>NC_136059.1:1348297744-1354075244 GCF_964261635.1 Lissotriton helveticus | reverse complement strand
GAGCGGTGGTTGATTGTCCACCACTAGCACCTCTGTCTTGTCGCCATTCAGTTTGAGGTATTACTTCCTCATCCACCCCACCACCTCAGTGAGACAGAGGCTAAAGTTAGTTCACCTAAAATCATCTTGTGCACTCAGTGTCAGAATAATCTGAGTATCATCAGCTCACATGAATAAGGACAGTCCATGAATTTCTGTTCGGTCGGTCGGTAGGCACTCCACAAGGAAGATGTGAAGAGGGGGGGGGGGAGGGGCTTTGAAAACACCTGGAACGTCCTATCTTGTAGAAAGGAAGTGAACCCAGGACAAGGCAGAGTACTGGATGCCAATTTCAGCTGATCTTTGACACAGAACACAATGCGATACAGTGTCAGATGCTGTGCTGAGGTCTACTAAAATAGACACAGCAGTACCTCCACTATCCAGCTCCGTTCTAAGTTGCTCCCCCGCACCAAGAAGGGCTGTTTGTTCTAAAGCCAGAGCAAAACCCTGCAAGAGTAGAGTGTAATAAGTCATGATCCTCCAAATATGCAGAGAGTTTACAATTTACATGTTTTTCCAGGATCTTAGCACAGACCGGCAGAAGACCGACAGGTCTGTTGTTGGCCCATACAGTAGCATCCAGGGTAGCTCTTCGCAAGAGACAGCACACAAACGCTGTCTGTTGTCTCGACGTAAAAAAGGGATATATCTTTTCTTGTTGGCATGTAAAGTTGAGCAGTAAAAATATTTTAGGTCAAAGAAAATCAGAGGCAATATCACAGGTTTTGGCTTCTCACTCAAATCGTATTTGTAGAGTTAATTCCAGATGTGCTGCATTTTGTAGAACACATGCCTATTGTTGATATATGGGGAAAAGTCTGAGTAATGTTTACATTTCCTGAATGTTTGGGCCCCAATATAGTTTGGCTGCTTTTAGGCAGTAGTTGGGAGGTATGGGGTTTCATTTATTGAAAGGTAAAGCATCCCCCTGGATAAGTTATGACTGACTGCTGCCTTAATGTTTCAGTGACTTAGAGTGCAAGTGTGGCCAAGTCAATAGGCACAGAAAAACACCTAGAACTGCAAAAAAAGGTAAAGCCTAAGTCATATATTTTTTGGGTGCCAAAATGTCGATAGTCTGTGCCTAGCAGGATACAGTTCAGCACTCGGATCACTTAAGCACCCTACAGGTCTCACAAAGATTTTAAACTGTGGCAAGGATCTGGGGTGATGGTAGGGCACACCAGGATGACTTGCAGTTGTACCAAACTTCATGGGCCTCTAAACCCGGTATATGCGCTTTCTACATTAATAAAAGGGCTTTTTGGACCGATCGGGATGTGTGAGTCCCATTGATGAGGGCCCTGTGAAAAATAAAGGAAAATTCACATAGGACAAGATTCAAAGTCCAAATCATGAAGGTTTATTTAATTTTAAGAATCGTTACACAAGGCAAAAATTATCTGGTAATTCAAATCAGCAAGAGGATAACATACAATCAATCTCCAAAAATATTCTGAAACTGTCATAGGGACTGCTCAATAAGATTAAGGGAAACGCTCTGTAAAATATCTTACGTAGAAAGTAATGAGGACTGTCTGCCTCTAATGAGAGTAAGACCAATCTGGCATACATCCCAAAAACAATACATTTTTATAGGTATAGAGTCGTGCCCTTTGCATAGTGTTAAGTGGCACCATGGGACTGCACTAATAAAGATACATTGACAGAAACCCATCATAATTTAGAAATGACATTACATTAAAAAAACTCACTCTAGAAGCCCTTCCAAAATTAATAATCTTTGAGTCCCTTTGCCTTTCATAAAAGTGGAAATTACATTGCATTTCTAAATAATAGATGTTTGAGAAAATAAATGAAGCACAGTTCAGCTGCCAGTTGTGTCTTCCTTGCTCATTGAAACATAATGTGTTCCTCTGGCAGGCAAGCTTCTTCTGAAGCACAGAATTATTACATCACAAATAAATTGTACCATGGAAAGAGCACCATTGTGTCTAGTTTATGAGGAAAGATAAACAAAATGAACGAAAACATGCATGCAATCAACTTTTTAAAAGCCTTGTTTTCTTCATCAGTAAGTGCAACCTGGCCCGCTGGCCCAGTAAATTATTTTTGTATCCTACTTATACTAAGTTAAAAAGACGAACATTAACATTGATTTTTATTCATAAATCAAAGCTCACACCGGCTGATTGAGCCTTTAGCTTGGCAGGAGCACCTCCTGGATTAAGGGCATTTAGTTAATCCCCTTGTTCAACCCCTTGTCACCATGTATGGGGGATCAGAGTGCATCTGCAAACTTAAATATCTTTGTCCAGAATGGCAAGGTCTAGAACCAATACCACACACATATTCTCCATCTTTAGATGACTTCTTTTCTGTTGGATTTGGAAGCATTATTCATTTTTCCAACATGAACCTAGTCTAGATTCACATGCGGCGCTCTATGCCTCCTATCTAGTGATCAGATTTACAAAATTTAGTTGCTTTGCATTGTTTTCGAATTTTAATTATAGGCTCATGTTGTATGTTGTATGAATCGTGATGATGTTTACTCGAAATGCAGAATACCCCACATCATATTCACCACATTCTGATTAGTTTTTCATATCAGTTTTGGATGCAGCAGTAAAGATCTTACAGAGTGATTCTGATTCCCAGATTAAATTTTTCTGCCCTTTACTTCAGAGATTTTCAGATCATTATGGGCAGAACACCTTTAACTATCTGTCCTGAATGTCACCATCGTTATCTGTAAGTAACTCACTTGTGAAATGTGTGAAAAGAGACTCAGTTCAAGCAGTTCTGAATTCAAGGTACTCACTTTAACCAACTTGAAACAATGCCAAGTTCTGCATTGAAATTGTTAAACCTTGGTGCCCCCCTAGTACAGGCCTGGAAGACTTGAAAGCTCTCCATTGTTGCAGTCCTGGAAGACGTGTATGCAGCTTCGTTGTGTGTTTACTCTTGTAACTATTAAGATTATTCTGTGCTGCCTGGCCGCACATATCAAGGCTTGCATGTGCTCCCTATCACAAACACCACGCAGGTTTTAGTCAGCTGAGCTTTTCTAATTGTCAAAGACCTGTTCTCCTTCAAGCAGATGAGCTTTCTCCCTCTAACCTGCAGGGCACAGAAGCAATACTTCTTCCATAATGTAGGCATTGATGGAGGACAGGAGTTCCAAGCCTCTGCTTATGCAGCGGTAGCCTCTTGATGCCTGGGTCGTCTCCTCTTGATGCCTAGACTAATACAAAGTCCAGGGCCCAGAAGGCCATTATTTATGAAACCGCATGAATCTATGGTAGACACACACAGAGTGCAGTATCCTTTTCTTTAGCGATGGACAATGAAAAACATGTTGTTAATAATTACATTTGTGGGTATCAAATATGCTGTGTCAGTATTACACCTAATGATGTCATACCCAGCCCACAATACTCCACATTCTATACACCATCTTCATATTATGTTTTTTCTGCCATGCGGTTTAGAAACATTTACACGGCCAAGGTGGAAATACACACAAAGTTTGTGGAGAAAACCATGATTTAGTGGTCCAACGTTTCTTGAGGAAACCGTGATTTAGTGGTTGCTTTGTTTCAGAACAGATGTTTCATCAGTGGAAGCAAGTCTTTGGAACTCGAGACTTTCTAACTTTGGTCGCCACTACAATGCTCAGTGGAATATGGCCACCAAACATTTGTTCAGTTGCACCGCCAAGGACCAGCAACATCAGGTGTTTAAAGACAAAGATATAATCAATCTCTGGCTGGCTATTACCAGAAACATAGGTGGGAATGTTTTTACCAGATGCCCCTGTGATTTCAATACCATTAGACAAATCAAACTTGGAGACATAAAGAGACAAACAATAATACTTATGATCTTGTCCCTGGGAAGCGCACCCCTGCACATCTATCAAAAGCAGGCATTCACCACAAGTGGTGACATCATTGCCTAACCCGCCATTAAAATCCTCAGCTACTATCACTTTGCCGTATCCGTGGGGTCCTTCAGTAACATTTAAAAAACAGAATTTAGGACTCAACCTTGGTGGACCTTTGAACATGGGACTCCACATCTAGGTTTTTATTAGAATCTAAAATCTGTTGTACAAGTGCCAGTTCAGCTGTTCTAAATATGAAGATTCCTCATTCATGCTAAAACCCAAGACCTGTGATGTCTGCTAAGAAAGCAGTGCACAGCTCAAACCTAGTCACAATACCATGGCATAAAACACTACATGTTTCTGTATTATCAAGTTTTTGGTTGGGATGCTCTGGCAATCTACACAGAGTGTAGTTGTGGTTCTGAGGGAGGCACAAATTATACATAAGTATGAGTCTACCCATGAATACCTAAGGTTTTACTGCTGAGAGTAATTAACAGGTGTTTTATCCAGAAAATAAGTCCTGTAAAACTGCACATTCTCAAAGTCTGACATTTCAGAGGCGCTAATGGGAGTTGGGGGTTGTTTTAGGATTAAAAGTTAAAGACAGAAAGATTAGTTTGAAGGGGAGGAAACCTAACCGGTATTCTGTCTAAACGTTGTGTAGTCCACCTATCACTATTTGACTGCTGTTAACATCTAATCTGGTACCCATGCACTTTGGTGGCATTTGAAGAGTTGGGTTGAGTTGTGTGAGACCTTTTAATAAAACCAGCCAGGTGGAAGGTGGTTGTGTACTGTTCTTGGTTTGATGCTAAATGTAGGTGAGCTCGTGCCCAACTTCTTTGAGATCTTTGCGCTGAACCTGGAGAACAGGGTGTAGTTTCTGGGCTCGTGAAGGAGTAGAAGCTGCACTCAAGTCCAGAAACCTGAAATGAAGTAGCATGCCTGGGCCAGCTTAGTCAGTGCGTGTAAACTGAAAGGTACACAGTTTGTCTGAAATGCTGTTAATAATCTAAGCCGAGAAAAGGATGGTCGAGGCTCACTGGAAGTAAATATTAGTCTGGAACAGTAGGTAAGCCATGTTACATCGATCTATATCGCTGGAGTGTCAAATGTCTTGTGTCCCATCCACTCTGTGTCCTGTCCGCTGGAAATAGATTTTTCCTTGGCTAAAGTGATCGAGGATGTTACTGCTACTACTGCTCATAAAGTGCCTGGGCCGGATGGGGTCCCAATAGATTTACGATTCCAACCTTTATTTTTGACCCCCGATCTTATATGTATTCCTATATATTCATATGGACTTGGTTGCAAGTAATGTAGTCCAACGGCTGCAGCTACACTCCTCTCCAATCTACCCCACTTCACTCTACCCTATTCCACTCCAGTCTACCCAGTTCTGCCCCACTCCGCTTCACTGTACCTCACTGTGCCACTCTCCAACCCAGTCTACCCCAATTAACTCCACTCCACCTACTCCATTCTACCACACTTCTCTCTAATCTATTCCAATCTACCCCACTCTTCTCCAGTCTACTTCACTTAAGTCCGCTCCAGTCTAATTCACTCGATCCCAATCCACCCCATAGCTATCTGCCCCACTCTACGTCACTCCAATATACTCAACTCTACCCCAATCCAATCCACTTCAATCTCCCCTACTCCACTTCAGTCTACTCCACTCCACTTTACTCTAATCTACCCCACTCCCATCGATCCCATTACACTCCAATTTACTTCACTCCAGTCTACCCCAATCCACTCCACCTCAATATACCCCAGTCCACGTCTGTCTACCTCCCTTCGCTCTAAGCTACCCCACCCCATTCCATTCCAATCCTCTCTACCACACTCCAGTCTACCTCACTCCACCCTAATCTACCCTACTCCGCCTCAGTCTACCCAACTCTATCCCACCCTAGTCCCCAATCTACCCCACTCCAATGTGTCCCATTTTACCCCACTCTATCTCCTTCTACCCTAATATACCCCATCCCGATCTACCTCACTCCAACCCAGTCTAACCCCAATCTACCCCACTCCACTCCAATCTACCCCTCTCCACCCCAATCCAATCTACCCCACTCCACCCTAATCCAATCTACCCCACTCCACCCTACTGACCCCACTCAAACCTTCCCTACCCCACTCAAATCTACCCCACTCCACCCCGAATCCTCTCCAATACACTATAGTCTACCCCACCACAAACGACCCCACTCTTCCCCATCCTACCTCATCTCCCCAAATCCAATGTACTCCAGTCCACTCTAATCTACCCTACTCCAATGTACTCCACTCTACCCAAATCTACCCCTATCTACCCCCTCCTCTCAGATATACTCCAGTCTACCCCACTCCACCTCCTCCAACCCAATCAAATCAACCCCATTCCAGTCCTCCCCAATGTGCCCAACTCCAATCTTCCCACACTCTACCCAAATCTACCCCAATCTACTCCACCTCACCTCAATCTAGCACAATATACCCCACTCCAATCCATCCCATTCCACCCCAATTCACTCCACCCAATCTACTTTATTCCACCCCAATTTACCCCACTCTACTCCTATCTACTCCACTTAACTCCTCTCTACCTCAGTCCACTCCAATCTAACCCAATCTATGCCACTGCATTATAGTCGACTCCAGTCTAACCCACTCTACTCCACTACAGTCGACCCCACTCCACTGTGCTCCGTCTACCCCACTCCATTTGAATCTACCCCAGTCTACCCTCTTCCACTCCAATCTACCCCACTACAATCTACCCTAGTCTACCCCACTCCTCTTCACTCCAATCTACCCCACTCCACCGTTCTCCATTCTACCCCACTCCAGTCTACCTAACTCCAGTCTACTCAATTCTACTCTACCCCACTCCATTGTACCCCAAACTACCCACTCCAATTCATCCCACTCCACTAAACGTCACTCCACCCAATCTAGCACACTCAATTCCACTGCACCCCAGTCTACCCCACTCCACCCCAATCTACCCCACTCCAATATACCCCAGTGTACCATACTCCAATCCAGTCTCCCCGCTAAACTTCACTCCAACCAAACCACCACACTCCATTCCACTCCACCCCTCTCACTGCAGCCTACCCCACTCCACTCTAGTCTACCCCAATCCACCCTGCCCCTCTCTACCCCACTCCAATCTACCCCACTCCAATCTACCCCACTATAATCTACCCTACTCCAGTGTACCCAACTCTACTGCACTCTACCCCAGTCTTACTTAACTCCACTAAAATCTACCTGTGGGAGGGCAGGTCGGATATACAGACGCGGAGGCTGAATATATTGTCGAACAGCACTTTTATTATCAGGAATCAAAGTCTTAGGTTTCACAATGGGTTCCGCAATTCCTCCCTCAGCAACTGTCTCTTCACTATTGAAAGGGTTGGCCGTGGTACTCAGAGTTGTTTCTCCCTCTTCTGCCAGATGATGTATTTCCTGGGGCGATGAGGGCTCCGTGGCGTTGGTTTACCCGGAGGTACCGAGAGGAAAAGAGAAAAGGGGCCGTCAGTTGGTCTGTTCGAAAGTAACCCTTGTTCTTACACCCGGAGGTAGTGCGTGACAGATGGAATGGTGATAGGTTGTGCACAAAGGTTCGGGATGTGAAGGTTGGTGAGAGGGAGGAGATTGGAGAAGCCAGGGAGATAAGGTAGTAGATAGGGAATAGCCGTAGACCAAAGTACTATTTCCAAGATAGACAACCAGTGTGCCGCTTTTAATCACTGCTTTCTGACAACCTGTGAATGTGCAGTTCTTTCCCCTTAATCAATTCCACCCTCCTCCCACGACATACGCACCACCACCCACCACCCGTAACACAGAGCAATCCCAGAATGTTCCCCGGACCAGTTTACTCACCGGCCCCGCCGTAACTCTCCTGAGTCACGGCACGCTCTCCAGCCTCCTCCGGGGGACACCACCACTCCTCCGTCCAGCGGTCTTCGGCCTCCCCCGCCTCTTCCTCACGCTCAGCAACGCTGTCTTGACTCTCGGCGTTCAGCTCCGGCTCCCGGCTCCGAGATTCGGCGTCTTCCGCGTGGTCCGTCCCAGGTTCCGCCTCCTCGACGTACTGCCACCCCTCTTCCGGTGTGGCGTCCGTTTTTACTCGTCCAGTCTCTGTAGCTCCTCCTCTCGACGTTGTCCCTCGCTGTGGAAAGAGAGGAGAGACATGGATCGCCATCCGTGGTTCCTGTGTGACGTGACTCATAGGACAGCGTCCTGTTCGTGCAGGGAAGTCTGGGTCCCGTAGTCCAACCCTACAGTGAGTTCCGCCAGGTCCCTTCTCACACTACCCCACTACAATCCACTCCAGTCTACCCTTGTATACACCACTGCATTCAAATCTACTCCACTGCACTAGAGTTTTCTCCATTCTACTCCAACCTACCCCACTCCATGTATTCCAATCCACCCGCGCCACTCCATTCTACCCCTGTTCACCCCACTCCACTCAAGTCTACCCCGCTCCGTTCAAATCTACTCCACACCACTCTACACCATTCCACTCTATCCTACCCTACACGACTCAACCCCACCCCACTCCATTCCACTCCACTCTACCCCATCTACTTTTAGGCATGCTTAACAGCAGCCACACTGGTATAAAACATGGCTAAAACACATTGCCAAAGCCAATACCTCTCGCATAGGCGAGACCTATTCACTTTGCCAATGCTTGTTTAGTAAAATTTGTCAGTTCATGATGTTTTTTATGTTTCCCCAGATAATATTTGTGAGTTATTACTAATGCTTTTGTTTAGCAACAATATGTATAGGCGTGCATTGTGCTGTTAGCTTAATTTGACTGTAAGTTGTATCCCTTGTGTTGGATTTGTCTCTTAGTGTGGTATCATGTAGTGGTATCATGTATGTCTTTGGAAATATATGACCACATTGTTCTGGTGTCGCGTATGGCTTTCAAAATGTATGACCCCATTGTTGCACTGTTTGGAGACAGTGCAAGTCACGGGCGTGACTTTCAAGGCTGCCCACCACATAACATGATGTGGTCATGTGTTCATTGTTATGATTGTTCTTTGGCATCAGTTGTGGGCTTAGTATCTTTAACCCCTTCCACGCTGATGACGAGCTGGGCTCGTCATGAGGTAGCCTCCTGCTACGCTGATGACGAGCCCAGCTCGTCACGTAACATGCGCTTTTAAAAATCTCCGCGTACGAGCGGAATTCCGCCCGCACGCATGCGGTTAAGCAGCCACATGCAGTCATTTGATTATATTGTTTTGTTATACGTGCGTTGTGAGCTTGGTTACTTTCGTTTTGTATTTTGTTTGTGCTGTTGGCTATCTAATGTACTCCGAATACAGTGCTGATGGTTGTATGGAATGCATGCTGTCTGCAACTCTTCCATAGTTGTAGTTCTCGCACCACAGAGGTGGGTAATGGCATGATCTAGGAGTACCCTGTTGTATCCACTCGTATTCCCCTGCTCCACTTGCCTACCCTCTCCTCCACATTTCATATCATACATGTTCTCACAAAGTCTTCTCATATTTGGTTTGCATCCTTCCTTGTCCCCTTCACTGTAGAATGCTATCCTTTGAATTAAAGTAGTTTACAGTATAGAAACAGTCCCAGTTAGAGGTCACGCTAAAGTGTTCTTAATGAAGAAAATGGTTTTTCCTTGCTTGATATAGAGCTCAGCACCTCACACTTCTATACTTTGGCAACAATCACTACTTCAGCACTCCTCAGTCTTCTTGCCGACCCACATTTAAGAGCTCTCACACTGCTTTTGGAGTCTACTCCACATCACTAACTGTGTCTTTACTCACTGCAGGCGGAGTATTTGTCACCAAGTGTGTGGCCCGCCATAGCATGCCTGGCCTGTGAATGAATGCCTGGGCCCTCCGCTACCTCCAATGCTCACTTTGATTGCTGGTGGTTACTAACTGTTCTCTGCCATGCCATAATACCCGCTCACTTGGTTGTACTTTGGCACTTCCAAGTCACTGCTAATTAGTATCCACTAGCCCTGTTTGATACCTCCTTGTCATGTCAACAACACAGCGAGTGACGTGCTCATTGTATTTTTCGTGGACTAGGAGTGGTACCTTCTCAACAGTCCGCTTGCTCTTCATAGCCCACCCTTAGCATTGAACTTTTTTCTAAAGTCTAGCTCCTGTAGGAAAATACCTTATTAGCCCTGCTGTGATTTGAGCCCCATCCTGGCATGCGAGCTGCAGGTCCATCAAATTGCGCCTCATTGTTGATCACCATTTTTTCTGCTACCTCTGTATTGACATTCACCTCTGGATTTTTGTCTTGTGTTTTCTTTGTTTGTGAATTTTGAAGAGTTGTAGTCGGCCTCCATTATTCTTAGAACATCTGGGTGAAGTTAATTTGAAATGGGAAGTCTGGTGTGATTCATTCAACAGCTATCTCATTTCCATTGACCAAAGTTTATTCAGTGTGTAAAGTGTAGGAGAGAAGGTCAACATGTTTTCAAGTACCTTCCTGTATTCTGTCTCTTCCTAGATCTCTGCAGGAGATTGATGATTTCGTTGAGGCTGATGATCGTCCAAAACCTCACGATGATTCATTGTTATAAGTGATGCAGATACACAAATTTCATACCAGGTACCTTCAGCCTAACAAGCCAGTTAAACCCCTCCTGGAAAGGAACAGACATCTCTACTACAAGAAATGTGTAGACAGGGTATTTTTCAACCTGTGGAATCCTCTGAATGAGTTTCATGTGTTGTTTTGGTTAGAACTAAGATGGGGAATTAAGGCTTTGTCTGACTTAAGATCTTGAATAGCCAAATTCTTGTGGATTGTCATCCACTTCCCACCAAACTTATTACACAAACAATTATTCCATGATGTCTGGTTATTCTTCCTGCCCCCTACCTGCCTGCACAGATTGGGGATAACTCCTCCGTATACCTCCTAAGTAGGTGCAAAAAGACTGCTTGGGCTCCTGGGTTGGAGGTGCGTTGCTTGATGCTATTACGCGCTGTCCTCTCCCCATAAAAATAGCGGCCTCTGGTGTCTAGTGATACTTTCTGCCCCCATCTGGTTTGATAGATTAAGTAGGGTTAAACCCCTGAATCAGCCTCCCACGGGATTTAAAAACCTAAAATCTGGTATTTGTAAAGTGCAAACCACTCATCCCTAAAGGTCTCAAGCTGCTGGGGGCTGTCAGGGAGATTAAGTGAGCTATTGCCCAGAGTCGCATGATGCTGATCTGCCACTGGTGCTGGGGATAGAACCATGAGCCCTGCGCTCCAGCGTCAGCTGCCCTGCCGCGCCGCCGCACCTCTCCCCTCTGATTTGAATGACTATATGAGCCCTGGTGGCATGCATGCAGTATGATGCCGACTAGTTCGGGCCTCCCCTATCCCATTCTTCTTTTTTCTTTTTTTTATTATTTTCCATTATGTCTGAACTTTTTACCTTCCAAATGGTGTAGGCAGACTGGGTGCAAATCCCCCAATCTATGCCTTGTGGGTGTGGGGGCACCCTGATGCCAGACGGGCAAGCCCTAATTCAATTTTTTTTCTCCAAAACCATTATTGACAAATTGTGATCGGTATGAAGGTATGTCACTAGGGGGCCCCATATGTCGGGTGGGCGAGATCTCGCCGGCATAAGGTCCCAGCATTTAGATAGTATATTCTGGCATCTCGAAGCATCTTCAAGCCATTGGGCGAACTTAGGTGCCGGTCTACGACCCCAACACATGGACACCCTACGCCGCGCAAGGACGAACAGCATTGCGACCAATCGGCGTGAGGCATCCTGGCAAAACTTAACAGAGCCCAGCAGGCATAACGGTGGGTCGGGCTGAACCAGTTTAGAGGTGATCTCAGAGATGGCGGCACAGACCTCCCGCCAGAAATCCAACACCCTTGGCCATAACCAAGCAACATGAGAAAAATCTGAGGCGGGCAGAGCAACGCAGGCACCTATTGTTAGGGATGAATCCCAATTTATGTAGCTGAACTGGGGTGCGGTATAGCTTGTCCAAGTATTTGAAATGTATAAGACGGAGGCGATAGTTGGGAGATAGTTTCTTCGTCTGATTGCAGCAATAGAGCCAGTCGGCTTGGGAAATGTCCACACCAAGATCTTCGCCACACGGGCACGATCAGTGGAGATGGAGGTGGTCGACAACGTAAGGGCGTACAATGTGTTCACCAGCTTTCGGGGAGTGGGGGATGAATATATGAAGTCAAGAGTGGGCATCGAAGGTGGTGGTTGGGGGAATGTGGGGTGTAACTCCCTACAGATAGCCTGCAGCTGATTAAAGAGCAATGTGTCCATAGGACCAGAGGTAGCAGGAAGAGAACAGAACGTGTTTCCGGAATAGAGATCCGCCAGTGTCGCCAGCGTGTCGCCAGCGTGTTTGGACATGCCAGATAGTTGGAGAGGAGGGAAGGCAGGCTGACGTACAAGCGACATAGTATTAGCCGATAATGCCGGAGCGTTGGAAAAATGACGCAGTCCCAACCAGGCCCAGCGCAAGGTCTCGACCTTGTCCACCTCAGCTTGTGGGCAACTTGCCGGGGCAAACAGGGCGGTCTTCAGCGGCCAAGGGGTTGCAAGGTCAGCTTCAACCACGACGTGTGGCTGGTAAGGGTTGGGGTGTATCCAGAAATGTAAAAAGCTGGCCTGGGCACTTAAGGCATAAAGTTTAAAATTGGGAGCACCCATGCCGCCAACCGACATGGGAAGAATAAGGATATTGTATGCAATCCTGGGTTGTTTGCAAGCCCAGACAAGAGATGTGATCAGGGAGCGCATCTTACAAAAGAAATATGCAGTTAGAGGTATGGGGATATTCAAAAAGAGGTAAAGGAATTTTAGGGGGACCACCATCTTGGCAATGGCTATACGATCAGCCAGTGACAGGGGGAGCTGGTTCCAATGGGGTATTCTGGACTCGAGCCACTCCACCGGACGTCCAAAGTTGGCCATCCAGAGGTCATCCAAGTCCCTGCTCAGCTAAATACCTAGATAGCGAGTGGGGCCAGAGGCCCATATGACAGGAAAGTCCGGGGTGAACGGCCTGGTGGCATCAGTAAGAGGGAACAGCACTGACTTACTCCAGTTCACCTGTATGCTGGAGAATCCACGAAACCGTATTATCTCGCGCAGAAGGGGACTGAGGTTTTCTTGGGGGTGGCGGACATACAATGTAATATCATCCGCATACATGGAGACCAAGAGGGCGCGGGCTGAAAAGCAAGATGCCCTTCTGAGTATGGTGTTGCTGGAGTCTGGCAGCGAGAGGCTTCATCACAATGGCGATGAGCATAGGGGAGATTGGGCACCGCTGGCGGGTGCCGCGTTCAATCAGAATAGGATTGGAAATTTGTCTATTGATCCAAAGGCGGGCGGAAGGGCGATTGTAGAGGAGTAAAATCTTACGGATAAAGATGTTGCTGAAGCCGAGGCGCTGTAGAAGAAAGAATAAAAAGGGCCACTCCAGGGTGTTGAATGCCTTGGTGGCATCTAGAAGAACAGCCACTGCAGGAAGGCTAGGACTAATCTGATGAAGGACAGAGAATATGGTCCGGATGTTGTGGGACGTGGCGCAGCCTGGAATGAAACCGGAATGGTCAGGGAGGGGGATGAGGGGCATGAGGAGGAGAAGACGGGAAGCTAATAACTTTGTGAAAATGTTATTGTCCGTATTACTTAGAGAAAGGGGGCGGTAGGAATCACGGCAATCAAAAGGTTTGTCCGGCTAAAGAAGAAGCGTTATCATTGCCTCACGGAGCGATGGCGGGAGGAGGCCATTTTCGAAGGAGTCTTTGTACATGGTGGCCAGATGCGGCACCAGAAGCGGAGCAAAAGTCTTATAGAATGAGGCGGGGAGGCCGTCTAATCCAGGGGCCTTATCACTAGGCAAAATATTGGCTGAAGTCCTCACGCGAAGGGGTGGAGCCTGCGGTGTAGAGTTGCGTGTAATAATCCGTAAAGCGCGTCTTAATTTCTTCAGGGGAGGTGGTTCTAGTAGGGCCGCCGTTCCGAAGTGCCGCGACATACGATGCAGCACTTGGAGACGAAGGATGTTGGCCAGGGTCTTGCCAGGCCGATCGCCATCGCCAAAGCAGCGAGCCCGGGCCTCTCTGCCAAGGAAGGAGAGTTCCCTGTCGGCCTCCTCAGAAAATTATGAATGTTTTTCACGCAGGAGAGCGAGAGTCTCAGAGCTGGGGCAGATTGCGTGAGCGGAGTCCAGAGCCTTGATCTCCAATTCTAGTTTATCTAAAGCATTTGCGGATGGAGTGAAGAACTCCAGATTGTTTAGAAATACAGTCGCCGCAAATCACAGCCTTAAACATTCCCACAAAGTGGATGGTGAGTCTACAGAGCTGACATTTAAGTCAAAATAGTTAGAAATTGCGGTTTGACTCTCGTTACAGAAGACGGAGTCGCAGAGAGCATTCAGGGGGAGCCGCCAGGTGAAGGCCTGCTGTGGAAAGTGAGGAAGGAGAAGACTAAGCTGGACTGGCGCATGATCAAAAAGAGAGTGCGCCATATTGGTAGCTGAAGTTAGCCAGGTGAGGACGCCAGGAGAGGTGATCCAAAGATCAATACGGGACCAGCAGCCACGGGCACTGGTGGCGCAAGTTCCCTTGCGGGCCTCGGGCCACATGTGACGCCACGCATCATATAGCAAGTTGTCGGCAAGTATGGACTGAAGGAGAGCTGTGGAGTGTGGGTGGGAAGAGTAGGGGCCAGAGCGGTCCAGGACTGCAGAAAGTGTAACGTTAAAATCTTCCCGCCAGAGAAGTGCCGCAGGGCCCAAGGAAGAGATAAGGTACCATCTAGGAGTGAAGAAATCCGGGTCGTCCGTGTTAGGGCCGTACACAGCCGCAATCGTCAAAGGTTGGGACAGTAGAGAGCCATGCAAGATAACGTACCGTCTATCAGGGTCAGTGAGTACCAGAGTTGAATGCCACTGTAGCCCCCTTCGTATTAAAATGGACACTCCCCGGGAATAATTGGAATAGTAAGAGGAGTGCGATTCACCTCAGTATCGAGACTGGAGTCTATCAGAAGTCGCAGGTAACAGGTGGGTTTCTTGTAAAAGGCAAATGTCCACTTTGTGCCGGAGTAGGTTAGAGTAAATAAGCCGGGCCTTGCAGTAGTCATTAAGACCGCGGATATTCCAGGTCCAACATATGGTGTCAGTCATACTGTGGATCGATTGCTAGCTAGATTTTGGAGACCAATCCCGCACAGTGGCAGCACACTGCTATGGATTGCTTGGAAGGTTCAGGAAGATACTCTCTATGCTTCCGTTTGCAGCAAGACGATTAGTGGTACAGGCTATTGTTTTGTCTCGGCTCGATTATGCTAACATGCTATATCTGGGAGCCCCCTTGGCCACCACCAACAGATTACAAATTGTACAGAATTGTGTAGCTCGTATGCTAATGAATGTTGCTAAACGTACGTCGGCTCGGCCTGCCCCGTCCTCTCTTCATTGGCTGCCTGTTCAGCAAAGAGTTCAATTTAAGGCCCTCTGCATTATTCACAAATCGCTAGTAGGAAAGGGCTCCCCTTTAATCTGTTCTTGGAGTCAACGGTATGTACCCAATAGGACTCTTAGGTCAGGGAATAAAGGCCTACTGTGTGTGCCTAAAATCAAAGATGTGCGAAGTGGAGGCCGACTGTTTTCATATAATGGACCGAGACTCTGGAACACTATTCCATTGTACATACGTTCCGAATCAGACCATCTTAAGTTAAGAAAACTGGTGAAAACTTTCCTCTTCCAGTAATTGTCTCTTGGAACACCGGGTGTCTTAGCGCTGGGATGCCCATGGGTAACCACGCGCTCTACAAATGCTCTTTCATTCATTCATTCATTCAATGCAAGGAAAAATGGGGTGCAAGGCAGCAAGTACAGTCAGTGGCCAAAAGCTGGTGTTTGTGACAGGGCAAGCATACCTGGAGAGACAAGGGGCGGAGCAGCCCCATGGGGTATGAAATGGAGCCAGCAAGTGCCTGCAAGTTTGGATGGCAGAGCAATGGAGGTGGAGCATGAGTAGGCGAGAGAGGGGGGGCTGGCGGTGCCAGACCAGAGAGCACCAGCCTAAGGAGGGGCGAGGTGCATTGTACAGAAGCGGTGCAGTGAACATGCGTAGCGGTGATGTGATGCATACTGAGGGAATACAGAAAATGAGGTTATAAAAACAATGACACCTCTGTCTGAAAAGAACAAGGCAACCCAGAAGACCCCCCCCCCCACCCCAACCCAATCAGACCCACCACCCAAAATGAAGTGTGGAAACATGAATCTTGTAGAGTGAAAACAGACGAATTGCAATCAACCACAAAAGCGCCTCAAAAGGAGGACGCAGCAACCCAATGCCCACCCACCCACCACCCATACCAACGCCCCAAACCGGTCGAGCAACCACCCACAGCCTCCCCAGGGGACCACAACTGGGAAGGGAGAGGTCAATAACAGGTGGGAATCATCCCGCCGGGGCATGGCAGCGCCCGGCATACACCCCTGCCAGGAGAGGCAGGGTGGCTAAGCCAAAACTATCTGCAGACTAAAGGAAAACATCGCAGTCTATCAAAAGAATAGCAAGTGAACCCGATCCGCAGATGCAGCGGTAAGTAGCAAACACTCAGTCAAACAAGGGGCAGCAATAAGAATACTTTTCAGTCAATGTCGCTCAGGTTAACTGCAAAGGGGTCCTGTGAATTAGCCGAGGTGGCGTGATCGGTACGATCCAGCTGCTTAGCGAGGGCTCCCTTTGGATCTGGGAAGACCAGAGTTTTTGTTCCCTGCCTGACCCGCAGCTTGGCTGGATAGGCCAAGGAGTAGGACACTTCCATGTTTTTGCAGAATGTGCTTT
This sequence comes from Lissotriton helveticus, assembly GCF_964261635.1. Taxonomy (NCBI): domain Eukaryota; kingdom Metazoa; phylum Chordata; class Amphibia; order Caudata; family Salamandridae; genus Lissotriton; species Lissotriton helveticus. The sequence continues at coordinate 1,354,058,474 of NC_136059.1, read as the reverse complement.
GCGGGCAGGAATTTGCGGCGGGCAGCCTGCACAGCCATTGGCTTGTCTGCGCATGTGATGTCTGGATTGCTGCTCACTCGATAGCTTGTAGTGGTGTTTAATTTTATCAGCGCTTTGGTCCAGATTGTGCTTACTGCTCACTCGCTGTATTTCTGTATTTACTACCCCTGTCTGCCTTTCCCTCGGACCCTCCATTTTGTTGTTGTTGTTCTCCCCAGGCCCGCCCCTCAGCCACACTACCGCCTCCCTGCTGCCCCTCCCACCCACGTTCATCGAGCCTTCCTCTCTCCCAGCCTAACTGTGACCACCTGGACCAGCTTCAGTACGGTCGCTCCACCACGCTCCTCCTGTGCTTCAGCTGTGACGCTCCCTGGTATCGTTGTAGCGCGCTGAACACTGAACTGCTGCTGCCTTTGTATTTTGGCGCCTCACACGCGTAGCGCCTCTGTTGATTATCTGCCTCTTTCAGCGCTATTGGGATCACTATTGGCTTGTCTGCGCATGTGATGTCTGGATTGCTGCTCACTCGATAGCTTGTAGTGGTGTTTAATTTTATCAGCGCTTTGGTTCAGATTGTGCTTACTGCTCACTCGCTGTATTTCTGTATTTACTACCCCTGTCTGCCTTTCCCTCGGACCCTCCATTTTGTTGTTGTTGTTCTCCCCAGGCCCGCCCCTCAGCCACACTACCGCCTCCCTGCTGCCCCTCCCACCCTCCACCCCCTCCACTGTCCATTTATGTCTGATGATTCCACTCGCAGCGTCCACGCGCTACGGCCGCGCCAAAGGTAAGCCCGTCTACGCCCGTCCGCGCCTGGACCGCGCCCAGCGCCAGACCCCCTGGTCCCCGCCGCTCCCAACCCCCTAGAGTCACATATGATGCCGCTACTCTTCTCGCCCTCAACCCCGGACGCACCCCACCATGCTGCGAAGCTTCCCCAGGACGCACCCACGGCCCATTCGCCTGCCTCTCCTGCAAGTTCAACTGCTTCAGGACCCTCACAAAACCCACTTCCTCCGCACACAGCTCCGAACTCAACAGCCTGAAATGCATCCTACTGAACACCCGCTCAGTCCACAGACATGCAACAGAACTCTGGGACCTAATCGACACCGCGTCACCTGACGTCGCCTTCATTACTGAAACATGGATGAATGCATCTTCTGCCCCCGACATCGCCATACCGGACACTTACAAGATCATTCGGAAAGACCGCACCAATAAAAAAACTGGAGGAGGCATCGCCATCGTCGATAGACACACCATCAAAATCACAACCAGCTCTGACGACGATCTTGCAACCGCCGAACATCTCCCCTTTCAGATCCACACCGACCCCAGGACCACCCTTAGAGGCACCCTCATTTACAGGCCTCCAGGCACCCGATCTCAATTCAGCGACAACATCACAGACTTCGTAAGCCCGCACGCCCTCGCCTCCGAGAACTACATTCTTCTAGGAGACCTCAACTACCACCTTGAAAACATGCTCGACAACAACACCACCACCCTTCTGGACAACCTGTCCAATCTCGGACTCAAACAACTTGTTGACACTCCCACTCACACAGCCGGACACAAGCTCGACCCTATCTTCACCTCCAGCAAGCACATCTCCTTCGATCGCACTACAGCTCTCCACTGGACGGATCACAGCTGTGTTCACTTCAGCTACAAAACCACCCTATTCCACAACCGTCCACAACCCATTCCCCGGAGAAAATGGAATAAAATCACCACCGACCAACTCCTCACATCACTCAACCAAAACCCTCCCACCCTAGCAACGGACCCAGACCAAGCGGCCACCAACTTCAGGAAATGGATTACCCACAGTGCGGACGAACTAGCACCCCTGAAAAAACACCAGTTGACATCATCCAGCAAAAAGGCTCCCTGGTTCAATGATGACCTTAAAAAATCCAAAAAGACATGCCGCACCCTGGAGAAAAATTGGAGAAAAGAACCAACCCCAGACAACATGACCTCCCTCAAGACAGCCACCCGCAAACACCACCAACTGATTCGATCCGCCAAGAAATCAGCATTCAAGGACCGTCTCGACAACAATTCTCATAACAGCAAGGAACTCTTCAATATCGTCAAGGAATTCACCAGCCCTTCCGCAGCTTCCAACGATATCACTAACTCCCAAGACCTCTGCGATGCGCTATCCTCCTTCTTCTACAACAAAATTGCCGACATCCACAACAGCTTCAAGAATACTCCCAGTGACCAACCCGCCCCACCCCCTTCAGATCCCATCCCCCCAACTAACAACCTCAGCTCCTGGAACCCAATCACCATTGAAGACACCATTCGCCTCATGAACTCAATACACTCTGGCTCGCCTTCTGACCCCTGTCCCCACTACATCTTCAACAAAGCTGACTCCATCATCGCTCCCCAACTCCGCGATGTCATCAACTGCTCTTTCAACTCTGCCCCTTTCCAGAAACCTGGAAACACGCCGAACTCAGCGCCCTGCTGAAAAAACCCACAGCAGACCCCTCAGAACTGAAAAACTACCGACCCATATCCCTCCTCCCTTTCCCGGCCAAAGTAATCGAGAAAGCCGTCAACAGCCAACTCGCCGCCTTCCTTGAATCCAACAACTCCCTGGATCCCTCACAGAACGGCTTTCGAGCCAAACACAGCACCGAAACAGCCCTCATTGCGGCGACCGACGACATCCGTGCACTCCTAGACAACGGAGAAACAGTGGCCCTCATTCTACTCGACCTCTCCGCCGCCTTCGACACTGTCTGTCACAGCACCCTCATACAACGCCTCAACAACATCGGCATACAAGGAAAAGCCCTGGACTGGATCATCTCTTTCCTAGCTGGAAGAACCCAGAGAGTCCGACTCCCCCCATTCTACTCAGAGCCCACCGAAGTCATCTGCGGCGTTCCTCAAGGTTCCTCACTCAGTCCCACCATCTTCAACGTCTACATGAGTCCTCTCGCCTCCATCGCACGTCAACACAACCTCAACATCATCTCCTACGCCGACGACACCCAGCTAATCCTTTCACTCACCAAAGACCCCAACACCGCCAAATCCAACCTTCACGAAGGCATGAAGGAAGTTGCCGAATGGATGAAACAGAGTCGCCTAAAACTCAACTCAGACAAAACGGAGGTGCTCATCCTAGGATCCTCCCCCTCAGCTTGGGACGACTCATGGTGGCCTTCCGCCTTGGGATCAGCACCCACACCCACAGACCATGCACGTAACCTTGGCTTCATTCTAGACTCCTCTCTCTCAATGTCCAGACAAGTCAACGCCGTATCATCCTCCTGCTTCAACGTCCTTCGCATTCTCAAAAAGATCTTCCGCTGGATCCCCCTCGAGACAAGAAAGACTGTCACCCATGCACTGATCCCAAGTCGACTAGACTATGGCAACACACTCTACGCCGGAACTACAAAAAAATTGCAGAAAAAGCTCCAGCGTATCCAAAACGCGTCAGCGAGACTCATTTTAGACATCCCGCGCCAAGAGCACATCACCGGACACCTAAAAAACCTCCACTGGCTTCCCGTCAACAAAAGAATTACTTTCCGCCTTCTTACCCACGCACACAAGGCCCTTTATAATCTGGGACCCGAATGCCTCAACACCCGGCTGTCCTTCTCCATTCCCACCCGCCAACTAAGATCATCCAATCAAGCCCTCGCCGCAGTCCCGCGCATCCGAAAAACCACCATGGGTGGCAGATCTTTCTCCTTCCTGGCTGCCAAAACCTGGAACTCACTCCCCACCCACCTTCGCCTTACTCAGAACCACATCTCCTTCAGAAAAGAACTGAAAACCTGGCTATTCGACAAATAGTGAACCCCCCCTCTAGCGCCTTGAGACCCTCTGGGTGAGTAGTGCGCTATATAAATGCCCGAACTTGAACTTGAACTAGTCAGGGTAAAAAGACAGAGTGTTATCCTGGTGCCGGATCTCGCCCCTCTCCCTGGCAGCCCGAAGGACTGCGCCACGGTCCCGGAAATTTTGTATTTTTGCAATAATTGGACGAGCAGGAAGTCCAGGGGCAGGTCGAGGGCCGAGGGAACGGTGTGCTCTCTCCACGATGAAGACCTGGTAAAGCGCATCCCCAAAACAGTTCTCGCAACAGCTGCTCCACATACTCTTCCATCTTCGATATGTTGGTAGACTCTGGCACCCCAGTAATGCGGAGGTTACTTCTACGCGAGCGTGCCTCCAAATCGTCGTTCTTGGAGCAGATTAGTCGAGGATTTTGTCCATTTGGAGTAAATGTTGGCGATCTTGGGTGGCCGAATCCTCCGCATCAGACACTCTTGACTCGACGTGAAGCAGACGGTTGTCGTGTGAGTCTACCCTGGACTTGACCACGTCCAGGCGGGAGGATAACTGTTCAAGCTGGGTGTCGATCCCGGACACCGCCGACTTGACCTCCAACATAATGGCTTTGAGGTTGTCGTCACGTGTGGCCGCTATTTCCGCGGGGGCATGCTGGTCGCCCTGTCGACAGTACGCCCTCCTGGCGTGTCTGTCTCCGTTGTTCGAAAGTGAGCCGGGGCTGTTTAGGGTCAGCCTTACCCATGGCAACTGCCAGATGCAAGGAGCGTCAAGGATGGTGCCAAGGGCATGGCGGGTAGGCCGCGTCCAGCACAGTAGCAGAGTGGTCTGGGAATCGCCACTACAGCAGAGAGGGCCGGGAGAAGAGATCAGCGGCAGAGTCCCACACTCCGCTCGGGTGGTCTAGGTGTAAGGCCAGAGAGGACAGGAGCAGTGGGGATGCAAGGGGGGCGAACGACACCCTCCCACGAGGCAAATGCCCAACAGGCGCAAAGCCTGTGCCGTGTGTGCAACGGTGGAGGCCACGGATCCGGGCCTCATGGGTGGTGCGCGAGCCCCCAGCCGCGCCGTAGTGACCCTCCCAGGTAAGGCGCACAATCCAGGTTCGTAGTTCAGGAGGCAGGTGCGGGCCTGGCAGAAGGAGCTCAGCGCCGAAGGCTGTGGTGGCGCGAAGCAAAGGTCACGAAAGGCAGCAGGCTGAAGTTGCGGTCTGAGGTAGGCACAGCGGCAGTCCCAGGCCCGCAGAAAGTTGATGGGCCGTGGCAAAGAAGTGCACCTTGTGGACAGAAAGGGTCCGGGCAGGTAACTGAGGTAGCGGCAGCAGAGTAACCATGCCGGTGGTGCAGAAAGAAACTGTGGTTGATGAGGCAGCCCGCAGTGGTGCGGCACGGAAAGCCCCAGCAGCAGCAGAAGTCGTCGGGGGGGGCTTGGCCGGAGACATAGGCCGCCACCAGACCGCGCAGGAAGCGAGTTGGAGCTGAGGTGAGTAGTAGGCCGGAAAAGGCAAGATGGCGCAGCCTCATGTCGTTGGCCTCCGCAGCGGGTCTCAGTGGGCAGCTGGTGGATGCCCAGGTGAGAGGAATGGAGGCAGGGCAGTCGGAAGCACAGCGGCAACAGGTGGGCACAGCCGGGAGTGAGGAAGTCTCCAACGAAGGGGAAGCAGCCCGCAGCGGGGAGACGTGGGGAACGCGCCGCCCGCTTCACCCGGCCCAATGGAGTAGAGGCTGGAAACCACGCAGGTTGCCCTTTCAAGGATAGGCAGGGCTGGGTGGTACGGTGAGCCCGCTCCTAAGCCCGCCGCGGATCGCCCCCGCAGCAGATCGCCCCCGCAGCAGATCGCCCCCGCAGCAGTGAGACTCACCGGCTGAAATGTCGGAGTTGTGGCCGCAGCGTGAGGAGTTGGATGTCTGGCCTCCAGGCTGCGCAGAGCAGGCAGAAAAGGCCAGGCCCAGCCGAGCCGACCGGAACCAGGGCCCTCGACCCCGGAAACGCCGAAACTAAGCTCAGCCGGGTCGTAGTGCCTTGATAGACGGCTCAAAAGATGCCCCAGAGAAAGGTGAGCAGCGATGGTAGGGTTCCAGGCAGCGGTTGGCAAGAGGTCTGCAGGATGATGACGGATTAGAGGCTTGGCTGGCAGAGTCCACTCAAGGTGCAGCCGGCTAAGCCACACACCCCCAATTCCATTTTATTTTTAATTTCCTTGGTTCTAGTGGGCTTAGTGCCCTCCTCTGACTGGCAGATTGCAGGTAGACACCATAATCAGCACTTAGTCCAAGGAGCAGAAAGACTGTTAAGAGCTAGGGGGCATAGGTAGGCCCATGCCTTGGGGTTCGCTTCCTTGTGTAATGACCCTGTGCTCGATTGCAGTGGATTCCTACTTGGGGGGGGGGGGGGGCAGAGGGGGGGGGGCAGATTGGGGAGGATCTAATCCTGTGGCGATCCCGAGCAGAAATCTACTAGGAAGGAGGTACTGTTGTAAAGGTGAGGATTTCCCCATTACAACAGTACATTCCTGTTCAGATTCCGGCTAGGGGGCTGGGCTGTGTGTCCGAGCACGACCTCCTTTCAATTTCACAGACGGTGACGCTACAGCGCATGGCATGTTAGACATCAACATTAAAGAAGAGGAAATAGGCTGTATGGTAAGCTTGTTCCCTTTACCCGATGTAAGAGCCTGCAAAGGAAATCCCTCTGGTGCCAGCACCAGTTTTGTTCCCCAGACCTAGGTGCTATGAAGTGACCTGATGGGCAACAGAGATGACAGGAGGTTCATGTCAGTATCACCAAAGGGGTTAAATTACTAATGATCAAAAAAGCCTTGTATGGGAAAAAAAGAAGCTTTTTTTGTTCATTACTTAATGAGCTAATACATAGACTCTTATTGAAAATCTCTCTGTAGGTCTGGCGCAGACAGCTTTAGATGTCTTGCCAGTATCATGCTAGTAATAAGCATTTGCAATGCAGTAGGTCTCGCATTTTCGAGAGTTTAAGCTATTGGCACTGTAAATGACAATGCATTTTATTTATGTTTTGTTTATTAACACATAAATAAAAGGTATTGTAATTTACAATGCCAATAGCTCAAACTTATAAATGCGAGACCTATTCGAAGAATCGACCACCATTTACCCGGGCTGCTTGGAAAGTGAACGCACGCATGGCGCGCTGAATGTTGCAGGAAAGCATGTCGTGCCTGCAGTAGGAGAAGCTCATTAAAGAAAATATTGCTTACAGACCAAAAAAGACGTACTGTGTAACAACCGAAGTGAAAGGGCCAGTCCTCATGGGAGGTTACAAATAGAGACAAGGCGGTTCTAGGGAGGGACTAACAAGCCTATTTATGAATGAGAAGCCAGCATTTAAGCAGGGCAATGACACAAGCCAATGCCAAATGTGAGTGAAAGGTGGGCGGGGCTTCTATTCCATACTCCAATACAGCATGCCGCAAAGCAGCACATGCACTGCCCAGGCTCTACCTAAAAAAACAAATAGATACAAAAATACATAGATACATATATATATACATGCATGGAGAAACTTTGGGACTACCCTCTTCGTCAATTGGCTTGTTCAGCTGTCATTTACATATGGTTTCCGTTCCCTGAAGCGTGGACCAATGGGTAAACCCACTTCTGAATGAGCTCTTTTGCACTGGGAGTAACATTTTACCATATGATGTGCAAATCCACCTTAAATGAAAAGCACTTTCAATATATTGAGCCAGTACTTAGCTTTCCACTTTTTTTTTCCCTTTTTAGGGCTCGCTGCGAAAAGCGCGCTGTCGCGGAGAGAACTATAGATTTCGGCTCAGCCGACAACGAGTGGAAAGTGGAGACGAGACCTGGCCACGCGCAGCACTTTGTCATAGGATAACGATGCGCGTGTGAACTTCTGCTGTTTTCAGCATGGCAGAAAGAATCGGATCGCGTTGCGCGCCTCATGAACAGTTCACGTGACTGACTTTGGAATGCAGGGGGAGTCTGCAAAGGGGCGTGTGGCGCTGTTCACGAGGCGCGCGGCGCTGATAAACAGGCTGGCACTTTGTGAGCATTCCACGAGAATGCATGTTCTTGCCTTCTCTTTCTCTCGTTGCTTTTCCTTTCCGTAGTGTTTCAACATTTGCTACCGGCATTTAGAGTGCTCTATATGCACACATATACATTTTTTTTTAAAAGTGTTTTTTTCCCCCCTTTTCACGCATGGGAAACCTAAGTGATTTGCTTTTATTTTCACCACACTGGCACCTCACTGTAGGTTGCACCACAGCGCTTGTTCTGATATTGTTCATTTCCTCTGTGTTGGATGGGAGTTTATTGCAGCTAAAATAACCAGCCGCTTCCTAGTTTTTGTGGGGCTGTGTGTTTTTGCAGCAGCCCGGCAAGGCACTGACGCAAACGAAATCCTGAAAAACAATGCAGTCTTTCAAGCTGTTCAGACAGAAAACACACGAAAACACGGTGACTCAAAGCCCTGCAGTGCTTGAGCAGAGGCGATTATTAATATTATGATTGGGCGTTAATGGCCGCAGCTTGTCAGTCTGTAACCCGTTTAATTATGTTGCAATAACAATGTTAGCTGCTAGACGAGCACCTCGGTGCAGCATACTTAACAGCATTAAACCAGGCAGAAGCCAACCGTTGTGGCACTGTATCCGACAGCCCAGGATTTGTATTTGAAGTGCAACAATAACGCAGACAGTACCACCGGGCGGCAGATCCAGCCACAGTGCCACACCGTCAACCACTCTTCACGGGAATCCACCCGCCTTTACGTCCACATTATTACCTGCGAGTGCGGGCTCAAGTTCAGAAGCGCACTCACTCTTTCAATAATAACCCCCCCCCAACAACAACAAAATACTCCCTACCGCACTCGCTAAGGTCTTTATCTAATGAATGTTACAAGTAGACCGACAATGCCGACCTCGGAATGATGGGGGGTTCGTTCAGTCTGCCATGCCGGGGGTCGAACTTTAAGATCGCATTACTAGTCAGTGGTGATCGTTCAACTCTGAGAGCCTCCCTCCCGCGCTTTGCGGAGCTGCAGGGTGTGCAGAGTGGCTGACTGGCACTGCAGGGGTGCCGGGGCACCGAGTTCCTGGTATTAGTGTACAACGGCAGGAGTAAGCAAGCCTTGTCTGCCAGATAGCCCTCAGGAAACACATTGGCGGAAATGTTGCCAGAGCCCCTGGGGTAGCCACGACCGATGTACCATGGATGGGGGCGGGGGGGAGCGTACAGGCTGGGGTCAGTGGCCCCGGGGTGGTCACCACCACAGCATCTCTCAGCATCACTCAGCGCCACCACAGCATCACTCCGCGCCACCACATTCTCACTCAGCACCACCACAGCACCACTCAGCACCACTCCCACAGCTAGCACCACCACAGCATCACTCTGGAACACTACAGCATCACTCAGGGCCTCCACAGCATCACTCAGGGCCTCCACAGCATCACTCAGGGCCTCCACAGCATCACTCAGGGCCTCCACAGCATCACTCAGGGCCTCCACAGCATCACTCAGGGCCTCCACAGCATCACTCAGGGCCTCCACAGCATCACTCAGGGCCTCCACAGCATCACTCAGGGCCTCCACAGCATCACTCACTGCCTCCACAGCATCACTCACTGCCTCTACAGCATCACTCACGGCCTCTACAGCATCACTCACGGCCTCTACAGCATCACTCACGGCCTCTACAGCATCACTCACGGCCTCCACAGCATCACTCACGGCCTCCACAGCATCACTCACGGCCTCCACAGCATCACTCTCAGGGCCTCCACAGCATCACTCTCAGGGCCTCCACAGCATCACTCTCAGGGCCTCCACAGCATCACTCCCAGGGCCTCCACAGCATCACTCTCAGGGCCTCCACAGCATCACTCAGGGCCTCCACAGCATCACTCAGGGCCTCCACAGCATCACTCAGGGCCTCCACAGCATCACTCAGGGCCTCCACAGCATCACTCAGGGCCTCCACAGCATCACTCAGGGCCTCCACAGCATCACTCAGGGCCTCCACAGCATCACTCAGGGCCACCACTTCACTCAGGGCCACCACAGCATCACTGAAGGCCACAGCATCACTCGTCGCCACCACAATATCACTGAACGCCACAGCATCACTCATCGCCACCACAACATCACTGAACGCCACAGCATCACTCGTCGCCACCACAACATCACTGAACGCCATAGCATCACTCGTCGCCACCACAACATCACTGAACGCCACAGCATCACTCGTCGCCACCACAACATCACTGAACGCCACAGCATCACTGAACGCCACAGCATCACTCATCGCCACCACAACATCACTGAACGCCACAGCATCACTCGTCGCCACCACAACATCACTGAACGCCACAGCATCACTCGTCGCCACCACAACATCACTGAACGCCACAGCATCACTCGTCGCCACCACAACATCACTGAACGCCACAGCATCACTCGTCGCCTTCACAGCATCAATCTGTGCTACCATTCAACAACAACTGGTTCAAATATGCTCTCTCAATGTTTCAAGCTTTATTACAAATGTCACAAAAAGATGTTAATATTTCCCTTCTGTTCTTGGATTTTCGTCACAATAAAATTCACTGAACATAATCTTCACAAGTTATTTACAAAAGTTTAAGCTATTTCCATTATAAATTACAATCACTTTTATTTAAGTATTAATTAATTAAAAACATTAAAAGCCATTGTTATTTGTAATATCAATACATCTAAGTCACGTAAATACAAAACATGTTGCATTACAAATGCTATAGGTGTCACGTTTGCAAAAGTTATAACTATTGGCATTGTAAATGACAAAGCTATTAATTTAGCTATTTTCAAAACCAACACATAAATAAAAAAATTGTCATTTACGAGACCAATAGCTCAAACTTTCCTAATGCGAGACCTATTGCATTGCAAATGATTGTTATGTTTCGTTTTCTTGTTTGTTTAAACTATGGATTCAGCTTACAGTAATTCAAAGGCATGAATATTTTCTTTGGATCTGTAAAGAATCCTATTTTCCTGTGATGTGCATTAAAATAAAAAAGGGTTCTATTCTTGTTAATGGTACTCCTTCATGCTAGGGAACACCCATACTATTCTATTAAATGTTTATGCAGTGGGTATTGACATTTTATTGCAAGCATTTTTGTACTACATTTAAATGGCGACGTGTTTTTTTAATGTTTGTGCCACATGCTTGCAATAAAACATTTTAAGAAAAAAACATTGACTCAGTTTGCCAAAGCTAGCCAGACCTTATGGGTAATGCTTCCTCGGTATTATTTCACTATTGTAGCATTGAATTGGTGCCATGTAATTTATGTAGGGTGATGTTTGATTTCCGGCATCACTACAAGAGTACAGATAGAACTTGTTTTCGAAAGAATAGATTACAAGACTTAGATTGAAAGATTAAAGTAAAGCTTTATGGGTGATAGACGATCCATATTTGTTCTGTTTTCAGTTTATCCTTTTACTCAAAATTCTGACTCTTGATTTCACATAATGGCTTAGTATGCATACATTAACTATTTCAATAATGACCCGCCTGGCCCCTATTTCCAGTTTTCATATTGCAGCGGTTGCAACACCCAACTCCGACTTCAGTGTTGAACTGCAATCCGATTCTGACTTTGAAGCAGACGCATCCGTGTTCTTCGGGCCATTGTTGAGTGCAGTAGATTATGCCCGTCAAAGAGCCCATACTGCAAATATTTAAACTCCTTCTGGCTCTCCTTATGTAGCTGTCCGAGCCATCAGTCAGCCTTCTACTGGTCCGCACTTATGTGCTGTAGGTTTGCTCATTTGTTCCTCCCTCAATACCTTCTAGGATTCCAGTGGCACAGTCTCTGCTGTTGGTTCTGGAATATCCTCGGCTATGGCCTGCCCATTGTCAAGCTGCACAGTTGTTGGGACGGAAAAGCCCTCTGCATGGTAACGGACGTTTACTCCTACCCTAGGTATCCAACTGTAAAGTTGTCTGGATCCCTAATGATGATTTTTTGTTGTTGTAATAGTTAAACACGCATCATGCGTGTCCGCTATCACCTAAGCCTATCTCATGTTTTGCAGTCTTGTTTGCCGGGAGGGGTGCCCAAAGTGCTATCCTCACAGTGGTGGAAGATTACTGCCTTTACCAGGAGTTGAACAGCATGAGTGTGGTGGTGACTGCATACCATGTAGTGATCAATAGAAGTGAACAGGTCCTTTTTAACACCAGTCAGTGGAGTGAGCCCTATGAGCGGACTCTTTTTTTTAAAGTTCTGCTGCTGTTTGCTTAACTCATGCTTGGCCTGCATCAGTTAGATGTTAGGTGCTGTGCAGTGCGGGAGTTGGGACACTGCACTGATTGTATCTGTGCCTGGGAAGCATATAGTACAAGGATAGAGCTGTACTATGCAGCATGTGCCTGGTGAGTACATGTACTGGGTGTATGTGTAACTGCGAGGAGTACAGTACATGAAAGGTGTAATGTTATTTAGAGCGCGCATGATGAATGTGTGCGCTGGCTGTAAGGGTGCCTGCAAGTGGTACAATACAGAAAGGCTAGAGTACTGAACAGTGCATGCAGAGTGAATGTGTTTACTGAGGGTGTTTACCTGTGGTGGGACAGTACATGAATGTAACCGTGCTGGGCAGTGCATGTGCTGTATAGGTACATGGAGTGCAAGTGTGCCTGTTATGGTATATTACATGAAGGAGCATGGGCTTCATTTTGGAAGGCCCACGTCTGGTAAAGATATGAGGAGTAGAGGAATCCCCCCAGACAGATTATGTATTGTTGCATTCCTGTGAGCTGGTTGGGACACACTGGATGAGGGAGAGTAAGTCTTCCCCTGTAAACTTCAAGGCTGCTTTTAGATTTAGTGAGAGATCACAAGGAAGGGGCTGGGACCCATTGGAATGCGCTGTACTGAAAGCTCTTGTTTTTAATCTGCCGGTTAGTTGCACACCTCTGTATTTTAGCAGCTTCTTTATAACATCCCTCTGTTTTAAATTGTATTGTACTGTCCTATTTTAACAAATCCACTTACTTGGATATTTATCCTGCACTCTACTGCCTCCTTGCACATTTCTTCGGTCCTCCCTGGTCCGCTGCAGCATTTTGCCAATTGAAGCGGATGGAGGACCAAAGGCCCTGACTCATTTCCGGGATTCTTCCCGCTCGGTCAGTGCTCTAGGCTCCAGCAGCACCTATTTAGGGTAGAGCTGGAGCGCACGCACTGCGGATGCGCGCTTCGGGTGCGCTTCTGGTGCGCTTAAGGCAAGCCCGTCATCACCCATCCGCGCCTGGACCTGGCCCAGGGCCAGGACCACTGGCTCAAAATATGCTCAGAATGTTGGAATACACTATTCAAGGGAGAGCCTTCTTTCACTGGGTCAGCTAAGGGGCAAAAACTGCCACCAATTCACCTGTAATGGGCTATTCTCAACAGACAACCCACATTGTTTAGGATGCTCTAAGAATATTCATAAGGATGATGGGGTGGAATTAAAATCTGTTAAAAGTTCAATCAAGGTTATCAAAACTAAAACACAACTAATTCTAGCCTTGATCAATGCCAGGTCCTTGATCAAGCATAAATACGAGATCTCTAATTTCATTCTAGACTACAAATTGGATATCCTATTTGTTATGGAAACTTGGGGTGAGGAAACACCCGACTTTGATTTTAACATTGCAGTGCCAACTGGATATAAAGTTACTAGGCACTACAGATCCATAAAAAAAGGTGGGGAACTTGTAGAACACTGCTCAATACGCCCTTCCCCAGACTGCGAGGCACTATATTTCAACATTAATGTCTCTAATCAAGATACCTTCAAAGGATTGCTAATATATCGCCCGCCTGGCTCAAAAGTTAATTTTTTAACTAACCTATCATTCTTACTAGAACCGGGTATTTCATCCAGCTGCTTTACTATGCTAGGTGATTTGAATTTTCACTTGGACATATTAGCTGACAAAGATACTCAGGAACTTTTAAACATTACCTCAGATGTAGGTCTCCAGCAGCTAGTTGAAGGGGCGACACATCAAGCTGGTCACACCTTGGACGGTGTGTTCACAAACAATCCTACCGTATCCATCACTTCTTTCCTCCCCCTGACATGGACCGATCACTATGCTGTTATATTTCCTTGGACTTTGCCTGGTCCTATGATTACCAACACAGCTAGCAATACATCTGCCAGGAGAGCCTGAAATAAGATCGACCCTGGGGTTTTTAGAAACCCAGTTAATCCAAAGTATTCCTGTCCCTGAGTTGGAGGCAGATGGATCACCGAGAGGTTATACATCTTGGCTAGATCTTAACTTCACCAAAGTAGCCCCTATGACCGAGGTTAATAGAAATAGAAAACATCCTTCGACTCTATGGTTCACTGAAGCCCTAAGACTAGACAAACAAGTGTGAGGAGACCAGAAAAATTATGATGCAGCTGAAAAAGAACAATATAAGCCTATGCTAGCAGACTATGAAAAAAATTATTACAGAGAAGAGTTATTTTTACACTGAGAAAATAGAAATGGCGGGAAACTCCAGTAAGGATCTTTTTTTAGTCATATCTAATCTGACTACCACCAAAAAGGGATAGCAACGAGAACTGTACTCCAGATTTTTGCAATTTATTGGCCTAGACTTTTAAAACTAAGGTAGATCAGATCTTTGACCAATTTGCCGGACATATTTCTCAAAATGCTGACCCAGATCAGGGAGTTAAAGCCATAACACCATTAATAAATGTTACTGCTTCTTCCCCAGAGCAGGTTGCTTCCCTTCTCCTAAAAACGAAGTCTGGTTCTCCGGATGGCCCTTGCCCTCCTAGATTATTGCATACCATTAGTCACATCATTAGTCCTCAGTTATCTGGCATTTATAATCAAATGCTTTTACAAGGTACCTTCCCTACTTTGTGGAAACAGGCCTGTATATGGCTATTAAAAAAAAAAAAAACAATCTTGATGTAATGGATCCAGCCAACTATAGGCCAATTGCGAGACTACCGCTGCCTGCTAAAATAATTGAGAAAATTCTTAACACTGAACTTTCCACATACATTTTGAATAATGATGTTCTAGACCATAGCCAATTTGGCTTTCGTACATGCCATAGCACTGAAACAGCCCTAATTAAGATCACGGAGGAGATTCCTGCCACACTTGATGGCGGGGGATCAGCAGCCCTGATCCTCCTTGACTTGTCCGCAGCATTTAATACCGTGGACCGCAACTTATTGACAGAACGGCTGAAAACCATTGGCCTTGGAGGGATGGCCTTGTCAATTTTAACATCTTTTTTAGCAGATAGGTCTCAGATAGTGCAACTAGGTGATTTTAAATCCAAACCTTTTACACTGCCGTGTGGGCTGCCACAAGGCTCCTCTTTGAGCCCTACACTTTTTAATATATATGTCTGAACTAGCACCCCTGATCAGAAGTTTTAATCCGATTCCGACCTCGTATGCAGATGATACTCAATTGGTTATTTCAACCATTGATTAGGAGGTCGATCATGCTAACAACCTGTACGAATGCATGATCTCCTTGAGTTCTTGGATGAGCAAACACTGTCTGAAGCTCAATTCAAGTAAAACAGAGGTGGTGCTTTTTGGTAAACTGGCCCCTTTCTGGTCACCAGTTTGGTGGCCAAACATCTTGGGCACCCCTCCTACGCCGGTAGTGAAAGCTAAAAAATTGGGGGGTCATATTGTTGAGAAGCTGAACTTTAAATCCCAAGTCTCTAAGGTGTCTTCTGCATTTTTCACCATCAGAACAGTGCTCAAAATTCTTCCATTTGTTCCGTAAAGCACTAGGAAAACAGTTTTAACCTCCCTTGTTTTGTCCAAACTAGACTCCTTTAATGCCCTATATATTAATTTACAGTCTGGTCAACTTAGAAGACTGCAGTCCGCACCTAATGATGCTGCTAGAGTGGTACTTAATGTCCCCAAACACCTCTCCATTAGGCCCGGACTACAAAAGCTGCACTGGTTGCCAGTAGCTCATCGTGTGAAATTTAAAGCCCTGTGTTTAGTACATAAGGCTTTACACAGAGTTGGGCCCCGTTTTTTTTGCATATCTTTAATGGGCACTCCCCCTCCAGACAACTGCGTTCGGCTACTGCATTTTTAATGCCTACCTACAGAATCAGGACAACAAACTTGGGGGGCAGGAGTTTCAGTCATAGCACCATTAGGCTCTGGAACTCTCTCCCGCTTATTCTTAGAAAGATACAGTGTCTGATAGAGTTCAGGAAAAAACCTCAAAACATTGCTATTCTAAAACTAAGCTCCCGCAGTATGCTGTCCAGAAGCGCCTAGACACCTAAGGGTAGTAGTGCGCTATAGAAATTGTGATTACATAATATAATATTTCAGAAAGAAGATGTGCCTGATAAGGAAATCATAAAGAGTGGAGCTGAGAGTCCGAGATTATCCTTTTGATGCTAATATCACGGTGCCTGACATCCCGGTGTGAACTCTAGCCACTCCCATAGGCTGTATTATGAGACTACCCCCTTTGGAGTCTCCTGGTGTGAAAGACTGCTTTTCATGAGGAAGCGGGAGAGAAGTATCTACTTCAGAAAAAGCAGAACGTCAACATAAAATTTCAAAGTCCCAGACCCTAAATCACATTTGGTGTCTGGAAATAGACTATAAGAGTGTGGTTGATACCCAAAAAATTGTCTGCCAAGCAGCCAGACAGGCATCACCCATGAACACCAAAAACACCTGCTCTGGAGCCTTGAGCACCAGCTCCTACCTTCTTTACAAGACCAGTGCTCCATATGAAGAGGACAAGAACATTGGAAGGAGTGAGAACCTGTAGGGAGTCCTGTTGTGTTGACTTTCAGTGGGAGGTGTGACGAGATGGTAGCTACACTAATCAGGTCGTTGCTCGTGTACCGAACTGAGTCAGTGACCCCAGTATGCCAGGAGGGGACCGCCGTGAAGATAACCATGTAAAAAGATTGCTATGCGGTAAGGGCGGAAGCAGTGGGAAAGACTGATTTGGGATCAGGGATGAAGTCTGCAGGACACCATAGCAGCAACCCCCATATGCCACAAGGGGTCACTGTGGTAAGGACATCCATGCTGTAAGGGACAAACCCTTGCATGGAAGTGGTGCGGCAAACCCATATGTCAGGTGGGGATGCTGGGAATAATTGTGCCGTGCGGATTGGGCAGGAGCCTGTGAACTGTAAGCTGTGGAAACCCATAGATCACCAGGAGCAATGAGAACTGTAGTTGACCAGACTCAGTGGACCAAGGTAGGACACCATGGGAGTATTGCCACATCAGTGAGGTCAGGAAGATCAGAAACAACCCACTCTACAACAGCCCTCTCCCACCCAAACACACACAACCTTTAGGAGCGTGGAAACGTATCCCAGAAGAGCCGCGCAGATATACCTCTGATTGCTGCCGTAGCACGAATGCGTAAGCTAAGGAGAGAGCCTGCTCTTGCCTAGTGCTGCTGCTAAGTCCTCATGCATCTGACTCTCAGCAGCTTCAGTCTTGCTCAGGTCAGTGCCTGTGGACGGGGCATTCTCCAAGACGCTGCATGCTTCCTCCCTGCTAGAGTGGGGTAAAGCTTGTTATGGGCCTACTGGAAGCTGGGGGACTCGCTGTTGAAAGCTCTGCGGAGCTTAGACACTTTTGACTGTATTTGCAGACTCAGAATGGAGTGTTGCGATAAGGCTTGCCAGTGTACATTCTCTGGATGCGGCCACCAGTGAATGGGGAATAACCCTATTCATAATGTGAGGAACAGGTGGGGCAGGGACTTGCCAATGAAACGCTAGAGCCCTGATCTCAAGGGGGGAATTGTGTTGTCTGTGAATGCGGTAACTTTACTTTGAATGAGTAGAGTTAGAAATAAAAAACTACTTTCGGTTATGAAAGTAGTATTTGACAAGACATTGATTAATTGCTGTTGCTGTGTGCTTTTTTGTGTTATGAGCTGTGTCCACTGATCTTTATCCATACCTCACCCCTGAGGGAGGCTTAGACTGCGTTCACGTCTACCACTGAGAGTCAAGTGCAGAAGGGGTACTTGGCCCAGTTGCTAAGGATCCCTAGTAGGTCGGGCCCTGGAACATCTAGAGTTAAAGGTCTCAACTCCCACGTTTGGCCCAGTGACCTCTGCATGCCCTGTGGCCCTCAAAGGGGTTCTGACAACAGTTATTAAAGCAAATGCTGGCGTAAATGAGAACGCTCTTCCAGCTCCACTGCCTCAGCAACAGTAAAGCCAGATGATACAGGAAATATTTCTGTCAGATTTGGATATTTCTTAAGACCTCAAACATCATCCAGGGTCCGATATCAGAAGCCTTACACTGCCACCACAGAAGGTTGATCTAGTGGGAAAGCCCTTGAAAGATCTCATAGCACTGGCGAGGATTCTTTCTTTCACAGTGCTAGTACTCGCAGTTCACATCCCTTGCACTACAGACACAGTGCTGCTGATGTGGCCTTCACATCTGCAGCACACTTCTTGAGTCCAAGATACATAATGGACTTTCAGGATTGGATGCTGTCCGTGCAGTGTGTTAGTGAATGTCCTGACTGATGCAGGGTAATGTCTTGACCAACAGGATACAAAGGGTTGCGTGCATAAATTGAAGGGGTGCTTCTATTAGAAGAGAGTTGTTTGAGGCCACTCACAAAACGGGTGAACCAGCTGGTATCTGAGAGGCCCTTTCTGGCAGAGAGTTTTAAATTAGGGCGTAATCTGTAGTGTGACAAGCTACTGAAAGGTCTTGGTGAACCTTTAGGCATTATGTTTTTTTCCAGGAATTTTCTTAAAAGCTGGTTGTTTAACTGTTCTCTCAAGGATCGTTTGCGAGTGCTCTTAAAGGCCCATAAGCCTGTTCTTAAAGGGATTCAAGACTGTGCCCTTTTAAACTTTGGTTGGCTGCACAAAGTGAAATTCTGGTTTGATGCCAATAGATGGTCTTGTTTTGCTTTCTGCAATGTATGTGGTCCCCTTCTCCACTATGCCATGTGAAAAGTGCTAATAGCCTACATTTTAGTATGTTGAGCACACACTGATAGTTTTTTAAAATTGATTTTAGACCCAGTAGGAGAATTATTTTTAAGAAAAAAAAGCAAATTTCTTGGCTGAACCATGTATGCCACGACTTGGTATCTGGTAAACTCCAATATTTCATTGTTTTGTGAGTGTGAGTACCAGCTGAGATTGGTACTCTTGGCTTCTGGGTTTATTTGACAGCAAAATGTTATGTGCAGGTTCTTCACTCTTTGCATCGAGGATGTGTCTAGGCATAGGAATACTGGTCAATACATTAGTGGGATCTTAATCTCTTCTCTCTCTTCTGTATACCAGAACCCTTTAAAGCAGTTCATTTTCCTTCAACCGGTTGTTGAGATGGTCCATCCAGTTTGCGATGTCATACCTGACTTGCATCTTTGTATTAAAAATGAATGTGTATCTTTTTCTAGTCCGTCTACATATTGAATTGCTGCTGGTGCAGTTAAAAAGCTGTGCTGAGGGCTTGAAACCATTGATGATTCAATTATTTTTTCTATTTATTTTTATAACCAGATTTTATTGCTTTTAAAAAGACAGTCATTTATAGGATACAAGTTGACTTTGAGATAATAATTTTCACAAGTCACAATGCCATTGTGAGCACATGTGGTTAATCCAATTCTGATTTCATAGGTTTTGATTTCATAGGATTTATAAGCTTTCTTCTAGGACTGAATACATGAGATTCCTCTTCACTCTGTCAGTTGAGAAATATTTCATAATCTCATAAGTTGAAGAGCGGTCCAAGATCATCAGTGTTGCTTGTTGGACATCATCTATGGAGAGGAGATCCATTAGAGTAGTTATAGCACCCAACATAAAGCTGAAGTTGTCTGGGACCCTACTTGACTAGCATCCTGAAGTTCAGCTGTGGTTTTCTGCTAGAGAAGGTTGATAGTTACTTGTTTCTTGGAGTCAAGGACTCTGCCCTGCATAATCGGAATGTTCTGAAGCTGTGCGTTGTAGGATGTTTAATGAAGATTCATATGTGCATGATCCAAGAAAATGCTCTGATATAGTCTTTGATCTTGTTTGTGAATTTTGCAAATGTGCAATTTTATTGTTGCAGGGGATGTTTTTATTTAATTTGGTGGCTTATAAGCTCCTCAAGCAACAAGGTAGTCACTCCTAATTTTGAATGAATCCATGTTTGTAGCCTACTAACTATTTTCCTCTGTTTCCTATAAAGATGATGCCTGCTCTGGGTTTTTGTTGAAGATATGTCTTTGTTTCAGGTTTCAGCTATTCAAGTCAAATGCTTCCATGAAATTATTACCATCGGCTACAGGGTGTATCGTTCCTATGAACTTCCATGGTTTCGAACACTAAGCTGGTAAGTGTTATCAACAACTTCAAAATGTCGTATTGCCTTGTAGCAGAAGAAATCTGCATATATCTGCATTGAAAGTTGTATTTGTTCAAATTTGTATGGTATTAACTCATCCAAATAATATTTTGTTGTTTGCAAGGCAGGCAGATTTGAGCGGAGGCATCAACACAGAAGTCTGATCAAGGCTATTTTGAAGGTGCAAATGAGCACACAGATCTGATGTGTGAGAAATGTTACTTGTGCAAAAACAAGTTGATGGACAGAATGCCGAACAATATCATACATTCACCCCAGTACAGAGATCTGGGCCTAAATCCATTGTTTTTTCTCTCACCATGTCGTTCCAGTTTGAACCTAGCCATATGCAAATTAGTCTTGACCCTGTTCCTCATGGGTACAGCCCAGCCCAAATTGCCAAGCCAGGTCCTCCCTGGACTAGAAACAAGCATCCTAGGAACTGTTTCGGGGTTTCACCCCTCTTCAGCCAGGATAACTTGAATCCAGTGGCATGGAGAGCACAGGACCCACGTCTGGGCATACCCTTCCCACTCGGGGTGACAAATGCAAAAGCAACAGTTGATGGACAAAATGCCGAACAATATCATATATTCACCCCAGTACAGAGCATTGGGCCTAAATGCATAGTTTTTTTTCTCACTATGCCGTTACTTGCACATCAACTTGAATGAAGTCACTTATGATAATGTGTCTGCCCCATCTGGTTTAGAGAAAAAATTAACTGTCAATTATTTGAATGGTTTTGTACAAAGCATCTAGATATTTCCCCAGGTCTCCATTATCAGTCTGAAAACCAATTTGGTTCTCAGAATGTGTTTCCAGTTAGCGTTGAGAGGACAAACGTCCTCACATCGCAAGGTAATTTGTGCCCTTATTTTCGTCTCAATTTCCTGGTCTTTACTGCTTCTTTTTTACTTACTCCATTTTAATCAAGTCAAGTGAGGGTGCTTCAACTTTTTGTTTTGCTGGATGGTGAGACCATCTAAAGTGTAACCTGACCCATAGGAGAGCTTTCCTACATGACACCTCAACAAAAAATCCAGAGACTTTTGTTTGATCTTTGCTAATCCTCTTAACCTATTCTTCAATGAGTGTATCTTCTGACGCCATCATGTCAAAACATTAATTGTTCCATTACCTGTGTGTGCTAACACATGGTTGATGTGCTATATGAATTTAGTTGAGGACAGTGAAGATTTCTCTTTTAGTTGCCTCTCATCCTGTTGGCCTTGACAACCTCTATATAGTTTTTATTTAGAAACCATCAACTCGACTGGTAAAGTTAGAGGAGCAGGGCAACCACATCCTGCCAGGCTTTGTAACCTGAAACAAAGAACGACCCAAAACCAGTTTTGCTTCTTGTGCATCCCTGTCCAGATCTGTTCAGTAGCAGCTCCACCCAAATTTGGACATCAGATTTGTGCCGAAGGTGAAAATTAGATTTTCCACAAACACAATAGATCTTTCAGGTTGAGCACAGATAGTGGTTTAGTATAGGTTATTCGGCACCACTAAGAAATTCTCACAAATAATATCTCTTTGGGGTTATATTTGACGGTGCTAAAAGGTAGAAGGAACCACCCTAATCCTTCTCAAAGACGACATGAGCCTTACACAAGCTATAATACTCCTTAGCACACGTAAATTGAAATGATGTTATATATACAAGTGTTTCCACATTCACACGACTTTTTCAAGCCTATTTCCAGATCTGTTCTTTTTCATCAGTATGCGGTGATACTTCCAACCCGCATGGGGGTTCTACGGGGGTCCTCAGCTGTATTTTTCTATGATTGCAGTCCATTTATCTCCATGTTTTAATTGTTTCTGGAAGGCTTTCGCCCGATATATCGCAGCCCGAGAAGTATTCCCCGTTTATGATCAGCGTGTCCGCTCGAAAAAGTCGTAGGGTTACATTCCCAGATACGACGAAACATGTGTCGGCTGTGTGGCTGTGTTGAAAATTTCCAGTGAACAAGAATAAAACAGAAATTGAAGAACCAATAACAACTACTTCTCATGATTGTATCAGAATGTGGAAACACTTGTATATATAACATCATTTCAATTTACGTGTGCTAAGGAGTATTATAGATCTTTCAGGTTGTCCCATTAGTAGGATAACACTGTTCACCCTGCATCCCAAATGTGTAAACTCATTATTCTACCATTTATTTTTCCATGGATATTGCTTGTCCAAATACCCCTTAACGTTAAACTGGAAATGCCAGCTCTTCCCTGTTGGCACTGACTAGCCTAGTAGGAGCCCTTCACCTTTTGAAATTTTGACTATGTAGACTAGATATAAAGGCCTTCAGACAGTTCAGTGACTGCCTGGGGTGACACAGGCAAGGAATCAGCATATTCTCAGATACCAGTTAACTTGCTGTACATTCACGGGATTCCACAGGTCCTTTCAATTGTCCAATACATCTTGGTGACAGCAACCAGCCCTGAATGCCAGTGTATCAGACACCCAAGAAGTTAACTGTCCAGTTTGTTTGCCAACCTGTAGTACCCACAAATGTTGAAATCTGGTTCACATTTAGGTGTTGATCTTTCGGTTTTTGAACACTGGCTCGGACCCTAGGAGTTCACTTAATTAATTGTTAATGAGTAAGCAGTGGAATCTAGGATAAAGGGCCGACATATCTAACTTATTTATGGTGTCCCAACGTTTTGACTGAGCTGTACCTGATTCATCTGGAGTAGGCATTGTTGAACAGCAGAACACTACACTGATTGTGATTAATGTGACCCATGATGTTACAGCTGGCATTTGCAAAAACAACAAGTGATGGACTGAATGTGGATCAATGTCACACACTCCCCCAGTCAAAAGATCTGGGCCCAAATCCATCGTTTTTTTGCACTCCACACCACCCTGGGTTAGACAATGGCGATATGCAAATCAGCTCTGACCCTGTTGCCCCATGGGAACAGTCCAGTCCGAACTACAAACGCCATGTCCTTCCCAGAACGGAATCAGGCACTCCACACCACTTGGAGTCAAGCTAGCCGGGCTGAAGAGAGGTGTTACCTCGAAACCGGTCCGGTCCTCGGATGCTTGATTCCGGTCTGGGAAAGATATGGCTGTTGTAGTTCGGACTGGACTGTTCCCATGGGGCAACAGGGTCAGAGCTGATTTGCATAAAGCCATTATCTGACCCAGGGTGGTGTGGAGTGCAAAAAAACGATGGATTTGGGCCCAGATCTTTTGACTGGGGGAGTGTGTGACATTGATCCACATTCAGTCCATCACTTGTTGTTTTTTGCAGTTACAGCTGGCATGGCACAAAATATGGTCCTATGCACTTTGATTTTGGGAGCACTTGAAAACTTTCTGGGGTCACATTTGCCTAGGAGGCCAATAAAAGCTTCTCTTTTTGTGGTATTACATACTTTTGCTGCCTTTCCTTTGATATCTGTAAATAAAGGCCTTTTCTTGTTCAGTATAACATATGTGGCTTGGTAATGAGTTTACTGTAGGAATTTATCAGTATCAGAGTTCCACAACTAATATCACTTCCTGAATTAAGTCTTTACTGCTCAATGTAACCCTGGATATTCAAGATTGCCCCAGTATTGGAACTTTCTTAGATTCCCATGCTTTGTATCATTCCCCGTCGTCGGAATGGGAGCCTCGGTAAATAAAAAATACCATAGCAGTAAGCACAAAGTGAAAAAAAAAGGCCTAGGCATCATCTCATTTTGTAGCTATCCACCTCTTTTTGTAAAAGAGACCAAATTCTTGCAATAGCCAATCAGAACAGCCTCACCCCATTGAACCTTCCTGAGAGAGCCTCAGAGCCTCAGATTTTCTACCGCATGTTGTGCAAGGGAGTCTCCATTGAGCTCTGCTCAATTTTCTTCACTTCTGAGTACTTATCTACTACTTTTTGCCTGTTTTTCCGTCATGTCTGACAAAGAGAAGAAAGCACTTTTGAGAGCCTGTGCTACCTGCTAAAAAAAGAGGTTGTTTGTTGAAGACAAACACGAAGACTGCATATACTGCTTATACCCGGACCATAAGGCCACTGACTGCAAGATTTGCAGGACCTTCTCCACTAAGACCTTTAGGGACAGAGAAGGCCGCCTGCTGACTTGGTTGCAAAAGATGAAGGATCGCAAGGAAGTTCTGTCTTCAGACAGTGAGGGCTCTTTTTCTGCTGTGTCATCAAGATGATCAAAGAAGAGGGGTAGGTCTCCCCCTTCAACATCTAATGAGCCCCATGTGAAGGCCTTGCCTGGGACCTCTGATAGATCTGATAGGCCTGCTTCCCTAAAATCTCCTCACCACGGTGAAAAGGAGAGGCAGGGACAGCCTGAGGAGTTGCAACCTACAAAGAAGGCTAAGAAGATCGTCTCTGTGACTTCACCACCTTCAGAGAAGGAAAGAGGGGTGAAAAAGCCTTCATCTACGCCTCAGGACATTGCTTCTGACAAAGAACAGCATCCGTCGACGGTGTAAACTACAGGTACGTCGACGATTCCTGTCAAGAAAGACTTGTCTTTGAAAATCACCTCGTCGACGGGCTCATCGACGGTGGCTACGTCGACGGCATCTACACCGTCGTCGACGTTTAAGACGCCTGATTCCTGTTCGTTGTCGACGAAGCTGACATTTTCTACGTCGACGACGATGACGAGAGTAGCGTCGACGACGACGACTGCTCCCATGATTCTGACGACGAGCTCGTCGACGACTCCGTCAATGATCCAACCCTCGTCGACGAAAGCCATCTCGCCGTCGACGACTCACCTTTCGACGACGAGCACAGTCTCTTCATCGGCGCTTCCGTCGGCGAAACAGTCGACGAAGATTCAACCGTCGACGACGATCCCGTCGTCGATGATGGGAAAAATCTGCATTTCTCATAGGGAGAGGCGTATAACTCCAAAAATGACATCTCCACGACGGGTTACGCAGTTGCCTCCTTCATTATTACTTGATGACGACTCTGAGGAGGAAAATTATAGCAATTATGGACCAGCTTATAGCCCATCTGACTTGCAAGTCAAATTACAGGAGGTCAGTTCTGAGGAAGGCGAGACGGAGCAACACCACTATGCTCCGCAAGACTGTTATGACCAGCAAGAGAGGCCTTACATGCATGATCATTCGCAAAGATCTCCATGAGGGTCTCAACAGGAGATGGTAGCGATGCCGTCCTCACTCAGCTCAGACCTGCAATTAATGTTGCAGGACTATCGGAGGCGGTTTCCTACTCAACAGGAGGTTCAACAAATACGTCTTCCCACACCTCTGCCTCCAGTACCTCAAACAGTGGCAGACGCTTTGCCCTTAAGGGTGCAGGACCCAGAGCCCGTAGAACATCCTCAGGAAGTGGTTGCCACTCGGGATGATGATGATGATGATGATGCCTCATCGGATGTGGATCACCAGGGGGATCCTGACCAAGATCAGAATGTGGACTGGAATTAGGATGGCCTTCAGGATCCAGATGTAACAGGCCCTGATACCGCAATCTCTCCTCCTGCAGATATTGGAGGTTTTCACAACCTAATGGAACGAGCGGCCAAGAGATTTGGTCTTGAAATTACTACTGTTCAATCTGACTGTTTTTTGTACGACTTCAAAGAACCTTTCCGGAAGTCAGTTCGTTCAATCCCCATCATTGAGCATGTTTGGTCAGAGGGGATAAAGGCTATGCAAAATCCAGCCACGGTCCTCCCAGTGCTTCCCAGACTGGAGAAAAAATATAAGGCGCCAGAGGGCAGCCCCGCATGTCTTACAGGTCAACCAAAACCGGACTCTGTTATCTCCCAGGCCGCACAGAGTAGATCCAAAAATCCATCCACGCCGCTAACAACACCACCTGATAAAGAGGGGAGGCGTCTGGACAATGTAGGAAAAAGATTCTCTGCAATGGCCAGTCTCCTCGTTAGGGCGGCTAATGCTCTGGCGATTCTGGGGAGATATGATCGTCAGATGTGGTGTGACCTGTCCCCGTTTGTGGAAGAACTTCAGGATGGGTCTAAGGACGAGGTCAGGAAAATCTTGATGGAAGGGGAGCGCGCTTCTTCGGAGGTAATCGACTGCGCTATGTTTATAGCAACTACGGCCTTCCAAACGCTAGCAGGCTCGGCTGTTTTAAGATGCCAGGGTTGGCTGCGAGCCACGTGGTTTAGGCAAGAAGTACAGAACAATATTCTGGACCTACCTTATGACGGAGAGATGTTATTCGGTAAACACATGGATGACGCCCTACAAGGCATAAAGAAAGATACTGATACGGCTAAATCCTTGGGAACATTACAATGCCGCAAAGTTCCTTTTAAGGGGGCAAGAGGAAGAGGTTTCTCATCCTACAGAGGCGGCAATCAGCAACGCTATTCTTCCTACTCTCAACCTGGTCAGTCTTACAAACCCCAATATTCGCAGAGGCAGGGTCTGTCGGGGTCTTTCTCTCGCCAGGCGCCAAGAGGACGTCAGTGTCAACAGAGGAGAGACGATTCTAAGAGACAATAGCGGCCATGTAGCTCTTTCTACTGTTCTTGTACCCTCGTTAACACCAGTGGGGGGCAGGAGTGCCCATTGCCTAAACAGCTGGACGGTCATAACATCAGACCAGTGGGTCCTGAACATCATCAAAGAAGGACACACGTTGGAGTTTCAAAATCTTCCTCCAACGAGAGCTCCAGACGCCATTACACCCAAGCATCTAGGACTTCTTCGTCTCGAAGCCCACCAACTCTTCATCAAGGGGGCCATAGAGCCTGTACCTCACTCCCAGAAGGGGGGAGGGTTCTATTCCAGGTTCTTCCTGGTTCGCAAAACGAAGGAGAAGTGGCGTCCGATTTTAGATCTACGGGAGCTCAACACTTATCTCATCAAGTTGTCTTTCAGGATGGTCACCCTTCAGGACATTCTCCGTCTTCTCAATCCAGAGGACTACATGGCAACCCTAGATTTGGAGGATGCATATTTCCATGTGCCCATTCATCCAGCTCACAGGCAATATCTTCGATTCACAATAGGCAAGAGCCATTTTCAATTCAGAGTACTGCCTTTTGGTCTCCGGTCCGCACCGAGGCTCTTTACAAAGGTACTGGCTCCTGTGGCAGCTTTACTCAGGAAGCAGTCTTTCGAAGTCTTCCCATATCTGGACGATTGGCTGGTAAAGGCTCCTTCGTTCCAAGAAGCGACCAGGGCAGTCACGAGCTGCAGTCAACTGTTCGATCAGCTGGGCCTTCGGCTCAACAAGGAGAAATCGATTTTGCGCCCCTCCAAGACAGCAAAGTTTTTGGGTGCTATCCTGGACACGGATTGCTGCATGGCTTTCCCTTCGGAAGAGCGCCAGCCCAAACTGATTCTCTCAGCTTGCCTCCTGCACACAAGGAAGTCTCGGTCAGTCTGTCAATACAAATCGCTTCTTGGATCGATATCATCCTGCATACCATTGATACCGCACTGCAGGCTTCGAATGCATCCACTGCAGGAACAGCTGGACAAACAATGGCGTCAGGTGACAGGCTCCTTCGACGACAAGCTCGTGATCACACCGGGAATGCGAAAAGCAAGCAGCTGGTGGTTACTAAAGGAGAATCTTTCAGGAGGTTTGCCATTCCAACTTCCACCATCTCCCATGGTGTTGACAACAGACGCTTCCATGGAGGGGTGGGGAGCGGTCCTCCAAGAACTGAAAGTCAGTGGTCATTGGAGCACAATCCAAGGAAAGTTCCACATCAATCTGCTGGAACTTATGGCCATCCGTCTAGCCTTACAGGCTTTCCTTCCAAGGATCCGCAACCGGTCTGTGCTGGTTCGTACAGACAACACCACGGCCATGCACTACATAAACAAGCAGGGCGGGACGAGATCCTGCACCCTTTCGAAGGAAGCACAGAGACTTTGGAATTGGGTGATCCGACACAATATCACTCTTTCAGCAGAACATCTTGCGGGCACACTCAATGCCACAGCGGACGCTTTGAGTCGCCAAAAAATGATCAGCCATGAATGGGAATTGGATCAGACCATTCAGGAGGAACTGTTTTCACGTTGGGGGACCCCAACCATCGATCTGTTTGCGACTCCTCAGAACGCCAAATGCCAGTGCTACGCAAGCAGGGATCACCATCAGGGATCCTTGGGGACTGCGCTTTCGATAGCCTGGTATGGCGCATTTGTTTACGCCTTTCCACCAATTCCGCTGATCCCGAGATTGATCCGCAAGCTCAAGGCGGAGCCGTGCAGAATGATTTTGATTGCACCAGCATGGCCCAGGCAGTTTTGGTACACAGAACTTCTTCTCTCTCAAGCTCAACCAATTCTCCTGCGGCCTGTTCCATAACTATTAACAATGGCTCACGGGCAGGTTCTGCATCCAGATCTGAAGTCACTCCAATTGACAGCATGACTCCTGAGTTCAGAGAGTTCCAGGGTTTGACTCTTCCAGTTGAATGTAGAGACATTTTAGCCCCGGCCCGAGCGCCTACTACGAATAAAACCTATCGGGCAAAGTGGAAGAGGTTCTGCCTTTGGTGTCAGAGGCAAGGTCTACATCCATATACTTCTGCACGCACCAACTCTTGCCTTACATCCTTTCTCTTGCAAAATCTGGATTGGCTCATTCTTCTGTGAAGGTCCATTTGGCGGCCATTTCTAGATTTAGACGATCATCATCAGGTCCGTCCCTTTGGTCTGCGAGGATTGTTAAACAGTTCCTGAAGGGCTTGTTCAGGGTTTTTCCTCCAGTCCGGCCTCCACCACCAGCCTGGCATCTTAATTTGGCCCTGTCACATCTGATGAAGAAAGCTTCAAGAGTTAGAGTAGGATTGTATTCATGCAATAGTAACATATACACATCAATCTAAACAGATAGTGGAGGTACGTAATTCAGTGACAGATGGTCGAGTGAGACGGGTAAGTCAATTAGTAGTCTGTAATTAGAGTGTCCATTTTCTGTTTATTGTTCCGTTTCAAAAGCCAACACGTGTTTCATCGCAAGGAACAAATGCGAATCTTCAGGGCTAGACAAAAAATACAAAGTATATCTTCACTAAACATGTACTATTTGTAGGATTTTTGCAAAAACGGGTGACTTCCTGTAATGCAATTCTAAGAGCGGATAGCTTTCATCCCTTCCATCAGATCAAATCCATACCTTTTGGCGAATTTCTTCGTGCGAGACGAAACTGTAGCGATGATGAGGAATTGGACAAAACCATCGATGACATGAATCTGAGATTCACCAAACGAGGTTACCCAAAAGCAATTTTGTCGAAAGCGAAATCCAAACTAAACAAAATCAAGAGAGAGGAAACTCTCAGGACGAAAGATCCTCAGACAAAGAAAGAGAGCACAGTGAGAATGATCACAGAATTTAATGCTCTACACAACCAGATCAGGACCAGCATGACCAAGCACTGGAAGCTGTTAAGAGAGGACTCTACACTAAAAGAAGTGATCCCGACCACCCCTCAAATCACCTTTCGTAAAGGGAGGACCCTGAGGAACAGGCTCAGTCCCACTGTGCCACGGTCAGACAGAAATCCGACCTGGCTAACCCAACGTGGTAATGGCTTCTTCAAATGTGGACTATGCCCAATGTGTAAGTGGGCCAAACATAAGACCAAACACTTCACAGGCCCCTCAGAAGATACATACGAGATCAGAACCAACATCAATTGCACCACCAAATACGTCATTTACATCATCGAATGCCACTGCGGTAAAAAGTACGTTGGTAGCACAATAAGATCTTTGAAAGAAAGAATCTCTGAACATATGAGAGCAATCTTGAAGCAGGACCCCAAATACCCAGTGGCTCTGCATATAGCCAAATGTCAACCGAACATAGAAGATTTCAAAGTTTCATTCTATGGAATAGAAACAGTGCCTATCCATGTTAGGGGTGGTAACCGTGAACTACTATTAAGACGCAAAGAAGCCACCTGGATAATGCGCCTTCTTAGCATTGAATGCGGTTTAAATTATGACCCAGAATTACAATTCTTTCTGGGTGACTAAAGATGCAACCTGTTCTTAACTGTATTTCTGTTGCTGTCCTTTTCTTTTCTTTTCCCCATCAAGAACTCCAATATGAATATGTATTGACACAATCAACCGTATGTTAAAAACACTTTATTGTTGTTTTCATTTGCGTTCTAAACCAGCATATGTAGTTACCTGTTCATATGAGCAAACAGTTGCTCCACTTAACATAAGCACTCACTCAAAATATTCACTGATCCTTCGTGTGACCACAAACATTAAGATTCGCAACCTAACGGTAATAACATACCTACTTTACCCCTACCCGGGTAGAAACATGTAACGCATCTCGCTCACGTTTCTCCACCGAGAAGTGTATTACCTCATCTTTGCGTGTTGACACACCGACACGTTGTTCCTTATATCTACCCAGCTGGGTGTTTTGCTACGTACAATTTATGTCTCATCTGACCTATGACGCTGTATAATTGAGGCCCTCTGGACCTCACACTAAGTGAAAGCTGATTACCCCCCTTTATGCTATCCACGAGCCTAATATATATTTTTTGTAATAAACAGACCACTTACTTTGTTTGCGTACAACACGAAAACAAAGAATAAAAATAGAATAATTAAATATTTTGTGGCAATAAGTGCTCTAGAACACTCAAATTAAAAACGAGAAGCAACAAGGAATAAAAAATAGAATATCTAAATATTATGTTGCATAAAGTGTTTTAGAACACTCATTTCAGTTTTAAGAAGGCAACAGTTCACACCGACCATGGGCGCGTCTAAACACCCTGGCCGCGCCCGCGCTCGCTTTGGAGAGTACATTATCCATCGAGCTTTGTCATACATTTCCTCTACCCTACCTTTCAGGGTAGTGTTTTTTCTTTTTTTGGCCACTCTCTCCTTACTAGAGCTCGAGGGCCACGTTCTAGTCTCTCACACGTACCAATACGCATTTGGTATTTAAAGGAACTCCACTTCCGGTCACGTGTCCGTTTCCGAAACACGGCGCCGGGAAACTCCAAGAGGGAGAATATCGTCCGCCAGGTAAGCGTTTGGGGTCCCATGTCCTGTACGATCCCATGTAGTGTGGCAAACTACATTAGATAATCTGTATATCCTCTAGAGTACATGGAGACTTAACCCCTCCTTCTACTTTTTTCTTAAGGATATGGTACTTTGTTGGTAACGAGCGCACCCGCCCACACCACGAAGACCTCTCTCCTCCCGGTCTCCACTCAACCTGTCTTTTACCAAGGTAGGTGGTCTTCCACATTCATGCTCCCTCGCTGCTCTCATGTTAACTGACGACGTAATTTACTTTTGACTTTGCGCTTTATACCTTGATTTATTTGCAGATTCAATTCTCTCTAACAAGGATATTTTTGTCCAATCAATTGATATTTGGGACTCCACCCACTCCGTGGAATATACCCTCAGAGCCGATTCTCCAAGTAAACACAGTCTTGGGTTTTTCCTGGTGAGTTCCGTCATGGTGTCAGACGGCACCCCACCACTTATCACGGATAGGATGAGTATCAGCCCGAGGCCATAGATCACATTTAGTCTTTATTCTCCCCGTTTATGTTGGTCTTTTGAACTCGGATGCTTGAGATCTGTTGTTTTTTTGCATAATACTACGGAGTCTCTTTTAAATCGCCATCCCTTACTCTGTTTCCCATGTCGGTGTAATTTAGGTAACCTTCTCTTCCCACATGTAAACCCAACGCCCAGCGTGTATGTTTTTGCACCTTATTTATTTTTATAAATTTTTTTTTTATTATTTTCACATGTCCAGTTTTTCCTCCGTCTCTCTTCTATCTTGGTTTTGAAATCCTGTCTTTTACAATCATAGACCATACACTGACCGGTCCTCTCGCGCCCATTCTTGTGTTCTATCCGAACCAGCACATCCCATCCTGAAAGCCACTCTTTCCAGGTATGTCTGGCATGTCATATCTGTATTCTATCCGGATAGGACAGACAAGATCTATAAAAGCTGTGCACCTTTGATTGTACAAATTTTCAAATACCGCAAGCTCAATACACCACTAGACGAACAATCATAACTATGTAACACTGCCATCATTTGTCATGAAGTTTGATTCCATTATGTTCACATATGTCACCAATGAGTTACTGGGGATATCGTCCTGTCTATCACACACACTATTAGCCTCACCACTTCACTTCTTAGACCGGCCAGTTTTTCTTTATGTACTATAATGAGTTACACCAGTCACTTTCATCTAAAAGAATATCAATTGGCACCACACACACCACCATGTCACGTATGTCACTTTAGCCATGACTGTTCTTCACATAGACACCAAGTCACCTACCCACCTTTTTAGCATGCCTTATGTCACCAGGGTGACACCATGAGTCATCCGTTTTTGCAAAAATCCTACAAATAGTACATGTTTAGTGAAGATATACTTTGTATTTTTTGTCTAGCCCTGAAGATTCGCATTTGTTCCTTGCGATGAAACACGTGTTGGATTTTGAAACGGAACAATAAACAGAAAATGGACACTCTAATTACAGACTACTAATTGACTTACCCGTCTCACTCGACCATCTGTCACTGAATTACGTACCTCCACTATCTGTTTAGATTGATGTGTATATGTTACTATTGCATGAATACAATCCTACTCTAACTCTTGAAGCTTTCCACATATTGTGTTAGTGCAGGGGCACAGTTGTTCATATTCATTGTTGACCAGTTCTTCTGGTCTTTCTGAGTGGTTGTGAGGTATTACCACTCGCCCCTTTGCCTACACTATTTACTCTTGCTTTCCATTATCTAGCGGTTACCCAGGTGTGCGCCCAGTGATCTGGAATTCCAAAAAGACCTCAACAGTTGCTATTACCACATCTGATGAAGGCTCCGTTTGAGCCTATTCACAGGCCCGATATGAAGTTTGTATCATGGAAACTGGCTCTTCTCTTGGCCCTGACATCGGCTAGAAGAGTTAGTGATCTCCAGGCATTCACAATTGAGGAACCCTTTCTACAATTCAAGAATGAGGTTCTCATCCTGCGGACAAATCCTAAATTTATTCCAAAGGTCCCCTCAGAATTTCATCTGAATGAGCCGGTGATCTTAGTCTTTCTTCCCGCGGCCCTCCACGCCAGCAGAGAGGGCGTTACATTCTTTGGACATTCATAGATGTCTCAAATTCTACTTGGAGCTGACGAAACTGTTCAGGAAGTCTTCCCAGCTTTTTGTTTCATACAGTGCTCCGCGAAAGGGTTATCCAATTTCTAAACCCTGCATTTCCCACTGGATATCAAGTGCAATCCAGTTTTGCCATCGAGGAGCGGGCAAGCCGCTTCAGCGAGCAGTTCGTGCTCATTCTACGAGGTCAATGGCTTCATCGGTGGCTCTATTCTCTGGTGTCCCGATCAAGGACATATGTAGAGCGGCGACATGGAGCAGTGTCCACACCGTCACTCGCCACTACTGCTTAGATTCTTCTGTGAAAGAGGATGCGGCAGTGGGCCAAGCGGTCTTGAGGAACCTTTTTCAATAAGTCGGTGAGCTTTCCTTTCTAGCCCGTCTTCTAGTCTTGCATATTTTGTATTACTTGTGGTTGTTCTGCTTTGTAATGCCAATGTGTATCTGTTTTTTCTTCTCATGAGTATGTATGACATTTACAGATATACAAATGACAAAATATGCTTTCTCTTTACTGCTAGCTATTCTGATACAAAGCATGGGAATCTATGAAAGTTCAAATACTGGGGCAAGAAAACAAGTTACTTACCAGTAACTTTGGTTCCCCAGTATTGGTAACTTTCATAGATTCCCATGCGCCCACCCTCCTCCCCTGGGAAAGGTCAGCCTTATTGTTCAATGATGTTGCTGTTCACAACGGCTATGAAAATCTGAGGCTCTGAGGCTCTCTCAGGAAGGTTCTATGGGGTGAGGCTGTTCTGATTGGCTATTGCAAGAATTTGGTCTCTTTTATAAAAAGAGGTGGATAAGCTACAAAATGAGATGAGGCACCGGCCTATTTTTTCACTTTGTGCTTACTGCTATGGTATTTTTTATTTACCGAGGCTCCCATTCCGACGACGGGGAATGATACAAAGCATGGGAATCTATGAAAGTTACCAATACCGGGGAACCAAAGTTACAGGTAAGTAACTTGTTTTCATATAGAGGGAGTACTTGGATATCCAGTAAAATTTTAATAGAGTCAGAGGCCCTGGACACGAGGTAAGCAACAATACCTACCACAGATGCTGACACAAAACTGCTGACTGCCACACCACAAAGAATAAAAGCCTTACATCAGTGGGCAAGAGGAGTTTATTTTGGTTTAAGGACAGGGTTCTCAAAGAGGCAAAAGGCTTATGAATTCTTTAAAGTTGGAGGAGTGGGAGCTGGAAATGAAAAAGGCAAACACAGACCCCAGTAGCATATAATCCTTGATCCATTCACCTGTGCGAAACTATTTCATTAGTGCAGGCAAGCTTGCATGGCTGAACATGTTTGATGTAGCATTCATTGTGCAGGGCAAGTCTTTCCTGAGCCTGTAAAGCCAACCTGGACAAGACACAACTCCTCACAATGAACATAACAAATGCATTTTCCATACCAACTTTGGATGGCCAGATATCTTCGGGTCAAGGAGGTCACGTGATCTTTCTAAAGTCTTTCTACATATTCCCAAGTCTTTGGTCAGTCAGATGCATTTGATCAAAATTATATTTTTAAGATGTTTTCCTTATTTCTGTGTAACATCCCAACTTGCTTTTAAAGGATTCCAGCCAGCAGGTACACAGTCCCTCCAAGAAAATGAAGTTATTCATCTGCCTAGGATGGCTTTAGCTGGATCACATTTGGTGGTTTCTCATACTCCCAGATTTCAAACTTCATTATTGGGTGTGAGTGAGGAAAATAATTTATCAAACTATGTGTTCATTTAATTATTCATCTTCTTTGACTACTGTTACCAGGCAAGGTAAAACAGATCTACATGTCATCTATTGAAAATAATTTGACTATTTTATTTTGAACTGGGTAAACCTAAATACTTTTCTCTGTTATCTTTTAGTGACGATGCAGATATTACCCAAGGATTTTACTTAAATGAAATTGTTAAATATAGTGTGATATGGTTAAACATGAACAGATTTCCCAAAATATCTGATGCAGTTTCACATAGGTTGGGGGGGGGGGTATGTTTTTTATGTGCTGGTGGATCTATTGAAAAACAACTCAGATATCACTATTCTGGAGTCCATATGGAACACTTTGAATACATTTCGTGCAATACTTTCTGGGTTATCTGCAATTGCTTTTCAGATCATCTAGGCTTAATCTCTGTTGCGCGCTGAAAATTGAATTAGTCTCGTCGGAATACTTGCCACAGGAAAGTGTCCCATCTCAGGACGATCATGTTAGACAGATAAGATGTGTTGTGAGACTGAGTACTTGGTATTTAGTGCATAACTGTCCCTCATCTTCCAGACTAGAGATAATTAGGAGGATTTCCAGGAGCACACCAGGATGTTGGACTTGAGGTGGATTTGAGACGTTGACCTGGTATATGCTGTCCCCTAGTTAAAGTGGGCACCTTGCACCAGTCCAAACAACCCTCATAGTGATTTAAGAGGTCAAAGATATCCTTAGAAAGCTATCCAAGTGGTAGCTGTCTAGAGCAGATTTCAGGCTTAGTCTTGAAGGAATGTTAAGCCACTTGTTTTACCAGAATGCAACCCTATAGTATTGGTTAAATGAAAGGAGAATCACACAGCAGTTATAAAAATATGTATGTTCGAGGCATATGAGCTGTAGATCATATGCTGTGCATAGATCGGCATCTAGTGTTGGGTCCGGATGTTTGCACTTTGATTTTCTTCGAAGAAGTCTTTCCAGTCACTAGGTAGGCGACTCCTCCTTTCGGTGATCGTGTGCATGGGCATCGACTCCATTGTTAGATGTTTTTTTTCCGCCATCGGGTTGGGATGTGAATTGTTGCGCTCTGGTTCAGCACCGTTTCTTCTGGCCCCCTTTGATGCGCAATCCACTACCCTCGACGATATTGTTTATCGATCGCTTTTCCCATTCTCCGCGTATCATTTACACTCCAAAACCTTCAATCGGAAGATTCGTGGAAGGCCGTTGGGTCTACCCACGCTGGGGTCGGTAGCAGTCGATGGAACGGACTCCATTCAAGTTCTGTCCAGGGTATCGCGCTAAGTTTCCTCGCACCGACTTGCAGGAAGTGTGCAACCTTTACCTATCACCGGAACATGACGAGAAGGACTGCGATGCGTGTCGGTCGTTTCAATCGAAGAAGACACTCCATTACCATCGGGCTTGTACCAGCAAAGTGGCTCTGTGCCGGATCTCCTCGGAGACTAGTCCGAACGCGAAGAATCACAAGCGCAGGAAGGCCAAATGGAGGAGGAACACATCTCCGTGTCTGAAGCCGACTCCGATGCCTAAGACCTCACACCGGGACAACAGAATGTGAGTAAAGAGTTTTCCTTCCCCTATCATCTCCTCCATAAAAAGGCTCCGGTCCCTCCTCTGCCTTCAGGCCAAGGTCGGCACAGAGAAAAGATTTCGAGCTCCCCGCCTTGGAGTTTGGCATCAAAAAATAAACAGTCTTCCAGTTTGGGGTCTACTCTCCCCCATGCCGGTGCCGACCTGAAACCTTTGGCGTCGAAATCCAAATACCTTCTGGTTTCCATGCCACTGGTCTATAAGGCTAAATCTTTGGAGCCGAAAACTTCGGAGCCGAAACCGGCATCTGAAGAAAGTACTTCAACTAAAGTGCCTCGGAACGATATTCCACCTTCGGATCCTAAACAGAAGGAGATCGTGATTAATCCAGAAACTGGACAGATTTATGCCAAACTTCCTGAGAAGAGGAAAGTGGGCCTACAAGAAGACTACCACATTCCTCTAAAAAGGAAAAATTTGGGTACTAACCCTTCTCCACCATACATTCCACCTCTTCAACCATTGATCAAAATTTACTCATTACACCTACACATTCTCCTCCACCACCATCACCTAACCCACAGGATACAGCGGATGGGGATATAGATGACTACACACCACAGAATACTGACCCATAGTACAATTATAATGCTGACCCTCAACCTGATAATAACCCCGACCTATAGCCATCCCGAACTTCTCCACCAGATAATAACATTGGATATATTGAGCTGGTTACCAGAGCTGCACAATATTATGGAGAAGAGCTTCATAAAGAGACTTTAGAGGAGGATTTTTTGTTTGACACACTAAGTTCATCTCAAGGGGCTACACACACATTACTAATGTTAAAGGAAATGCTTAAACATACTGATGACATCTTTAAAGACCCTGTAAGAGCTAGAATCCTCACTCCCAGGGTAGAGAAAAAGTTCAAATCTGCACCTAATGACCCTGTATATATTAAAGGCCAGTTACCCTTGGACTCTCTGGGAGTTTCCAATGCTCGTAAAAGAGCTAATTCGCAAACAGGAGAAGCCCCTCTTCCTGATAGAGTCCAAATTCATTGACGCTTCGGGCAAAAGGGTAGCGTCACAAGCAGCTAATCATTGGTGCATTGCCAATTCTCAAGCACTATTGCCAAGGTATGATGGAGCGCATTATGATGAGCTCGAAAAGCTAGTTGAATTTCTTCCTGATGAGCATAAGTCTAGAGCTAGTTCCCTTATTCAAGAGGGTAAATTAATACCCGATACCTCTATCAGGTGTGCTCTAGATCAGGCAAACAGCAGCTCGGGCAGTAAACACTAGGGTACTGCTCCGTAGACATGCTTGGTTAAGAATTTCAGGATTCAAGCATGAGGTACAAGCCTCTATTCTTAATCAACCCTTTGACAAAGAACACCTCTTTGGTCCAGCTGTCGATACATCAAAAAAAGGATACTGAAGTTGCTAATTCCATGGGGGCTTTACAATCCCCTTTCAGCCGAGGATCCTTTTGTCTCTCATTCTACAGGGACGGCTCCAGAAACGTGTCTACAGACAATCCCTCCTCTAATTACAAGGGCAACAATCAGTCGCCCTCTTCAAGAGGTTATTTTAAAGGTGGATATAGAGGAAACAACGGCAAGGGAACAGTCCTGGGTAACTCAAAACGCACTTCCCCTGCAAACACCAAACAGTGGCTTCCTTACCATACCCCCGACCATTCCACTCCTGTTGGGGGACATCTTTCCCAATTTCTCCCTATTTGGAATACGAGTATATCAGATAGATGGGTTCTACAAATGTCCAATCTGGTTATTGCCTGGACCTAACAAGCACTCCCCCGAACATTCCTCCAAGGTCACACCTCATGTCTCAAGAACATCTCACCCTTCTAAAGAAAGAGATTCTCTCTTTGTTGCAGAAAGGTGCAATAGAACCAGTCCCTTTACCATACCAGGGAGCAGGGGTGTACTCCCTCTACTTTCTAATGCCCAAAAAGGACGTCTCTCGAACGCCTATATTAGACCTAGGAGAACTAAATCTATACTTTGAGTCGGACTATTTTCATATGGTAACACTTCAACAAGTGCTTCCCCTTCTTCAGCAAGGGGACTTTCTCTCCACTCTGGATTTAAAGGACGCTTACTTTCATATTCCAATACACCCTGCGCACCGCAAATACCTCAGGTTTGTGGGCACAGGTCAGCACAATCAATTCAAAGTCCTCCCATTCGGAGTAACAACCGCACCCAGGTTTTTCACAAAATGCTTGGCAGTAGTCGCAGCCAATGTAAGAAGACAACATATTCATGTCTTCCCATACTTAGACGACTGGCTCATAAAAGTCCAGCTTGCACAACAGCTGTCTACACCAAACACAAAAACTGCAATTGCTCCACGAGCTAGTATTCACAGTAAAGCTGTCCAAATCCCATCTCCAACCATCCACGTCTCAAGCATATCTAGGAGCTACTATAAACACTCAAAAAGCTCTAGCATACCCAACTCCAGCCAGAGTCTGGTATATACTAATCCTGATGTCTACGTTTCAGTCTCAACACTTCTTACCAGCTCAAGTGTTCATGCAGTTACTGGGAATGATGGTGTCTTGCATTTCTATAGTGCCCCACGCAAGACTTCAAATGCGTCCCCTACAGGAATGCTTAGCACTATAATGGAACGAAGCTCACAGTCCGTTATCAGATCTCGTGTTGGTAGACTGCCCCAACCATCGCTCTCTGCAGTGGTCGAACACACAAAACCTTTTAAAAGGGCGGCCCTTCAGCGACCCGGTTCCACAGATAGTACTGACAGCAGACGCATCACTGACTGGTTTGGGAGCGCATCTCCAAACCCACACAATTCAGGGCATTTGGAGCTTGCAGCAGAAACAGCTTCATATAAATCATCTAGAGCTGCTAGCAATTCTTCTGGTGCTGAAAGCATTTTATGTTCAGCAGTATGCAAGACTGTCCTAATTCGTACAGACAACATGACAGCCATATAGTACATACAAAAACAGGTAGGGACACACACTCTTCATTTGTCACTGCTAGCACAGACCATCTGGAAATGGGCCATACCTCACAATATATATCTCCTAGCAAACACCTTCCAGGAGAAGACAGTCAGATGGCAGATTTGCTCAGTCATCGTACACAGCAAATCCACAAATAGGAAATACACCCTCAAGTTCTCCTCCCGTTCTTCCAAATGTGAGGATTCCCACACATAGACCTTTTCGTCACACATCTAAACTCAAAATGCCCAAACTTTGCGTCCAGGTATGTACACCCATTGTCCAAAGGCAATGCACTATGGATGAATTGGTCAGGGATATTTGCTTACCCTTTTCCGCCACTCCCACTCATTCCATGCTTGGTTCAGACACTCAAACAAGCATCCCTGACACTAATCCTAGTTGCTCCCACTTGGGCACGTCAACCTTGGTTCACAACCCTATTGGAACTCTCAGTAGTTCCTCATCAAAAACTACATCTTACACCTAATCTCCTCACACAGAGCCATGGAGACATAAGACATCCAGACCCCAGTCAACTCAATCTGGCGATCTGGCTCCTGAAGCATTAGAGTTTGGCTATCTTAATCTACGGCCAGACTAAATGAATATTATCAAAGAGGCTAGACGTCCTACCACAAGAGCCTGCTTTGCAGCAAAGTAGAAGCAGTTTGTGATATACCGTAATAATAACCACACCACCAATAAATCAAGGGGACCCCTGAATAATGCTATAGGTGGAGATGCAGTTGAAAGGAACAAAATAACAACAAAAAATCTCCACCTGTACTTAGTCAACCAGTGCTAATGAAGTCACTATGAATGTAAACTCCCTCCCAGGAGAAAGTAGATCAACAGGCCAAAATAGGATATAAATCCATGAATAAGTTTTAATCAATATTCATAAATAAACAATTCATAAATTTCAATACATATGATAACAGCAAGAACACAATGAGAAGGAAATTATATACCCAGACGAAAAACAATCATTCAAACAATCAATCCAACACATACTCATTCAATCACATGCGTCCTGATGCTAGT
Source organism: Lissotriton helveticus (assembly GCF_964261635.1). Lineage (NCBI taxonomy): Eukaryota > Metazoa > Chordata > Amphibia > Caudata > Salamandridae > Lissotriton > Lissotriton helveticus. The sequence continues at coordinate 1,354,017,721 of NC_136059.1, read as the reverse complement.
GGATCCACTCATTCAAATTTAATACAAATCTTAAAAATAACAAAGGGCGAAGACCTATAGGTCTAAATGAAACAAAGAATAGGAGACATGGGGATCCTGCTGAATACAGTGTTATGTCTCCAGGTGAGTAACAGTCCAGAAATACAAAAAAGTACAGTGAATATGCATTGCAATGTTAAACAATAAGGATTTCAAATAATAATACAAATGAAAACGATGAATAGATGAACAGTTCAGATAGGCTTCGCCAGGTTATTGTAGTGGTGCCGACGTACATTTCGGTGTGTGACCTACTGTAGCTCTCACCTTCATCAGGGCACGTGTCTCCTTGGAGACAGAGGTGGGGGTATCTGTGTGTGAATAAGCAAATGCAAGTATAACAATTAAAAAATAGACATCGTATTACATTTTAAGCTGCCTGATAGTGAAAACTCACAATGTTGTTCCTGCACGGGATGGAGAAGAATATACTGGTAGAACCAATAAAACAATAGACCAAAGTGCACAATTTCGATAAACATAAGCAATGACATACAGGATCCAAAATAATAAGAACATCAGTGGTAATTTTTAAAAATAAGACATAAGTGGCAGAAGATACCAAACAAGACACAAAGATGTGCTCAGAAGAGTAAGAACAAAGAGGTGTTATCGCCAAGTTTATATACAGTGTAATCCGACTGAATAGAGGAAAAGTGCTCACAGTTAGACAAAAGAATTTCATGCTCTCGCAGGCGTAAACAAGTTTAACGTAGGGCAGAGTGTGAGCCATTTAGAGAAAAAAGGTGAAAAAAGAAGCGATTACGCTAGGTGAAATTCCCATAGATGAGGTAATTAGAGGCACATGGCCATACCTGGACACTAGAGGGAAGTGGAAGAAAATGATTCAGGCGGCAAAAAATTGAAGAAATCACTGCAGAATATCTGTAGATAATAAGAAGGAATATTAAATAAAAATGCAGATAAGTGTAACAACCATCGTGCAGTCTTCTGCGCCTAGTGCTTCTTACCAAAGGAAAGGTATGGTATGGGACAGATCAGGAGACGTAGCATATAGAGGTTGCGGGTACTCAGGAGGTTAGGGAAAATCAATTTTCCGGATTCCTTTTACCGTCATCATCAACCTTTAGGTAATCTTCTTGCGAATTCCCCCCACCTCCTACTATTCCCCCAAGTGGTCATCTTTCGTTAGCTGGGATCCTTAATTTTGGATTTTCTCTATTTTTTCTCCATTACTTTAGTGCCCAGCACCTCTTGGAGTTCAGTTGCCCCTCGAACATCCGGAAATTTGATTTTCCCTAACCTCCTGAGTACCCGCAACCTCTATACGCTACGTCTCCTGATCTGTCCCATACCATACCTTTCCTTTGGTAAGAAGCGCTAGGCGCAGAAGACACGCTGCACGATGGTTGTTACACTTATCTCCATTTTTATTTAATATTCCTTCTTATTATCTACAGATATTCTGCAGTGATTTCTTACATTTTTTGCCGCCTGAATCATTTTCTACCACTTCCCTCTAGTGTCCAGGTATGGCCATGTGCCTCCAATTACCTCATCTATGGGGATTTCACCTAGCGTAATAGATTCTTTTTTCACCTTTTTTCTCTAAATGGCTCACTCTCTGCCCTACGTTAAACTTGTTTACGCCTGCGAGAGCATGACATTCTTTTGTCTAACTGTGAGCACATTTCCTCTATTCAGTTGGATTACCTTATATAAACTTGGGATAACACCTGTTTGTTCTTACTCTTCTGCCACTTATGTCTTATGTTTAAAAATTACCACTGATGTTCTTATTACTTTGGATCCTCTATGTCATTGCTTATGTTTATCGAAATTGTGCACTTTGGTCTCTTGTTTTATTGGTTCTACCAGTATATTCTTCCCCCTCCCTTGCAGGATCAACATTGTGAGTTTTCACTATCAGGCAGCTTAAAATGTAATACGATGTCTATTTTTTAATTGTTATACTTGCATTTGCTTATTTACACACAGATACCCCCACCTCTGTCTCCAAGGAGACACGTGCCCTGATGAAGGAGAGACCTACAGTAGGTCACACACCGAAACGTACGTCGGCACCACTACAATAACCTGGCGAAGCCTATCTGAACTGTTCATCTATTCATCGTTTACATTTGTATTATTATTTGAAATCCTTATTGTTTAACATTGCAATACATATTTGCTGTAATTTTTTGTATTTCTGGACTGTTAGTCACCTGGAGACATAAGAACACTGTATTCAGCAGGATCCCCTAGTCTCCAATTCTTTTTGATTTAGACCTATAGGTCTTCGCCCTTTGTTATTTTTAAGATTTTTATTAAATTTGAATGAGTGGATCCACTAGGATCAGGACGCATGTGATTGAATGAGTATGTGTTGGATTGATTGTTTGAATGATTGTTTCTCGTGGGGGTGTATAATTTCCTTCTCATTGTGTTCTTGCTGTTATCATATGTATTGAAATTTATGAATTGTTTATTGATGAATATTGATTAAAACTTATTCATGGATTTATATCCTGTTTTGGCCTGTTGATCTACTTTCTCCTGGGAGGGGGTTTACATTCATAGTGACTTTATTAGCACTGGTTGACTAAGTACAGGTGGAGATTTTTTGTTGTTATAATAACCACACCAACCAGCTTGATGCTTCTGTACAAAACATTATATGTTATTTGATACATCTACAGCGTTCCAATTTGGCGTACACGTCCATACGCATACATCTGGATGCAATAGCTGCATACCTCCAGAATAGACCACATCTATCTCTTTTTTTAGAGTGCCTGTTATCAAAGCCTTTATGGAGAGACTCTAGTCATTCCCATGAGACGTCCACCTGCTCCAGTGTGGAATCTCAACATTGTTCTCACCAGACTAATGGGTCCACCCTTTGAGTCGTTGCACAAATGTGAATTGCAATTTCTCACATGGAAATCTGCTTTCCTCGTTGCTATCACATCACTCAAAAGAGTGGGTGAGCTTCAGGCATTAACTATAGAAGAACCCTTTTTTACAAATGCACCAAAATAAAGTGGCTCTTCGGACTAATCCTAAATTCCTTCCTAAGGTCATTTCTGCTTTTCATATCAATCAATCTGTTGCGTTACCTGTGTTCTGCCCAAAACCAGATACAGTGGCAGTACGTGCCATACACACATTAGATGTGAAGAGAGCATTGCTTTATTACATAGAAAGGATACTACCTTTCCGTAACACAAATCAACTATTTGTCGCTTTTGCTTCACCACACAAAGGAAATCCCATATCAAAATCAGGTATTGCAAGGTAGATAGTCAAGTGCATTCAAATATGCTATGCAAAAGCAAAACTAATGTTAACAGTTCCCCCTAGAGCACACTCTACACGCAAACTGGGGGCTTCTATGGCATTCTTAATATACCCATAGATGACATGTGCAAAGCTGCAACATGGTCTACACCTCACACATTCACAAAACACTATTGTGTAGATGTGAGCAAGACAACAGGCTAGAGTGGGCCAGGCATTTTTAAGTACACTATTTCAGACCACTGCAACAGATACAGGGTAGCCACTGCTTTGGGAGATACATGCTATATAGTCTAAGCACAGCATATGATCTGCAGCTCATATGCCTTGAAAGGAAAATGCTACTTACCCAGTATGCATCTGTTCTTGGCATGTAGAGATGTAGAGTCCTATGCGCCCGCCCACCCACCTCCCCATGTACCTATACCTGTTGTAGTAACATCTTACTTAGATGCATGCATTCATGGACTTCTCCTTTTACAACTCTTACTAACTCCATTATCATCCTCTACTGGAAAACAATCTAACAATGGAGTTGATGCCCATGCGCACCATCACCGAAAGGAGGAGTCACCTACCCTGTGACTTTTAAAGACTTCTTCGAAGAAAAACAAAGTGCAAACATCCAGACCCAACACTAGATGGCAATCTATTCACAGCATATGACTCTACAGCTCTAAATGCCAAGAACAGATGCATACTGGGTAAGTAGCATTTTCCTTATTAATATAACACTTTCTAGTACGACACAGTATCTTCTACACAAAGATACTCACAGACCAAACAATACTTTAGCACAGAAACAATCGTAAATGGCACTAATACACTGTGGGCTCCGGGGGGGAGACCAGACCATATACTAAAATAGTGGTATAAAAACCACGACTCTAGTCAAAACAGTGTATAGATGTCGTAGAATTGCTGGGACCCCAAAGAACCACCCAAGGTGAGCAAGTAGGGACCCCACGGAGGACGGGTGCAGTTTGGGAGCACGACTACGTGCTTTCTACAATTCTATGGGGAAGTCGCTGTTGACGTTTTAAAGTTGAAGGACCCTTCCCAATGGACTTTGAAGGAACCCCTTGGAAGTTATGAGGTTGGAGAGACACCCCACCCGTGGATACTGTTGTACGAGAGTTACCTATTCCTGGGGAGCCGGGTTCATGGGTGTGAAGTGGTGTCGGAAACCGCAGTCGAACCCAGTGGAGGACTTCGAAGAAGAGCCACTGCTGGAAGGAAGAAAAGGGTCCGTTGGAATCCAAAGGTGGATTCTTGTTGAAGGGTACCTGAAAGGAGAGGGGACAGAGTTTGGGTCACTCAGGAGTGACCAGGGGCTCGTTAGACGAATGCGCACCGATGTCTGGTGCCTCAGGTGCTTTGAGGGGGTTCTTAACTCAGCAGCCACGGGGACCAGGAAACCTCGAGGATGACCAGGAGCTAGATATGAGCTGTCCCACGAAGGATGCCAAGTGCTGAGGGGTCGGTGTCCGGCGGGAGCACCACCAAGCGGCAACGACAACCCACGCAGAAGGTCAAATAAGGTTATAGGTCGGACCAGCAAGGTCCAGGAGACTCACCAAGGTCAGAGGAGTCAGGGCAAACCTGGAGCAACCAGGGGAGCCCAAGAAAAACAAAGTTGACCCTCAAGTGGACTCACAGGCAGAGGCACAGGAGTTGCGAGAGGACTTCGAGCACTTTCACCGAACAGCAGCCCACGGAGCACTCAGTGCGAGGAGACCAGAGTTCTTGGTAGGAAATGGTGCCAGAGGTTGGGGCTATACGGAGCCCAATGCACTTGCTCGGGAAACGCCAACTAGCATATGTAACTGCAAATTAACCTTGTGCACAGGGTTTGCAGCCCCCATGAGGGATTCTGACCTCAAACTCGGTGAGAAGGCGACTCCGACCTCAACGGATGTAAGAATCCACATCCTGTGTTGCTGCAGCCTTTGTAGTCCGTAGGAGCTCAGGAGCAGCAGACCAGTCACTCAGGATGTGGTGCCGCCTGCGGTTGCAGGGGAGTGACTCCTTCACTCCAAAGGAGATGTCTTTGGTTGTCCTTGATGCTCCACAGGTCCTACACAGAGTGTATGGTGCTCTGGCACAGACGATACATTGGAGGGGGTGGGCGACGTAGTCGGGCCCAAACGTAGTCCAGCGAAGTCCAGAGTGTCCAGACAGCCTAAGTACAGTGGTTTCTGGTTCAGACTCTTGTCCATGTTGAATCTAGGGTCCTACAGCCAGGTGAGCCCTTTTGTACCCACGGGAGAGGGTTGGACAGATTCAGGGGACTCTCTCAGGGGAGGGGCAGGGCAGTGGGGAGGTGGTCACTCTCTTGTCCTTTGTCCAGTGTAACGCCAGAACAGGAGCCAACGGCTCCAAGAACTGGTTTGAATTGGACTGTGCACAGGGACACCAAATGTGCCCCTCATGCAGACTTTCGGTCACTGGCAAGTGCACCCACCCTGCCCTAATACACTAAATCCTGTCTGAGAGGTGGTCACACCTCCCTGTGACAGGATGCCTATTGTTCCACCTTCCTCTGTTCGAGCTTGGCTCAGCAGCGGGAGGGCAGAAATGTGTCTCTGGTCGGCAGCAACCATTTTGTGCTGCTAGGGACTAGAAGGCTGGTAACGCGAACACCAGGGACCCTGCAAAGCTTGCTTTTGAGGGGTGGAATCATACCCCCACACTGGGTGTGAGGGTATGATAAGACCATGTTTGACACCAAACATGAAAGGGTTACTGTCCGTTGTTTTAGAGTTGGTCAGTACGCGGTCTCATAGTGCCACTCTATATGTCGTAAATGGCTGATACACTGACAACCCGGGAGAATGGACTCCGTAGGCTGCAGAGGTGTTCTGCTCATGCAGACTCGACTATGCGAATACCCTTTATGTGGGGATCCCTGCATTCCACCTCCATCGGCTGCAACTGGTGCAGAATCAGGCTGCCCGTCTGATCTTCCACCAGCTGAAACATCAGCACGTTACCCCCCTCCTGCGCAACCTTCACTGGCTCCCTGTCTCCAAACGCTGTACCTTTAAGTTGGGATGTACCATCTTCAAAGCCCTTTCTGACTCTGCCCCTGTGTTTATTTCACCTTGCCTGTCTCGTTACGTTCCCCCCAGAGATCTCCGCTCAACATCTCTTAACTACCTTGTGGTTCCCAAATACAGACGGAAAAAGCATGGAGGGCTGAGTTTCTCTGCCTTGGCTCCCTCCACCTGGAATTCTCTTCCAACCACTCTCCGTCTCTGCCCTACCTATAACTGCTTTCGCAAACTGTTAAAAACCCTGTTATTCCAGTTAACATTCGAGTAACCCCTCCTTCCTGGTCACCGTTACTTCTTGTCAAGAGCGCCATGAAACCGTTGGTGAACGTGCGCGGTATAAATGCTTTTAACGTAACGTAACGTAACGTAACGCAGTGGCACCCTCTCTTAGAACCAAGCACCCAGCCCTCAGGATGGTAAAGGCCCGCTAGAGAGGTGACTTATAGGTTTTAAGTTTAGTGACCCTTAGATATAGTAAACCTATATCTAAAGTAAGTGGTGCATGTACCAACTTACACAGGCTGCAATGGCAGGCCTGTAGTTCCATTTTGCATGGCCTCTCATGGGTGGCATAATACATGCTTCATCCCATGGGAGGCCTCTGGGGTACCTCTGCCCTGGGTACATGGGTACCATATACTAGGGACTGGCAAGGGAAACCCAGTATCCAAGTTGGAGTGTACCTAAGTAAATACCATACCAGTTTTAGGGAGAAAGCAGATAGACGGGGTCCTGATTAGCAGGATCCCAGTCAAACTAGTCAAAAACAGTATCACATTTAGCAAAAAGTGGGGGTAACCATAAGAAGCAGATCCTACTTTCCTACAGTGGAGAAGCACCTTTAGATTGAAGGGTGACACAAATTGCCTGAACTACTAGCACTTCTGTATGTAAGAACGGACTCTCTCACTCTTGAGCAAAAGTAGTCACTTAAGTGTGGTAGCTTTTGCAGAGCTACAGTGTTGGAAGAGGTTGGTTGTCTCTGTGATAAGGCAGCAAAGCACCACAGTGCAAGTGGTAACCTTAGAAGGATATTTGTGATGGGAAGCAATGTCCTCAATGTACCTCCCTACAGGGCATGTTTCACATACATCTCGTATGAGGATATAGGCTAGAGACATGCCCTTTGGTCTGGATGGGAATGTAAGAAAGAATAAGCGCCACTCTTCAAATTGATGAGTAGCTCCCTTATCAAGAAGTAACCCAACCATTGAAATGTGAGGAATGGTTCCCCTGGACTTTAGAAATGTATCAAGCCTTCGTCTATGCTTTGGTTATGGTTCTTGGACACTCCAGACTTTCACCTCCAGTGATGATTTCTTGGACATTAAAGACTAAGTGTTTTGTGGAATTAAATTCTCTCCTTTGAATGAGCCATCCTCAGACATGGAGCCTAGGCTGAGTGGGCAATACTGCAAGCACAAGCGAGTGAAATTCTAATGAAAAGGTTTGACTGCTATGGCCCGGTCCCCCCCCATCTCTACTTGGGTGGCTCAGATGGTGGGGACAAGAAGCCCTCACATACAGGCAGAGTTAGTATTCTGATACTGGCAGTCTGCAGACTGTTTTAATTGGCCTATCCCATTATCCTGATTAAGATACACCACATTTCTTGCTTCTTACCATCTAGGCAGTGAAACATTTATTTGGTTAAAGGACTTGGGCACTACCATTAAAAAAAAAAAAATGCTAGCAAGACACTTAAAAGTCTGGTGTTCTGATATAGGGGTGTCATGAAGAATGTTTTATTGAAAGGCTAATAGACCTTTTAGATGGGAGCCTCCTGAAATGAGCACTCTCTGAATATCTCAGTTTGTTAGGAATCAAGGTGCTGGCACTGCTAAAGTAGTTGGGTCTCTCTGACCATTTGAGCATCTTTGCTTCTGTTGAGACTTTATCCACGTTGCACCCAGCATGTTTGAGTCGAGTGTTGGTTCTTCATGTTTTGGTTGCATCCCAGCTAAACACAAGTCTCTGCTGGACACGGAAATACAGCCAGTTAGCACCTCCACTTGTAGTGCATAGTAATAACAGCTTGATCATCCGGATATGAACAGCCTAATTGTTGTTACCTTTGTACTGACAAAGGCCTTCACCCATGTACCACGGGGAGGTGGTCTACTAATCCCTTTGTGAAAACTGTTCATGCCCTGATAAATAGACCAGTTCATTTAAGAACATGAGCGAAAAAGGCGAAAAAAGCAAGAGCATTAACATATTTTGGATACTATGTGCCCTATTAATGTGTCCTATGGAAGCACATGGTGATTGCAGTGCAAAACATGCTATGTTGTCTTCATCCTAATGGATGTTACGTCTTGCATGTGCTGTCTCTGGAAAATCAGGTTGGCCAGTAGTGTCCCCATATTTAGATTTAGAAACAATTTCCGTTGCTCCAGTAAGTTACATTCCCTTTCTACTTTGAAAGAAGCTTTGCAGCACTAGCTTTGAGCTTGAGTCTGATTAGGGAGGCTTACTAGAGCTGGACAACAAACACAAGGCTGGTCAGACGGATATGTGCGGAAGAGTAGGGAAGAGCGCCCACTTAGGAGCCTGAATGATCTAAAGCCAATTGCCTGGGATAATGCTTGTGTAGGTGATCGCCTGCAGCAGCTGAGGGCTGTGTAAATGTTTCTAATATAAAAGACTTGCACAGTGCTTCATTTGAGCTGGTGGTTTCCGGTGATTGGCACCTCCACTTAATTGTCAACACCGGCGCTATCTGACTAATGTAGAGGTGACCACAACAACAGTTAATTATTAAATCAATATACATTAAAAATGACTGTTCCCTGCCCTCAAGCCATTCTTATAGCTTTATAGCTTTGGAAGCCTGGAATAGTCACACGTGTAGTAGTGTGATTGTTTGTAGTTGTGTTTGCAGAGTATCTGCCCCCCCCCCCCCCCCCCCTTCCACTCGGAAGCCACCAAACTCATCTGCGGCGTACCCCAAGGATCATCCCTCAGCCCGACACTCTTCAACGTCTACATGGCACCTCTCGCCAACATCGTCCGGTCGCACAACCTCAACATCATTTCATACGCAGACGACACCTAGCTGATCCTTTCCATCACCAAGGATCCTTTCCATCACCACCGCCAAAACCAACCTCTACGAAGGAAGGAAGGCTGTCGCCGAATGGATGAAGAACAGCCGCTTGAAGCTGAACTCTGACAAGACGGAGGTCCTCATCCTCACCCCCTACGCCTGGGATGACTCCTGGTGGCCAGCCACACTGGGAGTCACCCCGACTCCCACCGACCACGTACGCAACCTGGGATTCATCCTAGACTCATCGCTATCAATGACCCAGTAAGTCAACGCCGTCTCATCCTCCTGCTTCAACACCCACCGCATGCTCCGCAAGATCTACAGATGGATCCCCACTGAAACCAGAAGGACGGTCACCCAGGCCCTCTTCAGCAACAGACTGGACTACAGCAAAGCCCTCTACGCGGGACCAACGCCCAAACTCCAGAAGCGACTCCAACGCATACAGAACGCCTCTGCACGCCTCATATTCGACATCCCTCGCCACATCCACATCACAGAACACCTGAGAGACCTGCACTGGCTCCCTGTCAACAAGAGGATCACCTTTAAGCTCCTCATCCACGCTCACAAGGCACTCCACAACACCGGACCAGCATACCTCAACACACGACTCACCTTCTACACCCCAAACCGCCAGCTCTGCTCCGCTGACCTCGCTGCAGTCCCACGCATCCGAAGAATGACCGCCGGCGGCAGGTCATTCTCCCACCTTCGCGCCAAGACCTGGAACACCCTCCCCATCGACCTACGGCAGACCCAGGACCTACTGACTTCAGGAGACTCCTCAAGACCTGGCTGTTCGAGCAGTAGCAGCGCCCCCTCACCCCCTTCCAGCGTGAGACCCTCACAGGTGTTCAGTGCACTTTATAAATATGTTGCATGATTGATTGCCCCTGCCATACTGCTAAGGATAGTAATAACAATTTGTGGAGCAAGCTGCTGTGGCTTTTTTTTTTTTACAAATTAAGCACTGCACCTGTAAATGAGCCTGTATGTATCTTACTTTGTGGGATAGAAGCAGTTAGCACTAATTCCTGAGAGAGCCACAATGGTTTCACTATTATTCCCCTGGTGCTGTGACTGGTCGCTTTTCACCCAGCATTATTTGAACCATCACCTTGCAACTTAAGGTTCCAGGTTTGACATTGCTTAAAAGTCTGCTTTCACCCTAGCTGTAAGCTCCACCACTACCTCTAGAAAATGTTGACTGCAACTTCCCAGTCACACAGTACTGGCCCCTAAAGATATGTGTATTACTTTGGTGCCTGCCTTGAGATACTAATTTGTCCCAAGGCACCACCTTTAATATTTACTTGACCAATGTTATTCTTTCTCTAGTCTTCTGAACTGTATCCGATTATCCCAACTGCTACCTTCACCGTAGCTTTGTAGCCACAGTATGCTGAACCTGCAAAAACTTGAACTTCTTTCCATTTTCCTGTTGCCAACCAGTAGCACTCCTTATTTTATGATGGGATCCGGCTTGCTTTTTCCTTACAGGCTATTGGAATTTGGGCACATTATTTGCAGTTGTAACTCAGACCGTCCAAGCCACCCTCCTTGAACCCAAAGCATCAGAAGGCATTTGTATCAATAACACCTTAGTTATATTGTTAAAATCAATTTACTGACTTGTCTCTTATGCATCTTCACTTGTACCTAGGTTACCCGAGTACAGACTCCAGCAAACTTAGAGCCCATAGTTAAACAATTTCCGCAACAGTTTTTTTTTAAAAACGTAGGTTACTACTTTCTAAGCAATAGAAACGTTTCTAACAGAATGTCTCCTGTCATGAGGACTTTGTGTTTTTTGTTACCTCTTCAACTGCTCCATCTTTGCAAAGTGTAAGTAATGCTGACGAGGCTTAAAATGTGAATATTTGCTGGGTTAACTAGATTAAGCCTTGATTTATTGCTGAAAACGTCAGTTGGGTAATTTGATTATCTATCTGGAGCACCATAGTATCCGAGGCACATGTGCAAAAATATTTATTAATTGTTGATACCTCAGTTTCTGATGGATACATCTGCCAGTGGATTCCTCACCATGTGAATATCCCCTGCGCCAGCAGCATTCGGAAATTTTTCGTAGCTCTCCACGCCGACGAGGACGACGTCACAGAAGCATGGCTCTGCTCGCGGCTCCGCTGACGTAACCGGAGCCATAAGAGAGCCTCGTCGGCGTGATGACGTCCGTTTTCTTTTTTCCGCGCCGTCAACACTTAACGTTTTTCTGGGACTCTCCGTAGCTTGTGTAGTTACTTTGTATTTCTGGATTGTGTTTCTGGTCTTCTCTTGTTTCTTTCCTGAAGATGTCGTCGAGGAAGTCAGGGTTCAAACCCTGTAGGGAGTGCGGAGGACATATGTCTATCACGGATTCCCATGAAGATTGTGTCTGGTGCCAGTCGTCCGATCATGACGTCGAGGGTTGCGCTTGCTGTCGCAAGATGAACCCGAAGGCTTTAAAGGAGAGAGGGGCCAAGCTGTGCATGGTGAAGATGAGGAAGGAGAAGAGAGGTCGAAGAAGATCAAGGTCGAGATCCAGGTCGAGGCCGGGTTCGAAGTCGACGTCTGGTCATGTTTCAAAATCAAAGAAACATAAGAAGAAGAAGAGGCACGGCTCTCGACGCCGTTCGGATAAGGACGCGACTCCGAAATAGACTTCTCCAGCTCATCGGCATCGGAAGGACTATGTCTCTCCTTCTCACTGGAATCAGTGTTCTCCTTTTCGTTGGGCTTTGCACGAAGCTTCACCAGTACATTCTCCGACGCCGGCTCCATCTCCGACGCCATCTCATTCTCCGACTCCGTTGGAAGAGACTCCAGTACCTGATGAGTCGTCGACTCCACTTTATAAATAAATTGGCTCCACCGTCAGCGCAGATTGGCCCGAATCCGGTCATGCCTCAGCCAGAGCCTATATCGGGAGCTTATCCACCTTTCCCTGGCCGGGGTCAAAATCCATCACATTACTTAAATGCAATGTATGGAGTCTTTGCGAGAGCCATGTACCCCTCTGGAGCACCTTCGGGTCCCATGGGCCCTATGGCCTTAAATTTGGGGGTTCCTCCGGCTAATGCTCAGGCCCCTTTTATGCCATTTCTTCCAGCGATGCCGTCATGGCATTTCCCGCCGCCGAGGACGTCAACGCCGTTCCCTTCATCTCCGGCGCCGTCAGCTAGGCCTCGTTCAACTCAGGCTGTGCCTCCGGATCCATGTTTAACGCCGGCTCCGGATCTGTCGGAGTCATGTCTGGCGCCGCCGGTTCCGAGGGTAAGTTAAAGGCAGGAGGCACAGAGGATATTGGAGGAGCAGCGTTATCGTGCAGAGGAAGAAATGGAGGAAGGTGAGCTTCAGGAGTCAGAGGACTTATTTGAAGATTTGAGGGTGGCAAGTGGCCTTGATATGACCCCAGAATGGGAGCTTACTCCTCCTTCTGATGCTCCTTCTAAGGATGTGGCTCCTTACCACACTGTTATAAAGAAGGCTGCGGAGCTTTTAGACCTGCAGCTTCCAACAGCTGAATTCAAGTCCAATATTTTAACAGAGGTTCTTCATTCTCCCTCCACTGTAATAGAGCCTTTACTGCCTTTTAATGATGCCCTCACTGAGCCGGTGATGGAGGTTTGGCGTAAGCCATTTTCAGCTCCAGCAGTTTCTAAAACTGTTGCTAGGAGGTACAGGGCGGCTCCAGGAGATCCGGACTTCCTAACATCTCATCCGTCTCCTGAGAGCCTGGTGGTTCAAGCTGCCTGTTCGAAGAAATCTTCTGGGGCTTTTCCTCAAGTCCCTGGTGATAGAGAATCAAAAAAGCTTGACCAGTCGGCTAAAAAGGTATTCTTCCCAGCAAGTATGGCCTTGAAGTCCACAAATGCCACCTGTCTTTTGGGCTGTTACATTCACGCTCTAATGGACTCTGCAAAACAACTTGCTCCTAAATTGTCTGAGGAGGACAGAGAATTTTAATGAGGTTTTATCGGACACTCAAGCAGCTGCACGTCAAGTTATTCAGAGTGGCTTGGACACTACGGACTCTGTTGCCAGGCTTATGTGTTCTTCAGTTGCCTCAAGGAGAAGTGCTTGGCTCAAGTAGTCGCAGTTCTCTCTGGATGTGCAGGCAACGCTTCTTGACCTCCCTTTCGATGGTTCTGGGCTTTTTGGGAAAAAAGCGGATGCAGCCTTATAAAAAAGATTCAAGGACAGCAAAGCTACAGCTAAATCTCTGGGTCTACAGGCACAGCCTAGAGGTTCCTCTTACAGAAGGTACAGAGGTTTTGGAAGGTCGTCCTTTCAGACCTACAGGCAGCCTCAGCAGCAGCAACAGAAGCAGCAAAATACCCTGTATAAGACCTACAGGGGCAAGAACAGATGTCGTCCACGAGGTCGTCAGTCCTCCTCCTCCTCCTCTACCCCCCCCCCCCGCCCACCTTGCCACAGCAAAGCAGCCGTAGATCCACCATTCTGGACCATGTGGGTCCTGTGGGGGGTCGGCTTACCTATTTTCTACAAGATTGGGAATCGGTCACTACGGACCTTTGGGTTCTAAATCTTGTGGAAAATGGTTATGCTCTTCCCTTTCGGGAATTCCCTCCGAATTACCCTCCTAGCCAAGGGGCATGTTCGGAGGACCACCTTCTACTTCAGGAGGAAGTCCTAACATTACTGAAAAAAGGTGCGATAGTGGTGGTTCCGGACCAGGAAAGGGGTCAGGGATGCTACTCCCGGTATTTCCTGATTCCCAAAAAGGATGGCCGGTTACGTCCAATCCGGGATCTCAGGATCTTGAATCTTTTTCTCAAGCAGAAGTTCAAGATGCTCACCCTAGCGCAGGTTCTTCAGGCGCTGCAACAGGAAGACTGGATGGTGTCGATCGACTTGCAGGATGCATATTTTCATATCCCGATCCTGAAGTCGCACAGGAAGTATCTCCGTTTTACGGTAGGGTCGCAGCATTATCAGTTTGCGGTTCTCCTGTTTGGACTTACTACTGCACCTCGACTCTTCACCAAGGTGATGGCAGTGGTGGCAGCCCATCTCAGGAGGTTGGGGATTCCAGTTTTCCCCTATCTGGACTGGCTGATCAAAGCAGAGTTGCCAGAGAAGGTGCTTCATCATCTGCAGGTTACAACTCAGTTGTTGTACAGATTGGGTTTCTAGATAAACGTGCCCAAGTCTCACCTGGTGCCCTCTCAGCGCAACCTGTTTATAGGGGTGGTACTGGACACTACTGTGTGTCGAGCTTTTCCCACCTCCACAAAGGATTCTCAACATTCAGGAAATGATTCCCTTGTTTTACAATTGAGCTGTCGTTCCAGTTCTGAAGGTCCTTTGCGTGCTCGGTCTGTTTGCTTCCTGCATTCTGTTGGTCAACCATGCACGCTGGCACATGAGGGCGCTCCAGTGGTGCCTCCGCAGGCAGTGGTATCCGCAAAACTGAGATCTCGGGGAGTCTGTGGGGATCTCCAGAGAAGCTGCAGCGGATCTGTCTTGGTGGCGCGTGGAGGGCAATCTGTCTCAAGGGAAGCCCTTCCATCTACCTCCATCGGTGGCCACAGTAATAACGGATTCATCCACTTTAGGGTGGCGTGCTCATCTGGGGGACCTGGAGATCAAGGGTCTTTGGGCTCCAGAGGAAATGTTGCTTCACATCAATCTTCTAGAGTTACGGGCGATACGTTTGGCGCTCAAGGCCTTCCTCCCTTCCCTTCGGGGTCAGTCGGTTCAAGCTCTGACGGACAACACTACCGCGATGTGGTATGCGAATAAGCAGGGAGGAGTGGGGTTGCATTGTCTTTGCAGAGAGGCTCCACCTCTTTGATCCTGGGTTCAGGACCATCAGATTTGCCTGACGGCAAATCATCTGGCCGGAGTTCTGAACGTGCGTGCAGACAGTCTGTCGGCAGTTCTCTGCCGACCACAAGTGGAGGCTTCATCCGGAGGTGGTACGTCACATCATTTGGACGTGGGGAACTCTACAGTCTCCAGTATCCGATGCAGGGAGCTTTGGGAGACGCGTTTCAGACGAGATGGGACTCTCAACTCCTTTATGCGTTCCCTCCCATACCCTTGATTCCTCTGGTTCTGAGGAAGATTCGCCAAGACCGGGCCCAAGTTATATTGATTGTCCCGGATTGGCCAAGAAGGGTGTGGTATACAGATCCTCCCCACCTCTCCTCGTGCCCTCAGCTCCATCTCCCTCTCAGGTCAGACCTCCTCTCGCAGTCGGAGGGGCAAGTTCTACACCCCCACCTCCAGAGCTTACACCTTCATGCCTGGAGATTGAACGGGGCAACCTGAATTCTTTTTCTCTTCCACCTGATGTGGTGGACATTATACTATCGTCCAGGTGAAACTCCACCAAGTCTATCTATTCCTATAGGTGGTCCAAATTTGTCCATTGGTGTGGGGAGAAGTCTATTAACCCGTTGAAGGCTCGTTTAGCTAACAGCCTTCAGTTTGCTCTTTCTCTAGCTCAGCAAGGCTTTGCTGTGGCTACTGTGAAGGGCTATTTATCTGCTTTGTCGGCATTCCTTTGCTTGCCCGATCAGCCGTCCTTCTATAAATCACCTATTGTGTTGCGGTACATTAAGGGCCTTACCAACAAATTTCCGCCCACTCCATTTATGGTGCCTTAATGGGACTTAAATCTTGTCTTAACCTACTTGATGGGTTCTCCTTTTGAGCCCTTGCGCAAGTGTCCCTTGGGACTGTTGTCTTTTAAAACAGTATTTCTAGTTGCCATTACCTCGGCAAGGAGGGTAAGTGAGCTTCAAGCTCTGAGTTCGAAACCCCTGTTCTTGACCATTCATGCTGAAAGAATGGTACTCCGGACCAGGGCTGCTTTTCTGCTTAAGGTGGTAACTCCCTTCCATCTGGGGCAGTCCATTACCCTTCCTTCCTTCTATCCTCCCCCTCACCCTTCCAAAGAGGAGGAGTGGCTTCACCGTTTGGACCCTAAGAGGGCAGTGAGTTTTTACCTCGATGGAACTAAAGACTTTCGTGTGGATGACCAGCTCTTCGTGGGCTTCATTGGTCGCAGGAAATGCAGAGCGGTGCACAAGCGCACCCTTTCCAGATGGATTATCTTGTGCATCAAGATCGGTTACTCTTTTTGCAGGCTAAGGAACCTCCAAAGTGTCGAAGAACTCACTCTACCAGGAGAAAGTCTTCTACATTTGCATTATCTAGGGGTGTTCCTGTGGAGGACATTTGTAGAGCTGCAACTTGGGCCTCCCTCCACACTTTCACAAAGCATTACTGCTTAGATTCCGAAGTGAAGAGGGACGGTCACTTTGCTCGTTCCGTCCTACAGGACTTTTTGGTATAAAAGGGTGGACAGCCTCCTCCAGGAGTGGGGACTGCTGTGTGACTTTATTCACAAGGTGAAGAATCCACTGGCAGCTGTATCCATTAGAAGAACAAGTTACTTACCTTCGGTAACGCTTTTTCTGGTGGATACAGTATCTGCCTGTGGATTCCTCACTTACCCACCCGCCTCCCCGTTGTCCACCCTTGTATACCTGCATTGATGTTAATTTCGATCTGTCTCTTTTAATGGAATTGTGTTATTCTTTTTGCTTTAATGCATTGATTTCACACTGTGTGTTGGTTTGAATACTGTGTACTATGTATGCTGTATATATTTGTGTCGGTCCGTCCGTGTGCCTCGAAAGCATGGAAAAAAAGGGGGAACTGACATAATCACGCTGACGAGGCTCTCTCATGGCTCCGGTGATGTCAGAGGAGCCGCGAGCGGAGCCATGCTTCGGTGACGACGTCCTCGTCGGCGTGGAGAGGTATGAAAAATTTCCGAATGCTGCTGGCGCAGGAAATATACACAAGGTGAGGATTCCACAGGCAAATACTGTATCCACCAGAAAAAGCGTTACCGAAGGTAAGTAACTTGTTTGTTACACCGTATACTCAGCTTGTCAATAGATGACGGATTTCAGCCGTATCCAATTCTCAAGCACTCTACTATCCATTTCTCATACGTAGTTTGCCTTTTCCAGGGACTTCAGACACCATGGAGTAAGTAAATAAAGTATCTGTGCAATGGTAAAGAAATCGGTGTACAGACTGGGTTCTGTACTTCCATTATTTTCCACCTGTGTTAATTACACAGTTTGACGCATTTCTTCCTGTTTCATGCTGTTTCTCCAGGATCCTTGCAATGTTTAAATTTGTCCAAAGAGACTGCAGAAAATAATAGCCATAAGGGAATTTCATTGTCCGGAAACAAAGTGCCTCTTTAGTTTTTTTACATTTCCTCCTATTTGTCACTGTGCTTTCGTTATGAAATATCTTAATATAAAATCGGTTATTTCACCATGTTGTTGCACGTCATTAGGGATTAGATGTTCTTACTTTACAATCATCAGTTTCAAAATAACCCTTCTTTGTCAATTAGATATGTATTGAAAGTAATCTGCTTGCTAACACTTTAGTGTCGAATTTGTGTCTCAGCAAGATGCATTACTCTGTTTTTATCGTGGTTGCAGGTATTTTCTGCTCTGTGTGAACTACTTTTTCTACGGAGAAACGTTAGCAGATTACTTTGCCACATCAGTGCAGAGAGAGGAGTCACTCCAGTTCTTAGTTCGCTATCATCGGTTCATATCATTTACTCTTTACCTCACAGGTATGTTTTTGAGCACATTGTAAAATGCTGTATTTTATTGAGAATATGAAGGGGACTTTCAATGTACTGAATTTGTTTTAATGAGCAAATTGCGTTGTAGCTTTTTTTTAAATATTCTGTTTAGATCATGGGACATTGATTTTTTTTTAAGGTGCGAGATTTAAAGTGACTTTTAAAGCAAAAAAAGTGATTAATCCGGAATTTTAATGATTTTTTAATCAGCGGGAGGGTTTCACATATTTAGGAGTCTGGTACCAGATTAATATTTTTTTTTAATTTTTTTTTTTATTTTGTACTAAAATTACATAGTAATAACTATTGAATGAAGATGTATCCTAAAGAATGGCCACATCTCATGACCAGACGAAACGTTCTTGCATACATATCATTTGTATCTGTGTGGTTATTGTGACAGAACGCTGGAACTACATTAAACAACATTACATTTATGTTTAATCTGTTCAGTCCCTATATTGTGTTTAAAGTATTTTTAGGCATCTGTACTGAAGATTCTGCCTTTGTGTACTGGCAGATATTTGATACTGTTAAGAATTGGAACACAGTTCTGGCAGTTGATGCAAGGTCTTAGCACTAGATAACTGTTTGTAGCTCGGATGAAAGATGTAAGGCTGGTAAAGCAAGTGCAACATTCTATCATTAGTGAGTTCTCCTGCCTGTTAAGCATCAATCCGCTCACACTCCTACGCAAACGCACTGTGAGGGACAGGTTCTAACGCCCATCTCCTAGGATGGCCCGTCGCCCCTTATGCTGGTCGGTTTTACAGCCTTTAACTATATGGGAATGAATCCGGTTGGTGGACTAAATTTCTGTGAACTCATTAGCGCTGCAAAATGACTTCAGGTCACAAGCAGCACTTCAAAAGCAATCAAGTAAATGCATATGATATAAGGACTGTTAATATGGCTGCTCCTTGCAAGAATGTAGAGCTTGGGCAAGGTAGAGGTTCCGTGTTTCTTTTTCAGTCAGAGGAGGAAGCCTTTTTCCCCTAATGTTATGCTACTACTATATCTCACTGGCGACATTTAGCAGCGCTTTAAAATTGGCAGTGCGATCAGTAACAGATGGAAAATCACTAGGATGAAGATAACTGCTTTGCTTCAATTGAAACTCGTGAAATGTTAATCTACAAGTAGCATATCAAGCACAATGATGTTTTTCAGAATAGCTGTAAATAAAGTAATCAAAAAAGAAAAGAACAGTATAACTGATTACGTGTCAAACAGGGAGAGTCCTTAGTTTCACACATGATTTCACAGTAACATGTTTTCTGAAGAATATTTTTTCCTGCAGATTCCTTACCTGTTTAATACGCTGTGCACCAGACTGGATACAGAAACCTCTGGCACAGTACGGGTGCAGGATCAATGTTGATGCCTGAAGAGGGGTCATGATGATGTCACTGTAGCCAAGTAGCACCCACCCTGGCTCCTTGATGTCAGTTCTTTCCAAATCTAGTGCTTCCCTTCTTGTTCTGTTCCTTCTGTGATTCTCAAAGGTTCTGATTTTGTTCTAAAAACAAAAAACGTTCTTAAACAGTGAGGGGAATACTTATGGCTTGGGGATGTCCTCCAATAAAAAGTAAGGGTTTCAGCCCTGTCACAACTGTGATGGATAAGTCACTAACCCACATTAGATGGGACTGTGGGGCCTCGGATCGAGATATGATTCGAGGTCCTCCGACCAGTGTCACAGCATAAATTCCAGGGTCATAAAAGTGCACAAGGCCAAACTCATTATGGTTGAGTCCCTCGTTGACCATGGGGTTCGACATCGCTCATTCTGCATCAGTATCTCCTTCTTAAGCACCTTTTTCAAAGTCCTCAAAAGGAGAAAGGCAGATGCACAGAAAGAGTAAGGACACACTGAGTCTAGGGGTAAGTAACCACAACTCCATCCTTCTCTGGCAGTCATTTTTGCAGCGTGATCCAGTTGACATTACTCCTTAGTAGCCTTCTCCACCCGTGCTGCCAACACCAGTTCCAGTGACCCTTCCAGCCCCTGCCTTTGCCGTCAACTGAGTACCATGAGTTCCTGGCACTGGAGCCTGATTCAGTCCTAACTACCAAAGTCATCCTAGAAATGGTCTGGCATGCTTCCATACCCGTTGTAGTACTGCTAGGCCCCAATGGACCATTTAGGGCTCTACTCAAGATCCAAACTGTGGTCCTTTTGTCAGCGTCCAGTCTTCTTGTTCTGTTGGAACCCTTCAGCTGGCAGCCGGTGTTGTATCAGTGACAGTTGCCACTTGTTCCTCTACTGCGCCACCCATGCCGACATCATCTTAAGGCTGTGAAAGCACTTCGGTCCAGAAAGGAGGCACAGAGGGTTGTTGGGGAAGAAAAGGTACAGGGAGAAATGGCCTATTTCTCGTACACATTCGCATACCATGCATGATCCCTTTGGACTGGTTTCTGACCCTTTTCAAACCCCTGATGGACCGCAGCAGGATATCGATGACCGCAGTGGAGTGACTCATCTGCTGCCATCCCTCTCATCCGCCACAGTTGATTACCTGGTGCTACAGAATGCCAGCGGACTGGACATTTCTCCTAACATTGATGCTGACACACCTTCAGGTCCAGCCCCGTGCTCAAATGGCTTCTATCCACACTGCCCTCAGGTGGTAAAGGTATGAACATGCACTAGATAATCATGCATTTTTATCAGTTTACCTTCCTCCAGAGAGCCTAGTGGTGGAGGCCTTGTCCTGTTGAAAGCTAAATCCAATAGCTTTTTTGATCCACCCACCAGATTGAGAATCCAACCCATTGAAGGCAGTGGGGAAAATGAGTCTTTTGTGGCTGGTAACATGTTTCCACATTCCCTGAATGTTACCTGCCTCCTGGGGAGATACAACCTTGGCAGCCATGATCATGCCTAATCTGTCAGATGACCATTTTGCAGAAGTGGATCTTGATAGCCAGGACACACCCAGATGTATTAAAATGACTGAGCTCAATACAGCTCATTCAGTGGCCATTGCAATAGTCTAATCAATAGCGCTATGCAGTCACTCCCAGCTTCTGTCTGTGGGTTTCTTGGGGCTGTCTGAGCCACATTGCTGGACATGCCCTTCAAATTAGTGTAACTCAGACACAGCCCTCAAAAGATTTAAGGCCGGAGTCCTAATGGATCTTCAGTCACATTTGAGAGACCATACAGTTCAGCAAATTTCAAGGCTCTTCCAAAGGGTGTATCTTCATCAAGGACAGCCCATCTCAAATTGAACCCAGATAAAACCGAGTTAGTACTCACCGGAGGTCATCGCAGTCCCTGGACCCCACTTTCTGGCCCCCTTCTCTTGGTACCCCTCCGTCACCTTCCCCTTCAGCTAAAACATTAGGGATTACACTGAACCAACACCTCACACTGTACTCCCAGATTAGCACCGTAGTCTCGTCTTGCTTTTTCACTCTCTGCACTATTCGGAAGATTTCCCGGTTCTTCTCCTTCCCGGCCCTTAAACTTATTCTTATGGCACTGGTTCTATCGCGCCTGGACTACGGCAACATTCTGTACAACGGCATTCCTGCCTATGCCCTCCGACGCCTCCAACTGGTCCAGAATCAGGCTGCCCGCCTTGTCTATGGTCTCTCTAAATCCTATCATGTGACCCCTTTGCTTAAGGCCCTACACTGGCTCCCTATTAAAGAACGTGCCCTTTTCAAGCTGGGTTGCACAACTTTTCAGGCCCGTGCTGGGACTGCCCCTGCCTTTATTAATTCTGAAATAAAGGCTTATACTCCCTGCAGAGAGCTACGTTCATCCTCTGTCCCTTCTCTTTGTACCACGGTTCAAGAAGAACAAATCGGGGGGGATGAAATTTGCGGTTCTCGCTCCTACCTTCTGGAACACCCTCCCCCCCCACATAAGATCTGCAGGCTGCTATCTTAAGTTCCGCGGGGCACTCAAAACTTTTCTTTTCCTGCAAGCCTTCTCTTCCTAGCATCTGCTCCTCTGTCTTCTAGGGTCTGCGTCCTTTAGCGCCAAGAAACCGCCTGGTAATCGTGCGCTTAATAAATACTTTTAAATTCAAATTCAAATTCAGTAGCTGCAAAATCCCCCGGTTTCCTGGTTTGGCAATATAAAGGCAGAGTCCAAGGAAAAAGCTGTCAGACCCTGCAGGCCTACCCCTCTTGCTTGTATACTCCAGCACAACTTGAAAGCTGGTTTAATCCCCATCTGAGACCCGTTTGATGACCGGTATCCTCCTTTTTACCGACCTGGAAGGCCATGACATCAGACCAGTGGTTCCAACTGATTCTAGAAAGGGGACAATGTCTTACCCTTCCAACATAATTTCCTTCCACTCCCTCAACCGTCCTTTCAGTTGGTGGACCATATGTGCATACTGCAGCAGGATGTGGTTGCCCTTCTGCTAAAAGCAGTGGTTGTGTTGGTGCCGGAGCATGAAATTGGCTAGGCACTTCCTGAGAAGGACAGCAACCTTTGTCCAATCTTAGGTCTAGAACGTTTGCCTGCCCATGTAAAAGTCCAGCATGCTTGTCCCTGGCTCACGTTCTTCTGATTGTAGAAGTAGAGTTAGAAAGGTGTCCCTCGACTTGCAGGTTGCACAGTTCCACATACCTGTCCTGCAGTTGAACAGGAGGTACTTTTCTCTTGTTGTACGGTGCAATTACTAACAGTTGCCAGTCCTCTTCACAAAGGTGAGAGCAGTGTTCACGATCCATCTCAGGAGGTTGGAATATCTGAATTCCCATACCTGGAAGCCTGGCAGCTCAAAGCCGGCTCTCTGCATCACCTGTAGACAGCAGCATCCCCTGTTGCCAGACTTGTGCTTCTTCATTAACATGCCTTAGTGCCCCCTGCAGCCCCCTCAGCTCCTTCTGTTCAGATTGGCAGTACTGGAAATTACATCACTTTGAGCTGTCACATCTTCACAGAGGATCTTTTTGTCTTCACCCACTGGGATCTTAATTGTGACGGGTACTCCCTTTGAGCCCCTTGACAGTTGTCAGCTGCGTTTATTGACTATTAAAACTGTTTTTCATAGTAACCCCCGGCAGATATGTCGGTGAGTTGCAAGTGCTAAGCTTCCACTTGCCATATACATGCTTCTTTCTGGGCAAACTTGTCCTCTGGACTAAAGTGGATTTCCTTCCCAAGCTGGCTACCCCTTTCATCTGGGTCAGTGTGTTTGCCTTTCCATCTTTTATCCACCACCTCATCTCACCATGAGGAGGGGTTACACTGCCTAGACCCCCAAAAATTAGCCATCTACTAAATTGACTGCAACAAAGAGATCACTTCTGATGACCATCTCTTTATTTGGTTTAGGGCCAGCAAAAAGAGCACAGCAGTCCAGAAGAGGGCTTTGTCTCATCAGGAATTTTTTGTGTATAAAAATGTTGTACTCTTGCAGAGAAGGAACTTCAGGAGAAATCGAGGCCCATTTCAT
This sequence comes from Lissotriton helveticus, assembly GCF_964261635.1. Classification (NCBI taxonomy): domain Eukaryota; kingdom Metazoa; phylum Chordata; class Amphibia; order Caudata; family Salamandridae; genus Lissotriton; species Lissotriton helveticus. The sequence goes on along the minus strand of NC_136059.1, from coordinate 1,353,994,228 downwards.
CTGGGCAAAGACTATTGTCATGTGTGTTCGTTCCAATAGCAGATACCTGTAGTGTGGCGACATGTACTTCTCTTCACTCCTTCGCCAATCAATTTTTGGATGCAGAGTATAGAAGCGATGGCCACTTTGCACACTCTGTGTTCCAGGCCTCCAGTATTTTCTCACCGGTCCATATTTCAGACCACCCATCTAAGGAGGATACGGCATTGGAATCTATTCAATAGATAAAGAATCTGCAGGTAAAAACATTTTTCTGGTGGTTTCTCTAGCTGTCTGCAGATTTCTCACTGATCCCACCCATCTCCTCTTCTGAAGGATATTCGTAGGGCTCAGTGATAAGGTTTCAAATTGGAGTGCTACACCCCACTACCTTAACAATTGATGTATTTTTCTCATCTGTGCTTCAAAAGACACTGAACAAAAGCCCGGCGGACTGACTTTTGCACTCCGGGGGTGAGTGTTGGAGAGCAATGTTGGACGTTTCCAGGTCTAGTGTGGCACCTGAGCATTTCAGCAGGTGAGGAATTTGCAGGTCAGAGGAGTATCCACCAAAACTAATGTTCTCAAAGATAGGTAACTTTTTCTTTGTAGATCAAGCGTGCACAGACTCCACTTGTTGGTTACTGCAGGTACATATTATGGATACACGTCGCCTTTATTCTTTTTATTTGTTTTTTCCAATAGGTAAGGTTTTTCAACAGTTTCTTTTCCCAGTGACTATAGAATTATTTGTACGAAAGTAGGTGTTTTAACACCTTGAATGCTACAGCAATTCACTCTTGGTGCTGAACTCCCTTAAATCCCATTGTTCATGACGCGCTCAGCTCGTCATGAGCACACAAGCAGTGTACTGCATGACGAGCTGAGCTCGTCATGAGCATGGAAGGGGTTAAGAAACTTTTTTCTAGATTCCTCTGTTACATTTTTGTGAGTTTCATATATATTTTGTGTCAGGCTGTAGGTTAAACATGTTTTTGGGTACTTTACACATCTACTTTGATAAACCATAGTAAAGGAACAGCAAGCACATTAGTGTTGTGTTCTGTATTCATTGTGATTAGAATTTGAATGATTTCAAGACATTTGTATTTTTATTACACAGGTTTCTGCATGTTTGTACTGAGCTTAGTGAAGAAACATTATCGTCTGCAGTTTTACATGGTGTGTATTATTTTCTTGTTGAATATTCATAACTTAACTCTAAAGTGTAGTTTGCTGATGTTCATACAATTTTTTATTCACGTAAGTAGGTTGAGTATTTAAGATTACTTCAACTCTTTGTGGAATGTGTACATTTCAACCTTGTCCACTTAATACATATGCTGATTTCCTTCTCTCCCTTTGCATTAGCTTCTTTTGTTTATATAGAGGGATATAGACCGAACAAATGTTTGTATTTAGCAGCCATTCATTTATTTCAGATTTCTCTTCCATCACATCCCGTGATTGAGCAATGTTAAGAATTGGGTTTTAACTGCACACTAGGGATATATACTGCTCCTAAGCCTACTGTATGTCACTCGTGTACAACAGATATGTACATTCTATTCAGGGGGTGTGCCATTTTGTAAAACATCTACTTGTCCAAAAGACTTTAATATTTCAGAAATCCACTTGAACTTTAAAAATAAAAAACCCATTCGTCTGTTTTTGTGGCATGTAGCGAGTTGACAAGTTATAGCAGCGTTCTCATTACTTTAGAGTTTATATAATAGCCTCTGTGATTATGCAAGGGCTCATATTATATTAGTCACTAAAGCTTTATTTCGATCACTATAGATCAAAAACGTTCTACACCCATCATAGCACTTACAAACACAGATAATGCAACATAAAGCGTATATCAAGATCTGTGTTCTAGCAAGGGTATGATTTTGCCACCCTTCCTTGAATCTACGTAGAGGGGCTTGGAAGTAAGTGACAAGTGATACCTTGCAGGATTGTAACACACTGTTTAAGCATGTTTAAGGGTATTCACTAACTCAGTCCCTTTCCACACTAGGGAAAAGTTGGAAATTTACTTAATGTATGTATTTGGTCATGGAAAAGGTAAATGATAAAAGTTTGTTGGGAGTACGGTTTCCTGGCCTACTTCTGCAAACGTTTGTGAAGCCCTGAAAGTCAAAATCTGGGCCATTGCAAGAACACAAGTGCACGTTTGTGGCTTTCTTTAAAAATTGGGCCCTGCTTTACTTTCAAGTTGCCCATAATGTTATCCAAAATGGTTTTATGGTGATTCTGCTTTATTAATATTCGTTTACTTTTGGTATACATCAAATACATTTCCCTAAATGATGCCACAGTGAATTATTTAAAGTTATACAGTTGTTTAGCAAAACAGTTGTTTAAAGTTGTAACTTTTTGGGGGGGGGGGATATAGTTGATTTTGAAAGCACACAAGTAGCAATCTTGCTTTCATGCTTCTGTGTTTACTTTCATATAACCAGTGAGTCGTCTGTGATGCATTTTAAGCACCCTCAAATTGTGAAATGTTTTCAACATATGTACTTTTGTACACTGGAATCAAATAATGCAGCCTAAAACTACAAGGCTACATTGGCCAGCACTTCATCTGGTAGTGAAAAAGATAGCCAAATAATATTACATTTTACACACTTCTTACAAGCAGGCTTTGAGGATGCTCTGGAGGTAGATCTGTCTGAGGACGAGTGCCGGCGCCGCCGCGACCGGTGACTTGCAGATGATGAGGAGACGCTAACCACAGAGGCACTAGAGACCGTTCTGGGCCTCGACTTCCTCTTTGACTTCGACTTGTCCCCCCTCGACGTCGACCTCTTCAACGTCTCTTCTCGACGTCGTCCTTCTGGACGTCGACGAACTCCCCGACCGACGTCGAGTGTCTTCGCCTCGACGGCAATCTTGCTCTCCTTGACGTCGACAGCGAACAGCCGTGTCGCCTCGACAGCGAGCGCCTACCTCTTCGGGACTCATCACAACGTCGATGGTGTGTCGACGCCGGTGAAGTCCTCAACGTCGACCTTGTCCGAGGTCTCGGCGTCCTACCCCTCGACGCCGAATCGCGACGACGCTTCGACCCAGAGCCCTGGGTCGACGAGGAACAGATGGTAGTCATACCTCTCGACACCGAAGCCATCGAGGTCGACCGAGACCGGTGCCTTTTCTGGGCCTTTTCTTGACTGGGGAGCCCCCCAGAGGCCGATGCACGGGCAGAGAAAATTGATAGAGTCCCTCCATGCCCAGAAGTCCCACCTGGTTGATGTCTCCTCTGCTCCAGGCCTTGGAGACTAATCTTCTTCCTGTCACGCAGGGTCCTCCAGGGGGAAAGAGTGACAGATATCACAGGAGTCAGGGACATGGGAAGAATGGAGACAGAGTATGCATACTCTGTGGGGGTCAGATTTAGCCTTCTTCCTACCACACTCAGGACACTTGTCGAATAAAGCTGGCATTTCGACAATATAGAGGTGGTAAAACTGGTCAAAAAAGAAAAACTGGAAGAGGAAGACCCCAGACGTCGAGTGAAACACTCAAATAACTGGAAAAGCTCCAAAAATTGAAGATTTACCAAAAAAGGTAGAGCTCAATGCTCCAGGGTCCTGCTAGCAGGAGCCAGAAAAAAGAACTGAAAGTAAAAGGCCTTTGGCTGTGCATCTTGGGATACCGAGGGTCTCCGCAGAGTTCCTTAAAGGCTATGGAGCTTGTCTGTCCAACCCTTCCTCTCTATCATGACAAAGGATTTTTGTGAAGGGTAGTTTCTCTAGGTGTGAAACTTTACAAAGTGTGTAAAATTTAATATTATTTGGCTATCTTTTTCACTTCGAGATGTAGTGCTGGCCAATGTAGCCTTGTAGTTTTAGGCTGCATTATTTGTCTTAGATTTTATCATAAGTGTCTACGCAGGACTGCAGAAGAAGATGACTTAAGAGACTATTTTGATTGCTCCGGGGTCCACGCACATGGGCGGGACTATTCACAAGATTATGACTATCACAGAGATACCCCTACTACAGAACTGGAGTTACAGGTAAGAAACAACTCCATCTCACTGCAGTAGAGCGCTCACCCTAATAGTAAAGGCCTTTTAAGGAATTAATCATATATTCAAGTTTGAATAATTTGTACAAATGGATACAAATCTTACCTTAGTGGCAGACCATCCTCTTTCAAAGGTCCATACAGTGGTACAGTAAACCCGATGCAAAAGGGCCGCACGATGTTCGCCTGTGCGTTCAGTCGGTATAGCAAGCATGAAAACCTTTTGTCCTTGACTGCAAATAGCATGCCTCAGGCTTATGGCTATGAGACCGAATGGTGATATGTGCGCTTTACAAAAATAAAATACATACAAAATACATGGCAATAGGAATTCCATTCCCTGTCAAAAGCAGGACTTAAAAATTTTCAACATTTATCATGATTTTTTTTTTATCGAGGGATTGCTGTGCTTCATTCATTTGGTTTCATAGCTCTATATGACACAAGTGGTACTATTATCCAGTTCTGTTGTACTCGCTTCATCTACCTCAAAAGCATGACGTGGAGATGGCGCCCTTCCAGGGTCCGTCGGTGACGCCTGCTCAGGCGCGAGAATTTTTTAATGCCATGGCCCGACTCTTTGGGCTGTCTGGCCCCGCCGGTGCGCCTTCGGGCTCCCCGGGCCCGACTTTGGGTCCTGTCCATCCATCGCCTTCGGCCCTGGTGCCGCAGGGCCCCCTTGGATCCGGCTCCGATCCCGTGCGACACTGGTGTGGAAATATACCTTTTATGGGGTACACTGGTGCAGGGTTACCCTTTTGTCCACGGGTTCAAAAACCAACAAAGTAGAGATCAGCACTGGAGTAGGAAATAAAAAACAAGTTTATTAATCACTCCTGAGTAGGACCGCGTCCACATTGCATTCTCAAGTTCTGGAGGAGGTAGTACACTGGCTTCACAATCCAGTGCCCTCTAAATACAGGTTTTGTGCAGTGTAAGCTTGTGAAGATAAATAGGGAGTACAAGTTTTAGAAATAGTTACCAGCAAACTTGGACAGATAAATAACCACTTGTTCAGCAAAGTGGGAGGGTGCGCAGGAGTGCTTATGGCAGCAGTAAATGATTTACAGTACTGGCAGCTACAAACTCTCAGCACGTACATTGCTTTTAGCTGAGCCAGGAAGTCAACTAAAATAGATAGCACAGGCAGAAAAAGACGAAAGAAACTTAAATGGACACCACAGCCAAAATGGCTGCAGCTTATGTCAAGTTAAATATTACACGTTTTCCACACACAGCCTTTTTGGCATAAGCGAAGACATTTTCTTATACTTTAAAAGGGGTATGGTAAATGTTATATATATATATATATATATATATATATATCAAAGCTCGCTCCCTCCCGGTCCCGGGTGGAAAATAAGGACAGCACACACGGGAATTCTTTTCAATGGTAACTTTTACTCGCACAGACGCGTTTCGGAAGCAACGCTTCCTTCCTCAATGTTTGTTACACCGCAATGCGCGATTTGGCGCCATTTATTTCAAATCACACAAACGACTTGTGTTGGCAAACATAGAGAGAGGACTGACGCGTATGCGCCATCTTGCTAATGCGTTTAATCCCACAAAAACATACTAATAATTAAACAATACTATTTCATTTAGTAATTGCTAAGCTTCATAATTATTTAGAAAAAAGCCTCTCGAATTTACAACGAGGATTTTACATAGTAATATTGCCGTGGATCGGCAGATCCCCTCTCTTTAATACGCTGGGTAATGGATTAGAAATCTTGCCGTGGATCGGCCTGTGGCAACACGAGGGTTGCCATTTGAATTTCCAATAACCCCGTACAATCATTTTTGCCAGTCAATGTCGGATGCTAAATTTTAAAATATTAACAAAGTTGCAAAATATTCCACAATAATCCTGAAAAAACAAAAGAAATAAGTATATAGTACATTATGAATCAGGACACTCATCATCCCGTAGTTCAAAGCACTCATTAATGATCAATCTCAGAAAGACACTATTTACAAAAACCCTTATCATGTAGCTATTATTGCTTTCATATTTACACTGGAAATGCTGTGTGGCATGCTTATCTTTTAACTCCCTAAATGCACAGTCAATTCCTCCCCACAGTTTAATCCCCAAGGGGCTTTAGTTTGGCAGTCTATAATATATCGGGATTCTAATCTGCGAAGTTTTTGCAGTTTATCCCCTCCCCTGATATTATCGGAAATCGCATCAAGGCAAAAGTACTGTAACAGGTTCCTATTGCTCTTGTGTTTGATCGAAAAATGTCTGGCGACAGGGTATGTAAAATCTCTGTTTACTATGGCCCGCATATGTTCCAAAATGCGCAATTTCACGGGGTTTATAGTGCTGCCTATATACCTAAGCCCGCAAGGGCAGAGAAGGCAATAGACCGCAAAAGGGGAAGTGCATGTAAGGAACTGGTTAATTTTCTTCTTCTTTTTAGTTCCACAACCCATGATTTCATAAGAATAGACCCTTTTGCTGTTGGCACAGGCTTTGCACCGGCCACAAGGAAAGTAGCCCTTGGCATCTTTCAAATTACTCGTGCGTGCAGGGATAGGTGACAGATGGCTATGTACCAAGGTATCCCTCAGCGAACGCGCCCTTTTAAAGGTGATTAAGGGATTGGCAGGTATATCACTCCCTATTATGCTGTCCTTTTGCAAAATGTGCCAGTGTCTTTTTAGGATGCTCCTCAATTGTTGACAATCTTTGGAATAAGGTGTAATCATCCTAAATTTTTCTATGTCAGTAGAGGGTTTATGCTTCTTAACAAAGTCTGTCTGGGTTGTGTCCTTACTCTATCCAGGGTGTTCTGTAACAGTTGCCTGCTATAACCCCTGGCCTCAAATCTGTCATTACTTTCCTGTGCAGCCAATTCGAAATCATCATTAGTGGAGCAGTTACGCTTTAACCGTAGAAGCTCTCCATAAGGTATATTTTTGATGAGCTTCTGAGGGTGGTTAGATGACGCATGTAGCGTACTGTTTCCCGCTGTCGGCTTTCTATAGAGGGAAGTTTGAATACTGTTGTTAATCACCTCAATTCTCAAGTCAAGGTACACTGCATCGCTTGTACTGACATTACCAGTGAAGATTAAATTACAGTTGTTATCATTCAACACTTTTACGTATTGCCATGCTGTCTCTACTGAGCCATTCCACACTATGCACAAATCGTCAATATAACGATACCAGGAGACTATACAATTTGACCACTGCTCTTTCTCAGGCCCCCAGGCTTCCTGCTCCTCCCACCAGCCCACGAATAAATTCGCGTAGCTGGGGGCGAAGCAGGAACCCATGGCAGTGCCCGACAGCTGTCTAAACAAATCATCCTGAAAGAGAAAGATGTTATTGTGGAGGCAAAATGCAACTAATTCCATCAACATAACATTATGTTGGGCATATTTCAGTGGTCTCTTCCCTAGGAAGTACTGGATCGCCTTCATTCCCTGTGCATGCTCAATGCTAGTGTAGAGACTGGTAATGTCGAGAGTCAATAGGCAATATCCTGGTTGCCAAGCGATTGCTTCAATTTTTTCAATAAAATCGGCAGTGTCTCGAATATAAGACTTGAGACCCAACACCATTTCAAATAAGAAGTGGTCTAAGAATTTAGATAAATTCTCAGTAAGGCTGCCCATGGATGAGATAATGGGACGCCCAGGAGGTTTCTCCATTCTCTTGTGAACTTTGGGCAAGTAGTAGAAAGTAGGGGTGACAGGATGTATCGTTTTCAAAAAAAGATATTCTTCTGTCTCAAGCATCTGTTTGTCATGCCACTTTTTCAGCAGTCCGTGCAAGGTGGTAATGCTGGACTCATATCTTTGCTTCGTAGTCAACTCGTAACAAGAACCATCCTGCAGTTGTCGCATAGCTTCCTGGACATAATCTTCACGTGACAGAATGACCACGTTGCCGCCTTTGTCTGAAGGTTTACAGACTATTGATGTATCATCGGCCAATGTTTTTATCGCATTACGCTGTGGTTCAGTTAGATTGTCACGTTGTCTCCCAGATTTTTTATGCATGCGCATTCTTCTTAGATCACGGATCACCAGCTCAGAGAAAGTGTCGATCATGTCAGTTTGTGTTGGAGGCACAAATTTCGACTTTAATTTGAGACCGCTGACTGGGGCCTCTTGTTCGACTTCCACAGACCTTAGTCTCTGAGATAAGGTATCTGGCAACGTCGGTAACACACTCCCTGTGTTTTCCAAACGTAGTTCTTCTAATAACTCCAAAGTGGTTAGGTCATTCACTTTCAACAGATCAGTGTCTTTATAACGTGATCGAATAATTTTGGCTTCATCAGCAGTTGGTTTCGTCTTGAAGAATTTATGCAGGCGTAGTCTTCTGACGAATTGAAACAAATCAATTCTGGTCTGGGTATACTCAAGGTTACTGTCGGGACAAAAAGTTAATCCCAGTTTGAGGACTGACTCCTCTGATGGTGAAAGCGTCCTTGTGGAGAGGTTAATGATGGTGAGGTGATCTGTTATATCCTCATGTCCTACCATCTTGTTCCCCTTGTGGCTCGTGTTTTGCGCGTACGGGCCCCCACATTCGGCGCCCTTCCTCTCCCTCTGCCTCTTCCGGCCACCTCGTCTGATTTTTCTTCGTTTTCTGGGGGTTTGTTCTTTCCCCCCCTCAACCAATTCATTCGGATGACTTGTACCTCCGTCTGAAAAGGGGTGTCTTCGGTTTGTTGCAGGGTTCTGGCTTCGTCCTCCGATTGCTCGCCCTCAGTAACCTCGGATTCTGATGTCTCCACATCCAACGGTGCAGCCGCACCGGCAGCCTTGTTTTTCAATAGGTCCTTCCTTGTCTGATCATACTTTTTAGAGAACGTAAGGACTCGACCCATGGCATAGTCCCGTTCGTCCCTATCAAATTTCTCTTGTTTACGCATGCGTATTTTTTGCTCATATTTTTCCAGTCGTTTCTTCATCTGGGCTCTAAGTTGTTCCTGCTGGTCTTTATCTTCATTAATCGCTATTTCCGTTTCCATGGTTTCAATTTCTTTGAGGACCTTATCTCTGTCACTCCAAGCGAATTGTACCAGGATTTCCAGCATCCCCTCGCAGGATTTAGCAATATGTGCTGCCCAGGTATCAAGAAGTTTAGGGTCCGGGTGTTCGTATGCGGGAATCGTAAATATCCGCAACCCTCTTGGCACTCTTTTCACTTCTATATATCCTTGGAGTGATGTGCCCTCCGACCACTTGCGAAGCTCCCGCTCGTATAGTTTCTCTAGTTTGCCAAACTGTATGGCCAGTTGGCTGGGAGCATTGACTGTTTTAGTCTTAGTTACTGGTTGAGCGGTAATGTCAGGATTTTTGTTTTTAAACATTCCTGTCGCCAAGTCACGGCGTTGCGAGATGTTGAACATGCTGTTATTCTTAATGTTCGGCCCCCCACTCCTGGGTCGCCTTGTTCGTTGCACAATAGTCAATTAAGATTCCCTACGCTGAAGCCAGTACTTGAGTAGTGAGAAATGTCTCTTTAAAAAGTTCCAGGAAATGAACAGATTATATCTCGGCTTACCCAGTTTCAGTCGGGTGACGCCGAGTGAATTCTGTCCGTATACCAAAGGAGCCTCTAGACGATCTCGTTCTCACTCGATTTTCCTCCTCAAGCAATGGCGGTGCTCCACACGTATTAAATCCAAGCTCTCTGCTCCGAGATATGGTGCACTCTTACAGCGGGTGCTCGTCCAAGCGCGTCAGAGCTACGCGCTTCAATATCAAAGCTCGCTCCCTCCCGGTCCCGGGTGGAAAATAAGGACAGCACACACGGGAATTCTTTTCAATGGCAACTTTTACTCGCACAGACGCGTTTCGGAAGCAACGCTTCCTTCCTCAATGTTTGTTACACCGCAATGCGCGATTTGGCGCCATTTATTTCAAATCACACAAACGACTTGTGTTGGCAAACATAGAGAGAGGACTGACGCGTATGCGCCATCTTGCTAATGCGTTTAATCCCACAAAAACATACTAATAATTAAACAATACTATTTCATTTAGTAATTGCTAAGCTTCATAATTATTTAGAAAAAAGCCTCTCGAATTTACAACGAGGATTTTACATAGTAATATTGCCGTGGATCGGCAGATCCCCTCTCTTTAATACGCTGGGTAATGGATTAAAGAGACATTTCTCACTACTCAAGTACTGGCTTCAGCGTAGGGAATCTTAATTGACTATTGTGCAACGAACAAGGCGACCCAGGAGTGGGGGGCCGAACATTAAGAATAACAGCATGTTCAACATCTCGCAACGCCGTGACTTGGCGACAGGAATGTTTAAAAACAAAAATCCTGACATTACCGCTCAACCAGTAACCAAGACTAAAACAGTCAATGCTCCCAGCCAACTGGCCATACAGTTTGGCAAACTAGAGAAACTATACGAGCGGGAGCTTCGCAAGTGGTGGGAGGGCACATCACTCCAAGGATATATAGAAGTGAAAAGAGTGCCAAGAGGGTTGCGGATATTTACGATTCCCGCATACGAACACCCGGACCCTAAACTTCTTGATACCTGGGCAGCACATATTGCTAAATCCTGCGAGGGGATGCTGGAAATCCTGGTACAATTCGCTTGGAGTGACAGAGATAAGGTCCTCAAAGAAATTGAAACCATGGAAACGGAAATAGCGATTAATGAAGATAAAGACCAGCAGGAACAACTTAGAGCCCAGATGAAGAAACGACTGGGAAAATATGAGCAAAAAATACGCATGCGTAAACAAGAGAAATTTGATAGGGACGAACGGGACTATGCCATGGGTCGAGTCCTTACGTTCTCTAAAAAGTATGATCAGACAAGGAAGGACCTATTGAAAAACAAGGCTGCCGGTGCGGCTGCACCGTTGGATGTGGAGACATCAGAATCCGAGGTTACTGAGGGCGAACAATCGGAGGACGAAGCCAGAACCCTGCAACAAACCGAAGACACCCCTTTTCAGACGGAGGTACAAGTCATCCGAATGAATTGGTTGAGGGGGGGAAAGAACAAACCCCCAGAAAACGAAGAAAAATCAGACGAGGTGGCCGGAAGAGGCAGAGGGAGAGGAAGGGCGCCAAATGTGGGGGCCCGTACGCGCAAAACACGAGCCACAAGGGGAACAAGATGGTAGGACATGAGGATATAACAGATAACCTCACCATCATTAACCTCTCCACAAGGACGCTTTCACCATCAGAGGAGTCAGTCCTCAAACTGGGATTAACTTTTTGTCCCGACAGTAACCTTGAGTATACCCAGACCAGAATTGATTTGTTTCAATTCGTCAGAAGACTACGCCTGCATAAATTCTTCAAGACGAAACCAACTGCTGATGAAGCCAAAATTATTCGATCACGTTATAAAGACACTGATCTGTTGAAAGTGAATGACCTAACCACTTTGGAGTTATTAGAAGAACTACGTTTGGAAAACACAGGGAGTGTGTTACCGACGTTGCCAGATACCTTATCTCAGAGACTAAGGTCTGTGGAAGTCGAACAAGAGGCCCTAGTCAGCGGTCTCAAATTAAAGTCGAAATTTGTGCCTCCAACACAAACTGACATGATCGACACTTTCTCTGAGCTGGTGATCCGTGATCTAAGAAGAATGCGCATGCATAAAAAATCTGGGAGACAACGTGACAATCTAACTGAACCACAGCGTAATGCGATAAAAACATTGGCCGATGATACATCAATAGTCTGTAAACCTTCAGACAAAGGCGGCAACGTGGTCATTCTGTCACGTGAAGATTATGTCCAGGAAGCTATGCGACAACTGCAGGATGGTTCTTGTTACGAGTTGACTACGAAGCAAAGATATGAGTCCAGCATTACCACCTTGCACGGACTGCTGAAAAAGTGGCATGACAAACAGATGCTTGAGACAGAAGAATATCTTTTTTTGAAAACGATACATCCTGTCACCCCTACTTTCTACTACTTGCCCAAAGTTCACAAGAGAATGGAGAAACCTCCTGGGCGTCCCATTATCTCATCCATGGGCAGCCTTACTGAGAATTTATCTAAATTCTTAGACCACTTCTTATTTGAAATGGTGTTGGGTCTCAAGTCTTATATTCGAGACACTGCCGATTTTATTGAAAAAATTGAAGCAATCGCTTGGCAACCAGGATATTGCCTATTGACTCTCGACATTACCAGTCTCTACACTAGCATTGAGCATGCACAGGGAATGAAGGCGATCCAGTACTTCCTAGGGAAGAGACCACTGAAATATGCCCAACATAATGTTATGTTGATGGAATTAGTTGCATTTTGCCTCCACAATAACATCTTTCTCTTTCAGGATGATTTGTTTAGACAGCTGTCGGGCACTGCCATGGGTTCCTGCTTCGCCCCCAGCTACGCGAATTTATTCGTGGGCTGGTGGGAGGAGCAGGAAGCCTGGGGGCCTGAGAAAGAGCAGTGGTCAAATTGTATCGTCTCCTGGTATCGTTATATTGACGATTTGTGCATAGTGTGGAATGGCTCAGTAGAGACAGCATGGCAATACGTAAAAGTGTTGATGATAACAACTGTAATTTAATCTTCACTGGTAATGTCAGTACAAGCGATGCAGTGTACCTTGACTTGAGAATTGAGGTGATTAACAACAGTATTCAAACTTCCCTCTATAGAAAGCCGACAGCGGGAAACAGTACGCTACATGCGTCATCTAACCACCCTCAGAAGCTCATCAAAAATATACCTTATGGAGAGCTTCTACGGTTAAAGCGTAACTGCTCCACTAATGATGATTTCGAATTGGCTGCACAGGAAAGTAATGACAGATTTGAGGCCAGGGGTTATAGCAGGCAACTGTTACAGAACACCCTGGATAGAGTAAGGACACAACCCAGACAGACTTTGTTTGTTAAGAAGCATAAACCCTCTACTGACATAGAAAAATTTAGGATGATTACACCTTATTCCAAAGATTGTCAACAATTGAGGAGCATCCTAAAAAGACACTGGCACATTTTGCAAAAGGACAGCATAATAGGGAGTGATATACCTGCCAATCCCTTAATCACCTTTAAAAGGGCGCGTTCGCTGAGGGATACCTTGGTACATAGCCATCTGTCACCTATCCCTGCACGAACGAGTAATTTGAAAGATGCCAAGGGCTACTTTCCTTGTGGCCGGTGCAAAGCCTGTGCCAACAGCAAAAGGGTCTATTCTTATGAAATCATGGGTTGTGGAACTAAAAAGAAGAAGAAAATTAACCAGTTCCTTACATGCACTTCCCCTTTTGCGGTCTATTGCCTTCTCTGCCCTTGCGGGCTTAGGTATATAGGCAGCACTATAAACCCCGTGAAATTGCGCATTTTGGAACATATGCGGGCCATAGTAAACAGAGATTTTACATACCCTGTCGCCAGACATTTTTCGATCAAACACAAGAGCAATAGGAACCTGTTACAGTACTTTTGCCTTGATGCGATTTCCGATAATATCAGGGGAGGGGATAAACTGCAAAAACTTCGCAGATTAGAATCCCGATATATTATAGACTGCCAAACTAAAGCCCCTTGGGGATTAAACTGTGGGGAGGAATTGACTGTGCATTTAGGGAGTTAAAAGATAAGCATGCCACACAGCATTTCCAGTGTAAATATGAAAGCAATAATAGCTACATGATAAGGGTTTTTGTAAATAGTGTCTTTCTGAGATTGATCATTAATGAGTGCTTTGAACTACGGGATGATGAGTGTCCTGATTCATAATGTACTATATACTTATTTCTTTTGTTTTTTCAGGATTATTGTGGAATATTTTGCAACTTTGTTAATATTTTAAAATTTAGCATCCGACATTGACTGGCAAAAATGATTGTACGGGGTTATTGGAAATTCAAATGGCAACCCTCGTGTTGCCACAGGCCGATCCACGGCAAGATTTCTAATCCATTACCCAGCGTATTAAAGAGAGGGGATCTGCCGATCCACGGCAATATTACTATGTAAAATCCTCATTGTAAATTCGAGAGGCTTTTTTCTAAATAATTATGAAGCTTAGCAATTACTAAATGAAATAGTATTGTTTAATTATTAGTATGTTTTTGTGGGATTAAACGCATTAGCAAGATGGCGCATACGCGTCAGTCCTCTCTCTATGTTTGCCAACACAAGTCGTTTGTGTGATTTGAAATAAATGGCGCCAAATCGCGCATTGCGGTGTAACAAACATTGAGGAAGGAAGCGTTGCTTCCGAAACGCGTCTGTGCGAGTAAAAGTTGCCATTGAAAAGAATTCCCGTGTGTGCTGTCCTTATTTTCCACCCGGGACCGGGAGGGAGCGAGCTTTGATATTGAAGCGCGTAGCTCTGACGCGCTTGGACGAGCACCCGCTGTAAGAGTGCACCATATCTCGGAGCAGAGAGCTTGGATATATATATATATATATATCTATATATATATATCCACAACACACAGGTTCACCCCAAAGGAAAGGCCGCCAGGTAGTTTCAATCTTGCTCACTTTTAATGAGATGCTGCAGAGACCTTCAATCAAAGAACAAGCTTACAGTCCATAAAAACCTTCGCCAGACGCGTTTCGAGTTCTCTCTTATTCATTGGCGTTCAGTTTTGCAATACAGCGAGGCAAACACGGTGCTCCTAATTATACATCTGAACCTCCCCCAGTGGGCGTGGTCACAGCTGTGGCCTTCTGGTTCTTGTAGTTGCACTGAACGCCAATGAATAAGAGAGAACTCGAAACGCGTCTGGCGAAGGTTTTTATGGACTGTAAGCTTGTTCTTTGATTGAAGGTCTCTGCAGCATCTCATTAAAAGTGAGCAAGATTGAAACTACCTGGCGGCCTTTCCTTTGGGGTGAACCTGTGTGTTGTTGATATATATATATATATATATATATATATATATATATATATATATATATATATATATATATATATATATATATATATATATATATATATATATGTCAAATAACATTGTTACTGATTTCTTAGTCTATTACTAAACGGGCACTTACCTTTCGGACATTTGTTTTAGATGGTAGACAAGTAGTACAAGTTGAAATACAGAGGGAACAACGCATTGGATACATAACCAACAAGAGAAGAGAATTGCAATAATTATGCACAAGGCTGATAACATTCTTAAGCCCCATACAGAAAATACGCTCCACAACCATCCAGCCCAAGTCCATGTTCCTGAATCTTGATGCATCTCCGTGGCTTTTTATGCATTTTGGAAATAGCATCATAAACAGAAGGGGCGTGGTCAGGGATAAAGACACAACAACTACTACCGATAAGGTAACATGCTCCACCTCGATCAGCTAGAACCACGTCTCGGTTTTGCAAAGTCACAATTCTCGTAATTTGGAGTTCTTATGTAATATTGCGCCATTGCTGTCTGATTAGTTACAGCCTCTACTACACGGGTTAAGCGCGTGATTTTCCTGCTATTTAAAGCCGCACCAAAAAGAAAAAGAGTCCCAAATTAAAGACAACGTATTGCTGTAATGCAGTGTCAGTTTGATCCACTTCATCATTATTTATAGTTCTTTTGAATCGGTTCAAGGAAATGTCATTAAACGGTTTTTGATCTTTGATAAGATGCGGGTGCTAGGAACACAGGAGGAAGCAAAAAGGACACGTAGTATGTTCCAGACCCTCCTATTGTTAGATGATAGTAGCATTTACTCCCACAAATGAAATAAGTGTTGTGTGAGGATAGAAGACTGCTATTGTTCGGTACAGTAATGTTCAATACTGTGGTACAGTCACTTTTTCCCACTGGGATACTACCAAAACTGCTCACACAAATATTTGCTCGGGCTCTTATAACCGCAATGACAAAAGGCCCGTTACCCTTGGCTGTTAAAGTGTTGGGGAAAATATAACATGTAGAGGAATTTCCTATGCGATACTCCTCCATTTTCCATACAGTTCCTTTGGCTTGTGGTTCCCCTTCTTCATCAGGGTAGCAGACTTTGTTCATTAGAGGCATGTAGAAGTTTGAATCAAGCTGGGCGTGAGCCATTGTGAGAGAAGGGCAGCGGTGACAATGGGATTCCTTTTATGTTCTGATGAGGAGGAATCTTGACACAAACCCAACAGTTAGTAGCATTGCTTAGCTGGTGTTTCTGATGCAACATTTGAAGAAATGAATTGTTTCTCAGATTTTGCCGGTATCCCTGTTCTTGTTGCGGTAAATCAAAATGATGATACTCTTTTGCAGCAAGCGATGTAACAGTAATGTTGGGTAAGGAGGCTCCAGGCATTACTTCTTCCACTACCCACATTACAGTAGCAATGATGGCAGTAGTCAAAGTCAGACCAAGGATGCAGATTGTACAGCCGTTGCACATTGTAGCAGCGATCTCCTTCTTCTTAGGCAGGCTCATTTTCATCGGCAAACAAAAAAATAGATAATGCCCTGAGGTACTGGGCAGGAGTTTGTTTCTTCACTAGCGTTTAGATGAGTAGTCACTAATAGGCTACCCCCCTTTGTAGTCAGTCTTTAACCACCCAGGACAGTGGCTCAAACAGTCTCTTTCTGCGATGAAATGTCTTTCCTCCTGGAACAAAGCCGATATCTAGAGGTACCAGGAATTGTGTGGTCCGGGAAGACTTCCTCAGGTCCTTCAGGTGACGTAGCTCCCTTTTCTTGGTAATCAGACTGTCGTGGTGATCTGTCAACGTAGCTGGGCTTACAAAGACATGTGGCATGGAATCACCAGGCCTCAGATCGTGACCTTCACCCTGCGACCTGTCTGGAAGAACTTCCCATACCTGCTGATGAATAGAAGACAAGCTGTCAGTGAACTGGGACAAATAGTCACTCATCAACACATGGAGTACATCTGAAAGAAACAAGTAGTGATAGATTCCTTACCTTAGAATAACCCCCAGGCGTCAGACTGGATCCGGAAAGCTTTCGTCAGCAGTACCCCTGCGCGTCAGTAGGCGTCGTCATATGGCTCCGCGTACGTCGTTGGCGTCGTAGTCGCCGAGATGATGTCGCTGGAGCTACTTAGACGTGCCCATGTGCAGTGAGTCCGTTCTTTCTTTATCCGCACCAGCAAGCACAGATATCGAGAGAGTGGTACCCCCAGTCAATTTTTTACTGACTTTTTGGGGACTTTTGTCTCTCTTTGGTTTTTTTTCCCTGGTGTGTAGGGATGCCCGGTTTTAAATCCTGCACGGCTTGTCCCCACACCATGTCGGTGACGTATCCACACCGTGAGTGTCTCTACTGTCTGGGGCACGACCACGACTCCATGTCATGCCCCGAATGCCGGGCCCTGGCTCCGAAAACTTTGCGGGAGCGGTCCTGTAAGTTGCTGGAGGCCCAGGAGTTCGACGAAGTCTTCGCACTCTGAGTCAGGTAAGCTGAAGCACAAAATGTCCAAAAAGCAACATAGCTCTTCGCCTAACCTAGCCTAGCGCGCAACACGGCTGAGGGTCCGGGTGGCACAGCTCCGGTGGAGCCTACGTGGTTGCCGATGACCTACCCGCCCTTTCCAGGTCCATTGGTGACTCCGGCCACGCTGCAGGAGTCAGCCAAGGCACGCGTCTTTGGCCCGTCGGCACGCCTTCGGGCCCTGCGGGTCCGACTGGGGGTCCTAGCTCGTCCGCTCCGGCCCAACGTCATCGATGACTCCGGTCTCGACGCCGAGAGACCCCCATGGATCCATGCATGGATCCCAGCCAATGTGGGTTGGCCTAGTACGACCTCCACCGACGGTGCCACCACCGGTGTCGGCCGGGTCCCCGACCAACGCCGTCCCCGATTTCCACCCCAACGTGGGGACGGTGCCGATTCCGAAGTTGATATGGAATTTCTATCCCTTCCACCTCCTTTTTTTCCACCTGACCGGCAGGTTGTGGAAGACGGAGAGGACTGGGAGGGGTCTGAGGACCCTCTTGCAGCCCAGTGTGAGTTAGACCCGGATTGGGAAGAGGAAATGGAGGATGCAGGTGACCTGGAATTTACTCCAGAACCTGGCACTATCTCCTCCTACCATGGCTACGGTGGAGGGTGGTACATATTCTGTGGTGTTGCGTAGGGCGGCCGAGGCTCTCCACCTCGAGCTCCCTTTGGTGACTGTCTGGACTAACCTCCTGACGGAAGTGTTTCGGCCGGCGTCTTCCTCTACGGAGCCGCTGCTGCCCTTTAATGACGCACTTTCGGACGTTCTTTTGGGCACCTGGTCCAGGTCCAACACAGGGGCTCCTGTGGATAAAAGTGTGGCCCGACACCACCGCCGGGCCCCGGGCGACCCCATTTTCCTCTCCTAACACCCAACCCCTGAGAGCTTGATTGTTCAAGCCTCTGTGTCCCCAAGCGCATTCCCTTCCACACCTCCGGACAGGGAATCCAAGAAACTGGAACAATTTGGGAAGAACATTTTTACTTCCGCCAGTTCAGGCCTGTGGTATGTGAACACCGCATGCCTCTTGGGGCGTTATTCCCATTCTATATGGGACACGGTTGCGCAGGTGCTGCCTCAGTGTCCGGAGGAGGCCCAGACGGTGCTCTCCCAAGCTATTGCTGAGGGGAGAGACGCAGCCAAGTTCACGATTCGTTGTGGCCTGACACCGCCGACTCGCTGGGCAGGGCGATTGCCTCAACAGTGGCGCTACGCCGCCACGCCTGGCTGAGGACGACTGGCTTTTCCGGGGATGTCCAGAACACTCTGATGGACATGTCCTTTGATGGCACTTGCCTTTTTGGTGACAAGGCAGACAGTGCGTTGGAGAGTCTTTAACCACTTGGATGCTAAGGGGTGTGCGAGTAGGTCCATTGACTTTCCATTGAAATCAATGGAAACTCCATGACGAGTTACCCTTGTCATTAGCACTGAAGGGGTTAAGACTCACAGGCTACGGCCTTCCGCTTCTGTTTTTTGCTCCTTTTGTGGCCAAGGAAGGTGTGTGCAAACACTTTTGTTCCAGAGCCACAGGCCTGCGCAGCAACAGTCTCCCGCAGAGGTGGGTCACGGGGCCAGCAGGCGGATCAGTCCACCAACTCCCCTGTAACCACTTCTTCCAAACCTTCCTAGTTCGGTGTTTCAGGCCCACCACACGCCAGTGGGTGACAGGATTCGCCATCACCTGGCGCACCATCACTTCGGACAGTTGGGTTCTGCAGATAGTCCGACAGGGCTACTCCCGCCCCTTCAAGACTACCCCTCCAGCCATGCCACCTCAGTACCACCGCATGTCGGGGGATCACTTGCCAGGATCACTTGCCATTTCTCCAGCAGGAAGTTGCGTCCCTCCTGGCCAAGCGGGCCATCAAGCGCGTTCCGAGGCCAGAAGTAGGTCATAGTTGCTACTCCCACTACTTCCTGGTTTCAAAAAAATACAAGGGCCTGCGTCCTATTTTAAACCTTTGGAACATCAATCGCTTCCTCCGGAAGGAGAAGTTCAAGATGCTCACACTTGCTCAGGTCTTGTCTGCCCTCGATTCTGGAGACTGGATGGTAGCGTTGGACTTGCAGGACGCATATTTCCACATCCCCGTCCTGCTGGCCCACCAGCGTTACCTACAGTTCACGGTAGGCCACAAGCACTTTCAGTTCACTGTGCTCCCTTTTGGCCTTACTAGCGCCCCTCGGGTGTTCACAAAAGTGATGGCGGTGGTCGCAGCTCATCTGCGCAGATCAGTGGTTTCAGCCTTCCCCTATCTCGACGACTGGCTGTTAAAGGTGAGCTCTCCCCCGGCAGTCGTTTCCCACCTCCAGACTACGGACGACCTTCTGCATTTTCTGGGATATCCATCAACGTGCCGAAGTATCACCGGATTTCCTCTCGGAAGCTCCTCTTCATCGGAGTGGTTCTGGACTCAACGCAGTTTCCGGTAGATCCTCCCGAGAAACGAGTCCGGGATATTCAGGCTATGATTCCAATCTTTCAGCCTCTATCCCGGGTTTCTGTCAGGATGATGTTCCGGCTACTGGGCCTGATGGCCTCCTGCATCCTGCTAGTGGATCATGCCAGATGGCATATGCAAGCTCTGCAATAGGACCTGAATTTTCAGTGGGCACAGCATCAGTGAAGACTCTGGTCTCCGGCGGAGTCCCGGCTCCATATCAACCTTCTGGAGCTTCGGCTGATCCAGCTTGCACTTAACGCATTCCTTCCCTCTGTCAAGGGGAGAATAGTGCAGGTGTTCACAGACAACACCATTAGAGATTAGGCGCCTCTGGTCTCCGGCGGAGTCCGGGCTCCACATCAGCCTTCTGGGCAATTCGTCTTGCACTGAAGGAATATCTTCCCTCTGTCCAAGGAAAAGTAGTGCAGGTGTTCATGGACAACACCACCGCCATGTGGTACTGCAGCAAACAGGGCGGTGTGGGTTCGTGGACCCTCTGTCAGGAGGCTCTGTGCCTCTGGACATGGCTGGAACATCAGGGCATTTTCCTGGTGGTTCAACACCTGGCAGGTTCTCTGAATGTCAGGGCGGACAAACTCAGCCGCCGGTGCATGATGGATCACGAATGGCGTCTTCACTTGGACGTGGCGCAAGGTCTCTTTCAGAAGTGGGGAGAGCCTTGGTTAGATCTATTTTCCACCAAAGAGAATGCGCAATGTCATCAGTTCTGCGCGTTGGAATTTCCAAGGCGACTATTTTCGTCGCAAGTGGAGTTGCGGTCTACTATAAGTCTTTCCGCCTATACCACTTCTACCCAGAGTGCTGAAGAAGAGCAAGCGTGATCGGGCCCAAGTCATTCTTGTGCCTCAAGACTGGTATCCCAAGGTACTCAGCATGGCTAGCAATCCCCCAATCCGACTGTCTCTTCGGGAGGATCTTCTGTTGCAGCACCAGGGGACGGTCCTCCACCCGAACATGTCCAGCCTCCTTCTCCTTGCGTGGAGATTGAGCAGCGGCAGTTGACGTCTTTTGATCTGCCTTCCGAAGTTTGTGATGTGATATTGGCAGCCAGGTGTCCCTCCACGAAGACGGTATACGCCTGCAGGTGGAATACATTTTTGGCATGGTGCACCTATTCCTCCTTTCTTTGGCCCAGAAGGGCTCTGATCTGGGCACTATCAAGGGCTACTTCTCTGCCATTTCAGCCTGTTTACGGCTTCCAGATCA
Organism: Lissotriton helveticus; assembly: GCF_964261635.1. NCBI lineage: Eukaryota > Metazoa > Chordata > Amphibia > Caudata > Salamandridae > Lissotriton > Lissotriton helveticus. Next base: position 1,353,973,130 of record NC_136059.1, on the reverse strand, counting down.
GCATTCCCTTTTCAAGTCCCCTATTGTAAATAGATTCTTTAAAGCCATTACTCATCTTTTCCCTCCTGTTCCTTTCATAATGCCTCAGTGGGACTTGAACCTGGTTTTGACATATCTGATGTGTGCTCCCTTTGAGCCACTTCACAACTGTCCTCTTTGTCTTCTTACTTTAAAGACCGCTTTCCTGGTGGCTATCACCTCTGCCAGAAGAGTGAGTGATACAGAAAAGGGGGTGGTGATGAACAGAGTGTCTGAATTAAGCAGACCACTCTTACCCAGTCCAAAGATCAGGGCTTGATTCATCACCGTTATTTATCTCACTGCCCCATCCCAGCTCAGAACCTGGCTATATGCAAATTAGTCTGTCCCTGGCCCAGTGCATCATGGGAACAGGGCAGACCAAACTACCAAGCCAATTCTTCACCAGAAAGGAGACAAGCTACCGGGGACCGGTTTCTGGCATTTCAGCCTCTTCGGCCCGGCTTGCTTGAATCCTGATGGAGCAGTGAGAAAGGGACTCATGTCTGAGTATACCCTGCCACACCTATAGTGGCCAAAAACGATACAGAAAAGGTGGTGGTGATGAACAGAGTGTCTGAATTAAGCAGACCACTCTTACCCAGTCCAAAGATCAGGGCTTGATTCATCACCGTTATTTATCTCACTGCCCCATCCCAGCTCAGAACCTGGCTATATGCAAATTAGTCTGTCCCTGGCCCAGTGCATCATGGGAACAGGGCAGACCAAACTACCAAGCCAATTCTTCACCAGAAAGGAGACAAGCTACCGGGGACCGGTTTCTGGCATTTCAGCCTCTTCGGCCCGGCTTGCTTGAATCCTGATGGAGCAGTGAGAAAGGGACTCATGTCTGAGTATACCCTGCCACACCTATAGTGGCCAAAAACGATACAGAAAAGGTGGTGGTGATGAACAGAGTGTCTGAATTAAGCAGACCACTCTTACCCAGTCCAAAGATCAGGGCTTGATCCATCACCGTTATTTATCTCACTGCCCCATCCCAGCTCAGAACCTGGCTATATGCAAATTTGTCTGTCCCTGGCCCAGTGCATCATGGGAACAGGGCAGACCAAACTACCAAGCCAATTCTTCACCAGAAAGGAGACAAGCTACCGGGGACCGGTTTCTGGCATTTCAGCCTCTTCGGCCCGGCTTGCTTGAATCCTGATGGAGCAGTGAGAAAGGGACTCATGTCTGAGTATACCCTGCCACACCTATAGTGGCCAAAAACGATACAGAAAAGGGGGTGGTGATGAACAGAGTGTCTGAATTAAGCAGACCACTCTTACCCAGTCCAAAGATCAGGGCTTGATCCATCACCGTTATTTATCTCACTGCCCCATCCCAGCTCAGAACCTGGCTATATGCAAATTAGTCTGTCCCTGGCCCAGTGCATCATGGGAACAGGGCAGACCAAACTACCAAGCCAATTCTTCACCAGAAAGGAGACAAGCTACCGGGGACCGGTTTCTGGCATTTCAGCCTCTTCGGCCCGGCTTGCTTGAATCCTGATGGAGCAGTGAGAAAGGGACTCATGTCTGAGTATACCCTGCCACACCTATAGTGGCCAAAAACGATACAGAAAAGGGGGTGGTGATGAACAGAGTGTCTGAATTAAGCAGACCACTCTTACCCAGTCCAAAGATCAGGGCTTGATCCATCACCGTTATTTATCTCACTGCCCCATCCCAGCTCAGAACCTGGCTATATGCAAATTAGTCTGTCCCTGGCCCAGTGCATCATGGGAACAGGGCAGACCAAACTACCAAGCCAATTCTTCACCAGAAAGGAGACAAGCTACCGGTCCCCGGAAGCTTGTTTCCTTCCCAGTGTAAGAATTGGCTTTTGTAGTCTGGTCTGCCCTGTTCCCATGATGCACTGGGCCAGGGACAGACTAATTTGCATACAGCCAGGTTCTGAAACTGGGATGGTGCAATGAGCTAAAAAACGGTGTTGGATCTAGCCCTGATCTCTTGACTGGGTGAGAGTACTCTGCTTAATTCAGAGACTCTGTCCATCACCACCCCTTGTTGTAAATAGAAGAGTGAGTGAGCTCCAGGGTTTCTTCTAAATCTCCTTTTCTCTCTGTCCATCCGGACAAAGTTGTTCTTAGGACTCGTCCAACTTCTCTGCCAAAAGTTGTCACTGCCTTTCACATCGGGCAGACTATCACTTTGCCCACCTTCTTTCCAGCTCCGCATCCCTCAAAAGAGGAAGAGCGGCTCCACCGTCTGGACCCATAACGTGCGCTTTCATTCTACCTCAACCGCACACAACAGTTCCGGGTGGATGACCAGCTCTTTGTTGGCTACGTGGGCGCCAAGAAAGGTCGGGCCGTGCAAAAGCAGACCTTCTCTTGGTGGGTCGTTCTGTGCATTAAAGCTTGTTATTCTTTAGCTAAAAAGGAGCCTCCAGTGGGGCTACGTGCTCATTCTACCAGGGCGACTGCAACCACTACTGCTTTGGGATGGGGAGTTCCCTTGCATGACATCTGTCTGGCAGCTACGTGGGCCTCGCTGCACACATTTACCAAGCATTACTGCCTGGACAGCCAAGTCAGGAGAGACTGCTTCTTTGGCCCGTCTGTTCTCAAGGACTTTCTGGTGTGATCTTGGTTCGCAGACCCACCACCAAGGTTGGTATTGCTGGGTTATCTATTCTAAGGTAAGGAATCTATCACTACGCGTTTCTTTCAGATGCACAAGTTACTTACCTTCGGTAACAATATATCTGTAAGAAACATTAGTAGTGATAGATTCCTTACCGCCCCACCGATCCTCCCCGTTCTGTGATCTGATTTCTAGGGTTAAGGTCATCTCTTTCAGGGCCCTAGTTTCAAGGCACCGGGGGTCAGTTTCTTGCATGGCTTTGCGTTCCTGGCGCGGAAAGTCGCGTACAGAACTGACGTCCACGCGTCTAAGTAGCTCCAGCGACGTCATCTCGACGCCAACGACTCACACGGAGCCGCTCGACGCCTACCGACGCGCAGGGATACTGCTGACGAAAACTTTCCGGATCCAGTCTGACACCTGGGGGTAATTCTAAGGTAAGGAATCTATCACTACTAATGTTTCTTACAGATATATCGTTACCGAAGGTAAGTAACTTGTGCATCTGGTGGAGACTCTATCTAGCTGCAGATTCCTTACATCCCCATCCATGCCTCCCTTCTTTGCGGACTAATATTGTAGGGCTAGGGTTTCTCCCCTTCCAGGACCCTAGTTTTGCACATGTCTACGTCAGTTACCTCGCGCTTCTGGCATGGAAAAAAGTACTGACGTCCGCGTGCCTGGTCTGCTCCTATATAGGCACTGCAACGTCATAACCGACGCTGCCGACGGCATCACGCAGAGCCGAAAGGAGTCACGCAACAACGCACGCAAGCGGTATCACTCGGCAAAAGTTTCCGGATCCAGCCTAACGCCTGGGAAATTCAAAGGTAAGGAACCTGCAGCTAGATATATTCTCTACCAGATAATGCATTACCTGAGGTAAGTAACTTGTTCTTTACTGCACTTTCTTAATGGCAAAACCATCTATGTTAAACCTATTCACAAAATGTGTTTGTACAATAAGACTGCTTATATCAAAAACCTATTTGTCTTGGCAGAATGTTCCTACACAACCAATATTTTAAGTATGCAAATAATAGTTGTATATGAGAGTATTAGGTGTTTAGTACTCATGTCCACCTGTCTCGCGCAATAGCACAAAAGGAAGTTCTTGCAGTCAGTTAACCCCTTCCATGCTCATGACGAGCTCAGCTCGTCATGTAACGCGGCTTTTCGCAAAAAGCCGCACAGCGCGAAAATACCGGCCGCACGCATGCGGTTAAGAGACCATTTGTGTCCAATACAATTGCAAAAGCTATCATAAAGTCATTTGGTCATTTCTGTAGAGCACAACTTATTTTTTGATGTCTCTCTTTGATGTTTTATACAGTAGTGTACTGGTTTTGGTTACTTGCTAGGGGAACAGGGAACACTAGAGACTTCTAGTTGCACATTCCTTACCTTTGTATTTTCACCAGACTGAATCGGGAAGATTTTTCACGAGCACTACCCCTGCGTGCCCATAGGTAGCGTCGATCAGCTCCGCGCGGCGTTGTCCGTGTCGAAAGTGCGGCACCTTTGTAGGTGCCATCCAGGCGTGCTGACTTCAGTTCTTCGCTTTCCACACCAGCCAGCGCTGATCTGCAGAAGAGCTACCCATCTGTTCCTTTCTTTCTAGCAGAATTTTAGTTTAAGTTATTGTTTTTGAGCTATTAATTCCTGGTGTTTTGGGATGTCATCTCATAAGACCGCTTTTAAGCCTTGTGGCGACTATCACCGACCTATGTCAGTGACTTACCCGCACCTCATCTGCCTGTTGTGCCTGGTGCGCGATCAGGACACCAAGTCATGCACCGATTCTCAGGCCATTGCCACAAAGGCTTTGAGGGAGTGTACTGTGAAGCTGCTAGCGGCCTGGCACTTGACTATGCGTACATCGAGGTCCTGGTCAAGGGGAAGGTCCCAGGATAGTTCACGGAGTCTGAAGTACTCTTCGTCCCATTCAAAGTTCTGTGGACACTCCGGTAAGAGGCGCAACAAAACGAGCAAGAAGTCGAAGCACCGACGAGACGTGGGAGCATCAGTGCTCGAGGCATGATTCTTCGGAACCTGCACCTGTGCGCACTCTGTGCCTCCCAGTCTTTCCAGGAGCCAGGGCGACCACCGCCAAACTCAGTTTTGAGGACCTTCATCTCTTTGTTGGGTGACCCAACCCTTTTGATGCGCCTTCATGCCCTGCGTAGTCAGAAGAGGCCCCAATCAGGTTCCATGAATGCGGCCCAAGGAGACCCCCTGGGATCCATTCCTGGATCTGGACTGACTTAGATTGTACCATTGCGACCATCCCTGGCGCCGGTCCCAGGGCCATTGCTCCCGGCACCATCCCCATTGTGATCCCCAACTCTGACGCAGAGCCAGATGGACATCGCCCAACTCCGGCAGAAACCAGTCCTCCTAGATCAGAGCCTGAGCCCTATTCCTAGGGGCTAGGACTCTGGGAGGAATGGGAGGGGTTGCTGGACCCTGAAAAATACCAGCCATACATAGAAGACCCTAGTATGGCCTGGACTGAGAAACTGGGTGAAGCCAGTGGACTGGTTACTTCTCCAGATACTGATATGGTTTCTCCCCCTACCCTGACTACAGTGGAGGGAGCTTCGTACGCAGTAGTGATGCAGAGGGCAGATAAGGTTCTCGACATTCAGTTGCCCTCGTGGCAGTCAATGCCAGCATCTTGACAGTTGTGCTGCAACCGTGAGTCTCCTCATTGGAACACCTACTCCCATTCATTGATGCCCTCCTGTAAGGGACCTTGTTCAAACCCAACACAGGATCAATAGGACAATCGTCAGTCACCACCTCTCTGTGTCAGGGGACTCAAACTATCTCACCTAACACCCGACCCTGGACAGCTTGGTGGTCCCAGCCTCGATTTCCCAGTGCACATTCTCTACCTCTCCCCTGGACAAGGAATCAAAAAGACTGGACACTTTGGGGGCAAAAAAAATGTCTCCTGCCAGCTTTGCATTTTGGTCTGGGAACACCGCATACCTTTTGGGATGTTAATCCCACACTCTGTGGGACATGGTTGTGCAAGTGCTGCCACAGGTCCCAGAAGAGGCCTGGGCCGTACTCTCTCAGGCTGTTGCAGACAGAAGAATGGCCGAAAAGTATAACATTTGTTGTGGATTGGACACGACTGACTCACTTGATAGAGCGGTTTCGTCAACAGTGGCCCTGAGGCGCTATGCCTGGTTGAGGACAACTGACTTTTCGGGGAATGTCCAAGCTTCCTTTATGGACCGGCACTTTGATGGCACCCGTCTCTTCAGAGACAAGCCAGACTCTGAGCTGGAGCTATTTAAGGACTGGCAGGCGACCGGGAACCACAGGAGGAGGGATACCTGAACTCGGCGCACTGCCACTAGAGAGACGCACCCGTTTCCAGCGAGCCTTTTTATTAGACGGATCCCCTCCCGGTTACTTCCTGACACACACCAGTAGTCAGAGTGCTTAATTCGAGAATTTTTTGGCAATCAATAAGGCAGATCGCCTGGCCATTGTACTTTCCACGCGACTATCGTCATAGAACCTACTTTTTCTAAATAGTCACATTGGACCAAACAGTGTCTCTCTCCTATATAAACGTTCAACATAAGAATACTAGTCCGAACCTTGGGTCATATCACTACGACTGAACTGAGCCCGAAGCCCTGAAGAGTCGTGTTGACTCAACTGTACACGACGAAACACGTGTCGGCTGGCTTTGTATGACATTCCTCAAGTCTGGAGAGAATAAACCTACGTCTTGCTGTGACCAAGAACACAACAAAGAATCTGCTTCTGTCTCTTTGAATACTCATCAGTCACTGTACTGTTTATGTGATACTGTATTGTAGTAGCGAGAGCATAACTGTATATAGTTGTTTAGTCCCTTGACTACTTAGACGGTTAAGGGTGTTTTTCCGCCTGCTCTTCACGCACTACACACTAACCTGTCACTCTATACCTTGTAACGTTTAACTGAGGTAGTGCGCCCGAGTGATCTGAATCTCAAAAAAAAAACCTTTTTAATTGTTTCTCATGTTGGAACTGATATTGACCTTCATTAGGTTAACTATGGGAAACCCACACGGCATGCTCACTATCGCCCCTAATATTCACTATATGGGCATTGCACTCATAGCTGCTTAAAGTGAGACAAAGTTAGGGCATCCCATTAAACAATGGTTGGTGTACAAACAGCGTCTCTGTACACTAATGACATGTTGATACATGCTATTGGGCAGATCTTTCATGGCTTGCGCTCATCTTGCCAACAACAAAATGGTTCACTGGATTTGGAGTAAATTGGTCAAAAACCAGTATATTCTCCATCATTCACAATATGGCTAAGTGACCTTAGTTATGGATGGGGGAATAATCGAATGGAAGAATGCTACCTTGGTGTCAAGCTATAGCATTCCAAACAATACTTGCTGCACAGCAACCTAACCAAAGTTGTATCTGCACTAATGTCCCAGATAGTCTTCTGGTGTATGTTTTCACTGACAGTAATTGGTAGGTTTGTACCTTTTATGTTTGTGTTTGTTTCCATTGAGGAGATTCTTTGGCGTACCAGACATGTTGGTGGCCGAATTTATTTGAAGTTTGGGTGTTATGTGAGTGTCGTTACCCAAAATAAGGCTCACAGTGTGGGTTGGGTACACCTATCTTCACCATCATTACATAGTGGCTCTGCTCCAGTGAGTGTTCTGTTGGTTCTTGGTACACCATTCAGCAAAAAACGGGTCCACGAAACTTCATCTACAGAGAATGCATACACTGCTTTTTCATTCCCAGTTGCAGAACACAACATCCACTTTCCCTATCTGACACAAACAGCATGGCGTATATTGTAAATGCGATGCTGAAGGTCACTAACTCCACAGCTCCATCTGCAGACTTGGATTCCACTAGTGGGTGTCCCAAAATAGCAGGGAATTTTCAACTAATTCACTCGGAGGTCAGACCAATGGCGATGAGTGACCGATTTCAGGTTGACATACTACTTGAATTTAATGATCTGGTAGACAAATTTTGCCTACATCGTGGTCTTGATCAAAGTCGTAACACATGGGGCATAGTCAAAGAGGAACCACAAATCCATGCCCTGATCCATGTCTTCCACAATGTGGGAACTGCAAAGAGGTTAGCCAGTCGGTTAAACAGAACAATTTAATCACACACATGCACACACCTCCCTATTGCCACTCATTAAAATGTGGAAATCATAACTGGGCAGAGTTTAAACGCTAAAATATATGCTAGAATATGGATGTATGTCCATAAAATTTCTTGGAATGTCAGATTCACATACATTTGTTTCAGTATTCTACACAAGAGCTTCCTCACACTAAATCAAATTATTAGAATTTTCCTGCAGGCAATCTCCAATTGCTCCTGCACAGGACACACAGGGATTTAAAACATGAAACATTATTGCCTAGAATTAGCTTAGAGATATGTATTCCCTTCTCTTCTAAGACCCGAAAACACATAGAGCAGAGCACATTTCTTTGATGACTTCTTGTCAGTGAAGAGAGCCATCACCAAAAGATTGAAATCATTTTGCCATCCCTTCATAAAAAGCTGACTGACAAATGTTATTCATTGGTCAAAGGCTGAAAGTGATTACCTTCGCATAGAAGTGGCAAAGCGACTGAGGAAATATCCATTAGCATTACAATGAAGGAGTTTGCTGATGTATTAAGGACATAAGCAGTGATCTGAAGCGACCCAGAACTTCTAAATGAAGATTAATGCAAAAAGAAAGATGAAACCTTTATCACCACACTGCAATATCTCTGCACAAAGTTCAAAACAACCATTCTTCCCTTTGTTTTCTTTAGGAACCTAACGGTGTTAAACATAGTGCCCAATATAGAAATATAACCATAGAAGAGGGCACCAGACATTCACCAAACTGTGCTCAAACTGACACATACCAAGAATGCCTTATGGATGCCCTAAACAGTTGGCTAGTAATTGATATTGGCAATAAGGGTTTTTCTCACCTGTATAGTACACATGGTGTTGGAACTGCCACTTCCCGGTTGGCTTAGGCGATGCCCTAGCCATGCAGAACCTACCGTTCCTGTCATGGGCTGGTGATTACACACACTTCCGGCACTAGCCCAGTTCTGCGAAGCACAGGAGAGTCACACACTCTTTTGACCCACTTCTGATTTTTCTCAGAAGAGTTCTCCAGCCCAGTCAATCACTCTTACCACCCAGGCCCAAGCTGGGCAACACTACCTGGCAACACAATGTCATCAGGGGGCTGGGTGAGGAGAGAGCAGTTGGTCTGCCGCACTGAGGGCCAAAAAAGGAACAACAATCGATGAATGGAGAATGAAGCAGGGGAGCCTCTCTGAAGGTTAACCCCCCCCCCCCCCGTCAGACACATGTCGATCAGAGTCATACCCATACAATTCAGGCACAACGCTTGGTGTGCGATAATACGGGTAGCTCCAGATTGTTCCGGTCACACACACGAAGAGTTGCAAATTTTGTACCTCCCTGGAAATGAGGCACAGCGTCTGGTGCTAGTTGGTATGAGTCGCACCAGACCTTTCCGGTCACACACAGGTACAAGTTTAGCAATGCTTCACAAGGTAGAAGGAGGCACTACTACAATTATACCCCCAAGCGGGCCATGCTGAATACCGCAACCGGTGAATCCAATCTTCACCAACAAGATACTTATGTGTGCTGAGGTCCCCGCGATGCTGGGGCTACACGCCCTAGGTCCAGACAAGACTTCTGAGGCTCGGCACAAAGTAATCCGGTCTCCAGACACAATTTTTTGTTCCATGCTGATCCCGTGCTACCAGTTAGGATCCAAATGCAAATGAATGTTTGCATTGTCCATCAATTGTTTCTTTTGTCTATGTCGCCCTAAGTGGGAAGGGTATGCCCAGACATGGGTCCTGTGCTCACTACACCACTGGATTCAAGATTGCCTGCCTGATCAAGGGTGATGCCCTGAAAACGGTCCCAGGATGCTAGTTTCCGGTCCAGGGAGGACCTGGCTTGGCAGTTGGGGCTGGACTGTTTCCACAAGGAACAGGGTCAAGACTGATTTGCATATAGCTGGGTCCAAACTGGGGTGGTGTGGTGAGCAAAAGAATGATGGATTTAACCCAGTTCCTTGTGACTGGGGGTGAATGTTTGCATTGTCCAGCATTCCGTCCATCACTTGCTTCTTTTGCGCCAGTTGGGATCAAGCAGACGTTGGGGGCGCTTTACAGGGTACCGCTCTCCAGGTGCCACAAGTAGACGGTGGGTGCCCCTCTTAAGAGATCTTTGATGTCCCCAAAACCTTCAAAAGAACAGGGGGCAAGTCCGCAAGCCCCCTCTGAGAGCACACTTCAAGGTGCCACACAGCAGCAGTTAGTCGGCCGAGGCCAGCCACTATTCAGGAAAGGCACACAGTCCCTTTGAATGTCTGTAATCCTCCTTGTGCACAATATATTTCCTCTGGCAGTGTGCACCACACAATTACTGATACCCGGTCCCATGTCCCCATAAGCGTATCTCTGCCCTGCTGAAGTATGGGACCAGTAGTTCTACTGTGGTGGGCCTTTGAAGTTGGAAGTGGTTGAGAGGGTCTCCCCTTTGAACCATATAAGTCTCCTCTAAATTTCAGTCCTGTCTGCCATGAGGCCAGATCTTAATCTGTAGTGGGGCCATGATCTGGCTCCAGAGGCAAGGTGTCAAAACCTCTTCCCCCATTCTATCCATGCAGGCACGCAATTGGAAGAAGTCTGTTCTGGTTGCATGCCCAGTGTTGCTGAGGAATGCCCAGATGTGTTTTAGAGCATAAAAAGGCCCGCATTCTAGAAGTGGCATTTCACGCAAGTCATGACAAAATCACCTTTACCACTGGAAAGGGTTTGTCATTGTGAATCCAATGATAGGAAACATTATGAGGCTGCACCACTACAATCCACTATTGTAGCCTGAAGTAATTTCACCCCTTTCCCCATGTTAGCCTATGGGAAGCGCGACCCTCATAGGTAGTGAATACACACATGGGTATTCTTTACTACCTGGGCAGGGAACACGTGTGTACCTGCCCTGCCTTTCACCTACCACTCGCTTCACCCCTTAAGACGCACCCTTGGGGTGATCTGGGGGTAGTGAAGGGTTTTCTCAGGATGGCGAGTGATTTAACCAGGCCAGCCTGAGCATATGCGCTATTACGCGCACACAGACCTGCAATGGCAGGTTGGACACATGTTTAAAAAAACACCATTGGTACAAGTGCACACCCCAGCCAGCAATGGCAGGTTGAACACATGGTTAAAAAACATCAGGCAAATACCACTTCCTTACATGTATAGGAAGGGCGCGCACTTTCACACTGCATTTACAGCAGGAAAGTGCCCAGAGCCCTAAGACCACTACAAGAGAATATGCAAAACCAGAAAGGAAAAAACAGAAAGTTTAGGGAAACGCTACCTGGAGAGTTTAGGTCTAAATGTTAATGTTTAACTGACTTCAGTATCTTCTTTCCAAATTACATATGAAATAAAAAAAAAGGTTAGTATGGACAACTCAGCAACTGAAGTCATACTGTCGTAATGTCACCCAGTTACTTGAGGTAGCATAGAAAATCCTATTAAGAACAAAATTAAATTAAGGCGATTAAAAAAAAAACGGCGTAACCCGTGTCTCTCCCATTTGGCTTACCCAGAATGAGCTCATCATTTCTAAGAATCTCTTTCCAGAAAATGTGTTTTTTCACACATTCCCATCATATACGGATTGTTAAGACTTCCTTTTCCTAAATCTGCTACAACCTTTTGGGTGTAAATTACCATTGCATCAGCTCTTTTTAAGCTGACTCTCTGAATTGTTGGCTTCAAGAGCTTCTTATTGCATATGTCCCTATTTGGTCAATCCTTGGTTGGGTATATCTTTTCCTATTTCAGCAGCCAATTCTCTATGGTAGCTCCACCTGTGCTCCAAAACCCACTCAGTTAATATAGAGTATAGTTGTGATATTAGCCTCTTATTCATCTTGTATGCCCCATGTACTTATCTAATCGGGTGAGCTTCTTAGTTAGTGGCTGCTTCCCTAGCGAGTCACTGCATTGCCTAATTTGGGCATTTTGAAGTCTTTCTTTTGAACCTAAAAGATCTTTTATAGTTGTTAAATGTTGTGTCCCCAGAAAAATATATCTCGCGGTGTGCAACATTCCCCTGCCTCTGCCTCACAGACTATTCTCCCCTCAGAGCTGGCAAAAAAATGTTTGTTAGAATGGAAGGGGCGGGCATCTTGATGCAACCAAGGAAAGTCTCATCGTGCTGTTGTAGCCGAAACACATCCCATGTTGAGCCCCCTAACTAATCATTCCACAATAAAGCACAAGTGGGGGAGCATAGTAATATTTGAACACATCAGTACAGACTAGTTTCCCTGCCTTAGTTTAGCCAGTGACACTTTACTGTTTGTTTTGCACGATCACCCTGCCAACAAAATTTAAAGACGAGTACCTGCAGAGCTTTTGTTTCTGTGCCTGCTATAGGAGTTGGGATTCATTGAAACAGATAGAGCAGCTGGAGAAGGATATTCATCTTTACAATGCTAATGTGGCCCAACCATGAGATGTATTCTCCAGTGGGGGTTCCATGTGTAACCTCCCCTTCTTTGATTCCCTCACTGACCATTCCACAATAGTGCGCAGGTAGGAGGCATGGTAGTGTCAATACTTCAGAGCAGGTTGTTTCCTCCCCCATGGGTCCCCTTCCCAGCTCTTTCTTAGTCAATAACACTTTAATGCTTCTCCTTGCTCAACCTCCAGTAGGATCAATTAAAGCAGATAGATCTGTACAACGTTAATGCATTACACCCAGGGAAACTAGTATGTTCTCCATTTGGTCAGATCCATTGCTAAACCAGTCCACATTCATTTCCCCTACCTGTAATGTTCACTCCTAAACACCTAATTGAGGCATCTGGCTCCTAGACAGGGAGAGGCATATAATCTGCGAAAAGACTAACCTTATGCTCTGCGTTTCCAAATTGAATTTCCATCTCATCCAGAGGAACTGGAATGTGAGCTTCCAGCGGTTGAATTACCAGGGAAAAAATGACTGGGTATAGTGGACTTCCCTATTGGTACCTATTTGGAGATTCACTTTATCAGAACAATAGCCTTAACCATAATCTGTGCCTCTATAGTCAAGATCCAGCGCTTAATTTTTAGGCCTACACTCCTTTTCTTCAGAACTGCTGCTAGAAATCCAAACATCGCTCTCATACACTTTCTCTGTGTCCAGTGCCGCAAGGCGAGCTGGGGAGATGCCCTTACGTTGGGCCTTTTCTACCTGATGTGCCACTTTTCAAATATTACCCTGCCCCTGGCTACTTTAAACTAAGTTACATGGTTGTTTCACTAAGGAAGGCACCACATTGTCAGATTACCTTAGTAAAAATGTTTGCGTCAACATTTAGGGCGATATGTATCAACATTCCGTTTTGCGATTCCTAAATAGCGATTTTTAAGGAATCGCTATTTAGAAATCGCAAAATGGTATGTATGTACAAAATCGCTTCTTTTTAGCGATTCCTTAATTGCGATTAGCAAATTGCTAATCGCAATTAAGGAATAATTTCCCATTCATTTCTATGGGCCAGGAGGCCCATAGGAATGAAGGGGAAATTTGCGAATTGCAATTTGCTAATTGCTAATTGTGAATATTTTCAAGGGTGCAGGGGTGTCCAAAGGACACCCTGTTGCACCCCTGAAATCTGCATGGGTGCACATGTGGCGCACATACATGCCCTAAGGGCATGTCTGTGCGTCACATGGCACTTTGAAAAATGGAAAAAAAATTATTTTGGAAGGAATTCGCAACTTACCACCAACTAGAAGTTGGTGGTAATTTGCGATTCCTTAAGGCCAATTTGCTATTTTGTTTTGCTTCTTACATTGCATTTAAGGCATCGCAAAATTTGCGATTCCTTAAATGCAATCGCAAAATAAGGAATCGCAGATTTTGCGATTCCTTAAATGCAATCGCAAAATAAGGAATAGCAGATTTTGCGATTCCTTATTCTGAACCACGTTTTGTTTAATACATACCATTTAGCAAATTGGCATTCGCAAAGGCCGAAATTCAGCGAATTTCGGCCTTTGCGAATGCGAATTTGCTTGATACATATCACCCTCAGTCTTGCTATTCTCCTATATGAGTTACATTCCTCCTGATCCTTTTATGGTTTGTAAATGAGAATGGACTCGATCTTAATTATATTAGGAGTTGCTTCTGAGAGGTGCTCACAAATCCTTTATAGAAGGTGGCCATAAGCCGATCAGGGCCTGGGGCTTTGCTGGGGCGCATGCTCTTTATGGCAGAAAACAACACCTTTGCCCCTAAAAGGTTTGTCTAATCCCTCCCTCTCCTCCAAGGGGCTGGAAGGGAGGGTTCAACTGGTCTTTGTCTTTCTGCTTATGTTCATCCTCCTTGATGTATAATTGCCTGTATAAGCACAAAAGGGTTCTCTCTTGTTGCCTATTCCTGTGTTACAGAACTGCTATCTAGGGACTTTACTTTGGCAGTGAAAGCCCTAGACTTCTAAACCCTCTACCGCAATGCTAGAAGCCTTTCTGCCTTATTGCGTTGGGTTAATTATGCTCTATTGATTCTTACAGTCTGATGTGCCCCTTCGTAATCGCTGCCTTTCTGGTTTGCTTTTTTGGAGTGTTTAGTTATTATTTCTCTTTGCCTCTTCTACCTCCTCTGTAAGTTGGGTCTTAAGTAGTTTCGGCCTCCCTCCTGGCTCTAGCTTTGCGAGCTAGGGCCATCCCTCTAGTTGTTGCCTTGTAGGTGTTCCAGTGGGTGTGAAAGGAAGTGTTTAGGGTTAATTGTTCCTGAAATTGCCCCAGATTGCTTGTCATAGCTTTTCCTATAACTGTGACTCTCCACCTGTCATTACATTTTTGCTTTTCCTTGCCTCCTCGTATTCCCGTTTTGTATTCACATGGGAATGATACGAGATATACATAACTGCCATATGTGCCCTCTTTAGCCACATGGTGAGCAATCTGGATATGTGAAGGAAATCGAGTCTTGTATGGGATGGGTCTGCAAATATTAGGAATAGTCTTTCTCTGCTGGATGCATAAAGTGCCACACATCCATTAGTTTTGGGCCTGTTACAAATATTTATATTCTATTAGACATTGCCTTGGCCTTGTGACATTCTATTTAAACTCTCATTCCTCAGACTACTGAGATCCACTCCCAATGTTCGGTTTCGTACTCCTTGCCAATCTAATTCTGAATAACGTTTTCACTGGAATTGTTCTTGTTGCATGTTTGGTGCATATAGGTTAATTAGTGTGAAATGTTCCCTTGGGAATTTCGATATTTACCACTATAAATATTCCTATAGTGTCCTGCACTCTGCAGGTGGGTTTCCTGGAGAAGAATAATATTAGGGTCTTGTTGTCTGACATGTCTCCGGACCCTAGTCAGTTTATACGGAGAGCTAATCACTCCTCCCCCCGCCTATGGTTTGCCTGTTTTGGCTCTTTTCATCCTGAAGCTAGTGAGAAGTGCTCCATTTTATTGCCAAATAATCTATGGCTACTTCACTAGCGAGTGCTGTGGTTCAATTGTGTGAGACTAGTATGTATTAACTTACTTATACACGTTTGCTACCTTCTCTGAAACTCCAGTCCCTAGTAATTGGACTGATCCCTCCCAAGTCATGCCTGAGCTCAGAGTACATTTTCCCATTTCTTCCACCCTTATTGTCCTTGCCTCTCTCAGGACCCCCAGCATGTTTGAAGATTAGTATTCATCTGCAGGCAAAGGTGGATATCCCCTGTTCTGCCCTTGATTCTTGCACTGTTGCAAATTCTGGGTGATCCGTTCAAGTGTGCCTGGGCCACCATTCCCACCTTGTTGTTTTGTCTCTCCAGATTCCTAGTGGCCAAATGAAGTTTCCCCCAACCCTGCTGCTACCCTGCAAGCTTGTAGGCCATTCGTAGCTATTCATGGCATCTTCACCCCCCTCCTGTGGAGTAGATATGTGATTCATGCCTTCTTCCATTTGAATTGCATTCCCTCCGGGACTATCTACCAACACCTTGTTTGTTGCTTGTTAAGTTGTTGCACTACTGCTTTGTATGTTCATCTTTGCAGAATGGTCACAGCTAAGTCTTTGTGTAGCATCACATTGCAATTAGAATGGTGGGTAATATTTCTTTCACAAGCTTGTATTATGATTCACTTTTTGAAGAGGGAATCTTGGCTTTTTTCTACGATGTCTCTTTCAAGATTGTTGTTGGATGCCGGTTGTTTGCCCACTGTATGCACATGCTCCATTACACTGGGAAAGCTCTACCTCACATTTCAATATGTTGTCACCCTCTGATTTCATCTTTGAGATTCTGGATGTAAATATTCCCGGTGTGATCTATTCACAAGATGTTCACATTTTACCATCAACATTTTGGATTGATTCAACGTGACTAATTGAGTTAGTATTCAGCTGAATCACCTTTGTGAGTGCCTGGAGTTGATCCTCCGCAACATCAAGCCTCTGACTGATCCCTTGTATGTCTACGTTTTACCTCTGCAATGTCTTTGCTTATGTCTGCTTTCAGTTTTCCAGGGGACTTCCCTAAATCCGATTTCAGGTCAGCCTGACATGCCTTTAAGTCCACCATGGTCATGGGGCCCACAGTTTTTGTCGCCACTCTCAGATTTACCATAATTGGTGTTAAGGGCATACCATATGTCTGTATATTTTTCTGGTTTGATTTGCGTTTCCCTTGTGCCCAGTGAGCTGCCGCACCATAGGAGTCTGTCAACAGTTATGTGGTGATCCTTATCTCTCTGTGGTTATGCATACGTCCGTGTAAACCTTCTGTTACTCTAATGGTCCATGTGCTTCTGTTGTGCCTCCCCTAATTCTCAGATCAGCCGCTGTGTGGTTCCATTTGCTAGAACGCCTCTCCTTGTTTCCTCCATGCTCCAAATTCCTCCAGTACAGCCACTGGAATCCGATGTACTGGCTGCTGCATCCACCATCGCAGTGAAGCCACAGCACCTTGGGCTGAAATAGTGTTCGTTGTTTATTTTAAGAATGCTTATTTCACAGGTTTCATGCACGAGCCGCATATACATTCATGTTCTGACTTTAAGTCTGTGTGCATTATATCTCAAACAGTTTGTTGCAGCTGACGTATACAAATAATGTGTTTCTGTCTGACAAACAGCTATCCTTTTTGTGCCTGTGCTTTGTGATATGATTGCAGCAAGGTAATGATAGTTGCCTTTTGCATATGCAGAGTCGTTGTCACTGTGTTTCCAAATATATTAATTTTATTTTCAACCAGAATAGCCAGAGATGTATCTTAAATGCTTGAACGGAAGCTGAGCCTTTCAAAGCCATATGCAGTTCGGAGAATTGTATCCACCCTATTTATTTATTTATTTTATTCGATTTATATTGCGCTTTATATCCCAGGGGTCTCTAAGCGCTTTGTCAGGTACGCACAGCAGAAATTCCTAAAAAGCCCTACCAGGAGTTATAGCCCAACCCAGGCCTTCTGAAAAAGAACAGTTTTCAACTTCTTCCGGAAGGACATCAAATTGGATTCCTTCCGCAAATCCGCCGACAGATTATTCCAGGCTGCTGGGAGGGTATTGGAAATGGCGCGGCCACCCACTGTGGCCAGTCTGAAGCGTGGTTGGGTAAGAAGAGTTGCTTCAGCAGATCTTAACGATCTACCCGGTTTGTATAGAGTCAAACGGGTCTTGATATATCTTGGCGCCTTTCCATAGAGTGATTTGTGTGCGATACAGAGCCCTTTAAAGAGCACCCTCTGCCTTACTGGCAGCCAGTGTAGCTCGCGCATAAGTGGGGACGCATGCGCGCTCCTTGGTTTCTTAAAGATGAGCCTGGCGGCATCATTCATCACCACTTGAAGTTTATCCAGAAGTTTTTGGGGCAGTCCTAAATAAAGCGAATTGCCATAGTCCAACCTTGATAGTATCATTGCGGATACCGCCCGTCTCAAGGTGGCGAAGGACAATAATGGCGCAATTTTCCTAAGTTGTCGGAGAAGACCAACACAGGTTCCTACCACCGTGGTGACTTGCTTCCGCATGGATAGTTTATCATCCACATGGATGCCTAGGCTTTTTACCACCGCTGCAGGTTCTGGGGGTGGCCCAAGTTCTCTTGGCCAAAACCCGTCGTGCCATGGGTTACCGGCAATGGTGATAGGTAAAACCTCCGTCTTGTCAGGGTTGATTATTAAGGAGTTCAAAGACATCCAGTTGGCTGTATGCTTGAGGATATTTTGCAGCCTTGCTAACGCCCCAGGAGCATCATCCATTTGGATGATGATTTGGGTGTCGTCAGCGTAATTATACACCTGACAATCCATTTGATTGAGAAGTGAAATCAACGGTTGTAGATATATATTAAATAAAAGGGGCGACAGAGCAGACCCCTGCGGCACTCCACATGAAATTGGTGTTGCAGTGGAAAGCAATTCTCCCAGCTGTACTCTTTGCGTCCTCCCTTGTAGGAAAGAGGCAAACCAGACATGAGCTGTGCCCTGAATGCCGAAGTCCCTCAGCCGCGACAGAAGTTGTTTATGACACACAGTGTCAAACGCCGCTGAGAGGTCTAACAACACCAGGGCACCAGGTATCTTCCTATCTGCCCTATTCCTGAGCTCATCTAAGATAGACAGCATGACCAGCTCCGTGCTGTGATTCGCACGGAACCCCGATTGATTTGGTTCCTTTCCAGATGGTCGGAGAGGTCGGACAAAACATGCTGTTCTAGCACTTTGCATAAACAAAGAGATTCTATCAATGTGTAGTGATTTAAATTTTTATATTTGTTTTTGTGGGTGGTGAAATAATTAACTCTCTCTTAAGGTGGTAAAGATGAGAGCACAATGTGCTTGTTAAAATACCCCTCACACACTAAAAAAATCCAATAGTGTCATGCTTCATCATTGGGGTCTTCCCGTCCCTCTACGGGGCGGGGCGTGCTACGACCTGACGAACTACGCGGGAGCACTGATAATGTGACAAGGCTATGTGATAGTGCAAGGTGGGTGGTGTCAGTGAAGTGTAGGGACCTAATAATGTGTGGGAATTAAAAAAGCTAAAAATCCTCTGGCTAGTGGAAAAAAACAATGTATTCACTTCCCTAGCTGGGGACGTTAAGAAAGGGGTTTTGAGGTAGAGCAAATAGCTACTACCTGGTCTACATGTTTCGTAAGCAGTCCCCTACTGCTTACTCATCAGGACCTTCTAGTGGCCCCTACTAGGAAATAGCTCAGTTTCTAAGTATAATAAGCCTGTCGTCCTAAAAACTAGCAGTAAAAATCCACTGTTAGTTTTAGCTTCAGGGCATGAGCTGGCCCAAAGGAAGCAAAAAAATGTATCAAAAGAGATGACCTAAATTGGTCTCTGTAAAGAAAAAGGGAGAAAAAGGGGAGAGAGGAAAGCACAAATCTTTACCAATTGTAACTGTAATTTGTCTCTAGGCACAACATATTAATAGCGCCACAAGTCCCACTTGTCATTCATGTTTTGCCCGTTTCATAAAGAATATATTTAAGACTTTATGGTCAGAGTGATAGTTCAATCTGCCATCCCCTGAACGTTCGTTTTTTTTGGCCGAACATTATGTTGCCCCACGTAATTAGGGCGGGTTCATCACAACTCACACACACATTCATAACTCGATGCACACATCGGTACCACACAGGGTTAAAAACGAGGGACCCGATTTTTTCGGATTTCAATACCAGTAATAGTGTTAGAAACAGTCATTAAAATCCCCATAAGGCACACCCAGATTGTTAGATAGATTGCCATACATACTGCTGAGGCGCATAGGATATGCCCCATGAGCTGACAGTCGGTAGGTATTCACCGCGGTAATCTGTAAGAAAGAAACCACGCCCTTAGCGTCAAAACACACACACACACGTACATATTATCCCCTGTCTCTTGGGCTAGGTGTTTAGAGACCTTTGGCAAAGTCTGTTACTCACAATATCCGCATAAGGGTATTGCCTTACTCCTACCCGTGCTGCCGCTCTGAAGAGTGCTCGCGTCTGGAGACGAGTAATCATTTAAGCTCCACTGAGCGCTGGTGTCGCGTTGGTTGTCTGGTTGCAAGACTAGCGCGCTGACCTAAAATGGCCGCCACCGATGGAACCAAGGGTGTGCATACACGGAAGTCTTTCTTCAGTATCTATTTAGTTTGTCAAAAAACTTTCTGCCCAAATTTCCCTAATGAATTAGTTATTATTATTTATAAAATATGCTCAATGGTCCTACTCGTTTGTTGTTATTATCGGACCCTGGTACTGATATTTTGGGATGACTCACACTAGGACCATTGAAAGGATACAGCGGGCTGCTTTTGATTCTAGGTTGTCACTATTGATAGTTCGTGGTGGCATTAAACCAGACTATGTTGCAGGTTCGATGGAAAATTATTTGATGTCTACAAGGTGAAGGCTCTCAGTAGCAAGCACCTTTAGAACTGTGAAACTGATATGCAACCTTCTCCCTCAGGCTATAGTTTGTGCAGGCTTGGCCTATGAACACATAGAAATACTGAACCTCTCAGGACATAAACCTTCCTCTACTTCGGATAGTCTAATCCACTGTTGGATCATGTACAGGTTGCCTGTCTGGCTGCATTGCCCTGTTATACTCTCCATTGTTAGATAGAAAGTTTCACCCCCTTAGTGTTTCTCAGGAGCCGAGTGTGTATAGGCTCGGATAAAGGATATCAGTTGTACTTGGGTGTTAATGGGTGCGCTTTATTTGTTCTGCATGAGCCTCTACTAACTTGATTGTGGGTATGTAACTTGTTGATTGTGATTGAGCCTAGTTCACACATGGTAATGCCATGAGTTGTGCAAGAGGGAGCCTTCTACTACAAGAGCAAGAAAAGATAAATGCCGTATCTCTTATATAAATCCTTGAGAACCTGTACACCCAATCCTCCAGAGACGTGGTCTTGGACACTCTAAAGACAGGACAGATCCTCCTTCTGCTGGAGAAACAAACCCTAGAAGTATATTGCCAGATGCCAGCACTTCGGATGGATACCTCTAACCATAGATTCCTCACTATGTGAATATTCCCGGGTGCCAGACTGGATCTGGAAATTTGGAAAACAGTGCTGCGTTGCTGTTCCCCTGCGTCTGTGTCATCATGCTCTGAAAGTAACAGAGTCGCAAATTGGCACCACCAATGTGCACGGACATCAGTTTTTTTCTTGTTGAGCCTTCAAACGTGAATTTGGAGATCTGTTGCTATTTTATTCACTTGTAGTATTTTTTCTAAAATTTTCCAGTGTGCAAGGGACATCACCCCCGAAGACAACATGGTTTAAGCCTCATAGTGACAGTCACAAACAGATGCCTGTGACAGATGCCCACAGTGTGCCTGTGGTGCCAGGGTTTGTCACATGACTCTAAGGCCTGTGACGACTTTGCCCAGAGAAACCGTATGCCATCAGAGATCAAGAGGCGAAGCTTTGAGGCAAAGAACCAGAAGGATCTGTGCAGGTCTCACTTGAAGTCAGTCAGGAGCACCGACCCACTCCCAGGCCTCCTCTTGCTCCCAAAGCCATTCTGAAGACCGACCTTCCTTGATGTCGAAATCTTCTGTTAAGTCCAAGCCAGACTCGGCTCCTTCCCACCACTCTCCCGAGAAGGTGCGAGGATGTCAACGTGCCTCTCGATAGGGAGCAGAGGATCTGTGTTCTCTCTCTAACCCCGAGTCCCCGAATTTCGGGGCCTGACTGTGACCCCATAGCCAGTTGAAGCTTTTCTAGAGACTTGGCTGCATATATTTGCCATGCATCCGGTTCTTCTGGCGCGCCTACCGACCTGCAGCACCCTCCAGTCTAATAACTGGCAGCGGAGATGTCCTCAGTGTTGTCTGGACCCATTGAACCCACCTTGGGCTCCCTACGCAAGCCTTTCCTTCATAGACACAGACGCTGCTCGTGCTGGAGGACAACTTGCAGCCTACGATGCTCTCAGACATGGAGATGGCTTGAGCTCGACGAGGACTAAGGCTGCTCCCAGAATTTAACATAACTCAACCCATTGTAAACCCATCGGACTCTGACACTTTCCCATTACCAAGTGGGTTTGCAAATACTTTGGACCAACTTTATGGCTCACTCTAGTCAGAGCCAATCCTATGGGGAGGATGCTGGCAGAAATGAGGAAGGTTTTGCCCCTCCTTATGATGCTGGTGACTGGTATATGACCCTGCAAGAGACCAGTGGATTGGACGCCTCAACCAAAGCTAGACTTTTTTTCTCCCCTAGAACTCCAATGGAGGAGAGTATTTCTTGCCCTACAGTTATTCTCAGGGTTGCTGAGGTCCTGACCTTCACCTCCCCAATGTGGAGGTCAGAATGATTGTCCTCACAGAGGTCATAGTGCCTGGCCAGGCTTTTACTGACCTTCTTTTGCTTTTAATGAGTCCCTCACTGATAGTTTTGGGCACTTGGCGGTACAGGCTTCAAACAGCAAAGTGAACCCAAATGCCTTTCCAGCCATTCTCCTGATAAGAAGTCAGAGTGGATGTCTTTGGTAAGTGCATGTTCTCTTCAGCTAGGCTTGCTCTGAGATCTGTTAATGCCAGTCCCAGAAGAGCTGCAAACTTCACTGCTTCGCTGACCCAGACTATTTAGGATGGTTGGAATTTGTTATCGCAGTGGGTCTGGAAACCAATGATTGTCTGGGCAGAGCCATGGGGGCTAGTGTGGTACTTCGGAGCCACACTTAGATGAGGTCTATAGGCTTCTCTGTGGGCATCGAGGTGCTCTTAATGGATAGTTCACACCTGTTCGTCGAGAAAACTGACTCAGCCATGGAGTGATTTAAGGAAAGCCAAGCATCGGCACACCCTCTATCTAGGCCTTTCAGCTCCCAACTGGCGATTTCCACCATCCACCAGCCCCCCATACCACCCCGCCTCCCCGCCCCCAACCAATGTCATCCTTTTCAGGGATATGCAGCCTGGCCGTCAGGACTAGCATTGCACCAAGTCCTCCATTCTCCCAGCAACTGACACAAAATGTCTATGCCCTACCATTTATTTCCAACCCACAGCACCTGTCACCCACAGTGGAGCACTTAACAGGTTATCATCTATCTCGGTTACGTCAGGAAGTGCAGGCTCTTTTATCCAAAGGAGACATAGAAAAAGGGTCCCAGCATCGGAATTGGGGACTGATTGTTACTCCTGTTACTTTCTTGTGCTGAAGAAGGATGGAGGTCCCTGTCCTATTCTAAACCTTCGACCCCCCTCAAAGCCTTCTGCACCAAGACAAATTCAAGATGCTGACTTTCGCCCAGGATTTTACTGCTGTAGATCCCAGAAACTGGAAGGTAGTGTTAGACCTACAGAACTCTCATTTCCTCATCCCCATCTCAAAGACTTTACCGGCGGTTCAGGGTCGGTTATGAGAACCCTCAGTTTGGCGTGGTCCCTTTCGGCCTCTCCGTTGCCCCGTAGGTGTTCACAAAAGTAATGGTGGTGATCGCTGCCAGTCTGAGAAGGTTGGGGGTGCAATTCTCCCCCTACTTTTACATCTCGCTGCAGAAGGCGGGCTTCTCATAGTCAAATAGTGGACCACCTCCATATGACAACAAACCTCCTAAAATTGCTAGGATTCTCCATCAATTAACCGACGTCGCTCCAGACCACTTCACAGAGGCTCATCTTCATTGGTGCCAACCTGAATATGATGTAATTTCAGACCTTTACTTTGGATCAAAAAGTCTAGGACATTCAGTCTCTGATTCTTCTCTTTCAATTTCTCTCTTGGGTCTCAGTAAGTATGACTCTGAGGTTTCTTGGCCTGTTTGCCTCCTGCATTCTGCTTATCGACCGTTCTAGGTGGGACATTCTAGCTTTGCAGTAGGACCTGAAGTCTAAATGGGTCCAGCACCAGGGTATCCTGTTGGACTCCATCTAGGTGCCTGAGGAGACGGCAAGAGACCTGCAGTGGTGCCTGCTTGATCACATTTGGACCAGTGGTAGGTCCCTTTTCCTGTCCCACCCAGAGTTGATGGTGGTGACTGATGCGTTTCTACTGGGTTTGCGTGATCATCTGGTAAAGGTGACATTGGAGGACTTTGGTATCCGCGAAGATGTGCCTCCACATCACCCTACTTGAGCTGCGGGTGGTTCACTTGGTGCTGAAAGCCTTCTGCCTACTGTCAATGGACAGCTGGTGCAGGCCCTAACGCAAAACACCACTACCATGTCATACTGCAATAGGCGGAGCGGAGTAGGGTCGTTGATCCTGTGCCTATGGGCTCTCCACCTCTGGTGGTGGCTGGCTCATTAGGGAATTTGTCTAGTGGGATCTGTAAATGTCAGGGCGGACTCACTTAACTGCTGGCGCTTAGCAAATCAAGAATGACGGTTGCATCTGAAGGTGGCATAGGTCCGCTTCCAGCAATGAGGAGAACCCTGGCTCGATCATTTTTGCCACTGCTGATAGCACCCAATGCCAGCACTTATGCACGTCTGAGTTTCCAAGAAGGCTTTTTCTTGGAGACAGATTCCACTTAGAGTGGACCAAGGGACTCCTGTATGCATTGTCCTGAGTTCATAAGTAGATCAGGAACCACTAGGCCCCACGTCACCTATTGGCTCTGGATTGGGCCAGAAGATTGAAATACGTAGTCTGGACCTGAGCATTTTATCCTCGGATCAGGCTTCCACTATAGGAGAACCTCCTTTTGTAGAAGCAAGGCAGGGTCTTAAACCAGAGCCTTTGGAATCTGCACCTCCATCTGTAGAGATTGAGTGGCAGCAATTGAGTTCTTTTGATGTCTCTCCTGAGGTTGTCAATGTCATCTTGGCAGCCAGGCGCCCTTCCACAAATTCTGTATATACAGTGTATTGTGGCACGTTTGTGTTGTGTTATTGTGTTGTGACGCGACACCAGTCAATTGGACCGGATTCAGGCAAAGTTGTTGGATGTGGTGGTGTTTGCTTTATTTTCTGACACAGCAAGGCCTTGCTGTGGGGCAGTTAAAGCTTACCAGGCAGCTCTTTCGGCCTTTTTACATTTGTCAGATTAGTCGTCATTGTTCAAATCACCAGTTGTGATTCATTTTATCAAAGTTTTGCAGCATATGCTTCCGCCATCACCATTTCTGATGCCACAGTGGGACTTGAATTTAATCCTCACTTTTCCTATCTGTAAATTGATACTTGTATAGCGCACTACTCACCCGCAAGGGTCTCAAGGCGCTTGTACGAATACCGCTGTGGAACCCATCCTGGCTTTCCCTGTGAGGTGTCCACTCCTGGGCACCCCCAAGGTGGAGGCCAGGCATCCTTAGCGTTGTGGGGGCCGTTGTGGAGATTAAGCAAGCTATTGCCCAGAGTTGCAGAGTGGGACTCCATGATTGGAATAGGCACCGAGGCGAGAATTATCAGGTCCGTGGAATTTTTGAGCCCAAGACCCGCCGAGGCGGGGAATTGAACCCTGGTCCCGGGCTAGACCTCTGCATCAGGGTCTGCCGCTCTAACCATTGAGCCACACTTCTCCTGCATAGCCATGGTTACTGGATATGCCTGCTAACTTTAAAGACTGTGCTCCTAGTGGTAATCACATTTGCACATCAGGTGAGTGAATTTCATACCCAATCATTTCAGACTCTTACCACTATTTTCCTAGGCCGTCTGATGCTCAGGACCCACGGTACAAAAGGGGGTGGTGATAGACCGTGCATCTGAATCAATCAAACACTCACACCCAGTCAAAAGATCTGGGTTTAATCCATCACCGTTCTTTAGCCCACTCTGCCACCCCAGTTCAGACATGGCTATGTGCAAATCAGTCTGACCCTGTGCCTCATGGGAACAGTCCAGCCCGAACTGCCAGGCCATGTCTTCCTGAACCGGAAACAAGCTTCCGAGGACCCCTTTTGTATCGCTTTGTTCGCCCTAAGTGTGGCAGGGTATGCTCAGACGTGAGTCCCTTGCTCACTTGCCCACTGGATTCAAGATAGCCTGGCTGATGAGGATTATGAATCCGAAACCGGTCCCAGGATGCTTGTTTCCGGTCCATGGAAGACATGGCTTGGCAGTTCGGGCTGGACTGTTCCCATGAGGCACAGGGTCAGACTGATTTGCATATAGCCATGTCTGAAATGGGGTGGCTGAGTGGGCTAAAGAGTGGTGATGGATTAAACCCAGATCAGTTGACTGGGGGTGAGTGTTTCATTTGCTCAAGCGCTCCGTCCATCATCCCCTTTTGTATCGCTTTGTTCGCCCTAAGTGTGGCAGGGTATGCTCAGACGTGAGTCCCTTGCTCACTTGGCCACTGGATTCAAGATAGCCTGGCTGATGAGGATTATGAATCCGAAACCGGTCCCAGGATGCTTGTTTCCGGTCCATGGAAGACATGGCTTGGCAGTTCGGGCTGTATTGTTCTCATGAGGCACAGGGTCAGACTGATTTGCATATAGCCATGTCTGAAATGGGGTGGCTGAGTGGGCTAAAGAATGGTGATGGATTAAACCCAGATCAGTTGACTGGGGGTGAGTGTTTGATTGCTCAAACGCTCCGTCCATCATCCCCTTTTGTATCGCTCAGGACTCAGGCAGCATTTCTGCCGAAGATGGTGCTGCCTTTTCAGATTGTAAAGGTAGTACTCTTCTGGCCTTCTTTGCTCCGCCTCAACCAACTCTGTCTTGTAGGACTTTAGTCTCAGCCATTCCACAAACCCATCACCTTGGGAGGTACAGCTGTGGTATCTAGTCATAAGACGAAGAATCTACGGTTTCGGGTATCCATCAGAAGGCCAAGCTGGTTTGCTTTGGTAATGCTCTTTATGGTGGCTACTCCTTCCGCAGATTCATCACTGCCCTCCCACGTTCCCATTCTGTGATAGTCTTTTCCATACCTGAATCTGCGGAAGAGTTCCTGAGATAAACGTACATCCGCGTACATGGGCGTGGTGCTTGTGTGACTCTGCTTGTGTGACTCTGCTTGTCAGTTCCTTAGCGAAACCACTTCAACGCAGAGTCACGCTCTGCTTTCAAAGTTTTTAGTTTCAGTATGGCACCTGTGGATATCTTCAAGGTGGGGAATCTGTGGTATCCACCAGAAAGCATTACTCAAGGTAAGTGACTTGTTTGTTCATTGCTCCTTAACTTTTCCATAGTAAAATCATTGCCAAAGCAGTCTACACTCAACTATAAGAACAGATTGACAGGGTCAACCTGTAACCGGATTGCAAATCCATATTCAGATCCCACTACACCACATATACAGCTGTGCTTCAAGTAGTCGTGACGCCAAACTCATCAGGCACAAAAATTAGCCAATGCTCCTGATCCTCCTCACCTTGATGCAAAATATACCATGGTAGACCACCATGCTCTGATCAACAACCTTGAACCTTGCATGAGTTCTGTGGCACAGTCTGGTATCAGTTTACCTCTTAATATGCCAATTAGACACTAGGTCGTTTGAATAGGATCTTCAAGATTCCATGAATTGTCCCCTAATCAACTGTCAACATAAGTGGTCCATCCTCTTCCTCGTTACCGCCAACTTCTATATTGAACCCCTGTGATTATTATGAACTGATGACACCAACATAAAGATCCACCAATGTGCCAATGATTGACAACTCTCCCTCAAAATCTCCTTGCCTCTTCACTTTCAGCATCTTATAACTTGCCACTACTTAGTCCGGAACTGGTTATCTGAAAGCTACCTGAAGCTCAACTCAGCAAAAGCAGAATTTTCCCTGCTCTCAAATACCATGACGAAGAATATATTTAAGCTGTGTTTACAACCATTAACCTAAATGGCTTTACTTGCCCTCCCCACACTGCCATCCAATGCAAAATTACTTGGGTTTACCCTTTATAAAGCACTCCGCTTCAAGGAAGACGTAGCTAATAAAACCAAGACAGCAGAGTACCAGGTCTCCCTCCTGAAAAAACTGAAATTCTTCTTACCAGACAATGATCTCTCAAAAACTGTGCAAACCTTGGTCTTCTCCTACTCGATGTAGGTAAGGCTGTGCTTAGCAGCCTCCAGACTTCAAAGTCTCATCTCTGAAAGGTATTGCATGACAGCATCAAGGACTTGAAAAAGTTCAGCAACATCAACTCAACTTTAAAGGAGCTGCATTGACTTCCCATCCACGCCCACCACATCCTAAAGACCAGTGGCATCTCCAACAAAGCCATAAATATGACTAACCTTACGAACCTGACCAGGCAACTAACCAACCCCAGTAGACAATAGTAAACCAAGGAGCAGTATACTTCCTAGACTAGAAGGCAGTCGTCTTTACCTGTGCACACTGCATCTGCAACAACATACTCATAAACAAACCTATTTCAACTCCCTTACAATTCAGACAAAAACTAAAGAGATCTTTTTTCTTGGAAATTTCCTACCCTGTGTGATAGGAACCTATTTGTGCCTACCTCGTTATAAACCATGCCTCTGTTTTGTACTCAATTGCTACTGAGCCAGACTTGCACTATACGGTACCGTAACATAGCAGAGCAGAAGACCGGTTAAGGTTTTGATGCAGGAGTCTTAATGAGTCATATTCAGTGTAGTACTACAAATATCAACCGAGAAAGCGAAGACATTTATATAAGTGCACCTTTAGAATATCACCAAATAACAGCAAATACATGGTGGGGAATTCTCTAAAGAGTATGTCTTTTACTGTGGGCCAGTTGGTTTTCCAAAAGCTTTGGCGAGTAGACACAACTACTACATGATATAAAAGTAAGAAAACGACTGAAAGAAAAAACATAAGGCTAGAGTTGGTTCCAGAGTAGTAGCTCCTGCGGATCTGAAAGATTTTCAATTGCCGCTTTTGTTTCTGATACGATATTCTAAAACTCATTTATTTTTAGTTAAACTGATTAGTTGTGCAAAAAAGAAAACAAGCTACCAAAAGTAGTTGTAAATGGTGGCGATTGCTGGAACGATGACTACATGTTTGTTTTGTTCACTGCTTGCAGATAGATGCACTGCATCTTTTGAAAGGTAGTGATGTTGCAGAGCTTGTTTTCCACTAGCCTCCAATTACATTTCCCTACCCTTTAATTGCATTCCACCATAAGGCCAACACATCAGCGAGTGCAGTCAGCCATGCTTAGCTCTCAGTACAGTATGGTGCCAGATAATATTTGTGGATTTTCAGAGGCAGTACCACTTCTTAAAGCAGTGTATGAGCTTCTACTCCTGTTTTTCTTGTCGTAAGAAAAAGGGAGGGAGTGCTTAATATTACGGTTCGATGGTGCAACTTAGGGATCTCCCCATAAATGCTTTAGTGGGCATATCAAATGTACTCCTCCACATAAACATTTGGAAGGGCAGGTGATTTTGAGTGCAGAAAACTTTTTGCCCCCCAGATCAGATCAGAGGTGGTCATGATACATATAAACCATGTGATAACTTTGTTTTATATACAGAAACATGACATCACTTCTTTACTTTCACTTAGATGATGATGGAGAACTTAGTATGGACCATCTTCCTTGGTGTCTTCCTGATGATTTTTCTTATTTCGGAAGTACTCAAACTTCAAACAACCTGACCAGACTCCTTTAAACCTTCCATTAGAGGGAACACAACCAGGGAGTACTCATAACCATGTTGGTGCTTGTGGGGGAGAAGGGTGGATGTCAGTAGGGAGAGATCTTTGTGTAATTGGTTGCATTGCCAAACAAGGGCTTTGCCTCTGAGCTTGGGCTACTTTCTCCTGGCTGACTGGACAGGAAGCTCCTCTGATCCTTACTCCTGGCTGACTTGTGCTTCTGACAGTGTTCATTCATTCTTGTATATCTGGCCTGTCCACCCCACTTTGGTTTATTGGACTGGAAAACTTCACAAACCTCCTTGTGAAACTAGATCTTCTGGTGGAAGATGGTTGGGTTGGGGAGGGGGGTAGATTATCATCCCTCCTTATAATCACACCATGTCTGCGCATGGTTCCTGAAAAGTTGACATTCGCCTGCCTGGGCCTTTCCAAAGGCAACATTGATTTTCTGTGACTGCCAGGAGGTCCTCTGATGCATTTGTAAAAAAAAGGATACAGCTGAGTATTTGATAATGGGCACAGAGAAATACTTTTTATTCCTTTATTCAGTTGATGCCATGTTGTTCTGTGGACAAATCATATGTTTGCATTTTATTCAGGCAAGACATTTTGCAGGCAACTGGCATTAAGAAAAGAGTCTGGGAATTTTTCTATATCCTCATATGCAATTTCATTGACCTTCATAGTTTTCGCATGGCCAGATGCCTAGATACAAATAGATTCTGAACCTGACCCTCTCCCACCTTATGAAAACATTGATCAAACCAGTAATCTTCAGCTCTCCGCAAAGAATCATTTTCTTGCATCACTGCTGCAAGGCATATTAGTGAGCTTCAAGCTTTGAAGACCTCAGGATTATGCCCCAATTTTTATTTCAACAAGACTGCAGTTTGAACTACCCTAATTATGTCACAGATATACTGAAAGTGTCATTTTCTTGGAGAAATGTGTTTTTCCAACCATGTTTTTGAACCCTCACGCTTGAAGACAATTCGCTCATTATTGATTTCAAATGCACCCCCGATGTCTACCATGACAGGATCAAGGGACTGTGCTTCTGATGAGCTTTGTGTCAACCTTGGTGATGTGAATGCAGGATAAGTGACCCCTAAGGTCCTCTAACTTTGCTATACTTTGTAGTGAGTGTATTTCCTGCTGATTTTCATGCCCATTTCATCAGAGCCAAGTCAAATCCAGTTGTGTGAGGCTTGGTCTACTGGTCTGGTTAATTCCTTGTGACTGTAGTCTTCCATTTTCTCTTTTTGGAATTCCGTAGTCGGTCTCGTTTCTTGCGTGGTCATGGTCGCGGTGTGTTTTTCTCGGTAGTGAGTGAATCACTCTCTGTACGATCTGCGTCGGCTCGGATCCCGTCGCTTGCCACCACTGTTAGAAAGGCAGTCCCGGGGGAGGCAGAAGATGTCTGACTGACCACCCCTAGGTCCACCTCTCCGTCGAGAAGCAGCCGAGCGTTATCGAGAGGCCTCCTGGGTGAGGGTCCTCTCCTAGGATCGTACTGCAGAATAATCACAACACTACAAACGGACACCACACAAGAGGTTAAGTTCTTAAGCTTTATCTGAAATAAAGGTTGCTGGTTCTCAGCGAGGTGTACAGGCAGATCGAGGGATCTGTAGAGTCTCGTAAAAGGAACGGGGTAGCGGGACAGTCTCAATATGGGTGCAGGAAGGGATACCCTGCGCACAGCTCTCAATCCTCAAGCCGGGGGTTCCGAGAGGCCGAGCCGCGGCAGCGCCAGCAGGACTCGACAGGTGGTCGGTAACGGAGAGGAGGCCGCGGCAGCGCCAGCAGGCCTCGAGGTGGTTTCGGTGAGGAAGGGCCGCGGCAGCGCCAGCAGGCTCTCAAGATGGTTCAGCAAAGGTGGGCCGCGGCAGCGCCAGCAGGCTCTCAAGATGGTTCAGCAAAGGGTGGGCCGCGGCAGCGCCAGCAGGCTCTCGATGGTTCAGCAAAGGTGGGCCGCGGCAGCGCCAGCAGGCTCCCAAGATGGTTCAGCAAAGGTGGGCCGCGGCAGCACCAGCAGGCTCTCAGGGTATCTTCAGGTTGCAGGGGGAATGAGTTCTTCTGGTGTCGGCCGTGACAGCGTCAGCAGGGCTTTCCAGTCCAGGATACAACTCCCGTCCTACTCCGGGGCTGGCCCAGATATAGGACTGGGGTCCTTTGATGTCCGGACCCTCGCGCCTGGGGGCCAGAGGGGCCGGGATGATGGTGTCCAGACACCCAGCAGGGGGGTGGAGCCAGCGCCCAGGGAGGCCGGAGGGCGATCGATACCAGGCGTCCGGGGACGGCTGGAGGGCCATCGAAACTCCCCTTCCTCCGGGATCTGTCGAGTGGCCACTCGACCACCTGGGTGGATCTTGGTGCCTCGATGTCGGGCTTCGCTGGGGCCTGGGCTGGGGCCGAGGCCACGTGTTCGTGACGTGGTGGGCCCAAGATGGAGCCAGGCAGGTAGTGGTGGTCCGGGAGGGTAACCGGACCGGCAGTGTTGGGGCGTTCAGGGTCGGGCAGACGGGGCTGTCCGAGGCTCGGTGGAGGGCCGATGTCGGTCTGGGCCCGCCATGCGGGAGGGGTAGGACCACGCCATGAGGCTGGGTCCAACAACGATGCAGTGTATATTTGCTTTAGAAAACTAACAAGTAACTAACAGGGTGGTAGCAGGCACAAGTTACGGTAAGTAACCCCATGAACTGCATAAAGAAAGACTTTAAAATCATGAAACGCGCAAATGAATAAAGCTACACAAGAATAAACAGCTGAATACGTACACTCCTTAAATACCATGTATCTTCACATTCGGAGGCATATTGCTTCAATAAAAAAACATTCAGTGTATCAAACAAAGTGAACGGAGTGATCATTATGTTTGAATTTGCGTGAAATGGCTTTTGGACATCGCAACGTCAGAGAAAATCACTATGCCCATGAGGCATCACAATGTCCACTCATCCATCTCGTTTAGTCCACCAGAAAAATGGTAACAGGCATTACTCATTTATCTCTTTTTCTCTGTATGCTTCCCCCTCCTTTTCCTCTCATCCCTACTCCACTCTCTCATTCAGGATTATGCTCAGTTTTTGTGTGGGACTACTTCCCAGCACCCTCCCCCCAATAAAAGGTTCAACAGTTTAAGAAAACTGGGGTCCCTGGCGATCGCCGATCCACAAACATATGATGGAACACAGACATATGACACTGCCTTAACATGTGTCTTGTATGTGGGGAATGTGAGGAGCGATGGCCTGTGTGCAACTGGACTGGTGGGGGCTGAAGTGCACTAATCTCCATCAAGGAGTGTGGTGAAAAAATGGTGGTCCCCTTTGTGCAGCGTTAATGTTGTGTTTTCAGGACATTCCAGCTCACAGGTATACATCTCCTGACCCCTCGAAACTGGGTGCACCTCGTGGATGGACGAGGTAGTGAGCCAGATCCCTTTGTTTAGCCCAAGTTTCCTTTGCTATAGTGAAATCTCCCCCTTCCCCCACTGTTTGTGTTGCAGCCTTCTCCCAGGAACAACAGGCGGTAATCATCTTCACCTGAATTAGCACCAAACCAGGAACAGGGTGTCTACCAGTGTTGCGGCAATCGTTAAAAATCGACAATATATCAACACTGGTGAACCTGTTCCATCCAATCCACTCCGTGGCGATAGAGTGCCTTTATTCCTACTTCAGCTCCAGCTGGGGCCAAGGATATCTCCCTTTCAACTCTGGGCATAGGGTCTGGTTCTATAGGTTGGTGAAGGTCTTTGATTCTGCAACTGTTTGAATATTTCTTTTAGCTTTTACACTTCCAGGAATACTGCCAGTCAAATGTACAATCGTATCTAATCCTGAACAAGACGAGTTACCAGTGGTCCTAGTGCTTGCTGTGCTAAACTGTCAACTGTTTCCAAAAGAGAGTCCAGTGCACTTAGGAATTCAGTAACTGGAATTCATGCACTCAACAACCTGCCAGAGTGTCACCAAGGACACCACCAGGAGCACCCAAACCTTTGAGTAGAATGGAGACCTTGTTTAGACGGGTTTGGAATTTTTGCCGTAACCCTTTTAATCCAGGCTCTTGGACTATTTTTAGGTGTGAAGCCTTTAATTCCATTGGGTACCACAGGTAGCTAGATTAAAGCAGAATCAAGGTATTGGTATCCTTGCTTGTATGCTGTCACTCCCCCTTCATATTTTCGAGATGACCGAAACATCTTCAAAAGGATAACACTGACCACAGGGCTCAATGTTAAAATGTTTTTCAACGCTTAACTTGAAGACGCTAAGTAATATCTGGTATCCACACCCTAGAGTTTTTGTTGTTGAAACCGGTTTTCTGTGTGCTATTTGACTAGCTTCTATTACGGTCTCTTTATTTTTCCAACTGAAGTGTACTGACTAAGATTCAATTTATTAACTTATCTATAGGTTACTCTGAAGTTCTAAGTCCCTCTCCATTTTGCACCCAGTTTTGAGGGCTGGTCCCTTCCATTCTAAGAGTCGTACGCCATTTCATTTGGAGTGTAATAGTATTCTAACTCTGGGACACTACAGGTAAAGGGCCATAAGCACCAAGGAAGACTTTAGATCGGCCCTACAGGCATGGGTGGACGCCGGTGACGCGCCACCCCAGAATGAGGACAACACGGGGCTGAACGGAAGCCCGGAGACCGACACGACTCCAGTGGGGGAGAGACCCGCAAATCCAGGCACGGGCCCCCACGAAGACGCCCGAGAACGAGAGAGGAACCGGCTCCACGAATTGGAGCTCGCCCGACTCCGGCTGGATGGAGAACTGCAGCTGGCAGAAAGGAAAATAGCACTCGAGCAACTACGGCTAGAAGGAGACCTGGAGGAGAAACGAAGACAGAGAGACCTCGAGGAAAAGAGACTCATGCTCGAGCATGAACGCGGCTTAAAGGAACTAGAAATCAAGGCCAAGACAAACGAGACCAGCACCTCCGGGGGCAAGACCTCGCCCCCGCCGGTGGACTCGAAGGTGCACATACCCAAGGATGTCGTCAAAGAGTACTACAAGAACGACGACATCCAACAGTGGTTCAAAGCCTATGAAGTAGCCATGACCGCCCATCGAGTACCCCTCAAGGACTGGGGCGCCGGCCTGTGGGGGAAGTTCGTCAACGAAGGGAGGGACGCCCTGCTAGAGCTTCCCGATGCCGAGATGACCTCATATGAACACATGAAAACCGCTCTCCTCACTCGCTATGGACTCACCCCTGAAATGTACCGGCAGCGATTCCGAGACTGTAAAAAAATCCCCGGTACCACTTGGGTGGAGTACGTGAACTTTTTTAGCAGAGCCTTCGAGGGGGGGATCAAAGGCAGTCAGGTCACCACCTTCCAGCAGTTGGTCGACCTCATTATATGGGAACATCTTTCCAACAACTGCTTCATCGAACTCCGGCAGCACCTCCTCGACAGCAAACTGACTGAGCCACGAAAACTCGCTGTCGAGGCGGATAGATGGGTGAGCACCCGAGTCCCACGGAGCCCGATGGGAGACTACGGCCGGGGGTCCCCGGGGAATCACCGACCACGAGGCGGCGGAGGAGGCCAGAGCAGGGGCCGAGACGCCCCCACGGGGTCCTCCCCTACCTCCACTTCGCCATCCCTGGGCCGAAGGGGGGTTCCCCTAGCAAGACCGGGGCCCCGCCCAAATGTTACGTGCCACCGATGCCAGCGACAGTGTCATTATGCGAATGACCCCCTCTGCCCGATGAACCAGCGACCCGGCACCACCGGCCCCCCGAACCGCCAGTTCGCGGCCGCCATCCTAGGTACAGAAGGAGGCAAGGAAGAAGACAACGACCCTGAACAGGCCGAGTGGGAGCCCGCCGCTATGATCTTGGCATGCCTGGGTGATCGAGACCTGATCCCCCGAGACCCGATCCCAGGCAACACATAGAAATACCGCCAATGGGTCACCATCAATGGACGCCGGGCCGAAGCCCTCCGTGACACTGGAGCCAGCGTGACGGCGGTCCGCTGCCACTTGGTGACCCCAGAACAAATTCTACCCAATGTCCTGTGCCCGGTGCGGACGGCGGACAACGCCGAGAGTTTATGCCAGATGGCCCGTATCCCCTTCGAATGGGGAGGGGTGTCGGGTATGCTGAAGGTGACCGTCCGGGACGATGCCCCCGTGGACTGCCTCCTCGGGAACGACCTGGAAAGTTCCCCCTGGGCCGGCGTCGAGCGGAGAGAGCATCTGGGGATGCTAGGCCTTCCAGAGTGGGTCTGTGCGACCACCCGCTCCATGTCCGCCCGAGCCTCCGCCCCAACGGAGGATGCCCCGACCGAGGAACCAGAGTGGCCCGCACCTCCTCCGCCCGCCGTCCCCGAGGACGCCGACCCTGAGCCCGGCCCCCAGGGGCCCAGCCATGAAGACCTCACCGAGCCCGGCCACCTTCCAGAACTAGCTCAATGGCGCCAAGAAGGTGGCCCCACCCGCGAACAATTCCGGCAGGAACAGAAAACCTGTCCCTCCCTCGAGGGACTCCGACAACAAGCCGCCACTCAAGCCGCTGGAGACTCCTCGGGGTCCCACTGGGTCTATTGGGACCACGACCTTCTCTACAGCGAGCAGAAGATTGCCGAACTAGGGGCCAGCCGGGTGCTGGTCGTTCCCCTCCGATTCAGAGACTTCCTTTTGAACTTGGCACATGACGTGCCCCTTGCCGGGCACCTGGGGCAGGACAAAACTTACAGCCGCCTGGTGACCCATTTCTACTGGCCGAAAATGCGCAACGATGTGCATAATCACTGCCGATCCTGTCCGACTTGTCAAGCCAGCGGGAAGAGCGGGGGAAAAGTCAAAGCTCCACTCCAGCCTTTTCCCGTGGTCACCACCCCCTTCGAGCGAGTAGGGATTGACATCGTGGGACCCTTGGACCACCGCACCTCTCAGGGGCACCGCTTCATCCTCGTCCTGGTGGACCATGCCACCCGCTATCCTGAAGCCATCCCCCTCCGGACCATCACGGCCCCAATGGTAGGCCGAGCCCTAATGGGGATCTTCTCCAGAGTCGGCTTCCCCCGAGAAGTCGTGAGTGATCGGGGCACCAACTTTATATCTAAATATATGCGGTCCCTGTGGCAACAGTGCGGGGTCACATATAAGTTCACCACCCCATATCACCCCCAAGGAAATGGACTTGTGGAGCGGTTTAACCGAACACTGAAGGGAATGATCAAGGGCCTAGAGGAGCCGCTACGACGCAAATGGGATGTCCTGCTGCCCTGCCTCCTGTTTGCATATCGCGAGGTACCCCAGAAGTCCCTGGGGTTCAGCCCCTTTGAACTATTGTATGGGCACCCGGTCCGAGGCCCCCTCAGCCTGGTCAAGGAGGGCTGGGAGACGGCTGTCCGAGGTGCTCCCCCCGATGTCTACCAGTACCTCCTGACACTCTGCAACCAGACTCAGAAGTTCCGGGAACTTGCCGAGGCCAACCTGGAGGCTAGTCAGGAGGAGATGAAACGCTGGTATGACCAGAACGCCTCGTCCATCGAATTCGAGCCGGGCCAGCAAGTCTGGGTCATGTCCCCGGTTGAACCTTGTGCCCTCCAGGACAAATGGACGGGGCCCTTCAAAGTGGTGGAGCGCAAGAGCCCCGTCACCTACCTGGTGGACATGGAGTCCCCCAGAAACCCCCTCCGGGTTCTACACGCTAACCGGCTCAAACCACACTTTGCCCGCACTGAACTAAGTCTGCTGCTAGCGACCGATGACGGAGCGGAGGACGACTCAGAGCCTCTACCAGACCTCCTGAGCACCACCGAGAAGGACGGCTCCGTCGAAGGGGTCACGCTCTCCTCTACCCTGACCCCAGAACAGCACCAGGACTGCCGGAAGCTGCTGGGGCAATTTGCAGACCTCTTCTCCCTCACTCCCGGAGTCACCCGGTGGTGTGTACACGATGTGGACACCGGAGACAGCCCGCCTGTAAGACACCGAGCTTTCCGAGTGCCCGACCGAGTTCGGGCCTGCATTCAATCCGAAGTGGCCAAGATGCTAGCTCTGGGGGTAGTCGAACCCTCCGACAGTCCCTGGGCCAGTCCCGTCGTCCTGGTCCCCAAAGCCGCCGCCCCCGGCACACCCCCGGAGCTCCGGTTCTGTGTTGACTACCGAGAGCTGAATGCAGTCACCAGGACCGACGCACACCCCATCCCCCGGGCGGATGAACTGATCGATCGCCTGGGGGCCGCAAAGTATCTCAGCACCTTCGACCTCACGGCCGGGTACTGGCAGATCGGCCTCACCCCTGGAGCACAAGAGCGATCGGCCTTCTCGACCCCTGATGGCCACTACCATTTCAAGGTGAGGCCCTTCGGCATGAAAAACGCCCCGGCCACCTTCCAGAGACTCGTGAATCGGGTGCTGGCCGGACTGGAGGAGTTCAGCGCCGCCTATCTAGACGACATTGCGGTGTACAGCCTCCACTGGGATGAGCACCTGACACACCTCTGGGAGGTCCTCTCGGCCCTCCGACGGGCCGGACTGACAATAAAAGCCAGCAAGTGCCAGATAGGCCAAGGGTCCGTGACCTATCTGGGACACCAAGTGGCGAGCAGCCAGGTGGCTCCCCTCCAGCCAAAGATTGACGCCATCCGGGCCTGGGAGCCCCCGGTCACCCAAACAGCCGTCCGAGCCTTCCTGGGGCTCACAGGATATTACCGGCGCTTCATAAAGAACTATGGAAGCATTGTGGGGCCTCTCACAGAACTAACCTCCAAGAGACTACCCCAAAAGGTGCGCTGGACCCCCGAGTGCCAGGTCGCCTTTGACACACTAAAGACCGCTATGTGCACCGCCCCTGTGCTCCAAGCCCCCGACTACAGCCGAGAGTTTGTGGTCCAAACCAACGCCTCGGAGCACGGCATTGGGGCGGTCCTCTCCCAAGTAAATCCGGAGGGAGCCGACCTTCCCGTCGCCTTCATCAGCCGGCGGCTGCTGGCCAGAGAACCACGGTGGAGCACCATCGAGAGGGAAGCCTTCGCCGTCGTGTGTGCCCTAAAGAAACTCCGGCCCTACCTCTTCGGCACCCACTTCCGGGTCCAGACCGACCACCGGCCCCTGCAGTGGCTGATGCAGATGCGGGGAGAAAACCCGAAACTGTTGTGATGGTCCATCTCCCTGCAGGGGATGGACTTCACTGTGGAACATCGCCCCGGCAACGACCACGCCAATGCTGACGGCCTGTCCCCATTCTTCCGCCTCAGCAAGGAGAATCCCCAAGAAGATGGGTGACTCTCCCCTGCCTTCAGCTGGGGGGGACGCGTGTTGGACCCGGCCTCATGGCGTGGTCCTACCCCTCCCGCATGGCGGGCCCAGACCGACATCGGCCCTCCACCGAGCCTCGGACAGCCCCGTCTGCCCGACCCTGCATGCCCCAACACTGCCGGTCCGGTTACCCTCCCGGACCACCACTACCTGCCTGGCTCCATCTTGGGCCCACCACGTCACGAACACGTGGCCTCGGCCCCAGCCCAGGCCCCAGCGAAGCCCGACATCGAGGCACCAAGATCCACCCAGGTGGTCGAGTGGCCACTCAACAGATCCCGGAGGAAGGGGAGTTTCGATGGCCCTCCAGCCGTCCCCGGACGCCTGGTATCGATCGCCCTCCGGCCTCCCTGGGCGCTGGCTCCACCCCCCTGCTGGGTGTCTGGACACCATCATCCCGGCCCCTCTGGCCCCCAGGCGCGAGGGTCCGGACATCAAAGGACCCCAGTCCTATATCTGGGCCAGCCCCGGAGTAGGACGGGAGTTGTATCCTGGACTGGAAAGCCCTGCTGACGCTGTCACGGCTGACACCAGAAGAACTCATTCCCCCTGCAACCTGAAGATACCCTGAGAGCCTGCTGGCGCTGCCGCGGCCCACCTTTGCTGCACCATCTTGGGAGCCTGCTGGCGCTGCCGCGGCCCACCTTTGCTGAACCATCTTGAGAGCCTGCTGGCGCTGCCGCGGCCCACCCTTTGCTGAACCATCTTGAGAGCCTGCTGGCGCTGCCGCGGCCCACCTTTGCTGAACCATCTTGAGAGCCTGCTGGCGCTGCCGCGGCCCTTCCTCACCGAAACCACCTCGAGGCCTACTGGCGCTGCCGCGGCCTCCTCTCCGTTACCGACCACCTGTCGAGTCCTGCTGGCGCTGCCGCGGCTCGGCCTCTCGGAACCCCCGGCTCGAGGATTGAGAGCTGTGCGCAGGGTATCCCTTCCTGCACCCATATTGAGACCGTCCCGCTACCCCGTTCCTTTTACGAGACTCTACAGATCCCTCGATCTGCCTGTACACCTCGCTGAGAACCAGCAACCTTTATTTCAGATAAAGCTTAAGAACTTAACCTCTTGTGTGGTGTCCGTTTGTAGTGTTGGGATTATTCTGCTGTACGATCCTAGGAGAGGACCCTCACCCAGGAGGCCTCTCGATAACGCTCGGCTGCTTCTCGACGGAGAGGTGGACCTAGGGGTGGTCAGTCAGACATCTTCTGCCTCCCCCGGGACTGCCTTTCTAACAATCGTGAAGGCATGTTAGTTGATTCACCAAAATTCCAGTGGTTGCGGAAGTGACATTGCATACTCTTAAGGACATCACAGGGAGTGACATCATCTGACTCCTACCTCCGGTTTTTTCTTCTTCCAGGAAGACATTTCACATGACTCAAACATCTCACACACACCCTTACACACACACCCTTAAACACACACACACACACACACACGCACACACACCCCCTTACACACACACACACACCCTTACACACACACACACACCCTTACACACACCCCCTTACACACACACCCACACACACACCCTTACACACACACACCCTTACACACACACACCCTTACACACACACACACTTACACACACACACACACAGTCATTCTTATTCAATCTCACTCACTTGTATTCGCTCTTAATCTCAGATTTGCTTTGGCTAGTATCTCAAAGTAATGCAAAATAGTGCTATGAACTGCTTTGCGTTATTTTGCTACAAGTGGGCATTCCATGGATGGTGTATGGGAGTTCACATGCAGCCACCTATTTGTTTTGATGCAAATCTCTCTCTACAAGCATTGGTACAGAGGAATGTTGCATTAAAGACTTACGACTGCTCAAGGCAGGCGTAACGTGGAGAAATTGTGTCATTTCTCTTCCTTTTTCCAACTTTGCCTGTGTGCTACATTGTACAACACACATGTAAAGTGAGAAAAGCATCGTTTTTGTTCTGGAATGTACCCTTTCCAGTACAAAAACTATGCATTAAAGAACGCATACAGCCTTGCACTATTACGCAAGGGAGTGTGCGTAGGTGCAGGGCTGCTAAAAGTGCACAGGGAGCGAAACAATGCACTGTATCTTAATCATACCCTCCAGGATTTCGTAGTTTGCCGTGAAATTGGCACTTTTGTAAGTGCCTGCGAAAATGAAGGAGTTGGGGAGTGATGTGGGGTGGATTTGTTTGGGATGCCCCTCTAATCCCCTCTAAACACCCTCCCCCCCACCCCGATTACTGTGCAGCTTCATGGAGTTCAGGGCCAAAGTGCCAACATGCCTCAGGGGAGTCTGCCTCTGAACTGCATCTCCCCTTCCGGAGGGGTGCAACTCAGGCTGGTGGTGCTGCTGGGTTACCACTGCTGTGACTTCCACCACTATACACTGCCCATTTCCCTGCCAGTTTATCACCAAAAAAATACCTTTAATCCTATGCAGACTCTGTATCATCAAATGCACTCTACGCAGCTTTTACATGTATTAAACTTCAAGCCGTGTCAGTGTCACCATAATTTGGATCCACGCATACATATAACCTAGATGTCAAAACTGTAGCGCCAAGAAGCAGTTAAGATCCGAGAGGCAGGCTTTACAAACATGGAAGGTGAGGGGTAACATGGCCAACTAGAGCATTGGTGTCAATTCACTAAAATGCTAGGGGTAGTGGAAGGGACATCACAGGAAATTACATCACATCTGGGCCTATTTCAAAGTGGAATACTCAGCTAAAACAG
This sequence comes from Lissotriton helveticus, assembly GCF_964261635.1. Classification (NCBI taxonomy): domain Eukaryota; kingdom Metazoa; phylum Chordata; class Amphibia; order Caudata; family Salamandridae; genus Lissotriton; species Lissotriton helveticus. The sequence continues at coordinate 1,353,931,856 of NC_136059.1, read as the reverse complement.
TTTCCATTGTTTTAAAGCTAAAAATGAATGATTATGAGTAAAATAAAGTACTGCAAAATGCAGCTAAATTTCCATATTTGTCCCGCTAAATTTCCATATTTGTGCCGCTAAATTTGCTAATCCATGCAATATCCTGGGGGGTCTGCTTGGTAGATACGGTGCATTTATTTCTCTCGGTTTGTCGCACGGCAGCACAGCGCCTTTTTGTGAATTTGGGCTTCTATTTCAAACAGTCTCCCTCACTACCTGTCACTGACTTTCACTCACTTTTACTCACACACACGCTCAAACATACACATGCTCTTATCTCACATAATCACACTCCCACCTGCAAGCACGCTCAAAACATGCATTTAAAAATATTTTTACTTACTACAGCTGCCTTCAAAAGTTATGTGCCAGCTAAGTTAACTCCATGTTTTATTATACTAATGGTGAATAAATGAATATTATTCACTGTTAGGTTAAAGTAAAACGTGCTGAAAAAATATGGAATACGGAGCCGCCCGTGTGTTTTTGGTATCGATTTTGCGATCTCTGAGGCAAAGCCAGTGCCAAGGGGCAAGTGAGGTGTTTTATCTGCGACCCCTAAGTTCCATCCGAGCGTCAAGGTATGAGAAAAGGGAGCACTTTATAACCCCCAGATTATTTTTCCACCATAACTAGATTTATTTCATGATCCTGCCAGACTCTGTTTACAGTCCACTAAGAGAATGATGCAGGAGACTGGGAATGGGCTTCAATGCTGCTCTGAACAATGTCTCATTCTTGGCTTCGTTGGCTTAGCAATGTAAACGGATAGCCTGCAGAGTCACGTGGAAACAAGCAGCTCGATTATTTTTAGCGCTTAGGTGCAGACTGAATTTCAATACCTCTTGTGTGTGCAATTCCAGAGGGCTGATAACATGCCGACCTAAATATAGTCTCGTGAGCGGCAACGATGCTGTGGGTTTATTGCCCTAGATTTGTGGACTGGTTCATAGGGGAATTTCATCAGCATGCCTGGTAATTCCGCCAACCCTGCTGTAATCTGCCTCACTGCGGCTTTAATTATCTATTTGTGCTAGTAGCTTAAGAGAGATGGAAGTGCAAATTCCTGCTATTTCCATTGTGGACCTAGAACCTTTGCTTATGAACTGGTCACATGTACAGCCAGACTGCGGATGACCTTCTCCTCAAATTGACACAGGATTGCCTTGACACAAGTAGTTGCCCTAATTAAGGCTTTAAGTGTGGTAGTTTAATTTTCATAATGCTACCTGGAACATTACTGTGCAGTTTGCAACTGGAGCAGAATGTTTGCTCTTAAAGAGATACACCACATTTCTAGGGGTGTGCCTGCCTTGGATACTTGCCTTTAGAAAAATATGTGGAGCTGTGGGTCATTTGTAATAGGGTAGTGAGTAGTGCAGTCCCTCAGCAAAGACTTGCTTTCTTGCCCAGGATACTCTGCAAATATGTGTCCCAGACACACCATACAAGCTTATAGTAAAAGATTTAAAATATGTCTGAGCAGAGCTCTAGAATATTACTGGACATCTCAGCTGCCTTCCACACAGGCAACCCCTTTGTCATCCACACCTTAAGTCTTGAATAGTATTCACTGTAAACATCCTGCACTGCTTTTCCTCCAATCTATCCATCTGAGATCAGTTCACGGACATGGGCATCTAAAGGTCCCAGAGGATCCTAATCACCTGCGGAGTTCCGTAGGATTCCGTCTGCCCCCGGTCATATTTAATCCTCTACAAGGAGTGCCTTGGGACTCTAATCTCCAATATCTACTTTAAAATTCACCATTATGCAGATGACACGCAATACTATTTGAAAGTCACCTCAGCCAGACCTGGATTTCCAACACATACCTGATGCTTAATTGCACCAAAACAGAATTGCTACTACTTGCCAAGAACAAGAAGCAACAAGTAGTCCAAACCGGACTCATGATCTGAACTTGGACCGAATTGAACCTTCACTTCCACCTAATGCCAAGCCATTCTGATTCACCCTTGACACCGATCTCACCCTCAAGGGACACATTGTCAAGAACACAAAGGGAGCTTGATTCCATCTCTCTTTACCAAAGAAAGTCAAAACTCCGCCAGACCCATAAAATGAACTTGAGGGCTGCTGTTTGTTGTCGTACTTTTCACCCAGTTGCTTGCTGGCGATGTCCTACTCCATGGCCTCCTAGCCTTCACGCTGGCCAAGTAAGCACACCTCCTCAAGGGCGTGATGACATAGGACCATCACTTTAATGGAACTCTACTAACTCCATTTAATCGATGCACCATATTACCATCTGCATCATTTACGAAGCTATCCTGACGAGCACCCCTGCCTATCTGACCGACTAGCTTACTATGTCTGGTGGCTCGCCGCACACCAGCCGCCAGGACTCCATAAGACTGGAGATGAAGAAAAAACAAGGCAACAGGCTTTCTCCATCTATGCCCCCTGGATCACGAACAATGTACCAGTTTGCATCAGTACCACCCTAACCCTGCTCAAATGTAGAATCATTGAAAATACATCACTTTAAAATGAAAAGAAAACATTACAGTAACAGCCTATTTTCTTATTAGAAACCAGCTACCCTTACATTGAAATATTGGCAGTCTTTCCGCTGTACGCTGTGCAGTACTCCCCTTCCTTTCGGTTAAATTCACTCCATAGAAATACTTCATGCATACATACAGAGAACAGCTGAAACAACTCATTAGCACATACTAGAGATTAGAGTGCCGCTTACTTTCAAGAAAAACGCAAAACGCCATGTGCTAGGCAACGACGGTAAACGTCGTTATGGACAACCATGTTTGTTGTTTTAACTTAATAATCCAATATTTCAGACGTTTAACATTTGCACAAAATGTTGTGTTGAATGTATGATTTATACAGCGTCAATCATCCTAAATTTAAACCTACATTTGACCACATGTTGGCTCTCGACAAGTAAATTAAGATAACATTGAAAACTCTACTACCATCTCTTCAGCAGCCGTGAGCCTCACCAGTTGGGTTCGAGTTACCTTGCTTTCTTGAGTCTTTCTTTCTTCAGGCCCATGTGGGATATGATATGTAAAACAACCCTCGGTAACTTTTTTCCCCATTAATCATGGCATAACAATTCGTTTTTGAAGGTCTAAGCAGTTGACTTATAAAAGGTTTGTACACCTGTAGTTTAAGGAATATGGTGTAATTCGCCAGAAGGCTTTAATGCGATGGATTCCATTATTTCACTCGATCGGTTCTTCACTAATTATATTGTTGTCTGACAAGTGTCATTCAACAATGAAGTCAAATTGCAGAAATTGGCCTAGTACATTGTAAAAGGTTTCTCCTGTGTAAACCCATTCTGTGCGTATTTTTTAAATATTTTCGAGAAATATTTTTTCACTTAACTGTTATTTGTATTAGTCAAATGTTCGATGCTCGTTGTTAAAATGTGTTTTTTTAAAGGTATTGCAGACCTATTTGTGTCATTGGGGTGCTACAAGTACACTCCCTAGTATGACTACCATTTTCGATTAGGGAGCTCCATTCTGAAAGTCCATATGAACGTTTATAAAGTTAACTTAATCGATCTTTTGTATTTGTTAATCGATCTTTTGTATGTTAAGTTTTTTCAACTGCCATGTTAAATTTGAATATAAAAACTTGAAAAGGGAATCTACTTTTGTACTCCAACATGTTGTTTCCATGAAGCGGCCTGCATGTGGCGCCTTGGATATAATAACTAATTCAAATTGTACTTCATTTGCTTGGAATACTTGAGCCAGTAATAAACATGTTCATTTTGTTTCCATCCAGATGTTTTCATTGTTTTTTTCTTACTGCATTGGTGTTTTTCACTGTTATCAACGTTTGTTTTCACTGTGTGCATATTTTGTCGTCTTCTGTTTTTTGATTTCACTGATTGTTGTGTTGTTGCCCCATCAACAGTTCGGATGGACTCATGTCACTTTGCTGATTACTGTCACACAATCTCATCTAGTCATCCAAAATCTGTTTGAAGGCTTGATCTGGTAAGATTGATATAGTCAAACTATTTGTAATTTTGCTGCTGTTTTAGATTCTTATTTTGCTTTAGGAGAATGCAAGTACTGGCAAGTCCAATAGGCATTTTTCCCTCATTGAATGTCGTTGCCAGTGCACTGTCACTACTGATACTTTCTTCCATTGATATACAATTAAATGAACATATTAGGCTTGGGTTAGCTTTAGGGTGAAGGGTTGGCTTAGCCTTAGGTTGCCTATAACTGTCGTTAGTCTTTTGGGTTAATGTAAGATTTAGGCTGAGTGGTAGGGGCGTGGCCGAACTTTGGCTTAGGGCTAGGCCTATAGTTAGAAATAGCATTTGGTGTTTTTATGGCATTAAGCAAATGTAATAATTAAGGTTAGGCTTGCGTGTAGATTATGTTGTATCATGATGCATGTGGTAAGGGGGTAAGGTTAGTGTCTATGTAACATACTGTCAATACAGTATGTGGGTACTGTATATAGATGCCTTGCCATTGTATTTGTAGTTTGGTGTTCTTATTGATGTAGTGCTGTTGTACTGATCTGAAAGAGACCATTAGTTATTATATTCCTTACCTTAGAATTACCCCCAGGCGTTAGACTGGATCAGGAGAAATTTTTTCGTAGCAGTACCCTTGCGCATCAGTAGGTGTTGTCTGTCGACTCCACGTTCGGCGTAGTGTTCGCTGGGATGATGTTGCGGTGTCTACCTAGACGCCACCTCTGCACGCTGACGTCAGTTCTTTATTTTTCCGCGCAGCCAGCGCGTGTCCGGAGAGAGTGTGCCCTTAGTCACTTTTTGACTAACTTTTTTCACTTTTTGTCAACGTCTTTTGCAGTCTTACGACTCCTGGTACACGAGGGATGTCCGGCCGTCGGCCCGGTTTCAAGCCTTGTGACTCCTGTCACAAGTTGATGTCGGTCACTGATTCGCACCTCATTTGTCTTTGGTGCTTGGAGCATGACCACGATCCAAAGTCGTGCTCCGACTGCCAGCCCTGAACCTGAAGTCTTTGTGGGAGCAGTCTCGAAAGCTTTTGGAGGCCAGGCAGCCGGCTCCTTGCTGCTCGAGGTCCCGGTCAGGGGGAAGGTCGTGGGACCTGTCGCGGAGCCATCACTACTCGTCATCAAAGTCTTCGCACTCCTCGGGTAAGTCTAAGTACAAGAAGAAGGCGAAGAAGCATCATCGCTTTTCGCCTTCTCCCTGTTTGTCGGTTGACGCAACGCAGGACCCAGAGCGTCGTCGCTCTCCTGACACGGAGCCCGCAGGTCGGTTCCGCGCTTCCCTCCATTTCCCGGAGCTGGAGTGTCCCCTGCCCACCTTCAAGCTTTCTACAAAGCACTTCCCAGCCTCTTTAGGCAGCCCAACTCTGCCGGCGAGCCTTCGGGCCCCGCAGACTCTGCTGGGGGCCCAGGGCCTTCGATGCCGGTGGCTCCGGCCTCGGCGTGTAGGGCCCCCATGAATCCAGGCCTGCAACCGGATAGGTGCTGGTCGACCTCACAATACCTCCCCCGGCGCCAATCCCAGTAAACACACCCGACGCCGGTTGTGCCCCCAAACGATGTCGACCTCAGCCTCACCCTGATGTGGACAAGACGCTGAACCGACGTCGACCGACATCGGTACCGGCGCCGGAGGGTACTTTTGTCCCACTGTTCATTCCTGGCGGTCCCTACCGCCCTGTGTGGCAGCCAGTGGAGGGTGTGGAGAACTGGTAGAGGTCTGTTGACCCTCTAGCAGATCATCTTGAGTAACCAGACAGGAGACAGGAGAGAGAAGTTGGGTGATGCCAGTGGTCTGGATACCTCCCCAGACCTTGGTATGCTCCTCCCCCCTACCGGGGCTACGGAGGAGGGAGCTTCCTACACTGTGGTGTTACGTAGGGTGGGTGAGACCTTGGGCCTCGAGTTTCCTACAGTGGCTGTCAGGACTGACCTCATGACTGAGGTGCTTCAGTCGGCAGCAACCTCTTTGGAGCTCCTGCTGCCTTTTAATGAAGCCCTCACTGACAGGCTTCCGGGCACTTGGTCTAAGTCCAGCACAGGGGCTCCTGTAGATAGGATGATTGCCCTACGCCACCGCCCAGCCCCTGGTGACTCACTTTTCCTCTCCCAATACCTTACCCCTGAGAGCTTGGTGGTCCAAGCCTCATCCTAAAAGGGTGCATTCAGTACTGCTCCCCCAGATAGGGAATCAAGAAGCTGGACCATCTTGGGAAGAAGTTGTTTTCTTCTGCCAACTTAGGACTGCGGGTGGTGAACACTGCCTAGTACGGAGGACTACTTTGTCCTGAAAGGCAGCAAGAAATGGAGGGCTGGAAGATAAGGCTTGAGGTGATGGCAAGCAAGAAAGCAGTCTTCAAAGTAAGAAGACGAAGAGGACAAATATGTAGTGGCTCAAAGGGAGCACACATAAGGTAAGTGAGGACAAGATTCTAGTTCCACTGGGGAATTACGAAAGGAGGAGGAAAGAGATGAGTAATGCCCTTCAGAAATCTATCAACAATAGGGGACTTGACAAAAGAAGGCTGATCAGGAAGGCAAAAAAAGGCTGAAATGGCCGAAAGATAGCCTGCTGGGCCAAAGAAAGAATGAAGAGGAGAACCTCTGTAAGAGGGGCAGAAAGGGGATCCACAGCCTTTGCTTTGCACCATGCCACAAATTAGTTCCATATACAGGAGTATACAGTTTTAGTGGAGGGACGCCTGGCTGCCAAGATGACATTACAGATTTCGGGAGGAAGGTTGAAAGCTGTCAACTGTCGCTGCTCGATCTCCCTGCAAGGAGGTGGAGACTGGACAGATTTGGGTGGAGGACCGTCCCCTGCTGCTGCGACAGAAGATCCTCCCGTAGAGGCCGTCTGATCGGAGGATCGATAGGCATGCTCAAGAGCTTGGGGTACCAGACTATTTGTGCCCTGTCCGGAGAATTACTTGGGCCCGGTAGCGCTTAATCTTCAGCAGTCTGAGTAGAAGTGGTACAGGTGGAAAGGCGTACAGGAGGCCACAATTCCACTTGCGACGAAAGGCACCGCTGAGCGAGTGCGCCCTGGAAACTCCAACACGCAGAACTACTGACATTGCGCGTTTTCTTAGTTGACGAATAGATCTAACTAAGGCTCTCCCCACTGTGGAAGGAGACCATGCACTGCCTCAGAGTGACGACGCCATTCGTGATCCATCATGCACCGGCGGCTGAGTTTGTCCGACCTGGCGTTCAGGGAACCTGCCAGGTGTTCAGTCACCAGGGATATGCCCTGATGTTCCAGCCATGTACATAGGCGAAGAGCTTTTTGACATAGGGTCCACGACCCCACCCGCTCTGTTTGTTACAGTACCACATGGCGGTGGTATTGTCCATGAACACCTGCACTACTTTTCCTTTGACAGAGGGAAGAAATTCCTTCAGTACAAGACGAATCGCCCAGAAGGCTGATGTGGAGCCCGGACTCCGCCGGAGACCAGAGGCGCCTAATCTCCGCCTCCCCCATGTGGCTGCCCCATCCCAGAAGAAACGCATCCATCACTACAGTGAACTTTGGTTGGGGAAGGGAGAGGGATCTGTCGCTGACCCAATCCTGTCCTGTGACCCACCATTGCAACTGACTTGCAGTCCCCTCCGAGATCTGAACATCAGAAAGATTCCCCTGATGCTGTGCCCACTGGAACTTCAGGTCCCACTGCAGAGCCCGCATATGCCATCTGGCATGATCCAACAGCAGGATGCAGGAGGCCAGGAGGCCTAGCAGCCTCAGAGTAATTCTCATCAAAATCCAGAATAGAGGCTGACACATCAGTATCATAGCCTGAATATCCCAGACTCGCTGCTCGGGAGGATAGACCCGAAACTGCGCTTTGTCCAGAACCGCTCCGATGAAATGGAGCTGCTGAGAGGGATTCTGGTGCGACTTCAACACATTGATAGTGAACCCCAGCGAATGCAGGCGGTCCGCCGTAGTCTGAGGTGGGAGACGACAGCCCGGGGGAAGCTAGTCTTCAACAGCCAGTTGTCGAGATAGAAGACTGGAACCACGGATCTGCCTAGATGAGCTGCGACCACCGCCGTCACTTTCATGAACACCCTAGGGGCACTGGTAGGGCTAAAGGCGTGCACAGTAAACTGAAAATGCTGGTGCCCTACCGTGAACCGTAGGTAACGCTGGTGGGCAGGCAAGACGACGTGAAAATGAGCGTCCTGCAAGTCCAACGCTGTCATCCAGTCTCCAAGGGTTGAGACAAGGGTCTCGACCCTTGTCTGCCCTGCCCAGGGTCGAGGGCAGACAAGACCTTAGTCAAAGTTAACATCTTGAACTTCTCCTTCCTGAGGAAGCTGTTGACGTCCCCGAGGTCTAAGATAGGACGCAGGCCTTTGTCCTTCTTGCGTACCAAGAAGTAGTGGGAGTAGCAACCACAATGTACTTCTGGCACAGGGACCCTTTCGATAGTTCCCTTGGCCAAGAGAGCCGTAACTTCTTGGCGAGAAGAGCCAAATTATCCTCCGACATACGATGAAGTGTTGGTGGCATGGAGGGAGGGGGAGTCTAGAAGGGGAGGGAGTAACCCTTTCAGACTATCTGCAAAACCCACCTGTCCAACTTGATGTTGTGCCAGTAGGGGAGGTGATGGCGGATCCTGCCGCCCACTGGCGACTGGTGGCCCTGAAAAGTCGGACTAGGAAGGCTTTGAGGCTGCAGCAGAGGGGGCATTTGTGGACTGGCCTGCCCGCTAGCCCCCAGACCGACGATGCTGGGTCCCACGTCCCCGGCCATGCAGAGGCTGGGTAGCTTGCACTGCCCTGAGGCTCTGGGTGGAATGTGGTGAGGCACCCGTTCCGCAGCCACGAAAGGGGCGAAAGGCAAACTGTGTGGGATGAGAAGTAGCTGCGAGGCCCAAGGATCTTGCCGTAGCCCTAGAGTCTGTGAAATTCTCAACCGCATTGTCCGCCTTGTCACCAAACAGGTGACGGCCATCAAAGGGCATGGCCAAAAGGGTTGGAAATCCCCTGGAAGCCAGACGTTCACTGTCAGGCGTGTAGAGCCTCAGGGCTACCAACGTGGAAACCATTTTACCCAGAGAGTCAGCGGTATCCAGAACTCCCCGGGTGGTGAACTTTACTGCCTCTCGACCCTCAGCAACAGCGCAGGTGAGCACGACCCGGGCCTCCTCTGGGCACTGTGGCAGCACTTCCGCGACCGTATCCCACACCGTGTGGGTATAATGGCCCTAGAAATGTGTCTGCTCGCAGGGTGAGTGAGCTTCAAGCCTTATCTTCTAGCCCTCCGTTTCTTGCTGTTTATCCGGACAAAGTAGTCCTCCGTACTAGGCCCTCTTTTCTGCCCAAAGTGGTTACCTCTTTCCACATGGGTCAGACCATCACATTGCCCACATTCTTCTCGCCTCCGCACCCTTCCTAAGAGGAGGAGAAATTCCACCGTCTGGACCCAACATGTGCGCTGTCTTTCTACCTTGACCCCACTAAAGACTCCCGGGTGGACGATCAACTCTTCTTGGGTTATGTGCGCGCCAAGAAAGGTCGGGCAGTGCACAAACGTTCCATCTCTCGATAGGTCATCCTGTACATTAAGATTGGTTATTCTTTGGCTAACAAGGAACTTTCAATAGGACTGCGCGTCCACTCTACCAGGGAGACGGCAGCTACTAGTGCTTTAGGACGTGGAGTTCTGCTGGTTGACATCTGCCAGGCAGCCACATGGCATCCCTGCACACGTTTACTAAGCATTACTGCCTGGATAGTCATGTCTAGAGAGCCTGCTATTTCAGACTTTTTTGTTCTCCAGGACTTCCTGGTGTGAACTTAGTTCGCAGACCCACCTTCCGGGTTGGTATTTCGTGGGTATCTCTTCTAAGGTAAGGATTCTATAACTAATGTTCTCTTTCAGATGAACAAGTTACTTACCTTCGGTAACAATATATCTGTAAGAGACATACATCAGTAATAGATTCCTTACCGCCCCACCCATCCTCCCCATTCTGCGAACTGACTTCTAGGGATAGGGACTCCCTTACTGGGCCCTAGTTTTGTGCACCAGTGGTCAGTGTCTTGCATGGCTCTGCGCTTCTGCCGTGGAAAGTTGTGTCAGAACTGACGTCAGCGTGCAGGGGTGGCGCTAAGTAGACACCGCGACGTCATTCCGACCATACAGACTACGAACGTGGAGTTGACCGACGCCACCTACCGACGTGCAGGGGTACTGCTATGAAAAAAATTCTCTGGATTCAGTCTAACTCCTGGGGGTAATTCTAAGGTAAGGAATCTATAAGTAATGTATGCCTCTTACAGATATATCGTTACCGAAGGTAAAGTAACTTGTTCAGCAACACCAGTCCTGATCAGAAGCCAGCTATTGAAATATCTCTTGCACAGCAAAGAAATACCCGTTTGAATGAGAGTTTGTGAATTGACAGCTACAGGCTGTCAATGCACAATCAAAATTCAACTTCAGGGCACAGGATTTAGCTAATAAATCCCATGAAATCATGTCTGTTTCAAAGCGCAAGGCCTGAATCATAGAGGTTTGAGGGACAGAGAATAGCTTCTTCAAACACACTCTTTTTCACTCTATCCTAACTTATTTAGTGTCAAGGCATTATAACTCTGCCCCTTATAGAGCTTTCCGGGAATATTTTAACACGTCTTGCTTTCTTCAAAGGGCCAGTCGATGGCCCTCTTCATCAAGCATCAAATCTCTTTATGACATTCATAGTTGGCATTAAAGAGCGTTTTTTGCATGCTAAAGTGGTTTTCCCATCGCAGATGATCAGAGAAATAAAGGCCCAAATACTTATACACCCTGACCTGTTCCAAGCAAAGTTCATAGATCTTTAAAAAAATAAGAAATAGCCTTGGTTTTATCGGTGTTGATTGTTAGATTGTACATTTTCTACAGTATGCATAGAGTGTTAAGTTCTCGCTGCAGGTTATTGGTGTATACTCCATAAGAACGAGATAATCTGCAAACATTAGACAGGGCACGTGCTGAGCTCCAATTATTATTGATTGTTTTCCTGGGAGGGCTAAACTGAAAGGACTAAAAAGGAGGGACGCTAGAATACAACTCCAATGGAGACAGTTTTCCACAGGGACTCTTATATGGTAGTGTCATTCCCATCTAGATCTACCTGCACCCAGTTTTGTGAGTGGAACCTTTGGTTACGAGACCTCTGAGAGAGTATTCTGGTCTTTCAATTTGTACCACAATATTCCATGGACAACCAGGTCAAAAGCAGCTCGAAAGTAGACAAAGCAGCAACATAGCTGTTAGTTGTTAATTTAATATATAAAAACGACCTTTCTCAATTATTTTCTCAAATAAGATTGTTCTTCTGCTATTCCAACCTTACGCCTTCTTCGCAACCTTAGTTCATGTTAATGTAATCTATGCATCTGTTCCCCAAATGTGTAATTTAGTTATCTGCTGTTCATATGCAAAGCATCCAAGGCTTCTGTGTCTTTCAGATGACTTTGAAAGCTCATTTTTTTCAGTTATATTTGAATTAAGACTGGCATTCAACTGTTAAAATCTAGGCCCTTCGCCCTTGCCTAGGAACTCTAGTACCTATTGATGTGATCTATATATCTGCTACTTAGGAGTGCAAATTATGTATCTATTTCTCATATGAAAAACACCCTAATTCTTCAGTTACTGCTGGAGCCTTGTATAAAACAAATAAAATAAAACCCAGCCTATAAACTATTTCAGGAGAGTAGCTGAATGTGCTTCACAATTCTTGTAGAAGATCTACCGAAGTCCCGAGTCATGTGCAAGAGTTAGTGGCTGATGATTTGACGTTGGCCCTTGAACAACATCATCACTCTTTTTCTACTAGTTATATGGTTTGCTTTCTCGTTTATTTACTGCGATGTCGGAAATGCAGATTGAATGTAGCAGTTTCTATTTGTCCGCGATAGACCCTATAATAATTAATTTGATGCTACTTTTATTTTGAAAACTGTCTGTTAACTAGTTTGAAGGCCTCACCCAATAAAAGTCCTTAATTTTGTGCCCTTAAATTTGATTTATTGTCCTATATCTATCATTTTAAGTATTGCTTTTCTTGATTTGACTTTTGCCCAAAGACTAAGTAAGTTGCAAGCCCTAAAATCTACAACTGAAAATGGATTACACAAGCCATTTCAGTGTACTTTTATTACGTTCCATAACTATTATATCGGATGTGATTGTCACCCACTTCATTTTGGCTGAGAGCATAATGACTTGCATACAGAAGAAAAGCTTAGCACAATTCGCTGAAACAAGTGCACACACCTTAAAGAGATCGTCCAGTCTAGAGTAAAACACAGGGTTCTTTACACAGCACTTCCTCTAACAATCAACAGTAATAATCATTCTAGAATATGATATGTCTAGCATTGACTGAAAATTATATTTGTCGTTAAGATGGTATATTTGTATCACCCTTACTTGTTGTCAAATACATGAACAGTAATTGCCAATACATTAATTTTTTATTGATTATCAAATATTATATTTTAGAAATTTATAGTAATCCGCATTTATCAAAAATCACAATGACAATAAATGCATGAAGACCCCAGGGAGCCAGGGAATTGAACGTTTCAGTCGAGAATACCTTCTTGTTGCAAGTGATCATATATAAATGTTCACAATTTTTATTTAATAAGTCCCTGGCAGCAGGTGAATTGCTTTTCCCTGCAGCAATACTTGAGACTTCTCAATGCATGTGAGCATTCTATGGAAGGGAATATGCAGGCTGATTTGTAGCGGAAGAGCATTCATCCAGAGATGCTTCTATCACATGTAGAGGAAAATAGATCCAACATGTTGTGTTCTACTTTAAAATTAATACACTTATTTATGTAGTGCTTCATTCTGCACTAAGAACTTACACATTAGACAAAGCTACTTTTGCTTCCTGAACTAAACTAAATGAAGTATTTTATTATGTTCATTTTCATCGCCGAAATTTAAAAAAACTTTTGCTCAGCAAGTCAGTTTGTAAACTTTAGATGCACCTGCCTGTGATATAATACAAATAAAGATCAGAAATGAAACCGCATTTCATGAAACTAGGATATAAACTTGTGACGGGGTGGGTCTCCGGGGGCCCCTAGAAGGGGGTCTGACCACAGACTGGTGGTCCGACCCCGCGGTCTCACCTGACTCCGTTCCCTCTCCACAGCCGCCTGACCCTGACGCAGAATCGGACTGGAGGATCGGAGACCCCGGATACTGGTGGCCAACCGCGGACGTGGACGACACCTATACCTTTAAGGGGCTGGACTCGGCCCGCGTCGCCCCACCGACGGAGGATGACACGCCGACGTCAAAAGGGACCCGGATCAAGGAAGCGACGGACAGCGTTTCCCGAGCAGCGAGTGGAGGAGCGTGTAAGCAGTCGTGGTGAGGAGGCGGAGGACGTTAGCCCGAGGAGAGCGGAGGTGACGGAGAAGCCAGGAGGCCACCGGATCTGCGAGCCGCCCCGCCACGGTCCCACGGGAGGATCGTGGCTACAACAGACCCCTTGTTTGGAGGACGTGTGGAACCTACTCAAGAGTCACCCTGGACCAACCTCGCCCTCCGGCCTATGACCCTGCGGCGTTCGCCAGAGAGCGCATCCCCAGCCGAAGGAGAAAGACTTACACCCAAATAAAACCTTCTTTGAGAAGCCTATTTAAGTTCTCTGCCTCTCCTTCCCTTGAGGTGCCGGTTAGTCCAGTAGAGGATAGCCTACCTCTCGTGTCCCCGGACACCCCGGGACAACTGGTGTCAGAAGTGGGATCGGAAGACCAGTCCATCTGTACCCCAGAGATGGACGCCCTAATCCAGCACATGATAAAAGGACAAGAGAAACTTGAGTGGGCAGTAGAACGGCAATTGTCATCGGCACAGGCCGACCGGGAACTGTTCAAAGCCACGTTCACCGCCCAAATCGAGAGCATGAAGAATGTGCCGCCTCCACCTGCAACCCCCCTAGGTGACATACGAGTTCATAGCCCTCACCCATCAGGCATAGCGCTCCAGAAGTACCTCCACGGAGAAGATCCCGACGCCTTCTTGATGAACTTCGAGAGGGCCGCCAGAGCCTTAGGTTGGCCCGAGGACAAGTGGCCCTTCTTCCTTGCCCCTTTACTCACAGGCGAGGCGCAATCCGCCTACCAGGCCGCAAACCCCTTGGGCAACACTCCCTACGCCACCATCAAGGGAGTGATCCTGGACCACTTAGGCCTGGATCAAGAAGCCTACAGAGTCCGGTTCCGGAAGGAGAGAGGCACCCCTGGCGAGAACCCTAAAACCTTTTTCTTTAGACTCAAAATGATGGCCGACAAGTGGCTGACACCTGCACCAAAGAAGAGATACTCCATAAGGTCTATTTGGAACAGTTTATGGACGCCCTCCCCTACGCCACCCAACGATGGCTGCGCCAACATTCCGGTCTGGGAATAGAACAGGCTATCGAGATGGCGGCCAATTTTGCGAGAGCCCAGCCGAAGGCCCTCCCCTGGGATAAGGAGAAGGCCACTAAACACCCCCTTCCCAATAAACCGGACAGAAAACCCAAACCCCTCATGGAACAGTTACGCCCCAAACCACCCGGAATGGTTTCCCCCATGGGCAGAGGGCCGCAATGTTACGAGTGTGGGGACTGGGGACACATCGCCCGGATGTGTCCCAGAAAACGACCCCCCGATGAGCCCATGGAGGTTGGGTATCTACCCCGGACTGTCCTGTACTCCGCCGAAATGGGCGCATCCTTTTATGTGAGTATGGGGATGAATGGCTATCAGGTTAGGGTCCTCCTAGATTCCGGTTGTCGTCAGTCGGTAGTACAGGAGCGCTTTGTCCTCCCCAGCCAGTACGTACCGAAGTCCCTGGTACACATACGATGCGTCCATGGGGACGTGAAGCCCTACCCTATGGCTTCTATCACACTTAAACACAAGACGAGAGGGCCCTGTGTAGTGCAAGTAGGGGTGGTGGATTCATTGCCTGAGGATGTTATTTTGGGGATCGATAATCCCGATTTTCTTTCCCTGTTTAGGGACTTTCTCGAGCCATCCCCTCCGATAAAAGGCGGCCCCCGTCCAGCTTATCTCACCCCGGACCCTTGGGCTACGGATCAGAGCTTCCGGTTCGCCCAGGCTGAGGACAGGACCCTGTTCAACGCCTGGGAAACCGCCCACGCACAACAGGGAGCGCAAGCCCGGGAATACCCTGGTTTTCACATAAAGAACAGGCTGTTATACCGACAATCCCAGGAGAAAAGCCCGCCCCAACCGGTAGTGCCGAAAGCCTTTAGGGATCAGGTACTCTTCTACGCGCACACCCATCTCACATCCGGCCACGCAGGAAAGGAGAAAACTACGGATGTCATACTGAGATACTTCTTCTGGCCCGGCATCTATAAGGAAGTCCAAGAATATTGTGCCCGGTGCGAAGTGTGCCAACGAAGGAACACGCACCGCCCGAGTGCGGCCCCCTTATACCCCTTGCCCATCGTCGGAGTCCCCTTTGAACGCGTGGTCATGGATCCGATAGGCCCCTTACCAAAATCGGCAAAAGGGCACGTGTATGCGTTGGTGCTAGTGGACTACGCCACCAGGTTCGTTGAGGCGTTTCCGTTGAGGGCCCCCACCACCGCTGCCATCTCAGATCGGTTCGTGGAGCTGTTTGCAAGGGTTGGTTTCCCGAAGGAGGTGTTGACGGACCAAGGAACGCCGTTTACCTCCAGACTAATGAAGGAAATCTGCAAGACATTGACCATTAAACATCTGAGAACCTCCGTCTACCACCCCCAGACCGACGGGCTGGTCGAGAGATATAATCAATCCCTGAAGGCGGTCCTCAAGAAGATGTTGACGTCCGAAGGACCTGAATGGGATCGGCTGTTGCCTTTGGCCCTATACGTCTTACGAGCGCAAAAACAAAGCAGCCTGGGCCGCTCTTCCTTTGAGCTCTTATACGGACGCCTACCCCGATCCTTATTAGACATCACAAAAGACCTGTGGGAGAACGAGGAAATACATGACCAGAAAACCGTCTAGGACTACACGAAGCAGCTGAAAGGGAAGCTTGGCAAATTGAGGACCCTGGCTTCCTCCAACCTGGAAGGGAAACAGGCCGCACAGAAGAGACAGTTGATAAGGGGAAGAGACTGAGGCGTCTCTCCGTAGGGAAGTGGGCACTGGTGCTACTCCCTTCTGTAGGGGGTAAACACAAGAACGAATGGCAGGGGCCCTATCAAGTCGTGGATACTATCGGGGACACCACCTATCGGTTACGCCTGTCGGCGCGTAAGACCCAAAGCTACCACATCAACCTCTTGAAGGAATGGTTGGGTCCCACCCCTAGGGGGGTAAACATCGCCTCTCCTCAGCCTGGAACCCCTTCCACCGTAAGGAATCTCGTGGTGAATCCCGACCTATCCCCTACTGAGGAGGAGTCTCATAGGCTACTATAGACGGTTTATTCCCAATTTTGCTGAAGTAGCCTCTCCCCTGACGGACCTGTTGAGAAAAGATGTGAGGCCGAGGGAGCTACAACAGCCTTCCCAGGGTGCTCTCGCGGCCTTCTCCCTCCTGAAGAGCACAATGACCTCTGCCCCTGTTTTGATGTCCCCCGACTTCACCAAACCCTTTGTTCTGGCCACGGACGCTTCCAATGTAGGGGTAGGGGCGGTCCTGTCCCAGAAGGGTCTTGATGGTTTAGAACACCCCCTATTATATATCAGTCGAAAGCTGTTCCCAAGGGAGGCCAGGTATTCCACAATAGAACGGGAGGGTTTGCCATCAAATGGGCAGTGGAGAAGCTGCGGTACTACTTAGAGGGTCAGCCATTCATCCTCCATACCGATCATGCCCCATTGAGGTGGATGCACCAGAACAGCAGTCACAATCCCCGGGTACTCCGGTGGTTCCTCTCCCTACAACCATATTCCTTTTCGGTTATGCATAAAAAGGGGAAGGACAATGGGAACGCGGACTTCCTTTCCCGGGTGTTTCCTCTCCCCCATCGGTGGAGGAGTGTGACGGGGTGGGTCTCCGGGGGCCCCCTAGAAGGGGGTCTGACCACAGACTGGTGGTCCGACCCCGCGGTCTCACCTGACTTCGTTCCCTCTCCACAGCCGCCTGACCCTGACGCAGAATCAGACTGGAGGATCGGAGACCCCGGATACTGGTGGCCAACCGCGGACGTGGACGACACCTATACCTTTAAGGGGCTGGACTCAGCACGCGTCGCCCCACCCACGGAGGATGACGCGCCGACGTCAAAAGGGACCCGGATCAAGGAAGCGACGGACAGCGTTTCCCGAGCAGCGAGCCGAGGAGTGGAGGAGCATGTAAGCAGTGGTGGTGAGGAGGCGGAGGACGTTAGCCCGAGGAGAGCGGAGGTGACGGAGAAGCCAGGAGGCCACCGAATCTGCGAGCCGCCCCGCCACGGTCACACGGGAGGATCGTGGCTACAACAGACCCCGGGTTTGGAGGACGTGTGGAACCTACTCAAGAGTCACCCTGGACCAACCTCGCCCTCCGGCCTATGACCCTGTGGCGTTCGCCAGAGAACGCATCACCAGCTGAAGGAGAAAGACTTGCACCCAAATAAAACCTTCTTTGAGAAGCCTATTTAAGTTCTCTGCCTCTCCTTCCCTTGAGGTGCCGGTTAGTCCAGTAGAGGATAGCCTACCTCTCGTGTCCCCGGACACCCCGGGACAAAACTTTAACTAGACAAAGCTTTATGAATTGTTGTTCAGACAAGAAGTGTGAGAGAGAAGGCAAAAACAGACCATTCTAGACTCATCTGCTGAAGCACATAGGCGGCATTTAATGTCTATTTTGCCCCTTAAAATCGAAATCCTCTAATTGGGAACGATCAAAACCTTAATCCTATTATTATTTTCTTTTATTACGATCCAAGGGGTAATTCTAAATATTTCTCTCCTGCTTTGAACTGCTACATATTGCAGGCCATCCATATTTGTTTCCTTGACTCTAAATAGGACTGATCTTCGTGGTATGACATAGTTTTGCTTGTTTCGTAACTAATAATTTAGTTTGTAGTGGTGATAATGTTTTGTTACATATGTCCTCAAAGTGCAACTTTTTTTTATAGTGACTGATACATATGCCCACCAGGAATTCTCACTAGTAGTGTTTTCTTGACACAGTAGTTGCTTCAGTGATCTTGGTTGGAGAACTCTTAGAGCACTAAACTTAAAGCGTTAAAGATAAAAAGTTATTTGTACAAATTAGATTCGAACTGCACTTGAGCTTGTGCTATGCTATCTAGCAAATTAAAGAGAGGTCTATATTTTCAGGATTATGCGATATCAACCCATCCTCAAAGCCTCCTAAAAAAGGGTTAGCAAACCATAGGTAAGAGCTGGGACCCACTCACCCGATATTACTCGTGAGATAGGATTCAATAATGGACCCTATATCTTACTTCATAGGTGCAAGAAAAGGAGGCATTGAAGGATAGACCTGCTGTCTTCATTCCTTCCAAATGCAATTTTAAATGTCCTTGCTCCCCCAGCCATGTTACAAGAAATCTGTAACCATTTTTTTCATGGTTAATATGATTTATTTGCCAATAGTCTTTTTTTTTTTTTGGTTCACTTTCTGGCCGAAGACAATTACTTTTTCCCCTTTGCCTTTGTTATCTAGACAGTAGCTATTTAATGCATTCTTTGAAGACCAGTAAGTGTCTTATCCAAAATCACTGTCATCTGCGTACTGAACAATGCACAGCCTTTGACTGGTGAGTTTGAGAGTAAAGGTATTTTATGCTGAGAGCTTCCCCTAAGACTGGTAAGCATAAATTGAAAAGTTAAGGGAGCGAAGATACATCCTTGCTTTAAACCTTTGTTCATGGATAGCTGTACATTGACAAACATATGAGGGACTAATCTGACTTTTACCCATGTTTGCATGTAAATGCTAATGTAAGCTCTCGAGTGCAGTGGAAAGCTTCCAATTAATTAGATTTCCTCAGTGTTCCTCAACCAGTACTATCAGTGCAATTGATTAAATCTATGCTGCGATTGTTAATTTTGTAAAACTAGTACTCACAACATAGAGAAGATTGCTCTCTTTTGTAACTCATTTCTGAATCAACAATGATGGCATCTATGAATTGTTCTCTGTGCTACCACCCCTCTGAAATCCTGATCATAGTGTAGGGCAGTAATCTGTTAATGAGAGCCCATGCTTCTAAGACCTTATGGGAACGAATTGCAAACATTTTAGCTTCCACATCCAATAAATCAACTAGGTAAGCTTTAACTGGTGAGGAAAACTGAACCTTTTATTACATTGGTTCCAAAAGAGAACCTCATTAACAGTTGGGCTCTGTATTATTATCATGACAATTCTTTGATCACCGGTATAACAGCATGAAGAGAGAGCTTAACTTTAAAGACTGCTGCCTCGCAGCCCATTTAGGCCTGGGGCTCTTGTCACTATGTGAAGATTTTAATGCAGCCCTCAAGTCAAGTACTGTACTCACCAGTACAGACTTGTTGTAAATGATTTTGATAGCACGGGTAAATGATTGGTAAGTGTATCCATAACATAAAGGCTTTTATGTATGTGGAAATTTCTGATGGAGTAACAGTGTTTGCCTCTGCTCTCTTACCATCCAGGATTGCTCGATATACGCTGTTTGAAAATGTATGAAGTCTCTTAACTTTTAAGTCTCATATAATTTTAACTACTTCGTTCTTCCTCTTTATTTTTCTCCTCCCACATTTGTTTCCTATCCCTTTAAACGGTTCTAGTAACTTTTATTTCGTCTATCAGAGCAACATTGTGTTGTTTTTTTAGATACCTAGCCCGTTTTTAGTTATTTATTAAGATTCTTTTTCAAGTTTATTATTTCATTCTGGTGCTTATTATCAAAAAGGGTCGACACCAGCACTGACCATACAATACCCTAGTTAGCAGTTTGCACACCGCCAGGGTTCCTAAGTACATTAATTATGATTATGGTAATAAAGCAATCTGAAATGGAACTTTTTTCTTTATTGACCATTTCACCCTTTTCAAAGAGTCTCTACCTATAAGTGCACATAACAATTTTAAATTCTCGAACGAGGTATGACTGCACATATACAGACTTGTGTGCTGTGAAAAATGGTTAATACCAGACATGGGTTTTATTTTAAATTCTGTTGATACAAAATGTTCAACCGGATCTAGGGAACAATCCAACATGGCCTGCTTTTGTGAGGGAGAAGTGTGTATACGGTGGAGGTTGGTCAATGCCAATAGCTCAAAATAATGTAATTGCGAGCCCTATTGCATTCTAATGCTTGTTGACCCACTGACGGGCTCTGTAGGAGACTCGCATTACCTTCAGCCTCCCCTCCAGAGCTCTGAATCATAGCCAGTTGTAAATAAAACACTGTTAACAAGCTACAATTGAGAGTTTTGCCGTTGAGCCTAAAGGCATTGTTGGTTTCTCACAGTGGCTGTCACTGGGTTAAATTTTCACTTCGCTCTCCCCACAACTTTCAAACGTCCAAATTGGAAAATGCTGAGACACTACTAATTTCATGTTTTTGAACAAAATGTCTTGATTCTGTTGAATTAGGGCCAGCTACCATCATATGTAATTAACTAAAGTTGGTACAAAGGTCCAGGGAGTTAATAAAGGTGACCAGATTCAAGTAGATGCTTGAGACCGAGAGTTGTTTTTGCTATCAGGACACCATCATCGGCATACCGAA
Organism: Lissotriton helveticus; assembly: GCF_964261635.1. Taxonomy (NCBI): domain Eukaryota; kingdom Metazoa; phylum Chordata; class Amphibia; order Caudata; family Salamandridae; genus Lissotriton; species Lissotriton helveticus. The sequence goes on along the minus strand of NC_136059.1, from coordinate 1,353,911,106 downwards.
GTACCGGAATGGGTCTAGCACCTACACAAGGCAAATCCTTGCCATCTCTGTACAGAGTAAATAGGAAAGGGGTCAATATGCACCCCTGTCTGACTCCCCTTTTGATACCAAAACTGTTGGTGCATTGCCATCCAGACCATATCTCACAGAGGCGGACATGTTCTTATGCAAATTTCTTTAAAAATACACATTATCCAAGTCTAGCCCCATGGAAATCAATATTAACCAGAGTGTTCCCTATATAACCTGTGAAAGGCTGATCTAAGGTCCATAAAGGCCAAGTGTAAATTACACAGATTAAGTACCAAATATTTATTTATAAGCAGGTATAATTTCAAACCCTGGTCTAGAGTGCTCCACCCAGACCTAAAGCGATATCCAAATCAGTAATTACATGATGATCTTCCGCCCAGGCAGTAAGTCTATTTAAAACCATCCACCTGACCACCTTTACTACAGAAACAATAAGCAAGATAGGCCATTAGCATGAGGGATCATTCTTGTCCCCTGTTTTAAAAAGGGAGTGTTAAATGAGCTGGACCAGTAAAGGGATATTTTCGAGGCATATGAGCTGCAGATTGTACACTATGCATAGATCGTCATCTGGTGTTGGGCTCGGATGCTAGCACTTTGTTGTTGTCTTGGAAGAGTCTTTTGTAGTCAAGAGATAGGTGACTTCCCCCTTGGGCGATAGTGCGCATGGGCATCGACTCCTTCCTCAGATAGTTTTTTTCTGCGATCGGGTTCGTATGTAACTTTTGCGTTCCAGTTAAGTACTGTATTTCCAAACCTTTCCACGCCAAAAACTATCGACAACTCGACGGTATTGTTTTCGATCGCGTGATTTTCGACGCCCTTCTCAACTACTCAATTTGGGTCGTCGTCACGGGCTGCTGGGCCTATCGATGCCGTTCGGTCCTACAGCTCATGGAAAGGACTCCATTCAAAAAATGCCCCCAGTGTGGAGCGAAATTCCCACACAGTGACCATCACAAGGTCTGTGACCTGTGTCTCTCGCCAGAGCACAACGAGAACAATTGCCAGACCTGCGCCCTCTTCCGATCGAAGAAAACCATCCGTGATCGTCTGGCTCGATGACACATCATGGCACAGCGAGCAGCTCCGGCACCAGTGTACTTCTTCGATGAAGGCCCCAATGTCCCAGAGGAAGATTCTGAGGACCTGGAAATTGTGTCCGGAGCAGACGGCTCTGACTCAGACGACCACATCACTCCTGGTCAACGAGTGAGTACAACTGCCCCTACCCCATTTCCACCTGAAAAGAAGGCCCTGGTCAAGACTTCGCCTGCTGGCCCCAGTAGCGACCGAAAACAACCTTAAGAAGCCCCGCTTTCGGGCTCGGCTCTGAAGACAAAAGGCAAGCCTTCCGATAGCTCGGGACTGAGCATACCACATATTAGTGTCCCGCAGGCGCCTTTGGCACCGAAGACGGGAGAGCAGCCTACTCCCAAAAAGAAGTCGGTACCGACCACCTCCACGCCAAACACTCGGATCCGAAACCAAAATCTTCGGAACCAAAGAACATTTCCGGCTCCATAACCAAGCCAGAGGACCCCAAACCACCTCCTAAGGCCTCGGAGCACAAATCCTAACCCCGCTCGGACCCAAAAAAATCGGCACCAAAAGCGGTCACTGAAGAGGAAGAACTTTTTCCACCGAATCCTGTCGTTCCCAAGCAGAAAAAACTCCATATAGACCCCATAACAGGACATGTGGCTACTATTCCACACAAAAAGAGGAAGTTGGACACACCAGACACTCCTGTAGTGCCTGTTAAGAAGGACTGTGCCACTTCACCTATAACACCCTCTTCTCCTGTTATTCCTCCTCAGCCTGTTCCTCCTCCTAAGTCTGTCTTTCCTTCACATCCTCCAAACCTCCCGCCTTATTCACCACCACCTAATGATGAGGATGATCATTATTTAGGGGGTGGGGAAGGCACCAATGACCCTTTCACTAACCCTGATAATGACATGGACACACCACAAAACGATTGGGTCGAATATAATGACCCAATGGACCCCCAGACCTCCCTGATCTCCAGCAATATCCAACAAAACCATCTCCCCCAGATGACAATATTGGTTTTGGTCAGCTTCTAAATAGGGCTGCCATCTACCATGGGGTTCACATGCATTCAGACCTAGCAGAGGACGACTTCCTTCTAGACACCTTCGAACAGTCACAAAAAACTGTCCAAACCCTACCAATGCTAAAAGGTGTCATTAAACATGCTCCGACATATTCAAAGACCCAGTGAGAGCTAGAATTCTCAATCCCAGGATTGAGAAGAAATATAACCCTGCCCCAGATGATCCCACTTACATCAAAGGGCAGCTATGCTTAGACTCACTAGTAGTAGCTAACGCTAGAAAGCGCGCCAACTCAAACCTCAGGTGACGCACCACCTCCGGATAAGGAATATAAGTTGTTAGATACCTGTGGCAAGAGAGTTGCTGCCCAAGCAGCTAATTACTGGTGCATAGCCAACACCCAATCATTACTTGCTAGGTATGATAGGACTCACTATGACAGATTATAGAAATCCTATTACAACATTTACCTGATCAATACTGAACCAAGTCCAATGATTTAATTCAAAAAGGGCAAATTAATAAGCAACGCATCAATCAAGTGTGCCCTTGATGCAGCACACACAGCCTCTAGGTCCAATAACACTAGTGTGCTACTCGGACGACATGCCTGGTTACGCATTCATGTACAAACAACAATCCTCAGCCAGCCGTTCAATCAGGAACAATTTTTTGGACCGGCTGTAGACACCACTCTGAAAAAGGACACAGACTGCGAAATCCATGGGATCATTACAGTCTCCATCTACACGTGGGTCCGTTGGTTGCTCCTTCCATAGAGGAGCATCTAAAAACATTGCAACAGACACTGCCTCCTCATCCTACAAAAACACCACACAAACATCCCCCAACAGAGGATATTTTAGAGGCGGATATAGGGGACAAAACAACAAAGGGAGAGGCCGAGGCAACAACAACACTCGCGCCTCCCCCACTAATAAACAGTGACTTCCCTCCACTACCCCCAGACCATTCCACTCTAGTCAGGGGAAGACTCACAGTTCCTACCTGTCTGGAACTCCATCACAACAGACAAGTGGGTCAGACAAATTATCCAGTATGGTTACTGCCTGCAACTTACAGAAGCCCCTCCCACCATACCACCCAAAGAGCGTCCAATGTCCACAGAACACCTCACACTTTTAAAGCAAGAGGTTCTCTCACTGCTTCAAAAGCATGCAAAAGAACCTGTTCCCTTACAGTATCAAGGAACAGGGGTTTATTCGCTGTATTTCCTTATACCCAAAAAGGACGGCACTCTAAGGCCAATACTCGACCTAAGACCCCTCAATCTCTATATACAGTCAGATAATTTTCATATGATCACTCTCTAACAGGTCCTCCTACTCCTGCAACAAGGCGACTTCCTTGCCACACTAGATCTCAAGAACGCCTACTTCCACATACCCATACACCGTGCTCACAGGAAGTATTTAACTTTCATACGTTCATGGTGGACGGACAACACTATCAGTTCAAAGTCCTTCCATTCTGGGTCACCACCGCACCCAGAGTGTTCACAAACTGCCTTGCGGTGGTAGCAGCACACTTAAGCAGACAACAAATCCATGTCTTTCCATATCTCAACGACTGACTAATAAAAGCCAAGTCACTCAACCAGTGTGTTCATCTCACTTATCAAACCATCCAGCTGCTACACAACTTGGGATTCACACTAAATTACCCCAAGTCAAATCTTTAGCCCTCCCACATACATCAGTATCTAGGGGCCACAGTAGACACCTCCAGAGCTCTGGCATATCCCAATCCACCCAGGATAGCCAATATGCAAACACTAATCAGCAAATTTCAACTGCAGCATTCCCTCTCAGCAAGGGTATTCATGCAACTCATAGGAATGATGGCCCCTTGCATTTTTATCGTACCTCATGCAAGACTTCAGATGCGCCCCTTACAGGAATACCTAGCACGTCCGTGGAACTAGGCTCATGGACAACTTACAGATCTGGTATTGGTGGACAGCCGCACACATTGCTCTCTGCAGTGGTGGAACACACAAAACCTGTCCAAAGGAAGGCCATTCCTAGAGCCGGTTCCACAAATAGTGCTAACCGCAGACGCATCACTCACCGGCTGGGGAGCCCATCTTCTAAACCACACAATTCAAGGCAACGGGACCACTCAAGAAAAAGTGCTCCACATCAATCACCTAGAATTACTAGCAATATTTCTAGCATTAAAGTCATTCCAAGTACATCTACAGCACAAGACTGTCCTGGTCCGGATAGACAACATGACAGCCATGTATTACATTCAAAAACAAGGAGGCACACATTCTTTGCAGCATTCCCAGCTCGCACAAAACATTTGGAGATGGGCCATTCCGCAAAACATATATCTTCTAGCAGAACATCTTCCAGGAAATCGCAATCAGATTGCGGATCTGCTAAGTCGACAAACACAGCAGATACACGAATGGGAACTTCATCCCCAAGTTCTCCAACCATTTTTCCAAACGTGGGGTCAACCAGACATAAATCTGTTCGCCACACACGCAAATGCAGAATGCCAAACCTTCGCCGATAGGTTTCCACACCCGTTGTCCAAAGCCAATGCGATATGGATGAACTGGTCGGGTAGATTTGCGTACGCTTTTCCGCCACTCCCACTGATTCCCCTAGTAGTACGCAAGCTCAGACAACAGTCTCTCAAAATGATCTTGGTGGTTCTCACATGGGCATGCCAACCGTGGTTCACAACTTTGCTGGAACTCTCAATGTTTCCACATCAAAAACGACGCCTCTCCCCAACGTTGCTAATGTAGAACCATGGAGAGATAAGGCACCCCGATCCAGGTCAACTGAATCTAGCAAACTGGCTCCTGTAGTCCTAGAGTTCGGTTATCTTAACCTTCCGCCAGACTGTATGAACATCAATAAAGAAGCCAGACGACCTACTAAAAGAGCTTGCTATGCAGCAAAATGGAAAATATTTGTCATCTACTGCAATAACAATAACATTGATCCACTGGATGCTTCAATCCAGGACATCATTTGCGATTTACTACACTTACAAAGATGTAATCTAGCATTTTCTTCCATACGACTACATCTAGCGTCACTTGCTGCTTATTTACAAAACAGACAACACTTGTCATTATTTAGGGTTCCTGCAATTAAAGCATTTATGGAGGGCCTTTAAAGAATAATTCCTCCTAGACTACCTCCCTCTCCGGTGTGGAATTTGAACATTGATCTTACAAGGCTCATGGGTCCCCCATTTAACCTCTACATAAATGTGAACTTCAGTTCCTCACATGGAAAATTGCTTTCCTTGTCACAATTAGCTCTCTCAGAAGGGTAAGTGAGATCCAGGCTTTAACCATACAAGAAACATTCCTACAAATGCATCGTAACAAAGTGGTTCTCAGAACAAATCCAAAATTCCTTCCTAAAGTCATCTCTGATTTTCATCTTAACCAATCAGTTGAGTTACCGGTGTTTTTGCAAAACCCAGACTCTGTGGCAGAGAGAGCTCTTCACACACTTGATGTCAAAAGAGCCCTACTTTATTACATTGACAAGACTAAGCCCTTTTGAAAGACAAAACAACTGTTTGTAGCCTTCCCCCCACCTCATTAAGGTAACCCCATCTCCAAAGCCGGGATCGGAAGTTGGATAGTAAAATGTATTCAAATAAGCTACCAAAAGGCTAAACGCACATTAACAATTCCCCCTAGGGCGCATTCAACAAGCAAACTAGGGGCTTCCATGGCATTCTTAGGAAATATTCCCTTAGATGACATTTGTAAAGCAGCAACATGGTCTACACCACACACCTTCACCAAACACTTTTGTGTTGACGTGCAGGCTAAGCAACAAGCTTCTGTAGGCCAGGCTGTTCTTAAAACACTTTTTCAAACTACTGCAACAGATACAGGTGACCACCGCTAGGGGAGACACTGCTGTACAGTCTAATCATAGTGTACAATCTGCAGCTCATATGCCTCGAACTGAAAATGCTACTTACCAGTATGCATCTGTTCTTGGCATGTAGAGCTGCAGAGTTGTACACGCCCACCTGCCTCCCCAGAACCTGAACCTGTTCCAGTATTATCTTAATTAGATACATTCATATGGACATCTTACTTCTTACTGACTCCTTCATTTACAATCATGGCGAAAAAACAATCTGAGGATGGAGTCAATGCCCATGCGCACTATCGTCCAAGGGAGGAGTCCCCTATCTCGTGTCTACAAAAGACTCTTCCAAGACAACAACAAAGTGCAAGCATCCGAGCCCAACACCAGATGGTGATCTATGCATAGTGTACAACTCTGCAGCTCTACATGCCAAGAACAGGTGCATACTGTTAAGTAGCATTTTTCTTCTTCTCTAGTAGCAGCATTTCAAATATGGGTAAGTAAAGGGGCCCGTAGATTAAAATCCAGTTTATACAAGTCAGAAGGAATGCCATCAGGGCCAAGGGCTTTATTCTTAGTTAACCATGTAAAAACGTCAGCGACCACATCCATCAGAGAAATTGTATTTGAAGTATCCTTGGTAAGCATTACACCAGGCTCTGAAGGGGTCTACTGAATTATAAACCCCTTCAAAATGTTTTATCCCACTCTCTCGGGAAATATGAAAACATGCAGCATTTCCCTCTGGCTGAGCAAAAAATTAGGTGATTCACTATTTCCTCCAAAAAAGGAATTGTAAGGGAGCCTGCAAGCTTGAGTAAGTTGGCAACACGCTTCCTCTCTAAAGTTCTTTTTCCTCTCCTATACGGTTACTTTGTTCTTCTGTGGACAGACCACAACAGCATCTCTTACCCTGGGTTTTTCTCTCGGTACTTGAAGTAGATGCCTACTTGCCCTAGAGCACTTATAAAGCCATCTGAAGAAGAGTTCGAATAATGCCAAGTTAAATCCTCTTTAACCTTGTTACAGGTGTTTACAGGTGGTCTTGAAAGCTGTAACATTGAGGCATTAAACCTCAGAAAGACATACCCTGAACTCCAGAGCACAAAAAGCAAACTTGTTATGGAAGGTCTCCGGAACAACTTTAGACCACATTAACCTACTATCTTGATCAGTGAGTGCTATGTTTCTAGTAAAATGATCGACAGATTTCTTAGTACACTTTGTCTTTCCCTCGGCTGTGGTCCAGCACAATGAGATACTTAAGGGATTACGATTGCTGAATTCACTCCAAATAACACTAAAGTGCTCAATAAAGGGACAGGAGTAACTAAAAAAAAATACATAATCAATGAAGTTGATGACCCTCTCTCAATTAAAGTAGGACTTCTAGGCTGGAAGTAATCGAAACCAAGCCAGTCTAAAGAAAATCCCATTTTAAATTCATTCAGAATTGAAATCAGCAAATCCCCCTTGGGCAATTTATTCCATGTGAAGATCACCACCAACTTCTTTTCCACCATCAACCATGGATTCATCACCACTCCTTACATAGATGTGAATTAAAGTCACCAATGGGAACCAAAGGAGTAAATAAGCTAGACTGATCTCTAAATCACCCCAGGAATATCCTTAATGCTAACAAATGCTCCGAGATCTACTGGGTAGGAGTAGATTTGTAAAAAAATGAGCAACAATAGTCTGACTAACTTGGAAAAACATAATTTCACTGCTAATAAATAGACCAAACCAGTGTCAAGCATGGTTAATTTGCAATTAAATGTAAGAGTGGCCAATGTAATTAAATCGCCTTTACCTGTACCTGACATAGCAAGAATAGTAAAAGCAAAAAAAGATATGTAATCCTCCTCAAAGAAAGAGTTAAGAACTGCCCAGGTTTCCTGAAAACAAACGATATTAATACTTAGAATGAAATTAAGTCATGAACTGTCATTTTCCTTGCTACCTAATCCAGCAGTGTTCCAACGTCAAATTCTAGTGTGGTAGAAACCGCCCTAGATTCTATTATAACACCTCCTTTACCAAGTGTCTAAGGCATTACAAGCCTTAGAGACATTTTTATCCAGTCAATCAGTAATGCCCAAAGAACTAATCTGCTCCATACTATTTGATGTAGGAATATTACAATTTGCTTCATCCCCTAAGATGGCTTGGAGGCGGGCGCCAGGGGTGTACCAAATACTTAGGGAATTCTGGGTCGGCATCCTGCCCAATATATTTCACAATGGATAAATGTAAAATGTAATGGTCATTGAAGGTAACCTTGAGTGAGTTCAGGATGTTTAGGAATACATTATGTGACTGGACGTTGAGAGTTGCCCAGTTATGCGGTGTAGAAGTGGTAAAATATGTGGTGTGGATGTCTGTTAAATGTTACTAATATGGGTTCTGATTGTGTTCAGCTTCCTTGTGAAGAAGTGATTGGTGGCATTGCATTTGTCAGCCGATAGTGGGAACGGAAAGCTCGGGAGTTGATTAATGTAGTGCTTGACAATCTTGAATAGAGTTTTGCTTCTGTCTATCACTTTGTTGATGGTGGTCTTGTAGAAGATGGTTTTAGTTATGATGTACAGAGTAGAGTATTTTAATTGACGGAGGTTGTCAAGGAAGTTGTTCTATCCACACTTATTATTTTCCTCAAGATATTTGAGGTAGAGTTGGGCGTCTTTCTTGCATTGATGGATGTTGTTGATCATGGATCTGAGGGGATCCTTGAAGATGCTGACTATGAACGTACCCTCAGACACTTGTCTACATATGTCATGCTGCTCTATGCACTGTGCACCCTAGATGTACTAGGATGATGAGGGACTAGCTTTGGAGGACCATGTCTGAAGTGCAGATTTGAGTTTGAGTTTCACTAATTTTTTCAGAGTTAAGTTGTAGATATTAAGGATATTACATGGTTTGGATGGCTTTTGGCAAGTATATTAGTGATTCTTTGAGGGTGTCTATGTAGACATTTCAAAGAGTGTAAAGTCAGTTTTCATTTTTTGGTTGACCTTGATGCAAACGTATGGTAGGAAGGATAGATAAAGGGATACTAAAGTGGTCCTTCTAGTCCAGAGGTATTGATCCTGCAGCAGATTTTGTGTGATGTGAATAGAATGAGGGGAAGATGTTGACTTTGAAGTTGTTTGCTTCGATGGTATGAGTCAAGTGTGCTGAGGTGCCTGTAGGTGGAACCCAACGTTGTCTGTGCTTGAGTTGCATTCTCCAAGGAATGAAGGGTGGGTGTGTTAAATGATAGCCAAGGTGGAAGAGAGCTGTGATTTTTTCTGTAAAGTTAATGTGGGAATCTAGTGTAGATGGGGAGACTTCTGCAGTGTCAAGAAAAGGAAGTGGCAGGTTAGGCGCACTGATGAGATGCCTATTTGCCAGGTTATGAAGAGTGCATTGACAGGAGAGGTTTGGGATGACAGCAAGTCCTCCATTTAGTCCTCTGTGTTGGATGCTGTAGCCATCAGGGATGGGTACATAAAAAATGTGTCTGACAGCAAGTGTAATCTATGTTTCAGTAATGAAAAATGTATCTATGTTGTGTTGAGTGATAATGGCTGTGTCCGAAGTATGTATGACTGCTGAGCAAGCATTGATGAGGAGTCGGAGGGTTTGCGATATTGGCGGTGTAAGTTTGTTGGTGATTGGTATATGCGGGAGTGTTTCATGTAAAGTAATGTTGCCTGTCTTTGCCCTGTCTGGGAGAAAGTGTGGTCGTGTGGGGGTGGTATAATCTGTATTGTCTTCGATTTCAATACCTGTGTAATGGGACACCTGGAATGAGGGACAGAAACAAGCAGTAAAGGGCCTGGGGAGCACCTGTTTGCCCTCCACAGTTCTTCCTGTCTCATGGGTCTTTGTTTGAGATGTACATTCACTAGGATCACCCCTTTTTCTGCTATCCAGAAAATGGCTTGAGTGCTGATTGTTCCTTGTCAACAAAACACCTGGGATTGGTCCACTGAGTCAGCCAGCAAAGAGCAACCTGTTTGCAGGGGTTTCTTGGGCAAGTGCCAAAAGTAGTCGCATCCTCAAATCTTATATTAATTCTGAAATGGGAAACCAAAGTACTACTGAGTTAACCTTATGGAGTTTGTTAGAATTTCTGAATAGGTTTCATGAATAAAATGAATTGTAATATTGAGTATACTATAATCAGAGCGACTCAGTAGTGCATTTGAGTCTGTGTCAGAGGTGATCATACTCTCTATCTTTTGGTTTTATGAGTTTCAGCTTGTGTTCTGCTTTAAGCCTTACACTGTCCTTCGTGGGAGCACGATTACCTTCCACAAACATGCCTTGTTCTTCCTAATGTATTGTCAGAGTACCACATGAAACAGTAGATTATTTTGCATGCATTTTTCTTGAACCTGTTCTGTTAACCCAAAATAGAGTCTGATTACTTTGCTGTCTGGGGGCCTTTCAGTTGTACTTGCACAGGATCAAATAGTTGGTTAGGTGGTGGGCTCTCTCCAGGCAAGCAGGATGCCAAGGCATCTGTTCATGTTATTATTATTATTGTTTTAATCTTCCTAGGAGTGTTCCAGAAAAGGGATTAGAAACACCACGAAGTACAAATTATTTATGTAGAGGTTGCCCAAGTGTCACTTCTTGCAGAAAACTCACCCCTGTCTCAGGGACGGTCTATAACCATTGGTGTATATAGAGGGAAACGGATTGTTATGAAGGAGCCCCAAGAGTGTGAAAAATAGTAGTCTGTAGGTGCGGTTGGAGAACAAGAGATGTTCTGGTACAAACATCTAAGGAATCTAAAGGAAGCGGTACGAAGGGCTACCAATGCATTAGTAGTGCCTTGAGCCATCTGTGCTTATACGTTGAATGTATTTAGATAATCTGCTTTTCGTTTTGTGGCAAAATCATAATTGAGTGGTGAGCTGTAGAATGGCAACCATGTATGTGTTTTGATTTCTTCTGACTTCTTGATCAGTCAGTGCAATAAAATGCTCCACATAGCATTGTCCCTCTTCCAGTATCAGAATGACAAAATCCGCTACATTTGAAACTCAGTTGCATGTAATGGACATCACTTTACCAGACCACACCTCAGCTTTCAACACCTTTCCAAACCAACTACATTGTTAAGCAGAGAACCAGACTCAAATAAATCCCTATGCAGACATTTGTGTCTAACCATAGTACTTTAAGGCCATACCAACAGTAAACGTGTGAGAAGCAAAAAACAAGTATAACATATGTATGTTGGCTGTTTGATTCCTGTTATTTCACCAATATAAAGATCAGTAATATTATAGACTACCATTTATATATCATTGCTTGCTGGCTCTTACTCTTCTATAGCAGTGGACTTCAAACATTGTTACACTGAGCTCCTGGAGTGAAATGTTTTGAAGTCGGGTGCCCCCCTCTCAAACTTTGGAAGGTTCATATGAATTTTTAGGGTTAAGAGGCTTACTAAATCGAAACAGTGGGGATTATAATGGGGATAAAATCCAACCCATGTCCCCTTAGCCAAGTCCCGTCCAGTCCACCTCTACTAAGTGCCATCAGAGCCTTCTATACAAACTCCTATTCTTATCCTCATTCAAGTACCACTCAGACACACTTTGCAAAGTCTACACCAAGACATCCTCTATAAATCCCTATCCAGATCCCCTCTGCAAAGACTTGTCTTGACCTCTTCAGAAAGGCAGCATGGAGACCCCTCTCCAACATGCCATCCAGACATCTACAAAGCCGTACCTCTTTATCCCAAGCTCTATCCTGTTCCTCTGTACCAAACTCCTCCTTGATCCCCTTGACAAGCAACATTCACATAACCTCTACAAGTCTGCATCCAGATTACCACACCGCAATAATATTTCAGTATCACATCTACATTTTTCCAGCCAAAATCGTTTTGCAAAATCCATATAATCTTCCCACTAAAAAGCCACCTCCTATGGCCCCCAACACCCCGCTGCACTGCAAAGCATCTTCCAGGCCTTATATTCAAAGTCCCATTCGTTCCCCTTTCACACTACTCAATTCATATATTAGTTATAAAGACCTGTCCAAAGCCCCTTTGTAACACTCAATCCAGACTCTTTGTATAAATTCTCACCAAGGCACCTCATTTAAGCATTACTCAGACACCATCCTGAAAGCCCTACCACACCCCCTTTTAAAAGCCACATCAAGATCATCTACCAACATAAAATCACATCATTATGAGAGTAACATTTGTGATGCACAGAATAAAATGTCACAGAATAAAATCTGTAGCTATGTTATGTCCCCTCCTTCGTAATCCAAATATTTTGCTGCTCAAAACCCTCTATTCAGTGCAATACAGCCTTTCTAATTTTGACCATTGGTGGCGTTCTAGTTTACCATGAGTTATTACGTTGTGGATATATAGTACCATTTATGTATCCACATACTAGTAGATGGCCTCCCTAATTCCAAAATGCATTGCTATCTGTAAAGAAGCTGATTGCAATATACAGGTCTCATATTGATATCCAATCACTCGCTACAAGGACTTATCCCATTTAATATATTATATGCTTTACTAAAACAAACAGTTTTAAGGACTTCCTGGCGCTAGGCCCAATAAAACAGTTCAAGGATAGAAAAGGAAGTGTGTCCGTTGATTAGCAAAGAGAGGTTTTCCAAACTTTCTTAAGGCGCGATCTACAAAACCCATTTGACCTGCTGTGCCCCTGCTGCCTGTCGCCCCTCCCCTGGGGCAAGGAGAGGTGTCGTGGAAATCGGGAGCGGAGAGGAGGAGGCCTACATCCCCCAGCCTCCCTAGCAGCTTAGAGTTTGCTGGCGACGCCACAGGACCAGCTGTGCCAGGAGGCGCCTACAAATTCTAACAGGGGCTCCCACAGCGCGGGAAGCCCTTTTAACCTGCTGTGCCACTGCTGCCGGTCGCCCCTCACCTGGGCCAAGGAGAAGTGTCATGGAAATCGGGAGCAGCGAGGAGGAGGACTATATCCCCCAGCCTCCCTAGTGGCTTAGCGTTTGCCGCTGACACCACGGGACCAGCTGCGCCAGGAGGCGCCTATAAATTCTAGCAGAGGCTCCAGCAGCGCCCAGGCCAAGGGCGGGACAGTCTGCGTCCGTCAGCGGCAGGAGGAGGCCGGGCTGGGCCAGGTCCCTTAGTTAGCTTCATCCGGATCCTGCCTGGTTCTATGGAGATCACAGTGTGAAAAACCTCGCCACCATTACTGAGGTGCTTTTTTTTTCCTGCTCTTCTGTTTTGCCTTATTTTGTCCTCTGTTTTGCTCTTAAGTAGCAAAAAGTGCGCCATTGCCCCTCTATGCTCATTAGCTGAGGTTGAGCCAGTACTAATAGTGCCTCACATAAGGGTACAAAAGGATCTGGATCTTAAAGACTGCAATATGGGCAAAAGAAAAACGGTAGCCTCTCAGGGGGGGGTCCCACGGGGTCTGTATGGTTGGAACAATTGACTCTTTTTTTTTTTTTTTAAACTAAAGCAGCACACACGATTACACAGGAGATAGCATTGACAGAGAGAAGGTTATCATGGAAGACTGGAAAGCGCTCCCAGGAGTGTGCCAAGGACAAGGATGAGGCACAAGTCAAATCAGCGGACACCGTGGGCTTCTTAGATTACGTGATCCTGTGTCTATAGCCCCGATGGCCCCCATGACAAACTTGAAATGTCCCCCAATACCCGGACAGCTATACCAACAGAGGGAGATGATTTGGTATTAGACTTCCCCCCGCCCAAGAGAAAATGAACAATTTGTAACAAGTCAACGAGGAAGTCTCCACAGCCAAAAACCTCATTAACGATTGGCTCAAATCTTGAACAGTTATTGGAAGCTTTATTTGTAAGACTGGAATCCATGACAAAGCGCTTTTAGCCCCAATAACATTGAAGGTGGAAGAGGTTGAGAAATTAATTTGAATCTATTGCTACATGTAATAAATCAACAAACAGAATCCACTCGTTTAAGGTGTATCCTCACAAGTTGGGGAACACCTCCATTGTTTTTTGGTCCCCTCACACACCAACAGGCCCCTTGGTGTCATGCTTCATCATCGGGGTCATCGTACTCCTCTACGGAGTACGGCGTGCTGCGACCTACGAATACGCGGGAGCACTGGATAGACTATGCGTGGTGCAGGTGAGGGATTTTAAGTGAGTGTGTGGTGAGGTTTAAGGACTAGTGAAGGTTCTAAAAAGTATCAGGCTCGTGGGGAAACAAAAATTTTTTTAATAGGCCCCCGGGCTGGTGCTGTTAAAATTAAAGTGTACGAGGTGTTGGTGCAGACAATGTGCAATACCTCCTTTCTGTGTGCGTCGACATGTTTCGGTGTAAAAACACCTTCTTCAGGACGGGGTGACACAAATCCCCACCTTACTCACGTTTCTCTAACTTATATCAGATTGTCCAATAAAAAGTGAGAATTACTGTGCAGGTAAAACAATGTACCTAACAAAAATGAAGTTTTTGGTCATCCTGTAAAAGAAAAGAAGACAAAAATATTTTTTCTGGTAGTCTACTTCTCCATACCCATAGGCAAAGTGACCAGTGGTTACAGGTGACAAACTTGCGGTCAGAGACTATAGGTGCCAATCGTGCCTATAGTGGGATTGAAATAAGGAAAAAACGACACACTAGACTTACTGAAATATAACATAAAACACACACTGTTTGTTCTGTAGTTGCGGATAATTTGCGAGATATTTTCAGCATCGCATAATCTGTGATAAACGTTTAGAGCAGGATTGTGAAATGCCCCTGTAAAAAAGAGATATCTCATGCTATTAAGTTTTCACAACATACTGTTTTGAAGTTGATGCAAGTGCCTCATGAGTCCAAAAACGTCGAGGTCTGGTGTGCTATTTAGCACCTGTTAGGAAACCAAGTGGGTGGGTATTCAAAACCCTATTCTACTTACATGAGCGCCCCTGAGACTCTTGCCGTGTTTTGTATCACTTGTTTACTCACGATTTCAGCAAGGAAATTCCTCCCGATCGTCCCCTCCGTGGCTCCAATGGTTATGCCATGAAGAGTCACAAAACTCGAGTTTATATACTCCTCGTGAGGTAGGAAGATTGGATAATTGGTATTTCCTTAAGCCCCTATAAGGATTGTTGCCAGTTCTGCTCGCGACGCATCACGTTAGTGACTAGCGTTCGCGCATGCGCACGTGTGCGTGTTATTTTTGGCTTCTGCGCATGAGCGCCTCACTCCCGCTAGTGTTTAGTGTTTAGCATTCGTGAAAGTCACTAATGAGCATGCGTATATCCCCTGACATATCTCTTTCTGAAATGCTTGAATTAGGATGCCAAACGGGTTACGATCTGGCTGTATTTTTTGGTCATGTGTTCTGTTTCTGCACGGCCGTTTTATATACACTTGTGCCACTTCCTACAAACGAGTTATTTCTTTTATGCTGCCTCCGATGTCAGGCTGTATTTTTTTGGTCACGTGTTCTGTTTCTGCACGGCCGTTTTATGTACACATGTCACTTTATACAAACGTGACCAAAAGACCAGTGAAAGTGCGAATCGGGGAGCACAAGAGCAACATAAGATGCAAAAAAGAAACAAGGAAGATGGCCACGCACTTCCTAGAAAACGGACACTGCGTCAACGATATCAAATGGACAGTCGTGGAGCAGCTACCCTCAGAGCAAGGACTCTTCGAGAAAGAACAAAGGTGGGTCTTCAGACTGGGGACTAGCACCTCTGGTTTAAACGATAATATCGCCTGGGGTCAACTGGCATAGCCGCGATAGTTCTGGAACATTAATTCTCTGAAATTACACCAGGATCTATCTAAATGGACATTTTGTCAGTCAAATCCAGGAATCACTTAATTATCGTTGTCTAGTAATCCAATATAAGTCTGACATCGGAGGCAGCATAAATGAAAAACTCGTTTGTATAAAGTGACACGTGTACATAAAACGGCCGTGCAGAAACAGAACACGTGACCAAAAAATACAGCCTGACATCGGAGGCAGCATAAAAGAAATAACTAGTTTGTAGGAAGTGGCACAAGTGTATATAAAACGGCCGTGCAGAAACAGAACACATGACCAAAAAATACAGCCAGATCGTAACCCGTTTGGCATCCTAATTCAAGCATTTCAGAAAGAGATATGTCAGGGGATATACGCATGCTCATTAGTGACTTTCACGAATGCTAAACACCAAACACTAGCGGGAGTGAGGCGCTCATACGCAGAAGCCAAAAATATCACGTGCGCATGCGCGAACGCTAGTCACTAACGTGATGCGTCGCGAGCAGAACCGGCAACAATCCTTATAGGGGCTTAAGGAAATACCAATTATCCAATCTTCCTACCTCACGAGGAGTATATAAACTCAAGTTTTGTGACTCTTCATGGCATAACCATCGGAGCCACGGAGGGGTCGATCGGGAGGAATTTCCTTGCTGAAATCGTGAGTAAACAAGTGATACAAAACACGGCAAGAGTCTCTGGGGCGCTCATGTAAGTAGAATAGGGTTTTGAATACCCGCCCACTTTCTTTCCGAACAGGTGCTAAATAGCACACCAGACCTCGACGTTTTTGGACTCATGAGGCACTTGCATCAACTTCAAAACAGTATGTTGTGAAAACTTAATAGCATGAGATATCTCTCTTTTTTACAGGGGCACTTCACAATCCTGCTCTAAACGTTTATCACAGATTATGCGATGCTGAAAATATCTCGCAAAAATCCGCAGCTACAGAACAAACAGTGTGTGTTTTATGTTATATGTCAGTAAGTCTAGTGTGTCGTTTTTTCCTTATTTCAATCCCACTATAGGCACGATTGGCACCTATAGTCTCTGACCGCAAGTTTGTCACCTGTAACCACTGGTCACTTTGCCTATGGGTATGGAGAAGTAGACTACCAGAAAAAATATTTTTGTCTTATTTTCTTTTACAGGATGACCAAAAACTTCATTTTTGTTAGGTACATTGTTTTACCTGCACAGTAATTCTCACTTTTTATTGGACAATCTGATATAAGTTAGAGAAACGTGAGTAAGGTGGGGATTTGTGTCACCCCGTCCTGAAGAAGGTGTTTTTACACCGAAACATGTCGACGCACACAGAAAGGAGGTATTGCACATTGTCTGCACCAACACCTCCCCCACTTTAATTTTAACAGCACCAGCCCGGGGGCCTATTAAAAAATTTTTAGTTTCCCCACGAGCCAGGTACTTTTTAGAACCTTCACTAGTCCTTAAACCTCACCACACACTCACTTAAAATCCCTCACCTGCACCACACATAGTCTATCCAGTGCTCCCGCGTATTCGTAGGTCGCAGCACGCCGTACTCCGTAGAGGAGTACGATGACCCCGATGATGAAGCATGACACCAAGGGGCCTGTTGGTGTGTGAGGGGACCAAAAAACAATGGAGGTGTTCCCCAACTTGTGAGGATACACCTTAAACGAGTGGATTCTGTTTGTTTATTTACATTAATTAGGGAGAACGGATCCATTCATTTGTCTCTCTCTCCCTCTTGTGTTATTGATAGTACATGTAATAAATCTACTGTGATGTCTGAGCCAAAGTTAGCGGGGTTGGCAGAGGCTCCATACTTAAGTTCTTCGAATTCGAAGCAAACCTTACCTGGCTGATGTCTAAACGGCCCAGTGACTGAGGAAGCTCGTAGTGGTAATAGGCAGTCAATTCTGACTGAGGAGCTGAGTATTGAAACCCGAAGAGCCCAGGCAGACCAGTTAAGTAGGCCTCCTACTTCTGAGGAAGGCCTGCTATTTACACGTACCTTGCTTCAACCCGTCCTGCCCAAAGCTGAGAATCAATGTATTCTAGATCTGCCCCCCCTAGTAGCAGTTTTATTAGAGGTCCCTTCTCTTTCTAAAGAAACCAGATAAACTTCCTTGGATCTAATACACAAGGTTACACACTGGCGCAATAAAAATGTTGTAAATGGCCTGAATATATCCTCTGATATTATTATGGCAAGAAGAGTGGGGTGGATAGGCCAACGAACAAAAAAGGTTGGTGTGAAAGACTGTATAGTTGTGAATTTTGAGGAACGCTGCGAAAGCTAAGCTGCTAACGGGCTGCGCTTACAAGAGTAGCTCGACTTCCACATTTAGAGTAGTCCCGCTACAATATTTTTACCCTCCCAACCAGCGCACACGCTCCACCACTTGGCAATGGCAACTACCTTTAAACCCAGGTAGGCCTGACAACATAACCAACACACAATCCTACCGTTGAGTTACCGCTTCCAACCACTAGCTAGTCCCCAGGGCTTGGAGGAAAACGACTGACTAAGGTGTGAACACAAAACAAGCCAAGGCACAAATTTAGCCATCATGGCTCAACGCAAATCCATTTTTCTAGCCCAGAAACCCATTGAAACAATTGTTAATCACCCCTGTATTCTTCCTACCGCAACCCGTCTTCCGCCTGTTTACGAAAAAGTCCTCTTGTAGAACATAGCGGGACTAAGGACAAAAAGAGGCAATCCAAATTGGGAAAACTTTTTCTCCACATACCACATCATTGCCCTTCAAGAAGCATGGGAGGCCAACGATTGTTTTTATCTAAATGGTTTTAAATTGTTTTATAAACATGCTATCCATTGAGTATGGGAAGAGCTGGGGGGTTTGCTTCTAATGTTTTCACTTAGACTTTCTTGTAAAGCTCGAATGATGGATTGTAAATCACATCACGTGTTAGCAGTAGAATTATCTTTTAAGAATCGTGCTACTGTGTTAGTGGTACGTTTTTATAATTCTTTTTCTAGGGGACATGAGTTAGAACACTTGTTAGATTTAGAGGAGTTCCTAGAGCACTACAAGGAGGGTAAATCATCCTATTATGATTTAATAATTTTATGGGATTTTAACATTCATCTGTGCTATTCAAATTGCATTATAAAGCCCAACCAGGGGGCGACTTTCGCTTTATCCAATCAATTTGAGCATACACCCTCCGGTATCTTTTTGGAAGGCACTCTTTCAACTCATAAGCTATATTGCCTTCAACAAATAGATAGGCTAGCGTCAGTACCTACTTACTTAGGGAATGGAAGGCCCAGTACTATTGACTATATCTTATTGTCTGCACCATTAGTCCCGACCATTGAGGAATTAACTGTTTTCTGGTCAAGTTTTAGTGACCATAACCCCCTCACACGTATAATTCCACTTTCTACCATTGAAACTGAGGAGACCACTATTTGTATTACAAAAAAGGTTATCAGCGCTAAAGATCAAGCTCGTAGGTTAAAGTGGGAAAGGATTGTCCCAGATAGCTTCCTGGATAATTTATATATTGCTCTTGCCCCTGAAATACAATTTTGCCTAGACCCGTCTTCACATGGCAGAACTATCTTAGAAGCCTTTGAAATATTAATCAAACAAATGTCATCTGACCATACTGTCGTGAGTAGGGTCAGATGCTCAAAGGCCGAAGGATGGTTTGATGGTATATGTTCAAAGACCCATAGGGAGCTTTTACAGGCCATAAAATCCATCCCCAGAGACGAAGCTGAAATTAGGGGCAAAAGAAAGGCTTATAAATTAGCAGTCCAGAATAGAAAGAAGCAGCTAAGAGAGCTGGCATGGGAGGTTCTGGGTCAAGCCAGTGTGTTGAAAGATAGTTCTAATTTTTGGTCGGAAGTTAACAGTCCTTTCTTCTCTGAATCTCCAAATTCAAACATTGACTGTTTAATTCCGGCCGACCAATGGGTACAACATTTTGGTGATATTTTTAGCGACAGTTACTAGGGAGAAATTGAGGAGCCCAGGGAAGGTGGGTAAACTAGCACATCTCTCCATTTTAATATAGAAGAGGTCTACAACGCAATGATATCTAGATTGGGAGGAAAGGCTCCGGGCCCTGATGGGGTCCCAGCAGGCTTATACAAGGCTGACCCCAATGTCTGGGCTAGAATCCTAGCACACGTTTTTCTTGTTCACACTGTCTTCCGCTATCATGGGGAAAGGCAGTCATCATTCCCATTTTTAAAAAGGGTGCATGAGATGAGTCTGCATGTTACAGGCCGATCTCACTTCTAGATTCTGCTGCCAAAATAATAGGCAAAGTCATATTAGATCGCCTAACGGCATGGCTGGACCTTTTTAAATTTCATCTCTGATCTGCAATATGGCTTTAGGCTGGGCAAAGGGACTTTGGAATAATGCCTAAATTGTATATCTAGTGTTAGGAATGTACACCATCACCAAGAAGGGAATATTACATTTGGCATTTATGGACTTTACACAATCATTTGACTGTCTAAATAGATCAAAATTATGGTCAATGTTAAGTGACATGGGTCTTGAACTGGAGCTGGTGTCCTTTTTACATACTATTCACGAAACTGACACAGCTGCAGTCCAATGCAATAAAAATGGAGATTTGAGAAATTCTTGGGTTGTGAAGAGAGGGGTACGTTGGGCTTGCATTCTGGCCCCCCCTCATATTTACGCTCTATATAAATAAGCTAGGGTATTCTTTAATAGCTAGCTGTATAGACATCCCTAGGGTTGGTGACAAGAGGATCCCTGCATTACTATATGCAGAAGATATGGACCCACTAGCCAGAACCGCAGTGGGCCTCTAGTGACTTTTAGACGGTTTAATAGTTTTCATGGACTCTTTAGACCGGTCTACTAATTTTAAGAAATCGCATACAATGTCCGTTGGCCCTCGGAAGCCCCTAAAGACCAAATTTTATTGTAATGGGATCGAATTAACCAAAGTCCTAACATTCCCTTACTTGGGGGTACTTTTTGATGAGCGCGGGTAGTGGAGTGCACAAATTACGCAAAAAAAGAACACACTAGCCAGAGCGACGGGGCTACACTAAATTTTGTGCCTAAAACTAGGGTCCAAACCTTTCCCTGCTATGATGAAGATATATAAAGAAAAGTGCATTTCTATGGCCACCTACGGCTGCGACATTTTGGGCTACAAGGAAGGAAAGGATATCCAGAGAGCTGAAGATAAGTTTTTATGTAGGTTTTTGGCAGTACCACCCACCACCCCAGCATTTATATTACACGAAGAAGTAGGGGGTGGGTTACATCTCGGATGAGTTAGCGGTAGTCCCGTTGTTGCGCTGGCTGAGAGTATGGGACAGTCCTATTGTTAACTTAAACCATTTAATAATTACTGACTATGTAGCATTGGACAGAGCCGTGCATATCCCCTGGATAAAGCATATAACAGGCTTGACTAAATGGCTCGATTGCCCAGACTTATACTATAGCCCCAAACCTAAGGGCAAATCTAAAATCAGGGCCAATAAATTACAGTTTTTGGACATGCGCCAGGGTCTCAGGGAAGAAAAGGAGATAGCAAAACCAACGGTGAGAAGATCTATCCCATTACCTTTGTGCAATCGAGTCCAACTATATCTACTCATCATTAGTAATGCCTTTCATCGCTTCTTGCTAACCAGATTTCGATTACATTTGGTTCCCTGTCTTTTAGCTGTACCTCAAGGATTTACAAAACCTGCCACCTTAAAACCTAGCCCTTGCGACAATTTCTCTGCGCAAGATACCTTACATTTTATTTTCTTCTGTGATTATTATGCTTTGTTGCATAAAAAGTTTATATTTCCATTACTCTGAGATTGTCACTTTACTCAAGTTAGGCCCGCTTTGTTGTACCTCCAAATGTTATCCTCCCCTATGGTCTGTTTTTGGATTGCAGGTTTTTTAATTGGAGCCATCAGGTGCAGGAAAAAGTTGTCATTTTAGTCGTTATTAGTTTTTAGCAGTTTTTTATTTTAGTGGTTATTCTATGAAAATATTGGTATTCGTACACACACTGTTTATTGTATCTTGAACTCAGCACCTTGCACTTTATATGATGCCTTCCGCCTTACTTTCTAACTCTCCTATTCTAATTTTTTAAAGGTTTTAAAGTTTTGTTGATGAAATGAATGTTCTTAACATTTTCACTTTTATGGCATTGAATTGCCGAATAAAGTATCTTTGACTGACTGACTACAGTAGTACCCAGCTTGGAAGGGAAACCATTTCATAGCCTAGCCTCTGTGTAGGAAAAAAGAACTACTTCAGCTCTGCATCTGCAAACCCTAGGCAAATCGAAGAGTCCTACTGTGAAACAGCAAAACTTGTGAAATGGGTTGTTGGAAATAATCAGCTTCCATAAGAATGCATGGCTGCATAGTCTTTTAAACGTAATAAGTTTGTCAATAGAAAGTCAATGAAGGTGCTTTAACAGTGGAGAGATAGGTGCTGATTGAGGTAGTGCCAAAAGTAATATGCTTGCCATATTTCAAAGTATTTGAAGTTTCTACAGTATGTACTTAAGAAGTGACAAGTAGAGCTTGTTACAGTAATCCAAACACAATCCTACAGCAGTATACATGACCATGAATCTGGAATCTTTGGGTAGCAATGGTAGTACCCTCTGAAGTGTTGAATGAAAAAACACGAAGAGCAGTGTTTCGAAATTTGAGTTAATCAGTCCAACTTATTTCCAAAGTGCATACAGCAGTAACTGGAGTAGGACAAGTGTTCAAAGAGTGTGGCTGCTAATTATTCGACCAGAAACCCTCAAGGGAAGCTCTCACAATCATAACCTTTGTCTTATCCAAGTTGAGCTTTAAGCAGTTACGCTGCATCAAGTTGGGCATTGAAGACAGATGGGCTCGAATGTTGATTTGTGTATTGTGCACATCTCCATTCAATTGCAGAATAATTTGCTTATAGTCTGCATATGACATAACCTCTAAATTAACAGACCCAATCAATTGTGCAAGCAGGGGCACCTAAATGTTAAATAATGTGGGGATGAATCAAGACTCTTGGGACACCACTGGTGAGGTCTTGAAATACTAATGTGAACAGCAAAACAGTTACCCCGTATGTTCATACTTGCAGAAAGGATTTAAGCCATCCAAGAGCTTTACCTCTGACGTTCTTCTCAGGGGAGATGTTAGTAGGATTGCTTGAGAGACACTGTCAGACACTATGGAGGTGTCCAGCAGAATGATTGTGACAGCACGTACAATATCCTAGATCATCCGAATGTGGTTCGTCACAGCCACCAGCTCAAATTGTGTGCCATAATCAGAAAAATAGGCCAGTGATTGGTCAGGATGGTTGGCTCCACAGATGCCTATTGGAACAGTGGCATCACAATTACTTTCATGCTTGAAACTACCTTTTCAAAGGATACTGTTCCTTCAGAGAGCAGGGCAGGAATACTGAGAACTGTGCGAGAGATCTTCACTAGGCTAGAGTGTAACTGGTACCCAGACTTAATGGATCTACTGATCGTTATTATCTGCTTCTCATTAATCAAAGTAAATTCAGTAAGAGGCTGCTTACGATTGCTAACTGCAAGTTCCTTGGGGTACAGTGTGTCAGGACATACTAGAATTGAATTTGCAGTAATCTGTTTCATAAAAAGTGAGAAGAGACTCCTATATATAGTTCTAAGGAAGGAGTGAGTGAGTTATCACACACTGTTGGGTTGGTCAATTCTTTAACAATTCGAAACTGCTCTTTTGTGTTAATGTTTCCAGGTATATTCTGGACAATATAGAATTCGCACCAAGCAGATTTATCTTCTTATTTATAAATGTTAGCTTGTATTTTAATCTACCCACCTGGTCATATTTTTGCACTAAATCCTCTCCAATGCTTTGCAAGAGCACTTCGATATTCTTAGTGCTTCTGCATAACAGGGATACACAGGCTTTTTCTTCTGGGGGTTTCACCTTCCTTAGTGGGGCTATTTGCACAAGCTCACAAAAAATATAACATGTACTGTTCCTTATGGATCTTCCCAAATGAAACAAATCTCTTTGACAGTAATGGGCGTTACCCTAGTATTTTTAATAAAGCCCTTCCCTTATAGGCAGTGTGGGTCTCCTGGAGACAAACCAGCTCAGCTTGTTGATGATTTAGGTCTTCCCTTTGTATAAATTACTGACCCAGTTTAATCCATTAACAATTTACAATATTTGTATTGCATATTTGTATATTTACAGTGTTTGTATCATAAGAACTGTTTTGTGCCATATCAACAATTTGAAACGAACTCTTCTTGATCGTGATGCAACAATTAATAATATACCTTTTGTATGCTTTTCTCATGTTATCTCTTCATCCCTCGAAACCTGTATCTTTCTACCCATCCAAGCCCTATAATCTGCCTTCCTAGAGGCATACCAAGTTTAAATTCAAGCCTTTATCTGCCACCCACATCTAGGAAAACCATCCATATCCTGGCACATTAAAAAACATCATCCGTAAGTGATCTCCTCTTCCTATACATACACACACCTATGATTTTATACAATCCGCAACAATGTGCCTTTTAGGTTCAATGTAGTCAAACAGTCATATTATTGATATATCCCAGTCTGCGTTCAAAGTACAACCTTTCTTCCAGTCATTTAACAATTCCTGTGCTTTGACTTGACATAGTTGCACTTTAGATTTGCATTCAATTTTTAGCTTCGCCAGATCGAGCAGACCTACTGTAGTACCTGGAGCTTGTAAAAGATAATAATTTACCAAAGGCATCCACTCCCCCCAACAGTCACTGAAGTAAAGTCAAAGCGAACACATAAAGTGCCATCAATCCACTATGCTGGGTTTTGTTGTATGGGCTTGTTCATAAATGGCCTGACTTCTCAGAAATGTTTTTTTTCAAAATCAAGATTGACTTAGGCTTGCTAACATTTTGTCTGTCTTTTGGCTTTTGAAAAGGAAAGTGGAGAGCCCCTTGAATTTATGTATCAAAGTCCACATTATGTAAAATGGGAAAAGCCTTTTGTAAGAGCAGGACACTGGCATCAAGAGTTTGCAGGTTATGCCAACTATTTTTTTTTTTGAAAATCTGTTTATTAGCAAAGTATGTGAAGCAGTTACACACATTTCAATTTCAGCACATCAATATAAACCATGGAGATATCCGCTCAAAACAAATCTGTAGCTTTGTCATTTTGATTTCACATTTTACATTTTACGGCGATCAGAACTGTCGCAGTTAAACAAACCCCCATCTTTAGAAACCCTCCCACCACCCTCGAACAACCCACCCGACACTCTCTTTGCAGTTATCAAATGAAGTGAATAGAACGAACATTTATCTGGGTCACCCTTATTAGTACAACATGTAGTCTCTTTTTCAGTACACTTAGTCGGTGCGAGGCAGCAAGCCAGTGATTGGACGGTCCTCAACCCATAACTTTGCAACACAGCCGGTGACAGTGTGTAAGATGAAATTTCGGCCTCGGACATTTTATTCCATATTCGGTGTGTCACTATTATCCCCTTCCTCCCCATCATCCTCCGTTTCAAAGTCCCCCAGCATGGCAAACCAGTCTAGTGAGATCGGCCTTTTCCGCAACCCTCTGTATTCTTCGCGTTGCAGCGCTTCTCCCTCCGCCCTGCTCCAGCGCACTACCTCTGCCTTCCATAATTCAGGGTTGGGTGGGTTAGGTGACTTCCATCTCATTGTGATAGCTCGCTTCGCCAATAATAAGGCCAGATCCGCAAAGCGTGACGCCACTGTCCTACTGCGCTGGGAGGGTCTCAGCCCTAATAACGTGCCTTCTAATGTAGGAGATCGGGACAGGGCTCCTGCGCTCTCAAGTGATGCATGGACCGTGGTCCAGTAGTATCCTAACTTGGGGCATTGCCACACCATGTGTATCAGTGATGCATCTTCAGTGTCGCAGCGGGGGCAATTGCTTTTAGCATCAGGAAACATCGTATGTAAGCGGTGCGGGGTCAGGTAGGCCCTATGTAACAGCATTAATTGTATAAATTTGAACTTGGGGTTCCTGGCTACTTTCCTGGGAAACTGCAGTATTCGGTCCCATTCCTTGTCTCTCAGGGGTCTACCAATATCCTCCTCCCATTTCTCCCTGAGAAACGAGAGAGGGAATGTCCTCCCTTCTCTGATGCCCGCAGCAAGCCATCTCGTCAGATGTGTACCCGGTCCCATTAGATAGTGCATCTTAGTGAGGGGGTTTGTGTCAGGTTCCTGTCCCTCAGGTGCCCATGTATGTGTGATATAATTGCGAAGACCGGCGTACAGAAGGAATGATCCCCCGGGTATGCCTTGTGTGGTTCTGAAGTCTTCAAAGGACAACAAGTGGCCGTCAGTAAACAGGTCACCTACATGCGATACTCCCACGTCATGCCATGTGGTTAGTGCGGTCATCGTGAGAGCTCCTGTGCCCAATGGGATGCCCAGAAGTGTAATAGTGGGGGCATAGGAAGACTTAGGCGAAGTGTATTTCAGAGCCTTCCTCCAGTAAAGGATCGCTAGTCTAAGTAGTGGTGGGGTATCCCTCGGTATGTTCGAATTAGGTAGGAGTAGTGTGTGCAAGTTTCCTCCACCGTAGCCCTCCGCCGACATGTCGATCTCTTGGAGATTACGGCCAGCCACCCAGTAAGCCAGCCATTGAAGCTGACATGCGTAGTTGTAAGCTCTAAAGTCCGGCAGGCCCATACCTCCCGCGCCAGAGGGGAGTTGCAACTTAGACAAGCTTATACGTCTGCGGCCGTGCCCCCATATGAGCTCAGTAAGGAGAGTGTCCAGGGTCTTAAATGTCGCAGCTGGGATCAGGTAGGGTAAGTTGGTGAAATAATAGATAAGACGGGGAAGCATCACCATCTTTGATATCGCTATTCTGCCGGGTATGGAAAGTGGGAGTGTCAACCAGAATTGAATCTGTGATTTCAGTGCTCTGATGGCCCTCCCAAGGTTTCCATCAATCATCAGGTCGGACTCCCTATATATTTGCATCCCCAAGTATCTAAAGGTGGTTTCCGCCATCTGGAATGCATGAGGGGCGAAGGGTAAGGGTGTAATCAAGCCCGTTGCCGCAAATGTGTAGCCATAGGACTTAGATTCGCTTATGGTCAGACCAGAGATCGCCCTAAAGTCCTCGAAGGCCTGGGAAACAGAGCTCAGATCTCCCCTCAGGTCTCGGAAATACAATATAATATCATCTGCGTAAGCAGATACAATATGTGCAGTCCCGTGTCTGCGTATTCCATATTGGGGAGCCATCAATCGAAGCCGACAAAGCATGGGCTCAAGGGCAAGGACAAAAAGGAGGGGGGATAGCGGGCAGCCCTGCCTGGTGCCCCTTGCTATGGCTATAGGAGCCGATATAAGTCCAGAGGTGCGTACTCTCGCTGTGGGGACGGTATAGAGCAATCTGACCCAGTCAAGGAATTCAGAGGGTATCCCGAATTTGGACAGGGTGGCGAACATAAAGTCCCACCTAAGGGAGTCAAACGCTTGTTTCAAGTCCAGAGATATGCAGCCCTCTGAGTGTACGTCTCCACCGCCTCCGAGCATCAGTTGTGCTAAACGTCTAAGGTTCATGGCCGTGCTACGACCCGGAATAAAACCGCATTGATCCGGGTGGATCAGTTGCGGCACGTATTGCACTAGTCTCGCTGCCAGTACCTTGCTCAATATCTTGGAGTCAGTATTGAGGAGGGAAAGTGGCCTATAATCCGCCATTTGCAGCCCTTCCTTGGCAGGCTTTAATATAGATGTGATCAACGCCTGCATTGACGACTGTGGAAGGGACGACGTCCGTAAGGCCTCAATATAAATAGTGTGCAGGCGCGGTGCCAGGAGGTCTACGAATGTCGCATAAAAGTCGGCCGGTAGGCCATCCGTACCAGGGGTTTTGCCCTTGGGGAGAGCTCTTATCGCCTGCTTAATTTCAGCGATCGTAATGGTGCGTTTCAGGTCTTTGGCCTGACTCTCAGTGAGTTGAGGTAGAGTCAGGTCCCTCATGAAGGTCTCGAATGCATCTTCGGGTAGGGGCTGCGGAGGGCTGTAAAGTGTTATATAGTAGTCCTTGAACGCCGTATTAATCCCGAGTTGGGTGTTAGTTGGGGTGCCCGCCTGATCCAGAATATTCAGGATGGGATGATGAATTGGGGAGTCACGGAGAATGCGAGCTAGCAGGGGGCCGGCCCTATCCGCCTGTGTATGCTGCCTGTTCGTGTACTCTTTGTAGTCTAGGAGCCTCAGGTCTTCCAGTAGTTCCGCTTGCCTAATGCGAGCCTCCTGTAGTGGCGTGAAGGGTGCATTGGTGCCAGCTGCCTCATTTTCTAAGGGCGCAAGTGAGTTCTCCACTTCCGTCAATTGGGCAATTACTGCACGTTTCCTACCCGTCCCAGCAGCCATTGCCTCCCCCCTCAGGCAAACTTTAAAGGCGTCCCACTCCACTAGTCGGGAGCTGGCCGTGTTAGTATTTGTGGAAAAGTATGAAACTATAGTGTCAGACAGGGAGGCCCGAAATACAGAGTCCTCAAGTAGATCTGGAGATAGTCTCCAAGTTGGGATGGGGGTCAAACGCCTACCCCACTGCCAGGTGAGTTCTACAGGACTGTGGTCAGACAGAGTTTTCCCCATGTGTTGGGTTCGGACTATGGAAGCCGCTAGGGAACGGGAACAGAAAATGTGGTCGATTCTGGTATGGAGCTGGTGGGGTGGTGAAAAAAAGGTATATTCCCTGTCTCGTGGATGTACACTACGCCACGCGTCTGTCAGATCCCATCCCTCGGACCATCTCGCTAAAACCTCTGCCTGTTTTTTGCTCTCAGCCGCCTGCAAAGGGGGATGTGACCTATCCAAAGCAACATCAAGCACAGCATTAAAGTCCCCTCCAATCAACAATCGATGATCCGCCCAGTCTGCAAGGACCCCGTTCACTGTCAACAAGAACTCCGCCTGATTCGAGTTCGGCGAGTACACACACCCAAACACAATAGCCTCCCCGTCCAGCAGCCCCCGCACAAATACATAGCGCCCCTCAGTATCGATTCTGTGCTCCAGTAACTGGAAAGGGACAGAGCCGCGGAACCAGATCGCCGCCCCCCTGGAGAACGCAGAATAGGAGGTAGCAAAGAGCTGTCCCCTCCATTTCTTCCGGAGTTTCATGTTCTCAGCAGCGTTCAAATGCGTCTCTTGGAGGCAAGCAATCTGTGTCCCCCTGCGGTTAAGTTGGGCTAATATCCTATGGCGTTTATGAACCGCCCCCATGCCACGCACGTTCCAAGTGCACATTTGGTATTTATTAAGCGGCCCCATTTCCATCTATGAGACTCAGCCGGATGATAAACCCGGGTACCCATGGTAGTCCGGTTCCGTGAAAGGATGAGAGTGTCTTACAACCCTGGATTCCCTGAACAAAAGGGTTCCCAGGCAAACGTGCCCGAGATCCAAACCATGGTGCCCAACGTGGGCACAAGTCAGTTAAGTTTGTATGCATCTCGGGGGTGACAGGCCTCTGTCAGTAGTCTCTCTCTCTACGGCCTGTATTAGTTCAACAGCCCACCCAGAGATAGGTCCCTCATGCAACCCACCGCCTACCATACAAGTGGGGGGGAGACAGTCATACGTTACCACCCGGAGGGGAGCATACTTGCAGCAGTTCAGAACTCCTCCGCCATCTGGGCTGTGACCTTCGGGAAGAGCGGCAAGCTGTCGACCGAACCAGACACCTCAGTACGGGTGCCAGTGGAGATGGTGTGTCTGTCTGCAGCTGCTACCGCGTCGTGCGCTGCCAAGGCCTCCTCCGTTAGCCGTTGTCGCTGTAATGAAGATGGGTGTCTGCCTGTGAGGGCACCGGAATGGTGCGGCTGCGCTGGTACACCCTGGGAAGAGTGTTGTCCCGGGCTGGGGCCTTTGTCCTGTCGAGTCGGAGGGTTTCCACGGTTTTCGCCCTGGCGATCTTCAAACGGGTCCTGTGAGGCCGGCGGTGAGAGGGTGACTTCCATCCATTCTTCTGCCTCTTCTGGCGAATCAAAGAAGTGGGATCTGTTTGCGTGCAGAATTTTGAGCCGTGCAGGGAACAGGAGCGCATATTTCATGTTTCTGTCTCTTAGTTTGCGTTTTACATTCATGAAGGTGGACCTGGCACGCTGTACTGTAGGAGTGAAATCAGGGTAGACCGAGACGTTCTTGTCCTCAAAACGTATCGGCGCCTTCTCCCTGGCTGCCCGCAGGACAGCGTCACGATCCTTGTAGTGAAGGAGGCGTGCGATAAGAGGACGAGGGGGTGCTCCAGGTTTGGGGGGCCGCGGCGGCATCCTGTGTGCCCGTTCCACACTATAGAGGGCAGTGAGATCTTCTTGGCCCACTAACTGCCGCAGCCAGTCTTCCACAAATTGGGTAGGGTTCCTCCCCTCGCTTCTTTCCGGAATACCTAGGATGCGGACGTTGTTGCGGCGGGCCCGCCCTTCGGCATCGTCCACCCTATCCCACAGTTGTTTAAGTTGTTTCTCCACACCTTCCAACTTAGTGGAGTGTTCCGTCTGTTGCGGTACAAGGTCATTCAGTGTGATCTTTTGTTCCGCTACCCGTTCTGCCAGTTTGTTGTGATCAGCCCTTAATAATGATAGTCCCGTCGCCATAGTATCTATACGTGATTCCAAGGCTTCGCGCGTCGCGCGTATCTCGTTTAGGATGAGGTCCAATTTTGCATCTTGGGAGTCCCTTCCGGTCGGCGGGATGATGTCCGCATTGGAAGAGGCCAGTGGGTCTTCAGAGCCCGTGGATTGCACGTCCATCGCGGCTCCCTGGCCATGGGCCCTGCCTCTGGGCTTGCCCATGGATCTCGTGTGCAGGGTGACGCAGCAGTGGATACCTCTGGACGCCGCTGCCTGCTCCGGAGACCAACCAATACGCAGTCCACGGCCACCGGGGATACAGGATGTAGTGGTCAAAGAGGGCAGAGCGTATATATGGTCTATGCGCGCTGCACTGTAGTTGGGGTGCTTGTAAGTCTACTGGGGGCAGCAGACAGTCGTCTCCCCTGCTTCCAGGGAGTAGAAGAATAGGGACCGTGTGGCCCTAGGTGTTGTTAGGCACGACTCGAAATCCTGAACAGGAGCGTGATGAGCAGCTATGCTGGGAGTATATGGCCAGGCGGTATTGCTCACGTCGCACTTCCACGCAACGAGCCGGCGCGGGTCCTCCGGCCCTCAGTGGTGTGTCCTACCTTGTAAAATGTCCGGTCCGGGGGGAGCAACACCTCGGTTTAAGGCCCCGTCTCACCTTCAGGGCGCCGAGGGTACTGCCCGGCTGTGCTGGCAAAATGGCGCCGGAGGCAGTCAATATACCACAGCCCCGGTGTACTCAGAAAGGTCCAGTCAGGGTCGGGCACTCCGGTCCGCTGGCCCAGGGAGCGGCAGCACTGTATCTGCAGGCTCAACCAGAGTTGCCGAGGGCAGACGCCGCAAGGACGAAGGGCGAGCCGGCAAACCAATCCGGTGAGGTTCCCGCGCGTCCCGCAGGCCTCACAGCAGGGAAGCTGGAAGGTGCGCAGTGTTGGAAGGCAGGCAGCAGGGCCACGGACATGTGAGGGTGTCCGTGCGTGCTCCGGAGCCTCCGCTGAAGTCCACAGTCCCTTCTGATCAGGGGCCCCGTCTGGACCGCGCTGATGGTGCAGTGCGAGTCGGGCAGGCCACCCAATTGAGCCCGGGGCTCCGCCTCGTCCCGAAGGCCGCTGCAAGGGCCGGTGACGCAGCGTTCTCGCGCTGCTGGCCGAGTGTAATAACACCTCACCGCTGCTTTCAGCACCCCCCCGGGGGCTTCCGGAGTAGAAATCAGATGGGCTGCCGTACGGGGCTGCAGGATATATCGCTAGTATTTTTGGGCTGTGGACGGAGCTCTGGAACTACGCGTCCACCATCTTCGGCTCCAGGCCACGCCCCCCGCAGGTTATGCCAACTAAACCAATTTTCAGAGTCCTACAGTTCCCACTGAATGTCCACTGACTTCATTGTGTGGTCTTTATTATACGACCTTCAATCTCTGATGTCCACTGTTCGGCGATCTGTATAGTGAGTGATGCAACAGCCTTAGCAATGCTGCACATAGCTCTGTGTGTCTGTAAAATTGGCAGCCCAAAAAGCATGGTGATCTTTCCTCTTTTCTTTACGCTGGGTTCTGTATATGTGAGCTCTTTACTAAGGTGTGGTAGCCTCCCTCTGCTTCCAGCCATACATTTCCAGTCTGAGTTTTAGCCAATACAAGAGGACCTCTGAACACATACCTTCCCATTGCAGTGCTTTGCCACCTCCTTTGCCCTCTGCTGTCATCTTTCCAACTAAGCTGTACAAAAGGGGGTGGTGATGGACGGAGCATCTGAACCAATCAAACACTCACACCCAGTCAACAGATCTGGGTTTAATCCATCACCGTTCTTTAGCCCACTCTGCCACCCCAGTTCGGACATGGCCATATGCAAATCAGTCTGACCCTGTGCCTCATGGGAACAGTCCAGCCCGAACTGCCAAGCCATGCCTTCCCTGGACCGGACTCAAGCTTCCTAGGACCGGTTTCTGGCATTACAGCCGTCTTCAGCCAGGCTTGCTTGAATCCAGTGGGAAAGTGAGCAAGGGACTCGCATCTGAGCATACCCTGCCAACTTATGGCGAACAAAGCGGTACAAAAGGGGGTGGTGATGAACGGACTGATTTGCATATGGCCATGTCTGAACTGGGGTGGCAGAGTGGGCTAAAGAACGGTGATGGATTAAACCCAGATCTGTTGACTGGGTGTGAGTGTTTGATTGGTTCAGATGCTCCGTCCATCACCACCCCTTTTGTATATTTTTCCAACTAGGTCTCCCCACAGGTTCAAAGTGCTGAGAATACATATTTTTGATTTATCATCAGAATATTGAGTAGTAGAGAAGGGATCATCGCCATTTGTACATTTGGTGAATTTGCAAAACATCTTACCCAGTCTCCTCTTTTACCTTCACTTCACCCCTTAGGACTGAAATAAGGATTATTGGTGGCAGTGGCACGAACACGTTTAGCATTGGAAGTATTAACTGGCACTTATTTATTAGTATTGAGATTCTGAGGTCCAAAATTGACAGATTACCTTCCATCAATGAGCCAATATTATGAGAAATATTTTCAGAAGCAAAATACAAGAGAACAGCGCTGTCTGCTTATAGGTATGGAAGGCGCTGTTATCGGAGTGTCTTGTGAATCACCATTTACAGTGAAGTTACCTGTACCTCCTGTGAAAAAAGTTGCTGACCATCTTGTGATGAGGCACTTGTTGGAAATTGCCCTTTCAGCAGGGTCACCCTACAATTTTAGCCTATTTGATGCACCCTATTTTTGTAGACCATAGAACTCTGCACACTTTACTCATGCTAACCAGTAGTGAAGTGCTTATGCCCCCTCCTTTTAGCATGCTAAAATTTGAATACACATGATTGGCATATATATATCATCTATAAGTCACTGGTATATGGTACAGAGTGTATCAAAGGCCTGTAAGTTAAATGCCACTAGTAGGCTGCAATGCCCATTTTGCCACCCACTGCAGTGCCCAACAAACCTGCCACCAGACCTACCATTGTAGCCTGGTTGTGCAGTTGTAAACTGCCAACTCGACATGTTAAAACAAATCTTTTTTGACAGGTCAAAACCTTCATTTAAAATATTAATGTCACCCCTAAGTAGGCCTTATTACCCTTAACCACATCGACGCGGATGACGAGCTCAGCTCGTCATGGGGTACACCTCTCGTACGCTGAAGACGAGCTGAGCTCGTCATGAACCGCGGCATTTACGAATCTTCAGCGCACAGCGGGAAAATGCGCCGCACCGATGCAGTTAAGACAGGGTGCATGGTATTAATAAAAAATAGGACATGTAAATGTTTACTGTCCCACATGTCCTTACAGTGAAAGAGGCCTACAAGCTATTTTCACTGTAGCATTGTTGGCTGCTCCATAGGAAAGTACTGGGTTACATTATTACATCTAATAATGCAATTTCGGAATGGAAGCAGCTAGAAAACTAATTCAGTGATTTTAAAATAAATAATTCAAAATCCAATTTAATTTGGTAAAATTGAATTTGTTTAACTATTAAGGAAAAGGTTCTACTTTTAGAAACTTATCCCTGTCTGAAGTCCTTGAAAGCTAATCTGCATTTTGCTCTCTGACTTAATCCAGCCAGTAATTCGCATTTGTATAGGTGTGAACAGGAGCAAAAAGCCTGGGGTGTGCCCAAGAGTTGCTTTTTCCTTTGCAGGATGGCCTGTGGGCTGAGCCCATGGACTTGTTTAACTTGAAAGAGGGCTACCCTGTCACATGCAGATGCAGCGAACACCTAAGCCTACACCCTTCTTTTGTCCCTGCAGACAGACCAGCCCGAATCACTGTGGGTCTGTTGTTGACATCACATTGCCAAATCCTTTTGGCGTGTCTAAACCTGCTTGAGAGGTCTGCTAGGGGCGACGCACTTCGGCAGGTTAGAACAGGATGGTAAAACAATTCTTGTGTATCCTCGGTCTGGTTGCTAAAAGTCTGTTTTTTTTTTCTTTCCACCTGACATTTGTGTTGAAACTGAATTTTATTGTTGGACGTGGGACAACACAATACACTTCCCCAGCCCACAGAGCACAATTAGTGTTGTCGGATGCTTTCACCATGTTGAAAATCCCCAATGTGGGTAGGTTAACCCTGAGAACCTTTATCCTGTTGGTTAGGGCATTCCCGGGGTCATTCCCACCCACTAGCACGTTCCAGGAATAAATGTGGCATCTCCAGGCACCCACCTTGAATGCTCCTGGACCAGTGGAAGATAGTAAAAGAACTTAACTTGCTGTCTGAAACCTGAGAAGGGAGTAGAAGACTGGACCTGCTCTCCATTTTACTTCCAGAAGAAAGAAGTGGACTTCAAGTGTCATAAGGCTGACCTATTAAGGCTACAGGGAGGCAGCGAGCTACAAGACTCTTTTCCTGCTGCTGCCCAGCTGACGGCAATAAGGGTCACAAAATTAAACTATAAGGCTAAAAAGAATCTGATTGCATGTAAAGCATTTTGAGTTGTGTTCATCACTGGTTGATTTTGAGATTCAGTACTCTCCACTACCCCATATGATAAAACAATTAAAGTATAGAAAAATAGATTTTCCACATGCACTACTTTTTGAGTAAGATACTGACGAAGAATGCACAAACTGCTTGAAATACATGAAAGATGTTTGAGCACGTTGAATCTACTGGTCTTATTTTATCTCTGCAGTCGAGGGGAAAAAGTGCTCATATTATTCCCATCATCCAGACATTCAGACAAATACAGGGCCATTGACTCCAATATCCATATGTATGTATGTGTAGTTGTGATGTATTCCTATAGGTTCTGTATCGATCCCCCTGTTCCTGACCCTGTTCTGGTTAACAAACTAACTAGCAGCCATCCCATGATGCAGAAACCGTTATCTGATTAAGCCACACCACGGCACAGGAACGCGTTATCTGATTAGGTCATAACGCTTGCCATCTAATTAGGCAAGCAATATTCCTCCAGCCCCTGATAAGGCATACGGAGTTCTCAAAACAAATCAAACCTATGACAACCTGGGAAAATCCCTGCGGCCATTGTTTTGATTTCACCGAGAACTTCAGTAAAAGAATGTGCTAACGACCAGTTCGTATGACATCCTTATTGACGTATCTATGTCCATCCTTACGTCAATCTCGGCACCTTACAGGTATAAATATTACCGATATTGCCTTAAGCAAACACACGCGGTGGTGACGAGATCGGAGCAGCGAGACTTGCCGAAGAGGCCAGCACAGAGCGGACCCCGCTGGCGCTGCCCCGCCTTCCTGACGCGCTGAGAACGAGACGCTGCTTTCTCCTGCCGAGAAATCCAGCTCCGGCGCTTCCAAGCAGCCCTTGCAGGCAGCCTGGAATATCGAGACCAAAGACGAGAGATACCATCCCTCAACCATCCTAGGTCTCAGGTACAGAACTGAATAACCCCTTGCAGAGAATTCTTGAGTCAGTCACTTGGCAAAACAAACTTAACTTAAACTGCTACTTTCTATTCCCGCCCACGTATTAGGCTTAGGTCAGGTACACCGGGGTAGGCGTAGTTAGAAGCACCAGTTGAGTACGATTAGTCAAATGTATATATGTATGTATCTATTTTATCCATTTTAAACCACCATATGGCTTAGAAACCATATAAATGTTTTTACAGTATTATTTTATACTTCTGCTTTTATTGTATGCACTTTACTTAACCATAAGTATTGCAATAATATCGATTCATTTCTCTTGTACGAGAAAAGAGACTGATAAATAAATAACATCTTTTATTGAACACGCCCGTCTCTTCCTTTTCTCTACAATCTGGTGAAACTAAGAATGCACGTACTGACTGAGTAAAATAAGTTGTCTTTTGTTTTCACACGACTCTAGAGATACACTCTTGATTAGGGGAGAGCAAAGTTGTCATGTTCTATGGTTGTCAGAAACTAAATCCCTTCTTGTCTATCCAGGGAGGTTCAACTCCTCCTTGCCTATTCGAGAAAGTTTCTAGTGAACTCTGAGCTAGCTGGCAAACCCAAAACTTTAAGTCTAATATCGACAATAGAAGACCTAGTTAACGTCTGGTCTAGGCCTATACTATTGAAGGTATTATTCCAATGCGCAGAGCCTATTGGGATAATAGGAACTACACTACATGGCGCCCAAACGTTTGGAAAGGCGATAAAACTAACGCAAGACATTAGAGTAACTCAGTCGTGCTTTTTCACTCAGACCCCTTTTTTCCCCATAATACTCCAAAGACGTCTGGAGTGGGTGAAAGGTAATATCCGCCAAACCTCGCAGGAGGAAACTCCTATGTATGGTTCAATCAACGTTGAAGGATACACTGTTCCAAAATATTGTGCATCTAATCTTTGTTTCCATAAGAAACCTGATCTGCAAACAAACAGAATAACCTTCTGGACAGTACAATGTCAGACAGTGAAGGAGAAAGAGAGGCAGTTAGAATAGCAGCTGAACTCGTAGCAGCTGATAATACTATGCAAGAAGCAGACCCGGATATAATACTCATCCCGGTCAACATAAGAAAATCTGTAACTTTAAAACTTATAGAAAATGGACTGACACCTAGAGGTGGCACAGTCATATTCGTAATAGAGGCACACGAATATCGGCAGACAGAGGTATTCTATTCATGGATACACTTTCCAGCAGCAAACGCTGTAACAAAGCACTTCCACTATTACAAAACAGAGGAACCTCCTAATGAGTACACTCCTTTCGAGGAGGTGGAAGTACCACTTAAATTCCAAGAGTACCTGCTCTTGTTTAATGGCGCCCTAAAACATAATAATCACATCACCAGGCTCGGTCCATTAGGTAGACCAGGACCAACGTGGCCGGTCCTAGCCGGATACACACCACATCCAGACATCGAAAGAATGTCTGCAGCAGATCTTTTAATACAACTAAAACAATTAATAAAAGTACATAGACAATTAGTCCAATATGTAATGCGGACTTCAACAATCCAACCAGCAATTAAAATTCCACAGCTGACCCCTCATCAGGGGAACACAAATAAAATTACACCACAGAACATACAGTCCTGCCTAGGTAAAGTACCAGCTAAACGGGAACAAATACCATTCTGGTTAGCACAAAAAATCACCCAAATAGAGGCGGTGTTTCCAGACACCACCCCTTTAGAAAAACACAGGATTCTGACTATCTGTCTTCCAATGGGAATCGCACCACACGTGGAGGACTGTGACACTTGGGGTACAGTCTTTGCTTCCATTTACACAAAAACGCATGGTGTTCCATCCATCTCGGTAATACCAGATGTGCTAAAACAAATTCAAGATGAATACGGTCCAGAACCCGCTTTAACTCTCGGTATGAAATTACTAAAAGACTTCAAGCAGGTCTCGGCAATACTATTAGCCAACATAAAGGGAGAAGCAGCAAACGTGGCGATCCGCCAAAGGTTAAAAGAGACAGATATAGCAGACCAACCAGCTGTAATTGCCAGAATTATAGAAAAATCCTATGAGGAACTAGGTAGAGATAGTTTAGGTGGAATACCAGTAAAACCCCAACTGATTGAAAGTCCTGAAAAAGTATTTTTTTTAAATAATTTAACAACACAAAAAAAGAGCTGGGATGGAAACAAACAATCCAATCCTAAAGAAAAGAAATTCCAGTCCAGAGGAAGGTCTCCTCGGCGGAGAGAAAGATCTCCGAACCAAGGACGCAGGTCTCCCCAAAGTGAGCCCTTTGGGAAAAAATACAATCTTAGAAATAGGGATAATATAAAGAAGCCTGATAGATATCAAGAAATTGATACACGTCCCTCTCAATCTTTTCAGACTTCCTCGCAGAAATCGGAAAGAAGAGGACGATCAGAACACAGGGAAGAGCACGTCAAGTCCAAAGACAAGGAACCTGCTCATCTAAATAAGAAATCACAATTTCCAAAAAAGAAGGTAGCCAGTATTAAAGTAATCAACAATGCCGAGAATACTGAGGACACAACTGAAAAACGGCGAATGGGCTCAGACAATGCTAGACAGCGCAGCAGAAGTGAGCATAGCTCGCAAAGTCCTTATGAATCATCTGGAGACAGTGGACACGAATGAATACCTTCAAGTGGAAACTGCAGACACCAGAGTTAGCAAACCTCACAAAATATATGAAATAACTTTACGTATAGAAGGGGATAAGACTAGAAAAATAAGGGGCCTATTTTGGGATAATCTCTCCAAGGGCTATGACATCCTTCTAGCTGAAAAAGACTGGCCACCAGAGTTTGTCAGGGAGTGCCCACATGGCGAAGAAATAATTATGCCTGCCTTCTCAAATAATATTCCAATCCATAAAAAATACACACTTGCTAGAAAATGGGCAGTAGCTCAAGCTCCTGCTTTATATAAAAATCATGTAGGATGGGATGAGGACTCTCCTCCTCACAAAATCCAGTTAAAATCACAACCTACTGCACAGAGACAGTATCCAATCAAGCAAGAAGCTAAAAAACAGGTAAAAGAAATACTAGATCAACTAGAATACCAGGGGGTGATAGAAACTTGCACCTCACAAATGAACAACCCTTTGTTTCCGGTCTCCAAACCAGACAATTCATATCGTCTAATTTTGGATTACAGACACCTTAACTCATGTTGCAAAACTTTTGCAGTGCAAAACTCGCATAGTGCTGCACTAATGAATAACATAGTGCGCAAAAAATATAAAACAACATTAGACATCTCTAATGGATTCTTTTGTCAAAATATAGCACCAGAGAGCAGATACTTGTCCGCGTTCTCAATAAATGGCGCTCAAAAACAATTCTGTCGGTTACCCCAGGGGTACAAGAACAGCCCAGGATTATTCTCAGCGAGAGTAACAGAGTTACTACAAACCTATGATGACGAAGCGTTATCTTATGTCGACGACATATACCTAACAGATGATGACTTGGATACTCACTTAAAGAGAATGAACACCATAATACTTGGGTTCGCAGCAGAGGGTTACAAATTCAACTTTAAAAAATCTAGAATTGCCCATCTAACAGTCCTGTTCTTAGGATATGAATTATCAAGTGAAGGTAAAAGCCTGGCTGACAATTTCCTAGAGAAATGTGCCGTACTCCAAGCACCTAGAACACTAAAAAACCTACAGTCAATTCTAGGCTTCCTAAATTTCGGAAGAACATACATTGCAAATTACGCAGAAAGGGTCAAACCCCTTTATGATCTAATAAAACCAGATTTTAAAAAGAACCAATTGGACTCAAATACACACAGAAATTCTGAGATCCTTACAAACAGACATGTTAATTAAAACAAAATTAGAAACACGTGATAACACACGCAATCTTGTGATTCGAGTCATCCCAGGAAGATGCGGATTCACATACCTGACCTCTAATGAGGGAGAAAAGGTACCGATTGCATTCAAATCACACTTGTACACAGAAGCTGAAAAGAAGTTCAGCATTAAAGAAAACCTTGTTCATGCAGTTCAAACGGCAATAGCTAGAGAAAAAGATAAAGCTGACGGTAGACGTATCACAGTCAGAACAGCAGAATCAGCCTTTGAGGCATTAACAACCCCATGTAATTTACCAACAACAGCGTTGAATCCTGAATGGATACAATGGGTGAATTCAATTACAACGGACAGAGTAAAATACTACTTTGATCCAGAATTAAAAGAATTAAAATATCTAGAATATGAAATGACATACCCTCTGCCAATCGACATTCGGCCCTTACGACAGTACGCCTGTGTAATCTATACAGACGGCCATGCTCAACCACCAGGGTGGGGAAAACAAGCATATAACCCCACATGTGAAATCACATAAGAAGTGTGGCACGGAGGGAAACTGAGACCTCTGCTAATAAAAACACATTCAGTAGAAACTAATTCAGAAGAACAAACTGAAATAATAGCATTGAAAATGGCGCTAGATAATGCAGATCGCGAATTCCCGACACTTATAGTGTCCGATTCATATTACTGCGTCAAATCATATAACAACGATTTGCAGAATTGGATTCAAAACGGTTACAAAGATGACACAGGTGCAACAATAAAGCAAAAAGTGCTTTGGAAACAAATAGTTCTTTTACAGAAAGAACTACCAAAGACTCACGTGATACACTCACTGAGTCATCAGCGTGATGGCGTTCACGTTGCAGGGAATTCATTGGCTGAGAAAGCCACGACGGTAGCAACTGAATCGGCTTCCGTAGTTAGAAAAAAGCGTGCAGTAAAATACATTGACGGTGAAACAGTGCTGGCGGTGAAAACGTCATCAAAAGGCGACTGCTCAGCGCTACCGATCAACTATCCACTCAATTATACATACATAATCGATGCAAACTCCGTCCCTTTTGCTCGAATCCCTGGAGTGGGGGATAGAGTAATTCCAAACATGGACAGGAGAACTTTGTTAATTGTAGACGCACATATAGGTGAGGGTCTTAGTCATCTCAAACTAAAAGATTCTCTGGAAGAACTACAATCAGTGTACTGGTGGCCAGGCATGAGCCTGCAGCATCACATTTTTGTAAAAAAATGCCTGGACTGCAACAGAGATCGCAGCGGCGAGAGAAACGGTGTAATACCATGGCGTTTCACTCAAGAAGGGCAAAACAATAATCAATAAAACCAGTATAAATAATGCGTCCTATTAACAAACAAAGACTAGTTTCCACTTATAATGTAGACCCCAGCACTCGGCTGACGTCGGGACTGTTATAAAAAGATTTGCGAGTCTAAATGGCATATACGCTAGGAGCATGCTACGTTTGACCAATGTTTTCACTTTAAGCCCTCAAGCCTGTGGGGAAGCATGGCCAAATGAGCATAGCACAGCGGGATTCTTCTCACTTCCTTCCTGAGGGATACGGGATGGTGTAAAGAAAAAACCAAGGCATAAAGCTATCTATAACAGAAAGGATATTAGGTTCGGGAGCTGGGTGGGTCAAACATCTAATAAGTGTCCAACGTAGTCTAAACAACCTGCCAAGAAATTCTCTGAAGGGATTCAGTCCGTACGAATTGTTGTTTGGGACTAGAATGATGGTCTTAGATCTTGACAGTCAGACTTCAGTGGTAAAAGATAAAAGCTTTGATATCAAAGATCGTTTGGCTATTTTGCAGGACTTAAATGAAACAAGGAAAGACCTGAGCAACATAAAGTTGAAACAGCAGCCAACAACCACTGAAGAACCACCACCTGTCCTAGCAAGACCTGTCTGGATTCCAAAAGTCGGGGATCTAGTCAGGGAAAAGATCGCGGTAAAGAAGGAATTTGGGCCTTCTTACAGAAAAGCAGTTCCTGTCTTGTCTATCAACGGGACAAGATCAGTAGTACTACCGCCCCTTGCTGGTAAAAAGGAGAACAGAGTTGTATCAATCGACCTGGTAAAACCACAATCATGTGGCCGATAACAAACAGTAGGCCAAGTGGACTCCCGATAAGTAGTAGAACACCAAGGTTTGCTACAAATACAGAGGTCCTAACTAAGAGGCTAATCACATTCGAAACGCCTACAGAACAACAACAAGGACTATGCAACAATGCATTGGAACTCAGACCTCTAAAAACCCAAATAAAAACATTTAGTAGAGACACACCAACCTACAATGAAGTAACAAATGAATATGCTGAAACTGCAAGAAACGGTAATCCTGAGGCAATTGGAACAATAGACAGAACGGCATCCGGCTACTTCATCAACTTCGATGATTCTTCTGAAGATCTAAGTGAATCAAAGGAACAGACATCAACAAAAACCTTTAAAGATAAAGCTAAGGAACTTTTGAAACCACTGAAAGAAACCTATCTGATTTCTCCATGGATTGAATTTTGGGTGGCCTTTGGTGTATTTTTGCTCATACTTTGGCTCATCATGGTACTATGCTTGGGACGCTTCCTTGAGGGAAAATATACTAAAATGGACACAGCAAGCCAGAAAATCAACTTGATCCTCAAGCCACACACGTCTTCACACGTCGAGAAAAGAGAACTTTCTTCAGTCAACTTCACAGCCAATCCTATACCGGGTGGGGTAGCATGGGACAATACTGACTATGAAATTTATGGTCCGGTGGAAATCCTGAAATATCCACACCAAATCAAGATCTCGTTGAATGACTTTGTAAAACCAAGCTCATTTGCTGATGATTGGGACTTTGAAAGCATTAATGATATGATGTCTGACCTAGTGATGTCTGCTAAATTTACCAAACATGATTATTTGCAGGGTTCATCTAATTATGATAGTATGTACTGTTACAACCACTATGGTAACCATTTTCTACATAAATCGGCACAACCTAGAAATGTTTTAAATTATAATCAATGGGAACATTGTGCAACCCCTCCAAAAGGAAGCTCAAGAACCTTTTATGACAAATATTCATATTTTTCAGGGTTCAACACAAGTAATGCTGAAACATTTTATTTCAAATTGTCAAATAAGACAGGAACAAAAACTATGCTTACAAACACGAAATTGATATATTCGGACTCGTTTTTTGAACAAATGAATACATTTGGTTTTGATTATTGGGACAAAAATGTTGAAGTAAAAAGTGTTTGGGGTACAAAAGAATGGCAAGTACAAGGTATAGATTCATTGTTTAGAGCCTGCATAATCCCGGAACAAATTGTATTTTTGAATGACACTATTCAACAAACTACCTGTCTTGGCCTAGCCAAAATCAAAGACTTAAATAAACCGTCTATTCCAAAGCCAACAATGAACAGCAATAGCTCTACAGATGAAGAGATAGACGTAAACTATGTATTAAACCAAAACAGAACACATC
Source organism: Lissotriton helveticus (assembly GCF_964261635.1). Taxonomy (NCBI): domain Eukaryota; kingdom Metazoa; phylum Chordata; class Amphibia; order Caudata; family Salamandridae; genus Lissotriton; species Lissotriton helveticus. The sequence goes on along the minus strand of NC_136059.1, from coordinate 1,353,867,936 downwards.
CTGATTGGAAACAATGGTTAATCTGGCCCACAGATACTAATAACTGTCAAGACAGATTCCTGAACAAAACACAGGGGTTCACATTGACCAGGCCAGACCCTAGATATTCCCAAAGACAACACCCAGGGATAATCACAACCTACAGTGTGGGCACACTCTGCCTTCAATGGCTACAAACTTCCACACTGACAGAAATTAAGCAACACCTAACTTTACTTACTGATGGTGCTGACTTGCGTGATTTCATTATGGGACCGCGCAAACAGCGTCAAAAACGCTTCATAGCAGCCTCTATATATGCAGCTTACAACCAGGCCTGGAAGATAACTCAAATTGAGACAGCAGAAAGTATACGGGAAATTGACCGTATTAATTTGGAAAAATCACTTTCTGTAGTGGACAATGGGCTAATGACTCTGTCCTCCAGAATCTTTTCATTGGACAGCATTGTGTCTTCAGCAATCGACATAATATCGCAAGACTTACTGTTGTTACAACACGGTCAGTCTCAATTGCGTTCTATTATACAGCTTGGCTGGACGTTACAAAATCTGCGTTCAGGCTATGTGCCTTGGCGTTTAATCAACACAACGTCACTATTCAATATCTTTAACCTTACTGATAAACACATCAGTATGGCACAGAAGGGTGCTGATTATACAATCCTGAGCATTGAGAAACTCGAGAGATTACCATTGACAATGTCAGAACGACCTGTCATTGAATGGATAATACATGGGATAATTAATATTCCAATATCTACTTTCAGGTTTCAATACTGCCAAAAATATATACAGGCTGGCATGTACGAAAAATTGGGAAAAGGGTACATTAAGTCAACATGGAACTTGCCCTATTCACATGCATGTGTCAGTAATAAAGGACAGAAAGTGTTTCTTAGTGGCAATAATTGTGCGATGTCACTAAGCGGTACACTTCTGTGTAATGGAATTAGTTTGCATGGAGCCTGTGAAGGGAACTCGAACAACCTTTCATGTCACCAGCTAGGCACACCTGCAACACAGATAGAACCATTCTTTAAAAGACTATAACGGGAGTTACATTCTAATTGTGGATCGCAGATGTTGTAGTTTACTGCCCAGGGTTCCTTATCTCATAAGTACGACTCCGAAGGTCATGTGCTGTGGACGCTTATTGTTCCCCAGCTCCTTTCCAGACAGGGAGGCAAGGACATGGCCCAACTTGAAAATTACTTCTATTCGAATTGATACTTTAAGCAGAATGAAAACAGTGCTTCTTCAGACGCCGACCAGGCTCACGTCATCAAAAGAAACGTATGATCTCCTAGTCGCAAGGACGACTGCAGAGATTCACTCATTGTTATCAACTAATTCCCCCATACATTTCGCAGAAATCCTGAATGAAATCTTAAATATTTCTGATACCAGTGGAGTTTCAAATATATTTAAGACAGTGTTTTCAGGGGCATTAACACCATTCAAAGCCATACTGGGTATTTTTCCAGACTTTGTCCATTCGATTTTTGGCGGACTTCCCCTCATTTTGGGACTAATTGCAGGAATCCTATTCTTGGTCCTTATATTTCGTTATGGCAAACCATGTCACAGACAAAACACCTGCGACAAGGGAAGAAACAATCCGAGCCATTGGATACCGGGACTGGATATCAAAAATCCTGGGACTATCCCGGCTTAGAGACCTAAACATGACTTGGTTTCTTTCATTACGACCAATGTGGCATCGATGTGTTTTACCTGTATTAAGGTGCATGCTGTGCGGAGAAGAATGCGTGTTGGACACCTGTCTGACGCTACAATCGGATGCGCCAATGGATGCAGAAACATTGTTGGGTCCGGTAACGGCGCATGCATTGTGCTGCCCTCAACGGCTGCCAATCCTGATGACGGCATTCATGGAAACTTCACCACTACGATTGAGGGGTAGTGAAGCTCAAGATGAAAGCAGCATCGATCAGGTACGACCTTCTGTCAGCACTACTAATCAAAACGTCAATGGAGACAATCATGCACATGAATGCATGGTTACATCCTTTTCCGAGTTAGTGGAACTTTCACAGGAAGCTGTTGACAGCTTTTTCGACAGTCTCAATGATATGATGTTCTCTCCAGAGCAGAAATAACGACTTTTGAGCAAGCTAGCACACGGCGTTCCCAACACCCTGAATTTGGCCTTCAACTTTAATAATAAAGTAGCATGAACAATTTTCCCTCCAGTTCACGGACAGCAATTTTTCAGCAGCCCCAAAATATTTTTACAATTTTTCGGGACACTTATCTTCTGCTTAAGGTAGAAACTATTCTTAGAGAACTAAATTTCTATTTTTAGTAAATTCATAGACATTAGCTGCTCGCTGGTATGTTCATAAATATTTTGATCTGTGATGAAGTGGTCTCGAACTTTTTTCTTCTGTATTAAGAGCCATTTCATGTGTAATTCATGTGTAATTCTCATATTCGATTAATACTAATGTATACATGTGCGTGATTAATTTAGCATTGTTCTACAGCTTGAGTGCATATAGTACATGTGACTATTTTTTTTTCGTATATTACATAATTTCGAAATGCATTATATGTATTTTGGGGTGGTAAGGTATACACGATACTCTACAGTATGTTTTACTATGCCTAGATTCGTAAATATGGCCATAGTTAGCGTGGAGTGGGTGTGATGTATTCCTATAGGTTCTGTATCGATCCCCCTGTTCCTGACCCTGTTCTGGTTAACAAACTAACTAGCAGCCATCCCATGATGCAGAAACCGTTATCTGATTAAGCCACACCACGGCACAGGAACGCGTTATCTGATTAGGTCATAACGCTTGCCATCTAATTAGGCAAGCAATATTCCTCCAGCCCCTGATAAGGCATACGGAGTTCTCAAAACAAATCAAACCTATGACAACCTGGGAAAATCCCTGCGGCCATTGTTTTGATTTCACCGAGAACTTCAGTAAAAGAATGTGCTAACAACCAGTTCATATGACATCCTTATTGACGTATCTATGTCCATCCTTACGTCAATCTCGGCACCTTACAGGTATAAATATTACCGATATTGCCTTAAGCAAACACACGCGGTGGTGACGAGATCGGAGCAGCGAGACTTGCCGAAGAGGCCAGCACAGAGCGGACCCCGCTGGCGCTGCCCCGCCTTCCTGACGCGCTGAGAACGAGACGCTGCTTTCTCCTGCCGAGAAATCCAGCTCCGGCGCTCCCAAGCAGCCCTTGCAGGCAGCCTGGAATATCGAGACCAAAGACGAGAGATACCATCCCTCAATCATCCTAGATCTCAGGTACAGAACTGAATAACCCCTTGCAGAGAATTCTTGAGTCAGTCACTTGGCAAAACAAACTTAACTTAAACTGCTACTTTCTATTCCCGCCCACGTATTAGGTCAGGTACACCGGCGTAGGCGTAGTTAGAAGCACCAGTTGAGTACGATTAGTCAAATGTATATATGTATGTATCTATTTTATCCATTTTAAACCACCATATGGCTTAGAAACCATATAAATGTTTTTACAGTATTATTTTATACTTCTGCTTTTATTGTATGCACTTTACTTAACCATAAGTATTGCAATAATATCGATTCATTTCTCTTGTACGAGAAAAGAGACTGATCAATAAATAACATCTTTTATTGAACACGCCCGTCTCTTCCTTTTCTCTACAATCTGGTGAAACTAAGAATGCACGTACTGACTGAGTAAAATAAGTTGTCTTTTGTTTTCACACGACTCTAGAGATACACTCTTGATTAGGGGAGAGCAAAGTTGTCATGTTCTATGGTTGTCAGAAACTAAATCCCTTCTTGTCTATCCAGGGAGGTTCAACTCCTCCTTGCCTATTCGAGAAAGTTTCTAGTGAACTCTGAGCTAGCTGGCAAACCCAAAACTTTAAGTCTAATATCGACAATAGAAGACCTAGTTAACGTCTGGTCTAGGCCTATACTATTGAAGGTATTATTCCAATGCGCAGAGCCTATTGGGATAATAGGAACTACACTACATAGTGGATAGGGCTGCATCAATACTCTGAAGAACAGTTGGTTTATTTACCTTATTGGAATTCTTGCAGGCGGTAGCCAAATTCCCTGTAACAGACCTCATTACACTTCACAAGCTCTACCTAAACTGCACCTTTCTTTCCAAATAACAGACTCTGTGTTCTATGTAGTTACAGCGAATCTGCTCAGAAAGGCTTCAGACACCTGAAGACTACCAATAAGTGGTTGCTAGGCACAATGCTCCAGCATCACTAACCATCCTTATTATCTTTCTGGATGAACAAATTAATTTTCCTGCAACAGGATCTTGTATATACACTGAAAACAAAATCTGTTTGACAAACCTACTTCCTTTAAACAAGCATAACCACAAAAAAACTAAGGAATATGCTACAAAGCATTACAATTAAACCTGACCGCTAGATTTATTGTTGGAATCGCAGCACAACCATCACCTCCCAAGAAGGGGGTAGGTAGGGGGAGTGCGTGTCCCCACAGTTTGAAGACCACAGTTTTACAGTAAGGAGTTGAAATGACAGGAGAGTGGTTAAGGCATGTTCTCTTGGAGATGGAGTACAGCTGTCTGTTGAAGTCCCTATGAGATCGATTTTTTTTTTTTTACAACAGATTTCATTGACTAGGAAAGAAACACATGTTATGCAATGCTCTGCCATCCAGAGACAACCGCCATAATCAATTCTCCAATATCAAATTCAGTCATTTTCATGTAATGAAACATAGTTACAAACAGAATAGTACAATTATGAAACCCCCACCCCCCTACCGCCCACCCTCCAGACACACCCCCCCCCCGCACGCGCGCCGCTGCCCGCTCTACCTGCATCATGCCTAGCAAGTATAATGTTCGCCATACACACCAAAGAGCCATCATTGTCCTCATGGCTCTCAATCTGTCAATGGGGCTGGAGGGCATTGTCTTCAGGTGGCGGATCCAGCTCAAGTCCACAATAGTCCGCCCACCTTTTCCAAATTTTGTAGTGCTTTCGAGGGCAGCCCCTAGCAAGAAATATTGGTTGTTCCAACCCCATACAGAAGCCCATCCCACGTTTCCAGGCCATAAGCGATGGTGCTCGGGGCGCCTTCCATGACTGTGAAATGTCTCTCTTCGCCAGCGTTAGACCCAGTAAAAGCAAGTGGCGCTTATACCTATTGCCCCCTACCCCAGCCATGACGTGTAACAGGGCCAGCTTAGGCTCTCTCTGCAGCACTCAGGCCAGAGCCTCATCTAGGCATTGGAATACTCCATCCCAGAATCTCCGTAGCGCCCTACATTCCCAGACCGTGTGCAGCAACGTTCCTACCCCAGTCCTGCACCGAAGACAGTCGGGAGACGCTACCAAGCCCGCCCTCCACAAGCGCTGTCTTGTATAATACGTGCGGTGCAGGTATCTGAATTGGATTAGTCACAGGCGCGTGGATATTGCTGCCCCTCCAGTGCCTCCACCCAGTCTTCCTCCTCTAATTCTCCTACGTCCTGTTCCCATGCAATTTTAAGCCGCTGCAAGTCTGAGGAACAGTGTCGCACTAGTGTCTGGTAAATGCGTGACAGTTTTTTATCTGGCAGCTCCCCCATAAAGATTTTAGCTTCTAGTGGACTAAACTCAGGGAGTTGTTCCAATCCCGTAACGTATGGTGTTAGGGCATGCCGGAATTGGAGGTATTTAAAAAATTGAGTACGTGGCATTACAAACTCTTCCCGCAAATTATCAAATGATTTGAGCACGCACCTGACATGACGTCTCCGAGGGTAGAGATGCCAATCGCATCCCATCCCCGGAAGCCCACCAGGTTGTCCATCTGGGGCAACCGGCCATTGCGCCACAGCGGGGTCTCTTGAGTAAGAACATTCCACCAGCCCATTCTATGCAGGGCCTGTCTCCACACCCGAAAGACCACCTGCGTGATAGAAAGAAGAGACCTCCTGAGCGGCGCAGAATATAGGAGTGTATGAACGGACGCTGTGCCCATCAAGGACCTCTCCACGGCATACGCAAGGTCGCCCCTGTCCGCATACCACCAGTCGTTCAATACTAGGAGGTGGGACGCCTGATAGTACGATAGGACATCTGACGTGGCTAAGTCCCCAGTATATGTCGATAGAAAGCATGTCCGCAGCGCCACCCGCGCGGCTCCCCCCTCCCACAAGAATCCACTCAGCGCCGAATTTAGGCGCCGGAACCAACCGGGCGAGATTATCAGAGGTCGATTTTGTAGTTGGTATATCAGGCACGGGAGCACCACCATCTTGAAAATGGCAGGATGGAGAGCGGCATCTTAGACCACACTTTCAAATCTTCACGAGTTCGATCCCAGACCGGGGCAAGATTACGCTCTCGGGCTATGACCGTGTCCTCAGACAGAAAAATGCCCAAATATTTCACACCGTCAGCGGCCAACTGGATCCCTCGTGCCCAGGCCCCCACCGTCTGCGAACCTCCCAATATCCAAAGCGTGGATTTCCCGGGATTCATATAAAGGCCAGAGGGTTCGCCAAAGATTTGCAAAATACGCAGGAGTCGGGGCCCAGATCGATCCAAGTCAGTAAGGAAAAACAACACGTCATCGGCGTACAGCGCGATTTTATCCGTTAGACCCTCCGACCACCTAAATCCCTTAAGCTGAGCATCTATGCGTACCCATGCCGCGAGGGGTTCCATAGCGAGCGCGAATAGATACAGAGATAGGGGCAGCCCTGCCGCGTCCCACGCCTGATACGGAAGGAACGGGACACCCCTCCCCCCCACACGCACCGAGGCCGTGAGATCTGTGTATAGGAGCCACACATAAGCCAGGAAGCGAGGGCCAAGGTTTAGACGCCCCAACAGGGCAAACAAATAGGTCCAGGTCAGGGAGTCAAACGCCCTGTCCATGTCCGCCAGGAACAGTGCCGCCTGCTCCCCCACCCGTCGCCACGCCGAAATGGCTACCTTGGCCCGTCTAATATTGTGGCGAGTGGCTCGCTGTGGCATGAAGCCCGCCTGGTCCGGGTGAGCTAAATCTGTAATATATGGTTTGTCTATTGGCTAAGGCCTTCGCCAGTATCTTGGCCTCCGTATTGAGCAGGGAAATTGGGCGGTATGACGTGTGGCTCTCCGGAGGTCTCCCTGGCTTTAGGAACACTACCACTTCCGCATGCCGCCAGTCCGGGGGGAGCGTACCACTCTCTCGCGCCTATTCTATCACCGGGCGAAAATGGGGGCTCAGCTGCGTCGCAAATCGCCCAAAAAATTCACTAGGGAACCCATTGGGTCCCAGTGCCTTGCCAGGATTTAGTTCACCTAGCGCCGTGGCCAACTCCTCATCTGTCAACGGACGGTCTGACAAATCCCGAGCCTCGTCTGAGACAGTCCTCGGTGGGAGATCATCCATAAAGCGTTGTACGACCCCAGCCTCTAGGCTCTCCCGGGGCACATACAGCTCCTCATAATAATCAGCAAAGCTTCCCGCCAGCGCGGCCGGTTCTAAGATAGGTATCCCATCCGGGCTCACTATCTGGGGCAGTGGCTCGGCATGCATGATGCCTTGACACAGGCGATGCAGCATCTTGCAGGACTTGTCACCTCATTGGTAAATACGACTGCGTGTGGCCAACCAAGCCTGTCGTGCCTCGTCGAGCAATACCGTAGCATATTGCTGTTGCGCCAGTGCCCGTTGCCGTCTAGCTGCTCTACCATCATTCTCCCGACTCCTGCGCTCCAATGTCTCCAGGTCTGCCTCCCTCCGCACCAGATCTCTACGCTTTTCCAGACTCGCCGCCGCACACTATGAAATATCAATGCCACGCAATGAGGGCTTCATCGCTTCCCACAGCGTTGCTGGGGAGTCCACCTGACCTATGTTTACAGAGAAAAACTGAGCAATCGCGCTAGTCATATGTGCGCGGTAGGCGTCCTGCATCAATTGCCAAGCCGACATACGCCACCGAAATGGTTGCCGAGCGCGACCGGTATCGAACACAACATACACCGGCGAATGGTCGGAAAGTGCTCGGGGTAGAATCTCAGTGGACAACACCCTATTGGCCAACACTCTCGGAACAAACACATAGTCCAGCCTGGAGAAGGATTCCCGTGACGTGGAAAAGTATGTGAATTCCCTATGTGACCCATGCTTAACCTCCATGTACCCACCCAATCGAGACCCGTGGCCAAGGCCTGCAATTTGGTAGCCGGACCCTCCATCCCCCCCAGGGGTCCTGGACGTCCGCAGCACTTCGCCATCTATCACACGAGACATCCATGACGTCGTTCCAATCCCCTCCCACAATGGACAGAGCAGTGGGCATGTCAACCCATAGGGACAGCAGCCTCTCTACTAGTGGCCACTGTAGCGGTGGTGGGGCGTACACGCTGCCAAAGAGTACTGTATCTCCTCCAATCTCTCCCTGCACAAATAAATATCTACCCTGCGCGTCAGTCCAGGTGCGTTTATGAGTAAAGGGAACTCTACGATGAATGAGGACTGCCACCCCCCTGGATCCCCTTGTAAACCCTGAGTGATATGTGTGCGTGAATCCAAGTCGCTGGAGGCACAATGCTTTCATACCAAGTAAGTGTGTTTCCTGCAATAAGAGTACGTCCGTCCCGCTCCTCGTAGCCCACGTAAATACCGCCCCCCTCTTCACTTTATCCAGCATCCCCCGCACATTCCAGCTCAGGATCCATATCCCACCTGGGCCTAACCACCCTCCCTCACCATCCAGAGACATTTACGTATATCAACATGTTGCAACCTGGTGTTACGCGAGCACCATCGGCATAATCTAATAAGTTAGCAAGCAGCAATTGCAGCGCGGACCAGCCCCCCTCCCCCCTGGAACCAGCCCCCCAACTCCCCCCCCCCCCTCCCTGGAACCAGCCCCCAACTCCCCCCACCCCGCACCTCCCAAACACGGAAGTACCTGTCGTGGTCGGATCGTGGCCCAAGCCCCAACGGGGAGCCGAGTACCACCCCCTCCAATGGATCCCCTCACGCCAGCCCATAAAGAACTAGGCTGTCGCTCCCTCCCCCAACTAGGCCGAGTGTAACTTCCAGCCTAAGCATAAATGCGCCTGGTCATCGTTATCCGACATATACAATGGTCCATAAGTTAGATCCCCCAAAGTCAAGGCACATCCTCCTGCTCCTCCGGCATAGCCTCATTCCGGCGGGAGGTCGACCCAGAATGCGAGCCACGGCTCGAGCGCGATCTCCCATGTCGCCGACGTTGATTCTTGAGGCCTCCCCTGGCAGCACTGCTCGAGGAGGAGTCCGATTCCCCCCCTTTTGCCGTGTTGATCCGAACCTTAACCGTTTCATCCGTCCACTGAAAAACCTCTTCTGGAGTGTCAAAGAATAGCGTGCAAGACTGGAAGATGACCCGCAGCCTTGCGGGGTACAGCAATGCGTATTGAATCTTTAGGCTCCTGAGGCGAGCCTTGGCTGCGAGGAAGGATTGACGTTGCTGTTGAACCAGTTTTGTGTAGTCCGGTAAGATGAGGATATTTGCATTCTCATAGTTAAGCGTACCCTTCAGTCTTGCCTGCTTCAAGATAGTATCTCTATCGGCATAGTTCAGAAATTTGGCTATCATCGGTCGTGGGCGCGCACCAGTCGGGGGCTTCTGCATAAGTGCACGTTGGGCACTCTCGACCACAAAGCAGCTAGAGAGAGCATCTGCAGGAATCCAGCTCTCCAGCCATTGCGTCAGGAAGCGCTCTGCATCACCCCCCTCACAATTCTCTGGAAACCCAACAAAGCGTAGGTTGCAGCGCCGGGCGCGCCCCTCTGCATCCTCAACTCTCAACGCCAGGCCTTTCTGTGTCTTCTCCAGGGCGAGGACTCTCTTCTTAAGGGTAACTACATCGTCCTCCACCTCTGATATACGCGTCTCCGCACCTGTAATGCGTTCCACAGCGTTCCGCAGGTCTTGGCGAAGGAGCATAACATCGGAACCCACCGCGCCAATTTTGGCATCCAGGGCGTCTCTGGACTGCGTGATCGCGGCCCAGAGCGCGGCGTTATCTGGCACCTGCGCCTGTGGTCCCCCTGTGCCAACCGCCTCAGTGATTTTATCTATTGGCCCTTGTTTGCCCTGGCCACTACCGGCTCCGCCTCGTGTCATTCTGCCTGCTGTGTGAGGGACGCGGTATTACCTGTCTTATAGCCGGTGCTGTCCGCAGGCCTGACTGTCCAAGTGCGTGGCTGCCCACTGTTGTTTACCAGCCTGAGGGGGGAAGAAGGGGGGGGGGGGAATTTCTCCACCTGTCGCTATCGGTGACGACTCTCACCGCTTCAGTGGTGTGCCCCCCTGGCAGGCGCTCACTCTGGACTTGGCTCGGGCTCCTCCCCGGCCGCACCGGCCCAGGGCTTCGTCGCTGGCGGGTTCTCCTCCGGCCAGCCAGCTCTAAGGAAATATGCACCGGGGCCCGATCTGACCTCCGAGACCCCAAGCTACAACCACCCTTGTCACACCTCCTGTCTCCAGGCCGTCAACCACAACCAGTCAGCCCCGGGGGCCCTCGGCTCTCCTCACTGACCTGGGGAACCCGGCAGCGCCGCTCGTCAGTCCAGGCGCTCCCCTCCGACGAACAGAGCAGCTGCGGGAATCTCACAAGATGGCGTCCCCTCTCTCCTGCTGCCCCCGGGCCGGGCCTCTGCAGCGGTCCGCAGCGTCGCCGAGCCTTCCTGCCGCCTTCCTGCAGGCAATGTGGTCCCCAAGTTCTTCTGGCCCCCCGGTGGGCGGTGGTCACGAGCTGCGCCGGCGCCCGACCCCAGTAGCCGCCGCCAGCCGGGCCGCGCCAAAATTGAGGCCCCGGCTTTACAGGCCCCACCGGTCCTCGCCGATCACGGCACTCTGCCTGGACGCTCCACGACTGCTGGAGCAGATTTGGACGCCGCTTTTCGCTGTCGAGTGTTGCCCCCCGGGACCAGGCACCAGTACAGGTACAGCGGGTACCTTTCAGATGACCAGGGCCAGAATTATTAATCAGGATATGTGCCGGCTGGTTGGAGCTCACGCTCTACACGACCGCCATGCCCGCCGGCTAAGCCACGCCCCCAAATGAGATCGATTTTTATACCATTTTAAAAAAAAAATTATATTTAGTTGTATTAGGATTTTGTATCTATCTTGAATTACATAATATCAATCTGCCTAATTCTCAGCAGTAAGGAACTGACAACCACATAGTAGCAATCTAGCATTGATGGCTTTAAAACGAATTGAATCTCCTATAAATGAAAGGGCAGCTGTTACCTTCATATTATTGCCATGACACAGTGGACATTTGCAAATGTTTACTTGCTATAACCCACTGCCTGAACATCTGAAAACAAATCAATGAAAGGTTTTCAAGATCGTCATTGATTCTACGCCTTACTTAGTTCGTCAAAGATGGAACAAGTACAAGCAATCTGTAATACTATATTGTTCTATAAACCTACCATACATCAGTGGTGACCTCTAAAATAGCTCTAAAATTAGCTTGTATACACAGAATATCAAAGCAAAAGATATATTGCAGAATACATTCAAAACCTTTACCATGTGACCTTAGAGTTGAAGCTTACAGAAATAAGGTACACTTGAACATAGCCAGGAGCAACTGAGCAGGGTAAACTCTTGACTGTCAGGGATAAGATAAGCAGGGTGACACCTTTATGTGCATGATCATTTGTATTAGGCAACCTGCTGTCTACTTGATCCCTTTAAGTACTATGATAGGCCGTTGAATCAAAAAATATAGTCGAATTTAGATAGGACTACTTCTGAGGCTAAGAGATGGTGGGAGAGAAGAAAAACGTTTCAAAATTCTTCATGCATGGTCTGTCATGGCAGCTCCCACATTGTGGCATTGACCAAGGAGAGGGTGGACACCACAAGTCCGTTGTCTATGTGGGGGTCCACAGACAAGATCCACAGCAGAACATCACCATAGGCATTCTTTGTCCCATCACTATGCTTCATAGAGTTTGTTCCCCCAGAAAGCGGACAGCAGGTCCGAGAACTGTGGTCAATGTGAACATTAATAACTTGTTGTTCAATTTGTAGCTGTAGTCCCTGCCTCACCATGAGCAAACTTTTTTTTTTAAATAACATCATTGCAAATATTATCATAGACCAAAAAAAAATTAGCATTCAATAATACATAAGAGCATCAAACAAGTTTCAATATATGTCCCCATATTGCAACAAATATCGTATAGCCATTTTCCTGTTTGCTCTCAGGGCTGCTGATTTGAATTCAAAGAAATACAATATAGATGAAAGCAGAAGTTCAATGGTGTGATGATTAATATGGCAATAATAGTGAAACTCAAAACAATAGGCATGTTCGCATACACACCTTTTAAGTTAAAACCCAACATGTTTTATACATCAAATGACATGTCCACAAGTAATTTTCCTGAAAGCCATCCAACAATTTCACACCAATAATTTGATAGGGCAGAGCAGCCCACTACATAGTAATGTATCACTATTCCCTTTCACCCTCTTACAGAGAACTTCAGGCACATACTAAAGCATACAACGTGTTTTAAAAAGTTTTAACTTTAGCCTAGCAGACTGTAGATACATATCTGATACAGTTAAAGTTTCTTTAATTTCATGTACTTAAAGTTCCTGCCACATCTTGTGAGCCCATTTGTCATCCAATTTGTTTAAATCAATATTCATAGCACAGAGGAAACCAGTATAAAAGTGACGTATTGGAATTCTGATTTTATTATCCTTTTTTTTTTTTTTTTTTGGCAGTTTTATATAGCGCAAACTCGACCCGAAGGTATCCAAGCATTTTACATGAGCATCAGGTACATAACAGATGGAAACATCAAAACAAAAAATCTCCCTCACGACCTACAGTTATATTACATTACCATCGTTTCAATTCCAAATGTGAGACATCCAAGAACTATTCAGAGACACAAACAGTTCACAAAAACATCCTTTTAATTAATTTCTTTTATCAAAAACACTTTTATCATCTTATTCTCTTTTTTTATATAAAAGGTTTTTCTTTTTTCACAATTCTAAGACACTGATATACAAATTATTCAAAATCAAAATACACAAATACAAAAGACAATATCAAAGAGCATTATATACACAACAACTAGCAACCCCGAGAAGAGACACACACCAAGTTCACACAACAACTTTCATACCACACTCTCACTAACCCAAAACACATCAAATCAATCTGGGAGGATCTGCTACAGAGCGTTGTAGTAGTTTTAGTTGACCATGCCCAGCAACTGCATAAAGCAGGGTCTTGACCAGGCTATGGTCGGCGCGTTTCGGTGGCTAAACCAGGGATGACATGCCACCTTCTTCAGGACCAGCCAGATGTAAAGAGGGGCGTCTACTCAACCAGGGGAAGGACAACCTAAAAGGAAATATATAAGCAAAAAATAAACAAAAGATGTCCACAATAAATATAAAAGAATGCACTATTATTTACACATCTCTGGACCACCAAACTATCATTATTTACCATTGCTTTGACCATCACGGGTACCAGAAACATAGTAGAAGTACTACATAAATCCCAGAGAAAAGAGACCACATATAAAAACTCATATGGCCCCTACCTACTCAGTGCAAAATGAGTTATACCAAACTCACTATGTGTATATATCACCACCAATCACAAGAGTAATGTACATAAAAAATGAAAAGAAACGGAAAAAAAAACATGAGAATAAATTCCAATCTACAGATTCTTATTATTAGACCTTACCCGTCACATACTGGATACTTACTAAAAAGTCCTCTGATATTTGGAAGGGTATATTCAATATTCCATTAATTCGATGCCGGGCGAGTCAAAAGGAAACACCTTCCCTCATGTATGAAGTGTCAGATTTAGGATCCTCTATCACTTGTCCTGTGTAGATAGAGCAGATATGTCCTACTATCTAGATCCACTCATATTCTCATGTGTAATCATCCATATTGCTAAGACTTCTCAATCAGGTAATGTTAAAGAGATCTCGATACCGCAACAAGAATCATTAGACACACCATGACTGCTTAAGGATGGATGACACCTTTCAACGAGAGAGCATATTAATTTACTGAGTGCTATAATAAAGCGGAGATGGATGTTCCTACATATGCCCAGCAGGCCACCATCCCTGGGAGGGCTGGCATTCCCAATGTGCTCGCAAATTGCGAGAGGCTCATTAATATTAATGGGCCTCACAATTTGCGACCCTATTGGGAATCGCAAACAGTGTTAAACACACGGTTGTACATTTCATTTAGTGCCTCGTAATTTGAGACTCTCAATTTGTTGGAAATTGCGAGGCCCTAGATGAAATGGTCGCATATCTGGCCCCAAGGGATTTGCCCAGAATCACAGGATATTTGAACCTACTGCCAGACTCTAACCTGGTTAAACAGCTTCGAAATCTGCCGCTATAGCCATTAAGCCACAGCCTCTCAAATCAAGTAAATAATGTTTAGGACCAATGAATATCGGATACTTTAGATAGTCTCATATCTGCAAGTAGACTAAGTCTGAGGCCCCTAGCAACCCCTGTCCCGTGAACATTTTTCTATACCTGGCAAGCACCTTGGCTTCCCCACTCACAGCCTTATTAAATAATGTCATGGATGCAGCCATTTTCCCTTCTGAATGGAAAAGAGTGCTCGTTCATCCCCAACTAAAAACACACTACATTAGATCCTGCTGAAGAGAAGAATTACTGCCTCATCTCAAGACTCCTAGTAAAAATCCTGGAGAGACACCTTAACCTGGCTCTCTCTAACTTTCTGGAGCAGAACAAGATCCTAGATGGAGCACAACTTGGCTTCAGGAAATCACACAGTTAGGAGTCCTCTCTGGTGGTGACAACAAGATTCGTGGAATCTTGGATAGTTGTGGAAAGGCTGTGGTGGTCCTTTTGGACCAAACCACGGCCTTGAACACCGCGACTCATCTGGTCTTGATTCGCCGTCACACCCAGTCAACAGATCTGGGTTTAATCCATCATCGTTCTTTAGCCCACTCTGCCACCCCAGATCTGTTGACTGGGTGTGAGTGTTTGATTGGTTCAGATGCTCCGTCCATCACCACCCACTTTTGTACTGCTTTGTTCGCCATAAGTTGGCAGGGTATGCTCAGACGTGAGTCCCTTGCTCACTTTGCCACTGGATTCAAGCAAGCCTGGCTGAAGACGGCTGAAATGCCAGAAACCGGTCCTAGGAAGCCTGTTTCCAGGGAAGGCATGGCATTTGCAGTTCGGGCTGAACTGTTCCCATGAGGCACAGGGTCAGACTGATTTGCATATGGCCATGTCTGAACTGGGGTGGCAGAGTGGGCTAAAGAAGGGTGATAGATTAAACCCAGATCTGTTGACTGGGTGTGAGTGTTTGATTGGTTCAGATGCTCCGTCCATCACCACCCCTTTTTGTACCTCTTTGTATTAGCAGCGCGCCATGCGTGCTTTCACTTTCACATATGGAGGCCTGCCGCCCAATGCAGTACTCGCGGCACGCCAGAACTTGTTGCACAGCTTGCATTGTAGCACCGCACTCCGCGCGCACCCGCCTTATGCACGCACCCGCCTTATCCTTATCAATGTAATTGTGTCATTTACAATTCGGATTCCCTTCATTTGACCAAAGGGCCAGGAGTCTAATTTCAAAACATTTGCCTTTTATTTTTTGTTTCACCCAAACTCCCTCACGTGCACATGGGTTGGTGTTGTTGATTTGTATCTTCGTGCTCTCTGGTCACGTGCGCATGGGTCAGTGTAGCTGATTGTAGGGGCATCTTCTTGCCCTCTGCTGCTGGACCATTGGTGTGTGTGTCATGCCTTACAAGTGATCGTGCAGCAGTGCATTGTGTGACATGGCCTTCTGAACAAGAGGCCCAGTTTGCAAGTCAAGGTTTCGGTGTGAATAGGCGTTCGTAGCAGGAATGGTGTGGAGCACCACCGCCCACAAATGCCCTCGATCTTGACACCTAGGTTTTCCTGGCTGTCACCACTGGGATGCTTGTGTGCGGGTTTAGTAAAGAATATACCGCCCACTAAGAAGTTAACTACCTCCTGGCACTGCTGGACTGGTGAGAATTAGGAGAGGCACCTGTAATTTCTTTTAAACGTTGCCAGATGTACTGGCATCGAGGTCGCCCGGGCGAAGCATAGCCCACAAGGGGTGAAACGGCAGCCCATGTAGCCCTTTGTGTCTTTATGATTAATTACAGTTTTAATTACAGCGGTCAGTCGCTGCTGTTACTTCATTATGGCCACGAACATTGAATGATCAGTGCTGCGTTCAATCCCTTCTATTGTAAGAAGCAGGAATTCGACGAGGTAACACTGGCATTAGGTGAGGCGCTTCAAAGCCCTGGTACTATCTGTTCAAGTAAACACTGAACCCGAGGCAGAGGGTCCCCAACAGAGGCCCAGGAGGGCCTGACCCTTGCAGTTATTTGAGATAAACGTGCGAGAAATTAGCATACTGCGGTGATCTGCAAAAGAAGCTTACAGTTTACCATGTGTTGCGTGCTGAGCAGGTACACAGCTAGGCCTAGCAGCACACAGCAAGAAGGGAACAAGAGTCATGATCTTACACTCTCAGCCGAAGGTCATGTGCAACCTCGGGTCCATTTATTTATACCTTGGACCAAGCACGGTCACGAGGCTTGGTCCGAGGTATAATTGTCCATTGTTGGGTATCGGCCGGGTGGCCCTCCTTTAGATGAAAGTCAGCAGGAGAGGAAAATAGAAACTAGAGGACAGGAAAATAAGCACAAAAGTAACCACACATTAGAATATTGTTGTGTTGCAGTCCGTTCCAAAAGGAGCCGGCGGGTGCACAGCTCAGTCAGCACACATAGTCCTTTGGCTGGGCGCCGGGTTGGGTCGAAGCTGGTACCATTGACTTTGGGAGGCCTCTTGCTGCGGGTTCCCAGTGGTGTTCTCCGGGGACTTCGCTAATGCCCCGGTCATGGATTCATCCTCGGGGCTCTCTGGGCTTGCGCCGACCCTGCATGGCACAGGGGCAGGCACGTGACCTGTGGGGATGTCTCCAGTGTCTTCTTCCGGCATGCCTGCCGGGTCAGCACCTTCGTCCTGAGATGGATGCTCAGCAGTCGGGATACCTTGAGCTGCTTTGAACCAGAATATTTTCCTCACCACCATGTGGCACCCTCTTTGCGCCGTGATCATGGTGCCGTCCACTTGAGTGACTGTCCACACCTCTGGTTCATAAGGCGTATGAAACTTCCAGCCTGGATAACGATCCTTGAGGACCACCTTGGATCCTACGCTCAAGGCGGAGGTTTTGCCCCTCCACCCCCTGGCTTACGGTATCTTTTTCATTGGTCGTTTTCTGCTTCTGTTGCATTCTTTTGGTATCCAGACCAGGCGCCACCCACTCGGGGTCTTCCAGGATTAGATCTCGTGGCGAGCACTTTAGCAGGAGCGATGCTGGGGCGCATCCGATTGCCGATTGTGGTGTTGGTATGCGAGCAAGAATTGATGCAGACATGCCTCGGGATCTCGGTGCTGATCCACGCCGATTCGGCGAGCCCTGTTGAGGGTTCTCATGAACCGCTCTACCTCGCTGTTGGCTTGAGTCCACTGCAAGGTGAAGCTGCGGTGTCGCATATCTCTCCTCTTTAGGAAATCGTGGAATTCCTGCCCCTCGAATGGTGGCCCATTGTCTGATTTTATTTAGTTGGGCATCCCGAACATGGCGAAGATCCTCTCCAGGGCCGGTCGAACATGGGTGAATGGGGTGGAGGGCACCAGCTTTACCACTGGGAACTTTGAGAAAGACTCCATGATGACCATGGTCTGCCTCCCGTTGGGAAAGCTCCCAAAATCGACACTTGTCTTCATCCAGGGCAAACTGCATGGTTCCTCTGGAGCGGAGTCTCCTCCGGTGATGGTGCACTGGTGGCAGCATCTGACTTCCTCGTCCACCATGTCATCCATGCTGGGGAACCACACCTTCGTCCTCAGCCTGGCCTTTGTCTTAGTGGTGCCTTGATGTCCTTGATGGGCGAGCAAGACCATCTGCTGGCAGAAGTTCTTCGGTATGACAATTTGTTGTCCCCTTAGGACTGATCCAGTGTCGCACCCTCCAGAGTTGGCATCGGGAATTCTGGTCCTCAGCCGTTAGCCGAGAGATCCCGTCCAGGAACTGATGCAGCAGTCCCTTCTCCAGGGTTTTCTTCATCCACTCCCAAGGCGTGCCGGTCTACGGCAGCTGTCTGAGCGGCTCCGAGATGGTGGCGAGATTCGGGATGAACCTCCCGCAGTATGTCGCCATCCGGAGGAAGCTCCTTATTTCTATCGGGTTCTGTGGGGTGGAGGCTCTCCTGATGGCTTCTGCATTGCGCGGGTTGACACTGAGTCCGTCTCGCGAAAAGACATACTCGAAGATGTCTATTGACCCTTGGTAGAATGCGCATTTCTTCTTATGGAGCGAGTGTCCACAATCAGCCGGCTTCTGTAGGGTCGCCCTCAGCCGGACATGGGGTTACTCTAGGCTTTGTGAGTATATCAGGATGTCATCACTTAGGTTGATTACTCCCACCAGGCCGGACAAGGCTTCCCTGATGGCATTCTGAAACACCTCAGCGATAGATGACACGCCGAAGCGGAGCCATGTATACCTTCGAAGACCAACGTATGTGGATAGTGTGGAGAAGTGTGGCTCACTGGTTAGAGGAGGCAGACCTGGAAGCAGAGGTCAGCCCGGGACCAGGGTTCAATTCCCAGCTCGGTGGGGTCTTGAGTCCTAAAATGTCCATGGACTCGACAATTCTCGCTCCGGTGCCTACTCGATTCACGGGTTCACACTCTGCGACTCTGGGCAATAGCTTGCTTAATCTCCACAACGGCCCCTCGCGGCGGGATGCCTGGCTTTCGCCTTGCGGATACCCTGCCGGGGTTATCTCACAGGGGAATACCAGGACGGGTTCCCTAAGCAAGCGCTTAGAAACCGCTCGGTGATTTGCGCTAAATTCCTGCACACATAACATGGTGATATACTGGCTTTCTGGCGCCAGCTCCAACTGGTGCTATCCGGAGTTCAGGTCGAGCTTGGAGAACCACAGTGCCCCGTTCAATTCTGCCACAATGTTATCCATCGTCAGGGTCATGTTCCTCTCTCTCCGGATAGCTTGATTGGGAAGCCTCATGTCCACACACAGCCGAATGGCGCCAGGTTGTTTTGGCGTCAGTGCCACTACCAGCGGGGACACCCATGGGGTGGGTCCAGACAATTTCTCTACGACTCCCAAGTCTTCGAGGTCTTGCAGTTCTTTTTCCGCTTCCGGGCAAAAATTAAAGGGAATGCGCCTGTGTCGGAGTGCCCGCAGCTGGACCGCCTTGTCGATGTGTAACTTTACTTGCCGTCCTCGGGGCTTGCCTAGCCTTCGGAAGAGCTGGGGACATTCGCTCAGCATGTCCTCCACGTGTGTCATGAACTTGCTTGGCAAAGAACACCAGCTCCAGATCTTCGGCAGTGTCCCCCCTCAAGAGCGTTCTTTTCTTCCCTTCTGTCACATGCAACTTAGTCTTCACAGAGCACTCCGAGCTCGAGACTTCGCTCTTCATCATCCCTCGGAGTTTCAGGGGTTCCGTTCCACCATACGTGTAGATCTTGGCTGCGCTTTGTTTGAGGCATGGTTTGGGTGACAACCTTTCGTACTGGTCGGAGTCCATCACGTTGACAGATGCGCCCGTGTCTATGAGGGCTTGCACCAATGTTCAGGTAACCTTGATGTTGCACATCAGGTGCAGGCGTCTTTCTTCCCGGCTTTCCTGCGAAGGATATAACAAATGTGTCGTCGTCTTCTTAGTAGGCGGCAGCTCCTTGTTCAGGAGTACTCCGGGGTTGTTGTGTTCTTCGAGCGTGAGGTGTCGCAGGTCGTTGAGCGCCCTCTGGACGTGCCGCCTCATGGGCAACCTCCGCTACTGCGGCATACGCTGGCGTAGTGATTGGCCCTGCCACATTTCGAGCAGGTTTGTCCTCTCGCCGGGTACATGTCTTGTTCCCTGTGGTCGAAATCGCAGTGCCATATATGTAAACAAAAATTCCCAGGCATGCACAAACGTAACTAGCAAGTACACATGTAGATAGAATTATCTACAACAACATTCGACAACTGCTTTCTCCAATAAAATTGGTTTTAATTTCTTTCAAATATTCATAAGTAATTCATATGATAAAAATACATTACAATGTTCAGAGTCAGTGCAAACTTCATTGTATCTATACATGATATGTCAAGATTAAAATTTCAATAAACATTATAAAAACTGATGGTTTCCTGTCGACGCGTTTCGACACGTGAGTTGTGTCTTCTTCAGGACTGTACCATCGATATTCTGTAAAAATAATAATTATGAACATTTTTTACTATGTAATTCTTTTTCCTGGTGAAGCAGTTTTCAATCGTTTATAACATGTTCATTGTACCGCTAGTCATTCTTTATATGTATAATGATAAACCGCATTGTTGCTCTAAGCATCTATATTGAACCCATTAGAATGTGTCCATTGTCTATATACATAAGCATCTTCAAGGTAGAACATGAACACGTTTTGAAGGCTAATGACAATATCAGCATTTGTTGTATAACATCATAGAAATAGAGCAAAAATATGCCTTATAGTTCTTTCACATTGTTGACATTTGGCATATACAGTTCAAATTGTCTAGTTACCCTGGTGGTTCATTGATAGCTTCAAGACAAGCTTAGGTCAGGTCGGGCTGGCATGGGTATATACTGTGCTGTATATATATTTTCCATTCACACTTCAACTTGTCTAGTTACCCTAGGGTTACGTTGATAACTTAAAGGCAAGGTTGATATCAGGTCAAAAATGGCATGGGTATATACTGTGCTGTCTATATATTTTCTTTCACAAACCCTACAAGGAATGCCCACTACTCTATGACTGGATTTATGTTTTAAAAAATAAAAATAAATAACTAACTCATGCATATGTGCCTGCATGTGTCTCTGCATGTATCAATGGATACACGCATATTGAACCTAGCCTATTCCTATTTAGGGGACAGATGCTTCAGATACTACAAACGTATATCACGGCAGCAAGTCACTTCCCTATATGAAGCGATTTTTTTCTAAAACATTATTTCTACTCACACATGCAATTGTCTCACCTTTTAATATGTCACAAAAATGGCGTAGATATATATTGGGTTTAGTTCTCTACGGGCGGATTTCCCAACAAAGTACTCCGATTACAGGAATATCAAGGCACTTAATGTCTGAAATGGTATGAAAACAAAACGTATCATATAAGATGTTTTAGTTTAATTAGGACGGCACAGTTGTATTACATTTTAGCACTGGTGCATGTTACCTTAAGTATAGTGACTCGTGACTGGTGGCATGTGTTAATCTGATAAAGGTTAAAATATCTTCTATCCACTCTATGGTATATCAGGACGCTGGGGACGCTGTGGGATGCTCGTATTGCCGACCCTAAAGTTGAAAACATTTACTATTATAAACTGTATTTACTTTTCCTAATTGTTTGAATAGGAAAGCACAGCGGTTCTTACCGACTTCACTTCAAAAGGCCCCACCTGCTTAGAGGGTTCAGTATACCGTGTGGACAAGCAGGGGGCCGGTCAGACTTGACGGAAATGCAAATCGTCCGTTTGATGGCGGGTCAGATAAGAAACCGCTCTATGTAAACACCGGCAGCTGCAAGAATGAAGTCCTGGTTTAGGAAAAGTAATATCTATAGCCTACCTCCCTTAAATTAAAGGACATGTACACCGTATAGGTAATTCTTACCGGTGCACTCGCAAACATCTAGCTGATTGGCTGGAGCGGTGCAGCATGTAAGTTGTTCGCGTTGCCGTTTGTCTATACTATAAGGCAAAGAAAAGAGGGTGTCACCCGAACGTAGTTCTCAATTACTTTGCACACGGAAATGATTAACCCTACTAACGCCTATCTATTCTTACCGTTCTCCCAGGTCTGTGAGTCACGTCTGTCGTCTTCCTTCGTTCGGTCAAGGTTTGAGTCTGTGACTCCCCGCGTCTTTTATATAAACGGACTAGTCATTGGTGAATGCAGTCTATTTTATTTAAAGGGATATAGCGTAAATGCTGTCCATTGTGTTTAAAGGGATATAGCGTCTTTTACAAGACGACGCTCATTTTCAGCCCTCGACTCAGAGACAAAGCGACGATAACGCATGCATGTGTTTGTCATTTATTTTCTCATAGAGAAAATATAACGATGTTTATCTAGCCCTTAAGGGGTTCGTTTCCCCCCAAGGAAAATAAATGTGTTTCTTTTATATGAACCTGACATAAGTATTATTCTTTTCCCACACTACGAATAGATTGTGGTGGAGTTGAGTGGAACAGGGGGGGCGGGGGGGGGGGGGGGGAAACCGCAGTGCCCACATTTGCCAGCGGCCCAGCTTCCGGTGCCTTGCTTCTGGCTTGTGGCGGGTCTCCTCTGCACGACTTCCACTGTCTCATCTTTGACCCGGACTTCCTTCCACATCGGGGCATCCTACGTGTTCCAAATTCGGACGGCTTCCATTTCATTGGCGCCCTTGTCTGACAGTTCATGAGAGTGGGCTAGGACCAGAATTTCTTCCAGGGATATCTGGTTGCCGGAGAATCTGGTGCCACAGCGCGATAGACATGCATCCCTGAATGATTTGCACCCAAATCTCTTCGGTTTGGTCGATGCCTGTGCACATGCACGCCAACTTCCGGAGGTGGGCATAGACATATCCACTGTTTATGCCTCGGTTTGCCTGGCCTGGCGCAGTTCGAACCGATCGCTATCCGGGTTCGTCTGGGGTTTGAAGAATCTGTTGAGGGCCGCAATGGCAGCGTCATACTCGTGGGCTGCTCCTGTGTCGGGCGGTGTTTCAAACAGCTCACAGAGCTCGTCCCCTCTGAAGTGCATTAGCAGGGAGCACTTCACCATCCCATCTGTCTCTCTGGTCCCTGTAAAATCGTGATTGAATGGGCGTCACTGACGCATGTGAGTGTGGTGCAGTTGGAGCTGGGGCCGGTGGTGGCGGAGGGTCTCCGATGATGTGCTGGGTCTGATTTTCTCTGGATGTGATAGCACCCCTCTGCGCAGCGGGTGGGGTGGCCTTGTAATTCTACTCCCTGGGGATGGTCTACCCTCTCTCTTCGTGTGCCCGGAGTGGACATCTTGTGAGCCTTGAGACTGACCTTGTCCTCTTTATGGTTAAGTCGCTTTGCTGACTGCTGGTTCTCCTACGATTAATCCTTCCTTTTTTTTTTCTTCCTCCCTTTTTCAGCTCCTGCTCTCCCAGTGCAGTGACTTTCGCTCTCTCAAAGCGTCCTCCAGGCGCTCCAGTCTATCGCAGGCTTCTATGCAGCAGGTGCAGGCGTGGATTCCTTCCACTCAGGCGAGGATCCTGGTCACAGCACTGTAGGCGATCTCGCAGGCGGTCGCCCGTGGTGCGCAATCGCGCCCCAGATCACAGTCGCGACGAGCGGACCAGGAGAGGGCACGGGCTGCGCGGAACCTCCGGGCAGATACGGCTACACGCCGGTAGCCCAGACTGCAGGGGGAAGATGCGAGGGTCCGTTCACCCCTCGTCGCCAGTGTGGTGCGCTGAGCAGGTACACATCTAGGCTTAGCAGTGTGCAGCAAGAAGGACACAAGAGTCACAATCTTACACTCTCGGCCGAAGGTCATGTGCGACCTCGGGTCCATTCATTTATACCCTCTGACTGAGCTCGATCATGAGGGGTGGTGCACTGCAACATTGTTGGGTATCGGCCGGGTGACCCCTCTACACCATAGGTATGGTTCCTAGGTAGGTTGAGCGCCTGCTGCAGAGGCATGTACACATACTTCTGGTCGCAGCATTCTTTTATACTTCAGGCTATTAACGTAACTACAGTTTACCTTATAATTAAAGCACCAGCATGCAAGCCTACTTCATACTATGTGCAGTGCATATTTTAAATGTTACTATGCCATGGGCTTTACTTTAGTGCTGGCCTTCCTTTTATATGGTGCTGTCGGAACGTGACCGCTGGCCCCCTGGATTTTACACTGCTAGTGAACGAAGATCCCGTCCACATCAGACCAGAGATGTTTATCTGTGTGATTTATCTGTGAGACTGAAGCCTGAGCTGGGCCATGAGGTGGATCGAGAAAGAGAGCCCTGTAAATCATGTCTCTCAGGTACCTGCTCCAGGGCAGACATAAGAGACCCTTCGGCCCTCTAGTGAGACTGTCTCAAAAAATAAGCTGCGTTGCAGGCCAGGGGCGACTCCTCCATTAGAGTGGCCGAGCACCGCCCCACCCCTTTTTGGAAGTGCTAGAAGCACAAACATAAAATGGTATTTTAAATACCATTGTATGTGTCACGGGTATGCCTTGTTGGGGGCGGGCGGGAGGCTTTGCCTGGTTGGGGGCAGGCGGGTGGGCCTTTCGGGAGGAGTGGCTTGCACCACTCTGAGTACCCTGACTGTTTGGTCTGCCCTGCGGCCGACCAAAGCAGTCATGCGCGCACTCTACATTGTCTCGATGTAGGCTGCCTGCAGCCTACATAGAGAAAATGGCCTCCCTACAGGTGCCCGGCTGTGCGCTTTCCGGGAATCCGCACCAATCACAACGCTGCCATTGCAGCGTTGTGATTGGCTTAAAGGAGGGGGATGGAGCATGCCTTTTCCTGTTTCTGTTGATGAGCAGGAAAACACGGGACACCGGGCCCAGGAGCAAAGGCAGCGCGGTACCCGGTCAGGTTAGTTTTCTTTATTTTTATTTTAAACACATACACACACACACCCCCTTCCCCCATGTAAGTTCCGCGGTAAGTCCCACGGTAACCCCCGCGGTAACCCCCTCCCCCGGTAACCCCCACCTGCGAGTATTGCGAGCCGCGACTGTTAGAGGCCCAGTACCACTTTCTGTTATTCACTGCAAGCAAAATGTCTGCTTCTTCAGGGAGAGGCGGTGAGGAACTATGTGGGAGGGGCTGAGTGTTCGCTTCAGAAAGCAGAGATGTCTGTGTGTATAGAGAACCACCTCATTCAAAGTGAACGGACATCAGCAGATTTTCCACTGGAGGTCCGACCATTACTTTGCATATATTTCAAATAAAAACTCTTTTAAAAATTGTAACTTTGTTCAATGATCCAAGCCCCCCTGTCCTCTAAAAAGGTTTTAATTAGAATGTTTAAGGTAAAGAGAGAGCTACAAGGGATTTTATTTGTTCACTAAGTACACTTAATTTTGTTTATGTCAGTCATGCGGTCATTACTTAATTAGACCCTTTTGTATCATAGGATGATTAGTACATTCAAAATGTAGTTCAAAAAGTACATTCAATAAATCATAAGGCGAGGAGAATTGAAAAGAGCACACAGCAAATCAGTTATATCATGAAAAAATTATATTTGAAAGAATCAAAAGATCTGAATCATGGGGATAAACTTTAATTAATCATACAATTAAAGGTCATGAATAGCTGTACATGTACATTGACACATCAATTCACAACATGTCATCAACTCCAATCATGGTTAAAGAAGACCCAATTCAGAAATGTAAAAAGGTTTCTTTCAATGCACAAATGCTGTGGAGATGATGTATTTGTCGACGTTTCGGTCTTCCTTGTTCACATCTATGAGACCATCAGGACTAGTATTTTTCACAAAGAAGGTTGAATGAGGTTGAAATGGGGTAGGATGTATCCAATAATGAAGAACTTGTGCTTGCGCGCTTAGCGCATAAAGTTCAAGGTTGGGCACCCCCAGTCCCCCCTTTGATAGTGGACGCGTTACCATGTCCCAGCTTACCCTGGGTTTGCCTCCGGCCCAGACCATAGTTATCGTGATAGATCACAGAGATATAAAAAAGGCCTGGGTCAGGGCTATTGGTATATTCACGAAGAGATATAGTAATTTGGGGAGAACAGTCATTTTAAGTATGGCAATTCTACCCGCCAGCGTAAGAGGCAGAACGGCCCAGACCTTAGCCCTGTCTTCAAACGAATCTAGCAGTCTACCAAAATGTAAGTGCCAGATTTATTTTAGGTCTTTGCTGAGCCAGACGCCAAGATATTTCATGGCATCATCCGCCCATGTCAGCGGGAATTCCATTGTGGTGTCCAGCGGGGCATCTGTAAGGGACAGGATTGAGGACTTCGACCAATTGATTTTTATGGCAGATATACCGCCGAAACAAAAGATTTAAGTTTTCGTCTGGTTTCCTAAAATATAGTGTAATGTCGTCCGCATACATTGAGATGATTAGGTTTCTATCCATAAATATTAGACCTCTGGCAGAGTGATGCTGATGAATTCTGACAGCCAGTGGCTCCATTGCCACCCCAAAACGAAGTGATGATAGGGGGCATCCTTGCCTAGTTCCACGGGTAATTGGAAAGGGATCAGAAATTAAACCGTTCACTCTGAGTCGGGCTGTGGGTTCGGGATATAGTAAGCTAATTCATTTGACAAAGTTAGCATTGAAGCCTAATCTGGGCAATATTGTAAACAAGAGGGGCCATTCTGAAGAATCAAACGCTTTGGTAGCGTCCAAAAATGCTGCAATGGCCGGGAGTTGGGGATCAATTTGGTGGATTGTAGAAAAGAATGTGTGCAAGTTGTGGGCAGTCGACCGGCCTGGAATAACGCCAGATTGATCTGGCCTAGCAATGAGAGGCATTAGCGGCTGTAGTCTGTAAGCGATCAATTTAGCCAAAATTTTGGCATCCACATTAATCAGCGAAAGGGGTCTGTAGGAGTCACAAAGGTTCCTCTCCTCTGGTTTCAGTAGAGAGATGATTGCCGCCTTTCTCATGGTCGGCGGCAACTCCTCAAGTTCCAGCGACTCCTGATTGACATCAAGGAGGCGGGGCGCAAGTATTTCCACATACGTTTTATAGAATAATGTAGCTAGCCCATCTAATCCCGGGGCTTTCCCACTTGGGAGACCCCTATTCTCCTGTGTGATATCGTCGACTGTAAAAGGTTTGTGTAGGTATTCCCTGTGCGCGGAGCTTAGCCAGAGCAATTCTATTGAGTCTAGGTATTCGCCTAAGTCCGGGTTGGGTGCCCGTTGCGTGGCCGTGTATAGACAAGAGTACAATTTGGTCAGGCATTCATGTGTGGCCGCTTGTCCTCTAACGGGGGAGGAGTCGTAAACCAGGTCGGTTTTACCTGGCCTATCAACATGGGAGAGCCTACCGATCCTTCATTAGTAGAGAAAAAATGTACTCTTTAAATGCTGCATCTAAAAGAGCATGTGGGGGGAGTCGCCAACAATGCACGTGGTGCAGTATGTGGAACCCTCTATTGAACCACAACCGGTGCATGGACGGAGAGTATGCGCAGTAGCTGTAGCACGTCAACGGTCCAGGCCACGACATCACACGTGATAAGCCAATAGTCCAATCTGGACTAGGCGCTGTGATAGTAAGAGAAGCATGTGCCTTCCCTGGTGTCGAGGTGCCTACTGCCCCATATATCAATGAGTCCATGTTAAAGTATGATTTTATTTAACTGTAGTGTTGTTTTTTGGTGCGGATTTCGAGGGGTGCCTACCTTATCCCAGTCGTTCTCCAGAATGGCATTAAAGTCGCCACCCCAGATGACCGTATCACCTCCCACAGCCATAATCTTGGCCCCTACTTCAAGGAAAAACTGTGGGTTATCTACGTTTGGCCCGTAGATGGCTACTAAGGTGACCTGTGTCGTCATGAGGGTACCTGTTACAATAGTGTATCGCCCGTCCGGGTCTATGTGCGTGTACATGGTGGACCTGCCGAGTCCTCTACTAATTAATATAAGACCCCCCTGGCGTAGCTGGAATATGGAGCCAAATGTGTCTTCCCCCCCCCCCCCAATATCCATGTGTCAGTTTTTTTTTGGGTCGGTAGGATGTTACAAGTGGGTTTCTTGGAGGAAGCGTATATCAATATGGTGCCTGTGCAAATAGGCATGTATTAACCTTGCCTTGCGATAGTCATTGAACCCTCTCACGTTCCATGTGAGGAACTTGGTTTCAGTCATGGTGGAGCAGTGGAGAAGGAGTGACGTGATTCAGGCTTAGGCAGGAGGCACTGTGCTGTGTCGATGTCGAAGGTACGAGATATCTGTGTTGCCGTAAGTGCCTTACATAAAAGTGAAGGTGTCCCTGCAGTGACAGAATCAAAGGTGTTATACCACCTATGCAGGCGCAGTGTAAGCTGTGATCCTGTGTCTGTGAATGCGTTAAACCACTTTCCCCACCTCCCTCCCACTACAACCTCCCAATCAGGTCGAGACTTGAAACCGTCTGCCCTCCCTTGAATTACCCCAACACCCAAATGAGAACTAAGAGATATGGGAGATCTCCCTGTGGGGGATTGGGACAACAGCTTTTAACCTGCCATCAGGCAGGGTGGCCAGGCTTTTGCGTGAGAAATGGAACCTGCCCTGTGAAAGTTAAGAGACAAAGTGGACTATGGGTCTAGCTGTGGTTGTAAGTTGACCATTAGTAGAGCTAGCACATTAGTGGAACAGTAACAGGGACAATATAATAGCCATTATAGAACCTTAATATTGCAAACCGTTAAATGCGTAGAACTGGAGAACATCAGTGGGCAGAGGAGTCAGCATAAATCAGTCATTATCACTCTGGTTCACTTCAGGAGCGGAGTTTTGCGAAGTGCGGGGAGGGGATTTCCACGGGCAGATGTGTTTAGTTTACTTTAAAGCCGACTTGGCGTCCGTAAAGAAGTGGGCTTGGCCATCATGTGTGATTTAAAGCTTCGCCGGATATAACATGGCATACGGGATAGAGGCCCTCTGTAGAAAGTTCTTTGCTGGGTGAATTCTCTGCGCACAGCTTGTACGGCAGGAGTGTAATCCGGGAAGAAGGACAGTTGGCTCCCCTGATGCGCAATGGGGCTTTTTGCTCTGGCTTCCCTGAGGACCGCATCTCTGTCTCAATAATTTAAGAGATGTGCAATAATTGAACATGACAGAGCACCCGGCAGCAGCTAGGGACCAAGTGACCGGTGAGCGTGCACTACAATCATCACCTGGGAGAGCGCCGGGCCGAATAGTTCACGCAGCAGATTTTCAATTAATGGTTCCATTTTTCGAATCGCAGTGGATTCTGGAAGGCCAAGAATTCTTAGGTTGTTCTGTCTGGAGCGCGCCTCTAAATCTTTATTCTTTGCCTTAATTACAGCAAAGACTTTCTCCATGTTAAAGTTTTGCGCTCTGGATTTTGAGAATCTTGAGTGTCCGACAGTCTGTTTTCCAGGACGTACAGGCGAGTTTCATGTGTATCTACCTGTTTTTTAACAGTATCCAGGCTGGCCATCTCCCTAGGGCCTTGGGCGGGGTCCGGTTCTGTATTCACCTCTGTGGTACGTGTTTGGCATTTGCTCTCAAATGGGATTTTGGGCTGCTTAGGGTCTGTCTTGCCCAGGGTAACAAGCTTGGTGACTTAGCTGACAAAAGAGTCAGGTGCATTTGCAGTTCACACCAGACTATGAGCGCCAGCGCAGAGTGCTGTCAACAACCCAGCAGGGGGAACGGTGACCCATTTATCTCCAGCTCCCAAGTTATTTGCGGCTCAGCGATGGTGCAACCCTGCTTGTGCACTCAGGTTCGAGCAGATCAGTATGGAGCTTTGTGGAGCAGGTGAGCTAAAGATAGAGTTCCCTCAGCAGCCAGATAGGATGGCAGGGGGCTTCCTGATAACCTCTGAACCGTAGGCAGAGATACGTTGGGTTGCAGTAAGGTTAAAGGCTCAGCTCTACAGCGGGATCAGTCAAATTGGCAAAATGCATCCAGAGTCAGCCTCCCACTGGGCAGCAGATATTGCGTTGAGCACAGAGGTTTCTGCAATAAAGGTCCCAGAGAGACAGTGTGTCCGCTGCTGCACACCACGCGTTCTCCAGCGTCACAGTGAAAATGAAATGAAAATGACTCTTTTATAGCGCATGGCTACCCGGAGGCATCCCAGCGCTTAAAGCTGCGACAGAGAGGGTCTGAGATGAGCAGGGATCAATTATTCGTTAGATTCCAGGGAAAAGCCAGGTTTTTATTTTTTTACGAAATGAAAGATGATTGGGCTCCTGACGGAGTGGGGGGGGGCAGAGAGTTCCATAACTTTGAAGTGTTATAGGAAAAGAGGCGGCCACCAGTATGAGCCTTGTTGATTCTGTTGACTTGTGCCAGGTTAAGATCGTTAGAGCGAAGGTTTCTGGTGGTTCTGTATGGTTTGAGCAGATTGCTAAGGATAGGGGGGCCTTTGCCTTGCAGATTTTTGTGGGCAATACAGAGGGCTTTGAAATATACCCGTTCTTCTATCGGTAGCCAGTGGAGTGATCTTAGCGCTGGCTTGGCTGTGGAGCGATGGTTAGTGCTCGTCAGCAATCTAGCTGCTGAATTCTGGACCACCTGTAGTTTCTGGATCACAGAAACCGGGGCTCCCAGGTAGAGCGCATTACCATAGTCAAGCCTCGATAAAATCATAGCTTGGACCAGGATATTTTTTTGGCTCTATCAGGCAGTTGAGGGAGGATTTTACGTAAGGATTTTAGCAAGCCAAAGCAGGTGGCCGCAGTTTTTCTGGCTTGCACTTTGAATGACAGATCATCATCTAACCAGAATCCTAAGCTCTTGGTCACGCTTTTTGGGGTCGGACCAGCACCCATAGAGGGAGGCCATAGCGTGGGGGAGTTGAATGATGCCTTCCTGCCCAATAACATCAGTTCAGTCTTCTGGTTATTAAGTTTGAGCTGAGACTGGCCCATCCACTTTGATACCTCCTCAAGACAGTCGCTCAGACTCGTGTTGGACAGAACAGCCTGATTCAGAGAGACCACGAGCTGAGTGTCATCAGCATAGCTGATTAATTCAATTCCGTAGGGGGCCACTATCTCGGCTTAGGGGGACATGTACACATTAAAAAGTGTGGGGCTAAGGGAGGAGCCCTGTGTAACCCCACACTGCAAGGGTAACGGCGAGGAGTGGCAATCCCCTTCAAATACTTTAAAATACCTCTCGCAAAGAAAGGATTCAAGCCAAGAAAGGTCTTTTCCCGAGACTCCGATTTCGTTTAGGCTGGCTAAAAGGATACAGTGACTTACCGTATCAAAGGCGGCACTGAGGTCTAGGAGGATGCAATCCTGTCACTCCCCTGGGATTCAGTATACTGAAGATTAGGTGCAGCGCAGCGCTCACTGCGTATATGAGGCAGGATTAAAAGTGAAACGTTGGGGCGAGGGTATATTTCCACAGCCGTAGGGTAGATGGGGCGGGGGGGCTCTGTGCGAATCGCCGAGCAGGAGAGCGAGGCCTGATGAGTCCCCCCACAGTCGGACCTCCCACCCCGTAGTTCTACGCAAGGGGGAGAACCAGATGGCAGAGGCCCACCTCGGCCCCACCCTACCTCGCACAGCAGCTGCCCCGGTCTCACTCACTCACTGTAGTGCTTCTCCGCTTCCCCTCTAGCTCATCTCCTGTGCCGACGACCTCTATTTGCCGCCTCAGTCTGTCGTTGGAAGTCACCCCAGGAGGCTACTCTGGCTCGCTGCCGATCACACCAGCCGTGGTCTCGAGCACCGCAAGACCGTGTGAATCCGTCTTCCGCCTGCGCTCTCCATGGAATACGCGGGCCATCTACAGCCTGGACTTGGGACACAGCCTTCGCCTTCCGTCAGCCGCCCACAATGCTCCCCAGTACAGGTGAGAGCTGCAGCGCCGCGTAGGACACCCGGTGGGGTCGGAGCCACTACGGGGCCTTATGGAGTGCAGCAGCCATTTTCAGCCGCGGGTCTGG
This sequence comes from Lissotriton helveticus, assembly GCF_964261635.1. NCBI lineage: Eukaryota > Metazoa > Chordata > Amphibia > Caudata > Salamandridae > Lissotriton > Lissotriton helveticus. The sequence continues at coordinate 1,353,836,111 of NC_136059.1, read as the reverse complement.
CCTCGACTCTCCCAGCAGTTTTTTGGCAGTTTCGTTGAAGCGGCACGGCTTTAATCACAATCAGACACTCATGCCGATCTCCACTCATGGCAGCGTGATTTCCAGCAGCAGGGTCCGTGTTTGAACGGTGATTTGTGAGGATTAGGAAGCCTGGCCTGCAGAACCCCTTCAGAAGGCGGCCATCCTGCAGCGCGTCGTAGCCACGCCCCTTTTTGAATATGTTAATATTTATGCCATCAGCGTATTGATCTCTTTCATGAACATTCCCCTCAAAAACTCCACCCTCCTGTTCCCCTACTGCAGGTCACAGTTCGTATTCAGTTATATGAAGTCACACATCTCTGGTTGGTTCATAGCCCCTATCCCTCTCGTTGTATTCGTTCCCTAGTATCTCTACCGCAGACCTCATATTTTTTTATTTTTACCCAACGAGGTGTGCCCACTCTATATCCTCGTCAGGGTCTTGGCGTATTGGGCTCCCCTGTATGGATTGATTCTGGCTCCGCATTTCTCATACCATCTACTAATGCTTCCCATGCTGTAGCTCATTCAATTTTGCCTATCCACTCCGTGCATTCCTAAGTAGTAACCTCCTCTCACTTCCCGCTCAGGTTTCCAGTTCCTTTTTCCACCCTGCTAATTGCCCCCCCCCCCCCCGTGTCTTCCAGCGTCATGTGATTTCACGCTTGGCCAGTATGAAAGCAACCCCAATAGCTATAACTCTCGCAAATGCAAGACCTATTGCATTGCAAATGCTTGTTTTCAGTTCTGTATGGCGTAAACTCGGCCGAAGGGAATTGGAGCGCTTTACATGAGCATCAGTTAAATTGCACAAAGACACATTTGTTTTTCCTTTTAGGCACGGGAGGAGTGAATGATTCGCTCCGAGTCACAGGCTGTTGGAAATGCACAGCTTGGCACCATATTTACCAAAGTGTTTTTAGGGGTTGACACAGACTTTCTCCCACCCTCCGCCTTACTGGGAGAGAAGGAAAAGTTGTTCAGGCACATTGCAGTTTGGGTTAGCTATTTATAATCCAAGTCCAAATAGGACCAGCCGTCTATTGGTTTACTGTTCTGGATGCCCTCAAATTACAGCATGATTGCAACGTCTTACCCAGAGCCATCAGGTTGAATACAGACTCGCTGGACCTGGTATCCCAACTCGGAGGCCTCGAGTTAAGACGTAGTTCACTCACAGTTAACCCTTGCCCCTCAACATTCTCTTGTATGTAGACATCCGACTTTTTGTTATCGCCAGTCTTCTGTTCCAGCTCTTTTAAAACTTCAGAAATAGACTCAAGGTCTTGTGGTGTTCGGCTCGCAGCTTCCTGCATTTTTGTTTCAGGTCTCCATATAGTGAGCTTTGGTCTCATCTCTGTCTCTGGATAAGTTGGAATATATCCATGAGTGACATAACATAAACATATCATGTATTTGTACAGCGTACGTTCACCAGAAGGATATCTTGGCTCTAAATAACAGATGTTTATTGTTACCCAACTCAGTGGTACTCCTTTTATCGACCTCAGAAGAATGGCAGATTGAGTAGACCCACAGGGATTTGAACCTATGACCATGAGGTCAAACGCAGGGCCCCCATAGTGGACCCATTATTCCAATAAGCCACCAGACCTGGCTCATGTTTTATGTTAAGTGAAGGTTCGGAGGTGCCAGTGGCAGAGCAGATACCATCATTAGCTCACATAGGCCCTTCTCCCGCAGTCCTTTCCAACAGACCCATTAGGACCGCATTTGCAGCCCCTGTGATCATTTCCTTTTTACCAAGAAGGAGGAGGTTCCTGTTAGGTGAGTCAGCTTGTGGGGGTGCTATAGATTTGATCAGCCGATGGGTATGTGAAGGCTGGCCAATAGATTGCTGGAGCCTCCTCAGAGATGTGCCCCTGATCACTGCCGTAGTGAGTAATGCTAGTTTTGTTAGATTTAGCTGCGAAACTCAAACACCAGTAAAGACATTAATCTGTTCATGCTCCTTGAAAGGACGAACACACAATGAGGACGTCATTCCTGCATGCATTGGCCAATGAGGAGCAAGGAAATGAGTGAGGAAGAAACCAAACAATGGTAAGTAATAGGTGGGATAATAGGTCCTTTTTAGAGTTTCAGTTTTTTAGTTTTTTTAGAATCACAATAGATTGTCACAAGCAACAGCGCATGCACACTGTCTCAGGCGAAACTTGAAAAGGGGACACCTAAGACTAGTTTCAAAATATAGCCAGCCTTTTTCACTCGGGTCCATTTCATCGGTGGTAATTGTCATCTCACTGGCAATTGCCACCCTATCAAACATTCCTACCTGCACATTTGAACATTATGTTCTAACGTTATGAAATGCCTCGGTTCTTTAAAATTAACATGTGGAAATGGAGAGACAAAGGAAGAAAGGCTAATTACTGAAAGTGGAAAAAATGAGCTGTGCCATAAAATCAATCAATCAATCAGAATACTTGTAAAGCGTGCTACTTACCCGTGAGGGTCTCAAGGCGCTAGGGGAGGAGGGGGGGTGCCGCTACTGCTCGAAGAGCCAGGTCTTGAGTAGTCTTCTGAAGGAGAGTAGGTCTTGGGTCTGCCGTAGGTGGGTAGGGATAATAGTAAATATAATATGACTGTAGGTTTGCAGTTCACTCACTTAACCTTCATAGCTCCATTCTATGTCACTTAAGGGAGCATGTATGTATCCTTGATTTCTCCTTTGGTATAGGGGCTAGATGTTTGAAGATCATGCACAGTCTTATATGGAGACCAACAAACTAAAAGAGAGAGATGTTTGATTATCGTCAGGACGTTGCCGCCACTGCCGCCGGTACTCTGCTGGGAGCGGGACTGGACTACACGTCCCAGGCCCTTTGCCAGTGCAGCTGACTATGCGCCTGGAGGTGCCTACATAAACCTCTGAGCTTTCCCGCAGCGGGGGAAGCTCGTCAGGACGTTGCCGCCTCTGCCGCCGGTACACTACTGGGAGCGGGACTGGACTACATGTCCCAGGCTCCTTTGCCAGTGCAGCTGACTCTATGCGCCCAGAGGCGCCTACATAAACCTCGGAGCTCTCCCGCAGCACGGTACGAGCGCGGCCGTGCCCGAGCCAAGGGCGGGCCCGCCCACGCCCGTCGGAAGCTGTGCTGGGCCCACTCTCTTTCACCTGCGTTTGGCCAAGGTACCGTCCATTTCTTACTTTTCCTGTTTGTTAATATGTTGAAAGAAAAGGGACTAAAAGAAGACTGGAGGGAGGGTCGGAGCTAAGCTGGACTCTTTCTTAGTTAGAGCGGCAAGCGTTCTTTCGCTTGAGCTAGAACTGACCGAAATACGTCTTTCCTTGGGCCCTACCACCTTAATATTGGGCCTGCCCCAGCCCCTGAGACTGTTACTTCACCAGTGACCCCGATGCCAGCATCTTTAACCCCAACGGCTCTTCCACCAGATGAAATTGGCCTCCATCCCCCCAAACCAGATTACAGAGTGTGTTTCAGGAAGGGGTCCAGATTGTTCCTTCCTTGTCTCTTTATTGGATTCCTCTTCACCATTTCCACCTGCCAAGCGAACCAGAGCGGGGGGGGGGACTGCTAAAGGCACAATATCTAAAATAACATTTCCCGCGACAAACTCCATCTTCCACCCGCCGCTGCCCCACTGGTTCTGGCAAATGTGCCCTCCGTGAAGACCAGAGTGAACATACCAGACAATTAATGGACAAATGCCTGCATTGTTTATTGTATAATGTTAATGAGACCAAACGGGGGAGGAAGCAGCTGGCTCATAAATTAATTAAGGCCAGGAGAGTAGGTTGGGTGGGGAGGGACAAAGAAAAACTTTTGGCGGTAACTGCGTGGTAATCAATTTTAATAATGCATATGCAAGTGCTTCCCTTTTAGCTAACCTTCACAGTCCCGCTTTGAGGGACACCCAGATAATACCTTTAGCGTTGGAGTTCTTTTATACTGGCCAGGATGTTTCCAACGGCAGATTTCTTATGGATAGAAATCCAAATCCATTTATTGCCCGTAATGTGGGTCCCATTACAAACCCTGGGATTAGATTCCCTAATAGATTTGCTGCTTTGTCAAATCTGGAGGCTTGTGACTGACTAACTCTGTCACCACCCCAATTAACCATCAGGCTCACCATCGCAGCCCCAGTACAGTGTAGTCCACTGATACCTTCACCCACTATATTACCCTCTGAGGAGGCCCCTGCAACTTTAGTGCAAGGCACACCGGGACATGGGCAGACCCTACCACCCCTTATGAAAATAACGAAGGGTACTAGGGCGTACATGGTATCATGGAATGTTGCAGGCTTAGCCTCCAAAATTGTTAATACGCATTGGCTAAACGAGTGTCAATCCATGGAGATAGTATTATTCCAGAAACCTGGGCAATAGACCCTCCCTTCTTTATGGGGTTTTCGCACCTTACATTCTCCTGCTGTTGCTTTAGCCTCTGGAAGGGTAAAGGGGGGTTTACTTATTTTAATTTCAAATACTATTCCACTCCAAGTTAAACAAGTTGGGCCCTCACACACCCATTTTCAGATTTTACAGTTGGCCATCAGGAAACAGATCATCTGCACTCTTGTTAACTTTTATAATAATGAGTTTGGGAGGAACACGAGGGTTGTGGTAGATGTTTTAGCGGTGGAGATTAAGAAATTGTACAAAGGGAAAAAAGGGGGCAATGTGAATCTTATATGGGCGGGGGACTTTAACATTCACCCTTGTAAGCTCAATGGGACCCGGGTATGTGGAGCAGAAGATGCTCATGGTAATCCCCTCTCGCATTTTTCACATAATTGGTATGGAGAGACTGAACAGTTTGTTATTTCAGTGGAATCTGTCTATGCTAGGTGTGACGAATGAGAAAGGGCAAGGGACAACCTTCAGAAGGGGCACTCAGGAGTCCACTATTGATTTTGTTCTAGTGTCCGGACATCTGCTTCGGAAAGTGACCCTTAAGAGCATCCGGTTTTCACCCCATAGTGATCATGCCATGCTATTGACTTACTTAAATATCTTACCAAAACCTAAAGAACACAACCAGGTTGTTGAGGACGTGAACCTATCTAGGAAAAATGTCTACCAATTGAAATGGACAGCGGTAAAAAAATCTAATTTGGTCCCCGAAATCCTAGTGCAGGTAGGTGAAGAAAGACGGGTAAACAACCAGAGAGAAAGGGCTATTATAAATACTCTCCCGCCCCTAGGGTTAATCAATCGTAAACAACTAGAGAGTATTTCAAACAACAAATAACAAGAAGCTTCTGTCAGAGGAGTAGTCAGTAAAAACAGCCCCCAACACCCATCAGTGCTGCATACAAACAAATTAGCTGTGTCACAGAAAAGAAATGGAGTTAACCAAATGAGAAAAAGAACCCTCAGGCACCCTCCGAAGATGGGTAGCCGTTTGTCTTCATTGGGTTCTTGTGGTTAGTGCATGTGAAAAGACATCATACCGAAAAAGGTGCAAATTAAAATGCATAGCATGCTTGGGAGAAAAGATATTGCCTGCAGACTTGGTCATTAGATTCATCGCCCTTTTAGCAAAAATAAAAATAGCAATCACGCCAGTGAAGTAATCAAATAGTACAGCTAAAAAGGGGTGGTTTGACTCAGCCTGTACCAATCCGAAAATAGCCCTAGTAAATGCATTAAAAACTCTCCCCAGAGATTATCTCAAGATCCGCTCACTACGTAATGAATATAAATTAGGCAGGAGGGCGAGAGAGAATGATCTGAGAGCACAGTAGTGGGAAGACCTTGAGCAAGCTGCTAGCTCTGGCAGCAGTAAAGATTTTTGGAAAGTTGTGAATGCTCCTTATTTTAAAGATATTAGTGACCCCGTATTAGACGTGCATGTAGATGAAGACCTTCACCTACATCAGTATGCTCCCCAGAAACTTCACCTCAAGAAGTAATAATCTTTACTGTATTCGAGGGTCCGAAAGGCGTTAGAATCCTGTACTCCCGGTAAGGCCCCCGGGGCGGGACACCAATGGACCTTTTCCGATAAGATTATGACATGTGGGTCCCCTTACTCGCAAATATTTTTAACACCATTCAGGTAGTAGGTCCTCCTCCATCATGGATCCAGGGCTTAATTGTCCAGATTTACAAAAAGGGGACAGGGGCTCTCCAAAGAATTACCACCCTATATCTTTTCTCGATACCACCGCCAAATTAATAGGGTGGGTTCTACTGGACAGATTGGAGGACTGGGTTGAATCACATAATATAATCATGAAGGCACAATTTGGGTTCCGTAGAGGTATGGGGATGGTTGATCAGTGTCTCAACCCTTCACTAACTATAGGGAAGTACTCGAAGGCTAAAAGGAGGAACCTATACAAGGCATTCGTGGACTTCGCATCAGCTTTTGACTGTGTTTCACATTCTAGGCTATGGTCCATGATGGAAAGTATGGGCATTGACCTCCCGATCATTGGGTTCATCCGCCAGCTATATGCCAATGCCACTGCCTGCGTAAGATATGGCAGGAAGGGGGAGTGCACTCGTCATTTTAAAATCGAAAAGGGAGTAAGACGGGTATGTGCTCACCCAGTTTCTCTTTTCAGTCTATACGAACGCAGTTGGGTCCTCCCTGTCTGTTCTCTCATTGGATTTTCCCAAATTCGATCAAACCCCCCTCCCGATCTTTGCATACGCTGATGACGTGGTACTGATGAGAAGATCGGGCCTGGCCTTACAGAAGTTAATTAAAGCTTATTCCATCTCCATGGCCTCCCTTGATCTAAAAGTCAATGAATCCAAATCATTTATAATAGCGGAGAGACTAGAGGTGAGAAACATACCCATTTTCAGATGGCTGGTAAGGAAATTAAGGTGGTTAACTCCTTTTCATATCTCGGTGTGCTCTTCGATAAGGATCACTCGTGGGCTAAATTAGTGAAAACAAGAGGCCAGGATATGCAGAGGAGCCTCAATGCTGTTAAGAGATTTGCAAAAAAGTTGGGAGGAAGCCCACTGGACGCAATTAAAAACATTTACTTAGCTAAAATAAAGTCAGCCGTAACATACGGAGCAGGTGTCTGAGGGATGGTTAATGCTGCTTTGTTACAGCAAATGGAAGACTCGTTTTTAGGTCTCGGCCTAGCGTACACTGCGCAGCAGTGTCGCGCAGCCGAGATTTTATGTTTACAGTAAGGGGGCTTGAACGCGCCCCTCTTCTCCATTGGCTGGCTTCCTAAACAGAGGCCAGCCATTGGAGGAGAGGGGCGTCACTCAGTTCAAGGCGGGATTCAGGGGTGTGTTTTTGGTGTTCTTTCTCTTTTCTTTCTCTCCTCTTCCCATTGGCCCCCCCACCCCCTGTTCCTCGTTGTGCTCGCTTTTCTGCCCCCCCCCCACCCCCTATTGCCTCGTGGTGCTCGCTTTTCTGCCCCCTCCCCCTGTTCCTCGTTGTGCTCGCTTTTCTGCCCCCCCACCCCCTGTTGCCTCGTTGTGCTAGCTTTTCTGCCCCACCCCCTGTTCCTCGTTGTGCTCTTTTCTGCCCCTCCACCCCCCTGTTGCCTCGTTGTGCTCGCTTTTCTGCCCCCACCCCCCTGTTCCTCGCTGTGCTCGCTTTTCTGCCCCCCACCCCCCCTGTTCCTCGTTGTGCTCGCTTTTCTGCCCCCCCACCCCCCTGTTGCCTCGTTGTGCCCACTTTTCTGCCCCCCCTGTTCCTCGTTGTGTGTGTGTGGCTCTGTGTGTGTGTGTGTGGCTCTGTGTGTGTGTGGCTCTGTGTGTGTGTGGCTCTGTGTGTGTGTGGCTCTGTGTGTGGCTCTGTGTGTGTGTGGCTCTGTGTGTGTGTGTGGCTCTGTGTGTGTGTGTGGCTCTGTGTGTGGCTCTGTGTGTGTGTGTGGCTCTGTGTGTGTGTGTGGCTCTGTGTGTGTCTCTGTGTGTGTGTGTGTGTGTGTGTGTGTCTCTGTGGCTCTGTGTGTGTGGCTCTGTGTGTGTGGCTCTGTGTGTGTGGCTCTGTGTGTGTGTGGCTCTGTGTGTGTGTGGCTCTGTGTGTGTGTGGCTCTGTGTGTGTGTGGCTCTGTGTGTGTGTGGCTCTGTGTGTGTGTGGCTCTGTGTGTGTGGCTCTGTGTGTGTGTGGCTCTGTGTGTGTGTGGCGCTCTGTGTGTGTGTGGCGCTCTGTGTGTGTGTGGCGCTCTGTGTGTGTGTGTGGCGCTCTGTGTGTGTGTGGCGCTGTGTGTGTGTGGGGGACTCGGTGTGTGTGGGGGACTCGGTGTGTGTGGGGGACTCGGTGTGTGTGGGGGACTCGGTGTGTGTGGGGGACTCGGTGTGTGTGGGGGACTCGGTGTGTGTGGCTCTGTGTGTGTGTGGCTCTGTGTGTGTGTGGCTCTGTGTGTGTGTGGCTCTGTGTGTGGCTCTGTGTGTGTGTGGCTCTGTGTGTGTGTGGCTCTGTGTGTGTGTGGCTCTGTGTGTGTGTGGCTCTGTGTGTGTGTGTGGCTCTGTGTGTGTGTGTGGCTCTGTGTGTGTGTGTGGCTCTGTGTGTGTGTGTGTGTGTGTCTCTGTGTGTGTGTGTCTCTGTGTGTGTGTGTGTGTGTGTCTCTGTGTGTGTGTGTGTGTGTGTCTCTGTGTGTGTGTGTGTGTGTGTCTCTGTGTGTGTGTGTGGCTCTGTGTGTGTGTGGCTCTGTGTGTGTGTGGCTCTGTGTGTGTGGCTCTGTGTGTGTGTGGCTCTGTGTGTGTGTGGCTCTGTGTGTGTGTGGCTCTGTGTGTGTGTGTGGCTCTGTGTGTGTGTGGCTCTGTGTGTGTGTGGCTCTGTGTGTGTGTGGCTCTGTGTGTGTGTGGCTCTGTGTGTGGCTCTGTGTGTGTGTGGCGCTCTGTGTGTGTGTGGCGCTCTGTGTGTGTGTGGCGCTCTGTGTGTGTGTGTGGCGCTCTGTGTGTGTGTGTGGCGCTCTGTGTGTGTGTGGCGCTGTGTGTGTGTGGGGGACTCGGTGTGTGTGGGGGACTCGGTGTGTGTGGGGGACTCTGTGTGTGTGGGGGACTCGGTGTGTGTGTGGGACTCGGTGTGTGGGGCGCTCTGTGTGTGTGGGGCGCTCTGTGTGTGTGGGGCGCTCTGTGGGTGTGTGGGGGGGCTCTGTGGGTGTGTGGGGGGGCTCTGTGGGTGTGTGGGGGGGCTCTGTGGGTGTGTGGGGGGGCTCTGTGGGTGTGTGGGGGGGCTCTGTGGGTGTGTGGGGGGGCTCTGTGGGTGTGTGGGGGGGCTCTGTGGGTGTGTGGGGGGGCTCTGTGCGTGTGTGGGGGGGCTCTGTGGGTGTGTGGGGGGGCTCTGTGCGTGTGGGGGGCTCTGTGCGTGGGGGGGCTCTGTGTGTGGGGGGCTCTGTGTGTGGGGGCTCTGTGTGTGGGGGGCTGTGTGTGTGCGGGGGCTGTGTGTGTGTGCGGGGGGGCTGTGTGTGTGTGTGTGGGGCTGTGTGTGTGTGTGTGGGGCTCTGTGTGTGTGTGGGGGGCTCTGTGTGTGTGGGGGGCTCTGTGTGTGTGGGGGGCTCTGTGTGTGTGGGGGGGGCTCTGTGTGTGTGGGGGGGGCTCTGTGTGTGGGGGGGGCTCTGTGTGTGTGTGGGGGGGGCTCTGTGTGTGTGTGTGGGGGGCTCTGTGTGTGTGGGGGGGCTATGTGTGTGTGGGCTCTGTGTGTGTGTGGGGGGGCTGTGTGTGTGTGTGGGGGGGGCTCTGTGTGTGTGGGGGGGCTCTGTGTGTTTGTGTGTGTGTGGGGGGCTCTCTGTGTGTGTGTGTGTGTGGGGGGCTCTCTGTGTGTGTGTGTGTGTGGCTCTCTGTGGGTGTGTTGGTGGGTGCAAATGCAATAGGTCTCGTATTTGCGAGAGATTAATCTATTGGCATTGTAAATGACAATGTCATTTATTTATCTGTTTTCAAAACCAGCACATAAATAAAAATGTTGTCATTTACAATGCCAATAGCTCTAACTTTGGCAAAGGCGAGACCGTTGCATTGTAAATGCTTGTTTTAAATATTGTGTGTCTTTACCCCAATCAGCCCCAACTTACATTTTACATCTCGAATTGGGGCTTCCTTACTTGAGGGACACCATAAGGTTGGCTCCAGTCCTCTTGTGGCTATCAATATGGCCGAGAAATACGGTGGACTTGACCCAAACCATTATAAGGGAATGCTGTAATCTAGATCACTACAAGAGGATTGGATGGCTAAATTATGTAGAAACTCTACTTAAAGCTCTTGGGCTGGTAAAACTTTTTCAGGACCCTTATTCCTGCAAAGAGGTCAAGAAGAAATGGTTAATCGACTTATACTCTCAAAGAGTAGAACATGCCCGTAGGTAAAAAAAACGGACCCATCAAGCCTCCATTGCATACGATCTGGTCCCACCAATATCAGGAGAAGGTTTTCATTACTTAACTCGTATTAATAACGCGCAGCACAGATTTATTTGATTGCGCTTCAGACTGAACATGATTCCGTTACTCTTGGGATACCCACAAAATAAATACAGATTATCAGATCTCGCTCCCTGCCCTTGCAATAACCATGCTGTGCAGTCAGATCTACATATTTTACTATTCTGTAAAACGTATTCAGAGGAAAGGAAAATATTTATACTCCCAATTCTGAGGCACCTTAAATTCAGTCAATGTCGGGTCGCCATGTATTTTCTAAAAGCTTTACTGGACCCATTTGTATGCTTCTGCGTTGTGCCATTTTTATGGGCCTGTTTTAGGATGAGGAAAAAGGGGGCTCAGATCCTAGTAGTATAATGTAATTTTAATTATGAATTGTTTTCTTTTTTTATATATATATATATATATATATATATATATATATAAAAGGTCTTATTTGGATCACAGCAAATCTGTTTAATACTCATTTTAACTAATGTATATAGCTATTCCTACTAATTTGACATTTTCTATATGTATTTATGTGCTTTTATGGTCTGTCTACAAAAGATCGAATAAAGCTGTGTGACTGACTGACTGATTCTTGTGACAATCGTGTACTGCTATTCCTATTACGTTATTGCTCCCGCTTTCTGATTCCAGGACCGTAATGGTGTATTTGCACCTCCCGTCATGTCCTATTGATTTATTCATTTGTTTTGCTAATTTAACGAAGATGTCTGTTTTATCTTAAAGAATAGTTAAACATGTTTTGAAAAAAGCATGTCGGTGTATAAAATAAAATATAGATACGGATGAAATGTAAGTACATGTAATGAGTTAACTGTCACAACATTCGTATTTTATTTACATGTGTTTGTTCTCGTTTTCAACACCTACTGCAGTCTAGCCTTGGCAATAGACATTACTCTGTGCTTTACTGAATCTGAAAGGTGAAGTGGGGGACATTCAGGGAAAGTTGTCCACAGCTCATAGCCATTCTCAAAACGTGGTGCCTCGTGGATGGAATGAGCATTGACTCATTAAAGGCGCATAACTGTTTCTTTATCAATCAGAAAAAGACAGTGATGGATTTAAAATTTACGTGCATGTGCATTAAACTATCACCAGTTTAGATGGAAATAATTAAGTTATTTGGTTACATATTAAGATGTTAATGTGTTTCATTAATTTTTCTAGGTTTATTGTACCAGTCTCAATAGTTATATGCAATGATATAATGGCTTACCTTTTTGGATTCTTTTTTGGAAGGACACCATTAATAAAGGTAATGTATCCGTAACAAACTTATTTTGACAGCGTTTCGTGTGCAATTAATCAATTATAGCTTTCAAAATCTTAGTGATAAACTCAAATAGGGACATTTAGCCCAAAGAGAAAAGATCCACTCAATACACTTGGGACTTTAAAAAAAATGCGCACACTCCGAACCCATCCCAGATATGCTTTAAATGGCTGCTAAGGGGCCACAGCAATATTTAGCAAAAATACAGCTTCACTCAGAACACTTAAGTTATAACACAGTAATATGTACAAACATAGCACAGATGTGGCATATAGTGGAGTGTCAACGTGTCAAGGTGCTCACAGCAGCATTTACCACATACCTCCATACATTGAGAGAATTCTGAACATAAACCCAGTATAGCCCAAGTAACTAACTGGCTATTCGTGCATTCAACAGCACCTGCTATTGGCTGCTGCCTACCACAGTCCACACATATACATTTGCTGTACTTTGGGCAATCAAAGAACTATGTATGCAATGTGGTATAGCCTCCAAAAAACGTCTGAGCCATTAAAACGGACATACCCACCTACTGAGAATACAACTACCTCCACAAAACTGGTACAGACTCTGAAATGGAAATTATTTGAAAGTCTCACCATGGACCAAGATGCTCCCAGATGCCATACCTGTGTCAGATTGTTTGTCATGCGCAAATAAACAATACCATCTGGGTGATCTGTCACCTCAGATTATTTGCAAAAATTGTTTTATGATGTTGACCTATTTCATTTTCCGTCTTCCTTAGTGGTTTAGCTTTTTTGAACTCCTACTCCATTGTTGTGAAAGTCTAAACTATCTAGAATTGTTTTCTTCGCACAGGTTGCTTAATCATTCAAGAGGAGATTAAGGAACCAGCTGAGTAAATGTTCTTGGGTGTGTGTTAATTTTGGCTACATGAAGACGTTTTGTAACCTTTTTTAATTGTTTACGGAGTCAGAATTTGATGGTAGAGGAACACAAGTGGTAGATGTAAAAATGGCACTCCAACAGGGATAATGAAAGTGAGTCAGCAGAGGCAAACGTATCCTTGTTACGTACTGTGTGAGATGAGCTAGAGAAATATTCGCAACAAGATGACTGGTGAACTAAGAATAGTTTTTGTTTATCTACAAAATGTGAAGGTATACTATTGAACGTCTTCATTTGAGTTAAAACTGTAAGCTTTTGTTACTGTGCATAAGATAGCTAAGAAGTATTGGGACACTTTCATCGGATATGAGATTGCAGAGTATGTTATAACGGGGTTGACGTGGCAAGGGAGGGCATAGCCTGTACATGTCCATATTTTGCAATATATTCAGTGTATGCATGAATCATAAGCTAGTTTGCCTTAAGTGTGACTAGTGGGGAACTTGCATCTTCTAGTCTTTAGATCCTCCCTCTTTCCTAAGTTTTACCTGAATCAAAACTGCTAAGCCAGGTATAGGACTGCACGTTTGACAGTGGCAGAATATGGCTCACCTCACCTTCACATACAAATTTATTTCTCTATCAATATCAGCATCTCGGGGTAATGAGCATATTTCCACTCTGCTGATTCCCACCATCATCCTAATGTTGACTTCCCCGTGAACTATAGATTCTAGCTCCTTAGCACAGCTCTTCCTCCAATTTTTCTACAGGTCTCAATTTCAGCACTCTATTTTAACAGGGATTCTTAGAATTTTCAATGTATGTAACATAAGGCTGCATTATGCAGAGTTCCAACTCCTGGATCCAAGCAGCCAGTAGTTCCTGGTGGCCAGAGTCTGAGCTGTTCTTACCCAAATAGATGTGCTCTTCATAGGTTCGTATATGAATTTAAAAAAAGTTCCTTTTCGCTAAAATGTACTTAGGATTTTTCTATAGCTAATGCTGCTTAGCTTCAAGAATTTGCAGTGCTTTATAGTAAGACAGATAATTGAAAGGAGGAGGAACATACTGATGCCTGAACTCCTGCAAGAGTGCCTTGCTGGTCGGTGTCTTAGAATCCTATTGGCGGAAAATAACTTGAAGGAGGGGATTGGAGTGGACCCACTAGAGGGCTTTAGAGTAGACTTCTGTCGTACAGGTTATCTGATGGTTATCTGCACAATGAGAGGTACACAGTCTTGGAGCAGCAGCTGCAAAAGCTCAGAGGGTTGTTTAGATCTCTGAAAAACAGTAGTGGTGTGATGGAATTTGACAGCCTTGAAAGTAATACATTGGATATTTAAGGGCAGTCTTGCTCAGTCTTAAAAAAACAGTGATGAGTTTTCTGAGTCTAAAATGCGTTTAATTTCTTGGAAGCTGGCCGTAAATTAGCAGAGGATTGAAAGTTGCTTATTCAATAGAGTTGGGCACCAATATAGGACTAGATATGGATGCCTGTTAGAAGAGAGCTTCATATAGTCCAGTTTGGCCCTGATTTTGGCTTGGATCATAAAAAAGAAATTGTGTAGGATTCTGTCTTTCGAAGCAGTTTGAAGACCTATGATGTATGTATGTGTTATTTCTGTAGAGCAAACCTAGCCAAAAACCAGTGGAGTTCTGTACAAGGTCTAAGACATGCATAAAGTCAACAAGAAAGAAGAGAAGTAGCTGATTTGTTGATGTAATCTTTAAAGAGATATATCTTCAGATTTTTGTTTAACTGGAGCAGTGTTGTGGATGTCCTGATGGATATGGGGATGTTGTTCCAGATCCGGAGTTGATATATTGAAAAGGCCTTTTATTTTTTGCACTGCTTAGTCTGCAGTCTGATGGTGTTCTAGAAGTGATTGTGCAAGACCCTTCACAGATAGTGTGCGTTGGCCGAAGATACGCAGAGGTGCTTGACTTAACTTTTGTAAATTATGCTGCTGGTTTTGAAGATGGGACATGCCAGCAAGGGAATCTAATGGTGTCCTATGAGGATGGGTGGTGGGATCGTATTTCCTCAGGGCCGAGAAGAGCTGTTCTACTGCATGTAATATGCTGTGCCAGTGTAGAGTCTTGGAGGCAATGGAGTAGGGTGTTACAAGCATCCAAATGGGAGAGTACGAGGGTTTGAACAGCAGTTCTGAAGTCGCTGGAAGAAACTATTTCACTTTCCCTAAAAAAAATGTTTTCTAAAGATCTGGTACTAGGTAATTTTTGTTTTTGGCTAAGTGTTCCTTTATGATCAGGCTGGTGTCCAGGATATATCTAACTGACTTGGCAATTGGTGAAAGTTGGGGATTGAAACAGTCACGGTTCACTTTATTGAGCCAGGTTTATACTGTTGTTTTTGGCAAATAACAGGAATTCAGTTTTGGTTGAGTTGAGCTTCAAGTAGGACTTCCAGGTCTGGGTGATATGCAGACAGTGTTTGAGGTTTTGGATGTCTGAAGAAGAGGAAGCTTAAATAGTTATATATGATCAGTGTATTGGTGTATTGATGCTGTTATCTGTGAATATAACACTAAGTAGCTCCATTTATTTATGAATTCATCTGGCATTGAAAAACAGTTTATAACTATGTATTTAAATATCATGATTAATTTAGATGAAATCTTACTATGAATTATCAATTGCGTGATCTAATGGTGATAATTTATTGATGTATTCTGACTAATTTGTATGACATATTATTATGAATCTTTGAGAAAAGACTATGCTGCTTTTTTACCAATTACAAAAGAAAGTAGCTCCATTTAGAAGTTGAAGATGTCATGGGGGAGTCTGGAAACCTTGGGGATGCTGCATGTGATGGGGAGTGTGGTATCCAAGAGTAATTCAATGAGGAGGTGGGGTCCAAAATACTCAAGTTAATTCTTTAACTTTAGGTTTCCATCCTTCAACCACCACAGCAGTAGTACAACTGATTAATAGAATCCCAAAAACCTCAAGTTTAAACATTCCAAGATGGAATACAAGCTAAATTGCAACATTATACAGAAAGCTAACCTACATACCATACATCTTTCCCCGCACCCCAACAACACACGAAGACATATACTAAGAGGAAAACAAAAACCCATGAAAAACATCAAGCAAAAATAGAAATAACTTTGAGCATTTGCGAATTTCTTAACAGCGGAAATGCTGTTGAATTTCCAAATACAGGCATCTTGAAGTGCTGCACTACAAAACAATTTATTAACCCAGAGATGTTCAAATTGGTTTTAAATACCTCTTGGATGTATTCGTGACATAGAGCCAGGTCACAAATGGCCACTTTCACTTCACCCATAACTTTACACATATAATTTACCTTCTTTTACATCTGCTTCATGTTCTCTCCTTCCAAACATGCATGTGCAATTTTCTCATTATGTTCCCTGTCATTCTCATTTCCACCATTTAAATATCTTTCCCACAAAGGGCATGCAATAGTACTTGGTGCTCTTATCAAAAAAAGTTCAAAGGGCATTGTCCCTGTGGTAGAATTGGGTGTAAACTTATACCCTATCCCAAATTTCGCTTTCCAGTCCTTGCCGTAAGTTCTAAACAATTGTATGCCCTCTTTCAATGTCCTATTGAATCTCTACCATTAGTTTGCGGATGATTAAACAATTTATTTGTACAATCCCTGTATTCCTCAAGTATATACACCATTGCCAGTTAGAATCATTTTAGGGTTGCTGTCCTTGTGAAATGGCTCTTCTAAAATGTGATTATCAAAGTTGTGGTAATCTCTCTCACAATAGCTACTTCCTGTCACGTAGAGTACATACCCATAAACACCAACAGGTTATTGGGAACTGAGCTGAATGATAAAGGTCCTAGAATATTTAATGCCACTTCGTCCCAGGGACCAGAAGGAATGTCTCTGCATGCCATAGGTGATGTCCTCACACATCCGCAAATGTACAATGTGTGACATATCAGAAGTGTATTTTTAGACTCTCAGGTGGTACCAACTATGAACCACTTAGAACTAAATCTTTCTGCATTGATGAGTCATTTTGGACTTTGCTGAAAACCTCAGCTTCACTACTGCCTATCCAACACCCACCTTGTTGAAGCCTGTGAAGGACACTTGCAAGAATGTTTGTCCAATTTCTCCAGCCTCTCTGATTTCACAAATAACCCTTTTTTACATGACACACTTTGATTTAATCTTCCAGTCGCCACTCATTATTTTTCCTCCCTCTCACGTTCCTCACTCCATTTGTACACTACTTGTTTTTTCAACAACCCACATAAGAAGCATGTTCTATTAGAAAAATACGGTATGAGCTGAGAATGAAATTCTGCCTCACCCAGAAACTTCTGATCCTTTTTTTTATGGGCCTCGGCATCCCAGGTATGGTTTTGAATAAATCTTCCTTCAGCAGAAATAAAGTGATCTAAATAATCTATTTTGTAATTAGCAGACTTGGATTGGTTTGCCTTCAGCATGAGTTCATTCTCACTCAGAATTCTTAGCACACATTTTTCTCACTCTTTGTGTGCCCACACAATAGGAGTCAGCCACTCGCTGGCTTCAACTTGCTCTATAATACCTTGTGAACACAAATTATCAAGTTAAATTTTGAGAAGCATGTCTAACGTTATATGGAATATCTCCTACTTTACAAGAGGAGGGAACAGCACCTTCTTTGAGTTTGGTACATTGCATGCAATTTTTTGCACAGCCATCATCTTGCAAAAATACTTGGGAAAGTCCCCAATGAGTTCATTATGTACTGAGCCTATACATTTAACTTAGAACTTGTGAAGTGGCATTGGGATTTAAGGAAATACCCAAGTGTTTTATTTTTTTACGTAGCCAACATACAACACTGTCACTATTGACTAGAACATAAACTTTCCCTTTAACCTTGTTTCCTCTGACGTCCCATGAAATTACCAATCAGTTCCATTGACTTGCCACCATACCCAAAGGTATGTACTGAACATCCAGTCAGACTTACTTTCCCTTTAATTAATCTCTCATAACCACATCAGATATTAGTCTTAGATGCACCCCAGAATCTATCATCATTTAAAGATCAATAACATTGTCTGAGAGTCGGTCAGAAAGGTGCTCATTGTTATTTTTATCGACCCCCCCCCCCCCATTCACAGCTTCAGTAATTTGTAGTGTTAATTGGCCACTATCAGATGTAACCTTATTGATGTTCTCATTCATTTTCGCAGCATTTTCCAAACTGCCCCTTGTTTCCACATATTTCACACAAACCTTTAATATAAGACATTTTATATGACTTGATCAGTGACCACAATTTTCACACACGAAAACAAGCCCCATTAAGTTTTTGGGGTATTTTTACTTGTAAAATTTGTTTTAAATTTTGTGCTACAGTTTGAACTAATTAGCTGAATTCATGTATTTGCGTAATTGTTCCACACACACTAATTAATGTTCAATCTTTTTTAGCAATAATCAAGTGTCACTTAACGTGGGACCCCCCCTCAACCATTACTCCTTTCTAACCATGTCATTTTTTTTACTTAAGCATGAATTGATCCCTTATGTGTGAAACAGTGCTTAGTTCATACAAAATTTAATTAATTAAATACAGGGCCCTCCTCAATAGGCCCCTGTAGTTTCCTCCACCCTTGCCAGCACGACCAATAACAGAACCAACACAACTACTAACCATCACACCCTACACATGTGATAATTCAGACTATTTCAGGCCCCCTAAGTTATAAGAATGGCTTGGCCAGCATGTTTTAGTCATTTTTAATGTATATTGAATTAGTAAATGATGCTGTGTAAATAATATAAATAATCTTTCATTCATTCGTGTACATCTCTAGTTTAGATGAACAGCGCCACCATGTGGTAGACTGTCATAAGTGCCGGCATCGAGCATCAGAAAGCACCAGCTCAAATTAAGCTCTGTTTTGACAGTAGATACTCCAAAATTATGTTTAGCTGCTAATCTTCATAATGCAGTAACATAATCCTCCACAGATGAATTGTCTCTGATTACGCATCACAAAGTGATATCTTTGTAGGACAATGGAAATCTTTGGGAAGATAATGTTTGTCAAGTTTTTTTAAATATGTTTCATATTCATTAAAGCTTGTAGAGACGTTTCCCCCCTCAGCATATAATTCTGGTAGATTTTCTAAATCTTCCTTCCCCTCCGGACCAAGAAAATTTAGAAATAAAGATGCTTTTTCTTGCTGTGAAGTTGGAACCTCATTCCTTCAAATAATTTGCACTTTCTTCCATTTTGACCATTTTAATATTGGTTCACTAGGTGAAGGTCTGAAAAATGGTAGTTGGGATTTATTTTGTTTGGTAAGAAATAACATTAAATTCCCAGGGAAAAATATAAATACCAGCACAAAAGTAGTACCTAATCACAGTACACTCAATGTATTGAGAAATATAAAAATTGAAATTATTCTCTGGTACACGATATTGAACTTGAACTACCAGTAGTAATGAGCCTGGTATCCATTGTACTTCGTACGCATAGGTTTGTATCCCATTCTTATCACCAACTGTTGTATCCAGGTGTAATTCATTGACTAGGTCAGGTCCAGAATAATTGCTCAAGTTTATTCTCTAACATAATGCTCCTTCTTACAGGCAGCACAGTGGAGTACAAAGGATCAATAGAATCACACTAAACCTTGAGTATAAACATTTCAAGATTGAATACAAGTTAAATCCCAACATTACACAAAAAGCTTACCTGTACACAACACAGATATTTAGAAACCCGGAGGTGCCCATGTTTAAAAAACTGGTGTTGGTTGGATAGAATAAGTTTGTGTTTTGACAGTGAAGATTCCGAGATTTGTGTAGTGATCAGGATGTATTTCCTTGGATTTGATAGTTGAAAGAACTGGAGGGGAAATTATTAGGATAGTTTAGTAGGGTCCAGTCTGTGTGGCAGACAGAAAAAAAGAAATTTGTTACAATGGTACCAATTCTCCATAAGGGCATCTCAGGTGTGTATAGGTCCCTGATCCTTAATAACCCCGTCCTGCTGGGAAAGAAGAGGTGCCGCTGGAAACAAGATCTTGGTGAGTTAGAGGATTCAGAGTGGCAGAAGGTGAAAATGGCAGTCAGTTTACTCGCTACCTAGTTCAGGCTCAGATTAATCCAGGTTAGTTACTTTCACAGGACTTACAACAACCCTGAAAGGCCGTGGTGGATGAACAAAGCACCCAACCTATATTGTCACTGGTGTAAGCTAGACATCGGGACATTCTATCATACAATATCAGACTGCCCTTTCAGTCAGGGTTTTTGGCGACTGGTGCATACCACGCTGAGCGCAGTCCTAAGAACTCCCATCCACTTAGACTCAAAGAGGGCACTGCTGGGGGTGATGGAGGAGGAAAGGGGATTCAGATTAGCTGTGTTCGTAATAGGATTTTTGCCTTCCAAGCAGACATTGCACATAATTGGAGGAATAGAGACCCCCCCCCCCCCTCTCTTGAGGAGTGGACTAGCGGCATGGCCTATAGTGCCGTAGCAGAGGAGCTGGCTTATAAATAGAGAGGCTGCCCAACAAGTACAAGAGTATTTTGGCTCCATAATGGTGTGATGCTCCGTCTCCTTATTCTTTAAGTTGCACAAGTCTTTTCAATAATTCTTCGATTGTCGACTCTGTTTAATGGCTATTGACATTGTCACATTGATCCAAGTTAGCCACCTATCAGAGTGTTATGTATGGTTTATTATTGCTAAAAATCAAATAAATAGGGATAATAAATTCTGTCTTAGGAGGTTTGTACACTGTGAGATAAGGTTGGGATTCCATGAGGTGTTTCTTTAGGTGAATGATAACTTTTTAAGTGGAAGCTTTGAGGTAAAGTTTTGTAACATGCGCATGCTAATTAATGGCGAACCCTGCAACATCCAGGAGGTCTCTCAGTTGTTCAATGTGCATATTGAAAAGAAACTAGAGGTCATTTAAACCCTGGAGCATTCTAGTTGTATGGGATGAGGAGGACCCTGAGGAGTACATATGGATGAATTCGGTACATACAAAAATGGACAAAGAAAATGAACATAGATCTTTGCTTCTAATTCCTGTGGACTATCAGTGGACAGTGTAGATAACAGAGGAGATGATACATGAAAATCTGAGTTGGTGTGAAAGGAGGATGTTGAATGACAGTTTGTGTTTATGAATTTAGCAGGTACCAATTTGTTTAATGGTGTCCGACCAAGGAAGACTAATAATATGGCAGTACTGAGATCATGATTGTCTAGGGATGTTATTGAGAAGTTTTACCTGACCTGCCTTGGAGTGAGGGAGAGCAAGACAGAGCTTGTAGAAAATGACAGCAAATTATTTAACGATGTGTAATAGGATGGAGTCTTTTGAGTTGCAAGTGGGCTTGATACTGTGCAATAAGCAAAATGCCTGCAGAGAGAGATTTTGTCGACCGGTTGGACACTCAGGAAGGAGGTGGTAGTGAGGTTGACGTTTTGGTGTAGACCTGAGATGGCGGTGATCAGTGGTGGCTGTATTATAAAAGGAGGAGTTGGAAGAAGAGGAGTTGTAGGGAGGACATTGGTCGATGTGATGGAAGTACGCAAGTGCTTCCCAAGAAGTATTTCTCCAAAATACAGGGTTTTATTTAGAATATAAATTGTATTCACTTTTCTACTGAACCCTCCCCACCAAGCCACTGATAGCGCACCCAACAGAAGTCATGTCCCGTTATCTGAGTTGCTACAAGCTTCTGTTTAACTCATGCTAAGTATGAAAGACAAATTAAAAATAAAATCTAATGTAGTGAAAAATGATCTCTGTAGCAACATTTGAATTATTAACTGTCAAGACTATTTTACTTCTTGGAATTGATTGATTTACAAATGTGTTCCTTTTGTTGTAAGTGCTTTGATTGTTTGACCGCAGTATTCCACTGAAGACTTTCTATTTATTGTACTTTAATTCGTTTTTCTATATTTTTTATGCTAGCTTTCACCAAAAAAGACCTGGGAAGGATTCATTGGTGGTTTTCTTGCTACAGTCGTGTTTGGTTTCATTGTAAGTATTTCAGTCCCAGAATATGTGTGAGTACGTAATAGAACTAACAATGTTGTTTTTTCTTACACAAGGGTAAAAGGAAAATCTGCATGTTGGATCCGAGACCGACCCTTTGTATACACACTTATTCACTATACGTTTATTTCATTCATTACAGCTATTGTAAACATTAATTCGAAGTTCTAACAAATAGCAATATAGCTGCTGTGGCGAACACTTATAGAACCTATAAATGAGTTGACCACAGGGGCAAGAATATACATTAGCGCATTTAAAAGAATTTCCAACACAATAACAATACCTGCAGTCTAAAAGTTTGCTTTGAACTAAATCCAGACGTTTCAAAATTGCATCTATTTAATTGGGGGACAGTGCCCCGCAATACATTCTGTGGCCGCGTCTGTGCATTTCCTAATTCCCGAGGGAATAGAGAATCTGTTAGCAGATGTCTACAAGCATTAGGCAAAACCTGCCATATATACAATAAACGAACGCACTTTTCCTCAGCAAACCATAGACAATATTCTGTGTTTTCCTCGTGTCATTCTCCTACCAAAACGAAAACCTAATATTGAAAACAGACAAAGCCCGAGTATGGTAAGATTATGCTTCCTTTCTCATACACATAGGCTACACCAAATATTTCTGTGGTTCATTGAAAGTGTAGGGGATTATAGAGGCATCACATCTACTTTTCCTGCTTAATTACCTAATTGTCTTCATAAAGTGAAATCAGTCTTCCCGGTTTAATAGCCATTGCTTTAAACTTGGGCAGTTGTTTGGCCCCGACGTCATCTTGCTGCAGATTGTGCATTGATATCACCCTCGATAATATCCATAGTCAAAGTCAACAAGCTTCCACGGGTGATGTCAGATCACAATCCACTCACGTTGGATATATCTATACCAAATTATCAAAAACAAGCAATAAATTGGACATTTGAAAGAGCCCTGCTACAGGATCCTAATTATGTTGACCGGATGAAAGAATGGATTAAAATGTTTTTTGAGAT
This sequence comes from Lissotriton helveticus, assembly GCF_964261635.1. Lineage (NCBI taxonomy): Eukaryota > Metazoa > Chordata > Amphibia > Caudata > Salamandridae > Lissotriton > Lissotriton helveticus. The sequence goes on along the minus strand of NC_136059.1, from coordinate 1,353,813,530 downwards.
AAATAGAGGGACTGCTTCCCAGGCAGTAGTGTGGGATACTTTGAAGGCTGGCATAAGAGGGGAGACAATCAGCTACTCTATCAAACGGAGTAAGACCGAGAAAGAGGAGGTAGAGGGAAAGCTGAGGGCAGTTGCCATCATTGAAGGAGAACTTATTGGAGCAATAAGAGCAAAGCGGAATGTCAAGGGAATAACACTTAAACTATCTATTGCTAAGGCAGCAGTAGGGGAGGTATTCGCGTCTAAGGCAGCAAGGAAATATCTGGCCCGGAAGAAAGATCAATATGAGTATAGCGAGCAGATTGGCCGTATACTAGCTATCCGAACTCGCCAGGCAGCTACCAAAGGGGATATATCGGAGATTAGGTCTGAGACAGGGGTCATAGCAAAGACACCAGTGGAGATATGTTTAATCTTCCAGGATTTCTACCAAAAATTATATAATCCTGATGAAAGGGCAGACAGTAGCGAAATAGAGGGATATTTAGAGAGCGCTACATTAGAGAAGTTAACGGAGGATAAAGGTTTTCTGGAAAGCACCTTTACTCTGGAAGAAATGCAGAGAGCAATTAAGGATTTACCTGCGGGGAAAGCAGTAGGCCCAGACTCCATTCCGTTGGAATTTTATAACAAATTCCTCCCTTATGTAGAAGAAGACCTTCACAAACTAATGATTAATATACAAAAGGGGGTGGCACCCTCTGAGTCCTGGGGGGAGGCAACTATGGTGGTTTTTCTTAAAAAGGACAAGCCCTCTAACGATCATGGGTCTTATAGACCAATAAGTCTAATGAACAGCGACACTAAAATTTTCTCTAAGATGCTGGCCAATAGGCTGAGCATGGTAATAGGTAAGGTCATCTCTCCCGACAACACAGGTTTATTCCTGGTAGGGGCACGGCAGAGCATATTAGAAGAGTGCTTACATTATTTGATGGCACGGCAGCCTCACGAGATCCTATGGCGTTAATATTGTTAGACGCCGAGAAAGCGTTTGATAGGGTCTCGTGGGGCTTCCTTTAGGCAGTATTAAAGAAACTTAACCTGGGGGATGGCTGTGTTAGAGCCCTAAGAGCATTATATCACAATCCAAGGATAAGACTAAGAATCATGGGGGAGATGAGTGGGATAATAAATATTGGACGGGGTTGAGTATTCTGCCAGTAGTGCTAAACGGATATGAAACAAAAATCTTAGGGTATGCTGATGATCTTGCCATTATATCAAGAGATCAAGTTTTGGCTTTAGTGGAAATAGAAGACGAAGCAGCAGTCTATGGGAATCTTTCAGGGTATAAATTAAACAAGAATAAAACGCAAATAGTTAATCAAAAGATTGCAATGGCAGATCAAAGGATAGTGGAGACAGCAGTTTATTTGGGGATAAAAATAACATATGACTTATCAAAAGTAGTGGCAAAGAACCTAAACCCAGTAATAAAAAAGGCAAAAACTGACTTTGAAAGGCTAAATAATTTGCACCTAACAACAATAGGCCGGTGCAACATAATAAAGATGCTGTTTTTGCCAAAGGTGTTATATCTATTTCGGACTATCCCTTTAAAATTCAATAATAGCTGGTTCAGCGAGTTAGAGGGAGTCACAAACAGATTTATTTGGGCAAAAGGCAAAACACGTCGGGGCCTAAAATTCTTATCCTTGCCAAGAGAACGGGGCGGTATAGCGGCACCGGATTTTAAAGCTTATTACTAGGCCACTGTTCTACAGTATATTAGAGGGCTGCTAGGCAGGAACTTCTGATAGATACATCTGCCGTGTGGATTCCTCACCTTGTGAATATCCCCCTTGCGTCAGCAACGTTCGGTATTTTTCTTCGTGGACGACGTCATAGGAGCACGGCATCACGCGCGACTCCGTCTGACGTCACCAACTCCTTATTAGGCCCACGTCGGCGTGATGACGTCAGTTCCCTTTTTTCCGCGTCGTCGACGCTAACGGTTTCTGGGATCTTCTGCGATACTTAGTATCTTCTTCTGTTTTGTGTTACTATTTCATCTGTTGAGTGTTCCTTCTTCGTCGAGAATGTCGTCGAGGAAGACTGGGTTCAAACAGTGTGGATCATGGGCTCGCATGATGTCGATCACCGATCCACATGGTGATTGTTTATGGTGTCTTGGATCAGACCATGACGTTAAAAACTGTCTCCTGCTTCAAAATGAATCCTAAAGCCTTACGTGACCGTGAAGCTAAACTTCTTCTAGCGAAGGTAAAAGGAAGAGAAGCTGATAGATCGAAGTCGACGTCTAGACGCTCGAAGTCGAGACAGAAGTCGCGATCGAAGTTGAGGTCGAGGTCGGCTTTGAGGTCCAGAGCGAGGTCGAGGTCCAGAGAAAGATCGAGGTCCGGATCCAAGTCGGCTTCGGGTCATGCTTCTAGCTCTTTGAAGAAGAAGCACAAGAGGAGAAAACATAGCTCGAGACATCACTCTGGTAAAGACTCTTCAGATTCAAAGAAAAAGTCTCGAAGACATCATAAGGACTTTGTATCTCCTTCTCCTTTACAATCTCTTCGAGGTTCCCCGACTCCGGAACAAGAACCTGATCCGGAATCACACCATTCTTCGGATCATGAGGTAGAAGAAGTTCCTCAGACTCAGACTCCGGTGGAAGTCCCTGTAAATCTTGAAGGCCAGGATGAACCGATGCCGGAACAACCTCCTTGGGAACAACCAATTGGTTCGTATCCTCCCTTTCCTGGTCCGGGACAAGACCCCTCGCATTTTCTTAATGCGATATTTGGAGTCTATACTAGAGCAATGTACCCCACCGGTGCACCGGTTCGTCCCGTGGGTCCATTGTCTTTCAACTTGGGCATTCCTCAAACTTATGCCCCGGCTCCCTTTATGCCGTTTATGCCGGCGCCTTATGCACCTTGGCTCGGTACGGCTCCGCCGAGGTCATCGACCCAGCATACGGCTTCGCCGGCTCCGGATCGTCCTCGTGAATCTAATCGAAGTACCACGCCGATTCGTGAGTCTCATCCTCCTGCTGCTCCGGCTCCTTGCTCGACGCCGGATCCATCGACTTCGATTCGTATGGAATGGTCGAGGCGCAGAGCTTAACGCCTCTTGGAAGAAAAGGAGTACGAAGATCCTGAAGTGGAGGAAGGTGAACTTCTGGATCAAGGAGACTGTTTTGACGACCTTCATAGTGCCAGTGGCCTAGAACTTTCTCCTGAGTGGGGTTTGCCATCAGTTTCTGATGCACCATCAAAGGACGTGACACCTTACCACATTGTAATTAGAAAGGCTGCAGATCTACTTAATCTGACCTTACCTACTGTTGAATACAAACCTAATATTCTTACAGAGGTTTTACATTCACCCTCATCCATTATTGAGCCTACACTTCCATTTACTGAGGCTTTGACTGAACCAATAATGGAGGTTTGGAAAAGACCATTGACTGCTCCTGCGGTTTCCAGATCTGTAACGAGACGTTACAGAGTGGCACCTGGTGACCCCGAGTTCCTCTCTTCACATCCTTCCCCTGAGAGCTTGGTAGTACAAGCCGCTTGTTCCAACAGGTCGGCAGGTTCATTTCCTCAAGTACCAGCAGACAAAGACTCAAAGAAATTGGACCAATCTGCTAAAAAGATTTTCTCATCAAGTAGCATGGCTCTAAAATCTACTAATGCTACTTGTCTGCTAGGGAGATATGTACTTGCTTTGATGGACTCTGTGAAGCAACTGTCATCTAAGCTTCCTGAGGATGATAGCAAAAACTTTAAAGAAGTAGTCTCCGACACTCAAGCTGCAGCCCGCTTAGTCATTCAGAGTGGCATGGACACGGCTGACTCGGTTGCCAGAATTATGGGTTCTACTGTTGCCACCAGAAGGGCTGCATGGCTAAAATCTTCTGACTTTTCAGCAGACGTTCAATCCACTTTAATGGACTTGCCTTTTGATGGGACAGGCCTCTTTGGGAAGAAGGCGGATGTGGCTTTGGAGAGATTCAAAGATAGCCGGGCTACAGCAAGATCTTTGGGTCTTCAGGCTAGAGGTTCTGCCACTAGGAAGTTTAGAGGATTTGATAGATCCACTTTTCGTTCCTATAAGCAAGGCCAGCAACAGCAACAACAGCAGAACCCTTTGTATAAATCTTACAGAGGCAAACAAAGGGGACGTGCTCGTGGATGCCAAGCCTCCTCCTCCTCTACTTCCTCCAATAATACCCATCCCCCACCTACATCAGCAAAGCAGCCCTAGATCCACCATTCTGGATCATGCGGGTCCAGTAGGGGGTCGGCTTACTCATTTTCTACGGGATTGGGAATCGGTTACATCAGATCTTTGGGTTCTCAATCTCTTAGAAAATGGGTATGCACTTCCCTTCCAGGAGTTCCCTCCCAATTACCCTCCTTGCCAAGGTTATTGTTCGGAGGACCACCTTCTTCTCCTGCAGGAAGAAGTCCTGGCACTGTTCAGAAAGGGTGCGATAGAGGTGGTTCCGGAGCTGGAGAGGGGTCAGGGGTGCTACTCCCGGTATTTCCTGATACCCAAGAAGGATGGCAGGCTTCGGCCAATCCTGGACCTCAGGATTTTGAACCTCTATCTCAAACAGGAGAAGTTCAAAATGCTCACACTTGCAAAGGTTCTTCAAGCGCTGATGGAAGAAGACTGGATGGTGTCGATCGACTTGCAGGATGCGTATTTTCACATCCCCGTTCTGAAGTCGCACAGAAAGTATCTCCGTTTTACGGTGGGATCGCAACACTACCAGTTTGCGGTCCTTCCTTTTGGGCTTACTACTGCGCCTCGAGTTTTCACCAAGGTGATGGCAGTGGTGGCTGCGCATCTCAGAAGATCGGGGATTCCTGTGTTCCCCTATATAGACGACTGGCTGATAAAAGCGGAGTCGCCGGAGAATGTGCTTCATCATCTGCAAGAGACAACTCAGTTGTTGCACAGGTTGGGTTTTTCGATAAATGTACCCAAGTCTCACCTGGTGCCCTCCCAGCACAACCTGTTCATAGGTGTGGTACTGGACACTTCTGTATGTCGTGCATTCCCTCCACCTCAAAGGATTCATGACATACAGGAAATGATTCCTTTATTCTACAATGGAGCGGTTGTTCCAGTCCTGAAGGTCCTTCGTCTGCTCGGTCTGATGGCTTCTTGCATTCTGTTGGTCAATCATGCACGCTGGCACATGAGGGCACTCCAGTGGTGCCTCCGCAGGCAGTGATATCAACACAACGGAGATCTCAGGGAGTCAGTGAGGATCTCCAGAGAAGCTGCAGTGGATCTGTCTTGGTGGAGCGTGGAAGGCAATCTGTCGCAAGGAAAGCCTTTTCAACTTCCTCCATCGGTGTCCACGGTAATAACGGATGCATCCACTCTCGGGTGGGGTGCTCATCTGGGGGACCTGGAGGTCAAAGGTCTTTGGTCTCCAGAGGAAAGGTTGCTTCATATCAACCTTTTGGAATTGGGGGCGATACGTCGGGCGCTCAAGGCCTTCCTCCCTTTCCTTCGCGGTCAGTCGGTTCAGGTCCTGACGGACAACACGACCGCGATGTGGTACATCAACAAGCAGGGAGGAGTAGGGTCGCAGTGTCTTTGCAGAGAGGCTCTGCGTCTCTGGTCCTGATGGCAAATCATCTGGCCGGAGTTCTGAACGTTCGTGCAGACAGTCTCCGTCGGCAGTTCTCTGCCGACCACGAGTGGAGGCTTCACCCGGAGGTGGTTCTCGACATCTTTCAGATGTGGGGGACTCCTCAGGTGGACCTGTTCGCCACTCACGAGAATGCTCACTGCCCGTCATTCTGCAGTCTCCAGTATCCGATGCAAGGAGCTTTGGGGGATGCGTTTCAGTTGAGTTGGGGAAATCAACTCCTTTACGCGTTTCCCCCCCACACCCTTGATTCCTTGGGTTCTGACAAAGATTCGCCAGGACCGGGCCCAAGTCGTATTGTTCGCCCCGGATTGGCCAAGAAGGGTGTGGTACACAGACCTTCTCCACCTCTCCTCTCACCCGCTGCTCCGTCTCCCTCACAGGGCAGACCTCCTCTCTCAGATGGAGGGGCAGGTTCTACACCCAAAAAACTAAAAATTTGAGAAGGGTCAAAGGAGATATATTTAAAGACCTATCATCCCATCTCCAACATCAATCACTTATATACCAAGGAGGATGAGAGGTCTAGAATGGGTGGTGACACAAGAAAACTACGAAACGAGTGGATAGTAGAGTGGCAGTTGGCCGAGATATTCCCATCAAACCACCCTAACTTGGCGGAGTTTCATCATATGGGATATTTGTAGGAGCACCCGACTCTACCGCCCAAACCATCAGCTGATGGTGCGGGAGTGGATGAAGATCTTACACTCGTGCCAGACTTACACTCTTAGAGTGGTGATGAAAGTGTACGTGCAGTGCTGTGGTGAAAAAATGTTAAAATTAGCGACTCAGACAGGAACAAGTTTATTAAAGAGAGTCTGAGTGTTAAAGTTAAAAACACGCCAGGTAGTTGGAACTAATGACTACACTATGGCGCTGTGCAGGTGGTCAACATGTTTCAGCCCAGAAGACGTGTCGTCAGGCTTTCGTCAGGACCAAGAGATAGAGCTACTGCCACTAAAGGTGATTTGCAACAAAGTGAAGTGAAAACATAAATAGAATGCAATTAGCTACCATGAACTTGGAGCCCCAATGTCCATATGTAGAAAGTAATTTCCTTTCACAATCCTGAAATATAAACAAGATTATGTACATTACAAATATATACCACAAGTTCATAGCAAAACATGTGTGTACCACACCCTAAACGGGATCAAGAGATATCCCGTCCACCAATAAAGTCTACTTACTCATTCACAGAACACAATTCTTATGTCTGTAAATACTCACCAAGCTTTGCGAGGAAGTGGACCTCACCTCACCCGGCAACCGCTCGGGAATATGAGGCCCCGCTCTAAAGTGCATAAGAAAGCAAAGTGTCCATAAGAATTATAAGCTTTCTACCACTAGTTACACCAACTGTTTATCCAACACCCATTAACTGTGAACTTGCTTAAAAGAGACCATAACACAACATTAAAAAGAGCTGGACATGAATAATGATGAGCTCTGGCCAAAAGACTTTTGCCAGGGAAACTGAGAAAAATAGAGACTAACAAAGGTAAGCAAAGCGCTGCCATATGATAGCAGAGAGCTACAAAGTAAGCATCCAATGTAATATGATGCTGCACACATTTAACATATTTATCATGGAGGCTCGCCTTACCTGTCCGTCGGTACCTCTCTCAGGCGTCCGAGAGGAAGTGGAGGTACCGACCGGAACAGGAAGCCTTCCTTAAATACTACCGTCAATTGGTAGTTAAGTTGTTAATTACCGCTAATCATTTACAGGGAACCGCGTCTTCATTCACAGCGCGCTTGCGCGTAGAAGACCCACTGTAGTGGTGTTGCGGGAAAGCATGCGCCGTGATACCGGCGTCAGGAAGCTCGCTATCCATGCGCGCATGCGCAATAGAGAAAAAGAAGAAGAAGAAGAGGAACTAGTCATGCGAGCATGCGCTGTGTGTATTCAGGCGCATTCTGTCAAATCAATGCAAACACAGCAGCGGAAGCACATAAATACAGACGCGCTGTGCGCACGATCATTGTGGATTCATCTGGAAAAGTGGGTGAACGCCATCATCAGGTTCATTAAAATATATAAATGGACGGAAACGTTACCAACAACCTCGATGTATGTGAGGTTTAGAAATAGGATACATATAGGGCGGAAGCTTCCCCTCCTGCCTAAAACCAAATAGTATATGTACAATAAGGTCATGAAAAAGGAAGGTGGGCAGGCTAAAACAGAGGCATGCTAGAGAAAATATTAATAATAATAAATGTCTCACCGCCTGAAACTGGCCAGTGTGTGATGGACAGAATGATCCAACCAGACTACATATGTTCCTATGCAAAATACATGACTACTAGAGAGTTCTAGTTAGTGATGGAGTGTATCATGTTTAGATCCCGCATGTATTACTAAACAGTGGATGCAGGCACATATTTTAGCTTAGATGGAGATCCACGGAATGGGATCATTCAACCCTTTGCTGTCACTTCGGAGCCTGAACACCCATTTCTGCTCTTTCACAAACAGAAACTTTGATTTATCATTAATATGGGGTGGAATGTATGGATGTTCTAGAATCACCTACTTTAGATCTTCTACTCTGTGTTTCTTTTCCAAAAAGTGGTTAGTGAGGCCGGTCGATTGCTTGTGGCAGCGAATGGTACTCTTATGCTCACTTATTCGTACTTTCATTTTTCTAGTAGTGTGTCCTATGTACTGTAAGGAACACGGACAAGTGATCAAATATATAACACCTTCTGTGTTACAGTTCGTGTGTTTGCGGAGTATCCAGGGTTTGCCTGTGCCTATGTCGACCTGGTCTGTTTTATAGGTCTGTGGACAGGCACTGCAAGAACCACATGGAAAATGCCCACGTACTGGCTGGGTGTTCCAGAGTGTGTTATGGTGTTCAATTTTCTTCATTCCTGGTCTAGTATGCACCAAGCTGTCTCTTATGCTCCGGGCTCTTTTGAAAGAGAACAATGGTGGAGTAATAGTGGTGTCAGCGGTGTTCAGAATAGCCCAGTGTTTCTGCACAGTTTTCTGTATTTGGTTTGACAGGACGCTGAAGGTGCTCACAAATGTTAGTCTATCCAGAGGTTCTTTAATAGTTTTAGTTTCCAGTAGGGCGTCCCTGTTGTTATTAGAGGCCCGCTTCCAAGCTCTACGTACCAGATGGTGTGGGTACTGCCTGTCCTCTAAATGAGCTTGAGGCAACTCACCAACAGTGATTCATACCAACGCGTTGCTGTGGACCCTACTCCTCGCCTACTCACTGAAATCAAGAGCATGGTGGAGGAAGCGAGTTCAGAAGGGTGGATAACACCACATGAGGCCAAATTTCTAGTAACAGACAAACCTGTAATGCCTGCCTTTTACTGTCTACCGAAGATTCACAAACCCACACGGCCTCCCCCTGGCCACCCCATCATCTCCGGTATAGGCTCTATTTTGGAGCCCTTGTCCACCTTCGTAGACTTTTTCTTACGACCCCTTGTGAAAGAGATGCCCACCTATTTGCAGGACACGGCTGATGTCCTTAGACTACTGCCAGAGGTGAGGTTTGACATTGACACTGACCTGCTGGTCAGTTTTGATGTCGAGTCTCTCTATACTTGTATCCCACAGGCAGAGACCCTTGAAGCTATCAGATCTCTCCTTGAGATACGTGATCTACAGAGCATTACTCCTATTAGTTTTATCATGGAGTGTGCAAGGATAGCTATGATGGAAAACCACTTCAAATTTGAGGACCAGATCTACCTACAGACCTCTGGTACCTCTATGGGCAGCATTTTTGCCCCCAGCCTCGCCAACCTATATATGCACCTTTTTGAGCAGAACATCGTGCTCAACCACAGCAACCCGTTTCTCCACCAGGTGTTGCTGTGGAAACGGTATATAGACGACATCCTTGTGATGTGGCGAGGCACGGTTTTAGAAGTGGAAGCCTTCCATGAGTGGTTGAACCACCAGAACCAATACCTCAGGTTCACCATAGAGTGGAGCAAACAACAATTGCCCTTTCTGGACATCCTGATTTCTCCGCAAGATGGCCACCTGGGATGTGAGCTCTACAAAAAACCAATGGCTAAGAACTCACTCCTGTCCTACAACAGTCATCATCCGCGCGCCTTGCGGGACAATCTCCCTGTGGGACAGTTCCTTAGGGTCCGCAGGAACTGCTCATCAAGAGCGGCATTTGATAAACATGCTCGGATTTTATCCAGTAATTTAGAGGACAGGCAGTACCCACACCATCTGGTACGTAGAGCTTGGAAGCGGGCCTCTAATAACAACAGGGACGCCCTACTGGAAACTAAAACTATTAAAGAACCTCTGGATAGACTAACATTTGTGAGCACCTTCAGCGTCCTGTCAAACCAAATACAGAAAACTGTGCAGAAACACTGGGCTATTCTGAACACCGCTGACACCACTATTACTCCACCATTGTTCTCTTTCAAAAGAGCCCGGAGCATAAGAGACAGCTTGGTGCATACTAGACCAGGAATGAAGAAAATTGAACACCATAACACACTCTGGAACACCCAGCCAGTACGTGGGCATTTTCCATGTGGTTCTTGCAGTGCCTGTCCACAGACCTATAAAACAGACCAGGTCGACATAGGCACAGGCAAACCCTGGATACTCCGCAAACACACAAACTGTAACACAGAAGGTGTTATATATTTGATCACTTGTCCGTGTTCCTTACAGTACATAGGACACACTACTAGAAAAATGAAAGTACGAATAAGTGAGCATAAGAGTACCATTCGCTGCCACAAGCAATCGACCGGCCTCACTAACCACTTTTTGGAAAAGAAACACAGAGTAGAAGATCTAAAGTGGGTGATTCTAGAACATCCATACATTCCACCCCATATTAATGATAAATCAAAGTTTCTGTTTGTGAAAGAGCAGAAATGGGTGTTCAGGCTCCGAAGTGACAGCAAAGGGTTGAATGATCCCATTCCGTGGATCTCCATCTAAGCTAAAATATGTGCCTGCATCCACTGTTTAGTAATACATGCGGGATCTAAACATGATACACTCCATCACTAACTAGAACTCTCTAGTAGTCATGTATTTTGCATAGGAACATATGTAGTCTGGTTGGATCATTCTGTCCATCACACACTGGCCAGTTTCAGGCGGTGAGACATTTATTATTATTAATATTTTCTCTAGCATGCCTCTGTTTTAGCCTGCCCACCCTCCTTTTTCATGACCTTATTGTACATATACTATTTGGTTTTAGGCAGGAGGGGAAGCTTCCGCCCTATATGTATCCTATTTCTAAACCTCACATACATCGAGGTTGTTGGTAACGTTTCCGTCCATTTATATATTTTAATGAACCTGATGATGGCGTTCACCCACTTTTCCAGATGAATCCACAATGATCGTGCGCACAGCGCGTCTGTATTTATGTGCTTCCGCTGCTGTGTTTGCATTGATTTGACAGAATGCGCCTGAATACACACAGCGCATGCTCGCATGACTAGTTCCTCTTCTTCTTCTTCTCTATTGCGCATGCGCGCATGGATAGCGAGCTTCCTGACGCCGGTATCACGGCGCATGCTTTCCCGCAACACCACTACAGTGGGTCTTCTACGCGCAAGCGCGCTGTGAATGAAGACGCGGTTCCCTGTAAATGATTAGCGGTAATTAACAACTTAACTACCAATTGACGGTAGTATTTAAGGAAGGCTTCCTGTTCCGGTCGGTACCTCCACTTCCTCTCGGACGCCTGAGAGAGGTACCGACGGACAGGTAAGGCGAGCCTCCATGATAAATATGTTAAATGTGTGCAGCATCATATTACATTGGATGCTTACTTTGTAGCTCTCTGCTATCATATGGCAGCGCTTTGCTTACCTTTGTTAGTCTCTATTTTTCTCAGTTTCCCTGGCAAAAGTCTTGTGGCCAGAGCTCATCATTATTCATGTCCAGCTCTTTTTAAAGTTGTGTTATGGTCTCTTTTAAGCAAGTTCACAGTTAATGGGTGTTGGATAAACAGTTGGTGTAACTAGTGGTAGAAAGCTTATAATTCTTATGGACACTTTGCTTTCTTATGCACTTTAGAGCGGGACCTCATATTCCCGAGCGGTTGCCGGGTGAGGTGAGGTCCACTTCCTCGCAAAGCTTGGTGAGTATTTACAGACATAAGAATTGTGTTCTGTGAATGAGTAAGTAGACTTTATTGGTGGACGGGATATCTCTTGATCCCGTTTAGGGTGTGGTACACACATGTTTTGCTATGAACTTGTGGTATATATTTGTAATGTACATAATCTTGTTTATATTTCAGGATTGTGAAAGGAAATTACTTTCTACATATGGACATTGGGGCTCCAAGTTCATGGTAGCTAATTGCATTCTATTTATGTTTTCACTTCACTTTGTTGCAAATCACCTTTAGTGGCAGTAGCTCTATCTCTTGGTCCTGACGAAAGCCTGACGACACGTCTTCTGGGCTGAAACATGTTGACCACCTGCACAGCGCCATAGTGTAGTCATTAGTTCCAACTACCTGGCGTGTTTTTAACTTTAACACTCAGACTCTCTTTAATAAACTTGTTCCTGTCTGAGTCGCTAATTTTAACATTTTTTCACCACAGCACTGCACGTACACTTTCATCACCACTCTAAGAGTGTAAGTCTGGCACGAGTGTAAGATCTTCATCCACTCCCGCACCATCAGCTGATGGTTTGGGCGGTAGAGTCGGGTGCTCCTACAAATATCCCATATGATGAAACTCCGCCAAGTTAGGGTGGTTTGATGGGAATATCTCGGCCAACTGCCACTCTACTATCCACTCGTTTCGTAGTTTTCTTGTGTCACCACCCATTCTAGACCTCTCATCCTCCTTGGTATATAAGCAGGTTCTACACCCCCACCTCCAGACATTACACCTTCATGCCAGGAGATTGAACGGGGCAACTTGAATTCTTTTTCTCTCCCTCACGATGTGGTGGATGTCATTCTTTCTGCCAGGCGTGACTCCACTAAGTCCATTTATTCGTATAGGTGGTCTAAATTTGTCTCTTGGTGTAGGGAGAGGGATATTGACCCCTTGAAGGCTCATTTGTCTAACATTTTACAGTTTGCTCTTTTTCTGGCGCAGCAAGGATTTGCTGTTGCCACGGTCAAGGGGTATCTTTCGGCTTTGTCGGCATTTCTCTGTTTGCCGAATCAGCCTTCTCTTTTTAAGTCTCCTGTGGTTTTAAGGTTTTTGAAGGGTCTCACTAATAGATTCCCTCCTACTCCTTTTGTTGTTCCTCATTGGGATTTGAATCTTGTGCTGACCTATTTGATGGGTTCTCCCTTCGAACCCTTGCACAAGTGTCCCATGAGGCTTCTTTCTTTTAAAATGGTCTTCTTGGTTGCTATTACCTCGGCAAGGAGGGTAAGTGAGCTTCAGGCTCTTAGTTCCAAGCCCCCATTCTTGACCATTCATGCTGAAAGAATGGTTCTCAGGACCAGGGCTGCTTTTCTGCCTAAGGTGGTTACTCCCTTCCATCTAGGACAATCCATTACCCTTCCTACTTTTTATCCTCCCCCCTCACCCTTCCAAGGAGGAGGAGAGACTTCATCGCTTGGACCCAAAGAGAGCAGTCAGTTTCTATCTCGATAGGACTAAAGACTATCGTGTTGATGATCAACTCTTCGTGGGTTTTGCTGGATGTAAGAAGGGCAGAGCGGTGCACAAGCGCACACTTTCCAGGTGGATAATCCTGTGCATCAAGATTTGCTACTCCCTTGCGGGTAAGGACCCTCCTGAGGGTATTAGAGAACATTCGACTAGAGCAAAGTCTGCAACATCTGCTTTGTCTAGAGGTGTTCCTGTTGAGGACATTTGCAGAGCCGCGACTTGGGCCTCCCTCCACACTTTGGCGAAGCACTACTGCTTGGATACCGAGGTGAGGAGGGATGGCCACTTCGCGCGCTCTGTCCTCCAAGATTTCCTGGTGTAGCAGAGTGGACACCCTCCTCCGGGAGTGGGGACTGCTGTGGGACTCTATTCACAAGGTGAGGAATCCACACGGCAGGTGTATCTATCAGAAGAACAAGTTACTTACCTTCGGTATCGCTTTTTCTGGTAGATACAATATCTGCCTGTGGATTCCTCACATGCCCACCCGCCTCCCCGTTGTCCACTCTGCTATACCTGGTTTTATGTGTTTATATTTTCTGGTTTTTGCTACTTTTGCTGCGCACTTTGTGTGCGGTTTTGATTTGTATGTACTGTGTACACTGTATATTTGTATATTTGCTGTCGTTGGTCCGTCCGGGTGCCTCGAAGGCACGGAAAAAATGGCGGAACTGACGTCATCACGCCGATGTGGGCCTAATAAGGAGTCGGTGATGTCAGACCGAGTCGCGCGCAAAGCCGTGCTCCTATGACGTCGTCAACGCCGGCGTGCTACGAAGAAAAATTCCGAACGTTGCTGACGCAAGGGGGATATTCACAAGGTGAGGCATCCACAGGCAGGTATTGTATCTACCAGAAAAAGCGTTACCGAAGGTAAGTAACTTATTCATCAGGTATAGATGGAGGGGCGAGGTGGTCCCGGATGTATATGAATTACTAGTTAAAGACTCTAATAAGTGGCTTCTCTCATTCAATGAAAGAAGCTACTACAAGAAAGTACGGTTTAAGACCTTAGGGGCAGCAATGTCAGTCTGGTCAGGGATCAGGAAGAAAATAAATTTAGGGAGGATGAACTATTATACCCCTCTATTCAGAAACCCATCACTACCTGTGGTATTTCATGACCAAATAATGAAGGGTTGGGATCTTTTAGGGGTCAAAATTATAGGGGATCTCATAGGCTTGGCTGGTTTATAGCTTTCGAACAAGCACAACGGCTGTATAATTTAGAGCGAAGAGACTTTTTTAAATATTTACAAGTAAGGTCAGTCTTATTAAAAAAACAGGGGGGCGATGTCCACTTCAAAAGAGACGACCTTATGGAATATTTAAGAGATGAGGCAGGTTGTTCTATATCGCAAGTGTATGGTGAAATTTGTAAGTATAAAGAGGATGATTGTGGGAGGATGTATGAAAAATGGCAAACTAAGTTAAATTTATCAGGGAATGAGGCTGAGAAGTCGCTTAAATTATTAAACACAGTGTTGAGGGTAGCAAATCTTCAAACTCAACAATATAAAACCATGTTCGAATTATATTATACACCGCATAGAATAGCGAGATGGGGGGAACAAGTGGGGTAACCGGCCCGAGATGCCAATCTACTCAAGCTGACACTATACATATGTTTGCTTCATGCCCAGCGCTAGATGTTTATAAACGATCGATGGAGCAATTTTTTGAGAAGGCTCTGAGGATCCCTATCTCTTTAACAGACGAAGTCATGATCCTAGGGGTAACAAGGGAGGGTATTGAAACTCCCCATCACGAATTTTTATATTTAGCAATGACACTTAGTCGGCTATGCATTGCTACGATTTGGAAAGATCCAAACCCACCAACTCTGCAACAGTGGATCACACGATTACTGGCTACATACACACTAGAGAAAGCATTATATGAAAGAAAGGGAAGGGCAAAAAAGGAGGCTGGGAGAAGGATCTGGGCCCAAGTTATAGAATGGAAACAGAGGCTAGAAGAGAGGTAGGGGAGGGGTAGGGCTGGGTTATTATTAGATTGTAATAAGTAATCTTATAGGATTTGGTATAACATTAAGGTATCGGGTATTATGTATCAAGACAGGTATGCAGGCCAGTTGTTATTTTCAGAGGGATTTCCTCTTTTCCACTTCTTTTCTTTTTCTTCTTCCTGCTGATCTGCAAACTGAAAATAATGATGTATTGTTTAAATTGTGTATTAATTTTGCTCTGTAAAATGTAATGATCAGTTATTCTTGATGACGATGAAGTAAAAAAAAAAAAAAAAATTAAAGAAGATGCCAAGGATGCTCCTCTGGGCTTCCTATACACCAAACTATACTTATTCGCTTGCTGCCATAGTAGATATTTTAGCTTGCCCAGTGTGGCAGGTTTTAGGTTTGCGCAGATTGAAATAAAGCTTTTAGGTTTGCACAGATTGACCAAAAAGCTTTCCTCATCTATGCAAGTATGTTTATGCCAAATAAACTCAAAGCACACTTGCGCCTGTTCAATGCTATTTTATAAACCAAATAGAACTATGTAAGTGTGACTCTGCAATATCCGACCATCTAGAGAGTTTCCCATAAAAGGTGGCATGCCCAAGGTGGCATGCCCATAGCTTAAAGTGTTCAACAATTTACTTGAGACCACTTGTCGATTTGGGGTCAAGAGGGGCCCTAAAAATGTAGTGCTTCTATGTAGAAAGTAGACAATTACAATTTAAATCTGTTGAACGTAACACTGCTTGATTTAATTTGACATCTCCCTGCTACTCAGATCATAGCTTCAACCCAGTTACACCCTCTGTGTTTTTGTAGGCAAATGAGTTCCTATAAGTTCCCTGTCCAAAGACAAACAATTTTTGTTTTTCCTTCATCAATGATGAGCTTGTTAGTGTTGCCGAAATTTCTAGTTCTTTTAATGGTCTTTGTAGACCAGTCCGAGTTCAATCCTGCACTATAGTATAATTTGCATATTGTAACACATTTAATTGAAAGCCCCAAATTTCGGAGGAAAGCTTTTTATCTTATTTCAAGTCACATTTACATCTGCTTTATACAGGTTAAACTATATGGATGCCAGTATATATCCCTGCTCTAAACCACCTCTATTTGCGGAGAACTTTTCTCTTGTAACTGCCTTTAGTCCAATTAAAATCTTTCCCATTTGCCAGAGTAGAACGTAACTTTTCATATGTGTCAAGCAGTTTGAAAATCAATAAATGCTGCATATAGTGACTGTTTCGTTAGTGGGTGCTCCCTATCCCAGCTTCTGTGAGACCTACCGCTGTGTTCATGCCCTCTACAGTCTACAGTGTCAAGCCCTACCCACCTAGACCCACATGCCATGAATGCTATTGCATCCACCATGGAGCACGCTTAGAGCAGAACAGAGAGGGGTGTGCTGCCGGACCCATGGGAAGCCCTGACTGCTCAAGTTGTTTCAGCTGTACCGGTCACCTATAAGTCTCCTAGGCCTTTTTTTACCTACACTGATACATTTGTAGTTTCTTGCAGAGCCAGTTTGCCTCCGTGTTAACGTGGTGTAGCATGTTTGACTCAGGGGGGATCTTGCTCAGTAAAGAGATCAACTCCAACGTGGCGTAAACTGGACTTTATTTTTCTATATATACGCCTTTTTACGGAAGCCAGGGTAATTTAGAAAATGAACTGCAGAAAACAAAATAAAAGTCCAGAGTCTTTGAGGATAAAGTCCCTTATACGGCTCTGGGTTCCTGAGACGTTCATCCCAACTCTAGTTTATTTAGTCCTTGTGGTTTGTCAGACGTGGGATCCCCTGGATAGGCGTTGTCCCCTGGACTTTGTGGTGTGGACTCCAAAATGGGATGAAAGGAAAGCCGGAAAAAACTAAAGAAAATAGAGTATCAGTCTGTTGGTTTATTACTTCATAAACAGAAGGGAAAGGGGGGGTGAGGATACAGCGGTGCTTTCAACCTTCTGGCAAACACAAGACGGTACGGGGAGTGCTCGTGAGGGGGTGGGAAGGTACCGGTTGTTACAACCAGGTAGCGGTTACATGCCCCGCAGTCACTCCTCCTCCCTCTCTCTTCTCCCAACCCAGCCCGATACTCTGCAGCGTACCTGTGAAAGCCACACTCCTCCAGGAATGTGGCTGGGCGGAGAGCGGGGACGATGGCCCCCAGGCAGTTATTCTGTCATCTGGTCCACAGGGGCATAGGGTAGACTCCCGGCGCTCAGGCTTTTCCTTGTCTCGCATCTCTCGTTCTCACTTGGCTGGCCGGTCGCAGTCTCTGTGTTCTTTTTGCTTCCAGGTCCTTCCTCGTCTCTTCTATTCGAGGCCAGCGTCCCTATTGGTACATCCCAACCGACGTCATCATTCCAGGCGCTGCTTCCTTGTGACTCCACCTCCTTAAAGGAATATACCCCAGCATCAGGGGATTCCTCGAACCACACCGAGTTTGGGCCGGGGCTCCAACTCTCGGGCTGTAAAGAAATGACAGCATGGTTTTCAGGGGGCGAGGACAACCAGTCTTCCTGTTTTTTCATCAGTTCAGGTAGTCTCATAGGGGAGGGGGTGCACGACCCGTGACGCATTGTTTCTGTGTTCATGTCCCTCTGTGAGCCACTAGGGAACCATTAGTTACTGGGAAGGCGTCTGTGCACACCTGCTGCAGATCAAGTGTTGGCTTCGACTCTGTGCTCAGTTACATTTTGAAGCAGACACGGCAAGCAGGTGAATTCAAGGGATGAGGGCTTAAAAGTGTGTCCCAGGAGTCTGCATGATCTTTGTGAGTCCAAAACAAATGGAGAAACATTTAGTTACATTAGAGAAGGTTGGCGATGGGGGACAGGAGAAGGCAGTGTCTGAATGCAGCATTTGGTTTCAATGTACTTATGGGAAAGGTGAGTAGAGCATTTTAAGTTCTACCTTCTCTGCTCAGTATTGATTCTTAGTTTTAGTTCTAGTTTACTGCCTAGAATTAGTTCTGCATAGAAATGACACCAGCAAGTGGCATTTGCAAAGAATTTATTTGTTGTTTGTCAAGTCCATTTCGTGTCAATTTTATGTTAGTTAAATTTTTTCCAAGTTGAACTTGTATTGTTGAAATAAGACAAAGACTCTGCACACAAATCAGCAAAATCTACAAACTTTGTATATATTCCATACTGGGAAAAGAGGTTGGCTTACATTTTCTGGGAAGATTAACATATTGTCAGTTGCAACTTAAAGAAATATAAAAATAAGGAAACTCCAAACCACAATACCATGAATACCATTATGAGGGCACAAAATGATCTGAAGGGCAAACTAGCATTACCTGCGAAATTAAGGCATAAAAGAAAACATGAGCAGACTGAATCTAAATCTACAGCAGTAAATTGCATGTCTGTTTACTTGTCAATATTCTCTAAATATTTCAGTAAAATGCCTGGACGTAGTTTTTTAAGTTGGAAAGTACAGCTCTGCCCAAACGTGAGCTATATAGCTTTCTCTCATAATTTCGATACATCTCTTAAATTTACTAACACAATTGCTCAGTGATGGTACATCCTGAAAAGTAATTATAAATGAAGTAATTGATGAAGATGGCACACAAAATGATTAATGGTTGCCTGATTTCCCAAGTATTCTAATTTCTCAACAATATTATTACTGATGCGAATTTAGACTCCAAAAATCCAAAATCACCAAATAATACACCCTTAAAAAGTAATGAAATTATTTCAGACTATTTAGAATTTAGCCCTCTCCTATTTATCCTGAGCCTGGTTTCTTGGAAGTATCCGCAAAATGCAAATTGTCACATACCTCATTCTTTACATTGAGTACAATACCTTACATTAAAAACAATGGTAAAACATTGGATGAATCACATCATATGTCAACTATATTAACTTAAATTATTAAATCATTGGTAGCTTTCGATTATAATAGTGTATCCAAGACAGTCTTCCAATCAGTGTTCAGTTTCCACTCAGACCAAACAAGTTGCATAATTACTCTCACCTGTCATGACTGTAAATATAAGTTTGCATAATGGCGCAACCCTAAGTACAAGTGAATGTATACAAAAAGAGTAGAATCCAAAAGCAAAACTCTAGATATTCCCCAAGACAATGGAGCACTAGGCAAATGATACAATATGAAGTGAATGAAAAAGCACACTACCCTATATTTGATGGCACAACCGAGCAAGAAGAACTTAAGTATTCTTCAGAATCAATGCTAGGAGAAGACGACAAAAACAAGATCTGCCACAAAAAAAGTTACCACAAGCTTAAGTTCAGATCTGTTACTATTCTCGCAGTAGGTTAAATGACCTCTTTGCAAATGTAGGTAATATTCCCCCTGTACAAGTATCCTTGCAAACAAATCAATACAAAGAGGAAGACACCAAGGGAATTTCTGATGAAGAGAATTTCTTTTTTCGAATATGTACATGGAATACTACAGCTCCTATTTTATTCGAGAGATAGCCATCGGTAGTGACTTCCTCTTTGTTAGAGACTACCGAAGTTAAGGTAGGTAACTCCTGTTCATCGATTTATGTTGTCCTATCAATTGTAACAAAGGACATGGGTTAAATCGATCATGGCCACTTCAGGCATACCAGCTTCTCTCTCCTTTATATATAATTTCAAGTAATTACTTCTAATTTATTAGATCCTGCAGTGCCAATGAAAATGAATATAGATTATCAATGCCTAAAGCAGAATTTGTTTTTAAGGTTGCTGTGAAATTGCTTAAGTTAAACATTAACCACCACAGAAAGATGTGCATTGATTGCTTGCTGAATTTGCGTAATACTTTTGTTGTAAGGCATCCTACTATAGTAAATTCACCTCAAGATAGAGCTCGAGCTCATAGGCTTATGCTAAAAACCGCCCTGCCTAAAATAACGAACGTAGTTCGCCACATTACAGTTTGCCTAGGAAAAAGGGAATCGTGTTAAAAAACGTGTCTCAACTGCAACAAAATATAGTTGTAAATGAGTGGGAAGAAGAAAGGAATTCATGGACGTGATTATCAACAGTTTTAGCAGGCTTAAGGCTGTCAGGCCATGCAGGAGACTTTTTCAGTTAAATAATAGGCTAGGAAGCTGGCATGTTGCTGGCCTAACCAATACATACATGAAAATAGACTAAATTCAAACTAAACAACTTGCAAACCTTTACCAGGAGGATACCCGGCTGTATAAACATTTCAATGGACATATGTTACATTATTGATCAGCCAGCGCATAAAGATCCAGACTAGAGGGTATCTCAAAAGGTAGCCTTGCATAGTAGTGAGTAATACGTTTGAATGGCGTTTTTATATATTAGCGAGCAGCGGCGATTCGTTTCTGGGATACAGTTGCGTTTGAGGTAAGCTCCTGTTCTTCTAAACGTGGGAAATTTTAACTCTGAAATAACCAATAATGAAAGTGGGATGTGAAGAACTAGAAGAGGATTTCGAGCATTCCAGAAGCGCAGATCACCAATAAGAAAACCAATAAACTATAATTTATTGGATTTACACTTTATTTATGGACTACAGCGGTAAAGTAAATAGATGATATTCAAGTGAAAGAGAGAGTGAGAGAAATGTATGTTTAGTACACAGATCTTACAAAGTGCTTTACCTCGATGAGTAAATTCTGCAGTTTGATTGTCACTACCAGCATTTCAATTTGTATTCTTCTTTTGATCTCACCATCTCTGCTTGGAGGTTATACATTCACTAACCTTTCTGTGGATAGTATATTTAATGGTACTTTTAAGACGAACCCCACCCAACCCTTGAGTCTTATTGTGAGCTTTGCTTTCAGCTGTGGTACTCTTGGAACTGGTTTATTTCCTTTAGGAGGGCAATTGTCCAGTCCACTTTTTAACTTCTGTGGACTCACCCAATCAATCACTCCTGGAAGACTGCGACTACTCCGACCTAAGCAATTTCTGCAAGTTGAAGCTCAAAACAAAGCACAAAAATACAGAAATCAGAATACAGCAAACGGATACACAAACAATTTTCTTTTTAATTCACAAAACCAAATAATACGAAAATAATTAAAAAAAAGATTCATTGGGAACATTGGAGCTTTTCAGTATTTATTTTCATTTAAGAATAAAAAAACTAAAGTCTAGCATATCACTTTGCCTTTTTTGCTCCAAATTCATGCTCTTTTTGTTGGCGCATACCAGTGCTTCAATTGTGGCCACCAGTCCATACTAGATTTTGTTTCTGGTTCTGGCGCTGCTCCCACAAATCAATATTAGGATGGCAACTTAAAGTTTAGTCTCCAAATTCAAATTCCTCCATATTTGCAGTGTTTTGAAAGCTTTCTTTCCGTTTTATGTAGAACTACATTATAATCTAAATCTTTTTTTTTTTTTTTTTAAACAGTCATGGGGCCCCTGAGTAGGCATTGTGAACACCAGGTTAAGAATTGCTGGTCTATTCCATTCATGCATCAATCGTTGTGGAACTTCCTTAGTTTCCCTGAAAGACGAATGATTTATACCAGTGACATTTTCACTGCCTGTACATAATTATACACTTTGGGCACAGGTTCTAAACGTCCAGTTTTCAAGTTTTTTGAAATCCTGTCTCATTTTCCTACACCCCTCTCGTGTATCAGCCATGTAGCACACATTTATAATGGATTCTACTGAAAGAAAAGGTAGATACGTTGTAAAGTGGAGATGATGATGCTATTTTCATCAGATTTCCAGCAATGATAGACTCGACTCTTTCTTAGAATAAAATAATATTCCAAGTGATAATCCTGTGAAGTAGAGTTATTTTCTAAAATGTTATATTAATTTGATATGAAACGCTCAAAGACTAACCTTTTTTGGCAATAATTCAATCTGGTTTGATACTGAATGTCGTGATGTCAAGTGCAGATTACAATTAGCAACCAAGAATAAACAATGTAACCTATCTCTAAATGCAACACAATGTAAGACCTCCTTTAAGAAGTTTCCCTTGAAGACAAAAATCAAAATATGTTCCCCTCTACTGAGAAACCTCTAAAATCGTATAACCAGTTAGGACTGGAAAGTTTTATGGTTTTAAACAGAACAATTACTAGATGGCTAAAGAAACGTTCCAGAATGTCCTTTTAGTGAGGCAGAATGGTTTACCCATTTTTCAGGATTCTATGGGAATAAGAGCCCATGTTTTGTTTGGGTAGTGGAAGACCGAGAAAGCAGTCAAATCTATTGGCACAAATGTCAGTTAAAAAAATAAAAAAGTGCTGTGAAGTACCAATAAAAGGGAAAGGTCCGTGTCCAGATTTCCTACCTCTTGATTTTTTTTTTCAAATTTGACATAAATATAGATTCCTCCTCTGTTTGATAACATACCTACTACAGGAGCAGTTGTACCTTCTTGAAACTATGCTATAATTGTTAATATCGTTAACAAGCATTGGGAAAGCCAGTAGGTCCGGTATTGGCTGTCAACCTATTGGCTTTGCCAATTTTCTTTCATGGTTTTGTAAATTTTTATTAATAAAATTAAAAGGGCTGCCCACGAGTAGAGACAAAGCGAGGCAATTTTCCTGTGTAAAAAACAAATAACTACATCCTATGTATTCAGTACTGTAAACTTTATAGTCGAGGCATGGCTATGCATAAATATTGCTTTGATTTGAGTCTGGACTTTACGAAGTATGTTGTACGGAAAGGACTCTGATATAATACTATGTAGATTAATTCGGTTTCTTCTGACTTTCTAAGTTTAAAAGGGCATTGAATAAGAATGCATTTGCACTTTATTATTTGAGGCCATTCATATTAATCAGTTCTTCGCTCTGTACGTTATGAGGTTTCTGATACTGTGCTAGATTTTCATCATTTGTGGTGTGCTGATATGTTTTTATTGTGTGTTTTATGGAAATTGTACTTGCTGAAATAGTTCTAAGACTGACAGGTTTTGCCTTTCTCTGTAGTGTACGCTTTAACTTCTCACCCATTTCTAAAAAGCCAAAATCTAAAGTAGTAGTGCTCTACCGAAGCAAACAGAAATGTGTTTATCTGCAGTGAGACTTCTTAGCTCGCAGTCTTGAACGTTGAGTCTTTGTTTTCCAGTTTGCCTACGTTTTTTCACAGTATCAGTACTGTGTGTGCCCCGTGGACTACAGCAGTGAGACCAACAGATTTTCAGCAGACTGTGAACCGCCTGAAATCTTTCAACTGCAGAAGTACTCCTTGCCACTGCTGCTCCAGACGACCTTGGGATGGGTAAGATTGGATGCCTTGCTTTATACACAAAAAAACAACTTTAATACATAAGTTTTTGGTAGGGAAGACTGGTAACAGCAAAGCAACCTTTACCAGTAACATCAAGCATGCCTAACCAGTCGAAACTGCGTAAATTTCACATTGTCTAATGAACAAAGTACATCACACACATCAAAAAGATCAAGCTTCCTTTATGTTGGTCTCTTCTTCGCTCACCTCAGACAAATAGATCTCTGGGAATTGCAAGACCCTCACCCACATACAAATATGTCATGCTTCATCATCGGGCTTCCCACACTCCAAACCTTTTTGAGTCCGAAGTGGGCTCTACCACTGTAAGTGAGAGTGAGGGTTTTTTGAAGTGTGGAGTGTGCACTCTACATGATCAAACCAGAGATAAAAATAGGATTGTAGATAGCTTTTGATGTGCTCATAGGGTATGAAACGCAAATAGGTCACTGTTTATCCTGTATAGGATAGAGTAGCATCTAATAATAAGGTCCTGCAGGTTAGAACATGAAACTTCACGTCTTGACTCGCAGGACAATTTCGAGTCTGCCAAACATGTTGACGGTAGCATAGGACGATATGGTAATTAGTATCTCTCTTATATAATATGCATTTGATTTTAATACTATCAGGACGTCCAAGAAGAAAATTGAGTAAGAGTATTTCTGTATAGTTTTAACAGCTCACCTATTTGTATCTCTGGTTTGATTATGTAGTGTGTATTGTGAAGTCATAATCATTGCATTTAGTATGTGAGTTATGTTTTGCATGGCTGTTTTGCAAGTTGTGGATTGCAGTACTTACTATAACTTTAACATTTCTTTCACTTTTCAGTTCAGTTTTAATTCACACCCATATTTGTACTCGGTAATTTTTTTTTTTTTTGGTCTGCTACATCCAAATTCTATGAAAGTATTTCCTAGCCCTCTGTGCTCAGCTAGGCCATAACGCCCAGACTGTTGCAGGTGGTCATCCTCCATTACATCAATATTGCAGTACCCCTGGTAATGGGATCCTTAGTGGTCTTATGGTGGCAATGTACTGCTTCAGCTTTAATTCACCCTTTAGGAGAGGCCAGTACCCCCCCTGTGATCCAACCTCTTTTCCACCTGGAGCGTGCCCTTCCTTCAGCCCTTCAAATTCCCCCTAGTTGAAACAACAAAGCAATCCCGTCTTACCCACATTATACTCCTGCTTGCTTCGTTTCCTTTCCTCCTTTACCCACTTGTTGCGTCAACTACTCTTAGGCGTGTGCCTTACATCAGGTGCCCAAAACTCCAGAGAGGCTAGAGAAGTCCAGTAATATGCCCTTTCGCCTTGTTACCCCTCTCACCCCCTTGAACCCTTTGTTCAGATTCCCCCAGTTAGCCAATAGATATAGTAAGAGATGCATGTTGTGTCTATAAGGCGACGTAAGGAACCTACAAGTTCGTAATAAACAAACACTAAGGGTGCCTTTTCTCTGAAGTCTTTAGATTAAAGAAATACAATACTTCTTAGAACTTTGTGGAACGATACTGCACAATATGACTTATTTACTTCAAATATTTTTTTTCTTGCAGAAAACTGTGAATCTATATCCATTTCAAGTACACAGTATTGCCCTCTCAACATTTGCATCTTTGATTGGGCCCTTTGGAGGTTTCTTTGCCAGCGGATTCAAACGGGCTTTTAAAATTAAGGTACTGTTAGTCCATGTTCACCTGTTTACCTCAGAGATTACTTTTCCGATTCATAAAAGACTCCTGCAGCGGGTCTCATAAGTTTCCCTGACTTCAATCAAAAAAGCGTAGATAATCTTAGTAAGACTGTTCACCTGAAATAACAGCACAAAGATAATGCAGTGAACCTTTGTATATTTTTTTTTTTAGAGAAGATTCACATTTTCCTTCTATACACAGGCAGTGTTGGATGCAAAATCTTTACTGTAGGATAAAGAGTTCTCCAGTATTGGGTCTTTCATAGATTCACATGCTTGAATCATCCCTGTTGTCGCAGTGGGAGTCCCACGGTATACATATAAAAGCAGTAGATAATGTTACAATAGGCTACAATGCAAAGAAGAGTCACTGCAGTAGCCTATCCATTTTCTTTTGTAAAAAAGAACCAAACTTAAGTAGCAGCCAATCAGGCAATGGCACCCTCTAGAGCAATCCCTAGAGAGGCTAGGTTCCTCAGCATTTCAACCACACCTTGTGTGAAAGGGAGTCTCCCTGAGCTCTGTTCAGTTTCTTCTTCTTTTTCAAGATTTATTCTCAAAATGTTGGATTCTATGTCAGGACCGGAGGCTTCAGATTATGCTATATTCTTCCTTCGCTTTATTACAATATTGCACACAGCAGCTCAGGAAAAACTAAATGTTCAACCATGCTCAGAGGAACAAAGAGCATCAAAAACAACTTGTAAGAACCAAAAAAACTACAAGTCCCATGATATTAGTCCTGGTCATCCAACGTAGTCCTTCCACTATGTCCGCTACCAGGGTAGAAAGCCAGTCCTTCCTTCGACTTCCTCTCTTTCTTCGCTGCTCACGCAGCCAGTTAAGTGCTCTTCCTGATTTTCTTGATTATTTGGGTTTATGTTTACTATTTCATTGCGCGTTGCTGTAGCGCTTGTTGGGGGCTTGTCGCGGCGTTGTTTGCCTTTCAGAGCCCCGACCGCGGGAGCGCTTTCTCGCTCCTTTCGCGGTTTTTGGCCGTGTGTTATTGCGGTGCGGGAGACGCCCGCCAGAGGGCGCCCACACGTCTCGCTGGCTCCTCGGCGCTCTCCTCACTCTGGGAGACGCGCGGAGGAGTCAGTCAGCGCCGGAGCCTTGCCCTCGCCACCCCTTCACGCCCGGTAGACCCGGGTCTGTATTCTACCCCATTTGTATTCTGACGCCCTCTTAAGGGTCTGTACAGCGGCTTGGACCGCGTGGAACGCCGGAAGGCGAGTTATGCACTGCATTTGCCTGTGTGTGTGGTGAACGCGCTGTGGGGGTGGTTTAGACCCAGTCCAGTGAGAGGGTCTGCGCGTTTGGGGGTCACAGTGCAGCCCCGATTGCCAGGTCCCTTGGCCCATAACTGAATTGCAGCCCTAGGGACTGCCCATATTCTGCCCACAGACACCCGGTAGGGTAGGCAGTTCGATCACCCTCCCTAGTTGGGTTCACAAGGCTAGGATGGAGGAGGATAATTATTTTGAGGAGTCTAACCCCTCTTTCCAGGATGATGAATTTTATCAGGCGGTTGATAATTCCATCTACCGCTGCGTGACTGAAATAGTGGGGCCCATGGAGGACCGCCTGTCAGCACGTATTGTAGAGGAGTGCCAGAAGTGAGCGTCTGCCCATTTACAAGGTTCGTCTAACCTCCCGGGTCCCTCAGTTGAGGGCCCTCCGGCCCCTAAAATGCCACGTAGGGGAGGTGCTCCGTCGGGGGCACAGGGGGTGGACAAGGATGCGTTCGAACGCCTCAGGGATGCCTTCCTGGCTAACGCGTCTTCTGCCTCCCCTGCACCACTCTCGGGCCCTGACCCTTCATTGGACGCGGGGACTGCTCCCCCGTCTCCGGTGCTATCCTCTCCCGATACGGACGACGATGGAGAATCTGTGCGCTCGTGGCGCCCCTCGGGCTCGGCTGTGGCCTTACCGCGGGATGGTTCGGGCATGTTGGACCCGGATGAGTTAGTACATCCGAGGTCCGCGGCTTGGACACCGGGTGAGACCGTGGCTAAGTTTGTAGCGGGTCGCCTGCGCAAACCCTTAGAGAAAGAGGCTAGGGGTTGCCTGCGTGGGGAGTGTCCGAGGCCCTCTCTAGAGGGCAAGGTAGCCCTGACCCCAGAGTTAGATGCGAAAATGGCCACTTTTTTGGCCAAGTTTATGAAAGACCCGCGCAAAGGCATTGACCGCTCCTGGCGGTCATGCCAGGATAAGCTGCTTGACGCGGTCGGGCCCGCCACGAAGATTCTTGACATGGCAGAGGAGGCGAAAGCCAATGGTACCGTCATTTCCCCTGAGGTTTTGTCTAACTGGGCCCAGAGGGTGATAATTTTCCTTGGAAACGCTAACTGCGCCCTTTCCACTGAACGTAGACGTTCCCTCCTCATTAAACTGGATCCCAAGTTGGGGGACTTGGCTTCGTCAGAAGCAGGAGTGGTAGCCCAGGGTGGTCTTTTTGGGGAGCCCTTCATCAGGGAATTAGGTAAATTTGTCTCTACCTTTACCTCGTTGGACAAGGCGCAGTCCACCATTAAACGCGTTTTCACCAGCGTTTTTCTGGAGGGGCCGGTCGCGGAAGGGGCCGCGCGCCCGGCCGAGGGCAGAATGCCAATAACAGAGGTCAAGGCTCCGGCAGAGGACAGTACCAGACCTCTGCCAACTTCAACAATTTCTATCCCACAAGAGGACAGCGCTTTGGCGGCAGAGGCGTCCGCAAGAACTCAGGACCCAACAATACCAATGGTGAGTGTCCTTTCTTTGGATCAGGTTCCCATAGGGGGGAGGCTGGCAACCTTTTACGAGGAGTGGGCATCGCTCACTGCCGACGCCTGGGTCTTACAGACCGTCCGTGGTTTTCACATAGAATTCTACGATCAGCCATTTCAGGAATGTTTGCCTCGACCGATTGTGTTTTCAGAACCCGACGCGCTTTTGATCGACGGGGAGGTGCAGGACTTGCTACGCAAGGGAGCCATCTGTCGATCAACGCGCCACCCCGCTGGTTTCATCAGCAATGTGTTCCTGGTGGACAAGACGGATGGGGGCAAACGTCCGGTGATCAACCTCAGGGAGTTCAACGGGTGGTTGGTCTACCGGCATTTCAAGATGGAGGGGATCCACCTCCTTCGGGACGTGCTTCTCCCTCTGGATTGGATGGTGCGGTTGGATCTCAAGGATGCCTACTTGGTGATTCCTATCCACCCTCCACACCGTCGTTTTCTGCAGTTCTGTTGGAAGGGCGCGGTGTTCGAGTTCACCGCCCTTCCGTTCGGACTTTCCTCAGCTCCGTGGTGCTTCACGAAGGTGTTGCACCCGGTGGTGGAATACCTGCGAGGTCAGGGTATTCGGATGTTGGTGTATCTAGACGACCTTCTTTTGATGGGCCAGTGTCCAGTGGTCCTGGCGGGTCAGCTTCGGCAAACCGTCTCCCTACTACAGCGATTGGGGTTCGTGATCAACGGTCCCAAGTCTGCTTTGGTTCCCACTCAGAAACTTACCTTTCTAGGCTTCGTTATAGACTCAGTCGACGCTACGCTCAGTCTCCCCTCAAGGAAAGCCGCCAAGATCAGACATTTGCTACGACAGACGATCGCAAAGGATCGGACGTCGTTGCGTCACATAGCCAGGGTGGTGGGCCTCCTGTCGTCTTCCATCCAGGCGATCTTCCCGGGGCCGTTGCACTACAGGGCGCTTCAACGCCTCAAGGCCCACCATCTGAGACGGGGTATGTCCTACGACCAGATGGTGCCCCTTACGGAGGAAGTGAAAGAGGAGATGTCTTGGTGGCTCACGCACATGGAGGCGTGGAACGGGCGTGCGATCTTCGGATCGGTCCCGGATTTGGTCATCGAATCCGACGCCAGCAGGTCGGGCTGGGGCGCCCGATGCGGGGATTTCTCCACCGGCGGCGTCTGGTCTTCCGACGAACAACAGTTACATATCAACTGTTTGGAGCTCCTAGCGGGGTCCTTTGCGGTCCGTTGCTGGACCAAGGACTCGGCGACAGCCTGTGTCCTGCTGAAAATGGACAACGTCTCGGCGGTACGCTACGTGAACCATCTGGGAGGTCCGCGCTCTCGAGCGCTGGCGAATTTGGCAAAGACTTTTTGGGACTATTGTCTCTCCCGGCACATTTCGGTGACGGCGGAATACTTACCGGGCCGAGTCAATCAGGTGGCGGATTGGCATTCCCGACATCTGCGGGATTCCAGCCAGTGGATGTTAGATCCCCGTGTGTTTCAGTGGCTCGCCGACCTGTGGGGTCCATTTACGGTGGACCTGTTTGCGTCCCGCCTGGACCACCAGCTACCGCGGTTCTACAGTTGGAGGCCGGATCCTCTTTACGGAGGCCACGGACGCCTTCCTGCAAGATTGGAGCCGGGACCGGCCTTATGCCTTTCCCCCCATTCTCGATGGTGGTCCGGGCGGCAGCGCAGCTGCGCCGCCAGGGGGCGGACTTGGTGTTGATCACGCCACTTTGGAGATCGCAAGTCTGGTTTCCGGTTCTTCTGGAACTTTCTTGGGATTTTCCAATCCTACTCCCCCAGTTTCCTCACCTCCTGCTGAATCCGAGTCGGGAACCGCATCCTCTCATCACTCGGAGTTCGCTCCGCCTCATGGCGTGGAGGCTTTCCGGGGCCGTTGGTCGCTCCCAGGCCTTTCGGGATCAGCTCAGGGCCTCCTGTCAAAAGCCTGGGCTGATAGCACGATAAAGCGATACAAATCCGCTTGGCTTCGGTGGATGCGTTGGTGTCTTCGAAGGGACCTGGATCCCCTGGTCGCAGGCCTTGTTCCCATTTTAAATTTCCTAGCTGAATTGGCGACGAAAGGCCTGGCATATAGGACGATCAATGCTATGCGTTCTGCGATTTCTGCGGGTCACCAACCGGTGGAGAATTCCCCGGTGGGGGAGCACCCCTTTGTTTGTAGGCTCTTGCGAGGTATTCGCCTGACGTTGCCTCCGGAACCCAGGTATTCAGTTCTTTGGGATGTCAACGTGGTCTTGAATTTGTTTTTGTCCTGGCCGGCTAATCGTTACTTGTCCTTGAAAGAGATTTCGGCGAAATTAGCCATGCTTCTATGCCTGGTATCTTGCAGGCGAGTTTCAGATGTACGCGCATTGGATGTCTCCGCGCGTGTTTTTTCTCCGGATGGGGTTACCTTCACGGTGGGGCGTCGCACGAAGTCCGCAACTCGATCTATCTCGTACCCGGCTTTCGTGGACACCCCGAAGTTATGTGTTGTGCATTGCTTGAAAGCTTATGAGGACATTACCTTAGACATTCGCCCGGCAGGCGAGCGACAGTTACTAATTGCCTTGCGTAAACCACACAAAGCAGTCTCCTCCCCCACTATTGCAAGGTGGGTGCGTTGGGTCATGCATGAGGCAGGCATTGATACGAAACTTTTTGGGGCTCACTCGGCCAGGGGGGCCATGGCCTCGAAGGCTTTTTCAGTGGGAGCTCGTTTAGAGGATCTCATGCGAGCAGCGGATTGGTCCTCGGATTCCACGTTTAAAAGGTTCTATTTCAAACCAGTAGTGGACCTAGCCCAGTTGGTGGTGAGTAAGCTTTGAACTAGCATAATCTGAAGCCTCCGGTCCTGACATAGAATCGAAATTTGCCTAGCTTTTGTAACGGTAAGTTTCAATTCTATTAAGGACACGGAGGCGAGGATTATCCCACCCAGCTGACCCTCCATAGTCGGGACCCACCCGTATGGAAGTAAGTAAAGCGTTTACGAACTGTTCTACATTGTAGTTCTGTTGTGCCAGTCTTACGATGCTCCTCTGTTCACACGTTTGTGGCACCCGGTTTACGCTGTTGTTTTTCTGCTAGGAAACGACGGTGTCAAACAGGACCAGTGAGAGAAAGGTGTGATCTGCGCGAAGAAAGAGGAGGAAGTCGAAGGAAGGACTGGCTTTCTACCCTGGTAGCAGACATAGTGGAAGGACTACGTTGGATGACCAGGACTAATATCATGGGACTTGTAGTTTTTTTGGTTCTTACAAGTTGTTTTTGATGCTCTTTGTTCCTCTGAGCATGGTTGAACATTTAGTTTTTCCTGAGCTGCTGTGTGCAATATTGTAATAAAGCGAAGGAAGAATATAGCATAATCCTCGCCTCCGTGTCCTTAATAGAATTGAAACATACCGTTACAAAAGCTAGGCAAATTTCGATTCTTCAAAGAAATGTTTCTTCACGTCGTGTGGAACATGCAGAAAAAAGAAGCTGCATGCTGAGGATCCTCATAAGAACTGTATATACTGTCTCTACCCTCAACATAAGGTAAATGACTGCAAACTTTGTAGGACTTTTTCAACCAAAACCCTTAAAGACAGAGAGGGTAGGTTGTTGATTTGGCTTCAGAGACTTAAAAACAAATCTAATGTCGTCTCTAAGGATGAGCAGAGCGCTACCTTTCAGACCTCTCTGGAAACGTCTAAAAGGAGAGAAAGATGTCATGAATCTTCTGAAGTTTCCAAGAAAAAGATTTCAAAAAGGTCTCCTCAATAAAAGAAAAGCATTCATTTCCTACAGAGGAGAAAAGCCATTCATTACAGAAACATGGCAAACCATCTTCAGAACCATCTATGAAGATTACAGTCTCTAGAAGGCTTATATCTTCGACAGCATTTTCATGTGTCCCCGTCGGCGGAGAAATAACCATCTGAGATCATTTCACCTACCTTATCGTCAACGACGGATACAACTACGCTGTCGACGACTGTCCCGCCGCCGCCGGTTCCGCCGATGACACTTCCAGTGACGACCAAGGCCTCTACGCTGTCGACAACGATTCGATCGACTTCTTCGTTGGCATCGTCAACGACGTGGGTTCCCTTGAAGACCTCCTCTTCGTCGTGGACGACTGCAATTTTGGCATCATTGATGATAGGGACTGCGATTTCTTCTGCTCCTATTATGTCCTCGTCGATGTCTCAGACACCGCTGCTGTCGACGAAGCGGACAACACTGTACCCCATGCCTGGTCATAAACGACCATTAACGTTGCAATTAATGCCTGCATATCCATTGACGACATTCTCATCGACTACATCGTTGATGAGGCATTTTTTCCAGAATCCTGCAGTGGTTTCACCATTACCACCTTCAACCTTTCTAGAGGAATCTGATGGTGATGGGATGTTTGGTCCTGCTCACAGTCCCTCACAGCTTCATGTGAAGTATCAAGATGGTGAGGATGACTGAGGGTTACTGTCAGCAGGAATATCACCAACCACATCCCAAAAATGTAATACATTGAGCCAGTTAGTGAACCCATGGTTCACCTTCCTGTAGCTTTGGGGCAAGACCTGCAGGACATGCTACATGACTACCGCACTTTTCCTTCAGCAACTGCTCCCCCCCCCCCGCCACCGTCCCCTGCACCTCTACCACTAAAATCTCTGCCACGCAGGCCTGAGCCTTCTCCTGCGACTTCCTCTGTAAGGGATACTGTTTTGCCAACATGATACTTCTGATGACGGAAAAATTGAGGAGGGTCAACCTCAATAAGGTGGGCAAGTAGTGAAGAGTGGGAGGACTACGTGATTTCAACGCCTGCTTCTCCATCTCCTCAAAATGTGAATTTCTTCGCCGGAGGACATTGGCGGCTTCCACCCACTAATGGAGAGTGTGGCTTCTCGTTTTCAATTATCAATGGCAGTCAAGCAGTCTGACTTTTTTCTTTATGATTTTAAGGATCCATCCAGGAAGACTGTGAGAGCGATACCTATTATTGATCACATCTGGGAGGAAGATGTAAAGGTTATGAGATTACCTGCCATGGTTATCGCAGTCTTGCTCATGATAGACCAAAAATATAGGGCTCCTGATGATGCTCTTGCTTGTCTGGTAGGCCATCCTAAGGCAGATTCTGTCATCTCTCAGGCTGCTGAGCGGAGATCAAGGAACCCTTTAGCGCCTATTACTACACCACCTGACAAGGAGGAAAGGCGCCTTGATAACATTGGCAAGAGGTTTACAACAACCTCGGGTACTACGGTGCGTGTGGATAACGCTCTGGCGATATTAGCAAGATACGGCCGCAAGATGTGGTCTGATAACGCCCCTTACATGGACCTCCTCCCAGAGGACAAAAGGTTAGAAGCTAGAATGTTCCTTCTTGAGTGAGAAAGATATGCATCAGAAATATTTGACGCCTCAATGGATTTGGCTTCCGTGGCTTTCCGTCAACTTGCTGGAAGGGCTGTCCTCAGGCGTCTGAGCTGGTTGAAGGCAACAAGTTCCACCCTGAGGTACAAAGCAAAGTTTTGGACATGCCATTTGATGGTGAAATATTTTTGGGCAAACATATTGATGAAGATTTGCTAGCTATTAAAACAGACACTGACACCTCTAAGGCTTTGGGCACGCTCCAATACAGAAAGATCCCTTTTCGTGGGGCACGTGCCAGAGGAGCTTATTTGTTTTGAGGATGTTACCAGAAATACCAGCCTCAGACTTGCACCTCTTTTCGTCCTTCCTACCAACATCAGCAGCAATACCGTTCACTGCCACAGGCTGCTTACTCCAGACAGCCCAGAGGAAAGCAGTAAGGTCAATCCAGAGATACTGTCAGAAAGCAGTGACAAGACCTTCCCGCCTGGTGCTCTTCCCTCGGTCACACTGTTCAAGAGAATTCCCCTCTCTTTGCCTAGGTCTATGGCAGAAAATTACAGGCAAATGGTTCCTGGATATATTAAAATTTGATATGAAAAAATAGGGGGCGTGAGGAGCACTCCGTTGCTTTGTTAAAAATTTTTCAATTTTTCCAATGGTGCAACGATTGATCAGGGTAGTCAATCCTGGTGTATCAAAATGGGTTTATGGCGGGTTGTTGGACCCACCCAATCGTGCACTGTTCACGTAGTGCTACGCACCTTAATTACTCATTACTCTTTTGCTCTTATGATAATCTTTTTATTTCTCTTACTTCTTTTGATTTTTGCATTTTGTTTGTCAATGTATGTGCTCATATGTTATTTACAAATTTCATAACACAAGCATATGATTTGTTCATTAATCACATAAACATTGATATCTTATACATTAACAGCATGTACAATACTTTGGCATTATTTCAATACATCCACATAAATTTACAACTGAGCCCAATGCATTTCGGCACCCCTATTGTGCCTTCGTCAGGGGCGGTTCTGTAATAAAAACATATAGAAACGTATGAGAATCATTTCTGAGATAATTCATGGGGGTATGTCAGTGGAAAATGAGTTCTAATCCTACCTTGTGTCTGTCTGTTGTGGATATGCGTATGTGCTCGTCGCTCTCCTTTACTCGAGAGTAAAACGCTGTAAATAATGGTAAACCACCATTGCGAATTAAACGCTAAACTTCAAATGTCTACAAGTTTAACAGTAAGAAAACTTGGTCAACATACCTGGTGAACGGTTTTGGTACTCTCTGTAATAATATAAAAGGTAAAAACCTATCAGCGCCAAAAATACACCACTCGAGAATTGGATTGCTCTCACTGTGAATCTAAGAGTCCTTACCTTATCTTCACCATCGATAATAATCTGTATGGTGTGAAAAAAGAAAATATTCTTACTCTATCACGTTGGGAAGCTAATTGATGGCTGAGAATTATCACTTCATGCTATCCTTCGCGTACCTGTTATGCCAAAGGTTTTCTCCGTGTATGCATTCACGCTCCTATCGCTGTCGCCGAATAACCCCGCTGTGTTTGTAATCGCCATTAAAACTCCGCAAACTCCGCTAGAGAGTGGAGTCGACAACATAGAAAACGGACTGACTCTTGGTACTCAAACCAAAATAATAGTTACTAAGAGCGCCATATTGGTGTCTCTCATTCGGTTATTCTATTTGATACCGAAAAAGCTGTGCTAAGCATCATGGTGATCCCGTGTTAATGAACTTAATATGTCAAAAAGAAACCTCATGATTGACATAATATTTGTTATTTGTTTAAAGTTACCGTCTAAGTTATCGCGACGTTTAATGTCTTATCCAGAAAAATAAAATCAAGTGCAATTACTTGACGCAATAAGTTCTGTGAGAAGTTGATAACTCTTCGCTAACGTAAATATATTGAAAAATATTGAAAAATGTTGAAAACTGTTGAGGAAATAGGACGCGACCTATTGCAGAAATGAAACTGCGTTAGTAAAAACTCTGAAATGTGGTTGCGTGATGATTCATAGTCCTAATGTACTAAACTCCGTGAGACCTAATGTGAATGAGGGAAATGTCCTTGTATTAAATGAATATTGATGAAGTAGTGGGGGAGTCTTGGTCCCTAGGACCTACGGAGATGTCACTGGCTATTCAAACATTCGACATTCCTAGTTATAGATGCTATAACAAATAATAAACCATTTTTGTACAGAATTACAGAAACTGAAAATATTGATTTGTTATCAATGAATCACGGCAAGTTTCACAGCTTATATCAACCCATGTGATGTACTCATGTGATGGTGTGTAATCTTAAAACTGACAAGGTTGTGATGGTTATTATATCTCTCGAGGTGGTACTTATGAAATCAAATCTCAGAAATTATTTATAGGTAACAAGAAAGATCATATTTATCATTAAGCCCCGTCGGAGCTAGTGTTCTGAGATGTCTGATCCAGAATAGTTCTCTTTGCATTAGTTTCTGGTGATTGTCAATCCCTTGTTTTACTGGTACTTTTTCAATGATAAAAAATCTCAGTTGTGAGATCGAGTGTTTCTCATTTCTCCAATGCAGTACTAACGGAGAAGTCAAATTCAGGTTACGGATTCGGCTCTTATGTTCCGTTATGCGTGTCTTTACCTTACGTTCCGTTTTCCCTATGTACATTTTCCCACAGGGGCACTTGATAGCGTATACCACATTACTAGTATTACAATCACTGGTGTGTTTTAACTGGATGAGTTTCCCGGTGGTTGGATGTCTGCACGTGCTTCCTATGATCACATTATTACAATTTATGCAATTTATGCAATTCAAACATCTTGTGGTACCCTTGTATGTAGCTGGATTCTCCCGTGGTTGTTTGTATTTGAGCCTTGATCTCAGGTTTGATCCTCTAGTGTACATGCATACACTAGAGGATCAAACCTGAGATCAAGGCTCAAATACAAACAACCACGGGAGAATCCAGCTACATACAAGGGTACCACAAGATGTTTGAATTGCATAAATTGTAATAATGTGATCATAGGAAGCACGTGCAGACATCCAACCACCGGGAAACTCATCCAGTTAAAACACACCAGTGATTGTAATACTAGTAATGTGGTATACGCTATCAAGTGCCCCTGTGGGAAAATGTACATAGGGAAAACGGAACGTAAGGTAAAGACACGCATAACGGAACATAAGAGCCGAATCCGTAACCTGAATTTGACTTCTCCGTTAGTACTGCATTGGAGAAATGAGAAACACTCGATCTCACAACTGAGATTTTTTATCATTGAAAAAGTACCAGTAAAACAAGGGATTGACAATCACCAGAAACTAATGCAAAGAGAACTATTCTGGATCAGACATCTCAGAACACTAGCTCCGACGGGGCTTAATGATAAATATGATCTTTCTTGTTACCTATAAATAATTTCTGAGATTTGATTTCATAAGTACCACCTCGAGAGATATAATAACCATCACAACCTTGTCAGTTTTAAGATTACACACCATCACATGAGTACATCACATGGGTTGATATAAGCTGTGAAACTTGCCGTGATTCATTGATAACAAATCAATATTTTCAGTTTCTGTAATTCTGTACAAAAATGGTTTATTATTTGTTATAGCATCTATAACTAGGAATGTCGAATGTTTGAATAGCCAGTGACATCTCCGTAGGTCCTAGGGACCAAGACTCCCCCACTACTTCATCAATATTCATTTAATACAAGGACATTTCCCTCATTCACATTAGGTCTCACGGAGTTTAGTACATTAGGACTATGAATCATCACGCAACCACATTTCAGAGTTTTTACTAACGCAGTTTCATTTCTGCAATAGGTCGCGTCCTATTTCCTCAACAGTTTTCAACATTTTTCAATATTTTTCAATATATTTACGTTAGCGAAGAGTTATCAACTTCTCACAGAACTTATTGCGTCAAGTAATTGCACTTGATTTTATTTTTCTGGATAAGACATTAAACGTCGCGATAACTTAGACGGTAACTTTAAACAAATAACAAATATTATGTCAATCATGAGGTTTCTTTTTGACATATTAAGTTCATTAACACGGGATCACCATGATGCTTAGCACAGCTTTTTCGGTATCAAATAAAATAACCGAATGAGAGACACCAATATGGCGCTCTTAGTAACTATTATTTTGGTTTGAGTACCAAGAGTCAGTCCGTTTTCTATGTTGTCGACTCCACTCTCTAGCGGAGTTTGCGGAGTTTTAATGGCGATTACAAACACAGCGGGGTTATTCGGCGACAGCGATAGGAGCGTGAATGCATACACGGAGAAAACCTTTGGCATAACAGGTACGCGAAGGATAGCATGAAGTGATAATTCTCAGCCATCAATTAGCTTCCCAACGTGATAGAGTAAGAATATTTTCTTTTTTCACACCATACAGATTATTATCGATGGTGAAGATAAGGTAAGGACTCTTAGATTCACAGTGAGAGCAATCCAATTCTCGAGTGGTGTATTTTTGGCGCTGATAGGTTTTTACCTTTTATATTATTACAGAGAGTACCAAAACCGTTCACCTGGTATGTTGACCAAGTTTTCTTACTGTTAAACTTGTAGACATTTGAAGTTTAGCGTTTAATTCGCAATGGTGGTTTACCATTATTTACAGCGTTTTACTCTCGAGTAAAGGAGAGCGACGAGCACATACGCATATCCACAACAGACAGACACAAGGTAGGATTAGAACTCATTTTCCACTGACATACCCCCATGAATTATCTCAGAAATGATTCTCATACGTTTCTATATGTTTTTATTACAGAACCGCCCCTGACGAAGGCACAATAGGGGTGCCGAAATGCATTGGGCTCAGTTGTAAATTTATGTGGATGTATTGAAATAATGCCAAAGTATTGTACATGCTGTTAATGTATAAGATATCAATGTTTATGTGATTAATGAACAAATCATATGCTTGTGTTATGAAATTTGTAAATAACATATGAGCACATACATTGACAAACAAAATGCAAAAATCAAAAGAAGTAAGAGAAATAAAAAGATTATCATAAGAGCAAAAGAGTAATGAGTAATTAAGGTGCGTAGCACTACGTGAACAGTGCACGATTGGGTGGGTCCAACAACCCGCCATAAACCCTATATTAAAATTTGGCCATACCTTAGAGTTTATCACAACTCCACCTCTTCATCCACCTCAAAAATAAATACCACCCCATCTTCAATTGCTAAAGAAGGAAGAATTGGTCATGCTACAGAGGGAGTAATAGAATGTGTTCCACGCTCTCAGAGGGGAAGAGGCTTCTACTCCTGTTTCTTTCTGGTGAAGAAGTCGGGAGAATGGCATCCCATTTCCGATTTCCTGGCAAGCCTGGATTTGCAGGACGCATATTTCCATATACCTATTTATCCCAAGCATCCAAAATTCCTCCGTCTCACTGTGGCAGGCGTGCACTATCAATTCAAGGTGCTTCCTTTTGGCCTTTGTTCAGCTCCTCAGGTTTTCACCAAGTGTCTTGCTCCCGTGGTGGCAGATCCATGATTAAAAGGCCTACACATCTTCCCATATCTCAACGATTGGTCAGTGAAAGCTCGTTTTCTTCATCAGGCTTCTACATACAGCTCTTCCGCTCTCTGGGGCTGGCATGCAGTTATTAAAAATCCATTCTAATTCCTTCTCATCGGATAATGTTTCTAAGAGCAACGTTGGATACCCTCCAAAACAAGGCATTCTTGTCAACAGAAAGCCAGAGCACAATTCTGTCTCTGGCTCACAATCACTACAAAAGCGAGTTTGTTTCTCTCTGTCTCCTCAGATCCTTTCTCAGCATGATGTCTTCCGTGATCCTCATGGTGCCTCATGCAGGAGCAATTAGACAAACAATGACTTCAGATAACAGGCTCATTCAACGATATCTTTCAGCTAACACTGATAATGAAAGACGCACTTCTTTGGTGGCAGTCCACCAACAATCTCTCTCTGGGTCTGTCATTCCTCTCTCCTCTTCCAGAGTTCGTTCTGACGTCAGATGCATAATTGGAAGGATGGGGAGCGTATCTTCTGGACCTCCAAATAAGCAGAAAATGGAGTCTAACTCTATAAAAGATGCATATCAATTTTCTGGAACTGAGGGCGATTTTCTAACCCTCCAGTCGTTTCTCCCAAGGATAAGAGCATCCTCTGTCCTCATCCGTACAGACAATACCACCTGCATGCACTATCTGAGTAAGCAGGGAGGAACAAGATCTCCAGTCCTGTCTGTGGAAGCTCAAAGGATCTAGGAATGGACACTACGGCATCACATAACCATCAAGGCGGAGCATCTCCCAGTAGTAAAAAACAACCTGGCAGACACCTTGAGCAGATTACATCAAACAAATCACATGTGGGAACTCAACCAGCTGATTCTTGATTCCATCTTCCAGAAATGGGGGAACCCCCAACTTGGACCTACTTGCGTCTCAAGGGAACCAGAAATGCCGATTCTTTTCCAGCAGGGAACCTCAGAGAGGGTCATGGGGGAATGCGTTTTCGATAAGATGGTCAGGAATCTTTGCGTACACTTTTCCCCCATGCCCCCTCATCTCCAGAGTGCTGATGAAGATGAAACGGGAGCCGTGCCAGCTCAGCCTCATTGCTTGACGTTGGCCCCATCAGCATTGGTTGACGGAGCTACTCCTGTCACAATCCGAGCCTTATCGCCTGCCAGTCTCAACCACTCTCCTAACCATGAACAAAGGACATATCCTGCATCCGCTCCCAGCTTCTCTTCATTTACATGCCTGGAACCGGAGTTCAATGAGTTCAAATATTAAGTCATTCCTCTGGACTCTAGGGATATTTTGTCCAGAGCTAGAGCGGAGTCTACTACTAGAACGTACCTACTTAAATGGAAAAGTTTTTGTACTTGGTGCCTTCAGAATGACATTCACCCTCTTCTCTCATCTCCAGAGCAAATCTTGCCTTATCCCTTATCTCTGCCAAAATCAGACCTGGTGTATGCGTCAGTAAGGGTCCACCTCTCCCGATATAGACGCATGTCCGATGCTTCTTCTCTCTGCTCTTCTCACATCAAGCAGTTCATGAAAGGATTGTTGAGGACTTTTCTCCATATTCGGCCTTCTCCAACTGAATGGTGCCTTAATGTAGTCCTGTCTCAATTAATGAAACCATCGTTTGAGGCAAGTCCCAAAATTGAGCTCAAGGTTCTCACATGGAAGGTGGCATTACTTCTTGTGCTTACTTCTGCAAGGAGAGTAAGTGAAATTCAAGCCTTCACCATAAAATTACCTTACTTGTGCTTCACAGAGGACCAGGTTATGCTGAGAACAAACCCTGAGTTCATAACGAAGGCAGGGCCGGACTGGCCGTAACGGGCAGTACCCCCCCCCCCCCCCCCCCCTGCTCGCAGGGGTCCGGCCGAGCACTTTGCCAGGGCTGGTTTTGGTTCCCAGTCCGGCCCTGACCGAAGGTCCCATCTCAGCTTCACCTTAATGAGCCTGTTATTCTGCGCACTTTTTTCCCGCATCCATCTTCACCGGTGGAGAAATCTCTCCACTCTTTGGATGTCAAACGATGCCTCTAGTTTTATTTGCAACGAACAAAGCAGCTTAGCATAACCGATCAACTGCTAGTATCTTATGGGGCCTCTAAGACTGGGTTCTGCTGTCACAAAAAGAACTGTTGCATGATGGATACCTGCTGCTATTCAGCAATGTCATACTAAGGCGGGCCAAGGCACATTCTACAAGAGCAGTTTCCTCTTCTACTCCTTTTTTCGCTGGTTTTCCACTGGACAAGATTTGCCCTGCCGCTACATGCTCATACTTTCACACGGTATTATTGCCTGGATATGGCAACTTATAGCGAGGTAGCAGTGGGGCAGGCAGTTCTACGTCACCTATTTCATTATGGTAAGCCTCTACTATTAGAGATGTTTTTGCCTTCGCATTATGTGATGTTTTTATATTGATGGTAGTTTACCACATAACTTATATTTGTTTTAGCATGTGCATGTATTTTGTTACCCACCATCCTCTAAGGGTAGATATGTACATATATTGGATTGTTTCTATGCATGTTTGATTATGCAACTGCTAACTACTCTGATTCAAGCATGTGAATCTATGAAAGAGCCAATACTGGAGAAGAAAATGAGTTACTTACCTCTAACTACGGTTCTCCAGTATTGGTATCTTTCAAAGACTCACATGCGACCCACCCTCCTCCCCTGAGAGGCTTCCCTTATTTTCCTAAAAGTATAAAGTTTCACACT
The DNA here is from genome assembly GCF_964261635.1 of Lissotriton helveticus. Lineage (NCBI taxonomy): Eukaryota > Metazoa > Chordata > Amphibia > Caudata > Salamandridae > Lissotriton > Lissotriton helveticus. The sequence goes on along the minus strand of NC_136059.1, from coordinate 1,353,771,939 downwards.
TGTGCTTGAAATTCTGAGGCACCTAGCCTCTCTTGGGATTGTTCTAAAGGGTGCTGTCACCTGATTGGCTGCTACTTAAGTTTGGTTATTTTTCTACAAAAGATAATGGATAGGCTATTGCAGTGACTCTTCATTGCATTGTAGCCTATTGTAATATCTACTGCTTTTATATGTATACCGTGTAACTCGCACTGCGACGACTGGGTGATTTAAGCATGTGAATCTATGAAAGATATCAATACTGGAGAACCGAAGTTACAGGTAAGTAGCTCCTTTTCCTTCTGACTTTTTGAAAACATAATTATAAAATATACTTCAGATTTACATACATGCTGCATGTGCCACATGATTCATCATCTTCTGCATAATTTGCAGATTTTTACTAAAAAAGAATGCAAATCAAAAATTACTAAAAAATGCTGCCACGTTTTGCCATACCATGACTAATTACCTTTATTTTGCTGATTTCTGCATTGTTATTAGACTGATACTAATGCGGCTCAACCTCTTCCCAGACAATGTTAACTTTATATAAATGGAAAAATAGAGATGTTCTGCAAATTTTTCTGCATCGTAACATATTTTGCGATTTCTTGCTACATCATTTTGTTAGCCCTACCACACAATTTGTTCTGTCTCTGCCGCAACCAATGGCCCTGTTCTAGTGTTAAATAGTTAAAGCAAAAATAATTTTCTGACAGGGTGCAGCAATGCTCAACGTATGAATGTAAGGTGAAAGGACACACATGCAGAGGGGTTTTGGAAAGTGTTGTACTTTACACTCTGTAGTCTTGCATTTAAAATAGGAGCGTACGAAGTGTTCAGCAAAAGGCGAGTGCTGCACCATGCAAGTATAGCTGCAGGTTTTACCAGGCTAAAGGGGAATGTTTCACAAGGATATTGGGAGGATGACTTTTTTTAATGTATTTTTTGTGGGAGTCTTTGTTTTCCAGAGGATTTCCCAGTTGATTAAGAACTGGAGGAAAACATCAGACGACTGGATATCATCCATCTTGTAAAATGGACCCACACTGAAGTTCTCAAACAAGCCTCTTTCAGTTCAGCCCATAAAGACAAATTCCAACCACCTGTGTATAATCCAAAAGAGGAGCATTCAGCAGCACAAAAATTGGCGCATTAACATTACTTTTTAATTCAGAAGAAGACCAAAGCATGGAGCTCATTCTAGCCTATCAGATTCTAGACAAACATAAGATATCCTCTGACACTGCAGAATGTGATCTGTGTTCTGAACAAATAAGACCTTTAAGTTTCAAGCAAAGAAAATACATTCGTTTCAAAGGAGGGAATAAATCACTCCAGTTCAAGACACTACCATTTGGGCTCCAATGGCATTTGCAAAATATGCTGGCTGTGGTAACTGCCCACTTAGCAATAATTGACCCTCACTGTGATCCCTTACCAGAGCTACTGCTCTTCCAGAGAGCATCAGCAGAATGAATGAAGTACACATTTACCAGTAATGAAGCTTTTGCTTGATTTGGGCCTGCTGGTAAATCATTCAAGTCCTTATGTCTGGGCACCTACGGTTCCATAATATGGGCCTGGATACATGGAAGGATCACCTGAATCTTGAGAATGCCAGACAAATTTGCAGTGCTGCATGGTAAGAAGACAAAGCAGTGCTGGGGCTCATGTTGTCCTGCATTCCGTTGACAAAACTGCCTATGTGAGAATAATTTTTTTTTTTCAAGACCTTTGATGCATAGTTCAAAGTGACACAGCATAGAGCCTACAACCCCGAGGGCCGGCTGCGGTACATACAGGCACTTAGTAAGATTCCCTGAGCAACACAGCCATTCAGCCGACATCCCGGAGGTTCGGCGGCGTGGTAGCTAGGTGTGCACAGAATAGTCAAAACCGTGTACCGGATAGACCAGAGGTCTATGGTATTTTCATTGTAAACAAACATAACAAATCGAAACAGAGGAAACATGTATATGAGCCATTGCAGTCAGCATTCATCGCCACAGAGCACGCACGGCACGGTAGCAACCATTTCCACACTCACCGAGGGATGACCTGCCTGGTCATAGCCATATCTGTCGTCGGGGAGGTACATAAGTCGCCCCTATAGGTATTCCATCGCCCCCACTTCTTATCCCAGACTCCGGGACAACCCCTAGTTTTGTAAACTGATTTTTCTGCCAACATGCAAACATCCATTGCAGCCACCCATCGAATCAGGAGTGGCTTGCGTGGTGAACCCCACTGCATGGCTATCTCAAGCTTTATGAGAAGGAAGTGGAGGTTCACCCAGCGCTGTTCTATCGCTGTTAGGTCTGTGGGGTCCCATATAGTAAGAAGCGCGCATTTGGGAGACAGAGGGACCGGTTTCTCGAGGGCATCAGCCATTTTTAGGACAGCGCGGTTCCAAAGGTCTTGGACTGCCGGGCATTTCCACAGGATATGATAGAAAGTGCTCGTAGAGCCACATTGACGGAGGCAAAGGTCAGATGGACGTCGGCCTATTTTGGCTAAGAGGGGACCCGACATGTAAGTCCTGGGCAGTATTTTCAATTGTACCAAGCGGAATCTATGATTAATGGCTGACTCTCGCGGGGACATCAATGCTGACTGCCATTCCGCATCCCCCATATTGCCAATGTCAGTCTGTCACTTAGCCCGGAGGAGGTGAAAAGAATTTGGCATGTTGTTGCACATTTTACGGTACGTGTAAGAGATCGCCTTAGCTTGAAGGGGTTCGGACAAGGGTCTATCCTCGAGGGGTGAGGACTGTGGAAGGGAGGCGAGGTCTGGGATGTTGGTGAGTATGGCGGTTTAATTTGGAGGTAGCGGAAGGTCTCAGAAGTCGCCAGGTTGTATGTGTTTTGGAGGTCTTTGAATGTCAGTAGTGTGCCCTTGTGGAGTAAGTCGCCAATAGTGGATATGCCTATTGTGTCCCATTTATCAAAGCCACTCCAATGACAAAGGGTGCCTAGTCTGTACGAGGTCCAGAGTGGGGTGGATAGCGTGAAGGTGTTAGCCCACCCGAGCCGCTTGTTTGCGCGGTGCCATATGGATAGCGTGTGGGACATTGGGCCTATATAACGAGTATGGGAATGTTTGCCGTATAGAGCTTCGAGGTAACCGCCACAGCTTGTCTGGTATTTCTCCAAGTGGAAGGCAGGGGTTTGTAGGTGTGCTGTAGATCCATGAATTGGTAGCGACCAATTGGGTTGCCCAATAGTAGAGACGGATGTTAGGGAGGGCGATACCCCCGTCATACCATCCTTGCGTGAGAGAGATGAGGGCAATGCGGGGGGAGCCGCCATCCCACAGAAGGAGGCGGAGGTCGCCTTCGATCAAATTAAAGTAGGAGTCTGGTATCGGAAACGGACAGTTTTGTAGAGCATAGAGGAACCGAGGGAGCGCAAGCATTTTAAATAGGGCGGCTCTGCCGGGGAGAGAAAGGGGAAGCGACCTCCAATGTGAGACGTCTGTATGGAGTTTCTGGAGTGGGCCTTTAAGGTTGCGGTCATGGAACAGGTGGGGGTCCGGGGTGACAAAAATCCCCAAACATTTGAAACCATCTTGGGCAATTTCGACTGAGTAGCCTCTCGGGATATGGGGGGGGTGGACCATGAAGAACATATAGCACTGATTTCGACCAGTTAATGGAGAAGCCCGAGTATTTGCCAAAGTTAGTAATCACGTGCAGCAGACTGTTAAGGGAGGACCTGGGGGAAGAGAGATATACTAGAATGTCGTCCGTGTATAGCGAAATCTTATCGACTATGTCAGCATGCCATCGGAGGCCTCGGATAGAATTATCGGTTCTAATCCAGTGAGCTAGGGGTTCCAGAGTGAGGGTGAACAACAAAGGGGACAGCGGGCACCCTTGCCGTGTACCTCTGTGAAGGGGAGAGCGCCTGGATGTATGACCGTTGACATAGACCGGCCCCCAGACATCGGTGTAGAGTAGCCGAACCCACCGTATAAATGTAGGGCCAAAACCAAAACGCGGGAGTACTTCAAAGAGGTAGGACCATTCGATAGAATCGAAGGCAAGTGTTGCATCTAGGGAAAGGATAACTGCGTCTTCCCGGAGGTGCGGTATTCTACTCATGACATTATGGACACAGCGGAGATTGAGTGTGAGAATACATTTGATGAAGGGTCCTTTGGACAGACCAGATGATCCGGTCGATTGTTAGGATGTATTCCATTGGGCAATGAAGTGGTAAAGTTAAAGAGACCATTGTAATCTCTTCAGGATGTAATTCTCTGACTAATATGTGTTACATTTGTGTAACTGGACAGATGGTAAGCATGTCTGATGGATTACACCATGAAACGTTTGTTGTTGGATGCCACGACTCTCCATATTAACCTTGTCAAATCCAGGCGTTTTCAGGATGGCACTCAAGTCCTTCTTGTCTTCCATTCAGGGTAACCCTAGCTTTATGAATGTAGACAACAGTATATTCAATTACTACTGTCCGATTTCTCCTGGTAACTACATCAGTTTTAGATGTGGGCCATCAAGTATGCTCTACAATTGCTTTAGACAGAGTGCCATGTTTATAACTGAAAAATAGTCATTTTTTAAAATGAGAGAAATTTAAAGTGAAGAAAAATATTTCTATGAAACATTAAGTCTTAATATTTTCTCCACTCTCAATTAAGCCAATGACTTCTTAATGTTTTATTGAGCATGTTACTTCACTTTAAATTCCATCCATTAAAACAAATGGCTGTATTTTTCTGCTATAAATATAGCATCCGGTCTACAAGCCACTGGGGGGCAACATGCCTACTGTTTATAAATGACGCTTTGAAATGGGAGTAAATTCAAATGATACGTTTTTGGAATCCATTTAAACATAAAGTTATCTCTACAGCTTAATTTTCTCCCATTTCAAAGAGTCACATTTACACATAGCAGTCAATTTGCTCCAAGTGGCTGGTAGACACAGTGCCATATTTATAACTGGAAAATACAGCCATTTTTTAAATGGGAGAAATTTAAAGTACAGAAAAAGATTCCATGTTGTAAACACTTTTGCATAACATTTTTTGTGCTCTTTAAATTTCTCTGATTTAAAAAACAAAATGTATGTTTGTGTTATACATGTAACAGTGTCACATATTGCGAAAGGTTTGTCCTTCCTTTGCCACAATCACGTATGACACAGACTCCGTCACCCATACACATATATCCTATTCAAATGCACACATGTTTATACATCTCCACAGACACACTTGCAGCTCTGTCACCGTGTCCCTAGTCAAAGTATTTTTAGGTTTAAAGTAAATGAAGGTGGGGTGTCTGGTAACAGTGCATGAGTTGCTCGGCCTTCAGTAGCTCATGATGATTTTTACTGATCAAAAGTATCTTTCACTACAGAAAAGGTTTGAGACCCCTGCTCTAGAAGATGTTTTACACTTTAACCCTGCTTCCCCTGAGTCCAGAAAAATTAGCATACGCCTAGGTTCATGCTACTAATATAGATACATAAAATCATACATTTATGAGTTACCATTTGGTGGGACTAACAAATCTGATATCCACATCCACTGCAGATGTCATGTGAGCCATTGATCAAGTTGTGGGTCCCTTCTCATCTTCTGTTGAACAAGAGAGTAAAAATGTTCCCAACCTCAGTTCCTGAGTCACTACAGTGTTGACATTTGGAGCTTTCTTTTGATTGTATGAAAATGCTACAAAAAACTAGAGTTCCTTGCATGGGAAAAAATGTGATTTAGTGGTTTTGTGTTTGATGCATAAGGGAAGTGTCCCGCATACTGTGTATCACACTTGCTGTTCCACCTCCATTTTAGTGAAAACCTGACAACCTTCTTAGTTTGTCCCAATGCCGCTCACATGTTCATCGCTGGATGTTTAACAGTTCAGTCTGCCTAAATGTGGACAAAACATGTAATACTACTCTTGGAACCTGTTAGTAAAGCCCCTCCCCAATATTACATAGGGAGAAGATGGGTCCCCCCCACTAAACCCGGTAAAAGAAAATCTAAATTTGCAGGTCGTCTTTGACCCATAGTTTACCTCCCATATCAATTTGGTTTCTAAAGCAGTTTTCCACCATTTGCGTCTGCTAAAAGCTGTATTGCTGCTGCTACACTACTCTCAGAAAGTCTCGCTAAGGCTTGCTCTGGTGATGCCACGACTGGTCTCCCAACTCATCTGTCTCAAAACCAGAGAGCCCAAAATGACACCACTCACCTGTGTTTTGGGTTGAGATGCCAAAGTCCAATCACACCAACCCTGAAATTCCAACACTGGCTTTCAGTAATGAAAATAAACAGTGTTTAAAGTTGTCTGCCATGCTCATAAAGCACTACACTGCCACGTTCCAAAATGTTTTGCAAAACTGTCCTACACCAACCTGGAAACCTCAGGCCTATATGCGAGGGCATTCTAACGATCTTACCGTTCAGGCACAAAAATGTCGGTGCCTCCCTGCTGAGGGCTCTTCCCTGTGACTGCCTAGCAACCTAAATGGATCATAGTATTACATTTTCTCTTCTTATTGGCTCAATATAAGCCTTCCAGTAAATATAATATCTGGCCCAGCACAATTTGATGTTCATACCACACGAAATGTGTGCGTGGACCCGGTGCTTTCCCCCATGCATACTCCACCAGGTGCTACCTGGGGATAATTGCTTGGCACAAAACAGTTTAATGATTAGGGAATCTTGGAAGTTCATATGCAGTATATCTGCATTCACATCAGGTTAAAACACCCGGGGTAAAAACACAACCTGCAGTAACTGTATTTTTATTTGGTGATTTTGCCTACTGCAATTGTCATGGCACAGTGCTTTCGAGACTGCATGCCCACCCTTGCCCCCAAGTCAAGCTGCAAGGAGACTATTCTCTTTCCATGCACGTAAACAGTTTAAATATCTTGGATATTGAAAATAACAAGTTTGCCATACGAATGAATTTTAGCTTTGTGTTATTTATCCAAGGTTTTAAGCTCAGATACTAGACTCACTTGAGCGCATACTCTATAAATGGTTTATGAACTTTATATAGAGATCTCACTATCTTTGTCTCTTACAGATTCAAGTTGTATTCTCTCCCCATGGAATCTTCATTAGAAGCAGGATTATGCAGCTAAATAAACCAGAACAAATACCGAATCATAGGCTTACCGCTCTCCTTTTCTATAATTTGTTTGAGTACTTTTTCCCCTCTGTTATATGGACTCCGGTAGCCGATTCACAAAAACCTGCTCTCGCCTTTCTGAGTAGAACTATTTTAATAAATAATAGGTCTTCCAAACGTCCGCGTTGTCCCCTTTTTTTCCCTCTGTTTATTGTTGCTGTGCGACTGATGGCAGATGGATGTGGTTCAAGAGACTGTTTATCTTCATATACTAAAGCCTCACCCCTTCTTCTGCAGTGGTCTGCCATGCATATAATGGAATCCAGGATGCCTATGCAGTGCTGAGGTGGTTTCCATGGATCTTCTGTAGAGAAATGTTTCCCTTTGAGTGTCTACACTGTGTCATGTCGTAGCTAAGGAGGATGCCCATCCCAAAGGAAATTTGTAAGAAAAATAAAATTGAAGCACTGGAGTTGAAATGAATACAAAGCGGGGCAAAATCTTTGACCGTCTGTTGATGTGTATAGTTCCTATTGGGATAAGCCCTCTGTACTATAAAGGCAAGTGCAGGTAATCACTACCGGAAGTACCCACATTTTTGCATACTCCTAGTGCCAGGATCCATTTGCAGGGCTGTCATGGAACGTGTGGAATTCCTTGTGTGAAGTAGCCCACTTTATAGTGATTGCAGGCCATGGGCAAGTGGAGAAACACTTGGGAGTCCTCTGAATGGGAGATACTGGAACCTCTAGGACATGACACTACCTGCATGTTGCTACAAGGTCTGATTTAATTTCAGGTGGGTTAATAAAGGTGTTGGCAGACATCTAAATCCTAAAAGTGGGAAGGTAATTCTTCAGTTCTCCAGAATTGGATCTTTCATAGATTCACATGCTTGAATCATTCCCTGTCATCGAATTGGGAGTCCCATGGTGCAATGGTAAAGCACTATAGTATACTACACATAGCCTGTAATGGCTATAAAATATTCACTTCAATAACTTATCCACATCATTTAAAAGAAACCAAACTTCAGCCATCATCAAATTTCTTTATTTGATTTTACAGGTAAAATCATAAAAGACATTAAAAAATAACATTAAAAATAACATACAGGTTATCATAATCAAACCCATTCATTTAAAAGGAACCGAACTTCAGCCAATCAGGTGTCCACACCCTCTAGAACACTGCCCTCAGAGGGTTCTTCCCTCAGATTTTGTATTGCACGTTGTGTGAAGGGAGTCTCCTTGAGCTCTGCTCAATATATCACTAGTACTACTCATCTAAAACCTTTACTATCAAGGACAACTTTAAAATACATCTTCCAGCATCCTCAGACCTTGTGGGATAAAGTCTTCATTCAGAAGAACCAAACAAGAAGTGTACTTACTGATTAGACCCTTCGCACTAGGTAAAAGATTGCAAGAACTGTCAAACTTTTTTCTCGAAGGATAGAGAGTGGAGATTTCTTATATGGCTACAGAAATTAAAAACTAAAGAGACTGGGGTTACAGAGGAGGAGGATAGTGAGGAGTCCCTTCACTCAGAAGTGAGGTCACGGAAAAGAGAAAGGTCAAGTGGCCATAGGTCAGCAGAGGCACCAAGGAAAGGCTAAAAAAAGACTCACCTCAAGTCTTCAAGAGAAAGGGCATCTGGAGAGCATTCTCACGGAGAGGGAAAAAAAATTCTCCACAGAAACAGTGAGATCTGAACCAACCACTCCTTCCTCCAGTTTGCCTTTACACCTTAAAAAAAATGACGGCGACATCTCTGTTGAAAATACCAACTACTGTAACATTGTCATTGAGAGCCCTAATGGTGACTACTCGGCCGGCAAAGACATCTTCAATGAGGACATGATCGACAGAAGTACCTTTGATGAAAAAACCATTAACGGTGGGTCTACAGACTACGAAACAATCAACATCGTATTAAATGGTGGAAAAGGGGTCTCCGCCGTCAACAAAAATAACTTGCCACAGGTCTCCCCTGAAGCTAATGACACTCAATCGCCCCATTGATAGAGAAGAAGTACAGAAAGCCATAGACTCCCTGAAATTTAATAAAGCGCCAGACCCAGATGGCTTTAACGCTCAATTCTAAAGAACATTCAGCACAGACCTTGTTCCTATCGTACCCATCTCTTCAACTTTATAGTGTCCTTCCCCATTGATAAGTGAAGCACTTATCACAGTCATCCCTAAAATAGGGAAGAACCCCTCTTATAGGCCTCTAGCATTACTTAATTAGGATGTTAAAATGTATTCTAAGATATTATCTAATAGACTAGAAGAGATATTACCCAAACTTATGTACCTGGACTAGTCGGGGTTTATTAAGGGTTTCCAGACCCATGATAACTTACATAGGGTTATCCATCTCATTGAAAAAGTACACAAGAAGTGAATCCCGTCGGTCTTTTTAGCATTTGACGTTGAGAAGACCTTTGATCGTGTGGACTGGTCATTTTTAATGAATACACTGCGTCATTTTGAGTTTGGGGATTGTTTCCCGAAAGTGATCAAGTCCAAATATCATAGACCCAGATCCCGGGTATTGGTTAATGATACAGTCTCAGATTTCTTTGAATTACAGAGGGCGTCAAGACAGGGATGTCCCCCCCACCCCAATGTTTTTTGCCCTCTGCATAGATCCCCTAGCGGCGCGGATAAGGGCCAACCATGAGATTCAAGATATCCAGTTTGGGTTAGAGGAACACTGTGACGGATCAGTCACCGCGACCCAACCCAAGATGGCCGCCGGAATGGACCAAACCGGAAACGAGGTTGGCGTTGCAGGCTTCCGGGAAACGCCGGTCGAAACTCCATCCGGCCCATGGATACAAATGTGTGATAGGGAGCCAGACACCAGTTCGTGCAGGAGGAACGACGAGGACACCGAGGAGGAGAACGATCGAGGAGGAGAGGACTTTGTAGCCCCTGCGAGCTTCCGAGAAGAAGACGCCGAAAAGACACCCGACAACGCGAGCGAGACCGGCCCCCTGAGGGAACGAGAGGAGGCAGATTCTCACCAAACCACGGTCACGGAGGACCATGGCAACAGGCGAGTGACGGGGGCGACTGGGTTTTCTTTTAAGAGGTGGTGGGCGGGCCACCTGAGCACTTCACTGCGCCAATAGCACTTTTATCCCTCACTTAGGCACCTCACTGATAGGGACCGGTGTGGGATGTGCACGCTTCCACTACCCTTCTGTGTATATTTTCCACAGAGACCCTGACGCTTGTCTTGTGTGTTTTCTTTCCCTCCTCCCCCCCCCCCCCCCCCTTTCTGGAGGCCGTTTCCAGGCTTCACCAACGCGAAGCAGCCTGGGTCTAGAACAAGCCAAGAAGGAAGAAAGGAACCGGAGCAATGGTTGTTGCAACTTATTTTGAACACTCCTTACGAAGCGTGACTCTCCAATCACCCTAGGACTATTTGTTTACTCCCTTTTGTATCATAACCAGTGACTCTTTAACTGGACAATCTGGTCTCTATCTTGATATGTTGAGCAGTTCATGCACAAGCCCGAGCATTTAAAACAGAGAAGAGCTAATAAAGCCTTAAAACCATACCCAGCGACTCGCTCTTACCTCTATCCGGCTAGTGACCGGGTCGAACCCCCCTACAAACCCAAAATATAATTGTTTGCGGATTATGTCCTTTTACCTGTTACCTCTCCACATACTTCCCTACCAGCCTTACAATTAGAGCTTCATCATTTTGAATTAGTGGCAGGCTTTAAGGTTAACCTCTCAAAATAATTTCTCCTTAATTTGTCCCCCCCCCCCACCCTCCCCCCTCCCAGGAGATGGAAGAGTTAGCAGCTATTTAGCCATTTCAGTGCACCAACAAAATAGATGACGTACTTGGGTATTAAGATTACACCTAATCTGGCAGACCTTTACAAAGCTATTTTACCTCTTATACTACTCCAGCTGAAATCAAATTTTAATTTCAAATGTATTTAATTGATTTTGAAAGCAGAAATAGGCATCACAATATAGTGGAAAGGCGTTAGGCATATAAAGCGAACGAGACAGACAAACATGTCTTCCCTAGAAATTAAGGAGAAGGCGAGGTGCATATGCCAGACCAGGAGTACGATACCAAGGAGGCAAATGATAAACAGTGCAAGAGAGCAGAATGGTAAGAACAAAAACCAGACCCCCCTCCCGTTTCCAACTCACCCCTCCCTAACCAGTGTGCCACATGCCAGAAACAATTTCAGAAGTAGTCAAATAGTGGATAATGCAATCATACATGAGATCACTGAGGTTCATGCGTAGCTTCAGTAAGGCGCAGAATGCGAAGATATCTGGGGCATGTGATCTCATTGAATTCCTTGGACAGGAGTGATAGCAACGGAAGGCAAACCTTTTGAAATGCAGCAGTGGTATGTGTAAGTGTAGCCTGAATGCGTTCCATCCCCAAAGTGAACCAGAGTTTGTGTAGCCATCCCGTATGTGTGGGCTTGGTGGTCGAGCCCCAGAGTGACAAGACGTGTTGTGTAGCTGCTTGCATGGCAATCCCCATTTGGCGGCCTCGTGTAGATTTCAAGGGAAAGGTGAGTGCGTATGGGAGGCCCAGAATAGTATAAGCCGGGAACCTCGGGATTTCAGTGTCAAAAGTTGAGTCAATGTCATCCAGGACAGTCTCCCAGTAGCTCCGAATCTCACAACAGTCCCAAAAGAGATGGGTTAATGTGCCTCGCTCCTCACATCCCCTCCAACATAATGCGCTGCGCGTCGGGTTCCCTCTATGAAGCCGGGCAGGAGTAAGGTGCCAATACATTGCCAGCTTCACCGCAGTTTCCCTGCCTGCTGTGTTATGTCTGGTGTGTGAGGCCCTGTAGTATATGGAGCTCCATTCTTTAGGTGTTAGCGTCCTACCCAGTTCAGCCTCCCACCGCCTTTGACCCGCCGTTTTACCTGGGGTGAGTGGGGGCGTGAGCATTTTGTAGATGTCTGAAATAAGATGTCTATCCGTGTCTTTCGTCAGCAGCCATTGCTCAAAAACTGTCATCGGTCGTCCCACCAGAGTGGCGGTGACCGGGTTGGTGAGCCAGTGTCGGAGCGGAAAGTACTGGAAAAGGTGAGGGTTCGCTATTTCATATCCCTGCCTGATATCCGAGAGGGGAAGAAAACCCTGTAGGTCGAAAAGGTCACCGGTAGAACGGCAGGCGGTACCACGCCATTGCGAAAAGGCACATGGATCATTGCCCGGCGGAAACTCCGGGTTGTCCAGGATGGGGGTAAACGGGGAGGGGAAGGTTGTCAAGCCCTTCTTGACAGCGACCGTGTCCCAAACCCGCATGATGGTACGGGTGATAGGTGAGTTTAAGATGTATCGCGGCCGATGCTGCCTGGCGAGGAAAGGAAACCTCCAGAGAGGCACCTGAGCCATCGCTCTATCCTGGAAGAGCCACCTTTTCTCAGACTCCGGCCTGTACCACTCCACCAGATAGCGGAGCTGAGAAGCCTGGAAATATTACAGTAGTTTGGGGACTCCAAGACCCCCCTCGTCCATGCTCATGTACGCCAGCTGCTTATGTAAGCGCGCACGCTTCCCCTCCCAGATGAAATGGTGGAGGGCGGCTTGTAGGTCTGTGAGGACGCCTATGGGGGGCGCGACCGGGAGGGTCTGAAAAAGATATAAGATCTTAGGCAAGACCGACATCTTCACCGCTGCAACCCTCCCTAGTAGGGAGAGGGGGTTGCTTTGACCAACGCGCGAGATCCGTCCGGATCTGGGCAGTGAGGGTCTTGTAATTAAGTGCTATCGTCGACTCTGTCGAGGAAGTGAGGGTGACTCCCAGATACGGGAGTTGTGTGGTGGACTGGAGATCACTCCTGTATGTAGAGGCAGACCCGTCAGAATGGGCGTTTTTGCCCAGAGGTAATAACAGGGATTTCCACCTATTGATTGGAAAGCCCGAGACAGCACCGAAGAAGTCTAGCTCCTCCAAAAAGGCGGGTACAGAGCGGCCTGGATGGTCGAGGGCAGCTATGATATCAGCATAAAGGCTGATTGTGTGGGGTTCTCGGCCAAAGGTGATTCCCCGGATGTCAGAGTTGTCCCGGATCTTCTGCGCTAGGGGCTCTATGTACAGAGCAAACAGGAGAGGGGCACCCCTATCTCGTGCCCCGTTGGATTTCAAACGGGTCTGACCGAAGGCCACCCAGACGGACCAGAGCTTGGGGGTGATGGTAACAGCAGGCAATCCAAGACTGAAAACGGTCTCCCAGCCGAAAACGTGTCAGGACTCGCTGTAAGTAGGTCCAATCGACAGGGTCAAACGCCTTTTCAGCGTCGATGGCTAACAGTGCAATCCGAGTCTTGGAAACGGGCCTTGTCTATCAGGTGGAGTACCCGTTTGGTGTTATCGCTGCATTGACGGTTAGGCACAAAGCCCGATTGGTCAGGCACCAAGATCCCAGGCAGGCATGGACCTAGACATGCAGCAAGAATTCCAGTGAAGAGTTTCAGGTCGAGGTTTAGCAACGAAATAGGGCGGAACGCGGAGCAATGCGTGGGTTTCTTGCCCGGTTTAGGCAACACCACCACTTCGGCTGCTAACATATCTGGGGGAATGGGACCAGGGCCCTCAAAGGAGTTGAAGAGCCGGGTAAGGACAGGAGCTAGCAGCTGGCTAAAGGTTTTGTAAAAACCAGCCGAGAAGCCATCTGGCCCGGGGATTTAAGCGGGCGGAGGCGGGATATAGCGGCCAGCACTTCCTCCAAACGGATGGGGGCATCTAAGGCATCTGCGTTCGCCTGAGAGAGTTCGGTGATCGTCGCCACATCCAAATATGCGTTGACCTCCTCAGGGGACACCGCCTCAGCCCCGTACAGTGAGGCATAATAGGACCGGAATGCCTCTGCGACCTGAGTCTCCTCAGTGAGGACGACGCCAGAATCGTCTGTAAGGTCGGAGATTTTGGAGCGCTGGGTCTTAGCTTTCAGGGCGCTGGCAAGTAAATGGCCAGTTTTGTTACCCCCGACATAATGCGCAGCAAATACTGCCCTGTCAGTGTCTAGGCTGGCTAATTGGGCCCTGGCTGCTTTTAGCTGTCTCCAGACACGCGGAGCACAGGTGCGGCTGTGGACCCTCTCTAATTCAGAAACCTGGGCGGTGAGGTCGTCTCTTTGCCTTACGGTCTTTGGCCTCTGCGGCGGCTATTGCAATGAGTTCACCGTGGGTTACTGATTTCAGGGCCCCCCATAGAGCCGACAGCGATATCTCCGGCGTATCATTAATGGTTAAGTAGTCGACGATGCATTTGTGATGCCGTTTGGTGACTTCCGGTCTCTGTAGGAGGGTTTCGTGTAGGCTCCACGACCCTCGGGGGCGTGGGGACGCGGGGATTTTAAGCGACAGCTCTACTGCATCATGGTCAGAGATGGCCGCAGGCACTATGCAAACCTCGGGTGATCTATAATGCGTTATGCCAGCCTCAAACCTGAGGACTACTCTGGAACAACGTGGCAGTGTCCAGAGATGAGGTACAGATATCACCACACTGAAGGTTAAATATTCAGAACAAACCTCACCTATGATTATTTTATTCTGAGAAGGTGTGGTTTGTTATTAAAAAACAATTGGGTATACTCTTAGATCACGTTACTCGATCTCAGTATATCTCTTAGAACATACATACAGTCAACATGTTTCAGCCCCTTATGGCCCAGCCGGGTCTGTGGGGCTTTCGTCAGGACAGAACAATGTAAAATATACTCACACCTCTTGTGTAGTATTTAGTAGTGGTATTTCTTATCCACCAATTTGTTTAATTTTGAGGTGTAATTTACCTGAAAAGAATCATAGATTAGTACTTAAATAGTGATATCTCTCCGTTTTTATACTGCATTTTTTGCATCAAAAAACTTCAGTAAATAAATCATCCAAGAATTTTGGGTTAAACAAAAATGGGTAAACAGTGAAAGGCTAATTACTCTTATGGAGACAATACAGTGAAGCGGTGGCACATGAAACATGAATACATTATATTTGTGATCTCATTTTACATTTCTCATTTCTTTGTTATCAGCGATTGTCATATGAAACGGTTCTTAAGTAACAGTAACATTTAAAAACATCCTACTAAATAGTAGAAAGAAGGTCTTTGCATTTACCTCGGTCTTTAAAGGAGGATTGCCACTTCGGGGGTAAAAAAGACTACTAGTCTCAGGCTGGTATAAGAAGGAAACAAATGGTTTCGCTTCACTGAGAATCTTTTCACATTATCTAAGATTATTTAAGAACATTTCAAAAGCAACAGGAGGTCACAGTTTACAAAGCCGTGAGCGTGTTACAGAAGCCATTACGAGTTCTTACCTGCACGGATACACGTGTTCCGCGTCTGGTGCTGGCGCTGCCCCCGGACGCGGAAACACGTTCGCATCACATTTTTGTATTGTCCGTGCACTTCCTTAATCAAAATCAATGACGGACTTCGAAACTGGTCTCCAAAATTCATGGTGACGAGTGGCCATTTAGTAATGTGAACAGTCAATGTCTATTGAATACCCAGAAATCTCAGAAAAGTATTATTTGTACATTTATCTCCACAATCATTACTAAATTCTTTTTTTGTTTGAAAAAAGTAAAATAGACATAGAGGGGTAGACATAGAAAACAGACAATAGAAAACAGACTCGAAATAGTTGGAAAACTAGAGTCAAGTTATAATCTAGTTAAATAGTGATGTTTTGATCTTACTCTAATAGTAAACATCTTGTACTATTATAAATCTAATTCCGGACAGATGCATAAGCGCCGAAATGTTTTTTCAATTATGACACCAAACTGTGATTACTTATAGCAAAAAGGCTTAAGAGACTTACAGTTTTCTTAAATATGAGCTTTAAGCAAATTGGTGCCATGGGACAACATCGTTCAGCCCCGTAATATGGGTTTTCAAACGGTCGACCCACCTCTGTTCTCGTTCATATAGAACTTTCTCCACATTTCCAGTTTTATCTGTCAACATTTCTATGACAGTCCATTTAAGTTCTTCTGCAGTATGGCCTGTTTCCACGAAATGAGTACACAATTTTGTATTGTTTTTCTTTAGTCGTATATTACTTTTGTGTTCCCCAATCCTTAGTTTTATTTTTCTACAGGTCATTCCTATGTATCTGCTACCACATGGACATGTGATCATATAGATCACATGTGACGAATTGCAATTTGTATGTTGCCTCTGGGTCCATACAAGTGTCTGTTAATTGCAAAGTTCTAGTCACAGTTGTGGAATTACATACTCGACAGGTGCCACACGGGTAATGTCCTCTGATAGCCGTCATGTTGATGTTTCTTTCTATCCTGCTAGGTAGTTGTTTCTTCGGACGTGTGTGGACTAATAGATCCTTCAAATTTCGTGTCCTCCGATTGGCAAATCTTGGCTTGGGCCATTCCAGATTCCCTGAATTTAATATACGCCAGTTTTTGTTAACTATCTTCTGGACCATATAGGTAGCTGGACAGTATGTCGTAACACAAGTTATCAAATTAGGAACAGGTACTTTTTGGTTGGTTTCAAGTAAGGACAGCCTTGATTGATTTTTGGCTCTTTTTTGACATTTTGAAATCGTTGTTTTCTTATAATCCCGATATAGGAGTTTTTGGCTCAATACATGTGCTTGGAAATCCTCCAGGCTTCCCAATTGGTTGGGTCACCATTGTGACAGAAAGCTCAATGAGGTAATGGTAATGGTAATTTGTAAACTGTGACCTCCTGTTGCTTTTGAAATGTTCTTAAATAATCTTAGATAATGTGAAAAGATTCTCAGTGATGCGAAACCATTTGTTTCCTTCTTATACCAGCCTGAGACTAGTAGTCTTTTTTTACCCCCGAAGTGGCAATCCTTCTTTAAAGACCGAGGTAAATGCAAAGACCTTCTTTCTACTATTTAGTAGGATGTTTTTAAATGTTACTGTTACTTAAGAACCGTTTCATATGACAATCGCTGATAACAAAGAAATGAGAAATGTAAAATGAGATCACAAATATAATGTATTCATGTTTCATGTGCCACCGCTTCACTGTATTGTCTCCATAAGAGTAATTTGCCTTTCACTGTTTACCCATTTTTGTTTAACCCAAAATTCTTGGATGATTTATTTACTGAAGTTTTTTGATGCAAAAAATGCAGTATAAAAACGGAGAGATATCACTATTTAAGTACTAATCTATGATTCTTTTCAGGTAAATTACACCTCAAAATTAAACAAATTGGTGGATAAGAAATACCACTACTAAATACTACACAAGAGGTGTGAGTATATTTTACATTGTTCTGTCCTGACGAAAGCCCCACAGACCCGGCTGGGCCATAAGGGGCTGAAACATGTTGACTGTATGTATGTTCTAAGAGATATACTGAGATCGAGTAACGTGATCTAAGAATATACCCAATTGTTTTTTAATAACAAACCACACCTTCTCAGAATAAAATAATCATAGGTGAGGTTTGTTCTGAATATTTAACCTTCAGTGTGGTGATATCTGTACCTCATCTCTGGACACTGCCACGTTGTTCCAGAGTAGTCCTCAGGTTTGAGGCTGGCATAACGCATTATAGATCACCCGATGATACTTGCCACAAACGTTTATGTGGGGCGGAGAACACAATACACCGCACTTTCGAACAAACATAACGTTTATGAGGGTTTTCTATACTACTTGGCATAACGTAGTTACAAGTGTCTTAGTCTCTTTTGATTTGACATACTTCTTGGGGATTCGACTAGACACGTATTCCTCCTCCCTAATTCTGATTGTTTCTTGACTATGCAAACCTCGTCAAGGGTTGTAAGCAGCTCAGAGGAGCCCAAGAAATAGTCCAGCCTGGCATATGTGCGGTGCACGTGTGAATAAAAGGTGAATTGCGTTGCGTTAAGATGTTCGGCCCTCCAGAGGTCCATTAGGCCTCTCTCCTGCAGCCACTCTATTCCGGTTGCCGAGATAGCGCCCGAGTCCCCGTAACGATCAATCAATCAATCAATCATTGGCACTTATAGAGCGCGCTACCTACCCGTAGGGTCTCAAGGCGCTGGGGGGGGGGGGGGGGGGGCCGCTACTGCTCGAACAGCCAGGTCTTCAGCTTCTTCCTGAAGGAGAGGTGGTCTTGGGTCAGGCGCAGGTCGGTCGGGAGGGAGTTCCAGGTCTTGGCGGCCAGGTAGGAGAAGGACCTTCCTCCTGTAGTCGCTCTTCGGATGCGGGGGACGGCGGCGAGGGCGTTGTTGGCTGATCGGAGGTGGCGTTTGGGAGCGTAGAAGTTGACTCGGCTGTTGAGGTAGCTCGGGCCTTGGTCGTGTAGGGCTTTGTGTGCGTGGGTGAGGAGGCGGAAGGTGATTCTTTTGTTGACGGGGAGCCAGTGAAGGTCTCTCAGATGTCCGGAGATGTGGCTGGTTCGTGGGATGTCGAGGATGAGTCTGGCTGAGGCGTTCTGGATCCGCTGGAGTCTCTTCTGGAGCTTGGCGGTGGTCCCGGCGTAGAGGGCGTTGCCGTAGTCCAGTCGGCTGGTGACGAGGGCCTGGGTGACGGTCTTCCTGGTCTCGGTGGGGATCCACCAGAAGATCTTCCGTAGCATGCGTAGGATGTTGAAGCACGCCGAGGAGACGTTGTTGACTTGCCTGTTATGGAGAGGGAGGAGTCCAGGATGAAGCCCAGGTTGCGTGCATGGTCTGTCGGTTTGGGTGCGGTGCCCAGGGCGGGGGGCCACCAGGAGTCGTCCCAGGCGGAGGGTGAGGAGCCCAGGATGAGGACCTCCGTCTTGTCTGAGTTCAGTTTCAGGCGGCTGGTCGTCATCC
Organism: Lissotriton helveticus; assembly: GCF_964261635.1. Taxonomy (NCBI): domain Eukaryota; kingdom Metazoa; phylum Chordata; class Amphibia; order Caudata; family Salamandridae; genus Lissotriton; species Lissotriton helveticus. Next base: position 1,353,753,023 of record NC_136059.1, on the reverse strand, counting down.
ACTCGGCTACCTCTTTCATCCCTTCGTGCAGGTTGGCTCTGGCGGCGGCGGGGTCGTTCGTCAGGGAGAGGATCAGCTGGGTATCGTCGGCGTAGGAGATTATGCTGAGGTTGTGTTTGCGTACGATGGCCGCGAGGGGGCTCATGTAGACGTTGAAGAGGGTGGGGCTCAGAGATGATCCTTGGGGGACGCCGCAGATGACTTCGGAGGCCTCTGACTTGTACGGTGGTAGGCGGACTCTCTGTGTTCTTCCGTCGAGGAAGGAGATGATCCATTCCAGTGCCTTCCCCTGGATTCCGGCGTTGTTGAGACGCTGCACTAGGGTGCGGTGGCAGACCGTGTCGAAAGCCGCGGAGAGGTCTAGGAGGATGATGGCCGCTGTTTCTCCATTGTCCATCAGGGTTCGGATGTCATCGGTGGCGGCGATGAGGGCGGTCTCGGTGCTGTGATTGGCTCGGAAGCCGGACTGTGAGGGGTCGAGGGATCCGTTCGTCTCGAGGAAGGCGGCCATCTGCTTGTTGACGGTCTTCTCGATGACTTTGGCTGGAAACGGGAGGAGCGAGATGGGGCGGTAATTCTTGAGGTCGGTGGGGTCCGCTGTTGGTTTCTTGAGATGCCCTGACCTGTCTTTTTTCGTGTCCATAACCAAGTTGAGGTCCCCACCCAGGAGCAAGAGTGAGTTAGAGGGTTGAAGTGACTCTGAAGCTGCGCCTTTCAGAAACCCCTCCTGTCCCGTATTCGGGGCATAGATGGAGCCGATCGTCAGGCGTGTGTCGCCCATCAAAAGGGTATAGGCCAAAAGGCGACCCTTGACCTCACCCGCCTTGTCCCCCACCTTTCCCCGGAAATGCCTAGATATTAAGACAGCCACCCCGGCCCTCTTCGTAGGGAGAGAAAAAAAGAACTGCTGTGGGAAGAGGCGGGAGCGCATTCTGTGCCAGTCTTTGGGCAGAAGGTGAGTTTCCTGTAATAAACAAATGTCAGCCCCTGAGTTTTCTCGGTAGGAAATGACAGCCCTTCTTTCGATAGGATTATTCAACCCCTTCACATTAAGGGTCAGCACCTTCAAAGTGGAATCAGCCATCGTAAGGAGGGCAGGGAGGGTAGCGCAAAGTCAGGGGTATGCAGTCGTGGCAGATGGGGACGTAATGACCCAGCCAGCCTAAGGGGACCCCCGGGAATCCCAGCCCCGGAGGGGAGCGTGCATGAAGCGTCGTGTGCGGATAAAGACACCTCCAGAGGTGAGCAAAAAGGAGGCGTTAGCGGAAGAAGCAAGTGAAGCAATAGGAGACAAATGTACAGTATAGCAATTCCATCACTGACCAATTCCTTCTGGCACACTGGTTCCCACCCACAATCCTACCCGTTGACCCCAACCAACCCCATCTGAAACCCCCACCCCTCCCCAATCCCCCTTGTCTACCCCCCCCCTCTCCATTCCCCAACTCCCACCCGGGTCCCTCTCTAACCCCAACTAGGAACCCCGCAATGAACGATATTGTCCTGGGCCAGACACCACTTATTTCAGACCCATGGAAAAAGTCAATAAAGGGAAACGTGGCACCGGCAACCATCGCAGCCTGCCATCAGCCCCTGGTAGCCCAGTGCAAAAGTAGAGCTAGAAAAAGAGGAATCCCCTCCCCTTGTATTCGGTTCGAAGAGAAGTCTCACTCCGGAGCTGCAGTGTCTTTGGATACCTCTTGGATGACAGCCGCCTGTTCCTGCGCAACCGTGGCAGGGTCCTGCTTTCGGGCCCCCCTGGATGACCGCCTGCGTCTCACCCGTTGCCATCCGTCTCCGGTGGCTCGGGATGATCTGTCTTGTGATGGGCCAAACAGGTCGGAACTGCCTCCAAGGTCTTCCTCCAGCTCTATGCCCAGAAGAGCACATGGGTCCTTCAAGGACCAAAACTGCTGCAAGACCCCATTCCACTTGAAGACAAGGCAAAAGGGATGGCCCCAGGAGTACGGAATCCCCTTATCCTGCAGGAACGTCGTGGCAATTTTGAAGGACCTCCTTTTCTGTAGGGTGATTGCCGAGAGATCTTGAAATATGGCCACAGGTTGACCCTGGTAACGGAGTGGCTGCTTCAGGCGAGCTTCCTTCAGGATGCGTTCCTTCAGTGGGAAGTCGGGGAGAAACGCCAAAATGTCCGGGGGAGGGGCAGATGCCCGGCGGGCAAGGCCTACCCTATGAGCCCTGTCAATGCGAATGTTGAAGTCCTCACTCTCCCCCAAAACTTCTCTGAAGAGGCCCTGTAGGTATCCAGTGATATCTCCTACCTCCGATTTGGACGGTACTCCACGGACTCTAATGTTATTGCGCCGGGCGCGGTTTTCAAGGTCCTCCGCGTGGGCCTGTAAGTCCAGTTGCTGTTCCTGCAGCCGGAGCAGCGCCTGCTGCAAGTGTACCATCTCCTCACAGCGCGACTGCTCAGTGTCCTCCACCGCCGCTACCCTTTCGCCCAGACCGTCCACTTCTTGCCTCAGTTCCTGATGTTCGCCTGCCATTTCCTGCTTCAAAGTCTAGAAGTCTTCACGCAGCGAATGGAAGAGGGACTCCATAAAGGCTTTGGTGATTGGCGTATTCCCGTCATCGTGGTCTATGGGGCCTTTAGCTGCCGCTGCCGCCCCCGATGGGCTCTTCTCCCCCTTGGCGGGTCCCTTCGCCAACATCTCCGATATGGTGCGGCCCGCTCGCCTTTGGGACCCGGACATGGCTGGGCGCGAAATGGCGGCCACTGGGTGTGATGGAATGTGGCTGTCTCTCGAGACGGCGAATGCTGCTGCTGCACTAGGCAAGGTACACCCCGAGAGCGTTGACCTCCACCGCTCCTCAGGGCCTCTCCGGCTGCACGGTCCTCTCCCCGGGGGTCGCGTCCACCACCAGCCGCGGCCTCCCGGCTAACTGCTCCCCGGCGCGGCCCACCCCACGGCGCCGCGCCTGAGGGCCAGACGCCCGTCACCAATTCAGAGCCTCCGAGGCGGTGCAGGCACCCCACCACCGCTGTCGTTTCTCTGTACTTCTTCCCGCTGCTATCGGCCCCTGCCACCCCGGGTCCGTGCTTCCAGGGTACAGGGTCTTAGAACTGCGGCAGTCTACTTCCCGGTCTGGGGGGCTCCTGCGTAGGCGAGGTGGCCCCCCCCTGCAGTGTATCTCCAGGGCCAAGTGGGGCAAGCAGCGGGTCCAGTTCGCGTCTCTGGGGCGGGGGCTGTGTATCCGGTGCTGGATCCCAGGCCGGTCTCGGCGTCACACCGCTCCCGCCGCCCTTTCAGTAGCCCTAAGCCGCAGGACTAGGCCTCGGCTTTGGTGTAGACCCACCACCACCGACCTGGCTGTTGTGCTTTGCTGTCTTCCTTTGCCGCCCTCAGGCTGTCTGTGCTGTGTGAAGCGCGTGAGGGGCCCCCGTCCGCCCTCCGGGGCTCCCCCACGAACAGTTGTTCCGGCCGCCGCGTCCCCCCAGGAGCAGGCCCAGAAGCCGGGGCCTCGATTTTGGCGCACCCGGGAACCTTTACACCCCAGGCCGGCTGCACGTCGCTCACGCTCACCTCCGCCAGGCGTGGTATGAGTGTCTCCTCTCGGTGTCTCCGCCGCTCCGGGCCCTCGCCGCCTCTCCGCGCTGAGACTCGTTCTCCCTCGGGGCCCGGGCACTACCTCTCCGGCGGCGCGGAGCTCAGCGACCACCAGTTCTAGCGGAAGCACGGTCGCCCGGGGGAGACATGCCGCCAGGCAGCCGTCGTCTGTCCCCCGGTGATATAAAAATGGTCGCTGTGGCCTCAGGAGTCTGGGCTGCAGGGGGTTGTGATTGGGGAAGGGATTCGTGCTGATTTGGGCCGGGAACCAGGGCTAGGCTGGGGAGCTTCACAGACGTACGTCTGCTCCGGTCGCCATCTTGGCCACGCCCCCTGAAATCAAATTTTAAGAGATGGGCAACCATTTACCTTACCTGGATTGGCCGTATAAACGCAGTTAAGATGACCATCCTCCCTCAGATTCTGTACCTGTTCCAGGGCCTTCCCATTGAAGTGAACAAGGAGTTTTTCTCTGAGATTTGTACAATGGTCCAAAAATTCATTTGGCAGGGGTGCAAAGCCAGGCTTTCCCATTGATTACTAGCACTGTTCGAGAACTACCAGAGTCTGCCTCTACCTGACTTATTTTCTTATTATAGAACAGCCCAACTTAGGGTTATATCCGAATGGTCCCTTAAGAGCTTCAGATAAACATTGACTCCATATGGATAGGGTGGTGGTAGACAGGACCACCTAGGAATGCTTATTTAAGTACACCTACAGCCACTACACGTAAAGTGGGGGACAATATTATTAAATCGCATAAACTAACAACGTTCCAATCTCCATACACTCCCATCCACTATAATACAGCATTTCCTCCAGCGCTCTCCACTGCCCCCTTAGATAGATGGCGAGAGAGGGGTTGCATAACAATTTCGGATTTATTTTAGGGAGGGGGCATCTTAACCTTTGAAAATTGTTGTCGCAATTTCTTTCTATCACCATCCGAGAGATTCCATTATATTCAATAAAAAACATTGGTTATTGCAGCCACTTGGGAGATTGACAGCTGCCAGTGACCTTCTCACTATTGAGAATTTTGTATGAAGCAGTGGTACCTCTAGGTGCTGCATAACTGGTCTCTACTCTCTATTACACCCCACTAGACTCCTGCCTGCCCTCCGATACATATCTTTTTTGTAAACCGCATTGGGCATTACCATACAAGGTAAACAGTGATGTATACTTTATAGCGCTATCTCTAGGTATAATTGCTCTATGACCTTGAGGGAGGCTCACTGCAAGATTCTATTCGACTTGCACCTTTACTCTGAGAAGTTACACACCTTATTCCCAAACACCTCAGATAGATTTGAAGAGGTTGTGAGGTTTTGGGAAATTTTTGCCACATCTGGTGGGACTGCCCCTCCTCTGGAAAGAAATTATGTCGCAGATTAGGGAGATTTTAGGCTTTATGATATCGGAGAGCCCGGAAAAGATCCTGCTGGGACTACGAACCCTACCTTGAAGCGTCAAACAATGGGATATCGCTCCAGCCTGTGGCTTTGTTTGGGGATGGCCAAAATGGCTTTGGCCGCAGTTTAGAAGAAACCGAAGGCCCCTACCCTCTCTCAATGGCACTCTCGCTTGTGGTAGACCCTAGCTCTGGAACGTATGGCAGATGCGCTGGAACGTATGGCAGATATATTAGGGGACATGTGGAAGAGTTTTGACTACATATGAGGCCCATTAGTACAGTTCCTCTCGGAGGGACTTCCCCAATTCTCCTGCCAGTCCCGTTTACGGGCATTTCACCTTTTTGAGACTTAGTCCGACCCTACTCCCCCGTTCTCACCAGAGGATAACCATGGTATTTCTTGGGTGCGTTTCTTCCTGTGGTGCTCTCCCGTCCCTCCCCTTTATAAGAATATGGCAATCTTTCACCTGTAATTATTAACTTCTGTCATTCACGATAGGTTGTAATGTTTTTATCCAATTAGATGCTGTTTTTGTGACATTATTTCATTTTAAGAAGTATACGCTTGGAATTTTGATAAATTGTAATGATCCCTAAATGCTATGTATACGTACTCCGATTTATGCCAAGTTTTCTTTTTTTAAATGCTTCAACAGTCTATAGCATGCGGTTGCAATAGGCCTAATGATTCAATTGGTGTACTACAGTGAACAGTTACCTTTAAACTTTCAATAAAAACATTTTGACACAAAAGATGTCAATCTATCAACTGGCCTAACATTCCTATCTCAGATACCCAAATTTGTCATTACCATGGATACTTCCCTAGACGGATGGGGTGCCCATTTACAGGGCTTGGGACAAAGTTGGAAATGGTCTCCAGAACTAATAAAAATGCATATTAATTTGTTAAAACTCAAAGCAGGCTCATTGTCAATAAGCAAGGGGGCACAAGCTCTCCATCCCTATCGCAGAAAGCACAAGAAATTTGGAAATGGGCGCTGAAGAATAAAATATTAATAAGAGCAGAACATGTTCCAGGCATAAACAATGTCTTGGTGGACACATTAAGCAGTAGCACAAGAGAATTGAAAATTCCAATTTTAGGCCAGTTGGCTCCCAGAATAGGTGTTGTGGGGGAATGTGTTTCCAATAAAATGGTCAGGGATCTTTTTTTATTTTTTATTTTACCATATATTTATTGATTTTTCGCATTTATGTAAATAATTTTTACAAATCCTGTTTATTATAAAACATTTCTGAAGTTGCAAACCTGCACCTATCGGGTCTATTGTTACATTGGTAGACAGATATACCTTTCAATCTTTGTTCCGAACAGCAGTTTGCAGTACACCCAATGTTTTTACATTCCGCTTTTCGCTTTATGATTTCCCCAGGGAGTTTCATCATTATTTCACTTAAAAACATTTCCTGTCCATTTATAAACAAGTATCATAACAAACCAAAACTAACTTTGTGGTGTAATGTCTTGTACCTTGTTTACCCCATTGTATGTGTCTGTGGGTATGCCTCATGGTCTGCTGTGGGGTTTCTGGATTCGGGTCCAGCCTCCATGTGTATGTAGTTATTTGTTGTTATTGTAGGGAACCTATTTAGTTTGGGAGCATGTATCTGGAGTGTCTTCCCTCAGGTCCTCTTCTATATTGTCACTTTCGTCTATTTCCTTGTTATTCTGAGACTCCCAATCTCTTAGCACCTCCTCCCATAGGTCTGCAATGGGACTCCTACGTATCCCCTGCGAGTCCTTTTTCTGAAGGACCTTCACTTCTGCTCTAGACCAGGTGTCTACATTCTTCTCCCAGGTTAACATTGATGGGGGAATGCTTGCTAACCATTGCTGCGCAATACACTTTCTAGCCAAAACCAGCGCAATATCAGTCAATCTGTTCCCTATCTTTTTTGCTTTGGGTCTGGGGAAAAGGCCCAACAGACAAATCACTGGAGTGTTCAGGAATGTACGGGCTAATGTCTTCCCAATCTCCATCAGGTCCTTTCCCCGTAAGTTCTTCAAATGTATGCATTCCCACGTCATATGTATGAAGCCTGCGTCTTATCAATCCACATCTGGCACAGGATCTATCACCCCTTCCCAATACGTTTAATCTGTGTGGGGTCTGGTATACTATGTGTAAGTCTCAGGACCCGTGTCCACTCCTTATCCGTTAGGGGTTTCCCAATAACCTCTTCCCATCTATCTCTAGTGTGGTCTAGTTGTTTGTAACTGATTCGAGTGGTGCTTGATATAGCCATTTCACTAGGTGTCGAGCGACACCCCATGTTAGCAGCGTTTGAAGCACTCTGTGGGTAGACTGCTCCATTGAGTCACTTCACCATAGGTCACGGAATGTTTGTGTCAGTGAATGGTAGGTCAGGAACTGGCCTTGTGATAAGTCATAATGGGACATCAGCACATCCATGGGGATTAGTGTCCCCAGGTGGAAACATGGTGATGCCTGCTTCCGTCCATGCCGTTAATCGAGCTCCTGAATAGGGGGTCAGCGGATTTCCGGCTGGGATCCCTATAAGTGGGATTTCTGGTGCGTAGGGGTGTCCTTTTCCCGTGCGCCGGAGGCCCCTCCTCCAGCAATACAAGGCTGTCTGCAGCAGCACATTGGGATGAGGGAGGCTCACCTTCTGATGCACCACTCTAGCCACTAATCAACCCCGTTTGCATCCCCGCCCATCTCTCCCAAATATGTCACATTTCGACCATTCAACCACTGAGCTAGCCATTGCAGCTGCGCCGCCAGGTATTATAGCTCGAAATCCGTGGCGTCTAGTCCTCTGTTCTCAGCTGTTATTTGCATTATATCCAGGGCTACCCTCTTTCGTCCACCATCCCAGATCAGGTCCCGAAGCAGCTGTTTCAGGTCTGCGAACCAACCCGGCGATATCACCACCGGAAGGTTCACAAAGTGGTACAATAATCTCGGTAGCATAATCATTTTCGAGAGTGCCACTCTAGCCATCAGTGGTAGTTTGAGGGCGCACCAGAATTGTACAGATGCTTTCAGTGTTGTAGTAATCTGGTTAAGATTGCCCTTGCGTAGGTCATCCAATTTATGAAAGACCTGGACCCCTAGGTACTTAAATGAGCGAGGGACCCACACCAAACCTGTCTGAAGTGTCTCCGGCTGTGCTTGGTCTTCTTGTAGAGGGAAGGCGTAGGTTTTAGATTCATTAACTTTGAGGCCAGCTAAGGCTGCATATTCGTCGTGCACTGTTAGGGCCTGTTGCGCCCCTGTCCCCCCATCCTTTATACATAATAGAAGATCATCTGCATAAAGGGAAATCAAATGGGATTTGGGTCCCAATTTGACTCCAAGAAGGCCCTCTTGTTGTCGAAAAAATTTCACCAGGTGTTCTATTGCGATAGTGAATAACTATGGTGACAGAGTACATCCCTGTCTGGTGCCCCTATATATGTGATATGGTTCTGAGATCACTCAGTTCGTCTTCACCCGTGCTGTTGCAGTGTATAATGAATTTTCACCCATCTGATCCAATCCTACCCCATACCTTCAATCGTACCTTCAAGGAAGACCCATCTTATTGAATCAAAGGCCTTCTCCAGATTGATAGATACTATTAATGGATACGGGTATTGTCCTCTGTCTGTGTGGCGCAACGCAGAGAAAAATCTTCGTAGGTTTTCAGAAGTGGATTGAGTTGGCACGAACACATTCTGGCTCGTGTGTCAGGGTAGTTATGTATAGCATTAAGCGTGCCACCAAAATCTTACTCAGAATCTTAAAGTCGGTATTAAGCATTGATAGTGAGTGGAAGTCTGACTCCTGTGGATGTGGGCTTTTAGTTTTGGGGAGATGCACTATCAGGGCGTCCCTGGTCGAAGAGGGCAGTTCCCACACCTCCCATGGTTCAGTATATAACGCTACTAGCTTTGGCACCAGGGACTGGGCATACATGGAGTAAAATTCCACCAACAGCCCATTAGGGCCAGGAGTTTTCCCGTTTGCCATCTCCTTTAGTGCTGCCTTGATCGCTATCTCAGTAATCTGCCCCCCCAAGGCTGGTCGTTGGTCTGGTGATATCTCCGTGAGGGCGAGGGGTGCTAAGTAGCCTGCTATGGCCTCCCTCTGCTGCAGACTGGGCTCACAATACAACTGGGCATTGTAAGTTCAAAAAGCATAGTTTATTTCTTTAGGGTGATGTGTTATCTCTCTGTCCGATAGTTGTATCTGGGATATAGGGCACCTCTCATGTTCCGGCCGGGTCAACCATGCAAGCACCATGCTCACCCTACCTCACTCCATATGTACTTGTCCCCAGTATTCGTGTGTGTCCAAAGTTTTTCAGTTGCCCTAGTTCTGCCTCGTGTTTTTGCCTCATGTCTCTTAACCCATCCCAGGCAGTAAGCAAGCGGGTTTCTTTCACTTGTAATTGGGCTTCCAAAGCAATGATCTCCTCCAGTATTTCGCTCCTCATCCCTACTTTGTGGGGCATGCATTGTCCACGCAGAACCACCTTGAAAGCCTCCCATTCAATTGCCCTGGTGGTGGCTGTATTTTGATTGACCTGAAAATACTGTTCTATGGCGGTCTGTAGGGACGCGCAAGACGGACCGTCTTACAACAGGCTAGGGTCTAGTCGCCAGGTGGGAGTTGTTGTAATGCAATGTGCACAAGCTGCATTCAGCGCGTGACATCTGATGCCCACGAGCTCTCCTGCGCGAGAGCACCCTTTGTTCTTCTCCCCCTCCCATTAGTTCCCCCAACATTCCACCTTCCCATCTGTTGTACTGCCCAACTCCCAACTGTCATCACAGACGGTTCTCCCTGACGGTACGCCGCACTCTGTGTGGGGCTGTATTGAATAAATCCTAAGAACCCTACCTACGAGTTTGCCTCATTTTTTGTCCATTGATGAGTCATACAAACACACCATCCACAGAGATTACCCAGAAGTGTTCTCCGGCAAAGTGGGTCTCCTAAACAGTTTTCAACATAAAATTGAATTAAAAGACTCGGCCATCCCATGCATTCACAAAGTGAGACATCTACCTGTTTCTGTCATAAATGACGTCCAACTAGAACTTAACAGACTGGTCCACGACGGAATAATCGAAGAAGTTGAATCTGCAGAGTGGGTGTCTCCCCTGGTTGTCGTCAAACGTCCCAACGGAAAAATCATACTTTGCATAGACCTCAGGGACCTCAACAAAAATATAATCATTGACCAGTACCCCCTGCCTCGCATCTATGAAATGTTTAATGCCACTAATGATATGCTTGTATTTTCCATTATTGACTTAAAATCCGCTTATCATCAGATATCCCTACATGCGGATAGCAAAAAATACACCACATTCATTACGCCATTCGGCTGTTACCACTTCACCAGAGTACCATTTGGTCTGGCCTAGGCCGCAGCGCTTTTCCAAAGAGTCATGACATCCATCTATGATTGCGTTGACGGTGTGAGGTTTTTCCAAGATGATATCTTGGTCATGGGTAGCAACCAATTGGAACTTGACACACGCCTCAGGCAGGTAATGGATAAATTGAAAACTCATGGGCTAACTGTGGAGTTAGACAAATGTAAACTTTCCCAAACCAAAGGGGTTTACCTGGGTCACACAATTAGTCATGAAGGTATCAAACCCAAACAAGGCCTAGTTGATGCCATCCTCAATGCTCCCTTCCCATCCAGCAAAGAAGATGTGAGAGCCTTCCTCTGGTTAACTGAGTACTACTCGAAGTTCATCAGAAACTTTTCAGAAAAAATGTACAGTTTGAGGCAATTACTCAAAAATAGAACGAAATTAGAGTGGTCCCCGGAGTGTCAGAACACCTTCAACACTATCAAAAAGGAAATCAGCAATGCACCCTTTCTCAAAGGGTTTGACCCCAAAGCTAAAATCTACTTAACCACTGATGCCAGCAACAAAGGACCTGGTGCTGTGCTGGCACAGAAAGACACCGAGGACAATGAATGGGTTGTGGCCTTTGCATCCAGATCGCTCACCCCTGCTGAGGAAAAGTACTCGGTGATTGAACGCGAGATGCTGGCCTGTTCACGGGAGCTCAACTACTTCAGAGCGTCCATTTGGGGATATAACGAACACCTACGCACAGACCACAAACCGTTAATCAAGATCCTCTCTGCCTCCGGCCTACACAATGCTTCCCCATGTTTTAGTAAAATGTCTATCAAATTGTTGGACTACAGCTGTACAGCCGAATACTGGCCTGGTGTCAGGAACAAGGTGACTGATTTCCCAAGCCGACTACCCCTACCACACAATGAAATCCAAGATAGCAAGAGGAAGCTAAAAAAGTTGCACTACTATTCAATTCAGACCTTGATGGAATCTCGGCGGATGAGTGAGAACGACACATGTCTAGAGATTCCACACTGCAAAAAATATGCAAATACATCAACAGCTCCTGGCCTGAAAAACGTCACCTTCACGATAATGCTAAAGCATATTGGGAAATAAGAGATAAACTCAGCTTGCAAAATTGAGTGTTGTACAGGATTGGCAAAGCCATAGCCCCCTTCACGCTCAGAAACAAAATTCTTAACTTGTGCCATATAGGTCACCTTGGCATCTCAAAAACCAAGCAACGAGTCCGGACCAGTTATTGGTGGCCTGGTATTGACAAACAAATTGAAATCCAGATAAGAAACTGTGTGGAATGCAGCGATTCTGACAAGACCCTCAAGACATCCAGGGTTCCCCTCTCTCCTGTCAAACCCACCACAATGGCATGGGAAAGGATAGGATTAGATATTGCTGGACCCATTGAAGGACACAATGGAGTGATCAAGTATATTCTGGTAGCCATGGATCACTTCTCCATGTGGCCGGAAATAGAAATTGTCTCTGGAATAGACAGCTCTACGGTCATCTCATTTTTGGACAGGCTCTTCTTGAGTGAAGGGTTACCCAAATACGTGCTCACCGACAATGGTCCCCAATTCTTCTCTGAGGCATTCAAGTCATTCCTAGAGAGGAATTGCATTACCCACCACACCACCTCACTCAACCATCTTGAAGGTAATGGCCTCATTGAACGCTTTAATCGGGTCTTGAAAGGACACATACAATTGTCAAGGAATGCCAACTTCAAATGGGAGGAGGAAGTGTTCAAACTTATCTGGGCCTTCAGAATCTCCCCTTGTGCCAGCACCTGTACACACCTTTTGTCCTCATGAGAAGCAGACAACCCCTGAGCAAAGACCTAGGTTGGATGCCAGCTTCTAAACAGTTGGAATGGTCACCAGAAACCATTCGAAACAACATAGTAAAGGCGCAAAAATGTTATAAAGATTGGTATGACTCCAAACACGGGGTTAAGGAACATTCCTTTAGAATTGGTGACCTAGTGAAAGTTAGTCTTGAGAGGAAAGTCAGAAAAGGAGAAAGCAGATTCACCGCCCCTCTCCACATCAGCAAACTTTACAACAACACAGCAGGACTCAGTGAAGGCAAGGTCTGGCATATGAACAGGTTGGCCAGATGTCATCTTGAAGCAAAAGAACCGAATCAATTTCAGCACAATAGAACCAGCAAAGACTTGTGGGTTGTTGGAAAGGCGACCCCAGGGGAGACAGAAGGTGTCTGACTGTCTGCCCGAGACCCACCTCTCTCTATGGAATAGGCCGAGCGCCGTAGGGAGGCCTCCTTGGCGAGGCTCCGCTCCTACAATCGTACCAGCAGGGTAATCCCACTACTTACAGATAGACACCACACAGGAAGGATATTCACAAGAATCTTTATATAAGTAATCAACGCAAGTTCTTGGCAGGGTAGCAGCAAGGATCGAGGGATCCGTAATGTCGTGGTCTCGGGGAAAGGGGGTAGCGGGACAGTCTTGGCACCCACTGGTGCGGGGATAGTTCAAGGGTGTAGGCCGCGACCGCGTCAGCAGGGCCTCGGAGATAGTTCAACTTGGTCAGGCCGCGACAGCGTCAGCAGGGCCTTGAAGGTGGTTCAGCTTGGTCAGGCCGCGACAGCGTCAGCAGGGCCTCGAAGGTGGTTCAGCTTGGTCAGGCCGCGACAGCGTCAGCAGGGCCTCGAAGGTGGTTCAGCTTGGTCAGGCCGCGACAGCGTCAGCAGGGCCTCGAAGGTGGTTCAGCTTGGTCAGGCCGCGACAGCGTCAGCAGGGCCTCGAAGGTGGTTCAGTTTGGTCAGGCCGCGACAGCGTCAGCAGGGCCTCGAAGATAGTTCCAGGTGCAAGAGTTCGGATCAGGATCAGCCGCGACGAGGTCAGCAGGGCTTCGTCTCCAAGATACAACTGCCGACCTAATCCAGGGCTGGCCCAGATATAGGACTGGAGGGCTTTGATGTCCGGACCCTCGCGCCTGGGGGTCAGAGGGGCCGGGATGAAGCGGTCCAGACACCCAGCAGGGGGGCGGAGCCAGCGCCCAGGGAGCCGGGAGAGCGATCGATACCAGGCGCCCGGGGGCGGTGGGAGGCCCATCGAGACTCTCCTCCTCCGGGATCTGGTCGAGTGGCCACTTTACCACCTAGGAGGATCCTGGTGCCTCAATGTCTGGGCTTCGTTGGGGCCGGGCCCGGGATGGTTGTGGCCACGTGTTCGGGGCGTGAGGGTCCCAAGATGGAGTCGGCCCGGAAAGGGTGGCCTGGTCAGGGTGCCAGGCTGGCAGCTTTGGCGAGCAGGTTCGGCCGGGGTACCCGGGAGGGGGAGAGCTGTAGGTGGCCGGGGAGGCTGCTCGCGCCGAGGGTTCGTGCATGTGCGTGTCAGGGGGGTCGATAGTAGGTAAATGGAGGGCCGATGTCGTCCGGGGCCCTCCAGGCGGACGGGGTCGGACCACGCCACGAGGCCGTGTCCAACACACGTCCCCTCCAGCTGAAGGCGGGGAGAGTCACCCATCTTCCTGGGGGCTCTCTTCGTCGAGGCGGAAAAACCGGGACAGGCCGTCCGCGTTGGCGTGGTCACTGCCAGGGCGATGCTCCACAGTGAAATCCATGCCTTGGAGGGAGATGGACCATCGCAGCAGTTTGGGATTTTCGCCACGCATGTGCATCAGCCATCTGAGGGGCCGGTGGTCAGTCTGCACCCGGAAGTGGGTGCCGAAGAGGTAGGGCCTGAGTTTCTTGAGGGCCCACACGACAGCGAATGCTTCTCTCTCGATGGTGCTCCATCGCTGTTCTCGGGCCAGCAGCCGCCGGCTGATGAAGGCCACAGGATGGTCAGTTCCCGCGGCGTCCAATTGCGATAGGACCGCCCCGATGCCGTGTTCTGAGGCGTCGGTCTGGACCACAAACTCTCGGCTGTAGTCGGGGGCCTGGAGCACAGGGGCGGTACACATGGCTGCTTTCAAGGTCTCGAAGGCCACCTGACACGAGGGTGTCCACTGCACTTTCTGTGGCCGGTTCTTCGAGGTCAGTTCCGTGAGGGGCCCCACAATGCTCCCATAGTCCTTGATAAAACGCCGATAGTACCCCGTGAGCCCCAGGAAGGCTCGGACGGCGGTCTGGTTGACAGGAGGTTCCCAGGCTAGGATGGCGTCGATCTTGGGTTGGAGGGGAGCCACTTGGCCGCTCCCCACTTGGTGTCCCAGATAGGTCACGGACCCTTGGCCTATCTGGCATTTGCTGGCCTTCACAGTTAGCCCGGCCCGGCGGAGGGCTGTCAGGACTTCCCAGAGGTGTTTCAGGTGCTCAGCCCAGTGGAGGCTGTAGACCGCAATGTCGTCTAGGTAGGCGGCACTGAACTCTTCTAGCCCCGCCAGTACTTTGTTTACTAGTCTCTGGAAGGTGGCCGGGGCGTTTTTCATGCCGAAGGGCATCACTTTGAACTGGAAGTGGCCGTCGGGCGTGGAGAAGGCTGAGCGCTCCTGGGCACCAGGGGTGAGGCCGATCTGCCAATACCCGGCGGTGAGGTCGAAGGTACTGAGGTACTTGGCGGCCCCCAGGCGGTCGATCAGTTCATCGGCACGGGGGATGGGATGTGCGTCGGTTCTCGTAACAGCATTCAGCCCCCGGTAGTCGACGCAAAACCGGAGTTCTGGCGGGGTGCCAGGCGCGGCGCCCTTGGGGACCAGGACCACGGGGCTGGCCCAGGGACTGTCGGAGGGTTCGACTACCCCCAGGGCCAGCATCTTGGTGACTTCCGTCTGGATGCAGGCCCGAACTCGGTCGGGGACCCGGTAGGCCCGGTGTCGTACTGGCTGACTGTCCCCGGTGTCGACATCGTGGACACACCATTGGGTGACCCCGGGGGTGAGGGAGAACAGATCTGTGAATTGTCCCAACAGTTCTTGACAGTCTCGGCGCTGGGCGAGGGTCAGGTCGGGGGAGAGCGAGATCCCTTCGACAGAGCCGTCCTTCTCAGTGCACTTTAGGAGGTCGGGCAAGGGCTCGGAGTCGTCTTCGGTCCCATCGTCGGTAGCGAGTAGCAGGCTCAGTTCGGTGCGGGCAAAATGAGGTTTGAGCCGGTTGGCGTACAGAACCCGGAGGGGGTTCCGGGGAGACTCCATATCCACGAGGTAAGTGACGGGGCTCTTGCGCTCGATCACCTTGAAGGGCCCCGACCATTTGTCCTGGAGGGCACATGGTTCGACCGGGGACATGACCCAGACCCGCTGGCCCGGCTCGAACTCGATGGAGGAGGAGTGCTGGTCGTACCAGCGTTTCATGTCCTCCTGACTGGCCTCCAGGTTGGCCTCTGCAAGGGCCCGGAACTTCCGAGTCTGGTTTCGGAGGGTCAGGAGGTACCGGTAGACATCCGGTGGTGCGCCTTGGACGGTCGTTTCCCAGCCTTCTTTGACTAGGCTGAGCGGACCTCGGACAGGGTGTCCGTACAAGAGTTCAAAGGGGCTGAACCCCAGGGATTTCTGTGGTACCTCCCGATAGGCAAACAGGAGGCAGGGCAGCAGGACATCCCATTTGCGTCGTAGTGGCTCTTCCAGACCCTGGATCATCCCCTTGAGTGTCCGGTTGAACCGCTCCACAAGTCCATTCCCTTGGGGATGATACGGGGTGGTGAACTTGTATGTGACCCCGCACTGTTGCCACAGGGACCGCATATACTTAGATATAAAGTTCGTGCCCCGATCGCTCACGACCTCCCGGGGGAATCCTACTCGGGAGAAGATCCCCATCAAGGCTCGCCCCACCACGGGAGCAGTTATGGTTCTGAGGGGGATGGCCTCAGGATAGCGGGTGGCGTGGTCCACCAGGACAAGTATGAAGCGATGCCCTTGCGAGGTTTGAGGGTCCAGGGGCCCCACAATGTCTATTCCCACTCGCTCGAAGGGGGTGGTCACTACGGGAAAAGGTTGGAGCGGGGCCTTCACCTTCCCCCCGCTCTTTCCGCTGGCTTGGCATGTCGGGCAGGTGCGGCAGTGGTTATGCACATCGTTGCGCATTTTCGGCCAGTAGAAATGGGTCACCAGGCGGCTGTAAGTTTTGTCCTGCCCCAGGTGCCCGGCGAGGGGCACATCGTGCGCCGGGTTCAAAAGGAAGTCTCTGAATCGCAGGGGAACCACTAACACTCGGCTGGCCCCCAGCTCAGCAATTTTCTGTTCACTATATAGGAGGTCGTGGTCCCAGTAGACCCAGTGGGACCCTGAGGTATCCCCGGTAGCTTGGGCAGCGGCTTGTTGGCGGGTCCCCTCGAGGGAAGGGCAGGTCTTCTGTTCCTGCCGAAACTGTTCTCGGGTGGGACCACCCTCTTGGCGCCATTGGGCGAGTTCGGGGATGTCGCTGAGCTCGTGGTGGTTTCCGGGCTCCGAGGGCCTGGTCTCGGAGTTGCATTCTTCATGGATGGCAGAGGGTGGTGGCTCGGGCCACTCCGGTTCTTCGGTCGGGGCGGCCTCGGTCGCTGCCGGGGCTCGGGCCGCCATAGATCGGGTCGTTGCACAGACCCACTCTGGTAATCCCATCATTCCCAGGTGCTCTCTCCGCTCGACTTGGGCCCAGGGAGAGCTCTCGAGGTCGTTCCCAAGGAGGCAGTCCACGGGGGCGTCGTCCCGGACGGTTACCTTGAGGGTGCCCGACACTCCCCCCCCCATTCGAAGGGAATTCGGGCCATCTGGCATAGAGTTTCGGAGTTGTCGGCGGCCCTCACGGGGCAGCGTATGTTCGGGATGATCTGTTCGGGGGTCACCAAGTGGCAGCGGACGGCAGTCACACTGGCTCCCGTGTCCCGGAGGGCCTCGGTCCGTCGTCCATTGATGTGGACCCACTGACGGTATTTACGAGTGTTGCTCGGTAGCGGGGCCTGGGGGACCAGGTCTCTACTGCCCAGGCAGGCTAGGGCCATGGCGGCCGGTTCATACTCGGTTTGATCTTCTTCGTAGATCCCTACGTCTTCTTCTCCCTCTTCTCCCAGAGCTGCAGCAGCGAACTGGCGGGTCGGAGGCCCAGTGGTGCCGGGACGCTGGTTCATGGGGCAGAGGGGGTCACTGGCATAGTGACCGGTCCGCTGGCACCTGTGGCAAGTAATGTTCGGGTGGGGCCCCGGCCGGGCTGGGGTGTCCCTCTTCAGGGACGGCAACGTGTTACTCGGGGGGGACCCGGGAAGGGGGCCCCGGCTCGAGGCCGGCGGGAAGCTTCGGCTCTGGTTCTGTCCTCCTCCGCCTCCCCGCTGGTGGGGGTGCCCCCGGCCGCCCGGACCGGTTTCTCCTATCGGTGTTCGGGGGACCCGGGTGTTCACCCATCGATCCGCCTCGACGGCGAGTTTCCGGGGCTCAGTTAGCTTGCTGTCGAGTAGATGCTGTCTGAGCTCGACAAAGCAGTTGTTGGAGAGGTGTTCCCAAACGATGAGGTCGAACAGCTGCTCGTAGGTGGTACTTTGCTGCCCTTTATCCATCCTTCCAGGGCCCTGCTATAAAAGTTCACGTACTCGACCCACGTGGTACCGGGGATTTTCTTGCAATCTCTGAATCTCTGCCGGTACATCTCGGGGGTGAGGCCATACCGGACAAGCAGGGCGTCCTTCATGTGGTCATAGGAGGACATTACGTCGTCGGCCAGCTCCAGCAGGGTGTCTCTTCCTTCGCTGACGAATCTCCCCCATAAGCCGGCACCCCAGTCCCTTCGCGGAATGCGGTGCGCGGTCATGGCAACCTCGTACGCCATGAACCATTGCTGGATATCGTCATTCTTGTAGTACTCCTTGACGATATCCTTCGGGATGTGGACCTTTGTGTCGGCAGGAGGTGGGGGGTTCCGGGCTACCGTGGCGCCAGCCTCTTCGAGTTTGGCTTTGATTTCGAGTTCTTTGAGGCCACGCTCGTGTTCGTATGCGAGTTTTTTTTCTTCTAACTCTCTTTGCCGCCGCCTCTCTTCCAGATCTCCCTCTAATCGCAGTTGTTCGAGGGCCATTTTCTTTTCGGCTAATTGGAGTTCTCCGTCCAGCCGGAGTCGGGCGAGCTCTAGTTCATGGAGCCGACTCCTCTCCCGCTCCCGGGCGTCTTCGTGGGAGAGGCCCGGGTCCCCGTTGGTGGTTCTTTCCTCTATGGGGGCTATGACGGTACTCACGGGTACTTCTCGGACAATGTCATCGTCCGTTTGGGGTGGGGTCTCTCTGGTCTCCACCCAGGTTTGCAGCGCTTCTTTGAAATCGTCCTTTGTGCTTAGTCCGGTGGTAGCGATACCCAAGTCTTTGCAAAATTGTTTAAGTTCTTTATGGGTATACTCCTCTAACAGGTTTTTCTGGAATTCTGCGGTCGTTCCGGCTTCCTTAGTAGTCATCGTGGCTGTGGGTCTCTGTCAGTAGTGACGTGTTACTTGCTGTACGATTTGCGTGGGCTCGGATCCCGTCGCTTGCCACCAATGTTGGAAAGGCGACCCCAGGGGAGACAGAAGGTGTCTGACTGTCTGCCCGAGACCCACCTCTCTCTATGGAATAGGCCGAGCGCCGTAGGGAGGCCTCCTTGGCGAGGCTCCGCTCCTACAATCGTACCAGCAGGGTAATCCCACTACTTACAGATAGACACCACACAGGAAGGATATTCACAAGAATCTTTATATAAGTAATCAACGCAAGTTCTTGGCAGGGTAGCAGCAAGGATCGAGGGATCCGTAATGTCATGGTCTCGGGGAAAGGGGGTAGCGGGACAGTCTTGGCACCCACTGGTGCGGGGATAGTTCAAGGGTGTAGGCCGCGACCGCGTCAGCAGGGCCTCGGAGATAGTTCAACTTGGTCAGGCCGCGACAGCGTCAGCAGGGCCTTGAAGGTGGTTCAGCTTGGTCAGGCCGCGACCGCGTCAGCAGGGCCTCGAAGGTGGTTCAGCTTGGTCAGGCCGCGACAGCGTCAGCAGGGCCTCGAAGGTGGTTCAGCTTGGTCAGGCCGCGACAGCGTCAGCAGGGCCTCGAAGGTGGTTCAGCTTGGTCAGGCCGCGACAGCGTCAGCAGGGCCTCGAAGGTGGTTCAGTTTGGTCAGGCCGCGACAGCGTCAGCAGGGCCTCGAAGATAGTTCCAGGTGCAAGAGTTCGGATCAGGATCAGCCGCGACGAGGTCAGCAGGGCTTCGTCTCCAAGATACAACTGCCGACCTAATCCAGGGCTGGCCCAGATATAGGACTGGAGGGCTTTGATGTCCGGACCCTCGCGCCTGGGGGTCAGAGGGGCCGGGATGAAGGGGTCCAGACACCCAGCAGGGGGGCGGAGCCAGCGCCCAGGGAGCCGGGAGAGCGATCGATACCAGGCGCCCGGGGGCGGTGGGAGGCCCATCGAGACTCTCCTCCTCCGGGATCTGGTCGAGTGGCCACTTTACCACCTAGGAGGATCCTGGTGCCTCAATGTCTGGGCTTCGTTGGGGCCGGGCCCGGGATGGTTGTGGCCACGTGTTCGGGGCGTGAGGGTCCCAAGATGGAGTCGGCCCGGAAAGGGTGGCCTGGTCAGGGTGCCAGGCTGGCAGCTTTGGCGAGCAGGTTCGGCCGGGGTACCCGGGAGGGGGAGAGCTGTAGGTGGCCGGGGAGGCTGCTCGCGCCGAGGGTTCGTGCATGTGCGTGTCAGGGGGGTCGATAGTAGGTAAATGGAGGGCCGATGTCGTCCGGGGCCCTCCAGGCGGACGGGGTCGGACCACGCCACGAGGCCGTGTCCAACATGGGTCGATTACGACGAAACGGAAAAACCCCTTGGTTCCATGCCCAGAACTGAGTTTGCTCATGATCACCCACCCAACACTGACTCCACGGATTGTCACACATCAGACCAGTTTGTTGATGTCAGTCCTCACACACCGATGCCCACTCGGAGTTGCAATGGTGATTCACATTCTGACTCTGAAGTCACGACTGACAGTCAATGTTTAAGTGGAAGGTTTGGTAGAACATGTAATGATTCCTACTCCGACACAGAATGTGTGTCTGACCCTCACAGGGTCAAGGGAAGGTTTGGCAGAACCATCAACAAACGTAAGCATTATGACGGTTTTGTTTGCGAGTAACTGTTCACAGTAATACATTCAGAACGTATTAAGTGTTGTAATGCATAGTTATTTTTTTAAACATTCAAGAGAGGAAGATGTGTTGTATTGCAATGTGCACAAGCTGCATTCAGTGCGTGACATCTGATGCCCACGACTCTCCTGCGCAAGAGCACCCTTTGTTCTTCTCCCCCTCCCATTGGTTCCCCCAACATTCCACCTTCCCATCTTTTGTACTGCCCAACTCTCAACTGTCATCACAGACGGTTCTCCCTGACTGGTACGCCGCACTCTGTGTGGGACTCTATTGAATAAATCCTAAGAACCCTACCTACGAGTTTGCCTCTTCTCTACAGGAGTCAGCGTGGGCTCCGGTAATGGGCGAAAACACAACAATAGGGGGTTGTGGTCCAATATAGTACGCCCCAAATATTCTGTGTGAGTGATGGATTGTCCTAAGCGACTAGAGCAAACATACTTATCAAAGCCTGGTATGTAACTTTTACAGCGGGGAGTAGTAAGCGTAACCTCTCTCTGTTCCATGTTGTAGTCTCCAAATATCCCCCATATTCCAACCCTCTAGCCACTCCCGGAAACCCTTGGTCACCTTAGCTACTGGGGTAATATTAAGCGGTGGGATCAATCTATCCATCCCTATATCAGACACACAATTAAACCCCCCACCCCAACATTACACTAGAGGTGTCCAGCTCAGAGAGGTGTTTTGATAGGCCGTGAAAAAACTGAATCTGGTTGTGGTTTGGTGCATAAATGCTCCAGAGTGTGAGTTCCCTACCCATTATCCTCCCCTGGAGCAGAACATATCTACCCTCTGGATCTGTGAGGACCTTACTCACTTCAATGGGGGCACCTGCTCTAATCCATATAAGTGCTCCCCTAGAAAATGTGGAGTATGGGGTAGCGTACAGATGTCCCCGCCATCTGCGTCTAAGTTGTGTGCTCTCTTCCAGGGTTAGGTGTGTTTCCTGGAGCACTGCTACCTGTACACCCCGGTGTGTGAGATAACTGTGTATTTGATGTCTTGTGGACCTTGACCCCCACAATTTCCCAACAGTTAACTCCCTTTCCCCAGGGCAGCTCCGCTGTGCATTTAGTAGCACTTTCAAAGATACAGACAATCCACTGGTTCACTGTCCTTGTGGTCTAATAGGGTGATAGTTTATTAAAGGCCTGTTAAGCGTCTTTCCTCTAATTAAGGCACCTCCACCATCTTAGCAGCTCAACAGTGTTTGCACAACTGATGAAGACTCCATTCACACCCATCCACAAAGCTGAAATGTGGAACTTGGTATTGTTGTTGACCGTTACATCAGCAAGGAGGGTGAGCGAAATGCAAGCCTTCACAATTAAAGGGCCTTTCCTACAGTTCAAGGACACTTGTATGGTTCTCAGATCCAATCCCAGATTAATTCCCAAAGTTCCGTTGGATTTTCATCTAAACAAACCTATTGTCATGAGGCCATTCTTTCCGAATCCGCAAACAGCAGCTGAAAGATCATTGCATACATTAATCGTTAAAAGGTTATTGAAATTCTATCTGCATCGCACTAAACACTTCAGGAAGACAGACCATCTGTTAGTAGCATATGTGGCTCAACGTAAGGGTTTACCAGTTTCCAAGCCAACTATAGGTCAATGGATTTCAGCGACTGTCCAGCTCGGTCCCTGCAAAGCTGGAAGACCCTTTGCAGACAAAGTCCAAGCGCATTCTACCCGGGTGGTTTCCACTACAACCACTCTCTTTGCTGGTGTGGCTCTGGACGGAATATGTCAAGCGGTCACATGGAAAAACAGGCATACTTTCAAGCAACATTACTGTCTGGAATCGTCAGAGCTCAGTGATGCGGCTTTGGGACAAGCAGTGTTACGCCATTTGTTCCAATATGATAAGCCTATTTTCAATTCTATTATCAAAAAATCAATAGGGGTGCTGATGATATGTTAGTTTATCTTACAGACCCTGAGTGCAGCATACCAGCACTTCTTCACATATGTGACACCCTCGGGAAGGCATCGGGTTACAAGATCAACTGGTCCAAATCAGTTATCTATATTCTACGTGGACCGGAACCGGTACTCCCAGCCGATTGCCCACTAACACTAGCAAAGGACTCCTTTAAATATCTAGGAATCCATGTCACTAAGGACCCGGCTGACTTCATAACAAAAAATGTGATGCCCCCCTTGGAGCGTTTAAAGCATGATGTATCACATTGGGCGTCCCTACCTCTAACACTTCTGGGTAGAGCAGCCTTATACAAAATGAAGGCCCTGCCTAGGTTTCTTTACATCCTTGATAATACACCCTATCTGGTTCCACCCCGCTATTTTACACAGGTAGCAGCACAGGTTTCGATTCTTCTTTGGGGACATCGCCCGGCGCGTATAGCGCAGGTGAAATTACACAAAAGTTGGTACGAGGGAGGGATTGCGGTTCCGAATCTACAATTGTATTATTGGGCGACACAACTTAGTTATTAATCAGTGGGTACACGCACCCCATGAAGACCCAGCATATAGGGAAGATAGAGCGCAAACGGGAACGAATAACATGCTAGCAGTGCTCTACAACAGAAGACTACTTTCGACACTGAGGGGGCCAACGAAACACACAACCATGTTATGGTACAAAGCGCAGGCAAAACTGGGGTGGAGAGGGATAATCACTAAACTTACCCCAGTCTGGGATACTAAGGAGCTGGGGCTATTAGGGCACAGTAAGGGCTTTACGCAATGGGATAATATAGGCATCTCCAGGGTGGAAGACTTATGGGACAAAGGAACAGTGATACCTTTCACCCAGGGGCCCGAATGAAATATACAGATACATACAGATACGACACGCATTGTTGATGGTCATTCCACCAGACACTGAGGTCCCGGAGGCTGCCCCGCTGGAACATCGTTTACTCACTGACTACATGCAGAAAAGCGCCACATCACTCACCTATAGCAAGCTGCTAAATAACCTATCGGACCACACAGTTACATTGCGAGAGAAATGGGGGGCAGAAGTGGGAGACATGGACGATTCAGAATGGCTAGAAGCTCTGGCATCACCTAAGGAGGTGGGAATCTCTGCCAAACTTCGACTAGTGCAGCTTAAAATCCTGCATCGCATATACTACACTAGAACCACCCTATATAAACTACAGAGGACACAACACCCATGCTGCCTTCGGGGCTGCGGGGAAGAGGGCACCTTTTTTCACACAATATGGGACTGCCGAGAGATAGTTGCCTATTGGCGTCAGGTCCTACGCACAATATCACAAACAATGAAGGTGTCCCTTACACCGGAGCCACGACGATGTCTACTAAATATGTGGGAACCTAATGACCTCACACGACACGGTCAAACTTGGGTTACGTTAGGGCTCATGATAGCTAAAAGGGATATTGCACAGAAATGGGGGGCTACAGAGAAACCATCATTAGCAACATGGTGCAGAAACATGGATCTCGCTATGATCACTGAGCGCACAGTGTATGGTACTAGAGGAAGCCCACGCAAATGGAATAAAATATGGGCGGCTTGGAACACTTACCGAGGGGACATCTGTGATACACTGCCAGAGTCTGACCACTATAGCTCGAACGACGAATGAAAGGATGGGAGGAGAGAGAAATGGGGATAAGGGTACCGTAGGAACTGATCACTGAACTGAAATGTAACATTACATGTAAATGTAATTATGTTGGAATATTTGTGACTCCACCGGACAAGAAACTAATCTGCAAACTGTCTGTATCGCCACTTGGATATCTGATGTTGATGATAATAAAAATTGTTATACAAAAAAAAAAATCAATAGGGGGGAGAAAGGATCACTTGTCCTGAGTAACCAGGGTTTCATATTCTCATCGTTTCCTGTTCCGATAAAAAAAACTCATTCCCGTACCAAGGCTCGGTGGCGGTATATCTCGATTATCCGCCTTTGTATTAGCAACGTGACAGCATCATCATTGGGTTTTTGTTGTATGCTTCCTCCATCCGGAGGTAACCACTGGTTAACGCAGTAGTGATTAGAAAGAAAAAAGGGAATAGGTGAGGTGATTAAAAAGTCTTGTAGGTCCAGTAGACGTTAGTTTTAATTATTACTAGAGGAAAAGCCTGTTTAAAAATAGTGGCGTGCGTGGAAAGCTGTGTTAGGGGGCTTTCGCACTAATTGTTGTCCTTAAAAAGGTCGACATGTTTCAGCCATGGAATGCCCATAAGGGGTCAGGTTGGCTTTCTTCAGGACCCAATAACTATAGTGAAAAATATGGAATAAATAAAATCTATTAGGAACAACCTTGTACTGCAGGTTGAGTCTTCGGAAATTTTCAAATTGTTAAAGGTCTTGGGATTACCTTTTAGTGTCTGGTTCGGCACTTCTTCGGGCGTGCTGAGGGTGTTGCTCCTGTGCAGGTCGGACACGACTTGTGCTGCCTCTGCTCCTCGTACCCCGGAAGGAGCCAATTATATTATGCCACCTTTCACTATTGTGCCATTAATATAATGATAGTACAAATACTGTAATTGCTAACTGTTCTGGTTCAAACATGTGAATCAATGAAAGATCCAAATCTGGAGAAGAAAATAAGTTACTTACCTGCAATTGTAGTTCTACAGTATTGGTATCTTTCATAGATTCACATACGACCCACCCTCCTCCCCGTGGGGGCCTCCCTTATTGTTATGGGATTACCTGCACCACTAGTGCTTGAAATTCTGAGGGAAGAAGCCTGAGGTGAGTTTTGCCTGATTGGCTGAAGTTTGGTTCCTTTTAATGATGTGAATACGTTATTGAAGCAGATGTTTTATAGCCTTTGCAGGCTATTTGTAGTATACTATACTGCTTTACTATCTTACCGTGGGACTCCCACTTTGACGTCAGGGAATAATTCAAGCATGTGAATCTATGAAAGATACCAATTCTGGAGAACTACAGTTACAAGCAAGTAACTTATTTTCTTATTTGTTATCATAGGATATGGCGATCTTCTCCAAGATTTAATTCAAAATCTATTTACTTGACTTGCAATGTGCTTTATTCCTTTAGTAGTACCTTCCAGATGCAAATCTACTCAGTTACTATCAAAATGTTGGTCAGTTTAAGTGTTCAGAATAAATTCAGTGGCCCACTGCGGTAACATTTCACCTTTTTATTCCTGAATTCTGTTGTATATGGTGATGTGTTGAAAATGCAACATGGTATGATACGCTCTTTTTTCTTTTGCCCTGAGTGACCAAATGAGCCAAGCTCCACATCAATAAGTCATATCTGAAAGAGACACGTTAGTGATAGATTCCTTACCTTAGAATATCCCCAGGCGTCAGACTGGATCCGAATTTTTTTTGCGTAGCAGTACCCATGCTCGTCGGTAGTCGTCGCCCGCGTCCGTCGTCGTGGGCGCCGTGATGACATCGTCGGAGTACTTAGATGCCGCCTCCGCATGCTGACCTCAGTTCTTCTTTTTTCTGCGCCAGCAAGCGCCGATCCGGAAAAAGTGGTACCCTTAGTCTATTTTTGACTAAACTTTTTCGATCATTTTTGATCTACTTCGAAGTCTATACGACTCCGACGGTGCTGGTAGGGATGCCCAGGTTCAAACCCTGCGCCGACTGATGTCTGTTACCGACCCCCATCGCCGGTGTCTTCATTGCCTAGGCCTCGACCACGAAAAAAAGGCCTGCTCCGACTGTCGAGCCCTGACGTCTAAGGCTAGGCGGGAGCGGTCCCGCAAGCGACTCGAGCTCCGGCAGTCGGCCCCGCGCCGCTCGAGGTCCCGGTCCGCGAGGAGGTCGAGGGACCGGTCACTGGGTCGGAGCCACCATGGCTCCGGGAGTCGTCCACGGTCTTCGGCTCCTCAGGTAAGCACAAGAAGTCGAAAAGACGTCATCGCTCTTCTGACTCTCCCCCGACGCTCGTGCAATGCGGCCGGGGGTTCGGGCGACAACGCCCACGCGGCTCCGCCGGAGCCGCAGGCGTCGCGGTCTGCTCCATACCCGCCGGTCCCTGGGCAGAACGCGACGCTGGGGGAGATTGATGACTTCCTCATGGCCATGAGGTCGCTCGCTCCTCCGTTGGGTTCCGCGGTGCCTTCGGGCCAAGCGGTCCCGACTGGGTCCCCGCCGCCGGTCGACCTCACGACCTCGCCGGCGCCGCGCCATCCCAGGACGATGCCTTCCCTGGTCCTGCCCTCGGTTCGGGTCCGGCACCGGAGCGGCACCGCTCTTGACGCCAATGGGAGATTTCTATTTCTATGACCCGGCCCCATCCTTTGAGCCTGAGTACCAGGCGATGGGTGACGAGGGGGACTGGGAGGGGTCTGAGGACCCTCTGGCACGTGAGTGTCAGTGTTCTGAGGACTGGACAGAAGAGCTTGGGGATGCCAGTGCTCTGGACACTTCGCCGACACTGGTTTTGTCTCCCCTCCTAGCGTGGCTACGGAGGAGGGGGCTACCTATAGGGTGGTGCTGATGAGGGCGGCCAAGGCCTTGAGCCCTGAGCTCCCTGTCGCGGCCGTGAGGACTAACCTCCTCACTGAGGTCCTTAAACCGCAGTTAAGCTCGGCCGATTCTCTGCTGCCGTTTAATGAGGCCTTATCTGACGTTCTTCTGGGCACTTGGTCCAAGCCCGCTACAGGTCAGCCTGTGGATAGGAACGTGGCCAGGCGCCACCGCCCGTCTCCGGGCGACCCTTGCTTTCTGTCTACCCACCCCACTCCCGAGAGCCTGGTCATCCAGGCCTCTAATTCCCAGACCGCATTCCCGTCGGCTCCCCACGACCGGGAATCCAAGAGGTACGAGCAATACGGGAAGAAAGTGTTCTCCTCCCTGAGTTTAGGGTTGCGGGCAGTCAACACCACTTGCCTCTTGGGCTGCTACACCCACTCTCTGTGGGACACGGTCGCGGACATGCTGCCAGAATGCCCGGTGGAGGTTCGGGCTAAACTCGGCCAAGCCCTTGTGGAAGGTCGGGATGCGGCACGTTATTCCATCCGGTGTGGGCTGGACACTACTGACTCACTGGGCAGAGCGATGGCAACGACGGTGGCGATTCGTCGCCACGCCTGGTTGAGATCTGCTAACTTCTCGGCTGATGTCCAAAACACACTTATGGACATGCCGTTCGATGGCCGTCGCCTCTTTGGCGACAAGGCAGACCATGCGCTTGAGCGCTTTAAGGACTCCAGGGCTACGGCCAAGTCCTTGGGCCTCTCGGCCCCGCGCCAGCAAACGGCTGCCTTTCGCTACTTTCGTGGCCAAGGAAGGGGCGCCCCCACACGTCCTGCCAGCCACGGGCTGCAGACTACCATCCAGCGCGGTGGCGGACGTGGAAACCTCCGTGGCGGCTGTCGGGGACAACGGCAAGGCCAGTCCACACCTACCCCTGCAGCATCCGCCTCAAAACCCTCCTAATCTGTGCTTTCTGGCCCATGTGATGCCAGTGGGAGGCAGGAATCGCCATCACCACCACCACTGGCGCACTGTCACTATATTCAAACAACAAGATCCACTTCTAACAGGTTTTCCTGTGAGCCAAGATATGACAGGCATACACAGTATTTGTTAAAATACCCCTAACACACCAAAAGGTCCCTTGGTGTCATGCTTCATCGGGGTCTTCCCGCCCTGCTGCGGGACGGGGCGTGCTACGACTAGCGACTACGCTGGAGCACTCAGATATTGTAAGTGCTATGTGAGCTGTATTGTTGTGAGTGTAAGTAGGGTCAAAAAGTGATAGGAAAAGAGGTTAACAAATGCCTGGCCTTTTGAAAACAAAAAATTCTTTATTACTCATAGGCTGGTATTGTTAAAAATTGGTGTGGCGGAGAAAAACACAGCTTGTCAATGAGCTAGTTCTCCTGATGGTGTCAACATGTTTCGAGGCTACCTGCCTCTTCGTCAGGACGGGGTCAGATCCCTCTATCCCTCACTAATGTTGCCATCAATGTGTGTTATGTGTATATACAGGTGAAATGGATATTTTAATACCTATGTAGTATGCGATTAATTTACAGTTTATAGAGCCCTAACAGTATTACTGATTCGTGGGCTGAAATAAGTTGGAGACTATGCCCCATGAGCCGATCAGGAACGAGGGGTAAATGAAACTTCCATTCAACCTCGAGTTCTCCTCGCATCCTCCCTCGTCCGCGGCTTCCGTGATGTGTCACTGCGGACAGGTGGGTGCTGCAAATCGTCCGAAGGGGCTACTCCCTCCCCTTCGAGGCGTCCCCTCCAGCCATGCCACCGCAGTACCACTGCGTGTCGGGGGATCACTTGAGACTTCTACAAGAGGAAATTACGGCCCTCTTGGCTAAGGGGGCCATCGAGCGCGTTCCTGGGCCAGAAGTAGGGTGTGGTTGTTACTCCCACTACTTCCTGATACCCAAGAAGGTCAAAGGGGGCCTACGCCCTATCTTGGACCTACGGAAGGTCAACGGCTTCCTCCGGAAGGAGAAGTTCAAGATGCTGACATTGGCTCAGGTCTTAGCTGCCCTAGACCATGGAGACTGGATGGTAGCGTTGGACTTGCAGGACGCTTATTTTCACATCCCCGTCCTGCCAGCCCACCGGTATTACCTGCGGTTTACGGTAGGCCAAGAGCGCTTTCAGTTTACCGTGCTCTCCTTCGGCCTTACCAGCGCCCCATGGGTGCTCACGAAAGTGATGGCGGTGGTCGCAGCTCATCTGCGCAGGTTAGGGGTTTCAGTCTTTCCCTACCTCGACGACTGGTTGTTGAAGTAGTCCGCCACCTCCAGACTACGGCCGACCTCCTGCACCTGCTGGGGTTCTCCATCAATGTGCCGAAGTCACACCTGTGTCCCTCTCAGAAGCTCCTCTTCATCGGAGCGGTTCTAGACTCGGCGCAGTTTCGGGTTTATCCTCCCGAACAGCGGGTTCGGGATATTCAGGCTCTGATTCCGATCGTTCAGCCTTTATCCCGAGTCTCGGTCAGGTTGACGCTGCGGCTTCTGGGGCTGATGGCCTCCTGCATCCTTCTGGTGCATCACGCCCAGTGGCGGATGCGGGCTCTGCAATGGGACCTGAAGTTTCAGTGGGCCCAGCATCAGGGCAACTTGACCGACCATGTCTTGATCTCGGAGGGCACTGCAAGACAGTTGCAGTGGTGGCTCATGGACTGCGATTGGGTCAGCTGAAGATCCCTTTCCCTACCCCAACCGGAGCACGTAGTTGTGACGGACGCGTCCCTCTAGGGCTGGGGGGGCCACATGGGAGAGGCGGAGATCAGAGGACTCTGGTCTCCGGTGGAGTCCTGGCTCCACATCAACCTTCTGGAGCTGCGGGCGATCCGGCTTGTACTGAAGGCATTGCTCCCCTCTGTCCGGGGGATTGTAGTGCAGGTTTTAACGGACAACACCACCGCCATGTGGTACTGCAACAAACAGGGCGGAGTGGGGTCGTGGACCCTATGCCAGGAGGCTCTGCGCCTCTGGCAGTGGCTGGAACATCAGGACGTGACCCTGGTGGTTCAACACCTGGCAGGTTCCCTGAACGCCAGGGCCGACAAACTCAGCCTTGGTGCATGATGGATCACAAATGGCGTCTGAACTCGGACATGGGGCAAGGCCTCTTTCAGCAGTGGGGAGAGCCGTGGTTAGATCTATTGGCCACAGAAGAGAACGCGCAATGTCATCAGTTCCGCGCGTTGGAATTTCCAAGGCAGCACTCGCTCGGAGACGCTTTTCGTCACAAGTGGAGTTGCGGTCTATTGTACGCCTTTCCACCTACACCACTTCTGCCCAGAGTGCTGAAGATCAGGCACGACCGGGCCCAGGTTATCCTTGTGGCCTCGGACTGGGCATCAAGATATTGGTATCCAGAGCTACTCAGCATGTCTGTCGATCCCCCGATTCGTCTGCCTCTTCAGGAGGACCTTCTGTCGCAGCAGCAGGGGACGGTCCTCCACCCGAACCTGTCCAGTCTCCACCTCCATGCTTGGAGATTGAGCGGCGACAGTTGAGGCCATTTGACTTGCCTCCTGAAGTCTGTAATGTCATACTGGCAGCCAGGCGTCCCTCCACAAAGTCGGTATACGCCTGCAGGTGGAACAGATTTGTGGCATGGGGCACAGCAAAGGCTGTGGATCCACTCTCTGCCCCCCTTTCTGAGGTTCTCCTCTTCCTTCTTTCTCTTGCCCAGCAGGGCTCTGCTCTGGGCACTATCAAGGGCTACCTTTCTGCCTTCTTAAGGCTACCTGATCAGCCATCTTTGTTCAAGTCCCCAATTCTAAATAGGTTTTTGAAGGGCATCACACACATGTTCCCTCCTGTTCCATTTGTGATGCCTCAGTTGGACTTGAACTGTGTACTTACTCATCTGATGTGCGCTCCCTTTGAGCCACTTTATAACTGCCCTCTCTGCCTTCTTACTCTGAAGACTGCTTTCCTGGTTGCCATCACCTCTGCCAGGAGAGTGAGTGAGCTCCAGGCTCTTTCTTCCAAGCCTCCTTTCCTTTCTGTCCATCTGGACATGGTTGTGTTGCGGACAAGACCCTCTTTTCTGCCCAAGGTAGTCACAGCCTTCTACATCGGGCAGTCCATCACCTTGCCCACCTTCTTTCCGCCTCCGCATCCCTCGAAAGAGGAAGAGAGACTCCACCGTCTGGACCCAAAACGTGCGCTCTCATACTATCTGGATCGCACACGCCTGTTCCGGGTGGATGACTAACTCTTTGTTGGTTACGTGGGTCCTAAGAAGGGACGGGCGGTGCACAAACGGACCATCTCTCGGTGGATCGTGTTGTGCATCCAGGCGTGCTACTCTTTGGCTAAAAAGGAGCCTCCTGTTGGGCTGAGGGCCCATTCTACTCGGGCCACGGCTACTACTACTGCCCTGGGCCAGGGAGTCCCCTTGCAGGACATTTGTCAGGCAGCTACGTGGGCCTCACTGCACACGTTCGCAAGAAACTACTGCCTGGACAGCCAAGTCTGGAGGGATGGCTTCTTTGGCAGTTCCGTCCTCCAGGACTTTCTGGTGTGATTATTGGTTTGCAGACCCACCACCCGGGTTGGTATTGCTGGGGTATCTATTCTAAGGTAAGGAATCTATCATTAACTTGTCTCTTTCAAATGCACAAGTTACTACTTGTGTAATGATATATCTGTAAGAGACATTAGTTAGTGATAGATTCCTTACAGACCCACCCATCCTCCCCGTTCTGCAAACCGATATCTAGGGTTAAGGTCATCCCCTTTCAGGGCCCTAGTTTCATGGCACCAGTGTTGGTTTTTATCATGGCTCCGCGTTTCTGGCGCGGAAAAGCTGTGTATAAGAACTGACGTCAGCACGCGGAGGCGGCGTCTAAGTTCTCCGACGACGTCATCACGGCGCCCACGACGCCGATGACTGACGCGGACGACGCCTACCGACGCGCATGGGTACTGCTATGCAAAAAATTTCCGGATCCAGTCTGACGCCTGGGGATATTCTAAGGTAAGGAATCT
Organism: Lissotriton helveticus; assembly: GCF_964261635.1. Classification (NCBI taxonomy): domain Eukaryota; kingdom Metazoa; phylum Chordata; class Amphibia; order Caudata; family Salamandridae; genus Lissotriton; species Lissotriton helveticus. The sequence continues at coordinate 1,353,721,162 of NC_136059.1, read as the reverse complement.
ATCACTAACTAATGTCTCTTACAGATATATCGTTACACAAGTAGTAACTTGTGCTGTAGGTCTGGCAGAGAGATCGCTTAAGTGGTATCCGCTACATCATGTAAATAAAAACACATATACATATATATATAGGCATAACGTATGGGAGAGACTGGATTTGGAAACAGCAGGCAGCTGTCAGCTCATACTGGAAATAAAGGTTTGTCACCTTTCACCTGTGTCTGAGTGCAACTCATTTTGCTGGGCAAACGGAGCGTGAATATATATACATACATACATACATGCATATACACACACACACACACACACACACCCACACACACCCACACACACACACACACACACACACACTCACTCACTCACTCACTCACTCACTCCCGGTCAGCCATCTTCATTTGTTGGTCTGTTCACTTGTTGCTTCCCACCACCACAGCATACAGTTTGCATAAATCAGTTAGCCCACTTCAGAAATTGGCTTACTTGCACAGCGAGTAATGGCATATTGCCTGATCGCATGTGCACATCTACCTAAAAAGGACACTTCAGTCCTAGGTCTGGTGGACCAATACTTTGTCAATGTTTTTTCCTTTCCATTCTTTAGCCCTTTTTTAGGGCTCGTCTACATCAATTTGCCTTTTTGCCCAAAAACGTGCACGCTTTGCATTGCTTTCATTGGCAACGCTTGCACGTTTGGCGATTCTCTCGTGGGAGCGAGCTTTGGCAACATCTGTTTGTAATTAACTTGCAAACAGTTTGTGCCCCTGCTCGCACCCGCAAGGGCAGCGCTTTGTGGGGCTGTGTGTGTCTGTTTAGGTCTCGCCTGAGCCAACGCGGTCACGTTAATTTGAAACATATGGGCAAACGCGGCGCTTTCACTTTCGGTTAAATTACCAATGCCATTTTAAAATATTTACCTACCTCTTATCATATTGTACTGTTTCTTTCCTCTTTCATGGCAGCTGAGATCTAGCCTTGCTTGTAAATAAAAACTGTAAATACAGCTTAATTCATCTGTAAATCAGCCTTCTTAATTTTTGAGGCTTCACCGGACCACAGATCGAAGATTGCACATAATTATATAACAAGAATCCATGCATGTTCCGTTGTGATATGCACACATTTTTGAGCTTCACCAATACTTGTTTTTTTATTTGGAAACACAAGCCGCTTCCATCACTCTGACATACTTTTAAATTAAGCTTTGAGGGGGCGTGCCTGAGTAACAGTGTTTGCTCTGAGCTCCGCCTTCTCTATGTCATAAGGGGACAGATGCAGCACACTACGGGCCCCCGCATGGCCTGACCCCCGCTGGGGATCTATCGGTGACTGGTCGGCCCTATTTGAGGCCCCATCCCTCTTGACAACGCGGAGCGACTATCTGGTGCAGCTGGCTGTGCCCTCAACATGGTGGCCGCTGCTGCTTTTTAACTTAGAGGAATCTGCTACGCCGCAGTTGACACCCAGGGGCACTAGCATTGCTTGGACGGCCTCACTTCACCAATAAAAGGAGCAGTGCCCCGACGCCTGTGGTGGCGGCACTGCCCGACTTCCCACAGTGTTGCAGATGTATCCATGGGGCCTGAGCTTGGGGACTGCGTGCAGCTGCGAGTGTGTTGGCCTTGCGGGGTGGACACCTGGTGCCTCTGACCATAGCCCTGGCAATCCACCTTCTCCCCTCCCATGACGAGACACGCCGTGGAGCCCAGGTTATCGGTACTGTAGTGGTGAGGACAGTCCGAAGCTGCACGACCTATGCGGAGGGCTGGTGCTGCACCTTCCTCCTTGGAAGTAGATTGGCCTGGTGGCCCGACCAAGTCAGTGCACCTGAATGTCTGATGCACACCTTTAATTTGAAATTTCTGGACCTTAGAACACACAGTGGTGGACTCTCCCATGTAACTAAAGAACTCCATAGCCAACATAGTCTTACGGGGGGGGGGGCTGGTGAGACACTGCTCGTACTCCCTGAAACACCTGAGCCCTTTCACCACCTCCACATGGGGAATATCCATCTGAGACGCACTTGAGGGCCCTTCGTGGGATACGCCTGACTGACCATGAGGTATGCAGTTCCTGCAAAAAGTGCAAGTCATGAGGCCAAAAAAACACACCAAAGCGCAATGAGCTTGAGGGTCTCCTGCTGCTCCGGGGGTCCACAACCTTGGGGAGCCGCATATTATGCTTGCTCTGCAGGGAGATCACCTGCGCTATCTGGGGCCACCATAGTACTCAGCAAAGTGCATGAAAGCATTGCTGAAAAGGGATCTGTGCGCAGGGGGCATTGGCGCTGGTTCTCTACTCACCTCACTTCACCTTGCAGACTTGTGAAAGACGAGACCCCTGTCGTTCCACCGAGTAGACCCCAGAAAATAAAACCGTTGCAATGTCCCCGGTATCAGGAATCCTACTCACCTGAGTATAGCTAGGCACCAGACTGCTGTCAGTTGAGTTTCATGGCCCCCGCTAGAGGCTGTGCCCTTCCTTTCCTCAGGTCTGACCTTAAAGGAGCCCGTGGCCCCAGTGATGGTGAATACATATTTCTTTCTACGTGCACCCTCTCTTTATCACGCTCCCTAAGCGATTTTTAATTATCCAGTATTATGGGTGTCTTTCATAGATTCACATGCCTGAATCATTCCCCGTCGTCGAGACGGGAGTCTCCGGTACATAGAAAAGTAATGTCTTATAGACATATATAGAGAATAGTAGGCCTAAAGGCCTCACCTTAGTAACATATCCATGTCCTTTTGTAAAAAGGACCAAACTCTAGAGAAGAGCCAATCAGCTATCACCTCCCTCTAGAACCTTCCTGGCAGGAGCCTCAGTTCCTCAGATTTTCTACCGCACGTTGTGCTAAGGGAGTCTCCTCTGAGCTCTGCTCAGATTCTGTGTTTTTTCACTTCATTAAATGACTTTGTTGTCAAGGATTCTTTTCTACTATGGATTATCTTGAAATACATTCTTTAAAGAAGGTCTGGTACAGGCCAAAGACTACAAGGTATGTCGCACTTTCTCAAGTAAGTTTTTGAGAGGTTGTGAAGAGTGATTTTTAATATGGTGTCAAACACTAAGACCAGAAAGGAGGTGTTTTATTTTCTCCAGTAACCGTGATGAGGCGTTATCCTCAACGTCTAGGAGACCTCAAAAGAGAAGAGAATCTCCTCAGACTCATTCCTCAGGGGAACATCCTGAGAAGGCCCTCAAAAAAGACCACTCATGGGTCTTCTGGGCGCAGTTCTTAAAAATCTCCTCACTCTGTGGATAAGGAGAGTAAAGGACTTGCTTTTGGAGAAAAATCATGTAAAAATGGCGACTTCTGAGCCGTCAAAATCACCTCCTCTGGTCATAGGACCCTTCAGGAAGGCGTCTTCTATTCCTCCTGAGGTAAAGACTAAGAAGCCAACATCGTCAACAGGATCATCGACAAAGAAACCATCATCATTGCCTATTACAGCCTCTTCGTCTACGATGGCCTCGTCTACGATGGCCTCGTCTACGATGGCCTCGTCTACGATGGCCTCATCTACGATGGCCTCGTCTACGATGGCTCATCTACAATGGCTCGTCTACGACGGCTCGTCTACGACGGCTCGTCTACGATGGCTCGTCTACGACGGCTCGACTACGACGGCTCGTCTACGACTGCTCGTCGACGACGGCTCGTCGACGATGGCTCGTCTACGATGGCTCGTCGACGATGGCCTGTTTACAGCGTCGACGACGGCCTCATCTACGATGGCCTTGTCTACGATGGCCTTGTCTACGATGGCCTCGTCTACGATGTCCTCGTCTACAATGGCCTCATCTACGATGGCCTCATCTACGATGGCCTCGTCTACGATGGCCTCATCTACGATGGCCTGTCTACGACGGCTCGTCTACGATGGCTCGTCTACGATGGCTCGTCTACGATGGCTCGTCGACGATGGCTCGTCGACGGTGGCTCGTCTACGACGGCTCGTCGACGGTGGCTCGTCTACGACGGCTCGTCGACGATGGCCTGTTTACAGCGTCGACGACTGCCTCAGCTACGATGGCTCATCTACAATGGCTCATCTACAATGGCTCGTCTACGACGGCTCGTCTATGACTGCTTGTCGACGACGACGGCCTCGTCTATGACTGCTCGTCTATGACGGCCTGTTTACGGCGTCGACGATGGCCTAGTCTACGATGGCCTAGTCTACGATGGCCTCGTCTGCGATGGCTTGTCTACAATGGCCTCGTCTACGACTGCGTCGTCGACGACGGCCTCATCTATGACTGCTCGTCTACGACGACCTGTCTATGGCGTCGACGATGGCCTCGTCTACGATGGCCTCATCTACGAGGGCTCGTCTTCGATGGCTCATCTACGACGGCATCGTCATCGACGGCCTCGTCTATGACTGCTCGTCTACGACGGCCTGTCTACGGCGTCGATGATGGCCTAGTCTACCATGGCCTAGTCTACCATGGCCTCGTCTACCATGGCCTCGTCTACCATGGCCTCGTCTACCATGGCCTCGTCTACCATGGCCTCGTCTACCATGGCCTCATCTACAATTGCTCCTCTACGATGGCTCCTCATTGACGGCCTCGTCTACGACGGATCGTCTATGATGTCGGCTACGACGGCCTCGTCTATGACTGCTCGTCTACGATGGCATAGTCTATGAGGGAAATTACGACAATTTTGGAATCTCTTATGTGGTAGAGAGGGCTGCTCAGCGTTTTAAGATCTCAATGGTCTCTAAAGAACCGGTCTGCTTCTTGTATGACTTCACAGAACCTCTCAAGAAGGCAGTAAGGTCAATACCGATTATCGATTACCTATAGTCAGAAGGGGTAAAGGTCATGCAGAACCCCTCCTCTGTATCACCAGTGATCCCTCAGTTGGATAAGAAGTATAGGGCGCCAGATACAGCACCCGCGTGTTTAACAGGGCATCCTAAGCCGGACTGCTTGGTGACACAGGCGGCCTAGAAGACCTTCAGGAATCCTTCGGCCCCTTTGTCGCTTCCTCCTGGTAAGGAGGTAAGAAGAGTGGACAACATTGGGAACAGGTTTTCCTCAATATCGGCAATGACGGTAAAGGCCGCGAACGCCCTAGCGCTCTTGGGACGCTATAATAGGCAATTGTGGGCACACATAGCCCCATAGCTGTTGGAATTGCCAGATTCATCCAAAGTGGAAGTAAAGAGGATTCTGCTAGATGATGAGGCATCGACGTCAGAAACTATAGACTGCGCGATGGATATCGCTATGACAGGGTTCCGCCAGTTGGCTGGAGCAGCAGTCTTGCGGCTCCAAGGATGGCTAAAGGCAACCTCTTTCCGTCCTGAGGTGCAAACAAAGATTTTGGGCATGCCATATGTTAGCCAGTTACTATTTGGCACGAAAAATTGATGAAGCAGACACTGCGAGACCTTTGGGCACTCTTCAGTATAAGAACCAGTCCTGTTGTAGAAATAGAGGAAGAGGACAGTCTTCCTACAGAGGAAATTATTAATACAGGTCTTCCTGCCCTTCAGGCCAGAGTAGACCACAATACCAACAGCACCAACAACGGCAAAACAAGCAATCCTCTTTTGGGAGGTCGTCCTTTCAAGGTACAGGACAGCGGAAATAACAAAAATCTATGGCTGCTTCTATGAGAGATCTCGATTATGCTGCAGAAAGGAGCAATAGAGAGAGTACCTCCATCTCAGAAGGGAAAAGGGTTTTATTCTTGCTTCTTTTGATCCAGAAAAAAGACAAGAAGTGGAGACCAATCTTGGACCTTAGGGCCCTCAACAAATTCCTAAGAAGTAGTCGTTTCGCATGGTAACGATCCAGGAGGTCTTGCAACTACTGTAACAGCAGGATTGTAGGGCGTCCCTAGACATACAGGACGCTTACTTCCATATCCCAATTCGCAGGAATCACAAAAAGGTACTTGCGATTTGCAGTAGCGAGCAGACACTTGCAGTTTCGCGTTCTGCCCTTCGGGCTCAAGTCTGCACCGCGCATATTCACGAAATGTCGTACCCCGGTGGCGGCATATCTCAGACAGTGCCATCACGTCTTTCCGTATCTGGATGACTGGCTGGTCAGGACTCCATCCTTAGAAGACGCGTCCAGGTCTTCCAACGCCTGTTTAAAGCTTTTCGATTGCTAGGGTCTCACCCTCAATCAGGAAAAATCGGTCCTACAACCTTCTCAGTGCATCAGTTTCCTAGGTGCAACCCTGGACACACGGTCAGCAAAAGCTTTCCCATCCAGAGAGAGGATGTACAAGCCCCTTGCACTAGCTGCTATAGTAGCCTTGAAGAAAGTCTTGACAGTCAGTCACTTCAAATCCCTCCTGGGGATGTCAGCGTGTATCCTCCTGATTCCTCACTGTCGACTACGAATGAGGAATCTACAGGAGGCGCTCTTGAAGCAGTGGGTCCAATGCACGAGGTCATTCGACGACCACATAAAAGTGAATCCTCAGATGGTCGGAACCCTGCAATGGTGGATGTCATCTCAAAACCTCTCTCAAGGCTTGTCATTCCTGCTTCCGGCTGCTCCTCATGTTCTCACAACAGGCGCCTCCTTGGAAGGCTGGGGAGCTTTTCTGCAAAGAGCTGCAGATAAGCGGGTAGTGGTCTCCTATGGAGAAAAAACTACATATCAATCTGCTCGAACTGCTGGCAGTCTTCCTGGCCCTTCAAGCTTTCCTGCCAAGAATAAAACATTCCCTGGTGCTCATGCGGACAGACAACACCACGACTAATCACTACCTCAACAAAGAGGGAGGGACACGCTCGCTGACACACTATCGTGAGTTGCAAAAAATAATCTGGAATTGGCTCATACTCCACAATATAACCCTAAGAGCGGAATATGTCCCAGGCACGGACAATCTGCTCTCCGACTTGTTGAGCAGGCAGAAAACATCGTCACACGAGTGGGAGCTAGATCAACAAATTATCGACCAGATCTTCTCCAGATGGGGCACGCCGCAAATCGATCTATTTGCGACGACAATGAACACCAAATGCCCACACTTCGCAAGTTGGCATCCCCAGTCAGGGTCTCTAGGGAATGCATCTTCCATCGCATGGCGCAACGTCGTTGCGTACGCCTTTCCGCCATTCCCGATGCTTCCCAGAGTCCTCAGGAAAATTTAGGTGGAGCCTTGTACTCTAATTGTAATAGCCCCAACTTGGCCGAGGCAACATTGGTTCACAGAGCTCCACCGTCTATCCCTGGAGCCGCCGGTCCACCTGGGCAGTATCTATCTCTGCTTACAATGAACAACAATAAAGTTCAACATCTGGATCTGAGGTCTCTCAGGTTAGTCGCCTGGCTCCTGAGTTCAGAGAGTTCCACAATCTGAATATTCCACAAGACTGTAGACATTCTTGCCAGAGCAAGGGCGGATAGCACGACCAAGACGTATTCCCTGAAATGGAAGCGCTTTTGTGTTTGGTGTGCAGATCACGGGATTCGGCCTTTCTCCACATCACCGGAGCAAATATTACCTTATCTATTACATCTGGCACAGTCGGGCCTAGCCCACTCCTCCATTAAAGTACACTTAGCAGCAATATCTCGTTATAAAGAACTTCAACGAGTCCATCGCTCTGGTCAAGCGGGTTGATTAAGCAATTTCTAAAACGATTATACAGATCTTTCCCGCCAGTAAGGATGTTGCCACCTGCCTGGCATCTCAATGTGGTTCTTAACCAGCTCATAAAACATCCGTTCAAACCAGTAAACAGAGCTGACCTAAAGTATGCCTCGTGGAAATCAGCACTCCTCCTGACGCTCACATCTGCAAGGGGGTCAGTGAGCTACAGGCGTTTTCAATCCAGGATCTTTTTCTACAGTTTAATAACAACAGAGTAATCCTGAGAACCAATCCTAGGTTTATCTCAAAAGTCCCGTTGGACTTCCACCTAAATGAACCTGTGGTTCTGCGTTCCTTCTTTCCGAACCCAAGCACGGCAGCTGAGAGATCGCTGCTTTCTTTGGATCTCAAGCGATGCTTGAAGTTTACACTGACAAAACAAAAACATTCAGGAAATCTAACCAGCTATTCATAGCTTACAGCAGACCTAGAAAATGTCTACCGCTTGCTAAGCAGAGCATCTCCAGATGGATTTCTGCAGCCATTGCTTTCTGTCATGACCAAGCTGGACAGCCATTGCATTCCAAAGTGAGATCGCACTCCACGAGAGCCATGTCCACTTCTTTAGCTCTCTTTGCAGGGGTGCCAGTCATTGACATTTGCAGGGCGGCAACATGGAAGTCGCCGCATACCTTCACTAGGCACTACTGCCTGGATATGGAGCTGATGAATGATGCAGCAGTGAGACAATCAGTGTTACGCCATCTTTTCAGTAAGGTGAGCCTTCCTCCGTCCCTCCATCCTACTCTGGTGTGCCCATTTCTTTAGTAATACTTATTGTGGAGGTCTAATGATGGTTCATGCTCGCATGATGCGTCTTATCTAAGGACTTGTATATGCTGGTCCATCAGAAATGTGCACTCTGCATTGCTTGCTACTCTGATTCAGGCATGTGAATCTATGAAAGACACCCATAATACTGGATAAGAAATGTGTTACTTACCTGTAACTGCAGTTATCCAGTATTGGTGTCTTTCATAGATTCACATGCAACCCTCCCGCCTCCCCTGGAAGGACTCACCTACCTCTCTCAGTGTCACGCCTACTTAGCTTAGTGCGTACGAAAATCTGAGGAACTGAGGCTCCTGCCAGGAAGGTTCTAGAGGGAGGTGATAGCTGATTGGCTCTTCTCTAGAGTTTGGTCCTTTTTACAAAAGGACATGGATATGTTACTAAGGTGAGGCCTTTAGGCCTACTATTCTCTATATATGTCTATAAGACATTACTTTTCTATGTACCGGAGACTCCCGTCTCGACGACGGGGAATGATTCAGGCATGTGAATCTATGAAAGACACCAATACTGGATAACTGCAGTTACAGGTAAGTAACACATTTCTTCAGGTTGCACGCCTCACCCCCCCATCCCAATCCAAGTCTCCCTCCGTTAGAATCGTAAACTCTCTCATTTCTCCCAGTGTCGGTGTGAACCCTCACTGGTCCCAGTCCTTGCGGGAGCCCTCCTTAAACAAGCATTGGCATAGCCAGTAGGTCTCGCTTTTGGGACCTTATAAGTAGTTATGCAGCACAATATCCTTGGTGAAACAACATCAACCGTTGCATGGCTTAACACTTATAAAGTCCCAAAGGTGAGACCTATTGGCTATGGCAATGCTTGTTATTTTTGTTGTTAGTCCTTGTGCGTTTAAACTGCGTCTTCAGGTTTCAGTAATTCAGAGCCATAGTAACTTTCCATTGCGCTAATTAGAATCTTATTTTTCTTTGATGTGGATTAAAGCTTAAAAGGATTACTATATTGATCAAAGTATAACTTCCTGCTTGGATCTACCTGTGCTGCTTATTAAATGTATATGCAATGAATATAATATTTTTAATTTCGAACTGATTTTCAAAGCAAATGGCTGCCGTGTTTAGGAGGATGAAAGTATTAATTGATTTCCATATTTTTGTTTGATATGCTTGAAAGAATTCATAAATCCCACCAACTTGTTAAAGTCATGCCTTGCCAAATGCTTGTATTTGATACTTAAAGCATGCAACATTTATAATTCATTGTGAAAGGGTGGGTGTAAAGAAAGCAAGGGTTCCAGTTCCGCTATGGTACAACCCTACTGCTTCTCACGCAGTTCTAATAATCAGTGTTGAATGCTTAGTACCTTCAAGCAGGTATTGCTATGAATAAAGTGATTTATGATTTTGCATTAATGTCTGTGTTTTTTTTTAAGGACTTTGCCGATACTATTCCAGGGCATGGAGGAATTATGGATCGTTTTGATTGCCAGTACTTGATGGCTACATTCGTTCATGTATACATCGCCAGCTTCATTAGGTATATTTCACTTTTTAATTTTATCTCTGCTGTTTATCAGCGTCTAGTAATGTTGTTAGGCATTTCTGCCTTTGTGTGGAATAAGTTTTCCCTTATAGAAGCACAAATTCACTGACCTTTTTTGTCTACATTATCGTGCACTGATTGATTTCTTTCATAGCTTACACCCATTGCAATTTTCATGAATTTCAAATAATATTCGATAGTTCAATATGAAGTTAATCAGGGACCTGCAGATGTTCTGCTTTGAAAATGGTGTTTTCATTTTTAAAAATGTCTGCGTAATATACAGAATAACCATCCTCTTAGTCTGCCTTTTAAAGTTAATTAACAAAATTAAAAACCTGTTACTTTCTGTTTGATTTTTGTATGAAACTTCTGCCCATTCCTGTCTTCACTGAAGCTTGAGCAAAGTGAGAGAACCAAAAACTGCAATCATACATATTGAAACTAATATAAAAGATATAGACATATTATGCATTTTGAGCTCGAACTTCGCACAGGTTATTTTTACTCCTTCCACAATCCTCTGTTGGATATCTTTTAAAATATTAAATGACCCTAAGCTTAAGGGATTATTCCCACCTACGGAAAGGTCTGAGGAAAGAATGATTGTGACAAGGAAGAGCAGAACTTATCATGAGTCATCGGCCCTCTCTTCATCCCAGTCCATACTGCACAAGGATGTGACAGCAGAATTTGAGATTTTAATGTAACCAAAAAAGTGAATAAAGACGAGCACTAGAGATTTAAACAGAGAGGATGACAGGCTCGGCCTGTCCTTAAGGTCGGAGGGGCCCATCCCCCCACCTTTTTGCAAACTGGAAGAGAATCTGTCAGGATGGGCAAAGGTCAGCCTCACAGACACTCTTACTGTTCAGGTCAGGCAGCCAGGTGCTGTACATATGCTAAATTCACAGGCGCCTGACTGTCTGAGCTGCACTTTGCAGGGTGAGGATTCCACAGGCGTCACCTCCTCAGCCCGGCCGAGCACTTGGAGGTCCTCCCCTTCATGACGAGTAGGTGTGTCACTGATAGACTCTAATCTGGGTTCTTTAGTTTTAAGCTCTGAAGTGCCCGGGGCCAAGTGTCCATCATTGACGCTCGTCCCAGTACGAGTTGGGGTCAGCAACTCTCACTAACCCTATCCCACTCTGTAATAAGTAAGGGACTGACACACTTCCTCTTATTGACTGACGAAGTCGGCGCAGACCTGCCAACCCACACAGTGACACTCTGTGTCACACTATATCGGCGCTTTTCATGCGGTCACCCGGCGAGGAGCCGATATCACACAGTGGGCATACAAGTAGCTGGAAACTGCTGCAGAAAGCAGGTTTCCAGATAATTATTTGGAGTTTTTGTTCAGACGATGTCTATTACGAGATATGAAACCTCCCCAGGTCATCGGCAGCAGTCTCAAAAGCTATGATTTTGGTCTTTGGAGGGTGGCTCGCTTGGCGGGTGGGGGAGACTGTGCAGTTAGAAGTGTCTTGTGCTGTGCTCAGCAATTAGCCCTGCACTCTTAAAGGCCACAACACCTCACACGGCGGGGAAAAATATGCAAGTTGGCAGATCTGGAGGAGGCAGTCACAATCCTCCAGGAGCCTCAGATTTTTCCCTCCCAACACGCCTACTGCCACCAAGATTACTGCTGCAGCCTGGTATGTTTTTCTTTTTTTATGGTTGGTGTATGAATGTCTGTTTGTAAGAATGTATGTGTATCAGCTTGTGTGTATGTGCTTATGAATAGTGTGTGGATGTGTGCATGCTTGTGAATGTATTGTGAGTGTGTTGTATAGCGTTTTAGGACCCTAGTGTAATTTTCCTGATTCATGCCCTTGTATAGATATAAAATACAATATCCTTATATAGGCATAGAAATCATAACCATATTAAGACATAGCTCAAGTAGTCCTAATACGGCTTGGCTACTTCCACTAGTTCCGAAAATCTACAACGATTTCTTGGAAAAACCCGCCTTCAGCAGTCAGGGACTTCCCCCTAAATGAATATTAAGTTATCCAAGAAATCATGGCGTTTTCAAAGTCTCTACTGACGTTATTATGTCCAATCTTACGTCAAACTCTGCACCTTCAAGGTATAAATATGCCCACACTTGTCCAAACAAACGCACGGTGGTTTGGAGCAGTTCGACTATCTACTTGCCCGACGCGCCCTGCTGCAGCAAGTGCCGAAGGAAGCCGACCCTCCAGCTGACGCACTGAGAGACGCTGTACTTTCTCCTGCTGAGAAATCCAGCTCCAGTGTTTCCAGGCTACCCTTGCGGGTTGCTGGGAAATCGAGTCCTGAGAGAGAGATACAAGACCTCTTACATTCTAAAACCAAGGTACGGAGCTGATTAGACCTGAAGAGAATTCTTGGAATAGATTCTTGGCAAATAATACTAAAACTTGGCTACACCCTACTTACTTCTTCCCTTGTACTAGACCTAGATTAGGTACACCGGGTTCGGCGTATTTTAAAAGCACCAGTTGAGTACTTGAAGTCATTATTTATCACTGTATGTATTTTATGCATTTTAGGTATCTTATGGCTTAGAAACCATATCATGCTTTTACAGTATTATTTTATAATACTCTTCGTATTATATGCTCTGTACTTTACAGCAAGTATTACGATTGCAGCAGTTAATTTCTTATGCCTGAGAAAGAAGACTGTTCAATAAATACTCTTTTATTGAAAGCGCCCGTCTCTCTATTTCTCTACACCTCTGGTGAAACGAAGCATGCACGATTGACTGAGTGAAATAACTATCTATTGTTTCCGCGACTCTAGAGATACATTTCTTATTCTTGGGGAACAAAGTTGTCATGTTTTAAGCGTTTGTCAGAAACTAATCCCTTCTTGTTTATTCGAGAAAGTTTCCAGTGACCTCTGAGCTAGCTGGCACACCAAATTAAGTTTAGTATATTCGGTAGAGACCTAGTTGACTTCAGTCCTACGTCTAAACTACAGGATACACTATTTCAATACGCAGAGCCTATTGGGAATATAGGAACTACACTACATGGCGCCCAATTTTTGGAAAGGCGATAATTTAATGCTCGATACTAAAGTAACTCGGTCGTGCTTTTCACACAGACCCCTTTTACCCGTAAAATACTCCAATAGACGTCTGGAGTGGGTTAAAGGATAAAATATCCGCTTTAAACTGAGTAGGAGGAAAAAATCCTATGTATTTGTTTTTAGTTCGTTAAACGTTGAAGGATACAGTATTCCAAAATATTGTGCACCTAATCTTTGGCCCCTTGAAACTTGCTCTGCAAACGTTCGGTCAACAAAATGACGGAGAGTGAAGACGAAAGAGAGAGAGAGCTGCAGCTTAGGCGGTTTTGGATAACACAAGTCTCCAACAAAATGACCCGGATGCTATACTCATCCCAGCAAATATAAGGAAAACCATTACTAAAAACTTATAGAAAATGGAATATCACCAAGAGGTGGTAAAGTAATATTTGTTATAGAGGCACATGAATATCGGCAGACAGAGGTATTCTACTCATGGATTCTCTTTCCTGCAGCAAATGCAGCAACACACAAGTTCCACTACTACAAATTAGAGGAACCACCAGCGGAATACGTTCCTTTCGAGGACGTGGATATTCCACTAACATACCAAGAGCATCAACTCTGGTTTAATGGCGCCCTACAACATCAAAATCACATTACCAGGCACGGTCCACTAGGTAGAACAGGAGCCACATGGCCGGTACTAGCCAGCTATACACCACATCCTGATATTGAAAGAATGACAGCTCCCGAGTTGTTAGCTCAACTAAAACAGCTGATTAAAATACACAGGCAGTTGGTTCAATATGTCATGCGGACTTTAACAGTCCAACCAGCTGTAAGAATTCCACAGCACATCCCTTATCAAGGGAACACACACAGAATTACACCACAGACTATACAGTCAGTCATTGGTAAATTGCCCGCAAAACGAGAACAAATTCCGTTCTGGTTAGCACAAAAAATTACTCAAATAGAGGCAGTATTCCCTGATAGTACACCTTATGAGAAACACAGGATTCTGACAATCTGTTTACCAATGGGGATTACACCACACGTAGAGGATTGCGACACTTGGGGTACAGTCTTTGCTTCAATCTACACTAAAACACATGGTGTCCCGTCTATGGCGGTAATACCAGACGTTCTGAGACCGATTCAAAATGAATACGGTCCAGAACCGGGCTTAAATCTGGGTATGACATTACTCGGCTATACTATTAGCCAACATAAAAGGTGCAGCAGCATCAGTGGCGATCGTCGAAAACTAAAAGAAACAGATATTACTTAGCAACAGTATGAGCTTGCCAGAATTATTGAAAAATCCTATGAAGAACTAGGTAGAGATAGTTTGGGTGGGAAACCAGTAAAACCCCAACTAACTGAAAATCCTGAAAAAGTTTTTATTAAAAATAATCTCACTACTCCTAAAAAGAAGTGGGAAAGCACTAAACAGACACTTCCTAAAGATCTTAAAGAGAAGCGTTCCTAGGCCAGAGGAAGGCCTCCTCAGCAGGAGCCCTCGAAAAAAGGTACAACCTTAGAAATAGGGATAATTTGAGGAACCCTGATAGATATCAAGATAATGATACACGTTCCTCTCGTGCCTTTCAGACTTCCTTGCAGAAATCCGAAAAAAGAGGACGTTCAGAACAAAAAGAAGAACGAGTGAAGTCGAAAGACTAACAGCACGTTCCAAAAAATAAGAAAAGCCAATTTCCAAAAAAGAAGGTAGCAAGTCTAAAGATCAGACATGCCGAGGATCTTGAGGACACAACTCAAGAATGGGGTATGGGCCCAGACAATGCTAGACAGTGCAGCAGAGGTAACCATAGCTCGCAAGATCCTGAAGTATCATCTGGAGACAGTGGACTTGAATGAAAGCATCCAAGTTGAAACTGCAGATACCGGGGTTAGTGTACCACATAAGTTATAGGAAGTAACACTCCGGATGGAGGCTGACAAACCAAGAAAAATTATAGCACTCTTTTGGGAGAAGCTCTCTAAGGGTTATGACATCCTACCAGCTGAACAAGACTGGCCACCTGAATTTGTCAGGGAGTGGCCCACATGGCGAAGATATAATTATGCCAGCCTTCTCAAATCACATTCCAATTCATAAAAAATACACATATGCTAGGAAATGGGCTGTAGCCCAGGCCCCAGCATTACACAAAATTCATGTAGGATATGATGAGGATTCCCCTCACCATAAAATCCAGTTGAAAACTCAACCAACAATGCAAAGGCAATATCCTGTAAAACAGGAAGCTAAAAAACAGGTCGGGGAGATTTTAAATCAACTTGAATACCAAGGGGTGTTTGAAACATGCACCTCATCAATGAACAATCCTTTGTTTCCTGCCTCCAAACCAGACAATTCATATTGTCTAGTTTTGGATTACAGACATCTAAATTCCTGTTGCAAAACGTTTGCAGTAAAAAAACGCACACAGTGCAGCACTGATGAATAACACTGTGCGCAAAAAATATAAAACTATATTAGATATCTCAAATGGTTTCTTTTGTCAAAACATTGCACCTGAAAGCAGGTATTTGACCGCTTTCTCCATAATGGGGGCACAGCGACAAATTTGCTGTCTCACCCAGGGATTTAAGAATAGTCCAGGGTTATTTTCAGCCAGAGTAACAGAGTTACTACAAATGTACGATGATGAGGCATTGTCCTATGTCGATGACATCTATCTTACAGATGATGATTTGGATGTGCACTTGAAAAGAGTTAACACCATAATACTTGGGTTTTTCCTCTGAAGGGTAGAAATTCAATTTCAAGAAATCACAAATTGCCCATCTCAACGTCCTACTTTTGGGATATCAGTTACCAAGTGAAGGCAAAAGCCTGGCAGCAAACTTTTTAGAGAAATGTGCGCTGCTCCAACCTCCAAAAACGCTGAAAGAATTTTGGAAGAACTTATGTTCTAAATTATGCAGAAAGGGTTAAACCTCTCTACGAAATAATCAAACCTGATTTCAAACCTACTAATTGGACACAAACACACAGAATTTTTGCGTTCAGTGCAAACAGACATGTTAGCAAAAACACAGTTACAAACACGCGACAACGTGCGTAACCTAGTGATCCGAATCATCCCAGGGAGATGTGGATTCACATACCTAACCTTTAACAAAGGTGAGACGGTACCAATAGCATACAAATCACACTTGTACACACAAGCGGAAATGAAATTCACTTCAACAGAAAAAATTCTGACAGCGGTTCAGACTGCTGTAGCAAAAGAGAGAGCCCACGCACAGGGTAAACGCATTAAAATCGTTACACCTGTACCTGCCTTCGAGGCAGTAACAAAAGCAAGCATTCCAAATGCTAAAGCTCTACATCTGAGATGGATACTGGAGTCTCCAGTCCCGGGCTCAAATGTTGTTTTAGTGCAGGCGTGCTTTTGGAGGTGGAGGTGCTACGTGCCGCTGTTGTTGCTGCTGCCGTTCGGCGATTCCACTGCCCGGGACCATCGCCATTACCGTCATCATCACGGTCCCCCGCCCCTGTTGTCTGTTCCACGGACTCAGCCCGCCAGCCACCTGGACTCCAGCAGGCATCACAGATTTCCGAGGCGGTAACACCGGTAAACATCGATAAGGCGACGGCGGGTAGAGCAGGCGGAGGCAGCGAACAGGCGAGTGTCGAGCCGCGCCGCAAGCTGTGCTCTCGAGTGTGTTGCCGGTGTTTTGGGGTGTTTTTAGGCTCTCCATTTGAGCTTCGGCTTTTGTGACTCTGAATTTTGTGGGCTCAATTTGTGGGCACGCAGCCAACCCTCAGTCTACCTGCTCGTCTGTGCCTTTCAGCCCTCCACTCTGCTAGGGGGACTGCCTGCCTTTCCCCCAGCAGGAGGATTTGAGGACACAGGGACACAGGGACTTCTGCAGCCCCAGTGGTTCCACCCCCCTGCTCACTTGCCCATCATTCCACATACAGGCAAACCGGCCCCCTACCCTTCTGGTCCCCTCTTCTCCCCACAGCCGAGTGAGTCCCCCTCACGCCTGCCCAGGGGGGGAGTCGCAGCACCTCAAACAGACCCCCCTGCAGAGCAAAAGAGGAGTGACAGAGGAGTGACGGGACTGGGGGGGGGCAGGCTCAGTATAACCAGCCAATCGGGATAATAAGGACAACCTAGATGAGAGCTGAGCTCCACCGCCAAAGAAGGAGAATAAAATAAAAAGAAACAGAAACAGAACCTATCAAGGCAAGCAGAGCAAACTAGAATCTCGCAAAGCGGATGTAGGAGAGTAGGGTCTGCTATCCTATGGTCACCCCAAATTTTTGCTTTTTTGCTTCACTGGTTTATGACTTAATGTGGCTGTGGGCCTGCTAATCAGACCCACAGCCTGCTGTTCTCTCTCTAAATTAATGCCAATGCACATTAGGTGCATTACGAAATTGGAACTGGTTCACCTTATTGGCCCCTGTAACAGTGTACCCCAGGTACCCAGGGCATAGGTGCTTCCAAGGCCTACCAGGGGCTGCAGCACGTATTGTGCCACCCCTGGCCTGGCCTCCATATTTGACACAACTGGCTGATCACTCAGCTGGGGTAAGTCGGTGTAACCACCCCTTACTTAAGTATAGTATGCCTATATCTAACTTAAAATGGACACATATGTTCCTATCAGCCACTCCTATGGAAGGCCTCATCAATCCTGGAGGCAGAGTGCTTGGAAATATGTGAGATGGTGCTCTGGCATGAGCTGAGCCTGTCTGCAGCTTTCGGAACCAAAGTCCTTAAGTGCATTATGAACCTCGCGGTTAAATGCTATCTTTGGTTTGGCTTTATCAAAACATGTCGAGTAAGGTGTCATACGAATTGGAATACTACCCCCTCGCCAGTTCTGGCGACGGGGGTAGCATTCCACCCTTCTAGAGGGACACGACATGTACCTAACCTGAACTCCGGTTAAAGTTAAACGTGAGCCTTAGCATCACAAAATGGATGCTGCCACCACAGACACAAGTCTGACCTCCTGCTGCTGGGAGTCCTTCCAGCGAGGGAGGCTAGGACAAAGGGTTTCCTGCCTTGGGAGGTGCTAGCACCCCCCCAGACATGATTTTGTGTATTGGGTAGGACAGGGCTGAATAGAATCGGACATGCCTGGGGCACACAAGGTGTTCCTGTGCATTTGCCAGTTCAAACCGGTGCTGGGGCTCTCCAGCCCCAGTCTTGGCGCGAAGCTGCACAAAGGAAAGGGGGTGTAACCACCCCCCCTTCCTGGTCCCACCCAGAGGAGGGACCTAGTAGGTGATCCGGCCCCTAGAATTGGAATAAGAGTAGGAGCTGTGTCCCAGGACTTCAGATCATCCTGAACTCGACTTGAAACTAAGAAGAAAACTGGACTTCGACATTCTGCTGCACAGAAGACTGAAGAGAATCTCCCTTGTGGCCAAGGAGTGACCACCCTGTGAATACAGGCACCAACCAGCAACTCGACGTCTGCTTTGCCGCCGCCTCCCGCCGGAGCCCGAACCTAGAGCCTGGCAAGACCCAGACTCCAAGACATCTCAGAGCCCGATCCACAGTCCCTGAAAAGAAGAGACCCGTGGAGGCACCGAGAGACGTGGGACCGGACATCTTGGAAGACCCCTCGACGCTGTGCTTTGGGGTTTGAGAAGCCCCGACACCGAGCAGCATTTGCACCGAAGATCAGCCCCCCAGCATCTCCACGATCTGCGTGGGGCCCTTTTGCACTTTGCCACTCGACGCGCCATCCCGGCCACTTGCCACGTGGCTAGCGGCCATCTTGGCGCCGAAAACTACGAACTACACCGCTGGTCTGGTTGCTCCAGACTGGCCCTCGCTCCCCTGAAAAGGCGCACCCGCTCTGACCTTGCTGGTCCGAGTGAAAAGCTTGCATCGATTTCTGCGTGGCTTGCATTAGCCAAGGCCTGTTTGCTCCGATCAAGAAGCCGACACCGCCAACAGCTAGAGCCTTCGTGGGACAGCTCGTGACCAACGCCTGGACGTCCTTGACCTCTTCGTGTCCACGTGGCTGCAGAGACCATCTTCACTTCTTCACCTGTTTGCACCCGACATTGCCTGGTTCCATCCTGGTTCCACGGTAGTCACTGGCTAGTGACTTTGAACATTGTCCCCTCTGCTTTCAGTTCTTCACCTCTTCAGATCCACCCTTGGATCCACCGGAACTCTCCTCGACGACCCGCCTGCAGCATCTTCAGCTCCAAGCACCATCGACCTGCGTGACGAAACCCGACACTACTTCGCACCTGTGGGTGAGGTAACTCAGCAACGCCGGTGTTCCCACACTGGTATACACCTCTAGTGCCTGTGTCTAAAGTTTTGTCCTTGTAGGTCCATCGGAAGATTCCTTAAACACTAACTTTGTAACTTTTACGCACCATTGACATTGCATTGGTGCATGCGTGCGCTTTAAGCGCTGCACCCGAGTCCCGCGGGCCTTTCCTGACTTCATCACTGCTAGTCCCGAACAGCTCCAGCGATTCCCCAGGCCCTAGGCCTCTTTCCTTTCCCAATAGTGGTTCTTATACCACTATTTTAGTATATGGTTTAGGTGGCCCCTAGGGCTCATCCATATTGTGCAACTTTTGTATATTTAAACTGTGTTTTGTTTTAACGCATTTGCTTCTGTGCTCATAAAGAGTATAGGGGATATTTGTAGTAAATAAATATATATATATTTTCAATATATATCTGTGTGGTGTCCTTTCATTTGCTATTCAAGGGGATAGTGTATGGTAAAACAGCTTGCTTCATATGCCTTTACAGAGTTTAGCCTAAGACTGCTTTGTCCATGCTACCACTAGGATAGCTGGTCTATCAGGTTAAGGGTTGCTTGGCATGGTACAAGGTGATCACTAGAACTAGTGAGCAGCATATACCAGGCCAACTTCTCACAGCGGAGGGGGAGGAAACCCCAGGCAAACAAACATATACTTAATAACCCATCAAACAAAAATAACCTAACAACTAACAATTTTTTAAAAAAAATAAATAAATAAATTCTGCGAAGGATTCAACTCGCCGACAAACTCAGCACGCTCCTACGTTCCTACGTAGGTTGGCAACTCAGCAATGAGGTCTGGCAAGGAGAGGCGAGCCACAACAGTCGCTGCCAATACCAGGAAAAAGAAAATTGAAAACATCAATGGCACAAACACATCGACCAGTAGTAATCCTCAAATATTAACCCTCTCAACTGTAGGGGATAAGGCGACTTACAATCCCTGCGTACAACCAGGAATTATGCTTGTAGACTTAGACCTAGATCAGGCCCTAGCCCCAGGAGAAAAAAAACGCCCAGAAGCAACCAACAACTCAGGGGAAAAAACAATACCAGGGGCGTGGCTACGCGGGCGAAGATGGTGGACGCAGCTTGTTAGAGCTCCCACGGGCCCGTTCCTTATCCGTTTAATTATCCTGGCTTCCAGACCCGATTAGTCACCCACACCGCCGGCGTGAAGCGCGGAGGGCAGGAGGTGTCGTCCGGTGTGCCCTTCGGTGCTCCCGGATCACTGGCAGAGCCGAAATCAGTGGCATCAGTCTGCGGCCTAGTCCCCGAGGGGAAAGCCGGGGCCTCGAGTTTGGCGCTCCCCGGCCGGGGGGTCTTCGCGCCGAACCACTGACGTCCGCTTCCCCGGGGCTGGCGGGACTCTCCTACCTGGCGGAGCGAGGAGTTGCTGAGGGGGCCCTCCGGTCGTGGTGGGTGCCTGTTCTGGCGTCTGGAGGAGGCTGGGGAGCGACGCGGCCTACATCGGGGCCGAAAGACCGGGACTTCGATTTTCGGGGCCTCCAACGAAATCAGCAGTGGAGTGGCTGCGGAGGCCTGACTGAGCCGGTGGATTACTCGGCTGGCGGGCTGACCCTGGGCGGCGGTGGCTCCGTGGTGCTGTGGCTGGGTGCCGACCGGACTCGCTGCACTTTTGGGACACGTTTGGAGGACCTGGGAGGAGCGGAGGCCCGCATCATTGCCGGTAAGCCGGGGCCTGGATTTTCGCGCTCTCCCGGGGCCGGCTGCGGACAGGGCTGATGCTGACCACAGGAGGTGTCTAGGTGCCTCCGTGACGGTGGAGATTGCGGCCGGCTGTGGGGTGCGCCGCTGCACTGCTTTCTGGAGCGATCCCCTTGGCCATATCGCGACTTGAGGTGCAGAACCTGATTGAGGCAGCCAGCAGGCTACATTGATCCCCCCCTGGGTCGTCATTGGAGAGGGCGGCGGTGGAGCAGTTGGGGCGCCCGAAGACCTGCGGGACCTGTGGAATCTGAGGCGGTCCGCCGAATGACCTACGGATTGACCAGAAGGGAGGGAGAAAAGGAAACGGCCTGGTGACCGATTTACATTGACCCATTGGCGCTGCCCGGACCTGGCGGGGGGCTGATTTATCTCCGGGGGCAGCGGGACCACGGACAGATCCACTCGTTGGTGGAGGGCCTCCCCCGCCCCCTCTGTAGACCCTTCTGATACTGTGCCCTACAGTTCCACGCAATTATGACCAGGGGAGGTGGCGGCCCGCCCAAACAAGGGCCCATAGACAAATTTACAGGGCCCAGTGGGGGTTCTGGAGCGCCCGGTGGTGGCGGAGGAACTGGGCCGGATAATGCGGCGCTCATGGCGGCGATCACCCAGTCCAGGGATATGCTGGACGCAAAGATTGGTGCAGTGGGCGCGGACGTGACCCTGCTGCGACAAGATCTGCGAAATGCCGTGGAGCGGATTACAGAGACGGAGTCGAGGATCTCAGTGGTGGAGGATGATGTGGGGACCCTGAAACGCAAAATGGCTGCGATGGAACACGTCCAAAAGAACCTCGCGACCAGAGTGGAAGATGCTGAAGGTCGCGCACGTAGGAACAACCTACGCTTTGTTGGTTTTCCGGAGCGATGCGAGAAGGACAATATGGAACTGTTTCTAACCCAATGGCTGGAGAGCTGGCTCCCCACAGGGGCCCTTTCCACTTGCTTTGTAATTGAACGTGCACATCGCGCCTTAACTCAGCGACCGTCGGAAGGGGAACGACCCCGGGCTGTAATCGCCAGACTGTTGAACTATCATGATCGGGACGTGATTCTACGAGAGGCGAGGGCCAGAGACTCCATGATCTTCCGATTTTCGTACATGATGATCTTTCCTGACTATACCAGGTTAGTGCAGCAGCAGCGTCGCTCCTTCCTCGATGCTAAAGCCAAACTGCGAGGATTGAAGATCCAATATTCCCTGTTGTACCCGGCCCGCCTGCGGGTTGTCTATCAGTCTCGAACTCACTTCTTCGATTCTCCTGAGGATGTCTTCAAGTGGACTGATGAATCGGTGCCGATCAGGCCACATGCCCAGCCGGGTCTAAATCCTGGTGCCCCTGGAGGTTCGTCGCAGGAGCGGAGGGGTCAGCCGGCCCGAAATGGCCGACAGCGGAGGTCCCGGTCGAGGAAGAGGTCCGCCTCTGCCGGCGCGACTCAGGATAGTGGGACTGTCGCATCCGACCAATCTGAGGATAATTCTTGAGTTCCTGGGCGAAACTGCACTGCTGCGGTGAACTCGAGCTGCCGGGAGGCCCACGGCCGGGCCTCATCCCTAGAAGTGTGGGCACTGCCTATGGTGCTAGTTCTTGGAGATGTTTAGTTGTAACTGGGGTGGCGGTTAGGGGTTTGGGGGTGACTTGTTAGGGCCTCCGACTACCACGCGTAGTGGGTGTTGGCTAAGGGAGGGGTGGGATTTGCTGTTCTTAAGGGGTGTTGGGATCCATTGGTATGGTTGGTCTTGGGCCCTCTGTTTTGGGCCCGGGGCGGCCCATGCCGCGACAGGTACTTCAATGTTCTATGAGGTATGGGGGTGGGGGGTGTTTGCGGCGGGGGTTGGGGGTAGGACATGTGGGTACGGAGATGACTGGGAATGGGGGACATCCTGGGGTAGTTTTTGTTGATGTTGGGAGGGTCTGGGAAGGGCGGGGGGGGGGAATGCACGTGCTGCTTGTTACGGACCTGAAGAAAGTGCGCGGTGTGTGGGGATGGCACAGGAGGCATACTTGTTGGACCTCGATTGACTATGGCTGACTTGACTCATAGACTCCCCGGGAAGTCCCTACGGATAATCACTTGGAATGTCAGGGGGATGCTGGATGCCGTTAAGAGGGGGGCTGTTTTACGTTGGGGGAAGAGGGAGGCTGCTGATGTACTCTTGCTCCAGGAAACTCACATGATGGGCTCTAAAGTACTTAGCTTGCAGAGGTTTGGATATCATCAGGTCTTTCATGCTGGTTTCGTCAGGGGCTCTAGAGGTGTTGCTATTCTGGTGCACCGCAGGGTGGCCTACGTCCATGAGAAGCAGTGGGCGGATCCTCAAGGCCGCTATATATTTATCAAGGGTATGGTGGGCACAGAGCCGGTAGTCTTTGGAAGTGTGTATGCCCCCCCCCCCTCTGCAGTGGGCCCTGTCCGAGAAGCTGTTTACGGTGTGGGAAGATATCCCGGAGTCCTTGGCTGTGATTGGGGGTGACTGGAATGAGGTGATGGATGTTAGTGTGGACCGTCAGAGGCAGCAGGGAGTGCTTGCTGGCCCTTCTCCAAGTTCCCCTACCCGGTTACAGGCCATGGCTGAGGGATTAGGATGGGTGGATGTGTGGCGACATATGCATCCAGCAGCACGCGAATACACGTATGTTTCTGTGGTGCACGGCTCGTTCTCGAGACTAGATTATGTGTTTGTCCCTGGTGTTTGTCTGAGCAGGGTGCGCGACGCTGCGATGCTTCCGAGGGGGCTCTCGGACCATTCCCCAGTATCAATCACGATAGAACTGCTTGCGAAGCGGCAACCTTTCCGGTGGAGGATGTCCTCGTGGCATCTCCAGCAGCCCACTTATGTCCAACACCTACGGGAAGCCGTCGCACACTACTGGCGGGAAAATCTAGTAGACGGTATGGACGTTGCGGTAGTGTGGGAGGCCATGAAACCTACTATAAGGGGGGTGGATATTGCGTGGTGTGCTGAGGCCCGCCGTAGACGACGGGAGGCGACCACTACAGCTGCCAAACTCGTAGAGGAACTGGAACAGCGGAGTCGGGGAGGAGGAGACGTCATGGCGATACGGTTGCTTCTCCAAGCGCAACAGTCATACGCCTCTCTCTTGATGGATGAGGCTAAACAGGCGTGGCTGGCCACGCGGAGCAGAATATACCAATGGGGGGATAAGTCCGGTACCATGCTCCATAGGTTGTGTCAGCGACGTCTCCAACCGATCACGCTGCCGGGCCTTACTGCTGAGGACGGAGTGGCGATTACAGACCCAGCTGAGCTTGCAGCGAGTTTTGCTGATTATTTTAGGTCACAATATGCCCCGCAAGACAGTCTCTACGCAGACGACGTAGCTAAATTTATTGACGACTTGCCGCCTCGGGCGGTGTCTGACGAGGCCAGGAAGGAACTCGATGCTCCCCTTACGGCCGAGGAACTTGGGGAGGCACTGGGCCAACTTAATGTGGGGAAAGCACCTGGTCCAAATGGCTACCCCTGTGAGTTTTTTAAGAAATTCCAGCTTCTCCTGGGGTCCCATTATCGGTGTACTCTGGAGGTTGCACCTGAGCAGGGCAGATTGCCTCCTGACTGGCGTCACGCCGAGATCGTGGTCTTTCAGAAACCTGGCAAACCCCCTGACAGACACGACTCGTATCGCCCCATCTCATTGCTTAATGTAGAAGCCAAAATACTAGCAAAGGCGCTAGCGTACCGCTTACTCCCATATATGGCGGACCTAGTCCATCCGGACCAAGCGGGTTTTATGCCTCACCGTGCGACACGACACAACATCCGGCGCGCGCAGGCAGCGGTAGACGCAATGGGGACCTTGGGAGACAGAGCGGCTTTGTTATTGGCAGACATCCATAAGGCGTTCGATTCAGTTAGCTGGGCATACCTTTTTGCACTCCTGTCTCGCCTCAACCTGGGCCCGGTGTATCTGTCATACATTTCATTGCTCTATACAGATATCACGGCGTCCGTTAGGGTCGCTGGGGCCACTTCGGGGGTGTTCTCCATTGGACGGGGGACCCGTCAGGGGTGCCCATTGTCCCCGTACCTGTTTGCTCTGGCCATGGAGCCTCTGGCTTCTTGGGTGCGCATAGACGCCCAGCTCCGGGGTTTTGTCTGGTCTGAGACTCTTTTCGACAGGATTGCCTTATATGCAGACGACGTCCTCTTCTTTCTCACTGACTTGAGTCGCTCGGGGCCCCGAGTGTTAGAAATCATGCGCATATTTGGAGAGGTCTCGGGACTTTGCTTGAATTTAGGCAAATCCACCCTTTGGGTGCTAGGAGGCATGGCGGAGATAGACCCCTGGGCGACAGACTTACAGCAGGCAACCGACGGTTTGAAGTATTTGGGGGTGTTCCTCTCCGAATCCACCCGTATTACGTGGGAGCGCAATATTGTACCCGTGTGGGATAAGGTTCAAGAGGACGTTAAGACTTGGTCCCGGATGCCTCTAACCATTTTTGGTAGATCAGCGATATTCAAGATGGTGGCTCTTCCGCGTCTCTTGTACCAATTACAGAACTATCCTCATCCTATCCCTCCCCAGTGGTTTCGGCAGGCTAACTCTGCCTTGAGTCGCTTTCTGTGGGTTGGGGGCGCAGCCAGAGTGGCGCTAAAGACATGCTTCCTTTCCACATATTGTGGTGGCTTGGCCACCCCTGATCTACTATCTTATTATCAGGCCTCACAGCTCCTCATACTCAATGAGTGGTGGTATGGTGACAGGGGAGACCCGACATATGCCCTGGAGCGCTCATTGATGGGCGATAATACATTACACACGATTCTCTACTCGGCCCGGCTGCGGCGGGCGTTACCGTGCGTTACGAAAGTGGTCTTTGCTGTGTGGCGGCAGGCATTACGTCGTATGGGTTGGTGGGGTAGGCTAACTGCTGAGACACCATTATGGCATAATGGACGACTCCCCGAACTGATGACACTCTCCGGGTTCGATGGCTGGGAAGCCATTGGGATATCAATGTTGGGACATGTCATGTCCGGGACTACTCTTAAGTCCTTTCAGGAACTCAGCGCTGAGTTCAGTATGCCCCAAACCCAGTTCTTTCGTTACTTACAATTCCGACATGCACTCACACCCAGCATTGCGGATCTGGACTCGCTCCCTGAGTTTAGCCCCATTGAATTCATGGGAGACCTTGGTGATAAGAAGATCTCTCGCATCTACCAGACGATAGTGACCCACTGCTCTTCTACCCTGCTCCCTCTGAAAGCAGCTTGGGAGGCTGACATTGGTCCCCTAGATGAGGATGATTGGAGGGAAGCCCTGTAGTCCCCGCGCGGAACTGCAATAGCGATGCGGCTTCGCCTGATTCAATTCAAGTACCTCCATAGGTCTTATTATACCCGAGAGCGACTCTGGAAGGCTGGACTGATTGGCTCGTCGGAATGTCTGCGGTGCGGCGCGGCTGTGGGTACGCTGCTACATACAGTGTGGTCATGTCCTAGACTGATTGGATTCTGGAGGGGCGTATGGAATTGCTTGTCTGAGGTTTTGGGTTGGGACCTCCCACGCACTCACCGTTTGGGCTTACTCCACATACTTGACGGAGTCGGTGGGAACATATACAAGCGCCACCTATTGCTACTAGGACTAATAGTGGCCAAGCGAGACCTAGCCAGAGCGTGGAAGGGAGTCCGAGCCCCCCCCCCCCCCTGTGTGCATGGAAGGCCGGCCTGGATTATTATATGGGACTGGAACGACCTGTGTTTGAGGCGAGAGGCTGCCCCCGTAAACACTTTAAGATCTGGAAGAGGTGGGCGGAGTATAGGGAGTTGCCTCTGGATCCCCCTGTAGCGCATGAGGAAGAGATATAGACAGAGGTACCTAGAGAGCCTCATTACTGTGTCATACCTTACGACCGATAACAACTGTGTTTCTACTGCACGTGCATAGGGTTAGGGAGGGATAAGGGGTGGGTAGTGGGGTAGTTGGGCTCTGGGGGTTGTTGGGGGGACAGGGGTAGGGGAAGGGGTTACCTACTTTGATTTATTCTCCTCTTACTTGGTATAGTTATGACAAAAGTGCAATGTACTACAATGTTTGGTGGCGCTCTCCTGATTGTGGGGAACCACGTCTTTTGCTCTGCTTCCCCTCTATTGAACAATAAAAATGTTGTTGTGAAAAAACAATACCAACCCAAAATCTACTCCAAATTCTCCTTCATAAGACTCAGGAGCGTTATTAAACCTTAATCCTAACAACCAATTGAATCTCCCCTCGCCATTACACCCTGAGCATCCGGAAATCGCACTTGCACTATCAACCCCCGGCTCGTCCATCTACTCAACAAAACCAGGGGGGACAAGCTACTCGGAGTCCAACAAAGAAAAAGAACATGCAGGGCCACCGGTGGTTACAGTAACCTCCACAACCTGCCCCGAAAATGCCATCGGGGATGTACTCGAACTGAGCCCAATGCACCATGAAATCGTCCTTTCTCAAGCCCTGCCATCTCTTCAGGAAGCGGCAACGGAATCACCAACGGAACCATCTACGATTCCCCTGGAGCCCAAAATCACAGTACTATCATACTATCCTCTAGCTCCGGCACCCCCTATTGCTTCTGCCCTAACGTCAAAGGTCTTCCACTTTACAGGCTCTATGACCACGTCTACTCCTTCTCAAAATCTAACAGACCTAACAGACTTAAAACCACTTGGAGCAATACCCACTTTACCTCAACTGAATCCTAATTTTATTGATCGCCATACTGAGCCCAACAAACTGGACAGTAAAGACAGTAAGAAGGAAACTGTAGCAACAGAGACGCCAAAAGACGATATAGTCGTCAAGAACATCATAAGCCATAAGCCTTTAAAGCAAACTCTGCCAGAATCTCCTTCAGCAGTCTCCCCACCCAATCAAACTAACATAGCAAAGACGTTGGTGGGAGACCCCAAGGAATCAACCCTTGCAGGTAATAACTATCCCGGCCTTACTAAGGACGAATGGGAAAACCTGGTTACTACATATACCTCTGGGGGAAAAAAAGAAACTGTCCCCCAAGGACCAGGAAACACCCCCAAAAAGGCAGATGCAAGTACCTCGCAAACTGAAACAGGAATATGGGCCTCCCTCTTAAATACCATGCAACTTTCTACCAAAGCTCCGGAATACCATTCCGACAAAATGGACATCCAGCTCACCCTGCTCAACTGCCTAGCGCTACACATTACTAGCATCGACAGCAAGCTTTCAGACACAAACAACTTCATAGAAAAAGCCCAATGTGAATCAGCCATACTTCCACCAAGGTGTAGTTGCCACTTAATAGTGGAAAAAATTGCAACCCTGCAGACCGTGATACGCGATCTCCTTAACGACCTTAAAAATATAGGTATAAGCTCCAAATTAGACAATGACTACGTAAATTCCAGCAATAGAGGTCGCGACTCCGACAGGCCAACTGCCCTCGCCAGAAGGGCAAACAAAGAAACGCAAGAATCGGCCGCTCAAGACCCCAATCCAATTACCACCTGCAACTCAATAAGGATGGGTAAACGGCCAGTTAAAACAACACACGAAGAGGTAAACCAATGCACGACTCCAAACCTGGACAAGGTAGGACGAGAGGCAGAAGCAGGACCTAAAGGCCCGTCAGCACCATTCACCCAATCTCTCCCCATACCCACAGGTTGCGCAGATTCTACGCATCTCGAACCAACAGCAGCAACTATCAGCAGCCACAAAATACAAGAAGCAACGATCAAAGAAGAAGAGGCTACACAGAATAGCGGGCAAAACTCCAAGCAACGAAGGAAACAAAGGAGAAAAGGGTGGCATAAGAACTCACCCATAAAATCCTACTTCCAAAACACACCAAATCTCCAGACCGGCTCTCAGCAGGAGCATATAGGAGCCAGCGCGTCAAAAATCGAAGCATCAGATCAGTCTCCAACCAACGATAAGGCGCCAATAAATTCAACAGGAGCAGCTGGGACCCTGCTCAAGGAGCCCAACCAACATCAGCTTAACCAACAAGAAAAAGGGACTAGTAACCTCCAACTAAAGATAAAAGGAAGCAAAGATCCCACAACGGATGGACATCCAATAACATGGACTACCAACCAGCACGCGTCCTGGGCCGTCAAACCAAACTCAGAAATAAAAATTCAAAACGACCTCTCCCCCCCCAATCATGCACCGGGGAAAATCTGATTTCTAAAGAGCCAACCCCAAGCAAAGGCAAAGAAGCAGAAAAATCACAAACAACATCAGCAAGAGCGAAACTGCAAGCGTTTATGCAGCAGAAGTGTACTGAATAACGGTCAACCAGCAACCTCAAAAATAATCCTGTTCATCCCAGAGTACAACCCAGATCTTTTGACTGGGTGTGAGTGTTTGATTGATTCAGATGCTCCGTCCATCACCACTCCCTTTTGTATCGCTTTTGGCCGCCATAAGAGTGGCAGGGTATGCTCAGACGTGAGTCCCTTGCTCACTTTGCCACTGGATTCAAGCAAGCCGGGCTGAAGACGGCTGGAATGCCAGAAACCGGTCCTCGGAAGCTTGTTTCCGGTCCAGGGAAGACATGGCTTGGCAGTTCGGGCTGGACTGTTCCCATGAGGCACAGGGTCAGACTGATTTGCATATAGCCATGTCTGAACTGGGGTGGCAGAGTGGGCTAAAGAACGGTGATGGATTAAACCCAGATCTTTTGACTGGGTGTGAGTGTTTGATTGATTCAGATGCTCCGTCCATCACCACTCCCTTTTGTATCGCTTTTGGCTGCCATAAGAGTGGCAGGGTATGCTCAGACGTGAGTCCCTTGCTCACTTTGCCACTGGATTCAAGCAAGCCGGGCTGAAGACGGCTGGAATGCCAGAAACCGGTCCTCGGAAGCTTGTTTCCGGTCCAGGGAAGACATGGCTTGGCAGTTCGGGCTGGACTGTTCCCATGAGGCACAGGGTCAGACTGATTTGCATATAGCCATGTCTGAACTGGGGTGGCAGAGTGGGCTAAAGAACGGTGATGGATTAAACCCAGATCTTTTGACTGGGTGTGAGTGTTTGATTGATTCAGATGCTCCGTCCATCACCACTCCCTTTTGTACCGCATCCCAGAGTACAAGTCAAAAGGACGAAGGGATACCTTAAACTGTGGGAATATTCTGCAAATCTTAAATGCAATCGGCAGCTTGTCAGGGATCAGAACCCAAGATCTGCTGTCAGTAAAATTTGAAATCTTCAAACATCTATCCGACCAAGAGGTAACTAGGACCGAATGGGCAACACTAGAATTAGTGGAGAAAATTCTCAGTGAGGAAATACAACTAGAAGCTTGGGGGATCCGAGTGCAACATCATCGACTAGTCGGTTACCCTGACCCACTGATTCAACACCATTCCGTCTCCACCAGGAGGTCACCCACCAGCTCGAGAGGGCGCGGATAAGTCATTTCAGTCCTTAAAGGAGCCCGCAGTACCTCGCCAGTAGGCCCAGACACACCAACCCCCCCAGATGGGGGGACGCAGAAGTCAACAAGAAAACCATCTCCTAACCGACTGGTCCTGGTTAGCTAAAACTATAAATCGTAAGACCAGAGAACCCATGACCCAACATCGAACAAGGGATTAAGAAGGGAGTCCTAAAATTTTGTTCATGGAACATAAACGACCTTGGGACCAAAATTAACAACCACTTATTACAGTCATATTTCCAAAAATTCGATCTGGTACTCCTACAGGAAACTTGGCTAGAGGACACCCTCCATCTCGAAGGCTTCAAGACCTACCACCTCCCAGCAATTCGAAATTCTAACTACGGTCATTGCAAAGGTGGACTAGCCATATATGCCTCAATCAAAGCTATATCTACAGCGAAAGAACTAATTAACAAAAGAAAACGCATCCCTCGAAATAATGGCAATTCGGTTCCAAACGTAAAGACATAGTAACTTACAGGACTTAATCTTGGTAAACATTTATATACACCCACAGAGCAAGAGGAACGGAGTAAAACAGCTAATAACCGAACTGACCAAGCTATTCATGGAGGGGGATCAATCGAGTTACATTATAACCGGTGACTTTAATATGTTTATTGCCAAGGACCAAAATCAAGATAGCCCAGAAGAAGGCAACCAACGAACAAGGGGGATTCCCTCCCAGGACAAATACAAGTGGGGCAAACCGACTAAGATTTCGAAGGACTTACTGAGGGAGCTGGAAAGTCTATCGCTGGTAGCGCTAAATGGCCACACGCTAGGGGACAGACCCCAAGCCCCAACCTTTCATAGACAACTAGTTAACACCGCAATCGACTACACCTTTGTCGCTTTACCACTTTTTGTCCTAACCAAGGATTTTAGGATCGGCATTTCAGACCACAGCGACCACCAACCGCAAGAACTCACCCTTCGCATTCAGGGCACCGCTTTAACATATGCAAATCTGGTCCCCCAACTAACAATGAGATACCAACACAGAAGAATCAAATACATAATTCGCGAACCTGAAAAATTATCAACTGCGGCAAAAACCTTGTGGGAGGACATCAAACTCTTACAAGTAAACATCGTCCCCGCCTGGGAAACTTTTACCAAACCCTAGGTCTGCCTGCCTCTTCAGCAGCTTCGCAAATACAAGGAGTGAGGGCAGCAAAAAACCATTGCTTCCACTTCTCCCCAACACGCCGACTAAGAGTAATAAGGGGAGACATAAATCGAGCAATTCGCACCCTCCGCCAAACCGACTTATTCGACGGAGCTGCAGAAGAACTAAGGAAGCTTCAGATCAGGAAAAACAAAATCATTTGGCGCGCAGAGAGACAGCGCAGAATCATTATGGGCAAAAATATTGCACGTCGTAAAAAGAAACAACGGCGCACGATTCTGGCAAACGGTCAAGCGCATAGAGAACCCACAGGCACCAGGGATCAACTCGTATATAACGGAGGACGTTTGGGCAACCCATTTACAAACTTACTTTAACTCAAAACTACACAGCAACCTGCAAAATCAAGCTGAGCTTTATGGTGCCGTACCATCTCGTGACCCCCAAGGGAATGTCTTGCCATTGTGCTTCTCTCCCAAAATGATCGAAAGCAGGATCAACCAAAGCCGACGTGAGGGAGCACCAGGGCCAAACGGTTTGCCCCCAATATTATACAAACAAGACCCTAAATATTGGTCCACTGCACTACTACCACTCTTTGACAGCATCACCAACACAGGAATAATACCAGAATCGTGGAAAGGCTTAATCATATCCCCCATCTATAAAAAAGGCTGCAAGAGCGACCCAAAAAACTATAGGCTTATAGCTCTTATTGACATCGAGGCCAAATACTATGCAGGCCTTATATTGGCCGAACTACAGGATTGGGCCAGGGAAAAAACATTAATCCCAATTAACCAAACAGGGTTCCAGGAAAACCTGGGGCCCACCACAAATGTTCTGGCCCTCTCTCTGCTAGCCGACTCCGTAAATGCAACCAGCCAATCATTATTTGTTTGCTTCATCGACTACAAAGCCGCCTTTGATAGTATTGACAGAGGAAAATTATGGTCAAAACTAGACCGATGGAGAATTCCTCCTCCCCTCCTGAACCAACTTATTTTATTACACACTGATACATGGGTCCAAATAAAGCTGGGGAGCGGCACTATCGTGTCCAGGCGGATTCCAACGTCCAGAGGCCTAAAACAGGGCTGCGTCCTCGCTCCAACTTTATTTAACCTTTTTATAGCTGATCTCTCGACGGAATTAGATAATTGCAACCACCACGCGCCGAATCTGGGTGGCCTTTCACTTTCAAATCTACTGTATGCCGATGATCTGGTTTTAACCCGCCATACCCAAGTAGGCTTACAGCATTTACTTAACACCACAAATGACTTTGCTACAAGGAATGGGCCGGAAATCAACTTAGACAAATCAAAAAGTATGGTACTAAACGAGCGAGGTGCAAAAAAACGAACTAAATGGCAGCTGGGAGATTGTAATCTCCAAGTGGTCAAAGAGTACAAATATCTAGGGATCATTATTGACAACAAAGGTTTGTTCGACCAACAAAAAGAGGCAATACAAAGGCGAGGGAACCTCCTAGCTATCACCTTGAAAAACCTCAAAAACAAAATAACTGGTCCAAACCTGCTCCCGTTGCTTGAAGTACTACGAGCTAGGGGAGGAGCCAAGCTGGCGACCAAGATGGCCGCTTAGGATCCCGGCTTCGCTGACCTCCTTCTCCTGCCACTATATCCTGTCATTTATCCTGCGCCCTTGCCAAGTCCCAGCACGGCTGAGAGGAAATGCTGCCGATCGGTGTACCCCCGATTGTCCTACCTGCCGGGTGGACGGAGATAAGGCGTCACGAGGATTGCGGCCGGCCCCTGCTTTTAAACCGGGATCTAGGGTACTGGAGTGGCCGGCCTCGAGTTGAATAACAACGGCAGTGGGGTCCGAGACAGTGCCGGTCCGGCGGACGAAGTGGGGACCCTCCCGGATTAGACGGGAGAACACACGTTCTATCAGCTGCAGTAGCAGAATCAGAATATGCTGCTCTGCTTGTGACTGACGTGCCCCCCTCCCCCGTCGGCTGCCCCGCAGAGTGGATACCCCACACACCGATCGCATATATCCTGACTGAAAGGAGAACGCCCGACACCGGCCGGCTGTGTCCCAAATTCTGCGGGATTATTCACCGGCTGGCCGATAGCAACTATGGGGCGTTTTTCTGCCTATCGGAATGTGGTCCATAATACGAGCAGCAATGCACGCGATGGCGTTTGAAAGGGGCCCGGCTGCGATCATGACTCGGACCGCCGATGACAACACCATGGTCCGATTTACTGCTCCGGACAGATTTGCCTCTTACGATGGAGCTCCGGCGGTCGCGAAGGGGGCCACTGATGGGGGAGAGAAAACGGAAATAAAGTTGAGCGATATCATGGCGGCTATTGTGGATCTGCACTCCTTTTTGTGTTGGAGGATGACAGCTCTGGAGTGCGGCTTTGATGTGGTTGTGTCGGGGATAGATCCATGCAAGGCAGACCTCACTACCGTAGATGGGTCCTCGGCAGCTGTGAGACATGATGCGGACTGGCAGACGGCTGCCGAATATCCCCTGGAGTTCACGGTACGGAAGTGTGTGAGAAGCGGCCTGTTTGACCACGATCGCCGGACACACGGCATTAACGAGCGGCGCCCGGTGTTCATGGCGGAACCAGAGGGTCGGACGGAGGCATTGTTTTCGGGAATACTACTCAGTGTTGTCCCCCCTCCGACCCCTGACGAGGAGCTGTGGTGGCGCCAGGACACGTCTTTCTTGTTTCTCCCGGACCTTGTACTATCGACCGTGCGACAACAACGGGGTTTCCTGATGGCTCTTGGATGTGTCGGTGATGTGGGGCTTCACAGTGCTTTGTTGTGTGCTGCCGGACTCCAGAATTGCTACCTCGATCCTGCTGGGTACTTGCTTACAGCTGCAGTGAACGAAACGGGTCACATCCATGCACTGGATCGGGCGGGTGTGGGTTGATACTTGCATGATCGCTCCATCTGGTGCCTGTGCGGGAATTTCACTTGTGTTACTGGGGTAATGCAGGCAAGTTGGCTAATAATGCTCCCACTGATCGGGCGACTTTGATGTTAAAACTCGGCAATTTGTGTGGACACGGGGAACTATTTTGTATCCTGTTTTCGATCCGATTCCGATTACTCGAACTGCTACGGACGCTTCGTTTACCTTATGCTTACCGAGGCTTGGGCGACATGGGTTTTCATGAAGAATCGCACTGGTCACGGCTAACTTCAACTAGTGTCCTGTCCTCGACCCGATACCATCGCTTTGCACTGTCTGGGACGCTTCGCTTTCTTCGTGCTTGCTGTGCCTTTGGTGGCTTGGGTGACTTGGGGTTTTCGTGAAGCACCGAACTGATCAGGTTGACTTTAACTTTTGGAGTTAGCTATGCTATGTGATCTGTGCCGGGATTGTAGCGTGTATCTCACTGGGTGTCGGGCGGTTTTTGTTGATGTCCTCCCCATGTAGGCCTCTCAATACTTGCTTTTATTGATGACAATATGTTTTGGGGAGGTCGCTAATGGCGGGGGGTACAGGGGCCGGGGATGTGTCTGTTGTTCTCCTCCTCCGCTCTCTTTCTTTCTTCCCTTCTTTGGGGCAGTTCCGGGGCGACAGGCACGCTGTTAGTGGGGTAGGCCGTAGCCATTACAGGGGTGCAGGGTGGTGGGTGCTGGGGGGGGTTTGTTATTTTAGTTTGTTTCGTTCTATGGTCCCTTTCCTTCTTTCCTCTTTCGGTGGGCTTTCCCTCTTCTTCAGTAGGGTTGGCTGTATCTCCTTATCTCACTTCTTTCTCTATCTGGCGTCTATACTTGCCTCCACCTCACTGTCTCCGGAGGGTGGGTTTTTCGGGATGATGCTCTTGCTAAATAGCTTGCTATTGTATTGACTTTTACTCATAGTCTGCCGCGGCGGGCGTAGTGTGTCTAAAGCTGTATTGTCCATCACCTGGTCCTGATTGTACTGCGGGGCACGCCCCCCCATCTCTTCTCACTTTTATTGTATGGTGTGACGCCATTGATAGTGCAGCCACTACTGCTTCTTCATAACTTAAAATGAAACCTTTGATATCCTTTCGCTTTGTGGCACATACAATCACATGCTGTACTTGTATTGTCGATATTACTTGGTCGTATATATTTGCATGTCTCCTGAACTATTTCCTGGTTTGCGGCCGGCCCCTGTGGTTGTAGGCCTGCGCATGTAGTCTTTTGAATACTTCAATAAAGGTTTTTTTTTTAAAAATTAAAAAAAAAAAAAAAGTACTACGAGCTCCTCTCGACGATAACCTACGGCAGCGAGGCCATGAGAGGGAAGGACGAAACAACCTTAGACAAAACAGTCTCCAAAGCGCTGAAAATAATATTCAAACTTTCAAAATACACCTCTCCAGCGCAACTAAGACTGTAATTCGGATTCCCAAACCAGTCAATAAACCGGAAAGGCGCGTACGTTAAAACCTGGTACAAAATAAAGAGCTCCGCGGCCGGATCACTGAACTCATTTCTTTGGAAAGAAATAATACGGAAAAACAACTCCCCGCCCAAGGCTTGCCTTCAATTATGGATAAGCGAGTTAGCCTTGCAGAACATCTGGGAATCTGGTCTACCTTACAATAACGTCAAAACCCAGGTTAACAAATCAATAAATCTCCTCTCTACTCAAAAAGACTGAGCAGACCTAAACAGGAGGGCACACAGCTGGTTTGTGATTCAAAGCTACTCAAAATGCTTACCCCAACCGTATCTAGGCACCAGCTTCTCCAGAACATTGTAGGAACGTTTTTTGGCAATGAAGATGGGGAATCTACCTGCTCAAACTCATATGCCCCCTTGGAAATGCCCACCTATAACCACCCTCTGAAGACTATGTGGAGACACCAAAGAAGATGTGTTGCACCTTCTGTGTATCTGTAAGACTCTCGATCCGGAGAGGAGAGAACCTTTAAAACCACATATAAATTCACTGCATATCCGGTCCTGCAGACAGCGGTGAAGGCGTGTTTCGAAGGGGCCAACGTAAGGTTAATCTGCAGCTTTGTCCGTTTTATGGAAGAAGCACAGCCAAAACTAGGCGAAGAAACCCGAGCATATTCAACTCCGCCTGAGGCTCCCCAGCCAGGTGCTCACCCATGAACCCAATTAAGATCTACGGGCCCAGGAGAAGACAAAAGCTCTGGATTTGCACACAGACTCAGCCTGAACTAATGAAGTTTAATACAAGTTTAGCACATGTAATTTTAACCAGTTAAATTCAAGTTTTTTAGAATATATTGTCTTAGCTTTTAACACTCAGACTTCCACCCAGACTCTGCCTGAACTTATGAAGTTTAACATAATTTTAGTACATAATTTCAACTAGTAAAATTCTAGTTTTAGAATACAGAGTCTTAGCTTTTAAGGGGATATGAAATTGTGCTAACTACGTGTTTTATTGTACAGACTGCTAAGATTTTAATTAATCAAGCAATAAAGATTACTTACTTACTGAGATGGATACACTGGGTTAATTCTCTTGCTGCAACAGACGTTGAATACATTTCTGACCCGTATTTAAAAACACAAGAATTCCTACAATACAAATTAGAATGTCCTCTGCCAACTGAAATTCTGCCACTTGAACATTACGGCTGTATAATATATACAGACGGCTCAGCACAACCCGCGATTGGGGGTAAACAAGCTTATAGTGCTGCGTGCGCGATTGTTAAAGGTCGCTGGCGCGAAAGTAAATTTACACATATGGTCACTAAAACTCAATCTCTAGGAGACTACAGCTCAGCGAGCTGAACTACAGGCTTTCAAGATGGCGCTTGAAAATACAGATCGTGAATTCCCCACACTGATAGTGTGCAATTCATATTACTGCGTCCAATCTTACAATGAATATTTACAGAACTGGGTTCAAAACGGTTTCAAAGAAGCTAAAGGTGGTACAATTAAGCATAAACTACTATGGGAACAAGTAGTTCTTTTGCAACTACAAAAGACTTGCGTGATTCATACACTGAGTCATCAGCGTGATGGCGTTCACATTGAAGGGAATTCATTGGCTGATGAGGCCGGGAAGGCAGCTGTGCAAATGGCTTCCGTAGCTGCAATCACTCGTTCAAAAACGAAAATAGACGGTGAAACAATGCAAGCAGTCAAGCTTCAATGGAAGGTAGCTATGCAGCGTTACCTCTAAACTATCCACTCACGTATACATTCATACATAATTGATGCAAACTCCGTTCCTTTTGCTAGAATCTCTGGAGTGGGGGACAGAGTAATCCCAAACAGGAACCAGATAGGTGCTTTGGTTTACGAAGAACATATGGGAGAGGGTCTGAGACATCAAGGGATCTTAGAATCTCTAATGGAATTAGAAGAGATGTACTGGTGTCCGGGAATGAACGTCGAAGTTTACAAATTCGGAATTAACTGTGACACCTGTTACAAAGATCATAACTTCGAAAACCACCAGGTACCTGACTACAGTATAGCCCACCCAGTCCAGACACCATTGTTAGACAGCATCAGGCTTTCTACACGCAGACGTCGCCATAGACGTACGCGGTCCCACAAATATTAAGTCAAGATTCATTTGGATGTGGCTCCAATGCTCGGCTGACGCCAAAACTGTTATAAAAGATTTGCGAGTCTTTATCGGCATATACGCAATCGGCACGCTACATTCTGACCAGGCTCCTGCGTTTAGCTCTCGAGCTTACAAGGAGGCCATGGCCAGCTTGGGCGTTGCATTGTGGTTTTCGAGTCCCTTCCATCCTGAGGGAAATGCGTTAGTGGAAATAAAAAACCGTGACATAAAGCAATCTATAACAGCTACGGTATTAGGTTTGGGTGACGGGTGGGTCAAACATCTAAATAGTGTCCAAAGAAGTCTTAATAATCTGCCAAGGAATTCTCTGGGGTTAATCACTCCATATGAATTATTATTTGGTACTAGAATGCTTATCCAGGACCTCGATTGTCAAACTTCAGTGGTGGAACAGAAACCCTTTGATATCAAAGACCGTTTGGCTGTTTTACAGGACTTAAATGAAACAAGAAGTCGTCTGAGTAACACAACACAAAAGCCGACGACCACTGAAGAAAAACCACCTGCCCCAGCAAGACCTGTCTGGATTCCAAAGATTGGGGATCTAGTCAGGGAAAAGATCGCGGTGAAGAAGGAATTTGGACCTTCTTATAGAAAAGCAGTACCTGTCTTAGCAATTCTTGGAACAAGATCAGTGTTACTACCGCCGCTTGCTGGTAAAAGGGAGAACAGAACCGTATCAATTGACCTGGTAAAACCACATAATGTGGCCGATAATAAGTAGTAGGCCCAGTGGACTCCTAAGAAGTAGCAGACAACCAAATCTGGCTACTATTCAAGAGGTTCAAACTGAAAGACTTATCACCTTTCATAAACCTACAGTGAGAAAAGAAGGACTAAGCAACAAAGCTATGGAACTCGTCCCTCTAGATACCCAAATATCAGTTTGTCAAGAAACTCCTGTCTACAATGATGTAGCTTCTGACTATACAAACATGTCAAAGGAGGAAGCAACTCCAGTGATTTCAAAGAATCCGGATGCGATACCAGCTATTGACAGAACTGCCTCTGGCTATTTTATCAACTTCGATAACTTTTCCGAGGATCCCAGTGAACCTGAAACAGTGCCAGTTAATAAAACTTTCAAAGAAAAAATAACAGAACTCTTTCACCAACTTGAGAAAACATATCTGGTTTCACCATGGGTTGAATTTTGGATAGGATTGGGTGTACTTTTTTTTACTACTATGGCTCATTCTGGTTTTAAGTTTGGGACAAATGATAGATGGAAAATACAGTACAATGGACACATCAAGTAAGAACATCAACTTACTCCTTCAACCTTACAAATCATCTCATCGTGAGCGAAGAGACCTGTCATCAGTGAACATCACAGCCGTTCCTATACCTGGTGGTATAGCATGGGACTCAACTGACTATGACATTTTAGGCCAGGTGGAACTGTTGAAAATTCTACACCAGTTCAAGGATTCTTTAAGTGATTTTGTTTCATCAAGCACCTTTTCAGATGATTGGGACTTTGAAACTGTTAATAATATGATGCCAGACTTAGAAATGTCAGCAAAAAGTCAAAAACATGAACACCTAGAAGGTTCAACAAGTTATGAAGAACTGTATTGTTATAATCATTTTGGTCACCATTATTTGCACAAATCTGTAAATCCTAGAAATGTTTTTACTTCTAACCAATGGGAACATTGTCCAACACCACCAAAAGGTAGCTCTAAAACATTTTATGAGAAATGTCCATACTTTACAGGTTTTAATGTGACAAATCCAGAAACGTTTTATTTTAAAAACATAAATAAGACCGGAATGAAAACCATGTTGACCAATACTAAACAAATTTATTCTGCAAACTTTTATGCTCAGCTGTCTACATTAGGTTTTAACTTTTGGAAAGACAACATTGAGACAAAAACTATCTGGGGCACAAAAGAATGGCAGGTGCAGGGTTTAGAGGCCTTGTTCAGAGCCTGCATTATACCAGAACAAATTATATTTTTGAACAACACCGTTCAACAAACATCATGTCTTGGTTTAGCTAAGATAAAAGATTTAAACAAACCATCCATACCTTAAGCCACACCTGACAGTAATGGCACTGCAGATGAGGAGGTAGACGTGAAACAGATTTTGAAACACAACAGAACCAATCCTGATTGGAATCAATGGTTAATCTTGCCCATAGATTCCTGAACAAAACACAGGGGTTTAAAATTAACAGGCCAGATCCAAGGTACTCCCAGAGACAACATCCAGGGATAGTCACCACATACAGTGTTGGAACACTATGCTTTGATTGGCTACAGAAATCCACACTCCCAGAAATTAAACAACACTTGACTTTACTTAAAGAAAGCGTTGACTTGTGAGACTTCTTACTCAGACCTCGCAAACAACTACAAAAACGTTTCATATATGCCGGTATATACGCTGCGTACAATGAAGCTTGGAAAATAACGCAAATGGAAACTGCAGAAAAAATACAAGAAATGGATCGTATTAATTTAGAAAAAGCACTCTCTGTAGTGGACAATGGGTTAACGACTCTGTCCTCCAGAATTTATTCTTTAGACAGCATTGTATCATCTGCCATTGACATAATAGAACAGGATTTGCTAATGTTACAACATGGCCAGTCCAAATTGCATTCTATAATGCTACTAGGTTGGACGTTGCAAAATCTCCGTTCAGGCTATGTGCCATGGCGTCTAAACAATACACCGTCATTGTTTACTGTCTTTAACCTTACAGATAAATAAATCTTTTTGGCACAAAGAGGAGCAGACTATACGGTGCTGAGCATTGAAAAACTGGAAAGATTACCATTGACAGTTTCTGAGAAACCTGTAGTTGAATGGATAATACATGGCACCATCTCAATACCAGTGACGATTTTCCGATTTCAGTATTGTCTACAGCATATACCAGCAGGCCTGTATGAAAGGTTGGGTAAAGGATACATTAAGTCGACCTGGTCTTTACATTGCACACACAAATGTTGGAGTGGGGGAAAGGAGGTATTTCTTAGTACAAAGAACTGTAAAAACTCACTAAGCGGTACGCTTTTATGTGAAGGTATTAATTTACATGGAGCCTGTGAAGGTTCTTTAAATAACCTTTC
Organism: Lissotriton helveticus; assembly: GCF_964261635.1. NCBI lineage: Eukaryota > Metazoa > Chordata > Amphibia > Caudata > Salamandridae > Lissotriton > Lissotriton helveticus. Next base: position 1,353,679,943 of record NC_136059.1, on the reverse strand, counting down.
CTGCCACATGCACGGTACTCCAGCAGCTGTGATAGAACCAATTTTTAGGCAGCTTTCCAATGGGAGCTACGTTATGCTCAACGATCACAGCTGTTGTGGCATGTTGCCAGGAAGAGCCTATCTGGTTAGTGTGTCAGCCAGGGTCACTTGTTGTATGCAAGTATTGTATCCAAAGAGTACTACAGACAGGGAGACGGCGTTATGGCCTTCACTGAATATCTCTTCTATACAAATTGATACTTTAAGCAGAATGAAAGCCATTCTTTTGCAAAAAACTGTGCCACTGACCTCGTCTAGAGAAATGTATGATCTACAAGTTGCAAGGACTTCTGCAGAGATACATGAATTATTATCAACAAACTGCCCAGTACATTTCACAGAAGTGTTAGGTCAAATCTTAAACATGTCTGATACCAGTGGCATCGCACATGTATTTAAGACGATCTTTTCAGGACTGTTAACACCATTCGAAGCAGTCCTCTGCATTTTTCCAAATTTCGTGCACTCTGTGTTCGTCGGTCTGCCTCTCATTTTGGGACTCGTAGCAGGAATTCTATTTTTATTTCTGCTGCTCCGATATGGCAAGTCCAGTCACCATCTATACCCAGACTACCGTGGAACAAGCTCTCCTAGCCATGCGGTATCGTGACAGAATTACACAGATTCTTGGCTTGGCTCGTTTAAGAGATCTGAATACCACTTGGTTCCTTCATTCAGACCAATCTGGCAAGATTGCATCCTACCTGTTCTACGATGCCTGCTTTGATGAGAAGAATGCGTGTTAGACATCTGTCTTACGCTTCCATCAGCACTGCCACCGGATGTTGACGCCTTGCTAGGTCCGGTAACGACTCATGCATCGTGTTGCCCCTTACGGCTGATAATCCTGATGATGGCATTCATTGAGATCTCACTAGCAAATCCAGCTCTTGGTGAGGTACGTGGAACAGGCACACAGGTACCATCTACATCGAACATTGCTAATGCGACTGACGGCGAGGCTTCACATCTATGCGCATTTGATCTACTTGATGAAGTAGTTCCACTTTCACCAACTATGGTAGATGGTTTCTTTGCCAGCTTAGATGATTTGATGTTTTCTCCAGACACCGAGAATAACTTTTGAAAGTGCACACAGCATTCCATGAACCCTCTAACTTGGGAACTCTATGTTTCTACAATCTACATTTGAAAACTTTTTCTCTTCATCCCAGAATAGACCCTTTTCACTTGGCACAAAGTAATCTGGTTAAAGTAGAACTATTCTTAGAGAACAAGAGATTCATTTGATACTTCCTACAGACAAATATTTGGCATTATCTCATGAAAACTTTAGCAACTTTAACTGTTTATATATTATGCTATGGAATGTTCTCGACTTTTTTCTAATGTAAATTTAGAGCCATTTCATAACTGTCATTTCATGTTTCATTTAGATAGCATTTGTTAATGACAGCCATTGCTTGTAAAATGTGTACAAGACAAATACTCATGTATGTGTATAAACCATGTGTTCGAGGCATGTGGGCTGCTAAATTCATATCTTAGCATTAGATCGCCGCCTAGTGTTGGGCTCGGATGATTGCACATTGTTGTCCTGGAAGAGTCTTCGAAGTATCCTGAGATAGGTGGCTCCTCCCCTGGACTACAGTGCGCATGGGCATCGGCTCCATCCCCAGATTGTTTTTTTCCGCCATTGGGTTCGGATGTGGTCTCGACGTCTTACTGTCGGAACCAAGTAAAACTATCTTTTAGCGGCCAAAAGGCCTCGATTTTCTTGCGTCGGTATTGTCTGCGCTCGGTCTCGAGTCTTCCGTCTCTTGGAGCCGGAATAAGCGGAGTTTTCTTCGCTTTCTAAACTTTGAGGCCTTCTCATCGCGACACGACTGCAAGCCTTTACGGACATGGAGCGGAGCCCGTTTAAATACTGCCCGCTCTGTGGGTCCAAGTACCCACACATCGATCTACACCCCGTGTGTAACAAATGCCTTTCACCGGACCACGACGACGGCAAGTGCAAGGCCTGTGCACAGTTCCGCTCCAAGAAAACTCTCAAGCTTCGGCGCGCGGTGCGCTTGGAAGCTAGGCAAGCGGCCCCAGATCCGGAGAACATCTTCGGCGACCAGGAAGAAGAGGTCCAGGGTCACCAGCTACAAATCTCCCCTTCACAGACGGAGGTCGAGGCGGATCCGGGAGACGACGACGAAGTCGCGGGTCAGGTCCTCGAATACGTCGAAGAGGTAGGAGACGACGATGAGATTTATGGGGCCGCGGCGGATAGCTCAGCGGACGAGCTCTGCCCCGAAGGTTACGAGGATACCGACCGGGACACGGGATCGCCTGTCGGCCTTACCCAGGACCCGTTGCCGCAAGCCACAGCCCCGCCTTCGGGCCCGGCTACGGACTCACTTGCTGGGCACGCTGTTTCGAAACCGAAACTGAAACCATCGGGGTCGTCGACACCTAAAATGGCCGACCCGAAATCGAAACTGAAACCAAAGGACTCGAGTGTCCCTAAGATGGCTGCCGTGCCTGTGAAGAAGTCGGTGCCCGTCGCCCCGTCGGCTCCGTCGACCTCCGCTCCGCAGAAGCCGAGGAAGTCTGTCGATTCCGATGCTCCGAAATCGAAACCGACGCCCGAGGAAGGGGCCCCCAAGAAAGATGGTCGGCACGGATCAGCGGCTACGGCGCCGTCCAAGCCAGCCAAAGTCGGCTCCAAAGAGGCTACGCACAAGAAGTCTGCGCCCCGGACTCAAGATTCGGAGGTGCCGAAGACGGTTTCCGCGCCCAAAACGCACAAGGCCCGCGAGGACGTCGGATCCGAGGGACCGCTCAAAGCATCCTTGTCGGCGACGAAACCCACTGGCAGTGTACCGTCCCCCATTGCGGATTCACTGCAGAGAATCAGGGAGAAAGCCTTTGCTCCATCGGCTCCGATGCCATCACCGCAGCCGCAAAAGGACGCTCCGGCTACGCCTTCTGGGAAACTCCTCTTTCTCTTGCCACCTAAGGAGGCGCCGAAAGCGTTTTCGACGAAATCGGCTCCGAAACAGGGTTCCTCGCTGCCTGACCCTCTTCCACGTCGTGTACTCGAATCGGAAGACGATTCAGAGCATTTCATCGATGCTGCCACCGGCAAGCTGACACTCTATAAACGGAAGATCACTTCTGAGCCGGTGGACCCCTACGTCATCCCACTGAAAAAGAAGAGGGTGCCCCTTGACGCCTCAGGCCTCACGGAACCGATTCAGCCTCCTCCAAGACGGAGCCCTACTCCCTCCCCAGAACACTCTGTGGGTGAGGAATATGATGAGGATGAGCAGTACAATTTCCCTATCGATGAACCTGACGTACAACCAGATTCATACGACGACACTGGTGACCAGAACACCCAAGGTGTGGGCCAAGACCCGCAGACCTTTAATGCACGTGCATCCCCGACTGAGGACTCTGCAGGATTTCATGCACTAATTGAAAGGGCGGCGGCCAATCATGATGTGGACATGCATGCCGACCCGGTTGAGGAAGACTTCCTTTTTGACACCTTTGCCATATCTGAAAGGACAGTAAAGACACTTCCTATGCTGAAAGGTGTTCTCAAACACGCTGGGGACATTTTTAAGGAGCCTACGAGGGCGAGAGTGGTTAACCCTCGCATTGAAAAGAAGTACAGGCCTGCACCTGCGGACCCCGTCTACATCCGGGGACAATTGCCACTGGACTCTCTTGTGGTTGCCAATGCCAGGAAACGTGCCAACTCCCAGACAACGGGTGAAGCTCCTCCCCCGGATAAGGAGTCCAAAGTGCTTGAGGCAGGAGGCAAAAGAGTGGCTGCACAGGCGGCAAACTTTTGGCGCATCGCAAATACACAGGCGCTCCTGGCGCGTTATGATAGGGCGCACTACGACACCCTAGAACAGGTTATACAACACCTGCCCCCACAGTTCCAAGAAGGCACCAAAATGCTTATTGAGGAAGGAAAGCTAATATCAAATGCAGCCATCAAGTGTGCACTTGACGCTGCGGACACAGCTGCTAGGGCTATCAACACTAGCGTTATGCTGAGAAGACAAGCGTGGCTCCGCATCTCAGGGTTTAAGCAGGATATTCAGACGACAATTCTGAATCAGCCAGTCAATCCTGATAGTCTGTTTGGTCCGGATGTTGACACCACCCTAGAGAAAATAAAGAAGGACACGGAAACTGCTAAGTCTATGGGGGCCCTGCAGTCCCAACAGTTTCGTGGCAGCAATTTTCGTCGCTCAGGTGCACGTGGAGTCACCAGAGGACAGATGGGTCAACAATCCCAGTTCTCCAAAGGTGGGGCGCAATCCTCGTTCACTAAACAGAACAAGGGAGGTTATAGGAATAACAGCAACAGAGGTCGCGGCAGAGGAAACAACAGCTCCCGCACCTCTACTCCAAGCAAACAGTGACTTTCTGTCACTGCCCCCCGACCACGTAACACCTGTCGGGGGGAGACTGCAGCAGTTCCTGCCCGTCTGGAGAAACATCACCACAGACAGGTGGGTGCGACAACTAGTCCAGTATGGTTATTGCCTAGAGCTGAAATCCACTCCACCCAACATCCCACCGAGGCAAAGGCCTATGTCCGCAGAGCACTTGCACTTATTGCAGCAGGAAGTGGTGGCGATGCTGCAAAAAGGCGCAATCGAGCTCGTGCCGGTGAGGGAGGAAGGCACAGGGGTATATTCCCTGTACTTCCTTATTCCAAAGAAGGACGGTTCTCTCAGGCCCATTCTCGATCTACGTCCCCTCAACCTGTACATACTGTCAGAGCATTTCCATATGCTTACACTGCAGCAGATTCTTCCCTTGCTAAACCAGGGAGACTTCTTAGCGACCTTAGATCTCAAGGATGCTTATTTCCACATTCCACTACACCCGTCACACAGGAAATACCTCAGGTTCACTATTCAAGGCAAACACTACCAGTTCAAAGTCCTACCCTTCGGAGTCACTACGGCCCCGAGGGTGTTCACCAAGTGTCTAGCGACAGTGGCGGCGCACCTCAGGAGGCAGAATATCCATGTCTACCCCTACCTAGACGACTGGCTCGTACAAGCCAAGTCAGAGCAACAGTGCGCCGCAGACATGTCGACTACAATTCACCTTCTTCACGATCTGGGTTTCTCCCTAAATTACCCAAAATCACATCTTCAGCCGGCACATGTCCGGCAGTTCCTGGGTGCTACGATCAACACCCTGACAGCCATGGCTCAGCCAAACCAAGTCAGAATCGACAGCATTCAGTCACTGATCCAACGATTCCGACCAAGACACTCCCTGCCAGCGAGAGTGTTCATGCAGTTGATAGGCATGATGGCCTCCTGCATCTTCATAGTCCCTCACGCACGGTTACATATGCGCCCGCTCCAGGAGTGCTTAGCGAATCAGTGGACACAGGCTCGTGGGCAATTGACAGACCTAGTGTTGGTTACCAGTCGGGCATACGACTCTCTGCATTGGTGGACTCCACACAACCTTTGCAAGGGCCGACTGTTCCACGAGCCCGTGCCACAGATTGTCCTGACGACGGACGCATCTCTCCAGGGATGGGGAGCTCATGTGCTCACTTACACAGTGCAGGGACTATGGACGACGCAGCAACAGAAGATGCACATCAACTATCTGGAACTGATGGCAATCTTCATGGCGCTCAAGTCCTTCATTGTACATCTGAGCAACAAGGTCGTGCTAGTCCGGACGGACAACATGACCGCGATGTACTACATTCAAAAACAGGGGGGCACCCACTCGCCACAGCTGTCTCATCTGGCTCAGAGCATGTGGAAGTGGGCCATTCAGAGGAACATTTTCCTCATGGCAGAACACCTCCCGGGCAAGGACAATCAGATGGCGGATCTGCTCAGCAGATACAGCCATCAGATGCACGAGTGGGAGATACACCCTTCTGTTCTCCACCCGTACTTCCAGCAGTGGGGTCATCCGGAGATAGACCTGTTCGCAACAAAGGAGAACGCAAAATGCCGACTCTTTGCCGCCAGGTTCCCTCACCCACAGTCGCAGGGGAATGCGATATGGATGAACTGGTCAGGCAAATTTGCATACGCTTTTCCGCCAGCCCCTCTAATACCGCTGGTCGCAAGAAAGCTAAGGCAGCACTCCGTGACTCTCATCCTGGTTGCTCCAACGTGGGCACGACAGGCTTGGTACACCACGTTCCTCGAACTCTCAGTGGTGCCGCATCAAAGACTGCGCCTCACGCCCAGTCTTTTGACGCAGAACCATGGAGACATTCAGCATCCAGATCCACATCAGCTCAACCTGGCGATCTGGCTCCTGAAGTCCTAGAGTTTGGATACCTTAACCTACCTCCAGAATGCATGAGTATCATCAAGGAGGCGAGGAAACCAACTACTAGAGCATGCTATGCTGCTAAGTGGAAGCGTTTTGTCATCTACTGTACGTCCAATGACATCAACCCACTAGATGCATCTATACCCAACATCATCTGCTATCTGTTACATCTCTACAAGTGCAATCTGGCGTACACTTCCATTAGGATACATCTCTCAGCCATAGCGGCTTATCTTCAGAACAGGCAGCACCTCTCTGTCTTCAGAGTGCCCGCCATTAAAGCCTTCCTTGAAGGTCTGAAGAGAGTCATTCCCCCAAGAACACCACCAGCTCCGGTGTGGAACCTCAACGTCGTTCTCACCAGACTGATGGGGCCACCATTTGAGCCACTGCACTCGTGTGAGCTCCAATTCCTTACGTGGAAAGTGGCCTTTCTGATAGCTATTACGTCTCTGAGGCGTGTCAGTGAGCTGCAAGCGCTCACCATACAAGAGCCGTTCATTCAAATTCACCCAAATAGGGTAGTGCTCCGCACTAACCCTAAATTCCTTCCTAAGGTGGTGTCACATTTTCATCTTAACCAAACTATTGACTTACCAGCATTCTTTCAAAACCCGCAAACGGTGGCGGAAAGAATGCTCCATACCTTAGATGTACGGAGGGCGTTGATGTACTACATAGACAGAACACAACCCTTTAGAAAGACAAAACAACTCTTTGTTGCCTTCGCACCACAACACAAAGGCAACCCAATTTCCAAAGCAGGGATAGCCAGGTGGATTGTTAAGTGCATCCAGATATGTTATCAAAAAGCCAAGCGCACTTTAACAATACCCCCCAGAGCGCACTCCACACGCAAACTGGGGGCATCCATGGCTTTCCTAGGAAACATTCCTTTAGAGGATATTTGCAGAGCAGCCACGTGGGTCACACCACATACCTTCACAAAACACTACTGTGTTGATGTGCATTCCAAGCAGCAAGCAGCTGTAGGACAGGCTGTTCTCAAGACACTTTTTCAGGTTTCTGCAGCTGGCACGGGCAACCGCCGCTGATGGAGGGACTGCTATGTATTCTATGCTAAGATATGAATTTAGCAGCCCACATGCCTCGAACTGAATATGCTACTTACCAGTATGCATCTGTTCTTGGCATGTAGGGCTGCTAACATTCATATCGCCCGCCCTCCTCCCCGGTGCCTGTCGCAGCTGCAGATATACTATTGTATTTATTTCTTTAGCATGGACATCCTTTACACTTTTCACTCCATCTTCTGCCACAATGGCGAAAAACAATCTGGGGATGGAGCCGATGCCCATGCGCACTGTAGTCCAGGGGAGGAGCCACCTATCTCAGGATACTTCGAAGACTCTTCCAGGACAACAATGTGCAATCATCCGAGCCCAACACTAGGCGGCGATCTAATGCTAAGATATGAATGTTAGCAGCCCTACATGCCAAGAACAGATGCATACTGGTAAGTAGCATATTCATTAATGCATTTCATGTATTTTGGGTGGGATTATGAACACATGCTTTAGTTATCTTTCTTATGCTTATAGATTTAGTAATATTAGACATAATACATGGAGTGGGTGATGTATAGCGTTTTAGGACCCTAGTGTAATTTTCCCAATTCATGACCTTATATAGGTATAAAATACCGTATCCTTATATAGGCATAGAAATCATAACCATATTAAGACATAGCTCAAGTAGTCCTAATACGGCTTGGCTACTTCCACTAGTTGCGAAAATCTACAATGATTACTTGGAAAAGCCCGCCTTCGCAGTCAGGGACTTCCCCCTGCATGAATATTAAGTTATCCAAGAAATCATGGAGTTTTCAGAGAATTAAGTCTCTGTTGACGTTATTATGTCCAATCTTATGTCAAACTCGGCACCTTCAAGGTATAAATATGCCCACACTTGTCCAAACAAACACACAGTGATTTGGAGCAGTTCGACTATCTACTTGCCCGACGCGCCCTGCTGCAGCAAGTGCCGAAGGAAGCCGACCCTCCAGCTGACGCACTGAGAGACGCTGTACTTTCTCCTGCCGAGAAATCCAGCTCCAGTGTCTACAGGCTACCCTTGCGGGTTGCTGGGAAATCGAGTCCTGAGAGAGAGAAACAAGACCTCCTACATTCTAAAACCAAGGTACGGAGCTGATTAGTCCCTAAGAGAATTCTGGAATATAGTCTTGGCAAATAATACTAAAACTAGGCTACACCCTACTTACTTCTTCTCTTGTACTAGACCTAGATTAGGTACACCGGGGTAGGCGTATTTTAAAAGCACCAGTTGAGTACTTTTAGTCATTATTTATCACTGTATGTATTTTATGCATTTTAGGTATCTTATGGCTTAGAAACCATATCATGCTTTTACAGTATTATTTTATAATACTCTTCGTATTATAAGCTCTGTACTTTACAGCAAGTATTACGATTGCAGCAGTTCATTTCTTATGCTTGAGAAAGAAGACTGTTCAATAAATACCCTTTTATTGAAAACGCCCGTCTCTCTATTTCTCTGCACCTCTGGTGAAATGAAGCATGCACGATTGACTGAGTGAAATAATTATCTATTGTTTCCGCGACTCTAGAGATGCATTTCTTATTCTTGGGGAACAAAGTTGTCATGTTTTAAGCGGTTGTCGGAAACTAATCCCTTCTTGTTTATTCGAGAAAGTTTCTAGTGACCTCTGAGCTAGCTGGCATACAAACAATTAAGTTTAGTATATTCGGTAGAGACCTAGTTGACTTTAGTCCTACGTCTAAACTACAGGATACACTATTCCAATGCGCAGAGCCTATTGGGAATATAGGAACTACACTACAAGTGAGTGTGCATTTAGACGAGTGAGTATGTATGTTACCTTACCCCACAACTGTATGAAGCCTGAAACACTAGACTTTATTAGTAGAAAAATTTACAAAACGAAGCCACGACACACCTGGAAAATCTTAGAATGACAATTGAAATTCCAAAGACCAGTGTTTTGAAAACTCAAATGATCTTAACCACTTTTGCTATGCAACCGTATCTTGAAGCTGTTTTAAAGTCAAGGCATAATTTTGTTTTCTCGTTTAAGATTGAACACTTCATCGATTAATCAGTTGTCCGAACATGAATGATTGGTCCACAACTCTAATTGCCCCTGTGATGGCTCAGAATACTTTGCAAGTGGTGTTTTTATAGACACCCGAGGAAGCGTTCTATTGTACCGATTATAAGACTGCTACATTTTACACAATGTCGCATCACATATTTATATTACAATCTTTGCCTTTCTTGGAGATCTGCTGTAGCATGCATCCTTTCTATGGGCTGTTGTCTACGCCAGGAAGAATATCTCTCCCACAGTAATGGGACATAGTGTGCACACCTTTAATGGACTTAAGATATGTGATCTATGTCTTTTAAAAGAATTGAGTAATGTAAATATTATTCACTGTATATCTACGTCCTTATAATTGAAATAAATGTATGCACTTCTGGATAGCGCTGCGAGGCCCTAGGGCAGTTATGCGCTATACAAATGCAATTTTTCATTTCATTTCATTTCATTTCATAGGGTAGGAGTGGAGTACATTGAGGACCCAACATGAAGTTTTTGCCCTCCCTCCTTCTACTAGTTCCGTCTAATCTTAGCCAACTGTGCCATAGATTTGTGCCCATGTTTCTTCTCAGATTGGATGTATGAAGAATGTGGTGAAATAATTTGCCCAGATGTGAACATATTTTCTTTCTACTTTAAACCCCTAAATGTTGCACAACTATCATTTTAATCTTTGATATATCGTGGTATTGCTCTGGATTTTAAGCTTTTTTTATCTTGTGTTTTATTGAATATACCATGGTCTTATGCTATGAATTGTATTTTTATGTCTGTCTTGTGCAATGCTTTTATGGACGGTTAATTGTCTCAGAATAAAGTCTATTGTTGATGGTGTGTATATATGTATGTGTGGTATATATTTGTGTGTGTGTTATCTGTGTGTTATGTGTGTGTTATGTGTGTGTATATGTATATAAGTATGGAAGCCCCCTCTTCACCCCCCTCCCGGCCTCCCTCCCCTCCCACTCCCCAGACTCCTTGTCTGAACTAACTCTGAACTACCTCCTAGTCCTCCTGAATTCCCACCTTCCTTCCCCTTCTCCCTCATTCCCCAGACGCTCCTTAACATAGAACTCATTCTCGCAAACCTGTCGTTGGAAGTCGCCTCTCTCAGAAAAGACGTCAATTTCCTATCCTCACTCAACCGCCCTAATCCTGCTAGTTCTCTGTGCACTGATCAAAGCAACGCCTCAGCCATCCAGCTACAGGATTAAAGATCGTTTTGGCCTAAACGTCTCTGTCCTTAAATGGTTCACCTCCTTATTCCAACACAGAACCCAGCAAATTAAAATCCTTGACTGCCTTTCTAAACCACTGCCCATCTCCCTAGGGGTCCCCCAAGGTTCCATCCTCTCCCCTTCCCTAGTTAACCTCTTCATGGAACCCCTCAACCTCATCCTTAAACAAGCAGGAATCAATTACCACCTATACGCCGATGACACCCAACTTTACTGTAAAATCCAATCCCGTTCAGATGTCATTCACCTCAATGACACCTTGAGTAAAATTCAATCCTGGTTCCACTGTAACCACCTCAAGCTCAATCCAAAAAATACTGAAATCATTCTTTTCTCCCATAAGAACAACTCTCTCCCCATTCTATCCTGGATCTCTGACCTTACTGCACTCAACTGCTCCCTCACCATTTCCAACTCTGTCAAATCACTTGGCTTTAACCTTGACTTGAAGTTTTCTCTTATCCCCACATTAAAAACTCAGCCAAAAGCGCTCTCTACACACTCGGCTTTTCCCGTGTTTCCAGCCAAATTAAGTTTGACCGTGTTCCATACTCCAGCAACCTCAGCAACGAAGTGTCCTAGCGCTCTGTGTTTACCAGTTGGACAACTGCTTCAACCTAAAAGACTACGTGTGCGTGGATACAGATATTGGATAATAAGAGGATCTCATATCCCTGGCTTGCACATCACGGAGCATTCATTCCTGCGAGCCCTCAGCCATCTATAATTGATCGATCATCATACTCTCAGCGTTCTAGCCTGAGGGACGGCTATGCTCTATACATAGGTACTCACCGGGTGACAACGTTAAAATCCTTTTTGAGACCAATACTGTGGTATCTCAGTTCATTTGATTACAGCACAGCTTACAGCAGTGTTTTAATGTCATCAGTCCTGAGGATGGTCTCGATAAATTTGTTGTAAAGAGACCGAAACGTCGACCTTCATCTTATCTCTACAGTGTTTGATTCACTTTGTTTTCTGAGATAGATGTTCTTTTTAGGTTTTGCTGTGGTATTGATTATTGTACTATCACGTCATTTATACCAGCATCTCCATACCTGCTTTTTTGATTTATTGCTGATTTAATGAACTTTTTGATAAAATTCTTTTTATATACACCTTTGTGTTTTGTTGTTTATATGTTTATGTGTTTACAATTTGATTATATGATTTACACATTTGGTTAATTAATTTCTCCGCAATTGACATTGAATAACTGATTGTTCTCCTGAACTATATCCCTTGAAGGCCTCCCTACCTTTTCATTCTCTACACACTCCAGCACTTAAAGAAAATAAAACCCTTCATTCCAGCTGATGACTTTAAATTAGTTGTCCAATCTCTGGTTCTGTCAAAAATTGATTATGGGAATGCCATCCTCACTGGAACTCCTAAAACACACCTCGCCCGATCAAATCGGTTCTTAACCTAGCCGCTAGGCTCATTAATGACCTTAAATGGCTGCCCCTTGAAGGAAGAACCACATACAAGACAGCGTGCATCACGCACAAAGCCCTGCATCAAAGCTCCCCGCAGTACCTCACAGATAAACTTCACATAGCAGGCAGCTCTAGATCAAAACAGTCAATTACACTGCTACTAAATCCTACATCCAAATATTTATTTTTATATCTCCACTCATTCTTCAATGCAAATTGCTATATATATAATGCATATTTAAATAACGAAGCAAACCACATTCACTGGATGATGTCAACAGTGATGTCATTTGAGATGTCATCAGTGATGTCACTGACCATGTCATGAATGATGTAATATGTGACCTCATCAGCAGTGGATTGCGGGTGCGCGAAATATAGTTAGTACAACTAACTATATATGAGCAATTTCAATGGTTTTGCATGAGTGAATTATCCAGCTAACTATAACACCCCTAAAACTTATAGTTTTTTGAGTGAATTTCAAAGGTTTTTAAAATGCTAATTCCTAACTATATAAGGTCTGAAACCTATGGTTTTTTCAGTGAATTTCAAAGGTTTTTTAAATGCTAATTCCTAACTATATAAGGCGTGAAACCTATGGTTTTTTAAGTGAATTTGCAAGGTTTTTTTAACGCTAATTCCTAACTATATAAGGCATGAAACCTATGTTTTTTTCAGTGAATTTCAAAGGTTTTTCAAATGCTAATTCCTAACTATATAAGGCCTGAAACCTATGGTTTTTTCAGTGAATTTCGATGGTTTTTTTAAATGACAATTTTTAAATGTATAAATTTTTTTTTATATACGGATTTGCTATATTTTTGCAGGCAGGTGTTCAGAAGGCACGCCCCCTTTTTACAACACTCTGCAGCGCTGCTCCATTGCGCATACTGGAGATACCTGTTGGACTAGTTCCCTCTAGGGTACCTCTGGATTGAACAGGAATTAATTCCCCATCTTAAACTGTGCAAACGCGCCCCGTAGAGTGGGCTTGCCTACCTGGAATCTCCAGTATGCGCCAGGGGGCTGCATTGCAGAGAGGTGTATTGAGGCCACACTCTTTTTTACACCTCTCTGCAATGCAGCCCCCTGGCGTGTTTGCAGAGGGGGAACTAATTCCCCTTGCATACTGGGGGTCCCTGGGGGCCAACTGGCCTACCTGGAATCTCCAGTATGCGCCAGGGGGCTGCATTGCAGAGAGGTGTATTGAGGCCACACTCTTTTTTACACCTCTCTGCAATGCAGCCCCCTGGCGTGTTTGCAGAGGGGGAACTAATTCCCCTTGCATACTGGGGGTCCCTGTGGGCCGAATAGCCCACCTGTAACCTCCAGTATGCGCCAGTAGGCTGCATTGCTTTGCCCCGGGGGGCAGTGGTCTCAGGGGCAGTGTGGGGGGGATTGGGGACCCCCCACACTACTTTATCACTATGCCCTCGCGTTTTGATCCCCCGGGGGGTTATTTTTAAAAAAACAGACCGTTTTTTTTTTTTTTTAATTGAGCCTTTTTTGTCCTTTTGGGACCACCTGGGCAGGCTTAGGGGGTCATGGTGTCTACCCTGCCCCCTTTTTTTTCTACACGTTTGTTTTTCTGCTTTCTTGTGCCTCGGTCTACCTAGCACAAGATGGATGCCAACACTTCCTGGTTAGAAGTGTTGACAGCCAATGAGCATGCTGCTTTCTCGGGAAGGCATGCTGATTGGCTGCCACTGTCTGTCAACACTCCAAACCAGGAAGTGTTGGCAGCCATCTTGTGCCTCGGTAGAACCAAGGCACAAGAAAGCAGTGAAACAAATGTGGACAACACACAAAGGGGGCAGGGTAGAAGCACCCTGACCCCCTAGGCCTGCTCAGGGGGTCCCACAAGGACCCCCAAGGCCCCCCCAAAAATATTTTTTGTTTTGAAAAATCATGGGGTACGCTCACCGTGCGCGTACCTCACTAAGGTACCTGTACGGTGCGCGTACCCCGCGATTTTCCCCCTAAAAAAAAATTGGGGGGGGCCTTGGGGGTCCTTGTGGGACCCCCTGAGCAGGCCTAGAGGGTCAGGGTGCTTCTACCCTGCCCCCTTTTTGAGTTCTACACATTTGTTTTTCTGCTTTCTTGTGCCTCAGTCTACCGAGGCACAAGATAGCTGCCAACAATTTCTGTTTTGGAGTGTTGACAGACATTGGCAGCCAATCAGCATGCAGCTCGCGCACGCAAAGGTCCGTGCACATACACGTACGGTGCGCGCACGGTACGTGGACCCGGGCGCGTACGGTGCGCGCTTATAGATATATACATGTTTTCAAATTCGATTTTCTCAACAACTACTGGAGGGATTTACACCATTTAAACAAAAGGGCGATCTGCGAATCAGACTCTACTATTTTGCAAAATTTGGTGTAATTCCGTTCAACGGTTCGTGCTGTAGCCGTGTCTAATCGTCCTATGGAAATTAACATGGGGGAAACACCTTTTGGGACCCCCCTTTTTTCTCGGCCCCCGCTTGACGAATCTTCCCGAGACTTTCGGGGAAGGAGCAGAGCGGGCCATCTTCTTTGAGGAATTCGCAAAGATTCAACAACTGGCGCCAAAGTTATTCCCAATAGAATGTTGCGGATTTCCTATGGAAACTAGGTCCTAACTATATATACCTACTGGCGACCGCCAGTACGCCCCCTATTCACAGGATGGGTCAGGGACATCAGACACATCACAGGGGGTGGAGCCAGCATTGTGGGGGGAAAGCCCAGCCCTATTCAGGTCCCAGGTGCACTCCTCCCCAGCCATCAACATGCAGATCTCCCATTCACCACCGGGGCAGACACATCCTGACTCCAGGAGCCTGGCACACCAGCCAGCCCCAGCAATCACAAGCCAGCACATTTACTGCACAGACAGGCCAACTTCTAGAAGTGGCACTTCCACACTAGACACAATAACGCCGCACACATCATCGCGCAGCATTTAATCACACGAGTCCGCACATACCAAACTCGCACTTGCACTCCCCACGCATCAGGAATTACCAGGGACACACACATTCCCCATGCATTCCTATGGGAGGGCAGGCCAATCTCACACACGCACTCAGAGAGCGCACGCATTTTACACTGCGCCACAGTGCAAAAGTGCGCAAAGACCAGAAATCATTATAATTAGGTAACACTAAAGGGCAAAAAGTTCAGGGGTGAACCTGCCAGAAGGGCCAAGTCCAACACTCGCACTTCCCATTCTTAGAACACTCATCGGCCCTTCGCTTTCTCTCTCAAACACATCAACACCCTTTTCTTCCTCCTCTCTTGCTCTAACACGAATAGACACACAAACTCACACGCCACTCCTGCCGCCCGATATGTTTTTCATGCTCACCAAGCAGCCATCATAAACACACCTCGCCCCTACCCTTTCTTTTGCATAAAGAACGCATGAGCCTGTTTCTCACCCATCCTTTTGATCCTAAGGTTAAGGGCTCTTCCTAAAGTGCACTCAACCAGGCTTTTATGGAGTCATTCATGTTGCCTGTTAGTCAACGGCATTCTGTACCTGCCGCACCAGGACGCGTTTATCAAGCTGCAACGGTGAACCTCGCAACTTCTATGAAGTATTGTAAAACACACCGGGTGAGCATGTGGCCTTACGGCTAGAGCTGCGGGCTTTGAAGCTGGGGAGCTGGTTCGAGCTTTGACGCCTGCTCAGCACCCGGTCATTCTGGGCAAATCACTTAATCTCTCCATGCCTACCAAAAATGCTGAATGTGTTGTTTACTGCTGCACGCCACACACTGCTGCACGCCTCACACTGCTGCACACCTCAGTGCTGCAGGCTGCACACTGCTGCATTACTCATACTTCTGCACGCCTCACACTGCTGCACGCCTCACACTGCTGCACGCCTCACACTGCTGTCCGTCTCACACTGCTGCATTACTCACACTGCTGCATGCTACACACAAGCTTGGAGATTGAGCTGCGGAAGTTGAGGCAATTTGACTTGCCTCCTGAAGTCTGTAATGTCATTCTGGCAGCCCGGCGTCCCTCCACAAAGTCGGTATACACCTGCAGGTGGAACAGATTTGTGGCATGGTGCACAGCAAAGGCTGTGGATCCACTCTCTGCCCCCCTTTCTGAGGTTCTCCTCTTCCTTCTTTCTCTTGCCCAGCAGGGCTCTGCTCTGGGCACTATCAAGGGCTACCTTTCTGCCCTTTCCGCCTTCTTAAGGCTACCTGATCAGCCGTCTTTGTTCAAGTCCCCAGTTGTAAATAGGTTTTTGAAGGGCATCACACACATGTTCCCTCCTGTTCCATTCGTGATGCCCCAGTGGGACTTGAACCTTGAACTAACTTATCTGATGTGCACTCCCTTCGAGCCACTTCATAACTGTCCTCTCCGTCTTCTTACCTTTAAGACTGCTTTCCTGGTTGCCATCACCTCTGCCACTCTGCCAGGAGAGGGAGTGAGCTCCAGGCTCTTTCTTCCAAACCACCATTCCTTTCTGTCCATCCTGACAAGGTTGTGTTGCGGACAAGTCCCTCTTTCCTGCCCAAGGTAGTCACAGCCTTCCACATTGGGCAGTCCATCACCTTGCCCACCTTCTTTCCACCTCCGCATCCCTCAAACGAGGAAGAGCGGCTCCACCGTCTGGACCAAAAACGTGCGCTTTCATACTATCTGGATCGCACACGCCAGTTCCGGGTGGATGACCAACTCTTTGTTGGTTACGTGGGCGCTAAGAAGGGACGGGCGGTGCACAAACGGACCATCTCTCGGTGGATCGTGTTGTGTATCCAGGCATGCTACTCCTTGGCTGAAAAAGAACCTCCTGTTGGGCTGAGGGCCCATTCCACTCGGGCCACGGCGACTACTACTGCCCTGGGCCGGGGAGTCCCCTTGCAGGACATTTTGTCAGGCAGCTACGTGGGCCTCCTGCACACGCTCACAAGACACTACTGCCTGGACAGCCAAGTCCGGAGGGATGGCTTCTTTGGCCGTTCCGTCCTCCAGGACTTTCTGGTGTGATTATTGGTGCGCAGACCCACTACCGGGGTTGGTATTGCTGGGGTATCTATTCTAAGGTAAGGAATCTATCACTAACGTGTTTCTTTCACATGCGCAAGTTACTACTTGTGTAACGATATATCTGTAAGAAACATTAGTTAGTGATAGATTCCTTACAGGCCCACCCATCCTCCCCATTCTGCGAACCGATATCTAGGGTTAAGGTCATCCCCTTTCAGGGCCCTAGTTTCATGGCACCAGTTTCATGGCACCAGTGTTGGTTTTTATCATGGCTCTGCGTTTCTGGCGCGGAAAAGCTGTGTATAAGAACTAACGTCAGCACACGGAGGCGGCGTCTAAGTGCTCCGACGACGTCATCACGGCGCCGACGACTGATGCGGAGCCGTGTTCGACACCTACCGACGCGCATGGGTACTGCTACGCAAAAATTTCCGGCTCCAGTCTGACGCCTGGGGATATTCTAAGGTAAGGAATCTATCACTAACTAATGTCTCTTACAGATATATCGTTACACAAGTAGTAACTTGTGCTACTGGTACAGGAGAATGATTCCAGAGGAATTCCAAGCGCAAAGCTTCACAGAGGGAGAACGCGCAAAAAGGTACAAGGTAGGTAAAAGAGGGAGGACAGAATAGGAAGGAACGCCAGGAAGGGCAAGTGAAGCTTGAGCTGGTGCGCTATACATCTGCTCTGCGGCCGAAAGCGCTCACTCCAACTGATGCAGAAATGTACAGTAAAATGCGGCTTACTTGAGAACTGTTGAATGAGTGCACTTGATTCCCTGGACACTGGTGCTCGATGGTAATCCTACCGGAGCTTTGCGGCAATGAAGACAAGCGGAGCTACAACCTCTGGAACAGATGTGGAGAGTTCAAGTGCATTTCACAAAAGGTGACTTCACTCGGAACAACTAATTCTGACCTAGTATACACAAAGGGCAGGGTTCTTCTTCTCAGGGACTACTTGCGCTCTGCTATGTTTCTGATTACTGTCTGTATGAGTTAATGATTTTGGGTAGTGGTGCCACAGGAAAGGGGTGACCCTCCCAACCCCTTTAAGGATGTTGCTCACACAACATCAAAATTTGCGACCAATTCCTATGCACACACAGTAAGTCCAAACATATAATCGATACAATAGTGTATTTTGCCAAAACAATAAGATTATTGTCCACTTCCTCTTGTTGAGAATTTTCCTTTTAATATTCGAGCTACACCGCGCCAGCCAACACGTGTTTCATCAAAGTATATGTCACTTTGATTCTTCAGGGCTGGAGATCAAAACAAAATATATACAATATTGAATATTCTAGCCAGAATATCCGTTACACCAACCATCTCACAAGATGGACTGGTGTTAACCAACATCATAATTAACCACATTGATACATTTTGCATTTGAGGAGAAACATATTCCCAAAGGCTTGAGAAACTTTCGTGCGTATGCAAACAAAAAGCAGAATGTGATCATTCTCTTTTCTTAAACACTGGTTATTCTTATTTGAAATCCCTTGTGCATGTTCAGTGAGCATGCAGAAATATGATGGATTGTGATCCCTGTCATATGAAAACCACGATATGTACATTGAAGCATTTTATTCATTGTGTTGTTGCATTATTAAAAAACACCTATTTACAGAAAATATAAATTGCGCATCCACAGACATCAAAATATTCACAGTGGAGATGTTTTGTGCCTAAAAGGGTGGAGAAGCCAAAAGACCCGGTAATATATACTAGCAGACCGTCCCGACGTTGTCCGGGTATGAAATAGAATGTGTGTAATGTGTGTCTTTGGCAAGGGAGATTTATTTTAAAATCTCGCGGTAGACAACATTTTTTGTTTCATTAGAATAGGGATGGAGAAGGCTTGCCTCCCTGGGCCCTGTCCAGCCCCTGGATGCCTGGAGGATTTTCCTTGCTGGGAGCTGTGTTGCTCCATCCTTTGATCTCCAGGATTTCTGGGACCTTACTGGCTGCTTTTGCCCTTGCCAGGACCTTCAGCAGCCTTCCTGCGCCTTATTATTGGACTGGGCGCGCTTTTGATGTACTTTCCTTAGAGAAGGGAGAGCCTGGGGGCTGAGCAGCGCAGCGCTGCAGTCCATATCGAGGGAATCCCCCTCGCAGGGATTCCCCCTGTGGCCCCTTCATCGCAGGAGCCCACCCTGCATTATGCCCGATTCTTGTTAATGTTAAAATAAGGGTGCCACCCTTTTTTATAGGCGCCTTAACGGGTGCCCACCCCGTTTCTACGTTTTTCTTGTACTTCGAGGGTGCCCACCCCTCGTTATGGCTCCCGAGTATCACCGCCGCAGCCCTCGCGCCGCAAAAAGGAAGTCAGGCACTGGGGTGCCTGACGATGGGCGGGACTTCCTGTTTGCGAAGGAAGTCCGGCCCGCTGCCGCGCTGTAATTGGTTGCCTGGCCGGGAGAAGAGACATGCTGCCTGAGGAGCCACGAAGGCTCCACATGAAGTCCCGGTCCCGAGATGGGGGACCGGGTGAAGAGCAGGGCGAAACGGGCACACTTGGAAGGCGGGGCTCCCATGAGGAGAGAGAACCCCGCCGAGCGCTACCGCCGCACATGAGAGGAGTCCCCCGAGAGCAGCCCGGTGAGTACAAAAGGGCTGAGGGGCTTGGGGGGCCATGTTTGTTTGAAAGGCCCCCAGAGGGGCCTGTGCTGAGCCCCGTGGCTCCTACCTTTTCATGTTTGGAGAGCCAGATGGCTCTCTGGGGCAAATCAGTTCTTTCAGAGCCAGAGGGCTCCAACGTTTTTGCGCAACATGTATTCCTAGAGCCTAGAAGGTTCCCGTGTGTGGCGCAGTTCTGTTCTGGAGGGCTAGCGAGAGCCCCTGCTGCAGTTTTGTCCTACAGCTGCCCAGCAAGTAGTGGGCAGCTGCACCTTTTAGGTCTTTTCTTTCTAGGGACTATGTCTTTGAACTTAGGAGTGAGTTGCACTCCTTCATCCCTAACCTTGGCCTTCCCCAGCTGCGCAGCACTTAGTGCCAGCTGCAGCGTTTAGGCCCTGTTCTGTCCCCAGCTGCCCAGCAAGTAGTGGGCAGCTGCTACGTTTAGGTTTTGGCGCAGTGGCGCAACCTGGACTTTAGATGTGAGTTATGTGCTACATGTGATTTCTGCACTAAATGTGATTTATGTACTAAATGTGATTTATGTGATATTATGATTTATGCGCTAATGCTTGGGGTGTTAGGAAATGTACTGGGTGTAGTATGTTTTGCGCACCCTGTGTTCTGACACCGCTGAATGTGTCTTATGCATCATGTGTGAAGCTCTGCTTGTTCTATGTTCTAAGTGCTAGTTCTGCCAAGTGCTTATTCCTGACAGTGGTCCATGTGGCCCTGTCAGGTGTACATAATCCCTTGTAAATATTGCCCGTGCCAGTTGGCACAATGTACATCCTGTGATTATGATTCTGATGTGTTTCATAATACGAAGGCTATTTTTATATAACCTTGTGTGGAGTTCCTTTTGTGGGGGGCCTGGGATGTTGTTGCTGGTGGGTGCGTGCGCAAATACTTAACTTACATTGCCCCGGGGATCAGCCTTACTGCTCGTGTCACGTTGCCAAGGGGGTGAGCAGGGGTTATCTTTGGAGTGTAACTTCCTTGCCCTAACTAGAGTGGGGGTTTCTGCCTGGCTTTGGCGTAAGCCTCAGCCAACCAGAAATCCCATTTCTAACAGCGAGGGAGAGGGGGCCAAGGGGAATTGTGGCGTGGGCGCGTATGTGTGATGAAGAAGGACCTCTGTCTCTGAAGACGGTCTCTGTGGGTCTTGGAGACTAATGTGTGACGTATGCCACGGTTACAATGTATTTTATCACTTAGTTAAATAAGAGGCTCCAAAATCTGGACACTCAAGATTGATACACCAGATTAATGTAACGTTTAAACCTTTCTTTAACAAGAGCAAGATAAACAAGCTCTCGGAATTGCTGTGGCGGGGGGCGGGGTAGCTGCAGCCTTTGAAGTCTGATGCCTAGGCACAGACAAATGGTGGTGCGCGATGTGCACGCGGGGGCGGGGGAGCGGCAGCCTTTGAAGTCTGATGCAAGGCACAGACAAATGGTGGTGTGACGTGGCTGGCGATGGCGTGCACGCGCATACTCACATGAACTAGACGCGATCCGCAAATTTGGTAGAGTTTTTGAACTGCCTACTATAATCTCGCTTATCTATCCCTGCGGGATAGAAATAGTCGAGACCTAAAAAGATAATAAAGGAATTGGAAAAAGCACTGAAATTATAAAGGTAGAAGTGACAGGTAGTAGAGTTTTATTTTTGTTATGGCATGGTTTAACTGTTTAGCATGGAATGTGGCAGGTCTGAATAGTAGGATCAAGAGGCAATTAGTGGCAGAAGAATTAAAAATTGTATAAACCGCAAATAGTTATGTTAACGGAAACGCATCTTGCGTATAAAGATTATGGCTTTCTAAAATAACTGGGATTCGAAGCAATAATTTGTACTGCACAAAGCGCTTCCATACGAGCGGTTGCTATATTAAAGCACAGACGGTTCATGGGTGTAACGGGTAAGAAAGTGACTGATAAAAATGGGAGGTGGGCTATAGCTCAGATGATGGGGTAGAAATATGTACTTTGTGCACTGTATGGGCCTAATATAGATGATCCTTCTAGATTTGATAAGATAAATGTTGAATTGTGAAGTGGAACGGGTGGTGATGGGTGATTTTAACTGTGCCATGGATTATGGAATCAATACAACTAGACGGGGGCATTTTATAGAATGCGAAAAACAAGGGCCACAATCAAGGAGCTAGGGCGACTACAGGGTATGAGAGATGTGTGGAGGACACTACACCCAAATATTCCAGGTTATGCTTACTATTCTGCTCCACACAAACTTTATTCATGGATAAACATGGCTTGGGCTACAGCTTCTATTTTAAGGACAATGGACATGGAAATAAGCCCAAAAGTAACTTCTGACCATAATCCTATTCTTTTAACATTAAAAATTCCTGATGAGAATAAAGCACCCAGAAACTTCTCGTTTCCTAGGTATCTACTGTTAGACGAGGAGTACGTGGTTAAGACCAGAGGCCAGCTTGAAGCCTTTTTTGAAGAGAATGCAGGATCTGCTTCTCCCATAGTGATATGAGATACATGTAAGGCTGTTATCAGAAGGTATACACAACAGTATATCTTGCAGCAAAATAAGGATCAAAGAAAAGAAGCTAAGGAGAGTATCTTGGCAATACGTGTGGCAGAAGACCAGCACGCAGAGGGAGTTCTGAGGGGGATTAGTGATTTGGAAAGATTGGAACAACTGGGATCTATTTTAATTGATCTCAGATCAAAGTTGAAGAGTAAATTTAGGGAAAATGTCATGGTAAGCTATAGCAAACATCGTAGGTCGCAATATGAATTTGGGGATAAAATTGGTAAGATTCTTGCTTTTAAGGTTGCAGATGACAGGGCTTAGGCTCATATAAAGGCTATTAAGGGGTCGAATGGTATCTTGTATGAGCAACAACAACAGATTTTAGAACAGTTTGTTTTGTACTATCAAGCATTGTATACTTCATTGTCTCATCCTAAGCAAGAGGATATTTTTAGCTATATTCTCGCTCCCTGAAAAATATGGGGATGGAGACCTCTGATCTACTGGATGAAAATAGATCAGGCGAAGCATTAGGGCAATTAGTGTACTACCATCGGGCAAGGCAGCAGGGGAAGATGCGATTCCCCTGGAATTTTATAAAACTTTTAAAGATGTCTTGCTGGCGCCACTCAGTCAGGTAATAAGTGTATCTGTAACAATAGCAAAATCCCTGATTCATGGAACAAGACGCAAATAATTTTTTTTATGAAAAAAAAAACCAGCTGAGGAATGGGGGTCATATCAGCCGATTTCACTTTTAAACGCTGATGAAAAAATATATGCGAAAATTCTCGCTAATCGTTTATCCCCTATAATGCCTACTTTGGTCTCCTGCCATCAGCACATGGTTATCCAAAGGAGGGATACAACAGCCCACGTCAGTATGGCAGTGGCTGCTTTTGATGTGGCTGATATTAGAACCACCTCACTCTGTATGATATTACTAGACGCAGAGAAGGCATTTGACCGAGTGTGGTGGAGCTTTCTATGGGCTACATTGTCAGCTTTTGGGAGCAAGGGCCAATTTAAAAGGCACATACAAGCTTTATGTGATAAGCCTTATGCTAAACTAGCGTACTTAGGGTTGCAATCATCAATTTTTCAAATACTTTGTGGCACCTGCCAGGGGTGCCCCCTCTCCCCCTTACTATTCGCTCTTTATATAGAGTCGTTTATTCAAGCTTTACAAAATAACCAACAAATACGTGCTTTTGAGTCTGGAACAAACTCGCTTAGTTATCGCATATGCAGACAACATAGCGTTTTTTTCAACAGAGCCAGTAGAAGCGCTACAAGCGATAACAGATGCAGCTAGTAAGTTTGGCTTAATTTCAGGCTATAAGTTAAACGTAAATAAGACCCAAGTTCTTCTTAATTACAAACCCACGTCTTCTTTACAGGGAGTCTGTTCAGTGGTTACATATTTGGGTGTCAAGATAGCTGCCCAAATAGGCAAAAAATGTTCTTTAAACTATGAAGACCTACTGAAGGAAACTGCGAAGTCTTTAAAAAAAATGGCATAAATTGCCTATAGGTATTATTGGTAGAATCAATATCAGAAAAATGAAGGTCTTACCTAAGTTTTTTTTATTTTTTTTCGTTCTATTCCACTACGTGTTCCGAATTAATTTTTAAGCGATTAGATGGAATTCTAAGTAGCTTCATATGGGGATACAAGAAAGCGTGGCAAGCGATAGATCGGTTAAAATTACCCTTTAGCCAAGGGGGTCTGAAATTTCCAGACATTAAAATGTATTTTTGGTCTGCTTCTTTTATTCGTTTTCTGAGTTTACGTTAGCAACTGAGATCAATATGTTTCTGTACAGAATCAGCGACCCAAATTACTTTAAAGGGGTTACATTTAAGACTATATCGAGCAATGTACATATATGGCGTGCTATTATACTTAGGAACAATATCTCTTTTATCATTGTAAATATCCACTATGGCATAATCCAGGTTTGCCAGAGATATTTCAGGACGCAATGGGCAGTAAATGGGAAAGCTTTGAGGTTAAAAGTTTGGGGGATCTGTAGGACTTTAGTGGTTTTATTTCATTTGAGAGACTGCAGATCAAACATAAACTGTCTGATTATATGCTGTTTAAATATTATCAGATCCCGGATTATTTCCCAAGAGACATAAAATTGGTAAATATAACTGACTCTGAGATATGGGATTTTTTAAATGCAGTAGAATCGAAGAAATTGATCAGTAGGGTGTATAAATGGTTAAGCAGTCATAGAATAGATGACTGTGGGAGATTAGCGGATCGATGGAGCAAGGTGTTAGGGGAGCCGGTAGCGGCTAATACTATATCTCAAGCCTTCAAAATAATAGACAAGGCTGTCCACTCTACGAATTTGCGATTGCAACAACACCGTATGCTGTGTCTTTTATACTATACTCCGGAAAGAATAGCCAAGTGGTCAGCCGAGAATACTATGACTAGTGATCGCACAAGCTGCCCCAGATGCAAACTATACGCGGCTGACATAATACAAGTTTGTAACTTGCCCAGTACTGGATACTTTTTGGTTGGATGTTGGGAGGCTTCTCTCTCAGAAGTTGGGGAAAGGAGCACCATTACCACTTATGGAGATTATGATGGGATATAGATCCGGACATCTTAAAAACAATAGTTTATTTGCCATACTATTGGTTTCGGCAAGATTAACTATATCCAGGGAATGGGTATCACCAAAACCGCCATCTGTTATGGATTGGTGGCTGTTAGTGAGACAAATATATGACATGGAACAGGCACTGGCCAAAATAAGAGGTCTTGCTCAATGGTAAAGTTTACGACAATTTGGGTGTCTCTGTTTCTGACGGAATTATTGTTTTGTGTTTAATTGTATAATTAGGGAACAATGTAATCTAATGTGTATATCTTTTTTTAAAATTGTGCACACTGTTTTGTGTCTCTGTATTAACTTCCAGTTGACAAATATTTTTTTTTTTTTTAAGTTATTGTTTTTGTTCTGTTTTGGTCTAAGTTGTCTCTTGTGGCGAGCTCAGATGTAATGCTAGGTGCATGCTATTTTTAATTTGCGAGGTGTCATCCCCTTAAACTGATGACTGTTCTATGTGATCTCTTCTGTTGGGTTCTTGACTGTTAATTGGAATTAGTTGAAAGCTGTGTGTGGGAAGGCGTGGTCTGGCCACGCAGGAAGATGGCCGCCTGCTAGAGGAGCTCCGCCGAGGGACGGACCCCTGACGAGCTTCTCTGCCCTACCTGCTCGAGTGGGTCGTCTCTTTGGTAACGAAAGAGCTCCAGAGACCATGAGGGTTGCTGCGGTGGTCTTTTCTCTCGTCCAGCTGCTCCTGCTTCTATCGTAGCGGAGTGACGGTGAGGCGGCCGGCTCCTGCAGTGCACGCCACGGCATTCGCGCGCTCCTGGGGCCGCGCCTCTCGTCAGCGAAGGCGGCGCCCTCACTACCACAGGGCCGCGCCTCCTCAGATTCTAGGCCGCGCCTCCTTGGACGGTGGGAGCGCGCTTCATTACGGCTGCAGGCTGCCTTCTTGACTTTCATTGCTTGTACTGACAGTAGCAGCGCCCTCCTCAGGCTTATTTCGTAATGGTTTTCCTCACAGTTGCTAGTGACACATTTTGCTTGGAAAGGGCACTATAAAAAGCACGAAAGGAAAACTGAAAGGCTGGCACACCTGTCGTCCCACTGGAGCGCTTATTTTAGTCAAATGTGCATATATGCCCAGGTGAAATAACATTACTGGCAGGGCTAAAGTCGCTTGCACCATTATTTCATGATATTTGCCATTATATGCAGCAGCAGACTATGACTGTCAGTTGAAAGGACAAAAACAACTGTACTGGCAGATACAATTGCAGGAGTACTGGTCCATTTTTCTCCTTGGTTTACATACATCCAAACTAGAGTACAGAAAATATAGCACTTTTATTTAACCGCTTTGTGTGCCATATGCAACATTTGGGTCAGAGTTACTTGACCCTATCGGATTTGTCTCGTCTCTTCAATATTATGACTGTCACATGAAAAGTCAATACTAAAGGGACTGGCAGATTCACTTACAGGAGTACTGATTCATTTTTCTCCTTGACTTTAATTACCTGGCTTTGGCACCTTTCTCTAGCCGCTTTATGTGACGTATCTGTCATTTGGGTCAGAGTTACTTGACTCTATCAGACTTACCTCTCCTCGTTAATTCTTCAGCCTGTTCTCCTATTCTTACACTTTGCCAGTTACGCAGGAGGCAGGGAGTGAAAGGGAAAAGGGCTAAATTTCCATTCACAATCGCCACTACATGTTATGAGCTCCTGTGACTTATTTTTCTTGTTTTGCGCAGCATTGGATGAATGGCCTGTTGATATATTGCCTCACCTTATTCACCTGCTTTTCCTCATTTGGCGCACAAGGCATGTTACTATTGCATTGAACCTGTTTCATATTGTACTGCTTGCTATTTTGTGGTAATGCTATAGTGACCCCTCAATTTGATGCATTTTTGATATGTTACATATGTTGGTCACTACTTTATTACATATCCTTTTTTGCATTTGATAATTTGATGTACCCTTGGTTTCATCATTGCTTCACATTCCAATACCTTATCAATTCGCTTTTGTAGAACATCTCTACAACAGCGCGCTACAATGTCCAATATTAGAAATGGGGGTCGTGGTCCCAAACCGCCACTTTTTACTGAAGTGGTGAAACAAAATTCTAACACACCGGTGAAAGGAAATGGCTCCGCATTCTCCCCCTCATCGCAATCTGCGTCATCTCAAAGTGACAAGTCTGTCAGATACTATGCAACGTATCCTGCTAGAACTATCTGGTGTTAATCGCAGATTGGAGGGGCTGGACATTACCATGACATCTTTGGCTACAGAGACTAAGTCCATTCGTGCTGAACTTACTACCTTCCACACACGGATTGATGCTATTGACTCTAAGATATCGGATATGGAAACTCGACTGGATAATGTCCAAGGCTCAGATCAAGATCTTTTATTTTTACATAGTAAAATTATTGATTTGGAGGATCGTAGTCGTAGAGACAATATTCGATTTTTTGGATTTCCGGAAAACATTGAAAAGCAAGACATGAAGCTTTTTCTGTATGAGACTCTTCCTGTGCTGACTGGTATTTCTTTTACTACTCCTCTTGAAATACAACGTGCTCATAGGCTGGGCCCTCCACGTTCTGATGCTTCTGCCCGACCTAGACCAAATATTGCTTGCTTTCTTCGACATGAGCACACTCGACAGATCTTGTCAATAGCTCGTTCACGTGGCTCCTTCTTATTTCAAGGTCATACTAGCCATATGGCGGCGGACTTCTCCAAAGAGACTAATGAAAGACGGAAGGCGTTCCTCTCTTTCCGACCTCAGCTGCGCTGAATGGACATTAAGTATGGATTATTCGAACCCGCACGGTTTCGCATAACCAGAAATAGAGAATCCAAAGACTTTTATGATCCTGCTCTTCTTCAGCAATTTTTGGATACCATCGCGTCTGATGATATGGACACCCAATCTTCCTCCTGTGCTCAGGCTTCAGTCCAAGGCGTCATCTGCAAGTCTTCCAGAGTCTCCTTCAAAATTCTCTAATGACCCTCGGCAATGTGGCAGAGATATTACACGTCTGCCTCGTTCTCAGGATGATAAGGCCTCAGCACTGCATTCAGTTTCCTCCCTTACTAACATGCCACAAAGGGACAAATCTAGGTCCCCTCTCAAGCAGCCTTCAGATGCTGACTGATTTGTCTGCTTTATTGTATTTTTTGCTATTCTCTAGATCAGGATAATTCCTGTTATTTGTGATGCTTTAACTGTTTACTTAGTTGCCTGCGGATTTCTAGTATTAGAAACTAAGAGCACTGTGGCATTCTATTTTACTTTGTGCTCTTGTTATCTTGTGAGTTTTCAAACATTTAGTATTTCTTAATGGGTTTTTTAGGAATGTGTATGCATTTTAGACCTTTCTCATTATATGTGCATGAGTATTATCTATTACATGTGGGGCTCTCTTCTTGTTCATTTCCTTTGTCATGTTGTGGTTACTGTGATCCAGCTTCACACTGTTCACTTGCTTTATCAGATACTCTGTTTTTGACATAATATATTTTTATTATATTGTTTTACTCACTTAATCTACACTGTCTCTACTTATATTCCCATGTTTCCTTATATGTACTTTTATTCTTTTGTTTACTACGTCTCTCTCTTTTCTCTATTTGGTTTTATTGGCTCTGCTCTTTTCCATCTATTATTTTCTATGCTTCATTAACTATACCTTATCAGTTTCTTTTATTGCATAATATGGGGGTTCCTTTATTTACTTCGCTTCCTTTCATTTTCTTTTCCTTTTCTTCTCAAGTTATTATTTATTGTATGGTAATTTCACCACACATTTAATCATTCTCTTTATTCATTGTTTGCTTTTCTGTTTTCTTGGTTCTTTAACCTTTCCTGTGGTGGTCCTTTTCTAATGCATTCCTTCCCTATGATATTGTACTCGTTATTCAACATGGCGTTATTCATCTCTTTCAGTGGTCACTCCGTTTTGGATTCTTTCATATATTTCTTAAAATAGGTTCTAGTATTTTCTTATGCTTTTATTTTCATGCATTATTATCTGTACTTTCTATTCTCTTTTCTCCCCCCCTTCTTCTAATGGTGCTGGATTTCTCTACTCCCCTCATTTAACTTTCATACTTCTTTCATTCTATCGTTTGCATCTCTTTCATTATGCAATATGTCTCGCTTTTATTCCATTTCCCTTGTTTTTTATTTTTCTCCTCCTGTTATTCTCTTATGGTATGATTCTTATATCATGCTTTTTCCATTGTACTGCATGTATTTCATGATAATGATATATGGCTTTCCATATTTTTCTTGTCGTAACCATGCTCTACATTCGTTTTACAGACTCGGTTTATTTCTTGCTCCCAGACCCCCATTCTTCTTTGCTCGGAGGGGGTCCGGCCTCCCTTGGTGCTGCTGTAGGTGCACCCAGACCCGTTGTTAACAGTCTAGGTTTCTTTTTCCTTTTCTTTCTCTTTTTGTTCTCCTTTTTGCACCTTTAATACTTTTTCTCTCTCTATTCATATTTGCTGTGTTTCTTCCACTCTTCACTCTGCATTTATAATCTACTTTCCCCTCTTCTTTTCCTTCTTTCTTCTTCCTCCTTACCCAGAGTAACAAACTTTTTCTCCTACATCTATTTATTTATTTTCTCTTTAACTTTTTTATCCTCTTGTTCAACTTTACTGTCATGTCTTCTACCCATCCGTTGTCGGTGATCTCCTGGAATGTCCATGGCCTCACCCATTATATTAAACGAAAGAAGGTTCTTTCTTATTTGCATTCTAAACATGTAGACGTTGCTTTACTACAGGAAACACATTTGGACGATATCGAATCTAATAAACTCAGCAGGGACTGGGTTGGTAAAGTCATTCATAGCAGCGTCTCTAAACTGGACCCCACTAATCCCAACCCTGTTCGTAAATGTGGGGTTGCTATCCTCTTTCGAAAGTCACTTCCTTTTACGATTATCAAGACGTGGACTGACCCGAATGGTCGGTATGTCTTTGTTAAGTTGAAACTTGGAAATTCTTTCATATGTCTTAGCTCTGTCTACGCTCCATTAGGTTCCAAAAAGCAATTTTTCCTTCGACTCAATCGCCTCCTTACAGAAATAAATGCCACCCAATTTCTCATTGGAGGTGACTGGAACTTGGCTCCAGACCCTGCCCTTGACAGAACAGGTTGCCTTGATATCGTCAATGCATCAGATAGAGCCATTTTGCGTGACATTCTTTCTGACACTGGGCTTGTTGATCATTGGAGACTCAGTCACCCTCAAGATAAAGAATATACATTCTTTTCTTCTACTCATGGTACCTTCTCTCGTCTTGATTACTTTCTTCTCTCCCAACATACTGTCCGGCTAGTTACAGAATCGAAAATCCTAGAAGCAGCCATTTCTGATCACTCCCCTATTTTCTTGTCTCTTGATTTAGGTCTCTCCAATCCAGGGCGCAAGTCCTGGCGTCGAAACATTAATAAATATAAAACACTAACAGGTAAACTTCTTTTACAGTCCCACATGCGAGACTACCTTTTGATTAATGAGGACTCAATTTCCTCTAAACGAACGGTATGGGCAGCTGCTAAGGCAACTATCAGAGGCCAACTCATGCGGGACGCTGCTCTATATAATAAGAAAAACGCTGCCAAACAGGCTGATCTGGAAAAAGACATTTGCCGACTTTCTCAATTATATATTTCAAAACCGACCCTTCAAAATCGTAAATTATTAGAGCAGGCACGCATGTCTCTCAACAGCCTTTTTACTTATAAGGCTGAATATTCCTTACAAAAGATGAAAGGGCGTCACTATGAGCAGGGTGAAAAAGCTGGTCGGCTGCTGGCTGCGCAACTACGCCAGAGGGAGGCTGCTATGGCAATTCCCGCAATTAAATCAAGTTCTGGTGATATGCTTACTCGACCGCAAGAAATCGTTGATGAATTTGCTTCCTTTTACAGATCTCTCTATTCACCAAGCACTCACATAGACACTTCAGAGATGTCAAAATTGTTGGATACGATACATCTTCCACGACTCTCTGATGATGGTAGAGCTCTACTTGATGGAGCTATTACGAAGGAGGAAATTTCCTCGGCTATTGCTGCCTTACCCTACCATAAAGCACCAGTCGAGGATGGTTTCCCCCCCGAATTCTTCAAATGGACTGGTCAGAGTATGGTTGATACTCTACATGCCGCATTTGCAGAAGCCACGGAGGAATCTTCTCTTGGTTCTATTTCCAACAAGGCCATCATAGCTGTTTTACCAAAACCTGGTAAAGATCCTTTGCTGTGTGGTAGCTACCGCCCCATATCCCTTTTAAACTCTGATGTTAAGATTCTTGCAAGTATCCTCGCCTCTCGTCTTCGTAAGGTTTTACCTTCTTTAATACATAACTCACAGGTAGGCTTTGTTCCTGTCGTTCATCTCGAAATCATCTACGTACTCTCGCTCATGCTTTATGGTCAGCCAAAAATCTTGCTGACGAAGCCCTACTCCTTTCTCTGGATGCTGAAAAAGCTTTCGACCGTATTGAGTGGGAGTATCTTTTTGCCATAATGCAACGATTTGGTTTGGGTGACCAATTTGTAGCTAAAGTGCGTCTGTTATATGATAGTCTTTCAGCCCAAGTTAACTGTGGCGGTTTTCTTTCTACTCCATTTCCAATCAGACGGGGAACCCATCAAGTTTGTCCTCTTTCCCCTCTTCTTTTTCTTTTGGCAATGGAACCTTTGGCTGCTGCAATCCGTCAGTCACCCGCAGTGGTTGGAGTTCCTCTTCCAATAGGTCATTCAAACATGTATTTATACGCGGATGATATTCTTCTCACACTTGCTGATCTTCCCCGCTCTCTCCCTACTCTCCTTCGTATCATAAATAATTTTTCTTCTTTTTCCGGTTACAGGATTAACTGGGATAAGAGTGAAGCATTGCCCATGTCCATTGGTACTACAAAAGCTGCAATTTCTGGTTTTCCATTTCACTGGCAATCTTCCCGCCTTAAATATTTAGGAGTGTTGATTAACAGAGGTCTGGATAATATAGTTATGGACAATTTAACACCGTTGATTGCACAAATGCAAAGAGATTTCGATAAATGGAAAGTCCTTGGCCTATCTCTTTGGGGGCGGGTTCAGGCGGTTAAGATGGTCACCCTACCCCGATTTCATTATGTTCTAGATATGCTTCCTCTAAACATTCCCCTGACTATTCTTCAGTCCATTGACTCCAAAGTTAAACTTTTTATTGGGGTACGGCCAAACCGCGTCTTACCTTGGCCAAATTAAAATCTCACCAATTGTACGGCGGCTTGGGTCTTCCCTCTATTGAGCATTACTCACTCGCCCTCCATCTTTCACAACTTTCCTTTTTTTTGCCCAAGTCTAAAGACATACCTCAAAGGGTCCCACTCGAACGTCACTTATTATCTTCTAGTCTTGGCTTGTCCCTTTTATATGGTAGGGGTTCCAGTTCTTCTGACCCCAAAAATCCTATCTTATCTGGTATGTATAAATCTTGGCAAAGAGGTCATCGTTTACTTAATTCTAATCTGCGGCTTCATGTTAAAGCTCCTCTATGGTCCAACTCGGCTATTCGTGTTCATGGTCGCATGCTATCATGGCCTCTATGGCAGGAGGCTGGTGTTCACTCTTTGGAACAATTGTTCCATGACAACAATTTTAAATCTTTCTCTCAAATCAGTGACAAATTCCAATTGCCATCCACACACTCTCATCAATATACTCAACTTCAACAAGCCATCACTAAACATTTAGGTTCTCCACCTGAATTGCTGGACACATCTCCTATTCTGTCTTATTTACATTTCTGGGGTAATCTTAAAGGTGTGACTTCTGGTCTTTATAAAACTTTCCTGCATCCTCTTTTCGCAACCTCTTTCGAAAGCTCTTCAATTAAAATGGCAATCTCGCTTATCAGTTACATATTCCATTGCTCAATGGGATCAAATCCTAGAAGGTTTACATAAGGGTGTCCGAAAGGCTCGTCTCAAATTCTGCATTTTCAAAATCATCCATGAATGGCACTGGTCTCCATATAAACTACATCATGCTAAATTGTTAACACACTCTTTGTGCTGGAGATGTTCTGCTTCTGGTTGTGATATTACACACATTATTTGTGAATGCCCCCGTACTAGATCATTTTGGCTTTTTATAAGAAAGACTTTGGCATCTACTATGTCATTACCATTACCCTTTACTTCTGCAAATATTATCTTACATGATTTTCGAGGTCTCCCGACATTATCTAAACCACAGACTTGTCTTCTTCATACTGCTTTGGCTACGGCCAAAATCTGTATATTGCGTCATTGGAAGTCCTCTTTATCTCCTTCTCAGGAAGAATGGCTGGTGGCTATGGTACAAACAGCCTCTTATGAACGTGTAATTTATAATTTGCAAGATCAGGCTACTGTTTTTCTTCAAACATGGTCCCCATTCCTAGAAGCCACGGTGGATGGTGACCCTGTCTCCACTCCTTCCTCTCCAACGTCTGTTATCCCTTCTTAATTATTTTTATTTTGTATTTGTGTACTCTTCCTGAGATTTTTTCTGCTCATTCATTCTTTTCATGTGCCTCGGCCTCATCGCATTTTCTCCTTTCCCTTGTTACTCTGGGTTTTTCTTTTCTGTTCTTTTCTTCTTTTTTCTTTCTTTCTTTTCTTTTTGCTTTTCCTTTCATTCTTTCGCTATCTTCTTTTCTACTATCCTTTACTTCATCATTTACAGAATATTTGCTATTTCTACCTTCCCACATCCATTATATCCTATGTATAATCATATTATTTTCATACCTTTATTATGATTCATTTATCAATATCTTATTTTATTATCCATTTACAAATGTACGTATTTCTGTATTTTCATCTAAAACTTAATAAAAAATTTCAACACAAAAAGAAAGCTGTGTGTGAATTGCGAGGAGTCATCTCTCAGTATGCTTGTGTTGCTTCATCTCATTTTCTGTTGGTTAGATGACATTAATGGTTGGTGGCCATTGTGTCTGAATTTATTGCAATGTAATTGAATTCTCTTGGGTTTGTTCCTTTAAATATAGATTGAAATTACAGCTACTGTGCCAAATTCGGGTATGATACCAATTGGGCGGTAGTACGGTTCAGTAATGGGGCCCACACACTTGCATTTTTCCTACAGTGTTTTTCTTTAGTTTCTTGGTGAAGAGGACGTTTGAGTCTTCCCAGAGTTTTTTTATGGTAACATAGGGACGCTGATTTTAAGAGCGAAATAGATGAGACTTTTGAAAGTAAGGAGGATCTGGTAAAAGGTCTGGTCTTATGTGTCCACTTTGGTTTTCCTTGAAATGCTTTGTAATACCTACATTCCTTTGAAATGCCTATTTGCCCCTTTGCACCCACTATTTGTGACCTACATGGAAATTCGATTAAACTAAAAAAAAAAAAAAAAAATCAGATGGACTGCCTAGTGGGCTAGAATCTGATGACTAGAATGTAGACTTCTTCAGGTCCAGTCACTGCAATTGAAAACTAACCAGACTGAAACAATTGCATACTCTTTCTTGTTGTCAGCAAGAGTGTTGATCACGGCATGGCTTTTCCTTGCTAAAAGACGCTGGACTGTAACCCAATACTACTATAGTACCCACAGACTCAGATTTACAATATTCTTTGATAGTTTTCGGTGTCTACGGCAAAGTCACCTCCATAGAGAGCCATACATTCGGTGGCAGAACGGCTATCCCCGTTCTGCTTTCCCTGAGAAGAGACTGCAGCCACTCTCCTTTTTAAAAGAAAAAGACAACTCTCTGAAATAACCCAACAACCTTTACATACATCTCTTCTGAACAGGAGAAGAAAGTTTATAGCGCTGGTATCTATCGGGACATGAGAAAACTGCACATCCGATGAGGGAGCCCCTATCTTATACATAGTTTTAGTCAGAAAAAGGTATAAAATGCCTCTCTCGGTAATATTTTTTTTTTTTTACACCAGATTCACTTGACTGCAAGGGGGAATTCTTTTCATTTTCAAAGGACGAGTGGCAAAGTGATAATTAATTCCCATGTCTCTGTGCTTTACCTACTTGTGTATAACTCCGAATTAAATTTTGTAAAAAAAAATAAGTGCTGGGGCTCAAAGTTTTATCTTTTTACCAGTGCTGCTGAATGCGGGGTTGACATTTGATCCAGCTACTACCAGACACTCCCTTCCCCTTTATCTGACTATTGCAGGTTCTTTTCACCCCTGCTTTCTTCCTCTTTTCCAGTCTGTCTTTATTTACTTTTTCCTGCCTTTCTCTCTCGTTCAATTCTGTCCCAGTCCCTATAAATTAGTGAATTTGACTAGTACCTGCAGCCTACCGACTAAAATTAAGCTTTGGAAATGAGTCCCGATGACCGTGTGGGCCTTGACTTTGGTTCTCCCAGTCTGTTATTTTTAGGTCGAGCCTGGGCAACACATGTGCTGCTCTGCGAGGCATGCTGTATTGAGGTAGAGACTTGAAGCTCCACCCATGTCCCGCCCATCTTTTCAATTGGCTCCTGTACTGTCCTTTCTAAATCATTGCTGTTCATTCATGAATAGGCTTAGTAGTCCCTCCTTAGTACCTCCTTGTCTGCATTCGTAACCTCTCATGAGGACTGGACTTTTTACTTGTGTTGTTACACGGTCTGCTTCATCTAGGCTGTACGCACTATTTTCTTCAATGATTTGCCCATATTCCACCAACTATGAGCTTTTCTACAAGCAGCACACCGCTCGCTTTTATTTTACTTACTAATTGCGGTCTGCTTTAAGTATAGCGGCCGTGCTTATTTATTTTTTAAATTTGACAGTGTAGTCTGCTTTAATTTTAGTGATCGCACTACAAAACATTTTTTTTCTTTTCTTTTCAGTGAAAGCCCCCATACCATGCTTTCGCTTACATAGTGGCCTCACCCCTTTCTTTAGATGCTGCTGTTGTATTCAGGTTACAGCAAGCTGTGTCTAAACAAAGGAGCGTAGACCCCATTAAAGTGAAAGCCTGGCATGGGTCAATTTTACCCCCCACTCCCCCAATGTTTATGTGAACAAATGTTTTTTGTGTGTAAAAACACCCCATGACGTGCTTTTACTTATGGTGGCCACACCCCTTTCTTTAGACGTAGCTCACTGTAACCTGAATACGGCAAGCAGCGTCTAAAGAAAGGGCCGTGGCCAGTATAAAAGTGGTCTCACATTTGCACGAGTTTGAGCTATTGGTATTAGAAATGACAATGCCTTTTTATATATGTGTTGGTTTTGAAAACACATAAATAAAAGGCATTCTCACTAAAAATGCCAATAGCGGACTTAAGAGGGGAGGAGCTTGGCGGGCATCCGAGATGGCCGCGTGAGCACAGCGCTCCCCGGACCCCCGCCACTCCCGGCATGATATCCTGAACTTATCCTGACTTTTTACGAGGATTTGTAAAGAGGACACTGGGCTGATTGCCCTGGACTTTTTGGAATTCGATTTGGACCCGGGGTTCCGGAGTTACGTCTGTTCGAACTTTCGGGCTCCACTCTCGAGGTACGCCCGGGACTGGGTGAGGCTCAGTGGCCGTCTTGAAGTTGAACAACAACGGCAGGGGGATTCGACCTGTGGGTCCCCCTCCTAAGTTTCGGTTTCGTTTCTGCCTCAGACTGAGACATCTGGCAGAGGAGCCTGGCCTGGGCTGCGGTCGGGGCACGGAACGGCTGTCGGGCCTTTGGCTAGCTTATTCTCCTATCTGTTGGCCCTTCTACTAGTGGTGTCCTAGCTGCGGTCCTTTGGTCCCGAGGCCCTACTTTCCTGTGGCCATTCCATCCAGCCTGGTTTATCTCCTGGTGACGCAGTTCTGATATGGCGGGCAGAGGGGACGGAGAGACTCGAAAGACCAAGACGCCCCTGCGTGGGGGCCCGGTTCAGTCTAACGTGATGGACCGCTACACCCATTCCAAGGGGTCCCCCGGAGCCGCCCTGCCCGGAGCCAGTAATGCTGATCTCACTGTGGACGCGTCAACGGAGCCTTCTTTGCAGGACATCATGGGCGCCATTTCTGCTATGAAGGAGACGATAGGCCAGCAATACGAAGCTTTGGCCCACAAAATCGACACCGTGGCCATTGATGTCAACTTGATTCGTGCTGACCTGTCGAAAACCAATGAGAAGGTGAAGTCACTGGATCTTTAGTCATCCAGTCTCACGGAGGACGTTTCGGAGATACAGACGGAGGTCGGCAACCTTCGCAGGGTGAACGACTTCATGACCCGGCGCTTGGAGGACTTTGAGAACAGGGCACGTCGCTGTAATGTACGCGTGGTCGGAGTTCCGGAGAACCCAGAACCTCACTCTGTTGATCTCCTTGTTGAGGACTTGATCCAGAACCACCTCTCTCCGTCTGGTCTGACGAAGTTTTTCGCTGTGGAACGTGCCCATCGTGTTCCGGGGGGCAAGGGTAAACCAGGCGCCCCGCCGAGGCCTATTGTTGCGAAACTCTTCCATTATAGGGATCGGGACGCTATCCTGCAAGCATCGCGTGTGAAGGGCCCGGTGGCCTTTGAGAACGCCACGGTGAACTTCTATCCGGACTTTTCTCAACAGGTCCAGAGACAGCGTATGGGCTTCCGTGATGTCAAGAAACGTCTCCGAGACGTGGGGCTTCGCTACGCCATGCTTTTTCCGACCAGGCTGCGCGTTGAGTACAACGACCGAACCTTCTTCTTTGATCGGCCTGATTCTGTAAATGACTGGATGGACTCTCTGCCTGATCGATCTCCTGAGACTGAGTCCGCCGCCCACCCGGGTGGTGCTGAGGGTGGTGTGGAAAGCTGAACAATCCGCCTACGCCTGGGCCCTCTAATAGAGTAAACTCCTCAGGGATTTAATGCCTCAGTGCCTCTGCTGTTTGTGTATTCTCCTCATTATCTGTCTTACTCGGGGTGGCGGGTGGGCCGGAGCCTTTCCTCCTCCGGGGTTCTTTTTGTAGAATGGGGGTTTTTGGGCGACAGGCACACGGCATGTTGGGGTGGCTATTTAGCATTTTGCAGGGGTGCAGGGTGGGGGGTGTTTTCTTGATTGTTGGGGGGTGGGTGGTTGGGATGTTCGATGTTTTTGTGTTATGTTTTCAAGGCGAATCAATCTGGCTTCTGCTCCTTTTTATGTCATGCTCATTGCGGGGGGGTTTCGGGGTTGCTGTGTGGGATGGGGGGTAGCGGGTTGAGGCTTGTTTCGTGGAATGTTAATGGTCTGGGAGATCGCATTAAGCGGAGTGTGGTGTTAAAATGTCTACGCCGTTTATCTCCCGATATTGTTTTCTTGCAGGAAACTCATTTGGTGGGCAATACTTGTCGTGCGATGAATAGGTGGGGGTATCGCCTTGCTGCACATTCGGGGTTTACCACGGGTTCCAGGGGGGTGGGTATCCTTGTTCGGGCTTCCCTCCCCCTAGCTATTGATGATGTGATCCTTGATGATCGGGGGCGTTATGCTGTCCTCGTGGGTCGCTATGAAGGTCGTACCCTCTCCTTGTTTACTGTGTATGTGCCCCCCGGCCTAAAGACTTCTACCTTTGCCGATTTGGGCCGTGTGTTGTTGGACCTTCCTGATAGTACTCTTTTTCTTGCAGGCGATTTTAATTCTGTGATCTCCGGTCTACAAGATCGCTACCCCCCTAGGGATACTCCTTTGGCCCAACAGTGGTTAGGTGGGTTTTTGGATACGTTTGGTTTGGTGGATTGCTGGAGGCTCCTGCATCCTACCCAGCTTCAATACACTTTCCATTCGGGGGCCCACGGGAGTCTGTCTAGACTGGATTATTTCCTGATGCCCGCGGCGCAGACGCCGGCGGTGCGTGAGATCAGACACCTCCCCCGGGGCATCTCCGATCATTCTCCGCTCTGGCTTTGTTTTGAGTTAGGAGTGGAGGCGGTGGGCCGAGTGGCTCCAATTAACCCCTGGTATATTGCCTCCCCTGAGATCCGAACCCTTTTGACTAAGTCTTTAGATGCTTACTTTTTGGACAACGAGGGGTCGGTTTCCTCGGCGGTATCCCTGTGGGAGGCCTTTAAAACAGTGATTCGTGGGCAGGCCCTTTCTCTAATTGCTGAATCCAAGAAGGCTAGAAATCGGGAGGTGGTGGAACTTGAGATAGAGATTGCTGAGAGGGAGACCGACTTAGAGTCTGAGATCACCTCTGCTAAACTCCACGCCCTGGGTCTGAAACAATTTGCTTATAAATCCTTGGTCACAGATGCGGCTAGACTGATGTTCCGGGAACAGCAGGGTCGTCTGTATGATGTGGGGGACAAAGCGGGTAAATTGTTGGCATGGTTGGATAAGAAAGAGAGAGCGAATCGTGTGGTGCCTGTGGTACAGTCGTCGAATGGTGTCGGAGTGACAGACCCGGTTGGAATAGTTGAATGTTTTGCTGAGTATTTTCGTGTGGTGTATACCCCTGTGTCTGGACGAGATGTGGCTGACTCTCGCCTTTTGTTGCGCGATATAGCTTTGCCCAGTGTTTCCGATCTGGACCGTGTCTCGTTGGAGTCCCCTTTTACTACGGATGAAATAGCGACTGCCATTCGTTCGCTCCGTTCGGGCAAGGCATTGGGCCCGAATGGGTTGCCAATTGAGCTGTACAAGCTACGCCCTGATAAGGTAGCGCCCTATCTTCGTGCCATGTTTTTGGAGTCCCGGGAGCGGGGTATTCTCCCGTATGACCAGCGTCTTGCCACGATAGTCGTAATTCCCAAGGACGGGAAACCGCGGGACCTTTGTTCGTCTTATAGGCCCATTTCCCTGTTAAATGTTGAGCCTAAGGTCCTGGCTAAGCTCCTGGCAACCCGCCTGCTGACGGTCATTAGCGACTTGGTTCATCCGGATCAGTCCGGATTTATCCCGCATCGCAACACGGCTCTTAACCTACGTCGTCTTCACGGCGCTGTTGCGAGGGCGGGGCTTCTGACGGAGCCGGCCATTTTGGCCTCGTTAGACGCCTCGATGGCTTTTGACACGGTTGAGTGGCCCTATCTTTGGGCAGCTCTCGAAAAATTTGGTTTTGGACCTGAATTTATTGGATGGGTGAAGTTGTTGTATGTGGAACCCTTAGCGCAAGTGGTGGTGAACGGTAGAGTTTCTGTCCCCTTTAGCCTTGGTAGAGGGACCCGTCAGGGTTGCCCCCTGTCTCCATTGCTTTTCGCACTGGCCTTGGAACCGTTAGCTGCGTGGCTTTGATGGGAACCCTCTCTCAAAGGGATCCGTTGGTCACCGGACTTTGAAGACCGCGTCTCTCTTTACGCGGACGACATTCTTCTTTATTTGACATCCCCGCGTAAATCTTTGAACGTCTTATTTGATGTTCTTACTTCGTTCGGTGCTAACTCGGGCCTTGTTATTAATTGGGCTAAGTCCTGTGTGTATGTTCTCTCGGGTGTTTTGCCCTCATTGCCGGCCAGATTCCCTATCCAGGTGGTACAGTCTGGCTTCAAGTATTTAGGGATTTTTATTACCCGAGATTCCTCCCTCCGGTTTGAGCGTAATCTCCTCCCCCCGCTTCTTAGATTGCGACTGGATGTGGCCCGTTGGCGTAAGCTGCCCCTGTCTCCTCTGGGTAGGGCTGCTCTTTTTAAAATGATGTCTTTGCCGCGGTTCCTCTACGCCCTTCAGAACTCTTTTGACGATGTTCCTGCTACTTATTTCAGAGAAATCGAGAGTCTGCAAAGACAATTGATTTGGGATGGGCGTCCACGTATAGCCCTTGCGAAACTTACTATCCCTTGGTACGACGGGGGCATGGCACTCCCCGACATCAAGAGGTACTACTGGGCAGCCCAGCTATCGGCCATTAACCATGCGATGTACTCGCCGGGTCGCGATCCGGCGTTTGAGATGGATAAGCTCCAGTTGCCGGGAGGGGACTTTAATAGAGCGCTATACTCCAGATCGGCCGGGCGCCATCTTGTGGGCCCGACCAGGGCAGCGGTCACCGTGTGGCGCGCAGCGAATGTGAGTTTGGGATGGGAGAATCGGCTGACGCTGGCGACTCCGCTTTATGCTTCTGAACGCTTGGGATGTCTCTGGTCTTCTAAGGGCTTTGACCGCTGGGATGTGATTGGGATTTGTAGAGTGGGTGACGTTTGTGTGAATGGTCGCGTGAAGTCATTCCAGGCCCTTAAGGCAGAATACGACTTGAGTGATAGAGAGTTTTTCCGGTATCTGCAAGTCCGACATGCATTGGCCTCGGTTCTGACTCCTGATGTGGCCCTGCCCGAGTCTTCCCCCCTTGAAGATCGTATACTAGATGGACACTTGCCCGACAGCACCATCTCTCTCATCTACAAGAAGCTGATTCATAATCGCGCTGATTTGTTGGTCCGACTCCGAGAGATGTGGGTAGGTGATGGATTGGAATTAGATGACGAGGACTGGCAGTCGGCACTCTCCTCCCCGAAGGAGGTCGCCATTCCCGCCCGTCTTCGTTTGGTGCAACTTAAGATCCTCCACCGGGTGTATGTGACTGGTCCGCGTCTGGTCGTGATGGGTTTTTCCCCGGATGGCTTGTGTAAGCGTGGCTGTGGGATGAGCGCTACCTTTATGCACATACTTTGGGAGTGTCCTGTGGTGGCAGCTTATTGGGGGTGGATGTGCTTGAGTTGATGACTGTGGTGACTGGTGTTGACCTGCGGCCTGAGGCCCGTCGATGTCTGCTGAATGTATGGGAACCCTCCGATTATTCTGTGGCCCAGACTAGATGGGCGACCCTGGGTTACATGGTCGCGAAGCGTGACATTGCGCAACTCTGGGGCTCATCCCGGCCTCCTGATGTTTCAGTGTGGGAGGACAACATGGACTGGTCCATGTTCCGTGAGAAGACAGTCTACGTGGCTAGGGGCAGGCCGGGGGCGTGGACGAAAATTTGGGGTCAATGGAATGCATACCGTGGAGAAATTTGTACCCCTCCCATGGTTGCCACCTCCGATGTTACCCTGTCTCCCTAGGCTGACGTTCCCGAAATTTTTCGCTCTGTTCTAGGATTTTCCTGTCCTCCCTGCTTCCCCCCCCCTCACGGCCTTCCCGACTCTCATTGATGTGTTTTTGTTCTCCTGTTTCGTGACCTCCCCCTCTGCTATTTGGGCTGACTCGATTATTGCACTCGCCTTATGTTTGTGTTGGTTATTTTTATGTTTTATATAGAAAATTGTTGTATCCTGTTCTATGTCTGTAGCAATTTCGTTCTACGATTTGGCCTGACCTAGGAAAAGATTGTTTCTTTCATGTGTCGTACTATGCGACTTAGCGGCCAGCCCGTGTGGTTGTGGGCCCATCTCTGTAATTTTATGTGATTACTCAATAAAAGTTTTTAACCAAAAAAAAAATAAAAAAATGCCAATAGCGTAAAACTCTCGCAAATGCGAGACCATTTACATTGCAAATGCTTGTTAAAAGTAAGCAGCAGGCTCATGGTCCCCATTAAGTGGGACATAAATCCGTGAATACAGATGCTGAATCATAGAAGTTTTGCATTGGGGTGTTATCTGGGCTCCTGTAGCTCTCCCTCTTTCCAGGCTTTTGTAGTTCTCTGTGGGTTCCGTGATACTGCTGCTTACTTTTTTAAATGATAGGCCATTTTTAGAAGAAAAAAAACACATTTTTTATTCAAAGCACTTTTTTCCTATTTTTGGCAAAAAACTCAAAATATTGCTATATTGTGGCTATTTTCTTGGTCTCCTCCAGGGGAATCCACAAACCCTGGGTACCTTTAGAATCCCCAGGATGTTTGAAAAAAAAGCACTCGAATTTGGCATGCATACCTTAAGTGGACAAAAAAGTGGGACAAAGGAAGAAAGCAGGAGTGAAAAGAACCTGAAAATGTGAGATAAAGGGGAGGTAGTGTCTGGTGGCAGCTGGATCAAATGTCAACCCCGCACTGGTAAAAAAATAAAACTGTATACTTTTTTCTACTGGCTATATATAATTCACGGTGAAATACTTCTGAGGGGTTTTACATGATAGTTTGGCAACGCTAACCATCTGTTTGTGTCAGTGGCCGCTTGATAACAAAGTACCCTCGTTTCACAACCGTTTGGACTTCGGAACCATTTCTTCCTAAATAGTTGTTTTGATAATGCGTTCTGTGGTATTTTTTCCAGAATTTTGTCAAAAACTTGTGTAAAATGTTTGAGAAGTTTAACTTTTTTTTAGCAATGTTATGTCATTTAACCAAAACGTAAAAATAAAATAATATATGTTTCCTTTACCAGGGGACCAAATCCGAGCAAAGTGCTACAACAGCTTTTGGC
This sequence comes from Lissotriton helveticus, assembly GCF_964261635.1. Classification (NCBI taxonomy): domain Eukaryota; kingdom Metazoa; phylum Chordata; class Amphibia; order Caudata; family Salamandridae; genus Lissotriton; species Lissotriton helveticus. The sequence goes on along the minus strand of NC_136059.1, from coordinate 1,353,636,772 downwards.
GCTGCAACCCGAACAGCAACTGAATATTTTCAAAACCTTTAAAGCGCACCTGCTAGAAAAGGGGATCCTTCCTGCTGTGATGCCACAGTAGGACTCTGTGGCGACTCTCCAATAAAAGCACTGACGTAGATTGTGAAACTGGGCCGATCTAGCAGCAGTTTTGCACGCACACAAGGCTTCTTTTACTGCAACGACGTTCCCCTCCCGGAATAACTGTGAATGCTCTTCCTGAGATGCAGACTGTTGTGTGCTAGGGCCATCAGATCACTTTCAAGTACACATTTGTTTTAATTTGTAAGCCGTTGTTATTAAGTTTTCTTTCACAATCTCCAACTTACTTTTTCCTGCAAGAAACTTCGACATAAGCTGTACATATTCTGTTATTTGTGGTTTCATACACTGTATGAACATTTAGCGTGGCGAGAGGGTGGGGCTAATAATGGAATTACATTGGCTTGGCCCATGTAGCCATTTTACTATGCTGGACAGTGCTATCGTTTTCTATGCAATGTTTTCACGCAATGTATTTTAATAATTTTATATCGATTTGAATTAAAATTATTACAGATAGTATGTGATCTGTTAATTATGTTTTTATTGGAAATTTATGGATGAAATATAATTTAAAATAGTATGCGGTTTTAGACAATACTGCCTTTAACAGTGCTGTTGATAATGTCCTAGACATTTGATTCTATTTTTTTTTTTGCAGAATTTTACAAACTTAACACAGTTGTCCAAACGAGAATCCATCACTCTGATGAGGACGACAATTGTATTTTGTATCTTTTTAGCAATAAGACTAAAGATGGAACTTAAAAGGGCACAGCACACTAGCATACAAGCAGTGGGGTCATCTCACTCTAGTGTGGATGGTATGGGGGTTACTTAGATTTCAGGGAACGTGGGGGCTCTACAATTCTGAGTTTCTTTTGTGATCCTACATGCCTTATAAAAGGTAGTTCGTATGTTAACAAATACTTTAAGTCGCCATCTGTAATGTAGCGATAATAGTTGAAAATCGATCTGCGTGAGTGGTTGCTTACCCGCCTTAACCCAGAATGTGTTTGAGGAGCCACTCCCATAATGAATTGTAGACCAGTTACAGTTTGTAATGCGATGCACCACATTCCTTCATTTTAATCAAAAATGCCATTAACCACCTGTTCTTCGTTTGTGGTTAAGTTATACAGCACAACCAAGACAGTGATTTGAATGTACACTCTTCTAAAGCACAAACTCTAGTGGTTCTTTTACCGGCATACCCCAAAATTATCTTTGCCTTACTGGCTATCATATCTTGATATACTTCCAGCTAAGCAATGTAAATTGTCTAATGATGACTGTTGATGCACTAAGAGCTATATTTATTTTTCCTGCATACGGTTTAAGCAAGTTGGTGAAACCGAACTTTGCTGGCAGACACTTCTCTTGAAACACTTGGGCAATAAATAGGAATCTTTTTAGTAAGTTTTATGCCTTGAGTTGTATATTTATTTACCTTGTGTTTATGTCAGAGTAGAATCTGAGAAAGCATATGCTATATTTTTTGGTCTCAAAATGAAGAGTTCAGTTTGGGCCTGCCACTTTGTACATAATCTGTAAAATGACTGAATGCACTATACTGTATAAAGGGATAAAACTGTACATGTGTCATAGAAATGCAATAAATATATAGCACAACAGTGTTTTAAATATAGGTTTGCACGCCCAGGAATTGTTTTGCTTTCCAGGCAAAACATTTTCTGCTGTGAAGTACAGTTGTTAGAACTATAAAGTGTAAGTAGTACATGGAAGCTCATTGCTATATATGACGGTTTAGAGTGTTTAATTAGCAGCAAAACAATAAATTGTTTTGGTTTTTCTCAAAATAAAAATGTAATTTTGTATGTTCTTTTGTTACTTGCTTTTATGTGCCTAAAAGAAACATAATTTGGTGAAAAACGCCATGCACAGCACTTGCAGATTGAAAGCTGATAAGTATTTCCACATTATGCAACCATAGCGTACATAAGAATATATGTGAATATATGTGATTACTCCAAAAACTAACTTGGCAGGGGTTGCAGTGGAACGTCCACAGCCTCACCTTTGCACTCCCCTGTCACGTAGATACCTGCGTGAAAGGGTACCGTATTTACAAAGAGGTGTAAAGCCATGCAAAGTAGCTTAACACCGCTTTGTAAATATGGTGCAGGGCATTCTGCCACCGGAATGTTAAAAAATGACAAGTTCCAGTTGTGCAAGCACCTTGTAAACATGCCCCTAAGTTTCTTTGGGAAAATGAGGGATCTACACACATACATATACATATATACATGTGTGTGTGTATATATATATATAACACACAAACTCTACTGCGCTTGAAAGAGAGAAGGACTCGCACTCAGGATAACAAGAGTTTATTTCGGCAAGGTAACGCGTTTCGACAGCAAGCTGTCTTGATCACACAGGATATATATATATATCTCGATAAGGTCCAAATCCCAGTTGGGATGGAGGCGGCACACCAATTCAACCACTGGTAAATTTATTAGAGCAAGAACAACGCGTTTCAACCGGAACGGCCTTTGTCGAGTTTACCAAACACTCGTCATGGACACTATTAAATGCAGCATACGCAAACAATGAAAATGGAAAAAATCATATGATATACAATGCGTATTGGTAAACACAAAGCATGAATTAATATACGTGTGAGCCTTAAAATTGTTATTGTGGGAATTTAAACATTCAGTGAATAACAGGCCAGATCGGCATATAACTGCATGAAAAAAGGACCTCAGATCATACTATCAAGATAGTACTGATTTCCTTAAAAGCATCCATGAAATCGATTGGGAAAATAATTACCTATTGATAACATTGGACGTTTGTTCACTCTATACCTGTATCAGTCAGAATCAAGGGGTGGAGGCCTGCCTATACTATCTAGGGAGAAGGCCAATTAACTTGTTTGTTCACACTGTAATGTTGAAACTGATGATGACATATTGTTTGAATTAAATTATTTTCCTGTTTGACAAGATGTTATATTGTCAAAAGTCAGGCTCTGCCATGGGCAGCTGTTTTGCCCACAGCCTGGCGAACTTGTTCCTGGGCTGGTGGGAGGAGGACTTGATATGGACGGATGCTGATGTTGACTTTACCAATCACATCATTATGGTTAAGATATATTGACGACCTCTTTATCATCAGGGATTGCGAGAAAGAAGAGGCCTTGAGGTTTATTGAGTCTTTGTCATGCAACAATCCTTATCTCAGTTTCACACATAAAATAAGTCAAACTACATGTGATTTCTTAGACATACGTGTTAGAGTGCAGGATAACAAACTCATAACCAACTTATTCAGGAAAGAAACTGCTGGTAACAACAATGTACACGCATGTAGTCCTCATCCCACTTCTCTCCTCAACAGTATCCCTTATGGCAAGCTCCTGCGGACTCACAGGAATTGTAGCACTGACTGTGGGTACAGTGAAGAACGTGATACAATGTTAAAAAGGTTTGGAGGAAGGGGATACTCTGATAAAATCCTGTCACAGGCAACAATCAAATTGAAAGATGTTAAACATGAAGAGGTGTTGTTCAACAAGGGTAGAACACCCCCCCCAAAGAAAAGCGTACCCAATGTACGAGAATGATCATGGCTTACAGTAATCAATCAGGCAAAGTTAAATCGGTCTTGAGAAAACATTGGGGTCTTATACAGGCTGACCCCATTATTGGAAAATGTACGGGCAATTGCCCTACTGTAACGTACAGGAGACCCAGTTCACTTCGGGACAAGTTAGTAAGGAGTTATTACCAAACTGAATCCACTACCACTTGGTTGCAATCCAATAAAGGGTTTCACAAATGTCATGCTTGTAAGGCTTGCAAGAATAGTGTCAACCGTAAAACCTACAGAACTTTTAGTTGTACAGAAAAAACTATCTCAAAGTTCATCACATGCATGACTGACCATGTAGTCTATGCGTTAGTGTCCATGTGGTCTCCGTTATAAAGGGAGTACCAAATTGCCTTTAACAAAACGGATACTCAAACACCTAAGGACCATAACAAATCTGGATTTGAATTACCCTGTAGCCAGACATTTTTATAATGTCCATAGAAACAACAACAAATTGCTTACATATGTAGGGCTTGACAGAGTCTACAAACACATCAGAGGCGGTGACCGAGAAAAACAACTGCGGTTTCTTGAATCCCGGTACATTATCAACCTCAATACCAGAATGCCCTTCGGTTTAAATAGAGAAGAGAAACTATTAACACACATAGGGGTATAGTAGTATCCCTTAGTTCTCCCCTGCTTCCAGCTATTGTTTGTAATTTCTATGTTTCTTAGATGTTTCTTTATCCTGATTAATATTCTATTGCAGTAAAATAAGGGTGCACGTTTAATAATACAATTTTCTTTCATTGTGTGATGTATGTTCTTCTGTTCTACGACAGGTGGACTACTTTAGATTTCAATCATATGTAGCAGGTCTGTGGGCACGTGCCCCACCTTGATCCTTCTAACTGAGAGTATGAGTACCATATATCAGCAATCGCAATATGGACACGGGATCATTATATTCAGATGATCTCGAGCGTACTGTACCTGTCCGCCCACACATTTTTGTTGAGTAGATGCATACACACACACACAATGATAATCTATATATTTTTTATCTTCACTTTTATTTTGTTCACGGTGTCACTTGGGTCACATCTCTATTATTATTCCATGTACACTGCGCCCGCATTCCTAAAATATGCTCACTTGATTTATATGATCAATATCGTATGGTATCATTTTGTCCATAATTGTTGAGAACTAATTTATTTAGGGCCATGTGATTAGTTTTTGGTTCCTGTTTCGCTTTTATTATTACACTTTATATTACTGTGATGTTTAAAATTCCAGTTCTCTCCTGTAATCAATTATTAAGAATGCAGTAGCTATACATCATGAATTTGTGGATAGTTCATCAACTAACATATTGCCACATTGAAGCACTGTACGTTCCATGTTGGATGGGTATACTGATGTTGGATACATGAAGTGTATATTTCTGTTGAATACATACTCTGGCCTTCAATTAATTGCCAGGAATGTGTTGTCCATGCACTAGGTATTATTATGTGCTAGCTGACTGTTCTTTTTGCGATCGTATAATTTTGCTTATGATTGGGTGTATTGGTAAGAGTAAAGACAATTCCCAACAGGTATCAATAAAAGTCAGTTTGAACAGTGCATACAATCAGCATTACATCAAGAAGAAACAAGGAGTCTCAGAAAAGTTTTGAGAGGCTTATTATTAACCGAATAAAAGAAGGGTATTTCACATGGTAATACAGTTAAACAGCACTGTACAGAGCAAATCATGTGACAACCCGAGGGCACTTGGTGAGAGGTGATATATACAGTTGGTAAAAGTGCAAGTGCTAAGGTGAACAGCATGAACGACGCATAGTGACAAAGAAAAGTACAGTGATGGCTCCACACGGTCAAGTTGCAGTCACTTGAAGCATGATTAAACAAATTTACAGGAGCACAAAACAGTGCTGTTTAACTGTATTACCATGTGAAATACCCTTCTTTTATTCGATTGTGCCTATTTGGTGATGGCATGGCTATCTCCCTCCTCTTTTCTTGAGAATCATGCATTAATTCTTGGATGTGTTCGACTTTGGAGTGCATGCTTACAGTGATTTCCAGAATATTTTCCATTGTTTTCAGTGTGCTTAGGATGTCCTGTGACATATTGTCAATTGTGCCTGTAGCCCTTTGATATCTCTCCAGGTCTGAGGTGATGTATTAGAGGTGTTCATCCTTTCATTTCAGTATTCACTGTTTGTGAGCCATTGTTTAGGGTCTGTTCTTTGTCCCGAATTCCTTTTCTTTGTGTCCTTAGTTCTGTTGAAAGCGCCTTCATTATGTGCGATGTGTGATGCACCATCTGTGTCGTGTGATCTTTCTGCCACTTTTGGGTGACTGGTGTTTCGTGTTGTCCTATCTGACATTTGTGTTGTACAAGGGGAGGTTGATGGAGGGGTGGCATCTTCCATATCAGGGGAGGTTAATGGAGGGGTGGCATCTTCCATATCACTTATTCCTAGATTCTTACTGAGTGGTCTACTAGTAGGAGAAGTCATCTCATGGGAGAGCAGCGTTGATTCTTCCCTCTGTGCGTGCTCCGGGGCGGTATTAACAAAAAATATGGGTTTTTCTGTTCTCTCTGTAACCTCTTCATCCAAACTGTCCTCTCTTCTAGTGTCGTTGATCGTTGTGGATCCACCTCCTGGGCTAGCAACGATGATTCTTCCCTCTGTATTTGTGCTGGGGCGGTACTATCACATAATATAGGTGTTTCTATGCTTTCTGTATCCTCTCCATCCAGACTGTCTTCTGTCTCCGTTGTGTCTCCTAGTGGCATTGATTGTTGAGGATGCTGAGGTTCTCTCGGTAGTATGATGTCTGTGTCTCCTAGTGGTGTTTTGTGCTGTTGATCCTGCGGTTCTCTAGGTAATATGATGCCTGTGGTGGTAGAGTAGGTGATGTCTAGGATGTCCACTTGTGCAGCCCGATGTTGTTGATTCTTTGGGTTCTCTACACATTCTTTTAAGGTTGAAAATATGTTTTTAAATCGTTATTGGCTGCTTGTATAAGCACTATTCTGTTCTTGTACAAAGTTATGCAAAGGTCTGCTCTGAGTCTTGGTGACGGTATGATCAATAGTTTTGTGCCATGTGGGATATTGCTAACAGTTTTTATGTTGAGCATCTCTGTAATGACCGTGCGCCATTTAGCCGTTCTTCTCGTGAAAAATATCAGGTCGTTTATGATCATGCCTTTGTCTGGGTTAAAGGAGGGGTCAGAGATCAATGTGTCCGGGTTTTTCCTCAGTAGATTGTGTTTGTATTTTTTAACTGCGGTCTTGGATAGGTAGGTTGGATATTTTATGACATGTGCATTTATGCCTACCAATTCTAAGTTGTTGGCCATCTTTGCTAGTGGATGTCACTTACAATGGTGTTAAGGTCTCTCATAAGTGGTGTGCGCTCTTTTAGATGACGTTCCGCTGTTGTTTTTCTTTTCATCTTGTATCTAATGTTGTGATCCTTTATGAGTTCCCCTTGTCTACCTATATTTGTTTACTTCTCTTTCCCCTTGTCTAGTCTATATTTGTTTTTCTTCTCTGTATAATTATTTCAAGTACCCATTTTCTCTTCTTATCTCCAGCCTAGAATCCAAAATAGTACAATCCTCTTAGTTTGTGTATTGGCAAAGTTGTTGTTATATTTCGATCAGGCCGCCATTTTTAGGTTCAGGTGGGGTGGGACCTGTTTTCCCAGCTTGTTGTGCTTAATTGTATTTATATTCCTGTCGGGACGTCTGCGGCGGCCGCCATTTTAGGGTCAGGCGGGGCGGGGTCCTGTGATCAGCTTGCTGTGTTCAATTCAATTGTAGATCCCTTTTTTGCACTTATGCTCCTTTCCCTAGGTAATGATTTTCTCAGCAGCAGGGGAGGGGAGAGGGTCTGCAACAGACCTCGATTAGAAAATTGTTATGATTCCAAAATCAATTGTTCGGGGTGGCCGCCATTTTAGAGTCAGGCGGGGCGGGTCCTGCCTTCCCAGTTTGCTGCTTTCACCAATTCAATTATAGACCCCCTTTTTTTTCAATTATCAAATATGCCCTGTCCCGAGGTAAGGATTTTCTCAGCATCAGGAGAGGGGAGAAGGTCCGCAACAGACCCTCGATTAGAAAATTGTTATTATTCCGACATCATTTGTCCACGGCGTCCTCCATTTTAGAGTCAGGCGGGGCGGGTCCTGCCTTCCCAGTTTGCTGCTTTACCAATTTATCCCCGCTGTATAATTACGGTACTGTCGCCTTATCTATCTATTCACTCACCAGCAGGGAGTGATATAGCAGGTCGAGACGGCGTGAGGGAAGTTATAGTCCCGCGGGACCTCCGATCAAGATCCCGGTCCCCCAGTGATTCTGCTCCGTCTTCCCCAGATCTAGCAGAGGCTCGCGGATCGTGTCCCACAGGAGCTCAGGGCGCTCCCAGCAGTAGTCCGACGGCACGTCCCTCAGCATGCAGTGCCCAATCTCCGTTAGCTGGGCATCGCTCCTGTCCTGATGGCGGGCTATGGAGCGCAGTCCCGAGCGGGCATATGTGGGCAGAAGCATCCAACAATGCAGTCGTCTTCTCCTGGTGGGGACCGAGTTCAGGCGGGCAGCGGTCCGCTTGCAGGCGATGTGAAGAGATCCTACTTGCCATTGAGATCCTCAGTGACCATTGGCGTCCGGCGAGGAGAAGTCGTCGCGCCGGGCCGTTGTGGATCCTTTCCGGGTAAACTGCTCTTTATTCCCTGAATGTTCCTCGTTGTTCCGTTCGTGGTCGGGTGGCCGGTGGGTTGATGATGTTTTTTTTTCCAGGGATTATAACTATTATAAGGCTCACGCACGTGTATTAATTCAGATATTAGGGAAAAAAAGTACACAAATCTGGCATGCATACCTCAAGTGGACAAAAAAGTTATGGAGGCCTTAGCAAAAACTACCTCAAATAGCCAAAAAAAGGGGTCAGCACTAGTAGGGAAAAGGCCCGGCAGTTAAGGGGGAGATTCTCAACAAGCAGAACCTAAATCCAATTATTCCTGCCATATTGACTCATGGACAGAACTGTCTAATCTCAAAAGAGTTAATTTCAACCAGATCAAGAAAGAAGGTCTTTAATCAAGACCAAGAATGACTTCCCCCAGACTGCACACCGTATACATTAATTTTGAAATAAATTCAACGTTACCAACAGCCAAAAAGCAGATTTTATTGCTTTAAAAAATATGGCTATTTTTGGCTCGAATCCATTGCAAGGTGGTCCGAAGGTTCATCTTCAGAATTTTTTTTTTAGGCTGCTAGAAAGGGTCTATGGAAAGGAAACCTCAGGAGATTGTGCTGCTGTAAATGTTAGAAATCCCGGTCTCGTTAAGTTCCTCTTATAACGTATGTATAGACTGCATTCTTCACGGGGGACTATTAAAGCTTTACCTTTAGGGTACTTTTATAGACCATTCACATCCACTACAGTAAATTATATTAATCCCTCGGCTCCGAGAATCTTCCATATTTAGACAAGACATAGTTTTGAGGTTCCTATCCTCCTTGGATAGCCGGGGCTGACTTGATACTAATATAATTTCCATGCAATCTGAGGCACTATATCCATTGCAAAGGGTGAAGGCCACAGTAAATCCAACTGTTACAAGAACCTCCGTATGGGGGCCATTCCATGATGCTATCCAAATAAATACACAATTTGAAGGTGCTCTCGTGGAATGTTGCAGACATCCAAACTAAGCTCTCCATTGCTTTTTGACACTGCCACAGATTTACAAGGATGTATAAATCTGAGGCAGCGCGAAAAACGAACGCCATGCAAAAGCAGGCATTAGATTGGCGCAACAAAGAGAAATTCTTTTATTTCTCCTCGTTTTTGCTCTCTCTATGTGTGCTGCATTCTGCATCACACATAGAAAGAGCAAATTACCTTTAAAGATTGTTTATGTGCAGGAAGGAGTCCCTTCCTGCACATAAACAATAATCCCTATGCATCACAGACAACCTTGCACCATGGTGCAAGGTCTCAAGGGTGCCTGCGTTGCAGGAAATCATCCCTGCAAAGCAGGCACCCTTGCACTGTGGTGCAAGGGTGTCTGTCTTGGTGCTAGGCAGCTATTTTTAGCGGTATTCTTGTAAATATGGCACGCCCCTACATTTTATCAATGATGCGGCGCTGCAAAATTTGCAGCGGCACTACGCTGCACCATTTTGATGTGAATATATGCTTAACCACATCGATGCTCGATGAGTTCCAGCCCTGTGCTGGAATATGCAAAAACCCATTATACATGACGAGCTGGGCTCGTCATGAGCGTGTGAGCAGGCTACTGCATGACGAGCCCAGCTCGTCATGAGTGTGGAAGGGGTTAACTGTTGAAGTAAAGAAATATTGAAAATGAGTAGAAAAAAGGAGACTTGTGACAATGTTTTCATCTGTAAGTTCTGAAATCTGCAAGGAGCCACAAACTTCCTTATACCAAGCATTCCCATCATGCTTCCAATAAAAATGGAAATTTACTTGTATGGGTAGGCCTAAAGCCCGCGACAGGAAACAGCTCAAAATGCAACATGGATACCTCACATTCGTCCACACAAAACGGACCAGTTTTTTTTGCAAAGTGGGATTCTCTGGATTTTGGGCCCTAACTAAAGTAGCACCTAGGTGAACCTAGCAAACCTTAACATTTTCAAAAAGTGGACATCTGGGGGAATTCAAGGTGGGGTGACTTGTGTGGCTTTCACCAGGTTGTTTTACCCAGAATCCCTTGCAAACCTCCAACTTTGACAAAAAACAATTTTTCCCTCACATTTCTGTGACGGAAAGTTCTGGAATCTGCAGAAGAGCCACAAAATTCCTTACACCCAGCATTCCCCCAAGTCTTCTGATAAAAATAGAAACTCGCTTGCGTTGGTAGGCCTAGAGCCCTTGACCGGAAATAGCCCAAAATGCAACATAGATACCTCACATTCTTCTAAATAAACCTGTCCCGTTTTTTGCGAAGTGGGTGGCAGTGTATTTTAGGCCCTAACTCAGGCGGCACTAAGGGAAACCTAGGAAACACGCACATTTTTCAAAACTGGACAGGTGGGTAAATCCAGGTTGATTGTAAAGCCCTGCTTCACATTATAGCTGCGTCGGGTATAATGTATGCAGGGTGGGTGTTCCTACACGGGAAAGCCTCGTAAAAGTGACGCAGTGAAATCTACAAGATTTCACTGCACCACTGCTAGGAAACTACTGCGTCAAAACCTTACGTCTGCTTGAAGCAGGCTTAAGGAGTTACCCAACACAATAAGTATAGTCATCAACATGCATTGCTGGAGCTGTGTCGTGCTTGCAACACAACTCCAGCAATGTATTTCTTTTGGGCCAACCGATGCATCAGAATTTCTGACACATGACACATCTGGCAATCCTTTAGCCATGGTGCGCTGTATTGTAAATACGGTGCACCCATGGTTGCGTAAGGGTATAGCAGGCTGGTGCAGGGAAACTGACGCATCTCTACAGATGCGTCAGTTTCTTGTAAATCTGGCCCTACATCTTTTCGCTAATTTACTGACTCCAGAACCGCTTTTCAATGTCTTCTGCAGCCAACTTCGTTGTGCTGTTGTATGGCAGCTGAGCGGCTCTGGATCGGCTTGCAGCTCGGCTCTCTGTGGATCACAAACTTCTCAACCCCGATGCAAGCCTGGGAGACCCCCAATGTCCAGCTATGACTCTACACCGGTTATAATAACTTTGGGAGGAGGGAGGTTTAGGGGGCTTATAAAGCAGAGCACAACTCGACGGGGCACATCCTTGACCACGCCCTCCCCCTCCTTAGTTCTGTTTTTAAATTCGACAATATGTCTTGGTCATTAAGAATTTACTAAGTACAATATAATGTACGAAAAACAATGAATGTGCATAAGTTGAGACACTCCTTGAACCTTCTATTTATCTATATTTTCACTCTTACAGTCAAAGCATTGGTGAAGGATTTTTGTATGTTATCTGTGCAGATCTGAAGCACGGGATCATGTGAATGATTATTTGTGTGAAGATCATGTGAATGATTATTTATGTGAAGTTGCTCAATAGGTTTTATTTATGGCACGTAGGCATACAGTATGCTCCCTGATATAGAGGTTAAGAAATATAACTGGAAGAGGGTGTGGCTTGGACGCCGATGGGAGAGGCAGCGTGAGCAGGTAGCTCCGCGCCCGATCCCGAATATTCTCCTGTACAATCTCCTGGACGTCACCTGCGGCACGGAACCTGGGATCGGAGTGCCTGGGGCAGCTGTCGCAGCCCATCTTAAGGCAGCGGAGGGCTCTGCTGGGTGGTGAAGGACGGCGAGGCTGGCCGTAGAGCTCTGGGGTTACGGCAAGATAGCGGCGACCTCGGGTTGCACAGTAGGACTGTAGCCGGGAGGTCCTCGGCGAGCTTGGCCAGGGAAGTGGCGCCAGAACTTGGTGTGTGCCCGGATCACTGAGGGCCCGCTCTCTGGAGGCGCGGACTGGTAGTGGGGCCCCCTTGCTGGCAGCGCCGCTGCGGAGGTTCCAACCTGAACTGGAGGTATAGTTGCATCACTGGCCGGCCGATGATATGGTTCCTGCGGCCGGGAAGAGTGCTGGCAGACTGGAGACCTAATAGGCCACTTACGAGTACGCAGGGAGGGGCGGACGGACAGAGACCCCTGTCGGAGGGGAGGTGGCGGAGAGACTTCGAGCCGGATTGTGGTCGGCAGCACCACTTCACAAACGGCCAGATCACAGTAACGGAGCTGATCTTCTCGAGGTGCACCGGGGTGCGGGCCTGCCCTTGCTGCCCCAACGCAGAGTGTCCATTGGGTACACGGAGTACGCGCCCGAGGCATCTCCCACGGAGCTGGTGACCTGGGGGGTGCAGGAGGCCGCACTTGCAGGCGTGATGAAACCGAAGTCGAAAGCTGAGGGCGAGATGGGGCGAGACGACAGCCAGGAGGCTCATGTGAACCCTGAAGAATCAGCACAGGAACAACGGCTTAACAAGCGCCTCGACGGTATCCTGGACGCAATAGCAGCGACGAAAGAATCATTGCACCAGGATATAACGCAAGTGGCGACGGGGCTGGGGCTCCTGAGGGCGGACCATGCCAAATTGGTGGACAGGGTGAAGGAAACTGAGCTGGTACTTCAAGGCCTGAAACCGTCGGTGGTCACGGCGGAACATAAGCTGAATGACGTGCTGAGCCGCCTGGCTGTCCTGGAAAAGAGGGCTGAGGACTCCGAAAGCCGCAACCGGTGCAATAACGTCGGAGTGGTGGGTCTGCCAGAAAAATCTGAAGGGGAGGATATGGTCGCGTTTCTGGACAACTGGTTCAGGACTGTGGTTGCCCCGGAGGGCCTCTCCTCCTTCTTCACCCTGGAGAGGGCTCATAGGGTCCCGACTAAGCCGCCTTTGCAGGGTCGTCCTCCTCGGCCGGTGGTGGCCAGGGTGCTACACTTTAAAGATAGAGATCTGCTGATTCAGAGGGCTTGTTCGGCGGGGCCTTTCCAAGTGGAGAATAGTACGGTCACAATCTTCCCGGATTACGCTCAGGACGTTCAGAGGCGCAGGGCCTCCTATTTATCGGTGAAGAAGGAGCTTAGAGATGAGGGGATCCAATACTCTCTGCTCTTCCCAGCCAAATTGAGGGTCATCATGGACGGATCTACACACTTTTTCCTGACGCCTGAGGAGGCCTGGACATGGCTTGAATCATATAGAGCTGGCACTGGCAGATGTAGGGGAGAGTGGGGCCAGCCGAAGCCATTACAGGTGCGCAAATCGCAGCGCCTCCGCAAGCGGAACAGAGCTCAGCTGAAGAAACAATCTGACCAAATGGCCGCCGACAAGCGGGGAGCCCTGGCGGCGACGGCGGTGATCACAGGTTCGCAGACAAGTGGATCAGCAATGGGGTCGGAATCTGAGGAGGTGGAGGAGAAATCGGGCACGGAGCTCTCCGATGTGGACAGTGCCCAAACGGCAGACGAAATCGTGGGTGACTAACCCCTTCGGGCCGTGCCTCCTGAGAGCTGGCCCTGGCGGAGCGGACGTCACAGGTACACAATGGAACTGGACTTTTTGTGACGCACTTTCACATGGGATCTAGGGCTGGGGGTGATGGCGAAGCATGCCGCCCGTTGGCCCAGACCCACCCTCCTATTGCCCTTAAGGCTTTCTGTGGTGGCTACCACAGATTAGAATTGTGTGCATTGTTGTGGGAGTTTGGATGGGGACTAATAATTTGTTATTGGGTCCTGTTCTGGGGGGGGTGGGATAGGGGACTTGTGCGGGGTGCTGTGCTTGGGGGTCAGAGCTGTTTTGGTGTGGGCGGACTGAATGGGGAGGTGGAAGAGCTGAGGGACGGTTACAATGGGGACGTTACTTGATCTGAAGTGTCTCACATGGAACGTGCGTGGTTTGCAAACTATCTCAAGACGCCACAAGGTGCATGCATACCTGGTGAGACGTGGGAGCCAGATAGCGCTGCTTCAGGAGACCCATCTTACCAAGCTGGAATGTACTGCCTTGCAGAGGAGATGGCGTGGCCAGGTGTTTGGCACGACATACTCTGCGTTTGCCAGGGGGGTCTTGGTGCGGGCAGGGGTCCCCTTCCAGGTCACGAACCAGGTTATAGATCCGGAGGGTAGATATGTGGCGGTGGAGGGGAGGTTATATGGCCGGGATGTACTGCTTTGCAGTATTTACGCCCCAAATTCGGATCAGGCCCGCTTTTTTGAGAAACTGGGGGGACCACGGCACATTTCCTGGCGGGACAGGTCCTGCTGGGGGGAGATTTTAATTCAATTACGGACCCACTGCTGGATAGGTCGCACCCACCGTTGCATACTTCCCCGGTTCGTAGGCTAGCTATACAGAGGACAGCATGGGAGGACCAATGGGGCCTTATCGATGTATGGCGGGGCAGCACCCTACTGATAGGGACTACTCCTTTTCTGCACTCCACGAGCTGCATGTTCGGATTGACACGATCCTATGTAGTGACGTGATAGCAGCCCTGATAACACACTATTTAACTAGGACCATATCAGATCATAACCCCCAGCTGGTGCGTATCAAATGGCAGCGTGAGAGAACGCTGGTTCCCACGTGGCGGCTGCGGCCGAAGACTCTGGAAGATCAGGGTTTTAGTGCTGACCTCCGTGCAGGCATTGAAGGTTATTTTACTGAGAATGACGGGACGGCTACCACTAGAGCTATAGAATGGGACGCGTTCAAGGTGGTGGTAAGAGGGCTATGTATTGGAAAGTGCTCCGGTGTGCGATCGGCACTCGTTGCTGACGTAGACAGAGCGGAGGGGGCACTGCGGGACTTGGAGCGGCGGCGGCCGGAACAACCGACTCTGCACACACGGTTACTGGAGGCAAGGGAACTGGTGGCTGCAGAGACGGAAAGACTGAAGTTATGATTACCGACTGTACACGACAAAAGTGCATGCGGAAGGGGACAAGGTGGGAACGCTGCTGGCGAAACTGACCAATCCGGTGCCCAGGGGCTGCCCGATCCTGAGCGTGCACGAAGCGACGGGAGAAATGGTTTACTCCCAGACTGCTGTCCTCTCATGCTTCTTAGGTTATTACACAACCCTTTACAGAAGTCCACTGGAGGCTGCGACCCCCGACATAGAGGGATACTTGGCAGAGATTCAGCTCCCTCAGTTGGATGAGGATAGCGTAGAGGATCTGGGCCGCGCGATAACACTTCCCGAGATACGAGGAGCAATCCCGCAGATGGCTCGGAACAAAACACCGGGTGTAAATGGCCTACCGGTAGAATTTTACGCTAAATATATTGATGTTTTGGCACCTCGTCGGCTTGTGGTCTATGCCAAAGCACTAGAGCTGGGACACCTGCCTCAGTCAATGAGGGAGGCGCTGATCGTCCCACTTTTGAAGCCGGGAAAGGAGAGTAGCGATGTGACCTCCTATAGGCCGTTGTCCATGCGAACGGTGGACTATAAAATTCTGAGTCGTGTTCTGGCTACCAGACTCTTGCCTCACATGACCGCACTGGTCCATGATGATCAGGCCGGGTTTATCCCGACCAGGAACACATCAACCAATATCCGCCGCCTTGTGTGCGTGTTAGAGAGTTCTTTGGACCCAGACCAGATGCCGACAGTGCTGTCCATAGATATTGAAAAAGCTTTTGACAGCTTAAAGTGGTGATACCTTGATAAGGTGCTGGAGAAGTACGGTTTGGGCGAACACTTTGGACGCTGGACGAAAGTCCTCTACTCGGCGACGGCAAGGGTGAGATTAGGATCGGTAATATCCTCCAACTATCCGGTGCGGAGAGGGACGAGGCAGGGATGCGCACTCTCCCCGCTGCTATTCGCGCTGGCGATGGAACCGCTAGCGCGACAAGGCTAGAACAGGGAGGGCCTATGCTGGTATTATGTGCGGCGGGATCCCGCAATACATCTCACTCTATGTGGATGACGTGCTGGTGTTCTTGGAGGACACTGCTGAAGCCCTGGATGGGGCGACTGCGATGCTGTCACTCTTTGGGAGGCTGTCAGGCCTTAGGGTGAATTGGAGTAAAACCTGCCTTTTCCCGTTGCGGGCGGCCATCCCCAGGCCGCAGCTGGCCGGGGACATCATTTGGGAGCACTCATGCTTCACCTATCTGGGGGTCCGCATCTACCACGGGGCTGATAATATGCTAGAAGGGAACATATGGCGTTGCATACGAGCCCTGAGGGGCTGCATAGCATTCTGGGCAACCCTTCCCCTCTCGGTACAGGGCAGAGCGGCGCTGCTAAAAGTGGTGGCTTTGCCTCGGCTGCTCTACTATTTTCGCACGCTGCCATTGTGGATTCCACAGAGGATCTTCAAAGAGTTACGCACCCTAACAAGGGATTTTTTGTGGGGCCACGGGAGGCGCCGGGTAGCCCTAGATACACTGCAGAGGCCGAAAGCAGAGGGGGGACTAGCGGTTCCTAATTTTGAACTATATTATCTGGCGGCGCAGCTACAGATCCTCACCCAGAATGTAGCGAAGGAGTTTAGAGGCCCTGTCCAGACCAGAGGGGGGGCATACAGAGACACATCCTGTCCTCTATTGTCATGCAGCAGAAACTCGAGTTACGAGGTTTAACGTTAGAAGAAAAGACCCTGCGTTTGTGTTGGACCAGAAGCGGGCGGGGGTAGCTCACCCATATGCTTCCGAAATCCCACTAGGTATGTTGACGGCGCTGCCGCATGGTGGGGATTGGTCCCCGCTCATGGATTGGGAGGATTTGGGACTCCATGTGGTGGGCGACCTCTATGCTGATGGTGAATTACTACCATTCCGGACGGTGCAGGAACTTTTTGGCCTCCCAGATGGTGGTCTCCTCCTGCATGCGGCCGTGACAACGGCAATACGCAAACACTGGAAAACTGGACAGGCTGAGCCCAGCACGACGATGGCCTGCCAATACGTGGTAATGGCGGCGGGCACATTCAGGGCGGTCACTTGCCTCCATTCCCGAATGTTGAACGAGGGCTTAGAACCACTTACAGTATTGAAGCTGAAGTGGAAGGAGAGCATTGGAAAACCCATACCGGATGCGACTTGGGGCCACATACTGAGAAGAACTTGGAAGGGGAGCAAAAATGCTCGGTTTCAGCTGGTACACTTTTTTGTAGTGCATAAAGCCTACCTTACCCCGGGGAAGATTAAGAGGCACTTCCAGGTTCAAGGGGTGGCATGCCCTAGATGCCTGGCACCTGATGTGGAGCTAGACCACATGTTGTGGAACTGTCCGATACTGGGGACCTACTGGTCGGAGGTGGGGGAGCTCCTTAAGGTAGTTACTGATCGACAAGTGGAATATGACATGGCGACCTGTTTGCTGCTTTGGTTTCCCCACACGGCGAAAACGAAAATCAATAGTAAATTCATTGACCTGGGCCTCATTTTAGCACAGAGGGAAATCACTTGGCACTGGAAGTCAAGGGAGGGCCCGTCCAGCAGGAGGTGGACGAGTGAACTACAGAAATGGGCCCGTAGTGAAAGTACGATTAGGTTTCAGCAGGCCACTCGGGCGGCCAACGAGAAGAGTATGGAGATGGCAAGGGCGTGGGAGGGGCTAGTGCAAGCGCTGAAGGACTATCTGCTGGCGGATGAAGAGGGGGATGCGGGATCATTGTAAGAAGTTCCGTGAGGCACAATTGGGAATATTGACCCCGGATCTCTTCTGAATATAGATACATATGCTTAGACGAGGCCCACACCAACAGCGATACAGAGGGAGGGAGGTGGGAAGGGAAACTGGGGATTCTTTTAGGAGTGCAACTGTGGAGAGGGATGACTGTGGGGATACAGAAAAGCAGATAATAGTTCATTATACTGACTGACAACGATTGTTTTCTTGCATGGTTTCTTTCTTCCTATCTTTCTTCTGTCTCTGGCATTTTATAGCTGACGCCGCCCGACCTCCGGGTTATGGGCTGAATGGCTGTGTGATGTATCAAGTATGCTCTGTAGACAGCAGCTGCCAGAAGCCAACGTGTCGAAATGATTGCCTGTATACCCCATGAATCTGCAATAAAAACATTCCTTACAAAAAATATATATATATAACTGGAAAAGTATGCGAAAAAATATTGTCATTTTTTCACTTGATACAATAGATTTGGTCATATTGTAAATCTTGTAACATTTATGTTGTTTATAAAATCCAACCTCTTTTCTGCTTGATATGGACCCAATTCCATTCCACATAAGATAGATACACATGCTTTGTATAGACTGCAAAGCAGTACCTCTCCTAAGCAGTGGATAGCTAGTAGATGATGTAGATGTTTGGAAAAATGTTTTAACATTGTTTAGCCAGTTAAAGCTTCCTGGTGAGCCTGAATATCCATACATTATTGTTTGGGAAAAGTTTGTTGGGTTGATCTGGTAGCAGTTTTACATATGTCTGCCATGGGAATGGTCTCTTACGTTGTCTTTTTATGAGTAGAATGTGCTTGAGGCATTAAATGTAATGCATGTTTAGCTTTAACATAGCACATTTGTATACAACTAAGAATACATCTAGCAATCCCCCTTTGAGATAGGATTGCTAGGTTCAGCTGCTGAAGATCTGAGTTGGTCCTGATGCTGAGTCAGCATATCTGGTATCAGCGGAAGCTTTTTTTCTGAGACTGCATCAAAATTTCCAGCAGCCCAAATTACCAAGGCTGTCTCAGCCTATTCAGTGCCACCAGAATAAGTCATGGAAACTTGCCCCACACAATAATATGGATCAGAGGTAGTAGAGGCAACGTTTGGGAAATAACCCTGGCCAGTTCCTCCTTGGTGCATTGGCCTGTACTGTGAGTGTTTATACCTGGAGGAGAAACTTTGGCATTTTGTGCCTTTCACAACGGCAAAAAGATTGATTGTGATATCTCCCACTTGTGGACTTGTTGATGCGTTCTGTTTAACAGTACTGAAAATGTTTTGTGCACACCTTGCGGATGCTCTGCAAGGAGCTAAATTTGATTCTGAATGTCCCAACACCAAATCTCGGGCTAGATCTGACAGTTGGGGAAATCTTTCGTGAAGACTCTTGCCTCGGATGAGCCTGTAAAGGCCCTGAGGGCTAATCTGATTGTTATGAATTGAAGATAATTGCTGTGGCAACTCTGTTGTTGTGGCGTCCAGGTACCCTGAAGAACAAGTTATTACCTTGAGTCACGCTATTTCTAGTGGATACTCTTTCTAACTGCAGATACTTCATATTTTTGAAAATTCCTCAGCACCAAACTGGTTCCAGAAAATCTATAGCAGTACACTTGTGTGCTGGTAAGTGGTGTTTGTGCTGCTCCCCATGCGGCGTCAGTTGCTTTCTAGGTTGTCTGCATCCCCAGACGCAGAAGCCATTCGCAGAATTGCTGTGGTGAATGGATGCCAGTTCACAGAACAGGGAGGGCGAGTCAGCCAGTGAGGAATCTGCAGTTAAATGGAGTACCCACTAGAAAGAGCGTTACAGAGGTTAGCAACTTCCTCTTCTGCCTGATGCTTTTAACTGCAGATTCCTCACCTTTTGAATAGATACCAAATCAGTACCCTTCCAGGTGTTAGGTCTGTGAAAAGGTTCAAACCAAAAAGTCCTGCTAGATCTGACTGGCCAGGCAGTAGTACTTCATGAACTTATGAAGCGATGCCAGAGTAGAAACCTGAGAAATATCAAGAACAAGCACTTTACGTTCCAACACAGTGGCAGCAGCTTTGACTGTGGTGGAATGAGCCTGTCACTTCCAACAATATATGATTCTCTACTGCACTTCCTGGTCCCTTATTTGCTCCAGTGAATCCATAAAAACAGATCGTCCACCTGATGGGGTTAGATATAACTGATGAATACGCTGAGAACTCTTTTATGATAAAACTGATGGAGCCCTTCCTTCTCCTTAAAGGCAAAGGAAGGAACCCTGGAAGGGGGATGCTTTGCACAACATGAAAGGGAGTCACCACTTTTTGGGGGAAAGGAGGCTCTGGTCTTCAAGACCAACTTGTCAGGAAAGAAAGTAGTGAATGGTGGATTGTCAAAGGGTTTGTAGCTCGCTCACATGTGGTGATAAGAAAAACTGTCTTCAGCATGAGCAGCTGCAATGAAGTTGAGTAGAGGTTCGGGGGGGCGTTGCTTGGCGCGCAAACGGAATGGCCGCTTAACTGAACGGCTCCCGTTTCCTACAGCCCTGATCCTGCACTAATCCTCACCGTCTGGAGGGCTGGCTCTCCATAACTCAGCGGAATCGACGTGAAACAGCCTCGACAACGCTCGGTCCAAATTGCAGACCGCTGGTGGCCTCCTCCGTCCAGATACCAGCGCTGAAACTTTCACCGGCACACTCCCTGGACCCGCGGAGGTGAGGGACTCGGCCACAGGCGCTCACGCGAGGCCGGTGCGGACCACGAGGCGGAGGGCCCCAGGCGGGAGCCTTGCTGCTGGAACCCACCGCGATTCACCAGGCGGGTTGAGCCTCGGATCCTGCCCTCCGCGACAGCGGACGCCTTCGCGGGGCTGCACGTACCTGCCTTCCTGCACGCTGCATTACTGTGAAATCTCGCTGAGAGCGACGCTGCATCGGTGACACACGGCGAGCTCGACCACCCTTCAATGGCGGCCGCCGAACACAGCGAGTGCGGGGAGATCTGCCCCTGCCGTGCTGCAGCCGTCTGAGTGGACTTTAGCACTGCGCAGTGAGTAATTGGCTACGCTTGTGGCACTATCCCGCTAACGCAGATCATTAATAGCGGACCACGCTGTCACTCGCAGACATACCTGGGGTGGCGGTGCCTGTGCTCCCCGGGAGACGCGCTGTCCCACTCCCACTCCCGCTGCGGTTCGCTGGAGCCCGGCCTTCACCTCGGACCGGCCTGCCCATCTGCATTGCTCAGGTCGAACTGGGGGCTTGCTGCTCTGTGCTCACAATTTGCTACTGTAGGTCCTGAGGGACACATTGACTGGTCTGGGGTTGTCCGGCGGGTGAGTAGCACGCGGGCGCTACTGGTACCCCTAATCCTTGCCTCTCCTTTCTATCGTCCAGCCAGCGGCCCTAGCCTGGCCGGCTAGTCACGGACACATCTAGTTATCAGAGCCTAGCATCTCAGACACCTCTACATTGCTTCGTGTTGTGCGTGGTCGACGGGGAGTGGGACCTGCCATCCTGCCTGATCACATAGCGGACCATCTCTACCTTGTCAGATCCTGTAACGATGGCTCACGAGCGGCGCAGGGGCACGATGGTGCGCCCGGAGCACCGACAAGCGAAGCTCAGCTTTGAGAGCGCCAAGAAGGGAACGAAGCCGGGCGTGGTGGAACCTGGGCCTAGTGGCGCGGATCCTGCTGCTGCACCTTCCCCCTCGACTACGCTGGATCTACACGGCCTGTTTCAAGAAATGCGCCAGGGCTTTGCTACTGTGGTGGAGAAGCTGGACAGGATGTCCTCCAGACTGGACGCACTAGTACACAAAGTCGACCAACACGAGGAGAGAATAACCGCGACGGAGCAGCGTATCTCGGACAACGATGACCTCACTGCTACTCACACCTCCCAACTCGCTCGTATGGACAACCTTCTTAGAGTCATAGCAGCCAAGAACGAGGACTTGGAAGCCCGCAGCCGACGCAATAACATCCACGTCACGGGTATTCCGGAGTCCACAGACACTGGTAGAATGGAAATCTACATCGAGTCACTCCTCCGGGCGTCCATGGGGGAGGATGCCTTCTCACCTCAGTTCATTGTGGAGAGAGCACACAGATCCCTGGCTCCTGTTCCGAAGCCTGGGTTGCCACCCAGGCCAATTATTGCCCGACTATTGAATTACCGTGACAGTGATGTCGCCTTAAGAGCTGCCAGAACCAAACGTACCCTGCACTATAATGGCGTTGCCTTTTCTCTCTATCCCGATTTCACTCCCCTTGTGCAGGAGGAAAGGCGGAAGTTCTTGTCTGTCAAGAAGAAGCTGAGGGAGGCTCAGATGGATTATGCTCTGTTATACCCAGCGAGGCTGAGGGTGACACACCAGGGTAAGCAAAGATTTTTCACGGACCCGAGTAAAGTTGAGGATTATTTGAAACGGCATCGCAGGGCACAGAGAGGCAGACGAGATGATCATGCAGACCTCGATGAGGATTTGCCCCCGGTGAACAATGAAGATTGATGTACCCTGCCTTCCCCGGACGAATTTGTCTTGGGACTGCCTTACTATACTTGACTTACACCTGCTGCCTCAGATGGCGTTGATGTACCTACTGGGAGTTGAACCTGCCTGAGTCCCCTAACGGTGCGCGATATGTAGGAACCGCCCCCTCTATCCCTGCCTCTACCGTGGACGGTACCGAATGTGAGGCTATCGGGGAAGGGGGGTGGCTGTGCGCTTTTGCTGATGTTCCCCCTACGGGAGTACCCCGCTATTAAAGTCCAGTTGTGGGAGTTCTGGGGGAGCGGGAGGTGGGTGGGTGAGGGACTGAATGGCTGCTGGCATGATTGGGATGCAGTAGTGGGTGGGGGGGTGGGACCTGTTACGGGGAAGGTTGTTTTGTTGAAGACGGCATTTGGCTGGATGGTAGAAGTGTTCCGTGATCTAATGCATGAGCTGCTGCAACTCTGGAACCCGCAGCGGCAAAATTTTTCTCTCCGATTGCATCTGGGTTATGGCTAGTTTTGGATCTGCTGCACAATTGAAATGCTTGTCTTGGAACGTCCGAGGGCTCAACGATGCTAAAAAATGCAGAAATGTTATAGCATATTTAGATCGCCATCAGGTACAAATTGCTATGCTACAGGAAACACACGTGGCTCCACAGGGGCGCCCTACTTTTGGCTGTAAATGGGCCACTACCCGGTCATTCTCCTCATACTCCTCGTATGCAAGGGGAGTTGTTATCCTGATTAAACGTACGGTTCCCTTTCAGGTATGTGGTGAACTAGCGGATGTGGAAGGCCACTATGTGTTACTCTGGGGGCGGCTAGGCCGCGATACTGTCACCTTGGTTAACTGCTATGCCCCTAATCTTGATGTACCTTGTTTCTTTACCACACTATGGGGTCAAATTCTAGACGTAGGGTCCCGCCATATTATTTGGGGGGGAGATTTCAACATAGCGTTAGTGCCTCAATTGGATAGAGCTGATAGAGCGACAAATTACAAACCCAGATCGAGAGAAGCGTTAGAAGGTGTGCTCTCGGAAGGTAACCTGTTGGACGCCTGGCGACAGCTACACCCTGGCCGTATGGAGGGTACCCACTTCACATCACAGACTGGTACATGGGCGCGCCTAGATTATTTCTTTCTGACCAGAGAAACGCTTACTGGAGTGACTAATGTAACTCACCTCCCGAGATCGTACGCGGACCATAGCCCGGTTCTGCTGACTTTATTGGTCCCCGGCTGGGATAGCCCTAGACCACGATGGCGCCTACAACCGGCGGCCATGCTAGACGAGGTCTTCCGTGTGGAGCTGGAGGATGAGATCACTGCTTTCTTCCCAAGGAACAAGGGATCTGTTGAATCTATTGAAATTATTTGGTAGGCATTTAAAGTCACTATTAGGGGTCACTGCATGTCTAAGAGTTTTGGGGTATTGCGTGACATACAACGCACGATCCGGAAGCTCGAGGGCAAGTTGAGGGAGTTGGAGGCGCGGATGGTGGAGGGCGATACCACTGCCACACACGCTGCATTCAGGGATAAGCTTACACAATATGAAGAAGAAGCAAACAGGGAGACTAGGTTTAGGAGTAAACACTGGCAAGCGAGGAAATACTGTGAGGGAGATAGGCCTGGCAAAGCGTTAGCTATACTGACAGGGATGCCGCGCGTTGACAGTACTATCATTGAAGTGGTTAATCACCAGGGTCACACTGTCAGGGATTCAGATGACTTGTTAGACCCCTTTGTTTTCCACTATCGCACACTGTATACCACAGTCACTACTCCTGATATCCAATACGATGACTTTCTAAGTGATCTGGCCTTGTGCTGGCTTAGCGATGTAGACAGGCAATTCCTTGCCGCTCCTTTCGAATTGGATGAAGTTAGAGATGCAATTAGGTCGCTTCAAAATGGGAAGGCGCCTGGACTGGACGGTCTTCCCGCAGAATTCTACAAGACCTATGTAGACGTCATGGCCCCGGTCCTCCGAGAGGTGTTCGAGGAATCCTTCGAGGATGGCATCCTCCCATGCTCCATGCGTGAAGTAGTCATCACCTCCTTATTGAAACCCGGCAAAAATCCCACATCCTGTGACTCATATCGCCCCCTATCGCTCTTAAATTGTGATGTAAAAATCTTGGCCAAAGTCCTGGCCACCAGGTTGTCTCTCCTTATGACCCGGATAGTTTTGCCTGACCAATCTGGCTTTGTCCCAAGCCGCTCCACTTCACATAATCTGCGCACTCTTTTTTCCCTGCTTCATACAGTCCACCCTGACCTCCCTGTCGCGGCGATCTTTTTAGACGCCATAAAAGCGTTTGATTCAGTCGAGTGGCCCTATTTGTTCACCGTCTTGACCCGCATGGGGTTCCCCACCATATTCATTTCCTGGGTCCAATTACTATATACTCAACCCACTGCGAGAGTCCTGATCAACGGACATCTCTCCACGCCGCTTAACATCTCCAGGGGCACCCGACCGGGATGCCCACTGTCCCCCCTGTTATTCGCGATTGCCATTGAACCCCTTGCATGCCGGCTCCGTCAGCTTCATGGCGAGGGCGCGATTCGCTGCCTTCAGCGCCAGATTGATGTATCATTATATGCAGATGATATGACTTTATTTGTCAAGGACCCAGTGCACAACCTGAATCCCCTGCTCAGAGAATTTGTGGTCTTTGGAAGAATGGCGGGGGTGCAGATCAACTGGACGAAATCCCAGTTTTTTCCGCTCACAGATGCTGTACCCGACTTTCCCCTGGATTACCCTCTGGAGTGGTGCAGGTCTGACCTTCAGTACCTGGGCATACAGGTCTCACGCGACAAAGATGAGATTCTTCGCTCAAATTATGGCGTTGCTGTGACCAAACTTACTGCCCGGGTGGACCGCTCGATCTCCCTTCCCATTTCCATGGCAGGAAGAGCGTCTCTTGTCAAAATGGTGGTGCTCCCGCGCTTTCTCTACCTTTTTCTCAATATCCCCTTTTACCCGGGAGCCTATTTCTTCAAGACGCTGAAGTCGGAGCTCTGCCGCCGTTTCTGGGGAGGCAAGGGCCCGCGGCTTAAATGGTCAATGTTGATACTACCATATGATAAAGGGGGGTTTGACCTCGCAGATTTCGAAGCCTATTATCTATGCGCGCTGGCACACTATGCATATCACTGGCTGCTCCCTACTCCCTTTATGCCTCAGATGGCAGTGGAAGACTGGATTGCCAATCCCTGCCCTTGAATGGCAATCCTTCACTGCCACCCCTCGGCCATAACGACACCTCATACATCGGTCACATGTACTATTGACGCGTGGCATCGACTGGCTAAAAGGCTGAACTGCGAACTATTGTACTCCCCCCTACTACCATTGACATATCATCCTGAGCTTGAACTCCTGCAGGAGAAAGGCTTTCAAAAACTTTGTGCGGCCCTGAAGATTACTTGCTGGGGTGACCTTTTCTCTGCGGGTCGCTTTAAAACTGCTGATGCGTTCTTCAAAGCGCATGCCCGCACCCCTCTTGAGGTGTTTTACTATTTGCGACTCCGCCAAGGCATGCGCGCTATACTTCCTGACTTCCCTACAGAACCTGCCACTACGCCCCCGCTTCAATTTCTGCTGAGCTCGCAGGATGGCTCTCATTTGGTCTCAGGAATGTACCGTCACACAAGAGCGTGTTGCCCGTCGCCGGCGGCCTCAGCGAGGACGTGCTGGGCTACCGAACTAGCTATTGATATCACTGATGACCAATGGTTATACTGCTGTACCCTTACGGCTCGTATATCGGCGAGCTGTAGGCTCAAAATAATTAATTACAAATACCTACAGCGCTTGTATTATACCCCCATGAAAAAATATAGGTTTCACTTATCTGACACAGACCGCTGCGACCGTTGCCGCGCAGAACATGCCGACTTCTTGCATCTTGCCTGGGAATGCCCCTCTATACAGACCTACTGGCAACAAGTACACACTGCCCTAGTATCCATGATCGGGTCATCCATACCGCCAGACCCACTACTAATGCTGTTGGGGGACACACCGCAAATTCCCTCGCAATACAGAAAATTTGTAGATATTGCACTCCTTCTGGCAAAAAGGCGCATAGCATGCAGATGGGGTCGTGGCAGGGCCCCAAAATTCAAAGAATGGCTTGCTGATATGACACATAGTCCGGACCAACACACGACTTTTGCTGACCTGCTCCCAATGTCTAGCAGGCCGAGAGACATTTGGGGACCTCTGGTTACCTATCTTCAAGCCCAGATGGCTCGTGATGACGAGCCGGGGAGGGACACCAATGGGGATGGTAATGATAATCTGATATAGTATACTTCAGTCATCTAATGATCCTGTACTGCCTACGCTATTATTGCTATTGCACTGCATTACGAATGCCTGTATTCCTATGCTTCCCTACCGCTTCGCTATTGACTCTTGTTATTTTGCCCATGCATATTTACATGTCTATGTCGACCCCTTAGTGAAATGTACTTTACCCTCTCGCTTACCTCCTATGTATTGATGCCACTGTAATACCCCTGATCATGGTGTGGAACTTGCCTGTTGCCGCACTGTTGATGCTCTGAACGAACCAATGTACTTTGCTATGCTATAATTCCTATTTCCAATTAGATGATAACCCACGAGCCTTGTACCCCAGCCACGGTAATGTCGTAATGTGTGTTCTGTCTTGTTCTCTTTTGTTACAAAACCACCAATAAACAAAGTTTTTTAAGTTGAGTAGAGGTTCAAAGACTGTACACTTGATGAATATGAGCACCAATTTCAGATCCCAGTGAGGCATAATGAAAAGTAGGGGGAAACGTATTTTGCAAACCTTTCAAAAAACACATCACGACAGGTGATTTAAAAAAGAGGAGCTAATCTAACAGCTGCAACAAAGCCAAAAGAATTCAAAAGTAACCATTGTGTCCAAGCCAAGTCCTTGATGGGTTAGGCACAACACAAAAAGCAAAACTTCGTAAAGTTTGCCGTGTTGTGGGTTGATCTGCAGAGTACCGCACCAAGCCACAAATTTGTCCCAACTGCAGGTGCATACCAATTTCGTGAAGGAAGCCTTGCTGCCAAAAAGAAATCCACAACCTTGGAAGGAAGTCTGACTCTGCTGATCAATCTTAATGCATATAGGTGAAGATTACATAGGCACGGGTGCACAATCCACCCCGCTGTTATGAGAGAAGACCCCCCCCTCCTCCTCTCGCCCAATTGACGGCCTGGTCAGATGCTCTTGTCCAATACTCCTAGGTACCAAACTCTGGGCTGAAGGCATTCCAGTGGCACCGGACTTGGCCAAGAGTCATTCCTGATCTTCTTCAGAACTTGAGGCAGCAGCAGAGACGAGTACAGGAGTCAAGAGCTCCAATCTAGATGGAATGAGTCTCTGAGAGAGAGCCACCATGGAAACTCAAGCATGCAAGAGTGCTGATATTAGACATTCTCATTGGTGGCAAAAAGATCGAGCCGAAGTTCTCCTCATTCATGGAAGATACCTTGTGCTACCTTCGAGTGGAACCGCTTTTCGGGTTTCGCTAGGCGTTGACTGCTGAGTTCCTCCACCCTGATGTTTAGAGAACCCGTCAGGTGTTGGCCAATAAGGAACATTTCTTGGTGTTCCAGCCACTTCCAGAGGCCTAGTTTCTCCTGACACATGTTTCATAACGCCTTCCTGCCCTTCTTGTTGCAGTACCACATGGCATCTGCATCAGCTTCCCTTTGATGGATGGCAGTAAGGCTTTCAACGCCAAGCAGGTGGCCCTCAACAACAGGAGGTTGGTATGGAGCTGGTCTTCCACTGTAGAGCAGATGTCTCTGATCTGTACCTCTTGCTGGGGGCTTCCCAGACCCAGTAGCGAGGCAATGGTCACCCCTGTTAGTTCTGAGTAGGGTAAGAAGAGGGGTCTGATGGGGACCAAATCGAGATCCTGCAGCCATGACTTCAGATTGCTTGCAGTCTCCTCCGGAATCTTGATGTGATCAGAGAGATAACTGATGCTGTGCCACTGGAACTTCATATCCCACAGCAGAGCCCACATATTCTGCCTGGCATGCTTGACTAGCCGAATGCAGGAGCCCATCAGTCTCGGCAGCCTCAGAGTCGTTCTCATTGAGATCCAGGACAGAGGCTGAAGCATCGGGGTCATAGCCCACAGGACCTAAACTCTCCACTCCATAAGGGGGGGGTAGGAGTTGCACAAAACATCATAGTGTTTAGAATAGCTCTGATCAAAAAGAGAGCCTGCAAAAGACTCATGTGTAACTTTGATACGTCTACAGTGATTTGCAGTCGTTTGGAGGTGGGTGACAACTTTATGGGGGTGAGCTAAACTTCAGAAGCTAGTCACAGAGGATGGAAGAAGCTGGAACCCTTCAAAAGTGTATGGCACCCACCACCATCATTATTGGGAATACCCTACAGGCATTGGTAAGTCCAAAGTGAGGCACTGAGAACTGAAAGAGCTCTTGTCCCACCATGAACCATAGATTGTACCTATAGGCCGTAAGGAAAGTGATATTAAAATAAGCACCCTGCAGGTCTAATGCCATCATCCACTCATAAGTTCGGACAAGACCTTGGGCCACAGTGAGCATCTTGAACTTGTCCTTCCACAGGAAAGCGTTGATAGGCAGAAGATCTAAAATAGGACAAAGTTCCCATCCAGCTTTGGCGCAAGGAGGTAGCAGGAGTAACTTCAGTTCCTACTTCGGCGTCCACAAGCCTGTCAATGGCCCATTTGGCCAAAAGGGACTGCACTTCCTGCCACAAGAGGGACAAATGGCCCTCAGTCAGCCACTGTGAGAGTGGTGGAAGGTGCAGTTGGGTAAAAAAAAAAAAAAAGCAGGGGGTTGTGTCCATAACCCTGCTGGACAGCTTGTAGGGCCCGCTTGTCCAAAGTGTGGCTTGCGACCCTCCAAGAAAATGTTGAATTCTGCCTCTGGAAGTGTTGGTGTATGGTTGGAACGGCATGCTAAAGAGGTTTTGCAGCTTTGACAGCTGGGGAAGTGGGGCATCGGGCTGCTCACTGCCCCGTTGTTCACATTGTCTTAACTGTGTTGGACTCCCTATGCAGTGGGGAGGTAGGGAAGGCATTGAAGTTGACCCTAGTTGAGGATACTTGCACCACCAAGCTTTCTGGATTCAGAAGCTGCGGTCGGAATGCCAGGTCACCCGTGGTTGGGCAGTAGTACTGTACTATCTGCCTATTTACCGGCAGTCCAAAACATCGATATGCTCATGTCCCAAGAAGGGGGGCTGTGAGGGCCTCATTAAATGGTGGTAGGAGCTCAGTAGTAGTTTGTCCGGGGTTTTGGAGGACTTTCATGAAAACACTGTTTTTCACCTCCCTAGTGGGCAATTGCTGGTCAGAAACCTCAGCCGCCCTTCGCATCACTAATGAGAAGAAATCACTTTCCTCAGTAGCCGGCTCAGGCGGAGAGACCAGACTAGTACCTGGAGCAGTAGCCAGACCACTGGCCTCTTGTAGCTCATCATAACAGTTGTCCCGAGTATATGGACGAGAAAATGCGTCCCTTTCATCATAACGGTCATTATTAGAATTTATACCAAAAAGTTTGTGTATTATCTGGGCCCTTCCTTAAGGCAATGTTTTGCTGGAAGGGTGTGGGTTGCATGAATGCTCTGATGTCTGTTCTGAGTTCTGGCATCACAGCAGATATCAGCACTGAGGCTAGTGCAGGGTTCGAAATGAGCCTAGAGGTTTCAGGTGATGCGGAGGGAAGACCAGTCGGCAGAGCTCCAATTGTAGGTCCTCACGGTTCCTTGGGGCCTGGAGGCATACTCTCGGATTGGCTGCAGTGTCACCAAAGGACCTGGAAA
The DNA here is from genome assembly GCF_964261635.1 of Lissotriton helveticus. Taxonomy (NCBI): domain Eukaryota; kingdom Metazoa; phylum Chordata; class Amphibia; order Caudata; family Salamandridae; genus Lissotriton; species Lissotriton helveticus. The sequence goes on along the minus strand of NC_136059.1, from coordinate 1,353,606,625 downwards.
CTTAAGTTGCCCGAGGACAAGAGTGTGAATCGGCTCTCAAGGAGTTAGAGTTCGGGAGCAAGGCCGAGAGGCATGTTTATGCCTTCATGCCTTCTCAGGAGTTTAAAAGTGGAAGAAAGGGGCAGAGCCCGTTTGTGCTTCTTTTTTTAATTACCAGAAGACTTTTAACTGGGATGAAAATCTGCTATGGGAACGGCTTCAGGAGTGGGATGGCCTTCAGACTCATCAAGTCACAGTTGCTACAGGTCTTGGAGTTGTGGTGCAATTCCAAGCACCAAAAACAAATCTGGTTTGAGCCCTGTAGTTTTAGGATATGGCATTTTTTCCTGCACACTGGTATTTAAAGTAAATTTCATAAGAAAGTAGCCTTGTGATGAGATGATGAGTTGCTCCAGATCAGCGTGGCGGCGCAGAAAGAAAGGAACTGATGTCACCGCATGGGTGGGCACCTACATGACGCACAGCCCCACCTACCAGCATGCAGAGGTACTGCTAAAGATTTCTTGGATCCTGTCTGACATCTGAAGAGTTTTTAATATGCGGTTAAAGAGATCATCAGAACCGTTGTGGAATTTGCTTCCCTTCGATGAGTAAAGCACCCATGGCAATAGTCTCTAGCAGTAGCAGGTTCAGAAAAGGCCTGCCCAGCAAGAAGTTCTTGTCATTTCACCATAGGCGAGCACGTTCAGGCCTGGGATGCGCCAGTACTAGATCTTCCCATTACCACTGTCCTCATGACCCTTCCCTCTAAGGCACTCCTGTGGTGGATGCAAATGTAACCTTGTGTTCCAAACCATCATAATTTATGAAGCCATCTTCCCCAAGCAGTTTCATTACAAGCTTTATAGTGAGAGTCTCGACCATAAGGCCGTCCTCACTATCATCCTCATGGAGCTAAGCTTTGTGGTGCTGTGATACCCTCTGTAAGGGTGCATGGTAGGTAGTGGTGTCATTTGGGAGAGGCCTTAAAAGGGTAGGGATGTAGATCAGTATCGTCATTAGTATCAAAGTGGTGATCTCCATCTCCAGGTGTGGCAGGGCCATGGTAAGGCTTGTGAAAATCATGAAGGCTCTCTTAGTTCAAGTCAATATGGTCAGAGTGAAAAGCTTTGGAGTTGTCAGTGTGCGAGGTGATGGTGGTCTGTGAAGTGTAAATGCAAGAGGCTGTGATCGAAGATTAGTGGCCTTGTCCCTTAACCTTCCTAGGGATGGGAAAGGACCACAGCTCCTCTGATATCTGTTCCTTGAAGGCGAGCATCCTCTTCAGGAATATTTGAGGTATACATGGCTAATTCTGCAGGGGTGGCTGAGCTAAGATTTTCCCAGTAATTGGGTGAATGGAAATCTTTTGCTGTCTGACATTGGGCACCTCAGGAAGCTCAAATGGGCCTGTTTCTCAAGGTCGAGCCAGCTTGGGTGGATGTGGAGATTCGGTGCCCTTTGCTGGAGCCGATGGGGTTGAGAAGCTTCAGGGCCTGGAACAGGACCTTAAAGTTGATGCCTCTTGTAGTTTACCTCATTGGTCGATGTATGACACCCATGAGATATGAGAGTGTTTTTGAGGTTGATCCCGATAGGGCTGATCCTCGGGTGAGCATAGTGGAATGGATGATCTTGCAGTGTTTTTTGATTTTGGGAATAAACTCTGCCACAAAGGTAGTTCTTCTTCCTCCGCCTTCTAAGTATCAAAGGACAGGACCTCTGAGCTTTGTTATTCTTGCAGGTCTGTGGTGTTCTTTTTCGGTGCTGATGATCTCATCTGGCACTGGAATGTCAAAACCTGATGGAGGGGAAAACATTTGTGGTAGAGTCTTTGTCTTGGTGCACTGTGGCCAAAGAAGGAGTCGTGCTCCTTGAGACTCCAGGCTTCTTCAAAGTAAACAACTTTTAAATATGCGTACCTAACACTAGATAGTAGGAGTATGTAGAGCATGTGCATCTACAGCAACAAATGCTATGAACTATCTATTCTCTGGTAGGAGGTCTTGAGAGTGGAGATAACATGTCACTTTTCAGATGTTGATTTTGTCTGTAAATGGAGCGCTGGGTAAATATCCCGTGGAGGTGCATGTTGACAACATTTCGACAAGCAGTGTGTCTGTTTTTTATTATAAGTGCCTTTTCATTGACTGGCAAATTTTTAATTTCAGGGTTTTGAGTGAGTAAAAGGAGTGAAAGGGGTGGCTACGAGAGCGGCAATGGCGGTCGCAGCTTCCTAGAGCTCCCGCTTGCCCGAGATACATCCGTCCAGTTATCCTGTCCCCGAGCCTCTACAACACACCCCGAGTGAGGCGATTACAGCAGAGGGCACCGGACATCTCCCGGTGCGGCCAACGGAGATTCTGGCGCCTTAGTCACGGCCGGGAGACAGGGAGAAGAGTGCGGCCTAGTGCGTGGCTGAAGCCGGGACCTCGATTTTGGCGCTCCCCGTCCGGGAGACACCCGTGTGGCGCGGCTGCCTTGCCGCCTTCCCTGAGCTGATTTGACCCGGCGGGACAGGTGAGGGCGGATTCGGTCCCCCCCGGGGGCCAGGCCACGGCGCCACTACATTAGAGAGGCGAGGCTCGCCCCACGGGCTGCTGGGGCCTAGCGGGACCGGCGGAGCCGGGGGCCTCGAGTTTCGCGACTCCCGCCCGGGGTTGGCTGTGGGCGGTTGCCGCTCCCGAGCTTGGGGGACGCCTCGCCACTGCCTCTCTACACTCGAGGTCCAGTACACAGCAGTGCGGCGGTTGGCGGACCCTGCGGCGGGCGGCACGTCGTGGTTGCCCCCCTCTGGACCCCCGGACATTGCTGGCAGGGGCAGTAAACCCACAGGTGCACAGAGGGCGGACGAGCCCATTCGACAGACTTGCGGGCCACGAGTGGCGTGGGGGTGATTCCCGGGGCCTGCTCTGCCTTACCTGAACTGTGACCAGAGAGGAGTGTCCGGCTGCCCGCTTTTGGTGGTGGGACGTGCTCGGCTGGAGGGGTCCCCGCTGGGCTGGACGAAGGACGTGGGAGACCCCATTTTGCCACGCCGGTGTTGACTGTTGGTGGCCCGTGGGCAGGTGGCGATCATGACCCGAGGTGGAGGCGGCGGCCAAACCAAGCAACCGACCATCGACAAATTCACGGGGCCAACTGGAGGTCCGGGCCCGTCGGGTGGGGGTCAGCAACAACCACCCCCCCCCAGACAATACCGCACTCATGGCCGCCATCACCCAATCTAGGGATATGCTGGACGCTAAAATCGGCGCGGTGGGCGCAGACGTTACCCTGATTCGTCAAGACCTGCGGAATGCAGTGGCGCGGATTACCGAGGCGGAATCCAGAATCTCTGTGGTGGAGGACGTTGTTGGGTCCTTGAAGAAACGACTGGCGGTGGTGGAATCGGTGCAGAAGAATCTGGCGCTTAGGGCTGAGGATGCAGAAGGTCGCGCCCGCCGCAACAACCTCCGATTTGTTGGTTTTCCGGAACGCTGTGAGAAGGGGAATATGGAACAGTTCCTTACCCAGTGGCTGCTGAGCTGGATGCCTCCGGAGAGCCTGTCCTCATGCTTCATCATTGAGCGCGCACATCGCGCCTTGACCCAGAGGCCGCCGGAGGGTGAACGGCCCAGGGCGGTGATCGCTCGGCTATTGAACTACCATGATCGCGACGTTATCCTGAGGGAGGCAAGGTCCAAAGATGCCGTCCTCTATGAAAACCACAAGATCATGGTATTCCCTGACTATACCAAACTCGTGCAGCAGAGGCGACAGTCCTTCATGAATGCTAAGGCGAAGCTCCGTGGTCTGGGTCTCAAATACTCCCTGCTGTACCCTGCTCGTCTGAGAGTAATTTTCCAGTCCAAAACATTGTTTTTTGATACTCCGGAGGATTTGTTTCGCTGGACGGATGAAACGGTGGCGCTCCGGCCACATGCCCAGCCGGGATTGAATCCAGGGTCCTCGAGGGGTTCCTCACCGGAACGCAGTGATCTCCCGACCAAGAGTAAGAGAAACCGGAGATCTAGATCGCGGAAGCGTTCGGCCTCTGCCTCTGGTGCGCAGGGAGGCCACAGAACCGAAGACTCGGACCTTTCTGGGAAGTGACATTGCTACTTTCAGGTACTCTGTGCTCCTGGTTGGGTAGTATGGCTCCCGAGGATGAGTGAAGTGGGGGCGGTGGCCCGGCGAACTGGACGCCTTCCTGATGCCTCAGGATCTTCTCGAAACTGTGTTCGTTGAGTTGAGTGGGGTGGTGGAAACAGGCTCGGGTACAGCCGATTGGGGGCTGTCCCTCTCCTACCTTTGTAGGAGTTTTTTGTTTTTGGGGGGGGGGTTGCGATGATGGGTCTAGGGGTGTTGGGATCCATTGGCATGGTAGGTCTTGGGCCCTCTGTTTTGGGCCTGGGATTGCCCATACCGCGACAGATGCTTCATGGTTCTGTGAGGTGTAGGGGGGGGGGGTTGGGGGAGTGGGCAGTTAAGGGGGGACCGGCAGTTGCTGTCCCTGAAGTTTCTGGGAGTTGGGGTAGTAGGGGGGGGATGCACATGCTTTCTATGAAGATGCGGATGTTGTTGAGTAGTGGGTGGTGTGGACACAAGGGGCCTTCCTGGTGGACTCCATCTGACTATGGCTGATACTGCACACAGACTCCCGGTGGAGTCCCTACGAGTTGTTACGTGGAATGTAAGGGGGATGTTGGACAAGGTGAAACGTGGGGCGGTCTTGCGCTGGGGGAAAAGAGCCGCTGCCGATGTGCTTCTGCTTCAGGAGACTCATATGATGGGGTCGAAGGCACTCAGCCTGCAGCGATTGGGCTATCAACAGGTATACCATGCTGGCTTTACCAGGGGGTCCAGAGGGGTGGCTGTACTAATCCATCGTAGGGTGGCGTACGTACACGAGAAGATGTGGGCTGACCCGCAGGGTCGATATTTGTTTGCCAGGGGCAGGGTGGGTACGGAGCCCGTGGTCCTTGGGAGTGTCTATGCCCCCCCCCCCTGCAATGGGCCCTAGCTGAGAGGCTTTTCCAGGTATGGGGGGGATATCCCGGAGTCCCTGGCGGTGGTCGGGGGAGACTGGAACGAGGTGATGGATGTTTGTATGGACCGCAGGGGGGGCCGGGCGGGCTGACCCCCCCTTTCCCTCCCTCCCCTCCCTCTACTAGACTGCGAGCGCTGTGTGATGGACTGGGCTGGATTGATGCTTGGCGACATATGCACCCTACTTCGCGTGAATATACGTTTGTGTCTGCTGTGCATGGTTCCTTTTCCCGCTTGGACTACATGTTTGTTCCCCGGGTGTGCATGTGCAGGGTGCGGGCGGTGGAGATTTTGCCTAGGGGACTGTCTGATCATTCCCCAGTATCGATCGACATAGAACTTATTAGGAAACGCCAGCCCTTTAGATGGAGGATGTCCTCGTGGCATCTTCAGCAACCTAGTTATGTTAAACACCTCCGGGAGGCCATTGATCACTACTGGCGGGAGAACCTTGTTGAGGACATTGACGCGGTCGTGGTGTGGGAGGCTTTGAAGCCCACGGTGCAAGGGGTGGATATTGCTTGGACCACTACGGCTCGCCGTGGGCGCCATGAGGCAATCGTGGCGGCTGCGGCACTGGTGGAGACACTGGAGCGGCAGACCCGGGGGGGAGGAGATGAGGTTGGTGTGCGACTACTTCTCCAGGCGCAGCAATCATACGCGTCAGTCCTACTGGACGAGGCCAAACAGGCGTGGCTGGCCACGCGGAGCCGGATTTGCCTGTGGGGTGACAAGTCGAGCTCTATGCTCTATAGACTGTGCCAGTATAGCATCAAACCCGACACGCTGCCCGGTCTTCTTGCTGAGGATGGAGCGGCTATCACGGACCCTGTCGGCCTAGCAGCGAGCTTTGCAGCCTACTTTGGAACGCAGTACGCCCCGTGTGATAGCCTGACGGGAGAGGAAGTGGCTAAATTCATTGATGACCTGCCCCCTAAAATGGTGTCTGATGAGGCCAGGAAATCCCTCGATGCTCCTCTCACGGCGGAGGAACTGGGGGAAGCCCTGGGACAGCTTAATGCAGGTAAGGCCCCTGGGCCGAGCGGCTATCCCTGTGAATTTTATAAAAAATTCCACACGCAATTGGGGCCCCACTTTCGGCGTGCGCTGGAAGCGGCGCATACTCAGGGCAGGCTGCCGCCTGATTGGCGTCATGCTGAAATTGTGGTTTTTCCGAAACCGGGTAGGCCCCCTGATAGGCATGACTCATATCGCCCCATCTCGTTACTTAACATAGAAGCCAAAATACTGGCCAAGGCCCTGGCGAATCGGTTGCTTCCATACATAGCGGAACTAGTACACCCAGATCAATCGGGCTTTATGCCTGGTAGGGCTACACGCCACAATATTCGGCGTGCGTGGGCCGCGATCGACGCTATGGGGGCCAGGGGCGAGCGGGCTGCTTTGTTGCTTGCTGATATCAATAAGGCGTTCGACTCGGTGAGCTGGACATACCTGTTCGCGCTCCTGCCCCGACTCAACCTAGGCCCTGTTTTTATATCCTATGTTAGGCTGCTATATACCGATATCACGGCCGCTGTGCGGGTTTGCCGGGGCTGTGTCAGAGACCTTCCGCGTTGGCCGGGGTACCCGACAGGGATGCCCTCTGTCCCCATATCTCTTTGCCCTTGCTATGGAGCCGTTGGCCGCCTGGGTACGTATAGATGCGCAAATGCGAGGATTTGTGTGGCCCCAGGGCCTCTCTGATAGGATTGCGCTATACGCGGATGACGTCCTTTTCTTCCTTACAGACCTGCGTCGCTCCGGGCCGCGGGTATTGGAAATAATGCGGGTCTTTGGCGAGGTTTCAGGCTTATACCTGAACCTCGGTAAATCCACCTTGTGGGTCCTGGGAGGTGGTGCAGTATCGGACCCCTGGACACTGGACCTGCGAGTGGCGACCGATGGCCTGCACTACCTGGGAGTGTTCCTGTCCGAGTCCGCGACCCTCACGTGGGAACGTTCTGTACTGCCGGTTTGGGAGCGGGTGCAGGCCGACGTTAAAACATGGTCCCGGATGCCTCTTAACATCTTTGGCCGGTCCGCCATCTTTAAGATGGTGGCGCTTCCACGCCTTCTATACCAATTGCAAAACTATCCCCATTTGGTCCTGGCCTCGTGGTTTCGGCTGGTGAATTCGGTCTTGGGGCGGTTCCTGTGGGCTGGGGGTTCTGCCAGGGTGGCGTTGCGCACGTGCTTCCTCTCTACGTACTGTGGAGGACTCGCCACCTCGGACCTTCTGTCCTACTATCAAGCGGCTCACCTCCTCATCCTTAATGACTGGTGGTACGGTGATAGAGGCGACCCGGCATATGCTTTAGAGCGCGCACTGATGGGCGACAACACTCTCCACATGCTCCTCTACTCTGCCCGGCTGCGGCGGGGATTGCCCAGTGTCACGAAGACGGTCTTCCTTGTTTGGCGTCAGGCGTTGCGACGCATGGGCTGGTGGGGTAAGCTGACTGCGGAAACGCCGCTGTGGCGCAATGGCAGACTGCCTGCGCTGGCTTCCTTGTCGGGTTTCGGTGGCTGGGACGCGATCGGGATCTCGTCACTGGGCGATGTGATGTCTGGAGCTGCTCTTAAGCCGTTCCAGGACCTTAGTGAGGAGTTCCACATGCCGCGGACTCAGTTTTTCCATTATCTGCAGCTTCGGCATGCGCTCACACCATACATTGCCGACTTGGAATCGCTCCCCGAATTTAGCCCTATTGAAGCGAAGTTGTTCATGGGGGATCTCGGAGACAAAAAAGTGTCCCGGATATACCAAACGATGGTCACCCACTGCGCCTCCGACCTTCTTCCCCTGCGGACAGCCTGGGAGGCAGATGTTGGTCCCCTGGACGAAGACGATTGGCGGGAGGCCCTGGAATCCCCGCGAGGGACTGCTATCGCGATGAGGCTCAGGTTCATCCAATTTAAAATCCTCCACAGGGCTTACTTTACACGTGAGCGCCTCTGGAAAGCTGGACTAATTGAATCGCCGGAATGCTTGCGTTGTGGTATGGAGGTAGGCTCACTGCTCCATACAGTGTGGCTGTGTCCTAGAATTGCTGGCTTTTGGAGAGGTGTGTGGTGTTGCTTGTCTGAAGTGCTAGGATGGGACCTGCCCCGCACCCATCGATTAGGTTTGCTTCATATTCTCGAGGGGGTGGGAGGGAATAGCTATAAGCGCCACCTACTGCTGTTGGGGCTAGTACTAGCCAAGAGAGACCTGGCGCGGGCTTGGAAGGACGTACGGGCTCCTCCTCTGTGTGTTTGGAAGGCAGGATTGGACTTTTGTATGGGTCTGGAGCGCCCGATCTTTGAAGCACGAGGGTGCCCCCGCAAGCACTTTAGGATATGGAAAAGATGGGCCGAGTATAGGGACTTGCCACTGGATCCCCCAGTTGAACCCGAAGAAGAACCCTAGGCTTTCCCCATTGCGTGGGCCTGTGTCTGGCGCCATACCGACTACTCTATACTCACTTAATGCTGTTACCTCTTCGCATGTGCACGGGGTTAGGGGGGGACTGCGGGGTGGGATTGGTTGAGGGTGGTGGGGAGTTGGGGAAGGGAAGGGGTGGGGGGTAGTTTTGACTAACTGCGATTTGAAATGTGTCTAGTTCGGACTCCGATCCTGCTATATGTAATGTATTCCAATGTTTGGTGGTTTCTCCTGACTGTGGGGTACCACACTTATTGCCTTGCTTGACTATTCAATAAAATCTGTTGTGAAAAAAAAAAAAGGAGTGAAAGAATAGATGGATGAGTGATTGGGTGGACAAATGGATGGAGGAGTGAGTGCGTAAATGTTCTGTTATTTCTCTTTGTACCGCGCTCGGATACTACAGGAGTGTCGCGGCGCGAGCCTTGAGAGGAGGTACATGGTCAGCTTAGTTGAAGAGGAAGGCTTTCAATTTTTTCTTGAACAGAGCAAGGTCCTGAATACTACAAAGAGCAAGCAGGAGTGCATTCCAAGCCAGAACTGCCTTCACGCTTAGAGCGCTGCCACCCATCCTTTGTAGCCGGAACTGGGGAACCGTAGCCAGAAGTGGTGCAAAGAACGGAGTGTCTTGAAGGAACGTAAAAGGAAAAGCGGTTTTGGACATAGCTTGGACCCAAGGCGTGAAGCGCATGATGGGTTATAGCAAGGGATTTGAATTTCACCCGCTCCACTACAGGCAGCCAGTGGAGTGCTCTCAGATGTTCTCACACTATTTCTAACGGGAATATCGAGAAGGAGCCTAACAGCCGCATTCTGGACTACCTGCAACCTATTTATCAGATAGCCTGGAATGCCAGTATACAGCGCGTTCGCATAATCTATCCGAGATAGAATGAGGGCCTGGGTGACCGCTTCCCTTGCCGCTCTAGGCAGGAGAGGAAGGCATTTTCTGAGAGTTTTTTTTAAGAGCCCGAAACACGTACCGGCCAGTTTATTAATCTGCTTAGAGAAGGTTAGGTTCTCCTCAAACCATATCCCCAGATTTTGTACGGGGAGGCCAATCGACACTGGTAGGGCTGAGCCCGGTGGCCAGAATGTTTTCTCTAAAATTGGGTGGAAACTTCCCGAAGAGCAGGATTTCAGATTTTTCTTCGTTGCGCCGAGGACAACCAGTAAAAAACTGAAGTCTGGCATTTTTGGGCAGCATCAACAGAATCCTAATTTTTGCTCCAAGTGAACAGAAGCTGGGTGTCATCAGCATAAGCGATGATTTTAGCACCCATATCCTCTGCCAATTGAACTAGGGGAGTGACATAAATATTAAAGAAGGGAGGGCTCAGGGAAGAACCCTGTGGGACCCCCGCGTCTACCTCTAGGGCAAGGACTAGGCTGGAGGAAGCCAGACCTGCTGCATGTGGTCCTCCAGAAAAGATTTAAGCCAGCCCCAGGCCCTACCAGTGATACCTATCTCAGCCAATCTGGTCAGCAATAGTGAATGAGGAACTGTATTGAATGCCACCGAGAGGTCAAGCAAAATCAAGGCTGCCCTCCCACCAGCATCTGGATGATCTCTGAGACTTCCACCAAGGCGAGTTCGGTACTATGGTTGGCCCTAAATCCCGACTGAGCCGGATGGAGCAGGCCAACATCCTCTATGAACTCCCTCAGCTCCCTGTTCACGACTTTTTCGCAGACTTTGGCCATACCAGGCAAGAGGGAAATAGGGTGGTAGCTTCCAGGGCACATAGGGTCAAGAGGGCTTTTTCAAGAGGGGCAAGAATGAATGGGAGACAGCATGGTTCGATGAATGGGTGAGTATACGTAGACATGGCTAGATGAGTGCATGGATGGATGGATGAAGCAATGTGTATGAATATAACCATTTTGGTGGCAAGATGTTATTCTCATCTCCTGTTGCTCACTCACCTATCTATTTATCCATGTACCCATTCACTCACATTAGTCCCGCATTTCCTGATACACCCATTCATACAGTCTCATACAAAGCTGTCCATCAAATACCAAGCAATTTCTCAAATAAAAAGCCTGAGAACCATAAGCTTTGCAAATTAGTGTTTTTTTCTCATGATCTTCCTGACAAAAGATCTGAATGAGCCAAAATTAAAAAGGTCCTAGGAAAAAGCAAAAAAACTAATATTTGGCATGCTTACTTGTTATCAAAATAAATATCTCCATTAGGAGATTAATCTGCGCGTTTGCCCTGATGTGTGCTCAGTGTGAATTGAAGTCAAGCTCTTCAGATGGCATTAATCTGCACAGGCTTACTGGTGCCTGTTCATAGCGATCCAAAATAATCCTTTGATGTGATTAATGCATATTCATATATAACACATTTCTATCGCTAATTCCCTTTACTCTGCCATGCTAAAGACAAAAGCAAATACACCAAGTGGAACATTAGCAACAGAAACAACTCACTACTACTAATTCAGAGGAAAGATACTAATCAGCAGTCTATGCTTAAAATATGGAACTCGCGCAAATCTGGCCAGGTCAAAATGGCAGCTGATGAGAGGGCTTTGTTTAGCTGTCCACAAAATGGCGGCTTGTCTCTGCCGCTCCTTCACACCAGACCCAAGTATGGACATTCTGGCATTCCTGCTTCATTCTTGAGTGGCTCAGACATTCGGCAGCAGTTGCAGAGGAGCGGTGCAGTGAGTCTTTTTGGACCTTCACTTCGATCCTGGTCCTACTCGCCCGGGTTATGATGGCTCTCCTCCGTTACGGCCGTAATTTTAATTTCTAACACATCATGACGCGTGCAGACCACCGCATACATGCAGAAACTCAAATTAGTGGTGTTCTTTAAGGCTCCTCAAATCTCAGTTTTCTGTTGGGTCAATATTTTTTCAAACATAATTTGTCAGAAGGTTTGCTCATTCTCATTATTTTGAACCTTGTTATTGAGGTCATCTTTTCTTTAAGGCACCGTTTTAAATCCCCTGGTAGCTCGGTATGCTCATCACCATTTTGGCACATTAAACTGATGCCTTTCTTATGCCTCACAGTATATGTTATTTCTCACAATTTGGCTAAAGATGGTGTCACAATTATTATTTGTTTTTTAACAACAGACTTTATTTGTTGTTTTTTTTTTAACCAAATATTGTCTCGGGGGCCATACATGTATACAGACTATTGTCAGAAAAATGGTACAGCTGTATACCATTAGAGCTCCCAAGGATGAATGGAGTATACAGATGATAGAAATGGCAGAAACACAATAAATATAAAAAAATAACATAGCTGTTGCACATGAAACTGTTGTGCCCTCCTCCGTCCTCCAGCTCACACCCTGGTGTACCATTTTAACTATAAACTTATTTCATAGAAATGTCTCAGTATTCAAATAATTGGATATTCAGCTTTCATAGTGTCTCTTTCTGGCTGCTTTGTTTTCTTTCTCACTTAATTGGATAATATTGACCATCTCTTTTTCTTGTTTACTTCACACTGACACCATTTGCAACTCAGCTACTCAAATGTAATGAGCAGGACAAAGCCAATCAACTGCATCAATGAACAAGTATCTTTTGGTCACAAAAACTCTGCAGACCGGTCTTTGAAACTGTTACTGGTGCCATATGGTGCCAGTTCTGCGCAACGGGGCTTCTAATCTATAGACCCCCTGGTGCAGACACTCCTTTCATTAGCTCACTTCTACAGTTTCTAGACGTCAACATCCTTAAATCTGCTAACTTTACAATCATGGGTGACCTTAATTTACATCTTGATAAGGACTCCGAACCCAAAATGTCCACCTTTCTTGCTGATCTTGCGGCCTTCCAACTCACTCAATTTGTGAAGGGCCCCACTCACACAGCGGGCCATCTTCTTGACCCCATTTTCTCCAATATCACGAGCTGCTCCGCAGGCGCGCCGATCCCCATGACCTGGTCCGATCATTGTTTAGTAACTCTGTCCATCCCGTGCAATTTGAGATCTGTTGCGGCACCTACTCCCTCAGTCCTGAAACGGCCATGGAGAAAGCTTCATCTTGAAGACCTACACAATCTTCTGGTATTAAATCCTCCACCCCTTACCGAAGATTTAGATGTAAGTTATGACCAGTTCTGCCTATGGATCACTCAGGCTCTTGATATCCTGATCCCGGCCAGATGTTGTAAAGCTCGCACCCATACTGCTAGCCCTTGGTATAACTTCGAATTAGCTAGCCTGAAAAAGGAATGCAAAAAGGCAGAGAGGGCATGGAGGAAGAACTACGATGTCAATCTAAAACTAGACTATGTCATGCTCCAAAAAACCTACCATCGTAAGATCTGCAGAATAAGGGCGGCATATTATGCCAAGGAAATTAATAACAGCCTTAACACCTCGAAAGCTGTATTTAAAATCTTGAAAGATCTCACCGCAAAGAAAACTGTTAACACCACTATCACTTCCCCTGACCTCTGTAACAACATGGCCAATTTCTTCACCAACAAGATCCTGAAAATCTACGACTCCTTTCCCAAAGGCCCGCAGCCAGTTGCTATCTTTGATCCTACTAGGCCTTCTCTCTCCTCTTTTCCCGCGCTTGAGCGAGAGAGTTTCCTAAAAATCTGCAAAAAGATTAAATCAGGCTCTCCGGCAGATCCCCTTAAACCGGATACCTTCTGCGAAGCCCATGAATCTATCACTGAGCACATCCGAGAAATCATCAATCGGTCCCTTCTGACCGCTAAAGTTCCCTCCAAGTGGAAGCAGGCCTGGGTTTCTCCCATTCTGAAAAAACCCACTCTAGACCCCTCGCTTCCTGAGAACTTTAGACCTATCTCCCTGCTCCCCTGGCCTGCCAAAATCATCGAGGCACACGTCAACAATATTCTGACAGATTTCCTCCTTACCAATAACATCCTGGATGACTCTCAACACGGGTTTAGAGCTGGTCATAGCACCGAGACCGCCTTGCTCAGTGTTTCAGAGGACCTCCGTACCATCCTAGACACCGGAGGCACGGCAGCACTGGTCCTGTTGGACCTTAGTGCTGCCTTTGACACGGTGTCACACGAGGTCCTCTTGTCGAGATTGGAGGAGATTGGGATCACAGGGCCAGCGCTGGAATGGTTTAGAGACTTCCTTTTCAACAGGTCTTTTAGAGTCTCTACCCCTCCTTACATCTCTGAGGAACATAACATTGGACAGGGAGTGCCGCAAGGCTCTTCCCTGAGCCCCACCCTGTTCAATGTATATGTCCGCCCCCTGGCAGAGGTAGCTAGAAGAAATGGTCTTGCCCTGGTTTCCTACGCCGACGATACCCAGTTGGTGGTGTCACTTAATGACAACAGTGGTCTGGAGGCTCAACACTTCAAACAGACACTCACTGACATCACCAACTGGATGACGGCGAATTTTCTCCAACTAAACGCCGGGAAAACGGAGATTCTCCTCCTGGGCAAAAATACCTCGTCCTGGGGTGACAACTGGTGGCCGGATGTGCTAGGCCCTCCCCCTACGCCTAAGGAATGTGTCAAAAACCTGGGAGTTTGGGTGGACTCTGCTTTAAAGTTCACGCACCACACCAAAAAAGTTGCCGCCACATGCTTTGGCGTCTTGCGTAACATCAGGCCCATTCTGAAGTTTTTTGATTGCCGCACGCGCCAACTTATCGTCCAGGCGACCATTCTCTCCAGACTGGACTATGCGAGCTCCCTTCTATTGGGAGCGAATCTAGCTGAAATCACTAGATTGCAAAGAGTTCAGAATGCGGCCGCCAGGGCTCTGGTTGGTCTCCCGCGCCATTCCTCTATATCAGGAACCTTGAAGAAACTGCACTGGCTCCCGGTGGGCAAAAGGGTCCAGTTCAAAGCATTGTGCTTCGCTTTCAAAATTCTCAAAACCTCCTCCCCCCCAATGCTTCGCCCACTTCTGTCAGAGTACGTCCCTAGAAGATTGCTCCGGACAGAGGGGCAGCATCTTGCGATCGTCCCCCGCACCAGACTGGCTAGAGTGGGCGGCCGCTCTTTCAGTTTCCTAGCGGCCAAGCTATGGAATAGTCTCCCTGTAGCTATCCGCGGGATTCAGGATCTCTTAGTCTTCAGAAAGGCTATCAAAACACACCTCTTTCAACAATAGTTCCCTCCTTAGCGTCTCCACCTCACTGTATTTTGTCCTTCCGCAGCGCCGGGACGCCCCTTTGCTGAGGCAGCCGTGCGCTATATAAATCACTATAGCATAGCATAGCATATCCACACTGATTACAATTGATAATCTTAAATCATCTTTTCCTAAATCCCTTACCTCTTTCTACCATGGCAGCTACTCCTCCCAAAGACGTTCTTGGTGGTGGCACCAAAAGATCAAAGAAAGATCGTACATCAATAGTTGAGTCACCACTTTTACTTACTATGGAAGAACTCATGGATAAAATGACAATTTCTAAACCAGTTATTGACAAAAATATATAATTTTACAAAGAATTGAGGAAAAAATAGCTGAATCTGGAGTCAAGGGCCTTGGAAGTAGAAAAAAACATTTCTCAGAATATTGTGGGTCAGGTTCATTTGATGGGGAAAAAATCTTCTTAAAAAACACAGAAGCCCTAGCAATCATAAGACAACTCAATCTACGAATTTATGGAAGTGCTGAAGGTTCTGGTTTGCTTTGTTTTCTTGCAACATCCATAAACTTGTTTGTATATTCAAGCCAAAACCATCCGATAAACCAACAGAATACCGCATTGGGCACAAATCTGCTCTTCTGTTAGACCCAGAGGTATTATTGTTCTCCTACAGTTCTCTGACTTGGCAAGGGTGCCCTAGCAGCTAAACAAAGAAAACAAATGCTTTGGTAAGGTCACAAGATATTTTTCACCCAGGATGTCCCAAAAGTAATGGCAAGCAGACGGAAAGAGTTCCTTGATATTCGTCCAGCTCTTTTGTGCAGCTGCTTGGTCCAAGAATGCTAGATTTAGACCGATTTATCCATGCCTACTTAAGGTTACATTTAAAGGCAAAACCATGCTTTTTGAACCCCCAATCAATGTACAAAGTTTATTCATATACACGGGGGAGAAGCAATGAAAATTTTCAAAATTTGATTTTTTTTTGTGCTAATTTATTTTTCAAATGTTAGCTTGAGATATTGAGTCTTGTCTATTATGATTGTTTTCCCATCTCACTGTTTCTTCTTCCAGGATTCTTTCTTGTTAACATGTGGATAGTTGTACCATATGTGTCATCATTGTTTCACTCCCTTTAGCCAATCAGGTTTTCTCTTCTTCCCAATTTGGTAAGTGTTTCAAATGTTTTTTCCCCCCAGAGCGGTTAATGTGTTTTGGTCTTCCTAATAAATTGTATCTCCTATACTACTATTCTCTTTTCATTATTGTGTTTGCGGTGTTCCGCCACCTTCACATTTATTGCTTCTCTTTATTTATATTCTACTATCATGGTTGTAGCTTTGCTAACTTCTTACTATATTTCTTTCCCTATTTAATGGGGGTTATTTTTCTCATTTTTCATTCTAAATATTAGCACCTTTTTTCTTTTTCTCCAAACCTTGCATATTTTCTGTATTTGCTGCCCACCTGTTTCAAATATTCATTGATGTTATACGGTTGAATTAACTTTTCTACACACTTGTAATTTCTCTATAATCTTTAACTTGTTTGTATTATGAGTACCGTCATATTGTTTCCTGGAATATTCAAGATCTTTGTAATCCCATCAAAAAAGAGAGTTCTTAATCACTTATCAAGGTTGAGATGTCAAATCGCTCCATCGAAAAGAACTTACTTATTGGACAAGGATATTCATTATTTAAAGAAAAATTGGGTGGGACAGGTATCGTGTTCCTTTGTTAAGCATATTAAAAATGATGGTGTTCTTTTTCAAAAATCCTTAGGTTCTAATGTAGAATAAGAAGGAAGGGATGAAGATGGTAAATGGTTATTTTGTTTAACCTTATGATATATAATACACCTCTATCCATATTTAATATGTATGGTCCCAATGGAGCGAATCTACAATTTCAGCAACATTTCCTGTCTGAATGCAAATCTCATACTTGGTCAGGAATGTAACCAACTCATCAATACTTTAATTAGCCATCTTCAACTATAAAATGCAAAAATCCTCTAAAAAAGTATCCTCCAAAGGATTAGTTGATGCCAAAGTTACATGCTCTCCAGGCCTCATTGATTACAGTATTTTGCCCCCTGCACATCATATTGATCAAGGTTTGATTACATATTTCTCAGTCACAATATTATGAGATCTGTGGTAAATACCGAAAATGGAGCTATTATTTCTTTTCACGACCTGGTTATTGTTCATTTAGATTTGTTGCCTGATAATCCTTTCTCAATTAAGCAGATATTTAATAAATCATTATTATATGACAAACATTGTTTTAGGGAATTTGAATGGTTTTCTAATGAGTTCCTCCCAAAAAACAATGGTCAAGAATCTGATTGTAAGTTTATATGGGACACATTGAAAGTGACAGCCAGAGGTTTCATTATTAACTATGTGGCTAAAAAGAAGAGGAGGGATAACCAGGATTCTTCTTCTTTGTTAAAATGAATGAAAAAAGCTGAACATGAATATTATTTCTCTAACAACAAAAATACCTTAACTCATTTCACTAAAGTAAAGGTAGAATTTAATTAAAACTCCATAAGCGATGATTTTAGCACCCAGATCCTCTGCCAATTGAACTAGGGGAGTGACATAAATATTAAAGAGGAGAGGGCTCAGGGAAGAACCCTGTGGGACCCCCGTGTCTACCTCTGGGGTAAGGACGAGGCTGGAGGAAGCCAGACCTGCTGCATGTGGTCCTCCAAAAAAGATTTAAGCCAGCCCCAGGCCCTACCAGTGATACCTATCTCAGCCAATCTGTACTTTTTTACAACCATCAAAATACTATGCATTTACTTTTAATAAAGCCAGCAAAAATGTTACCCAACTATCTAGAATGCTTTACAGATAATTATAATTAGATCTACACTCCTGAAAAAGTTTCATCAGACGACAAGGTCAATTTCTTTAATTTTCAACAAGATGCCCTGAACAGATAGTGATTTCTTTTTCCTAAGCTGAAAGTTCTACAACCACTGAAATACAGAATGTGACCTCTAAAATACTTCAAGGTAAGGCACCAGGCCCCGATGGCTTCTGTGTTGAATTCTATTATTGGTTCACCAAGATTGTTAGGTGTTGGGGCGTGGCCGAGGAGGGGACCAAGATGGCCGCCTCTTACTGAAGCTCCGCCGAATCGGGGAACCGACGCTTGTGAAATGCAGTAATTCGTGACTCTAATCAGCACCCAAACCTACGATCCTGATCTACATCCTGTGCAGCCCGACGGGTGACAATTTGAAGGCGGTGGCGGCAGCGGATCCGGAGATACGGCGACATGACCGGCAGCCGGGTCAAGAAGGAGAGGCCTCGGAGCCGCGGAGTGGAGGTAGGGAGCGCTGCGCTTGGGGCGCCCTGGCGGCCGGCGGGGTCCAACCGCGGTGATTTCCGCGCTCTAGGGGCTGGGGGCTCGGATCCGCAGCTGGCTTATTGGAACCCGGCTCCCCTTGTGCGGCGCTGTGCGCTAGACACGCACTTGGGCCTTGGGGCCTGGCGTGGTGGGCTGAAGCCGGGAGCTCCATTTTGGCCGCCGTGAGGGCGCGGGCGCGGCTCTGGGGGCGGATTGCTGTGAGGTTGGCCCGGGGGGCCAACCTCACAGCTGGGCGTTACTGGTGCCGGCGCTGCTCTGCGCCTGCGGCGCTTCTGGCCTCTCCCTGCTCCACGGTGCACCAGCGAGGGGAGGATCTACACCCCGCCTGACCTGCCGGACCGCGGAGGTACCCTAGCGGACTGCCACGTGTCGCCTGGCCCACTGTACGTTGGGCGATTCCCCCTTGCTGATTGGGGATCCGGAGCTGCTCCCCCGGGGGTGCAAGATCCTTGCCCTGCTACAGCCCCGCTGTCATTTTGTGGTGTTCCGGAGTGAATTAGCACGTCATCGCGGAAGATAAAGAGGCCTAGACCCGGTGGCCCTGCTGCACTACCACGATGGGTAAACGCGACCCTAATCAGCGCAAACTTAACTTTGCTGGGGCTTCCCTCCCCGTCGCTGACCCCCCACAAGAGGCCCGGACTGAGGCGGCGGGAGGGGCAGACCCGGAGGATGCCACTTCCCTCATGACTGCCATGATGACAGAGATGAGGGCTGGTTTTAAGGCGCTAAATGGGCGGTTTGACACGCTGGAGCGCCGCATGGCAGATATGGGCTCCAAAATTCAGGCGCACGACCGAAGGCTGGACCTAGTGGAATCCAGAATTTCTGATGTAGAGGATGGTGCAACGAAATCCCTGAAGAGACTGGAGAGGGTGGAGAGAATCCTCAAGGAAGTCGCCAATAAAAACGAGGACCTTGAGGCCCGGGGGAGAAGAAACAACGTGCGCATCACCAGCGTAGCAGAGACGACACAAACTAGCCGGATGGACACTTTTGTTGAGCAGTTGCTAATCGACCTGTTTGGCCGCGACACCTTCACTCAGGGGTTCGTGGTGGAGCGTGCCCACAGATCGCTAGGCCCCCGGCCCAGAACAGGTCTCCCGCCGCGACCAATTATTGCTCGCCTTATGAACTTCAGGAATCGGGATGCAGCCCTTCGGGCGGCTCGGGACCGTGGTGTGGTGACATGGCAAGGCAACACTCTATCCTTCTTTCCGGATTTCACCTTCACTGTCCAGGAAGCACGCAAGAAATTTACTGGGGTTAAAGCTACACTCCGAAATCTCGGCCTTCGATATGGAATGCTCTACCCCGCTAGACTTAAGGTGGACATTGATGGCGGGCCCCGCATCTTTGAGACACCGACGGAAGTACAGGAATTCTGCCAACGTTACAGGCGGCGAGACAAAAGCCCGGCCCGGTCTGATGCACAGCCTCCGGCTTCTCCAGTCAGAAATGCCTCGCAGGCCAGCGCCGATCTATTTGCTGAGACAGGCAATGGCTGACGATCATGACCAGACACTTGGGGCTTCAGATCCGCTTTAGATGCTCCACATGCACCCAGTTCGTTGTGGTTACACAAGCTCCGACTTTCCAGTATTGTCTACTCCCCGACCGGCGTGGCGTTGCCACTCCCCATGGCGGATGCCACTGTTGACTTACTACTTATTTTCTTCCTGCAGTTGGACTACAGTTTGACATTGTACTTTGTAACTCAATGTTTTGTTCGGTTCGCTGCATGGTTAATGGGGATATGCCTCCCTGGGCTGTTTGGAGGCTGGGTGGGGGGAGGGGGTAGGGAGGGGATTTTATTTAGTTTGATATCAATCCGCACTCAGATAGCAGGCACACACCACATCGCATTACACGTTACATTTGACTTTGGCACACTATGGATTGAACACGCAAGCTCGTACACTAATGGCTAGACAGACAACGCAGGTTGACTTTTCCCTGATCTCCCTGATGTCCTGGAATGTCAGGGGTCTGAATGACACGAGGAAACGCAGGCAGGTCTTTAACTATCTGGGCAGACATAACGTTGACATTGTGTTTCTGCAGGAAATGCACTTGAGCCCTGCAGGGTCCCAGCTCCTGGCCAGAAGCTGGGGTTCACACCGCTTCTTCTCTGACTATAGCAGATATTCAAGGGGGGTAGCCATCATGGTGCATAAACGAATACCCTTCGTACTACACTCCACTATAGGGGACCCGGAAGGTCGATACTTGGTGGTAACGGGCTCCCTATTCCATCAGACTGTTACCCTGGTAAACGTATATGGCCCTAATACTGACACCCCTGCCTTCTTTCAGGACCTTCAGGCGAAACTACTCACAATAGCCACAGGCCAGTTGCTTGTCGGTGGGGATTTTAATTTACTCCTTAACCCCTCACGGGACGGGACTTCAACTGCAGCGGACACCAGGAAACACTCCAGAGCAGTCCTAGTTGACATTTGTGATCACTATTACCTCATTGACATCGAGGCTAGGCTGCACGGGGGGGCCCCGGAATACACACACCATTCCAGCTTCCATAACACGTGGACGAGACTAGATTACTGGCTACTCTCCCCTGGGGTGGCTGGGTGGGTGACATCACATGCTACACTCCCACGTACGCTGTCAGACCACTCCCCGGTGGCATTACGCCTGGGTATTCCCAGACCGGGCGGATTTGAACGACAGTGGCGATTCCCCGGAAAGGCCCTCGCTGACACGGTGTTCGCCGAAACACTCCGGACTGCCATCACTGACTACTTTGAGCTCAACACAGGGTCAGTGGAGACTCACGCAACCTTGTGGGAGGGATTTAAACCCACTATCAGAGGGGTATGCATTGCTACACATGTGGGAGTCCTGCGCTCTATCAGATCCACCCTCACTCGCATTGAGAACGATATCCGAACGGTGGAAGAGGACTTGCTCCGAAATCCCTCTGAGGCAAACGAGACGCGTCGTCTTACACTACTGTTAGAGTTTCGGGAAGAGGCGGATAGGGAACTGCGCTTCCTAACCACACAACACTCAGCGCGGCAATACTGGGAGGGGGACAGACCCGGGAGGCTACTTGCACACCTACTCCGCCCTCCGCGACAAACACAATACATAACGGGAATAACTGCCCCGGATGGTAGACTGCTACACACCACCCCTGAAGTCTGCCACACCTTCTTGTCATACTATACTGATCTCTACACCTCGTCCATTGCCACTGTTCTACGAGATCAATGCTCTTACTTAGACGAAATTGCATTGGTCTTCTTGGAAAAACACATGCAGGAGTTTCTCGCCCACCCAATAACGGTTGACTCAGTAGGGGAGGCCATTGACACCCTACGAGGCTCAGCTGCTCCTGGCTTGGATGGCTTCTCGGCCGATTTTTATAAGGCGTACAAAGAAGAACTGGTTCCGGTGCTGATAGAGCTCTATGCGGAGGCTTTGGAGAGGGGTAGCTTGCCCCCCACGTTTAGGGAAGCAGTGATCATATTGCTCCCGAAACCCGGAAAAGACCCGACCCTTTGTGGCTCCTACAGGCCTCTCTCGCTGTTGAACACAGACTATAAAATATTGGCTAAAATAGTGGCCACACGGCTAGCCCTCTTAATGGAGTTCATCATATCCCCCGCTCAATCCGGGTTTGTGCCACACCGGTCTACCTCATTAAATCTGCGAACATTATTCGCAGTGATTCACCGGGTAGACCCCAGCACCCCGGCGGCCGCCGTGCTTTTGGACGCAGAAAAAGCGTTCGATTCCCTTGAGTGGCCCTTTTTTCTATCAATTATGAGATGCATGGGTATGCCGGAGTGTTTTGTCTCCACGGTGGCATTGTTATATACTAAACCCACGGTCCGAATTCGCTTAAATGGCACCATCACAGAGGCGTTTTCCCTGTCCAGGGGCACAAGACAGGGGTGTCCATTATCCCCATTGTTATTCATCTTAGAGATGGACCCACTGGTCCGCCACTTTCAGGAAAAACACGTCTTTCGGGGCCTGCAATTCCGCACTGGTCCTCTACTGGCGTCGCTATACGCAGATGATTTAATACTCTATGTCCGAGCACCTTCCCTCAACCTGGCACTGCTGCTGGCGGAAATTACGCGGTTTGGCACTTTCTCTGGGCTGCGCATGAATTGGCACAAATCCCTCATTTTCCCACTGACCCCCGCCACTACGCCATGGGACTGCGAGTACCCGCTGGGGTGGTGTTCGGAATCGGTTAAATACTTAGGTATACACGTCCATCTTAACACTGTAGACATTGTTCGGCTCAACTATGGGAGAGCACTGGATTTTCTGGAAGATAGCATTGACAGATGGCTGTGATTGCCGCTATCTATGGTGGGACGCATTGCCATAGTGAAAATGGTGGTTCTGCCCCGGTTTTTGTATTTATTTAACAACATTCCAATCCCCTTGACTAAGATATTTTTTACACAGCTGCGAACGCTGCTGCTACGATTGATATGGGGAAACAAGACTCCTCGGGTCACTTGGCACACACTGACCCTGCCCTATGAGAGATGGGGGTACCTGGGGGTACCTGATTTTTATCTATATTTTTTGGCAGCACAGTGTTCCTTTGCATATCCCTGGTTCCACCCAGATGCCCGCATACTGTACCTGAAACCAGAGGCGGACTTGGTACTACCGCATTCATTAGCTACGCTACTCCCGAAGGGATTCCCGCGAGACACCCAAGATATACAGACGGTGTCTTCCACATGCTGGGCGTGGGAGAAACTCCGGAGGCTACTGAAGCTAGATGTCCTTTATTCTCCACTCCTTCCACTCCCCAATGCACATTGGCTCCCTATCACTGGTGAAACTGTGGTACGTACTACACTCTCCAAATTCGGCTTGAATACATTGGGCCACCTCTTCCCAGACGGACATGCCTTTAGTCTGACGGAGGACCCCCGTTTCCTGGATCGCAGCTTTATGGACTGCTTTGTACTGTCCAGACTTCAATCCATGCTGCGGGCTACGTTTCCCACCTTCCCGCTGGCTCCAGAGGAGGCACTACCTCTGACGACTGTCATCCAGCATCCCACAGGGGCACATATGGTTACTAAACTTAACAGACTTAGCATCGCAGCCACTCCCGCAGCTGTTGTAAAGGTCCGACTGGCGTGGGAAAAAGATCTAGGGAAACCCATAACAGATGCAGAGTGGGCACAATGCTGCGCAGTAACCAAAAAGGTGTCACTCAACAGCAGGCACAAACTCATTCACTTTAAATTCTTGAGGCGTTTGTATCACACCCCTGCATTGGCCCATAAGATAGACCCCTCTCGCTCTCCTAACTGCCCGAAATGTAAGGCTGTGGACGCTGATTTTGCCCATTTATCGTGGACATGCCCCCGACTAAGCGACTACTGGCTACAGATACACACCACATTTGGTAAGATACTGGGCGTCCCCCTGGTTCCCTCCCCTGAAATTGCCTTGTTGGGCTATGTGACAAACTTTCCACAGGCAGTCCGCAGACTCGCAGCGCTGGGCTTTTTGTTAGCCAAGAGGGAGGTGGCCCTGCTTTGGTGCTCCAAAAGAAGTCCAAGTGTGAAGTCCTGGCTAAAAAGCTTGGCCTCCTGCAATGTTAACTGTGTCGAATACTCTTCCACCATTCCCACTTCATCTCGACCCTTGAACATATGGGGACCATACCGCACTTACATTGCCAAACTCACGGCGGAGCGTCAGGCACAATTGGACAATCAGCTGTACCCAGAAGGGGTGGGTTAGCCCACGATGTTACCAATCTCTGTACAATGTTACCGATTACTAAATGCATGTGACATGTAGGAACGTTATTGAGACCGGGGCTATTTGGTGTCTGTGACTCATTGCGATGGATGCCCCCCCTCCCTTTTTAACAGTTGCTGCTGTGCTATGGTCTGTCGGATTTGGTGTACTGCATTATATGATGGTGTGTGCTTTTTACATTGCTGATGGTTTATGTGCGATGCTTGTGAAAATGACAAAGTAAAAAAAAAAAAAAAGATTGTTAGGTGTTGATAAAAGTGATTATTATTTTCGCATGAGATTTACCTTCCTATAAAAACCATAGATCCATCTTTGTTATTAATACGGATTGTGAAATCTTTGCTCTACAACTTAATTGTGTGGTTTGAGATTTCTTTGGTATGAAGCAGTTGGGATTTGTAAGGGGTAGATGCATAAATGACCCTTCTAGGAGTTGCCTGAATATTATACATACGGACTCAATAAGTACCACACTGCTAGCAGCTATAACCCTTGACAGCGAGAAATCGGAATTTTATGTTGAAAGCTTTGCAATGGCATGGCTTTAACCCTGTAATTTAAAAATATTACTTTCCTTCATACATTGCCAAAACTTTCAGTATATATTAATGACTTGCAATCCGTTTATTTCGATTTGAAGAGGAGTACCAGACAAGGTTGTCCTTTGTTACCTTTACTTTTCATCTCGTCCCTTGAACCCTTCTTGGAAATTATTTACAGATCCAATAGTTTTGTTACTTTTAAACAAAAAGATGTAAAATTTAGTTTACAGATGTATAAATTAAGTTTATACATTTTGCTGACAACATTGCTATATGTCTCCAACCCTAACACTACAATTCAAGTATTCTTTCAAATATTACAGTCTTATTCTGATGTATCAGGATATAAATTAAATTGGTGATAAATCAGATGTCATGCCTCTTAATAAATATTGTTTTGAATATATATGTATCGATTATGGCGTCACATGGAGTTCTAAATGTATTAAAAGTTTAGGAGTTGTTTATTAGAATTCTATTAAAGATGGAATTTCAACAAATTTAGAACACATTAAATGTGAAATCACTACACTATCAGAAAAACTGTCCCCTCAGTTTTTGTTATGGTGGCGCAGACTGGATAGCATTAACACCTTCCGTGCGGTGCAGATTTACCCCCGGTGCTGGGCCCCAATGTAAATGGGTGTGGTCATGACGGAACGGTTCCGTCATGAGCACAGCTCGACCGATGCCCATGACGGAACCGTTCCGTCATGAGCATCGAAAGGGTTAAAATTATGTTACCTGTTATCTTTTTTAAAAAATTTTTTTTTAGCAATGCTCCCTGTAAAAATTCCGCAGAATTTCTATTACATCTGCTGACTCGATTTTTATGGAACAAAAGAAGGCATGCATATTCTTATACAGTGATTTTTTTTTTCTTTTCAAGATCTACAATGTCAATTCGATTGAACAAGTTACATACTTTCGGTATCACCTTATCTGATGGACTCTATGTTGCCGCAGATTCCTTACCTTAGAATATCTCCAGACAATAGACTGGATCCAGAAGATTTTCGAGCAGTAACCTTGCATGCCGGTTGGTGGGGATGTTCTGCTCTGTGTGAGCCTTGTCTGCGCCAAAATCATGTGAGTAAGCACTGCTCGAGGTCTGTTATGTTCACGACTTTCCGCACCAGGAGCGCGGAGCCATGATGAGAACTGACCACTAGTGTGACAAGCTAAGTCCCTGAGTAGGGTGTCCCCAACACTGTAATTGGTTCATGGAGAGGATGGGAGGGTTGGTACGCAATCTACAGCTAGATAGTCTATCAGATAAGGCGTCACAGATGTTAAGTAACTTGTACATCTGCAGATTCCTTACCTTATGATAGATTCCCTGCGAAGCCAATTAAATTAGAAAGTCCAGCAGGACTGATCAGGCCAAGACATTATTATGTAACGGGTAGTTCCTTCAGTGGCCATACATTTCAATTATTGGTATACATCCTTAAATTTCAACGGTGGGTGACAGAAAAGATTTATTCTAAACAAAAGTTATTCAAAAAATATTTTATTTTTCTTTTTTCATTTCATATAAATACTTTTTTTTGGGTTCGAAATTTCATAAAAAGTGCATCTATTTATTTAAAGGAGAAAGATTTTTACTTCATATTTAAAGTCAGACGTAACACAAATAGATCATAAATATAAGTAACAAAAAACTATATCATTAGAAAAAATACCCCTTGATATCAACCATACCAGTCAACCTGCTCACATACTAACACTCATACCACAATCAAATCACATCCTAAAATGAAGAAAAGGAACTGGGTTATAGTTGGCAAGATCACAATGCCATTGTTAGGGCCCCAAGATGTAGTTTTCGGCCCTTGCAACAGGTCTACGCGCGTTTCGGCGGCTCTAGGCCACCTTCATCAGGACCTTTTTCATCACGTTTGATTTGGACAGATACCAAGGGATCTGAAAAATATATATAAAAAAAGAAATTCTGTCACCAACAGCGTCACCATATAGTGATTATTCATGAACAATTCATTCACTGTTTAGTTTAACTACAGGAGCTCATCAACGTGACCATAGACTACTTAATATACACATTTCAAGTCGTGTCTACACATGAAAAATCTTTTCATAGTACCAACAAAACAGAGCAAACTGTGTCTCCTATCGCGTTCACAAGGGTCAAAGCAGTAATGACAAAAATTATCATTCTGCAAAAGAGATTTTTAGCACTGTATACAAACACCTAGTAGCACACAATACATCAGTTTCAATCTACTTACAATGCAGCTCAAGGATATCCTATCGCCTGAGATTATGTAGGTGGAATCATGCGTAGTAATGAAACAGACTCACAGCATCTGCATGAAAGGTTAAGAAAGGCTTTAATTTGAATTACTAAAGGGGAACTGACTGAGGCTCATGTGTTTTCCATGATGGAAAACGTACCGATAACACCGCTCACGGTGGTGTCAGAGATCGTCAATACTTCAGAGCTTAATGTCAGCAGTTGGCAAGTACTTCATCTCATCTGGGTTGCTACAAAAATTTTTTATTTGTACAACGATGTAATGAATGGAGACTGGACTCTTCAAGGGTAATGAATTAATCTATATATTATACGAGACTACACCTTTTTAATGATGTCGATATTCCGAAGCCCAAATTAACGTGGCCAAGATGGTAATTGGATTTCACTCGCAAAAAGCGTGAAACTTTTTGGATATATCTCTTGGATAGTGTCAAACGAGGTTTGAATGAGGAATTATCTTGGTATGTGACCAAGTAATTATATCGCCTCTTGATTCACTGTATACTCATTTTGAGACACTCACTGGTGATTTTTAAGGAAACATTCCTTAACATTGACTCATCTTTGAGGTGCCCTTGATATTATTGAATTTTGTATCACGGGTCGCTTTACGCAGGAATACTGTCCCCTTTTATGCATATTGCATGTAGGGTCCGTAATGTGAGAATTCCGATAAATTTGGGCTACTACTTCCCATCTAGGTTTTTCTCCTAGTTGGTTAATAAAACTTAAATAATTTTTTTTTTAAATAACCTACGCCCCCTTCCCTTCTTTCTTTGGGGCACAACCCGATTAGAGTGCTTCCCTTTAGCTAGATGGTTATTGCATTCTTAGTCCACTGTTTATGTTGATTACGAGAGATGTCCTCCTCTGTTTTCACTCTGAGGACTCACTCGCCTTTAGTGTGTTCCCCTAGCAAGATGGAGCATGCCCCATAGTTCTCTGTTTATGTTCCCTGCTAGAGGCGTTTTTCATCACGTTCACATCATGCGAGATCTCGCGTGATTGATGGCTCCCTGAGACAGTTTAAAACGGTACATCTAATCCCCTCCAATGTTTGTCGAGTTTTCCGGCAATGGTGAGGGTCGGCGGCGTGCTTTTACGAGTTGTAAGGTAAGCGAGTCTCACGGGTAGCGCTATGGCCCTTGAGTAGTCGCACTAGGCTTTCGGGGCAATTTCTCTAATGATAATTAACAGGATATTTACTCTTTGGTTGCTCGTATATTTTCGTGCCTAGAGCTGAGAATATTCGAACCATCTTGTAATCGGTTGATTACATATATACCCCATTGACTTTGTCTGTGAAATTAGGGGACTTTTTTTACAACTTAGGTATCCTTTATTCAAATGTGGATATCATACGCTGGAATACGTGTTACTCTCCCCATGCTGGCTCTAAACTGAGACAATTAGATATCGCTTACAAATCCCATGCCGTCCCCCCCCCCTCCCCTTTTTGAGTAACATATTTATATATTCTCACATTTTAGGGTCGTTGAATCTTGGAATACCTGCACTCTATGGAATGGACTTCCGTCGCATATAAAAGTAAGATTGCACTTAACATAATTGTGGAGTTACCACCTTTTGGATACAACTGTTAAGTGTATTCTTTGGTCTAATTCAGGATTTCTGATTTTCCTCTTCACTTTAGACTGTGAATTAACCAAATCCAACTCCCTCGCCGGCCGCGTAAATTTGAGTCTCAAAATATCGACATCAGTAAAAAGTGTGCGTGCCTTGAAGACTGTGTAAATTCAAATCCAATTACCATCTTGGCCACGTTAATTTGGGCTTCGGAATATCGACATCATTAAAAAGGTGTAGTCTCGTATAATATATAGATTAATTCATTACCCTTGAAGAGTCTAGTCTCCATTCATTACATCGTTGTACAAATAAAAAAAATTTGTAGCAACCCAGATGAGATGAAGTACTTGCCAACTGCTGACATTAAGCTCTGAAGTATTGACGATCTCTGACACCACCGTGAGCGGTGTTATCGGTAAGTTTTCCATCATGGAAAACACATGAGCCTCAGTCAGTTCCCCTTTAGTAATTCAAATTAAAGCCTTTCTTAACCTTTCATGCAGATGCTGTGAGTCTGTTTCATTACTACGCATGATTCCACCTACATAATCTCAGGCGATAGGATATCCTTGAGCTGCATTGTAAGTAGATTGAAACTGATGTATTGTGTGCTACTAGGTGTTTGTATACAGTGCTAAAAATCTCTTTTGCAGAATGATAATTTCTGTCATTACTGCTTTGACCCTTGTGAACGCGATGGGAGACACAGTTTGCTCTGTTTTGTTGGTACTATGAAAAGATTTTTCATGTGTAGACACGACTTGAAATGTGTATATTAAGTAGTCTATGGTCACGTTGATGAGCTCCTGTAGTTAAACTAAACAGTGAATGAATTGTTCATGAATAATCACTATATGGTGACGCTGTTGGTGACAGAATTTCTTTTTTTATATATATTTTTCAGATCCCTTGGTATCTGTCCAAATCAAACGTGATGAAAAAGGTCCTGATGAAGTTGGCCTAGAGCCGCCGAAACGCGCGTAGACCTAATGCAAGGGCCGAAAACTACATCTTGGGGCCCTAACAATGGCATTGTGATCTTGCCAACTATAACCCAGTTCCTTTTCTTCATTTTAGGATGTGATTTGATTGTGGTATGAGTGTTAGTATGTGAGCAGGTTGACTGGTATGGTTGATATCAAGGGGTATTTTTTCTAATGATATGGTTTTTTGTTACTTATATTTATGATCTATTTGTGTTACGTCTGACTTTAAATATGAAGTAAAAATCTTTCTCCTTTAAATAAATAGATGCACTTTTTATGAAATTTCTAACCCAAAAAAAAGTATTTATATGAAATGAAAAAATAAAAATAAAATATTTTTTGAATAACTTTTGTTTAGAATAAATCTTTTCTGTCACCCACCGTTGAAATTTAAGGATGTATACCAATAATTGAAATGTATGGCCACTGAAGGAACTACCCGTTACATAATAATGTGTTTATGTTCCCCTCTGTTCCTTGGCCACAACTTGTTCTTTTGAGGGGGTCCCACCGTACATGCTGCTGATCAGGCCAAGAGCCTGTCACAACGGACCTGATTGTCCAGGCAATAGTGCATGGTGAACGTGTGCAGTGAAGCCCACTTTGCTGCCTGAAAGATGTCCAGGACCGGGACACTGCATTCTAATGCAGTGGTCGCGCCTTGGCTCTAGTGTAGTGAGCCCTCAGCGGATTGCTTCTTGACCAATGTGTAGCCAATCTTAATGCATAGAAGGATCCATCTCGAGATGGTCCCTTTCTGCACCACATCCCTTTTTTTGGCTCTACATAGCCCACGAAGAGTTATGTAAATGTATGTGTCTTGTAAAGCGCACTGCTGCCCTGAGGCGTCCTGGCGCTGTAGACCTCTGGGGAACCCGTCCTGGCTATCCCTGTGAGATGGTCCCTACTGGGTATCTCCAAGGTGAAACCAGGAATCCCCGGCGAATGTGGGGGGCCGTTGTAGAGATGAGACAAGCTAATGCCCAGAGTTGCCGAGTGTGATCCCTGGTTAGAGTAGGCACCGAGGCGAGAATTATCGAGTCCACTGACCCTGGTCCACGACCCTGCCGCGTCGGGAATTGAACCCTGGTCCCGGGCCGTTCTCTTCTTCCGGGTCTGCCGCCTCTAACCAGTGAGCCACAGCACTCCACAATTGAGTTGATCGTCCACTCAGAATGCTTTTGTGCGGTCAAGGTAGAACAACTATCTTTTTAAGTCCAGATAAAGGTGTCTCTTCTCCTTTTTGGAGGTATGAGGGGGAGCAGGGGAGGTAGGATGATGTTCTGGCCTACATTGAAGGGAGTCACAACCTTGGGAAGGAAGGAGGCATGTGTAAGGAGATCAAGCTTGTCTGGGCAGAAGGTGAAATAAGGAGGGTGCACATAGAGTGCCTACAATTCGCTAACTCCCCTGACCGATGTTATGGATTCTAAAAAGGTAGTCTTGATGGTCAATAAGCTAAGAAGGCAATTGTTCAGATGCTCAAATGATGCAGACATGAGAAAGGTGAGGACCATGTTGAGGTACCACTGAGGCATGATGAATGGCATGGGGGAAACATATACTGCAGACCTTTAAGTAACCTAGCCACAACAGGTGACAAAGAGAGAAGGTTGGTACGGCAACTGCAAAAATGCAGATATAACCTTTAACTGTGCCTAAAGCAGAGCCCTGCTGGGCCAAAGATAAAGCAAACAAGAGAACCTTGGATAAAGGTGCAGACAGGAGGGTCAACATTATGGGAAGCACACCGTAGACACAAACTTATTTCAAAAGCAAGTGTACACCGACTTGGTGGAGCGATGCCTGGCTATCAGAATAACAATACAGACTTTGGGAGGAACATCGAAAGCTCTCAACTGTCGTCCCTCAATCTCCATGCATGAAGGTGGTGGGTGCGCAGGTTCGGGTGTTGGACCCTCCCCTGTTGCTGTGCAGAAGATCCTCTCAAGTAGGCAGCCCGACTAGAAGGCCGATGGTCATGCACAGCAGCTTGGGATACCAGACTCCGTGCTTAGTCCAGAGCCACAACAATGACTTAGGCCTGTTCATCCACCATCTTTTCTTCTCTGGGCAGGAGTGGTACTGGCGGAAAGGCACACAGGAGTGTGGAGCTCCATTCTAGACTAGAGCATCTCGAAGCAAAAGTCGCCTTGGAAACTGTAGTGCACAAAACTGCTGATATTGTGCATTCTCTGAAGTGGCAAACAGATCTAATCAAGGCTCTCCCCACTGCTGAAAGAGACCTTGCACCTTTTCGGTTGGAGACACAATTCATGATCTGCTAGGCATCTTCTGCTAAGGTAGTCCGCTCTGTCATTTAGATAGCCCACCAGGTGTTGAACCACCAGAGAAATGCCCTATGTTCCAACCATGTCCAGAAACAAAGGACCTCTTGACAGAGGGTCCACAACTCCACCATGGCCTGTTTTGTTACAGTACCACATGGCAGTGATGTTACCTGTGAACACCTGCAAAAGCCTTCCCTAGATCAAAGAAAGAAAGGCTTTCAGTACTAAGTAATTCATCCCAAACTCCAATATGTTGAAGTGGAGCCCAGACTCTGCCAGAGACCAGAGTCCTCTGATAGCTACATTTTCCAGATAGCTGCCCCAACCCAGGAGTGATTCATCTGTCACTTCAGTCGGCTCTGGTTGGGTAAGGGAGAGGGGTCTGCAACTGACCAAATCTTGGTAGGGTAGCCACCACTTCAGATCTTTTGCCGTTCTGTTTGAGATCTGGACCATGTCGGAGAGATTGCCCTGATGCCGCTCCCACTGGGACTTCAGGTCCCATTCAAGCTGCTTCATATGCCAATGAGCATGAGTAATTAGCAGAATGTAGGAGGCCATGAAATCCAACAGCCCCAGAGTAATTTTCACAGTAATCCAAGATAGAGGCTGAAACATCTGAATCTTAGCCTGCATATTCTGGACTCACCACTTAGGAGGATAGGCCTTAAACTGCACTGTGTCCAGAAAGGCTCAGATAAAAGGGAGTGTATAAAAGGGAGTCCAGTACGACTTCAGCATGTTTATAGTAAACCCTAGAGAGTGCAAAAGGATCTATGTAGTCTGAAGGTGGGAGACAAACAGCCAATCATCAAGTTGGGGGAAGACTGAACCCCCGACCTCCGCACATGAGCTGCAACCACTGACATCACTTTTATGAACACCAGAGGGTGCTGCTAATGCCAAAAGGGAACACCGCATACTGAATAGTACTCTTGGCCCACTGTGAACCACAGGTAACGTCTGTGGGCAGGCAGGACGATAATGTGAAAGTATGCATCTTAAAAGTCCAATACTTCCATCCAGTCTCCCAGGTCCAGGGCAGACAGAACTTGGGCAAGTATTGTAGGAGAGTAGGGTCTGCTTCCTATGGTTACCCCGACTTTTTGCTGTGTTTCACTGGTTTTTCGACTTTAGTCTGGCTGTGGCCCTGCTAATCAGGACCACAGCCTAGCTGTTCTCTCTCTAAATTGTACTTTAGGTACATCCCAGATTGGTTACCGAGTTACCTTGTGAGCCCCTAGTATATGGTACCTTAGGTACCAAGGGCATAATTACCCCAGAGGCCTACCAGGGACTGAAGCATGTATTTGCCACCCCTCGTAAGCCTTCCAAAATGGCACCACAGGTCTGCACTTGCAGCCTGTGTAAGGTGGGGTAAACACCCCTTACCGAGTTATAGTATACCTATAACTACCTATACATATAGACACATATTAACCTGTAAGTCACTGCTATGGCAGGCCTTGACAATCCTGAAGGCAGAGTGCTTGGTTTTGCGTGAGAGGGTGCCCTAGCATGAGCTGAGCCCCTCTGCAGCTTTCGGAAATCCCTCCTTAAAGCTGTTCTATGATATAGCCATACCATATACTCTGTGCATTATAATCCTCGCGGTTAATGCTAACTTTGGTTTGGCTTTATCAAAACATGTCGTGTTTGGTGTGAAACACTTTGGAATACTACCCCCCCCCCCCCCCCTGCCCCCCTGCCAGTTCTGTCAGCAGGAGTAGCATTCCACCCTTCTAGAGGGAGAAGACATGTACACACTGGTATACCCGGTTAAAGTTTAAAAGAGCCTCAGTATCACAAAATGGATGCTGCAGCCACAGCCATGAGTCTGACCTCCTGCTGCTGGACGAAACTCCGGCAGGGGAGGCCTGGACAGTAGGTTTCCTGTCCGGGGAGATGCCAGCACCTCCCCCAGACCGGCTTTAGTGTATTGGGGCAGGGTGGGTTGCATTCAGTGAATGCTTTTCAGACACTGCCTGGGGCACACAAGGTACTCGATGAATTTCCCAGTTCAAACTGGTTGCTGGAGCACTCAACTCCAGCTCTGGCGTGAAACTGGACAAAGGGGAAGGGGTGTAACCTCCCCCTCCCCAGGTCCTCCCATAGGTGGGACCTTAGAGTTAGTCCATCCCCTAAACTTAGTATAAGTATAGGAACCCAGTCCCTAGGACTTCAGAGTTTCGTCCAGGGTAATCTAAAGTCTACATTTTGGACCTTCGAAATTCCATATCGACTGGAAGACGGAAGAGTGACCTCCCTGTTCAAACAGGCACATAAGAGCATCTTGCCGGTCTGCTTTTTCGAGGCTCCCGCCAGATCCCAAAGAATCTGCGACATAGGACATGGACTTCCAGACATCTCTGAGGTCGGCACGAGATCCCAGCAAAGCTGAGACCCGCAGCGACATGAGAGACGTGGGACCGGAACTCCTGGACACCCTGCAAGTTTGCAACTGCACCTACTTCCCGAAGTTTCCTGAAGCTGTGCAGTGGACTGTTTGTTACCCTTGCCCCGAGCACCTTTTGCACCGAAGCTGAGAGGCCTGCACTCTAGGAGTGTCCTTTGAGTCCACTTTCTTCACCCCAGCTCGAGGCTCCTTCGCGATCTGTAGTCTGTTGTCTAGTGGGTCCCCACAAAGGACAATCCTTTGTTACTTGGGCTTTTCTGGTCGCTCCAGACGTGCCCTGACTCCCCTCCAAAGGGTGAGTCCCTCAGACCTTGCTTGCCTGCACCAAAGCCAATCTTGTCTTCTTGCGTGGGTTGCTGTTGCCAAGGCTTGTTGGGTCCAATCCGGATTCCGACACTGCAGCACTCGACATCCTTCGTGGTGCAGCTCGAATCCAGCTCCTGATTGTTGTCGACGCCTCCTGGTCCTCGTGGCTGAAGAGTCAAACTTCACCTACTTTACTTGAAAGCACCCGACATAGGCTGGCATCTTCCTGTCGCCATCTTTGTCACTGGCTAGTGACCCAGACTCTGTCCCCTCTGCTTTCAGGTTCTTCAGATCTCCGATCCACCCTTGCATCCACCCAGACACTTTTCCTCTGGTCGCCTGCAGCACTTCTTCGCAGTTCTCCATTGGAATCGACGACGAAACACGACAACAAAAGACACCTATGCACCCGGCTTCCCTGGGTGAGGTAACACGAGTACTCCGGTGCTCCCGTGGGTCTTGACTCTCGAAGTGTCTAAGTCTAAAAGGGTTCCTTCGTAGTTCACTCCCAAGTGTCCTTAATCTTTAAAATTGTAACTTGCTTTTCCTCCATAGAAGTCAATGGTGATTCACGGCTGTGTTTAGACACTGCACGCATCCCCCGTGGATCTCCTATCTCCCTACCTTGGGTGGTTGTTGGTTGCCCCCGCGGTTCTACAGGCCCTAGGCCTCACTTCTATCCCTCACGTGGTTCTTATACCACTATTTTAGTATATGGTTTGTGAGGCCCCTAGGGCAAAACGTATACTGTGCTATTTAACACCATCGACGCTCACGACGAGCTCAGCTCGTCATGAGGTACACCTCTCGTACGCTCATGACGAGCTGAGCTCGTCATGAACAATGGGATTCTGCATTCTTTAGCGCACAGCGGGAAAATGGGCTGCACCGATGCGGTTAATGTGTGTTATTTAAAGTCCTTGTATTGTACTTTTGCCTCTATCCTCATAAAGAGACCAGAGGGGTTGCGTTTAGAATAAATACATATATATTTGATATATACCTTGTGTGGTGTACTTTCATTTGATGATTCAAGAGATTATAGACTAGTAAAACAAGCTGCTTTACATTCCTTCAAGACTTAGCCTGAAGGCTGCTCTCCACAGCTACCACTAGGATAGCTTTCTTTAACCTTTTCCGTGCTCATGACGAGCTCAGCTCGTCATGAGGCACGGCAGTCCGGTGCTCATGACGAGCTGAGCTCGTCATGAGCCGTGGAACGCTCACACGCGGGGATAATTCCCTGCTGTGCTGAGCGTTCCACGGGAACGGGTGTGGTCATGACGAGCTCAGCTCGTCATGAGCACACGAGCACTGTGCCTCATGACAACCTGAGCTCGTCATGAGCACCGGAGCGCTGTGCGTGCCCCCGCACAGCGGGGGAATATGCCCCGCACGGAAGTTGATAAAGGTTGTCTAAACCTACCATCAATAAGGGTTGTTTGGATTGGTGCAAGGTGCCCACTAGAATAGTGGACATCATATGCCAGGCCAACTTCTCACAAGCATGAGCATTTTGAACGTATCCATTTTAAAGAAGAGGTTGAGAAGGCGCAGGACTAGGATAGGACAAAGTCCTCTGTCATTCTTTGGCACCAGAAAGTAGCGGGAATACCAACCACAACCTACTTCTGATGCAGGCACCCTCTCTATGGCTCCCTTGGCCAGGAGAGCCTGCCCTTATTGATGGAGCAAGGAGACATGGTCGTCTTTCAGCCGATTGCAAGTGTGTAGTATGGTTGACGGGGTAGTCACAAAGGGTAGGGAGTAGCCCCTTTAGATGATCTGTATAACCCAGAGGTCTGATGTCACTTACTGCCAGTGGGACAGGTTATGGCGTGTTCTGCCTCCCAGTGGGTGCCCATGATGGTCGGAGGGCAAACTAAAGAGGGTTGGAAGCAGCAGCTGCTGAGGGGCAGGGTGGCGGACTGACTCTACCGCTGGCTTCCTGACCCGCATTGTCTATGGGACCTGTGCCCTAGGCCACAAAAGCCTGGGAAGCCTGCTTCCTGTGGTGGCTAGGAGGTAATGGGCACAGCTGGATTCCCCTTCCATTGCCACAAAAGGGGCAGAAGGTGGAGTGGGGTTGGCGAGGGGGCATAGATAAACCCAAGGACCTGGCTGTACCTCTGCTGTCCTTAAAGCACTCCAGCGATGAATCCACCTTCTTTCCAAAAAGGCAAGAGCCGTTATAGGGCATGGTTATGAGGGAAGCGTGGACATCCTCTGAAAAGCCAGATGTTCTAAACCAGATGTGGCGCAGCAAGGCCACAGACTATGAAATCGCTCTGCAGAGCGAGTCAGTCATGTCGAGTTAACACCTTATTGTAAACTTAACTGCATCTCGCCCATCATCAATAGTCTGGTAAGTATGACTCGGGCCTCCTCTGAGACCATAGGCAACACTAGCGAAACCGAGCCCCATATCGATTGGGAATAACGGCACAATAGGCCGAAAGACAACTTTCTATTGCCAAAGTTATCCAGCCTCTTGGATTCCCTATCCTGTGGGGTGATAGAGAACGTGCACAGATTAATTCTGGATGTGGAGGCTTAGACCACCAAGCTCTCTGGGGTGGGGTACTGAGTAAGGAACCTGGAGCGGGGCGAAGGTGGTGGGTAATCGTCCTATGCACAAGAGCCCCTGTGTAGGACTTGGACCAGGCCCCAAGTAAGTTATCTATAACAGCTTAATTAAAGGGAAGTATGGGGTCAGAAATGGAGACTCCTGGCTAAAGCACCTAATGTAGTGGAAGAGCCGCTCTTGTGATTTGGCACCCTATGATGACCTTCAACTACCACCATTTTAATTGACTTTAGTGTGTTATCTTACCCTAGCCTTAATGTAGGACAGTCCTGTATATGCCTGCATCTCTGATGTCTTGTAATCTTGCTGTCTTTTAGTGGGAGCTGTCATGGAGTAGAATAGTACATTTACATTATGAGTTCTTACTATTGGCTTTAACATGGCCTCATGTCATCTTGTTTTCTGACTTTGCCTTGCTGCTCGCACATAGCTGCAAAGTGGGGAAGGCAAGTGTCTGCTCTTCACTTGTTTTTCGCTCTTCACTGACCAGAGTGAACTGGATATTATCTGTAGAATATGCAACTCTGCCTCAAAGTCAAAATACGGGAGCTTGGCCAGCCTCCGTCTTGGCTTGACGCAGACTGGTACAGCCAGCTCGGTTCTTTCTCATGAGAAGGGAGCGAGGTTTTCTAGAAGTTCGTCCTACGTTTAGTAATGATATTTAAGCCTGGCACCTTCGAGGGCCAGGTGGAAGTTCACCACAGAATAGACGTATTGCTGCAGAGGTGACAAAACTTGAGCCCTGATTGAACTCCTTCCTGGGCTGGTGACGGACTTTCCCCAGCTTGAGCTGGCAAGGATGATGCAAATTCAATTGGTGAGGTGTTTCTAACTATTCTCTCTTGTTTAAATTTTCTACTCTTTGCTACCTGTACATACTGCATTTTATTCTAATTGTACGTTTGAGTCATTTGACATTTGGGAATCTGCATTTACTGATATATTTGGCCTACCGTTCTAAACATTGCATGAATAAACTTGTGTGTGTTATTATAAATGCACCAGAATTTGTTTTTCTTGCCTTGCCTAAAGGGAGTGCTGGTTCCTTTCCTCGTCTTTAGGAAGTTCTGTTCAAAGTGTATTTTTAAAAGGTGCAGTGGTATATTTGCCTCCAGAGTGGGAGTGCAGGGTTTGGGTGTGTGCTTTTAGTGAAAAACATATTCATTACATCTCCATCAAGACGTTCGTCTTGACTGCCACTGTGGGCAACTGAAGGTCCAAGACCTCAGCCCCCCAACATACCACCATTGAAAATAAAGCTCCCTCCTTCGTAGCCAATGTAAGAGAGACCAGGCCAGTGTTAGGTGAGGTGTCTAACCCACTGGCCTCCGGCAGCTCCTCATACCAGCTGTCCTATTTCTCTTCTGGGAGTTGGTAACCATAAGGGTCCATAGACCCCTTCCATTCGTCTGCCTTGTAAGGCTTGTATAAATTTGGCACTGGTTCTGCCGTCGGCATTGGATCAGGCGCAAAGGAAGGTCTCGCTAATAGCTCCTCCAGGGCCGGACTGGGAACCACAACCGGCCCTGGCAAAGTGCTCGGCTGCCCCCCTCCCCACTCGGGGGTTTGGAGGTGCCGTCGAGCTCTTTTCCAGGGCCGGTTTTCGGCCGATTTTGGTACAGGGCCGATTTTGCAGCTATGCTGCAAAAACTACCCTGTAACAAAAACAGCCCCCAGGTGCCCAAAACAGGCCCCCACCCGTGGGGCGCACCGGGGGATTGCCCGGTGCCCAGTATGGCCAGTCCAGCCCTGGGCTCCTCTCTTGATTCAGCCGTCTATCCATGGGGCCTGAGTGGTGCTGAGGGCAAACCTGCAAGCATAGGTCCTGTATGGGCTCCTCCCATACCTGTGGGGGCCTGAAGGCACGCCAGAAGGGCCGAGACGCCCAAATATGAGGTGCATGACCTCGTACATCTTCTTCAGCAGGGTGGGGATGCCCCGGCTCCAACAAAATTGAGGAAGTGCAGAGTGGACCTGAGGTAAGGTTCTACCAGCTCTCGAGGCCTAGACTGCCGATGCTCCTGCGTCTCTTCAGAAGCCTTGGACGGACACAGTAAGTTTAAAGACCTCTTTGACTTCTTGGATTTCTTATGTTTGTGGGACTTACCAGATGATTTATAGTGTGATGATGACGGTCAGGAAGGGCTCTGCAAACGGTCCCGATACCTTCCGCGCGATTGTAACATCGAGTGTTGCAGAGTCAACCAACAAGGAGCTTGAGGTAGCACTCCCTCAGCTCTTTTGATTCATGGCGTGGCAGACCTCACAAATGTTGGTGTGTTTGTGGTGCTTGGAACCGGACCACAACTCCAAGGTGAGGTTTGTCACCAACAATTGCATGTGACAGGCCCCACACAGTTTGAAACTAGCCGGTTTCCTCAGTGACATACCTCACACCAGGAGAAATATTCTCAAAATAATTCTAAAAACCATTTTTAAAAAGCTAGTCAAAAAGTGAGTGAGGGTTAGCTTAGGAAAGATCAGTGCTATCTGGTGCGGAAAGGAAAGAATTCATATCAGCACGCCGGGGTGATGACTATATGGGTACTGCGCATGTCACTTTCAGCGCGGATGACGAGGACCTGAATGATGCCACCTACTGGCGCGCAGGGCTTTTGTTTGAAATCTTCCGCATCCAGTCTGATGCCTGGGGATATCCTGAGGTAAGGAATATACAGCTAGAAGTGTCTATCAGATTACCCTCTTCTTTTAAATCAAAAAGCGCTCAGTTAATAAATGCTATTAAAGACTTTTTACCTTCACTTCCATGAGAAGTTTCACAGGGCTAGAATACAACGCCCGCACCCCCAATCTGTTTATAACTTTTCTATTAATGTTAAAGCATCTTATCTGTACAAGACACTTAACACTGATCACATTGATAGATTTAAATCTAATGTGGAACTGCAAAGGGTAAAAAATTCAAATCATACTTTCTCCATTCCCTTGTGGAACAAATTATGGCCCAAGATACATTCCACCTCTCACTCTGCAAGCACTAAGCAAACATTCTTCATTTTTAACAGGCTATTTTAACTCCTGTGTTATTATATAAGATGAAACTGTATAGTGATAAGTATTTAGTCCTTTAAGAATGAAAATAGTGATGTTTTACATAGAAGATTATTGACATAGGTATAATCAAAATACCTTTTGACAAAGGGCAGGTTTTTTTGGGTGGATCTACTCATAATTGGCATTCTAAGATTTTGATTTGCAAAACAGTGGCAATAAAAAGATCAACACGTTTTTCAAACATATTTCAAGTTGGAAAGACACTTCTAAAATTACTTATTCTCCTCTGTGGAATATGTTGTGTCATAACCACAGACTCGATTGAGCAAATATGTTGTCTACTCCAGTGGTTCCCAAACTTTTGACTCCTGAGGACCCCCATTGAGCCACCACTGGAAGCCGGGGACCCCCAAGCAATTTGTATGAGTTAAATTTTAAACAGTGAAAAAGTAATTCAAAACGAATACTCAAAGTACTAAGGGTTTTAGGGTCAGATGTACGACCATTTCATTTAGCGCCTCGCAATTGGCGACACATTGCGAGTGGCAAATTGCGAGTCACTAAATGAAATGTACAACAGTGTGTTTAACACTGTTTGGGATTCCCAATGGGGTCGCAAATTGCGAGGTTCATTAATATTAATGAGCCTCTCGCAATTTGCGAGCCCATTGGGAATGACAGCCTTCCCAGCGATGGTGGCCTGCTGGGCTCTGCAGGCCACCATGTCTCGGACTGCTTTTAAATAAAGCAGTTTAAAAAAAATGCAGCCTGTTTACCATGCATTTTAAAAAAAAAGAAAATAAAACGTTTTCGTTTCATTTTCTAAGGGCAGGCAGAGGTTCCTGGGACCACTGCCTGCCCTTAAAAAATAATTTTGCATGCATTTACAAAGGGGAAGGGGTCCCCGGGGGACCTCTTCCCATTTGCGAATGCATTACCATCTACTTGAAGTAGGTGGTAATTGTGACTGTTTTGCGACCGCAAAACATTTGTACATGGTTTTGAGACTCACTATTTGGAAGGGGATGCCCCTTCGAAATAGCAAGTTGCAAAACCTTTTTAGAGAGTCGCAAACAAATTGCGACTCGCGAAATAGGCTATGTACATGGCTCAATAGGTTTTTGCATGCGCAAACGGGTTTGCGAACCCGTTCACACATATAAAAACAGATCGTACATCTGGCCCTTAGTATTTTATATTGAAGTAATAGCCCCTCTGTCACATGTATTTCATTTGTTTTATAGCATCTCTCATACCATTGTAGGATGTCAGAGCACTTTACATCACACACATATAGAGACATTGAATCATACATGTAAATCAGTGTGTATATAAAATGTTTAAAGAGGGCTTGGTCTGGAAAAGCACAAACTCAGGATTCAGAACATAAAACAGTGGCTAGCATTGACTTTAACATTAAAAATGTATTTCCACCCAAATATATCATTTTAGCAGCATCAGGTGAATAAATAACTGGGACAAAATATAAGTTACTAACTGGTACCATGCAGTTTGCAAGCAGCTCCTTGATGACAGTTTATAGGTCCCTCTGCTAGATTACGATTGTCACTTGAAGTGCACAGTAACAAAAGAAACTCTGTGACAAAAGCAGTAACCACGAACCTAGGCACATAAAATACTGCGTTTTAAGATGCATGTTACACGTTCTTTGCAGTAGGCACATTAACCCTCTGTGCTACATTAGTTATATCAAAGCTGCCACTGAACAAAACTCTCCTGCTCTCCAGCAGGTACATTAATCACTGGCATTCTCTTGACACTTTTATTGTTGCTGGAAAGCTGCTAATTATACAAGAAATGTTTCTGTGCTTTTAAAACTGTTGCCTACGGACCCCCTGGGAATGTGTCATGGACCCCTGGGGGTCCGCGGACCACAGTTTGGGAAACACTGGTCTACTCGAACGACGACTAAGAGGGACGTACTGTGTATGCCATTTACTTCTTTTGTATGTAGGCATAATGATAAAAATGATATAGAAAAACACTTTTTGATCCTCCATAATTTTATGATATGTTATTTATATTCATGTACTGCTTTACAAATATAGGGGCATATTATCAAGCACGGCGTTAACATTATCACCGCTTTAGCGGCAGAAAACTGCCACCAATGCGGCGATAATGGGCTTGAAGCCCATGTTAACACCAGAAGATGGGCTTCTATAGGAATTCCCAAGGGCGTATTATCAAGCCCATTATCGCCGCTTTAGTGGCAGTTTTCTGCCGCTAAAGCGGCGATAATGTTAACGCCGCTTCTTGATAATATGCCCCATAGCTCTCTACTAGTATACGTTGTACCCTCCCTGCTTAAGTAATGTTATTTTAAAGCAAAGTTTCCCACTTATAAGTGAATTATTCTATTCTTGATATAAGGCTTTCCCTTCTTTTACCTTTTCTCCTTAAAAAGAACGATATAAAATTTGACTTGCA
The DNA here is from genome assembly GCF_964261635.1 of Lissotriton helveticus. NCBI lineage: Eukaryota > Metazoa > Chordata > Amphibia > Caudata > Salamandridae > Lissotriton > Lissotriton helveticus. The sequence continues at coordinate 1,353,564,480 of NC_136059.1, read as the reverse complement.
TTTCACATTTGTTCTAACATGTTATTGAAGCTGTATTAATCTATTGAATAGCTATATGTATAAATCCTTTATTCATTTTTGCTAAATAACTTATATGGTACTCATTGTCACTACATTTCAGATGTTCTTGTTCATATGTAAAATGTTTTAATAAAGCATTTTAAGTAAAAAAAATGGCAGCTGACTGGAGCATGAACATCAGAACAAGTGTGTTACTAAATAGTCAGAGGAGAAACACTAATTGCCAGCACATGCTGAGTAAAGGATGCAAGCATTAGACATGATCAGCCCTCGAGCATTTGCAGATAACTTAAATCTAAATGGTGGGCATGCTCTTTCATTTGGTATCATGATATGTGTCTGTCTCATGCTCAAGCATATTTACGTCTGCTATAAATCAGTGGCTATGGAAGCACTCCATATGCACACTCATGCAGCATGCGTCACCAATAAAATACATGCTCTATCAGTATTTTCCCTTACTCTGCCATGCCATAGACAGATGTAAACATATCTATAGAGCATATGCAATACAAACAATTCGTTAAGCCTGCTTAGAGCCAAAGGTAAACACTACTCTTTCTTGTTACAACATTTGCAAATGGTTGATGTGGCCTACAAAAGCAACTCGTAGGTAATTATTTCTCAAGCATGGAAAACAGAGGTCGTTATTACGAATTTGGCTATTACTGGGTGCAAAACTCTCACATCACTGTTGGATGGGGGGGTAGAGGGGGGATTCCGCACAAGCCACATGTTATGTACTGGATTCACATTTTACAGTATAAATATTACTAGTTGGAGAACATTCACAACAGGTATTTTTGCTTGTGACACTACTGTGTGCAAAATTACTGCATTATCGTGTGTGTGGTGTGCAGATGTGGCCCTTCATTAAGGGCAGAGGACCCTGGCCCCCTTTTGAGGTCGAGCCTACTGTTGCAGCGCATGCGCTGCTCGCCTTGCGAGGCATGATGTATTAGGGTATGTTTTATAAGTGGTTTGGAAGCCCCGCCCAAATATTTCATTGGCTGGTATCATCCCTCATGGTAAATGCTGGCTTCCGATTGACAATGAGGCTTCTTAGTCTCTCCATGTTACTGCCCTGCCTCCTTTTGGGACGCCCATCAGGACTGCAACTTTTACTTGGGTGTTATCATGTTCACCAACTAATGAAGGAGACAGTATATTTTTCACAGTGTCTGGTATTTGTATTCGGAGTTTTAGCGCGTTGCTGTGGAGCCAGAGAAACAGGTCTGCAGAGCCGCTCTAGAGCCAGAGAACCAGGTCAGCAGACCTGCTGTAGAGCCTGAGAACCAGGTCAGCAGACCTGCTGTAGAGCCAGAGAACCAGGTCAGCAGAGCTCCTCTAGCTCCTGCGAGGATACACCCTCCTTATTATTCTCGAAGTACTCTGACAACTCTATTTTGAGCTTCTCAATGTTCTGGGGGTCGTTAAAATGGTACGATCCACTGTCCATTTAACTACCGGCTGTTGAATATCCAACTGAGATTTTAATAGCACGGCAGAGTGGTCCGATAATATGGCTGGCAAATGCTCAATTTTATAAATTGTATCCATTAATATTTTGTCTGTCAACAAGAAGTCAATTCTGGATTTTATTCCCAGTCTTTTATTTTTGAAGGTAAAAGGATGTTTTTTGTCCCCCTTCTCCCTCCAAATATCTACCAAACCCAGATCTCTTTTATAGATTCCCAACCACTCCCGCATTTTAGGGAGAGTAACCTGTTTCATGGGAGGAAAACGGTCTACGTTAGGGTCTGGAATCAGATTAAAATCCCCCCCTAAGATCACCGGGGATGCATATGATAAGAGATGGGTATACAAGTTCTGTAAGGGGGAGGGATCATCAGAATTGGGACCATAATAACCCACTATTGTATATGGGGTGTCGTAGATTCTTACCCTGGTAATTGCCCATCTGCCCTTTTTGTCAAGTTCAGTCTTTTCAATTTTTACTTTTAAGGTTTTCTTGAAGAGTATCCTGATCTGTACATACATAGCAATCCACCCAATTTAGTTTTTTTAAGATGTCCTCCCACTCTATCTTCAATAAGTGTGTTTCCTGTAGAATAATGATCTCGCAGTCTGCCACCCTCAGATATTCAAAAATTCTACGCCTTCTACTTGGGAGTCTTAGCCCGTTTACATTCCAAGATAGTATGTTAACATTTTTCCCCATCATTTCCTCTTTCTTTCACATACAAATTTTCCATGTCCTCCCCTAGCCTATGCTTTGCAGGCCCTGAGGATTTTTTTTCATTTTTTTCCCTAGTTTGCTCCCCACCCATGTGCATATTTTTATCTTTTTAAAATTTTTGTGACATAAAAGCAACCTCCCTGGGGAAACCTCCCTTCTTTTTCTCGTTTCTATTAAGAATATTTTCTTGACCTCCTTGCTTTCATACAGTACTATCAGGTCCCCTCTCCTCTACCAAAATTAAGTTAGAGTTTAGAGGAGATTAGGGGTCAGAATCCCATCTACGGGGACTAAGACTAGAGACTAGAGACTAGGGATCAGAACCCAGACCTAGCGCCGGACCCAAACTCCAGCTCGGACTGCATTCTCACTTGATCCTTCATCTGCTCCTGAAAATGAGCTACTTCAGCAGGCTCCCTTATATTGTACATTTTATTCCTCCACATGATACGGAGCGCAGCGGGGAACTTAATTTGTATCGTGGCCCCTAAACTTTTCAGCTCCTGCATGTATTGCCCCAATTCCCATTGCCTATCTGGTGGCTTTGGAAATATCGGACCGGATCCTAAATGTCCAATCACCTTTGCTATGTGGGCCACTTTTCAACGCCTCACTTAGGATTTTCTCCTTGATAGTGTAGGTTTTAAAATTTATCAGGATTTTCCTGGGGTTCTTTTTTTCTTTATTCCTGCCGAAGGGGTCTCGATGCGCTCTTTGAATATCTTCATCTAGTCCTATCTCCTTTGTCCATGGAAATTGTTCCTCGAGTAGCTGTATTATAAATTTCCTTACGTCAGTCCCCTCTTTCCCTTCTGGGACATTCAGTATTCTCAAATTAATTTTTCTGGCCTGGTTTCCAAAGATTCCAATTTTTCGTTGGTACTCCTACCACTTTCTTTGAGAACCCTTATCTCATTCTCATTTCTTTCCACTTTTTTTGAGAGACCCTCCAGAACTGACTCAACCACGGTGACCCGATCATTCAGAGCACTCATCTTAGTGTCTAGTGCTTCACATACCTCCCGGATTTTACTCTGATTTGTTTCAGATACGGCAAATTTTGCCCTCATTTCCTCCATCATTTTCTCCATCATCAACTCTGTTGAGGTTAGCTTCGGGGCTTGGGTTTGAGTTTGAGATTGCCCTCCCCCTGGCCGGTTCCCTGTATGATGGCTGCTCAATTGATCTACTACTGATTGAGGATGTATGGTTTCTAGCCCTTCTGATCCGTCAGTTGTTAGGTCTGCCTGCATTTGTCCTTGTTTTGTGGTAATTGTCGTCTTTTCTTGTGTGGGATCTCTCCCTTCCGTTATAGAAGGGATGGGTGTACCTTCATGTGAGGCTAACATACCTGATACTTGAGTCGTATTTGGAGACCCAGCCATAGGTGTGCAAGATTTAGGTGTGTAAGATTTAGATAGCGAAGTAGAAGCGTCGCTTTCCACTACTTTAACCTCTTGAGCCCCCTTGCCGGTAAGTACTTGGCTCTGGTCCTGGACTCTAAAGAAGGATCTGAGAGAGGGAGTAACACGAAGAGGCGCGTCTAGTGCGCTTCTGATCTTCCCTGTTTCCTTGGGGGTTTTTCCTCTTAGTGTAAAAATTGTTGGGGTCTGACTTAAGTTGCTTCTTGGACTTCCTTTTGGTGCTGCGAGGGGCAATTACTTGTTTTGTTACCGCCTGACTGGTATACTTGAGAAATTGCCTGTTTCTTTTTTTATTTTAAATCATCTTTATTGAAAAATGAAAACAGTAACATAAAATAAAGAATAAGGGATACATACATCAATACAACAACCGATTCTGATGCAATTAAATAAAGAAATACACAGTAAATAATGAGGTACACAGTAAATAATGAGAGAAATAATCAAATACAAGGTATACAATGCAAAATGCAGACTAGAAAGTATAGGATGCACATCAAAGACCAAGGGAAATGACTAATATGCAGTCGTTACATGGAAGTGGATTGGTATGCACATATGATATCCTCTAGGGGCCAGGGCTGTATTTATCGCTGTTAACTAGCACCTCAATAACCAATTTGGAGCGAGCGCCCCAGGTCAGTGTTTCGTTGTATATTCCTAGCTGAAATAGACAGTTATTATTGTATCTGTAGCGTGATGCCTATATTGTGGCTTGGTATTCATGGGGGATCAAAGGAAAAAGATGAGGCATCAAGGGTTTTCCAAAGTTTCTTATTTGTGGAGCGCCAGGGCGAGGAATGCAGAGCAGGATTGTCCGCCCCTCTAATGCAGGACACCCATTCTTGCCACATCTTGAAGGATACCTCAGCGGCGCTCTTCCATTTACACAAAATCACCTTACATGCCAAGGTAGAAATTGCCTGTTTCTTAGGCAATAACTTGATATGCCCTTTTCCTTTTCCTGTACCTGGTTACTCTTGTTTCACCAATGTGTGCTTCCTCCACAGGCGCTAGTGCTGCTGCCGCTCTACACTCGCTAAATTTGGCACTTAATATAGCACTGCTCGACTCAGTGCAGACCACCTCCGCTTCCACTTCCCCACTTAGTCCATGCACTTGCACTTGAACTAATTCTGTGTTTTCTGCGCTTTTCTCCCCCCCCTTTTAAGGCCTTACCCCCATCATTACTCCTTGTGTCCACAGTGCTTTCGAATTTTTTCATCCGTTGCTGCTGCTGCTGCTGCTGATTCACACCTGGGTGTCCCTCACTCTGTGCAGTTAAACCTCTTCCTCCCTTTCTTCCCTTTCCTATAGACACCAGGTTTAATACTTTTATTCCTTTATTCCCTATGGCCTCCCTGGTTCTGGCGTTATTTGAGGCCTTTTCTGTGTCAATACCCTCCAGGAAGCATGCCACTTAGACACCCTCACTCACCCGTGATCTGAGCTCCCCGTTTGGTGAGAGCTTCTCCTGGTCTCTGAACCTACTGTCAGCACTAGCGCTAGTACTAGCGAGGCGAGCTCTGACGCCTCCCTTGCCGACCTCACTGCCCCGGAAGAGGAAGGAGACTCTGCTTGCAGCTCTCCGGCAAGCGCTACGAGCCTCCCGTGCAGCACTCCAAAAGTCCGGCGTATGGTGAAACCGCTGGCCCCCACTTCCCTCGCCGAGCCAAACGTAGAGCAGACTGCACCAAACACGCTTCTGAACACGGCCGGCGGGGCTCTACCAACCAGCTTGCCTGAGCGGGTGGCGTCATACACACACCTCCTTACCCCTCCTCCTCTCCTCCGTAGGCCGTCGGCTAAACAGCACAGTGGACGAAAGCTGTAACGAAGACTGCAACGGAGGTTAGTGATTGCACCCAGGAGTTTTCACCGCTGCACCCAGGAGTCTCTTAGTTTTGCGCAGCTCGGGGGACCGAGACAGGGTCAGGGTCTTTTCACAGGGTCTTTCACATTGGGCTCAAAGGAGAGAGTCATTTGGGAGCACGAGCTCGTAATTTCTCACATTTCGCTGGGCAGTCTCCCCGGAGCTCCCGACCTAGCGTCTTAGCCGGCCGCCTTCTTTTCCCCCATCGAACAGGAAAGGCTGTGGAGCCGCTGTAGAGCCAGAGAACCAGGTCAGCTGAGCCCCTCTAGAGCCAGAGAACCAGGTCAGCAGAGCTGCTCTAGATCCGAGAACCAGGTCAGCAGAGCTGCTCTAGAACCTGAAAAGAAGGTCAGCAGAGCCACTCTAGAGCCAGAGAACCAGGCCAGCAGACCCGCTCTACAGCCGGATGTACGTCGTTACAACGCATGCTTTTACAACGCATGCCTTTACGATGCAAGTTTTACAACGCAAGTCGTTACAACGACTTGCGTTAGGGGGCGCTGGATAGTGAATAGTTTAATTTACTATTCCAACTCCAGTCCCCGTGGATAGTACGGAAGGTGTTGGATAGTAAATTAAAACTATCCCTATACTAGAGCGCCCCCCAGCGCAAGTCGTTGTAAAAGTTGCGTTGTAATGGTTGCGTCATAAAGGTACTTCGTTGTAAAAGTTGCGTTGTAAACGCTGTTCCCCCTACAGCAAGAGAACAGGGCCAGCAGAGCTGGTCTAGAGCCAGAGAAGCAGGACAGCAGAGCCACTCTAGAGCCAGAGAACTAGGTCAGCAGAGCTGCTGTAGAGCCTGAAAACCAGGTTTGCAGTCCTGCTGTACAGCCTGAGACCCAGGTCAGCAGAGCGGTTGTAGAGCCTGAGACCCAGGTCAGTAGAGCTGCTGTAGAGCCAGAAAACCAGGTCAGCAAGCTACTGTAGAGCCTGAGAACCAAGTCAGCAGAGCCGTTCTAGACCCAGAACACCAGGTCAGCAGAGCCGTTGTAGAGCCTGAGACCCAGGTCAGTAGAGCCGCTGTAGAGCCAGAGAACCAGGTCAGCTGAGCCCCTCTAGAGCCAGAGAACCAGGTCAGCAGAGCCGCTCTAGAGCCGAGAACCAGGTCAGCAGAGCTGCTCTAGAACCTGAAAAGTAGGTCAGCAGAGCCACTCTGCTGTCCTGGTTCTCTGGCTCTAGGGCGGCTCTGCTGTCCTGGTTCTCTGGCTCTAGAGCCGCCCTAGAGCCAGAGAACTAGGTCAGCAGAGCAGTTATAGAGCCAGAGAACCAGGTCAGCAGAGCTGCTATAGAGCCAGGTAACCAGATCAGCAGAGCTGCTGTAAAGGCAGAGAACCGGGTCAGCAGGGCCACTCGAGCCAGAAAACAGGGTCAGCAGAGTCGTTGTAGAGCCAGAGAATCAGGTCAGCAGAGCTGCTGTAGAGCCAGAGAATCAGGTCAGCAGAGCTGCTCCATGGCCAGAGAACTGGGCCAAAGAACAAGGTCAGCAGAGCCACTCTAGAGCCAGAGAACCAGGTCAACAGAGTCACCCTAGAGCCAGTGAACCGGGACAGCAGAGCAGCACTAGAGCCAGAGAACCAGGGCAGCAGAGCTGCTCCATGGCCAGAGAACCAAGTCAGCAGAGCTGTTGTAGAGCCAGAGAACCAGGCCAGTAGAGCCACGCTAGAGCCCGAGAACCAGGCCAGTAGAGCCACGCTAGAGCCAGAGAACCAGGTCAGCAGAGCCACCCTAGAGCCAGAGAACCGGGTCAGCAGAGCTGGTCTAGAGCCAGAGAACCAGGTCCGCAGCGCTGCTCTAGAGCCAGAGAACCAGGTCCGCAGCGCTGCTCTAGAGCCAGAGAACCAGGTCAGCAGAGCTGCTCCATCACCAGAGACCCAAGTCAGCAGAGCTGCTGTAGAGCAAGAGAACCAGGTCAGCAGAGCTGCTGTAGAGCCAGAGAACCAAGTCAGCAGAGCTGCTGTAGAGCCAGAGAACCAGGTCAGCAGAGCCATTGTAGAGCCAGAGAACCAGATCAGCAGAGCCATTGTAGAGCCAGAGAACCAGGTCAGCAGAGCCATTGTAGAGCCTGAGACACAGGTCAGCAGAGCTGCTGTAGAGCCAGAGAACCAGGAGAGCAGAGCTGCTGTAGAGCCAGAGAACCAGGAGAGCAGAGCTGCTCTAGAGCCAGAGAACCAGGTCAGCAAAACTGCTCTTAAACCGGAGAACCAGGTGAGCAGACTTGCTCTAGAGCCAGAGAACCAGGTCCACAGAGCTACTCTAGAGCCAGAGAATCAGGTCTGCAGCGCTGCTCTAGAGCAAGAGAACCAGGTCAGCAGAGCTGCTGTAGAGCCAGGGAACCAAGTCAGCAGAGCTGCTGTAGAGCCAGAGAACCAGGTCAGCAGAGCCATTGTAGAGCCAGAGAACCAGGTCAGCAGAGCCATTGTAGAGCCTGAGACACAGGTCAGCAGAGCTGCTGTAGAGCCAGAGAACCAGGTTAGCAGAGCCGCTCTAGAGTCACAGAACTAGGTCAGAATAACTGCTGTAGAGCCAGAAAACCTGGTCAGCAGAGCTGCTGTAGAGCCAGAGAACCAGGTCAGCAGAGCGGCTGTAGAGCCTGAGAACCAGCTCAGCAGAGCTTCTGTAGAGCCAGAGAACCTGGTCAGCAGAGCTGCTGTAAAGCCAGAGAATCAGGTCAGCAGAGCTGCTGTAGAGCCAAAGAACCAGGTCCACAGAGCTGCTGTAGAGCCAGAGAACCAGATCCGCAGAGCTGCTGTTGAGCCAGAGAACCACGTCAGCAAAGTCGCTCTAGAGCCAGAGAAGCAGGTAATCAAGCTGCTTTACAGCCAGAGAAGCAGGTCAGCAAGTTGCTGTTGAGCCACAGAACCAGGTCAGCTGAGCTATGTAGTCCCATAGACCCAGGTCAGCAAAGCCGCTCTAGAGCCAGACAACCTGGTCAGCAGAGCTGCTGTAGAGCCAGAAAACCAGGTCAACAGAGCTGCTTTAGAGTCAGAAAACCAGGTCAGCAGAGCTGCTGTAGAGCCAGATAACCAGTTCTGCAGAGCTGCTGTAGAGCCAGAGAACCAGGCACAGAGAGCTGCTGTAGAGCCAGAGAACCAGTTCCGTAGAGCTGCTGTAGAGCCGGAGAAGCAGGTCATCAAGCTGCTGTACAGCCAGAGAAGCAGGTCAGCAAGCTGCTGTTGAGCCATAGAACCAGGCCTGCAGAGCCGTCCGAGAACCAGGTCAGCAAGCTGCTGTAGAGCCTGAGAACCAGGCCAGCAGAGCCATTGTAGAGCCAGAGAACCAGGTCAGCAGAGCTGTTGTAGAGCCAGAGAACCAGGCCAGCAGAGCCACTCTAGAGCCAGAGAACCAGGTCAACAGAGTCACCCTAGAGCCAGTGAACCAGGACAGCAGAGCTGCACTAGAGCCAGAGAACCAGGTCCGCAGCGCTGCTCTAAAGCCAGAGAACCAGGTCTGCAAAGCTGCTCTAGAGCCAGAGAACCATGGCCAGAGAACCAAGTCAGCAGAGCTGTTGTAGAGCCAGAGAACCAGGCCAGCAGAGCTACTCTAGAGCCAGATAACCAGGTCAGCAGAGCCACCCTAGAGCCAGAGAACCGGGTCAGCAGAGCTGCTCTAGAGCCAGAGAACCAGGTCAGCAGCGCTGCTCTAGAGCCAGAGAACCAGGTCCACAGCGCTGCTCTAGAGCCAGAGAACCAGGTCAGCAGAGTTTCTCCATCACCAGAGAACCAAGTCAGCAGAGCTGCTGTAGAGCAAGAGGACCAGGTCAGTAGAGCCATTGTAGAGCCAGAGAACCAGGTCAGCAGAGCCGTTGTAGAGCCTGAGACCCAGGTCAGCAGAGCTGCTGTAGAGCCAGAGAACCAGGACAGCAGAGCCGCCCTAGAGCCAGAGAACTAGGTCAGCAGAGCAGTTATAGAGCCAGAGAACCAGGTCAGCAGAGCTGCTGTAGAGCCAGAGAACCAGGTCAGCAGAGCTGTTGTAGAGCCAGAGAACCAGGTCAGCAGAGGCGCTCTAGACTCAGAGAACCAGGTCAGCAGAGCCGTTGTAGAGCCAGAGAACCAGGTCAGCAGAGCTGCTCTAGATCCGAGAACCAGGTCAGCAGAGCTGCTCTAGAACCTGAAAAGAAGGTCAGCAGAGCCACTCTAGAGCCAGAGAACCAGGCCAGCAGACCCGCTCTACAGCCGGATGTACGTTGTTACAACGCATGCTTTTACAACGCATGCCTTTACGATGCAAGTTTTACAACGCAAGTCGTTACAACGACTTGCGTTAGGGGGCGCTGGATAGTGAATAGTTTAATTTACTATTCCAACTCCAGTCCCCGTGGATAGTACGGAAGGTGTTGGATAGTAAATTAAAACTATCCCTATACTAGAGCGCCCCCCAGCGCAAGTCGTTGTAAAAGTTGCGTTGTAATGGTTGCGTCATAAAGGTACTTCGTTGTAAAAGTTGCGTTGTAAACGCTGTTCCCCCTACAGCAAGAGAACAGGGCCAGCAGAGCTGGTCTAGAGCCAGAGAAGCAGGACAGCAGAGCCACTCTAGAGCCAGAGAACTAGGTCAGCAGAGCTGCTGTAGAGCCTGAAAACCAGGTTTGCAGTCCTGCTGTACAGCCTGAGACCCAGGTCAGCAGAGCGGTTGTAGAGCCTGAGACCCAGGTCAGTAGAGCTGCTGTAGAGCCAGAAAACCAGGTCAGCAAGCTACTGTAGAGCCTGAGAACCAAGTCAGCAGAGCCGTTCTAGACCCAGAACACCAGGTCAGCAGAGCCGTTGTAGAGCCTGAGACCCAGGTCAGTAGAGCCGCTGTAGAGCCAGAGAACCAGGTCAGCTGAGCCCCTCTAGAGCCAGAGAACCAGGTCAGCAGAGCCGCTCTAGAGCCGAGAACCAGGTCAGCAGAGCTGCTCTAGAACCTGAAAAGTAGGTCAGCAGAGCCACTCTGCTGTCCTGGTTCTCTGGCTCTAGGGCGGCTCTGCTGTACTGTCAGTCAGTCAGAATATCTTTATTCGACTTATTACAAGTCATACAAAGAAACAAAACAGTAAAACCCTGAGAAGGGATGTATACATAAATGACCCTTCAGTGACCTAAAAACATCAAACTAAATACATATTATATTATAAATACTATATACAAGAATAAATAGAAAATGCATTATACAATCCATCAGAATAAAGAAAAAACACAACAACTTAAAAAAAAAAAAAAATATTTAAGGCGACACCTGACCCCCCCCTTTTTACCCTTGCAGCGGCCACTAAAAAGTTGGCAATACAAAAAGTTGTGCGGGGATTTGTCAGGAGTTGTAAATAAAGCAACGCCGGACGCACCTGAGTAAAGCCTGCTTCTTTCAGGATAGGGAGCAAATATTTTCTTCTCTGCTCATGGTATAGGCTACAAAACATAATAAAATGCATTGTGTCCTGAACAGAAAAATGGTCACAACTGCATGGGGGGGCTAAGTCTGGCTTCTGCCAAGATGTAAAAGAACCTAAGTAAAAATGTAACAGGTTAAACCTAAATTTAGTTAGTAAAAACCTGTGGTAAGGGACTGTAACAAAAATGAGATAAGATGCAAGGGAAGGTTCGCTCACCAAGAGATTGTGAGCCCTAACTGCTGGCTTCTGCATTTCAGCTTCCTCACGACGCATTTCCTTCATAACCCTAAATGACTGTTTTGTAAGGTCTATGTCCAGAGCTCTAATTTTATCTGGGCTTAGAAAGAGTTCTGGGCGGCCCAAATCAGTAAATGATTTAATTAAATAGGCCAACCATGGGATGCTACTATGTTTATCAAGTAATAAGACATCCTTCAATATTATGTGGTTCAAAGGAAGATCTTCGTTCAACCACATTTTCAGCCACAGAGTTAGGGGTGCTAAACTCAATGAGTCTGACAGGTAGGGTAAACCCACCTCTTTATGTATGGAAAAAGTCGGAGTTGACTGAGGGATAGAGAGAAGCGACCTTATAAATCTATTTTCTGCCCTTTGGATGGGATCAAGATTCACGTACCCCCACAAAGGGGATCCATATAGGGCAATAGCAACAGGCTTGCACTTATAGATCTTTAAAAGGGCCTCCATGGGCCTGGCTCCCAGCTTACCAGCAAAGCCCAAGAGCGCTGAGGAAGATCTTATAACCGCCAGCCTCTTTGCTCTAATCTGTGGCCCCCACGTTCCGTTCTGGTCAAACAAGACACCCAAGTATGGAAATGTGGTTACCTTGGCAACCAGGGCACCTCTGCAAAAGAATGATTTATGTTTCTTTTTGAAACGTTCGCGGCCCATAACCATAGTATGTGATTTAGAAACATTAACCCTAAGGTCTAGGTTATCCATGAAGGAGCCAAAAGCGTCCAGAAGACGCTGCAGACCCACACCAGTGCGAGCAATCAACACGGCGTCATCCGCATACAGGAGTGCCGGAATGTGGACATCTCCTGCACGTGGCACGTCCGCGTCCTGGTCTCGCAGATATTCCCCAGGCCATTGATGTAGATGGTAAAAAGCGTGGGCGCTAAGATGCAGCCTTGCCGAACCCCTTTTAAAGATTTAAAAAGCGGGGTACATCTGCCGTTGTTTGACACTCGGACAGCTGCAAAAAGCTCCTGATGCATGGTGGCCATGAACGTTACCAAAGCTTCATCAATACCCATCTCCAAAAGAATTGTCCAAAGTTTTGCCCTATTAACGAGGTCAAAGGCCGAGGATAGGTCCATAAATGCCAAAAACACTGACCCCTCCTTGGCCACCGTATACTTTGAGATGAGTAAATGCAGATTAATACATTGTTCGATGGTCCCTTTTCTCTCCCTAAAACCATATTGTAGGTCAGACAACCCGCCACAGCCCTCAACATTCTCCCTCAGTCTAGATAAAAGGACTCTGCCCAGAATTTTTATCGTTGAGTCCAAGAGGGATATGGGCCTATAGAACGCGGGGTCGTCCCGCTGACCTTTGTTTTTAAAAATGGGGACGATGGTAGATCTGGCCCACGAGGCGGGAGCTGGGTTACAATTAACTGCATTAAAGACATTTGACATAACCTCAGCCCACAGTTTAGGAGAGTACATAAAAAAGTCAGCAGGGACTCCATCGGGGCCAGGTGCCTTATGTTTGGTGGTAGCCAAGATAGCTTTCTCCACTTCTTGGGGATTAAAGATGATGGGATGAAGGTCCACATTTATTAATGGAACATCTTTGCAGCCGACTTCATCACCCCCATAAACATTTTTAAAGAAACACAACCATTTTTCATCTGTGATCACGCAGTCCATTGGTGCATTGCTGTCATCAGAGAATATGGGCTGTTTGATAATCTCCCAAAATCTCCTACTGTCCTTCAGCACTGCCGCCGAGAGAAGATTATACCATGTTTCGCTTTTAATGGTGTCTGCTGTACTGGTTCTCTGGCTCTAGAGCCGCCCTAGAGCCAGAGAACTAGGTCAGCAGAGCAGTTATAGAGCCAGAGAACCAGGTCAGCAGAGCTGCTATAGAGCCAGGTAACCAGATCAGCAGAGCTGCTGTAAAGGCAGAGAACCGGGTCAGCAGGGCCACTCGAGCCAGAAAACAGGGTCAGCAGAGTCGTTGTAGAGCCAGAGAATCAGGTCAGCAGAGCTGCTCCATGGCCAGAGAACTGGGCCAAAGAACAAGGTCAGCAGAGCCACTCTAGAGCCAGAGAACCAGGTCAACAGAGTCACCCTAGAGCCAGTGAACCGGGACAGCAGAGCAGCACTAGAGCCAGAGAACCAGGGCAGCAGAGCTGCTCCATTGCCAGAGAACCAAGTCAGCAGAGCTGTTGTAGAGCCAGAGAACCAGGCCAGTAGAGCCACGCTAGAGCCCGAGAACCAGGCCAGTAGAGCCACGCTAGAGCCAGAGAACCAGGTCAGCAGAGCCACCCTAGAGCCAGAGAACCGGGTCAGCAGAGCTGGTCTAGAGCCAGAGAACCAGGTCCGCAGCGCTGCTCTAGAGCCAGAGAACCAGGTCCGCAGCGCTGCTCTAGAGCCAGAGAACCAGGTCAGCAGAGCTGCTCCATCACCAGAGAACCAAGTCAGCAGAGCTGCTGTAGAGCAAGAGAACCAGGTCAGCAGAGCTGCTGTAGAGCCAGAGAACCAAGTCAGCAGAGCTGCTGTAGAGCCAGAGAACCAGGTCAGCAGAGCCATTGTAGAGCCAGAGAACCAGATCAGCAGAGCCATTGTAGAGCCAGAGAACCAGGTCAGCAGAGCCATTGTAGAGCCTGAGACACAGGTCAGCAGAGCTGCTGTAGAGCCAGAGAACCAGGAGAGCAGAGCTGCTGTAGAGCCAGAGAACCAGGAGAGCAGAGCTGCTCTAGAGCCAGAGAACCAGGTCAGCAAAACTGCTCTTAAACCGGAGAACCAGGTGAGCAGACTTGCTCTAGAGCCAGAGAACCAGGTCCACAGAGCTACTCTAGAGCCAGAGAATCAGGTCTGCAGCGCTGCTCTAGAGCAAGAGAACCAGGTCAGCAGAGCTGCTGTAGAGCCAGGGAACCAAGTCAGCAGAGCTGCTGTAGAGCCAGAGAACCAGGTCAGCAGAGCCATTGTAGAGCCAGAGAACCAGGTCAGCAGAGCCATGGTAGAGCCTGAGACACAGGTCAGCAGAGCTGCTGTAGAGCCAGAGAACCAGGTTAGCAGAGCCGCTCTAGAGTCACAGAACTAGGTCAGAATAACTGCTGTAGAGCCAGAAAACCTGGTCAGCAGAGCTGCTGTAGAGCCAGAGGACCAGGTCAGCAGAGCGGCTGTAGAGCCTGAGAACCAGCTCAGCAGAGCTTCTGTAGAGCCAGAGAACCTGGTCAGCAGAGCTGCTGTAAAGCCAGAGAACCAGGTCAGCAGAGCTGCTGTAGAGCCAAAGAACCAGGTCCACAGAGCTGCTGTAGAGCCAGAGAACCAGATCCGCAGAGCTGCTGTTGAGCCAGAGAACCACGTCAGCAAAGTCGCTCTAGAGCCAGAGAAGCAGGTAATCAAGCTGCTTTACAGCCAGAGAAGCAGGTCAGCAAGTTGCTGTTGAGCCAGAGAACCAGGTCAGCTGAGCTATGTAGTCCCATAGACCCAGGTCAGCAAAGCCGCTCTAGAGCCAGACAACCTGGTCAGCAGAGCTGCTGTAGAGCCAGAAAACCAGGTCAACAGAGCTGCTTTAGAGTCAGAAAACCAGGTCAGCAGAGCTGCTGTAGAGCCAGATAACCAGGTCTGCAGAGCTGCTGTAGAGCCAGAGAACCAGGCACAGAGAGCTGCTGTAGAGCCAGAGAACCAGTTCCGTAGAGCTGCTGTAGAGCCGGAGAAGCAGGTCATCAAGCTGCTGTACAGCCAGAGAAGCAGGTCAGCAAGCTGCTGTTGAGCCATAGAACCAGGCCTGCAGAGCCGTCCGAGAACCAGGTCAGCAAGCTGCTGTAGAGCCTGAGAACCAGGCCAGCAGAGCCATTGTAGAGCCAGAGAACCAGGTCAGCAGAGCTGTTGTAGAGCCAGAGAACCAGGCCAGCAGAGCCACTCTAGAGCCAGAGAACCAGGTCAACAGAGTCACCCTAGAGCCAGTGAACCAGGACAGCAGAGCTGCACTAGAGCCAGAGAACCAGGTCCGCAGCGCTGCTCTAAAGCCAGAGAACCAGGTCTGCAAAGCTGCTCTAGAGCCAGAGAACCATGGCCAGAGAACCAAGTCAGCAGAGCTGTTGTAGAGCCAGAGAACCAGGCCAGCAGAGCCACTCTAGAGCCATATAACCAGGTCAGCAGAGCCACCCTAGAGCCAGAGAACCGGGTCAGCAGAGCTGCTCTAGAGCCAGAGAACCAGGTCAGCAGCGCTGCTCTAGAGCCAGAGAACCAGGTCCGCAGCGCTGCTCTAGAGCCAGAGAACCAGGTCAGCAGAGCTGCTGTAGAGCCAGAGAATCAGGTCAGCAGAGCTGCTCCATGGCCAGAGAACTGGGCCAAAGAACAAGGTCAGCAGAGCCACTCTAGAGCCAGAGAACCAGGTCAACAGAGTCACCCTAGAGCCAGTGAACCGGGACAGCAGAGCAGCACTAGAGCCAGAGAACCAGGGCAGCAGAGCTGCTCCATGGCCAGAGAACCAAGTCAGCAGAGCTGTTGTAGAGCCAGAGAACCAGGCCAGTAGAGCCACGCTAGAGCCCGAGAACCAGGCCAGTAGAGCCACGCTAGAGCCAGAGAACCAGGTCAGCAGAGCCACCCTAGAACTAGAGAACCGGGTCAGCAGAGCTGGTCTAGAGCCAGAGAACCAGGTCCGCAGCGCTGCTCTAGAGCCAGAGAACCAGGTCCGCAGCGCTGCTCTAGAGCCAGAGAACCAGGTCAGCAGAGCTGCTCCATCACCAGAGAACCAAGTCAGCAGAGCTGCTGTAGAGCAAGAGAACCAGGTCAGCAGAGCTGCTGTAGAGCCAGAGAACCAAGTCAGCAGAGCTGCTGTAGAGCCAGAGAACCAGGTCAGCAGAGCCATTGTAGAGCCAGAGAACCAGATCAGCAGAGCCATTGTAGAGCCAGAGAACCAGGTCAGCAGAGCCATTGTAGAGCCTGAGACACAGGTCAGCAGAGCTGCTGTAGAGCCAGAGAACCAGGAGAGCAGAGCTGCTGTAGAGCCAGAGAACCAGGAGAGCAGAGCTGCTCTAGAGCCAGAGAACCAGGTCGGCAAAACTGCTCTTAAACCGGAGAACCAGGTGAGCAGACTTGCTCTAGAGCCAGAGAACCAGGTCCACAGAGCTACTCTAGAGCCAGAGAATCAGGTCTGCAGCGCTGCTCTAGAGCAAGAGAACCAGGTCAGCAGAGCTGCTGTAGAGCCAGGGAACCAAGTCAGCAGAGCTGCTGTAGAGCCAGAGAACCAGGTCAGCAGAGCCATTGTAGAGCCAGAGAACCAGGTCAGCAGAGCCATGGTAGAGCCTGAGACACAGGTCAGCAGAGCTGCTGTAGAGCCAGAGAACCAGGTTAGCAGAGCCGCTCTAGAGTCACAGAACTAGGTCAGAATAACTGCTGTAGAGCCAGAAAACCTGGTCAGCAGAGCTGCTGTAGAGCCAGAGAACCAGGTCAGCAGAGCGGCTGTAGAGCCTGAGAACCAGCTCAGCAGAGCTTCTGTAGAGCCAGAGAACCTGGTCAGCAGAGCTGCTGTAAAGCCAGAGAACCAGGTCAGCAGAGCTGCTGTAGAGCCAAAGAACCAGGTCCACAGAGCTGCTGTAGAGCCAGAGAACCAGATCCGCAGAGCTGCTGTTGAGCCAGAGAACCACGTCAGCAAAGTCGCTCTAGAGCCAGAGAAGCAGGTAATCAAGCTGCTTTACAGCCAGAGAAGCAGGTCAGCAAGTTGCTGTTGAGCCAGAGAACCAGGTCAGCTGAGCTATGTAGTCCCATAGACCCAGGTCAGCAAAGCCGCTCTAGAGCCAGACAACCTGGTCAGCAGAGCTGCTGTAGAGCCAGAAAACCAGGTCAACAGAGCTGCTTTAGAGTCAGAAAACCAGGTCAGCAGAGCTGCTGTAGAGCCAGATAACCAGGTCTGCAGAGCTGCTGTAGAGCCAGAGAACCAGGCACAGAGAGCTGCTGTAGAGCCAGAGAACCAGTTCCGTAGAGCTGCTGTAGAGCCGGAGAAGCAGGTCATCAAGCTGCTGTACAGCCAGAGAAGCAGGTCAGCAAGCTGCTGTTGAGCCATAGAACCAGGCCTGCAGAGCCGTCCGAGAACCAGGTCAGCAAGCTGCTGTAGAGCCTGAGAACCAGGCCAGCAGAGCCATTGTAGAGCCAGAGAACCAGGTCAGCAGAGCTGTTGTAGAGCCAGAGAACCAGGCCAGCAGAGCCACTCTAGAGCCAGAGAACCAGGTCAACAGAGTCACCCTAGAGCCAGTGAACCAGGACAGCAGAGCTGCACTAGAGCCAGAGAACCAGGTCCGCAGCGCTGCTCTAAAGCCAGAGAACCAGGTCTGCAAAGCTGCTCTAGAGCCAGAGAACCATGGCCAGAGAACCAAGTCAGCAGAGCTGTTGTAGAGCCAGAGAACCAGGCCAGCAGAGCCACTCTAGAGCCAGATAACCAGGTCAGCAGAGCCACCCTAGAGCCAGAGAACCGGGTCAGCAGAGCTGCTCTAGAGCCAGAGAACCAGGTCAGCAGCGCTGCTCTAGAGCCAGAGAACCAGGTCTGCAGCGCTGCTCTAGAGCCAGAGAACCAGGTCAGCAGAGCTGCTGTAGAGCCAGAGAATCAGGTCAGCAGAGCTGCTCCATGGCCAGAGAACTGGGCGGGCCAAAGAACAAGGTCAGCAGAGCCACTCTAGAGCCAGAGAACCAGGTCAACAGAGTCACCCTAGAGCCAGTGAACCGGGACAGCAGAGCAGCACTAGAGCCAGAGAACCAGGGCAGCAGAGCTGCTCCATGGCCAGAGAACCAAGTCAGCAGAGCTGTTGTAGAGCCAGAGAACGAGGCCAGTAGAGCCACGCTAGAGCCCGAGAACCAGGCCAGTAGAGCCACGCTAGAGCCAGAGAACCAGGTCAGCAGAGCCACCCTAGAGCCAGAGAACCGGGTCAGCAGAGCTGGTCTAGAGCCAGAGAACCAGGTCCGCAGCGCTGCTCTAGAGCCAGAGAACCAGGTCCGCAGCGCTGCTCTAGAGCCAGAGAACCAGGTCAGCAGAGCTGCTCCATCACCAGAGAACCAAGTCAGCAGAGCTGCTGTAGAGCAAGAGAACCAGGTCAGCAGAGCTGCTGTAGAGCCAGAGAACCAAGTCAGCAGAGCTGCTGTAGAGCCAGAGAACCAGGTCAGCAGAGCCATTGTAGAGCCAGAGAACCAGATCAGCAGAGCCATTGTAGAGCCAGAGAACCAGGTCAGCAGAGCCATTGTAGAGCCTGAGACACAGGTCAGCAGAGCTGCTGTAGAGCCAGAGAACCAGGAGAGCAGAGCTGCTGTAGAGCCAGAGAACCAGGAGAGCAGAGCTGCTCTAGAGCCAGAGAACCAGGTCAGCAAAACTGCTCTTAAACCGGAGAACCAGGTGAGCAGACTTGCTCTAGAGCCAGAGAACCAGGTCCACAGAGCTACTCTAGAGCCAGAGAATCAGGTCTGCAGCGCTGCTCTAGAGCAAGAGAACCAGGTCAGCAGAGCTGCCGTAGAGCCAGGGAACCAAGTCAGCAGAGCTGCTGTAGAGCCAGAGAACCAGGTCAGCAGAGCCATTGTAGAGCCAGAGAACCAGGTCAGCAGAGCCATTGTAGAGCCTGAGACACAGGTCAGCAGAGCTGCTGTAGAGCCAGAGAACCAGGTTAGCAGAGCCGCTCTAGAGTCACAGAACTAGGTCAGAATAACTGCTGTAGAGCCAGAAAACCTGGTCAGCAGAGCTGCTGTAGAGCCAGAGAACCAGGTCAGCAGAGCGGCTGTAGAGCCTGAGAACCAGCTCAGCAGAGCTTCTGTAGAGCCAGAGAACCTGGTCAGCAGAGCTGCTGTAAAGCCAGAGAACCAGGTCAGCAGAGCTGTTGTAGAGCCAGAGAACCAGGTCAGCAGAGGCGCTCTAGACTCAGAGAACCAGGTCAGCAGAGCCGTTGTAGAGCCTGAGAACCAGGTCTGCAGAGCCACTCTAGAGCCGTGAACCAGGTCAGCAGAGCTGCTCTAGAACCTGAAAAAAAGGTCAGCAGAGCCACTCTAGAGCTGGAGAACCAGGCCAGCAGAGCCGCTCTACAGCCAGAGAACCAGGCCAGCAGAGCTGGTCTAGAACCAGAAAAGAAGGTCAGCAGAGCCACTCAAGAGCCAGAGAAGCAGGACAGCAGAGCTGTTGTAGAGCCAGAGAAGCAGGACAGCAGAGCCACTCTAGAGCTGGAGAACCAGGCCAGCAGAGCCGCTCTACAGCCAGAGAACCAGGCCAGCAGAGCTGGTCTAGAACCAGAAAAGAAGGTCAGCAGAGCCACTCAAGAGCCAGAGAAGCAGGACAGCAGAGCTGTTGTAGAGCCAGAGAAGCAGGACAGCAGAGCCACTCTAGAGCCAGAGAAGCAGGACAGCAGAGCCACTCTACAGCCAGAGAACCAGGTCAGCACAGCTGCTCTAGAGCCAGAGACCTAGGTCAGCGGAGTTGCTCTAGAGCCAGAAAACCAGGTCAGCAGAGCCGCTGTAGAGCCAGAGAACCAGGTCTGCAGTCCTGCTGTACAGCCTGAGACCCAGGTCAGCAGAGCGGTTGTAGAGCCTGAGAACCAAGTCAGCAGAGCCGTTCTAGACCCAGAAAACCAGGTCAGCAGAGCCGTTGTAGAGCCTGAGACCCAGGTCAGTAGAGCCGCTGTAGAGCCGGAAAACCAGGTCAGCTGAGCCCCTCTAGAGCCAGACAACCAGGTCAGCAGAGCCGCTCTAGAGCCTAGAACCAGGTCAGCAGAGCTGCTCTAGAACCTGAAAAGAAGGTCAGCAGAGCCACTCTAGAGCCAGAGAACCAGGACAGCAGAGCCGCCCTAGAGCCAGAGAACTAGGTCAGCAGAGCAGTTATAGGGCCAGAGAACAAGGTCAGCAGAGCCGCTCTAGAGCCGAGAACCAGGTCAGCAGAGCTGCTCTAGAACCTGAAAAGAAGGTCAGCAGAGTCACTCTAGAGCCAGAGAACCAGGACAGTAGAGCCAGAGAACTAGGTCAGCAGAGCAGTTATAGAGCCAGAGAATCAGGTCAGCAGAGCTGCTGTAGAGCCAGAGAACCAGGTCAGCAGAGCTGTTGTAGAGCCAGAGAACCAGGTCAGCAGAGGCGCTCTAGACTCAGAGAACCAGGTCAGCAGAGCCGTTGTAGAGCCTGAGACCCAGGTCAGTGGAGCCGCTGTAGAGCCAGAGAACCAGGTCTGCAGACCCACTCTAGAGCCGAGAACCAGGTCAGCAGAGCTGGTCTAGAACCAGAGAAGCAGGACAGCAGAGCCGCTCTACAGCCAGAGAACCAGGCCAGCAGAGCTGTTGTAGAGCCAGAGAATCAGGACAGCAGAGCCATTCTAGAGCCAGAGTACCGGGACAGCAGAGTTTTTGTAAAGCCTGAGGACCAGGTCAGCAGAGCTGCTCTAGAGCCAGAGAACCAGGAGAGCGGAGCTGCTCTAGAGCCAGAGAACCAGGAGAGCGCAGCTGCTCTAGAGCCAGAGAACCAGGTCAGCAAAGCTGCTCTAGAGCCAGAGAACTAGGTCAGCAGAGATGCCCTAGAGCCTGAGAACCAGGTCAGCTGAGTCGCTCTAGAGCCTGTGACCCAGGTCAGCAGAGCTGCTGTAGAGCCGAGAACCAGGTCAGCAGAGCCGCTCTAGAGCCAGAGAACCAGGTCTGCAGACCCACTCTAGAGCCGAGAACCAGGTCAGCAGAGCTGCTCTAGAACCTGAAAAGAAGGTCAGCAGAGCCACTCTAGAGCCGGAGAACCAGGTCAGCAGAGCCGCTCTACAGCCAGAGAACCAGGCCAGCAGAGATGGTCTAGAACCAGAAAAGAAGGTCAGCAGAGCCACTCTAGAGCCAGAGAAGCAGGACAGCAGAGCCGCTCTAGAGCCAGAGAAGCAGGACAGCAGAGCTGTTGTAGAGCCAGAAAACCAGGTCAGCAAGCTACTGTAGAGCCTGAGAACCAAGTCAGCAGAGCCGTTCTAGACCCAGAAAACCAGATCAGCAGAGCCGTTGTAGAGCCTGAGACCCAGGTCAGTAGAGCCGCTGTAGAGCCAGAAAACCAGGTCCGCAGAGCCGCTCTAGAGCCGAGAACCAGGTCAGCAGAGCTGCTCTAGAACCTGAAAAGAAGGTCAGCAGAGCCACTCTAGAGCCAGAGAACCAGGTCAGCAGAGCTGTTCCATGGCCAGAGAACTGGGCCAAAGAACAAGGTCAGCAGAAGCGCTCTAGACTCAGAGAACCAGGTCAGCAGAGCCGTTGTAGAGCCAGAGAACCAGGTCAGCAGAGCCGCTCTACAGCCGAGAACCAGGTCAGCAGAGCTGCTCTAGAACCTGAAAAGAAGGTCAGCAGAGCCAATCTAGAACCAGAGAACCAGGTCAGCAGAGCCGCTCTACAGCCAGAGAACCAGGCCAGCAGAGCTGGTCTAGTACCAGAAAAGAAGGTCAGCAGAGCCACTCTAGAGCCAGAGAAGCAGGACAGCAGAGCCGCTCTAGAGCCAGAGAACTAGGTCAGCAGAGCTGCTGTAGAGCCTGAGAACCAGGTTTGCAGTCCTGCTGTACAGCCAGAGAACCAGGCCAGCAGAGCCACCCTGGAGCCAGAGTACCGGGACAACAGAGTTTTTTTAAAGCCTGAGGACCAGGTCAGCAGAGCTGCTCTAGAGCCAGAGAACCAGGAGAGCAGAGCTGCTCTAGAGCCAGAGAATCAGGTCAGCAGAGCCGCTGTAGAGCCAGCGAACCAGGTCTGCAGTCCTGCTGTACAGCCTGAGACCCAGGTCAGCAGAACGGTTGTAGAGCCGGAGACCCAGGTCAGCAGAGCTGCTGTAGAGCCAGAAAACCAGGTCAGCAAGCTACTGTAGAGCCTGAGAACCAAGTCAGCAGAGTCGTTCTAGACCCAGAAAACCAGGCCAGCAGAGCCGTTGTAGAGCCTGAGACCCAGGTCAGTAGAGCCGCTGTAGAGCCAGAGAACCAGGTCAGCTGAGCCCCTCTAGAGCCAGAGAACTAGGTCAGCAAAGCAGTTATAAAGCCAGAGAACCAGGTCAGCAGAGCTGCTGTAGAGCCAGAGAACCAGGTCAGCAGAGCTGTTCCATGGCCAGAGAACTGGGCCAAAGAACAAGTTCAGCAGAGGCGCTCTAGACTCAGAGAACCAGGTCAGCAGAGCTGTTGTAGAGCCTGAGACCCAGGTCAGTGGAGCCGCTGTAGAGCCAGAGAACTAGGTCAGCAGAGCCGCTCTAGAGCCGAGAACCAGGTCAGCAGAGCTGGTCTAGAACTTGAAAAGAAGGTCAGCAGAGCCACTCTAGAGCCAAAGAACTAGGTCATCAGAGCCGCTCTACAGCCAGAGAACCAGGCCAGCAGAGCTGGTCTAGAACCAGAAAAGAAGGTCAGCAGAGCCACTCTAGAGCCAGAGAAGCAGGACAGCAGAGCCGCTCTAGAGCCAGAGAACTAGGTCAGCAGAGCTGTTGTAGAGCCAGAGAACCAGGCCAGCAGAGCTGTTGTAGAGCCAGAGAACCAGGTCAGCAGAGCAACCTGGAGCCAGAGTACCGGGACAGCAGAGTTTTTGTAAAGCCTGAGGACCAGGTCAGCAGAGCTGCTATAGAGCCAGAGAACCAGGAGAGCGGAGCTGCTCTAGAGCCAGAGAACCAGGTCAGCAAAGCTGCTCTAGAGCCAGAGAACTAGGTCAGCAGAGTTGCTCTAGAGCCAGAAAACCAGGTCAGCAGAGCTGCTGTAGAGCCAGAGAACCAGGTCTGCATTCCTGCTGTACAGCCTGAGACCCAGGTCAGCAGAGCGGTTGTAGAGCCTCAGACCCAGGTCAGCAGAGCTGCTGTAGAGCCAGAAAACCAGGTCAGCTAGCTACTGTAGAGCCCGAGAACCAAGTCCGCAGAGCCGTTCTAGACCCAGGAAACCAGGTCATCAGAGCCGTTGTAGAGCCTGAGACCAGGTCTGTAGAGCCAGAGAACCAGGTCAGCTGAGCCCCTCTAGAGCCAGAGAACCAGGTCAGCAGAGGCGCTCTAGAGCCGAGAACCAGGTCATCAGAGCTGCTCTAGAACCTGAAAAGAAGGTCAGCAGAGCCACTGTAGAGCCAGAGAACCAGGACAGCAGAGCCGCCCTAGAGCCAGAGAACAAGGTCAGCAGAGCAGTTTTAGAGCCAGAGAACCAGGTCAGCAGAGCTGCTGTAGAGCCAGAGAACCAGATCAGCAGAGCTGTTCCATGGCCAGAGAACTGGGCCAAAGAACAAGGTCAGCAGAGGCGCTCTAGACTCAGAGAACCAGGTCAGCAGAGCCGTTGTAGAGCCTGAGACCCAGGTCAGTGGAGCCGCTGTAGAGCCAGAGAGTGGCTCTGCTGACCTTCTTTTCAGGTTCTAGAGCAGCTCTGCTGACCTGGTTCTCTGCTCTAGAGCGGCTCCACTGACCTGGGTCTCAGGCTCTACAACGGCTCTGCTGACCTGGTTCTCTGAGACCCAGGTCAGTGGAGCCGCTGTAGAGCCAGAGAACCAGGTCAGCAAACCCGCTCTAGAGCCGAGAACCAGGTCAGCAGAGCTGCTCTAGAACCTGAAAAGAAGGTCAGCAGAGCCACTCTAGAGCCAGAGAACCAGGTCAGCAGAGCCGCTCTACAGCCAGAGAACCAGTCCAGCAGAGCGGGTCTAGAACCAGAAAAGAAGGTTAGCAGAGCCACTCTGGCTGTAGAGCGGCTCTGCTGTCCTGCTTCTCTGGCTCTAGAGTGGCTCTGCTGACCTTTTCAGGTTCTAGAGCAGCTCTGCTGACCTGGTTCTCGGCTCTAGAGCGGGTTTGCTGACCTGGTTCTCTGGCTCTACAGCGGCTCCACTGACCTGGGTCTCAGAGAACCAGGTCAGCAGAGCCGTTGTAGAGCCAGAGAAGCAGGACAGCAGTGCCACTCTAGAGCCAGAGAAGCAGGACAGCAGAGCCGCTCTACAGCCAGAGAACCAGGCCAGCAGAGCTGTTGTAGAGCCAGAGAACCAGGACAGCAGAGCCACTCTAGAGCCAGAGTACCGGGACAGCAGAGTTTTTGTAAAGCCTGAGGACCAGGTCAGCGGAGCTGCTCTAGAGCCAGAGAACCAGGAGAGCGGAGCTGCTCTAGAGCCAGAGAACCAGGAGAGCGGAGCTGCTCTAGAGTCAGAGAACCAGGTCAGCAAAGCTGCTCTAGAGCCAGAGAACTAGGTCAGCAGAGATGCCCTAGAGCCTGAGAACCAGGTCAGCTGAGTCGCTCTAGAGCCTGTGACCCAGGTCAGCAGAACTGCTGTAGAGCCGAGAACCAGGTCAGCAGAGCCGCTCTAGAGCCAGAGAACCAGGTCAACAGATCCATTGTAGAGCCAGATAACCAGGTCAGCAGAGCTGCTGTAGAACCAGATAACCAGGTCAACAGAGCCATTGTAGAGCCAAAGAACCATGTCAGCAGAGCTGCTGTAGATCCAGAGAACCAGGTCAGCAGAGCCACTCTAGAGCCAGAGAGCCAGGTCAGCAGAGCTGCTGTAGACCCATAGAACCAGGTCACATGAGCCGTTGTAGAGCCATAGAAACAGGTCAGTATACCTGCTGTAGAGCCATAGAACCATGTCAGCAGACACGCTCTAGAGCCTGAGAACCAGTTCAGCAGAGCTGCTGTAGAGCCTGAGAACCGGGTCAGCAGAGCCGCTCCAGAGCCTGAGAACCAGGTCAGCAGAGACGCCCTAGAGCCCGAGAACCAGGTCAGCTGAGTCGCTCTAGAGCCAGAGAATCACATCAGCAAGTTGCTGTAGAGCCACAGAACTAAGTCAGCAGAGCCGCTCTAGAGCCAGAGAACCAGGTGAGCAGAGCCGCTCTAGAGCCAGAGAACCAGGTGAGCAGAGCCGCTCTAGAGCCAGAGAACCAGGCCAGCAGAGCCGCTCGAGAATCAGGTCAGCAAGCTGCTGTAGAGTCTGAGAACCAGGTCAGCAGAGCAATTGTAGATCCAGAGAACCAGGTCAGCAGAGCTGCTGTAGAGCCAGAGAACCAGGCCAGCGGAGCTGTTGTAGAGCCAGAGAACCAGGTCAGCAGAGCCACCCTAGAGCTAGAGAACCGGGATAGCAGAGCTTTTGTCAAGTCTGAGGACCAGGTCAGCAGAGCTGCTCTAGAGCCAGAGAACCAGGAGAGCAGAGCTGCTCTAGAGCCAGAGAACCAGGTCAGCAGCGCTGCTCTAGAGCCAGAGAACCAAGTCAGCAGCGCTGCTCTAGAGCCAGAGAACCAAGTCAGCAGAGCTGCTCTAGAGCCAGAGAAAAAAGTCAGCAGAACTGCTGTAGAGCCAGAGAACCAAGTCAGCAGAGCTGCTGTAGAGCCAGAGAACCAAGTCAGCAGAGCTGCTGTAGAGCCAGAGAACCGGGTCAGCAGAGCCGCTGTAGAGCCAGAGAACCAGGTCTGCTGTCCTGCTGTACAGCCCGAGACCCAGGTCAGCAGAGCGGTTGTAGGGCCTGAGACCCAGGTCAGCAGAGCTGCTGTAGAGCCAGAGAACCAGGTCAGCAGAGCCACTCTAGAGCCAGAGAACCAGGTCAGTAGCTACTGTAGAGCCACAGAACCAGGTCAGCAGAGCCACTCTCGAGTCAGAGAACCAATTCAGCAAGCTACTGTAGAGCCTGCGAACCAGGTCAGCAAAGCCGTTCTAGACCCAGAGAACCAGGTCAGCAGAGCTGCTGTAGAGCCAGAAAACCAGGTCAACAGAGCCGCTCGAGAGCCTGAGAACCAGGTCAGCAGAGCCGCTGTAGAGCCAGAGAACCAGGTCAGTAGAGCTGTTTTAGAGCCTGAGACCCAGGTCAGAAAAGGTGCTGCAGGGACTGGAGAGGTACAGCCGTAATCAGACACAGAAGCGGTACAATGATGCAGCGTAATATGGCACATTTTGTTGCAATATTTTGCCATTTTACTACACAGTAATACTGTCTGGGCAAACGTTTCTCCTCCTCAGCAGCACTCTAACTGTCACAATTCCGTTGCTGACGGCTCTATTCAGGTGTTCATCTTTGCAAAGCATCTGTCACCCGAGGGGACCACAGCTGATGCTTTTTTAGAGCCTCTTTTGATCCATCTGAGCTAAAATCAATGTTTGCAACTGATGCAGAAGATCTGAATCATGCGGAAAATATGTAAATTCTCAGAGAACACGGCGGTCACAATATTGAGTTATTCCAGTGGTCCTGCCTATGAGCAAGGACTTGTAGTGTAATGGCCTTGATTTACTGACTGTGTTGTAAATCCATGGAACTGTCCCCCAGAAGAATAACCTTGAAGTACTGTTTTTGTGGTACTGATAATGTAAGGGTAAAAGTGGAGGCCATGTCAGGTCACTGAAGTCAGGAAGGAGTGGGCAGTTCTGGACAGCATTGTCATTCTCCAGGTAGGAATTACCATGCAGGGCAGCGCCAAGTAGCTGGGATGAAACAAGCATTTGCAATCCAATAGGTCTCTGATTTAGGCGAGTTGAAGCTATTGGCATTGTAAATGACAATGCCTTTATTTATGTTTTAAAATCCAAAACATAAATAAAAGGCATTGTCGGGGGCGTGGCTAAGCACGCAATGGGAGAAGACGCACTGAGGTAGAGCTCCGGTTTGAGCTGCCCTTCTCCGGGCCACTACTCCGCCAAATGTATCCGGTGGACGACGAAACATAAGGCACAGCAACGCTGGGTGAACGGCTGCTGTTCGGCGGATTTTGGGGCCAAACGACAGTTGCTCCCGGTGCGTTCCGAAGCTGACGTGGCGCGGCCGCCATCGATGCCTGCCCGGCGTGGCAAACCATGAGAGAGCGGGGATTGAGGCCCAGCGCTAGGCCCCGAGGTGCGGCCTGGAAAGTGGAGAGGCCGCGCCTGCCTTGAGACACCACGCCTGGCGGAGGCGCCCGTCTCGGCGATCGGGGGTGCGCCGTGACTGAACTGAGTACCTGGCTGTCGCCTGCCCTGGAGGCCCCCGTGCGCTTTGAACTGTTGCGCCTTGAAACGGAGGACCCGGCCGTAACGAAGCCATCCGCGAGGGGCAGAGATTTGGGATAACGCGCTGGGCCCTGAGGTGTGGCCTGGCGGGAGGAGAGGCTGTCCAGACCGGAGGAGCCAAGGCCGGCGGAGGAGAGAGCCCTCGGGGCGCGTTGGTACAGGGCCGCATGATTGGCTGATACCGTCGCTAACAGCCCTGCGGAGCAGGGGGGGGCAGAGGCCTGCGGTGGGCTGCCCGACAAGACCGGCGGGGCCATTGGAGTGAGGCGTGCAGCTGCACACTGGGCCCTGAGGCGCGGCCTGGTGGGTGCGGCGCCCACATCCGTTGGAGGTTGCTCAGACTGCCGCCGGTGATCGCCCCGGGAACCCGGAGGAGAGCGAGAGTTGGGACGAGCACCCGGCTGCGGCCGACCCTGGAGACTTTGCGGCCTGTGACCGCCCGGAGCTACCGGGGTGGGTGGACGCGGACTGCGGCCTCCGCCTGGCACGCATTGTGGTGAGGGGCAGAGAAGGCGCTACACACGAGAGACCCGTGCGGGGACAACACAGAATACGCACCTAGTGGCTGCCCTGGGATCAAGATCCTGGCCTCTTCGGGATACCTGTGATACCGCCGCCAGACCTCACAATTGCGGCCGCGTGGTGTGCGGCCTGGACTTGAGAAACGCGGAGGATGCCCTCCCTGCTCCATCATTGTTCGGCGTGGGACTGCGACAGGGGGATGCGGCCACCATTCCAGGTACGGCGCTCCCCTTGAGACCCCCACTACTCAAACGCCCAAACCTCTGTGCTGTGCGAGTCGCTGGCTGTGACCCACCCGCTGGACACTACAGAAATAAGACATTGGCTACTCATCCATCGCACTGCTCATGTCTGGGGGCACTAGGACACGAACTGGCACAGGAGGCGCGCAATTGCAAGGGAAAATGGCCAAATCCGCAAAACTAGCCGATGCCGACCAAACTGCGGCAAAACTTGATACAATGCTAGCGGCGGTGGAGAGGCTAGAGGAATCTGTCCAACTCACCCGCACATCCTTAGAAAATAAAATAGACAGTGTCGCCATTAACCTAACACATCTGCGCGCCGACCACAAGAAATTGGTGGAGCACACAACTACTTTGGAGAGCGCTACGGCAGATCTTGCGCCCCGGGTCGCCCAGACGGACAAGCAAGTACAAGACCTGCTCAACAGAGTTGAATTTTTAGAAGACCGTGCCGAGGATGCGGAAGGGCGTGCACGGAGAAATAACGTGAGGATAGTAGGCGTAATATGGCTGTGTACTTTGAGATGTAGATTGACACTGTTATCTCCAGAGTGCTGCCGGCCTCCGGGTTGTAGGCTAGAAGCTGTGTAACATAATGGCTGACACCAATAAAGGTTTTTGAAAAAAGAAAAAAATAAATAAAAAGAGGATAGTAGGCGTACCAGAGCGCTGGGAAGGGAAAGAGCCTGCGTCACATGTGGAGAACTGGCTAAAAGATCTACTACCGGAAGGCGCGCAGTCACCTTACTTTGTTGTGGAGCGGGCACACCGAGTGCCGACCAGGCCGCCCCCAGAGGGGTCTAATCCTAGACCGCTGCTCCTTCGGATCTTGAACTACCGTGATCGAGACTCAATCTTGCGTGAAACCAGATGGCTCGTAGATATCGTGTGGAGAAGTGTGGCTCACTGGTTAGAGTAGGCAGACCTGGAAGCAGAGGTCAGCCCGGGACCAGGGTTCAATTCCCGGCTCGGCGGGGTCTTGAGTCCTAAAATGTCCATGGACTCGACAATTCTCGCTCCGGTGCCTACTCGATTCACGGGTTCACACTCTGCGACTCTGGGCAATAGCTTGCTTAATCTCCACAACGGCCCCTCGCGGCGGGATGCCTGGCTTTCACCTTGCGGATACCCTGCCGGGGTTATCTCACAGGGGAATACCAGGACGGGTTCCCTAAGCAAGCGCTTAGAAACCGCTCGGTGATTTGCGCTATATAAATTCCTGTACATTTACATTTACATTTACATTTACATATCCGCATTGACAATGCTAACATAATGTTCTTCCCTGACTCTACAATTCATGTTCAGCGCCAGAGACACTCCTTCCTCGCTGTGAAGCAGCGGCTGCACCAGGTGGATCTCAAGTACTCCCTCCTCTTCCCTGCCAGGCTGAGGGTGATAGCACAAGACAAAACGCACTTTTTCACATCTCCGGAGGAAGCAAAAGCCTGGCTAGACAGCGGGGTACACACGATGCCCCGACAAACGTCAGAGAACTCGACATTGAGACGATTACGCGGCCCAAGACGACGCCGCAGGAGCAGATTGTCGCCGGCCCGCCAGGCGCGGACGGCGGTGAATTCCAGTCCATCCAGATGCCCTCCGGATGGTGGTGGAACTTAGCGGCTCCCCGAACACAGAAGATGCCCTGGCTGGCAGCCCTAGAGATCTGCCAAGCGATGATGAGGCTATCTATGGCATACCCGACTCTCAGGCCTCTACGGAACAACTGGATGTCACGCCACAGACGGCAGATCTGATACACTGACTGAGCGGCCTAGTCGAACGGAGTGGAATACCTACCGATGGTGCCTAGGTGGGGCTGTTTTTTCTTCTCCCCCCCCCCTTTTTTCCTTAAATCACAGCGGAGCCCCGACCCTGATGACACCCGGGAATTGACCGCCTTCATGATGCTCAACCATAGGTACGAGACGCAGTGAGTACCAAGTTCAAGATAACTGATCCTTAGCGGAGAACCTTGCTAGACAGGGGTCTGCTGATGCGTCCGTCTGCTGGGGCCTAGGCAGTAGCACCCCGAATGGGTGGAACTGGAAAAGGCCCACTGAACTCACTAGAGGGTACCCCTCGCTGAGAGGGGCGCTCCCGAGGAGTAGCGTACTTTCCAGCTGAAATGACTAATGATTTTGTGACTGGTCCACTTTGCCTGGAGAAGGAGAAGCTTCTTTTACTTGTTCAATTGCTAAATAGACACAGTTGAGCCTAGTGCACAGCAACCCCCCCTGGATTTAAAGGTTACTCAACTCATTGGAGATTTTTGACGGCGGCATGTTTAGCAGCCGACCTTTTGGCATTACATGTTGGTTGTGGTTGTTATGTTATTTTTCAGTGATTGACTTATCCCCTATTCCTTTTTTCTTTTGTGCCACGCAATTTTCAAGAGTACTTAACAAGATGTCTTTGGTGATTTTTGGTGAGATGGAGATGGGGGAGCGGGGGGAGGTGCTGCTGTGAGGTTGTGGCGGAGCGCAGGGTGGGGGCTCACCTGAAGTAACACGATGTCAGTGATTAGCATATGTACGTGGAACGTACGAGGCATTCATACACCCTCACGCAGATACCAAACTTACTCCTACCTTAAGCGGCATCGAGTCCATATTGCACTCTTGCAGGAAACACACCTCAACAAGGCGGAAGTGCATACACTATGCCGTAGATGGCGGGGGCAACTTTATGCCACAGAGTTCTCGTCATACGCCCGTGGGGCACTGATATGGGTGAGGCCCGGGACCCCCTTTACAGTCTCGCACACTCGTATAGATCAGGAGGGTAGGTTTGTAATCGTGCAGGGTAAGCTAGACGGGCGACCTGTGGTCCCGACGTCGTTATATGCCCCTAACACTGATCAGGGAGGTTTTCTTGCAAAACTATCAGCAGACCTGGCACCTTGGCACGGGGTCCCCTGGGTTTTGGGAGGCGACTAATTGTATCCTTGATGCTGGGATAGACCACTCCTTCCCGCCACTGCCGGGTACCCCTGCACAGGGAGCGATGAAGGCCCTGGTTGCCTTGGCCTTGCAATGGGACTTACAGGATGCCTGGCGGAACCGCAACCCCCATACGAAAACATACTCCTATTAGTCAGGCGCACACGCACTACATGTCAGGTTGGACAGATTTATGCTATCTAGCGAACTGCTTCCACATGTTGCTGACACCTATTAAATGGGTCGCACTCACTCCGACCATAACCCACATGTACTAGATCTGGCATGGGATTGCCCACACCCGCCCATTCCAACCTGGAGGCTACAACCGGCTTTATTGCTGGATGCCCCTTTTCGCAACTCATTAGGTACACAAATAGCGCACTACTTTGAGGAGAATACTGACACAGCATCCACCCCCCAAATCGAATGGGACGCATTTAAAGTTGTCACTAGAGGCCATTGTCTGGGTACACAAGCTAACATGCGGAAGCAATTAGATGGGGAACTAACACACATAGAAGCCAACCTGCTCCGACTGGAACAGGATGCAGTGGCGGGTAATGAGGAATCACTATGCAGCCCATTCAGCACGCACACATCATCTTGGAGACAAACCCGGGAAACTGTTGGCTTGGCTGATCCGACAGGAAGACAGGATGACACCTGTGGCAGCGATACGCACTAGTCAGGGAGACATTGCGTACACTCAAAGCGACATACACGCGACATTCGTAGACCATTACAGGATGTTATACTGTTCACGGTTACGAGTCCCCCACACTGAGATAATTGCATACCTCTCGGATATACCACTACCAGGGATTGATGACACGCAGAGAGACGAATTAGAAGCCCCGCTTATGCCAGATGAGTTACGTGCGGTCATATTTGCTTTATCTAATGGCAAGTCCCCAGGCCCGGACGGGCTGCCTGCTGAATTTTATAAAGCCTACCCTGATATTCTAATCCCTGAGCTACTAAAGGTATACGTGGCGGCTATTCTGAACTCCTCCCTACCCCCCACGATGAACAAAGCTAACCTCATTTCCCTCCCTAAGCCTGGCAGAGACCACATGCAACTGGGCTCATACCGACCGCTGGCCCTCCTGAACACCGATTATAAGATACTTGCTTTCACGCTGGCTCAGCGTCTGGCCCCCTTGGTTCCTACCCTTGTGCATAGTGATCAGAACGGCTTTGTACCCACGCGCAGTACCTCCCACAATATTAGAAGGCTGTTTAGGGTGCAACGGTACACTACGCTGCAGTGGCCTCACTCGGGGTGTCTGGTATTGGCCTTCGACTCCGTGGATTGGCCTTATCTCCTAGCTGTATTGCAGAAATATGACCTTGGCGATGAATATATCGATATGGTCAGTTTACTGTATCAGAAACCTACGGTGCGTGTACGCTCAGGACACCTGCTGTCAGACACCATTAGTGTAAAGAGAGGCACTAGGCAGGGATGTCCTCTGTCCCCGCTGCTTTTTCATTAGCAATTGAGCCTCTAGCAGCGCTACTGAGAGCACAAGGTGCGGAGTGGGGGATCCCCCTGGCGGATGGTCTCCACACAGTCTCCCTATATGCGGATGACCTCCTTTTATACGTCAAAGACCTGACCTGCTTGCCGCCTACGCTGTCTGACGCCTTTCACAACTTTGAGATTATGTCAGGACTCAGGGTCAATTGGGCCAAGCCTGGAGTATACTCCTTTAACCCGGACATTCAGGAATGTGAGGTCCGCATCAACGACGAAAGGCTCACCTGGTACCCCACTACGTTCCGATACCTGGGAATCCATATCTACAGAACCCTGCCAGATGTGTTGGAAGGCAACCTAGTGCGGGCAATCTCTTCCTTACAAGCACAAATGGCCTTTTGGAAGACTCTCCCCCTTAACATGCCTAGTCTAATTACACTGACAAAAATGATAGTTTTACCAAGATTGTATTATTATTATGCTAACGTCCCAGTGTATGTCCCAACACGAATTTTTAGGGAACTGGAAACTTTGGTCAGGAACCTGATATGGAATACAGGGAGACCCCGGGTTGCATTGACAAAACTATACGCACCTGTGGAAGCGGGAGGACTAGCAGTGCCTCACCAGGAGCTTTACTATCTGGCGGCACAGCTGCAGTGGGTGACGGGATGGCTGGGTGGAAGGCACCTGAGTGATACTGCCACGGATGCTACAGTCTGGACCAACGCGCAGATCCACGCACTGTTCCACCCTTTGGCCAAGACTACATGCCCATCGCAGATACACTTAGCAGTGGCCCGCAAATGCTATATTCGCAGCCTGAAGCTCACCAGAGCAGTGACGCCCTACGCCCCAGCACTCCCACTGTTGGGAACACCCAGAGAAGGCGGTGTAGTAATGGAGGCCGCACTGACAACCTGGATGCGGGCTGGGGTGGACACGCTAGGGGACTTGTATGCAGATGGAGCCCTGGTTCCCTTTGCAACACTAGCTGCAGACACGGGAATCCCAGCTGGGCAGTTCCTGCTACACGCGACCATCACGCACACGTACACGCGGGCCTGGAACGATATCTCAGAGGAGTTTCCCACACACCTTTTAATCCAATACTTATATGTCATGGGAAATGGTTCCCATGTGATCCATTGGCTAACGCAGGCACTATTGGCGCACACGCAATGTTCCTTAAAGCCACTCCGAGACAAATGGGAGACAGACAGGGGAAGGGTATGGACGGATAAGGAAGGGGCGATGGCCAGTCCCCTTAATGCACCACGCAACTCCCGCTTTAAGCTTATCCAATTTTATATACTGCACCGCGCGTACATGTCACCTAATAAAATTAACAAGTACTTTGCGATCGCAACTACTGCGTGTCCGAGATGCTCACTGACTGATGCGGACCTACTCCATATGATGTGGTCCTGCCCCAACATACAGACATATTGGCACACAGTGACGGCTCTGTTGGCGGAGGGCGTCGGTGAGAGTCACCAATACACGTGGTAGGTATGCCTGCTGGGTCTCTACAAAAGAACAAAACACAACAAAGTTCCTTCTAGATTCTGGGACCTAGGACTCATTACGGCTAAAAGACTGCTCACTAAACGATGGAAGAGCAGTGAACCCCCACATGTGAAGCACTGGCATACCTCATTTGACAACTGGGCTAGGGCAGAGAGCATTACTCTACATAGGGAGGAGACGGCGGGACTGAGAAAATTCCCCATAGCGCAACTCTGGGATGACACCCTGAGGTCTTTCCACCGAGTGTGCCTTGCCCAGGGCATTACTTAGCCACTTTCGACCTGGGGCCTCACCTGGAAAGAGGGCGAGATACAGGGATACACATCCCCACGATTGCTAATTACCACGCATCTGCATGTAATGAATTGCAACTACTTTACACATTAATGCTACTGACCCACGTGACGACGACATTAACCCCTCTTGGCGCCGAGAGCTTGCAATCCACCTGCCATGCAGGATCAGCTATGCCTCCTCTGAGGGCTCCTCGCTGTGGCGGGCTCCTGCCTATCGCGCCCCCCCCCCCACGGTAACACTTCTCTAACACCGAAGATGCTCGCTTATGACAATATATGGTACTACCTCTTACTTTAAATTTCGTAACCATTTTAATTTCTACCTTTCTGATTTTTCCCCCTTATCTTTCTTCGTTAGTTACGCATTTTAGCTTTGAAAAAGTTATTATACACGGATTGACGCATTTATTGCGCTGTTTTTGAATATTGGATATATATATCAATCAACCTCCACTTCACAACGCTTGTACATGGACGCACGCTGGACATAATGCCACATGCTCAATATAGAGTGTGAGTTGACTGTGACGCATGATTGGAAGATCAGGCCAAGAGGAATTACATTCAAACACCACACGGCGCATGGCACTCTGCACCCACTGGCTGAACACTATTCCCGCACCATTTCCAAAACACACTAAGCCCACAACTATTTTAATCACGGTCTGGGGCACATTCGGATTTTCAGATACCCAGCACACTCTAATTCTCAGATACGACTATTTTGTACTATAAGATGTATGATTTGACATTGGGGAAAAAGTGCCCTCGGGAACCGATCTCTGCTTTCTTTTCCCTCCCTCATATTTGCATTTTCTCACATTCACTTCTTCCGTGTGTTGGGTGGAAAGAGGTGGAAATACTGTTACGGGGAAATGTGCTATCCACTGACGGTTATACTTTGAAGATGAGATGATGTTACATTTGCTTGTTTGTGGAATCTGACACGTATTGTAAGCGCATAAAGAAACCAAATAAAGATATAAAAAAAAAAGGCAGTCATTTACAATGCCAATAGCTCAAACTTGCGTAAATGCGAGACCTATTGCATTGCAAATGTTTGTTTTAAGCATGATGAGTGTCAGGCAGACCTTTGCTCAGCCTGACAGACAGACACTCATGTTCGGATCAGACAGACAGGGGCTTTAAATGCGCAGGATCCTGGCAGCCTGAGCCAAGCTTTTACGGACAGAAGATACAACAGCCCAGAGGGTGTGACGTCATCAGCCGGGCAAATTCTAGTGAGAGCCTCCCCCTCATAACAAGGTAGAGCATCACTGACAGACAGTCAGCTTTGGGCACTTCAGGGCTTAAAACTGAAGAGTCCCAAGCTGATTCTATCAGTGAAGCCTTGTTCCAGTGTGGGTTGTTTTCAGCAACTCTCATTGACCCATCCCACTCTGACTTGTTAGAGAAGGTCCTCCTCTCATTGGCTGAACGATGAGGTCTGCCAATGCGAGGAGGTGGCAGGATCTTCAGTCAGTCCCTTCCTTTCCCAAAGCCTTCAGGAACCACCAAAGCCTTTCTGCTTCTCCATCCCTCCACTTGTCACCGCCATGGCCATGTAAGTGCTTGTTAGATGCATACATGTATGGAAACATGTTTGCATATTCGTGTGTGTGCAGTGAATGGGCAAGTGCGTATGTATGTGCTTGCAAATGGTGGGTGTATGTGCGTGTGGATTGGTGGGTATGAGTTTGGTGTGCTTGTAAGTGGATGGGTGGAAGTGAGTGTATGCATGTCTGCCCACCCCACTGCTCAGCCACATTATGTGCTGCCACTGTGTGCGTGGACAATGCAGAAGTTGCAGCTTTGAGGAAACATCATTAAAAACAGCTAAGGGTGCCTATGAACATCCTTCTTGAGACTGACACTTCTTGCAAACAACAAGAATCTGTTTTTGACTATATCTTTCCTGAGTGACAAGGAGGCAGACCTTTTGTTGACCCTGCAATCGAACAGCAGTGTCCACTGCCATATTCCCCTGCACCTGCCATCTGACTACCAGAACTAAAAATATTTGCAATCTGCCCTCTGCCTGGCAGGAGAAAATCATATTTCCCTAAAGGCAACAAGGATTGCAGGCATCTTTGGTGGTGAAAAATCAGGTCAAACTCATGCCTAAAACAACCACGAAGTAGTGTGTCAGACTCTAGAACGAGATCCCATAGAAGGCCAATGCAGTATCCTCACACTGTTAAGGATAGCAAAAGAGCAAGTTACTTACCTTTGGTAACACTCTTCGGTGGATATTCAAACTGAGGAATCCTCACCCATAGAATATCTCCAAGTGCTAAAGATTTAAACACTGTTGCTCCCGTGCCCCTGGATCCGCTTTGACTTTGTCTACCCCTTTGACAATGGTGGCAAGCATAAGGATAAACTTAACAAAAAAACAAATACATTGGTCTTAGAATAAGAATAAATTTGTGTATAAACACAAGGTTAGCTCAGTTACCATTATGTGGTTATACATTGTTGCATATTCTTAACACAGTCCAGCTACGCCAATAGAATAAACAAAGGAGGCTATATGGTGTCCACTAGGCAGAGTGCCAAGTGAGCATAAAATATGGTGTCTATCTTCAGGGAGGGAATGTGTGATATCGGGGAGTGGATTTTTCCTCAGGATGGGGACTGTGTGAGGGGGAAGGAAAGGAGGATGGGTAGTTGGGCACAGTGTAGATAGTGGTTAAAGTCTTTTTTAGGTGGCTGTTCCATTCAAGGGAATGTCAAGAGCATGGTCTCCATCCTCTAATGGGAACAGCTGTAAGTATGATGGCAGTAGTTGCCATATGTTTTTAGGTCTGGATGCAGGTGGCTGGAGAGTAGCATACGTCACTCATGCTATTGCCGTTTACCACGTCCTGCATCCATCGTTTGACTGTGGGGTGAGATGTGGACCCCCAATGCATGGATACTTGGAGTTTAGCTAATACCAGTGCAATGCCAGTATAGCGCCAGACTCCCTTCGGCAGTGGCCGAGCGTAACCCAGAAGAGCTGTCAGTGGAGTTGGGTCAATCTTGGTTTCTGTAATTCACGACAAGATATGGAATACCTCCTCCCAGTATGCAATTATAGGCGCACAGTTCCATGCCATGTGTATGAAGTCAGCATGGTCCACTGTCCAACTAGGGCAGCTATGGGATTTGGTGGGAGCAAGTTAGGCAATTAAGTGCGGGGTGGTGTACAATTGATGCAAATACTTGAAATGCAGCAACTTGTGCCGGTGATTGTTTGAGACCAATCGGGTTTGTTCACAGCAGTAAAACCACGTCTTATCTGGTAAGGAGGTCCCAAAATCGCTCTCTCCTAGGCCACCCTCGTTCGACTTCAGGTTCTTAGCTCTGTCAACTTCCTTGGGCACAGGGCCCGACAATAATCAGTGGTACCAGTATGCAGTTCTTCAATTTGGGACCTGTTTAGATGGGGAAAAAATTATACCACATAACGGAAAGTAGAAAGGGCTCTGAGGAATCTGTGGTTAGATACAGTATCCACTAGAAAGAGCATTACTGAAGGTAAGTAACTAGTTCTTCTCATGGATACTTCTAACTGCAGAGCCTTTCTTGCTAAAATAGCTACAACAGCAGTACCTCCCCAAGGGGGGTGGGTCTATGGAATGGTTAATAACTAATAGTCCTGAAGCACTAAAATGGTGAAAACCCTTGCCGATTAAAATCTGAGAGTCCGGGAGAGACTGGGGAATACTTCTGGGGCGGGCCATGCACATTGATTCGATCTAGGAGAATGGTATGTTATTATTTTTACTTTCATCCTCTATAGACCTCGCCCCCTTGGACATGATATTACATTCATTTTATGCCCTCTCTGACCTTCGGGCTAATCCTACTAAACGCACAAGTTACTTGCCTTCGGTAACGATATATCTGTAAGAGACATTAGTTAGTGATAGATTCCTTACCTTAAAATTACCCCCAGGCATCAGACTGGTTCCGGAAAGTTTTCATCAGCAGTACCCCTGCGCGTCAGAAGGTGGCGTCGTGCGGCTCCGCGTCTGTCGTAGGCATCATGATCCCCGGGATGACGTCGCAGCTGTTACTTAGACACCACCCTCGCGCGCTGACGTCCGTTCTGTACCTGACTTTCCACGCCAGGAACGCAGAGCCATGCAAGATAGTGACTACTGATGCATTGAAACTAGGGCCCTGAAAGGGATGACCTTAAACGTAGAAATCAGTTCGCAGAACGGGGAAGATGGGTGGGGCAGTAAGGAATCTATCACTAACTAATGTCTCTTACAGATATATTGTTACCGAAGGTAAGTAACTTGTGCATCTGAAAGAGAAACATTAGTGATAGATTCCTTACTTTAGAATAGATACCCCAGCAATACCAACCCCGGTGGTGGGTCTGCGAACCAAGACCACACCAGAAAGTCATGGAGTAAAGAACGGCCAAAGATGCCATCTCTCCAGACTTGACTGTCAAGGCAATAATGCTTAGTAAAAGTTTGCAGTGAGGCCCAAGTGGCTGCCTGACAGATGTCTTGCAGGGTGACACCATGTCCCAATGTAGTAGTAGCTGCTGTCACCCTGGTAGAATGGGCACCAACCCCACCGGAGGTTCCTGTTTAGCCAGAGAATAACAGGCTTTTATACACAAGATGACCCATTGGGAGATAGTCCTCTTGTGTACAGCTCGGCCTTTCTTGGCGCCTACGTAGCTTACAAAGAGTTGGTCATCTACCCGGAACTGTTGTGTGCGATTCAGGTAAATTGAGAGCGCAAGTTTTGGGTCCAGACGGTGGAGCCTCTCTTCCTCTTTGGAAGGATGCGGAGGCGGAAAGGAAATGGGCAGGGTGATAGTTTGCCCGATGTGGAAGGCAGGAACAAACTTTTGCAAGAAGGACGGACGAGTGCGAAGCACAACCTTGTCCGGATGAACAGACAGAAAAAGAGGTTTACAGGAAGGAGCCTGGAGCTCACTCACGTGCCTAGCAGAGGTGATAGCAACCAGGAAAGTAGTCTTCAAAGTTAATAAACAAAGAGGACAGTTGTGCAGCTGCTAATAACCAGATTTAAGTCCCACTGCGACAGTACAAAAGGAATAGGAGGGAAAAGGTGAGTAATGCCTTCGAGAAATCTATTTACAATAGGGGACTTGAAAAGAGAAGGTTGAAATTGCAGAAAGGTAGCCCTTAATAGTGCCCAGAGCAGAGCCCTGCTGGGCCAAAGAGAGAAGGAACAAAAGGACTTCTGAAAGAGGGGCAGAAAGGGGATCCACAGCCTTGCTGTGCACCATGCCACAAGTTTGTTCCGCCTGCAGGCGTATACCGATTTAGTGGAGGGACGCCTGGCTGCTAGAATGACATCACAGACTTCAGGAGGCAAGTCAAAATGAATTAACTGTTGCCGCTCAAACTCCATGCAAGGAGGTGGAGGCTGGAAAGGTTCGGGTGAAGGACAGTCCCCTGCTGCTGCGACAGAAGATCCTCCCGAAGAGGCTGTCAGATCAGGGGATCCACGCTCATACGGAGTAGCTCGGGATACCAAACTGTTCGAGCCCCATCTGGAGCCACAAGAATGACTTGGGCCCAGTAGTGCCTGATCTTCTTCAGCACTCTGGGTGGAAGTAGTATAGGCGGAAATGCGAACAATAGACCACAACTCCACTCGCGGAGAAAAGCGTTGCCGAGCGAGCGCTGCCTTGGAAATTCCAACGCGCAGAACTGATGACATTGCGTGTTCTCTTTCGGTGGCGAATAGATCCTAACCAAGGCTCTCCCCACTGTTGAAAGTGACCTAGCGCCACCTCCGACTGAAGACGCTATTCGTGATGCACCTGCGGCTGAGTTTGTCCGCCCTGGGGTTCAAAGAACCTGCCAGGTGTTGATCCACCAAGGAAATGCCTTGATGTTCCAGCCATGTCCAGAGACGCAGAGCCTCCTGACATAGGGTCCACGACCCCCCCCAGCCTTGCTTGTTGCAGTACCACATGCTGGTGGTGTTGTCTGTGAACACCTGCACTACCTTCCCCTTGAGACAGGGAAGGAATGCTTTCAGTGCAAGTAGGATCGCCCGGAGCTCCAGAAGGTTGATCTCCGCCTCTCCCATGTGGCCCCCCCATCCCAGAAGGGACGCATCCGTCACCACTGTGTGTTCCGGTTGGGGAAGGGAGAGGGATCTGTCGTTAACCCAATGCTGGTTTGTGAGCCACCACTGAAATTGTCATGCAGTACCCTCCGAGATCTGGACGTAGTCGGACAGGTTCCCCTGATGCTGCTCCCATTGGAACTTCAAGTCCCACTGCAGAGCCCACATATGCCACCTGGCATGATGGATCAGCAGGATGCAGGAGGCCATGAGGCCCAGCAGCCTCAAGGTCATCTTGACCAAAACCCAGGACAAGGGCTGAAAGATCGGAATCATAGCCTGAATGTCCCTGACTCGCTGCTCGGGAAGATAGTCCCGAAACTGCACCATGTCCAGAACCGCTCCGCTGAAGAGGAGCTTCTGAGAGGGGATCAGGTGTGACTTCAGCACATTGATGTAGAACCCCAGCAACTGCAGGAGGTCGGCCGTAGTCTGGAGGTGGGAGATGACTGCCTGGGGCGAGCCAACCTTTAACAACCAGTCGTCAAGATAGGGAAAGACTGAAACCCCCGATCTGCGCAGATGAGCTGCGACTACCGCCATCACTTTTGCGAACACCCA
This sequence comes from Lissotriton helveticus, assembly GCF_964261635.1. Classification (NCBI taxonomy): domain Eukaryota; kingdom Metazoa; phylum Chordata; class Amphibia; order Caudata; family Salamandridae; genus Lissotriton; species Lissotriton helveticus. The sequence goes on along the minus strand of NC_136059.1, from coordinate 1,353,523,776 downwards.
AAGGGTGCTGGTAATGGGGAGCACAGTGAACTGAAAGTGCTCGTGGGCTACCGTGAAGCGCAGGTAACGGTGGGCCGGCAGGACGGGGACATGAAAGTAAGTGTCCTGCAAGTCTAACGCTACCCTCCAGTCTTGCGGGTCTAGGACAGACAAGACCTGAGCAAGTGTGAGCATCTTGAGCTTCTCCTTCCGGAGGAAGTGATTGACATTCCAAAGGTCTAAGATAGGACGGAGGCCCTTGTCCTTATTTGGAACCAGGAAGTAGTGGGAATAACAACCACAACCTACTTCTGGTGTCGGAACGCGCTCGATGCCCCCCTTGGCCAAGAGGGCCGCAACTTCCTGCTGAAAGAGTACAAATGATTCCCTGACATGCGGTGGTACTGAGGCGGCATGGCTGAAGGGGTAGTCTCGAAGGGAAGTGAGTAGCCCCTTCAGACTATCTGCAAAACCCGCCTGTCCGTAGTGATGGTGCGCCAGTGGAGGAGGTGATGGCGAATCCTGCCGCCCACTGGCATTTGATGGGCCTGAAACACCGGACTAGGAAAGTTTGGAGGTAGTGGCGGCAGGGGAGTGTGTGGACTGACCCGCCCGCTGGCCCCGTGACCCACCTCAGCGGGTCCCACGTCTGCGACTGCGCCAAGATGGTTGCTGCGCAGGCATGTGGATTTGGAACTAACATGTTTGGGCGCTCCTTCCTTGGCCACGAAAGGAGCGAATAGCAGAGGACGAAGGAGTGCGCGTGGCCGAAAGGCCCAGGGACTTAGTGCGTTGGAGCGCCTTAAGGACTCGCGCTCTACGGCCATCTGCTTTGTCCACAAAAATGCGAGTGCCATCAAAAGGCATGTCCATCAGAGTGTTCTGGACATCCACTGAAAAGTCAGTTGTCCTCAGCCAGGCGTGATGGCGTAACGCCACGGTCATGGAAATCGCTCTGCCCAGCGAGTCAGTGGCGTCAAGACGACAACGAATCGTGAACTTGGTTGCATCTCTCCCCTCAGCAATAGCCTGGGAGAGTACCGTCCGGGCCTCCTCCGGACACTGAGGCAGCACCTGCGCCACAGTATCCCACACAGAGTGGGAATAACGGCCCAAGAGGCATGCAGTGTTCACAGACTGCAACCCTGAACTAGCGGAAGAGAAAATCTTCTTCCCAAACTGCTCCAGTTTCTTGGATTCCTTGTTCGGAGGTGCGGGAGGGAATGTGCTCTGGGATGCAGGAGCTCTCAGGGGTAAGGTGTTGGGAGAGGAAAATGGGGTCACCCGGAGCCAGGCGATGGAATCGGGCCACGTTCCTGTCCACAGGAGTCCCTGTGTTGGGCTCCTGTGGAACGTCTGAAAGTGCGTCATTGAAGGGCTCCGCAGAGGAAGCCGCCGGCCGAAGCACTTCTGTCAGGAGGTTAGTCCTGACGGCCACTGTAGGGAGCTTGAGGTGGAGAGCCTTGGCTTCCCTACGCAACACCACTGAATAAGTACCACCCTCTTCCATAGCCAAGGTCAGTGGCGGTTTCTTGTAAAGGGTGTCGGGGCTCCGCCCCCCTTACTTGTGCCCCAATTAGAATAATTCCTAAAATAAAATAAAAGTGCTTGTTATGTTTTTAAATCAATGCAGCAAGTACACACAATCATTATTTCTTCTTGCTGAAGCCAGGGCGGCTGCAGTCTGCCACTAACGTGCTGTGCGATAACATTTCAGATGCCGAGTGACACTTAAAACCTGCTGCCATGAAGTTTACACTCTTTGCCGGGCGGAAGATCCCACAGAACTGAAGCCTGTGAGGTCAGCCGCTCGGCAAAGACATAGCCTGAAGGATAGGTCTCCACCCCTGATGACGTGGAGATAAAGTTAACCCCGGGCGCCTCAGACTGAAGCCCTGAAGTGCTGGGGCTTCACGTCAATCAGGGAGTGGAGAACACTGTCACCCCTCCCTTTCCTAACTCGTCACAGAGTGGGGTGGTTCCCCACCCTGTGACGAGTCGGGAAAGGGAGGGGTAGAGTCTGCAGATGGGAAGCTAAGAAATCGAGTCTACGCAGTGTGTATTCAAAAGACCTGATGACATACTGCACAGACTCGAGGTGTCTGCTACCCGCGCTGTAGTTTGTCATGGAGGCCATTAGCTCCGTTGCTTCGTGTGTCCTTGCTTCACTCACTGTCTGGCTGCCAGGAGTTGAATCAGGGACCTATTATGGTGTGGAGCCACACAGCCCGCAACCCTCTGGACCACCAGGTCAGTGAAAGGTTTTTACATAACACGCGCATGATACATTTCACTTGTTTAAAAAGTTCTGTTCCCTCACTGACACCCCTCCAGTCTGCTCAGCATTGTGGCTCAATCTCCCTTAAACGTAGTTTGCTTAAAAAGCTACAGAGATTGTCACGTCCATGCAACGACTCTGTCAACCGTCTGTAATCTCCTGGGTCCCTCAGGATCGGATAACTATAGAACACCAACTGGCCAACCCTTGTCAGTACAAAGAATAACCAAAGGAGTGGTTGTGTTGAACAAACTGGGTTTAATAAACCAAAACACTGACAGAGGGAGTAGTTACAGCGACGGTCAGTTACAGGGTTGATCTCACCCAGCGTAGCTCCGAGAACTCTGTTGCGCAGAACTGTCACACCGTCCTCCGCACGAATGCCGGTCCCGGCATTCCCCAATGGAGGGCACTGTGCTAAGAAGTGGCCGACAATGCCACTCGGTTAGTTCTCTAGTATAATAGAGATGCTCTAGACCTCAACACCGTGTATCGTCCTCCGCATTAGTGTCGGTCCCGACACTCTCCAACGGAGGGCAAAATAAATAACGGAAGGGCAAATGTGCTTCTATGCTCCTGTCCTGTTCGAATACCCACGAGCGGGGACTGGTGCAACAAACGTAGTTTTAATGGAGTTCTGCACGCTCGATAACCCTCGAGCGAGGACTGTGAAGCAAAGGTGGCCTTTGGCGTGATGCACGCTCGATAACCCTCGAGCGGGGACTGTGAAGCAAAACCAGTCTTGGGCTTTAACTCGCTCGATATCCCTCGAGCGGGGACTGGCGATCCAAAGCGCTGCGCTCAAACAGCGAACAACGGGACCTTCTGCTGGTAGGTAGCAGCCGCTCACCTAACTCAGCGATCCCCGGGTAACACGGACAAAATCCAAAGAGTCAAAGTCTCACCTCGTCAGAATGCTCGAGTGAGGGGGTCCTTAACACGAACGCTGAATATCCGACACCGTCCATAGCGTCCACGGTCTGTTTTATGTCGGAAGGAACTGCGCATGCTCCGCGCTTTGCTCTCTGGGTAGCGTAGTTCCTAAGGTGGCGATCTTGGGGGCTGTAGTTCTTAGATTGGAACACTCGCGCTGATGTCGAAGAAACGCGTAGTGTGGTTGATCCGACTTGTGTCCTGACACTGTCTGAATTTTTTTTTATCTGCAGCAGACACAGAATCACAGGTTATACCTCACAATGCCTGGCTGCATTAGTGTACGTCAAAGCAAAGAGGCCAAGCTCCAAGGCACGTGGTGGACAAAAAGCTTATCTAGAGCAGGGCTGTTGATGGGACAGGTGATTCTGTTGATAACTTAAGCTTGCGATGCACTGACGCCACTAGGAGTGTAAACATTGCACTACACTATTCATGTGCAGTAAATAAAAAATGTAATCCACGGACCTAGTGTGAGTCAGTTAAACACTGTTTCTGGGTACACACACCATGACTTCTGCATGACTTAACTTGTTCGACATACGGAACACACCACTACCGGCAGACCATGAGTTAAACAAATCAAATGTTCACATTTCATCATGGACACTAGGTATTATATATTTGAAAATGTTTGTATGGGCAGGGGAAATCATGTGAGGCAGCTAAGTGATTTGCACAGAATAATGCGATTTGGTGAAAGGGAAATCTGTAATTTGGACAGGTATCTTTTGGTTCCATGGGCTTCAAATGATCACTATGTCAGATTTCCCTGGCCACTCCAAAAAGAGAGCCAGTCCAGACAGTTAGTAAGAGGCCTCCTACGGTATGGGCATCACTGGTAGAACAGGAGACCCTTCTATACTGCGGATTCTGGTAGTCCCGTAGAGCACATAATTGACACCTATTAGGAACCTAAATCATCAGAGAAGTCCGACCCCCAAACCAATTAAATTAATCTAATGGAGGGGAGGGGGAAATTGGTTAATGTATTCAGGGGACGGAAGATAGGGAGGGGACGATGGGTTAGTGAGAGAGGGCCCGGTAAGAAAACGTGAGAGGAGCCTTCTTCAAATCAAAGCTAATTGTATCAAAAGCCTCTGGAGGAAAACTAAGTAGGTGGATGGAGTGCAGTGCCTCGGCAGAGAGCAGTGCATTCCCGGGGAAAAGGAGAGAGTGACAGACTACCAGGGGAGGGTGCAGTATTCTGTGAAGGAATCCCAGATGTGACAGAAGTCTAGTCTAATGAACATGCACAGCCCACGAATTCTCATCTGTACAGGTCCTTCTGTGTACTAACCCACATTATTGGCACAGCAAGTAAATATTGGGGGCAACTAGTGAGACTCACATGGCAAAATGGTGATGCATCAAATCACTGGCATATTTCATAGCATCCTTATATCTTAGGTCATGTGGTATTACAGAAGGAGAAGGAGATTGCAAACATGCTAGTCAGCCGTAGCCCTGCATTAGGCCTGGCATGCAAAGTTCCCAAAATAATTCCTTTGGCCATATCACGCAATTTCTTAAATGATAAATAATTAAATTGTACTGATTGATTAACCTTCCTTCCTCTTCAAATTTGCTTAAAAATGCACCATTTGTCCACTCTTTGTTCTACATTTTCTTGGTTGTTCAGGCTCGCTCGCTGCAGTGCAGTACGCCAATAGTTTTATGCCTCACCACTTTCAAATGTCACCAGCCGCCACTGGCCACAGTAGAAGGAGACAGTGTGCCAGGTTCTGGAGAAAAATCCAGTCCACCTGCGTCCTCCAAATCCTCTTCCCAGTCCGGGTCTAACTCGCATTGGGCTGCGAGAGGGTCTTCAGACCCCTCCCCGTCCTCCCCGTCCTCCGTAACCTGCTGGGCAGGCGGACAAGAAGGAGGAGGATGGAGAAAGGGATAGAAATTCCCTATCGGAGTCGGAATTGACATTGATCGACACCAGTCCGGCACCGTCTCCATGGCGGGGTGGAAGCTGGGGACAACATCGGCCGGCAGCGGTGCCGTAGAGGTCAGTGGAGGTCGTACAAGGCCAACCGACATCGGGTCTTGCGGCGGCGGGCTGGAGCCGTCGACAACGTTGGGGCCGGAAACGTCGACTAAGAAGGGCGAAGACCCTCAGTCGGACCCGCAGGGCCCGAAGTCGTGCCGGCGTGGCCAAAGAGGCGGGCCATGGCTGACAAATTACTGCAGCTGGGCAGGAGTCGTCGACGGACCCGGGTAGGGCGGGTAGGCCGTCGGCCACTGCATAGGCTCTGCCGGAGCCGCGGGGGTGGCACCACCTGCACCCTCAGCCGTGTTGTGGGGCAGGCTAGGTGAAGGCTAAGAGCGACATCGCTTCTTCGACTTCTTGTGCTTCGTCTTACCTGACCCAGAGTGTGAAGACTTCGTTGAACGATGGTGGCGGCTCCATGACCGGTTCCTCGACCTCCCATGGGACCAGGACCTTGAACGGCGTGGAGCAGCCTCCCTGGCCTCAAGCAACTTTCGGGACCGCTCCTGCAAATTTTTCGGAGCCATGGCCCGGCAGTCGGTGCTCGACGCGGGTCGTGGTCGCACCCGAGGTAGTAGAGACACTCGTGGTGAGTGTCCGTCACCGACATCATGTGGGGACAAGCCTTGCAAGACTTGTGGAGGGCTAGGTCGGGCGCCATATTGAGTGTGGGCCGGACCCTGCGGGACCCGAGTTAGCGGTCCAGTGGAGGGTGGGGCTTGTCCTACAAATACATCTGGTGCTCGTGGCTCTGTGCGTTTGTTTGGGGGTGGTGGCAGCACCTCATTACAGCGCTCGAGAAGGCGAGCAGATTGCGAGGGTTCTCCTCTGCTCCTACCTGTTTCCCACTGATGCATCGAATCTTGTTTTTTAACAATCCTAATTGATTTTACGAATTGCTGTGTTATTATACTGTGTACTTTTTAAAACGTACCGCCACAAAGCATTACATCGATCAGGTCCCCCTGAGCCCCGTTCCACCGCGGCTTCAAGTGCCGATTGTTGTGGAGGGCTAGGTCGGGCGCCATATTGAGTGTGGGCCGGACCCTGCGGGACCCGAGTTAGCGGTCCAGTGGAGGGTGGGGCTTGTCCTACAAATAGATCTGGTGCTCGTGGCTCTGTGCGTTTGTTTGGGGGTGGTGGCAGCACCTCATTACAGCGCTCGAGAAGGCGAGCAGATTGCGAGGGTTCTCCTCTGCTCCTACCTGTTTCCCACTGATGCATCGAATCTTGTTTTTTAACACTCCTAATTGATTTTACGAATTGCTGTGTTATTATACTGTGTACTTTTTAAAACTTACCGCCACAAAGCATTACATTGATCAGGTCCCCCTGAGCCCCGTTCCACCGCGGCTTCAAGTGCCATATTGAGTGTGGGCCGGACCCTACGGGACCCGAGTTAGCGGTCCAGTGGAGGGTGGGGCTTGTCCTACAAATAGTCATGCACTCCAAGACGCGCAGCGGGCGCGCCGCCTGCGCGCCGAAGGAGCGCCAAAGGAGGGCCCGTCTGTGCCCGTCCGTGTCCCGGACGCGGCCAGCGCCTGCCTCCCTGTTGATGCCCCACAAATGCCCTACAGGACCAGAACTCGCTACTCCCATGAGTACCTCTTGGCACTAAGAGCCAACCCCTGCCCATGCAATGATAAATGGGAGGTAGCCGACATTCCCTCGCGGGTGTGTCCTGTTTGCAAATTCCGTTTTTTGCCTACTTTAAAGTGTCCTACTCAATACTCTGATGATTCTTCACGCATCCGAGCTGGCTTGATCAATGCCAGGTCACTGGTCAAGCACACTGCTGATATTTTTGAACTATTGAGCGACAATCAGCTAGATCTCCTTTTTGTCACGGAAACCTGGCTAAACGAGACATGCGGTCCCGCAGTTGAATTAGCTATCCCACGAGGTTTTAAAATTGTTAGGAATGATCGTCCTTTAGGCAGAGGAGGCGGCATAGCAGCCATTTTTAGAGAACAATGGGCATTCTCTCATGACCTTCAGGGTCCCCCAGCTGATGCAGAGATGTTTCACCTCTCATTAACATTCGGGGCTCATTTTACCTTAGGAGGTACCCTGGTTTACCAACCACCAGGCCATGCAGGTAACTTCTTGGGGGGCATTGGAGGATATTGTAGTCCCACGGGTTTTGAGATACTCCAGATAACTTCTCCTGGGGGATTTTAATATTCATGTGGATAACCCGGACTTGCCTGATACGGTCCGCTTAAACGAAGCTCTTGCCATGGCCCAGCTTAAAAAATGGGTTGAGGCGCCCACCCACTCAGGTGGACATGTCCTCGATCTGGTTTGTACTAATTTTAACATTGACATGACCTGCCCCGAGATAGTGATCTGGTCAGACCACATGCTGACCAGGTTTGCCTGGACTCTGACCCGTCCAGCCGAGAACAGCCCCCCAGCTGCTCATACACAGAAAATTAACGCAGATATCTTGTCTGACTATCTCGTCACCTCTCGCCCAGCCCTTCCTCTTGAAATTGAGTCAGCCGTTAGCTCATTCAACTCATGGATTGAATGTGGGACTGCTGCATCTATAAAAACTAGTCGGGTTTGCAGACTACGCTCTACCCCTTCTAAGCCCTGGTTTTCCCACTCTCTCCGTGACCTTAAATCAGGCTGTAAAAAACTTGAACGGATATGGAGACAAGCCTATCTCCCTGAGGCAAAAAAGGAATTGAGGGTGGTGCAAAAGAAGTACTATGCAGCTATTAGATCTGCCAAAAACCATTATTACGCAGGGCGTATTACTAAGGCCAACAACAACAGCAAGGAAATCTTTGCTATTGTAAAAAGCTTTGTTTCACCCTGTGCCGCTCAACCTCTATTGTGTGAAGAACTCTCTGTATTCTTTGTTGACAAAATCACCAAAATTCAGGATGATTTGCTTACTGTCTGCAACAGCTTTTCATCTCTTCTGGCCATTCCTTCTCCCATGATGCCTGACCACACTGAACAGTTTGCTAGTTTTACCCCGGTAGAAAAAACGGACATTGTTAAAATCCTTGCTGCCTTACAATCAGGATCTCCCTCTGACCCTTGCCCTGCCAGAGTATTTGCGGGACTTGCAGATACAGTTGGATATGAGGTGACGCATATTGTTAATCGTTCTTTTCTTACTGCTACCCTCCCGGCATGCTGGAAACAAGAGAAACTGCTCCCACTCTTAAAAAAAAATGGTTTAGATCCCACTGTCCCCGACAACTTCCGGCCTATATCACTGCTGCCAGCTCTTGCTAAAATATGTGAAAAGGTTGCTTTTTTACAACTGGACAAATTTGTCGAAACCTCTCAGGCACTCCACCCAGCACAATCAGGTTTCAGAGCAGCCTTTAGTACAGAGACTGCTCTAGTTGAAATTTCCGAGGCAATCCGGGAATGTCTGGACGGAGGTGGCAGAGCGGCTCTGATTTTATTGGACCTCTCTGCCGCCTTCGATACGGTTCCTCACTCCCTTTTGCTTACCAGACTAGCGGCCATAGGCATCACAGGCCCCGCCCTCGACTGTTTGACATCATTTCTAGATAATAGAACACAACAAGTTTGGATGCCGCCCTTTGCTTCCTCCCCTAAAAAACTTACAACTGGTGTCCCTCAGGGCTCCACCCTCAGCCCCCTGCTTTTTAATATTTACCTTACCCCTCTCATATATCTTGCAGAACAGTTAGGAGCAAAAATTATGGCTTACGCCGACGACACACAACTTCTGTTTTCATGGCCAAAAAACAACTTGGATACGTCGGGAGCCCAATCCTGCCTATCATCTGTCTTTCGTTGGCTAGCCTCTGCCCAACTAAAATGCAACGAAAGCAAATCAGAGATCCTGCTGTATGGTTCCTTTCCAGAGAACTTTAGTGATTCTCTGTGGCCTGCCGACCTACCATGCCCTAAATCTATCTAAGATATGGCTGTTGTAGTTCGGACTGGACTGTTCCCATGGGGCAACAGGGTCAGAGCTGATTTGCATAAAGCCATTATCTGACCCAGGGTGGTGTGGAGTGCAAAAAAACGATGGATTTGGGCCCAGATCTTTTGACTGGGGGAGTGTGTGACATTGATCCACATTCAGTCCATCACTTGTTGTTTTTTGCAATTGCCGCCCTAAGTGCGCTGGGGATGCCCAGACGTGGGTCCCAGGCACTCCACACCACTTGGAGTCAAGCTAGCCGGGCTGAAGAGAGGTGTTACCTCGAAACCGGTCCGGTCCTCGGATGCTTGATTCCGGTCTGGGAAAGATATGGCTGTTGTAGTTCGGACTGGACTGTTCCCATGGGGCAACAGGGTCAGAGCTGATTTGCATAAAGCCATTATCTGACCCAGGGTGGTGTGGAGTGCAAAAAAACGATGGATTTGGGCCCAGATCTTTTGACTGGGGGAGTGTGTGACATTGATCCACATTCAGTCCATCACTTGTTGTTTTTTGCAATTGCCGCCCTAAGTGCGCTGGGGATGCCCAGACGTGGGTCCCAGGCACTCCACACCACTTGGAGTCAAGCTAGCCGGGCTGAAGAGAGGTGTTACCTCGAAACCGGTCCGGTCCTCGGATGCTTGATTCCGGTCTGGGAAAGATATGGCTGTTGTAGTTCGGACTGGACTGTTCCCAATGGGGCAACAGGGTCAGAGCTGATTTGCATAAAGCCATTATCTGACCCAGGGTGGTGTGGAGTGCAAAAAAACGATGGATTTGGGCCCAGATCTTTTGACTGGGGGAGTGTGTGACATTGATCCACATTCAGTCCATCACTTGTTGTTTTTTGCAATTGCCGCCCTAAGTGCGCTGGGGATGCCCAGACGTGGGTCCCAGGCACTCCACACCACTTGGAGTCAAGCTAGCCGGGCTGAAGAGAGGTGTTACCTCGAAACCGGTCCGGTCCTCGGATGCTTGATTCCGGTCTGGGATAGATATGGCTGTTGTAGTTCGGACTGGACTGTTCCCATGGGGCAACAGGGTCAGAGCTGATTTGCATAAAGCCATTATCTGACCCAGGGTCGTGTGGAGTGCAAAAAAACGATGGATTTGGGCCCAGATCTTTTGACTGGGGGAGTGTGTGACATTGATCCACATTCAGTCCATCACTTGTTGTTTTTTGCAATTGCCGCCCTAAGTGCGCTGGGGATGCCCAGACGTGGGTCCCAGGCACTCCACACCACTTGGAGTCAAGCTAGCCGGGCTGAAGAGAGGTGTTACCTCGAAACCGGTCCGGTCCTCGGATGCTTGATTCCGGTCTGGGAAAGATATGGCTGTTGTAGTTCGGACTGGACTGTTCCCATGGGGCAACAGGGTCAGAGCTGATTTGCATAAAGCCATTATCTGACCCAGGGTGGTGTGGAGTGCAAAAAAACGATGGATTTGGGCCCAGATCTTTTGACTGGGGGAGTGTGTGACATTGATCCACATTCAGTCCATCACTTGTTGTTTTTTGCAATTGCCGCCCTAAGTGCGCTGGGGATGCCCAGACGTGGGTCCCAGGCACTCCACACCACTTGGAGTCAAGCTAGCCGGGCTGAAGAGAGGTGTTACCTCGAAACCGGTCCGGTCCTCGGATGCTTGATTCCGGTCTGGGAAAGATATGGCTGTTGTAGTTCGGACTGGACTGTTCCCATGGGGCAACAGGGTCAGAGCTGATTTGCATAAAGCCATTATTGACCCAGGGTGGTGTGGAGTGCAAAAAAACGATGGATTTGGGCCCAGATCTTTTGACTGGGGGAGTGTGTGACATTGATCCACATTCAGTCCATCACTTGTTGTTTTTTGCAATTGCCGCCCTAAGTGCGCTGGGGATGCCCAGACGTGGGTCCCAGGCACTCCACACCACTTGGAGTCAAGCTAGCCGGGCTGAAGAGAGGTGTTACCTCGAAACCGGTCCGGTCCTCGGATGCTTGATTCCGGTCTGGGAAAGATATGGCTGTTGTAGTTCGGACTGGACTGTTCCCATGGGGCAACAGGGTCAGAGCTGATTTGCATAAAGCCATTATCTGACCCAGGGTGGTGTGGAGTGCAAAAAAACGATGGATTTGGGCCCAGATCTTTTGACTGGGGGAGTGTGTGACATTGATCCACATTCAGTCCATCACTTGTTGTTTTTTGCAATTGCCGCCCTAAGTGCGCTGGGGATGCCCAGACGTGGGTCCCAGGCACTCCACACCACTTGGAGTCAAGCTAGCCGGGCTGAAGAGAGGTGTTACCTCGAAACCGGTCCGGTCCTCGGATGCTTGATTCCGGTCTGGGAAAGATATGGCTGTTGTAGTTCGGACTGGACTGTTCCCATGGGGCAACAGGGTCAGAGCTGATTTGCATAAAGCCATTATCTGACCCAGGGTGGTGTGGAGTGCAAAAAAACGATGGATTTGGGCCCAGATCTTTTGACTGGGGGAGTGTGTGACATTGATCCACATTCAGTCCATCACTTGTTGTTTTTTGCAATTGCCGCCCTAAGTGCGCTGGGGATGCCCAGACGTGGGTCCCAGGCACTCCACACCACTTGGAGTCAAGCTAGCCGGGCTGAAGAGAGGTGTTACCTCGAAACCGGTCCGGTCCTCGGATGCTTGATTCCGGTCTGGGAAAGATATGGCTGTTGTAGTTCGGACTGGACTGTTCCCATGGGGCAACAGGGTCAGAGCTGATTTGCATAAAGCCATTATCTGACCCAGGGTGGTGTGGAGTGCAAAAAAACGATGGATTTGGGCCCAGATCTTTTGACTGGGGGAGTTTGTGACATTGATCCACATTCAGTCCATCACTTGTTGTTTTTTGCTAAATCTATCGGCGGCCCTGCTAAAAATCTAGGAGTATGGTTTAACAACGACCTCAAATTTGAGGATCATCTAAAAAAACTCACAGGGGTCTGCTTTTCCACACTCAAAACGTTACGCAGATTTTTTCCTCTTCTTCCGAGGGAGGCCAAGGAGACCGTCATTCGCGCCCTTATACTATCTAGATTAGATTACGCGAATGCTCTTTTCTGCGGTCTACCAGCTTATCTGATACATCGCCTCCAGGTTATTCAAAATGCCGCTGTGCGTCTCTTGTTTAACATACCCAAAAGCTCCAGTGTCCGCCAACCACTTCGTGCCCTCCACTGGCTCCCGGTCGCTCACAGGATTTTGTTTAAAATCCTTGTTCTCTCATATCGCGCTGTCCATCAAACCGGTCCAGTCTATTTGAGAAAAAGATTTTCCCTTTACGTCCCTAACCGACCCCTTAGGTCGGCTAATTTGTGCCAAATGACTGTACCAAGATTTAAATACAGCAGACTTGGTGGCCAATCCATCTCTGTCAGAGCTGCGACAGCTTGGAACACCCTTCCTCTCCATTTGAAAACAGCCCCTTCCATCACTGTGTTTAAGAAAGGACTGAAGACCCACCTTTTTAACATTACTGCATAGGGTCCTCCTCCCTCTCTTTGCTCTGGACTCTCTCTGCTCTGCCTTCTCTCTTTTCCCGCGCCAGGATACTATTTTTTTTAGTAATTGAGCGCGCTACAAAAGCCTTTATAATAATAATAATAAAACTGGGCATCTGTATACACCAGAAGTCAAAGACTCTAAAGAACAGGGACAAAAGTCCCCAAAAAACTCAGTCAAAAATTGACTGGGAGTACCGCTCTCACCGGATCTGCGCTTGCTGGTGTGGAAAAAGAAAGAACTGACATCAGCGCGTGAGGGCGGCGTCTAAGTAGCTGCCGCCACGTCATCCCAGTGATCATGATGCCTACGACAGATGCGGAGCTGCACAACGCCACCTTCCGATGCGCAGGGGCACTGCTGACGTAAACTTTCTAGATCCAGTCTGCCACCTGGGGGTAATTCTAAGGTAAGGAATCTATCACTAACGTGTCTCTTTCAGATATTCATATTCCCTTTGTTGCGATCATCCTCTTGGCGACTTCATGCTTGGAGAGGACAGACTGCAATGGGCCCCACACACTTTCAAATACCTTGGTATCAAAATATATCATGCCCAAGACGACCACCTTGATGGAAACTTAGGTGGCGCTATATGCTCCATTAGATCCCAAGTGACCTTCTGTAATATGCTCCCGCTCATAATAAAGGGGTATATAGCCCTGTCAAAGAGAGTGATCCTTCAGTGATTACTGCACCACTTTGCTACCTTACCGGTCTTGATCTCTGCAAAAATGTTTAGCGATCTTAACACATTTCTGCTTGAGTTAATTTGGAACACAGGACGGCGACGTAGCTTCTTTCATCCTCTGACCTGGGAGGCCTTGGGGCACCAAACTTTAAAACCTTATATTATGCACCACAACTGTAATGGCTCGACTATTGGCTGGCAGGACACTACTTGACAGAAACAGGATTTATGGCTGATCAGATCAGAGAAAGTGCATTGAATACTGCATTCTCTCCCCACGGCACTTGCCCCACTCGCATGGCCCCAGGCTGGAGATGGCACATATTTGTTTAAGTAATGCTTAACAATACGCTAAAAGTGTGGGGTCATGGCGTGAGCTGCCGCAAGATAGCCGCGACTCTATGAAGCTCCGTGCCACGACCGGGACCGTTTTCTTCTCGTGCGGCAGCTTTCAGTTTGCGGCTCCATGAATTGAAGATATCTGGTAGAGACTACTAGCCGCAGATTCCTTCATGTAGAATTATCCCCAGGCGTGAGACTGGATCTGGAAAACTTTTTCCACAGCATCCCTGCGCGGCCAGGCGTCATTCGCGTACGTGACTTCAGCGAGGTCACATAAGACCCACCCCGCCTACATCAGTTTTTCCCTTTTCCGCGTGCAACGCGGATCCGGTCCTTGCTACGGGCCTGATTGGGCCCTCTTTTTTCCTTCCATTGTCCCTTTGTGGAACAGTGTGCGAATGCCTTCGGGCTTCAAGACTTGCACGTTGTGTGGGCGTCTTATGTCGGCGACGGACCCTCACCTAATTTGTATGTGTAGTTTGAGGGAGGATCACAGCACCACTGATTGTGCGGCGTGCCTACAGTTGAAGCAGAAGTCGAGGCGGAGCGCCGGATGAAACTTCTCTCGGCGCGGCTCTCCAGGTCTACGTCCTCCCCTCGGTCTGCTTCAGCGGACGGCTTCAGATACGGCCGTGGTCATTGTCCTCGCCCTTCTCCGATGTCAAGTGAGCATCCCTATCCGGTGGGTAAGTGTCGCAGTTTGTCCCTGGGGGTTGGTTTCCGGCCTACCGGGGGTGTGGGCTCTCCGTGGGTGATGCCGCCCGTGTGTCGTCCTATCCACCGTTTCCCGGTGTTGGGGCGTTGAGAGTCTAGATGGAGACATATGCGGTGGCTTTGCAGGCCTCGCTCGCATCACCTCCTCCTTCCCTTCTTGGGGCATCAGCAGATCCCTTGTCTTGCGCGGGGCCCTCCGCAGCACCACCAGCGGCACTGGCCCCGGTGCCGACTGGTTCGGATCCAGGCTTGGAGGATGTGGTGCTGTTGGGGTGCGGCTCCTCTGGGAACCTCCTGCAAACCACGGCGTTTGTGCCTCACCCCAAACTCCGCGGGAGTACCTGTGGTGTCGCGAGAGGTCGCCGGGGCTCAGGTCACATCCCCGAGCCCCTCTCAGTCCTTTGAGAAGGTGGTCCTGTCTAAGGCCGAGGTGACGCCGCTACCGCGCCGGCAACGGCTGGACCGTGCGGAGTCACAGGGGTCCTTGGACCCTCCTTGTCCTGCTCCGGGTCGTGGCTGGGTGCCGACCCTTTGTCCCTCTTCGGAACCCTCTCGTCCCCCCCCACCAGCGGCTGCCTTGTTGGAGGGCGAGTCAGAGGTTGAATCGTCCCAGGCGCCGCCACATGGGTTGCCGGACGATCTCCGCCACATTCTGGGCCGCGGCTGGCGGAAGGCTTCGTGTCACTCCCCAGGCCCTTCTCGCTCCTCCGCACAGGTAGCTGCCTCGGCGGGGGTCGAGTCGGCGTCGCTCCCGCACCGCCCTGAGTCTAGTCGGCTCTGACTCCTCTCCGGTCCCCGATGCGGTGTGACTGGGAGGAACCCTGTCTGGCGACGCCGGGTGGTGCCGATGTTTTGCCTCAGGCGGATGACTCTACGGCTCTGTGCAGGAGTCATGCTGCGGATTCGTTTTCGGACGCTCAGTCTTCTCCAGATGCAGGCTGTATATTGGTGTCGTCCTCCCCGGAGACTGGTCGCTGTGTGGTATCTTTTTCACTGGAGTCGTTGAAGGGCGGCTCTCCGCCTTTTCTGAGGCTGAGGTGTTAGTCGGAAGAGCGGCAGGTCCCTCATTCTTTGGCTCCTTCTGACTTCCAGGTCTGTTCCTTGCCCGTCCTGCTTGGCTCCGGGGACAGCTGCCTTAGTTTGCAGCCGTCGCCCATGGAGGAGCTGCTTTCTTCACTGCGGAGCCCTACGAAGGCGGGTGTGGCTTTTGCTCACGCGGTGTCCACAGCCGTAAGAATTTTGCGCATGGGTGACCCGGTTGCTCACTTTCCGGCGGACCATCTCTTGAAGGTTCTCCACCAGGGCTCTGGTGGGAGGGAGATCTTACTTCCCTTTGAGGGTTCGCTCCTTTCTTCCCTGACGGGGGCTTGGAGGCGTCCCGCCTCAGGGGATCTGGTGCCTCACCACCTTCTGCACCGGCATCTTCCGGCGCCGCGTGACCCGGCGTGCCTTTCCCTCCACCCCTCTGCTGCCAGTCCGCTTTTGTGGACCGCCTTTCCCTCCCTGCCGCCACTGTTGACTCTGTGTCCTGGGGGGCCCGCTGGCTGGATTCTTGGGGGTGCAACATGTTCGCCTCGAGCAGCGCTGCCCTGCGGGCCCTTAACACCTTGTGTGTTTTCGCTCGGGCCTCTTGTTTGTGGGACTCGGCTGAGTCTCTGGGATCCGCAGCCTCCCAAGAGACGGTCCAGGTGGACTTACGGCATCATGCTGTGGATGGCTGGGAGCTAGCGGCATTTATTCTCCTCTCCGATCTAGACATCTCAGAGGTGCTGGGCCGGGCCATGGCTTCCTCAGTTGCCCTCTGTCGCCATGCTTGGCTTCGGGACTGCGTGTTACCTGAAAATATTCGGGAGCGGCTCATTGATCTTCGGTTTGACAGCAGCCTGTTGTTCCATGCCCCGGCTGACTCCGCAAACGAAAGGTTCCTGGCGGGGCTCCGTCCTCCTCCTCCTTCCCCTCCTCGGTGACTGCTTAGTTGGGCTGCTTCTGGGTGCGTTCTTAGACCGCTTGTTATGACTGTGGAGGTTGCTTTCTGGCAAATGAGTCCTCCTTGGGATTTTGGCATTGTTGGCTGCTGGACGGCCCTTTGTTGCCTTTGTGTGTGTGTTTGCTGGAGTTGTTGCGCAGACTCGGCCCTGAGATTAGGCCTTCCGCTTTGCTTGGGCTGCTTGTCAAGCCTTCTGCAGGGTGTTTTTCCCCGTGGTCCTTTTGTTTTTTCCTCTGTTGCGGAAATTTTTCCGAAGAGGGTTCCCAAACCCATATCTTGGGACTTAACGTACCCTATGTGGGGTAGTGGTAGCTGTTATATAGCTTGCGCTCTGCTAGGGAGTTCTGGCTACCTTCGGGTGCCGGTTCTCCGTGGCGTTTCTGTATGTTGCTTTTGCTTCCTGAGGTCGTGTGCGCGGCCCCTCGTAGTGTTGGGGCCGGGCATTTTCTCAGCTTCCTGCCCCTGTCCTGAGGGCTGGGGTGATTGAGTGCTCCCTTGTTGGGCGTAGACTGCCCAGTCTTTCTGGGGCCCCGGGCTGTTCTTCTTGCTTTTTGCAGCTTATGACTGTTGGCGCTGTTATGGCTGGCCTGTTGCCTTCCATCTAGAGGGAGCTTGCCTTCCTTCCCTCTTTTCCTTGGGCTTTCTGGGCTTCTTCAGCTTCTTCCTCCTCTTCCTGTCTTGGCATTGGATGGAAGCTCTGTCGACTTGTGAGGGAGTGGGGCACTTCAGCCCCTATAGCCTTGGCCTTGGTTCTTCTGCTGTGAGGGTACGGGCTTCTTCAGTCTCTTTTCCTCATACACCTTCTGTGGTCGGTGGTGTTCTCCTTGTGAGGGTTCCTCTTGCCTGGCGGGATTGAAGATTCTCTTCTAGCCCGCAGATCTGGTCCCCTGTGGGACCTTTTGTTCCATCCAGGCTGGTGGGGTCCTTTCGCAGACCCTCCTCCCCGTGGGTTTTGCTAGGGTATCTATTCTACATGAAGGAATCTGCAGCTCATAGTCTCTATCAGATGTACGAGTTACTTACCTTCAGTAGCGATGTATCTGGCAGAGACGATTCTAGCTGCAGATTCCTTCACGGCCAGCCCTTCCTCCTCGTTCTGCGAGAACCCTTGTGTTGGTCTTTGGTACTCGCCTCCTGGTGGGCTGTGTCTCCTGTGAGTCCCTTCTTAGCTCCTGACGGGTGGCTCCGTCTAGTTGAGATTCATTCCTCCTCTTAATTCCTTGGAGGATGGGGTTACGGTGCTGCTGTGCCCCGCTGCTCTGGTTACTCCAGGTTGGGGGGGTTTACCTTCGTTCTCTGTCCTTCCCTCCCCTCCCTTCCCTTCCTGTTGCTGCTGAGGGTCCTGGCCCCTCTGCTTACCTCCGAATAGGGGTAATCTGGCTAGGCCTTGCCCTTATTCCTTGTGGGGTGGTTGCCCTCTATGCTGGGGTGGCTTAGAGGTTTGTGTTTGTCTGTCTGTCTTGGGACTGTCGCCCCTTCCTTATTCTGGATGGGGGTGGTGGACCTGTTACGTGTATCATGGCTTTTTACACATGTTCCGTGTTTCAGGGGGAAGGCTGTCTATGTACTGGCAGGGTGGCTGCTCAGGGCTCTGCTCTGTTCTTTCTTCTGCCCCTGCCTTTGGACACTGCAGTGTTGCACTGTTCCTTATGGTGTCGTGTGTCTCTCCTTTTTTCTACTCTTTCGCACACTGTTCCCATGTTCCCACAGTTTTTTGTCTGGTGGCTCCGCGTTGTGGTGCGGAAAAGTTCTCCGAAGAAAACGAACGTAGGCGCGCCGGGGTGGATCTTATATGACCTCGCTGACGTCATGTACGTGGACGACGCCTGGGCGGAGTCGTGTGGTGTCGCCCCGGTGCGCAGGGATGCTGTGGCAAAGGTTTTCCGGATCCAGTCTCACGCCTGGGGATAATTCTACGTGAAGGAATCTGCGGCTAGAATCGTCGCTACCGAAGGTAAGTAACTTGTACTATAGGAGCGCTGCCGTGGGGGTACAGGTAGCTGTTATTTTTTCCACAAGCTTTTTTTCGTCCTTGTTTCCCCTGCGTCTCGTTTTCCTCAGGGATGCCGGTTGCGGCCGCCATTTTATATTCAGTGGGATGCGGCGGTGAACGGCTGTGATATGCAAAAGCTTGGTTTCTGGTAATGCCTTAATTCTTATTATTTATTTAGAAGTTTTATACAGCGCTAGCCAGACCTGAAGGTACCAGATCGCTTTACAACATTTGTCGAATGACAGTCGGGTATACAAAGAGTGGAACAGTAAACACAGTGTTTAAAGACGGGTCATAGATCGGCATAAGTCACGTAGCATTCAAATGCCGAGTAGTAGTTGTGGTGGTAAAAGTAAGGCAGGGGTAAGGTGCGAGTCAAGAGGAAGATGCTGTAAGGAGTTGTTCTTATCGTAGTGACTGAATCCTCAGTTGGTGGCGGTTCGGTAATGTAGGTCCATTGTCACTTCTTGAAAGCTTGATTGAGGAAGAGCACTTTGAGCTGGCTTTTGAATTCTTTGAAGGAATGGTTATTCCTGATATGTATTGGGATGGCATTCCAAATTCTGGGTACATTTCCAGAGAAAGACCGGGATAAGGTCTTTTGTATGCGGGTTTTCGGGGGAATGAGTAGCATAGTATTGGTGCTCCTGAGATTTCTTGCCTGTCCCGCTTTGTTGAGTTTGGTGGCTAGATAGGTGGGTTTACCAGTGTGCAGAGCTTTATGGGTGAGACGGGCAGTTCTGAAGTTAGCACGCATTTCTATTGGGAGTAAATTAAGCTCTTTGATGTGTTCGTATTTCTTTACTCCTGTCACCATTCTGGCTGCTGCATGTAGGGTTGGTCTAAGAGGAGCAAGGTGTGATTTTGCCGTGAGGGTGGCGTTCCCGTAGTCTAATTTGGATAGCAGAAGGGATTGCGTGACTAGCTTAAGGTCTTTTGGAGGGATGAAGGGTTTGATTTTGTTTAGTAGTTTTAAGTTGAAAAAGGCACATCTTGAAGTGTTCTTGATGTGTTTGACCATGTCAAGGTTGGGGTCCAGAGTGATTCCCAGTGATTTCAGGGAGTCAGCCAGGATGAGAGTGCAGTGAGAGCATCAATAGACTTTATCCGTTCCGTAATTCGGGGGTCTGCTCTTTGTTGGCTATTAAGAGGATTTCTGCTTTGTCTTGATTGAGTTTCAGATGGTTTTCGGACAGCCAACTTTGGACTTCTATTAGGATGTCTTTAAGTCTTTGCATGTCCGCTATGGTGGAGGTTTCGAGGTAGATTTGGGTGTCATCGGCGTAAAGGTGGAAGGGTATGTTGGCGTTTTTTGAGAATGGTGGTGAGTGGCTCCATGTAAATGTTGAACAGTGCGGATGAGAGAACTGATCCTTGGGGAATGCCTCTGTTTTTGGGGTGTAGGTCAGACGTGAAGTTTCCGATTTTTATTCTTTGAGAGCGGTTTTGCAGGAAGGAGGTGAACCATTGTGAGACCACCCCTTATGCTCCTACCCTTTCTCTGAGTATGTTGATGAGTAGCTTGTGGTCAACCGTGTTGAAGACCGCCAAAAGGTCGAGGAGTAGACAGCAGCGGTCCTTGTCCAGTCATTTATGGACGTCATCAATGACATTCAAGGTGGCCATCTCTGTGCTGCATCCATTCCTAAATCCCGATTGGTGAGGGTCGAGGAGATCGTTAACTCACCCATCACATGGACAACAACGGAGGACACATTTTTCTAGTAGTTTGGCTAGGAATGGGAGATTGGAGACAGGCCTGAAGTTGTTGGGATCGTTTGGATCAGCGCCTCCTTTTTTCAGTAATGGTGTTACCTGACCGATTTTGAGGCAGTCCGGCATGATTCCTGTTTTCAGGGAGCTATTTATAATCTTCGGCCAGAGAGGGGCTAGGGAGAGTTTTAGTTTTTTATCCAGTTGGGCAGGGAGTGGGTCCTCAATGTGTGTTGAGGGCTTGGATCCGTTAGCCAATTCAATAATTTCCGTTTCAGTGATGGGTTCGAATTTTATCCAGTTCGTGGATTGCCTGAGTGGTTCATGTCTTCTTTATAGAGTAGCGGGCCTTTATTGGGGGTTCGGAGGTGATCCTTAAGTGAGAGCTCAATCTTTGATATTTTTTCATTGAAGAAATTGGCAAATTTGTTGCATAGGTCTTTGAGGCCGGAATTGGAGAAGGTGATGGTTTGGATGATTGCGGTCTGATGATATTGAAGCGGTCTTTGGGGCGATTTTTAGCATTATTTAGTGCACCACAGAAGAAGGTGGATTTTTCATTTTTGATGTGCTTTTTATATTTCTTACTTTCCTTTTTGAGTTGGTCAAGGTGGGTTGACGAAGGGTTGTTGAACCAACGTCTTTCTGCAACTCTTAGTGGTTCAACACTGACCTAAACTTGGAAAGAAGACAACTATCTCGATGGAAGGGTCTTGGTTCTTTTTCGTTTCAGGGGGCTATTTGGTCCAGCATTGTGGTCATAGACGCATTGTAGTGTGAGGTAAGTTCTGTTGTGGGCCTGTCGCCTGCGATGGAGGGGAGGAGTGTATTTAGCTTTTCTTCTAGTTCTGCGAGGGGGATCTGTCTCAGGTTTCTCGTCCAGTGAAAGTGTTCATTTGTGCGAGGCGGTAAATGTGTCTTTTGATTGATGTGAAAAAGAATGAGATGGTGGTCTGACCAGTCAACAGGGAGGGTACAGTCGATGGTGATTGCGTCTTCGTGAGCTATGATGGCATCCAGGATTGAGCCTTTGTTGTGGGTTTGTTAGGTGCAGTGTTGGGTCAAATTGTTATTGTGAAGGAGCTCATTTAAAGTTTGTATCAGACGGTTGTATACCTCATTCCAGTGAAGGTTTAGGTCTCCTAGTATTAGGTTGTTTGCGTCTGATAGAGAGCAATGTGTGATCAGGTCGGCCAGATGTTCTCCAAATGTGGGGGTTTTGCCTAGTGGATGGTAGAGGAGGTGGCAGTGAAGCATTTGGTTGTCAGACGTCTTAATGGTGGCGGTTAAGTATTCCAGTGAGTTATATTTGAAGGAGTCTGTTTCTGTTATAGAGATGTTCCTTTTATGTATGATTGGTTTTTTATGTCTTTGTTGATGATTGAGAATCCTGGGGGTACCAGCATATCGAAGATGGGGGGTGAGGATTCGTTCAACCAGGTTTCTGTGATGAACGTGATGTCTATGTTGTGTGTTAGGATGGTTTCTGCCAGTTCTGTAGCGTGTTTGTTCGCAGATCTGCAGTTCATGAGCATGCAGTTAGTCACCCTCTTGTTGAGTTTCTCATTTGGGGGAGCCAAAGGAATATTGGTGAGGTGAGCTGGAGGTCTCACCGTTCTCGGTGCGGTATGGTCACTACCAAATCCAGTGATTACTTGGATCACAGAATTGGGGACGACAGTTAGAGCTGCTTTATAGAATTCAGGGAGATCCCTCCCCTCTTGCATGGACATTACAGGCTAGTCCTTTTGGGTCTATGTGGCTGGTTTCTAAGGTGGGAGTTGTGTTCCATCTGAGTCATTGGGCCTTGTGGTGGTATGTGTGTTTATTGGTAGTACCTGTGTGTGTGTGAAGGGTGGGCTTTGGGTGATTGGAGTGGTGCGGTTAGACTAGATTTTATTATTAATACCCTGTTATACTATTTTTAGCTGGTATTCCAATCGTGCCAATCTTGGGGATGTATCCATGGAGGACAGAAGGGGGGAGTTTGGTCTTGGTGTGTCCAGAGCCTGGCCATCTATGGATGGGGAGTGCTTGGTTGTGTTCGAGGGTGGAAAGAGTTTATCTGTGTGGGTGTGACTCCCTGTGCTTCTAGTATCTGTGTGGTTTTTGAGGGAAATCGTAGGGGTGAGTTGTAAAGATTGTTTCGGGGATTAGGTGGCGATTTCACTGGGTTTAATGCAGGTAGAGAGTTCTGGGCTGTTGTCTGCGGGCTGGTTTCCTTTGTAGGTAGTTGGGGGGTATTGAGAGAGGGGGAGACTGGAGAAGGGCTGTAATGTATCATCCTGGATGAGCCTTGTGTTTGACGTGGCTAGTAGGGATGAGTTGGGGGGGAGCTGGATGGGATGGTGGGGCTGTGGGGAAATCGGTTGGAGGGTTGGGTTTGAATGGAAGGATTGTTTGATAGTTTTCCAGGGATGGTTGGCTCGAGGATTAGCGTTACTTTCGAGTGAGAGTGGAATAAATGAGTGAAGGCGATGCGTACCGTGGGGAAGAATGAGTAAAATGAGTCCAGGTTGTCATTATTGGATTGGATCAGGACCGTGCCATTGCTGTAAATGGTCGCAAAGGTGTTGCCGTTGCGTGTGTGGTGGTTAGATAGGTGGGATTTGAGAATGGAGTTCCATCCAGTCAGATTCTGGGTGTGGAAAATAAGATCCATTTTCTGCATGCCTTTTGAGGAGCAGTGGTATATGTCGGGACTGTGGATGACTTTATTCCCGGTGTACTTGACCCTGTGTGGTAGCCATTTTAGAGTCAGGCATCTCGTATAGCTCAATTGTAGGCCTTACATTTGGGCTTGATCGTTATTTGGCTGGGTTAATTTTTTAGTGAGCGCTTGGTGGCCGCTGCTTGCGCTGGTCGCAGGTCTTAAATTTGAGGCTCATTCATCATTTGGCAGGATTACTTAGTCAGTGAGCATTTGCTGATTGCTGCTCGCGCTGGTTGCATCGGCCTGTGGATGACGTGCACGCTAGTGAGCCTGGTCCCGCTATGCTGCCATTTTAGGGTCAGGCAGCCAGTAGCGTTTCACCTGGGCCTCATCGCAATCACCCCCGGGCCATGCGTCGTGTGTTTGAGCCTGCCCTTGGGGAGCCCATGTAGCAGACCTGTGTCGCTCGCCTCCCTAGCACTCACCAGTAACAGTGCGGTGTGCTTGATGGAAGCGGGAGACCTCAATGCCGGGTCTTGAACTTCCCAAATCCCGTCTTCAGAAGAGGAATCTCTCGAGGGAAGGCTATCTTCTTTGCAGCTACCTCGTTGCATGTGGGGGCGGCACCATCTGGAAGAGGGGACTCATCGTTTTTTCCTAATGGCTGCCATGCTCCCGGTCGCGGATCTCTCCTTGGACGCCAGATGCTCTCCGGGGGTCCCGAGGGGTCAGAATATGGTCCGGGACCGACAACGGTGTAATTCTCTGGTCGTTCCTCCGTGGTGCCTCGTTACGACCTGGAGGTAACGAGGTGCCGATCTTCGGGCACTACTGTTGTCTGTGTAGTGCACACACTGCTCGGATCGACCCAGTTCTCTGGATTCAGACTTCTTGGTTTCCGTATGACCGGTAGGTCCCGTTTGTATTTCGGTATTATTCGTTGTTCCTGTGTACATGCATACCATGCTTTGTAAGCATTAGCAGTCTTGCTTTAATAATAGCCTTTTTTGTCGTTAACCAGTGAAGTTCAAGAACTGCCAATCACGCATTCCTGCAGAAAAACATTAAAGACACTGGATGGCCCTCTGTGACCAAAAACAATTCACAGCACCAGACACCATGACTAGAAAATGTGCAGCTGTGCAGGGGATCGCCCTCAGCTTTGAGAGAAGGGAAAACGGAGGCGGCCTGGAGACGGTCTCAAGCGGACGGGTCTGGAGAAGATCTCAGAGGTTGACGGGTCAGGGGGTGGTCTCAAGCTGATGGGTCTTGCAGACAACTGGTCCTAACTGCTTTCTCGACATATATTGACCAAATGTATCCTCTCTTTGCCAAGCTTTAAAGCTACGCTGAAATACCTGTGACATTTTCTCACAGCCTTTACTTGTTCTCCTCTGCTTCTCATTTGTCTTCTCAAAAAAGGAGGAGGGAAGTGAGAAAACGATAGAAAAAGGAAGTGGTTATTGTATAATTTTGGCCCCCTGCTGAACTTCACAAAGTTTTTGTTTCTGCTGTAGCGAATCAAGGGATTTTTGCAGTTGTGTACACCAGTGGTATATCCCTTTTGCACATATATGGAGCCTCCCCCCCTCTTCAGCCAGAAGGGTGCCTATGCAACCATGTCTTCACTTTCTAAAGATTCCACTACTGCTGCTTCAAAACGCCAAAAGGAGAAGCCCTGTTCTCCTACCAACTCACCAATACCCATAACACTGGACGACCTCATGGAGGAAATAAAGCTTATGAAACCCTTTGTTATTGAAACCAATGCTACTCTTCAGAGACTAGAGGAGAAATGGTCTAATGCAGAGTCAAGGGTGCCGATGTTGGAGCAGAGGATCAGTCTTGCTCAAGATGCGATCCCCAAAGTTGTAGCTGTCTAACGAAATAGCTCTTCTCAAACAACAAATGGAAGACTTGGAAAACCGCAACAGGTGCAACAACCTTAGAACTTATGGTATTCCTGAGGGGGGGAGGGGCCTGACATGCTTGCCTTTCTTAAAATCCATATCCCTAAAATAGTTGGCCCCAAGGAAGGTACCACTTTTAACCTGCAACATGCGCACCGTATTGGTCCCAGGCTTTGGGGATCTCTCTCTACATCGTCAGTCAGTCGCCCCAGAGGGATAATTGTCCTTTTTTTTTTAATATACTGAACTGTTAATGGTTCTGTCTGCACCAAAGCAGAGAAAGCAGATGTTGTGGTCTGGACAAAGAGTTTTTCTCTCAGGATGTGACCCGCGCCACTGCAGCTTGTCGTAAGGAGTTCCTTTCTTTTCGCCCTGCTCTTCGCTCCATGAATGCCAGATATAGTCTTGTGCATCCTTGTTTTCTTAAAGTCACCTACAAGGAAAGGACTCACTCTTTCGATTTTCCTGAGGATTTACGAAAGTTTATTCTTCCCCACAAAGGAGAAGAAATGGACTTTGGGAAAACATGAATACTGACTTTTTTAATCAACTTTTAGGTCCTTTATTGCTTAACTTCTCTTATTTTACAGGCTCTGATGGTCTTTGCCTTTGTTCGCCTTTACCCACCTGTTGAACTCGTGGTTGTTTGTCTGCCCTCTCAAGGGACTATTCCTTATTAATTATGTGGTTTCTTTTCACAGATGTCTCGTCTTACACGGACACCCCTCCTCAATGTCCCTTCCTTCCTGTTCCTCCCTTCCAGCTTCTAGTGTTTATAGTTCTTCCTCACGTATTGGTAAGTGTTACTTCTTCCATTAAGTATACATGTATTCTATGTTTGTTCGTTATAGTATTCATCTTTCTAAGTTAGTTCTGTTTACCATATCTCTCTAGCTGCTGCTCCTTACAATATTCTTTTTATTCATCTTTTTAGCGGTCTTCGTCGTTCCTCTTTGACTTCATTGACTCTGTTGTCTGACTTGTTTTTGCGGTTCCCCGCTTCCTCATGCTGTTCTTTGCGGTTTGGAATTGTATTCTGCTCCTCTTGACTGAAGTCTCTTGGCTTCCTGTCAACTTCTTTTTAGAATGCTCATGGCTATGCTTATTGCTTCTTCCTTTTCACTATGACTGATAACACTTATATTGTGTCCTGGAATGTGAAGGGTCTGCGTAACCCCATCAAGAAAAAAAGGTTACTTACACATCTATGTAGATTACATTGTAAAATTGCAATGCTACATGAAGCTCATCTAAGTGAAAATTATATTAGTTCTCTTAAAAAGCACTGGGTGGGTAATGTTTATTGTTCTCCAGCTAAAGACAGAAAAAACGGAGATGTGACTTTATTTCATAAGGCTCTTTCCCTTACTATTGAAAAGGAGGAGAAGGATGCTAAAGGCAGATGGCTTCTTCTTCACCTAGTTATAAACGGTTCACCTATTTCTCTCCTTAACAGTTATGGTCCCACTGGTATTGATTCACAGTTTTGGCAGTCCATGTCGCATGTACTCTGCTCCTGTTCTAATCCCAACTTTCTAGTGGGTGGGACCGCAATCAGGTTATGGACCCCTTCATTGATAGGAAATCCTCTTCTAGATATATCCCCAATAAAATGCAAAAAAGCTCTATTCGCTCAAGAGGTTCAGTAGATGCTTGGAGGAGATACAATCAGGATAACTTGAAATTCTCCTTTTATTCTCCTACACATAATTCTAAATCTAGAATTGATTAAATTTTTTTGAGTTCCCATCTTCTCACTAACTTAACTGATGCTGAAATTGGATCCATACTTTTTTCTGATCATGGCCCTGTTTTTATTAATTTAGACCTCCCTTCTGAACCCTCCAAACCCCGTAGATGGTGCTTTAATCATTATTTACTCAAAGATCCTATTTTCATTGGCATTTCAAAGATTTTTTCCAGAATTTTTCTTATGAACACCAGTCGGACATACCTTTCCACACCATTTGGAATGCCTTTAAGCGACAGCCAGAGAATTTATTATTGATTATGTGGCTACTAAAAAGAAACAACTTCTCAAGGAATCAACTTCCTTACTATCTTCTATTAAACAACTCGAACATACCTATTTTTCTTCTAATGATGATGCTAGTCTTAAAAAATTAGTCCAAGCCAAATTAAATTTGAATGGAAAATCAATGGAAAAAGCCTCCGGGATGTTACTAAAAATGTATTCCAAATTCTATGGTGGACGTAATAGAGCTGGTGGACATAATAGAGCTGGTAAACTGCTAGCCAACTATTTCAAAGTCAAATCTCAAAAATCTAAAATAGTAAATATTGTTGATGATAAAGGTGTTAATCATTTCAAAGATGAGGAGATATTAAAATGTTTCACAGATTTTTCCAAAAACCTATATACTCCTGAATCTTCGCCCCTGACACTGCCTTGGATTCTTTTTTTTGATTTGTTGCCCCCTCACTCGCCCCTTCTCAAGATTGCTCTTTTTTGGATAAAGACCTGTCCCTTTCCGAGATCAAGTTATTTTTAGGTCAGTTACACAAAGATAAGGCCCCTGGCCCTGATGGCTTTACTGCTGAATTCTATTCCTGCATCTCAGATTCTTCTCCCTTATCTTTAATCTCATTTTCAGTACTTTATTTCACATAATGAGGCTTGTGGCACCTTTCTAGAAGCCATGATGTGTTTAATCCCAAAGAAGGATAAAGATCTCTCATTGTTTGCCAACTATCGCCCTATCTCTTCAATAAATGTAGATTGCAAAATTTTTGCTACGGTGTTTGCCCTTCATATTAATCAGGTAATTCCAGATTTGATCTGCTCTGTACAGACAGGGTTTGTCAAGGGAAGAACACTGGCAGATAATTCAAGAACCTTTTTGAATATTATTAATTGTGCGTCGAAAAGTTTCTTACCGGTTGCAGCCATCACCCTAAAACGCTGAGAAAGCCTTTGATCGCATTCATTGTTTTTTTATGATGCAGACACTCTCAAGTGGCCTGGCTTTGGTCCTGTTATCCTGTCTCTTATAAGTTTGCTATATTCTTCCCCAACCACTTCGGTTTTTGCAAATGGATCTCAACCCTCTTATTTTACCCTCCAAATGGGCACTCGTCAAGGCTGCCCTCTTTCACCTCTATTTTTTATATTATCTCTTGAACCTTTTCTTCATTCTTTGTGACATTCTCCCTTATTTCGGAGTTTTACAACCAAATTAATTGAAACTAAGTTTACTGCTTATGCTGAGAACATTTTGTAATATCTCCCCGATCCCCTTATCTCTGTACCTGCTTTTATTGACATTCTGCATCATACGCCGCCCTGTCGGGTTATAAGTTAAATGTTTCTAAATCTGAAGTACTTCCACTAAACAAATATTGTTTAAAAAATGTGTTTAAAGGAACAGGTTTCAAATGGACTACGATTTGCATCACATGTTTGGGGGTCAAATACTCTTCTTCAATTGTTAAAACGGTTCAACTTAATTTGGAGGATGTTTTATGAAAGGTGACTCGTGTGGCAGAGAAATGGTCTCCCATATTTCTATCTTGGTGGGGTAGATTGGACACAATCAAAATGATGATGCTCCCTGTTATTAACTTTTATCTGTCCATGTTACCAGTGAGGCTCCCATTAACATTCTTTAAATCTCTTAATAGTCTTTTAAGTAAATTTATCTTGAATAATCTGAAAGCTCGCATCTCTTTGTCTTCTTTGTCTGCACCTAAGGATCGGGGAGGTGTCAATTTCCCCAACTTCCGACAGTATCACTCCTACTTTCTCATGCGTCAAGTTTTATCATATTTATCTCCTTCGGAAACACTCCTTGTATCGGTCTGGTATAGATTGGAGGATTCTTTGATTCATCCCTTTACTCGCTAGCCAATTTTTCCCATTCTCCTCACAAAGTCCCCAAGCATCTCAGAATGTATATGAACTTTTAATCCGGTCCTTAACAAATCTCTTACACCTCTGCAAATGTTCCTGGATTCCCCTATATGGCATAATAGGTCCATTAAACTTTCCAACCATATTATTGTTTGGAAAGACTGGGTGGCTTAAGGGATAATCCAAGTTAAATATCTTGTACATGGCACACACTTTCTATCCTCTCAGAAAGTACAATCCAAATTTTGCCTGCCCGCCTCTTCCCTTCTTTAGTATCATTCTTTAAGAATGCTCTTAACCGAACAGTTTTTTCTTCTCTATAGCTCTCCTGCTTCTTTGTTAGACCCCTAGTAGAACCATTATCTACCTCTCTCTCCGTTCGGGCCTCTCATATCTAAAAATATCTTAATTTTTCTCTTCCCACTCACCCCAAGACTAAACATGAACTTCTACGGGAATCTGATTTGCAGTGTATCCTTTCAGTACGCACATGAAGCTCTATCTGGTCAAAAATACAACACACGGAGGAGGAGCTACGCTAGCAATCAAGATGGCTGCGTAAGCTCCCGGCTCCGCCGACCTCCGCCAGCAGCTCGAATATCCTGCCATTAATCCTGAACTCGCACCAGATTCCCGTGTTCGTGAAGTTTCTTTACTTCTAAAGGTGCAATCCCGAGTTTTTTATCTTATCGGAGGACGATGATACGCCGTGTTTCCATTCTCGGCCTAACAACGTGTGGAAGCCGGGGCCTCGATTTCTAACCTATCCGGGTTGGAGTTGATCAACATCGGCCGCGGGACCTGGACTGAGCCCGGTCTCCTGAAGTGTGCCGTGGGTTGTTGATGTTTGGTGACGATGCTGTGAGCGGTCTGCACCGGGGACGCACCGGCGTGCCGCGCCGGCTGCCGTGGTCGGGGTCCGGTGCCCGGAGACCCTGCTGCCTTCCCAGGGTGGACGGGCTTGGGCCCACGCTAACGGCGAAGGTGTCGATTTTGCAAGACGCGGAGCGCACACAGTTGACATTGGATTTGCGTGGCCTGTTACCCCTGAGTAGCCGGCCTCCGGGGTTCAAGTCCTGCTCATTCGCCTAGTGGGAGGGGTTGGAGCGGACGGAAGGCACGCCATCGCTGCAGGCCGTCATGGCCGCCATTGGGGCGCTCAATTTGCAAACCATCGCTGTGTTCCGGACACTGATTGTTCAAGTGGACGGTATCTTGGGACCGGATGACGACTCTTCGTTAAGTTTTCAGCTAGCTGTGGTACCAGCGGTGCACTGTACGCCTGAGATCGAGGACCCCGTGCGAAACCCGGATTTAATGAGCTTTGTCGGTTCCCAATTAACAACCAGCAAGCCCATGATTATCGCCAGCGTCCCCTGCTTGATCCTGCTGCCGCCTAATACATATATTGACGGTCTTCTATGGTGTAACAAGTTCCTCAGTGACTATTGGAGATACTCGCTATTCTTGGACACTTTTCCTCGCTCGATTAGTGGACATCGTGAACTTTTATCCTGTTTTCGATCCTGCAGCACCGACAACAACTTTTATGAACGCTTTGCCTTTTCCAGCAAGATGGCGTTCGAGTGAAACAGACTCTTACGAAGGACCGTACTGGCCAGGGCTGAACTTGACTACCTGGGTTTGATAAAACAGCTTTATTTCATGCCGGGATTGCGCCTATAATGTGACAGGAATTTGGTGGTTATTTGCTAAACTCCCCCGATTGGTCTGTATATTTTGCTGTATACTGGTTTTGACTATGTCTCGGGGTGGTCGCTTCTGGCGGGGGGTACGGGAGGCCGGGGGTATATTTGCTTTCTCCTCCTCCACTTTCTCTTCTTTCCTTCTTTTAGAGCAAGTTCTTGGACGACAGGCACGCTGCTAGTGGGGTTAGGCCGTAGCCATTGCAGGGGTGCAGGGTGGGGGGTTTCTTATTTTGCCTTTGTTTTGTTCTATGGCTCCTTTTTTCTTTCCTTTTTCTTTTTCACGAGAGGTGGGCTGTTAATCTTTCACTGATCCTCTCTTCATCTGGGTGTCTACACTGGCTTTAATTATCCTGTATCATTGAAGACGGGGTCTTGCGGTTGGGATTGTTCTAGATCGTCTGATATACTGTTTGTTCTTGTATGCGTAATCGAGATGACGTCACATGTTCCCATTGCATTGATTATTTGCCTGTATATTTCCCCTGCCTGTCCCTGTTTTGTATTTTATAGTACGATACCTGATATCTGTAATGCCTACTCTTGTTTTATTGCTAAAATAAAAAAATATATATAAAAAAAAAAAAAAAAAAAAAGAATACAACACACTTCTTGCAATGCCAGCAACACTCAAACCCTCTATTACTTTTATCAGAGGCTGTATTTAACCCCATTATCTGTCTCCACATGCAGTTCTGAGCTATCCCCTAACTGTTGGTCCTGCACAAACACTCCTGGTACATATTTACATTCCTTTTTTCTTTGTCCTAGTATTTCATCTTTTTTGGACATAGGTATACAAATCAATCCCCTTCATTTGCTCCATTAATTTTCCTTTTGATACTTACTCGATATTTTTGGGAAGTTATTCCGCAAATTGGTTTGGTACTCCTAAGTTGGACACGTTTGTGGATTTATTACTTGCCATTCCCTTCAGGGTATTACCTCTAACTGGAAGGACGCCACTAAGGCCACTTTTTATGGTTGGTCGAATCTTCTCTGCTACCATCATAGGCAGAACAGAGCCTCTGCCACGACCTCTCATCAACTCCTTCGAAAAGAAGCCCTTTGTCCTCCACTCACCAACAATTTATCCTCCCCGGTGATACACAACAAAGGCAGTACTTTTACCTTTCACCCGCCATGAGTATTGTGTTGTATTCTTCCTATATAGACTGTATAAACATAATATATTACTATCAATTTGTTATTTGAAAGCTTATAGTGCTCGTTATTGGACGTACCTATTTATCATATTTGGTAAGGATGTTGATATCTTATTGATTACTTTTTATTTCTCTCTCTGTCTTTTCTATATTTATAAAATCTAAAAACGCTAATTTGCTATGGTACATCATTTTTCATTATTGCTCCTAGCTTTTGGTTCTACTTTTAGATAATAGTAGCTATATTAGGTTTTCATTTTACTATGCTTATATATATTGTATGCGATCTCATGTAATTCTTTATAACCGCAGTTGTAATGTTATACCCTTGTTCTTATTTGTTTCATAAAGCTCTTTAAACTAAAAAAAAAAAAATACACTAAAAGTATGCCTACCTACGCTCCAGCAATACTATTGCTGGGATTCCAAGTCAGAGCCTCAGCGCCAACCCGTTCGGATGCCCGGCGCTGGGAGGCGGCTTGGCTGTCCAAAGTTGGTGATCTATATGAGGACAGACTCATGGTGGACTTTATGGTCCCAAGTGCTTGGGGTGACCTCCCAAAAGGAATTTTTCCCCAATGGCAGGATACATATGGTGTTGACACAAGCATGTTGACGACCCCGCCAAGAACCCCCTATGCATTCAGCACTAGAGACACTCCACACTATAGAACATGCGAGGCAGCTTGTGACATGGCTGTACAAAGGCATTAAAACCCAAGCCGGGGTGTCTCTACAGTCCCAACAGTATAACTGGGAAGCAGAGCTACACATAGTATTTGATGATAAAGGCTGGCAGGCAATCCTTTAATATTCCTCACAATTCCTGAAATGCACAATTTAAATTTATACAGGCGTGCATTCTACACAGAGCATACCTTACCTCCCAAAGGCTACATTCCTTTCCAGCAGCACTTCTTAACTGCCCTTGGTGTCACCCTGCTCCAGCACACCTGACACACATGCTGTGGAATTGTTTGCATTTGCACTCCTTTAGGGTGAGGTACTCACCACACTGTAGCGGCTAACAGGCAGGCAGCTTGAGTACTGCCCCCCCCCCCCACGACTCTCCAGGTAATCCTTTTCAGAGGCTGTCCCAAGACAGCAATAGTCAAGCTCACAATATGATACTTGGTACTTGCCAAACTATTGGCTTGCCGTTCCATTACTCGCCGCTGGACATCTATGTCGCTCCCTACACCAGCAACATGACATGCTGACCTCCAGCATTAGTCCCTGGCAGAGGGCATCACCTTAAGATGGGAGGAATGGCAAGGACGTAGACCAGTGGCAGCTGGGAGGGGGGGGCAAAGAAGTGTAGAAAAAAAGAAAAACATACCTCCTTGCCTCGTCTCACCTCTGTCGTTTCTCCGACCACAATGGAAAAGGAAGCACCCAGGCTTCCCTAAGCCAATCACAACACTGCAATGCAGCGTTGTGATTGGTCTGAACACCGTGGTTCTGCGCTCAGACAGGCAGTGGGAGCATGGGCATGTTCTCCACGCAGGCTGGGCTACAGCCTGGGTGAGAACATGCAAAGTGTGCATGACGGGTTGGCCGGCCCTAGACGGCCAGCCAGTCATGCGCACTTACAGTGTGCCACCATTTCTCCCCCTGCTCCTCTGTCATCAGTTATTATAATTAAATGTTTCCTTTATTTCACTGCTGCAAAGCAGTGGCGCGTCGCTCCTCTGCCTTAGCGGAGGAGCTGCCACTTACTTAGTCGCAACCCTGTAGTGGACCTCTCGGACAATCTATTACAGGCACATTAATTGTTAGTCAATAATGGTGACCTTCCACCATGATCGTAGCTTACTGATCCATTTTTTGACCCTTGCCAGGATGCTCGCACCCTCCCCCCCGACTAGCATTGGTAATGCTATAGTTTACATTGCGGGCCTTCATCCTGGTATTCATACTTTAGCGACTACCTCCCTCAAGTCCCTCACGGAGTTGTTACTGTTTAGTTTGTGCCACATTTTTATGTCTGTAACCAGACGCAATACGTATATCTGTGCTAAATGCCGTGACATGACAAATATGGAAGCTGTATATCTGGAATTGATGCACAACACCTATCATGTTTATGTGCAGCTGCGAGTGTAGTGCGACAATCAATAAAATGTTAATATTTTTTAAAAAAAAGCACTGAAAGGGTGAGATACTCATCCCATAGGAGCTGTATGTCAAGATAGTAGTGCTTCATTAACATAGGTACTAATGACTATGTTGCGGCCTGACAGACGTCCATGATAGGCAGTCATTAACTTTTGCAAAAAGGCCACCCTTGTCCTCGACTCCAATTTGTCTAGAAATATAGTGCCGTAATGTGACTGCACCAAGAGAGTCTGAAGCTAACTCAAGCGATGAGTCAAAGTCACCGCAACCAGAAACATAGGGGCAGATTTATAGAAAGTGACTCAGTGCAGCGCAGCCAAATGGCTTGCGCCACGCACTGAGTCACTTTCAAAGCACAAGGATGCGCCATATTTACAACAATATGTCGCATCTCTGTGCTTCCCCCTGCACTGGGATACAAACTGCGGCCATGCGCTGGCACACCATGGTGCAATGATGCCTGCGTTGTGGGGAGATTATTTTTTTGTGCAGGAAGAGAACCCTACCTGAACCAAAATAATCTGAAATGCTGTTTTTCAACTTCTACGTGTGCTACATTAGCACACATTGAAGTTGAAAAAAGTCATATTTTCAATGATTGTTTATGTTCAGGAAGGTACATTTTATCCTTGTTGTGCCTCCCTACGCCTCCCCTGGGGAGGCGTAGCATTCACACGCATTTCCAGATTTATAATACCTCGTAAATCTGGAAATGTGTCTGGTTACATGGGTTGTGCGTGGGAATACCCGCAGCAACACCCATGGAACATCCCTGTCACGCAAAGTGCTGCATGCAAAGGGGCCATATTTACAAGGACAGGAAAAGTCACGCAGGGTGGCATTTCCTGTCCTTGTAAACATGGAGCAGTAAAGCGCGCCACCGGTATGTCACAAAAAGTGACGCACTGGTGGCGCAAGGGGCTTGTAATGTAAATGTGCCCCATAGTCTTCAGAGTGAGGAGGCGTAGTGGACAGCTGTGCATTGGTTTAAATGCTTGCACATGAGGAATGTGAAAAACAAATTAGGATCCCACAGTGGCATTATAAAGGACTGAGGAGGAGAGAAATGAGTCAAATCTTTTAAAAACCTCATCACAACAGGTGATGTGAACCAGGACGATTGGCCTCATAAACATAAAAAGGCTGAAAGGGCAGACAATTCGATCTTTAACGATGCCCCCTGCAAGTCCTTGATGACCAGAGATAAAACAAACAAAACATCCGTTTGGCCTGTAATTGTTCAGTATTGCTAGTGCCACACATGGCAAGCAAGAAACTTGCTCCAGCACCCGGCATAGACTAACTTTGAGGTGGGATGCCTGGCAGCGAGGATGGCATCCAAAACTTTGGAAGGAAAATCACATCCAACTAACTGCCCTCGCTCAATCTCCATGCATAGAGGGGCAGACTCTGAAGGTTCAGGTGTTGTGGCAGCAGGTCCGCCTGAAGCGATAGCCTGAGTCCTCCTGAAGCAGTAGAATGATTGGAAGATAAATTCTCATGCACAGAATTTTCAGCTACCACACTTTACTTGACCGGTCTGAAACCGCTAGGATTACTTGGGCCTGGTCACTCCTTTTTTTCAGAACTCGGGGCAGAAGAAGCAGTGGCAGAAAAGCATACTGGAGTCCTGGAGCTCCACTCTGTGTGTAATGCATCTCCGAAACGATGCCGAAAAGACCCAGCCAGGGTTATCCCCATTGCTGGATGATGCCCAAGGTCACCTCAAGGTGTACCTGCCATTCAAGATCCATCCAGCACTGCCAAAAAGTTTGTCTGTCCTGGTGTTAAAAGATCCCACCAGGTCATTCACGACTAGGGAAATGCTTGACGCTCCAGACAGAGCTAGAGACTAAATGCCTCTTGGCACAGGACCCCATACCATCCTGTTGTTGTAGAACCACATGGCTGTGGTGTTGCCCATGAGAAGCTGAACCAGCATCCCTTTAATGGACAGGAGGAAGGCATCGGGCACCATGTGACTGGCCTGTAACTTGAACAAATTGATGGGGAGACGAGTCTCCACTTGAGACCAGAGTCCTCAGAGCTCTACCTCTCCCAGATGATCTCCCCAACCCAGCATCAACACATCTGTCAGCTCTGGGTGAGGCAGAGAGAAGCGTGTACCACTGGTCGAATGGCAGTTGAGCAGCCACCATTGCAGATATTTTGCAGGTCTCCTCCCAAACCTGAATGGAAGCAGAGGTGGTCCCCTGGTGCTGGGCCCACTGAGACTTCAGGTTCCACTGCAGAGCCCATACACCTAACTTATGACAGTTGAGTAAGATGAAGGGAGTCAAAAGACCCAGAAGCCTCAGAGTCACTCTCATAGAGACCAAGGACCGAGACTGAAACATCAGGATCATACCCTGAATGTCCTGGACTTGTGATGGAGGGAAGGCCCAAAACTGCACAATATCAAAGATGGCTCAATGAAAGTGATTTCAAAAAAGGGGGGTGTCCATCACCACCCCCTTTTCTGAATCGTTTTGGCCACTATAGGAGTGGCAGGGTATGCTCAGATGTGAGTCCCTTGCTCACTGCACCATCAAGATTCAAGCAAGCCGGGCCGAAGACGGCTGCAATGCCAGAAACCGGTCCCCGGAAGCTTGTTTCCTTTCCAGTAAAGAATTGGCTTGGTAGTTTGGTCTGCCCTGTTCCCATGATGCACTGGGCCAGGGACAGACTAATTTGCATGTAGCCAGGTTCTGAACTGGGATGGTGCAGTGAGCTAAAAAACGGTGATGGATCAAGCCCTGATCTTTTGACAGGGTATGAGTGTTCTGTTTAACTCAGATGCTCTGTCCATCACCACCCCCTTTTTCGGAATCGTTTTGGCCACTATAGGAGTGGCAGGGTATGCTCAGATGTGAGTCCCTTGCTCACTGCACCATCAGGATTCAAGCAAGCCGGGCCGAAGACAGCTGCAATGCCAGAAACCGGTCCCCGGAAGCTTGTTTCCTTTCCAGTAAAGAATTGGCTTGGTAGTTTGGTCTGCCCTGTTCCCATGATGCACTGGGCCAGGGACAGACTAATTTGCATGTAGCCAGGTTCTGAACTGGGATGGTGCAGTGAGCTAAAAAACGGTGATGGATCAAGCCCTGATCTTTTGACTGGGTATGAGTGTTCTGTTTAACTCAGATGCTCTGTCCATCACCACCCCCTTTTCTGAATCAATGAAAGTGAGTCTCAGCGAAGGAGTCAGGTGTTACTTCACCAACTTGGTGGCAAACCCCAATGATGTCAGGAGGTTTGCAGTGGTCTGGAGGTGGTCTACGACTGACTGGCAAGCCCGTCTTCAGCAGCCAGTTGTCGAGGTAGGAGAAAACCTATATCTTCAACCTCTAAAGGTGTGCTGTGACCACCGCCATCACTTTTGTGAACCCCAGAGGGGCACAGGTGAGGCCGAAGGCGAGCACCACAAACTTGAAATGTACCTCACCTAAATTGAACTGTAAGTTGATCTGTGGGACTGCAGGACTTGTACATGAAAATTAGCAACCTGCAAGTCCCAAGCCATCATCCAGTTGCCTGGATTCTGGGCCAACAAGAGCATCTTGAATTAGTCCTTCCGTAAGAAAGGGTTCAGAGGACGGAGCTCTAAAATGGAATGAAGGCCCCTGTCCTTCCTTGGCAAAAGGACAAATTAGGAGCAACAGCCAATCCCTATTTCCAGGGCTGGATCACGCTCTATGGCTTCTTTGGCTAAAACAACCTGCACTTCTTTGGGCAAGATGGACAGGTGCTCTTCTGAAAGACCCTCTGATGTGGGTGGGAGGTGCAGCAATTCTAAAGTTATTGCAGGGTATAACCTTGTTGAATAATGTGAAGGAGCCATCTGTCAGATGTTATCTTTTACCACCCTTGGAGTAACTGCCTGATCCTGCCCCCCAGGGTGGTTGAATACCACTAAGGGAAAAATAAAGAAGCTTGGAGGCAGATGGCGCAGGGGTCTGGGCACTGGGAAGTACACTGACTCTGGTGGCCTGGGCACTGTCTGCTTGATCCCTGCCAACTGGAGTGGCTGTTGTGGGGACTGTGACCTTTGGTGTTGGGAGCACACCAACACTCTGGAGTAGCCTTAAAAGGTGTGAAACTGTTGAGTATATTGTCTCACTGGGCTGAAAGGCATAAGGAACACACCATGATCCCTACTCCCTTTAAAGCATTCAACTGATGGAAGACGCCTTCAATTGGCTTATTCATAAGAGAGGCTTGCATGTCTCCAGAAAAAGCCTGTGGATCTCATTCAAGCTTGCTGCAGAAGCACCACGCTAGTGTCATCTGGTGTGCCCTCATAGTCGGTAATGTCCAGCCCACGGTAGATAATATATTTTGCTGCATCCTGGTTTGAGACGGGTTGGACCAAAATTCCTCGGGCCTGCCAGCAACATCTCACCAACCATTCTTCATAAAGCAAGGGTATATCTCCCCAGCAAAGAACTGGTATTGACTGACCAGAGGGCTAGAATGACAAAGGAAAATATCTGCTACCCCAAAGGCTTTTATTTGTTTTACTCTCCATCTGTGGGGGTGGAGGGGTTAGAGAAGTAGGAAATTAATTTGGGTTGACACTATTGATGTAAACCTCAACTACCAAACTTTCTGGCATAAGGTGCTCCGTCAAGAATGTAGGCTTACCCTGTGTCGGCCTGTGGCATATAACAACCTGCCTGTTCACTGGAGGACAGGAACAATACTTTGACCAGGTGCGTATTAGAATGTCAGTCAGGGCTTCATTACATAGAAGTAAAGGATTGAATGAAGTTTGTTCAGGTTGTAAAACTTCAGTCAGTATGTTAGTTTTGCATTCCACAGTTGGAAGTTGTAAATCCAATACCTATGCTACCCATCTCATTACTATGCGAAAGGAGGCCACTCTCTTTCTTCAGAGTTTGAATTAAAAAGTTGCTCAGAGGAAAAGGAATGATTCGGTCTGAGTCGGATTGACCTGGGTGCATCGGTACAGCTTTGGAATCTGACTTCGATCTGAGAAGAAAGCAGCTCTGAGATGAAAAGGACTAAAGAAAAGAAGTCTTCCTTCGGTGTCTGGGCCAGGGTGAATTTTGGTGCCGGTTTGGAAGTCAGCTCCGACGTCGAAGCAGAACCCAAGGTGGGTTCTGGAGTAGAACCACTGGTGGTAACCCAACTGGAGACTAAAGTGGACCCTTAGGACCCTAAGGCGCTCCATAGGGTGCTGGAGGTGTGTGAAAAATGTGCAACATGGCCTCTCCAAGGGCCTTAATCTGTTTCTACATCTCCTATGGACACAAACTCAGGGTGCATTAGGATCAGTTGTGGGATCGACCGCTCGGTGGGGGAACGAGACCGCAAAGCACCCGGATCGCCCCGCGACTTCTCAGAGTGGTAAGATTGGGACAAATGCCTCGTGGCCTTCTTGTGTTTGGGCTTCAATTTACCGGAAGACTTGGACCGTGATATGAACCTGTCACAGGAAAGCCTTGAGAGCCGCAGCGGTTCTGCACCCTTGACTTTGAGCAAGAGTGGGACTTCCGAGAACACCTCTGGTGTTAGGCAACATACAACTTTGCTTTGCGTTCCCAAAAAGCTGTCAGATTTATAAGGTCACAGTCCTTGCAGCGAAACCAAAAACCAGAGGATTACCTTGTGGGAATCTCCCTCAGATATTTGTTTCTGACAGTTCCTAAGAAGCTTCAACCATGTAATTTTAGGAGGGGGCATAGTTCCCTTTCACACTGAAAAAACATAAAACTCTTTAAAGAAAAAATCTGGTCAATTGACAAGGAAAATTTGGGAGTGAGCTCCGGATCCATGTAGGATGGCGCGGAAAGTTAGGAACTGATGACGCACAGGGTTGGGACCTAATATGCGGCGTCATTGTTACTTCCATAGTAGACCCAAGTCAATGCAGAGCAGCACGGTGCCACCCAGTGGCTTGCTGGAATAATGCTGAGTAAGTCTTTCAGATCCAGTCTGGCGTCTGTGGATATTCTCAAGGTAAGGAATCCACATTTAGAAGTTTCAGTCAGAAAAAAAGTTTAATGACCTGAAATGGAGGATTTGTGAAAGGGGTACGAGAGCGGGGATTTGGCATGCACCATAACCTAAATGTGTAATGTCCTACACACCACTGTGACTCATGTAGTTGCAAAGCGGAGCACAAGATGTCCCAATGACGAATAATAAATATTATTCATGCCAAATCTCTTACTACAAAATACATTATTTGATATCAACTACCCAGATGTGATTTTGCAAAAAAGTTGTCAAAAAGCAAATATGTGTAAAAAAGTATAAAGCAGAAGCTGCTTATAAATTTCCATTCCAGTTCCTGCAGCACTTAGACCATGTTGCATGTATATCAGATAACATGATGAATGAGTGTCAGATAGTAGGATCAATGCAGGATCGAGTGAATCACGTTTAACGTGCATTAGGGCTGTATGATTGATTTAAAGGCAAAAAAACCAAGGATTTTTAGGGGGATCAGCTATGAGCAGGAGACATCCTGTGGAATATCAGGGGCGCCAAGAAAGGGCAGCAAAATTGCTGTGACTACATCACTCTTCGGTGAAATGGTGTCAGTACTGGTGCACACACAGTCATCAAAATTGTACCCACGCCCACCGCTGAAATTGCCTAGAGGGTCAGAGTGAATGTCAAATGTAAATGTCATGGTACTTATAGAGCGCACTGTCACCAGGGTATGCAACGTTTACCACGCAATTTTTACAACGCACTACCATTACAACGAAACTTTTACAACGCAAAAACGTTTACAACGCATACCTTTACAACGCATGTTTTTACAACGCAGATACCTTTACAACGCATACCATTACAACGTAAGTATTGGTAAGTATATAATTATTTTTAAAATGTTATATGTTTGGGTTTTTGGGTAAAGGGGTATTTTTAGGGTTCAGGGTCAGTTTTCAGTTTTTGGGTAAAGGGGTATTTTTAGGGTTCAGGGTCAGTTTTCAGTTTTTGGGTAAAGGGGTATTTTTAGGGTTCAGGGTCAGTTTTTAGTTTTTGGGTAAAGGGGTATTTTTAGGGTTCATGGTCAGTTTTTAGTTTTTGGGTAAAGGGGTATTTTTAGGGTTCAGGGTCAGTTTTCAGTTTTTGGATAAAGGGGTATTTTTAGGGTTCAGGGTCAGTTTTCAGTTTTTGAGTAAAGGGGTATTTTTAGGGTTCAGGGTCAGTTTTCAGTTTTTGGGTAAAGTGGTATTTTTAGGGTTCAGGGTCAGTTTTGGGTTTTTGGGGTAATGGGGTATTTTTAGGGTTCAGGGTCAGTTTTCAGTTTTTGGGTAAAGGGGTATTTTTAGGGTTCAGGGTCAGTTTTGGGTTTTTGGGGTACAGGGGTATTTTTTATAAATAAAATAAAATTACATTTAAATTAAATTAATTAAATAAAATTAAATAAAATTAAATTATATTACAATATTTTGAATTAATTTAAATTAAAAAAATTATTATATACTTACCAATACTTACGTTGTAATGGTATGCGTTGTAAAGGTATATGCGTTGTAAAATCTTGCGTTGTAAAGGTATGCGTTGTAAAAGTTTTTGCGTTGTAAAAGTTTTGTTGTAATGGTAGGCGTTGTAAAAGTATGTGTTGTAACGTCATACATCCGTCACCAGACGGTCACCTTGCGGTGTCGCCTATGCGGTTTCCTGGCGCTGATACTCATACTGCTGTGGAACCCCTCCTGGCTTTCCCTGTGAAGTGTCCACTCCTGGGCACCCCCAGGGTGAAGCCAGGCATCCTTAGCGCTGTTGGGGCCGGTGTGGAGGCTAAGCAAGCTATTGCCCAGAGTTGCAGCGTCGGGCCCGTGATTAGAATAGGCACCGAGGCGAGAATTAACAGGTCCGAGGAAATTGAGCCTGAGACCCCGCCGAGGCGGGAATCGAACCCTGGTACCTGGCCAGAACTCTGCATCAGGGTCTGCCGCTCTAACCATTGAGCCACACTCCTCCAAGAGTGGAATATAAGTTATCTCGTTTGAGATGTAATTGATAGCCCATGTGAAAACAGAATGATGCGCTAACGCATTAAACCACACAGGTATGCCAAAGTATGGTACCACTCTCACTTGCTGTGGTCCATGTATTCACAATAGCATTTGAGGGATCATTAACTTTCAGATAATGTGCATGAATATGATGGTGATGAAGAGTAAAAACGACTATCAGCCACACCTAGGTCGCTTCTGATGCTGCTACCTCGCAACTGTGTACAGCTGCCAACTTTATAGCCAGTGATGCACCATCCACTCTGCAGGCTTTGAAGATGCCACATCTGGGTTAACGGACAGGGAAATCAGCAAAGTTCTTTCTATAAGGACAGATGATTAGTATATCCCCCCCCGAGGCTTCAGCAGATTGAGGTGTGCAGTTCTGCCTCAGACTATGAGTAGGAGGAGGCAGTGGGGACTGCTTCTGCAGTCTATGGGAAGCGTAGCCACAGTAGAAAGATGTGGCAGAGAGTGTATTCCTTTATGGCAGGACATGCTTCGATACTTATGACATCTAGGGAGGCAGAAACGGTCAAGAAACATTCGTTTTTCAATATTGAAAGGTTTGGTGCGCGCCCCATCCCTGTCGTAACTAACGCATGCGGTGGCACCTAAATATAGTTGCCTTATGAAGGGAATGATTAGTAAATCTAACCCCATACACTCCATATTTTGCTATGGGCCACACAATCAAAAGTGGAAGAGAGGTCCACAAAGGCCACATAAAGTTGGCCTTTTTTAATATTGTATATTTTGCTGCCACCAACGTC
Organism: Lissotriton helveticus; assembly: GCF_964261635.1. Classification (NCBI taxonomy): domain Eukaryota; kingdom Metazoa; phylum Chordata; class Amphibia; order Caudata; family Salamandridae; genus Lissotriton; species Lissotriton helveticus. Next base: position 1,353,481,534 of record NC_136059.1, on the reverse strand, counting down.
TAATGCAAGCACTGATCAATTGTTTCTTTGCCCTTTCAAAATCCATATAGTGTACAATACCCATACCATTGCTTATCATTAGTTGGCTTTCTTGTCAATCTCATTTCCTTGGTTATTATTCAATGGCTAACTTCCTCTTCTTGTGTCTGCTTTTTTTTCTTAATTTGTATTTGTTTTGTGGGGGCCTGGTAGCTGAACACTGCTACTGGGCAGCTTGCTCATTTATTTTTGCGCTCTTGTGCTTACTTCGACGGACGATCACAAGGGAAAATGTGATAAATAATCCCCCCACCCGGCCCCACCGCTCTTACCTGCGCGGCCCGGAGCTGTATGGTTGTTACAAAATGTAGTATGGTATCTCACACAGGTGTGAAGAATATTTCACTTTCCTTCGGTAACTCTGTTTCTCGATCTCACAGCAGATTCCTCACATTTAAATGAGCCTCCAGGTGACAGTCTCGGTCGGGGTAATTTTTCTACCAAAGTTCTCACAGGCTGATAGGTGGTGTCATGAGGCTCTGTGCAGACTTCATACCACCCCAGAAGTAAGAGAGTAGAGCTGCATGTATGCGCCACCCCTGCAGGCTAGAAACTGTTTTTTCCTTTTCCTTCAGCGCCCTCAGACCCGATGTGTAAAAGCAATTGTTTGTGACAGTGTGCTGAACTTTAACTTGGGACCTTATTAGATGGTAAACAGAAGCCACTCCACAGAACAGGGAGATGGGAGGGCAGTGAGGAATCTGTGGTTAGATAGAGCATCCACTAGAAGGAGTGTTACCAAAAGTAAGTTACTCTGCTGGATACTTCTAATCGCAGACTTATCACCTTTAGAACAGATACCAAAGCAGTACCTACCCAAATGTGGAGGGTCTGTGAAGTGGACTCAAACAAAAAGTCCTCTAGGACCGAATGTCCAAAGTGTGCTTCCTGCCAGACCAGACTTTCAAAGGCAATAGTACTTTGTGAACGCATTTACAGATTGCCTCATCACAGCCGGAGAGATATCAAGGATGGACGTCCCTCATGCAATTGCAGTCGTAATGGCCTTGATCCTAAAGGAATGGGCTCTCAGACCTCAGGGGCTGCAACTTGGCCAGTGTATAGCAGAGATTCAAGCAGGGTACTATCTGCCTCAACAGGATTCTCCTGTGCACAGCCTTCCCTTTCGTCTCTCCAGAAAACACCACAAAAAAACGTAACCTCCACTCAATGCACCTTAATATGCTAAATATAAAAACTCATCTGCCTTTTGGAGTCCACCGATAGAGCCTCTCCTCTTCCACAGGGAGAGGGGAGAAAAGAACACTGAAAGACTGACTATACACTGACTGACAGCTCAATGTGGACTGAAGTCACAACCTTAGGCGTAACGCCTTCTCGCGAAGCAGACGGCTTTGGTACAGGCCCAAGAATGAGTCCCAAAGCTGCAGCTGACCAGTTGGGGTCCCCTGCGGTTCCGTGGGGCTCAAAGAAGCGTCAGAGGGAGCCCGTAGAATCTGGAAGCTTTATAGCATGGCCTCCTTGAATGCTGCTATCTGCTGAGGATCGACAACAGCCAGGGCAATACCGGGTCCGCTGTGACTAAATGCAGGACTGGCTCGGAGTCAGAAGATGCCAGATCCTTCAAATGACAGCCTTATGACTTCTCATCTGACTGAGTGGTAGGATTTAGATTATTCCTACTAGGCTTTCTGGCACTTATGGTGCATTATCGACTTATCACAAGACTTCAAGTGAGAACAGGACTTTGCACTGGACCGAACTGGTGACGGCTATCAGAAACAGCCTCGTAAATTGGAGCAGGACCTATGTTTCAAAGGAGACCTCTTCTGCTTGGCAGAGTAAAGCTTCACCTCCCTCTCTATGATTGACTTTAGGTGCATGAGGGCACACTTATCTCATGACTGAATCGTGACTGGAGCCCAAGTACCATAGCACCCGTCGTACGGGTCCATGACCAACATCTGTTTCATCTTAAATATTACCAAAGAAATACAGAATTTAACAAATCAGGCATTAGAAAATGGAGAGATATCGAGCAAAGAATATGAGTTTTTGAATTTCAACCAAGGCAAACTAGCTTGTGTATATGGTTTACCAAAGATACACAAGAATCAGAGTAATCCCCCATACCGTCCCATAGTTTCTACTATAGGAACAGTAACAGAACCTCTTTCTAAATATGTGGACAATTATCTCCGTCCCCATATTCATAAGATTGAGTCATATGTTTGAGATACAGGTCATATGATTTCGAAAATAGAAGGATTAGATTTTAACTCTACACATGATCTACTTGTAACCATGGATGTGGAATCCTTATATAGTAATATACCACTTGCAGAAGCTATGGAAACCACAGCATGGTTTATTGAAGAGTTCAATATTGATTGTCCTTCTTCTTTTTTACTTGCCTGTTTGAAAATTGTACTCAATGAAAACATCTTTAGCTTTGGTTCTCCCATCTATCGCCAAAACAAAGGAGTGAGTATGGGGGCTTCAGTGGCCCCGTCGGTCGCCAATATTTATATGGCGGCCTTTGAAAAGAAACATATACAAAACGAAATTGCCCCCTTTTTTGAGTCCATCTCCCATTGGTCCAGATATATCGATGATATTTTCTTTGTCTGGACTGATGGGAGAGATACTCTAACTGAATTTACAGCTTGGATTAATGAGGCATACCCTAACTTGCGGTTTACTACACATGTGAGTGCAGAAAAGGTGGAATTCTTAGACATTGTGATAATGACAGACCACGGAAAATTGAAAGTAGACTTACATGTGAAACCTACAGCGAGAAATACGCCCTTACACTATAAGAGTTTCCATCCTAGAACACAAAAAGACAGTATTCCTTTCTCACAGTTTTTACGAGTCAGACGTAATTGTACAGATCTCGCAGACTTCGATAAGCAGGCCCTGATCATGAGATCCAAATTTATTGAGAGAGGCTATCCACATCGTCTAGTAAGAACATCATACAAAAGGGCCAGATACTATGACCGTGATTGTCTTTTGAGAGTAAAACTTACAAATGAGAACAAAAAAGTGTTATGTATCACTAAGCACTCCACAGTTAATGCTAAAGTGAAACAAATCATTAGCTCCAACTGGCACATACTTAACAGTAACTGTACAGTAGAAACAAAATTGGATAAGCCATTATTCGCCCACCGGCGTAATAAAAACATTAAAGATTTCATTGTACATTCTCGCTTTTCTGAACATACTGGCAAACAGAAATATGTACAGAAATCTATTTTGACTAATAATCCTATTAGAGGAACTTTTCCCTGTTCGACTTGTATCTCGTGCAAAGGCATCATTGCAGGTGAGGAATTTACATGCAATGGTCATAACACCAAAGCCGAGGAAATGTGGAATTGCAAATCCACTAATGTTATCTACTTTGTACAGTGCCCCTGCCTTTTAGGTTATGTAGGGGAAACCTCCAGAATGGTCCAAAAACGCTTAACTGAACATCGTTCTGCTATCGGAACGAAGAAAATGATTGCCCCCATGGTGAAACATTCTTTAGAAATGAACCATGGCCCTGAAGAAATAAAGTGGCGCATTTTAGAGAAAATTCGAACTTCAGACTCCCAAGGCGGTGCGGCAATAAGAAAGAAGAGAGAGGTTTATTGGATTTTTGTGTTTGACACCTTCCGACGCGGTCTCAACAGTGAGATTCCGTGGGAAAATGCCATCCATTAGGGCTTTGACAATGACTTCAGATTATAATTTTTTCTTTAGTTTTTATAGGCCCAATATTCATGTATATCTGATGGTGAAAATATAGATGAGTCACCTGTCAATATTTGGTCCGTTTGAGAAGATGATATTGACTTTTTTCATTGCATATTCATCATTTGAACCTTTCCTAGTTTCAGATTAAAGCACAGAACATAGAACAGCATGTCTCTATGCACAATTCAAATAAATACCCATAGGTTTGGTATCTATAAATAAAGTAATGAGACGTATGCAGCCTCTTGACTTGACTTTTTTCATTGCATATTCATCATTTGAACCTTTCCTAGTTTCAGATTAATTAAAGCACAGAACATAGAACAGCATGTCTCTATGCACAATTCAAATAAATACCCATAGGTTTGGTATCTATAAATAAAGTAATGAGACGTATGCAGCCTTTATTATTTTCAACCTGCCTGCGTTTGATTTACACGATAAATCTCTCAGTAATTTAATAACAATAGAACAGTGAACATAGTTCCTCATTTGTCTCCTTACACAGGGAGAATTATACAATAGAATAGTAGTTCTACTCTGTTGTCTATTTTTTCTAAAAGGACGTTGAAATCTGTTGTCCTTTTAGCGTTTTTCATTATCACTCCTAATTTTCCAAAATCGGTATCTCATTGTGCTTTTTTACTCCTAACTATTTACTTAGACTACTCGATTAAATTAATTATGAACTATAAAGGATAAATTAACGAGCGTTTACCGCCCTTCGGGTAACAGTGAATGTAGTCTGTTATTTAGTTCTCATCACTCGGATTAACAGCGTTCGTAGTCTGCCATCTATTTCCTCTGAAGGGATGACTACACCCTAGTCCCTTAACGCTTTTCATTAGTTTTTGTATGTTTTGTATGTAGTCTGTCATCTATTTCTTTTAAAGGGATGACTACACCTTAGTCCCTCAACGCTTTTCATTAGTTTTTGTATGCTTTTGCTTAAATCTGGAGTCCTTTGGCGTTTTTTTCCCCTCGTAATTATCCACTCAGCTGAGATTGTTAAACCTATTTAGAATTAATTAACTGTAGAGTGTAAAGTATAAATACTGAGCGGCTACCGCTACTCGGGATACACGCCAGCGACAGCGCAGAACCCAGTGCCTCGCTCCTGGACCCCGCCGGACTGACATCAGGATTTTATTTTTGTAAGTAACTACTCTACCCCTTTTTATTTTTCCGACGCCTTAGAGCCGGCTTGTCCTTTAGATAGATAGTTGATTTATGGTTATTTTTAGTTGCAGTAATTATCGACACTAGGAAGATCTTCATATCGAGAAGGCCTCCTTTGTTTTACCCGGCTGCGAAACATTCAAAACCCAGGAGGTAATTTATTCTTTATATGCTTCCCTAGAATTGTAAAAAAAATTCTTTCAAAATAAAGGCTATTGTCCTTTACCTGGAATTATTTATTTTTATTCCGTTTAGGTTGTTTTAATCATTCAAAAAGGTCTAAGGAGCGAGGGCCTGAGTATTAAAGATTACATCAGGTAAACGTGGTTAAACTGCATAAACATTTTTTTAGATCGATAGGCCACGACTCAGATGATCAAAAACGTATATTCTTACATTATATATATATTACTTTATTCCCTGTAGGTTGTTCTAACTTTTTAAAAAGATCTAAAGAGCCTGAGTATTAAAGAGTACATCAGGTAAACGTGTTCACAATATACATTATTTAGATTGATCAAATGACCAAAACATATATTCTGACATTACAAATTTTATTTTTTAGGAAATTTATCATTTTTTGCAAGAATACATTTATTAACAATAGATATAAGAGATACGAAGGTGAATATTATAAATCAGGTGATAGTCGCATGTTTATTTTTGAGCTAGTATTAATCTAGTGTTTATATCAATAATTTTTTCGTTATGGCTTATACTTTGATCAGTTGAAAACGTAACCCCCCTGATAATAAATTAGAAACACCATTTTGTCTAACAATTAAGAATATCATTCTAAAGAGTATAGAAAAGTACGAACATATAAATTAAATATTCCATTAATAGATATAAAGAATTGATATCATTCTTATATGAATCTCAATATCTAGTTTTTGAACCTTCGGTAATCTGCTCATTGGTAAGATTTATAACAACTAACACCTAAGGCCATATGCACTAGACTAACATCATGGTTCTTCTTTTCAGCTTTTTAATCCAGCTATCATCAATTAGCAAGAGTTTTTCGTTTTGGTGTGCTCTTTTAAAGAGTGTAAGTATAATATTTTGCAAATAATATAAATCATAATATAGCATCAATGGTTATTTGATCACTCCAAAATATGAGATGCCCCCTTAAACTGAAAATAGCGTAGTCCATCCCCCCACAGTTAAATCAATGTCCGAGAGAAATGCACAGAGAATTGAAAGCCCCAATTTTAGGGCACACTTCTGAAATGTAAAGATGTCAATTTCTTCTGTAAATATGAAATAGGTTTGATGTAGTAGGTGTTGCACGGTTCTGTAATTTTCCATTTTGATTGAAATATGATTGAAATGATATTGTTGTTTTTAAACAAATATCCATGGAATTTGTTTTCTATTTCCTTTTCCTTCTACATTCAGGACATACGTGGCTGCTCCAGAAGAAGGCGCTGGTTGCCGAAACGCGCGTAGAGAATTATTCCCTTATGCCACTTTTTAAATTTTGCTTTTGAAAGTTTTTCTTTATGTACTGATTGTCCTCTTGTATATTTTAGCAATTTGTTGAATTTTAATTAATGTTCAGTCTCATGAATTGTATGATATAATTGATATGATTTATTATCTTGCTGATATATTGTTTAGCAATTTTTGTGTTTTTATGTGTTTCTTAATTTGTTATAAAATATTGTGCTTATGATTTCAAGATTCGAATTATATGTTTTTAATGATTGAAATTTCTGTGTCCATATAATATTATAATACAAATTCTAATCAGTCCTACTCACACTATTTCGCTTTACATGATTATTCCATTGTGATAAAAATAGGTTTGAGTGCCTTGGTTGATATCTCTCATGCTGTTTATCCCTGACCATGGACTTGTAGTATCTACTCTCTCAGGGGGTCCTAGATATATGCACATTATTTTTTTCAACATCTGTTTCTTGCCATCGCAGTACGACTTGAATCCGATTGTGTTCGGGGAGGCATCTTCCCTGTCACACTGAGTTTGAAGTAGTCCGGAAAACAAACAGTTGGGAGCAGAGCTCCAGGTCAGCGTTGATGGCATGGAAAGGTATAAACTGACAACACCATGCAGGAGTGGCACTTATATGCAGCTCTGCTCATCACTTTGGGGCGGCAGGAAGTCACCACAGAGCTGTATGGCACCACCTACTGGTGTGCAGAGAGCATTGCTGAAAAGAATCTCTGGATCCAGTCAGTTGTCGAATATTTCCAGGGTGAGGAATGGGCAGTCAGAAGTATCCATCAGAAATAAGTTACTGATAGGGCACAAAGAGCAGCAATTGCGATCTGTTAACATTACTCTTAATATTCATTATTGAAGATTGTTTGAAAAACAACTACAGACAACACGTTTTGGTGGTAAATAGCAGGTATTTATTGGTAATGAAAAAAACAAACCTAAGATTACCTGAACTATTGCATTTATTAATGTATCGTGTTCGTGTTTCTCTACCTCTTCGCATTAGAGACAAATATACAATCAACATTCAGATATCACAGAATGCACACCAGATAGCAATTCTTCAGGCCTTTTACATTTAACCACCAAAACAGATGCTGGATTCTGCAATATAGTACAAAATTCTACACTCCAGTCTTATGCTAATCCTCCTTCAACTTATTCCCGTTGCTGTACAAATAAATGGCCACCTATAATGGCTTACAAGTTAATAACAGGACAAAAATATACATTGCACTGACACAAAAAGTCAGCTGTGTTAATAGTCATGCAACAAGTAACCAAACTTGCTGAAATTAAAAATACTTCCTAAAAACAGTTTAACTGCATAAATATTTATTTTTTGTACACGGTTCATAAAATGGTTCTTAGTAGAACGCAGAGCCAAAAAATTGATAATATTTTACAAACGAAGGTGCAAAATAATTTACCTATGGTGTTTGCTACTGGGTGGTCGGGGGCAGGCCCCAGGAGAGGAAACCTCTCACCTTGGAAAGCAGGACATTACAATAACGTGCTACATACAAATGGTGGGAGGGAGGATAAATTAAAGGTTAAGAATTCTATGACAGAAAAGCCTTGAGGAACTTGCATTTGGAATATGGACTGCCTTACATGGTATTTACTGTACATCGTGACTATATAATGCTTAAACACACAGCCATTCAGAGACCTGTTTACTGCACGGTCATTTAGCAGACGTAACAAGGGAGAAATTAATTCAAATTGAATAAAAATTGTTGCCCACAGCACCGCGTTGATGAGATTAAACACAAGTGTGTGTATTTGGTACCATACCTTTTCTACTCTACTTACAGCTACATACCAAACTGAAAGAAAGTATGTGTAAAAAGACTTCGTTTAAATCCTCTTTCATTGATTCACTTGCTTGACTCAATGAAAGATACCAACGCTGGAGAAATGTAATAAAAGGTAAGGACATTGTTTTTTTTGTTAGTTTTATTTTATATAGAAAGGATGAGAATCATTAAGCCATTTCATGTTTTTCTCTCAGCATTTGGTAAACAAAAAAAAGTTTAAAAAAGCAATATATTTTCTACGTTTTGAAGAAAGTGAAAATGTTGTGCTTTGTGGAGAGGCCTGCTATTTGGAGTCCTGTTGCTGGTATAACTCGATTGCATATAACTTTAAGAAATTAGCTATGCATACTTTTCCTGTGGTGAAGAGTGTACAGGTGCCTACTTATACAGTCCCTTCAACTTGTCTATCAAACTTTTGCTATTAAATGCTGTGAAAAGTAGTTTAGACATCTCCAGAAACGCTCCCAAACATCTTAAAGGTGCACAAAACATTGTTTACAACTTCTAAATACATCATTTTAAATACACTCCACATTTAAGCTCAACCGTGACCAACAATATAGCCTTTTTTGTTCTATACGACTGTGATGTTAGCCCCCCGACCAAGAAAAGCTGCACTGCGAGTTGTTTGTGACAGTATCCCCCGACTACCTATGCATTAAACCTAATTGTATTTCTGCAATTTTGCTTGAGGAAATGCTTTTTGACTTGGACAGATACCCCTAAATGATTGACTGCCCCCGATTCCTTGAGGCATTATAAATGTTCAATAAATGACTCCCTGACTAAAGTACCATTGAATGTATTGGAGAAATATGAGCCACCAGCAGGCTCTGCATAGTGTGCCATGGATGCTCCGATTATTGGTTTACTGTACTGAGACACCTTGTGGTAGATAATTCTGTTAAACAATTGTGGTCACAGTTTAAGAAGTAAGAGAGAAATCCATCAGTAAGAAATGATCAGGGAATCATTCCGTGGAGGGTGTGATGACTATTAATGCCCCTAGACCGAATAATGCTGGGGCACTTTGCAATCACTATAACAGTGGACCACTGAATTCTCCACAATATGCCACCAGCGCATCAGATGTACTTAAATCCAACCCGCTGCTTCCCCTTTCCTTCATTGTAACATGCACACAAATCGTTTCTAAGTGCTTAAAGTTTGTTTCACAGAAGCTCTAGGAATTACCTGGCTTCTGCTGAAAGAACACTTGAGTTCAACATAGGAGAAGGGATTTAAGGGCACAATGGACGTCATGAATATTGCACAGCAGGACCCCACAATATACATGTTCCAAATTACGACCAAATGTTGTTTTTTTTGTTACCCTCTTCGTGATATTTATCCACAATGATCTTCGGTAAGATGGCATTAGACGAAAAAAACTGGTTTTAGAACACTACTAATTTCTGGGGGGCAGGGGGGTAGTCATGACTCTAGCCCTTTTGGAATTGCAAAGAATGATTAAAAAACATAAAACTAGAGCAGTCATCACAAAATGGCTCTGTCAGCTGAACAGCCATCGCTAATCACCATGCTAAACATTAGAAAGCAGAATGTGCTTAACATCTGCATATATAGGGCAGATAATTAAAAAAAATCTCCTTGCATAGCAGTCTGAGCCCTTTCAGAAATTACCATAACATTAATTAAATACATGTAGATGTACAACTGGTCACACTGTGGCCTGTTACCAGCACAGGCACGCAGGTGACTAGGGGGTTTACAGCGTCATCATTAAAAAAAAAATGACTGCCTATCTCGAATAAGCAAGGTGGACTAGACTTCCTACTGGGAGAAAAAAACCAAATTGCACAACACTGAAATGGTAGTACGCCTCGCAATAGTTGCTACAGGACATGGTCATTCCCAATTGAGCACCGGGATAAAGACTCCCTGGGATAAGGAACCGCCTGCCGCACTTAATGAGATACTGTGAGCAACTAAAAAAAAATGTTATAGAAAATAAAATACCGAAACATGCCCAGGAGGAATTTTTAAATAATAAAAAACACCTATAATGCTGCTGACGTTTTTTTAGTTGGCTGTTTTTTTTTAAAAACACATTCTTGTAGTAACATGAAGGATGGAAATATTTGTTTGTAGATAAAGCATAGGCAAATCATTGAATCAGGGTGATCTGATGTCCCATGTAACAGGCAGTTACTTAAGTTCATACAGTATTTGGATAAAAAAAAGCCCATTATACGTATTTACAATATACACAAAGTTGCTTGTACAGAAGGCAGATTTACAACTATATTCTTAAAATGATCTTTTTTACGCGGACAAAGAGAGCAGCTCTACAAACACAAGACACGAGACGGGTGAATGAGGAACCGGTGAGGGTTTTTTTCATTTTGTATTTTTCTGTTAATGTATTTGTAAGCGCAAAGGGTTGGCTAGGCGAAAAGCTTCATTCCTGGAATTATCCAAACTTGGTTCTTGTTTGGTGCATTTGCTATAAGCCCAATGAAATCAGTATAAATTTATGATCCCGTTTTGTTTTGTTTTGTTTTAGGTGAGTGCTTAAAAACACAGTACAAGGATACATGTAAACAGACAGTTTTTTGTTTATAACTCTTTCTCAAGTTCTCTGTAAAGGTGCAAAAAGTGATTAATGGAGGTATGCTCCTCAAAAACACCATCTATATTACGTTTGGCCAGTTGGCGGCTTTCTAGTTCCTAGACCCGTCTTCGGAGCCCCGCTCGTGACGCAGGTTGAAATAGCAGTTTTGACAGACTCGCACGGGAGAGGAGATTTTCAAACGCTTTATTTCAGACTGGAATCGGCTGCACCTAGAGTGGTTTGGAGAAGGCGAAAATACATAAGCAGTGAGAAGGGATTCTTGTCTGAGACAGACATATAATTATTTTTCTAACTTAACGTTATGAGAAATTAACTTTATTTAAATAACTCCCTTCTAGATTGGAGGTCTACAGTACCATGTTAAACACATACTTGAATAAATGTTTTGTTTCAATTAATAACAAAAATTGTTACAAAAGGCTGGGCATGGTATGTCCTTCCACGCACCTTCCTTGGTCATTGATAAAAACAACATCGTATCATTTCATTAGTACATTTCAAACAGTTACACAAGACATAAACATGAGTGTCCATAAAATTTATATGTGCGCGCTGATTTGGGCCTGTGGTCTGCCTTTAGACCGAGGCTCGATCCTTGCTTAGGAGATCTTTAAGTTATACACATACTTAATTTCATCATTGCAGTCTAGTTGCAATAAATAAAACATAACTACGAAACCTAAAAGTATCTTACAGTTGGCTTATGGTGTGACAGTAGTAAGATCACCGCCGACCAGCTCACCACCTCCCTCAGCCAGAGTCCACCCGCCAGCACAACGGACCCCAACGAAGCAGCCCGCAACTTCACACAGTGGCTGACCGCCTGCGCTGACAACCTCGCACCACTGAAGAACCCTCCCAGCAGACGGAGAAGCAAGAAGGCCTCCTGGTTCACCGACGAACTCAAGGACTCCAAGAAGAACTGCCGCACCCTCGAGAAAGCCTGGCTCCTCGACCAGACCACAGACAACATGACCGCCCTCAAACAAGCCACCCGCAAACACCACCAGCTCATCTGCACCACCAAGAAGAAATCACTAAAGGATCGACTGGACAACAACGCCCACGACAGCAAGGAACTCTTCAGCATCGTCAAGGAGTTCTCCAACCCCAGCACCGGCAACAACGACATCACTCCCTCACAAGATCTCTGCGACTCTCTCGCCTCGTTCTTCCACCGCAAGATCGCCGACATCCACAACAGTTTCGGCGCACCACCCACGCACCCAACCGTCAAACCAACGCCCCCCACCACCACCCTCCGCACCTGGACCACAGTGACCACCGAAGACACAGCCCGCACGATGAACACCATCCACTCCGGATCACCCACCGACCCGTGCCCCCACCACGTCATCAACAAGGCTGACTCCACCATCGCACCCCAACTCCGGAACATCATCAACTCCTCCTTCAACACCGCCACCTTCCTGAAGTGCTGGAAGCATGCCGAGCTCACCGCCCTACTGAAGAAACCAACAGCGGACCCCACCGACCTCAAGAACTTCCGCCGCATCTCGCTCCTCCCTTTTCCTGCTAAAGTCATCGAGAAGATCGTCAACAGACAGCTGGCCTCCTTCGTCGAGACGAACGGATCCCTCGACCCCTCGCAGTCCGGTTTCAGAGCCAACCACAGCACCGAAACCGCCCTCATCGCAGCCACTGACGACATCCGAGCCCTGCTCGACAACGGGGAAAGAGCGGCACTCATCCTCCTGGACCTCTCTGCAGCGTTCGACACTGTCTGTCACCGCACCCTAGTTCAACGCCTCAGCAACATCGGCATCCAGGAGAAGGCATTGTAGTGGATCGTCTCGTTCCTCGCCGGAAGAACACAGAGAGTTCGCCTCCCCCCGTTTTGATCCGAGGCCACTGAAGTCATCTGCGGCGTACCACAAGGATCATCACTCAGCCCCACCCTCTTCAATGTCTACATGAGACCTCTTGCAGCCATCGCACGCCAACACAACCTCAACATCATCTCCTACGCCGACACCCAGCTGATCCTTTCCCTCACCAGGGACCCTGACACCGCCAGAACCAGCCTACACGAAGGGATGAAAGACGTCGCCGAATGGATGAAGACCAACCGCCTGAAACTGAACTCAGACAAGACGGAAGTCCTCATCCTGGGACCATCACCCTCCGCCTGGAACGACTCCTGGTGGCCCCCCGCCCTGGGCACCGCTGCCAAACCAACAGACCACGCACACAACCTGGGCTTCATCCTGGACTCCTCCCTCTCGATGACCAGACAAGTCAACGCCGTCTCATCATCGTGCTCCCACACCCTACGCATGCTCCGCAAGATCTTCCGATGGATCCCGACCGAAACCAGGAAGACGGTCACCCAGGCACTCGTCACCAGCCGACTGGACTACGGAAACACCCTCTACGCCGGAACCACAGCCAAGCTACAGAGAAGACTTCAACGCATCCAAAACGCATCCGCCCGACTCATCCTGGACATCCCCCGACGCTGCCACATCTCCAGCCACCTGAGGGACCTGCACTGGCTCCCCGTCAACAAGAGGATCACGTTCAGGCTCCTCACCCACGCACACAAGTCTCTCCACGACCTGGGCCCCAAGTACCTCAACGACTGCCTGACCTTCTACACACCCACCCGCCAGCTATGATCGACCAGCCACGCCCTCGCCACCGTTCCACGCATCCAAAGAGCCACCGCCGGAGGAAGATCCTTCTCCTACCTGGCGGCCAAAACATGGAACTTCCTCCCCATCCACCTTCGACTGACCCAGGACCATCTCGCCTTCAGAAGACAACTCAAGACCTGGCTGTTCGAACAGTAGCAGACCCCTTCCCCCAAGCGCCTTGAGACCCTCCCGGGTGAGTAGCGCGCTATACAAGTGTTATGATTGATTGATTGATTGATAGTAGCTATCAGAGATACCGGTCTTAAAAGTACTTCTCTAAAATAGGACATCACTTAAATATGGAATTATTTCCTTTACAGTATACTCAGTGTACTCACATTTCCTAACTAATGAGGCAATGTCGACCTATCGTTTTATTTAGTGTACAGCAGAAGGCCAAAAGAGTAAAATAGAACTCCAAATAAACATCCAAACACTTTGTAAAAACTTGCATCCAGCTAGCGTTGACAGTGAGACAGATTCAACTGTTTAAAACATTTGTTTGACATTTATGTATCCAATATTGGTAAGTTTCACTTCCACAGAAAACATTCGAAATGTTTTTTGCACATTGGCGGCCAGAAGAACCTTTCACCACAGTAGACGCCAACACAGCAAATATTGCCAGGGAAAAATAAAATAGGTGGTATAGTTTTGTTGGACAAGATGGCCACCTGATGCTGTTTCAAGTCCTGGCTCACAATCCTTTACTACCCAAACATGTATGGGCGGTCCCAAAGGAAGAATGAAGGAGAAAAGGGTGCAGACCATTGCCAGGGCTTGGGTTGGTTGGATGGGGTGCGGGGGGAGAAAGTACTGCATGCAGCAGCAGGCATCCGAGACCTGGCTGCAGGAGAGCCTGAGATTGCTCTCGCTACTCATCCACAAAGTCCAGTAAGTGTTGTTGCCTCTTCAGTCCTCCTACTCTCACTGGGAGATGACAGGCCTAATGATGCAGGCTTGGGTCTATCCAAGTGGATCCCATTGCAGAAACTTACTGTAGAGGTCAACTGATTTTAGTGTGGGAGGAGGTGGGGCCCACGGGACTCAGGAAGCAGATTGAGGAGCTTTCCTGGGGCCGCATAGCCAGGCACTCCCTCAGTGTGTGAGCTACTAGCTGGCCCAGCTAGGGGGCCCTAGCCCTAGGGAAGAAAAAGAACTTCGCCTCTGGTCGGGCATACAGAGGATGCCTTGGCATGCCACACAGTTCCACTAGAGCGCTGCCTGGCCGTGTGGAGCTGGGCAGGCTCTTAAGACTGGTGTAGATTGGGACTGCAGTTGGTGGTGCACCTAGCCCAAAGGGTGGTTGATATGCGTTGGTCCACTTAAAGATTATAGGCCAGCCTGCTGGGGAGGCTGTGCATTGGCTGGTTCCAGGGGCGAACACTCTACTCTCTAACTAATATAGAGATCACCCATTATACTGGAGCTGAGGAATCGCCCACTTAGGGTCAGAACTAGAAGACACCCACTCTGGCCTCGGATGCTGTCAGCAGAGGGTGGGCAGCCTTTTGTGCCATAGAGGTAAGAAAGGGGGACCAAAAACAGAGGAAACTTGTTTTTGACCAACATAGGCCACCTAGACCAGCGGCAGTCAAGCAAGAGACAATGGTAGAGGTGCGGGACCTAGATAAACTGGCCTCTAGTTGCGACAACTGCTATCCTGCTGGACCTTAAAGCCAGTCTTAGGAATATTGATATCAAAACTGACCCAGTGACATCTGGCCAAGATCACCTCACACAAAGGATTGGCTTCCAAAGTGTTGGATTAGATGGGGTAGAATGCTTTACATCGGACCTGGAGGACGACTGTTGGACAAGCTACTTACCTTCGGTACTGCCTTATCTGGTAGAGACATGATCTAGCCGCAGATTCCTTACCTTTGAACTTCAAGGCGTCAAGCTGGATCCTGAAGACTTTTGATAGCAGTACCCCAACGCACAGATAGGTGGTGTTGGGTTTATCATCGTAGTGATGTCCGCGTCATCTATATAGTCATCACCCCGGTGCGCCGACGGAAGTACTTTTCATGACTTTCCAAGCCAGACGCGTTGAGCCATGAAGCGACTGACCGTGGTCTCCCAAAAACAACTACGTCCCTGTAGGGGAAACAGCCCTGACACTAAACCAATCCGCTGTACAGGGCGGATGGGTGGGTTGGTGAGGAATCTGTGGCTAGATCAAGTCTCTACCAGATAAGGCATTACCAAAGGTAAGTAACTTGTCCATCTGATAGAGACATCTAGCCGCACCTTCCTTACCTTTGAACAGATACCCAAGCAATACCATCCCGGGAGGAGGGACTGCGGAAAGGTTTTAGACTAAAATGAGATGCAAGATAGAGTGGCCAAGGAGGCACTCCCTGCGGACCTGAGAATCCAGGCAGTAGTGTCTGGCAAACATGTGCAGAGATGCCCATGTGGCTGCTTGGCAGATGTCAGTAACCGGGACACCACGCTGAAGAGAAGTGGTGGCTGCCTTCGCCATGGTAGAATGGGTCCTATGTCCTTCAGGAGGCTGTTTCTTTGCCAAGGCATAACATATTTTTATTCAGAGGATGACCCAGCATGAAATGGTCCTCTTCTGAACTGCTCGCCCCCTCTTTGCTCCAACGTACCCTAGGAAGATCGGGTCGTCCACCCAATACTCTTTAGTACAATCAAGGTAGAAGGATAATGCTTTTTTGGGTCCAGATGGTGGATACGTTCCTCTTCCTTGGAAGGACGTGGAAGTGCATAGAAAGTGGGCAGAGTAACAGATTGAGCCAGATGGAAGGGTGTTACTACCTTAAGCAGAAAAGATGCCCTAGTGCGGACCACTACTTTTGTCTGGAAAAACTGTAAAGTAAGGAGGCTGAAATGACAGAGCCTTCAAATGGTGCAGACATTGAAAAGGTAATGACCAAATTAAGGTCCCACCGGGGCATAATAAAAGTCGAAGGGGGAAACAGATGGGTATGCTCCTTCGAAAATCTCTGAACAAGAGGTGATTAAAAAAGTTATGGCTGATCCGGCAACCGAAGAAAAGCAGACAGGGCAGAAAGGTAGCCCTTCAGAGTGCCCAGAGCAGAGCTCTGCCAGGCCAAGGAGAGAATGAAAAGAAGAACATCTGATAGGGAAGCAGATAAAGGGTCAACAGACCATATTTACAGTATTTACAAAATGTTTGCCATCGGCAGGCGTATACCGAGCTCGTGGAGGGATGCTTGGCTGCTAGAATAACCTCACAGACTTCTGCAGGAAGGTTGAAAGCCGTCAACTGTCGCCGCTCAATCTCCACGCAAGGCGGTGGAGAGTGGACAGGTGCAGGTGGAGGACCCTCCCCTGCTTCTGCAACAGAAGATCCTCCCGAACAAACAGCATGATCGGAGGATCGATGCTCATTTGTAGAAGCTCTGGATACCAGACTCTCCGTGCTCAGTCGGGAGCCACAAGGATGACTTGGGCCCCAGTCAGTCTTTTTTTTTTCTTCTTTTAAATTTTTTTTTTTTTGTCCTCATTTGCCAGACCCTCGTTCTAAAGCAAACGCCAACCACCTTACGTGTTCTTAGCCAAAGAAAGTGATCGTGGTCCTCTCCCACACCCGGACACAGGTACCTGAATGGCGGGAGACGAATACTAGGAAAGTCTCGAAGGAGGAAAGATAGGGTGGAATACAAACCCATAAATACTCCATCAAGGTATTTTTCAGCCAATCGAACCATATGCATTGTCGGCGAAACCACCAAAAGGTCCGTGGAGTATATTAGGCATAATTATTGTACCCGGGGAAAAAAAAAAGAAAAAAAACCGAAAAACCTAACGGAAATCCTAACTCCATTGAACCAAAAAATTCCAGAAGGAAAGGTTACGTTTGCTGCAGGATCTGGCCAAATCCACCTTTGATGTGTCATATAATGACGTTAGCCATCCTGCATGCGATGGTGCCTTGGAGTCGACCCAAAATTTACAAATCTGCTGTCTCACAAGAAGAATTGCGTAGAACAAGAAGGTCTTTGCCGGCCCGGTGACATTCTCATCTAGCCCAAAAATTATTAACGGCAAAGTTAAAGATAGCGATGTCTTTAGAATCGAGTCCAATGAGGCCTTTACTTCAACCCAAAAATAACTAACGAGGGGACATTCCATAAACATGGATATCAGAGGCTGCAGGGAGGTTACACTTTTCCTGGTTGAAATTTGGATAGCCGTAGAGGTAGGCTCGATGTATCGTGAACAGGTGGTTTCGCCTCAACCACGCTGGTTTAACCGATTTATACAGGAGAGTGAAAGATCTTATCCATAAGTCCTCGTATTGAAGGCCCATGTCACCTCCCCACTGCTCATCGGGGAGAGTAAACTCTCAATCCACCTCCTCCAAAATGGTCCAATACCAGATGGCTACCTCTTCCCCCCGCCCGCTTGCCTCTCTACCAGCTGTTGTTCCAAGGTACTGAGATTCCCCAATTGGACCCTTTTCCTGATCATATCCAGGGACCAGCTTACAAGCTGTATATATTTAAATCTGGATAGAGCCGGACCTACCCTGTCATAAAGCTCATCCCATTCTACCAATGCCCCTCCTGCTACCAGCTCGCCCCATCTTATAACCCCTGCATCTTTCACGGGTACTGCAAGACTTTCCTTAAGACAGAGGGGGAGCCCAGGGGAGTCCCAAATAGGGGCAACATTTGAAAAATAGGCCAACCCTATTCTTGATTTTATCTGAACCCAAGCTCTTGCCAATGATTGTAGAATCTTTAACCTAATCTTTTTGAAAAACTTCTGGTCCCCGAACTTAAATAGGAATCCATCAATTGGCAAATCCACCCGATTAACATGTCCTTAAACATTAACCCATTAGATGAGCTTGATGGAGTTTTGAGCAACATCCTAGAATGTGACAGCTGGAACGTCAATGCGTAATATTGTAAGTCTGGTAAGGCAAGCCCACCCTTTTCCTCCTCCTTCTCAGTTTCTTCCTGGCCAACCTGGTTGCCTTATAATTCCAGACAAAAGAATTAATTTCCCGCTGACATTTTTCAAGTTGTTTAGAGTCAAAAGCGAGTGGGATGGTATTAAAAATAAACGTGAATTTGGGGAGAATGGACATTTTTATGAAGTTTATCCTCCCTAGTATAGTTAGTGGGAGAAAGGTCCAAGATTTTAATAGCTTCCGGCACTCTTTAAAGACTAGATCTAAATTAGTCTGTGCAATATTGCCAATTTCCTAAGTGATCCGTAATCCCAGATAGCGCATAGCAGGGGTCACTGCGAGCGATGTTCCAGGTCATTATCTCGGTTTTCCCTGCGTTGATTTCGTACCCTGGAATCCACCCAAATCCCTCTGCCCTTTTGACAATTATGGGAAAAGATTGAACGGGATCAGTTGTGTAAATAAGGATGTCATCTGTGTAGAGGCCAACCCGCTTTACCCATCCTCCAAACTCAAAAGAAGGGATGTTGTGCTCTTCTCTCAAGATTTGCGCAAAAGAAATTGGCCCCAAGATGGAATTTTCTCATTACCGCAGCCAGATAGGGCCAATTAACCCTATCGAATGCTTTGGTGGCATCCAAAGTGAGAGTGGCCAGGGGTAGAGAAAAAATGGAGGCGATGTCAATAGCGCCCACCAGGTCGTGGGTGAGATCTGCCAACTGACGACCCCTTATGAATCCCTTCTGGTCTTGATGGATAATTGAGCCGATCTCGCTCCCCAACCAAGCCGACAGTATAGCTGCAAAGATCTTATAATCACTGTTGAGGACCGAAATCGGCGGATAGGACCCGCAATCAGTCAGGTCCTTGCCAGGTTTGGGGATCAGGACAACGGTAGCTTCACTCCACGACTCTGGTGGTGTCTCGCCATTCAAAAAGATGCCGTTAAAAAGGGTAGTCAATGTTGGAACTATAGCTTCACTTAATACACAATACAACTCCCCAGGTAAACCATCAGGACCAGCTGCTTTCCCTTGCTTTAGGTTTCCAATAGCTTTACTAACTTCAGCTTCTGATATCTCCCCCTCCAGATGTTTACTCTGTGCTGTTGATAAGGTTGGCAAGAGGACCTTGTTTAGCCAAGACTCCCTGGCTGTGGGATCGTTTATGATTTCTTCCTTGTATATGGTCTGGAAGAACTCCTGGAATGCATTCCCGATTTCCAAATCAGAGGTCCGCGATGTAACCTCCCCTTCCAGTTTAATTTCCCTAATGTATTTTTTTGCTTGATCTGACTTTATTTTCCAGGCCAGTACCTTGCCTGCAGCTTCCCCATACTCAAAATGGGAGATCTTACTCGCCTTCCATCGCTTGGCGACCCTCTCCTGTAATATGCTTTCGAGATGTTTTTTCAGCTCCACCCGCTTCTCTTGGTCCTCAGTAGATCCCATAGTGGGACCAGACTTCTGGTCCAAGAGAAGCAATACCTGCTCTAGATTTTTGATTGCCTCTCTATATACCTTCCCTCTGTATGAGGCTCTGTTGGTTATACATCCTCTTAGGTAGGCTTTAAATGCCTCCCACACAGTAACTATGGAAGCAGAATTTAGATTGATTTCCAAAAAAGAAGTGGACTCAGCTACAAAAAGCTTATCTCCTCTTCCTCTAGCAAAATTGTCCGGTCAAAGGACCAAGAGTTGTGTCTGATCCGCTGACCCTGTTCTAGAGAGAAAAGGATGGCTGAATGGTCGGACAGGTGGGAGGGAAGGTATACCAACTCCTTTAATGCATCTTTAAGATTATAACTGAAAAGTGCATAGTCGATTCTCGACTTGTGTTTATATTTTAAGTTCTGAAAGGAGACACCCAGTTTATTACCCGCCCTCTCCCTCCATAGATCCGCTAAACCCAAAGTTGTCATTATCGCTATCAGGGTTTGCCTTGATTTAGATGGTATCATTGCTCTGGAGTTAGGGGACTTGTCGAGCTTGGGATTTAGAACTATATTGAAATCTCCAACCCAGATAACCGGGTCTTGAGATGTAACCAGATGGTTCTGGATCTTATTCAAGTATGATGGATCATCTTGATTCGGGCTGTAATAGCCCACTAAAGTATAAGCCCAGCCATCTGCCATAATGTTTGTCAAGAGCCATCTTCCACTGAGATCTTCCTTATGCTCCAAGATCTGAACCATGGCCTGTTTTTTAAAAATAATAAGGATCCCTCTTATATTGGCATTGTGGTCGGTACATAAGAACTTATCCACCCACTTCTGCCTTTTCAGCATGTCAGTTACCTCCTTTTTGAGTAGGTGTGTCTCCTGGATGACAATGACCTGCGCGGGGGAGTCTCTCAAATGTTATGGAATTCTATGCCTCCTACTCCTCACACGCAGGCCATTGACGTTCCAGGATAAGACCTGCAACACGGTCATATCGAAACATGGCGGCCGCTGGTTAGGGCGGCGCGCACGTCTGTGACAGACCTCTCCTGGCCCCGCTTCGATTTCTGATGCCGGAGCCGTGCTCGTTACGGTAGAAGGAGGAAAGGGAAGTCCTGATCCCCCAGAGCTCTACAGTTGTGCTTTCTTAGCTTTTTTGTCGGTTTTGGATTCTGGTCCGGGCTTGCATCGCCCCGGGGCCGATGTGCGTTGGAGGCTTGGGACCCCTCCCCCCCACCTCTCTCCCGCGGTGGAAGCAGGCAGCCGTGGAGCTGAGGCACGGCCGCAGGGCGGTGGCTCGCGGGCTCCTCAGAGGGAGTGTACGCGTAGAGAGTGGAGGAGGGGGGGGACGACTCACCCAGCGTTTGTTACCTTCCGTCCCAAGGAGTTCGAGGGAGGCATCGAGGGAGGAGCAGCGAAGAAGGAGAAGGAGACAGCAGGGGCAGCCCGCGGACTCCCCGCATTACCCTGCAGCGAAACAGCTGAGAGCAGAAGTAAGGTGGGGGCGCGGGTTGGAGGCGCAAAGGGAGCGGAGTCTGTGTGTCCCTAGAAAACCAATAAGGGTTAAACTGGAAAGCGGGGAGCAACAAGTAGGAGGCAGGGTAAGGGCCCCAGAATTAATACTACCACGGAGAGTCAAGGAGAGGTAGGCGGGAAGGAGGATCTGAAGAGCATCTCGGAGAGAGAAAGTGAAGTGGGAGCTGAGGTTGAGGTTGACTCTGTGGAGGCGTGCGAGGGAGGGGTTGAGGTTGACAGAGTCAGGGATAAAGCGGGGGTGAACCATGGATCCAAAATAAGAGGAGGGACCAAGCGCTTCAAAGCCAGTTCCAGTTCCCAGAAAGGGGGTAAAGGAAAAAACAAGGGTCCACTAAGCAGTGTAACCCGTATCACACCCTCTCTGCGTTCCGATTTTAAAGCACTGCCCCAGGTATTGGATATTTCCCCGGTTTCGGCGACTGTCAGTGGCATTCCCAAAGGAAATATGATTGAGTCTCCCCCCCCACCTCTGAGTGAGTCTGACAATGTCCAGCAGAATGGGATTGTCAGCTCGGCGGACACAGTGAAGACCTTGCAGTCAGTAGTCGGGCTCAGGGAGGCCATCCATCTCGAGGAGGATACAGAGGAAGCCAAGTCAGCCAGTGGAGGTGAAATGGATGGAGAGAAGGGGGAGGTGGCCCAATTGAGGCGCTGCTGACAGCTATGAGGGAGGAGATAAGGAGTGGCTTCAGGGACTCAAAAAAGAACCAGAATGAGATCAGGGTGGCATGTGAGACCCTTGAGAAGAAGGTAGATGGCCTCTACGAAAGAACAGAGACCTTGGAGGGCTCAGTGGGGGCCCTTAAAGCAAGTTTGGAATCAGCGTAGACCAAGATTCAATGCTTAAGGAGAGAGGGGGACGCGATGAAAGAAAGGGTTGAGTCTCTGGAAAATTACTCAAGAAGTAACAATCTCCGACTTTTGAGGATCCCAGAGGGGAAGGAGGGGGAGATGTTAAGGCGTTTGTGGTGTCACTACTAACGAATGCCCTGAACCTAGATGAAACAACGGAAGCTCTAGAGAGGGATATTCAGAGGATAAACAGGGACCCCTTCCGCCTCAACCCCGGGAGAGTGAAACCGAGAAAGATCCTGGTCAATTCCCTTACATACGCCTTAAAGGAAAAAGTCCTGAATCTCGCATTGAAGGCAAAGTCACTAAAGGCCCCAGACTTCTCTTTTGAAGTTCGATCCGACTTATCAAAATCCACTTTGAATCGGCAGTGGGAGCTCGGCCAGAAAATGGAAAAGTTCAGAGCTGTGGGGGCAACAGTACAGATGCGGTTCCCCGCTTTCTTGAGGGTGATGTATAATAATAAAATGTACAACGTTCGATCCCCTCGAGGCCGATGACTTAATAGAATCTATCAGCGCGCATTCGCGGGGGGGGGGGGGGGGTAGAGTGTGATAGGTTTTCTGCCTCTAGTTTGATGCGGTGACACCGTGATATAGAGGGGTATGTTAGAAATAAGACAAAAACTCAGACCAGTTCTTGGGAACTATCTACTATATAGATTCTATTGAAAAATGTTTTCATAATACATAACCAAATAGGTAGAAAAAAAACATGGGGAGAGATACGAAATAAAAAAAAATACTTTGTAAAGGGGGAAGAAGAAGAAAAGAGAAGAAAAAAAAAAAAGAAAAAACAGAAGGATAAAAACACTAAAGGTTAAAATAACAACAACAAAAGTTAAAGGGGGGAGTAAGTATAAATACACTATGAAACCAAACCTTGCAGATTAGGGGGAGATTAGACTTCCTTTCCCTCCACATTCTTTCACATCTATGTTTTCTTTTTTAGGTGCCACTTAGTCCTGTATGGTTCAGTCAGCTGGCATTCTGATATAAGGTTAAGCGTTGGAGGAGGGGGAGGTCTGTCTGAGGACACAAATCTGGCTATCCATCTGGCCAGTGTAAGTGAGGGAGGGTTTTCCAGGGGAGGGGGAGGGGGCACGGGGGGGAGGAAAGGTAAATTGTCCTCTTAAATCTGTTCTCGTTAAACTTGTCATGTCCATTAAATTTCCTAAGTGTCCTATTAGTGATTATTTTCAGGCTAAGAGATGTCAGCAGGTTTATTCAAGGGCCCTTGGTCTTCCAGGTGGGTGGGTGGGAGGGGGTAGGAATTCGATAGGGCCCAGTCAGTCTTGATCTTCATCTTTTTGAGC
This sequence comes from Lissotriton helveticus, assembly GCF_964261635.1. Taxonomy (NCBI): domain Eukaryota; kingdom Metazoa; phylum Chordata; class Amphibia; order Caudata; family Salamandridae; genus Lissotriton; species Lissotriton helveticus. Next base: position 1,353,457,999 of record NC_136059.1, on the reverse strand, counting down.
ACTCTGGGCCGGAGTGATATGGGCAGAAAGACATAGAGGAGGTCTGTGCTCCACTCACGACAAAAACCATCACAGAGCGAGAGCCGCCTTGGAAACTTCAATGTGCAAAACTGCAGAGTATAATCTTGGGGGTCGTCAGGATCCTTGGCTTGTTGGTGCTTAAGAGGACTTTCCTTTGCTTCTGACCTATGGTTAGCCTGGTTATTATATGAGAAGGTCAATTAATTTATAACCATTCTGGCTCACACTAATATTGATACCACAACACTCAGTGGTTGGCAGTCAACTATAGTTTAACCCTCTTACACTCACACAAGACATATATGTAAACTGTCTTGTCCATCACACAGTACTGCACTAGCCAGCCAATCAACCAGATATCAGCAACTGAATGATATGGAATAACTGAAGTGATCTGTCACATTCTACCATCCAACCGGAGGACTAGTCTAGTCCACCACTGCAGGTCCCAACTAGCTACACGCTATGACAGTTTCTTTACATCTCCCAATGAGATTCAGATATTTGATGATAGAAACTAAGTCTATCCCAGCAAATATCCTCACCCTTTCGTTTTTAGGTCTCGACTACAGCATTGCTTTAGCAATGCTTGTTTGTCGAGATTATAGTAAAGCTTTCAAAAGTCTACCCAAAACTGCGGATCGGGTACAGTTCATGTGAGACTGGCGCGTGCCCATCGCCAGCCACATCCCACACCATCAGACTTCAAAGGAAGCCGCCTCCGCGCAATGCCAGAGCTTGTTTAAAGGCTTCTGTCTCTGCTTCCGTCCTCCCACCACTCTCCAACTATCAATCAGCTGCTTTCCGCCAACGGCTATTGATCTCCGCCTGTCTCTCGCTCTGTTTCCAGCTCTCCAATTAGCACATTTATTGTCTTTCTTATGTAACTTGTGTAGTGAGTGTTCTAAAAGTGAAATTCATAGTATAATATTAGCCTACGGTAAAGGCAACTGTTTGTTTTATAGTTAGCACATTTATTGTCTTTCTCATAGTAACTGACAGTAGTTTCTCTGTTTCCGAAAGATTCTTTGGAGTGAGCTGGCACCGACCGGTGTTCCGTCGTTTTGATCTCCCCATCGGGATAATCTCCCCTTCACATCTGCGCATGCGTATTTGCAAAAATAAACCTTTGGTATGTCTTTCTGAGCTCCACAGCACAGTTGCAAACTACTGTCATTGCTCACATGTTGTATTTGTAAGCCCTGTAGGGGGAGACCAAACCGACGGGGGAGAGCATCTAGTTAGCTTTTACCGTCATTTTAATCTCACCATGGGGATACTCTCCCTCTTCGCATCCAGGCTCCAATTGGTAGCTGTCAGAGCATTTCCCCAGTCTCTGTTATAGATTGCTAATCTGTTTCCCTCGCACCCCCTTCTCCCTCCCACAGCTCCTCTTCTCCCACTCGGGGCAGAGCCTAATTGTGGTAAATTTGAACACGCCTCAGGCTGTAAGCGCACTATTACACACACAAGAAACTCTTTAATTTCTATGCTCGCTAAAATTGCAGTACTCTCTTATTTCCCCAGTTGTAAGGGACTATATTTGGCGTTTGTGAACAGTTTTGATTGGATCATAATGGCAATTTAATTTCATTTTCTCTCTCTTGTGCATATGTAGCAACATACTTACCCCACCGCAATACATGACCACATTTTGTAGCGAGTGTGGAAGGCATCAGAGCTACGGGCTTCCCTGACTACGCACTATTACACACACACTGTGCATTGCATACTATAAAACATTTATTTCTTTTAATACTTCTCCGAATATTTGTTGTGACATTCTAGTCCCGAGATGTAATGGCACTAGAATACGCGTTCTCCATATAACAGTGTTTAATTAAGTTATAGTGCGTACCGTCTCTTTAATGTTATCACTGTTGAACCAAATGTCACTTACACTTTTTAAGGAACACCAGCTACGATAATGATTTTTTTTTTACATACTTTTATTTTTCGAAAATGTAATGCATTTTATTGTGCAACTACAAACTTCCCAGTGTCTTTGTGTTGAATTTTCATTAGTCCTGGGATGTAATTTGCACCTGGATACACGTAGGGGGATTTCATGGACTTTCACACCGGTTACGCTTTATTACTCACAATAGATGTAATTTTGTGTCTGCAGTCAATTTGCATCACCAACCACTTTCCCCAACAGTAATAGATTTATCTTATTTTTTTCAATACTGTGGTGACTTCTCACCCACCCCCGGGCGAACTGCACCATCATAAGGCACAGTATCTATTGGTTATATTAGAAGTGCTTCAGTTTGTAAAGTTGATAAGGAAATGCTGCTCTCTCACTTCCTCAGCCGGTATAAACTTTTTTTAAATGCCGTACACTAGAGCAACATTTGTTTTAAAATTAAATAATATAATCCTAGATGGTTCTTCTGGTCGTCAAAAGTGGGAAACAGCAGACAGATGCCATGATTTGTTTCCTTATGGGGAACCATCCGTTTGACAGTCTGGCAGGAAGGCCTTTGATCCCTGTCTGCCTCACCATGTTTTGTTAATCTGGGAGCAGGAGCCCCAACCTAAACATTGATTGCATTTCACCACATGGTGACATATTTAACACTCCCTCACAAATGCCAGACACTGGTCTACATTCTTTGTATGCTTCCTCAACTGCATTATAAATATATTTACTTTTTTCTTCATGCTGACTTCTAATGCAACTTGGGGTCTTACTTCTGCTTCTCATACTTTTATGCTTCCCGGAGTATAATGCAGTTGTGTACCGCTACGAACTTCCCCTACTGTGCAAGGTAATTTTTCATCAGGCCCAGGGTTCATTTGCACTGGCATATACACTACATAACATTGTTTAAATAAGTTACAGTGCGTTCTAGCTTTTCAATATTTTCCCTACTGGAACTCCATTTTAACACACTTTTAGGGTACCCTTAATATAATTCATTTTATTAACAATTCCAAGTTTATAAACTAATGAACCTAATGTTGTTTTGTGTATTTTAAAGGCACATTACCGTAGCGTACTTTTATTAGGGGCAGTCTGTGTTTGCGGGTGCGCTTTTACAGGCAAAACATTTATCATTTTTATAATGGCATAAACAAAATTATCAAAAACTGTCAAATATATTTGGCCTGTTGGAGCACTCCCTTAAAATTTAGTTATGGCATGAAAGCCAAAACAGCAACAACATTTACCGACAATAATGTTATTTATCATATTTTTGAGCTGTGTACGGTAACTTGTCACCCGGCCTGGTGTTTAACAGCACCTTCATAGCTCAAAGACCCAATAAATTGAAGGTTAAAAACGCTTTAATTTCTATGCTCGCTAAAATTGCAGTGCTCTCTTATTTCCCCAGTTGTAAGGGATTATATTTGGTGTTTGTGAACAGTTTTGATTGGATCATAATGGAAATTTAATTTCATTTTCTCTCTCTGTATGTAGCAACATACTTACCCCACCGCATTACATGACCATATTTTGTAGCGAGTGTGGAAGGCATAAGAGCTACGGGCTTCCCTGACTACGTAATAATCACTGACTAGCCCCACATTTAAAAGTTTCCATTGCCCATTTTTATCAGTAAAAGTAACGCAGCTTGGAAAATAATCCGCAGTTAAATTATTTCTCTTAGAGAAAAGTGCCAGCCTTGGCTGGTCTGGGCAAAAAGCAAGAGGGGCCAATACTCTCCCTCGGCTGACTCGCAGGGTGATTTTGAGTGCGAGTTTGCAGTTAGGTCCTTTTGGGCCACTGTGTTCCAGTGCATTCAGCACAACCGGTCTATAAGAGCTTTGTTTAAACCCATTCCCTCCACAATAACCCATCAAGACATCCAGAATTAAATAGTCCTGTAAACCTACAAAAAACATAGATTACTGTTGAGCCAAGCTAGCCTGCATCCTTTCCATGATGCAGGAGTTGCAGCATATTATTTTAAAATACCATTTTATTCACACATCTATCATCAGAACAATATTACCGTTTCACGATTTTTTCAATTAAAACATGTCATTTTAATGTGGTTTAACATAGTTTGCAAGCTGGGAAAAGCAAGAGCACAGATAACATAAGTTAACATTTGTTATGCTCTGGATTTCTCTAGCCTAGAGAACTCTAGCAGTGCAACCCATATAGAAGGTATATGTCGAAACAGCGTAACTGTAAATTGTGTGTGAGGGCTCAGTTGGCTATGTGACTCGAAAAAATCCACCTTGAAAAAGGTACATGGTCTCAGTGACTGAGAATCTCAGACACAATGGAAGCATAGCAGCATCATGTCTTTGGTTTCCATACCCAAAAGGCACTGATGTGGAATATTTACAGTGGAGCCATATTGGCTGATGTATAAACTATATTGTACACTACCAGAAACACTGCAATTTTATTGGTTCCTGGCTGATCGATTTCTACTGAGAAGCTTCATGCATAGTAACTGAATCCTCATTAAAATGTTCGCCCAGCTCCCAAAGTACCTGCACTGGAAGACAGCCCCCCCACACACACACACACAACCCCCCACACACACAACCCCTCCACACACACACAAACCCACACACACACAACCCCACACACACACACAACCCCCCACACACAACCCCACACACACAACCCCTGCCACACACACAGCCCCACACACACACACATAACCACACACACACACTCCCCCTCACAACACACACTCCCCCACACATACACAACCCCCCCACACACACAACCCCCCACATCCAACCCCAAACACACACACACAACCCCACACACCCAACCCCAAACACACACACACAACCCCACAACACTCCACACAACCCTCCACACACAACCCCCACACACACGCACAACCCGCCACACACACACAACCCCACCCCCCCCCACACACACAACCCCCCACAAACAACCCCCCACACAACCCCACAGAACCCCCCACACACACAACCCCCCCACACACAGCCCCATACACACAATTCCACACACACACCCCCACACCTCCCCACACACACAACACACACAACCTCCCCACACACAACCCCCCCAAACATACAACCCCCACACACACACAACTACACACACAACCACACACAAACACAACCACACACACAACCACAAGCACACACAACCACACTCAACCACACACACAACCCCAAACACAACACACAACCCCACACACACACACAACCACAAGCACACACAACCACACTCAACCACACACACAACCCCAACACAACACACAACCCCACTCAACCCCACACACACAATCACACACAACCATCTGTCCATCGCCCTCACTCTGTCCATCGCCCTCACTCTGTCCATCGCCCTCACTCTGTCCATCGCCCTCACTCTGTCCATTGCCCTCACTCTGTCCATCGCCCTCACTCTGTCCATCGCCCTCACTCTGTCCATCGCCCTCACTCTGTCCATCGCCCTCACTCTGTCCATCGCCCTCACTCTGTCCATCGCCCTCACTCTGTCCATCGCCCTCACTCTGTCCATCGCCCTCACTCTGTCCATCGCCCTCACTCTGTCCATCGCCCTCACTCTGTCCATCGCCCTCACTCTGTCCATCGCCCTCACTCTGTCCATCGCCCTCACTCTGTCCATCGCCCTCACTCTGTCCATCGCCCTCACTCTGTCCATCGCCCTCACTCTGTCCATCGCCCTCACTCTGTCCATCGCCCTCACTCTGTCCATCGCCCTCACTCTGTCCATCGCCCTCACTCTATCCATCGCCCTCACTCTATCCATCGCCCTCACTCTATCCATCGCCCTCACTCTGTCCATCGCCCTCACTCTATCTATCGCCCTCACTCTATCTATCACATCACCACAGCATCACTCAGGTTCACCACAACATAACTCTGTCCATCGCCCTCACTCTGTCCATCGCCCTCACTCTGTCCATCGCCCTCACTCTGTCCATCGCCCTCACTCTGTCCATCGCCCTCACTCTGTCCATCGCCCTCACTCTGTCCATCGCCCTCACTCTGTCCATCGCCCTCACTCTGTCCATCGCCCTCACTCTGTCCATCGCCCTCACTCTGTCCATCGCCCTCACTCTGTCCATCGCCCTCACTCTGTCCATCGCCCTCACTCTGTCCATCGCCCTCACTCTATCTATCGCCCTCACTCTATCTATCGCCCTCACTCTATCTATCGCCCTCACTCTATCTATCGCCCTCACTCTATCTATCGCCCTCACTCTATCACCCACACTCTATCTATCGCCCGCACTTTATCTATCGCCCTTAGTCTATCTATCTATCTATCGCCCTCACTCTATCTATCGCCCTCACTCTATCTATCGCCCTCACTCTATCTATCGCCCTCACTCTATCTATCGCCCTCACTCTATCACCCACACTCTATCTATCGCCCGCACTTTATCTATCGCCCTTAGTCTATCTATCTATCTATCACCCTCACTCTATCTATCGCCCGCACTCTATCTATCTATCGCCCGCACTCTATCTATCGATCGCCCGCACTCTATCTATCGATCGCCCGCACTCTATCTATCGATCGCCCGCACTCTATCTATCGATCGCCCGCACTCTATCTATCGATCGCCCGCACTCTATCTATCGATCGCCCGCACTCTATCTATCGATCGCCCGCACTCTATCTATCGATCGCCCGCACTCTATCTATCGATCGCCCGCACTCTATCTATCGATCGCCCGCACTCTATCTATCGATCGCCCGCACTCTATCTATCGATCGCCCGCACTCTATCTATCGATCGCCCGCACTCTATCTATCGATCGCCCGCACTCTATCTATCGATCGCCCGCACTCTATCTATCGATCGCCCGCACTCTATCTATCGATCGCACGCACTCTATCTATCGATCGCACGCACTCTATCTATCGATCGCACGCACTCTATCTATCGATCGCACGCACTCTATCTATCGATCGCACGCACTCTATCTATCGATCGCACGCACTCTATCTATCGATCGCACACACTCTATCGATCGCACACACTCTATCGATCGCACACACTCTATCGATCGCACACACTCTATCGATCGCACACACTCTATCGATCGCACACACTCTATCGATCGCACACACTCTATCGATCGCACACACTCTATCGATCGCACACACTCTATCGATCGCACACACTCTATCGATCGCACTCACTCTATCGATCGCCCTCACTCTATCTATCGCCCTCACTCTATCTATCGCCCTCACTCTATCTATCGCCCTCACTCTATCTATCGGCCACACTCTATCTATCGGCCACACTCTATCTATCGGCCACACTCTATCTATCGGCCACACTCTATCTATCGGCCACACTCTATCTATCGGCCACACTCTATCTATCGGCCACACTCTATCTATCGCCCACACTCTATCTATCGCCCACACTCTATCTATCGCCCACACTCTATCTATCGCCCACACTCTATCTATCGCCCACACTCTATCTATCGCCCACACTCTATCGCCCTCACTCTATCGCCCTCACTCTATCTATCTATCACCCTCACTCTATCTATCTATCACCCTCACTCTATTTATCGCACTCACTCTATCTATCGCACTCACTCTATCTATCACATCACCACAGCATCACTCAGGTTCACCACAACATAACTATGCGCTACCACAGCATCACTGAACGCCACCGCATCACTCGTCGCCACCGCATCACTCGTCGCCACCACATAACTCAGCGCCCCGACAGCATCAATCTGTACAACCATTCAACAACAACTGGTTCAAATATGTTCTCTCAATGTTTCAAGCTTTATTACAAAAAGATGTTAATATTTCACTTCTGTTCTTGGATTTTCATCACAATAAAATACACTGAACATGATCTTCACAAAAGTTATTTACAAAAGTTTAAGCTATTGCCATTAGAAATTACAATAACTTTTATTTAAGTATTAATTATTAAAAAAATTAAAAGCCATTGTTATTTGTAATAGCAATACATCTAAGTCACGTAAATACAACACATATTGCATTACAAATGCTATATGTGTGACATTTGCGAAAGTTATAACTTTTGGCATTGCAAATGACAAAGCTATTCATTTCGCTATTTTCAAAACTAACACAAATAAAAAATTTGTCATTTACAATACCAATAGCTCAAACTTTCCTAATGGGAGACCTATTGCATTGCAAATGCTTGTTTAATTATGCCTGCTCAGGACCCAAAAATGTAATCAAAATATCAGGTTGGAAAACCCGGTACTGGTTATGATCATATGAAATACCATAATGGGAACTGCAAAAAACATATCTACAGGTGATGAATGAAATCTGGGATTTATTTCAAAGACTTCTGGACCCAACCAACAGATGTTAGAATAGTGCACAGCATGTAGCAAATTTAATATACAAAGTAATGGGTGCTGCACAGTAATTTAAGAAGAAAAACTAGGCTGACTTACTTTTGACAGAAGAGCTGTCCACAGTTCCGGCAGTGGTGACGCCTTTCAGTAAGTGAAAATCGGACAGTGCAGTCTGAGCAGCTGTCTCCCCCCTCATCTTTCACCCAGTGGTCAGCTGCAGAGCGGCCAGGTTGGTCACTGACAGACCAGCTGAACACCCTTCCCCGGCTATCGCCGACTAGAATCCTACTGTGATCCCTGAAAAGAAAAAGTAAAAGGAGGATGATATAGAGCATATCTGTTTAAAAAGCAGAATTTGTTTTCCTGCATGAGACCACTACCATACGGAGTTCATCGAGGCTAGGTGTTTCATATATATGACAAAGACGAGAAAATGCTAAAAACCTGGTGAATAAGTTACTTACCTTTGGTAGCACCTTCTCTGGTAGAGACTAGATCTAGCCACAGTTTTCCTACCTTAGAATGATGACCAGGCGCCAAACTGGATCCGGAAATCTTTCTAGACCAAAACCTCTAAGTGCCGGTAAACTGCGTTGAACGACTCCATGACAACGTCGTCCACTGAATGTGACATCGTCAGAGTTCATATAAGCCCTCCCCTGACGTCAGTTTCTTCCATTAAAGCTTTTCGTACTAAAACACAGAGCCACATATAAAAACTGCTATGGAAACAGTGTGCCCAAAAGAGTCCTTTTTTTGAAAAACATGTAAATTGAGTATTATTGGGTGTGTGGTGTCTTAGAGTTATATAAATATATATTATTATTTATATATTTTTGAAACGAAAGCACAAAGGTGCATAGAAGGGATCTGGAAGAAAAAGGGAGAATCAATTTGCGGGGTGGATGGGTTGGTCGGTAAGAAATCTGTTGCTAGATCTAGGCTCTGCCAGTTAAGGCATTACTGAAGATAAGCAACTTATCCAGCTGATAAAGATGTCTAGCCGCAGGATCCTTACCTTAGAATAGGTACAAAAGCAATACCATCCTGGAGGAGGGTCTGCCAACTGAATCTAAGAAATATACCTGACTAGGTTATCCAATCTGCATAAGAAAACAAGCATTTGCAATGCAATAGGTCTTGCATTTACGAGCGTTTGAGCTATTAGCAATGCAATAGCTTAAACTCTCGCAAATGTGAGACCTATTGCATTGCAAATATTTGTTTGTTTACCATGTGGCACTTTCACATTCACGGAGGTCACGCCCCTTTCTTTAGACAAGCTGTGCCTAAAGAAAGGTATGTGGCCAACACTGAAGTGAAACCGCGACATGGGGCGCTTTGGGAAAAATAAAGCATCTGTTTGTCAAGTTGACAAAAATTTCGTTTTTGTATTTTGTAAAAGCCCCCATGCCGCGCTTTCACTTTAATAGCAGCCATGTGCCTTTCTTTAGACGAGGCTTGACTAAAGAAAAGGGCCCGCCCTTCATGAATGTGAAAGCGCTGCATGGGCACTAGTAAACAAACGAAAAAAATAATAAGTAAGCGCAGCCGCTATACTTAAAGCGGACTGCGCTTCTAAATTAAAGTTAGGCGGCCACTATAGTTAAAGCAGACCACCATTAGTAAGTAAAATAAAAGCAGGCTGCCTGCTGCGATGTAGTGGGTGGAACAGGGGCAAATAATTAACCAAAATAGAGCTCACAGCCAAGATAAAGCCGACCGCGTAACAAGACAAGTGAAAGGTCCAGTCGTTATGGGAGGTAACAAATGCAGACAAGTTGGTACCTGGAGGGACTAACAAGCCTAATAACGACTCGGAAGCCAGTGTTTACGAAGGACAATGACACCAGCCAATTCAAAATATGGGCGGAGAGGGAGCGGGGCTTCAAAGCCATACTCCAATACTGCATGCCTCGCAGCAGTGTATGCACTGCCCAGGCTCGACCTAAAGACAGACCACTTGCCAGGAGGGGAGGGTGAAAACATCCCACCAGAAAACTTGGGGAGCACTCCATTTAGAACCGCATCCACAGCTGTGTAAAGACAGGTAAGAAGAGGCATGGCAGAAGAATAAGACAAGTGGAAAGAACACTCCTTATAAACATAGGACCATAGGTCTCCCGGAAGGGTAACTGGTCCAAGAGTTCGAGGTGGAAGACTAAGGACAACAGCTAAAACTAGAGGGCCAAGCTCCCAGTTATAGAAGTAGGAAGGGCAGAGGACTTCAACGAATAGATGATAAAGCATCACGAGCAATAGCAACAATCATGGCCTTAAACCACGTTAGGCAGAGGGACACTTCGAGAGAGAAAGAAGGCTCTCTGGGACCGTGCAGCAGAGAATCCAGAAAAAAGAAAGTATAAAACAAATAAATAGAGAAGTATGAATATATATATACGATTAAACATATACAGAATTCACGCCGTTCAATGTTAGGTGCCCCGTAAGACAATGGCAAACTGGAAACCAGCCACATGGCCCCGTCGAGAGAGTGGGACGGAGGTACACACCCCAGAAAACCAAGGGAGCAGACAGAAACAGCACTACCGACATAACAATACGATTAGGCAATCGAGAGACAACTGAAACGACAACCACAGGGGAGAACCAACCCCACTAGAATAGAGAAATAAAGACTACAACGGAGGACTAGAAAAAGGGGCAGAAGTGGAAGGGGCCAATGCCTGGGAGGTGTATACAGACAACTAGGTCGTTCCGTGAAAGAAATTAGTATAGGAAGACCAACGCCAGAAATGAAAGTGCAATGTAAAGAAGAAAAGGACAGATAGTGAGGCAGTGCCCACAAACTAGGAAGCAGGCAGTGCCCACAAACTAGGAAGCAGGAAGGCCAGAGGCAAAGAAAAGTCCTCGTAAGCACAGGACAACCTGTGCATGACCAACAAGCCAAGAAACAACGTGGGTGAGGATCCTGACGACACCCAGAACATACTTGTTAGCCTACTAGCACAAGGAGTTGAGCCCTCAAGGGGTGAGAACTTCAACTGCGCTCACAAGAAGTGGAGGAAATGCCCCAGAAAGAATGTTAAGGGATGACGGACCTCCGTGTTATCCACCCTGGAGTGGACAGACAAGAAACCCATGTCCGAGAAGAATGGAAGAGGAACATTTGCCATAAACCCTCAAATAGGGCAGAAGGCACAACAGAAGAATAACCAGGCCAGCGACGAATGTTGAGGTAATACACAGAGGTGTCATGGAAACGGTTCCAATCAAAAATGCGAAGCAACCACAGCTTCCTGCAAGGTAGAAGCAAAGGAAAAATAGGCCGTGCAAAGGCATAGAAGAGATAGGGTGGCTGAGCTGGCTACTCATGTCAAGATATGGGCCAAGGATGGCAACAAAGAAGCTAAGAAAGAGAAAGGGGTGGGCATGGGTCCCACTCGCTTTTGTATAGCGAAACCTAGCACAAGCGCAAATGCCTGAAGAGAGAAAGAAGGAACATCACTGAGGGCGGACCCACACAAAACAACGTAGGCCAAGTACAATTCCCCTTCCCATGCATCCTCTTGGAAATAAGGGCACCAATAGAGTGGAAGGGAAGACCCCCCTTTGCCAGTGCCAAAAAAACACTCAAGAAGAACCCCTGTGCACCATCTGCTGACTTGCACCAAGGACGGAAAGTGGATTACCCCTATAAGGGGTATGACTGCAACTGAAACATATTGAAGAATACCAGCAAGGCATAGAGACTAAGTACCCTGTCGGACAGGGAACAAGGCAACAGTGCATCAGCACAATACTATGAAAACAGCCCAATCGGAACCAGGGTAGAAAGCAAGGAAGACCGTGCAGCCACCAGCGTAGACCCTAACAGGGTAAAAAAATAAGACGCGGCCCAGGGACCTCAACCTGTCATCGACAGGACAAAATGCTGAAAGAAAACATCTGCCTAGCAGGACACCACACGGACGGTATATGGAAGTACAGGTGAATAGAAGAAGCCAACTGGCACAGCCCCATAAGTGTCCACACAGAAGTGAATACAGGAGACCATTCCTAGCCCGACCAAGTACTATTGGGGTGACAAATGGAAGGGAGAAGACAAAGCGGAGTCGGCTTGAGAGCCAAACAAATATTGGCCATTGAAAGGCATGTCCACCAAGGCGGACTGAACAGCCTCAGAAAAAAGAGATACTTAGCCAGGCAGACCAGCAAAGAGCCACGGAAAGAGCCATGGCCCGGCCAACAGACTGTGCTATCCATGCCACAATGAATCAGTAATGTAGACGTGTGACAACCATCCTGGATCAGCTGAGAAAGATTGTCCCGAGAGTCATCAGGGAGGAAGGGAGAAGGCGCAAAACTATATCCGAAATCACATGTGAAAAACGGTCCAAAACACAAGCTGTGCTAAGGGACCATAAGGCCGAGCTGGTATCAGAAAAGATATATCGACCCAAAGCATCCAGACCTTTAGACTCCCTGTCTGGAGGAATGTTGGGGGAGGCTGCAGCAGCCAGAACCACAAAACTGTGCAGAGTAGGCAGACAGGAAAGGCAGAGCCAGTTTCCAGGGGCTGGATGGTGCCAATGAGCTACGGATCGGTCCACTGAGGCCCTTGAAATGGGTTTAGCTCACGTGCCCAACAGAATATCAAAGAAGGTTGTACTGAAGGGAAGCGAAGGCTCAGTACTCAGCCGGCCCTGTTGGTGCACCCCAAGTATAGGATCAATGGCCACTTCCACAGAAGGCAGCTACAGCCCCAGAACTAGGATAACTCATCTCAAAAGCTGAGCAAAAGTCAAGCTAGCTTCCGAAGCATGGAGGCAAAAGCAGGCCAGAGGATGGGGAAGAATCAAGGCTACTAACAACACCAAGGGAAGAAACCCAATGAAACTCCAGAGGAGGCTCAGTCTCGTGATCACCCATATCATCAAAATACCGGTGTGAAAAGGACAAAATAGCTGGGGGCTCCTCTGAAAGCAGAGGAAGGTAGCCTGAAGAAGACTGATCCACCGATGCCGTTCCCGATATCGATCGTCATTGAGAAGGGGACACCTCAGTACTGGCAGTTTCAACACAGGCGTCACAGGTGGTAACCCCAAAGGACTGTGCATCGAAGTCAAGACATAATTGATCACGGATTCGGAGGGCCCTGCTGACACCAAATGAGGACCCGCCAGTTTGGTGACAGTCAAGGTCCCACCGACCTCCCTGGGGTTAAGATGCCCACTAGAGGGAGGTTGAGAGCCAAAAAATGGAATGGAGGGAGAGATAGTATTCCCTATCTGAGCCAGAGTCGCCCTCACTGGAAAATACAGGAAGGCGTGGACCAGCTTCCCACTCCGACTCAGAGATTGGAGGAATAGGAGGCGAGTCAGGGACACCGCTGGGTATGCGCTAAAGTTGGGAAAGGCCACGGCAACGACGGGCAACGGCATAACTTACCAGGCAACTGCGTGGATGAGAGACTTCGGGAGCTGGTCATCAGAGGAAGAAGAGAACTGTGCTCTATAAGGGACCATCAACCACTGCACCACCAACAGCGTCATGTGGCGCTCCTGCAACATCGATCACTGAAGCTGAAGCACAAGTTACTTACCTTCTGTAACGATATATCTGTAAGAAACAGTAGTTAGTATTAGATTCCTTACTTTAGAATACCCCCAGGCGTCAGACTGGATCCGGAAACTTTTGCGTAGAAGTACCCTTGTGCGTCGGTAGGCGTCGTCTGCGGCTCCGCGTTTGTCGTCGGGGTCGGGATGACGTCGCCGGAGTACTTAGACGCCGCCCTCACGCACTGACGTCAGTTCGTATACACAGCTTTTCCGCGCCAGAAAACGCACAGCCAAGATAAAAACCAACACTGGTACCATAAAAACTAGGACCCTGAAAGGGGATGACCTTAACCCTAGATATTGGTTTGCAGAACGGGGAGGATGGGTGGGGCGGTAAGGAATCTAATGTTTCTTACAGATATATCGTTACCAAAGGTAAGTAACTTGTGCATCTGAAATAAACAGGTTAGTATTAGATTCCCTACCTTAGAATAGATACCCCAGCAATACCAACTCCGGTGGTGGGTCTGCAAACCAATAATCACACCAGAAAGTCCTGGAGAACGGAACGGCCGAAAAAGCCGTCTCTCCGGACTTGGCTGTCCAGGCAGTAGTGTCTTGCGAACGTGTGCGGCGAGGCCCACGTAGCTGCCTGGCACATGTCCTGCAAAGGGACTCCCCGGCCCAGGGCAGTAGTTGCCGCCGTGGCCCGTGTGGAATGGGCACGAAGCCCCACAGGAGGCTCCTTTCGAGCCAAAGAGTAACAAGCCTTGATGCACAAGACGACCCATCGAGAAATGGTTAGTTTGTGCACCGCCAGTCCCCTTCTTAGCGCCCACGTAACCAACGAAGAGTTGGTCATCCACCCGGAACTGGCGTGTGCGATCCAAATAGAATGAGAGTGCACGTTTTGGGTCCAGGCGGTGGAGCCTCTCTTCCTCTTTCGAGGGATGGGGAGGCGGAAAGAAGGTGGCCAAAGTGATGGACTGCTCGATGTGGAAGGCTGTGACTACCTTGGGCTGGAAAGAGGGTCGCGTCCGCAACACAACTTTGTCCGGATGGACTGAAAGGAAAGGAGGCTTAGAGGAAAGGGCCTGGAGCTCACTCACTCTCCGGGCAGAGGTGATGGCAACCAGGAAAGCGGTCTTCAGAGTAAGGAGGCGAAGAGGACAGTTATGAAGTGTCTCAAAGGGAGCGCACATCAGAAAAGTGAGAACAAGGTTTAAGTCCCACTGAGGCATCACAAAAGGAACTGGAGGAAACATATGTGTGATGCCCTTCAAGAACCTATTTACAATCGGGGACTTGAACAAAGAGGGCTGATCAGGTAGCCTTAAGAAGGCGGAAATGGCCGAGAGGTAGCCCTTCAGAGTGCCCAGAGCAGAGCTCTGCTGGGAAAAAGAAAGAAGAAAGAGGAGAACCTCTGAAAGAGGGGCAGAAAGGGGATCCACAGCCTTTGCTGTGCACCATGCCACAAACTTGTTCCACCTGCAGGCGTATACCGATTTTGTGGAGGGACGCCTGGCTGCCAGAATGACATTACAGACTTCAGGAGGCAAGTCAAATGGCCTCAACTGCCGCCGCTCAATCTCCACGCATGTAAGTGGAGACTGGACATGTTCGGGTGGAGGACCGTCCCCTGCTGCTGCGACAGAAGGTCCTCCTAAAGAGGCAGACGAATCGGGGGATCGACAGAGAGGCTGAGAAGCTCGGGATACCAGAACCTCCGTGCCCAGTCTGGAGCCACAATGATGACTTGGGCCCGGTCGCGTCTCTTCTTCTTCAGCACTCTGGCCAGAAGTGGTATAGGCGGAAAGTCGTACAATAGACCGCAACTCCACTCGCGACAAAAAGCGTCTCCGAGCGAGTGCTGCCTTGGAAATTCCAACGTGCAGAACTGATGACACTGCGCGTTCTCTTCTGTGGCGAATAGATCTAACCAAGGCTCTCCCCACTGCTGAAAGAGGCCTTGCGGCACGTCTGAGTTCAGACGCCATTCGTGATCCATCATGCACCGAAGTCTGAGTTCGTCCGCCCTGGTATTCAGGAAACCTGCCAGGTGTTGAACCACCAGGGTCACACCCTGATGTTCCAGCCACTGCCAGAGGCGCAGAGCCTCCTGGCATAGGATCCACGACCCCACCACGCCCTGTTTGTTGCAGTACCACATGGCGGTGGTGTTGTCCGTGAACACCTGCACTACACTCCCCCGGACAGAGGGGAGGAATGCCTTCAGTGCAAGTCGGATCGGCCGCAGCTCCAGAAGGTTGATATGGAGCTGGGACTCCGCCGGAGACCAGAGGCCTCTGATCTCCGCCTCTCCCATGTGGCCTCCCAGCCCTGGAGGGACGTGTCCGTCACAACTACGTGCTCCAGTTGGGGTAGGGAGAGGGATCTGCCGCTGACCCAATCGCGGTCCGTGAGCCACCATTGCAACTGTCTTGCAGTGCCCTCCGAGATCAAGACATGGTCGGACAAGTTGCCCTGATGCTGGGCCCACTGAAGGATGTAGGGGGCCATCAGCCCCAGAAGCCGCAGCCTGACCGAGACTCGGGATAAAGACTGAAAGATCGGAATCAGAACCTGAATATCCCAAACCCTCTGTTCGGGAGGATAAACCCGAAACTGCGCTGAGTCTAGAACCGCTCCGATGAAGAGGAGCTTCTGAGAGGGACACAGGTGCGACTTCGGCACATTGATGGAGAACCCCAGCAGGTGCAGGAGGTCGGCCGTAGTCTGGAGGTGGCTGATGACTGTCTGGGGCGAGCCCGCCTTCAACAACCAGTCGTCGAGGTAGGGGGAAGACTGAAACCCCTAACCTGCGCAGATGAGCTGCGACCACCACCATCACTTTCGTGAACACCCGTGGGGCGCTGGTAAGGCCGAAGGGGAGCACGGTAAACTGAAAGTGCTCATGGCCTACCGTGAACCGCAGGTAGCGCCGTTGGGCCGGCAGGACGGGGATGTGGAAATAAGCGTCCTGCAAGTCCAATGCTACCATCCAGTCTCCTGGGTCCAGGGCAGCTAAGACCTGAGCCAGTGTCAGCATCTTGAACCTCTCCTTCCGAAGGAAGCCGTTGACGTTCCGCAGGTCCAAGATAGGGCGTAGGCCCCCTTTGCCCTTCTTGGGAACTAGAAAGTAGTGGGAGTAACAACCACACCCTACTTCTGGCCCAGGAACGCGCTCGATGGCCCCCTTGGCCAAGAGGGCCGCAACTTCCTCTTGCAGAAGATTCAAGTGATCCCCCGACACGCGTTGGTACTGCGGTGGCATGGCTGGAGGGGTCGCCTCGAAGGGGAGGGAGTAGCCCCTGCGGACAATTTGCCGCACCCATCCGTCCGATGTGATGTCGCGCCAGTGGAGGAGGTGATGGCGAACCCTGCCCCCCACTGGCGTCGTGTGGGCATGAAAGCTTGGACTAGGAGGGCTTTGAGGCTGATGCTGCGGGGGTTGATGTGAACTGACCGCGCCGTTGTCCCCGGGCACCGCCACGGCGGTTACCACGTCCGCCACCGCGCTGGATGTTAGTCTGCGGCCCGTGGCTGGCAGGACGTGTGGGGGCGCCCCTTCCTTGGCTACGAAAGGGGCGAAAGGCAGCAGATTGCTGGCGCGGGCCGACAGGCCCAAGGACTTGGCCATAGCCCTGGAGTCCCTAAAGCGCTCAAGCGCACTACTGTCTGCCTTGTCGCCAAAGAGGCGAGGGCCATCAAACGGCATGTCCATAAGGGTGTTTTGGACATCAGCTGAAAAGTTGGCGGACCTCAGCCAGGCGTGGCGACGAATCGCCAACGTCGTTGCCATCGCTCTACCTAGCGAGTCCGTGGTATCCAGCAAACATTTGATGGAGTACCGTGCCGCATCTCGACCCTCCGCAAGGGCTTGGGCGAGTTTAGTCCAGGCCTCCTCAGGACATTGTGGCAGCACGTCCACGACGTGTCCCACAGAGTGTGGGTGTAACGGCCCAAGAGGTGTTAACTGACCGCAACCTCAAACTCAGGGAGGAGAACGTCTTTTTGCCATATTGCTCGTACCTCTTGGATTCCCGATCGGGGGGAGCCGTCGGGAATGCGATCTGGGAGTTAAAGGCCTGTATGACCAAGCTCTCGGGGGTGGGGTGGGTGGACAGGAAGCAAGGGTCGCCCGGAGCCGGCGTCTGGCCAAGTTCCTATCTACAGGAGGACCTGTAGCGGGCCTGGACTAGGTGCCCAGAAGAACGTCAAACAAGGCTTCATTAAACGGCAACAGAGGCTCCGAAGAGCTTGTTTGCAGTTTAAGGACCTCAGTGAGGCGGTTAGTCCTCACGGCCGCGACGGGGAGCTCAAGGGATAAGGCCTTGGCCGCCCGCGTCAACACCCCACTATAGCCTGCCCCCTCCTCCGTAGCCACGGTAGGAGGGGAGACAAAGCCGCCAGTGTCTGGGGAGGTGTCCAGACCACTGGCATCCCCTAGCTCACCTGCCCTGATAAGGCTGGCACTCACGTGCCAGAGGGTCCTCAGACCCCTCCCAATCCGCCTCGCCACCCATCTCCTGGTATTCAGGGTCAAAAGATGGGGCCGGATCATAAAAGTAAAAATCTCCCATCGGCGTCGAATGCGGCGTCGAGCGACGCCGCTCCGGCGCCGGAACCGGACCGACAGGGGGAACTGGGGACGGCGTCGGCCGTGGTCGGCGCCGGGGGCGACACCCTAGGAGCCGGCGCCGGCGAGGTCGTAAGGTTGACCGGTGACGACCCGGATCCGGATGAGTCCTGCGGCGTTGGGACGAAGTCGCCGACGGCGCCGCGGCCGAAGCACCCTGCCCGCTTGGGCTCCCATTCGGGGCTGCGGGCCCGAAGGCGCCGCGGAACCCGACGGAAGAGTGAGCGACCTCATGGCCGAGAGGAAGGCGTCAATCTCCTCCGGTGTCGCGTTCTGCCCAGGGCTCGGTGGTTATGGAGCAGGCCGCGACGCCTGCGGCTCCGATGGAGCCGCGTGGGGGGTGTCACCCGAATTCCCGGCCACGTCGCACGAGCGTCGGGGGAATCGGAAGAGCGATGTCGCCTCTTCGACTTCTTGTGCCTCTTACCTGAGGACTTGGAGCTCGAGGAGTGGTGTCGATCCTCCGAGCCGTGATGACTCCGGCCCCGCGACCGGTCCCTGGACCTCGAACGGCGCGGGCCGACTGCCGGAGCTCGAGGCGCTTGCGGGATCGCTCCCGCCTAGCCTTCGACGTCAAGGCCCGGCAGTCGGGGCACGACTGGTCATCGTGGTCGGGCCCTAGGCAATGAAGACACCGGCGATGGGGGTCGGTAACCGACATCTGTCGGTTGCAGTCAACGCAGAGTTTAAACCCGGGCATCCCTACCGGCACTGTCGGAGTCATTCGACTTCGAAAAAGATGATCAAAAAGTTTAGTCAAAAAATGACTAAAGGGTACCACTATTCCCGGATCGGCACTTGCTGGCACGGAAAAAATAGGAACTGGCGTCAGCGCGCGAGGGCGGCGTCTAAGTACTCTGGCGACGTCATTCCGGCACCAACGACGCCGCCGATGGACGCGGAGCCGCAGACGACGCCTACCGACGCGCAAGGGTACTGCTACGCAAAAGTTTCCGGATCCAATCTGACGCCTGGGGGGTATTCTAAGGAAAGGAATCTAATACTAACCTGTTCCTTTCAGATGACACAAGTCGCACTGTTCGGAGTAAGGGTGCACGCCTAGACCCCACATGCAAATAGGATGAGGGTGTGGGGTCGACATCGTAGACCTAAAAGATCTTCAGAAAAAGCACAAGGTTCTGTGGTGGTAGGCCAAAATGGCCAGAGGAACAGCTCTCGGGAAAGGAATAAACTGATGTCAGTGCATAAGGGGGGTAACATCGTAATGGAGTCGATTGACGCCCTTTACCGATGCACAGAGGTACTGCTGTAGAAACATTTCTGGATTCAGTCTGGTTCCGGCGGATACTACTAAGTTAAGGAATCTCTGCAGCTAGAAGTCTATCAGATATTCATACTAAAAATTAAGAATAGTGTGAAAGCAGCTTTTTGTTGTAGCTATTTGATGTTACTAACAATTTATCTAGTTAATTTCAATGGTGTTGGCCAATGGATGCAGCAAAAGTAGAACAAAATAATAAATTATGAAAAAAATGCAGCGTAAAATTCTGTATAGTTTAAAAACAGCACAATAAAAACATAAAATGTACATACTATACTAATTTGAAAATATGATAACGTGTATATATTGCATTTAATAACATTTACCAACCCCTGACCAAGGAAGAACCTTGGAAACAGATTAACACCACCAATGAAGAACACTGTAAAAATGCGGACTTAAAGCACTACTTTCAGCGGATGGATTAATTCAAACACTGCAGACAGCTATAGATCAGAGGACAACAGATGCACTGACTGATATTATTTAGTACTTTCTTGCCTATTAAGATTCTAGGCCGGCACACCATTTAAGAAATTATAGATATGTAATGTAAACAAGGAAGCTATTTTCACCACGTTGATCTGAATGCCATTAAATAGGATATAAGAGTGAATTCCAAGCTGCATGTGATGTTCTATATGGCTCCCCCAACACTCTTATGCATTGCACACATGAGCACTGCAGAGGGAGAGGAGTCATGGGGAAGCTGTACATAACCAGGCGTCTTGCCGCCTAACCAAACCACCTTTGGCATAAGTTCCCCAATTAAATGTTAAAATAATAATAATAATTAAACTGTGTACTGCCACCCCCTCTCCCCAAAATATTCCTTACTTGGTAAAAACATACACCCTATGTGTATTCCCTCCCTGCCCACAGCTGTAATCACTGCTCTCACAACGAGCACAGAGAGATGTCAGTGCAGCATGCTTTTTCCTATTAGTGCGGGACAGTGGAAACCTGCGGCTGACAGGCGAGAGTTCCTGCACCTATCAAGCAGCAACAGTGGGAAATATCAATGGTTTCCTACTGTTGCTATGTTAAAGCAATGAACACCTGTATTCAGAATCAGGAAATCATGATAATGGCTTTCTATCAGGACCATAATAATATGCTGTTTCCTGGAACACAAAAATCTGTCTATAGCTCATACGCATGCCCCGTCCCACATATCCTTCCTGGCCTGTGTTAACTTAATGTATCCACTTAAGGTGCATGGGAATGTAACAGGCTTTCCATTGTACAGTCTGTACAAACAAATCTAGATTAACCAAAGTTTTTGTCAATAGGCAAATATACATTCAGTAATAGTAAGATTTATTAAACATACACACTATTTCTCAATGGGGCTCATAAAATGTACTGCTCCCAAGCAGTAGCGGCCAGCAACACTAAAATATGGTGCGGTGCAATGCCTAAAAAACTCACCATATTTGTTGCGCTGGCATGCAGGGTCTCATTGCGGTCTCTCTGCTCTCTTAGGCGGTAACTGGGGGTGGTCCGGCGGAAAGGGAAGGACTTCCTCCCTTGTGGAAAATGAAACCAACCGATCTGCACCTCCAGGATTGGTTGGAGCAGACTAACCCAGCACTCATTTTGAGGCTGGGGACCTGCGGCTGCAATCCCTCTGCAGTTTTTCAGCCCTGAGATTGCTAGCTCTGAAGTGCGCATGTCAGATTGGCTGGCTTTAGACAGCCAGCCAGTCTAACATGCACACTGCAGGGGGCTACATTAATAGTGCAGTTGCACTAATCAGCCTTGCGCTGTAACAGCGAGAGCCGGGGACACAGCAGGCGGGGTGACGCTCCTCCGCGATAACGGAGGAGCCGCCACTGCTTCCCTGAAACATGTCTAAATTATGACTCACAAGAAAATGCTGGTGGAAGAGTACTTACTACTAGTTCTTACAAATAATATATGTGAACTGCTGTTTAAAACTGGTCTGATAGGCTTCATATTCTTTTAAAATCAGTGTACCTTTTTACATTCACAGGTTGCCTAATGTACAGGCAACAATCTAGTGCATGAATTAAAGGTCTGCAACACAATATTTCTAGTTACAAATGCTTGTTGATATGATTTTTTTTTGGGATAATCAATTTTATTGAAATTTTTAAGAACAATCAAATTCATTGGTAGCAAATCAAGCATCACAGTAAAACACATCTCCTCAGACAATCGACAAAGGTAAAGGTGGCCCCCCCTGAGTGGGTGTGGTAATCCCCAGACAATGTAACTGTACAATAAGTCTTAGGTCTTCACACTGGTAATAAACCGAACCATTTGCCCCACACTTTACAGAACAGTTCCGGTCAACCCCGTTCCTCGAAGAGAGACTCCTCCTGTACATCACATCTATCCACCCCCATCCTTCATTTCCGCACAGTTGGTGCCGTCCGCCGCCTGGGACCAGAGCGCAGCTATGTCTCTTTTCGCCACCGCCACAGCTGTCCCCAGGAAATGCTTGTCTGCCCTGGAGCCATCCAGGCCATCGAAAACCCCCAACAGCAAGCGCCTCGGATCATGGGGAACCTCCAACCCCAGGGCCTGCGTGAGCTAGAGTTCCACCCCATTTCAGAACGGCGCCAGGGCCGGGCATTGCCACACCATGTGGTAGAAATCTGCAGGAGTAGAAGCGCAGTGCGCACATGCCGGGGAGGATCTCATGCCGGCTCGGACGAGACGTGCCAGGGTGAGGAACGCCGCGTGGAGGTAGTAAAGTCGGACCTGGCGTAACCTAGAGGATGTAGTCAGGGTTTTAGGTGCCATGAGGGCGTCCCGCCAGTCTGCCTCTTCTAGAGGACCCACCAACCCCTCCCAGCACTCCCGAAGTCGGTCCAGGGATGCAGGACTGTTGTTCACCAGTGACCGATATATTCGGGACACCCCTCCCCAGGTTCCCCATCATCACCTGAGCCTCCAGGGGGCTGAATTCTGGGAGAGAGATGGGGGCTGGAATGTGTGCGCGGAGAGCATGTCGGAGTTGTAGTTATTTATAGGATTGAGAATGAAGAAGGGCGTGACGTTGTTGTAGGTCAGCAAAGGATCGAATGTGGTCTCCCAACCACACGTCTCCAAGCAGAGAGACCCCCACAAGTTCCCAGCTGCGGAACCCCCACAAGGACGAGACCTCCCTCAGCCAAGCCCCATTCCACAACGGCGTCTGTCTAGTGAGCTTCCGGTCCCATTGCACATGACGGAGGGCTGTACGCCAGGCCACGAGCCCCGTCCTAGTGACTGGGGGCTGGGCCCGTGGCACTGGGCAGCCGTATAAGAATCCCTGGATCTGTCCAAAGTCCATTGTTCTGATCTCAACCTGGTAAGCTGGGTCGGACCAGCCGCCCACAAACCAATCGTGGATCACAATGAGTCTCGTGGCCAAGTAGTAGAGGTGGAGATTAGTAACCCCCATACCTCAGTCAAAAGGGGGAATACCGCCCACACCCCCACAGAAACTGGGTGAGAGCACCATCCAGTTCCACGAACCAGCTACCTGGGTGCTGATAGTGATATTCTGCAAAATGTAAAGAAAGCGGGGGAGGATCATCATTTTAAAAAGCGCACTCCTACCCAGTGGGTTGAGGGGTAGGGACTGCCAGTTCTTGAGGTCTGCCTTCATCCGAGCGACCAGGGGTGCGACATTCAGGGCCCATTCAAGCTCAGGCAGGAGGGTGACCCACACGCCCAGGTATTTGAATGATTGCCTCCGAACACCCGAGAGGGGTGCAGAGGGACCAAGGTTGATTTCGCCGGGTTAAGTCGGAGCCCCGAGACCCGCTCAAACGCATAGAGAGTCTCCAGGCATCTAGGGCCGGAGTGGTCCGGAATCGTCAGGTAAAGCATAACGTCGTCCGCATAGAGAGCTATCTTATCGGCCTGGCTCAAGTCCCAGGCCCAATCCCGTATGAGAGGGTCCTGACGGATGAGCGACGCCAGGGGCTCCATCACCAGCACAAATAAGAGCGGTGAGAGCAGGCAACCCTGACGGGTGCCTCTCCGGATCGGAAATGTCTCAGAAAGCTCACCATTAATGAGAACACAGGCCCTAGGGTTGCTATAAAGGACCTTGATCAGACGGCGGAAGGGAAGACCAAAGCCCATCCTCTCCAGTACATCCTCAAGGTACCTCCAGTCCACCGTATCAAAGGCTTTCTCAAAGTCGACGAAAAGCAACGCCAGATACGGGGTCAGTTGGTGACGGTGGGCCATGGCCAGGTGGAGGCGGCAAATACAGTGACGGTTGCCCCTGGCGGGCATAAACCCACATTGGTCAGGATGGACCAAGTCCTGCAGGAAGGGGCGGAGTCGCTGAGCTAACACAGTAGCGAAGATCTTGATTTCCGTGTTGATCAGTGAGATTGGGCGATAATCTGCGCACTCCAGGGAGGGCGGCTGCGTCTTCGGAATGACCACAATGGTAGCCACATCGGATTCAGACAGGAAGGACCCCTCCTCAACCACATGGTGGAAGAGCCCCACCAAGTGGGGGATCAGGTCATCTCAGAATGCGGCGTAATAATCCTGGGGAACCCGTCAGGTCCGGGCGTCCTGCTTGGATTCAACAGGGAAATTGCCCCGTGAATTTCTTCCGGGATGAAAGGGTGATCCAAGGTATCAGCAGTCTCCTGGGGGAGACATGGCAGCTGGGTACCGGTCTCCTCTAGCAAACCAGCCAGGGAGGGCGAGTGGCGTATAAGGCCACATAATAGCCCGCAAAAGTTTGCGCAATGGCCGATGGCGTCAACTGACGGGACCCTGTGACCGTCCGAATCTTCGGGATGATACGGTTAGCTCTAGGGTAAGACTCTAGGATGTGGAGAAGTTTGCCATTTTTGCCCCCCATCCATAAATACGTGCAACCGAGGAGCGCCAGAGCATTTTAGCGGACTCCAGGGAGATCCGCCAAATCTCTTCACGGACCAATGCTAGTTGTCTAGAGGAGTCATCGCTACCGTTGGTCAGTTGGACACGTTCCAGCTGCACGCCCAGTCTCCAACTGCACAAGCTAGGCGTCCTGTTCCATGCGTTTCACGTGGACCAACCCTCTGGCCACACCCTGAACGACTGCCTTACCGCTGTACCCACTTTTAAAGGGAATGGTACGCGTTCAACTATTTACTATATTTTCATTAGTTCTATGATAGGTACCAGGGTCTGTGGTTACACGGCAATTTGGTCTACGCTCAGTGACCATAATCCGGTGGTCTTGACCTTGGTGGACATGGTCAAGAAATCTGAAATTTGTAATAGGAAGATGGGTAAATTAGACATTCGCCCCAGAGATCAGGCCCGCAGAATTAAATGGTGTTGGGTGGTGCCATAGGATTTTCAAACCAACCTACTAAGGTTGGAGTCGAGATGCGTATCTGTATGAATGAAAATGCAGGGGACAAGGATGTCTTAGAGGCCTATACCAAAATTTGTACACAGGTCGCAGATGATCTTAAACGGCCAGGTAGGGTGCAGAACAAATCTGGGGAGGGCTGGTTTGACCATAACTGCTCGTTAGCCCATCGGAAACTGTTAGTGGCATTGAAACAAAACCCGATGGATACGTCTATTGTGGCAGCTCTAAGGAAAGCCTACAAAGCAGCCCTAGAAACAAGAAAAAGGGAAATCAGAAGTGAGGCTTGGAATGAGCTACTATCTAGTGGTGTACTTAAAAACAGCTCTAAATTTTGGGCAGTGTTCAATAAACCCTTCTTCCAAGATTCCTGTAATAGTCAATTAGACTGTGGTAATCAGGAACAGGTATGGTGTACCCATTTTAAGTCAGTATATGAAGGTGCGGAACTGGGAGGGGTGGTTAACTCTTTATCTGTGAATGAGGCTTATACTTTATCTGTTACAGAGTCAGAAGTGGCAGATGCCATTAGCCAGATTACATCAAACAAGGCCCCGGGACCGGATGGCATTCCAGCTGACCTTTTTAAATTTGATGTCAAGATATGGTCTAAAGTTTTGCACACTGTTTTTAATAAGGCTTGCAGTTCAGGATTGCCGGGTACCTGGTTTGAATCAGTAATAGTACCTATTTTTAAAAAGGCAAATAGAGGGGACCCCAGTTGTTATTGACCCATTTTCCTTATTGATTCCGCTGTTAAGGTGCTTGGACGGGTGGTTTTAAGTAAGCTCACGGGGTGGCTGGCTGAAACTAATACCCTTTCAGGTCTACAATTTGGTTTCAGGAAAGGAAGGGCCACAATTGATCAATGCCTCAACCTACAACTTTTAATCGGAAAGTACACAGTCGCCAAAAAGGGCACACTATATTTAGCTTTTATGGACCTTTCCTCGGGCTTCGATCGAGTGAATAGGTCCAAATTATGGGCGATGCTTCTTCATCTTGGCGTGGATAAAAATATTGTGTACTTCCTTGCCGACCTGCACAGGGATTTGTCAGCTACCGTGAGATAAGACCAAATGGGTAATTGTACAGGGAAGATTTGTATCACCAATGGTGTTAGGCAGGGGTGCATTTTGGCCCCCCTGCTTTTCACCCTCGATATCAATAATTTAGGTCCAGTTTTATCCGAGGCGTGCAAGGATATACCAAGGGTAGGTAAACGACTAATTCCGGCATTGCTGTACGCAGATGATGCCGCCCTTTTAGCAAGTACTGCGGTAGGGCTGCAAAGCCTTTTAAATTCATTTGCTGTTTTTATGAAATCTATAGACCTTAGTGTCAATTTCTCGAAATCACATGTTATGATGGTTGGCACTAAAGTAAAAGGGGTAAAAACCATGCATTGTGAAGGGAATGTGTTGTCTAGGGTATCCACTTTCCCATACCTCGGCGTCATATTTGACGACAAAGGCACATCGTTACCCCAAATCTCAGCAAAAAGAAATGTCTTGGCAAGATCCACATTAGCTGTCCTGGGTTTTGCCCGAAAACTGGGAGTTAAACCAATTCAAGCGCTTTTAAAGATATATGGTGCAAAATGTACTTCTCTTGCAATGTATGGGGCAGACTTTGGGGTTTTTAAGAATGTGAAGGCAATCCAAGTGGTGGAGTATACGTTTTTGAAAAATATTTTATCTGTTACTCAATCCACATCCGGCTACATTGTCCATCAGGAGTGTGGAGGTGGTTTTGTGGAGGATCGAATAGCTATTGCCCCATTTTTAAAATGATTTCTACCTGGCTAAACCCTGAGTTAGAATTGAATCAGGAAATCCTTAGAGACTGTTTAGCACTTGACTTTGGGCCCCGTATCCCCTGGCTGAGTTATGTTCATAAGTTATCTGTCAAATTGGGACGACCAGAACTGTTTAACTCGCCTGAGAAGTTGGTGAAAGGGATATTAAGTGGGTCAAGGAATCCTATAAGACAGTGGCCTGCATGGTTAGAGAAGAAAGAGAGCTGGTTAAGCCGACTGTAAGGGCTCACCAATTGTTAAAAACATCAAGTGCCATCGAGCCATACCTGAATGTTGTTACTAACCCAAATCATCGCTTTTTATTACTCAGATTCAGGTTGAACCAATGTAATTTCCTCCTTGCTGGATCGTTGGGGTGGAAAAGGGAGGAAGATTTGGGGGATCTGCTCTTGTGATTGCTTTTCTACTAAAGATACAATGCACTTTATCTTTTTCTGTGAGCACTTTCTTCATATTCGTAATCGTTTTATTATTCCTATTTTAAAAGACAAAGGCTTTATGCAAGTTAAACCAGCTCTCCATTATTTGCAGCTGCTCTGGAATGTGTGGGAGATTTTTAATATTGCTAACTTCCACACTGCGGCAATAAGATTAAAGAAGAAAATCAGATGGGAATAGTCATTGTTATGAATTAGCCTAAATTAATTAAAGCCGAGGATGTTTTTAAATGGTAACACGTTTTTTTAGGATGTATTTTATATGAAATAATAATAGGTACTGTATGTATTTTAAGCTTGTATATCTTTGTTGTACTTTTATGGCTTTTGTTTAAAACCTTTTCTTGACATGAAATGTTTAGTATACTTTTATGGTTTTTGATATGAAGCGAATAAAGTATTTTGACTGACTGACTGACTGACTGTCTTACCGGCCTCCCATAACGTCCCCGATGAAGAGACCAAGCCCATATTAATGGAGAAGTAGTGACGTAATTCTGGGATTCCACCAGCGCAGAGTCCTGCAGGAACCAGGCGTTCAACAGCCAGGTCGCCCTTGGGCCCGCAGCGGAGGACCCAATGTGGAGAGAAATAGGGGAATGGTCTGAGATTCCTCTGGGCAATATATCGTCCTCAGACACCAGCTGGCAGTCCGTGGCGGGCATTAGAACAAGGTCTATACGGGAGTGGGCTTGGTGAGCAGCCGATGTGTGGGTGTATTGCTCCCTACGGGGGTTCCACACACTCCAGACATCGCAGAGGCCCACAGCCGAAGACCAGCCAGAGAGGCTCTTCGCAGAGGCCAGCCGATGCACCGACGGGGCGCTTGTCGCGTCACCAAAGGGCTGCAAGACAGCGTTAAAGTCACCCCCGACTACAGTGAGGCCCTGAGGAAAGGAGGAAATCACCAGTGTGAGGCGCCGAAGGGTGGATGCCAGGAGCGCCGGAGGGACGTAAGTGCACAGGAGGTTCATGGGGTGTCCCTTAATCGTCCCCGACATGGCCACGTACATCCCTGTCGCATCCGATTCGGCTTTAGTCAAGATAAAGGGAAGCCCCTTTCTGAGTAAAATGGCCACCCCCCGGGAACCCCGGGCAAAACCGGAGTGCCAGACCCGGTCAAACCCGTAATGGGCTAGGAAGTTGCATTGTGAGCCCAGAAGGTGCGTCTCCTGGAGAAACAGAATGTCAGGTATGTGGCGGTGGGCAGCACGAAGTACAGCTGTACGCTTGATTCGGTCGAGAAGACCATTTACATTCCAGGAGAGGATGTGGAGAGGTCTATTAAAAGTGTAAGACATTTACAGAGGTGAGGTGTGAATGGTGCGGATGCAAGCGGGAGACTGTGTTCGGTCTAAGGGAAACACCCACCCAGACCCGGGACCTAAAGATAAAGCTAGAAGTAGTGATGTGTATGTCGACTGCGGAAGCATGTAGGAACGAGCGGCTACCAATGGAAACGAAACCCAGCGGCCCATGGGTGGCTAAAAATAACAAACTGTTGGGAGACAACAATCTCCCCCCCTCCCTCTCCCCCCACCCTACACTTCGAAAAAGGAAGCATCTGTCGCCCTAAATATTGCAAAACCACCAACACCCCACAAAGAGGCGAACTGCTAATCTAAAACGGTTAGCAACAACAAATTAAGGACATGGCTGAGTCGGACACCCCTCCATGTATTCCGATGTAATGCTAACAGCTAAAGGCAAAAAATGACGATCACGTGACAAATAGAGTGCAACAACCCAGGACTGCACTAAAGGTCAGTACCCAACCAGACCAGGCAGTAGATCCCGGTAGGAGCATGTTCATGAGGTCAGGAGCAGTCCCATTGTTAGGAAGCCCGAAAGTGGAACCTCGGGCGCTGCAAGTAGTGTCGATCATATTCCTTCCTCCAAACCAGATCCACAGATCACCGGGCTCCCAGACAGGTCAGAGTCCGACATGGCCCGTCGCAGAGCTTCACTGGGCCCGGGGACGCTGCCCAGGTCGATCAAGGAGGAAGCCAGGTGGGGGGGAGGCGGATCCCCACCCCGGGGTCTGGACCGGCGCCTCCAGCGATCGGGAACAACCCCCCCCTCCCGGCGGCCCCCTCGACTCCGAGACCCGGTCTGGCGCCGCTGGGACTTAGCGCGACCTGGTTTGGCTGCGACAGGGCCTTCCCGGCAGGAGAGAGGGCCGCCCCCGGCAGGAGGGGCTGCTCCTCCGTGAGCCAGGTCCACGCAGCCTGAGGGGAGTCAAAGAAGAATGTCTTTCCTTGGAAGATCACTTTGAGCCGGGCTGGGAAGAGGAGCCAGTAGCGAAGGCCTGAGTTTTTGTTTGACTTCATCGTAGGATCGGCGTTGTGTTTGCACTTCCCTGGAGTAATCCGGAAAGACCATAACTTTGGAGTTCTGGAAGTGCAGCGGACCCAACTCCCTGGCCGCCCCCAGTATAGCGTCTATGTCCCGGAGGGGGAAAGTTTCTCTTTGGGCATCCAGGAGCAGATCCAGGTCTCTATAAAGGTGGCAGTACGATCCTTCTCCACTCCCTCCGGAAAACCCAGGAGGCGCAGGTTGTTTCGACGCGCCCTATTTTCAGCATCTTCCGCCCTACGGTGCAACTCCGAGGTCTGCGTCTGAAGGCGGGCCACCTGGGATTTGTGGATATCCACGTCGTCCCCCACTGTGGAGATGCGGGACTCCGCCTCCGTGATGCACGCCGTGGCCTTACGGAGGTCTTGGCGAATTAAGGCCCGTCCATCCGCACCTCTCCTATCTTACTTTCTACAGAGACCTGCGACTTGCTAATCGCCTGCGTCCGCCACTTGGGCCCCAATCCGACGTAGTAAACTGCTCCATTGTAGTTTGGGTTGTAGGAGAGGGGGCTTGAGTGGCGCGAGACCTACCCATGGTCCCCAGGAAGGCCGACTACGCATTCAGGGGAGGGGGGGCGGGCCAGCCCGTGTCCCCGCCACCCGATATAGTGGCCGAACCCTCTTCCCACACACCCCACCCGGCAGCCCCGAAGACCCTCCATTCCTCAGGGCGCACTCAACAGCAGCCAACAGCAAAACTCAAGGCACCCAGGGGGGGGGATCCGGGGGGGGGGGGGGGGGGGAGAGAAGGGGGCGCCACCCTATGAGATGGCCGACTTACCCCTGCACTGAACCGCGGCTCGATGCTCCGCTGTGAA
The DNA here is from genome assembly GCF_964261635.1 of Lissotriton helveticus. Classification (NCBI taxonomy): domain Eukaryota; kingdom Metazoa; phylum Chordata; class Amphibia; order Caudata; family Salamandridae; genus Lissotriton; species Lissotriton helveticus. Next base: position 1,353,427,459 of record NC_136059.1, on the reverse strand, counting down.
GACGGTGGGGGGAGATGGGCCGCCACCGTTGTTCACCCGGGGCCGTCTGCCAGACTCTCGAGCCCCAGAGGATGGGAACACCGCGACCCAGGTGTCCAGGCCGAGATCCGCAGCACACCGTCCCGGCCCCGGGGGAGCACCAAGCAACCAGAGTCCACTCTAATCACCCCCCACTGAGACCTGCAGGTCCGCACACTCCTGCGCTTCCAAAATGGCATAGGGCACAACAACATCCACAGCCCAAGAGGGAAGGAAGTCCTCGGGTGTGGCTCTCCTCAAACCAATGCGGGCCCACTGATGCCCAGCCACCTCCCGCATGATTGCCCCCGACCCCAGTGGGCGGCCCGCTCACCAGGGCAGCACAGATGACAGAAGGCTGGTAGGCCACATCGCGGAAGCACACACGCGCGGCCCAGGCTGCCCAGAACAGGCCCAGGGCAGGCGGCCCGGCACGGACCCCCAGCCTCAGCACACTCCACTGGGGGCACGACACCACAGTCTCTCTGCGACTGGACAGGCCCACACCTCCAGTCGGCGTCAGGCACACCCGTGCCAACACAGTCCAGCCACGCAACAACGGCTCTACTCCACGCCCCGCAGCTCCTCCAGCGGGTCTCCCTCGGCGCCGGGCAGCCCGTCAGATCAGGTCGGCCTGGCCGTCACCATCCGCCGCTCAGGGCGCTGCGGCACAGAAGGGGATCGTGCCCGCGCCACCCACAGCCCCTGGAACCGGCCCGACAGCTTCACGCGGCCGCCTCGACTCTGGGGGGGGGGGGAGAGACTGGGGTGTTTAGGCGCGCCTCTCACCTTCTCCGGGCGCCTCCACTGCTCTCAGGGAGCGCCCCTGTAGGTCCCCGGCTCTGCCGGTCTGAACAGGTCACCACCGCGGCCCCGGCACCAGGGTGGGAAGGATGGTCGTCTAAGTGTTCCGCCACCGCCAGGCGGACTCACAGGCAGCGGGTGAGGAGAGCGTCGGATCCTCAGGGCCCGGGACAGGACATCGTGGGGGCCGCCATTTTGATCGGCCCGAGCTGCAGGCAGGAAGTGGCTCCGCGGAGGAAGCAGAGACCCGGAACGGCTCCCCAGGAACAACAGGGGATAGCAGGCAACACAGGGAGTCACGGCGGGTAGGTGTGGAAGGTAGATGCTAGCTCATAGTGGCGGATGCGAGGAGGTTGACGGAGGGGATCCGGAGCACTCTTAGAGTGCAACCGCCATCTTGACGCCTCAAGCCACGCCCCAATATGAATTTTTTAATAAGGAAATTAATAAACTTACTCTAGTTCACATCCTGTTCACAGTTCTACCATATAGTGTTGGGCACGGACTTCGCAAATTGTTTTTGTCCAAAGAAGAGGTTCCAGTTTGAAGGTGACTCATGGCATCTCTCTTGAAACCCACAAAGGACCACAACAGAGGTGCCACCTTCGATTGTGTTTTCCCCCTTTGGTTTGTGTTTTTCCCCCTTTGGTAAGTTTCAGTAGCTGTAGAGATGTGAAGCTGTAATGGTTATGAGTATTGGTTGATGAGTATGCATTGTAAACAAGCATTGGCACAGCCAACAGGTCGCGCCTTTGGGACCTTATAAATGTTTAGCCACGCAACAGTTGATGTTGTTATACCAAGGATATTGTGCTGCATAACTAAATACTTATAAGGTCTCAAAAGTGAGACCTATTGGACGAGTTACTTACCTTCGGTAAAGATGTATCTGGTAGAGACATAGTCTAGCCGCAGATTCCTTAACTTAGAATATCCCCAGGCGTCAGACTGGATCTGGAAAACTTTCCACAGCAGCACCTCTGCGCGCCGGAAGGTGGCGCCGCCCGACTCTGCCCTGACGTCGTCCCCGGACATAATGTCAGCGGAGCCATATATGCCCCTCCTGGCGCGTTGACGTCAGTTTTCGTTGGAGAAACTTTTCCGCGTCAGAACGCGGAGCCACCACCAAAAACTGTGAGAATGTGGGAACAGTGTGCAAAAATGATGACAAATTAGAAAGAAATTGATAGGTGAGACAGAGCAGCGCTCTGGAAAGCAACCCCGCATGAGCGAAGGCTAAGTCAATGTTAAGGGAGACCAGGATGTGGAAAAAACAGCCTGGCAGAGGACAGAAGTCCGCATCCGGAAGTAAAACCGTGAAGGAGAACAAGTCCGGAACACAAGATTTAAGGATAGCTCACCACAAGACGTCACCAGAAAGAGACTTCCCAACTCCAATAAAGACCTATAAATGTAGAGGCCAATAGATCTGAAGCAAAAAGCCGCAGGGATGGCCAAAAACACAAGGCAATCGAGAAGGGGGGGGGCCGAACGGTGGGGAAAAATGTGAATAGATGTCACACGGTACAATCCAGACCGAGGACCGAAAAGAACACAGATGATCTATTAACACACCGCCTAACCTATGAGAACAGGAGGAATGGAACAGAGAAACAGAATAAAGCAGTCTGTGTTGGAGAGAAGGTAGAAAGCCCCAACCTGAAAAGTTCCTTGCAGAACGGGGAGGTCGGGCGGGCGTTAGGGAAGCTGCGGCTAGACTATGTCTCTACCAGATACATCGTTACCGAAGGCAAGTAAATCGGCCATCTGATAGAGACGTCTAGCCACAGATTCCTTAACTTACAATATATACCAAAGCCATATCCATGGAGGAGGCGGGTCTGCAATGGAACCCCACCCAGTTCCCGAGAGAACTTTGTCGTCCAGAAGGTGACTAAAACAGCACCGTCAACCAGGGGACGAACCATAGTGAGGACAGTAATGTTAGCGCAGTTAACCACCAGACCATGAATCTCCAAAGAGAGTGGAAAACAATGGGAGGGAAAGGCACCAGAAGCTGTCAAGAACAGCGCAAAAAAACTCTAATGTATACAGGGTTTGTAAAAGGAAAACACAGAGCCAGAATGCCTGAGACGAAGTGACAGTCCATAACTTGGGAAAAGAAGATGAACCATGGAACAAAGTACTTTGGAACCTACGCCTGCAAGGCAGGTGGATCAGCAGTGGCAAGAGACTGGCCCTCACCCAGCAAACATCAGCATGTAGAAGTACCCATACAATAGACAAGCTGGGGTAAAATGGAGGATACGAGTTCGCAGAAGCGGAACTAAACCGAGGGCTTGAGAGAGCCGCCGAATGCAGCGTGCCGACTGCAGCAAAGCCTTGAGAGACGGCAACTGTTATGACAGAGACATCACACACCGGCCCAATGTGTACAACAGTGAAAAGGAACCCTGTTGAAACCTGTACCAGCAAGACACAAGATACAGTATTGGCAGGATGCCAATCTAGGGCCGGAAGGCGTTAGTAGTATGGAAGCACAAGACACACCAGGAATTAAACGGTCTGTCACAACATGTGAAAGAGCCGATGACCAGTAGTCAAGCGCCAAAAAACAAGAGCGAAGACCGGAAGGCACTGAAGCGTACCGGAAGATACCGATGCATACCTTGTGGACACTGGAACCACACGAAATAAGCACATACCTGAAGTAGACTGGTATGAACAGTTTAGGTGCGCACAACAGCAAGGTGGTCACGGCCCAAAAAGGGCACCAATAAGCCGGGCACAACATAGGAGCCGTTGGCACAAGCAGACAGGGCCAGAGACCACGGACACTGTATGAAGGAACAGCCTGCACGGATCCGCTGGGCAAGAACACAGAACAGACCGCGAGCAAGAGAGAGACGCTGAAACAGGAAGCGGAACACAACAAGAGTCTAGGGTACGCTAAAATGACCCGCAGACACGTCCGAAACTGGATAGGACAGCACATAGGGCAGTAAGTTACAATTGCCCCTTCCCTGGGAGAAACAATGACCTCCTGCAAGCCAGAAGCACTAGACACGAAAGTGGAAATAGTAAGGACAAATGGAAATATCCCGGACCCCAAGAAGCGAGTATTGTAAAGAAAACACACCCCTTCAGAGTGCGCCATGTGAATGTAAGGCAAGGCGTGTAAACACCCATACGGAAACAGTAGGGAATATGGAAATTGTGGTAGGATAAAGGCCAGAAGAAGGCCACGACCACACACAGCAGAGAACAGCTGCTAAACCACTGCATTGGAGGACAAACTCAGAAAGGGCAGCACGTCCAAATCTGTACCAATAAAAAAACAATAATAAGCAGACCGCAGAGCGGCAAATAAGGTGTTAGATGGGGAAAAACTTGCGACAACAAGGTGTTGTGCCAGGCCTGCTGTATAGATACGGCACAGCACAGAACCTATGCTACGTTCTGATGCAGTGCAGGCAATAGAGCAACGCTACACAAGGATCATTGTAGAACAGACAAGTGACTCCCAGTGGGCTATCCGCAGAAGAAACTCCATAGGAGCATACCAAGGCAAAGGCCAAACCAAATGCCAGCAAATACCCCACATAGGGTAAGGCTAATCCCCTGTAGGGGTGTCCTCTTGGGCTAAGCACACAGTCAGAGGACTGAAAAACAAAAGAATCAGGCAAACGGCTATACTAAATGAACATAAAGATGACAAGAGACGGGAGACCGCCGAATCCACGTGGCAGTCAAAAAGATCTACCCCATTGAATGACAGATCTCTGAGGGCATACCGAATGTGATCTGGGAAGCGACTGTCGCGCAGCCAAGCATGGTGTCAAGCCACAGCGCGAGCAAGAACCCGTCCCATAGAGTCAGTCGCATCAAAGGAAGACCTAAGGGAGAATTGTGCCATTTCCCTGCTATGCAGCATAAGACGAAGCAATTCTGCCCGAGGTCCTTCTGGAATGGAAGGGAGAAGGTTCTTAACTGAGTCCCAAAGAGTTGAGGATGCACGTGCAAAAACACAGGAAAGATTTAATGCCCGTATCCCTGAGCTGGCCGAAGCGAAAAGCCGGCGACCACAATCGTCCAGCCTGGTGGGAGGTAATAATGGCAACGTGGGTGAAGACTGTAAATTAAAAGCCACCTGAACAACTAGGCCCTGAGCTGTTGGGTGAAGAGACAGGCAAAGAGGATCACCCAGAGCAGGGCGGTGCCTACGACCAATAGCCCGATCAACAGACGCACAAGAAGAGGGGCTTGACCAAGTGCCACGCAGGATGTAAAATAAAGAGCCTGCGTTGCGATATTTGCGACGACTGTCTCCTGATATTGTGTTTTTGCAAGAGACACACCTAGTGGGTAATACTTGTCATGCGATGAATAGGTGGGGCTATCGTCTTGTTGCACACTCGGGGTTTACTACGGGTTCCAGAGGGGTAGCCATCCTTGTCCGGTCTTCCCTTCCCCTTGAGATAGACGAGTTACTCCTGGATGATAGAGGGCGCTATGCCGCCCTCGTGGGACGATACGAGGGCAAGACCCTTTCCCTATTTACCGTTTATGTGCCCCCTGGCCTGCAGACCTCCACCTTTTCTGATGTTGGCCGAGTGCTGTTGGGACTTCCTGATGGTGCTCTTTTCCTGGCTGGTGATTTCAACTCTGTTCTTTCGGGTTTGGTTGATCGTCACCCCCCCAGGGATACCCCTTCGGCCCAAGCTTGGCTGGGTGGCTTCCTGGATACCTTTGGTTTGGTGGACTGCTGGAGACTTATGCATCCCACCCAGCTCCAATATACTTTCCACTCCGGGGCTCATGGGAGTTTGTCCCGCCTTGATTATTTCCTCATGCCGGCGGCGCAGGCTTCCTCAGTCCGGGAGATTAGACACCTGGCCCGGGGCATCTCTGACCACTCCCCGCTCTGGCTCTATTTTGAAATGGCTATAGAAGCAGTGGGGCGGGTGGCACCTATCAATCCTTGGTACTTGAGCTCCCCTGGGACACGTGATCAACTGCTCAAGTCCTTAGACCACTACTTTCTGGACAACGAAGGGTCCGTCTCCTCTGCAGTGTCCCTATGGGAGGCCTTTAAGACTGTGATTCGTGGGCAGGCCCTATCTCTTATCGCTGAAACTAAGGCGGCAAGGAATCGGGAGGTGGTGGTTCTGGAAACGGAAATACTTGGGTTGGAGGCTGACCTGGAGTCGGGTGTTACGTGTGACAAACTCCATGCCCTTAGTCTGAAGCAATTTGACTACAAGTCCCTGGTCACGGATGCTGCCAAGAAGATGTATAGGGAACAACAGGGCCGACTTTACGATGTTGGGGATAAGGCGGGTAAATTGCTTGCCTGGTTGGACAAAAGGAAAGAGCGAATCGTGTTGTGCCTGTGATTCAGACTTTGGATGGTGTGAGAGTGACTGACCCGGGTGGGATAGTGGAATGTTTTGCGGATTATTTCCGTACGGTTTATTCCCCGGTGTCGGCTAGGGACGAAGATGACTCCCACTTCTTGTTGCGTGATATAGATCTGCCCTGCCTTTCGGAGGAGGAGCGGGTATCTATGGAGGCCCCGTTCTCTACGGACGAAATAGCGGTGGCAATTCGATCTCTCCGTTCGGGCAAGGCCATGGGCCCGAACGGCCTGCCGATTGAGCTATACAAACTGCGGCCTGATAAGATTGCGCCCTATCTTCGAGCGATGTTTCGGGAATCCCGTGATCTAGGCACGCTCCCCTATGACCAGCGTCTGGCCACGATAGTGGTTATTCCTAAAGAAGGTAAACCCCGAGACCTTTGTGCGTCATATAGGCCTATCTCCCTGTTAAACGCTGAGCCTAAGGTTCTAGCCAAGGTTCTTGCCACTCGTCTGCTGGTGGTCATTGGTGACTTGATTCATCCGGACCAATCCGGGTTCATCCCGCACCGCAACACGGCCCTTAACCTGCGACGCCTTCATGGAATCCTTGCGAGGGCGGGGTCTCTGACGGAACCAGCCATTTTGGCTTCATTGGACGCCTCGATGGCTTTCGACACGATAGAGTGGCCCTACCTTTGGGCTGCCCTCGCGAAGTTTGGTTTTGGTCCGGAGTTTATCGGATGGGTGAAACTGTTGTATACCAACCCCTTGGCGCAGGTCGTTGTTAACGGTCGGGTGTCGGTACCCTTTTCCCTTGGTAGGGGGACCAGGCAGGGATGTCCCTTGTCTCCGCTGCTTTTTGCTCTCGCGTTGGAGCCGCTCGCTGCGTGGCTCCGATGGGAGCCGTCTATCAAAGGTATACGGTGGTCCCCCGACTTTGAGGATCGCGTTTCGCTTTACGCCGATGATATTCTTCTCTATCTTACCTCCCCACGTAAATCTCTGAATGTCCTCTTTGACGTCCTTACCTCGTTCGGCAAGAACTCTGGCTTGATTATAAACTGGGCTAAATCCTGTGTGTATGTTATTTCTGGCGGCTTGCCTCCGCTACCACGTAGATTTCCCATTCAGGTTACTCAAACGGGCTTTACATATTTGGGGATATTTATTACACTGGACTCGTCGCTCCGCTTCGAACGCAATCTCCTTCCCCCACTTCGTAGATTGAGGCTGGACGTGGCCCGGTGGCGTAAGTTACCTTTGTCGCCGCTGGGCAGGGCCGCCCTCTTCAAGATGATGTCCCTACCGCGCTTTCTTTATGCACTCCAGAATTCTTTTGATGTTATCCCTACTAGTTATTTCCGGGAGGTGGAGGGTTTACAGAGGAAACTGATTTGGGACGGGCGTCCGCGCATTGCCCTTGCGAAGCTCACCATCCCTTGGTATGACGGGGGTATGGCGCTTCCTGATATCAGAAGATATTACTGGGCCTCCCAGTTGTCCGCCATCAACCATTCGATGTACTCCCCCGGCGCGAATCCGGCTTTTGAAATGGACAAATTCCAATTGCCGGGTGGAGACTTCAATAGGGTGCTTTATTCCAGGGCGGCTGGGCTCTACCTTACGGGTCCGACTAGGATTGCTGTTGGTGTGTGGCGGGCTGCGAATGTGAGCTTGGGCTGGGTTGATCGAGTCACGCTGGCGACTCCACTTTATGCGTCTGAACGTTTGGGTAGTCTCTGGACTACGAAGGGGTTTGAACGCTGGGACATGATTGGTATCTGTAGAGTGGGTGACCTTTGGGTGAACGGAGCAGTGAAGTCTTTCGAGGCCCTCCGGAATGAATATGAACTGAGTGACAGAGAGTTTTTTTGATATTTGCAGGTCCATCATGCTCTGACTTCGGTTCTAGTTTCCGGTGCCGCCATCCCTGAATCCTCCCCCCTTGAAGATCGTATACTTGACGGTCATCTTCCTGATAGCACTATCTCTTTGATCTACAAGAAGTTGATCAACAATCGTGTGGATTTACTCGGCCGGCTTCGAGAAGTGTGGACTGGAGACGGGCTGGACTTGGACGACGAAGACTGGCAATCGGCTCTGTCTTCCCCGAAAGAGGTCGCCATTCCCGCCCGGCTCCGTCTTGTCCAGCTCAAGATATTACACCGTGTGTACGTTACTGGTCCTCGTTTGGTTGCAATGGGTTTCTCCCCGGATGGTTTGTGCAAACGTGGGTGCGGGATGAGTGCTACGTTTCTCCATATCCTTTGGGAGTGTTCGGAGGTGGCTGATTATTGGACTAGGGTGCTTGCGGTGATGGCTGATGTTACTGGGATTGGCCTGTTGCCTGAGGCCCGGAGGTGTCTGCTGAACGTGTGGGAACCCAATGATTACACTGTGGCCCAGACGAGATGGGCGACCCTGGGGTACATGGTTGCAAAACGAGATATAGCGCAGCTTTGGGGCTCGCAAAGGCCCCCTGCAGTGTCTGTGTGGGAAGAAAATATGGACTGGTCTATGTTCAGGGAAAAGACAGTGTACACAGCTAGGGGCAGACCAGGGGCCTGGACGAAGATCTGGAGTCAGTGGAATGCCTATCGTGGGAACATCTGTACTCCTCCCCTGGTGGAGACCCATGATGTCCCCTTGTCCCCCTAACTTGGCATTCCCGTCAGTTCGTTCATTAATCATATGGTTTGCTTGACCTCCCATCTGTCCCCCCGCCCTGACTCATTCTATTGCTTGCAATTTGTATCTCCTGTTCGTGAGCTTCCCCCCCCCCTTTAGGGCTGACTCTGTTCATTATGCTATTCGCCTTTGTTTTTGTGTTTGTTTTCTTTAAGTTTTTATTTAAATTAAGAAAAGTCTTTTATCCTGTTCTACACTCTGTGCGGCACTTTGTATCCTGTTCTCGCCTGACCGCTGGGGTTTCGAACACTGATTTTCTTGTATTGCACCATGCCTTGTTGTTAGCGGCCGGCCCGTGTGGTTGTGGGCCAGTGTTTGTACATATATTTTTGTGGCTCAATAAAAGTTTTTCACAAAAAAAAAATACAAAAATAAAATAAAATAAAGAGCCTGCGAAGGGCAGCAAAGGCTCTGCCTCAATAGGTTCCAAGTGGAGCAGATCCATCAAAGGATAGGAAAGTAGAAGCACTACGGAGGCTGAAAGCAGAGGACAGCAGCCGCCCCATGAATAGCATCCGCGAAGGAAGCACTAGATTCAGTCGCCATCCATGTAGGTGATAACAAACCGTCTGTAGGAGACGATTGAAGACTAATCCGGCCACTAGACATTAGGAGTGGAGGAGCCGGAGACTGACCCGAAGACCAGGCAACACTGGGTACTTCCACCATGGGCCCTTGATCTGGGGAGTCCCAGGAAGCATCATGTTGTAAAGGAGGAGGCGTAATCGCTACTACCGGTGTCAACTGATGCCGCATAGGAGACCTTTTACCACCCGAGGAGTCAGGAGGAGCAACAACCTCAACCAAGGGACGAGGAATCAACGCCGGTACAGGCGTCGATCAACGCCGCGTCGGAGCCACCTGGACGTCGACAACCTCCACAGGAGACTCGACCAGGACGCCTACCAACATCGATCCCACTGTAAACTGCCTGGAGGAAGGACAAGGTGCCAGGTCCAGCGTTGAGCCTGGGGTAGTACCCGGCGTCGAGCCTGACATCGCCGGCGCCGCCTCAGACGTCGGCGCAGGAAGCCGCTCAGGGCTATGCGCTGACTGACGGGGTGGGCTGTGCTCTGGATTGTTGGCATTGCGTCTGCTCCAGAATCGGAGTCGATGCACACAGCCTGTGCCAGGGAAACGTCCGCAGACGAGGACCCGGCATGAGTGCCTGCTACCTCTGTGGGACCAGAAGGTGCACCAGGGAGAGGGGGCGACTCAAAGCAAGCCTGGAGTGCCTTAGAATAGGCCTCCATTTGGGCACGGGTTGCAACAACTCCTGGAAAGGGAGGGTATGGAGGATGTGGCTGCTGTGCGCCTGTACCTCGCACAGCGCAAGAGGAATGGGCGGCAGCATCACGGACATTGGAGGAAGACCTCCGCAGGCGACGCCTGTGCTTACGCTTACCTGTTTTCGCATGGAGGTCGCAGGAGCGACCTCGGGAACAAGCCCAATCCCGAGAGGAAAGCGGTGATGGGAGCTGGACCAGACATCCGTGCGGCCAGCAGTTTAATACGGCGCTCTCTCAGGGACTTGGGTTTCATCCGCTGACAGGTGTCGCACTCTTTGGAATCATGGTGCACGCAGAGGAAGCACATACAGATAAGGTGCGGGTCAGTGACAGACATCTGACGCGCACAGTCTTCGTAAGCTTTAAAGCCATAAGGCATAAGGCATTGCACACTGTTCCCACGACACCGAGGGTGTCGAGAAGGCCCAAAACCAGGCCAAGGAACTGCTGGTTTTCCACGATCCGCGCTTGGATGCGGAAAAGAAGAAAACTGATGTCATCGCGCCGGGAGGGGCATATATGGCTCCGCTGACGTCATGTCCGTGGACGACGTCAGGGCGGATTTGGGCGGCGCCGTCTCCCCGCGGGCAAAGGTGCTGCTGCGGAAAGTTTTCCAGATCCAGTCTGACGCCTGGGGGTATTATAAGTTAAGGAATCTGCGGCTAGACGTCTCTATCAGAGATGGCTATGCCAATGCTTGTTTTTGTTTTCTTTTAAGCAAGAATGTTGCTTTTAAAAAACTGGGGATTTCTTCAGGAGTTTGGCAATGAATTGTTAACCCGAGAATGCATTTATCCACGGAGGTTACTACTGCATGACAGTAGGCACTTTTTTTGAGTCGCTTTACAAGGCAGAGAAAAGTGGGCAACGCAGGAAGGAGGGCGCAGCAACCCCACTGGCTTGCTGGATCAGGGGCCTGTTCATGGGTGTGGGGGAGGGGAGCTTGTCTGTAATTCGTTCATTGTCTGCACATCACGCAAGGGCATTATCTTCAAATAATCTCGCCGGCCTTTGTCTGCCCGCTGCTATGGAGGGAAAGGCATCGCAAACATCCTGGCCTCAAGTCCAGTGCAGGCGCATTTTTAAACGAAATAAGAAAGGGGGTGGGGTGGGTGGTCAAAACAACCTCAAATTTAAAACAAAAGGTTTGGAGGTCATTTATTGTAGCTAGCAGACAGGAACATCCATATTTATGTGTGAAACGCTCCCTCCTCTTCTGCTATACATTTATATGATATACTAGCTTACCCGTCGCGCGTTGCTGCGATCTCCGAAGAAAGGAAATTCAAGGAAAGTCGTCATGATAACATTCAATTTACATAAAAAAATGTTATGCCAGAAACTTTCGCGGGAGTGTACTCAACAACTTCCCAAAGTTTCCTGGCGATCGGATGAATGGTGTTTTATTTCTATTTATTTATTCGAGTGCTTGTGGATACACAATTTTTTGTTTTTCTGTCTTGTGCGTACATCAGTATTCGAAAGATTATGATGTCCCTGTGGCGCTGATATTTTAAAAAAATGTATGGCAGAAACCTTCGCGGGAGTGTACTCAACAACTTCCCAAAGTTTCATAGCAATCGGATGAATGGTGTGTAATTCTATTTATTTATTAGAGTGCTTGTGGATACACAATTTGTTGTTTTTCCGTCTGGTGCGCACATCAGTATTCGAAAGATTATGAGGACGGCTCCTTTAACTGGGCCTACCTAGAGGAGGAGAACACGCCCCCGGATGACGTAGACCTCCCCGCATTGGAGAAAAGAGGGGAAGCCAGAAGGATGGCGTGTGATGTCACTGACGAGCGTTTGGTATGCCGAGGAGACCTGGTGGAATACAGAGGAGGAGAAGTACACCGAAGGAACGAGGCGAGGAACGGAGGAGCCGAAGCACCGAGTAACGAGGTTGCAGTGCCTGGAGGCCAACGTCACCGCGAACCGCCCAGCCACACTCGGCGAGGAGGAGTGTGGATCAGCCAGGTACGTCAGTGCGTGTCGGGCTGGATAGGGAGGCGGGGAGAGGCAGTGGCAAAACCCCCCGAGTGAAATAAAGCACTGACCGTGATTTGCAACCGTTGTAAATATTGTGGTCCTATTGCTTTCCCCCTCCCCACGATACCTTTACCCTCAACACCCTTTCCTCACGTGCACCACCCTCGTTTAGTGTATATAGGAGCTGTATATACACACTAGCACCGGTGATCCCTCACTCCCCGGGTTCCGTTATGGGAGAGAAATAAAAAGAATAGCAATACCTGACAGTAGTGTCTCTTTCCTTTTCGCATGTCTCACGGTGGAGAGCCTCAGGAAAAGCTACCATCAGGAGATACACCACCCCTCGTCCGGGACCCTAGAAGACCCCTAGCCGTTACAGCAACTACGGATCCTGCTATTTTGGCCCGGGAGAGAATCACACTAAGAAAGAAATAAAATTAATCAAAATAAAACCTTATATCCCAAGATCTGGTCTCCGTGCCCTTCCCTCAACCCCGCCACAAAGTTCTTACCCAGGAAGGTAGTATGGCACATGTGGATCTACAGTACTAAAGGCGCAAAAAGATTGTAACAGTTAAGTTACATTTCCTTTTGCAGCACGAGATACTGTAGCTCATATGCTGTGCACAGACTATAAAGCAGTAACCACCATCGGTGGCTTGCAAACAGCCAAGGAAGACATTTGGAAAATTGTTTTAAGCACAGTTTGCCCAACTTTGCCTCTTGTAAGGCAAGAATGTACATGCACTAGTGCTTAGTGAATGTATGGAAAGAAAACCATGCGACTGCAGTGAGGAATGCTACTTTCCATGACAAGAACTGCAGTGGGTAGGAATGTAACAAGTCAAATGGTTGGCTCATGAGCAGGGCTGAGATACCATAATGGACTGGTGAAGTTCTGAAGGGATTAATTTATTAAGGCCTTCCATTAATGCCTAAACAGGTATTTTGAATATCAACTAGTGTTGACTATTCCGCAGGTAAACTTTTATAGCAGCAGCCAGCTGTCTAGTCATGGAAATGCACATTAAGCCTACCTTTTTAATATGTGCAGCAAGCAATAAAAACTTGCATTAAGGGCACCCTCTAGAGACTGGTGTAGTAGTGGGCCCATCTTTTCCATTTGACCTTGTAGCAGGCCCTGGTGATATGCTTGCAGGCTTCATTAAGAGTACATGCATGCTTCTTTCTGGAAGATGAAGCTACCCAAACTCCAAGATCGCAAATCACAAGATTCATTGTCCGGAGTTTGGGATGCTGCAGGTGACACTGATGCGATGTGAGAAACGTCTGGGCACAAAGGTAGCTTTTCCTGGGGTGTATTAACATTTTCAGTAGCAGTGAGCAACAGGGCTTGCTCACACAAATAGGTGCTATAAACATGAGCCTTATGGGTGCTTGTTGCATTTTCATTATTACATATGGTATCAGTGGTGGTGATGAAGCATGCTCAAATTTCCATGAAAAATGAATCCATAGAACATTGTGCATGGACTGTGGCTATTTGGAGGCAAAGCTTTGGCATTTTGCGTTCTTGTGTGTGGCGAAGAGGTCACCTGTTGATGTTCGCCAACAGTGGAAGTAATGTTGGTAACCCTTAGCGTTGATCTCCCTTTCTTGTATTTGCAACAACAGACTAAGTATTTACAGAGTACCTTTACTTTGGAAGTTATTCAATCAGGAATACCTTTACTTTAGTGAGTTGGGGGTTATGTATTGTGTGTATATTTATACCTGATGAATTGCAGTAATTCTGCAAGAAACATAACTGTTTTCGACTATACTTTTTCAATGAATGTCATTGTTTTTTATTAAGATGTACTTAATTTTCAAACCCAGCTGCACATGGCCTTTGGCATCTCATGACAGGTATTCAGTGGGAAGGAGTGGGTTTACGAAATGGCTTAGAGGCGGAGTAGCCCTTTTTTGGTGTCTCAAGTCTTTCTGAGAAATCCACCTCTGGCGTATGTTTTAATGGGCTGTGTTTTTCAGAAATTACTAATGTGGCGGGTATGGCTGCCTCTGCCTGGCTGCTGCACTTTTCGCTATTCACCATGTCTGTTAGGAGCAAAACCTGGTCTTTTGTGACAGTATCTGTTGTGGCGCATGGCCTTCATCGACTCCGTGTCCCTTTTCTTATTTTCTCTAGGTAAAAATCCCACCTATAGGCCTGAAGAGATGTTCTCTATCAAAGGTTAGGATGAGGAGGTGCTGCAAGACTTCCAGTAGGAAGTCAGTTGTTCTCATTCAGTCATATCAACAGATGATTACAATGGTGATTGTGTCCCCTGAGGCCATATCGGCAGCATCTAGTATGCAACTGATGTCTGTGTTCAAAGTTGTCTTTGCTTCTTGAATAATTTCTTTCCCAGTATGTTAACCTAAGGTGCTTTATGAGTGCCTCGATCTCCTCTACTGGTGTCTGTCATACCTGGAGAGTAGGCTGACAAGAGTTAGTGAAGGGCATTGTGTGGCAGCCACCCGCTAGCCAGAACCATTGATCTTGTTATTCAGGTGGAGGCATTATCACTGGTGGCTTGAGTAAGCGTCCCATTTTGTGCCATGGGTATGACAAAGGAGAGAGGTGTGACAGTGGTAAAATTGTATAGGGATCATTTGGGCTGCCTTATACAAAATTTCCATCTGGGTTGTGACAACACTTATTTCAGTGGGCCCCTGAAGGCTTTGGCTCAACATTGGGCAGCTCAGTTTCTGAGAAATCTCAATGAGGAAGTTGTATTCCTCTTCCTTCACATGGGGTTTCACATTAGGGTGGTCTGTAGCCTGTAGCCTGTTGGATGACACCATGATATACATGTCTCATCTGGTGGGGAGGGTTTAATAGGATATGGCTATAAGGATGCACCATCAGGAAGTTACACCTCATAATCAGGCCAAGAGTCGTCCCTGTCATTGAGAGTCAGTCTCACCATAGGGAACTGGTTGGTCTAATGTAGGTTCCTGGTCTGAATCTGTGTGGATACACTGTTTTGGGGACGGTAAATGTGCAGGTGATGCTGGTGTGGGTAATTATGCTCTTTCTTGGGAACAGGTAAGACCCAAGTTTCTTTTGAAACTGAGTTTTGGGAGTTAAGATAATGTTTTTTGCCATATCTTATCTGATGATGAAGGCGGTGCAAGGATGTGTCCAATGACCCTATCAGTGTAATTCCGCCTCTGCTGTACATGCGTTTGACCCTCTCAGTATGCAGCCCAATGGGAATCACATACCCTCAAGCTTTGTGCCGGCGTTGATGGTGCCCTCAGAATCTATTTTGTTTCAGAGAGGGGCCGAGCAAACGCTCAGTGTAGTGGCTGAGATTCTCTGCGCTGAGTCACTGACTCTGGTATTTCTAGCACCACAGAGGCCTTTTAGGTTTGAGGTGCCTCGGGAACCCACTGCCAAGGCCTCTCTAGAGGCATTTCTGCATGGCTCTCTCATGCCGTTCCTCTCCGTGGAGCCAAGCCTCCATCCAAGGTTGAACCCCGGAGGGAAGATCCTCAGAGTGGACGAGTCCCTTCAATTTCCTCAATGTCCTGTCTGGACGGTGGCTTAGGGGAGCCTTGGTGATGCATCCTATAATGTGCCCACCATCAATTCCTTCAGCGCTGGATGATTTTCTTGCATTAAAGTACAAGTTACTTACCTTCTGTAACAATGTATCTGGTAGAGACGATTCTAGCCGCAGATTCCTTAACGTAGAATTATCCCCAGGCGTGAGACTGGATTCAGAATATTTTTGCCACAGCATTCCTGCATGCCGGGGGGACGGCATCACGCTACTCCGCCCTGACGTTGTCCGTGTACAGGTCCCATAAGTCCTACTCCGGCACGCCTACAACAGTTTTCTTCGGAGAACTTTTCCGCTCCACAATGCGGAGACATTAGACAAAAGAGTGAGAGTATAGGAACAGTGTGCGACAAGAGCAGAAATGTGGAAAAAGGGAATGGTGGGGAACACCACCATAAGGGACAGTGGCAGACACTGCAGTACCTAAAAGCAGGGAAAAAGAAAAAAAAGAACAGGGCACGGCCCTGAGCAGCCAACCTGCCAGTACGGAAATAGCCCCCTTAGAGACAGAAGAACATATGAACTAATGTCACGATAACATGTAGCAGGACTACAACCCCCCCCCCCCCCCCCCCCAGTAACAAGGAAAGGGAACAAGTCTGGGACAAAAAAGTAACGACAACACCCCGAGACAGCACCATCAAAAAATGTGACATCCCCCACGAGGACAAAGGGCAGACCCCAACCTAGAGGATAGCAGAGGGGCCAGAACCCCTAGTAATGAAAGGGGAAGAGATGTGGGGGGGGGGGGAGTAGGCCCCAACTTGGAGCAACCAGAGCATAAGGGCACAAAAGTACCTATAAACCCGTCCTCCAATGGCCAGAAAGGGAGGAACGGAGCAAATAAACAGGACGATACATCCTGCCAGGAAAGAAACAAAGAATGCACTCACAGAAGACATAACCACCCACGGAGAGGCGAGTGCAGAAGACCAAGCCGGGTCCTTGCAGAACGGAGAGGAAGGGCGGGCCGTGAAGGATTCTGCGGCTAGAATCATCTCTACCATATACATCTTTACCGAAGGTAAGTAACTTGTACATCTGATAGAGACTACTAGCCGCAGATTCCTTAACGTAGAATAGATACCCTAGCCATACCCAAGGGGAGGGAGGGTCTGCGAGAGGACCCCACCAGTCTGGACATAATAGAGGGTCCCACAGGGGACGAGTCCAACGGCAGGTAGAAGAGCCCTGTCCCCCCAGGCAAGGGGAACCCCTGCATCAAGAAGACCACCAACCCCAGAGGGGATGCAGGAAGATGAGAAAAAAGGCAGCCTGCCGTTAATCAGCAGGTGAAACGAGGGCAAGGCGAAAGGAGGCCAGAACGCCCCCACACCTATTCAAGGTATCAAGAAACTCCACCAGAAGCCCCAAGTCCCAAGCAATGAAGAGGAGCACTGAGGAAGAAGAGCAACCTAGAGACTCCAAGGAGAAGAGGTAGAGTGAAGGCAAGCCCCCCACCGGGAAACACCTAGTGAAGAGGGCTGCTGAACCTATCACAGCCAGAAGGCACTAGACAAGAGAGAACAGCGCCTTCACCAAAAAAGGCAGACAGTAGCAGAAGGGTAGCCCAATGTCACCCAGGGAGAACCGCGCAACACCCCGCAGGGACAAACACCGCCCAAAGAGGCCCAAGAAATTCAAGAACTCAAGAATCACCTCAACCCCAAGGGAGGAGAGGGAGAACTGAAGGCAGGGCCCACTGGAAGAGGGTCGAACACACCCCAGCCTCAAGCAGGGGACAAGGCAAGGACGGCTGCCCCACCAAAGTGCCAAGAAGGCACAGTGATGCAAAAGCACCAGCTGCAGATAATACCACGGAATGGTGCACCCAGGATAAGCCAGACGCCAACCAAAGACAGAGGTCAGGAAGGACAAGAAGGCCCCGGACACACCCCAAGAGAGGAGTCTGCACACACGGCCCAAAAAGCGGCGGAACCAGGCAGAGCTATGACGCAAGGCAGCAGACAGCCAGCCAGGCCAGGCGAGCAAGGCAATGACCCCGGAGAAGGACATCCCAGGGCGCAACTCAAGCCATTCCAAATCATCAGGTAGAGGGTCGCACCTGCAACATACCGTAACACCACGGAGATCAGATGTCCGAAGGCGACCACACCTCCTCAGCACATGACAGAGCTATATAATAGCTACCAGTACCCGACATAGGGCATGTTACGTCCCAAAACATGAGAACCCTCTTAGGAAAAACATTCTGCAGCAGAGGACAACAGAAAAGACCTGCGGAGAACCCGCAGACGGCTTGCCAATCAGCCAAAAAGAATAACAGAAGGCCTCATCACAATTCAAAAGGGGGCCGACCAGCAGCCAACAGCACCACAGTCCCAATCAAAAGGACTCGAATGCACATTAATCACAGAACACAACTGGGGCGAATCCGCCCAAACGGAAGAATACCTCCCAAAAACCAGACCAACTCACAGGTTACTGAGGGGGAAGGAGGAGGAGGAGGCTGAAGCCCCGCCAAGAACCTCTGATTGGCAGAGTCCGAAGGGGCGTGGAACAAAAGAGTGCCATCGAAAGGAAGGTCCACCAGCCGTTCCCGAACGTTCTCCGGGAACACACTGTCCCGAAGCCAGGCATGTCTATGAAGCGCGACCGAAGAAGCCATGGCACGACCAAGCACCTCTGAGATGTCCAGAGCGGAGCGAAGAATAAACGCCGCCAGCTCCCGGCCATCCAACACATGGTGCCGCAGATCAACGTAGGCACCCTCCTGAGAAGCGGCAGATATAAGGGACTCTGTGTTTTGGTTAGTGACCCTTCTTGGTTTGGACTCGACAGAGTGTTAAGGGCCCGCAGAGCTGCACTGGTGGAGGCGAACATATTGCGCCCTCAGGAGTCAAGCCAGCGGGCCTCCCGAGATGGGGGAGACAACAGCAGCAGCAGAGAGGGAAAGGCATTCTGCAAAAGAGGGCCCCTGGTAGAGGGGTGGAGGGAAAGACACACAGGATCATGCTGTGCCGGATGGTGGCGGTGCCAAAGATGTTGGGGCACCGGGTCCCCCGTGGTGGGGCGGCCCCAAGCCCCCAAAAGAAAAGAATGGAGCGAACCCTCGAAGGGAAGAAGCAGCTCCCTACCACCAGAGCCCTGATGAAGTACCTCCAGAAGATGATCCGCGGGGAAATGGGCAGCAGGATCACCCATGCGAAAGATTCCCACAGCCGTGGAAACAGCGTGAACAAAGGCAGCACCCTCCTCCGTAGGGCCCCGCAATGGAGAAAGCATCTCCTCAGTAGGCGTCGGCTGCAAGCTAAGGCGGCCATCCCCCCAAGCCAACCGGAGGAAGGAAAGGTCAGGTCTGAAAAGGAGGAAGAGGGACCGAGGATTTGGGAACCTGCGGCGCCTCCGGCAAAGAGCGCAGCGATGGCGAGGCGCCATCATTGGACAACGTCGGGGAAAAAGCCACGATGCGGTGGCCCGTCTCCGGCGAGGACGAAACCAGCAAGTGCCAAACTTCTGGAGAAGAGGAGGGGTCCGAAGACGAGTCAGCGACCAGACGTCGGCCTGGCGCCGTAGAGTCCGCAACTGAAGGCAGGTCAGTGTCGTCCAGCGCCGAGGGAGATGCCGCAACGACCTCCGCCACAGCGCAGGAGACTGAGGCTGGGCCGGAGCCGGGGCGACGAAGGAACGGCGCCGGAAAGGCATCGACTTGACCTCCGACACCTGCGTGGAGGGACGAGAGGGACCCGGCGAGGGCCGAGGGGTCCCCTGCCAGCCTCGTTCCGTGACGAGATGAGAGGGGCCCTCCGCCAGCCCCTGCGGCGCCGCTAGGGCCAGCAGCCGCCGCGCCTAAGCGGCATCACCTCAGGCTTGGACAAGGCCACCGCCTGTCCAGAGGACCAAGGGGGACTCAGGGACACGTCCCAAGCCACGGCGACCTCCCGCGACACCACAGGGACTCCAGCAGGAGTTTGCGGCGAGGCAGAGGCCCCGTGGTCTGAAGGAGGGACCCCCGAAGTGCCGCAGCCCAACGGCACCACATCCTCCGAACCTGGATCCAAACCAGTCGGCGTTGGAGCCGGAGCCACCGGCGACGCCCCAGAGGGCCCCGCACACAGCAAGGGATTCGCAGACGTCCCAGGAGGGGAAGGAGGAGGAGGAGGAGAAGGAGAAGCCAACGAGGCCTGTAAGGCCGCCGCGTATGTCTCCATCTGGGCTCTAGTCGCCCCCACACCGGGAAACGGCAGATTGGGGGACGAAACGCGTGCCGCACCACCCGCGGAGAGCCCGTGCCTCCAACAGGCCGGGAACCAGCCCTCGGGGACAAACTGCGACACTTACCGACAGGTGAGCGACGCTCTTGCGGCCTGGGAGGAGGACGATATCGAAGACGGAGGCAGCGGTTCCGGAAACCTTCCATAGGGGCCGGGTGCGGTGACGACGCCAACCTGGACATGCGAGCCGAAAGGAGTTTCATCCGGCGCTCCCGCCGGGACTTCGGTTTCATCTGCTGACACGCCTCACAGTCAGTGGAATTGTGGTGCTCTCCCAAACACCACATGCAGATGGGGTGAGGATCCGTCACTGACTTCTAGCGCGCACAAGACAAGCACATCTTAAAACCCAAAGGCATTCGCACACTGTTCCCACACACGCAACAAGCGAAAGGGAAAGGCCTGAAACAGGCCAGGAACACGATCCGAATCCGCGTTGCACGCGGAAAAGAAAAAAACTGACGTAGGCGCGCTGGGGTGGGACCTATGTGACCTCGCTGACATCACGTACGTGGACAACGTCAGGGCGGAGTCGCGTGATGCCGTCCCCCCGGCGCACAGGGATGCTGTGGCAAAAAAATTCCGGATCCAGTCTCACATCGGGGGATAATTCTACGTTAAGGAATCTGCGGCTAGTAGTCTCTATCAGATAGGCTTTACAGGCAGAAAATGAAGACTTGTCATAATCCCTTGGAAGACAAGGGTACCAGACCTGCTACTAGTCTCAGCATGGTTTATTGCACTTGGGGTAGAACTTAAAAGGCATACTCCCCATGCCCTCCACCCATGAGTCATTCTTGTACGACCTTGACTCATTTTATTTCGATCAGATTCTGCTCCAAAGCAGTAAACAGGAATATGGCAGCTGTTGAAACTGTTAGCGGTACCACAAAGGTTTTGCGCGTGGGGGTTATACTTTTGATGTCTTGATGTAAAAGATAGGCTACTTCTCCGCCTCCCCAGATGGACTCATATCTCTGAGCATCTTCATGATCTACACTGGCTCAAGATTTGAAATCGCTCTAAATTCAAAGCACACTGTTTCATGTTTAGAATCAACATGGGGTTGGCTCCCAGCTACCTATGTAAGCTGGTCCAAAAATACATTCCAACTCGCAACCTTCGCTCAATGAACCAGGCTAAATTTGTAGTCCCTAGATTTAGACAAGCGCGATTGGGCGGCCGCTACTTCGTGCAGCTGGCTCCTGCCTTATGGAACTCGCTTCCTCCTCCACTACGGCTGGAACCGAGCTATTTAAAATTTCGAAAAGGCATTAAGACATGGCTATTCCATCAATAAGCTTTCTCTGATTTAACATCTAAGCTTTTGTCCCTTCCTGATTGAGTGCAGATCCAGGGCGCCCGGGAAACCTCGGGGTAACTATTGCGCCATATAAATCCAATAATTAATTTAATAACAAATAAATAGTTTCTCAGCTTCTGTATTACAATTGACCCAGATTACTTGAACATATGCCCAAACCTGATGGAGGAAAAACAATTATCTAAGGTAGAGTCTCTCAAGGTTCATAGTGACTTACGAGAGAGGCATCACGAGTTACCTCGAAGCCCAAACCTCTTCTTCGAACAAAAACACATTTCCGTGCTTGATGGTAAAAGTGTCAGAGAATATGGTTTACATGCTGGATACATATAGTTCCTTATTAATGTTGCAGACAGGTAATGCAATCCATTCTCAGGAACAGTGCAACAGGTATTTGCAATTATAGTTTAGGGCCTATGGGTTTCTAAAAGAGCGTTCGGTGAAACAGCTTTTCCAAAAGGTACAAGGACATAAGAGGTTCCATCTCTATTCACCTATTACATTTTTGTTATTCTTTTTCTGAAAGCAATGCATAATGAGCATAGCTAAATGTATGGCCATTATAACATCAGCAAGAATGTGGAACACATACGAATTGGCCTTATGGTCAAGGGTGATATGTATGTGGATAAAGATACCTTTCAAACCCAGTTACAGTATTTGCCTACTGTAATTTCAAAAAACTTCGGAACATCTAGGACAGGTTGACTGAGTAAATTGGGAATTTACGTTTGCCGCAAACACATTTTCACCAAATCTAACAAACACGCTTGTGTTACATCTTTAAACTTTCCAAATATCATAGGTGGGATTGTTCACCCATCTCTTATTCGCACCACTCCCACCCTCCACTTTAAGTGTCCATCGAATACCACCTAATCCCATATTTCTTCAGCACCCCCAAATCTAGTGTTACTAGAACAAGTATCGCAAAATGTTATGCAATTATGGTGTGTATCAGGACTTGTATTATTGATGTACAAAAACAAGTAGCGATGGGTAACATTCTTTAACGTTACCAAGTGGTCCTGTTTCAGTCCATTGTTGGTTTGCTCACAGTACCACCACATTGAGGGACCAACCTCATGCACATGAACCTTGGTCCTGAACTGTCAGACAACATAATCCCTGAACAAGAACAAAAGGCAATCCAAGACCATTTTCGGCCATTTTGGGCCTCTTTAGTGAGGTGCCATTTGAGCTTTATGGAAGAACATGGATCTGCATCTGGCCATGTGCGTTTTTTCTATTCTTGAGCAGACAAGGTGGTCAGGCAATGTGGCCTATCTGTTCTTACTGGAACAGGACCAAGGCTGTTGAAGGAAAAGAGAGTGGACTACAATATGGACCATAGTCATTATTATTAGTAGAGAGTAATTCAACAACTCCACTGATCACTTTGTTTTTCTCAGTAACATGCCAAAATGTGATTGAGGACCCAGATGTGGGTCCAATGCTTATTGTAGGAGCGGATTCAAGCTGTACTTCAATGAAGAATCCCAAAAAGACAAATTCTCAAATACCACCAGAACCATGGCCCATTTTTTTCAAGAAGGATCCGACGTACAATCTTCTCATAATTGCATTTAGAATGTGGAATTATTTGGATGATTTTACTGGAAGGATTCCCTCATCAATCTAGTGGAATAAAACCTGGTAAATTATCTCCTGCAAATCAGCCTCAAGGGGGAGAGCTAGTAAAATAAAAGATAATAAAAGTCAGCAGCTTCCTATAAAAAGCGCACCATGGCATGATAGCGCAAACCTAGGTATCTGAAAAATAATTACTCACAATGCTCATGACAGGTGCACTGTATGTTTTCACAGAATCCATAACAGTACTAACTGAGACAGAACTACTGACCTTCAGTAGTGACCAGAAAGAAATCTGAACGGACACGTTTTTCAGGGTTAAGTATTTGTTCACATGCAAAATGTTGTAACACACCCGCTGAACATCTGCCATACTCACTTTGAGATTCCCAATGCCGTTATCTCAGCTGGATGAGCATTGTCTTTACGATCAAATGCTGTATGCATAGTTAGTTTGCTTCTGAATACTAACTGTCTCTCCCATCTATAGCCTTCAAGTGAAAAGACGAAAAAGAATTACAAATAAATACTTAGATTGTCCAAATACACAAAATTAATATACAGTGGTTTACACAGGAACCATAAGGAACTAAAACTGCACATACACATTCATCACATTTCTTAGATTCAGGATTGACCCATTCATTGACAAACTATTTCAGATTACACGTACAGGGATATATCACTCAGTTCTTTCAATAGAGTTTTATTCTTCCTCTATCAACCATTTGTACCGCACATAATTTTGTACTAAAAAGAGAATTAAAGAATATTAAACGTTTCTTAATGTAATTGTACACACCTCTCATTTTTTGAAGCACGACACACTTGAATAGAGCAAGATAGGTAGGTGCATGCCAACTCCCTTTTAAAAAGAGACTTTGCAAGTTGATGACATAAAAGCTAAATATGCCAACAAAGGCACAAGACTAGGCTTAAGCAGAAAGTTGGGCAGTGAGCCATCAAATGATCTTTGTAACGGCAAGAAAAGTCTCAAAATATTTAGAAAATCATGAAGGCTATGTGGGAAGGATTATACCCCGATATGTTTGATGTCTCATGGGAGGCCTTGCACTGGACTTTGGATGGCAGGGTGCTGATAGGTTCAATGCCAACCAAACTCTACCTTATTCCCATCCTACCCTCTGACTCTCACCATTCCTCTGTAGGGTGTGCCCATTAGCCATTCACTGCACAGGTTATAAGTCCCCTGAGCAATGCAAGTATTAGTAACAGCCCATCTATCAAATGCAGCGGCTGAGCTCTGGGCCAACACTGCTTCTGTGACCGAGTGTCACAGGTACACAGCGTCACCACAAATGGCTCCCAACGAGCAGTGCTGCTGTGGGTCTCTATGGGTGTTCTCTTGCGCAATTAGATTTGTGTTTCTTTGTACACTTGTTGAGATTTTCCAATGCACTTCTGAGGTATGTGATTTTGTGTTTAGTGAGAAAGTGATGCAAACCTCTACTTCACTGGGGTAAATGAAGCGGCCCTATGCTTGGCAGGTTGCAAAGGGCACCGCACACAGCCTGTAGGTGGATTACTTCCCCAAATGCATATTCTTCAGTTCACCAGGCTGTGTTAAGTTGCATCAAGCTGTAAAACTTTCACAAAGTCATGTGCCATGTCCAGTGAACTAGGCTCTACTTGACATCTACACTGCTGTTATAATATAGTCAACAATCGCCCTCTGCTTCACTCACTAACGTATTCATGACCATTCAGACCCTTTTACTTTTGTATTGCCTCCAGGTAATGGCAGCACACTGCGGCCATATCAGAGTAAAAAACACAACAATAACAAGGGCAAAAATTCAATTTCCCTAATCCATTTCAAATACCATTACTTTTTTGAAGCTTTTAGATCCAGCCTGCCAATAGGCAAACACAGGAAGAAATGGTGAGCTCCATACTTACTATATGGCACAGAACGATGAGTCACCACACACTTACACATTTTCTGATATTGCAGTGATCTGGAGAGGTATTTTGTTTTGCCCAGTTGAAGACGTACTGACACACATATTCAAACATCCTTCAAATCCTTTCAAACCCTGCTGGCAGAATGTACTGCCCTATCCTCTCAATTTCAATTACATGAGCACCCCAAACTTGCACCTACCACTCCTCTGTTCACGTCACTTCAAATACAGGTAGTCTTCTTGAGGAGGCCCTAAAACAATCGCCCTACACCACACTATGTATGCAGATAAGTCCAAAGAATAGCTACGTATTCAAAACAAGTGAGAGAATGATATTGGCCATCCATTGACCACTATTGGATTGAGAGAAATCTGGGACTCCCTGGAACAGGTCTTAATTTATCACAAAATTAAATTGATACAATATAAATGACGGCCCAGAGCACACATTACGTCAGGAACACTCAGGCCATGGACCATGCTGGCAGAGGTATCGGCTGCTCTGCCACAGCTAGTTTGTTTTTGCACATAGTGGCAGAATGTGGTTGGCTGTCATCAACACCCTAAGCATCTTTGTATAAGGCTCTGAACACCTTTAAGCGATGCATTGCTTAATTTGAATGCTACTATTCAAGGAGTAACATCAAACAATTGCATACTGGCTATGTTGGACAGTATCAAGTCACACCCATTGACTTAACAGGCTTATCTGCACGGGCCATATGCAAAGGTGCTTCTTGGACATTCCAATCCCCTCAAAGGGAACTGTGAGAAATGTCTGGTGCAGCATTCTGAATCGTACCCAAAGTGATATATGATTTTGAAATACATGTCCTGCTTTAATTCTTGTTAAGCTATCTCCTCTTGAGTATCGCCATGAAAAGAGACAAACAGTGCTTTCCACTTTGAGTTGAATACAAAACAAGACCTAGAAATGCCAATGTTGTTTGTTTATACTATAAGCGTAGAGAAATGTCAACACAAAGCACTATTCGAATAGTCCTAGTGACAGAATGAGAATTGCTTCTGGGTACCCCTAAAAATCCATGAACGGCCACGATGTATATGTACATGATCTAAATAGGACATTTTCAGACAAGGTTAATGTTGAAATTATAAAAGCTATGACAAGGACACCAGTGGAAGTAAGACCTGTTTATTAACCATCCACTCTCCTCACTGGAGAGTGCACCAACGTTCTATTGTCAGCTTCAGGGCAGGGGATACCAAACGGGATAGGGGGAAGGGGTGGACGGAAAGTACCACTGGGAGATTACAGTTACAACACATCTCCCTTCCATATGGGGTGACAAAGAACAAAGGGATAGGACCCACAGTTGTGGAATTGAAGACATTCTATATCGCAATAAGGATGCTAAAATGAAAACAGAACATTACTCATGTGCAATTACAATATTATCAAAACTCCACCATTGACCATTTTCAAGTTGAACCACATTCTTAAGCACTTTAGCAATTTTACAAGGTGTGTAGTATTTACTTTGGGTGGCTCCCACTTTATTGTTCCTCCTGGCTTGTACCATGTCACCGACCTCCCACTGGGAATCCTTCACCCCATGTTTCGTGTCATACCACTGCTTGTAATTGTCTTGGTGTAGTTTGATCTTTTCCGCTGTTACCTTCCGATCCACTTCTCTAGCCTCACCACCACCCAACCAACTAGGATTCAACTTAGTACAAGGTTCTCTACCCCGCAATGCTACAAAGGTGAAATGCCTGGGACTTTATTCGGTGAGGTGTGGTATGCCCACACACATTTCCTAAGGGAACCTTTTATGTCATGTCCGTTGGTGGCAGCTAACTGGATATGATCCTTTAGGATTCTGTTTGCAAGCTCGACTAAGCCATTTGCTTTTGGGCAATACAAAGCTGTGGTCTCATGTTTAATGTTCATTTCGTTGAGAAATGCACGCATTTCTTCTGAGATGAACTGCACTCCGTTGTCTGTCAGCAAAGTCGCCGGTATGCCTTCTTCAACGAACACTCCATTCAAGAACTCAATCACCACCTTTGTGGTGACACTGTGCACAAACTTCTGCTTGATCCAAGGGGTTGTGTAATCAATTAAGACCAGCATGAATCTCTTCCTTTCTCCTAATTCCTGCATAGGTCCGATGATGTCCATGGCCAGCTTATTCCATGGTTTGGTTGGCACCTTTACTGGAGATAATGGTGCCTTCTGCACCGCCTTAGATTTGTCGCTTTTGGCGCACGCCCAGCAATCCTTTACAGCTTGTTCAGTCATGGCGTCCATCCTTGGGAATCAGAAACTGGTTCTGACTCTGGCTTTAGTAAGGCTTCGCCCCAGATGGCCTTCATGTGCTAAGTCAATAACCTTCTTTCTGAGGCCCTTGGGTGGAACTAATCTATGACTGCCATAGATTCTGCCTTTTATGAAACTTAATTTGTTTCTCACTTCCCAATACTCCTTTATGCCGGCTTCAAGTTCAATCTTCTTGTTCGGCCATCCTTTTTCCCTATATTCTTTTAGGGAACTTAACTCCCTGTTTTCTTTCATCTCTTCCTCCCATTCCTTTTCCGTGATCGCTGGCATCTCCGTCATTAGAATAGGACTGTCAAGGGCTTCTTCTGTTTCCCCCACTTCTGGTAATGGGGACCTTGACAGGAAATCCGCGATTTTATTCTCCTTACCCGGTACATACTCCACATTGAAGTTATAATGTTCCAGTCCCAGGATCCATCTGCTGATGCGAGGTGTACAATTTTCTAACCCCTTCACAGAGAATATGAAGGTGAGGGGTTTATGGTCGGTCCGGATGGTGAACCTTAAACCCCACAAGAAAAACTTGAAATGCCTAACTGCCCAGAAACAGGCCAGGGCCTCCCTTTCAATTACGGAATAATTCCGTTCAGGGTTTGTAAGGCTCCGGGATGCAAATGCAATAATCTCCTCTTTTCCATCTTTCTGTATCAA
The DNA here is from genome assembly GCF_964261635.1 of Lissotriton helveticus. Lineage (NCBI taxonomy): Eukaryota > Metazoa > Chordata > Amphibia > Caudata > Salamandridae > Lissotriton > Lissotriton helveticus. The sequence goes on along the minus strand of NC_136059.1, from coordinate 1,353,399,738 downwards.
GGTCGCGCCCAGGCCCTTGTTGGAAGCATCTGTAGCCAGGATAGTTTTTTTTGATGCGTCAAATGTACCTAATGCTGGGGTAGTTACTAATTCCTCCTTTAACGATTTCACCACAGCATCATGATCCTCGTTCCATAAGAAATCTTTGTTTTTCTTCATAAGCTCTCTCATGGGTTCACACTTGGCAGTGAATTTGTCAACGTACTTGGACATATATTCTAAGAGCCCCAGGAAAGACTTTAGTTCTTCTTTGTTCTTTGGGCTGGGTGCTTCTTTTACCGCTTGGATTAAACTGCTCTTAGGTCTGAACCCGTGTTCTGTTATCTTGTGGCCCAAGTACTCAACTTCCTTCACTTTTATTTTGCATTTTTCTTTCTTTACAGTCAGTCCGGCCTCCATGAGTCTTCTGAAAACTTGTCTTATGACCCCATCATGTTCTTCCTCCGTCTGCCCATAGACGAGTATGTCGTCCTGGAAACACATGGTACGTTCAACTCCTTCTAAGATCTTCTGCATTGCTTTCTGGAATATGGCAGCTGCAGACGCCAGCCCAAAAGGCATCCGTTTAAACATGAATGCTCCGAATGGGGTGATGAACGCCGTGAGGGGTCTTGACTCAGGATGGAGTTCAATTTGGTGATATGCCATGGACAGGTCTATCACGCTGAAGTATTTGGCAGGGCCCATGGTGCTCAACATTTCGTTTATTATGGGCAAAGGATGTCTCTCCACCCATATATTGTCGTTTAGACTGCGCAAGTCCACACAAAGACGAATTCCTTCTCCGCTGGCTTTGGCCGCAATAACAATCAGGGCCAACCATTCTGAGCAGTTTATTGGTTGGATTATGTCTAACTCACATAGCTTGCGCAATTCCTCTTCTAGGGGTATTTGTAACTTGTGTGGCACTGGGCGTAGTTTATGTACAACTGGCCTAGCATTATACATTAACTTGATCCTGTGTTGGAACTTGTGTAGACAGCCAAGCTCCTCTTTAAATAGCTGCCCAAACTCTTCACAAATGTTATCACTTCTCAGGGACCTGTCTGTGAGCAAAACTTGTTCGGCACTATTGGGATCTAGGATGATACCCAGCTCTTTTTGGTGAACCCATCCCAGTAAATTAGACCCTGATTCCACTACATACACTGTCCCATACGTTTCCCTGTCCTTAAAACGTAGCTGCACATTTTTCATGCCTACCAAAGGTATTTTCCCTTTGTTATATCCTGTGGGAGAAATGTCAGGCATTTTCAATTGATTCACATTGCAATTTTCCATAGACACAAAATCATCTTTGTTAAGTAAGGTGTATGGAGAGCATGAGTCTGCGTACATTTCTACACGTTGGTCATCAAGGAAGACCTCACATTTGGGGTAAAAAAAAGTTAACAGTACTGTTTATGTCCTTTACTTGCAAGATTATTTTCCCACCTCTTTGCTCTATACACTTTACTTCCCTGGCTGCACTCTTCTCCATATTCCTTCCCTCATTTCTAGTATGCATTTCACCATTTCTACATACTCTCGCGAAATGCCCTCTCCTATTACATTTTTTACAAGTGACAAACCTTGCAGGACACTGGTAAAAAGTTGCAAAATGGTTATTGCTGCCACACCTGTAGCATTTGGGACCCTTCTCCTTAGACTCTCCTCTTACGCTGTAATTTTCTTTAGACTTCACCTTACACACTTCATTGCAGTCCTCCTCATCCTTTACAGAAGCTACTTCCTTCCCATTAGGTTTCATTTCTTTAATGCGTCTTGCTGTATGTTCTACTGACTTGGCTATTTTGATAGCTTCTCTTAACCCTGGGTTTTTGGCTAGTAATTTCTCTTGGATACGTGGGTTATTGGTGCATCTCACAAGTTGGTCCCTTATGAGGAAATCAGTTAAACGACCAAACTCACATAGCTGTGTCAGACCCCACAATGCAGCAATGAAATTTTGCACAGACTCTTGTTTACCTTGACATCTTTTGAAAAACTTATGGCGTTCTAACACCACATTTATCCTGTCCCCAAAATGTTTCTCTAACTTTCCCATAGTTTGCTCATACACATCAACATCAGTTTCATCCTCTCCCTCCTGTTCTAGCATAGGTAGAGACTCATAAACATTGCGCCCTTGTCTACCCAAATTGTGTAACAATATGTGTTTTTTCCTTTCTGCCTTGTACTTTTCACCGCCAACAGCTATTCAGCATGACTCAAATAATTTCACCCACTCCTTCCAACTGATTTCAGGTTCGCCTATTTCGTTCAGGAAGGGTGGGGGCTGCCATGGTTACCCTAAAATATACCTGGGGAATAGACAATGAGAACCTTTGACTACGCAACTACCACCTGACTTTGGTCATGCAAGGAACAAACAAACCCAGAAAATAATTCCCCTTCACAGTTTTACAATGGAAATCCGGTTACATTTGTTTAAAAGTCACAGTTCTGGTTAAATGTGGAGAACACTGAATGTCCTTCCTGTTCCACTCAGCCAGATGTATGATATCACTCACCACCGCAACAGGAAGAATGTACTTCTTGAAATCCACTGTTCGCCTTAGCTGGGGTGAGGGGATACTAATACAAAATCTCCCGCAAAGCAGCCTCTCAAGACGGCTGACCCAATGAACAATTTCACCAGCAAGGGTTAATTCCCACACAAAACACACGGCCCTTAGCTGCTGGTGCGCCGGGAGCGTCGTAGATTTCCGATTTAAGTCAGGTGACGCTTGAACATCCTGACAGGAAATTTCTCCTTCCGTCCTCTAGCTGCAGGCGAACGACGATCCACAGGCGGAACAGTTTCTCCCGACTCCTCTCTTGCGGCCAGATCGCACATGACCCAACCTACAAAACTCCTCGATTGAAGGAACAATGACTGTGGAACTCCCCCACGCTGACTGGAAACGGGGGCTGCAACACGACGCCTGGACACGCCAACGCCTCAGACGATCGCCTCCTATGTCGCGGACACACGGAGCCACCAGGAATTACGGCACAGCTCCTCACCCCGCCATGCACAGACACAGCTGTCACCACAGGACACCACACGCTTCCCCAGCTCCGAGGCAAGGATACTTCACAAAATTCAGGTGCGTGTTCCGTTAACTAATTTATGCTTCACGCCCATTCACTGCATGGACAGTATGTGTACCACATAGTCTCTTTTATGATCCAAGTAGCACTGCTGGCCTCGTTACCGACAAACGAGCCGCAGTTTTAACACTTAGGAACTAGAGTCCAAGGAGGAGGGGTTAGACTAAGGATTCCTTATTCGCCACCAAAGCCACGCAGAATACCCGCAGATCGCAAGTGGAAATCTCTCACTCCTGACCTTATCTTCTGCGGAAGACCGTCCAACCCACTGCTTACCGACTCGTGTATTTTCCTTTACCGATGGTCTAACGATCAGGCAGCAGTTTCTTCGGTGGCTATTCCTTAATCGCAAAGTTCTTCTTTTCTTCTTTTTTTTTTCCCCACACAAGCCTCAACTTCTTCTCTTGTGTGCGTGTGGAGAGAGCTTTTTTTTCCCCACACAAGCCTCAACTTCTTCTCTTGTGTGCGTGTGGAGAGAGCAGCCAAAGGGGAAATGGTTAACTACTGCCCCCTGCGCAGTTCCGTCGCCAGTGTTGAAATTATAAAAGCTATGACAAGGACACCAGTGGAAGTAAGACCTGTTTATTAACCATCCACTCTCCTCACTGGAGAGTGTACCAACGTTCTATTGTCAGCTTCAGGGCAGGGGATACCAAACGGGATAGGGGGAAGGGGTGGACGGAAAGTACCACTGGGAGATTAAAGTTACAACAGTTAAGCTTAGGGCTGAAGGTCAAATGCCCTGACGGTGAGTTGGTAGCCAAGTGCAGCAAGCAGTGCGAGTATATATACACACACACATATATATACACACACACACACACACACACACACACACACAAATATATACACATACACACACATATATATACATATATATACATATATTCCACAACACTCGTTCACCTTTCTTAAAGAACGACGTCCAGGCCAGCAAATTAGTTCAAAACTGGTGTTTTATTTCACAGCCCACTCAACGCGTTTCGGGAACCACTTCCCTTGCTCACGAGTAATTGTGTCTGTTTACAATCCAGTATTTAAAGGTGTGTCATGTGAATTAATTGTTAGGCAGTACATACACCGGAGCTTCATATTAAGTCCAAAATTATTGCTGTTACGACAGGGTCTCTGTGCTTACAGCATATTTGCCGCTATTAAATCTCATAACAGTAATTCCTAACAATTAATTTTGTTGCTCTAATAAGATGTCAATAATTTACAAAGATATTGAATGTGATTACCAATATACATTGCTAAATGAATGAGACACGCTGTTAATATAGCCACGCATTGCTGACAAGCACTTTGAATCTGTCTTCACAGCTCCAGATGAGCACTGAATCGGTAGTCTGTCTATTATGTTTGCTGTGTACTACGATCACATGACACACCTTTAAATACTGGATTGTAAACAGACACAATTACTCGTGATCAAGGGAAGTGGTTCCCGAAACGCGTTGAGTGTGCTGTGAAATAAAACACCAGTTTTGAACTATTTTGCTGGCCTGGACGTCGTTCTTTAAGAAAGGTGAACGAGTGTTGTGGAATACTTCGGGAGTGGAGATCCCGTTCCTGGCCCGCCGCTGCAAGTGGCCATTTATGCTTCGCGCAGACCTGTTTGTTGGATATATACATATATATACACACACACACACATATATGTACGAGTTACTTATCTTCTGTAATGATGTATCTGGTAGAGACTATTCTAGCCGCACATTCCTTTACGTAGAATTATCTCTAGGTGCGAGACTGGATCCGGAACACATTTTGCGACAGCATCCCTAAGCATCCCTGGGGACGGCACCACGTGACTCCACCCTGACGTCGTCCACGTACGTGACGTGTGCGAGAATATATAAATCCCACCCCGGCGCGCCTACGTCAGTTTTCTTGGGAGAACTTTTTCCTAACCACATCGTGGAGCCATCACAAACAAAAACTGTGAGAATACTGGAACAGTGTTGAAAAAGCCAGGCAACAGAAAGGGAAAAAACGAATGGTGAGGAACAGCACCATCCAGAACAGTGCCAGGCACTATGGTACCAAAAGACATGGAATGAAAGAATACAGCTCCTGCACAGCAAGCCTGCAAATAAATGCAACAACCTCCCCCAGGGCAGAAAACATGTGAAAAGTTGCACAGTAGGCAAAGAAGCCTGCAACCACCGCCCAGATCCGAGAAGGGTACAAGGCCAGAACTGAAGAGTAACTACCATTCATCCCCAGCCAACACCAGCAGGAAGAACATTTCCTGAAAAGGGGTTAAGGGCCGAGACCCAGCCAGGGACCTTGACCCCAAGGACTGTAAAGGAGTCAGAAATGTAAGCAATGAAAATAAGAAGAACACAAGCAACCCCACACTGGAGACCAGGGTGTAGGGGCGCCGAAGTGCCCACGAAACCACCAACCAGTCAACAGAAAGGAAGGAAGGTAGGAGAGCAAACAACAAGACGAGCATCCCCCTTGGAAGGAAGTAAGAAAAGGCACTCACATAGGACAACCACCCGGAGACAGGCGAGTGCCGAAGACCAAGAAAGGTTCTCGCAGAACGGGGAGGAAGGGCGGGTTGTGAAGGAATCTGCGGCTAGAATCGTCTCTACCAGATACATTGTTGCCGAAGGTAAGTAACTCGTACATCTGATAGAGACTACTAGCCACAGATTCCTTAACGTACAATAGATACCCTAGCCATACCCAAGGGGAAGGAGGGTCTGCGAGAGGACCTCTCCAGCTCAGACGAACATAAGACCCCAACAGGGGACAAGTCACAGAGACAGGGAAAATAGCCCAGTCCTCCCCAACAGGGTAAGAGTCACATGGACATGGGAAACACTACCCCCCTTCCCCCAAGCAGAAGAGAACCTCAGCATCGCGGAAGAACACCGGCCTCGCAGGGGATGTGGTATAACAACAAAAGAGGCAGCCCAGCCCTCACCAAGCAGGAGAAAGCAAGGGCAATACGCAAGGAGGCCAGTACAGCCCAAGCCCAGTCATTGTACCAGAGGCCCTCCACCGGAAGCCCCAGAGGTACAGGCAACGCAGAGGAAGAAGAGCAACCCACAGACTCCAAGGAGAAGGGGTAGAAATGAAAACAAGAGCCCTCTACCGGAAACACACCCAGTGAAGAGGGCAGCCAAATTCATCGTAGCTGGAAGTCAACAGGCCAGACAGAACAGCACCTCAGCAATAAGTCAGGCGGGAGAAGAAAAACATAGTCTAACAAGGCTCCCGCCAAACAAGAAGCAGGGGCGCCCGGTCCCACGCCAAGGCCCCTGGTCATAGATCAGAAGAGCAGGCGAATGCAGCTGGACGCTGACAAGCATCCATGAAACTAAACGTCCAGACCAAAGCGGCCAGGTAGGCGCAGCTGGACGCCGACAAGAGCCACGAAACTGAACGCTCAGACCACAGCGGTTCTCAACAAGGGCGAGGCCAGAAAAAATCCCGAACGACCAGCCGAAAGATAGGAGGAGAAACAAGTAGGACGAACCAAGTCGCCAATATAGGAAATGAACCCCTCCGGAAAACCAGACAGAGGACCAGGCCGAACGGCAGACAAAGGGCAAAAACACCGCAGCACAACGCCATAGCTGGCCCAGAAACCGCACCAGCGGCATACAGCGACACCAGGAAGGGCGAGGAACACACAAGAGGGAATCCACACCTGCCCAGCGGAAGATTGGGCCATACAATAGCTACAAGTACCCCACATAGGGTAGGACACGTCCCATGAAAGTATGGGAACCACTCTTAGGGAAGAAAATCCTGCATCAGAGAACAAAACTATAAACCTGCGGCAGAAACTACAGAAGGCTTAGAAACCAGGCAAAAAGTATATCCTTGCCAAAAAAGGGGCTGAACCAGCAGCCAACTGAAGAGAGGGGCCAACCAAGGGACCCTAAGGGCACAGCAAACCACACAGAAAGTGTAACAGCCACTCTAAACGGCAATGCTAGTAGCAAGTGGGATAACACCTCCGACCAAGTCCCCAAGGATCAACAAACCCGCCTACTGAGGAGGAGGAGGAGGAAGAGGGGGAGGAGGACGGAGCCCCACAAGAAGACGCTGAATGGCAGAGTCCGCATGAGTGTTAAACAGGAGGATCCCGTCAAAGGGTAGGTCAACCAGACGTTCCCTAATATTTTCAGGAAAAAAAGCATCATGTAGCCAAGCATGGCGACTGAGAGCCACAGTAGTGTCCATAGCACGGCAGAGAGCATCAGCAACATCCAAAGCCACAAAAAGAATAAATGCGGCCAACTCTCTACCATCCAACATATGGCCCCGCAGATAAGCACGGGCACCCTCATGGGAGACATGAGAAAGAAGGGACTCCACAGAGTCCCACAGGCTGGAAGTAGCCCTGGTCAACACACACAAAGTGTTAAGCGCCCGTAAGGCGGCACTGGAAGAAGCGAAGACATTACGCCCCCATGAATCTAACCACTAGGCCTCCCGAGATGGAGGAAACAACACCACAGGCAAGCACAGAAAGGCATTCCTCAGAAGAGCGCCTTGAGAAGAAGGATGGAAGGAAAGACAGCCCGGGTCATGCAGAGCCGGACGGTGGCGATGCAGGAGCACCTGAGGCACCGGATCGCCTGTGGCAGGGCGCCCCTAAGCCCCCATAAGAGAATTATGAGTGACGGTTCGAAAGGAAGGAACAACTCCCGTCCACTAGAGCCCTGGTGGAGAACTTCGAAGAGGTTGTCTGTAGGAAATGGAGTGAAAGGTTTGCCCATCCTCAGAATACCAGCAGCTGTGGAAGTAGCCCGAACAAAGGCCACACTGGCCTCAGTAGGGCGCCGCGGAGTAGAAAGCAATTCCTCAGTGGGCGACGGCTGCAGACTGAGCCGTCCGTCCCAATGTCCAGCTGCAGGAGGAAGCGGCAGCCCCGGAATAGTGGGGGGTCAACAGAAGAGTGGGGAACCTGAGGGGCTCCAATGGAAGGCGGAGACGCCGGTGGAAAGGCGAGCTGCGAGCCATGGAAAGAAGGGTTCGAGGATTTAGGCCATGGGGATGGCAAAGAGCCCTCCCTGGAAGATGCCGGTGAAAAGGCAACAATAAGGCGCCCCATCTCCAGCGAGGAAGACACCAACAGATGACATACCTCCTGAGATCAAAGAACCTAGGAAGACGAATCAAGAACCCAACGCCGCTGTCGCTCCGTGGAGTCTGCCACCGGCGCCTGACCGACGTTGGTCGGCGCCGGAGGGGGCACTTGCGGTGCCGCGTCGACCTCTGCCACCACATGCTCCCCAGGAGACGGGGAGGGGTTGACGGCGAAGGAACGACGCCAAAAAGGCACCGGCTCGGCATCAGACGGGGCTGCCGCCCGCGTTGAGAACTGAGGGGGCCTCAGAAAAGCACCCCAATGCCCAGCCTCCACCCGCGACTCCACCAGAGCTGTGGAGGAAGGCTCCCGGCGCCGACTCGGTCGATGTCGAGGCAGGCTCCCACGTAGAGGACCGAGTGGTACTCGGGGGCAAGCCCGGAGTCTTGGGGATCTCCTGCGACGCCACAGGGAGCCCGTAGGAATTTGCGGCGAGGCAGGGACGCCAGGTGCAGAAATAGGAGGCCCTGAAGGACCACACCTCAACAACACCACCCTCCTACGTCCTGAAGCCGAAACCTTCGGCGCAGGGGCCGGAGCCACCAGCGACTCCACGTAAGTCCCCGCGCGAGGCAAAGAATCCACGGACGTCTGAGGAGGTGGAGGAGGGGCCAAAGAAGCCTGCAGAGCTGCAGCGTATTCGGTCATTTGGGCCCTAGCAGCCCCGATGCCGGGAAACGGCGAGTAAGAAGGCGACAGGCGGGGTCGCATATCCCGAGGGGAGCCGGCGCCCACCGCAGGAGGAGGACAGGACTTCGGAGACAAGCTGAAGGACCTACCAGCCGGCGAACCACGGCCCTGGGGCCACGGCGGATAATGTCGCAGACAAAACCGGCGGCTTCTTGCTTCCGAGGTAGGAGACAGACACTGGGATGACACCAACCTGGACAAGTGCACCGACAGCAATTTCATACGGCGCTCCCGCCGCGTTTTAGGTTTAAGGTGCTGACGAAAGGCGTCGCAATCCGTCGAGTCGTGGTGCTCGCCCAGGCACCACATGCAGATCGGGTGAGGGTCCGTCGCAGACATGGAACGTGCACAAGAGGTACACGTCTTGAAGCCCGACGGCATTCGCACACTGTTCCACTACGCCGAAGCGTGAAAAGGAATGGAAGACCTGAAAACAGGCCAAGACACAATCCGGATCCGCAGAAAAAAACTGATGTAGGCGCGCCGGGGTGGGACTTATGTATCCTCGCTGAGGTCACGTACGCGGACGACGTCAGGGCGGAGTCACGTGGTGCCGTCCTCCCGGCACGCAGGGATGCTGTGGCAAAACGTTTTCCGGATCCAGTCTCATGCCTGGGGATAATTCTACGTTAAGAAATCTACGGCTAGTACTCTCTATCAGATATATATACATATACATACACACACATACATATATACACACACATATACATAAATACACACATACACACACACACACACACACACACACTCATATATATATATATATATATATATATATATATATATATATATATATATATATATATATACACATATATTCCACTCCAAAGTTCACCATTAAATGCCCTGCCGAACTCAATGACGGTGCTACCGTTATGTGGAGCTGGAACCACAGTAAGTATCCAAAACAGTCCCAAAGGGAAAACGAAGCACTTACGGAATAAAATTTATATAATTTATTGGACAAATGTTGATGGTAAAATTATAAAATTAGAAGTAGAAAGAGAACTGCTGCATTGAGTTCCTAGTTCAGCCCGCAAAGCCGCCATGTCAATGCGTTTTACGTTGCCACAATGGCAGCTATGAAACGATATGCACGTACGCACTTTATAATCTAAAACTGAACATGTTGTTTACCATCAGGAACTGTCTGATTGATTATGAGGCAAATGAAAAAGTTTGTAAAAGAAACTGTACTTAGAACTATAAATGTCATGTTAATGGAACTTTTCAATTGAATGTGATGTATGACAGTTTAATAACTGGTTATCAAGCGTTGTTGGGATTGAAAATTATTTGAAATTTGTGCATGATGGCATTACTATTTACCTTACTTCGCTTGCTAGAAATAGCAATAAGAATTGCCCCTTTTTTTAATGAGTATTTCTTCAAGGAAGTAGGCATTTATATGGAAAAGCAAAAGTGGCTTGTGTTGTGAAGAAGGCTGCGGTTAGCTGCCAAAACACATAGACAATAACACATATGTAAGAAAAAACAAGCCAGAGTGAAAACCAACGGCGTGCCGGTTTCGTCCTTTTTGATTAAACAGGGAGTTTTGTTTGTTTGTATGTATATTTTATATATATATATATATATATATATATATATATATATATATATATATATATATATATATATATATATATATATATATATATATATATATATATATATCCAATATATACACATATATACACACACACACACACATATATATATATATACACACTGCACTCTGTTGCTGTATGTTTAAGAAAACTAAATCCAATTCTTTAAAAGTTTGTTAGCTGGTGTAAGCACACTTGCTGTGCACAATGCTAGTAACAGAATCTAGTACTGTGAATAGTTTGTTTAAAAATGAAGAATAATCGATGTGGACCCTGGATTATGTTTCTCCCATGTCGATGACTGGAATCCAATAATGTCACAATTGCCCCCAGGTCGCGCAGCAATATATAAAGCTAAACCTGTTGAAATGGAATAATAGCTAACTTCCCAGACAGTCACATATACATATATATATATATATATATATGTTAGCTTTCCAAAAATGTCATTAGATAATCTAGAAAATGACCCTAGGATTCCACTATAAACAGGTTGTCTTATTTTGCTTACCCAGTTTGAGTTTACTGTAGCTCCTTGGTTCTGTGCTGTTAACGTGGGTACTGTTCTGAGGTTGTGGGTACTGTACTTTAATGTTCCCCTCAGAATAGTTGACAAAAATGAAGCCATCCTTTTCATCCAAACTCAGATGATCCGACCATCGTCTTGAATCATCCGAGCCACTATCTCCCGACCATGTCCCTGCCCTTCCGGATGACACTCGACACCTGTAGTTGGCACTAGAATTGCTCTGACTCTCTTTGGGCTTGGTTTCCTGGTTTACACTTTGATCCTCAGCATCTGAGTCACTGCTGTCATCATCCTGGGCTTCTTGTCCTATGATGGATAACAAAAACCCATAAGTATGACAGACACAGAAAAGCAAGCATAGAATGTATAGTAAAAAGCAAATACTTGGCTATTAAAGTTGTTAGCTGTAGCATCTGTTATGTGGTAGTTTCTGGGAAATTTGTTAATTTGTCGTTCACTGACTCTGCCGAAAGAGGAATCAGTCTCAGCGATATGAAGAGTGTGGTGGCATTGATACAAAAGGGGTATAGTGAGCAGACAGACTTAAGTTAAAATAAAAAAATAAAAAGACGTGATGGCAGTAACAGGACTATCAAATGAGATACTTACTTTATTCATTCCTAAACCTGTTTTAGTAAAACACATTTAAACATACAGCCTCAATCCAGGATTTAAGTTTATTCAAACTGCAAGTGGGAACCTCCAAGAGGTGTTTAGTAACAGAAAATCCAAACTAAATAAGAGTAACTTTAATGCAAGTGTAGACCTATATTCATGATTGTCCAACCAAAACCCAAAATGTTATCTTTCTTTTGTCACCGGTGTTCACACTGGAAGCCCCACTGAGTTTTTTTCCACTCACTGGATGTTATCACCAGTATAAAAGGGCCATCAGTCGAGGCTGTTTCCTCTAAGATCCAAAAGCTTCTGTGACACAAATCTAATCCAAAGCCATTTTTATGGAGGAGGGCACCATCACAAGAAATAATTGCTCAAAAGAAGCCAGCGATTGACGCATATCTCCACCTGGGGCTGTATTATAGAAATGCCCCGGGGACGCAACAGGCATGTGCGCCCGCTTTGTGCGCTCCCAGGGCACTTTGGTATTAAAGAAGGGGCCTCAAATAAGTGTGCAACACCCTTCTGTAATACAGATAGTGCTGTTGCACATGTAGTGCTAGCTCTACCTAAAGAGGGCATTCCCTCATTTGCATGGGGGCGTGGCCCCATGCAAATAAGGGAATCTCTTTACTTCTGCTCCCCCACCATATTATGGACGCATGTACAAAGGCAAAGAAGCTGTCAGAAGGTGCAATAAAGAACAAGTTACTTACCTTCGGTAAAGATATATCTGTAAGAGACATATATTAGTTATAGATTCCTTACATTAGAATTAACCCCAGGTGTCAGACTGGATCTGGAGGAATTTTTTCGTACCAGTGCCCCTGCGCCTCAGTAGGTGGCTTTGGTCCGACTCCACATTCGTCGTCGGTATCATGATCGCCGGGATGATGTCGCGGTAACTACTTAGACGCCGCCCCTGAGTGCTGATGTCAGTTCTTTACACGAAATTCCACACCAGAAACGCAGAGCCATGCAAGACACTGACCACAGGTGCACAAAACTAGGGCCTGAAAGGGAGTCTCTAACTATAGAAGTCAGTTTGCAGAACGGGGAGGATGGGTAAGGCGGTAAGGAATCTATAACTAATATATGTCTCTTACAGATATATCATTTCCGAAGGTAAGTAACTTGCTCATCTGAAAGAGACTATTAGTTATAGATTACTTACCTTAGAAAAGATACCCCAGCAATACCAACCCCGGAGGTTCACACCAGAAAGTCCTGGAGAACAGAACGGCCAAAGAAACAATCTCTCCGGACTTGAGTATCCAGGCAATAATGTTTAGTGAATGTGTGCAAAGATGCCCATGTGGCCGCCTGGCAGATTTCACTAAGGGGGACTCCACGTCCCAAAGCAGTAGTGGCTGCAGTCGCCCTGGTGGAATGGGCGTACAGTCCTATTGGAGGCTCCTTTTTCGCCAAGGAATAAAAGATCTTAATGCAAAGGACGACCCATCTAGAGATGGTCCATTTTTGCATGGCCCAAACTTTCTTGGCACCCACATAGCCAACAGAGTTGATCGTCCACCCGGAATTGTTCTGTGCGATCCAAATAAAAGGATAACACACGTTTTGGATCCAGACGGTGGAGTCTCTCCTCCTCCTTGGAGGGATGCAGGGGCGGAAAGAAGGTGGGCAAAGTGATGGTCTGTCCTATGTGGAAAGAGGTAACCACTTTTGAAAGAAAAGAAGATCTAGTTCCAAGGACAACCTTGTCCGGATGAACAGCAAGGAAAGGAGGTTTGGAAGAAAAAGCCTGAAGCTCATTCACCGTGCGAGCCGAGGTGATGGCAACCAGAAAAGCAGTCTTTAGAGTCAAGAGTCTGAGAGGACAATTATGTAGTTGCTCGAAAGAAGCACACATAAGGTAAGTCAAGACCAGATTCAAGTCCCACTGGGGCATTACGAAAGGAATATGAGGATAGAGAGGAGTAATGCCCATTAGAAATCTATTTACAGTAGGGGATTTGAAAAGAGAAGACTGATCAGGAAGGCGAAGGAAGGCCAAAATGGCCAAAAGATAGCCTTTTAGGGTGCCCAGAGCAGAGCTCTGCAGGGCAAAGAAAGAATGAATAGGAGAACCTCTAGGAGAGGGGGCCGAAAGGGGACCCACAGCCTTTGCTGTGCACCATGCCATAAATGTGTTCCATTTACAGGCATATACTGTTTTAGTGGAGGGACGCCTGGCTGCCAAGATGACATTACAGACCTCGGGAGGAAGGTTGAAAGGTGTCAACTGTCGCTGCTCAATCTCCATGCAAGGAGGTGGAGGCTGGACAGGTTCGGGTGGAGGACCGTCCCCTGTTGCTGCGACAGAAGATCCTCCCGAAAAATTAGTCTGATCGGAGGATCAATGGCCATGTTCAAGAGCTCGGGATAGCAGACTCTTTGTGCCTAGTCTGGAGCCACAAGAATGACTTGGCTCGGTTGTGCTTCATCTTCTTCAGCACTTTGGGGCGAAGTGGTATAGGCAGAAAGGAGTACAGAAGACTGCAACTCCACTCGCGATGAAAAGCATCGCTGAGGGAGTGCCGCCATGGAAATTCCAACGCGCAGAACCGCTGACATTGCGCGTTCTCTCCTGTGGCGAACAGATCTAAACAAGGCTCTCCCCACTGCTGAAAGAGACCTTGCATCACCTCCGAGTGAAGATGCCATTCGTGATCCATCATGCACCTGCGGCTGAGTTTGTCTGCCCTGGCGTTCAGGTAACCTGCCAGGTATTGAACCACAAAGGACATGCCCTGATGTTCGAGCCATGTCCAAAGATAAAGAGCCTCCTGACATTGGGTCCACGACCCCACCCCATCCTGTTTGTTGCAGTATTACATGGCGGTGGTTTTGTCTGTTAACATCAGCACCACTCTACCCTTGACAGAAGGAAGGATTGCTTTCAGTGCAAGACGGATCACCCAGAGCTCCAGAAGGTTGATGTGGAGACCGGACTCCGCCAGAGACCAGAGGCCTCTGATCTCCGCCTCTCCCATGAGGCCGCCCCATCCCAGAATTGACGCATCTGTCACCACTGTAAAGTAAGGTTGGGGAAGGGAGGGGATCTGAAGCGGACCCAATCCTGGTTCGTTAGCCACCACTGCAATTGGTGTGCAGTGCCCTCCGAGATCTGGATGCAATCAGAAAGATTCCCCTGATGCTGTACCCACTGGAACTTTAGTGCCCACTGCAGAGCCCACATATGCCACCTGGCATAATCCACCAGGAGGATATGAGGCCCAGCAGCTTCAGGGTCATTCTCACTGAAACCCAGGATAGAGGCTGAAACATTGGAACCATAGCCCGAATATCCCGGACTCGCTGCTCGGGAGGATAGGCCTGAAACTGCGCTGTATTGAGAACCGCTCCAATGAAAAGGAACTTCTGAGAGACAATCAGGTGCGACTTCTGCACATTGATAGTGAACCCCAGTGAATGCAGGAGGTCCGTCGTAGTCTGGAGGTGGGAGACGACAGCCTGGTGCGATCCCGCCTTCAACAGCCAGTCTTTGAGATAGGGGAAGACTGGAACCCCTGATCTGCGCAGATGAGCTGTGACCACCATCATTACTTTTGGGAACACCACTCAGGGGCGCTGGCATGGCAAAAGGGGAGCACAGTAAACTGAAAATGTTTGTGGCCTACTGTCAACCGTAGGTAATGCCTGTGGGCCAGCAGGACGGGGATGTGGAAATAGGCGTCCTGCAAGTCCGACGCTACCATCCAGTCTCCAGGGTCGAGAGCAGATCGAACCTGAGCCAATGTCAACATTTTCAACTTCTCCTTCTGGAGGAAGCAGTTGACGTCCCTGAGGGCTAAGATAGGACACAGGCATTTATTCTTCTTGGGTACCGGGAAGTAGAGGGAGTAGCAACCACAGCCTACTTCTGGCACAGGGATGCACTTGATGGCTCCCTTGGGCAAGAGAGGCATAACTTCCTGGTGGAGAAGGGCCACATGATCCTCCGACATGTGATGGAATGTTGGCGGCATGGAAGGAGGGGTAGTCTCGAAGGGGGGGGGGAGTAGCCCTTTGGACTGTCAGCAAAACCCACCTGCCCGGAGTGATGTTTTGCCAGGGGGGGATGGGGGGGGGGTGATGGTGGATCCTGCTGCCAACTGGCAACTGGTGGCCCAGAAAGGTTGGAGTAGGAAGGTTTTGAGGCTGCTGCAGAGGGGGCATCGGTGGAGTGGCCTGCCTGCTGGTCCCCGGACCCATGGCGCTGGGTCCCACATTCCCAGCCGCGCAGAGGCTGGGTAGCTTGCGCGGCTGTGACTCTGGGTGGAACGTGGTGGGGCACCCCTTCCGTAGCCACAAAAGTGGTGAAAAGCAGACTGCAAGGAGCAAGAGGTTTTAGCGAGGCCCAAGGATCTGGCCATAGCCCTAGAATCCTTGAAGCGCTCGAGCCCGCTGTCCGTCTTGTCGCCTAACAAGCGACGGCCATCAAAGGGTCGATTGAACATCGCCAAAGAAGCCAGTGGACCTCAGCCAGATGTAGAGTCTCAGGGCTACTGATGTTGAAATCATCCTGCCTAGCGAGTTGGCAGTGTACAGCCCACATCGAATGGCGAACTTCGCTGCATCTCTCCACTCTGCGACTGCCTGGGCCTCCTCAAGGGACTGTGGCAGTACCTGCACAACCGTGTCCACACAAAGTGGGTGTAACGGCTCAAGAGACATGTGGTGTTCACCGACCGCAGTCCTAAGCTGGCGGAAGAAAACATCTTCTTCCCAAGATGGTCCAGCTTCTTGTATTCCCTATCTGGGGGAGCAGTAGGGAAATGTGCCTTTGGAGGTCGAGGCTTGGACCACCAAGCTCTCAGGGGTAGGGTGTTGGGAGAGGAAAATGGGGTTGGCCGGGTGGTGGCGTTGGGCAATCAACCTATCCACAGGAGCCCCTGTGCTGGGCTTGGACCAAGAGCCCAGAAGGGTGTCTATGAGGGCCTCATTGAACGGCAGCAGAAGTCCCGAAGAGGTTGCTGCCGGTTGAAGCACCTCAGTCAAGAGGTTGGTCCGGACAGCCACCGTAGGTCAACTGGCGCAGATCCGCATCCAGGCCTGGATCCCTGCGGCGCCGAGGCCGGAGCCGTCGGCATCAAAGGCCTAGAACCCCCAGCTGAGTCTGCCGCTCCCAAAGGCGCTTCGGCCGAGTCGGGCTGCCCAAAGATGGAATGGAGGGCTTCGTAAAAGGTACGAAGTTAGACAGGGGTTGCTCAGACTCCAGGGAAGGGAGGGAAACTCGGAGCTGACCAAACAGGCTCTGTGGGCGGAGCAGAAGAACGACGACCTTCCAAGTCCCACGTCGGATCGGCTGACGGATGAGGGGGGAGGGGAAGAAGCACCATCGCTCTTCCTCTTCTTTTTGTGCTTCAATTTACCGGAAGATGAAGACTTTGATGAGGAGTGATGGTGGTGACTCTGCTACTGGTCCCGCGACATTTCTCTCGACCGGGAACTCGAGTTGCGCGGAGCTGATTGCTGGGCCTCGAAAAGCTTTTGGGACCGCTCCCACAAAGAGTTCGTGTTCATGGCCCGACAGTAGGAGCACGACTTCGGGTCATGATCCCGCTCCAGAAACCAGAAGCACACAAGGTGTAAGTCTGTAACTGACATCAACTTGTGGCAGGAGTCACAAGGTTTGAAGCTGGTAGGCCGATGGGACATCCCTAACTGCACCAGAAGTCAAAACGACTCGAAAAGAGGTTGACAAAAGTAAAAAAAATAGCTAGTCAAAAAGTGACTAATGGTACAGCTCTTTCTGGATCTGCGCTGGCTGGCGCGGAAAAAGAAAGAACGGACGTCAGCGTGCAGGGGCGGCGTCTGAGTAGATACTGCAACTTCATCCTGGTGATCACGACGATGAACGCTGAGTCGACAAATGCCGAGTCGACCGACGCCACCTACCGACGTGGAGGGGTACTGCTACGAAAACATTTCTCCGGATCCAGTCTGACGCCTGGGGGTAATTCTAAGGTAAGGATTCTATAACTAATAGTCTCTTTCAGATAGTGTCCCACAAAAAGATTTCACACTGCCAGTGCACTCCCGGATGGCTGCCCTCTGGAGGAGGTAAAGGGGTTCAATAGACCCCAGACATCCCCTTGCAGGCCGGTGATGCCACTCACTGCACACGCCTGCGAGTGGATCTCTAAAGCCTCTTGAAAGCGCAGGTGGGTTGCAGCGTGCACAGTGAATCACAGTGCGGCTCTAAAGCAGCCACTCCGTATTTCAGTTGCATGCACTGCCCCAGGGCAGCATAAGTTCACGACTGCCCTGAGGGCAGCACATTCTTCATAAAAGGGCGCCCTTTCCCTGTTTGCACATGGTGCACCTATCTGTAACAGGGCCCCAGATTGGCAAAAACATCTTAGAAAATAAAACACCATAAACCAATGTGCTGGAATATTTTTCACTGGCATTAATTGGGCATTGATATGTTATCGGGCTCTGACATCACTTGGTACAGGCAACAAGAAGACAGCTCTAACAATTGTTGGTGGTGTTCTTGCATGATCTGCTGGGATGCAAGTTAATTAGTTATGTTGAAAAAAAGGCATGAAAGATAAGTTATTTTGTTCTAAAATCAAACCTATAGTTAGGATTTTTTAACCAGAAGAATACAGCTCCAGGGATGGCAGCAGAAAATGCAGATGTTCTCTTACATAAAAGTCAGAGAGTGATTGAGAATGACAAGTATAAGAAACTAGATTAATATTTGGAGTGGGTGATTACCCACTTCAAGGAACAATTATAACCTTTGTCAGGGTGAACTCACAAAATTACTAAATAAATCTGTGCTCAACCTTCTAGTAGCTATGACACCGAGCAGACATGCTAACTCTAGCAGTTTCCTCATCAAACTTAGCATTATTAAATATTTCCAAAAATTGGTAGCAACCCGGTCCCGTTGTTGTCATATGCGGACGACACGGTTTTAATGGCTTTTACTGCAAATAGCTTATAGAGTTCCTTGAATGCTTTTACTGATTTTATGTTAGCCCTGGACCTAAAAGTAAACTTCACTAAATCTTATGTTATGGTCTGTGGTCCAAAACACACCAAATCTAGCACATTTTCTGTAAAGGGCAAGTCAATTGACAAGGTCTCTAATTTTACTTTTGGGGAATGTTTTTAATAATTAGCTGAACTGAGACACTCTTATCACATCACAGGTGCTGAATACTAACCGTGCCGTGGAAGGCCTTTTTCGTTTTGCATGTTCGTTAGGCCACAAACCAATAATGGAACTGATCACTTTATATAAAGCAAAATGTTTGTGTATTGCTACCTACGGGGCGGGAGTATGGGGAGACTACAAAAGTATTTAACTGCAAACATTGGAAAATAACTTTTTAAAAAGTTTGTTGATGGTCCCAAAAAGTACACCATCAACATTTTGTCATCTTGAGGTAGGGATGGGCTTAATTTCAAATGTGATTAACATTGCCCCATTGATGCTTTGGGCCAAAGTCAGGTCGTCAGAAGATTTCAATCTCACAAGAGCGATTATTTAGGATTGTATAACGCTGGATAATGCCGCGTCCATTTCATGGCTTTGCTACATGAAACGAAAATGTAATGAAATAGGCCTAGGGCATTACTATGATAATCCATCGAGCATCAACACTAATATGAAACTCATCATAAAAAATGCATATTTTGCTGAGCATAACAACTCCTGGCAGCAACTAGGGCCGCCTCAAAGATCGGCACCTTTTTCAACAACAAGTTTACTTGTCCTTTACTACGAACTCGCAGCACAGATTTTTATTGACTAGGTTTCAGCTTTGCACACTGCACTTTTTAGTGGCCTTTCCTAAACAGGCTGACTGGTGCAATCACCTTACTCCTTGCCCCTGTGACGGTTTAGCACAACAAAGCACCCTGCACTTTATTCTCTTTTGCGCACTTTACAAAGAGCCAAGGACACGTTTCCTTATAAAATTTTTAAGAAAAAGTTGCCGCCGCAATTATTAGGAAGGTTACGATCTCTGGCGATCCCTGTCCTCTAAAGTTATCTGCGCTACAGTATTAAATTTTATTAGAATTGCATTTTTAATAAGGAAACGGTATGAAATGTAAATGAAATGACTGTTTGCCCTTTTTAATAATTTTAACCTTGAATCTTTTAAAATGGGGAAGAAACTCACTGTGTAATATTGGAGTCATGCGATGTATTGATGAACAAATTTAAAATGCAAATTTTACTCTTTTCTTTTTGTATGTACGTTATACTTTTATGGTCAATTCTTTTAACCGAATAAAGTTATTCTTTTTTTTTCAGAACAAAATTTTATTCGTTTTTATAAGCTGACAGAATACAGGAAATAGATCACCGCTCCCTAAGAATCAGGGAGGCAGTGCATTCATAAAAGGATCTTGTTCAGATATATTCAGTCAACATTCCCCCCGTGTCCCACCCTCCGCCACCCCACCCGGTACCCTCCCACATCCCCGCACGGTGTCAACAGTGTCCATCAAGAGGAACTTAGCAATTAGAAGAGCCGCATGTGTACCTCTTCACCCAGAGTCAGGTAGGCCACGATCTATGTCGGTGGCCCGAGGCGCCGGGGGGTCCAGCAGTAGGCCCCGGTATTCCGCCCACTTCTTCCAGACCTTAAAATGTTTCGTAGGGCACCCCCTAGCCTCAAATATTGGGCGTTCCAATCCCATATTATAGTCTAAGCCCCGTTTCCATACTTCCAGCAACGGGGCTCGAGGTGCCTTCCAGGCCCGGGCGATATCTCTTTTGGCCACGACGAGGCCCAATAGGAGCAGATGGCGTTTATACACCATCCCCCCCACTTGTTCCATAACATGCAGGAGGCCCAACTTCGGTGAACGGGGAAGCTCCCAGCCCAGCACCTCCTCCAGGCAATCCCACACTCCGGACCAGAATCTCTGCAGTCGCACACACTCCCACACCGTATGAAGAAAGGAACCTGTCTCACTTCCACATCGCAGGCACTCCGGGGAGTCTATCAGCCTCGCCTTCCACAGTCGTTCCCTCGTATAATATGCCCTATGGCGGTACTTAAATTGAATAAAGCGCAAGCGCATCGCAATCGCAGCCCCCCTGGGGGCCTCAAGGGCTTCTCTCCAGTCCTCCTCCTCCAACCTCCCCAGCTCTCCCTCCCACACCAGTCGCAGTTTATCAAGGGACGGGGAACAGTGGGTAACCAACGTCTGATATATGCTAGAGATTTTTTTGGTTTCCAATTACCCCATGAATAGTTTAGCTTCCAGGGGACTGAACTCCGGTAGAGCGGTCAAGTCCGCTATAGCGGGGGTCAGGGCGTGTCGGAGCTGTAGATATCGAAAAAATTGAGACTGAGGCATATCATATTCGTCTCGCAGAGCCTGAAAGGATTTAAGGACCGAACCCTTCATGACGTGGCCCAGCGCCGAGACGCCGATAGCGTCCCAGCCCACAAAGCCACGCAGGGACGCTAGAGCCGGCAATCTCCCATTGTGCCACAGCGGGGTCTCCCCCGTCAGCTTGTTCCACCATCCCATGCGTTTGAGCGCCTCGCGCCACACCCGAAACACCGTCTGGGTGACCGCCGGGAGTCTTCTCCGGAGGGCCGCCGAGTATAAGACAGTATGGAGCGTGTGCGGATCCATCAGGTATCTCTCCAGAGCATAGGTCGGGTCGCCCCGATCCCCATACCACCAATCATTGAGGACCAGCAGGTGCGAAGCTTGGTAATAAGACTGGACGTCTGAAGTAGCTAGCCCCCCACAATATGTCGAGAGGAAGCAGGTGCGGAGTGCCACCCTCACTGCCCCCCCTGTCGATAAGAACCGACCCAGAGCCGAGTTCACTTGTCGAAACCATTGCGGCGAAATAGGATACGAGTGATTCTGTAGTTGGTACAGGATACGGGGCAGAGCTACCATCTTAAAGATGGCCGAGCGTCCATAGACATTAAGGGGCATCCTGGACCATATGAGCATATCCGACCGTATTTTATCCCACACGGGGAGCACATTGCGGGTCCACGAGACTCCCGGCACATCAGTCAGAAAGACTCCGAGATATTGCAGGCCTCCCGTCGCCACCTGGAGGGCCGAAGCCCAAGGACCCAGGGCGCCGCCACCTCCCAGGGCCCACAATTTCGACTTCTGCACATTGAGCGTGAGACCGGACACCTCGTCGAAGATGCGCATGATCTCCAGGACTCTAGGACCGGATCTGTTCAGGTCCGTAAGAAAGAAGAGGACATCTTCCGCATAAAGCGCGATTCTGTCGGACGGGCCCCCCGTCCATTCAACCCCACGCAGCTGTGCATCCACTCTCACCCACGCCGCCAGTGGCTCCATCGCCAGAGCAAACAGGTACGGTGAGAGGGGGCATCCCTGCCGGGTACCCCTGCCTATCAGAAATGAACCGGATACTGCTCCTGCTACCCTCACCGCCGCCGTCAAGTCAGTATATAGTAAATGAATGTAGGACAGGAAACGCGGGCCCAAATTGAGGCGGAGAAGGAGCGCCCGGAGATACTGCCAGCTCAGGGAGTCAAACGCCCTATCTATATCTGCTAGTAAAAGGGCCGCTGGGATACCCGCCGCCCGCGCCGCCTCCACCACTAACTGCGCACGTCGGATGTTATGTCGCGTCGCTCTATGGGGCATAAAACCGGCCTGGTCGGGGTGAACCAGGTCCGTAATGTAGGGGAGAAGGCGCTTTGCCAAGGCCTTGGCCAACACCTTTGCCTCAAAGTTAAGCAAGGAGATCGGACGATACGACTCAGGGCGATCCGGCGGCCTCCCCGGTTTGCAAAAGACCACCACCTCCGCGTGTCGCCAGTCGGTCGGCAGACACCCACAGTCCCTGGCCGCCTCCAGAGCCTTCCTGTAACGCATCCCCAGTTGGAGATTAAACGTTTTCATGAATTCACATGGGAAGCCGTTAGGCCCAGGGGCCTTTCCAGAGTACAGCTCACCCAGAGCCTCCCCCAGCTCCTCAGCCGACAACGGGAGATCCAGACGGGCACGATCTTCGTCCGAGAACGCCCGGGGTGGGAGGTCCGCCAGGAATTTGTCAATCTCTTCCGCCGGGAGAGACTCCCGGGGGGCATATAGTGTCGCGTAGTACTGCGCAAAAGTTTCGGCCAGGACCGTTGGGGCCACAATAGGACCACCCATTTCGTCCCGGAGCCCCGGCAGGGGTTGGGCCTGAAAGGTACCCTGGCACAACCTGTAGAGCATCGTGCTGGATTTGTCCCCCCATTGATAAATTCTACTCTGTGTAGCTAGCCAAACCTGGCGGGCCTCATCCAATAATAAGGAGGAGTACACCTGCTGATGATGGAGCAACTGCCCCACTGCATCATCACTACCACCCGACGTGCTTTCGGCTTCTCGGCTACGGACATGACTTGCCGCCTCCGCGAGGGCCAACTTGTGGGCCCTACGGTTCGCTGCGCACCACGCGATGTCTACTCCGCGGAGCACCGGCTTCAGGGCCTCCCACTGGGTCATGGCGTCCATTTCCGGGCCATCATTCTCAGTCCAGTAATGCGCTATCGCCTCCCTCATGTGAGACTGGTAGTCATCACGCTGCAGGTGCCACGTAGAGAGGCGCCAACGAAACGACTGTCACTTCGCATCTAAAAGCAGCGTCAAGGAAATCGGAGAATGGTCCGACAGGCCCCTCGGAAGTATTGAGGTAGAGCCCACTCTCCCTATCCAGGGCTGGGGGACAAAGAGGTAGTCGAGGCGAGAGAAGGATTTATGGACTGCAGAGACAAATGTGTACTCACGACTACATGCATGCTGGTATCGCCAAGCATCTATCCAAACCATCCCCTGCACCATTCTGCTCAGTTTCGTGGCAGCCTCAGGCAGCAGACCCACCCCAGGCCTATAACGGTCCAATCTTCCATTCATCACATCATTCCAGTCCCCACCCATGATAGTCAACACATGTGGAATTTCGGCCCAAACATCAAACAGTCGCTCTATCAGGGCCTCTTGCAGCGGGGGTGGGGCATAAACACTGCCAAACACCATGGGCTCATCACCCACCATACCCTTGACCAAAGCAAACCGACCATGCGCATCCAGCCACTGTGTCTCGTGTGTATATCGTACTCTGCGGTGAATCAAAATCGCAACCCCTCTGGACCCCCTCGCAAACCCCGCGTGGAACACCTGGTCGAATCCATATCTAGGCAGGCTAAGGGTTTTTGTGCCCATAAGGTGGGTTTCCTGAAGGAGCAAAACATCCGCCTTCTCTTTCTTCCCCATTCGTAGCACCGCACCCCTCTTAATGTTATCGAGCACCCCTCGCACATTCCAGCTCAAAATGCGTAATGAAGCTCGAGGGGGTTCCATCTCCTGACCATCAACCGCCATCAATAGGCCAGTACTGCAAACTGTCGGGCATCAGAGGCCACACACTTACAGATACCAACCTCCCGACTTCCGTAGACACCGTGCATAAACTAATTCTACCCCCCCTAAACCCCCCTCCCCCCTACCTACCCCCCTTCCTCAAACTGTGACAACAACCCCCCCTCTAACCCCCCACCCTATACCTCAGCAACATTGAAGTACCTGTCGCGGCGCAGGCAGTCTCGAACCCCCAACGGGAGGCCAGATACTCACTGCTCCAATGGATCCCTCCCAACTACCCACTAAGCGTCAAACAACCCCCACCCAATGCGCGGGAACGAAATCCGGGAGAAGGCCCTCTCTCTCTCGAGCGTCTCCCGACCCACAATCCACCCACCTACAAACTATCATGTAGAAACAGTTCAAGTGGCATGTCCGTAATCAGCATCTGCCCCCCCTCACCACCATGGAGCCTTCTCGGCCCCTTCGGGCCTTAACAATAGCCAAGTATAGTGCGGCACAGGGTCTCAAGATTTCAGGGGGGAGGAGGTTGGCGCATCTGCTTCCGAATAAAGTTATTCTTGACTTGAAATGTAATAGTGTAACCCAGTATTTTCCTATGGAACAGCCAGCCTTGCTACAGTAAAAATAGGTTTGGGGGCTTTTTCATTTTAAAGATATGTTTAACATTTAATTCTTACATGTCTTACTTTTAAATACCATGTGCACCCAGCCTTATTGGCAATAAGGACTACCTAGGAATGACAAATATTTTAAAGGAAGGTTTTGACATGTTAAAAGGGGTTATTTTGACAGGTCGAATATGTAGTTTAAAACTTCAAAAACTAGGCTGCAAATGGTAGGCCTGCAGTCATGTTTGCACTGTTACTGTAGTGGGTGGCACAATGGGTGTTGCCTTCTAGCAATCACATTTAACTGACTGGCCCTGGGAACACTCTGTACTATATACTAGGGACTTATTGGTAAATTAAATATGCTACTTAGGGGTACGCCAAATTTACCATGTTGACCAGGGGAGCACAGGTATTTTATCATTAACAGGGGTAAAATGCACAGAGCTCTATGGGCAGCAAAAATCTAGTGTCCAGCAAAAAGGGAAAAATCCGAGGTGACAATACAGAAAGGGCAATTCTCCTGCAATGAGGTTTTATAGAAAACACCCCACACTGCAACAGATGGACTGAACTCCATCCACTTGTACAGTTTTGACTAGAGAGAATGTGAAAATGTCAGAACATTGTAGACAGCGTCTTCATTAACCAGTCCTAAAAATTCTGATTCACAATTGATTAATGTGCACTTATTGTAACTGTATTCTGACAACACACAGACATGTGTGGTACAATCCCTTCCTTTACACCCTATCAATTGTGCTATTACGTTTTAAAGCATTTCAGGCTTCTATGAATCCCCAAAAATGTAAATACGACTACTCTAACTAAATAACAGATGACACTAGACTTCAGGTAAGTGTTAAGAGAAAGATAAGCAGCATTTGTAACAATTTTCAGCAAACAAACCTATTTGTGCCTCTCCACAGATTTCGGGTACATCCATAACTTCTGGGGACTCTGGAGCTGGTGTTTCTGGAACTTGCAAGAACTCCATTCTCCAGAACTGTGTGTAATATAAATACAGAAACAAGAAAACATTTTGTATAACTTGCATACAACCAATGAACATAATATTAAAAAGGCTGTGTTTAAATAAACATTGTGCACTGAAAACCAGTGGAAAGTTTTTGTGGTCAGATGTAAACAAAACCCTGGTAAGGAACTGTACAGATTTGGTGTCATAGACCTTAAACTAGAGTGAATTCAGCCACTTCTCACTCAGCTGCACAACATTACTTTGCTTTTATCTGGTTTGAAGATGATTAAACTAGTTTTATTTTGCACAGAGATGATATAAAAATCAAATAATAATACAATTAATACATAATATGAAAAACAGACAATACATCCACAAAGCAATACTAATAGCAGAATTATATTAGCTAAATAGATATATAATACATATGATATCCTATCAGCGAACAGATCTAAAAAACAAAATGCACATTTTAAAAACATGCACACATACAAAATTAAAACTGGAGAATGGGGCATTTGTAAATATAAAAAATGGCTCTGCACTTATAAACATTTAGCTTTCAATAATGGTTTCAAATATTTTGACCTAGGCATTCTGTATAGATCACGGAAAAACAAGAAATTAGCCCCATCTGATCTAAACATGAATCACAAATAAAAGAATTGATGGAAGGTAAGACTAGTCCATTCTGTAGGTTCGGAGAGTAGGAGATGCACAATACTTACTTTAGAACTGGAAAGCAACTGAACTATGGTGTGGTAAAACTGAACTGTTTATACGAACCATTAAGCCCTTATGGGGGTTTTACATATTTCTATCTCTCCCCCCTGTAGTATTCTGAAAGAGAAAAACTATTTCTTGATGCTCGCCTTATCAAACATGCAGCTGCCCTTATGTTTGTTAAAAACGTTCTGACGACATTGACTTAAGGAGTCATAGATAACCTCCTGCGAAAGGTTAGCTGATTTGCAATTCCAAATCGAAGTTGATTGAAGAAGGGGAGATAAATGTATTAAATCCTCAAGGCATCACCAATCCAATTCCAAGTAGCAAACAAAAGTAGATGGGGTAAGCCTCGGAAAACCAAGTAACAGTCTAGGAAAGGGAATTTCCTGTATTTTTAGAAAAGTGACATTTAAATATCCAAATACCAGTACCATAAGGAACAACAGAAATACATTTGACCATATCAATAGTTTTTATCCATTTAAATGGTTTACTGCATACTTTTCAACCAAGTGGAGCGTATTTCGCGTTCCACATTCATGTTGCGAAATATGCTCCACTAGGTTGTAAAGTATCAAAGACCAGTGATGTGGGGGCATGGTACGATTGCGTCTGCATGCAAAACCCTGCCTAAGAGTATTCCTAAAAAAAACTGTGTATCATAATTAAAACGGGTGTGCAGACTATCCTTTATAATTACTGCATAGTTTGACATAAAATTAATAACAGCACCTAGGTACTTAATGTACTGCAGTCTTCTGGTTTGTAATAAGTCAGCCCACTTTCTAGTATTATCAATGCGAACATCTAAGTAAGAGAAATAAGGAACCTTCTTTTAAACATGCCTTTTAACAGAGGCCATTCTTGATTTAAAATATTTAGGTTCCATAATTAAGAGAAAAAAATTGATAAATTGGTGGCTGAATCCAAACTTTAATTAATATACAAATAAATCAAGGCTTTTAGTCCACTGGTTCCTGGCCATTATGCCCACTTTTGTGGTGTAAGGAAGTATAGAAATTCTTCAAGTATGGGAACATGAGACCGTGCCCCCATTATTTCTTTCTCTAGACTGATTGGTGTATAATATGAACAAGAACAGGCAGAGCAAATATACAGTCCTAATTAGCCTCATTCTGTAACTCTAACCAATCGGATAACTGCCTATTCAGACCACACCGTACTCCTGACATGCAAACATGTTATCTGTAAAATGCCCCCCCCATCTCCCTGCGTTGAAATGAGCAGGGAATCGTCCCTCATGGGAACACCTGCTGGAAAACTGGTCATTCACCACTTTACAGAATGCAGCTGAGACACCATTAGCAGAATCAACGCTCAGCCCACGATTTCTCTTGTAAAGTGATCATCCCCATATGTAAACTGGAACATTTCGAGTTACTGGAGGAAAGCAGAGAGAACACTTTGGGGCTCACTTTATCGCAACAGGGTTCCACCAGCAGCCCTTCTCCCTCCCGCCGCCGCCTTCCAAACGCGGCCGCAGTGCGGAGGGGGACTACGTTACCCAGCATCCCTTGCGGCGGAAGAGGAAGCCGCCTGCCGCATTCTCGCGCCAGGAGGCGCTCTTAAACACCCAGGGACACGGTGGAGCGGGGGAACATTTCTAGTTACTGGAGGCAAGCAGAGAGAACACTTTGGGGCTCACTTTATCGCAACAGGGTTCCACCAGCAGCCCTTCTCCCTCCCGCCGCCGCCATCCAAACGCGGCCGCAGTGCGGAGGGGGACTACGATACCCAGCGTCCCTTGCGGCGGAAGAGGAAGCCGCCTGCCGCATTCTCACGCCAAGAGGCGCTCTTAAACACCCAGAGACCCGGTGGAGCGGGGGAACATTTCGAGGTACTGGAGGCAAGCAGAGAGAACACTTTGGGGCTCACTTATCGCAACAGGGTTCCACCAGCAGCCCTTCTCCCTCCCGCCGCCGCCATCCAAACGCGGCCGCAGTGCGGAGGGGGACTACGTTACCCAGCGTCCCTTGCGGCGGAAGAGAAAGCCGCAATGGTTCTCGTCCTTCCTTCACCACAGATCCCAAAGAGTTAAGGCGAACCACTCTCTCTCCCAGCCATCACTAGTATCCATGGGGGTCCCCCAAGGGTCCGCCCTGTCCCCTATACTCTTCAATTTATTCTTGGAACCTTTAGCTAATGCTCTAAACTCCGTGGACATTCTCTTCCATATGTATGCGGATGATAAGCAACTTTATCTGAAAATGTCATCCTCGAATAAGCTCATAGCACTGAACTCTACTATAATAAAGGCTCAGAACTAGTTAACTGAGTACCACCTCCTGCTCAACACCTCCAAAACAGAATTCCTTCTCATTTCTTCCCCGTATCACATCCCCAAGATGGACCTCTGGAAGAACCACCTCACTGCCTTCAACTGCTCCCCCCTCATTGTTGACTCAGCCAAATCTCTTGGATTCACCCTAGACAAGCATCTGAACATGAAATCTCATATCAGCAATGTGTATAAGTGAGTGAATCACTTTATGAGGATATTCAGGAATCTTAAACCTTTTCTCCCACAAGCTGACTTCAAGCAAGTGGTCCAAGAACTTGTTTTGTCAAGGCTAGACTATGGCAGTGCTACACTCTGTGGCCTCCCCAAATGTACCTTGGCCCCACTACGGGCTTCACTTAATGCAGCAGCCAGATTGGTCACGGGGACTGTTGGACTTGGCCCTCTTGGCACGGTCATCCCTGAACTTTTTGCCTTCCTCCAATATTCTCTCTGACCTGTTTTTGTTGGTTTAATGACTCTGGGCACTTTACCACTGCTGACCAGTGCTAAAGTGCATATGCTCTCCCTAGATAAAATGTATATGTGATTGATTCCCATGATTGGTTCATTGGATTTACTGTCAGTCCCCAGTAAAGTGCACCAGGAGTGCCAGGGCTTGTAAATGCCAATACTGCTAGTGGGCCAGCAGCGCTGGTTGCGCCACCCACAGAAGCAGCCTCTTAAGATGTGTCTAGGGTCTGCCATTGCAGAACCTGTGTGCAGTCTGGTACTGTCATGCTGGCTGGGCAAGTGCACACACTTGCCAGCCTCTAAACCTTCCCTTTGCTTCATGTTAGTCACCCCTATGGTAGGCCCAAGGGCAGGGTGCATTGTAAGGTAGGACATGCTCTGATATGTGTGGCATGTCCTAATAGTGAATTACAGCCAAATTTGTTTTTCACTATTGTAAGGCTACCTGTTCTCTTAGGCCAAGATGGGCTGCTGGAATTATTACACTCTATAATCCCAGCAGGCTCAGGGAACATGGTAGAAAGTCAAGTTTAGTATGCCTGAACTCAGAATAATAAAATACTTCTTTTAGTAAAGTTTATTTTAATATCCTGTGTTTGCAAATGCTACTTTTAGAAAGCTAGCATTTGCTTGCCTAACCATTTCAGCCCGCCTCTGCTAGGATGTGTATCTGGCTGTCTGGGATATGTGAGTGACAGGGCTGGGGGATGACAGGTGGTGAATGCAAGGATTACACCTTAGTGGGAGGTGGGAGTGCCCCTGGACTTTGATTAGGGCTGTGCTCTGCCACCACAATGCTGGCTCCGCCCCCTGGGGAGCGACTGATGACTCAGCCGACACCTGGCCCAGGAAGGGAGAAGCACTGTCAACAAGGTACTCCTGGCTGCCCCTGTCCACACAATGCTGGCTCCACCTCCTGTGGAGCGTCTGCTGTGCCTGCCCCTCACACGGAAAGAAGAGACCAGGATACACCCAACAAAGTACTCAGAGACTGAAAGAAGTTATGCAGAGGCCCCCCTGGCCTGCAAGAACAAAGAAAATGCTGTATAAAAGTAGAAGCCCTGCTCCTTGTAAATCAGACTCCTGTTTCCCACAAAGAACCTCTGCCCAAATAGAAGGAGAAGAAGACGCTGGAAGGACTGGCCTGCTGCTTGCCTTGCTGAGGAAGGAGAGGAAAAGACTTGCTGAAAAGACTTTGCTGCTTTGTGCTAGAAACTTTTTCCAAGGGCTTGTTTGAGCTTGCCCCTGATCTGAACCCCAGGACTAGTGGGTTCTTGGTGCCTTTGCTCGCCCTGAAACTCGAGCCGTGTGTGCATCCCGCCGGAGTAAGACTGCGCCCCTCATCGCCCCCTCCTAGGGCTGTGGCACTCGGGAGCTTGCCTGCCTTTTCACCCGTGAGAGCCTCGCTCCGTTTGGAGTCGCTCTCTGCCCCCGGGCCAGGCTGCCTGCTCCTCTGCCCCCGCCTGTTAATAGGAGCGCGCTGAAGCGCTCTCCCCCCTACTGCCGGAATCTCTCTAAGGATCGTGATCTACGCCGGAATAACAGCCACACGGACCGTGCCCTGTTAACCCCGCTTCATCATCCCAGAGCCCTGTCAGGTCGCGCCGCCCCCCCTCATGGAGACTCCCGCACCGCCGTGCTGGGGGTCGTGGGCCGCGCCTGCCTGAGCGCACGCACCCGCTGACTTCAGGATCCGAAGGCACCCCTTCATCCGACCGAGTCGCACTGCCCGTGCACGACTCGCTCAACCCCAAAGAAATCGTAACGTTCTTCAAGACTCCTGTAACGGGCTCGGGGCCCGCAACGTGTTATTTCCCCGTCATCAAAGCTGTGCATGTCGGAGTGCAGGAGGAGGAAGCCTACGCTCCCACGAGAGTCCTTACGGGTGAGTGGGGGTCGAGCGCATTACCTCCGCCATCCAACTTGGGCCCCTAGCCCCCTGACAGGCGCCCTGCCCGCCGGAACCCTACCGCAGAATGAGCCGCACAGTTTGAGTACGGCTCGCACCAAGCTCTGGTCTCACTACGTCCCGAGCCGCTAAAAAGGGCCATACGCGGCGTAGGCTTGCTCACGCTAGATGCGTGAGCCGCGGTAGGGCCCCGGTCTATTTCATTGAGGAGAGCGAGCGAGAGCGCTACAAAGCGCCCCGTGGGTCCCAGAGGGGCTTCAAGGCACTAGTAGGCTGGGAAAAGCCCTCTAAAGGACCATAAAGTCAACATACACGCTGAGAGAACCTTTTTAAAGTAAATTGAACCAACAAAGAACCCTTTTTGAACTGCAACAAAGAACACTTGCCAGTTTTCTATGATCTTGAGGCCTAACAAAAATCGTTTTACTGGTCTTGTGATAAGTCTTGCCTGAACAAGTATATTTTTATATAAAGGAACCATATTTTTACATAAGTACAGAGTGGTGTCCATTTGTGGGGTATTGGTATGTTTACTGTGTGTGTTATTGCAAATGCTTAACTCAGAAACGGCTGGAGAATAGCCTTGGCTGCTCACGCCACGCACCTAGAGGGTGAGCAAGGGTAATTCTAAGGGGTCATCCTTCGCCCTGACTTAGAGGAGAGGGTCCCTGCTTGTCACAAGTGAATACTTGCGCCAACCAGAGACCTCCAATTCTAACAGGGACCAAAAGAAACGAGCACATCTCCCAAGTCTTAAAATCCCTAAATTGGTTGCCCTATGAAGCTAGAATTCAGCTAAAGATTGCCTGTCTATCTCACAAAGCCCTCCACTTCAAAACTCCCAGTTATCTAGCGCAAAAGCTAGAATTATCAGGAGGGGGCAGACCTTCTCGGAGTGCTAAATCTCTCCTCCTGAAACCTCAGATCTTTCGCAAAAAGAGAACGTGCCAGCGAGCCTTCTCCGGCTCTGCACCAAAGATCTGGAACTCTCTCCCACCGGAAATACGCAGAATCTCCTCCATGGTTACCTTAAAATGGAAGCAAATAGATTGCTCATGAACAAGTTCCTACCTTAAAATGGTCTCAGATCCTCTGCTCGAATGCTTGGACATACACCCTAAATACTGCGTTTGGAGTTATTCTGCTTTATTGCTCACTTGGTCCCCTCCCAGTTCACTATGTTCCAGTTTTTCTTTTTTTTTCTTACCCTTACTGTCCCTTTCCATTGTAACCTCTTGTTTCATATGCATATGTGATTTGTCCAGGTTGGTACCCCCTATTACGATTGTACTGTTACTATTACCATCCTCTCCCCAAAGTGTAAAGCGTTCTGATATCCTTCGGGATCATGTTCGCGCTATATAAAACGTTGTAAATAAATAAATAAATGTAGAGTAGGAAATGTAGTCTCCTTCCACCCCAGCCACGCAGCAACAAACATGGATGAAAGTTCTCCTGTGCAGCAGGATGGCGGAGTGCTTTACAGTTCATCACAAGCTCAGAGTGTCCTGCCTAGCACCTTGCACTCCTTAGGCTATATAAACGTTCAGAGGTGTAGTCTTTGTCCACCACAGTCATGAAGTAACAAATACAGATGAAACTTCTGGCTATTAAAGTGGGACATTCATTTCTTTTACACTGCAACAATAGTGCACCCTGCTTATCTCTGGGAGCTTTATCATCTGAGATCATATCGCCGCCTCTGCCTTTATTCTTGACGTACCTATCTGTGACGGGGTGGTGGGCCCTGGGGATGTCGATGCTGATGTTTCCTCGGACTGGTGGTCCGCTGTGCCGCTGACCCCCCTTTCTATCGTCCCTGCACAGACTGAGGCGTCCGACCAAGGGGACTGGTTCTCGGCGAACGTCAACAGTGCATGGAACAACCCTCCGGTAAATGTACAGGGTCCCTTTAACCCGGGTCAGGAAGACGACGAGGCCCCGCCCACTGAGAGCGAGGAGAAGCCAAAAGCAGGAAGAACGAGAGAGACGACGGACGGCGTTTCCCTGGAGGCGGAAGGTGTGTTGGAGTGGAGACGGAGAGCGGTGAATCAGTGCAGCGGAGGAGAAGGGTACGAGGAGAGCCCAGCTGAGTTCGGCAAGCCAGGAGGCCACCGGTTCGGCGCTTCGCCCTGCCACGGTCCCACGGGAGGAGCGTGGCTGGACAAGGTACGGGGTGCAGTTGCGGGCTGGGTGGGACGGAGCGGCCAGTCGAACCCCAGAGAACCAGTGTAAATTTGTATAGTCTGAGAACCCTTCCCTCACGAGCACATCGGACGATTGTATATAATTGAGCACTTGGTTTCCCACACACCCCGGGCCCTTGCAAGTCCGTCACAGACGCCCCAGTGACTGTTTCCTTTTCTTTCCTTTCCTTTCCTTTCCGGGAACCTCCGGACGGAGACTCGACCCAGTGCACCGGCGTCCTAAAACCTCTCCCCTCCCGACCTGAGAGAGCGGATCCGCTGTTCTACGCACCTGCTTCATTCTGGCTAGCTCAGCATTCACAAGAGGCGTCAGGACGGAACCCTCTGAATTCGCAAGACAGAGTGACTACCAAACGAAGGAAAGCTTATCTAAAAATAAAACCTTCGCTTAGAGCATTATTTCCTGACTCTGTCTCTTTGGATCCTGTTCCCCCTGTGTCTGGCTCGCCAACCACTGCTTCCCCTGACCCTGCCCCCTCACACTATCTTATGAAATGAATCCTATCTGTAGGAAAGTGTCCCTTTTTGACATGTCACCCCCATTTTTTGCCTAGTATCTAATGCAATTTTGACAGAAAATGCACTGGGTTCCTGCTATCCAGATTCCCAGTGCCAGATCTCGTTCCCTAAAACTGTAAAATTGATTCACCAATTGGCAAATCCTTTGGCCCTACTTATAGGTCTCTAGTAGCTGGTACACCTGGTACCTACGGCAAGGAGGCTAAAGAGGATCCTTAAGGGCAGCAACATGCATTGTGCCACCCTAAGGGACCCCTCAGCTTCAACATGCAAACTGCCATTGCAGGCTGCATGCCATGGTGCAGAGAAAAGTGAAGGCAAAACATGGCACACCTCCTGTGTGCTATGCCCACAGACACTGCATGCAGTATAGCTAGGTCACCCCTACAGCCCTAAGGCAGGGTGCACTATACTTCATGTGTGGACATATCTGCATGAGCAAATATGCCCCCCTGTGATGTCCAAGTCGATTTTTTAGATATTGCAAGTGAATAAGGTAGCCATTTTGAGAACATGTGCTGGACACTGGTATTTACGAGTTTTACAGCTACATGATGGCTTCACTGAAACTTGAGATGTTTAGTACACAAACATCTTGTATTAATAAACCCACACTGATTCCAGTGATGGATTTATTAATACATGCACCCAGAGGTCACCTTAGAGGTACCCTATGAAAACCTACAGACTAATAGTGTGCTGGCTAACTGGTGTAGAGCAGACTGCCACCACAGACAGGTTTCTGACCGCCTGCAGGTGAGAGCCCAAAAACAATGCCTGCTCCATCCGGGGGTGCTGTCACCTCCTCCAAGCAGGATGGTTAAATGATCAGCAAATCAAGGCAGGAGGCTTCAAAGGCTTCTGCTGCCTTTGAAATGTGACCCAAGGATTCCCCAAACCAGGGAAATTACAACCTCTGACCCGGGCCCATCGTGGCACCATGACAGACGGGAAAATTAGCTAGTCAGGAGGTGTGTTCCCCTCTCACGCTAGTGCCACCCCTAAGGTGGGCTACCTGATGTGAACACAACTTTTAGTACTCCACCATTTTAGTTTTGGTGGAATTAGGTTCTCTGGTTCAGGGTTATGTCCACTTCCAACAGGAAGCGGTCATATAGAGGGTATAAACACCCTAAAGGTAAGTAGCCCATTGACTATTACCTGCCACTCCCTGTAACACCCGTATATTGAGTATATGGGTGGCACTCCTGACACCAGAAACTTAGATTTGATGGATCATGAAGAGAGGACAAAGAAGAGCTGCATGAAAAGAGAGAACTGAAGACTTGTTGTGGACCTTTGGCGCCAAACCATGCCTGCCTGCACCAGTCAAGACAATCATGAGAAGTGACTTGTCCTACAGCTGACCAGCTTCCAAGAACCCCGGGAGACTGCCAGCTCTTTCCAAATTGCCAGCAATCTCCCTTGGAGTAGAGGAGTTTCTCCCCTGCAGTCTGCAGGCTTCGAAACGCAAAGTCCAGTCTACCGAGTTGCCCCTTGCTGACCAGCCCAAAACAGCAGCTCCCCAGGAGGAGGTACTTGTGCTCCAGAAGGTCAGATCTGTCCCCCCACCAAGTGAGAGGACACCAGCTCCAACCGGAGCCGCAGAGGAACAATACCACGGATACCAGACCTCTTACAGCAAGCCTAGACCGTGAGAGTGTGGTCGGGACTCCAATGACACCGCATCTGAACCACTTACTGGACACTGCCTTTTGCACCTGCTAATCGGTCCGGGGAGACTGCAACGTTTCTAGGATCCCCGCTACTCTTGCCGCCTTGTAATCCCCTTTGTGGCACCTGCCCTACACGCCATCAGCAAGCACCAGAAGGCGCTTGATAAGCGGAGTAGGGCTCACGCACCACGAGACGCGCGCGGGTGAGCGCCAGGCCAAGGGCGGGCCCGTCTGAGCCCGTCCGAGACCGTTAGAGGCCGGGCTGGGCCCCCGATCTTGGTCTTTGCCAACTGGACATCGAGACGTGCCCCGTCTATGGAGGTAGGCTGAACTTGAATCAACCTCACTTAAAAGACTTTGTTGGACATAGTGAGGTACATCATTATGTGGTGCTGGCGCTAGGTATAGGCCGCTATTTGGCTGTATGGAATCAAAGCTCATCTTGATTTAAGTGTTGGGGATCTTCCATTGAGCTTATCAACTGAAGCAAGTATTGTCCGTTTTTATATTGTATAGATAACATCTTTCCATCATTTAGTGCTTGTGCTTCTGTGTTTGTGTGTGTTTTGTGCCCGCGTTGGGCCAATATTTAAGTTCTTTGAGGGCATGGGGAGGAGAAAGGCTCCGACAGGGGCTACCGGGTCTAAGACTACGGTAGGTTTATCTTCCTCTGCCTCTACAGTCACTACAATGGACTCTTTCTTGCTGAGAGCAGCCACCGTCATTGACAAAGAGATAGAACTCGTGAATAGTGTCTTTCCAGATCACCTACTAACTGTCCGGGTCTGTCTCTACACAGTCTCAGTGTGCCTCAGGTTGATCTGTCCTCACCCCGTTCTAATAATTGCCAGGGGTCGCCCACAGTTCTTGAGGTCATGGAAGGGTCATCACCTGTTAATGATGCCCCCCGTTCAGTGCTTCCAGGATCCTTGCACATATCCCTTTCCCCAGCTATCATTATTGACAGAAGAGGAAGCACTGTTCTACCCCAAGGAAATGACAGTGTTAAAGCTTTGTGCCCCATATTAACTCATCCGCTTCCACAGACGATTGAATCCACTGCCCAGGGGAGTACTAAACGTAAGTTCCAAACCATTGGGAGCAAAGCTAAAAGAACCAAGTTGACACCAGTCCCCAAACCTTTAATTAAACCTTTTGCGTCCAAACTGGTAGCCTTTAATTTAGATTCACAGACTACCTAAGCTTTAAATGACTTAATGGCCACTTTATTAGACACCAAATTGAGTCCGATTCTGGAAAGACTGTCAGCAATTGAGATTGGTCGTTCGGGGGGGGGGTCATCTGGAATGTTGCAAAAATCATAGGGTCGTATATACACAAGTTCAAGAAGCAAATCCGAGTATAAGGACCACGAGAAATTTACCTAAATCCGATTCTGAGATGGCATCTGCACAGTCCCACAGTCCCAATCAGCGCAGCCAGTAAAGCCAGTAAATAGGGAATTCACTGGCCCACGGGATGTTCCAACACCTGGTGGACCTCAGGTAGTTCCTTCGAATAAGCAGGTTTTTCAAAGTATAGTAGGAAAGCCGGATGGTAATGCTGTGCTACTTGAGGAAGTATGTCCGAACCTTCCAACTATCCGTCTCCCTCCAGAATCTACCCCGTATGTAGTTCTTTTGGGTAATGTCCCTCCTCTCCGCCCTGGTATGTTTGAAGACTATAATAACTTGAAGAACAAGGTACGTCATTGGTAATCAAATAACACCGCTGCAGGACACAGATTAGATCGCAGCATTATTATGGTACGGCGAGGGAAATGGGCTTGCAGCTCCACCAAGGTGGCTGGCGGGGATTGTGTCATAGTTAATTTTAATAGGGCAGCTGTGGCAGAAAGAATCCTATCCGGTGCTGTTCAAGCAGGCCAGCAAACTCATGGTTCCTTAATACAGGCTTTACCCCTGGGCTTCTTTTACAGAGGGGAAAAAAATGACCCTGATACATTTTTATAACCCACCCAATGGTAAAAAGGAGGGTGGCATCACTCAATTGAGTCACTACATAAGGAAGTTGTGTGACCTAAGCTTATATTCTTTGATGGTCCTGGGAGACTTTAATATTCACCCATGTGGCGATCCTAAGACAAGGAACATGGGCGATATGGGATACCATAGAATGGAGGGGTTTCATTATGAACATTCCTTACAGGGGGACAAATTAAACAACTTAGCTAATGAATTTGACCTGCGGTCATTGATGTCCCTCTCTGCTCCAAATAGCAAAACCCTGATTCCCTTCTTTAAAGGGAGAGGCACGGGGTCTTTTATAGACCACATTCTAGTCTCTTCTTCTTCTCAGTCCCTCTTTCAGGGGTTTTCTATCAAAGATGTAGGTTATAGTGACCACAATCCTCTCTGTGTGCATTTTTGTGGTTCACTACTTTCTTGTAAGCTTAGGCTAGTAGAAAAGGGTAAAATGAGACCTATAGATGGAGGGCGCCGTCTAAAATGGTCCCAGATTGATCAGGATACTTTCTACAGGGAGGTAAGAGACACATGCGCAGCTGAACTTGCCCTCTGTGCTCACCCGGAGAGTCTGCCTGGGAATGTTATTAGTGCCTTTAGCGCAATTTCATGTAAATTGGGAGAACTTATGAGGGGTCAAGCCTGTAGGGTCCTTAATTCTAACCCGAGATGGTTTGATTCCTCCTGTTCGCAAGCAGCACGTAAGTTAAGGGAGGCTTTGAAAAACATGCCGAGGAACCCTACACACATTCAGGCCTGCCGGAAAGGATATAAACTGGCCCTAGCTAAACGTAAAGCGTAATCAAGGAGGAAACATGGAGGGAGTTGGTGGAGGCAAGCACGCTGAGGAATGGCTCAAGGTTCTGGGGTATTGTAAACAGACCACTGTCCTTTGAAGATCAAAGTCATACTCTTGGCTCTCACCTAACGGAAGAGGAATGGGTGGTTCATTTCCAACTTATGTTTAAGGACCAGATGGGCAACCTTGATCCACCATCTTATTCACCAACTACTGATCCCATGGTTTTTGAGAGGGAAGAGATAGAGTCAGGAATTGCTGGATTGTCGAGCAATAAGGCTCCGGGTCCAGACAGACTTCCGCCAGACATTTTTCGATCGGACCCCTTATTCTGGGCCCCGATCCTGAATGGTAACATAATTTCCGATACCCAATATGGATTCAGGGCAGGGAAGTCTACGGTGGCCCAATGTCTAAATTTGTACCTGATCCTTGGTAAGTACACAGTGGCCCGTCCAGGTACAATCTAGATGGCCTTCATGGACTTATCGTCCGCATTTGACAGTGTCAACCGGGTCAAGCTGTGGCAGTCCATGAGGGCCATGGGGTTTGAGGCTAAAAAGACTAAAAGACTCTTGAAGGCATGTAAAGCCAGCTGTTTTACCATATGCAACCCCTTGAATACCAAATGAAAGGACACCACACAGGATATATATATATAAAATATATATGTATTTATTTACTAATACACTCCTCTGAACTCTTTATGAGGTCAGAGGCAAAAGCACATAACAAGTTACTCTTAGAAATACTTTAAATAGCACAATTTACAGTTAGGCCCTAGGGGAGCGTAAAACCATATACTAAGTAAGTGGTATAAGAACCACGACTTGGGAAAGGAGAAGGAAGGCCTAGGGCATTGCTGGGGCTACACTATCTGACCCTTAGGTTAGGAGTAGGAGGCCCGCAGGCGGCGCGTGGAGTGTCAGTACACTCACGCGAGAGTCAATCGAAAGTCAATGGGAACTTTAAAAGGTAAGTAACGAAGATTTAGGACACTTCCGGTCTAACTAGGAGGATACAACTAACAAAACTAGACACTAGGATAGTCAATCCCTACAGGAGCACCGAAGTACTCGCGTTACCTCACCCACGGGCTGCGGGTGCATAGGTGTCAAAGTGTGTCAGGTTTTCTCGTTGATTCCTATGGAGCCTTGGAAGAAGATGCTGCAGGCGACCAGGAGGGAGATGTCCGGGTGGATCCAAGGGGGGATCGGAGTTGAAGAAGACCTGAAAGCAGAGGGGACAGAGTCTAGGTCACTAGCCAGTGACCGGGTGGAACCAGAAAGGAACCAGACGTCGTCGAGGAGCAATCAGGTGCTGTCATGAAGCTTGTCTTTGCAGCCACGCGGACCATGAGGCGTCGAGGGCGACCAGGTGCTGGAGAGGAGCTGTCCCACGAAGGTTCTCGCAGATGGAGGGGTCGACTTCAAGATCGGAGCCAACAAGCCTAAGCAAAGGCAACCCACGCAGGATACACAAAAGGCTTCTGGTGCAGAACAGGAGGGTCTGAGGTACTTCACCTCTTCAGGGAAGCAAGGGCCAGTCTGGAGCAACCAGATCAGCGATGGATTTTCAAAAGGATCGTCGTCACAGGGCTGCTAGCCAACTGCCCAGCAACCGGGACAACGCGTCGAGCAGAACACAAGCAGAAGGGCCCCACGCAGATCTCGTGGAGTGTGGAGGGCTGGTCTTCGGTGCAGGTGGAGCTCAGTGTCGGGGTGTCTCAGTCCCCAGGGCACAGCTTCGAGGATGCCTCAGAAGCTGCGCTGTTAGCAAGTTGAAGACTTTCCAAGTTGCCTGGTTCCACGGGTTCCGACGCCTTCCACGGGGCTCAGCTGTGCTGGAGTCGTGCAGTGGGGTCAGAGAGGTCCGGGAGTCGAGGTCTTGTCAGGCTCTGTGCTCGGGTTCCGGCGGGAATGTGGACAAAGCAAGCCGTTGAGTTGCTGGATGGTGCCTGGTTAACCAGGGTGGTCACTCCTTGGCCACAAGAGAGATTCTTCAGTCTTCAGCTCAGGTGAATGTCGAAGGGTCCAGAGTTTCGTCTCAAGTCGATTCCAGGATTAATCTAAAGTTTCCTGGGTCAGCTCCTACCTTTATACAACTAAAGGGGGCTGGTTTACTTTCTAGGTCCCTCCTATGGGTGGGACCTTCCTTTGTCCAGTTTCGCGCCAGAGCTGGGGCAGGAGTGCCCCAGCACCGGTTTGAACTGGACTATGTATGGAGCACCTAGTGTGCCCCAGGCAGTGTCTCATTCTATTCAGCCCTCCCTGTCCCAATACACAAAGTCCTGTCTGGGGTGGTGCTCACACCTCTCCAGGCAGGAAACCTATTGTCCAAACCTCAGTGACTGGAAGGACTCCCAGCAGCAGGAGGTCAGACTTGTCTCTGTGGCAGCATCGTCCATTTTGTGATGCTGGGGCTCCGGTTAACTTTAACCGGGATAGTCAGCAACAACATGTCTTCTCCCTCTAGAAGGGTGGAATGCTACCCCCGTCGCCAGAATTGGAGAGGGGGTAGTATTTCAAAGCGTATGCACCTTACACAACATGTTTAGATAAAGCCAAACCAAAGTTAGCATACAACCGCGAGGATTATAATGCACTTATGAGTATATGGTATGGCGATATCATAGAACAGCTATAAGGACATAGTTCCGCAAGCTGCAGACAGGCTCAGCTCATGCTAGAGCACCATCTCACACATAACCAAGCACTCAGCCTCCAGAATTGTTAAGGCCTGCCATAGGAGTGACTTATAGGTTACTGTGTGTCTATATGTAAGGGTAGATATAGGAATACTATACCTAAGCAAGGGGCGATTACACAACCTTGCCCCAGCTGAGTGATCAGCCAGTTGTGTCAGTTTGAGTGGCCAGCCAGGGGTGGCATAATACATGCTGCAGCCCCTGGTAGGCCTTGGTTACACCTATGCCCTGAGTACCTAGGGTACACTTCTACAGGGGCTTCAGGGCAGGGAAGTCTACTGTGGCCCAATGTCTAAATTTGTACCTGATCCTTGATAAGTACACAGTGGCCCGTCCAGGTACAATCTACATGGCCTTCATGGACTTATCATCCGCGTGGCAGTCTATGAAGGCCATGGGGTTTGAGGCCCCTATTGTGGACTTTCTGATGAACCTGCATAGAGAAACTAAGGCAAACATTAGATATTCACAGGATCTCGGGGTCTCCAGGGAATTTGATATTGAGAGAGGGGTGAGGCAGGGCTGCATCCTGGCACCCTTCTTGTTCAATATATCTATATAAATGACCTGGAGAAAGCCCTGGTAATGACAGGGGCTGACTTAACGCACGTAGGTCGTCGGGTTCTCCCTGTCCTCCTATATGCAGATGACGCTGTCCTGATAGCAAGAACTGCCAGAGGGTTGCAATGTTTATTGGATGCCTTTCTGAATTTTATGGGGTCCAGTGATCTTAAGATCCACAATGCTAAATCATATATTAACCATGTGGAGCCACGACAAAAGAAAAAGTTCTGTTTCTCAGTAGGCCCGAGAAGATTCCCACAACGCCTGTTTTCTCAGATTTGGGGGTAGTATTGGATGAGCGTCTGAAATGGGGGCCTCTCATCCAAAGAAAAAAGGGGGAGTTTACCAGAACGGTTGCCGCAATTTTCAGCTTTGCTGCTAAGATGGGCAAGCGCCCAATTGCAGCGATGCTGAAAATCTATCAAGCAAAGGGTGTATCATCTGTAAGTTATGGCAGTGAAGTGTGGGGGTACACCGTGGCAGACTCACTGCAAGTGGTGGAAATAATTTTTTAAAACGCCTGCTGGGAAGGCCTACTGGCTTATCAAATTTGATAGCTCACGAAAAATTAGGGATCCCCTTTTTATGCAATATTTTTGCTTTGTGCCCCTTAGTTTTCTGGCTCAAGTGTTGGCTCAATACAGAATTAAAATGAACCCAGCAAATTATGACAGACTGTATGTCCCTGGATCATATGTCCAGAATCCCCTGGCTGTGGTACATTAAAG
Source organism: Lissotriton helveticus (assembly GCF_964261635.1). Lineage (NCBI taxonomy): Eukaryota > Metazoa > Chordata > Amphibia > Caudata > Salamandridae > Lissotriton > Lissotriton helveticus. The sequence goes on along the minus strand of NC_136059.1, from coordinate 1,353,357,536 downwards.
GTTGCTTTTCAGAGCTGGGTCGTCCTGACCTCTTTTTAAAACCTTCAGCCATCACAAAAAAAGATGTTGACTTTGTTAAAGAGGCTTTCCTCTCTAGAAGGAAGTTGGAAAGGGATGATCAGGAACTGTGTAAACCTAGCGTTCGCAAATATATGACCCTAACAACTGAGCCACTAACAGAGCCTTATCTTTTGGGGACCTTGTCCACCTATGAGCGTTTTCTGTTGACTAGGTTCCGACTTCACTATTTTCATTTTTTAATTGCGGTGCCGAAGGGGTCCAGAAGAGGTCAGGTGTTAGCAACCTGTGGCTGCGACAACCTGTCTCCACAGGATCTGCTTCACTTCATGTTCTTCTGTAAACATTATGATGTGCCACGGAGACACTTTTTACTCCCCCTTTTGAAGAGGCTTAACTTTGGTCAGGTGCGCCCAGCCCTTCTGTACCTACAGTTGTTGAAAACGGAATGTATTATTTTTATCCTAGGGTACCTGAAATCATTGATGAGAACCAGGGCCTGCCTAGAATAATAGACAACTGTGGGGGAAGTGATATCTTTGGTTTTAAGTATTTTATTATGTGCCTATTTTGTGAAACTTCGACATACAAATTTTTAGCAATCGCACTGGTAGTATTTTTTTATGTCTTGAAGATATGAATTTTATGCCTTTTAATGTTTGTATTTAAGGATTGTGTATTTTTTTATTGTGACTTTTATGGTTTACCTGATGTACAACTGAAATAAAGTTTACTATGACTATGACTCCGAAACAAAGAAGCTGTCGAGGGACGTCAGCACCGCAGAGAACCACTTCTCGAGTGGCTCAGAAGTCCTTAGCTTTCACCCTCAACTGCGAGACCGACAACCGCAAGGCTCCAGGACGCACAGAGCTCAGCTGACCTTTTTGCTCTGCCCGCGAGCACCCCAGTCCAGGTACTTATGAATCGATTGTGCTGACTTGTCACCCGGACCCTTGTGACTCAAGCCTCCATTGGGAGATCCCAGACTTCTTCTCAAGTCCCCATCGGCAGCCAGTTTCCAGTTGGCCACCTTTCTTTAGCATACACAACTACCAACCCAACCTGCACCTCTGCAATCAGAAGCCCCAGGGCAGGTAACGAGTAACTGCTGGTGGTACTTTGGGCCTTGCCCCCCCCCCACCCCAATATGACCCTATGTCTTGACGGAGACCCAGAGAAACAGAATGTAAATAACTATGTTATACATGCCTTTTCTCCCTCAGGAAAACATTGCGCGTAAAGATGCAGTTAACTGAACATTTTACTTACCTGCTAAAAATCCATATTTTAACAAGCATTTGCAATGCATTAGGTCTAACATTTGCAAGAGTTTATGCTATTGGCATCGTAAATGACAATGCATTTTATTGATCTGTTTTGATAATTAACACATCAATAAAAGGCATTTTCATTTACAATGCCAATAGCTCAAACTCTTGTAAATGAGAGACCCATTTCATTTCAAAGAAGCAGCGCCATTGTCCCGGGCTGCTTGGAAAGTGAAAGTGCGTATGGCGCGCTGAATGCTGCAGGAAAGCATGTCCTGCCTGCAGTAGGAGAAACTCATTTAAGGAAATAGTGCTAACATACTAAATAAAACATACTCTGTAACAACAGAAGTAAAAGGGCCAGTCATCCTGGGAGGTTACAAATGAAGAAAAGGTGATACTAAGGAGGGACTGACAAGCCTATTAACGAATCAGAAGCCAGCATTTACGAAGAACAATGACACAAGCCAATCAAAAATATGGGCAGAGGAGGAGCCAAGCTGGCGACCAAGATGGCCGCTTAGGCTCCCGGCTCCGCAGACCTCCTCATCCTGTTACAAGATCCTGCCAGTTATCCTGTGCCTATGCAACTCTCCCAGGTAGATGAAACGAAATAACGCTACACCGAGTGACCCCGAAAGTTCCACCTGCTTCGAGAACGGAGAAACGTCGCCTTGAAGTTTACGCCCTACATCAGCATTGAAACCGGGGCCTCGAGTAGGAGTGCAGCCGGCTTCTAGTTGAACAACATCGGCCATAAGAGTTCGGGAGGAGCCGGTCCACCGGAATGGAAGCATATTTTGTCCGATCTTCACATCAAATATCCGTATGGATTAGCGCCGAAATGGGGCAACTCAATGACACTGCGGATGCGAGCTGAATAATTGGTTGTCGAAGCCCGGAATATAAACGGCTTGGTGCCGTCTAAACTGCGACCCGATGCTTCCGGACATATCCTGAAGACAGCTCCGCAATATCCTTGCATGCAGAGGGGTTGGAACGTGTGTCTTTGCCTCTAATTCTACTTGTCTTTCCCGAGGGCCCAGTGGTGGGCCGTGAACGAAACGTGCGAAATGGCGCTCAATATCGACCTTCGTGCGAATCGAACCCGATCCTCCGAGAGGTCTGGGAAAATTCGAACGGATGACTTGGGACGACATATCATGTCTAAGGGACCTCCGAGACCGGACCAGAATTTCCCTATCGAGGGGGACCAGCTAGTGCTGACCAGGGCTGAACCTACGCTTGGGGCTATAATGGCGGCGATCGAGGGTCTTCATCTCTCTCTGAAATGGAAAGCCCAAGCCTTGGAGCACAAATTGGAGGCCGTGGCTTTTGGACTGGGACATAGTGACATAGCTTTTGTTCAATTCAATGCCACTGTGGAAGTAACGACATCCACACTACCCGGACTAATGGCGGCCAACACTCCCATAAAACTAGCGATGCGAGACCCTGGATTGCAAATTAGCTAAGGCCCATGTATTGGAGGTCCCGGTTATGTCAGTGCTCACAATATTGTTATCGACTGAAGGCAAATCGCACCAGGCAATGTATCGGATGACTCATGTGATGACTCAGGAGTGGCTCGACAGGGTGGCTCTTTCTCCCTTTCCAAACTCAGTGCACCTGGACTTTAAACAACATCCGTGGTTCTTATCGACACTGATGGCACCCAGTGAAAATGAGACTGAGAAAGCCCAGCTGTTTCCGGCTCACTACTGTTTTTTTTAATTTTTCAAGATGGCGGCTGTCCGGTTTAAGAACATTCGTGTGACTGATCGAACGGGTCAAGGCTGAGAACGACCTATCATTTCAAGACTTTTATTTAAATGGTGGTAGGGCGGGATTCACTTTCTAATGTTGGTACCGGGAGGCAGTGTAGGCGAGTAATGTATCCCCCGATTTTCGCTTGATAGTGAAACGATAATATATCCGGAATAGGGGAGGCTTAGAACTGGTGGGTAGGGAGAGGCCGGGAGCCTGTACGAAGGCCCTCCTCCACATACTTCTTTTAGTATTTGTAGATGAGATGGGGCGACAGGCACACTGCTAGTTGGGGATTGGCGTAAACTACATGCAGGGGTGCAGGGTGGGGGTTGGGGTGTTGCGCACGTTGCGTTTTTCCTATTCTTTTCTTTCTTTATTTATTGGATATCCTGATTCTGTTCTTAGTATTAAGGTGCAGATGCGAGTTCTAGTATTTGGTTTTGTCCGTTTTTGCATACAAATGTCCGTATTTTATCCTGTTTATTATCTTAGTATCGAGGAGCGCAATGATCTTTGATATCCTGATTTTGTGGGTGGAGGGGCCTGTGGGCGGCCCGCATTGATATTGGCTAACTTCGCTAGTTTTATAATCCTGATTCGTCAAACGTGTGTTAGAATCTCAGTGTCCTGCTTCAACGACTGCGGATATTGAGACCTTTCAATTGTTTGATTCCTTGTATGTGTTGGACTGCACTGCACTTGATACGCTCTTATTGTTTTTCGTTTTTTATAACAATAAAAACATATTAAAAAAATAAAAATATGGGCAGAGAGTGGGTGGGGCTTTAACTTCATACTCAAATACAGCAGGCCTCGCAGCGCATGCGCTGTCTCGACCTAAAAAATACTTACTTGAAAACCAAGTTCTTGGTATCAAAATGTACATAAAAATACAACTTCTTTTTCTAAATTAGTCTTGGAATTATTCGTGAGTGTGTGTCTCATTTATTGCCTCTGTATGAATCAACAAATGCTTAGGACTACCCTCCTATAAGCCTAACTGCCACTTCAAACTACCATAAAGAGAGCGTTTGGGTGATCATTTGTGCCTCTGTAAACACCAGCTGGGGTTTGCCTGGACGATTTACACAGTGTACCTCGTTTCGGTCCCCTATATAAAGGGTGAACCCCAAACCCTGGGTTTCTATTTCCTAGTCTATTGCCCTGAAACACTCCATGAACCCTCAACAGTCATCTACACACCACTAATTGTAGCTGGCTGAGAGTAGGTGGCATTTCTGGGACAGCAGACTCAATGTGAAAAAGTCAGTTATAGTCTAACTCACTGTATCAAGTGGGGCCAATGCAATTTATTTTAGTATGCCCATTTAATGAAAATGAGGACACACCGAGTTATATGAAAAATGAACACGAGTTTGAATGCATGTAAAAGTATGTCCACCTACAAATTATTAACTCAATGCAGCTCTCCAGGCCATTTGAGGTTTTGACACTCAGCAGGTCATGATGGTAAAATAATTATTTTTTAACAGTTTCCTAGATACTAATGGCAACTTAAAGAGTGAGGCCCTTCAGAGGATTGCTAACTTCTGCACAGTAAAGAGGGTTCAGCAGGGATAACATCTTAACATATGCTAGGTTCCCAAATTTACCATAGGAGCAGCTTTGAGGCTTCTGGCTTAAGCCAACGAAAAGAGTTTCTCAGTTATAGAAAAATATTCTGGCAATACTTTTCAAATGATGGGTAAAAATTAGGTCACAATAAAATGAGGGAAAGTTAGTCAAGATACAGCAGCAAAATCCTGTGTCACTCAAGTGTTTTTTCAGTCTATATTATTCAATGCTGGGGAGCTGGATTTATTAACTTTGTGGGTGTAATGTTGAGATGTTATCTCTTAAGTATTACGTTTTGCAGAAGTCATTAGCCTACTGTTTTTATGACAAATGACATTTCACAAAAAGCACCTTCTACACTGAAACCCATACTGGTTCCTCCAACCCCAATATTTGCCTGGAAATGCACCAGCATGCCTCTGATGCTCTTTTTGCTTTTCTGCAAGACTTAATTAATGTTGATTGTTGGTAAACACATATAACCGGTTCTGGGGATCTACCATTTATAAAGTATTTATTCTCCACACCACAGAACAATCTGGTGTTCAGGTCAAATAGAATGTGTCAGATAGGTCTCTGAAAAAAATATATATGTATAGCACTTGTGTTTTAGAAGATACATTCAGGTAAGACAACCAACACCAACTTCCCCCATTCATATCGTACTTACTCTGACTACCCCATCTGAATGCCCTGTTACAATGACGTTCTGGGTATCCCATTCGTTCATCTCTGACATGCAGCAGCACAAGATTTGTTGGCTCCTTCCGGTGAAGGTATTCACGCTCACAACTGGGCTCCCATTGATGCTCCACACATGGATGTAAGTGCCAGCGCACGACACAATATCCCCCTAAGGCATTAAAGAAAACCAGAATAAATCCAACACATTAAAGCCTTTTAGAAGTAGTGACAGTATCCCTTTTTAAGGACAAGTTTGGGAACAATATCATGCATCTCAAAGTTCAATAGATCTTAGAATTTTTTTCTAATCTCAGATCAACCACACCACATATCAATTTAAAAAAAAAAATGGAATAGAAGAATTAAGGCAACAGACAAGTTGAAAAATGCCATCATAGCAACAATTGAATGTTCTTACCGTTAATTCATTGATACAAAGGGCTGACACTGGAGCTCGGTGACCTCGGAGTTGTGTTACAAACGCTAACTTATTTAAATCCCAAATGATGCAAGTGCGGTCCCGTGACCCGCTGACCACGATGTGATAGGCGAGTGATGTTGTTACACATGTCACTGTGTCAGTGTGGCCTAGCAGTGCCTGTGGTAAGAAAACACAAAATACATGTAGTGACACTTTGACAAAAACATATCCTCATTGTGACAGGACACTTATGGTTTCATCCTGCTGGAAAATTGAGCAACATTTTAATTCTAAGAGAATTATTTACATAGTAATTAAAACACTCCCTAAAAGTCAAAACTCTACCCACAAACCTGTCATAACACATTTTTTGGACCCAAGCCTGTTGACTGTCAAGTGCAGTAAAGTAAGAGGTTTAAGGTGTATGAGACAGTGATGAAAGTACTTTTAAATCAGTTAGCCCCCTCACAATGTGCGGGTTGATGTCTGTAGCATGAGGCAAAGTGTTATACTATCTCAAGCAACAATTCTTTCTCATGTGGAAAATGACAGCAATGAAACCTGTTGCCTGGGGCTACAGACTCATGGTACATTTGGGCTTCTGAAGTAGCCACTTTGCACAGTTATTGTAAACAGATATTCTTCTCATATACAATATCATTTCTGCATCATTTCTAGATTGCCTTTTCAGTAAAAACAAACAATGTAGTTCCTTTGGCTAATAATATGATATACTGCAAATACTCTTGAGGAGCAATTTGAAGGAAAGTACTTTTCAGAGGGCGCTAAAACTAGAGGATTAATAAAGACAATTCTCCAAAGACATGTAGAGGATAGATCAAGCCTGTTTTGCAACTATTTTAATGAATTGCTGATCGATTACATCTGTATAAATATACATAAAGTAAAAAATGTAAATAAGGGACAAACTGCTGCCACTTCAAATAAGGTAGCCATTCAGTTGGATGACTGCTTGGTAAATCTAATATGTCAGACTATCACACCTTTTTTCCAGCGAGTATGTAAAGCTCTTGTGGATAGGTTTTTTAATGAACTGACTGCTGGTTAATATATACTGAGAACTTCTTACCATACAGACTCCAGCCTTAAAATTGACCAAGCATATATGCTGTCAGAAAGATACTTATTTAGTATTTCTTTATTTAAAATTCGTTTACCAGTTGCTGGATTGCAGATTAAATAGGATATAACATCAGATGTTGTAAATATTCATGCTTTTGATTGGCTTCTGTATTAATTTAACACATTTACTGCAGTGAATTTTGCACATCTCTGTGCAGGGGTTATTTTGCATTAAGGTGCATGTATTGGTTTAAACCACACATCGCTATCTAAGTGCAGGGGAGAAGGAAGTATTTCTTTTTTTAATAAAACGATTTTTATTGATTTATATTTTCATTTTTTAACACATTTTCTGATGATTGTGTTGCATTTCTAAAACTGACACACAAATCTTAAAAAGCGGATACAAAATGTAGTTCTGAATACACAAGCTTATATTATATAATTGATTGGGCTGACTGAATTCCCTAGGAAAACGCCCACATATTTGGTACAGCCATACTCCAATTTAGTCGGCTATTCAATTATGAAATATTAGCGCAGACCCCTGAATTATGGCATAATAACAGTTTACAGTTCATTTTTCATCTGATGAAATATCAAACTCAGGACTATGTGGACAGTATAAAACTGTAAATTTTGTAATTCTGTAGTACTTAATCAGTCTATTGGTGTAAGTTAGGCAGCCTCCCTTCCCTCAAGTTGCTGGCTAGGACTATTCATTTAAAATTACAAAATGATAATCCGCTGGAGTCTCCTTGGTAGAATAATTTACCCTTCCAGTGTGTGGTCCACATCTATGTTTCCCAGAGATCTCAGGAGTGTGTGGGGATGGGGCAGTGCAAACATATATTGGTTATTTATAGATTTAGTGTGCCCACTGGCTCTAAAGTAAGTGCAGAGGATGCACTTTTGCTTGCCAGTTGCCACCTGCTGGGGCGAGGACCACATAGCCCATAATCCCACTGGTATTGGAGGCAGGAAGAGAAGATACTTAAGCGCCTGCAGTGCAGGACGCTATTTTGCCTGCCAGTTGCCACTTGTCTGCTGGGGCCAAGACCACAAGGCCCATAATCCCGCTGGTCATGGAGACGGTAAGAGGAGATACTTAAGCATGCCAGGAGACCGCAGCGCGGGTTTCACTTTTGCCTACCAGTTGCCACATGCTTGCCACTTGCCTGCTGGAGCCAGGACCAAAAGGCCCATAATCCTGATGTTCTTGGAGGCGGGGATAGGTGATACTTAAGCACAACTGGAGCCCGCACTACACGAAGCGCCCGGTGCATGCGTGGGCCAACAGCGGGCCCATATGCCCCCTTCAAGACTGACCGGAATGGGTCTTTTCTCTTAGGATCTCGAGGATATGGCTAAGTGCAAGTCCGCTTCTATCCATGGTGATGTCAAACGCCCCTGTAATGGCTCAAGCATTATGACATTCTTTACTTCAGCTGTTGGGGCTAGTACAGAGGAAATCAGTGCAGTAAAAGTGGCGCTTGGGGTTGGTGTGCAGGCCAAAGGTCCAGCTGTAATGTGGACAATATGGTGGTTTCTAAAAAGTTCACAACTGTACTCCACTGGCTGATAATACGCATGCTTTAATGACTCTGGCTGTTGTGTATCAGCCGGGCTGCCATGGTCCCACTGCTCACCGATCCACTGTAAAGATAAAGAGAAAGACTGGAGGTTCTTCAAGTAAGGAGCACATAGTACCCTCAATAGGTGGTGTAGGGGCACCATCAGTCTCAAATGAGTGTCTGGATGTATTGTTAGATAAATTGACTGTAAAACTGGAACCTCTGGTAGCAAACACTTTTGCGTTGTGTAATCAAAGACTCACAAGAATCGAAAACGCCATCACAATGGTAACCGAGTATTTTAGGTGCTTCGCCAATGGTAATGTTCTTGGGATCATGACCGTGCAGAAACCTACAGATAAACCTGATTTTGCTTTGCCTGGCACCCAGTTGTCGGCTAACACAGCTATTCCAGTCTCCAAGAACTTAACGCACTCTGGCGTTCATCAGGGGGTCACTAATGGAAAATCTGACCTAACTACTACTCACACGTAGAGCAGTTCTGCTTCTAGCAAGTCACCAAGCCATATACCTATGGGTCCAAGGCGGGTCACTAGTTAATTTTTAACAGCAATTTTGCTGCTGGTCCTGTTAGTAGGGGACCAGTCAGAGATGTAAAATCATTACCTGCACCTTATTGTTTTAATTTACCAACTGCAGCCACACCATATGTTCTTGTTCGTGCTAAGGTCCCTCCGTTGAAAGAAAATTCCATCAAACATTTTTCCCAGCTTCGAAATAAGGTAGTCTGTTGAACTGATGGGCGCTTGGAGAGTAACACTCAGTTGTTCAACCATATTAATATGGTCAGGGGAGTACCATGGCTAGCCAGTCATCCTAAAAATATAGAAGAGGACTGCAATGTGGTGAACTTTAACAATGTGATCATAGTTGGTCACTTGTTATCCGATCTGTCACTCATGCGGGAGGGGCCTCCCCCTAGGTTAGTTTTACAAACCCAAAATATTTAGTGACCCTGGAAAGCGCTCTGTGGATGCAATACGTGTGGCTAGTAGTAACTCTAATAGGCCAGCCTATGAAGTATCCACTTTTAACAGATTCACAACTTTAAATGCCTTGGCCAGTAACGACTGACTGCCCTCTAATCATAAACCATATCTAGGTCCTCTCAGGGTGTTACGCTAAACAAAGTCACTGCTAACACATTAGATTTATTGTTTTGGAATATAGCCGGCTTGATGGATAAAATAGCCACAAGAGTTTCTGTCTTTTCTTGAAGAAATTCAATATAATTTGTTTTCAAGAAACTTGGAATGTTGACAATAACGTATTTTTGAATGGCGATAGTTTTTTCTCCATCCCTGCCACTTTTTATAAATCCAGGAAGGCCAATGGTGCCCTTCTTATTTTGACGGCTTTGAATTTAGATTGCTCAACTGAGATGATTAATACTGGCTCAAAGAACCTGGCTGCTGTCTTCGATTTCCCACTTAATGTAAATTGCTAATACTTATTCTTTAAAATACTAATTGTCAGCAGTGCCATCTAGATCATGTACTTTCACTTAGAGCCCTTTAGTAGATATTTCTTTTTACAAATAGTGTTTGCAATCTAGTTATGTTAATAGGCGATTTTAATCTGCACCTTTGCACCTGGTGTTGCTTCTTACTGTAGCACACGAGACCATTTTATCTAATGCTTCTCATATTAGCCACACGCTGCAGGGTGAATAGATTAACTATAATTTTTATGATTTTAATTTTTCCCTCAAACAATTAATGTTTGTTTGGTTGAGGTTGTGTCAACTGCGAACATCCCCACTTTTACGGGCAGAGGCCACTCCAGTGTGATTGATTTTACCTTTTTCTCACCTACCTTGCTGTATTTACTTAATAACTTAGATGTACTATGGGAGCGCCGGAGTGATTATAGCCCATTATATGCATCTTTTCCCTTGGCCCCAAAGAAGAAATATTTCCATTTGCTCTGTAAGCAAAGTAGTGAAAATTCAAGTCCAAGGTCGTCAACCTAAATGGGCCATAGTCTTGCTCGACGTTTTCCATCTTGAATTATTTATGGATTGTTATCAGATCTCTGTTTGGACGTTATGACCCCTGTTGAATTAATTGTTACTCTTTTAAGTCTATCTGTGATAAAGTTAAGTCACTGTTGACTAGTACAGACAAACCCCCTCGAGCCAAGCATTTTAGATGCTTCGATAACTTGTGCTCCAGGGCTTTGATCTTATTAGGCCTTAAAAGAGAAGCAGACGGACGGACTGATCGTGCTGTATATAAAAACATTTTAGAAGCCCGCAAAACTTTCTTTGCAACTTGAGGCATGAGACCAATTCATCCGTGCTGTTAGCACTAGGGATTGTTCTATTTTCTGGTAAATCAAGAACAGACCATTATTTTACCAGCGTGCATGGCCCTCCTTGTCTTCAAACCTCCAGCCCGATTTATGGGTAAGACATTTCGAAACAATTTATAATGCACACAAATTTGTCCTCACCTCTGTGACTTTCCCCCGTCAGTAGGCACTTTATTGATTTATTTTCAGTGGGAAGAGGTTAGCAATGCCATTATCGAGCTGCTTAAGAACAAAGCTCCAGGTCCAGATTGAGTACCCCTGGCTTTATTAAAATCTAATGTATCACTTTGGGCCCAGCTGATCACAATTTATATTAATGCTGTAACTAGGCAGGCTTTACCAATGTCTTGGCCCAAATCTGTGATTGTGCCATATTAAAGAAGGGGAGGAACACTGACCCTGGTTGTTATCGCCCTACTTCCCTGATATGTGCTGTGGTTAAGATTATAGGGAGCATAGTACTGAACCGGTTGATGACATGGGTGAAAAATGGAACATTTTGTCAGACATACAGTATAGTTTTAGACCTGGTCTGAAGACTGGTGATCAATGTCTTACCCGTTATCCTAGTGTCAACAAATACACAGTTGCTAAACAAGGATCCATACATATGGCTTTTATGGACCGGAGTTCAGCATGTGATAAGGTGAACAGGGACAAACTAAGGTATATCGTTGCACATGGGTATTGAGCCTAACAAAGTCCATTTGCTGCACGATATGTGCTTAAATGTATCAGCCCGGGTCAGGTATAGGTAAAGTGGGGAATGCACAGAGCACTTTAATTTAAAATGTGGTGTGTGCCATGTTTGCATTTTGCCGCCTTTCCTTTTCACATATTATATTAATCATCTTGAACTGGCCTTGGTCGGATGATGATGAACTATTACCAGGGCGGCGTTAGGTCTACAGTGTATGCTTGTTCTTTTGTGAGTTTTATGGACAGTCTAGACCTGAGAACTCATTTGAACAAATCTCATTTTATGGTGGTTGGTCCCAGGTCAAATAAAACTAGAGCCTTTTTTTTTTAAAGGCTATCCCATCAGCCATGTAACGACATTTCACTATTTAGTCATCATATTGTTTGATTCGGCCACCTCCTGGATCCCCTTGTTAACCTCAAGACAAATCTTTGCTAGGAGCCCAGCATCTGCGCCGACAGCGTGGCACCATCCGCTGCTGTGCTAATCACTTGGTTGGCAACAAACGGCCCTTCCTTGATGACCTCCTCAAAATCCCTTTGATCTTCTTTTGGCAATTTCTCCTTGAAGCGGTCCAAGGAGTCCCATATGGCTCTGTTGTATCGACCTAATAAGGCTGCTGCACTAGAGACTTTGAGCGAAGATGCTGCAGACCCGCACACCTTCCGTCCCCAAGAGTCCTGGGACCTACTTTCTTTATCTGGCTGGACTGAGTGACGAAGACGCAGCTACTGCATGAGTTTTCCTTGCTACTGCAGTTATAACAGAGTCCGCGGGCGGATCTGATTTTAAGAAGCCAGGGTCTGTTGCTGCAGGTTTGTATTTCTTTTGAATCCTCCTTGGTGCAGCTTTAATCGCAGCTGGTGTGAGGAAAATGTCCATCACTGGCTCCAGAAGACCGGGAACCAGAGGAAGCAACGGACGAGATGCTGCTCTCTAATGTAGAGTTGATTCTGTCACTAGAACCACAGAGCCTACTCCAGAACTCACTGATGTAGGCCTCGACGCCGGGCGTGTGACCTGCTGTGACTGAGCCCTTCTCGATGGCGATCTGGACCTCCTTCTCGACGTCGATTTCCGGCCTGGTACTGGAACCGGTCTCGACGTCGACTCCCTGTTCCTCAACGTCGAGTGCCTTGCAGACAACGCTGGAGTATCCCTTTGTCTCAACGTCGAACGTCGGTGAGCGGATGATGGAGGAGGTGTTCTGCTCCTCGACACCAAATGTCGTCGTGCTGATGAAGACGAAGGGCCTCTGCTCCTCGACGCCGATCGTCGCCGTGTTGATGGCGGAGGGCTCTTCTTCCTCCACACCGATCGTCGCCGAGATGACGGTGGAGGGCTTCCGATCCTCGACGTTGATCATCGCCGGGTTGACGACGGCGGAGGACTCCTGCCCCTGGACGTCGATTGCCGATGGACTGACGTCGACGGAGGGGTACACGCCCTCGACGGCGAACATCGAGCTGACGACTGCGAGGGACTTCTGCTCCTCGACGCCGATCGTCGCTGGGTTGACGACGGCGGAGGGCTTTTACTCCTCTACGCCGATCGTCACCGAGTTGCCGATGGTGGAGGGCTTCTGCTCCTCGACGCTGAGTGTTGCCGGGGTGACGACGGCAGCGGATCACGATTCTTCGACGTCGACGGTGAACGGAGAGACGTATCTGAATGATAGCGTTTTCTCGACGGTGAGGTTGCCGTTGATGGTCTTTTCTTAGACAAATGTCCCACCAGTGGTAGTTTTTTCAGCGCCGAGCCCGACGCTGAAGCAGAAGAGTGAGGGACTTTGGTTCTGGATGCAGATCTCGCCCTCTTAGATCCCTTCCTCACCGGTGACCTGCACCTGGAAGATGCCTTTTCTGCCAGCACATAAAGATGGATCCTTTCTCTGTCTTTTACAGTCCTTTTGGATAGGGACTGGCAATGAGGGCAAGTCTTGGGGTATTGGTCCTTAGGCAAACAAAGAATGCAGACCTCATGAGAGTCTGACCTGGCCTTCTTTTTTCCACAAGAAGGGCAGGGGTCAAAAAGAGATGGCGTTTTGAGTGGAACAAATTCCCAAAACTGTCAAAAAAGACAGAACCTTACTTCAAAAGATGACAGACGTCGAAGTAAGTCAACATTTTCCTAAAATCAGAAAGAAGTGGAGCTGTGTAACCAGGATCCTTCCTGAAGGTGCCGTAAAGAACAACTGACCTAACTGTCACCCCTGAGGCATGATGGGAAGCTGGGGGTCAGGACTGCCTTAAAGGCACGGTGGCAGTTTATTTCTATGTTGCTATGAGTTCACTTTTCACCATTTTTAGGCTATGTTTTCTGCAATGCAGCCTGGGACTTGTCAATGCTTTCAGTCCCATCTGAGAATTTGTTCTAAGTGCTAAGCATTAAAACAGTTCTTAAACATGTTCTGCTGTTGTTTTTCTGTTTCTAATGTATTCTTTATGATATAATGGGAAATTCGTACAGCATTATTCAGCTCTAGTGTGTGTAGGGCTGCATTTGCTTTATATATATATGCGTCTGCCACAGCGTTTCACAGACTACAGGAGTGCGTGTACATTAAGCCAAATAAATCCTTCATTTGAGCCCGGAGCATGTGTCCCGCTGATTTCTTGTTGAGGTCAGCTTTGGTGGTGTATGTGTAGCCGGCTTTTCGCTGATACCGGCAAGGGGCACGCCCTCTCAGTCTGGAGCTCCGCGAGATCAGCAAACAAATGGTGGAGTACGAGGAGTACATCGCGGCGCCCCCCCAAGCAGAGGTATTAACCATTTGGTGTGTATCTGCGCGAGGGGAGAGAGGAGGCGGCATCAAGCTGCCTGATAAGGGCTCTCATGAAGGTTTTGGCCGGACCATTAATACCCAGGACCCCTGAGGTGGAATGCAGGAAGCGCCAAGAAATTGGGGGCATTAATTTGAGTCTGTGTCCCATACACCTGTATGCGGGACCTCGTGAACTGCAACATCCACAATGCAGTGCTCCTGGGCGGTGCAGCGCAATTAAGACACTCACCTGTGGGAGGAGGAGCCGAGAGACTGCTGTAAAGGGAGTGGTCTCTGGAGCCCACGAATTTTCACTTGCCTGTGGGACTGGCACTGATGACGGCCATTCCGGCCAGAAACGCGTCTGCCACAGCGTTTCACAGACTACAGGAGTGCGTGTACATTAAGCCAAATAAATCCTTCATTTGAGCCCGGAGCATGTGTCCCGCTGATTTCTTGTTGAGGTCAGCTTTGGTGGTGTATATATATATATATATATATATATATATATATATATATATGGAGATACATATATGTAGGTCCGCACATGGGCGGGAATATTCTAGTGCTTATGACTATTGATGAGGATCCCCTGGAAGAGAACTACAAGGCTAAATGTGTGCCTATGGCTGTGCATGGCATCGAGATTTGGGGCTATACCAACTCATTTTTGTTACAATCAGCAGAAAACATGTGCTTGAGAAGACTTTTATCCCTTCCCCAGAGTTTGATCTCATGTAGAATACATGAGGAACTGGGTTAGGGGTATCTGACATGTTTTGCAATTGCGGCCTTTGCTCTTACGGCTCACTGTCTACCTGAGACTTAATTCAGGGCTTAATCGCCAAATCATAAAAGACTATGTCCCTTGATGGTGCACATACAATTCTGTGGTTGAATTATGCTGATTCATGCTTCAACAAGCTGGGGCAGGCTGAGATTTTTCAACACCCGCGACTATTGTTAAAGGTGATCTTCTTTGGACTAAAAAGGACTTTATGGCATGGAATTTAGACGAGAAAGCACCACGTGCAGTAAATAAGTTGTCTGTAAGAGCTTATGTTTTGTTAAAATCCTCCCTGTTTATAGAACTATATTTATTGCTTGATATGCCTAATCATCATTGGTTTATTGACTCATTCCAGGTTGAACGTGATTTATTTTTTATTGGCCATTCCTAAGGGGAGAAAGATTGCTATTAACCCTGGACTATGTAAATGTGATCTTGTCTCCACTGAGAACACTGCACTTTGTCATACTCAGCCATTTTTTAAATAAAACTTTCCGGAAGTCTTTTATTTTTCCCCTCTTGGTCATTATGAATTTTAACCAAGTGAGATCTGCTTTGCTGTATCTACAGTTACTATATGATGTACATAATTTGTTTTCATGTGGCTTGTTTTTCATCTGGCGCCACTGGATTGAGGAGTTACTGGGAAGTAACTGATGTATTGTTTTCATTGATGTCTTTTATGGTTTTACTTTGTTTGAAATCAAATAAAGAATGAATTGACTGAGTGCAGTGAATATGGGGAATTTCGAAAGCAACTGAAAGCAAAATGTCCATTCAGGGTACCAATGTTTTGGTCCTAGGTACCCTAGTTGGCCTATACCGAACCCCACCACAACCATATATTTTCAACATTTACACATCCCAAGGTTTTTATTGCTAGTTTCCAGATCTCAATCACTCCAATGGCTGGTCTGGACAGTGCACAGAAAATTATATTTGTCAGACTTTCCGCTATTTTCCTCCAAAACACAGTTATTCCTTTGAGTCCCTGCTCCACCAAAGCTTGACCAAAATGTGTTTTTCTCTAGGTTTTCGGAGTTTGGATATATAAAACATGAAGATTTTCAGTGGGTTTGAGCAGGGTTCTTTTCGGAATGTTTAGAATGGGACAAATTTCCATGGGGATAATTACAGTATTTTGGCCCAGGATTGTCCGGCACCCAGGGAAACCTAACAACCACAGGTAATTACTAAAACTATAGACTAGGGGAATCCAGGGTGATGTAGCTTGTATGAATCCCACAACATATAGTTAACCACAATGTCTTGCAAATGTCAAAGTTTAGGTAAAAACAATAATGCAATTTCA
This sequence comes from Lissotriton helveticus, assembly GCF_964261635.1. Lineage (NCBI taxonomy): Eukaryota > Metazoa > Chordata > Amphibia > Caudata > Salamandridae > Lissotriton > Lissotriton helveticus. The sequence goes on along the minus strand of NC_136059.1, from coordinate 1,353,341,240 downwards.
TAATTTTTCAGTGACAGAAAACTACAAAACGCCAAACAAACATCCCACCATCTAATGTTTCTACACTTTCTATGTTATAAATGGTACCCCACATGTATTGGTGTATTTATTGCCTGGGTGAGGAATAAATGATTTTGATTTTTAATAAGGCTAACAAATAATTCAAACTACATTTGTCTTCATGCTGCAACCCTGAACTAAGTGTCTGTGCCCCAGAAAGGAAACAGAAGATTTTTTCTTTACCAAAGAAAAAATCAACACTGCGTCTAGTTCTTTGCTGGGCACAAACACAGCACCTTTGTTTCTCAATGATTTTCATGGATTCAGAAGCACTGTAAAGTGAAGTGGCTGTGTAGAACTGAAGCAGGAAGTGGGGATTAGAAGGAAACTAGGAACAATCCTAGTCCATCCGCATTCAATCTTAACCACTTGGTTCACTTCTGTTGGTGGGATGAAAGTGCTGGTGGTAAGAGCAGGGCTTTTCCTCAGGACCTCTATCCTACCTCCTTCCATCAGCATAAAGAAAGTGGATTAAGCTGGTGGACATGGCTAAAGAGTAGCTGGGGCAGGAATAGCTGACCATGGCCCTTCAAGTGACACTGACCACCAGCTCGAATCTTGGATGCACCTCGGAGGAGCTAATGCCCTAGAAGGAATTGGGCATCGGCAAATTCTTGCCAACACCCCCATAATAAAAAAATAGTATGTTCCAAGAGGAGACCAAAACCACCAAAAAAAGGTCCAAAAATAAGGACATGTATAAGTCATGAGGGCATTCCGGTGACACCTTTTCATGGCGTATACATACGTCATAAGGGCAGCCAAACGGTTAAGCACAAATTCAACAGTTTGACTTTACTTATGAGGTTACTATCAGCTAATCACAATACAAGTATTATATAATTACGTTTGTGTATGATATATTGATTAACCAAAGTTACTAGAGCCATTGTGGATAGTGTTTCCTTGCCATTTCTTGAAAAACCTGGATTTGTTCAAATGATGGCAAGAAAAACACAATGTCATATTTTAGATACAACGATGTTTTCTGTGATCACCTGTTAATAAAATAAATATATGAGATAGTAAATTATTGTTATTAACTAGTGGTAACATAGATGGATAGGTTTACTAGCCTGATATATAGATTGATGCAGCTACAGTTACACTTCACATATATTTGTTTCCTTTAACAGCTTCTCTCTTTTTCAGAGATGCTTTGTTTTTTCCAGCGCTCCTCAAGTTTCAGATATACTGAATATAGTTGTACCTTGAAGAAGTGGCAAAGTAATTCTATGATCAGATATTACTGAGTAGTGCAACTGGAAAAATAAAATCACTTCACCTCCAAGTGTCATACTTGCGTGGTTACTAGTTTAGTGACAGGGATCAGGGCACTGCTTTAAGGTATATCATTTTGTGCTTGTTTAATTTCCCCCAAAAACATGCATCTCTGCTATGAAGTTCATGCAAATTGTGTGTACATTTTTACATGTTGTAAGTTACCTGTTTAAGAGTTAGCATTTTAGCCTTTTCTTTGGACGCGGACATTTCCCACACACAGACCACCGTGCTTGTTCCTCCTGTTATTACCAGCTTCGGGTTCGGACAGATTGCACATAAAATTTGCCCCCATTCGGATAAGCATTCATAAACAATAACAGCCTATAAAGAATGTGAAAATAAAGCAAATTAGCGGTCATATTACAACCCGGAGGTTTGTCACTTTTTTAACATTCAGTACACATTCCAATGGCATGTGGTCACAAAGTAATATGCAGCTTAGACAGGCATTGCATGACAGCTCACACTGATGTAATTTCCGTCAACCCAGAATGCTAGAAAAACGAGAACAAATCTTTGTGCATTATTATTTTGTTCAGAAATAGATCAGCACTAGGCTTCAAACTAGGTGACAGCAAGTTTCCAAACAGGTTAACATAACAAAGCATGCTCTGCAGAATGTAAGCAGGTCTATAAAAGAGACTGGGTGAGACACAATATAGCACACCATTATTTAAAGTGTATTTACATCTCTTGCTTATCCTTACTATATTAACATCTGAACTTCTCAGCTGTTTTTTAATCACTTTTCCATAATAATACTGGTTCAACCCTTTATTGATTACTGGGCACACAATATATCTTTGGTTTGAATGAAAATCTAGTTTCTACTTCAAGTTACAGTAGTTTGTCTGTATTTCTTTCACACAGTTGCAAAAACTTTGGCTATTTCCAAGACAGTTCAGGATCTCTAAATTCTTTTTCTGCATAGGGTTCAATTAAAGGTTATTATGGGTCTGGTTTTTAATGATAAGAAAAGATAAAACATCAAGAATACTATTAAAAATGTTTGGGTTCTTTCACAATGGAGGAGGGTAGACAAGGAACTATGGAAGAGCAGGGGGACGCACAGTTCCACAGGTAGCCAGAATTTCAGGAATACATCCAATCCACCCTTGGTTGTACTATTTATATAGTATTTCGTGCTGATTTCTCTTCTGTTAACTCTTTATCCCATCTGCCAACCAAACCAAGAACTAGGGAGGACTAAGGGGGGAAAAGCAGGGGAATGATGCAACAGAAACCAACATCAATAAAAGTTAGTTTCAAAACATTGTGCACTGTCCACAAGTCTTTCCTGGAGTCGGCCCATACACATTCAGTCCTACCATCTATCTGGATTTCAGAAATCATCCTTAGCATCTAGAGGCAGACCTTTTGTGGCAGAGGACTCCTCTGCCTCTTCCTCAGCTGTTGAGAATGGAAAAAGACTTCCTTGTGTTCAAACAAGACCTAGAGACACACTTTTTAAATTTCTCTTATGGTTCAGACTCTGGAGACTTCCCCAGGCCTCCTGCTTGACTACCTCAAGTACATCCAAATTCTAATTGCCAGTCAGTGGGTTACGACTGGCAAGTTTACAGCAGTTTCCTTTTCCAGGCTTTTCATCTTTGGATGCAAAGGGTTGGCTCACTGGATCACTTCTGTTTCATCGTCATTGTATGACCACCATGGCATATAGCATTAAGGAATGTCCCACTGCCTCCCTCTCCTCAGTGCACTGAGTAGGCAACTTTTGGTTTGAGCATTTCATAAGAGCTATAAATAAACAAATATATATTACATGCCTCTGATTTTTGTGCAGTTATATAGAGTATCAGTGACACAACTCTTTCTATAACCTCCTTTACAGTGTGTTCTTTGGCTCATATTCTTAGATGGCTCATCCTTGCGTGAAGAGTCCTGGGAATCTTTTATTTCACGACACCTTACTGTAACGGTCAACAATGTATGCCATGGTAGCACTCTGTTTTCCACATTGGCTTTCATAGTCTCTCCCGTGTATTCTCCAGCATACCTGTCTCTGCCGCTGCTTCCTTTCTAGTGGCAATTATTCTCCCAGCATCAACAGAAGGTCCAGCCTGCAATCACTAATCCTGCTTTTTAAACTTTATTGAGATCTTTAGCTTCCTCAGGCTATTGGAACTCCTACACTGCCCTAAGGCCAATTTGCAGTTTACCTTCCTCTTCCTCCTTAAAAACAGGAGAATGTCTTCACTCTGCCAGCCTCTTTTTGGTTTGGCAGTGAATTAAATATGGTGATTCCTCTACAGTATTGGCCATTAAACCTCTTGTCAAGTGTTCCCCAGATACGTACGTGCAAGGGGTTCCAACAGTAACAGCTGCTTCCTATGTGGGTTAGGGGACTTCTTGACTGTGTACTCTGCAGTGAATCATTTGCACTCTGGAGATCTGCGTGGACAGGCATTGATCCTCTATGTTGTTGTGACATACCATAGTACAAAATAATCCAGGCAAGCTCCATAAACTATGAGAGGCAAATTATACAATGGACCTCTGGCTTTCATAAAAAATTACACTCTAAACCAACAGTACATTTAAGGAGGGTGGAGATGTAAAGTGTTCCAATAGGCTCTTATGGAGGTTACCATTCTTTCCATCTTCCTTGAAAGAGCTACCATGGTGTTCTGCGCATTTAGCTGCTCAAAACGATTATTTCGCTCAGACATTCCACCAGTCTCTTGAGTGACTCAAAATGGAAACAGCAAGCATAGGGAAGCACTGTCATCATGTTCCTTGGCTCATCCAGCAGGATTATAGAATACTTTACTGGCCAGTGAAAATTGTACAAAAGGGGGTGGTGATGGACAGAGTATCTGAATTAAGCAGAACACTCCTACCCAGTCAAAAGATCAGGGCTTGATCCATCACCGTTTTTTAGCTCACTGCACCATCCCAGTTCAGAACCTGGCTACATGCAAATTAGTCTGACCCTGGCCCAGTGCATCATGGGAACAGGGCAGACCAAACTACCAAGCCAATTCTTTACTGGAAAGGAAACAAGCTTCCGGGGACCGGTTTCTGGCATTACAGCCGTCTTCGGCCCGGCTTGCTTGAATCCTGATGGTGCAGTGAGCAAGGGACTCACATCTGAGCATACCCTTCCACACTTGTGGTGGCCAAAACGATTCAAAAGGGGGTGGTGATGGACAGAGTATCTGAATTAAGCAGAACACTCCTACCCAGTCAAAAGATCAGGGCTTGATCCATCACCGTTTTTTAGCTCACTGCACCATCCCAGTTCAGAACCTGGCTACATGCAAATTAGTCTGACCCTGGCCCAGTGCATCATGGGAACAGGGCAGACCAAACTACCAAGCCAATTCTTTACTGGAAAGGAAACAAGCTTCCGGGGACCGGTTTCTGGCATTACAGCCGTCTTCGGCCCGGCTTGCTTGAATCCTGATGGTGCAGTGAGCAAGGGACTCACATCTGAGCATACCCTTCCACACTTGTGGTGGCCAAAACGATTCAAAAGGGGGTGGTGATGGACTGAGTATCTGAATTAAGCAGAACACTCCTACCCAGTCAAAAGATCAGGGCTTGATCCATCACCGTTTTTTAGCTCACTGCACCATCCCAGTTCAGAACCTGGCTACATGCAAATTAGTCTGACCCTGGCCCAGTGCATCATGGGAACAGGGCAGACCAAACTACCAAGCCAATTCTTTACTGGAAAGGAAACAAGCTTCCGGGGACCGGTTTCTGGCATTACAGCCGTCTTCGGCCCGGCTTGCTTGAATCCTGATGGTGCAGTGAGCAAGGGACTCACATCTGAGCATACCCTTCCACACTGCACTGGGCCAGGGACAGACTAATTTGCATATAGCCAGGTTCTGAGCTGGGATGGGGCAGTGAGCTAAATAACGGTGATGGATCAAGCCCTGATCTTTGGACTGGGTAAGAGTGGTCTGCTTAATTCAGACACTCTGTTCATCACCACCCCCTTTTCTGAATCGTTTTTGGCCACTATAGGTGTGGCAGGGTATACTCAGACATGAGTCCCTTGCTCACTGCTCCATCAGGATTCAAGCAAGCCAGGCCGACGAGGCTGAAATGCCAGAAACCGGTCCCCGGTAGCTTGTATCCTTTCTGGTGAAGAATTGGCTTGGTAGTTTGGTCTGCCCTGTTCCCATGATGCACTGGGCCAGGGACAGACTAATTTGCATATAGCCAGGTTCTGAGCTGGGATGGGGCAGTGAGCTAAATAACGGTGATGGATCAAGCCCTGATCTTTGGACTGGGTAAGAGTGGTCTGCTTAATTCAGACACTCTGTTCATCACCACCCCCTTTTCTGAATCGTTTTTGGCCACTATAGGTGTGGCAGGGTATACTCAGACATGAGTCCCTTGCTCACTGCTCCATCAGGATTCAAGCAAGCCGGACCGACGAGGCTGAAATGCCAGAAACCGGTCCCCGGTAGCTTGTATCCTTTCTGGTGAAGAATTGGCTTGGTAGTTTGGTCTGCCCTGTTCCCATGATGCACTGGGCCAGGGACAGACTAATTTGCATATAGCCAGGTTCTGAGCTGGGATGGGGCAGTGAGCTAAATAACGGTGATGGATCAAGCCCTGATCTTTGGACTGGGTAAGAGTGGTCTGCTTAATTCAGACACTCTGTTCATCACCACCCCCTTTTCTGAATCGTTTTTGGCCACTATAGGTGTGGCAGGGTATACTCAGACATGAGTCCCTTGCTCACTGCTCCATCAGGATTCAAGCAAGCCGGGCCGACGAGGCTGAAATGCCAGAAACCGGTCCCCGGTAGCTTGTATCCTTTCTGGTGAAGAATTGGCTTGGTAGTTTGGTCTGCCCTGTTCCCATGATGCACTGGGCCAGGGACAGACTAATTTGCATATAGCCAGGTTCTGAGCTGGGATGGGGCAGTGAGCTAAATAACGGTGATGGATCAAGCCCTGATCTTTGGACTGGGTAAGAGTGGTCTGCTTAATTCAGACACTCTGTTCATCACCACCCCCTTTTCTGAATCGTTTTTGGCCACTATAGGTGTGGCAGGGTATACTCAGACATGAGTCCCTTGCTCACTGCTCCATCAGGATTCAAGCAAGCCAGGCCGACGAGGCTGAAATGCCAGAAACCGGTCCCCGGTAGCTTGTATCCTTTCTGGTGAAGAATTGGCTTGGTAGTTTGGTCTGCCCTGTTCCCATGATGCACTGGGCCAGGGACAGACTAATTTGCATATAGCCAGGTTCTGAGCTGGGATGGGGCAGTGAGCTAAATAACGGTGATGGATCAAGCCCTGATCTTTGGACTGGGTAAGAGTGGTCTGCTTAATTCAGACACTCTGTTCATCACCACCCCCTTTTCTGAATCGTTTTTGGCCACTATAGGTGTGGCAGGGTATACTCAGACATGAGTCCCTTGCTCACTGCTCCATCAGGATTCAAGCAAGCCGGGCCGACGAGGCTGAAATGCCAGAAACCGGTCCCCGGTAGCTTGTATCCTTTCTGGTGAAGAATTGGCTTGGTAGTTTGGTCTGCCCTGTTCCCATGATGCACTGGGCCAGGGACAGACTAATTTGCATATAGCCAGGTTCTGAGCTGGGATGGGGCAGTGAGCTAAATAACGGTGATGGATCAAGCCCTGATCTTTGGACTGGGTAAGAGTGGTCTGCTTAATTCAGACACTCTGTTCATCACCACCCCCTTTTCTGAATCGTTTTTGGCCACTATAGGTGTGGCAGGGTATACTCAGACATGAGTCCCTTGCTCACTGCTCCATCAGGATTCAAGCAAGCCGGGCCGACGAGGCTGAAATGCCAGAAACCGGTCCCCGGTAGCTTGTATCCTTTCTGGTGAAGAATTGGCTTGGTAGTTTGGTCTGCCCTGTTCCCATGATGCACTGGGCCAGGGACAGACTAATTTGCATATAGCCAGGTTCTGAGCTGGGATGGGGCAGTGAGCTAAATAACGGTGATGGATCAAGCCCTGATCTTTGGACTGGGTAAGAGTGGTCTGCTTAATTCAGACACTCTGTTCATCACCACCCCCTTTTCTGAATCGTTTTTGGCCACTATAGGTGTGGCAGGGTATACTCAGACATGAGTCCCTTGCTCACTGCTCCATCAGGATTCAAGCAAGCCGGGCCGACGAGGCTGAAATGCCAGAAACCGGTCCCCGGTAGCTTGTATCCTTTCTGGTGAAGAATTGGCTTGGTAGTTTGGTCTGCCCTGTTCCCATGATGCACTGGGCCAGGGACAGACTAATTTGCATATAGCCAGGTTCTGAGCTGGGATGGGGCAGTGAGCTAAATAACGGTGATGGATCAAGCCCTGATCTTTGGACTGGGTAAGAGTGGTCTGCTTAATTCAGACACTCTGTTCATCACCACCCCCTTTTCTGAATCGTTTTTGGCCACTATAGGTGTGGCAGGGTATACTCAGACATGAGTCCCTTGCTCACTGCTCCATCAGGATTCAAGCAAGCCGGGCCGACGAGGCAGAAATGCCAGAAACCGGTCCCCGGTAGCTTGTATCCTTTCTGGTGAAGAATTGGCTTGGTAGTTTGGTCTGCCCTGTTCCCATGATGCACTGGGCCAGGGACAGACTAATTTGCATATAGCCAGGTTCTGAGCTGGGATGGGGCAGTGAGCTAAATAACGGTGATGGATCAAGCCCTGATCTTTGGACTGGGTAAGAGTGGTCTGCTTAATTCAGACACTCTGTTCACCACCACCCCCTTTTCTGAATCGTTTTTGGCCACTATAGGTGTGGCAGGGTATACTCAGACATGAGTCCCTTGCTCACTGCTCCATCAGGATTCAAGCAAGCCAGGCCGACGAGGCTGAAATGCCAGAAACCGGTCCCCGGTAGCTTGTATCCTTTCTGGTGAAGAATTGGCTTGGTAGTTTGGTCTGCCCTGTTCCCATGATGCACTGGGCCAGGGACAGACTAATTTGCATATAGCCAGGTTCTGAGCTGGGATGGGGCAGTGAGCTAAATAACGGTGATGGATCAAGCCCTGATCTTTGGACTGGGTAAGAGTGGTCTGCTTAATTCAGACACTCTGTTCATCACCACCCCCTTTTCTGAATCGTTTTTGGCCACTATAGGTGTGGCAGGGTATACTCAGACATGAGTCCCTTGCTCACTGCTCCATCAGGATTCAAGCAAGCCGGGCCGACGAGGCTGAAATGCCAGAAACCGGTCCCCGGTAGCTTGTATCCTTTCTGGTGAAGAATTGGCTTGGTAGTTTGGTCTGCCCTGTTCCCATGATGCACTGGGCCAGGGACAGACTAATTTGCATATAGCCAGGTTCTGAGCTGGGATGGGGCAGTGAGCTAAATAACGGTGATGGATCAAGCCCTGATCTTTGGAGTGGGTAAGAGTGGTCTGCTTAATTCAGACACTCTGTTCATCACCACCCCCTTTTCTGAATCATTTTTGGCCACTATAGGTGTGGCAGGGTATACTCAGACATGAGTCCCTTGCTCACTGCTCCATCAGGATTCAAGCAAGCCAGGCCGACGAGGCTGAAATGCCAGAAACCGGTCCCCGGTAGCTTGTATCCTTTCTGGTGAAGAATTGGCTTGGTAGTTTGGTCTGCCCTGTTCCCATGATGCACTGGGCCAGGGACAGACTAATTTGCATATAGCCAGGTTCTGAGCTGGGATGGGGCAGTGAGCTAAATAACGGTGATGGATCAAGCCCTGATCTTTGGACTGGGTAAGAGTGGTCTGCTTAATTCAGACACTCTGTTCATCACCACCCCCTTTTCTGAATCGTTTTTGGCCACTATAGGTGTGGCAGGGTATACTCAGACATGAGTCCCTTGCTCACTGCTCCATCAGGATTCAAGCAAGCCGGGCCGACGAGGCTGAAATGCCAGAAACCGGTCCCCGGTAGCTTGTATCCTTTCTGGTGAAGAATTGGCTTGGTAGTTTGGTCTGCCCTGTTCCCATGATGCACTGGGCCAGGGACAGACTAATTTGCATATAGCCAGGTTCTGAGCTGGGATGGGGCAGTGAGCTAAATAACGGTGATGGATCAAGCCCTGATCTTTGGACTGGGTAAGAGTGGTCTGCTTAATTCAGACACTCTGTTCATCACCACCCCCTTTTCTGAATCGTTTTTGGCCACTATAGGTGTGGCAGGGTATACTCAGACATGAGTCCCTTGCTCACTGCTCCATCAGGATTCAAGCAAGCCGGGCCGACGAGGCTGAAATGCCAGAAACCGGTCCCCGGTAGCTTGTATCCTTTCTGGTGAAGAATTGGCTTGGTAGTTTGGTCTGCCCTGTTCCCATGATGCACTGGGCCAGGGACAGACTAATTTGCATATAGCCAGGTTCTGAGCTGGGATGGGGCAGTGAGCTAAATAACGGTGATGGATCAAGCCCTGATCTTTGGACTGGGTAAGAGTGGTCTGCTTAATTCAGACACTCTGTTCATCACCACCCCCTTTTCTGAATCAGTGAAAATTGTAGCCCACAACAGGATGCCCAGAATATGCTCTGGTTCGCTTCACTATCATTATGTGCTGCATAACCACAACCTCTCATAGGCACAGCAAAACGTGAAGTGGCGCAGTCTTGGAGCTCATATAGAGAAAATCAATCATCTTGCTCTGGTCTATTGTATCTGGGGTGGGAGATTATGAAATACATCCCACTTCCTACAAACAAATAGAATAAAAAGGTCCTGATGCTTTCTAAAAACAACAACCAACCTGCCAGTGCTGATATATGTTTTATCTTTCTTTTAAAGAGGGCACAAAGAACCATTCAATGTGACCCCAAAACCTCCATTTCATTGTTTTTTTACTTCATTCAATAGAAAACTTTTTCTGTATTGTTTTATACCATACATTTAGAACAACTTTTAAATCATTAACACCTCAACCTTCATTTCTAATATGACATCACCAAATTACCAACCTATACCACTAAAATGACATTCAACATATAATCAAAAATAAATAAAAAAAACTTAAGACAAAACATTCACAAGATTAAAAACCTAGACAGGCATACATTTCTTTACAATTTGTTTATTTTCTATTTTGGGCATGCCTCAAACAGTGTGCTATTTTCTAAAAAACACAAACTGTTTCATACCTAATTCGCACTTAATTCATATCAATCCAGTTGTTTTTGGAAACAGGGATGGATCTTTTTTTTTTTACACTGTTTGAAAGAGACCACAGTCTACGTGTTTCGAATCCCACTTTCAGATGTTGGGGTTCTCCTCAGGACCACAAAAGTTATTTTTTCCGAGATCAACCGATCTTATCTGTTCTAGAGCAAATCAGAAACCTAGTTCCCAAAATAATTGTGGGATGAACATTCCTTCCATGCTTCTGTTAGGACTTTATGTTTTAAGGCTGTAAGCTAAAACTATTTTTTCATGGCAGATGGACGCTGCCGTGAAGCTTCAACAAGTGAATCTTAATCAGCGTGATTCCCACTGTGGCGGCGTCCTTTCTCTCTTCTTTCGTCTTTTTACTTGTTTCTTTCTAAGAATTAAATAATTTGCAAAATCAGCTCACAAACCTTGTCTGATTCGTAGGTTCCCAATCGGCAACTGAGGTCTGCGTAGCCCCATGCAAAGGTTTTGTTCCAAGTAGGAGGTATTAGAACCTTATTCTGTTCCACTGCCAGGATACCCTTGTCTGTACAAACAATCTGACCGATTGGTTCTTTAAGTTCTTGAAAGAAAACCAAACAGAGACACATTACTTCAAAACTACAAGACGGAAGAAATGCAGCAAAGAGAGGTGTCATTGCCACAGCAAACCTCCAAATTGTACAGCATAACAGCACCACTTTTCATCTTTCTTTTCAATGCTGCACCAGGTCAAATAAGCAGCACCTTTCTTAGCTGTTACCCAGGTGAATGCATACACAATCAGGAACGGTACTTACTTTAGGAACAGCATTTTTATACAAACGCAACAGACATTGGCCGAGGTAAGTAGCTTTATATCATTTGAACTGCACAGTTAAAGTAGTTTAACTACACCAAAGCTTTACTTCACACTGTAACGCCATTTTTATTTTATAGCACTATAATTGATTCAAAATTGAAGGTGATCCTTAACTATAGGGATGGTTGTCATTTGGCATTGTTATTTAGCACTTGAGGCTTCATTTTGAGGGGTGGCTAAGGAGTAACTAATACCGACAGGTGCATTCCTTGACCAAAGTTATACGTACAATATTTCCTCAATGGCAAGAGGTACACTGGATTATCAGATGTTTAATTACTATATGTATTACCAAATTTGTCGCTACAGCAGTGGATCGATACATTTATACCCTGTGCAGCAAAGGTACTCTGTTTAAGAATTGTAACGGAACAAAGTACCACAATGATAGGCCCGGCTGAACAGCAAACAAAGTATAAGTAGCTGTGGACCTGGCACTAGAGAACTGCAATTATTATACATGACCCAAACTCCAACTAATCAGAAGCCACCTCACCCATTGATTCCTTGACTGAGGCTTTCAACTGTCAGATTTTCTACATCACACACACTATATTTCAAACCCCAAGGCATGGCGAGGTGGGTTGGTTGCATGTGAATATATCAAAGCTACCAATACTAGAGAACCAGAGTTACAGGTAGGTAACTTTTGATCTTTCACAGATTCACATGCTTGAATTGAGATTATCAAAGCAGTACCATATTTCCAAGTTCAATAAAGAGGATGGTGGGAATGAGTAATACCTTATTTAAAAAAAAAAAATCTTAGCACTACTTGACCCACCGCTGACTACTTGTTGGAATGCACATCAATACAATAATGCTCCACAAAAGCATGAGTGTTTTTTCACTTTGCTGCTTTACAAATGTCATTTAAAGAAATGCCGGCGAATAGCCCAGTTGTCACTGCCATAGCTCTTGTCGAATGTGCCCTCACTAACCTCAATAATGGTCTTTTCACTGAAGTATGCACTGTCGTAATATAAGACACTATCCACTTTGCCACAGTCTGCTTACTCACTGCTTTGCCTTTACTTCGTGAACCATATGCCACCAAAAGCTGATCTGTTTTTCTAAAGTCTTTTATTGCTTGCAAATAAAATTTCAAACATCTGTTAATGTCCAATAAATCCTAAGTACGATCTGCAACTGTAACTGGATGTGCAAAAAATGTGATTTTTTGCATCAAATTAAAAGACGTTGGTAATTTCTGGTATAAACTTTGGATTAGGCACTAAAGTCATTTTAGCCTTTAGAAACAATCACCTTCAGTTCTTTACAACTTAATGCTTGTAACTCACTGCCTCTAAGAGATGAAGTAATTGTTGAGTGAAAAGCAGTCTTCCACTTTCAATTCTCTATGGATGCTTTAAATATAGGTTTGAATGGTACCTTCATTAGTGCTGACAATACAGTGTTCAGCTCCCACTCTAGAGCCAGCTTAGGCTCAGGTGGGAATTTTCTAAACAAGCCTCTCTTTGTGAATACAGTCATTTGACTCAAACTTCTTAAAAACATGTAAATGGCTGCCAAGTGAACTTTATAGACATAAAAAATAAACCAGATTTAGCAAGATACAACAAATAGGGCTAAAATTCATATGGAGCCATCTTTTATGAATCTAATATCGCTGCACTTGTTCACACTATAAACCGTTTCCATTTTAGTTTATGTCTTCATGTGCCCACCATGCTTGCCTTAGCAATATCCAGGAGACCAAATTTGAAGTCCTTATAAGCCATGCTGTTAAGAGAAGTGATTTTGGGTTGTGAAGTATTTGTGCCTAGTTCTTAAAAAAGCAGATTGACATCTGGCTCGAACTGTTTTCTTTATGATCAGCTCCCACAGATCCACATACCAATGCTGTAGTGGCACTGCAGGCGAAACCAAAATAACTTTGCAACTCTCTTGCCTTATCTTGCTCAACACTTTCAAGACCAAAGGTATGGGTCGGAATACAGACACAAATTTTCCTTTCCAATCTATGGCAAATGCATCTTCTTGAGTGCCTCTGCAAAACCATCAGCTTTCAAAAATCTTGCACTTGCAATTACTATCTGTTGCAACCCTATCTCATTACAGTTTTCCCCAACTGTAAAATAACATTCAACTTTTTGTTGTCTATTTCCCATTCGTGGGTGTCTGCATAATACTTGCTCTGCGACATCATTGAACATTCCCGATAAGTGCTCTGCCGAGAGGACAACGTTATTCCGAATTGCTCAATTCAACATGTTTTGTGCTTCTTTGAAAAGTTACCTTGACTTTGTTCATCCCTGCTTCTGGATATAGTACATTGGTGTTGTATTTTATGTCCAGAACATAACATGCTGTATTCTCACAATGAGCAAGAAGCATTAAGAGCTAGCCTTAATGCCCTCATTTCCAACACATTTATGTGTTATTTCCCTTCTTCTTCGGCACAAATGCCAGTTACCTGTTTTCTGTCCAAATGGGCTCCCCATCCTGACAGAAGTGCATTTATTGTTGAACACAGTTGTGGCTTCCCCAGATGCAATAGTCTCCTCTCACTTCCACCATCTCAATGCTATCTTCATGGTAGGTGTTACTTGGACTATATTGATCAATACTCCATGCATCTGCTTTCACTGCTAATCCAACTGCTTGTAAATGATCTTCAGTCTCATTTTACAATATGGAATGAGCAGAAAGCAAGAAGACCCAAATCCAAGCAGAGCTTAGCACACTCTCATTGTTCCATTCTTCTTTCCCATCAGGAATCACAGCTGTTTCCTCAACTGGTCGCCTCTTTCGTGCACAGGGTATACTACCCCACTCTCAGCCACAATCCTTGCTCCCAGAAAAAATAATTCCTTTTCTGGATGCAAACTTGACTTCATTGTGTTGATACCAACCCTAGCCACTGAAAAACTTCCATTATCAATTTGGTAATTTATTGACCCTTGAATAGGCTGTCCGTCTTTATGGGTCAGTCATCTAAATTCTGATAAACCATACTTCCTTGCCTCCTTAAGTAAGCTGCAACTGGTGCCATGCATTTCGTGAAAACTCGAGGTGCTGACTTGAGTCTGAAAGGAAGGGCTTTAAACTGGTAATGTTGTCCATCTACCAGGAATCACAGATACTGTCTATGTCTTTTACGTATCAGCACATTGGAATAAGCATCCTCCGGGTCTATGGATGACATAATATCTCCTTTTGTTACGAATGGCAACATCTCTTGCAATGTTATCAGTCTGAAACGGTTTCTCTATAAACCTATTCAACGCTCCCAAGTTTAATATAGGACGCCAATCTCCTGATTTTTTAATATGAGAAAGAATCTGCAGTAGAAACCCATGTTCTTCTCCTCTAACAGTACTCTCAATAGCCTCTTTCTGTAGGAGTTTTATTATTTCTTTTTCAACTCTTTTAAATACCGGTTTGTCTGTTTCTGGTGGTGTATACAGTTCTCCCACAAACTCCAGGGTGTGTCCTTATCTCACAATATCAAAGACTCACCTGTTGGTTGTTATTTGCTGCCATTCCCTTAAAATATATTGCATTCGTCCTCCCACTGGCAGCTGATTGTGGGAGGAAATGCTGCTTGGCAAGACACGCTCGGACTTACTGTCAAAGGTTGCTGACTGGTTGCCCTCTCGTTTGTCTATCTTGCCTGTAACTCTGACTTCTCTTTTGTCTTTGCAGGTCATACGATCCATACTGAGCATATGTGCCATACTGCCTATATTGTCGAAAAAAGAAAGTTGAAAAAACGATCCCTTGGAACTTTGCCCTTGTCTCCAATTATGTCTTCTGAAACTTCTAATGTATTGCCAATTTTCAAGCACTCCTAGAGACCGATCAGTCTCGATCTGCTTTGATTGCCTGTAAATGTTTCAGTCACCTTCTTTCCAAAAACGTTGCTCCCATCAAACTGTCAATCCCTTATACAAGACTGAACTTCTGGTCTGAAGGATGTGCTTTTAAGCCAACCATATCTTTTCATCCTGTTGCATTGCCAATCCGTCTAAACGCCCATAGATACATCCATTCTTGCATCAATCAAAGATGTCATTTGCTCACTTTCTTTCAATATTGCTCTTGCCATCTCTTTATGTTTGTCAAGCAGCTTCTCAATGACCTGTGACATATCACTCAGTAGACGCCTGACAAATCTTGCTACTACACAATTGAATTGGCAATTTTCACTAAATCAACGGCCAACCTATTCACTCTCTTCTCCATCGAGTCCCATTTTCTGCCCACCTTATATGTAGCCGCTGTAAAAGGAGTCAATGGGTTTCTAGATCTCCTCTGAGCTGCTGTGATATTCCCGAATCTTTTCTCTCCCGATTCAAGATGCAACCTGCTGCAGTATTCATTGCCTTATATTTTCCACTACCTTTTCAAAGTTTACAGATAACGTTGCTGGATTCATCATAATACTTAGATCACTTATGTGAAGAAGGATTAACATAAGGGTTGAACATGTGCTTCTTTGTGAATTCTCCTTTAAATGGAAAAGGAAGCAAGACTTTTCTTCTCTGCAGATGTCGGTAGCTGCTTTCCAAATTAAAGCATGAAACCTGCCAATGTCATCTGGTGGCGAATGTCTATGTGTCTGTTCTTTTGAAACTATAAACTGATTCCATTCAGAGCCATCATTATCATGATCACTAGGAGTTTCTATCATATAATCAGAGTCTGCATTGTTATCTTGATCATCAGCTTCATTCCCCATTGGTGATATTTGACCGCTTTCACCAACATACTCATTGTCATCTCTACTTTCATCGAGCTCTCTAACTTGCGATTCTGCTGACTCTCCTTTGAACTGCTGTTGGCTTGCACTTGCAAATACTCAGCTTGCAAATTTGGCGGTTGTTGTGTCTCCAATAATACCTTCTGTTACCCAGTCTGTGATGTCAGTGGTAGCCTTATTTGAATGTCAATAACCATATTCTGCTGTGCTTTTAGCATCTGCATTGGAACTTTTACCACTCCTCCTTTCTGGGTCTACTTTCCAACGGTATTACTATCTAACTCAGATCAGGATAAACATACTTCTCTTCATAATAATCCTCTTCGTAGTAGATATATTGAACGTTCAGCTGTAGTCACCCTATATCCTTTTGTTTTCTCTTCATCACTGAAGAAAGTCTCCATAAGGCTATATCTGGATCATTTACATCATCATGTTGTTTATCCAGCTTAGCTGCTGCTTCTCGCTCTGAAGAAGTATCTTGCATAAACTGAGATTGTGTCTCCATCTCCATCGGCTGTATCTGTAGCTCTCCCAACTCTGGAGTTAGATATTATTTCATATGTGCCAAGAAACATAGTGACGACAATGTCTTCTCTCCAGTCAATGGCTCTTTCCTCGTCACTGACATGCTTCCTGCACCTTCTGTACTGATGCCTCCTTTCTTCTAAAGAACAAGTTACTTACCTTCGGTAACTATATATCTGTAAGAAACATTCGTTAGTGATAGATTCCTTACATTAGAATTACCACCGGGCATCGGTCTGGATCAGGAAAGTTTTCATCAGCAGTACACCTGCGTGTCGTGTCGGAAGGTGGCGTCGTGCGACTCCACGCCCGTCGTGGTCGCCGAGATGACTTCACGGCAGCTACTTAGACACTGACCTCGCGCGCGGACGTCTGTTCCGTACATGACTTTCCGCACCAGAAACACAGAGCCATGCAAGAATCTGACCACTGGTGCATTGAAACTAGGGCCCTGAAAGGGATGACCTTAACCTTAGAAATCAGTTCACTGAACGGGGGGGATGGGTGGGGCGGTAAGGAATCTATCACTTACTAATGTTTCTTACAGATATATCGTTACCGAAGGTAAGTAACTTGTTCATCTAAAAGAAACACATTAGTGATAGATTCCTTACCTTAGAATAGATACCCCAGCAAAACCAACCCCGGTGGTGGGTCTGCGAACCAAGATCACACGAGGAAGTCCTGGAGAACAGAACCGCCAAAGAAGCAGTCTCTCCGGACTTGGCGAACAAGTTACTTACCTTCGGTAACGATATATCTGTAAGAAACAGTAGTTAGTATTAGATTCCTTACCTTAGAATATCCCCAGGCGTCAGTCTGGATCCGGAAACTTTTGCGTAGCAGTACCCCTGCGCGTCGGTAGGCGTCGTCTGCAGGCGTCCCCTGCGGCTCCGCGTCGTCGGCATCGTGCGCCGTGATGACGTCGCTGGAGTATATAGACGCCGCCTCCGCGCGCTGACGTCAGTTCTTTGCACACAGCTTTTCCGCGCCAGAACACGCAGAGCCATGTGAGAACCAACACTGGTGCCATGTGAAACTAGGGCCCTGAAAGGGATGTCCTTAACCCTAGGTATCAGTTCGCAGAACGGGGAGGATGGGTGGGGCAGTAAGGAATCTAATACTAACTACTGTTTCTTACAGATATATCGTTACCGAAGGTAAGTAACTTGTTCATCTGAAAGAAACAGGTTAGTATTAGATTCCTTACCTTAGAATAGATACCCCAGCAATACCAACCCCGGTGGTGGGTCTGCGAACCAATACAATCCTACACCAGAAAATCCTGGAGGACCGAACGGGCAAAGAAGCCGTCCCTCCGGACTTGACTGTCCAGGCAGTAATGCCTCGCAAAGGTGTGCAGCGAGGCCAACGTAGCCGCCTGGCAAATGTCCTGCAAAGGGACTCCCCGGCCCAGGGCAGTAGTAGCCGCCGTGGCCCGAGTGGAATGGGCCCTCAGCCCAACAGGAGGCTCCTTCCGAGCCAAAGAGTAGCATGCTTTGATGCACAGAACGACCCACCGAGAAATGGTTCGTTTCTGTACCGCCCGTCCCTTCTTCTCACCCACGTAGCCAACAAATAGTTGGTCATCCACCCGGAACTGGCGTGCGCGATCCATATAAAATGAAAGTGCACGTTTTGGGTCCAGACGATGGAGCCGCTCTTCATCTTTTGAAGGATGCGGAGGCGGGAAGAAGGAGGGTAAGGTGATGGACTGCCCGATGTGAAAAGCAGAAACTACTTTGGGCAGCAAAGAAGGTCTAGTTCTAAGAACCACCTTGTCTGGATGAATGGACAAGAAAGGAGGTTTCACAGAAAGAGCCTGGAGCTCACTCACTCTCCTGGCAGAGGTGATGGCAACCAGGAAGGCCGTCTTTAAAGTCAGAAGACGGAGAGGACAGGAATGAAGCGGCTCAAAGGGAGCGCACATCAAGAAAGTCAGAACCAGGTTCAAGTCCCACTGAGGCATCACGAACGGAACAGGTGGATACATGTGCGTGATGCCCTTCAAGAATCTTGTTACAATAGGGGACTTGAACAAAGATGGCTGATCAGGTAGCCTTAAGAAGGCGGAAAGGGCCGAAAGGTAGCCCTTGATAGTGCCCAGAGCAGAGCCCTGCTGGGCAAGAGAGAGAAGAAAGAGGAGAACCTCGGAGAGAGGGGCAGAAAGGGGATCCACAGCCTTTGCTGTGCACCATGCCACAAATCTGTTCCACCGGCAGGCGTATACCGACTTTGTGGAGGGACGCCTGGCTGCCAGAATCACATCACAGACTTCAGGAGGCAAGTCAAATGGCCTCAACTGTCGCCGCTCAATCTCCAAGCATGGAGGTGGAGACTGGACAGGTTCGGGTGGAGGACCGTCCCCTGCTGCTGCGACAGAAGGTCCTCCTGAAGGGGCAGGCGGATCGAGGGACCGACTGACATGCTGAGTAGCTCGGGATACCAGTACCTTCGAGCCCAGTCCGGAGCCACAAGGATAACTTGGGCCCGGTCGCGCCTGATCTTCTTCAGCACTCTGGGCAGAAGTGGTATAGGCGGAAAGGCGTACAATAGACCGCAACTCCACTCGCGCTGAAAGGCGTCGCCGAGCGAGTGCCGTCTTGGAAACTCCAACGCGCAGAACTGATGACATTGCGCGTTCTCTTCTGTGGCGAATAGATCTAACCAAGGCTCTCCCCATTGCAGAAAGAGGCCTTTCGCCACGTCAGAGTTCAGACGCCATTCGTGATCCACCGAGCACCGACGGCTGAGTTCGTCCGCCCTGGCGTTCAGAGAACCTGCCAGGTGTTGAACCGTCAGAGTCACGCCCTGACGTTCCAGCCATTGCCAGAGGCGCAGAGCCTCCTGGCAAAGGGTCCACGACCCCACTCCGCCCTGCTTGTTGCAGTACCACATGGCGGTGGTGTTGTCCGTGAACACCTGCACCACACTCCCGTTGACAAAGGGGAGGAATGCCTTCAGTGCTAGGCGAATCGCCCGCAGCTCCAACATGTTGATATGGAGCCGGGACTCCGCCGGAGACCAGATGCCTCTGATCTCCGCCTCTCCCAAGTGGTCTCCCCAGCCCTGGAGGGACATGTCCGTCACAACTACGTGCTCCGGTTGGGGAAGGGAGAGGGATCTGCCTCTGACCCAATCGCGGTCCGTAAGCCACCACTGCAACTGTCTCGCAGTGCCCTCCGAGATCAGGACATGGTCGGATAGGTTGCCCTGATGCTGGGCCCACTGAAACTTCAGGTCCCACTGCAGAGCCCGCATCCGCCACCTGGCGTGATGCACCAGAAGGATGCAGGAGGCCATCAGTCCCAGAAGCCGCAGCGTCAACCTGACCGAGACCCGGGATAACGGCTGAAAGATGGGAATCAGAGCCTGAATATCCCGGACCCGCCGTTCCGGAGGATAAACCCGAAACTGCGCCGAGTCGAGAACCGCCCGATGAAAAGGAGCTTTTGAGAGGGACACAGGTGTGATTTCGGCACGTTGATGGAAAACCCCAGCTCGTGCAGGAGGTCTGCCGTCATCTGAAGGTGGTGGACGACTGTCTGGGGCGAGCCCGCCTTCAACAACCAGTCGTCGAGGTAGGGGAAGACTGAAACCCCTAACCGGCGCAGATGAGCTGCGACCACCGCCATCACTTTCGTGAACACCCGTGGGGCGCTGGTAAGGCCGAATGGGAGCACGATAAACTGAAAGTGCTCGTGGCCTACCGTGAACCGTAGGTAACGCCGGTGGGCCGGCAGGACGGGGATGTGAAAATACGCATCCTGCAAGTCCAACGCTACCATCCAGTCTAGCGGGTCTAGAGCAGCCAAGACCTGAGCCAAAGTCAACATCTTGAACTTCTCCTTCCGGAGGAAGCCGTTGACGTTCCGTAGATCCAAGATAGGACGCAGGCCCCCCTTGTCCTTCTTGGGTACCAGAAAGTAGTGGGAATAGCAACCACACCCTACTTCTGGCCCAGGAACGCTCTCGATGGCCCCCTTGGCCAAGAGGGCCGTAACTTCCTCCTGCAGAAGTGTCAAGTGGTCCCCCGACACACGGTGGTTCTGTGGTGGCATGGCTGGAGGGGTGGTCTCGAAGGGGAGGGAGTAGCCCCTTCGGACGAGCTGCAGCACCCACCTGTCCGATGTGATAGTGCGCCAGCGGGAGTGGTGATGGCGAACCCTGCCACCCACTGGCGTCACATGGGCCTGAAAGCTCGGACTAGGAGGATTTGGAGGCTGCTGCGGGGGGAGGTGTGGCCTGACCTCGTCGCTGTCCCCGACCGCCACCACGGCGGAATCCACGGCCGCCACCGCGTTGAGAAGTGTTCTGCGGTGCGTGGCTGGCAGCACGTGTGGGACCGTCCCTTCCGTGGCCACGAAAGGAGCGAAACGAACCCGTTTGCTGGCGCTGGGTCGAGAGACCCAAGGACTTGGCCGTGACCCTGGAGTCCTTGAAGCGCTCAAGCGCGTTGTCTGCTTTGTCGCCAAACAGGCGACTGCCATCGAACGGCATGTCCATCAAGGCATTTTGGACATCCGTCGAAAAATTGGCGGATCTCAGCCAGGCGTGGCGACGAATCGCCACCGTCGTGGACATCGCCCTGCCCAGCGAGTCGGTCGTATCAAGACCACACCTGATGGAATACCTCGCCGCGTCTCGGCCTTCAACCATAGCCTGGCCGAGCTTGTCCCGTACCTCCTGCGGGCATTGCGGCAGACACTCCGCGACCGTATCCCACAGAGAGTGGGTGTAGCGGCCCAAGAGGCATGCGGTGTTGCAAGACCGCAGTCCCAGACTCAGGGACGAGAAGACCTTTTTGCCATACTGGTCGTACCTCTTAGATTCCCGGTCGGGCGGGGCCGACGGGAACGCGGATTGGGAAGTCGAGGCCTGGATCACCAGACTCTCAGGGGTGGGATGGGTGGACAGGAACTTAGGGTCGTCCGAACACGGACGGTGGCGCCTGGCAACGTTCCTATCAACAGGCGAACCTGAAGCGGGCCTGGACCACGTGCCCAACAGAACGTCCGTCAAGGCTTCATTAAACGGCAGCAGAGGCTCCTGTGGGCATGACTGCGGTTTGAAGACCTCGGTGAGGATGTTAGGCTTCACTTTTGCGACGGGGAGCTCAAGGCGCAAGGCCTTGGCAGCCCTCATCAACACCACAGAATAAGCAGCCCCAGCCTCCGACGCCACAGTGGGAGGCGAGACAAAACCAGGGTTAGGAGATTCGTCCAGACCACTGGCATCACCCAAGTCACCTGTCCAGTCCACGTCGTACTGACACTCGCGTGACAGAGGGTCCTCAGACCCCTCCCAACCCTCTCCATAATCTTCATCATCACCATATACTGATTCAATGATGTAGACCGGCTCCTCGGGGTCAATGGGCCCCATCGGCGCCGGACTCGGCGTCGGACGACGCCGGTCCGACTCCGCGTCCGGAGTAGGAGAGGGAATGGGGGTGGCGCCGCCCGGAGCCGGCGCCGGAGCCCCGACACCGGCCGGAGCCGGCGACGGAGTCGCGGCGCCGCGCGGAGGCGGCACCATGGGTTGCCCCGATGGAATCGGCGCCGGAGAGGCCGGCGGACCAGCCGGCGTCGACCCTGAAGGGCCCAGCGGCGCCGGGGCCGGAGCCGCCGGCGGCGTCGGGGCAGGAGCACCCGAACCGCTCGGGCCCCCAGACGGGGCCACGGGGCCCGCAGGCGCCGTAGGCCCCGCCGGAGGAGACAGCGCCCTCATGGCCATGAGGAACTCCTCTATCTCCTCGCGCGACGCGCCTTGCCCAGGGACCGACGGGTATGGCGCAGGCGGCGTCGGCGACCCACGCGGGGCCGCGGGGGTGGGGCCACCTGAACCCCCGGCCGCATCGCGCGAGCGTCGGGGGGAGTCGGGGGTGCGATGACGACGCCCCGACTTCTTGTGTTTCTTACCTGAGGAACCGGAGGAATGGTGTCGACTTCCGGAGCGCTCGTGGCGGCTCCGCGACCGTTCTCCCGACCGCTCCCTCGACCTCCGACCGGACCGGGACCGCTCTCGACGCGGGGCCGACACCCGGAGCTCGAGTAGCTTGCGGGACCGCTCCCGTCTAGCCTTACTCGTTAAGGCCCGGCAGTCGACGCAGGCCTCCACGTCGTGGTCCGGGCCCAGACACCGGAGGCAGAGTCGATGGTGGTCGGTGACCGACATCGTGCGGTCACACCCGTCACAATTCTTGAAACCGGGCATCCTACCGGCACCTAAGAAGTAGATATTAATCAAAAAACTTTGGTCAAAAGACCGGAGTACTGCTCTTCGGATCTGCGCTAACTGGCGCGGAAAAAAGAAGAACTGACGTCAGCGCGCGGAGGCGGCGTCTATATACTCCAGCGACGTCATCACGGCGCACGACGCCGACGACGCGGAGCCGCAGGGGACGCCTGCAGACGACGCCTACCGACGCGCAGGGGTACTGCTACGCAAAAGTTTCCGGATCCAGACTGACGCCTGGGGATATTCTAAGGTAAGGAATCTAATACTAACCTGTTTCTTTCAGATTGTCCAGGCAATAGTGCTTAGTAAAAGTGTGCAACGAGGCCCACGTAGCTGCCTGACAGATGTTTTACATGGGACACCACGTCCCAATGCCGTAGTGGCAACTGTCGCCCTGGTGGAATGGGTGCATAGCCCCACCGGAGGCTCCTTTTTCGCCAGAGAATAACAGGCTTTAGTACACAAGACGACCTATCGGGAGATAGTCTGCTTGTGTACGGCCCAACCTTCCTTGGCACCTATGTAACCAACAAAGAGCTGGTAATCCACCTGGAACTGTTGTGTGCGATTCAGGTAAAATGAGAGCGCACATTTTGGGTCCAGATGGTGGAGCCTCTCTTCCTCTCTGGAGGGATGCAGAGGAGGAAAGAAGGTGGGCAAAGTGATAGTCAGCCTGATGTGAAAGACAGTGATAACCTTTAGCAGAAAGGATGGACGTGTTCTGAGCACAACTTTGTCCGGATGGACAGACAGAATAGGAGGTTTGCAAGAAAGAGCCTGGAGCTCACTCACTCTTCTAGCAGAGGTGATGGCAACCAGGAAAGCAGTCTTCAAAGTTAACAGATGAAGAGGACAGTTGTGAAGAGGCTCAAAGGGAGTGCCCATTAAATATGTGAGAAGCAGGTTCAAGTCCCCCTGTGGCATTACGAAGGGAAAAGGTGAGTAATGCCTTTGAGGAATCTATTTACAACAGGGGATTTGAAAAGAGAGGGCTGATCAGGAAGCCTATGAAAGGCTAAAATAGCAGAAATGTAGCCCTTGATAGTTCCCAGAGCAGAACCCTGTAGGGCCAAAGAAAGAAGGAACAGAAGGACCTCAGAAAGAGGGGCAGAAAGGGGATCCACAGCCTTTGCTGTGCACCATGCCACAAACTTGTTCCACCTGCAGGCGTATACCAACTTAGTGGAGGGACACCTGGCTGCCAGAATGACATCACAGACTTCAGGAGGCAAGTTAAAAGGAATTAACTGTTGCCGCTCAATCTCCATGCAAGGAGTTCGAGACTGGACAGGTTCGGGTGGAGGACTGTCCCCTGCTGCTGCGACAGAAGATTCTCCCTTAAAGGCAGTCGGATCGGGGGATCAATGGTCATACTGAGTAGCTTGGGATACCAAACTCTTCGAGCACAGTCCGGAGCCACAAGAATAACTTGGGCCTGGTCGTGCCCGATTTTCTTCAGCACTCTGGGCAAATGTGGTATAGGCATTAAGGCTCACAACAGACCCCAACTCCACTCGCGAAGAAAAGCGTCCCCTAGCGAGTGCCGCCTTGGAAATTCTAACGCACAGAACTGCTGACATTGCGCATTCTCTTCGGTGGTGAATAGATCTAACCAAGGGCCTCCCCACTTTTGAAAGTGACCTTGCGCCACCTCGGAGTGAAGACGCCATTCGTGATCCATTATGCACCTGCGGCTGAGTTTGTCTGCCCTGGCATTCAGTGAACCTGCCAGGTGTTGAACCACCAGGGAAATGCCCTGATGTTCCAGCCATGTCCAGAGGCACAGGGCCTCTTGACATAGGGTCCACGTCCCCACCCACCCTGTTTGTTGCAGTACCACATGGCGGTGTTGTTGTCTGTGAACACCAGCACTACTCTTCCCTTGACAGAGGGAAGGAATGCCTTCAGTGCAAGTCGGCTCGCCCGAATCTCCAACAGGTTGATATGGAGCCTGAACTCCGCCGGAGACCAGAGGCCTCTGATCTCTGCCTCTCCCATGTGGCCGCCCCATCCCAGGAGGGACGCATCCATCACCACTGTGTGCTGCGGTTGGGGAAGGGAGAGGGATCTGCCATTGACCCAATGCCGGCTTGCGAGCCACCACTGCAATTGTTGTGCAGTGCCCTCCGAGATCTGGACATAATCGGATAGGTTCCCCTGATGCTGTGCCCACTGGAACTTCAGGCCCCACTGCAGAGCCTGCATATGCCATCTGGCATGATCGACCAGCAGGAGGCCATGAGGCCCAGCAGCCTCAGGGTCATCCTGACCAAAACCCATGATAAGAGGCTGAAAGATCGGAATCAGAGCCTGAATATCCTGGACTCACCATTCGGGAGGATAGACCCGAACGTGTGTCGTATTCAGAACCGCTCCGATGAAGAGGAGCTTCTGAGAGGGAATCAGGTGCAACTTCGGCACATTGATGGAGAACCCCATCAAATGCAGGGGGTTGGCCGTAGTCTGGAGGTGGGAGACGACTGTCCAGGGCGAGCCCGCCTTCAACAGCCAGTCGTCGAGATAGGGGAAGACTGCAACCCCTGATCTGTGCAGATGAGCTGCGACCACCGCCATCACTTACTTGGACACCAGAGGGGCACTGGTAAGGCCAAAGGGGAGCATGGTAACCTGAAAGTGCTCGTGGCCTACCGTAAACCGCAGGTAATGCCGGTGGGCCGGCAGGACGGGAATGTGGAAATATGCGTCCTGCAGGTCCAACACTACCATCCAGTCTCAAGGGAAGACCAGACCTGAGCCATAATTAACATCTTCAACTTCTCCTTCCGGAGGAAGCGATTGACGTCCCTAAGGTCCAAGATAGGACGCAGGCACTTGTCCTTCTTAGGCACCAGATAGTAGTGGGAGTAACAACCACGTCCTCCTTCCCGCGCAGGAACGTGCTTGATGGCTGCGACTTCCTGTTGAAGAAGTGCCAAGTGATCCCCCGACATGCCGTGGTACTGGGGTGGCATGACTGGAGGGGTAGTCTCGAAGGGGAGGGAGTAGCCCCTACGGACTATTTGTAAAACCCACCTGTCCGAAGTGATGGTGAGCCAGTGGGGGAGGTGATGACGTATCCTGGCGTTTGATAGACATGAAAAACCGGATTAGGAAGGTTTGGAGGCAGTGGTGGCTGGGGTGGAGGTGGACTGACCCACCCGCTGGCCCCCTGACCCGGCTCGGCAGGTCCCATGTCCGCAGCCGCACTGAGACTGTTGCTGCGCAGGCCTGTGGCTCTGAAACAAACTTGACGGGGCGCCCCTTTCGTGACCACGAAACAAGCAAAAAGCAAAAGGCAGAGGAGGGCGCATGGTGGAAAGGCCCAGGGACTTGGCGGTAGCCCGTGAGTCCTTAAAGCGCTCCAATGCTCTATCTGCTTTGTTGCTGAAAAGGCAATAGCCATCAAAGGGCATGTCCATCAAAGTGTTCTGGACATCCCCAGAAAAATCAGTTGTCCTCAGCCCGGCGTGGCGACGGAGTGCCATGGTCGTGGAAATCGCCCTGCCCAGCGAGTCTGGGGCGTCAAGGCCACAACGAATAGTGAACTTGGCTGCATCCCTCCCTTCAGCAATAGCTTGAGAGAGCACTGTCCAGGCCTACTCCAGACATTGAGGCAGCACGCGTGCCACTGTATCCCACACAGAGTGGGAATAACGGCCCAAGAGGCATGCAGTGTTCACTGACAGCAGCCTTGAACTGGCGGAAGAAAAAATCTTCTTACCAAATTGCTCCAGTTTCTAGGATTCACTGTCCGGTGGTGCGGTAGCGAAATGCGCTCGGGGACGCGGAGGCTTGGACAACCAAGCTCTCAGGGGTGGGGTGTTGGGAAAGGAAAATGGGGTCGCAGGCAGCCAGGCGAATGCGTCAGGCCACGTTCCTGACCACAGAAGCCCCTGTGGTGGGCCTGGATCAGGTGCCCAAAAGAATGTTCGAAAGTGCATTGTTAAAAGGCAGCAGTGGCTCCGAAAAGGTAGCTGCTGGCTGAAGCACTTCTGTCAGGAGATTAGTCCTGACGGCCACTTTAGGGAGCTCGAGGTGAAGGGCCTTGACCTCCCTATGCAACACCACTGCATAACTTGCACCCTCCTCCGTAGCCAGGGTAGGAGTAGACACCATGCCAAGGTCAGGAGAGGTATCAAGACCACTAGCATCCCCCAACTCCTCTGCCCAGTCCGGGTCAAACTCACATTGTGCTGTGAGAAGGTCCTCAGACCCCTCCCAGTTCTCCCCTTCCTCCGAAGGCTGATAAACAGGCCGAAAATAAGGAGGCTGGACATAGGGATAGAGATCCCCCATTGGCGTCTGAATCAGTGTCGAGTGGCGCTGTATCCACATCGGGCCTGAGACTGGGGCGACATCGTCCGGTGGGCCGGGTGACGTCGGAGGTGGTGTTGGTGGGGTCGACATCGGTGGAGGTGTCACAAGGTCAACCGGCGTCGACCGGGATCCAGGCGTGGAGCCAGAGAGGTCCTGCGGCATCGGGGCCGGAGCCGACAGCGATGCCGGAGGCTCTGACAGTAAAGGGCTAGAAACCCCAGTCGGACCCACAGGGCCCCAAGGCGCACCGGCGGGGCCCGACAGCCCAAAGAGGAAAGCCATGGCTAACAGAAAGTCCTGCAGCTGGCCCGGAATCGCCGACGGACCAGGGAAGGGCGGGTAGTCCGGCGGCGACAGCATAGGCTCTGCCGGACCCTACGCTGGGGGAGGCACCATCCACACCCTCATCTGCGTCAAGCGAGGGGAAGTATGGGAGCGATGGCACTTCTTGGACTTCTTGGAATGTTTTGTCATACCTGACCCCGAGTGCGAAGACTTCGATCCAGATGAATGGTGGTGGTGGCTATGCGACCGGTCCTTCAACCTCCCACGGGACTGTGACCTTGAGCAGCGTGGACCCGACTGCCAGACTTCGAGCAACTTTCGGGACCGCTACCGCAAAGTCTTCGGCACCATGGCCCGGCAGTCGGAGCACGACTTGGGGCCGTGGTCGAGCTCCAGGCAGTAATGACTCACGCAGTGCGGGTCTGTCACCGACATCATGCGATGACATTCCCCGCAGGTCTTGAAGCTGGGCATCTCTACTGCACCAGGAGTCGATTGACTAAAAAAATAGAGATCAAAAGGCCTCGAAAAAACTCAGTCAAAAAGTGACTGGGGGTACTGCTCTCTCCAGATCTGCGCTTACTGGCGTGAAAAAAGAACGATCTGAGGTCAGCTCGCGAGGGCGGCATCTAAATAGCTGCCGCAACGTCATCTCGGCAACCACAACACCAACGACGGACGCAGAGCTGCAGGACGCCACCTTTCGACGCACAGGGGTACTGCTGACGAAAATGTTCCGGTTCCTGTCTGACTCCTGGGGTTAATTCTAAGGTAAGGAATCTATCACTAACGTGTTTCTTTCAGATGAACATATCCACTTATGTTATCTCTCTCATTGACGGCAACACCCTCAGGGATGACATAGAACTCATCAACGGTACCTTTCTGGTCATAGATGACAAGAACCTTGTTGACATTACCTTTCTTGTTCAAGGCTTTCTTACAGGCAATGATCTTGTTGACAGTATTCCAGTCTTCAATGACCATAGCCCCTTCTCTTCCTTACTCACTCTATCTTTAGATGTCATTGACGAGCCTTTCAGTGACATACTTTGGACGTGTTGTTTCTTGCTCGTGATCAAATCTTTTGTGAACAATCTTTTACTGTGTACAGTCTCAGTCACAACCTTCAGTCTTTTAACTGGTACCTCATTTTCACCTGAGGCACATTTCCTTTCCTTACACTTTCTGGGAACTTCTTTAAGTGGGCAACTCACAACATAATGCAGCTGACCAGAAATCACACACTTAAAGACAGGGATTGAGGGTCCTTTTGCCTACTTTTAAGTCACCTTCCTTTACTCCCCTTTACTGGTTGTGCTCAGCTTACCTCGATGTTTTGAGGATTATCTCTTTGGCCTTTCCCAAAATAGCCAGAGCCAACCACCTTTCTCGATCCTTCAAGGTTTTTGTTGAGAAGATTTTACCTATGTCACACTAAGCCGGTATATGGTGTGGATGTAAACATTATAAACCCTTGAGTGTGGATAATTCGCGAATATCTTCTTTTTTTTCCACCGGCTTTACAAGCCCTAAATAATGATTTCCTACTTTGAGCCTCAGCCATGATCTGATTTTGCTGTGTGCTTTTGAGAATATACATCTGTCAAAAAGGAAAATGCTACTTACCAGTATGCATCTGTTCTTGGCATGTAGGGCTGCAGAGCCACACACTAGTGCATAGATCGCCATCTGGTGGTGGGCCCGGATGATTACACTTTGTTGTTGTCTTGGAAGAGTCTTTGTTTGGTAGGTGACTCCTCCTGTAGCGCTTAGTGCGCATGGGCATCGACTCCATCTTTAGATTGTTTTTCGCCACTGGGGAAATGATTGAGTTGTATAAGTGCAGAAAAAGATGTCCATGTCTTGTGTATCTAATTAAGATAATACTGAAACAGATATAGGTAGCCGAGGAGGCGGGTGGGTGTGTGTGGCTCTGCTACATGCCAAGAACAGATGCATACTGGTAAGTAGCATTTTCCGTTCGAGGCATATGGGCTGCAGACAACACACTAGTGCATTGATTGCATAGCAGTTTTCTCCCTTAGCGGCGACCACCAGTATCTGTTGCATTAGTGTGAAATAATGTCTTGAGTACAGCCTGGCCCACACTAGCTTGTTTTGCTTGCACATCTACACAGTAGTGATTTGTAAATGTGTGTGGTGTAGACCATGTAGCTGCTTTGCAGATATCATCTAGGGGTATATTTCCTAGAAATGCCATAGATGCCCCAAATTTACGGGTGGAATGAGCCCTAGGGGGAATGGATAGAGTGCGTTTTGCTTTTTGGTAACACATTTGAATGCATTTAACAATCCACCTTGCAATCCCAGCTTTTGAAATGGGATTACCTTTATGTGGAGGAGAAAAGGACACAAACAATTGTTTTGTTTTACTAAATGGTTTTGTCCTATCAATGTAGTAGAGGAGTGCTCTTTTTACATCTAATGTATGTAGAGCTCTTTCCGCAACTGTTTGTGGTTGAGAAAAGAATACTGGCAACTCA
Organism: Lissotriton helveticus; assembly: GCF_964261635.1. Taxonomy (NCBI): domain Eukaryota; kingdom Metazoa; phylum Chordata; class Amphibia; order Caudata; family Salamandridae; genus Lissotriton; species Lissotriton helveticus. The sequence continues at coordinate 1,353,311,329 of NC_136059.1, read as the reverse complement.
ATAGATTGATTGAGGTGGAACGGTGAAATGACTTTTGGATGAAATTTTGGGTTTGTTTTAACCCGTTGGCTGCGGGGCCAATTCCCCCGCTGTGCTGGGGGGCAGGGGGGCGTGCTCATCGCCCCGATGCTCGTGACGAGCTGAGCTTGTCACGGCCACACCCATTTTCAGAGAACGTTCAGTACAGCGGGGGAATTATTCCCATGTGCGAGCGTTCGGACCGTTATGACGAGCTCAGCTCGTCATGAGCACCGTGGCTCATGACGAGCAGCGTCCAACGGGTTAAGAACCACTTTGTTGTGATGGAGTTGTATGAATGGTTCTTGAATTGTTTTTTTTTAAACAATTTTTATTTGGAAAACCTTATATATGTTGCTGCAAAGAAATACAGACACGGGCCTACAACCCTTAGGGCCGGCCGCTAGACAGAATCAAAACCTTGCAAAGCAAAAATGAACACAGTCCAGCATCACTCGGTCCGAAGACATAGTAAAGCGTAACAGCAGGATATATATTGAAGCGTGTCCACGAAATATCAGGATTGAAGAGGATTCCATTTTATAATAAGGGAATAAGGATCCAATGACAAACAATCTAGCAAAGTCATACTCTGAGCAAATCGTGCAGTTGGATATTCGCCTGCAGTATAAGCATGATTAAGAAGTTAGTGGAGAGCGTGAAAATCAGAATATGCAAGCATACAATAACCATGCGCTAAACTGTGAAAAACATAAGCGCACATTGCAAGATCCTCCCAATTCTTCCAAAAAGAACAAGACTTGACCCCCCACCCGATCCAAGGTATATAAGAAACAAAGAAAGAGAGTACGAGCAGAAAAAGAAAAAAAAAGGGGCCATAGAAACAAAAGAGAACCGAAAACAAACCCCATCCCATCCCCATACCAGCAGAAGGCTACGGCCTACCCCCCTCTATAGGCATGCCTGTCGCCCCAACAACTGAAACCCCAAATAAGGAAAAAGGGGAGGAGGACCCTCGCACCCGCCCCCAACCCCCCCCCCCCCCCCCACCGCACCTCAGAGGAACATGTAAGCTCCCCAAAAGGGAGCGGCCATCTTCATAAGTCCATCTCACGTCCCCCACAATTACAATAACGAGCCGAGTCCTGCAGAGCCACCGGAATCACCGACACAGTAACAAATCAGGCAATATTCATCCTTGGCCAGTTCGAGTTGGAATAAGCCAATTCCCCAGCCCAACAGTTCCACGGGCAGGCGAGCCTGGCGACCAAACCTGCTTCTTATAAGCCACCCGAGTGCTCTGCGGAGGCCGCAGAACAGTGACGACACCTCCTCTCCAGTAGTCGCTTTCCAATATCAAAAGTAACCCGTGTTGTTGTTTGGTGGCTAACACATGAGTCGGGAGAACCAAACGAATGTCAGTTGTGCAAATTCGGCTGGCGAGTTCACTGCCCTCAAAATCCAGCACTTTGCAACCCAGGGAGTCCTCGGTGTCCAATGGCCGAGCGTAGCCGGGTATCCGACATATCATACTCCCATCTATGCCCACAGGCCCCATTTCAGGAGCAATGGACGCCAGCGAGTCATGGAGAGTCAACAGACTACGGCTCAAGAAGGAGTGAACGTCAGTAATAGCCAGGAGGACATCTCCTAGTGTGTACTCCCTTCCTCCGCTGTCGGCGGACACAATGCTCCTCGCCCCCGGGGGCCCCCCGGACAGGATAGTGCACATCGTAGCAGGCATCCGGGGTCCCAGTGTCTCTGAGTAGTACGCGTTGGGGTCGGAGCGGAGCACTTCAAGGCCCTTAGTATTACAGTACCATCAACATCCTACAAACCATGCCCAGGAAAAGAAAGAAGGGGGTCCATAGTCCGACATTTGCCGCGGCCGGTCACACTGAGGGGCAGGCTACCCCGGGCAGTCCACCAGATAAAGTCCGATGCGGGCGGCAGAGCTGTCTTCGGTGCCCGGGTCGCTCACCACAGGGAGATCAGCCAGATGCGTGTTGTGAGGCTCGGGGCACGGGCATCATGCTCCGTCTGCATCCGCTGGAAAAATCGGCATGCTGCAATGACCGCCGGGGTCCATCGGTCCCCCCATCCGGCCGCGGCCGCTGTTGTTCGACTCCCCTCCGGCCACGTCACAACTCGAGGTCCCGGATTACTACCAGCACAGGCCACAATCTTCGCGTCGACGTTTTTCGGCCATCCGAGGCGACCGCGAACTCGGAGTTGCACGATCGGGTACCGCACCACTTCAGCTATGCGGGGGAACAGTGGAGATGCAGGATAAATGTCAGGATGTTAGGGAGGGAGAGGGCGAGCGGCGGAGCCGGGCTCCTAGGCTGCCATTTTGGACACCGACTTGGTTCCTCCTGAGGTTCTTGAATTGTTAATGCCTGGATCTCACTCCCTCTTCTGAGTGAGGTCATAGCAATTGAAAAAGCAACTTTCCATGTAAGGAACTGTAATTCACACTTATGCAAGGGTTCAAATGGAGGACCCATTAGTTTAGTGAGAACAATATTTAAATTCCATACACAGGAGGGTGGTATTCTGGGATGAATTATTCTTTTGAGTCCTTCCATAAATGTTTTGATGGCAGGTACTCTAAATAATGACAGATGTTGTCTGTTTTGAAGGTAAGCTGCTATAGCAGCAAGATGTAACCTGATTGAGGAGGACGCTAAACTACATCTTTGTAGATGGAGCAGGTAACATATGATGTTTTGGATAGAAACATCTAGTGAGTTAATGTTGTTATTTGTGCAATACACAACAAACCTTTTCCACTTGGCTGCATAACATGCTCTAGTGGTGGGGTGTCTAGCTTCTTTTGTAACATTCATGCAATTAGGCGGAAGATTGAGGTATCCAAATTCCAAGACCTCAGGAGCCAAATCGCTAGGTTGAGCTGCATTGGGTCTGGATGCATGATCTCTCCATGGTTCTATGTCAGTAGATGTGGAGAGAGGTTTAATTTTTGATGTGGTACTACCGAGAGTTCTAGTAGTGTGATGTACCACGGTTGTCATGCCCACGTTGGTGCTATGAGAAACAATGTGAGGGAATGTTGCTGTAGTTTGCGTACCACTAACGGAATTAGTGGGAGAGGTGGAAAAGCGTACGCAAATTTGTTTGACCAACTCATCCATATCGCATTGCCTTTGGACAATGGGTGTGAATATCTGGCCGCGATGCTTGGGCATTTGGAGGTGCGGTGAGTGGTGAACAGATCTATCTCTGGTTGGCCCCACTTGTGAAAGAAAGGTTGAAGAACTTGAGGATGATGTTCTCACTTGTGTATCTGTTGTCTTTGACGACTTAACAGATCTGCAACTTGATTGTGAACTCATGGTAGATGTTCTGCTAACAGAAAGATTTTTGGAGGAATGGCCCACCTCCATATGCTCTGCGCCAGCCGGGAGAGCTGTAAGGAATGTGTTCCTCCCTGTTTTTGGATGTAATACATGGCTGTCATATTGTCCGTACAGACTAATACAGCCTTGCCTGATAGGTAATGCTGAAACGATTTTAGAGCTAGAAAAATTGCTAGCAACTCCAGTTTATTTATGTGGAGTAGCTTTTGTTGTAGTGTCCATGTGCCCTGTACTGTGTGTTCTTCCAAATGCTCTCCCCATCCTGTGAGAGATGCGTCTGTGGTTAGAACCACTTGTGGAGCAGGCTCTATGAACGGCTGGTCCTTGGAAAGGTTTTTGGTGTTCCACCACTGCAGAGAGCGATGTGTCTGGCCATCCACCACCACCAGATCTGTTATTTGTTGTTGAGCCTGATTCCATTGACTTGCTAAGCACTCTTACAGGGGGTGCATTTGGAGTCTTACGTGTGGCACTATGAAGATGCAAGATGCCATCATTCCAATTGATTGCATGAACACCCGAGCTGGTAGTAAGTGTTGCGGTTGGAATTTTTGTATAAAAGCTTGCATACTTTGTATCCTTGTTGGATTGGGAGATGCAATTGCTTTGGAGGTATCTATTGTGGCACCCAGATACTGTTGAGACAGGGGATGGTTGGTGATGTGACTTTTTTTGATTTACTGTGAATCCTAGCTTGTGTAGCAGGCAGATGGTCTGATGCGTGTGCTGTACACACTGGTGGTATGACTTGGATTTTATTAGCCAGTCGTCCAGATATGGGAAGACATGGATGTTGTCCCTTCTTAAATATGCCGCTACTACTGGTAGACACTTTGTGAAAACCCGAGGTGTTGTAATTACTCCGAAGGGGAGTACTTTGAACTCGTAATGTTGACTGTCTAGTACGAACTGAAGGTACTTTCTATGAGCTTGATGGATGGGAATGTGGAAGCAGGAGTCCTTGAGATCTAACGTGGCAAGGAAGTCGCCTTGTTTTAACAGAGGCAGAACCTGCGCTAATGTGACCATATGGAAGTGGTCGGACTGTATGTAAAGGTTTAGGGGCCTCAGGTCTAGTATAGGTCTGAGGGAACCGTCCTTTTTGGGGATGAGAAAGTATAGGGAGTAAACTCCTGTGTTTCAATGGTGTTTTGGGACTGGTTCTATTGCATTCTTTTGCAGTAGAGATGCAACCTCTTGTTTTAGGAGTGAGATGCTCTTGTGACATGGGATGCTGTCTGGGTGGTATTGTTGGAGGAGTGGAAGTGAGCTCCAGGCAATAAACTGACTGTATTGTTTGTCTTACCCACCTGTCTGTGGTGATGGAGTTCCAGACAGGTAGGAACTGTTGTAATCTCCCCCGACAGGAGTGGAATGGTCTGGGGGATGGGAGGGAAGTCACTGTTTGGGAGTGGAGGCATTGCGGTTGTTGTTGCCTCTGCCTCTACCTTTATTGGTGTTACCTCTATATCCTCATCTGTAATAACCTCTACTGGGCGAGGTTTGGGTGGGCACTTTATAAGAAGAGGGGGTGTTGTCTGTTTGAAAACCTTTAGAGGCGCCCCTGTAAGAGGAGCGACAAAAGGACGCTCGGTGGGTCTGAGTTTGTAAGGCTCCCATGGATTCTGCTGTGTCCGTATCTTTTTTCATTTTCTATAGTACATTATCAACTGTAGGACCAAAAAGATGTTGCTGGTCAAAAGGTTGATTTAGGATACTGGCCTGTACTTCTGGCTTGAACCCAGAGATGCGTAACTAGGCATGTCTACGTAACAGTACTCCTGTATTTATTGCTCTAGAGGCTCTGTCTGCAGCATCTAACGCACAGCGGATTGAGGTATTGGTAATGACCTTGCCTTCTTGTATTAAGTCAGAAGCCCTGGCTTTATATTGTTCTGGCAAATGTTGCATAAGTGTCTCTAGCTCATTATAATGAGCGCGATCATATCTTGCTAACAAAGCTTGAGTGTTAGCAATTCTCCAGACATTGGCTGCTTGTGAGATGGTGCGTTTCCCTGAAGCATCTAAAAGCTTGGACTCCGTATCAGGGGATGGAGCATCCCCTGTTGTCTGCGAGTTAGCTCTGTTCCTCACATTTGAGATTACTAATGAGTCTAATGGCAGCTGACCTTTGATGTATGCTGGGTCAGTTGGAGCTTCTTGATACTTCTTTCTAGTCTGGGTTAATTACCCTGGCTCTGGCGGGGTCTTTGAATACCTCTGGTGCATGTTTTACCACTCCATTAAGTATTGGTAATGTGGTTGTGGTATTATGTGATGACAGTAATGTATCCATAAGGAAGACTTCTTCCACTGGATCTGTATGTAAATCCACCCCATGAAAAGAGGCTGCCCTATGAATAAGCTGTGTAAACCCAATAGTGTCATCTGGAGGAGATGGCCTAGAAGGGTATGCGTCATCTTGTGGCAGATCTGGTGCATCTGGCGCGTTATAATCTTCCCAGGGATCATCTGATGGCCCAGAAATATTGTCTGGGTCATCAGTGTCATCTACGTGTTGCTCACTTTCTACCCCTTGTGAATAAATATCTTCATCATCATCATCCTCTGGTGTAGGGCTATGCATGGTGGATGGGGAGTGCGCAGGGGAAATGTCGAGTGGTATCTCTGGCAGTGGTGAAGGAATTCCTATGGGGGAAGTTTGAGCATGTTTTTTAGAGGAACTGGAGGTGGCTTGGGAGAGTCCATTTTCCTCTTTTCAGGCACTGTAATTATATGTCCAGTCTTTGGATGAATACGAAGAGTCTTTTGTTTTGGATCTGGGCGGAAAAGCTCTTCTGTGGAAGTATCCTTTTTCGGCGCCGACTTTTCTTGCTTGGGACCGAATTGTTTAGAAGGTTTTACAGTGTCTATTGTGATCTTTGGAGCAGATCTTGGTTTCAGTTCCGAAGACTTGGTGTTGTGTTTCTTTTTCGGATCGGAGCTTTTCGGATTCGGAATTATTGGTCCCGAAGCACGTTTAGGATCGTCGACCTTCGGAGCCAAAGTGTGTTTCGGTGCCGAGGTGGGCTTTGGGTTGACTTTTTTCGAAACCAGAGTTGGCTTCGGTTCGATAGGCTTGGGAACTGCTTTCGGGGGTGAGCTTGTTTTCGGCTCGACCGGTTGGCTACCGAGGGCTGCTTCCGTGCCGGAGTTAGTTTTAGTTTGAGGTCCTTTTGCTTGTCGGGACCGACAGGCTGACTCGAGCCCGAGTCTACTGGAGGCTTTTTTGGATTCTTCATTGCCGAGCCAGAAGGCGGGGAATCGGAAGGTTTTGGTCAGTGTGCACCTGGACCCGGAGGTGGAGATGGAACCGAAGCCTGTCCTGGTATGGGGGGTGAACAGGGTAGACGCTTGTACTCACGACCTGTTGACCAGCTGGAAGAAGATTCGTCATCTTCTGATTCTCCTTCGGCTCCAGAAGCTGAATCTTCAGCTTCGGAAACGATGTAGTCTTGCTGTTGTTCTTCGGACTCTAGATGGATTGGAGCCTCGTCTATGATGAGGTCTGGTGTCGATGAAGAGGACTGCGCCATGACTTTTCGAGCGCAACGGTCTCTTTTTTTTATTTTATTTTTTTATAAGTTTTATTTTTATTGCAAACAAGTCAAGAAAAGAAAAAATTAAAAAATTACATACATTTTTTCTTCACTGTGCATGATGCATACATCTTCCATATGTGCAAAACCAAACATAGCCTCCCCTTTTAAACATAGTTAAAAGCGGCTGAATCCATACTAAATTCTTGTTTCTTCTTGAATCCAAGACTGTAGAGGCAACCAAATTTTCTTTCCTCTTTGTTTTTTTTTTTCCGTCCTTTAGTTTCATAGATTGCTGATTCAAGGTTAAATTTCGCTAGTAACCGAGCTCTCCAAATAGAAAAAGACGGTGATTCAGAACTGATCCATTCTTGGGTGATACATGCTCGGAACACAGACATCATGATAAAAATCAGAGATTGATATTCATCCTTGAGCGGAGCAGACGAAACCCCAGTTATAACCCATTCCGATGTTAATATAATTGGTATGCCCAATATATTTGAGAGAAAACTCTGAATTTGATTAAGTATTTTAGCCAATTTAGGGCAGCTGTAAAACATATGTATTACGTCTGCTCCTCTCAAGGTACATCTATTACAGCATATGCCTGTGTTTGCTCCCAATTTCATTACTCTAGCCGGTGTATAATAGAGATCAAACAGAACTATATAATGCTGTGTACGTGAACGTCCGGATAAAAGAATGGAGTTTGCAAGCTCTATTCATTTCTCTATCAGTACAGTATCCACCCCTAATTTTTCTGACCATTTCTGTTGGATCACAGTTAAATCATCTGGGAGCGTTGTGATAAGTTCATTATAGAAAAAAACAATCTTTTTTTTTACATAGAGACTATCTATCACTCCGATTTTTTTTTAGGCCCTGTTGTTCAAAGGATGTGATAGAGCTTAAAAAACTATATATCTGAAGGTATTTAAAGTAGTCCTGTACTGATATATTAAATCGTGTTTGAAGTTCAGGGAATGTAATTATGCAATTATCATTCCACAAATCTCCGAAATAAGTAATCCCTTTGTTCCCCCATTTTCTCATAATAGAATCTCTAAAGATTGGAGGAAAGAAGTATGGTGAAATTAAAGGAGTATATCTTACTAAATTTGGGATCTTCATAATTTTCTTAATCATTTTCCATGCCCTATATGCTGCGACTATCACCTTGAATTTTGTTTTTTTATAGTAGCTTGGTTCTATAATGCTTAGCAAATGGCCACGGGCTTCTGTACCTAAAGCAAATTCATAGATAGATGGTGTATGTGCTAGAGATATTGGGGCTTTAACACCTACTATTAAAGGAGCTATAAATTGCAATACTGCAGCGAGATAATAAAACAGAAAATGTGGGACACCCCACCCTCCACTAAGTTTTGGGACGATCATTTTTTTGTAAGCTCTCCGGTTACCTCTGTAGCCCCATAAAAATCTAGTCACCATCCTCTCCACTTGTTTAAAAAAATCTAATGGGAACTCCAGCGGTATTGTTCTAAATAGGTATAGAAATTTGGGGAGGATTAACATTTTTAAAACATTATTTCTACCGTATAAAGATAAATGTAAAGGGTCTATACGTTCAAGGGTAGAATTCGCTTTTTCCAGAATTGGAGTATAATTTAGCTTTGGTATGTTAGAAACTGGGGTTGTTAAATTTATTCCTAAATATAAAGCTTCTGAAACTAAATTAATTCGAGGAGGAGGATTTTCACCTACAAATAGTGTTTGTGTTTTAAGTAAATTCAATTTATAACCTGAAAAAATTCCAAAAGTTGTTGCTAGTTCCTCAATCTTAGGGAGAGCTTTTTCTAAATTTGTCGTGACCACCACCACGTCATCCGCATATGCTAATGCTCTATATGTTACACCTGCGACCTTTACTGGAATTATCTCTTCTTCTCTATTTAACACATTCAAAAAAATATCTATATAAATAGCGAAGAGAAGTGGAGAGGAGGGGAATCCTTGTCGGGTGCCTCTCTGAATAGGAAATGAAGCAGACTTAATAGCTCCTAATTTAACACAAGATATTGGATTTAGATAGAGCGTTTTCAATGCTATTATTATGCTTGGACCAAATCCCTTTAAATATAATAAGTCCCATAAATATGACCAGGTCACCGTATCGAATGCGACGGTCTCTGATGGCTTTCTTGGACCGGAAAGAAGCGCAGGCCTGGCAATCTCGACTCTCGTGCTCTGGGGACAAACAGAGATTGCAAACCTCATGTAGATCAGTGTGGGGGAATTTGTGTCCACACTGAGGGCACTTCTTGATGAGGGCACTTTTGTTTAGCCAAAGGCCCAATGGCGCAGTTGGGCCCGACGGCCTCGGCGAACGCAAGGAATTGAGAAGCACAAGCCTTTGTTCGACGCGGATAACTGGAATTACTATTGCAGACGGTACCGATGGTATGATGTAGGACTGGAAGTCGAAAGGAGATCGGTAACAGAACCGAATGATAAACACATCCGAGCTCGATGGCAGAAAAAAACGATCGAAAATTGGAGTTGATGCCCATGCGCACTACGCTCTACAGGAGGAGTAATCTACTAAACTAAGACTCTTCCAAGACAACAACAAAGTGTAATCATCCGAGCCCACCACCAGATGGCGATCTATGCACTAGTGTGTGGTCTGTAGCCCATATGCCTCACTCACCTCCTTTCTCAAATTAACTGCCAAAGGATTCCTCTTCACCATCTGTGTGGTGAAAAATATTGCAGTTGGAAGCCTCGGGTAGGGGATCAACTGGTGTGGTGGCTTCTGATTGGCTGGCATTTAGGTCATGCATAATAAGGTGGATAAGGTGTAAGGAAAGGTTTAGATGTAGGGCAATGTAAATGGGTGAAGGAATACATTACTGCGTTACTACCGAAGGGTTCCCAGTCTGATAACGGGGATAAATACAAGCACATGCATCTATAAAAGATCCAATCCTGGAGAAGAATCAGGTTCACTATTCCCAGCCTGCAAATCAGAGAACATCTTCCAGATCAATCACTGATGAGCAACATAAACAATCCAACCGTAGCCAGAGAATGAGCTTGTCTGAAAGAAGCTATACTCCACATCAGAGGACACTCTCCTTCACACCACAGAAGAGATTTACCTCCTCAAGAATCTGGGCATCAAAATAATAAGCACAACCATATAGAAGGCAACATCATCTCTAAGTGGTTCTCAATAATGTGCAATATCATCTATGCATCCAACTTGACTGGAGACACCCTCTTAGCATCATGATCTTGCTCCATCAGATGCCAATTTCACAGAATGAACAATCTAATGGTGATAGGCAATCATTCTGCTCCTCCAAAAACGTTCTGACAGACTATCAACAGAACATCACCACCATAGCAACTATGTCTCTCCCCACAACCATCAAAGCAAGCCTCAATGACCTCAACAGTACCCATGAAAAACATAGAAAACTATCAATCCCCCCCCCAATAAAAACATACTGCACTAAGCTCCCTGTTCTGCTCTCGCAAGAGCTTTCCGACACAACAGCATCCTCTACAACAAGCATTTACAATGCAACGGTTTCGCCTTTGGAGAAGTTAGAGCTATTGGCATTGTAAATGACAAAATTTATATTTATGTGCTGGTTTTGAAAGCAGATAAATAAATGGCATTGTCATTTACATTGCCAATAGCTCAATATCTCGCAAATGTGAGAACTATTGTACCCTACGGACGGAGCGGAGAGCAAGCACAACCAGGGGGGGCAGGAAAGCAAGCACAACCAAGGGGGCAGGAAAGCAAGCACAACGAGGGGGGCAGGAAGGCAAGCACAACGAGGGGGAGTATCAAACACTACAAACAGTTTCAGTGTAAGAGCCCAGGCAAATTTACATTTTGCTGTTTGGGTGCTGCGTGTCCATCAGCGAGAGGTACATTTTTAAGACCATTTACAGCACTCTATGGATATTTGCGGAGGGACCATAAGGCAGCCGTCTCCAATTGCTTAAAAGTAGCACCAGCCTTGAGTACAAATGAATAAGTAGTCAATACTTAAAGACAAAAATTACACAGTACAAAATAAACACCATAACCTTCCAAACATCCTCAAACCTAAAAATGCACGACCAACTGATCTCACCTGTTTGGCATTTAAGGGAAATGCTAATTGTCTCTCAGGAAACGCACTAAAATGTTGATTAGTCCTACCATTACACACATTGGAAGAACTAATAAATCAACATACAAACACGAATCACCAACGTCATGCTGAATAATATGGGCTTTTTATATAGCGCTTCAAACTACACCTCTGCCTTCTCTTAGCACGGTAAATAACAGATGCTGTTAACAGCTCATTTAACAGTACTCCGTTTATCGACCTCAGAAGAAAGGAACAGCGAGCTGCCTTTTATTGAGACCTCTACATTACAGCGATGAGGTCACGGTACAAACCATCTTGCCAGAGTGACAACCACTTTAATGGCAGAAAGGATGAAAACCTGTTGGTGCTCTCTCTCTCCTTGTGCCATGTATATACTTGTAAGGTTCACCAGCAGCAATGTGTTCAGTTTTCTAGCAGACACCCTTCTTCTCCTTTATATTCTACTCCCAGGGTCCAGGTACATGATTTTTCCTCGTCATTTGTCTAGTGGGCATATAGTGCTTAGAAGCGATGGGGAGCTGCTCGAGCAGTGTTTAGGGAGAGCCTGACCCGGCGGTCTTGGAAGCTTGGTCTCAGGGCAGGCTTCTGGGGGCCAGGGTGACGGGATCTCGGGGTCAGTTATCCCTCCCCCTACAGATGCCACTCAACCCCTCCACCCCCCAGCCAGAGGCTCCACCCCATCTCACCTAAAGCTTGTCCCCTCCTGGTTTTCCACTGTGCCGCTGGCTGCAGTCCCAGCAGGCAGGGGGGCTCCGGTTCTCCCCGGTCCTGGGGTCTCAGCTCCCGGTTTCTCCCCCCGTCGTGAGGCCCCTGTAGGTCTGGGTCCTCCCCGCACTGGTTAAGACCCTGCCCCTTCTCTCCCGGCCCCCTTCACGCTTGTTATTCCTGGCGCACCCTAGATTCGAGTCAGCACCCCGATACCGCCGGACCCACAGATCATATGGCCACTGTGTCTGCCCCCTCCCCTGGCTTCTGAGACGGGGGAGAAAAGTGCAAGGCGTAAGCGCATAGGACGAAGCAAAGGGTCAGGGGGGAAAAACGAGGCAGTACAAACAAACATACCTCAAGGAAAAGGAAAGGTGCAGGAAAGAGAAAAAAGAAACACCGAAAGAGAGAACAGAGAAACAGAAAATAACAAGCACCTACGAGGACACAGGGGGCGGGAGAGGACACGGACGGCGGGAGGGGGCGGGAGAGGAGGGGGGCAGGAAGGCAAGCACAACGAGGGGGAGTATCAAACACTACAAACAGTTTCAGTGTAAGAGCCCAGGCAAATTTACATTTTGCTGTTTGGGTGCTGCGTGTCCATCAGCGAGAGGTACATTTTTAAGACCATTTACAGCACTCTATGGATATTTGCGGAGGGACCATAAGGCAGCCGTCTCCAATTGCTTAAAAGTAGCACCAGCCTTGAGTACAAATGAATAAGTAGTCAATACTTAAAGACAAAAATTACACAGTACAAAATAAACACCATAACCTTCCAAACATCCTCAAACCTAAAAATGCACGACCAACTGATCTCACCTGTTTGGCATTTAAGGGAAATGCTAATTGTCTCTCAGGAAACGCACTAAAATGTTGATTAGTCCTACCATTACACACATTGGAAGAACTAATAAATCAACATACAAACACGAATCACCAACGTCATGCTGAATAATATGGGCTTTTTATATAGCGCTTCAAACTACACCTCTGCCTTCTCTTAGCACGGTAAATAACAGATGCTGTTAACAGCTCATTTAACAGTACTCCGTTTATCGACCTCAGAAGAAAGGAACAGCGAGCTGCCTTTTATTGAGACCTCTACATTACAGCGATGAGGTCATGGTACAAACCATCTTGCCAGAGTGACAACCACTTTAATGGCAGAAAGGATGAAAACCTGTTGGTGCTCTCTCTCTCCTTGTGCCATGTATATACTTGTAAGGTTCACCAGCAGCAATGTGTTCAGTTTTCTAGCAGACACCCTTCTTCTCCTTTATATTCTACTCCCAGGGTCCAGGTACATGATTTTTCCTCGTCATTTGTCTAGTGGGCATATAGTGCTTAGAAGCGATGGGGAGCTGCTCGAGCAGTGTTTAGGGAGAGCCTGACCCGGCGGTCTTAGAAGCTTGGTCTCAGGGCAGGCTTCTGGGGGCCAGGGTGACGGGATCTCGGGGTCAGTTATCCCTCCCCCTACAGATGCCACTCAACCCCTCCACCCCCCAGCCAGAGGCTCCACCCCATCTCACCTAAAGCTTGTCCCCTCCTGGTTTTCCACTGTGCCGCTGGCTGCAGTCCCAGCAGGCAGGGGGGCTCCGGTTCTCCCCGGTCCTGGGGTCTCAGCTCCCGGTTTCTCCCCCCGTCGTGAGGCCGCTGTAGGTCTGGGTCCTCCCCGCACTGGTTAAGACCCTGCCCCTTCTCTCCCGGCCCCCTTCACGCTTGTTATTCCTGGCGCACCCTAGATTCGAGTCAGCACCCCGATACCGCCGGACCCACAGATCATATGGCCACTGTGTCTGCCCCCTCCCCTGGCTTCTGAGACGGGGGAGAAAAGTGCAAGGCGTAAGCGCATAGGACGATGCAAAGGGTCAGGGGGGGAAAAACGAGGCAGTACAAACAAACATACCTCAAGGAAAAGGAAAGGTGCAGGAAAGAGAAAAAAGAAACACCGAAAGAGAGAACAGAGAAACAGAAAATAACAAGCACCTACGAGGACACAGGGGGCGGGAGAGGACACGGACGGCGGGAGGGGGCGGGAGAGGACACGGACGGCGGGAGGGGGCGGGAGAGGACACGGATGGCGGGAGGGGGCGGGAGAGGACACGGACGGCGGGAGGGGGCGGGAGAGGACACGGACGGCGGGAAACGTGCACAGGACAGCGAGGGGGGGGCGGAAAGGCACACGGAGGGGGCGGGAATGGACAGACTTTCAGTGAAAGGGGAGGGAACGGGAAAAAACGTAACTCCGCCCTGGGAAAAAATCTCGGGAACGCCCCCGAATCTGGTCCGGCCTTGACGGACAGATCCGGCACTCAATGGCTAGCCTCCATTTATGGAGCTAGCCAATGAGAGCCGGGGGACGTTCCCGAAGTCCTTATGGTCAACATAGGATTTCACCTGCGCCGAAAAGCTGTGCAGAGCGCAGCCTTCGGCAGGCGAAACCCAAAAACGAAACTAGAAAAACACAGATAAAGAACAAATGCCCAGATGACAGTGTCACTAACGAGAAAGCACTCCAAGAGCAGGATTTTCATCACAGCAGTTACATCTTATTACAGCAACTTGTCGTCTATGCCAAATCTCTTATAGACTCACTCCGGACATTAATGTAGCCTTCAAGAATTACTTCAACTTGAAGACTTAGACAGCATGGTACCAGCTCACATAAATGAAGAAAGTGAAAATATACATCCCTGAAAAGTTCTTCAGAAAGGTAGTCCTGGTCTAAATCCTCCTCAAACTTGTTGGGGCAAAGCCACTTTACAAGTGTATCTAATAGCTGGATCTCATGAACAGCAGCAACCAGTCTCAAAGACCTGAAGAAATTAAACCACATCTCTCATAGTGTGGAAGAACTATAATAAGATCCTTCCAAGGACTTCTAGCCTTCAGTATCATCACGTCAGCTGTGAACCTCGTGGGATGCGTTGGAGCTGGTTTTACACATAGAGGCTCTGCTAGGCAACAGGGAAGGTTGTGATATAGCTCTCACACTAATAAGTGCTCCTTAGAAAGGCAACTGCATATCAGATTGTGTACAACGTATGCACGCAAGAATTTGGTAATTTTGCCTCACTGAGTATCAGCTTCCAACATGTGCAACACCTAACCTTGTGGTGAATATTGCCTTACAGTTGTTTCAGTTGACACATGTCTGCTTCCATTCCAAATGTCAGAATTCTGGCATAGCAGTTTATTTTAAACTGCAACAGCAACAATTGTTCTTGAAACACCAACATAAAACAGAGATTATCTTTATTCTATGGCTATTATAAAGAACATGATTTCCTAGAGTGTAGCAAGGAGATACATTTATTTATTTTTAAGGTCTCCATTTCAAAGGTCGTGTATAGTGCCAACTTAAGCCCACTTGTGTGGTTTTGGACATGTTTTTTATAGGTGAAAAGAGATGGTTTTAGGCCTGAGGTGCACGAGGAATTAAACAGGCATAAAAGAGGCATAATGAAACAAGAAGACACTGCACTGAATATATTCTGTTTCATGACGGCCTATGTGTGGATTCACTCCCTATAAACTTTGGCTGGCAGTTGAGCAAGTTACAAGAGTCAAGTAAACAATCAACAGTTTACAAACGTGGGAGGGACCCAAAATATCTTTGCCCCATACCCTATATCAATTAAAAGGACAATGAAATGATGTTTTTGACCGGAGGTTCACTGGCACGCAATGCCCCAAGTGCACTGGGATGAGTTGCTACATGAAGTGGAAGAGAAATAGCGTCCTTGTGTACATTTTCCAGGGTTAGTCAAATTGCTGGAGAGCCCTCAAGGCGGGGCATAAAAGAGAGGAGCCTCACCATCGAAAAGAAGTGTATCACTTGCCTCCATCTCAACATGAAGTTGAGCGGCCTGGAATAAATCATTTGTTAGCAGTTCCATCACTAAGAGTTGCCATAGTTTGTTATACCAGGAGTTCACTTTTTCTCCAAAATAGTACAATAAGTTGCCTTACCAACCCCAGCATGAGCAGTGTTAAAGACCGGTGTTGTGAGGTCATGTGAAGCTGGAGTTCTGATCTTATGCCCAGGATAGTTAATGATGGGATGGATGGGATGGGATAACCCAAGGCCTCTGACATTCATCAGGCTGCCTATCTAAAATGGATTACTGAGCAGGACTACCAAATTAAGATAAGATTTTTTTTACTCACCGCAGTTCCACCATTCATCAGGAGTGGATGGGAATATTTAAGTGAAGGTGCACAGGGATCATGTACCATTGGCAAATTACTTTGTGCTCTATTTCCCTTTAGAGCAGAGGTCTTCAAACTTTTTGATGCCGAGATCCCCTTGTAAAACCTTTTTAGGCGTAAGGACCCCCTTCCGACAAAAGTTTCTAGAAACTGGTACTCCTCATCATCAACTTTTGACAACCATAAATGCGCCTGTTAGACCTCATCACATCCATCCATCATTCATCCACCCACACTTTCACACATCCATCCATCCAACCTTTCATCCTTCCATCCATACATCCATCCTTCATCCAGCCGCCCTTTCATCCTTCCATCCATACATCCATCCTTTACCCATCCAAACTTCCATCCATCCACCCATCATTCATCCACCCGCCTTTTCACACATCCATCCATCATTCATCAATGCAACCTTTTATACATTCATACATCCATCCACCCTGTCATCCTCCCATCCATCCTTCATCCATCCACCCTTTCATCCATACATCCATCCTTCATCCATCCACCCTTTCATCCTCCCAACCATACATCCATCCTTCATCCATCCAACCTTTCATCCATCCATCCATCCACCCTTTCATCCATCCATCCACCCATCATTCATTCATTCCCCCACCTTTTCACACATCCATCCATGCATCATTCATCCATGCAACCTTTTATCCATCCATCCTTCACCCTTTCATCCTTCCATCCATACATCTATCCTTCACCAATCTATTCTTCATCCATCCACCCTTTCATCCTTCCATCCATCCATCCATCCATCCATCCATCCACCCTTTCATCCATCCATTCACCCATCATTCATCCACCCACCTTTTCTGTGCCTCTCTCATTTAGGGGGTGGGGGGAGGGATCAGTATCTCTCTGCGTCTTCTTCCTTCTTCTTTCC
Organism: Lissotriton helveticus; assembly: GCF_964261635.1. Lineage (NCBI taxonomy): Eukaryota > Metazoa > Chordata > Amphibia > Caudata > Salamandridae > Lissotriton > Lissotriton helveticus. The sequence goes on along the minus strand of NC_136059.1, from coordinate 1,353,294,468 downwards.
CGCTCATGGGAAGGCATCTCTGTGCCTCCCTGCTGGGGGCAGGAGACGTGTCACGGGACCCACAGCTCCAGGCGCGCAACATCCATTGAACTCAAGGGGCTACACTACAGCCAGTTCTCCCAGCTCCCCCCCCCCAGCTCCCCCCTCCCAGCTTGTGTATGTGAGCCCAGCTGAAACAGCTTCAGGGACACACACACAGCCACAGCGGAGTACTTGACAGGTCTTTAAAAGACCTTTTACTTGTTAATGAGGCGTTGATGTTTTTCACACCTCGGTGTGAATTAGGCCTCCGCCATGAACACCCTCGATCAGCCCAATGCCAGGAACTGCACTCTGCAGAATCTGCGACCCACTTCCCAGGACTCCACGACCCCCCTCGGGGTCGCGCCCCACAGATTGAAGACCTCTGCTTTAGAGGTTGGTTTGATGGCTCAAGGGAGTGTCACTCCAAAGTTCTGCCCATGGTTTGTCTGCGATCACTCCCTGGTCCATCTCTTAATTAGCTCGCTAAACTGGAGTGCAGCCTATAAATGTTGGAGACCACACTCCAGGAACCCAAGTAAGAATGAATCAGTCTTCTAATGTGAGTCAGAGACTTGGAGGCTGCCTTCACATTGGTGGTGGGGCGGGTGGAGAAAAGCCCAGCGTTCTAGTTGCCAGTACTGGAGCCTGTTTGATTTGCTTTTGGTGCAACAGATAGGCTTGTGGTCTACATTTGGCCTTTTCCTAGTGGCAGAAGGTCTCCCTCCTCCCACAGCTGGAAGGGTGCTGGGTTGTGGGTGATAGGAGTGTTTGGGGAGGGGATAGTAAATCTATACCTCTGGAACGGGGCCTCTGGTGACGTCGGTGGACGGGGCGAGGACTTTAACAGCTGTTCCTTTCCGCCCGTCCCCAGGACTCCTACGGCCCCTTTAACACGGCCTGGAATTCTCCAGTGGAGGCGGAGCCGACAGCCCTGACGTCGCACTTGTCTGGCCAACCAGAAACGGAGGAGGCAGATAAGGAAGCCCGACTGGAACCAGCAAGCGCGAAAGCCGGAGGAAGAACGCGAGAGGAGACGACGGAGTCGAGCAGCATTCAAGAGGAGAATCCAGTAGGAGAAGAAGACAGGCAGCCCAGCAGCACCAACACGCCAGGAGGCCACCGTCACCACGAGCCGCCCGCCGCACTTCTGGAGAAGTGTGGCTAGACAAGGTACGGGCCGGTTAAGGGGACTGTTTTCCTCACAGGGTGGGACGGGGTAGGAGAGGCTTGAGGGAGGTCACGGGACCGAGTGTGTGTGTGTGTGTTGAACCCTCGTCCCGAGCACGCTCCCAGCAATTGTCTGTTGTGTCGGATGCAGACTAATAACCTTCACTCCCCGTTCCCCCCCTCTTCCATATTAGAACCCCAGAACCTAGCAGTAACCTCGGGGTTGTTTTTCTTTATTTCCGCATGGCCTTGCTGGAAGAATTCAAGCTGACCGACTGGGTGAAACACTGAAGGCAGGACATTGAAGCCAGGAAGGATCTTGGCTCCAGCCCCTGAGACCCAGACGTTTTCCTTTTGTTTGTTTGCTTTCGACCTCCCTAACCGGAAACTGTTTATTTGAGGGGAATTCTCCCTCCAGAGACAAGAACTGCTTAATTTTGACTGGTGTTACTATACTGGAAATAAAAGTGCCCCTTCCTAATTTCGAAGAATGGTCCTACCTTTTGTCCGACCTTGAATTCCCCCTCCTGCATCGTTGGTACCCAGAGAACTAAGCCTTGCTGAGTGCCCTTGATACTCCCATACCCGACTGTTCCCCCTCACAACCTCCTAGACGGTCCTCACTGGGGTGGCGAATTATAAATTATATTGGAGTCCCAAGGGGAGCGGTCAACTCCTGCCGGGTCTATAAAGAACCATTTCTTATTGCTTTCCCTCTCGGGGCACTATGAAGTAATGTGGAGGTGTGCTGCCCTAGAATGTCAGAGAAGGTGAGGACATCGTATTACTCATCTCACTAGGTGCCATTAGGACCCTCTTTGAAATGCAAGGCCTCCCTCCCCCAGTACATTAACATCCTCTCCTAAGCAAACAACACACAACTCAAACACTCCCTCTTGAAGAAGACCACCCCCCAGTACAAGAAATAAGTTAATCGCCTGCATGACCAAAGTCGCTATCTGGATAAAGCATGCTGTATCAAGCTCAGCAGCGACAAGACTGAAGCAGTGATCTTCAGCAAGAAAACACCTCGCCATAGGACTCCAACTGGTGGCCATCCAAACTCTGACCCACACCAAAATCCCACACCAGGAACCTCGTAATAATAATTGCCAGCAAAGTAGATATGACAGCACAAGTCAACGCTGTCACTGTATCCTGCTTCAACACCCTGAAGATTTTGAGGAAGATCCTCAAATGGCTCCCAAGTAACATTAGAAAAACTGTCACTAACGCTCTACTCACCAGCAAGTTGACTATGGGAATACCCACTATGCCGGGATCACCAAGCAACTCACTAGAAGACTACAAACCAACCAGAACGCGGCAACTAGACTCACCCCCAACCTACCACACAGAACTCACATCTCGGGGAACCACACTGGCTCCTGATACACAAACATGCTCAATTCAAACTCCTCACTTAAAGGAAAGTGCCTTCTTTTTGCATGCTTGCCCCCACTTTTTGCTAAACAGCTGATGTGCTTTGAGTGTGCCCTGGGTTACTGCCAAACAGGTACCCAGGGCCTATGTTCTTTCCCTAAAGTGCATTGAAAACAAAACCTAATTGGCACTCTTTGGCCACAGGTCATTTCCTTCTAAAAGGCACCACAGGTACCAAGGGAACTGTGGCCAGGGAAGGCCTCTAAGGGCAGCAGCACTTATTGTGTGACCCTTAGAGGCCCTGTACCTTTACACGCACACACTGCCTTTGCAGGCTGCGTGTTTTGGTGCAGAACTAAGTGAAGAGTCCACATGGCACACATCCCTGTGTGCCATGCCTACAACCCAGTGCCCTGGCATAGGTCAGCCACCCCTCTAGCTGGGTGCACTATACCAGTGGTGATGGTACAGGTGCATGAGCCCTATACCCCTACAGTGGCCAAGGCAATTATTAGACATTGTAAGCGCTGTAATGCCATTAGGAGTATACGGCGGTGGGAGTTTGTCATTATGAACTCCACAGTACCATAATGGCTTTACTGAAAACTGGGAAGTTTGGTATCAAACTTCTCAGCCCAATAAACCCACACTGATGCCAGTGTGGGATTTAATAAAAAATGCACATAGAGGGCATCTTAGAGATGCCTTCCTGAAAAAAGAACTAACTCTAATGTCCAAGCTGAGTGGCTGCTCGCCAGCTGCCACCACCAGACATGTTTTTGGACCCCAGGGTCGAGAGCCTGCTCTGACCCAGGGGGGCTGAAACAATGCACATCCTGCGATGAGGTGCCAAGCCTCCTCACCCAGGCTGGGCAGGGGGTCCACCTTTGCCAACCCCACCCTCAGGTGGGGGAGGCGAGGTGAAGCACAGCTCTCAGTCCCCGCAATCTTGCAGATGGTGATATCCAGCCAACCAGAGTGCCCCTCTCCCACTGAAGGGTGGCAGCATAATAGGGGGTGTACGCACCCCAAGGAAGGGACCCATTGGTCCCAAAATTACCTACCTGCAGCTCCCCTAAATTTAATATTTATGGGCAACCTAGATCCTTGCTTCCTCAGACAAGAACAGACTAAGAAGAAAAGAAAAAGAAGGACCGAAGAAGCCGTGCCAAAGCTAAGAAGCGGAGGACACCCACTGACTTGGTCCCAGCCCTACTGCTTGTCCCCATCTCGAACCTGCAGAAGCGAAATCCGGGTGTGTCCTGCAGCCAGCAACCTCAAGAACCCAGAGGGCCTGCCCTGCCTTCCACAGAAAAGAGTCTGTCTCCAGTGAGCACTGGATTTGCTCACTCACAGACTCTGGCTCCAGCCAAATCCGCGAGTCTGCACCACTCTGCACCGGACGCCCACGGCTCGAGTGCCCCAACACCATGAGGTCTCCTCAGCGATCCTGACCTGAGATCTGGTGATCTCTGACCTGCCTCGAATCTCCCAACAAAGCCTGTAGCCTCTTTCTGGAGGATCTCCCCAACCGCAACCGGAGCTGGTAAGGAAAACCCAACACCTAAAGACACCCCAGCACCCGAAGTCCCACGGCCTTGGGTGGCCCAACCGACGGAGTCCCAGCATCCCCCGTCATCCTAATTTACCTCTTCAATTGGTGGTCACCTCCAGAAGATCTCTGTCCCCAAGCCCGCAGTCTTTGTTGAAACCGGAGAGTCCGCAATGAAATCAACAGGGCACCCGACAACAAACTAGCACCCTCCACCCAGCTGCCACTGCAGGTGTACTTTGGGTGCTAAAACAGATCCCCTTTGCCCTGAACTAAAGCCCAGGTGCTTTGCTCCCACAGCCTTGTGGCCTGATCATGAGCAGCCACCAACCGGAGGCCACCTATCCCGCATTGGATAACATTGGGCCTCAGCACTCTGCACCCAGCCGCCCTAGTGCCGCTGAGGGTGTTTTGAGAGTGCATCCTTGACCCTGGGGGAAGCCTGGTTTTAACCCCAGAATACTAACTCCCACAACAAAGTACTTACCTGTTAACCGATAACTTCATTTCTCTCCATAGGAATACATTGTCTGTTTTTCCTTGAAAAATGTTCTAAGTGTGGAGTTGGTTTTGTATTGAACTTTGAAAAATTGCAAAGAACTAATAATTGCTTACTTACCTTTTCTCTAGGAATTGGCCCAGTGTGATATCTAGGTGTATCCCACTGAGTAGAAAACGTAATCCAGAAAGTAATCTGCATAGTAATTCAAAGTAATTAACAGTAATTTCCACTCTATTGAAAGCATTTACAAACCTTCAAAAAGTCATTTTCATTTAGCTTGCTTGAATTGTTCAACCTGCCTTGAAAATGGTCAAACACACTTACATGTGCCAGGCTTGCTTAGTTCTAGGGCACAAGTTACTACTTGTGTAACGATATATCTGTAAGAGGCATTAGTTAGTGATAGTTTCCTTACCTTAGAATATCCCCAGGCATCAGACTGGCTACGGAAAGTTTTGCTTAGCAGTACAACTGCGCGTCAGAAGGTGGCATCTTGAGGCTCTGTATCCGTCACCGGTGTCGTCAGCGCCAAGATGACGTCACGGAGAGTACTTAGGCGCCACCCATGCGCGCTGACGTCAGTTCTGTACGCGACTTTCCGCACCAGGAATGCAGAGCCATGCAAGATACTGACCATTGGTGCATAAAACTAGTGCCCTGAAAGGGATGACCTTAACCCTAGTAATCAGTTCGCAGAACGTGGAGGATGGGCGGGGCGGTAAGGAATCTATCACTAACTAATGTCTCTTACAGATATATCGTTACACAAGTAGTAACTTGTGCATCTGAAAGAGACACGTTAGTGATAGATTCCTTACCTTAGAATAGATACCCCAGCAATACCAACCCCGGTGGAGGGTCAGCGAACGAATTAAACCAAAAATGTCACGGAGCACTGACCGGCCGAAAAAGCTGTCTCTCCGAACATGACTGTCAAGGCAGTACTGCTTGGTAAATGTGTGCAGCGAGGCCCACGTAGCTGCCTGACAAATGTCCTGTAAGGGAACGCCGCGTCCCAAGGCAGTGGTGGCTGCCATTGCCCCGGTGGAATGGGCACGCAACCCCACAGGAGGTTCCTTCTTGGCCAAGGAGTAACATGTTTTGATACAGAGAACGACCCACCGAGAGATGGTCCGTTTGTGCAAGGCCTGACCTTTTTTGGCGCCCACGCAGCCAACAAAGAGGTGATCATCCACCCGTAACTGCTGTGTACGTTGCAGACAGAATGCAAGCACACGTCCAGCTCCGATGTAGAGGGAACCGGTTGCGGTGGTAGGGCTGGAGAAGGGACAAGTGGCGTCGGGTACGGCGACGAAAACGGTGCCGGCTGGGGCCTAGCTGGAGCCGTATCCCAATTCGGATCCCAGGTTGGAACTAAATGGTCCAGGAACCGGGGCAGGGGTGGGAGAAACGGCACCCAGTGCGGCACCTGTGGCGAAGCCAAGGACGGCGCCAGGGCAGACGGCGCTGCACCCTGTGGCGCCGGGGCTGTAGCCGGCTGTGCAGGATCCTGTGGGACCGGGGCTGGCGCCAGTGGCGGAGCCACCGGGCCAACAGGATCTCGACACGGGACCGCAGGGTCCGAAGGCGTGCCAGCGGGAGCAACTCTTGCATCTGTTTGGGAGTCGCCGACGGACCCGGGTATAGGGGGGTAGGCAGCAGGACTTTCCGGCTCCAGAGGAACCGCAGCGGCGAAGCCCCTGTCCCTTTCCTCCGCCTCCGTGGAGCGACAGGGGGACGTCGGAGAGCAAACACGCTTCTTCGACTTCTTTTTATGGTGTCGCTTACCGGAATTTGAAGGCGAAGACTTAGAGCCCGAGGAGCGACGGCTCCGGTCCCGCGAACGGCCCCTAGACCCAGAGCGGCGGTGAGAGAAATGCCAGACCTCCAGCAACTTCCGGCACCGTTCCCGCAAGGCCTTTGGGCCATGTTTCTACAGTCTCGTCAGTCCCGGGAGTCATGGCCGTTCTCCAGGCAGTAGAGGCACACATCGTGGGGGTCCGCCACCAACATGTTACGGCGGCACAACCTACAAGACAAATTCAGGCATCCCTACGTGCACCAGGAGAAAAGAAAAGGAGACAAAACGTCTAAAAAAAGTAGTCAAAAAATGACTGAGGTACTTGCTCAATCCGGATCTGAGCTTTCGGTGCGGAAAAAGAAAGAACCGACATCAGCGCGCATGGTGGGCGCCTAAGTAGTCTCCTTGACGTCATCTCGGCGCTTACGACGCCAGCGACGGACGCGGAGCTGCACGACCCCACCTACCCACGCGCAGGGGTACTGCTAAGCAATACTTTCCAGATCCAGTCTGGCGCCTGGGGATATTCTAAGGTAAGGAATCTATCACTAACGTGTCTCTTTCAGATAAGCTCTCCTCTTGTCCATGCGATTTGTCCTCCATTAAAAGTACTTTGCACTTTATATTTATAAATTGTGTGATTGCCATCTATTGCCTGTATGGAAATATTTAAAACATAAGCAATTCAGACTTACTTTGTTCTATTTGCAACTGTTACCCACATTCCATCTCTGTGGCTTTAGTTCACTATATTCAACATGCCAATAAGATCAGAAGCACTATATAATAGAGGGGAGTTTATACGGTGATTGCTGAATGCCACTGTATATGTTCTTGACATGGTAAAAGCAGTGATCTGATGTATTACACTGGTGTATTATACTGAGCTATAGATATGTATTTGAAATGTTACAGATAATCAAGTCAAGTCAGAAACCTTTATTTCGGTCAATATGACCATAAAAGTATACAATAAAAGCAGTAAATGCAATACAAGGAAATAGACAAAAAAGGTAATCTAGTAAAATGACATCCCGATCTATAATTAGGCACTGACATAGTTTCTTATCCCATTTAAGATAGGGACGAGGTTTATGTTGAATCACTCACTAATCATTACACTTGGTGTTTTTTGTGGTTTTTATGTATCTTTTATGGTTATTTTACTAAAGCAAAAATATTTGATAATTATGATAAAAAGCATCCATCAGACCCAGGTCTTTAGCTTCCCTGACATGGCTGTTGTACCAGAGAGCAACCAAAGGTTCCCATATAAATCAGGATTCCAGGGTAAATTGAAATCGCCTCCAACTATTAATTCTCCCCTGGGATTATTCTCCTGGTTTCGAAGGAATGGTTCTGGAGCTGAGTTAAGGGCATAAAGGATATGGAATACGTAGTGGTTGACGTAGTTTGAGGTGGAGCTTGACATAGCATCTTTCACTGTCCCACTGGATTTTAGTGTTTTTGGTCCTCCTCAAATGCTTTTTTTGCAAAGTATGGCCACTCTCATATTTGTTGTTGGTGAGGCCCAGAATTGGCTGGGTAGTATCTGTGTTGCATTCGAAATTGGCTGTAATGCAGTAAGAGGGTTTCTTGCAGAAAGACTAGATATGTACCCTGACTGGTATATGTACCTCCAGACCTGCTGTCTTTTGCCTAGGGAATTCAGGCCTTTTACGTTATTCAACAGTAATTTGAATGGATATTTAGGGTAATTTCATCTGCCCCCTATGGGAAAAGCTCTCCATCCATAACTCCCTGTGCATAGAGCAATGCTTTCCCCCTTCATGTACCAACAATAAACAGGTTTATCTGACCAACTAGGCTTAACAATTATCTCTAGCATATGCCTAAGCGTCACATGTATTGGAAATGGGGGCGGTGGGGGTTTGGGGTGAATGGGAGACAATGACTCTAGGGACATAAAAAAGTTTGAGGCATAGAAGCAGTGAGTGATATGTCAGGTCATGGTTAGTGTGGCTCTATGGACGGTCATTTCATAGTGTGGGAATTTTTCAACTTCCCTTGGCCCCTACCAGAAACCATTGTCCCAGGATCCTCTCTCAGCTTCACATGCTCAGTGGATTGCCATTACCATTGGCAGTTCATGAGTCCACTGTTGGGTCGTCCGGCTCCTTGTGTGTTCTTAGTCTCTGGGATCCCAGTATCATCTTTTGCTGCTTCCATTGGCCTCAGGTGAACTGCTTCTTCTTTCACTGCTGCTATGCTAGGTGACTGTGGCCATTGGGGTCTATTTCTTTACTGGATCATCTACCATACTGGTCTGAGTTTGTCCCTGCTTATGCCTCCCAGTCTGATTCCTAAAGTTTCTTTGCTTCTCATACTGATTGCAGTACCTTTCGCTGGCCCTATGTAGGTGGGAAGGATAGCTGCATTGGTAAGGAATTTGCTGTTCTCTTAGGAATTCTCTTACAGGGCTAGAGTCTCTGTGTTTATTCTGGGTGATCGACAAGAGTTCTTGGAAGAGTTTGTGGCCCTTGAAGACTGTGTCTTTCTCACTCATCACATAATTGCGGTCTTCTGAGGAAGGCACTACATGCAGACTTTGTGAAAGTAAGAAAGAAACCATCATTCACATTATCTTCATCTGCCTTGCCCTTTTAGAAGAGCGAAGAGCTCTATCGCGCAATCCTTTTAACCAAGGGGCCATACAGACATGCAGACAGGCTGCCTTTGAAGCTCTGAACCCATAAACCGCTGTTTCAACATCTGCTTTGTTACGTTTAGGGGCCCAATCCAAAAAAAGGCTGGTCTTTGTAGCTTGAAAGCTAACAGTGATGTTTTGAAAACTACCACCTAGCATGTTCATCGGGTGATATACTTGGGCAATACCCCAGTTTTTTCTAAAAATCAATCTGTAAACATAGTTTTAAAAGTATATATAGATGTTAAAAGTGAAGAGAGGAGAGGAGAGAGCTGCAGGAGGCTATCCGGTGAAGAAAAAGCAGCTAGTCCTAAACTTTTTGTGAAACTGGAGGAAATCTTTTGAGCATCCTAAACCAACTTGAAGGGAGCTCCAGTCTGATGGGGTATTCTGGAGAATGATTCTGTGGTGACCTATGCATAATCTAATCTGAATGACACACAGAATGCGCTTGCTGTCTGACGTTCAGTGCAACAAAAGATATTGTGTTATGTAAATAATTTGAATAGTAAATTCTACAATACAATACAATATGTCAAAGTTTAACAATGAAAGAGTTGTAGGGAAGATGTTGCAAAGCTGTTAATTGGAGGAAAGGGTCTAAGGCCATCGCTTCTATTTTAGTTTGGATATGCCCCTTGATACACACATCCATATATTTCAGCATGTTCTTTTGGCATTTACTATTGTACAGAACTTACAAAGCAGGATTATTTGGAATGTTGTACATTGTCTCTATCCGGTGAATTGAGCGTTGTAATTCTTTGAAGTGCACTGATAGGATAGTTGTCATTTGCGGAATGTGGTATGTTATTTACAAGCTGTTTTTAATGACAGTAATATAGGTGGTGACGGGTAGCAGAAATATATTTTGCAAGAGGACTTCAGTACAGTGTTTACAGAAAATAATGACGACCAATTAAAATAACAGAACAATAATTCAAACAGAATTACCTTTAACAGGTGCAAAAGAAGGCCGGAGGTTGTCTAAGTGATGGAAAAACGTCTTGTCACACATAGAACTCAATGGGGGGACTATGCCAGCAATTTCATTGATGACTTTGCTTCTAACACGCTTTGGTGGATGAGGCTTTTTGAACAACTGTTACAAAGAAAAAAAGTAATATGTTAATGTGTTGACATCATTGGGGTAGTGAACTTAAGCAGCTTAAGTGTGGTCTACCACTGGACCTACTGAAACGTTTATTAGTTTAATTTTTAATTCTGTCGACAAAAGGTCATAAAGTTCTGTTTAGGGAATATCAGGTCAGGACTAGGATTGAGGGATAAGTGCAACTAAGTGAGCCAAGTTCATTTAAAGAGACAAAGAAAGAAATGATGAAAATATCGAAAATGGTGAGGCAGCAAACAGAACAAAAGGAAAGGGAAAGTTAAGAGGGACAAATAGAGAGAGGAAAGATTGGAGATAGAAAGTGGAAATGATAATATGGAAAAGGCAGAAAGAAAACATTGAAGTAAGAAAATGGGAAAGGAAGGAGGTAAATAGGAAGGAGCGAAATAGGAAGGAAGGAAAAATAAGAGGGTAGACGAAAGAAAGGGGTCAAGGATAGATGGGAAGATGGGTGGAAAGATTAACAGATGAAAGTGTATTGGATAGAATGATGGATGGATGAGTAATAGAATTGATGAGCAAACGGAAGAATAGAATGGTGAAAGGACTGATGGAAGTGTGAAATGATGGAAAGGTGAAAGAAGGCAAAAATGGAGGGTGGCACGATGAATGAGCAGATGGGTGAATGTAAGGTGAATGGAACTATTCTAGGGAGAGTCACATTGCTTACTCTGTGTCATTACAGGTTTAGTTCTGTGTGTGTGTGTGTGTGCGTGTGCGTGCGGGGTGTAAGGGGGGTATTTTAATGTTCTGGCTTCTCCCCTGGCTGACAATGTAACAATGTGAAACAGCAACAGATGTTACCTATAATCATAAATAGGTCAGGTTTCATTGCAAACATATGTCCACAAATAAAAGAAAACGATCACAGTACCTAATTATTAGTTATAATCATGATTAACTAACTACAAAGTGAACCTCAACAGTCATAGGTCAAGTTAGCATATGCCATGCCGGCGCCTCTATTTTAATCTTCACTACAGTGAAGAGAAGACAGTAATAGAAGGCATTGTAACCTGTTTGGGTATTTGTCCAAAGTTGTTGATGAATCCAATGGTTGCCGTCTCCTTCAAGGGGTCATTGATGTTGTAAATATCCACCTGTCCTTCATAGAAGAGATGATGGAACACATTGACAGCTTCTACTGCTGCAGGACCTTGTTGCTTGTACCCAAAGATCAGGTCAATCCACTCGTGCAGATGTGCGCTCACATAATCACACTCCAGGGCCTGCATTGAATCATCATAATACAGAAAGGATCAGCAGAGATTATTTATAGTAGTTGCCAGAGGAAACCTCTTTTTTTTTTAAATGTTGGAGTTTCAGTAGGACAAACAGTATGCATTTCATACAGATACAGTAGTTACAAGTAACTCATTTTAATCCCTTGCACTTCATCTGTCGGAAAGAGCATCCAATATCTATTTTTAACCTCAAATTAGCACAAGTAAAGATCACACACAACGTACATATCCAGTCTTTAAGCTAGAAACAAGTGCATTTGAATTTCTTCATATATGTCAGGAACACAAAGAGGTTGCTAGTGAAATAAGTAACATCAGGAAATGCACAGTTCACGCATATTAAAGCCTACATCGCTCACTTCCCTTTGCCCCTAACTGTTCTTTACACAAATCAGCTAAGTTCTGGCTTTCCACTAAGAGTTTCATACTGCAACTCTCATGGTTTCGGATGTATCCAGTATGCCAAGTGAAAAACGGTCAGTGCAAATTTGCTTGTTCTATGTTAATTGACATAATTACCAATACATATTTCCACTACTTGCAGGAAACACACCTCAGGCTCACTGAAGCATCCAGATTCCAGCGTCGCTGGCGCAGCCAAGTATATGCCACTAGCTTCTCCTACGCCAGGGGGGTTTTGAGCTGGGAGTCCCCTATACTGTAGAGGAAGAGGTAATAGTTGGGGAGGGCCGATATGTGCTTATAAAAGGTCGACTGGATGGCCATCTGTGAGAAAGTGCCATCTTTCTTGCATGGTATGCCCCCACTTTTTTCTGAATTGCTGATGTGCTTTGACTTAGTGTGCCCTGGGCTCCTGCTAATCAGGTGCCCAGGGCCTGTGCTCCTTCCCTAAAACAGTGTCGAAACTAAAACCCAATTGGCATCTTTGGCCACATGTCAGCCCCTGGTAAATGATACCCTAGGTACCCAGGGCTTGTGACCAGAGAAGACCCCTAAGGGCTGCAGCACATGTTGGACCACCCTTAGGGGCCAGGCACCCTGACACACACACACACTGCCTTTGCAGGCTGAGTGTCCTGGTGCAGAACTAAACAAAGAGTCGACATGGCACACCTCCCTGGGTGCCATGCCCACAAACCCACTGCCCTGGCATACATCAGTCACCCATCTAGCTGGGTGCCCTATGCCAGTGGTGTGGGCACAGGTGCATGAGCCCTGTGCCCCTACAGTACCCAGAAAACCAAAGGGGATGATGGACGGAGTGTTGAACAATGCAAGCACTCATCCCCAGTCAACTGATCTGGGTTTATCCATCATCATTCTTTAGCTCACTCGGCCAACCCAGTTTAGAAATGGCCATATGCATATCAGTCCGAGCCTGTGCCTCATGGGTACAGTCCTATTGAACATCAAAAAAGAATGCCCCAACCCTCGTGTCTTTTTACAGAAGAATCTATCAAATGAAGACCAAGTATAACTTCATGAAACCTGGTGCAGTACTTTTATTTATACCAATTATTCTTGTTTTTTTATATTCTTATTTTTTGAAAAAGTTTTCTTTTTTAGCAGAAAAAGGGGGAACACACTTGAACATTTATACAATATTTACAATGCTGACAACAAGACATTGAATCAAAGCAATATCACACTGACACAAGACAATATATACATAATATACACTTTCATCATTGTTTTGAAAATAAATCAATAACTTGAAAAAACAAAGCAATGTGAAATCAAGAGTAAGAACAACAATAAGGCGTTTTTCACTTAATCATTCAATGATATAACTTGCTCTTGAAATGTGCAGACGCGTTTCAGGTTCGAATATTTAGTTTTCGAACCCTCTTCAGGGCTTTGTTATTCGTCTATAATTTTAATGCAGGGCATCTTTTCATCTAAAACCTGGTGGACACGGCTTCAAGCTCTTAATTCTAGCTGCACAGCGTCCGTGTTCTCGTGGAGGGAGGGGATTGTGGCAACCGGGCTGACCTTACGCCTGCTTGTTCAAACTGGAAGTGTTTTAGTCCTTTGCACGCACGCCGTTTTGTGCAGAAAATCCTGTTCTGAAATGTCGACTCGGTCCCGGTATTCCGGCGTTCCTTTCCGAGTGATTTAACTTTTTGCGCACTTAGTCTGTTCACGAGCTGTTTCCAATGGCTGCCTTCACCATCCACATCTTGCTCAGCAGTTCAGGTTGTCATTACGAACTCCACAGCACAATAATGGCAACAAGTTTGATATTAAACTTCTCAGCACATTAAACCCACACTGATGCCAGTATGGGATTTCATGTAAAATGCACTACAGAGGGCATCTTAGAGATGCTCTCTGAAACCTAACCTACAATCCACATCTTGTCTGAGAGGCTGCCTAGGCTGCCACACAGAAGACATGTTGCTGGGCCCCTGGGTAGAGAGCCATCCGCTCTCCTCCACCTGCAACAATGGACGTCCTGGGCGAGATGCTAGGTCTCCTCCCCCAGGATGGGCAGGATAGCTTCAAAGGCATGCCCGCCTTTGTGAGCTTCTCCAGGCCACTTGCTGTACTCAGCAATTGGCCCCTACCGGTTTTGACCCCCACTCTGGCGGGAAACCCTCCGTGAGGAAAGGGGGTGTGCCAGCTTGTGCCAACTCCACCCCTCAGGTGGGAGAGGCGAGGTGAAGCACAACTCCGGGCTCCAGCCGTCTTGAAGATGGGGAGCCCTGCCCAATCAGAGATAGGCTCCTGCCCCCCTCCCACAGGAGAGGAGCAGGATAGGGGGTGTACACACCCTAGGACAGGCACCTATTGGTCCCTGCCATTGCCCTACCTGTAATGCCCCTACATTAAGTATTTAGGGGCACCCTGAACATTCCTTCCTCAGATCCCGATTCGAAAACAAGAAATACGATCAAGAAGAAGAAGATCTGCCGTGCAGCTGCTAACAAGAGGACGACAACACCTGACTTGGCCCCAGCCCTACAGGCCTGTTGATCCTTGAACCTGCTCCTGCTAAATCCCGGCGACTCCTGTGGACAGCAACCTTGAAAACCCCGGAGGACCTGCCTGCCTTGAACCTCTTAAAGACTGGGAGTCCCATGAGCAGTGGTTCTGCTCAAACAGCAATACCCCTGGTGCCAGCCAGGAACCGCGAATCCAGCGCACACTGCACCCGCCGAGCCCGGCCTGTGCCTAAGTGGACAAAGACCCTGAGGAGGTCCCCCCGGCGATTCTGATCTGGAATCCAGTGCCCAAGGACCCTCCTTGATGACCCAGACGATGCCTGCAGCAAGGGAACCCTCCAACTGCGACCAGCAGAGGGTAAGATTCCCGACGTCAAAAGACACCCCTGCACCCGGCACCCAACGGCCCCCTGTGCCCAACTCTTGGGTGTCTACCTATCCTTCAAGAACCCAACTTACCTCTTGAAGTGTTGGTCGCTCCTCAAGAATGTCCGACCCCTTAGCCTGCAGCCTTTGTTCACTTTCCAAGATCTCCACTGAATAACATTGAGCGCCCGACGGCTCAAACGCATCCTGCACCCAGCCGCCCGAGTGCCCCTGGCAGTGCAACCTCGGTCCTAACCTACTTCCCCATTTGTCCTGAGCAAGTGGCCAGAAGCCCAGCTCCCACAGCCGCGTGGCCCGCTTGCCAGCTGCCAGCAGCCACCAACCGAAGACCCCTGCCTCTCATTGGATAACATTGGGCGTAATTACCTCTGGACCCGGCTGCCCCTTGTACGCTGAGGGTGTATAAACTGTACCTACCTGACCCTGGGAGACCCCCGAGTCTATGCCCAGAATCTTAACTCTGCCAGTCGAGTACTTACCCAAAAGCTGATCACTCACTTGTCTTCTATAGGCTAACATTAACTGGTTTCACCTAGAAATTCTTCTAAGTGTGGAGTTATGAAACTTTAAAATATTCACCTAAAATCATGCTGTTATCAGGAGAGAACCCAGTGCTTCATTATTTTAGCCCAGCACTGATCCTGTAAAGTAATCCTAACCGTACTTACCAGTAACTTGAATTTCCTTCCATAGGAATCCATTGTCTGGTTTTCACCAGAAAAGTTTTTTGTCGATTTTCAGAAACTACAAATATTCCTTAAATATCGCCTGTATGACTTAAACACATTCTTTCAACTGTTTACAGGAGATGCACCAGTGCTGGATCCAGGATCCAACCCTGAGTAAGAAAAAGTAATCATAACACTACTTACCTGCTAAATTAATTTCCTCCCATAGGATAACATTGGTGATTCTCTGTGAAAAAGTTTTTGTCAACTTTTAAAATACAATAATATTCCTTAAAAATCACTACTGTAACCAAAACGCTTTTACTTAACTGTTTACAGGACATGTCCCAGGACTGAATCTAGGATCCAGTCCTGTGGTTAGAAAAGTAATCTACAAAGTAACTAATTGCATTTAACTAGAAATTCCCATTGAGCTCAATGTTGCATTGTGTTTGAAATTGTGTGCCTATTGCAACAACTGTAACTATTGTAATCAAAAAGTCTATTGCCTATTTGAAAAGTATTTAACTAAAGTAACTCATTCTGAGAAAGTATATTTTGATACCTTGTTGGTTCTAAAAATAAAACAACTACATACTTTGATACAAAACAATTGGTCTAGAGCTCAGTTCTTGAGTGTGAGACCATTTGCTGACTGAGGGTGTACAACAAAGGCTTTACACTGTCCTCTGATACTGCCTTACTGCTCGACCAAGCTACCACTTTAGAGAGCAAGGTTATATCTAACTTTAGCCTCTGCCAAACCTCTGGGGACTGTGGACTCTATACACACTGTACCTTACTTTGGTCCAGTATATATAGAGCCACTTTCTTACACCATCACATCCTTACAGGCAGCATATACGTGCCTAATACGGAGCAGATCCCGTTCCTCCGCCGGCTCTCTGAGACACTTTTCGGGTGGGGTGGAGTTCTATGGCTTCTGGGCAGGGACCTTAACTGGATTCTGAATACTAGCTTGGCCAGTGCTTTCCCCCACTACCACGTATACCACCCACTTCCAATGCCCAGAAGTTCCACAAATGGCTCTAACACTCGTAACCTGTCGACAACTGGCACCAACCCAATCCCCTCACTAAGGTATACTCCTTATTCTCCACCCCATAATATATTGCCCTTTGTCGTACACACTGATTACCTAGGCCGCACACACTCTGATCACAACCCACAGCAACTCCAGCTTACCTGGGACATGTGCCCTCCTGCCATCCCCACTTGGAGTTTACAGACAGCAGTTCTGGAAGACCCCCCTCATGCTTCACTTCGCACTGCTGATATAGAGGACTACTTTGAGTTCAATCACGGATCCACACCAAGCAGGCTGATTGAGTGTGACTCACTGAAGATGACTCTTAAGGGGCACCGTTTGGGGCTAACCTGGAATGTCCACAAACAACTTGACTGGGACATATCCCAACTCAAGCATAAGCTTTTGCGACTCGAAACCCAGGTGGCACAAAACCGAGCAACCACCCGCCTGTTGGAGGCACAGCAGGGGCATATCTAGCAACTGGAATGTCTGTGCTGCTTGAACTACGTGGCACACTTCCCTAGGACTCAAGCCAATGCCGACAAACTGGGCTCACTACTTGCATAGCTGATTAGCTTTGACCAACTTAGACACACCATCGTGGCTCTACGTTCTATTGCTGGTCCCTTGCTATACACCCAACACGACATACACCGTCCGTGAGCTGACTAACAACTACACCTTGCTCTATCCACCACATACTACCACTAAATCACAAGATGCTGCCTCCTTTCTCGCCACCCCTTTCCTGTACCACACCAGACCAACGTTTCGAGCTAGATGACTCCATCACGCTCTTCGAAATACAAGACGCCATCAGATCTCTCGCTACTGGTAGGTCCCCTGGCCACAATGGCCTACATGCTGAGTTTTACAAGGCCTAAAACCCGCTTCTTGCTACCCCTTCTGACACTTTATGTCCTTTACGTTACTTTATTCTCATGCCTTCCCTTTTCCTTACACAAAGCGCAATTTATATCTCTTCCTCAGCCAGATAAAGACCACACAGATCTGGGTTCCTAAAGGCCCTTGGACTTCTCAACACAGGCTACAAAATATTGGCTGGTGCCCCTGCTGCCAACTCTGGTCCACTCGGACCAGAATTTGTTTGTGTTAGCACGCAATACTTCTTTGAACATACAAAGCTTCTTTCAGGTTTTACTGTATGCTCCGAGCCAATGGCCCCGGGTGGGATGTCTAGTGTTTAATTTGGCCTAAGCCTTGGACTCCCTGGAATGGACTTTCATGTTTGAAAAGCTCTGACGCTACGGCATTGGGAGTCACTTTTTATGACTGGTCAAGCTCCTCTACACTGATCCTCTGGCCATGGTCAAGACAGGTCTATTTAGCTCGGAACCGATACAAATACGCAGGGGCACCCATCAAGGTTGCACACTCTCCCCACTGCTCTTCTCCCTAGCAATAGAACCGTTGGCCCTCACGCTTTGTGAGAGCAGCAGTGATTGAAGTATACTCCTGGGTGTTGGACCTGTGGTTACCAGTCTACATAGGATAGCTTGGCCAAGGTAGGTAGGCTCAATCCAAAGGTACATATGTTAAGTTTGCGTCACCCTTCAGTAACTCAGCGTCCATCCATTCAAAAATAACACCACACCAGCTTTAGAAAAATACGATTCACTTTATAAATTCTCTTTGTAGTTTTTCTTTGTTTCTTAGCAGTATTTAGATTCCACTCATTAAATAGCTCCGCATTTGATTATTAGCATAGACACATTTTCACATAGGAATAACTACACATTACATTAAGCATTTCCACCTTTTTCTTATTCGTACACTGTGCTTTGTCCCTTATGTTACACTCATACACTAGAACTTAATTCAGCCACCTCTCAGCAGTTCAAAATTCCAGCAATTATTTTTACATTGCAATGCACTTGTTTCAGTTTCTTGTCACGGAGTTTACACCTTAAGCTTCAATTCTTATCTTTCTCTGACTCTCCACCCTTGGCTTACCCAACCTTGACTTCAGGTTAGCGGGGAAGTCGACATTATTTGATGGAAAAATACCACAGTCAGCAGTTCCCAGTTGCTTACAGTTTTTCAAGACTAGGCTTCAATGTTCTAAAAGGTGTATTACAATCTCAGGTTATGATGTTCCCACCTTACTTGTTTTCTGGCCTGCGCACGTATAGGGAGAGTTCCCAGCCTCTTTTTTTACCAGGTTTTCGCCCCACCGGCCACACTACCAGAAGTCTTAAGGCTCACAGCGTCACTCCGGGGATTGTAAGGGATTCCCCTGGCCAATTACGCTTAAGCGGCCTCCCTCGTGCAGGCCGACTCGGGGGGGGGGGGGGGGGGGCGTCTGGGGCGTGTCACTGCGGGCACTTCTCTTCCGCCCACGCCCCTCGGAGGTTCGGGCTCCTCCCTTCGCGACTTCGGTCTTCCCCTTCCGGGCCTTTGGGAATCAATGCCGGGTCACCCCTTTCATGACAGACTCCTCTGCAGCATGCAGACGTCCTTCCGCCGGGAACCCAGTCCTGCGCGGGTCCCGTCTCCCACCTTCAGCTTTTATCGGGAGGCGCTGCCGTCTACACTCTTTCAGCGCGGCGCCTCCCCCCCCCCCCCCCCCCCACCTCACCAGAGCCCTCGCGGACCTGCCGACTCGTCTTCTCACAGGCTCAGAGAAGCGGCCGCCGCCGGAGACTCGGAACAGCCTGGGTAAGGTTCTTAACCCCTTTAATGGAAGAGGGTGGGAAAGGTAGATGCAGACAAGTCTTTCCGTCGCTGAGGGGAAATCCCATGGCTCTACCACTGAAGACTTCCCGCTAAGGGGTTGACTCCACAGGAGTTTCGGTCTTCTAGGTTGTAATTCCCCGTAATAGGACAATCCCTGCCCCGCTTACTTGTGGATTCCCTTTTTGGGTCTAGTCCAGCGATGCTTACTGGGGGGAAATGTCACCCTTCACCGGTACCACAAGTAAAGCGTGAGAAGTCGGCTTCGCTGGGACAGATCTGCGGTTGGCGGGGGAGCGTCAGACAGTAAAGGAAGAGCAGCCCCCAGTGGCTGTCAGATCTTCTTCCGCGCGCCCACCTCCTCACTCCTCAGCCTGGTCTCCAGCTGCTCTTCCTGTGTGTCGCCTTCCTTCCGTCTCATCACACAAAATGGCCGCTCCACATTCCAGTACTTATAGCCCAGGTCCAGAGGGTCTAGAGTGGACCAGAAAGTTCTGGAACTCCACATACTACCCAATGGCACCAGGCTCCAAGGTAACAGTTGTGGCAGTTGTAAGCCACCATTTTGTGGACCTGGTAAATTCAGTCAGAAAGGCACCTAGGCCTCAGGAAAAAGACTATGAGGGCAAAGAGCACCTAACCCCTAAGTCAACACCTGAAAAGTCTGGTGGACATCGAAAATAAAAAGATTGAGGGGCAAAAAGGGGACAAAAATAAATAATTAATTAGGAGGGACTACCCAAAGAGCAGACAGGTCTAACACTGGGCAACAGGCTTCACTCTTTCATTTTATGCGGATGATCTGCTTATTTACCTCAGAGATGCGCACTCGCTTCCCGACGTGATTGCCCTAACGACTGACCATTTAGCAGACCTTTCCGGCCTATGGGTCAACTGGGCCAAGTCCTGCCTGTTCCTCTTTCATACTGAGCTGCCAGACCCACGTCTTACTCTTAATGAGTCCTGCGTTACCTTGCAACCCACCCTGTTCCGGTATTTGGGCATCCGAGTGCATCACTCCCCTGCGCATTTATTCGATGGCAACCTAAAGCGGGCCATAACGCCACGGCAGGCACAGAAGACATTTTGGTGCACGCTGCCACTGTCAGTAGAAGGATGTGTGGCTCTTCTGAAAATGGTGATCCTTCCCCACCTTCTCTATTATTTTGCCAATCTTCCCATCTACATTCTGACATACTTTTTCCACCCACTTGAACGGCTGGCAAGGGAGTTTTTATGGAACAACTCACGCTGCAGGGTGGCCCTCTCGAAATTATTTCTCCCTACAAACAAGGGTGGCCTTGCTGTGCTCAAGTTGGAATATTATTACCTCACTTCACAGCTCCAGTGGATAGCTAAATGGTTGGCAGGCCTGAAACTTGCAGACACAGCAACAACACTGCCTGGTTGGTACCTGCAGGATGTACTTCATCAATTCCACCCTGGCACACAAGCGTCACTACCTAGCCTTTTAAGGTTGGAAGTGGCGTACCGCTGTCTCCGCTGAAGCCTCTACCTAATGCCGACAATGACCCCCATTGCTCCGGCGTCGGCTCTACTTGCCACTCCTCGGGCCGGATTATCCCCTCGTCAGTGGAAATCAATGCCTGGCTTGCACCAGGCATCCATACTCTTGGCGACCTCTACCTTGCTGGCAGTCTCCTCCCTGACAAAGTACCGGTCTGCCCCCAGGCCTATTTACTTGATATAACTCCTGGTTACTGCACTAGAGAACAAATGGGGTGACATGACACAAGTACATCCGGTACACATCACGTAACAATATCTTCATGCGATGGGGTCATGCAGACACTTGATTGGTTTGCAAACTCAGCATCCACACAGGACATCCACTCACACTGCCCCACTGCAGATGGGAGGACGACCTATCCCGTTCTTGCACAGGCGAGGAATGGGTGGCCTTGCTGGAAAGCCCAGCCTATGTTCCCCGCAATGGCAGTTTCTGCCTTAGTCAGTTTTACAATGTACACAGAGCTTATC
The DNA here is from genome assembly GCF_964261635.1 of Lissotriton helveticus. Taxonomy (NCBI): domain Eukaryota; kingdom Metazoa; phylum Chordata; class Amphibia; order Caudata; family Salamandridae; genus Lissotriton; species Lissotriton helveticus. The sequence goes on along the minus strand of NC_136059.1, from coordinate 1,353,273,288 downwards.
TCACCTCCACCAAGATAACCCACTACTTTTCATCATACAGATGTGGCCTGTCCCTGCTGTCACTTGATAGATGATGATTTTCTCCGCAGGTTGTGGACACGCCCGGCCCTACAATTATACTTGTGCAATGTCATGCGCCTTATATCCACCTGCACAGACCGCTCAGTGTTCCATACCTGGGAGACATATCTCTTAGGCCTTCACCGTAGAAACAAGAGGCAGAGGATGACGTCCCGCTTTCATGACCTAGGATTCCTGACAGCCAAGTGACTCATCACCCGTCACAGGAAATCGCGGGAACCCCCAATGCTTGAGGCCTGGATGCAATCCCTTATACCGAGGGGCCCAGGCAGACAGCGTTGCCTATACTGCGAGGACTGCTTAGGGATCTGCAAATACACAATAGCATCCAATTGGACGCTATCCTGACTGATCTGCACACAACTACTTGAGAAGCACCTGTTGCTCCTGCTGTGTCACCAACAGATGGGGGGCGACGTCAGACAGTTAATAAAGATTTCCTCTTTTCACCATGCATGAGGTGCGCAACTATTTTCCTGCACTCTCCGTTCAAGGCTTTGACCCAGTTACCTTGTTTAAACATACCGTGTATTCATTTGTCCCACCACTCATGGGCGACCACATGTTGGGGGGCAGGTAATACGGTTTTGGGCTTCTTTGTTGCTTGTTATGGTTTATGTTTGAAAATCTGTTTAAGTCCAGATGCACTTGTGGCCCCTCTCTTAGTACTGTCTCTCTGAGCCACATTGGTTCTCCTACATAAGGAACTAGTTCCCATAAACGTTATTCGATCTGATGTAAGATCCTTCTCTGTACAGTTATGGTCTCCTAAGGAGCAATACTTGATGCTCCCTGTGCCTCCACATTTGTGAATTGTTATGATGTTATTTTAATATTAATACCTCCTATAACTTGTACACCTTGCTAATCTGTATAATTCAAGTATGAAACATCAATAAACAGATTCAAACAAAAAAAATACATACACCCACACATCAAACCTTGAATTCACCTTTTTAAAATTGAGACTTCAGTTTGCTCTCGTCACCAATGAACTAAGCTGATCATTATTCTTGGTGGCTATGATTTCAGGGCCAGTTGAATTTGTGTTATTCTAACTTCAGGATCTTACTCTGTATGGATAAGAAAGCATTCTACAACTGCCACCTACTCTACAGTACATCAAGATATAGCATACTATATCTAACCTAGATCCATTGTTAGCTAGACATAGTTGTTAGTGCCCTCATCCTATATATAATTGTTGCTAATTTTATAATAGATATTAGGTTTTTTAAAATCAGGAGCAATGTGTAAAGCACAATATGTGTATATAATTTTGTTTTATAGATCTATGAAACACCTACAACAAAAATATATTGTGTTATTGCTAAGCAAATAAACTGATGCCAAATTAAGAAATCACCACTGGTAAAATAAATAAGGGTCTAATGATCTTTTTGTCTGCTGAAAGACATTTAATGTAAGGTCACTCCTAAAAGTCTGAATCTCATTAACCTTCCAAGAATAGAATTGGAAAAGTGGAGAACTTCTTGAACTAGCCTAAAAGGACAGGTGCGTGAGAGAGGGGTGGGGGGGATGTTTCAATATCATTACCCTATAAAAAGATAATTGGAAACAAGGAGAACGTCTTGAACCAGGCTAAAAGGATAAGGGGGGAGGAAGGGGGTTTCAACAGAACTCCATGAATTCCATTCAGCTAATAGGAAGCAATTGGTTCATAGTTTAAATGGAACAAACATTTAAGGCATTTCATTAAACATTATGCACCATATAAAGAAGTCAGAACACAAATATTTACCAAATATCTGTCTAACTGTCAAGAAGGCATGTTCAAAAAGAAAACAAGTTACTTACCTGTAACTTTGGTTCCCCAGTATTGGTAACTTTCATAGATTCCCATGCTTGGTATCATTCCCCGTCGTCGGAATGGGAACCTCGGTAAATAGAAAATACCATAGCAGTAGGTACAAAAGAGAAACCTAGGCCTAGGCCTCATCTAATTTTGTAGCCTATCCGCCTCTTTTTGTAAAAGAGACCAAAAAAGTTGCAACAACCAATCAGAATAGCCTCACCCCATAGAACCTTCCTGAGAGAGCCTCAGAGCCTCAGATTTTCGTAGCCGTTGTGTAACAGTAACTACATCTGTAAAAGGCTGAGGTTTTCCCAGGGGAGGAGGGTGGCCGCATGGGAATCTATGAAAGTTACCAATACTGGGGAACCAGAGTTACAGGTAAGTAACTTGTTTTCTTGCCCCAGTATTGGAACTTTCATAGATTCCCATGCTTTGTATCAGAATAGCTAGCAGTAAGCAATAACAGCACATTTTGTTACATGAGTATCAATACATCCTATCAAACTTGTCATCATAGGAAACAAACATAACCTGCCATCATTGGACTGAAAACAGAATGTGATACAAAATGTGCAATATAGGAAGGAGGGATTGTAGGAAAAGCTCACCTCTCATTGAAAAAGATTTCTCAGGACTGCCTGTCCAACTGCAGCTTCGCTTCCCATTGAAGAGTCCAAGCAGTAATGCTTTGTGAACGTGTGGGTACTGCTCCACGTAGCTGCTATACAAATGTCTCTGATCGGGACTCCTGCGAAAAGGGCCACAGATGATGAGACTGATCTCGTCGAATGAGCCCGAACACGTCTTTCCAGCGGTGTGCCTGCTTCTTGGTGACAAAAATGAATTGCATTGGAAATCCTACAAGAGATGCCTTGTTTTGAAAGCGGAAACCCCTTCCGCGGAGCACTGTAGGAAATAAAGAGTTGGGATGATTTCCTGAAGCTTTTTGTGCGTTCCAGATAAAATTTCAAACATCTCTGGACATCCAAGGAATGTAACTACCTTTCTGCTGGAGAAGTTGGTCAAGGGAAAAAAGATTTTAAAAACACCGGCTCATTCAAATGGAAATCCGTCGGGACCTTTGGAGTGAACTTTGGATTTGTTCTAAGGATTAGAATGTCTTTCTTGAACTGCATAAAAGGTTCCACAATAGTGAGTGCTTGTGAGCTCACCTATCCTCCTAGCCGATGTTAAAGCTAAAAGAAGAGCCAGCTTCCATGAAAGAAATTTAAGATCTGCTCTGTGAATAGGCTCAAATGGGGTTCTCATGAGATGAGCCAGAACTAAGTTAAGCTGCCAGACTGGAGGCGGCGGCCGGACTGGAGGAAAAACTCTGAAGAGTCCTTTAAGGAATTGTTTGATAATTCTCGCCGACCAAAGAGAAGGACCTGAGGATGTCCGCCTGAATCTAGAGATAGCCGCCAGATGTATTTTGACAGAGGAATGATCCAGACCTGATTTAGCCAGAGAAAGAATGTAAGGTAAGATCTGATGCGGAGCTGAAGTATATGGATGGAGATTCTGCCGTTGGCACCAGAGACATAACCTTTTCCATTTCACCCGGTAAGCCTTATTCGTACTTGAAGCACGAGCCTGAGACAGGATTTCTTTACACTCCTTAGTAAGGTTAAAATTCTGGAATTCTCTGTGCTCAGGAGCCACGCTGTCAATTGGAGTGAGCTCGGATCTGGATGTATCACCTGACCTTGGGGCATTGTGAACCGAGACTGTATGGGCCGCAGGTGAATTGGCTGATCTTGAGAGAGTAGGAGAAGCTCCGTGAACCAGAACTGCCGGGGCCACGCTGGTGAGGTCAAAATCATTCTGTAAGGTTCCGCCTTGAGTTTCCTGATCAGTCTCAGAATTAGGGGTACTGGAGGAAAGACGTAAACAAATGCGCCGGACCAGGCTATATAAAGAGCATTCCCCAATGACCCCTGATGGTGATCCCTGCTTGCGTAGAGTTGGCATTTCTTGTTTTCTGGTGATGCAAATACGTCTATGGTCGGAGTACCCCAAACCAAGAATACCTCCTCGAGGATCTCCTGAGCCAATTCCCACTCGTGACTGATTGACTTTTGACTACTCAATGCATCTGCTGTCGTATTGAGTGAACCTGCAAGGTGTTCTGCTGTAAGAAAAATCTTGTGGATAATCGCCCAGTTCCAAATTTCTTGAGCTTCTCTTGAAAGAATCCGGGATCTTGTCCCGCCTTGTTTATTTATATAGTGCATGGCCGTCGTATTGACCGTGCGAACCAGCACTGTGCGATTTTGAATTCTCGTAAGGAATGCTTGTAAAGCTAAGGGGTGCCCAATGACCGCTCACGTGTAATTCCTGCAACAGTGCTCCCCAGCCTTCCAGTGAGCCGTCTGTGGTCAGAACCATGGGAGATGGAGAGAGATTGAAAGTTAAACCCTTTGAGATATTGTCTTTTATCGTCAACCAGGTGCTTGCTTTTCTCATTACCGGTGTCACTGTTATCCGTCGTCGAAAGAGCCTTTTGCCTGGCACCATGGCTTGTCCAGTTGCTCTTGTAATGCAAGATGCGATCGATCCAAGCAGGGACTTGTACAGACGGACTGATAGAGATTTCCTCTTTTGTAAGAGGCGAGCTGATATAAGTCTGTTCTGTCGTTCCTCCGAAGGGAAAGCTTTGCAGTGATTCGTGTCCAGAATTGAACCCAGAATTCTGGCCGACCTGGAAGGGAGAAGGACCGGTTTGGCCTTGTTGAGGTGGAGACCCAGTTGGTAGAAAAGTTGAATGCAGCTTTTGACTGCCTTGGAAGCTGCTTGAAATGATTGAGCCTTGATCAACCAATCATCTAGGTAGGGAAAGACCTCTAGAGATTGTTTTCTAAGAAACACCGCCACTGGGGCAAGAACTTTTGTAAATATCCGTGGTGCGGATCTGAGACCAAAAGGAAGCACCTTGAATTGAAAATGGCTCTTAGCTACTGTGAAGCGTAGGTATTGTATGTGAGCTGGATGGATCGGAACATGGAAGTACGCATCCTCTAGGTCCAGAGTTGCCATGTAGTCCCCTGGATTTAGAAGACGTAGAATGTCCTGAAGGGTGACCATCCTGAATGACAGCTTTATGAGATAGGTGTTGAGCTCCCTTAGATCTAATAGTGGACGCCACTTCTCCTCCGTCTTGCGAACCAGGAAGAACCTGGAGTAAAAACCTTTCCCTCTTTGAGAGTGAGGTACAGGTTCTATCGCCCCCTTGATGAATAACTGGTGGGCTTCGAGACGTAGAAGTCGCAGATGTTTTGCCTCGGTGGCGCGAGGAGCTCTGGAAGGAGGAAGCTGATGGAATTCCAACATGTGGCCAAACCGAATGATATTCAGGACCCACTGGTCTGATGTAATGATCCTCCAGCTGCGTAGACAATGAGAAATCCTGCCCCCCACTAATGTTACCGGAGGGGAAGGAACAGTAGAAAGAGCCAGAAGGCCGCTATTGTCTCTTAGATGTATCTCTGCCCTGGCAACCTTGACGGCTTTCTTGCTGGCTGCCGAGAGAAAGAAGCAGATTGGCCCTGCCTTTGAGAGTACTGAGGCCTGTAGGATTGAGATGATTGGGAATACGAGGAATAACGTTGTTGGTATCCGCCTCTATTTGAATAACCTTTGCCTCTAGCTCTCCGGAACGGCACCTTACGGTATTGAAGAGTGACTAAGGACCTACCTGTTTCTGTGTCCTTCTTAATATCCTGTAAGGCATCTATGTGCTTTCCGAAAAGCATATCCAAACGCAAATCCAATATTTTGTTTTGCACTTCAGGGCGAAACCAGGTAGCCCGAAGCCAGCCCTGTCTTCTGAGGACAGCCAAACCTGGGAAAGCTCTAAAAGCAGTTGTGGCGATGTCCATGGCGCAGTCAATTATTTCTGCGGAAGATTGCTCCCCTTCTTCTAAGATCTTCCTTGCATCTGCCTTAGCGCTCTCCGGTAACTGGTCTACAAATGGAGACATATCGCACCACATTTGGCAATCGTATCGTCCTAAAATTGCAAGTGCATTGGAGGCACGAACCAGGAGGCTTGACATTGACGAGAATCTTTTGCCGACATTGTCCAGGCGTCGACCCTCTTTATCCGGTGGAGAAGCCAGAGGAGCTGAAGGGTTCTTAGAATTCCTTTGCGCCGCCTGGGAGATTACAGAGTCCGGCTTTGGTTGACCAATCAGGCACGCAGGACTATTATCAGGGGCCCTGTATTTCTTCTCCAGCCGCGGTAGGTCCGAAATGACTTTTGCTGGAGACTGCATGACGTTCACTCCTTCAGACCAAACATGCTCTACGATGGGAATAGAGCAGATGGACTTCCTGTATGGCTCTTTGAAATTGTTAAGAAAGCAGCCTGATTGCACCATTGTAACTGGCAGGCCAAATCGTTTTGAAGCCCTTTCCATGAGGTTATGGAAACCACCAATGTCAGCTGGTGGTGAATCTACCGGATCCGGTGAAGGTGAAGGTGGATCCGGGATGATAAACTCATTCCATTCCCTATTCGGACCCAAGACCTCTGTCACATCACCTCCATCATCTGAGGAATCGTCGTCATTATTGTCCCCATACACTTGCCCTGATGCTATTACCTGCCGAACCTTCGCAGGTTCTTGATCTCTTAGCTGAACTTCAGCTGAAGTGGAAGGTGGCGGAGGGGGTGTCTGAATGGTTTCAGGAGTTTGGGAAGGAAACCTTCTCCTGTGGTCCATTAACATTATTTGAAGGTCAGTTATCAGAGAAGAGGGCATCAAAACCATACCCTGTTGAGATTGCTCTGGAATCCTTTCCCTGGTAGGAGGCTGACGCACTTCTTCATAGTAGCCCTCTGAATCAGAATCCTGATATTTTACGTGGAGCTGCGATGGACTGTAAGCATCTCCATAAGGTCCATCACCTTCATCATCCTCCTCCTCTGAAGACTCCTCCTCTAAAAGCAAGGCAGGAGGCAAGGGTGTCACCCTTCGTGGGGACGTCATATCCGGTGTTATTTGGCGTCTTATCCAAATTCTCACTTTATGCACCGTCGACGGGGTCGTCGTCGACGGAGTCAAAACCATAGTCAACAGAGGTGAAATCGTCGATGGCATCGTCGATGAGCTCGTCGTCAGAATCAAGGCAGACGTCGTCATTGCCATCGTCGTCGTCGACACCACCGTCGGCGTCATCCTCGTCGACGTCAAGGATATCAATCTTGTCGACGATGAAGATAGAGATGGTCCAGTCGTCGACGTCGAGGCTGTCGTCGAGGAGATTGAAGGATTTTCGCCGTCGACGTACCTGAAGATGTCACCGTCGAAGACCGGGATTTCTTGTCAGACTTCGAATCCTGAGGTAGGGAACTAGGTTTTTTAAAACCTTTCTGTTTCCCAGTAGGTGGCAAGATAACAGAAGGCCCTTGTGACCCCTTCTGAGAAGATACCACCTCAGAAACCAATCCCACTTTCTCCTTTGCACCTCGGTGAGGAGATTTTCGGGGACTAGACCTACCAGAGGTCTTTTGAGAGGTCTTATAAAGAGGTTCAGTAGTAGTTGAAGGGGAAGACCTACCCCTCTTTTTAGATCTTATTGAAGAGGAAGCCGAAGACTAATCTTCACTGTCACTGGAAATGACCTCCTTTCTAGACTTCATCTTTTGCAGCCATGTTAGAAGTCTTCCTTCTCTGTCCCTCAATGTTTTAGTAGAAAAGAACCTGCAGATCTTACATTCTGTAGCCTTGTGGTCCGGGTACAAGCAATAAATACAATCTGTATGCTTGTCATCCACATACAGACGCTTCTTTGAACAGGTAGCACAAGCCTTGAACAAGGCTTTCTTCTCTTTATCCGACATCTTTGTTGAAAAATAAGGTTGTTTTTTGATACTGTAGAAAGAAAACTGAGCAGAGTTCAGAGGAGACTCCCTTAGCACAACGTGCGGTAGAAAATCTGAGGGTCTCTCAGGAAGGTTCTATGGGGTGAGGCTATTCTGATTGGTTGTTTCACATTTTTTGGTCTCTTTTACAAAAAGAGGCGGATAGGCTACAAAATGAGATGAGGCCTAAGCCTAGGTTTCTCTTTTGTACCTACTGCTATGGTATTTTCTATTTACGGAGGCTCCCATTCCGACGACGGGGAATGATACCAAGCATGGTAATCTATGAAAGTTCCAATACTGGGGCAATATTAATATTGTCCCACAGTGCAAATCTGGGGGTGCACGAACCACAGATTAACTGAAATAGTAAGATCCGATACTCAATATACTAGATCCCCTTAAGACCAACGTGAGACAGCTGCGAGACTGTCAGTAAACACTGAGTTGTGCTATCTATCAGGATCATCATCTTTATTCTCAGGCACATGGAAACTAAGGAACACTGGGCTCCGCACCAAGCTTTTGGAATACAACTTCTTCTTTTGTGTATGGATACAATACACTAACCTGTCCCCGAGATGTACACCTTAACCAAGCTAGAAGAGTTCATGTACAGCTCCACAGACAAGCCAATGGAAGCTTGAAGTCATTTAAAAAGTCAGCACTCTCAATTTATGTAAATTGAGTGGACAGACTGGACCCTGGAAATGTATTTAGTGATTTGTATAGCGCGAACTTAGGGTATCAGAGCGCTTCACAGTAAAGACGTGAACATGTTTTCTTTAGTACATTACTCTGGAAAGCATTTAACACATTAAAGCCAATTCAAAATTGTAATAATACCTTCACTCACTAACAAGGACTTTTACACATTCATAGAATGTAAGTCTAGAAGAACCATAGCACAAAGGAATGCAAGAACCTATACAAAGTCTTTAAGCAAGAGGTTTTAGGTGAATCTTACGGGGTTGTTTGGTAATGGTTATGGTAGGAATTGCCTTATTAGAAAGATCTTGGTTTCTTTCTTGAATCTTGCAGAGTTAGGTAACCTTCTGATGCTTAGAGGTAGCGAATTCCAGATTCTCTGTGCAGCACCAGAGAACGCTCCATCATAAGCTTTTTAGTCCGGAAAATCGGTATCTTCAGCACTAGATCTCTGGCGCTCCTGGAATGTCTGCTTCCACTGAAAATCTCCGATTTATGAGCTAGATACCTTGGAGAATTGAAGTGTAACGTTTTGTGTGTGAAACACGCCATTTTGAGATGAATTCTAGCTCTGTAAGGTATCCAATTCAGTGCTTTCAGGTGAGAAGAGATGTGGTCAAATTTTTTGAACCTGTTATAAGCCTTGTTGCTGCATCAAGGCAGACTTTTCAAGGAGCTGTTGCGATCTTGGGAAGCCAAGAAAGTGTTGTGCATCCGTATTCAATCCTCGAAATTACTAATGCCTGGACGGCCATTTTGAGGTCTGTGTTTTGATGAATGGTTTCAGTTTCCTAATTTATTTCAGGTGAAATTGTGTATTCCTAGCCAACGAGTTGATGTGGGATTGCATGTTCAGGCTCTGCTCTAGTGTGATTCCTAGTGATTTGGTGGATTCCACAATGCTCAGGGTGCAGTTAAGTGCGGTGATCAAATTGGTCCATTCTTTTTTAATGGGCAAGCTTCCAGGGGTGTTGTATGGCATTTTAGGATCCGAGTGAATTTTCCCGATTCATACCCTTATATAGGTACAATTCACATTGCCCTAATATAGGCATAGAAATCATTCCCTTATTTAGACATAGCCCATGCAGACCAAATACAGACATGGCTACTTCAACCCGTACCAATACGTCACAACGATTTCTTGGAAAATCGGCTTAAGCATTCAGGGACCTTCCCTTGCTTGAATATTCATTTGTCCAAGAACTCATGTACTTTACAAAGAACTACTATTTTTTGGGGTTCTTTCCTGACGTTATTATGCCCGACTTTATATCAAACTAGACACCTACAAGGTATAAATATGCCTTCACTTGCTCTAGCAAGACACGGTGATTCGGAGCAGTTCGACTATCTACTTGCCCGACGCAGCTCGCTACAGCAGGTGCCAAAGGAAGCCAACCCTCCAGCTGACGCACTGATCGAGAGGCTGCATTTCTCTCTGCGAGAATCCAGCTCCAGTGTTTCCAAGGTCCCCTTGCGGGGTGTTGGGAAATCGAGTCCCGAAACTGAGAAACCAGACCTCCTTCATTCTAACTAAGGTATGGAGCTGATTAGAACCTAGAGAAACCTTGGATAGATTCTTGGCAAAGAAAAACTAAACCTATGCTACACCACACTTACTCCTTCCCGCGTACCAGACTTAGGTTAGGTACATTGGAGTAGGCGTATTTTAGAAGCAGCAGTTGAGTACTTTTAGCCATTATTATTTATGTATGTATTTATATATGGTTTAGGAACCATACAATGCTCTTACAGTATTATTTTATAATATTGTTCTCGCTGTACGCATTATACTTTGCAGTCTGCATTACGATTGTAGCAGTTCACTTTAACTTGCATGAGAAAGAAGACTGTTCAATAAAACCTTTAATTGAAAACGCCTGTCTCTCTATTTCTCTGCACCTCTGTAGAAACGAAGCATGCACGAATGACTGAGTGAAATACTTATCTATTGTTTCTGCGACTTTAGAGATACATTTCTTATTATTGGGTAACAAAGTTGTCATGTTTATGCGGCTGTCAGAAACTAATCCCTTCTTGTAAATTCAAGAAAGTTTCTAGTGACCTCTGAGCTAGCTGGCATTCACTATTAAGTTTAATATATTCGATAGAGACCTAGTCGACCTCAGTCCTACGTCTAATCTATAGGATATATTATTCCAATGCGCAGAGTCTATTGGGAATATAGGAACTACACTACAGTGGGGGATAATAGGAGGAATTCAATTTTTTGCGTGTTTAGTTTAAGCCGATTGCTTGTCAACCGTAAAATTGTTGCTCTTAATGCCTCGTTCATTGTTTTGATCTCCTCCAAAGAAGAAATCTTAATGTAAATCTGAGTGTCATCAGCGTACATGTGGAAAGAGATAATGGCAAGGTGGAGTATATCGGTTAGTGGTTCCACATATAGGTTGAATAGGGAAGGGGAGAGGGTTGAGCCTTGTGGAACTCCGATCTGAATGTGAGAAGATGCTGACAGGTTTTTATTCACCAGAAATCTTTGTTTTGTGTTCCTCAAGTGGGACTTGAACCATTCTAGAACCTTGCCTGAAAAACCCATCCTGTTTCCCAGACGTTCTAGCAACATATTGTGGTTAACTGTGTCGAATGCTGATAAGTCAAGAAGAATTAAAAGACATGTTTTGTTTGGGCCAGAGCAAGTAATGCGTTGTCTATTATGTGCAGTATTGACATTTACGTACTACGATTGGGTCTAAACCCCGATTGTCAATGGACATTTTAGAGATGTGTTTGCTTAGTTGTTTATAGACACACTTTTCTATCACCTTTAATAATAGGGGAATGTTGGATACTGGACAAAAATTGTTGAGGTCTGCGGGATTTCCAGTCTTGTTTGTTACGATGGGCATGATTTGGCCCATCTCTAGACTGTCTGGAAAGGATCCTTGACACAGCGAAGCATTGTCTATCGATGTCCAACTGGGAATAATAGCTTGGTCAATGGGCAGCACAAATTTTGCTGGGAGTGGATACTTGTAGTTGTTGTTTGGCTTAATGGCCGATATGGTTTTGAAGTTAACGTTGTGGTCATATAATTGGAAAGTAGACCAATGAGCTTCGTTTTGGGCACTGACTGATGGAGTAGTGTTGAATCGTTTGGTTGTGAAGCCTCCAATGTAGAAGCTGCTGTCCTGAGCTCACATTCTATGGACTTGGCCTTAGATGTAAAGAAATGTCAGAATTCTTCACAGCAAATGTGAGATTTTGCTGTTTTTAGTGAAGATTTGGCCGTTTTGTTCGATTGATGTTTTACCAGTTCAAAGAGTTTTCAAGGTCTATTTTTAACAATCTCAAATTTCGTCCTGAAGAATTCTTTTTTGAGAATATTTTTTGTTGTAGGCGCTTCTGGTTTTTCTTAGCAGTTTTAGCTGTGGGGATGACGGTACTTGTCTCTATTTCCTTTCTGCGAGTCTCAGCTTAAGCCTTTCTTCATTTAGTGCTCAGCTGAACCAGGGATTTTTATTTTGTCCGGAATTCGTTTTAGTTTTAACAGAGCTATTGAGTCCATTATCTCCGATATCTTCGCATTGTAGTGCTCCGTAAGTTCGCTAACGTTTGTCATATTTCTAAGAGGGGAAAGATCCTTCCTACACAGCTATGCTATGAATCCAGTCACTAACCTGCAGAAAAGCTGAAACTCCAAACACACCCATGTCACTTGTGAGACCTATTAAACACAATGTTTCAACATTTGATTATGGCCATAAATTTCATTAAAGGAAATCACCCACTGAAAACAAAGGCTAGCCTAGCGTGTACAGGAAAGAACAATGCACTACTCCTCTACAAAAAAGATAAGAATACAGATGTCAAACAGATCTAAGAACTTTCAGCTGAAAACACCCCACAGGCCTGACATGAAAACTGTTCGTAGGATACTTACTTCCACATGCCTTGAAACTGTCTTATTGTTGCTTATTATTTAGATCAAGAAGTTGAGGGATTTATGGATTACTAACTTATGTGTATAGAAATTCCTTAAAGCCTGCCTGTTGTGAAACTCCTCTTTCCACACTAAAACTTAGAAGGAAAAAAACCAACAACTTGGTATTTGTATTGGCAAACTGTAACATTGCCATCAAAGGGATAATTGATGTAGTCCTTACACTGAGAGTGTCTACAAGACACGGAAGAATAGTCTGCACCACAGGAAAGGCAAATGATCCTAGTAAGGAACAATCACAAACTAACCAATGAGCTATCAGATTAGAAATAAATCATCCAAACACTATTACAGGCTCAAAAACGATGCACATAGAGCAAAAGAATTACATTGTTTTAAAGGATACTAAAGTGAATGGAAAAAGACATGGCATTCACAGCTGGAAGACTGGGTGTTACAGACATGGCGGATTTCCCCTGCAAACAACGATCTCTGCAACAGTTTCCATATTGAAATGTGTGATTAGTTCAACACTACATGTAGTTGGTGCACCAATTTTTCCAGTTAAAATATGCATGTGTTTTTACTGTCTATACTAAGTTCTCATTGAAAACATTGTCTATAGAGTAACAAAGAGACTTTGCAAGAGGGTGATGGTTCATCTTGTTTAAGGCAATTAGCAGAGTTGCTTTGAAAAATAGTGAGGAAAATATGTAGGCGATATATATATATATATATTTATATATAAAATGCGGTTTTTGGAAAATCCTAGCCACTCAAATTATTGCTATTCACCCAATGTTTAGGTTGCATGACATCAGTGATCTAATATGCTGACTGTCAGAATAGGCTCAATTTTAGGAACTATGGGTCAGATGTTCTTAGCCCTTTTGAAGTCACAATACCCTGTGATTAGCAAAACTGCTAGGTTTGCGACTACAAAAGCGATATTTTTAATGTTCAAAATCCATTTTATGAGCCGGAAACATTTTTCTGACTTCTAAAAGGGATTCTGTGATCAGATTCCTCCAAGGAACAAGGGCTGCTAAACCCCCCACCCCCCCAAAAAACATTTTCAGTTTTGGAATACAATCACAGGGGATTGTGATTTGCGGTCATTGCAGGCCGCCATCCATACGATTGCAGCCAGCCACAATGGGTTGCAACTTGCATTCTGTGACCACCTGCAATTCTTTATTTTGTGAACCCCCCCTATTAGTACATAGGTTGGTTTTCAGAATCCAATTGCATTAGGAAAAGGTCAGTGACCAATTTTTAACCACTTTTTGTGAATAGAATAATACATCTAGCCCTAAACGATAAATGTAAGAGCATAAATTGCTCTGAGCTCCCGACATCTTGAGGGAAGATCATTTCAAAATGGTAGGAGTCAAAAGAGATAATTTAACAAGTGACAACTATAGGTGGCTTTTATGCATGTGTTTTTTTTGTATATTTTTATATCTGTTTTCAAGTACACAACTGCAGGTCTACCACGTTTACATACATACATTATATACAAGAAAATGTTTTGCTTCAATGATTATAGGTCTACTTCCTACCTCTCGATGAACTCTGATAAATTCACGAGGATCTCCTTTAGCCCACGCGGGAAGAAGTACATTCCCAAGCCTTGTTCCATTTTGTTTGCAGCCTAAAATGTGCAGAGGGTTAGACATTACAGAAAGGAAGTCGCTCAACCACCACTCATGTGCACCAACCTTGCAAAAGTGGAGTACATCAGCACCAGATGAATAACAAATCCTAGAGGATGAATGATTGCTATGAAGAAGAAAATCAGTCTGATCATTTATTGCTTCTACAGGGAAGACATCCACTTGTTGACAATTTTCTAATTCTTATTTAGTAATTAGATCAATGGCATGTGCAATGCAACAGCCTAAATTTCAATCTCCTTTTCTTGAGACAATTATAGCTTTTACTATGTTTTTAGAATTTTGAAGGCAGAGGTTTTTGAAATGGGATAAAGTAAATCTGAGGACTTTCCAATTAAAAAGAGATATTTTCAAAAGGAGCTTAAATATGTCAGGGATTTGACTAGAAGAGGTCTACATGGTTCACTGATGAACAGCAACAAGCATTATCTAAAAGTAGCATTCCCATAGCATATATGTCAACATAAAAAGGGAAAGTTCCATATTTATGCAAAATCCTCGACTCTTAGGTAGGAATGTAGGAAGCAGGAATGCACTGATCATTTGGAAACTGTTGCTGAACAACAATTGTTATTTTAGCTAATATAGCAATAGCATCTTGATCCTCACCCGGGCAGCAGATCAGGCATTTAACATGAAGAAGCATAGCTACACTGAACAGATAATTGGGACCTACCAAGGCAATTAAAAGTTTCTTTACAAAATAAGTAGGAATATTAAGCTCTTAAATCTTTTTACATCAATAAGTTTAAATATTTGTAAACTGTACTGGAATTGGTGAGAGTGACAAGTTACTATTTTTTAATTGCAATCACAATCAATTTAGTTGGAAATATCAATATTTAAGTTGATTACTTTTCTTAACTAAATCAAGTTATTTTGTTAAAAATAGTTTTCAGTTTCATTTGAATTACACATTGAAATGAATGGTCAATTATACAATACCAAAATGGCCTCCACATATATCCAAGCCAAGAACAAATTTGTCTGCATCATCTAGAGTTTCTCTCATATCGATGGTGCTAGCCTGTTAACTTCAACTTAACAAATACTGTGCTACAGTGAACAATTTCAAATTATTAATGTGAACAGTTGCTAGCAAACATGGATGATGCAGATTTGTGCAATACTCTTCTACCAAAAGGACTGGTCCCTTTCTGTCACTTCAGTAAGTGGGAAATTGTACAGATGGAACTTTAAAAAATAACCATCTATACATGCAGCAGAACATATCAGCATACCTAGATCAAAGTTATTGGAGTTCAGAACAAACTCTGGGAGGTAGAAAAATTCCGGGATAAGCTCCTTTACATCTGCCATGTTGTGCTTAGAAGCAGAATACCAGGCATCTCGAACACTGTGAAACATTCGGTCGGCAAGGTCGAAGTGACCACCCTGGAAAATAAGAACCATGATTTAGACTCTTCAAATATCCAGTTTTAACATGTCCTACCAGGTAAATAGGTAAAAGAAAATTTGACCAAGTTCAGGAAAATCAATATTCAAGCAATTAGTTCTTAGTGATAGAAATAGGATTTCATACTCTTATGGGGTTTCTACACCAGAATATACATGGAGTATTTGCTTATACACTGCCATATGAAGTCCAATGTACCACTTCAGATAGCGACCAACTTTATGCAAATCAGCCTTCATTCTGGCTCCATATCAGAAAGCTTTTTCCCCCCACTTCATTTCCTCTACACTCTCTCATGGTCATCACTGATTTTAAGATATGAGCAGTTTGCACAGATTTCGAAGAAGAATTAAAAAAAACTTAAGAGGAAATGAACTGAGAAAGAATAAATTACAATGAAGAGCTAACCTGTAGCCTCAAGAATATCTGTGTGAAAGGCTCCATGCGAACAAGGTAAGAGGCCACAATCATAGCTGACGAATAATGAGTGCCGTAATGATAAGCTGGTGTTTCCCCTGTAATAAAGAATTCATTTAATTGTAAATTAAACACTTCAAATAAGATGAAAAATAATTTTCAGCTCAGTATGATGAAATACTTGAATGACATTGGTTAATCCCAACCAAGAAACTGTGAGCATCTGCAGAAGCGTAACAAAACGGGCACAGAATTAACCATTCACCACATTATCTACCAATTCCAAAAAAGGATTTACTTGATAGTAGGTCCAGTAGGTTAAAAGTTACATGAGCTTGATCGATCATGTAACAAGGCAGTTTGACAACAGATTTCAATGCGCCATTTAAAACAGTGTCATAACATTAGCCCCCGCAACCCCTGTGGTGTGGGGCAGTCCTTGAACTCCACAGGGCGCCCTCCAGCACTGTGTATGGGTTACAAGCCCCTGGCCTGAGAGCTCCTGACTGGGTCCAGAGCTTGAGTGAGGCTTCCTCGATGTACTTTGCAGGGGGTCCCCTCAAGTTTCGTTATGCCACTGATGGTTTAAAACAACATAAATGTATCACAACTGAATAAGTAAATACAATGATCATTTCTATATGTGATGCAGGTATTATCACTGCTGTGGTGTAAGTTACATTTTGTAGAATAAAGAAAACATTTGAGAACAGCAAGGTAAATAATGAACATTGACTCAATCTAGAAGTCTTAACCTACTAAAGCTCAAGCTGCGATGGCGCTTACATGTATTAACCAAACATGTATTACCTATATCATAGTAGAAATGGGTAACTCACTCAGTTATTTAACCTGGAAAGGTATCTAAGCCAGATTTTCAGGACAGAGGAGGTACCTTGTACACTACATGCAATTACTTCTTTTTAGTCTTCCTGGTCATGATGCTGGTGATACAAAATCAGCTAGACATAGTGTTGACTACCTACAAATGACCCTTCTGAGTAAATCTGAAAATGTCTCCAGAGTCTTTCTAGAGAAAACAAGATCCTTGCTTAAATTAGGGGATATGGTTTGTGACTTGCTAGTTATTACGTTTCACGCAGTATATAGGTATAATTAGTCACTGATTTGTGTAGTCTTAAATCTATAGACGGGAATGGGGGGTGGGGAATTTCATAAAGCGTTCACGGGTTCTCTTTTGACCTTCTGAATAATTATGTAACTTTATCACTGCTGACCAAAGAGTACACAGGACAATACTATTTAGTTCTATATCGACCAATACAAATATTTAGTCCTAAAGTACTAAATCTTGCTAGTCAGCATTTTAGGGCATCTTACCCTGGGTAAAATTAATAACTGATTTATGTACAGCACTAGTTAAAAGGCTGAGGTTTCACTTTTGCAATGCTATAAATTATAATTACTTAAGCTGGAAATCTCAACGCTCTAAATAAAGTAGATTTATGCCATCTCTTTGTTGAAAGGCTCTAGAGCCAGCCAATTCCGAAGTTGATTTTGTTTCCATGGCTTTTTAAAAAATCAAATTCAATTGAAGCACACCTTAAATTTGGGAAATTCGATTTGGATACAGAGTTTACCATGAAACGGGTATCTGTGCTTTCAACAAATATCCAATATGTTCTCCTATCTCTTACTCAGCTGAGAACAGAAATGCATTTTCATAAATACATTAGAAGATGCATTCCAAAAAGGACACACATATGAATGCGCAGAGTTAGCATGACCTATAGGGTAATCAGGCAGTGCCTGATGGGCTGATCTGACAAGTCAGTGTGTTGGTGTTTTTATAAGGGGTTTGTAGGCATGTTTTTTAGTTAGTGAGCGTTTTTTTCTTGCTGATGTCATTGATCTTGCCACAAACGCTGCCTGCAGCAAGCACAAAAGCATTTAATCTCCCACACCCTGCAAACACCTATACAGTGTGTCTTTATAAGTTGAAAATTGCTCAGGTTGGCAAATGTGGGCCAGTTTTTAACTATCCTATACGCTAATGAGGACCACGTATTTTGGCACCTGTGCCTATTTTCTGTTCCAGCTTGACTCTGTGAATGCGATACACTGCTACAGCTTCAGGACATTTCTGCTCAGGAAATTCACTGTTACACGTCCACTGTCTGTGAATTCCCGATATGACTCACATCTCCTCTATGTTACACCCTATGTTTTTGAATGTGAATGGGTACAGGGTCAGACCGGCCCGTAGGGGAATCAGGCAGCGCCCAACTGGCTGGTCTGACCGCTCAGTGTGTGAGCCGTTTTTTATGGCCAGGTGGGCCAGTTGTTACTGTAAATGTCCTTGATATCACCAGAAGCATTGCAAATCCATGCACTCTCCCATATACCTAGCAAAAAACCCATAGAGTGTGCCTCTAAAAGTTCAAAACTAGACTGATTTGCAAATGTGGGCCACTTTTTAGCTCTCTAATTTGCTGATGGGGGCCCCTTTTATTTCGATGTCCGGGCCTATATGTTGTCCCAGTCCGAGTGTGGATGGGCATCTGTGAACAACTCAACCCGTTGGAGGGAGTACCCTGCAATATTACACATGAACTTCCCATAATCCTACACTCTGCTCCTCCCCTGCCTACCGAACGCATCCCACAGACTATGCTTACTTCTGAAATGTATGCTCACCCTCAGTAAAAGAAAAATATCCCCTCTCAACTCACTTTCTCGAATAAAGTAGTTGCCATTTGCTAGAGTAGCCTTTGGTACTTTTGACATTTTGGCTAGTTTTTCTAGGGGAGAATTTGAAGTTGTGATTCATAATTAAATGTCAGCCACACATTTCCCTCATCTGTACAGGGCATCCCACAGTTAACACTGGAAAGCCACTGCATCTGGTCAGATGTAAAAAGATAAGCTGTTGAACCACCCCCCCCCCCAAAAAAAAAATCACTGCATGCTTAAAGATGTCGAACAGGTTTCCATAGATGCAAGTTAGAAGTGAGCACACTATGTAGGAATAGCATGAAAGAAATCAAAGTTTAGAGCATGTGTATCACATTAGGGTGCAAGCAAATCAAAAGCATGACACCACAGGATGCAGTTAGGAAAAGACTAACAATTAAAACTGTGTGGAACAGATGGAAGGAAGATGATTTTGTTTAGTACCAGAAAACTGTCTGAATTGGAGAAAAGGTAAGAAATGTACTAGATAATGGGATAGTACAAAACGCTGACAAATGCTAATAAAATGCCTAAAAATTGAATATTACAGTGCAAATGTGTAAAGAAAAGGGACAGTGATGTGTGAAGCTAATAAGGAGTCTTGTGGATTGGCTTCTATTCTTTCATTTATTCAGTACATTATATAATACACTATACCTTATGATTTCTAGGCAGTAGTCTAACAAGGGAAATAGTGCTGAAAATGCAGCGTCAACAAGGCCAAACAGGAAAGCATGAAAAAATTGATGTTGTTATTTATCTTGTCAATATCAGACAATTTCCGCTAGGAGACGAGCATAAAATATAAAATGCGTGAATGGTGGTTGCTGCACTGGAAAAGATGGATGGGGCAGTAATCACCTATAACAGCAATAACTGGTGGGTAATGAGAAACATTTGCCTGTTGGACAGAACATTGACCAAAAATGCCTTAGACATTGAGCGAGTAATGAAGGAGATGCCGAGGAAAGTATGGCAAAACGGGGCAACTATGATGAGTAAATTCTGTAATTGGCACACAATAGAGAAGCCAAAAGAACAGGCGCAGGGACAGTAACACAATTTTAGTGACGGAGGAAAGAGAGGGGTGAATAGAACAGAAGCAGACCAAAGAATAGATCTCATTTTGGTTCAAAAGAAGGCAACATCTAGCACTTAAAGTAATATTGAAAAACAGTTATAACACGTGCAGAGAAGAAATGCAATGGGTAGGATGACTGACTGGAAAAAAAGAGTATCATTAGAAGGGTCTCATTGCAAGGGAACGTGGCCCCTTCCACACTTTGTTTTTATTTCCAAATAGAACTGAATTAAGGAGCCGGATGGCAAAGTGAATGCTGCACTAATAAGGGAGAGCACTAGATTCAAGAACAGGGGATTGCCACACAAATCAGGGGATATATGTGAATGGACAGATATGATAGTTAAATGTCTTGTGAAGAACAGCACAATCACTTTGAAAAGAAGCTAACTCATGCGGAAGAAGGAAATCTCGTCCATATTTCTAACTTAAATCCAGTAAGGGTAATATTGATTAGAAGAATGGGGAAGCACAACCTAATAATATTACACTTGGAAAATCTCACTTTAAATCCTGCATATGGAAGGGGGGTTCTTAAAATGTTACTGTAAAGCTAGATCAATAGAGAAAGTCCTAGCAAGAGAAAGGCAGATGCACTGACAGGAAAGAGGATATTTTACATTCAATGAATGAGAAAGTTAGACGGGAGCAAACATCAGAGTGAGAGCTGTATTGAACACTAACCATATTGGCAGTGAATTTGGGTTGGCGTTATAGAGAGAAAAACGTGTTAAATGATAGGAACTGTAGGACATACGATTTCACATGAAGCTAATTGTAATAGGTATGAGCAATACACAAAAAATGAGGGTTCAAATGTTCTGCACTAGGGTCTAGAATTTCACAGTGTGTAAAAAAAGTGCGTAATTAGTGGAGAGAACCTTCCACTGGGTCCTGGAGCAGTCAGATGATACTAGACAATGTCCATGGTGGATAAGGAATGGTTTCCTACCTGTAATCCCAGTTCTCTCATAAGGGAATCTCTACTGAAGTAATAAGCAGTGAATAGTCCAGCCCACGTGCGGGGATCCTGGAGCACTTTTTTCATAGCATTTCTTCTTAAGTGTAGATGTTCGGCTTTCTTCAAGAATGCCTGTAGACACACTTAAGACAAGAATATTGTGCAGCCTATAAGGAAGGCTATAAGTGCCAAATTTTCACATTGAACCTACAAAAATGTTAAGAACATCCATGTATATGTATATTCAAAGCCAAATAATATAGTGGGAAGCTAAAATCTCTTTCACAAACCTTTTTTTGCAAAAGTAGAAAGATGAAGGCTAGAGTGTAATAGGATGTGTAACTATGGCCCAGTCAATGCAAGTCTAGCCACGTCTAAACAGTCCATCTCCTGATGGATAGTATGTTGCATCCTATTATGCTACCAGAAAGCCAATAAGGTTTTGTCCAATAGCACTAAAGTTCACTCTGCTGGGGGGAAGTGGCTACTGCCGCTTTGATGAGAAATGTCCCGATAGCTGAAATCTGTAAAGCAGCTACATGGAGGTCTGTTCACACATTTGCCAAACATTATTGTTTGGACTTGGACGCTAGAACAGATGCTCAAGTAGGATAGGCTTCCCTGAGAAATGTATTTCCTTGATTTGGTTGTTCCTCTGACTTTTGCACAGCTCTTGGAGGGGATGGGCTTGCTACTCTAAACAGTGTTTATGATTATCAATGGAGACCCCCTGAGAGAGAAGGAAATGTTTCTCACCTGTAAACCCAGTTCCCTCTCAGGGGAATCGCCACTTAAGTCGTAATCAACCCTCCTGCCTCCCTGGTGGAGCTATCTGATACTGCCACATCTTGCCAAATAGAACTGAAGCCACCTGCTGGGCATGATGCGATACAGGTGGACTCTGGGCCCTTAAAGGCACAGACACTGTTTTTACACTCACATAATGGCAGCCTATAGGGCTACACTGTCCCATTATCCTTCATCTTCATACATTTACAAAAAAGGGTTTGTGAAAAAGATGCCTTTTTGTAAGAAGAATCTGAATTATATGGCCATTATAGTCTTCCTTATAGGCTGCACAATGTCTTAAGTGTTTCTACAGGGTTTCCTGAAGAAAGTTCAACATCTACACTTAGGAAGACATATTATGAAAAAGTGCTCTGGGATCCCCGCACATGGGCGGGACTATTCAGTGCTTATGACTGTTAATGGAGATCAACTGAGAGAGAATGTCATTTACTAGTGCTGTGCCTGGGCATCAGCTGCTAGTGCACCCCAACTGATAAACAACAATAAAAACAAAAAAATGTGTCACTATCCAAAGGCACTTGCTTTTCACAAGGAGAAATTTTGCATAGGGGGAATAGCAACACACAAAAAAGGGGAAATCACAATATTTCCACATGTATAAATATCGAGAGCTGCAACAGATGTAGCTTTCTAGATGTTCTTCATGTAAGTTGTGTGAATTGAAAAAAGTTCTAAATCTTGGTGCAGATTTATGATGTTTTTGGGAAATTAGATCCCAAGAATATATTACCGTAATGTAGGACAATTAGAAGAATGAACAATACAAAAACCAGACACCACAGTACCTTCTGATGCCGAGATATACCTGCAATCAGATATGGTGCTTACCTGGCATGTTGGTACAATTCAATTAACGAAGGTGACTATGGGCAATGTTACTGTGCAGGGGAAGGTTTGTGGGGCCCTATTTGTCCTTGGAAACCTTTGGTTCTCGTTCTTTACTATATCTTTGTTTAACGTCCTTCCGATGGGACAGAGGCAGTAGACAAAATGCTACTATTCCTTAAGTACTCTAATCTGATAGACATTTTTTGCTGCAGATTCCTTACCTTTGAATTTCCCAGGAGTCAGACTGGATCCAGAAACTTTTGCGGGAGTAGTACCCCTAGTGCCGTTAGGTGGCTCCGTTTGGTTCTGTGCGGCATCAGTGTCATTGGCGCCACATGTGATGTCGCAGTCACCTATATAGGCGCCACTCAAGCGCATGGACGTCAGTTCTTTTCATGTCAGTTAGCACTGATCCAAGAAAAACTACCCTTTGTCTCTTTTTGACAGATTCTTTTTCGAAGATAACTTTTTTTTTGTCGAGGGAATGTCCTCTAGAAAGGTAGGGTTCAAGTCGTGTGGCGCCCGTCACCGCTCCATGTTGGTTACCGACTCGCACCTTGTGTCCTTATGGTGTCTTGAACGCAACCATGACCAGACGTGCTCAGGCTGACTGGCCCTGGCGCCGAAGGCTTTCAGGGAGTGGTCCCCAAAGCTGTTTTAAGCCCAGCAGTCAACTCAATTTAGCGAAACTCCTAGGAGGTCTCGGACCTGACCAAGGAAAAGTAAGTCGTGGGACCGCTCCAGGAGCCCCAAGTCCTCTTCGTTGCATTCAAAGTCCTCTGGACTCTAGGGGAAGAGGCCTAAGAAGAAGAATTCTAGACAGACTTCGACTTCACTTCGTCCGTCAAGGATTGACGAGACGAGTGGGGAACATCGACGTTCCAGGCACGGTTCTGTGGAGCTGTTGCCAGGTCTGACTCGGCATCTCCCCCCGTTTCCGGGATCTGCAGCGACCTCCGCTCAAATAAGAGCTTTATGAGGCCATTTGCCGAGTATATGAGCAGGCCAACCACTCCGGTGCACCTTGGGGCCTCGAAGGGTCAGAGGAGGCCCGACCAGGTTCTGCGCCAACGACTCTGGCATCAGTTCCAATGGGGTCTCATGGATCTGATCCTGGATCCATATTGGCGCCGATCGCGCCAACGCACCCTTCTCTGGCACTGGTCCAGACATCGATGCTACCCGCGCTACCCGCTTCAGCCCCATTCTTATTCTCGACGACTTTGAATAGGAACGGCGTCGATCGACGACAGTTCTGGAGCTGACGGAGCCCAGTGGCTCTATGTTGATGCCTGAGCTTTCTGAGGAGCATACAGGCATTGGAGAAGACCCTTTAAAACACCAGTTATACATCTCTTGTGAGAATGTGAACTTGTATGAGAAACTAGCAGAAGCCAGTGAGCTGGACACCTCCCCAGATACTGGAATGCTCTCTACGTCTACCGTGGCTACAGAGGAGGGAGTGTCTCATGCAATGGTGGTGAAGAGTGCAACAGAGGTCCTTGACCTCGAGCTTCCCTCTGTGGTGGTCACAACTAACCTCTTGACCGAAGTGCTTCAGCCTTGGGCTTCCTCATCCGAAACCCCTATTGCACTTTCATGAAACACTGACTGACGTCCTTCTAGGTACTTGGTCTCGACTTGCCATGGCAAGTTCCCTGCCGCTGCCCCAGACAGGGAATCTAAGAGGCTGGACACACTTGGGAAGAAGATATTTTCTTACGCAAGCCTGACATTGCGGTCGGTGAACACTGCATGCCTTTTGGGCCATTACTCACATGCTCTATGGTAAATGATTGCCTAAGTGATACCTGAGGTCTCGGAGTAGGCTCAAGCCATCCTCTCCCAAGAAGTGAAAGACGGGAGGGATGCAGGTAAGTTCACCATTAGGAGTGGTTTGGATAAGACGGACTCGCTGAGCAGAGCAGTTTAGTCGATGGTGAACTTACAGCGCGAAGCCTGGCTGAGAATGTCTGGTTTTTCAGGGGATATCCAGGCCAATCTCATGGACATGCCCTTCGACAGGACTCGTCTCTTTAGAGAAGAGGCAGACTTGGCGGTGGAGCACTTTAAAGACTCACGGGCTATGTCCAAGTCCTTGGGCCTCTCAGTGACCTCAGTCTGCCTTCTGCCCCTTTCGTGGTTATGGAATGGGCATGCTACCGCGCCAACCATGTCCCGGCCACCGTCCTGAGCAGGCTTCCTAAGTTGTTGGAGGACATTGACATAGTGCATTCCAACCCCGTGGAAATTGTAGCCAGAAGTCGTCCGCCACCAACCCCCCGGCAGCTGCAAGCTCTAAGTCCTCCCAGTTTGGTTCTGAAAAGACCATGGGTGCCCAGCTGGAGGGAGAATACATCATCTCCTCCACTGGCGGTCTATAACATCGGACAAATGGGTCTTGTAGATCACTTGGAGAGGTTATTCCCTCCCCCTTTACCTCCATCTTACGACTGCTGGCAGAGGAAGTTACAGCTGTCATGGCCAAGAGGGCTATAGAAAGGGTTCTGATATCAGAAGTAGGCAGTGGTTGCTATTCCCATTACTTTCTGATACCAAAAAAGAACAAAGGTCTTTGTCTTATTCTAGATCTCCGAACCGTCAATCTCTTCCTCAAAAAGGAGAAATTCAAGATGCTCACTTTGGCTCAGGTCTTATCTGCCCTAGAACAAGGAGACTGGCTGGTAGCGTTAGACTTGCAGGATGCATATGTTCCCATCTCCATCTCCATCCTGTCTGCCCACAGGTGTTACCTGCGATTCAAGGTAGGCCACAAGTTCTTTCAGTTCACCCTGCTTCCCTTTGGCCTTACCAGCGCCCCTGGAATGTTCCCCAAGGCGACAGTGGTGGTCGTGGCTTATCTGCAGAGGTTGGGGGTTTTAGTCTTACCCTAACCTTGACGACTGGTTATTGAAGGTGGCCTTGCCCCAGACTGTGTCCCACCTCCAGACAACGGCGGATCTCCTGCATTCACTTGAATTCACTATAAATGTGCCGAAGACACAACTGACACCTTCTGAGAAGCTCCCTTTTATCGGAACTGTTCTAGACACAGTGCAGTTTTGGGATTATCCTCCCCAGCAGCGAGTCCAGGATATTCAGGTTATGATACCAATGTTTCAGCCTCTATCTTTGGTTTCGGTGAGAATGACTCTGAGGCTGCTGAGCATCATGCCTCCTTCATCCTGTTGGTAAATCATGCCAGATGTCATATGCAGGCTCTGCAGTGGGACCTGAAGTTCCAGTGGGTGCAGCATCAGGGGAATCTCTCTGACATGGTCCAGATCTTGGAGGGAACTGCAAAGGACCTGCAGTGGTGGCTAACAAACCGCAACTGTGTCAGAGGCAGACCCCTCTCCCTTCCCCAACCAGATCTCACAGTAGTGACAGAGGCATCATTTCTGCGAAGGGACGGCCACCTGGGAGGGGCGGAGATCAGTAGACTCTTGTCTCCAGTGGAATCAACCTGTTGGAACTACGAGCGATCAGACTAGCGTTGAAAGCGTTTCTTGACTCGGTCAAGGGGAAGTAGGTGGAAGAGTTCAAAGACAACACCACTCCCATGTGAGACTGAACCAAGCTGGGCGGGGTGGGGTCGTGAACCTTTTGTCAAGAGGCCCTGCATCTCTGGACATGGTTAGAACACCAAAGCATAACCCTAGTGGTTCAACACCTGGCAGGTTATCTGACCATCAAAACAGACAAGCTCAGCAGCCAACGCCTAGTGGATCACAATTGGCATCACCACGCAGAAGTGACACAAGGTCTCTTTCAGCAGTGGGGAGAGCCTTTGTTTGCACATTCTCTTTGAAGGCAAATAGATCTGTGTCAGCAGTTCTGTGCATTGGAGTTTCCAAGGCGACTCTCGCTCTGTGACGCTTTTAGCCGCGAGTGGCGCTTAGGGCTACTGTACGCCTTTACGCCCGTACTACTTCTGCCCAGAATACTCAAGAAGATCAGGAACAATTTGGCTCAAGTCATTCTTATGGCTCTGGACTGGGCCTCAAGCTTCTGAAAATGAGCAACGATCCTCCGATCAGGCTGCCCCTTTGGGAGTAACTTCTGTCGCAGGAGCAAGGGGAGGGTTCTCCATCCACACCAGTCAACTCTTCATCTCCTTGCGTGGAGGTTGAGCAGCGACAGTTGATAGTTTTTGACCTTCCTCCTGAAGTATGCAAAGTTATCGTGGACAATCGGCCCTCCAACAAAACAGATATGCCTGCCGTTGGCAGAAATTTGTAAATTAATGTTCTGAAAAGTCTATTGCTTCTCTTTCTGCCTCTCTGAGATTCTTCTCTTTATTCTTACCCTTGCCCAGCAGTGCTCTGCATGCTCTCAAGGGTTATCTTTCTGCTCTGTTCACTTTCCTGTGGCTGCCTGACAAATCATCTTTAAGTCCCCTATTGTAAATAGGTTCCCGAAAGGACTTTTACATGTGTTTGCCCCTTTGCCCTTCTTAATGCCTCAGAGGGATCAGAACCTGGTTCTCACTTATCTAATGTGTGCTCCCTGTGAGCCGCTTCCCAGTTGTCCCCTCGGACTGGTTACCATCAAGACAGCCTATCTAGTGGCGCTACCATCTGCTAGGAGGGTAAGTGAGCTGCAGGCTTTATCATCCATACCTTCCTATCTAATGGTATTCCCAAATGAGGTTGTGCTTCGCACTCTGGCTTCTCTCCTGCCTGAGGAACTGCCTGCATTCCATTTGGGACAATGTATCACCCAGCCCACCTTTTATGCTCCCCCATATCCCTCTATAGAAGAGGAACAACTCCACCATCTGGACCCAAAAAAGAGCACTGTTGTTCTACCTTGACCGCCCAAAGGGTTCCTGGTGGACTCTTTGTGGGCTATGTAGGAGCTAAAAAGGCTGGTCAGTTCAGAAACGAACCATTTCGTATTGGGTTGTTCTCTGTATTAAGATCTGCTATGCACTGGTTAAAAAGTAGCTTCTAGAGGGCTCGCGGGCCCATTCCACCTGGGGAAAAGCTGGCTCATGGTGTTCCAGTCCTGGATATCTGGACAGTCACATCCACAGGGACAGGCATTTCGTCCATTTGGTCCTGCAGTACTCCTTAGTTTAGTCAATTTGTCCGCAGCCAACCACCTGTATGCTATGACTTGGGTACCTATTCAAAGGTAAGGAATCGGCGGCTAGAAGTCTCTATCAGATGAACAAGTTACTTACTTTTGTTAACGCATTATCTGGTAGAGACAACATCTAGCTGCTGATTCTTACAGACCCGCCCATGCTTATCTGTTCTGCGGACACATTTATAGGGCTAGGGGTGCTCCCTTTCTAGGGCCCTAGTTTGGACACACACCAGTCACTTCACTTCATGGAAATGCACTTGTGGCGTGGAAATCGTGAAAAGTAACTGACGTCCATGCATCTGGTTGGTACCAATATAGGTGACCGCGAAGTCACATCCAACGCCAACAACGTGCAGAACCGAATGGAGTCACCTGATGCCGCGCAGGAGTACTGCTCACACAAAAGTTTCTGGATCCAATCTGACACCTGGGAAATTCAAAGTCGAGGACTCAGTAGCTAGATATTGTCTGTACCAGATAATGCTTTACGGAAGATAAGTAACTTGTTCAGTGAGTCAATATTTTGTCCTAGTTTTTCAGTGCTGCCAGTGTGTGTGTGTGTGTGTGTGTGTGTGTGTGGGGGTGGGGGGGGGGGGGGGGGAGGTGAGAGGGCCTAGTGGGGTTGAGTCAAGACAGTTGCGAAGCTGCCAAAAAATGTTGCTGAGCACCAAAAGGTTTTATGACCTAAAAGCCTATCACCCATGGACGTCAGTTAGGGGTCGCAGCTGCGACCCCTGGTTTGTCTCCTGTGACCCCTGGCACTGCCTTTGCAATACCCTGGCCTCAGAGGTAGCAAATAGGTGGTAAGAACACAGGGGTGGTTCTGCATACTTTATTTTGTGCTCGCTGTTCATTATAGTTATATTGAATAATACTCTTTCATTCACTATTAGTGTAATAAAAAAAATGGAGCACGTGTTGCCGGAACACGACCTTTGGAGGCTGATGTGGTACTTAAAAATGGTTTTAAATGTAGGTTGTTTGCATGCTTGTGGGGGACAGTGTGTTTATGCGGGGGAGTGTGTGTGCATGTGTGACCATGTGTCTGTATGATTAAGCAACTGTGTCTGTGATTGAAAGTCAGTACTGTGAGAGTCAGTGACAGGTAGTGAGTGAGAATATCTGAGATTACAGCTCAGATTTCCTATTCTTTGACACAAGGCAAGGCACCACCAAAGTTGCTACACTGTCTTGCAAAGGAAGAGAGAAATAATGTACCATATCTATAAGATATAGCTGTACACTGGAGTCCACTTTGTATGTGGACTGTACAAAGTAGCATAAACACAAAGTTGGAAAAAATAAGGAAAAATTAAAACATTTCTCCTTGTTACGTCTGCCTCAAAAAGGCATAGGATTTTGGTGCAAATTCCTGTCTACCAATTTTTGAAGATAGGGATTTGCGTCAAAACGCATGGGTTGTAGCATGGGGATGCCCATGAACCACCCATGGAACATCCCCTTGAAGCATATTAATGCACTGGGAGGGTCTTCAGTCTGGAGAGTTCTTTCTCCCATGTGGTGTTCCCCAGGGATCAGCGCTCTCCCCTACCTTGTTTAATTTGTACGTGACCCCACTGGCAAAACGTATAAAATCTCATGGCCTGCGACTAGTGTCATATGCCGATGACACTCAGTTAGTGGTGTCACTCTCCCAAACGGTGGAAGTCACAGCGGAGTGCTTTCGAACTGTCTCCTAAGCGTAAAGAGCTGGATGAATAAGAACTTTTTGAAGCTCAACACCGAAAAAACGGAGGTGATTGAGTTTGGACAAAAACCCTCTATCTGGAGTCATTTATGGTGGCCTCCAGAAGCTGGTACATGCCCCGTCCCAGCACAAAAAGTTAAGAACTTAGGTTTCATGAGCGATAAAGAACTAACCTGTACCGCACAAATTAGTCAAGTCACTTCGGCCTGTTTTTTTACAATTAAGGTCCTCCGAAAAATCTTGCAGTTTATACCTTTTACATTGAGGAATACAGTAGTTGGAGCCTTGGTACTGTCCCGCATTGACTACTGTAACGCGCTGTACTTCGGAACTGGCGAAAAACAAATTGCAAAACTCCAGTCAATACAAAATGCGGCAGCCAGAGTATTGCTAGAGCTCCCTAAGCGTCACCCGACATCGAATGCCATCCGGCTACTCCATTGGCTCCCTGTCAGGAGAAGAGTGCAATTTAAGGCCCTTTGCTTAGTCCACAAATCCCTCAATGGTAGGGGGGCGGAGGACATGACAAATCTTTTTCCTCGTTATGTGCCGTCCCGCACATTAAGATCTAGCAGTCTGGGCCTGATTTGTCTGCCCAAAACAAGGAGAGTCCGATGGGGCGGCAAGTCCTTTTCCTACCAGGCAGCGAAACTATGGAATACCCTACCCACTGTGCTACGCTCGGTTACAGACAGGACCCGATTTAGAAAAGCTTTGAAATCTTGTCTCTTTTCTATGGTATAACTGGCGTTCCCGTTCATCTTCCTCCGACAGCGCCAAGACGCCTCGGCATAAGAGCGCTTAATAAATAATTCAGTCAGTCAGTCAATGCACAGCAGTGCACAGAACAATTTTGTGTTACTTTGGGATACGATCCAACACAAATAGGTATTTGCTTTGGATACTAAATCTCACCCTAACACTTTGTGCTGGTGAATTCAAGTGAGTGGGAATGAATAAGAATAAGTATAAGGCGGTGTAAGACACTGGGAGTGTGATGTTAGGGTCATTTGACACGCCTTCGAGGACAAGTGTAGGGTCCAGGGCCATATGACATCACTTCCTATGATGTCTTCAAGGTCAAAGGATATGTGATCTCACTTCCGCTACCACTGGCACTTTGGTAAATCAACACCCATGCTAGTACCCCAAATGTGAACTGGGCTTCCTAACCCTGGAAAAGCGACAGATTTGCCCTGGAAAGTGACTAAAAGGCAAAGTTATAGTGCCAACTAATTGGGGATTTTGGGCCACTGTAGTCAGAAACAGGCGGCACCAGACAGAACAACTGGTCTCCAAAGGCAAATTTCATACTGGTAAACTACCGGTGAAGGAAAGAGGTTGAAATTCAAAACAGATTCCTCTAGAGCACCAAGCTTATTTAGTGAAATTCTTAGATGGTGTGGACACTCCCTGGACCTATTGTTTCCCAAAATGAACTGTAGAACTGGGATTAAGGGTATGGTCTTTATCTCAAACTATAAGGACTAAAGAATTAGCATACTTTATTATAAATCAAGATAAATGGACTTACCCAATAGAGGGCCAGTCTAAGACACATGGTGTAAGGGAAAATCCACTGTCATTCTCATGCTAGAAAACAAGCAATAGGGCTCCCACAAAGTCACATCAGTCCTATTTTTTTTTTTTTAAATGTAAGAGTTTTATATAGGGCGAACTAGACCCGAGACCTCGGGTATCAGAGCGCTTTACATGAGCACCAGTTTTGTTACAGATGGACACATTCATTTTTGTTAGGCACAGGGAGATTAAGTGATTTGCCCAGAATCACAGGATGTTGAGCGTGGTTGCCGAGACTCGAAGTTGGGTCCCCAGCTTCAAGTTTGACCGCTCTAGCCATAAGGCTACATCCTCTCCCCTATCAGATTAGCTACAATTTTACCATGCTCTCGCACAGTATATCTCTTCAAGACTGCCTACAAGCAGTTTTCAGTAAGCTTGGCTTTGCTAATTCTCCCATTGCTCAGCGGTTAGCTATGCCATATGCATCAGAAAGTATAACATACTCTTCTACAATGGCAGATCAGGGCAACAGGATTGCCCTTTCTCTAGACACTAGTCCTGTTTGCAGCCCAATGGGGGAAATAGCAACAACCATAGTTCTACTGTTTGTCAGACAATTCTCTGTGCTGGTCCCACACATCCCCAGCTGTTTATCCAAATATAAACTATACGGTAAACAGGGAGTAGCAGATTAAAAAAGCTAACAAAGTTGACAGTATCATTACAACCTTTTCTTCAGGGCTTTCACAAAATAGGGAGAGGCAGAGCCTCCGACTGATCAAGGAAAGTTGGATTAAGTAGGCGGCAAAGTGCAACCACATTGAGAGGAGTCTCTGGAATTTCTATTTAGTCTTTGGTAGGGTGCAAAGAGGGGAGGCCATGTGTGGCCACAAGTCATTCATCCTGAACTGGTCTCAAAGATATGAAGTGCTTACTGCCAGACTGTCAAGCTGGTTTGAGCCAGTCTTTTGCATTTAAGCTGGCTTCTGGGCTGAATATATCTTGCATTTCGAATTATGAATGAAATGTGAATGTTCACAGATCATTTCAGGCGTGTATTGATTTATCTATGAAAAGACTTTTGTCCCTGCTTTTTGAGAGGTGCTTGGCAAGAGTTTTTGATAACATCTGTAATGAAGAGTCTATGCAGAGCAGCAGCTTTGCACTCGCAATATAGAACAGGTTATGCTGAGGTGTGCTTTAAGATACAAATAAGGGACTAACCAAAAACAATCCCTTGTCAAATAGGACAACCAACCCCCTGCAAGCATTACACTTCCACTGTTAACTTTTTAAAACTGTTTTCTATTACAAGCAGTAGGACATTCCTGCTGTTATAAGTAGGCCATTAATGAAATACATCCTTCATTTGAATATGATCTAATTTTTGATTACTTTAGAGAGATATACTAAATCATATAACACTACATCAATTTAAGAAATATGTTTAATATTTGCAGATACAGTGAGTGTAAATGGCATTGCCTTACAAAGCCCATGTGGTTTCCACAACTTACCGTTGGGGTCCTCCCAGTCTCTGAATCGCTTCCTGAACTGAGCAAGTCTGTCTTCAGTTTGAGCGCCCATAGGTTTGGCAAGATTTCTGAATGTTTTAGGACTGTTAAGATCCAATTCCTGAAAATAAAAGTTCACCAAACATGACAATGAGCATGAATTTTTTTTTTATTGAACAGAACAGAAAACTTAGCCAAATACCTCTACTACAAAGAACCCCTTGGCATACACATATGTAACACTTACCAATTATCACCATGTTTCTTCATTAACAATTGCAATTGTTAATACTGTAAAACTGATTTGGTTTAATTCAAAACTGCATTTATTGGCCAACATCTTCCTAACCAGTAGGGGTACTCTTAACTATTTGGCTGGACAATTGCACACTGAATTGTTACAACACCCATACACAACATCATGCACTACACCAACCCATCCACATAGACATAATTAAACTGCAACTATGGGCGCTGCAAGAAAATAATTTGTCTATACTTGAACAGGTGTTTATAATCCATGAAAATTAAATATAAAGTGTAGCAACAGAAATCATCACTATGACTGCGGTTGAACAACATTTAAGCAGGCAAGTGTTGTTCTTTAGAGATAACCTGCATCCTGTCTTCAGTGTCATGAGCAACATCATGCATCGCTGAAAATGGCTGCTTCACAAACCAAATGTTATTCATAGCAACAACTTAAATACTGTGTGGAATCATACTAGAGGAACTCCTTGAACCAACAGTCAAAGGATGTAGAAGAAGAAGACCTTTAGTTCATGGAGCTGGTTGAAGATCTTTTCCCACAATAAAGGAAACCTGATACACATTATGTGGAAGTATGTTCTAAGTACACTGGACAAAAGAGCATTTGTCAAGTTATGTGTGGCCATTTTATCATCCAAGTCTTTCTTTTCTACTGCCAACCTTTTCCCCTTCCATGACGCCCAAAATCACAGACAAGCAAAGACTTCCATAAAATGTTAACTACTAAGCGAAAATTCATTTAGTCAGACATTTCTGTTGATTGAGAGCCAATTAAAAACCTGGGGAATTTGAATTCATTTATTATTTACATTATTTTTTTTTACAGTGCAAACTTTTGCCAATGGGGTATCTAAGCGCTTTACAAAGGATATAGAGGTATACACCAAACATAGTGCAGTATTGAAACGCATACAAATTTGTATATAAAACACTAAAGGAGATAACAGATTAGAAAAGTCACCTGTGCAGGCAAGAATTATGTACTCTTTCATATCATTTGTGAATGTTTCTTCAGTCACAATTTCTGGAAGGAGAGGAAAGGAGTTATGTCTGAGGTCACAGAGTTAAAAGTTCCCGGTGGAGAAGCGATGGCTGCTACTATGTGTGACGGGAGATGTAAAATAGCTTAAGTATACGACAATATGGCTTGAAGAAGCCGCAATGGTAGCAAAAAGGAACATAGCCAGGAAGTGGGGGCGAGTCAACCACCGGACCTACAGGAATGGGCGGCAGATTTAGACTGGTGAACTGGAGCCGAGAAAGTTACATATAAAGCCAGAGGATGTCCGGGAAAATGGAACAAGATTTGGAGACAATGGACGGCATACAGGGGACATTGAGAAGTGGTTGGGATGATAACAGAAGTTGAAAATGTGTGCACCAAACAGTGAATGTAGTTCTATGAAACAATGTGTACTACCTTTCAACATATACTTGGAAAGATTTTCTGAGCTAATGTTAAATTAAAAGACTACAACATTTAAAAAAAAAGAATTATGTACAATGCTGTGAACGTGCTAAGTGACAAAATAGCATCTTAAAGTAGACTGAAATAATCTGAATGACTTTTGATCCTCACAGCTCTTCGGCAACCCTCAAACATCTGCTTGTAGTTAGTTTGTAGGTGGAGGTTTTGCTTGAAGAGTTGGGATTTCAGTTCTTTAAAAAATATGGAGTTACAAAAATTGCAGGGAGGATAGAGTTCCAGATCTTTTGGGCATTTCCTGAGAAATCTTGCTTCAAAATTCTTGATTTTATGCAGAGGACAGTCCCCAGGTGGAGCATGTCTTTGCTTCTGAGTGATCTAGCATCTCTAGAGATATTTAATTTCTAAGTAAGGTTACTTACCTGCCTCCCCACATAAAGCTTTAAGAAGAATACAGGCTGATTTGGAAACGCAACAGGCTTCTATAGGAAGTCAGTTTATGGTGTTCCGATAACATCACACCAATCCTGATCTTCTGGAGTCAGTGATGAAGTCTAGTCGCTGCACTGAGAGGAACTTTTTTAAAAGTGTCAGTCTTATGCTGGGCATTCCCGTCAGTAGGAGGATTCCATAATTTA
Source organism: Lissotriton helveticus (assembly GCF_964261635.1). Taxonomy (NCBI): domain Eukaryota; kingdom Metazoa; phylum Chordata; class Amphibia; order Caudata; family Salamandridae; genus Lissotriton; species Lissotriton helveticus. The sequence continues at coordinate 1,353,238,852 of NC_136059.1, read as the reverse complement.
GCCTTGAAACTACAAATGATCGGACTGTTTTGAAGTCGCCCACTGGGTATATCTTATTATTAGCCCGTAAGAATCCTGTATTGGACTCCCTTTGCTTGGGCAATGAAGAGCGCATGCAAATGAAGGTTTTTGTTGACGAAAAATCCCAGTGATTTAACATTTCTGATAATTGCGGATATGCAATTGAGATGACATTGCTTTTAGCAAGGACTGGACTGATGTGTCAAACTCTGATGGGGAGATGAGAAGGAACTGTGTTTTTTGGGGTGCAGTTAAGGATGAAGTTGTGTCATCAATGAGAGTAGGTACCTCCATGTTCTTTGCTAGCCTTGCTATGACCTCTGATGAGGAGCCCTTCCAGTACAACTGCATGAATTTGCATATAAATAAAAATAGATGTTGGATTGTCTCAGGCGATAGCTGGAGGTCTTTCCTTCCCAATCAAGTCAAAAGATGTTGTGACCTGGGTTGTTTGAGACAAATCTCTAAGCGAGATTTCTGTAACGAATACAAGGTGTAGATGAGAGGTTGGTTTAGATCAAGTCCACAATCTCAATGCTGTGTTTTTCCACCAATCTGCAATTCTAGAGCATACCATTGAGAGAGGAGTGAACAATTTTAATAGTAGGGACTGAGGGTGAGGGAATCTGAATTAATTCTTGTTATAGCAAGGAGTTCCCACTCCTAAATATGAGAATGGAAAAGAAAGTCAGTTTACTCCATGAGTCTGAACAAATTGTAGGGTACAATATGTTCCTTCAAGTCGCCTTCAAAAAGCAGTTGGGTGGATCGTTTGCATCTTCGGTATTTACTGTTTTGTGGAGCTGTCCTGTGGTGGTTCATGGGTGAGTCAGTGGACATGCTGTACTGAAGATGATATTCAAAAATATTTTCTTGAGGGCATGCAGTGTGCTGCTCATGAGTCACAGGGATGTAGAAATATCATTTATTTCCAGAATAAAAGGAGTACATTCTATCACTTAGACTTCTAGAGAATATATATCAAGGACCTTCTGTGCAATAAAATCATGGGTCGCAAGCACGTGGAAAGAGCGGTCACATCTCTTCCAAGGAGCATTGTGGAACCCCAGCTATAATCTAACCCCTCAGTAACCAAAGAGATCTGATGCTGAAATCTTAAACAAAACAATAAATATGGAAGATCAAGCAGTTCGAAGGAGTACAAGTAGACTTAAGGGTTACTTATCTTCCAAGCATAAATGTGCAATATTTAAAGAAGAAAGTTTTGGGCTACACCTCCAACGTATGCGAAATAAACAAGTTACTTACCTGTAACTGCAATTATCCAGTATTGGTATCGTTCATAAATTCACATGTTTGAATCATTCCCAGTCATCAAAGGGGGAGTCCCACGGAAATATAAATAAAGCAGTAGTAAAAAAAACTTCCATAGGCTATCATGGTGACAACCATGCATTTAATAGTCTATCTACCTCCTTTTCTGAAAAAAGGACCACAAGTTACTACTTGTGTCACAATATATCTGTAAGAGACATTAGTTAGTGATAGATTCATTACCTTAGAATATTCCCTAGGCGTCAGACTGGATCCGGTAAGTTTTGCTTAGCAGTACACCTGCGCGTCGGTAGGTGTCATCGTGCGGCTCCGCGTCTGTCACTGGCGTTGTAAGGGCCGAGATGACGTCACGGAGACTACTTAGGCGCCACCCATGCGCGCTGACGTCAGTTCTGTACACTACTTTCCGCGCCGAAACGCAGAGCCATGCAAGATACTGACCATTGGTACATAAAACTAGGGCCCTAAAAGGGGATGACCTTAAACCTAGTAAGCAGTCCGCAGAACGGGGAGGATGGGCGGGGCGGTAAGGAATCCATCACTAACTAATGTCTCTTACAGATATATCGTTACACAAGTAGTAACTTGTGCATCTGAAAGAGACACGTTAGTGATAGATTCCTTACCTTAGAATGGATACCCCAGCAATACCAACCGCGGTGGTGAGTCTCCGAACAAGATTACACCAGAAAGTCACGGAGCACAGAACGGCTAAAGAAGCCGTCTCTCCGAACCTGACTGCAAGGCAGTTGTCCTTGGTAAACGGGTGCAGCGAGGCCCATGTAGCTGCCTGACAAATGTCCTGCAAGGGAACGCCGCGTCCCAAGGCAGTAGTGGCTTCAGTTGCCCTGGTCGAAAGGGCACGCAGCCCCACAGGAGGCTCCTTCTTGGCCAAGGAGTAACATACTTTGATGCACAGAACGACCCAACGGGAGATGGTCCGTTTGTGCACAGCCCGACCTTTTTTGGCGCCCACGTAACCAACAAAAATCATCCAACGGAACTGATGTGTACGCTGCAAATAGAATGCGAGCGCACGTTTTGGGGACAGGCGGTGGAGCCTCTCCTCTTCCCTTTGTCATGTATTCCTATAGGTTCTGAATCGATCCCCCTATTCCTGACCCTATTCTGGTTAAACTAACTATCAAGTTAACTAACAGTCAGCCCATGAGGCAAGAAAAGCCCCCATGATGCAGATACCGTTATCTGACGCAGTCACACTACGGCACAGGAACGTGTTATCTGATTAGGTCATAACGCTTGAGATCTAATTAGACAAGCGACATTCCTCCAGCCCCTGATAAGGCATACGACGTTCTCATAACAAATCAAACCTATGACAACCTGGAAAATCCGTGCGGCCATTGTTTTGATTTCACAGAGAACTTTAGTAAAGAATGTGCTAACGAGCAAGTCGTATGACATCTTTATTGACGTATCTATGTCCATCCTTACGTCAATCTCGGCACCTTTAAGGTATAAATATTGCCGACCTTGCCCTATGCAAACACACGCGTGGTGACAAGACGGAGCAGCCATACTTGCCGAAGCCGAGAGCAGAAGCAGACCCCGCTGGCGCAGCCCCGCCTTCCTGACGCGCTGAGAGACGCGCTGCTATCTCAAGCCGAGAGACCCAGCACCGGCGCTTTCGGGCAGCCCTCGCAGGCAGCCTGGAATATCGAGAGCAGAGAAAGAGATACCATTCCTCATCCATCCTAAATTCCAGGTACAGAACTGAATAACCCCTCACAGAGAATTCTTTAGTTATTCACTTGGCAAAAACAAACTTAACTTAAACTGTAACTTTCTATTCCCGCCCACGCATTAGACTTAGGTCAGGTACACGGGGTAGGCGTATTTAGAAACACCAGTTGAGTACGTTTAGTCAAATGTATATGTGTATGTAAATATATTTTAATCATTTTAAACATCATATGGCTCAGAAACCATATCAATGTTTTTACAGTATTATTTTATACTATTGCTTTTAATGTATGCACTTTACTTAACTATAAGTATTGCAATAATATCGATCCATTTCTCATGTATGAGAAAAGAGACTGATCAATAAATAACACCTTTTTATTGAACACGCCCGTCTCTTCCTTTTCTCTACATTCTGATGAGACTAAGAATGCACGTACTGACTGAGTAAAATAATTGCCTTGTGCTCACACGACTCTCGAGATTGACTCTTGATTAGGGGAGAGCAAAGTTGTCATGTTCTATGGTTGTCAGAAACTAAATCCCTTCTTGTCTAATCAGGGGAGTTAATTCCTTCCTTGAACATTCGAGAAAGTTTCTAGCGAACTCTGAGCTTAGCTGGCAAACCCAAAAATTAAGTCTAGTATCGACAGTAGTAGACCTAGTTAACGTCTGGCCTAGGCCTTTACTGCTGTAGGTATTATTCCAATGCGCAGAGCCTATTGGGAAAATAGGAGCTACACTACATGGCGCCCAACGCGTTTGGAAAGGGCGATAAAACTAACGTAAGACATTTAGAGTAACTCAGTCGTGCTTTCTCACTCAGACCCCTTTTCCCAAATACTCCAAAGACGTCTGGAGTGGGTGAAAGGTTATATCCTCCAAAACCTCGCAGGAGGGAACTCCTATGTATGGTTCTTGGTCAAGTCAACGTTGAAGGATAAACAGTTCCAAAATATTGTGCATCTAATCTTTGTTCCATAAAGAAACCTGATCTGCAAACAAACATAATACCATCCTGTCTGTAAAATGGCAGAGAGTGATGATGAAAGAGAGGCAGTTAGATTAGCAACTGAACTCGCAGATGCTGATGCTACCATGCAAGCAGCAGACCCGAATATAACACTCATTCCGGTCATTAAAAGGAGATCTATAACCTTAAAACTTATAGAAAATGGACTGACACCTAGAGGTGGCACAGTCATATTCGTAATTGAGGCACACGAATATCGGCAGACAGAGGTATACTATTCATGGATACATTTTCCGGCAGCAAATGCTGTAACAAAGTACTTCCACTATTACAAAGTAGAGGAACCTCCTGAAACGTACACTCCTTTCGAGGAGGTGGAAGTACCACTCAAATTCCAAGAGCATTTGCTCTTATTTGATGGCGCCCTAAAACATAACAATCACATTACAAGGCTCGGTCCTTTAGGAAGACCAGGAGCAACGTGGCCGGTCTTAGCCAGATACACACCACATCCAGACATCGAAAGAATGCCTGCAGCAGAGCTGTTAATACAGCTAAAACAACTACTAAAAATTCATAGACAATTAGTTCAGTATGTAATGCGGACTTCAACAATTCAGCCAGCGATTAAACTTCCACAGCTGACCCCTCACCAGGGGAACACAAATAAAATTACACCACAGAACATCCAATCCTGCCTAGGTAAAGTTCCAGCTAAACGGGAACAGATACCATTCTGGTTGGCACAGAAAATTACCCAAATAGAGGCGGTGTTTCCTGACACCACCCCATTAGAAAAACACAGGATTCTGACTATATGTCTCCCAATGGGAATCGCACCACACATTGAGGACTGTGACACTTGGGGTACAGTCTTTGCTTCCATCTACACAAAAACGCACGGTGTTCCATCCATTTCGGTAATACCAGATGTGCTAAAACAAATTCAAGATGAATACGGTCCAGAACCTGCTTTAACTCTTGGTATGAAATTACTGAAAGACTTCAAGCAGGTCTCGGCTATATTACTAGCCAACATAAAAGGTGAAGCAGCAAACGTGGCGATCCGCCAGAGGTTAAAAGAGACAGATATAGCAGACCAACCAGCTGAAATTGCCAGAATCATAGAAAAATCCTATGAAGAACTAGGCAGAGATAGTCTAGGTGGAATACCAGTAAAACCGCAACTGACTACAAGTCCAGAAAAAATATTTTTTAATAATAATAATTCACCAAAAAAGAACTGGGATGGAAACAAACAATCCAATCCTAAAGAAAAGAAATTCCAGTCCCGAGGAAGGTCTCCTAGGCGAAGAGAGAAATCTCCAAACCAAAGACAGAGGTCACCGCAGAGTGACCCCTCGGGGAATAGATATAACCTTAGAAATAGGGATAATATTAAAAAACCTGATAGATATCAAGACATTGATACACGTCCCTCTCAATCTTTTCAGAATTCCTCGCAGAAATCGGAAAGAAGAGGACGATCAGAAGAGCACGCCAAGTCCAAAGACAAGGAACCTGCTCAACAAAAAAAGAAATTACAATTTCCAAAAAAGAAGGTAGCCAGTATCAAGGTAGTTAAAAATGCCGAGAATACTGAGGACACAACTGAAAAACGGAGAGTGGGCTCAGACAATGCTAGACAGCGCAGCAGAGGTGAGCATAGCTCGCAAAGTCCTTATGAATCATCTGGAGACAGTGGACACGAATGAATACCTTCAAGTGGAAACTGCAGACACCAGAGTTAGCAAGCCCCACAAGATATACGAGATAACATTACGTATAGAGGGAGATAAGACTAGGAAAATAAGGGGACTATTTTGGGATAACCTCTCCAAAGGCTATGACATCCTTCTAGCTGAAAAAGACTGGCCACCAGAGTTTGTCAGGGAGTGCCCTCATGGTGAAGAAGTAATTATGCCTGCCTTCTCGAATCAAATACCGATTCATAAAAAATACACACTTGCTAGAAAGTGGGCAGTGGCCTTAGCACCTGCTTTATATAAAAATCATGTAGGATGGGATGAGGATTCTCCTCCTCACAAAATCCAGTTAAAATCACAACCTACTGCACAAAGGCAGTACCCAATTAAGCAAGAAGCTAAAAAACAAGTAAATGAAATACTAGATCAGCTAGAATACCAGGGGGTGATTGAAACTTGCACCTCACAAATGAACAATCCTTTGTTTCCGGTCTCCAAACCAGACAATTCATATCGTCTAGTTTTGGATTACCGACACCTTAACACATGTTGCAAAACCTTTGCAGTGCAAAACTCACAGAGTGCTGCACTAATGAATAACATAGTGCGCAAAAAATACAAAACAACCCTGGACATTTCCAATGGATTCTTTTGTCAAAACATAGCACCAGAGAGCAGATCTTTAACTGCATTCTCAGTAAATGGCACTCAAAAACAATTCTGTCGGTTAGCCCAGGGGTACAAGAACAGCCCGGGGGTATTCTCAGCGAGAGTAACAGAATTACTACAACTATATGATGATGAAGCATTATCTTATGTCGATGACATTTACTTAACAGATGATGACTTGGATACTCACTTGAAAAGAGTGAACACCATAATACTTGGGTTCGCTGCAGAGGGTTACAAATTCAACTTTAAAAAATCCAGAATTGCCCATCTGACAGTCTTGTACGTAGGATATGAATTATCAAGTATAGCCTGGTTGACAATTTTCTAAGAACTAGAAGAATTAAAAAATCTAAAATATGAAAAGACGTATCCTCTGCCAATCGACATTCTTCCTCTACGACATTACGCCTGTGTAATCTATACAGACGGACATGCTCAACCCTCCGTTTGGGGAGAACATGCATACAACCCCACATGTGAGATTACAAAAGAAGTGTGGCGCGGAGGTATATTAAAACCTCTATTAACAAAATCACACTCAGTAGAAACTAATTCAGAACTACAAACTGAAATAATAGCTTTGAAAATGGCGCTAGATAATGCGGATCGCGAATTCCCGACACTTATAGTGTCAGATTCATATTACTGCGTCAAAGCATATAACAAGGATTTGCAGACATGGATTCGGAACGGTTACAAAGATGACACAGATGCACCAATAAAGCAGAAACTGCTCTGGGAACAAGTAGCTCTTTTGAAAAAAGAACTACCAAAGACTCACGTGACTCGCTCACTGAGTCATCAACGTGATGGCGTTCACGTTGTGGGGAATTCATTGGCTGAAGCAGCCGCAGCGGCAGCCACTAAACCGGCTCCCGTAGATCGAAAAAAGCGTACATTAAAATACATTGACGGTGAAACAATGCTGGCGGTGAAAACGTCATCAAGAGGCGACTGCTCAGCGTTACCGATCAACTATCCACTCAATTATACATACATAATCGATGCAAACTCCGTCCCTTTTGCTCGAATCCCTGGAGTGGGGGATAGAGTGATTCCAAACATGGACAGGAGAAGCTTGTTAATCGCAGACGCACACATGGGCGAGGGTCTCAGACACCTCAAACTGAAAAATTCTCTGGAAGAATTACAATCACGGTACTGGTGGCCAGGCATGAGCCTGCACTACACCATGTTTGTAAAAAACTGCCCAAGCTGCAACAGAGATCGCAGTGGGGAGAGAAACAGTTTAATACCTCGTCGTATCAAGGCAGATAATATTACCAGCAAAAAGAATGGCTTGCGATTAACATATACAGGCTAGTTTCCACTTATAATGTAGATCACCAGCACTCGGCTGACGTCCGGACTATTATACAAGATTTGCGAGTCTAAATGGCATATACGCTAAGAGCATGCTACGTTCGACCATTGTTTTCACTCAGGCAATCCAGCCTGGGGGGGAAACATGGCCAAATGAGCACAGCCCAGCGGGAATCTTCTCACTTCCTTCCTGAGGGTACGGGATGGTGTAAAGAAAAAACCAAGGCAGAAAGCAATCTATAATAGAAAGGATATTAGGTTCGGGAGCTGGGTGGGTCAAACATCTAATAAGTGTCCAACGTAGTCTAAATAACTTGCCAAGAAATTCTCTGAAGGGATTCAGTCCGTACGAATTATTATTCGGAACTAGGATGTTGATCTCTGACCTTGATAGTCAGACTTCAGTGGTAATAGAAAAAACCTTTGATGTCAAAGACCGTTTGGCTATTTTGCAGGACTTAAACAAAACAAGAAAAGACCTGAGCAACATACAGTTGAAACAACAGCCAACAACCACTGAAGAATCACCACCTGTCCCAGCAAGACCTGTCTGGATTCCAAAAGTCGGGGATCTAGTCAGGGAGAAGATCGCGGTAAAGAAGGAATTTGGGCCTTCTTACAGAAAAGCAGTTCCTGTCTTGTCTGTCAACGGGACAAGATCAGTTGTACTACCGCCACTTGCTGGAAAAAAGGAGAACCGAGTTGTATCCATCGACCTGGTAAAACCACAACATGTGGCCGATAACAAACAGTAGGCCAAGTGGACTCCCAATAAGTAGCAGAACACCTAGGTTTGCTACCAGTACAGAGGTCCTATCAAAAAGGCTCATCACATTCGAAACGCCTGCAGAAGAACAAGAAGGACTATGCAACAATGCAATAGAACTCAGACCTCTGAAAACCCAAATAAAGACATTTAGCAGAGACACACCAATCTATACTGAAGTACCAAGTGAAAATGCAAAAAACAGAAATCCTGAACCAATTGGAACAATTGACAGAACTGCATCCGGTTACTTCATCAACTTCGATGATTCCTCTGACGGCTTCAGTGAATCAAAGACACAGCCATCATCAAAATCCTTTAAAGACAAAGCGAAGGAACTTTTGAAACATCTGAAAGAAACATATCTGGTTTCTCCATGGATTGAATTTTGGGTGGGTTTTGGTGCATTTATCCTCATACTTTGGCTCATCATGGTATTTACTTTGGGACGCTTCATTGAGGGAAAATATGCTAAAATGGACACAGCAAGTCAGAACATCAACTTGATCCTCAAACCACACACATCTTCACACGTCGAGAAAAGAGAACTTTCTTCAGAACTTTCTTCAGCCAACTTCACAGCCAATCCTATACCTGGTGGGGTAGCCTGGGACAACACTGACTATGAAATTTATGGTCCGGTCGAGATCCTGAAATATCCACACCAAATCAAGATCTCCTTGAGTGATTTTGCAAAACCAAACTCATTTGCTGATGATTGGGACTTCGAAAGTATTAACAACATGATGTCTGACTTAGTAATGTCTGCTAAATTTACAAAACATGATTATTTGCAAGGTTCTACAAATTATGACAGTATGTATTGCTATAACCACTATGGTAACCATTTTTTGCATAAATCAGCACAACCTAGAAATGTTTTAAATTATAATCAATGGGAACATTGTGCTACACCTCCAAAAGGGAGCTCTAGAGCCGTATATGACAAATATTCATATTTTTCAGGTTTTAACATAAGTAATGCTGAAACATTTTATTTTAAATTGTCAAAAAAGACAGGGATGAAAACCATGATAACCAACACAAAATTGATATATTCAGATTCATTCTTTGAAAAAATGAATACTTTTGGATTTGATTATTGGGACAAAAATGTTGATCTGAAAAGTGTTTGGGGTACAAAAGAATGGCAAGTACAGGGTATAGAAGCTTTGTTTAGAGCCTGCATGATCCCAGAACAAATGATATTTTTAAATGACACTGTTCAACAAACCACCTGTCTTGGCTTAGCCAAAATCAAAGATTTAATTAAACCGTCTATTCCAAAGCCAATAATGTTTAGCAATAACTCTGATACAGATGAAGAGATAGACGTAAACCATATATTAAACCAAAACAGAACACATCCTGATTGGAAACAATGGTTGATCTGGCCCACAGATACAAATAACTGTCAAGATAGATTCCTGAATAAAACACAGGGTTTCAAAATGACCAGGCCAGACCCTAGATATCCCCAAAGACATCACCCAGGGATAATAACAACCTACAGTGTGGGCAAATTATGCCTTCAGTGGCTACAAACTTCCACACTGCCTGAAATTAAGCAACACCTAACTTTACTTACTGATGGTGCTGACTTGCGTGATTTCATACTGGGACCACGCAAACAGCGTCAAAAGCGTTTCATAGCAGCCTCTGTATATGCAGCATACAATGAGGCCTGGAAGGTTACTCAAATTGAGACAGCAGAAAGAATACGGGAAATTGACCGTATCAATTTGGAAAAATCACTTTCTGTAGTGGACAATGGGTTAATGACTCTGTCCTCCAGAATTTTTTCATTGGACAGCATTGTGTCTTCAGCAATCGATATATTATCGCAAGACTTACTGTTATTACAACATGGTCAGTCACAATTGCGTTCCATTGTACAGCTTGGCTGGACGTTACAAAATCTGCGTTCAGGCTACGTGCCTTGGCGTTTAATCAACACAACGTCACTATTCCAAATCTTTAACCTTATTGATAGACAAATCGGTATGGCGCAAAAGGGTGCTGATTATACAATCTTGAGCATTGAAAAACTAGAAAGATTACCAATGACAATGTCAGAACGACCTGTCAGTGAATGGATAATCCACGGAATCATAAATATTCCAATCTCAACCTTCAGGTTTCAATACTGCCAAAAATATATACAGGCTGGCATGTACGAGAAATTGGGAAAGGGGTACCTTAAAACAACTTGGAACCTGCCCTATTCACATGCATGTGTCAGTAATAAAGGACAGAAAGTGTTTCTTAGTGGCAACAATTGTGCTATGTCACTAAGCGGCACGCTTCTGTGTAACGGAATTAGTTTGCATGGAGCCTGTGAAGGGAATTCATACAACCTTTCATGTCACCAGCAAGGCGCACCTGCAACTGAAATAGAACCATTCTTTCAAAGACTCTATAATGGGAGTTACATTCTTATTGTAGACCGCAGATGTTGCAGTCTTATGCCCGGGACTCCTTATCTAATAACTACAACGGCGAAGGTCAAGTGCTGTGGACGTTCTTTATTCCCCAGCTCCTTTCCAGACAGGGAGGCAAGGGCATGGCCCAGTTTGAAAATTACTTCTATTCGAATAGATACTTTAAGCAGAATGAAAACAGTGCTTCTTCAGACGCCTACAAGGCTCACGTCATCAAAAGAAACGTATGATCTACAAGTCGCAAGGACGACTGCGAGATACATACATTATTATCAACTAATTCCCCCGTACATTTCGCGGAAATCCTAAGCGAAATCTTAAATATTTCTGATACCAATGGGATCTCAGGGGTATTTAAGACAGTATTTTCGATGGCATTAACACCATTCAAAGCCATACTGGGTATTTTTCCATATTTCGTCCATTCGATTTTTGGCGGACTTCCCCTGATCCTAGGACTAATTGCAGGAATCCTATTCCTAGTCCTTATTTTTCGTTATGGCAACCCATGTCACAGATCAAACTCTCGCGACAATGGAAGATACGATCCTAGCCATTGGATACCGGGACCGGATATCAAAAATCCTGGGAATCTCCCGGCTTAGAGACCTAAACATGACTTGGTTTCTATCATTTCGACCAATGTGGCAAAGGTGTGTTTTACCTGTACTAAGGTGTCTGCAATGCGGAGAAGAATGCGTGTTAGACACCTGTCTGACGCTACAATCGGATGCGCCAGTGGATGCAGATACACTGTTGGTTCCTACCAAGGTTCACGCTTTGTGCTGCCCTCAAAGGCTGCCAATCCTGATGACGGCATTCCTGGAATCTTCACCACTGCGATTGAAGAGTAGTGAAGTTCAAGATGAAAGCAGCATCGATCAGGTACGACCTTCTGTCAGCAATGCGAATCAGAATGTCAATGCAGACAATCATGCGCACGAATGCATGGTTACACCTATTTCCGACTTAGTGGAACTTTCCCATGAAGCTGTTGACAGTTTTTTCGAAAGCCTGAATGATATGATGTTCTCTCCAGAACAGAAATAGAGACTTTTGAGTAAACTCGCACACGGCGTTCCCTGAATTCGGCCTTCAACTTTAAAAATAAAGTCGCATGAATAATTCTTCCCACCAGTTCACGGACAACAATTTTTTAGCAGCCCCAAATTATTTTTCACAAATTTTTCGGGACACTTATCTTCTGCTTAAAGTAAGAAACTATTCCTAGAGAACTAAGATTTCTATTTTTAGATACTTTATAAACTTTAGTTGCCCGCTGGGATGTTCACAAATATTTTATTATGTGATGAAATGGTCTCGAACTTCCTTTCTGTATAGCCATATTAAGAGCCATTTCATGTGTATTTCTCATATACCAATAAGCAATAATGCATACAAATGCGTGTTTACTTTTGCATTTAAACCATAGCTTAAGTGCATACAATATATATGACTGCAATTTTTCAGTATATTTGAAAATTTCGAAATGCATTTATGTATTTTGGGGTGGTAAGGTATACACTATACTCTATAGTATGTTGTACTATGTTATACTATGCATAGATTAGTAGATATGACCATAGTTAGCGTGGAGTGGGTGTCATGTATTCCTATAGGTTCTGAATCGATCCCCCTATTCCTGACCCTATTCTGGTTAAACTAACTATCAAGTTAACTAACAGTCAGCCCATGAGGCAAGAAAAGCCCCCATGATGCAGATACCGTTATCTGACGCAGTCACACTACGGCACAGGAACGTGTTATCTGATTAGGTCATAACGCTTGAGATCTAATTAGACAAGCGACATTCCTCCAGCCCCTGATAAGGCATACGACGTTCTCATAACAAATCAAACCTATGACAACCTGGAAAATCCGTGCGGCCATTGTTTTGATTTCACAGAGAACTTTAGTAAAGAATGTGCTAACGAGCAAGTCGTATGACATCTTTATTGACGTATCTATGTCCATCCTTACGTCAATCTCGGCACCTTTAAGGTATAAATATTGCCGACCTTGCACTATGCAAACACACGCGTGGTGACAAGACGGAGCAGCCATACTTGCCGAAGCCGAGAGCAGAAGCAGACCCCGCTGGCGCAGCCCCGCCTTCCTGACGCGCTGAGAGACGCGCTGCTATCTCAAGCCGAGAGACCCAGCACCGGCGCTTTCGGGCAGCCCTCGCAGGCAGCCTGGAATATCGAGAGCAGAGAAAGAGATACCATTCCTCATCCATCCTAAATTCCAGGTACAGAACTGAATAACCCCTCACAGAGAATTCTTTAGTTATTCACTTGGCAAAAACAAACTTAACTTAAACTGTAACTTTCTATTCCCGCCCACGCATTAGACTTAGGTCAGGTACACGGGGTAGGCGTATTTAGAAACACCAGTTGAGTACGTTTAGTCAAATGTATATGTGTATGTAAATATATTTTAATCATTTTAAACATCATATGGCTCAGAAACCATATCAATGTTTTTACAGTATTATTTTATACTATTGCTTTTAATGTATGCACTTTACTTAACTATAAGTATTGCAATAATATCGATCCATTTCTCATGTATGAGAAAAGAGACTGATCAATAAATAACACCTTTTTATTGAACACGCCCGTCTCTTCCTTTTCTCTACATTCTGATGAGACTAAGAATGCACGTACTGACTGAGTAAAATAATTGCCTTGTGCTCACACGACTCTCGAGATTGACTCTTGATTAGAGGAGAGCAAAGTTGTCATGTTCTATGGTTGTCAGAAACTAAATCCCTTCTTGTCTAATCAGGGGAGTTAATTCCTTCCTTGAACATTCGAGAAAGTTTCTAGCGAACTCTGAGCTTAGCTGGCAAACCCAAAAATTAAGTCTAGTATCGACAGTAGTAGACCTAGTTAACGTCTGGCCTAGGCCTTTACTGCTGTAGGTATTATTCCAATGCGCAGAGCCTATTGGGAAAATAGGAGCTACACTACACCTTGAAGGATGCGGATGCGGAAAGAAGGTGGGCAAAGTGATGGTCTGCCCGATGTGGAAGGGCGTGACAACCTTTGGCAGAAAAGAAAGACGGGTCCTTAAAACCACCTTGTCCAGATGAACAGAAAGGAAAGGAGGTTTGGAGGAAAGTACATGGAGCTTACTCAATCTTCTGGCAGAGGTGATAGCAACCAGAAAGGCCGCCTTTAGAGTGAGAAGACGTAAGGGACAGTTATGAAGGGGCTCAAAGGGAGCGCACATCAGAAAAGTCAAGACAAGATTTAAGTCCCACTGAGGCATTATGAAGGGCATGGGTGGAAATGTATGCGTAATGCCTTTAAGGAAACGGTTAACAACCGGGGACTTAAAAAGAGAAGGCTGATCTGGAAGCCGCAGAAAGGCGGAGATGGCCAAAAGATAACCTTTGATAGTGCCCAGAGCAGAGCCCTGCTTCGCCAAAGAGAGAAGGAACAGAAAAACCTCAGAAAGAGGGGCAGAAAGGGGATCCATAGCCTTTGCTGCGCACCATGCCACAAATCTGTTCCACCTGCAGGCGTATACAGTTTTGGTGGAGGGATGCCTGGCTGCCAGAATGACATCACAGACTTTGGGAGGAAGATCGAAAGGTGTCAACTGTCGCTGCTCAATCTCCACGCATGAAGGTGGAGGCTGGAAAGGTTCGGGTGGAGGACCGTCCGCTGCTCTTGCGACAGAAGATCCTCCCGAAGAGGCAGACCGATCGGGGGATCGATGCTCATACGGAGTAGCTTGGGATACCATACCCTTCGAGCCCAGTCCGGAGCCACAAGAATGACTTGGGCCCGGTCGCACCTGATCTTCTTCAGCACCTTGGGCAAAAGTGGTATAGGCGGAAAGACGTACAACAGACCCCGCAGCACCACTCGTGACGAAAAGCGTCTCCGAGCAAGTACCGCCTTGGAAATTCCAACACGTGGAACTGATGACATTGCGTGTTCTCTTCGGTGGCGAATAGATCTAACCAAGGCTCTAACCACTGCAGAAAGAGACCTTGCGCCACGTCTGAGTTCAGACGCCATTTGTGATCCATCATGCACCAGCGGCTGAGTTCGTCCGCCCTGGAGTTCAGAGAACCTGCCAGGTGTTGAACCACCAAGGTAATGCCCTGATGTTCCAGCCATGTCCAGAGGCCCAAAGCCTCTTGACATAGGGTCCACAACCCTACCACGCCCTGTTGCACAAGTTACTACTTGTGTAACGATATATCTGTAAGAGACATTAGTTAGTATTAGATTCCTTACCTTAGAATATCCCCAGGCGTCAGACTGGATCCGGAAAATTTTGCGTAGCAGTACCCTTGCGCGTCGGTAGGCGTCGTCTGCGGCTCTGCGTCCGTCGTCGGCGTCGTGGGCGCCGTGATGACGTCGTCGGAGTACTTAGACGCCGCCTCCGCGTGCTGACGTCAGTTCTTAGACACAGCTTTTCCGCGCCAGAAACGCAGAGCTATGCCAAAAACCAACACTGGTGCCAGTGAAACTAGGGCCCTGAAGGGGACAACCCTAACCTTAGGTATCGGTTCGCAGAACGGGGAGGATGGGTGGGTCGGTAAGGAATCTAATACTAACTAATGTCTCTTACAGATATATCGTTACACAAGTAGTAACTTGTGCATCTGAAAGAGACACGTTAGTATTAGATTCCTTACCTTAGAATAGATACCCCAGCAATACCAACCCCGGTGGTGGGTCTGCGAACCAATACTCACACCAGAAAGTCCTGGAGGACGGAACGGCCAAAGAAGCCATCCCTCCGGACTTGGCTGTCCAGGCAGTAGTGTCTAGCAAACGTGTGCAGCGATGCCCA
The DNA here is from genome assembly GCF_964261635.1 of Lissotriton helveticus. Lineage (NCBI taxonomy): Eukaryota > Metazoa > Chordata > Amphibia > Caudata > Salamandridae > Lissotriton > Lissotriton helveticus. The sequence goes on along the minus strand of NC_136059.1, from coordinate 1,353,223,132 downwards.
CGTAGCTGCCTGACAGATGTCTTGTAAGGGCACACCCCTGCCCAGGGCAGTGGTAGTAGCCGTGGCACGGGTGGAATGAGCCCGCAATCCAGCAGGGGGCTCCTTCCTAGCCAAGGAGTAGCACGCCTGGATACACAAGATGATCCACCGGGAGATGGTCCTCTTGTGTACCGCGTTCCCCTTCTTAGCGCCCACGTAACCAACAAAGAGTTGGTCATCCACCCGGAACTGGCGTGTGCGATCCAAATAGAATGAGAGCGCACGTTTTGGGTCCAGACGATGGAGCCGCTCTTCCTCTTTAGAGGGATGCGGTGGTGGAAAGAAGGTTGGCAAAGTGATAGACTGCCCGATGTGAAAGGCCGTGACCACCTTGGGCAGGAAAGAAGGACGAGTCCTCAGAACGACCTTGTCCGGATGGACAGAGAGGAAAGGAGGTTTAGAAGATAGAGCCTGGAGCTCACTCACTCTCCTGGCAGAGGTGATGGCAACCAGGAAAGCAGTCTTCAAAGTCAGAAGACGATGAGGACAGTTGTGAAGTGGCTCAAAGGGAGCGCACATCAGGAATGTCAAGACCAGGTTCAAGTCCCACTGAGGCATCACAAACGGAACAGGAGGAAACGTGTGTGTTATGCCTTTAAGAAATCTGTTTACAATAGGGGACTTGAACAAAGAAGGCTGATCAGGTAGCCTGAGAAAGGCTGAAAGGGCAGAAAGGTAGCCCTTGATAGTGCCCAGAGCAGAGCCCTGCTGGGCAAGAGAAAGAAGGAAGAGAAGAACCTCAGAAAGAGGGGCAGAAAGAGGATCCACAGCCTTTGCTGTGCACCATGCCACAAATCTGTTCCACCTGCAGGCGTATACCGACTTTGTGGAGGGACGCCTGGCTGCCAGAATGACGTTACAGACTTCAGGAAGCAAGTGAAATGGCCTCAACTGTCGCCGCTCAATCTCCAAGCATGGAGGTGGAGACTGGACAGGTTCGGGTGGAGGACCGTCCCCTGCTGCTGCGACAGAAGGTCCTCCTGAAGAGGCAGACGAACCGGGGGATCGACTGACAGACTGAGTAGCTCTGGATACCAGTACCTTCGAGCCCAGTCCGGAGCCACAAGGATGACTTGGGCCCGGTCGCGCTTGATCTTCTTCAGCACTCTGGGCAGAAGTGGTATAGGCGGAAAGGCGTACAACAGACCGCAACTCCACTCGCGACGAAAAGCATCTCCGAGCGAGTGCCGCCTTGGAAATTCCAACGCGCAGAACTGATGACACTGCGCGTTCTCTTCGGTGGCGAATAGATCTAACCAAGGCTCTCCCCATCGCTGAAAGAGGCCTTGCGCCACGTCCGAGTTCAGACGCCATTCGTGATCCATCATGCACCGACGGCTGAGCTCGTCCGCCCTGGCGTTCAGAGAACCTGCCAGGTGTTGAGCCACCAGGGTCACGCCCTGGCGTTCCAGCCATTGCCAAAGGCGAAGAGCCTCTTGACAAAGGATCCACGACCCCACACCGCCCTGTTTGTTGCAGTACCACATGGCGGTGGTGTTGTCCGTGAACACCTGCACTACACTCCCTCGTACAGAGGGGAGGAATGCCTTCAGTGCTAGACGAATCGCCCTGAGCTCCAACAGGTTGATGTGGAGCCGGGCCTCCGCCGGAGACCAGAGGCCTCTGATCTCCGCCTCTCCCATGTGGCCTCCCCAGCCCTGGAGGGACGCGTCCGTCACAACTACGTGCTCCGGTTGGGGTAGGGAGAGGGATCTGCCGCTGACCCAATCGCGGTCTGTAAGCCACCACTGCAGCTGTCTCGCAGTGCCCTCCGAGATCAGGACGTGGTCGGATAGGATGCCCTGATGCTGGGCCCACTGAAACTTCAGGTCCCACTGCAGAGCCCGCATCCGCCACCTGGCGTGATGCACCAGTAGGATGCAGGAGGCCATCAGCCCCAGAAGCCGCAGCGTCAACCTGACCGAGACCCGGGATAACGGCTGAAAGATGGGAATCAGAGCCTGAATATCCCGGACCCGCTGTTCGGGTGGGTAAACCCGAAATTGCGCCGAGTCCAGAACCGCTCCGATGAAGAGGAGCTTCTGAGAGGGACACAGGTGTGACTTCGGCACATTGATGGAAAACCCCAGCTGGTGCAGGAGGTCTGCCGTCGTCTGGAGGTGGCAGACGACTGTTTGGGGCGAGCCCGCCTTCAACAACCAGTCGTCGAGGTAGGGGAAGACTGAAACCCCTAACCGACGCAGATGAGCTGCGACCACCGCCATCACTTTCGTGAACACCCGTGGGGCGCTGGTAAGGCCGAAGGGGAGCACGGTAAACTGAAAGTGCTCGTGGCCCACCATGAACCGCAGGTAGCGCCGGTGGGCAGGCAGGACGGGGATATGAAAATAAGCGTCCTGCAAGTCCAACGCTACCATCCAGTCTCCTGGGTCCAGGGCAGCAAGAACCTGAGCCAGTGTCAGCATCTTGAACTTCTCCTTCCGGAGGAAGCCGTTGACGTTCCGTAGATCCAAGATAGGGCGTAGGCCCCCTTTGCCCTTCTTGGGTACCAGGAAGTAGTGGGAGTAGCAACCACACCCTACTTCTGGCCCAGGAACGCGCTCGATGGCCCCCTTGGCCAAGAGGGCCGTAACTTCCTCCTGCAGAAGTCGCAAGTGATCCCCCGATACACGGTGGTTCTGCGGTGGCATGGCTGGAGGAGTCGCCTCGAAGGGGAGGGAGTAGCCCCTTCGGACGATTTGCAGCACCCACCTGTCCGAAGTGACGGTGCGCCAGTGGAGGTGGTGATGGCGAACCCTGCCTCCAACTGGCGTCACATGGGCCTGAAAGCACGGACTAGGAGGGTTTTGAGGCGGATGCTGCGGGGGAAGGTGTGGACTGACCTCGCCGTTGCCCCCGACCGCCCGGACGGCGGTTCCCACGGCCGCCACCGCGTTGGGTATTGCCCTGCGGTGCGTGGCTGGCGGCGCGTGTGGGCGCACCCCTTCCGTGGCCACGAAAGGAGTGATAGGCAGCCGGTTGCTGGCGCTGGCCCGAAAGGCCTAAGGACTTGGCCGTAGCCCTGGAGTCCTTAAAACGCTCAAGCGCGTGGTCTGCCTTGTCGCCAAAGAGGCGACGTCCATCGTACGGCATGTCCATAAGAGTGTTCTGGACATCTGCCGAGAAGTTGGCGGACCTCAGCCAGGCGTGGCGTCTGACCGCCACCGTCGTTGCCATCGCTCTGCCTAGCGAGTCGGTGGTATCCAGCCCACACCTAATCGAATATTTCGCTGCATCCCGGCCTTCCACAAGGGCTTGGCCGAGTTTGGCCCGTACCTCCAACGGACACTCTGGCCGCACTTCCGCGACCTTATCCCACACTGAGTGGGCGTAACTTCCCAAGAGGCAGGCGGTGTTGGAAGACCGCAGGCCGAGGCTCAGGGAAGAGAAGATCTTCTTCTCATACTGGTCATACCTCTTGGATTCCCGATCCGGCGGGGCCGACGGGAATGCGGTTTGGGAATTGGAGGCCTGGATGACCAGGCTCTCAGGGGTGGGGTGGGTGGACAGGAAACATGGGTCGCCCGGGGCTGGGCGGTGGCGTCTGGCCACGTTCCTATCTACGGGCGAACCCGTAGCGGGCTTGGCCCAAAAGAACGTCAGTCAAGGCCTCATTAAAGGGCAGCAGAGGCTCAGCCGAGCTTGACTGCGGTTTAAGGACCTCAGTGAGGAGATTAGTCCTCACGGCCGCGACGGGGAGCTCAAGGCCCAAGGCCTTGGCAGCCCTCATCAGCACCACACTATAAGTTGCCCCCTCCTCCGAAGCCACGGTAGGAGGGGAGACAAAGCCAGTCTCTGGAGAGGTGTCCAGGCCACTGGCATCCCCAAGGTCTCCTGACCAGTCCTCATGAGACTGACACTCCCTGGTCAGAGGGTCCTCAGACCCCTCCCAGTCCTCCTCCTCACCCATCTCCTGAGATTCAGGGTCTTCAATTAATGGGGCCTGTTCGTAAAAGTGAAAATCACCCAAGGGCGTCTGGAGCGGCGCCCAGCGGGGCCGTCCCGACGGCTGAACAGGAATGGGGATAGGACCGGGGCCGGGGCGCCGGAGGGGACACCTGAGGGTCCGACGCCGGGGAGGTCGTAAGATCCACCGGCGACGAACCAGATCCCGAAGGGGGGCCAGCGGCGTCCTGCGGCGCCGGGCCCGAAGGCGCCGGCGGCGTCGGAACAACTGGACCCCTCGGCGCCGGGCCCGAAGGCGCCGGCGGTGTCGGGATAACAGGGAGCTGAGGCGCCGGGCCCGAAGGCGCCGGCGGCGTCGGGACCGAAGCACCCGACGGCGCCGATCCGCTAGGACTCCCAGACGGATCCGCTGGGCCCGGAGGCGCCGCGGAACCCGTCGGAGGAGAGAGGTTCCTCATGGCCATGAGGAAGCGCTCGATCTCCTCCGGCGTCGCGTTCAGCCCAGGGACTGGAGGGTATGGAGCCGGACGCGGCGCCCGCGGCCCCGACGGAGCCGCGTGGGCGGTGTCACCCGAACCCCCGGCCGCATCGTGCGAGCGTCGGGGGGAGTCCGAGGAGCGATGACGCCGCTTGGACTTCTTGTGCCTCTTACCTGACGACGACTTCGACCCGGAGGAGTGAGGCCTACCCTCGGAGCTGTGGTGGCTCCGGGCCCGCGACCTGTCCCTCGACCTCCCGTGGGAACGGGACCTCTCACGGCGCGGGACCGACTGTCGGAGTTCGAGGCGCCTACGGGACCGCTCCCGCCTGGCTTTCGAAGAGAGGGCCCGACAGTCGGAGCAGGCCTTGTCGTCGTGGTCGACGCCCAGACACGACAAGCAGACCCGGTGAGGATCCGTGACCGACATCAGCCGGTCGCAATCATCACAAGGCTTGAACCCGGGCATCCCTAAGGCACCAATCGGAGTCGTAAAGACTCGAAACAGGATCAAAAAAGGATCAAAAAAGTTAGTCAAAAATGACTAGGGTTACTGCTTTTTCCAGATCTGCGCTTGCTGGCGCGGAAAAAAGAAGAACTGACGTCAGCACGCGGAGGCGGCGTCTAAGTACTCCGACGACGTCATCACGGCGCCCACGACGCCGACGACGGACGCCGAGCCGCAGACGACGCCTACCGACGCGCAAGGGTACTGCTACGCAAAATTTTCCGGATCCAGTCTGACGCCTGGGGATATTCTAAGGTAAGGAATCTAATACTAACATGTCTCTTTCAGATTGTTGAAATACCACATGGCGGTGGTGTTGTCCGTGAACACATGCACTACACTTCCCTGGACAGAGGGAAGGAATGCCTTCAGTGCAAGTCGGATCGTCCGCAGCTCCAGAAGGTTGATAATGAGCCGGGACTCCGCTGGAGACCAGAGGCCTCTGATCTCCGGATCTCCCATGTGGCCTCCCCATCCCAGGAGGGACGCATCCGTCACCACTGTGTGCTCCGGTTGGGGAAGGGAGAGGGATCTGCCACTGACCCAATTGCGATTCATGATCCACCACTGCAACTGTCGTGCAGCGCCCGCTGAGATCTGGATGCGATCAGACAGGTTGCCCTGATGCTGTGCAACCAGGCATGGTGCCGCAACGCCACAGTTGTAAAAATTGCCCTGCCCAACGAATCAGCGATGTCCAAACCACACCTGATGGCAAACTTTGCTGCATCCTTACCCTCCGCAATTGCTTGGGAAAGGACAGCCCGGACCTCCTCAGAACACTGAGGCAAGACCTGAGTTACAGAATCCCACACTGCATGGGAGTAATGGCCAAACAAGCAGGCGGTGTTAACCGACCGCAACCCCAAGCTGGCTGAGGGAACAACCTCTTGCCAAATTGGTCTAGCCTTTTAGAGTCCTCATCCGGTGGAGCCGTGGGAAAGGCACTCTGCGATGTCGAGGCCTGAATGACCAGTCTCTCAGGCATGGGGTGAGTGGTCAAGAAGGCGGGATCACCAGGCGATGACGCCTAGTGACGTTTTCATCCACCGGCGCCCGTGGCCGGACGCAACCAAGTGCCCAAGAGGAATTCGGTGAGAGCCTCATTGAAAGGGAGCAGCAGCTCCAACGACGCAGACGCCGTCTGAAGCACCTACGTAAGAAGGTTGGTTTTAAGGGCCACTGTAGGGAAGTCAAGATTGAGAGCCTCCGCAGCCTGACGCAGCACCGTAGGAAGCACCCTCCTCCATAGTAGGTGGAGGAGAGGCAAACCCCGGGTCAAAAGACACATCAAATTCGCCCGCATCTTCAAGTTCGTCCACCCAATCTTGCTCGGAGTCACACTGCTGGGCAAGGGAGTCCTCGGATCCGTCCCAGTTCTTGTCCGGCTCTGTTGTAGAGGGAGCCGGTCGCGGCGGCAGGGCCGGAGAAGGGACAAGCGGAGTCAGGAACGGCGCCGAAAACGGTGCCGGCCGAGCCGGAGCCATATCCCAATTCGGATTCCAGGCCAGAACAAAATGGTCCGGGAACCGGCACCCAGTGCGTCGTCTGGGGCGGGGCCAAGGGTGGCGCCGGGGCCGGAGCCAGCGGCGCTGCACCTTGTGGCGCTGGAGCCAGCGGTGCAGGATCCTGTGGCGGCGGAGGCGGAGCCGCCGGGCCAACAGGATCTGGACATGGGACGGCAGCCCGAAGGCGTGCCGGCAGGAGCCTGGGGCCTAAAGATGCGGTCCATGGCAGCAAGAAACTCTTGCATCTGTTCGGGAGTCGCCAACGGTTCCGGGTATAGCGGGTAGGTTGCAGGACTCCCCGGCTCCAGAGGGACCGCAGGGGCGGAGCCCCTGTCCCCCCTCGTCCGCCTCCGGGGAGTGACGGGGGGACGTCAGAGACAAACATGCTTCTTCAACTTCTTTTATGGCTAAGACTTAGAGCCCGAGGAGCAACGGCTCCAGTCCCGCGAGCGGTCCCGTGAACAACCCCTAGAACCAGAGCGTCGGTGAGAGGAATGCCGGATCTCCAGCAACTTCCGGCGCCGCTCCCGCAAGGCCTTCGGGCCATGGCCAGGAGTCATGGTCGGTCTCCAGGCAGTAGAAGTACACATTGTGGGGGTCCGCCACCGACATGTTACGGCGGCACGACCCACAAGACCTAAATCCGGGAGTGCACCAGGAAACAAGAGAAGGGGACAAAAAGTCTCAAAAGATTAGTCAAAAAATGACTGAGGTACGTGCTCAATCCGGATCTGCGCTTTCGGCACGGAAAAAGAAAGAACTGACGTCTGCACGCATGGGTGGTGCCTAAGTAGTCTCCGTGACGTCATCTCGGCGCTTACAACGCCAGTGACGGACGCGGAGCAGCACAACGCCACCTACCGACACGCAGGGGTACTGCTAAGCAAAACTTTCCGGAACCAGTCTGATGCCTGGGGAATATTTCAAGGTAAGGAATCTATCACTAACAGGTCTCTTTCAGATTTTAGGTACAACCGATCAGTAACCAGCACGCTCTAGAACCTTCCCAAGAGAGGCTGAATCCCTCAGATTTTCCAGCACAAGTGTGGATAGGAATACCGTAGTATAAGGGAGCCTCTCCGGGAAGGAGGGTGGGTTGCGTGCAAATCTATGAAAGATACCAATACTGGATACCTGCAGTTACAGGTAAGTAACTTATTTCTTATCCAGTATTGGAGTATCTTTCATAGAAAAACATGCTTGAATCTGAATAGCAAGCAGCAATGTAAAACAAGTAAGTACCCTTAGCGGGTGGTGGGTAGTACCAATAGCATATCAAAATGTATTCGCAAATGGAACACCTTGTGAAAGCACTGGTGTATAACTATAGGCATATAAACACTTAGATATGTAGAATAAACATTTCTACCATAAGCTAAAACAAGAATTGCATCTTCCATAAACAAGATCACATTTTAAAACGTAGTTCAAGATTTAAAACAAAAAAGAAATCCTGTAATTAAAGAGGCTCACCTTACTGAAACAAATAGTGGAGCACTGCCTGTCCCACAGTTGCATTTATGTACTACGTCAAATCCAGGCAGTAAAACTGTGTGAACGTGTGTGTCGTTTTCCACATTGCTGCTACGCAGATATTTTCCAATGGCACCCCTGCAAACAGAGCAGCCATTGTAGAGACTGCTCTTTTGGAGTGCGCTCTCACTGCTCTTGTCAAAGGCTTGCCTGCTGTGTCGTGGCAAAACTGAATTGTGGCTGCTATCCATCTTGCGATGGTAGGTTTAGAAACAGCAGTACCCTGACGAACTTGTACATAGGCTACGCGCAGTTGGTCTGTCATGCGGATAGACTTAGTCTTCTGCAGGTAGAATTTAAGACACCTCTTGATGTCTGGAGTGTGTAGAGCTCGTTCTCAGGTGTAGTTGGATCAGGGAGGAAAAGTTCTGAGAATTACAGGTTTGCTTAAATTAAATTGCGAAGGAACCCTCTGGATGAAATTGGGATTTATCCTGAAGATAACCATTTCATTTGTGATACGAAGAAAAGGATGTTTTATAGTGAACGCTTGTATTTTGCTAACTTTTCTGGTTAATGTTAGGGTGAGTAGAAGAGCCACTTTCCACATCAAGTACTTGATATTAGCTCTATGGATGGGCTCAAAGTGTTGCTTCATCAATTGTGATAGGACTATATTTAGGCTTTCCTGTTTTCAGTTTCTATTTTTGGTAAATTCTGGTGTTTTTTTTTTGATGTTTTCAAGTGATTTCAATACCTTAAAAACAGTGGTTATCAGTAGTTACACATTTTAGCGACATTAAAACAACAGACAGTGTTTTTCCGGAGTTTATGGAAAGTGTTGCTTTTAATATTGCTTGTTTTCTGCACTGATTGTGCATGGTGTATAGACAGTGTACGTACCGTGTATATGAGGTCCAAATACATTTTTGCAAATCAAACATATTGCAGTACACCATACATTACTTCTTCAGTGCGTCTTTGTTCATGTGCACGCTCTCTTTCCTTCCCATGTAAAACGTTTTCTGTGAAAAGGACCTCTGAACATTGGCAATTGAGACGGGCAACGCCAAAACAACATGTACATAATTTGCCAACTCTGGCCACTGACATTAACTTTCCATGCCAATACTGGTGCACTTGCAGATTGCAATTCTCTGGGCAGGTTCTGCAACATTTACGTTGAACTGAGTGAGCGCTTATGCCCTCACAGTTATTGAAGCAGTCAAAAATTAAGCAGCACTTAAGAAACTACGGAGAAAATTCCCCTTATGGAAGGGATCTACAACTTGTAAGAGTACCACACTGACTTCAAATGCCATGGTTGGAGAAGGGACATTTCTATGCATCATTGCAAGCCATTTCTCAAATTGTGAAATAAAAGTTCCTGAATTGCTCTTCAACATTGCTTTGCTTACCAAGTGGCAAGCACTCTAACATAGGACATGTTGAAGTTCCAAAGTTACTAAAGGTTGTCGCCTAGCCTACTCTCTAGGAGATGTTTCACAAATACACCAATTATGCTGAACGCTTGGCAGACAAGGGTGTTTTCAGACTCTATTTTTTTTATGTCCAATACAGCAGTTACGTTTTCCTGTAAAATCCTAAGAATGCAGTAGTGTATTTTTTTCTCACATAACTATTAATACGAGACCAAAGATCCTCATATTTCTTGCCTTTGGCATCATCCCTCAGCGAACATTCTGTAAACGTTTGCCACATGGATAATATAGCAATCACAGCCCCTTGGACTGAGAACCATCAGCTTAGTGACACAGTGGGGATGACTCTTTCTTTGATGCTACTCAAAGCACAAAATGAGAAATATTTGTGTTTTAGTTCCCGCGCATAACAAAAGAGTGCACCAGAATGGACTAAAAAGTTAATTCTGAAGATTGTAAAGTTGCTTTAAGCATACCATCTAACAAGTGGCAAGGATCTCTTACAGGAAAGCACTTCGGCTCAGTGTCAAAAGGTGTCCGGGCAGGAGGAGGCGGTGCCACCCTCAAAGGACTGGTGGGTTGTTGACTCTGCTCTTCCCCCTCTCTTCAATTACCACAGAACGACTGGTGTTCAGACCAACATCCCCTCTTTGCATCACCAGAAGAAGACACGGGAGACGGCTCCTTTAACTGGGTATATGTGGAGGATGAAGTCTCGCCCCTGTCTGACGTAGGAACTGCAGGATTGGCCAAAAGAGCGGAAGAACAGTGTTCAGTGTGTGACGACACCCAGGAGGGAGACGGAGTTGGAGAATTGGAGCAAGACGAAGGAGGCTGTTATCGGAACGAGGGAAGAAGATGCGCACTCGCTGAGGTAGCAGAGAAGCCAGGAGGCCACCGTCCCAACGAAGCGCCGTGCCACACTCCCGAGGGAGAAGTGTGGCTGAAGCAGGTACAGAACCGGTTCGCAGGCTGGGTAGGTAGGCGGGGAGACTTCCCTTCTTAGTAACGCTAACGTCTAACGTCTGGTCAGCTGTTTTGTATATAGTATAAATACTCCTGCCTTACCCGTTTTTTCCGTTCCCCTCCCCTCACAACTACACCCTCACACGCCCTTGTATAGATCCCTTGACGAAGCACGGTGCAGCAGTGACCCTAAACACCCCTGGTTCCCCTTGGGCATTAGGACCAAAAAGCAGTGTCCTGATAGCCTCTTCTCGGTGTTCCTTTCCTGTATGGCTGGTGGTGAGCGCAATCCAGGCCCCCGTCGAGGGGCGTGAAAGCAGGAAGAACAAGGCCACTGAACCTGTACCCTGTAGGAGGGATACCGCAGCCACGGATCCAGGAGACTTTGCCAGAGAGAGACTCACATCACGTTATAATAGAACTTTCATAAAAATAAAACCCTACTTGCCCAGAACAAGTTTCCGGTCCCTTCATTCAACCCCTCCACACTCAGGTATCGATTTTGTCAGGTCATCCCACAACGTTTTCAAATCCGCAGCTGAATCACTGCAAATGCAAACAAAATCACTCCAATCTTTGTTGAACTTGGAAAGAACCTTATAGCAGCAGCATTCCCAGTGACACTGTGTTCCATGTTATCCAAAGGTCTGGTGTCATGTTTTCACCACTATCCCATATGCTTGGTGATAGCACTCTTTTCACATATACTTGTCACTATACCTTGCATTGAATGTTTGAAGCCTGAGGTGTTGGCAATTCACCTACTATCAATACGGACTCACTAAAAACTGGTGGCTGATGAATCAAGGGTTTTACCCATTTTCTGTGTGTAAATGTGATGGCACATATTGCGAAAGATTCTTATGAAACGAGCCATTTTACCTATCAGTGAAAGACTGAAAAGCAGCCAAAATATCAAATATGATTTTCTCTACAGTTTAGAAAAAAATTGAAGAAGGCCTAAAACATGCTTCTTTAGACCAAAGACCACAAAACCAAAAAAAGAAAAAGGAAGAAGAAACAATATTTTAGTGACATCCCTAAACAAGAAAACTCAAGCAGAATAATGTTATCCCAGTCTTTCTTGCCTCTAGCTTGTATAACAAAGTTATACTGTATTGGCCCCTTCAGAGAGAAATAAAAAATGACTCTTTCACTCTTCTTTTCCTTTCTTTGAATTACATTCATTTTGTGGTTGTGAGGTGTTTTTTCAGTGTTTATATTTTTACACTGGTGAGAGCTATTTCTTTTTCAGTGGGGTTTTATCAGTTATTATAGGTTTAAACCTAAAACCAGACAGCTTAACTATAATTAAGTGCCACTCAGGGGGTGGAGCTTTAACAGGTGGATAAGTACGAAACAGGCCTTTCATGAATTGCTGTACAATTCTGGTAGAGCAGAGAAACAGACATTTTGGGGAGTGTCTATATCAAGAAATAGCTGAGAGATGAACCTTAACTAAAGAATATACCAGTCCTGGTTTGCTAAGGACAGAAGCGTCATACGCATCTGATGATTATTCAGTCCACCATACTTTCTAGGCTAAATTACTGAAATGCACTGCTCCTTGGGACTAATAAGACGGTGATCAAAAGGCTCCAGCCTGCCCAGAATGCTGCAGCCCCGCTTATTTTCGCCCTTCCAAAGCACTGTTCAATCTCTGGTTTTATCCGCTGACTGCACTGGCTCCCAGTGGAGCGGAGAATTCGCTTTACGGCCCTATGTATCTCTCACAAAATCCTCATGGTCTACGGCCCTTCCATCTTGGCTAATTTGTTCAGCCCCTATGTCCCCTCTCAGGCTTTAGGTGAGAAGAGCTGGAGGGCGCTCTTTCTCTATGAAAGCTCCCACCTTTTTGAATACTCTGCCTCTATCTATCAGATGCATCCAGGACCACTCGGACTTCAGAAGGGCTGTGAAGACCTGGTTATTCTTGGTCTAATCTAGCTCTCCCCTGCTGACCTAATCTTTTCTGAATCTAGAGCTCGGACGCCCGGTTGCTGAGGCAGCCATGCGCTTTACAAATACTATAACATAACAAGATACAGTAGGATTTGTTCTGGAGCAGAGAGACATGGATGCACTTAGTTTTGACAGCACCAAAGGCAGAATCGCTTCCATTTCAGTCTGTACGTCTTGTTGGTGCTATCCGCACGAGACCTGACGATAATGGCTTTACACTCGTGTAATAGTCAAATACTAGAATTCAAAGATTTCAGGAGCCATGCATGCAATCGGAGAGATGCTGACTCCGGATGACACATCTGACCTTGGTTCCTGGTTAATATGGTTGGTGTCCGTAGAAGAGGAATGGACTGGGCTTCCGAGAGGAAGAGAGCTCTGTGAAGCAGTGCTGTCTGGGCCATCAGAAGACGGCGGCAGCGTTCTGTTTTCAGTTTTGTAAGGCCTTTGGGGGTCAGTAGAATGGTCGGAAAAGCACAAGCATATATTCCGGAAAGAGCATTCTCCCAAGAGTTTGGGGGAGGGAATATGCTTGCGAAGAATCAGCATTTGGAATTGGTGTGGGTCGCAAACATGTCTAGCGCTGGTTTCCCTCAAAGTGAAGAAATCCTGTTCAGTTGGTCTTCCCCTTGCTCCCACTCGTGGCAGTTGTCTACTGTCCTGTTGATGGTACCCACCAGAGTATTCCGAAGCCCTGGAACATGCTCCACTTTTAAGGATACTCTGTGAACAGTCAGCCAACTCCACAGCTCTTGGGCGTCTTGAGAAAGAGTAAGAGACTTGGTTCCTCCCTGTCTGTTGATATAAAACAAGCTTGTGGTGTTGTCTGTATGGACCAAAACCGATGAGCCTTTTATCTGAGAGAGGAAAGCTTGATGGTAGAGAAAAATGGCATTTAACTGTAGCCTGTTGATAAGGCATCAGTCGTTAGGACGAGGACTCTTTTCCCTGAATTTGAAGGTCTTGGAGATGGCTTCCACAACCCCCCATGGATGCATCGGTGGTGACGATAAATTCCAGAAGCAGAAAAGAGAGGCCCGCAGAGAGGAGCGACTTTAGAGTCCACTATCTGAACGCCTCTCTCATGCATGGACTGATGGTTATAATGTCGTCAAAGGATCCCATTGTTAGAATCCATTTACAATGTAGTTGCTCTTGCAACGGCCTCATGTGAAGACAGGCTAGAGGCACTAGGTCAATTGCTGAAGACAGCAAGCCCAGAAGAGACTTCTATGTCCTCACTGAAGTGCACCGTCTTTTTGATAGTCTGAGAGCCAAGGTTTGCAACCACACCTGACTTTCCCATGAGAGGAAAGCCTTGTTGTGAGTGGTGTCTAGGTCGGCCCCTAGGGTAGTCATTGTTTGACTTGGAAAAACTGATGACTTCATAGGTTTATGGTAAGGCCAAGTCTGTGGAACAAATTTATGCAGTCTTTTGTAGCTGCAGCAGCTAGACGAGCTAAAGGAGCTTTCAGGAGCCAATCATCCAAATATGGAAATACTTGGTGACCCTGGTTCCGTTAAGAGGCCACCACTGGTGCCAGGAACTTGGTGAAAATCCGTGAGGCAGATTTGAGGCCGAAGGTTAGGATTCTGAACTGATAATGGGTACCAGCCACTGTAAATCGGAGGAACTTTCTGTGTTTGGGGTATATAGGAACATGGAAATAAGCATCCTCCAAATCCAGCAATGTCTTGTAGTCTCTACTGTTGAGATGCTGAAGGATCTTTGATAGCATAATCATTCTGAAGGTTTGCCTTTTGAGGAATTTGTTTAGCCATCTGAGGTCTAAAATAGGTCTCCACTCCCCTGATTTCTCGAGTATCAGGAAAAAACAGGTGTAAAAGCCTTTTCCTCTCTGCGCTATTGGAACTCTCTCTATTGTCCCTTTCGGTAGTATAATATTTGCTTCCTGTTTTAGAAAGTGAAGATGAGGGGGGTGCGATCCCCTGGGTGGAATATTTGGAGGGCACTTGATACATTTTAGAGTGTGACCATGAGATATCAAGTCCAAGACCCATAGATCCGTTGTAATGTCACACCATTGATGGATATGACTAGAAAGGTTTGCACCGGCTGGGGGGTTTGGGGGGAGAGTAGTAGCTGGTACTCTGATGAGGTCACTGCTTGCGACCAAGGTGGCGTGCTTGTGATGGCGGCTTTCAAGGTGAGCCTTGCCTGGAGAAACCAGCTTTTGCTGCCTGCCGATAGGTTTGTTGTTGGAAGCCCTGACAATATTGTGGTTGAAAGGACTGATAGTGTTGGGTGCGCTCGAAAGCACTTCTATAACCGGAGATTCTGTGTGCTCCCCGAAAGGGCACTTTACGATACTGCAGGGTCCCCAATGCTTTGGCTGTGTCTGTCTTGATGGCTAGTAGAGTTTTGTCTATATGTTTTCTAAATAATCTGTCACCATTGTACGCCATGTCCAGTATCTTTGATTGTACTTCTGGACGAAATGATGTTGCTCTGAGCCATCCCTGGCGGCTTAAAACAGCAGCTACTTGTCTAAAGCCTGTCATGGCTATGTCCATGGCACAGTCTATTATTTCAGCCACTGTGCGTTCCCCCCTCAGCTAGGACTTTTCAAAATCAAGTAGGAGCTCCAACATGGCCCTGATGTCGGACCACATCTGCCGATCATAGCGGCCAAGAACGACCAGTGCATTAGCAGCTCTCACAGTAATTGTGGACATGGATGAGAACCTCTTCCCAATAGTGTCCAAGCAGCCTCCTTCTTTGCCCTGTGGGGACATGATGGGAGTTGAAGGATTCTTTGATCTCCTCTGTGCCGCTTGGGAAACAACAAATATGGTTTGGGATGACTCTCAAGGCATGTGGGGGAATCCTCATGCACCCTGTATTTTTTTTTCTATTCTTGGCAATACAGGCACCATAGTGGTGGAGCAGCTGCTAATTGCGAATTTGCACGAATAGGAGCTGTGTTTAGTGCTCCGGGGCTTGCTAAGTTTTATGTGATTTAATAGTGTGAATTTAATAACAGGATTACCGTAATTTTAAACGCAACTTTGCACTTTGCACTGAAGGAGCTATGTTTATTGCTCCGGGGGCTTTCAATAGCGAACGGCGAAAGACTAGGTCAACGTACTAGTCTTCAGACGCTGGCATGCTCGCTCAGCCTCAAAAGGGGACGATGACGTGACCGCACAGCGGCGCCTTTAAGTATGATTAGTAACATTGTGGGAATTCTAAATCCTTAGCTGCTAATTGCAAATTTACACGGATAGGAGCTGTGTTTAATGCTCCGGGGCTTGCTAAGTTTTATGTGGTCTAATAGTGTGATTTTAATAACAGGATTACCGTGATTTTAAACGCAACTTTGCACTTTGTACTGAAGAAGCTGTGTTTAATGCACCGGGGGGCTTTGAAAAGCAAACGGCGAAAGACTAGGTCAGCGTACTAGTCTTCAAACGCTGGCACGCTCGCTCGGCCTCAAAAGGGGCAGATGACGCGATCGTGCACCGGATGCGCCAAAGGCGCTCCTAAGGCAATCCCGTCTGTGCCCGACTGGGCCCAGGGGCCAGAACCCCTGCCGGTTGTCGGGGGGGAAAAGCACGTTTACACCGCGGAGCAGCTTAACTTTTACAGAGGAGCGCTAAGAAGTAAGTGTACACACTGAATGCTACCTGATAGATCTATTAAGCATTGTCGTACCTGTCGATTCAAATTTTGCCCCGTGCCTGAACCCCCCCAGACCAGCAGACCAAGGAAGCTATTAAAATGTTTTTTCTGAACTGCTGTTAAATGCCTAAACACTCATTGGAAATCTACCTCTTACTAGAAAAAAGAGAACCCCGATGCCCTCTTTCTAACAGAGACTTGGTTGAACAAAGATGCTGACCCTGTGACTGTCCTAGCCCTGCCCCGGGCTATGCAATACAGGGGCTGGACCGGGTTACAGGCAGTGGAGGTGGACTAGCCTTTATTTATAAGAACAAATTTAATTGCCACACCTCTACAAATCCTCTACCAGACTGCGAAAGCATCTATTTCACCTTAAGCATCCCCCATGTTAGGACTTTCTCAGGGATTTTGGTATATCGTTCTCCAGGCCCTTTAGGTACATTTTGTAAGGATCTTCCCGATATTGTAGTCAATCTAGCTAGCGCTCTCCCCAATTTTACCTTATATGGGGATTTTAATCTTCATTTTGATCATTTCTTACTCCCCTCCCATATTGGAATTAGTAGAGAGGTTGGAGATGCTTCAATTTATTCAGTCAGTTAGCAGTCACACCCATTGTAAAGGCCATCTACTCGACCCCATTTTCTCAAATAACTCACATTTTCTGGTCAAGGACCCTACTCGGTGCCTTGGTCTGACCATTATCTAATTCCATTTTTATGGATAATACAGGAGGCTATTACTCCAGTTGCGAGAACTAGCAAACAAGTACGGGTTTGGTTGAAACTGCCTACAAAATCCTGGGTGACTATCCTGGAAGATACTTTTCCTTTTTATCGAAACTAACCCGGTCACTGCGAATGATGATCTCAATAGTTGCTTAGCATTGTCACTTGATACTATTCTTCCAAAGAAATGGATTTACATTAAAGTAGGAACTAATCTAAATGCCTGGTACACACCTAAACTTCGGGAGCTCAGACAGTCCAGCAAAAAGCTGGAAAAAGTACCCCTCAGTAACTAATAAAATCAAACATAGAGAGGCTATAAAGATTTACAAATCTGAAATAAAAGCTGCCAAAGCTCTCTATTATGAAGAGAGAATCACTTTGGCGGCAAATTGTCCACGTGAAATCTTTCGGATTCCAAAATCAGTTTTGACTCCCCCTGCACCCCCCATTACTTTGGACGACATCCCTCTATGCTGCAATAAAATTGCTGAATTCTTCTTTGATAAAATACAAAGTATTTATAAGCCTTTTCTTCTGGCGACGGTCCCACAAACTTTATCTCCACCCGATGGGACAGCCCTTGATGGATATTGCCGGCTGGAGGTTATCCCCCCCCCCCCCCGGAATCTGACCTCCATACAAGGGCTTCTTAATCAACTTAAATCTGGAGCGCCATCAGACGTTGCCCGCCCTAACATTTTAAACTTAATTTCTGAGACTGTATCCCCAGTAATCCTAAATGTGATAAATGCTTTGTTAGTAACGGGATTAGTGCCCTCCCGATGGATACAGGCAATGGTTAGAGCACTCTTAAAAAACACTCAAGCTAGATCCTGACGTGTTGGCAAACTACCGCCCTATCTCACTATTACCAGGAATTGGTAAATTAGCTGAGAAGCACGTAAACCATATTCTCTCATACTTTCCGGAAATTAATAATCGTCTTCATCCCTCACAGACGGGGTTGAGGCCACAGCAAGGCACAGAAACTGCACTATTGACAGTGGTGGAAGAATTAAGAAATATTTTGGATGGGGGGGGCTGCACCGCTCTTATTTTGTTAGATTTCAGCGCAGCCTTTGATACGGTGAACCATCATTTGCTAATCCAAAGACTTAGGACGGCAGGAGTTGCAGGTACAGCTTTAAAATGGCTACAGTCCTTTTTAGAGGACAGATCTTTTGTAGTCTTTGAAGAGGAAATCACTTCAAAGAGAATGCCTCTTAGATGGGGGGGGGGTTCCCCAGGGATCTTCCCTGAGGCCCACTCTATTTAATGCCTATACGAGTTACCTGGCAGATGTAGTAACACCTTTTGGCATTCAGATCATCACCTACGCTGATGATACCCAGTTGGTGGTTTTGCTTAATTAACTGGATGATTCCGGCTCCAGGCTAGCCTTATGCCTTGAAAAGGTGTCGGGTTGGATGGCCAGCTCTTGCCCAAAATGTAATGGAGCTAAGACTGAGCTGATGCTCTTCGGTAACTCGACTACGCTGAGCATAGGCTCATTCTGGCCTAGCTGTCTGGGGATACCACCTGTCCCAAAAGAACAAATTAAGAGTCTGGGTGTATGACTGGACCACAATCTTGATTGTAAAGAGCAAGCATGTAAGGTTGCAGGCTGCTGTTTTGGGATTTTAAGAATGCTAAGAAATATCCTTCCCTTGCTACCCTTCACTGCTAGAAGACTGCTGGTCCAAGCATTGATTTTGTCACACCTTGACTATGCTAATGCTTTATATCTGGGACCCCCACTAACCACCACCAAAAATGTGCAGATAGTGAAAAACTGTGCAGCACGTTTGCTTATGAATACTTCCAAGCGCCTTTCAGCTAAGCCTGCACTTGCTTCGCTTCATTGGCTGCCCATTCAAGAGAGAATCCAGTTCAAGGCTTTGTGTATTTCACAGAAAGCTCTTTCAGGTAAAGGCCTGCCCATCATCAGCTCCATTATTCAACCTTATCGCTCTAATAGGTCTTTAAAGTCAGATAATAAACAATTGGCGGCATTTCCAAAAATAAGAAAACCACGAAGCGGAGGGCATTGCTTCTCATACAATGCCACTAAATTGTAGAATCTTTTGCCTCTTGGTATTCTCCTCGAGCCAAATTACCTGACCTTTCGAACGCAGCTAAAAACCTATCTGTTCCCCAAATACTGCCCGTGGTTGAAGCTGCACTGCTAATAGCGCTAGGATGTCCCCGGGTAGCTAGGCGCTCTAGAAATGCCTCTTCATTCATTCATTCATAGTGACTGGTAATTTCATGACTTTAAGGCCCTCCTGCCAGATGTGATCGATAATGGGTATAGACCATACTGATTTTCTTGATTGCTTTTTAAAGTCATAAAGGAAGCAATCTGATTGCTTGACCATTGTTGGCAGATGAAATCTGGAGGTAGCCCTGTCCATCAAATTATGAAACCCTCCAATGTCTTCTGGAGGAGCGTCAGAAAGACAATAAGGCGGAGGGGATGGTTTGGGTACGATGTAAATATCCCATTCATCAGTGGGCGGTGGAGGATCGTGAATTTCTCCCTCTTCAGCCTAGTCTTCAGAAGAGGAAGGATTAACTCTAGGAGGAACAGGGATGATGGGTATTGGCATCATCCTGGGAGTAGAATGAGGAGGCAGTATTGGTTTAAGCGGCACCATCGGTGATGGTGGTGGAGGTGGCGGCGCAGTAGTCTTTTCCTCTTGGGGAGTGAACCTTTTCCTATAGTCTGTGAGCATGGCCTGCAGATCTTGGATTAACGGAGGTGGTATCTGAGCAGGTTCTTGTCTTAGGGATCAACATAAGATCTGAAATGTTGGTATTGTTTAGGAGGAACCGGACAGTAGTGTTGGTAGTACTATTCCTCGTCATAATAGTCCTCATCCTCCCCCTGACACTTGACATTGAGTTCAGAAGGACTATGAGCAGTCCCAAAGAGACCATCGTCATTCGTTTCTTCTGTATCCAGAAGGTCGCTTGGGGCTAAAGGTAAAATCTTGCCTGGCGATTGAAAATCAGGTCGCAGGGATGTCATGGACACTCTGGATAGCTGCTGTGGAGGTGTTGACAGTATATATATCTTTTTAAAAATATTTTTATTGCATTTTCAAAACAAAAGCATAATAAGCATGTCACATTTGAATAGCCATCAACACCTACCTTCCCTCTGCCCGCCTCCCACCTACTCCCGGACCCCACTTAACAAGGCAGTACATTTATATTGACAGTCTCATTCCTCATCCCCCGGAATCGTTGCCCTTGGGTCTCTCTTGTGAACAGCCAAGCACCTCGTGGAACCCACCCTCGTCTGTCAGAGTGCCCCATCCAAGCCATAGAAACGTCTCCATTTCCCCCACACTCTACGAAACTTCTTCGGGCAGCCTCTTGCTTTGTGGTAACTCTTTCCGCCACCATGTATACGTCCATACCCGTCCTCCATTCTGCAAGTCTCGGTGGGTTCGGGGCTCCCCACATCTTAGCCACATCCCTCTTAGCCACCACCAACGCTAGAGCCAGGAAAATTAGATCAGGTCGGGACAGATCTACCTCGGTCATTATCCCTAATAAGATGAGCTTAGGCTCCAGCAGTAGGGCCACTTAAAGTATCTCTCCCAGTTCTCTCAGTAGCCCCGCCCAATAATTTTGGAGGACTCCGCATTCCCAGGCTGTGTGGTAGAAGTCGCCCTCGGCATGGCCACATCTCAGGCAACTAGGGTCAGAAGCCTGCCCCATCTGGTGTAAACGGTGTCTGTCATAATAGGCTCTGTGCAAAATTTTGAATTGAATGAGTCGTAGATGGGATTTTATGGCCACTTCCCTGGGATGCATCAACGCCGTCTCCCAATCGAGCGTGTCCATCTCCCCTAGGTTTGACTCCCACATAGTTTTCAGGTTCACTAGGCCGTCCGGCATGTTATTGAGAAGAGTTTCATAGGTCAGGGAAACTACTTTGGCCTGCACCTGCTCCTGTAGTAGGCGGCCTTCTAGAGGGGCATATTCTGGCAATGGTTCCGAGAGCGCCCCCTCTACCTGCCACGCATGGCGCAGTTGCGCATACTTAAAAATTTGGGAGCGGTGTAACCCAAATTCTACCCTCAACTCCTGGAAGGACTTCAGGGTTCCTCGTCTCTGCAGGTCACCCAGCACCGAGACTCCTATGTCATCCCATCACCTAAAGCCTTTCAGTTTGTGCAATTCTTTCAACCAAGCGCACTGCCAAATTGGAGTTTGCGCCGAAGGCTTATGACGCCAGCCAATCCGTCGTGTCGCCCTATCCCATAACTCTATAGTCACCCTAGTCGCTGATAGTAGTGCAGAGGTCCATTTCCCTCCATATAGATAATGTAAGCATGTACGACTGCCCAACTTTTCCCTTTCCAATCTATACGTGGGGTGCTCCGCCGGGGCATGAATCCAATCATTAATCGGGGGAAGGTGTTCCGCCCAGTAGTACGCCTCTATGTTGGGGAGGGAAATCCCTACGTTATATTGGTTTCTGTGTAACGTCTATAGCGCAATTCTCAGCTGCTTCCCTAATCAAATCAGTTCTCTAAGTCCCTCGTTCAGCTCTTTAAAAACCTGTCGCGGGAGGGGAAAGTATTCGTTTTGCAGTGCGTACTAGAGCCTCGGCAAATTGATAATTTTATACATCGCCGCCCGACCTAACATTGTAAGCCGGAGGGTCTTCCACCTGGCCGCATCTTCTTTAAAATTCTGGAGTATTTGTTGTATGTTCTGTTTGTACGAGACGGAACTATTGGTAGTTATGTAGATTCCTAAATACAAGAATCCTTCGGTCGTCACCCGTAGCACCTCAGGTAATGCCGGCCCTAAGCTTCCTTCCCCTGGGTTGTACAAGACCGATTTGTGCCAATTTATAGTGTAGCCCGACCGCGACCCATAACGGTTCAGAAGGGAGAATAGACGTGGTACCGAGACCTCCGGAGAAGTAACATATAGCAGGATGTCGTCCGTGTAAAGCAATATTTTTTCCTCAAACCCCTCCTCCCGGTGGAGTCCAAACCCAGCTATCTGCCTATCTTGTCGAACCTCACACGCTACTATTTCAATGGTGAGGGCAAACAGTAGCGGGGACAGGGGATAGCCCTGGCGGGTCCCCCTCCTTATGGAAAGTCCCCGGAAAGCACCCCATTAACCTTGACCCTCGCCCGCGGGTCTGTATAGAGAAGCGTGACGCACCTCCGGAACTTCGGACCGAACCCAAACCTTAGCAGTACACTGTCCAGTAAGGGCCAATGCAACGCATCAAACGCTTTCTCAGCGTCCAGTGAGAGAAAGACATGGGGTTCCTCACGTGCTCCGACCTCCATTAACCAGTTGTGTGTCCTCCGAAGGTTATGCCTAGTCGCTCTGTCTGGCAAGAAACCAGTCTGATCTAGATGAATCAGGCCTGTAATTACCTGTTGGAGACGAAGGGCCAGGATTGTGGCTAACAGCTTAGTCTCCACGTTCAGCAGCGATATGGGGCGGTACGACGCGCATTCCTCGGGCGATTTTCCCTGCTTATATATGGGTACGATAGTGGCCATACGGAGATCCGGCGGAAGCATCCCTTCCTCCAGTGCCTCATTGAATAATGCCAGCATATGGGTTGTAAGGAGGTCGGCCCTTTTTTTTTAAAGAATTCCGCTGGAAATCCATTTGGACCCGGCGATTTCCCCGGGCGCAATTTGGCTAGTGCGACCCTCACCTCTTCTGCGGTAATCTCTGCTTCCAAGCTGTCCTTTTCGGTCTCATCTAGGCTGGGTGTCTCGACCCCTTTTAGATACTGGTTGATCTCATCCACCGAGCCTAGGTCCCGAGCTCTATAGAAGTGCTCATAGTACTCTGCAAACGTCTGCGCTATCGCCACGTCCGTTCGACGGGGGCGGCTATCCGCACCCACTACCTTGTCTACCCATCTTGCTTCTTGTTCCCTGCGGCTCAACCATGCCAACAGCCTCCCGGACTTGTCCCCGACGTCTTATAGTCTATGCAATGTCGCCTGGGCCTGTATCTTGGCCTCATTAGTTGCAGGTCCTTGTACTGCTGCTGGGCATCCAGCATACGGCGGAGAGTAGGTACCCCTCCGTCCAGCACATGCTGCCTTTCAAGGTCTAGAAGGAGCGTTTCGAGTTCCCAGAGGTCCCTCAGCCGCTTCCTCCTGTCCTCTGATATTCTATTTTGAATTCTATCGCAGAGAACCACTTTTAGAGCCTCCCATATCATCACCCCCGACTGAACCGAGCCTAGATTATCCGCCAGAAATACCTTCACGTCCGCCCGGAATCCCCGCAGCAAGTCGCTGTCCTTCAAATCCCATGCTGCTAGACTCCACTTTCCAGTTTTCGTCCCTACTTTCGCACCAAGCGTTACCATCAGCGGCGAGTGGTCCGAGATGCCATGTGCCAGGAACTCTGCCAGACTCACCACATCCAGCACACGGCGAGGCAGAAAGACATAGTCCAATCTGGAATAGACTTTATGCGCCCCAGAGTCATAAGAGTACATCCTAGTCTCTGGATGGAGCCATCTCCAGGCGTCTGTCAGCCCTATCATATCGCCAAAGCGTGCCAAGGGGGACTGTACCGAGCAGTGCAATCGTTCCCCGGACTTATCCAATAAGGGGTGAACCACATCATTAAAATCCCCACCCACCACATGAAGGGCATCCGGTGTATTCAGGATAATATCCGTCACTCGTTCGAGGGTTCTGGCCTGTAGTCTAGGGGGCGCATATACCGAAACCACCATCAACTTCTGGCGTTTCCATGTCCCTGCCACGCCTACGAAAGTACCTTGTGGGTCCGCCCAGGTGTCAGTGATCAAGAAAAGGGGGGACTTTCTAACTAATATGGCCACCCCCCTGGAGACTGTCGTGTACCCCGCGTGGCCATCACCTTGTACGCCCCTCTAGCCAAGAAACCACATCGTGTTCCCTGTAGATGCATCTCCTGCAGTAGCACTATATCGGGAGCCTTCCTTTTGATCCAAGCCATGACCAGCCACCTTTTAACCTTTGTGCCCAGGCCGTTCACATTCCAAGTAAGAATTTTGAATTGTCCACACTCTCGCATCCTACCCTCGGGGTCACCCACCTCCTCAGAAGACATCAAACTGGGGCAAGACATAACTCGGCGGGTCCTCAGTGGAGGGCCTACAGATGCAACAAACCATCCATTCTGCAACATGCTTGAAAAAAATAGCCAAAACCCCAAATTCTTCCCCATCAAGATCCCTCTGCCCCCCTCCATCCCCCCCCAACTGAAGCATCCCAGGATCCCCCCCCCTCCTTCCAGACCCATCGCCATCCTAATGACAGTGATACAGCTGTTCAGGTGAAGGAGGTCTGTCGCCCACCCTGTCTCTACCCCTTTACAAACCTACCCGCGTCTCCACAATAATAAAACCCCAAATCAATAAAAAAGGAGAACCACTACTATCCCAATTAACCGTTACAAAAGGAAGCAGTGAAAACAACAAAAGTGGGGGGGAACAATGTGAACAACAACTTGCGTGCTCTCAGCTACATTGTCTGCAACAGGTCGATCTCACTGGACCCATCCTTAGGAATTAAGAGTCTTGCAGATCCCTCTGCGAGGCCTCAGTGTCCTGCGTATGTCCCTGCTCCAGATCTTTTATGGTCGCCACCAGGGGATGCAACGAACTCCCCTCCACGTCTTCTCCTTCTGACGCAGTGTCTTCTGGTTTCTCTTCTCCTTCCGAACGCGTCTTGTCTGCTAAGCAGCGGGAGCCCGTCAGGAGGCCCGATTCGAGTGAGGTTGTGCTCTTCCGCAGCTTCCTCCGAGTTCCAGAGGCCACGTACGGTGTGGCCACCAATTCTCGACTTCCGCGGCCCTGTCTCACTCTGTGGCTTCGGCGATCCTCGATTGTTTCCTCCAGGGTGGTCCCGTGTTGGTTGTCTCCGCTCCTCCGTCTGCTGCCTCCCCAGAGGCGGGCGCTCCTCCAACCATTGCCAAGCCGCTTCCGGGGATTGGAAAAAGTAGGCCTTCTCCTTGTAGAGCACCTTCAGCTTTGCGGGAAATAACAACATGTATTGTATGTGGAGTGTTCTCAACTTGGCTTTAACCGAGTCAAAGGATCGTCTCTGTTTTTGTACCTCTTGGCTATAATCCGGGAAGATCATTATATGCCCATTTTCATGTCGGATTTCGCCCATTTTCCTTGCCTCCCGAAGGATCATGTCACGGTCTAGGAAGTTGAGGAAGCGAGCAATGACTGGCCGTGGTCTCTCCCCGACCGGGGGTCTCGCCATCAACGCTCTGTGCGCCCTTTCAATGAAAAAGCAGGCAGAGAATTTGTCCTTCGGGAATGTGGACAGGAGCCATGAGTGAAGAAACTCCGACATGTTTGCCCTCTCAATTCCTTCTCTAAAGCCTACAAAGCGCAGGTTGTTCCGTCTCGCTCTGTTATCGGCATTGTCCACCTTCCAGAGAAGCTGCTTGTGAGAAGCCTGGAGATCCACTAGGTCTTTCTTTAAGCCTTGCACCACGTCTTCCGCTTCCCCTATTCTGGTCTCCGTGTTCGCCACTCGTTCCGCCAGGTTCCGGAGATCCTGTCTTAGGAGCGTCACCTCCGTCCCCACCTCTCCGATCTTGTTCTCGAGGGCCTCGCGGGACGCCTGTATCGCGTTCATTAGGAGTGTCGTGTCTACACTCGTCCCATTCAGATCCACCACCGCCACCGGCAGGGCCACGGCATACCTGTCCATGGTGCCTTCTTTGGGGGGCCTGGGGTGCAGGTTCTTCTTGCCCATCTTGGGGAGAGTCCGTGTTTCCTCCTCGTGACTCCGGAGCGTCCTCGGTGCTCTCGCCGCCATCCACCACCCACGTCTTCTTCGGGCAGCCCAATCAGACCTCTCCGCCAGGGAATGCCGGCAAGTCCGTAAGACTCCTCTTTCCTTTAGCAGGCTAGACTCAGGCGCAAGTTCCCAGGCCCCTGCGGCTCTATCCAGCCTCTGTATAGTGCAGGCAGCCTGGGCTTCCGATGCGCCGGCAGGAGTCCATTCTTCAACTTCCAGGCAACGGGGGGGAGGGGGTGGTGGGGGGGCGACGACACCCTCTCTTCGCCCCGCACCCGTCACTGGCCAATACTCAAGTCAATAGGTGCCCCCCGGGAACCTCCATAGAGTGCCTCTGCTGTGCTCCTTCTTCAAGGCCGGGCAGCAGGGGCTTCAACCAGCGGGTGCATGACCATCGACCCCCTAGGTCCGTGGATGCTAGGGAACTGTAGGGCATGGAACTGGCCGGTCTCCACCAACTCATCTACCCCCCCAGGGGTCCGTAGGCACGTGGGTGCTCGAGTGCTGTCATCAGCGGCCGCCACCGCAATGGTAACTGGGGGCGGGGGGGCAGGACGAGGTCCCGCAAGACGGCTCCAAGGCCCACCAGCCGCTCACCTCAGACCTTTCCAGCGGCCCAGCAGCGTTGACTCCCCAGTCGCGCCAGGCCGCCGTCACTTGCGGGGTCCGCACCACTCAGAGTCCGCAAGCAGGGGGGGGGGGGGTCGCTTGACTTCACCTCTAACCCCCCGCGACTCCGGTCCTCCGCATCTCGGAGCAAATGCCGCCGGCGTCCGTCTTTCCCCCGTGCAGGGAGCTCCCAGGGGTCACACCGTCAAGGCCCTCTCCACAGGCCAATGCCCAGAGCTCACGTAGCCTCTCACCGCGATCTCCTCGCCGCAGCCGCCGGGTCTGAGGCGGTTACTCCGAGGGTGCGCTATCAACAGGCTGTCCTCGCCATCCCGGGCTAGCGAGCGAGCGATCACGGGCCAGGCAGCCGTCGACGAAGCCGCTCTTCCGCTCTGGACCGTAGCGCCGGTCTCAGGGTCACGGAGCCAGCGCCATGTTGAGGGCCTGCGCCCACCGCAAATCCGCTGTCATTTCCCTCGCCAGAACGTGGTGTCCAGAGTCTCAGCCGGGATCAATCTGGGGACAGGGAATGCAGTGATCTACGTGGCTTCGAAGCACACTTCAATCGTGGTCCAGGGTCACCTACATGTAAGTCGGATCTTTATCGGTAGCCGGAGCTGCAGCGCTCGCGTCCTACCCGGCCATGTTGCTGGCCACGCCCCCCTCAGGTGTTGACAGTATTGTCTGCGATGACATCATCGTTGACCTCGTCGACAGGAGTGACGGTGATGGATCAGTCGTCGACGGGACCATCGGCGATGAGGATTTGCTTATCGACGGTAAAACCATTGTCAACGTCAATAAGATTGCTGTCGAAGGTGGAGTGCTTGTCGACGGTGGTGGTACAGATTTCGTCGTCATTGCAGACATCGACTGTGGCACTGCCGTCACGGAGGTCTTTGTCGATGGTAAGGAAAGCGTTAACGTTATCGGGGCGTTGATGGCCGCCATCAATGAAGTTAGCGCTGTTGACGGTCTCGACGTTTAGAGAGTAGTCGTGGTCGCCGCTGAAGTTTCAGGTGTCGATGGTGATACTGACGCTGAGAGGGATCAGTGACTGGATTTATGCCTGGAAGGCCTTGAAGAGGTGGCTGACTCCAGTTTAGTGTTAGAAGTTCCAGAATGAGATGGCAAGACTAGCTCTGAGGAGACTTTGAAATCACTCCTTTTTATGAGCTTCCTTGGTCTGATGAGAGGTTTTAAGGTTTTTGTTGACCACCTCAGACTTACCCTTTGGCAACCTGGGCCTCTTATGGGATTTAGAGGAAGTGTCGCTCTCCTCATCCCAAGATGTTCTCTGTGGCTGCTTGAGCCACAACAAAAGTCCGGCTTCTCTATCTCTTAAAATTTTGGATGAGAAAGTGCAGCAGATTTTGCACTATTTTGCCTCATGAGGAGGATAGCGGCAATAGATGCAATCCTAGAGGGGATTATCAGTGTTAACCCTCTTCTTCCCACAGGACTTACAAGGGCGAAATAGTCCTTTCCCGTCAGACATTATACGTTTCAGAAGGAAATAAAAGGTATCTGTGAGAAATTTGGAATAAAAGAGCTCAGGGAGACTCCCCTTCATACACAATGTGTGGTGAAAATCTGAGGGATTCTGCCTCTCTTGGGAAGGTCCTTGAGGGTGCTGGTTACTGATTGATTACACCTAAAGTTTGGTCCTTTTTCAGAAAAAGAGGAATATAGGCTGTTAAATGCATGGTTGTCACCGTGATAGCCTATGGAAGATTTTACTACTGCTTTATTTATATCACCGTGGGACTCCCACTTCGAAGACAGGGAATGATTCAAGCATGTGAATCTATGAAAGATACACCAATACTGGAAAATGTTATGATTACAGGCCAGGGATACTGTTAGAGTGAGTGTTAATTAGGCTAAGGGTTTGATTTAGAGCTAGGTATAGGGTGTGATAGGATTTAGCAGATGGAGAGTGAAACATTTTAATTGTACAGGAATTTGATGTAGCCGTTTCATTTTAGGAATCCTTAGCAAGCAAATCAAATGTGTTGTACTTTCATTGTAGTGGATTTTCTATAAAGGCTTTATCCTGCTATGATACTGATAAAGAAATGCACCACTGATGGTGAAGTTTTGTGCATTAGAGCTCTTTCAGCTCCCAGTAGGAATAGAAATGTTTCTTCATGCAGGTTATAGAAAGAAAAGCTGCAGTGATGCTCATACTAACCAGTATACGTCTCCTTTCCAAAAGGAGAGGACTGGTTTCAGAAACTGAAAAGACACGCATACTGAAGCATACTAATGTCTAGAGCCAATATGCCTAAAGTGTACTGAACAAGGATCACAGTGACCACCCCGCCCTATCTATACCATGCTTCCACTGCCTTATTTGGGCAAGCCACGGACACTGCAATTGGTAATACTGACACTCTAGTGCTTGGCAGTGTCGAGTTCAGGTGTCTACAACATTTCAGTTAATCAAAATCAAAGGAGAAAACAGCAGCATGAACTGTATGCCAAGCCTCTGTTTGACAAAGGTCCAAAAGGATCAGCTAAGTCATTTTTACCTCCTTGCATCCAAGAAACAGTTGGTGAGGTTAGTAAGTGATAGACATTTGGTACATGTACTGCTCATATTTACTACACTATATGCGTTAGCATGTCAGCTACATGTGTTTGGGTAAACAAGACATTGCTTCTAGGTGAGGAAGAAACTCTACTGTTATTAAAAACAAGGCATCACTCTGCTCTATAAGACAGGAAGGTAGATTAGAGTGTTTACTCATATGAAGTACAGTGCAACATGCATCCACCCCAAACAAAATATTGCTCCATATAGATCATTTATTCCAAGGAGCAGATGGGGCCTGGTTTGCAGTCTTCAGCAGCATGCAAGAAATTGACTGTTTGATGCCTGTACTTTGTTGTGAGGGGGTAGATTAACTCTTGCTGTGTTCTAATAAGCAGAGAACATTTATAAAGAGCAGATGAGTAAAATAAATCTTATTACATGGGCACTCACAAGCTTTACAATAAATATAAAGAGAAAGATTTCTCTTGGACAGTTTTATTTCAGTTATCGAGGAATATTCTGTTCAGTAAGCTATATTTGACCACTGGACAGCAAATCACAGAATATTTTTTGGCACTGAAGAGAAAGTACAAAGCAACAATTTGGAAAAAAGAAAAATCACTGAGATGATGTAAGAGTATCTACATTTTTCACTAATTGTCGAATCTTTATTAAAGTTGTTGAAATGCTACTAATGCCGTCATAAAATCTTCATGAAGAAATCGTATTTAGATTACTAAAACAGTGTTAGACTCAGTATTCCTCCGCTAGTATTTGTCCTTTTTGTTTGTACTTTTGTACCATAGTTTTGTGACTGTTCAAAATAGAAATCAAATTCACTCCTAAGTTAACTTAACATTTTGTTTTTATTCATAACCTTCAGCATTTACCTCTGAATCGTAGTCTTCAAGGATCCACGGGAAGACTGGGTACTGCATGAGATCATTGTATGATCTCCCAGCTAGGGTGTTAAGGTGCATCAAATACTGAAAATTACTGATTTCTCCCCTCTGTGAGGTAAGCAAAGAGAAAAGAAAAAATAAATATTATTCCTTTAATGCCTGTTTAATAACATTATTTACATTTTCACAGAGAACATAAGTACAGGGTTTACATGCCTTGAGCATCAATATGTGCATGTACAATATACACAAACCTAAGCAATACAAATTCATAGGAATATATAGTACTTCAAAAACCAATAGTTTCATTTCAATAGTACCATGTCATGCTTTCTCATGAATATCTGAGGTCGATGATGATCTCACCCAATCCTGACCACTGAAGTATGACAGCAATACTCGGTTCTCCTCTATATCGCCTCTTGCGTTTAAAATCCATTTTAAATGGCAACCAGACTTTTTCAAAATCATGCATTTTATCGTGTACTATAGCTCTAAGCTTTTCCAAAGCATAGATGTTACAGATTTCAACCACCAGATGTGTAGGGATGGAGTAAGTTTTTTTCCAAAACCAGTGAAAATCTAGCAGCCAACAGTAAGACAGAGGATAGTTTTCCAAAAGGTGCTGTGAGGGGGTAAATCGTGTCTTTTCCTGGAACTCCTAGTAATAATATTGTGGGTTCTAGGTGCTGATGCACCCCAGTAATGTCTTGTATGTTTGTCAGTTTTTCTTTCAGAATCTCTGTATGAAAAAGCAACTCCACCATATATGAATAATATCATCCCGTTCTGCGTAGCCTTCCCAACACAGATCAAAGCAACAATAGATGGCTATCAGCTGCACCGGGGTAAAGTATCATCTTGTTAAATATGTATATGCATTCTCTTTGTACTAGATACTTATAGAGGACTTATACACAACCACCCGGATCCTTGTCCAAGTCCTGTCAGGTATAACGGCTCCCAGACCCCAATTCCAATTAGTCATATACATCTGTGATTTTTCAGTCTGGAGGTTATTTATACAGGTGTATACCAGCCAGGTCCCCTTCTTAGGTACTGTGTCATAACACTAATTCCAAGGATGTTCTTTCTCTATTTGCTTTATGTTAGACCAGTCTGTCCTCTGCCCAGTGTACTAACTGAGTTAGCATATAATTATAATTCAGCACAAGACAGGAATTGCTATATGCATGGTTCCTCATCTAAAAGCTCCCCATCTGCATACAGGTTTCCTGATCTTGAAGGGGCCTTTTTCTCATCTCTGAAATTCGGCGCTTGAGAGCCCAGGAGGAAAGCTAGGATAATGCATGGCTGATGTCATGGGAGACAGGTAAGATGCGGTGTTTTACTTTGTTGTAAGGATGTTCCAGTAATCGAGGAATACTGTAATTGAGGTGAGAGTGTCCATTTCACAAGTCTTCTGTCCATAACCATAGCACGTAAACTGAATATGCTACTTACCAGTATGCATCTGTTCTTGGCATGTAGGGCTGCTAACATTCATATCTTATGCATAGATCGCCGCCTAGTGTTGGGTCCGGATGATTGCACATTGTTGTCCTGGAAGAGTCTTCGAAGTATCACGAGATAGGTGGCTCCTCCCCTGGACTACAGTGCGCATGGGCATCGACTCCATCCCCAGATTGTTTTCAGCCATTGTGGCAGAGATGGAGTGAAACAGTGTAAAGGATGTCCATGCTAATGATGAATATAGAGAGAGTATCTGCAGCCGCTACGGGCACCGGGGAGGAGGGCGGGCGATATGAATGTTAGCAGCCCTACATGCCAAGAACAGATGCATACTGGTAAGTAGCATATTCAGTTCGAGGCATGTGGGCTGCTAAATTCATATCTTATGCATAGAATACATAGCAGTCCCTCCATTAACGGCGGTTGCCCGTGCCAGCTGCAGAAGCTTGAAAAAGTGTCTTGAGAACAGCCTGTCCTACAGCTGCTTGCTGTTTTGAATGCACATCTACACAGTAATGTTTGGTAAATGTGTGTGGTGTAGACCCTGTGGCTGCTCTACAAATGTCTTCTAAGGGAATGTTCCCCAGGAAAGCCATGGAGGCCCCCAATTTGCGTGTGGAGTGCGCCCTTGGGGGTATTGTTAAAGTACGTTTAGCCTTTTGATTACAGATTTGAATGCACTTAACAATCCATCTGGCTATTCCTGCTTTGGAAATGGGGTTGCCTTTGTGCTGTGCTGAGAAGGCAACAAAAAGTTGTTGTGTCTTTCTAAAGTGTTGTGTTCTGTCAATGTAGTACATTAGCGCCCTTCTAACGTCTAATGTATGAAGCATTCTTTCTGCTACTGTTTGTGGGTTTTGGAAGAATGCAGGCAGGTCAATAGTTTGGTTGATATGAAACTGTGACACCACTTTAGGAAGGAATTTGGGGTTAGTGCGGAGCACTACCCTGTTGGAATGTATCTGTATGAATGGCTCTTGGATTGTGAGCGCCTGCAGCTCACTTACACGTCTGAGCGATGTGATAGCAATGAGAAAAGCCACTTTCCATGTGAGAAACTGAATCTCGCAGGAGTGCAGTGGCTCAAAAGGTGGGCCCATCAGCCTAGTGAGGACCACATTGAGGTTCCACACTGGAGCTGGTGGTGTTCTTGGAGGAATGACTCGCTTCAGTCCTTCTAGGAAGGCTTTAATGGCAGGCACCCTGAAAACAGAGAGGTGTTGCCTATTCTGGAGATAAGCCGCTATGGCGGATAAATGTATCCGAATGGAAGCGTACGCTAGATTGCATTTGTAAAGATGTAACAAATAGCAGATGATGTTAGGAATGGATGCATCTAGCGGGTTGATATTGTTGTCTGTACAGTACATGACAAACCGCTTCCATTTAGCTGCATAGGAAGCTCGGGTAGTGGGCTTACGTGCCTCCCGGATGATGTCCATGCATTCTGGAGGCAGGTTGAGGTAGCCAAATTCTAAGACTTCAGGAGCCAGATCGCCAGATTGAGCTGTCGCGGATCTGGATGCTGAATGTCGCCATGGTTCTGCGTCAAGAGCCGGGATGTGAGATGCAGCCTTTGATGCGGTACCACGGAAAGTTCTAGAAACGTGGTGTACCATGGTTGGCGTGCCCATGTTGGAGCAACCAGGATGAGAGTCATCGAGTGTTGCTTTAGCTTTCTTGCCACCAGCGGAATGAGAGGCGCTGGGGGAAAAGCGTACGCAAATTTGCCTGACCAGTTCATCCATATCGCATTTCCTTGCGATTCCGGGTGAGGGAACCTGGCGGCAAAGCTTTGGCATTTTGCGTTTTCCCTTGTGGCAAACAGGTCTATCTCTGGATGACCCCACTGCTGGAAGTACGGGTGGAGTACTGATGGATGTATCTCCCACTCGTGCATTTGATGGCTGTATCTGCTTAGCAGATCCGCCATCTGATTGTCCTTGCCCGGGAGGTGTTCCGCCATGAGGAAGATGTTCCTCTGAATGGCCCACTTCCACATGCTCTGAGCCAGATGAGACAGCTGTGGAGAGTGCGTACCTCCCTGCTTTTGGATGTAGTACATGGCGGTCATGTTGTCCGTCCGGATCAACACGACTTTGTTGCACAAATGTACTTTGAAGGACTTCAGCGCCATGAAGATTGCCATCAATTCCAGGTAGTTGATGTGCAACTTCTGCTGCTGGGTGGACCACAGTCCCTGCACAGTGTAGTGGAGCACATGAGCTCCCCACCCTTGGAGAGATGCGTCCGTTGTTAGGATTATCTGTGGCACTGGCTCTTGGAACGGTCGGCCCTTGCAAAGGTTGTGTGGATTCCACCAATGCAGAGAGTTGTATGCCCGACCGGTCACCAACACTAGGTCTGTTAGCTGTCCCCGAGCCTGTGTCCACTGATTTGCCAAGCATTCTTGGAGCGGGCGCATGTGCAACCTCGCGTGCGGGACTATGAAGATGCAGGAGGCCATCATGCCTATCAACTGCATGAACACTCTCGCTGGCAGGGAGTGTTGCGTTCTGAACCTTTGGCACAGCGACTGAATGCTGTTGATTCTGACTGGGTTTGGCTGAGCCATAGCAGTCAGGGTGTTTATTGTCGCGCCCAGATACTGCCGCACATGGGCTGGTTGAAGGTGCGACTTCGGGTAGTTTAGCGAGAACCCCAGGCTGTGAAGGAGTTGAATAGTGTGGGACATGTCCGCGGCGCACTGTTGTTCCGACTTTGCTTGAACAAGCCAGTCGTCTAGGTACGGGTAGACATGTATGTTCTGTCTCCTGAGGTGCGCCGCCACTGTCGCCAGACACTTTGTAAACACTCTGGGGGCAGTAGTCACCCCGAAGGGTAGGACTTTGGGGGACCAGCCATAAACGACACATACCTTGCCACGAGAAAGGAGTGAGGCAGGAGATATTTTGCAGCCTGAAGACCCGCTGCCGCACAGGAAACGCCGCCACCAGTCGCGCCGCCGCACCGGGACTTCATATCCCGGCAGCCTTTGCGGCGGCGCGTTCCCTGACGCGCTAGACGCGCCGGGAGGGGCTACTAAAGGACCGAGCCCTCGGTGGAGCGGGGGGACCAGCCATTAACGACACATACCTTGCCACGAGAAAGGAGTGAGGCAGGAGATATTTTGCAGCCTGAAGACCCGCTGCCGCACAGGAAATGCCGCCACCAGTCGCGCCGCCGCACCGGGACTTCATATCCCGGCAGCCTTTGCGGCGGCGCGTTCCCTGACGCGCCGGGAGGGGCTACTAAAGGACCGAGCCCTCGGTGGAGCGGGGGGACCAGCCATAAACGACACATACCTTGCCACGAGAAAGGAGTGAGGCAGGAGATATTTTGCAGCCTGAAGACCCGCTGCCGCACAGGAAACGCCGCCACCAGTCGCGCCGCCGCACCGGGACTTCATATCCCGGCAGCCTTTGTGGCGGCGCGTTCCCTGACGCGCTAGACGCGCCGGGAGGGGCTACTAAAGGACCGAGCCCTCGGTGGAGCGGGGGGACCAGCCATAAACGACACATACCTTGCCACGAGAAAGGAGTGAGGCAGGAGATATTTTGCAGCCTGAAGACCCGCTGCCGCACAGGAAACGCCGCCACCAGTCGCGCCGCCGCACCGGGACTTCATATCCCGGCAGCCTTTGCGGCGGCGCGTTCCCTGACGCGCTAGACGCGCCGGGAGGGGCTACTAAAGGACCGAGCCCTCAGCGTCGCGGGACGCGAGCGGGACGCCCGGGGCGAAGCCCGGGCAAAGGGCGGGCCCTCTACGGCCCTCCAAGGCCAGATAAGGCTTGGCTTGGCCATCCCTCCAACGTGAGTAACACCATATTTTTGTCTCAGCCACGATTATCTGAACGCTAGTATATTCTTACTCATGGCTAAGCGTACTACAGATGTTCATATTCCATCAGAGGGGGGTTCCATCCTGGGCCCTTTGGACAAATTTTTCTTTAAAGCTACTGCTGAAATAGACAAAGACTTGGCATTGGCTGAGCGTCGTATTGCTCGCCGATTATCCATTGAGCATCTCAAAAACACCATATGTGACCCTTGCCTCACAGTAACACCTGAGGACTATTCTTTAAACCCTACTCAGGACAACATAGACAATGATACATTAAACACGGACAATATTCCCTTACTCTTTCAATCTTATTCGTCTCCAAAAAATGACATAATTGGATCGCCTCATGTGGATTTTCCTATCAATACTAATATCTCAAGTATTGATCTTATAGATCTGCGTACTCCCATTTCACCGAAGGTTGCTGAGGATCTTACCTCAGAAAGTGCAGAAGTACCACCATCTGTGGGGGCAAACCAGCAAATACTGTTTCTTCCAGTGCCCCCTATACAAACAGTAGACAAACCAGTAGACAAACCCGTGTCCAACAAAAACCAATCTAAAAAGAAACAGGTCATTATCCGATCACCTCCAAAAAAGCGCAGAAAAAGAGGCCCGGCTAAGGTAAACTTCTCAGCACAAAAACCTGCTAAGGATTTATTTACCAAAGACTTGCCACAAACATCAGAAGGGTCACCCTCTTTACCTAGAGATACACTGACCTCCTGTGTCCCTCCATCTATTAAAGACTTTGTGGATGCTATGGAACATTTAATGAAAGCTCTACTAATACCAATAGTTGAGAGACTGAGGAGTATAGGAAGTCAGTTGGATACCCTTATAGGATGCTCGACCCAAATCCATCTTTCTAGTAATAAGGTCCTAGCAAAGGCACCTAGCTCTAAAGAGGGAGAGGAAAAGTCAGACTCAGGAGAAACAATCATGGACCCAAAAATTAGGAAGAACTCGAGTAGTTCAATTCAGCAAACTAGTACTACTACTACGTTAAGGCCATCAAATAAAGTTCTAGTACCTCCACCCAAAGTACCGTCTAAAACACGGGTATACTCCCCACAAATAAATTCCCTCATGGCCTCCGCAAAAATGGGCAACATAAAAACAAAAACAGACATGACCAAAACTGTTCCTACATCTGGAAAACGCTCACTTGAAAGAAATGTAGATTTACCCCCAGCGGCATCCCAGAACGTTATTGTTCTAACAGGGGTACCATCATTACCGGCTACAGGGGGCTATGAAAACCACTCCAGTCTTAAAAATAAGGCGATTTTTTGGTTTAAAAATAACAGGCCTTTACCTTCCCACATAAATGGTGAAATAATCACGGTGAGAAGAACAAATTGGGTGGGCATTCGCCCTAAAGACATAGAGGGCGATGTAATAATTGTCACATTCAAAGACCCTAGAGTTATTACGCATATAACGGATTGGTTCTCAGACCCAAATAGGGGATCCATAATACCTAAACCAGTCGCATACTTTTATCCTGAAGCTTTAATGCCCTCGAAGCCACACCAACCAAAACCCTATGCTGATAAGCTCCATTTCCAACAGTTTAGAAGACCAGCCCAAAATAAATACCCCTTAGGGGATGTAGCAAAGGCCTATACATTTCCTGCTTATAACAGTTATCAAAATGGTAAATATATCCAGGCAAGTAGATATCCTATGACCTATAGATATGACCCTGTGGGTTATGGTCATCTTTTTCCACCCTCAACCCCACAAGGGAACTATCCCTGTTACAATTATTACGAGCCACTCTACGGTCTAGATGACGTAGAATGACTCACTCAAAAGAAAGCAGACTATTGGGGTAGTGAGAAATCACCTAGTATAAACACTAAGTTATCCCCAATACAGGGTAATCCAGACAAAAGGATCATTAAAAAGGGCTTAGAAAATGGGGCAGAAAAAACTGATAGAATGAATATTAGGAATATAACACCCCCCTTGAAGCCACATCCCACCATAAATACAATTTCCACCCAGGTGGAAAACAGGAACATTTCAGCCAACTTGCAGATCCTTACCTGGAACTTAGTAGGCCTTTCTTCGAAAGTGACACAACAGGACTGGTTAGACGTGATAAACCATTACTCAGTCCTGTGTTTCCAGGAAACGTGGGTGACTTCCCCTATTCACCTGCTTGGTTACCAGACCTTACACTCACCAGCGATAGTGAGCAAGCAGGGCAGACATAAGGGGGGGCTTTGCACTTATATTAGTGTTACAGTTGGGCATAGGATTATAAAAACGGTACTTAGGATTTCATATCAAATAATTGTTATGAAGATCGGCCCTTCCCTGCTATTATTAATCATAAATTTTTACAACAATATGCCTCTAGAGCAGTTGGAAAAAGTAATGGATGACCTACACCACGCTCTGATAACCATCAAAGAAACATCCGGGAGCGAGTGCGCAATAGCATTCATGGGCGATTTTAATTGTCATATCTGCCCAAAATCACCGAAGGAAAAGTGTGATATCTTCCACACACAGGAGTTTGACTGTGATGAAGCTATACCTAACCATTTCCAACACTCGAAAACAGGGGAGTTACTAAACAATCTTATGGCCTCTTAATTTACAATTTGCAAATGGTTTACTTCTCACCTTAAGAACTTTTAAACCAACCTTCCATGGTAGAGAAACAAACTCTATCATAGACTTTATACTCTTCACAAAGAACCATGCCCCGCTAATATCCTCGTGGGACACGCTTGATCACCTATATGGAGACCATTATCCCTTGTCTTTATCTCTAATGTTTCCGCCCTCAACAACCTTCCAAAATAACTTTAAACTTAAGTACGAACAACCCATCAAAGTGGGGGCTACTAACGGTTATACCATCAAATGGGACAAAATCAATCCAACCACTCTCCTGAAAAATCTACTGAAGCTGAGGGGGAAGGAGGTACATATCTGTTTGTCCACGACCGAACAGCCCCATGTTATTCGTGAAGCTTTTTTTAAAATACAGGCCAGTTTGAAAAAACTTTTAACACGACAGTTTAAGACAAGACCTATGGCCGCCAAGGGGTGGTTTGACAAAAACTGTTCCAGGGCCTTAAAATCACTGAAGAACCTGTTGCACATGACACCAAAACCTCTCACGGAGATACGCCAGGCTAGACTCCAATATCGTTTAGCTATCAAAAACAGGAAAAAAGCACTAAAAGTGGAAGCTTGGCAGAACTTGGTGATAACGTCCGAAAAACGGGACCTCTCAGCCTTTTGGAAATTTATTAACACCCCGCTTCCTTGGGTAAAAATCCCTGAGAGGAGTTTGGATCTTGCGATTGATGGTGAGACCTGGGCTGCTCATTTTCAACAGCTTTATAGCAAATCTACACCTTCAAAAAACCTGTTATTAGAGCGAATCCCTTTACCAATCATAAGACCTCTCGGCGATAGTCATTCTAACATCGTTTTTTCCTATGAAGAGGTCCAGTTGGCTATTAGGGAGAGTCCTACTGGAAAGGCACCGGGCCCGGATGCCATTCCAGCGGATGTTTATAAAGCAGAGATAGCCTTTTGGGCCCCTTTATTGACTTCCGCCCTAAACTCTGTAAATATCTCTGGCCATATTCCATCTTGGGCCGAGGCAATAGTAATACCCATCTACAAAAAGGGAGATAGGCACTCCCCATCATGCTATAGGCCTATCTCCCTGCTTGATACTTTAATGAAGATCGCCGGCCGCATCATTTTGAAACGATTAACTCAGTGGATCGAAGAAGAGGACATTCTTTCAAACCTCCAATACGGTTTTCGATCTGGAAGAGGTACAGTAGAACAAACTCTGAATCTGTATCTTATTATGACCAAATATGTGGACATGAAAAAGGGTAGCCTGTACGTCACGTACATAGACTTAACCTCAGCATTTGACTGTGTCCTTCATGATCAGCTTTGGGACATTCTTGAACATCTGGGGATAGATCCATCAATCCTCCTTTTCATTAAGTCTCTGTACAAAGATGCTGGAG
Organism: Lissotriton helveticus; assembly: GCF_964261635.1. NCBI lineage: Eukaryota > Metazoa > Chordata > Amphibia > Caudata > Salamandridae > Lissotriton > Lissotriton helveticus. The sequence goes on along the minus strand of NC_136059.1, from coordinate 1,353,184,270 downwards.
CCAGAGTTAGGTTTGGCCCAAAGGGAGAATGCTCCCCTAGATTTACCATCAACAAAGGAGTCAGGCAGGGGTGTATCTTAGCTCCTCTGCTTTTTTTGCTCTATATAAACGCTATAGGCGAGCATCTGAAAAACATTGAATGCGATTATCCAAAAGTAGGAGGTAAATCCATCCCGATCCTGCTATACGCAGATGATGCGGCTATCCTCTCCCAAACAAGAGTGGGGCTTCAAAAAGCTGTTACGGCATTTACTGCCTTCATGAACGAAAGGGGCCTCAAAGTGAACATAGGGAAAACGTACTCAATGGTATGTAGTAAAAAGATCAAAAGAACCACCTGCCCTATATTCATTGAGGACAAAAGACTGGAGACAGTGGAGAACTTTACCTACCTAGGTATATGTCTGCATCGGAAAATGTCCTGGCAATCGGCAGTTGAAAAGAGGAAACTCGCCTTTGTCAGAGCAACTGGTGGTCTTCGGGACTTTGCTGGAAAAATAGGGGGGAGGCCGGTAAAACAGCTTATCACAATATATAAAGCTAAATGCATCTCAACAGCTATCTATGGAGCCGGGTTGTGGGGTATCGACAATAATATCTCCCTGATACAAAAAGTGGAAAACAGCTTTCTAAGGTACCTACTGGCTACATATAAAGCAACCTCTGTATATATGATGCATATTGAATTAGATCTACCGTTCATATCAGATCTGATCAAAGTGGAGCCTCCGCTCCTCTGGCATAAAATCTGGACCACCCCTGAGACTGGTTTAAATAGGGAAGTACTATCAGACATTATAAATAAGGAGGGGTCAAAACCCCTGAAAAATTCAAAATGGATGACCTATGTCAAAAACTTCTTAGATGACATCGGTCGTCCAGAGCTGTTCACAGATCCATCGCTACTGGAACACATCTCGAGGAAAAATCTGAGAAAGCTCCTAATGGATCACCTGGAACTTAAAAGATGGAATAAGCAAAAATCAAATAAAACAATCCAGGTATATCAAAGGGTGACTCCCCACAAAGGGCTTCAATTATATCTTTCAACAGATTTCCCCTGCTATACTAGAATGATGCTCACCAAATTTAGATTGGGCTCCTTCTTTCGATTGGTTACATTTCCCAAATGTAATGACTGGTCCCGGAATTTGTCTCCCTGTCCATGTAATGATATTTCAGTACAATCTAATATTCATATCATTTTATTCTGTAGATACTACGAGTCTCCTAGGAAATCTCTATTGAGACCCTTACTTAAGAGATGGGGCGTAAGGGCCTGTAAAGACGCTTTCGAACGCTTACAAGAGCTAGAAGACAGAGATGTGATATGCATTATGGAACATTTTTTAAAACTGTTGCTTAAACTTAGAAAATTGTTTTAATGACCTAGGCGACACCGAAGTTTTATTTGTTTTTCTTTCTTTGTGATTGTGTGAAAAAATTTCTTTTAATATTTTTTTTAAAATTACAGACATTTCTTGTTGTTTTATAACCACTTATGTATGCTTATATGATATTTCTTTTGGAATATCGAATAAAGCTTATTTTGAACTTTGAACTGATAGTGCCTGTTTAGAATGGTAAAGCTGAGGTATTTTCTGTGGGAGGGGTGGAGTGGGATGTGGAAATAAGCATCCTTGAGGTCCAAGGTTGCTAGGAAGTCCCCTTGATTGAGCAGGGGAAGGATTTGTTGCAGTGTCAGCATGTGAAAGTGTTCTGACAGTATGTACATGTTGAGGGGGCGTAGATCCAGAATAGGTATGAGGGATCCGTCCTTCTTTGGGATGAGGAAGTACAGGGAATAGACCCCTGTGCCTTCCTCTTCCACTGGCACGAGCTCGATTGCGCCTTTTTGCAGCATCACCAGTACTTCCTGCTGCAATAAGTGCAAGTGCTCTGCCGACATAGGACGGTGTCTTGGGGGAATGTTGGGAGGAGTGGATGTTAACTCCAAACAGTAACCGTACTGGATAAGTTTTCTCACCCACCTGTCCGTGGTGATGGACGTCCAGACTGGCAGGAACTGCTGGAGTCTCCCCCCGACCGGTGTCGTATGGTCGGGGGGCAGTGACAGAGAGTCACTGTTTGTTGGCGGCAGAGGAACGGGAGTTGTTGTTCCCTCTGCCTTTGGCACTGTTACCTCTGTAACCCCCTCTACCCTGCTTGGGGTACGAGGATTGTGCACCACCCTTCGGGTATTGTGTTTGTTGACCCAATTGTCCTCTGGTAACACCACGTGCTCCTGAGCGACGAAAAGTGTTTCCCCTGAATTGTTGTGACTGAAGCGCCCCCATGGACTTAGCAGTCTCGTTGTCCTTTTTAATTTTTTCAAGGGTGGTGTCTACATCTGGACCAAACAGTGTGTCAGGATTGACGGGCTGGTTGAGGATTGTAGTTTGGATGTCAGGCTTAAATCCAGATATGCAAAGCCAAGCTTGTCGCCTCAACATGACGCTAGTGTTAATCCCCCTAGCCGCTGTATCTGCCACATCAAGTGCACACTTTATTGCAGCGTTGGAGATAAGCTTTCCCTCTTGTATGAGCATATCGGCTGCTTCCTTAAACTCATCAGGTAGGTGTTGAAGGAGCTGTTCTAGGGTGTCGTAATGCGCCCTATCGTATCGTGCCAATAGTGCCTGTGTGTTTGCAATACGCCATACATTGGCAGCCTGCGCCGCCACCCTCTTGCCCGATGCCTCAAGCACTTTCGACTCCTTGTCTGGGGGAGGAGCTTCACCCGTGGTTTGGGAGTTTGCCCTCTTGCGGGCATTGGCGACCACCAACGAGTCTAGAGGCAACTGTCCTCGAATATATGCAGGATCTCCAGGTGCTGGCCTGTATTTTTTCTCGATACGTGGGTTCACCACCCTCGCCCTGGTAGGCTCCTTAAAGATTTCTGGGGCATGTTTAAGGACACCTTTAAGCATAGGAAGTATTTTAACTGTTCTCTCTGAGACGGAGAAAGTGTCAAATAAAAAGTCTTCCTCTACCGGGTCAGCATGCATGTCCACATTATGATTTGCTGCTGCCCGTTCGAGTAAAGCATTAAATGCAGCAGAATCCTCTGTTGGAGATGTACGTGTCCCAAAGCCTTGTGGATCTTGTACCATCTGATGTCCACTTTGGTCCCCAGTGTCGCCATATGAGTCCTGCTGAACATCAGGGTCATTGCCAACTGGGAAACTGTATTGGTCCTGTAGGTCATCATCATCTCCCCCCGATTGGTTGGGGGAAGGTGATGGACTCCTTCTTGGTGGTGGCAGAAAAGGCTCAACAAGTGAAGGAATGTCCTGTGCGGGCCTCTTCTTCTTCAGTGGAATAATATAGGATTCCAGTGGTTGGGAAGTGATTTTCCTCTTATAAAGGGTCAATTTCCCTGTTTGGGCATCGATGCAATGCTCAGATTGGTCATCTGAGGCGTGATATTGATCCGAGAGGCTCTTTGGCGTCGACGGATCCGACGGTTTTGGCACCGACGTGGTTGCAAAGGCCTTTGGGGCCACCTTCGGTGGCAGAGTGTAAAGAAGCTTGCCGGAGGACTTTGGAGGTGTGTCCACCGATTTTGGAGCCGATGGCGTGGAAGCCGTGGACGACAAAGTCTTTTCCCTTATACGTTTAAGGGAGTCGGTAACCTGCTTCGTGAAGGAGGTAGAGGGTTTTGTAACCGAGATCTGTTAGCCTTTAGACAGGCTTTTAAAACTTGGCTCTTTAAGCAAGCTTACCCTTAGTTAATTTTTCTTTCTGTCACATGTTATGTTTTGCCAGTCTTCCACAGCGCCATGAAGCCCACGGGCGTACGTGCGCTTAATAAATGTAATTTAACATAACATAACATAACATAACGGCCGATCTTCGGTGGCGTCGGAGTTGGTTGGTGTCGACGGTATTTGCGTCGACGAATCTTCGGCTGCAATGTTTTGCGGCTCCGTTGAAGGCTTTGGCGCCGACGCCGTTGCAGCAGATCCGGCATCCTTGTGCCGATGCGTTGAGCCAGCGGCCTTTGGGTCGTGGCTTTTAGTCGACTTCGGGTCGGCCGAGCGTTTAGTGGACGGCGCCGTAGCAGCGTCCGAAGGCGTCTCAAGAGGTTTAGGTGTCCGCGCCGGAGCAACCGTGGTCGACGTCTGATGGACGGCCTTCTTGGAGGAGGGTTCCTTGTGCACCTTCTGCGGCGCTGTCGACTCAACAGCCTTCTTCGACTTTTGTGGGCCGGAGGGCGACGGAGTCGATGAAGGAGCAGGCTTCGATATTTTTTGTAGGACGTCGGCCATTTTAGGTTTTGTCTAGTCCGTAGGTTTCGGTTTCGTTTTCGACCGGACGCCGGCCATCTTGTGTGCCGTAGAATCCGAAGGTTTCGGTTTCGATACGGGCAATGGCGGCTCCGCTTGAGTGTCCGTGGCCGGGCCAGAAGGCGGGGCCGGGGATAGCGGTGCAGGGCCGTGGGTAAGGCCGAGTGGCGATCCCGTGACCTGAGCCTGAATAATGTAGACATCGGGGCATAGCTCCTCCTCTGAGCTATCTTCCACGGCCCCATAAACTTCTTCGTCGTCCCCTACCTCCTCGACGTATTCAAGGTCTGGGCCCTGTCCTTCGATGTATTCCTCTGGATCGGCCTGGACCTCCGTCGACGGTGGCGAAATCTGGAGATGATGGCTATCGCCTTCCTCCTCGGGGTCGTCGAATATGTTGTCGGGTGCCGGTGTCGCTCGCTGGGCCTCAAGGCGCACCGCGCGCCGAAGCTTGAGCGTCTTCTTGGACCTGAACTTGGAGCAGGCCATGCAGTTTTCTTCGTTGTGGTCCGGCGACAGGCATTTATTACAGACCGGATGCACATCGATGTGTGGATATTTGGATCCACAGACGGGGCAGAACTTGAACGGGCTCCGCTCCATGTTAAGTTCGCCGGGTCTTGCTGCGACGAGAGGGCCTCGAAGTCCGAGGAGTTACTTGACTCCGTAGATTTCCGGCTCAGAGAGTCGGACGACGCTCGAGACCGTACGCAAACAATACCGACGCAGGTAACGAAGGCCTTTTGGCCTTAAGATGAAAGTTTAACGGTTCCGACACGGAGACGTCGAAACCACATCCGAACCCAATGGCGGAAAAAAACAATCTGGGGATGGAGTCGATGCCCATGCGCACTGTAGTCCAGGGGAGGAGCCACCTATCTCGTGATACTTCGAAGACTCTTCCAGGACAACAATGTGCAATCATCCGGACCCAACACTAGGCGGCGATCTATGCATAAGATATGAATTTAGCAGCCCACATGCCTCGAACGAACGGAACAGCGGAGTAAGTTTGCTCCACTGTCACCCATGGCACTGCAGTATGATCAATGCCAGGAAAGTGCAGGTTGAAGCTGGGCTGCGTAAATACAGCTTTCCACAGGACGGAGGTGTTATCCCTTCCTCCGATGCAGTCTTATATAATGTTGACCATGGTGTCCTAGAAGCTTTATTTTTCCAGATAAACAACAGCAATCTATTCTAAATCTAAACGCTCATCATTTTGGAGAGTTTAAATGGTAATCTTTGGAGTACGTAATGGAATCGGGGATTAAAGTAATTTAAATGCTAACCACTCCACCTAACACAATCTTCAACTTCCTCCCATCTATACCATCCCTTGTGAAGGGTCTCTAGCAGTGGTGGTATATTACATTGATAGTTGTCTTATGATGTTCTTGTCAAGTAGATAAACAAGTACTGTATGGATGTCTTATTCCATTTAACACCCACTGATTTTATTGCATATTTGCTACCTTCGCCCGGATATGCAATTTCCATTTTGGATGATTTAGAGTAGTTAACTTTAATTCCCGAAACCCCTGTGAATTTATCTTATTTTAGCAAAAGAGCTGGAATCAGCATTTCAGGCTGCGTAAGGGAGCATAAGACATCCACCACAAAAAGTGCAGTTTTATATTCTCTCTGAACAAGTGTGATTCCTTGAAGGTCTGGATTATTCTTAATATTTTGAACTAGGAGTTCCTCTAACAGAGATTGGAAACCTTTATCTCATACCTCTAGTTAGTGTTACCATCAGAGAATATTCACCACTGATCTTGAGGTGAGCGGATAGATTCTTATGCTGCCCATTAGGTATTTGGTCAAGTTTGGGGCTCTTCTAGTTTTGGCAAGAACCTTCTGTACTAACATCCTATCTCTACAATCAAAGGTCTTTTCCCCATCAAGCGAGTGAAGGACCATTCACACCCATGCTACAAGAACTACTATAAAGATGATTTTTACTTCGAAGTATAGTAACGGTATGAGTATATGCTCCAAAGGTAGTTGGGTTCTTAGCAGCTTTCAATATGAATGATTTAGTGGATTCGGCCACAGTTTTTGTGTCCCTTTCTGCTAGCAGAAATTTGTTATACACTGTAGACAAAGGATGAGCTAACAGGTCTATGCAGGCCTACCAAAAATACAGAAGCATTATTGTTTTTAAGATTCCTTATTGCTATTTTAGCTTCTTTAGTATCTGTGGGTTCATCTAGGGAGGCAAAATCTATATCACCTCCATGTGAAAGTAGAAGATTCTTCAATTAGTGATATTGCAGCTCTTCAAGCGCCTAAATCCCTCGGGTAGAAGTGCGCTATATAAATAGATAAATAAATAAAAATAAAATTCATCAAGCTGATGTAAACTATATAGTGTGGAGAAATAGGAATACAAGGTGCCTATGATTGCAACTCTGTAATTCTGGACCATGTCGCTTTAGTTTCTTGTATAAATTTTCCTCAGATTATAAGCAAGTAATCTTTCAGCTTTATTTGCACATTCAAAATATTTCTGATTTGTGTATACATTTTCTTGGCCGCCTCTTTCAACAAGAGTTGTTCTAGTTCGCCCCAAGCATTTCTAAGATCCAGATAAACTCTTAATGAGTCTGCTTGTTTATGTTTAGCTTCATGGTATTGAATTTGGGACTCTAGTACAGAATTTTTTTGAAGCTACGTCCTTAATTACCCATGGTTTACAAGTGGATCTGGGAGGTGCGATCATATCCATGTGTGCATGATCGGATATCACTCTTGTTCTTATGTAAGAGGATGTGGCCTAATGGCTAGAGCGGCCGACCTCGAATTTGGGGAACTGGGTTCGAGTCTCAGCAGGGAAGCTCAACATCCTGTGATTCTGGGCTAATCACTTAATCTCCCTGCGCCTACCAAAAATGAATTTGCCCATCAGTAACGTAACTGGTGCTAAAGTAAAGCGCTGTGATACCTTTGGGTTGCGTTCACGCCATATAAAGCAAAACAAAAACCAAACAATCACGTATTGGAGGTGCAAATATGCAGTACAATAAGAAAAAGGAAATTCTATTTTATCATCTGTAGATATTAGAGAAATGTGTGCAGTTCCTCTCTCCATTATGTTACATCTCCAAATATCTATGAAGGCTAGGTCCTCCATACCATGTATGTGAGAGGGAGGCGCCTACTCATTCACATCTCTAAAGTGTCAAACTGTTGAGTAACTGATCGCTTTAAGATGTCCTCATCTAAGCACCACTTTCCTTTTGATTGGTGAGCTGAGGATTTGGACGTTAATGTAGGAAATACACCTTTTCTGTGCAGTCATCCCAAATTTTTCGTCTTTTGTCGAACCCTATATTTTTGTGGGCTGTAGCACTCTATGCACCTTTTCGCATGCTGACCAGTGATAAAGTGCTTGTGTTCCTCCTTTCAACATGGTAAAACTGGGATACTCCTAGTTGGCATATTTAACTTACCTATATGTCCCTAGTATAAGGTATTAAAGTGTACCCAAGGTCAGTAAGTAAAATGTCACATGTGGACATGTTCCTGGAGACGTTTCTGCATTTTGCTTTCCCATTTCTGTCAGCAGTAATTCAAATCAAATCAGGTGTTTGTTAAGCGTGACTACTCACCCATAAGGGTCTCAAGGCACTGGGGGTGAGTTGGGGGGGGGGGGTTCGCAGGTTCCAGTCCATCAAGAAGGGGGTCTGTCTAAGAGCCAGGTTTTGAGGTTTCTTGCGCAGATGGGGAGCGGTGTCAAACAGTCTGAGGTGGAGCCGAAGGTCATTCCAGGCACTGGCCGCGGAGAAGGAGCAGCCTCCCAATCTGGTCTTTCTGGTGCGGGGAACGACGGCGTAGGAGAGCTCGGCTGATCGTAAGGTCCTTTGGGGTGCGTGGAATTTGAGTCGGCTGTTCAGGTATGCTGGTCCGGTGTCGTGGAGGGCCTTGTGAGCGTGGGTTAGCATCTTGAAGGTGAATCTAGCTTAGATGGGGAGCCAGTGGAGTGTGCGCAGGTGCTGGGAGATGTGGCAGTGGCTTAGCAGGTAGAGGACTAGTCTTGCAGCAGCGTTTTGGATGTTCTGTAGCTTGCGGGTGAGGTTTTTGTTTATTCCGGTATAGAGTGCATTGCCGTAGTGAGCCTGCTGGTGACCAGGGCGTGAGTGACAGTCCTTCTGTGTTCGAAGGGGATCCATTTGAAGGTCTTATGTAGGAGGTGGAGGGTGTGTAAGCAGGAGGACGAGACGGAGCTGATCTGGCAGTCCATTTTGAGCTCAGAGTCCAGGATGATTACCAGGTTGCGTGCGTGGTCCGTGGCGGTGGGCGGGGGCCACCAGGTGTCGTTCCAGGCGTCTTTGTCCAGTAAGGCACGGATGTAGTCTCTTACGGCAAGGAGGGCGATTTCCATACTGTGGTTTTTTCTGAAGCCGAATTGGGAGGAGTCGAGGATGTTGTGCTCTTCGATGAATGTGGCGAGTTGGCTGTTGATGGCTTTCTCAATGACTTTCGCTGGGAACTGGAGCAGGGAGATGGGTCTGTAGTTTATGAGGTCAGTGGGCTCGCCAAGGGTTTCTTTAGGAGGGGGTTGATCTCAGCGTCCAGTCGTCAGGGAACGAGGCGGTTGCCAGGGAGCGGTTGATGGTGTGGCAGAGCATGGGTGCGATGGTGTCGGCGGCTCTTTTGAAAATGTGGTGGTGGTAGGGGTCCGTGGGGGCCCCGGAGTGGATTAACTTCATCGTCTTCAGTGTCTTCGGTGGGGAGGACTGTCCAGTTGTCGATCGCTGGCTTCAGGGTGTCGGGATGGTTGGTGAGGGTTCAGTGTGTTGGTTGTCTTTTTCAAAGTTGTCGTAGATGCTCTTGATTTTGTGGTAGAAAAAGGTGCTGAGTTTGTCATAGAAGTCTTGTGAGGGAGGGATTTTGGTGGACTCGCTGGGGGGTTGGGCGAACTCCTTGATGATGTTGAAGAGTTCTTTGCTGTTGTGTGCATGAGTGGAGATTCTGTCTTCAATCGCTTTTATCCTCGTTTTTCTGATGAGTTGGTGGTGGGCGTTGGAGGCGGCTCTGAAGTTGTTGTGGGCTTCTGTGGATTAGGTGTTCCTCCAGGCCTTTTCGAGGCAGCGGCAAGTGTGTCTGGACTCTCGAAGTTCGGTGGTGAACCATCTAGCTTTCTTGGTGAGGTGTTGGTGAGGTGTTGTTGTTTTTCTTGAGGGGGGCTATGGTGTTGTCGGAGATCTATTTGTGCAGGGTTTGGGCTGCGGTGTTGGCGTCATCGTTTTCCGTGATGGTTGGGGTGGAGTTGCTGAGTGATTAGGTTAGCTGGTTGTCGGTGATTCTGGTCCAGTTTCTTCATGGGAGCAGTTGGGTGTTCTGAAGGTGAAGTGGACGCATCGATTGTCAGTCCATGGGAGTTCGGTGGTGTGGCTGAAGGTGATGGAGTTTCCTGTTGTGAAGAGGGGGTCGAGGATGTGTCCTGCTGAGTGCATGGGTTCAGTCACGATCTGGCGGAATCCAAAGTTGTGGAGGTTGTCCAGGAGGGATGTGGTGCTGGGGTCCAGTTGGTTGGCGAGGTGGAAGTTGAGGTCTCCCAGTAGGGTGTAGTTGGTGGACGCGATGGCATGCGGGGAGATGATGTCCGTGATGGAGTCGGCGAAAAGTCCGCTGGGTACAGGGGGTCGGTAGATGAGGGTTATTAGCTCATTTATGTACATGAGTGTGAAATGCCCACCAGGAGAGCAAAGTGGCAAATCCTGCTTGACTGGTCTGCTGGGGATGTTCATATAACACTTGAGCATACTGCAAACAGCCCTCACAGCCAGAAGCACATTTTCTCTGCTGACAGCTGGGCAGGGCCCTTTCTTTGTCTCCTCAGCCTAGCAGGTTTCAATCACAGTGGGCTTCTTTTTGACATTACAGTGCCATACATGCCAACATTTCAACTTTGATAAGAGGGAGAAACAGGCATGGGTGCAACGGCCTGAATAATGTGTAATGAGAAACGAGTCATAGGAGTAACTGAAAGATATTTTTTTTACCATCCTCAAGAAATAGCTTCTGCTTCATACACACACCTGTAAGTATAATGTAGCATGCTCACTTGTAGGAAGGCAGTCATACGTATTAATGTCATAAATGTATGACAAGTCAAAATAAGGGGTCAAAATATATAAGCCAATACACCTGGAAGAAGAGATAGGGACAAATACAAGGAGGGAATGACAAAGGCAAAAAATTACAAAGACGTGCTCCGCCCACATAATACACCAGTTGTGTTATTGTAATCTGAGTCAATATTTTAGACAGTCTGTAGCACAAAAGTACAAATCTGTACACCTGGAAGATGAGCTGGTGATGAAGATGAGGTTGGGAGAGCACATTAGAGCAGATACTCTTGTTTGAACAGTGCAGTAGTATATTTGAGTTAATCTTTGGCGAAGCTCTGGGGGCACAAAATGTACTAGTCTGTGTGTATACTTGGGAAGACAGCTGGTAACAAAGATGAGAGGTTAGTAAAGACGAGAGTGGGATAACGAATTGCAGCACGGACAATACGGTTCTTACAAAGCATATGTGTTTTTTATGTCACCGGTTTCAACTTTAGTAACATTAAGGAATTTGAACTGATAGAAGTTATGGTCCAGGGACATTAAGACCCTTTAGGACAGAGTTCTCTCAGGTCCACAGACAGAATAGTGGACACAACAGGTAACAAAGGGAATTCCACTGCAGGATAGACAAAGGACAGCATGGGTGGAGACAAGCACCCCCAGATGTAGAAGAGCAAATGTGATGGAGAGGAATCTATATAATAAATATTAGGTGTACAACACGTCTGGCACTGTATCTTCTTCTGTCAACAAAATAAGCGCATGTTCATAATCCAACGCAGCGATAGATACATGAAAAAGAAGGGTGCGTAAGAATGGCTACAGACTCACCCTTACTGGATGCTATTAAGCAGTAGACGGAAATGATCAAAGTACCGATGGAATCATTTAAGCTATACAGGAAGATGGCTGGAACATTAATAAAGGGAAATGCCTTGTATTCCATGCGCTAAGAATGGATCACATATTTTGGTTGAGCAGAGAAATCAGGATTGAGTCCCAAATTTCCAGGTTCATGCTGTTCAATTAAGGCACTACATGGGTAACTATCTCTAACATCAAAAGTTAATACTCTGTCCTTAATTGTTGGAGGGCGAGGTTAGAGCCTGTCTATTAGGCAAAAAAAATTTCTGCTAGTGCAAAAAAACTGTCTCAAACTCTGTTTTTGTTTCTGCTATGAAAAACTGCCAAAAATAAAGTGTTGATGCCTATCACATTATCTCCCCCTGCAATAATTAAGGACACAGCCATGATCATTTCCGGGCTCAATTTAGCTCTCTGTGTTATTTAAAGCCAACCATTCGCAATGAATATGTTTCTTTACTACGAATGCGCTACAACGCATTCCATTACTACGCGGTCTTTACAACAACCACAGTCTTTCAACGCGAACCATTACATCGCAAGTCGTTACAACTACTTGCTGTAGGGGGCATGCTGGACTTAGGAATAGTACTATTTACTATTCGTACTCCAGTTTGTGCAACAGCAGGGAAGGTCTTGGATTGTAAATCCAACACCAGCGCAGCCCCTACAGCAAGCCGTTGAAATGACTTGCGATGTAACGCGCCACCAACCTGACTGCAAGCCACGCTGTGAGAGGGTAAACGCTGCTGCCTGTTCCCAGCTGGGGGTGAGCTGGGGGATTGTTGCTGCCACCCATGCCTGGAGTCACCCGCGGACTGCGCGCTGCCGGCCTACAGCATCTAGGAGGCAGTGCGGTCTCGCGTGAGGTGCCGGCCGGAAGCCCCGCCCCATTGGACCTTCAAAATCGGAACCGGTGCAACGCGCAGCGGGACGCGCCACCAACCTGACTGCAAGCCACGCTGTGAGAGGGTGGACGCTGCTGCCTGTTCCCTGCTGGGGGATTGTTGCTGCCACCCGTGCCTGGAGTCACCCGCGGACCGCGCGCTGCCGGCCTACAACATCTAGCAGGCAGTGCGGTCTCGCGTGAGGTGCCGGCCGGAAGCCTCGCCCCCTGGGACCTTCAAAATCGGAACCGGTGCAACGCGCAGCGGGACGCGCCACCAACTTGACTGCAAGCCACGCTGTGAGAGGGTAAACGCTGCTGCCTGTTCCCTGCTGGGGGATTGTTGCTGCCACCCGTGCCTGGAGTCACCCACGGACCACGCGCTGCCGGCCTACAACATCTAGCAGGCAGTGCGGTCTCGCGTGAGGTGCCGGCCGGAAGCCCCGCCCCCTGGGACCTTCAAAATCGGAACCGGTGCAACGTGCAGCGGGACACGCGCGGGTTTCGCCCGGGGCTAAGCCCGGGCAAAGGGCGGGCCCTCTGTGGCCCTCAGAGGCCTGAGGAGACTGGACTGGCCCACGGCCCTTGTATCTCTTGGTAATATTAAATAGTGTGTCTGTGGCATGTTCTGCTAAGTCTTAAACCTCTGGTTAGCTTTGTGTCGGCACTGAGTATTGCTTGCTGTTCCCCCTGGAGAAAACAGTCTGTTCATTGTTAAGTCCTTGCACACTGCCTTTTGTTAGGGGTGAATTTATATCATTATAGGCAACTATGTCTAATGTTAAAAACCCTACTAAAGGCCAAGGAGTCTCTACCTTAGATAACTATCTTCTAAAGGTTGTTACTAAAATTAATAATGACCGGAGAGTCTCCTTGGGGAAATCTAGTTCACCGGGAGTTTCTCTTCTGGATTCCGTACCTGTAACATCTCCTGTCACTGTTGTGGATAATTTGGATTTGGGTTGTAAGGATGTTTTTGGTGCAGATGTTCAGGTTCATCCTCCCCCACCAGCATCTAATCTAAGTGTTGACATAGAGGTGTGCGTAGACGACCCAGTGGACACTGAGGAGAACACCTTGCTGGGGGTGAGAGCAGTTCGAGCCTGTAGGAAAATGCCACCAAAACGTGGTGGCGGTAGACCTAGAAAGGCTTTAGATAGTGTCCCCCCCCCACGCAAAAAGAAAGGTAAACAGGTAGATGCAGAGTTGTTGGATCCTGTTCCTAGCTGCAATACGGACACAGTGTCCTTGGAACGGTTGTTGGGTGTTTTAGAAGTGAAACTGTTGGCAAGAATGGCAGAAATCATCATACCTTTGGAGAAAAAAATAGATTTACTAACACTGGAGGTTGATAGATTAAGTAACCTTGTTTCAAGACAGCCAGGTCAGACTGATGAAGGGAGTGCCGTTAATAGGGCCCATGATGAGAGGCCGAGTCAGGTGGCCTCTAGTTCAGCTCCACTGTTACAGCAAGCGCCAATACTTGGTAAAGAGTTGCAACAAAAAGCCAAGATTGTTCCAGCAACCCAAGGGCCAATAGTGTATAATAATAAACCTAGTGACTTTACTCTAGTGGTAAATAGTGGCGCTCAAACTAGAATAAATCTTCCTCCAGAGGCAGCACCCTTTATGTGTATTTTCTCAGGGGTCCCCGAACTTAAAGAAGGGAAGACTGAAAGTCTTCAGGAGTTAAAAAATAAAGTAGCTTTCTGGCTTACAAAAAATAGACCACTCCCCCCTGCAATTGATAGTCGTATTCTAAATGTACGTAGGGTGGGGTGGTTAGGCCATATGCCTAAAGATATTCCAGGGGACTTGGTTATTATAAACTTTAGAAATAAGTATGTAGTACCCTTTCTTAGAGGTTGGAATCCCCAGGCCAATGATGGCCCTATTGTAACATGGGCACTCTCGGATTTTTATCCAAAACCTCACCCCTGTCCTATGGTGTGCCCTTCTTTTCCACCACGGCCAAACATTTCCCCTTCTCTGGGCCCTGGTAATACGTTGTGCATGGAGTCCCTGATCGCTGCGGGGAGATATGCCCCATTGACCAATTTGGATGAAAACGATTGACTCTTTGTTGGGCAGGCTTTAGGTACCTCGGGGGTAGAATGTGGTTCCGTTAATATTGTTAAAATCACATAGGTTCCATCTGTTGCCCAGCGTTCAGATTCCACCATTACAGCTATTTTATCATTGGCATATGATGACAATGTAGTGCCTCTATCACAGGATGTAGTACCCTCCCACTCTAAGGCCGAAACTTTTGTCCTGGCGGTTTCAAACGGCACCAAGTTTGGTAGTTGGAATATAGCTGGGCTTGAGTCCCGTATGTGTATCCCAGACTGGGTGAATTTTATACAACAAGGTGATGTTTGGTCATTCCAGGAAACCTGGGCACTCTCATCGGTGTTCCTTGTGGGTTATTTAAACTTCAGTAAACCTGCAATTAACGGACACAGAGGGCGTGTGTTATGGGAGGTTTGACTACCTGGGTTCGCCAGTATGAGGGCGTAAGAGTGGAGGAGGTTCCAATTGATAGCCCTGATATATTAATGGTTAGTATAAGATCTTGTAAAGGCCTTAACATTCTTTTGATTAACATATACGTTCGGGGCATCCAGGGCGGAAGGGTCTCTCCAACCCTCCGCCTTTTGGATGACTTCTTATCAGGAGCATCTGTAGACGGGTACACGGTTGTGATGGGGGACTTTAATACCTGTTTTGAACCCCTGAGTTTAGATGATGGCTCACTCACTGAGGTTGAAGATATGACCTGGGGGATTCCCCAGCTTGAGTTATCCCCGATTGGGAAATGGACACAATCCGCAACATTTATTAAAGGGTTGTGTCTGGACCAGGGACTGCGAGAATTAAATGGTAGAGTGCGATCAGATAGGACGGGTAGGCATACCTTCAGAAACGGCAGACACAGTAGCCGTATTGACTATATTCTAGTCGATGTGAAGCTGTGGGCTGCAGTTGAGGATATGGTGGTCATGACCCGCCCGGAAAGTGATCATGATCCGCTGGTGGTGGAACTAAGGGACCACAGTTTTCTTGGGTCTGAGAGCTGTAGGTCTAACGCCGTTCAGGATGAAGTCGTACTCAGTAACGATATGAGAAGGGTACGGTGGCCAAAAATCTCTGCTAATGTAGAGGCACGTAAGGAGATTAGATCCCTGGTGTCTAACTCTCTGGAAGAAATATCTAGTTGTGGGTCACAGGACGATATTAATGCTATAATCACTAATATTCACACCAGTCTATTTTTGGAGTTGAAAAAGCTGTTTGTGAAGTCTATCTCCAAGCAGGGTAGGAGGGGGAAACTCAAAGTTATAACCTGGTATGATGAGGAGTGTCATAGGACTCATGGGGATTTGTTTAAAGCAATAAAGCAAAAAAAAACATGGTCAAATTAGGATTTGTAGGAAGGCATATAAAGATGCTAAGCACAAAGCCAAGATTAATTGGGATGAGGAACGGTGGTTATCACTAACCGAAGCATGCAGCTTTCGAAATATGCGACAGTTTTGGCATCTTTTAAAATGGGGTAAAACCCAGGAAGATCGCCCAAGCCCTGCTTCGGTTGGCCAACATCAGTGGGTATGTTATTTTGAGGAGCAATTTAGGAACTATAGTAGTGCCCAGGTTGACGTTCCCTGTCTTGCCCTGGTTGATCCCCTTAAGTTTACGAGTAGTGAAGTAAAACATATTTTGCAGTCTATTCCGAGGGGTAAGGCACCAGGCCCTGATTGTATACCTGCTGATTTATTTCAGCAGGATCAGGATCTCTGGGTCCCCTATATAGTCTATTTGGCTAATGCTCTAGCCTCTGGAGCTAAGGTTCCCGAGTCCTGGTTTGGGGCAGAAATTCTGCCAATTTACAAGAAAGGCGATCGGTCGGTTCCTTCCAACAACCGTCCGATCAGCCTCATAGATGCGGTGCAAAAAATCTCAGCCCGCCTTGTTCTTGGCAGGATTCAGGACTGGATTAGTGAGTTCAAAAATTCTTACATCACTCCAGGCTGGTTTTCGGTCCCTTGTGAGTACTTTAGACCAGGCTTTTCGGTTCATTCTTCTTTATTGGAAGACTGTTATCCTAGGTAAAGGTATACTCTACGCAGCCTTTGTGGACTTAAGGTCTGCGTTTGACCTTGTCCCAAGGGCAAAGTTGTGGGATTGTTTAATGAAGCTGGGTATGCCAGCTCCCCTTGTACGTCTCTTGGTGAATTTACATGCCCAAAGATTTGCCCAAGTACGTTGGGGAAAACCAGGGGAGGTAACGGATAGATTTCCAGTCGCTAAAGGCGTAAGGCAAGGGTGTGTTTTAGCTCCTACCCTGTTTTCTTTATATATAAATGGGGTTACAAATTATTTTGCTAATCACCCCACTGATGCCCCGTCCCTGGCTGGAATGAAAATCCCTTTGCTCATGTTCGCGGACGACACTCTTTTAATCTCCAAGACCAGACAGGGTCTTCAACAGGCCCTGACAAGGTTTGAACTGTTCTGCTGCGAGCATGAGCTTGAGGTGAATGTGTCCAAAACAAAATTCATGGTACTAATAGGACCCACTCCGATTACAGCTAGGGTTACTATGGGGGGCACATTCCTGGAACAGACTAAATAGTTTACCTACCTTGGAGTTACGTTTAGCGAGACCCTTAGTTGGTCTCAACAGGTTGACTTATTGGCATTAAAGCATGCGCAGATAGGAGGAGCCCTGCTTAAAGAACATAAAAGCTCCTATACCCGGCCTTTGTCCCCATTAATGAAGATTTATGGAACGAAAGTTCTACCCTCTGTCTTATATGGGGCGGAGCTCTGGGGCTACAGTAATCTCGATCCTCTGAAAGTTGCCCAAAACAAATTCCTTAGGGTGGCCATTGGTCTCCCGCAGTCAACACCGCGGATCCCACTCTTGTACGATCATGGGTGTCAACCAGTGGAGGACCTAGCCAGATTGCGACCGTTAGCATTCTGGCGCCGCCTTTGGACAACGCCCGAACTTTTGCTTTATGCAAGAGCATGCATTGAGGTCAGGGATCTTCCTGGCTCCTCTAACATAGGTTGGTTCAAAGATTTAAGAAGTACCTTGTGTGCCCTTGGGCTAGGAGAACTATGGTTAAACCCCGATACTGCAACCTTCCCACCCAAAAAGGAGTTGAAGCTACGATATTGGGATTGGGTTGTAGGAAAAAGACATTCAGGTTTGACTGTTAGTAACCTTACTGGTACTTTTGTTGTTATGAAGGATGTCTCCTGTCTTGAAAAATACTGGGATGTTATAACCAAGCCCCTGGACCGTAAATTATTTCACCAATACAGATGCGGTTCATTGCCATTAAGGGAGTTCACTAAAACGTGGGGTAAGGGTGGGTCTGGGCATTGTCCTATGTGCCCAGGACAGGGTGAAAGTGTAAATCAAATCCTTTTTGTTTGCCCGCTGTATGTTGCCCCAAGATTAAAGTGGTTAAGTCCAGTTTGTAGAAGGTTGGGAACACGTTCAGCAGCAACAGCCAGTAGGATATTAAAGACAGATCTGTCGCCCATGATTGTAATTGGCGTAGCAAAATATTTAGGCTGGGCCTGGATCTTAAGAGCAAGGTTCATCAACTTGACTTAGGCTCTAGCCTAAAAATCATAGGCCTTCCATTGACTGTGTGCAAATGTGTAATTAGTTACTGTGCCCGTATTTACTATGGTTATTTAACTAAGGATCTATTGTAAACTTTTAAAATAACTTTCAAATGAAGTTCTGTATAAATGATTTAATATGGTTTTAGATTGTTTTTAATACTATTTTAAATTATTTTTATAAATAATACATGTATTTTAGCCATTGTAAATTGTGATGCATGTCTTTTATGATGTAATAATCGAATAAAGACTTCTTTGACAGACTTGCGATGTAATGGTTCGCGTTGAAACTACGCAGCCGTTGTAACAACCGCGTTGTACTGGAATGCGCTGTAGCGTATTCGTAGTAAATGATGTATCCCATTTGCAAGCCGCAAGGAATTGGGTTTCTGAATAAATGAATCTGGAGGCCGGAGACTAGCCTTGAAATCGGTAGTCTCTAGCCAGAATCGGGAGGGTTGTCATCTATGCAGTGCCAAACCCTGGTGGACAAGTCAGCTACTTGTGACACACTCTGTAAAAAACCTGAAAACCTGGCTCTTCACCTAGCCCCAGTCCTGGCTCTGCCCATACAGCTCCTGCATCAGGGTACACACCAGAGTGAGCTGTGCGCTACACAAATACACATAAAATAACAACTTCAGAAGAAGGGAAACGGGATGACAAAACATTTCTTGTGCATCCACTGTCTGGTTGCTGAAAATACTTATTTTTGTTACCCCAGATGTCTGTCTCAAAGTTTACTAGAGGTCCTGAGGCTGCTTCAAACTGGATTTTAGTGTTAGATGTGAGAGAACACTAGGATTACTAAACATGCTCATCTCACACACCCTCTCAGCTGTTGGAGCCAAAGTTTAGTGCGGCCGAAGACTTTCGTCATCTTGAAAATGCGCAAAGTGGGTAGGTTTAGCCCAATGAGCCTTTACACCATTGGTTAGGGCATTTGCTTGGGGTCATTCCGAACCACTTCCTCATGCCAGGCATAAAAGTGGCATCTTAGGGCACCCACTAAAGAACACTCCTGGACATGAGGCAGCTCAAAAGGGTACTGAACCTACTGTCCAAGACCTGAGAAGAACTGTCCAGCTGACCAGTGGCTACTGACCTGGACTGGACCTTACTGTTTGGCCTTTGCCAGATGTCCTATGAGTATCTAAGTGCCTCCTCTTTAGAAGTGTACTCCTGTTGTGGATTGGAACTTAAAGGCCGGAAGGTAAAAACTTTTGCTCAGGACGAACCTGGTTGGTGTACACGACCCGGGCTCAATCGCGACCAGCGTCAAACTGAATCTAGGTCCTGTTCTACTGTGAACATTGACTATCATTGGCAATTTGTGCCTCTTTTATTTCTCTTTTTTAGCCAATTTTTATTTGCATTTTACAACACCTTCACATGACACGGCACAACAGATTACATTGGCATGATATAGATTAACATTGTGTAACCATGGTGACAGTTCAACATACAGTTTATCCATATCTGCAAGGACAGCATAACTGTCGAGAACATGCAGCAGCAATCCACATACAATCCACAACTAGTCACTAATATCAGTACTGGCCAAGCTGGATCTGTCCTGCACTATCTGAAACATTACATCACATCTGTAATATTAACAGGTATCCTAATAACATTTCCCAAATACATCAAGGCATGGAATACAGAAGAATGATCACATATGTGGAAAAGAAGACCTGGATGAGCAACAACCTCAGGAATCAGTGGGAGCTCATACATGGTTCAACTAGGCAGCAGTAAGAGGCAAAAGGCTATGAGATCACAGCACCTCAAATCCCCAAGGGGCCACACAGAGTTGCAAGCATGCTCCTTGGCGCTAAGTGGGCTGATCCTCCCCATCAGTTTGCAAGTCTGCCAAGAGTACCTCCCAGTCCGTACCTATGGGATATTTTCCTAGGCCAGGTGCATCATGTTGCCTGAGAGCGACAGCCTTCGCCTGCCCACATTTAAGTGTCGCCTTGCATCAGTGAGCCCAAATTGCCAATGTCGGGGACTTGCAGTGCATGGATAGAAGTTGTGTGATCAATAATGCTAAATGAGTGAATTTGTTTGCAACCTTTTTGGCTTTCGGGCATTTAAAACAGTCCCAGCAATGATCCCTCCAAGTTGCACACACCTGTGCCCCCAGTCACTTCCATCAGTGTGGCAGAAACGGCTTTCCACAGTGTCATAGCCTCCGGGCAGCTCCAGAACATGTGCACCATGTCAGATCCTGCGAGCTGACACCTAGGGCAATCGGGGTAGGACCCGAACATTCTATGAAGTACCACTGGGGTAAGGTAGGCTCTATGGAGGATGTTATGCTGGAGGGCAGCTTTGGTCATGCTAGACCTCTCGGCGGCATTCGACACAGCGCCTCATTCCCTGCTCCTTAATCGCCTTTTGGAGATTGGCGTTGCTGGTTCTGTCTGGGGCTGGAATAGGTCCTTTCTCGAAGCTCGAACGCAGCAGGTTTGGCTTCCTCCGTGTATCTCTGTGCCTCAGCAGAATGCTACTGGTGTCCAGCAGGAGTCATCCCTTAGTCCCCTCTTATTTAACATCTATGTTACACTGCTGGTTTATGTAGCGGAATCATTAGGGGCTAAGGTGATGGTCTACGTTGACGACACCCAGCTCTTGTTTTCTTTGGGAAGAGATGACGAATCAGTTCAGTCTGCGCAACACTATCTAACCTCCGTCTTCCACTGGCTGGCCCAGGCTCAGCTGAAGTGCAACGAAGGGCAGTCAGAGGTTCTCTTGTATGGGACCTTTCAGGTCGACTTCAGAGAGAAGCTGTGGCCCCCTGGCCTTCCCTTGCCCACTGCAGAGAACAGTACTGCAAAAAATCTAGGGATCTGGTTCTCTGAGAATCTGAATTTCTCCACACAAGTTAAGAGGCTCGCTGGGACGTGTTTCGGCACCTTGAACCACTGAGAAAGTTTCTTCCCTTTCTTCGAGGACCTGCTAAAGAAACAGTGGTCCGTGCCTTGATTTTATCTCGTCTTGATTACGCCTATGCCCTTAATGTGGGCATTCCTGGCTACCTCTTAAGAAAATTGCAGGTAGTCAAAAACTCTGCTGCCAGACTTCTGCTAGGCTTGTCCAACAGGTGTAGTGTGCGCGTTCATTTGCGCTCTCTGCATTGACTTCCTGTTGAGGCCTGAATTCAATTCAAAATTCTCTCCATCGCCCACAGGTCCTTCTATGGCAGGGGCCCCAGTTATCTTCATAAGAGATTTGTCTTTTACAATCCACTGAGACAGTAGCGCTTCTCTTCGCAACTTCTACGGCACACCCCCAGATTCTATCGTCAAAGGCTGGGCGGATGTTCACTTGTCAGGAAAGCGAGCCTGGCCTGGAATGCTTTGCCCCTGGCATTGCGGATCATTCAGGATCATGTGATCTTCAAGAAAAATCTTAAAACTTTCCTTTTTTAGTTGCCCCTCTGGTACACTTTTCCTTTACCTCTGCACGCGCCAGGCCACTCTGCCGAGTAGCTGAGCGCAATATAAAATTATATAACATAACATATATTGAAACATAGCATTTTGCGACACTTTCCTGGAGTATATGAGCACTCGCTCACACTCCTGCGTTAGCTCTCTTCCCACATCCCCCTCCCAGCACCTACAAGTCGTGGCTAGTGGGTCATGCATAGTGTATGCTAAAGCATGTGCAAACCATGTGATGAGTCTGAAGCCACTTCCTATTAGGTAAAGCATATGAATCAGGAAGCGTTGGGCAAACTCTGTGTCTGTAATGCCCCCACAAAGTGTCCAGCACCGCCAGTCACCCTGCCATGAGCTAGGAAATGGCCTGCCGGTGGCTCAAACTCCTCTTGTAATCAGTCATAAGGCAGCAGAGCCCCATCTTGGAACAATACACCTAGCGTGTCTACTCCCGCTGCCTCCCAAGCCTCTATACCTGCCCTGTCCAGCATGTCACTGAATGAAGTGACAGAAATCAATGGGATCTCAGGCGAGTAATGGGGAATGCACGGCAAGAGTCGAGATTGCGACAATAACTGCTGTATGCTATCTGCAACAGCCCATTAGCGCCTGGTGGGGGCTAGGCAAGAAGCCCTGCTGAATGATCCGCTACAACCTGGTGGCTGCCAGAAGGCCTAGTTCCTCAGTAAGTCATCCAGCTAACCAGCACGCAGGCCGGTGCAGCTCCATTGCCAAATAGTAATGTTCAAAGTTTAGGGCTCCCAACCCCTCCCTTTTCTATATGTAGCTGCAGCTTTCCAAGCACAACTTGCGGTCTCCCCTTGTTCCAGATGAAACTCACGAGCGCAGACTGTAACATGTGAAATGTAGATTTGGGGATGTGGACTGGGAGATTATGAAAGTAAAAGAGCAGGTGAGGGAGCATCACCATCTATGATAAAGACACTCTACTCTGTACTGTGAATGGCAATGTGCTCCAGAAAGCCAGGGTCATTTGCCATGACACTGGTAAGATTTCCATCTATTGGGTCTATTATTTCATGGTAAATATTTATTTCTAAATAGCGGTGAGAATCTATAAGGAAGTATTGTGGAGGAGAGTCTGGACTCAGCAGAAATAGGCAGGACTTATTCCAGTCTACCCCTAATAACGAGGCGACCCAAAACTCGTGCAATATGAACAAGTTACTTACCTTCGGTAACGATATATCTGTAAGAAACAGTAGTTAGTATTAGATTCCTTACCTTAGAATATCCCCAGGCGTCAGTCTGGATCCGGAAACTTTTGCGTAGCAGTACCCCTGCGCGTCGGTAGGCGTCGTCTGCAGGCGTCCCCTGCGGCTCCGCGTCGTCGGCGTCGTGCGCCGTGATGACGTCGCTGGAGTATATAGACGCCGCCTCCGCGCGCTGACGTCAGTTCTTTGCACACAGCTTTTCCGCGCCAGAACACGCAGAGCCATGTGAGAACCAACACTGGTGCCATTTGAAACTAGGGCCCTGAAAGGGATGTCCTTAACCCTAGGTATCAGTTCGCAGAACGGGGAGGACGGGTGGGGCGGTAAGGAATCTAATACTAACTACTGTTTCTTACAGATATATCGTTACCGAAGGTAAGTAACTTGTTCATCTGAAAGAAACAGGTTAGTATTAGATTCCTTACCTTAGAATAGATACCCCAGCAATACCAACCCCGGTGGTGGGTCTGCGAACCAATACAATCCTACACCAGAAAATCCTGGAGGACCGAACGGCCAAAGAAGCCGTCCCTCCGGACTTGACTGTCCAGGCAGTAATGCCTCGCAAAGGTGTGCAGCGAGGCCCACGTAGCCGCCTGGCAAATGTCCTGCAAAGGGACTCCCCGGCCCAGGGCAGTAGTAGCCGCCGTGGCCCGAGTGGAATGGGCCCTCAGCCCAACAGGAGGCTCCTTCCGAGCCAAAGAGTAGCATGCTTTGATGCACAGGACGACCCACCGAGAGATGGTTCGTTTCTGTACCGCCCTTCCCTTCTTCTCACCCACGTAGCCAACAAACAGTTGGTCATCCACCCGGAACTGGCGTGTGCGATCCATATAAAATGAAAGCGCACGTTTTGGGTCCAGACGATGGAGCCGCTCTTCATCTTTTGAAGGATGCGGAGGCGGGAAGAAGGAGGGTAAGGTGATGGACTGCCCGATGTGAAAAGCAGAAACTACTTTGGGCAGGAAAGAAGGCCTAGTCCTAAGAACCACCTTGTCAGGATGGACGGACAAGAAAGGAGGTTTAACAGAAAGAGCCTGGAGCTCACTCACTCTCCTGGCAGAGGTGATGGCAACCAGGAAGGCCGTCTTTAAAGTGAGAAGACGGAGAGGACAGGAATGAAGCGGCTCAAAGGGAGCACACATCAAGAATGTCAGAACCAGGTTCAAGTCCCACTGAGGCATCACGAACGGAACAGGTGGATACATGTGCGTGATGCCTTTCAAGAATCTCAGTACAATAGGGGACTTGAATAAAGATGGCTGATCAGGTAGCCTTAAGAAGGCGGAAAGGGCAGAAAGGTAGCCCTTGATAGTGCCCAGAGAAGAGCCCTGCTGGGCAAGAGAAAGAAGGAAGAGGAGAACCTCGGAAAGAGGGGCAGAAAGGGGATCCACAGCTTAGCTGTGCACCATGCCACAAATCTGTTCCACCGGCAGGCGTATACCGACTTTGTGGAGGGACGCCTGGCTGCCAGAATCACATCACAGACTTCAGGAGGCAAGTCGAATGGCCTCAACTGTCGCCGCTCAATCTCCACGCATGGAGGTGGAGGCTGGACAGGTTCGGGTGGAGGACCGTCCCCTGCTGCTGCGACAGAAGGTCCTCCTGAAGGGGCAGGCGGATCGAGGGACCGACTGACATGCCGAGTAGCTCGGGATACCAGTATCTTCGAGCCCAGTCCGGAGCCACAAGGATAACTTGGGCCCGGTCGCGCCTGATCTTCTTCAGCACTCTGGGCAGAAGTGGTATAGGCGGAAAGGCGTACAACAGACCGCCACTCCACTCGCGCCGAAAGGCGTCGCCGAGCGAGTGCCGTCTTGGAAACTCCAACGCGCAGAACTGATGACATTGCGCGTTCTCTTCTGTGGCGAATAGATCTAACCAAGGCTCTCCCCATTGCTGAAAGAGGCCGTTCGCCACGTCCGAGTTCAGACGCCATTCGTGATCCACCGAGCACCGACGGCTGAGTTCGTCCGCCCTGGCGTTCAGAGAACCTGCCAGGTGTTGAACCGTCAGAGTCACGCCCTGACGTTCCAGCCATTGCCAGAGGCGCAGAGCCTCCTGGCAAAGGGTCCACGACCCCACACCGCCCTGTTTGTTGCAGTACCACATGGCGGTGGTGTTGTCCGTGAACACCTGCACTACACTCCCGTTGACAAAGGGGAGGAATGCCTTCAGTGCTAGGCGAATCGCCCGCAGCTCCAACATGTTGATATGGAGCCGGGACTCCGCCGGAGACCAGATGCCTCTGATCTCCGCCTCTCCCAAGTGGCCTCCCCAGCCCTGGAGGGACGCGTCCGTCACAACTACGTGCTCCGGCTGGGGAAGGGAGAGGGATCTGCCCCTGACCCAATCGCGGTCCGTAAGCCACCACTGCAACTGTCTCGCAGTGCCCTCCGAGATCAGGACATGGTCGGACAGGTTGCCCTGATGCTGGGCCCACTGAAACTTCAGGTCCCACTGCAGAGCCCGCATCCGCCATCTGGCGTGATGCACCAGAAGGATGCAGGAGGCCATCAGCCCCAGAAGCCGCAGCGTCAACCTGACCGAAACCCGGGACAACGGCTGAAAGATGGGAATCAGAGCCTGAATATCCCGGACCCGCCGTTCCGGAGGATAAACCCGAAACTGCGCCGAGTCGAGAACCGCTCCGATGAAAAGGAGCTTTTGAGAGGGACACAGGTGTGATTTCGGCACATTGATGGAAAACCCCAGCTCGTGCAGGAGGTCTGCCGTCATCTGAAGGTGGTGGACGACTGTCTGGGGCGAGCCCGCCTTCAACAACCAGTCGTCGAGGTAGGGGAAGACTGAAACCCCTAACCGGCGCAGATGAGCTGCGACCACCGCCATCACTTTCGTGAACACCCGTGGGGCGCTGGTAAGGCCGAATGGGAGCACGACAAACTGAAAGTGCTCGTGGCCTACCGTGAACCGCAGGTAACGCCGGTGGGCCGGCAGGACGGGGATGTGAAAATACGAATCCTGCAAGTCCAACGCTACCATCCAGTCTTGTGGGACTAGAGCAGCCAAGACCTGAGCCAAAGTCAACATCTTGAACTTCTCCTTCCGGAGGAAGCCGTTGACGTTCCGTAGGTCCAAGATAGGACATAGGCCCCCTTTGTCCTTCTTGGGTACCAGAAAGTAGTGGGAGTAGCAACCACACCCTACTTCTGGCCCAGGAACGCGCTCGATGGCCCCCTTGGCCAAGAGGGCCGTAACTTCCTCCTGCAGAAGTGTCAAGTGGTCCCCCGACACACGGTGGTTCTGCGGTGGCATGGCTGGAGGAGTGGACTCGAAGGGGAGGGAGTAGCCCCTTCGGACGAGCTGCAGCACCCACCTGTCCGACGTAATCGTGCGCCAGCGGGAGTGGTGATGGCGAACCCTGCCACCCACTGACGTCACATGGGCCCGAAAGCTCGGACTAGGAAGATTTGGAGGCTGCTGCGGGGGGAGGTGTGGACTGACCTCGCCGCTGTCCCCTACCGCCACCCCGGCGGAATCCACGGCCGCCACCGCGCTGAGGAGCGTTCTGCGGTGCGTGGCTGGCAGCACGTGTGGGACCGCCCCTTCCGTGGCCACGAAAGGAGCGAAACGAACCCGTCTGCTGGCGCTGGGTCGAAAGACCCAAGGACTTGGCCGTGACCCTGGAGTCCTTGAAGCGCTCAAGCGCGTTGTCCGCTTTGTCACCGAACAGGCGACTGCCATCGAAAGGCATGTCCATGAGGGCATTCTGGACATCCGGCGAGAAGTTGGCGGATCTCAGCCAAGCATGGCGACGAATCGCCACCGTCGTGGACATAGCCCGTCCCAGCGAGTCGGTCGTGTCAAGACCACACCGTATGGAGTACCTCGCCGCGTCCCGGCCTTCAATCAAGGCCTGGTTGAGCTTGTCCCGCACCTCCTGCGGGCATTGCGGCATACACTCCGCGACCGTATCCCACAGAGAGTGGGTGTAGCGGCCTAAGAGGCATGCGGTATTGCAAGACCGCAGTCCTGCACTCAAAGACGAAAAGACCTTCTTGCCAAATTGGTCATAACGCTTAGATTCCCGATCGGGCGGGGCCGACGGGAATGCGGACTGGGAAGTGGAGGCTTGGATCACCAGACTCTCCGGGGAGGGATGGGTGGAGAGGAAGGCAGGGTCGTCCGAACACGGACGGTGACGCCTGGCAACGTTTCGGTCAACAGGTGAACCGGAAGCGGGCCTGGACCAGGTGCCCAAAAGGACATCCGTCAGGGCGTCATTAAACGGCAGCAGAGGCTCCTGGGGGCATGACTGCGGTTTAAATACCTCGGTGAGGATGTTAGGCTTCACCTTAGCAATGGGGAGCTCAAGGCGCAAGGCCTTGGCAGCCCTCATCAGTACCACCGAATAGGCAGCCCCAGCCTCCGACGCCACAGTGGGAGGCGAGACAAACCCGGGGTTAGGCGACTCGTCCAGGCCACTGGCCTCACCTAAGTCACCTACCCAGTCCACGTCGTACTGGCATGCTCGTGACAAAGGGTCCTCAGACCCCTCCCAACCCTCTCCATAATCGTCCTCATCGCCATAGTTCGAGTCAACGATATAGACCGGCTCCTCGGAGCCAAGGGGCCCCAACGGCGCCGGACTCGGCGTCGGACGATGCCGGTCCGACTCCGCGTCAGGAGTCAGAGAGGGAATGGGGGTGGCGCCGCGCGGCGCCGGCGCCAGAGCCCCGACGCCGGCCGGAATCGACGGCGGAGTCACGGCGCCGCGCGGAGGCGGCACCACGGGTTGCCCCGATGGAATCGGCGCCGGAGAGGCCGGATGACCAGCCGGCGACGACCCTGAAGGGCCCAGCGGCGCCGGGGCCGGAGCACCCGGCGGCGTCGGGGCAGGTGCACCCGAACCGCTCGGGCCCCCAGACGGGACCGACGGGCCCGCAGGCGCCGTAGGCCCCGCCGGAGGAGACAACGCCCTCATAGCCATGAGGAACTCCTCAATCTCCTCGCGCGACGCGCCTTCCCCAGGGCCGACGGGTATGGGGCAGACGGCGTCGGCGACCCACGCGGGGCCGCGGGGGTGGGGCCACCCGAACCCCCGGCCGCATCACGCGGGCGTCGGGGGGAGTCGGGGGTACGATGACGACGCCCCGACTTCTTGCGCTTACCTGAGGAACCGGAGGAATGGTGGCGACTCCCGGAGCGCTCATGGCGGCTCCGCGATCGTTCTCTCGACCGTTCCCTCGACCTCCGACCGGACCGGGACCGCTCTCGACGCGGGGCCGACACCCGGAGCTCGAGCAGCTTGCGGGACCGCTCCCGCCTAGCTTTACTTGTCAAGGCCCGGCAGTCGACGCAGGACTCCACGTCGTGGTCCGCGCCCAGACACCGGAGGCAGAGTCGATGGTGGTCGGTGACCGACATCAGGCGGTCGCACCCGTCGCAACTTTTAAAACCGGGCATCCTACCGGCACCTGAAGATAGAGTTAGATGTAACAAAAACTTGGTCAAAAGACCGGAGTACTGCTCTTCGGATCTGCGCTAACTGGCGCGGAAAAAAGAAGAACTGACGTCAGCGCGCGGAGGCGGCGTCTATATACTCCAGCGACGTCATCACGGCGCCGACGACGCGGAGCCTCAGGGGACGCCTGCAGACGACGCCTACCGACGCGCAGGGGTACTGCTACGCAAAAGTTTCCGGATCCAGACTGACGCCTGGGGATATTCTAAGGTAAGGAATCTAATACTAACCTGTTTCTTTCAGATGTTCTGTATTCTTGTTATACCCTCCTAGATATCTCATATGTAGATTAAGACATCATCTGCTTACAAAAAGACTACTAGGTTCTCCTCATTAAATGGGATACCCCAGTCTTGACCCTGCTGCCGAAGTCTTTGTGCCATGAGCTCCAATGCTAAGGAAAAAAGCAAGGGTGCAAATGGACAGCCGTGTCCCCCTGCTTACTAAGAAATAGGGAAAGATACATTGGCTAATTTTCAGCTGGGCAGTGGGTTTAGTGTATAAGAGACAAATTAAACTTTGCAGCTGTCCCATAATACTGAAGTCCGTCCGGGTCGAAAACAAATATCCCCAATCCACTGTATAGAAGGCTTTCTCCAATTTCAACACCATGCACACAGCATATGACCACAGGACAGGAGAAAGCTTCATCACCCTGTGCAGGTGTTGGACATTTTAGGTAGTGGACCGACTTGGTATAAAGCTGTTCTGTTCCGGATGGACCAGATGCAACATATGATCGTACACCAGAGTATGGCCCTGCTAAGACTCTCGTAATCAGATCCTAACATCGACAACTGACAGTAAGAGGCAAGCACCAATGGGTCCTTGTCTGGCTTTGGGAGATATTAGGAGTGATCCTTGTAATGTTGATCCTCCGTCTGAGCTCGCCTGGTATAGTTTGAGCAGCTCAGGCGCAAGGAGGTGTGCATATGTCTTATAAAACTCGATGGGAAACCCACCTAACCCTGGGGTCTTGCTGGTAGCTGCTCCCCTTACAGACCCTTTTATCTCCTGCAAGGTAAGAAGGGCATTTCTATCCAGTGGAGCCATTATGGGAAACGTTAAAGAGACGAGGAAGGAGTGTATGGCACCATTCCGATCCACAAACAGTAGATCATCATAACAGTAGGTAATGCGCTGTGAATGCTTGATGGATATTAACCTGATTTGTGACCACATGTCTGGGAAAGTCTGATCATTGATTGGCAAGATTGGGGTAGCGCTATGCAGAAGCCTGGTTGATAAAGGGCCTGGTTGATAAATGGCCAGATTTCTCCCTTTCCGTATGCATCTTTGCTTGGTGCGCAGAAGTCAAGGTGGCACAACTGCTCTATAAGCTGGGCAAGTCTACCCAACGCCTCCGTTATTGCACCCTGCTTCACGCGATCAGCCCGGGTATCTGCTTCTAATGTACTCAAGGATATTTCAACATCGACCAAGTTCTTATGCAAGTCGGCTCAGACTCCCACAACTATGTCCACAATAGCCCCTGAGAACAACTTTCATGGCTTCCCAGTCAATTAACTTAGAGGTAGAAATACCACAGTTTTAAGACAAGTATTGGGTAAAGGAACTCTTCAATTGTGTCTTGGAAAACCTGGACTTCCAACATAGTAAGCTGTAATCACTAGATAGGGACCAACAGTCAAGGTGCTACCCACTTAAACTACACCTGCAAAGGATTATGTAGGAAACGGTCCTCCCTAAACATTCGCTCCTGTCGCCGGAAGCTGGGACACAGAGTATCCTATCAAGCCCAACATGCAAGTTGTGTGGGGGTAATAATAAGAAAACTCTCAGGAGTCAGGATGCAGCGATCTCCAGCAGTCCAACAGAGACCAGTGCTGCAACCACTGCGTAAAATGGGCCGCCAACATCACCACTGGGGAGGCTGGGAGGGGCGAATGTGAACAGTCCAGGTGTGGATCACGCACATATTTAAAGTCTCCTCCCAGTATCTATGGAATGTGGGCCCATTGTGGAGAGATGTGATAAGAAAAGTGGTTGCACTACATTGGGAGCACATATGCTACCTAATAGAATCCCCCCGGCCATCCAGCTGTCCCTCAACCAACAGATAGCGCCCCTCCGGGTCAATCTCAGTTCCCATGTGACGGAAGGGGATCTAACGGCAGACCAAGGCTAACACACCAAGAACAAATCCAGAATATGTGATGCAAAAACATTGTCCTCGCCAGCGCTTTTGCAGTCAGGCATCCTCCCCTCTCGCCACATGGGTCTCTTGTTTTGTGCGCCTCTTCTCCTGAGATATTGTCTCGGACGAACACAGGTGGGAGCAGGCTAGGTAAGTGCAGAGGTCTCATACCGGCGTTGCTCTAGTTAGTTCCATGCATTTCCTGGCTTTGTGAAGAAGTAGCTTGTGTTCCTTACCATTACTTTAAGCTTGGCTGGCAAGAGGAGAGAATATCGGAGACCAATCTGTCTCAATTTGCATTTGACAGCCAGATAGGATCCTGTGCGGCATTGCACCGATAGGGTATAGTCCAGGAAAATAAACACTCAAGCATTTTCATAGTGGAGCGGTGTGATCTCTCTAGACGATTGTAGCAATGTGTCCTTATTCCTATAGTTCATGACACGGGCCACCCCAGGACAGGGAGGTCCCCCGCCAGCAGATGCTGAGCCCTAACACAGTAGGCATGCTCTATCAGGAAGTTTGCAGACAGCTGGGCCGGAGCTACCTTCTGTGACAGCCAGGTTTCGAAGAGCATCATCGGATCATCACCTTCTGCTCCCTCTGGAAACTCCACTAAGCTGAGATTATTTCGGTGTGAGCGCCGTTCTGAATCTTCTACTTGAGCCTCCTGTTCCTGGACTTTAGTGGTGAGAGAGTGGATCTGACTCCTCCAGTTCCTTCATTGACAGACGGTTCTCCATGATCTCATGCTCTATGTGATTGACGTGGTCCACCAACTTTTGCTGGTCCTCATGCAGCAGCACCACATTAATCTCTACTGCTTCAACTCTGGTGCGTCGATCCAGCCTTGTATCCGCAATAACAGCAAGTACTTTGTCCAGTTTGAGATCCATTTGCGCCACTGCCAGCATTTCAGTAAGAGACAGATTCCGGGTAGGCCCCCCATACATATTGTTATAAAAACTTTATTTTTGTTGCAGGAAGTACACGGATATCACCAGCCCTGAAACAGTTTTATCATTTAACCCCCGCGTCCATACATCGGTTATATCTTGTCACACGGCCCTGCAGCCCACATCCCGGAGGCCGGGCGGCGTAGCTTTGATCGGTCCCCGAAGCATTTTGCATACTCATCCATTCAGGCTTTTCATGTCACGGCAGGTCCCTGCATTTTATACTTTTATCCCCTCCCTCCCCCCCCCAACCGTGTTCTGTAAAACCAAGAAAACATTCCCCAACTTGTAGCTTGCCACATCGTATCTTTCTTAGCACCTTAATGAGTAGTTCTTCATCCCCATATCCAGAGTCTCGCTCCCCCCCCCCCCCCCCCCTCCCAACAACACCTCTCAGCACATTACTTTGCACATCTCTTCGGCAGCCCATTGGCGCTGCTTATCCCCCCTGTCCATGTCATTACGGGGTCGTTTTTGGTCTCCATCCATCCTTTTACCCACAATAACCAACCTATTCCATTTTACTGTCCCATTTCAAGACTATGATATTGTCTCCTTTCTGAACTTCTTGGGGCAACCTCTTGCCTTATATGTCACTCTCTTTGCTACCATGTAGAGATCTAAACCCCTTTTCCATTCCTCTATCTCTGGCGTGTCTGTGGCTCCCCAGTGCTTCGCTATGTCCCTCTTAGCCACCACTAGTGCTAGTACCAGGAATATGAGTTGCGGGCGTGGCAGGTCCACCTCGTTTGTCATGCCCAGCAACGCTAACTTTGGGTCTCGTACCAACTCTATGCCCAGGACCTCCCCCAATTCCGTGAAGATGTGGGCCCAATATACTTGTATTTTGTCGCAGGACCATATGGTGTGATAGAAGTCCCCTCGTTGTTTTTTTTTTTTGGGGTAAAAACTTTTATTGAATGTTGCAATTTAGCACACAGCTATTTAGCCAACAACCCGGAGGCAGGCAGCATCAATAGGCACAGCGTAGGCTTCATCTCGCGGACGTTTGTCTTATACACTTGCATACATTCTACGGCAATTCACATGTGAAAGTTCTAGAGAAGTAAAACAACATAACAAACCCTGTAAACGAAACCTCAAGCATCCGTGTTTGCAGTATGTCAGTCTTGTCGGCCTGTTGAGCCACGTGTCATTAGGTGTGGGGCGAACCAGTAAGTGTCAACCATCCAGAAGGAAAGGGTAGAGGGGGGGGGGGATGAGCGGTGGTCCGCCAGGATTTGCACATCAGTCCATCCGTACTTGCGACTAGTCTCAGATACGGAGCTAATGACCACTCACATTTAGACACAACACCCTCTGTTCCACCGTTCATAGTCACTACGGCACAGCATCCAAGCTCTCGCTTCCCGGCCAGCCAAAATCCCAATTGGGTCACGTCTCCCCACCGTCCATACTCACTCATCCAACATGTCGTCAGCCAGCAGGGACTCCAGGGGCTGCCAAATGTCAATAGGTCTGGACCTCTGCGGTAGTAATTCCCAGTAAGTAGTCAGCTGATCTCGACAATATAGTGCCGAGGTAATCCAACCCTTCACCCCAGGGGCGCCCTGTTGTTTCCAATGTAGTGCAATTTGTCTCTTCGCCAGTAGCAGCAACATAGCTATCAATTTTCTCGAAGCACATGGTATAGTGGCCACCATTCCTAGAAGCGCCATCAAGGGATCTGGAGACAACTGCTCCCCCAGGATTTGTCCCAATTTGGAGAACACCGCAGTCCAATATCGCTGTATCGGACTGCACGTCCACGTCAGATGGAAGAAATCCGCGTCCAGCGCTGCACAGCGCCAGCATCGAGAGTCTGCGATTAATCCCATTTTGAAAAGCTGTATCGGCGTGCGGTACAGCCTGTGTAGAAAATTAAAGTGAATCAGCCGTAGCCGGTAGTTGGGAGATAGGTGCTCCAACTGAGTGCAGCAAAACGTCCATTGCTTGTCCGTTATGGTTAGCCCCATCTCCCCTTCCCATTGCGCCTTCGACCCAGGCCGTATCCACGGGGCAGTGTCCTGTGTTATTTTGTAGATTCTGGTAATTAATTTATTCGGGGATTTGTTCACCAGTACGTTTTCCAGTGCCAAAAGCGTTGGCGGCACCATCGGGAACATCGGGTATCTGGCCTTACACGCTGCTCTCAGCTGATAGAACAGGAGCAATTCAGATGCCGTAGGCACCTCCGCATTGCAGATGTCTCCCAGCTCCATGAAAACGTCATCCGGGTATAGATCACCCGCGACTAGAAGCCCTCTTTTGCGTGCCCTCTCCGAAATCGCCGCATCTTGTAAGGGGCTAAATAACGGATTGCCGCTCAGTGGCATGGATGGAGCGTATAGTTCAGCAATGCCCGCCCGCTCCGCTATGCGTTGCCAGGCCCACCGTGCTGTTTCAACTGTGTTGACATCTTCCGACGAACGTTTGTATTTGTGGTAGACCGCTGTGTTCAAGGGAGTGGGCGACGACACGTCCGCCTCAATTGCTACGTGAGGTTGATACGGGATCGGGTGCTGCCAAAAATGCAGGTACTGCGCTTGGGCACTGTACGCATAAAGCTCAAAATCTGGCGCCGCCAAACCACCCTGACGAAAGGGAAGCGTCAGCACCTTCCATTGGATTCTGGGTTGTTTGCCCGCCCACACTAGGTGCAATAACGCGGTGCGTATTCGCTTAAAAAAAAACATTGTGAGCGGCAGCGGTATGTTAACAAATAAATATAGAAATTTGGGTAGTATAACCATTTTGGTTATGGCTATCCGGCCAGTCATGGACAGCGGTAATGTGACCCATGTCTTAACTTTTGTCTCGAGCCAGTCTACTGCCCTGCCGTAATTCAAAAGCCACAGTTCCTGTATCGAGCGGCTAATATTGATCCCCAGGTATTTCACCTCTTCCGTCACCCAAGATAATGGGAATTCAGTATGACAGCGTACCGTTCCATCAGTCAGCGGCAAAATCGTAGACTTGGACCAATTAATGTTAATGCCCGTCAATCCACCATATCGCACCAGTTCACGCATGATGGGGGCGAAATTTTCGGCCGGGTCCTTCACAAAAATTGTCACGTCGTCGGCGTACAGTGACACTAATAGCCCTCTGGAAGTGAATCCTATGCTGCGCTGGGTGTGGTGTTGCCTCAGTCTCGCCGCCAGGGGTTCCATGGCGATGGCGAATAGCAGTGGCGACAGGGGGCAGCCCTGCCTGGTCCCTCTAGAGATATGGATCGGCCGCGAAATCTGCCCATTTACCTTCACCCTTGCCGTTGGACCATTGTATATGATGCAGATTTTTTGGATAAGCAGCCTACTAAAACCCTTTCTCGTGAACAGAGCGTGCAGGAATTTCCACTCAAGGGAGTCGAACGCCTTGGTGGCGTCCAGCAAGGCAGCTATCGCTTGGACCTTCGGGTCTAAGTAGTGGAGCAGACCAAATAATGTACGCAGATTGTGCGAAGTCGAACGACCCGCCACAAACCCTGACTGATCTGACAGCGCTATTTGGGGCAGCATCGGTTTCATACGTTCCGCCAACAATTTAGCGTAAATCTTGGCATCTAGATTTATGAGCGAGAGCGGCCTGTACGAATCAGGGCTCACGGGATCTTTGTCTGGCTTCAAAAGCGTGATTATCATGGCTTCACGGAGCGAGGGGGGAAGAGTCCCCGTTTCTATCGCTTCCGTGTACATCCTATGCAACCCGGTCCCGGCGCTTTACCCGAGGGCATGCCGGCAATGATCGTCCGTATATCATCCTGCGTAATCGGCAGGTCCATATATTCCCGCGCCCCGTTGTTAAACCACACCAGTGCAATAGTGTCAAGATATTCCGTTATCACCCCGTCCTCCGGTTGCAGCTTAGATGCATACAGGTCTTCATAATAGTCTGCCATAGTGTGCAAGATATCATTCGGCTTCCTGACAGATTCGCCATTTGCAGCCGTAAGTTCCAAGATATAGTCCGTGCCCCTTGGCTTGCGAAGCATCGCGGCCAGTGTCCTACCCGGGCGATCTCCCTCCCCATACCTCCGAGCCTGAGCGTATTTATTTAAGAATTTCACCTCCCTTTCAGCTTCCTCCTGGAATTGAGTAAGTTTCGCCCTGAATGCAGCCTGGATGGTAGCGGTAGGTGAGCTAATAAGCTCGGCCTCTAGTGCCCCCAATTCTCGTTCCAACGTATCGAGCGTGTTTCGTATGGACCTTAACACTCCTGTTTATAGTGCCATGCAGTGTCCCCTTGTCACAACCTTACAGGCCTCCCATAGCGTACCAGGTGACTCCACCGTGCCTTCATTGAACTCAAAATATTCCTCCAACTTAATTCTCAATTCTTCCTTGAACACCTGATCCAGTAGGGCCTGGGACGGAAATCGCCAACTAAAGGGTTGTGCGTACTGCGCTGGAGTGGCCAATGTCACTACTACCGGTGCGTGGTCCGACAACGATCTCGGGAGGTGCACCGCAGTCACCACCAAGGTATGCAAATCTCTGGACAACAACCAGTAGTCCAGCCGCGACCAGGCGGCCCTGTGGGCCGTAATACAAGTGTCCGCCCGCGCATGGGGATGCAATTGTCGCCAAGAGTCAACGAGGGACGCCTCCAGAATAATGCCTCCCAGTGCCTCCGCTGCCCTCGGGTGGTGGTCCCGGGCAGTGCCCTGTCGATCTACCGCATCAGACAGCACTACGTTGAAATCACCCGCCCACAAAATCGCTGCATCACCAAATGTACGAATTTTATCCCATAGTGATTCATAGAAAGCAGGGTTATCATCATTCGGGCCATAGACATTCACCAGCAATAACTGCATACCGCACAACATTCCCAATACCAGAGCGTATCTCCCATCTGCATCTCTCATCACCCGCTGTGTCACCCAGTGTAGGCCTCGCCGAATCAAAACCGCCACCCCCCTAGCATAATTCGAGTAAGGGGCATGAAACACTTCTCCCCATCTAGAGTGTTTGAGTTGTAGGGCCTCCAAGGAACTAAGGTGTGTTTCCTGGAGCATGCAAATATCCACATTCTTCCGCGATAAGTAGGTGTGTACTAGTCTCGCCTTCCTCCGGTCATTCATCCCTCTCACATTCCAAGATAAGCACGTTATGGACGACAATCTGGGCTCTACGGTTAGGGCAGTATTCTCCCCCATTGTCACGCACCCGTCAGTGGCCATAGGGACAATAAGTGATAAGGGTACAATCGTCTCAGCAAGGTTCTCGATACAGTTTCGTCATGACTCCAAAGCTCACAATTTATCTCCACAGTACTAGAGCCCATCAAATGAAATATCTTCAGTGACACATGTAACACAATGCTTTTACAGGTTAACAATGCAAACAAAACAAACCCAAGTCCCGTCCCTCCCATCCCACCCGCTCCAACCCCCCAATCAGGTCGTGCCGTCATCCCCCCCAACCCCACCCCAACTGTACCAAGTACCAACAACGATAGATGGTCTAACCATAGTTTGGGATACATCCCTCGGGGTACGCAGGAGTCTGCCTTCAAACCCTGTGCTTTTGACAGGGCGATCGAGTGCAATTCCGACTCTGCGCGCTACAGGGCACGTCACGCCCCCAATGCAGGCTAAACAAGAAATATCTAGCTACACGGAACCGGACAGGCGAACAGTAGTGTCAACACCTCCCCCGCTCAAGTGGTTAGCGCCCCAACTCCCTCAGGGACCCATGTACAGTTCCCCACCCTTGAGGTAGCGTCCCAGCAATGCCCAATACATAACAAATGTTTTTATTCAATGTCACTTAGCTGGTCGGTGTCCCCACGTCCGTCGGTATCAGACTGCCTCTTCTGATCCTTAGCAAGTTGTTTCGCATATTTCAACGCCGCTTTGGCGTCTGTGAGAAACATGGGTTTGCCCGGCCCCTGCACCCTCAGCTTAGCCGGGTAGATCAAGGAGTACTTCGTGCCCGTTTGTTGGAACACCTTCTTCGCAGGCAAGAACTCCCGCCTGGCTGATTGAACCTGGAGCGTGAGGTCAGGGTACATTGCAATCCGGTTCCCGTTGTATTGCAAATCTGACATATTACGTGCCAGACGCAGTATCGTATCCCTGTCTCTGTAGTTTAGGACGCGTGCAAGGATTGTCCGCGGTGGAGCTCCCGGCTTGGGCACAGGTCCTAGCGTGCGGTGAGCCCTTTCCACTAGAAACATGGGGGATAGTTCCTCTCCAAATAGATCTTTCATCATCTGCTCTACGTAGCGTTCCATATTAGCAATGTCCGTCGATTCCGCCACGCCTATGACGCGGACGTTGTTTCTCCTGGACCTAGCTTCTAAATCCTCATTTTTCATTTGGATCAGGGAGAGTATCTTGTCCATGCCACGCAGCTTCTTGTCCAGGTCCGATTGGCATTCCTCCGTTTCCGTTACGCGCGTTTCTAGTACTCCGACAACTCCCTCCTGCTTATCCATTCTTTTCGTCATATTATCCATCCGGGCAGCAAGAGCGTCCATCTTCCCATCTATGCCTTGCAGGCTCGACTTGAGGTCCTGAAACATGGCCTTGATGTCGTCTGCCGGGAGTACAGGCCGGGCATCCCCCGAAGTCTCCTGATCCGGCGGTTCATTGCCTGTCGGTTTCTTGGTCGTTTTTTCAAAGGCAATTTTGGGTTGACGCGTGTCCGGCTTGCCCATGGCGTCGTCCAGCCCCAACACTCCACCAACAGCTGTCCAGCAATACCGCGTGCCCCGCCCGGGCAACTGAATTGGCAGCGGTCGCGGCCTTCGTAAATTGCGTGCTTCGCTGCAGCGCCAGGCGTCTACCACGTGAATCGTTGAAGGGGTCTGCCGCACTCACCAATGGGCAGCCTTATCCCAAGTTCACCCCCTTGGCACCGTGTCTGTTCACTTCAGGTCTCACAGGGCAGTATGTCCGTAAAAAGTCAGTGCCCACCACACGCGGGCAAGAGGGAGGCGCATCAACAGACTGCCCCCAACCGTTATAGCTGCAGCGCCTGGGATACCGGGCAAAATGGCTGTCCGCACTCACCAACTGTCACCAGCAGACCCGAGCAATGTTCACTGAATTACCTCCAGGGGTAACAGGCTCTACAGGGCTTTCAGTTTCCTAGCGGGTCAGTCGCACCAAATCAGCTCACCGGTCATCTCGCTGTCACTCCGGCGGCGTCCAGCTGTCCCCGCCGCGTTCTCTGCCGTCTCTGCGTGCCTCTAATCCTGCGTAGGGCGGGCTCTCCCCAGCATCTCCTCGTTCGCTAGTATCAGCGCCACCGAAGTGCTGCAGCGCCCCTGGCCCCGGGCTCCGTTGTCCGCGATCAGGCCAGGCCACTCAGTGTCCAATCCAGGCGGCACCTTCAGGATGGGTCAAGCTGGGCTTCCATGCACTTCCGGCCGGCCGCCTCACACGCAAGCCCCCGGCGTCACACTCAGCAGCAGGCCTCGCCGGCAAGTCGGGAAGCCAATGTCCTCCGCAAGTCGGGCCGCGGCAGAGCCGAACCCTCCCGTCCCGAAGCGGATACTCCGCGCCTGCACCACGGGCACAAGACCCGAGCCTCAGAGTCAGGTATATACGGATAGTAGGCGGATTAATTTACTCGATCAGCGGAGCTCCTTACTTAGGCAGCCATCCCGCTCGGCAGTCAAGCCACGCCCCAAGTCCCCTCGTTGTTGCCGACATCTGAGGCACGTGGGGTCAGTTATTTTCCCAGTCTTAAGGAGACGCACTCTATCGAAATAGGTCCTATGAAGCACATTCAGCTGAATGAGCCGCAGCCGTGATTTGATCGCTACCTCCCGGGGGTGCATCAGGACCATCTCCCAATCCAAGTCTTCCATCTCCCCCACTTCCGCCTCCCATATCCCTCTCAGTTTCATTTAGTCACCCAACATGTTGTTCGTGAGTGTCTTGTATGTGAGGGAGACCGCCTGATGTACCATCTGTTCCTGAAGAAGTCTACCTTCTAGTGGCGTGTATTCCGGTATGTCCGCTAGTGTGACATTTTGGGCCCTCCACGTGTGTGCGAACTGGGTGTGTTTAAACAGTTGTGAACGATGCAATCCAAATTCTGTCTGTAGCATGTGGAACGATTTCAATTCACCCTTGCATATCAC
This sequence comes from Lissotriton helveticus, assembly GCF_964261635.1. NCBI lineage: Eukaryota > Metazoa > Chordata > Amphibia > Caudata > Salamandridae > Lissotriton > Lissotriton helveticus. Next base: position 1,353,145,122 of record NC_136059.1, on the reverse strand, counting down.
ATCCCCAATATGTGAGATACCTATGTCGTCCCACCTCTGGAACCCCTTCAGTTTCTTTATTTCTGTCAGCCATTGGCAATGCCATAGCGGCGTCTGACGTGTCAGTCTCCCCTCCCATCCCATGCGTTTCGTGGCTCGTGTCCATGCCCTCAGCGTGATCATTGTTGCCGGTAGGAGCGACCTCCGCACCTTTCCCCCCGTATAGGTAGTAAAGTATATTATGAGGTGACAGCTTATGCCTCTCCAGCGCATATGTCGGGTGATCTGCTGGGGCGTGTATCCAGTCATTTATGGGTGTCAGGTGTTCCGCCCAGTAATACGCCTCTAGATTGGGCAGTGAGATCCCCCCACTATACTGGTGTCGTTGGAGTGTCTGGAGGGCAATTCGTGGTTGCTTCCCCAGCCAAAGGAACGAACGTAGGTCAGCATGTATTTTGGAGATTGTGGTGGCCGGGAGTGGGTAGTACTCATTCTGGAGTGCAAAGAGGAACTTGGGGAGAGTAATCATTTTATACATGGCCGCCCTGCCTAGTAGGGTGAGCGGCAGTTGCCTCCATCTGGTCATGTCTTCAATTGCGTCTGTCATAACGCGTTCTACGTTATTGCGGAATGAAAGCGCCCTATCTAGAGTGATATATATGCCCAGGTACTGAAAACCGTCTGTGGTAGTGAGCAGCTGCTCGGGTAGGGCCCCCCAATTGTCCGCCCCCTGTGGATCGTATAGAACTGACTTATTCCAATTGATGGTGTGACCCGCCCTCGCTCCAAAGCCTTCCAGTTCCCTGAACAGCGCCGGGACCGAGCTCTCGGGTTTGGTAATGTACAGTAGCACGTCATCGGCGTACAATGATATTTTTTCTTGTGTTCCCCCTAACTTGTCCCACGCGAAGCCACTGATGTCTGGGTTTTGCCTGACCCTGGCCGCCAGGACTTCGATCGTTAGCGTAAATAGGAGGGGGGACAGTGGGCACCCCTGTCTCGTTCCTCTGGAGATCTGGAACTCTCGGGATAACCGGCCATTCACCCTGACACGTGCTTTTGGTGCCGTGTATAATAGCCTTATCCATCCCTGGAATTTTGGGCCTAGGCCGAACCGCTGTAACGCCGCCATGAAAAAGGGCCAGTGTACTGCATCGAACGCTTTTTCAGCGTCCAGTGATAGAAACCAGTGGGGTTCTTCTCTGTCCTCAACTTCTTGGAGCCAATTGTGTGTGCGTCTAAGGTTCAGCTTAGTCGCTCTGTCTGGTAGGAATCCAGATTGGTCCGAGTGTATGAGATCTGGAAGCACCGATCTCAGGCGTACCGCCAAGACCGTTGCTAGAATTTTCACCTCCATGTTTAGGAGGGAGATGGGGCGGTACGAGGCACACTCGTCCCTGGGCTTCCCCATACATATTGTTAACCTGAGAACGGTGCTGCTGGGGATCCGCTCCTCCCCTACATCCCCTTATCAAATCCCGTCCACCGCCCCACTGATTGCAAGATTTGCTGTGCTGGAGATTTTCACCAAGGGGCAAATACGTGGCACTGAACCTGCCAGGCCCCCATACACATATGGTCTGGTCAATGGGGAGGCACAAGCAGTCCTGCAAGTCAGTGAAACAAAGGCACCTAAGGAAATACTCCACCCAAGAGAATTGTTCCGACTCATCATAGGACTCTGGTCCAACACCCACTGTAGCTTTCGCAGGAGGCACGCAGTCCAGCCATTTAGCTAGTCTCACTGCAGGACCTGCCACACCCATTTCTCCACTCAACAGGTGGGGGAATGAGCAGTCCCGGCCTCATCCCCCCAGATTCACTGTCGCTGCACCAATGAGGGGTTTAGGGAAGGGGGGAATAGGGACCTTTGCAGGTGCTGATCAGACAGTCCCCATCACAGCACTGTCAGGCCCCTCCTCCTCCGCAGCCACCAGCACACCCAGGCTCTGTGGCCACGTCAGGGCCCGCAGAGAGGTGCACTCTCCAGGGATGGAGTTGAGTGAGCCTACAGCTCATTCAGACTACTATGCTCTGCTCCAGGGCAAATCCAGGAGATGTGGAATCCTACATCACGTCTACAATCATGCAGCAAGTGTACAATTCACATAATGCGCTATCAATGACCACAAGTGCTGAGTGTGTATCTATGCACCTTCTGCTGCTTTTCTCCTGCCTCAGGGGCCCATCTTGGTGACACTAGGGGCAAGTGTTGCCATAGCAGTCCCGGGGCTGCAGTCAGGGCAATATTGAAAGAAGGGAGGAAGGAAGGAACTGCCCTTGCCATGCACCTGCTCTTATCCCAACAATACCCCCTAGAGTAGACTCCGCAGTCCCCAAAAGGTCCAAACACCGCTGCCTCGTGCCCCCCACTCCAGCCTACTGCAGGACTCCTAAATCGTGGGGCTGGGGGGACATGGGCTGTCCTGTGGTATCTGCTCTTCCTCTAAAAGCACAGGGTCTCTTAAGACACATATTGGCCACATCGGCGGAGAGGCCCACAAAAGCAGGGTAAGAATGTGGGGGTTAGGGAGGGGTAAGAAATGCCTCCGTCAGTCTCCAACCCCCCACACCCGATAGTACTCACTAACCCAATGGCCGTGTCCTTAGGAGTCGGAGTCATGTTGCAGCAGCCTTGCGCCCCCTGTCTCAACTCGACGCTTCACTCACCACTCGGGAGGGGGCTCGCCATCTGGCATGCTGTGCTCTGCAAACAATGCCGGAGCTCCTCACCGCCCGCCCGCACTGCCATAGCTCTGGCACGTCCAAGGGGCTCACACATGGTCTTAGGCTGCACAGGCCGGAGCGGCTCTTTTAGCAGAGTTACCTCCCAAAGCACAGGAGAAGCCACATAAATGGGCCACAGTTGCCCCGCCGGTTTCTGTAACCCGTTTCAACCCCAATAAGACGTACACTGGCAGAAATGGCGGAAGGTGAATACCGATCACGGGCCAACCCACGGAGTGCTCCTGAAACCCATCCGCCATCTTGTCTCGGCTGGTCACGCCCCAGGCAATTTGTGCTTCTTGGCATTATTCCTACTCAAAACTTCAAAAATTCATATTTCTGGTTCTTCTCATTAGATTTTTTTCATTTTGTTTAATGAATTTTACTCTATTTTTCGAATTAGTTTGTGATGTTATTGTTTTGCATTTTGGCTTTATTTCTGTTTTAGTACTGCATAAATACTCTACACATTACTTCCAAGAGAGGCATGTCTGCTCTGTGCCATAGCGAGCAGAGGGTTGAGCTCAGATTTATTGAGTGACTTTAGTGGTTCGCCCTAACAAGGGTGCAATAATTTCTTTCAGATAAGAGTAGCAATCTGAAGATAATTAATTAAGAATAGTGATCTGAAGATAATTAATTTGTTAGAGTTATGGAGACTGCTGCTGACATCTTGTTGATTTATTAAAAATGGTAGTAATGTGTGAATGTTACTTTATACTTGAGGGCTGGATCTTATACTAGTGCACAGGGATTTTGTGGGGGAATAATTTTGTAATAACATATCTCGGTGGTAAATTCGAAACAGAACTATAGTAACAAAAGTGATAACAAACATAGATCAAAATTAACAGGACATGCCATCTAAATGGCTGATGACCAATGAGAAGCATGTAAAACTATACGTTAACGAAAATGCAAGGGCCAGTTTCCCACTTCTTTCTCAGACCCGTTGGAGTCCTCTGCTACAGACTTCTGTTCTGAATTCTGACCAGCTGGAACAAAACAAAGCTTCTATAACATTATGCTAGCATAATTATTTTACACTTATGTAAAGGACTTAGATCGAGCTTTGTCTCTAATCGTTGCAGTCAAAGCTGTCTTGAGGAACTTACAATTGTTCACTTTTTTTGGGGTTTGACATTGCATTTTATGCAATCTTTGGCAAAGGATAAACAAAACAGGTATCCACACCTATGGGAGATTATCTCTTGACGAAGGAAAGTTGTAATGTCATTAAATTCTCGTTGCTTGCCAAAAGTTGAGTCAGAGAAATCTTAAAACAATCAGATGCAGTCTCCTTTGAAATAGATTGAATCGTGGTTGCGGGTCACCGCGATGATGGCTTCTTTTATTTTGAATAAGGGTACTCTTCATAGGACATCTGCAGTTAGCTTTTGAAGGGTGAGGAGATGATATGGGTACAATTTACTTCAATCTCCATTATATCAGACATTTGAAGAAGGCAGCGGAATAGGGATTATACACGCAGCTCTAGAGCCATATTTGATATCTCTTGGTTCAGCACTCCCAGACGAATATATTTCTGCGAGCACTGTTTTCATAGTCCTCCAGCTTTTCTTCAATGAAGTTTTTTTACATTCAAGTATTTCAAATCTAAGCACTAGCTCATCTGTCAAGCACTTGTTCTTCCAGGTTGGTTTCAAGGTGATCTATTCATGTTTGTGCCTTTTGAAGGGATTGGTCTAAATCAGACAAGGCCTTATTGAAATCTTGAAAAACATGTAGTATCCCAACTGGTATTATTGGTGGACAATTAGAGAGGATATGTCATAGACATTATCAGGAAAGAAGTAAGGAGACTCTTTAGTTGTTTTAAATGTGCTAGTAGCATCAAGTCCATCCAAAAACAGGGACTAGAAAATTACAGTTGTAGCAGCACTGTAAATAAACAAATAATGCAACCCATGATTGTACTTGGTGCTCAGGAGGTGCAAGTGATGTGCAAGATAGCGACGCAAGTGACAACGTGATCAGCAAGTTTGGCGCATGGTGACTAGTGCATAAATATATACAGTGAGTCAATAAAACAATATGGTCCCAGCTGAATTGATGAGCTTGGTTCTACTTTGAATTGGCCGTAGCTTGGAGGAACCACATTGTGTGCTGCGCCTATAGTTGTGCTGAGTGGTCGACGGCGTTTCGATCCTCATTAATCGGGATCTTCATCAGGACTGGGTTGAAGAGCCAACAGTGCCGGACGGGAATTGGAATTCTGTCGACACCGAGCAAGGATCATCGGAAAGGTTTAGCCGGGCCTGAGATTCGGTGATCGGTATTGAAGGTCCCGGCATGCACGATCTGGCAAGCGATCCGTAGTGTGATCGTTTGGACGGAGAATCAATCTCACAGGTAGAATGGATAGGTCTAGCTCCGAGTGAATCGAGGGTTGCCAAAGATTCACTCGGAGCTAGACCTGTGTACCAATATAGGATTTTAAGCATATCAAACAATCACATACGCCAAGTAGGAGTACTATTTACATGAAACTGTGGAAGATTTGAGTTAACATTATATCCCTATAAGTAATTTTGTTCTTGAAATGGGGTAATCATGGCATTGTGTTTTTAGAGTACACTGGAGCATAAGTAACAGTGTCACCCTAAAAATATTGTTAGGTGTGACCTACAGTTTTATTTTCCTCAGAGCGGGGCCTCCTTCCCTGAGCTGCCTGCCAGGTTGAGGTGAGGCACAATATCCTACTATTGAGGGTAAGTGAAGCAATATCTACTGTATATATGTATGGCTTTTGACAATATTAAGATAAAGATTGTGTCATTAGCAGAGCACTTTACTTGACTTGTGTGTTCGTTCTCTTTTCTCTCTCATTTACTTTTCAGATATTCCAAGTATTACCTGATACCACGTCACAGGAATACTGGTTTTGTATCTTCTTTTTTAACACCATATATATCAGCAGCAGCAATTGCAATATTCTATCATTTTCTGGTCCTGAAGAAAGCCACTGATACATAATTCTGATCATATGGCTGAAACATGTCGACCTTTTCTTAATAGTAGTCATAAATCCATACAACTTATTGCACTACTTTTTAATACTGCCAGGGAGAGCACATTAATAAAATCAGTTTTGTGCATCAACTTAGGCAGTTTTAATATTCACTAACTACATATATTTTTTCATCACGTCACTCCTTTTGCGCTGCCCTCGAGCTACACCATAAGCCTCACATTTGGGATTTTAGCATCCTATCCTCATAGTTATACATCAATGAAAACATCTCTGCGCTCCTTCCTCACAGTGAAGAAGTTGTAGCTCCCAGTAGGACTAGGTTTTCCTACTGGTAAGGAGGAACCCATATGATGAAGCATGTCACCCTCTGGTGAGTGAGGGTTCTAGTCCTTAAGGGATACATTTCCCCACTTTTCTTCCTTTAGGCTACACTGTAAATAATGTCTAGTGAGAGAGTTTGGACATAGATCACACTTTTTTGCCTACTATAGGCTCTTGTAGTGCGTACCTAGACCCGAGGTGATAGTGTTTTGTTAACCCCCTGAAACCTACCATCCCTATAGTATGCTGGCTGACTGTTCCAGTCCAGCCTGCCACCACAGATGAGTTTCTGACCCCCAGGGGTGAGTGCCCATGCTCTAAGAAGGTCAGGAACAGTGCCTGCTCTGGAGTGAATTGTCTTACACCTCCTCCATGAAGGCTGGTAAATTAGCATTCCAAGGCAGGGTGCTTCAAAGAGCCCACGGTCTTTGGAATGCAAATCTGGCTTCACTCAGAGGTTAGGGGATGCCAATCCCCCCCGCCCCCCCAGGTCAGGACCTATGTGGCACCAGGACAGGTGGGAAAATTAGTAGCCAGAGAGGCGTGTCCACCCTCAGGCTAGTTCCATCCCTAAGGTGAGCAACCTTATGGCGATAAAAAACAAAAGTCTGCCATATTGGTGATGGTAGAATTAAGAACTCTGGGAAAGGGCTATGCACACTTCTCAGAGGAAGTGGTCCTATAGAGGGCGTAGTGACTCCAGAGGTAAGTAAGCCCATTAGCTACTACCCTACATTTCCCTGATGCTCCTAAATCTAGTATTTTGGGAAGTCCCTGGCATCAGTAAATCAGATTCCTGCCAACCTAAGAAGGAGGACACCAAAGAGTCTCAAAAGCAAGGACTGTGGAGAAGCAACTGACTTGGCACCAACCCTGCTGGCTTGTCTGCTGTTCCCTCAGATTGAACTAAAGTCTTCTCATCCTGCAGCTGCAGTGCCTCCAAAAGCCTGGGAGGACAGCATGCCTTCAACAAAGACTGATGAACTCCTGTGGAGTAGCGGAGCTGCTTCCCTGCATGCTGCATGAACTCCAAAAGAACTGAGGACTCCAGAACGCTGCAAACCCAACACTGGAAAGCATCACTGCACCCGGGTTGAAGTGGGTCAAAGGTGCCAGTGTGGTCCCCGACCATCCAGAGACAAAGCCCGCCTTGGGTTTGCCCACAGTGGATTCACTGTCACCTGTAGCCTCTTTGTGCAGGCCCCCCTCTATTGTGAGTGTCTCCGGTGACAAACCTGATGCCTACTACACCTGGCTGCCCTTGCCCGAGGAGACGAGGACCAAAGGTGTCCCCAAGCATCGTAAGCTCCCTTGTTGGTTCAGCCTGACTGGTCTCCCAGTTCCAGCTAGCAGCCTCTTTATAACGGGAACATTCTTCTGGAAGATAACATTGGGCACCCGATGCTCAAACACATCTATGCACCTGGACGCACAAGAGTCTCCCTAGGCAATCTGTTGGTGTGGCCTTGGACCTTGCCTCATAATCACCTTAAGTCCAAAAGTTTGGTACCATAAGTCACTCGGAAGTGTCTGAATGCAGTACATGTTTCCCGCCTATAGGATAAGATTGGGCACCTAACGCTGAAAACACCTCTGCACCTAGCCGCCTCAGTGCTGCCTGAGGTGACGTGTTGGTGCTACCTTGGACCTTGCCCCATACTTACCTTAAGTCCAGGAGGTTTTTCACTTAAGACGCTGAGTTCTTGTATGCAGTGCAAGTCTTTCCTTCATAGGATAGCATTACGCCTTCAGAAATTGCAGTGTCCACTTTTTAAAACTGTAAAAATTCATAACTCAAAAAGTACTTATCTGATTCCAATGATCTTGGTGTCTAAATTCATATAAATGTATGTGTTATTTTTATAAATTGGTGTCAGAATTCTTTACTGAGTGCATCTTACTGCCTGTGTGTGTGCAATAAATGCTTAGCACAACCCCCGATATGCATAACTGCTTGCCCACACTACCACAAAAGAGAGCATTTGGGGTGTCATTTGTGCCTCTGTAATTCCTTTGGGGTGTGCCTGGACTCTTTACACAGTGTGCCTCTTTTTGGTACACTATATAAAGAGCCAGCTTCCTACAGCTTGCATTAAAGGGTCCAAGATCGCTTAAGCACTTACCATTGCGCAGCTGCGCTAGCAAACTCGAATCGCGGCTGATCCCTCAGGCCGTCCTGGATTCGTGCCTCCTCAACTATTGGCCTTATCAGTCAATTAGGCACACAAGAAAAATGTTGATCTGTGTGCTTAATTTACTTCAGGACTGGGGGTGTCGCAGTAACCTCGCTGCTCAGGTTCTCATCATCACCACTCCCCCTTTTAAACCAGATTATCGTCATGCCTGGAACACTCCAGTCAGCAGTTTTTATAGTTCTGTGGAGTGTTGGGTTATCGCAAGGGAATTCTTCAGTGGTTCTACTTCATGTATGCCTGGTTACATTAGAAAAAAATATACTTAACCCTATTTCCAATCAACTGCTGTACAGTTCACAAGAATAACCGTTTCCTACAACTGAATTGTTTCAAATTTTTCAAACAGTAGAACAGATCAGATTTCCCCATAATCTGTGGTACATATCTGAGTGCAGAATGTGTATCCCGAAAAAAATACCGGAGAGCCTGTAGTGCAAATTCATCCAAATTGAGTCAATGTGCATAATACATGTACAGTAAATCATCTTTGTAAGTCTAGTAACCCAAAAAACCAACACAACCAGGAATTCTTAAAAGAAATAAACAAGTCCATTGTTTTGGAGTCTAAGTGGGGAACAAAATCGGTCTTGATTCACAAACCACTTTTAATGGCCATAATGACAAGTGATGAATATTTAATAGCATGGTGCTGCAACTAATTTGTGATTCTGAGAGCCTCAATCCAGGTCTTTGTTTTTCATCCAATTCCCTTGTCCTATCACATGTCGACACGTTTCAATTCCATATTTTTCCAGGGTCTCTTCAGGACTTGGACTGGTATACTTTAAGGAGAACTGTAGAAAGCTGGCTCTCTAAATGGTATATCAAAAAGATATACAGTGCAAGTGTAGGTATTCTCTTATTAGTGGATAGGGAGTTACAATAGCAATCCCAAGGTGCTCTTCTATGGGGTAGTGTGGTCAAGCAGCCTTAGGCTTATCAGAGAGGATGTTAGGCATCTGCAAATCACACAATAGTCAATAAATGATGCACAAAACTCAAAATGAAAATCCACACCAATTTATAAAAATAAAACATAGCTTTATATATGTTTACAAAAAGATCAAAAGATGGACAGAATGCAGAACAATGTCATACACTAACCCCAGTACAAAGATCTAGGCCTAAATCCATCTTTTTTTGCTCCCCATGCCATTCTAGTTTGAACCCAGACATATGCAAATTAGTCTTGACCCTAAACCCAATTTTTAACAGCTCAGCCCAAACTGCCAGGCCAGGTCCTCCCTGGATTGGAAACAAACATCCTAGGACCAGTTTCGGGGTTTAACCCCTCATCAGCCAGGATAGCTTGACTCCAGTGGCATGGCGAGCACAGGACCCACATCTGGTATACCCGTCCCACTCGAGGTGACAAATGCAAAAAGAACAATTGATGGACAGAATGCAGAACAATGTCATACATTCACCCGAGTACAGAGATCTGGACTTAAATCCTTCGTTTTTTTGCTCCCCATGTCATTCCAGTTTAAACCCAGCCATATGCAAATCCGTCTCGACCCTGCACCCACTGGGATCAGTCCAGCCCGAACTGCCAGGCCAGTTCCTTCCTGGACTGGAAACAAGCGTCCTAGAACCAGTGTCGGGGTTTCACCCCTCATCAGCCAGGATAGCTTGACTCCAGTGGCATGGAGAGCACTGACTGATTTGCATACAGCTGGGTCTGAACTGAGGTGGTGAAGTGAGCTACAGAACGATGATGGATTCAACCCACATCTGTGACTTGGGGTGAGTGTCTGAAACGTTTCAGTGCTCCATCCATCATCTCCTTGTGTTTGCTTTGTTTGTCCTAAGTTGGCAGGGTATGCCCAGATGCGGGTCTTGCTCACTTTGCCACTGGATTCAAGCTAGCCTGGATGATGAGGGGTGTTACCCCGAAACTGGTCCCAGGATGCTTGTTTCTGGTTCAGGGAAAGACCTGGCTTGGCACTTCAGGCTGCACTGTTCCCATGAGGCACAGGGTCAAGAATGATTTGCATATAGCTGGGTTTGAACTGAGGTGGCGAAGTGAGCTAAAGAACGATGGTGAATTCAACAGCAAAGAGCTCTTCACTATCGTCAAGGAGTTCTCCAACCCCAGCACCAGCACCAACGACATCACTCCGTCACAAGACCTCTGCGACTCCCTCGCCTCGTTCTTCCACCGCAAGATCGCCGACATCCACAACAGCTTCGGCGCCCCACCCACGCACCCAACCGTCGAACCAACGCCCCCCACCGCCATCCTTTGCACCTGGACCACGGTGACCACCGAAGACACAGCCCGCATGATGAACACCATCCACTCCGGATCACCGACCGACCCCTGCCCACACCACGTCTTCAACAAGGCCGACTCCACCATCGCACCCCAACTCCGGAACATCATCAATGCCTCCTTCAACACCGCCACCTTCCCGGAGAGCTGGAAGCACGCCGAGATCAGCGCCCTCCTGAAGAAACCTACAGCGGACCCCACCAATCTCAAAAATTTCCGCCCCATCTCGCTCCTCCCTTTTCCTGCTAAAGTCATCGAGAAGATCGTCAACAGACAGCTGACCGCCTTCCTCGAGACGAACGGATCCCTGGACCCCTCGCAGTCCGGCTTCAGAGCCAACCACAGCACCGAGACCGCCCTCATCGCAGCCACCGATGACATCCGGACCCTGCTCGACAAGGGGGAAACAGTGGCCCTCATCCTCCTGGACCTCTCCGCTGCGTTCGACACGGTCTGCCACCGCACCCTAGTCCAGCGCCTCAGCAACATCGGTATCCAAGAGAAGGCACTGGAGTGGATCATCTCGTTCCTCGCCGGAAGAACACAAAGAGTCCGCCTCCCCCCGTTTCGCTCCGAGGCCACCGAAGTCATCTGCGGCGTCCCGCAAGGATCTTCACTCAGCCCCACCCTCTTCAACATCTACATGAAACCTCTCGCAGCCATCGCACGCCAGCACAACCTCAACATCATCTCTTATGCCGACGACACCCAGCTGATCCTCTCCCTCACCAGAGACCCCGACACCGCCAGAACCTGCCTACACGAAGGGATGAAAGACGTCGCCGAGTGGATGAAGGACAGCCGCCTGAAACTGAACTCAGACAAGACAGAAGTCCTCATCCTGGGATCTTCGCCCTCCGCCTGGGACGACTCCTGGTGGCCCCCAGCCCTGGGCACCGCCCCCAAGCCAACCGACCACGCACGCAACCTGGGCTTCATCCTGGACCCCTACCTCTCGATGACCAGACAAGTCAACGCCGTCTCCTCATCGTGCTTCAACACCCTGCGTATGCTTCGCAAGATCTTCCGCTGGATCCCGACCGAGACCAGGAAGACTGTCACCCAGGCACTCGTCACCAGCCGACTGGACTACGGAAACGCCCTCTACGCCGGAACCACAGCCAAGCTACAGAAAAGACTCCAGCGCATCCAGAACGCCTCCGCCCGACTCATCCTGGATGTCCCCCGACGCAGCCACATCTCCAGCCACCTGAGGAACCTGCACTGGCTCCCCGTCGACAAGAGGATCACGTTCCGGCTCCTCACCCACAAGTCTCTCCACGACCTGGGCCCCAAGTACCTCAACGACCGCCTGACCTTCTACACGCCCACCCGCCAGCTACGGTCCACCAGCCTCGCCCTGGCAGCCGTATCACGCATCCGAAGAGCCACCGCCGGAGGAAGATCCTTCTCTTACCTGGCTGCCAAGACTTGGAACTCCCTCCCCATCCACCTTCGGCTGACCCAGGACCATCTCGCCTTCAGGAAACAACTCAAGACCCGGCTGTTCGAGCAGGTGCATACCCCTCCCCCCAAGCGCCTTGAGACCCTCCCGGGTGAGTAGTGCGCTATACAAATGGCATGATTGATTGATTGATTGAACCCAGATCTGTGACTGGGGGTTAGTGTTTGAAAAGTTTCAGCGCTCTGTCTATCATCTCCTTGTGTTTGCTTTATATATGTTTAGGGACCAGAATCAATATGATAAGGAAACTACGTTTTGCAAGAGAAGTACGAGTTACTTACCTTCGGTAACAATGTATCTGGTAGAGACGATTCTAGCCGCAGATTCCTTCACGTAGAATTATCCCCAGGCGTGAGACGGTATCCAGAAAACTTTTTGCCACAGCATCCCTGCGCGCCAGGGGGACAGCACCGCGTGACTCCGCCCTGACGTCGTCTGCGTCCATGACGTCAGTGAGGATACATAAGTCCCACCCCGGCGCGCCTACGTCATTTTTTTCTCTTTTCCGCGTGCAATGCGGATCCGGATTGTGTCCAGGCCTGTTTTCGGGCCTTCTATTCTTTTACACGCTTTGGCGTTAAGTGGAACAGTGTGCGAATGCCTCCGGGCTTTAAGACGTGTACCTCCTGTGCGCGTCCCATGTTGGCGATGGACCCTCACTCAATTTGCATGTGGTGCCTGGGTGAACACCACGGCATCGGAGAGCTGTGACGCCTGTCAGCACCTTAAACCTAAGTCACAGCGAGAGTGCTGGATGAAGTTACATTCGGCGCGCTTGTCCAGGTCGGTGTCATCCCAGCGACCGCCCCCTACCTCGGAAGCAAGGAACCGCCGGTTTCGTCTGTGACATCGTCTTTCGCTGCGGCCCCAAGGGAGTGGCTCGCCGGCTGGTAGGTCCTTTAGTTTGTCTCCGAGGCCGTGTCCTCTTTTCGCGGTGGGTGCCTGCTCCCCCCAGGACATGTGCCCCCGCTTATTTGGCCCTTCCTCAACCTCCTGAGACGTGCGCGGAACCATTGCCTCGCGCATGGCCTTCCACGGAGTCGCAGGGATTTCCGGCTCCAGGTTGTAGGAGGGTGGTTGCTGTCCTTCGGGGCTCCCCTCTTCAGCACCTGGCATCCCTGCCTTGCCGCAAATCCCTACGGGGCTCCCTGTGGCACCGCAGGAGACCGCCGTGACTCCGAGCTTGCCCCCGAGTCCCGCTCTGTCCTCTGAGCAGGCAACTGCCTCACCAGAGGCCGAGTTTGCACCGTTTCGCGCCAGGAGCCTTCCTCCCCAGCTCCAGTGGAGTCACGGGTGGAGGCAGGGACCTGGGGTGCTTCCCGAGACCCCCTCAGTCCTCAGCGCGGGCGGCTGCCCCATCTGAGGCCGAGCCGGCACCGTTTTGGCGCCAGGATCCTTCCTCCACGGCTCCGGTGGAGTCACGGGTGGAGGCGGGGACCTGGGGTGCTTTCCCGAGTCCCCCTTGGGAGGAAAAACAAGTACAGCATTCAGGTACAGTACAACGACTTACAAGACCAATCTCCTGGACTAAATGGGAGTTTGGAGCAAGGACCAAGGCAGCACAAGCAGGTCAACTCTAGCTGCACTAGAGCAGCTGGTTGCAGTGGTGCAATAGGGCATTGGGTGCAAATATTAGTCTAGGGGGATCAGTCTTTGTGAAAAGAGGCTGTTGGTCTGGACTGAGGGGCCAGTCGCCTCAACCAACAGGGGGGCTCAGGCCTATCGATGCTCAGAGATATGCAGACACCTTTGGTCCTCTTCTCCACGGGCCAGGGGCGATGGGTGAAGAGGTCTCCTTAGGTGTCAGGTTTATGTCACCGGGAGCGGTCGTCGTTGAGGGGACCTGCAAACAGAGGCTGCAAGCCACGCTGAGAAGTTCACAGCGGGGAAATCCAAGGTTCTTTGAATCTGGAGGATCTGGGGACCACATTGGCACAGTTGGCCCACTTCAGCTCAAGCAGTGCTGCTTTCCGGCATCGGGTTTTTGCGGTCTTGGAGCATCACAGTTTAGTCTTTTGTACTTGCAGGATGAAGGGGAGCAGTTCCGCTGTTCGACAGGAGTTCTTGGTTCCTGGGTGAAGTGCTCGCAGGTATCCCAGGCTTAGGAGACACAGCAGCCTTTTGTTGGACTTGTTGAAGTCAGCAGGCAGGCCGGCGTCACCAAGTCAGCTGCTGGGGCTTCTGTTCTTGTGACTCTTCATGTCTGTCTTCTTCTTTCAGGTCGGCAGGATCTGCTTTTCTGTTGCCAGGAGCTCCCCTAAATACTGAATTTAGGGGTGTTAGGGGAGTGTAATGTAGGAACCAAGGGGCACCCTACCCCGGAGGTCACAACACCCCCATATGACCACTTCTTGTGGGAAGTGGGCATAACCCTGTCCCAGAGTTCCTAAGTTTACCATCATCAAGATGGCTAACTTTTAACAGTTGCCTCCACTTCAGGTAGCCCACCTTAGGGGTGGTACTAGCTGAAGGGTGGGCACGTCTATCTGACAAGCTAATTTTCCTGCCTGTCCAGGTGCCAAATGACTCTGAACAAAGGGGCTTGGCTTCCTCTCTTGAGAGGGAATTCAAATTTGCATACCGAAGGCGGTGGGCTCTTTGAATGTCCCCTGCATTGGAATGCTAATCTGTTGGTCATCCTGTGGGACGGGGTTCAAACACCCTCTGCCCGAGCTAGCTTGGTTTCTGCCCTCCTGAGGGAAAAGGCCCTCAACCATGGGGGTCAGAAAATTGTCTCTGGTGGCAGACTGGCGAAAACCAGTTAGTCAGCACACCAGCAGCTGGAAGGTTGTCAGGGCCATCTCTATGGTGCCCTCTGTGTGCCTGCATTAATAAATCCAACAAATGAAACAGTTTGGGTTTAAATCCAACAAATGCATCAGTGTGGGTTTAATAATACGAGGTGTTTGATACCAAATATCCATATTTTCAGTGAAGCCATCATGTAGCTGGGGAAATCGTTTTCACAAGTGTCCTGCACCTGTACTTAAAATGGCTTCCCAGTTCACTTGTACTGGCAAAAGTGGAGTTGACCAGAACTTGGGCATATCTGATCATGCAGATATGTCCTCACATATAGCATAACGCAACCTGCCTTAGGGCTGTAATGAGTGCTGTAGGGGTGACTTACCTATATACTGCTTGCAGTGTGTGTGGGCACGGCACACAGGGATGTGTGCAATGTCGTGTTTTTACTTGTCTGCACCAAGACATGCAGCCTGCAGTGGCAGTCTGTATGTGTTTGGTGAGGGGTCCTTTAGGGCCGCACAATTCATGCTGCAGCCCTTAAGGACCCTTTTTAGCCTCTTTGCCCTAGGTAACAAGGGGTACCACTTATGATGGACTTACAGGGAGTGCTAAAGGTATTGCCAATTGGGGTACAACTGCACAATTTTTGGGAATTAGATCTGGTACTGAGGACCCGGTTAGCAGGAACCCTGGGCACTTCCAGTCAAAATCGCATCAATTACTAGGCAAAAATTGGGGTGACCATGTTAAAAAGGGGCACTTTCCTACAACAATAAGTGCCAATTGCATGTGTCAAGGGATTAAACTTGAATGAATTATCGCAATAGCATCTTTTTAAAAGCACTCCTTTCAAACACTACAATTCTTCACTTTTAGTAAACAGGAGGAAGCATCTAACGGTCCAATTTGGGAAGTGGTCCTCGTCTGTGACACTCTGCTCATAGAGGACTCATATGGCTGACTCATTTGAATCATATAGCAGCTGATTGGAATTGAGCTTGAGGGGTATATTTCCCTGTACTTTTGAGTTCTGTGCCCTAACTCCAGTCCTGCTTTACATGGGCCCAACCACATTGGTGTTTCTGCTGATATTAGAGGGCCAAGGAGCGCTCAGGTATTTATCTTTGTATAACCATTTTGGCAATGGCACCAAATCCTCCAGACTGACCTGGGTTAGCACCTGCCTAATACTGCAGATGCTAAGAAATGGAGCGTTTGAGTGCCTGTTGTCATCAGAGTGTTTGATCTTAGGCTTTATTCGCTGAAGCGTGGTATTGTAAGGACTTTTTGTGGCCCATACCTCAGCTACAGTGTGGGGTGCCGTGCCCACACCTTGGCCACGTCCACCTCTTCTAATACATTTTTGACCACAGCACTAAGTAGCTATTATTGTGTTTTAGTTTTAGAAACTATAGCAGGACTGTGACATCAGCATCAAGGTGTAAACCCATCCAGTATAGACAATTATCTGAGTTGAAGGTTCTGTGTGCTTGTGGTGCTACAACTGAACATCAGTACAAACTGCACGTTTTCTAATCGTTATTTAAGCAATATCAATGACACTTGCACATCACCTCTATGTAAAAATGCTGGAAATAAAGTGGAATATTTTATTTCAACTTTCTGTTTCAATGGGGGGGGGGGAGGGGAGTCTTATAAACCTCTAAGCAAGAAATGTAAACCGGTTTGAATTGTATTCCTTCTTGTGCCAAAATGTTCTCCAATCTAATGTGTGTCACTGGGAGGGAGAGAAAGTCAATTCCTTGTGTTCCACTCAAAGCCTCCCTCTTCAGGATTTTTAGTGGATCAAGGTTTGATGCTTTATATTTATGGTGAGACAGCAGAACCCATACATCCATTGTTTTAAAGAGCAGATCATTACGCATAGATACATCTCCGCAAACCTCATTAAAATGACTTACCTCCCATCTTTGAGTCACAGATTTTTCTCCCACCAAAGTGCTGAGTAATCCAGATCTAAAGTTAACAGGAAGATATAAAAACACAGAAACAAAAGTAATAAGCAAATGATAAAAGAGTAGGTATTCATCAGTGGGTGATCTTAATATGGCAACTGACATTTTGTAGCTACAGTTACTGGAGGTGATAAAATCAGGTTACCAAAGACTGGGGTAAAAATTAAATGTATTCTGTTAAATCATGTGCTACTTAGTTATGCTCCTTCTGTCAGATATGAGCACAGTCTCCTCCCATCTGATGCTTGTTGGGACATACATTAGGGACAGGATAGCTACAGTGGTAAATGCCGTTAACAACGAATCTTTCTCCCCACAGGGAATCACAACGCAGTTGTTACAACGACCGCGTTGTGATTTCACATACATTACTCCGCAAGTCGGAACAACGACTTGCGGCAGGGGTGGGGGGTCGAAGGTGTTGGATTTAAAATCCAACACCTTCCCTATTGTCTGCACAGACTGGAGTTGGAATAGTAAATTATACTATTCCAACATCCAGCGCCCGCTCTCCGCAAGTCGTTGTTCTGACTTGCGGAGTAATGGTATGCGGAATCACAACGTGGTCGTAGTAACGACCGCGTTGTGATTCCCTGCGGAGTGAAAGATTGCGGGATGGTATCATATATTCAGCTACAGTACTTAATTTTTGTAAAAAAAGATCAAATAATAATTTTAAGTATTTTTTAAGTACCGGGATCCAGAGTTTTTCCTAGAAGGCTGTTGATTCCCACAGCTGTCTAGTTTGGAATCCAATTTGTGCATTTTTCTTATACCACTCTACACTTTTGGTCTCTGTCTCATTCTTGCTGATCTTTTTTCATCCTTCCTTTCAAAACTTTCTCTTCCAACTTCTTTCGTCCATTTCTACCTTTCTCTCTCTTGCTCTAGATCAAAGTCTGATTATGAAATAGACGTCCTGGTTTCGACTACCTGAAAACACCTGCACAAATTAATGACTGGTTGTTCTGAACTATTTGCATGTGTCTCTAGTCCAGTCCACTGCTTTAAATCTAACTGTAAGAAGAAAAATACATAACTCTAACTGCAATGCTCAAACATTGGTATCTTTCATGGATTAGCACGTTGAATCAGTCATCTGGATCGAGGTGGGAGCCTCAGGCCACATATAAAATTAGTGCATAATATCAACAAACTATTGATATGAGTTGAAATTACTACATTAGTAGCCTATCCCCCTTTCTGGATGGACCCATGAAATCCAAGGAAAAAGGTGAACGCACACTGAACATCAGTATAACACATATTACAAATAATTTGTGTTAGTGGATAGAAGTATTTGGTAAGCCAACAAGCGGAGAAGAGGGAAGTCTGCATGTGAATCCATGAAAGAAACCAAACCTGGAGACCTGCAGTTCCAAATAAATTATTTCTTCCCTACCGCTGGATCTTTTATGAATTCTCATTCTTGAGTCAGAATAGTGAACCTTATAATAACAAGAAGTATTGGAAGGAGAAAAAGAGGAGCTCACCTTTACAACGTTGCACAGAACTGCCTGGCCAGATGCAAATGATCTCACCCATTGATTAATGTATGCTCGGTCTTTCATGTTACTGCCCTGCAGATAAGAATCAGTGGAACTTCCAGTGGCCGACCGACTCTGACCAGTGGGGCGATGCTCCTCTGTCATTACAGAGGAGACCCCACTGGGAACTTCCCCATTTTGTGGAACATGCCTCGATTCCTGTTGTCAAGGGTCTGTTAGTCTTCATGTGGCAAAATGTGATTGCTGCAGAAATCCATCTGGCTCTATTTTGTATTTTCTCTAAGAAACAAAGAGCTAATTTGGTTGAGGAAAGAGATCTTGCACCATAAACTTTGAGACATCTTATGTCCCCAGTGCGTAATGTTCTTTCTGAATCATTGGAAGTATCAGGAAAGAAGGATTTAAGGAAGACAAAAGTCTCACTAAGACAAAAGCCTGAAGGGATGTTTGGTGTAAATGTTGGATTTGCTTGTAAGATCACTCTCTCTTTAGCAAATTCAAATAAGGTTCTGGGAGTGTGAGAGCTCGCAGCTTTACTATCCTTCTTGCTGATGTCAAGGCTATGGGCACAGTCACTCATTGAAACATATTTCAGAATGGACTCTTTATGAGCTAGGATAAAACTGTGTTTAACTTCTATTATACTGGAAGTTTTTCCTACTGGGCTGAAGCTTTTAAGAAACTCTTAATAAACTACTTATTTAGTGTAAGGAGTGATGGCTTACAAAAGGAGCTTTAACAGAACTCACAATTGAGCTAATTGTTTCATATATGGGAAGCTGTTGTTGAGGATGGACATGAAATTCTCAGTGGTTCAGATGCACCAGGAGCAAAAATATTTCAATTTGGGATTATACCTTTTGTTTGTGTCGGCTTGCTTGGACGATAATTTTTCTGCAGTCAGCAGGGATGTCGAAGTACGCAAACTTACTGTGCTCAGGAGCGAGGCTTCCCATTTTGCGTCCACAGGGTCGAGATGTGTCGTCCTTGACATAGATCCCTAAATACTTGAACCTGGAGGGAAGAATTGGCATTCCAGCCGCCCACGGCATATCCACTGGACAGGGAGCAATAGGATAAATCGCAGAGAATTGAGCGTACACGAATAGGCCGGAGTAGGAATCAAATATATGTAGAATTTACAGCACTGTGGGTTGCGATGAGTCTGGGTCATCCACAAAGAGTAGGATGAAGTCAGCATAGAGTGAAACGTTTATTGCACACCTCAGTGGACCACTGAAAGCTGCAAATCAGTGCATAGACTCTCACCCAGGCCGCCAGCGGCTCAATCACCAGGGCAAACAGAAAGGGCAGCAAAGGACACCACTGAAGGGTGCCCTGTGCTACGGGATCAACTTTGACGTCACCCTTCCAATGCGCACCCTGGGTTTAAGATTGATGTATAAAAGGCACACATAACGTATAAACTTCAGACCAAACCTCACAGCTCTCATTCTTGATCTTGTCCTTGGAATGAGAGAAAATGCACATGCAAAAGTTCTACTCTGGGTCATCCAAAACGCAACTACCCACATTATTCTTTGTCCATTCCTGGAGGCAAAGAACCACTATTTTCTTTATTGTGCCTTGATGCTGAGAGATTGAAGTTGGGTTTTCCCCATAAATTGAATAATCTTTGAAATGTGTGCAGATACTGCTCCCACTCATGGTGCTCCCACGCTCACCCTGCCCATTCTTGGCTGAAACCTGTGAGGTATTCAGTAATATGTCCTGCTGAGGTATTAGTAATATGTCCTGATGAATTTCACTCACATCCACAGACATGGTGCGACTTCCGATTTATGAAGGACTTCCTCCATGCTTGTTCATGTATAACAAAGGTGTGGTGTTGTCCCATTGTATTAAATCGGATGATTGACATTTGTGGGAGGAAAAAAGCAAGGCCCCTTTGAATAATGCTGGTCTCCAACACATTCATAAGTAGTTTTTTCTCAGTGTCCATGAACTGAACTCTTGTGGTCTGAAGGATAGCCCCACAATGATGAGACTTGTGTTGACCCACCATTACAAAGGTGATTAGGTTTGATCTGTGGTATTTATTTTATGCTTGAAGTAGCCTGTAAACTGCACCCACTGCCAACTTTTGTTCCAGAAGAAGGCAGTTTGGAATTATTGGTACAAAAGAGGACATCACACAGTGACATAAAGAACAGCATCATAGTTTTGATTCTCTTAAAATTGTTATGCAGCCATCATAAGTTATTATGCTTCTCTAACTTCTAGGACTCTCATTAGAAAATGTATAATGGTGGTTGAGGAGCAAGAGGATTTTGGTGGATTGAGAGGTAAATCTAGTTTGCGGAACAAAGACATCGAGGCAGAACTTGTTGCCTTGAATTGAGATCGCTCTTTTATCAGACTGTCCTCCAGGTCCATGACTATGTAGAAGCACTGTAACCAGAGCCACTCACTTTGTGTAAATCTAAGGTTGCAGGGGCCAGAACGAGGGGTAAGCATGAAGGAATGTATTGCCAAATAGTAAGACACAACAACATGGTGGGAAATCTCCTGGTGAATGAAGGAAAGTATCCCTTTTTGTCGTGGTCACCCACCCTTTTGCAAGTATCCCTTTTTGTCGTGGTCACCCACACTTTTGCTACCGGTTCGAATGCTTTTCGACGGGTGATCACTGGGTCCCTGCTAACCAGGCGCCAGTGTCCTTTCCCTAAAACAAGGTAAAATGGTCTAATTGTAACACCATTGGCGCACACTTTGGCACCCCTGTAAGTTGTACCCCTGGTACCTAGGACATGGGTACCACAGAGGATCCCCTTAAGGCTGCAGCATGTATTATGCCAACCTAAGGGAAATCCATACAAACTGCATGCAGTCTGGATTGTAGACTGAGTGTCATGGTGCAAACCATGAGTGAAAACACGACATGGCACACTGAATGTGTGCCATGACAAAGTCACAGCATGTAACATATGTAAGTCACCCCAACATCAGGCCTTGTAGCTCTAAGGCAGGGTGCATTATATTACATGAGAGGGCAAAATACTTGCATGAGCAGGTGTGTCCCTGTGCTGTTAAGTCCAAATACTAGATGGTACAAGTGAACAGGGAAGCCATCTTAAGTATATGTGCTGGGCTCTGGAGAGTACTTTTTGGCCAATGCATAGTAGATCTTGGGGCATAAAAAGTTCCAACAGTAGATAATCCTCTCCTACACAGTCTTTCTGTTTTTGCCCCAGTGAAAGCTACAAATACTGATCCTCCACCCAGTGTTCTTTGGTACGATCGATGTAGAAGTTCAGTGCTTTTTAAGGGGTCCAAGTGATGGAGTCTCCCTTCCTACTAAGAGGGATGGGGCAGAGTGTAGAACGCTGCAAGGTGACGGTTTGACCGACATACAACTGTCCCCGCAAGACCTGAGGAAGGTGCAAGAATCCGGGAAGGAATGCTTCTGGATGTGATGGCAGCAATCGATGGGGTTAAAAACATCCCTGGGACAGAAAATGGAGTCGGTTGACCATAAGTTAGACACTGTCACCATCGAAGTCAACCTCATCCGAGCAGATCTCACCAAAACTAGCGAGACGGTCAAGTCCCTCGACATCAAAACGGCGAGTCTGACTGACGATGTGGCCTCGTTGCAGGTGGAAATGCGGGAGCTCCGAAGGGCCGGTGAGCTTGCGAGCCGGAAGCTCGATGATTATGAAGGGAGGGCTCGGAGAAACGACGTCAGGATAGTGGGGGTTCCTGAAAAAGCGGAGGGCCTCGCCCCAGACCTGTTTGTGGAGGATCTAGTTCTCAACCACCTTCAGCCCAAAGGATTGAGCAACTTCTTTACAGTGGAAAGGGCACATAGGGTCCCGGGTGGCAGGCCTCGGCCGGGGCCCCACCCACGTCCGATGATTGCGAGAGTACTGAATTTCAGAGATCGAGACGCTATCTTGCAGGCCTCCAGGGACGGAGGTCCTTTGAAATTTGAAAATGCTAATCTCTCCTTTTTCCCTGATTTCACGCAAGTGGTCCAGAAGCAACGCCAAAGTTTTCTGGGCATTAAGAGGAGACTCAGGGAGAGAGGTGTGAAATACGCCATGATGTTTCCGGCCCGACTGCGGATTGAACTGCATGGGAAAGTGTGGTTTTTGACAATCCGGAAATTGCCTCAGATTGGTTGGATTTGCACCCTGAGCCGGAGTCTGAGACACCGGGGAACATGGAGGGGGTGAAGTGTTGGAGGTGACGGCTTTGACCGACATACAACTGCATCACAACTTTTGGTAAGAATGATGCTTGCGTCAGCAGAACCAGTTTGTCTGGGAAGAATGTAGTGTATGGCAGGTTAAGACAAAGTCTGAAACTCACTTGCTTGCCATGCTGAGGTGAGGGTGGCATGGAACACTGTTTTAAAAGGTGAGGAGCTGCAAGAGCCAGCTGTGAAGTGACTCAAACGGAGTGGGCATCAAACATGTGAGGACTTAGTTAAGGTTCTACTGTGACGTGACAAAACAAGACGACATAAACAAGTGTTAAAAATATGCAGCATGGAAGATGGCCGCGTAGGTGAGCAGCTCCGCCGGGACGGAATTCTCACCCCATCATCCTGGACTAATCCTGGCACGCTATCTCGATAATTGAATAGCGGAACCCCGTGGCAACGTCCTCCTGCAACTGCGGTCCCGCTGCGACACTGGGGACCGGAGCGCCGCGCTGGACAGTTCCTGGCCTCCGTGACGTCTGGAGCCAGGGGTTCGAGTTACGGTAGTGGCCGGCCGCGAGATCTACAACACCCGCGGCCGCGACTGTACGTGGCCCGAGGCGCCGAGCTTCCCTAATCTCTTCTGTTGGTGGGGGCGGGGGGGGCGGACCCCACGCCCGCGGCCGGGGACCCTTCTGGGCTGCACCGCCCGTTTTGCGGTGGACGTTGGCGCCGGGGGCCCTGCTTTCTGCCCCGAGAAGATCCGATCGCTGTGACTGGGACCTGGAGGCTCTGAAGCGGCCCGTGTGGGTGGGGGTTGGTGCTCCGGTCTCGCTTGCTGTGTGGCTGGGGCCCCCTCCCTCCTGGAGTAGGCCCGGTCCTGCTGGTCTGTAGGGGGCCAGGGCCCAAGAACTGACGCCGAGGGCCTTCCAGACGCCTTGATTGCGGTGCGCGGCTGGCCATGCATCCGGCTGCGCTCGTGGCTTGCTGGCGATGACCGGCTCCCCTGGGGCGAAGTAAGGGCTGTGGCCGAGGCGGTGAGGGGCATTGCCCGGACTGATCCTTGGCCCCCGGGCTGCACTCACTGGCGCAGACACTGTCTGCATATACTGAGGGCCCTGCAGGATTGCGGGGCAGGATTGACCTGGCGGCGGCAGGGGCCCTGAGAGGCGGCGGAGGTCACTGCTGCGGTGGCTGGGGGTCCGTTTTCGCAGGACATGTGAGAGCTGCTTTGACTGATGGAGAGACGAGAACCCCGACCCGGAGGAGGTTGGGCTCCCGGGGCCTATTGGCCGTATTGATTCGTCAGTGGGGCCATTGCTGTGGCATCCTCTCCCCCTGGGCTTTCTTTCCCCCCCTGGATCACCGGTGAGTGAGCACGGAGAATCAGTGAGTGCATAGAGCCGATCCATGACCGCGGACCAGCAGGCTTGATTGCGGTTGGTGCCTGGAGTTGTGCTGATTGGTGGGACTAGGGCCCTCGGATTGATCCATCACTAGAGTTACGGTGGACGCTGAGTTGACGGAGCTGGGGTGCTGGAGGGCTGGGGCTCCGGACGCGTCTACAGTGCGGGCCGGGGTTTTCGTGGAGGCTCTGCGCTGCCTTAGTAGTCCTGACTAAGGCCCCAAGATGGCGTCCAAACCTGAATCCGCGAAGCCTCAGTCCCGATCTTCCAGGGGTCCCCGCTACGTCCAAATTAACAAACTAGACCGTTACACGACGTCGAAGGGGTCCCCGCAAGACCTGAGGAAGGTGCAAGAATCCGGGAAGGAATCTCCTAGCCCGCTGATTGAGCCGACGCTTCTGGATGTGATGGCAGCAATCGATGGGGTTAAAACATCCCAGGGACAGAAAATGGAGTTGCTTGACCATAAGTTAGACACTGTCACCGGCGAAGTCAACCTCATCCGAGCAGATCTCACCAAAACTAGCGAGAAGGTCAAGTCCCTCGACATCAAAACGGCGAGTCTGACTGACGATGTGGCCTCGTTGCAGGTGGAAATGCGGGAGCTCCGAAGGGCCGGTGAGCTTGCGAGCCGGAAGCTCGATGATTATGAAGGGAGGGCTAGTTTGAGTGTAGGGGACAGGCACACTGCAAGTTGGGGGTCAGGCGTAAGCCAGGAGCAGGGGTGCAGGGAGGGGGGAGGAGGGTTGGGAATGTTTTTTCATTTATTGTTGTTGTGTGTGTTATTTGTTGATTGTGGGTTTTTTTGTCATTATTTTTTGAACTCGGGTGGTAATATTGTTGTGCTTTGCCTTCAGCAGGGATCCGGTGACACAGTGTAGTCGAGGGACGGGGATGAGAGTGTTGAGTTGGAATGTGAACGGTTTGGGTGACAAGATCAAAAGAGGGATGGTTAATCAACTGGTTAGGAGGCATTCCCCAGATGTGATTTTTTTGCAAGAGACACACTTATTTGGTAATAGGTGCATGGCCCTTCACAAGGGAGGGTATAAATTGGTGGTACACACCTGATTCACCACCGGCTCTAGAGGTGTCGGTATCCTGGTTAAGAATTCGTTCTCCCTATTGGTGCAGGCCACATGAATTGACCAACGGGGTAGATATGCCGGTATTTCCTGGCAGGTGGGGGGCCGGACGGTTACCCTCCTATCTATTTATGTCTCGCCAGGCCTTCAGACAGAGACTTTGAGATTTGAATACTATATTCCTTACACTGCCTCTTGGTGGTTTAGTCTTGGGTGGCGATTTTAATTCAGTGATTGACGGGGAGGTTGATCGGAGTCCGCCCCGGGCGCTCTGGCTGACGCAGGAATGGCTCTCCAAGTTCCTAGACACGCTGGGACTGGTGGATAGCTGGCGAGCACGAAACCCGACATTGACGTACTACACTCACGTCTCGGCTGCTCATGGTAGCCTGTCTAGGTTGGACGATCTGCTTCTCGCCGCGGGGATGGCGTCCATGATCCAGCAAGTAAGATATCTCGGTCGGGGCATCTCTGACCACTCCCCGTTATGGCTTTCCCTCGCTCTTGATATGCCTATGGTGGGTAGGGTGGCTCCCATTGCCGCCTGGCAGTTAAGAGACCCTTTCATTAAGAAGGATATTCTCCAGATGTCCGATCGTTATTTTATGGAGAATAAAGGGTCGGTAGAGTCCTCACAGTCTCTTTGGGAGGAATATAAAACGGTTGCCAGAGGTGAAGTACTGTCTTTGGTGTCTGGGAAGAAGAGGGCGGGCCAAGCGGAGGTGGCGCGGAAAGAGGCGGAGGTTATACTCCTGGAAGAGAAGGTTGCCAGGGCACACACGCAGGCGGGGCTCCATTTGTTGCTCCTTCGGGAGGAGGAATACAAGAATCTTGTCAGGAATAGAGCTGTGACGCAACATAATGCCGTCCAGAGCCGTATCTACGAGCACGGCGATAAAGCAGGTAAACTGATCGCATGGCTCGAACACGGGGAGCATGCGTCCAGATTAGTACCTGAGCTGGAAGGGCTGGGATCACGTAAGATCACGGAATCGCAGGCTGTGGCGGATGAGTTCTCCGAGTACTACCGGAAGGTTTACAAGGCCGGTAGTGACTTCACTGAAATGGATAACGCCGAAATGATTAAAGATATAATTATGCCGCGTCTGACGGAGGAAGACAGGAGCTATCTTGATTCGGCGTTGTCGGATGATGAGGTAGCTCAAGCTATTAGGCAACTGCGGTCGGGTAAAGCGACAGGGCCCAATGGGATACCTATCGAATTGTATAAGTTGAACACTAATAAACTTGCCCCCCACATTTGCGCCATGTTCCTTGAAAGTAAAGAAAAAGGGGAACTCCCTTATGATCAGCGGATTGCCAATATAGTGGTGATACACAAGGCCGGCAAGCCTCCAACACAATGTTCCTCTTATAGGCCCATATCACTTATTAATGCGGAACCCAAGATACTGGCGAAACTCCTGGCCACTAGATTGATCAAAGTGATCACCACCCTGATTCACCCGGATCAGTCCGGGTTTATGCCGCGTTGCAGCACGGCACTGAATCTGCGAAGGCTACACGGAATCCTCGGTGGCTCCTCAAAAATCCATGAGCCAACGGTGTTAGTAATGGCAAAGCTGGGCTTTGGAGATGAATTTGTCGTTTGGGTGCGTCTGCTATATGCGAACCCCCTGGCCAGAGTGGTTGTCAACAATTGTAAGTCGGGCGACTTTCTGTTAGAGAGGGGCACCAGACAGGGGTGCCCGCTGTCCCCGCTGCTTTTCGCTCTAGCTATGGAGCCATTGGCAGCCTGGATAAGGTGGGATAGGTCGATACGGGATTTACGGTGGATGCCTGACTGGGAAGACAAGATCTCCCTATATGCGGATGACGTTTTGATTTATCTCACTCACCCTAAGGAATCCTTCCGGAATTTTCTCGACGTGTTGGTGATTTTTGGTAGTTATTCTGGGCTAGCTATTAACTGGGCAAAGTCGGTGCTTTTTGTATTAGTTGGGAACCTGCCAGTGATCCCCGCGTCGTGCCCCATTCATATCGAGACTACGGGGTTCAAGTACCTGGGTATATTTATCACACTGGATCCGAAGTTACGGTATGATAGGAATCTGGCTTCTCCATTGAATAGATGCAAGAAAGACGTGGAGCGTTGGAAGAATCTTCCACTCTCCTGCTTGGGCGGGCCGCCCTCTTCAAGATGATGGCGCTGCCTCGGGTTTTGTACGTTTTGCAAAATTCAGTG
The DNA here is from genome assembly GCF_964261635.1 of Lissotriton helveticus. Lineage (NCBI taxonomy): Eukaryota > Metazoa > Chordata > Amphibia > Caudata > Salamandridae > Lissotriton > Lissotriton helveticus. The sequence goes on along the minus strand of NC_136059.1, from coordinate 1,353,118,068 downwards.
GAACCGGTACCGGCCGCATACTTCAAGGAGATAGAGGCTCTCCAGAGACAGCTCCTCTGGGATGGTGGGGCCTGAATCGCCTTCAATAAATTGACCCTTCCGTGGTATGACAGTGGAATCGGGCTCCCAGACCTGCGGAAGTACTATTGGGCCTTGCAGCTAGCAGCGGTGAATAATATTATCTACGGACTCCCCGGGGATCTGGGATATGCTACGGACCGGGGCCAGGCTCCGGGTGGGATGTTTGACCGAGCATTGGACGCTAGGCCCGGGAGGTTTCCCTTAACTGGCCCGACCGCACATGCGGTGCAGGTATGGCACGCTGCCAATAGAGGTCTCGGATGGGAGGGCAAATTGACACTTGCGACCCCCCTCTTGAATTCCGAAAGGTTGGGCAGTTTGTGGAGGTCCAAGGGATTCGATAGATGGGATCTCATTGGGATTACGCAGGTTAAAGATGTATGGGATAAGAACTTAGTACTCATGCTTGAATCCCTTGTACAGCAGTATCGGCTACATCACAACGAGTACTTTCGCTATCTGCAGGTTAGGCACGCTCTCACTACTCATGTTCCCAAGGTTATGGAGCTTCCTCAGGCATCCCCGCTAGAGGACCGTGTGCTGGATGGTCATATTCCTGAGAAAACCATCTCGCTGATCTATAGGAAGTTAGTTAATAACTCGGATGACCCCTTGGTGAGGCTCAGGGTTCAATGGAGTGCAGATGGGTTGGAGCTTGAGGATGAGGATTGGACAGAGGCGGTGTCGTCCCCCAAGGTGGTAGCTATCCAGATGCGGCTCCGGCTTGTGCAGTTAAAGATATTGCAAAGATCCTACATAACAGGGTCCCATCTGGTACGAATGGGGAGAGCCGAGAGTGGGGAAGGTAGAAGAGGTTGTGGGGAGGTTGGGAAATTGATGCATATCCTTTGGCACTGTGATGGTATCCAGAGGTATTGGACAACAGTTCATGAGGAGTTGAGAGAAGTTTTAGGTGCTGAGATCCGGCCGGAGGCCCGAAGATGTCTGCTGAATGTGTGGGAGCCGATTGACCTGAATGTTTACCAGAAGCAATGGGTGACTTTGGCCTATATGGTGGCCAAACTTAATATTGCTCAACTTTGGGGTGCCAGTCAGCCGCCCAGGCTTAAGAAATGGTCGGAAGACCTTGATTGGTGCATGTTCCGGGAGAGATCGGTGTATGTGGCCAGGGGATGCCCTCAGAAGTGGAGTAAGGTTTGGGATGCATGGAATAGTCACCGGGGAGGAATTTGTGAGCCGCATGTGACGAGATTAGACTCAGAAGCACAGGATTCCCCTTGACCCATTTGTTGATGATGGTTATTTGATCCTGAACTGTCTTGCTATGCTCCATGCTTTGAAATTGAATGCACTCACCTGAGAGTTGATTTTCATTTTTGTAATGTCCTTTTTGTTTAATAAAAAGAAATAAAAATATATATCTATACAGCACAACCAGTGACTTTAATAATGACGGCTGGTCTGGCAAACTTATTAAGGGTGAAAGAGCTGGAAGGTACAACTTAACTGTGCCCAAAGCAAAGCCTCACTGGGCAAGAGACAAAACAAACCAGATAACCTTGCCTACAGGTTGTCCGTCTGGTGTGTGCCGCACCAAACTACAAATCTGTAACAATGACAGGTGTATACAATTTTTGTTGAGGGACTCTTGACTGCGAAGATGAAGTCAACCATCTCACGAGAAAGGTCAAAAGTGTTAATCGTTCACTGCTCAATCTCCCTGCATGAAGGAGGAAATTGTGAAGGACCTGGCGCAAAACCCTGCTCTGTTGTTGCAACAGGAGTTCCTTTTGGAGAGGCACTCTGATTGGAGGACACATGCTCAAGCACAGTAGTTCTGGATACTATACTCTGTGCCCAATACAGCAGGGGTGGCTCCTCCGCTATGGCAGAGGAGTGTCATCCCACTGATTCCTCGAGGTACGAGTAGCAGAAACATAAAATGCTAATAACTTTTAGTTATTGCCTTTTAATGTTTGCGTTGCGGGTGGGCGGGGCTGCTCTGCTATCCAGGCAGGGGAGGAGTGGTGTACCCACTCCTGAGTGCGCATAGACTGTTTGGTCGGCCCCTTCGGGCCGCCCAAACCACTCATGCGCACTTTGCCCTTCTCCATGCAGGCTGTAATGCATCCTGCATGGAGAACATGCACACCTCATAAGCCCCTGACTGGGCACCGCCCCGACCAATCACAACGCTGCATGCAGTGTTGTGATTGGCTTAGGGGACGGAGGCAGGAGGCGAGAAAACACAGGACCCGGCCTCTAGGTAAGCAAAAAAATGTTTTTTAATTAAAACCCACGGCTCGACCCCCCCACAAACCCACCTTCTTGCAAGATTCCTCCTACTACCGCCCCCCCCGCCCCCACCTGCGAGCTCTGCGGCCACGACTGCAATACAAGGCCACTAAGATGACCTCGGCCAGTTGTTCCTGATCTTCTTCAGACCTGGAAGTAGGAGTGGTATTAGCGGAAAGGCACACGGAGCCCTGAGTTCCACTCTAGGCAGAACGTGTCTCTGAGGGAGAGATGTTTTAGAAACTCCAAATAGCAGAATTGCTGACATTACACGTTCTTGGCGGTGGAGAATAGATAGAACCAAGGTTCTCCCCATGCGTGGAAGGGAGCTTGTGTTACCTTCAAGAGTAGCTGACACTTGTGATCTGCTAAGTATCAAAGGCTGACCTTGTCCACCTTGGCATTCAGAGATTGTGCCAGGCGGGGGGGGGGGGGGGGGGGGGGGGGGGGTCTGTCTGGCGGGCGCTACAGGGCGTGCTAGCAAGATGGCCGCACTTGCTTGAGGCTCTTGCTGTCCTGTCCCTAATGTCTGAGAACCGAGATGAATTCTGCGGTGCAGAAACGCGTGACCTGTTGCGAGCCTGGCTCGCCTAATCTTTGAATGAAAGATGGCTGCCGACCATCAGCAGATATTGAAATGACGCTGATCTAGCAGCTCAGCTCGCCTGAAAGGGGAGTACGTGCGAAGTGAAGAATCGCTCCATCACCGGAATCGGCAGCGCTATTGGGAACCTGTGGCATTGCGGTGAGGAGAGGAGGTGGCCAATCAACTACCAATCAACTATAGCAGGGCGCCCAGTGAATGCGCAGGCCCCTGATGCTACCGTCTGAGGAGGAGGGTTAGAGAGGCAGCGGAAAGTGACGTGAGTACCGCTGTTGCCCTGCAAGCGCTCAAGACACCTTCTGGACGAGCCTCCGTGATCCCAGCCCTGCGCAGAGAGGTTGGAAGCCGGGGCAAGCAACATAGGAAACAGGCAAACCGAGAGGCTGAAGGGAGCACAGAAAGGCTTCTCCTCCTGCCGGGCGCCGCATCGCTTACCTGGTTTGTCCAAGGCCACCAGAACGGGACCATAGTCCTTGCTACATCTGGTAGATAGACCGGAGGAAGAGCGAGGCCGCCTCTTGCCCTGCAAAGCCCCACCGGTCGCGTGGTGGGGGACGTGCCAGCGGACGGCCCGGGCTACTGCGGCGGGATCCGAAGACCCCGGGCTAAATTAAACTGAGCCGCCCACTAGCGAGGGGAGAGAGGTCCTCCGATTAAGGCAGAATGGAGCCCTGAAGGAGGCACTCCTTTTTTTTCACAACCGTCCCACCAAATACAATCAGGACAAGTACGGAAGCATCCATAGTACGCACACAACTGCATCCTAGGGCTGGGACACGGCTAAAGCATGGGGAAAAACAGATGGCCAACAAACCAAGCTGCACTTCAAGGCACGAAAATCCACCCGGCACGCAACATAGTGTTTTGGAAAAAAGCATGGCGGAGAGTCTGCGCTCTGACAGCCAAACCTCAGTAGACAACCTAAAGGAACTGCTCTTCACAATGAAAAACAGCCTCACCTCCACTGAAACTAAAATGGATGATATGAACGCTCGCATGGACACAATAACCCACAAGCTGGAGACAAGCATTTACAATGCAACGGTCTCGCCTTAGACCAATTTGCATTGTAAATGACAACATTTTTATTTATGTGTTGGTTTTGCAAACAGATAAATAAATGGCATTGTCATTTACAATGTCAATAGCTTAATCTCTCTCAAATGCGAGACCTATTGCATTTGCACCCACACACACACACACACACAGAGACTCACACACAGAGACTCACACACACAGACACACACACAGACGCACACACACACACACAGACTCACACACACACAGCCCCCCCACACAGAGCCACACACACACACAGAGCCACTTACACACACAGAGCCACCCACACACACATACAGAGCCAACCACACAGAGTCATTCACATAGAGCCACCAACACACACAGAGCCACCCACACATAGAGACACCTACAAAAAAAGCTACCCACAGAGTCCCACACAGAGCCCCCCCACACACACACAGAGCCCCCCCACACACACAGAGCCTCCCTCACACACACAGAGCCCTCCACACACACACACAGAGCCCCCCCCACAGTCAACTAGCTCAGTGCGTACTGTAAAATTACGACATGTACATTGAAAAACAGTTGAGAAGTCTCTTGTCCTAGCACGCAATGTGCCACTCACAACGCAGCTTATCGACAATGAAATATTTCCAATCGAGAGCTTTAAAATCCAAAGGCTGGCACAAGGATCGTCTTATGGGGCTATACAATAAAACGAAGAGGTAGTAAATCTGTAGGACGGTCTCCTTTTATTACCCTCAACGTACCCGTTCTTCATGTCTACCTCCAGGAGACTGCCATAGCCGCCGAAGAAGCGCTGGATGTCCTTTTCCCGAACCTGGTAGCTTAATCTGCCAATGTAGACGCGCGGCATCCTGGATTCAAGAAAAGCTTCGAGCTCTATGTATAACCTAGCACGTCCAGGCAGCTCGTCAGCTTCCCTGCCTCCGCAGCCTGTAAGAAGATGACACAATAGCCTTGCAGCGTGTTTTACTGCGACGTCTGACGTCACACCTATACTGAAGTAACGTATCACGCAGTGAGCCCTAACTAGAGACGTGAAAATAGGACGGTCTTCGTGATTATGCCGCGTACCCATTCCAATCTACATATTAAAAATGTACCGTGTTTTGTTAGTTTCCACGTAGCTAGTCGCTGAACCCAAAATGTATTAAAGCGTCAAAAAGAGAATATAGGGTGCTAGCTTTATCATAGTTTTTCTGAAAAATATTTTGTATTGTCTTCAGAGGTACTGTTACTATAGGCTATTATGCATCTGAAAAATAAAGAATCACAGTACCTAGTGAAGTCTGAAGATATCCTTTTTTGTTTGTTCTTAATTTCCTTTTGCACAGTGGCGATTTCACTATTGATACGAGGCCGCATTCTAATCGGCTGTTTCCTTGGCGTATCTTTTCCATTTCAATAGCCGTCGAACTGAACTGGAATTTGGTACATGCGTATCTACCTTCGCAAATCCCGGTTCGGACGAGACACCCATGTGTGAACTATTTACGCGTAGGTTAGAATTACGAGTTTAAATGTTTATTTATTTATGCGCTTTCATATTGCGCGAACTTTACCCGAAGGTGACAGAGCTTTAAAATAGAACCAGATACATTACATAAGGACTTCACATGAAACCCTGCGCCAGACGAAAAAAAACACACAATTACAAAAATGTTTGCTGGTGAAAGCCTCAAGATAAAATGCGTGTGCATTTACAAAAAGCAAGAGAGGAGCCTCCACACGACCACATTTCTCAGAGGCGAGGCAGAAATGCCTCGGAGAAATGCAGCCTCATTTTAGAATTCGGGGGCGTGTTTTCTTTCTCTCCTCTTCCCATTGGCTGGAAGGTAAAATTCCAGCCAATGGGAAGAGGAGAGAAAGAAAAGAGAAAGAAAGTTAAAAACACACCCCCGAATCCCAAAAAGACGGGGCTTGAACGGAGTGACGCCCCTCTCGTCCAATGGCTGGCCTCCGTTTAGGAAGCCAGCCAATGGAGAAGAGGGGCGGGTTCAAGCCCCACTCTCCAAGACATCAGTTTCTCCCAGCGAGACTGCGCAAGCGCAGCCTTCGCTAGGCGAAACCTAAAAAGGGGGCTCGGTCCCTTCGGTTTATTCTAACTGTATGCCAATATTCCCATTTTAAATGTTTGGGCAAATTCATAAAAGACATGTTAATAATGCATAAAAGAGTACAACTTAGGTGCTCCAAAATGCATTTGTGAATAGGGCTTTAAGTCTCCAGCAAAAGCCTCACTTCCCCGGTAACATTACTCCTTGCAGCCACCACCCCTGCTAAGCTAATGGATGCTCCCAGTCACCTAATGCAAGCTCTTGAATGCAGCTCGGGGCATTAGGAGAAGTACCTACCCACCTTTAGCTCCACCACAAAGCAGGTGTTCCTGCTCTAGTAGCACCGGTAATGTTGACATTTTAACTCGTGGTTGGTTGCATGTGCAGCTCCTGCTTCCTTCTGCTGTCCCATGGAATTTTTAAGGCCAGGGGTATGTGTTGTTCCACATTAAATGAGCTGTACTGGGGGGAGGGGGGCACCTACAAAAACACAAAACCTGCACTAGCGGTTATTAGGACTTGCACTGCTCCGAAATTCTCCATACAATACCTTCTAGATACAAGATGTCCTTTATTGTTTTTTTTTACTATTTAGACTAACCAGCACTTAAGTATGATGCAAATTATGTAGTTGCCCACTTTTGCCAGGAGGTCCCTGTTAGCAATCAGGGCACTTTGAGACCAGACTCCCACAGGGAGCCCTATTACAAGTCAGAGTTAATTCAGAAGAGCTATCATTTGATTATTTTCATACTGTGTACTCAGTAAATACATGTCTTTTCTATCCAGGCATCTTTCCCTCCATCCTACTGGAATATACTATATAGCACAGAGGGTTGTCCAGTGCACCTGCACCCAGATACCTTGTCCCGCCAAAGGAATTCATGGTCTTAGGCACTGCAATCACTCTGCAGATGTGTAGGATAACCCAAATAAAATGACACGAATAGAAGAAAAGATGAGACAGACACAGCTGCTTTGGAAATAAAACGTATGTTCATCAATTAGAATTAAAAATATATTTTGTGGCAGTTTGGTTTTTAAACAGCACAACATCTGATTATGCTATCAGGAAAAAACCTTTCAGACTCCACTGCTCTCTTGGGATGGTGACAGGAAGATGCTGTTCATTTCTAACCCTAATATAATTCACAATACTTCTCTTCCCCCAAGAATAACAGTATTTTTTAGTACATCAAAATATCTAAAGCCTATTTTATTAATTTGGCATGGATAAAAATAAGCATTGTAATTTCCTATTTCAGGCTAGGATCTGTATGGTTAGCTTACCTTTTGAGGGGTGACCCGTGGAGGGGCCTTTCTTTTTTTTTGTAACAGAGTAGTGTGACAAACATTTTATCGTAAAAGTAGAGAATATTATATGACAGTAAAAATGTGAAAAATGCAGCAAAAAACAAGTTATACAATATAAAGTGATACAACTTACTGATATTGAATAAATACATAGCATTCCCATTTTTTTTAAACATTTAAAAAATTTAAGTATGGGAAAGGAAACGGGAAGGAGAGAGAGAACGAAAAAAGGAGAGGAGTTGGAGCCACCTCTCTACCCATGCAAGTTCCACCCCACACCTTTCCATTAGGTTTTCACGCTTCCTCCCGGCACCAGAGCGCTCAATGCAAAGCAGCAGCCAGGAAGTTCCATTTAACTTAAAGGTCTTTGGGCGGACTAGGTGGTGAGCGGAGGATAGGAAAAGAGGCAGGGAACAACACCACAGCTGTGTCCTAAGTCTCCCCAAACACAGGACTGACATGGAGGCCAAATGTCCCCCACTTCTCGTCACACATAAGGCCAAAAAGATAACAGAGGTCACCAACATGCAAGAGAAGGTCAACTTCCGGCAAAAGGGAACCAAGCCGCTGTCAGAGTCGCTCTCTCGTGGGCAGGATTTCTAATTGAGGTCTTGGTATCAGAAATGCCTGCTGCCTGGCAGCCAATCTGGGGACGGGAGGACAAACGAATCCCTCCAGGAAACAAAGTTAAGGATTAATTGACATGCTCGCCTAAAAAGACGCGATATTCAATAATGCATTTTTAATCCATGTGCGCATTCCCACTTAAACCCAACATGATCAATTAACAGAACGGATTCTTACCTGAAAAGCCGTCCCTTTCCGTAAACTGCCCGAAGTGCATTGGTGCGAAAATTAAATAGAAGAGGGAGGAAAAATAAACTGTGCCCATTGTCGTTTTGTGATTCCGCGCAGTTACGAGAGTTTCTTTGCAAGAGGCGCGCCTTGGAAGAGACGCGGAGGACAGGAGCGTGACGCCGTGAGCGTGCACGTTGGTGTTCCCTGCAGCTCGCGCATTCACGGACCGGTGTCTGCTTGTGCACCGGTCTGTGCCACTTAGGAGGTCTTCACAACGACAATAAGGCTCGCCAGCGGCAGCGCGCTTCAACGCAGGCGAGCCCTAAAAAATGATGGTTGCATCACGAAAGCGGAGCATCACATCTCAGAACTAGAAGACACGTCTGCAGGAAGGACAGAATAACTTCTTATTATAGAACGCCTGCTGAAGGTGATAGCCACCAAAAATTAAGACATAGAATCAAGATAGCGTAGAAACAACACAAGCATCCTAGGTGTAGCGGAGTCCACGAATACTGGGAAGATGGAGGTCTACGTTGAGCGCCTACTCACAAAGGTATTTGGAATGGGGGTGTTCTCAATGTTGCTCGTGGTAGAAAGAGCTCATCGACCGCTTACTGGCCGACCTCCGCCCGGAGCCTCTCCAAGGCCAATCATCGCCAGGTTGTTAAATTATCGCATTAGCGACACTGCCCTTTGGCTGGCCAGGGAGACACAACTACTCTCCTTCGAGGGCTCAGACATTGTCATGTACCCAGATTTTACCATGGCGGTGTGGGAGGCTCAGAAAAAGTTTTTGTGGGTAAAGAAGAAACTCCAACAGGCAAACATCACATACACCATGCTCTACCTGGCGCGCCTCCGAATAACACATCAGGTGAAACAACACTTCTTCACAAATCCGCAGGATGTAGCGCACTTCCTGAAAAGCACATGCAGAAGATCCTCCCCAGACGGAGACGGTTCCGGGCCGTTCCGGCTCACCCTCGTCTATAGCGGAACAGGGCTAACAGAAGCTAATAGCAATGGCCACGAAGAACACTGGATTGGTGAGGTGGGGGCTGATGGCCCAAACTGAGCCTTTATATGACACTCCGAACTGAGCATATTGTCATTATCAAATGCACAGCTACTGACCAAAAGAGAGCAGAAACAGGCATTAACGCTGGCCCTGCAGTGCCTTAACATACAAGACTAATATATAGGACACACAGCATGAAAAAGAATATGTTCTCGGCACCCTCGTTCCATCGAGGAAGACTTGTTGTGCCCTCCATTGACACCCCAGTAGGACAATCCCTAAAACTAACTTTAATGGGACATCTTCGCGTTCGAACCACCGGTGGGACGGTGGTGGGTGGACTTAATTTACAGCAAGTTGGAAAAGTTGTTGCGGGTGGGGGAGGGAGGGAAGATGCATCCAATCAGATTGAGGTACACAATGTCTCATCAGTCAAAACAGGAGTCATGCTGGCAGAAAATTGTGGGGAGGATTTATTTCAACAGATTGTGAGACATATGCAGTATACACCCCATAACTGACAAACCTAAAGCTACAGGAATAAATCTCCTAATCTGGAATGTACAGGGGTTGGGGGATCCACATAAACGCAGACAGATCCTAAGTTATCTGGACAGACACAATGTTAATATAGCCCTCTTACAGGAAACACACCTGGGGTCTGGGACGGAACTTCGCTTCGCGTCTCGCTGAGCAGAACATAGGACTTTCTCCTCTTATTCCACATACGCACGGGGGACAGGGATACCCATCAAAAATAACACAACATATGTGGCAATGGGGGAGACGCGGGATACACAGGGACGCTAGAGTATCATTTGAGGCAGGTTGGCTAGCTAATCTGTTATCCTGGTGTGCTGCTATGGCTCAAATGTAGATGACCCCTCTTTCTTTAATATTTTATGGGGTTAGGTGATGGATATAGGATCCACTTACGTATTATGGGTGGGGAGACTTTAATACCGCGCTGGAACCCCATGGAGATAGATCAAATACTCGGCCACACAAAAGCAGCTATAACATAATTACGGACAACCAGCTACTAGACGCATGGCAGCATCTTCATCCCCAGATAGAAGAAGGCACTCACTACTCAGCAGTACATTCAACATGGTACAGACTAGACTACTCGATAGTTTCTAGGGGTATGGGCACTTGGGTAGCACAGGCACAACACCCTGCATGTACCTTTTCAGATCACTCCCCGGTGCGACTTACACTTGAACCCCCGTCTGAATGTATGCCACGAGCAGCATGGCGACTTAATCCTGCAATGTTGTTGGATAACCCCTTCAGAGAAGAGATAAGGTAGGAAATACGTGAATTCTTCCAGAGAAATTATAAATCGATCCCCCGTATAGCCACAGTGTGGGAGGCCTTTAAGGTCACCATACGTGGCCTGTGCATCGTGAGGGGGGAGGAGTGCTGCGCAACATAAAGAACACCCATACCTGCATAGAGGCTCAACTTAAACAACTAGAACAGCTTGTAGCAGCTCAGGCAGTCATAGCACTAATTGATCTTAGAGAAAAGGTAGTGGAATCTAAGGAGACAGCAGAACGGGGATTTGTGTTCCATACCAAATACTTCAGAGCCCGTAGGTACGAGGAGGGAGAGAGACCGGGGAAAGCCCTGGCGGAACAGGTACGACATCCCAGATTTTCCAACTATGCACTGAAGATACAAAATATATATGGTTCCGCACATAAAGACACAGAGGCTATCCTACAAGCATTCACTAATTATTACAATGAACTATACACGTTCAAAGAGATACAAACTGCCATGCTAGGGACATACTTGGAGGATGTGGCACCGGGGTGGATGGGAGACACCCAACGGGATTTCCTCTCTCCTGAAATTGTAGAAGACTAAATTAAAACGCTGACAGTGCAGTTGTGCTCAAGTAGAGCCCCTGGCTCGGACAGCCTACCAGCAGAGCTTTATAAGACATACATCAAATACCTGACTTAAGCAGGTCTACATAGAGGCAAGAGAGGAGGGAACTGTCCCTATGACAATGCGGGACGCGACAATTGTTTCATTGCTGAAGCCCGGGAAAATGGGTAATAAATGTGAATCCTGTAGGCAGCTTTCGTTAATTAATTGTGGTGCTAAAACATTAGCTAATGTGCTCACCAACAGGTTCAGCCTTCTGATGAGCTCCTTGGTATTGCCCACTAGGCGGGATTCATCCCCGGAAGGTCAACGTCACATAACTTGAAAATGCTCTTCTCTTTGTTTCAAGGCGAGGGCCCTGAAATAGAGGCGGTGGCAGTCTTTCTTGACACCACCAAGGCATTTGATTCAGTGGAATGGGTTTTCCTGATGGGGGTGTTGGGGCGCATGGGTATGCCGTATGATTACCTCTCCTGGATTATACTGCTGTATCAACAGCCACAGGTGAAAGTACTCATAAATGGAGTATGCTCAGACCCGTTTACACTATCGCACAAGTTAATACCTTCGGTAATGATATATCTGTAAGAAACAGTAGTTAGTATTATTCCTTAAATTAGAATATACCCAGGCGTCAGACTGGATCCGGAAACTTTTGCGTAGCAGTACCCTTGCGCATCGGTAGGCGTCGTCTGCGGCTCGGCGTCCGTTGCCGGGATGACGCCGCCCGCGCTCGCTGACGTCAGTTATTATACACAGCTTTTCCGCGCCAGAAAACGCAGAGCCATGATAAAAACCAACACTGGTGCCATAGAAACTAGGGCCATGAAAGGGGATGACCTTAACCCTAGATATCTGCTCGCAGAACGGGGAGGATGGGTGGGGCGGTGTGGACGGGAAGAGCCACTTACCTCTCCTGGGCGACCCCGGAACGGGGAGATCCTGACCGCTAACCCTCCTGCGTCTGTGACGACCAGGACACAACCTCTCTTTGTCTCCCTGCAGGACTCCGACCTACAGACAGAACTGGAAGCAGACCCGGATGCGACATTCTCCGAGCCCCGAGAGACCGGAAGTGGTGACCCGGAAGTGACTGGACGCGAACCCGGAAGTCCCGCCCCCAACAACAGACGGAGAAGCAGAAAAGCGACGACGAAGAGGGGAGAGCGTCCCAGATAGCCGACTCGTGGCAGGAGACAGCGTGCAGAGGACCAGTGACGTTGAGTGGACAGGGAGAGAGGAGTAACGGCGAGGAAGCGGAGGAAGTCTGGGCGGAGGAGTGGTGGAACCCTCTGGAGGTGGCTGGAGAGCGGCCGTGACTCGTCGGAGAGTCACGGCGGGGCGCGTGAGTACCCTGTTACCGTCTCCGTGTTTCCCCGTTGTAGATAGTTGTATATATCTGTATAGTGATAGCCCACTCATAGACATCACCTTTGCACTGTAGATATAGTTAGGAGTCACACTGATTCACAAGCGTGTAAACTAGTCACCCCCCCTTCTCCCTCACTAGAACACCTCTGATCTTTCCCCTCCCGCCTTCTCTACCCTTCCTTCTAAAACCTCCCTTCCTTACCCGCCCCACGTTCCTTCTGGCCCTCACACTACCCGGTGCTGGTGTTAGTACTCCGCAAGTCCACATCGGTAAGGACTGAACCCCTCTGCTTCTCTGTTTCCCTCCGAGGTTGCACCAGAGCCGTCCTTGAAAGACCAGGCGACCGACGGGAGAAGAACCATTCCCCCACGGACCAAGACGACGAGAGTCTCCGGCTTACAGTCTACACCCCTTGTACCACCCTGATTGTTAATCCCACAATAAACAAGCAGCTACCATAGCCAAATATATACGGCCTCCACGCCTGTTATTCCGGTCTGCACCAACCCCCAGTCCACATCTGGTGTCAGAAGTGGGATCCGGAAGCATGGAGGCCGCCGTTCAAAAACTCGCTGACAACCAGGAGCTCCTCGGGAAGATGATGGAACGCTTCCTCAAAACCGCCGAGGACGACAGGGGCCAACTCCACGACGTCCTCAAAGACCAGGGCTCTGCACAAGACCGAGCCCTTGGTAAACTCGCCGATGTAATGGGTCAACAGAGACCAGCCTCCTCCTTGCCGTCTGTAGTTCTGCAAAAATATGTCCCGGGAGAAGACCCGGACTTCTTCTTCACGAACTTCGAACGGTTGGCTCAAGCATCAGCATGGCCGGTTGACCGCTGGGGTCATTACTTGGGGCCTCTGTTGACGGGAGAACTACAGGCTGCCTATCAACAGGCTAACATACAAGGGCAGACTCCGTACCAGGACATCAAGACCTGTATCCTAGAAAGGCTTGGGATCGACGACGAGATCTACAGGGTGCGACTGCGACAAGCCCGGGAAGGACCACAAGAAACGCCCCGTGCTTTGTCCTTCCGGATCCAGGATTTGACCAACCGGTGGTTAAAGCCCGCTACAGCCACAAAAGAAGAGATCCTGTCCAAAATATATTTAGAGCAATTCCTGGCCTCTTTACACCCGGCCACCCAGAAATGGGTCAGACAACATGCGCGTCTAACATTGGACACTGCCGTAGAGATCGCCAGTGCCTTCAGCCGGGCCCAAGACTTCCAGAAGAAGGACGAACACCCCAACCGTACGTCCCAGGGAGGCCATCCTCGAGCGCTGCGACCAACCGCTCCCCGAAAACCAGAACCCGTCCCGTTGTTTCCGTTCCCGATGTCTCCACGGCCCAGTCACCCCGGTCCCCAGTGCTACCAGTGTGGAGGCTACGGCCATATAGCGCGGTTCTGTCCCCAGAAGGAAGAACCCATGGAAGTTGGACTGGCTAGAAACTATGTGTGTCTTTCTATGGATGCCAACCCTCCTCCCTTCCGGTGTCCGGTGAAGATCGACGGACACCCCATGATGGCCCTCGCCGACTCAGGGTGTAGACAAAGCGTGGTAAGGCCACAGGAATTGCCCAGACCTGTGGGACCTACGACAGGCGTGGTAGACATACAATGCGTACACGGAGATACCAAGAGGTACCCCACCACCCGGGTCCAAGTACAACACGCCTCGGGGGAAAGGAGCCCCCTTACGGTAGGCCTGGTTCCTTACCTACCGGAACAGGTGATCCTGGGTAGCGACTACCATGGACTAGCCCGCCTACTGCAGGAGGCCACGGACTCCTTGGAAAAATGGTGGTCCGAGGCACCCTTTTCCCAGAACCCTCCTCCAGTGACCCCAACTACCAGAACCCCAAAGACAAGGGGACAAAAGAAGAAAGAAAAAAGGACACACAGAACAGCCTTTCCTGCCCAAGTCGACACCCATCCATGGGAAACGGACCGGGAGTTTCGGGCCGCCCAGCAAGAAGACCCGATACTACAGGATGCCTGGGGCCGTGCCATAGACAACGAAGACCCCCTGCACGTATGTCCGTATTTCTTCAAAAAGAACGGGTTGTTGTATAGGAAAGGTGGACACCAACAGGAGTCTCAACTACTCGTTCCTGGTCCCTTTCGAGACAAAGTGCTGTTACTGGCACATAGCCATTTGTTAGGGGGTCATTTCGGTGACGACAAAACCGGACAGAACATTCTTGACAAGTTCTACTGGCCTGGGGTATACAAACAAGTGAGCCAATACTGTAAGGAATGTCCGGTATGCCAAAAGAACAGTCGATACAGACCTCCAAAGGTACCCCTACAACCTCTCCCTCTCATTGACATCCCATTCAGTAGGGTTGGGATGGACCTGATAGGCCCCATGTTGCCCTCCCGGACCGGGTGCAGGTATGCCCTTGTCTTAGTGGATTATGCTACACGCTTTCCCGAGGCAGTCGCCCTAAAACAGCCTACCACCCAAAACATTGCAAAAGCCCTGGTGAACATCTTCACCCGGGTAGGTTTTCCGCGGGAGATATTAACGGACCAGGGCACCCCATTCGTCTCTTCCCTTATGCGCCAGGTATGTTCACAGCTGGGCATCAAGCAAATTAGGACCTCTGCCTACCACCCCCAGACCGATGGGTTGGTAGAGCGCTATAATGCCACCCTGAAGACCACTCTCAAAAAGCTGTTGGGACTAGAGAGTCGTCGATGGGAGGAAATGCTACCGTTGGCTCTGTTCGCCATCCGATGCCAAGTTCAGAGCAGTACCGGATATTCCCCCTTTGAACTCCTCTACGGGAGAGCTCCCAGGACACTTCTAGACATGGCCCGCGAAGCCTGGGAGGCCGAGCCCGATCGGACCCGACCTCTACCCGAATATGTTGCCAACCTAAAAACCCACCTGGGTCAGATCAGGGAGATTGTGAGACAAAATATGCTGACTGCACAGGCTACCCAAAAACGTCAGTACGACCGAGGAGCCAAGGCAAGAACCTTCAACCCGGGTGATCTTGTTCTTCTTCTCATACCCTCATCAGACCACAAATTGTTAGGCCAGTGGCAAGGGCCGTACCCCATAACCAGACAAGTGACACCTGTCACCTACGAGATAGAAATGGACCACACTCGCAACCAAAGACAGATATATCATGTTAACCTCCTGAAGAGGTGGGAGGGCCCACAGCCAGTGCTCTCCAGCGTGTCATGCCCAAAGGCTCCCCACTTCGAGGGTTGTGTGGACCCGGATCTACCCGCCAACAAGCGACAAGAACTACGGACTGCCCTCTCTCCATTGCAGTTGGTGTTCTCCTCCCTGCCTGGACACGCCAAGGTCATTGAGCATGCCATCCATACAGAACCTGGGAAGGTCGTACGACAGCGACCCTATCGAGTCCCAGAGGCACGCAGGACAGTAATACGGGAGGAGACCAAACAAATGTTGCAAATGGGCATCATTGAGCCCTCCATAAGTTCTTGGAATTCGCCCATAGTTCTTGTCCCGAAACCAGACGGCTCTACACGCTTTTGCATCGACTTTCGCGAAGTCAATAAGGTTTCCAGTTTTGACACTTATCCGTTGCCTAGGGTGGACGAGATGATAGAACGCATAGGACAGGCCAGCTACATCAGTACGCTGGACCTATGTAAAGGATATTGGCAGATCCCCCTAAAAAGCGAGGATAAGAAGAAGACAGCGTTCTCCACTCCAGACGGCCTGTTTCAGTTCAGAGTCATGCCCTTTGGGCTTCACGGGGCCCCGGCGCCATTCCAACGGGCCATAAACATAGTCCTGCAACCCCATGCCCAATACGCAGGAGCGTATCTGGATGATATAGTCATTTACAGCAATGACTGGCAAACGCACCTGTCCCATCTGAAACGTGTTATCACCTCCCTAGGGGATTATGGATTCACTATCAATCCCTCGAAGACCGTCCTGGCTGCGCAGACTGTAAAATATTTAGGGTTCCTGCTGGGAGAAGGCGTCATACGCCCTCAGGACAACAAAATAAAAGCCATTCAGTCCATTCCATTCCCCCAAACTAAAAAGGACCTCCGGGCTTTCCTGGGGCTTCTGGGGTACTATAGGCGGTTCATCCCCAACTTTTCGCAAACTGCTGTCCCATTGACAGACCTCCTAAAGAAACAAACGCAAACAGAGGCCTTGTTAAGTCATCCCACACCACAGATGCAAAAGGCCTTCCAGGACCTGAAACAGTCCCTGGTATCCGAACCAGTACTAATCAGCCCGGACTACACCCAAACCTTCATCTTGCAAACAGACGCCTCAGATCAGGGATTGGGTGCTGTACTGTCCCAAAAAGATAAAGCAGGGGTAGAGAGACCCATATTGTATCTCAGCAGGAAACTCTTTCCTCGAGAAACCAACTATGCGGTAGTCGAAAAAGAAGCCCTGGCCATCAAATGGGCCATAGAGAGTCTGCGCTATTATCTGGAGGGTCGTGAATTCCTACTATACACAGACCACGCTCCCCTAGAGTGGATGGCTCGTAATCGGGGTCATAACGACCGGGTGCTTAGGTGGTTCCTGTCCTTGCAACCCTACCGGTTCAAAACCTTTCACAGGAAAGGGGTGGAACAGGGCAATGCGGACTATTTATCTAGGTATCCCCCACCTGCCTCCCCCACAAGAAAGACAGCTAGGGAAAGGGGATGTGGACGGGAAGAGCCACTTACCTCTCCTGGGCGACCCCGGAACGGGGAGATCCTGACCGCTAACCCTCCTGCGTCTGTGACGACCAGGACACAACCTCTCTTTGTCTCCCTGCAGGACTCCGACCTACAGACAGAACAGGAAGCAGACCCGGATGCGACATTCTCCGAGCCCCGAGAGACCGGAAGTGGTAACCCGGAAGTGACTGGACGCGAACCCGGAAGTCCCGCCCCCAACAACAGACGGAGAAGCAGAAAAGGCGACGACGAAGAGGGGAGAGCGTCCCAGATAGCCGACTCGTGGCAGGAGACAGCGTGCAGTGGACCAGTGACGGAGAGCGGACAGGGAGAGAGGAGTAACGGCGAGGAAGCGGAGGAAGTCTGGACGGAGGAGTGGTGGAACCCTCTGGAGGTGGCTGGAGAGCGGCCGTGACTCGTCGGAGAGTCACGGCGGGGCGCGTGAGTACCCTGTTACCGTCTCCGTGTTTCCCCGTTGTAGATAGTTGTATATATCTGTATAGTGATAGCCCACTCATAGACATCACCTTTGCACTGTAGATATAGTTAGGAGTCACACTGATTCACAAGCGTGTAAACTAGTCACCCCCCCTTCTCCCTCACTAGAACACCTCTGATCTTTCCCCTCCCGCCTTCTCTACCCTTCCTTCTAAAACCTCCCTTCCTTCCCCGCCCCACGTTCCTTCTGGCCCTCACACTACCCGGTGCTGGTGTTAGTACTCCGCAAGTCCACATCGGTAAGGACTGAACCCATCTGCTTCTCTGTTTCCCTCCGAGGTTGCACCAGAGCCGTCCTTGAAAGACCAGGCGACCGACGGGAGAAGAACCATTCCCCCACGGACCAAGACGACGAGAGCCTCCGGCTTACAGTCTACACCCCTTGTACCACCCTGATTGTTAATCCCACAATAAACAAGCAGCTCCCATAGCCAAATATATACGGCCTCCACGCCTGTTATTCCGGTCTGCACCAACCCCCAGTCCACAGGCGGTAAGGAATCTAATACTAACTACTGTTTCTTACAGATATACCGTTACCGAAGGTAAGTAACTTGTGCATCTGAAAGAAACAGGTTAGTATTAGATTCCTTACCTTAGAATAGATACCCCAGCAATACCAACCCCGGTGGTGGGTCTGTGAACCAATGATCACACCAGAAAGTCCTGCAGAACGGAACGGCCGAAAAAGCCATCTCTCCGGACTTGGCTGTCCAGGCAGTAGTGTCTTGGGAACGTGTGTAGCGAGGCCCACGTAGCTGCCTGACAGACGTCCAGCAAAGGGACTCCCCGGCCCAGGGCAGTAGTAGCCGCCGTGGCCCGTGAGGAATGGGCACGAAGCCCCACAGGAGGCTCCTTTCGAGCCAAAGAGTAACAAGCCTTGATGCACAAGACGACCCATCGAGAAATGGTTCGTTTGTGCACCGCCAGTCCCTTCTTAGCGCCCACGTAACCAATGAAGAGTTGGTCATCCACCTGGAACTGACGTGTGCGATCCAAATAGAATAAGAGCGCACGTTTTGGGTCCTGACGGTCGAGCCTCTCTTCCTCCTTTGAGGGATGCAGAGGCGGAAAGAAGGTGGGCAAAGTGATGGACTGCCCGATGTGGAAGGCTGTGACTACCTTGGGCAGGAAAGAGGGTTGCGTCTGCAACACAACTTTGTCCGGATGGACTGAAAGGAAAGGAGGCTGAGAAGAAAGGGCCTGAAGCTCACTCACTCTCCTGGCAGAGGCGATGGCAACCAGGAAAGCGGCCTTCAGAGTAAGGAGACGTAGAGGACAGTTATGAAGTGGCTCAAAGGGAGCGCACATCAGGAAAGTTAGAACATGGTTCAAGTCCCACTGAGGCATCACGAAAAGGAACTGGAGGAAACATATGAGTGATGCCCTTCAAAAACCTATTTACAACCGGGGACTTGAACAAAGAGGGCTGATCAGGTAGCCTTAAGAAGGCGGAAATGGCAGAGAGGTAGCCCTTCAGAGTGCCCAGAGCAGAGCCTTGCTGGGCAAGAGAAAGAAGAAAGAGGAAAACCTCTGAAAGAGGGGCAGAAAGGGGATCCACAGCCTTTGCTGTGCACCATGCCACAAATTTGTTCCACCTGCAGGCGTATACCGATTTTGTGGAGGGACGCCTGGCTGCCAGGATGACATTACAGACTTCAGGAGGCAAGTCCAATTGCCTCAACTGCCACCGCTCAATCTCCACGCATGTAAGTGGAGACTAGACAGGTTCGGGTGGAGGACCGTCCCCTACTGCTGCGACAGAAGGTTCTCCTGAAGGGGCAGACGAATCGGGGGATCGACAGACATGCTGAGAAGCTCGGGATACCAGAACCTCCGTGCCCAGTCCGGAGCCACAAGGATGACTTGGGCCCGGTGGCGCCTGATCTTCTTCAGCACTCTGGGCAGAAGTGGTATAGGCGGAAAGGTGTACAACAGACCGCAACTCCACTCGCGACGAAAAGCGTCTCCGAGCGAGTGTCGCCTTGAAAATTCCAACGCGCAGAACTGATGACATTGTGCGTTCTCTTTTGTGGCGAATAGATCTAACCAAGGCTCTCCCCACTGCTGAAGAGGCCTTGCGCCACGTCCGAGTTCAGACGCCATTCGTGATCCATCATGCACCGACGGCTGAGTTCGTCCGCCCTGGTGTTCAGGGAACCTGCCAGGTGTTGAACCACCAGGGTCACGCACTGATGTTCCAGCCCCTGCCAGAGGCGCAGAGCTTCCTGGCATAGGGTCCACGACCCCACCCGCCCTGTTTGTTGCAGTACCACATGGCGGTGGTGTTGTCTGTGAACACCTGCACCACACTCCCCCGGACAGAGGGGAGGAATGCCTTCAGTGGAAGTCGGATCGCCCGCAGCTCCAGAAGGTTGATATGGATCTGGGACTCCGCCGGAGACCAGAGGCCTCTGATCTCCGTCTCTCCCATGTGGCCTCCCCAGCCCTGGAGGGACGCGTCCGTCACAACTACGTGCTCCGGTTGGGGTAGGGAGAGGGATCTGCCGCTGACCCAATCGCGGTCTGTGAGCCACCACTGCAACTGTTTTGCAGTGCCCTCCGAGATCAAGACATGGTCGGACAAGTTGCCCTGATGCTGGGCCCACTGAAACTTCAGGTCCCACTACAGAGCCCGCATCCGCCACCTGGCGTGATGCACCAGAAGGATGCAGGAGGCCATCAGT
The DNA here is from genome assembly GCF_964261635.1 of Lissotriton helveticus. Lineage (NCBI taxonomy): Eukaryota > Metazoa > Chordata > Amphibia > Caudata > Salamandridae > Lissotriton > Lissotriton helveticus. The sequence continues at coordinate 1,353,097,742 of NC_136059.1, read as the reverse complement.
CCCAGAAGCCGCAGCGTCAACCTGACAGAGACTCTGGATAAAGGCTGACAGATCAGAATCAGAGCCTGAATATCCCGAACCCGCTGTTCGGGAGGATAAACCCGAAACTGCGCCGAGTCTAGAACCGCTCTGATGAAGAGGAGCTTCTGAAAGGGACACAGGTGCAACTTCGGCACATTGATGGAGAACCCCAGCAGGTGCAGGAGGTCGGCCGTAGTCTGGAGGTAGCTGACGACTGTCTGGGGCGAGGTAGGGGAAGACTGAAACCCCTAACTTGCGCAGATGAGCTGCGACCACCGCCATCACTTTCGTGAACACCCGTGGGGCGCTGGTAAGGCCGAAGGGGAGCACGGTAAACTGAAAATGCTCATTGCCTACCGTGAACCGCAGGTAGTGCCGGTGGGCCGGCTAGACGGGGATGTGGAAATAAGCGTCCTGCAAGTCCAACGCTACCATCCAGTCTCCTGGGTCCAGGGCAGCTAAGACCTGAGCCAGTGTCAGCATCTTGAACCTCCCCTTCCGGAGGAAGCCGTTGACGTTCCGCAGGTCCAAGATAGGGCGTAGGCCCCCTTTGCCCTTCCATGGAACCAGAAAGTAGTGGGAGTAACAACCACACCCTACTTCTGGCCCAGGAACGTGCTTGATGGCCCCCTTGGCCAAGAGGGCTGCAACTTCCTCTCGCAGAAGATTCAAGTGATCTCCGACACGCGGTGGTACTGCGGTGGCATGGCTGGAGGGGTCGCCTCGAAGGGGAGGGAGTAACCCCTTCGGACGATTTGCAGCACCCACCTGTCCGATGTGATGTCGCGCCAGTGGAGGAGGTGATGGCAAACCTTGCCCCCCACTGGCGTCTTGTGGGCCTGAAAGCTCGGACTAGGAAGGCTTTGAGGCGGATGCTGCGGGGGTGCCGCGCTGGATGTTAGTCTGCGGCCCGTGGCTGGCAGGACGTGTGGGGGCGCCCCTTCCTTGGCCACGAAAGGGGCGAAAGGCAGCAGATTGCTGGCGCGGGGCCGACAGGTTCAAGGACTTGGCCGTAGCCCTGGAGTCCTTAAAGCGCTCAAGCGCATTTCTGCCTTGTCGCCAATGAGGCGACTGCCATCAAATGGCATGTCCATAAGGGTGTTTTGGACATCAGCAGAAAAGTTGGCGAACCTCAGCCAGATGAATCGCCACCGTCGTTGCCATCGCTCTACCCAGCGAGTCTAGACCCTCCGCAAGGGCTTGGGCGAGTTTAGTCCGGGCCTCCTCCGGACATTGTGGCAGCACGTCCGCGACTGTGTCCCACAAAGAGTGGGTATAACGGCCCAAGAGGCATGCGGTGTTAACTGACCGCATCCCCAAACTCAGTGAGGAGAACATCTTTTTGCCATATTGTTCGTACCTCTTGGATTCCCGATCGGGGGGAGCCGTCGGGTATGCGGTCTGTGAGTTAGAGGCCTGTATGACCAGGCTCTCGGGGCTGGGGTGGGTGGACAGGAAGCAAGGGTCGCCCGGAGCCGGGCAGTGGCGTCTGGCCACGTTCCTATCTACAGGAGGACCGGTAGCGGGCCTGGACCAAGTGCCCAGAAGAACGTCAGACAAGGCCTCATTAAACGGCAACAGAGGCTCCGGAGAGCTTGCTAGCGGTTTAAGGACCTCAGTGAGGAGGTTAGTCCTCACGGCCGAGACAGGGAGCTCAAGGGATAAGGCCTTGGCCGCCCGTGTCAACACCACACTATAGGCTGCCCCCTCCTCCATAGCCACGGTAGGAGGAGCTCACCTGCCCAGTCCTGATAAGGCTGGCACTCACTTGCCAGAGGGTCCTCAGACCCCTCCCAATCCGCCTCGCCACCCATCTCCTGGTATTCAGGGTCAAATGATGGGGCTGGATCATAGAAGAAAAAATCTCCCATCAGCGTCAAATGCGGCGTCGAGCGACGCCGCTCCTGCGTCGGAACCGGACCGAGGGGGGGACTGGGGACGGCCATGGTCGGCACCGGTGGCGACACCCTACGAGCCGGCGCCAGCGAGGTCGACCGGCGACGACCCAGATCCGGGCCCGGAGCACCCGACAGCGCCGGGGCCGAAGCACCCGGCCCGCTTTGGCTCCCAGTCGGGGCCGCTGGGCCCGAAGGCACCGCGGAACCCGGCGGAGGAGTGAGCGACCTCATGGCCGTGAGGAAGACGTCGATCTCCTCCGGCGTCGCGTTCTGCCCTGGTACCGGCGGGTATGGAGCAGGCCACGACTCCTGCGGCTCCGACGGAGCCGCGTGGGCGGTGTCACCCAAACCCCCGGCCGCGTCGCGCGAGCGTCGGGGTGAGTCGGAAGAGCAATGTCGCCTCTTCGACTTCTTGTGCCTCTTACCTGAGGACTTGGAGCTCGAGGAGTGGTGTCGATCCTTCGAGCCGTGATGACTCCGGCCCTGCGACCGGTCCCTCGACCTCCTTCCGGACCGGGACCTCGAACGGCGTGGGGCCGACTGCTGGAGCTCGAGGTGCTTGCGGGACCACTTCCGGCTAGCCTCCAACGTCAAGACCCGGCAGTTGGGGCACGACTTGTCATCGTGGTCGGGCCCCAGGCAATGAAGACACGGCGATGGGGGTCGGTAACCGACATCAGTCGGTTGCAGTCGATACAGGGTTTAAACCCGGGCATACCTACCGGCACCGTCAGAGTCGTTCGACTTCGAAAAATATGATCAAAGAGATCAAAAAGTTTAGTCAAAAAATGACTAAAGGGTACCACTGTTCCAGGATCGGCGCTTGCTGGCGCGGAAAAAATAGGAACAGACGTCAGCGCGCGAGGACGGCGTTTAAGTACTGCGGCGACGTCATCCCGGCGCCGGGCGCGGAGCCGCAGACGACGCCTACCGATGCGCAAGGGTACTGCTACGCAAAAGTTTCCGGATCCTGTCTGACGCCTGGGGTTATTCTAAGGTAAGGAATCTAATACTAACCTGTTTCTTTCAGATACGGGGAACAACACAGGGATGCCCACTCTCACCCCTGCTTTTCGCACTGGCAGTGGAGCCACTCGCTGCGAAGCTGCATCAATACCATCAGGAACAAGCCATACCTTATCCCATTAAACACATACTGGTGTCTCTATATGCAGATGATATAACAATCTATGTGTGGAACTCACAAATAAGTGAGTCTAAAAACTGAGAGAATGCACTGCATTTAGAGGGATATCAGGCATCAACATCAATTGGGAGAAAACACAGATCTCCCCACTTACAGAAGTAACCCAGAAGTACACTCTTGACTACCCCATTGAATGGCGTGAGGCGGAAGTTAAATACCTAGGGATGGTAATTTCCAGAGATAGGACAGAGCTAATGCTGGCTAATTATGGGCAGACACTAGCCTCCCTGACAGACAAGATCATGCGGTGGATAACCATGCCACTCTCAATAGCAGGACGAATTTCATTAATAAAAAAGGTGATGCTGCCTAAACCATTATATCTCTTAATAAATATATCATACAACCACAGGTGGCACTTTTTTTAAAAACACAATCAGATTGGAATGGGGAGGTAAACAACCTCGCCTTAAATGGGACGCTCTCACATGCCCCTTTTCACAAGAGGACTTCGAAGCACCCGACATGAAACTTTACTACCTTTGTGCACATGCGCACTTAGCAGTGTCTTACATGCCACACTTAGCAGTTGAGCAAGGGTACATGGATCCAATTCACTTAGAGTTTCATTGCACATAAGCCTAAGCATAGAGATACAGATTCCACCAAGGTAGAATGTACCACTGCTGCATGGAAGGGCATTGCAGATAGGGTAGCAGCACCAATGCTTTATTTGCCTAGATTGAGCCTCCTACAGCGGCCAGAGCTTGGTGTGACACAAGAAGTATGAGTTACTTACCTTTGGTAACAATGTATCTGGTAGAGACGATTCTAGCCGCAGATTCCTTAATGTAGAATTATCCCCAGGCGTGAGACTGGATCTGGAAAACTTTTTTGCCTTAGCATCCCTGCAGGCTGGGGGATGGCACCACGTGACTACGCCCTAACCTCGTCCTCCCACCCCGGTGCGCCTACGTCACTTTTCTTCGGAGAACGTTTGCCGCGCCACAACGCAGAGCGATTACAAACAAAAAACTGTGAGAATACTGGAACAGTGTGCGAAAAAATCAGCTAAACAGAAAGGGAGAAACGAATGGTGATAAATAGCACCATCCACAATAGTGCCAGGCCCTTTAGCACCAAAAGTCATGGAAGGAAAGAACAGAGCACAGCTACTACAAGCAAGCCTGCAAAAAATTATGACAAGCCTGCAAACAAACATGACAGCCTCCCTGGGGCGAGAAAGCATATGAAAAATTGCACAGCAGACGAAGAAGTCTGCAACCACAGCCCAGAACAGAGAAGGGCATCAAGGCCAGAACGGAAGAGGAACGACAATTCAACCCCAGACGACACCAGCAGAGAGAGACATCTCCTGAAAAGAGCTAAGGGTCGAGATCCAGCCAAGAGACCTCAACCCCAATGACTGCAGAGGAGTCGTAAGTGCCATCAACGAAAGGAAGAAGAGCACAAGCAGACCCCACACTGGAGACCAGGGTGCAGGGGCGCAGAATCTCCCATGAAATCATCAAACAATCCCCAGAAGGAAAGATATGGAGCAAACAACAAGACTAGCATCCCCCTAGGGAGGAATTAAGAAAAGGTTCTCACAGAAGACAACCACCCGGAGGCAGGCGAGTGCAGAAGAACAAAGAAGGGTCCTTGCAGAATAAGAAGGAAGGGTGGGTCGTTAAGGAATCTGGGGCTAGAATCATTTCTACCAGATGTAAATGTACATCGTTAACGCAGGGAAGTAACTTGTACATCTGACAGAGACTACTAGCCGCAGATTCCTTAACGTAGAATAGATACCGTAGCCATACCCAAGGGGAAGGAGGGTCTGCGAGAGGACCTCTCCAGCTCAGGCGAACACAAGACCCCAACAGGGGACAAATCACAGGGCCAGGGAAAATAGCCCAGTCCTCCCCAACAGGGGATGAGTCAAAGGGACAGGGGAAAGAGCCCAGTCCCCGCCCGCCAGCAGAAGAGAACCACAGCATCGTGGAAAAACACCAGCCCCACAGGGGATGTGTTATAACGACAAAAGAGGCAGCCCAGCCCTCACCAAGCAGGAGAAAGCAAGGGCAATTCGCAAGGAGGCCAGAAGTCAATCTACCAAGGACCTCCACCGGAAGCCCAAGAGGCACAGGCAACGTAGAGGAGTACCGAGGAAGAAGAGCAACCCAGAGACTCCAAGGTGAAGGGGTAGAAACAAAGACAAGAGCCCTCCACCGGAAACACACCCAGTGAAGAGGGCAGCCGAATCCATCACAGCTGGAAGTCAACAGACCAGACAGAACAGCGCCTCAGCAACAAGGCAGGTGGGAGAAGAAAAACATAGTCCCACAAGGTTCCTGCAAAACAAGAAGCAGGGACGCCGGGCCCTACTCCGAGGCCCCTGGCAGTAGACCAGAAGAGCAGGTGGGCGCAGCTGGACGCTGAGAAGCACCACAGAACTAAACGTCCAAACCACATCGTCCAGGCGGGTGCAGCTGGGCGCCAACAAGCGACCAGCCGGAAGATAAGAGGAGAAACAAGTAGGACGAACCAAGCCGTCAACACAGTAAAATAACCCCTCTGGAACACCAGACAGAGAACCAGGTCAAACGGCAGAAAAAGGGCAAAAACACCGCAGCACAATGCCGTAGATGGCAGAGAAACCGCACCACCGGCATACAGCGACACCAGGAAGAGCGAGGAACCTGCAAGGAGGAGTCCACACGTTCCCAGCGTAAGACAGGGCTATACAATAGCTACAAGTACCCCAAGTAGGGTAGGACATGTCCCAAGAAAGTGTGGGAACCACTCTTAGGGAAGAAAAATCCTGCATCAGAGAACAAAACTATAAACCTGCGGCAGAAACCACAGAAGGCTTAGAAATCAGCCAAAAGGTAATCCTTGTCAAAAAGAGGGGCTGAACCAGCAGCCAGCTGTAGAGAGGGGCCAACCAGAGGACCCAGAGGGCACAGCAACCCACACAGAAAATGTAACAGCCACTCCAAACACCAAACACAAGGAGCAAGTGGGATAACACCTCCCACCAAGTCCCGGAGGATCAACAAACCTGCTAACTGAGGAGGAGGAGGAGACCGGAGCACCGCAAGAAGACGCTGAATGGCGGCGTCCGCATGAATGTTAAACAGAACAACCCCATCAAAGGGCAGGTCAACCAACGCTCCCTAATATTTTCAGGAAAAATAGCATTACGTAGCCAAGCATGGCGATGGAGAGCCACAGAAGTGGCCATAGCACGGCCAAGAGCATCGGCAACGGGGGAGGAGCTTGGCGGGCATCCGAGATGGCCGCGTGAGCACAGCGCTCTCCGGACCCTCGCCGCTCCCGGCATCTTATCCTGGCTGAATCCTGATTTCTTGCAAGAATTCGTGTGGGGGACGTTTGGCTGATTACCCTGGCACTTTTCGGACTTTGATTTGGATATCATAATCCTGAGATATGGTGCTCTGAACTTTTGGGCTCCGCCCTTGAGGTGCGCCCGGGACGGGGTGCGGTTCTGTAGCCGTCCTGCAATTGAACAACAACGGCAGGAGATCTGGCCTTGTGGGTCCCCCCTTCCTAAGTTTCGGTTTCGATTCTGTTCCGACTTGGGCCACGGGTGTGGATATCGTGTTGCGGCTGCGACTTGGAGGCAGATCGGCTGTTGGGCTTTCATGTGACCTGTTTGCTGGCTTTGCGACCTCTACCCGAGTTGTGCCCCCTTTTTAGTGTACTTTTGATCCTGTACTTTGGGTGTCGGGCCCGTCGAACCTGGTGGCTTGTCCTGTGACGCATCTTCAAAATGGCGGGCAGAGGGGACAGAGAGACGCGCAAGACGAAAACACCTCTGCGCGGAGCTCCAGTTCAATCAAATGTCATGGACCGTTATACCCATTCTAAGGGGTCCCCCGGAGCTGCCCTGCCTGGTTCTAGTATAGCGTCCGAACGAGTTTTGGAAGAATCGGCGGAGCCCTCCCTACAGGATATCATGGGCGCCATCTCGGGTGTGAGGGAATCCATCGGCCTACAGTACGAGGCCTTGGCCCATAAACTTGACACCGTGGCTATTGAGGTGAATCTGATTCGTGCTGATCTTGGCAAGACGAATGAGAGGGTACAATCATTGGATATTAAATCGTCTAGCCTTACGAAGGACGTCTCAGAGCTCCAGACAGAGATCGGAAATCTCCGTCGGGGGAACGACTTCATGACCCGTCGCCTGGAGGATTTTGAAAATAGGGCGCGTCGCTGCAATGTTCGCCTGGTTGGTGTACCGGAGAACCCTGAACCCCACTCGGTGGATCTCCTGGTTGAGGATCTGGTTTTGAACCATCTGGCCCCTTCTGGTCTTACAACATTTTTCACGGTGGAACGCGCACATCGTGTTCCAGGGGGCAAAGTCAAGCCGGGAGCCCCGCCGAGACCCATTGTAGCGAAGCTTTTTCATTATAGAGACCGGGACGCTATCCTGCAGGCCTCGCGGGTGAAGGGCCCGGTGGCCTTTGAGAATGCTACAGTGAACTTCTACCCGGACTTTTCTCAACAGGTTCAGAGACAACGTATGGAGTTTCGTGGTGCCAAGAAACGTCTTCGGGATCGGGGCCTACGTTACGCCATGCTCTTTCCCACCAGACTTCGGGTCGAATACAATGAGCGTACCCTTTTCTTTGATCGACCAGATGCTGTTAATGACTGGCTGGACTCATTGCCTGATCGTCCTCCTGAGACTGACTCCGCCGCTCACCCGGGTGGTGCCGAAGGTGGTGTGGAGGTCTAACTGTTCGGCTCTTCTGTCTTATTTTGTATACACTATCAGGAGTGTTGGCCGGCGTCCCTCTACATTGTGATTATTCTGTCTTACGCTTGTTATTTTTTTTGTTCTTGCTGAGGTCGGGGGGTGGGTGGAACGGAGACCTTTCCTCCTCCGGGGTCTTTGTGTAGAATAGGGGTTCTTGGGCGACAGGCACACTGCAGGTTGGGGTGGCTCTTTAGCTTTTTGCAGGGGTGCAGGGTGGGGGGTGTTTCTCTTCAGTTTGGGGGAGGGGGGTTGGGAAGTTTTTTCTTTATTGTGTGTTGTTTTCAAGGCGAGTTGCTCCTGTGTTTGCTGCTGTTTCTGATGTCTAGCTCATGGACGAGGGGTCTTGGCTCGGGCGGTTGGGATGGGGGGTAGAGGGTTGAAATTTCTTTCCTGGAACGTTAATGGCCTGGGAGATCGTATTAAGCGCAGTGTTGTCTTAAAATGTATACGACGTTTGTCACCGGACATTGTTTTCCTGCAAGAAACCCATTTGATTGGTAATGTTTGTTATGCAATGAATAGATGGGGCTACCGCCTTGTGGCGCACTCGGGGTTTACCTCCGGATCTAGGGGTGTGGTCATTCTTGTTCGAACCTCCCTCCCCCTGGCGATTGATGAGAGGATTCACGATGATCGTGGGAGATATATTGTTTTGGTGGGTAGATATGAGGGCCGCACCCTATCTCTCTTCAATGTTTATGTTCCCCCGGGTTTGCAGGCCTCTACTTTTACTGATTTGGGCCGTGTTTTGTTAGATCTCCCTGATAGTACTCTCTTTCTGGCCGGTGATTTTAACTCGGTGCTTTCCGGCCTTCACGATCGCCATCCCCCTAGAGATACCCCGCAGGCTCAGCAGTGGTTGGGTGGGTTTCTAGATACCTTTGGCCTTGTGGACTGCTGGCGACTGTTGCATCCTACTCAGCTCCAATACACCTTCCATTCTGGGGCTCACGGCAGTCTGTCTCGGCTGGATTATTTCCTGATGCCCGCGGCCCAAGCGTCTGCGGTTCGTGAGATTTTGCATTTGCCTAGGGGTATTTCTGATCACTCGCCGCTCTGGCTTCGTTTTGAGGTTGGGGTAGAGACGGCGGGCCGAGTGGCTCCCATTAACCCTTGGTATCTTTCCTCCCCTGAGACTCGTACCCTCTTGCTCAAGTCCATGGATGCATATTTCCTGGAAAACGAGGGGTCGGTCTCTTCGGCTGTGTCCCTGTGGGAAGCCTTTAAAACTGTGATTCGTGGGCAGGCCCTTTCCTTGATTGTTGAAGCTAAGAAGGCTGGGAGGAGGGAGGTGGTGGACCTCGAGGGTGAGATCTCTGCTTTGGAGGACGAGTTAGAGTCTGGTGTCACGCCTGAGAAACTCCATGCCCTGGGTCTAAAACAGTTTGCATATAAATCCTTGGTCACTGACGCTGCGAAGGTGATGTTTCGTGAGCAACAGGGCAGATTGTATGATGTGGGTGACAAGGCGGGCAAACTCCTAGCGTGGTTGGACAAGAAAGAAAGAGTTAATCGTGTGGTGCCCGTGATTCAGTCTGCGAGTGGTGAGAATGTGATTGATCCGACTGCTATTGTTGATCGTTTTGCGGAATATTTCCGTGTGGTATATGCTCCCGTGTCTGTAAGGGATGTTGCCGACTCCCGCCTTCTTCTGCGTGATATCACTTTGCCCTGTGTCACCGACTTGGACCGTATTGCTTTGGACTCCCCTTTTACGAATGATGAGATAGCCACTGCAGTTCGTTCGCTCCGTTCGGGCAAAGCATTGGGCCCGAACGGTCTGCCTATTGAGTTGTACAAGTTGCGCCCCGATAGGGTGGCGCCGTATCTTCGCGCCATGTTTCTAGAATCTCGTGAGCGGAACATACTTCCTTATGATCAGCGTCTGGCGACAATCGTCGTCATCCCCAAAGAGGGTAAACCGCGTGACCTCTGTTCCTCGTATAGGCCCATATCCCTATTAAATGTTGAACCTAAGGTGTTGGCTAAACTTTTGGCGACCCGTCTCCTTTCGGTTCTCGGGGATTTGGTCCATCCGGATCAGTCTGGCTTTATCCCGCATCGCAACACTGCTCTGAATTTACGTCGCCTCCACGGCGTGCTGGCGAGGGCGGGGCGTTTGACTGAACCGGCCATTTTGGCGTCCCTGGATGCCTCCATGGCCTTTGACACTGTGGAGTGGCCCTATTTATGGGCGACTCTTGAGAAATTCGGATTCGGGTGCGAATTTATTAGCTGGGTTAGACTATTGTATGCGGAGCCTCTGGCACAAGTTGTAGTGAACGGTAGAGTGTCGGCTCCCTTCTCCTTGGGCAGGGGTACCCGTCAGGGTTGCCCCTTGTCCCCTCTGTTGTTTGCGCTCGCTCTTGAACCGTTGGCGGCCTGGCTCCGTTGGGAACCATCCCTTAAAGGGATTCGTTGGGCCCCGGACTTCGAAGACCGCGTCTCGCTTTATGCGGACGACATCCTCTTGTATCTTACTTCCCCTCGCAAGTCTTTATCTGTTTTATTTGATGTTCTTGTGTCCTTTGGCGCTAACTCAGGCCTCGTCATCAACTGGTCTAAGTCCTGTGTGTACGTTTTATCTGGTGTCTTACCTCCGTTGCCGAGTAGACTTCCTCTTCAGGTGGTCCGGGATGGCTTCAAATACTTGGGGGTTTTTGTTACCTTGGACCCGTCCCTTCGTTTTGATCGTAATCTCCTTCCCCCGTTGCTTAGGCTCCGTTTGGACGTTGCCCGTTGGCGCAAACTTCCCTTGTCTCCACTGGGTCGGGCGGCCCTGTTTAAGATGATGTCATTACCGCGGTTTCTCTACGCTCTCCAGAATTATTACGATCCTATCCCTAAGGCCTATTTTCGGGAGATTGAGAGCCTTCAGAGGCAACTTATTTGGGATGGGCGACCGCGCATTGCTCTCGCGAAACTTTCCATCCCGTGGTATGATGGGGGCATGGCGCTCCCCGATGTTAAGAGATACTACTGGGCCTCCCATCTGTCCGCTATCAATCACGCTATGTTTTCGCCAGGTCGTAATCCGGCGTTTGAGATGGATAAACTTCAGCTTCCGGGAGGTGACTTTAACAGAGTGCTCTATTCTCGCTCCGCTGGGCGCCATCTTGTGGGGCCTACTTTGATTGCTTTGTCGGTATGGCGTGCCGCGAATGTGAGCCTGGGCTGGGAGGATCGCTTGACGTTGGCGACGCCGCTTTATGCTTCAGAACGTCTGGGCGGTCTTTGGTCTTCCAAGGGTTTTGACCGTTGGGAATTGATTGGGATCTCTAAGGTGGGGGATGTGTACTCTAAAGGTTCTGTGCGCCCGTTTCAGGCCCTTCAGGCTGACTACGGCCTGAGTAGTCGGGAATTCTTTCGTTATTTACAGGTCAGGCATGCTTTGGTTTCGGTATTTGCTCCTGGCGAGATTCCGCCTGACTCTTCCCCCCTTGAAGACCGTATCCTTGACGAACATCTTCCTGATAGCACTATCTCCCTGATCTATAAAAAGTTGATTAACAATCGGACTGACTTATTGGCCCGACTTCGGGAACAGTGGGTGGGAGATGGGTTGGAACTTGATGATGAGGATTGGCAGTCGGCCCTCTCCTCCCCGAAGGAGGTGGCTATCCCGGCTCGACTCCGTCTGGTCCAATTGAAGATCCTTCATCGGGTGTACGTGACGGGGCCACGACTGATGGTGATGGGCTTTTCCTCCGATGGATTGTGTAAGCGTGGATGTGGTTTGCGTGCTACTTTCCTGCATATTCTTTGGGAGTGCCCGATGGTGGCTGCTTATTGGGTGGCTGTGCTTGATCTGATGACTGTGGTGACTGGGATGTCCTTGCGTCCGGAACCTCGTCGCTGTCTTTTGAACGTTTGGGAGCCCACTGACTATTCGGTGGCACAGACTAGATGGGCCACCCTGGGCTACATGATTGCGAAGCGAGATATTGCGCAACTCTGGGGGGCCTCCAGGCCCCCTGCCCTCTCGCAATGGGAGGATAACATGGATTGGTCCATGTTCCGTGAGAAAACCGTCTATGTGGCCAGGGGCAGACCCAGGGCATGGGTGAAGGTGTGGGGTCAATGGAATGAATACCGTGGCGACATTTGTACTCCTCCCCTTGTGGACACTATTGAGATTACCCTGTCTCCTTAGGCTAGCGTTCTCGGAATCTTCATATAGGGACTGAGCTGGTGTTTCCGGCTCTCCCCCCCCTTCTTCCTGATCTCTGCGCCCCTCCCCCCCCCCCCCTCCGAACTCCTTAGTGCTTAGAATTTTGCTACTGCACTTCCGTTGCTGTCCCCCCCTTGTGTCCCTTGGGCTGACCTTCAGTGATACACTCTCGCCTTTTTGTATGTTTGTTCTTTTATAAACATAAAACCTGTTTTTTGCTCTGTATATAATGTGGAGTATTGCATTGTTGGTTGACTGTTACCTCTGCGGGCATAAATGATCTGTGTCTACTCCTTTTTAGCGGCTGGCCCGTGTGGTTGTAGGCCCATCCTTGTACCTTCTTGCTTGCTCAAATAAAGGTTTTTAATAAAAAAAAAAAAACTAAAAAAAAAGCGCATCGGCAACATCCAAAGCTGCACGAAGAATAAACGCAGTCAACTCCCTACCATCCAACACATGGCCCCGCAGATCAGCACGGGCACCCTTATGGGATACATGAGAAAGAAGGGACTCCACAGAGACCCACAGGCTGGAAGTAGCCCTAGTCAACACACACAAAGTGTTAAGTGCCCGCAAAGCAGTAGTGGAAGAAACAAAGACATTACGCCCCCATTAATCTAACCACCGGGCCTCCCGAGATGGAGGAAACAACACCACAGGCAAGCACGGAAAGGCATTCCTCAGCAGAGCGCCTTGAGTAGAAGGGTGGAAAGAAAGGTAGACCGGGACGTGCGGAGCAGGACGGTGGCAATGCAGGAGAGCCTGAGGCACCAGATCGCCTGTGGCAGGGTGACCCCAAGCCCCATAAGAGAATTATGGAGTGACGCTTCAAAAGGAAGGAACAACTCCCGTCCACCAGAGCTCTGGTGGAGAACTTCCAAGAGGTTGTCTGTAGGAAATGGAGTGACAGGTTCACCCATCCTCAGAATACCAGCAGCTGTGAAAATAGCCCGAACAAAGGCAACACTGGCCTCAGTAGGGCTCCGTGGAGGAGAAAGTAATTCCTCCGTGGGCGACGGCTGAAGACTGAGCCGTCCGTCCCCAAGTCCAGCTGTAGGAGGAAGCAGCCAGCCCCGAAATAGTGGGGGATTTAGGCCGTGGGGACGGCGAGGAGCCCTCCCTGGAAGATGGCGGTGAAAAGGCAACAACACGGCGCCCTGTCTCCGTGGAGTCCGCCACCGGCGCCTGACCGACGACAGTCGGTGCCGGAGTTGGCACTTGTGGGGCCAGGTCAACCTCCGCAACCACGTGCTCCCCAGGAGACCAGGGCGGGTCAGTCTCAGACGCGCATCCGCCTGCGTCGAGGACCGAAAGGGACTCGGAAAAGCACACCAGGTCCCAGCCTCCCACCGTGACTCCACCTGAGCCAGGGAGGAAGGCTCGCGGCGACGAAACTGCGCCGGCTCGGTCTCTGTCGAGTCAACCGCCTGCGTAGAGGACCGAGGGAGACGCAGGGGGCAAGCCCGGAGTCCCGGCGATCTCCTGCAATGCCACAGAGAGCCCCGTAGAGATTTGCGGCGAGGCAGGGATGCTAGGTGCTGAAGAGGGAAGCCCCGAAGGACCACACCTCAACGACCCCACCCTCCTACGACCTGAAGCCGAAACCTTCGGCGCTGGGGCCGGAGCTGCCAGCGACTCCGCGGAAGACTCCACGGAAGTCCCCGCGCGAGGCAAGGGATCCACGGACGTCTCAGGAGGTGGAGGAGGGCCCAATGAAGCCTACAGAGCCGCAGCGTAGGCTGTTATTTGGGCCCTAGTCGCCCGACGCCGGGAAACGGCAGGTAGGAAGTCGACAGGCGGGGGGCATGTCCAGAGGGGAACCGGCGCCCACTACCGAAGGAGGACAGGGCCTCGGAGACAAGCTAAAGGGCCTACCAGCCGGCAAACAACACCCTTGGTGCCGTCGCGAAGGACGATGTCGCAGAGGAAACCGGCGGCTCCTTGCTTCCGAGGTAGGAAATGGACGCTGGGATGAGACAGACCTGGACAAGCGTGCCAACAGCAATTTCATCCGGCGCTCCCATCGTAATTTAGGATTAAGGTGCTGACAGGCGTTGCAATCCGTCGAGACATGGTGCTCACCCAGGCACCACATGCAGATCGGGGAGGGTCCGTCGCGGACATGGGACGTGCACAAGAGGTACACGCCTAGAAGCCAGGAGCAATCGCACCCTGTTCCACTAACGCCAAAGCGTGAAAAGAATGGAAGGCCTGAAAACAGACCAGGACACAATCCGGATCCGCGTTGGACGCGGAAAAGAGAAAAAACTGATGTAGGCGCGCCGGGGTGGGACTTATGTATCCTCACTGACGTCACAAACGCGGACAACGCAGGGATGCTGTGGCAAAAAAGTTTTCCGGATCTAGTCTCACGCCTGGGGATAATTCTACGCTAAGGAATCTGCGGCTAGTAGTCTCTACCAGATTCGGGCAGCTGGAAACTGTTGCACAAAGTCAAAATGCACACCTGGGGGACCTTTACAGTAATGGGATATTTAAAAGCAGAGACCAATTCTTTCAAAGTAAGGACACAAAACCAATGAAATTCTTCCTATTCGAGAGGCTCTGCCAAGGTGTTAAAGCAGTCACACCCGCTTTCCCAAAGGAACCACCAATGCTGGGACCATGCCATGCCCTACTGCAGTCCACCGCCTGACACAAATGATCTCCCTCCTCTACCTCCAGACACAGGCCTCCTTAACAGATGCCCCCACTGACTCCAATCATCGATAGGAGGCAGACCTGGGTGAACCCCTTACAGATACGTTGTGGGAATATAGTTGTGCTCAAACTGGGAACATATCTGCCAACAGCCGCTTGCACATAATACATTATAAATTCTTCCACCGCATGTATTACACTCTGGTTAGACTGCACAGATATCAGATAAGAAGAGGATAGCAGATGCGACAGATGCGGGTCTGGTGGCTCAGTGGACTAATGCGTCCATGGAAGGGGCCTGTGTTCAACCTCATGGTCACAGGTTCAAATCCCGGCAGGTCCAATCAGCCTTTCATCCATCTGAGATTGATAAAATGAGTACCATTGAGTTGGGTAACAATGAACATCTGTTATTCAGCGCCAAGAGACCTCTGGGTGAACGTGAGCTTCACAAATACACGTTATGTTAATGAATGCAGACTTTCTACATTTAGCCTGGAATTGCGCATCTATACAGGCATACTGGCAACGGGTCCTGACAGCACTTGGGGAAATGATAGAAGCACCAATGCCAGAATCGCCGGTCTTAGCGTTGCTGGGATACACAGCGGAAATTGAGGCGTAACAAAGGAAATTTACAGCATTAGGTCTCCTGTTGGCTAAGAGAAGAATTGCTTGCAGATGGGGGAAGAGACAGAGCTCCTAAATTTAAGGTCTGGTTGCAGGATCTCATATTGACTCACCCATCATGACCCTCCTCCAGTGGGAGGAAAGGAGAGCCACTGACAAAAAGAGACAGTCCAACAGCCGCCATGTTGAAGGGTTAGGCAGGATCTTCAGGGGTAAAGATAAATTGAATGTACAAAAGTGGGGACCACTGGGTGAGAAAGGGGGCGAGATTAACAAGAAAGAGATTAAATGTGGGATTGAATAACACAATGAAAGACTGTTAAACAACAGAAAGATTTTGGACGAGATATACCTCTGTCTAGTGATAAGAACAAAGGGGACATTGCCATGTATGACTACTATAATGCGTATACTGATGTGGATGCATTTAATGTTGCAAGGATTTGAAAAACCTCAATAAGCAAATCCCCCCCCCCCCCCCCCCCCAAAAAAAAGATATTGTGCCAGGTTGTTCACTACCACCAAGATCCCTTCATGGTCTAGACACTTCCACAGGCTTAGCGCCTACTGGCACAGGGTCCAGGACCCCACACCACTCTTCTTGTTGCAATACCACATGGCGGTGGGGTTGCTCATAAACACCTGCACCAGCCTCCCTTTGACGGACGGAAAGAAATCTATCAGTGCAAAGTGAATGGACTCAGCTCCAGGAGCCTTAGCTAGAGCCAGGCCTATGCCAGAGACAGATGCCTCTGATCTCCACCTCCCTGGGATGGTTGCCCCACCCAGAAGGGATTCATCGGTCACCACTGTCAGCTCTGGTTGGGAGAGGCTGAGGGACCTGCTGCTGCCCCACTCACGGTCCAGCAATCACCATTGCAGACCTAACAAAATCTCTTCCGAAATATGAATGTGGTTGGAAATGTCTACTGAATTTTCAGCCCACTGAGACTTCAGATCCTACTACAGAGCCCGCATATACCTCATGGCGTGCTTGACTAACAGGAGGTCTTCAGTGGCAGCATCCTCAGATTTGAACTCACTGAAATCCAGGACAGAGGCTTAAAGATCGGGATAACAGCCTGAATGTCCTAGATTCTCCATTTAACTAAACTGTGCACTTGAGAAAAATTCAGGTGTGACTTCAGCATGTTGATGATAAATACTGTAGATGAAATGGGGTTCAACATAGTCTGGAATTGGTTGATTACTGCGTAGGACAGACGCACCCGCTTCCAATCAGTCGTCGAGACAGGGGAAGACTAGGACTCTTCACCTTCCAAGATATGTTGCTACCACAACAGCCATTTTTTTGAAGACCCAAGAGGTATTGGTAACACCAAAGGGGAGCATAGCAAACTGAAAATACTTCCGTCTGACCACAAACCGCAGTTAGCGCCGATGGGCTTGCGGGACGAGGAAATGGAATTAGGCATCAAAGAGGTCTAAAGCCCCCTCCAGTCTCCAGAGTCAAGGGTAGCCAAGGCCTGTGCCAATGACTTGACTGGAGCGGAAGTGCAGCTGCCTCACGAGCTCGAGGCGACAAATGGCAGCGTGCGTACATACCAGATCCCAGAATCACCGCTGCCTGCAGGCAGGGCCGGCCTTTCCCCAACCAGCACCCTGGTTGAAACTCAATTTGATCCTTTATCTAACCGCCCCTCTCATTGCATTTACAACTGGAACCTCCTGAGGCACAGCCGGGAGTAGCGAGAGCTTGCATTTTTACTGTGTGATACTTTGATTTTAAAACTCACCTATTCCTTGGGCACCTATCTCCCTTCGGCGCAGGCACCCCCCCGCACAGCGGATTTATCGCTGCCGCGGGCGAGTGCTTTTCTCCTTGTTGCCGCCATTTACGAAGCCACTAGACACGCCCACTTGGGTCAGCCACGCCCCCCTCCACCAGGTACTTAAACGCGCGCTGAATCTCAAGCGCTGCATTTACAACTGGAACCTCCTGAGGCACAGCCGGGAGTAGCGAGAGCTTGCATTTTTATTGTGGGATACTTTGATTTTAAAACTCACCTATTCCTTGGGCACCTATCTCCCTTCGGCGCAGGCACCCCCCCGCACAGCGGATTTATCGCTGCCACGGGCGAGTGCTTTTCTCCTTGTTGCCGCCATTTACGAAGCTACTAGACACGCCCACTTGGGTCGGCCACGCCCCCCTCCACCAGGTACTTAAGCGCACGCTGAATCTCAAGCGCTGCATTTACAACTGGAACCTCCTGAGGCACAGCCGGGAGTAGCGAGAGCTTGCATTTTTACTGTGTGATACTTTGATTTTAAAACTCACCTATTCCTTGGGCACCTATCTCCCTTCGGCGCAGGCACCCCCCCCTCAGCGGATTTATCGCTGACGCGGGCGAGTGCTTTTATCCTTGTTGCCAGCATTTACGAAGCCACTAGACACGCCCACTTGGGTCGGCCACGCCCACCTCCACCTCTCTCTTCACTCCTATAAAGTATGTGCATCTACCGGAAGCACAGCGGACGAGCGCAGCGGGCGCGACGATTGCGCGCCGAAGGCGCGCATAAGGCAAGCTCGTCTGCGCTCGTCCGCGCCGAGACCGGGCCCAGGGCCATACCCCTTACATCTCAGCCGCAAAAGACCAGACAATACAGCGCGGACACCATCCGCAGCATAAATTCCTTAGGATCCGACTGCAGCCTGCATTTTTATCATGCAACAGAACTTCCAGACACCTGCCCTAAATGTAAACTATCTCTTAAACCTAAGCAGGTCCAAGAAACGAAACAGGAGTACTGTATGTTTATGTTAAACTGCAGATCCCTGCCTAAGCATAGGGTGGAAATTGCCCTTTTGTTAGAGGAACACATGCCAGATGCAGTGTTTCTCACGGAAACGTGGCTCGCGACAGACTCCAGCCCTGTCTTAGTAACAGCCCTCCCTCCAGGCTTCCAAATCACCCGGCAGGACCGTCCTGAAGGGAGAGGAGGAGGCCTAGCGATTATACACAAAGAGCAGTTTCACTGTCGAGTTATCCCGGAGACAATCCCTGACTGTGAGAGCTTAGCTTTCACTCTGGAACTCTCTCCTAACAACTGCTTCTCGGGCACAGTAATATATCGCCCCCGGGCCCCCCAAAACAGTTCCATAACCACCTTCCTTTGATGGTGGCCGAACGCGTCAGCACTGCCTCCAACTACACTTTGCTTGGAGATTTTAATTTTCATTTTGATACTGCTCTGGATCATACAGCCATGACACTCATAGACGACCTAGCCGCTCTACAATTAATCCAACGAGTGAAGGCCCTGACTCACGTGTTGGGCCACTTACTGGACCCTGTGTTCAGTAACTGTGCAGACCTTGTGGTAGGACTACCAATCCCCCTCCCGTGGACCGATCACTTACTGGTGCCCTTTACCTGGACCACCTTTAAGCCACCCCCCGTAAGACCCTCGATAAGACACACCAGACCCTGGGCGCGGATACCAGTTGATGAATGGGCCAGTAAGCTCGCTAGTGATCAACCCCCCTATAACGAGGATCCTTGCCTGGCCAATCAGGCGTACGAAGACTGGATCACACAATCCCTTGAAGCCACCCTCCCCATGAGGAAAATAACGCTGAAACGTCCCCATAAAGCTGCTCCCTGGTACTCAGAGGCTCTCAGGGAAAAGAAACGCCAATGCAGGAAAATAGAAAGACAATGGCGTCTTGACTACTCTTTGGAGGTAAAAATTTGTTACCGAGAGGCAATCAATGCCTACAAAGCTGAAGTCAAAACTGCCCAATCTGTATACTTCTCTGATAGAATTATACTAGCCAAATCCAAACCTAAAGACATTTTTCAAATACTGGAAAAACTTATTAAACCCTCATCCTCCAGCCTGCATGAGGTAAAAACAACTGCCCACTGCAACGACTTGGCAGAATTTTTCCACCAAAAGGTTAATAAAATCTACTCATCTTTCCCCTCTACAGCCTCTCCCCCTTTAGACCAGGACCAAACAAAGCTGGTAGACACTCTATCAGATCCCCTACCTGTATTGGACCACTTCCCCCCTCTAGATCTCGAAACCTTGGAGTCCGTGGCCCGCAAGGTAAAATCTGGGTCTCCAAGCGACCCGGCACCTCCTGATGTCATGATGAACAAGTTACTTACCTTCGGTAACGATATATCTGTAAGAAACAGTAGTTCGTATTAGATTCCTTACCTTAGAATATCCCCAGGAGTCAGTCTGGATCCGGAAACTTTTGCGTAGCAGTACCCCTGCGCGTCGGTAGGCGTCGTCTGCAGGCGTCCCCTGCGGCTCCGCGTCCGTCGTCGGCGTCGTGCGCCGTGATGACGTCGCTGGAGTATATAGACGCCGCCTCCGCGCGCTGACGTCAGTTCTTTGCACACAGCTTTTCCGCGCCAGAACACGCAGAGCCATGTGAGAACCAACACTGGTGCCAATTGAAACTAGGGCCCTGAAAGGGATGTCCTTAACCCTAGGTATCAGTTCGCAGAACGGGGAGGATGGGTGGGGCGGTAAGGAATCTAATACTAACTACTGTTTCTTACAGATATATCGTTACCGAAGGTAAGTAACTTGTTCATCTGAAAGAAACAGGTTAGTATTAGATTCCTTACCTTAGAATAGATACCCCAGCAATACCAACCCCGGTGGTGGGTCTGCGAACCAATACAATCCTACACCAGAAAGTCCTGGAGGACCGAACGGCCAAAGAAGCCATCCCTCCGGACTTGACTGTCCAGGCAGTAGTGCCTCGCAAAGGTGTGCAGCGAGGCCCACGTAGCCGCCTGGCAAATGTCCTGCAAAGGGACTCCCCGGCCCAGGGCAGTAGTAGCCGCCGTGGCCCGAGTGGAATGGGCTCTCAGCCCAACAGGAGGCTCCTTCCGAGCCAAAGAGTAGCACGCCTTGATGCACAGGACGACCCACCGAGAGATGGTCCGTTTCTGTACCGCCCTTCCCTTCTTCTCACCCACGTAGCCAACAAACAGTTGGTCATCCACCCAGAACTGGCGTGTGCGATCCATATAAAATGAAAGCGCACGTTTTGGGTCCAGACGATGGAGCCGCTCTTCATCTTTTGAAGGATGCGGAGGCGGGAAGAAGGAGGGTAAGGTGATGGACTGCCCGATGTGAAAAGCAGAAACTACCTTGGGCAGGAAAGAAGGTCTAGTCCTCAGAACCACCTTGTCTGGATGAATGGACATTAAAGGAGGTTTGACAGAAAGAGCCTGGAGCTCACTCACTCTCCTGGCAGAGGTGATGGCAACCAGGAAGGCCGTCTTTAAAGTCAGGAGACGGAGAGGACAGGAATGAAGCGGCTCAAAGGGAGCGCACATCAAGAAAGTCAGAACCAGGTTCAAGTCCCACTGAGGCATCACGAACGGAACAGGTGGATACATGTGCGTGATGCCCTTCAAGAATCTCGTTACAATAGGGGACTTGAACAAAGATGGCTGATCAGGTAGCCTCAAGAAGGCGGAAAGGGCAGAAAGGTAGCCCTTGATAGTGCCCAGAGCAGAGCCCTGCTGGGCAAGAGAGAGAAGAAAGAGGAGAACCTCGGAGAGAGGGGCAGAAAGGGGATCCACAGCCTTTGCTGTGCACCATGCCACAAATCTGTTCCACCGGCAGGCGTATACCGACTTTGTGGAGGGACGCCTGGCTGCCAGAATCACATCACAGACTTCAGGAGGCAAGTCAAATGGCCTCAACTGTCGCCGCTCAATCTCCACGCATGGAGGTGGAGACTGGACAGGTTCAGGTGGAGGACTGTCCCCTGCTGCTGCGACAGAAGGTCCTCCTGAAGGGGCAGGCGGATCGAGGGACCGACTGACATGCTGAGTAGCTCGGGATACCAGTACCTTCGAGCCCAGTCCGGAGCCACAAGGATAACTTGGTCCCGGTCGCGCCTGATCTTCTTCAGCACTCTGGGCAGAAGTGGTATAGGCGGAAAGGCGTACAACAGACCGCAACTCCACTCGCGCCGAAAGGCGTCGCCTTGCGAGTGCCGTCTTGGAAACTCCAACGCGCAGAACTGATGACATTGCGCGTTCTCTTCTGTGGCGAATAGATCTAACCAAGGCTCTCCCCATTGCAGAAAGAGGCCTTTCGCCACGTCCGAGTTCAGACGCCATTCGTGATCCACCGAGCACCGACGGCTGAGTTTGTCCGCCCTGGCGTTCAGAGAACCTGCCAGGTGTTGAAGCGTCAGAGTCACGCCCTGACGTTCCAGCCATTGCCAGAGACGCAGGGCCTCCTGGCAAAGGGTCCACGACCCCACTCCGCCCTGCTTGTTGCAGTACCACATGGCGGTGGTGTTGTCCGTGAACACCTGCACTACACTCCCGTTGACAAAGGGGAGGAATGCCTTCAGTGCTAGGTGAATCGCCCGCAGCTCCAACATGTTGATATGGAGCCGGGACTCCGCCGGAGACCAGATGCCTCTGATCTCCGCCTCTCCCAAGTGGCCTCCCCAGCCCTGGAGGGACGCGTCCGTCACAACTACGTGCTCCGGTTGGGGAAGGGAGAGGGATCTGCCTCTGACCCAATCGCGGTCCGTAAGCCACCACTGCAACTGTCTCGCAGTGCCCTCCGAGATCAGGACATGGTCGGATAGGTTGCCTTGATGCTGGGCCCACTGAAACTTCAGGTCCCACTGCAGAGCCCGCATCCGCCACCGGGCGTGATGCACCAGAAGGATGCAGGAAGCCATCAGCCCCAGCAGCCGCAGCGTCAACCGGACCGAAACCCGGGATAACGGCTGAAAGATGGGAATCAAAGCCTGTATATCCCGGACCCGCCGTTCCGGAGGATAAACCCGAAACTGCGCCGAGTTGAGAACCGCTCCGATGAAAAGGAGCTTTTGAGAGGGACACAGGTGTGATTTCGGCACATTGATGGAAAACCCCAGCTCGTGCAGGAGGTTTGCCGTCATCTGAAGGTGGTGGACGACTGTCTGGGGCGAGCCCGCCTTCAACAACCAGTCGTCGAGGTAGGGGAAGACTGAAACCCCTAACCGGCGCAGATGAGCTGCGACCACCGCCATCACTTTCGTGAACACCCGTGGGGCGCTGGTAAGGCCGAATGGGAGCACGATAAACTGAAAGTGCTCGTGGCCTACCGTGAACCGCAGGTAACGCCGGTGGGCCGGCAGGACGGGGATGTGAAAATACGCATCCTGCAAGTCCAACGCCACCATCCAGTCTTGCGGGTCTAGAGCAGCCAAAACCTGAGCCAAAGTCAACATCTTGAACTTCTCCTTCCGGAGGAAGCCGTTGACTTTCCGTAGATCCAAGATAGGATGCAGGCCCCCCTTGTCCTTCTTGGGTACCAGAAAGTAGTGGGAATAGCAACCACACCCTACTTCTGGCCCAGGAACGCGCTCGATGGCCCCCTTGGCCAAGAGGGCCGTAACTTCCTCCTGCAGAAGTGTCAAGTGGTCCCCCGACACACGGTGGTTCTGCGGTGGCATGGCTGGAGGAGTGGTCTCGAAGGGGAGGGAGTAGCCCCTTCGGACGAGCTGCAGCACCCACCTGTCCGATGTGATAGTGCGCCAGCGGGAGTGGTGATGGCGAACCCTGCCACCCACTGGCGTCACATGGGCCTGAAAGCACGGACTAGGAGGATTTGGAGGCTGACGCTGCGGGGGGAGGTGTGGTCTGACCTCGCCGCTGTCCCCGACCGCCTCCACGGCGGAATCCACGGCCGCCACCGCGTTGAGAAGTATTCTGCGGTGCGTGGCTGGCAGCACGTGTGGGACCGCCCCTTCCGTGGCCACGAAAGGAGCGAAACGAACCCGTTTGCTGGCGCTGGGTCGAAAGACCCAAGGACTTGGCCGTGACCCTGGAGTCCTTGAAGCGCTCCAGCGCATGGTCCGCCTTGTCGCCAAACAGGCGACTGCCATCGAACGGCATGTCCATCAAAGCATTCTGGACATCCGCAGAAAAGTTGGCGGATCTCAGCCAGGCGTGGCGACGAATCGCCACCGTCGTGGACATCGCTCTGCCCAGCGAGTCGGTCGTATCAAGACCACACCTGATGGAATACCTCGCCGCGTCTCGGCCCTCAATCATAGCCTGGCCGAGCTTGTCCCGTACCTCCTGCGGGCATTGCGGCAGACACTCCGCGACCGTATCCCACAGAGAGTGGGTGTAGCGGCCCAAGAGGCATGCGGTGTTGCAAGACCGCAGTCCCAGACTCAGGGACGAAAAGACCTTCTTGCCATACTGGTCGTACCTCTTTGATTCCCGGTCGGGCGGGGCCGACGGGAATGCGGTCTGAGAAGTCGAGGCCTGGATCACCAGACTCTCAGGGGTGGGATGGGTGGACAGGAACTTGGGGTCGTCCGGACACGGACGGTGGCGTCTGGCCACGTTCCTATCAACAGGCGAACCTGAAGCGGGCCTGGACCACGTGCCCAAAAGAACGTCCGTCAAGGCCTCGTTGAACGGCAGCAGAGGCTCCTGTGGGCATGACTGCGGTTTGAAGACCTCGGTGAGTATGTTAGTCCTCACTTTTGCGACGGGGAGCTCAAGGCGCAAGGCCTTGGCAGCCCTCATCAACACCACTGAATAAGCAGCCCCAGCCTCCGAGGCCACAGTAGGAGGCGAGACAAAACCAGGGTTAGGAGAGTCGTCCAGACCACTGGCATCACCCAAGTCACCTGTCCAGTCCACGTCGTACTGACACTCGCGTGACAGAGGGTCCTCAGACCCCTCCCAACCCTCTCCATAATCTACACCCTCACCATATTCGGAGTCAACGATGTAGACCGGCTCCTCGGGGTCAATGGGCCCCATCGGCGCCGGACTCGGCGTCGGACGACGCCGGTCCGACTCCGCGTCCGGAGTCGGAGAGGAAATGGGGGTGGCGCCGCCCGGAGCCAGCGCCGGAGCCCCGACGCCGGCCGGAACCAGCGTCGGAGTTGCGGCGCCGCGCGGAGGCGGCACCACGGGTTGCCCCGATGGAATCGGCGCCGGAGAGGCCGGAGGACCAGCCGGCGTCGACCCTGAAGGGCCCAGCGGCGCCGGGGCCGGAGCCGCCGGCGGCGTCGGGGCCGGGAGCACCCGACGGCGTCGGGGCAGGAGCACCCGAACCGCTCGGGCCCCCGGACGGGACCACCGGGCCCGCAGGCGCCGTAGGCCCCGTTGGAGGAGACAGCGCCCTCATGGCCATGAGGAACTCCTCTATCTCCTCGCGCGACGCGCCTTGCCCAGGGACCGACGGGTATGGAGCAGGCAGCGTCGGCGACCCACGCGGAGCCGCGGGGGTGGGGCCACCCGAACCCCCGGCCGCATCGTGCGAGCGTCGGGGGGAGTCGGGGGTGCGATGACGACGCCCCGACTTCTTGTGTTTCTTACCTGAGGAACCGGAGGAATGGTGACGACTTCC
Source organism: Lissotriton helveticus (assembly GCF_964261635.1). Taxonomy (NCBI): domain Eukaryota; kingdom Metazoa; phylum Chordata; class Amphibia; order Caudata; family Salamandridae; genus Lissotriton; species Lissotriton helveticus. The sequence goes on along the minus strand of NC_136059.1, from coordinate 1,353,073,044 downwards.
GGAGCGCTCGTGGCGGCTCCGCGACAGCTCCCTCGACCGCTCCCTCGACCTCCGGCCGGACCGGGACCGCTCTCGACGCGGGGCCGACACCCGGAGCTCGAGTAGCTTGCGGGACCGCTCCCGTCTAGCCTTACTCGTTAAGGCCCGGCAGTCGACGCAGGACTCCACGTCGTGGTCCGCGCCCAGACACCGGAGGCGGAGTCGATGGTGGTCGGTGACCGACATCGTGCGGTCATACCCGTCACAATGCTTGAAACCGGGCATCCTACCGGCACCGTAAGAGTTAGAGTAACAAAAAAACTTTGGTCAAAGACCGGAGTACTGCTCTTCGGATCTGCGCTAACTGGCGCGGAAAAAAGAAGAACTGACGTCAGCGCGCGGAGGCGGCGTCTATATACTCCAGCGACGTCATCACGGCGCACGACGCCGGACGCGGAGCCGCAGGGGACGCCTGCAGACGACGCCTACCGACGCGCAGGGGTACTGCTACGCAAAAGTTTCCGGATCCAGACTGACGCCTGGGGATATTCTAAGGTAAGGAATCTAATACTAACTTGTTTCTTTCAGATGTTAGCATCCCAGGTCACTTTACCAACCATTATGGACCTCCTGAACGTATCCATCATCTCTGGCATTGTCCCTCCCGCTTGGAAGTGGGCCATGGTCCGAGCCCTGTTAAAAAAAAACAATCTGGATCCCTCGGACTTTAGCAACTACCGGCCTATTTCTCTGCTCCCCTGGGTGAGCAAAATCCTTGAGAGATACATCAACCTCCAGCTTGTGAATTTTCTTGAAAATAACCAGCTGTTGGATGCCACCCAGACGGGTTTTAGACCCAGACATGGTACAGAGTCCGCCCTCCTAGTAGTCACCGAGGAATCCAGAAAAATCCTTGATCAAGGAGGATCAGTGGCAGTGATCCTCCTTGACCTTAGTGCGGCATTCGATACGGTCAGCCATGATACTCTGCTGAGCCGCCTTTCGAGTGTCGGAATAGTGAATGGGGCTTGGCTTTGGCTTAAATCCTTCTTGAGTGAGAGATCATTTCAAGTATTTGATGGAGAGACAGTGTCCATGAGTAGGCCTTTGAGGTGTGGAGTCCCACAAGGCTCCTCCTTAAGCCCTGCGCTTTTCAACATCTACATGAGACCATTGGCTGAGGCTGTTCGTCCATTTGGGGTTAAGATTATTTCTTACGCGGACGACACCCAGCTGGTGGTCTCACTGGCGCAGGAGGCCGACCGGCCGTCATCAGGTGGGCTAACAAAGTGCTTAGAGGAGGTAAAGGTCTGGATGACTTTGTCATCCCTTAAGCTCAACGGGGACAAGACGGAGCTGATGCTCCTGGGCCCCTTTTTCAACTCATTGTGGCCCCCTTGTCTAGGCACCCCTCCAGCACCGAAGGACAATATTAAGAGCCTTGGGGTGTGGCTCGATAAGAACCTCTCATTCAACACCCAGGCTACAAAGCTTTCGGCGACCTGCTTTGGCCTTCTTAGGATGTTAAAGAAGGTCCTCCCTCTTCTACCTATGGAGGCAAAGCTGGTGGCCATTCAGGGTTTGATACAGTCCCGCCTAGATTTCAACAATGTCCTCTACCTTGGTGCCCCGGAGTATACCTTGCGTAGACTGCAGATAGTGCAGAACTGTGCGGCCCACACACTGTTTCAGCTTCCACGCAGACTATCAGTCAAAGCTGGACTGATCAGCCTGCATTGGTTACCAGTGCGTCAGAGAATCATCTTCAAGGCCATGTGTATTGCCCATCAGGCTTTTTGGGACACAGGCCCGATGATCATCCGTGACCTAGTAAATCAGTACCAACCTAGCAGAAACCTTCGATCTAGCCAGGCCTTCAGAGCCATAGCTCCGAGAATAAAAAACCGCAAGGTCTGGAGGCAGGACATTCATCTATAATGCCGCCAAGACCTGGAATTCACTTCTTCATCTCAGATCCAACCCTAATCTTTCTTTATTCCAAAAACAGCTAAAGACCTTTTTGTTTAACCCCCCTCATTAAAACCTAGCTAGCTACTGCTGTCACGCCCTTCTATTCTGGTTCCCAGCGCTTGGACGCCCCCGGGCAGCAACCGCGCTCTTATAAATTTACTTTTCATTTCATTTCATTTCAATGTGAGCATCTTGAATTTTTCCTTCCAGAGGAAGACGTCTAGAGGGTGCAGGTCTAAAATAGGGGGCATATCTAAAATGTGGAGCAGCTCTAAAATAGGAAGGAGGCCTCTTTCCTTCAGCACCAGAAAGTAGAGGGAATACCAATCACAAGCTACTTCTCATGCAGGCACCCTTTAAACAGCAGCTTTGGACAAAAGGGCACGCACTACCTGACGGAGGACAGATGCTCCTCAGTCAGTTGCTTTAGGGACGGTGGATGGTGCAGCAGAGTGGCAATGAAAGGTAAGGTGTACCACTTCTGGACTATCTGCAGAACCCATCTGTCCAACGTGATAATATGCCAAACTATCAAGAATCATCGGATGCTGCCTGAAACCAGGGGGCTGTGCTCCCATAAGGTCATGATAGAGAGGATTTCGCAGCTGGGGCTGAGAGGGTGGGGGTAAAGTGTGAGTAGCTGGTTGTCCATTGCCATAATGCTGTGCACCTTGCTGGCATTGAATTGGCTGGCATTATGGGGTACCTCTGCTGAAGTTGTTAAAGTAAAGGTAGGGCTGATGCAGCAGGCAGTGCAGATAAGCCTAAAGAGTGAGCTGTGGCCATGCTCTTCCTGAAACGCTCCGGTCCAAAATCAGCTTAGTCCCCAAACAGGCAAGTTCAATTAAAAGGCATGTCCATAAGGGACGATTGGATAGGACATGAAAAAACAGCCAACCACTTTTTGGAGTGGAGGCAAATGGTAAAACTGGTGCCAATGGCTCACCCAATGGAGTTGGTAGTGTCCAAACCACAACTAATTGTGAACTTGGCTGCCTTACGACCGTCCTGCATGGCCTGGGGTAGGAAAGGTCGGAGGTCTTCTGAGACACCTGGGAGGAAGAAAGCCACTGAATCCCACAGAACGTAGGAATAGTGGCCCAGGAGGTGGCTGCCTTTGACAGATGTGAGGACCACACTGGTCCCTCATCCCAAAGGTCTCCACTCCTTTGGATTCCCTATAAAGGCAGTGCAGTCGGAAAGGTATTCAGGTTTGTCTGACCTGTAGACGCATGCACCACCAAGCTTTCAGAGAAAGGGTGCAAAGACAAAAATGTAGGTTCACCCAGACCAGGGTAGCAGCATCTCACAATCTGGTGACTGACATGGGGTTAGGGGGGAAAGGTCGGGAGCTAAGCCCACAAAAGGGCATTTGTATGGGTCTCATTGAAGGCCAAGAGGAGCTCAGTAGATGTTTGCCCTGGCATATGAGCATATGTACCCATGAAAGAACCAATTCTGCAGAACTGTAGTTACAACTGAATATGATCAATATTCATTAACATTTGGTAATTTCACAACAGGAATACACAAAATAAATTAGATGTTGCTGTCCATCTACCACAGGAAACATATTATTGGTTCAAGAATCCAAAAGTGTAACACCTACTGCCTCACAATTTAGATAATGGTAAAGAGCTATGCTAAGAGTAAGTCAAACACATATGAGGTCACTCAAACCTTATTTAAAAAGAAAAGTGTGGTAACTTTAAACAATACTATTGGAGATGGATTGCAATCACTTGCAATACAGACAGATGGCTTCAAACCTTTGGTGGACTGATTGCCTAGTGCCACAGCAAACCTATTTAGATTCACAGTCAATATTCAGGCTGAAATTTTTAGCTGCACGGCTGACATCTCAAGATGCCTACTTGAAGTTACCTCTACTATAGGAGAACTTCAAACATCTAATGCTGCAATTAGGGCATCTCTTCCAGCTGCATAGCGTGAGGAGGCTTCATGGCACAGCTCCACGTCTGTTAGTAAGGGAGGTACAATACATCGAACTAGAAGTCAGTGCATCTATGCTGTATACAACAGACAGATACATTTTTAAAAAGATTTATAGTTCTAAATATAAAACTTTCATTTAAATTCTTTAGGTCTTAAATTTTTGATTATGAGTATTAAAGCACAAGTTACTACTTGTGTGACAATATATCTGTAAGAGACATTAGTTAGTGATAGATTCCTTACCTTAGAATATGCCCAGGCGTATGACTGGATCCGGAAAGTTTTTCGCTAGCAGTACCTCTGCGTGTCAGTAGGTGGCGACGTGCGGCTCCACATCCGTCGCTGGCGTCATATGCACCGAGATGACGTCACGGAGACTACTTAGGCGCCACCCATGCGTGCTAACGTCAGCTCTGTACATGTCCTTCCGTGCCAGGATCGCAGAGCCATGCAAGACACTGACCATTGGTGCACAAAACTAGGGTCCTAAAAGGGATGACCTTAACCCTAGAAATCAGTTCGCAGAACGGGGAGGATGGGTGGGGCAGTAAGGAATCTATCACTAACTAATGTCTCTTACAGATATATCGTTACACAAGTAGTAACTTGTGCATCTGAAAGAGACACCTTAGTGATAGATTCCTTACCTTAGAATAGATACCCCAGCAATACCAACCCCGGTGGTGGGTCTGCGAACAAGATTACACCAGAAAGTCACGGAGATCAGACCTGCCAAAGAAGCAGTCTCTCTGGACTTGACTGTCAAGGCAGTAATGCTTGGTAAACATGTACAGAGAGCCGGCAGCGTGGGACCATGTGGCGCCAGAGCCAGCGGCGCAGGATACTGTGGAGCCGGAGCCGCCGACGGCTCGGCAGGATCCGGACATGGGACCGCGGGGTCCGAGGGCGCACCGGCGGGAGCCCGAGGCCTAAACAGGCGGTCCATGATAGCGAGAAATTCTTGCACCTGTGCGGGAGTCGCCGATGGACCCGGATAAGGTGGGTAGGTCGCGGGACTCCCGGGCTCCGAAGGAGTCGTTGGGGCAGAACCCCTGTCCCCCTCTGGGGACCGACGGGGGGACGTCAGAGAACGACAACGCTTCTTCGACTTCTTTTTGTGTTGTTTCTTACCCGAATCCGAGGGTGAAGACCTGGAGCCCAAGGAGTGATGATGGTGGCCCCGCGAGCGTTCTCTGGAGCAACCCCTAGACGGGGAACGGCGCTGGGATGAGTGGACCTCAAGCAGCTTCCGGTGCGCTCACTCAAGGTCTTTGGGGCCATGGCCAGACAGTCCATACAGGACCGAGAGTCGTGGTCCCACTCCTGGCAGTAGAGGCAGACGTCATGAGGGTCCGCCACCGACATATTGCGACGGCAGGCCCCACAAGACTTAAAACCAGGCATCCCTATCTGCACCAAAGTAGACTGACAGAAGACAAAAGTCTCAAAAGAATAGTCAAAAAGTAACTAAGGTATGTGCTTCAACCGGATCTGCGCATACTGGCGCGGAAAAAAAAAGAACTAACGTCAGCGCGCATGGGTGGCGCCTAAGTAGCCTGCGTGACGTCATCTTGGTGCATACGACGCCAGCGACGGACACGGAGTCGCACAACGCCACCTACTAATGCGCAGAGGTACTGGTAGCAAAAAACTTTCCTGATCCAGTCTGACGCCGGGGATATTCTACGGTAAGGAATCGATCACTAACGTCTCTCTTTCAGATACATATTTTGAAAATATGTGAATAAAATGTATACATGTCAATTACTTCTTAGTCAGTTTTATTTTAAAAAACAAATGTATTGTATTATTTACCCTATGTATAAGGATTACATGGGTTTTTTCTACCGTCACATTGCTTGTGGCAAAAATCATCCATTTCCTAAAAAAAGGGCTAACCATGATTTTACATATGTAAAAAGCTATTTGGAAATCATTATTAGAAGACAAATTCATAATGACACATTATTTAAAAATTACATTAAATAATATATGTATAAATACATTTTAAATGAAAATAATTAAACATTTTATATTTCATATGTTGTCTATTTTACTGCTTTGATTTAAATAATTTTAATATATGTTAAAATCTTTTCCTGGTTATCACCAAAGTCCTCTCGATGATAAACCGCGAATGCAAAAAGCTGCTTTTTTTAAATTACTGTTTAGAGATACTTGCGGTAATGCCTATATGTAAATTGTGACTCCTTATTTATTCATTACACTGTGGTAAAATTATAAATAGCTATTTTATTTAAACAGTTAATACATTGCTAATGCTACTTTTTGCATCCGCAAACCAGTTTGCGACTAGTTACTGATGTTATAACCTTTTGTACATCTGGCCCAATATCTTTATCTGCGCAAATGGGTACCCAAATTGGAGATCTCTGTACTTAAGTAACAAGCAATCTGCACAACCTCAGTTCAACTGCCTCTGGAGGTTTGTAGTGTATCAGTAGGCAGTGGGAGGTCTTGCAGTTTTCAAAGATTTTAATCTGGTACCTTTCACGATCATTATATTCATATCCTAAATGTATCACAGCATCTACAAATAGATCTTCTAGAGATTCTCACAGCTCTTACAGTGCTGAGATTTCTTCAGCAATAAAGTTCTTAAAAAAATGTCAAGAGTTACTTATGACCCAAGCTATAAGTCTACTCTTCAAGTCAACACTTTATACCTCTAAATACAGGTTTTAAAATAAAGGCCAAGGGTTTCATTCAATTTCATTTAATATTGACAACCAGACTAAGTCATGGTTTAAATATGGTCCATGTAGAGAAATTACCTTATCCCACAGATTTTCCACAAGCAAAAGTCCAATGGTTTAGGGTTACGTTTAGGCATAGAATATCAAATGTAAGAAAAGTGAACCCAATCCCTGAAACTAAACCTGCAGAAGTCCAAAGTGTGGATTGAGCCTGTCTGTCTCCTAGGAGATTCTGAACAGGAGAAGCAGCTCCCCAGCCCCCACACCCTGGCCAGCAGACCATTGGCTATTCAGCTACCAGGCAAGTCTGAGCCCTCCTCTCACACCTGCCCAGGCCCCTTAAGGCCTTGCTGGGTGCACCCCAAACCATTCTCCTCCATCTTGTGAATTGCAGCCTACCTGTGACCCAGATTGCAGTGAGCAGAGTCCAGGAAGTGGTAAGGAGACAGACTAGTGCGGTCTCATCCCAAAACAAAAGTTGTTTAAAAAACGATTTTCCCTTTCTGTGATTACTGCCTTTGCATGTGGTTGTTACAGTTTAAAATGGCAGTTTGGACCTGCCTGTGATAGCATATTTTATCACCTGTTTTGTGTTTTAAACATGTGGTTTTCCCTGCCCATGATTGCTTGCATTTAACGTGTTGAATTGTGGGATTTGCAGTCCAACCTCTGTAGTTTGTCCCTCTCATTCCTTGGTGACAAATCTGTTTTCCCTCCAAATTTCTCCTCTGCTCTGTGCTAAAACCTGTGTGTTAAAACAGTGCATCCCAAGCCACCATTCTGTGTTCACAAGCCAGTGAGGCCAGCCCCCATGCCCCCCTCCCAGCAACAGGGATATTCTACATCAGAGGGTGCTTGTGTGAGCTGTTTCAACTGTATTTACTGGGGCTAGTGCACTTCGTTTTTTGGCCAGCAGGGGGAGTAAAGTTTTATTCAAACAGTATTGTTAGATTTCGAGTCAGTGAAGCCTTTACCTGCAGAAGCCCAAAGTGTGGATTGAGTCTGTCTGTCTCCTAGGAGATTCTGAACAGGAGAAGCAGGATCCAACTCCCTGGCCAGCAAACCTTGTCTGAGGTCGCTGGGACCTTATATGGTCTGCTAGTGGTTGGCACATGTGTAAACTGATGGTGGTTGTATCTCGTGTTTCTATTGGGTTAGGGTTGATGTCCTCATTGGTTGGGTATTTGAGGGTTCTGATTGGTTTCTGGGTCTGTGATTCAATCATTGTAGGGTTGGGACTAGGGTTAGGATTTCTATTGGAAGTAGGGACTAGGGCTTCCTATGTTATTGGTTGTTGGGAGCAGGGTGGGACTAGGGCTAGGGTTAGACCTTTATTTGGAAGTAGCTATTTAGGGCTTCTGGTGTGATGGGTTGTTGGACTAGTTGTGGGACCAAGAGTAGGGTTAGGCTTTCTATTGGAAGTAGGGACTAGGGCTACCTGTACCATTGGCTGCTTGGACTTGGGTTGGGACTACTGGTAGGGCTAGGGCCTTTATTGGACGTAGAGATCAGGGGTTTTGAACTGATTGGGTAGTTCGACTAGGGATAAGATTGGCTGTAAGGTCCTGGTCTCTTATTGGTTATAGATTTTAGGGCTAGTGTTGTGATTGGATAGTGTTAGGGCTAGGGTTCCCATTGGCCGAAGTGGTCCCCTGATTACTAGGGCAATAAAAGGCCAGGGTTAGGGCGTCTCAGCCCGGGCGTCGAGGCTAAGGGTGGAGAGGACAAGGGAAGTTGCCTGTTTTGAGCCTGTTAAGGGCGGAGAGGACAAGGGTAGTTGCCTGTTTGAGCCTGTTCAAGACTGGTTGGGACTAGGGCCAGAAATGCTTCCCTTTCTCTCATTTAGCAATACCCAGCCCACACCATCCACATCGACAAACAGAGCAACACTCGCACCAAAGGTACACCACGCACAGCACTATGCACAGATTAATGTACCAGCCTGCACTACAAACCCAACTAAACCACATCTACACACCCTACTATCCCAACTACCACACATATCCACCATCACCCACAAACAGTACACAACTCTATCCTATACCACTAATCAATACACTCATCACTAACACAAGGTCAATCAACACCATACATAATTACATCCCATTCAGACACATTCTCCCTGCTGTAATTACACCTAACAGACAACCTTTTATCACTAACAAACATATAATGATCCTTCCATCAGTTGTCTAACAAACACCATCCTCTCCCTTCTACCATAATAACACTAACACACAACACACACACTGCACACCACCACACTTTGTAACTCTTGCAACAAACCAATCTAAGATAAACACTCACCTCTACTTCGTTCCCTCCTACACACAACATACACTCTACTCATAAACACATCACCACCCCTCTACGTCACAACCTCCTCTCACAAACAATACTACACAACCAAATCCAGTGCATGAAACATATGCATCAGCACCCCTTTTCACTACACCTCAAAAGCAAAACATATCTCACACACCAGCACAACAAGATCTTCAGAGCACACCTCATAATACTTACCATCGCAAAAATACATAACATTGACAAATCCCACCATACAATAAAAAAACCATGGGTGGCACATCTATCTCTGTTGAAACAGCCAAACTATGGAACTCTTTACCCCCCAACATAAGATCCACCGACAACCACCTTATCTTCATAAAACTACTCAAGATTTGGCTGTTCCGCACATAAGCACCATACGGAAACATATATTTACTACATATCCCTCTGTATATAAGCATTTGTTTTCACTATAGATATGTACCTATCTTTGTGTATTACTTTATAAAACATGTAAAATAATTATGTTGTTAAGAGAAAAGAGAAAAAAAATTAATAATAATAATAATCAATAAATAAAAAACATCTTTGGTCTACATGTACATACTTCCATTGTGCATCTATGTACCTTCCATATACCTGGATCTGTGTGTCTGTTACTTTTCTCCTGAAAAATCATATCCAATGACCTATCCCATTTCTCATCCTGTACCTCTATCAATATATTTAATCTAAATATACTTACTTCCTTTATGTATCTATATACTTTCAATGTACTTATGGATCTATATATTTATCACTTTCTTCTAATTTAGCATTACCAATGAACTAGCCTATTTCTCAGCCTATACTTCGCTAAATATATCTTCTAGCCCAACCTTCTGACTCATCTCAAACTTCTTTCTACTACTCCTTCCAATGCACTACCCTATGTCTCATCCTATACATCTATCAATATATCCTCTACATCCAATCTCACATTTATTCCAAACCCCATACCACTACAATGATCGCCAAAATAACCCTTTCTAGACTCTCACCCGCTCTACCCATTCCTTGCATCATCGGACACCTTTTTACTACATCGATCCCCTAAAACAAACCTTTCTAATCTCTCCCCTCTGACTCCTCCCCCCAAAACTCCTTTTTACTCATCCAAAAGCCTCTTCCTACTGCTAAGACCTAAAAATAAAAAATAAATTCCTTCACTCTTTATCCCTCCACTATCCTTTTCAATCAAAATTAACAGAATAACATGTTCACTTCTCAAATTCCATATTCAAATATACTAATATACTGCCCAAATAACTGAATAACATATCCACTACTCAAATTACTTCATATTTATACTATACTAATTTTCAACACTAATCCTTTATGGGTTCCGGAGTGGCGTGCTACTCGCCAGAAAAGCGCATCAACACCCATGAGGGGTAACAAGTGCTATATGAATGCAAATCTTTCTTTCCCCTTTTATCTCTCCGCTATCCTTCTCACTCCAAGTAACAGACTAATATCCACCACTGAAATGACCTCACATTTCACCATATTAATTCACCACTAATCCTTTATAGGCTTCCTGAATAGCGTGCGTCAACAAGCGATACATAAATACAAACCTTTGTCCTCCTCTATCCTTCTGCTATCATTCCAAATCCAAATAACTGACTAACCTATCCACCACTTAAAATGTACTTGCATGTTTCACTATACTAATTCAACACTAATCCTCTATGGGTCCCGGAATAGCGTGCTACCTGCCGAAAAAGCGCTGCGACGCCTCATCAGGGGTAGTAAGCGCTTTATAATTAAAATACAATACAATACAATCTATCAGGTGCTTCTTGGGAGCCTAGTATTATTGGCAAGAATCATCAGAACATCATTGTCAAGGTTCACCTTATTACTACTCGCCAAGTTGAAATGGGACAATCTCTCTTAAGATCTTCCAACATCATGTACAGAGTACCTCCTTACCCGGCCTTGTCTCAAACGGCCACACTCACCCACATTCTGGATACTGATACGATTTGTTGTAATATGTAAGAGAATAACAACCAGTTCTACCTCGATCTAGAAGACAATTCTTGGGACTTGCCAAACATGCCTTGCTGCATATAAAAGTTCTGTCACTGGATGCAAAAAACTCTCTGCTTCAATGGCAACAAAACAGAAATCCTACTTATGGGCCATGATAAATGAAGTACCCCCAAAGGATTTAGTTCGAATCACTAGGGACTTATGCATTTCAATGTAAAAAGTCTGTAACATGGGAGTGTCTCTGGATGGTGAGCTGTCCTTCAACCCCAAATAAACATTAAGAGAAGAAAAAATACCTAATTGTGATTTCTGATGTTCTCACTCTTGTGGAGGGCATGGTAGCTTGTAGCTCGAACAGAACTATATTTTTTGGATACAATGAACTTCAAAAGCCAAACAATTTGTGAAGGGCTAAGTCTGTTACAGTGGAAAGAATAGTAATGCATGCTTATACGAAAGCTGAAATTGGGGTGCCACCTAAGCAGAGGTCATTGGAATCTATGCAGTAATCGTGTTGTTTAAAATTATGTTTAACAACAGTGGGGCTAATATGCAGCCCTGCTGGACACTTATTGACTGTAAACGAAGCATTAAAATGCACAAGGTACTTACCTTTGATAACGATATATCTGTGAGAAACAGTAGTTAGTGTTAGGTTCCTCACCTTAGAATAACCCCAGACGTCAGACTGGATCCGGAAAGTTTTGCGTAGCAGTACCCCTGCGAGTCGGTAGGCGTCGTCTGCGGCTCCGCGTCGGTCGTCGGCGCCGGGATGACGTCGGAGTACTTAGACGCCACCCTTGCGCTCTGACGTCAGTTCTTATACACAGCTTTTCCGCGCCAGAAACGCAGACCCATGATAAAAACCGACACTGCTGCCATGAAACTAGGGCCCTCAAAGGGAAGAACCTTAACCATAAATATCGGTTCTCAGAACGGGGAGGATGGGTGGGGCGGTAAGGAATCTAACACTAACTACTGTTTCTTACAGATATATCGTTACCGAAGGTAAGTAACTTGTGCATCTGAAAGAAACAGGTTAGTGATAGATTCCTCACCTTAGAACAGATGCCCCAGCAATACCAACCCCGGTGGTGGGTCTGCGAACCAATGATCACACCAGAAAGTCCTGGAGAACAGAACGGCCGAAAAAGCCATCTCTCCGGACTTGGCTGTCCAGGCAGTAGTGTCTAGCGAATGTGTGCAGCGAGGCCCACGTAGCTGCCTGATAGATGACCTGCAAGGGGACTCCCCGACCCAGGGCAGTAGTAGCCGCTGTGGCCCGAGTGGAATGGGCACGCAGCCCCACAGGAGGCTCCTTTTTAGCCAGTGAATAACAAGCCTTTATGCACAAAACGACCCACCGAGAAATGGTTAGTTTGTGCACCGCCCGTCCCTTCTTAGCGCCCACGTAACCAACAAAGAGCTGGTTGTCTACACGGAACTTGCGTGTCCGGTCCAGATAGAATGAGAGCGCATGTTTTGGGTCCAGACGGTGGAGCCTCCCTTACTCTTTCGAGGGATGCGGAGGCGGAAAGAAGGTGGGCAAGGTGATGGACTGCCCGATGTGGAAGGCTGTGACTACTTTGGGCAGGAAAGAAGGGCGCGTTCTCAAGACAACTTTGTCCGGATGGACAGAGAGGAAAGGAGGCTGAGAAGAAAGAGCCTGGAGTTCACTCACTCTCCTGGCAGAGGTGATGGCAACCAGGAATGCAGTCTTAAGAGCTAGAAGACGAAGAGGGCAATTATGAAGTGGCTCGAAAGGAGGGCACATCAAATAAGTCAGAACAAGGTTCAAGTCCCACTGAGGCATCACAAAAGGAACAGGAGGAAACATGTGAGTGATGCCCTTCAAGAATCTATTTACAACAGGGGACTTGAAAAGAGAAGGCTGATCAGGAAGTCTCAAGATGGCTGAAATGGCAGAGAGGTAGCCTTTGATAGTGCCCAGAGCAGAGCCTTGCTAGGCAAGAGAAAGAAGAAAGAGAAGAACCTCTGAAAGGGGGGGCAGAAAGGGGATCCACAGCCTTTGCTGTGCACCATGCCACAAAATTGTTCCACCTGCAGGCGTATACAGATTTTGTGGAGAGACGCCTGGCTGCCAGAAACACATCACAGACTGCTGGAGGCAAGTCAAACGGCCTCAACTGTCGCCTCTCAATCTCCACGCATGGAGGCGGAGACTGGACAGGTTCGGGTGGAGGACCATCCCCTGCTGCTGCGACAGAAGGTCCTCCTGAAGAGGCAGATGAATCGGGGGGATCAACTGACATGCTGAGTAGCTCGGGATACCAGTATCTTCGTGCCCAGTCCGGAACCACAAGGATGACTTTGGCCCGGTCGCGCCTGATCTTCTTCAGCACTCTGGGCAGAAGTGGTATAGGCGGAAAGGCGTACAATAGCCCGCAGCTACACTCGTGTCGAAAAGTGTCTCCGAGCGAGTGCTGACTTGGAAATTCCAAGGCGCAGAACTGATGACATTGCGCGTTCTCTTCGGTGGCGAATAGACCTAAACAAGGCTCTCCCCATCGCTGAAAGAAGCCGTGCGCCACGTCCGAGTTCAGACGCCATTCGTGATCCATCATGTACCGGTGGCTGAGTTTGTCTGCCCTGGCGTTCAGGGAACCTGCCAGGTGTTGAACCACCAGATTGACGCCCTGGTGTTCCAGCCATTGCCAGAGGCGCAGAGCCTCTTGACAAAGAGTCCACGACCCCACCCTGCCCTGTTTGTTGCAGTACCACATGGCGGTGGTGTTGTCCGTGAACACCTGCACTACACTTCCCCGGACAGAGGGAAGGAATGCCTTCAGTGCAAGTCGGATCGTCCGCAGCTCCAGAAAGTTGATATGGAGCCGGGACTCCGACGGAGACCAGAGGCCTCTGATCTCCGCCTCTCCCATGTGGCTTCCCCAGCCCAGGAGGGACGCATCCGTCACTACTACGTGCTCCGGTTGGGGTAGGGAGAGGGATCTGCCGCTGACCCAATTGCGGTCCGTTAGCCACCACTGCAACTGACTCGCAGTGCCCTCCGAGATCAGGACGTGGTCGGACAGGTTGCCCGGATGCTGGGCCCACTGAAACTTCAGGTCCCACTCCAGAGCCCGCATCCGCCACCTGGCGTGATGCACCAGAAGGATGCAGGAGGCCAGAAGCCGCATCGTCAACCTGACCGAGACACGGGATAAAGGCTGAAAGATCGGAATCAGAGCCTGAATATCCCAAACCCGCTGTTCGGGAGGATAAACCCGAAACTGTGCCGAATCCAGAACCGCTCCGATGAAGAGGAGCTTCTGAGAGGGACACAGGTGTGACTTCGGCACATTGATGGAGGTGGCTGACGATTGTCTGGGGCGAGTCCGCCTTCAACAATCAGTCGTCGAGATAGTGGTAGACTGACACCCCTAATCTGCGCAGATGAGCTGCGACCACCGCCATCACTTTCGTGAATACCCGAGGGGCGCTGGTAAGGCCGAAGGGGAGCACGGTAAACTGGAAGTGCTCGCGGACTACAGTGAACCGCAGGTAACGCCGGTGGGCCGGCAGGGTGGGGATGTGAAAATATGCGTCCTGCAAGTCCAACGCTACCATCCAGTCTTCTGGGTCTAGGGCAGCTAAGACCTGAGCCAAAGTCAGCATCTTGAACTTCTCCTTCCGGAGGAAGCCGTTGACGTTCCGCAGGTCCAAGATAGGGCGTAGGCCTCCTTTGCCCTTCTTGGGAAACAGAAAGTAGTGGGAGAAACAACCACACCCGATGGCGAACCGTGCCCCCCACTGGCGTCGAATGGGCCTGAAAGCTCAGACTAGGAAGGCTTTGAGGCGGATGCTACGGGGGTGGATTTGGACTGGCCTCACCGCTGTCCCCTGGCACCGCCACGGCGGTTACCACGTCTGCCGCCGCACTGGATGTTAGTCTGCGGCCTGTGGCTGGCAGGACGTGAGGGGGCGCCCCTTCCTTGGCCACGAAAGGAGCGAAAGGCAGAAGTTTGCTGACGCTGGCCCGACAGGCCCAAGGACTTGGCTGTAGCCCTGGAGTCCTGGAGTCCTTGAAACGCTCAAGCGCACTGTCTGCCTTATTGCCAAAGAGGCGACGGCCATCAAACGGCATGTCCATGAGGGAATTCTGGACATCAGCCGAAAAGTTGGCGGACCTCAGCCAGACGTGGCGGCGAACCGCCACCGTCATGGAAATCGCCCTGGCCAGCGAGTCCGTGGTATCCAGCCCACATCGGATATAGTACCGTGCTGCATCCCGCCCTTCCGCAAAGGCTTAAGCGAGTTTGACCCGGGCCTCCTCCGGGCAAGCTGGCAGCACATCCGCGACCGTGTTCCACAGAGAGTGGGTATAACGGCCCAAAAAAACTAAGTGAGGAGAACAGCTTCTTACCGAACTGCTCATACCTTTTGGATTCCGATCAGGTGGGGCAGTCGGGAATGCGGTCTGGGAGTTAGTGGCTTGGATAACCAGGCTCTCGGGGGTGGGGTGGGTCGACAGGAAGCCAGGGTCGCCGGGCGGTGCCACCTGGCCACGTTCCGATCTACAGGGGGACCTGTAGCGGGCCTGGACCAAGTGCCCAACAGAACGTCAGTAAGGGCCTCATTAAATGGCAGTAGAGGCTCCGAAGAGCTTGCCTGCGGTTTAAGGACCTCGGTGAGGAGGTTAGTCCTTACGGCCGCGACGGGGAGCTCAAGCCCCAAGGCCTTGGCCGCCCTCGTCAGCACCATGCTGTAAGCAGCCCCCTCCTCCGTAGCCACGGTAGGAGTGGAGACAAAGCCAGTGTCGGGCGAAGTGTCCAAACCACTGGCCTCCCCTAGATCCACTGCCCAGTCCTGATACAACTGGTACTCTCGTGCCAGAGGGTCCTCAGACCCCTCTCAATCCTCCTCGTCTCCTATCTCATGATAATCAGGTGCAAAGGATCATAGAAGAATTGCTCTTCTCTCTGCGTCGAATGAGGAGTCGAGCGACGCCAGTCCGACGCCGGATCCGGACCGAGGGAGGGACGGGGGACGTCGTCGTCCGGGGACGGCGTCGGGGGCGACACCCTGGGGGTCGGCCCAGGTGGAGGGGTCGTAAGGTCGACCAGCGGTGACCCAGATCCAGACCCGGATCCCGTGGGGCCCTGCGGCGTCGGGACTGAAGTCGTCGACGGCGCCGAGGCCGAAGCAACCGACGGCGCTGGGGCCGAAGCACCCAGCCGGCGCCGGAAGGCGCCACCGCGAGACCCGACGGAGGAGAGTGCGACCTCATGGCCATGAGGAAGGAATCAATCTCCTCCGGCGTCACGTTCAGCCCAGGGACCGGCGGGTATGGAGCTGGCAGCGGCACCTGCGGCTCCAGCGGAGCCGCGAGGGCGGTGTCGCCGGAACCCCTGGCCGCATCGTGCGAGCGTTGGGGGGAGTCGGAAGAGCGATGTCGTCTCTTCCACTTCTTGTGCCTCTACCTGAGGACTTGGAGCCCGACGAATGGTGTCGGCTCGCCGAGCTGCGATGACTGTGGCCCCGCGACCGGTCCTTCGACCTCCTCCTTGACCTGGACCGTGAACGGCGCGGGCAGACTGCCGGAGCTCGAGGCGCTTACGGGACCACTCACGCCTAGCCTTCAACGTCAAGGCCCGGCAGTCGGGGCACAACTTGTCGTTGTGGTCTGCCCCAAGGCAATACAGGCACCAATGGTGGGGGTCGGTAACCGACATCAGACGGTTACAGTCAGCACAGGGCTTGAACCCGGGCATCCCTACCAGCACCGAGAGTCTACCGACTCGAAAAAGGACCCAAAAAGGATCGAAAAAGTTAGTCAAAAAGTGACTTAGAAGTACTGCTTTTTCCGGATCTGAGCTTGCTGGCGCGGAAAAAAGAAGAACTGACGTCAGCGCGCGAGGGCAGCGTCTTAGTACTCCGGCTGACGACGGACGAGGAGCCGGCAGACGACGCCTACCGACGCACAGGGGTACTGCTACGCAAAACTTCCGGATCCAGTCTGACGCCTGGGGTTATTCTAAGGTGAGGAATCTAACACTAACCTGTTTCTTTCAGATACCCATTACTATCAAGCAGAATACATGTAGAACTATTTTAATTTAGGCTGATAATGGCATTATTTAAGCTCCTGGGCCACTATCGTAACCGTAAATTCAATAATAAATATATCAGATGTAAAGAGCTACAAAATTGAGTCTCTGAAAAGTACCTGATAAAACAAGTAACACTTGCAACACCTAGGATCATAAGTATACTTATGTCAGATCCAATAATCATTACACATGATAAGCATGGTCCTCTCATTTATTTATTTTTGAATGTACAAGTCCTGCACTCCAACATGGGTGGGATCTCCAAAATGATCCTATCAATTCTGCTGAAGACTAAGTTGACGAGAGGGAGCAGTTTAGCATTATTTGGGGCTTGGGTTCCATAATGGACCTGACAAGGCTAAGCCCAAATTTCCAAGATGTAGATTCACCTTTCCCCATGCGCCCAGTAATAATGTATACCTCTAGACCCAGTCATGAATCAACAACCCAGGAGTCCCCCATTCTTCTATATCATTCCTAAGGGTCTGTTTCTAGTTCGTTCTCAGAATTTTGGAGCCCTGGCTTAGCTCTGGGGATCCCTGTTCTTGGAGTATAGAGCCC
This sequence comes from Lissotriton helveticus, assembly GCF_964261635.1. NCBI lineage: Eukaryota > Metazoa > Chordata > Amphibia > Caudata > Salamandridae > Lissotriton > Lissotriton helveticus. The sequence continues at coordinate 1,353,055,460 of NC_136059.1, read as the reverse complement.
TGTCCAATGGGCTGGATTGGTCTGAATTGTTGTTTTAACCAGGTGAGCTGGGCAATTAGATTGGGATGATTCCGCCTCGACTTGGGTGGGATACTTTGTAACAGTCCAAAATTGAGGAAGTAAAGTGAGTTTAGGTAAGTGTTTAACAGAAGTCAAATATTAGTTTATTCTTGGGCTGTGGAACCTAGGCCTTTTGATTGAAGGGTTATAAAAATTTTGTAGTGCTTAATAATGCTATTGTGCCATTTCGGAGTGCTGTAAATGATCAGTATTGTTTTTTTAAAGGCACACTATTTAATGAAGCTTCGGTTGGCCATGCCAGTATTTGAACGAGTGATCTGCAGATCCCTTACTGCAGTGGATGGGGGAAGAGTTATAGGCCTCTTGCTAGGGATTAGAAAAACGATTTTTCCATATGACTGAGGAAATCCTTCACACAAGTCCTGGCAGGTGAAACCACATGCCCATCAAACAGAGCAGAAAACCAAGTTATTGCATTAAAAATGTGTGTTTTAAATTATTGAAAGGGTCAGTAAATTGGAATGGAAGAGTATTTTTTAGTAAAAACACTAACATCATATTGTAAAATCCTGTTTCCATCCAATTTCACAGACATTATCTTTTCAGAAATAAACCAATACATACCCTTGTTCGACACTGGTGTTTGGTCGTTGCCCAGACACCGACTCAGAACTGTCAACTAGAGATGGAACCACCGCCAAAAACCTGTATGATTGCGAAATAAAAAGAAGTTCAACATGCAGGTCTACTAGCAAAATACATCAGCACTAAATAGGGTGTTCCACATATGTGTGCTATGTTTTGACATTGACTTCTGAAAGTCTTATAAATATATTTTGTCTGTCATTATTCATTAATAAAAAATAAAAAAAACAGTACTTTAATGAGCACGTTGCATGTAATATCCAATAATAAATTGTTAAATATAAAGTTTCTTCTATCTTCACTTGAAAAAATGTTTTCTTTACCAGGTCATGCAATGGACTTTCCCCATACCTTTGATAAACTTTATTTCTAACTCCTTTCTGAAAAGCCAGAAGGTAATTCCTCCCATCTCCAGAGAACACTTCGATGGCAATTGGCTGGAAAAAGCAAAAGATTGAACAGCTCAGAAAGCAAACTCCATCTTTTTGAAGAGATGTACATCTCATCAGTACAATTTACATATAAAGGCCAGACTCATTTTATAAGGCCAGGTGTCAAGACCTGCCGAGCACTGCTAGGGAAATCATTGACCAATACATAAAAAGAAAATACTATAGTGAGAAAGCGCCTTTGTCCTAATTTAAAAAAGGGAAGGAGACTATGAAAGCACCTTACACACGATGACAGGCAAGGACTATTATATGGTTAGCTAACCACAGGCATGTTTAGGATGTCACATTTACACATTAAAAGGGGTTATCTAGAGTTTGAAAAAATACTTGAGCACGTTTTTTTCTTATCAGTGCTGTATCAATTGCATAGTTTTATGCATTCATGTTTTTGCACTAGCTTGATTGTTGATCATTTTCTTACTAAACCTACTGCTGGTTTATTATAGAGGCTTGGTGAGCTAGGTTTCTGCTTGGCGATCTGTTGAGTTTCAGATGATGTCACCTACATAAGTGTATGGTAATCTGTCAGAATGCCTCTGAGATACTAAACGAGGTGGTGTACCTATGACCATCCATATGCCCGGGATATATCATTAAACAACTACTCCCTAAACAACGAATTCCTTAACCACGAAGGCTAAACAACGAACAATGCCAAATCACTTAATTTTTTTACAACGAGTACCTAAACCATGAAAAAAATATGCATTTTGCTCATTACCCATTTACACAACTATGTCCTTTAAAATCGCATGTTTTTGACATTAAAAAAAAAGAAATGTAATAGATGAATTTTTAAATAAACAAGTTTGAGTGAATAATCCTTAAATGTTTAAGCCTCATCTGCCCATCACATAAATCACCAGCATGCATTGGCTGAGGCCAGAGCATTCCCTGCGAAGCTATGCCCCTGACGTGCTGCCAATCTGGAAGGATGAAGGCAGACTGCAGCCCCGCGCTCATCAGAGTGCTCATCAACAGTGCCGAGTAAGTCATGACGGGGGAGGGGGGTGAGCATGTCAGGTCATGGGGAGCAGAGGGGAGAGACGCACGGGCACCCTGTACCCAGTCATCACACATCATCCTCACATCCCACCATGGCAGATGCGTGCTACGCATTGTAACCACCTTAGCAGGCGTTTTCAACCGGTCCTGGTCAGCTGCCGAGTAAGTCATGCCGGGGGTGGGGGGGGGGGGGGGGGGGGGTGGGGGAGGGGGGGGGAGCATGTCAGGTCGGGGGGAGAAGGGGGAGACGCCCTGTACCGAGTCACCACACATCTCCACAATCAAACCACCTAAGCAGGCGTGTGCCACCGGCAGGATGAAGGCAGACTGCAGCCCTACAATAGTCATAGCACGCGGATGGTCAGTATGGTTAAAAAGTTGGTCTTGCTAACTTTACAAAGGTCCATTGAAGACTTCAGAAAGTTTCAAAATTTTATATTTTCTCACATTTCAGGAAAACAACTTTCAGGTCGCAAAAAGTATTAAATGGTGTGAAAAAATTAAGTACTGTTTTCACAAAACAAATCCGAGAGAAATTGAGGGACAGCAAAGTACAATAGACAACATACAGTGAGCCCATGCTTCGAACATGTATATTTATGCAAGTGTCCATTTTATTGGTTTGGGACTACCAGAAAGGCTTGAAAGAAAAGTAAAGAAACAATAAATCTGAAAATAAAGTGAAATAACAATATGTGATAAATGCATTTATTAGAAAAAACATGTTAGCATGAATTCGTCAGAGCTGAGAGAGGGGTTTTCTGTATACATAGCACGCGGATGGAAAGTCAGGTTAAAACTTTGTTCTCGCTAACTTTACAAAGGTCCACTGAAGACTTCAGAAAGTTGCAGAGTTGCAAAGTTTTATGTTTGCTCACATTTTCATGAAAACAACTTTTAGGTCGCAAAAAGTATTCATGGTGTGAAACAATTCTACATATGTTTGCCAAGTACCGAGTGAGTCATGTCATTGGGGGGTGCGGAGGTGGTTTTCGTGGTTTATGAAAGTCGTTGTTAGGGTGTTGTTAATGAAGTCGTGGTCAACCGATTGGTCGTTGTTCAGGTCATTCGTTCTTTAAACTTCGTTGTTAAGGATGTTTCCCCTATGCCTGGTTGAGCAAGTCAAAAGAGGTACTGACAAAATCAGCAATGCTACTCTGTCAGCAAAGCCCAGGAGGCCTAGATGTGATCCAGGAAAAAAAAATCAATAGCATTTTGAGGATTCAGAGGAAGTGTTAGGAAACTAGGATTCCTAACAGTGTCAAAAACTGTACCCCCCCCCCCCACAAAAAAAGGAGTAACAACTCAAAAAGACAGTTGGCACCATGTGGAACAGAACCAGACATCTCACATCAAGAATAAAATTGCTGATTCAGATTGTAATTAACTTATGAGTCATTCATTTTCCAAATGCTGCCATAGAGGATATTACTTTTTCTGAACTATTAGTTATCTAGATGTGAAAAGAAGGGCAAAGAAAAAAGACAGATCACCAGAGGCAGCATAAAAATGTATTAGACCCCCGCAAGAATCCTCTTACGAGCAGAGTGATACTCCAAAAGAGAGCATGTCTTGACTAAGAAAAGGATATAACGTGCTAATGGTCAAATTAGTGACATTACAAATAAAATTGAATAGCCAGGATAGAGGATCTTTACTTATAAAGGAAAAAAGTCAGTCAACGCTGATCTGATAAAATAGTGTACCTCTTTAACGAAGATAAAAAAAAAACACCAAGGCACCCATGAGAAACAAGAATTAGGAAAGTTTGAGCTATTGGTATTGTAAATGACACATTTTTTATTTATGTGTTGGTTTTGAAAATAGCTAAATTAATAGCTTTGTCATTTACAATGCCAGTAGTTATAACTTTCGCAAATGCAACACCTATAGCATTTGTAATGCAATATGTGTTGTATTTACGTGTCTTAGATGTTTGATATAACAAATAATAGCTTTTTTAAAAATAATTAATACTTAAACAAAAGTTATTTTAATGTATAATGGCAATAGCTTAAACTTTTGTAAATAACGTTTGTGAAGATTATGTTCAATGTATTTTATGGTGACGAAAATCCAAGAACAGAAGTGAAATATTAACATCTTTTTGTGACCTTTGTAATAAAGCTTGAAACATTGAGAGAACATATTTGAACCAGTTGTTGTTGAATGGTCGCACAGATTGTTGCTGTGGTGGCGCTGAGTGATGTTGTGGTGGCGACGAGTGATGCTGTGGCATTCAGTGATGCTGTGGTAGCGCATAGTGATGTTATGGTGCCCCTGAGTGATGCTGTGGTGGTGCTGAGTGATGCTGTGGTGGTGCTGAGTGATGCTGTGGTGGTGCGATAGATAGAGTGAGTGCGATAGAAAGAGGGAGGGTGTTAGATAGATAGAGGGAGGGAGGGTGATTTAGAGTGAGGGTGATAGATAGATAATGCGAGGGCGATAGACAGATAGAGTGAGGCGATCGATAGATAGAGTGATGGCGATAGAGTGAGTGCGATAGACAGATAGAGTGAGGGTGATAGACAGACAGATAGATAGAGGGCGATAGATGGATAGAGTGAGGGCGATAGATAGAGTGAGGGCGATAGATAGAGTGAGTGCGATAGACAGATAGAGTGAGGGTGATAGACAGACAGATAGATAGAGGGCGATAGATGGATAGAGTGAGGGCGATAGATAGATAGAGTGAGGGCGATAGATAGAGTGAGGGTGATAGAGTGCGGGCGATAGATAGAGTGAGGGCGATAGATAGAGTGAGGGCGATGGATAGAGTGAGGGCAATAGATAGAGTGAGGGCAATAGATAGAGTGAGGGCAATAGATAGAGTGAGGGCGATAGATAGATCGATAGAGTGAGGGCGATAGATAGATAGACAGATATATTGTGTAATTATGTGGCGTGTAATTTTGTGCCACTATTTATTTATTTATTTATTTATTTATTTATTTATTTTTTGCATTTGTAATGCGCGCAGATACCCACAAAGGGTTTCCCGGCGCCAGGACTAAGAAAACAACAACACAGAAAGCAAAACGGCCAGAGACCACAATTATTTATTGAAAAGCCAGGTTTTAACGCTTTTCTTAAAGCTGACAAAGTTTTCCTCCTTTCGTAGAGCTGGGGGAAGGGAGTTCCAGAGAACTGGTCCCAGATAGGAAAAGGATCTCCCTCCCATTCTGGCCAGTTTAAATCTGGGTACCACAAAGTTTGCTCCATTTGAAGAACGGAGATTACGTGCAGGAGAGTAGGGCCTAACTAATTTTTGCAAATACTTTGGTGCGGTTCCTGCCTTTATTTTAAACATATAGCTCAGGGCTTTGAACCGAACCCGGTTCTCCACCCTGAGCCAGTGCAGGTCCTTAAGGTGCTTAGAAATCCTTGCTGTCCTGGGGATTTTACATAGCAACCTGGCTGCAGAGTTCTGGACTAGCTGAAGCCGCCTGATCACGGCTAAGTTGGAACCCAGGTAAAGGATGTTACCGTAGTCAAGCCGAGATGTAATAAGGGCATTGACTACGGTCTTCTGGGTATCAACAGGCAACATCCAGATAATCTTCCGCAGCCATTTGAGGATAGTGAAGCAAGTACCAGCCATTTTGTTGGCCTGCTGTTTCATCGATAGTGTGTCATCGATGTGCACCCCTAAATTTCTGACATGGGTAGCTGGAATAGGAAAAGCGCCCAGGGATGGCGGCCAATGAGTATCCTGCCAAAGGTCTCTGTTTTTACCTAAGAGAAGGATCTCCGTCTTCTCCCCATTGAGCTTCAGCTGGTTCGTTGACATCCAGCTGAAGACTTCATGAAGACCTAGTTTCAGCACAGAGGGGGATGAAGGATCCGAATTGGTGAGAGAAAAAATAATCTGCGAATCATCCGCATAGGTCATGAGTTCTAGACCAACTCGCTCTGCTAGATCGGCGAGAGGGCGGAGATACAGATTAAAAAATAGCGGACTCAAAATTGAGCCCTGAGGCACGCCATGGGGCGAAACAAAGGTGTCTGACTGAGCCTGTGAAGACGAGATCTGAAACGTCCGGTTGCACAAATAGGATTTAATCCAGTTTAGCGCTGCCCCTCCGACACCATCCTCACTCAGCCTGGTAAGCAGTCTGTCGTGTGAGATGGTGTCGAAGGCTGCGCTTAGATCAAGCAGGACAAGTGCAACCGTTTGCCCCGCGTCCAATAGCCCCCTGATCTTCTCGGTGACTCCCAGGAGGGCGGACTCGGTGGAATGACAAGCCCTGAAACCTGACTGGGAGAAGTGGAGTAGGTTGTTATTCTCCGTAAATGTGGTAAGAACACCATGAATGTGTTTCTCCAAAATTTTTGAGAAAGCAGGCAGCAGGGAGATGGGGCGGTAGTTGGCCAGCACCTCAGGATCAGCAGAAGGCTTCTTCAGCAAAGGGCTGACCATGGCGTGCTTCCAGGACGCTGGGACTTTTGCCAGATGAATAGAGGCATTTAATGTCTCAGAAATGATCTTCAGAGCAGAGTCATCAAGTTGGCTCAAAATGCTAATAGGGAGAGGGTCACAAGGAGAGCCTGACTTAATAGAGATGGCTAAGGATTTCAGGGTTTCCAAAGTAATAGGTGGCCAGGAATCAAGCCGGCATCCTACTGATCTAACTGGAGGCGGAACTTCTCTGCCGTCCCTCAACGGAGGGTTAATATTGGCAATAATGGTCTCAATCTTTTCCACAAAATAGGTGGCAAGGTCTTGACATTTTTGGGTGGTAAGGGGGCGTGCAGCAGCCATAGAGTTTGCTCCAGCTAGTTCTTTGACTGTATTAAAAAGAGTCGGTGCTTTGTTAGCAGCAGTGTTAATAGTCTCTGTTACATAACAGGCTTTGGCTCTCGTACAGGCCGAGTGATAAAGGTTTCTGGCCTTACGGTAGATCTCTTTTTTTAGAGGGTCGTAGTGTTTGCGCCATTTCCGTTCGAGTGCCTTACACTTAGTTTTTTCTAATTTGAGATCCTCAGTGTACCAGGGAGCCGGTAGGCGATGAACATTCCCTCTACACCTGGCAATAGGTAGACAAGTGTCGACTGCCCTCTCCAACCATGTATGGGTTTCCAACGCATTTTTATCCATATCACAACCCAGGACAGGGGGGGATTTCTTTAGTGCGTTCTGCAGCTCAGTCAGGTCCAGCCTTTTCCAATTTCTCATAAGGATCGGAGGCCGGGTGGAGCATAGCTGCATGGGTTCTCTAAGGGTAATACTAAAGAGAGTTAGAAAATGGTCAGACCAACAAATGGGGTCAGTTTTAAGCCATTTTAACTCCTGTATGTTTGATATAATGGGGTCCAACAAATGTCCTGCTTTGTGGGTGGGGCCCTCATTTCGCAGTGTCATATTCAGAGCAGTAAAATCCTCCAGGAGGTTCACAGCTATACTATTTGACTTGTCCTCCAAGTGGAGATTTAAATCACCCAATATAGTTAGGTTTTGGGCGTTAAGAAAATAAGGCGAAATGAAATTAGCCAAATTCGCAGCCCAAACATTACTATTTCCGGGTGGGCGATAAATTAAAAAACCAGAGAACATAAAATTTGGATTTAGTGAAATTTAAAAAAATGCTGCTTCGCATCCAGGAATATTAACCAAATCAAGGTCACATTTAAACTCCCTGTTGAAAATCACGGCAATACCACCTCCAACATGTCTCACTCTATCTACTCTAGCAATAGCATAGGTAGAGGGCAAGGCGGCGGCTACATCGGGACCTGCACTTTCATGTAGCCAGGTCTCCGTTAAAAACACCGCACATGGTTTTTCTTCAGCTAAGAGATGGAAAATATCTGACTTATGTTGGGGTAAAGATCTACAATTAACGGTATAAAAAGTGAAAACACAGGGGTTATGATCAGAGGATTGAGTAGGTAACTTACGAATATGTGTAACCTCTGGATGGGGCTGAACATTAGATAGGGCAAAAGCACAATGAGGACATGCTTGTGTACCTGTTAGGGAAGGTTTTAGGACGGTACATTTCCCGTTGCTACTAGGGCGCAGAGCCCTTAGCTGATCCGCAGAGATCATACCTGTAGCAGCGTTTCCTGCCCCGTGACCCGGCCTGGCCCGGACGGGCACAGACGGGCTGGTCTTAGGCTCGTCTTTGGCGCAGTCAGAGGCGCCTACCCTGCGCGTCATCGCTGCGCGCTGGGGCCGACGAGTGGCTAAATACCCTCCAGGAAGCGGAGGTCTAGAGCGCTAACCGCTCGACGCTCCGTAAGGTGCCGCCCCTGTCCCGCCCTTCACAACCGCGATTGACTGGAGTGCCAGTTGCCTTCACACAGAGCGAGAACAGCCCTCAGGTGAATGATGAAAGTCCCTGGTGAGTGCGAGTAAGTGCTCAAGTTGTCAGGGTGATACTAAAACAAATACAGTCACTGCATTGATTTAAAAAATAGCTATTTAAATTCGAGCTACAGCTCGAGTACACAGAACAAAGCTCGCCAAAACTGTCTAAAATGCCTCTGAAACGAACTGCTTTCTAAATGTTGCAAGGCTCGGCGCCCAGCGGGGAGTAGCTGCCACCAACTCCTATCGCCACCACCACTGAGTGGTCTTTGGAGTATGTTGCGTTGAGCTCAGTGTAAAGATGTAGCATATAATGATGTGGCACTTGGAGAGTATGTTGCATTGAGTGCAGTGTAATTATGTGGCGTGTAATTATGTGGCACTGAGTGGTATTTGGAGTGTATGTTGCGTTGAGCGCAGTGTAATTATGAGGCACTGAGTGGTATTATGAGGAGTGTATATTGTATTCAGTAGAGTGTAATTGTGTGGCGTGTAATTATGTGGCACTGAGTGGTATATGGAATAGGTTTCGTTAAGTGCAGTAATTATGTAGCATATAATTATGTGGCACAGTGGTATTGTGTGGAGTGTATGTTGCAATGAGTGCAGTGTAATTATGTAGCATATAATTATGTGGCACTGAGTGGTATTGAGTGTGAGTTGCATTCAGTAGAGTGTAATTATGTGGCGTGTAATTATTTGGCACTGAGTGGTATTTGGAGTGGTGGTTGTGGATGTGGTGGATGTGGAGGTGTTGGTGGTGGACATGGTGGTGGACGTGGTGGATGTGGTGCTGGATGTGGTGTTGGTGGTGGTGGTGGACGTGGTGGTGGTGGACATGGTGGTGGTGGTGGATGTGGTGTTGGTGGTGGACATGGTGGTGGACGTGGTGGATGTGGTGGGGGTGGATGTGGAAGTGGTGGTGGACGTGGAGGTGGTGGACGTGGTGGTGGTGGACGTGGTGGACGTAGTGGTGGTGGACGTGGTGGTGGTGGACGTGGTGGTGGTGGGCGTGGTGGTGGCGGGCGTGGTGGTGGTAGACGTGGCGGTGGTGGACGTGGTGGTGGTGGTGGTGGTGCACGTGGTGGTGGTGGACGTGGTGGTGGTGGTGGACGTGGTGGTGGTGGACGTGGTGGATGTGGTGGTGGTGGATGTAGTTGTGGATGTGGTGGTGGCGGAGGTAGATGTGGTGGTGGTGGATGTGGTGATGGACAATGGTGGTGGGCGTGGTGGTGGTAGTGGATGATGTGGTGGCGTTGGTGGATGTGGTGGTGGTGGAAGTGGTGGTGGACGTGGTGGTGGATGTGGTGGTGGATGTGGTGGTGGACGTGGTGTGGGTGTGGTGGTGGGTGTGGTGGTGGTGGGTGTGGTGTGGTGGGTGTGGTGGTGGACATGGTGTTGGTGGACATAGGGGTGGTGGTGGATGTGGTGGTTGTGGACATGGTGGTTGTGGACGTGGTGGTGGTGGACGTGGTGGTGGTGGACATGGTGGTTGTGGACATGGTGGTGGTGGACCTGGTGGTGGTGGATGTGGTGGTGGTGGATGTGGTAGTGTTGGTGGATGTGGTAGTGTTGGTGGATGTGGTAGTGTTGGTGGATGTGGTGTTGGTGGTGGATGTTGTGTTGGTGGTGGACATGGTGGTGGACATGGTGGTGGTGGAGGTGGGTGTGGTGGAGGTGGGTGTGGTGATGGTGGGTATGGTGGTGGTGGGTGTGGTGGTGGATGAGGTGTTGGTGGACGTGGTGATGGTGGACGTGGGGGTGGACATGGTGGATGTGGTGTTGGTGGATGTGGTGGTAAACATGGTGGTGGACGTGGTGGTGGACGTGGTGGTGGACGTGGTGGTGGACGTGGTGGTGGACGTGGTGGTGGTGGATGTGGTGGTGGTTGTGGTGGTGGTTGTGGTGGTGGTGAACATGGTGGTGGTAGACATGGTGGTGGTGGACGTAGTGGTGGTGATGTGGTGGTGGATGTGGTGGTGTTGGATGTGGTGGTGGATGTGGTGGTGGATGTAGTGGTGGTGGATGTGGTGGTGGATGTGGTGGTGGATGTGGTGGTGGATGTGGTGGAGGTGGTGGTGGTGGATGTGGTGGTTGTGGACGTGGTGATGATGGACATTGTTGGTGGTGGAGATGGTGGTGGTGGATGTGGTGGACATGGTGGTTTTGGACGTGGTGGTGGTGGACGTGGTGGTAGTGGAGGTTGTGGTGGTGGTGGATGTGGTGGTGGTGGATGTGGTGGTGGTGGACGTGGTGGACATGGTGGTGGTGGACATGGTGGTGGTGGACATGGTGGTGGGTGTGGTGGTGGTGGACGTGGTGATGGTGGTAGTGGACATGGTGGTGGTGGACGGGGGGGTGGACGTGGTGGTGTTGGTGGATGTGATGGTGGACGTGGTGGTGGTTGTGGTGGACATGGTGGTGGTGGTGGACATGGTGGTGGTGGTGGACATGGTGGTGGTAGACATGGTGGTGGTGGACGTAGTGGTGGTGGACGTAGTGGTGGTGATGTGGTGGTGGTGATGTGGTGGTGGTGATGTGGTGGTGGTGATGTGGTGGTGGTGATGTGGTGGTGGATGTGGTGGTGGTGGTGGATGTGGTGGTGGACGTAGTGGTGGTGGATATGGTGGGTGTGGTGGTGCTGGACGTGGTGGTTGTGGACGTGGTAGTGATGGACATTGGTGGTGGACATGGTGGTGGTGGTGGATGTGGTGGACACTGTGGTTTTGGATGTGGTGGTGGTGGACGTGGTGGTGGTGGTGGACATGGTGGTGGTGGACATGGTGGTGGTGGGTGTGGTGGTGGTGGGTGTGGTGGTGGTGGACGTGGTGGTGGGAAACGTGGTGGTGGTGGACGTGGTAGTGGTGGTGGACGTGGTGGTGGTGGACGTGGTGGTGGTGGACGTGGTGGTGGTGGACGTGGTGGTGGATGTGGTGGTGGTGGACGTGGATGATGTGGTGGTGGTGGATGTGGTGGTGGTGGACGTGGTGGTGATGGACGTGGTGGTGGTGGACTTAGTGGTTGTGGATGTGGTGGTGGACATTGTGGAGGTGGGTGTGGTGGTGGACGTAGTGGTGGAGGATGTAGCGGTGGTGGATGTGGTGGTGGTGGAGGTGGTGATTGTGGACGTGGTGATTGTGGACGTGGTGGTGGTGGGTGTGGTGGTGTTGGATGTGGTGATGGTGGTAGTGGACATGGTGGTGGTGGACGTGGTGGATGTGGTGGTGTTGGTGGATGTGGTGGTGGACATGATGGAGGACGTGGTGGACGTGGTGGTGGTGGTGGACATGGTGGTGGACATGGTGGTGGTAGACATGGTGGTGGGTGGACGTGGTGGTTGTGGACGTGGTAGTGATGGACATTGTTGGTGGTGGACATAATGGTGGTGGATGTGGTGTACATGGTGGTTTTGGACGTGGTGGTGGTGGTGGATGTGGTGGAGGACATGGTGGTGGTGGACATGGTGGGTGTGGTGGTGGGAAACGTGGTGGTGGTGGACGTGGTGGTGGTGGATGTGGTGGTGATGGACATTGTTGGTGGTGAACATGGTGGTGGACGTGGTGGTGGTGGACGTGGATGATGTGGTGGTGGTGGTGGATGTGGTGGTGGATGTGGTGGTGGTGGATGTGGTGGGGGTGGACGTGGGGGTGGACGTGGTGGTGGATGTGGTGGTGGTGGACGTGGTGGTGATGGACTTAGTAGTTGTGGATGTGGTGGTTGACATTGTGGAGGTGGGTGTGGTGGTGGATGTAGTGGTGGTGGATGTGGTGGTGGTGGATGTGGTGGTGGTGGATGTTGTGGTGGCCGTGGTGGTGGTGGACGTGGTGGTGGTGGACATTGTAATAGACGTAGTGGTGGTGGATGTGGTGGTGGACGTGGTGGGTGTGATGGTGGTGGACGTGGTGGTTGTGGACGTGGTGGTGATGGACATTGTTGGTGGTGGACATGGTGGTGGTGGATGTGGTGGACATGGTTGTGGTGGACATGGTGGTTTTGGACATGGTGGTGTTTGACGTGGTGGTGGTGGACATGGTGATGGATGTGGTGGTGGTGGATGTGGTGGTGGTGGACGTGGACATGGTGGTGGTGGACGTGGTGGTGGTGGACGTGGTGGGGGTGGACATGGTGGGGGTGGACATGGTGGGGGTGGACATGGTGGGGGTGGACATGGTGGTGGTGGTGGGTGTGGTGGTGGTGGACGTGGTGGTGGTGGACGTGGTGGTGGTGGACGTGGTGGTGGATGTGGTGGTGATGGACATTGTTGGTGGTGGACATGGTGGTGCACATGGTGGTGGACATGGTGGTGGTGGACGTGGTGGTGGTGGACGTGGTGTGGACGTGGTGGTGGATGTGGTGGTGGATGTGGTGGACATGGTGGTGGTAGTAGTGGTGGTGGTGGTAGTAGTGGTGGTAATAGGGGTGGTGGTGGACGTGGTGGTGCTAGGTGTGGTGGTGGTGGATGTGGTGGCGGACATGGTGGTGGTGGACGTAGTGGTGGATGTGGTGGTTGTGGACATGGTGGTGATGGACATGGCGGTGATGGACGTGGTGGTGGTGGTGGTGGTGGGTGTGGTGGTGGTGGACGTGGTGGTGGGAAACGTGGTGGTGGTGGACGTGGTGGTGGTGGTGGACGTGGTGGTGATGGACATTGTTGGTGGTGAACATGGTGGTGGACGTGGTGGTGGTGGACGTGGATGATGTGGTGGTGGTGGATGTGGTGGACGTGGTGGTGGTGGACGTGGTGGTGGACGTGGTGGTGGTGGACGTGGATGATGTGGTGGTGGTGGATGTGGTGGTGGTGGACGTGGTGGTGGTGGTGGAGGACTTAGTGGTTGTGGATGTGGTGGTGGACATGGTGGAGGTGGATGTGGTGGTGGAGGTGGATGTGGTGGTGGTGGAGGTGGTGATTGTGGACGTGGTGGTGGTGGATGTGGATGTTGTGGTGGCCGTGGGTGTGGTGGTGGTGGACGTGGTGGTGGTGGACATTGTGATGGACGTAGTGGTGGTGGATGTGGTGGTGGACGTGGTGGGTGTGGTGGTGGTGGACGTAGTGGTGGTGGATGTGGTGGTGGTGTATGTGGTGGTGGTGGACATGGTGGTGATGGACGTGGTGGTGATGGACGTGGTGGTGATGGACGTGGTGGTGATGGACGTGGTGGTGATGGACGTGGTGGTGATGGACGTGGTGGTTGTGGACATGGTGGTGATGGGCGTGGTGGTGGATGTGGTGGTGGATGTGGTGGACATGGTAGTGGTGGATGTGGTGGTGGTAGTAGTGGTGGTGGACGTGGTGGTGGTGCTGCTAGGTGTGGTGGTGGTAGACGTGGAGGTGGATGTGGTGGACATGGTAGTGGTGGACGTGGTGGATGTGGTGGTGGATGTGGTGGTGGATGTGGTGGTGGACATGGTGGTGCTGGCCGTGGTGGTGCTGGCCGTGGTGGTGGTAGTGGACGTGGTGGTGGTGGATGTGGTGGTGGATGTGGTGGTGAATGTGGCGGTGAATGTGGCAGTGAATGTGGCGGTGAATGTGGCGGTGAATGTGGCGGTGAATGTGGCGGTGAATGTGGCGGTGAATGTGGTGGTGAATGTGGTGGTGGTGGTGGATGTGGTGGTGGTGGATGTGGTGGTGGTGGATGTGGTGGTGGTGGATGTGGTGGTGGTGGATGTGGTGGTGGTGGATGTGGTGGTGGTGGATGTGGTGGTGGTGGTTGATGTGGTGGTTGTGGATGTGGTGGTGATGGACGTGGTGGTGGTGGATGCGGTGGTTGTGGATGTGGTGGTTGTGGTGTTGGTGGTGGATGCGGTGGTGGTGGATGCGGTGGTGGATGTAGTGGTGGTGGATGTGGTGGATGTGGTGGTGGTGGATGTGGTGGTGGTAGTGGACGTGGTGGTGGTAGTGGACATGGTGGTGGGTGGTGGACGTAGTAGTGGTGGACGTGGTGGTGGTGGATGTGGTGTTGGACGTGGTGGTGGATGTGGTGGTGGTGGACGTGGTGGTGGTGGACGTGGTGGTGGTGGACATAGTGGTGGTGGATGTAGTGGTGTTGGTGGTGGTAGTGGTGGTGGATGTGGTGGTGGATGTGGTGGACATGGTGATGACGTGGTGGTGGTGGACATGATGGACGTGGTGGTTGTGGACTTGGTGGTGATGGACATGGTGGTTGTGGACATGGTGGTTGTGGACATGGTGGTGAAGGCCGTGGTGGTGAGGGCCGTGGTGGTGATGGACGTGGTGGTGATGGACGTGTTGGTGGAGGATGTGGCGGTGGATGTGGTGGACAGGGTGGTGGTGGATATGGTGGTGGTGGATGTGGTGGTATTGTTGGTGGACGTGGTGGTGCTGGGTGTAGTGGTGGTGGACATGGTGGTGGTGGTGGACATGGTGGTGGCAGAGGTAGTGGTGGTGGACGTGGTGGATGTGGTGGTGGTGGACGTGGTGGTAGTGGTGGTAGACATGGTGGTGGTGGACGTAGTGGTGGTGGATGTGGTGGATGTGGTGGTGATGGACGTGGTGGATGTGGTGGTGGTGGTGGAGGTGGTGGTGGAGGTGGGTGTGGTGGTGGATGTAGTGGTGGTGGATGTGGTGGTGGTGGATGTGGTGGTAGTGGTGGATGTAGTGGTGGACGTGGTGGTGGACATGGTGATGGACGTGGTGGTGATGGACATGGTGGTTGTGGTGGTTGTGGACATGGTGGTGATGGACGTGGTGGTGATGGACGTGGCGGTGGACATGGTGGTGGTGGACGTGGTGGTGGTGGATGTGGTGGTGGACGTGGTGGTGGTGGATGTGGCGGTGGTGGATGTGGCGGTGGTAGTGGTGGTGGACGTGGTGCTGGGTGTAGTGGTGGTGGATGTGGTGGTGGATGTGGTGGACATGGTGGTGGATGTGGTGGTGGTGGTGGTAGTAGAGGTAGTGGTGGTGGACGTGGTGGTGGTGGAGTTAGTGGTGGTGCTGGCCGTGGTGGTGGTGCTGGCCGTGGTGGACGTGGTGGTGGTGGATGTGGTGGTGGACGTGGATGTGGTGGTGGACGTGGATGTGGTGGTGGACGTAGATGTGGTGGTGGACGTGGATGTGGTGGATGTGGTGGTAGTGGATGTGGTGGTGGTGGATGTGGTGGTAGTGGATGTGGTGGTGGTGGATGTGGTGGTGGTGGTATGGTGGATGTGGTGGTGGTGGTATGGTGGATGTGGTGGTGGACGTAGTGGTGGTGGATGCAGTGGTGGAGGACATAGTGGTGGTAGATGTAGTGGTGGTGGACGTGGTGGTGGTGGATGTGGTGGTGGTGGTATGGTGGATGTGGTGGTGGACGTGGTGCTGATGGACATTGTTGGTGGTGGACATGGTGGTGGTGGACGTGGTGGACATGGTGGTGGTGGATGTGGTGGTGGTGGACATAGGGGTGGTGGACGTAATGGTGGTGGATGTGTTGTTTGTGGACCTGGTGGTTGGGACGTGGTGGTTGTGGACGTGGTGGTGGTGGACCTGGTGGTGGTGGACGTGGTGGTGGTGGACGTGGTGGTGGTGGATGTGGTGGTGGTGGTGGTGGATGTGGTGGTGGATGTGGTAGTGTTGGTGGATGTGGTGGTGTTGGTGGTGGACATGGTGGTGGAGGTGGTGGTGGTGGTTGGCGTGGGTGTGGTGGAGGTGGGTGTGGTGGAGGTGGGTGTGGTGATGGTGGGTGTGGTGATGGTGGGTGTGGTGGTGGATGTGGTGGTGGTGGACGTGGTGATGGTGGTGGACGTGGGGGTGGACGTAGTGGTGGTGATGTGGTGGTGGATGTGGTGGTGGTGGATGTGGTGGTGGTGGACGTAGTGGTGGTGGACGTAGTGGTGGTGATGTGGTGGTGGATGTGGTGGTGGTGGATGTAGTGGTGGTGGATGTAGTGGTTGCCGACGTGGTGGTGATGGACATTGTTGGTGGTGGACATGGTGGCGGTGGACGTGGTGGTGGACGTGGTGGTAGTGGAGGTTGTGGTGGTGGATGTGGTGGTGGTGGACGTGGTGGTGGACATGGTGGTGGACATGGTGGTGGAGGACATGGTGGTGGGTGTGGTGGTGACGGACGTGTTGGTGGTGGTGGACGTGGTGGTGGTGGACGTGGTGGTGGTGGACATGGGGGTAGACGTGGTGGTGTTGGTGGATGTGGTGGTGTTGGTGGATGTGGTGGTGGACATGGTGGTGGATGTGGTGGTGGAGGTGGTGGTGGACATGGTGGTGAACGTGGCGGTGCTGGACGTGGTGGTGCTGGACGTGGTGGTGCTGGACGTGGTGGTGGTTGTGGTGGTGAACGTGGTGGTGGACGTGGTGGTGGACATGGTGGTGGTGGACATGGTGGTGGTAGACATGGTGGTGGTAGACATGGTGGTGGTAGACATGGTGGTGGTAGACATGGTGGTGGTGATGTGGTGGTGGTGGATGTGGTGGTGGATGTGGTGGTGGTGGACGTGGTGGTGGGAAACGTGGTGGTGGTGGTGGACATAGTGGTGGTGGATGTGGTGGTGGTGGACGTGGTGGTTGTGGACGTGGTGGTGATGGACATTGTTGGTGGTGGACATAGTGGTGGTGGATGTGGTGGACATGGTTTTGGACGTGGTGGTGGTGGACGTGGTGGTAGTGGAGGTTGTGGTGGTGGTGGTGGTGGACGTTGTGGTGGTGGAGTGGTGGTGGACATGGTGGTGGTGGACATGGTGGTGGTGGACATGGTGGTGGTGGGTGTGGTGGTGGTGGGTGTGGTGGTGGACGTGGTGGTGGTGGACGTGGTGGTGGTGGACGTGGTGGTGGTGGACGTGGTGGTGGGAAACGTGGTGGTGGGAAACGTGGTGGTGGTGGACATGGTGGTGGACGTGGTGGTGATGGACAATGTTGGGGGTGAACATGGTGGTGGACGTGGTGGTGGTGGACGTGGATGATGTGGTGGTGGTGGATGTGGTGGACGTGGTGATGGTGGTGGTGGACGTGGTGGTGGTGGACGTGGATGATGTGGTGGTGGTGGATGTGGTGGTGGTGGACGTGGTGGTGGACTTAGTGGTTGTGGATGTGGTGGTGGTGGACATGGTGGAGGTGGGTGTGGTGGTGGTGGAGGTGGTGATTCTGGACGTGGTGGTGGTGGATGTGGTGGTGGTGGATGTGGTGGTTGTGGATGTGGTGGTGGTGGACGTGGTGGTTGTGGACGTGGTGTTGATGGACATTGTTGGTGGTGGACATGGTGGTGGTGGATGTGGTGGACATGGTGGTTTTGGACATGGTGGTGTTGGACGTGGTGGTGTTGGACGTGGTGGTGGATATGGTGGTGGTGGACGTGGTGGACGTGGGGGTGGACATGGTGGTGGTGGACATGGTGGTGGGTGTGGTGGTGGTGGATGTGGTGGTGGGAAACGTGGTGGTGGTGGACGTGGTGGTGGTGGATGTGGTGGTGATGGACATTGTTGGTGGTGGACATGGTGGTGGTGGACATGGTGGTGGTGGACGTGGTGGTGGTGGACATGGTGGTGGTGGATGTAGTGGTGGTGGTAGTAGTGGTGGTGGTGGACGTGGTGGTGCTAGGTGTGGTGGTGGTGGACGTGGTGGCGGACATGGTGGTGGACATGGTGGTGGTGGACGTAGTGGTGGTGGATGTGGTGGTAATTGTGGTGGTGGAAGTGGTGGTGGAATGTATGATGGTGGATGTGGTAGTTGTGGACATGGTGGTGATGGACGTGGTGTTGGTGGACATGGTGGTGGATGTGGTGGTTGTGGACGTGGTGATGGTGGTGGTGGACGTGGTGGTGGTGGACGTGGATGATGTGGTGGTGGTGGATGTGGTGGTGGTGGACGTGGTGGTGGTGGACGTGGTGGTGGTGGACGTGGTGGTGGTGGACGTGGTGGTGGACTTAGTGGTTGTGGATGTGGTGGTGGTGGACATGGTGGAGGTGGACGTGGATGATGTGGTGGTGGTGGATGTGGTGGTGGTGGACGTGGTGGTGGTGGACGTGGTGGTGGTGGACGTGGTGGTGGTGGACGTGGTGGTGGTGGACGTGGTGGTGGTGGACGTGGTGGTGGACTTAGTGGTTGTGGATGTGGTGGTGGTGGACATGGTGGAGGTGGGTGTGGTGATTCTGGACGTGGTGGTGGTGGATGTGGTGGTGGTGGATGTGGTGGTGGATGTGGTGGTGGATGTGGTGGTGGCCGTGGGTGTGGTGGACGTGGTGGACATGGTGATGGACATGGTGGTGGTGGACGTGGTGGCGGACATGGTGGTGGACATGGTGGTGGTGGACGTAGTGGTGGTGGATGTGGTGGTGGATGTGGTGGTAATTGTGGTGGTGGAATGTATGATGGTGGATGTGGTAGTTGTGGACATGGTGGTGATGGACGTGGTGTTGGTGGACATGGTGGTGGTGGATGTGGTGGTTGTGGTGTTGGTGGTGGATGCGGTGGTGGATGTAGTGGTGGTGGATGTAGTGGTGGTGGATGTGGTGGTGGTGGATGTGGTGGTGGTGGATCTGGTGGTGGTGGTAGTGGTGGTGGTGGACGTGGTGGTGGTGGACGTGGTGGTGGACGTGGTGGTGGTGGTGGACGTGGTGGTGGTGGATGTGGTGGTGGTGGATGTGGTGGTGGTGGACGTGGTGGTGGATGTGGTGGTGGATGTGGTGGTGGGTGTGGTGGTGGGTGTGGTGGTGGGTGTGGTGGTGGGTGTGGTGGTGACGTGATGGTGGTGGACATAGTGGTGGTGGATGTAGTGGTGGAGGACATGGTGATGGACGTGGTGGTGGACATGGTGGACGTGGTGGTTGTGGACATGGTGGTGATGGACATGGTTGTTGTGGACATGGTGGTTGTGGACATGGTGGTGAAGGATGTGGTGGTGATGGACGTGGTGGTGATGGACGTGGTGGTGGTGGTGGACGTGGTGGTGGATGTGGTGGCGGATGTGGTGGACATGGTGGTGGTGGATATGGTGGTGGTGGATGTGGTGGTATTGGTGGTGGACGTGGTGGTGCTGGGTGTAGTGATGGTGGACATGGTGGTGGTAGTGAACGTGGTGGTGGTAGTAGTGGTGGACATGGTGGTGGTGGGTGGTGGACGTAGTGGTGGTGGATGTGGTGGTGGATGTGGTGGTGGGTGTGGTGGTGGGTGTGGTGGTGGGTGTGGTGGTGGACGTGATGGTGGTGGACATAGTGGTGGTGGATGTAGTGGTGGAGGACATGGTGATGGACGTGGTGGTGGACATGGTGGACGTGGTGGTTGTGGACATGGTGGTGATGGACATGGTGGTTGTGGACATGGTGGTGAAGGATGTGGTGGTGATGGAAGTGATGGTGGTGGACGTGGTGGTGGTGGACGTGGTGGTGGTGGACGTGGTGGTGGATGTGGTCGCGGATGTGGTGGACATCGTGGTGGTGGATATGGTGGTGGTGGAAGTGGTGGTATTGGTGGTGGACGTGGTGGTGCTGGGTGTAGTGGTGGTGGACATGGTGGTGGTAGTGAACGTGGTGGTGGTAGTGGTGGAGGACGTGGTGGACATGGTAGTAGTGGTGGACATGGTGGTGGTGGGTGGTGGACGTAGTGGTGGTGGATGTGGTGGTGGTGGGCGTGGTGGTGGTGGATGGGGTGGTGGTGGATGTGTTGGTGGTGGATATGGTGGTGGTGGAGGTGGGTGTGGTGGTGGACGTGGTGGTGGTGGACATGGTGGTGGTGGATGTAGTGGTGGTGGATTTAGTGGTGGTGGATGTAGTGGTGGTAAATGTAGTGGTGGTGGATGTAGTGGTGGTGGATGTAGTGGTGGTGGATGTAGTGGTGGTGGATGTAGTGGTGGTGGATGTAGTGGTGGTGGATGTGGTGGTAGTGGTGGTGGATGTAGTGGTGGACGTGGTGGTGGACATGGGGATGGACGTGGTGGTTGTGGACGTGTTGGTGATGGACGTGGTGGTGATGGTGGTGGTGATGGACGTGGTGGTGGACATGGTGGTGGAAGTGGTGGTAGTGGTGGTGGACGTGGTGGTGGTGGACGTGGTGGTGGTGGTGGTAGTGGTGGTGCTGGGTGTAGTGGATGTGGTGGTGGATGTGGTGGGGGATGTGGTGGACGTGGTGCTGGTAGGGGTGGTGGAGGTAGTGGAGTTAGTGGTGGTGGACGTGGTGGTGGTGGAGTTAGTGGTGGTGCTGGCCGTGGTGGTGGTGCTGGCCGTGGTGGTGGTGGACGTGGTGGACGTGGTGGAAGTGGTGGATGTGGTGGTGGACGTGGATGTGGTGGTGGTGGATGTGGTGGTGGTGGATGTGGTGGTGGTGGTATGGTGGATGTGGTGGTGGTATGGTGGATGTGGTGGTGGACGTAGTGGTGGTGGATGTAGTGGTGGTGGACGTGGTGGATGTGGCAGTGGTGGTATGGTGGATGTGGTGGGTGTGGTGGTGGACGTGGTGGTTGTGGACATGGTGATGGACGTGGTGGTGATGGACATTGTTGGTGGTGGACATGGTGGTGGTGGACGTGGTGGAGGATGTGGTGGTGGATGTGGTGGGTGGGTGTGGTGGTGGTGGACGTGGTGGTGGTGGACGTGGTGGTGGTGGACATTGTTGGTGGTGGGCATGGTGGTGGATGTGGTGGTGGACATGGTGGTGGTGGACGTGGTGGTGGATATGGTGGACATGGTGGTGGTGGACGTGTTGGTGGTGGATGTAGTGGTGGTGGTGGATGTGGTGGTGGACGTGGTGGTTGTGGACATGGTGGTGGTGGATGTGGTGGTGGAAGTAGTGGTGGTGGATGTGGTGGTGGTGGATGTGGTGGACGTGGTGGTTGTGGACATGGTGATGGACGTGGTGGACATGGTGGTGGATGTGGTGGAAGTGGTGGTGGTGGACATGGTGGTTGTGGACATGTGATGGACGTGATGGTGGGTGTGGTGATGGTGGAAGTGGTGGTGGATGTGGGGTGGATGTGGTGGTGGTGGACGTGGTGATGGTGGTGGACGTGGGGGTGGACGTAGTGGTGGTGATGTGGTGGTGGATGTGGTGGTGGTGGATGTGGTGGTGGTGGACGTAGTGGTGGTGGACGTAGTGGTGGTGATGTGGTGGTGGATGTGGTGGTGGTGGATGTAGTGGTGGTGGATGTAGTGGTTGCCGACGTGGTGGTGATGGACATTGTTGGTGGTGGACATGGTGGCGGTGGACGTGGTGGTGGACGTGGTGGTAGTGGAGGTTGTGGTGGTGGATGTGGTGGTGGTGGACGTGGTGGTGGACATGGTGGTGGACATGGTGGTGGAGGACATGGTGGTGGGTGTGGTGGTGGTGGACGTGTTGGTGGTGGTGGACGTGGTGGTGGTGGACGTGGTGGTGGTGGACATGGGGGTAGACGTGGTGGTGTTGGTGGATGTGGTGGTGTTGGTGGATGTGGTGGTGGACATGGTGGTGGATGTGGTGGTGGAGGTGGTGGTGGACATGGTGGTGAACGTGGCGGTGCTGGACGTGGTGGTGCTGGACGTGGTGGTGCTGGACGTGGTGGTGGTTGTGGTGGTGAACGTGGTGGTGGACGTGGTGGTGGACATGGTGGTGGTGGACATGGTGGTGGTAGACATGGTGGTGGTAGACATGGTGGTGGTAGACATGGTGGTGGTAGACATGGTGGTGGTGATGTGGTGGTGGTGGATGTGGTGGTGGATGTGGTGGTGGTGGACGTGGTGGTGGGAAACGTGGTGGTGGTGGTGGACATAGTGGTGGTGGATGTGGTGGTGGTGGACGTGGTGGTTGTGGACGTGGTGGTGATGGACATTGTTGGTGGTGGACATAGTGGTGGTGGATGTGGTGGACATGGTTTTGGACGTGGTGGTGGTGGACGTGGTGGTAGTGGAGGTTGTGGTGGTGGTGGTGGTGGACGTTGTGGTGGTGGAGTGGTGGTGGACATGGTGGTGGTGGACATGGTGGTGGTGGACATGGTGGTGGTGGGTGTGGTGGTGGTGGGTGTGGTGGTGGACGTGGTGGTGGTGGACGTGGTGGTGGTGGACGTGGTGGTGGGAAACATGGTGGTGGGAAACGTGGTGGTGGGAAACGTGGTGGTGGGAAACGTGGTGGTGGTGGACATGGTGGTGGACGTGGTGGTGATGGACAATGTTGGGGGTGAACATGGTGGTGGACGTGGTGGTGGTGGACGTGGATGATGTGGTGGTGGTGGATGTGGTGGACGTGGTGATGGTGGTGGTGGACGTGGTGGTGGTGGACGTGGATGATGTGGTGGTGGTGGATGTGCTGGTGGTGGACGTGGTGGTGGACTTAGTGGTTGTGGATGTGGTGGTGGTGGACATGGTGGAGGTGGGTGTGGTGGTGGTGGAGGTGGTGATTCTGGACGTGGTGGTGGTGGATGTGGTGGTGGTGGATGTGGTGGTTGTGGATGTGGTGGTGGTGGACGTGGTGGTTGTGGACGTGGTGTTGATGGACATTGTTGGTGGTGGACATGGTGGTGGTGGATGTGGTGGACATGGTGGTTTTGGACATGGTGGTGTTGGACGTGGTGGTGTTGGACGTGGTGGTGGATATGGTGGTGGTGGACGTGGTGGACGTGGGGGTGGACATGGTGGTGGTGGACATGGTGGTGGGTGTGGTGGTGGTGGATGTGGTGGTGGGAAACGTGGTGGTGGTGGACGTGGTGGTGGTGGATGTGGTGGTGATGGACATTGTTGGTGGTGGACATGGTGGTGGTGGACATGGTGGTGGTGGACGTGGTGGTGGTGGACATGGTGGTGGTGGATGTAGTGGTGGTGGTAGTAGTGGTGGTGGTGGACGTGGTGGTGCTAGGTGTGGTGGTGGTGGACGTGGTGGCGGACATGGTGGTGGTGGACGTAGTGGTGGTGGATGTGGTGGTAATTGTGGTGGTGGAAGTGGTGGTGGAATGTATGATGGTGGATGTGGTAGTTGTGGACATGGTGGTGATGGACGTGGTGTTGGTGGACATGGTGGTGGATGTGGTGGTTGTGGACGTGGTGATGGTGGTGGTGGACGTGGTGGTGGTGGACGTGGATGATGTGGTGGTGGTGGATGTGGTGGTGGTGGACGTGGTGGTGGTGGACGTGGTGGTGGTGGACGTGGTGGTGGTGGACGTGGTGGTGGACTTAGTGGTTGTGGATGTGGTGGTGGTGGACATGGTGGAGGTGGACGTGGATGATGTGGTGGTGGTGGATGTGGTGGTGGTGGACGTGGTGGTGGTGGACGTGGTGGTGGTGGACGTGGTGGTGGTGGACGTGGTGGTGGTGGACGTGGTGGTGGTGGACGTGGTGGTGGTGGACGTGGTGGTGGACTTAGTGGTTGTGGATGTGGTGGTGGTGGACATGGTGGAGGTGGGTGTGGTGATTCTGGACGTGGTGGTGGTGGATGTGGTGGTGGTGGATGTGGTGGTGGATGTGGTGGTGGATGTGGTGGTGGCCGTGGGTGTGGTGGACGTGGTGGACATGGTGATGGACATGGTGGTGGTGGACGTGGTGGCGGACATGGTGGTGGACATGGTGGTGGTGGACGTAGTGGTGGTGGATGTGGTGGTGGATGTGGTGGTAATTGTGGTGGTGGAATGTATGATGGTGGATGTGGTAGTTGTGGACATGGTGGTGATGGACGTGGTGTTGGTGGACATGGTGGTGGTGGATGTGGTGGTTGTGGTGTTGGTGGTGGATGCGGTGGTGGATGTAGTGGTGGTGGATGTAGTGGTGGTGGATGTGGTGGTGGTGGATGTGGTGGTGGTGGATCTGGTGGTGGTGGTAGTGGTGGTGGTGGACGTGGTGGTGGTGGACGTGGTGGTGGACGTGGTGGTGGTGGTGGACGTGGTGGTGGTGGATGTGGTGGTGGTGGATGTGGTGGTGGTGGACGTGGTGGTGGATGTGGTGGTGGATGTGGTGGTGGATGTGGTGGTGGGTGTGGTGGTGGGTGTGGTGGTGGGTGTGGTGGTGACGTGATGGTGGTGGACATAGTGGTGGTGGATGTAGTGGTGGAGGACATGGTGATGGACGTGGTGGTGGACATGGTGGACGTGGTGGTTGTGGACATGGTGGTGATGGACATGGTTGTTGTGGACATGGTGGTTGTGGACATGGTGGTGAAGGATGTGGTGGTGATGGACGTGGTGGTGATGGACGTGGTGGTGGTGGTGGACGTGGTGGTGGATGTGGTGGCGGATGTGGTGGACATGGTGGTGGTGGATATGGTGGTGGTGGATGTGGTGGTATTGGTGGTGGACGTGGTGGTGCTGGGTGTAGTGATGGTGGACATGGTGGTGGTAGTGAACGTGGTGGTGGTAGTAGTGGTGGACATGGTGGTGGTGGGTGGTGGACGTAGTGGTGGTGGATGTGGTGGTGGATGTGGTGGTGGGTGTGGTGGTGGGTGTGGTGGTGGGTGTGGTGGTGGACGTGATGGTGGTGGACATAGTGGTGGTGGATGTAGTGGTGGAGGACATGGTGATGGACGTGGTGGTGGACATGGTGGACGTGGTGGTTGTGGACATGGTGGTGATGGACATGGTGGTTGTGGACATGGTGGTGAAGGATGTGGTGGTGATGGAAGTGATGGTGGTGGACGTGGTGGTGGTGGACGTGGTGGTGGTGGACGTGGTGGTGGATGTGGTCGCGGATGTGGTGGACATCGTGGTGGTGGATATGGTGGTGGTGGAAGTGGTGGTATTGGTGGTGGACGTGGTGGTGCTGGGTGTAGTGGTGGTGGACATGGTGGTGGTAGTGAACGTGGTGGTGGTAGTGGTGGAGGACGTGGTGGACATGGTAGTAGTGGTGGACATGGTGGTGGTGGGTGGTGGACGTAGTGGTGGTGGATGTGGTGGTGGTGGGCGTGGTGGTGGTGGATGGGGTGGTGGTGGATGTGTTGGTGGTGGATATGGTGGTGGTGGAGGTGGGTGTGGTGGTGGACGTGGTGGTGGTGGACATGGTGGTGGTGGATGTAGTGGTGGTGGATTTAGTGGTGGTGGATGTAGTGGTGGTAAATGTAGTGGTGGTGGATGTAGTGGTGGTGGATGTAGTGGTGGTGGATGTAGTGGTGGTGGATGTAGTGGTGGTGGATGTAGTGGTGGTGGATGTAGTGGTGGTGGATGTGGTGGTAGTGGTGGTGGATGTAGTGGTGGACGTGGTGGTGGACATGGGGATGGACGTGGTGGTTGTGGACGTGTTGGTGATGGACGTGGTGGTGATGGTGGTGGTGATGGACGTGGTGGTGGACATGGTGGTGGAAGTGGTGGTAGTGGTGGTGGACGTGGTGGTGGTGGACGTGGTGGTGGTGGTGGTAGTGGTGGTGCTGGGTGTAGTGGATGTGGTGGTGGATGTGGTGGGGGATGTGGTGGACGTGGTGCTGGTAGGGGTGGTGGAGGTAGTGGAGTTAGTGGTGGTGGACGTGGTGGTGGTGGAGTTAGTGGTGGTGCTGGCCGTGGTGGTGGTGCTGGCCGTGGTGGTGGTGGACGTGGTGGACGTGGTGGAAGTGGTGGATGTGGTGGTGGACGTGGATGTGGTGGTGGTGGATGTGGTGGTGGTGGATGTGGTGGTGGTGGTATGGTGGATGTGGTGGTGGTATGGTGGATGTGGTGGTGGACGTAGTGGTGGTGGATGTAGTGGTGGTGGACGTGGTGGATGTGGCAGTGGTGGTATGGTGGATGTGGTGGGTGTGGTGGTGGACGTGGTGGTTGTGGACATGGTGATGGACGTGGTGGTGATGGACATTGTTGGTGGTGGACATGGTGGTGGTGGACGTGGTGGAGGATGTGGTGGTGGATGTGGTGGGTGGGTGTGGTGGTGGTGGACGTGGTGGTGGTGGACGTGGTGGTGGTGGACATTGTTGGTGGTGGGCATGGTGGTGGATGTGGTGGTGGACATGGTGGTGGTGGACGTGGTGGTGGATATGGTGGACATGGTGGTGGTGGACGTGTTGGTGGTGGATGTAGTGGTGGTGGTGGATGTGGTGGTGGACGTGGTGGTTGTGGACATGGTGGTGGTGGATGTGGTGGTGGAAGTAGTGGTGGTGGATGTGGTGGTGGTGGATGTGGTGGACGTGGTGGTTGTGGACATGGTGATGGACGTGGTGGACATGGTGGTGGATGTGGTGGAAGTGGTGGTGGTGGACATGGTGGTTGTGGACATGTGATGGACGTGATGGTGGGTGTGGTGATGGTGGAAGTGGTGGTGGATGTGGGGTGGATGTGGTGGTGGTGCTGGCCGTGGTGGTGGTGGTGGACGTGTGCACATGGTGGTGGTGGAAGTAGTGGTGGTGGAAGTAGTGGTGGTGGATGTGGTGGCGGTGGATGTGGTGGTTGTGGACATGGTAGTGATGGACGTGGTGGTGGATGTGTTGGATGTGGTGGTGGAAGTAGTGGTGGTGGTGGATATGGTGGTGGTGGACGTAGTGGTTGTGGACATGGTGATGGACGTGATGGTGGATGTGTTGGACGTGGTGGATGTGGTGGTGGTGGAAGTGGTGGTGGATGTGGACGTGGTGGTGGTTGACGTGGTGGTGGTGGATGTGGTGGTGAATGTGGTGGTGAATGTGGTGGTGAATGTGGTGGTGAATGTGGTGGATGTGGTGGTGGTGGACATAGTGGTGGTGGATGTGGTGGTGGTGGGGGTGGTGGATGTGGGGGTGGATGTGGTGGTGGATGTGGTGGTGGTGGATGTGGTGGTGGTGGATGTGGTGGTGGTGGATGTGGTGGTGGATGTGGTGGTGGTGGATGTGGTGGTGGACATAGTGGTGGTGGATGTGGTGGTGGACGTGGTGGTGGATGTGGTGGTGGTGGATGTGGTGGTGGTGGATGTGGTGGTGGTGGATGTGGTGGTGGTGGATGTGGTGGTGGTGGTGGAGCCGGGGGTGGATGTGGTGGAGCCGGGGGTGGATGTGGTGGTGGATGTGGTGGTGGATGTGGTGGTGGTGGATGTGGTGATGGATGTGGTGGTGGTGGATGTAGTGGGTGTGGTGGTGGTGGTGGTGGGCGGCGTGGTGGTGGATGTAGTGGTGGTGGATGTAGTGGTGGTGGATGTAGTGGTGGTAGATGTAGTGGTGGTGAATGTAGTGGTGGGTGTGGTGGTGGTGGGTGTGGTGGCGGTGGGTGTGGTGGCGGTGGGTGTGGTGGCGGTGGGTGTGGTGGCGGTGGGTGTGGTGGTGGTGGGCGTAGTGGTGGTGGATGTAGTGGTGGTAGATGTAGTGGTGGTGAATGTAGTGGTGGTGAATGTAGTGGTGGTGAATGTAGTGGTGGTGGATGTGGTGCTGGCCATGGTGGTGGTGCTGGCCGTGGTGGTGGACATGGTGGTGGTGGACGTAGTGGTGGTGGACGTGGTGGTGGTGGATGTGGTAGTGGTGGATGTGGTGGTGGTCATGGATGTGGTGGTGGTGGATGTGGTGGTTGTGGTAGTGGTGGTGGACGTGGTGGTGGGTGGTGGACGTAGAGGATGTGGTGGTGGTGAACGTGGTGGTGGTGGTGGATGTGGTGGACGTGGGTGTGGTGGACGTGGTGGTGGTGGACGTAGTGGTGGTGGTGGATGTAGTTCTGGTGGATGTGGTGATTGTGGACATGGTGGTGGACGTGGTGGTGGTGGACGTGATGGTGGTGGAGGTGAGTGTGGTGGTGGATGTGGTGGTGGATGTGGTGGTGGATGTGGTGGTGGTGGTAGTGGTGGGTGGTGGGCGTGGTGTATGTGGTGGTGGATGTGGTGGTGGTAGATGTGGTGGTGGTGGATGTGGTGGTGGTGGACCTGGTGGTGGTGGTGGACGTGGGTGTGGTGGTGGTGGACGTAGTGGTGGTGGACGTAGTGGTGGTGGTGATTGTGGACGAGGTGGTGATTGTGGATGTGGTGGTGGTGGACGTGGTGATTTATGTGGTGGTGTTGGAGGTGGTGATTGTGGACGTGGTGGTGGTGGACATGGTGGTGGTGGAGGTGAGTGTGGTGGTGGTGGAAGTTGTGGTGGATGAAGTAGTGGTGGATGTGGTGGTGGTGGATGTGGTGGTGGTGGATGTGGTGGTGGTGGTGGTGGATGTGGTGGTTGACGTGGTGATGGATGTAGTGGTGGTGGACGTAGTGGTGGTGGAAGTAGTGGTGGTGGATGTAGTGGATGTAGTGGTGGTGGATGTAGTAGATGTGGTGGTGGTGATTGTGAACGTGGTGGTGGTGGACGTGGTGGGGGTGGTGGATGTGGTGGATGTGGTGGTGGTGGGAGTGGTGGACGTGGTGGTGGGAGTGCTGGACGTGGTGGTGGTGGACGTGGTGGTGGTGGACGTGGTGGTGGTGGATGTAAAGGTGGTGGTGGAGGTGGTGATTGTGGAAGTGGTGGTGGTGGACGTGGTGGTGGACATGGTGGTGGTGGGTGTGGTGGCGGACATGGTGGTGGACGTGGTGGTGGACGTGGTGGTGGAGGGGGGGTGTGGTGGTGGTTGGTGGACGTGGTGGTGGTGGGTGTGGTGGTAATCCTGCAGGAGTCTGCCAGAAGGCTGTGCAAAATTCAGCAGCGCCTCTAGGCTTTTGTTGCAATGCACGGACTTCATACAGAATTTGGCATCACGGTATAGTACACAATAAAACATTTCTTAGCACATAATTAAATAAGAAGCTCAAAAGAGCTCTTTCGGCATCTCTGGCAAGTGTGAATGAACAGCACCATAAACCTCTAAGAAACGAGACCAGAACGGGTAGGAATTCATACAGTGTAGTTTCTGTAAGACTTTCCGAAAGTGATCCTAATCAGGACATAACTAAACCTTTCATGGCTATTTTACAACATCTAGATAGCAAAAGACTGGGATGCAATGGTGAAAGCGGAGGTGGCACCAAAGTAGCAGGAAGCAACAGTATAATTTATGGGCGCATTACCTCGCCTGTTTAATCGGGTGTGATCTTGGGCATGACAGCCTTCAGCGAGCAAAGTCAAAAACGGCGGGGGCGGGGGAGCAGGGCCGGACTGGCAATAGCGGGCACCGGGCAATCCCCCGGTGCGCGCACGGGTGGGGCCGGTTTTGTTACAGGGACGTTTTTACAGCATAGCTGCAAAATCGGCCCTGTACCAAAATCGGCCAAAAACCAGCCCCGGCAAAGAGCTCGGCGGCACCTCCAACCCCCCAAGTGGGGACGGGGGGGCGGCCGAGCACTTTGCCAGGGCCGGTTGTGGTTCCCAGTCCGGCCCTGCAGGGGAGCGGATTCCTTTGATGCCGGCTGCAAGCAAACCAGCATGAGTGAGGAGAGAGGCAAATGGTGAGCAATGTGCCCCCGCCCGCACACATGCACTGTAGGCAATCCGCCTTTCGGTGTATTTTTTTCAGAGCCCTTACTTAAGTCTCGCTGAGAAAGCATGCACGTTCGCTCAGCGAGACCTAAAAAAGGAGCAAGTGGAGAATAGACTGAAGGTACCTAATCTGGGAAAGGGGGTTGCTGATCCAGCCACAGAATACACAGTTTAAGGCCAGATATACAAGGATGGGTGGGGCAGAGGGGTATCCCAAAGGAGGCAACCAGAAAAAGGAGCACAGTGTCACTGTTCCTTTACTCTAATACGTACCACTAAAAGCCTTGAAATGCATTGTTAATGTCTTTGCAGACACAGATATCAAAGCATCATTACCCTGCCAATCTAAACTTAGGATAGCATAGAAAGGGAACAATGAGAAGCTTATCAATGTGAAGTGGCCCAGAAATAATCCGGAGCAAATAAGTGGGAGTGGAGAATAAATAATCATAATAAAAAAAGAGTAAAATCAGCCTGTTCTTTAGGTGGCGTGTATAAGTACAGGAATCTGGATTGGACCTGTTTTATTTCTTATCGGCCAAAACTGAAAAGAATCTGGTGTTTAACTGTGAGGTCTTGGGATCTGAATGACCCCTCTTCCCATTGTCAAGAGTCAATATTAGGATTATATTCTGATAATAAGATCAAATTGTGTACTTTACAAGCAATTTTTCCTTTGTGGTAGACTTTAAGAGCCTTGGTTGATAGTGATGTTCTTTATATAACATGCCAATAAAGTGATTTATCATTAAATCAAAACTGTAGGCACAGCAATCAAATGTATTTATTCACTGCAGTGTATGGGAAGTTTCCCGGTAAGCATCTGTTTGTGGAACATAGTGCTGCAGATTCACATGCTTAGCATAAGATCACCATCTAGTGTAGGGCTCAGAAATGTGCAAGTTGTTTTTCTTCAAAGAAGTCTTTCAAGTCACATGGTATAGTATTTCCTCCTATTGCCTTCAGTGCGCATGGTACTTGACTCCATTGCTTTGTTCCAATTGGCGGGTAAGCATGGAGTGTAAAGGATAATGTATCCTAGTGAGGAGCCCATGCAAAAATAGTGTAATATGTAAATAAATATAAATGCAATCCACATAGGTATCCACAGAGGAGGGTGGACACGTGCATCTACAGCACTACATGCCACAAGCAGATGCTTACTGGGTATGTAACATTTTCAGTTTGAGGCATGTGTGGCTGTAGATATATATGCTTAGCATAGACTGTAAAGCAGACGTCCTCCATAAGTTGTGGCTACCCTGGTTGCAGTTTGAATTAAAAAAGTCTTAGAACCACCTGGTCCACTTTTTGCTTGTTGACAGGCCATGACATCTATGCAGTTATGTTTCGTAAATGTATGTGGTCCATGTATCTGCCTTACAGATGTCATCCATGCGTATATTCCCTAAGAAGGTCATGGAAGCTCACTTCTTACGAGTAGAATGATCCTTTGGAGGGATAGGAAGAGTTTGTTTATGTTGGAAATGGGATCCCCGGCTGGCCAGGGCTTTCGCCAAAGTCAGTCAGAGACCACCACCCCCAAGTCAGGGCAAGGGAGTTACACGCCAAGATAACCCCTACTCACCCTCTAGGTAACGTGGCGCGAGCAGCAAGGCTAAACTTGGAGGCGATGTAAGTTAAGTATTTGCGCACGCACCCCAGCAACAACAACCAAAGGCCCACCACAAAGGAAACTCCACACAAGGTTATATAAAAATAGCCTTTGTATTACACCAAAACACATTAGATAAAACACACACTTTACAATGTGCCAGGGGCACGGGCAGAATTTACAGGGGATATTTACAAGACAGGGCCACCTGGGCCACTGTCAGGAATCAGAAGTAGCACTTTCAGAAATAGCACTTAGAAGGTAGAATATAAATTTACTTTAGGACAACATAGCACACAACCAGTAACTACTGGTAACAGGACCTCACTAGCACCACCTGCACTAGGGAGAAAACAACCACCTATGTATCACAATACCTGTAGGGGTGTAAGAACATACACATGATGCAATGCATGACATTCATTCAGAGGTGTAAAAACAATATCAATTGCGCCAATCTCACAAGTCACCACCTGTGACTGTCCATGTGTCCCAATGTCAGGGCCTAAACGTGGCAGCTGCCCATGAAGTGCTGGGCAGCTGTGCAGACAATACTGGGGCCAACGTGGGAGCCTCGCTAGGCTCTGTGCCCCAGAACAAAGATGTGCCCCCTAGAGCCTCTCTGGGCTCTTAACACAAATGTGGCGCTGTGGAGCCTCTGGGCTCCTAAATACAAATGCGGGACATGGGCAGGGAGCCTCTCGTGGCTCAAAGGAAATGATGTGCTCCCGGGGACCTTGTGGGCTTCACACCGAATGCGGCCAAACTGTTGGAGTCCCACACGGTGGACTCGGGAAAACAATGGCCGCCCAGAGCCTCGCAAGGCTCTCAAACAAGGATGCCCCCAGCCCTGGTGGGCTTTAAATCAGCACTGGCTGCCACGAGCCTCGCAGGCTCTCAGATCACTGTGGGGCCCGTGGGAGTCCCTCTGGGACTCTAGAAAAGAAGAATGCCCCTGGAGCCCTTCTCAGGTTCGAAATACAAAATGCCTGCTGGGCCTCTCGGGGCTCCTAATGACCAATGCGCCCGTTGCTGGAGCCTCTCTTAGGCTCTAAGGAATGCCTTGGGTTGGGGGAGCCTCGAGAACTGGAGCAGCACTCACCGGGACTTTTGCTGGTGCTGCGTGCCTTTCCTCAGCGGCGGCTCCTCTCCTCAGCTGCGGCTCCTCTCCTCAGCTGCGGGCGGCCTCCGGTGATCCTCTGTTCTGCTCACCAGGTGCCAGGCGGGCCCTCTCGTTCCCCGGGGGTGCCCCACTCGATCCGGCGCTGGTGTCTCGGGCTTCCCTGCAGCTTCCCCCAGCTGGGCCAATCCCAGCGCGGCTCAAGGGCGGGACTTCCGGCCTGCTTGGAAGCCGGCCCACGTCTTCACTCTTCTTGCCTGGCTTCCGGTTCTAAGGGCCGCCAATAGCAGCGCGGCCCTTGGAGGGGAGGCGGGTACAGCGCCTCCTGGTAGATCTCCGGGTCGGCGGCGGTGCTTTTCACACGGGGTAAAGGCGGTGTGGGCAGCCGCTCGATTATTCAAAACCAGCGAGGTGGGCACTCGCTTTAAAAGGTCGATAAGGCGCTCCCAAGCGCCAGGGCGGCAATTTACAGCCAAGGTAATGCCGGGTGGCACCGGCTTCAACCAATGGGGCGCTCCAGGCGCCAGGGGGCAATCACAGCGCTCCCAAGCGCTACAATCCCAAATAAAGCGCTCTCACAGCGCTAGAGGCTAATAAAGCGCTCCCTCAGCGCTAGGACAAAAAGAAAGCGCTCTCAAGCGCTAGAGGGAAAAGCCAAGCGCTCCTAGCGCTATAAATCAGGAAAGGACCCAGCAAAGTCCTTGTAGGCAGGTAAGGGGCAAAGCTGGGCCCAGAGCCAGCACACGGGGTCTCCAGGCAGGGAGACACCCCAAGTGGCGGTCCTCTGGCCCAGCAGCAGCAGCAACAGCCCCCTCTGGATCCTGGAAGAGAACAAATTCAGTGGGGACACAGCCCCATTTTTATACAGTGCATTCCTTTGTTCAAGGGTGCAGAGTGGGGGCGGAACCAGTCGCAGCTGGTTCTTGAGTACTCTGTTTACCTCAACCACCCTCTCTATTCACTGGCAGGGCTTGGGTCATTAGACACACCACAGGGGGGCGGAGCCAGCATTGTGTGGGGAAAACCCAGCCCATCCAGGACACAGGTACACTCCTCCCACACATTACTCATGCAGATCTCCCACTCACCACCGGGCAGACCCATCCAGACTTCCTGGAGCCTGGCATGCCAGCCAGCTCCAGCCAATCACACGCCAGCACCCTCACAGCACCCGTACAGCCATGTCTAGAAATGGCGCTTCCCTACTAGACACATACATGCTGCATACACCATCTCGCAGCATTCACTCTCACGAGTTCACACATACCAGACTCAAGCCTGTACACCCCACGCATCAGGAACTACCAGGGACACATACATTCCCCATGCATTCCTATGGGCGGGCAGGCCTAGCTCAGCACATGCACTCAGAGTGCGCACGCACTTTCCACTGGGACACAGTGAAAGTGCGCAGAATCCCTAAAATCACCATTGCCAGGTCACCATTTCAAGCAAAAAGTCTAGGGGTGAACCTGCCCTAAGGGCCAAAGTCCAACACAACCCCCTTCCAGCCAAAACGCAGGGGAGACCAATCACCACCGTGATGGACTTCCCTGCTTGGGGCGATAGAACACGGACGCGGGCCCGCAACTGCAGGGACACCCTCCTGTTCTACGCCACGGTGAACCCATGGGATTCCTTCTCAACACACTGTCTGGACCAACTGGGCTACCCCACTGGTACTCCCAAGTTGTCCGCGGCCAGGACCAGGCCCTGGGCCACCCAGGTGCCACTGGTCCTTGCCAATTCGCAGAGCGGGGGGTAGTAACCCCTGGCACATAGCGGCCATTTTCCACTCTTCTTGTCTGCAAGACAGGACTAGACTGCCACTGGTTCTCCAGCCTAGGGTCTACAACCTCAGGCGGACCAGGAGTCTCAGGGAAGGCTCTCCTCCCCCTACCTCTTCTTCTAGGGTTCCTCCTCCCTCTGCGAGGGGTACCCTTACAACGCCACTCCAACCCAGGGTTTAACCCCTCAGGTTGCACCGGGGTCAGAGGTGGGCTCTCCCACCCTCTGCACCCCCTTCCAGAGGTCTGCCCTCTCCCACCTGGAGAAGTTCCTCTGGAAGAAGAACCGGTCAGGACACTGGTTACAGTCGTCCTACCCTTCAGGTCAGGCTGATCCTGAACCTGGCCTTCCAACCTCTGGTCTACAACCTTCGGTGGAACAATTGCCTGGCACTCCAGGACTTCTGGGGACTTACACTCCATCCCCCTGAGGCTAACAAATGAGACATATGTTGTGTGACTGTCTGTCTGGCGCAGATCTCCCGCCCTCTGTCCACCTGACAGTGCGTGACGATCCCCCAGACCAGAAGTGGCGCCACCCGGGTCCCCCCAAGAAGATCTAGCCCAACTGGCTAGTCCCTGGTCCACTGGTGCATCCACTGGGAAACTCATCCCCCAATCACTCCTCACGCTGGACTCGTGTACCCTCCCTACCGGAGCGGTACTGCCAGCCTCTAGAACCACAGGAGCTCTGGTTACAGACGCTCCAGGTCCTCTACTCACTAAGAGATCTTCCTCAAGTGGACTAACAGGACAGCCTAGGTCCCCAACCTGGTGTTCCCTACAGAAACCATCCAAGTCCTGAGGCAGGGCTTCGGGCGTCCGGGGAACCTCGGTCTCCCCCTCACTCCTGCTCCACTGAGCCAGGCAGTGAGCCCCTACACCCTCCTCGCTATCCTGGGACCTAGCTGGGCTACACTGAGCCTCTTCCACCACGCTGGGCTGGAAGATACCTGAACCACTACTTTTGGAGTCACTCCCTAATGACCCTAGAGAACCTTTATCACTCTCCCAGCGCTCTGCTTCCTCAGCAAGCGCCCAAGGACTAAGGGATTCAGACTTCAACAGGTGCTGGCGCAACTCTGGACAAACAACACTGAGCAACTGCTCCTTGAGAAACATATTCAGTACTCCGTCTTTCTCATCATCCGAGCTAGCCGCCAGCCAATCCCACATTGCATCAGTACAGTCATCCACAAAAAAAAACCACTTCTGTTGAGGCGGTTTCCTACTGCCCCTGAACTTCAACCTTAACTCCTCCTCTTGGGAACAAGGGACCATACGTTGGGCACGGGGTAGGGGACTGTCTGCACTGAAGTCTAAATAGCTGCCACCACTGGACTCAGCCCTCCCTGGGGAATCCAGAAAATTAAAACTGCGTGCAGGGGATAGTCTATCCTCCAGAGCTACTTTGCCTCTGGTGGAGGCCCTCTCAGCCTCCACTATCCTTTCCTGCGCTAAGACCATCTCGGTCTCTAGCTGTTGCTTCCTAAGCTCCAGCTGCGCCATAGCCTGGGCATGCTCCAACCTGAGCTTTTCTAAAGCCAGCTGGTGCTCCCTTTCTCTCCTCCTATCTTCCAGCTCCTCTGGGGACAGGGAAAGGGATGAGGCGCTGCCTCCTACACTGGACCCAGCAAGGGACTCCCTATCTATGGGGTCCTCACTCTCTACTGGCATCCAGGTGCTGTCATCTTCTTCCTCCTCTTCTGAATCTTCAGGGCTCCACACAGACCCACCACCCTCCTGGTGTGGGGCCCGGGCCCTTTCCTCACTGCGCTCAAGATCCCATTGATCCTCTTGCCATTTGACCATGCATCTCCTAAGTGCATACCATCCTGACTGATCCGCCCCTATGCCTCTCTCTTCACAGAACTTTCTCAGCTCCCACACACCGTATGTGGCTAGATCATTGAAATCAAAAACCAGCTCCATTCTGGCAGACGTTCTAGAGAAGAGATCACACAGGGAACCTAGGGGTCTGAGCTAACACAGGAGTACACAATTCACAAAGGTATCAGCAAGCTCTCTACCCCAGAGAACTCACACTCACTTGCCTAGTGCCACACACCATTCATCCACACACAACCCTCCCCTCGGACTGGTAAGGCAGTTTCTACCACCCCTGACTTCTCAACCTGACCACAAGTGGCACAGGTACCGACTCTGGGCGCAGGGCGGGGGACAAATATACTGACACAATTACACAATGATACCTTCAGGAGAAGAAAATATGAAACTTCCAAAAAAAACAATCCCCTAAAATGTGGTCATCTAAAATGCAGAGTTTTGTGGTGCAGCCAGTTACTACTGTGGTACAAGGCAAACACAAATCCTTATCCTCACCGCTTGCCGCCAATGTTGGAAATGGGATCCCCGGCTGGCCAGGGCTTTCGCCAAAGTCAGTCAGAGACCACCACCCCCAAGTCAGGGCAAGGGAGTTACACGCCAAGATAACCCCTACTCACCCTCTAGGTAACGTGGCGCGAGCAGCAAGGCTAAACTTGGAGGCGATGTAAGTTAAGTATTTGCGCACGCACCCCAGCAACAACAACCAAAGGCCCACCACAAAGGAAACTCCACACAAGGTTATATAAAAATAGCCTTTGTATTACACCAAAACACATTAGATAAAACACACACTTTACAATGTGCCAGGGGCACGGGCAGAATTTACAGGGGATATTTACAAGACAGGGCCACCTGGGCCACTGTCAGGAATCAGAAGTAGCACTTTCAGAAATAGCACTTAGAAGGTAGAATATAAATTTACTTTAGGACAACATAGCACACAACCAGTAACTACTGGTAACAGGACCTCACTAGCACCACCTGCACTAGGGAGAAAACAACCACCTATGTATCACAATACCTGTAGGGGTGTAAGAACATACACATGATGCAATGCATGACATTCATTCAGAGGTGTAAAAACAATATCAATTGCGCCAATCTCACAAGTCACCACCTGTGACTGTCCATGTGTCCCAATGTCAGGGCCTAAACGTGGCAGCTGCCCACGAAGTGCTGGGCAGCTGTGCAGACAATACTGGGGCCAACGTGGGAGCCTCGCTAGGCTCTGTGCCCCAGAACAAAGATGTGCCCCCTAGAGCCTCTCTGGGCTCTTAACACAAATGTGGCGCTGTGGAGCCTCTGGGCTCCTAAATACAAATGCGGGACATGGGCAGGGAGCCTCTCGTGGCTCAAAGGAAATGATGTGCTCCCGGGGACCTTGTGGGCTTCACACCGAATGCGGCCAAACTGTTGGAGTCCCACACGGTGGACTCGGGAAAACAATGGCCGCCCAGAGCCTCGCAAGGCTCTCAAACAAGGATGCCCCCAGCCCTGGTGGGCTTTAAATCAGCACTGGCTGCCACGAGCCTCGCAGGCTCTCAGATCACTGTGGGGCCCGTGGGAGTCCCTCTGGGACTCTAGAAAAGAAGAATGCCCCTGGAGCCCTTCTCAGGTTCGAAATACAAAATGCCTGCTGGGCCTCTCGGGGCTCCTAATGACCAATGCGCCCGTTGCTGGAGCCTCTCTTAGGCTCTAAGGAATGCCTTGGGTTGGGGGAGCCTCGAGAACTGGAGCAGCACTCACCGGGACTTTTGCTGGTGCTGCGTGCCTTTCCTCAGCGGCGGCTCCTCTCCTCAGCTGCGGCTCCTCTCCTCAGCTGCGGGCGGCCTCCGGTGATCCTCTGTTCTGCTCACCAGGTGCCAGGCGGGCCCTCTCGTTCCCCGGGGGTGCCCCACTCGATCCGGCGCTGGTGTCTCGGGCTTCCCTGCAGCTTCCCCCAGCTGGGCCAATCCCAGCGCGGCTCAAGGGCGGGACTTCCGGCCTGCTTGGAAGCCGGCCCACGCCTTCACTCTTCTTGCCTGGCTTCCGGTTCTAAGGGCCGCCAATGGCAGCGCGGCCCTTGGAGGGGAGGCGGGTACAGCGCCTCCTGGTAGATCTCCGGGTCGGCGGCGGTGCTTTTCACACGGGGTAAAGGCGGTGTGGGCAGCCGCTCGATTATTCAAAACCAGCGAGGTGGGCACTCGCTTTAAAAGGTCGATAAGGCGCTCCCAATTGCCAGGGCGGCAATTTACAGCCAAGGTAATGCCGGGTGGCACCGGCTTCAACCAATGGGGCGCTCCAGGCGCCAGGGGGCAATCACAGCGCTCCCAAGCGCTACAATCCCAAATAAAGCGCTCTCACAGCGCTAGAGGCCAATAAAGCGCTCCCTCAGCGCTAGGACAAAAAGAAAGCGCTCTCAAGCGCTAGAGGGAAAAGCCAAGCGCTCCTAGCGCTATAAATCAGGAAAGGACCCAGCAAAGTCCTTGTAGGCAGGTAAGGGGCAAAGCTGGGCCCAGAGCCAGCACACGGGGTCTCCAGGCAGGGAGACACCCCAAGTGGCGGTCCTCTGGCCCAGCAGCAGCAGCAACAGCCCCTCTGGATCCTGGAAGAGAACAAATTCAGTGGGGACACAGCCCCATTTTTATACAGTGCATTCCTTTGTTCAAGGGTGCAGAGTGGGGGCGGAACTAGTCGCAGCTGGTTCTTGAGTACTCTGTTTACCTCAACCACCCTCTCTATTCACTGGCAGGGCTTGGGTCATTAGACACACCACAGGGGGGGCGGAGCCAGCATTGTGTGGGGAAAACCCAGCCCATCCAGGACACAGGTACACTCCTCCCACACATTACTCATGCAGATCTCCCACTCACCACCGGGCAGACCCATCCAGACTTCCTGGAGCCTGGCATGCCAGCCAGCTCCAGCCAATCACACGCCAGCACCCTCACAGCACACGTACAGCCATGTCTAGAAATGGCGCTTCCCTACTAGACACATACATGCTGCATACACCATCTCGCAGCATTCACTCTCACGAGTTCACACATACCAGACTCAAGCCTGTACACCCCACGCATCAGGAACTACCAGGGACACATACATTCCCCATGCATTCCTATGGGCGGGCAGGCCTAGCTCAGCACATGCACTCAGAGTGCGCACGCACTTTCCACTGGGACACAGTGAAAGTGCGCAGAATCCCTAAAATCACCATTGCCAGGTCACCATTTCAAGCAAAAAGTCTAGGGGTGAACCTGCCCTAAGGGCCAAAGTCCAACAGTTTAGCTTTAGCTTAACAGGTTTGGATACATGTTATAGTCCAAAGTAAAAAGCCTGATTTAGAAATGGCTCTTTCTGTATGTGGTTTTGAGAATGTAAAAAAAAAAGTTGTTTTTCGAAATGATTGAGTTCTGTCAATATAAGACATAAGAGCTATTTGTACATCTAGTGTGTGTAACGTTCCTTCCGAAACTTAATCAGGTTGGGGAAAAATTACTGGTAACAATAGATTGATTTAAGTGGAGCTAGGTGACCACTTCTGGCAGGAATTTAGGATTGGTTCATAGTACCACCTTGTCTTTATGAAGTTGGAAGAATGGTTCTTCTAGAGTTACTGCCTGAAGCTTACTGATAAGTCTGAGTGAAGTGACTGCATTGAGAAGTTTAACTTTCCAGGATAGAAACTGGAGAGGGCATGAGTGTAGAGGTTGAAAAGGGGGACCCATACCTTGTTAAGACAATGTTGAGATTCCAAGCAGGATTGGAGGTACGGGTAGCATAACTCTTTTGAGACCCACTAAAAAAGCTTTGATAACAGGAATTCTGAATATAAAGGTTTGTTCCCTATTTTGCAGATATGCGGTGACTGCCACTAGGTGTAGCCTTTTGGAGGTAAAAATGAATCCAGATGTATGTAAATGTATTAGGCAACACATATTTTTGAGCATTTGCTGTTAAGGAGTCAATATCCTATGAATGGCAATAGCAAACAAAACGTTTCAATTTATTCAATTAACAAGTTCTGGTAGTAGGTCGTCTTGCCTCTTTCAAACTGTCCATACACTGTTGAGGTAGATTTATGTATCAAAATTCTAAGACCTCAGGAGCCAGATAGCAATACTGAGAGATCAGGGGTTTGGATGCCTTACTGCTCCCTGGTTTGGGGTTAAAAGGTCATGCTAGTTGGGAAATACCTGGTGTTGGACTATTGAGAGTTCCAGTAGCATGGTGAACCATGGTTGTCTGCCCATGTGGAAGCCACTACGATTAGGGTTAGAAATGTCTGCCGAAGTTTGTGAACCACAAATGGAATTAGTGGGAGAGGTGGAAAAGCGCAAGCAAATATCCCTGACCAACTCACCCAGAGTGTGTTGCCCTTGCACTGTAGATGTGGGACCTGTGTGACTGTGGGAGGGCAGGGCGGATATACAGACGCGGAGGCTGAATATATTGACAAACAGGGGTTTCTTTATTGTCAGTTGACACAGATTTAGGTTTCACTACAGGGTCAGAAGTCTCTTCCTCTACTGGGGTCTTCTCGCTTCCCGAGGGGTTGGGTGAAGATGCCAGCGTTGGTCTTCCCTCTTCGGTTGGGAGACGAGGTTGTTGGGGGGTTAATGCGTCCGTGGCGTAGGTTTCACCCGGAGGCTCACCAAGAGGAGAGAAAAATGGAGCCTGTCAGTTTTCTGGGCCAACAGTCTATAACCGACACCTACACCCGGTAGTGCTCATAAGGTAATGAAAGGATGGTGACGGGGTATTAAGATGAGGCGGAATGGTGGCGGGGTATAAAGATAAGGCGGAATGGTGACGGGGTATAAAGATAAGGCGGCAGCACAAAGGCATAAAACCACAAGAAAGAAAGAATTCCCAGAAACTGTGTGAGTCTTAAAGAAGATTGGGTGTGGCTAATCACAGAGTGGAACAGCAAAGTAAATTCTACAAGGTGTCTAGTAGCAGGGCGTTCAATTGCGGGCTTCAATACACTTCTATTGGATTCTCCCAATTACGCTCCTCTCCCCCCTCCCTCTACCCTCAAAAGATCTATTCCTCCCATCCCCCTCAACAGTACCCCACGTGCGGTGTCACTCACCGGCCCACCGCAAAACTCTCCGGAGTCGCGGCTCGCTCTCCAGCCTCCTCCGGGGGATACCACCGCTCCTCTGTCCAGGGTTCTTCGGTCTCCCCCGCTTCCTCGCTGCTCAGAACGCTGTCCTTGCTCCCGGCGTTCTGCTCCGACTCCCAGCTCCAAAACTCGGCGTCCTTCTCCACGCGATGATCCTCTTCCGTCCTCAGCTCTGCCTTCCCGCTGGTCCAAGACGCTTCTTCCTGGGTCGCGCCTGTTTTTACTGGTGCCTTGCGTCTTCTTCCGGGTTCAGCTCCTCCATCTGTCTCCGGACTCCGCTGCGGAGAAACAGGAGAGGTGGGTGTCTTTTTTCGTTTTCCCAGCTGTGGTTGGTTTTGCCTTCGTCCTGTACCTATGGGGCATTCTGGGCGGTGTAGTTCGGGGATAAGGTGTCTCTCAAGGGGTCCTCTCTCACAGTGACAAAGTTTGGTCATTTGGTATTTTCTGCTGTGGTGAAGAGGTCTATCTCTGGGTGACCCCACTGTTGGAAGAATGGGAGAACTTGCGGGATAAGCTTCCACTCGTAGACTTGCTGGCGCCTCTTGCTGAGGAGCTCTGCAAAGGTTTTGTCCGCTATGAGGTGAATGTTGTGGTGGAGAGCCCATCTCCAGATGGTCTGGGCTAGATAAGATAGCTAATGTGACATGGTGCTCCCCTGTTTTTTTGCAGAAAATACATGGTAGTTATGTTGTCGTTCTTGAAGTGACTACTTTGCCTATGAGGTGAGAAAGGAATGCTTTCAGCGCTAGATGAACAGCTAGCAGCTCAAAGTGATAAATATGGAGTTGAAATTGACTGGGTGTTCAGTGATTCTGCATAGTCAATTCCTGTGAGTGTGGTCCCCAACTTGAGAGTGATGTGTCCGTTGTTATGGTGCTCTGTGGAACTGGGTCTATGAAAGGCTGTCCTTTTAGAATATTGTTGGTATTCCACTAGTGCAGAGTGTGGGAAGCTTGATGGTCTTCCAGTTTACTGTGCGTTTGAGTCCATTGATGTGCTAAGCAATGTTGCAATGGGCGCGTATTGAGTCTTATATGAGGGACTATGGCTATGCGTGAAGCCACAGTGCCTAAGTGGCACATGACTTTTCTCACTGTTATCTGCTGATGAGGCTGAAACTGTGCAATAAGTGTTTAGAAACATTAAATCCATGCAGCATTTGAGTAAGTCATCCTTGTGTGTGAGTTGTGGGTGGCTCCCAGAAAAGGTTGCATTTGAAGAGGTTGAAGATGGGACTTGACTGCATTGACTGTGAAACCTAGTGGGTGAAGTAAGTTTATGGTAGTCTGAATGTGTTGAAAACAGCTCTGATAATTTGTGCTCTTGATGAGCCAGTCCTCCAGATAAGGGAAAACAGGTATGTTTGGCCTGAGTAAATGAGCTGCTGGTTCTACGGTTAGGCATTTAGCAAACACTCTGGGGGTTGTAGTGACCCTGAATAGAAGCTCTTTGAATTGAAAGTGTTGCTCATTGAGCAGAAATCTGAGGTATTGGCGATGGGCTGGATGAATTGGAATGGGAAAACAGGCATCCTTTAGGTCCAATGCAGCCTTAAAGTCACCTTGTTGTAGCAGTGGGGTGATATACCGAAGAGTGACGATGGGGAAATGCTCTGGTAGAATGTACCTGTTTAGGGGGTCTGAGGTCCAAGATTGGCCTTCGAGTCCTGTCCTTTTTGGGAACAAGGAAGTACAGTGAATAGACCCCTGTGCCTTGTTGGTGTAATGGCACATGTTTTATTGCTCCTTTTTGTAAAAGAGCTTGGGCTTCCTGTTTGAGCGCTGTTGCTGGTCTGTTAACAGCCTGTGGGTGCAAGGTGCAATGTTTGGAGGAGTGGCTATGAGCTCCAGGCTATAACCATGTTGGATAATATCCAACACCCATTGGTCGGAGGTGATATACTGCCATGAGGGAAAGAACTGTTGAAGTCGTCTTCCGACAGCTGAAGTGTGATCGGGGGGAATGGTAGGTAAGACAGGGTTTTTGTGGCTGTAGTGAATTGTTCAGGGAATCCACCCCTACCGCTACCCCTTGAGTTGTTACCTCTGTAGGAGCCTTTATAGTATCCCTTAGGCGATATGATTTGGGCGATGTGGTTTGTGACTGTGGACACTGATATGATGTAAAGGTGTCTGAAGATGTCTTATTGTTCTTCTCCACGGCAGAGGGAGCGACGAAAAGTACCTTGTTGTGCATGTGTCTTAAACAACCCCATAGCTTTGGCTGTTTTGTTACCCTTTGTGATCTTTTCAAGTAGAGTATGTACTTGAGGGCCAAAGAGGTTTTCTCCATCAAAGGTAAATACACGTATATGTTGCTGCCCTTCAGGCTTAAAACCTGAAACCTTAAGCCGGGCATGGCATCTGAGGAGAAAACTTGAGTTAATACCTCTTGCAATTGTGCTGGCTGCATTGAGAGTACAACAAATAGAGGTATTTGCAATTAGTTTGCCCTCTGAGGCAATCTCATATGCCCGCTTTTTATATTGCTCCAGGAGATGTTGGAGGAGCCCCTCCTTTCATCCCAATGTGCCCTGTTGTAATGGGAGAGGAGAATAAAGGAGTTGGCAATTCTCCAGTGGTTGGCAAATTGAGCAGCCACCCTATTTTCCCAATTACTTTATCTGGTGGGGGTGCCTCACCAGATGTCTGTGAATTTGCCCTTTTCCTTGCAGTTGCCACCAATAAAAAGTCATATATGAGTTGGCCCTTTATGTAGGTTAGGTCAGTAGGGAGCGCTTTGTACTTTTTCATTGACCCTTGGTGTGATGACCAGTCTTTGACTGGATCATTAAAAATGTCCGGAATATGTCGCAACATGCCTTTGTGTATTGGTAAGTATTGTGTTACTATTTGGTTGGAGGAAAGGGTTCCAAATAA
Organism: Lissotriton helveticus; assembly: GCF_964261635.1. Taxonomy (NCBI): domain Eukaryota; kingdom Metazoa; phylum Chordata; class Amphibia; order Caudata; family Salamandridae; genus Lissotriton; species Lissotriton helveticus. The sequence goes on along the minus strand of NC_136059.1, from coordinate 1,353,011,461 downwards.
ATCATCCTCTAGTGGCTCGGTGTGGAGCTGAACCTTATGATAATTGCCAACCCTAGCTATAATATCATGAAAGGTAGTGGTATCGTCTGGAGGGAAAGGCTTTTCAGGATATAGGTCAGGGTCTGTCTCATATGTCCCAAAGAGCGTCTTGAGGCGGAATGGAGAGTTAATCTTCATCATCCCCATATCCCTGAAAAGAGTGAATTGAACCCTGTGGAGAATCCTGTGTGTCTGCAGGAGGTGAAGGTGGCGGTGAGTGTGCCAATGGTGCCACTGGTGGTGTTGGGCTGATGGGCGATGGACTGGTAGCCTGGTCTGCTTTCTTTTTGAGCTTTGGTGGGATTGATGAAGCAAGATTTCGCATATTACGCGACTTGCTTGACATCAAGAACCTCGAATAACATTTAATCCTATAATTCAACTTGTACGTCTTACTAATTTTCCTTTATCTTTATATTTGAGTGTCGTAGTGACGCTTGCCTATGTGTTTACTAATACAAATAACCCGTGTCCCTAAAATGGCCGCCTCTTGATGGGTTTCTTCTGCGCATGCGTTAGTCACACTCACGTGACGTGACGTAGTTGCAGTTTTGGTGGGAATTCTTGCGCCTGCGCACTTGCGTCTAAAATGGTTGTCTGTGTCCTAACGTGGTGACGCTTGCGCAGATGCTTTCATGTTCTTGTCTATTGCACTAATTATAATGCCATAGTATAATTTTTCAATTTAAGGAGTATAAGGTAGCTACTCATCGTATACAGTGAATTCATTTATTTTTATGTTTTAATTTGTTTTCGCTTACTTTCCATGTACCGCGGTATTGAGGGTCTGATGCAAGGCTCAAGACTCCATATTAAGATGATGTTCTGCGCATGACCGTATTCTGCCGGTGGCATTGACAGGGTGCCAACTGAAGGTCCCTGCCAAGACGTGCCTGGGAAGATGCACCTTCACCCAGCCGGAGAAGCTGAAAAATGTTACATTAGAAACAAATGTATTTCTCCCTATTGTATTCTGTAGAATCGGTCATGGGAACCCCAAATTCAATAGGCGGTTCCAGAATATGTAAAACTCGGCTTGTAGACGTAAAGTGTGATTGGTGTGTTAGCCTATCCTACTTGGGGACCAATCGAAATTGGGGATTCTGACACTTGCAACATTTGGGGGGTGGTACACTGACCCGAAAACAGTATAACTAGCCTAGGTTTAGCTAGAGAAATTGTCCGACTTGTCTGAATAGCTGACCTGTCACTGACCCAACGCACTCAATAGGTGACTGAATACAGAGCGCTGCGGAGCACTCTGTCCAAATTTGACCATAGACTCTAAGGTTTTACTAAACGTTAAGTGCTGGCGGAGCACTTTGCTGGGGAGTTCGCTAACCCAATCGGGGTTCTGACTGATAGCTGCAGAGAGGGTGGAGCGCAGGTGTTGCTTCCAAACTGCGGGTGCTGGTCGTGCCTTGGTGGTCCTGTCCTGATCCTAATCTGGTTTTCCTGTCCTGTCCAGGGGTGTCCAATCTACACCTGCTGTCCCATAGATGACTGTCCTTCCTTGGGGTATTTCCTGTCCTTGACTGATCCGTGGCCAGGGTTGGTCTGCACACCATTCTAGGTAATTATATAGGGTTAAGAACTCTATACTGCACTCTCTATTTTTCTGTCTTTGCTTTAATAAAGACATTCCTTTGCATCCGTTAATTTTCCATGCTTTCCGCAACCTACTATAAAAATCATACATTGTATATTTTCCTTAGCATGTCCCTATGTTTCCCTACCTTTTAGAACACATTCTCTCCATACTGTTTATGAATCATAAATGTGGTATATAATTTTCTCCTGCAATCTGATTTTGACGTAATGATGCTAGAACTATAGCGTGTTCCACTTTTTCCCCCTCCTATAGATGTATAGGATTTCCAATCTTTTACTTTGAAGTATTTTTTAAACAGTAAAATTCGAGTTTGTGATCCATTTCCGAAATCTATTTAGCATATCGCTTTGTTATTACTTACCTACAGACTCATAAATGGTTGCCTTAGTTTTCTTTTTATATGGTTATGTGCTCTTCATTATTCTGATTATAGATTGTCTTCTCGTTGTAAATTGCATACTCTCAGAATGTGATTTCTAAGATAAACTTTTAAAACTTCCCAGTAGTCAGTGGTTATTTGATGAATACAGAAGAAATAAAAGTCGGTATTGTATTTTGCCTGCCTTTTCTTTTACAGCTAGCTCCCTGATCCGTTGTGGTCATAGGTACCCGTAACGGTGGATTGGTAAGTCGGGTACAATAGAAATAAATAGGAAGGAACCAGGGTTACTGGTAGTAGAGTGTTAGGTCACCCGATTAATGTATATGATAAATTGGAAAAATATGGGCCTGGTACGTGTATGGTGAAATTATTGGCCGGGTGACCTGCGATCTCTATCAGTAATTTTCTGGTAGCAGAGCTATGGTTAGGGACTAGTTAAAGTTAGGTAGGACTAGTTAAGCTAGATAGGTTGGATGCTGCTAAAAAAAATTTAAAAAAAAAATGTTATGCTAACATTTTATTGCTGCTAAAAAGGTAAACAATTTTTGTGACTTGATCAATCACGTGAAATGTTTGCTTTGAAAAATTATGAAATGTTTTAAATTGTTTTTTTATTATTATACTGATATATGTATTAACCCACTCGTTGGTAAAGTGTTTTTATGTTTGTTGGGAATCCCCGGGGAATTGAATAGCGAGTGGTGAAGAGAATCCACTTCGCTTTGAGGTCACTTACTCTAGGAAAGTTAGTGCAGGTTAGGCAGAACTGGAAGCACTAATTAGGGTTTTCTGAATGTATGTTTGAATAAATGATAGCAACGAGTTCGCTGGAAAAACTTCTAGTGTGAGATAACCTAGTAAGGATCACACCGGAAGGAGTAGCAGGTTCATCGGAGCTTGGGTGATAGCAAAAGGGTTCGCTAGTGAAACTTTAGGCTCTGAATATATCCCGAAAAGAAGTGGATAAGTCAAAGAAGTAGCAGGTTCCCTAATGCTTGCGTGAAGGGTAGGCAGAAGAGATCTATCCGTAGTATGTGAAAAGTAAATGGAAGTAGTTTACTTGCAGTGAAAAAAATCTTTCCTGTCTAGACACTTGAGTACAGTGGCGAATGTGTATTCATTGTCAAATAACAAAAGCACTTGCACTTTTAAAGAGAAATTAAGTTTCCGTTACCTTGTGAGGGAGGGAGTCAGTTGCGGAGCTGCTCTGACGTCACTCTGTGCCGCGCTGGGATTGGTAGACGCAGCGGGTGGGTAGCGGAGCTGAAATTGTAAAGGAGGGGTGAGCGCCGAAGCGTGAGAACCTGTCTCGCGAAAGGCCGCGCACCCATTGGTCAAGATTATTTGACTCTGTGCACTTGATTGGTTGCACGAAAATAAAAGGCGCATTTGGATTGGGAGTGATTTGTAAACAAAATCCCTCGCAGAAATCGTATGTGGCACACGTATAGACCGCATACTAGACCTGATCCACGACAGTTAGGGTTTGAAAACGATCAGTGGAAAGGGCATAACACCAGCATTATGTACGGAAATAAGGGAAAATTGTCTCTTGTAACCAAAGTAAAGAATTATTTCAAAAAGGACAAACCGATTAGAACCAGAGAAGGGGTTGTCATTCCGCCACCTAATACTCCTGCATCGTTTATGATGTTTGATAAAGGGTACCATTCGTGTGTATGGTTGGAAAACTGGGCGGAATACACAAAGGACGACGGAATTTTGGCTTTTCCGTTAGAAGGTACATTCAATGGCAGGATTCTATTTAATTTGAGAACCCGAATGAATGACTTACAACCCAGACCAAGATTAACGCAGTACGAAGCTTTAGAGGAATGGGAGATCGAGGCTTTTGAGAGAGATAAGCCCCGAATGGATAAAGGGTTAACAAAATTTTATCCGAAGTTAAAGCAAGAGACCAGAGATAAAAAGATGAAACAGGGGAGACAGAATATGATTGTAGAAGGGCTGTTTCCAATGATGCCAATGGGTGGTCCTCCTGCAGGAGAGAAGAGAACAGAAAAATGCAAACATTGGGTGCCCATTGGGGAGTCGGATGATGAATTATTAGATGACATGTTTATGAGAAGTCCGCCTCCTTATAATGAAGGACACCGACCCTCTAGTGAAGGGGATAATTCTCGGAGACCTCCTCCCCGGGAAGAGGCCAGATCAGTAAGTGTAGGAGAGGGTTGTCAAATACCTCCGTATATTGAGAGTTTAGGACCCCTAGGTGCTAGAGATATCTGTCAAAGAACACCATTTAGTGGGTAGTCAAGATATTCGAGAGAAAGAGACTTCTGCTCTAGACCTCCCTACGAAGGTGAGGCAAGGCCCTCAACGTCAGGAATTCCGTTCTCAAGACCCCCGTCAGAGGAGGAACCAAGATCCTTAGGCACAGGAAGTTTGTTCCCAAAACCTAATTACGGTGTAGGACCAAGTGAGACACATCCCACTGCCCCGAGTTATGCCCCAACTTTGACCCCGCAGGTATTACATGACAACTCATTAGACAGGATATTGGAGGACAGGGAACGAGAGGTTCTAGCTAAGCAGAGAGCCGAGATTTCAGAAAATCTCCCAGTTAAATACAAGTCCTGAAGCCTTGACAATCCCGGTAACTATTGGACCCGTGGTTCCGCTGTATGGGGATAGACAGGGAAGTCCAAAGACTCCAGTTATTACTCCAGTTGTAGCACAGCCGAGACCAGAGCCCTTAATCGTGGATGACCAGACCAGTGAATGTGAGTCTGAGGTCTCGCTAATGGATCTGCCCACTAGGGTTGCAGGAAAAAGGTTACAGAAAAGACATAATCCTTTCAATACGAGAGAGATTCAAATGGAAACGACTTCGGGTACCAAGAGTGTCACATTGGTGACTCCTGAAGAGATTGAAAGATGGAGTCGAGAATTAGAAAAACAAACTCCTCAGTCGAAACCTTTAGATATCTTCAAGCTGAGAGTAGAAATGGAAGAACTATTGGCAGGAAATGTAGGTTTAGACAGATTAAATACCTATTCTGAAGAAGAGTTGCTGTTTATCGGCAACAGTTTTACCCGGAATACCAGAGTGCTCCATGAGAAATTAACAGACACTGCAGCTAGTATGGGAATAGATATTTCAAAATCAAAGACACTGCAGAAACCCTATAGAGCTGATTTTTCAGACAAAGATCTGGAAAATATGAATGTGTCAGGGAAGAAGGCGCAGGTCAAAGAATTATTGACTGTGTTGCAAAAATGGGGAGACGTAGAAAAGTGGAAAACCAGGTGGGCAAAGAAGAAAGATGAGGCCAGATCTAAACAGACGTCTTCTGAGTTTGTTCTAAAGGAAGCTGACAAACCTGAGCAGTTATACCCTAGGCGTGAAGTGCCAGGTGGAAAATACGTGCACGTTCCATGGTCCAGACAGGATATTGTGTCCTTTACCAATGACTTTCCCAAATTACGAGAAAAGCCTGTGGACTGGTACAGGCAGGTGGAAAGGTTTGTAAAGGTGCAAAAGTGCTTGTGGAAAGACCTGGATGGGTTTTTCGACATTGTGGTTCCTGTGGATTTATGGACAGAATGCAAGGTTGCCATTGATTGGCCCAACAAAGAGTATGACAGGGACCCTGTAACCGGTGCTCCCTCTGATGAAGTGATGAGAAAATATGATCAGGTCATGTTACACCTGAAAAAGAAGGTGCCTGCAAAGGAAACTGATTGGACCAAAATAGATAGAACCACGCAGGAAAGGGATGAGTCTGTGCACTCCTTTTATGAAAGACTGTTACAGGTGTTCAAAACTTACAGTGGTATAGATAACATCGAGATGAAGGATATGACCCACTTCATTTACAGGTTTGTAAACGGTTTAAGACCCGAAATTTGCCAGTGGATCAAAGACAATAAGATTTGTTGGCAGTCTAAGAAGATGGATGAGGTCTTACGGTACGCAAAGTACTGTGAGGACGAGATGGCAGATAAGCGAAAGGCCCTAAAGGAAAAGGTTATGTGGGCACAAGTGAAGCTAGCAGAACAACAGGAAAAGCAATTGAATAAGATGAATAAGAATACCCAAAATCAAGGCTCTGGGGGTAGTGGGAAGCAAAAGGTAAAAATGAGCAGAGAAGAGGCTAAAAAGAAATTTCCCTGCCACCAGTGCAGAGAAATTGGGCACTGGAGAGACGAGTGTCCATATTTACAGCATGATAATACCCAAACCCCTGATTTAACTCCACAGACGCAGAATGAAAAACCAAGAAAGACCCAGCATCAGGTAAAGGCAAGTCAATTGCCCCGAGCGCCAAAACCAAATTATAAGGGAAAATCACCACAGGGTGATGACATAGAGATCTGGGGAGGCAATGAGAATAGAAATACAGCAACTTCGCAGTTACTGTTGAATGATACTTTTCTCTGTGACGCCCAATACTGACGAGGCCTGAGAGGGGAGGACAAGGAGTGTGTTCTTGGCGCCTCCTTGCCGGTAGACCAGTCAGGGCCATACATTGAAGGAAAGGTTGATGGAAATGAGGTCACCTTTCTATTGGACACTGGTGCTACCCGTTCTACTGTAAGAACAGCAGACGTTCCAAACCTACCCCTCTCGGGAGAAGCAATCCAAGTAGTGGGCGTGTCTAATCAATTGATTAGTACCCCAGTTACTGAGCCCATGGAGATCACAATAGGGAATTTCAAAGAAATGCATAGATTTGTAGTTTGTGATACCAGTCCAGTAAACTTACTGGGACGTGATTTGTTGTGCAAAATGAACTGCACCATCTTTTGCACACCAAAGGGCGTCGAGATTCAAACCCCAGATGAGGATGGCATATACAAATTAATGTTAATTAGACCAGACTCAGAAATTAAACAAATGACTATACAAGACTTACCTGAAGAACTCCAAAAGACAGTGAAACCAGAAGTATGGGACTTTACTGGAAAGGATGTAGGATTAATGGCAAATGTAGATCCAATAAAAATAGCCATGAAAGAAAATGCAGTTTATCCCAATACCAAGCCATACAAAATGAGTGCAGAAGTGAGAGCAGGAGTTGCCATTGAAATAAAAAGACTGCTAGAAGCAAACATCATACAAGAAGTGATGAGTAGCCCATGTAACTCACCGATAATTGGAATCAAGAAACCTAGTGGCAAGTATAGGGTAGTGCAAGATCTGAGAAAGGTAAATAAAATTGTTGTTCCATGTTGCCCTATTGTTCCAAACCCTGCAGTAATCCTGTATCAGATTCCCTGGGATGCTGAGTGGTTCACCGTGATAGACCTATGTCATGCATTCTTTTCGATCCCATTGCATCCAGACAGCAAATTTATTTTCTCATTTGCTTTCGACAGTCACGTGTACGTTTGGAATCGTGTCCCTCAAGGGTACACAGAAAGCCCCTCTATCTTTAATCAGAATCTAAAAAAGTGCCTTGAAACTTTAGTGTTACCTGGAAAATCTGTTTTGGTGCAATATATAGACGACCTTTTGGTGGCGTCTAAAAGTCATAGAGATTGTGTTATTGACACCATTGCTTTACTGAATCACCTAGGTGAAAAAGGACATAAAGTGTCCCCTGACAAATTGCAGTTCTGTACAAAGTCAGTGAAATATCTGGGGCACCAAATAGAAAAAGGTATCAGAAAAGTTACCTCAGAGAGAGTCAAGATAATTCGAAACATGCAGTTACCCCGTACACAGAAAGAAGTCAGAATGTTCCTTGGGGTGGTAGGTTACTGCAGGCAATGGATTGTGGGATTTGCAGTCCTGGCAAAACCTTTGATAAAAATGACAAAGAAAGGAGCAAAGGACCCCGTGGAATGGGATGATGAAAGCTTAACAGCATTTACTAAATTACGAGAATGTCTGTGTACAGCCCCTGCTTTAGGGTTGCCTGACTATTCCAAGGAATTTGCACTATTCTGTGACACACGAGATAATTGTGCACTGTCGGTCCTAACTCAGGAGCATGGGTTGACTAGACGTCCAGTGGCATATTTTTCTGCCACTTTGGACCCAGTGGCTGCTGGATTACCTGGATGTTTGAAAGCAGTAGCTGCCACTTGCACGAGTCTAGAACAGAGTGAATCTATTGTCATGGGACATCCTGTAACTGTGTATGTTCCCCATGCAGTTGTGATTTTATTGACCAGAACTAAAACTCAGTATCTCACCCCTAGTCGGCTGACTAAATACGAGAGGATTCTCGTGGGTGCTGCGAATGTAATCATTGCTCGATGCAACATTCTGAATCCAGCTACCCTGCTCCCTCACTCAATGCTTGCAGAAGCCAAGGGAGAGGACGAGCATGACTGCATTGACCTGACAGAATTCAGTACTAAACCCCGCCCAGACATTAAGGAAATGCCTTTGCCTGTGGAAGATGAGGAGCTGTTCGTGGATGGCTCATGTATGAGACACGAACTTGTAGGCCTAAGTGCTGCTTATGCTGTAGTCTCTGTAGACTGCATTAAAGAAGCATCCTGTTTATTTGGAGTAAAGTCTGCACAAGTAGCCGAATTGATTGCATTAATAAGAGCCTGCAAAATTGGAAAAAACAAAAGAATAACAGTATATACTGACAGTCAGTACTGTTATGGGGTTGTGCATGACTTCGGCCAATTGTGGCTACAGAGGGAGTTTCTGACTTCTTCAGGTACTCCCATCAGAAATGGGAAGGTTGTACAAGATTTACTGGAGGCAATCCAATTACCAAAAGAATTGGCAGTGGTCAAATGTGCTGCTCATAAATCTGGCATTGACCATGTAACTTTGGGAAATAGATTTGCCGATGAAGTGGCCCAACATTGTGCCAGAAATCGCGTGTCTGTAAATGTCAAACTGGGAGGACCTGGAAACAGCTGCCAACTTATGGTGTTTGAGGAGGTGCCCACTTGGGAAGAGTTGAGAGATTGGCAGCATGCTGTGCCTTCAAAGGAGAAGGAAAAATGGAAGAAATGTGGTTGTCGACCGAGAAGTGAGGATGGTGTCATTGTGGGCCCAAATGGTATGCCTGTGTTGCCTAGACATCTGCTTGCTTCTATGGCCAGACTGATACATGGAGATTCACACACTGGTAGGGATGCCATGGTTCTGGTTTTCCAACAAACATGGTACAATCCGAAGTTCAGGAAGGTAGCAGAGTCACTCTGCCAGAGGTGCTTAACATGTCAGCAGTTTAACGCTGGGAAAAGAACAGTAGTCGAATTGGGAAAAATTGGAAAATCAGGAGGTCCCTTTGTAAGAATACAGATTGACTTTATCACACTGCCTCGCTGTGAGGGAATGAGATATGTCCTTGTCATTGTCTGCCTGTTCTCAAAGTGGGTGGAAGCCTACCCTGCTAGAAAGAATGACGCCATAACTGTAGCAAAATTATTACTACGAGAATTAATACCTAGGTTCGGGGTTCCAGTCACTATTGAATCAGATAAAGGCGGACATTTTCAGAATGAGATAATCGATCAACTCTGTAAAGCATTCAAGATCACACAGGTGCTGCACTGTGCATATCGTCCAGAGGCTTCTGGAGTGGTGGAGCAAATAAATGGCACTATAAAATCGAGACTAGGAAAAATGTGTGAATCTACAGGCATGAACTGGATAAATGCTTTGCCTCTTGTTCTGATGGGACTTAGAAGTATTCCAGACCGAAAAACAGGCCTGAGCCCTCATGAGATCCTGATGGGAAGAGTGATGAGACAAGCATGGGTACCAGGACATAAACTGCTAAACATTTCTGATGATTTAGTACTTGAGTACTGCAAGCAACTGGGTGACCAAGTGCGTTCTATCTCTCGCCAGATTGGGGAAGACGCCGTCGCAAACCCAACGACTCCAGTCCATAAATTGGTTCCAGGCGATTGGGTCGTAATAAAGAAGCATACTCGTACAAGTTGCCTTGCACCGAAGTGGGGAAAACAACGCCAAGTGATACTGGTGACCACGACAGCGGTGAAGTGTGCCGGCGTTCCAAAGTGGATCCATGCCAGCCATACACAGAAGGTGATTCCAGACGAGAAAACTGACGCTGAAGGTTGTCCAGCTGAGGGGTCTGCAGACGTTGGTCCTGAAGTAGCTGATGACGAACAACCGAGCATCAGTCAAGATGATTTGATACCCATAATCGACCTGACTAAGGACCCAATCAGAACAAGAAGTCCAACCTACGAAGATAGAGAGTGGGATAGAGAGGAGGAGATACGCACAGGCGAAGATCCTCAGATTATTGAGATTCACGTCAAGTCTGAGGAAGAAGAAGGCCAGACAGGGACAGAGCAAGTGATCGACACACCTCCACAAACTCCGGAAGTCGAAAAGGGACAGACCAGAACTAGTGTAAAAGTTCGAGCAGAAGAAAATCAAGGGATCGAAGTGCTTGAACAGGATCAGTTAGAACTAGAAGAACGTGTTCAGGACACAGAAATAGAAACGCCCAAAAGCCAAATCCAGTATACACCTGAACAAGGCCAGCTTAGTGACCAGGCAGAAGAAATAGAGATAAAACCTGGAACTAGTCAGACAGGAAGGGAAGAATCAGAAGTGCCACAAGCAAATGAAAATAAAAGAACATTAGAAGAAAGCCAAAACACAGTGCCAGCTAAAAGACTCAGGAAAAAGAAAAATATCGAACCCAGATATATTAAGAGACTGAGACTAAGAATAAAAACAGTGGAGGAGAAACTTGCAGAAAGAAGGAAAAGTCCTCGTATTGCAGATCAAGCTGGAGAAAGCTCCAAAAGAAGAAGTGACCGAATAAAAAGACTGAACGAGAAATACCAAGATCCTGAATGGACTTATTTGATCTTGGAGGAGTTTGAGGATCTTGATATAACTGACGAAAGTGACGACGAACAGACAGCTGAATATTCTGCCGAAGAAGACGAACCAACCTGAATTTGCTCAGTGTAAGCTACCTGTGCAAAGTTACAAAGAGGGGTTGAAAACTTCTTCTGAATGAAAATGTCTGATTCAAATGTGAATGGAAGGCCTAGACGCAGTTGTTGTAAAACATGCTGCAGAGTATGTATATGTAGCATAGCTATAGTGTTAATAATTTGGATAGGACTAACAGTTTTCATTCCTTATATGGTGAGCAAAAATACTAATATTGACCCTACACAGACTGTGACCACTGACACTGAAGAACTGACAACACGAAGTGTAGAAAGACGTGAAAAAGCACTCAGACAAACAAAACGAGACTTAGAAGCATCAGATGAGGAAGGACTACATTATCATGGAGTTAAGAACCAGACACATTTAAATGTATTCGCTAACCTTTTAGTACATTATGTAGAAACTATGGAAATAGAAGACTGCTATGTCTGCATGAAGCTACCTACTTCTGTAGCTGAAGGCGTGACTTATCATCACCTACCTTTGACCTATGGAATTTCCTGTAGCATTTTAGCTAGCTTGTTTTATAAAAGAGGACCGTTACAGTATTACTACTCTAACTCTGACGTGATATTTTCTGAACTTCCCATACGTGGAAATCTGAATCCTGTGCATACTAAAAGTGACGTTACACGTTATATGGGAGAATACTTTCTGACTATAGGTACCATAGACTTAAATGAAGCACACAGAGATAACTTGACCTGTTCGTTACATGAACAAGAAAAAATGTTTCTAAACATGGCAGAGAAAAGAAGGGAGAGTTTCCAAAGAAAGGCAAATGATAAAAGACAGAAAACTCCTAAATGGGCTGAAAACATGGAAAGCACCTCAAATGGTGGGAGTGGTCCTGCTTTGTTGCTGGATTTCGAGAGAAAAGGGAAACTCTGTCTTCACCGCGAGAAGACTAGTTATTATAATAACATTTTCATTGGTTCCAGTCAATGTGAGCACAATTACAAGGTAATTGGAGGTTGGGGTTTCAAAAATGGGTCAGAACCTGTGTTTCCCGGAATTTATTATATATGTGGAAACAAGGCTTATTTCAAATTGGCGGATCACTGGTATGGAAGCTGCTACTTTGGCATTGTTTTCCTGAAGATATACCATGTGAATGAAATTGCTGGAAGCAATGAAAACACTAATGGCTTAGTGCGTAGTAAAAGAGAAAGCGTAGGTGAAATAATGGGTAGTATTTTTAGTGCACTGATACCTGGAGTGGGAGTGGTTCTGAACACACACAGAATTTGCAAATTATCCACAATAGTGGATGTGTTGTCTACTGACACAGCTCATGGATTCCTGCTGGTCAATACTGAACTGGTTGCGATCAGATCAATGGTTTTGCAGAACAGACTTGCGCTTGACACCTTATTAGCAAAAGAGGGCGGAGTCTGCCGGATGTTGAAAGCGCAACATTGTTGCACTTACATACAGGACAAAAGTGTACAAATTAAAAAATATGTGAAGAACATTACAAATTTGGAAAAAGAACTCAAACCACTGGAGGTTGATAGTGCCTGGAAGAGACTTACTGATGGTCTCTCCGCTGTAGGTCATTGGTTTGCTAATTTAGGTAAAGGTTTATTGTTTAAGGTACTGATGCCAATTGGAGTGATAGGTTTCGTCATATTTCTCATATTTGTCTGTTGCAAATGCCGCAAACACACAAAGAAATACGCTGTGAATAAGAGAGGTGTGAAACGGAGTGTGGATGAACTTGAATTGGAAGACTTAAATAATCAGATTTACAAAAAGATGAAAAATTCTCACCCTGATAAAGATGTGAAAGAGAAATTAAATTGGATGTTGGAAGAAATTGAAATGCACAAAGTGTGAGAAAAGTTGGCATCTGGTTCCATTAGTTTGTGATGATAGTAAATATCATCAAAGAGGGGATTGATGAAGCAAGATTTCGCATATTACGCGACTTGCTTGACATCAAGAACCTCGAATAACATTTAATCCTATAATTCAACTTGTACGTCTTACTAATTTTCCTTTATCTTTATATTTGAGTGTCGTAGTGACGCTTGCCTATGTGTTTACTAATACAAATAAGCCGTGTCCCTAAAATGGCCGCCGCTTGATGGGTTTCTTCTGCGCATGCGTTAGTCACACTCACGTGACGTGACGTAGTTGCAGTTTTGGTGGGAATTCTTGCGCCTGCGCACTTGCGTCTAAAATGGTTGTCTGTGTCCTAACGTGGTGAAGCTTGCGCAGATGCTTTCGTGTTCTTGTCTATTGCACTAATTATAATGCCATAGTATAATTTTTCAATTTAAGGAGTATAAGGTAGCTACTCATCGTATACAGTGAATTCATTTATTTTTATGTTTTAATTTGTTTTCGCTTACTTTCCATGTACCGCGGTATTGAGGGTCTGATGCAAGGCTCAAGACTCCATATTAAGATGATGTTCTGCGCATGACCGCATTCTGCCGGTGGCATTGACAGGGTGCCAACTGAAGGTCCCTGCCAAGACGTGCCTGGGAAGATGCACCTTCACCCAGCCGGAGAAGCTGAAAAATGTTACATTAGAAACAAATGTATTTCTCCCTATTGTATTCTGTAGAATCGGTCATGGGAACCCCAAATTCAATAGGCGGTTCTAGAATATGTAAAACTCGGCTTGTAGACGTAAATTGTGATTGCTGTGTTAGCCTATCCTACTTGGGGACCAATCGAAATTGGGGATTCTGACACTTGCAACATTTGGGGGGTGGTACACTGACCCGAAAACAGTATAACTAGCCTAGGTTTAGCTAGAGAAATTGTCCGACTTGTCTGAATAGCTGACCTGTCACTGACCCAACGTACTCAATAGGTGACTGAATACAGAGCGCTGCGGAGCACTCTGTCCAAATTTGACCATAGACTCTAAGGTTTTACTAAACGTTAAGTGCTGGCGGAGCACTTTGCTGGGGAGTTCGCTAACCCAATCGGGGTTCTGACTGATAGCTGCAGAGAGGGTGGAGCGCAGGCGTTGCTTCCAAACTGCGGGTGCTGGTCGTGCCTTGGTGGTCCTGTCCTGATCCTAATCTGGTTTTCCTGTCCTGTCCTGGGGTGTCCAATCTACACTTGCTGTCCCATAGATGACTGTCCTTCCTTGGGGTATTTCCTGTCCTTGACTGATCCGTGGCCAGGGTTGGTCTGCACACCATTCTAGGTAATTATATAGGGTTAAGAACTCTATACTGCACTCTCTATTTTTCTGTCTTTGCTTTAATAAAGACATTCCTTTGCATCCGTTAATTTTCCATGCTTTCCGCAACCTACTATAAAAATCATACATTGTATATTTTCCTTAGCATGTCCCTATGTTTCCCTACCTTTTAGAACACATTCTCTCCATACTGTTTATGAATCATAAATGTGGTATATAATTTTCTCCTGCAATCTGATTTTGACGTAATGATGCTAGAACTATAGCGTGTTCCACTTTTCCCCCCTCCTATAGATGTATAGGATTTCCAATCTTTTACTTTGAAGTATTTTCTAAACAGTAAAATTCGAGTTCGTGATCAATTTCCGAAATCTATTTAGCATATCACTTTGTTATTACTTTCCTGTAGACTCATAAATGGTTGCCTTAGTTTTCTTTTTATATGGTTATGTGCTCTTCATTATTCTGATTATAGATTGTCTTCTCGTTGTAAATTGCATACTCTCAGAATCTGATTTCTAAGATAAACTTTTAAAACTTCCCAGTAGTCTGTGGTTATTTGATGAATACAGAAGAAATAAAAGTCGGTATTGTATTTTGCCTGCCTTTTCTTTTACAGCTAGCTCCCTGATCCGTTGTGGTCATAGGTACCCGTAACAGTGGATTGGTAAGTCGGGTACAATAGAAATAAATAGGAAGGAACCAGGGTTACTGGTAGTAGAGTGTTAGGTCACCCGATTAATGTATATGATAAATTGGAAAAATATGGGCCTGGTACCTGTATGGTGAAATTATTGGCCGGGTGACCTGCGATCTCTATCAGGATGAGTATCCCCAAAGCTTCTTCAAAGGTCAATTGTCTTTTGGCTGGCTTTTCTGCAGTATGAGGACGCCTAGCCAGAATGTGACCAGTGTCCGGTTGTCTAACCAGATGTTTCTGTCTGGAATCCAGCTCGTCCTGTAGCTTCTGAAATACTGTTTCCACAGTTTCAAAGTCAAATGGATGGATGACGCTTTGGGATATTTTGCCGAAGTTGTGGCCTGGCTGGATAGGGCACAGTAGTCACAGATTGTCCCGGTAGAAGGACATGGTTTTCTAGCTCGGACCATGAGCTGTTGTCATGCGAAAAGGTGCCTTGTCTGCTGCTGCCACTTGAGTGTGGCCCTCTTGGTGGAAATCTTCAGAGCCAAAGAGTATCTTCAATGCTTCGTCAGGACATCCACATCATTCAAGTGAGTCGGTCCCCCAGCGTCTTTTTGGATCGGAATGACTGGCGAGCCTCGCAAGTGGATTACTAATGTCTCAGAGAAAAGCACAAGTCACACACCTCATGTTGGTTGGTGTGTGGAAACTTGGCATGACATCATGGGCAAAAACGAGTGGGTGTCCGTCCCATCACCAGATGGACATGATGTGGATGAACCATCGAGAAATGGAAAGTTGCCCTGAATGGCAAAGGCCCTCCTGTCCTCAGTTGACCTGAGACGAATCGACAAACGATTGATGTAGACCTAGAAATAACCGCGATTGAAGACAATACCAACGTAAAGCCTGAATTCTAGGGAAACGACGATGGCGAGACGGAGCAGAGGAACACAAGTCAGAGTTAGACAGCGGAAAAAAACAATCTAATAATGGAGTCGAGGATCATGTGTATTGCAAGCAAAGGAGTCACCTTATCTGTTGACTCGAAAGACTTCTTCGAAGAAAAACAACTTGAACATTTCCGAGCCCAACACTAGATAGGAGACTTATGCTAAGCATGTGCATCTACAGCCACATATGCCTCAAACACACAATCACAGAAGTTCAGACTGCTCATAACTGCCTCAGAAATACCTCTGCTCCAGGTCTACCATAATTCAAACCCTCAATAATTATTTCTTCTCAGATAGAATATTCCCCATTAAAATCTAAAAACAAGTTGTGGTTACACAAGTCTTAAATAAACAAATGACAGATCCTAGCGATGCATCACATTTTCATTCCATTTCAGCTCAAGACCACAATCACTATTCAATTGCACGCTTTTGATGAAAGCAACAAATTATAACTTTCAGGGTGGACTTTGGCCACATAGTTGGCCAATTCTAGTGGCCATAAGTGGCCCCACTCCTTCTCTGGCTGGATGATTCATTCCTTAATTTGAAGGATGTTATTTCATTCTCCCTCTTAAATGCATCTGTAGACAGAAGCAGTGTGACGCTACCCCTAGGTGTTAAGCAGTGCTTGTAGGAAGCTGGCTCTGTATATACTATACCAAAATGAGATATGGTGTGCACAGATTCCAGTGGAACCCCAAAGGTAGGCAGAGGTAAAAGTAGATAGCACCTTACTCTCTATTTGAGGTAGTGTGGATGAGCAGTATGGCTTTATCAGAGGGTAGTGTTAAGCATTTGTTGTACACACTCAGGCCGCAAATGATGTCACACATTCAAAGACTGAACTCCTACCAATTTGTTTGTATAAAAAATATTATTTAGATATATTTATTTTCTAGAACCAAGCAAGTCTGGCACAGATAAGGGTAAGTGGTACTTTTCAAAGAAGGTTGAACAATACAAGAAAGCCTAATGAAACTGACTTTGTTATAGGTTTGTAAAGGTTTTCAATTCACTAGGAATTACTGTTAGACTACTTTTGGTTACTTTACAGATTACTTTATGGATTACTTTTTCTACTCAGTTTGATATGCCTAGATATCACACTGGGACATTTCCTAAAGAAAAGGTAAGTAAAGCAGTTTTTAGTTATTTGCAGTTTTTCATGTTCTCACACATAGCCAACTCCACACTTAGAACAATTTTCAGGAAAAAGCAGTCAATGCAATCCTATGGAAGGAAATGGAGTTATCGGTTTACAGGTAAGTACAAGTACCTGAGGTGTGGGATTGGCAGAGATGGGCACACCTTCTGGCTGTACTAATTGTTCCTGTCTGTCTTACCGCCGAAAAGGAGGGGAGACAGGAAGGAAGCCTGCTACTGATAGCAGGAGAGGCTGTGGGTAATGTTACAAAGGCGGCAAGGCTTTTAAAGCTCCCCTGCCACAGATGGCTCTTCCTGACCGGGGGGAGGTGTAACTACCTCTGCCCAGGAAAGGCTTTGTTTCTGGGCTCAGGGAACGAAGGGTTCCACCCTAGGGGTTCAGAAACATGTCTCGTGGTGGCGAGCTGGTGTGTATCAGTCAGGGAACCCACCAGAGGCTGGTCGTTTTTCAGGGGGCATCTCTAAGATGCCCTCCGAGTGCATTTTTCATTAAATCCAACACTGGCATCATGTGGGTTTAATGTGCTGAAACGTTTGATACCCATCTTCCCAGTTTTCAGAAAAGCCATTATGGTGCTGGGGAGTTTCTAATGACAAACTCCCAGCACCATGTACTCTTAATGGCATTACTGCACTTACAATGTCTAAGAATTGGTCTAGACACTGTAGAGGTACAGTGCTTATGTACCTGTACCTTCACCACTGGTATAGCGGACCCAGCTAGAGGGGTGGCTGACGTATGCCAGGGCAGTGCGTTGTAAGCATGGCACATAGGGATGTGTACAATGTCGACTTTTCACTTTGCTCTGCACCATAACACGCAGCCTGCAATGGCAGTGTGTGTGTGTGTAAAGGTACAGGGCCCCTCAGGGTGGCACAATAAGTGCTGCAGCCCTTAGAGGCCTTCCCTGGCCACGGTGCCCTTGGTATCCAAGGTTCCTTTTTTACAAGGGACTGCCATGTGGCCAGGAAGGTGCCAATTGGGGGTACAAGGCACGGTTTTGGGAAAGAACATAGGTCCTGGGACCTGAATGGCAGGGACCCAAGGCCCATCAAGTCAAAGTGCATCAGTATTCAGTGTGTTTGGGGGGGGGGGGGGTACCCAGCTTCCTACAGTGCTTTACAAAAAACTGAGATGATATATATTAAACACTAAGACAAACTGCAGCAGGTAGTTGACGGTGGCTGCACCGGTACTTTGATCCGTCTGGAAGTAATTTTGGCTTGACACAGTTAACCATTACTATCTTTCTGCTAGTTGCGCTGCTTAGCATCAGAGGCAATGTCCATCACCGATTTTGATCCCTCCTGACCCACCACAGGCTATTCATCATTCTTCCCCTTTAAGCTCTATGTCTCTATCATGTGCAGCCACAAATGGTTCCTCATAGTCTCACCTCATTTAATCCTCATGTGCACAGTGTGATTCCCTTCTTTGACTCTTTTTGTCAAAATTGGGTGTGGGCCTCAGACTTTTTTCTTGGAGGAGGGAGACGTGTTAACATTAATAGTACAGCGCGCTTGCATCACTGGAAAAAATAAATCTAAGTTGAATGGCAACAAATATAAGATGGTGGTCTTAGGGGGAGAACATAATCCTGGATTTTAGCTAGCTTGGAAGTTTTCAACTCTCGCTTCTCCTAAATAAAAATCATTAGTAGGTTTGTTAGAAGGATTTGAGACTTACTACGTAGATTTACGACTGACCTGGAGGTAAAAATCAGCGATATGCCCAGCTCTCTGTGCTAGACTATTGGTCTGTTGGATTACGTTGAATATTCAGGCACACATTTTGTTCTTTTAGCTGAAAATCATTAGAGTTTGTAAAGTGGGATCTGCCAGGGGAGAATTTTAGCCTAGGACTAAAAGACTTAGAACTCTGTGTCAAAGGCACTCAAAGCAATACGGAACCATCTAATCTGTACAAGTCTGAACATGTTTCCCTCAAATAAAACTGCACTCCATCCCAGATGTTAGACTTGCAACAAGAAACCAGGTGCGGTGTAAAATCACTTGTACAAATCTATCAGGTTAATGCACTCTAACTCAAGTGGTATGCAATCCTGTTACAATAAAATAAACTTATTGTTAAGTTTGTGCACTGAAGTTGAAAAAATCCAGTACTAATATAAATTACGTGACTATGCGTTTCTAGGAAATGTGGACTCTTAAAAGAGAAGTTAATTGCATACAGATAAACCGGGTACTAGAACAGGAGTCTAATGGGCAAAATGAGAAGATTTAGGATGAAGTGTATTCAAGACTATAATTTATTGTGAAGGGTTTTCTCGAGTCTTACAACAACACCACATAAATTAGGACGTTAAAGAAAAATAGTAAATGAAAAATAAATTGCAACCATTCCATTAACTGCCCAATAGTTATCTAAATCTGAGATACGGACTGCTCTTCTCTTCAGATTTGTTTCCATTCAGTTTTCACAAATAATTGGGTGAAGCAGAAGTAATGAACAAGTCAAAATAAATGGCAAACAAAAGGTGTAATCACCTCCAACAAGTATCTTCTTTTATGGACTTCTTTGATATCTTCATACATGAATATGCTGCATGTTCTCTTCAGCATACTTGGCCCTTGTCTTGCTCCACTGGGGATGATTGCCTCATACATGCTGTAGGTAAAGCCAAAAAGCAAATCATGTAAATATATCATCCATGCAATTACTTCCAGATTATAACTGATTTTTGGTGGGAAAGTGCCATCCAATATTTCTTGTCAACCACAAAAACAGAAACACTGCCCACGGCTCCTCTTAACGTATCTTCGTATCTAGCTATCTGTCTATCTATAAGTAAGACTAATTTCTATTTGATAGAGAAGTCCAGAAAGTGGCTCAAGTCCCAGAAACTAGTGCCCTGGTATCACAATACAAAACAGACTCACTAGAATTGTACCAACTGTGGCAATATTAGATTAGATGCCTCGAGAGAGCTAGGGGTGGTTTTAGCCATTTTCTTTTGCCCTGGGACACTTTGGTATTACAGAAGGGGCAGCAGACACTCTATTGGGAGGGTGCATATGGCTCTATTCATATTACATGGGTGCATGGCACACTACTTATTCTAGATGAAGGCGTAAGTCCAGGCAGGCCATTGGGAGGTAAAATATGAAGTGGCACAGCTTGGAAGAGGCTTGCTCCATACTACAGGCATCATCAAAAATGTTAAAACCCAGTCTATAGAAATTGGGAGCTTTAGAGTTGAAGGGAAAAAAATAACTAATAGCAACAAATAAAGACCAATCAGAATCAATAGGCTTTTTTTGCTGCTCCGCGGACTATTACTATTAAGGAATTTTGAAATCGTGAGATCCACTAAATGGTCAGCACAATGCAACCAACAGATTTTAAGATACAAATCAGATCAAAGTATAGGTAATCACAGACCGCTTACATCAGGCACTGTCAATCGGGTAACCATGTTATCATAAACGATATAAATAGTTTCAACATGACACCAGTAAGCCCCTTCTCAAAAGCATATAGAAAGGTGGTTTGAATGTCTTCAGTTATCAAGATTCTCATTTCTCAGTACACGGTATGCTTAATTAAGTTCTTGTTCAACTGGATATACGTTTTAGTAGGTAAGCAATTTTTTTCATAGACTTAAAGACCCCATATTTTCCATATACTGCCCATGTTTTGAATTCACTTTTCACTGTGATGCCCTTATGAGCATTTAAATTAGGCAGCAATCCCAATCAGACTTGATCAGCGGTTCTTAACCATGTGACTTCTGTGAAGCCCTACTTAATAATTAACGGATACTGGAACCCAGGGACCCCAACTGAATCATTATATAAATCCGAGGACCCCACTGAGTCATTACTTGAATTAAGAATTTTCAATGATTTGCACCTCAAAACAAACCACAGAAAATACAGAAACAGGTGTTCATAAAACAAATACGCAAACTATAAAATATTTAATTTAATTCACAAATATTAAAAAAAAACTTTAATTTTAAACAGAAGTTTGGAGCCTGTCTAAATGTTATTGAGGCCACTAATCGTCCATACTGTATTCTGTTTGAATCACCTGCACTGGTCACGCAAATCAATCTGAGGATACAAATTAATTTTTTGCCACCACTTTCAGATTCCTTCACATGTACAGTTTGTTCTATATTTTACAGTTTTACATTTTGCTTCTTTATTTATATACATTTTATTATTCTGCTAACATGGTTTCATTTTCTTAACAGTTGCTGGCCCCGAGTAAGCTTCGCATACCACCAGGGGTCACTGAACCACAGGTTAAGAACGACTTGTCTAGATCATAAAGACCAGCAGGCTAAGTTTGATACTGCACTGTACACAGGGGGGGACTAATCAGAGGTCCTGGTGTGTGCATCCAGCCGTGAGGGCAATGGCTTTGGCGAACATTGCTCTCTCCCTGCTGTGTGGACGATGGGCGCAGTGAGGGTCACGAAACTACACCTCCCAGGTGCCCCGGGACTCGCGTCGCACTTCCGACGCCACCACCTGCGCCCAGAGGCGCTACAAATCACCGGAACCTCTCACGCCCCGCGGGACGTGCGCGGGCAGCGCCGGGAGAAGCCCGGGACAAGGGCGGGACAGTCTGTGGTAGTCCGGGGCAGGTCGGTGGCTGGGCTGGGCCACAAACCCTGGCCATTACACCTAGGGCCTTTTTTGCCCAATCCGTGAGACATTTAAATACATTATTTTAAAGACTCTGATACGTTATATTTGTATTATATAATTGTATCGCATTATTCATGATAGCTTTCGGTTTGTAACATAAGTATTGTGGGCCTTGTTGGCGGTTTTAATAATGTCTAAACAAAAAACAGCGAAAAAACCCTCAGTGCCTGCCACATTGGATAACTATTTAGTCAAAGTAGTTAAGAATATTAACAATGATCGACGATTATCACTAGGCCGTGGTAGTCCCCCGACTGTCTACTTCTTTAGACGTATCTGCACTAGATGATAGCTGAGAAGTGGAAAATGTGGATGTTACTAAAAGCGAGGTTCCAGTGTTAGCTGCATCCTGCCAGGTTGTGCTGGATGGTTCGCCTGATTTCCCTAACACACCAGTACATGCTTCCCCGCCACGTAGAGTAGTTAGAGCCTGTAGGAAAGTACCAATTAGACGCGGGGGAAATCGGAATAAAAAAAGAGTTGAAACCCCACCAAAAGTATAGTAAGCGTGGAGGATGCCACGGAAAAGGAAGGCACTGCTAAACTGAACACCGAGCAATTAGATCTATTGGTTAGCCTCATTAGTGCTAAGCTAGAAAGTATTATTAAACCCTTAGTGGCCAAACTAGATCTGATTTCTGCTGAAGTAACCAGACTAGGAGGCCTTTTGGATTCTCACATTGCCCTGGTTGGAAAGCCTAAGATCATCGAGAAGGGCACAAGAGCGAGTAAAGAGGTAAAAACCCCAGTTAAGGGGAGGCATAGTGTTAATGAGACAGTCATACTAGATAGCCCACCTAGCATTTGTCAGGTAAACAAGGCCACTCCCGTGGCTGAGAACAAAAAAGGGTGGACAGAAGTGAAGAGAAGGCGTTTTATCAATCTTCCCCCAGATTGTGCCCCTTACGTGGTTGTCTTAACTAATGTGCCGCCTTTTGAAACATGTATGACCCAGTCCCAACAAGAAACACATGACTCTTTAAAAAATAAAACAGTTTCTTGGTTGCATAGGCAATGTGGGTTTCCAGTTGCATATTCTGACCAAATTTTAACAACTAGAAGGGTCAACTGGATCGGCAACTCTACAAAGAATAGCAGGGGTGACTGTGTTATTATTAATTTTAAACACCCCCAACACGCTGCTACTGTTTTGTTGAGAGCAGCATCCTTACCGTTTGCTGATAACAGTGTTTATGTCCGTCCACTTGGTTACTTTTATAGCCACCTTAGTAAAGTCATCCCTAATGATAATAATAATACTAGGCAATTCCCATTTATATACCGGCCCGGTCTGGATATGTTATGTTATGTTATGTTAATTATATTTCTATCGCGCACAGCTGCCCCAGCAAAGGGGCGTCCCGGCGCTTTTGACAGGTACTATAACATAACACATATTAAAACAGAAGAATATTAAAAAACAGGAAACAAAAAAGTTTTAATCGCCTGCCTAAAGGCGAACAGGTCATTAAGAGCTCGAATAGAAACCGGGAATATCCCATTGCAAAATCGATTTCATGCACTAAATAGCTTGGACACTAATGATTGACTTCCCAAGGTTCTTGAGCCCCCCTGTGTGAGATTTCAGATGCACTCGTGAGTGAGGCTAGTGATAACCCTATGGTACCTGAGCCCATTCGGGTGGTCCACCCAGACCTGACCAACGACCTTGGGGCCCTACCTAGTGGAATTCAAAGGGAGGAAGACGGTAGTAATGTAATTGCAATACCGGATAGTACTGGGATAAGGAGCAAAGGGATAACAATTGCTAGTTGGAATATTGCAGGGCTGAAATCAAAGGGGAATGTCCTAGGGTAGTTGGACTTTATTAATACCTATGATATACTATGCCTCCAAGAAACTTGGTGCCGGGATGATGTTAATTGAGGGGTTTGTCTCTTACAATCTGCCGGCGCAGGGCATTGGACCAGGGAGAGCTAAAGGCGGTCTATTGATACTTGTGTCTATTAATCGTCCGATTGTAGTTAAGAGGTATATAATTGTGGGAGCACATGTGCAGATCCTTTGGTTACTTGAGGACCAAGGACGTAACATTCTACTGTTAAACTATTATAATAGCTCAAGGGTTACAGTAGTATATGATCTGGCAAGTGCTATCGAAAAGTTAATTTTAGAAGTAAATGTTTATTTTCATTTTATATGGGTTGGTGACTTTAATACTCCATTATGTGAATTTTCTACTCAAAAAGTCTGTGGGTTCACAAATAATGCCGGATTTGACGATTTGCATTTTGGGCATAACAGCTATGGTGAGGTTTTAAACTCATTTATGGGCTGCTATGACCTGGAAATTCTGGGCTTTGCCAAAGGCGAAGAAGGTAAAACTATTCCTATCTTTAAGAATCGGCATACTAGCTCGGTCATTGATCATGTTATTATTTCTTCTAACATTAATTCTAGTTGTGCTGTTCCAAGGATTGAAGAAACTTTAATAAGTGACCATAATCGTATCATCCTGGAAACATTCTTTTGGGGTGGAAGTTTTGTAAAAACGGGTAATACAGTTAATAACGTGGAACCACACAGACCTAATGGGGTAAGACTAAGATGGGCAGGGGACACAGCCAATGAATTAATCAGCTCCATTGTCAGGGACTGTATGTCAGATATCACCTCTATCCTTGATAATGGTCCCGACCACAAGCAGGTTTTTATCTTCTTTAAACAATAATAATAAATTAATTGATGCCAGGTTCACTAGGCCTAAATGCGCTCAGACTAGAAACGGCCCAGGTTAGTTTGACCATATATGCACAAGTTTACTAACTGAATTAAAACATGCACTCGCCAAAAGGCCGAGGGACACTAACTATATAAGTAATTTAAGAACAGAATATAAGCGTGCCCTGAAACGGAGGAGGAGTGAGTTACAGCAGTTGGCCTGGGATTCTCTCAATCAAGCTGCTGAATTATCTAACAGTACTCTGTTCTGGGCTACCATTAACTCTCCTTTTTTGAAAGAAGAAAATATGCCAGAGTGTGATGGGTTGCCCACTTTTCGACCATTTTTGATTCAAATAACTGTGCAGACCCCAACCTTCAAGTTCAAGTTCAGGCATTTATAAAGCGCACTACTCACCCAGAGGGTCTCAAGGCGCTAGAGGGAGGGGTTCATTGTTTGTCGAATATCCATGTTTTCAGTTCTTTTCTGAAGGAGGTGTGATTCTGAGTAAGGCGGAGATGGGTGGGGAGTGAGTTCCAGGTCTTGGCAGCCAGGAAGGAGAAGGATCTGCCACCCATGGTGGTTTTTCGGATGCGCGGGACTGCGGCGAGGGCTTGATTGGATGATCTTAGTTGGCGGGTGGGATAGTAGAAGGACAGTCGGGTGTTGAGGCATTCGGGTCCTAGATTATAAAGGGCCTTGTGTGCGTGGGTAAGAAGGCGGAAAATAATTCTTTTGTTGACGGGAAGCCAGTGGAGGTTTTTTAAGTGACCGGTGATGTGCTCTTGGCACGGGATGTTTAATATGAGTCTCGCTGATGCGTTTTGGATGCGCTGGAGCTTTTTCTGCAATTTTGTTGTAATTCCGGAGTAGAGTGTGTTGCCATAGTCCAGTCGGCTCATGACCAGTGCATGGGTGACAGTTTTTCTCGTTTCGAGGGGGATCCAGCGGAAGATCTTTTTGAGAATGCGAAGGACGTTAAAGCAGGAGGACGATACGGCGTTGACTTGTCTGGACATTGAGAGAGAGGAGTCTAGAATGAAGCCAAGTTTACGTGCATGGTCTGTGGGTGAGGGCGCTGATCCCAAAGCGGAAGGCCACCAGGAGTCGTCCCAAGCTGAGGGGGAGGATCCTAGGATGAGCACCTCCGTTTTGTCTGAGTTGAGTTTTAAGCGGCTCTGTTTCATCCATTCGGCTACTTCTTTCATACCTTCGTGGAGGTTGTTTTTGGCCGTGTTGGGGTCTTTGGTGAGGGAAAGGATTAGCTGGGTGTCGTCGGCGTAGGAGATGATGTTGAGGTTGTGTTGACGTGCGATTGAGGCGAGGGGACTCATGTAGACGTTGAAGAGGGTGGGACTGAGTGAGGAGCCTTGAGGTACGACGCAGATGACTTCGGTGGGCTCGGAGTAGAAAGGGGGGAGTCGGACTCTCTGGGTTCTCCCGGCTAGGAACGAGATGATCCAGTCCAAGGCTTTACCTTGAATGCCGATGTTGTTGAGGCGTTGTATGAGGGTGTTATGACAGACAGTGTCGAAGGCGGCGGAGAGGTCGAGTAGAATGAGGGCCACTGTTTCACCGTTGTCCAGGAGTGCTCGGATGTCGTCGGTCGCCGCAATGAGGGCGGTTTCGGTGCTGTGTTTGGCTCGAAAGCCGTTCTGTGAGGGATCCAGGGAGTTGTTGGATTCAAGGAAGGCTGCGAGTTGGCTATTGACGGCTTTCTCGATGACTTTGGCCGGGAAGGGGAGGAGGGAAATGGGTCGGTAGTTTTTCAGTTCTGAGGGGTCTGCTGTTGGTTTTTTCAGAAGGGCGCTGAGTTCGGCGTGTTTCCATATTTCTGGAAAGGTGGCGGAGTTGAAGGAGCAGTTGATGACGTCGCGGAGATGGGGGGCGATGATGGAGTCAGCTTTGTTGAAGATGTAGTGGGGACAGGGGTCAGAAGGTGAGCCAGAGTGGATTGAGTTCATGAGGCGAATGGTGTCTTCAATGGTGACTGGGTTCCAAGAGTTAAGGTAGTTAGTTGGAAGGGTGGGATCTGAAGGGGGTGGGATGAGTTGTTCATTGGGAGTATTCTTGAAGCTGTTGTGGATGTCGGCAATTTTGTTGTAGAAGAAGGAGGATAACGCATCGCAGAGGACTTGGGAGTTAGTGA
This sequence comes from Lissotriton helveticus, assembly GCF_964261635.1. NCBI lineage: Eukaryota > Metazoa > Chordata > Amphibia > Caudata > Salamandridae > Lissotriton > Lissotriton helveticus. Next base: position 1,352,985,094 of record NC_136059.1, on the reverse strand, counting down.
TGTCGTTGGATGCTGCGGGAGGGTTGGTGAATTCTTTGACGATATTGAAGAGTTCCTTGCTGTTATGAGAGTTGTTGTCGAGACGGTCCTTAAATGCTGATTTCTTGGCGGATCGAATCAGTTGGTGGTGTTTGCGGGTGGCTGTCTTGAGGGAGGTCATGTTGTCTGAGGTTGGTTCTTTTCTCCAATTCTTCTCCAGGGTGCGCATGTCTTCTTGGATTTTTTAAGGTCATCATTGAACCAGGGAGCCTTCTTGCTGGATGATTTCAACTGGTGTTTTTTCAGGGGTGCTAGTTCGTCTGCACTGTGGGTAATCCACTGCCTGAGGTTGGTGGCCGCTTGGTCTGGGTCCGTTGCAGGGGTGGGAGTATTTAGGCTGAGTGATGTGAGGAGTTGGTCGGTGGTGATTTTGTTCCATTTTCTTCGGGGAATGGGTTGTGGACGGTTGTGGGTCAGGGTTGTTTTGTAGCTGAACAGAACACAGCTGTGATCCGTCCAGTGGAGAGCTGTAGTGTGATCGAAGGAGATGTGTTTGCTGGAGGTGAAAATAGGGTCGAGCGTGTGTCCGGCTGCTTGAGTGGGGGCGTTAACAAGTTGTTTGAGTCCGAGATTGGCCATGTTGTCCAGAAGGGTGGTGGTGTTGTTGTCGAGAATGTTGTCAAGGTGGTAGTTGAGGTCTCCTAGAAGAATGTAGTTCTCTGAGGCGAGGGCGTGCGGGGTGACGAAGTCAGTGATGACGTCGCTGAATTGAGATCGGGAGCCTGGGGGTCTGTAAATGAGGGTTCCTCTAAGTGTGGTCCTGGGGTCGGTGTGGATCTGAAAGTGGAGGTGTTCGGCGGATGCAAGATTGTCGTCAGAGCTGGTTGTAATTTTGATGGTGTTTCTTTGGACGATGGCGATGCCTCCTCCAGTTTGATCGGTGCGGTCTTTCCGAATGATCTTGTAAGAGTCCGGTCTGGCTATGGCGATGTCAGGGGCAGAGGATGCATTCATCCATGTTTCAGTGAGGGAAGCGATGTCAGGTGACGCGGTGTCGATTAGGTCCCAGAGTTCGGTTGCATGTCTGTGGACCGAGCGGGTGTTCAGTAGGATGCATTTCAAGTCGTTGGGTTTGGAGCTGAGTGTGGAGGAAGTGTGTTTGGTGAGGGTCCTGAAGCAGTTGAACTTACAGGAGAGGCAAGAGAATGGGCCGTGGGTATGTCCTGGGGTTGCTGCGCAGCAAAGTGGGGTGCGTCCGGGGTTGAGGGCGAGGAGAGTAGCGGCATCATAAGTTACTCTGGGGGGTTGGGAGCGGCATAGAGCAGGGGGACGGGCGCTGGGTGCGGTCCAGGCGCGGACGGGCGCAGACGGGCTTACCTTTGGCGCACCTTCGACGCACCTTCGGCGCAACTGGGGCGCGACCGCTGCGCGCAAAAGCTTCTGTCATAAGTGGATAGTGGAAGGGGAGGGGCGAGGCAGGCTCAGCTGGGAGGCGGGAGCGTGATTGGAGGGACGGGCTTGGACGTCACAAGAAGCAAATGGCTGCAACAATAACAACTACTTAACGCAGGGAGAGGTTGGGGCGAGCAGTGGAGCGCTTATTACAAAATAGTTATTTTACAAATGAAATGGCTGAGACAAAGTAGCGCTATGAGCACAGCACATTAAAAGTATCAGGCGGGGGGGGAGGAGCCTAGCTCGCGACCGAGATGGCCGCGCTTTAGCTCGGCTCCGTTCGCCCGCCTGGGTTTTCACATTTATCCTGCTGTAATCCTGCCCCGGGAAGCCCTGTTTGCTGAGTGGTGGTGCTACGACGCCTTGCAGGCACTTACCTCCTGTTCCGGTTATCCTGGCTGCTGTGGATCCGGTGCAGTGCCCCCGATTGTGTTGGGGTGTCGGAGGCGGACTGGCCTGGATCTTCTTGCCGGCTCCCGGGCCAGACGGAGCCTGCGGTTCTGCCCTCCGGGGCGCGGAGGAGGTGGTCGGAGGGCCGTTGTTCGTGTGGGCCGGAGGTCCTTCCTGGCCGATTCCTGTGGGGAGGAGGCCTATGGTGGAGGCGCTGCCTTCCGCGGTCGAAGCTCCTCGTGTGTCCGGCTTGCTCTCCCTTTGTTCTCCGGTCCGGCCATTTTGATTTTGCCGCCCGGACTCGGAGAACGGGACCGGCGGCGTTGGGTAGCCGGCGGATCCCTTTCTTCTGATGGCCCCCCTTCCTGTCCGGGGTGCTCTGTTGCCGGTCAGCGGGAATTTGTTTGCCTTACTGCCGCCCCGGCGGAGATTTACAGCCGCGCTGCCTTGTCGGACTCTCAAGATGGCGACCGACCCCGAGTGTCTTGACCGGGCCTGGGCGAGCGCTGAGGGCCCGCCGCATGGCCCGGGTGCCGGATACTGTGAATGTTTTCCTACACTTAAGGAGTTACTGGACACCCTGCTCTCCTGGCGGCTCTGTGTGACCGCGCCTATCCTAGCTTCGGAGATGGTTCCTCACGGCGGGCCTCCTGGGCCCCCACGGCCAGATGTGATTGTGCCACCGCGGGGTGCGGCTGGAATTATCCTGGCGAAATTGGCCCCGGCTCCGACCGCGTCTGCTGCTGTACGGAACTTGATGGCGCCTCCTCCTCCTGCGCTACCTTCTTTATCTCGGGCCCGGGAGCTGGATTTTACTTGGCCTGGCCTTCATGACTCTCCCGCTTCCTTTCGGTCGCTGCTGCCCGGCGATGTCTCCTGTGCTGGCCCGGATGGGTCGGTTCTCCTGGACATATCCTTGGACTTGTGCCTGCATCGGTTGCTACACTTCGTGACTTTCCTGGATCGTCCGTGTTCCACTTTACGTGCCTTTTCCGGACTGCCGTTGGATCTTCCTGCTGTCTGTCTCCTGTTCTTCGTAACCTGGTCCTCGCTGGATCGGACCGTTTCCACTTTGGACAAACAAGGACAGGGCTGATGTATATTGGCATTTGTGTGCGGTAGTCTTGCACTGGTTTGGACGGTCAACCTGTCCCGGTATGGTTCTGTGTGATTGACTGGTGCCCCTGGACTTTAACCCGATGTTCTTTGGCTTCCCGGGGACCTGGCTCCTCGACTCAGGCGGGTGGCTGGGTGCGTTTACTCCTGTCTCCCGGCCCTCCCCCGTGTATGTCTGTGTGTGTTTCCCATCCCTCGTTTCCTTCTCTTCCCTTCCCATTTTTGTCTTTGTTTCCGACTTAACTTTGCTCCGCTATATTTCGGGTTCTAATTAGGGCGACAGGCACGCTGCGGGGGGGTAGGCCGTAGCCTTCTGCAGGGGTGCAGGGTGGGCTTTAGGGGCGGGTTGGGGGGGTCTGTCCGTATTGGGGGGTCTTTTTCCTCCCTTATTTCCTCTTTTTCTGTTCTATGGCTCTTGTGTGTTCACTTTTTCCGGGACTCCGTCTCCTCCTGTATCCCCCTGGGGAGTTTCTGTGACTTTCGTATTCCGGTATGTCTCTGATTGTAGCTCGCTGGGTAATTCGGTATCGATTTTTGCTATGTCGCTTGCCGGACCCTATTATCCTGCTTTCACTCCTGGGGGTGCGTGGTTTGGTGGGAGTCCCTTCTTTCGTTCCCTTTTTCCCTCTCCCCTTTTTCCTCCTTTATGGGGGTCCTTTTATTTTGTTGGGATGCGTATCGTATTGTCTTTTGTTATGTGGGCCTTTTTTGATCATGTCTCCTCAATTTGGGTGGGGGCGGCGACGGGTAGGTGCGATTTGATTGATGCCATTGTCGTTTCTTTATATTCCGATTACGTTTATATTCTTTGATAGCTATGTTGGTATGGCCTCTTTTGTCATTCTGTGATCGTAAGATGGCGGCTTGCCGCGGCCCCTCCCTGGTTGTTTTTTGCACGGCCCATGATTCTTCTGTTTCCCCACCCTGCATTAGAAAATTAACCTTTTATTGTCCTGTTCTTGCTGATTGCTCGATGCTCTTATTGTTTCTCCTGTGCTCCTGGTGACATATCCTGTTGCAACTTTGTTTTTCATTTATTACGTTATCTACCATGTGGTGGCCAGCCCTCGTGGGTTGTAGGCCCGTATTTGTGAGCTTTCTTTGTACAATAAAGGTTTTCAAAAAAAAATAAAAAAAAAAAAAAAAAAGTATCAGGCGGCGCTATGAGATTGAGCACAGTGCAATGATTAAAGCAGCAAAGCAGCGCTGAGGTCAGAGCACTTTTAAAATACAATACAATGCGGCGCAATGGAAATACAGCTGGAAGAATGCAAAGAGCACAAGCAGCGTAGGAGTAGCGCTACGATACCCAGGAGGACAGAGGGGAGCAACCGGATCTGCACGAGTCAGGACGGTCACAGCTCTCGGAGGGGAGGGGTCTGCCTAATCTATCTGTGGGAGGCAGGCTCAGCTGGGAGGCGGGAGCGTGATTGGAGGGACGGGCTTGGACGTCACAAGAAGCAAATGGCTGCAACAATAACAACTACTTAACGCAGGGAGAGGTTGGGGCGAGCAGTGGAGCGCTTATTACAAAATAGTTATTTTACAAATGAAATGGCTGAGACAAAGTAGCGCTATGAGCACAGCACATTAAAAGTATCAGGCGGCGCTATGAGAATGAGCACAGTGCAATGATTAAAGCAGCAAAGCAGCGCTGAGGTCAGAGCACTTTTAAAATACAATACAATGCGGCGCAATGGAAATACAGCTGGAAGAATGCAAAGAGCACAAGCAGCGTAGGAGTTTATATAATAACCTTGGAAGGTGGGCGGTTTTACCTTTGGATATTTCGGTCACATAGGTTGAACTTGCCATTCGTGCTAGTAAGGGGGGGAAAGCCCAGGGCCCCGATGGGGTGGCCGTGGATGTCTATAAAGCAGCCCCCGAGATGTGGAGCCCTATCTTGGCTATCATTTTTAACGCCGCGATATCTACAGAGGCACCCAAATCATGGGGGGAATCTATCATTATCCCAATATACAAAAAGGGCAGTTGATCTGATGTGAAAAATTACCACCCCATTTCCCTTCTCGACTCCTCAGTTAAGATCATGAGTAGAGTCATGCTGGTTAGGCTAGAGGAATGGGTCGAGCAAGAGGGTATTCTTGCCGACAGCCAGTATGGATTTAGAAAGGGCCGGGGAACACTCGACCAGTGTATAAACCTTGATTTACTGATCGGGAAATACACTGAAGGTAAACAAGAATCTCTGTACCTTTGCTTTGCAGACTTAAGTAGTGCTTTTGACATGGTTGACCACTCTATTTTGTAGCCAACCCTGCTGCAGCTAGGAGCACCAGAGGGTATCATCTTTTTCCTCGCAAGGCTGTACGGGAAATTACAAACATCTGCGTTACGGCGTTAAAGATGAATGCACTCCAAAATTTTATGTAATCAGAGGGATTAGACAGGGCTGTGTATTGGCCCCCCTACTTTTTTTTTTATTTATTAACGGTATCAACGCAATTTTAAAAAATGTCAAAGCGGATGCCCCCAGATCAAAGGTGTACCTGTCCCTGTGTTATTATACGCAGACGACGCTGTTTTGCTCTCTAGAACCCCTCTGGGTTTACAGCGTCTACTCGATAGATTTTCTGTCTTTATTAAGGACAGAAAATTGATCATTAACAAGGGGAAAACGCACACAATGACGTTTGGGGCTAGAAGCACATTTTTAAATGCCTTTTTTATAGATCAGGAAAAGCTGCAACAAGAAGATACATTTTGCTACCTTGGTATAACCTTCTCCAAAGATAGAAAATGGTCCAAAGAATTTAGTAATATTCGTATTAAAATGGCCAAAAGTGCCCACGGCATCTTTAGATTTGCTGCTAAGGTGGGGGATCGTCGCACCAGGGATATGCTTAAGATATACCAAGCAAGATTTATTTCTATTGCTCTCTATGGGGCAAGTGTATGAGGCCACAGAAGAGACCACCCTTTGCAGCAGGAGGAAAATTCCTTTTAAAAAAAGCTGCTGTCTTTACCAACCTCCGCCCCTACTGAGTTAATCCACCGGGAACTGGATATCAATTTTCTAACAGACCTGTTATCCCTGAGGCCACTTATGATTTGGCGGTAAATTTGGCTTCAGGAAGAAAAAACTTTTAACAGATCAATTATTGAGGATTGTATCTCGCTGGATAAACATCTAAATATACCCTGGCTAAAATATGTCATTGTTTGTTTTTCTGAGATATTTCATTTAAATGTCTTGATCGACCCCAGTGCAGCTTCTCAGATACCCAAAATAGAGTTTAAAGCTAAATTCTTGACTTATACTGCAAGGAAACGGGGCTTAGCCTTTGGATCTTTATCAACTGTTATGTTTTATAATAGTTATATCACCGTTGGAGGTTTCCCCAATTATTTGGTAGGGGTGATAAGGCCATCCCACAAGTTTGTGCTGACCAGACTGAGGTTTGGAATAGCACATCACTTAGTGGCTCTGCCGAACCTTAAGAGACATCCACTAGGGCCATGTATGTGTGATGGCGTATCTAAAGAGAGCACTTTGCACTTTCTACTGTTTTGCAAACTGTACAAGAATTTTCGTACTGCCTATCTGAAACCTATGTTTGTTAAATATGGCGTACGTACAGTTAATCAGGCAATGAGTCTACTTTTTAACTTACAATCTGTCGATATCTGTTTTTATACTGCAACGTTTTTAATTCAGTGTACTAATATTAGGAAAAGTATGTGTTTTTAACAAACTATGTCTGTATTATCTTGGTTGTTCCTTGCCCTGAAATGTGTTGTATTTTTATACCATGTATGACTTTTTTTATTTTTTCTTATGTGCTTTTATGGTCATTTTATATGTGCCGAATAAAGCTTCATGAATTGAATTGACTGTACTCAATTTTCTAAGCAGCACTTTAGGTATCAGAGCTAAAATTCCCGGGAGGACTTACAAAAATGCTCAAATTTCTAGACCTCCCAGAGAGACTTAAACTGGATCTAAATGATCTTGGAAGCGTTGCAAAGGCTATAAGGGATCGGGTAAATGTGGTTAGATCTTCTGAAACCGATAGTAGCTAAAAAAGGTATCAAATCAATAGAACATTAGGCAATGGACAATTTAACGTACTAAAATTTCCTGACAAGCCAACCATTTTTCTGGAAAAACTACGTGGTTATCAAACAAGGAATATAAACTCTAAGCTGAACAATGGTAAAATCAATGAGGCTTTCAGGGAATGTGAAACGAAAAATGTTTGGCCTAATGGGCACAATTTAGGGCCAAAAATGTTTATCTTCACGTAAAGAATGTACCAACCTTCATGCTTGCAGATGCACCAAAACGGAAAAACGAAATTGGTAAAGCATGTTAAAATCATGACTTTAAATAAAAGTACATTGTCAAATGTGAAAAATGCCCTTGCCGAGTTGTATTTATGCTAAAGTTCATTAATATTATTAATCACAGTAAAATCAGTATGAACTGAAAAGAGAAATTATCATGATGTAGTAAAGCTCATGTTCCTAAATGGGAACAACACACCAAATACAAAGATGGCGCTGTGTTAGACATTTTGTAGTGGACTGACTGAGTTACTTTTCTGTAACATTGGTTTATTAGAATGAAAGGTTACTCCAGATTCATATGCTCGAAGATATCGACATCTCTATCTGCAAAGAAAGATTTTAGGAACATAGGAATTCAAGGAAGACTCCTTGCTGGATAGACGGTGTTATATGAAATAGGGCAGCAATAAGAGAGGGGGCAGTGGCACCTACTAATGAAAGTAAAGAAATACTATTTTTTTTCCATCTTGTGCATGCATATGGTCAAATGTGCACGTACGACAGTCAAAAATTAGAAATGAACAATACTCAGTAGTAGCAGCTAATAAATACATTTATAGTTCAAACCAACTACAAATGACTGACTTACTGCTCACTAAACACACATAATATAATTTCAAACAGCAGATGGAACGTATAAAACACTATTAAGTGACAGCACAAAATGACGTATATAGCAGCGGCTTTATCGAGTTCTAAAAGTGTAAGTGGTGCATGCCACTTCTGTCTGCTTTTCAAAGGAAGATTTTGTCAAAGAAGAATGGCAAATGAACGCATCTGAAAAGAGAGAAAAACTAATAGTGAAAATTATTACTCACTTTGGAGACAGTGTCTCGATGTCACGGATCTCCCTGCTGGCTGTCATAGTGAAGCCATCAATCACATAGAAATGCTCTTTGCCAAAGAGAAGAAGTCCTTCACTGGTGTCAAGCCCTTGAACTCTAGCGCAGCGGTACATATGCTGAATCTGCAAGTGGAAACCAGCAGAGAAAATTTAGGTCAGTTAGAAATTAAAGGATGCAGTTTAGAGCTAGGAATGGTTTGTTCTCCAGTGTAAGCCTCGAAAACAACAAACCACAAGGGAATATAACACCTTTGCTATTTAGAACCTCACTTTTTCTTTTACTTAAAAAACTCATTTATATCTGCAAACAAAGTTCGAAAACTCCTTTTAGTTGGGGTTGTCAAACCAAAGTGTAGATGATTCATGATACCAGGGCAAAGTTAGTTGTACACTACTCATTAGAGAATAAAGAGCTTCTATGCACTCTGTTAGATTTGGGGGTCTCTAGTTGGCACAGGTAGGTACTTGTGACAAATAGGGACCCTTGCCTCTAGTCAGGGTAAGGGGGTACACTCCTAAAATAACCCCTGCTCACCCCCTTGGAAGCTTGGCACGAGCAGACAGGCTTATCTCAGAGGCAGTGTGTAAAGCATTTGTGAACACATACATTAATCAAGTGACAACACTACATATGGACACCACACAGGTTTTATATCAAAAATAAGTATTCTTTATATAGACTTATCACAAGACTACAAACAACAAAAATCCGCAATACTATACTTAAGATGGTAGTTTGAGCTTAGTTCTCTTTAGTTCTTCAATTGCAACACTTTGAGTCAATGTACCTTAAGATGCGACACGCAGGGCAACTAAAGTGTTGCAATGATGGAAATGAGGCAAAGTTCCGATGCAAAGAAATAAAGATGGTGCTTTCTCCTTGATGCGACACGCTTCCCGGTGAGGTGGCAGCATGTGCGGCGACGTCGATCCTCTACCCCAGCGATACAAGATGCTTCACACGATGCGAGCCGCGACAAGCCCTGAGACACACTTCCCAGTGATGCGGCGGCATCGATCCTCTCTCCTGGCGATGCAAGTTGCTTCAAAATGATGCATGTTGTGACAGGCCCTGCGACTTTCTTCCGGTGATGCAGCGGCGTCTGCGGTGACGTTGATCTTCTTCTCCGGCGATGCAGGGCGCTTCGTGCTCGAAGCGGCAGTTCTGTGACACGCTTCTCAGATCTTGAGTCGTGCTTGAAGAGCTCCTTGCGACACGCAAGTGCCCAAAAAGTCCAACACAACTGTAGGCACTTCAGGAGATCTCTTGAGAAGCTGGTGGGTGAAGTCTGTTGTCCCTGAGACTTCAGCAAGAGGCAAGCTCTGTTCCAAGCCCTTGGAGATCCTTACACAAGTTGATGAAAGTACACACAAAGTTCCTCTCTCCTTTCTTTGGCAGTCAGGCAACCACTGCAGGACAATCCCCCAAGCAGCACTTCAGCTTAGGGATAGTCTCTCCTCAGTTTCTTCAGGTTCCTCTCCTCAGCAAAGGTTTCTTCTTGTAGTCCAAAAGTGATCTAATTTCTTGGGATCAGGGTCCCAATATTTATACCCCAAAATCCTTTGTCTTCTGAGGGGACTTTGCCCAGTCCAAACCAGTTCTGAAGCACTCTGTTGACATGACTCCTTCTTTCCTTTCACAGTGCAGGGCAGAAACATCAGACGCCCCACAGGAGATGGAGTCAGCATTGTGGAGGGAAAGCACAGCCCTGGAGCACTTTGTTGACATGATTCCTTATCTCCTTTCACAGTGCAGGGCAGAGACATCAGACGCACAACAGGGGGTGGAGCCAGCACTGTGGGGGCAGGCACAGTCCTATTCAGGTCCCAGGTGCAACTCATCCCACCCATCTAGATGCAGATCTCTATTCACCACTGGGCTGACTCTTCCTGTCTCTTGGAATCTCCCAGCCCTGTCACTCAAACTCCAGACAAGGAATACACAACCTAGCAGAGGCAGGCCTGGATAGTTAGACAAGAAAATACCTACTTTCTAAAAGTGGTATTTTCGAACACAGAATATTAAAACCAACTTCACTAAAAGATGTATTTTTTCATTCTGAGTTCAGGGATACTAAACTCGAATTTCTACCATGTTCCCTGAGTCAGTTAGGATTATAAATTGTAATAATATAACTGCGCATTCTGGCCTATGGAGAACAGGTAACCTTGCAATAGTGAAAAACGAAAATGGCTTTAATTCACTATTAGGACATGCCACACACATCACAACATGTCCTACCTTATACTTACAATGCACCCTGCCCTTGGGCCTGCCATAGGGGTGTCTGATATGAGGAAAAGGGAAGGTTTAGGGACTGGAAAGTGGGTGCACTTGCCCAGTCAGCATGACAGTACCAGACTGTACACAGGCTCTGCAATGGCAGGCCTTAGACACATTTTACAAGGCTGCTTCTGTGTCATCATGGAATCACTAATCCATACATCAATTTACAATAGGGAGAGCATATGCACTTTAGCACTGATCAGCAGTGGTAAAGTGCCCAGAGTCATAAAATCAACAAAAACAGGTCAAACAAAATACAGGAGGAAGGCAAAAAGTTCAGGGCTGATCCTGCAAAAAAGGTCCAAGTCCAACACACTCACACAGAGAAACAAGCATTGGCAAAGCCAATAGGTCTTGCCTAAGCTTTGTTTTAGCCATGTTGTACGCCAGTGTGGCTGCTGTTCAGCATGGCTAAAAGTGGGTGGGGTAGATGGCACTATGGTGCATTGGGCTACATTGGGGTAGGTAGATTGGGGTCAGAGATTGAGGTGGGCAGACTGGAGCTCACTGAGGTTGGAGACATTGGGGCAAGGTGGGTTGGGTAGAATGGAGTGGGGCAGATTGGGGTAGGTTGAGGTGGATTAGAGTGGGGTAGATTGAGGTTGGTTTGGTGAAGTAGATTAGGGTGGGGTAGATTGGGTAGGGTAGATTGGGTTGGGCGGGGTTGATTGGTAACCTAGAGGGAGCAGGTTGGGCTAGATATGGGTGGGGCAGATTGGGGTGGGGTAGATTGGGTGGGGTAGATTGGGTGAAGTAGATTGGGGAGTGTGGGAGGTGGGTAAACGGAGGTGGGGGAAATGGAGGTAGGCTAGATAGTAATAGGCTAGATTGGGGCAAACTGGGACAGATTAGGGTAGATTGGGGTGGGGCAGACTGGGGTAGATTGGGTGGGACCCATTGGAGTGGGGTAAATTGTGGTAAATTGGAGATGGGTAGATTTGGGTGCATTGGAATGGGGTAAACTGAAGTGGGGTAGAGAGGGATAGTTTGGAGTGGGGTAGGGAGATGTAGATTGGAATGGGGTAGACTGTGGTGGATTGGAGTGGGTGAGATAGGGTAGACTGGAGTGGGTCAGACTGGGTGGGGTAGATTAGGGTGGAGTAGAATGGAGTGAGGGTATATTTTGGGGTTGATTGGAGTGGTGTAGATTTTATTGGGGTAGAGTTTAATGGGGTAGATCTGAGCAGACTGGAGTGGGGTACAGTGGAGTAGATTTGAGTGTGGTAGATTGGGACAGATTGAAATGGAGTGGAATAGGGTAGAGTGGAGTGGGGTGGAATGTGACGCAATGAAGGGGAGCAGCAGCACATGGAGGAAAGGGGAGAAGCAGTGCCATGAAGGAGGAGGAGGAGGAGTGCGATGAAGGGTGAGGGGAGCGGTGCCATGAGGAAGTGGGAGCAATAGTATGATGAAGTGGATGTTCCTCTCCGTTATCAATAGCTGAGTAGGCAATTTATTTTGAAAAGATATTTTGGCCCAGGACACATTTATCCAATTGCAGGTACATGTAGAAAACCCCAAATATTCAGTTTCAAATGCTTGGGAGACGATTAAAATGTAGGTATTTTGTTATTAAAACGTATTCATTTTGTGTAATTTTTTTTCTGCATAAAATGTGTGTTGCTCCAGGCAAACAACTGAAATTTCGACAAAATTCAGTTTCACTGCATATCAGTTTCATTTCTTACTAACGGCAGCGTCGAGAAAGACGTTCCAGGGTTTATTTGCATGCCCATAATGCCGTGGGCTCTAATTGACAATTTAAACTGCTTCCTCCTTCTTAATTGCCTTTTAGCCACACCAGCAATATATTTCAAAGTTGCCAGTAGACTGCATGAGCAGTGGGCCCTAGTTTTCAAATCACTAATTTTAAAATCTTGCAGAAAAGGGCTTTTATATACTGTTCTGTACAATTTGCTGTAGCTCATGTTCTGCCGGCAAAACATTGCAACTACTCCTGCTTCCAAGTGCAAAGGGGAAGCAACAACAGCTATTGAGAAGGAGGGAGTGGGTGTTGGGGGAAGCAACATGGGATACAGAGTAATAAAGAGATTTGCTTGTTGGCTATTGCAGTTTGCGGCTGGTAGGGATCGATGGCGAGCGGGCGAGGGATGATGGAGGAGGTAGGAAAAAAAGAAAACTTACCTGCTGATCGCAGTAGAAACCGCTGCCTCTGCTCCGGCGCAGGAACCAGGAAGCACCCAGGCTCCCCTGACTAATCACAACGCTGCTTTACAGCAGCGTTGTGATTGGTCTAAATGCCGTGGTTCGGCACTCAGAGAGGGACTGGGAGGCTGTGCATGTTCTCCACTCACGCTGTGCATTACAGCCGGTGGAGAACATGCAAAGTGCGCATGACCGTTTGGCCGCCCCGAAACGGCTGGCCAAACCGTCATGCGCAATTAAGGTGCCGCAAAAACTCCTCCTCCCCCCCCCGACGTCACACGAGCCCAGCCCTGCACAAACCTAACCAGGCTGCAACTGCAATGCCAAAAAGAAAATTATAATAACATTCCGCTATTATCATTTTATTTTTCCTTTGCAGTGCTTTAAACTCCTTGCTCACCTGGGGCGGTCAGCCTGGTGAAAGACTACGTGTGTTGCTCCTGAAGATTGTGCTTTGTTAGTAACATAGCTCACCTGAGGCGGAAAGCCGGGTGATAATTTGCCTGCTACTTTTTAAAAAATATTGTTTCGATTTTACTCTTTGTTTGCGCCGTGTCATGTTGTTTTAAAAATCTACAATTCTTGTCTGATTCACATTCCCATTGCCCGCACTGTCCCCTCCGCTTGCCGCAGACGATTAGGTGCTGTGGCCGGAGACGACTCATCTGTTTACACGGCAGACCTTTGGAAAGAACTACAAGTCCCAGTGCTCTTGCGCTGTACACGGGACTACAAAGGGAGATGGTTACTTCTCCGCGCAGCGGGCGCGCCGCTGTCGCGCCGAAGTCGAGCCTAAGTCCAGCCCGTCTGCGCCCGTCCGCGCCAGGCCGGGCCCAGGGGCCACCAACTCTACTCAGGAAGAACAAACCTCTAGTTACCACGGTACTGCTATTAACTATACTGCAGGGGAATTAAAATCGTTTAGACATTTGCCATGCACACATTGTTTAACCTGTACACTTCCTGTTCATGGCTTTAACTGCAATAACTGTGGGTTCTCGTTGGGCAGGATGAGCAGGTGTAAACTGTGGAAACGCCCACATAAGTATGGCAAACCGAGTGCTATTAGACCATCTTCTACTTCTCCCAAACTCCAGTTTTGGAGTATAAACTGTAGGTCTCTCCCCAAGCACAAAAATCATATCTATGATTTTCTAGTCGATGAAAGACCGGATGCCGTGTTTCTGACGGAAACTTGGCTCCACGCAAGCTCTGGACCTGACATTGCCTTCGCAATTCCTACTGACTACGTCATGGTCAAGAAGGATAGAGACACTGGCAAGGGAGGTGGCATTGCTATAATTTTTAAATCTATTTACAGCTGTACGTTTGAAGCCTTTCCTCTTCAAGGATGTGAGGCTGCTCAATTCAAACTAGCAATTAGTGCTCAGATGACTTTGTCTGGTCTACTGATTTATCGTCCCCCTGGGATTTCTAACGTATGGACGACATCCTTTTCTGAAATTATTGCCCCGTTGATTTTGAAGGCTGCCAACTTCACCATTCTGGGGGAACTGAACCTACATTTGGAAGACCCTCAATGCGCTGTTAGTAAAACCTTCTTAGCTGATTTAGAAGCTCTTAATATTCTGTTGCGCAATTCAGGGCCTACGCATTCTGCAGGGCATCTATTGGATCCTGTCCTCTCGAACCTCCCGTATGATTGTGAACCTGCCGCTCGCCCTTTGGAATGGTCTGATCATTTCGCAGTTCAGTTCTCTCTCTCTTGTACTAAGATTATAGCAATTGGTGGGGTTGATACAGGAGAGAGTCTACGTCATTGGGGCAAGCTGAACATCACTGATCTTAACTCGCACTTGTCTGATACCTTACCGGATGTTGACTCGTCTCTGTTGGTGCTGGAGGTTGCAGTTTCCAAATGGTTGAGTGCTGCTGCTGACAAACTTGCTCCATTGGTACCTAGGCATCTTCTGCCCCTCCGTCACCCTGCGGCATGGTTCTCTGAAAATTTAAAAACCATGAAATCTCAATGTAAGGCCCTCGAGAGGAAATGGAGGCGCTCTTACTCTCCGTCTCGCAAGGTGGCATATAAGGAAGCTCTTAGAGACTACCACAAACAATGTAAAATGGCTAGAGCGGCCTATATTGCCAATACTGTAACACACGCCCAGAATTGTCCTCGTACACCTTTTTCTGTGGTAAAAAAACTGACAGGTGCAGATTCTATTCCTGCCCCTCCTGTTTTTAATGAGGCACAATGTAATTACATCGCTGAGTTTTTCATTACTAAGGTGGAACGCATATATGATTCCTTGAATCCTTTACCCTTGAACGAGGAATTATTGTCTATGCCAGTGCCTGTCCATAACAGTCAGCCCCCCCTTGACAGTCAAACTTACTGACTGGCCACTTTTTGATGATGTCTCTTTTGCTCACTGCCTGGTGAGCATTAAATCTGGCTCCCCTTGCGACCCTTTACCGGCCAAGATCCTTAAACAACTTGATCTGGATTCTCGTTGTGTTGTGATGAAACTCCTCAACTGCGATGATTATTCCTCTGCTTAAAAAGGCTGGAGCTGATGTCTCTAATTTATCCAACTTCAGGCCTATTTCGCTGTTGCCCATTTTCTCTAAGATCTTGGAAAGGCACATCAACTCACAGCTGACTCTCCTGGTAGAGAGTTTAAGACATGGTATCGATCGCGGGGAAACATCTGCACTCATCCTTTTGGATTTAAGTGCGGCGTTCGATACCGTGTCTCATTCCATCCTTCTCGCAACTCTTCAATCCTTGGGAGTTGAGGGCTCTGCTCTGGCCTGGATAGCGTCTTTTTTAAGTGGTCGTACTTTTCAAGTTTTTTCAGCGAAAACATCCTCTAAAATGTGTTCATCGGCGTATGGCGTTCCCCAGGGGTCTATCCTCAGTCCACTATTATTTAACATCTATGTTAGACCCCTGGCCACTATTGTCGAGGAAGCCGGTCTTACTTTATTTTCTTACGCCGATGATACACAAATTATTTTCTTCCTCTCCAATACGGAAGGTAATAACATCTCGGCTCTTAAGCAGGGTTTGACCCGAGTTTCGGAGTGGATGCAGGGTAATTTCCTCAAGCTTAATGCGGATAAGACCGAGGTTGTGATCCTGGGCAAGGGTAAAGATCTATGGGGTCCTCAACATTGGCCCGAGAGTATGGGTCCTACCCTTCAACCCGTTGCTCAGGTTCGCAATCTCGGATTCCTCATTGATGAAAAGCTTACGATGCGGCAACAGGCTGTTAAGGTGGCCTCCATCTGTTTTGCCACCCTAAGATGGCTTCAAAAAATCCTGTGGATGCTCCCCACCTCCACACAGAGGACCGTGGTCCAGGCATTGGTAGTCTCCCGCCTGGACTACGGTAATGTCCTCTACCTCGGTGCTGATGCAACAACAGTGAATAAACTCCAGGTCGTCCAGAATGCGGCCGCACGGCTTCTACGTAATGTTCCCCGGAGAACATCTGCCTTTCAAGCCCTTCGCGACCTGCATTGGCTGAGAATAACGAGTAGAATTAAATTCAAAGCCTTATGCCACATTTTAAAGATAAAACAGGGCTCAGCCCCGAGGTACCTACAGGATCTCATTCAGGCTTATAAGCCTAGCCGCTGTTTGAGATCTTCGGGAAAAGGCTATTTCATTGTCCCTAGATTTAAGGTGGTGAAGATGGGCGGTCGCTCTTTCTCTCATCTAGGCACTAAGTCTTGGAATGCCTTGCCCGCGTCCCTGAAGTTGGAGACGGATCTTCTTCGCTTCCGTAGGGGATTAAAAACCTGTCTTTTTCAGCAGTAATCAGAGCAGTCTTCTTTAGTAGTCTTTATTAGTAGTTTGCTTGGTAGTTCTTTCTTCTTTAGTCTGTCCCTTGGCGCCGGGAAACCTATTGCGGGTAGCTGTGCGCCTTATAAGTTTAAATAAATAAATAAAATAAATACAATAAATAAATAAATAAAGCAGTAGGGGGAGACACCCATCCGCATTAGTGGAGGAGCCGCTGCTCTGCTATTGTAACAGAAATAGGAATGGAACCTAAGTAGGAACCACTCATATGGAGTGCTTAAACGAAAGGGGGGTCAGAGACGTAAAGAAAAGACAGACAGGGAGAGAGGGAAGCAACATGAATGGGTAAAGGAGTGAGTGAAAACACAAAGCACTCATATGGAATGCGTAAATGGAATTTAAAAAGTTGCTTCAAAAAACGGGAGCAGTGGATGGACACAAGTATTTGGTCCATGTTCTAGGAGAGTGCAAATTACAAGAGCAGGCATGACACATGCATGCCATGGCAAACTGCAACTAAGGATAGGACAGTGACATTGCAGCTAACTAATGGAAAGCCTGTGGGCGGGCTGCAGCCCACTAACAGTAAACAACATGTCTTCTATCACCTGCTTGTTGTTGTTGGCACCATCTGATGTGAAATCGACATACACCAGATAGTGACAGCATACTGACTGGGGAGCCATTTTATAATAAAACTATAGCCTTGGTTAAGACATATGGGCCCAAGCAAATTTAGGGGGGACAAGGAAGGACAATACCCATAGTATTTACTGGCTTCACTGTTTATAATACTATTAGCAACTGAGTAAGGCAGCGCTATCAAGTTTCTGTCCCTCCAATTACTTGCCTGTCTGACTCCTGCTCACTTCAGAGATAAATGAACTGAGTTCAGAATGAATTCTATACCAGAATTTAAGTAATGCACTAGGAATTATACTGGAAGAGTAGAGAATTAAGGGGATGACTAACATGTAAAAATTAGATGCAGAAATTGTATATGTACAATACCGCAGATTACTCACTTTGTGAATGCCCCCGGGTTTCAGACTAGGTACAGAGAATTCTCTCAGAATTTCTTGAGTGTGCTGGTAAGTGCTGCTGTTTGTCTTCACATCGGCTTCATCCCGACAGAAGTGGGAGTGGAGCCACATACATGTTGCACACTTGCGTGCGGACGTTAGTTTCTTTCTGAACTTGATCTCTGCCGGCAGATGCAGAACGTATTAGCTGATAAGATACGACCGTGTGCAGTATTCTCTAATCTGGCATATTGTTATGAATGAGGAACGGGAAGAAGAGAGGGTGGTGAGAAAACTGCAGTTTGGTAGAGTATCAATCAGAAGGAAAAGTTACTTATCCACAGCAACAATCTATCCGTTGGATACTCTGACTACCTGCAGATTCCACACCTGTAGAATTATCCCTGACATCACTAGATCTAGAAACTTCAAAGCTCTCACGTTGCGAGTTGGGAGCACTGGCTTCATGTCAACACTTGAAGTGGCATCAGATGACATCATAAAAGCCATATAGCGCTCACACTGGCACAAAGACGTCAGTTTCCATTCTTTTTTCCCAATCCTTCGAGGTAGCAGATAGACTTGCACCCACATTTATAGTACACTACCAAATTTAATTGTGAGATCTTATTAACTTTCCATATTGCATCTCCAGCAAATGGTGAGAAATCTACAGGTAGATAGAGTATCCACCAGAAATATCGATACTGCAGGTAAGCAACTTTTTCTTCTGATGGATACTTCTACCTGCAGGTTCTTCACCTGTAGAATAGATTCCAAAGCAGTACCCTTCCCGGGAGAAGGGTCGATTGGTGGTTAACTGAGAAAATCATGCAACACTGATTTGATCAAAAGTGGTCCAGTCTGAACAGCAGCTTGAGGGAGAAGCACTGAAGGTCTACATAGCACACCTTACTTAGGCAACCCAGGGCAATACGAATGACTTGTGCCTGGTTGTGGCAGATCTGGCAGATCTTCCACAGCACCCACGAAATCAGGTTTATGGGGTGAAATACATGATACAGATGAAAGTTCCACCTCAACTGAAACTTGTCCCCCCAAGACTCCATTCAACGTATACTGAAGGGCACAGAAACGCGGACACTGGCCATTTTCTGAGGAGGAAACCAACTCCAACTGGGGAGTACCCACTGTGCAAAGATCTCATTGGACTATCTCAGGCAGAAGATGCCACTCGTGATTGGCAAGGTAAAGCCTGCTCAAGGTGTCAGCCCCCGACATTTGGAGACCCTGCCAGGTGACTGGCTGCTAACTATATTCCTCAACGCTTCCAGGCAAAGGAGGTGAGACTCTACTCCCCCTTACTTGTTCAAATACCTCCTTGCTGTTGCGTTGCCTATCAACCCCTGCACAGATGGACCGACCTTAGATGTAGGGGAGGATGACCATGGGCGCCAGCTGAAATGTCCACAGTTCCAGCAGTTTAATTGAGTTCTCCAGGGGTTTAGAGGACACCGATCTCCAGAGGGGCCCCCACTATAATGGGTGGAGGGTGGATCAACACTGTGATCATGGTCAGAGGCAGCTGAAGGCTATCCCACAGTACAGGTTAGCCGTGTTGCTCACCAAACCACACCTGCTCCAGCGCTTGGGGAGATTAAAACAGAGTCCGACAGGTCTACCCCATACTGGAGCCACTGCCTGAGAAGGAACCACTGCAGGGCTCTCATATGCCAATGTGCATGTGTGACCAGGAGAATGCAGGACACTAGCAGCCCTAGCAGATGTAGAACCTTCTAGACTGGAACATTTGTGTATTTCTGGGAGAATGAGACCAATTTTTTGGATGTTGGCAATCGACTGAGGTGAAGGAAAGTCATGGAGAAGGGTGGGGTCAAGAACTAACCCTATGAACTGGAAACGTTGTGAGGGCCTCAGGGGATATTTAAGCTTGTTGACTGAAATGTCCTGGTCATACAGCAAGAGACTGTTGACAGCAGGTAACACAACACAGTCTCTGGCGACCGTCTCTGGTGACATGGCTTGGATCAGCCAATCGTCTAGGTGCGGGAATACTGAGATGTCTAACTTTCTTTTTATGACGAACCGTCAAAATGGCTCGTGTTAAGTATGTGACAGAGGTTGCACGCCAACTTCAGATTGCAGACCATTATAAGGCTATCCAAGAGAACCCCAGTAAAATGCTTGCAAACAAGATAAGCAAACTGAACACTGAAGGCAGTGAAGAAGGATGGCTGTCCAAGAAAGAAGCTAAATACCTATTCAATAAGGACCCAAGGATTCCTTTTTAGTCATATCCTACCAAAAGAACATAAGGAGCAACAGAACACCCCCTGGATGACCTTCGCATTTTGGCGCAATGGTAGATGCCCAGACATTCGATTCTCTGTGTCTGTCAACAAAAAAAGAGCAAAAGGTTTTGGACATCACACAAAGACAAGAAAGAAATGAGATCTACACAACATTATACACCAAAAAGACTGACAGAAATACATTCCTACACTTTTTAAGTTTTCACCAAAGGAACGTCAAGACAACTTGCCATACAGCCAGTTCTTACATATACGGAGGAATTGTTCCAAAAGAGAGGATTACTTTTCAAATGCAGGAGACCTCATGAATAATCCTCAACAACTAAATTACCCTAAGAAGTTACTTAAAAGAGCAATAAAGTGGACGTGGTATACACCTTGAGAAACATTGTTGGAACCAAGACACCGTAATACAAACAACCTTATGGTCTGTGTGACCACCTTTTCGAGGAGTGACCAAGGCAGTAAAATATTCCATTCGAAAGAACTGGGAAATAGTAAATGTTCTGGAACAGTCCAAAGAAGTGTCCTTGTTTGCTCTTAAAAGGAACAATAACCTTTAGGACAGTTTGGTCAGAGCCAACACAATGCACAAAACTGAGACTCCTTCACTAAGCACGATGCTCAGCTGGCCTCCCATAAAAGGTCATCACAAATGTGGAAACTGCAAATCATGCGGGAGCAAGATAGAAGGGGAAGAATTCTTCTATCAAAGCATAAAAATCAAGCATTCTAAATTCACCGATTGCAATACGACCAATATTACTCAGGATAAAGGCCAAAATTATTATTTGTCTCTGCACAAATGCAGAAGGCCTGAACAAACTATCCGAGATAGGACAATGTCTCCTATAACTAGATGGCCATATGTGATTACATGAAATAGGTACCAAGCTCAAAGTACTATCATTCTACAATAAATCTTTTTCTCCCTTAAAGGATATTAGATGTCTAGCTGTGAAAATCTATATTTATTACAGCATGTGCAAAATGTCATTATGATGGGT
The DNA here is from genome assembly GCF_964261635.1 of Lissotriton helveticus. Lineage (NCBI taxonomy): Eukaryota > Metazoa > Chordata > Amphibia > Caudata > Salamandridae > Lissotriton > Lissotriton helveticus. Next base: position 1,352,964,448 of record NC_136059.1, on the reverse strand, counting down.
TCTATATTGAATGTAACAGTGATATTGTCTGAATATTATATGATCTATTGTTGCATGCTCCCCTAAAAATGGTCTGTATCTAAAGATGACATGTGGGTCATTAATATAAAAATGATAAACAATGTTTTGTTTGCTCAAGAAAAGGAATCACTGAATTATAAGACTATCCGAAGAATAGACAACATGGAATTAAAATCTTCATAAAGTGTTGTAGAAATAGGGGTGCACTGTTGCCTCAGAATATTGCAAACCTTGTTTATGAGGTTACGATAAAGACAAGGGAGACAAAGTCATCCCGTGAACAAACAAGATGGGACTCCTCGATAACCTGATGAAAAAATGATCAATAGACTTGCCATTTGAAAGTCACCTTAGTTTAAATTCTAACACCAGAATCGTGTAACTAAGTGAGGAACTGAATATAGATGAGACATGAACTATATTCCCCAGATACGAGCTGGACGGGATGGTGCTGAGCCAATGGGATTCCCCAATCACAGAATCCAGTCCCACAACTGACTAACCATGGCCTTGTGGGGTAACATCAGAGATAAGAAAAATGAGGCAAACCTGTGAATATACAAGTTGGGACCTCTGTATAATTTAGCCAAACAAGTGATGTATATAGTAGCTGTGGGCCGGCCATTCTGCCACATTTTTTAACATTCAGAGCATATAAACGAACTAAACTAGATGTAAACTACATTTCCCAGACATCAACTCAGCCTCAACCGTCACAGAGAGCTAGTCTGAAAACTAATCAATGACACAGTAGGGGCGTGCTGGGATACAGCCCTGGCAAGTACCATGCATCAGGAGTTAGACTAACATATTTCGGTGAGGAGATCCGCATCACCGCACTGAAATGCACTGTCACGCATTCATAGCTCCTCAGCTGTGTGAAGGAGAGCTGCTATTTAACACCTCCAATGACTGCCAAGCTCTTAACTGGAGGGCTGGCTCAGCTCATGGCATGCTACAATCTTCCACCCACACCAGTCAATTACTGACGTCAGGTAACGAGTCTGGCCCATGATCTAATTTGCCCAATTACCATAGGCGCTGTTGGCGGATGCGGCGGGGCGGCATAGTTTAAGTTCTTTGGAGGCCTGCGCACTGAGAGCCTGCCCCTGCAGCTCGCAACACACAACCCGGCTGGCATAATGATTCGGCGTGGCCGGTGGGTGGTGGTGCATGACTGCCTCAGGAGCAATCCTGCACTCCAGTGCAGCCAATGCCACCCATACACGTTGATTGGAGTGACCCATCTGGACTGCGGCACTGTCCGGGACTGTGCCAGGGCAGTCATCGCAGCTGGCCCGCACCGTCAATGGTGCTTACAGCAGCTGTAGGAAGCTTGCTCTGTATATACTATACCAAAATGAGGTATACTGTGCACAGAGTCCAGTGGAACCCTCAAGGTAGGCAGAGGTAAAAGTAGATAGCGCCTTACTCTCTATTTGTGGTAGTGTGGGCAAGCAGTCAGGCTTTATCAGAGGGTAGTGTTAAGCATTTGTTGTACACACTCAGGCAGCAAATGATGTCACACACTCAAAGAGTGAAATTTGAAGAAAACCAATTTGTTTGTATTAAAAATATTATTAAGTTATCTTATTTCTAGAACCAAGTCAAGCCTGGTGGAGGTAAGTGGAATAATTGCTTTGTAAAATCTTATGTAATGTTTTACAGTTGAAAGAATGCAGGATCAAAAGCAGTTGGTTGAATTACAGATAAGGAAAATGCTACTTATCAGTATGCATCTGTTCTTGGCATGTAGAGCTGAAGATTTCTACACTTTGCATTAGATCGCCACCTGGTGTTGGGCTCGGATGATTGCATGTTGTTGTCTTGGAAGAAGTCTTTGTAGTCACAAGATAGGTGACTCCTCCCTGAGACAATAGTGCGAATGGGCATCGGCTCCATCCTTAGATTGTTTTTCGCCATGATGGGAAATGATGGAGTTAGTAGAAATAAAGAAGGGATGTCCATGCATGTATATCTAATTAAGATAAAAACTGGAACAGATACAGGTCCCTGGAAGGCGGGATAGCGTTTAGAAATCTGCAGCTTTACATGCCAAGAACAGATGCATACTGGTAAGTAGCATTTTCCGTTCGAGGCATATGGGCTGCAGATTCTACACTTTGCATCGATTGTGCAGCAGTATCTCCCCTAGTGGTGGTCACCTGTATCAGTTGCAGTAGTTTGAAAGAGTTTTGAGGACAGCTTGGCCTATTGCAGCTTGCTGCTTAGCTTGAACATCAACACAATAGTGTTAAGTGAAGGTGTGTGTTGTGACCATGTTGCTGCCTTGCAGATGTCTTCTAGGGGAATATTCCCTAAGAAAGTCATGGAAGCTCCTAGTTTGCGTGTGGAGTGCGCTCTATCAGGAACTGTTAATGTGCGTTTTGCCTTGGGATAGCATATTTGTATACATTTAACAATCCACCTTGCAATTCCTGATTTAGAAATGGGGTTGCCTTTATGTGGTGGAGAGAAAGCTACAAATAGTTGCTTTGTTTTGCGAAAGGATTTGGTCCTATCGATGTAATAGAGAAGAGCTCTTTTGACATCTAGTGTGTGTAGAGCTCTCTCTGCTACAGAGTCTGGGTTTTGAAAAAACACTGGTAACTCTACAGATTGGTTAAGATGAAAAGGAGTAATTACTTTAGAAATTAATTTAGGATTAGTCCTTAGAACCACTTTGTTACGGTGTAATTGTAAAAATGGTTCTTGTATAGTGAAAGCTTGAATCTCACTAACTCTCCTAAGAGAGGTAATAGCAATAAGGAAAGCTGTTTTCCATGTGAGAAATTGCAGTTCACATTTATGTAAAGGTTCAAGAGGGGGCCCCATGAGCCTGGTAAGAACAATGTTTAGGTTCCACCCTGGAGAGGATGGTAACCTAGGAGGTATAATTCTTTTTAATCCTTCCATAAAAGCTTTTATTGCTGGTACTCTAAACAACAACATGTGTCGTCTGTTTTGTAGATATGCTGCAATGGCTGCAAGATGTAAACGTATAGATGAATATGCCAGATTACATCTTTGTAAATGGAGAAGGCAACAGATAATATTTTGGATGGAAGCATCTTAAGGATCAATGTGATTATTAGTGCAGTAAATGGCAAATATTTTCCATTTAGCAGCATAGCAAGCTCTAGTAGTAGGTCTTCTGGCTTCTTTAATGATATTCATACAGTCTGGTGGCAGGTTAAGGTAACCAAACTCCAAGACTTCAGGAGCCAGATCGCCAGATTCAGTTGACCTGGATCTGGATGTCTCCATGGTTCTGCGTTAGCATGGATTGTGTCAGAGACAGTTTTTGGTGTGGAACCAGAGAAAGTTCCAGCAGTGTGGTGAACCATGGTTAGCGTGCCCATGTGGGAGCTACCAGGATTAGTTTGAGAGACTGTTGTCTGAGCTTGCGTACTACTAGTGGTATTAGTGGGATTGGCGGAAAAGCGTACGCAAATCTGCCTGACCAGTTCATCCATATCGCATTGCCCTTGGACAGCGGGTGTGGAAACCTGGTGGCGAAGGTTGGGCATTTTGCGTTTTAGTGTGAGGCAAACAGGTCTATGTCTGGATGACCCCACTTGTGCAAGAATGGTTGAAGAACTTGCAGATGTAGTTCCCATTCTTGAATCTGTTGTGTCTGTCGACTTAACAGATCGGCTATCTGATTGTGAACTCCTGGAAGGTGTTCTGCAAGCAGATATATGTTTTGTGGAATGGACCATCTCCAAATGTTTTGTGCGAGCTGGGACAGCTGCAGGGAATGTGTGCCTCCTTGTTTTTGTATGTAGTACATGCTGTCATGTTGTCCGTCTGGATTAAGACAGCTTTGTTCCGAATGTGCACTTGGAAGGACTTTAGTGCTAGGAAAATTGCCAGCAACTCTAGGTGATTGATGTGAAGCACCTTTTGTTGAGCGGTCCATCTTCCCTGAGTTGTGTGGTGGAGCAGATGTGCTCCCCGTCCTGTCAGGGATGCGTCCGTTGTCAGTACTATCTGTGGAACAGGCTCAAGGAACGGCCGCCCTTTGGACAAGTTTTGGTGTTCCACCACTGCAGAGAGCGATGTGTGCGGCTGTTCACCAACACCAGGTCTGTCAGTTGTCCTTGTGCCTGATTCCTCTAATGTGCTAGACATTCCTGCAATGGGCACATTTGCAGTCTTGCATATGGTACAATAAAAATGCAAGATGCCATCATGCCAATTAATTGCATGAACACTCTGGCTGGGATAGTGTTTTGATTTTGAAACCTTATAACTAAGGCTTGAATGCTCTGTATCCTGGCTGGACTGGGATAAGCTAGAGCTGTATTGGTGTTTATGGTAGCCCCTAGGTATTGATGTACATGAGAGGGCTGTAGATGTGACTTGGTGTGGTTTATTGTAAACCCCAAGTTGTACAGTGTCTGAATTGTTTGAGATGTGTGTTGAACACACTGGTTGAATGACTTGGTTTTTATGAGCCAATCCAATCGTCTAAGTATGGGAAGACATGGATATGTTGTCTTCTGAGATGTGCTGCTGATGGAGCAAGGATTCGCATATTACGCGACTTGCTTGAATTCATGAACCTCGAGTAACATGTAACAAAGTAAACCAACCTGTTTGTCTTACTAATTTCCTTTTATTTTGACATTGGGAACGCCCTAGAGACGCTTGCCTATGTGTTTACTAACTCAATAACGCTTGTCCCTAAAAATGGCCGCTGCTTGGCGGGCTTTCTTCTGCGCATGCGTTAGACACACTCACGTGACGTGACGTATTTGCGGTTCTGGTGGGAACCTTTGCGCCTGCGCAATTGCATTAATATGGCCGCTTGGTGTCCTCACATGGTGAAGCTTTGCACTGATGTTTTCGTGTTATAGTTTATTTGCACTAAACCTTAATGCAAATAGTTTATATAAAGTAAGGGGTATGTAGTAGATATTCATGGTATACAGTGTAATCATTTATTTCTGTGTTTTAATTTGTTTTCGCTTACTTTTCATGTACCGCGATATTGAGGGTCTGAGAGACACTCGTGAATCCATATTGAGATACCATTCTGCGCATGACAGTCTTCTGCCGGTGACATTGAAGCAGTGCCAACCCGAAGTCCTAGCCAAGATGTGCCTGGGAAGATGCACCTTCACCCAGCAGAAGAAACTAAAATGTCCTGCAAAAGTTACATTTGTATAAGTTTTCATTGTATTCCGTAGAGTATGTCATGAGAACCCCAAAATCAATAGGCGGTCCCAGAATATGATAATATAGGCTTGTAGAATTGAAATGTGATTGGTGTGTTAACCTATCCTACTTGGGGACCAATCGAAATTGGGGATTCTGACACTTGCAACATTTGGGGGGTGGTACACTGACCCAAAAACAGTATAACTAGCCTAGGTTTAGCTAGAGAATTTGTCCGACTTGTCCGAATAGCTGACCTGTCACTGACCCAACGCACTCAATAGTTGACTTGATACAGAGGGCTGCGGAGCACTCTGTTCGAAATTTCCATAGACTCGAGGGGTTTTAAACCTTAAGTGCTGGCGGAGCACTTTGCTGGGGAAATCGATAACCCAATCGGGGTTCTGGCCGATAGCTGCAGAGAGGGTGGAGCGCAGGGGTTTCTTCCAAACTGCGGGTGCTGGTCGTGCCTTGGTGGTCCTATCCTGATCCTAATCTGGGTTTCCTGTCCTGTCCTGGGGTGTCCATTCTGCTCCTGCTGTCCTACTGATGACGGGTTTCCTTTGGGGTTCCTCCTGTTTTTAACTGACCTGTGGCCAGGGTTGGTCTTCACACCATTCTAGGTAAATATAGTGCTGAAACTCTATACTGCACCTTTCTATTTTTCTGTCTTTGCTTCAATAAAGACATATGTTTGCATATATTGATTTTCCATGCTTTTTCGAAAAACCCCTGAATGAAAAGCTCATACGTTATTGTCGATATTCTAGCATGTTCCATTTTCTACCCATCCTTTGAGTACATTTCCTTTTCAGGTCATGATATACAGATGTTCTTTGTTTTACCCATCTTTTAATTGATTCAAGTAATTGCACCAGTTTATTAATACGGTCTATTTTCACCTTACCTGTAGTTCCTCTTCATGAGGAAATATTTTACTGTATAGTTTTCTAGTATGATCTTTATTCTTCCCCGTCCTTTAGTCTGAAATTATTTGCCTAGCTGTTTCCTCATTCTCACCTTACTATAGACTCATAAATGATCAGCTTGATATATTTCCTTTATGGATATGTACTCTTCGTTATCTTGGTTATTGATTGTTTACTTGTCATAAATCTAATGCTTTCTGAGACTGATTTTGAAATCTAGATAAAATCTTTAAAACTTCCCCGGAGTCTGTGGTCTTTATGAAATACAGAAGGATATAAAGTTGGTATTGTGTTGTTTGCCTTTTCTTCACAGCTAGCTCCCTGATTCATCGTGGTCATTAGGTACCCGTGACGGTGGATTAGTAAGTCGGGTACAATAGAAATATACAGGAAGGAACTGGGTTACTGGTAGTAGAGTGTATGGTCGCCCGATTAATAAATAATGGTGTATTGAAACATATGGGCCCGATACGTGTATGGTAAATTTGTTGGTTGGGTGACCTGCGCGCTCTATCACTGCTACTACTGCTAGGCACTTTGTGAACACTCATGGTGCGGTTGTGACCCCGAATGGAAGGAACTAAATTGATAGTGTTGTCCTTCTAGCACAAACCTGAGATACTTCCTGTGAGAAGGATGTATGGGAATGTGAAATTAGGCGTCTTTGAGGTCTAGTGTAGTGAGGAAATCGCCTTGTTGCAACAATGGGAACACTAGTTGTAAAGTGATCATGTGAAAATGATCTGAGTGTATATACAGATTGAGAGGCCTTAAGTCTAGAATTGACATTAGTGTCCCATCCTTTTTGGGTATTAGGAAGTAGAGTGAGTATACCCCTGTTCCTTGATGTTGTAATGGAACTAACTCTATTGCATCTTTTTGCAGCAATGAGAGCACCTCTTGTTGGAGCAGCGTTAGATGTTCTGTGGATATTGGACGCTGTCTGGGTGGTATATTTGGACGGGTAGCTGTAAGCTCTAGGCAGTAACCATACTGGATAATTTGTCTTACCTACTTGTCTGTTGTGATGGAACTCCAGACAGGTAGGAACTGTGTTAGTCTCCCCCCTACAGGAGTGAAATGCTGTTGGGGGAGCTGAAGGAAGTCACTGTTTAGCGGTGGAAGAGGATCGATTGTTGTTATTACCTCGACCTCTTCCCTTATTGTTATTACCTCTGTGGCCTCCTCAAAAATATCCTCTATTGGATGATGTTTGTGTATTGTTTTTAAATGAAGTTGAATTGTCTGCTCCAGTTTATTTGTAGCCTCCTCTGTAAAAGGAGCGACAAAAGGAGCCTCTTGGTTGAGTGGACTGCAGAACTCCCATAGATTTGGCAGTATCAGTGTCTTTTTTCATTTTTTCAAGTGCTACGTCTACCTCTGGACCAAACAATTGTTGTTGGTGGTTGAATGGTTGATTTAAGATGGTTGTTTGCACCTCTTGCTTAAACCCTGAAATGCGTAGCCACGCACGTCTTCTAAGGAGGACACTAGTGTTTATTGCTTTAGATGCAGTGTCTGCTACATCAAGAGCGCACTTGATTGAGGCATTTGAAATAAGCTTACCCTTTTGTATAAGGTCATTTGCCTGTGCCTTATATTGGTCAGGCAGATGTTGTAAAAGGGTTTTTAATTGGTCATAATGAGCCCTGTCATATCTTGCAAGGAGGGCTTGTGTCTTAGATATACGCCATGTATTGCTAGCTTGTGCAGCTATCCTTTTGCCTGAAGCATCTATTATTTTGTATTCCTTATCAGGAAGTGGTGCCTGTCTGTGAATTTGCTCTTTTTCTAGCATTTGAAACGACTAGGGAATCTAAGGGTAGCTGCCCTTTAATGTCAGCAGGAACACCCGGAGCGGACCTGTACTTTTTTTCTATTCTTGAGTTTATGATCCTAGCTCGTACAGGATCTTTAAACACTTCTGGGACATGCTTAATGACCCGTTTAATCATGGGTAATATTTGAACAGATTTTTGTGAGTGTTCAAAAGTGTCTAACAAAAAATCTTCCTCTGCCTCATCTGAGTGCATTGTTACATTATGATAGATGACAGCCCTATTAAGTAGATGTCCAAACCCAATATTATCTTCAGGAAGAGATGGTTTGGATGGATATGTATGTGGGTCAGGGATATCTGGTACATCTTGTGGGTTTGGATATTCCCAGTCTGGTACATCACTAGGGTATGGAAAGGGCTCATCTGGATCTCCCCCATACCCTATGTTATACTCATCTTCATTGCGAGGAGGTGTGTGTGGAGGTGAAGATTGAGGTGGAGAATTTTGTGGTGAATGTGCAGGTGAACTTTGTCGTGAAATGTTAAAAGGAATAGAAGGTGAAAGAGGAGGTACAGGAGAAGAAGGGTGCATAGGTGATGTGGCAGAGTCCTTCTTGACAGGCACTGGAGTTGAAAGTGCTGTATCTAGCTTCCTCTTTCTATGTGGCATAGTGGAAACATGTCCTGTCTTTGGATCTATATATATCCTTTTTTGCAAAGGATCAGGTCGAAAAAGCTCTTCTTCTTGAGAAATCGCTTTCAGCGCCGATTTGTTCGGCTCCAGGCCTGGTTTCTGCTTGTCTTAGCCTTAGGAGTTGTTGTATAGTCCTTTGGCGTAGTTTTCGGCACCAAAAGTATTGTTTTCGGAGTCTAGGCCTGGTTCGAGAGCTTGGAGGCATCGAAAGCAGGCTTTGTAGGTTTCGGCACGAAGATTTTGGGCTGGAAGTTGTTTTGGTCGTCTTGGAAGTGTCGGAAAGAGGCTTCATTGGTTTCGGTGCCGTCTTGTCTTTAGGAGTCACCGGTTTCTGAGGGTTTTTCGGAACCGGGACTTCTTTCGGTTTCGGTGCCGAGGGAGCTGGTAGTATCGGCACGTGCGGTTTGCTCGGTATGGAGCTACCGGAAGGCTTTAGTATTTTCTTTGGAGCCGGGCTCGATGGCAGGGCTTTCAAAGCAATTTCTCGGTCTCGACTGGGCACTGAAGGCGGAGTTTTGACCTTAGCCTTTGGTTTAGGTGTTGGGGCTGGGGTTGGGGCAGTGGTACTCACGCGTTGACCTGATGGTATGGAGTCATCTGAGTCTTCTGCCTCGGATAAGGTTTGGAGATCATCTGATTCTTCCTCGGGGACACATGGACCTTCGTCGAAGATATCCACCGGTTCCGGAGTTGATCTCTGCATGTGGCGTCGACGGGAGCTCCAATCTCGAATGGTCTTCTTGGATCGAAAGGACGCACAAGCTGTGCAGCTCGACTCATCGTGTTCAGGTGATAAACACAGGTTACACACCTCGTGATGGTCGCTGCGTGGAAATTTTGCTCCACACACGTGGCATTTTTTGAATGGCGTCCTTTCCTGAGTTGTAGGCCTCACCACGTGGGTAGGCCCAACGGCCCGCGTCGACGACCGGAATCAAACTGATGAAGTCGAGTCTAAGGATATTGATGTTGAAGCTGTTTTTAGAAAGTTTTGCGCGTCGAAGTCCTTGGAAAGTAGATTTCGAACCGAAGTGGAAAAGTTGCATCCAAACAAGTGGCGGAAAAAAACAATCTAAGTATGGAGCCGATGCCCATGCGCACTATTGTCTCAGGGAGGAGTCACCTATCTTGTGACTACAAAGACTTCTTCCAAGACGACAACAAAATGCAATCATCCGAGCGCAACACCAGGTGGCGATCTAATGCCTGTAGAATCTGCAGCTCATATGCCTCGAACGTCAATGTTTCGAAAGAACTTTTCAGTTACTTTACAGATTATTTTGTACGTTACTTTTTTGATTACTTTTTAAGATACTTTTTCTACTCAGTGTGATATGACTAGATATCACACTGGGACATTTCCTGGAGAAAAAGGAAGTAAATCAGTTTTTGTACATTTGCAGTTTTTTAGTGTTTCATACAAACCAACTCCACACAAAACAAATTACAAGGAAAAACAGTCATTAGATTCGTATATGGAGAAATATGAAGTTAACGGTTTGCAGGTAAGTACGAACGGCCTTACATGCTTAGACTGCAAATGGGCGGCTATCCCCTCCCTTGATATAGGATGTAGGAGGAGGGTGGGATCTCCGGCCTCACTGGCCCCTCCACTACCGAATTCTGTGACTGTAAATTATTTAAAGGAACCCCCACTGAAAAAGCATGAGTTTCAAATATTGATCTTCTTAATGATCATAAACCTGATTTTATGTTATTAACTGAGACGGTTAAATGAAGGTCCTAACTCTAATATCGCAAACACGATCCCCCTCGGCCATCTGATTATTAGGAAAGACAGGCCTGGAGGTCGGGGTGGGGGAGTGGCTATTATTTATAAAAATACCCTTTCTTGTGTATCACTACCCACTATAGAGACAGAAGGAGCAGAGAGTCTGGGCTTTCTGCTGTCGGTATCGGCCCACCAGTTCAATTGCAGATTCCAGGCGTTGCAATTTTACCGCCCGCCAGGACCTGCTGCTCGGTTCCTGGAGTCTTTAAGCAATGCTATTTCACCTATTGTTGCGAAATACAAGCAATGCCTGATACTTGGGGACTTCAATATTCACATGGACCAGATGACTGATCCAGAGTCTGTGACATTATATGAATCCCTAAGCATCCTTAATTTAACACCCTATGTATTATCTTCAGCACATGAAAGGGGCCAAATCCTTGACCAGATTTTCTCAACGGAGAGGATTGAAGTGGGGCCACCCACTCCGATCATCTGGTCTGACCAGTCCATAATTACTTTTAGATTACGTAAAGAACTGGCCCAGCCTCTTTCCCATTGCAAACAACGGGCTACAAGTTTCAGGCCTTTTAATCAGCTGACCTTGGTGGCATTAGCTAAAGCTCTCAAAAAGCTTTCGATTACTTATAGGGCCACTTAGAGAACAAAGTGCTGTCACTAGAGAATTGGCTCGAGACACGTGCAAATGAACTCGCCCCCCCCCTAAGACCAGAATAGCATATGCAGGCCGAGCCTTGACCCCATGGTTTACTGAGGCCCTAAGGAAAATTAGAAGTACTTGTAAACGTTTAAAGAGAGTTTAATAGGAAGAATTTTAATTCCTTAGATAAAACTGCTTATAAACTTGCATTAAAAGCTCATTACATCAAAGTTCGTGAGGAAAATAAAAGAGTTTTTTGTCCTCAAAAATTGAGCGAGCAGGAAACAGCAGTAAGGAGTTGTTCAAAATTGTTAAAGATTTCTCGTCCCCCAGCACCACTAACAGCCTTTTTACTCCTTCAAAAGATTGGACGAATCCTATTGCACAATATTTTTATTAAAAAATCACAACTATTCAAGCTTTACTTGGGGAATCTCCCCCTCGACATGGAGGGCAACACAGGCTTTACCCCCCCCCCCCCCCCAAATGCTGTTTCTAATGTCGGTGGGACCCTCCTGCAGACTTCCTGAAGATAATGGAAGGACTGAACTCTGGCTCTCCCACTGACCCCTGCTCAGCGAAAATATTGGCTTCTTTCGCTGGGGTGATAAACCCTGCTGTTAATCAGGTCCTGCAATCTCTCGCTGTCAGAGAGCATAATGCCAGCCAGTTGGAAACACGGGAAAATCCTACTGCTCTTAAAGAAACCGTCTGCCAACCCCTCTGTAGCCAGCAATTATAGGCCAATTTCCCAGTTGCATTTTTTGTACAAGGTTTTGGAGAAATATGTCAACAAAATCATCTCTGGGTTTGTTGAGGATTACATCCGAGCCAGTCAGGGTTCAGAGCCAACTTCAGTACGGAGATGGCTCTGTTGGAGGTATCTGAAACTATTAAAACAACCCTGAATGGAGGAAGCAAAGCCGGATTGATATTGCTGGACCTCTTGGCGGCCTTTGATACCGTGCCCCATGCTCTTCTTTTGCACAGACTTCAGGACTGTGGCATTGGTGGCACGGTCCTCCGGTGGTTTACATCTTACCTGGAAGGCCGTCAGCAAACAGAGTGGTCTCCCCCTTTTTCGGCCCCTATTTCCCCGCTGAATGTTGGTGTTCCGCAGGGATCTATTTTAAGCTCCACTCTGGCACTTTTGGCAGAACAATACAATGCAAAGGTTATATCTTACCCAGATGATACACAGTTACTGTTCATCTGCGGAAAGGATATGGCCCTGAATGGGAGTGAAATAAACACATGCCTGTCTAAAGTGTTTGCCTGGTTTAAACGGAACCAACTGATGTGTAATTCAGAAAAGTCCGAAATTATCTTCTTTGGTCACAAATCAGGTGAGGAATGGCATAAATGGTGGCCACAGAATTTGTCTTCCCCTGCAAGTTCGGCCACCTCAGTCAAAAACCTTGGGGTGAAAATGGACTCGGACATGTCCATCAAGTCCCAGGACCAAACAGTGGCTGGTACTTGTTTCGGCCTTCTGAAAATGTTGAGGAATTTTCTTCCACTACTCCCAGTCCCTCATAGGAAAGCAGTAGTTCAAGCATTGTTCATATCCCGGCTATATTATGTGAATGTGTTGTACCTAGGCCTCCCTGACTATCTTCTTGGCCATTTACAGGTGGTACAAAACGCTGTTGCAAAAGCCAGACTTATAGTTGGCCTTGGGGTTCATATGACCCCCTATTTGAAGTCCCTGCACTGTCTCCCGGTGCGTAAGAGAACACATTTTAAAGCTTTGGTATTGGCCTACAAGGCTTTTCACAATATAGGCGCCCCATATCTGAGAAACAAAATCAAGCAGTATGCTCCACCTAGAAGTCTGAGGTCTTCTACCCAGCAGCTCTCCATTATTCCTAGGTTTTCTCGCTCGCGCCTGGGTGGTTGTTCTTTTCAGGTGGTAGCTTCTCAGCTTTGGAATAATCTGCCGCCGCTCTACGTCATGCCCAGGATCTCCTCTGCTTTAGGCGAGGCTTAAAAACCTGGCTTTTCATGCAGTAAAGGTGCTGTCAAGAGCGTGCTCTTTCTGTTCTGTCATTGGTTTTCTTTCTCAGCGCCGGGACACTCCTGGGAGTAGCTGCGCGATTTATAAGTGCCCAGTAACATAACATAACAGTTTGTGGGAGTTAGTATTCCGGGGTTAGAACCAGGGTTCCCCCAGGGTCGAGGAGGCACTCTCAAAGCACCGTCAGCGGCACTAGGGCACCCAAGTGTAGAGTGCTGAGGCCCAATATTATCCAATAGGGGATAGAGGGCCTCCGATTGGTGGCTGCTCACGAGCAGGCCACAATGTTGTGGGAGCAAAGCTCCTGGTATTCGGCTCAGGGACAAGGGGGATCCTGGTTAGCACCCAAAGTACTCCCTCAGTAACACAGGTGGGCTGGGTGCTGTTTTGACGTCGGGTGCCCTGTTGTTTTCAATGGGGATTCTCCGGTTACAACAACGACTGCAGGCTTGGGGACGAAGATCTTCTGGAGGCGACTACCCATTGGAGAGTTAAGTTGGGATGCCTGGGGATGCTGGGACACCGTCAGTTGGGCCACCCAAGGCTGTAGGGCGTCAGGGGCAGGGATGTCTTTAGGTGTTAGGTTTTCTTACCAGCTCCGGACGCGGTCGTGGGGGTCCTCCAGAAAGAGACTGCAGGCGTCGTCTGGGGAGTCAAGGCAGGTCAGAGATCACCAGATCTCAGGTCAGGATTGCCAGGGGAGACCTCCCAGTGGTGTTGGGCCACTTGAACTCTGGCCGTAGGCGTCTGCTGCAGTGTGGTGCCAACTCAGGGTTTTGGCTGGGGCCAGAGTCTGCTGGTGAGCAAATCCGGTGCTCACAGGAGACAAAGTCTTGGGTTTGGAAGGCAGGGCAGGTCCTTCGGGTTCTTGAGGCTTCTGGCTGCAGGGCACACTAGGATTTCGCTGGAGCAGGTTCAAGGTGGGGACAGGCCAGTAGGGCTGGGGTCAAGTCAGTTGGTGTCGTCCTCTTCTTAGTTTCAGCACAGCTTCTTCGGTCCTTCTTCTTTCCTTCTGGTCGGTTCTTGTCTGAGGAGGCAAGGTTCAGGGGCGTTATGGGTAAGTAAAGGTTGGGACCAATGGGCCCCTTCCCTTGGGGCGGGTACACCCCCCATTATGCCACCCTCCAGTGTGAGGGGGCATATGCCACTCTCTGGTTGGGGGTCCCCCTCATCTGCAAGATGCCTGGGACTGAAAGTTGTGCTTCACCTAGCCTGCCCCACCTGAGGGGTGGCACACCTCCCTTCCTCACTTGGTTTTCCCACTGATTCTCCTGTCAAACGTGGGGCTCAGAACCAGTGGGAGCCAGTTGTTAGAAGTAACAAAGGGCTGGGGTAGCTCACAAAGGTGGCAAGCCATTGAGGATTCCCTTTCGTGGACCTTGCCCATCCTGGGGGGAGGAGGCTTGGCACCTCGTCCCAGGAAGTGCATTGTTTCAGACCCCGAGAGCAGCAGGCTCTCGACCCAGGGGTCCAGAAACATGTCTGGTGGTGGCAGCTGGCGAGAAGCCACTCAGCCAGGACACTAGAGTTAGGCCATTTTTCAGAGGACATCTCTAAGATGCCCTCTGAGTGCATTTTTCATTAAATCCCACACTGGCATCAGAGTGGGTTTAATGTGCTGAGAAGTTTGATACCAAACTTCACAGTTTTCAGTAAAGCCATTATGGTGCTGTGGAGTTCGTAATGACAAACTCCCAGTACCATATACTCTTAATGGCATTACTCCACTGTCTAATAATTGGCTTAGACACTGTAGGGGTACAGGGCTCATACACCTGTACCTTCACCACTGATATAGTGCACCCTGCTAGTGGGGTGGCTCACCTATGCCAGGGCAGTGGGTTGTAGGCATGACACACAGGGGTGTGCCATGTCGACTTTTCACTTTGTTCTGCACCAAAAACACGCAGCCTGCAATGACATTGTATGTGTGTAAAGGTACCGGGCCTCTAAGGGTGGCACAATAAGTGTTGCATTCCTTAGAGGCCTTCCCTGGCCACAGTGCCCTTGGTACCCATGGTACCTTTTACAAGGAATGGATATGTGGGCAGAGAGGTCCCAATTGGTATTTGTCCTAATGCAGTTTTAGGGAAAGACATAGGCCCTGGGTACCTGTTTGGCAGGAACCCTGGGCACACTCAGTCAAAGTACATCAGCAGTTTGGAAAAAAGTGGGGGCAACCATGCAAAAAGAGGGCACTCTATTAGAGCAACTGATACAGAGTAAGTGAAGTGTCACTCAATGTTTCTTCTCAAAGGCTTCCTGAAGTACTTTACTTTTAAAAGCGCATCATTCAGCAAGCTTACAGTTTGCAGCTCTGCATGAAGTCAGTCTGCACAAATTTGAATTCAGCCGCACAAAGTCAGTACAGCAGCAGACCATCAACAGAACATTCGACTTCTGCTTGTTACATTAATGCAGTACTCTGTGCTATGAGTGCTAGGAGGAGAAAGGGTTGAGTCAGTCCTGATTGGATTGGAACTTACGATTTAACGGTTACACGCGCATCTCCGTTAACGGACTCTACGCTCCGCAGCAGGCCCTCAATGCTTAATTATCAAACACATCAAGCTGAGCGCCTCTCTGAGTGAGTGGGCTGGAAGTTTATCCCAGGGCGGCGCCTTTATTTCCCAGGCCTAAAATTAATATCCTGCTGCACAGTGTTGGCCCACTAAGTCTTGAACAGTTTTATAGATAGCACCGCAACAAAACCTTCCAGGTGAATTTGCGCTATAACAGTAGGAAACAGTTCCCATGTTTCCATTTTTGGCCATAACGCTTGAAAAGCTGCATTTCCTTTGCAGCATATCAGCAGCTCACCTTATGGTCCTCTCTGTTTTCAGAAAAGACTCTGGCATTTAGAAAATAAAAGCATTACAATCTGCTACTTAAAATGCGGTTTGACAAATGAAAGCATTTTTTAGCCCGAACTGCTTTAACACTCGAGGGTCTTCCGCCAACATAACAGACACGCACTTGATTCTGCCGCAGCCCTCACGGTTTTCCTCGCTGCATAAATGACATACCAGCCATTTAACAGTCGTGAGACTGGGTGACCAAACTCAAACTGCCTTTCTGATATGAACCTGGCGCACTCTCGTCTGAGGTTTGGCATTCGTTTATTTAATCTTTTGGGTATAAACGAGGCCAATATTATTACAATAGTCGAGTGCATACAGTGAGACATAAATGACAATGCGTTGCTTTTCCATGCTATACCCTGGATAGTGCTTCATTTTTTTAAAAGTACACAATTTAACTGTTTCAATTCTGCACCTCTAAATTAGCACATATTTTAAAACTACAAACAAAGTCAGATCTAGGTTGGTGATAAGTGGAGTACCAAACACCTCAAGCAAGTGAGATAAATGCCACTTGACCCCTGTGATTGGTAACTTTATGTTGGCTAGTACTATAATAGACTAAACGAGATTAGGTTTTACAAATAAGTTTAAAAAAGAAGTCTGTTTTACCTATGTTTTTGCGCCCCCTCCCCCGTTTTTCGGTCTTGGCAGTAAATTGTTCTTTTATGTCAAAGGGGATCTGCTAGAGCACTATCGTTTCCAGTTGGTGGCATCCATACATGTCCCAGCGGAGTTAAATGGTAAATAGGAGTGTCTTTAAAGCCCACGTAAATTTGACTTGTTCATTCATTGTTTTCATTTTCATAAGACACGTTTGAGGCCATTGTAGTTAAGAGGTCATCTTTTTAACACCGGAACACTGCTGGAATTTGTAAGCATTGCTTGAAGAAGGGGCATACTGTTGTGATTGCACCATGCACATTTCTGCCCCAGTTGTGCAGTGTGATATAGGCTGGCAAAACAATTGTTTTAGAAGTAATTCTTCCAGCAAAGCGCTGCCAGTGGAGAAATGTAGTTTGTGTTTCAGCCAAACTTCTAATTTCATAGGCCATGCATGCCCCTTGTAGAGACCCCACTTTTTTCATCCCACTTAAAACTCTGATGTCAAGCTCTTCCATTCCTGGTGTTTTGCAGCAGTTTTAAGATGATCTTAGAGTTTCTCGTTGCTCAAATGGGTTTAATTTTTGAGATTTATATGTTTCCCCTCATATTAATTGCGTGATTTTGCGCATGAGAAAGTGTCACTCATAGTCGTTGAAATGTCACTCATAATTACACTGAAATGTGGCAGGACCTGCATACATGAGGTATATTGAGTCAGGGCCGGCTTTAGAGCTGGTGGCGCCTGGTGCAACAATCATTTTCGGTGCCCGAATCGTAGGATCAGTGGTATAGGGGGTACTCTCATACTGTCAATAAATGACTTTCTGTGATGAGCATCAACCACTGCCATCACCTTCGTAAAGACTTGACGTGCTAATGTTAAGCCAAAAATGAACCGCTGCAAATTGCTAGTACGCAGAACTCACCACAAAGCGCAAGTACTTCCAATGGGACAGCCTGACTGGAATGTGAAAGTATGTATTCTGCAGATTGAGTGACACCATCCAGCCTTCAGCTTCCAATGTCAATAGCACATGAGAAGAGGTTGGCATCTTGAACTTCTCCTTTCTGATAAAGAAATTCAGGCCCCTAATGTCTACGATCGAGAGAAGACTACTGTCCTTTTTGGGAACAAAGAAATAGCAAAAGTGACAGCCCTGTCCCAATTCCTGCTCTGGCACTAAATCCACATCTCCTTTTTGCAGCACTGTTGCTATGTCTTGTTCTAGGATAAAAACGTGCTTCAGAGGGGCGGAGGAAGTTGTTTGGGAAGCCTATAGAAAGGGAATGGTGTAAACTCTTTCTATGATCAGAAGGACCCACTGGTCTGAAGTAATGGTATTCCAGACTGGAGACTGGCCTGAAGTAATGGTATTCCAGACATGGGTTTAGGCAAGCAAACCTATACCAGATTTCCTGGTGGAGTAGGGGAGAAAGAGGCTACCTGGAGGCCTCTCAGATCCTTACCTCTGGCTCTGATTCTGTATTGTCTGATCAGCAGGTTTTATGGTTGCTGGCTTTGGGGCTGAAAGGCATTGCTGCCCGCAGAGAAGGACTTTTTCCCCAGGCCTCTAAGTGATTGGATTCTCCACCCACAGGGACAGGCGGAAAAGTGGTGGTTGAATGTCTGGAGGAGCAGGAGGCTTGAATCCCTAGACTCTGAGGCAACAGATGTGTAGACAAGAACGGAGGATCATCCGGGGCACAATAGTATCTTCCTACCACCAGCTTGTTGACCACCATGGCATGACTAGTCTTCTCCCACGGTGCAGTAACTGTGTCCAACAAGGCTTCATTAAAGGGTAACAGAGGCTTTGCAGATGTTGCTGCTGGAAGGAGGACTTCAGTAAGGACTTTTGCCTTCATTTCTGATGCTGGGAGCTGCAGATTCAGGCAGGCTCTTCACCACTAAAAGGAAGGACATCTCATCTGGAGTAGGGGGAGCTGTTGGAAACTGCATTTCAGTTTCTGAACACTAAAAATGTTTCTGACCCATATTAAACTGCAGGCAATGCCTGCAGGACGGGGATGTAAAAATAGGCAGCCTACAGGTCCATTACCACCATCCAGTCTCTGGATCCAGGGTAGATAGAATTTGGGCAAACGTGAACATCCTGAATGTGTCCTTTTTTAGGAACGAATTGATAGGATGAAGTTCCAAAATAGGACAGAAGACTCCTTCCTTCTTCAGCACCTGGAAATAACGGGAGTAAAATCCAGTCCATATTTCTGATGCCAGACTCTCTCTTATGGCTTCTTTGTCCACAAGAGCATCTATCTCCATCGCCAAATAGACAAATGGTTCTCCAACCGCAAATCTCATTTAGGTGGAATGTGCGGATGACTGAAAGGAATGATCGGGCACACCCTTGCTGGACTATTTGAAGCATCCACCTGTCGGACGTTATGCACGAACACCCGTGGAAGTAATAACTTATCCTGCTCCCAATAAGAGGACAAGCTACAATGGTTTGGTGGTAGTAGCAGGGAGTTGGGGGACTGAGGAGTTCATTAACCTGAAGGTCTGGACGGTGTCGGCCCAACCTCTGACCCCGGCCTCAAAAGGACTTGGTTTGTTGCTATGAAGGTGAACCTTAGTGTCGCCTTTGCTCCAAGCTCCTTCTAAAGCCTTGAAAGGGATGAAACTATTGTAGATCGTGCTGCACAGGCTCCCGGGCTAAGTCCGCCTTGTCTCTGTAGGGACGGGTCCGATCAAATGGGATGTCTATCAGTGACACCTGAGCATCACTTAAGAAGCCCATGGATTTCATCCATGTTTGGTGCCGAAGTGCCACACTGGTACTGACTGGTCTGCCCAAGGAGCTGGTGAACCTGCCACAGAGTCAAGAAGCACAGACAGCTTGCAGACGGATTCACTGACTGTAGCCCACCTGAAGGCCTCCTCAGATCCTTGGTGACCAAAGGCACACAAGAGGAACCTGATAGGGTGCCAAACATGTGCAAGACTGTTTCCACTGAAGGCTTCAATTTGTTGCGCCTTTGTCGATGTACCCAGGAAATTCGGATAGCATCGGTAAAGGCTGTGGAATTGGTTCCTCGATAGGAAGCCAGGACAGAGATCGGGATGCACCTTGACAAACCATGCAACTTCTCCTGAAAAGAGTAGCAGGATGAAGGATAGTCGCACTGGGACTTCTGTTTCCTTTATGATTAGGACTTAACTGACAACTTGGTATGCAAGGAGGTTATGCTTATGTTTTTCCTCTCTCTCTATCCCCAGTGTCATTTCAAACGTATCTGTAGCCAAGATAGATGATTGGACTTCGCGAGGCAGGGGTGGTTGTGTCACTAGGCTAGGATTCATCATCATTTTACAAGGAAGGACTGTGGTCATTAAGAGGGAAGGGGTGCTAAAAGTGCACCACACCATTTTACTGCCCCAGGTAAAGTGTCCTAATCTTCTTTCTGAATATTAGAGCACTCAAACGTTTCTTTTTATTTCATGCACAATGCAGTTTACATTTTCTTTTCTCCATAATTGAACAAACAACCACGAAACATCATAGAGACATCCCACAATCCATGGTCACTGCCCATGTAAACAATTGTTACATATCACTAAACTAAAGGGTAAAAGGAATGCAAAGAAAAATTAATGAGTACAGGATTTCTAAGTTGAATCAACATCTCACCTCTAAGCATTCGCATTGATGGAATGAAAGTAACCCATCACCTGCCCTATATTTTTGTTTGCTTCTGGAAACTACCTCTAGCTTTATACTGTGCCTCCTCTGTCACTGCACATATGTCAATGCCCCTGTGCCACTCATCCATGAGTGGGGCAGCAATGTCCCTCAAATCTCTCACTATATCTATTTTAGCGATTAGCTTGCACAGTGCAGTTTTAAAACTATGATCAGACTTCATTGAGAACAGTATGCTTCTCAGAAAGTTGAAAAGCTGTTTGTTCAGCACATGGCAACAGGGATAAAGAGACACCCATATTGTTTCAGCACAAACAATCCAAAGGGGTTGTTTCGGCCTGATTAGCCATGACCTGTCCTCTCTTTCCATCTTGAATGTCTGCAACCAAGGCACCACTGCTTTTGACCCTATATGATATGTAATCGACCTGCACTAAATTTCTAGTACCGGAATTGAAATTCCACTGTATGTAGTTATTGAATCCAGCACAAATGTTTTCTTTAAATTCACTATGTTAATGGTGTACATGAATACATTATTCCACGATCTCGCTGTGACACAATTAACACTCACCTGTATTAATACTTTAATTCAAACACACACCTTAGTATTAAAATTCAGTCCACCATAGTACTCCTCTAACGCAGTGTATAGTTTTAAAGCTTATTAAAAATCAAACCGTAGACTGGTGGAAACCTGTGCTAGTTTATTATGGTCTTGTATGCTTTGTGTTGATTATAGCAACTAGTAATTAAACTGTGTAAGAGCAGAAACTGATCTTTGTATGGGGCCACAATTACCATATCAACAAAGATGCTGCTGTACTATGCCTCTTCCTTCAACGACTTGGCAGCTGATTTCTGCCAAAAAGTAGGCATCTAAATTTTGGCAACAAATGAAGGGAAATTAGAACCTTGCTGCAGAACGCTGTGTCAACCATTTCATGCAGGAATGTAGACTAATTCGGTGTTAGGCAGAGCATGAAACTTAGTTTTGCTTGACTGTCAATGCATAGGTTATGCTACTCTTATGTTACTTTTTGCATTTGCCTACATTATGCTAACTAAAGCACCTAGATGCGAACAAAAGTGGCATTTAGTGCTAAAAGAAGTTCAAATAACCATAAAACATGCAAAACGTTTTACCAATAGTTAATGGCAAATATTAGTTCTAATGTAGTTAATGCATATCATTCCATTAACCGAGTGGTTGCATGTCTGCTCAAACAGTTATATAATTGACACAATTTTTCTATAACCATACCTTTTCTCCTTCCTCTAGCAATCGCAGCAAGGTTGTGCTGTCTGTCTTTTCCTCTTCATCTATGCTGCCTGCCTCTAGCATTTGTTCCTGCAGTTGCTCTTGGCTGTCATCTTCTCCTCCATCCGGTGCAGAGCGTGATCGCCTCAGAGCAGGTTTCACCAAACCTAGAAAAAACACATGGAAATAATCATCCATGAATTATGCGAATATTGACATAATAACATTTTTTAGTAATAGGTTCTCCAAAGTACAGCTACTTGCACAGTAAATGAAATCAAAGGAAATATGCATGTGATCCAACTCTCTTCTTTTTGTTTGCTCAACTATAAAAATAAGATCTTATTCCAATCTGTTTTGTATTGTCTTATTCATACTCTTTCAATACTCTTCCTCTCTTAGCCCCTCTCTACCTCAATAACTTTCTAGTAGCAACTTCTGCAATAACACCTTCATTTCTTGGCCCGTAGTGGCGTCTCATCCCTCAATCACCAAGCACAATCACCCCCCAGCGCTTGCTAGGGAATAATTTGTTTTATTTTGAGCCATTGTCTCGGGATTGAAAACATTACTTAAAATCAAAGAAATAATTGTGTCCACCTTTCAGAACAATGAATCAGCAACTATGATTTCAAAAGATGTATTTCCGACATTTTGTAGAGCAGACCACTATGCCCTTAAGAGCAACAGATACAATCCAACAGTCATATCACATCAGGTTCTGCCGTTCATTTGAACGGCATGGTTTTGCATTATTTCCTCAATGGTCAAACAAGACTGTGGTGGATTTACCTGGCCCAGAGGGTGAAATAGCGATCTTGAAGAGCACATCTACTTCATTGTATCTTTTGAACCCCATTCAAAATCACTAACCTTTGGCCTCATCTAATTCAATGCTCTGTTCCTATTATCGTCCAACTACAAAATGGCTTTTCTCACAGGCCTACATGAAAACAAACTGGGGAGCAAGAAAGACATCAAAATCTGCCAGGCTCACATACCCATCTTGATGAAAGAAATTTATATTTACCAACATGGCACTAAAATAGACACCATAATAGTGGAAATAGCCAAAACCAAGCTCTTTATTGTAGTGGTGGTGGGCTGCATGTGTGGAAACTACGCATACCCTTATTCAGAAATCAAAGTCACTGGAATTAATTAACGAATCACACAGAACAGTCTAGACACCAGCAAATGATGAGGTAACCAAGGACATTTTTTTCTAATCTCCAAGTTTTGCAAGATGCTATGGTTTCTGAAGAGCAACCACCGAGATGAAAAAAATGATAGGCTTGATTATAGCACACATGTACTACAGCACTATAGTCTACACCAACCTGCTCAAAAGGGTCAGAAAGACGAATGCTAAATCAAGCGGCCAGACTGTGTCTTTAACTGAAAATGCCAAAAGAAAAAAAGAAAATCTGGCCTCAGTGTAAGCCAGGACAAAATGTGAGAAATTCTTCATTAGGCAACAGTCTATTGGGACTAATAGTGCTGGCTGAAACTGGCTCCACATGATCTGTCAATCAGGAGAACTTAGGTCTGCACACAAACATTACGCAGCAAATACATTTCAAGTGGCAAACACATATAGACAGGCTCCTTAGAGTATAAGGTTCAACGTTTAGGAACGTTTTCACAATGTGGCAACACAATTAATCACATCTCCTGCTCTTCAGGAAAACTCCTGGAAACTAAGATGTATAGATAAGTCTACCACTGACTTTGAGCAGTAGGGCTGTAACACGATTTGGAGAAAGGAAACAAGATATTTAGTACAAACCACCCATTTAATGTAAATAACAATAGAGCTAGAGAGCCAGATCTCAAAACGCAGCCCCATCGCAATCTAAAACCAAACAGACAGATTGCCCACCTCTCTGGACAGACTTTAGATGTCCAATATTTATGACACAATTGCTTTATTTAAGCAGCTTCTATGAAGGAACCTTAAAGGGATAAATTAGTGCTATACAAAATACCCCCAAAAATGTGAAAATAAAAATATTGCGCTGGTGTGTACTCAGACTATATCTAAAAAGTATTAAACAACTGCAGTTGGTGCAGACTTCATTTTGAAGCTTAAATGTCCTCTTTGTTTAGATTTGTGGGGTCCTTTTTCTTTCCTTCATAGCTTTAAAGATTTTGGTCCATCGATCCTGAGAAATAACTAACATTCACTAGTCTTAGATCCAAAATCAGAAAAATAGGAAAGGGCTTCCTTATAATAAGTTCAGTATTGAATGCCTGAAAACATTACAAAAATCTAGCTAGGCCAACAGAAAGACACTTTTATCATCTGGCTGTTTAGATTTCATTACCCGTGACCTTTGTAATGAAATCAAAGCAACCTATCAGCATCAGACAATGTAAATAAGAAAAGTATTTATGGACTGAGCCTAAAGCAGAATGTAAGCGTGGTCCCATATTTCAGGGGCGGCACACTATAGGTGGGGTTAAGAACAGGTTTACATTTGGGAATTTTAAATAATTTCTAGCGAAGTGATCTAATCCCAGAAAACATGAATCAGATTCGGGAAAGTCTACCTAAATGGGAATCTTAGCCCTGTACCCAGAGGCAAAAAAGGGATTATTGATCACAGCTGGGGTTACGTGGGTCTGATAATCCTTCCAATATTCGGAAGGCTTTTCTATGATGGATGACCAAAAGGGCACTGCCATCTGGGAAGCTTTCAAATGAGTTATGTCGGTCCTTTGTTATTTATTTGTTTGATTGATAGGAGACAAAAAAAGAAAACTCATGTTCAGGTCATGGAAGAGAAGGTCACTAAACAAATCAGCAACGAGAATGGGACTGAGTATAGTTTTTTTTTTTTTGGTTAAAAACTTTTATTGAGTAATCAAATAAGGGTCACAAGGATGGGCCTACAACCACACGGGCCGGCCGCTAAAATCAAGGCACAATGTAAAAAACATACGATCACTCCCGTGGTCAGGCATAAAGCAGATACCAAATGTTACTCGAAAGATAGAACAGGACACAACCATTTTCTGTTATATACATACAAAAACCAACGAACTACAAAAAGGCGAATGCATACTAATCAAAGTCAGCCCAGAAGGCGGAGGGGAAACTCACTAATCAGAGACACGAAATCACAATCAATGGGACTCGGCAAGGTGGGAAGGGGGGACAGCGGGGAGGATAGGCAAATCATAGAACAGCATGAGAAATTTCGGGAACACCAGCCTAGGGAGACAGGGTAACATCGGGTGCGTCAACCAGGGGAGGAGTTGTAGTATAGTTCTTGCCTTTGATCGTTTATAACACCAAGCAACAAGGTTTTAAAATAAATCTATCATTACTCACTGTGTCCCAAGGCAGGGTAAGAAGTCCAATTTGTTGTCCAAACCATGGCAACAAATTGGACTTCTTACCCTGATACAAGATACAAGATACATAGTGCCTTCCATTTTCGAGACATGCCTGAGTTTAAACTCTGTCTCAGAATCATTTAGAACAGGTTGAGTTTCAGGTGAGGCAGGAGATACCAACTGGTGCATCATGCTTAGGTTGTTCTGCCACCTTTTAAGTCAGGTTAAATGTGGAGTGGGGGTAGATTGTCTTGTAGGCGTATAATGAAAAGCAGGATGTGATCTGCATAAAAAGATAGCAATAGAGGGCCGTGGGTGAGTTACAACCGGCCGTGGGAATGCCGATCTTGCAGAGCACGGGCCAACGGGTCCTTCGCAATGATGAAGAAGAGGGGAGATAGTGGGCAAACCTGCCGGGTGCCTCGTAGTACAGGGAACACGTCGGTAAGTGCGGGGGGGGGGGGCACCCAATTTACTGAGGACAGTCCGCAGGAAAGGCCATTTGAGTGAATCGAATGCTTTTTCAGCATCCAACAGATCCACAACCGCTGGCGAGTGGTGGGGGAGACTTTGTTGAGCATGGCAAATACGCTGCGGAGGTTGAGTGAGGTTGAACGATGCATCACAAAGCCTGACTGGGCCGGAGAGATAATCTGCTCCATCACTAGAGCTATCCTAGTGGCGAGTATCTTTGCCAGTATTTTATCAACAGAATTTAACAATGATAAGGGACAGTAGGAGGCACAATGACTGAAGTCCTAGCCAGGTTTCAACAATATCCTCAAGACAGCATGGCAAAGTGTAGGTGGCAGCGTGCCAGTTGTTAATGATTTGTTGTATAGTGCTAGGAGCTGTGGGGCAAGTTGTTGCTTATAAGCTTCATAGAAAGCTCAGGTCAGGCTGTCCAGTCCCGGCACCTTGGACCCGTCCCGATCTTAATAGCTTGCGTTACCTCCTTTAAGGTAAGAGGTTCACTGAGAAACTCCTGTTGGCCATTCGTGAGCCAGACCATCGCCACCTCCTCAAGGTATAAGATCTCTGAAGAAGCGTCAATAGCATTGGAGGCATAGAGCTCCTGGGAATACCGCCTGATTTCAGTCAGGATATGCTCTCCACCCGTTATAGTAGCTCCTGAGTCAGTGTGGAGTTCGGCTATGTAATTTTGCAGCCTTTCCAGATGTAAAAATGGTCAAGGGTGCGTCCAGGTCGTTCTCCCTCCTCCGTATTGGCGGGCCTTGGTGTGCTTGCCATGGTATGCAATCTCTGTATACACAAGGTAGCAGAACTCCACCAGTAGGACCAAGCGTTGGTGTAATCGGGCCTCCTCATTGACCACCACCGCCCGCTCCATGTACCGCAGTGTGCTCTTGCCCCGTTGTAGCTGAATGCGAATATCATGGAGTTTGCCTTCGTGCTTGGAGATGCGATCTTTGAATCCATATTGGGTGGGATCCAGAGTATGATTTTCTATGTAAAAAGGCACTAAGCTGTAAATTGATTGCTTTCTCTACCAATTATGCCGGCAGTGAAAGGCGAGAAATTGGTCCGAAATGATTGGCATCCTTAGGATCTAAATTGTGCTTTTTCAGCAATCGAAGTATCGAAGCTAGCTTCCAAGTTTTGGAGAAGTGCCCTGATTCAACATGGCATTAAACTAGGAAGTAAGTGATGTGGCAAAATGTTCCGGTGCTAATTTGACCACCGAGACTGGGCAGGGATGATAGGGGGAGTCTGATCTAACTGATGTAAGAAGCATTCTTGTATAATTTACCAAATTTATCCAAAATGTATCCAAAATGGGAGGGAAGCCAGTTGCTGGCTTTGTTCCTTCAATTAGAGCTTCCATCCCTCCAGACGGGGAGAGGTCTAAGACCAAGAAGATGACCTCCACCTTATTCAGGAAAAAAGTGGCAATGTTCTCACATAATTCCTGTATTGACTGAATTTTAGGTGGATTGGGGGAAACCAAACTAGATAGAGTTCTAAAACGTTCTTTGGATGACCTTTTGGCTAGTTTAATTTGGTTTGCAAAAAATGTTTTTTTTGCATTAAATAAAAGTTGTTTATAGACCATGAGATTTTGTTTCTATATTTCTTTCTCAGCTTCCTTATATTCTTTCCTCCAATTCCGTTCTTGGCGCTTGCAAATGAGTTTTGTTTCCCAAGTTCCTCAGTGTACCAAGGAGCAGTTGGTTGGGATCGTTTGGGATACAAAGTTTTCACTGGGGCTTGTTTTTTTGCAAGCTGTCTCCACCCAGTTTGTATGCCAGGTGGTGGCCTCCTCCACTTCTGTGGGCAACGGGCAGGAAGTCGAAGTAAGCAAGTCCTCTATTTCTGTGCCCTGACTTTTGTTCCAAGCCCTTATCTCAATCTGACTCTTAGGGGCCCCCAAGTTGTCGTGATGATCGGGAAGGGCCAACTCGAATTGGATGGCTGCATGGTCTGTCCAGACAAGGGGCAACAACCCAGTGTGGTTAGCTGTGGGCGATTAGAAAAGATCCCTTATAAAGTGTGTCTTGCCCCATGGGTGGGACCAGTCAAATGTTGTATTAGATTGGCACTACTCATCATATCTAACAGGGCTACTGTGTCTGGATCCGTGAGTGCATCCAGATAGTAGTTAATAGATTACAGGAAGATTTGGCCAATAGGATCCAAGTCCTGCTTAAGAATTCATTAATTTATTAGCTCATGTTTGGAGGTTGAAACACCTCATCAGGGGTAGCAATCGCTATATAAATGCAAACCTTTTCCCTCTTCCATCCTTCTCAATCCAAATAACTGACTAACATATCCACCACTCAAATTACTTACATATTGCACTATACAAATGCACCACTAATCCTTTATGGGTTCCGGGGTGAATCACTGACAAAATATCGACATAGAAAATATCGACCTACAGAAATATCGACGCAGGAATATCGAAGGCAAGAATATCGACATCATATCTACAACATGGTAAGTACAAAAATATTGAAAATAAAATATCGATGTTAAAAATATCGTAATTAAAAATATTGTTTTTTCTGTTAAGAAAAATGTGTAAAATAAAGTAAATACTTATAAATAAAATAAACAGTTAAACATATTTAATAATGCTTAAAATTATTAAATACATATATAATAATAAAACCTTAATTAGACATATACATAAAATATATAATGTATACTTAATAGGTTTTAATAATTATTTTAATAACGTATACATTTAATCATATTATAAATTACAAATACATCTACACACAAAACAATACCAAATAAAAAGTAAATAATTATATTTAATAAAAAAATATATATACTTTCAATATTTTTTAAACTAATATATACTTCATTATCTAAAATAATACAAAAAATATTAAATAGCTAAATAAATAAAACTACTATTCAAAGTCCCAAAAAAAATACAGTAATGAAAACGTTCGATAGCGTAGGACTTAAAATTACTATTCCCACTCCAGAAAATGCAACAGTAGGGAAAGCGTTGGATAGCGTAGGGGTAAACATTACTATTCCAACTCCAGAGAGTGAAACAGTAGGGAAAGCGTTGGATAGTGTAGGGGAAAAAATTACTATTCCCACTCCAGAGAGTGCAAGAGTAGGGAAAGAATTGGAAAGCATAGGGGTAAAAATGCCTATTCCAACTCCAGAGAGTGAAATAGTAGGGAAACCTTTGGATACCGTAGGGGTAAAAATTACTATTCCCACACCAGTGTGCGCAACAGTAGGGAAAGGGTTGGATAGCGTAGGGGTAAAAATTACTATTCCAACTCCAGAGAGTGAAACAGTAGGGAGAACGTTGGATAGCGTAGGGGTAAAAATTACTAATCCAACTCCAGAGAGTGAAACAGTAGGGAAAGCTTTGGATAGCGTAGAAGTTAAATATACCATACTTATAAATAATTTTTGAATTTTAAATAATTAATTTAATTTTTAAATAACTACATCATTTACAAATACCCATTAATAATGATAACATAATTACAATTGAATAATTAATTAACAATGAATTAAATACCAATAAATAAATATTGAATAATAAAATAGTTCATAACAAAAAACATATTAAAAATTGATTAACAATTAAAGAAATATTAAATACAATTATTTTTATACCCCAAAATACTTTTTATGAAATATTAATTACTAACTAATAAAAATGAATTGCCAATTAAAAAAATGTATTCCAATTAAAAAAACGAACAATTAAAAAAATGAATTGCCAATTAAAGAAACTTAATTACCAATTAAAAAATGTAATTGCCAATTAATAATTAATTTAAGAAATTATCGATACCAATAAATAAAAATAAATCATTACTTAATTACAATTAAATTACTTCCCACCCAATTCCCCTATAAACCCACAACCCGCTACAGAACTTAAATGCAAAAATTAATTAAAATTAATTTATATTTCTTAAAAATTAATACTTAATTTAGTATAATTAAATGACTTCCCACCCTATTCTCCTATAAACCCACAACCCGCTCCGGTACTAAAACATTAAATTGACTTAAAAATAACATTATTAATATATAAAAATAGTATACATATAATTTAAAACAAGTAAAATACTTACCAAAATAATATAACACATACATATTAAATACATAATAAAATACATAACAATAATACAAATATCGATATTAGTAACATCGATATATTTGATATCGATATTACTAACTTCGATATTACTTACATCGATATAAAAAATTCAATATTACTTACCTTAGGGTCTATATTCTGTCCAACGATATTCTTGACTTCGATATTTCCAACTCGATATTTCTGTAGGTCGATATTTAGGAATCGATATTTAGACTGTGCACCTTCTGGGGTAGCGTGCTACTTGCCAAAAAAGCACTTCAACACCTCGTCAGGTGTAGTAAGATATATATACACTCGTTCGGCAGTCAAGCATCAAATTGAGCTCTTTAACCTCTTAAGCTCGGATTCTCCTGACTATCTATTCCTTACCGAAACTTGGTTCTCCATCGACTCACTTCCGGATCTTCTGGCCATTCTTCCCGACACTTATTATGCTCTCTGAGCGGACCGCCCGGCCGGAAAGGTCGGTGGTGGCGTGGCGATGATTATTCGTTCCACCCTAAAATTCCAGCTTCTCGACCACCCCCCGATATCCAATGTGGACTACCTTGTGGCTCGGTTCCTTAACCTCTCAGATCCTCTTACTCTTGTCCTTATGTATCGCCCTCCCCTACCCATGCCCCAATTTGTAGCCTCCTTGCAGGATCTCCTGGCCACCCTGGCGGTCAACAATTCGTCAGTCATCCTACTCGGAGATTTTAATTATTGGCCTGACGACCCTAGGGAAAATTCCTCATCCAAAGATTTCTCTGCCACCCTCCAGTGCTTAAATTTCACATCGCATATCGCAGCCCCTACCCACATCAAGGGTCACATTTTGGACCAAATTTGGTCATTGCGCCGTGAAGTCTCCCCTCCATCTATATCTCCGTGTATTTGGTCCGATCACTTCACTATTTCTTTTAGTATTTTTTCTGCCTCTCACCTTTAAACCCCCCCTACCTAAGAACGTGTTAGCCCGTAGCTGGAACCAGACGGACCTCACTCTTCTCTTATCTTCTCTGGCCTCCTCAGTGCCTGATCTGACGGACCTTTCCCTCGAATCTCAGACTAATGCCATCAGCACTTGGCTCTCTTCCTCTTGTGATCAGGTCGACCCACTCAAGAAAGTCAAATCTGTCCGCCCGCATGACGCACATAGATGGTTTACGAGTGAGCTCAAAGACCTTAAACTTAATCTCAGGCGCTCGGAACGCCACTGGAGACGAAATTACTGCCTTCTACTTCGGGCTAAATATAAACTTCTCCTTAATAGTTATAAAAAGGCAATCCTGACGGCTAAAACAAATTACTTCACGGAGGGAGTCGCTCTCTCTGCAAACAAATCTCGAGAAATGTTCTCCCTCGTTCAGCAACTTGCCACCTCCGATCGCACTAGCACTAGCCCTGCCCCCACTCAGTCCCTCTGTTCTGCACTCAACGATTATTTCATCGACAAGATTGCCAATATTAAAGCTAACATCCCTGCAGTTTGTCAATCCCGCGCCTTTCCTCCCCTCCCTTTGCCCTCTTCTTTTCTGGACCACTTTCCCTCTATTTCCACTGACAGATTCCTTCACTTGCTTTCTAAAGTCAAGTCCGGCTCTCCGGCGGACTGTGCTCCGGCCCGGATTCTTAAAGCTCTCTTTACTAGCTGCCCTGCTCCCCCCTTACTCTGCTCAACACTTCTCTGGCTCTTGGCTCTGTTCCCGCTTCTTTTAAAACCGCTATCGTTCTCCCCATCCTTAAAAAACCTGGTCTGGACCCTTCTCTCCCCTCTAATTTCAGGCCTATCTCTCTTCTTCCTTACTTGGGGAAGATTCTGGAAAGTTACGTAACATCTTGCCTGTCCTCGTATATCGAGGAAAACTGCCTTTTGGCCCCCCATCAGGCGGGTTTCCGTCCAGGACACTCTACGGAGACTGTGATCATTGCTGTTCTGGACGAACTCAAGGGGAAAGTGGATATCAATCTTCCCCAAGCCCTGGTGCTTCTCGACTTGTCAGCTGCGTTTGACACGGTCAACCATGCCATTCTTCTCGACCGTGTCAGCGCAGCGGGCATCAGGGGAACAGCACTCTCCTGGCTAGCGTCCTTCCTTCAAGGCAGGTCCCAAGCCGTCCATCTTTCAGGCTTCTCCGCTTCTCCCCGCTCAGTTGTGTGCGGGGTGCCCCAAGGCTCTTCCCTTTCCCCCCTTCTCTTCAACCTCTATATCTATCCTCTTATTCTCTCTCTCCGCGAGCAGGGGGTCTCCGTGTACAATTACGCGGATGACCTCCAGCTCGTTTTTGACCTCTCTACCTCTTCGGATTACCCTCTTTTTCTTAGCTCCACCTTAGTTTTTATTTCTGAATGGAGGGGCATTAACCACCTCAAGCTCAGCCCGGATAAGACGGAGCTTGTCCTCATGGGTGGTCCCTCTAATCCTTGGTCCCCGACTCATTGGCCCCTATCCTTCGGTTCCTCCCCCTTACCGGTTTCCTCTGTCCGCACCTTGGGCATCAAGGCCAGTAATGACCTCACCATGCATGCCCAAGTTAGCTCCGTCGTATCCTCCTGCTTCCTATCCCTCCGTCTTATCCGGAAAGTCTCCCGGTATTTCTCCACGGACGCCCTTAAATCCATAGTCATGGCCCTTATAACCTCTCGCCTTGACTATGGGAATGGCCTCTACGTGGGCATACCTGCCTTCGAAACTCGACGTTTACAGGCCATTCAAAATCAGGCAGCCCGTCTTATTTTTCACCTTCCCAAATTCTCCCACATCACGCCTGTACTCAAGTCCCTTCATTGGCTCCCTGTGCACTTTAGATCCTTCTTTAAACTGGCCTGCCTGGCTTTTCGGGCTTATACCCACTCCGCCCCCCTCTTTATTGTTTCCTTGATCACCCCCTACACTCCTGCTCGCACTCTCCGTTCTTCATCTCTCTCTCTTCTCCAAGTCCCTCGCTTCCGTAAATCCAGAACAGGGGGCACCCGTTTCTCGGTCCTTGCCCCCCAGTTCTGGAATAGTCTTCCTCTCTTTATTCGTTCTATTCCCACCTATCCTTCTTTTCGCAAAGCCTTGAAAACGTTCCTGTTTGCCCAGGCCTTCCCCTGTTAGCCCTTTTGGATGCTCTGTAGAGTCAGGCACCAGCCCTCAGCGCCAGGAAGCCGCATGGCCACAGTGCGCTTTAGCAAGTCCCTTTTTTCATTTCATTTCATATAAATGCAATTACAATCATAATACAATGACAGGCCGCTTCAACAAAGGACAATATAACCTTACACAGTTGTAATGTTATAACTGATTATCATGAACTACACTTTATGGGTGACACTTGTGTGATGGGAATACAGTTCTGAATACAATTAATTCAGAATTTGTATCCAGTTTGTGTACACATAAATGAAGGCATCTGAATGTACCTCAAGTGCTAAATTAATTACCCATGACTATCAATGGTGTATATCCAAGCACTGGTGTGTCTAGAAACGGGTTTGAGATAGATGGCCAATTGGGGAATTCCTTCTTTAGGTTTAGTTGCTGGGCAGGCCACAGTGAATAGTTCCTATAGTAGAAGAGAGCAACTGGGGAATTCTCCAAAGCAGCTTTGAAGGGTGGGAATAACTAGACCTTTTCAAAGTTCACTGCTGATTAGGCTGCCACAGCTCAACTGTGAAGTCCAGTTCTGCAATCCTCTAAAGCTATAGGATATGTCTCATTTACAGTTTAAGTTTTATTTTCGACCTACTAAAATTCATCTAAGAGCCTTACGCATTTTTCAGCACTGTGCCTAAATTATGTAACACTTCAAGTTGAGGTGCAACCTGACAAATGTCCAACTACATTAAAGCAGTCTAAAATACCTTTTAAGTGCCATATTACCTTGCTGTCATTTTGATACATAGTTCAGGGTTAGCGACTCAATTTATATACAGAGTTTTATTATCTTCACTAAAAATAATACACGCTTTTTACATGCAACTATTATACTTAAATTACATCACAACTTACCTTTCACTTTAGCAATAGTGTCCTCTCCATTATCTGGCTCCTGTTGACTAGTTTCCCCCTCTGTAGTCTCTTCAATAGTGTCTTGGATAATTGAAGGGCTTCCGGAGGCCAGGCGCATAAAGTATTCTTTGCTGTCATAGCTTAGGGTTTTTCGAAGCTTGACAGGTTTCTTGGAAAAGGAATATATTAACATATATATATATATATATATATAGCAATGACATGTATTTTGACCATCAAAGATATTTTGTGCTCACAAAACACACATTTGTATCTTTTTTAACAGTTATAATATTGTTTGTAAAGTTATTCCTGCATGCCCTTGTCAGCTAATTTAAATACCAGAAATTAATATAAATAACCAATACATGCCTACCATTTTAGATCAGCTGTAAGTCATTCAGAACAAAAGGAAAGATGTTCAGAAAGGTTATTAACCCCTTCGGGGCGGATGACGAGCTGAGCTCGTCATGGGCGTAACCTGCGCTACGCGGATGACGAGCTGAGCTCGTCAAGTAATGCGGGTTTTTTTAATCGCAGCGCGCAGCGGGAAAACCGCTAGCGCGCATGCGGTTAAAAAGGTTCTATGAAAGGAACAAGAAACTAAGCTCTGTTTCTATAACTCAAACCAATTATTTCGTATCATTCACTTCCAAACTGATACTAGATCGCAATGTACACTTTATTTATGAGGGGTGTGATGGCCACTGGGCGATGGGCGCTTTAAGTGAATACTATTTGAACCTTAAAAGGAATCATTTGTAAAGAATGCATTAACTGTTTTATTTTATTTCTGTGGTTATAGGGTCAATATTACTCAACCAGATTTTTAAACTGCACTTGTATGAGTGTCAAAGAGATGGCAGAAGGCACTTCTGCATAAAGTAAGTTAAGAGAAATGATTAGAAGTAAAATGCGCAATTCTAGTGAAGCATGTTATGTCTTTTTCAATAAACCATCTACATTTTACAATGCAATCACCCTTTCCATGTTTCTTAACAAGAAGTGACAAAGTGTGGCAATAGTTCTGTGCCTGTGCTTATTCAGATGATATTATAGTTAGAACTCATTTTCAATGTGCAGGCTGGTCAAGAGGTACACAAGTTACAAAGGGGTGCTCTCTTAGAAGGTTTTAAACAAAACCCTCTTATTACTTTTTATTTTGATTTATTTGGGACAGCATAGCACAAAAACGGACTGAGAGACTAACATCAAAATTGGCAAGGTAAGGAAACTGCTTCTTCTATATGCCTTTTCAAATTTGGTGTAAATCCGTTCAGTGGAATTTGAGAAATTTGAAATGGAAAAATATCTGGAATAGCCTGGAAGGAGTAAATATATGTTAATGTTATGATACTTGCATGAACAGTTTGCAAACCTTTGAACCACAAACCTATTTGTGGACCCCATTTGAAATTGAAAAGTGATCTAACTGTTTGACGGATCTTTTTCCCCACCATAATTTAGCAGTCTGAAACAGTTCTGCAAACTTCCCAAATTTGATTTGCTAAAATAGGCTGTAATTTATTTTAAAAAGCACACCGAGATGGAGCAGGGAATCTGATTCAAAATAAAAATGAACTCTCAAATTATAACACACAGTTTGAGACCTTATTTTAAAGTATGTAGACCAGAAAGCACCTGTGAAGTTGGAAAAATAACTGCAATCAGTGGCGTTCTACAAACCTATTACCTACCTGTTACTAATCATCATTAGTATTTATGGATTGTAAACCTCAAAAAACATTACAACATGTAGATCTTTGAAAAAAGACACAAACTCACTGAAAAGGCATGTTAGAGGCAAGTGATCAAAACCTCTGAAATTCCCAAATTATGGTTATCATCAATACCGGAACTATAATGCACCTACTGTCCAACTACAACCAAAGAACCATTTCTCTGGGGTGCACTGGAATGGAATTGGTAAAGTGTTGTTAGAGAAAGCCAATTTCTGTGTTAGGTAGTTGTGGGTTTCCACAAAAATTATTTGTACCTGATGCAGGCTAATATAAAGATGTTCCTCGCCTCAATTGGGATGGGGGGTCGTGGTGTTGAGGCACTGTAGACAGGACACATTAGACAACATGGGGCTGAATTTTCATGTGCCAGTGAGCAGTCTGGCACCTCCATGTAGGTCTAATGAGGGGACGAAATGCAGTTTCACAATTCCTCTGAGCAGGGATTTTCAATAATCCAATCTAGATAGCACAACATTTTACCAACTTAATATATTGAGCTGGGATGAAGAGTTTCATGACCAGAGCAGTCTTTGTAAAAACTATTCCCCCTTGGTATGGTGTTGATGTGTGCTTGAAGACTAAGATTTTGGCCCAGCAAAGCGATCTGGTGCACTTCGCCATTGAAGGGTTACAGTTTAACACAGTGAGTTGATCCAAATCTGAGTCACGCTGGTTTTACAAGCACAACTCTGAATTAAGTTGGGTAAGCTTTAGGGGTGTTGGAAAACCTAGGTTTCGATATCGTAAAGCTCTTTGGTCATACAATAAAAATTCTGAGGGCAGAAAGGGGTAAAAAAAATAGAGCCAAACGTAACGTGTTGGATCTTCACAGGATCTAAAAGAAAAGTGGATATTTTGATGTACTGACACCGATTTTCCAAGATAAGAACCAGATACGGACTGCTCAGTAGAATGAGAGGAATGTTTAATTTTGGCAATTATTGTAAACACTTCTCTACAACTGACTTGAATGAAAGAGGGGCAAGTGTCCCTTACTATTAGTGAGTATGTGTTCTAATTGTGATTGCATTGCTCTTGTGAGGGACTTGTAGATGTTCTTCAAATTTTTCACAATGAAGGTGAAGAACTTCACACATTTCTTTAGAGATGTTGTTAGCCCCAATTGATTTGGGAGAGTTGACTCACAATCATAAAAAGATTTTTGGGAGCTCTTTTGAATGGTCTCTTTCTTTTCGTGCACATCAGTTTGGTTTTGAAGATCCACTTTTTATACTTGCTAGTTTCAATTTCACATTGCACTGTGTTTTCTAGAGAAGGGTATCAATGCCAAATTTGTTGGAAACTCAGATTTTCCTATCCTCATTTAATTCTTTGGACCACTAGTATGGCGAACTTTTTGATTTCTGGTTTTTAACTTGTTTTGGGGCAATACCGTTAATTGTCCCTAAAATAATGTGTTACGGTGAGCAATGGGCCACTGACCTCTGGCTCAGATGGGACAAACTCTAATATGGGTGCTATGTCATAAGCTATGAATGCATTTTAGATCCATAGTAGATTGCTTGGATATCCTCGTCTG
Organism: Lissotriton helveticus; assembly: GCF_964261635.1. Taxonomy (NCBI): domain Eukaryota; kingdom Metazoa; phylum Chordata; class Amphibia; order Caudata; family Salamandridae; genus Lissotriton; species Lissotriton helveticus. The sequence goes on along the minus strand of NC_136059.1, from coordinate 1,352,927,843 downwards.
CCCACTTGTGACACCACTGTAAGGAAGAAGAGAAGACTCGAGTAAGTGGTCAGATAAGTCTACGAGAATTGGGTAATCCAGGAGCAACCTCCCAGAACACAGCCTTTAGTATATGCATGAGAGCTGAAAAGCATTGAATAATGCCTGGCCCTGTCAAAGTCACCTGGGGAAACAAGGTCCAGGAACTAAGAATTCTGTGCGGAATGCAATGTATTGTTTCAAAATATTTTGTTGTCATCAGGTGGATAGTAGATGACGAGCTTCACAGGAACACTTTTTGTCTTAAGGCTAACACATTTTACTGAGACTTTATGAATCACTGCCATTCCACTTCTTGTTCTCTCTAGTCTACACATTTGAATAATAGAATATTAAGGTAGAAATACTGGCCATGTTAGTTTCAGTCACATAGAGAAGATCCAGCTATCTAAGGTTATTGCATTTGTGACCTCCAAGCTATGCAATGGACTGACCAGTTCAGGTAGATCAAGAACTTCACAAAAAATGCAAGGCTTTCCAGGAGTCAATGGCTTTCAGTACCCTTGTAGTGTCGGAACTCACTCAGAAGCAAGAAACGTGGGATTGCAACAATCGGAAGTATTTTCATCCCCATGCATGAACATGCCTGATCAACAGGACGTCTTTCCAAAAGACCACTGTCCTATTAACAAAATGCCACAAGCTCAAGCTCATTTTGGCCAGGTGGGGTACGAAGGACAGACTGAAATTCACCTTCTATTCCATTTCATATTCAGATTGCCTGTTTCATCTCTTTACCTTCAACACTTAGAACTGTAAAGCCCTAAAATTACTCTTCAATCAAAACGGCACTCAAAAGTGTAATTTTAAAATTAACCACTAGAATACAATAGGTCAAAAGGGAAAAACACTTAACTAGAGATGCCTGGAGACAAAGATACTTGGTCAGAGTAAAGTAATAGAATAGTAGGGACTTTCTTAAAAATGCCTATTTTAAATACTTCTTCTAAACCTGTGCTGTTATCAGTAAGAACGTAATGTTAAAATGATAAAGAGACTGGTTTATCGGGAATGTCATGCCAAAGCCAGAGTGCGGAAGAACATAAAAGCATATCTGTAAAGGTTTTATCAAGGCACTTCAAATAAAGGTTTAGCTTAGCTTTACATGGGAGTTCAACCTTTACAGGCAGAACACTCAAATCGTGTGAACATGTATAAAAAACAAGTTGAAGGGAAACTCTTTCTCCCCTTAAGCCCAAGGGGAGCAATCCAGAGTGACAACTCATTTAGAACCATGGCTAAACCTCACAAAACCTTTAGAATGCAAGTAACAACAGAACTAAGCAAGGAAGAAATATGATCGATTTTTTTTACCTTCTGGCTGGGTGTCATTTGCAAAGAGACATCCGGTTTCTCAAACCCTTTAATTGGGATGTTGCTCTGCAGAGAGGTATAAATAGCAGAAGTCAGAGAACACAGTCTGACACAGCAGTTCCAATCAAAATATAGTTGTAAATTATACACAAACAAAACAGTGCACACCAACGGTCTAATCAGGGGTTTCCAACTGATGGTTCCTTAAGGACGAATCCATGCCAGACTTTTTGGATAAACACGAACATAATAAATAATGGCCATCTGTAATCACTGTAACTTCTTCCTTTATGTGTATCTTGAATTTCTGACAGGATCTATTGATCCGAAATCAACACTGGACTTCTGTTGTCTATTCAGATGTCACCAAGGTTTAGCATGCAAGGTGATTTTGTTAGTGAAATGTATCAATCTAATAAGAGTGTATGTTTTATCAGTAAAGAAAGTATATTTTTGAATTGTGAATACTGTTTTAAGAGACGGTATTCTGACAGAAATTAAACAGAACTCTTGGATTAATAAAGAGGCTGAGGTAGACTTACATTTTCACCAAAAATAACTTTCTTTGAAGGAGAATGCAAAGCATGCTCACAAGGTGAACTTGGGTTATATTTAGGGCTTCCTGGGTTATGGTATTTATTTTTTGGCCATTTTATCTGTATTTATCCATATTTATTTTGTGTTTTGAGTATAAATGAATTTGTAATACTGTACATTTCCATATCTATTTAACTGATAGACGCGCACTTCTACTTTGATGATGTATGTCTGTCGTGTTTTAGCTAGACAGCAGGGAGAGTCACTTAAAAGAAGCACAATATTTGTATTTATCAACTTTTAAAAATAATTACAGACAGAAAACATATTGTTTTCTGTCTGTATTTATCTGTAAACATCTGTAAAAACGGAAAACAGGGAGCCTAAGTTATAGTGCCTTATAGAATATATAAGACTAAGTTAAATTAAAACATCTCTTAGTTATATCGACGTAACAGATGGGAAAAGTTCATATATTATAGTTTTGGACTTGGATGAGACTGCTGAGGTTTTATGTAAGTGCAAAATATGTTTGATATATGAGAGCATTGTTCTTATCACAAAGTAGTAGATTTACAACTTTAGGTAACAGATTTCCTCTGGCAAGGAAGACTGTATTGGTAGGACATAGAGACCCAAAAAGAAGAAATTTGAATTCAAATTATGTGGTTGCTGTTTTATGGTATGTTGCCTACCCAATGTATATGCAGGAGCATGTCATGTAACAAACCCTCCAAAACCCTACTGTTATCTGGTGAAGCCATTTCCTAAGGGATTGGAGTCAGACCTCTTAGTAAATGGGTGGGATGGCAGCGTGTAACGGTAGGTTAGGGGGTTGGCAAGTACTACATGTGGTTCAAGGAGACCCAAGGCCATTTATGCCTTCTCAAGGTACTTCGGTTTATTCAGAAAGGACAGAATAAGGGCTACTGGGTACAAGCATTTAGGCCCACAAGGAATACCATCTCAACATGGTACCCTTACCTTGATTTCAGGGACGCAGCAATAACAGAGTGATTGAACGTACACAGGCAAGTACCAGCGATTCCCTCTCCTCCTAATATGTGGCTGAAGGGAGTGAAATCTATCCAGGGGGGCGGGTTTCTTGGCTCACATACTGCCTTACTACTAAAAAGGCCTCTAATGAGGTTTCACATGGAGTCAGGATCAATCGATGAAACATATAGGAATGTTTGTAGGTGAACAAGAGCAGTGGATAGGAAGTGCACGGACATTATGATATATTGACCCTGCCCCTCTGTCATTAGCTAAAGTTGGTAGAAAAAGACTGTTCAGAAGGATATATAAAATATATAAAAACTCTAAAAAAAGAGATTGACAAAAACTCTGTACCCGAGAAGTTCCTGCTGTAGCTGTCAATGAGCAAACGGTTGTGCTGACGTTGTGCCAAAACAACAATAAAAGGACAAAAATGCAAAGAACAATAGTGGTTTCATTGGTGGCATCTGAAGTATTCAATGTGGTTAGCACATTAATGTGAGTGGTAATCATTTTTGTAGCTGATATATTAGTTATAAGTGGCAGACCCGAGTACAATCATGAAACAAATGAATTGATTATCCAGAATACCAGAAAATGAGATTATTCTGCTGAATGCAAGCCTTTTCTTTGTACAGTCCCAAAATATACGTTTATAAGTTATGACCTCTGCTAAATAGTACAATGCACCTTGTCTAAGCTTCAATGAAAATAAGCCTTTTTGCTGTAAACTAGCAGATATTTTCATTCTGAATTTTAATAATTTCTTCGGTTTTCAAAAAAGTTAGTATCAGAAAAGGTGAGACAGTGAAAATATGAGGGGACCTATAAAAATAGCTCTTACTAATATAAGAACAAATCTGGAGGAGCTTCACTTCATGTAGATTGAAGGTTCCAATTTATTCAGTTTTGCACCAGAATAAAATCACAATAATTATTGGAGGATGCAGGCAGCTGCTGTCAACCTCTACCTCATAATGGAAGATCAACTCAAGGATGTATTAGAGGAAAGAGGCATTTTCATAGCTGTCCATTCAAGAAAACATTCCCGGACCAAATAAATGGAGACGATTAGTGGACATGGAGTACCAGGAAGACTTGGAATGTTTAGGACGTTGTAATACCTCAAAGTTGACAGAATGCAGGGCAGGAGTCTAAAAGTACATTATGATTGCAATGGTAAATATGTGGTATGAAGATGCGAAGAAAGAAGAAAATAGAGCGAAAGAAGGGAATGTTCTCACAAGATATCAAAGCTACAAAAATGATTATTGGGATTATATGTTATACATAATGAAATAATGTCATATTTTAAAAGTGTATCCTAACATTCTCTCTGAAGGGGTATGTTTTTGCGCAAAATGAGATTTGTGTTGATGCAGCATCGTAGAGTGCAGTGGCGTAGAGTGCAGTGATGCAGAGTAGAGTGTATTTACAGAGACAATGTCCCTAGACCAGAAGACAATAAATTTCAATAAATATAGACTAAATAGTTCTATATCAAATGTCCAGCCGGACAACCGTGAGGTTTCCCCACGAGTGACGAGGACCCCCATTGTGGACCTGCCCTTTCATTATAACTGAATTGCCCTTTATCTTAAGACCGCAGCAGCGCTTTCCGGGAGTGGCTACCATAAAAAAACATTGCGTATTACTGAGCATACTCTGGCGTCCCCGGTGTGGGCATTCTGTATATATTTTTTAGGCAATTTCTTGTTGTCCTGAGGATGAACCTTGCATTATAATAGGGTTCGAAACGTCGTCGACTTTAATACACTAAATGCTTATTTATCTTGTGATTTATTATTTGCATATGTGTATCGTTTGGATTGTCTGTGTATGATTTATGATATTCAGACTGCCTAATTTGCCTAAAAATCTCTTGTTTGTCTTTTCTTGAGTGTGTTAGTTGGGCACCGGCTGGTGTCCCACTTGTATCACACCTAACTTTTATGTATCTTAAGCATTGGAAATTAAACTGTCCGGCTGGACATTTGATGTAGAACTATTTAGTCTATATTTATTGAAATGTATTGTCTTCTGGTCTAGGGACATTGTCTCTGTAAATACATAATCACGCAAGGTCCCTAGCCCATTGCAACTTTGGGTACCCTTGTGTTCTATATATAATGAGTAGAGCGTATTGGCATAAAGTGCAGAGCAGAGTGGCGGAGAGTTCAGTGGAGGAGAGTGCAGAGTAGTGTCTCAGTGCAGTGGCTTAGAGTAGAGTGGTATAGAGTAGAGTGGCATTAAGTAAAGTAGCATTAAATGGTGTACAGTGAATAAATAAATGAATGAATCATGTCTTATAAAGCGCGCTATCACTCACAATAGAGCATCCTGGCTCTGGAGAAAGAAACTGAGTACCCAGCTGGAAGAGGAGGAATATGGACGATTGGCTAGAGAAGGGAGTAGCCGAGTGCACCTGGAACTAAAAAGATCCAGGTCTTCAAGTGTTTGCTAAATAGATCTTCTGATAGGAGTTGGTTTCATGCCTTGGATCCTAGAACAGAGAAGGATTTACCGCCTCGTGTTTTCAGGCTAAAAGGAGGAGGCTTAAGAAGTGGCTTAGAGTGCAGTTGTGCAGGAGAAAGTGGAGTGGTGCAGGGTAGAGTGGAGTGGCGTAAAGTGTAATGGCATACAGTAAAGTGGTGTAGAGTGCTATGGCATAGAGCGCAGTGGTGCAAAGTAGATAAGAGTGTTGTACAGTGGATTGGCGTAGAATGCAGGGGCGTAGAGTTGAGGGTTACAGAGCATAGTGCATTGGCATAGAATGCAGTGTTGTAGAGTGGAGTTATGCAGAGTAGATTGAAGTGGCCTAGACTGGAGTGGTATAGAGTGCAGTGGTGTAAAGTAGAGCGGCATAGAGTACACTGGCATAGAGTAGAGTGCTATAGAGTAGAGAGGTGCAGAGTGATGTGGCGTAGAGTGCAGTGGTGTAGAGTGGAGTAGTGTTAGTGGAGTGTTGCAGAGTAGATGGCATTGGCATAGAGTGGAGTATGCATGGTGTTATAGCACACTGCCATAACAGACAACACACTTTCAATTGAAATAACTATTACGTATGCACAGACATACAGTTTTACTAATACAACTATACAGCGCACAAACAATGTGTGGAAATGGTATCACAGAGTGTATTGATTGTTAGGTCTCGCCTGAGCCAGTGCAGGCGCTGTCTAGCGAGACATTTTGTAACTGGGTTTTAAAAGTGCAACCCAGCTTTTGCAGGCCACCAGCTTGCTGTTACGCATACAAGCACGCGTGACATGCACAGCACTTTTTCCCGTTACGCGCGCCCTTAACTCACGTCACCACTCTCGTTTTTTTAAATTTCATTTTTGCATGCGCGCTCACAACTCCCGGTCGCGGCCAATGCTTGTTTTATATGTTTGCAAATGCTTGTTTTATATGTTTGCAAAGTACAATCGGTGATGTGCCGCTCCTAACCAAGTCTATCTTAAACTGCGCACAGTTCAATCCTTCCGTTCATCACAGTCGAGGGCAAGCAGTGTTGTGTTTGTCTTTATTGGTGAGTGTTGTCCTGGCTCAGCAGACGGGATGAGGGTCTGGACTACAGCAGCTATTTTGGGGCCATCGCCATTTTCCCATAGGACTTTACTGCGGCGTTCACAGCTTCACAGCGATCAACAAAAGCACATTCTGTTAGAGCAGCATTGGAAGCCGCAGCCAAATCTTTCTCCATTACTTTGTATCAAAGACAGACTGCACTCTATAAACTTCTTCCTCAGAGATACACTGCAACGAGTTACAGAGCTCCACAGCAACAAGAGTAGGCACAGTGAGCAGAAGCTATTTTCTATTATAAATATTTTATACATGCCTTTTGTTTCACAGCTTCTCTTTTATTTTTAAGTAATCCCCACTGATTTATTTCTTCAAGATGTTGATTTTTGGGCATTGTATATACAATTGTTATTAAATGCCATTGTCAAAGGGGCATCTCTGCCCAGCACTTGGGCAGGAGCGGGAATTTTACCCGTTTTCAAAAAAGGAGATCGATCAAACCCTGGCAATTACAGGCCCATAAGCCTGATCGACTGTATCCAAATAGTTATTGCCAGGATGGTGCTAGGCAGAATCCAGGAATGGATGGAGGATTCTAATATCCTCTCTAATTTACAAGCAGGGTATCGGCAATCAATCAGCACTGTGGATCAGGTTTTAAAATTCATTTTAATATATTGGCGAATTGTTACCCTGGGGAAAGGGACCATCTACGCTGCCTTTGTTGACTTGAAGTCAGCGTTCGACTTGGTTCCGTGTCCCAAGTTATGGTATAACCTTCTGAAACTGGGCTTGCCGCTAGAGCTTTTGGCTCTTGTGGTAAAACTGCACACTGGTAACTATGCCCAGGTCAGATGGGATTCGGCAGGTGGGACTACTGGAAAATTCCCGGTGGAGAAGGGGGTGAGACAGGGATGCGTCCTTGCACCCACCCTCTTTTCTATTTATATAAACGGGGTAGTAAATTATTTTAAAGATCACCCCACGGATGCTCCATGTTTAGCCGGAGATAAGACCCCTCTATTAATGTTCGCCGATGACACTCTCATACTTTCGAAAACCAGGCAGGGTCTTCAACGTGCCCCCACAAGATTTGAAGAGTTTTGTGCAGACCATGACCTTATTGTAAATGTTGATAAAACCAAGTACATGGTCTTGCACAATTCGAAAAAAGTCATTGGTGAAGTTAGAATGAAAGAAGGGTCTCTGGAACAAACAGACATTTTCATATCTGGGGGTATTAATCGACAGGAAATTGAGTTGGAAGGCACAATTAGATTGTCTTTCCGCCAAACTTGCCCAACTCTCAGGAGTTCTCCTTCGGGAACATAAACGGTCACACACCAAACTAATAGCCCCAGTGCTTCAGATATATAATGTTAAAATTTGCGCTTCAATTTTCTACAGGCTGGAGTTGTGGGGTTACGCCAACCTGGACAATCTAGTGCTGGGCCAGAATAAATTCCTGAGGTCCCTTATTGGTCTCCCCCAATCCACCCCAATAGTTCCTCTTCTTCTGGACCTGGGCTGCCAATCAACCAGGGATGTGGCCAGATATAGGCTTTTAGCCTATTGGAGGCGGTTCTGGGTCACCCCTGAACTTGCTCATTATGCTCAGGCCATTCTAGAGGTGAGGGATCTAGATGTCAATCATAAAATTGTGTGGTTTAGTTCCCTTAAAAACCTATTACGTGAGTTAGGGTTGGAACACTTGTGGGCTTCTCCTATGGGAAGTGTTTTCCCCAGTAAATCTGAGTTGAAGGTAGCCTATTGGAATCAGATCAACATGAAGCGGTTTGCATCCTGCTCAATGGTTCTCTGACTAAGGTTTTTATTGAACTAAAACATGAATCTAAATTGGAGGGTTACTGGGACCTTATTACGTCTACCCGAGACAGGAAACTATTCCACCAGTTCAGGGTAGGGTCCTTGCCCCTATATTCCTTCACCTCTAAATGGTGTAACACAAAGTCTAGTGTTTGTCCCTTCTGCCCCGATGTAAGCGAAACCATGGCTCATGTTTTGTTTGTCACGCTTACACCAAACCTAGACGTACATGGATCAAACCTGTATGTGATAACATGGGTACTAGATCTAGCAGTGAGGCCTTCAGAATTTTAAAAACTTCTGTTGAAGGCCCGATTGTGGTTGCTACTGCTACGTTTTTGGGCTGGGTGTGGGTAATCAGATGGAACAACGCGAGATCGATTTTATCGCTTATGTTGTTGATTTCTTCTCTTTCTGAAATTTCCTGCTTGTCGTACTATGAATTTTCTTGATATGTGGCTCAATTTGCCCATATTTTAAAAAAAGAAGCCAATATCTTTTTTAAGCTTTTAAATTATGGACCTATTTTTAATTTTTTTATCTATTCATTGATTTACTTGTCGTTTCCGGGGTGTTAATCATACATTAAGTTTACTGCTATATAAAACATGTGTTATTGTCACTTGGCCACTTTGTATATGTTGTTTTAACTTTTGTGTTTTTTTTAACAAACCGTAATAAAGTTTATAAACTGAAACTGAAACTGATATTTAAGTATTTATTTACAATTCCAAAGTGCTCGGTTAGGCGTAGTGTGGTTGAGCAGACTTAGGCTTAACACAGAGGAGTGCAAGACATTTGCAAATACAGAAAATTATCACTAAACGAAACACACCACTCAAGAAGGAGATCCACAACAATTTATAAAAACAGCAAGTATCTTTATATACGTTTAGGCATCACAGAAAAATTGTTCAGGTGAGCACATTTTTAAATATAACTTCTTTTCACTTTAAAAAGTGGATACTTAATGCAATTTCTGAATTCTGCAACATTATCCTACGGAAGGAAGAACAAGTTCTGCAAACAGGTAGAGTACAGTGACTTACAAGGCAAATCTCCAGGAGTTAAGGTAAGTGCACCAATAGTACACCACCAGTGGCATGAAGATGGCCGGGTGCAAATTGCAAAACAGCATTGGGAGCCCAATGTATTTCAATGGAGACCGGTCACTGAGGAAAGAGGCGGCATTGGTCTGGCCAGGAAACCAGTCGGTTGAACCAGGAAGTGGGCTCAGGCTGTGCGATGCTCAGGGACGAGGGGACACCTTTGGTCCTCTTCTCCAAGGCCCAGGGGTGACAAATTCAGGGGTGTCCTAGGCATAGGGTTTTTCCTTACAGAAGCAGTCGCAGTGGAGGGGGCCTGCGTGCCGAGGCTGCAGGCGATGTCAGGGAGTCCAGGAGGGGTGAAAACACGATGGACTCTAGCGCTGGAGGGATGTGGTACCTTGTTGATACTGGTGGCCTACTTCAACATGCGCCAGAGGCTATGAGTGCAGTGGTGGCTTTGAGGCGGTACTTGAGGCCCCAGAGGCTTTTCTTTTGGAGTTATTTCAGAACCGGTCCGCCACTCACGGGTGGTCTTGAGTCTTTTTTGAAGGCAGGTAGTCCGCCCAGGTTTCTGGAGGTAAACAGCTGCAGGACAAGTCATCTTTGGCACAATTTTCAATGAGGGATGCAGACAGGCCGGCGGGGTTGGTACCAGCTCAGCAGCTGCTTTTCTGTTCTTCTGCTTTTGTGGCTCTTCGGAGTCCTCTCTCTTATGTCGGCAGGATCTTTTTTTCTGGTGCCATTAAATACTGAATTTAGGGTCGTTAGGGGAGTGCAGGGTAGTAGCCAGTGGGCTACTGACCATTGGGGCAACGACGCCCCTTATATGACCACTTCCTGTGGGAAGTGAGCATAACCATGTCTTAGAATTAATGTCTCATCATAAAGATGGCTACTTCTGAAAAAAGTGTGTCCACCCACAGTAGCCCACCTTAGGCGGAAAGCCGGGAGCATGTTCATTTATTGATTTTTAAAAAAACTGAGTGTATTGTTTTAAACCTACCTGACCTCCTCCCTGTACCTCATTCGGGGCCATAACACGCTCCTGTCTTGCACCGTGCAGCGGATTTAGCGCTGCCACGGGATTACTAGCGAAAACAAACACCCCGCCGCCATCACCGGCGATCCCGCAGGCCACGCCCCCCACCCATACTATTTAAGCGACGCTGACTACTAGCGCCGTTCAGAGACCACTCTCCTGAGGCGGAAAGCCGGGAGCATGTTCATTTATTGATTTTTAAAAAAACTGAGTGTATTGTTTTAAACCTACCTGACCTCCTCCCTGTACCTCATTCGGGGCCATAACACGCTCCTGTCTTGCACCATGCAGCGGATTTAGCGCTGCCACGTGATTACTAGCGAAAACAAACACCCCGCCGCCATCACCGGCGATCCCGCAGGCCACGCCCCTCTTCGAGGCCACGCCCCACCTTGCCGTCCTCCCGCACATATAAAAATGTTTATCTTCAGGACGCGCAGCGGATGAGCGCAGCGGGCACGCCGTTTGCGCGCCGATGGCACGCCAAAGGCAAGCGCGTCTGCGCCCGTCCGCAACGGGCCGGGACCAGGGGCCATGCCCCCTGATGCTTCATCTCTTAATTCTTCTATCACGTACTCTAGAGATGTCCTCCTTAGCCTCAGACCAGCACACTGTTTACACAGTTTGCCCCTGAATTGTCATCTGGCCCCCATCACCTACTCTAATGAATATGCTACTTACCAGTATGCATCTGTTCTTGGCATGTAGGGCTGCTAACATTCATATCTTAGCATTAGATCGCCGCCTAGTGTTGGGCTCGGATGATCGCACATTGTTGTCCTGGAAGAGTCTTCGAAGTATCCTGAGATAGGTGGCTCCTCCCCTGGACTACAGTGCGCATGGGCATCGGCTCCATCCCCAGATTGTTTTTCGCCATTGTGGCAGAAGATGGAGTGAAAAGTGTAAAGGATGTCCATGCTAATGAATAAATACAATAGTATATCTGCAGCTGCGACAGGCACCGGGGAGGAGGGCGGGCGATATGAATGTTAGCAGCCCTACATGCCAAGAACAGATGCATACTGGTAAGTAGCATATTCAGTTCGAGGCATGTGGGCTGCTAAATTCATATCTTAGCATAGAATACATAGCAGTCCCTCCATCAGCGGCGGTTGCCCGTGCCAGCTGCAGAAACCTGAAAAAGTGTCTTCAGAACAGCCTGTCCTACAGCAGCTTGCTGCTTGGAATGCACATCAACACAGTAGTGTTTTGTAAAGGTATGTGGTGTAACCCACGTGGCTGCTCTGCAAATATCCTCTAAAGGAATGTTCCCTAGGAAAGCCATGGATGCCCCCAGTTTGCGTGTGGAGTGCGCTCGGGGGGGTATTGTTAAAGTGCGCTTGGCTTTTTGATAACATATCTGGATGCACTTAACAATCCATCTGGCTATCCCTGCTTTGGAAATCGGGTTGCCTTTGTGTTGTGGTGCGAAGGCAACAAAGAGTTGTTTTGTTTTTCTAAAGGGTTGTGTTCTGTCTATGTAGTACATCAACGCCCTCCGTACATCTAAGGTATGGAGCATTCTTTCCGCCACCGTTTGCGGGTTTTGAAAGAATGCTGGTAAGTCAATAGTTTGGTTTAGATGAAACTGTGACACCACCTTCGGAAGGAATTTGGGGTTAGTGCGTAGCACTACCCTATTCGGATGAATTTGAATGAATGGCTCTTGGATTGTGAGCGCCTGCAGCTCACTGACACGCCTCAGAGACGTAATAGCTACAAGGAAAGCTACTTTCCACGTAAGGAACTGGAGTTCACACGAGTGCAGTGGCTCAAATGGTGGTCCCATCAGTCTGGTGAGAACGACATTGAGGTTCCACACCGGAGCTGGCGGTGTTCTCGGGGGAATGACTCGTTTCAGGCCTTCAAGGAAGGCTTTAATGGCGGGCACTTTGAAGACAGAGAGGTGCTGCCTGTTCTGGAGATAAGCCGCTATGGCGGATAGATGTATCCGAATGGAAGTGTACGCTAGATTGCACTTGTAAAGATGCAACAGATAGCAGATGATGTTGGGGATAGATGCATCTAGCGGGTTGACGTCATTGGCTGTACAGTAAATGACAAAACGCTTCCACTTTGCAGCATAGCATGCTCTAGTAGTTGGTTTCCTCGCCTCCTTGATGATGTTCATGCATTCCGGAGGTAGGTTAAGGTATCCAAACTCTAGGACTTCAGGAGCCAGATCGCCAGGTTGAGCTGTTGCGGATCTGGATGCTGAATATCTCCATGGTTCTGCGTCAAAAGACTGGGCGAGAGGCGCAGTCTTTGATGCGGCACCACCGAGAGTTCGAGGAACGTGGTGTACCAAGCCTGGCGCGCCCACGTTGGAGCAACTAGGATGAGAGTCATCTCGTGCTGCCTTAGCTTTCTTGCGACCAGCGGTATTAGAGGGGCTGGCGGAAAAGCGTACGCAAATTTGCCTGACCAGTTCATCCATATCGCATTCCCCTGCGACTGTGGGTGAGGGAACCTGGCGGCAAAGTGTTGGCATTTTGCGTTCTCTTTTGTGGCAAACAGGTCTATCTCCGGATGACCCCACTGCTGGAAGTACGGGTGGAGGACAGATGGGTGTAACTCCCACTCGTGCATTTGATGGCTGTACCTGCTGAGCAGATCCGCCATCTGATTGTCCTTTCCTGGGAGGTGTTCTGCCATGAGGAAAATGTTCCTCTGAATGGCCCACTTCCACATGCTCTGAGCCAGATGAGACAGCTGTGGTGAGTGGGTGCCTCCCTGCTTTTGAATGTAGTACATCGCGGTCATGTTGTCCGTCCGGACTAGCACGACTTTGTTGCACAGATGTACAATGAAGGACTTGAGCGCCATGAAGATTGCCATCAGTTCCAGATAGTTGATGTGCATCTTCTGTTGCTGCGTCGTCCATAGTCCCTGCACTGTGTAAGTGAGCACATGAGCTCCCCATCCCTGGAGAGATGCGTCCGTTGTCAGGACAATCTGCGGCACAGGCTCTTGGAACAGTCGGCCCTTGCAAAGGTTGTGTGGAGTCCACCAATGCAGAGAGTCGTATGCCCGACTGGTAACCAACACTAGGTCTGTCAATTGCCCACGAGCCTGTGTCCACTGATTCGCTAAGCACTCCTGGAGCGGGCGCATATGTAGCCGTGCGTGAGGGACTATGAAGATGCAGGAGGCCATCATGCCTATCAACTGCATGAACACTCTCGCTGGAAGCGAGTGTTGTGGCCTGAACCTTTGGATCAGAGCCTGCATGCTGTCTATCCTGACTTGGTTTGGCTGAGCCATGGCCGTCAGGGTGTTGATCGTCGCACCTAGGAACTGCCGGACATGTGCCGGCTGAAGATGCGATTTTGGGTAGTTCAGGGAGAAACCCAGATCGTGAAGAAGGTGAATGGTAGTCGACATGTCCGCGGCGCACTGTTGCTCTGACTTGGCTTGCACGAGCCAGTCGTCTAGGTAGGGGTAGACATGGATGTTCTGCCTCCTGAGGTGCGCCGCTACTGTCGCCAGACAATTGGTGAACACCCTCGGGGCTGTGGTGACTCCGAAGGGTAGGACCTTGAACTGGTAGTGCCTGCCTTGAATAGTGAACCTGAGGTATTTCCTGTGTGACGGGTGTAGTGGAATGTGGAAATAAGCATCCTTGAGATCTAAGGTTGCTAAGAAATCCCCCTTGTTTAGCAATGGAAGAATCTGTTGCAGTGTAAGCATGTGGAAATGTTCTGATAGTATGTACAGGTTGAGGGGACGTAGATCTAGAATGGGTCTGAGAGATCCGTCCTTCTTTGGAATAAGGAAGTACAGGGAATAAACCCCTGTGCCTTCCTCTCCCACCGGCACGAGCTCGATTGCTCCCTTTTGCAGCATCACCACTACTTCCTGCTGCAATAAGAGCAAGTGCTCTGCGGACATAGGCCTTTGCCTTGGCGGGATGTTGGGTGGAGTGGACCTCAACTCTAGGCAATAACCATACTGGACTAGTTGTCGCACCCACCTGTCTGTGGTGATGTTTCTCCAGACGGGCAGGAACTGCTGTAGTCTCCCCCCGACAGGTGTTAGGTGGTCGGGGGGCAGTGACAGAGAGTCACTGTTTGCTTGGAGCAGAGGAGCGGGAGCTGTTGTTTCCTCTGCCGCGACCTCTGTTGCTGTTATTTCTGTAACCTCCCTTGTTCTGTTTTGTGAACGAGGATTGTGCCCCACCTTTAGAGAACTGGGATTGTTGACCCATTTGTCCTCTGGTGACTCCACGTGCACCTGAGCGACGAAAATTGCTGCCACGAAACTGTTGTGACTGCAGGGCCCCCATGGACTTAGCAGTTTCTGTGTCCTTCTTTATTTTCTCTAGGGTGGTGTCAACATCTGGACCAAACAGACTATCAGGATTGACTGGCTGATTAAGGATTGTTGTCTGAATATCCGGTTTAAACCCTGAGATGCGGAGCCACGCTTGTCGTCTCAGCATAACGCTAGTGTTGATAGCTCTAGCAGCCGTGTCCGCAGCGTCAAGTGCACACTTGATGGCTGCATTTGAGATTAGCTTTCCTTCCTCAATGAGCAGTTGGGTGGCTTCTTGGAACTGTGGAGGCAGGTGTTGTACAATCTGTTCTAGGGTGTCGTAGTGCGCCCTATCGTAACGCGCCAAGAGTGCCTGTGTATTGGCGATGCGCCAAAAGTTTGATGCCTGTGCAGCTACTCTTTTGCCCCCTGCCTCTAGCACTTTGGACTCCTTATCCGGGGGAGGAGCTTCACCCGTTGTCTGGGAGTTGGCACGTTTCCTGGCATTGGCGACCACAAGAGAGTCCAGTGGCAATTGTCCCCGGATGTATGCGGGGTCCGCAGGTGCAGGTCTGTACTTTTTTTCAATGCGAGGGTTGACCACTCTCGCTCTTGTAGGCTCCTTAAAGATGTCCCCAGCATGCTTGAGGACTCCTTTAAGCATAGGCAGTGTCTTTACTGTCCTTTCAGAGACTGAAAAAGTGTCGAAAAGGAAGTCTTCCTCAACCGGGTCGGCATGCATGTCCACATCATGATTGGCTGCCGCCCTTTCGAGTAGTGCATGAAAACCTGCTGAATCCTCAGTCGGGGATGCACGTGCATTAAAAAGCTGCGGGTCCTGCCCCACACCCTGGGTGTTCTGGTCACCAGTGTCATCATATGAATCCGGTTGTGCATCAGGTTCATTGATAGGGAAATTGTACTGCTCGTCTTCATCATACCCCTCACCCGCAGAGTGTTCTGGGGAGGGAGTAGGGCTCCGTCTCGGAGGAGGCTGGATTGGTTCCGTGAGGCCTGAGGCGTCAAGGGGCACCCTCTTCTTCTTTAGTGGGATGACATAGGAGTCCACTGGCTCCGAAGTGATTTTCCTCTTATAGAGGGTCAGTTTGCCTGTGTCAGCGTCGATGAAATGCTCTGAATCGTCCTCTGATTCGAGTACCCGACGTGGAAGCGGGCCAGTCGGTGAAGAAATCACCTGTTTCGGTGCCGATTTGGTTGAAAATGCTTTCGGCGCCTCCTTCGGCGGCAAAATAAAGAGAAGTTTCCCAGAAGGCTTCGCTGGAGTGTCCTTTTGCGGCTGCGGCGATGGTATCGGAGCCGACGGGGCAAAGGCCTTCTCCCTGATTCTTTGCAGTGATTCGGCTATGAGGGACGGCTCACTCACAGTTTGTTTCGGCGCTGACGAGGATGGTTTGATCTTTCCCTCGGATCCGACGTCCTTGTGGACCTTGTGCGCTTTGGGCGCGGATCCTGTCTTTACCGCCTCCGATTCCTGTGTTCGGGGCGCAGACTTCTTTCCGTGTGCCTGCGCAGCCTCCTTGGAGCCGACTTTGGCGGGCTTGGACGGCGTCGTAGCCGCTGACCCGTGCCGACCATCTTTTTTGGAGGACCCCTCCTCTGGCGTCGGTTTCGATTTTGCAGCATCGGAATCGACGGACTTCTTCGACTTCTGCGGACCGGAGGTCGACGGAGTCGATGGGGTAGCGGGCACCGTCGTTTTCACCGGCACGGCAGCCATCTTAGGGACACTCGAGTCCTTAAGTTTCGGTTTCGTTTTCGGGTCGGCCATTTTAGGTGTTGTCGATCCCGATGGTTTCGGTTTCGGTTTCGAAACAGTCTGCTCAGCAAGTAAGTCCGTGGCCGGGCCCGAAGGCGGGGCTGTGGCTTGCGGCAACGGGTCTTGGGTAAGGCAGACAGGCGATCCCGTGTCCCGGTCGGTATCCTCGTAACCTTCGGGGCAGAGCTCGTCCCCCGAGCTGTCTGCCGCGGCCCCATAAATCTCATCGTCGTCTCCTACCTCGTCGACGTATTCAAGGCCTTGACCCGCGACTCCGTCGTCGTCTCTCGGATCCGCCTCGACCTCCGTCTCGGGTGGGGAGATTTGGAGATGATGACCCTGGTCCTCTTCGTCCTGGTCGCCGAAGATGTTCTCCGGATCCGGGGCCGCTTGTTTAGCTTCCATGCGCACCGCACGCCGAAGCTTGAGAGTCTTCTTTGAGCGGAACTGTGCACACAACTTGCACTTGCCGTCGTCGTGGTCAGGCGAAAGGCATTTGTTACACACGGGGTGTAGATCGATGTGTGGGTACTTGGACCCACAGAGCGGGCAGTACTTAAACGGGCTCCGCTCCATGTCCGAAAAGTTTTGCAGTCGTGTCGCGATGAGAAGGCCTCAAAGTTCCGAGAGCGAAGAAAACTCCGCTTATTCCGGCTCCAAGAGACGGAAGACTCGAGACCGTGCGCAGACAATACCGACGCAAGAAAATCGAGGCCTTTTGGCCGCTAAAAGTTAGTTTTTCTTGGTTCCGACAGTAAGACGTCGAGACCACATCCGAACCCAATGGCGGAAAAAAACAATCTGGGGATGGAGCCGATGCCCATGCGCACTGTAGTCCAGGGGAGGAGCCACCTATCTCAGGATACTTCGAAGACTCTTCCAGGACAACAATGTGCGATCATCCGAGCCCAACACTAGGCGGCGATCTAATGCTAAGATATGAATTTAGCAGCCCACATGCCTCGAACATGTAACCTCTCTCTTTCCTCCCTCCCCTCTTTAACAAATATAGCGACCTGTAATTTCCCTCCCTCTCAACCTCGGTCTACACACACAAAGCCCCCACAAGTGTTTTCGTTTATTAGCCTAAACTGTAGGTCTCTGGCGAAACACAAGAGAGACATCTTTGATCTTCTTATCTCTATGCAACCAGCGGCACTATTTCTAACTGAAACATGGCTCAAAGATTACTCTGGCCCTGACATTGCATCCGCCCTCCCCGACAACTACACGTATATAGGGAAAAACAGAGTGGGGAAAGGGGGTGGCGGCATCGCCATAATTTTCAATAGACTATATTCCTGTAAATGGGAGGACTTTGACATACCGAACAGCAAAGCAGGATATTTTAAACTTTTGCTATCCCCTAATTTCACCTTTTCTGGGATGCTCATCTATCGCTCACCTGGCCCTGCCAGCTCGTGGGCCACTGCCCTTCCCGAGCTTATTGTCCCTCTACTTCAGGACTTCACGAATTTCACGATCATCGGTGACCTAAATTTGCATTTTAATGATCCATCTTGCTCGATTACCTCCAATCTTCTTCAGGACCTAGCAGCTCTTAATATTATCTTACACAATACAGGCCCCACCCACAAAGCTGGGAACCTTCTTGATCCCATTCTTTCCAATCTCGAATCCATTGTGTGTAGCCCATCTCTACCCATCCTATGGTCAGACCACTATTTGGTGACTTTTTCTGTCACTCCTAGCTGTTTGTCCAACCTTCCCTTGACCCCCACTGAACTTAGACCTTTCAGAAAATGGAATAATCTGGACCCTATAAAACTTAACTCATCTTGAGAATACCATACCCCTTACTGTAGTCACCAACACTAAAGCGGAGTCCCTAGTTAACAGCTGGCTAACTGAAGCTGTTAATGCTTGTCTACCCCAGCAAAAGAAAAAGCACAACCAACATCACCCCCCCGCGCCCTGGTTCAGAGATGAATTGAAAAAAGAAAAAACATTATGTAAAAACCTTGAGAGCAAGTGGCGCATACACTACGACACAGACTCTAAGCAAATATATAAGACCGCCTTATATAACTACCATATACTTTGCAAAACTGCCAAAAGAGAATATGTCAACATTACCATACTCGAGGCACAAAATCGCCCCAAGGCATTTTTTAAGGTTGTACAAGAACTATCGGGAGCAGCATGTCAGCCTAAAGCGCCCTGTCTAGACACCTCTCAATGCAATTCCCTGGCTGAATTCTTTATCTCCAAAAAAGATGCCATCTATGCTAACTTTGATAAGCCGATCTCCCCCTCCCCCTCCCCAAATTTACCTGATTCGGCCACCTTATGTGTCCCTGAGGCTTCTGTGGACAAGCTCTCTACATTTCTGCAACAGAATAGCCCCCCTAACAGGCCTGTTTCTGTGATTTCTCCTCAACCCGAGAACTCAGAGGAAATCCATATTCCTCCGGCTCAGCATATCAGTACCTGGGATTCTCTTAACAGCTCTACACTCATCAACATCATCAATAACATTAAATCTGGTTCTCCACTGGATCCTCTTCCCCCTCAAATGCTAAAAATTCTGGACACCCCCTCTCTTAATCTTATTTTAGAGCTACTTAATTCCTCCCTCAGATAAGCCAAGGTCCCCCCCGCTTGGAAACACGCTATGATTAAGCCACTACTAAAAAAGGCTAATGCTGACTCTAATAACCCATCTAATTTCCGCCCCATTTCTCTCCTCCCTGTTTTCGCTAAAATACTAGAAAAACACCTTATCACACAACTTACCCGGCATATTGAATCCAACAAGATCCTCCATCCATCTCAGTCTGGCTTCAGATCCGGCTTCTCAACAGAATCCACTCTGTTGGGGGTCTCAGAAACTATTCGTTGCCGAGTGGATAAGGGGGAGACCGTGGCACTCATTTTACTTGACTTGAGTGCCGCTTTTGACACGGTCTCCTACCCCATCCTCATTAATGCCCTTCGATCATCTGGCATCACCGGCCCAGCCCTCAACTGGCTCATTAGTTTTCTCCCAGACCGTACTTTCCAAGTCTTTTCCCCCTCCTCTGTTTCTCAAACCTATAAATCAGTGCATGGTGTTCCCCAGGGCTCTATCTTAAGCCCCTTACTTTTCAATTTGTATGTCAGCTCTCTGGCCTACATTGCGGAACAAGCAGGGCTAACCATCTACTCATATGCCGATGATACACAGATCATTTACTCTCTCTCAACCGGTTCCCATTCCACCTCTTCTTCCCTCTGTGTCGGCCTTAGTAACATCGCTAAGTGGATGCACGAAAACAAACTTAAGCTGAACGGGGGGAAAACAGAGCTTCTCTTATTTGGTAAGAACACTACTCTGTGGGGCCCCCAACATTGGCCCACACAAATGGGTAAGCTCCCCGTTCCATCTAAAACAGCTCGCAATCTGGGCATCACTTTTGATGATGAACTTTCCATGAAACATCATGTGGTAAAAATTTCCTCCACCTGCATTACCATCATCAAGTGGCTTCGTAAGATCATCTGGATGCTCCCTCAGGAGATCCAGAAAACCGTAGTCCAGGCCTTAATCACCTCTAGACTAGACTACGGCAATATTCTTCTCCTGGGGGCGTGCAAAGAGGTAACCCGTAGACTTCAGACAGTCCAAAACATGGTGGCTCGACTGCTCTGTAAACTACCTAACACATCCCCCACTTCCAACTCAGTTCGTAAATTGCACTGGTTGCGTATCGAAAGCCGCACAAAATTTAAGGCCCTCTGCTATATGCACAGGATAAACATAGGCCAGGCCCCATCATACCTTAGTACTTTAGTGCATCGATACAGCCCTGCCCGCACCCTTCGATCTTCAAATCAGCACAGGTTTCAAGTTCCTAGAGTTAGGAGAGCCAAGATGGGTGGTCGCTCTTTCTCCGTCCTGGCCCCTTCCCTCTGGAACTCTCTTCCATCATCTCTTCGTACGGAACCCTGTTATCTTAAGTTTCGCAGAGAAGTCAAGACTTGGTTATTCAACCAATAACGCCGCTTCAGCCTTTATTCTGCTTCAATCTGCTTTCCCCCTCATTTTTTGGTCCTTAGCGCCGGGAAACCTCCGGGTAGCTGTGCGCTTTATAAGCTTAAATATAATAATAATAATACTAGCCTGGAGGTCGTACGCTTCATTACCTGACTGGCTAAGTTTTCAGCATGTCCTGGTGTCAAGGGGGCCCAGGACAAAGAGGAAGGCTTCCTTTCCTGTGAAGGGGAGCCACATTTGCATTTCAAAGGCTGCAGCCCTTTGAGGCTTGCAGCCCAAGACAGGTTAATCAGCAGGTCATCGTGTGGGAGGGGGTGTTACACCCTCTTCCCGGACAAGCTTTTGTTCTTGGTCTCCAAAAGGCTCTCACTCTAGGGGGTCAGAAAAGCACCTCGGGTGGCAGGCTGGCAGAGACCAGTCAGCAGACACACCAGAGGCTGGTAGGTTTTCAGGGGGCACTTCTAAGGGACCCTATTGATGCATGTATTAGTAAATCTAACACTGGAATCAGTGTGGGTTCCCAATTCGAGTAATTTGATACAAAACATCTCTATCTTCAGTGACGCCATCATGTAGTTGGGGAAAACATTTTCACCAGTGCCCAGCACATGTCTTTAGAATGGCTTCCCTGGTCACTAGTACTGCCAGTAATCGGACTGATTAGCACTGGGGCTATCTGCTCATGTAGGTATGCCCTCACATGTAATATTTAGCACCCTTCCTTAGGGCTGCCAGGCCTCAGGTAAGGGGTGACTTACAAATATGACATGCAGTGGAAGGGGACTTGGCACATAGGGCTGTGTGTCATGTCGTGTTTTCACTTCTGTTTGCACCAAGACACACAGCATGCAAGGCAGCCTTGCATGTGCTTGGGAGGGTCACTTAGAGTGGCACAATTTGTGCTGCTGCCCTTCAGGACACTCTTTAGTACCTGAGGTGCTACGTACCATTTACTGAGGGTGCTAAAGGTTTTGCATCGGGGGAAACAATTGTACAGTTTTGGGGAAAGACCAATGGTACTGGGGATCAAGTTAGCAGGAACTCATTACACTTCAGTCAAAGTTGCATCAGGTTCCAGGCAAAAAATGTGGCGGGGAGGGTATTTCAACAAGTACCCTACTTCCTACACAAGTCAGTACCCCATCCCACAGGCCAGGAGACTCAGCCAAAATCTGGGAGAGTCTTCCTAGTCAGTCAGGCGAGGAAGATTGAGGAAGCAGGTTGGATTGTTGCAGGGCCTACTCGGCCCTGCACACTTATGTCTAGGTCATTCCCTTTGGGGAGCTGACGTACCTCAATAGTGTTAGGACCCAAATTAAAATGACTTCTGTCTGCCTCTTCAGCCTCCTTGCCCATTGTTTATGGCATGGGATCAGAGGCGTCCACCTCTGCAAGCCATAACTTAGCTAGGGCAACCCCCAGCTTAACCAAAGAGGGTCAGTGGACCTAGCTCAAGGAGTGGGCCACGTTGAGTGCATATGGCGCACAATGTGCTTTTCATTTAAATCCTTGCTGACTGGGTAATGCACACGTTATTACCTGTGTAACGATATATCTGTAAGATACATTAGTTATTGATAAGATTCCTTACCTTAGAATAACCCCAGGCGTCAGGCTGGATCCGGAAAGTTTTTCTGCTTAGCAGTACCTCTGCGCGCCAGTATGTGGCGTCCTGCGACTCCGCGTCCGTCACTGGCGTTGTAGGCGCCGAGATGATGTCACAGAGAGTTCTGTACACAACTATTCCGCGCCGAAACGCAGAGCCATGCCGGAAACTGACAATTGGTGCATAAAACTAAGGCCCTAAAATGGGATGACCTTAACCCTAGTTAACAGTTCGTAGAACGGGGAGGATGGGCGGTAAGGAATCTATCACTAACTAATGTCTCTTACAGATATATCTTGACACAAGTAAGTAACTTGTGCATCTGAAAGAGACACGTTAGTGATAGATTCCTTACCTTAGAATAGATACCCCAGCAATACCAACCCCGGTGGCGGGTCTGCGAACAAGATTACACCAGAAAGTCATGGAGCACACAACGGCCAAAGAAGCCATCTCTCCAGACCGGACTGTCAAAGCAGTAGTGCTTGGTAAACGTGTGCAGCGCGGCCCACGTAGCTGCCTGACAAATGTCCTGCAAGGGAAAGCCGCGTCCCAGGGCAGTAGTGGCCGTAGTCGCCCTGGTTGAATGGGCACGCAGCCCCACAGGAGGTTCCTTTCTGGCCAAGGAGTAACATGCTTTGATGCACAAAACGACCCACCGGGAGATGGTCCGCTTGTGCACAGCCCGACCTTTTTTGGCACCCACGTAACCAACAAAAAGCTGATCATCCACTCGGAACTGCTGTGTACGCTGCAGATAGAATGCGAGTGCACGTTTTGGGTCCAGACGGTGGAGCCTCTCTTCTTCCCTTGAAGGTTGCGGAAAAAAGGTGGGCAAGGTGATGGTCTGCCCGATGTGGAAGGGCGTGACAACCTTTGGCAGAAAAGAAGGGCGGGTCCTTAAACCACCTTGTCCGGATGAACAGAAAGGAAAGGAGGTTTGGAAGAAAGGTCCTGGAGCTCACTCACTCTTCTGGCAGAGGTGATCGCAACCAGGAAAGCCGTCTTTAGAGTGAGAAGACGCAAAGGACAGTTAGAAAGGGGCTCAAAGGGTGCGCACATCAGAAAAGTCAAGACAAGATTTAAGTCCCACTGAGGCATTATGAAGGGCACGGGTGGAAATGTATGCGTAATGCCTTTAAGAAAACGGTTAACAACCGTGGACTTAAAAAGAGAAGGCTGATCTCCAAGCCATAGAAAGGCGGAGATGGCCGAAAGTTAAACTTTGACAGTGCCCAGAGCAGAGCCCTGCTGGGCCAAAGAGAGAAGGAACAGAAGAACCTCAGAAAGAGGGGCAGAAAGGGGATCCACAGCCTTCGCTGTGCACCATGCTGCAAATCTGTTCCATCTGCAGGCGTATACCGTTTTGGTGGAGGGACAAAGGTAATGCCTTGATGTTCCAGCCATATCCAGAGGCGCAGAGCCTCCCGACATAGTGTCAAGGACCCCAACCCGCCCTGTTTGTTGCAATACCACATGGCGGTGGTGTTGTCCGTGAATGACTGCACTACACTTCCCCGGACAGAGGGAAGGAATGCCTTCAGTGCAAACCGGATCGCCGGCAGCTCCAGAAGGTTGATATGGAGCCGGGACTCCGCCGGAGACCAGAGGCCTCTGATTTCCACCTCTCCCATGTGGCCTCCCCATCCCAGGAGGGACACACCTGTCACCACGGTGTGCTCCAGTTGGGGAAGGGAGAGGGATCTGCCACTGACCCAATCGTGATTCGTGAGCCACCACTGAAATTGTCGTGGAGCGCCCTCCGAGATCAGTACGTGAACGGACAGGTGGCCATCAGACCCATAAGCCGGAGGGTTATCCTGACTGAAATCGGGGATAGAGACCGAAAAAGCTGAATCATAGCCTGAATATCCTGGACTCGCCGCTCCGGAGTATAAACCAGAAACAACTTTGAATCCAGTACTGCTCCGATGAAAGGGAGCTTCTGACAGGGACTCAGGTGCGACTTTGGCACATTGATGGAGAACCCCAGCAAATGCAGGAGGTCGATCGTAGTTTGGAGGAGGGGGCCACTGCCTGGGGCGAGCCCGCCTTCAACAGCCAGTCGTCGAGGTAGGGGAAGACTGACACCCCCAACCTGGCTGCGACCACCGCCATCACCTTCCTGAACACCTGAGGGGCACTGGTTAGGCCGAAGGGGAGCACGGCAAACTTAAAATGCTCTTGGCCTACCATGAACCGCAAGTAACGCGGTGGGCCGGCAGGACGGGATATGAAAATATGCGTCCTGCAAGTCCAACGCTACCATCCAGTCTCCAGGGTCCAGGGCAGCCAGGACATGGGCCAGAGTGAGATCTTGAACTTCTCCTTCCGAAGAAAGCGATTGACGTCCCGGAGGTCCAAGATGGGGCACAAGCCCCCCTTGTCCTTCTTGGGGACAAGAAAGTAGTGGGAATAACAACCACTCCCTACTTTCTGATCGGGGACGGACTCGATGGCCCCCTTGGCAGGAGGGCCATGACTTCCTGACGGAGAAGAGCAAAATGATCCCCCGACATGCGGTGGTACCAAGGTAGCATTGCCGGAGGGGAGGACAGAAAGGGGAGCGAGTAACCCTGACAGATTATCTGCAGCACCCACTTGTCCGATGTGATTTCGCGCCAGTGGTGAAGGTGGTGGCGGACCCTGCCAACTACCGGTGTGGGGTGCCCCCTGAAGCTCGGATTAGGAAGGCTCAGAGGTGGAAGCAGCGGGGGTGGAGGTGGACTGACCCGCAAGCTTGTTACCAGATCCGCCCCTGCGGAAGCCACGTCCGCGGCTGCGCGGAGGCTGGCTTTGCACAGGCTTTGTGGAGGAGCGTGCTTGGGTGCTTTTAACCTGGCCACGAAAGGAACGATACCCAGTCGTGGCCGGGCTCTTCGTAGAAAGACCCAAGGACTTGGCTGTGGCCCGCGAGTCTTTAAAGCGCTCCTGGGCACTGTCAGCCTTGTCACCAAAGAGGCGGGAGCCATCAAAGAGCATGTCCATGAGCGAGCCTTGGACATCGGGCGATAACCCGGTAACCGCAACCAGGCATAGCGCCGCAACGCCACCGTTGTGGAGATCGCCCTGCCCAAGGAATCAGCCGTGTCCAAACCACACCTGATGGCAAATTTCGCTGCATCCTTGCCTTCCGCAATCGCTTGGGAAAGGACAGCCTGGACCTCCTCAGAGCACTGAGGTAGGACCTCTGCTACTGAATCCCAGACTGCATGGGAGTAACGGCCCAATAAGCAGGCGGTGTTAACCGACCGCAACCCCAAGCTGGCTAAGGAGAATAACCTCTTACCATATTGGTCCAGCTTCTTAGAGTCCTTATCCGGCGGAGCCGTGAGAAAGGCACTCTGCAATGTCGAGGCCTGAATGACCAGGCTCTCAGGTATGGGGTGAGTGGTCAAGAAGGCAGGATCACCAGGCACTGGGTGATGACGCCTAGCGACGTTCTTATCCACCGGTGCCCCCGAGGCCGGCCGCAACCAAGTACCCAAGAGGACTTCGGTAAGGGCCTCACTGAATGGGAGCAGTGGTTTCGACGACTTAGATACCATCTGGAGCACCTCCGTAAGGAGATTGGTCTTAAGGGCCACCGTAGGGAGGTTGAGCTGGAGAGTCTCGGCAGCTCGGTGCAGCACCATAGTGTAGGTAGCGCCCTCCTCAAAGTCACACTGCCGCGCAAGGGGGTCCTCGGAGCCGTCTCAGTCATCATCCGGAGTAGAAGGAGCCGGTCGCGGCGGCAGGGCTGGAGCAGGACAGGGGGCCAGCGGTGCTGGGAGCGGCGCTGGCCGGGGCTGCACCAGAGCCGCCTCCCAATGTGGATCCCAGATCGGAACTAAATGGTCCGGGAACCGGGGCAGGGGTGGGATATACGGCACCCAGTGTGGAGCCAGGGGTGGCGCAGGGGCCAGAGCCAAGGCCAAGGGCAGCGCCGGAGCCAGCGGCACTGTACCTTGTGGTGCCGGAGCCAAGGGCGCTGGGTCCAGTGGATTTGGGCTGGCACCAGAGGCGGGGGTGCCGGGTCAACAGGATCTGGACACCGGACAGTGGTCCCGCATGCGGGAGCCCGAGGCCTAAACAGGCAGTCCATGGCAACAAGAAACTCTTGCATTTGTTCGGGAGTCACAGGTGGGCCTGGGTATAGAAAGGCCGCAGGACTCCCAGGTTCCGGAGGAGCCGCAGGGGCAGAAACCCTGTCCCCCTTGTCCGCCTCCGAGGAGTGACTGAGGGAAGTCTGAGAGCGAACACGCTTCTTCGACTTCTTCTTATGGCGGTGAATCCGAGGAATGACGGCCCTGGTCCTGCGAGCGGTCCCGTGAACGGCCCCTAGACTCGGAGCGGCGCTGAGAGAAGTGCCAGACCTCCAGCAACTTCCGGCGCCGCTCCCGCAAGGCCTTCGGGGCCATGGCACGGCAGTCCCGACAGTCCTGGGAGTCATGGTCGGTCTCCAGGCAGTAGAGGTAGACTTCATGGGGGTCTGCCACTGACATATTACGTCGGCATGACCCACAAGACTTAAAGCAGGGCATCCCTACGTGCACCAGGAGACAAAAGTCTCAAAAGAGGTACTTGCTCAATCCGGATCTGCGCATTCGGCGCGGAAAAAGAAAGAACTGACGTCAGCGTGCATGGGTTGCGCCTAAGTACTCTCCGTGACGTCATCTCGGCGCCTACGATGCCAGTGACGGACGCGGAGCTGCAGGATGCCACCTACAGGCGCGAAGAGGTACTACTAAGCAGAAAAACTTTCCTGATCCAGCCTGACGCCTGGGGTTATTCTAAGGTAAGGAATCTATCACTAACGTGTCTTTCAGATAAATCTCTTTTAATGATGCCCTTACCCTCTGTATGGTATCTCTCAGGGGCTTGACATTGTCCTCCAGCTCATCTGAAACCAGTGGAGGGGTCACAAAGGATCCTTGTTGTTGGTACTGAGCATAATTCAGTTTTTGCCAGCAATTTATTACGGTTACCCAACAAGCTCTATGTTTGAACTGAGTAAAGAGCACGGTGCTAGTGGTTCCTGTTCAACTTTGTTTCATTTTTCCCACGTTGCTATGTTTCCCAGGCGATGGCCTGGAATTAAAGGGGAGGTTCCTTGTTAGAGACATCAATGCCGCTTCTATCGCTTACAGCTTTTATTTCTCACAAGCGGCTGACAGTTCCCTCAAAACAGTATCTTTTTTATTTTTTATTTTTTTATTTAACCTAATCGCCCCTGACTCCTTATACTACAAACTAATAACAATGGGGGAAAGGAGAGCGCAAACCAGCTCATATGGAACTGTCTGTAGCAAGAGAGTTGTAGAACAGGATGAAGATAAATGCACTATGGAAGAAATAGATGACCTAAACTGGGAGGTGGAAACAATTCTTAAAGGAAAACAGTTGGATCTCCCTGGCCCAGGATAAACAATTGCAGGAATATTCCAAAAGGGGTGCAAGTCTGGCATACAAAACGTTCCAGCGTGCCACAAAAAAAAACTGACAATAAGCGCAGAGCGAGAGATTATCTTTTTTTTTTTTCCCCAAAAACCTTTATTGGAGTATGCATAGAAAAGTACAAGAACGGGCCTACAACCTCACGGGCTGGCCGCTAATAACAAGGCAAAATGCATGTAAGAAAATATACACCCGTGGATAGGTACAGTTCAAGTACAGAGCGCTACTCTATAGACATCACAGAACAATTTGTATTTTTATTTTTTACAAAAAGAAAACATAAACACTAAAGGCGAATGGACGATAAGTAAGGTCAGCCCAAAGAGCGGAGGGGACGGTTCGATCAGGAGAACACACCCAGAGCCCGGAGGCTCCAATCAAGTCGGGGAGGGGGGGGAGGGGAGCAGCGGGGAGAACCGGAAGTATAAAAAAACTTTACGGAAAGGTTCCGGGAACTCTAGTCTAGGGAGAAAGGACAATCTCAGCAGTGTTATCAAGGGGAGGGGTGCAAATACCCCCACGATATTCATTCCACTGGCCCCAAACCTTCGTCCACGCCCTGGGTCTGCCCCATGCCACATAAACCGTCTTTTCACGAAACATGGACCAGTCCATATTGTCCTCCCACCTCGAGAGCTCAGGGGGCCTGGAAGCGCCCCAGAGTTGCGCGACATCCCGCTTCGCAATCATGTAACCAAGGGTAGCCCATCTGGTCTGGGCCACAAAGTAGTCAGTGGGTTCCCATACATTCAACAGACATCTGCGAGGCTCCGGTCGCAGGGCCACCTCCGTAACAGCAGTCATCACTTCAAGCACAGCAGTCCAATAAGCAACTATAACCGGGCACTCCCAAAGGATATGCAAAAAGGTTGCACTCAAGCCACATCCTCGCTTGCACAGCCCATCCGAAGAAAAGCCCATCGTAACCAGACGCGGACCAGTGACATAGACTCGATGAAGAATCTTAAGTTGAACCAAACGGAGACGGGCAGGAATGGCCACCTCCTTGGGAGAAGAGAGCGCCGATTGCCAATCCTCGTCGTCCAGTTCCAACCCATCGCGAACCCAAGCCTCCCGAAGTCGGATCAGTAAGTCCACCCGATTATTAATCAACTTCTTGTAAATCAGAGAAATAGTACTATCGGGAAGATGCCCATCAAGGACACGGTCCTCGAGGGGGGAAGAGTCAGGCAAAGCCTCATCAGGAGCCAAGACTGAGACGAGGGCATGTCGGACTTGCAGGTAGCGAAAAAATTCCCTACCACTCAAACCATATTCCGCCTGGAGGGCCTGGAACGACTTCACACAACCATTCGAGTACACGTCACCCACCCTACAGATCCCAATCACATCCCAGCGGTCGAAACCTTTGGTAGACCAGAGTCCGCCCAAACGTTCGGATGCATAAAGCGGTGTCGCTAACGTCAATCGATCCTCCCACCCCAAACTCACACTCGCAGCCCGCCACACCGTTACTGCAATCCTGGATGGGCCCACAAGATGGCGCCCGGCCGATCGGGAATAAAGCGCTCTAGTAAAGTCCCCACCTGGTAGCTGGAGTCTGTCCATCTCAAATGCAGGATTACGACCCGGGGAAAACATCACATGATTAATGGCAGACAACTGGGAAGCCCAATAATATCGCTTGATATCGGGGAGCGCCATGCCCCCGTCATACCAGGGGATGGTGAGCTTTGCGAGTGCGATACGGGGTCGCCCATCCCATATCAACTGCCGTTGAAGACTCTCAATCTCTTGGAAATAGGTCTTAGGGATAGCGTCATAAGAGTTGTGAAGCGCGTAAAGGAATCGCGGCAAGGACATCATTTTAAACAGGGCCGCCCTGCCCAGCGGTGATAAAGGAAGCTTGCGCCAACGGGCCACATCCAATCGCAGTCTAAGCAACGGTGGGAGGAGATTATGCTCAAAGCGGAGCGTCGGGTCCAACGTAATAAAAATCCCTAAGTACTTGAAGCCCGAATGGACCACTTGAATGGGAAGTCTACTCGGCAAGGGGGGCAAAACCCCCGAAAGAACATATACACAGGACTTGGCCCAATTAATAACGAGGCCCGAGTTGGCCCCAAAAGAAGCAAGAACATCAAACAGAACAGACAGAGATTTACGCGGGGAGGTGAGGTATAAAAGGATATCGTCCGCGTAAAGCGAAACGCGGTCCTCAAAGTCCGGAGACCAGCGAATCCCCTTGAGAGACGGTTCCCACCGGAGCCAGGCCGCCAACGGTTCCAAGGCGAGAGCAAACAATAATGGAGACAAGGGGCATCCCTGACGGGTACCCCTGCCGAGGGTGAAAGGAGCCGAGACCCTACCATTCACCACCACTTGCGCCAGAGGTGCCGTGTACAGCAACTTGACCCAACCAATAAAATCAGGCCCAAAACCGAATTTCTCAAGAGCCGCCCAAAGATAGGGCCACTCCACCGTGTCGAAGGCCATGGATGCATCCAACGATGCCAAAATGGCCGGCTCCGTCAGAAGCCCCGCCCTCGCGATCGCGCCATGAAGACGACGTAGGTTCAGAGCCGTGTTGCGGTGTGGGATAAATCCAGATTGATCCGGATGGACCAAGTCACTAATGACCGTCAAGAGACGGGTGGCCAGGAGTTTCGCCAACACCTTGGGTTCAACATTTAGTAGGGATATGGGTCTATAGGAGGAACAAAGATCACGTGGTTTGCCCTCTTTGGGGATGACAACTATCGTGGCTAGTCTCTGATCATAAGGGAGAGTACCCCGGTCCCGGGACTCCAGAAACATGGCACGGAGATACGGAGCAAGCCTATCCGGACGCAATTTGTACAATTCGATTGGCAACCCGTTCGGGCCCAATGCTTTGCCAGAACGGAGGGAACGGATGGCAGTAGCTATCTCATCAACCGTAAAGGGGGAGTCCAACGCCACACGGTCCGAATCAGAAACAATGGGCAAGGCTATATCACGCAATAGAAGGCGAGAGTCAACCACATCCCTCACAGACACAGGGGTATACACCACACGGAAATACTCGGCAAACCGGTCAACTACCCCAATCGGGTCCGTTACACTCACACCACAGGCAGACTGAATCACGGGTACCACACAATTAGCTCTCTCCTTCTTATCCAGCCATGCCAGCAATTTACCCGCTTTATCACCCACATCATACAAACGTCCCTGTTGCTCCCGAAACATCAATTTGGCGGCATCCGTGACCAAGGACTTATAATCAAATTGTTTCAGACCCAGGGCATGGAGCTTCTCAGGCGTGACACCAAATTCCAGGCCCTCCTCCAGTACAGAAATTTCCTCCTCAAGGTCAACCACTTCTCTATTCCTCGCTCTCTTAGCCTCAGCAATAAGGGAGAGGGCCTGCCCACGAATCACAGTCTTAAAGGCCTCCCACAGGGACACAGCAGATGAAACCGACCCCTCGTTATCCAGAAAATACGAGTCGAGGGACTTAAGTAAAAGGGTGCGGGTCTCAGGGGAGGTAAGATACCACGGATTAATGGGAGCCACCCTGCCCGCTGCCTCCACCCCAACCTCAAAACGAAGCCAGAGCGGAGAATGGTCAGAGATACCCCTGGGCAAGTGCACGATCTCACGCACAGCCGGGGACTGAGCCGCAGGCATCAGGAAATAATCCAGCCGAGACAAACTCCCATGGGCCCCGGAGTGAAAGGTGTACTGCAGCTGCGTAGGATGCAAAAGCCTCCAGCAGTCCACTAGGCCGAAGGTATCCAAAAAGCCACCCAACCACTGCTGAGCCACCGGGGTATCCCTAGGAGGGTGGCGATCATGAATGCCAGAGACTACGGAATTGAAGTCACCAGCCAGAAAGAGAGTACTATCAGGAAGGTCCAACAAGACACGGCCCAAATCTGAAAAGGTGGAAGTCTGCAAGCCGGGGGGAACATAAACAGTTAATAAGGAAAGGGTACGGCCTTCATACCGACCCACAAGGACAGCATACCGCCCCCGGTCATCCTGTATAACATCATCAATAGCCAGGGGGAGGGAAGCCCGAATGAGGATACCCACACCCCTGGAACCCGAGGTGAACCCCGAATGTGCTACGAGGCGATAGCCCCACCTGTTCATTGCATGACAGACATTGCCTATCAAATGAGTCTCCTGCAGGAAAACAACATCAGGAGATAAACGTCGTATACATTTCAACACCACACTGCGTTTGATACGATCACCCAGACCATTAACGTTCCACGAAACAAATCTCAACCCGCTACCCCCCATCCCACCCGACAAAGCCCAAACCCCCCATCAATGAGCACGACCACAAAAAGCAATTCAAATACAGAATAAAGTCGCCTTGAACACAGAACATACAAACAATGAACTTCCCAACCACCCACCCCCCAAATAACAGGAAAACGCCCCCCACCCTGCACCCCTGCAAAAAGCTAAAAAGCCACCCCAACCTGCAGTGTGCCTGTCGCCCAAGAACCCCTATTCTACACAAAGACCCCGGAGGAGGAAAGGCTCCGGCCCACCCGCCTCCCGATCAATAATAACGAGAATAAGACCATACATCAAAACACATATGAGGTAGAGGAACATAGGCTTACATCCCTGGAAAAGTCATACAAAACAAGGCATCAGTCAAAAAACGAAACGTTTAGCTCTCAACACCACCTTCAGCACCGCCCGGGTGGCCTTCGGACTCAGTCTCAGGAGGTCGATTAGGCAGGGAGTCCAGCCAGTCCTTCACAGCCTCTGGCCGATCAAAAAAGAAAGTTCGATCATCATGCTCCACCCGCAGCCTGGTCGGAAAGAGCATTGCGTAACGCATCCCCAAGTCCCTAAGACGTTTCTTGGCACCACGAAATCCCATCCGCTGCTTCTGGACCTGTTGGGAAAAGTCCGGATAAAAGTTCACCGTGGCATTTTCGAAGGCTACTGGGCCCTTCGCCCGCGAGGCCTGCAGGATAGCGTCCCGATCTCTGTAGTGGAAAAGCTTGGCAACAATAGGTCTCGGCGGGGCGCCAGGCTTGCCCTGGCCCCCTGGAACACGATGTGCGCGCTCCACTGCGAAAAATTTATTAAGGCCAGACGGTGAAAGGTGATTCTGGATAAGATCTTCAACCAGGAGATCAACCGAGTGGGGTTCTGAATTCTCCGGCACACCAACCACGCGAACATTACAGCGACGCGCCCTGTTCTCAAAATCCTCCAAGCGCCGGGTCATGAAATCGTTCACCCTGCGGAGATTGCCAATCTCCGTCTGAATATCAGAGACGTCCGTCGTGAGGCTGGAAGATTTGATATCCAACGATTTCACCTTTTCGTTCGTCTTGGAGAGATCGGCTCGAATCAGATTGACCTCAATCGCCACAGTGTCCAGTTTGTGGGCCAAAGTTTCATACTGGTGGCCTATGGATTCCCTCATGCCAGAAATGGCGCCCATGATGTCTTGCAAGGAGGGCTCCGGCGACGCATCTAGTACTTGGTCCGACGCAGTGGGACCGGGCAGGGCAGCTCCGGGGGACCCCTTAGAGTGGGTATAACGATCCATGACATTAGTTTGAACCGGACCCCCGCGCAGAGGTGCCTTCGTCTTGCGCGTCTCTCGGTCTCCTCTGCCCGCCATTTTGAAGATGCGTCACAAGCAGTGTCACCAGGGTCGACAGGCCGAGC
Source organism: Lissotriton helveticus (assembly GCF_964261635.1). NCBI lineage: Eukaryota > Metazoa > Chordata > Amphibia > Caudata > Salamandridae > Lissotriton > Lissotriton helveticus. The sequence continues at coordinate 1,352,894,786 of NC_136059.1, read as the reverse complement.
ACCAGGAACGGAGGCCCCTGGACCAAAGGACTACAAGAGATGTAGCACCAGGATAGATGCAGCCCACTCCAGAAACAGTGCAGCCAAGGGCCAAGCAACCTACGTGGAGAGCGGCCGCAGCTCTGGCCCAGCCCTCTCACCAATGTACCAGTCCGAGGCAGAAACGAAACCGAAACCTAAGAGGGGGTCTCACACGTCCAATCCCCCTGCCGTTGTTGTTCAACTTCAAGACGGCCACCGAACCTCACCCAGTCCCGGGCGCACTTCGAGGGCGGAGCCCAAAAGTTCAAGTGAACATAATTCAGACACCCAATGTCCAAATTCGTTTATGAAAAGTCCAGGTAGATCAGCCCAACGTCCTCTATATGAATCCTCGCAAAAATCAGGATTAAATCAGGATATTAAGCCGGGAGCGGCGGGGGTCCGGGGAGCGCTGTGCTCACGCGGCCATCTCGGATGCCCGCCAAGCTCCTCCCTGGAGCGAGAGATTATCAATGCCCACAAGAGGGCTCAGATTGATGGTACAGAACATGGTGCGGTGGAGTCTTCTCATGGTTCTAATGAGTGTAACAATGTTATTGTTGCTCCTTAGGCGCCATGCTCTGAACCATTTTAGCGCCCTGGCAGCCAGGAAAATCGTAACCCCATCCGATGAAGAAATACGAGAAAGCATGTTACCTAATCAACCAAATTATTGTAATTTGGGCTAGAGTATTAAAGATCTTAGAGGTCTGGTTATACAGTTGGGGTGGGCGAAATACGAAATTCAAGACTTCAGGTTGCCCAATTATGGAACAAGACTGAAAGCCTGGGTAGGAGGCAAAGGAGAGGTACAGATTACGTTTTTAAAAGATGTATGTATGGATGAGTGCAGTAGGGACTATAGGTCCCATTAGGGAGCGGATTCAAAATAGGGAGGGAACTATGATGCAGGTCACTCAAAGGAAGAATAACCAACAATGTAGAGATCTCATGTACCCCACAAACCTATTACACAGACTCTCAAAGAACGCCCCCATTAAAAAAGGAGCCACACAGAGAATTGCAGTAGTGTATTCCAATATTCCACATCTGAGTCTCTAAGATGGAGATACCCAGAAGGCCAATTGGACAAATAAACTAGATGGCTAAGTAGGGAAAAATTTCCCCCAGAGAATAGATCATACTGTCAAAAAGTTATATATGATTAATGTTCCCAGATTTCCGGCATGGGCAAAGGAGGATAAAGACTCACTCAAGAGTAAAGTGATTCACTGGATACGAAATCAACATTGTTCTTCCCTGATAAGATCTGATCTGTTAGAAAGGAAGTGTTGTAAGGTGAGCAGCTTGACAATATATTCCTTGAGCTTGAGCTCAGCAAAGAGGATATTGTAAATTGGAATAGTGCACCTATCTCTGCAAACCTCCCCCAGAGGGCTCCTTAATACAGTTTAATCCTCCAACAATAAGTATTGTATTCATAGTTTCAGCAAAATATCACCTGCTACACAGATAAGAGGGTCTCTAATTGTGCCTTTCGAGTGACATCATGATGAAGGTCTTGATCAGATTAATTGACATGAGAAGAGAAACGGGGTACTCTATGTGAGATTTTAACATCAATTAGGTATTCACCCTCACCTTTTATCCTCAGTACCCCTAGTATACACAAATATGGAGACAGATAGGGACATAGAACCACAAATGGGAGGAATACACTCAATATTAACTACTCCACAGCATACGGGAGCATTAAGCAATTTAATTCACTCACATGGAATGCAGCAGGACTAAAATCCCAAGTAATTGATCCTGAATGGGGCACCTTCATTCCATATATGTGTATTCCAAGAGACAAGGGTTCTCCAACCAATATTTAGGTTGTGGTTTATAAATTATAGTATAGAGGCAAGATGCTCACCTGCAGGTCGTCCGTCAGGAGGCGGCCTGATAATTTGGGTTAAAATGCCCTTGGCATGTAGGGTAAAAAGGTTATGTTTCAAATAAACTGACATTCTCGGTCTTGACATAAATAGTACAAAAAGGCCTTTACCATAAGACTCTTGAATATATATAACCTTTTTCTAGCCCTAATCAGAAGTCAGAAACTTTGCTTGCTCTGGAAGAAATCATGTAGCCTTCCAATAGTGGAAGCCATCTTATCTTAGTTGGGGATTTTAATGCAGCATATGAGCCCTTGGACTTTATTCAAAATCATATACACTATGAGGATGATGAAAGGGGTGTCCCAAGACTGTTAAATCACCCTCTAAAGAGGAGCACTAAGGTTACATTGCAGATACCATCACTTTAGGTTAGCATATGGCCGCGTATGTGCAACTGGGGCTTAACTCAGCCCGGAGTGCACATTTTACATTTAGGAGGACAAACTCTAAAAGGCAGATCGATTATATACTACTCGACTTAAATATATGACTTATAGTTAGGGATATGAAGTTTATTGATAGGTTAGACAGGGACCACAATGCCGTAGCACTCTAATTGGGAAATAGCCCATTTTCGTTTCTGTTTTTTTTATAAATGAGTTTATTGGTTTTAGTTACAGCCATACAGAAATAGTTAGATGACATTTTTCAAGTTATTCAATACAGTACATGGGCATACATTGATTTAAGGTATACAAACATTTCCATCTCTCTGCATTTCTGCGCATCTCCAGTTCTACCGTAGGGGACACACAAATATCTCCACAATATTTATTCCACGTTGACTACTTCTGATCCCATTTTTTGGGGCACCCCCTAGCTACAAAGACTTCCGTCTCCGCCAACATGCACCTATCTAGCTCTTTTGCACTCAAGGTATTGGATGGCGGGTTCGCTCCCCGCCACCCTCTCTCCAGTTACTGTTTGACTAACATTCACCCCAGTGTTGTGAAGTGCTGTACGTCTTCAGTGAGGTCAGTTGCATCCCATATATACAGCAATCCCAGTTGTGGCGTCAATACTAACTCCTTTCCCAAGGCCGTCTGCATGTGATCCGAGGTTCCCTCCCAGAGGGTACGTATAGCTGGGCAGCTCCACAGAATATGATAAAAGGTGGCCCTGCTGTCTGCACCCTCTCAAATAAAGGTCATCAGGTCTAGACCCTATTTTCGCCAAAGTCGTCCCTGTCATGTATGATCGGTGAAGTATCCTAAGCTGTATGAGCCTAAACTTAAGTGTGATGGCCGCTTCCCTGGGGGACATAAGAGCCAATTGCCAACCCTCTTTACTTATTGGGCCTAGGTCATCCTGCCACCACTCTCTGAGCTTTGGAAAGGTGTCTGGCAGGTTATTACTCAACTTTTTATATGTGAGGGATATCGATTTGGAGAGCAGAGACCCATCCAGCAAACGGTTCTCCGGTGGGGTATGTCTTTAAGGGTTGGAAACGCAGCCTGAATTGCGTGTCTTATTTGCAAATATCTGTATATTTCTTCCTGAGCCAGGTGGTATTGGCTCTGAAGGTCTCCAAATGCAAGTACAGAACCCTTTTAACCAGGTCCTTCACTGCTGAGATACCTATGAGGTCCCATTTGTCGAACCTAGGCTGATAGCACAGCATGACCAGCTTCTGTGTAGCTCGAGAGGACGCCCGCCCATCCCAGACGAGAATTAGCTATGCGCCATATTTCTAGTGTATGTTGGGTGGGTCCAAAGAATTTCCCTTTATTCTTCCTATCACTGGAATATAAGGCCCCTAGGTAACCGGAGCGATCAGTTTGAAACCTGTTGAGAGCGTATGCCGGGTCATCGGGCGGGTGATCTAGCCAGTGGTTAATAGTCACCAACTGCGCCGCCCAATAATAGAGTTGTAGGTCAGGCAGTGCTGTGCCTCCATCGTACCAGTCTTTTGTTAGTTTCTTTAGTGCCCACCTGGGGGCCTTCCCATCCCACAACAACGTGCGGATTTCACCGTCTACTGCTTTAAAATAAGAGTCTGGGACTCTGTGCGGGCAATTATGGAGAATGTACAGAAAACGAGGGAGGGCCAACATTTCAAAGAGGGCAGCTTGACCCAAAAGTGAAAGAGGCAGGGGCCTCCAGTGCTTCACATCAGCTCGTAGTCTAGCCAGTGGGGGAGCTAAATTGGAGCTGTAAAAAAGAACCGGATCCGAAGTGACAAAGACCCTCAAATATCGAAAGCCCTCCTCCGCCACCGCTATGGTGCAGTTAACCGGAAGTCAGGGGAACTGGCCCGCATCAGGAACAATATGGACTTGTGCCAGTTACTCACATAGCCAGAATACTTGCCAAAGATCGTGAAGATGTCAAGCACTACAGGAATAGACTTGTACGGGGAGGCCAGATATAACAGTATGTCGTCGGCATACAGGGATATACGATCCTCGACCTCAACTGCCCATTGCATCCCCCGCACCATAACATCTCGGCGCACCCATGCCGCTAGGGGATCCAACAGGAGAGTGTATCAGCGGGGATAGTGGGCACTCCTGTCTAGTACCTCTTTTTAACCTAAATGTCCGGGACGTGTAGCTGTTGACCCTTACTTGTCTCAACACATCAGTGTACAGTAGCTTCACCCAGGCTATAAATTTAGGGCCTAATCCTACCTTTTCCAGGACTTCGAACAAATACAGCCATTCTATTGAGTCGAATGCCATTGAAAGATCGAAAGACAACACCGCCGCGTCGTCTTCAATATACGCCCTACGAGCCATCACGTTGTGTGGGTGTCGTATATTAAGGACTGTATTCCTCCCTGGCATAAATCTGGATTGATCCAGATGGATCAGTGAAGCAATGACCGTCACCAGCCTATTAGCCAGGACTTTCGCCAATATCTTTGCTTCCACATTAATCAGCGAGATTGGCCTATAAGAGCCACAGCTATCCGCTGGTTTTCCCGGCTTATGGATTACTACGATGGTAGCTAACCGTTGATCCACTGGAAGACTACCCGCCTCCAGGCTTTCCTCGTACATGGCCCGTAAGTGTGGCACAATTCGAGAGGCAGTGGCTTTTAGAAATTCTACCGGTATATCATTTGGCTCCATCGCTTTCCCGGATTTAATCTGTCCTAAGACCTTGCTAATTTCTTCATTCGACAGATCCCCGTCTAAAGTGTCTCTCTCCATGTCTGAGAGGACCGGCACATCGCTGTCTCGGAGGAGCGGACGTGAATCGTCAGCCGTGTATCGGGAAGAGGGGGGGGGGGGGGGGGAGTATACCTTTCCCAGGTGATCTGCAAATTCCTCTGCTATTTCCCGTTCATGTGTCACAATTTCACCCCCTGGCTTTGTCAGTCTGTGTACCCACCTCATACCTTGTTCTCGCCTCTCCAACCACGCTAGAGTCCTACCTGCCCTATCTCCCATTTCGTATATCCTGTGTTGGGTGTTGCGATACTTAGTCATCGTGTGTTCCCTAGTTTTTATCCGGTATTCATCTTTCTTCATTAAAAATCTATGATTAGTGTTGGGTGAGGGATCGTGTGCATGCTCCCGTTCCAATTCTAAATAGCACATTTTTGATTAGTAATCTCTAGCATGGCATAATTGATATACCTATTGTATCTCCTTATGATGGAAGGAGGGTAAAGTGGCCGTTTATACAGTCGGATGAGGATACACTTGCCAGCATATATACCACAGCTGTTACTGCCCTAACTCATTTGGCGAGCAAGAGCAAACAGACCTGCTTGTTATGCATACATTTAACATCCTACTTGAATCCATTCAAAAATATTTCTATAGGACCTTCAAAGTGAAAAGTATTAGAACAAAGGTGCTAATCATTGCAAGATAGCCAAGCAAAACCTCATAAGCTCTGTAAAAAGCAGAAGTCAAACTGCTATAACAGAAGAGAGGAAGTTCTATACAAAGATGCAAGAATTAGCCAAGAAGAACTGGGAGGAGTCAAACTGGCAAGAACTAGTTATATCAGCCAAAATAGAGAAAGATTGTTTTGGCACTTGCTCGCCAAAGGGGTACCATTTATTGTAGAAATGATGATTTCCATAAAGAACCTCATACTTTGGAATTGCACTTTTCTCAATTATGCTCCACAGGAGAGATAGGTGTGCACCTTATTGTAGGTAGGGATGTTGTGTTTATGTACAGGAATGGGACAGCACCCCCACAGTTGCATTCTCTATGACAAACAATAACAACCATTAAGCTAATGAAAAAAGGGTAAAGTGCCAGGACTAGATAGGATTCTAGGTGGCATGTACTCTTCAGAACCGGTTGTGTGGGGCTATACACTTAATGCAATCTCTAATGCCATAGCCAAAGGGACAGATATACCAGAGACATGGAAGGGGGCAGAAATAATTGCAATCCATTAAAAAGGGGATACAAGTGATCTTGTTAACTATAGGTCTATCAGTTTGATTGACAATGCCCCCCCCCCAAAATATATTTTAGTAAACAGTTCCTGTTGAAAACACAAACGTGGATGGACGACAATCAAATCCTGTCCAATTTACAAGCAGGATTTAGGGCACATACAAGCACTACAGATCAGGTGCTTCACTTCGTATTGATTCTTTGGAAGACAATTTTCATCAATAAAGGGCACTTGTATGTAGTGTTCATAGATTTAAAATCTGCTTTCGTCCTTATTCCCCGAGAAAAGCTATGACCTTCTTTGACTGAGGTGGGAATGCAATTGGAATTACTATGTTTACTAATCCGACTGCATAGTGGGAACTATACACAAGTAAGATTGGGAAAGGAGAGTAAACTAATAGGCTGCATAGATATTACAAGAGGATTGAGACACGGGTGTGTCATAGCCCCAACTTTGTTCACCCTCTACATAAATGGATTAATAGATACCTTATATGACTGTAGAGATGATTGCTCAAGGTTAGCCAACTAACAAATCCCTGCTCTCCTCTTCGCAGCTGACACATTGCTAATTTCCAAAACATGTGGTGTTCCAGAATATTTTAGATCAATTCTCAGATGCAAGTTCGCGCTAAATAAACTTTATAAATAAATAAATGTATCAGATTTGTCCTTAAAATCAATGCCACCAAAACCAGATGGATCACTTTACGGCCACATAAGCCTTTTAAAGGAAAGTTGAGGCTTGGCTCGGGTAATCTGGAACAGGTCAAAGAATTTTATTATTTTGATGTAAGACCGTCTAGTAATCTAATGTGGGTCCCCCAAATATTGAAAAGTCAAATGTCCCTAAATCATGTTGAGGCTGCAATTAGGAATAAATCGAATTAATCTAATTTCCGAACAATATCACTGGTTGGAGTAGTGTGGCTCACTGGTTAGAGGCGGCAGACCCGGAAGCAGAGAACGGCTCGAGACCAGGGTTCAATTCCCGACGCGGCAGGGTCGTGGACCATGGTCAGAGGACTTGATAATTCTCGCCTCGGTGCCTACTCTAACCAGGGATCACACTCGGCAACTCTGGGCATTAGCTTGCCTCATCTCTACAACGGCCCCCTACATTCACCGGGGATGCCTGGTTTCACCTCGGAGATACCCAGTATGGACCATCTCACAGGGATAGCCAGGACGGGTTCCCCAGCTGTCTACAGCGCCACGACGCCTCAGGGCAGCAGTGCGCTTTACAAGACACATACATTTACATTTACATTACATTTACTGGTTCTTGAGATTTATCATGCTATGGGCTAACATTATGGGAATATGAAGAAACCAAGGGCTTAAAAAAATAGAGAATAGGTTTATTAGAACAATATTGGCATTGCCAACAAGCGCCCAGCTTGCCCCAATGTGACTTGATTTGGGGCTGAGGCATGTTACACTCATTGTAGCTCTTAAACCCATTATATACTGAGTGAAGCTGTGGACGGGTAAATTCCAGATGCCAGTGAAACAGGCAGTCGCAGAAGTAAAAGAGCTGTATAAACAACTAGTAACACCCTGGCTCAAAGACAAAGTTCAGGATGTATGAATTAGGCCTAAAAGGGACATGGGATAACCCTGAGTCCGGCTCAGGGAATGTTAGCCCTACTGAAGAACAGATTTTAGGATTACTTCCAGGAAAGGTGGATGTCCTCATCAGAACATTTCACTTCATCAAGGAGTTTTATTTACGTTAAGTGTGTCCCAGCATTTCAAACCCCTCCCTCCCCCCCCGCAAGATCTAGATTTCTAAGATTTAGGTATGGGATCTTACCAGTGAATGTTTTCAGAAACAGGTGGCGGTGAGTGCTATTACACCCATGAGCCCTAGCATGTTTGTCAAGCACTGAATCTGTGGTACTTTTAACGTTTGTTGCCCTACTTATGTAAAGGCTAAGAGAATTAGGCTAATTTCAGCTTGCTGATGATTATCCACAACGTGACTTACAGATGTCATGCGCATATTAACCTCTAAAAATACTGAGTGGTTTGCGTACTTGGTATCCAGGTACCTATTTCGTGATTAGCGCAGCAGATGTCATATAATAAATGCTGCTTAGTTGCTTCTTTGGCCAAGGTTATACTAATATGCACTTTCTTCAGACAATTTCCACGTTTTCGTGATACTTATTGGAAGTGATTTATAGTCTTAGAACTTGGCAGAGCATTTGAAATAAACTATAACTATGTCTCTGATAAAGTATGAAAATGCTGATTAATATACTTATCATGGATGAGGAAATAAACTATATGCACTTTGTAATTGACAGCGTCAAGTACTAGCACTTTACTTAGGATAAATAAGCCTGGGTGAAGTGAGGCATGATTTACTGCTAAAGGAACCTGATGGGGCTTTGTTACCAGAGTTAATTTTGAATGTACTTGATGAATTATGGAATGCTGCTAAACACTCGTTTGGTAGCTTAAGAAATGTATCACATGCTTGTTAAACAGGATAGCATCTAGCACAAGCACTTTATGTTGGACAAATGCCAACTAGTGGGGAAATTGGTATTGGATACATGTTTTATTATTTTAAAGAATTTCGTTATGTTTTCATAGCAATCTTGTGATCCTGTGCCCAGTAAAAGATGAAATGTTGATTCAATTTCCTATGTTTATCAAAGGAATATTCTATATGCATTTTAAAGATGATGTTGTTAGGCCTGTATAAATAATAGTTTAATGTGTTAGAGTTATGGAAGTTTTGCAGTATTATTTAAGGACACGGTATAAAAGGAAGGGTGATTGTAGATACATAACCATCTAATAATATTATTAACTGTGCTATGATGTCACTAAATTGGATCTGGTAGGAGTTTATTGCATTATAATTCATTTTTATACTATCTTTTTAATGAGATGATGTGATCAGGAATATTATGTATACATTGTTCTATGTGTAAAATGTATTATGGTCAAACTTGAATGAGTAAACTAACCACTACTACTAAAGAGGAGTTTGAGTGAGAAGGCTTTGCTCCTTGAGAGGGACGAACTCACACTGGTCACCCTAAAACAAAGTAAGCCAGAAAATGTGAGATACAAACCACATAGCCAATGGTAAGCAATGGGCGGAATGCATTCCCTGAAAAGCTTTCAGAATGTCCCCAAGATGTCTTTAGCGCACCAGACAGTTAAGCTCTCTGGTAGACTGACTTAAAACTAAAAAAAGAGAGAGTGAGATGAACAATAATACACTTTTTATGTGCTGGAAATTTGGCAATTCCAGCATGCTATTGTACTCTCACAATTTAAGGTCGAACACACCTCAATAAAACTATTCCTGCACTGATGAAGAAATAGCATTATATATTACATAGCATTATATATCCCCTTAATCACATCAAAATTGTTTCCCCGGAGTAATGGACTACACATCTCTTGGAGCTGCTTTCTACAACTGCATCCAAGATAGAAATGTATATCAAAGTATGCCTTGTTCTATGCTCCCATATTTCTGATATTCATTCCCTGCTACAAACATTATAGCTTATGAAGTCCGTACATGGTTTTAAGGAAGAGGAAGCTTTACTTACAAAACACAAAGTAATATGTTTAGGAGACAATATGCAATTGAGTGGGGAAGAATTGTTAATGAATTTCACAAATAGCAATTGTTAGGCCCTTCCTTATAGGTCAACGATGAAGAAGGTTTTAGGAAAGGAGACAGCTATTCAAATATTTCATATAGGTCTCTGCTGCCAGGACTGTACTGGCGGATGAAAATAGTACAGATGTTACGGTGACATTTATGGAGCAGTGCTGGTAATGATAACTCTAATAAGAAGTGTAGGGCTGCTCTACTCCTTGGTGCCATTACAGACATATACATTAAAGGTGATTAGGGACAATGTTAAGGTCGAAAGGAGGAAACCTGAGAGGACACATACTGAGAGTGGATAATTGTTGGGGAACAGATACTCTGATAGATGGTGCCACACACCAGAAGATCTATGTGGAAGAGCGACTCCAAAGACAAATAGGAATGCATCCAAATATCTAATTCCAGTTGCTTTCTTATTACATCTATCATCGGTAATATAGAACTGTACAGCTGTTATTTACTATTTTAGTATTTTCACAAGTAGAGAGCCATGCAAAATCCAGCCTTTCTAACTTTTAGCAGAGAAATATGTTTTGGAGCCTAATGTGAATGCCATTAAGGAAGCTGCACTGCCGATAAACCAACTTACAGTCCTGACCATGACAAATATGGCGTAGAAGTGATTTAAATTAAGACAGCAAACAATGATTGGTGTGGTCTACAATATTATTAAGTTCAACCAGTAGTGGTGTGTTTGAAAAATAAGTAACGTTTATGAGCACTGCATTCAGAGACAGAGGACTGACGCATTGGTGAGCTGGCAAACTTACGTTATGGTTCCTCAGTAAGTGCATAGATAAAAGTTTATGGTGCAGGGTCTGGGGCAGAGGTGAAGCACAAATCTGTAGCACTAGCAGGACAGACCTCCCCTCACATATGTAATCAAAAAATGCCATAAAAAGACGATTAAACTTGCCATGAAGATAGACATGAAGACCAGAAGTAAACCAGCAGCGTAGGCACAGGTGCATAACTGGTCTGCTTTTAAGAGCACCCATGTCTCTGCACATGCGTGGACAGTTGGCTGAAGGGTAGGCCAACAAGTCACAACTTGGTGCAAAGTAAACCGCAAGAGAACAAACTAAAAGGAATGGGGTGCAAGAATTTTGTAACGGTGTGTGATCTGTTATCAGGGCCGTGTGGCAAGATATAAAGAAACACAGATCGGAATGGGGAAATTGCCCGATCACATATATAAAAGGTGTCAAGTTCCCTATTCAGCCGAGGCATCTAGTTCAATCTTCTATGCTACCAGAGTGAAAGCCCAAATAGTGAAATTCGTGTAAGTGATTCATGCAGTACTAAGAAACAATAAAACGAGAATGAAATACTAACCCACACAAGTAATATGTACAAAATCTAAAGGCTAAAGAATAATTAATTAAGAGAGGCTTTTGTGCAGTCTGAACCCAGTCAGTGTTTTATTCTTGCAGACACTCTAGATGTATCTAGACGTTCACTTAGTCAATCACTTCTCTAGTACTAACTGCATCAGAGCTTTCCTAATAAAAAATGCTTAAACGTTTCAAAAGCTTTCTCAGAGACTTCAGATCTTACCGTGTCTCCAGGTTCACAGTCGGGGTAGTAAGGATAGTGAACATAGAACATGTCATTCCGCACAGTTTTCTTCCTCATCCTGCAGGGCCCTTCGGTCATCTCCAACATCCATTTGTCCAGGTGGGAACCAATGGGGGGACCCCAGAGGCTTCTCTCGCGCAGCAGCTCATGCTCTGTCTGGCACCACTCATCAGTTACATACTTTGTTACATTGTGCTGGCGCTGTAAATACAAAGTTTTACGGATATGTTTTACAGAATATGGGACTGCTGTAACATATCACATTTATCTGGCATATGCACACTATAGTTATGGTAACATTATCACTTAACCAAGAGGATTAGGATAACCAAGATTAAGTGTTTCATAAAGACTTTCACACATTCATAAACCCACCTTTAAGGATCCAATCACTAAAATCCACCACCTGCTGACAAGTGATTGCAAAAAACATGACAGACACAAAGCAACTGCCCTTTAGGAGATATAAACAGATAAAGAAACATAACCGCTTTCATCCATGTCTTACCATTCAGTCCACTGGCCAGATAGTAAAGCAGTCTAATAGTTGAGATTCAGAATCGGGTCTTCAGGAATGTATGTATGTATGTATGTGAACATGTGATTCCATAGTACAAACTTAGCTGAGAAGCAACAAGAGTTGTAAATTATGAGGGGTGTTGGGTGACTATACAGGCTCTTGCAAATCAAATGATATTGTACAAGTTTAAATTACACAATTACATATCACATATTGACATTTTAGGCACTAATATTTTTAAGGGATTTCTTAGAATCACATGAATCAGTGCAATCCAGGTCTCCATGGCCCATAGCTGGCAGCTTAGCCACTAGGCCACAAGGAGCTTAGGGTACTCAAGAGTACAGAAGTAAGCAACCTTTTCTACTCTAACGTCAAGCTCATTTTATACACAACATAGTGAAATATTCTAAAGTAGGAAGCTAATTCAGACTGTAGTAACAATGGTCAACATGGAGCTTGTGTTTCGAACCAGTCCAAAAAATATTTATGGATTTTGTTGAAGAAAAAACAAGTTTGATCGGATGTTGGCGTAATGTACAGAATTTAGTCCAACAAGTTACTTAACTTTGCTAACGCATTATCTGGTAGAGACAATATCTAGCCGCAGATTCCTTACCTTAGAATTTCCCAGGAGTCAGACAGGATTCGATAAGATTTTTGCGTGAGCAGTACCCCTGCCCGCCGGTAAGTGGCGATGATCAGTATCATAGGCACCACCTCGGTACATGGAGCCATGAAGTGCACCGACACTGGTATGTCCAGACTAGGGCCCTGAAAAGGATTAAGCCTAACCCTAGAAATCAGTCCGCAGAGCGGGGATGATTGGGGGAGGGGGAGTCCGTAAGGAACCTGTGGGTAGATATGGTCTCTCCCAAATAACGCGATACCGAAGGTAAGTAACTTGTTCGTCTGGTAGAGACATCTAACCGCAGATTCCTTACCTTTGAATAGATACCCAAGCAATACTGTACCCCGTGGTGGGTTGCGGACAAACTTTAAACTAGAAAGTCCTGCAGGACCGAAGAGCGAAATGCCCATCCCTGCGGACCTGTCAAGGTAGTAATGTTTGGTAAACATGTGCAGGGACACCCACTTTGCTACCTGGCAGATGTCCAGTACTGGGACTCCACATGCTAATGCAGTGGTAGCAGCTTTAGCTCTGGTGGACTGAACCATTAGGCCCTCAGGCGGCGGCTTCTGGGCCAGTGTATAGCAGATTTTAATACAGAGGATGACCCAGCACAAAATGGTTAGTTTTTGCACTGCCCTACCCTTCTTTGCTTCAACATACCCCATGAAGAGTTGGTCGTCTACCCAGAACTCTTATGTTTGGTCATGGTAGAACAACAACACTTTTTTTGGGTCTTGACAGTGGAGTCGCTTGTCTTCTTTTGAAGGATGTGGAGGAGCGTAGAAAGTAGACAAGGTGATGGATTGGCCCACATGGAATGGTATTACCACTTTCGGTAAAAAAGAGCCCCTAGTGCGAAGCATCAGTTTGTCTGGGGAAACAGACAGGAAAGGAGCCTTGGATGATAAAGCCTGCTGTTCACTCACCCTCCAGGCACATGTTATCGCCACAAGAAAGGCTGTTTTGATGGTGAGCAGTCAGAGGGGACAATTAAGAAGAGGCTTGAAAGGAGCACACATTAAGAAAGTGAGAACTAAATTGAGGTCCCAATTAGGCATAATGAAAGAATGGGTAAACATATTACAAGACCTTTAAGAAACCTATTTACAATAGGAACTTAAATAAAGAGGGTTGGTCAGGCAGCCGAAAAAAAGGCAGACAGAGCAGAAAGGTAACCCTTTAGAGTGCCCAGTGTCCTGCTGGACAAGAGTAAGATAAAAAGGAGGACATAAGAAAGGGAACAGAAAGAGGGTCAATAGACTTTTCTGTACAATATAATACAAATTTGTTCCGGGGCAGGCGTATATTGTCTTGGAGGAGGGATGCCTGGCTGCCAAGATAACATTGCAGACTTCGGGAGGAAAGTCGAAAGCTTTCCACTGTCTCTGCTCAATCTCCATGCAAGAAGGCACAAAGTTGACAGTTTCAGGTGGAGGACCCTCCCCTTCTGCTGTGACAGAAGATCCTCCTGAAGGGGCAACTTAATCGGAGGATTGATGCTCATGCTGAGAAGCTCAGGATACCAGCCTCTCCGTACCCCGTCCAGAGCCACAGGGATGATTTGGGCCAGGTTGTTCCTGATCTTCTTGAGCACTCTGGGTAGAAGTGGTATGGGTAGAAAGGTGGACAAGAGGCCTGAGCTCCACTCGAGATGCGAGGCCGCTCCAAAGGAGAGCTGCCTTGGAAACTTCAGCAAGCAAGCTGCTGACATTGTGCACTCTTAATGGAGGCAAACAGATAACCAAGGCTCTCTACACTGCTGAAAGAGACCATGCATCCCCGCTGGTTGGAGATGCCATTCGTGATCCGTTAGGCATCAATGGCTGAGTTTGGCCACCCTGGTGTTTAGGGAACCTACCAGGTGTTTCTGGTTTAAGTGTGTCTTGTAGCGCTGGGAGGCCTTTGGTAGCCATGCGCTTTATAAAAGCCCTATTCATTCATTCATTCATTCAATCAAGGATATACACTGTTCCAGCCGTTTTCAGAGACACAGGGACTCTTGACAAAGGGTTCATGGCCCCACCCCGTCCTGTTTGTTGCAGTACCACATGGCAGTGGTGTGGTCTATGCACACCTGCACCAGCCTTACCTTGATAGAGGGTAGAAAGGCTTTCATTGCCAGTCGGATCGTTTGGAGCTCCAGCATGTTTATGTGGAGTCCAGATTCCACCGGAGACCAGAGTCTTCTGATCTCCCAGATGGCCGCCCCATTCCAGGAGTGGCACATCAGTCACCACTGTGAGATCTGGTTGAGGAGGGGAGAGAGTTCTGCCTTTGACCCAATCGCAGTTCATTAGCCATAACTGTAGGTCTTTTGCAATTTCTTCCAAGATCTGGACCAGGTCAGAGAGATGCCCCTGGTGCTGCGCCCACTGGAACTTCAGGTCCCACTGCAAAGCCTGCATATGCCATCTGGCATGTGTCACAAGCAGGACGCAAGAGGCCATGAGGCACAGCAGCCTCAGGGTCATTCTCACC
The DNA here is from genome assembly GCF_964261635.1 of Lissotriton helveticus. Lineage (NCBI taxonomy): Eukaryota > Metazoa > Chordata > Amphibia > Caudata > Salamandridae > Lissotriton > Lissotriton helveticus. The sequence goes on along the minus strand of NC_136059.1, from coordinate 1,352,879,629 downwards.
GAAATCCAAGATAGAGGCTGAAACATCAGTATCATAGTCTGATTATCCCAGCCTCGTTGCTCGGAAGGATAAACCCGAAACTGAACTGTATCCAGAACAGCCCAGATGAAAGGGAGCATCTGAGAGGGAGTCAGGTGTGAGTTCAGCACATTGATAGTGAACCCCAGTGAATGCACAAGGTCCGCCGTAATCTGCAGGTGGGAGACGACAGCCTGGAGGAGCCCACCCTCAGCAGCCAGCTGACGAGATAAGGGAAGGCTGGCACCCCTGATCTGCACAGATAAGTTGCGACCACCGTGAACACCGTGGTGTACACCTGAGAGGCGCTGTTAAGGCCAAAAGGAGCATGATGAATTGAAAGTGCTCATGGCCTATCGTAAACTGCCAGTAACGCCGATGGGTAGGCTGGACGGGGTATGGAAATAGTTGTCCTGCAAGAACAAAGCTACCATCCAGTATCCTGGGTCCAGGGCAGATAAAACCTGAGCAAATGTGAGCATCTTGAACTTATCCTTTTTGAGGAAGACGTTGAGAGTTCTCAGATCAAAGATAGGGCAAAGCCCTTTGCTCTTTTTTGGGAATCAGAAAGTAGCAGAGTAGCAACCACTGCCTACTTCTGACACCAGAACCCTCCATATGTATCCCTTGGCCAAGAGAGCTGTGACTTCCTCTCGGAGCAAGGACTAATGATCCTAAGCCAGTCAGTCGTCAGATGGAGGCAAAGGAGGAGGGGAGGATTGGAAGGGAAGGGAGCTGCCCCTCCGAATAATCTGTAAAACCCTCCTGTCCGATGTTATGAACTGTCAGTGGTGGAGATGATGGCTGATTCTGCCACCAACTGGACACCCATGATCTTGTAGGTCAAGATTAGGAGGGCTTAGAGGCTGTGTCTGCAGGAGGATAAGTGGATGTGGCAGACCGCTAGGTACCTGACCCATCAGGTCGGTATGAATATTATCCTCATCCCCACACAGTCTGGGAAGCTTGCATGGGGTGGTGGCTGGAATATGGCTGGTGCAGGCGAAAGCCCCCTCCATAGCTACGAATGGGGAAATAGGCAGACTGGGGAGGGCATGGATCAGCTGCGAAGCCCATGGACTTGTCCGTAGCGCGCGAGTCCTTAAAACGCCAAGTCTGCCTTGTCTCTGAGGAGAATGGTTGTCATCAAAGGGAAGGTCAATGAGTGAAGCCTGGTCATCCCCTGAAAAGCCAGATGTTTTCAGCAAGGCGTGGTGTTCAAGTGTCACCATCGGCGAAACTGCTCTGCTCAGTGAGTTGATGGTATCCAAACCACAACTAATGGTGAACTTTGCTGTTCTTGACCGCTTGGGAGAGAACGGCCCGGGCCTCCTCCGGGGTCTCTAGCAGCACTTGTGCAACCGTATCCCAAAGAGTGTGCGAGTAGGGGGCCAATAAGCATGTGATGTTCACTGACTGCAATGCAAGGCTGGTTTAAGAATACGTCTTCTCTTGGATTCCTTGTCTGGGGGTTTGGTGATTAGAAACAGATACTGAGTGTTGATGGAAATTAGCTCTAAAAAACCTGTACTTGTGTTTCTTTGTAAACATTTATTGTGATCTTATGATGTATTAATTGTTATGTTTTTTAGGAAAATGTGTTAATGTACACTTTTATGATTTCTATATGGAATCGAAATAAAGTTATTTTGATTTGATTTGATTTGAGTCTGTAGGTGTGGGTGTGGGTAGTGGCAGCAAGCAATTGTCTTGTTTACAGGAGCCCCTATGCTGGTCTTGGCCAGGTTCCTAGTACTTCATCTGTTAGTCCTTTATTAAAAGGGAGCAGGGGTTCGAAAACGGAAGCTCCTGGTTGTAGCACTTCCGTCAAGATGTTAGTCTTGACTGCCACTGAGGGCAACTCGAGATTCAGGACCTCAGCTGCCCTCTTCACCACCATGGAATATGACGCTCTCTCCTCCGTAGACAGAGTAGGGGGGAGAAAGCATACCAGTATCTGGGGATGTGTCCAGACCACTGGCATCACAGAGTTCCTCACACAAGTCTATACCTTCCTGACCTTCTAACTAGGATATAATTGGGGCTGGCGCAGGGAGCATTTTGAAAGGTTGCTGTGGCATGGCTGACACCGGTCCGGATCCATGAACGGATCCACAGGGGCCCATTGGAGCCACGGCAGAAACCACTGATGTGGAACCAGATAGGGCCCTCTCCAATCCAGCGGGACCCATAGGTGCGCCAGAGGAGTTGCGCCACCTAATACGCTGTACATGGCCCTGTAAAATTACCTAAGCAAGAGTCACTCCAGCTCCTGGAAAAGCTGGGAGGCTCAGAGTCGGCCCCGACAACAATTCGGAAGAACTGTGCTGTAGTGAATAAGCCACTTTAGTGGTCTGATGGTCTGTGATGACCCTCGATCACCACCATTGTGTACTGATTTTAGTGTGCTATGTTACTTTAGCCTTAATGTAGGATGGTCTTGCATTAGAATAATCTTGCCAAAGAATAGAAGGTATGGGATGTCAAGGTGCAGGGTTGTTGGTGATGGTGCACACAGGTGCTCCATAATAGATACTGAGGGATTAAGTGCATAGTGTTATTTGAGTTAGGTGAATTATGACTTTAGCCTATTGGCTTTGACATGGTCTAATATCATTCTGCTTTCCAAGTAGTAGAGGCCTATGCTTGAGCAACTCCATATTCTAAACTGCAGCCATCTTCTGAGCCTCTGTAGGTGAGGTTATATTTTAGATTACATGTGTTGTCCACCAGTAGTGAACCAGACAGGACCGGTTCTTATCGGGTGGAATGTGCTCTCTTCGTGCCGAGTCAGAGCAAAACGCTTGGCCAGCTGCTTGTTGTGCTCTTGGTACGAGGTGGTACAGGAATCCAGTGAGAACTGTGGGCGGAGTTAGCTAGAAACTTCGATGGAGAGCTGCATTCTATATTAGAGAAAGGGGGTCCGAGAGAGGCAGAGATTCTGAGATTCTGAGATTCTGAGATGGTGAGATTCTGAGATGGTGAGATTCTGAGATGGTGAGATTCTGAGATGGTGAGATGCTGGTCTGGTGTTTTGGCGGTCTGATGATACATCACGGTGCAGACGTGCAGTCGTGTTTGTGCAACAGAGAGTCCGGACCCAACCAGAGAGGGAAAGAGAGACGGACCCTTCTTCAGATGCCAAGACGCCTAAGATTATGGTGAGGTGTTCCAGGTGTACTTATTGTATCTAACTATGCTTTTATTTTCAGGTTCTATGTATATGTATGTGTTAGTGATTGCTACAAATGTTTACTGTGTTCTTCTTCCTTGTCATTCTATTATCATGTAATAAAGAAACCCTAGAACATATCATTTGTTTGCATTCCTTGTGAGGGAAGGTCGGGACCCTTTTTTACCAAATACTTACAGAGGGATGGGCAATTCCCCTCTAATGGGTAATTGTTGATAAGGAAGGGAAATCGACTCCCATCAGGGATGTCTAAATTCTAATTATTCTATCCAATACATTGCTAGGAGGAGCATGCACTGTGTACCCTCTCAGATAGAGAGGTGTTGTGACTTGCTCTGCGTACCCTCTCAGATGTGGAGGTGTTGTGACTTGTTGTTATTTGCAAGCTCCTCTGCAATGGTCTTATATGTTGTCAGTGTTTATTCCTTTCTTGGGTAAGTATTGCGAAATGTGGTGTCTTTCAGGAACCTGAGAAAGGATGTGGTAAGTAATGACCTGGTGACTGACAGAAGCACCAAAACATACAGAGAAGTAAGTCATTACACGTGCCTCGAAAGTCTATGCTCCTTTGTCGCATCAGCCAACGGATGAGGAGAAGTAGAAGCACGCTTCAACTTCTTATGCTTTTCCCCCAAATGGCCTGATGACCTGGAATCGGAGGAAGATGATTTTGGGCTCCTGGAGCAGTCCCACAACCTCCCTCTCAATCGGGTCCGAGATCCCTGAGAAAACTAGCGATGCAGCATCACCTGCCAGGCCGCTAGCAGCTTCAGGGACCACTCCTTCAAAGCCTTCGGTGCCATGGTCTGGCTGTTCGAACAGGACCTGAAGTCGTGGTCGCACTTGAGACAATACAGACACACAAGGTGTGGGTCTGTTACCGATATGGCACAATGACGGGAAAGACACGGTTTAAACCCTGTCTTTCTCAAAGACATCCTCGACACAACCAGAAGTAAGAATTCCTCAAAAAATTTCAAAAGAATTGTATCAAAAACCGACAGAGGGGTCTTTCTCCAGATCAGAGATAACTGGTGCGGAAATAAAAGAGCCGATGTTAGCGGGCCGAGGTGGCTCCTATATAGGTGACGCAGACTTCATTTCTGGCGTAGACAACACCGATACCCCTGCGCGGAGCCGAACAATGCCACCTACCGGTGCGCAGGGGTACTGCTCACGCAAAATTCTTCTGCATCCAGTCTGATGCTTGGGAAATCCTAAGGTGAGGAATCTGCGTCTAGATTTCTCAGACAGATATGTAAGCGCTGAAATGTAAGGTAGAAAATACATGTCAGTTCCTGAAATGAAATCATTGACTCCATTCTTGTACACCGGCTATCTATTTTTCAACAAAGCACATCAGCAGAGGTTTAGAAATGTAATATACATGAAAAGAATTACTACTGCTGCTACTACCGTCACTTTTATACTAATAATAACAGTGTGTCCAGGCCATTCTCGCGGCACTGGGTGACCCAGAACTGTCACATTTGTTGGAGTATGATGGTTAGTAGGTAGCTTTGGTACAGGCATTTGGCAGTGCTTGCAGGTCTGTGGGTGGTACAACCTTCAATGGCTCTCTTAGACATTTATTGGGGCTTAGCACTTTGCTCAAATTTTGCCACCTGTGCTAAATTTTAAGCACTCTACGAAGCACTGGTTTACCACACAGTCAGGGGCTCAATGAAGTATTTCCACTGCAGGGGTCTGTGCTACGTATTCAATGGTTAGCATCTTAGTAAGTATACTCATCCTTCCATGCAGTCCACTGTCAGACAAACCCTTACAAGCCCTTAGGCCGTACATAAGACATAAGCAGAGGCACCAAGCGCGGCACATCACATCATGCACACTGTTTTGGGAGGGAGCGGAGAGGTCTAGATTATAAAACGTAGCCACATCACTTGCTGAAACTAAAGAGAAACAACTGCAGAGCTGTGGACAGATGTGAAGACTAAAGCCATAGGTAGCTCCAACACGCGGATAGCTGTGTGCATTACCAGAGTTAGTCAAACAGATGCCAGTCTGTAGCCATACATTTCTACTGATGGCACCAGATGTAAAGATGCATGCCAGGTAGTGGGTGTGGAAGGAAGGAATGTAAGGACAAAAGATCACAGTAACCGAAAGCCACTGAGCCTCAATGTTCTGAGCGGAAGACTGGGGTACCAGCCAATAGCCTCTATAATAGGCGAATTATTTTAGAGCATGGGCCATGTAATACAGTGTTAAGCTTATTTTCGAAAAGGATACCCAACAGCTTGGCTCACCTGACATCTATGTGGGTGTCTCAGCAGTTTCTACTTGAGTTCCTGCGAAAGTGTGGCCATGATGAGGCAGTGTGCATTGAGCGTACACGCCGGCGACATTAAGTAACATCAGTGGATCTATGAGCAGTTGTACTGAGGCAATGCCCTTGATGTGGGTTAGAGACTCTTCGCAAAAAAGATCTGACCCATCCCTGATGTTCCCCAGATGTGGATAATGCGCCCACCCTTTTCAAGTCCTCACATCTCCAGTGACTTCCGGGTAGGTAGTGTGAAGTCTAGCTGGCCTCTTGTACCATCTGCACAGTATTTGATGTGCCTTTTCCCAGCGGTGTGTGGGGTGAGGGGTTACTGCCTTCATCTAAACCTTCTGCAAGATACAGGGTAAAAGGTGCCATACACGCACTCCTCTATAGTTGTCTTCAAAAAGCGATTACTCACGCCTCACGTAGATCCATCTGTGGTTTCTATAACCAGAGCGCTCAGTTATCCATTATTTCTGTGCACTCGCCCACTTGACGTTGTTAAGCTGTACTGCACGGATGTGCAGATAATGTCAGCGTGCATGATATTGTGCAGTAGGGTGAAACCATCGCTCTGTTTCCTGGCGAAACTAATAATGGCATCCTGCACTAAACAGCACCGGGCTCTAAACAGCACAGTACTGTGAGAGGCGACAGCGGTAGCACCGAAGCAGCAGCCGGAGCTGTCTGTGTCAGGTAGACGCCCCTCCTCCCAGGCACTTGGCAGAGCCCACGTCTCCCCGCAGCTCCGGGAGTGGATCGAGCAGCCGGATCAGCCCTGCTCTCGCGGCCGCTGGGGGAGATATAGGAGCTGACGCAGCCTCGGGGGCAGAGGCTGAGGAGCAGCGTCAGCACCAGAGACCGAGCACCGGAGCGGCCCACAGCAGCCCATCAAAGGCTGCAGCGGGACGGGCACGGCAGCGAGCATATGTCTTCAATTATCGCGACCGCGTCTGGCCGCGACAATTGAAGACATATGGGCTTTGGTGCGCGTAACAGACACCAATAGGCCATGAGCAGAGCTACGTGAGCGCCCATGGCCTATTGCGTGTTCTGTTTTAAAAATACACGCACACAAAGCCCAATAAAAATGGTCCTAGGAAATGCACATGCACGAGCTGTGTGGAATTTCCAGGTCCATTTTTAAAACCCTGAGAAAAGGACTCTGGCTGCGCGCACACCTCGCAGCAGTGTACGCTAGGCCGAGACCTAAAAAGGCTCCTTGTATCCGGGAATGCTATTAATCAGTTACAGCTCCTACCTTAGCAACCATCTGTTTACACTTCCTTATGAACTCTAACATTTGCTTCGAATGTTTGAGGATTGTGAATTTAGGAATTATAAACAGGAAAGCTGTTATTGGAACCTTAGACATAAAATTCATCTTCTCCCTAAATAATGTTTTATTTTTTTTTATTTTTAAACAGAACCCTTAATTAATACTCTTTTTTGGCAGTTGAAGTAATTTTGATTGCAAGTCCAACCTTCTAGCTTGCTCCTCTTTTTTTAATGCTGGATGCTAAGGTTTTAGCGACAATTAATTACAGCTTTTACTACTTCCAATGGCATTTCCCACAAATCTGTACAGGTTTTAGGAAAAGATAAGCTGATAGTTTTTTGTAGTGCACAAGGTAAAAAGAGGTTCTGTAAACAACTTGTTCACATACCCAGTTCTGGCTTTCTTCCAGACTGCAGAGTAAAAGAAATGGCAGTGCTACGTGGTGTTGATCCACAGTAGTCTATTGTTAAGATTTTCACATTACCCACCTAAGCTAGGAGTAGTGTGATATATAGAGAGAATCTATTATAGATAAATTGGCATGTTACTGAAAAACATACAACCCAGTGTTGCCTCATACCAACGGTGCGATGCATTACTTAGAATGTGATATTTGAGTCTCTGAACTGGTACTTTAGGTTTAACCAGTGAATGATCAGGCATCCAGACCTGTGCTGAGATTCCATACTGTAAGATTTCTCTGTGAGAGAATCTGTTCATGACAGAGAATACTCATTTAGAAAGAAACAAATGAGGCCTGCAAGTTGTAGGAAGCTGGCTCTCTATATAGTGCACCAAAGTACGAGTTACATACCTTCGGTAACTATGCATCTGGTAGAGATGTTGTCTAGCCGCAGATTCCTTCACTTAGAATTAACCCCAGGCGTCAGACTGGATCCAGATTTGTTTTTTTGAAGCAGCGCCTCCTCGCGCCGGAGGATAGTGTCACCTGACCGCGCCCTGACATCGTCCACGTACGTGGCGTCCGCGAGGTAATACAAGTCCCTCCCGGCGCATTGACGTCAGTTTTCTTCTGAGAAACCTTTCTGCGGCACAACGCAGAGCCACCAACAAAAACTGTGAAAGTATGAGAACAGTGTGCTAAGGATGAAAAATCTGTGAAATAAAGAAGGAGGATGGTGCAAAACACCATGGTAAAAGACAGTACCAGACACTGTCTGCATATAAGCGAAAAGCAAAAGTGGAACAAAGCTATGAGAAAGAACCCTGCAAGCGAGGCATAGACCCTTCCCAAAGTGCGAGCAACCAGGGAAGAATATCACAACAGACAAAATTAGACTGTTATTACCATGTAGAACTGTGCCGTCCAACAAGGACGTAGCACAGAAAGAACAACAATACACTACAAGAAGGTATGAAAAGACTGGCATTTCTCCTATAGTAATGGAAGTCTGAAACATAGCTTAACAGATCTCGAAAGAAGACGACTATAGAGGAGACAAGAGCCTTGAGTCAATGCAGAAGGCGGGAGGGAGGGAAGGCAGCAGGAGAAGAAGAGAAGAGAAAGAAGCTCCTGATGAAGGTGAATCAAAAAGCACCATTTTACAGGAAAAAAGCCACTTGGAGGGAGGCAATTCTTAAAGGGGGTGCAACAATGTGAGCACACAGGAAAAAAATCAATGGCAACTGAAAGGAGGCAAAGTGGATAAGCCCACCTGGCAAGGTCCTTGAGAACGGGAAGGATGAGTGAGTGTTAAGGAATATGCGGCTTGACAAAGTCTCTGCCAGATACATCGTTACCGAAGGTAAGTAACTCGTACATCTGACGGAGACATCTAGCCGCAGATTCCTTAACTTAGAATAGATACCACAGCCATACCCCAAGGGGGAGGTAGGTCTGCGACAAAACAACAGAAAGTGCCCGAAGCACTGAGCCGGCAACATAGTGACAGATTATGGGAAAGGCTGTGGCGAAACAGCCAGACAGTAACCCAAGTAGCTCGGAAGAGGAAAAGATAACAGGAAACAAGGCGTTATAAAAAATGCCAGAATGACGCAACACAATACCCATATAAGTATGACATGTATAAACGGCACCAGCCATATCTCAGAACAAAAGAGAGAGAGAGAGACTCCAGAACGTAGGAGGAAGAAGGACCACTCTCAGCTTTATGGTGCACTATGTGGGCACTAACCAAGGTTGAGAAAAACATGAAGAGATGTAACCAGAACCTACCAGGCTAGCACACGGAAGGGAGGCCGGAGAGACCATACCCAAGAACTGAAGCGCAAGAGGCAGGAACATGTTAGAAGAGCAGGCGTGAACAAGAAAAACACCAAGTGCACACCGAGCCACCCAAGGAGGCGACAGGGGTGAACCACATCAACCTGAAGCACGCTGGTGCGGCCACAACTGAAACATGCACAGAGCAGACAGCCACAGAGATAACAGGGTGGCGTAGCTAAAATGAGCATGAAACTGCCCAACCAGGCAGACTAAGTGCCAAGGTGAAAACTAACTCACTAAATACAGAGATGCAGGGTACAGAACCTGGATCGACCGGCATCAGAGGAGCTGTCCCGCAGGCACAGCAGATATAGTGTAGGGCGATATCTAATGAAAACGACACATCCGAAGGGAGTGGCAGCACAGTCACCAAAGTACCAATAGGAGCTGTGAAGTGGAACATGTGTAAACGTTGAAAAGAAACTCAGAGTTCCAGACCACATACTCCGACTGTGAGGGAAAATTAACCTCCCCAGAGAGAGATATCGTTCATTATCTGAATATCAAGAATGGAGCAGCATGAGCTGGGGTACCACCTCAGGGAGTTGGACGCAAAAGGAACCCCTATTAACAAAGATGCAACAAAGTGCTTTTAAGCGTACTGAAAGTAGACACTGCCGCGTAGAACAAGGGCAAGCCAGAGTACAGCACTGAAAAGCTCAGTGAAACACGGAGCCATAGGACCAGACCTTGCAGTAACAAAGAGGGGTGGAGATGTTGAAAAAAAAAATTGTATCCATTGACAACCCGTAGAGATAGATATATAGAATATATATATATATATATATATATATATATATATATGTGTGTGTGTATATATATATATATATCCAAATCTAACATATATCCAAATCTAACATGAGAAGCCCACGTGGGCTGTATATATAATGCATGCAGTTAATGGCGCCTACCTTGCATTTCAGTTTGGCTGTGTCATCCTCTGAAGAAAGAGCCTGGGGGCTCTGAAACGCGTCAGGATTTGTAATTGTTTGGAGCTGAAAATGCCGGTTTTCAATATTAAAGGCTTTTGAAAAGCAACCAGCTGGGAAATTGCATCCTTGCTTCAGGGCAAACTTTGTGTGGAGATATATATATATATATATATATATATATATCAAAAAAGGGTGAGTGAGCCACGACCACGCCACACGGGTGCCATAGGAGGAACTAGTGCATTCATGGCAGGAGGTAGCCGCATTTTAATTACGATATCAACCGTTAAAACCTCCATGGGAGGAGAGTGAGGCATATATGCAAGGCGATCCATGGCGTATAGGAGAGAGTGCGATAAATCCCAACTGTAAACACCGTACAATGGTAAGATAAAAGTGTCAGTGGACGTATAGAGCCTAAAAGGATCTCCAGGACCACTTGACAGATAGCAGAGCTATACAATAGCATTCAAGTACCCCACGTGGAGTATGGCACACCCCTAAACAACGGGAAACACCTCTTAGGGCAAACCACAGTCAGAGAACCAAACACAAACAACCTGTGGGACACCGCCATAGTAGGTTCACTGCCAACCTAGAACGCGTAATGCATCCGGAGGAAGCTAAATAAAAGGGTAACCACCCTAGTACATGTGAAAAGGAGACCTGTGAAATACAGACCTATGGGGGAGAGCAAAAGTCCGCAAGGAGGCGCTGAACAGCCGATTCGGCGTGGGCATCAAACAACAGGACCCTATCAAAGGGTAGATAAATAAGGCGCTCGCAGATATTCTCCGGGAAGACGCCATCCTGCAACCAAGCATGGCGCGGTAAGGCAACCGAACTGGCCATAGCTCGGCCTAAGGAATCAGCAGTATCCAGGGCCGAGCGGATGGTGAATTCCGCAAAGTCACGGCCATCCCGGAGAAGATGCAGGAGGTCAACACGAGTGCCTTCAGAGGTGGCAGAAATAAGAGACTCGGCAGAGTCCCAAAAGGCAGAGGAAGCCTGAGCCAAGACACACACTGTAGTTAGTGAGCGAAGGGTGGCGCTAGTGGAGGCGAAGATGTTTCGGCCCCACGATTCTAGCCATCTGGACTCCCGAGAGGCAAGGAAGGGAATGCAGTTTGCAGAACAAGCCCATGCACGTCTGGGTGAACAAATAAGCAAACTGGATCATGTGGAGCAGGACGGTGTCGGTGCAAGATAGAACGAGCCACCGGATCACCGGAAGCTGGCCGAGCCCAGGTGCCCAAAAGGGCATCATAAAGAGAAGCTTCAAAGGGCAGAAGCAACACCACATTCCCCGACCAGTGGTGGAGGACATCTAGCAGAGGGTCCGCAGGCAAGGGAACCGAAGGAGGTTGCATATTTAGAACACGAGCGGCCAAGGAGACCACCCTAATGAACACCGCACCAGCTTCGAGGAGGGAACAGCAACTCATCTGCAGGTGAGCGCTGTAAACTAAGTCTTCCACCCCAAGGAGATTGACCAAGAAACTGAGGGTGTGACCACTGCCCAAATGAAGGAAGCCCCATTGAGGAATGAGGGTCCTGATGGGGCTCCTGAGGAGGCGGGGATTCTGCCGGCCCCACAAATTCTAAGGGGGGGAATAGGCAAGGACATATCCAGCGTCGCCGGATGTGAAGGCGACGCCGAACTCTCCCCGGAAGCCTCCGGAGAGGAGTCAACAATCCGGCGTTTGGGCGGTGCCAATGCGACTTCGGTCGGCACCGACCCTGCCCTGTCCGGTGCAGAGTCTGCCCCATCCGGCGCCGACTCGGCCTCGTCCGGATTCGATACCACGACAAGCTCCGCTTGCGAAGAAAGGGACGGCGCCTGACAAGCCTCAACCACAAAAGGCTCCAACTCCGAGGTAAGAAGTGGAGTCGGAGCCGGGGAGGTGAGTTTATAGTGCCAGATCGGCACGGACCCCGCCTCCAGACAGGCAGCCGCCTGCCCGGAAGGCTGAGGTGGGCTCGAAGCAAGGCTTTGAGCACCAGCAAACACCTTCGACGCCACAGGGAGCCCCACAGGACTATGAGGCGCAGCAGGGGTGCTCTGGGTCGTAGAGGGGGACCCAGCCGGGCCGCGCCCTGACAACGCCATATCTCCATCATCCCTAGAGGGCTGGGGCTCCCGTATGTAGCGGAGGCACCGAGGACACCCCAGGAAGCGGAGGACCAAAGTAAGGCATGCAGGGCTGCGGCCTAAGCCTCCATCTGGGTCCGAGTCGCAACTGTGCCCGCACATCCGGAGGGTTCCAGGAACTAGTGCCTCTGACAACAGAAGGAAGGGAGGTCGAGGACCTCGGCAAAATGCGGCACGACTTACCCAGAAGGGCGAACGACGCAGCTGGGCCCCACAAGGCGACCAACACTGTAACTGGAGCCCACTGCCGGAGGGACCAGCCGCCGATGAGGAAGCCCGAAGTCGAGACGACTCCGACCGGGACAAGCGAGCCGAAAGCAGCTTCATCCGGCGCTCCCCCCGGGACTTCGACTTCAAGTGTTGGCAGGCGTCGCAATCCGTCGAGTCGTGGTGTTCGCCCAGATACTATCAAAAACAAGAGTGTGTGTAACCTGCACTTGTTTCCAATTTTCAACACTTATAAACACTCAACACTAATATCAATCGTAATTCAGAAAATATATAAGGGTGCAGTCCTCAAACAACCTGGTTAGCCTCTACCAAGCAAATATTCAACCAATTATTTGAAACATCAACTGTCTGAACTTGAGGACGCACTTTTCACCAACCCTGTCAGGTGTAAGGTTTTTTGCCAGAAGTTTAATTGTATATCTGCCTATATCTCTACGACAGTCCTTTTTATCCACACATATAACGAACAAATACAGAGTGCTACATATCAGTAGAAAAACAGTATATGTTTGCATATGAAATAAAACTCAAACACTAAGCAGTGTGAATGTTGCATTCATTTCAACAGTTCCACAACACTGTCGCTTGGTTTATTTTCTTTGTGGAGAAGTCATTTCTCAAAGCTTCAAGACAACGTCTCAAGGTTCAAAAGTCCCAATGCATTTCGGTGCAAAGCACCTTCATCAGGGGAATACTGTAAAAATATACAAATATTGCAAATGTTTCCAATATTCAGATTATAAACAGAATAACATCAATGTCAAGCAATTATCCAACATTACTTCAAAATGAAATTAGAGAGCATGGTTAGGCCCCAACCACAATTCAATATGTGACAATGTACAAATCAAATTCCATGAAATGTGCCACTATGGCAAACAAAGTGTTCAATTTACACAAAAACATAAGTAATGTGTTGTCACCCTAATTCTCAAGCTTGTGACTGTGAAAACCAGTACCAGAAAGGAACAGAAAAAAACGAGTGCCCAGAACGAGAAAACCGAAAAAGAACTCAACAGACCATGACTCCCACGCAAAAAAAATACTAAAAATGCTGCTGGAACAAGACTCCCCTACAACTATAGTCAACAACTGACTGACGATCTATGGCGATACGTATCCGATGGTAAAAGCGCTCTAGATCAGAATTAACAGATAACGAAAAGTGAGACTAGGTGCTACCAAATCTATTACCCACACGAGCAAAAACCAAAGGAATCGGGTAACTACAAACTTTTAGAGCCGTGTTGGCACGTATCTCTGCCGCAAATCCTCCGTTGTGTGGTGTTCAAGTAAATACTGCAAAAAGTACAAGATAAATGCCAAATTTTAATGTGTCCAACATTACCCCTAGCCCAACAGGGGGGCAGCAGCTTACTGTGTTGCTCAGTGAACATACGCTCAGAGTTACTTCCTCGTTAACGGGTACACATTCCAAAGCCGGATATAAACTGCCGCGTGTGACGAAAAGATGCCATAGACACAAACAGCGTACTCAAAGCACCGCTACGCTTCCCTTCAAGATGGCATCTAGCGTTATGCCTAAAGCAACTCGACTGTTACCTGCAGGCTTAAAACTGCACGCATGTGATACCAAACTGACTGGTATTGAATAAATCATAAATAAACAAACATAAACAAATGCCCAACACCCCGACAAAGTAATGAGAGCCAAACAATATGAACAGAGGGAAAAACGAAAGAAAGTAGAAAAACGTAGAAAAGTAGAGAGTCATAGAAAGTCAGTCACCACCAGCGTAATGCTGCACACAAAGATGTGCAAGGCAATGTATAAACACGTGACCACGTACTTAAATTTTTTGCATGATTTGAAAACAGAATAACAATAACACAATCTCAATCAAGGTTGATGGTGCAGCTAACATGGTGCCACAAACAGTAAAACAATATGCTAATATGGGAAGTATATTCAAGTACAAATTATAAAAAACAAGTGAATTCAATCTTGTCATTCAATCCACAAGGACTTATGGTATTCAAAAAGCGGATCCAAAATGTTTCTGTCTGTGCAAGAAATCTGGTAATGTCACCATACGGTAGTATTGACACCTTTTCTAGTACTGTAAAACGCAACTGTGGTATGGTGTGTTTTTTCTCCATCCAATAAACAGCTAAACATGATTTCACATTGGCCATACGGATCATACTTTTATGCTCAGTGAGTCTAATTTTTACCTTCCTAGATGTGCGTCCGACATATACGAGCCCACATGGGCACTTGATGGAGTATTTAACCATACTTGTGTTGCAATCAGATGTATGCCTGAGTTTTATTTGTTCACCAGTATGTGGGTGTGCAAACTTGTCACCAACGATCACGTTACCACAGTGACCGCAATTGTGGCACTTCCGCATGCCCATATATACAGAATCACACCCGCACTGTGTTTTCTTATTCAAAAGTTCTTTTGATCTGGTGAAGGCAAATATAGGACGACCCATGAAAACACCCTGAAAGTTATTTTCCTATTCTATTTGCTGCCTGCTTATGTGATTTGCTTAACAGTTGCTCTCTGTCATGATTACCAGCTCTCTGTTTTGCGGTCGCAATTACCTCAGCCGGATACCCTCTCTTCAATTATGCCTGAGAGACTTTCTCAATGCTTGCTCTTCCCTGGGATTCGCCCAGATACCACATAGAGATAAGGTGTACATCTGTCACAAACATTTGCAGCGAACAGGAGGTATACGTTTTAAAGCCCGAAGGCATCGCATACTGTTCCAGACGCGAAGCGTCAAAAAGGGGCCTCAAAACAGGCCAGAGAAACCGCTTACTCAGGATCCGCCGTTGCACGCGGAAAAAAAGGAAACTGACATCAGCGCGCCGGGAGGCACTTATATGGCCTCGCTGGTGTCACGTACGTGGACGACATCAGGACGCGGTTGTGTGAAGCCGTCCCCCGGCGTGCAGAGGTGCTGCTGCAACACATTTTCCGGATTCAGTCTGACGTCTGGGGATAATTCTAAGTTAAGGAATCTGCAGCTAGATGTCTCTATCAGATATGAGGTGCATTCTGCAGAGTGTCCAAGCAAACACCCAAGGAATTACAGAGACACAAATGCCACCCCAAATGCTCACAAAATTGGGTAAGTACTTTTCGAGTTATGGATTTTTACAGTTTTCAAAAATGGACACTTAAAAGGCCAGATGTACGACCATTTGATTTTGCGCGTCTATAATTGCGATTTTTACGCTTCGCAATTAGAGACTCGCTAAGTCAAATCCAGCGATTCACAAATGGGTCACAAATGGAACTGCCTGAACAATATTCATGAGTCAGGTCGCAATTTGCGATCCACTAGGAATGGCTACAATCACAGGGATTGTGGCATGCTGGGGTCAGCAGACCACAATATCTGTGATTTCTTTTTTTTCTTTAAGGAAAACTGACTGCATTACAAAAATGAAAAGTTTTCAGTTTGTTATTTAAGAGCAGGCAGTAGCATGTGGGACCACTGCATGCTCTTAAAAAATATTTTCATCAAGTTCCATTTGACCCCTCTATGGAGTCGTAAATTATGAATGTTTTGAGCGCATTCTGGTCGCAGAACATTGCGAGTGCTACTCTGTATTAGGAAGGGACCCCCTAAATACGTCCTTTCCTAATACTGAATAGCAAAAGCAAAATGTGATTGGGTAACAAGTTATCGAGTCGCATGTTGCCTTTTGTAAATGACAAAATGCATCTTACCTGTCGCAAATGGCCTGATGGGCCATTTGCAAGCAGTAAAATTCTTCGTACGTCAAGCCCTTAATGCAATTTCTGGATCAGTAATGATATCCTATGGAGGAAATGCATTTATAGCATTCAGGCAATTAGCAGAAATTTACGGGACTATTCTTCAGGACTTAAGGTGAGTATGGGGCAAGGTGTAAGGCCACACCAACAGATCACCTCGGGAGGCTCTGCCACATCCAGTTTCAGAGGAGTGTCACAACGTTGGGTGTCCTATTCACTTAAATGGGAGAACAGTAAGGTTACAATGAGGCTTCAGGACTGGGGCCCAAGTATGGGAGAACCTACGAGGGCTCGACCCTTGAGATCCTCGGGCACAGAGGAACACCTATGGTCCACTTCTCCTCAAGCTGTGGGGTTCAGGTGCATTGGTGTCTTTTGGTGTCGGATCAGGTGCTGGGGTTTCTCGTAGTTTAAGAGGGGCCTGCAGAAAGAGGCTGTAGGCGGCGACTGGAAGTCCAGTGTGGGGAAACTCAAACTTGGCCTTAGCTCTTGTGGATCTGGGGACCCCGTTAGCACAGTCACCTCCCTTGGACTTGGACTCTGGAAGGTGGGTTCATAGGTGCTTTGAGGCATCTGGTGGCGGCAGTCGCAGACTCACTTTTTGACTTTGGTTCTGCTGCAGAGTGGCAAACAGGATCGCTGGGCAACTCTCGATTGAGGTCTCACTATCCCTGCAATCCTGCGAAGTGCAGGTCAGGCTTCCTCTGGATTGGTGTCTAAACTGGAAAAAACAAGCTTTGGCTGCTGCAAGGGGTTCAGTACTGAAGGTGTTTCTGTTGTGAGGCTCCGGTCAGTCCTGGCACCCCCATATTTGGAAGGAGGATGGATCTGACCTGTAGGAGCCCTGATACCTTTTCCTGGGCGGCTGCAGCATTGATAGTCCCAGTAGACAGTAGGTCAGTGTACCAGGTCTTGCTTCTTTGGTGCCTGCGCTTTCAGGGGAGTAGCTCCTCTACTCAGAGAGTGTTTCTATGGCAATTTGCGAAGCACTGGGAGCCCTCCTGGTTTCGTGATGTCTGCACAGCAGGATGAGCCAGTTGCTCCACAAGGGTTGGGGTGCAGCTGGCAGGGTTGGTGCTAAGTCAATTGTGCTCCTCGTTTCTCGGGTCAGCGGTCTTCTTCTTTGTCCACTTCTTTTGGTCCATAGAAATTTGAAGTTCTGGTATCAGGGGGTCTCCTAAATACTCAATTTATAGGCGTTAAAGGGAATGAGGGGTAGTAGCCAATGGGCTACTTACCCCTGGGGTCACTACACCCCCTAGATGAACACTTCCTTTGGGGAGAGGGCATCAACTTGTCTAAGAATTTCAAATTCCACCACACGCAAGATGGTTGAATCCTAAAATTTGTAATCACTTCAGGCATGGTCACCCTGGAGGTGTGCCAAGCCTGGCAGTGTAACACGCCTCCTGCATGGCTAATTTCTCTCCTGTCCTGGCGCCAGATGGCTCAGGGCAAGGGGGGTCGGCATTGTCTCATGTGAGGGAAGCCAGATTTGCATACCAAAGGCCCTTTGAAGCTCCCTGCCTTGAAATGCTAGTTCGCAGGTTGTCCTGTAGGAGGGAGCGTACACACCCTCTGCATGAGCAGGCTTTTGTTCCTGACCTCCTGAGAGCAAAGGCCCTCACCCCTGGTGGTCTGAAACTCATCTATGGTGGCAGGCTGGCTAGGACCAGTCAGTCAGCACAACAGTAGTTGGCAGGTTTTCAGGAGGGCACCTCTAAAGGTGTCCTCTGGGTGCATATATTAATAAATCCATAACTGAAATCAGTTTGGGTTTATTAACAGGAGGCGTTTGATGCCTAAACACCATATTTTTAAGAAAAGCCATTATGTAGCTGGAAACTTCATTTTGATCAATGCCCAGTACATACCTTGCGGGGGCTTCAATTGATCACCTGGAATATCTAGTAATAGAACTAGACATCAGAGGGGCCTAACTGTTTATGCAGATATGTCCTCACATAAAATATAATGCACCCTGCCTTAGGGCTCAAAGGTCTGATATAGGGGTGAATTACATTTATAAGATGTAGTGACTTTGGCATGATACACAGGAATGCGTCATGTCATGTTTTGACTCATGGTTTGCACCATGTCATACCCTGAAATAGCAGTCCAGGTGACATTTGTATGTGGGTCTCTTAGGGTGGAATAAGATAAACGGCAGCCCTTAGGAACTCTCTCTGATTCCCCTGCCCTAGGTACCTGGGGTACCCTCTACCAGGGACTTACAGGGGGGCTAAAGTCCTTTGCAATTGTAGCAAAATTAGATGATACCTTGTTTTAGGGACAGAGGACTGGCACAGAGGTTTGGTTAGCAGGGGTCGGTGCTCTGTCGGAGATGAAAATCAGCAGCTAGTAACTAAAAAGGGGGCAAAAAGTGGTGAGACAACTTCAACAAAAAGCCCAGTCTCCTACAGAAGTGCCTTAATCAGTCTAAACCAGTGGATATCAGCCTTGGTGTATTCCATTATTGTGGTTATGTTTAACTCCTCTGTGATAGCACAGACAGATACCAACCTTAAGCAAATCAGTCACAGCCACAGCTTTTTTATATTCCTACCTTTTGTCTGTGCTGTTCTACGTAGGTATTGATTGGTATGGCCAAGTCTGGGTCAGAAGTGTGACGGGGAGGCGCCCTCTGACGACGCCTCCTCCTCGAAAACAGTCTACGAACAGTGCCTTTTTATCCATTCCCCTCTCCCCTCCTTTACTTTCAGACCCCGATTCCGGAACACTATCCCTTTAATTTCCCACAGCAACCCGAACGCCAAAGCGGTCATGTGACAGTGTCAGCTGACTCTCCTGCCTACAAAACGGAAGAGACCCTGAAGGAAGATTGTTCGTGGTGGAGCCCAGCCGGAGGAGCAGCGGAGGCGTCAGGAGGAGAACCCGACGTGCAGACCTTCTTCGTGGACCCTGGACTCACGGACTCCTGGATTCCGGCCATTGCAAAGACCGAAGCAGACCCGCGACAAGCAGACACCTCGACGGCGGAAGTTTCCTTACCAGCGTTTTCCTCCTCTTTTTTTTTTTTGAGTGCTGCTGAATCCTTGCGGGTCATGCCCCTTCATACTCCGGCATCCAGCAGGCCTAGGACACAGTTCTCGGAGGCAAGAAGAACAAAGACTAATCCTAAGAAGGAACTTCTTCATTTGTTGGAACAGTCCCTTGTTGTTATCTTTTGTTTGATTGAAGAAAGCCATTAATAAAATCTTGACCGTTAAGCAATCACTGTTTCTCTGTCTCCTTCTCCACCTCGTAACACGTGTTGTCAGAAGTGGGATTCTAGCGCCTACCAGTCATGGAAAACCTAATTCAACAGCTTATCCGCGGCCAAGAGAAGCTTAAGTGGGGGGTAGAGAAACAGTTGACAACCACTCATGCAGACAGGGAACTGTTCAAGAATACTATGACCCGGAGGAGGAGCTACGCTAGCAACCAAGATGGCCGCGTAAGCTCCCGGCTCCGCCGACCTCCGCCAGCAACTCGTATATCCTGCCATCAATCCTGAACTCGCACCTGACTCCCGTGTTCATGAAGTATTTCTGCTTCTAAAGGTGCAATCCCGAGATTTTTATCTTATCGGATGACGAAGATACGCCGTGTTTCCATTCTCGGCCTAACATCGTGTGGAAGCCGGGGCCTCGTTTTCTAGCCTATCCGGGTTGGAGTTGATCAACATCGGCCACTGGACCTGGACTGAGCCCGGTCCCCCGCAGTGTGCCGTAAACTGTTTGTTTTGGATGGTGACACTGTGAACGGTCCACACCGAGGAAACAGCAGCATACCGCACCGGTTGCCGTGGTCGGGGGTCCGACGCCCGGAGACCCTGCTACCTTCCCGGAGTGGACGGGCCGGGGCCCTCGCTAACGGCGAAGGTGTCGATCTTGCGAGACGGAGAGCGCCCACTGTTGTCATCGGATTCGCGTGGCCTGTTACCCCGGAGAAGCCGGCCTCCGGGGTTCGAGTCCTGCTCTATCGCTTCGTGAGAGGAGATGGGGCGGACGGAAGGCACGCCATCGCTGCAGGCCGTCATGGCCGCCATTGACGCGCTCCATTCGCAATCCACCGCTGTATTCCAGACACTGATTGTGAAAGTGGACGGTATCTTGGGACCGGATAACGACTCTTCGCTAAGTTCTCATCTAGCTGTGGTACCAGCGGTGCAATGTACGCCTGAGATCGAGGTCCCCGAGCGGAACCCGGATTTAATGTGCTTTGTCGGCTCCCAATTAACAGCCAGCGAGCCCGTGATTATCGCCAGCGTTCCCTGCTCGATCCTACTGCCGCCTCATACAGATATTGACAGTCTTCTGTGCGGTAACATGTTCCTCAGTGACTATTGGTGAGACTCGCTATTTTTGGACACTTTCTCTCGCTTGATCTGTGGACATCGTGAACTTCTATCCTGTTGTCGATCCTGCAACACTGACGTGAACTTTAACGAACGTTCTGCTTTTTCCATTGCGATGGTGGTTCGAGTGAAAAAGACTCTCACGAAAGACCGTACTGGCCAGGGCTGAACTTGAATGCTTGGGTTTGACAAAATAGCTTGATTCAATGCCAGGATTGTAACCTATAATGTGATGGGAGTTGGGTGGTGCTTTGCTAAACTCCCCCGATTGGTCTGTATATTTCGCTGTATATTGGTTTGACTATATCTCGGGGTGGTCGCTTCTGGCAGGGGGTACGGGAGACCGGGGGTGTATTTGCTTTCTCCTCCTCAGCTTTATCTTCTTTCCTTCTTTTAGGGCAAGTTTTTGGGCGACAGGCACGCTGCTAGTGGGGTTAGGCCGTAGCCATTGCAGGGGTGCAGGGTGGGGGGTTGGGGGGGGTTTACTTTGCCTTTGTTTTGTTCTATGGCTCTTTTTTTCTTTCTTTTTTCTTTTCACGAGAGGTGGGCTGTTTATCCTTCACTGATTCTTTATGTGTCTGGGTGTCTACACTAGCTTTAATTATCCTGTACCTTTGAGGACTGGGTCTTGCAGGTGGGATTGTTCTAGATCGTTTAATATATTGTTTGCTCCTCCTATCAATATGCGTAATCGAGAAGA
Organism: Lissotriton helveticus; assembly: GCF_964261635.1. Classification (NCBI taxonomy): domain Eukaryota; kingdom Metazoa; phylum Chordata; class Amphibia; order Caudata; family Salamandridae; genus Lissotriton; species Lissotriton helveticus. The sequence continues at coordinate 1,352,858,465 of NC_136059.1, read as the reverse complement.
TGTCACATGTTCCTTTCACATTTATTATTTGCATGAATATTTCCCCCGCCTGTACCTGTCCTGTATTTTGTAGTATGGCACCTGGTATCTGTACTACCTCCTCTTGCTTCATTAATAAAATATTTTAAAAAAAGAATACTATGACCCAACAAGCTGAACAATTACAGAAGGTTGCAGATGACCGACTGGAATTGACTTCCCAATTACCACACCGTACCGGGACTGGCCCTAATATTTCTTTACAAAAATAAGTTAGCGGCGAGGACCCTGATGCCTTTTTACTTAATTTTGAGAGGGCAGCCAGAGCGTCAGGGTGGCCTGAAGTCAAATGGCCATTCTTTTTGGCGCCCCTTTTTACAGGCAAAGCCCAAGCCGCCTATCAGTGGCAAATGCAAGCGGTCACACTCCCTATGCTGAGATAAAAAACATTTTACTAGACCACCTTGGGATGGACGCCGAGGCCTAAAGGGTCCGGTTTAGGAAGAAGCGAGGGACACCCATGGACAATCTAAAAACACTATTTCAAGCTAAAGGCGGCGACCGATAAATGGTTAAACCCCAAACCAATACAAAGGAGATCATGTCCCTCATATATCTAGAGCAATATATAGAAGCCTTACCATACCCAATAAAGAGGTGGCTTAAACAGCATACCCATTTGACTGCTGAACAGGCGGTAGTATTGGCAACCACATTCTACCGAGCACAACCGCGCAACTTGTCAGGGGAAGTGGAGAAGACAACCCGACTGCCTCCCTCTGCGGCTCGATCAGAAAGGAATCCTCCAAAACCTAACCCAGAACCTCGAAAGACCCTCATTACCGACCAGAACCCATTCCTATTAGAAATCCCCAATGTTTTGATTGTAGAGACTGGGGGCATATTGCCAGAAACTGTCCCAGAAAGAAAACACCAGAAGAACCCATGGACATAGGCAATGTTCCCTTGAATTTTTTTACTCTGTGTGCAGCAGTGGAGGGTCTCTGTGCGCTGCAACCATGGCTATGTGCGCCAGGAACCAAACCGTGCGTGTCTGCGGCCCCAAATGCCACTCGTTTTTTGTGCCCTTCTACCCTATGTCCCAGTCGTTTTTGGTGCCATTCTGCCCTCTGTCCCACTCGTTTTTGGTGCCCTTGTGTCCTCTGTCCCACTCGTTTTTTTGCCTTTCTGCCCTCTGCCCCACTCGTCTTTGGTGCCCTTCTGCCCTCTGTCCCACTCATTTTTGGTGCCCTTCTGCCCTCTGTCCCACTCGTTTTTTGTGCCCTTCTGCCCTCTGGCCCACTCGTTTTTGGTGCCATTCTGCCCTCTGTCCCACTCGTTTTCGGTGCCCTTCTGCCCTCTGTCCCACTCGTTTTGTCCCTTTCTGTCCGGTGTTCCACTTGTTTTTCCCTTGTTTTTTGTGCCCTTCTGCCCCACTCGTTTTTGTGCCTTTCTGCCCTCTGTCCCACTTGTTTTTGGTGCCCTTCTGCCCTCTGTCCCACCCATTTTTGTTGCCCTTCTGCCCTCTGTCCCACTCGTTTTTTGTGCCCTTCTGTCCTCTGTCCCACTTGTTTTTGGTGCCATTCTGCCCTCTGTCCCACTCGTTTTCTCCCTTTCTGTCCTGTGTTCCACTCGTTTTTCCCTGGTTTTTTGTGCCCTTCTGCCCTCTGTCCCACTCGTTTTTTGTGCCTTTCTGCCCTCTGTCCCACTCGTTTTTGGTGCCCTTCTGCCTTCTGTCCCACTCATTTTTGGTGCCCTTCTGCCCTCTGTCCCACTCGTTTATTGTGCCCTTCTGCCCTCTGGCCCACTTATTTTTGGTGCCCTTCTGCCCTCTGTCCCACTCATTTTTGGTGCCCTTTTGCCCTCTGTCCCACTCGTTTTTTGTGTCCTTCTGCCCTCTGTCCCACTCGTTTTTGGTGCCCTTCTGCCCTCTGTCCCACTTGTTTTTTGTGCCCTTCTGCCCTCTGTCCCACTTGTTTTTTGTGCCCTTCTGCCCTCTGTCCCACACGTTTTTGGTGCCATTCTGCCCTCTGTCCCACTCGTTTTTGGTGCCCTTCTGCCCTCTGTCCCACTTGTTTTGTCCCTTTCTGTCCTGTGTTCCACTCGTTTTTTCCCTTGTTTTTGGTGGCCTTCTGCCCTCTGTCCCACTCGTTTTGTCCCTTTCTGTCCTGTGTTCCACTCGTTTTTTCCCCGTGTTTTTGGTGCCCTTCTGCCCTCTGTCCCACTCGTTTTTGGTGCCCTTCTACCCTCTGTCCCACTCGCTTTTGGTTCCTTCTGCCCTCTGTCCCACTCGTTTTGTCCCTTTCTGTCCTGTGTTCCACTCGTTTTTTCCCCTTGTTTTTGGTGCCCTTCTGCCCTCTGTCCCACTCATTTTTGGTGCCCTTCTTCCCTCTGTCCCACTCGTTTTTGGTGCCCTTCTGCCCTCTGTCCCACGCGTTTTGTCCCTTTCTGTCCTGTGTTCCACTCGTTTTGTCCCTTTCTGTCCTGTGTTCCACTCGTTTTTTTCCCCTTGTTTTTGGTGCTCTTCTGCCCTCTGTCCCACTCGTTTTGGTGCCCTTCTGCCCCACTTTGTTTTTCCCTGTTTTTGTCCCCCTTTTGCCTCCTGTTTCGCTCGTTTCTCAAGCCACTCTGGCCTTTTGTTTAAGTATTGATGTTAATCAGACCTCCTTCACGGGCTCCGATTAACAGCAATACTTAAACAAAAGGCCAGAGTCTGCCCCGCGCTTTCCTAACAAAAGCGTAGACAGTTTCCAAACACACGGAAAGCGCGGGGAAGACTCTGGCCTTTTGTTTAAGTATTGCTGTTAATCGGAGCCCGTGAAGGGGGTCTGATTACATCAATACTTAAACAAAAGGCCAGAGTCTGCCCCGCACTCCCTCATAGCCGCAAGCGCCACAAGCCCTCTCGCCCGTCTCCTTACCTGCATGCCTCAGGACCGCTCTGCTTCATTCGCGCCGCTCGCTCCTTTCAAAGCGGCCGGCGGCGCGACGTCCTGACCGTGTGCGCGCTCCACGCGATGTGGTGCGCGCTGAGGTCAGGAGCGGTGCGCGCCCTAGAGGGAACAGTGGACATAGGATGCGTTCCTCACTCCATTCTCTATTCTGATGAGATGGAACCCGGCTTCTACGCGAGTCTTCGTGTGGGAGGGGTGACTGTAAAAGCTCTCCTAGATTCAGGCTGCCGACATCGGTAGTACGGCAAACCTTAGTACAACCCTCTTCTCTCAAAACCCAACAGGAAGTCCCTATTCAGTGCATCCATGGGGACATTAAGTCCTATCCCCCAATACAATTGCCCATATCCTCTTCCCATTATAGGAACCCCCTTTGAAAAGATAGGCATGGACCTTATAGGTCCGCTACCCGAACCAAGAAAGGCCATCTGTATGCACTAGTGGTCATCGACTACGCCACCAGGTACCCCGAGGCCTTCCCCTTGCGTGCTCCTACCAGTCAGAATATTAGTGACCGGCTTCTAGAATAGTTTTCAAGGGTGGGCTTCCCTCGAGAAATACTCACGGACCAGGGGACCCCGTTCGTCTCCAAGATAATGAAGCAAGTTTGTAAGTCACTTGACATATCACACATACAACTTCTGTTTACCACCCCCAGACTTCGGGTCTATGTGAACGGTATAACTCCACTCTGAAACTAACGCTAAAAAAACTATTAACTGTTGAAGGGAGAGAATGGGACATGCTCCTTCCTTTGGCTTTGTACGTCATCAGAAGCCAAACCCAAGCTAGTTTGGGCTGTTCTCCCTTCCAACTTCTCTATGGGCGTGAACCCCGAAGTCTATTGGAAATCACTAAGGAGTATTGGGAACAGGAAAAGGAAGAGGAAACTAGGTCCTTTTTGGAGTACACTCAGAGCCTTCGAAATCGGTTACAGAAACTGAGAAATTTCGCCGATGCAAATCTGGAGAAGGCCCAAATTAAGCAGCAAACATTTTACAATCGGGGAAAAAAATTGCGCCACTTACAAAAGGGTGACTGGGTATTAGTCTTAATGCCCTCTGGCCTTACAAAAGTAAAAACAGGCTGGCAAGGTCCCTATCAAGTTGTGGAAAAAGTTGGTCTAACATCTTATCGGGTCCAAATTACCCCCAAACGGACCCAACTATACCATATCAATCTTCTAAAAAAATGGTTGGGTCCTTTACCCAAGGATCTTCACTCAGTAACGCTTTTACCTAACACCAATAGTACGCTTTCTCAACTACCAATTAATCACTATCCCCTGAACAGAAAGATGCCCTGCAAGACACCCTAAGACCGTTTGCCCCCCTATTTTCGGATCTGCCAGGTCGCACTACTTTGACCGATCATTCCATCCCTACCCAGTGTCAGAGCTGTTTAACTACAGGTGTTACCGGTTACTTGCACAGGAACAGAAGATGCTAGCTCCCAACTCCCTCTCCAGGATTCCTCAGAGTCAGAATGTAATCATGCCTCTAATTAACCCCGAAGGGGGAAGGGGGAACGGATAAAATAACAAAGAATAAACAGAAGAGATTGGTTCTGGACCTTCGGGTTTTCTATCTGGCTCTTCCTGTCATCCAACCTGGTGACCAGCTTGCTGAAGATACCTAAGGAAACTAACACACAACTATTACTTAACACCCTAACGTCTCTACACTACTCTTAAGATATAATCCATCTATTATTTTCTAACATGCCCCATGTCTTTTCTTGTACCGGTCTCTCTTCTCTTTTCTGTTGTCTTGTCTGAGATTTTCCTTGTTTTTTGGGAAACACTTCATCTGCAAAACATTTAACACCTTAAGTATCTTTTATATATGTTAATTTCCTACTTATTATTTACTTTCCAATAAACTCACCTACCTTTTTTAAGGATGCCTTCTATTTATTCCTCTAAATACTTTTCTTTAGGATTCTGAATTCCTGCTTGTTCTTAACCTTTTTTTTGTTGTTGTTATTATTTCTTTTCTCTCTAAATATTAATATATATACTCCTCAACCTCATTTTTTTCAATTTCCTCAGAACCGACTAAAGTATATATTTACAGTTTGCTGTCAAGCTGCATTTACAAGGTAAGTCTTGTCAAGAAAAATATAATTGCTTTTATTTCAGCCTTTTCACAGTCTTTCGTTTAGTAATGAGAACAAAAGTCTTTCACTTAGCTTAATAACGTCGCTCTCCTGTTGCTTGCTGATTTCTGTTCCTCAGGGGTTAACTGTAGCTGTGGAGCCTGAAGCGGGAGGAGTCACGGAGCCCTGACGTCAAGAAGTCTGCATGAAGACTCCTCTCACCTCACTTCTCGAAGCTTGAACCGGGACCTCGCCTCGAACTTCAGAAACAGGTATTTATTTTCTTTTTGTGTATTCTACTGGAGAAACTAGTTTTCAGATTTATATATTACTCCGAACGCCTACATTCCCGGAGCTACGGGACACCGAACCTTTCAGGAGTTTTCCTTTAGTGAAGTGCGCACTCGCTAAGGAGCGCGCGCCCCACCACAAATCCGCACAGGTGCTTCTACGACAACTAGACCGCTAACGCATCAATAAGCGGTGGCCATCTTAGAATTCCGCATTTGCCACAAATCGGCCCACGTGTGGTTTTTCTTAAGATTCTTTCCTCTAACCCCACGAGAGATCGTTGATGCACAAATTGATCCTGTCACACGTGTTGGGTGACCAGCGGTCCTGACACCCAGCCTGATAAGATAGTCAAGCAAAAACCTTACCGTATCCCTGCCGCTAGGCGAGAGGCCATAGAACAAGAGGTGAGAAACATGCTTGAGCTAGGAGTGATACGGCCGTCACAGAGCGAATGGCCGTCCCCAATTGTTTTGGTACCAAAACCGGACGGCTCTGTCCGGTTTTGCATAGACTTTAGAGCCGTCAACGCAATACCCAAATGTGACTCCTACCCACTTCCCAGGGTAGATTAACTAATTGAAAGACTAGGTAAAGCCCAATATATTACCACCCTTGACCTTACAAAGGGCTATTGGCAGGTGCCTCTAAAACCACAAGATCAAGAAACGACAGCCTTCTCAACACCTTTGGGCTTGTACGAATTCACGATCCTACCTTTTGGACTACATGGGGCTCCTGCCACTTTCCAACGTCTTATTAATCGGGTTTTGGCAGACCACCAAGCCTACTCCTCAGCATATTTAGATGACAGTCATCTACAGTCCTACATGGGAAACTCACCTCGAACATTGCCGTCTAGTTTTCCAGGCCCTCCAGAAAGCAGGCCTACACGTGAATGCAAAGAAAATCTAGGGCCCGTTTTCAAAAGGTGAAGTACTTGGGTTTCCTTCTGGGTAATGGCCATACCGAACCTCAGGAGGAGAAGGTCAAGGCGATTTCCCAAGCCCCTTTCCGTACCACCAAGAAAGAAGTTAGAGCGTTCTTAGGCCTTCTCGGCTATTATCGACGGTTTATTCCCCGGGATTTCGGAATTGGCCACACCCCTCACTGACCTCTTGATAAAGAATGTCAAAACCCAGGACCTTTTGAACCCTTCTCCCGCGGCCCTACATGAATTCCAAGAATTAAAAAGGGTTATTACCTTTGCTCCCATCTTACAGTCGCCTGACTTTTCTAAGCCCTTCTTATTACAAACTGATGCTTCTGAGAATGGTCTTGGGGCGGTTCTTTCCTAATTGGCGCCCGATGGTTTGGAACATCCCATTCTTTTTCTAAGTCGAAAGCTGTTTCCCCGAGAGCAGGGATATCCCATCATAGAAAAGGAATGCCTTGCTATCAAATGGGCTGTGTAAAAATTGGGGTATTACCTTGAGGGCTTCCATTTCATCCTCTACACAGATCACGCCCCACTCCTTTGGATGAGCCGTAACAAAGGTAACAAGCAGCGCGTCCTACGCTGGTTTCTTGCCCTTCAACCCTTTTCTTTAGAGGTTCGCCATCGCAAGGGTTCTGAGAATGGGAACGCAGACTTTCTGTCCTGTGTCTCCCTGTTTCCCGATTGGAATCAGGCTGGGATGGGGGTGTGTAACGGGGAGGTGCCCTCTGACGATGCCTCCTCCTCGAAAACAGTCTGCAAACAGTTGCCTTTTTATCCATTCTCCTCTCCCCTCCTTTACTTTCAGATCCCGATTCCGGAACACTATCTCTTTAATTTCCCACGGCAACCCGACCGCCGAAGCGGTCATGTGACAGTGTCAGGTGACTCTCTTGCCTACAAAACGGAAGAGACCCTGAAGGAAGATTGTTCGTGGTGGAGCTCAGCCGAAGGAGCAGCGGAGGAGTCAGGAGGAGAACCCGATGTGCAGACATTCTTCATGGACCCTGGACTCACGGACTTCTGGATTCAGGCCATTGCAAAGACCGAAGCAGACCCGCAACAAGCCGACGCCTCGACAGAGGAAGGGACCAACAAGAAGGAACCGGTCCTTACCCAGCAACACACTGTTTTTGGTAGGGGGAGGTTGGGAGGTGAGGGCGGGCCTGTCCGCATACCGTCTGGGGCTGAGCTTGGGGCACAAAGACTGAGTGCCATAGAGCGAAAGAGTTTCTATACTACAGTCGATTCACTGGTGTCGGGTGGTGTTCATATCCCTCACTTCCCTAATCCCTTTTTTACTTGCGTTGAGCCCCAAGAAGTTACCTTACCAGCGTTTTCTTTCTATTTTGAGTGCTGCTGAATCCCAGAGGGTCCCGCCCCTCCATACTCCGGCATCCAGCAGACCTAGGACACAGTTCTCGGAGGCAAGAAGAACAAAGACTAATCCTAAGAAGGAACTTCTTCATTTGTTGTTAAAGTCCCTTATTGTTATCTTTTGTTTGATTGAAGAAAGCCATTAATAAAATCTTGACTGTTAAGCACTCCCTGTTTCCCTGTCTCCTTCTCCACCTCGCAACAGCAGCTTGCTGTGCCCAGAACTATTGCCCACTGTGACATTCAATAAGAACTATGTTTGGAGTTGCTTGTATTACCAGACACAATGGAACGTAGCTCAAGGTTTGGGTGCTAAATTATTCCTTTTCAGGCAGGATCAACATTGATTTGCATATAATTGGTTCCTGTCTCTAGTGGCATACATTAGCATAAAATAATTGAATGCAACACTTCCTGGTGGTTAAGATACATCTAAATTTCCGTTCACCACTTTTTGCATTTCATACAGAAGAAATAAGAGGGCTTCAATGAGGGCATTCACAGAGCAGTACGTGATCTATGATTCCCTTATAATCTCCCATTTCCCTATCTGTTTACCTTTGGAGTCTAATTTCAACTTCAGTCTGCAAAGAGGCAAATCCTATCTTTTCAACATGACTACGCCCCATATTTGTAATGGACGAAAGTAAAAGTACTGTGTAGGATACAATTTGAAGGTAAAACCACCTTCATCTTCTAAAATTAAGTGTACTTTTGTTATTAGTGCTGTTCCAAAACTTGTATTGTGCAATTTGTTGAAGATTAAGGGCCTGGTTTAGAGTTTGGTGAAGGGATACTTTGTAGTAAACGGGACAGATTTCCCGTCCGCATTATTACAAATTCCATAGGATATAATTATCTTTTAAAGGCGGATTAGATATCTGGAGTAACCCATCTCCCAGACTCTATCAAGCTCTTACCATTTTTAAAGCATGACAATTAGGCTCCTGACTGTTCAGGGTGATGCATTCATCAGAGGTCATGACATCTCGTATTAAAACAGGTCTAACAGCTTAAAAAGCCAAGCACAGTCAATGTAATAAACTACAGTGTTTTCTTACAGCCTTTAAAGTCCTTTGATATAACAACCAAGCACAATGGAAATGATCACAACTAAAAATAGACAAAAAAGTGAACTGCATTTTTTCTCAACTTGGTCCCCCAAGATATGGATCTCACAATATTTCTTTACCCCTTTGCCCACTGCTCAAAATTCCATCCATTCTCTAGAATTCTTCCCTCAATGAAAAAGTAAAGCACCGAGATGCCCACGGGTGAGTCGTGTGCTATTTTAAATTAAATTAACATACCATAACATAGATAAAACTGTGATCAGTGAGGATGAGCTTCTACCCACTAAGAGCATGTAAATCATATAATTTTAGACCATAGAATTTCCATATCGTTGAAGGCACTCAATCATCTTGATTCTCAAATTGAGACCAGCCTGCATGAGGGATCAATTTTTCTTCAGGCCTTTCATATGAGACTCTACTGCAGTGAATATATCGTTACATTTTGCATATCTTTGGTCTTTCTTCTAGTGTGCAGAAAGTGTATTCTGCTCTTTAACCAAGGTGTCTGCTACTGCTCCTCCTAACCTGCACCAACCGCCTCGTGTGTCCCCTAAGACCCACAAAATCAGGAAAGGGTCGGAAGGTAAGAGTATCCCATAGTATAGAGCATGCTAATTTGAGTTCCATGTTAACAGCATTGCACCACTCACCAAGATATGTAACAGTCACATATTCAGTCACTGAGGAAGCAGAAGACAACCATTAATACAAGCTCCAGGCTTACCGAGCCAGTGTTATTTTGCTTCTACTGCAGTTATTACTGCTGTATAACAACAAAATATCACCACATTTTACCACTTTTCTGTTTAGTAATGCACGTCTTCCTCCAGTTCTGCCAGAATAACTCAAATATGTTTGAATTATGACTAAAAGCTCAAGTTGCCAGTCAATTTTGATGGAAAATGTTTGCGGATCGTGTGCCTAAACACAATCAGACGTGTATTATTCATTACCTGCTCTCAACATAATGCTGCAGTTGTCTTAAGAATGTACTAGATGTTTTCTGCCTAGTAATTAACCCTGTATACGGCTGAAGACTTATCAATACCAGGATCTGCAGACTACCGGAAAGAACAATGAATGATTTTGTGCAGTCTTCCTAGTGAAACTAACTGGCTTACTATGCGCTCGGTTTTGAGACAGACTGCATCTTTCATTTTTCGTTGTGATTTTCACAAAACACAAGCATATGGCAATAGTGGCCCCTAGGTTTTCACAACAAAAAGATCCACCTCACTGGTGAGGTCCAAATAGGCTACGAGTCTCGGATTCACTTTATTTCTGGCTGAAAGGTTTCCTGGCCTGGAAGTTCGGGATGGACGGTTCCCAATGAAACAGGGCCAAGGATAATTTTAATACAGCTGGTCTCTGCCTAGAGTTGCACAGTGGGCACAAAATAATAAACTGGAATGTGGTCCTGAGTAATACTTATTATGTGAGGGTTAGCCATAAACTGAAAAACTTTGAAAAGCAGGTGTATTTCCGTTGCTGTCTGCTGCTCTGGAGGACTGCTTTGCTTGTGAAGAGGTAGAAGACATCGCTAACAAGCTTAACATTCTATATACAGTATTTGAAAAACACATTAATAATGCAAATTATAACTTAAAATTACCACCTAGGTCTTAAACTTTCCGGATGCACCCATGATTCGGAAATATATGAAGGCAAGGGGCACCTAGGAACCATTCAACTATGGTCGTTGACAGTCTCTTATGTGGGTGATCCTCATTAAGGCCCATTCCCAAACGCTGACTGTTTTGCAAATGAATATGTAACTCTTTTATACAACCTACATACTAATAGGTTGCATTGCATATTGTATACTTGCACGGGGTTGCCAATCAACCTGTCTACTGAACATTAATTACAAAGCTTACAATTTTGGAACACATTGGAAGGAGCATGCAGTGCTCCCCCGCCCCAGATCGATGCCCGTTGCGTCAAGACGTCCGAAAAGGATTCCCAAAGCGGTAGCTATACCATCAAAGATGTAAACTATGAAAAATAAGCTTTCTTGGGGCATAGTTTTAGGCATTTATAATGTGTAATGGAATCCAGGTTTGAAGACTACTTATTTACCCTGCTCGAACTACAATGTATATTTTACTGCCCTAAATACAGACTTCTTGTAGACTTGCACAACTCCTTTTATGCATTCCATCATTTACTGCTGACTCCCTATAAACAGCCAACATTGTAAAGTCTACTGCATATTTCATCACCTTTAAGTCCCGCTCCAACACTATTGTAACATTTAACTTTTTTGTACATTATTTCTATAGTGAACATATCTATACATTTACCCTTAATTTACCCATTGTCTACTTTTCTATATTTTACCCTCTTTTGCTACCACTATTGTTTAACAAACAATTTAAATAAACTCTGCTGTACTGCACTCAGTCACTTTTCTGGGAATCAGCATGGCTTCAGCAAAATGACTAAAATAAATTAAATAAGCGGAGCAGGAGATGCCATTTTAAGTATCTGTTTTAAGTATCTGTTTTAAAAGAAGGCCTTACAAAGCTTGTAAACATTTATTCACACCATCCATGCGATCTGTGAGGGTGGGGAACAGAAAATAAATGACAACACTAAAGACAATTAAACTCATCATCCAAATTTACCTCATAGTGCTCTTTGTACTGCATATCCACTAAGTCCCGAACCACTGCGATGTGAGTAAACATCCACTGAGAAATTTCCTGTAAAAGTAGGGGAAAATGGCACCAGGAAAAATTAAGTTCCCTGTAATGATCAAGTCTTTGAAAAATTTTGGGTCAGTACCAGCCATCCATAGAAATGATGTAATATAAACATTCCAGGAACCACTTTGACGCGATTCTCAGACATTTCAAAACTATAAGAATTTTTGTATGAAGAAAATGTTGGACACTGCTCAGTATGCCAGGTAGAATAACCAGCATTAATGAACAAGTTACTAACCTTCGGTAACAAAGTATCTGTAAGAGACATATGTTAGTTATAGATTCCTTACCTTAGAATTACCCCCAGGTGTCAGACTGGATCCGGAGAATTTCTCTCATAGCAGTACCCCTGCGCGATGGTAGGTGGCGTTGGTCGACTGCGTCAGTCATCGGCGTCGTGGTCGCCGGGATGACGTTGCGGTGTCTACTTAGACGCGCCTGCGCGCTGACATCAGTTCTGACATGACTTTTCAGGCCAGAAGCGCAGAGCCATGCCAGACACTGACCACTGGTGCACATAACTAGGGTCTTGGAAGAAAGTCCCTTTCCCTAGAAGTCAATTAGCAGAACGGGGAGCATGGGTGGATCAGTAAGGAATCTATAACTAACATATGTCTCTTACAGATACATTGTGACCGAAGGTAAGTAACTTGTTCATCTGAAAGAGACTATTATTTATAGATTCCTTATCTTAGAATAGATACCCCAGCAATGCCAACCTCGGAGGTGTGTCTGGGAACTAAGTTCCCACCAGAAAATCTTGGAGAACAGAATGGCCAAAATAGCCGTCTCACCGGACTTGCCTGTCTAGGCAATAATGTGTAGTAAACGTGTACAGAGATGCCTATGTGGCCGTCTGACAGATGTCAATGAGTGGGACTCCATGTCTCAGAGCAGTAGTAGCTCCTGTAGCCCTAGTGGAATGGGTAGGCAGTCCCACTGGAGTTTCCTTTTTCAATAAGTAATAGCAGATTTCAATGCATAGAACAACCTATTGAGAGATGGTACATTTTCGCACAGCCCGACCTTTCTCGGCACCCACACAGCCAACACAGAGTTGATCGTCCACCCAGAAATCCTTTGTGCGGTCGAGATAGAAAACAGCGCACGTTTTGAGTCCAGATGGTGGACTCTCTCCTCCTCCTTTGAAGGGTGGGGAGGTGGGAAGGAGGTGGGAAGATGGTGAGCAAAGTGATGGTCTGTCCTATATGGAAAGAGGTAACCACTTTGGGAAGAAAAGAGGGCCACGTGCAAAGGACCACTTTGTCCAGATGAACAGCCAGAAAAGGAGGTTTGGAGGATTATTATTATTATTATTATATGAAACTTATAACGCGCTCAGCTTACCCGGGGGCATCCCGGCGCGATAGACCAAAGAAGGAGAGACTCGATTAATCACTACTGTGGAAACAGGTAGGTTTTAAGAAGTTTCCTAAATAGTAGGATCTTGGGCTCTGAGCGAATCTTAAGGGGCAGAGAGTTCCACAGAGTTGCCACCTGCACCGAGAAACGCCTGCCCCCAGTACGAGCTCTCCTCACTCTCGCTGATTGCAAAAGATGTTTTTGGTCCGAGCGCAAAAGGCGTGGAGGTTTATAAGGACGGGCCATATTAAAAAGGATGGGGGGGCCTTTGCCATGTAGAATTTTATGGGCCGTACACAGCGCCTTAAATTTCACCCGCTCCTTCACAGGGAGCCAGTGAAGCGCTTTAAGGGCCGGGGCAGCAGACTGCCTTCTGGGGATCTCCATCAAGACTCTGGCAGCTGCGTTTTGCACCTGTTGGAGGGTTTTAAAGGTCGCTTCGGGGGCGCCGAGAAACAGGGCATTCCCGTAGTCGAGCCTCGATAGGATTAAACCACGTATCAAAAGCTTCTTAGCTGGATCCGGAAGCAGTGGTAACACCTTTCGGGCTGACTTCAATAGACCGAAGCAGACCCCCGCGGTCTTCCTGGCGTGAGTCCTAAAGGACAGATCTTCCTCCAACCATACTCCCAAGGACTTGATCTCCTTCTTGGGGGATGGTGGATCGCCAAGAGACCGGGGCCAACAGCTGGCAATAATGGAGGGACTGGAGTTACCCAGGAGCATCAGCTCTGTTTTTCCTCCATTGAGCTTTAGGGCAGAGTTGGACATCCAACGATAAACATTGGCCAGGCAGTCATGTAGCACATTAGGTTGTTCCGCCAGCTGAGTGAGGCCCACCACCAGCTGAGTATCATCAGCATAGCTGATGATCTTCAACCCTGAAGGGGCTACCACTCTTTCAAGTGGAGTCATGTATGTATTGAATAAGGTAGGGCTCAACGATGAGCCCTGCGGGACTCCACAACAAAGAGGGAATAGGGAAGACTGCTCTGCTCCTTCCCAGACTTGGTAGAAACGGTTGGAGAGAAAAGATCCCAACCATTTCAGGGCCGTCCCTGAGACACCTACCTCTGACAGGCGTTGGAGGAGCACCTGATGACTCACGGTGTCAAAGGCAGCACTCAAGTCCAGGAGGATCACTGCCACTGATCCTCCTGTATCAAGAGTGCTCCTTGCTTCCTCCACTACCGCCAGCAGGGCTGTGTCCGTTCCCTGGCCGGGGCGGAAACCAGTCTGGGAGTCTCCCAACAGGCGGTTGGACTCAAGATGGTAGGAAAGCTAACGGTTGACCAGCTTCTCGGCGATTTTAGAAAACCCCGGCAGAAGCGAGATTGGCCTGAAGTTGGTCAAGTTGGAGGGATCCAAACCTGGTTTTTTCAATAAGGCTTTTACCACTGCCCTTTTCCATCTCTGTGGCACTATGCCATGAGAGAGAGAAAGATTGATAAGGTTGGTCAGCGGAGTTGACAAAGTATTAGCCACAAGTTTAAGATATTTCATAGGCACTGGATCACTCGGAGATCCACTCCTCATCTCCAACAGGACCTTTGTAACCTCCTCTTCCGAGAAGGGGCCAAAGGAAACAAGTTCGGTCAGACAACTTATTGAACTAGAAGCCGGCTCAGAGATTTGAGGCATAACGGGCAGAGAGGATAATATTTTATCTATTTTTAAGTGGAAGAAACTCGCCAGTTCCTCACATTTGTCTTTAGGATTAACATGCACGATTGGCGGGACCGGGGCTTTCAAAAGTTCTTTAAAAATTTTAAACGATTCTCTTGGAGAATTACTTGCCCTCTCAATCCTATCACTAAAGAAATTCTTTTTAGCATCCTTCAGTGCACTTTTGTATTTCCTCATCTCTCTTTTATAGTTAGCCCGGCTTTCTTCCGTCTGCTTTCTCCTCCAGGCACGTTCGAGCCTTTTGCAAGAAGTTCTGCAACTCCTAAGTTCCGAGGTGTACCAGGGGGCAGAGCCAATTCTTCTCTCCCTGATAAGCCTCCTTTTTTTAGGAATCAGTAGGTCGAGAGAGTTAGTGAGCCATTCGCCCAGGTGTTGATCAGCAATGTTGGGGTCATCTACAGGGTCAGGGCAAGTTATAGCTAGCTCTTCCACCCAGCTGTCCACCGGCAGCTTCGACCAGAGTCGTTCCACAGTATGTTGTCTAGGTACGAGATCTCCCCGATTCCTCAACAACCAGCTGAATGGAATAAGATGATGATCCGTCCAGGGAAGGGCCAACATCTGGAGGGCTTGCAGGTTGATAGTATTAGCAAGAACAGCATCAAGCTGATGACCTCTGTTATGAGTAGCTCCCAAATGAGCGAGATGAAGATCAAGTGCACCAAGCGAACTCAATAAATCTCTTGCTACTACATCATTGGGGTCATCAAAATGAAGATTGAAATCCCCAAGAAGTACAAAGTTGCACGAGGCAGCAGCTAATGGGATAATGGCCTCAATGAGAGAGTCAACGAAATTCCCCAGCGTAGCAGGAGGCCGATACACGAGGAGACCGGAGATGGAAACGGAGGAAGATATGCCGAGGGAAAAATGACAGCTTTCAGAGTTGATAATGCCGCAGTCTACAGCCTTGCACACAAATGTGTCTCTATAGACGATGGCCACTCCACCCCCTCTCCCATCCGGCCTATCAAGATGGAAGATGAGGTATCCCGGCGGGAGAGCATTGACAATGTCGGGACCAGAACACGCAGTCAACCACGTTTCCGTCAGGAATAGCACATCCAGACAGTGGTCCAAAAGGAGGGAGTGTATTTCCATAGCGTGACAAGGCAGTGATCTGCAATTAAGCAGAGCCATAGTGAGTGAATTTGGGTTCACACAACTATTAGACGGACGACACCCAAGACAGTGTTTAAAAACAGTACCCTCAACCCAGTAGCAGCGGCAGCTAGAATGTTTAGGCGCGCGAAGCGAGAGCAGAGAATCCCGTGAATACCTGTAGGAGGGGGCAAGAGGTCTAGATGGATTGAGCGGCGTGGCATGCCCTGAGCCCGTCTGGGCCCGGACGGGCACAGACGGGCACAGACAGGCTTGACTCTGGCGAAACTCCGGCGATATTCCGGCATCCCCGCTGCGCGTCTCCGCTGCGCGTGGACATGGCAGGATTTAAGCCCTAGTCGCCTCCTAGAGAGAGGACTAGCGCGTGCACCCTCTTCCCCCAACCAAAGATGGCCGCCAGCAAAAACGAGGGCGAGGGACCCGCAAAGAGCGGTGGTTCCACCGATTAGAGTGCGTGTAAGAGGATACAATTACAGGTAGGCGTGGGCCAACTAAATTAAAAGCAGGGGAAACAATTTAAATAAAATAAACACAAATGCCAATAACGGGATATTTAAAAGCTCTAAGAGAGCAGCAATCAAGTTCGCGCTGAGAGTAAAAGCGCTGCGTGTGGTGCGCTAGTGGTCAAGAGCGAACTAACCTGAATTGCCTGAATTTAAGCCCTAGTCGCCTCCTAGAGAGAGGACTAGCGCGTGCACCCTCTTCCCCCAACCAAAGATGGCCGCCAGCAAAAACGAGGGCGAGGGACCCGCAAAGAGCAGTGGTTCCACCGATTAGAGTGCGTGTAAGAGGATACAATTACAGGTAGGCGTGGGCCAACTAAATTAAAAGCAGGGGAAACAATTTAAATAAAATAAACACAAATGCCAATAACGGGATATTTAAAAGCTCTAAGAGAGCAGCAATCAAGTTCGCGCTGAGAGTAAAAGCGCTGCGTGTGGTGCGCTAGTGGTCAAGCTTGAAGCTCACTCACTTTGTAAGTAGAGGTGATGGCAACAAGGAAAGCTGTATTCAGAGTGAGGAGCCTGAGAGGACAGTTGTGAAGAGGCTCGAAGGGAGCGCACATAAGATAGGTTAACATTAGGTTCAAGTCCCACTGGGGCATTATGAAAGGAGAAGGTTGAAAGAGATGAGTAATGCCCTTCAGAAATCAATTTACAATAGGGGCCTTGAAAAGAGAAGGCTGATCAGGAAGGTGAAGAAAGCCAGATATGGCTGAAAGGTAGCCCTTAAGAGTGCCCAGGGCAGAGCGCTGCTGGTCTAAAGAAAGTATATACAGAAGAACCTCCTAAAGAGGGGCAGAAATGGCATCCACAGCCTTTGCTGTGCACCATGCCACACACTTGTTCCATCTACAGGCGTATACCGTTTTAGTGGAGGGACGCATGGCTGCCAGGATGACATTACAGACTTCAAGAGGAAGGTCAAAAGCGGTCAACTGTCGCCGCTCAATCTTCATGCAAAGAGGTAGAGCCTGGACAGGTTCGGGTGGAGGACCGTCCCCTGCTGCTGCGAAAGAAGATCCTCCTGAAGAGGTAGTCTGATCGGAGGATCGATGGCCAAGCTCAAGCGCTCGGGGTACCCGACTCTTTGTTCCCAGTCCGGAGCCACAGAATGCCTTGGGCCCGGTCGCGCTTGACCTTCTTCAGCACTATGGGCAAAAGTGGTACAGGCGGAAAGGCATACAGGAGGCCGCAGTTCCACTCGTGACGAAAAGCGTTGCTGAGGGAGTGCCATCATGGAAATTCCAACGTGCACAACTGCTGACACTGCACGTTCTCTTTGGTGGCGAACAGATCTACCCAAGGCTCTCCCCACTGCAGGAAGAGACTTTGCACCACCTCCGAGTGAAGACGCCATTTATGATCCATCATGCACGGACGGCTGAGTTTGTCCGCCCTGGCGTTCAAAGAACCTGCCAGGTGTTGAACCACTAGGGATATGCCCTGATGTTCCAGCCATGTCGAAAGGTGAAGAGGCTCTTGACATAGGGTCCATGACCCCATCCTGCTCGTTTCCTGCAATACCACATGGTGGTGGTGTTGTCTATGAACACCTGCACTACTCTTCCTTTGATAGAAGGAAGGAATGCCTTTAGTACAAGACGAATCACCCGGAGCTCCAAAAGGTTGATGGGGAGACCGGACTCGGCTGGACACCAGAGACCTTTCACCTCTGCCTCTACCAGGTGGCCGTCCCATCTCAGGAATGCAGCGTCCATCACCACTGTCAGCTCTGGTTGGGGCAGGGAGAAGAATCTGCCGCTGACCCAATTTTGGTTCGTGAGCCACCACTGCAATTGACGTGCAGTCCCCTACAAGATCTGGATGACATTGGAAAGATTCCTCTGATGCTGCACCCACTGGAACTTCAGGTCCCACTGCAGCGACCGCATATGACACCTGGCATGATCCATCAGCAGGATGCAGGAGGCCATGAGGCCAGCAGCCTCAGGGTCAATCTCACCGAAATCCAGGAGAGAGGCTGAAACATCGTTATCATAACCCGAATATCCCAGACTCGCTGCTCGGGCGGATACGCCTGAAACTGCACTGTATCCAGAACTGCTCCAATGAAAAGGCGTGACTTTGGCACGTTGACAGTGAACCCCAGAGAGTGCAGGAGGTCCTCTGTAGTCTGGAGGTGGGAGGACGACAGCCTGGGGCGAGCACGGCTTCAACAGCCAATCTCTGAGGTAGGGAAAGACTGGAGCCCCTGATCTGTGCAGATGAGCTGCGACCACCACCATCACTTTCGCGAACACCCGAGGGGCGCTTGTAAGGCCAAAGGGGAGTAAGGTGAACTGAAAATGCTTGTGGCCTACTGTGAACTGTAGGTAACAGCTGTGGGCTGGCAACACTGGGATATGGAAATATGCGTCCTGCAAGTTCAACGCTACCATCCAGACTCCGGTGTCGAGGGCAGACAGGATCTGAGCCACCGTAAGAATCTAGAACTTCTACTTCCGGAGGAAGCGGATGAGGGCCCCGAGGTCTAAGATAGGACACATGCCTTTGTCCTTCCTGGGTAGCAGAAAGTAGTGGGAATAGCAACCACAATCTACTTCCAGCACAGGGACCCTTTCAATAGCTCCCTTGGCCAAGAGAGCAGCAACTTCCTGGCAGAGAAGAGCCAAGTGATCCTCCGACATGCGATGGAATGATGGAGGGAGGGATAGTCTCAAAAGGGAGGGTGTAGCCCCTTCGGACTATCTGCAAAACCCACCTGTCTGATGTGATGTTTTGCCAGAGGGGGAGGTGATGTTGAATCCTGCCATACACTGGCCTCTTATGGCCCTGAAAGGTCAGACTAGGAGGGTTTGGGGGCTGCTGCAGGGGGGGTTATGGGTGGGCTGGCCCCCAGACCCGCGTCGCTGGGTCCCAGGTCCGCGGTCAAGCACAGGCTGGGCAACTTGCGTGAACCAGTGGCTATACTGGGTCGAACGTGGTGGGGCACCCCTTCTGTAGCCAGGAAAGGGGTGAAAATCAGACTGCGTGGGGCGAGAGCTCACCCCAAGGCCCAAGTATCTGGCCGGAGCCCTAGAATCTTAGAAGCACTCGAGCGTCGAGTTTGCCTTGTCACCGAAAAGGCAGCAGTCATCAAAGGGCATGTCCATAAGGTGGATTGGACATCCCCAGAAGAACCAGATGTCCTCAACCAGGCTCAGGACTACTGACGTGGAAACCGTTCTGCCCATTGAGTCGGAGGTATCCAGCCCACATATGATGGTAAATTTGGCTGCAACTCTACTCTCTGCCAATGCATGAATGAGAACGGCCTTGCCTCCTTCAGGCACTATTGCAGCACTTGGGCAACAGTATCCCACACTGTATGGGTATAACGGCCCAAGAGGTATGTGGTATTCACCGACCACAGAGCTGAGCTTGCAGAAAAAAACATCTTCTTGGATTCCCTATCTGAGGGAGCAGTAGGGAATGCGCCCTTAGAGGACGAGGCTTGGACCACCAAGCTCTCGGGGTCGGGTGTTGGGAGAAGAAAAGTTGGTTGCCCGGGGCCAGATGGTAACATCGGGCAATCATCCTGTCCACAGGAGCACCTATGCTGGGCTGGGACCAAGTGCCCAAAAGGACATCTGTGAGGTCTCCATTGAAAGGCAGAAGGGGCTCAATAGAGGCCACCACCGGTTGAAGCACCTCCGTCAGGAGGTTAGTCCTGACTGCCACTGTCGGAAGCTCCAGGCCCAAGGCCTCAGGTGCCCTACACAACACCACTGACACTCCCTCCTCCATAGCCATGGCAGGGGAGAAAGTATGCCAAGGTCTGGGGAGGTACCTAGTTCCTCTCGCCAGTCCGGCGCCTCAAGTTGCTCAGCTAAAGGGTCCACAAACCCCTCCCAGTCCTCCTCACCCTCCTCTGGTTGCCAAGGAGGCCTCAAAGGAACACCAGAAATGAACAGAGGCCCCATCATGCCTTCCGGCGCCAGTTGCAACATCAGTCCGGCGCAGTGTCCAAGTCTGGGGTGAGGCTGCCGGGCTGCCAACAACTTTTGGGACCGCTCCCGCAAAGACTTTGGATTCATGGCCTGGCAGTCAGAGCACGACTTTGGGTCGTGGTCGTGGTCGCGCTCCAGGCACCAAAGGCACATGAGGTGGGGGTCTGTAACCAATATCATGCAGTTACAGGCCTCGTACGGTTTGAAACCGGTCCGATGATGGCACATCCCTCGTACACCAGGAGTCGATAGACTCAAAAAAGACATTGACAAAAGTCGAAAAAGGTTTAGTCAAAAAATGACCTAGGGACAAGCTCTCAGCTCAGATCTGCGCTAGGCAGGTGCAGAAAAAGAAAGAACAGACGTCAGCGTGCAGGGGCTTCGTCTAAGTGGACACTGCAACATCATCCCAGCGACCACGACGCCGACGACCGATGCAGAGTCGACCGACGCCACCTACCGACGTGCAGGGGTACTGCTAAGAGAAAAATTCTCCGGATCCAATCTGACACCTGGAGGTAATTCTAAGGTAAGGAATATAGAACTAATGGACACTTTCAGATAATGACAACAGGCCTTTGTCTAAAAAAGTGAATATATTTTATACCATGCACCAGTGATCACCTGTCTCCCTTCAACAGTGCTAACACATCGGTGGTCTTGTACCCTTAAATTAAATAGGAGGCATGTGGGATTTCCCTTCCGGCCTGATTACTGCTGATACGAACAATACCTACTACACCAAAAGGAGCACACATGAGATACATGGAGCAGACTGACCCGCTCTAAATGGACACTAAAATTCAAAGGATGCATCATTATTTGTATCCACAGCACTGTCCTTAAATGCTAACATAATAGGGGAATGAGACAGTGGAAACTAAATCCTATCTAGATAGGGAAGAAGAAAGAAAACTTGTGGGAATGCAAGATCAGAGATTGTGCCGGGCACTAAATCAGAAAGATAATGAGAGGTACTTGCTAGCACCCTACGAGTAAGAGCTATACTGAAGGTTAGTGACTGGAACCCATGCAGGAGGTCAGAAAACAGAGAATGGCGAAGCAGAGTAACAAAAGTGGCAATGGACAAAAGAACAAAGATATAATGGGAAGTGGAAGATGGAATCAGAGTTCCTCTGCTATTGGATGGCAATGACAAGACACTTAAGCTCAGGAAGAGTTCTTATGAAGTGATTAAAATGATTATTTACGGGGACAGCAATCCTAGAGAAGTGGGAAAGTTTGCAACACAGAACTAGGAGGATAACTGTAGTTCCTCTGCAGGGGAAGCAGCAGCAAAGAAGGCTCCATATACCTACTTGTGCCATTCCGTAGTAGTGCCATTCACCATGAAACAGAATGAAGCACTTTCAAAACAGAAGAACATGCCTTGCATAGTGCATGTACCTTTTCACGCAACATTTATATTTTCAAACCTGCACAGACTCTTACATTTAGTTCTGTATTCTCTACTCGCATAGGAGCTTTAAAATGGGCCTTAGAATATTACAAGGAGGCTGCACCCTACGACACAAAGTGAGGTATACGTTGTTCGCGCCTGTTCTACTGTTTCTACAAATCAACTTTTCACACTTCTTAATCAGCGCTAATTGTACAATAATGAAGCGACCTGCTTTGAGTTCCAATCAATGCACATCCTCACATTGGGGTCCACTCAAAATCTGGCACCCTTCTGCCATGCAACCAATATAACACTCTCCAGGTTCTAGTGAACACTCCAGAACATGATGTGATAGTGACAATTACGTTGTGTTGTCTACCTGCAAGGACAGGTTGTGTTTGTTAAGTCCGCTTTCCTTCCGGTTTCTTCTTGCTCCAGTTAACTTGGAAAGACCAAACCCGCTGCTTACTCGAGAAAGCTTGGACTGTGAGCTGGGTACAAGCGTTTCACCTTTACTAATACTTTTCTTTTCTTGAGCTACAGAAACAATATATACACATTAGGACAAATCATATGGCATTAATTGACTGTAAAGAAGAATCATGCAGCATGTGGCATAATTGCCAGTCAGGCAGTTTATATAAATGTTTGCGAACAGAGAATGGTGAGCTATGCTTCTTAAATGAACTTAAGGGTCAAGCACCTCTGTTGCAGACTAAAAGTCAAGTCAGTACATAATATGTATGTTTTATCATCATCGGCGCAATACATTGCAAGTGGAAGGCTTACTTGTGTGCCAGGCATCTCCACAATACTGTGCTCAGAATCAGGTTTGACACTATAGAAGCACATTGATTGTCTTTGACACTTCAAAACCTTTTCTGCAGCAGGTCATTAATTTGTCTCCCCATATTGAATATCAAGACTAAGGATAGGCTGATTAATTTAGTGAGATGTGAAATTGGCATTTGGTATGGCAGGAATAAATCTGTATTTGACTTGCATCCTGATGGATCAGCATCTCCCTTCCCTTACCCAGTACCTTGTGGCGTTTATGGACCAAAAAGCTGAATAGTAACGCAATTTAGTTTCATGCTAATCAAATTTTCCTAAATGCATGGGCCACATATCATGGATCCAAAAACAGCCATCCAGCTACATGTTTCAGACACCTTGTCAGATTTGTTCCTGTGGTCATGATCATCTAATTGGTCGCTACTGCCAATCAGATTGTCTGAAGCACTTCAAGCCCTTCCTGGACACACTTTGTGGTCCAGGAAGGGTTTTAGGTGTCCTGAGCATGGCAAAGCATCTTAGCCTTTCCTGGAGACCTACGCTTTATTACCATATTCAACAGCTCCCCAACCCTTTAGAGGCAAAACCAGAGGCCAAATGAGTGTCAATTTTCTAATGGGCCACTTCCTCAACCCTTAATCAGCTGTCAAATGTAAACCTGGGAACTCTTCTTAAACCTGCAAATCTGCGCTCCGATAGGCATGGTGTGGGTGTTTCAGGATGACGATTCTCTGGAGAAATGTGTGCACACCCACAAACTGTTGGATGGAGAATGGTGAATGGTAAAAAAAATAAAGCCCCGGGGCAAGACGGGTACACAGCTGATTTCAGGAAGACCTTTATAGCCCAGCTAAAACCTACTATGGAACAGGTCTATAACCTGGCTGCAAATAAGGGAGAAGTGCCACAATCCACGACAGAAGCAAATATAACAGTAATCCCAAAGGAAGGTAAAGACCACTTGTTACCTAAAAATTATAGACCCATATCCCTCATTAATGTGGACTGCAAAATCCACGCCAAGATCTTGGAATGCAGACTGAACATGGTCCTACCCAAATTCATAAGCAACCCACAGGTCGGTTTCCTGCGCTACCGTATGTCCAGTGACAACACCCGACTCCTCTGCCACATATTGGATCAAATAGCCGCTAAACCAGAACGGCAGTAGCTATAGCATTAGACGCCGAGAAGGCCTTTGATAAAGCCTCCTGGGCCTTCCTAGGGCGCTGTATGCAGGCCTTCAATTTGGGGGAGACTTTCATCAGAATGACTATGGCCTTATTTCGAGGCCCTTCAGCCCGTATCACAGTCAAAGGCACACTCTCTGATCCCTTCACCTTACAGCAAGGTGCGAGACAGGGTTGCCCGCTGGCGCTCTTTCTACTGGCCCTTGAACCCCTCATCCAAGCTGAACACTGGCATACAAGGGGTCAATATCAATGGAATCAAAGTAAAACTAGCCACCTAAGCAGATGATATCCTGATTGTAATATAACAACCAAAATCCTCAATCGGAGCTTTAATGTCCAGGATAGCTGTATACTCAAAACTTTCAGGGTATAAACTAAAAGACAAATCCGAATGTAAACCACTAAATATTCACAGCACAAAATAAATCCTAGGGAATTCGGGGCTGGCCTGGCAGATGGGACATATTAAATACCTTGGCATATATTTCGGAAGCGACCTAATAAACACCCTACACTACAATGAGAAGGCACTATTAGAAAATTTTAAGAAGCTTCTGGACTCCTGGTCCCCAAAATTCATAACGTGGTGGGGTAGAGTTGAGATGATCAAAATGATGATCACCCCAATGATTAAATACCTGATAAGCATGC
This sequence comes from Lissotriton helveticus, assembly GCF_964261635.1. Taxonomy (NCBI): domain Eukaryota; kingdom Metazoa; phylum Chordata; class Amphibia; order Caudata; family Salamandridae; genus Lissotriton; species Lissotriton helveticus. Next base: position 1,352,834,382 of record NC_136059.1, on the reverse strand, counting down.
CCCCACTCCTTCTCATAGACTACTTCCATCGGAAAGTCAATATCTTACCTACTACATTCCTGTGGCGCGGAAAGAAGGCGAAGATAAGCATGAAGAAACTGAGATTGGAGAAATCCCAAGGTGGGGTAAACCTAGCAGACTTTAGATTGTTCCAACTTGCCTTCCTAGCAAGACAGGGGTCATACTGGGTCTTACCGGCGACCAAATACATACCGGTATGGCTCCAGGTAGAGAAGGCCATCCTGAAAAACCTGTGTCCACTGGCCTTCCTAACAGCTAACACATACCCACACTCCTCCAAACCTATCTTTAAAAACACAAAAATAGCGCTTCTAAAAGTAGACAGGAAAATGGAAATTAGCATCAACGGTTCTAAGCTAGAATCACTATGGGCTAATAGCAAGGTTAAATACAAGGGAAAAAGCCCTACCTTCGATACTTGGATAAAGGAAGGTATTTACTCTCCACAGCAACTCAAAAACGGCGACTACCCCATTACCTTCTCAGACCTCTAAACAAGACACCACCTTAAAGACATCGAACTCTATAAGTTTTCGAAAATAAGGGCGGCCTTATCAAAGACAAAACGAAACACCTCCCAACCCTCAATCTTTCGTTATGTCTCAAACATTAATAAACTAGGGCACCAAGTCTTGCAGTTCTACACACTGTTACGTCCCAAAACCAACAAACTTAACCGAAATAACGATAAGCCTTTTGGGACAAACAATCTAACACACCTCTCAACGAACAGGAATAGGCTACTCTGTGGTCCTCGACCTCGCGTAATAAGATTACCCCAGTACTGGCACAAACTAAATTTTGGCCTCTTCACAAGGCTTTCTGGACCCCAGCAAGACTACACTCACTAGGGCTCAGGGATGACTCACTCTGCTAAAACTGTAACAAAGAGAAGGGGGACCTTGCACACCTTATCTTCCTTTGCCCAACACTCAAGGGTTTCTGGGGGAAAACCTTTGATTTCATTAATGTGGTGTTTAAATGCAAACTACCAATGGAATTCTCCACCCTCACCTCAGCATTCATGCGCTCAAATTTGAGAACTGAGCAAGGCAAGGACTTAATGGACCTCTTATTGACAGCGACTGTGAAAATGGTCCTAAACAACTGGAAGGATGCAAATAAAAACAGCTACAAGGGATGGCTTAATAGGTCACGCATCTTAGAGGAGCAGACAATATCGCGCTACAGTCCTCACCCTGGAAAGCATCCTCAAGAGGGTTTTGGGAAGCTTTGGACACTTATCTTGACACGTACGAACCCCCGTAGACAGATATAAATCAACTAATCGACCGCCTGCTCTCTATCATAACACCGGTGGGCAGGCATCAGGCCTAAAATATTCTGAAAGTGTGTCAGATGCAAAGTAATTTGTATAGCTGATGCAAATGTTATGTATAGCACCTGATGTAATGCAGTATGCATAGCTGATGCCAATGTTAATGTACAGTGACTATATCTCTCTCTTGTCTGTCCTATTCCTCTTCGGATTCACCATTAATTTGTCTGTCCTTTCCTCTTACATCTCTTTCTCTCTCAAAAAACAACCTAGAGGGGCTAGTTATATATACTCCAATGCGTAAACGACTATTACCCAAGCTGGGCTAACCCTGTAACAGTGGTTGTGACTGTATTCTATGTAAAAGAAAATTAAAAAAACAAATCATTTGTATCATTGAAAAGTATCCAAACAAATGCAATGTAAATAAATTAAAGCAATTATAATCAAAATGAAGGTCATGTTGCAAAACAATTTCTAATGGGTATACATTTAGACTGTGGACATATTAAGTAAAAGTCAGAAAGATACACTTTGGAAATGGGTTCTTCAGAATCTGGAAAGATTAGACTTTACCCAAGTAACTTTGCCAAAATTTCGCAGTTGCTTCCTCAATAAGTGGCTTTATTTGTGAGATATCAATTTGTCCACGGTCATTGGTTAAAAGTGGCACTTTAAAGAGCTCCTCCAGAATTTGTTTCTTCAGGTGAACAAATTCCTTCCACACACGATTCACAGCCTTCACAACCAGCTGGCGTCCTAAATAATTAACAAAACAAGACAGTCATATCATTTATTACAAATGAAAAAAAAAAAAAACCACAGGAGTGAAGAATAAGTCTTATTTCCATGAATTAACATTTTACATCTATTGTTCCATGGCTCTCTGTTTCTGAAATAGGTTTCCTAACCTCTAAATGGGCAAAACAATGGAAAATTAGCTTCTACAGAAGTAGTTTTTCTATACTACACGTAGCTCATATTGCAATTCTTTTTTATAACAGCATGTATTTCTCTCAGATAGAACAATTTGACTGACTACAGGCTCCTGTTTCCACTCCACTCCCTTTCATCGGTTCCACCAACATGATCAGTCTACTACCACTGGAGCAGCGTAATTTAGTGCTTCACCATTCATATGCAATTTATATACTCAACGTATATTTAACAGTATTAATATGTGTGCACTATATTAACCAAGAGAGGTAAGTGGCTATATTTACCGCATAAGAGCCACCCTTATATCTAGCTAAATTATAATTAATTTACTCACATTTAATAGAACAATGTATACATTCCTTAAATGTAATTAATGCATTTACTCATGCTAATTGTACTTGCTTGGAAGCCATTTTTGATCTAAAGGTTGGTCTACCCTGTAACCAGGCAAGAGTTGCAAGCATATCACATTTATCAATGTTTTGCAAGTTTCCTGTTCTTTCCCCTCTGCAGGTGTCTTATTGCGTTCATTAAGTTGGATTAGGGTTATTGTTTGTGACTATTAGATAGCTCGTACATAAGTGAATTTTGCCTGTGGACATGAAGAAGCTTGGGCATGGGAGAGATCCTGCTGTACCAGACAGACCTAACTGTTGCAGACTTCAAGGCTGTGTAGATGTGTACCTCAGTGTCGAGAGCTGGGAAACTGGAGACTTTACCGGCTCCCAGAGAATAAGGATTCCTCATTGGTCCATTTGGTGGGAATTGATACTACAAGCTTTTCAAAACCTTCTGTCACGTATTAATTACGTATTTTCATAGACTAGTTAGAAGATCCTGTTACCACTTCGCTAAGAGAAGACCTCTTCTCAAGTCTGCCTATGTCCCCTGCCCAGAGGATTGAACTTCATGCTTGAGCACTTGCACTTTTCTCTCACACATTAAACTAGGTTCTATGCATGCTGACACCTTTCTTGTATAGATTCACATGCCAATTTTGATGCTTTATATATAGGAAAGGGAAACTCCTTTATCGAACCTGCTTGGTTGATATTGTGTCTGATACAAGTGATTATATTTTGCATCTTCATTCTCATAATAAACAAATTTAGATAGCATGAACATTTAAATTAGTATGCACTTGCAATATATTTGCTACAATTTTGCGACTGGTTTCACTCATAATCTTGACTAACTTCGCAAATAAAACCCTCATGGTTTTGACATCACCTTCTCTGTCATTTTTGTGGAGCCACATTGGTTTCACTGTGCTTGAAATGTATTGCTGAAATTAGCTCCCTTCTTACTCTTCAAGCCGACAATCAAAGGTCCATACGACCAATGGGAAGTCCTATTGATGACTTCACTAAGCGACTGAGATAGAAGGATGTCCGCACCATCAACTGGTCTCAAACAAAGTATGGTTTGTCACCGAAGAGTAGGGAGCGAAAATATTCCATAAAATACATAGAACTTGCCCAAGTCAGTCCTTGCCCCCATATTCCATGGCTAAATTTGAAAGATAGGCAGTGTTTTGGCAGTTTAGAAGGTAGTCGTGGTGGCTGAAGTGGGAGTAGAAATAGGGTTGTGCAATACAACTGTACACGTCAAGCTTGTGGTGTTGTGTTAATACTGTGTGTTCTGAATTGTATCGATGTCTTTAGCTTAGTTGTGTAAATGTATAGGCACTTAGTGTTGAGCAGCTGAAGTTATCGGACTAATCGCAGTCCAAGATTCTGAGATACATAAGGTTTGTAATGTTGGTTTGTGAGGTACCATCAACCACAAAGTTAAGATAAGGACGTGTAATTGACTGTTGCAAGTGTACTAATAGTGGTTGGTGTTGGTAGATCCTGATGCTTCCTTTGCATTACTAACTACATTAGAGAAGGTGATATCCCACTAGCCGAGCTATCGCTTGTGTGTGTGCTAACGTTTGAAAGCGTTATTCCCAGTTATCCCTCGAATGAGTGGTTTAAATTCTTTAGTGGAGTATCCAACAGTAATATTTGTTTGCTTTGGAGTTTTAGAAAAAAAAGTTAGTAAGCACAAAACAATTGTAAAGGAGGGGGAGCTGCTGCGAGGTGCTGTATTCCACCCATCAGGTACCGCACTGGTATTGGTGGGCTGGTGTAGGTGCCACTCTGGTAATGGTTGCTGTGTCATCAGGTGCCGTGCTGTGATAGACTTGTAAAGAGTACCACGCTGAGATTGGATACTAATACTGCTAAATACCACTTTGTGATTTGGTGTAAATCGATGGTTTTGAGAATGGTGGTGTGGAAGTTGTGGTGTGTGTATGAAAGGCTATATTGGGGTGTAAGAGGGTGCGTCAGATTCTGTAGATGTCATCAGAGATGAGATTTGAGATGTCATCAGTGATGTCCCTGACCATGTTATGAATGATGTAATATGTGACGTGATAAGCAGTGTATTGCTGGGACGCGAGTTATAGTTTCCTCAGCTAACTATAACTGCTGAATTTCTCTGGTTTTGTACAAGCAAAATCTCAGCCTAACTATAATGTCCCTGTAACCTTTGTTTTTTTTAGTGAATTTCTAAGGTGTTTTAAAATTCTATTTCTTGATTGTAACATACTTTATTTTTTAAGTGAGCCTGTAAAATGTTCATATTTTCTTTCTATAACTGAATATTGTATATTATATTTATATTATATATATCACTAATTTTTTGATTTGGTATGTGTTTATCAGACAGTACATCAATGACTGGTTTTATGTTTAACAATTTTTTGAGTTGGCACAACATTGTCGCATTTACTGTGGAGAATCTGTGACCAGAAAATGTAATTCAAATACTGAAAAGAAACGAACGTAAAGAATGTTCTACAAATAAAGTTTAAGTCTAAATATTTAGTAAGATAGTGTTTTAATTTTTCTTACTGTGATCAATTTAGTAGAAAACCATCTTTACAAATATTTTTTAATCTTTTAGAGATTGGCCCTGCACGCATGGCTGCGGAGCAATGAAGAGTGAAAGTATAGTTACACAAACACACACACATATATTACACACACACTCACTTATCTCATCCACACTTACCATATGTAGTAAATGATGTTTCCCAACACACAGTCACCATCAAGTAACCAACAGCGAAGGCAAGTAACCTTTTTTGTATAGGATACATCTTCTTTTAATTTTATCAAGTAAGAAAGATTATCTTAGCAGAATGCCAGAAAGGACGAGGATCTGACTAAAAATACAGAGTGGAAAACCAATCACAGTAAAAACTTATGAACATAAGCATGAAGTAAGCCTCATTCATCAAATATGAATTCAAAGCATACCATGAGATGCAATGCCGTAAGCCACCTGACAGACATGTATAGTGAAACCCTCACATAAGAGCCCAAGTATTTGCTGCTGTATGCACAGGATGGTCGATACTGGTAATTGTTTGCTTGGACAGAATATAGTCCCTCTTTAAAAACCACTGAAAATCCAACAAAATCTCAAAGACCTCTTGGGTTGCAACCAGTCTAACAATTCCTCTGTTTTCTAATGAGCAGGTTGAAAATTAAGCAAAGACAACTAAAATAAGAGAATTTAATTAAGCATCTTTTATTAAAAATGAAGGTTTTCCCCTCTGTACTGCCTTAATGGCCATACAGTCAAGCAATGACGGGAGTGGTTGGTGTAAAGCATGTGTATGTTCCTCAACCTATGACTAAACATGGTTATAGTATTAAAGCACACGTTACTTACTTTCGGTAACGATATATCTGTAAGAAACAGTAGTTAGTGTTAGATTCCTCACCTTAGAATATCCCCAGGTGTCAGACTGGATTCGGAAGGTTTTGCGTAGCAGAACCCCTGCGCGTCGGTAGGCGTCGTCTGAGGCTCCGTGTCCGTCGTCGGCGTCGTGATCGCCGGGATGACGTCGGAGTACTTAGACGCCGCCCTCGCGCGCTGACGTCAGTTCTTGTACATAACTTTCCATGCCAGGAACGCAGAGCCATGCCAGAGACCGGCACTGGTGCCATGAAACTAGGGCCCTGAAAGGGATGTCCTTAACCCTAGATATCGGTTCGCAGAACGGGGAGGATGGGTGGGGCGGTGAAGAATCTAACACTAACTACTGTTTCTTACAGATATATTGTTACCAAAGGTAAGTAACTTGTGCATCTGAAAGAAACAGGTTAGTGTTAGATTCCTCACCTTAGAATAGATACCCCAGCAATACCAACCCCGGTGGTGGGTCTGCGAACCAAGATCACACGGGAAAGTCCTGGAGAACGGAACGGCCGAAGAAGCCATCTCTCCGGACTTGGTTGTCCAGGCAGTAGTGTCTAGCGAACGTGTGCAGCGAGGCCCACGTAGCTGCCCGACAGAGGTCTTGCAAGGGGAATCCCCGACCCAAGGCAGTAGTAGCCGCCGTGGCCCAAGTGGAATGGGCCCTCAGCCCAACGGGGGCTCCTTTCTAGCTAAGGAGTAACAGACCTTGATGCACAACACGACCCACTGAGAGATCGTTCGTTTGCGCACCGGCCGTCCCTTCTTCGCACCCATGTAACCAACAAAGAGCTGGTCGTCCACCCGGAACTGGCGTGTGCGATAAAAGTAGAAGGAGAGCGCACGTTTTGGGTCCAGACGGTGAAGCCTCTCTTCCTCCTTCAAAGGATGCGGAGGCGGAAAGAAGATGGGCAAGGTGATGGACTGCCCGATGTGAAAGACCGTAACCACCTTGGGCAGGAAAGAAGGACGAGTTTTAAAACAACTTTGTCCGGATGGACAGAAAGGAAAGGAGGCTTAGAGGATAGAGCCTGGTCGCGCCTGATCTTCTTCAGCACTCTGGGAAGAAGTGGTATAGGCGTACAACAGACCGCAGCTCCACTCGCGACGAAAAGCGTCTCCGAGCGAGTGCCACCTTGGAAATTCCAACGCGCAGAACTGATGACATTGCGCGTTCTCTTCGGTGGCGAATAGATCTAACCAAGGCTCTCCCCACTTCTTAAAGAGGCCTTGCGCCACGTCCGAGTTCAGATGCCATTCGTGATCCATCATGCACCGGCGGCTGAGTTCGTCCGCCCTGTTGTTCAGGAAACCTGCCAGGTGTTGAACCATCAGGGTGACGCCCTGGGGTTCCAGCCATGTCAGATGCGCAGAGCCTCCTGACAAAGGGTCCACGACCCTACCCCGCCCTGTTTGTTGCAGTACCACATGGCGGTGGTGTTGTGCCGTGAACACCTGCACTACACTTCCCCGGACAGAGGGAAGGAATGCCTTCAGTGCAAGCCGGATCGCCCGCAGTTCCAGAAGGTTGATGTGGAGCCGGGACTCCGCCGGAGACCAGAGGCCTCTGATCTCCCTCTCCCCATGTGGCCCCCCATTCCAGGAGGGACGCCTCCATCACCACTACGTGCTCAGGTTGGGGTAGGGAGAGAGATCTGCCGCTAATCCAATCGCGGTTTGTGAGCCACCACTGCAACTGTCTTGCAGGGCCCTCCGAGCTCCGGTCGTGGTCGGACAGGTTGCCCTGATGCTGAGCCCACAAACTTCAGGTCCCACTGCAGAGCCAGCATCCGCCACCAGGCGTGATGCACCAGAAGGATGCAGGAGCCATCAGCCCCAGGAGCCGCAGCATCAACCTGACCGAAACTCGAGATAAAGGCTGAAAGATCGGAATCAGAGCCTGTATATCCTGAACCCGCTGTTCAGGGGGATAAACCCGAAACTGCGCAAAGTCCAGAACCGCTCCGATGAAAAGGAGCTTTTGAGAGGGGCACAGGTGTGACTTCGGCACGTTGATGGGGAACCCCAGCGGGTGCAGGAGGTCGGCCGTAGTCTGGAGGTGGGAGACGACTGTCTGGGGCGAGCCCGCCTTCAACAACCAGTCATCGAGATAGGGGAAGACTGAAACTCCCAATCTGCGTAGATGAGCTGCGACCAACGGCATCACTTTCGTGAACACCCGTGGGGCGCTGGTAAAACCAAAGGGGAGCACGGTAAACTGAAAGTGCTCATGGCCTACCGTGAACCGCAGGTAAAGCAAGTGGGCCGGCAGGACGGGGATGTGGAAATATGCGTCCTGCAAGTCCAACGATACCGTCCAGTCTTCTGGGCCTGGGGCAGCCAGGACCTGAGCCAAAGTCAGCATCTTGAACTTCTCCTTCCAGAGGAAGCCGTTGACGCTCCGAAGGTAGGCCTCCTTTGCCCTTCTTGGGTACCAGAAAGTAGTGGGAATAGCAATCACATCCTACTTCTGGCCCAGCAACGCGTTTGACGGCCCCCTTGGCCAAGAGGGCCGTAACTTCCTCCTGTAGAAGTCGCAAGTGATCCCCCGACATGCGGTGGTACTGAGGTGGCATGGCTGGAGGGGTCGCCTCGAAGGGGAGGCAGTAGCCCCTTAGGACGATTTGCAGCACCCACCTGTCTGATGTGATGGAGCGCCAGTGAAGGAGGTGATGGCGAACCCTGCCCCCCACTGGTGTCGAATAGCCTGAAAATTCAGACTAGGAGGATTTTTAGGCAGATGCTGCAGGGGCGGGTGTGGACTGACCTTGCCGGTGTCCTTCGGCACCACCACGGCAGTTACCACGTCCGCAACTGCGTTGAGGTTGGTTCTGCAGCCTGTGGCTAGCTGGACGTGTGGGGACGCCCCTTCCTTGGCCACGAAAGGGACGAAAGGCGGAAGTTTGCTGGCGTTGGCCGAGGCCCAAGGACTTGGCCGTAGCCCTGGAGTCCTTGAAACGCTCCAGCGCACTGTCCGCCTTGTCGCCAAAGAGGCGACGGCCATCAAAGGGCATGTCCATAGGGAGGCTTGGACATCCCCCGAAAAGTTGGCGGACCTCAGCCAGGCGTGGCGACGAACCGCCACCGTCGTCGCAATCGCCCTGCCCAGCGAGTCCGTGGTATCCAGTCCACACCGAATCGAATATCGTGCTGCATCCCGTACCTCTGCAAGGGCTTGGGTAAGCTTTACCTGCACCTCCGCCGGGCACTGCGGCAGCACTTCCGCAACCGTATCCCACAGAGAGTGGGAGTAATGGCCCAAAAGGCAGGCGGTGTTGACAGACCACAACCCCAAACTGAGTGAGGAGAACAGTTTCTTCCCAAACTGATTGTACCTTTTGGATTCCCGATCCGGAGGAGCGGTCGGGAATGCGGTCTGGGAGGTAGAGGCCTGGATCACCAGGCTCTCAGGGGTGGGGTGATCAGACAGGAAGCTGGGGTCGCCCGGAGCCGGGCGGTGGAGTCAGGCCACATTCCGATCTACAGGTAGTCCTGTAGAGGGCTTGGACCAGGTGCCCAACAGAACGTCAGTCAGGGCTTCGTTAAACGGCAGGACAGGCTCCGAGGAGCTTGCCTGTGGTTTGAGCACCTCAGTGAGGAGGTTAGTCCGCACGGTCGCGACTGGGAGCTCAAGTGCCAAGGTCTTGGCTGGCCTAGTCAACACCACGCTGTAAGCAGCCCCCTCCTCTGTAGCCACGGTAGGAGGGGAGACAAATCCAGTGTCGGGCGAAGTTTCCAGACCACTGTCCTCCCCCAGCTCGTCTTCCCAGTCCTGGCTCAACTGGCACTGCAGTGCCAGAGGATCCTCAGACCCCTCCCAATCCCCCTCGTCATCCATCTCCTGATAGTCAGGAATGAATGATGGAGCCGGATCGTCTGTGAAGGGCTCACTGATTGGCGTCGAAGGCGGCGCCGGTCCAACACCGGATCCGGACCGGGGTGGGGATCGGAGACGACGACGCCCGGGGACGACGCAGGGTGCGACACCCTTGGTGAGGACGCCAGCGGAGGGGTCGTAAGGACGACCGACATCGTCACGGATCCAGGCCTGGATCCTGAGGAACCCTGCGGTGTCGGGACCGGAGTCGCCGACGTGGCCGGGGCCAAAGCACCCTTTGGCGCCGGGGCCGCCGGCCTGCTTGGGCTCCCAGACGGACCCGCGGGGCCCGAAGGTGCCTCAGCGGGGTCCGACAGAAGGAAGCGCAACTTCATAGCCGTGAGGAAGGCGCTGATCTCCTCCGGCGTCGCGTGCAGCCCAAGAACCGGCGGGTATGGAACTGGACGTGGCGCTTGCGGCTCCGGCGGAGCCGCGTGGGCGGTGTCACCCAACCCCCCGGCCGCGTTGCGCGAGAGTCGAGGGGAGTCGGAGTCAGAAGAGCGATGTCGCTTCTTCGACTTCTTGTGCCTAGACTTACCTGAGGACTTGGAGCCCGACGAGTGGTGTCGACTCGCCGAGCTGTAATGACTGTGGCCCCGCGACCGGTCCCTCGACCTCCTCCTGGACCGGGACCTTGAGCGGCGTGGGGCCGACTGCCGGAGCTCGAGGCGCTTGCGGGACCGCTCCCGCCAAGCTTTCGACATCAAGGTCCGGCAGTTGGGGCACGACTTGTCATCGTGGTCGGCCCCGAGACAGTAAAGGCACCGACGGTGGGGGTCGGTAACCGACATCAAGCGGTTACAATTGTCGCAGGGTTTGAACACGGGCATCCTTATTGGCACCGAGAGTCGAGTAGCGACTCGAGAAAATCCAAAAGAGATCAAAAAGTTTAGTCAAAAAGTGACTAGTAGTACTGCTCTTCCCGGATCTGTGCTTGCTGGCGGGGAAAAAGAAGAACTGACGTCAGCACGCGAGGGCGGCGTTTAAGTACTCCGACGACGTCATCCTGGCGATCAGAACGCCGACGACGGACGCAGAGCCGCAGACGACGCCTACCGACGCGAAGGGGTACTGCTACGCAAAACTTTCCGGATCCAGTCTGACGCCCAGGGCTATTCTAAGGTGAGGAATCTAACACTAACCTGTTTCTTTCAGATCACTGATACAGTATAAGTAACCCCAAGATACAGAAATTCATGCCATCAAAGTATACCCCATTAAAAACCATTAACACAAAATTGAAATCCCACTGATGGGAAACAGCAACCTTCAGATGGAAAGACTTCTGGAGACTTTTAAAAAGGCCCTTAACTACTGACAATGTAGACTTATAAAAAGCTTAGAGTCTACCCATGCCAGAGTCCATTTGGAGGAGGTACTCCATTGGCTGGGCCTCATCTTTAGCCCGACAATGAGCTTTAAGAAAACACTTAACATTATGAAACCCAGTAGATGAAGATATATAATTGCATGCAGGACAAATTAGGGAAAAAGATTGTGGAATGGTGGAAATCCTTTCAGTAAGAGGGTCTGTTTTGCTCTGTCCTGCAGCCAGCATGGCACTGATAAACTGCTCTTGCTGCTCAAAATCAAAGAAGGTGTTACAAAGTTGAAGGAAAAGCAGCTGGCGTAACTCCTGAAGATGAGCAAAGGTCTTTGAAGGTGAAAAGAATTTAATGTGCCAATCTTCAAAATAGGGAGGACAAGCATGTTCTCAAGGTGCAAATCTGATGTCACCACTCAAATCATGGTTATAAAACCCATTGGTGCTGGGGTAAGGTCAAAGGGAAGGGCTACCAATTGAAAATAGGCTCTATGAAGCCTGAAATGAAAAAGGTGCTGGTGATAACACAGTTTAGAAATGTGTACGGAGTCATCCTGAAAATACCATTAAAAAAAGCAATCGTATGCCTCTATTTAATAAGCCATCTGCGGAACCAGAGGACAGAGCAGACTACAGGCCCTTTTTGAACCTGCCTTTCATCAGAAGAATCATGGAAGGGAGGTGATAAGCCACTGAAATAATTTGTAAATGCAAATAACATTCTTCATGACAGACAATCTGACTTCAGACTGAGGTGTTGACTGCAACACTTGGCATTAACGAAAAACGATTACTAAGCCAACAGCACCAGTAAACTGCATGATAACTAATCACCGGCCCTTCAACAGAACAATCATGGAAGGGAAGGCAATAAGTCAATTGCAAGTAATCAAGGATAAATGCCATTCTTCACAACAGAAAATTAGATTTCAACCTGAGGAGAGGTAATGAAATAGAAAAAGTTGACATTAGTGAAGAGCACTTTCTTTGACAAGGGACAATCACAAATCCTAATCTATCTGCATCCATCAGAAACCGAATATAACATGAATTGCAAATTGCTCTATAGAAGTGTATGGAAAAAGGGGCCAGGATCACCAGCATGACCTTTAATGGCCGTCATAATTTCTGTAAACAGAAGTCAGCAAATTAGATTGGTTTGCCTACTTTGATAGTTCAAAAGATAGCTTCTGTTGGGGGGGGGTCTCATTGAGACTTCCTTTGCCACCTTTACTTTTCAATATTTACCAGGGACGTCTGGCCAAGATGTTTTGAAAAGCAAACCTTCAGCTCCAAATGTACGGAGATGACATCCAACTACACATCTGGCTGGTACATCCAAAAGACAGATTAGATGCATCACCATATGCTTAATACATGTGCACCAGTGTATCAAGGACAGCTGTGTGTGCCAAAACAGCTGTAAGATCAAACTGCCTAGAGTAGGAGAACCTTGAAATAACGAGGTAATATTCATGGAGCCAAACAAATTGGAAGAAACTAACTCCTGCTCAGACATTCAAGAACCTAGGATTTTGCTTTGACAAGAAACCCTCTTTAGATTAGTAAATCGCAATAGAAGTGACAAATGCCAGCTTTCTTCTCCTTTTTCTAAGAACTCCCTCACAGGTACTGCACAACACTGAAGAGGTGAGGAATTGATGTTATCAAGACTCGATTACAGCAGTGCTGCCTTGCCAGAGCCTTGAAGAAAGCAACTGCAAAATTGCAGAGATTTCAAAGTGAAGCAATCAGACTCTGCTTCAACTTAAAGAATTCAGACCACATCTTTACAGTCCTGAAAGACATTTGCTAGTTCTCAGTAACAAAACATCTGTTCAGCTGCAGTTCTTCAGTGAGGAGCGCCGCCCCACTGCTCTTTGCGCTGTAGAAAAAGAAAAAATAAGATAACACAATGTTATTATCATTTTATTTTTCTGAGGCAGCTTTCGGGGTGGGGCTGGGCTGTCGTTACAGCCAGCAGAAGGAGGAGTGGTTGGGCGCATGCGAGCATGTCGATTTCGCTGAAAGTCTGGGGTAACAAAACAGTCACGTGCACTTAGCATGTTCTCCACCGGGCTGTAATGCACAGCCTGGAGGTGAATATGCAAAGGCTCCCACTCCCTCTCCGAGCCCTAACTATGGCGCTCAGACCAATCCCGGCGTTGCTGTCATAGGGTAGCCAGTGTGCTTCCTGCTTCCGGTCTTGGAGGAACAGAGGAGAGGTGTGGCCTGGACACAGATAAGTGACATTTTACATTTTATTCTTTCTCCCCGCCTCCCCAGGACACCTCTTCGGCAACCGCCACCACAGCATCTGTTTACCACCTACAAGACACAGAAGGGTCTTGGCCCAAAATCTTTACAGAGTTTCTTCTCACATTACTTGGACAACTGCAGCCTTAATTGAAAGGAAAGCAAATCAGATTTTAAAAAGCTAAATGCAACCGTAAGAAGCATGGAGTGAGGTGTAACTAGGCATTCACTGTGCCCTGACTTCAGGAACCATCCGACTCGGTCTGTGTTCAAGAAAACAATAAAAACAAGTCTGTTCAAAGAGGCATTCCCTTCTGTCTAAAAGGTCCAAGTATAACCCTGACCCCTGTTGGGATTGAGCTCTAAAGAGTGCAAAACAAGTGTTCAAGTCTGTTACTAAGCAACCACCCAGCAATCTTTGTCCCTTTCATGGACACAACTGGGGAAGAGGTGCATGCTACAGTAGAATTATTTCTCAGAGCTGCCGAGTGATATAAAATAGCTCCCTACACAAACCAACATGAGCCAGTACATTTAAATAGATAAATCAATAGAACCAGACAATTTAATTACTGAGCCTAAAATTTTATTACCAAAGTAATCATTCTAGATTTGTCTTTCCTGAACAACTTATTTAAAACCCTCAGGTCCTAAATAAGCGCTCCAGTCTTCAAAATGGGTAGTTTATCCGTAGAGTAGCACTCTCACTGTCAATTAATCCAAGATTCTCCAGTATTGGAACGTTCATAGATTCACATGCTTGAATCATTCTCTGTCATCGAGATGGGAGTCCCAGGGTACATTATCATACTGATGCTAAGTTAAAGATAGGCTAGAAAGTCCCTAGGCCTGTTAATTGTATGCCATTACATAGTAATTGTATAAAAAAGCGACCAAACATAGGTTTGATCACTCAGGTTGCATTGCCCTCTAATACTCCTGTGAGAGGCTCCAGTTCTTCAAACTTTCAAAGCATGAGTGTAAAATTTACACCCAGAAAAAGAGAGGAACAAAAGGTGAGCTTCACGGGGAAGGAGGGTGGGACGCATGTGAATCTATGAAAGATTCCAATGCTGGAAAACTACAGTTACAGGTTTAGTAACTTACTTTCTTACTCCAGCATTGGAACTTTCAAAGATTCACATGCTTTAATCAGATTAAACAGCAGTTATTAAACACACTTTTTTATTTTAAATGTTGAGCAGGTTCAAGAGATATATATATATCATTTATTACATATGAAAAAAAAACCCACAGGAGTGAAGAATAAGTCTTATTTCCATGAATTAACATTTTACATCTATTGTTCCATGGCTCTCTGTTTCTGAAATAGGTTTCCTAACCTCTAAATGGGAAAAACAATGGAAAATTAGCTTCTACAGAAGTAGTTTTTCTATACTACACGTAGCTCATATTGCAATTCTTTTTTATAACAGCATGTATTTCTCTCAGATAGAACAATTTGACTGACTACAGGCTCCTGTTTCGTCTCCACTCCCTTTCATCGGTTCCACCAACATGATCAGTCTACTACCACTGGAGCAGCGTAATTTAGTGCTTCACCATTCATATGCAATTTATATACTCAACGTATATTTAACAGTATTAATATGTGTGCACTATATTAACCAAGAGAGGTAAGTGGCTATATTTACTGCATAAGAGCCACCCTTATATCTAGCTAAATTATAATTAATTTACTGACATTTAATAGAACAATGTATACATTCCTTAAATGTAATTAATGCATTTACTCATGCTAATTGTACTTGCTTGGAAGCCATTTTTGATCTAAAGGTTGGTCTACCCTGTAACCAGGCAAGAGTTGCAAGCATATCACATTTATCAATGTTTTGCAAGTTTCCTTTTCTTTCCCCTCTGCAGGTGTCTTATTGCGTTCATTAAGTTGGATTAGGGTTATTGTTTGTGACTATTAGATAGCTCGTACATAAGTGAATTTTGCCTGTGGACATGAAGAAGCTTGGGCATGGGAGAGATCCTGCTGTACCAGACAGACCTAACTGTTGCAGACTTCAAGGCTGTGTAGATGTGTACCTCAGTGTCGAGAGCTGGGAAACTGGAGACTTTACCGGCTCCCAGAGAATAAGGATTCCTCATTGGTCCATTTGGTGGGAATTGATACTACAAGCTTTTCAAAACCTTCTGTCACGTATTAATTACGTATTTTCATAGACTAGTTAGAAGATCCTGTTACCACTTCGCTAAGAGAAGACCTCTTCTCAAGTCTGCCTATGTCCCCTGCCCAGAGGATTGAACTTCATGCTTGAGCACTTGCACTTTTCTCTCACACATTAAACTAGGTTCTATGCATGCTGACACCTTTCTTGTATAGATTCACATGCCAATTTTGATGCTTTATATATAGGAAAGGGAAACTCCTTTATCGAACCTGCTTGGTTGATATTGTGTCTGATACAAGTGATTATATTTTGCATCTTCATTCTCATAATAAACAAATTTAGATAGCATGAACATTTAAATTAGTATGCACTTGCAATATATTTGCTACAATTTTGCGACTGGTTTCACTCATAATCTTGACTAACTTCGCAAATAAAACCCTCATGGTTTTGACATCACCTTCTCTGTCATTTTTGTGGAGCCACATTGGTTTCACTGTGCTTGAAATGTATTGCTGAAATTAGCTCCCTTCTTACTCTTCAAGTCGACAATCAAAGGTCCATACGACCAATGGGAAGTCCTATTGATGACTTCACTAAGCGACTGAGATAGAAGGATGTCCGCACCATCAACTGGTCTCAAACAAAGTATGGTTTGTCACCGAAGAGTAGGGAGCGAAAATATTCCATAAAATACATAGAACTTGCCCAAGTCAGTCCTTGCCCCCATATTCCATGGCTAAATTTGAAAGATAGGCAGTGTTTTGGCAGTTTAGAAGGTAGTCGTGGTGGCTGAAGTGGGAGTAGAAATAGGGTTGTGCAATACAACTGTACACGTCAAGCTTGTGGTGTTGTGTTAATACTGTGTGTTCTGAATTGTATCGATGTCTTTAGCTTAGTTGTGTAAATGTATAGGCACTTAGTGTTGAGCAGCTGAAGTTATCGGACTAATCACAGTCCAAGATTCTGAGATACATAAGGTTTGTAATGTTGGTTTGTGAGGTACCATCAACCACAAAGTTAAGATAAGGACGTGTAATTGACTGTTGCGAGTGTACTAATAGTGGTTGGTGTTGGTAGATCCTGATGCTTCCTTTGCATTACTAACTACATTAGAGAAGGTGATATCCCACTAGCCGAGCTATCGCTTGTGTGTGTGCTAACGTTTGAAAGCGTTATTCCCAGTTATCCCTCGAATGAGTGGTTTAAATTCTTTAGTGGAGTATCCAACAGTAATTTTTGTTTGCTTTGGAGTTTTAGAAAAAAAAGTTAGTAAGCACAAAACAATTGTAAAGGAGGGGGAGCTGCTGCGAGGTGCTGTATTCCACCCATCAGGTACCGCACTGGTATTGGTGGGCTGGTGTAGGTGCCACTCTGGTAATGGTTGCTGTGTCATCAGGTGCCGTGCTGTGATAGATTTGTAAAGAGTACCACGCTGAGATTGGATACTAATACTGCTAAATACCACTTTGTGATTTGGTGTAAATCGATGGTTTTGAGAATGGTGGTGTGGAAGTTGTGGTGTGCGTATGAAAGGCTATATTGGGGTGTAAGAGGGTGCGTCAGATTCTGTAGATGTCATCAGAGATGAGATTTGAGATGTCATCAGTGATGTCCCTGACCATGTTATGAATGATGTAATATGTGACGTGATAAGCAGTGTATTGCTGGGACGCGAGTTATAGTTTCCTCAGCTAACTATAACTGCTGAATTTCTCTGGTTTTGTACAAGCAAAATCTCAGCCTAACTATAATGTCCCTGTAACCTTTGTTTTTTTCGGTGAATTTCTAAGGTTATTTTAATGCCATTTCCTAAAGTTAGTTTTTTTCAGTGCATTTGTAAGGTTTTTTAAATGCCAATTCCCAACTATAACGTCCCTGTAACCTTTGTTTTTTTTAGTGAATTTCTAAGGTGTTTTAAAATTCTATTTCTTGATTGTAACATACTTTCTTTTTTAAGTGAGCCTGTAAAATGTTCATATTTTCTTTCTATAACTGAATATTGTATATTATATTTATATTATATATATCACTAATTTTTTGATTTGGTATGTGTTTATCAGACAGTACATCAATGACTGGTTTTATGTTTAACAATTTTTTGAGTTGGCACAACATTGTCGCATTTACTGTGGAGAATCTGTGACCAGAAAATGTAATTCAAATACTGAAAAGAAACGAACGTAAAGAATGTTCTACAAATAAAGTTTAAGTCTAAATATTTAGTAAGATAGTGTTTTAATTTTTCTTACTGTGATCAATTTAGTAGAAAACCATCTTTACAAATATTTTTTAATCTTTTAGAGATTGGCCCTGCACGCATGGCTGCGGAGCAATGAAGAGTGAAAGTATAGTTACACAAACACACACACATATATTACACACACTCACTTATCTCATCCACACTTACCATATGTAGTAAATGATGTTTCCCAACACACAGTCACCATCAAGTAACCAACAGCAAAGGCAAGTAACCTTTTTTGTATAGGATACATCTTCTTTTAATTTTATCAAGTAAGAAAGATTATCTTAGCAGAATGCCAGAAAGGACGAGGATCTGACTAAAAATACAGAGTGGAAAACCAATCACAGTAAAAACTTATGAACATAAGCATGAAGTAAGCCTCATTCATCAAATATGAATTCAAAGCATACCATGAGATGCAATGCCGTAAGCCACCTGACAGACATGTATAGTGAAACCCTCACATAAGAGCCCAAGTATTTGCTGCTGTATGCACAGGATGGTCGATACTGGTAATTGTTTGCTTGGACAGAATATAGTCCCTCTTTAAAAACCACTGAAAATCCAACAAAATCTCAAAGACCTCTTGGGTTGCAACCAGTCTAACAATTCCTCTGTTTTCTAATGAGCAGGTTGAAAATTAAGCAAAGACAACTAAAATAAGAGAATTTAATTAAGCATCTTTTATTAAAAATGAAGGTTTTCCCCTCTGTACTGCATTAATGGCCATACAGTCAAGCAATGACGGGAGTGGTTGGTGTAAAGCATGTGTATGTTCCTCAACCTATGACTAAACATGGTTATAGTATTAAAGCACACGTTACTTACTTTCGGTAACGATATATCTGTAAGAAACAGTAGTTAGTGTTAGATTCCTCACCTTAGAATATCCCCAGGTGTCAGACTGGATCCGGAAGGTTTTGCGTAGCAGAACCCCTGCGCGTCGGTAGGCGTCGTCTGAGGCTCCGTGTCCGTCGTCGGCGTCGTGATCGCCGGGATGACGTCGGAGTACTTAGACGCCGCCCTCGCGCGCTGACGTCAGTTCTTGTACATAACTTTCCATGCCAGGAACGCAGAGCCATGCCAGAGACCGGCACTGGTGCCAGGAAACTAGGGCCCTGAAAGGGATGTCCTTAACCCTAGATATCGGTTCGCAGAACGGGGAGGATGGGTGGGGCGGTGAAGAATCTAACACTAACTACTGTTTCTTACAGATATATTGTTACCAAAGGTAAGTAACTTGTGCATCTGAAAGAAACAGGTTAGTGTTAGATTCCTCACCTTAGAATAGATACCCCAGCAATACCAACCCCGGTGGTGGGTCTGCGAACCAAGATCACACGGGAAAGTCCTGGAGAACGGAACGGCCGAAGAAGCCATCTCTCCGGACTTGGTTGTCCAGGCAGTAGTGTCTAGCGAACGTGTGCAGCGAGGCCCGCGTAGCTGCCTGACAGAGGTCTTGCAAGGGGAATCCCCGACCCAAGGCAGTAGTAGCCGCCGTGGCCCAAGTGGAATGGGCCCTCAGCCCAACGGGGGCTCCTTTCTAGCTAAGGAGTAACAGACCTTGATGCACAACACGACCCACTGAGAGATCGTTCGTTTGCGCACCGGCCGTCCCTTCTTCGCACCCATGTAACCAACAAAGAGCTGGTCGTCCACCCGGAACTGGCGTGTGCGATAAAAGTAGAAGGAGAGCGCACGTTTTGGGTCCAGACGGTGAAGCCTCTCTTCCTCCTTCAAAGGATGCGGAGGCGGAAAGAAGATGGGCAAGGTGATGGACTGCCCGATGTGAAAGACCGTAACCACCTTGGGCAGGAAAGAAGGACGAGTTTTAAAACAACTTTGTCCGGATGGACAGAAAGGAAAGGAGGCTTAGAGGATAGAGCCTGGTCGCGCCTGATCTTCTTCAGCACTCTGGGAAGAAGTGGTATAGGCGTACAACAGACCGCAGCTCCACTCGCGACGAAAAGCGTCTCCGAGCGAGTGCCACCTTGGAAATTCCAACGCGCAGAACTGATGACATTGCGCGTTCTCTTCGGTGGCGAATAGATCTAACCAAGGCTCTCCCCACTTCTTAAAGAGGCCTTGCGCCACGTCCGAGTTCAGACGCCATTCGTGATCCATCATGCACCGGCGGCTGAGTTCGTCCGCCCTGGCGTTCAGGAAACCTGCCAGGTGTTGAACCATCAGGGTGACGCCCTGGGGTTCCAGCCATTGTCAGATGCGCAGAGCCTCCTGACAAAGGGTCCACGACCCTACCCCGCCCTGTTTGTTGCAGTACCACATGGCGGTGGTGTTGTGCCGTGAACACCTGCACTACACTTCCCCGGACAGAGGGAAGGAATGCCTTCAGTGCAAGCCGGATCGCCCGCAGTTCCAGAAGGTTGATGTGGAGCCGGGACTCCGCCGGAGACCAGAGGCCTCTGATCTCCCTCTCCCCATGTGGCCCCCCATTCCAGGAGGGACGCCTCCATCACCACTACGTGCTCAGGTTGGGGTAGGGAGAGAGATCTGCCGCTAATCCAATCGCGGTTTGTGAGCCACCACTGCAACTGTCTTGCAGGGCCCTCCGAGCTCCGGTCGTGGTCGGACAGGTTGCCCTGATGCTGAGCCCACAAACTTCAGGTCCCACTGCAGAGCCAGCATCCGCCACCAGGCGTGATGCACCAGAAGGATGCAGGAGCCATCAGCCCCAGGAGCCGCAGCATCATCCTGACCGAAACTCGAGATATTCTGAAAGATCGGAATCAGAGCCTGTATATCCTGAACCCGCTGTTCGGGGGGATAAACCCGAAACTGCGCAAAGTCCAGAACCGCTCCGATGAAAAGGAGCTTTTGAGAGGGGCACAGGTGTGACTTCGGCACGTTGATGGGGAACCCCAGCGGGTGCAGGAGGTCGGCCGTAGTCTGGAGGTGGGAGACGACTGTCTGGGGCGAGCCCGCCTTCAACAACCAGTCATCGAGATAGGGGAAGACTGAAACTCCCAATCTGCGTAGATGAGCTGCGACCAACGGCATCACTTTCGTGAACACCCGTGGGGCGCTGGTAAAACCAAAGGGGAGCACGGTAAACTGAAAGTGCTCATGGCCTACCGTGAACCGCAGGTAAAGCAAGTGGGCCGGCAGGACGGGGATGTGGAAATATGCGTCCTGCAAGTCCAACGATACCGTCCAGTCTTCTGGGCCTGGGGCAGCCAGGACCTGAGCCAAAGTCAGCATCTTGAACTTCTCCTTCCAGAGGAAGCCGTTGACGCTCCGAAGGTAGGCCTCCTTTGCCCTTCTTGGGTACCAGAAAGTAGTGGGAATAGCAATCACATCCTACTTCTGGCCCAGCAACGCGTTTGATGGCCCCCTTGGCCAAGAGGGCCGTAACTTCCTCCTGTAGAAGTCGCAAGTGATCCCCCGACATGCGGTGGTACTGAGGTGGCATGGCTGGAGGGGTCGCCTCGAAGGGGAGGCAGTAGCCCCTTAGGACGATTTGCAGCACCCACCTGTCTGATGTGATGGAGCGCCAGTGAAGGAGGTGATGGCGAACCCTGCCCCCCCACTGGTGTCGAATAGCCTGAAAATTCAGACTAGGAGGATTTTGAGGCAGATGCTGCAGGGGCGGGTGTGGACTGACCTTGCCGGTGTCCTTCGGCACCACCACGGCAGTTACCACGTCCGCAACTGCGTTGAGGTTGGTTCTGCAGCCTGTGGCTAGCTGGACGTGTGGGGACGCCCCTTCCTTGGCCACGAAAGGGACGAAAGGCGGAAGTTTGCTGGCGTTGGCCGAGGCCCAAGGACTTGGCCGTAGCCCTGGAGTCCTTGAAACGCTCCAGCGCACTGTCCGCCTTGTCGCCAAAGAGGCGACGGCCATCAAAGGGCATGTCCATAGGGAGGCTTGGACATCCCCCGAAAAGTTGGCGGACCTCAGCCAGGCGTGGCGACGAACCGCCACCGTCGTCGCAATCGCCCTGCCCAGCGAGTCCGTGGTATCCAGTCCACACCGAATCGAATATCGTGCTGCATCCCGTACCTCTGCAAGGGCTTGGGTAAGCTTTACCTGCACCTCCGCCGGGCACTGCGGCAGCACTTCCGCAACCGTATCCCACAGAGAGTGGGAGTAATGGCCCAAAAGGCAGGCGGTGTTGACAGACCACAACCCCAAACTGAGTGAGGAGAACAGTTTCTTCCCAAACTGATTGTACCTTTTGGATTCCCGATCCGGAGGAGCGGTCGGGAATGCGGTCTGGGAGGTAGAGGCCTGGATCACCAGGCTCTCAGGGGTGGGGTGATCAGACAGGAAGCTGGGGTCGCCCGGAGCCGGGCGGTGGAGTCAGGCCACATTCCGATCTACAGGTAGTCCTGTAGAGGGCTTGGACCAGGTGCCCAACAGAACGTCAGTCAGGGCTTCGTTAAACGGCAGGACAGGCTCCGAGGAGCTTGCCTGTGGTTTGAGCACCTCAGTGAGGAGGTTAGTCCGCACGGTCGCGACTGGGAGCTCAAGTGCCAAGGTCTTGGCTGGCCTAGTCAACACCACGCTGTAAGCAGCCCCCTCCTCTGTAGCCACGGTAGGAGGGGAGACAAATCCAGTGTCGGGCGAAGTTTCCAGACCACTGTCCTCCCCCAGCTCGTCTTCCCAGTCCTGGCTCAACTGGCACTGCAGTGCCAGAGGATCCTCAGACCCCTCCCAATCCCCCTCGTCATCCATCTCCTGATAGTCAGGAATAAATGATGGAGCCGGGTCGTCTGTGAAGGGCTCACTGATTAGCGTCGAAGGCGGCGCCGGTCCAACACCGGATCCGGACCGGGGTGGGGATCGGAGACGACGCCGCCCGGGGACGACGCAGGGTGCGACACCCTTGGTGAGGGCGCCAGCGGAGGGGTCGTAAGGACGACCGACATCGTCACGGATCCAGGCCTGGATCCTGAGGAACCCTGCGGTGTCGGGACCGGAGTCGCCGACGTGGCCGGGGCCAAAGCACCCTTTGGCGCCGGGGCCGCCGGCCTGCTTGGGCTCCCAGACGGACCCGCGGGGCCCGAAGGTGCCTCAGCGGGGTCCGACAGAAGGAAGCGCAACTTCATAGCCGTGAGGAAGGCGCTGATCTCCTCCGGTGTCGCGTGCAGCCCAAGAACCGGCGGGTATGGAACTGGACGTGGCGCTTGCGGCTCCGGCGGAGCTGCGTGGGCGGTGTCACCCAACCCCCCGGCCGCGTCGCGCGAGAGTCGAGGGGAGTCGGAGTCAGAAGAGCGATGTCGCTTCTTCGACTTCTTGTGCCTAGACTTACCTGAGGACTTGGAGCCCGACGAGTGGTGTCGACTCGCCGAGCTGTAATGACTGTGGCCCCGCGACCGGTCCCTCGACCTCCTCCTGGACCGGGACCTTGAGCGGCGTGGGGCCGACTGCCAGAGCTCGAGGCGCTTGCGGGACCGCTCCCGCCAAGCTTTCGACATCAAGGTCCGGCAGTTGGGGCACGACTTGTCATCGTGGTCGGCCCCGAGACAGTAAAGGCACCGACGGTGGGGGTCGGTAACCGACATCAAGCGGTTACAATTGTCGCAGGGTTTGAACACAGGCATCCTTATTGGCACCGAGAGTCGAGTAGCGACTCGAGAAAATCCAAAAGAGATCAAAAAGTTTAGTCAAAAAGTGACTAGTAGTACTGCTCTTCCCGGATCTGTGCTTGCTGGCGGGGAAAAAGAAGAACTGACGTCAGCACGCGAGGGCGGCGTTTAAGTACTCCGACGACGTCATCCTGGCGATCAGAACGCCGACGACGGACGCAGAGCCGCAGACGACGCCTACCGACGCGAAGGGGTACTGCTACGCAAAACTTTCCGGATCCAGTCTGACGCCTAGGGCTATTCTAAGGTGAGGAATCTAACACTAACCTGTTTCTTTCAGATCACTGATACAGTATAAGTAACCCCAAGATACAGAAATTCATGCCATCAAAGTATACCCCATTAAAAACCATTAACACAAAATTGAAATCCCACTGATGGGAAACAGCAACCTTCAGATGGAAAGACTTCTGGAGACTTTTAAAAAGGCCCTTAACTACTGACAATGTAGACTTATAAAAAGCTTAGAGTCTACCCATGCCAGAGTCCATTTGGAGGAGGTACTCCATTGGCTGGGCCTCATCTTTAGCCCGACAATGAGCTTTAAGAAAACACTTAACATTATGAAACCCAGTAGATGAAGATATATAATTGCATGCAGGACAAATTAGGGAAAAAGATTGTGGAATGGTGGAAATCCTTTCAGTAAGAGGGTCTGTTTTGCTCTGTCCTGCAGCCAGCATGGCACTGATAAACTGCTCTTGCTGCTCAAAATCAAAGAAGGTGTTACAAAGTTGAAGGAAAAGCAGCTGGCGTAACTCCTGAAGATGAGCAAAGGTCTTTGAAGGTGAAAAGAATTTAATGTGCCAATCTTCAAAATAGGGAGGACAAGCATGTTCTCAAGGTGCAAATCTGATGTCACCACTCAAATCATGGTTATAAAACCCATTGGTGCTGGGGTAAGGTCAAAGGGAAGGGCTACCAATTGAAAATAGGCTCTATGAAGCCTGAAATGAAAAAGGTGCTGGTGATAACACAGTTTAGAAATGTGTACGGAGTCATCCTGAAAATACCATTAAAAAAAGCAATCGTATGCCTCTATTTAATAAGCCATCTGCAGAACCAGAGGACAGAGCAGACTACAGGCCCTTTTTGAACCTGCCTTTCATCAGAAGAATCATGGAAGGGAGGTGATAAGCCACTGAAATAATTTGTAAATGCAAATAACATTCTTCATGACAGACAATCTGACTTCAGACTGAGGTGTTGACTGCAACACTTGGCATTAACGAAAAACGATTACTAAGCCAACAGCACCAGTAAACTGCATGATAACTAATCACCGGCCCTTCAACAGAACAATCATGGAAGGGAAGGCAATAAGTCAATTGCAAGTAATCAAGGATAAATGCCATTCTTCACAACAGAAAATTAGATTTCAACCTGAGGAGAGGTAATGAAATAGAAAAAGTTGACATTAGTGAAGAGCACTTTCTTTGACAAGGGACAATCACAAATCCTAATCTATCTGCATCCATCAGAAACCGAATATAACATGAATTGCAAATTGCTCTATAGAAGTGTATGGAAAAAGGGGCCAGGATCACCAGCATGACCTTTAATGGCCGTCATAATTTCTGTAAACAGAAGTCAGCAAATTAGATTGGTTTGTCTACTTTGATAGTTCAAAAGATAGCTTCTGTTGGGGGGGGGGGGGGGTCTCATTGAGACTTCCTTTGCCACCTTTACTTTTCAATATTTACCAGGGACGTCTGGCCAAGATGTTTTGAAAAGCAAACCTTCAGCTCCAAATGTACGGAGATGACATCCAACTACACATCTGGCTGGTACATCCGAAAGACAGATTAGATGCATCACCATATGCTTAATACATGTGCACCAGTGTATCAAGGACAGCTGTGTGTGCCAAAACAGCTGTAAGATCAAACTGCCTAGAGTAGGAGAACCTTGAAATAACGAGGTAATATTCATGGAGCCAAACAAATTGGAAGAAACTCTAACTCCTGCTCAGACATTCAAGAACCTAGGATTTTGCTTTGACAAGAAACCCTCTTTAGATTAGTAAATCGCAATAGAAGTGACAAATGCCAGCTTTCTTCTCCTTTTTCTAAGAACTCCCTCACAGGTACTGCACAACACTGAAGAGGTGAGGAATTGATGTTATCAAGACTCGATTACAGCAGTGCTGCCTTGCCAGAGCCTTGAAGAAAGCAACTGCAAAATTGCAGAGATTTCAAAGTGAAGCAATCAGACTCTGCTTCAACTTAAAGAATTCAGACCACATCTTTACAGTCCTGAAAGACATTTGCTAGTTCTCAGTAACAAAACATCTGTTCAGCTGCAGTTCTTCAGTGAGGAGCGCCGCCCCACTGCTCTTTGCGCTGTAGAAAAAGAAAAAATAAGATAACACAATGTTATTATCATTTTATTTTTCTGAGGCAGCTTTCGGGGTGGGGCTGGGCTGTCGTTACAGCCAGCAGAAGGAGGAGTGGTTGGGCGCATGCGAGCATGTCGATTTCGCTGAAAGTCTGGGGTAACCAAACAGTCACGTGCACTTAGCATGTTCTCCACCGGGCTGTAATGCACAGCCTGGAGGTGAATATGCAAAGGCTCCCACTCCCTCTCCGAGCCCTAACTATGGCGCTCAGACCAATCCCGGCGTTGCTGTCATAGGGTAGCCAGTGTGCTTCCTGCTTCCGGTCTTGGAGGAACAGAGGAGAGGTGTGGCCTGGACACAGATAAGTGACATTTTACATTTTATTCTTTCTCCCCGCCTCCCCAGGACACCTCTTCGGCAACCGCCACCACAGCATCTGTTTACCACCTACAAGACACAGAAGGGTCTTGGCCCAAAATCTTTACAGAGTTTCTTCTCACATTACTTGGACAACTGCAGCCTTAATTGAAAGGAAAGCAAATCAGATTTTAAAAAGCTAAATGCAACCGTAAGAAGCATGGAGTGAGGTGTAACTAGGCATTCACTGTGCCCTGACTTCAGGAACCATCCGACTCGGTCTGTGTTCAAGAAAACAATAAAAACAAGTCTGTTCAAAGAGGCATTCCCTTCTGTCTAAAAGGTCCAAGTATAACCCTGACCCCTGTTGGGATTGAGCTCTAAAGAGTGCAAAACAAGTGTTCAAGTCTGTTACTAAGCAACCACCCAGCAATCTTTGTCCCTTTCATGGACACAACTGGGGAAGAGGTGCATGCTACAGTAGAATTATTTCTCAGAGCTGCCGAGTGATATAAAATAGCTCCCTACACAAACCAACATGAGCCAGTACATTTAAATAGATAAATCAATAGAACCAGACAATTTAATTACTGAGCCTAAAATTTTATTACCAAAGTAATCATTCTAGATTTGTCTTTCCTGAACAACTTATTTAAAACCCTCAGGTCCTAAATAAGCGCTCCAGTCTTCAAAATGGGTAGTTTATCCGTAGAGTAGCACTCTCACTGTCAATTAATCCAAGATTCTCCAGTATTGGAACGTTCATAGATTCACATGCTTGAATCATTCTCTGTCATCGAGATGGGAGTCCCAGGGTACATTATCATACTGATGCTAAGTTAAAGATAGGCTAGAAAGTCCCTAGGCCTGTTAATTGTATGCCATTACATAGTAATTGTATAAAAAAGCGACCAAACATAGGTTTGATCACTCAGGTTGCATTGCCCTCTAATACTCCTGTGAGAGGCTCCAGTTCCTCAAACTTTCAAAGCATGAGTGTAAAATTTACACCCAGAAAAAGAGAGGAACAAAAGGTGAGCTTCACGGGGAAGGAGGGTGGGACGCATGTGAATCTATGAAAGATTCCAATGCTGGAAAACTACAGTTACAGGTTTAGTAACTTACTTTCTTACTCCAGCATTGGAACTTTCAAAGATTCACATGCTTTAATCAGATTAAACAGCAGTTATTAAACACACTTTTTTATTTTAAATGTTGAGCAGGTTCAAGAGATATATATATATCATTTATTACATATGAAAAAAAAACCACAGGAGTGAAGAATAAGTCTTATTTCCATGAATTAACATTTTACATCTATTGTTCCATGGCTCTCTGTTTCTGAAATAGGTTTCCTAACCTCTAAATGGGAAAAACAATGGAAAATTAGCTTCTACAGAAGTAGTTTTTCTATACTACACGTAGCTCATATTGCAATTCTTTTTTATAACAGCATGTATTTCTCTCAGATAGAACAATTTGACTGACTACAGGCTCCTGTTTCCACTCCACTCCCTTTCATCGGTTCCACCAACATGATCAGTCTACTACCACTGGAGCAGCGTAATTTAGTGCTTCACCATTCATATGCAATTTATATACTCAACGTATATTTAACAGGATTCCTTTTGGGCAAATTTCACAGACGCCAGCCTCACCTTGGACTTCTGGTGGGTTTTGCTCCCTGTTGCCGCTGTTGCCGCTGCGACTGGCCGGACCCGCTTCTCGGGTCCCGCTGCGCGGCTGACAGCTTTGCCATCGTCAATTTCCTGCGGAGGTTTGGGCGTTTCTGCTGACCGGCAGGGCTGCGAGCTACTAGCGGGGGACTCCGAGGACCAGGAGCCCCCGCGCGCCCGTTACCACCTGGGCTGCTCTCCCTGCCGGCTCCACCCCCATCCTTCCTTCTTAACCGGCGCCTCAACCCCTGTCAAGTGGATTCCTTTTGGGCAAATTTCACAGACGCCAGCCTCACCTTGGACTTCTGGTGGGTTTTGCTCCCTGTTGCCGCTGTTGCCGCTGCGACTGGCCGGACCCGCTTCGCGGGTCCCGCTGCGCGGCTGACAGCTTTGCCATCGTCAATTTCCTGCGGAGGTTTGGGCGTTTCTGCTGACCGGCAGGGCTGCGAGCTACTAGCGGGGGACTCCGAGGACCAGGAGCCCCCGCGCGCCCGTTACCACCTGGGCTGCTCTCCCTGCCGGCTCCACCCCCATCCTTCCTTCTTAACCGGCGCCTCAACCCCTGTCAAGTGGATTCCTTTTGGGCAAATTTCACAGACGCCAGCCTCACCTTGGACTTCTGGTGGGTTTTGCTCCCTGTTGCCGCTGTTGCCGCTGCGACCGGCAGGGCTGCGAGCTACTAGCGGGGGACTCCGAGGACCAGGAGCCCCCGCGCGCCCGTTACCACCTGGGCTGCTCTCCCTGCCGGCTCCACGCCCTTATCCGCCAGTCTCATAGACATAAAAGCCAAGTAACTTCCCCGCTGCGCGGGAGCGCGCGGGAGAAGCCCGGGACAAGGGCGGGACCGTTTGAGGCCGTTCGAGGACAGAGAGGACTGGCCTGGCCCACCCCCCTTGGTTCTTCTCAAGGTTATCGTGCCTGGGCATCGACCCTAGTGAGTACCATAGAGAAACTGTAACTGTCACACATTATGTGTACCCGGGGGAGTCGCAGTAAGACCGCGCTGGGTTTAACAAAGCCAAATGGCACTTTGGATGATTTCCTCGTAAAAACAAACTTGGCAATAGATGCCGAAATTACAAAAATGCAGAAGAGGGTTTCAATGGAGCTAGATGCTGCACGCAGGCTTTCCCAAACATTTGCTAACTCTAAAAAATCCTCCCTGGGAAATATTGCGTCTGCTGCATCTCCCCAACAGGTGGAACGTCCGCCTCCTTTGTTGATCCTCGCCGACGTTCATCATTCCCCCCCTTGTTCCTCCCCACCAGTATTAGACTCCTCATTTATTTTCTCCCCCATGACCGTCCAACCCAGTGAAAGTGACCCACCTACTGAGCAGGGAAATTCCACCACCTTCCCGGTTACAACTGCCCCCTCCTTCTCTGTACCAAAAAGTACAAACCCAGGTCGCCAAGCAGCGAAGAAGAAAAACAATGTAAAATCTGCCTATGCTCGTAAGAAAGCCAAAGCCAAAGCTGCAAGGCAGCAGTTTTTCAACCATAGAAGACCATTACCCAACGCAGGGGATCCTAAACAAACACCACCCCCAGCTATCCACCAAATAGGGGGTGATAGTAACCTCACCACGGTTCCTGCGGTAGAGAATCCCATTATCCTTGCAGATAATTCAACACTGGGAGGGCTAAACAAGACAGAGAGGGACAAGGATAAAGTGGGTGATGATGAAGACTTTCTCCAGACAGTCTGGGTCACTTTAAAACAACTATTGACACCCTTCGAACTCAGACTGTCACGTATTGAGAATCACTTACTCGAGATGGATAAAACGTTAGTATCCCTGGCCACGCTTAGCCTAAAACAGCTGGAAGCAATACATCCCCATATTAATGAGAGTCCACCTCTGGCTAGAAATGCTGGTACCCAACCTGCTCCAGCCTCTAACATTGGCACTAAAGCAGCTACAGCGCCTAAGGAGGTTCCTCCTGCCCCCTCGATTCTTCTTGCACCCTTACCCCCCCCGTTATCCAAGCCTACTCCAATCCCCAAACCTAGGACACTTGCAAATGTCGCTGCCAACCTCCCAAAAATAGAGGAAAAACCCCCTAAAAAACATCTTCAGCCCAAACCCCCTCCTAGAGCCGACCAGAAGGCGAATAATCCCATCACTCCTCTCTTAGAGCGCACACCAAATTTACACCCAAATCACCAGAACTTTCGCGGAGGCTATATTGATCTTCCCCCTGAGGCTGGGCCCTATGTGGTTATCTTGGCAGGGGTACCTCCGCTTGCCCCCGATATTGTTGAAACCCAGTGGTCCTTAAAAAATAAAGTGATCCACTGGTTAAATACCAATAGGCAGATCCATCACACCAATAAGAGTAGGGTACTAATGGTCAGGAGAGTCCCTTGGGTGGGCCGTACTCACAAATCGATACCAGGAGACTGTATCGTTATGTCTTTTGCAGACCCTCATACAGCCCATCTCATTACCACATGGGACCAATACGTGACCGAACAAATCATTGTCACCAAACCCCTAACCTTTTTCTACCCTCCAAAACAGCTAGTAGAGCATCCTGGGGCTTGGACCACAATCCACAACCACAGATGGAAGGGTCAGGTGCAGGGATGGCAACCCACCAATAATTGGTGGGAAGGTGTACACACCATGAATAGGTTTGGATGCTTAGATCAGGTGGATTGACTGGGAATACTCGATCAAACACCCCGATCAAGTGAGCAAGACCACACAATGATTGACACTAATAGCAATACATCGCCACCCATTGTTAAGAACTTGACCCATTTGATGGTGGTTCCAACCACTTCCGCCCAGCACCCTCCCCCTGTGCGAGCCATACAACACCTAGGCAGGCCACATTTTCAAGATCAGGTAGAGTTAATAGAGAGTGAGGGTCACATACAGTTAATAGAGAGTGAGGGCCACATATCTCAGGTAGACAGTGAACTGAAACACTCATTACTGTCCTGGAATGTAGCAGGACTGGGCAACAAGATCAAGCACATACCCTGGTTGGAGACGGTCCACAAGCATGGCATACTTTGCCTGCAAGAAACCTGGCTGGTAGAAGAAAGGCACATCATGGGGTATCGAACGTTCCATACACCCGCTGCTCCCGCCATTCAGGGCCGCAATAAAGGGGGTCTGTGTATATACGTTTCGAATGTGGGGGATATAAAAGTGTATAATTTTCACTCTGACCAATATTTTCAAATCCTTTCTTTTAAATGGGGCACCACACAAAAGGTCATACTGGTGAATTTCTATAACAATATGCCACCAAATAAGATGGAATCCATCTTAAATAAAATGTTAAACCGTATCCATAAAGTGAGGGACCAAAACGCGGGAGACCATACAGTTATTTGGGTGGGAGATTTTAACTGTGCTATCTGCCCACTTTCTGAGTTAGGTTTGTGCGGCCTTGCAGATCGTGAGGAGGACGGCCCTTTTCACTTCTCACACACCAAACTGGGGTCTCTCCTTAACAGTATTATGTTTGCTTTTGACCTCACCTTCGTTAATCAGGCATGCTCTCCCCCAGTTCCCTTTGCCCCAACATATAATGGAAGAGGTTGTGAATCCATAATTGACTTTGCACTGATATCCCCCACCTCGCCCAACTTTATAACCTCTTGGGAGATAGGGGAAGATCCAATGAGTGACCATTACCCTATTACCTTTGGGGTTAGGCTCCAAGTATAGAAACTAAAGGAACCTAGCGGCCCACTGTACCCATTGGAGGTCACCTTAGCAAAGATAAACGGCTATGTGTTAAAGTGGGAGAAATTGAACCCCACCATCTTCTTCCACAAATTAATATTATCCTGCCTTGAAGACATATTTGTCTGCTTAGAAGAAGATGCGGAACCTAAGGCGATTATGGCAGCTTTTGCCAATATACAGGAGTACATAAAAGGCGTTTTAACTAAGAGTCACAAAAAGAAGGGGAGACGTGCATCCAGGTGGTTTGATTCTAGGTGCACAGCCGCCTTAAAGAACTTGAAGAAAGTTTTAAACGCAATCCCGAAAAATAGGGCCCAAATCTCTGAGGCTAGACGAGAGTACAAGAGAGAAATTAACCTCCGAAAAGCAACCATGAAAAAGGAGGCCTGGGAGGCACTGGGAGAAGCTGCCAGGAATAAGGACACCAACCTTTTCTGGAAAGTGATAAGATCAGTATACAACCCAATACATACTGATAATTGCATAGATGTAGCAATTACAGCAGAGCTCTGGGTTGAACATTACGGGAAACTCTACACCAACAGACAGGGGAACAGCATGAACCAACAAAAGGTACTTTCATCCTCGAACAACTTCACGCGAGATCATCAACAAAGCGATCCCCTAGTTTCGCCGTATCCAATTGATTTGGTCTTTACCACCGTAGAAGTCGAAAATGCAATCAGGGAAAGTCCTTCAGGGAAAGCTCCGGGTCCGGATCACACACCAGTGGATGCCTATAAAACAAACTTGGATTTTTGGGCTCCTCTCTTAACGAACGTTTTGAATATGGGAAACAAATGCGGTTTAATCAAGACCTGGTCAGATGCCATTGTAGTCCCCATTTTTAAAAAGGGAAACAGGGACGACCCGGCTTGCTACCGTCCCATATCCCTACTAGACGGCCTTATGAAAATTGCAGGAAGGATAGTCCTAAAGAGGATCCAGCACTGGGAGACAGAAAATAAGGTTACTTCGGAATTCCAATATGGATTCCGAAAGGGACTGGGCACCCAGGAGCAATGCCTAAATCTGTCGTTATTAATGTCCAAATATACTGAGGCTAAAAAAGGGGATCTGTTTGTTACATTCGTTGACCTTAGCTCAGCATTTGATTGTGTGGATCATCTGCAGCTCTGGTCAACATTGGAGCTCATTGGGGTGGATCCCACCATAGTGGTTTTTATCAAAGAGCTTTATAGAGATGCTGGTGCCAGGGTGAGGTTCGGGACCCAGGGGCAATGTACCCAGAAATTCCCCATAAATAGAGGGGTTAGGCAAGGTTGTATACTCGCGCCCCTTCTATTTAGTTTTTATATTAATTCTGTTGTAGAACATCTAACAAATCTCCAGAATGACTACCCAGCTGTCAATGGTAGGCCTGTACCCATCCTATTATACGCCGATGATGCGGCTATTATGTCCAGGACTAGGGTAGGGTTGCAGAGAGCGGTAAGAGAATTCTCGTCCTACATGGGGAATAGAAATTTGAAAGTGAACATCTCAAAAACTTTCTCCATGCCGTGCACCCAAAAGAGTAAAAGGCCACAATGTTCGATATACCTTGACGAGCAAAGAATTGAGACCACAGACACTTTTTGTTATCTAGGCGTTGTCTTTGAGAGAAAAGGAGCCTGGAAACATGCAGTATCGGCTAGGAGGCTTGCCTTTACCCGTGCTATTGGTGCCCTGAGAACTTTTGCAGCGAAAATTGGGGGCAAGCCGATTGCTGAGATGATACAGATTTACCAAGCAAAGTGTATGGCGACAGTCACTTATGGAGCAGGTTTATGGGGCTTTGAAGACGTGTCCTCACTCCAAATTTGCGAGAATCTTTTTATTCGTTACTTATTGGGGGTGAGCAAATCTACTTCAACTTTTATTACTCACATTGAGACTGGCCTCAAATACCTTAGTGACTTCATAAAGCTGTCGCCATGTTTGCTTTGGCACAAAATTTGGACTACCAGGGAATGCCAATTTAACAGAGATCTAATCAGGGATTGCATGAGCTTGGATGCCGCACCCAAAATTAAATGGTTGCGACATGTCCGGTTGATGTTCGCCAAGATTGGTCGTCCCGAATACTATGATGACCCAGAGTCCCTTGAAAATTTGTCTAGGTCGTCTCTTAAAAAACTTTTAATTATCCACCTGGAAGGTGTTAGATGGGATGCAGAGAAACTCAAAAATACCACCTTGAGCTACCAAAGAATTACTCCCACCGAAGGTTTGCAATTGTACCTTAGGACCGAAACTGCACCTTATCCTCGTATGCTTCTCACCAGGCTGCGCCTAGGCACCTTTTTCCGTATGGTCACTTTCCCTAAACAAAATGACTGGACTGCTTCGATCCTAATTTGCCCATGCGATGATCACTCATCACAAAGTAATATTCATATTATGTTCTTTTGCAATCTGTATTCTGCCCCAAGGAAATTGTACCTACTACCTCTTCTAAAACACTGGGGCATAAGAACATGCAAAGACGCTTACTACAAATTACTTTTGTTAGATGAGGTGTATGTCATCTTTGTCGTTTCACGTTTTTTAATGTCAGTGATGAAATATAGAAATTCCATGATGTAACCCTTACATGTTTTAACTTTTGCATATGTTTTTACATGAGGTCAACTGCTGTAATTTCATCATTGACTCTTATCATCTGGAAAACTGTTTTATAGAGTCTCATAAAAATTTCGTTGGGGACAAGTTTTTAGACTTGCTGTATAAAATGTACTTGTATGCTTTTATGATTTTATCAAACAAATCGAATAAAGCTAAATTTGAATTTGAATTTGAACAGTATTAATATGTGTGCACTATATTAACCAAGAGAGGTAAGTGGCTATATTTACTGCATAAGAGCCACCCTTATATCTAGCTAAATTATAATTAATTTACTGACATTTAATAGAACAATGTATACATTCCTTAAATGTAATTAATGCATTTACTCATGCTAATTGTACTTGCTTGGAAGCCATTTTTGATCTAAAGGTTGGTCTACCCTGTAACCAGGCAAGAGTTGCACGCATATCACATTTATCAATGTTTTGCAAGTTTCCTGTTCTTTCCCCTCTGCAGGTGTCTTATTGCGTTCATTAAGTTGGATTAGGGTTATTGTTTGTGACTATTAGATAGCTCGTACATAAGTGAATTTTGCCTGTGGACATGAAGAAGCTTGGGCATGGGAGAGATCCTGCTGTACCAGACAGACCTAACTGTTGCAGACTTCAAGGCTGTGTAGATGTGTACCTCAGTGTCGAGAGCTGGGAAACTGGAGACTTTACCGGCTCCCAGAGAATAAGGATTCCTCATTGGTCCATTTGGTGGGAATTGATACTACAAGCTTTTCAAAACCTTCTGTCACGTATTAATTACGTATTTTCATAGACTAGTTAGAAGATCCTGTTACCACTTCGCTAAGAGAAGACCTCTTCTCAAGTCTGCCTATGTCCCCTGCCCAGAGGATTGAACTTCATGCTTGAGCACTTGCACTTTTCTCTCACACATTAAACTAGGTTCTATGCATGCTGACACCTTTCTTGTATAGATTCACATGCCAATTTTGATGCTTTATATATAGGAAAGGGAAACTCCTTTATCGAACCTGCTTGGTTGATATTGTGTCTGATACAAGTGATTATATTTTGCATCTTCATTCTCATAATAAACAAATTTAGATAGCATGAACATTTAAATTAGTATGCACTTGCAATATATTTGCTACAATTTTGCGACTGGTTTCACTCATAATCTTGACTAACTTCGCAAATAAAACCCTCATGGTTTTGACATCACCTTCTCTGTCATTTTTGTGGAGCCACATTGGTTTCACTGTGCTTGAAATGTATTGCTGAAATTAGCTCCCTTCTTACTCTTCAAGTCGACAATCAAAGGTCCATACGACCAATGGGAAGTCCTATTGATGACTTCACTAAGCGACTGAGATAGAAGGATGTCCGCACCATCAACTGGTCTCAAACAAAGTATGGTTTGTCACCGAAGAGTAGGGAGCGAAAATATTCCATAAAATACATAGAACTTGCCCAAGTCAGTCCTTGCCCCCATATTCCATGGCTAAATTTGAAAGATAGGCAGTGTTTTGGCAGTTTAGAAGGTAGTCGTGGTGGCTGAAGTGGGAGTAGAAATAGGGTTGTGCAATACAACTGTACACGTCAAGCTTGTGGTGTTGTGTTAATACTGTGTGTTCTGAATTGTATCGATGTCTTTAGCTTAGTTGTGTAAATGTATAGGCACTTAGTGTTGAGCAGCTGAAGTTATCGGACTAATCGCAGTCCAAGATTCTGAGATACATAAGGTTTGTAATGTTGGTTTGTGAGGTACCATCAACCACAAAGTTAAGATAAGGACGTGTAATTGACTGTTGCGAGTGTACTAATAGTAGTTGGTGTTGGTAGATCCTGATGCTTCCTTTGCATTACTAACTACATTAGAGAAGGTGATATCCCACTAGCCGAGCTATCGCTTGTGTGTGTGCTAACGTTTGAAAGCGTTATTCCCAGTTATCCCTCGAATGAGTGGTTTAAATTCTTTAGTGGAGTATCCAACAGTAATTTTTGTTTGCTTTGGAGTTTTAGAAAAAAAAGTTAGTAAGCACAAAACAATTGTAAAGGAGGGGGAGCTGCTGCGAGGTGCTGTATTCCACCCATCAGGTACCGCACTGGTATTGGTGGGCTGGTGTAGGTGCCACTCTGGTAATGGTTGCTGTGTCATCAGGTGCCGTGCTGTGATAGATTTGTAAAGAGTACCACGCTGAGATTGGATACTAATACTGCTAAATACCACTTTGTGATTTGGTGTAAATCGATGGTTTTGAGAATGGTGGTGTGGAAGTTGTGGTGTGCGTATGAAAGGCTATATTGGGGTGTAAGAGGGTGCGTCAGATTCTGTAGATGTCATCAGAGATGAGATTTGAGATGTCATCAGTGATGTCCCTGACCATGTTATGAATGATGTAATATGTGACGTGATAAGCAGTGTATTGCTGGGACGCGAGTTATAGTTTCCTCAGCTAACTATAACTGCTGAATTTCTCTGGTTTTGTACAAGCAAAATCTCAGCCTAACTATAATGTCCCTGTAACCTTTGTTTTTTTCGGTGAATTTCTAAGGTTATTTTAATGCTATTTCCTAAAGTTAGTTTTTTTCAGTGCATTTGTAAGGTTTTTTAAATGCCAATTCCCAACTATAACGTCCCTGTAACCTTTGTTTTTTTTAGTGAATTTCTAAGGTGTTTTAAAATTCTATTTCTTGATTGTAACATACTTTTTTTTTTAAGTGAGCCTGTAAAATGTTCATATTTTCTTTCTATAACTGAATATTGTATATTATATTTATATTATATATATCACGAATTTTTTGATTTGGTATGTGTTTATCAGACAGTACATCAATGACTGGTTTTATGTTTAACAATTTTTTGAGTTGGCACAACATTGTCGCATTTACTGTGGAGAATCTGTGACCAGAAAATGTAATTCAAATACTGAAAAGAAACGAACGTAAAGAATGTTCTACAAATAAAGTTTAAGTCTAAATATTTAGTAAGATAGTGTTTTAATTTTTCTTACTGTGATCAATTTAGTAGAAAACCATCTTTACAAATATTTTTTAATCTTTTAGAGATTGGCCCTGCACGCATGGCTGCGGAGCAATGAAGAGTGAAAGTATAGTTACACAAACACACACACATATATTACACACACTCACTTATCTCATCCACACTTACCATATGTAGTAAATGATGTTTCCCAACACACAGTCACCATCAAGTAACCAACAGCAAAGGCAAGTAACCTTTTTTGTATAGGATACATCTTCTTTTAATTTTATCAAGTAAGAAAGATTATCTTAGCAGAATGCCAGAAAGGACGAGGATCTGACTAAAAATACAGAGTGGAAAACCAATCACAGTAAAAACTTATGAACATAAGCATGAAGTAAGCCTCATTCATCAAATATGAATTCAAAGCATACCATGAGATGCAATGCCGTAAGCCACCTGACAGACATGTATAGTGAAACCCTCACATAAGAGCCCAAGTATTTGCTGCTGTATGCACAGGATGGTCGATACTGGTAATTGTTTGCTTGGACAGAATATAGTCCCTCTTTAAAAACCACTGAAAATCCAACAAAATCTCAAAGACCTCTTGGGTTGCAACCAGTCTAACAATTCCTCTGTTTTCTAATGAGCAGGTTGAAAATTAAGCAAAGACAACTAAAATAAGAGAATTTAATTAAGCATCTTTTATTAAAAATGAAGGTTTTCCCCTCTGTACTGCCTTAATGGCCATACAGTCAAGCAATGACGGGAGTGGTTGGTGTAAAGCATGTGTATGTTCCTCAACCTATGACTAAACATGGTTATAGTATTAAAGCACACGTTACTTACTTTCGGTAACGATATATCTGTAAGAAACAGTAGTTAGTGTTAGATTCCTCACCTTAGAATATCCCCAGGTGTCAGACTGGATCCGGAAGGTTTTGCGTAGCAGAACCCCTGCGCGTCGGTAGGCGTCGTCTGAGGCTCCGTGTCCGTCGTCGGCGTCGTGATCGCTGGGATGACGTCGGAGTACTTAGACGCCGCCCTCGCGCGCTGACGTCAGTTCTTGTACATAACTTTCCATGCCAGGAACGCAGAGCCATGCCAGAGACCGGCACTGGTGCCATGAAACTAGGGCCCTGAAAGGGATGTCCTTAACCCTAGATATCGGTTCGCAGAACGGGGAGGATGGGTGGGGCGGTGAAGAATCTAACACTAACTACTGTTTCTTACAGATATATTGTTACCAAAGGTAAGTAACTTGTGCATCTGAAAGAAACAGGTTAGTGTTAGATTCCTCACCTTAGAATAGATACCCCAGCAATACCAACCCCGGTGGTGGGTCTGCGAACCAAGATCACATGGGAAAGTCCTGGAGAACGGAACGGCCGAAGAAGCCATCTCTCCGGACTTGGTTGTCCAGGCAGTAGTGTCTAGCGAACGTGTGCAGCGAGGCCCACGTAGCTGCCTGACAGAGGTCTTGCAAGGGGAATCCCCGACCCAAGGCAGTAGTAGCCGCCGTGGCCCAAGTGGAATGGGCCCTCAGCCCAACGGGGGCTCCTTTCTAGCTAAGGAGTAACAGACCTTGATGCACAACACGACCCACTGAGAGATCGTTCGTTTGCGCACCGGCCGTCCCTTCTTCGCACCCATGTAACCAACAAAGAGCTGGTCGTCCACCCGGAACTGGCGTGTGCGATAAAAGTAGAAGGAGAGCGCACGTTTTGGGTCCAGACGGTGAAGCCTCTCTTCCTCCTTCAAAGGATGCGGAGGCGGAAAGAAGATGGGCAAGGTGATGGACTGCCCGATGTGAAAGACCGTAACCACCTTGGGCAGGAAAGAAGGACGAGTTTTAAAACAACTTTGTCCGGATGGACAGAAAGGAAAGGAGGCTTAGAGGATAGAGCCTGGTCGCGCCTGATCTTCTTCAGCACTCTGGGAAGAAGTGGTATAGGCGTACAACAGACCGCAGCTCCACTCGCGACGAAAAGCGTCTCCGAGCGAGTGCCACCTTGGAAATTCCAACGCGCAGAACTGATGACATTGCGCGTTCTCTTCGGTGGCGAATAGATCTAACCAAGGCTCTCCCCACTTCTTAAAGAGGCCTTGCGCCACGTCCGAGTTCAGACGCCATTCGTGATCCATCATGCACCGGCGGCTGAGTTCGTCCGCCCTGGCGTTCAGGAAACCTGCCAGGTGCTGAACCATCAGGGTGACGCCCTGGGGTTCCAGCCATTGTCAGATGCGCAGAGCCTCCTGACAAAGGGTCCACGACCCTACCCCGCCCTGTTTGTTGCAGTACCACATGGCGGTGGTGTTGTGCCGTGAACACCTGCACTACACTTCCCCGGACAGAGGGAAGGAATGCCTTCAGTGCAAGCCGGATCGCCCGCAGTTCCAGAAGGTTGATGTGGAGCCGGGACTCCGCCGGAGACCAGAGGCCTCTGATCTCCCTCTCCCCATGTGGCCCCCCATTCCAGGAGGGACGCCTCCATCACCACTACGTGCTCAGGTTGGGGTAGGGAGAGAGATCTGCCGCTAATCCAATCGCGGTTTGTGAGCCACCACTGCAACTGTCTTGCAGGGCCCTCCGAGCTCCGGTCGTGGTCGGACAGGTTGCCCTGATGCTGAGCCCACAAACTTCAGGTCCCACTGCAGAGCCAGCATCCGCCACCAGGCGTGATGCACCAGAAGGATGCAGGAGCCATCAGCCCCAGGAGCCGCAGCATCAACCTGACCGAAACTCGAGATAAAGGCTGAAAGATCGGAATCAGAGCCTGTATATCCTGAACCCGCTGTTCGGGGGGATAAACCCGAAACTGCGCAAAGTCCAGAACCGCTCCGATGAAAAGGAGCTTTTGAGAGGGGCACAGGTGTGACTTCGGCACGTTGATGGGGAACCCCAGCGGGTGCAGGAGGTCGGCCGTAGTCTGGAGGTGGGAGACGACTGTCTGGGGCGAGCCCGCCTTCAACAACCAGTCATCGAGATAGGGGAAGACTGAAACTCCCAATCTGCGTAGATGAGCTGCGACCAACGGCATCACTTTCGTGAACACCCGTGGGGCGCTGGTAAAACCAAAGGGGAGCACGGTAAACTGAAAGTGCTCATGGCCTACCGTGAACCGCAGGTAAAGCAAGTGGGCCGGCAGGACGGGGATGTGGAAATATGCGTCCTGCAAGTCCAACGATACCGTCCAGTCTTCTGGGCCTGGGGCAGCCAGGACCTGAGCCAAGGTCAGCATCTTGAACTTCTCCTTCCAGAGGAAGCCGTTGACGCTCCGAAGGTAGGCCTCCTTTGCCCTTCTTGGGTACCAGAAAGTAGTGGGAATAGCAATCACATCCTACTTCTGGCCCAGCAACGCGTTTGACGGCCCCCTTGGCCAAGAGGGCCGTAACTTCCTCCTGTAGAAGTCGCAAGTGATCCCCCGACATGCG
This sequence comes from Lissotriton helveticus, assembly GCF_964261635.1. Lineage (NCBI taxonomy): Eukaryota > Metazoa > Chordata > Amphibia > Caudata > Salamandridae > Lissotriton > Lissotriton helveticus. The sequence goes on along the minus strand of NC_136059.1, from coordinate 1,352,793,848 downwards.
GTGGTACTGAGGTGGCATGGCTGGAGGGGTCGCCTCGAAGGAGAGGCAGTAGCCCCTTAGGACGATTTGCAGCACCCACCTGTCTGATGTGATGGAGCGCCAGTGAAGGAGGTGATGGCGAACCCTGCCCCCCACTGGTGTCGAATAGCCTGAAAATTCAGACTAGGAGGATTTTGAGGCAGATGCTGCAGGGGCGGGTGTGGACTGACCTTGCCGGTGTCCTTCGGCACCACCACGGCAGTTACCACGTCCGCAACTGCGTTGAGGTTGGTTCTGCAGCCTGTGGCTAGCTGGACGTGTGGGGACGCCCCTTCCTTGGCCACGAAAGGGACGAAAGGCGGAAGTTTGCTGGCGTTGGCCGAGGCCCAAGGACTTGGCCGTAGCCCTGGAGTCCTTGAAACGCTCCAGCGCACTGTCCGCCTTGTCGCCAAAGAGGCGACGGCCATCAAAGGGCATGTCCATAGGGAGGCTTGGACATCCCCCGAAAAGTTGGCGGACCTCAGCCAGGCGTGGCGACGAACCGCCACCGTCGTCGCAATCGCCCTGCCCAGCGAGTCCGTGGTATCCAGTCCACACCGAATCGAATATCGTGCTGCATCCCGTACCTCTGCAAGGGCTTGGGTAAGCTTTACCTGCACCTCCGCCGGGCACTGCGGCAGCACTTCCGCAACCGTATCCCACAGAGAGTGGGAGTAATGGCCCAAAAGGCAGGCGGTGTTGACAGACCACAACCCCAAACTGAGTGAGGAGAACAGTTTCTTCCCAAACTGATTGTACCTTTTGGATTCCCGATCCGGAGGAGCGGTCGGGAATGCGGTCTGGGAGGTAGAGGCCTGGATCACCAGGCTCTCAGGGGTGGGGTGATCAGACAGGAAGCTGGGGTCGCCCGGAGCCGGGCGGTGGAGTCAGGCCACATTCCGATCTACAGGTAGTCCTGTAGAGGGCTTGGACCAGGTGCCCAACAGAACGTCAGTCAGGGCTTCGTTAAACGGCAGGACAGGCTCCGAGGAGCTTGCCTGTGGTTTGAGCACCTCAGTGAGGAGGTTAGTCCGCACGGTCGCGACTGGGAGCTCAAGTGCCAAGGTCTTGGCTGGCCTAGTCAACACCACGCTGTAAGCAGCCCCCTCCTCTGTAGCCACGGTAGATGGGGAGACAAATCCAGTGTCGGGCGAAGTGTCCAGACCACTGGCCTCCCCCAGCTCGTCTTCCCAGTCCTGGCTCAACTGGCACTGCAGTGCCAGAGGATCCTCAGACCCCTCCCAATCCCCCTCGTCATCCATCTCCTGATAGTCAGGAATGAATGATGGAGACGGGTCGTCTGTGAAGGGCTCACTGATTGGCGTCGAAGGCGGCGCCGGTCCAACACCGGATCCGGACCGGGGTGGGGATCGGAGACGACGCCGCCCGGGGACGACGCAGGGTGCGACACCCTTGGTGAGGGCGCCAGCGGAGGGGTCATAAGGACGACCGACATCGTCACGGATCCAGGCCTGGATCCTGAGGAACCCTGCGGTGTCGGGACCGGAGTCGCCGACGTGGCCGGGGCCAAAGCACCCTTTGGCGCCGGGGCCGCCGGCCTGCTTGGGCTCCCAGACGGACCCGCGGGGCCCGAAGGTGCCTCAGCGGGGTCCGACAGAAGGAAGCGCAACTTCATAGCCGTGAGGAAGGCGCTGATCTCCTCCGGCGTCGCGTGCAGCCCAAGAACCGGCGGGTATGGAACTGGACGTGGCGCTTGCGGCTCCGGTGGAGCCGCGTGGGCGGTGTCACCCAACCCCCCGGCCGCGTCGCGCGAGAGTCGAGGGGAGTCGGAGTCAGAAGAGCGATGTCGCTTCTTCGACTTCTTGTGCCTAGACTTACCTGAGGACTTGGAGCCCGACGAGTGGTGTCGAGTCGCCGAGCTGTAATGACTGTGGCCCCGCGACCGGTCCCTCGACCTCCTCCTGGACCGGGACCTTGAGCGGCGTGGGGCCGACTGCCGGAGCTCGAGGCGCTTGCGGGACCGCTCCCGCCAAGCTTTCGACATCAAGGTCCGGCAGTTGGGGCACGACTTGTCATCGTGGTCGGCCCCGAGACAGTAAAGGCACCGACGGTGGGGGTCGGTAACCGGCATCAAGCGGTTACAATTGTCGCAGGGTTTGAACACGGGCATCCTTATTGGCACCGAGAGTCGAGTAGCGACTCGAGAAAATCCAAAAGAGATCAAAAAGTTTAGTCAAAAAGTGACTAGTAGTACTGCTCTTCCCGGATCTGTGCTTGCTGGCGGGGAAAAAGAAGAACTGACGTCAGCACGCGAGGGCGGCGTTTAAGTACTCCGACGACGTCATCCTGGCGATCAGAACGCCGACGACGGACGCAGAGCCGCAGACGACGCCTACCGACGCGAAGGGGTACTGCTACGCAAAACTTTCCGGATCCAGTCTGACGCCTAGGGCTATTCTAAGGTGAGGAATCTAACACTAACCTGTTTCTTTCAGATCACTGATACAGTATAAGTAACCCCAAGATACAGAAATTCATGCCATCAAAGTATACCCCATTAAAAACCATTAACACAAAATTGAAATCCCACTGATGGGAAACAGCAACCTTCAGATGGAAAGACTTCTGGAGACTTTTAAAAAGGCCCTTAACTACTGACAATGTAGACTTATAAAAAGCTTAGAGTCTACCCATGCCAGAGTCCATTTGGAGGAGGTACTCCATTGGCTGGGCCTCATCTTTAGCCCGACAATGAGCTTTAAGAAAACACTTAACATTATGAAACCCAGTAGATGAAGATATATAATTGCATGCAGGACAAATTAGGGAAAAAGATTGTGGAATGGTGGAAATCCTTTCAGTAAGAGGGTCTGTTTTGCTCTGTCCTGCAGCCAGCATGGCACTGATAAACTGCTCTTGCTGCTCAAAATCAAAGAAGGTGTTACAAAGTTGAAGGAAAAGCAGCTGGCGTAACTCCTGAAGATGAGCAAAGGTCTTTGAAGGTGAAAAGAATTTAATGTGCCAATCTTCAAAATAGGGAGGACAAGCATGTTCTCAAGGTGCAAATCTGATGTCACCACTCAAATCATGGTTATAAAACCCATTGGTGCTGGGGTAAGGTCAAAGGGAAGGGCTACCAATTGAAAATAGGCTCTATGAAGCCTGAAATGAAAAAGGTGCTGGTGATAACACAGTTTAGAAATGTGTACGGAGTCATCCTGAAAATACCATTAAAAAAAGCAATCGTATGCCTCTATTTAATAAGCCATCTGCAGAACCAGAGGACAGAGCAGACTACAGGCCCTTTTTGAACCTGCCTTTCATCAGAAGAATCATGGAAGGGAGGTGATAAGCCACTGAAATAATTTGTAAATGCAAATAACATTCTTCATGACAGACAATCTGACTTCAGACTGAGGTGTTGACTGCAACACTTGGCATTAACGAAAAACGATTACTAAGCCAACAGCACCAGTAAACTGCATGATAACTAATCACCGGCCCTTCAACAGAACAATCATGGAAGGGAAGGCAATAAGTCAATTGCAAGTAATCAAGGATAAATGCCATTCTTCACAACAGAAAATTAGATTTCAACCTGAGGAGAGGTAATGAAATAGAAAAAGTTGACATTAGTGAAGAGCACTTTCTTTGACAAGGGACAATCACAAATCCTAATCTATCTGCATCCATCAGAAACCGAATATAACATGAATTGCAAATTGCTCTATAGAAGTGTATGGAAAAAGGGGCCAGGATCACCAGCATGACCTTTAATGGCCGTCATAATTTCTGTAAACAGAAGTCAGCAAATTAGATTGGTTTGTCTACTTTGATAGTTCAAAAGATAGCTTCTGTTGGGGGGGGGGGGGGGGGGTCTCATTGAGACTTCCTTTGCCACCTTTACTTTTCAATATTTACCAGGGACGTCTGGCCAAGATGTTTTGAAAAGCAAACCTTCAGCTCCAAATGTACGGAGATGACATCCAACTACACATCTGGCTGGTACATCCGAAAGACAGATTAGATGCATCACCATATGCTTAATACATGTGCACCAGTGTATCAAGGACAGCTGTGTGTGCCAAAACAGCTGTAAGATCAAACTGCCTAGAGTAGGAGAACCTTGAAATAACGAGGTAATATTCATGGAGCCAAACAAATTGGAAGAAACTCTAACTCCTGCTCAGACATTCAAGAACCTAGGATTTTGCTTTGACAAGAAACCCTCTTTAGATTAGTAAATCGCAATAGAAGTGACAAATGACAGCTTTCTTCTCCTTTTTCTAAGAACTCCCTCACAGGTACTGCACAACACTGAAGAGGTGAGGAATTGATGTTATCAAGACTCGATTACAGCAGTGCTGCCTTGCCAGAGCCTTGAAGAAAGCAACTGCAAAATTGCAGAGATTTCAAAGTGAAGCAATCAGACTCTGCTTCAACTTAAAGAATTCAGACCACATCTTTACAGTCCTGAAAGACATTTGCTAGTTCTCAGTAACAAAACATCTGTTCAGCTGCAGTTCTTCAGTGAGGAGCGCCGCCCCACTGCTCTTTGCGCTGTAGAAAAAGAAAAAATAAGATAACACAATGTTATTATCATTTTATTTTTCTGAGGCAGCTTTCGGGGTGGGGCTGGGCTGTCGTTACAGCCAGCAGAAGGAGGAGTGGTTGGGCACATGCGAGCATGTCGATTTCGCTGGCCGTCTGGGGTAACCAAACAGTCACGTGCACTTAGCATGTTCTCCACCGGGCTGTAATGCACAGCCTGGAGGGGAATATGCAAAGGCTCCCACTCCCTCTCCGAGTCCTAACTATGGCGCTCAGACCAATCCCGACGTTGCTGTCATAGGGTAGCCAGTGTGCTTCCTGCTTCCGGTCTTGGAGGAACAGAGGAGAGGTGTGGCCTGGACACAGATAAGTGACATTTTACATTTTATTCTTTCTCCCCGCCTCCCCAGGACACCTCTTCGGCAACCGCCACCACAGCATCTGTTTACCACCTACAAGACACAGAAGGGTCTTGGCCCAAAATATTTACAGAGTTTCTTCTCACATTACTTGGACAACTGCAGCCTTAATTGAAAGGAAAGCAAATCAGATTTTAAAAAGCTAAATGCAACCGTAAGAAGCATGGAGTGAGGTGTAACTAGGCATTCACTGTGCCCTGACTTCAGGAACCATCCGACTCGGTCTGTGTTCAAGAAAACAATAAAAACAAGTCTGTTCAAAGAGGCATTCCCTTCTGTCTAAAAGGTCCAAGTATAACCCTGACCCCTGTTGGGATTGAGCTCTAAAGAGTGCAAAACAAGTGTTCAAGTCTGTTACTAAGCAACCACCCAGCAATCTCTGTCCCTTTCATGGACACAACTGGGGAAGAGGTGCATGCTACAGTAGAATTATTTCTCAGAGCTGCCGAGTGATATAAAATAGCTCCCTACACAAACCAACATGAGCCAGTACATTTAAATAGATAAATCAATAGAACCAGACAATTTAATTACTGAGCCTAAAATTTTATTACCAAAGTAATCATTCTAGATTTGTCTTTCCTGAACAACTTATTTAAAACCCTCAGGTCCTAAATAAGCGCTCCAGTCTTCAAAATGGGTAGTTTATCCGTAGAGTAGCACTCTCACTGTCAATTAATCCAAGATTCTCCAGTATTGGAACGTTCATAGATTCACATGCTTGAATCATTCTCTGTCATCGAGATGGGAGTCCCAGGGTACATTATCATACTGATGCTAAGTTAAAGATAGGCTAGAAAGTCCCTAGGCCTGTTAATTGTATGCCATTACATAGTAATTGTATAAAAAAGCGACCAAACATAGGTTTGATCACTCAGGTTGCATTGCCCTCTAATACTCCTGTGAGAGGCTCCAGTTCCTCAAACTTTCAAAGCATGAGTGTAAAATTTACACCCAGAAAAAGAGAGGAACAAAAGATGAGCTTCACGGGGAAGGAGGGTGGGACGCATGTGAATCTATGAAAGATTCCAATGCTGGAAAACTACAGTTACAGGTTTAGTAACTTACTTTCTTACTCCAGCATTGGAACTTTCAAAGATTCACATGCTTTAATCAGATTAAACAGCAGTTGTTAAACACACTTTTTTATTTTAAATGTTGAGCAGGTTCAAGAGATATATATATATATATATATATATATATATATATATATACACGTTAACTCGCGAAGTATTTATCCACAGATATATATATATAGTGTAAAGAACAAAATGTGCATAACTTTAAAGGGAAGGTGGGAAAAAAGAAAGCTCACCATTACTGGAAAAGATGTTGCAGCACCACTTGACCCACTGCTGTGTCGCTGTAAAGAGCAGAATCCAAGCATTAATGTCTGGTAAAAGGTATGTATATCCTTCCAGGTTGCTGCTTGGCAGATGCCCTGCAGTGACACACCAGCAAATAGCGCCACTGCGGCAGAAACAGTTCTGGTAGAGTGGCAGTGCACTGATGTCTGTAGCGGTTTACCTGCTGCTTGATGACAGAAGTGGACAGTGTTGGATATCCATTGATTAATACTTTGCTTAATAAGAGGATAGCTTTGCCGTGGAGAGCTCTAAGCCACAAAAAGCTGATTAGAGTTGCGAAAGCCTGTCGTCCTTTGCAAATAGAATTTTAAACACCTTTTAATATCTAAAGAATGAAGGGCTCTCTCAGATGGTGTTGTTGGGAGCTGGAATAAATGTTCTGAGGATGAGAGGCTCATTTATATGAAAGTCTGATGGGACTTTAGGAATGAACCTAGGATTCGTACGAAGAACCCCTACATCATACCGGAATTGTAGGGAAGGCTCTTGAATAGAGAGGGCCTGAATTTCGCTAACTCGTCAGGCTGACTGTAAAGGTATAAGGAGGGCAAACTTCCAGGAAATTAACTTCAGATCAGCTCTGTGAATTGGTTCGGACGGGGGCTTCCTAAGTTGTGATGTAGCAATATTCAGCTGCCAGAGTGGTGGAGGAGGTTTCACTGTTGTAAAGACCCTAAACAACCCTAGGAGAAATTGCCTAACAATTCTAATGTGCCATAACAAAGGCAGGGTAGATAATCTCATTAAGCGGGAGATAGCTGCCAAGTGGACCTTGATTGATGTGTGAGCCAATCCTGATCTTGCCAATGGCTGGAGAGAAGGGCGAATCTCTTGAGGCGAAGAAGAGAGAGGATGCACGTTAGCTTGCTGGCACCAAATGCAAAAACACATCCACTTAAGGCAATAGGTTTTGTTAGCACTCTCCGCTTGGGCTCTGAATAGCATTTCCCTGCAGATACGTTCAAATGGCCGAACCTACTGTGCTCTGAAGCCAGCCCAATAAATGAAGGGATTTGTGATCAAGATGCAACACTCGGCTCAGGGACATCATTAAGAGAGATAATATCGGTTTCAATTGGATGTGAGGTTTTACCGAGAGAAGCAGGAGTTCTGTATACCAATGCTGGCGTGGCCAGGACAGAGCTATGAGGTTCATCCTGCATGGTTCTGCCTTCATCTTCATGAGGATTCTTCGGCGGAGAGGAATGGGAGGAGAGGAATAGGCAAAGATACCGGACCATGCCACTGAAAATGCATTCCTCTACGATCCCAGATGGAGATGACAACTTGAAAAGAACTGACATTTTCTGTTCCCGAGGGTGGGTGAGAAGATGGACTGTCTTGAGCTCTTATAGATTGATGTGCAAGAGGAAATGAGGTTTTTGCCATCTGCCACTGGCTTGAAGGTACTGAAGGTACGCTCCTGATCCTTCCAGAGAGGTGTCATGGGTTATGACCAGAGGAGAAGGTATACTGAGGAAGAACAGACGACTGACAGATTCTTTTGACATGTCCACCAAGATAGGGAATTGATCATAGCTGGAGTGATGGTGAATCGATCGTCGACAAATCCTGTGGCCTGTAGTCACCATTTGCCTAGTTCCTCCTGAAGGCCACGCATTCTTAGACAGCAGAATGGAACCATTGGAATGCAGGATGACATCATCCCTAATAGGGATTTGTAAGGATGTACTGAAAGAGACCCTTTTTTCATTTTAGGTCTGGCAAGGACGTTAGCTTTACTTGTCTTTCCGGTGAAGGATATGCCTTGTTGAGCGTCACTTGTAAGAATGTGAAAGCCCTTGAAGGATGCAAGTCAGTTGGATTCAGGGTAAGGCCAAGGTCATTGAAACACGCTGTATAATCTACCATTGATTCCTGTGCTTTTTGAATGGACAATGCCTTGACTAACCAATCGTCCAAATACAGGAACATCGGGTGTCTGTTTTTTTAGGAAAGCTGCTACTGGTACCAAGTACTTTGTAAATATCCGAGAGGCAAATTTTAGGCCGAATTGGCAATGGCTCCTGGCTGTTATAAATCATAGAAAATTTATGTGGGTGGATGGGGATGTGGAAATACTCATCCTGAAGGTCAAGGGTGGTCATGTAATTCCCTTTATTTAAGAGCAATAGATGTCCTGTAAGGTCACCATGCGGAAGGACTGTTTTTTTAGATCGGTGTTAAGATCTCTCAAGTCCAAAATTGGCGGCCATTGTTTTAATTTTTGCGGACCAAAAAGAAACAGGAACAAAATCCCACTCCCTCATTGTGATGAGGGAACTGGTTCTATTGCTTTTTTTACTTGAGCATTGTGATGACGTCTAGTCTGAAAAGATGTAGATGCTTGAGAACCGAAGGTAGTGGTGGAATGGGTGGAGGGATGCAATAAATTGTTAGTATGCCTAATGTGAATAGGGTGGAGCACCCATTGGTCTGTAGTTATATCCTGGCATCGATGGAGGGAAGCGGATATTTCCCCCTCTAGTTTGGCTAATGATACAGTTGGCCTAGCTGGAGCCTGTATGTGGTTATTGGCGACTGCCGTTGTCTTTGCCTTGACGTCCAGCCCTACCTTTTGGTGAAGGGGATTATAAGCTGCTACTGGGAACGAATCTGCTGTGAAGAAAAGGTGTAAGATGGGTATCGATATTGTTGGTGACCTCCCCTGGAAGGCCACTTTCCTATATTTAAGGATCCTCAGTGAGTTAGCTGTGTCTGTATCTGTCGTGATAGACTGTAGTGCCTCATCCCATGTTTGCCAAAATGGGCATCTCCATTGAATGGGAGGTCTAGTATCTTTTTTTGGACCTTAGGCCTGAACGAGATTGCTTTAAGACAATCCTGGCAGCATAACACCGTAGCACCTGCAAACTGTTGAAATGAATGTCCATGGCACAGTCAATCACTTCTGATGATGTGCGCTCTCCTTCCTGGAGGATCTTCTTGGCCTCTGCTCTACTGTCCTCTGGGAGCTGACCGAGATACGGGGCACGATCAGTACAACATCTGGTGATCACATCGATCAAGAACATCGAGTGAGTTATGTGAGAAAGTGCCATCTTTCTTGCATGGTATGCCCCCACTTTTTGCTGAATTGCAGATGTACTTTGACTGAGTGTGCCCTGGGCTCCTGCCAATCAGGTGCCCAGGGCCTGTGTTTTTTTCCCTAAAACTGTATTGAAACCTAAACCCAATTGGCATCTCTGGCCACATGTCAGCCCCTGGTAAATGGTACCCCAGGTACCCAGGGCATGGTGACCAGAGAAGACCCCTGAGGGCTGCAGCACTATTGTGCCACCCTTAGAGGCCCTGTACCCTGACACCCACACACTGCCCTTGCAGGCTAAGTGTCTTGGTGCAGAACAAAACAAAGTGTCAACATGGCACACATCCTTGTGTGCCATGCCCACAACACACTGCCCTGGCATACCTCAGTCACCCCTCTAGCTGGGTGCCCTATGCCAGTGGTGTGGGTACAGGTGCATGAGCCCTGTACCCCTACAGTACCCAGGTCCATTCCTGGGCACTGTAAGTGCAGTTCTGCCATTACGAGTATATGGTGCTGGGAGGTTGTCATCACGAACTCCACAGCACCTTGATGGCTACACTGAAGGCTGAAAAGTTTGGTATCAAATTTCTCAGCACATTAAACCCACACTGATCCCAGTGTGGGATTTAATATAAAATGCACGACAGAGGGCAACTTAGAGTTGCCCCCTGAAACTAACCCACAACCAGCATCCTGATTGAGAGGCTGCTTAGGCTGCCACCCAGCAGACATGTCGCTGGGCCCCTGGGTAGAGTGCCATCCGCTCTCGAGGGCCTGCAACAATGCACATCCTGGGGCGAGGTGCTAGGCCTCCTCCCCCAGGATGGGCAAGGGAAGCTTCAAAGGCATGCCCCCTTTGTGAGCTTCTCCAGGCCACTTGCTGTACTCAGCAACTGGCCCCCACCGGTTCTGACCCACACTGGCGGGAAGACAGGCGGGAAAACCAAAGTGAGGAAAGGGGGTGTGCCAGCCTCTGCCAACCCCACCCCTCAGGTGGGGGAGGTGAATGAAGCACAACTCTGGACTCTCGCCATCTTGAGGATGGGGAGCCCTACCCAATCCGAGACAGGCTCCTGCCCCCCTCCCACTGGAGAGTGGCAGGATAGGGGATGTACTCACCTCATGGAAGGGATCCATTGGTCCCTGACCTTCCCCTACCTGTAACACCCCTAAATTTAGTATTTAGAGGCACCCTGAACCTTCCTTCCTCAGATCCCAATTCCGAACCTACAAAGTAGAACAAGAAGAGAGAAGACCTGCTGTGCAGCTGCTCACAAGAGGACAACACCAACTGACTTGGCCCCAGGCCTACCGGCCTGTTTACCCTCGAACCTGCTCCTGCTAAACCCCGCGTCTCTTGTGGTCAGCAACCTCGAAAATCCCAGAGGACATGACTGCCTTGCTCATCCTAAGACTGGGACACCCACGAGCAGTGGTTCTGCTCAAAGATCTACAACCCCTGGTGCCAGCCAGGAACCGCGAATCCAGCACACTCTGCACCCGTCGAGCCTGGCCCGTGCCTGAGTGGACAAAGACCACGAGGACGTCCCCCCGGCGTCTGTGACCAAGAATCCAGCACCCAAGGACCCTCCTCGATGCTCCTGACGACTGCAGCCTCACAAACAGGGACCCCTCAAACCGCGACCAGCAGAGGGTAAGATTTCCCGACACCAAAAGACACCCCTGCACCCGCAGCCCCACGGCCCCCTGTGCCCAACTCCTGGGTGTCTACTTAACCCACAGCTTCCCAACTTACCTCTCGAAATGGTGTTCGCACCTGAAGAATCTCCATCCCCGAGCTTGTAGCCTGTGTTCATTTTGAAGCTTTTCCATTTTAACCCATTGGGCGCCAGACGGCCCAAAAGCACCCTGCACCCAGCCGCCCGAGTGCCACTGGAAGTGCAGCAACTGTCTTATTCTACTTCCTCAGTTGCCCTGAGCAAGTGACCAGGAGCCCAGCTCCCACAGCCGCGTGACCTGCCTGCTAGCAGCCACCACCCAAAGGCCCACTACCCGTCATAGGCTAACATTGGGCATACTCTCTCTGCACTTGGCTGCCCCTGTGGTGCTGAGGGTGTAACAACTGTACCTACCTGAACCGGAGTCTGACCCAGGACGTTAACTCTGCCAGTCGAGTACTTACCTGAAAACCGATAACTTACATTTTCTCAATAGGGTAACATGGACTGGTTTTCACTTGGAAATTCTTTTAAGTGCCGAGTTTTGAAACTTTGAAATATTCACTAAAAATCATACGATCAAAGAAAACGGAATCACTCACCAGTTACCAGGAGAGATCCCAGTGCTGGATCTTTGTGCCCAGCACTGACCCTAAAAAGTCATTACAACCGTGATTTTCGTAAACCTGATTTTCTCCCGTAGGATAACATTGTCTGGTTTTTGCCAGAAATTCTTCTAAGTGTCGATTTTTGAAACATACAAATATTCCTTAGAAATCGCCAGTTTAATAAAAATGATTTCTTTCAACTGTTTACAGGAGATGCACCAGGGCTGAATCCAGTATCCAGCCCGGAGTAAGAAAAAACATACGCAAAGTAATTGAAATTGCATTTACTTAAAATTCCCATTGAGCTTGAAGTTATTATTTATTGTGTTAAGTTTATGTTGCATATTGCAACAACTGTATTCATTGCATTCAAAAGTCTATTGCTCATTGAAAGTATTCAATTGCATCATCTCATTCTGAGAAAGTATTTTTATACCTACTTTTGGTTCTAAAATAAAACAGCAATATATTTTTATATACAAAACAATTGGCCTAGAGTACAGTTCTTGAGTTTGTGAGACCATTTGCGGACTGAGTGTGTACAACAAATGCTTTACACTGTCCTCTGATACTGCCTTACTGCTCTACCAAGCTACCACTTTAGAGAGTAAGGTTACATCCCACTTTAACCTCTGCCAAACCTCTGGGGACTGTGGACTCTGTGCACACTGTACCTTACTTTGGAACAGTATATACAGAGCCACTTTCTTACAAGTTAGCCGCTCTAACCACGAGCGCGACACAAAGGAAAACCTTTTGCCCAGATTGTCAAGGCACCTTTCATCTTTGTCTGAAGGTGCTGTGATTAGTGCTGAAGGTTTTTTTTATCTGTATTGTGCTGCCTGTGAGATAACGGTATTCAGTTATAGGTGACCGGTCAAGCAAGCAGGAACGACCTCTGGAGCTTTGTATTTTTAATCAAGGCGGAGAAGGACCGCAGTTACCGTGGCTGGAGTCCTCATGACTTTTAAACCCTATTCCCAGATGTAATTCACAATGGGCATAGCTCTTGCACTCTTCCAAAGTGGTTGTTTATAATCATAAAGGATGCAGTCTGTCTGCGTTGTGGGCATGGCTAAGTAAAACCGTTTTGCTGCTCTTTCTAACAAGTTGTGGAAACTTCCAATGCCTTTGGGTGGGAATCCACCGAGTTGGAGAAGGAGACGATGGTGTGGGTATGAGATAATTATCCCATTCTTGGTGAGGGTAACTAAGCTCACCCTCTTCCCTGTCATCATCAGAAGTTGCAGGGTCATGGAGAAAAGTAGTTTGCAGTGGAGAGACTGGTATTGATGTAGCAGGTGTTGGAGGAAAATGCTTCCTATAATTGGACAGCATAAATTGCAAGTCTGTAAATAGTGAGGAAGGGAGGCAAGCCATTTCCTCTTGATATAGCTGGTGATATTGCTCCTGAGGGGCTTAATAACCTTGACTTTCATACTCTCCCTGATCTAATCCTCTTCTTGACACTTGACGTGCAGTTCTGAAGGGCTGTGAGCATATCCAAAAGGCTCCTCCTCATAAGATGTTTTCTCCTCCAAAAGCTGGGATGGGAGCAATGGAGACACCTTACTGGGGAAGGTGCATTCAGGAGTCAAATGCAAGTACAGCACCAGTGGACGTATCTTATTCCATTTACTTCTTACGCTTTTTTGACAAATTTTTGAAGGAATGTGCCTGTAAGGCCCATGGGAGGTCTTTTTTTTAGTCTTTTTTGGTCACTCTTGTGAAGAGTGCGATTCAGCTGACCTCTACCTCTCATGGGACCTTCAGGGGGATGAAGATAATACCTCCTCACTGTCATCACTGATACTGGCTCTTTCCTTGCTTTTGGCTTCTGCAGCCAAATGAGCAGCCACCTCTCAAGTTGTTTTTAAGTCTTGTTAGAAAAAGTACAACATACCTTGCATTCTTTGGCTTTACGATCTGGATAAAGGTAATACAGGCAATCCTTATGTGGGTCATTTTTATGGAGCCTTTTCTTAGAAAAGGTACCACAAGCTCTGAAGAGGCTCTTCTTCTCCTTATCAGGCATGATATTGTGACAAAATCAAATCCAAAATGAAGGACAAAAAAGTTCAAAATGGTTTTAAAATCTTTGGAAAACTGTTAGAATAGGATAACTGAGCAGAGCTCAGGGGAAACTCCCTAACACGACATGCGGTAAAAAATCTTAGGGCTGGAGCCTCTAACAGAAGAGTTCTGGAGGGCAATGCAACCTGATTAGTTGAAACTCATGTTTGATCTCTTTTTTAAACAATGACTATGATATATAGCAGAATTAAAGGGTCTACAGTCTTTCTAGCCTATGTTTAACTTAGCATTGACGTCAATGTACTGTGGGACTCCCATCTCGACAACGGGGAATGATTCGAGCATGTGAATTTATGAAAGTTCAGAGGAGGTAAGGAACTTTGCTTTGAAAAGGCAAGTGTGAGAAAGTGGCTCTATATATACTGGACAATAAGGAAGTACAGTGCGTACAGAGTCCACAAACCCCAAAGGTATAACGGAGGTTCAAGTCAGGACTGACCTTACTCTCCAAAGTGGTAGCTTGGTCGAGCAGTAAGGCAGTACCAGAGGGCAGTGCAAAGCATTTGTTGTACACACTCAGTCAGCAAAAGATTTCACACACTCAAAGACTGAACTCCAGGCCAATGGTTAGTATATCCAAAGATATAGTTGTTTTATTTTTAGAACCAACAAGCATAAAAATATACTTTGCTAGGTATGCAGGCTTTCAGGTAATGACTTTGCAAGGAAGCAATAAGGTATGTAAACACAACAGGTATAGGGGTTGCTGAAGGCAACAAGTCTAGACGCACTTTAGCATTGAGCTCAATGGATTATTATCAGAAAAGTACAGTTAATTACAGTGTAGATTACTTTAGTAGTTCCAGGGCTAAATCTTAGATTCAGTCCTGGGGTATAAGCTGAAACCAGATTAGCAAAAACGTTTTAGTTACTGTAGTGAATTTTCATGAATATAAAGCTATTTTAAAAGTTCACACTTAGAAACTTTTCAAGGTAAATCTGACAATGTTATTCAATGGGAGAAAATTCAGGTTGCAGATAAAGTACGATCGCGTTACTTTTGTAATCCAGCACTGGTCTCTTAGGACCAGCCCTGGGGTCTTAACTCTAAACAGGTAGGTAATTTCGTTTCAGTATTTCGTATGATTTTTAAAGAATATTTCAAGTTTTCAAAAGTAGACACTTCGAAGAAATTTCATAGAAATGCAGACAATGGGTTCCTATGGAGAAAATACAGATTACTAGTAAACCCGGTAAGGATTACTTTTGCGGTTCAGTACTGGGCTGAAAGGTACAGTACTGGCTTCTCCCCTGATCACAGGTGTGTACTTCGGAATTCGGCTGATTTTATATGAATATTTTCAGTTTTCAAAACTTCACACTTCACAAAATTTTCGAGTCCAAATTGGTTCATGTTATCCAATGGCAGGTAAGTGAGTTACCAGTTTCCAGGTGAGTACTTGGTTGGTGAAGTTATGGTTCTGGGCATAGACTCAGGGGTTTCCCAGGGTCAGGTAAGTACAGTTGGTTCAGCCCCAGCAGCACAGGGCTGGCCGGGTGCAGAGGTAGTTAGGCCCAATGATATCCAAGAGGGAAAGGGGGCCTTGGTTGGTGGCTGCTGGCTAGCAGGCCACACGGCTGTGGGAGCTGGGCTCCTGGTCGCTTGCTCTGGGCAAGGGGGGAAGTAGGATAGGACAAAGGTGGCACAGCCAGTGGCACTTGGGCGGCTGGGTGCAGGGTGCTTTTGAGCAGTCGGGCGCTCAATGTTATCCGATGGGAAAGGTCAAAAAGGAACAAAGGCTGCAGGCGCGGGGACAGAGACTCTCCAGGGGCTACCAGCACTTCGAGAGATAAGTTGGATTTTGGAGCACAGGTAGGTACCCCAAAGCGAGGCACAGGGGGCTGTAGGGTGCAGGGGTGTCTTTGGGTGTCGGAAAAGCTTACCCTCGGCTGGTAGCGGTAGGGGTGGCCCCTGGTTCTGAGTCTGCAGGCGTCGGCTGGTTCGTCGAGGAGGGTTTTTGGGCACTGGACTTCGGGTCCCAGTTGTCGGGGGGACGTCCTCGTGGTCTTGGTTCAGTTGGGCCCGGCCCGGGCTAGGCGGGTGCAGAGTGGGCTGGTCCGGACCTTCCTGGCTGGCACCAGGTGGGTTGTTGCAGCAGAGCCTCTGCTGATGGGAGTGCCAGTCTTAAAGATGGTCAAGGCAGGCAGGTCCTCTGAGTGTCCCAAGTTTGCTGTCCGCGGGAGTTGCCGGGATTAGGCAGGAGCAGATTCCAGGATCGACAGGCCGGTAGGGCTGGGGCCAAGTCAGTTGTTGTCGTCCTGTTGTTAGCAGCTGCACGGCGTGTCGTCGTCTTCTTTTTTCCAATTTATGTTTATTAAGTCATTAACAGTGACATCACAGTACAGCATTATAAATAATCTCAGATGTACATTATCAAACCCCAGAGCACAATTGGATACAATTGTTACAGGCACATCAACCCCCAGCGCTTACTCTCTGTACATATCCTATTTCGCTTACTTCAGCAACACTCCCTTCCATCCTACTCCTCCTCTGAGACCTCCCCATCTTGATCGTTTAGTGGTTCACATATACCCCCTCTGAATTTGTTCCATGCCCCCCAGACTTTACTCCACTTCCGGGAACAACCCCTATTGACAAACACCGTTCTTTCAGCCACCATGGCCGCGTCCATGTCTTTACACCATTGGGCCAATGTCGGAAGCTCCGACGAACCCCATTTTTGTGCGATATTACGCTTGGCAAACATAATCCCCAATGTGGCCTAATCCTGTGCCTGATGAGTAAGGTCGTTAGGCTCCCAAACATTCAACAAACAGCGTCTGGGTTACGGTATTAGCGAGACATTCTCTGTTTGGGAAATCGTTCTCATCACTTTGACCCAGAATTCCATCATTTTAGGGCACTGCCATATGGTGTGAAAGAAGGTACCTTCGTCCCCACAATGACGTAAGCAGTACGGGTGTCATTTTTCCTATCTTGTATAGGGTATGCCTGGTGTAGTAGGATCGGTGTAATATTTTTAGCTGCACTAGTCTGAGTCGCGACGTTATACCAATCAACCATGGGGAAGCCAACACATCCTGCCAGTCAGTCTCGTCAAGGTCTCCCACATCTTGGGCCCATTTCTCCCTAAGGGGTCCAGTCGGATCCGGTTAGATTATTGACTAATTTCCGGTAGGTAAAAGATGTTGCTTTCTTAAAGATACAGTCTGTTAATAATCTGTCTTTCCGAGCAGATGCCTCCGGGACATCCGTGCCTGGTGGCAATGCCTTTGTCAGTGCGTGTTTTATCTGTAGGTACCTAAATGTTTCGGAGGAGGCCCATTTATAGGTCCGCTGAAGACACTCAAACGTGATAACATCCCCTTTACTCCACATATCCCCCACTGTATATATGCCTATATCATCCCACTTATCAAAGCCCCTACTATTCCTGAGTTTACCCAGTCTCTTTGTTTCCCATAGCGGTGTCATTTGAGTTAGAACTCCCTGCCGACCAAGTTTGGTCTGCACTTTGTGACAAATGGAGATTGTAAGCTTCACCGGTCCCACCAGTGCTGCGGACTTCCCCCGCTCGTATAGGGCAGCCAGCATACCATTTGTTCCCAGTGCTGATCTGTCCGCCTTAAAGGCAAGGGTCTGTCTGTGGGGCATGGATCCACTGGTTGATGACTTTCAATTGCGCTGCCCAATAGTATAACTGTATGTCAATGTGCGCAATACCACCATCGTACCATCCCCGAACTAACTTGAAACTGCGCTATACGGGCCGGTTTGTTTCCCCACAATAAGCTGGAGACCTGGGCTGCGATCGCCCTAAAATAGATAGGCGGGAATGTAAATGGCTTGTTTTCCAGCACATATAAAAATCTAGGGAGGGCCATCATTTTGTAAAGTGCTGCCTTACCTAATAACGTTAACGGTAGAGTTCCCCAGTGCGCTGCATCTCTTTTCAGGCGGTCCAACGGGGTTGGAGATTGCGTTTAAAAAAGTCATCAGGGTTGGTTGATACATATATACCCAAGTATTTAAAGAACGGGATAGAGATTTCAAGTGGGCAGTCCAAGGGGAGCTGCGGCGGGGGGGCCACGCAAGACGTATAAAACTGAATTGGACCAATTTATGGTGTATCCCGACGCCCTCCCAAGGATTTCACAGATGTTGAGGAGAACTAGTATTGACCGTTTAGGGAAGGTGAGATATAATAGCACATCATCCACGTATAGGGAGATGCGATCTTCCCACCCATCGGTCCACCCGAGACCTCTTATCATGGGGTCCCATTTGATCCACGCCGCCAGCGGTACCAGCACCAGGGCAAAGAGTAGTGGTGACAGGGGGCACCCCTGTCTCGAACCACGCGTCAGGGAGAAGTAATCTGAATGTGTCCATTACCCACAACAAGGGCCACCAGCTTAGTGTAGAGGAGACGGACACAGGCACAGAAAATAGGCCCAAAGCCCAGATGCTGGAGTACAGCGAACAGAAAGGGCCATTCGACCATATCGAAGGCCATCCTAGCGTCAAGAGACAAAATGCAGGGTGCTTTTGAGCCGTCGGGCGCTCAATGTTATCCAATGGGAAAGGTCAAAAAGGAACAAAGGCTGCATGCTCGGGGACAGAGACTCTCCAGGGGCTACCAGCACTTCGAGAGATAAGTTGGGATTTTGGAGCACAGGTAGGTACCCCAAAGCGAGGCACAGGGGGCTGTAGGGCGCAGGGTGCAGGGGTGTCTTTGGGTGTTGGAAAAGCTTACCCTCGGCTGGTCGCGGTTGGGGTGGCCCCTCGTCTGAGTCTGCAGGCGTCGGCTGGTTCGTCGAGGAGGGTTTTTGGGCACTGGACTTCGGGTCCCAGTTGCCAGAGGGACGTCCTCGTGGTCTTGGTTCAGTTGGGCCCGGCCCGAGCTAGGCGGGTGCAGAGTGGGCTGGTCTGGACCTTCCTGGCTGGCACCAGGTGGGTTGTTGCAGCGGAGCCTCTGCTGATGGGAGTGCCAGTCTTAAAGAGGGTCAAGGCAGGCAGGTCCTCTGGGTGTCCCAAGTTTGCTGTCCGCGGGAGTTGCCGGGATTAGGCAGGAGCAGATTCCAGGATCGACAGGCCGGTAGGGCTGGGGCCAAGTCAGTTGTTGTCGTCCTGTTGTTAGCAGCTGCACGGAGGGTCGTCGTCTTCTTTTTTTTCAATTTATGTTTATTAAGTCATTAACAGTGAAATCACAGTACAGCATTATAAATAATCTCAGATGTACATTATCAATCCCCAGAGCACAGTTGGATACAATTGTTACAGGCACATCACCCCCAGCGCTTACTCTCTGTACATATCCCATTTCGCTTACTTCAGCAACACTCCCTTCCATCCTACTCCTCCTCTGAGACCTCCCCATCTTGATCGTTTAGTGGTTCACATATACCCCCTCTGAATTTGTTCCATGCCCCCCAGACTTTACCCCACTTCCGGGAACAACCCCTATTGACAAACACCGTTCCTTCAGCCACCATGGCCGCGTCCATGTCTTTACACCATTGGGCCAATGTCGGAAGCTCCGACGTACCCCATTTTTGTGCGATATTACGCTTGGTAAACATAATCCCCAATGTGGTCCAATCCTGTGCCTGATGAGTAAGGTCGAATGTAAATGGCTTGTTTTCCAGCACATATAAAAATCTAGGGAGGGCCATCATTTTGTAAAGTGCTGCCTTACCTAATAACGTTAACGGTAGAGTTCCCCAGAGCGTTGCATCTCTTTTCAGGCAGTCCAACGGGGGTTGGAGATTGCGTTTAAAAAAGTCATCAGGGTTGGTTGATACATATATACCCAAGTATTTAAAGAACGGGACAGAGATTTTAAGTGGGCAGTCCAAGGGGGGCCACGTAAGACGTATAAAACTGACTTGGACCAATTTATGGTGTATCCCGACGCCCTCCCAAAGATTTCACAGATGTTGAGGAGAACTAGTATTGACCGTTTAGGGAAAGTGAGATATAATAGCACATCATCAGCGTATAGGGAGATGCGATCTTCCCACCCATCGGTCCACCCGAGACGTCTAATCATGGGGTCCCATCTGATCCACGCCGCCAGTGGTACCAGCCCCAGGGCAAAGAGTAGTGGTGACAGGGGGCACCCCTGTCTCGTACCACACGTCAGGGAGAAGTCATCTGAATGTGTCCATTAGCCACAACATGGGCCACCGGCTTAGTGTAGAGGAGACGGACCCAGGCACAGAAAATAGGCCCAAAGCCCAGATGCTGGAGTACAGTGAACAGAAAGGGCCATTAGACCATATCGAAGGCCATCCTAGCGTCAAGAGACAACATGACTGCAGGTTCTTGTACTCAAAACCAAAGGAGAGTGAGGGAGAGAGACAGTCTTAATCCCCCTGGAATTTATACAAAAAAATAACAACAAGAGTGACTGGCTGAAGCTCTATAAAAGAAACACACAAATGTTTGTAAAAGGACCCTCACTCACCAGCCTAGTTGATGACATGCTTCATCATAGGGTCCCCACCGCAGTGGCCGAATGCCATTCCGGTGTGCTACGACGCCTGCGATTGCAGAGGAGCAGGTATTTGTTTTTGTGCTTGTGCAGGTGATGTTGTGCAGATTAAAAAGTAGTCAAATACTACCTGAGAAATAGTTTATTCTGGGTGATTTGGTGACTATTAAAAACAAGTGACGGATCTATGCTAGCTGGTTAGTGTGGCCGGGAGGATCCGATTAAGTCAAAATTGTAAAAAAATTGGTCTACATGTTTCTGCTTATGTTTAGTGCATGTTCTGCTAAGCTTTCATCAGGACCTTAAAAATATATAGTGAGACCACGGCGGTATATGCTCGCTAAGGCGTACCCTAACCTGTGGTCTGGTGCTGTTGATAAAACTCACGGTTTTACCACGACAAGAGGTCTTCAAGAGGTTCTCAGACCTGTAATAGCCTGCAAGAAAGGAAAACACGGAAAATGTTGGTACATCCTAGTATTACTGCATGAGTACTCCTTCCAGATGCGGCTGCAATTTATATACATTGTGTGTTTTTAGAAACAACTTGCCCCGTGTGGGCTGTGCGCAACCACCGCATAACTAGAAATGGCCCTACTGCTTTGCCAGACTGTAGTGAATTAATTGCTCCCTGTATTTCCTCCACCGTGAGTTCCGCTTCGAGATCAAGCGCCGCCTCAGGGGTAAGCTTGGGCATGTTAATGTCTTTTATGTAACTCAGAGCCTCCTCTTGTGTCATTGTAGAGGGGGATGTGTATACCTTTCGGAAGTGGTGAGCTAGTGTATGCACTATCCTCTGCGGGTCCGCAGTAAGCTCATTCCCCTCCGTAGCGATCTGCGCTATCCATCTAGTACCTCGCTCCCTTTTGTCAAGCCATGCAAGTAGTTTTCCCGCCGTATATCTTGTGTTGCACTGCCGTTAACTACTGTTGGGCTAAACCCGGGTGGTGTTCCCTGTACTGTTGTTGTTGTTTCAGGCGCAGGGTTTGGGACGTGGCGGGTGTTGGATTGGTAGTATGTTGTGCCTCCACACCGTGCAATTCCAATTCTAGGTCCTGCAGCTCTCGATGTTTTTCCATTTTATGCCCCGTGATAGATGCGATGGCCTGCCCTCGCAGTACCGTCTTGTAAGCCTCCCATAAGGTGACAGGGGAGTCTGGCGATGCAACATTCTCACCGAAGTAATGTTTAGTCGCTCTAGTGAGTGCCTTTTTGATTTTGGGGACCTGTAGGTACCCAGGATATATAGGGTATATACGCCTTCGCGCCTTGTGGTGGTACGTGTATTGCAAAACTATTGGGGAATGATCAGAGATGCCTCTAGGTTTAATCTCAACGCTTTCAACATTGTTCAGGCAGTCTACTGAAGCCAAAATATTATCTATTCTCGTCAGGCTATTATGTACCCCAGAGTGGAAGGTATACTGTTGCTCTGCCGGATGGTGCCAGCGCCATACATCTGTCAGTCTAAGGGCCTCCAGAAACCCCCCGAGACGAGATATGCCTGAGTCACCTGCCCTCACAGGGTGTCGGTCAATAGTCCTGTCTATAGTAGCGTTAAGGTCCCCCCCTATCAGTACCCTGTGTGCCCGTTCAACCGAGAAAAAGGTTGAGAGTCCTCTGTTGAAGTCTGGTTTTTATTAGGTCCTCGACGTACAGATCCATTGCTGGGCCCCCTTCACTCTCCGGAAAACCTGTGATCCTTACATTGTTGCAATGAGCGTGCCCTTCCAGGTCATCCAGCTTCGCCGCCATGCGTTTGTTATCCATCTCAAGTTGCGACACCTTTTTTAGCAATGTAGTAGTGTCCTTTGTCAGAGATTGGGTTACTTGCTCGACCTCTGTGACCCTGGTGGTCATCTTCTGAAAATCGGCCCTCAGGAGACTGACGTCCATAGAAATAGACCCTACAGTTGTTTGAACACTAGTGAGGGCCGCCATGATATCTTCTAGCGTCACTTTAGGTGCCCTACCGCTGTCCGGGGCCTTGTCCGCTGAGTCTTTGCGCTGAGACAGTGGAGGGAAGTCTTTGTTGTATGCTATTTTTCCAAACTACTCTGAGAGGTTGTACGAGGGCCCCTGCCCCCCATCTTGCGCTCATCTTGCGCTTGGCAATGCACCCCCAAATAGCAGCCACCGGCACCCAGCACGAGGCCTACGGGCACGCTGGGCCTACTGTTAATCTGCCACACAGTCCGTCTAGGGGGGTCTCGTAGCTGGTATATGCGATATTATACCGCACGCTGCAATATTTCCACCTTCCTGCGCAGTTCTGTGCAATAATGGGCGACGGTCCAGAAGGCCACCCGAGCTACTGCCACATCTCAGTCCCACAACCAGAGGGCCTCCCTCTATGTCGCGCTTTAGGCGGACCCCCCCAGGCCCAGTAGCAGCTGCGCCCACGAGGTGCCAGAAAACCGTCAAAGTCTGCTGGTGTCGTCGGGCCCCTCAGGTCTCCTCACAATGCACTTCCTCACCTCCCCGGGTCCCGAGCAGCGGTCAGCCCCCGGCGCTCTTCACTTCCTGCGCCTTATGTCCAGCCGAGCCTCTGAATAAGTGCCTAGCGGTATTTCCCCAAATGCATCATCTGTGAGGCGTCCCACAATGTCCAGATCCGGGCTTCAGTAATTGAAGTGAGCCGCCCACGTTGTCAGCCAGGCCTCAGACTCACTGTTAGCCCCTTGTGCCAATGCGGCCCTCCCTCTCAGTCGGTGGTTCGCGCTGCCCCAGGGGGGAAGAGGGGGGGGGGGGAAGCGTTCCCGTCTCACTGGGGGTCCCGTTGCTGCAAGCCGTCACCGCCTCTGCAGTCGACTCAGTCCTCCCCGAGTCGCCCAGGCTAAACGATAGCTGCCGCGCACCGCCCCCCGGAGGTAGGCGTGCGCCAAAATTTAGTCCCCAGCGGGAGCCACTACAGTAGGCCGCCGGTACCTCCGCTCTCCCAAATCTGTCATGGACCTCGGAGAAGCACCCGAGTAGCCGCAAAGGGCTCTGCTAATCTTCTGCCACAAATAGGAGCCTTTGGGATATACTGGACCTACGGATAAGTATACGGATTTATGGGGGAATATATTCTTCCCCGGAGCTCCTCCAGGCTGCGGCCATCTCGCTCGGCAGCAAGCCACGCCCCCCGGGTCTTCTTCTTCTTTATCTTCTTTCTTCTTTTCGTATCGGGATGTGAGGAAGGAAGGTTCAGCGAGCCCCTAAATACTAAATTTAGGGGGCGTTACAGGTAGGGAAAGGACAGGGAGCAATGGGTCCCTGTCCTGGGGTGAGTACACCCCCTAGCCTGGTCCTCTCCTGTGGGAGGGGGGCAAGAGCCTAGCTGGGATTGGGCAGGGCTCCCCATCTACAAGATGGCCAGAGCCCGGGGTCGTGCTTCGCCTCGTCTCCCCCACCTAAAGGGTGGGGTTGGCACAGGCTGGCACACCCCCCTTCCTGGCGTAGTTTTTCCCGCCAGTCTTCCCGCCAGAGGGGGGGTTAGGACTGGTGGGGGCCAGTTGCTGGCTACAGCAAATGGTCTGGAGAAGCTCTCAGAGGCGCCAGGCCTTTGAAGCTTCCCCCTGCCCATCCTGGGGGAGGAGACCTAGCACCTCGCCCAGGATGTGCATTGTTGCAGGCCCAGGAGAGCGGGGGCTCCCCACCCAGGGGTCCAGCAACATGTGTGCTGTGTGGCAGCCTTTGCAGCCACTCAGCCCAGACGTGGATTGTAGGTTAGGGTTTCAGAGGGCATCTCTAAGATGCCCTCTGGTGCATTTTACATTAAATCCCACACTGGCATCAGTGCGGGTTTAATGTGCTGAGATTTTTTATACCAAACTTGTCAGTCTTGGGCATACCAATGCAAGAAAGAAGGCACTTTCTCACACCAAACCCCCCCAACGATACGTGGTGAGACTAACCTTGCCCATGGGAGTCATCATTGTCTACGTGGAAGAACCTGGAAAGTCCATCTGCATTGGCATGGGCAGTCCCTGGTCGGTGTTCCACTTCAAAGTTCATACCCTGTAGGGAGATAGACGATCTCAGTAGTTTTGGATTTTCCCCTTTCATCTGCATTAGCCATCTGAGAGGTCTGTGGTCAGTTTGAACCAGGAAGTGAGTCCCAAACAGGTAGGGCCTCAACTTCTTCAGGGACCAAACCACAGCAAAGGCCTCCCTCTCAATGGCACTCCAACACTGCTCTCTGGGGAGTAGCCTCTTGCTTATAAAAGCAACAGGTTGGTCTTGGCCTTCTTCCTTTATCTGGGAGAGGACTGCTCCTATCCCCAGCTCTGAGGCACCAGTCTGCACTATGAACTGCTAGGGGTAGTCTGGTGCTTTTAGAATGGGTGCTGAGCACATTGCTTCTTTCAGGGTGTCAAAAGCCTTTTGGCAGCTACCAGTCCAGTTCACTTTCTTGGGCATTTTATTGGATGTGAGTTCTGTGAGGGGAGTCACAATAGACCCATATCCCTTCACAAACTTTATGTAGTACCCAGGCAAGCCAATGAATGCCCTGACTTGGGTCTGGGTGGTTGGAGCTGCCCAGTCCAGGATGCTCTGGATCTTGGGCTGTAAGGGTTGGACCTGGCCTCCACCAACAAGGTGGCCCAAGTACACCACAGTGCCCTGCCCTATCTGGCCTTTGGATGCCTTGATGGTCAGTCCTGCAGATTGCAGGGCTTGTAGAACCTTCTCAAGGTGGATCAGGTGATCCTGCCAGGTGGAGCTAAAGACGGCAATATCATCAAGATAGGCTGCACTAAAGGATTCCAACCCCGTCAGGACTTGATTCACCAACCTCTGGAAGGTGGCAGGGGCATTCTTTAACCCAAAAGGCATCACAGTAAACTGATAGTGCCCATCAGGGGTGGAGAATGCTGTTTTCTTTTTGGCTCCTGGGGTCATGCCAATTTGCCAGTACCCTGCAGTTAAGTCAAAGGTGCTTAGGAATTTGGCTGCCCCTAGTTTGTCTATCAACTCATCTGCTCTTGGAAGGGGGTGAGCATCTGTCTTGGTAACAGAGTTGAGCCCTCTATAGGGCATACAGAACCTCTTCTCTCTCTTTCCACCCTGTTGATGAGATTTGGGGACCAGAACCACTGGGCTAGCCCAGGGGCTCTCAGAAGGTTCAATCACCCCTAGCTCCAGCATCTTACTGACTTCAGCTTTGATGCTTTCCTTGACTTTGTCTGATTGTTGATAGATTTTGTTTTTGACAGGGTTACTGTCACCAGTGTCCACATAATGGGTACATCAGCTGGCCAGACCAGGGGTCAAGGAAAAGATGCTAGCAAACTGCTGCGCCTGCTGTTGGGGAGTGAGGGTGTCTGAAAAGACTACTCCATCCACTGACCCATATTTGGGGCTGGAAGAGAGGAGATCATGGAGAGGGTCACTCGCTGCTTCCTGTTCCTCATCAGTACCCATCAGCATGGTGAGGTCAGCCCTGTCATTGGAGAGTTTGAGGCGGTTCACATGGATAACCCTTTTGGGTGTCCTGCTGGTGCCCAGGTCCACTAAGTAAGTGACCTCACTCTTTTTCCAGGATAGGGTAAGGGCCACTCCATCTGTCTTGGAGAGCCTTTGGTGCCACTGGCTCCAAAACCCACACCTGTTGCCCAGGTTGAAATTCAGCCATGGTAGCTTTTTGGTCATACCAGTGCTTCTGAAGCTCCTGGCTGGCCTAAAGATTTTTGGATGCCTTATCCATGTACTCAGACATTCTGGACCTTAGGCCAAGCACATAGTCCACAATGTCTTGTTTGGGTTCTTGGAGAGGCCTCTCCCAACCCTCCTTTACAAGACAAAGTGGTCCCCTTATAGGATGACCAAACAGAAGTTCAAAGGGTGAAAACCCCACTCCCTTCTGTGGCACGTCCCTATAAGCGAAGAGCAGGCATGGCAACAGGAAATCCCATCTCCTTTTGAGTTTTTCAGGGAGCCCCATGATCATACCATTCAAGGTCTTGTTGAACCTTTTTACAAGACCACTGGTTTGTGGGTGGTATGGGGTAGTGAACTTGTACTGCACCCCACACTCCTTCCACATGTGTTTTAGGTAAGCAGACATGAAGTTGGTACCTCTGTCTGAAATCACCTCCTTAGGAAACCCTACCCTGGTGAAGACACCTAGGAGGGCCTTGGCTACTGCAGGAGCTGTAGTAACCCTAAGGGGAATTGCTTCAAGGTACCTAGTAGCATGATCCACTACTGCGAGAATGAATTTGTTCCCGGAGGCTGTGGGAAGCTCAAGTGGACCCACAATGTCCACACCTACCCTTTCAAAGGGCACCCCCGCCACTGGCAGTGGTATCAGGGGGGCCGTTGGCTTGCCATTGGCCTGACAGGTAACACAGGAGCTCACAAATTCTTTTACTTTTTGGTTCATCTGGAGCCAGTAAAAGTGGCTAACCAGCCTTTCCCAAGTCTTGGTTTGCCCCAGGTGTCCAGCTAGAGGGATGTCATGGGCTAAAGTTAGGAGGAACTCCCTGTACTTCTGTGGCACTACCACCCTCCTGGTAGCTCCAGGTTTGGGGTCTCTTGCCTCAGCATACAGTAATCCCTCTTCCCAATAGGCTCTGTGGGTGCCACTGACATCTCCCTTGGCTTCTGAAACAGCTTGCTGCCTCAGGCTCTCAAGAGTAGGGCATTCTCACTGGCCCTGGGACAGCTCTTCCCTAGTGGGTCCGCCTGGGCCCAGGAGTCCAGCTTGGTAAGGCTCAAGCTCCATAGGCTCAGTTCCCTCTAGGGTTTCCAAGTCCTCTCCCTGAGGAGAGGGGTCCTGAGAGGCTGGCTGTATAGAAGCTGGTTCCCCAGTCTCCTTGCTTTTTCTCTTGGTTGGTTGGGCCATACTTTCAGGCTCCAACCTCACTTGTTCACTCTTCTTTTTGCTCTGTGCTCTGGTTGGGACACACACCAGTCTAGGGATACCCAGCATGGCTGCATGGGTTACTTGCTCAACCTCAGCCCAGGCTGAGGTTTCCAGGTTACTTCCAAGCAGACAGTCAGCTTGCAATTGTGGAGAGACCACTTCCAGTTTCAGGCCAGTAACCTCCCCCCCATCCTAATGTCACCATAGCCAGAGGGCGTTGGGTGGTAATGCTGTCAACATTGGTGACTGGGTACGTTTTCCCAACCAGGTATTGCTCTGGCTGGGGAAACCAGCTTTTCCCTTACCATAGTGATGCTAGCACCTGTATCCCTCAGGGCTTCTACTCTAGTTCCATTAATGGAGGGGTATTGCAGATACTTGTTACAGTTGGGTGGCCAACCAGCTATATTGGCAACCTCCACCTGATGATGTTAAACTCCTTTCTTCTTAAATTTAAAGAGTCATCAGAGGCTGAATGTTCTATCATGTTAATGGGGGATTTTAATGTCCATGGCTGCCAGGACAATTGTTCTTCTAATATTATACTTGGTCTTCCGGATGAGGAAAATATTCATTTTGAGCACTCAGACCAGGGCATTTTCCTGGAAACCCTGCTGGCCGAAAATGGGCTAATGCTACCAAATGGGCCCGTTGAGGAAATTCCTACATTTACAGGACATGGTAGCGGGTCCGTGATTGATTATATTTTTTTAAGCAGTAGTTGTGGAAGCAATATTATTAGTTATTCAGCTGTGTGGTCTCATTTTAGCGACCATAACCCAGTTGTATTAAGGGTTAAAAATGTAATTGTAATTGGGGAAAGCAGGTCGAATTTGGTGGACAAGCAAGACTTGCGGCTAACCGACCAAGCCCGTAGAATTAAGTGGTGCAAGATAGTTCCAGAGGAATTTTTCAGTAATCTGTGTAGTAGTAGCCGGGAGGAACTAAAGCTTTGTATGGATGATCAAGCAGGGGACAAGGAAGTAGTGGAGGCGTATCAAAAGGTCTGCCTCGACATTGTCTCCAACCTGACATGTCAGGGTCAATGTAAAGGTCAAGGGAAGGGAGGCTGGTTTGATAAGAACTGCTCAGTGGCCAACCGTAAACTTAAAGTGGCCCTTAAATCCAAACCAGTGGACAGACTGCTCGTGGCTACTCTCAGAAAAGAATATAAGTCAGTTGTTGAAAGAAGGCGCCGTGAGATTAGAGAGGACGCTTGGGCTGATTTGACATCAATTGATGTGTTGAAAAGTAGCGCTAGGTTCTGGGCGGTGGTCAACCAACCCTACTTTGCTGACTCTAGAAATAATGAGCTGGATTGTGGAATACAGGAAGATAAATGGCACTCACACTTTAAGTCAGTTTATGAACAAGAGATTTTGGGGATAGAGGCCTCGACCACATTTTCCAGGCTGCCTTACATCTTAACAGTAGAGGAGGATGAGGTGGCTGTAGCTATCGGTAAAATGACTAGTAATAAGGCTCCAGGGCCGGATGGCGTTCCCTCTGACCTTTTTAAAGCTAATATCACATTTTGGTCCAAAGTTTTAGCAAATGCTTTTAATAGAATCTCAAAAACAGGCATCCCAGATACATGGTCCCAGTCAGTAATCGTCCCTATCTATAAAAAAGGGGATAGGGGTGACCCTGGAAATTACCGCCCCATATCCCTTATAGATTCCGCTGTAAAGGTCCTAGGGAGAGTGGTCTTATGTAAACTGACAGACTGGTTAGAGGATAACAATACCCTCTCTCCCCTACAATATGGTTTTAGAAAGGGGCTTAGTACCATAGACCAAAGCTTGAATCTGCAATTGCTTATTGGGAAATACACAATAGCGAAGCCAGGATCCCTGTATATTGCCTTCATGGATCTGTCCTCGGCATTTGATCGAGTAAACAGATCCAAGTTATGGGGCCAGCTTCTCAAAATTGGAATAGATCCTATTATTGTGTATTTCTTAGCGGACCTCCATAGGGACCTTACAGCTAAAGTACGTTAGAACAGAAAGGGTAACTGCACGGGTAAAATTAGCATCACTAATGGTGTAAGGCAGGGTTGCATTTTAGCTCCCCTGCTTTTTACATTATATATAAATGATCTGGGCAGTGTTTTGGGAGCAGCATGTAAGGACATCCCGAGGGCAGGGAAGTACCTATTGCCCGCATTACTATATGCGGACGACGCTGCTCTCCTAGCTAGAACTGCAGTAGGTCTTCAATGCCTGTTAGGTTCATTTTATGATAAATCTTGATTTAAGTGTTAATTATGGCAAATCCCATGTTATGGTGGTGGCCCAGAAAGGGAAGGCCAAGAAAAACGTAATGACACTGCAATGTAATGGCCATAAATTGTCAAGAGTCTCCAGATTCCCTTATTTGGGGGTTGTATTTGATGATTGTTCGACGTGGCATCCCCAATTGTTGGAGAAAAAAAATGCCTTCGCACGTTCCATTGCTGCAGTGCTGGGCTTTTCGCGTAAACTGGGGGTGAAACCTTTGGAGGCAGTTTTAAAGGTATATGCTGCTAAGTGCATTGCTATTGCCATGTATGGTGCAGACCTGTGGGGATTTAGGCCAGTTAAAATGCTTCAGATTACGGAAGATAATTTCCTTAAAACGATTCTCTCCCTGCCAAGATCCACTGCCGGCTTTATAGTACATCAGGAATGTGGCGTGGACTATCTGGAAGATCGAATCCCCATGGCCCCTTTATTAAAATGGATATCAGTCTGACTTAACCAGGAACTGGAAGTGAACCATGACATTTTTAAGGATTGCCTAAAGCTAGTTTATTGGGACAAGATCCCCTGGCTGAAATATGTACAACAACTATGTGTAAAGCTAGGCCGGCCTGAACTGTTTACTAAACCATCTAACTTGGTGAAAGGTGACTTGAAGTGGGTTAAAAACACTTTTCTGTTGAACCGTGGGATGGACAGAGAAGGTCTGGAGCTGTTA
This sequence comes from Lissotriton helveticus, assembly GCF_964261635.1. NCBI lineage: Eukaryota > Metazoa > Chordata > Amphibia > Caudata > Salamandridae > Lissotriton > Lissotriton helveticus. Next base: position 1,352,763,824 of record NC_136059.1, on the reverse strand, counting down.
AAGCCATCAGTCAGGTCTCACCAACTGATTGCATCCTCTGGACATGATCTGGAACTTTATCTAAAGGTTGTTAATAACTCAAATCATAGATTCCTTTTAACAAAATGTAACAAAATTTAGACAAATTTCATCTGTTAATTTCCGGCCGTCCAGGTTGGACCAAGCCTTCTGATCTAGGTTTGTGTACATGTGATGGCTTTTCGATTATGGATACTGTTAATTTTTTGTTTTTCTGTGATCATTTTAAGGATATTAGGAAAAAATTCATTTTACCCCTGCTAAAAGGGAAAGGGTTTAGGCAAGTAAAGCCAGCTTTATTATATCTCCAATTACTATCAGATATATGGGAAATTTACAATGTAGCTAGTTTTTTTACAATAGCGGTGAGACTCGGTAAAAAGATCACCTGGTCCTAGATGTACTATTGTAAATATTAATCTTTGCAACTTGAATCAAGTTTTTTTTAACTTTTTTATGTTTCTTTCCATTAATTAAATGAAATATGTATCATAGTTTTTTAATATTGACATTATGTGTTAGCTCTTTTTAAAAAAAAAATAAAAAAAATGGGTACTTTCTACCCTTTTTTTGTATTTTTATGTAACTATGTTGGACCATCTTGTGTGTTTTTGTACTTTTGTGGTTTCTGAAATTGAACCGAATAAAGTATTTCTTGACTTGGCAACCTCCATTTCCCCTAAGGAGACTAGACTAGTTTGAGTGTATTCCCAGATTTGCTATGGGCATTCCTCTGATCCCATCCGTAGAATTACTGTCCCTGGAGTAGTGGTATTGGGTGCCTGAAGGGCTTTGTTGTAGGGGCAGTTTTTGTCTACAGTTAAATGTCCCAACTTCTTACAGTGGTTACAATAGGCCTTGTTAGGATCAAAGTTTTTTCCCCTATAGGGCTGTGGCACATAGGGAGTAGTTTGGGACCCACCCACCTGTACAGGTTTTTGGGGCCCTTTGGAAGACTCAGACTTTTTTTCTTGGGGATTCTCACTACCTTTCCCCTGGGGAGGTTTTGTGACCACCTTCTTTTGGTCACCCCCAGTGGCTGTCCTTGTCACCCTAGTCTTGACCCAGTGGTCTGCATTCTTTCCCAATTCTTGGGGAGAAATTAGACCTAGGTCTACCAAATGCTGATGCAACTTTTCATTTATGCAATTACTCAAAATGTGTTCCTTCATAAACAAATTATAAAGTCCAGTTAAATCATGCACATTGTGTCCAGTTAACCAACCATCCAGTGTCTTTACTGAGTAGTCTACAAAATCTATCCAGGATTGGGTTTGGGTTTTGTGAGCCCCCTGAACCTAATTCTGTACTCCTCAGTAGTGGGTCCAAATCCCTCAATCAGAGTTTTCTTCGTGAGGTCATAAGACCCTGCATCTGGCCCAGAGTGGGTCAGAAGCCTGTCTCTGCAGTTACAAGAGAACAGTTCCCACAGCAGTGCCCCCAGAGAGGTGTCTTTAATCTTCTGATATCACAAGCCCTCTCAAAGGCTGTGAACCACTTGGTGATATCATCACCTTCCTCAAATTTAGGGACAATCCCTTTGGGGATTTTAGGATCATAAGATTGCTCTTTATACTTATTATTGGTATTGCTGTCACCAGAGATGATGGCCAAGCACATCTCTTTCCTTTCTTTTTCTAGAGCCAGGAGTCTGGTCTCTGGGTCTAATCTCTTGGCCAACTTTGCTAGGAAGTTGTTCTCTTCATTGGGGTTCTCCACAATGTGTTCTCTGGGGTCCAGTCCACCTGTGTGGTTACCAGGCTCCCAAAGGCTAACTCTTGGAGTCAAGGGTACAGAGGCCCCTTCTTCCCTAGGAATGATGGGGGGATCATTATCATCCTCCTCATCCACTCCTTCTCCCTCTGGCTGGGTGTCACCCTGCTCAGAGGGGTGGTCTTTGGCATACTCAGCCAGGAGCTCCTGGAGCCCTTGTTTGGTTGGATGCAGACCTACCTCTATTTTTTTAACTTAGCACAGGGCCCTCAATTCTTTGAAGTCCAAGTGCAAGTAAGGTGTGAGATCGAGTTCCTCCACAAGGTCCACATTCTCTTCACTAACAGCTGGGTTCTTTTGAGATATTCTAACCTGACAGTTCTAACCCTCTACCCTAGCTTGTAGTGACTTTTACTTTTCAAAAATTCTAATGGGGCTTAAGCAAGGCCCTACCAGACTTTTAGCATTTTTCAAAAAGACTAATTTCAGAATTCTAAAGGCAATTTATGTGTTATGTCGTGTGATCAGATGGTAACCAAGTAGTCCAACAAATGCAAGTTTGTATCCCACCGCTGATCCACCAATGTGAGAAAGTGTCTATATATATATACTGGACAAGAAGGAAGTACAGTGTGTATAGAGTCCACAAACCCCAAAGGTATAACAGAGGTTCAAGTCAGGACTGACCTTACTCTCCAAAGTGGTAGCTTGGTCGAGCAGTAAGGCAGTACCAGAGGGCAGTGCAAAGCATTTGTTGTACACACTCAGTCAGCAAAAGATTTCACACACTCAAAGACTGAACTCCAGGCCAATGGTTGGTATATCCAAAGATATAGTTGTTTTATTTTAGTACCAACAAGCATAAAAATATACTTTGCTAGGTTTGCAGGCTTTCAGGTAATGACTTTGCAAGGAAGCAATAAGGTATGTAAACACAACAGGTACAGGGGTTGCTGAAGGCAACACAAGTCTAGACACACTTTAGCATTGAGCTCAATGGATTATTATCAGAAAAGTACAGTTAATTACAGTGTAGATTACTTTAGTAGTTCCAGGGCTAAGTCCTAGATTCAGTCCTGGGGTCTAAGCCGAACCCAGATTAGCAAAAACGTTTTAGTTACTGTAGTGAATTTTCATGAATATAAAGCTATTTTAAAAGTTCACACTTAGAAACTTTTCAAGGTAAATCTATTCATTGGGAGAAAAATCAGGTTGCAGGTAAAGTACGATCGCGTTACTTTTGTAATCCAGCACTGGTCTCTTAGGGCCAGCCCTGGGGTCTTAACTTAAAACAAGAAGGTAATTGCGTTTCAGTATTTTGTATGATTTTTAAAGAATATTTCAAGTTTTCAAAAGTAGACACTTCGAAGAAATGTCATAGAAAAGCAGACAATGGGTTCCTATGGAGAAAATACAGATTACTAGTAAACCCGGTAAGGATTACTTTTGCAGTTCAGTACTGGGCTGAAAGGTACAGTACTGGCTTCTCCCCTGATCACAGGTGAGTACTTCGGAATTCGGCTCATTTTATATGAATATTTTCAGTTTTCAAAACTTCAGACTTAACTAAATTTTCGAGTCAAAATTGGTCCATGTTATCCAATGGCAGGGAAGTGAGTTACTGGTTTCCAGGTGAGTACTTGGTTGGTGAAGTTATGGTTCTGGGCATAGACCCAGGGGTCCCCAGGGTCAGGTAAGTACAGTTGGTTCAGCCCCAGCAGCACAGGGCCGGCCGGGTGCAGTGGTAGTTAGGCCCAATGATATCCAATGAGGGAAAGGGGGCCTTCGGTTGGTGGCTGCTGGCTAGCAGGCCACGCAGCTGTAGGAGCTGGGCTCCTGGTAGCTTGCTCAGGGCAAGGTGGGGGAAGTAGGATAGGACAAAGGTGGCACAGCCAGCGGCACTCGGGCGGCTGGGTGAAAAAGAAGGGGCCCCTGCCTCAAAGGATAAACCCTAGCAAGGAAAATGTACATGTTCGTTTTTTCCTAAGTACTCGGGCGGCTGGGTGCAGGGTGCTTTTGAGCCGTTGGGCGCTCAATGTTATCCAATGGGAAAGGTCAAAAAGGAACAAGGGCTGCAGGCTCGGGGACGGAGACTCTCCAGGGGCGACCAGCACTTCGAGAGGTAAGTTGGGATCTTGGAGCACAGGTAGGTACTCCAAAAGGAGGCACAGGGGGCTGTAGGGCGCTGGGTGCAGGGGTGTCTTTGGGTGTCGGAAAAGCTTACCCTTGGCTGGTCGCGGTTGGGGTGGCCCCTGGTTCTGAGTCTGCAGGCGTCGGCTGGTTCGTAGAGGAGGGTCTTTGGGCACTGGACTTCGGGTCCCAGTCAACAGGGGGACGTCCTCGTGGTCTTGGTTTGGTTGGGCCCGGTCCGGGCTCGGCGGGTGCAGAGTGGGCTGGTCCGGAGCTTCCTGGCTGGCACCAGGTGGGTTGTTGCAGCAGAACCTCTGCTGATGGGCGTCCCAGTCTGCAAGAGGGTCAAGGCAGGCAGGTCCTCTGGGTGTCCCAAGGTTGCTGTCCACGGGAGTCGCCGGGATTAGGCAGGAGCAGGTTCCAGGATCGACAGGCCGGTAGGGCAGGGACCAAGTCAGTTGTTGCCGTCCTGTTGTTAGCAGTGCACGACGGGTCTTCTTCCTGATCTTCTTTCTTCTTTTTGTATCGGGATCTGAGGAAGGAAGTTTCAGGGAGCTCCTAAATACTAAATTTAGGGGAGTTACAGGTAGGGCAAGGACAGGGACCAATCCCTGTCCTGGGGTGAGTACTCCCCTAGCCTGGTCCTCTCCTGTGGGAGGGGGGCAGGAGCCTAGCTGGGATTGGGCAGGGCTCCCTATCTACAAGATGTCCGGTGCCAGGGGTCGTGCTTTGCCTCGTCTCCCCCACCTGAGGGGTGGGGTTGGCACAGGCTTGCATACCCCCCTTCCTGACGTAGTTTTTCCCGCCAGTCTTCCCACCAAAGTGGGGGTTAGGACTGGTGGGTGCCAGTTGCTGGCTACAGCAAATGGTCTGGAGAAGCTCTCAGAGGCGGCAGGCCTTTGAAGCTTCCCCCTGCCCATCCTGGGGGAGGAGACCTAGCACCTCGCCCAGAATGTGCATTGTTGCAGGCCCAGGAGAGCGGGGGGCTCTCCACCCAGGGGTCCAGCAACATGTCTGCTGTGTGGCAGCCTCTGCCCAGACGTGGATTGTAGGTTAGGGTTTCAGAAGGCAGCTCTAAAGTGCCCTCTGGTGCATTTTACATTAAATCCCACACTGGCATCAGTGCGGGTTTAATGTGCTGAGAAGTTTGATACCAAACTGGTCAGTCTTCAGTGTAGCCATTATGGTGCTGTGGAGTTCGTAATGACAACCTCCCAGCACCATATACTCTTAATGGCATCACTGCACTTAGTGCCCAGTAATGGCCCTGGGTACTGTAGGGCAAAGGGCTCATGCACCTGTGACCACACCTCTGGCATAGGGCACCCAGCTAGAGGGGTGACTGAAGTATGCCAGGGCAGTGGGTTATATGGGCATGGCACACAGGGATGTACGGTTTTAATTCTGTACTTAGGCAGTCAGCCTGCAAAATCAGTGTGTGGGTGCCAAGGTACAGGGCCCCTGAGGGTGGCACAATAAGTGCTGTAGCCCTCAGGGGTCTTCTCTGGTCACCATGCCCTGGGTACCTAGGGTACCATCTACTAGGTGCTGACAGGTGACCAGAGATGCCAATTGGGTTTTGTTTCAATACAGTTTTAGGGAAGGAACACAGGCCCTGGGTACCTGGTTGGCAGGAGCTCAGGGCACACTCAGTCAAAGGACATCAACAATTCAGAACAAGCATTAAAAATGCAATAGGTCTCGCAGTGACATATTTAGAGCTATTGATATTGTAAATGACATTGTTTTTTGTGTGTTGTTTTTATTTTGTAAAACATAATGAAATTGAATTGTAATTACCGCTACTGTCCGTTATGACAGAAAAGGGAATTGCACAGGGAAAATTTGTAGCACCAATGGTGTCAGGCAGGGCTGTATTCTTGCTCCCCTGCTCTTCACATTATATATTAACAATCTGGGTGGAATACTGGGCACAGCATGTAAAGATATTCCTAGGGCAGGGAAATATACATTGCCCGCATTACTGTACGTAGATGATGCGGCTCTCATAGCTAGAACTGCAGTGGGTCTGCAAAGTCTGTTGAACTCTTTTTATAATTTTATGGCAAAACTGGACTTAAGTATCAATTTTGGTAAATCCCATGTAATGGTGGTAGGTCACCACGCTAAGGCCAAAAAAAATGCCATGACCTTACACTGTAATGGCCACAAATTATCCAGAGTTTCCAGATTCCCTTATTTGGGTGTAGTGTTTGACGATCGTTCTACATGGCTCCCTCAAATGTTGGAGAAAAAAAAGGTCTTGGCACGTTCCATATCTGCAGTCCTCGGTTTCTCACGCAAAATTGGGGTGAAGCCCTTAGAGGCTGTCCTAAAAGTGTATGCCGCTAAATGTATAGCTATCGCTATGTATGGCGCAGACCTGTGGGGCTTTAGGCCCGTTAAATTTCTCCAAGTGATCGAAGATAATTTTTTAAAATCCATTCTTTCCTTACCAAAATCCACGGCAAGCTTTATTGTACATCAGGAATGCGGGGTGGATTTTTTGGAGGATCGAGTCTCTATGGCTCCCCTCCTGAAATGGATATCTGTGTGGCTCAACCCAGAGCTTGAGGTCAATCATGAAATCCTGAAGGACTGCTTAAAATTAGATCATTGGAACAAGATCCCTTGGCTGAAATATGTTGAACAATTCTGGGAAGGCCTGAATTGTTCCATAATCCTCCCGCCCTTGTGAAGGCTGATTTGAAGTGGACAAAGAATACCTTTTTGTTGTATAGTGGAATGGATAGAGAAAACAGGGAGTTGATAAAACCCTCTGTCAGGTCGCATCAATTGATTGTCTCTTCCGATCATGAACCGGAGCTTTATTTGAAGGTCGTAAACAACTCAAGCCACAGGTACCTCCTCACTAAGTTCCGCCTGAACAAAGTCCATTTGTTAATTTCTGGCCGTCCTGGCTGGACTAGGGACTCGGAACTGACCATATGCAATTGTGATGGCTATTCAATTATGGACACTGCCCATTACCTGTTCTTTTGTATCCACTTCAAAGCCATCAGGAAAAAATTCATTATTCCCCTGTTAAAGGGGAGAGGGTTTAGGCAGGTTAAACCAGCTTTATTATACCTTCAGATGTTAACTAATATCTGGGAAATCTATAATGTGGCCAAATTTTTAACCATTGCAGTGAGATTGGGTAAAAAGATCAATTGGATGTAGAACACTCATTACCAATTTTGTTTACTGTATAACTGAATCAAGTTTTTTACCCTGTAATGTTTTTACTAAAGCATGATTGTTAATTGTAACCTTTTTAATGATGTACTGCGTTTTCTGGACCATTTTTTATGTGTGTCTTGTACTTTTATGGTTTTGAAAATTCAAACCGAATAAAGTATTTCTTGATGAATTGTAATTTTAAATAAAAGTAAAAAGATAGTACTAAATGGCCTAATGTGATATATACAGACTTACTGTGTCTAACTGTAAACTATATGTGTTTGGTAGAGGGCAACATATATTGTACATGTTTGTGAGTAAGATGTGTTGTACTGATGGAGTATTTAGATTAGAATGAATGGGAAGATATGCAGATAAAAGGTAAGGGAATTAGGGTAGTATTGTAAATGGCTAGGCCTTTTATTTTGGGTTTGGTTTTAAATAGATAAATAAAAGGCATATACATTTACAATGCCAATAGCTCAAACGTGCATAACTGCAAGACCTATTGCATTGCAAATGCTTGTTTAACAGAGGGTAAGCAAGCACCAAACTGCGTGACACGCCAGATATAGGAACACATGGAGAAAAATATTGCCTTTCAGCAGGAAATGGTATAGTTCAAGGGCTTTGTAAGAAATACTAATTACTAATCCTACTCCACCACCTACTACTCCTACTACCCCACCACCTACTACTCCTACTCCACCACCTACTACTACTCCTCCACAACCTACTACTACTCCACCTACTACACCTACTCCACCACCTACTACTCTTACTACACCACCTACTACTACTACTCCAACTGCTACTCATCCACCACCTACTACTCCTACTCCGCCACCTACTACTCCTACTACCACTCCGCCACCTACTACTCCTACTACTACTCCACCACCTACTACTCCTACTCCACCACCACCTACTACTCCTACTCCACCACCACCTACTACTCCACCACCACCACCACCTACTACTCCTAATCCACCCCCTACTACTCCTACTACACCACCTACTACCACTACTCCTACTACTAATACTACTCCTAATCCACCACCTACTATTCCTACTCCACCACCTACTATTCCTACTACACCACTACTCCTACTACACCTACTCCACCACCCACTACTACTACTCCTCCTCCTCCTCCTCCACCACCTACTATTCCTATTCCACCACCTACTACTACTATTCCACCACCTACTACTACTATTCCACCACCTACTACTACTATTCCACCACCTACTACTCCTATTACTACTCCACCACCTACTACTCCTACTCCACCACCTACTACTCCTACTACTTCACTACTACTACTTCACCACCACCTACTACTCCTACTACTTCACCACCACCTACTACTCCTACTACTTCACCACCACCTACTACTCCTACTACTTCTCCTACTTCACCTGCTACACCTAGTACTACTCCACCTACTACTCCACCTACTCCTATTCCACCACCTACTACTACTCCTACTCCACCACCTACTACTCCTACTCCACCACCTACTACTCCTACTCCACCACCTACTACTACTACTACTCCACCACCTACTACTCCTACTGAACCACCTACTACTCCTACTGAACCACCTACTCCTACTCCACCACCTACTCCTACTACTCCTACTCCTACACCACCTACTACTCCAACACCTCCGACTCCACCACCTACTCCACCACCTACTACTACTCATACTCCACCACCTACTACTCCTACTCCACCACCTACTCCTACTACTACTTCTCCTACTCCACCATCTACTACTCCTAGTCCACCACCTGCTACTATTACTAATCCTACTACTACTACTACTACACCACCTACTCCTACTCCACCACCTACTACTCCACCTACTACTACTCCACCACATACTACTTATACTCCACCACCTACTACTACTCCACCACCCACTACTCCTTCTACTCCACCACCTACTACTACTCCACCCCCTACTACTCATACTCCACCACCTACTGCTACTACTACTCCTACTACACCTACTCCAGCACCTACTACTACTCCACCACATACTACTTATACTCCACCACCTACTACTACTCCACCACCCACTACTCCTTCTACTCCACCACCTACTACTCCTACTCCACCACCTACTACTACTCCACCCCCTACTACTCATACTCCACCACCTACTGCTACTACTACACCTACTACTCCTACTCCAGCACCTACTACTACTCCAGCACTACTACTACTACTCCACCTACTACTCCTACTTCTACTCCACCACCTTCTATTACTACTACTACTCCACCACCTACTACTACTACTACTACTCCACAACCTACTACTCCTCCTCCTCCTACACCTACTACTACTCCTACTCCACCACCTCCTACTCCACCACCTACTACTATTACTACTCCTACTACTCCTATTACACCACCTACTACTCCTACTACTCCACCACCTACTCCCACTCCTACTCCACCACCTACTACTACTACTACACCACCACATACTACTACACCATCTACTACTACTCCTACTCCCACTACTCCTACACCACCTACTACTCCTACTCCACCACCTACTACTCCTACTCCACCTACTGCTACTACTCCACCACCTACTACTACTACTCCACAACCTACTACTCCACCACATACTACTACTCCTAGTACTCCTAATCCACCACCTACTACTACTCCTACTCCACCACCTACTACTACTCCTACTCCACCACCTACTACTACTCCACCACCTACTACTACTACTCCACCACCTACTCACCTAATACTACTCCTACTACTCCCACTCCACCTACTACTCCTACTCCACCACCTACTGCTACTCCTACTCCACCACCTACTACTACTCCTACTCCACCACCTACTACTCCTACACCACCTACTACTACTCCTTCTCCACCACCTACTACTCCCACTCCCCCACCTACTACTCCTACTCCACCACCTACTACTCCTACTACTCCTATTCCATCTACTACTCCTACTCCACCACCTACTACTACTCCTACTCCATCACCTACTACTACTATTCCACCTACTACTACTATTCCAACACCTACTACTATTCCACCACCTACTACTACTACACCACCTACTACTCCTACTCCACCACCTACTACTACTCCACCACCTACTACTACTCCACCACCTACTACTATTACTACTCCTACTCCACCACCTACTACTCCTACTACACCACCTACTACTACTCCACCTACTCCTACCCCTCCTACTCCTCTTATTCCTTACTCCTACTCCACCACCGACTACTACTTCACCACCTACTACTCCTACTACACCACCTACTACACTACCTACTACTACTCCTACTCCTACTCTACCACCTACTACTCCTACTCCACCACCTCCTATTCCTTCACCACCTACTACTCCTACTCCTCCAGCTACTACTCCTACTCCTCCACCTACTACTCCTACTCCTCCACCTACTACTCCCACTCCACCACATACTACTCCTATTCCACCACCTACTATTACTACTACTCCTACTCCTACTCCACCACCTACTACTCCAACTACTCCTACTCCACCACCTACTACTACTCCTCCTATGCCTACTCCACCACCACCTACTACTCCTACTACTACTCCACCACCTACTACTGGTGGTGGTGGGTAGGGTGCTGGTGGGTATAGTGGCAGTGGGTAGGGTGGCGGTGGAAAGGAGTGGTGGGTGGTGGTAGGGATGGTGGTGGGTTTGGTGGTGGTGGGTAGGGTGGAGGTGGTAGCCAGGGTGGTGGGTGGTGGTGGTGGGCAGGGGTGGTGGGTAGGGTGGTGATGGTGGGTATGGTGGTGGGTGTGGTGGTAGGGTGGTGGTACCGAGCAGCCCTGCCTGCCGATCACAAACTCCCCGTGCCTGAATGTTCCCCCTGTGTAACGTAACTGGAGCTCATGTAAAGCGCTCCAATAACTTTAGGTAGAGTTTGCACAATAGAAATCTGCTTAAAAAAACCCACTGTGCCAGCCTGCCTCAAGCGCCCCATCCGGAGCAGCCCTGCCTGCCGATCATATACTTTCCCCGTGCCTGAATATGCCCTTGTGTAACGTAACCGGAGCTCATGTAAAGTGCTCCAATACCTTCAGTACAGTTCGTGCTATAGAAATCTGAATAAAAAAACACTGTGCCAGCCTGCCTCAAGCGCTCCTCCCGAGCAGCCCTACATGCCGATCACATAATCTCCCCGTGCCTGAATGTGCCCTTGTGTAACATAACCAGAGCTCATGTAAAGCGCTCCAATACCCTCAGTAGAGTTCGCGCTATAGAAATCTGCATAAAAAAAACACTGTGCCAGCCTGCCTCAAGCGCTCCTCCCGAGCAGCCCTACATGCCGATCACAATCTCCCCGTGCCTGAATGTGCCCTTGTGTAACGTAACCGGAGCTCATGTAAAGCGCTCTAATACCTTCAGTAGAGTTCGCGCTATAGAAATCAGCATAAAAAAAACACTGTGCCAGCCTGCCTCAAGCGCTCCTCCCGAGCAGCCCTACATGCCGATCACATAATCTTCCCGTGCCTGAATGTGCCCTTGTGTAAAGTAACCGGAGCTCATGTAAAGCGCTCTAATACCCTCAGTAGAGTTCGCGCTATAGAAATCTGAATAAAAAAAACACTGTGCCAGCCTGCCTCAAGCGCTCCTCCCGAGCAGCCCTACATGCCGATCACATAAACTCCACGTGACTGAATGTGCCCTTGTGTAACGTAACCGGAGCTCATATAAAGCGCTCCAATACCCTCAGTAGAGTTTGCGCTATAGAAATCTGCATAAAAAAACACTGTGCCAGCCTGCCTCAAGCGCTCCTCCCGAGCAGCCCTACATGCTAATCACATAATCTCCCCGTGCCTGAATGTGCCATTGTGTAACGTAACCAGAGCTCATGTAAAGCGCTCTAATACCTTCAGTAGAGTTTGCGCTATAGAAATCTGCATAAAAAACACTGTGCCAGCCTGCCTCAAGCGCTCCTCCCGAGCAGCCCTACATGCCGATCACATAATCTCGCCGTGCCTGAATGTGCCCTTGTGTAACGTAACCGGAGCTCATGTAAAGCGCTCCAATACCCTCAGTAGAGTTCGCGCTATAGAAATCTGAATTAAAAAAACACTGTGCCAGCCTGCCTCAAGCGCTCCTACCGAGCAGCCCTACATGCCGATCACATAATCCTCTCCTATTACTACTCCACCACCTACTACTCCTACTCCCTCCACCACCTACTACTCCTACTACTTCACCACCTACTACTCCTACTACTTCTCCTACTCCAACTACTACTCCACCTGCTACACCTAGTACTACTCCACCTACTCCTATTCCACCACCTACTGCTACTCCTACTCCACCACCTACTACTCCTACTCCACCACCTACTACTACTACTCCACCTCCACCACCTACTACTCCTACTGCACCACCTACTCCTACTCCACCACCTACTCCTACTACTACTACTCCTCCTACTCCACCACCTACTACTCCACCACCTACTACACCACCTACTACTACTCCTACTCCACCACCTACTACTCCTACTTCACCACCTACAACTACTACTCCACCACCACCACTACTCCACCACCTACTACTCCTAGTCCACCACCTGCTACTATTACTACTCCTACTACTACACCAGCTACTCCTACTCCTCCTCCTACCCCACCTACTACTACTCCACCACCTACTACTCATACTCCACCACCTACTACTACTTCACCACCCACTACTCCTCCTCCTACTCCAGCACCTACTACTCCTACTCCACCACCTACTACTACTCCTCCACCACCTACTACTACTCCTCCACCACCTACTGCTACTACTACTACTCCACGACCTAAAAAAATCAACTAAACGCAGCTATAACTGGCCGCAGTCCGAGGTTAGAGTCTGCACAGTAAAAGGTAACAAATCCAGCTGAAACGACTCCTTGTCAAATGCCCTATAGACAGCAGAAACGTCCCAATAACTTCCTGTCTTTACTGTAATTGGACACCTATGAAAAAGCCCATTCGAAAATAAAATAACCCCAAAACAAACCCAACCTACACAAGCAATATCTCGGCTTATTGGCCGCGTTGGGCCTAGCCTGGGGAAAACAAAGCCTAGGTGCAAGCGATGGGGGGGGGGGGTGGCCGGAGAGGGGCACAGTGCCCAACTCCCAACATCACTGCCTCGGTGACAACAAGCAAATTAAACCCACCACCTGACGTTGTTGCACCGAAGCGCTGCCTCCTCCGCCCCCCACAACGCTTCCGTAATAGCCCGATTTGCTTAATCCCCAAATTAAAAGCTATTTGGTGCACAGGCCGGCATTATTGCTCTCACTGCTCCGAAGAACATTTTCCCTGCCGAGGCCAATTTGAATTGGCATGTGGGTCTGTCCCCCCACCAGTGAGCCTTGATGTGCTGGGAAATAGTTACGTTTTGCTATAAGATAAATAAAAGGCGCGATTGTCTGCCCTGAGCTGCAAACTGCTGCGTGTGCTGCTGAAAAGACAAGGTAGCAATGACACACAACCACACGCACACAAAAAACAAGCATTGGAAATGCAATAGGGCTCGCATTAGGAAAGTTTGAGCTATTGGTCTTATAAATTAATTTTTTTTTATTTATGCGTTATTTTTTAAAATAGCTAAATTAATAGCTTTGTCATTTACAATGCCAATAGTTATAACTTTCGCAAATGTGACACCTATAGCATTTGTAATGTACACAAAGACTCTAGAATGAAAAATAAATTCTAACCCATAAGTTGTGCATATCGTGGACGATGGAACATGAGGTCCGTGCTACTTTGAAAGCTGTGGTGTGCAATTAGGTGCAACAACGAGCATGGTGCTCAACGAGTTGGTGAAAGTGTCAAAAGGTAATAGAAACTCGTGCTAGAGCGTGGTGTCCTAAAGCTGGTATCTGGTGTGAAGAAACCGTCGGTGGAACTAACAGGGTGATGACTGAAGAACGGAGTTAGTTAGATCAAAGGAAACCGCGTAACAAGCGTTAATCACAGCTAGTGAGTTGTGTACACCGGCGTCGGGTTATCGTGGGTTACAGTGATATCAAGCGTACGAGTAAACGAAGGTGGTGAAGTGCAGTACACAGTACATTACATAAAAGGGCAAGATCTAGTCTCTTCGAAAGTGCCGTCAAAAGAGATTACTTACTGGAAGTTCCTCCGTGTGGTCAGAACCGGTCGCCGTAGTTGCGGGCAAGTGTGTTATTAGAACTGTGATTACGGGAGTATATGTTAATGCAAAATGCGTGATGAAGATAGACATTGCTGTGGTGAGTTAGTTAGATCAAAGGAAACCGCGTAACAAGCATTAATCACAGCTAGTGAGTTGTGTACACCGGCGTCGGGTTATCGTGGGTTACAGTGATATCAAGCGTACGGGTAAACGAAGGTGGTGAAGTGCAGTACACAGTACATTACATAAAAGGGCAAGATCTAGTCTCTTAGAAAGTGCCGTCAAAAGAGATTACTTACTGGAAGTTCCTCCGTGCGTGATGAACATAGACATTGCTGTGGTGGGGAGGGGGGGCGGGGAGAGGCAAGAAGGGAAGAATAGGGGCCGGGAGCAGCAGCCTTTGATGTGCCGGCCGGCCGTGCAGTGAATAAATAGGGGAGGAGAAATGCCAGCTGGGGGAAGCTTGAGATGCCTGAGGAGGCTGGTGGCTTTGATGTGCACGCGCTTTTTGCCAATGCGCTTGCGCATTGAGCTTGTTTTTCTCGGGCACTGCAACAAATCGCCGAGATGGTTAAGCTCTGTTTAAGCCACAATGTAGCTCGCCAGCTATGCGCAAGCGCATCAGCAGGCGAGCCCCGGAAACAGCTACTGAATCCCTCCCCCTCCAGGACTCCGTGACCTGCCTCCTGGTTGCCATAGCAACGTTTCTGGAAATCGGCTTGCGACACCAGAAGTCAGGTCACGGAGTCCTGAAAAGGAGGGAGTATAGCGGACAAATCATCAAAACAGGGGCATTGCCAATGGCCCTTTTTGTTTACAAGAACTCTCGCCTGCAGCAGCGCATGCGCTGCAACGCAGGCTTCGAACTAAAAAAGCATTGGCATAGCCAATAGGTCTCGCTTTTTGGAGCCTGTAAGTATTTAGTTATGCAGCAGAATATCCTTGGTGCAACAACACCAACTGTTGGATGGCTAAACTTATAAGGTCCCAAATGCGAGACCTACTGGCTATGCCAATGCTCGTTTGTTTTTGTTTTGTCACTAATGTGATAAATAAGGCCTGAGAGTAATTTTCAAAACCAAGACAGTCACAGTCCTGGTACGTTCACTGCATGGCTCCTTGCTATTGGCATTACTCAGCTCACCGGGTCCCCTATCTGAAGCTAATTCAATGTTTCATATCCCACGACCTACATAGAAATTCTAACTTGATGTCTAGGTAGTTATCTAGCACTTCCTGCTATAGCAGTTTAAACAAGATTTTGACCTATTGGCATTGTAAATGGCAATGCCATTTATTTATTTGTTTAAAAAAACGTGCAATAATAAAAGGCATTGTCATGTACAATACCAATAGGTCAAAGTTTCTAAAATGCAAAACCTATTGCATTGCAATGCTTGATTACGACTGGCATTCTGATCTTAAGTATCTGAAAGCGATTTAATAAGTGTTAATGAAGAAAAAAAGAGTTTCTGTAAATTAAATATTTGTCTAAGATCACACAATTTAAGCTGAAAAGCAGCAATTTAGCCAGGTTTCTAATTTAACTTAGTGCAAATCTGCCAGGAAATGGGCACCTAGGTGTCTTGTTAAGGTTTTGTTTTAATTTCTTTGTGAATTTTTCAGCAGTTTTTATATAGCATGAACTCGACCCAAATGTATTTGAGCACTTTACATGACTGTTACTTATATTACACAAGATGATATTCATTGTTTATAGGCAGGGTGCGATTAAGTGATTTACCCAAAAACACAGGATTTTGAGCAGATTCCTAAACTAGAAGCTAACATATTGCAAGAGGGAGTTGGGAACTGAAAAGTGAAATAAGGCAAGGGGAGAGTAAGAGAGAAAAGTGGGAAGGGAAATGGAATAGTAGTGAAAGTGTGGAAGAGCTAATGAAAATATGGGGAAGAGGTAGAAATGTAAAACAAAGCAGTGAAAGAAAATAAGTGATGAGGAGTATGAAATGAAAATAATAGAAGGCAATTAAATTGAGAGGAGAGAGTGGGCGAAAGTAGGATGAGACTAACAATGAGGGAGGAAGACAAAGGGAAAAGGGATACAAAGAGATGGAGAGTGAAATTGAGAGTTGAGGAGAGAGACTGAGCGGCAGAATGACTAGGAGGGTAGATAGATAGATATTGCACACTATCCAAAAAGTTATTTCTAGGCCCTCACACTGATAATGTAGCCTGTGAGGACCAGAGTTAGAACAGGTTAGCTTTGCGACTTGTCTAACGTTTCCTGTAAGAGCTTATCTAACAGGACTTTCCATCACCAAAACCCCAAACTTCCTAGTCTATGCCCTTTGACAGTGAAACGTTAAAAACCCTTGTGGCATAGGAAATTGCTGCCAACTGAAAGCAGCATTCTGCTAGGAAGGTACACCCACATTTTCATTCAATGAAGAGGATGGGTTCCCTCTTAGCTTTTTAGAGAGCACGCCCTAGCGCTTTAACTGAATTCTAGTGCCTGCATGGAGCCAGAAAAGTGCTTGTCTTAACTGGTCTGTTTTAGCTGATCCGTAGTCGCAGTAGTCTCCTGCCTGTTGGCTTTTTTGAGGCTTTGAGGTTTTTCCTAACAAAGTGCCAATAGAGAACATTAGTGTGACCTAGAAAATAGGTAACAACTGCACCAACAAAGATGGCTGTAAATCCTGGTGGAAGATGGGATGGTGGCCTTTTCAGGCTGGTGGAGGGATGACAACCACGTGGCAGAGGGAAATGGAACAAATGAACAATAAAAAAAGGTAAGGGACAGAGATAAAGAAAGAAGGGGGAAGGAGAAGATGGAGGATGTGTGTAAAAGAGGGGAATAGGAGAAAGTATATAGAAAAGAAAGCAATACGAGTGAAAAGAGGGCGGGGAAAAGGAACTTGAGGGGTATGCAGTGCTAGGAGGGAAAGAAGTGAGTAAAATGGAAAATAGGAAAGTGGGAGGTGTACGGAAAAAGTGAGTAAAGAAGAAAAATGGGGTAGAGAGAGTAGAGGGAAGCAAGGAAGAGGAAGAAGAGGGATTGAGTGAAATAAGGGAGGGGCATGGACAAGACGTAAAGAATAAATAAAGGGAAATGAGGGAGGAGTAATGTGGAAAAGAGGGGAGTAAGGAAGAGATAAAAAAAGTACAGTGAACACTAGACAGGAAAGCACTGAGACAATAGACTGTAATAGACTGAGACAATAACTGCTGCTGCTATTCAAGTGTAAGTGTAATTTTACAGACCTTGGAATGATGAAAGGCTGAGCTAACTTTCCAAGATTCAGGCCTGTGAGCGAAACGAGAGAGCAGCACGCGTGGAAGTTGGAGGCTTCGGAGGAGGGCACACAGTTGTAGCTCGCAATATTCGCGGGGGGGGGATGGGGGTGTTTAAAAATAAAGTTAAAAAAACTTGAAAACTTACCTGACCAGGTCCGCGTCGCGACCGCCTCTGCTCCCCACACGGAGCTTCATCTGGGCTCCACTTAATCCTGTCATGATCCGGCGACCCTGAGCCCCATCGACACCCAATGCTGAAGGCTATGCGGAGGACTTGAGCAGCTCAGTGAAGCCCTCTGGTGTCACCCGACCAGAAGGCGACCGCTGCAGATTGTGCCTGGCAGCCGCCTCCCTGTTTTAAAGGCATAAGTCACACCACTGATAACAGCTTTAAGGTAGGATTTAAACCATTTTTTGATGGCTCTAAAATAAGTTAAATAATTACATATAAATATTACCCATCTCAAAAGCATCCTTGTTATCGACCTTGGAGAGATGACAAGCTAT
This sequence comes from Lissotriton helveticus, assembly GCF_964261635.1. NCBI lineage: Eukaryota > Metazoa > Chordata > Amphibia > Caudata > Salamandridae > Lissotriton > Lissotriton helveticus. Next base: position 1,352,745,809 of record NC_136059.1, on the reverse strand, counting down.
TTGACCTACTTGAACTTAATCGTAACGCTTTGTCCAAAGTAGGACTCAATAGTACGGCTTTGGCCGAAGTCTACACCGAACATGCTGCAAACTCGGTGCCCTCTTCTAGGCGCATTAAGAATTCAGAGCTACTGATGAAACGTAGCACACCCTAATAGGAAGTGTGACGCACAATTGGTCAAACATGTGGTAGCAGCATCACTTGCTGCAAGTCTACACTATCTTTTTTCTCGTGTACAAACCTGGAACCTAAAAACTCAAGTAATTTTAGTCACAGACTGTTTAAGATCGTAGTGTCAGCTAAATAGTTTTGGGTGTCCTGGGCTAGAAATATTCCGGTAAGCGGTGTTCAGAGCATCTTTGAACTCTAGTACACGTTTTCTGTTCTTTCAAGCCCGATTATATCAATCAATGTTGAATTATATGACACCGTTTCAGATAAACTATTAGACAGAAGTTAAAGAAAGAATTTGCATTCACATGAGGCCGTCGGAGCATCTAGGCCTGTGCAATTACCCATTTTGTACCATGTCTTAAAAAGCCTCTTCAAGGTCCCCGATGGTCTATCCTCAAATGTTGGCGCATTTTTCAAAGAATGTATGCACCTGCCTCTTTACACTCATCTCGGGCCAGGGGGTGTACAGTGAACCCCATTTAGGTGACCTATCCCTGTGTTTTCCAGAAACACGTATATGTTCTGCACAAACAAAACATTTTGTTAAAGGTAAGTAACGCAACATTTTGAAAGGAGTACATGACACTCTCAAAATCATACGGTTCCAAAGCTTGAGTCACTCGAGGAAGGGGCCAGATGATGTTAGTCGGAGATCAGTAAGGCGGACAGAACTGTGGCATGTCAAGGAAGGAGCCAAAAGGTAATCTTGTAAACAATTGTTATCGCCGTGAGTGGTGGCTCTGGGGACCGATGCGTCAACTGCGGGAACCTGTCTTTGAGCAGGAGTTCGAATACTGGAACGTCTGGTCAGACGTTCATTCCTCTGTGGTCGATAAATGAATTACAAGTCACCTAACAATGTCTGATATTCACATGCGTGCGTATTATTTCGCTCACATATGTTTTAATTTAAAAAAATGTGCATTGTTATTTTCTGGGGTATTTCAGTTGTTATTCGGGAGTGGACTGTTGTTATTCTTACATATATACAACCTGCCTCACTGGAAGAAGCAATTTGTTAAAATGTACGCGAGTTCTGGCACAGCAGCAAGAGCGAGATTCGAACCCCTGTCTCCAAGCATAAGACCAGCACCGCCTCTCCCCTACCTCCTCCACCGCCGAGGAACGCGCAGGAATGACTGCGAAAAGGCAACAACAACAAAAAAAACATCGCCGGAAACGCGAGCATGAATCCCGCTCCTCCCGGACTGGTGACCTGACTCATGGTTGCCATGGCGATATTTCAGAGAATACGCTTGCGGCACCGTAAGTCACGTCACCCAGTCCTCGAGAGGCGGGATCACAGCCGGACAAATCACCCAAACAAGGGCATTGTCCAGTGGCAGGCCTCCGTTCCACAAGGCCGGGCAATGGAAGAAGGGGCGTGGTTTCATGCCCCTTCTTGTTTACAAGAACTCTTGCTTGCAGCTGCGCATGCGCTGCAACGCAGGCTTCGACCTAAAAAAGTGGGGGCATACCAATGCAAGAAAGATGGGACTTTCTCACAGCAAGGTACCCATAAGCTTTTTTTATTTTATTTCATTTATTGATATACTTTTAGTTAGACAATAAAGTACAGCTCAATTGGTAAATAATTGGTAAGTGCCTCATGGGAACAGTCCAGACCGAACTGCCAAGCCATGTCTTCCCTGGACCGGAATCAAGCATCCTAGGACCGGTTTCTGGCTATCAGCCGTCTTCAGGCAGAATAGCTTCACTCCAGTGGCGTAGTGAGCACGGGACCCACGTCTGGGTATACCCTTCCCACATAGGGTGAACAGCAAAACACACAAGATGATGGACGGAATGTTGCACAATGGCAAAACATTCACCCCCAGTCAAGACTGATTTGCATATGGCCATGTCTGAACTGGGGTGGCTTGGTGAGCAAAATAACGATGGATTAAGCCCAGATCTGTGACTGGGGGTGAATGTTTTGCCATTGTGCATCATTCCGTCCATCATCTTGTGTGTTTTGAAGGATCTTCCTCAACAAACGCCGCACTAGGTATCTCCTTGGCTTCCTTAGTTAAACATATACGAACAGTGCAGTTCAGAGCAGAGTCAGCATCACATAAAGCTCAAAGACCAAGAACAGGGCTAGAGGAGGGTCTGCATCCTCAGTGTACCGAAGGCAACGTGACTGTGTTTGCAGGATAGGGTTTACTTTCAGCAAAGCAACAGTGGGAACAGGTCAGCACCCAGGTGGGATTGACATCCACTGCAATAGTCCCAAAGGCTGAAAGAGGAAGGACCACCACATCAAACACTTTAAAAGCAGTCTACTTAAAAGCCTGAAACCGATCATTTGGAGGACTGGAATTAGCTTGAAGAGAGATATGATCTCTGCAGTACAGTGGATCTCTAGAACAGCATCTTCAAGTCCAAACTGAATTGATGCTTTGGAGAGGAAATGAAATGTTACATTGTCTTTGTTCTTTTTTTGAATGATGGGAGACATCATCTACTGAACAAGGAATTACTCCTCTTTGACCTTTCATTGTGACCTTAAAACAGATTACAGAGATCTAGAACAGCCCTATTAGATAAGTGACCAGTCTTTCTAATTACTTTTTTATGCATAGTATTGTGGAATTTAACTGAAGAGTAGTTGTGGTTAAAAACAGCCCTGTACATGGGGATCAGGCACAACGTTCCTGCATTTCCTAAAGCCAAACCTCCGAAACAAGTAGTCAAGAAACACCACAAACACACAAAAAAAACCAAAATAAATATTTCTGGCTTTCTTAAACTTCTTTTCTGAGGAAGAAACACCGGTCTTTGGCGAATGCAGTCAAGAAGAAAAGCAGATGACCGTCATCAAAGCCCTGTATGGACAATTATATACACATATGAAACAACAACCTAGGCAATTTACTATTTGCTTGTCAAATCTAATAATAGAGAGGAAGGAAAAAGCTAATGTCATAAAAGTTCTGTTTTTTATTAGTTTGGGTAAAAGATCATACATAATAACACATTATTTAAAAAGATGTACAACTTAGTGGTAATAAGTCAGTACATCAACAATTGACAATTAGTATCATAAATTCATACAAATAAAAAAGGAAAAACTTGTTTTCTCAATATGAAACAACACAGTGGCACTTTTGTGTTTTCGACACGTGTTTCGGCGACCAGCGCCTTCTTAATGAGTAGCCACGTTTTGCTAATTCACATAATTTGGGCAACGCAAAATACCTTTGTTTCCGCCTTCTGTTTGATAAAGTAGAAGTTTTCTTATGTTTCAATCAATTTCAGAATAGATGATTTTTAATTTGGACAAGGTCCTTCACGATGTATAAAAAATATGCGCGCGAAAGTTACACAAAGCTAAAATACTCGCATTAGATTGCCGATATCGGAATGGTTTTAAAATTCAGCTCTATAGAGTGATGGCTCTTGCAGTTCCATCGATATAGCCGAACACCATTCGAATCTGAATGGCAATAAGGTCAAAGCTTGCCTCCTGGTCCACGGGCAAAGATATGAACGTATACACTTTAAAGTATTCCAATTAATGATCCACCTGATGTGGGGATATTAAGGCACTTCAGATATTTATATAAATAACGTAGACACTTCCAAGTTTTCTAGTACACAGTCCTCCCGATGTGGGGATATTCAAAGAGGCTTCTGATGTCAGTAAAGATAACGTAGACCAGGGGTGGATAGCAACGTACTTCTCGGATCTTGAATATTCCGAATTATATACACTGCATAATTGTCGCACTTTTGTCACGTAATCAGAGAGAACCATTAATTTTCACTTTCAGGAAAAACTAGAGCTAACAATTAACTAATTCATTTAAAACTGAACATCAGAATAGTACACTGACCTATATTTTGAAGGGCATCCCAAACATACATACAATCAAATTTTGGGGAGGGTTCAAGGGGTTAGTTTAACGACCATGCACAGGAATTATCCCCCTATAGACTTATGAACAAACAACAAATAACTGTGGGTCTCAGAAAAAACTAAGTGTGTGAAAACTAGCCGTCTCTCTGCGATAAGAAGTCAGACTCATGGACAGAGAACCACTGTGGAAGATGTCCATCAGTTACACGATGTATACCGCCCAGTACATCATTTGGTCTACTTCACAGTAGGTAGCCCAATGTCTATCTCCAGTTGTAGTTAAAGGAGACAAATGACTGGGGGGTGTTGTTATTGTTGTAACTGTAAGCAGTGCGTAGGTGAATATGGTGAAAAAAGTGAAAAAGTGTTCAGAGTAAAATTGGATAAGGCATGCAATTTAACTTTTATTCTGGAGCCATGTCCTTCCAAATATAAAAACAATAGAGTGCAACATAGTCAGATGTTTCAAACAAATACCTTCTGACTGGGTTATCTGGTCGACATGTTTCTGCGGACTTACACGGTCAATGATAGTACCCGCCGCTTCCTCAGGACCCATAGACTAGATTGCTACTGCTTGTGTATACAAAAAAATTATAACAAACAATATACATTCCAGTGTGAGTTACACGTGCACCTTTTAAATGAGCCGCGCTTCTCTCTCCTGAACTTTAAAGCACATATATTTTTCACAATACAGAGCGGTGCTTCAAGTCCCTGAGCTGTTTGCCAGGTGAGGCGAGGCCTTTCTCCTCTCAAACTGAGGTGAGTCCCTTGTTATGAAAGAACATTGGAAGGCATACTTAGGTTATTATACCTGTTATGCAAATAGTCACATGATAAGAATATCCAATCTATAACCTTTACTAATGATTGTGTTATTATCTTTTATCTTTATCTATGTGTGGATAACCTGGCGAATTTATTATCGTAGGAGGAAAACTGTAAGTGAACGAGTGACTTGTAGCATTTATGTTCACTGTCCTATTGAAAAATAATTTTTTCACATATATATATATAATTTTTTTGTATACACAAGCAGTAGCAATCTAGTCTATGGGTCCTGAGGAAGCGGCGGGTACTATCATTGACCGTGCAAGTCCGCAGAAACATGTCGACCAGATAACCCAGTCAGAAGGTATTTGTTTGAAACATCTGACTATATTGCACTCTATTGTTTTTATATTTGGAAGGACATGGCTCCAGAATAAAAGTTAAATTGCATGCCTTATCCAATTTTACTCTGAACACTTTTTCACTTTTTTCACCATATTCACCTACGCACTGCTTACAGTTACAACAATAACAACACCCCCCAGTCATTTGTCTCCTTTAACTACAACTGGAGATAGACATTGGGCTACCTACTGTGAAGTAGACCAAATGAGGTACTGGGCGGTATACATCATGTAACTGATGGACATCTTCCACAGTGGTTCTCTGTCCATGAGTCTGACTTCTTATCGCAGAGAGACGGCTAGTTTTCACACACTTAGTTTTTTCTGAGACCCACAGTTATTTGTTGTTTGTTCATAGGGCATCCCAAACAACCATATGCTATACATGGAAAATGTACTCATGTATTTCTTTTATAATCCACCACTTCATAAATACAGAAGACCTCTTTCAATAGATATCTGCACTGAGTCAAAAACATTAATTGAACTGGAAACCCAAGAGAATATGCCCACAGAATTTCTGAGTTCTTGTACATTTGTGTGAAAATCTTGTTTGAGTACAGGAGGTGTCACATAATAACGTTGTCACTATATTAAAGCAAAAAATAAGGTAGATTCAATTAATGAGCCTCATCTGAGAGAAGAATTACAATCAATGTTGGCATTGTTAGAATCTGTTAGACTCAGTTTATTTACAACATGCTGGCATTGTTCTCTCTAATTCAAACTGCAGATGAAGGAAGCTGTATGTGGATGTTAATATTACCTTCACCAGGATCTTGATTGTAGAGTCCATCAGATTCTACATCAGGGGCCATCATAACGTGCCAGGTAGTCATTCTTGCTTCAGCTTCTAGTCCAAAGCCATCAACATAGCTAAAGAAAAATATAAAGATTTAGCATGTGAGCAGATGCCAAACATATGTCAGCCTAACATGTGATGGGAGCATTCAAAGAGGAGGAACTTGGCGGTAGGAGTGTGCCCCTTTTTGTCATGGTCACTCCCACTTTTTTCCCACTGGTAAAAATGTTTTTCGACTGATGTGCACTGGGTCCCTGCTAAACAGGCCCCAAGGCCTGTGCTCTTTCCCTAAAAACAAGGAAAATTGGTCTAATTGGCACACTATTGGTACACACTTTGGCACCCCTGCAAATCCCTAGTAAGTGGTACTCCTGGTTCCTCGGGTATCAGTACCAAAGAGTGTTTTTAAGGGCTGCAGAATGTATTATACCACCATAAGGGACATCCTTTACAAATTGCATGAAGGCTGCAATAGCAGACTGTGTATCATGGTACACACCAGGAGTAAAAAAATGACACGGCACACTCACTGTGTGCCATGCCAAGGTCACCATATTTAATGTATGTAAATCACCCCTACAGTAGGCCTTGTAGCCCAAAGGCAGGGTGCATCATATTACATGTGAGGACATATCTGCATGAGAAGATATGCCCCTGTGCTGTCTAGTGCAATTACTAGATGTTACAAGGAAGCCATCTTATGTACATGTACTGGGCACTGGTCATTAGGAGTTCCCCAGCTACACAATGGCTTTACTGAAACCTGTGGTGTTTGGTATCAGACACCTTGTCTTATCTGTACTGTTGCCAGTACCAGATATATTATGACATGCACTCAGAGGGCACCTTATAGGCGTCCCCTGAACAATCTACAGCTATCTAGTGAACTGGCTGACTGGTATCGGCCAGCCTGCCAACGCAGATGAGTTTCTGACCCCCTGCAGGTGAGAGTCCATTCTCTCTGAGGCCAGAAACAATATCTACTCCAGAGGAAGGTGTTCACACCTTCTCCAGCAGGATGGATTTTGATTTAGCATATCAAAGCCAGGGGCTTCAAAGTCCCTGCCGCTTTTGATATGTGACCCTGGCTACCCCCAGACCTGGGAGATGCCACCCCCTGTCCTGAGGCCCATTTGGCACCAGCACAGGTGGGACATTAGCCATGAAGTAGGTGTGTTGCACCACCAGGCTAGTCACACCCCTAAGGGGGGCTACCTGATGTTCTCCATGAATGAGGGGTTCAGCCATCTTGCTTTTAGCAGAATTAGGAACTCTGGGACATGATTATTGCCACTCCCCACAGGAAGTAGTCATATAGGGGGTGAAGTAGCTCCAAGGGTAAGTATCCCATTGGCTACTACCCTTCACTCCCCTTAACCCTCCAAAATTAGTATTTAGGTGGCTTTCTGACACCAGAAACTCAGATTCGACTGACTAAAGAAGGAAGAAGACAAAGAAGAGCCAAAGAATGCGAGAACTGTGGACTTGGTACCAAACCGTGCCCGCCTGCTCCTGCCCCGACAATTGCAAACCACCCCCTTTTGTACCCCGACAATTGCAAAGACCTGACCCACCCGCAGTTCTGTATCTACCCAAAGCCTGAGGGCTGCAAGCACTTCACCAACCAGCCTGCATCTTCTTTGAAGTGGGGAAGCCACTTCCCTACAGCCTGTCGGCACCGACTGCACAGTCTGGGTAACCGATCTGCTGACCACCGGGTCCACTGATGCAGCAGCAGCCCAGGAGGAGGTTACAGTGTCTCCAAGAGGTCAGCCCTGACGACCCATTCAATCTTCAAGATGCTTATCCTCCTTGGAGTCTCCCTACATCAGTACCCAGGGTACCAGAGCCTGTTGCAAGCATCAAGGCTTGTTCAGGTTCAGGCCAAACATCACTGTCGCCAAAACTTACATGCACGTCGAGGGACTTCGACAGAGGCCAGCTCCACACCAGAATTCATATTGCTGTGTCTCTTTTCCCTCTTCTTCAGGTGCACTGAGAACTGCGAGAGCCTTAAACTCGCCGACCTGCCGCACAAAACACCTATGCACTCGAGCCCCCCAGCCCGATTCCATTGAAACAGATTGTGTCTCTATGGTCCCGAGACCCTCAAGAGTCAAGCCCCCCTTTGGTTTCTACCTGACAAGTCCCTCAGTTCCCACTTACTTTCAAGGTACTGTTTCCTATTGACTTCAATGTGTAGTTTGAGGCTACCACTGCGAAAAGCACCTCTGCACCTAGACACCCCCAGGGCAGGTAAATTTTAACTGTTGGTGCTTTCTTGGACCTTGGCCCATACTTACCTTAAGTCCAGAAGAACAGTCCTGTAAGTCGTTTGAAAGGGACCTTATGTAATGTATGATTCTCCCATAGGATAACATTACAGCATTCGAGGCTCATGCCTCAAGTCTGACAACTGTTGTTTCTATGTTATTGAAAATATCTAACTTGAAAAGTACTTATCTGATCCCAAAGATCTTGGTGTCTAAAACTATATTAAAATCTGTGTTATTTGAACAAACTGGCGTCTGATTTCCTTATTGGTTGTGTCTCATTTATTGACTGTGTGTGCAACAATGCATAACACTCCCTTCTGATAAGGCTAAGGTTGCTCGAACACACTACCACAAATAGAGCACCTTGGGATTGTTAAAGTAAGACCCTATACACTAGTAAGGGATACACGGCCTCTCTACATAGTGCATCTCACTTTGGTACACTATATAGAAAAACAGTTTCCTACAACGGCAACAAATAAAAACTTTCACAGCTTGGCAAACATACAGACTAGAACAAAACTAAGAGGAAAATACATACAGCACAAACAGCATGAAGGCAAAAACATCTAGGTAGTTAACAAAGAACTAATTGGAAGCAGGTTCTAGCTCCAAACCTCTAAGGTAAGTAAGTGGGAACAAGAATCAATGGAAAGGCACATGGCATTGCGGAAAAGGGTAGCAGTCTAAATGAAATTCCTTCGAGAATTTGTGCCTATGTCTGATCACCACTGGGGTGACATGGTAATACTGGAGGACTACAAACACTATGTACAAATCTCTGGACTGTGTCAGATATGAAAGAGGCAAATCAATACTTAGCAAATGGCGTGGTGAAGCTTTGGTGTGAGTTTAAGAGGAGTCCGTCTCACTATGGAATGCTTTTTGGTCTGTGAGTGCCTGAAACTCAGGTAGTTCTTGAACTTAAAGGGCTATTTTGCCTTCAATAGAAGGTCGAGCATGACATGCTTTTTTTTCATCACATATTGGGAGGGTCCTGAATTCAAATAGAGTCTGCCCGAGGCGACCTCAGAAGGAAGGCGCAGCTCCCGGACAGCACACAGCAACAATAGCTGGTGCTGTGGTCGATTCAATGTTTTGCCCTTGAAAGTTCCAATCTTTGGACAAAATAACACTGGCAAAGAAGAATGATATCATTAAGCAACAAAGTAGCCTTCACATGTAACACAGCCACAAACATTACTTTACACCCAGAAAAGGCATGCTTTAAAGAGTTGAAATCTTACTTTCCCTCATGCAGGTTTAATAGACAATGTGAAAGGCAGCCAACAAACTCTTGGTCATGGTTCCCAGGTCCCAGAATCATGTTCCTGTTGACAGTGAAGATTCGAAGAGATTCCAGGAGGGTTACTTGCTGAGGAACAGTTCTATGGGCCCTCGAGAACTGGTACAGAATTGTCCTGTTCAGGTTGTGATACACTGCATCAAGTGACACACCATGGGCTCTTCTTTTAGACTGAAAATTGAATAACAAGTATCGGTGTACAGGAAACAAGTTCATAAGTAGAATTAAATGGCGTTTTTGGCTCAGGAAACGGTTTAAAGGTGAAGTGAGATAGTACCAAAATAATTTAACTAAGTTAGCCAAAACAATTCTTTGGCCTACACACAGACCTCAATCTAGAAAGATCTACATTGTTGTTTCTAATAAACAAGTTACTTACCTTTGGTAATGATGTATCTGGTGGAGACATGTTAGTTGTAGATTCCTTAGCTTACCATAGAATAGAATTCCCCCCAGGTGTCAGTCTGCATCGAGAGATTTAACTTCAGCAATACCCCTGCCCGTGGGCAGGTGGCGTCGGCCGACTCCGCGTCCATCGTCGGTGTCATGGTCGCCGGAATGACCTTGCAGTTCCTACTTAGACACCATCCCTGCGCACTGATATCAGTTCTGACACGACTTTCCACGCCAGAAGCACAGAGCCATTAAAGACACAGACCACTGGAGCTCTGCAACTGGGGCACTGTAAGGGAGCGGGGAGGATGGGTGGGGTGGTAAGGAATCTACAACTAACATATGTCTCTACCTGATAAATAGTTACCGAAGATAAGTAACTTGTTCATCTTATAGAGACTGTTTGCTGTAGATTCCTTACCTTAGAATAGGCAGACTCCATCTCCTTATCTTCCTGTGAATATCTGTGCATCAAAATCTCAGGCGACAAGGGCATCATCTGCCAACTTCACATAATATACCACCCTCTGGGTGACAATCCGAAGTTCATTGATGAGCTAATGGAAGTCATTACAGCCATTGCCAACTCACAAGTGCCACATATCTTTCTGGGAGACTTCAATCTCCATTGGAGCAATACCAGCTATCATGACGTAAGCGGTCTCAAATCCTTTCTGACAGACCAGGAACTGTTTCAGTTCTGTGACAGCCCAGCCAATAACAAGGGGGAGACTTTAGACCTCATCATAGCAAAAAGAAACATCATATCGCTTGAATCCATCTCCCCATGTGACTGGACTGATCATTACAGTATCTTCTTCTCCATCAACAATGAGGTAACTCCAAAACGAAACCAACCTACAACAAGCATTGGAAATGCAATAGGTCTCGCATTAGGAAAGTTTGAGCTATTGGTCTTGTAAATGACAATTTTTTTATTTATGTGCTGTTTTTGAAAATAGCTAAATTAATAGCTTTGTCATTTACAATGCCAATAGTTATAACTTTCGCAAATGTGACACCTATAGCATTTGTAATGCAACATGTTTAGTATTTACGTGACTTAGATGTATTGATATTACAAATAACAATGGCTTTTAATTTTTTAAAATAATTAATACTTAAATAAAAGTGATTGTAATTTATAATGGCAATAGCTTAAACTTTTGTAAATAACTTTTGTGAAGATTATGTTGTGTATTTTATTGTGACGAAAATCCAAGAACAGAAGTGAAATATTAACATCTTTTTGTGACATTTGTAATAAAGCTTGAAACATTGAGAGAACATATTTGAACCAGTGATGCTGTGGTGATGCTGAGTGATGCTGTGGTTACGCTGAGTGATGCGGTGGTTGCGCTGAGTGGTGCTGTGGTGGTGCTGAGTTGTGCTGTGGTGGTGCTTGGTGGTGCTGTGGTGGTGCTAGGTGGTGCTGTGGTGTGCTGAGTGATGCTGTGGTGGTGCTGAGTGATGCTGTGGTGGTGCTGAGTGGTGCTGTGGTGGTGCTGAGTGATAATGTGTTGGTGATGAGTGATAATGTGATGGTGCTGAGTGGTGCTGTGGTGGTGCTGAATGATGCTGTGGTGGTGCAGAGTGGTGCTGTGGTGGTGCTGAGTGGTGCTGTGGTGGTGCAGAGTGGTGCTGTGGTGGTGCTGAGTGGTGCTGTGGTGGTGCTGAGTGATAATGTGGTGGTGCTGAGTGATAATGTGGTGGTGTTGAGTGATAATGTGGTGGTGCTGAGTGGTGCTGTGGTGGTGCTGAGTGGTGCTGCTGAGTGATGTTGTGGTGATGCTGGGTGGTGCTGTGGTGGTGCTGAGTGATGCTGTGGTGGTGCTGAGTGGCAGAAAAACAAGGGAAAAATAAGTCTAACAGAGGGCAGAAGGGCACAAACCAGGCGTAGGTGTCCCAGACACAGCACACATCTACAAAGCAGAGATTTGCCACAGAGCCACACACATTATTGGAGCCACAAACATTACTTCTCTCGTTATGATAAAATTAATCTGGTTTTAATATCGCATTTTCCCCTAGCTTGTATCACAAAGCCTTCCATGAAACACGAGGCTGTCTCGCGAGCAGCTCTCGTAGCTTTGCAGCCAACAGACAAAAAAAATAATACACTACAAACAAACCCGCACAAAAGGGAGTGGCTTCACACAGCGGAGTCCTCGGTGCCGATGAGCAGCTGTAGGCCGGAGAGACGAGACGGGATAAGGAAGGGAGGCCCGGCAGGGGAGCTGGCAAGAGCTGTGCTGATGAAAAAAAAAGCATGCCCACCATGGTAAAAGATGACGAGCGGCGTGTTGATCAAAGGAAATATACCGCACGCCTCCCAAAGCGGCTGGCATGCTGCCCCCGTGCTTTTAACCAAATCGACATGTGTTGACATTTACAAATAAAGTTCCTGAACACAAAACAAATAACACGTAACAACAATGGCCGGATGAGAACTGCAAAAGTGAAGTCAGATTCACATATCAGATTACGTGGTGTTTGCTGGCAAAGCTGCCCCGCTTACAGACATGTAAATGAGCACAATAGCATCTTTGTATATAAACATACTACCAGGACGAGTCACAAAAGTCACTTACGATTGTGAATAAGTTACACATGTAAGTTTACTCTCACATGAGAGGCTCTGATGGTGGTGAAGAAAAGCACGAGGGGAGAAGAAAAGCGTGAGAGGAAGAGAGCCCACGAAAGAGGAGCGCAGCGAGGCACAAAAGTGTGTAAGCATTCCTTTGAAGTGTGAAGCAGGGGGGCGGGGGAGTGGATCCCTTTGAAGCACTGCCTCATGAAAGTGAAACATCAGGAGCAGGGATGTAATTAGGGGGGAGGAGAAGTGAGGCCGAGCGCACACTGGTGAAGCTTCAGATGCCTGTGGGAGGGGGGCAAGTTGCAGAATCACAGGAGGTTTAGCGACATTACAGAGACTCGAACCGGGTTATGAGTTTAAATGAATGTAAACGCGAGAGAAAGTAAGTATCTATCAATGGGCAACATGGTACCGGGTTATGAGTTTAAATGAATGTAAACGCGAGAGAAAGTAAGTATCTATCAATGGGCAACATGGTGAAACACATGTAATCGATCAACAAATTTAATACATGTAAACGCGCTAAAATTACAATGTATCTAAACGCGCGAGAAAGGAAATATATGTCAATGCGCAACACGGAAAAAAAACTTTAAAAGCACTACAAAGGGATTTCATGTAAATGCGCGGACATTACTGAGACTCGAACAGAGTTACGAGTTAAAATGTATGCAAAGCGCAACACGGAAAAGCATCTTTGAAAGCCCTACAAAGGGAATTCATGTAAATGCGCGGACATTACCAAGACTCGAAAAGGTTTACAAGTTAAAATGTATGCAAAGCGCAACCCGGAAAAATATCTTTGCAAGCACTACAAAGGAAATTCATGTAAATGTGCGGACATTACTGAGACTCGAACAGAGTTACGAGTTAAAATGTATGCAAAGCGCAACACGGAAAAGCATCTTTGAAAGCACTACAAAGGGAATTCATGTAAATGCGCGGACATTACGCAGACTCAAAAAGGGTTACAAGTTAAAATGTATGCAAAGCGCAACCCGGAAAAATATCTTTGCAAGCACTACAAAGGGAATTCATGTAAATGCGCGGCCTTTGAAGTGCACTTTACACGGCCGGCCGGCAGTGAAACTGAAAGCACGGCCGGCCGGCCGTGAAAGCCTTTGATGACGCAGCAGGGGGAACAGACGGCGAGAGGGTGTGAAAGCAGCAGGGGCAGGCAGGCGGCTGGGGGCATGTGCACGCGCTTTTAAGCGCATGCGCATTAAGCTTAAAAGTCACGGGCACTGCAAGGAATCGCCACAATTCCTTGCAAGTTAGGTAAAGAGTGGTTAAGCCCCCATAGTCTCGCAAGCTCGATGCGCATGCGCATCGACAGGCGAGACCTAAAAACAAAACAATGGAAAAGGAATATCCGTAATATTGATGCCAACGCCTTGGTGTCCCAATGCAATTCCGCCTGACACCATCAGCAGACATGGCCGACGTCCAAGATCTTACGGACTTTTACAATGCCACTATGCTTGAAATCCTGGATACCACAGCGACCCTTCAAGAAAAATATGTCTCCACCAAAATCTCCAAACCATGGTTCAATGAGAATCTTAACTTGGACCGGCACAAATTAAGACTAGCTGAGCGAGCATGGAAAGCAGCACCCTCCACTGATCATCTACACCAACTTAGGCCAATGAGAAACACTTACAACAGAAAAATCTTAAAAGCTAAAGCAGACTTTTTCAAAACACAGCTGAACCAAGCCATTAACCGCCCTGAAAAAATAATCGAAATCGTAAAACAACAATCATGTAACTCCGCAAACGTAGTGGAGATAAGCAACCCGGCTACCCCTGACTGCGACGAGCTGGCCAAATTCTTCCTAGAAAATACTAGAACCATCGAAAATGACATTCAATCCAAAAAGAACCCCAACTATCTACTGACCAAGAAAAAATTCTTTACTCACAGATCAAGGACCTTTTCTGCCTGCCGACCGGAGTTCCAAAGAACAATGCCAACTGGCAATCCTTCTCGCCAATCACTGAACACGAAATCTATAGCACCCTGCTAGCAATCAACCCTGCCAATCATTTCTTCGATCCCCTACCCCCATCTGTATTCAAAATGATAAAGTCCTGTATTCTACCACAATGGGCAACAATTTTTAACGCCTCTCTTAGGCAAGGTTCCATACCGGACTGTCTGAAAATAGGGCAGGTCACACCTATACTAAAGAAAGCTAACTCCCTCTCCACAGACCTCAACAACTATCGACCTATATCCAGCATCCCAGCGCTGGCAAAGTTAATGGAAAAATATCTACTAATTCAACTGTGCAATCACATCGAGAACTTCAACCTCCTAGATAAACACCAATCCGGTTTCCGTCAAGGTCACAGGACTGAATCAGCCCTCACCCACATAATGGATGACATTTTAAAAATGCTGGATCACAACGAATAGTGCCTATTGATACTTCTTGACCTATCTTCCGCCTTTGACACGGTTAAACACGACAAGCTACTGTCTCTACTTGAACGAAGGATGAGCCTCACCGGTCCAGTGTTACAATGGTTTACCCTCCTTCCTAAGCAATAGATTCCAAAGAATCAAGCTGAAGCAATCATTCTCTCAAGCTTCCATGGTCACACTAGGAGTCCCACAGGGATCAGCATTATCACCTATACTCTTTAATCTACTCATGGAACCCCTTGCTAATGCGCTTAGCTCTGCAAACATTTTTAATCATCTATATGCGGACAACACAACTATATTTGAAAATCTCATCACCAGATGACTTCATCTCCCTCCATGCCATTCTTCATAATACCCAAAGTTGGCTCAATGGCAACCACCTCATGCTTAACACCAAAAAAACTGAGTTCCTCCTCATCTCCCCTCTCAATCACACACCCAAGATAGACTTATGGCTGAAGCATCTTACTTCCTTTGACTGCACGCCTCACATCATTGACTGCATGACGCATAAAGCCTTACATAGCAACCCCCCCAGCTATTTAGCACAAAAGCTAGATCGGGCGGGAGGTTGTAGGCATTCTCAAAGCAAGCTCACTACTAATAAAACCTCAATCCTTCCACAAAAAGAGAACTGAGTGCAGAGCTTTCTCAGGTATCGCACTGAAGATTTGGAACAACCTTCCCTCAGACATACGCAGAATCTCAGAAACTCTTCTTTTACCACCTTCAAAAAGGAAGCGAAAATGTTTCTCATGAACAAATTAACATCCTAAACCTCTGAAGCCTACTTGCCACCGTCTTTAATCAAACAGCAATGTCTACCTCATTTGTATTATATGCGATTCACAATTGTATGTATTACGTGATAATTATGTACTGTAAACCGCTCCGATACCCCTGTGGGTCATGTCCCCGCTATATAAAACTTTATAAATAAAAAGGGGGGCGTGGTTTGGACACTGGAGAAAATGGCCGCCTATGTCTTTACCTCCTCCCGAGGCTCCGCTTTCCGCTAAGTTTTAAGCGGTTACACTTTGGCAAATTTGGTGCAGATACCAGGAAAGGCAATCGGAATGTGTGATCTATCCGATTCCTGAGTTTGGTGGTGTTTCACAGTTCCCTGTGGATACGGCGGATATGTGGGCTGGTGATCGCAAGACGACCATTAACCCGCCGAGACCTAATGCACGCTGAAGCCTACGAGGAAAGTGCTGCGTGACATCTAGAGATCTGCCTGGGTCTCCAAGAGCCTCCGATCCTCCATGCAGCGCGACTTCAGATAATGCAGTGAGTGGGACAAAGTTGTGCCGGCTAGGGCGACTTCGGATAAAGCGCGACGATTAACAAAATGCCGGACGCGCTCTACTCTATGTGTGCAGGTGAGCGCTAGAAGATGCACGCTGAAGCCTATGAGGAAAGTGCTGCGTGACATCGAGATCTGCCCGGGTCCCCAAGAGTCTCCGATCCTCCATGCAGTGAGTGAGATAAAGCTGTGCCGGCTAGCGCGACTTCAGATAACACGCAAAAATTAACAAAATGGCGTTAATTTAGCGGCGAGTGGTGTGTCAGCAACAACTATAGCGCACATGATCTATGCAATGTGGATAGTAGGGGTGTCAGCAAACAACTATAGTAAACAATTACAGCGCACATGATCGCTCCCTGCACTAACAAAAGTGGTGTGTCAGCAACAATTATAGCGCACTTGATTGCTCCCTGCAGTACTCAACAACCCTTACATGGGTTCCTTGAGCATTGACCCTCCATGCAATGTGGATAGTAGGGGTGTACTGTGTCTACTAATGCGACCAAGTGCCCTCAGATCGACGCGCTCCGATCATTAATCAGCATTGACCTGCGCTAGTTCGCACTGCTTCACAATTCCTGGCATGCCTACGAGAATCAAGCGGCTGTATGTTCACACCTCTGTATTATGTGCAACTGGGATCTAACGTCAGAGCCCTTTTCAACGTCTTTTTACATCCTCAGGCGCTGGGTGTTCAAAATGGCGGATGCTGGCAATGCCCATCGGAAGGTCACCATGAATATAGTTGTGCTCTGAATGCCTCCACACCAATACTAAGAGAAATACAAATTCCCGGCTGTGTCTGTGACTCATATCTAAGTAGCGGAACCTATCTGATTGTGGCATTTGGGTCCTCCTCACACAGTGCCGCTGGTATACCAAGGTGTACAAAATCTGTGAGAGTGGCGGGCGTTCTGGAGTGGCTGGCGTTCTCTGACACTTCCCAGCACACCAAACACGGTCTGATAAAGTAAGGGTAAGGAGTAGGCCTGTATATGAACGTCCTACTACACTCTACATTGATCGCTCTATGGC
Source organism: Lissotriton helveticus (assembly GCF_964261635.1). Classification (NCBI taxonomy): domain Eukaryota; kingdom Metazoa; phylum Chordata; class Amphibia; order Caudata; family Salamandridae; genus Lissotriton; species Lissotriton helveticus. The sequence goes on along the minus strand of NC_136059.1, from coordinate 1,352,728,444 downwards.
AGAGCAAGCTTAAGGGAGGCAAATCAATTGCGCTCAATATCTCTCAATATCAATCATCCGTGTTTACTTACTTGTCCTTCCGCCAGACAAGGCGCACCACTCGGTGACAATCGGTGGAAACATCAGGCCCTTATAGTCAGGCAACATGGGTGAGAAGGAAGCAAAAAATCTCAGAAGGCTCAAAGCAGAACCGCCTAACCCTGATTCACCCACCAAGGGCAAAAAGGATATCAACGCTACAATGGATACAATTCTGAACAAGCTGGCGGAGGTACATGACTTAGCAAAATCCACTAAGGAGGCAGTCACAGCCATCAGGCAGGGTATCAGAGATACCAACTCTAGACTGACCGAAACTGAAGAAAGGATAAGCAGGCTGGAGGACTCAAACTAAAGTATGCAAGTCCCTTAAGACTATCACTCACCTCAGACTCCATGGCCAGGAGATTGTCCGAACTTGAAGATAGGAATTGTAGAGGGAATCTTCGCATTTTGGGCATACCGGAGGGTTCCGAGGAAGCATTCATCTCATGCATATCATTCCTAGAATCCTGGTTCTCCCAGGCGACAAATCTGTCCTTTCATCAGCCACTTGAATTAGACAGGGCCCACAGAGTTCCTACTAGAATCTCACCGGCTCAAAAAGGTCCCAGACCTATCGTATGCAAGCCCTTGCATTACCAACACATCGAACAGATCCTGTCCTTTGTTCAAAAAAACAACCACATATTATGGAAATCCAACAAAGTCTTCATCTCACAAGACTATAGCAAAGAGACGGTTGATCTGAGGAAAGGCTTCCTGGCTCTTCGCCCAAGGCTGCGTGCGTTGGGCTATCAGTTTGGGGTCGTTGGTCCAGCGAAATTCAGAGTATTAATCCAAGGGGTTCCCCAAATCTTCAATGACCCTCAGAAACTCAGAAGATTCCTGGATGGTCCTGACGATCTCCGTATGGACACGACAAAAACAGGTTCTTCTGTGGACTGTACATGAGTATCCTTTCTATTATCAGACACCTGCTCTAACATTATGATTTCATTCCTTCCATGTTGCTCTGTTGTTGATGCTTGCAATGACTGTTTCACAGTTACGCGGATGGGTGGGAGGCATGGCCACCGGCTTCTATTGTTCTATTGTTATATGACCAGCTTTACAGCAAACTTGTAACACGTTGTGGATATCACAACAAGGCTAATTTGCAGATGACACGTTTTTATTCTATCAATGTTATTTTGTTGGGAATGTTTACTATGGCTGTTCGTAATTGAATGAGTGATACGGTAACATGGTAACCAACTGTATCAACGTTCTGAACCACCTTACAACTCCTTGGTCATTCATTATAGATTTGCGTTGGTTATGGCAGGTATTACCATGGAAGTGTAGCTTATAACATTAACACAGATAAGCGGATAGTGCGAATAATGCAGATAACGTTATATTGTTATAACTGCATAGCTGGTAATCCCGTGTTCCACGTTTAGCAATGTCAATATACTGATCTGTTTCGAGTAGTCGGATTGTGATACTGTGTTTATGAGATTTGGAAGATCGCACAACCGTCAAAATGTTAAGGCATAGTCCCACTTAGATTACGTTGACTTATTACTACGATTACTACAATTAACTGCACATTATGTGCCAATGTTCTTAAGTTCCGATGTATTGTACTTCTGTAATACTTAACAGTGGTTCTTGTTCGTGGCCTCGGGAGGGACGCTGTTTTCTCCCGTCACCATGTTTTCTATTTTCCTTCAGGGTGGGGTGGGAGGGACTGGGAGGAGGGTTGGTATGGGGTGGGGTTGGGTCCGACTTCAACTTATTGTTTTTTCTTTTTGAAGTTTTAACAGCGTTTCTTGTTTTTTATGGTCTTATTGCTACTATTGTCATTATCATCAATGTTCAAATCCTGTTACACTCAGACATGTGGGCTGTGAATGTTGGAGGGGGAGAGGCTGTCATGACGGTCACCTTCCTTCTAAGGAGTTTCAACATACTCTGAGGCACAACTGGTTGGTTATACTATTAGGGCTCCTATGGTTCTTCCTGTTCACGTGGCAAACATGCACAAACGGTCACATAGTGAGCTCAGCACCTTGCATCATAGTGCTCAGTAACCTTGCCCCTACGATTATTTACCTCAGCACATCTATACATACTCTCTTTATTTGGTGGCAAAATGGAATTCCACTGATCAGGAACGTCAACAAAGTCGGCTCCGCTGAACAAAATTGGTTCAACCGATTACCATTTTCAAATGGCACATAACATAATTAATACGCCATTAGGGACCTTTAAGGTAAACAATTTGAAAATAATCTCACTGAATGTCAAGGGCCTCAATCAGCTGGTTAAGCGGCAGAAGATCCTGGACTATGTTCGAAGGCAGAAAGGGGATATCGTACTCTTACAAGAGACATAGGTCGACGCAAAACAGCTAAACATGATTAAATGTAGATTTTATAGTGAGGTGGTAGGATCCGACGCAGTGGGGAAAAAAACGGGGTGTTGTCGTTGATTGCGAAAAAGTCAAACATTGTAATAGATTCACATACCCCTGACACCAATGGCAGGTGGGTCACGACCAAATTGCTCAAAGACAACTCTGAATTTTACGTCACAAATGTTTATGTACCTAGTAACAACGAGCCGAGCTTCTGGGAGGGCCTCACTAAGCAAATTGGAACTATTCCTGACTCGGCGGTACATATCCTGGCAGGGGACTTTAAGTTACCCTTAGATCCGATCCTCGACAGAGACTCAAGGTGCTCCTATCGTTCAAATAAATCACAACAGCCTTTGTTAACCTCTGCGCCCGGTTCAATTTGGTAGATACTTGGAGATTACAAAACCCTACAGGTAGAGAGTACACATTCTACTCACCACCACACGACTCATTTACACGCATCGATTATCTCCTTATAACGAGCAATGGCACTTCCAGAATAGAGGACACATCAATCGAGCCTAAAGTAGTCTCAGACCATTCCTACATCTCGTTATCTATCTCTAATATTATACCAGTCAGTCGCCAATCAATATGGAGATTAAACGATGAAGTGCTGGAAAAAGACCAACATAGGGAGACCATAGAGAATGCAATCCACTCCTACCTTGAACACAACAAGAGGGGAGATACCTCTGACCTAACGCGCTGGGAGGCATTGAAATACACTATTAGAGGGGTGATTATTAAAATCCAGTCAGCTGTAAATAAGGAATACAACAGGGCTCTTGAAGAGCTAGAAAAAGAGATGTCAGTCTTACAAAGCAGACAACTGACATCCAGAGATGAGTCAACTTTGAATCAATTGTCTAATAAAATATGAGTTCAAGAAAATAATAAGCAAAAGAGCAGGGATATGGTTAGATAGGCAGAAGAGGTTTAAACTGTGTGAGTCAAATAAAGCAGGTAAGAGTCTAGCGGCATACTTGAAATTTAAGGTGCAAAAAAACACGACTAACAGTATAACAGATCTCAATGGGGTGGCATGCTCTGACCCAGACAAGATAGCGGAGATATTTAAAGATTTCTACAATACACTATATTCCAAAAATAAAGATGTAGATGAAGCTAAAATTCAAGACTATCTTAATGAATCTGAACTACCATCCCTCTCTCCCGAAGACCAGGAGATTCTTAATAGACCACTCTCTACTCAAGAAATTGAAAAGGCGATCAAATCTCTAAAATGCGGGAAAGCGCCTGGCCCGGATGGGTTCAGTGCAAAATTCTACAAATGTTTTTCATCCCTTCTCTCCACACCCCTACTACACCTTTTTGGTGAATTTAATGAATCAGGTAAAATCACGGGCAGCTTTCTGAGGCCATTATTGCCAAAAGAGGGGAAAGACCCCACACTCCCTAAAAACGATAGGCCTATTTCTCATTAATTTCGAATGTAAACTCTTTGCTATGATTCTAGCAAATCGCCTTCAAATGCTGCTGCCAAAACTTATCCATTCTTCCCAGGTGGGCTTCGTGAAGAACAGACTTTCCAGTGATAACAGGTTTGTTCTCCTCACCCTTTGTTTTACATCAGGGTACCAGACAGGGATGCCCCCTTTCCCCATCATTATTTTAACTCGTAATAGAACCATTTTTATTCCATATAAGGAACAATGAACGCATCTCCGGGGTACACTTCAACGATTTCACGGTAAAAATCACTGCCTATGCGGACGATGTTCTAGTGATATCGGAAAAGGCTGAGGAGGCCATCACCGCCCTAATGTCCACAATTGACAGCTACTCCCGGGTCTCAGGGTATAAATTAAACAAAGATAAAACGGAGGTAAAACTCCTGAACAACCTAGGCAATAAGGAGGTATTAGGAGACTCCGGTCTGACTTGGCAACCAAAAACTTTTAAATACCTAGGTCTAGACTTCAACCAAGATTTAATATCTTCCCTGCACATCAATGAAGATCTCATCTTCAAGAAAATGTCCAAGTTGTTAGAAGGGTGGTCACCTAAATACCTCTCATGGTGGGGCAGAGCAGAAACCCTAAAGAAGATGATGACTCCCTTAGTAAACTACCTTGCAAGCATGCTGCCAATGACCTTCTCTACTGATTTCTTAAACTAGATTGACAAGCTTTTTAACAACTTCCCCTGGCAAGGGAAGAAGCCCAGAATATCTCTGAATAAGCTGCAGCTATCTAAAGAAAAAGGCAGTCTGGGCCTTCCTAACTTTAGGAATTATCAATCTGCATTCTTGTGCAAACAAGGATCGAATTGGTTAACTGCTAATTCAGATTACACACCGGTTTGGGTAGAGATAGAGAAAAAAATCATTGGTAATGCGCCGCTACCTGCCTTGCTCACTATGGATCTCTCTCATTTGCCCCACTCACGCAACATCCTCCTCAATACTAGACGTGCCCTATTGAGACTAGAACAGACCCACTTAAGACTTAATAAATCTAGTATAGTATCTCTTTGGAGAAACCCCTTAATTAAATTGGAAGGGAATTGCCTTCACTGGGTATCCTGGTCGGAAAAAGGCATATACCTAGTAGGTGACTTATACGAGGGACCCCATCCAATACCTTTTTCGACACTCCAGGCCTCATATGACTTAACCTCAATGGATTTTTATAATTTCCTGAAGTTGAAAACCCTACTCTCCGCGCGCTCCATTAAGCCATACACTCCTTGGCTTATACTCCAACTACCACATCTCCTAAAATCAGGCCATTTTGTCTCAAAAGTTTATAAGCTTCTCCTTCCGCTCCCTAAGAAAGCACACAAACGGAATGAACATAAATGGGAGGCAGAATCCAACTCTACTAACCTTACATTTAATTGGGATAGAATATATGCCTCAGCCTTCTCGAGCAAAATCTCCCCTATCCTGTCTCAAACCAAATACATGCTAATAAATAGAACCTATTGGACTCTGGAGAAGTTTTTTAAGCTGAACTTAAGAGATAGCCCGGATTGCTGGAATTGTAATTCAGCTGTCAGAGACCTTGCTCACATGCTTTTCACTTGCCATTCCTTACAAGTATTCTGGGGAAATATTTATGATTGTATAAAACACATTTTTGGTTTCAAGCCCCCACAGAGAGTTCTCATATGTAATTCTGGGCATCCTTGAACCAAGACTAGCCAATAATTATGATCGTCAGCTATTGGATCTACTACTCATCTTGGCCTGCAAAATCATTTTGGGTAAATGGAAGAATGCTAAAGAGGATAATCCAGCTTTCCATACGTCTTCATGGCGCACTTCACATAAGAAGCTATGGAAATCTTTGGATGCCTCATCATTTTAATTTGATCCACCATGATTCCACGCTCCCTTTGTAATACATTTAAAGTGTAATACATTTAAAGTGCCACAGGTAATTCAGCGGGTTCTCAAATGTCATGATTGAGCTGCACCCTTAAGTATTAAACACGTGCAACATTCAACGTTTTGTATCAATATGTTTATCCTGTATACATTGGTCCGTATATGGCTATTATCGTATTGTCTATCTACTATTTTGTCAAGAGTTAGTGCCAGTGTCCGAGTATGTAACTAATGTCAATCGGTTCTTATTATTATTTGGGTCAGACTCTTTTCTTTATTTCTTTATCCCTTATTTCTTTATTTACTTATTTACTTATGTATTTTATTTTTTCCTATGTATGTATCGTGACTAAATTTTATATCTTATGTTGGATGTTCATTTCCTTTATTCAATAAAAATAACTTGAATTAAAAAATAAATAAATAAATAAAATACATTTATAAAAATTAAAAAAAAACATAGGCAATACCAACCCTGGAGGAGGATCTGCAAACCAAGTTCACATGAGAAAGTCCAGGAGGACTGAATGGGCAAAATAGCCGTCCCTCCGGACTTGATTGAGCAGGGAATAGTGTCTGGTGGACGTGTGCAGAGATGCCCACGTTACTGCCTGGCAGATATCAAGGAGTGGGACTCTGCGTACCAATGCAGTGGTTGCTACCGTAGCACTAGTGGAATGAGCACGCAACCCCACTGGAGGATCCTTCTTAGCTAAAGCATAGCAGATCTTAATACAAAGGACCACCCATTGAGAGATGGTACGTTTTTGAACAGCCCAGCCTTTCTTGGCACCCACATATCCAATAAAGAGTAGATCATCCATCCGGAAATCTTTGGTGAGGTCAAGATAGAATGACAGCGCACATTTAGGGTCCAGATGATGTGTGAGGAGGCGGGAAAAAGGTGGGCAAGGTGATAGTTGTTCTACCTGAAATGGTGTAACCACTTTAGGAAGGAATGAAGGCCTCGTTCTAAGCACCACTTTGTCCGGATGCACAGAGAAGAAAGGGGTCTTGGAAGACAGAGCCTGAAGCTCACTCACCCTGCGAGCAGAGGTAGTGGAACAAGGAAGGCAGCACACATAAGAAATGTGAGAACAAGATTGGAGTTCCACAGGGGCATTATGAAGGGAGATGGATGAAACAGATGAGTAATGCCCTTAAAGTATCTGTTAACAATAGGAGACTTGAACAAGAATGGCTGATCTGGAAGCCGAAGAAAAGCAGAAATAGATGCAAGATAACCTTTGAGAGTGCCCAGAGCAGAGCCCTGCTGGGCCAAAAAAAGCATATACAAATGGACCTCTGAAAGAGGGACAGAAAGGGGATCCACAGCCTTTATTGTGCACTATGCCACAAACTTGTTCCAACTACAGGCGTATACCGATTTAGTGGTGGGACACCTAGCTGCTAAATTGACATCTCAGACTTTAGGCTGAATGTTGAAAGCTGTCAACTGTCGCTGCTCAATGTCCATGCAAGGAGGTGGAGAGTGGACAGGTTCGGGTGAAGAACTGTCGCCTGCTGCTGCGACAGAAGATCCTCCCAAAGGGGCATTCTGATCGGAGGATCGATGGCCATGCTCAGAAGCTCGGGGTACCGGACTCTTCGTGCCCAGTCTGGAGCCACAAGAATAACTTGGGCCCAGTTGCGCTTAATCTTCTTGAGCACTCGGGGCAGAAGTGGTACAGGCGGAAAAGCGTAAAGGTGGCCACAGTTCCATTCGCGTAGAAAAGAGTCGCTGAGCGAGGGCCGCCTTGGAAACTCCACACGCAATACTGCAGACATTGCGCGTTCTCTTCAGTGGTGAACAGATCTAACCAAGGCTCTTCCCACCGCTGAAAGAGACCTTGCAGCACCTATGAATGAAGACTTCATTCGTGATCGATCGAGCACCGGTGGCAGAGTTTGTCCGCCCTGGCATTCAGAGAACGCGCCAGGTGTTGATCCACCAGGGTTCCCGACGTTCTACATACTGCACTGACCCGTCCTCCACCTGACATCCTAGAGATTTGTTTGTGGACTTCCTACTCCGGACGTACCCGTCCTAAAGTTCTTCCGCTTACCGGCCATCAGCCCAGCGCAATTCCTTGGTCCGTTTACCTGTTTTCACCTCTACCCGCTGCGCAGCCGGTCTGATACTTCCACCGTAACCTGCGTGCTAGCATCCCAATTCGGAAAACCAACAGCCCTGAAGAGCCATATCTTTTACACGATGTGACGAAACACGTGTCGGCTAGTTGTATTTTCGTATGTACTGATCAAGATTGAACTATAAAGTAACGATTCAAACAACGCTGGACCTCGATCATATTTATTTGAACTTTTTCCTAACCCATTTGGTTCGGACATAAGAACCCAAAACTGTAATACGTGTGCACAGGACTTGTACTCAGTTGAACCACCAGGGTTATGCCCTGATGTTCCAGCCATGTCCAAAGGCGGAGGAGCCTTCTGACAAAGGGTCCACGACCCCACCCTGCCCTGTTTGGTGCAGTGGTGTTGTCTGTGAACACCTAAACCACTTTCTCTTTGAGAGAGAGAAAGAATGCCTTCAGTACCAGTCGGATCGCCCGGAGTTCCAGCAGGTTGATATGGAGCCCGGACTCTGCCGGACACAAGACGCCTCTGATCTCCACCTCTCCCAGAAGGTTGCCCCATTCCAGGAGTGATGCATCTGTCGCCACCCTTAGATCTGGTTGGGGAAGGGAGAGGGATCTGCCTCTGCCCCAATCTCGGTTCGTTAGCCACAACTGCAGTTGTAGTGTAGTTCCCCCCTAGATCTGAACATAGTCTGAAAGATTCCCCTGATGCTGCGCCCACTGGAATTCAGGTCCCACCGGAGAGCCTGCATATGCCACATAGCATGATCCACCAGCAGGAAACAGGAGGCCATGAGGCCCAGCAGCCTCAGAGTCATTCTCACCGAAATCTGGGAAAGAGGCTGAAACATCGGTGTCATAGCCCAAATTTCCCAGACTCGCTGTTCGGGAGGATATGCCTGAAACTAAACGGTGTCCAGAACAGCTTTGATGAAAGGGAGCATCTGAGACAGAGTCAAGTGTGAAAGCAGCACTATTATAGTGAACTCCAGCGAATGCAAGAGGACCGCCATAGTCTGAAGGTGGTAGACGACAGCCTGGGGCAAGCCCTCCTTCAACAGCCAGTCGTCGAGATAGGGCAAGACTGGAACACCTGAACTGCGCAGATGAGCTGCCACCACCACCATCACCTTTGTGAACACCCGAGGGGCACTGGTAAGACCAAAGGTGAGCACGGAGAACTGAAAATGCTTGTGAACCATAGTTAGCGTCTGTGGGCTGACAAGACGGGAATATGGAAATAAGCATCCTGCAAGTCCAATGCCACCATCCACTCTCCGGGGTTGACGCCAGAAAGGACTTGAGCTAACATGAGCATCTTGAATTTCTCCTTCTGGAGGAAGCGGTTGAGGGCCCGGAGGTCTAGAATAGGACGCAGGCCTTTGTTCTTCTTGGGGTCCAGAAAGTAGCAGGAATAGCAACCACAGCCTACTTCTGGTGGAGGGACCCTCTCTGTAGCTCCCTTGGCAAAAAGAGCGGAGACATCCTGGCGGAGAAGTGCCAAATGATCCTTCAATAAGAAATTGGAAGACGGTGGCATGGAGGGAGGGGTAGTCTCGAAGGGGAGGGAGTAGCCCCTTCGGACAATTTGCAGAACCCACCTGTCTGACGTGATGGATTGCCAATGGAGGTGATGGTGAATCCTGCCTCCAACTGGCTGAAAATGGGCCTGGTACATCGGGCTAGGAAGGTTTAGAGGCAGTGGCGGGGGGGTGAGATGGCGGACTGGCACGTCTGCTAGCTCCCAGATCTGCCAGGATGCTGGGTCCCACATCCGGAGCCAGGTAGGGCAGCTTAGGTGAACCGGTGGCTGGGCTGGGCCGGACGTGGTTGGGCACCCCTTGCGTTGCCACGAAAGAGACAAAAAGACTGGCGTGGAAGGGACGCACAAATAAGGCCCAAAGATCTGGCCATAGCTTGAGAATCTTTAAAGCGCTCAAACGCCGGGTCTCCTTTGTTTGCAAAAACACGACGGCCATCAAAGGGAGTGTCCACCAAGGTTAACTGGACATCTCCCAAAAATCCAGAAGTCCTCAACCAGGCGCAGTGAAGGCAACCGACGAGGCAATCGATCTGCCCAGTGAGTCTGTAGTATCCAGTCCACATCGAATGGCGAATTTGGCTGTCTCTCTCCCATCCAAAACTGCCTGGGAGAGAACAGCCCAGGGCTCCTCCAGGCACTGAGGCAGCACCCGCGTGACCGTATCCTAGATGGTATGGGAGGAGAGACCCAAGAGGCATGCGGTATTCACCGACTGCAGTGCCAAGCTGGAGGAAGAGAACATTCGCTTCCCAAGATGGTCCTGCTTTTTGGATTCCCTATCTGGAGGACCAGAAGGGAACGCCCTGAGAAGAAGAGGATTGGACCACTAAGCTCTCAGGGGAAGGGAGTTGGGTCAGTAACACTGGGTCGCCCAGGGCCGGGCGATGGCGGCGGGCAATTGTCCTCTCCACAGGAGCCCCTGTGCTGGGCTTGGACCAAGTGCTCAGGAGGACATCAGTAAGGGCTTCATTGAACAGCAATAGGGGTAAAGAGGATGCAGCCGCAGGCTGAAGCACCTCTGTCAGGAGGTTAGTCCTGACTGCCACTGAAGGGAGCTCAAGGCCAAGGACCTCGGCCGCCCTTCTCACCACCACAGCATAGGACGCTCCCTCCTCCATAGCAACGGTAGGGGGAGAAAGCAAACCAGTGTCTGGAGAGGTGTCCAGACCACTGGCATCACCCTGGTCCTTTCGCAAGTCTGGTTCTTCCAGCTGGTCAGTTAAAGGGTCCAGCGACCCCTTCCAGTCCTCATCACCACCCTTTGGTCGATAGGGAACACCAGGGATGAACAGGGGAACAAAAGTACCTTCGGACGTCGGCCCAGCTCTATGTCCAAATCGGGGAGGAGGATAGGGGACGGCATCGGCGACAGACACAATCGGCGCCGGGGGCGTCGTCTTTGACAACATCTGTGCCGGAGAAGGTCAAGTAAGTAAGACCGGCGCCGATCTGGATCCAGGCCTGGATCCGCGGGGGCCCTCCAGTGCTGAAGCAGCTGTCATCGAAGGCCCAGGACCCCCGACCCGCTCTGTGGGGCTGCCCAAAGACGAGGTGTAAGGCCTTGTAAAATTGTCTAAGTTGGGCAGGGGATGCTCTGGCTCCCGGAAATAGTGGGGTGAGCGGAGTCATCCCTGAAGCAGGCACCGGATACGGAGCCTTCGAGCGATGATGCTCTGAGTCCCGCATCACTTCAGCCGAACGACAGGGAGAAGGTGAAGAGTGCCAGTGCTTTTTCGCCTTCTTCTTGTGCATGGACTTACCCGAGCACCTCGATAACTTGGAGTGCGACGAGGAGCGGGTGCTCTGCAAACGTGTGACCTTCATCTCGAACGAGACCAGGAGCGACAGGTTCATGATCCGACAGTCGGAGCACGACTTCAGGTCATTGTCACTCTCCAGACACCACAAGCACACAAGATGCGGATCCATCACATACATCATCTTGTGACAGGCACCGCAGGCGTTTAAGCAGGTCCAAAGTAGGGACATCCCTTGCACATCAGGAGTCGAAAACTCAAAAAAGAAGTCAACAAAAAGTCACAAAAAGCTTGCCAAAAAACAACTAAGGGGTAGCTCTTCCCGGATCTGTGCTAAGCTTTCGCGGAAAAAGAAAGAACCGACGTCAGCGCACAGGGGCGGCGTCTAAGCAGGTAACGCGACGTCAAATATGCAGGAACAGAAAACTACCAACGTAGCAGCAATTTGACATCTGCCTGAAATGAAGAGGGACTGCATCCATCCCATAGTCCAGAAGAGCAGGAACAGAATAAAATTAATGCAATGCAACCTAGGCACAGACATAACTAAATCTTTGCAGATGGAATCAAGGATCAGACCATAGGCATGATAATCAACATGTCTTTGAGAATGCAAATACCAAAATACATAGTCTGAAACTTAATTAAGCTCCTACATAGGCAGGAGCTCTGGACTTCAACAAGATGAGGAAAAGTATCTGAACATCAGGCCTTCTGCAGGTTGGCCAGAAATGTTGGCAACGTCTTTCAAACAGCCCAAGTCATTACTTTCAAGGATCAGCTAGTAATGACATGTTAACATAAACTTTCTACATGTCCTAATTTTAAATAACATGCACCCTGCCTTGTGGGCTGCAAGACTTACATAGAGTGTAATGTATTAACATTTAAAAGTACGGATTTGACCTATTAAATGGTTAACTTTGACAGGTCAGATTACAGTTTTTACATTGCCACTGTCAGGCTACATGATCAGCTTCAGTTTGCACTGCCACTGTAAGGCATAGCACAATTGGTGCTCCAGTCCACTTAAAGCATTAAACTTAAGGGCCTGGTTACACTTCTTACCATCTGGTAGTGTCCGATAGGCAAGTTAAAACCACCAATTAGGATTATGACAAATCAACCTTGTCAAAAGGGGAAGCACAGACACTTTAGCACTGCTTAGCAGGGGTAGTGTGCAGAGTTCTCAAGCCAGCAAACATATGGGGCCAAGCAAAAGTTGAAAAGTCTGAGGTGACCACACATAAAAGGTGGATTTCCTACAATTCCTGTCAACTTCATCCATATACTTCCTGGACAATAGGAAGGGACAGAATGGCCAACACCAACATTTGCAAATATTGGGACCGATGTAGATGGATGAGAGGATAAGAATGTCAGATTGCCTGGGGCTGGTCAATGACAATGAGCAACCTCAGAGGCCAACCTGTACAGAAACTGCTGAAATCCAAGTAGACAAAACTGAATCTTGAAAAATCTCATTTGAAAGAAATAAAGGTTATGATGCTAGGTGACAGACTGCCAAATGTTTGTCAAAATAAGTCATCTTGCTCAAAAACGACCTTAAAAGACAAGATCCTCAAAGGGGCTGCTGATTTGAAATCAGGAGTGACTGAGCCAGAAACACTCAATTTGTTAAGTTACCGGATACTCAACAGAGGAGCCTCCTCACAGTCAGTGCAGAAAAAGAAAAATTCTGCTTCCTCATTAATATTTTGAGCCATAGAGTCATTAACTGAGACATGAGCAAGACTCATTTACTTATCAAAGTTTCTAGAGAAGCTTGCTTTCTTACAAATTTGAAAATGTGTTAAGCGCAATAATCTCATAGACACTCAATAAGCCTGTTTCTGCTCTGGCCATTGCACAGAGCTAGTCACAGTCTAGATGACATACAGTTGTTGTTGAATGTTAGAGGCTCAGGGCCTTGGTTATCCTGGACCTCTTGGGATCTTTGACACAATAAACAAGTTACTTACCTTCAGTAATGCTTTTTCCTGTAGAGACGATCTACCAGCAGAGTCCTCACCTTAGAATATTCACCAGGCATCAGACTGCACCTGGAAAATCTTGAGCACTCTGTGCGCCAGTAGGTGCCGTTGATCAGCTTTGCATTGGAACTGACATGCACAGAGCCTATATAGGAGCCACCCCGGAACGCTGACATCAGTTTAAATCTTAACTATTTCCATGCCAAAAATGCAGAGCCACGTCAAACTGATTTATTGACCAGAGTTCAGAATCGAACAGGATATTAGGGAGAACCGCCAAGGAGGATGGAGGGATGGTGAGGAATCTGTAGTTAGACAAAACCTCTACCAAAAAATATGTTACCGAAGGTAAGTAACTTGTTCTTCTGATAGAGACTACAAACCATAGATTCCTCACCTTAGAATAGATACCCAAGTAATAACTCCCTGAAGGTGGATCTGTGTAGAGACTTAGAGCCGAAAGCCTGGAGGACCAAATGGGCAAAATGCCAATCATGAGGGACCAGACTGTCCAATCAGTAGTACTTCAGGAACATACAGCGGGGCGTCCACGTGGCAACTAGGCAGATGTCCAGGACAAACACCCCATGGCATAATGCACTGGAGTGAGCCTGCAAGTCCTCAGGGGATTGCTTCTTCCCCAGTGGATAGCAGATTTTTACACAGAGTACTATCCATTTGGAGATGGTTTCTGTACGGCCTTGCCCTTCTTCGCTACGGTGCACCCAATGAAGAGCTGAATGTACACCCAATTACCTTTAGTGTGATAAATAAAGAATGACAGAGCACTTTTAGGATACAAATGATGGACTGTGTGCAAAATGACTCAAATGAAAGGGAACATCTGGGAAGGAGCCATGTGTGACTTTGGTATGTTGATAGTGAACCATAGTGAATGCAGAAGGTTCTTGTAGTCTGGAGGTGGGAGAGGACTGCCTAAGGTGAGCCCGCCTTCTACAGCCGAGGTATAAAAAGACTGCCCTAACCTTGGCAGATGAGCCACAACCATTTGTGAATACCTGAAAGGGACTGATGAGATCAAAGGGTAGAATTGCGAAATGGAAATGCTCATAGCATACTGTGAACCACAGGTAACACTTGTGGGCCGGCAGGACAGGTTTGTGGAAATGTGTCCTGCAGGTCCAGCTCTACTCTCCAGTCTCCACGATCCAGGGCAGAGACAGCTTGAGCCAATGTAAGTATCTTGAATTACTCTTTTTTCAGGAAGGTGTTGAAAGGGTGCAGATCTAGTATAGGGCAGGGTACTCCATCCTCCTTAAGTACCAGAAAGTAGTGGGCATAACAACCGTGCCCTACTTCTGGCGCAGGCACAATCTCAATAGCTCCTTTGACCAAAAGAACCTGCACTTCCTGATGAAGCAAGGAAAGACGGTCATCAGCTGTTCATGGGATGGTGTGGTTGAGGTGTTTCCAAAAATAGGTAGGGCGTACCTCTTTTGCACAATCTGAAGCCCCCACATGTCAGATGTAATCGCCGACCATTTAGGCAGGTGGTGCCTGACTTTGCCAACGGAATGGCTGTGCTGGATGGAGGGTACATTAAAGGCACTGGGTGGTTATGGCAGCTGGAGGGGCAGCGGCCTGGGGAGTATGCTGGGCTCCAGGGGGCTGTCTTCGAAAGGACAGTGCAGGATGGTGAACTGGGACAGCTGGTATTGCGGGCCCACAAGGTTTCCCTTCCACCTCTGCAGTAAGGGTGAAAGGACTGCTGTTGCGGCTGGTCGAGACAGAAAGGCTAAGTGATCGTGCAGCAACCGTGCTCTTGTGAAAGCATTCGAGCACAGCATTTTGCCAAATAGGAGGAAGCCATTGAAGGGCATGCCAATCAGTGAAGACCCCCAAAACTCAGACGAATTAACCAGCGCCACCGTATAAGCCATGGCTCTTCCCAGAGAGTCCATGTTGTCAGGTCCGCCAAAGCTTAGTTGAGGATGGTACAGCCTTCCTTAGGCAGCATGGAAAGCAGCTGAGTCCCACAATGCTCAGGAATATTGCCCCAAGAGGCATGCGGTGTTCACCAACTGCAGGGCAAGGCTGGCGAAAGAAAAGAGATACGTCCCAAAGGTGTCCAGCCTCTTGGATTACCTATCTGATAGTTTGGTAGGGGAAATATTTGGTCTGACCTTCGTTGTTGAGGCCTGCACCACCAGAGGGCGGGTAATGAGAGGAGGGGGGGACGGGGGGGGGGGGGGGGGGGGTCTACCAGAGCAGGACACTGCAGATGGGCAATTATTCGGTGCACTGAAGCGCCTGTGCAAAACGTTTCCCAGGTCCCTGGTAGGACGTCCGTAGAGGGCTCATTAATGGGAAGCTTGTGTTGCTGCACCTCTGTCAAGACATTGGGCTTAATTTCGATGAACAGCTGCAGGAGATCGAGAACCTTAGCTGACCTGCGCATCACTATTAAAACGAAAAAAGAGAAAAATAATGCCAGAGTTGGGAGGTATCCCGACCACTGGCATCACCCAGCTCCTCATACCAGTGGTCGTCATGAGGGTCCTATAGGGAATCATATACATTCTCCTCATCCCCACCTATTGGAAGATAGGGCCTTTTGAAAAGTGGAAAGTCCAGGGGATGAGAATACCTGAACAGTGACGAAAACAATGTTGAATGGCCCCAGGGAAAATAATGAGCTTTTTGTCTGTGGCAACTGGGATGACCCTGAAGGTATGGAACCCATTGGATGGAGGCACCCGTGGCAGCATTGCTCTGGATCTGGGGTGGATCAAGAAGTGCCAGTTGGAATTGAGGGCAACCTACGGATGGTAACCTACCAGGCTCAACTTTCAGCTCTGTGGGGCCCAAAGGTGCTCCAGAGGGAGCCAGTGTCCCAAAGATGGCATTCATGGCATAATAAAATATTTTCATTGGGAGGGTGTCACCTTGGCACTGGGAAACTCGGGATAGCGCAGAGTGGGTCAAATGCCGGCTCAGCAGGTGGAGTGCGGGAGCAGGGCCTAGAAGCCCGATGTCAAGAAGGTGAAGCTTAAGAGCACTTTAACTTCTTTTGCTCTTTAGACTTACTTAAATTCAACAAGGATGTCTTGGAGTGGGAAGACTACTGTTGATAGGAACGGCCCGACATCTACCACAGGAGCGAGACCGGGACCTAATGCGAAACCTTCTTTTGCTGCGCCGCCAGGAGCTTCATTGACTGCTTGCAATCACCTTTGATTGCATCAACTTGCATGACCCCAGGCACCAGGGTTAATCCAGTTGGGATCGAACACAGACATCTGCCTGTGGCATTCCTCGCAAGGCTTTAGCTTGAATATTCTGCAGGGGACATGATGTCATAGCACTCTGGGAGCAAAGTAAAAATAAAAATGACAAAAAGATTTATCAAATAATGACTGAGGTAGCTCTCCGGATTTACGCTATTGGTGAGGAACAAAAGGAAATGATATCAGAGAGCTGGATGGCACTGTGTCATCACTTCCGACACAGAAAACACTGAGCCAAAGTACTCCACCTACCGGCACCCACAGGACCTGCTCAAGATTTTACGGATCAAGTCTGACGCCTAGGAATGATTCTAAGGTGAGGAATCTACTACTGGACTTCTCGATTATTGGACATTTTTAGAGCCAACTGTCGCCCTACATTTTTTACTATGTTTCTCCTCTTGGAACAGCCTGCAGCATCTGGAAATGGTAACTGGTAGATGAGATAACTGCATCAATTGAAGAATACACGGGTATTCTGTTTTCAACCATTACCCCATAAGATTTAACCTCGTCCTCGAGGGGCCTTATAGTACATTTCACACCTCGTAGATATGAGAAGGCCTTCAGTCTCAGATTTCTTCCAAGTTCATGAGTGGATAAAGCTGGAGTCCACTAATAACCGAGTAAGACTGAAAACCATGGTGACTTTTTTATTGCAGTCATTTTCTTGATTTGATAAACTGAACACCACCTGGTTGTCTTCGGCATAGGCCATGAACATTCTGGGGGGAAAAGCAGATCATTCAAGGTTTGACACATGTTGAACAGTAGTGAAGCTATGCAAGATTATAAGGGATGTTTACATGGTGGATTAAGCTGTGGCTGCAGCCAATTCCCACCTGTCTGATGGAATTTTCTCCCACCGGTGAGGGACAATCTCAACCTACCCAAGCCAGATGATGTGTGACTGCAGAGCAACCACTGGGTCACTGGTGCGCAGTGATGAATCCTCTACTCTGAGATCTTCTGATAAGGGAGCAAGTGTTGCATGAAATCTATCTTGTTGGAAACTTTACTGTTGAGGCAGTGGTGTGAGCATCTGTCAGGCGGCACCGCTATGGACACCTCTGGCCAGAGACTGCGCGCCTCTCTTGTTATCTACAAAACATAAGGGCATTACTGCTGCAGAAGCTTTTGTCTGTTCCTTTTTGATTTTCTCAAATGTATCAATCTTTGGTTCAAACAAGTGTTCCTCATCAAAAGCAAAATCAGCAAATGCATTCGGACATCTTCCAAGAAACCAGAGAGTGTGAGCTAATTATGGCATGCAATAGAAGTCTGGTGTTGCACCAACAGCAGGCCAGGTCTGCTTTGTGAAAAGCCATTAAAATTGCACCATTAGAAACTACATTGTAATCCTGCACATCCTTCCTTGCTCTTTATCACTGATCACTTGGAAGAATCTGTGTAACGTCCTTCATTTCTTCTGTCATATCAACTGCACAGGATTTGTAAATAGGCTATTTGACAGCTCCTGCACTAGATATTTCTCTGCAGAGTCTGCACTTTTTCTTAATATTAAGAGATAGTAAATATGTCAGAGGATTGAAGTAATTTTTAAGAGCTGTGTGAATTACTACAGAATCCAATTTTGTGTGGTGATATATATATATATATATATATAAAATACCTACTGGCAGTCGCCAGTAGGTAGTTATAGTTAGGACCAACTTTCCATAGGAAATCCAAAACATTCTATTTGGAATAACTTTGGCGCTGGTGGACGAATCTTCGCAAATTTCTCCCAAAATGGCCTGCTCCGTTCTGCTCCTTCCCTGAAAGTTTGGGGGTGATTCGTCAAGCGGGGGCCGAGAAAAAAAGGGGATCCCAAAACGTGTTTTCCCCATGCAAATTCCATAGGGACCTTTAGCCAGGGCTACAGCCCGAACGGCTGAATGGAATTACACGAAATTTGGCAGAGAGGTAGAGTTCGGTTCGCAGATTGTGGTTTTTGTTAAATGGTGTAAATCCGTTCAGTAGTTCCTGAGAAAATCAAAAGTAAAATCATAGTGATATCTAGAGACGACGTACGGCACGCGTACGCAAATCCGTACAATTACGCGCACGAGCTGCATGCTGATTGGAGGTCAACTGTCTGTTAACACTCCAAACCAGGAAGTGTTGGCAGCCATCTTGTGCCTCTGTAGCACCGAGTCACAAGAAAACTGTACAAGAAAGTTGAACAAGCATTTACAATGCAATAGGTCTCGGGTTAATTAAGTTTGAGCTATTGGCATTGCTGAATATTGCAACACCAACTGCAACAAAAGTCTATATATTGTAGGCCAAAAAAATGTGTATTTATCTTTGTAGCAATGGTGGCATGCTGCACTTTAGATGAATATGTGCAGTGACGGATAGTGGAGTATGCCTGGTGAAAGTGTGCACTGATGGCTGGAGGAGTGTGCCTGCTGAAAACGTGCACCGCCTACAGCACCGCTCAACCCCCAGTGTGTACAGCACCGCTCAACCCCCAGTGTGTACAGCACCACTCAACCCCCGGCGCGTACAGCACCGCTCTACCCGCAACGCCTACAGCACCGCTTAACTCCCAACGCCTACAGCACCGCTCAACTCCCAACGCCTACAGCACCGCTCAACTCCCAACGCCTACAGCACCGCTCCACTCCCAACGCCTACAGCACCGCTCAACTCCCAACGCCTACAGCACCGCTCAACTCCCAACGCCTACAGCACCGCTCAACTCCCAACGCCTACAGCACCGCTCAACTCCCAACGCCGACAGCACCGCTCAACTCCCAACGCCGACAGCACCGCTCAACTCCCAACGCCGACAGCACCGCTCAACTCCCAACGCCTACAGCACCGCTCAACTCCCAACGCCTACAGCACCGCTCAACTCCCAACGCCTACAGCACCGCTCAACTCCCAACGCCTACAGCACCGCTCAACTTCCAACGCCTACAGCACCGCTCAACCTGCAACGCCTACAGCACCGCTCAACCCGCAACGTCTACAGCACCGCTCAATTCCCAACGCCTACAACACCGCTCAACTCCCAATGCCTACAGCACCGCTCAACTCCGAACGCCTACAGCACCGCTCAACTCCGAACGCCTACAGCACCGCTCAACTCCGAACGCCTACAGCACCGCTCAATTCCCAACGCCTACAACACCGCTCAACTCCCAACGCCTACAGCACCGCTCAACTCCGAACGCCTACAGCACCGCTCAACTCCCAACGCCTACAGCACCGCTCAACTCCCAACGCCTACAGCACCGCTCAACTCCCAACGCCTACAGCACCGCTCAACTCCCAACGCCTACAGCACCGCTCAACTCCCAACGCCTACAGCACCGCTCAACTCCCAACGCCTACAGCACCGCTCAACTCCCAACGCCTACAGCACCGCTCAACTCCCAACGCCTACAGCACCGCTCAACTCCCAACGCCTACAGCACCGCTCAACTCCCAACGCCTACAGCACCGCTCAACTCCCAACGCGTACAGCAGTACTCAACGCGCAACACCTACAGCACCACTCAACGCGCAACACATACAGCACCACTCAAACCGCAACTTCTACAGCACCACTCAAACCGCAACGTCTACAGCACCACTCAAACCGCAACGTCTACAGCACCACTCAACCCGCAACGCCTACAGCACCAATCAACCCGCAACGCCTACAGCACCACTCAACCCGCAACGCCTACAGCACCACTCAACCCGCAACGCCTACAGCACCACTCAACCCGCAACGCCTACAGCACCACTCAACCCGCAACGCCTACAGCACCACTCAACCCGCAACGCCTACAGCACCACTCAACCCGCAACGCCTACAGCACCACTCAACCCGCAACGCCTACAGCACCACTCAACCCGCAACGCCTACAGCACCACTCAACCCGCAACGCCTACAGCACCACTCAACCCACAAAGCCTACAGCACCACAACCCGCAACGCCTACAGCACCACTCAATCCCCACCGCGTACAGCACCACTCAATCCCCACCGTTCACAAAGAGAGTCCTGAAACCAATGTGTGGTGCAAAATTAAACTTTTGATGCTCTTTGTAGCTCCTCGTAACTCCAGCTCTCGCAAGAGGAGCTAGGAGGCAAAGGTGCAGTGTACTTTTCAGGACACAGCACTGCAGCTTCCAGGCACCTTCTTGGTAATCTACCAGCGCTGCACACTGACCTCAAGATGCTCCACTTTAGAAGGACACCCTAAGAGCCGACAACTACTCCAAGGCAAAACATGTGCTGTAGACAGGGGGCTCTTTGCACTCAAAAAGCAGACTGACTCCAGGTTCCACGGGAGTCTCACAAGCAGGTCAAGGCAAATCAGGGAGGTGGGCACAAAACAAAGGTTTGAGTTTATGGAAAAGACCAGTCCAGCTGCTTCGGTCAGGATCCCACTGAGGAATCTTCAAATAGCCCCTCCTGAAGCTGTGGGTTCAAGCAGGCTCCCCTGAGAACTCAAAGTTTATGGGCAGGTGAGAAATGTGACTCATTCAGGGGGCATATTTTCACTGAAGTTTTTTTAACTTATTTCTGCTTGGAGGGAAGCAATCAGTGATTATTATACGCCAGTGGTTGTAGGTGGGGCCCACCAGCACTCTTTTTGGGGACAAGTACTTATTTTTAATCATCAGGCTTTGACCCAGAACAAGCAAGAGAAAACACTAAAGCAGGAGACAAGGAGCAAGAGAAATGAAGGATAACAGTGAGAAGGAGAGAAAGCCAGGATGAAAAAGAACCTGGGAGTGTGAGATAAAGAGGCAAGAGTGTGTGGCGGTGGACGAACAAGGACTCAGGTGGAATCAAGATTTAACGGCCTTGGAATTGTATAACCCCAATATTAGGAAGAGCCGGTGTCAGGCTTCTGAGGGCTGCGCGATCCAGTGCTTAATTTGTGCCGGGGCAGGCTTCTGAGGGCTGGGCGATCCGTTTCCACCCACCATATATTGGCATCTTGGTAGCGAGGCAGGGCTGAAATGAGTACAGGGAGACTTTTTACTACAGGAGCTGAACCTGGCAAACAAAATATTTTTATTGCTTCAAGGGAGTGGTTCTTTTTTTTAAATTATGCTTGAAACTGCAGTGCTTTACACTTCACCAACAGTTCTCTCCAATTATATTACAGAGTTTTCTCCACTTCTGGACCAAGAACCCTTCACTTCCTCATCCTCCAGTGCCCCCCCCCCCCCCCGGATGCTGACATCCATTGTTATTAGAACTGAGCATATGTATTGAAAATAACTCCCCTTATTAAGTTGCCCTTCACCAACCATCAACTCAGATCTTGTGATATCTGTGGTGTAACTACAATCAACTGTGTGTAATTGAGGGGTTTTGGGGCCCAGTGATCCAAGAGATTATTTACTGTGAGTTTGGGGTGGTATAACGACAAGGAAAATTCAACCTGCAAACATATAGCCCTAAGTGGCATGAATAGATCGCATTATTAGTAGATTACTATTTTTTTCATTCCTTTCTGCAATAGGTGTGTTAGGTTTGTGCTTCTGTCTTCTTGTGTATTTTGTGGAGTTTATAGTAGGCATAGAATGATGGGAATTGATTTGAAAGTCGAAGTAGTAAGATTTTTTTTGTAAGTAGTGGTCCCCTGGCAGTTGGGTGTCTATTCATCTGCATCTTC
This sequence comes from Lissotriton helveticus, assembly GCF_964261635.1. Lineage (NCBI taxonomy): Eukaryota > Metazoa > Chordata > Amphibia > Caudata > Salamandridae > Lissotriton > Lissotriton helveticus. Next base: position 1,352,706,366 of record NC_136059.1, on the reverse strand, counting down.
TCCCCTCACCCCCCGCCCCCTGCCATGCATTGATCCATTGCACTTTTTTTTTTACCGACCTAGAATAGATGAAAGGCAGACTTTGCCCGGCGGCAGTTCGAACATGTGATGGGCACGTTCACGGATCTCTGCAGCAGGCAATGCAACCACTCCTCTACCGCATATTATTAACTAGTCCTAAATCAGTAAATAGCTGCAACTGTGTGCAGTACAGAAAACATCAAAGATACGCGAAGCGGTGCAATACGTCACTAGACGCTACTCCTCTCTCAACAGAAACAGGAACAGAGTAATGCCTCCTCCCCTGCAGCACTAAGACTTAGCGCAGGAGCTTCGTTAGTGCATAGACGCCTGCTTCCACCATGCCTCCTGTGCCACCCTCGCCCCTCCCCCACCGCTTCCTTCTCGTCAGGTTCACTTAGCGCTCCGAGTCGTCCAAACACTGAACCAGACAAACGGGTAAGTTACGCGCTCCCCAGCCTAGGCAGGGTGTGCTTGTAATCACTTGTTTACAGATTCCAATCCTCACAGAGCCGTCTCAGACTTTCATCCTTATGAGGCAGATAACATGAATACTATTTAGTGGCTTAATAGTTCCACCTGTTGCCTGTAGCACTATTAAACGGCACATTGGTGGAATCCAAACTCTGTGCATAAATAACATGTTCATCATTATATGGCAAGCTTCGAAAAGCACCACAAATACATGCACATGACGTGAGACTGTAAGAGTGCGCGTGGTGGCAGCCTGTCACATACCTGGCCTCCTTTCTGCGTGGCCCACGCTGTATCCCGTGTGACCCACATAACATGGGTAAAAGCAGTTCTTCCACGGGTGGTGATAGCGCGTGCCAGTGCCGCTTGCAAGGCGCCCCAAGACGATAAAGTGCAACAGTACTGTCACAAAAGCTGCCTTGTTTCCCCAGGGGATCGGCGTGTCCGGTCTCCATTCTCACTTCGGAGCAGTGTGAGTTCTCGCTTTGTTAATGATAAATAAAGTGTGTACAGACACTCATGATAATACTACGGGGAAGCAGAGCTCTCGGGATCCTCAGGTTCTCGGGGTGCAGCTTTTCCCCTCCCTTGAGCTCCGCCCGGGGGGTTGAATGTGTGCCCCATCTCATGCCAGACAAGCATGAGTTCTTTGTTTTTAGTTTTTTCTCTTTATCTGATTTAAGTGCAAAAAGATGTATTATTAATAAGAATAAGGAGGCTGCGAGGCCGCCCCGGGTACATCTGCTCCCCTCCCTTCAACTGCACCTCTGTCAGTGTTGACGTTAAGTGAAGGGCCGATCCCAGAATTCACCGGTGTTTGCATATCTCGAGACTCCTCTCCCCCCCCTTGCACTCACATCGTGTTAAGTTACCATGGGTTTATTAGTAGCTTAAACGCCATTTTTGCTTTCCTGCTCTGCTTCGCACTTGTGATATTGTTTAGAGAAGGCTGAGTATTTTGCTTCACATGAGAATAATTTGTTATGCTACAGTGGTAGACTGCCTCGCTAGTTTAGTGTGTATAGTGAAAGCATGGAACATCAAGGTTATCTTGGTCACTGTGTCTGATATTCGGAATGATCCTCGCACGTTCGAGCCATAACACATATGCAGCTGTGGCCACCTCTGATACTGGCGCGCTTAATAATGCACTGTGCAGGCATGATTACATACAGTTGGAGAACATTCGTATCCTGACAGTTTGTGCAGAACTCAATGTGATCCACTACTGCTGAGTACCAGAGGTATGGGTCCGTAGTTATAAACTAACCTGCTAGGTAGGGAGGGTGAAATCTAGGTATATTTTAAATCTGTTTCCCTTTAGCATTATAAGTTGCTTTCTCCCTTTGTATTCTATGGAATAGTAACAATGCTGACAACCTTGTTTCTGATAATATGTTTGCTTGTATTATCTAAGGTACTGCACATGAGATTACGGCGTTAGAAATAAACATTTCAAACTTGCACGTGTCTTTATTTACTCCTTGTTCTGGACTGGTGTAAGACTAGAACGAAAGAGTGCTCTTTTTATCCACCTTACTTGAGGTAATCTAAGTCGCATGTTCTGGGTTGACTAGTCATTGGTGTTTTTGCTATAGGACGAAGAACCAATGAGTCACTGATTGCTAGTCTGTTAGGGGGTTTGGGTACTAAGGTGGGTTTTGGAACACCGTAATTCACTGAGGTCCTAAGTCTTTATACACAGTTCTGTGTAGGAGCAGAATCCCTGCAACAGTAGTTACAACAAAAAGTCTCGATAAAGGGCTTTGAGTTTGAATCGGAATATGAAATTGAAGAATAATTGATAACCCGAGCCAAGAAAGGGAGCAAGTGTGCAAATTTCACTGTGCCTTCGGCCCGGGTAGTTGTTACAATAAAAAGGCTCGATAAAGGCCTGCACTTTGAATAGGAATATGAAATAGAAGAATAGTTGATAATCACAGCTAAGGAATTCAGCAAGTAGTTGTGTGTATGTGTGGATGATGTGTTGATTGAGTGGAAGATCAAAAAGGTGAAAAATAAGAAAGGCTGGAAACACGCCAACTACCCACTGCCTTGTCAGTGAAGTGGATCTTTGGATATCCAGCTCATTACACAGATAGGGTGTTGGATTCCGCAGTGGGAGCAAGAGAAACGAGTACCACATCTAAGGAAGCAAGCTAGTGCACAAAGTACACACAGTGTGCGGTAGAAAGGATGCAAGAAAGGACGCAAGTGTGCAAATTACCCACTGCCACTCACGGGTAGTAGTTATCAAGAAGGCTGAATAAAGGGCCTGCACTTTGAATTTGAATTAAAGAAGAATAATTGATAACCCAGCCAAGAAAGGCAGCAAGTAGGTGTGTGTATGATGTTGATAGAGCGGAAGATGAATAAGGTGAAAAATAAGAAAGGCTGCAGACATGCAAACTTTCCACTGCTTTGTAAGGGATGTGTGTGTTTAGTGTGTGTTGTGTTGTGATGTATTCCTATAGGTTCTGTATCGATCCCCCTATTCCTGACCCTATTCTGGTTAACAAACTAACAAGTTAACTAGCAGCCATCCCATGAGGCAGAAAACCCCCATGATGCAGGAACCGTTATCTGATAAAGCCACACTACGGCACAGGAGCGTGTTATCTGATTAGGTCATAACGCTTGCCATCTAATTAGACAAGCGATATTCCTCCAGCCCCTGATAAGGCATACGGAGTTCTCAAAACAAATCAAACCTATGACAACCTGGGAAAAACCCTGCGGCCATTGTTTTGATTTCACCGAGAACTTCAGCAAAAGAATGTGCTAACGACCTGGTCGTATGACATCCTTATTGACGTATCTATGTCCATCCTTACGTCAATCTCGGCACCTTAAAGGTATAAATATTACCGATATTGCCCTATGCAAACACACGCGGTGGTGACGAGGACGGAGCAGCCAGACTTGCCGAAGCCCAGAGCAGAGCAGACCCCGCTGGCGCAGCCCTGCCTTCCTGACGCGCTGAGAACGAGAAGCCGTTTTTCTCCTGCCGAGAAATCCAGCTCCGGCGCTTCCGGGTAGCCCTCGCAGGCAGCCTGGAATATCGAGACCAGAGACGAGAGATACCATCCCTCATCCATCCTAGATTCCAGGTACAGAACTGAATAACCCCTCGCAGAGAATTCTTTAGTCAGTCACTTGGCAAAACAAACTTAACTTAAACTGTAACTTTCTATTCCCGCCCACGCATTAGACTTAGGTCAGGTACACGGGGTAGGCGTAGTTAGAAACACCAGTTGAGTACGATTAGTCAAATGTATATGTGTATGTAATATATCTTATTCATTTTAAACCTTCATATGGCCTAGAAACCATATCAATGTTTTTACAGTATTATTTTATACTTCTGCTTTTAATGTATGCACTTTACTTAACCATAAGTATTGCAATAATATCGATCCATTTCTCTTGTACGAGAAAAGAGACTGATCAATAAATTACATCTTTTATTGAACACGCCCGTCTCTTCCTTTTCTCTACAATCTGATGAGACTAAGAATGCACGTACTGACTGAGTAAAATAAATTGCCTTTTGTTTTCACACGACTCTCGAGATACACTCTTGATTAGGGGAGAGCAAAGTTGTCATGTTCTATGGTTGTCAGAAACTAAATCCCTTCTTGTCTATCAAGGGAGGTTCAACTCCTCCTTGCCTATTCGAGAAAGTTTCTAGTGAACTCTGAGCTAGCTGGCAAACCCAAAACTTTAAGTCTAATATCGACAGTAGTAGACCTAGTTAACGTCTGGTCTAGGCCTATACTATTGAAGGTATTATTCCAATGCGCAGAGCCTATTGGGATAATAGGAACTACACTACATGGCGCCCAACGCGTTTGGAAGGGCGATAAAATTAACGTAAGACATTTAGAGTAACTCAGTCGTGCTTTCTCACTCAGACCCCTTTTTCCATAATACTCCAAAGACGTCTGGAGTGGGCGAAAGGTAATATCCGCCAAACCTCGCAGGAGGAAACTCCTATGTATGGTACTTGGTATAGTCAACGTTGAAGGATAAACCGTTCCAAAATATTGTGCATCTAATCTTTGTTTCCATAAGAAACCTGATCTGCAAACAAACAAAATAACCTTCTGGACAGTACAATGTCAGACAGTGAAGGAGAAAGAGAGGCAGTTAGATTAGCAACTGAACTCGCAGCAGCTGATGCTCTACTGCTAGACGCAGACCAGGATATAATACTCATCCCGGTCATCAAAAGGAAATCTATAACCTTAAAACTTATAGAAAATGGACTGACACCTAGAGGTGGTACAGTCATATTCGTAATTGAGGCACACGAATATCGGCAGACAGAGGTATACTATTCATGGATACATTTTCCAGCAGCAAATGCTGTAACAAAGTACTTCCACTATTACAAAGTAGAGGAACCTCCTGGAGAGTACACTCCTTTCGAGGAGGTGGAAGTACCACTTAAATTTCAAGAGCATTTGCTCTTATTTAATGGCGCCCTAAAACACAATAATCACATCACCAGGCTCGGTCCTTTAGGTAGACCAGGAGCAACGTGGCCGGTCCTAGCCGGATACACACCACATCCAGACATCAATGGGATGTCTGCAGCAGAGCTGTTAACACAGTTGAAACAATTAATAAAATTACATAGACAATTAGTCCAATATGTGATGCGGACTTCAACAATTCAACCAGCAATTAAAATTCCACAGCTGACCCCTCACCAGGGGAACACAAATAAAATTACACCACAGAACATACAATCCTGCCTAGGTAAAGTACCAGCTAAACGGGAACAAATACCATTCTGGTTAGCACAAAAAATCACCCAAATAGAGGCTGTGTTTCCAGACACCACCCCGTTAGAAAAACACAGGATTCTGACTATCTGTCTTCCAATGGGAATCGCACCACACATTGAGGACTGTGACACTTGGGGTACAGTCTTTGCTTCCATCTACACAAAAACGCACGGTGTTCCATCCATTTCGGTAATACCAGATGTGCTAAAACAAATTCAAGACGAATATGGTCCAGAACCCGCTTTAACTCTTGGTATGAAATTACTAAAAGACTTCAAGCAGGTCTTGGCTATATTATTAGCCAACATAAAGGGAGAAGCAGCAAACGTGGCGATCCGCCAGAGGCTAAAAGAGACAGATATAGCAGACCAACCAGCTGAAATCGCCAGAATCATAGAAAAATCCTATGAGGAACTAGGTAGAGATAGTTTAGGTGGAATACCAGTAAAACCACAACTGATTGAAAGTCCTGAAAAAATATTTTTTAATAATAACTCAACATCACAAAAAAAGAGCTGGGATGGAAACAAACAATCCAATCCTAAAGAAAAGAGATTCCAGTCCAGAGGAAGGTCTCCTCGGCGGAGAGAAAAATCTCCGAACCAAAGACACAGGTCACCCCAAAGTGACCCCTCTGGGAAAAGATATAACCTTAGAAATAGGGATAATATAAAGAAGCCTGATAGATATCAAGACATTGATACACGTCCCTCTCAATCTTTTCAGACTTCCTTGCAGAAATCGGAAAGAAGAGGACGATCAGAACAAAGAGAAGAGCACGCCAAGTCCAAAGACAAGGAACCTGCTCAGCTAAAAAAGAAATTACAATTTCCAAAAAAGAAGGTAGCTAGTATCAAGGTAGTCAACAATGCCGAGAATACTGAGGACACAACTGAAAAACGGAGAATGGGCACAGACAATGCTAGACAGCGCAGCAGAAGTGAGCATAGCTCGCAAAGTCCTTATGAATCATCTGGAGACAGTGGACACGAATGAATATCTTCAAGTGGAAACTGCAGACACCAGAGTTAGCAAACTTCACAAAATATATGAAATAACTTTACGTATAGAGGGGGATAAGACTAGAAAAATAAGGGGACTATTTTGGGATAATCTCTCCAAGGACTATGACATCCTTCTAGCTGAAAAAGACTGGCCACCAGAGTTTGTCAGGGAGTGCCCTCATGGCGAAGAAATAATTATGCCTGCCTTCTCAAATCACATCCCAATTCATAAAAAATACACACTTGCTAGAAAGTGGGCAGTAGCCCTAGCTCCTGCTTTATATAAAAATCACGTAGGATGGGATGAGGACTCTCCTCCTCACAAAATCCAGTTAAAATCACAACCTACTGCACAGAGACAGTACCCAATTAAGCAAGAAGCTAAAAAACAGGTAAAAGAAATCCTAGATCAGCTAGAATACCAGGGGGTGATTGAAACTTGCACCTCACAAATGAACAACCCTTTGTTTCCGGTCTCCAAACCAGACAATTCATATCGTCTAGTTTTGGATTACCGACACCTTAACTCATGTTGCAAAACCTTTGCAGTACAAAACTCGCATAGTGCTGCACTAATGAATAACATAGTGCGCAAAAAATACAAAACAACATTAGACATCTCTAATGGATTCTTTTGTCAAAACATAGCACCAGAGAGCAGATATTTGTCTGCATTCTCAATAAATGGCACTCAAAAACAATTCTGTCGGTTAGCCCAGGGTACAAGAACAGCCCGGGAGTATTCTCAGCGAGAGTAACAGAATTACTACAAACATATGACGACGAAGCATTATCATATGTCGACGACATATACTTAACAGATGATGACTTGGAGACTCACTTGAAGAGAGTGAACACCATAATACTTGGGTTCGCAGCAGAAAGTTACAAATTCAACTTTAAAAAATCCAGAATTGCCCATCTGACAGTCCTGTTCTTAGGATATGAATTATCAAGTGAAGGCAAAAGCCTGGCTGACAATTTCCTAGAGAAATGTGCCGTACTCCAAGCACCTAGAACACTAAAAAACCTACAGTCAATTCTAGGCTTCCTAAATTTCGGAAGAACATACATTGCAAATTACGCAGAAAGGGTCAAACCCCTTTATGATCTAATAAAACCAGATTTTAAAAGAACCAATTGGACTCAAATACACACAGAAATTCTGAGATCCTTACAAACAGACATGCTAATTAAAACTAAATTAGAAACACGTGACAACACACGCAATCTTGTGATTCGAGTCATCCCAGGAAGATGCGGATTCACATACCTGACCTCTAATGAGGGAGAAAAGGTACCAATTGCATTCAAATCACACTTGTACACAGAAGCTGAACAGAAATTCAGCATTAAAGAAAATATTGTTCATGCAGTTCAAACCGCGATAGCTAGAGAAAAAGATCAAGCTGACGGTAGACGTATCACAGTCAGAACAGCAGAATCAGCCTTTGAGGCATTAACAACACCGTGTAATTTACCAACAACAACATTGAATCCGAAATGGATACAATGGGTGAATTCCATTACAACGGACAAAGTATACTACTACTTTGATCCAGAACTAGAGGAATTGAAAAATCTAGAATATGAAAGAACATTCCCTCTGCCTATCGACATTCTGCCCTTACGAAAATACGCATGTGTAATCTATACAGACGGACATGCTCAACCCTCCGTTTGGGGAGAACAAGCATACAACCCCACATGTGAGATTACAAAAGAAGTGTGGCGCGGAGGTAAACTAAGACCTCTATTAACAAAAACACACTCAGTAGAAACTAATTCAGAACAACAGACTGAAATAATAGCATTGAAAATGGCGCTAGATAATGCGGATCGCGAATTCCCGACACTTATAGTGTCCGATTCATATTACTGCGTCAAATCATATAACAACGATTTGCAGACATGGATTCAAAACGGTTACAAAGATGACACAGGTGCAACAATAAAGCAGAAACTGCTCTGGGAACAAATAGCTCTTTTACAAAAAGAACTACCAAAGACTCACGTGATACACTCACTGAGTCATCAGCGTGATGGCGTTCACGTTGCAGGGAATTCATTGGCTGAAACAGCCACAGCGGTAGCAACTAAATCGGCTTCCGTAGTTCGAAAAAAGCGTACAGTGAAGTATATTGACGGTGAAACAGTGCTGGCAGTGAAAACGTCATCAAAAGGTGACTGCTCAACGCTACCGATCAACTATCCACTCAATTATACATACATAATCAATGCAAACTCCGTCCCTTTTGCTCGAATCCCTGGAGTGGGGGATAGAGTGATTCCAAACATGGACAGGAGAAACTTGTTAATCGCAGACGCACATATGGGCGAGGGTCTCAGACACCTCAAACTAAAAGATTCTCTGGAAGAATTACAATCAAGGTACTGGTGGCCAGGCATGAGCCTACATCACACCATGTTTGTAAAAAAGTGCCCCAACTGCAACAGGAATCGCAGTGGTGAGAGAAACGGTGTAATACCGTGTCGTTTCACTCCAGAAAATATCAACAGTAAAAAGCAAGGCTTGCGATTAACATATACAGGCTAGTTTCCACTTATAATGTAGATCACCAGCACTCGGCTGACGTCTGGACTGTTATACAAAGATTTGCGAGTCTAAATGGCATATACGCTAAGAGCATGCTACGTTTGACCATTGTTTTCACTCGAGCCCTCCAGCCTGAGGGGAAACATGGCCAAATTAGCATAGCACAGCGGGAATCTTCTCACTTGCTTCCTGAGGGATACGGGATGGTGTAAAGAAAAAACCAAGGCATAAAGCAATCTATAACGGAAAGGATATTAGGTTCGGGAGCTGGGTGGGTCAAACATCTAATAAGTGTCCAACGTAGTCTAAATAACCTGCCAAGAAATTCTCTGAAGGGATTCAGTCCGTACGAATTATTATTTGGAACTAGGATGTTAATCTCTGACCTTGACAGTCAGACTTCAGTGGTAAAGGAAAAAAGCTTTGATATCAAAGATCGTTTGGCTATTTTACAGGACTTAAACGAAACAAGAAAAGACCCGAGCAACATAAAGTTTAAACAACAGCCAACAACCACTGAAGAACCACCACCTGTCCCAGCAAGACCTGTCTGGATTCCAAAAGTCGGGGATCTAGTCAGAGAAAAGATCGCGGTAAAGAAGGAATTTGGGCCTTCTTACAGAAAAGCAGTTCCTGTCTTGTCTGTCAACGGGACAAGATCAGTTGTACTACCGCCGCTTGCTGGTAAAAAGGAGAACCGAGTTGTATCCATCGACCTGGTAAAACCACAATCATGTGGCCGATAACAAACAGTAGGCCAAGTGGACTCCCCATGAGTAGCAGAACACCAAGGTTTGCTACCAGTACAGAGGTCCTAACAAAGAGGCTAATCACATTCGAAACGCCTACAGAAGAACAACAAGGACTATGCAACAATGCAATGGAACTTAGACCTCTGAACACCCAAATAAAAACATTTAGCAGAGACACACCAATCTATAATGAAGTAACAAACGACTATGCAAGAAACAGTAATCCTGAAACAATTGGAACAATAGAAAGAACTGCATCCGGCTACTTCATAAACTTCGATGATTCCTCTGAAGGCTTCACTGAATCAAAGACACAGCCATCAACAAAAACCTTTAAAGATAAAGTTAAAGTACTTTTGAAACAACTGAAAGAAACATATCTAATTTCTCCATGGATTGAATTTTGGGTGGGTTTTGGTGCATTTATCCTCATACTTTGGCTCATCATGATACTAACTTTGGGACGCTTCATTGAGGGAAAATATGCTAAAATGGACACAGCAAGTCAGAAAATCAACTTGATCCTCAAACCACACACATCTTCACACGTCGAGAAAAGAGAACTTTCTTCAGTCAACTTCACAGCCAATCCTATACCGGGTGGGGTAGCATGGGACAACACTGACTACGAAATCTATGGTCCGGTTGAAATCCTGAAATATCCACACCAAATTAAAATCTCATTGAGTGACTTCGTAAAACCAAGCACATTTGCTGATGATTGGGACTTTGAAAGTATAAACAATATGATGTCTGACTTAGTGATGTCTGCTAAATTTACCAAACATGATTATTTGCAGGGTTCGACAAATTATGATAGTATGTACTGTTATAACCACTATGGTAACCATTTTCTACATAGATCTGCACAACCTAGAAATGTTTTTAATTATAATCAATGGGAACATTGAGCAACCCCTCCAAAAGGAAGCTCAAGAACCGTTTATGACAAATATTCATACTTTTCAGGTTTTAACATAAGTAATGCTGAAACATTTTATTTCAAATTGTCAAATAAGACAGGGACAAAGACCATGATAACCAACACAAAATTGATATATTCAGACTCATTCTTTGAACAAATGAATACTTTTGGTTTTGATTATTGGGACAAAAATGTTGAATTGAAAAGTGTTTGGGGCACAAAAGAATGGCAAGTACAGGGTATAGAATCTTTGTTTAGAGCCTGCATGATCCCAGAACAAATTATATTTTTAAATGACACTGTTCAACAAACTACCTGTCTTGGCTTAGCCAAAATCAAAGATTTAAACAAACCGTCTATTCCAAAACCAACATTGAACAGCAATAGCTCAACAGACGAAGAGATAGACGTAAATTATGTAATGAACCAAAACAGAACACATCCTGATTGGAAACAGTGGTTGATCTGGCCCACAGATACTAATAACTGTCAAGACAGATTCCTGAACAAAACACAGGGGTTCAAAATGACCAGGCCAGACCCTAGATATTCCCAAAGACAACACCCAGGAATAATAACCACCTACAGTGTGGGCAAATTATGCCTTCAGTGGCTACAGACTTCCACACTGGCAGAAATTAAGCAACACCTAACTTTACTTACTGATGGTGCTGACTTGCGTGATTTCATTATGGGACCGCGCAAACAGCGTCAGAAACGTTTCATAGCAGCCTCTGTATATGCAGCATACAACGAGGCCTGGAAGGTTACTCAAATTGAGACAGCAGAAAGAATACGGGAAATTGACCGTATTAATTTGGAAAAATCACTTTCTGTAGTGGACAATGGGTTAATGACTCTGTCCTCCAGAATTTTTTCTCTGGACAGCATTGTGTCTTCAGTAATCGACATAATATCGCAAGACTTACTGTTGTTACAACACGGTCAGTCTCAATTGCGTTCTATTGTACAGCTTGGCTGGACGTTACAAAATCTGCGTTCAGGCTATGTGCCTTGGCGTTTAATCAACACAACGTCACTTTTCAATATCTTTAACCTTACTGATAAACAAATCAGTATGGCCCAGAAGGGTGCTGATTATACAATCCTGAGCATTGAAAAACTCGAAAGATTACCAGTGACAATGTCAGAACGACCTGTCAGTGAATGGATAATACATGGGATAATTAATATTCCAATCTCAACCTTCAGGTTTCAATACTGCCAAAAATATATACAGGCTGGCATGTACGAAAAATTGGGAAAAGGGTACATTAAAACAACATGGAACCTGCCCTATTCACATGCATGTGTCAGTAATAAAGGACAGAAAGTGTTTCTTAGTGGCGATAATTGTGCGATGTCACTAAGCGGTACACTTCTGTGTAACGGAATTAGTTTGCATGGAGCCTGTGAAGGGAACTCAAATAACCTTTCATGTCACCAGCTAGGCACACCTGCTACAGAGATAGAACCATTCTTTCAAAGACTCTATAATGGGAGTTACATTCTAATTGTAGACCGCAGATGCTGTAGTCTTATGCCCGGGACTCCTTATCTCGTAACTACGACTGCGAAGGTCAAGTGCTGTGGACGCTTATTGTTCCCCAGCTCCTTTCCAGACAGGGAGGCAAGGGCATGGCCCAACTTGAAAATTACTTCTATTCGAATAGATACTTTAAGCAGAATGAAAACAGTGCTTCTTCAGACGCCGACAAGGCTCACGTCATCAAAAGAAACGTATGATCTCCTAGTCGCAAGGACGACTGCAGAGATACATTCATTGTTATCGACTAATTCCCCCATACATTTCGCAGAAATCCTGAATGAAATCTTAAATATTTCTGATACCAGTGGAGTCTCAAAAGTATTTAAGACAGTATTTTCGATGGCATTAACACCATTCAAAGCCATACTGGGTATTTTTCCAGATTTCGTCCATTCGATTTTTGGCGGACTTCCCCTCATTTTAGGACTAATTGCAGGAATCCTATTCTTAGTCCTTATATTTCGTTATGGCAAACCATGTCACAGACAAAACACCTGCGACAAGGGAAGAAACATTCCTAGCCATTGGATACCGGGACCGGATATCAAAAATCCTGGGACTATCCCGGCTTAGAGACCTGAACATGACTTGGTTTCTATCATTTCGACCAATGTGGCAACGATGTGTTTTACCTGTATTAAGGTGCCTGCTATGCGGAGAAGAATGCGTGTTAGACACCTGTCTGACACTACAATCGGATGCGCCAATGGATGCAGAAACATTGTTGAGTCCAACAAAGGCTCATGCTTTGTGCTGCCCTCAACGGCTACCAATCCTGATGACGGCATTCGTGGAAGCTTCACCACTACGATTAAGGGGTAGTGAGGTTCAAAATGAAAGCAGCATCGATCAGGTACGACCTTCTGTCAGCAATCCAAATCGGAATGTCAATGGAGACAATCATGCGCACAAATGCATGGTTACACCTATTTCCGAGTTAGTGGAACTCTCCCAGGAAGCTGTTGACAACTTTTTCGAGAGTCTAAATGATATGATGTTCTCACCACAGCAGAAATAGAGACTTTTGAGCAAGCTCGTACACTGCGTTCCCTGAATTTGACCTTCAACTAGAAAAGCAAAATACCATGAACAATTTTCCCTCCAGTTCACGGACAGCAATTTTTTTCAACAGCCCCAAAATATTTTTGCATATTTTTCGGGACAATATCTTCTGCTTAAAGTAAGAGCTATTCTTAGAGAACTAAGATTTCTACTTTTAGATAGCTTATAGACATTAGCTGCCCGCTGGTATGTTCATAATTATTTTATTCTGTGATGGAATGGTCTCGAAACTTTTTCTGTATTAAGAGCCATTTCATGTGTAAATTCTCATTTACCATTTAGCAATAATGTATACAAATGCGTGATTACTTTAGCATTATTTCACAGCTTGAGTGCATGCAATACATGTAAATGCCTTTTTTTCCCGTATATTTGATAATTTCAAAATGCAGTTATGTATTTTGGGGTGGTAAGGTATACACGATACTCTACAGTATGTTTTACTATGCATAGATTAGTAAATATGTCCATAGTTAGCGTGGAGTGGGTGTGATGTATTCCTATAGGTTCTGTATCGATCCCCCTATTCCTGACCCTATTCTGGTTAACAAACTAACAAGTTAACTAGCAGCCATCCCATGAGGCAGAAAACCCCCATGATGCAGGAACCGTTATCTGATAAAGCCACACTACGGCACAGGAGCGTGTTATCTGATTAGGTCATAACGCTTGCCATCTAATTAGACAAGCGATATTCCTCCAGCCCCTGATAAGGCATACGGAGTTCTCAAAACAAATCAAACCTATGACAACCTGGGAAAAACCCTGCGGCCATTGTTTTGATTTCACCGAGAACTTCAGCAAAAGAATGTGCTAACGACCTGGTCGTATGACATCCTTATTGACGTATCTATGTCCATCCTTACGTCAATCTCGGCACCTTAAAGGTATAAATATTACCGATATTGCCCTATGCAAACACACGCGGTGGTGACGAGGACGGAGCAGCCAGACTTGCCGAAGCCCAGAGCAGAGCAGACCCCGCTGGCGCAGCCCCGCCTTCCTGACGCGCTGAGAACGAGAAGCCGTTTTTCTCCTGCCGAGAAATCCAGCTCCGGCGCTTCCGGGTAGCCCTCGCAGGCAGCCTGGAATATCGAGACCAGAGACGAGAGATACCATCCCTCATCCATCCTAGATTCCAGGTACAGAACTGAATAACCCCTCGCAGAGAATTCTTTAGTCAGTCACTTGGCAAAACAAACTTAACTTAAACTGTAACTTTCTATTCCCGCCCACGCATTAGACTTAGGTCAGGTACACGGGGTAGGCGTAGTTAGAAACACCAGTTGAGTACGATTAGTCAAATGTATATGTGTATGTAATATATCTTATTCATTTTAAACCTTCATATGGCCTAGAAACCATATCAATGTTTTTACAGTATTATTTTATACTTCTGCTTTTAATGTATGCACTTTACTTAACCATAAGTATTGCAATAATATCGATCCATTTCTCTTGTACGAGAAAAGAGACTGATCAATAAATAACATCTTTTATTGAACACGCCCGTCTCTTCCTTTTCTCTACAATCTGATGAGACTAAGAATGCACGTACTGACTGAGTAAAATAAATTGCCTTTTGTTTTCACACGACTCTCGAGATACACTCTTGATTAGGGGAGAGCAAAGTTGTCATGTTCTATGGTTGTCAGAAACTAAATCCCTTCTTGTCTATCCAGGGAGGTTCAACTCCTCCTTGCCTATTCGAGAAAGTTTCTAGTGAACTCTGAGCTAGCTGGCAAACCCAAAACTTTAAGTCTAATATCGACAGTAGTAGACCTAGTTAACGTCTGGTCTAGGCCTATACTATTGAAGGTATTATTCCAATGCGCAGAGCCTATTGGGATAATAGGAACTACGGGGGGGGGGGGGGGGGGGTGGGTGGGGTGTGTGTGTGTGTGTGTGTGTGTGTGTGTGTGTGTGTGTGTGTGTGTGTGTGTGTGTGTGTGTGTGTGTGTGTGTGTGTGTGTGTGTGTGTGTGTGTGTGTGTGTGTGTGTGTGTGTGTGTGTGTGTGTGTGTGTGTGTGTGTGTGTGTGTGTGTGTGTGTGTGTGTGTGTGTGTGTGTGTGTGTGTGTGTGTGTGTGTGTGTGTGTGTGTGTGTGTGTGTGTGTGTGTGTGTGTGTGTGTGTGTGTGTGTGTGTGTGTGTGTGTGTGTGTGTGTGTGTGTGCGTGTGCACTGAAAAAACCATTGGTTTCACTCACGTTATAGTTAGGAATTAGCATTTAAAAAACCTTGCAAATTCACTGAAAAAACGTAGGTTTCACACATATTTTAGTTACCTGGACATTTCACTCATACAAAACCTTTGAAATTCCCCTGTTATAGTTAGTTCAGCTAACTATAACTCGTGCGCCCGCAATCCACTGCTGATGATGTCACATATTACATCACTCATGACATCACTGATGACATCTCAAATGACATCACTGATGACATCATCCTTGTGAAAGTGTGGCAGACGTCCTCTCAGCGTGATATAACCTTTGATACACACATTCAAAAATAGAAACAAAAATGTTCCAAACAATGGAGATACCAATACCAGTTACAACAACCTATTCAGTAATTCCACCATCTACATACACATCCACTCATTCACCAACAGTTCTATATAGTCACTCATACACGTACTCAATCATATGTACTCATACACCTATACATCCTGTTACACACCGAAGCTCATCCATAGTTACTCACACACATACTCACACATGCAAATAAACTATCAAACATCCATTCATTTGCATATACAGTTATACACACACCACTACACTTACTTTTACAGAAACGTACACATACTTACTCTCTTAAACAATCACTTATAGAAACACATACTTATTTATACAGGAACTCTTCCAATCTCTCACTCTCACATATAATCACTTATATACATCAATACTCACATATACTAGATTAAAACATATGTAGTTACTCATAAAGATACTATTGAGACAGTCATTCACTCACTAACACACCCATACACACACTCATCCACCGATACAGTCTTGCACATATGCTGTCTTCAAAACACATACAGTGAGTCACTCATTCATGCATTTATGCTCTAAGTAAAACCCCCACTGAACCATACAGACACTCATACTGATACTCAAAAAAAAAACTAATAACCCATATAGACACTCATGTAGCTACTCACCAATCCATGCAGCCACTTACAGACAAAGTGAGACACTGATACAGATATTTATATATTTAAACATTACTCGCTAATACATGTATTCCGTAAGATACACTTAAGTCAGTTACGTAATAATTTTTACAAAAAAACATCCTTTTAGACACTTATTTACCCATTTATTCTTCCATCGACCTTTAGATATACATCTATAAAAAATATTTATTTTTCAGAAAAACAAACTTGTTGCTTTGTTAACACATCTACACAATAGTGTTTTGTGAATGTGTGTGGTGTAGAACCATGTTGCAGCCTTGCAGATGTCATTTAAGGGTATATTCCTTAAGAATGCCATAGAAGCCCCTAGTTTGCATGTAGAGTGTGCTCTAGAGAAAATTGTTAATGTGCGTTTAGCTTTAATGTAACATATTTGAATACACTTTACTATCCACTGTGCAATAACCGCTTTTGATATGGGATTGCCTTTATGTGGTGGCGCAAAAGCAACAAAAAGTTGTTCGGTTTTCCTAAAGGGTTTTGTCCTTTCTATGTAGTACAGTAATGCTCTTTTGACATCTTATGTGAGAAGAGCACGCTCTTCCACTGAATCTGGTTGAGGGAGGAATACAGGCAACTCAAAAGATCGGTAGATGTGAAAGGTAGAGACAACATTGGGTAAAAATTTGGGATTAGTCCTAGGAACCACTTTGCTTTGGTGTATTTGCAAAAATGGTTCTTTTATAGTTAGCGCCTGAAGCTCACCCACTAGTCTTAGAGATGTGATGGCAATAAGGAAAGTTACTTTACATGTGAGAAATTGCAGTTGACATCTGTGCAATGGCACAAAGGGTGGACCCATGAGTCTTGTACCCCATGAGTCTTGTAAGAACTACGTTTAGGTTCCACACCGGAGAAGGGGGAAGTCTAGGTGGAATGATTCGTTTAAGTCCTTCCATAAAAGCTTTTATAGTGGGCACTCTAAATAGAGATAAGTGCTGTCTGTTTTAATTGCAGCAAGATTTAATTGTATAGAGGTATAGGCTAGATTAGAACGCTGTAGGTGTAACAAATAATAAATTATGCTTTGTATAGAAGCATTTAGTAGATTGATCTGATTGTTGTTACAATAAACTACAAACCGCTTCCACTTTGCTGAATAGCATGCTCTTGTGGTAGGGCGTCTATTCCCGTCAGCCTGGGACGACTCCTGGTGGCCAACCGCACTGGGGGCAGACCCAAACCCCACCGACCATGCACGCAACCTGGGAATCATCCTCGACTCAACGCTCTCAATGACCAAGCAAGTCAATGCCGTCTCCTCCTCCTGCTTCAACACCCTCCCCGCATGCTCCACAAGATCTACAGATGGATCCCGACAGATACAAGAAAGACAGTCACCCAGGCCCTCATCAGCAGCAGACTTGACTACGGAAACGCCCTCTACGCAGGAGCCCCGACCAAGCTCATCAATCCACTACAACGCATCCAAAACGTCTCAGCGAGACTGATCCTCGATGTACCACGACACGGCCACGTCACCCCCCCACCTGAGAAACCTGCAGTGGCTCCCCGTCAACAAGAGGATATCCTTCAAGCTCCTCATTCATGCACACAAGGAACTCCACAAGACCGGCCCAGCCTACCTCAACAGACGGCTCTCCTTCTACACCCCCAAACGCCAGCTACGCTCTGCCGACCTCTCACTCGCCACTGTCCCGCGCATCCGAAGAACAACCGCCAGCGGGAGATCCTTCTCCCACCTCGCCGCCAAGACATGGAACACCCTCCCACTGAGCCTACGACAGACCCAAGAACTGCTGTCCTTCGGGAAGACACTAAAGACCTGGCTGTTCGATCAGTAGCGGCCCCCACCTCCCCCCCAGTGCCTTGAGACCCTCGCGGGTATGTAGTGCTCTTAACAAATGACTGATTGATTTGATGGCATTCATGCAGTCTGTTGGAAGATTAAGGTAGCCAAACTATGATTTCAGGTGTCACATCACAAGGGTGAGATGACTGGGATCTGGATGTCTTAGCTCTCCATGGTTCTGAGTGAGAAGCCTGGGGGAAAGGTTTAGTTTTTGTTGAGGAACTACTGATAGTTCCAACATGGTTGTGAGCCAGGGTTGTCGGGCCCAAGTGGGAGCAACTAGGATTAGTGTCAGGGAGTGCTGTTTGAGTTTGCAAACCACTAACGGAATTAGCGGGAGAAGTGGAAAAGCGTAAGCAAATCTTCCTGACCAATTCATCCATACCGCATTGCATTTGGACAATGGGTGTGGGTACCTGGAAGCGAAGCATGGGCATTTTGTGTTGAGGTGTGTGGCAAACAGATCTATTTCTGGGTAGCCCCACATTTGGAAGAATGGGAGAAGGACTTGAGTATGTAGTTCCCCTTCGTGGATCGGCTGTCACTGACTGAGCAGATCTGTAATCTGGTTGTTCACTCCTGGGAGGTGTTCTAAAAGGTACAAACTAAAACAGCTTTGCCTACTAGATGCAGTTGAAAGGCTTTCAGTGCTAAAAGAATTGCTATTAGTTTTAGGTGGTTTATGTGGAGTTGTTTTTGTTGTGCAGTCCACATGCCCTGAATGGTATGTTTTTGAAGATGCACTTCCCAACCAGTGAGCGATGCGTCTACTGTTAGCACTATCTGTGGAACCGGGTCGACGAATGGCCGGCCCTTGGAAAGGTTTTGAATGTTCCACCACTGCAGAGAGCGATGGGTGCGGCCGTCCAACAACACTAGATCTGTCAGCTGACCTTCAGCCTGGTTCCACTGGCGTGATAAGCATTCATGTAGGAGACGCATTTGGAGTCTTGCATAAGGAACAATTAGAATGCAAGAAGCCATCATTCCGATTAACTGGATAAACACTCGGACTGGTAACGAGTGTTGAGGCTGAAACTGTGATAGTAGATTTTGCATGTTGCATTGTGTAGGAAGGTGGATACCTGACTATGGTTACCCCAGATTTGTTTGCCTTGTGTTTAGCTGGTTTTCAACTTAGTTGGCCTGGGATCCTGCTTATCAGGGCCCCAGACTATCTGCTCTCACTGTAAAATGGACTCCATGTACTTTAGGTACATACCTAATTAGATGTTGGGTCACTCTTGTGAGTCTCCGTACAGTGTACCATAGGTACCCAGGGCATAGGTGCACCCAAGGCCTACCAGGGGCTGCAGCATATCTTTTGCCACCCCTGGCTGGCCATCCAAATTGACACAACTGGCTGGTCACTTAGCTGGGGCAAGGTTGTGTAATCACCCCTTACTTAGGTATAGTATTCCTATACCTACCATTATATATAGACACATATGCACCTATAAGTCACTCCTATGGCAGGCCTTAACAATCCTGAAGGCAGAGTGCTTGGTTTTATGTGAGATGGTGCTCTAGCATGAGCCGAGCCTGCCTGCAGCTTTCGGAACCATGTCCTTATAGCTGTTCTATGATATAGCCTTACCATATACTCTTAAGTGCAATATAATCTTCGCGGTTATTGCTAACTTTGGTTTGGCTTTATCAAAACATGTCGTGTAAGGTGTCATACGCTTTGGAATACTACCCCCTCGCCAGTTCTGGCGACGGGGGTAGCATTTCACCCTTCTAGAGGGAGAAGACATGTTGTACCTGTTAATCCCGGTTAAAGTTAACCAGAGCCTCAGCATCACAAAATGGATGCTGCTGCCACAGACACAAGTCTGACCTCCTGCTGCTGGGAGTCCTTCCAGCGAGGGAGGCTTGGACACTAGCTTTCCTGTCTTGGGAGGTGCTAGCACCACCCCAGACAGGCCATAGTGTATTGTGGCAGGGAGGGCTGAATGAAATGAGACACTGCCTGGGGCACACAAGGTGTCCCATGCATAGTCCGGTTCAAACCGGTGCTGGGGCACTCCAGCCCCAGCTCTGGCACGAAACTGGACAGAGGGAAAGGGGTGTAACCACCTCCTTCCCTGGTCCCACCCTTAGGAGGGACCTAGCAGGTAATCCAGCCCCTCAGATTAGTATATAGGTAGGAGCCGAATCTAGAGACTTTAGATTTATCCTGAACTGAAACTTGAAACGAAACTCTGGACCTTCGACTTTCTACTTGAAGATAGAAGACTGAAGAATCTCCCTTGTGGTCAAAGAGTGACAACCCTGTGCAAACAGGCACCATCCAGCGATCAGCGGTTTACTTTGTCGACGCTCCTGACGGAGCCCGAGCACAAAGTCCGACGAGAGCCAGACTTCCAGACTTCTCTGACCCCGATCCACAGTCCCAGCAAAGCTGAGACCCGTGGAGGCGACGAGAGACGTGGGACCGGCCATCTTGAAAAGCCTGCTCCTTGCTACTTGTGAAGCTTCTGAGGCACCCTCGAAGTTGTGCATTGGGGATTGAGAAGCCCCAGCCCCGAGCACCAATTGCACCGAAGATCAGCCCTCCACACTCCACGAGTTCTGCGTGGGGCCCTTCTGCATATTCCTGCTGACACGTCTGTCCGGTCGCTTGCCCGTTGGCAAGTGGCCTCTGTGACGATGAACTTTTGAATCCACACCACCTGCCTGGTTGCTCCAGGTGGGCCCCTGCTTCCCTGAAAAGGAGAAGCCCCATAGACCTTGCTGGTCTATCCCGAAGCGCATATTCGATTCCTGCGTGGGTTGCATTTGCCAAGGCCTGTTGACTCCAATCTGGAAGCCGACAACAGCGAGATCCTTCGTGGGACAGTCTGTATCCAGCTCCTGGTCGTCGTCGACACCTCCTGGTCCACGTGGCTGCAGAGTCAAGCTCCACAACATCACCTGATTGCTTCGCGACATCGCCTGGTTCCCTACTGGTCACTGGCTAGTGACCTAGACTCTGTCCCCTCTGCTTTCAGGTACTCTTCATCCTCGATCCGCCCTTGGATCCACCTGGACACTTCTCTCCTGGTCGCCTGCAGCATCTTTCTTCAAGGCTCCATAGGAATCAGCGACGAAACCCGACACACTGACACCTATGCACCCGCTTCCTGTGGGTGAGGAAACGCGAGTACTTCAGTGCTCCTGTGGGTATTGACTATCCTAGTGTCTAAGTTTTAAGTAGCTTTCTCCTAGTCCATCCGGAAGTGTCCTAAAGAACTAGTTTCCAATTCTTTTGTTCCCATTCTAACTCTATGGTAACTCGAGTGTGTGTAAAGACACTGCACACGCATCCCGTGGGCCTCCTGCTCCCTAACTCTTGTTAGTACAGCGTAGCCCCAGCGATTCCCTAGGCCCTAGGCCTATCTTTTGTCCGTGACGTGGTTCTTATACCACTATTTTAGTATATGGTTTTACGTGCCCCTAGGGCTCTACTGTATTTTGTGCAACTTATTGTTTGATAATTGAGTATCTTGTTATGTGCTTGTGCCTCTGACCTCATAAAGAGTTCAGAGGATTGTGTTAGTAATAAATACATATATATTTTTATATATAACCTGTGTGGTGTCCTTTCACTTGGTATTAAAGGGGTTACATATGGTAAAACAGCTGGCTTTACATGCCCTCTTGAGTTTAGCCTAAGACTGCTTTGTCCATGCTACCACTAGGATAGCTGGTCTATAAGGTTGACTTTACAACCATCACCATAAGGTTTGTTTGGACTGATACAGGGTGCCCACTAGATTAGTGGACATCACCTATCAGGCCAACTTCTCACACATATCCCGACTTGGTTGGGTTGCGCTGGAGCTTTGCAAGTATCAATAGTGGATCCCAGATATGCTTGTGTGCGGAATGGCTTGAGATTAGACTTGGTGAGGTTTACAGTGAATCCCAAGTCATGAAGTAGTTGAACTGTTTTTTGAGTGTGGCGTAGGCAACTGTGTCGCGAACCGGATTTTATTAGCCAGTCTTTTAGGTAAGGGAAGACGTGAATGTGTTGTCTTCTTAAATGAGCTGCGACTAGCGTCAGACACTTGAAGAAGACTCTGGGTGCTGTAGTTACCCTGAATGGGAGAACTCTGAATTGATAATGTTGACCGTCGAACACGAACCCGAGATATTTTCTGTGAGCTGGGTGAATGGGGATATGGAAATAGGCGACCTTTAAGTCCAGAGTGTATAGAAAGTCACCTTACTGAAGCAGTGGGAGCACTTGTTGAAGTGTGACCATGTGGAAGTGGTCAGACTGGATATAGAGGTTTAGCTGTCTGAGGTCTAATATAGGCCTGAGAGAGCCGTCCTTTTTGGGAATTAAGAAATACAAGGAGTATACCCCAGTCCCTTGATGATGTAATGGGACTGGTTCTATTGTATCTTTTTCCAAGAGAGAGAGAACCTCTTGTTTCAAGAGGGTGAGATGTTCTGGTTACATTGTATGTGGTCTTGGAAGTATAGTTGGGGGAGTGCTGGTAAACTCCAGGCAGTAACCATACTTTTTAATCTGTAGTACCCACTTGTCTGAGGTGAATGAGTTCCAGACAGGTAAGAATTGTGAGAGACGTCCTCCGACAGGAGTGGAATGATCGTGGGTAGCGGAAGGAAGTCACTGTTTGTTGGCAGGGGAAGTGTGAGTGGAGTTACCTCTGCCTCTTCCCTTATTATTGTTTCCTCTATAACCTCCTCGCAAATAACCTCTGGAAGAGGGGTATTGGTTGTTACCCTTGTAAAAGGAGGAGGTACTTTCAGTGGACACCGTCTTTGAACCACCCCTGTAAAAGGAGTTGTGAAAGGAACCCCTATTAGTGAGTAATTGTAAAGCCCCCCTAGGACTTTGTGACCTTCTTCATTTTTTCCACCAAGGTGTCGACAGCTGGCCTGAAAAGATGTCCTTTATCAGAGGGCTGGTTAAGTATGGAGGATTGTACCTCCTGTTTAAATCCAGAAATCTTAAGCCAAGCGTGTCTGCGCAATAGCACACTAGTATTCATTGCACGGGCTGTATCTGCTGCATCTAGTGCACATTTGATGGTAGAATTAGTGATGAGTTTGCCTTCTTGGATAAGGTCATTAGCCTTTGCTTTCTACTGATCGGGTAAGAGTTGCATGAGATTTTCTAACTCATCGTAGTGAGCCCTATCATAGCGTGCTAGCAGAGCCTAAGCATTTGCAATACGCCAATATTTGCAGCCTGTGTAGTCACTCTCTTACCTTAGGCATCAATGAGCTTGGATTCCTTGTCAGGAGGGGGGGGGCTCACCTGTGGATTGAGAGTTAGCTCTCTTGCGAGCGTTAGAGACTAGAGTCCAAAGGCAACTGACCTTCGATGTAAGCAGGATCGGTAGGAGCAGGTTTATATTTTTGTCTACTCTGGGTGTGAGTATTCTTGCACTAACCGGGTCTTTAAATACTTCATCTGTTTGCCTTATCATGTCTTTTACCATTGGTAAAGTATGAGTAGATCCTTGGGAATAAGTGAGCGTCTCAAAGAGGAAATCCTCTTCTAAAGGCTCTTTATGGAGCTCCACCCTGTGATATTGAGCAGCTCTGTTAAAGAGCTGAGCGTATCTAATTTTGTCGTCAGGTGGTGAGGCTCTAGAAGGATACAGGTCAGGGTCGTTGTCTGTATCCGGTTCCTTATCATAATTATCCCAAGGGTCAGTATCTTGTGGTATATCCTGATCTTGTGGTATATCCAGTTCTTCGTCTGTATCCCAATCCCCAAAATCGTCATGGTAGGTGAAAGTGGAGGTGGTGGTAAATTTGATGGTGAGATAATCAAATTAGGATTAAGAGGAGGAGGTGGAATGCAAGGGGGAGAAGAGTAGTACCCATGTCCTTTTTCTTAAGAGGTATAGGAGAGACCTCAGAGATCAATCTTCAGTTTTTTGGGAAGGGCGGCATGAATATGACCTGTTTTAGGGTTAATGACAAGTCTTTTTGTTTTGGATCCAAAGGTGGTTCATCAGATTGAGGCTTTTTGGATGGAGTGTCCTTTTCTTTATGTGCCGGTTTAGGCAACAAAGGTTTCGGCTCCGTTGCTTTTGGTGTTGAAGGTTTGGGCTGTGAGGCCTTTCGGAGCTAAAGATTTCAGCTCCGATTGTTTCGGTGCAGGAGGTTTCGGCTCCGAGCCTTTCGGTGCAGAGGATTTGGGCTCCAACCTGTAGGTGTGGATGATTTCGGCTCCGAACCTTTGGGTGGGGAGACTTTCGGCTCCAAAGTGTTTGGTGTCAAAGGTGTAGTCTTCGGTCCCGGTGGTGTAGCGACCGGTAGATGTTTCGACTTATGTTTCGGTGCCAAAGGTATTGGTTCGGCACCAGAATGGGGCCGGCTCAAGCCTAAGCTGGAAGGCTTCACTTTAGGTTTCTTGTCGGGCTCGAGTGTGGGGCATCAGAAACTTCCTATCGGTGCCGACCTGAGCCCGGAGGCGAAGGGGGTACCGGAGCCTTTATTTTATGTTGACTGGGCACAGGGGCATCAGTACTCACCGAATGCTGACCTGAAGTGATGTGCTGTTCTTCTTCCATGTCAGAGTCTGCTTCGGACATGGAGACCTGTTCTTCCTCGGCTCCTTCAACTGGATTTTGGATATCGGGATCTTTGCCGAAGATATCCGGTACAGATCCGTTGCACAGTGCATCGAGCCAGACGATCATGAATTGTCTTTTTTGATCTGAACGATCGACATGTCACAGTCCTTTTCGTTGTGTTCCGTGCAAATCTGTGGTTGGAAACTTAGCACGACACCCGGGACAAAGTTTAAACGAGTCCGTTCCATCGACTGCTAGCGCGGTCGGCACGGGTAGGCCCAACAGCCCGCCTCGAGTTTCTCAGTCGAAGGTTTTCTCAGTTGAAACGATGCGCGTCGAATGGGGAACCGCGATCAATGTCAATATTGTCAAGGGTAGAGGACTGCATGTCAAAGGAGTTCGAAAACGATACCGGAGCGCAGCAATACACATCCAAACCCGATGGAGGAATAACACTATCTAAGGATGGTGTTGATGCCCAAGCACACTATCACCGAAAGGAGGAGTCACCTACCTCGTGACTGGAAATACTTCTTCAAAGCAAAACAAAGTGCAAACATCCGGACCCAACACTAGATGGAGATCTATGCTAAAGCATATGTTCTACAGTCCATATGCCTCAAACATAATTATTTTACTTTGCTTGGATTAATAAAGTTCTATATGCCTCCCCTTGTGTACTGGGCATCTTCTATGCTGTCCTACTTAGGAACAGGACAGGTCATAAGTTCTAAAGCATTAGCTTCTTACAAAATAATCCATTTAGAAGCTGGAGCACTTCGCTGCTTTATAGGAGTGGAAATCAAAGATTCGGCCTAAGATGACGTAGATGTAAATCTTGCACTATTGGATTTCCCTTCTAGAACAGTCTTTGGCCTTAAGCTCTAAACAGGTATACTACTACTCAAGATTTTTGCTGTCACTGCCTTAGAGACCTTTTCGACTCAAGATGAATCTTCATTTGAAGGTGAGTGTCTATCCGAGGTTCTTCTCAACTCAAGTGTAGAGAACTGGGCTTTTGTTGTGGCTAACCCCCCCCTGCACACACACACCCTTTTTGCCCCCTTTTTAGCTACCAAATGCTGAGCTACGACTCTGACAGTGCACAGAGACCTGCTAACCAGACCTCAGTGCCAGTACTCCTTTCCTAAAACAAGGTGTTATCTAATTGTGCTACAATTGGGAAAGGGCTTTAGCACCCCTGTAAGTACTTGGTAAATGGTACTCTAGGTGGCAAGGGTAATAAAGAAGGTCCCTAAGGACTGCAGCATATCTCATGCCACCCCAAAGGACCCATATACAAATTCCACACAGACTGCCATTGCAGGCTGCATGACATAGTGCAAACCATAAATGAAGACACGACATGACACACTCCATTGTGTCATGCCAAAGTCACAACATCTAACATATGTAAGTCACCCCTTTTGCAGGCCTTTGAGCCCTAAGGCAGGGTGCATCATATTTTATGTAAGGGCATACCTACATGAGCAGATATGCCCATGTGATGTCTAGTTCAATTACTAGATATTGCAAGTGATTAGTGAAGCCATTTTAAAAGTATTTGCTGGACACTGGTAAAAACAAGTTCCCCCAGATAAATGATGGCTTCACTGAAAACAGGGATGTTTGTTATCAAACATCTCATATTAATGAACCCAGTGTTGAATTTATTAATACATGCACACAGAGGGCACCATGGAGGTGCCCCCCTGGAAGCCTACCAGCCTCTTCCGTGTTGACTGACAGGTTCTAGGTTGACCTGCCGCCAAAGACAAGTTTCTGACTCCCAAGGGTGAGGGCCTTTGCTCTCAGGAGGTCAGAAACAAAGCCTACTCCTCTGGAAGAGGGTGTTCACAACCCATCCCACAGGATTAACTGCTGATTAGCATTCCAATGCAAGGGAGCTTCAAAGAAGCCACCACCCTTGAACTGCAAATCTGACTTCTCTCACAGGAGTGGAAGCCGACCCGCTTTGTCCAGAGCCCTTTGGTACCTGGACAGGCAGGAAAATTTGCTATGCAGTAGGCGTGTTGCACTGCCAGGCTGCTCACAGCTCTAGAGTGACCAAATCTGACATGAACACACCTTTAGAAATTCCACCAGATTGCGTATGGTGAAATGAGGAATTCTGGGACGGGGTGATGCCCACTCCCCAAAAGAAAGTGGTCATCTATGCGGTGCAGTGACCCCATGGGTAAATGGCCCATTGGCTACTACCCCTCACTCCCCTTACCACCCCTAAATTGAGTATTTAGGGGACTCCCTGATACCAGATTTTCAATGGGCCAAAATAAGAAGTTGTCACAGGGACGAGCAGTCCGGGACCCTGGAGAACTGTGAATCCTTTTCTGGAACTGTACACGTCTCACCTCTTTATCGACAGCAACCTGAAACATGGAACCCGGCAGAAACAACACTCTTCAGAACGCAAGAGGAAGCAGGACCCTGTTTCTTTAATTGGACCGAGTTTTCGGAGACCCCCGCCTTCTACGACATCACGGGGTCAGAGGCTCCAAAACCTGGAAGAACAGAGAAGGAGGCGTCTCCAAGTACAGCAGGGGAACGAGAGTACGGAAAAGCGGAGGAACGAGGCGAGGAAGAACCCCCGGAGGAAGCTCGAGGAGAAGAGTCCTTTCGTCGTGCGACAGAGCCAGGAGGCCAACATTTCAACGTTTCGCCCAGCCACTCGTCTGGAGACGCGTGGCTCACCCAGGTACGGGCGCGTGTCTCGGGGTGGGCAGGGAGGAAGGGATTCAAACTCCCGTAAATCTCACTCCGGCAATATCCATTCACAATCCCCCATCCCCCGAGCACTATCGGCACGCCGCAGCCCCTTTTAGGTTGTCTGGTTTCCTTTTTGTAACGCGCACAGTGTGCTTCCTCACTCCCCGTCCCTATCACTGAGCGAGGCGAAGCCTTGGACTGAATCCAAGTCTATTTTCTTTTCTTTGCATTTATTTGGCATTCCGGACCGGTGGTGTCCCGGGAGCATCCTGGAGTGGAGGAAGAATGGAAGGCCCTTAATGAAAGGACATTCATCTCCAGACAAGGACCCTTAGGCCACATTACCTTACTACAGAATAAGTCCAAGACCGGTTTAAAATCACTACCTGTTTCCGTGAGTCCCTCTATCCCGCTAACACTGGTGGAGAATGCCGGCATAGAGACACCCATCTGTACCAATAAGATGGAAGACCTATTACAGCACCTAGTGAAAGGGCAGGAGCAATTGGGATGGGCCGTCGAGCAGCAGTTAACGTCGCCCAAGCGGACAGAGAGACTTTTAAGTCCACGATTTCCGCCCAAATTGAAGGTCTACAGAAGATAACAGAACCTCAGCTCAGCCCCTACCGGGAATCCCAAGGTCCCCATCCCTCCGGGGTAGCACTCCAAAAATATATACCCGGAGAGGATCCCGACCTGTTCTTATTGAACTTTGAAAGGGCTGCCCTTGCTTGCGGTTGGCCGCTGGAGAAGTGGCCGTTTTTTTCTTGCACCCCTTTTGTCTGCTGGAGCCCAGGTGTCATACCAGGTGGCTAACGCCTCAGGGAACGTCCCCTACGCTACTATCAAAACCGTCATCCTTGATCACTTGGGCCTAGACTCAGAGGCCTATCGGGTAAGGTTCAGGAAGGAGCGAGGTATCCCAGGGGAGAACCTCTGTTTTTTCATCTTAAAATGGCAGCTAACAAATGGCTCAATCCTGCAGTGTCCTCCAAAGAAGATATCATGGCCAAAATCTATTTGGAGCAATTCTTGGAGGCACTACCCTACACCACCCAGAAATGGCTGCGGCAACACCACGGCCTAACAACAGAACAAGCAGTGGAGATGGCCGTGACATTCACCCGAGCTCAACCCCGGTTACCACCCTGGGAACCTGACAAACCCTCCCAAGGATCCGCGCCACGAACGGAAAAGAAACCCCGACCTAGCAGTGAGACTTACCAAACTCGACCCCACAAACCTGAGATTCCCAGCTTCCGGGAACCGCAATGTTTCGAGTGTGGGACCTGGGGCCACATCGCCAGACTGTGCCCTCAAAGAAAGATGCCAGAAGAGCCCATGGAAGTGGGATATCTCCCCAAGACAGTTCTATACTCAGCGGAATTAGGAGGAGCCTATCACGTGAGATTAAGGGTGAATGGGGAAGAAGTGAGGGCACTCCTAGATTCAGGCTGTAAACAATCTGTAATAAAAGGGGTATTCGTCAAAGCTAACCAGATCCTCCCTAACTCCTAGGTGTGTATCAAATGTGTCCATGGGGATATAAAAGAGTACCCCGTACCGTAGCCCACGTAACTCTGGAAATAACGGGAGGGAAGGCCTATACAGTAAAGGTGGGGGTTCTTGAGACTCTCCCTCAAGAAATAATAATAGGGACAGACAACCCCAATTTCCTAGATTTGTTCACTGGCACCCTACATCTATCCACCCAGAAGAATCAAAAGAAAACCCCTGTCCCCCTCTCGGTTCCAGCGTTGCTGTCCCCCGAACCCTGGGCCACTGACAAAAGTTTTAGATTTGCACAGGCTAACAACAGAACTCTGTTCAATGCCTGGGAACAGGCTCATATGACAGAAAACAACCCTGATCCCAAGTTTCCTGGTTTCCTTATCAAGGAAGGGCTCCTCTACAGACAAGGAGATAAGGAGAGTCCCCATCAGTTTATCGTTCTAGTTTGTTTTAGGGAACAGATCATGTTCTATGCGCATACACATCTGCTAGCTGGTCGCATAGGGAGCGAGAAGACAACCCAAAACATTAAGGCATTTTTATTGGCCAGGAATATATAAAGACATCAAGGTCCATTGCCAATCCCGTGATGTATGTCAAAGAAATACACACTGTCCACCCGCTGTGCCCCTGCAGCCCCTCCCGATCATAGGCACCTCATTTGAAAGGGTAGGGATGGACTTAATTGGGCCCCTACCTAGAACTAGAAAGGGCAATCTGTACGCACTAGTAATTGTTGATTACGCCACCGGGTTCCCCGAAGCTTTCCCCCTTGAAAACCCCAACATCTAGAGTCATAGCAGAGAAGCTAATCGAGCTATTCTGCTGGGTAGGGTTCCCTAGAGAAATCTTAACTGACCAGGGCACGCCCTTCGTCTCAAGGTTGATGCGGGAAGTTTGTAAATTGTTAGACCTGTGTCACATGAAAACGTCAGCATATCACCCGCAAACAGATGGACTGGTTGAGCGCTACAACGGAACCCTCAAGTCCATCCTCAAGAAGATGCTGCCAGTGAACGGAACAGAGTGGGACCGCATACTACCTTTGGCCCTTTATGTCATATGGGGTCAAACCCAAAGTAGTCTCGGATGTTCATCGTTTGAGTTATTGTATGGCTGCCAGCCACGAACACTCCTCGAGATGACCAAAAAAGCGTGGGAAACCGAAGAAGCCGGAGAAGAACGCACGGTCCTGGAATATAGTCAAAACCTAAAAAAACAGCTACATAAAATAAGAGAGCTGGCCTACTCCTGCTTGGCGAAGAACCAAGAGAAACATAAGAAAATCTATGACAAAGGGAAACGGTGGAGAAAACTACAAGTAGGAGATTGGGCTCTAGTCTTGCTTCCCTCTAGTACAAAAAAGGTCCAGGCAGAGTGGATGGGG
Organism: Lissotriton helveticus; assembly: GCF_964261635.1. Lineage (NCBI taxonomy): Eukaryota > Metazoa > Chordata > Amphibia > Caudata > Salamandridae > Lissotriton > Lissotriton helveticus. Next base: position 1,352,676,047 of record NC_136059.1, on the reverse strand, counting down.
CCATATAAGGTGACGGGAACCATAGGAAAGACGAGCTATAAGATCCAACTTTCCCCCCATAAAAATGATCTACCACATCAACTCCCTTAAAAAATGGATAGGTTCGATACCTCTGAGCTCTCATCTTGTCATACCAACAAAAAGTCCCTCTGCGTCAACACTAGAGATGCTAGTGATCAATGACGACCTAAGAAGAGAAGAACAAGAAGAGTTTCAGAATACCCTGCTCCCTTTTTCACCCCTTTTCTCAGATCTTCCAGGAAAAACCTCCGTAATTGAACATCGGATAGAGACACCGATGGGGGCCATGTTAAAACAGAAACCATATCGGATACCCGCCGCCAAAAGAGAGGACATACGCCGAGAAGTGCAGGAGATGTTACGTCTGGGGGTGATAAGACCATCCAGGTGTGAGTGGTCCTCACCAATAGTGATGTTTCCCAAACCTGACGGGAGCACCAGGTTTTGTATGGACTTTAGGGCCTTGAACCAGATATCATCTTTTGATGCCTACCCGATTCCCCGCATCGATGAACACATAGAGAAGCTCGGGGAAGCCAAATATATAAGCACATTATAGATAACCAAAGGCTACTGGCAAGTGCCTTTAAAAGAAGAGGACCGGAAAAAGACTGCCTTCGTAACTCCGGACGGACTCTATGAGTTCAATGTGCTCCCATTCGGCCTACACGGAGCGCCCGCAACGTTTCAGCGCCTTATGAATGAGGTAGTACGGGACCACCAATCTTTCAGTTACGCATATCTAGATGATATTATAATCTTTAGTCCGTCTTGGGAGAGCCACCTAAAGCACCTTCAAACCATTCTAGAATCCTTGAAAGAAGCGGGTCTGCATGTCAACTCAGAGAAATCGCACATTGGCTATCAGATGGTGAAATACCTAGGGTATATCCTGGGGCATGGAATCATTGAACCACAGATAAAGTACGAGCAATTACAGAAACTCCCTTTCCCCAGAAGAAAGAAAGAAATGAGGGCTTTCTTGGGCCTCATCGGCTATTATCGCCGATTTATCCAGGCGTTCTCAGAAATAGCAGCCCCACTAATGGACACCCTGAGAAAAGAATCTAAAAACACCACATATCATTCCCCTACCCCTTCCATTTGGAATGCGTTCAACACCCTCAAAAGAGCCATCACCACCAGTCCTGTCTTAACCTCTCCTGACTTTACACGTCCCTTTCTCCTACACACAGACGCGTCGGATTATGGGGTGGGGGCGGTCCCGTCCCAGATAACGCCAGAGGGGGTGAACATCCGATACTTTACGTAAGTAGGAAATTGTTTCCGCGGGAGCTAAAATACCCCACGATCGAGAAGGAATGTCTCGTGATCAAGTGGGCAGTGGACAAGCTCAGATGTTATTTGGAAGGACACCCTTTTACACTCTACACAGACCACGCACCACTTAAGTGGATGAGCCAGAACATCTCCCAGAATCCCCGAGTCATGAGATGGTTCTTATCATTGCAACCCTTTCCTTTTACTGTATGCCATTGAAAGGGAACAGATAATGCAAATGCCGACTATCTCTCTCGGTTTCCTCTCTTCCAATCGGGAGAATCCAGGGGGGGGGGGGGTCACGTAAACGAGCAGTCTGGGACCCTGGAGAACTGTGAACCCTTTTCTAGAACTGTACACGTCTGTCAGGGGGTGCCTGTCAGCCAGGGGCCGGGTGAGGACTTTAATGCTTGTTCCTTTCCGCCCCGAGTGCAGGACGGCCACGGTCCCTTTAACGATGCTTGGTCCTTCCCGGAGGTGGGAACTCCGCCTGTGACGTCATCAGCCGTTCTATCAGGAGCACAGGAGGAGCTGAAAGAGCGATACCCGGAAGAGAAGGGCGCGCCTTTAACTGCCGGGGCAGGTCTGGAGAGAGTCGCCTGACACTGCTGTTGACAACAACTTTAAATTCTTTTTGCGAAGAAATGCCTGACATTCTAAACCCGGAGTATCGTATTAGTACCTGTGTATCCAAAGTTTGAAGACCGTGTATAAGAACGTTCAGGGATTGCGGGTGGTATATTCAGATGGGATTTGAAAGGGATATTCACCATGATCTTGAGATCGAATGCCTTTTACTATGCCCTGCCTCCAAAGTTAGTCTGAGCCTGCATGTCATTTGTCAGAAAAAAAACTTTTCTATGATGTTCTCTACTTCAGTCAACAGCAAAACCTTGTTATACCTCTTCTGCGACTTTGCTGTAGAGAAACTGAAAATGTCATTTGTCTTCCCCTAGAGCACAGGCTTTCACCTCCAGACCAAATGGAAAAAAGCCACCGAAAGACGAGTCTGCGTCACAATAAATTGACGCGCTCCAGTTAAAGTGGGCATGACTGACTCGAGACATGCTGTCACAAAGTACCTAGAGGTGTCACGCTGGAGGTGGACGGTTAGGATGTATTCACCCCTTACATCTCTCCTCTCCTCCAGTCTCCACATGACCCTTGCGCCCAGGATCAGGACGGCGATTTTAAGCAAAGAGATTTCCTAGATTCCCGACTATCCCATGTGCTTTGGTCACAGGAGCCAATCAGGGAGCTGACTGAGGCAGCGTCTGGCTTCATTGGCGGCTTTCCCTACACTGATGGCGGCATCGACCGGAGTTGGAAGAAGGACCCCGAAACCGACGCCAAGAGAAGCCCCAAGAGTGATCCAGGAAGTGAAGGCATCCCCACATCTGGGAGAGAAGCCCGACCGCAGAAGGATATCAGCACGAGGACTCCGGGGGCTAAGACAATGAGGTAGCCGGACCCTTTCCGGCACTACAGGTTTTCCAGCCATGCTCCTGGAGCAGCGTGGCTCTCTGAGGTATGTGCTTGCTTTCATAACGTATTTCAGAGGGGCGCCGGGGACAGAGTCCTCCAGTACAGAAGGGAGGGAGTTAGCAGTAGTTAGCACTACAGAGAGCAGGCAGCTGCCTTCGTAAAACCGGCATATTGCCTCAGACCAGCAGCGTAAAACACTCGCAGATAGCGCAGCACTGGTGGTGGTAAGAGTAGTAGGTAGGTGACTGTTGAACCTCCCTCTCACTCCTTGTTCCCTGCACTACTGTTAAAAAAAGGGATAAAAGTGCTTACATAGACCTCTTTTCTTTCTCAGAGGGACGCCCTGAGACGCAGACATCAGGAAGGAACAGCCCCGACGGTCCCGTTGCAAAGGAAGGATAGAAAAGAACTGTGCCTCTATACCCTGAATATTAATAAAGTAGTGTTAAAAAAAAACCAAGAGCCTATACTGTTTTTTGTCAAGTGCCACACATGCCTTAAGCAGAAACGTAGAATTTTGGAAAAACCACTTGAACTAAGCCGGGTACAGCACTGAATAGCAGAAATACATGCATTATGGGAATCTGCAATAGATGCACACAGGAAGCTACAAAAACATCTCCTAGAGAAAAATGAAAGACAAAATTCATCTGATATAAACATGAACAGAGAGGAATAAAGGAGAGATCACACTGAGCCAGCTCTGTATCAGAAATAAAGCTGCCTAGTTTCACAGTGGGCCTGACTGACAAAGCATTTTAAAAGCTTAAGTTAAACTCATCCTAATTCTGCATATCAAGATGTGAAATTTAGAATTGCCAACACCTTTCTGCTCATTTAGATGGAAATAAACATCTGTGAAAGCTGGCATATAAACAACTAACATCATTCTATGGTGAGGGTAATGAAATCAGGATTTTAAATGGAGAAACAAATATTGTTAAGGAAAGCGAGGGACAGAGATGTAATTTTCACTACTTCAAACTGAAAAGTTGGGGGTACTTGGAAGTATCGTATTTTCCTGAAAAATTAATCAGATTTGAGAGCACCTGTTACAATATAGTAAAGCAGAGAGAGAAAATATCTAAGAAATTAAGGCTTGTGCTCAGGTAACAAGCTACCAGCCTGCTGAGTAAACCAGCATTAAGGAATGTCAAACTCTGGTTCTGTGGTATCAGTGGTATACAAAACTCTATCAGGAGGAACAATGGGAGATGCTGCTTATTTTTCATAGAACTGTAGCTGCTGACAGAGTGGACCTAGTACCGGTTATTGTCGAGACCGCAGTGACTTAAAGAAAACTTCATTATATGGGTAAACACTATGTAACATGACAGTGAAGATTTCAGTCATTTGGAAACAGTCAGCGGTGCACAGAAGCAATTCCAGTCATGAATAAAAAGTTCAGACATTCTGGTACATAGTCAAAGCTCCAATTTACCTGAGATATTATTCTGACAATGAAATCAACCACAAGTTTGGATTCCTTGTTGAACAAGCCTTGCCAAAGTTTATCCACAATACGTTGCGTCAAATAGATCACGTTGGTTACCAGCACTTGGTAACTTCCCCCACTTGTTATCGGCAGAGTTGCTTCTTCACCTACATAGAAAATAAGCAAAGCCCATGTTTGTCCTTCATTTTTTGTTTTACTAATTTTTTGTCGAATTAAAAATACTCAGAATGTCATGTCAAAAATAAATCCAGAGTCTGCTACCTGGCAGTATTCCCACTTGGCTTTTGCACACCGATTTATGTTTTTTTGCTTGTGCGGAGCAGCTTGGGGGGCGAGGCCCTGATTCAGAGTTCCTGCAGCTGACCCCAGGGAACCAAAACCTTACCCAAGGGGACAGCTTCTCATTTTCTGCTGCAAGAAAATAAACCAGTAAGCAGCGTCACTTCTGATGCACAAGGTATTTCTCCCAAGAGGGCGTAGAACATTTGAAATAGAGAAGCATCTTTTGACTTTTGCAAAAGCGGAATATTCCGCAGAATTTTGCTCCGATCACTTGATAATGGTTCAAGAGTACCAGCGGGAGGAACATGCAGGGGCTGGAACAACCGTGCATGATGAAAATGGTTTGGGAGAAGAGCTTCAAACAGTGGGCACACAGGCAACGTGGATACCATCCTTCGCTTGCAACACCCTTATTTGATGTTTCCCTTTGGAGCATCCAAAGATTGAAAGTATAGATGCATACTTAGAGATTAACTGAGGTACTGCATCCCATGTGTACTCTTGTGTCACCAAAGGGCAGCACCGAGTTTTAGCATCATGGGAGCACTGAGTTGCATCTTTCCCTATTCCCACTGATGAAATCATGCAATGCAATAATGTCAAATATTTGGGATCATGCAGAGAGTCTTCTTTAAAACGAACTTAAAAAACATTTGTGGAGGCATTTATTTACCCACTCAATGTCCCTCGTGGCAAGCCTGTGCAAAAATGAAATCTCTGCTATTATGGTCTTGAACACTTGTGCCCAAGCCAAATTAAGAGCTGGAGCCCAGACACAGAAGCACCAGGAAGCACTACTTTAGGAAATTAAAAGTAAGAGATGGCTGCCTCAGAAATGGCCAAGCTTGTGGCCCATCAAACGTAACCGTTCAGAAAGGAGCCTGAAAAATGAATACCAAAAGTGCTTTTGAGTTGATCACAATTGTAGTGATACACAAGGGAATGTACATTGCCATTTGAAAAATATTGGAGAAAAATGTTGCCTCTTCCAATCAGATTCACAAGTTATGTTATGGAAATGGCTCACCAGCATTGCCAATTGATATTTGGTGACAACAGCTATTTACCAAATTTGTTTACTCTACAAAAGCTATCAAGAGTGATAGTGATGACTTTTCTTGTCCACTTATCACAAATAACATTTGGAGGACTGAGTAAAATGAATCCATGAGCTCTCAACATTATCGTGACACTGAAGAGTTAGAAATTACTGGGAATGTTAACATGCAAACACTGACATTAGTACTCCGAATTCAAAATATGAAATCAGTTCTTGGGGCTATTTACATCATGCATCTCAGAAAAAATAAAAAAGGAAGGTAAAGATACAGGAATGTGAGTACAATTGCATCCAAAAGTAATTTTGTAAAAAACAAAAAACAGTACTTGAGACAATACTCGAGAGAATAAAAAAAGGACAGTAAATATCCATGTAAACACAAAACATTCATTCCCTTTACCAGCATACATCTCTCTGTGTCTTAGTGGCATGGTGTAATATTTAACTTTTGCTCTTTCGCCAGCTCTGAAATGTATCCATACCTTTAGCTCCTTCCCCCATACAGAAACACAGAATTGTCTGGCCTCCCTGCTTCACCGATGCCATCTATCTGCATCACTCCCTAAACTTCTCATGTTACACCTGATCCCTCTAACAGGATATTTACTATGTGATTGGTATCAAATATATATTTACAATTAAGATGTCACTATACCGGTCTTGTTCAATACTTCTACCATGAAATTTGTAGCCAGCCCCACCTCATTCATGCGGTCTACCCAATTACCATGCTGTGATTCTTTAGATCACTTGATAAATCTCCCCCCCCCACCTCCCCCTTGCTCTGGCTTTTAGGTCATGAAGATTAAAAGCACACAAAGCATCTGTATTTCATCAATGTACAACACCTGGTTGAGAAGCATGCTTCGCTGTCATAATATATAGGAGCATGACTTGCAATATTCCACTTTTCACGCAACCATACACATAGGGAAATCATATGAAAATTAATAGTCACCTAGTAGAACATCTGCTGCAAGAAGATGGCTCATAACGTTGTCCAATATATAGGTCTGGAATTCTTTTTGCTGGCTCCTTGTAGATCTATCTGGGGAAGCCTGCAAAGCACAGTTAAGCCACAAAGTTCACAGAAAGTCCACTGGAAGAAATACTGTAAAGTATTTCAGCTCAAAAGAAACAATTACAGGTAAAGCTGCACAAATGGTATGCAAATTGGATTACTGTGTGGGTTTAGAATGCATTAAAAACTGGACTAATATCTGTTTTCATTGTGAGGCTATAATCTTGTTGCTTATTTGTATATGAACAAAGAAATAACGTAATAAAATAAAGCAGCACAATTTACAAGATGACAGCTTAAAATGGTTGTATAGGAGATTGCTGGGAGAACAGGGGAATGTGGTAGGCACTTAGGGGTTCTGCTGCATGCCACAGATGCATTGTTAGCAACTGGCAACTTTTTTTTAAAAATACAAAAGCATTGGAAAAGGCAATAGGTCTTCCGTTTGGCAAGTGAGTACCAATGTACCAATGTATTGGCTTGGCCAATGTAAAGCTTCCAACATAGATGTCGACCATCTTAGATCAGTAAAACATTTTTGAAAAGAGACCAAATAGGTGCAAAATGCCCGCATGGTGATGTGCATGGCCATAAGCGTGGCAATTCCAAGATTGCTACTGTGTGGTCAAATGCCTTGCGACGTATGCATGCCAGTACATCTACACACATATACACTATGCATAAGTCTTGAAGTTAAGAAGCCATTTTGGTTTGTTTTGGTTTTACTAAACTAACATGGCTGCCACGGTAGAAAGGCAGAATTAAAAATATATATATTAAATCATGTACTTAATACATTCTGGGCCGTACGATTAAGAAGTAGAAAAATCTAAAAAGGGAGCTGAGCAGACACGAGGAAGCAATGTAATGCAACGGAGCAGGGTAGAGAGCGGGATCTTTCGGTTTCAGACATGAGCATCTTCAAACTGTCCTTTTTGAGGCAGATGCTGAGAGGCTTGAGAGGATGAAGGCTGAAAATCCTCAGTCCTTCTCCAGTATCATAAAATAAAAAGAGTAGAATTCAGACCCCATTTCTGATGCCGGCACCCTCTCAATGGCTTCCTTGTGCAAAGGAGCCTGGATTTCCTTTTGTACAATGGACAAGTCGTCCTCGGTAGTCGCTGTGGTGTAGGTGGCATATAAGGATGGGTGGTCAGGAGAGGGACGGTTTGTCCATGCTGGACACTTTGAAGCACCTATGTCTGATGTAATAATTTGCCAGCAGTACCGGTAATAACTTACCCTGGCTTCAACAGGATGACAATGTGCCAATAAGAAAACAAGTTAAAGAGCTTTAGGATTGGCAACAGGAGGGGTGGGGGACTGGGTAGTGCGTTGCCCCTGAGGGCCTGTATGTGGTCGGATTGATCCCTGACCTCTAGCTCAAAAGTATTGGGAGGTTTGTTAAGTGGAGGTGGGCTTTGGGGTTGCCTCTACTGAATGTTCCTTCCAAAGCCTTAAAAAGGACGTTATTGTTGAGGATACTGCCGCATGGACAATGAAAGGCCAGGGGAGCATGCTGTGGCTTTACTTTCTTTGAAGCTGCCCACGGACAAATCAGCTGTGTTCACGCAAAGATGGGTGCCATCAAATGGCAATTCCATTAGTGACATCACTGAAGAAGTTTGTGGATCTCATCCAGGCACTGCAGTGAAGCACCATGCTGGTAGCAATTTTCTCTACCCAAACAATCGGCTGTGTCCAGCCACAATCTGATAAAGTTCTTCGCAATGTCTTTCCCATCTTGTATGATCTGAGCCAATTTGACGCAAATCTCATCAGGGACAGCGGGTAAGATTTCCCTCACCATGTCCCATAATGTCCAACAGTAATGTCCTAAGAAGCATTTGAAGTTGACGGATATAAGGGCTAACCTGGCAGATGAGATTCTGTTCCCATAGGCCTCCATGCGTTTGAACTCTCCATTTGGGGGCGCAGTAGAGAAAGAGTTTGAGTTCAACCTGCTCAGAGAAGCCTGCATCACAAGACTCCCAGGAGTAAGATGCTGGAGCAGGAAAGATGGTAACCACAGGGAAGGTTTGTATTTACGAGGGGGCAAGATCCAGGTTTGGCTCATGTGCCCATTAAGGTATCTGTAAAGGCCTTATTGAATGGGAGGAGTGGCTCTGAAGAAGTCTGCACTGGCTGTAGAACTTCAGTGAGAACATTAGTTTTTACCTCTACGGATGGCAGCTGTACGTCTAAGACTTATGACCATAGCAAAAGATGTTGACTCCTCTGTGTAGGGTCAAGTGGAGAGTTTAAGCCAAAGTCAGGGGACATATCTACCTCATTTGCATCTTGAAAGTCAAGAAGAACAAGTTACTTACCTCTGCTAATACTCTTTCTGATCGAGAATCAAACTGCAGATTCCTCACCTTTTGATTATTCCCCAGTCATCAGACTGGATCAGTAAACATTGCAGCAGTACCTCTGCGTGCCGGTAGGTGGCTGCCTACAGTACCTCAGTGACACCTTCCACTCCTAAAATGATATGCTGAGCCTATATAAGCACCACTCCTGCACGCTGAAGTTAGTTGTGTTGAGACTGTCCACAACACCAGACGCAGAGCCCGAAAACCATTTTGGAGTAAACAGCAGTGGCAGCTGGTACATAGGGGGCTCAACGACGGCGACCTCCCATCACCAGCACGGAGGAGGAGAGAAAAGCTACTCTGGGCATTTCCAGCCTTCATAAATGCAAACGGATGAACTGACAGATTTGTCAGTTCGTTTTGCTTTCATTTCTGTGCAGGTGTTAATGGAAGTTCACACATTCGCAACCCATAGACTTGCTGCGCATGCTCTTTGCAGCCCAGCTTGTCTAAGAATGGATGCATGCACGGGCGGGGAGACAAAATCGCCCCAGGCCCTATCAGGAGTCAGGATGGAGCAGTGGTGAAAAGAGGGTTAAAGCTCAGCTCTAACCTGATTCCTGATACGGCTGTGATCAGCACGTTACTGGCGCTGTAATAAAAAGACCGAATGGAGCCATTCAAGACGTACAGAAACATGCAGGTAAGTAAACTGTGGAAAGGAATCCTACATTTAAAAACATTTCCAATACGTTTACATCTTACATGATAATCGCGCTTCTGTACACGTTTTATATATATATTCTGTACTCATTGTTCTGTCTTTGTTTGCTTTAATTATCAGGGAGTGGTAGTGCTGAATTTGGAAAACAAAATACTCTAATGTGTGGCAAAGGAAAGGGGGTTTAAGTCATGAGGGCCATAGCTTGTAAACCAGAACCTGACAGTCAATATACAAATGTATTTCAAAATATATCTGCTGCAATGAAATTGGCATCAAGCACATATTTGACAGTAAACCTGTTTTAGATTACCTAACTCGTCACAAAGAGGCTGCATTGCAAAGTATTTTACAGGGTTAAGACACCTGATGCAGCGGTCTGTGTCCGCCAAGCAATTGTGAGGAGATTATGCTGGAAATGATTACTCTAGTGATTAACACAGCTCTGGGAGAGTTCTTTGCTTTTTTCCCATTCACTGTTTTGACCCATAAAGTAGTATAGAGGACTAATGTGCATGTTTTAAGGCACACTGTGTAACATGCAGATCACAGAATATTTAGCTAGGTAAGTTGGCTACTATTTCTGACTCGGAGGCCATTTTGTTCCTTCCAGTTGTTAAATTGAAATATTAGAATATGGTATAGTAGCCATGGAGCCATTGGCAATGCTACTCCGCAGAAGTGGTGAGGAGTGGGTCATACAGCTGGTGGATGGGACGCATGCCGTGTCTCTGTATGCAGGCAACTTATTGTTGTATGTACATGATGTCACTGACATTCCCGCATCCATAGCGGATGTACTGAGGGCGTTTGAAGAAATGTCAGGCCACCGGGTTAATTGGGCCAAGTCCGGAGCATACCCCTTTAGCTCAGACACGGCAGAAACAGACGTGCTCATTAATGGTTCGATTCTTCCATGGTACCCCACTACCTTTGTATGTACATGATGTCACTGACATTCCCGCATCCATAGCGGATGTACTGAGGGCGTTTGAAGAAATGTCAGGCCACCGGGTTAATTGGGCCAAGTCCGGAGCATACCCCTTTAGCGCAGACACGGCAGAAACAGACGTGCTCATTAATGGTTCGATTCTTCCATGGTACCCCACTACCTTTCGCTATCTTGGAGTTCTCATATATCGGATGATTTACTGGAGGGCAACTTAACGAGGGCGATTTCGTTGGTAAGGGCCCAAGTACAATTCTGGAAGTCGCTCCCATTAAATGTAATGAGTTGCGTTACCCTGCTGAAAATGATGGTCCTTCCAAAGCTATTATATGATTTCTTGAACCTCTCGATTTAGGTCCCAACTAAAATTTTCCGTGAACTGGAGCGAATGTCCCGAGAACTCATATAGAACAAGGGCGGACCCAGAGTAGCGTTGTAGAAACTATATGCTCCCACCACTCAGGGAGGACTGGCTGTTCCCAATATGGAACTGTATTACATAGTGGCTCAATGGCACCAACTTGGAGGACACGGCGACCCTGCAGCAACCGTGGACTCACACTCAAATATATCACTTATTCCATCCGGCTGCCAGGTCCCCATGCCCACTCCAATTGCATTTAGGTCTAGCATATAGATGTTACAGGAGGAGCTTATATCTTACCGGTGCAACACTCCCGTACGCCCCGATATTGCCGCTCTTGGGACGCCTAGAGGAAAAATGGGCACTTTCGAAACCACTCTCACGCACTGGCATACAGCGGGTATAGACACACTGGGTGACCTCTACAGAGATGGCACACTCTTAACATTTGAGGCACTGGCGGAGGACACTGATTTGCCTGCTGGACAATTCCTTCTACATACCTCTCTCATCAGAGCCCTATCGGCCCTTTTAGGAGATTTAACGTCCGAGCCACCGACACACCTGTTGCTGCAATATCTACACGTAATGGGGGTGTGTTCACACATAGTACATTGGCTGGTGCCGGCCTTACTCTCACACACGCTGAAACCAATGCTGACACTCCGCACCCGCTGGAAAACAGACAGGGGTCCGACCTTGGATAGACAAGGCATGGACCACCATCTTAGCAGGTGCTACATATATACCAAGAAGCTCTAAATTCAAGTTAATACAAACATACATAATACAAAGGGCGTATCTCTCCCCTGACAAAATAAACAGATATTTCAACATTGCCCACGCTGTTGGCAACTCGTCGCGGATCTGCTCCACAGGCTGTGGTCTTGCATCTCCCTTCGGATTTACTTGAAAGAAGTTGCTGTAGCCTTAGTGCTCTGTACTGATGCATTCTTGACGCCCTCATAGGAAATTTGCATTTTAGGGGTCTATGTCAGGTCCAAGAAGAATAGCATAACATCACGATTCGACGACCTGGGATTAATAGCTGCCAAAGGCTTAATTACACAACAGTAGAAACAGGCAGACCCCCCCCAGAGATGATCAGCTGGAAAAGATCACTTAAGATATGGGCACAGGCAGAGAGTACAGCACTGCACAGGGAGGAAACGGGGGGCTCCGCAAATATCCCATAGCGCAGCACTGGGACACCATACTTACAGCCTTCACCAATTAAGTAAACGGGAGGGTGATGACACCCAGCTAGCGGCTACATAGTGTATATGCCGAAGGTCCCAGGCAGCGGGAAGCAGGACGGTGGCAGATAGCAATCACACTCCATTAGATGTCACTCATAGAGAAGGCCTGATGTAGTAGAACCCCTGCCCCTTCTTGTTCCGGCACCTCATACCATGAAACTAATCCCCAACACCCACATGAGTCCGAGTTCCGCCCTGGTGAATCACCATGTCGTTATTCACACAATATACGGTCCCATACTCAGTAATGTAATGGTTATCTTCATTGCTCCTAGATGGCAGACATTTAAATATGTTGTTAAATGTTGTTATTCAGATAATATATGCTTTATTGGCACGTTTACTTTTATCCTTATTCCTTTTTCTTTGGAAAACCTCCCTCATCGGACTATTGAAAAGACCAAATATGATTGTTTCCAACGTCTGCTAATGTTATGACAGTTCGACACAAATGACTTAAATGGTGCAAGCAATGCTAGCACGAGGTGTTGACAAATTTTCTCTTCTTTTTTTTCTCTTTTTTTTCTTTATAGACGATTGTAAATTGTGGGAATGTGCGGAGGGCAGGCAATCATAATGACACATTAAAGACTGTCTATTAGTAATACGTTGGTGTGTTATCTCACATTAGAAAACACTCTGCAGTAACAAGAACAGTCGCTCTATTATAGTATTGTTATGATATTGCTTCATGCGGATTTGAATTATGCTCTTGACATTTGTTTTGTCATGTACTGTAAGAAAATGGAAAAATATGAAAAGACCAATAAGGAAAATGCTACTTACCAGTATGCATCTGTTCTTGGCATGTAGAGCTGCAGAGTTACACACTGTGCATAGATCGCCACCTAGTGTTGGGCCCGGATGTTTGCAGTTTGTTGTTGTCCTGAAAAGTTCTTTGGAAGTCACGAGATAGGGGACTCCTCCTTTGGACCACATTGTGCAAGGGCATCGGCTCCATCCTCAGATTGTTTTTCGCCATTAGGGAAATGATGGAGCTTTGCAAGAAAAGGAAGGATGCCCAAGTAATCAGTATCTAATTAAGATAATACTGGAACAGACAAGGGTAGCGGGGAGGCGGGTGGGCGTGTGTAACTCTGCAGCTCTACATGCCAAGAACGGATGCATACAGGTAAGTAGCATTTTCAATTTGAGGCATATGAGCTGCAGATTACACACTGTGCATAGATTGTATAGCAGTACCCACTCTTAGCGGCGACCACCCCTATCTGTTGCAGTAGTTTGAAATAATGTTTTGAGAACAGCCTGGCCCACATTAGCTTGTTGTTCGGTTTGCACATCTACACAATAGTGTCTTGTGAATGTGTGCGATCCAGACCATGTAGCTGGTCTGCAGATGTCATCTAGGGGAATGTTCCCTAAAAATGCCATTGAAGCCCCTATTTTTCTTGTAGAATGGGCATTAGGAGGAACAGATAACGTACGTTTAGCTTTGTGGTAACAAATCTGTATGCATTTGACAATCCATCTAGCTATCCCAGATTTTGAAATGGGATTACCCTTGTGCGGTGGTGAGAAAGACACAAAAAGTTGTTTTGTCTTACGAAAGGGTTGTCTTCTCTCGATGTAGTATAGCAATGCTCTTTTGACATCTAGGGTATGAAGAGCTCTTTCTGCTATAGTCTGTGGCTGGGAGAAGAAAACTGGCAGTTCCACAGATTGATTGAGGTGGAAGGGAGAAATGACTTTGGGCAGGAATTTTGGATTAGTACGTAGAACAACCTTATTATGGTGCATTTGCAAAAAGGGTTCTTGAATGGTTAGTGCTTGTAGTTCACTAACTCTTCGCAGAGAAGTAATAGCTACTAGGAACGCAACCTTCCATGTTAAAAATTGTTGTTCATATTTATGTAATGGTTTGAAGGGAGGTCCGATTAGCCGTGTGAAAACACTGTTTAAATTCCACACAGATGAAGGTGGCACTCTGGGAGGAATTATTCTCTTAAGACCTTCCATAAAGGCTTTAATAGCAGGTACTCTGAACAGAGATAGATGCTGTCTGTTTTGTAGATATGCTGCTATTGCAGCACAATGCAGTCTAATAGATGTGTAGGCTAAGTTACATCTTTGGAGGTGCAGTAAGTATGCTATGATGTGTTGAATAGACACGTCTAAGGGATATATATTATAGTTGTGACAATATATTACAAAGCATTTCCACTTGGCTGCATAACATGCTCTAGTGGTTGGGCGTCTAGCTTCTTTTATGACATTAATGCAGTCTGGAGGAAGGTTTAGATATCCAAATTCTAAGACCTCAGGAGCCAGATCGCTAGGTTGAGCTGAGCTGGGTCCGGGTGCCTGATCTCCCCATGGTCCTGTGTTAAAAGGTGTGGAGACAGGTATAATTTTTGGTGCGGTACCACGGACAGTTGTAGCAGTGTTGTGTACCATGGCTGTCTGACCCACGTTGGAGCAACTAGGATGAGGGTTAGAGAAGGCTGCTGTAGTTTGCGTACTACTAGTGGCATGAGTGGTAGAGGTGGAAAAGCGTACGCAAATCTGTTTGACCAGTTCATCCATATCGCATTGCCTTTGGACAGTGGCTGTGGATATCTGACGGCGAAGCTTGGGTATTTGGCATTTTCTTGAGTGGCAAAGAGGTCCATCTGAGGTTGTCCCAACATCTGAAAGAATGGTTGAAGAACTTGCATATGAAGTTCCCACTCGTGGGTCTGTTGTGTCTGACGACTTAACAGATCTGCTATGGTGTTTTGTACTGCTGGAACATGTTAGGCTAGAAGGAAAATGTTTTGAGGTATAGCCCAGCGCCATATGTCCTGAGCTAGTCGAGAAAGTTGCAGGGAGTGTGTTCCACCCTGTTTCTGAATGTAGTACATGGCTGTCATGTTGTCCATGCAGACTGACACAGCTTTGTTTGATACTTCTTTATGGAAAGCTTTCAGCGCTAGGAATATAGCTAGTAACTCCAGGTGATTGATATGAAGGAACTTTTGTTGTGGTGTCCACCTGCCGTGCATGGTGTGTTGCAGCAGGTGGGCTCCCCATGCGGAGAGTGATGCGTCCGCTGTCAAGACTATTTGGGGAACTGGCTCTAGGAACGGTCGCCCCTTGGAAAGGTTTTTGGTGTTCCACCACTGCAGAGAGCGATGAGTCCGACCGTCTACCAACACTAGGTCTGTTAATTGACCTTGAGCCTGGTTCAATTGACGTGATAGGCACTCTTGTAGAGGACACATTTGAAGTCTTGCATGGGGCACTATGAAAATGCAAGAGGCCATCATCCCTATGAGTTGCATGAACACTCGTGCTGGAAGGGAGTGATGTGGCTGAAACTTTGTGAGAAGAGTTTGCATGCTGGCTATCCTTACTGGAGTGGGATAAGCTAGCGCTATTGAGGTGTTTATTGTAGCACCGAGGTACTGTTGTACTTTGGATGGTTCCAGATGAGACTTGGTGTGGTTTATTGCGAACCCCAAGTTGTGGAGCAGTTGGATCGTGGCGTGAATGTGTTCCACACACTCGTTGTATGAGCTGGCTTTTATGAGCCAGTTATCGAGGTACGGGAAGACGTGGATGTGCTGTCTTTGTGAATGTGCTGCCACTACTGCCAGGCACTTGGTGAATACTCTTGGTGCTGTTGTCACTCCGAATGGGAGTACTTTGAATTGATAGTGCTGCCCCTCTATTACAAATCTGAGATACTTCCTGTGAGCCTTGTGAATGGGAATGTGAAAGTATGCGTCCTTGAAATATAGAGTAGCAAGGAGGTTGTTTTGTAACAGGAGAGGAAGTACTTGTTGGAGTGTGACCATGTGAAAATGGTCTGACTGTATGTATATGTTTAGCGGTCTGAGGTCCAGAATAGGCCTTAGAGAGCCGTCCTTTTTTAGAATAAGAAAATATAGGGAGTAAACCTCCTTGTTTTGTTGGTGCAGAGGAACTGGTTCTATTGCACTTTTTTCTAGCAGAGACATTACTTTTTGCTTTAGCAGTGACAGATGTTCTTGTGACATTGGACGCTGTTTGGGTGGTATGTTTGGGGGGGGGGGGTAGATGTTTGTTCTAGACCTGACTGAATAATTTGTTGCACCCACCTGTCTGATGTGATGTTGATCCAGGCAGGAAGGAATTGCTGCAGTCTTCCCCCCACAGGAGTGGAATGTTGGGGGGGAAGGGGAGGAAAGTCATTGGGTAGGGGTGGAGGCAGAGTGGGAGTTGTTGGTTTTGCCTCTGCCTTTGTTGTTGTTACCCCTGTAACCCCCTCTCTGGTAGCCCTTAGTGTATGTGGATTGACTAGTGGTCTTGTAGGAAGTGGAGGGGCTTTCGGAGGAGTTGCCTCTTGTGTTGCCTCAGTATGATGAGCGACAAAAACAACGTCTGGGAGCTTGCAGCTGCAAGGCTCCCATAGATTTTGCTGTGTCAGTGTCTTTTTTCTAAAGACACATCAACGTTAGGGCCAAATAAATGTGTCTCATCAAATGGCTGATTGAGGATGGAATTTTGTACCTCAGGTTTAAAAACTGAAATACGTAGCCAGGCATGTCTCCGCAAAAGGGTACTGGTATTGATTGCCCTTGAGGCAGTATCTGCAGCATCTAGGGCACAACGAATGGAAGTATTAGTAATATTTTTACCTTCCTGTATGAGTTCATTGGCCCTATTTTTATATTTGTCTGGTAGATGCTGCATTATGGACTTCAGCTCATCATAATGTGCCCTGTCAAATCTTGCCAACAACGCTTGGGTATTGGCAATGCGCCAAATGTTAGCTGCCTGTGACGCTGTTCGTTTACCAGAGGCATCAAGGAAATTAGATTCTTTATATGGTGGTGAGGCCTCACCTGATGTTTGTGAATTAGCACGTTTACGTGCATTAGACACTACTAAAGAATCTAGTGGTGCAGGACCTTTGATGTAAACAGGGTCAGTAGGGGCAGCTTTATATTTCTTTTCAATGCGAGGGTTGAGGAACTGAGCCCTGACAGGATCTTTAAACACCTCTGTTGCGTGCTTAATGACGCCTTTAAGCATTGGCAAAATGGCAGTAGATCTTTGTGTGTTATCAAAAGTATCTAAAAGGAAATCATCTTCCACAGCATCAGTGTGCATGTCATCCCCATGGTACTGGGCAGCTCTTGGGACTAGTAGGTTAAAACCTATAGTGTCCTCTGGTGGGGAAGGTCTGGAAGGGTATACATCATCTTGTGGGACGTAAGGTACATCAGGGGTGTTTTAATCATCCCAAGGATTAGGTGACTGAGGGGGACTATTGGTCCCTGCTGGGTCGTGTGCACCCCCACCTGTGTCATCGGAGTCTGTAACCACATCATCATCTGGATTAGTGGATGGTGTAGGAGAATGATGTGGTGGAGGAGGTGTAGGAGGAGGAACAGTATGGGGAGGTGGTGGAGAAGGGACCCTTAATGGAGAGGTTGCAATGTCTCTCTTTTTTGGTGGAGGAGGAGGTGCAGGCGCCTCTGGTGGTCTCTTCTTGGAGCTAAGAGCTAGTTGGCCAGTCTTAGGATCTTTAACAAGAGTTTTTTGGTGAGGATCTGGTGTAAAAAGTTCTTCTGTATAGGGTAGATCCTTCGCCGTTGAAGTTATCGGTTCAGGAGGTGTTTTTTCGGCACCGAGTCGGTAGATAGTCTAGGGTCTTTTGGTTTAGTGTGACCTTTTGAAATGTCTTTTACCGGAACATGTTTTTTCGGTTCCGGGTGTTTCTTCGGCTCCGAAGCATGTGAATCGGGGCCTTTAGGTGTTTTTTTTTACTTGGCTCCGGGTGCGGTTTCGGCACCGATGAGCCGCTGCCAGTCATCGGCGCCGTGTGCTTAAGTGTCGGAGCAGCAGTCGGCGTGGTTCAGGAAGATGGCTTCTTCTTCGGTGTCGGTATGGGATCGGCACCGGGAATAGGCTGACTCGAGCCCGAGCCGCCTGAAGGCTTAGTAGGCTTCTTTGCTGGCCCTAAGGCGGGCGTGGGAAGCAGTCTCTCGGTGTGCACCCGGACCCGAAGGTGAGGGTGTGACCGAAGCCTTTTTTGAGGGTGTCGAGGAAGGGTTGGGGTCGACGGTCTTACTTACGACCCGTTGAGCTGGAGTGATGTCCTCGACATTTGAGTCTTCGGCATCAGAAGAGCTGGAACTTTCTTCGGCGAGCTGATGTTCTGGCACATCGACGCCCACTCCAAAGATGTCGTCAGGGATCGAAGCTGATGAGCGAGCCATTGTTCTTCGAGCTCGTCGGTCCCGAATCGTCTTCTTGGAGCGGAAAGAGGCACAAGCGGAACAGTCTGGTGCTCCGGTGAGAGGCAATGGTTGCACACCTCATGTAGATCGGTGAGGGGAAACTTCGACCCACAATGAGGACACTTCTTGAATGACGTCCTTTCCATGAGCCAGAAGATGAGGCCTAGGTAGGCCCGAAGGCCTTCTTCGACGACCGGAATTGAAGACTTCGAAGTTGGTGAAGAATTGCGTTGATGTGGAGCGCGATCGAAACAATACAGTCGAACTGGGTAAGGATTGCGCGTCGAAGGAAATTCGGTTCCAACCCAGAGCGCAGGAAACACATCCGAGCCCGATGGCGGAAAAAAACAATCTGAGGATGGAGCCGATGCTCATGCACAATGTGGTCCAAAGGAGGAGTCATCTATCTTGTGACTTCCAAAGAACTTTTCAGGACAACAACAAACTGCAAACATCCGGGCCCAACACTAGGTGGCGATCTATGCACAGTGTGTAATCTGTAGCTCATATGCCTCAAACAGATATTTAGAAAATAAAAAATTGAATATGGTAGTGATCTATTTACTGGCATGAAGGTGCTGCATGCAAACGGTAATTCATGGGTTTACATCCTTATTTTTTCTCAATCTGTTGAGAAATCTAGGACTGCAAAGTAGAGTTCCTTTGAGAAGTGATAAAGGTTTGTTAGTACTGACAATTACAATCAACTGCATTACTTTTTATATTCTAACTATATGGCCCTCCCAGCCATTCACTCTTAACGTAGAACGTCTAGAAGTTTGGATGATATGAAAATCCTACACCCTGTAAGACTCAATGTCTTGTGTAACATTTTGCTGTACATTGATTTACACACTTGTATGATTTATTGTGCCTCTGGTGCTATAAAATAAATACATAGAAGAATTTAGTAGATGACGGTTATATCAATTTCACATTATTTAAAAAAAAAAACAAATGTCATCAGTGTTAGAACTCCCTGCCAATTCCCACAGGGAGTAAGGCCTGCTCTCTTCGCACACTCCTTTGATAATATACAGTGATATATTTTCCGCTCACCACTTTCAAAGTTCACCAGTCGCCACTGGTAACCAGTGTGCAGATTCCTAAAGTTGGTCTATTATTAATGGATATAGTTCAATGCCAGAACGGGAAGCAGGGGAGGGTCGGTGAGGAGTCTGTAGCAAGATAAGAGTCTCTACTAGAAGGAGCTTTATCAAAGGTTACAGAACTCTTCTTCTGATAGAGAAATCTAGCCACAGGTTTCTCAGCTTTTGAATTGATACCAAAGGAGTATCAATATGGAGGTAAGTCTGTGGATGGAGTCAAAGCAGACCAGTAAGTCTTGCAGGATTGAGCAGGCAAAATGAGCCTCTATGTGGACTTGACTGTCCAGGTAATAGTGGTGCGTGAACACATGAAGGTTTGCCCTTGTAGCTACCTAGCAAATGTCTAGGACTGGGACACTGCATGCTAATGTGCGGTAGCAGCTTTGGTCCAATGAGCATGTACTCCTACTGGAGGTTGCCTTTAAACTAATGGGGAGCAGATCCTAATGCAGCACACCATCCAGAAAGGGATGGTTTTCCTCTTCACTGCCTTGCCCGTTTTTCACTCTAAGGATCCCTACTCCATGGTCTTTGGAATGATTCATGTAAAAGCTCATCGCTCTTTTGGGGGTCCAAGCGATGGAGTCTCTCCTACGCCTTACAAGCGTGTGGCAGAGTATAGAACGGCAGCAGGGTGATAGCTTAGCTGACGTGGAATGGTGTCACAACTGTCAGCAAGGACGATTGCATCTGTAGAAACAGTTTGTTCAGGAAAAAGGTGATGTACGGCGGCTGAACACAGAGAGCTCACTCGCCGGCCTCGTAGATGTATTGGCGACAAATAATACTGTGCAGCTGGTTAACGGTTCGAAGGAAGTGCACATCAGAAATGTAAAAACCAAGTTTAGGTAAAACTGTGGCATGTCAAAATGCGAAGGAGGAAGAAGATGTTGCAGCCAAAACTAGACTTAAAACAATGAAGGCTGATTTGACTTCCACAAAACAAAATAAGGTAAACTTTAACAGTGCCCTGCGCAAAGACTTGCCGGGCTAGGGACAAAACAAATAAAACGTCAGATAACTTGCCTGGAGGGTGGGGGTGGGTCTATTTGGTGAGTGCCGCATCAACCACAAATTTGTCCCAACTGACGTATAAAGTTTTTAAAAATGTATTTATTTATTTTTAATAAGACCTTTATTTTACCATAAAACCAATACACAGCTACTGGCCTACAACCCCTGGGGCCAGCCGCCACTTTTCTCTTACTTACATTACTTTCTGGGTTACACAGCCCAAGTGCCGACAACCCGGGGGTACGGCGGCGTTATACATCAAGTTGTGCATACAGGTCACTCTTCACATTCGGATTTAGAGAGGTCTAGTTTTTATATTTTACAACTAAAACAATTCAAACAAGAAGGTACCACAATCTGTCATACGGCATACATGTGACAGGCGCGTTTTCCTCAGCACAACGTCACGATATTCAAGCTCCTGTTGTAATAGAGTAGTTCCGAGGCCCCTCAATCTGCCGGTATCTTAGTTCTCCCCCACTATGTAGATTAGTTCCTTACTCGAAAGTTACACATTCCTCCTCCCTCCTTCCCCTCCCCTTCCCCTTCCTGTCCGCAGTCACACCCTAGAATTCCACTTCCCTCCACCATCTAGATCCTAGTCCTCCTCCCTCTCCTCGTCTGACGACAGACCTTCATCTTCCTCCAGAGGTTCACATATTTCCCCCCGGTACACATTCAACGGGGTCCATACCTTGTTCCACTTGCGCGGGCACGCTCTAGTAGTGTATACTGCCCTCTCAATGATCATGACCCTGTCTATGTTCATGTTCCATTGTGTCAGTGTGGGGGTTTCTACCGCTCCCCATTTTTGTGCTGTCGCGCTTTGCCACTATCATGCCTATCGTGGACCATTGCCGCCCGTGCCTGGTAAGGTCGTTGGGTCCCCATATATTTAGCAGGCATTTCCTTGGATCAGGGACTAGTGACACCTCCAGTGTTTGTGACATAGTACGCATTATTTGTCTCCAAAATTCCTGAATGCGTGGACACTCCCAAATAGTGTGGAATAGTGTTCCCTCCTCTCCGCATCCACGAAGACAGTAAGGATGCTGCGCTCTCTGTATTGTGTATTTTCAAAAAGGGGGTGGTGATGGACAGAGTATCTGAGTTAATCAGAACACTCCTACCCAGTCAACAGATCAGGGCTTGATCCATCACCGTTTTTTAGCTCACTCCACCATCCCAGTTCAGAACCTGGCTATATGCAAATTAGTCTGTCCCTGGCCCAGTGCATCATGGGAACCGGGCAGACCAAACTACCAAGCCAATTCTTCACTGGAAAGGAAACAAGCTTCCGGGGACCGGTTTCTGGCATTACAGCCGTCTTCGGCCCGGCTTGCTTGAATCCTGATGGTGCAATGAGCAAGGGACTCATGTCTGAGCATACCCTTCCACACTCATGGTGGCCAAAATAATTTCAAAAAGGGGGTGGTGATGGACAGAGTATCTGAGTTAATCAGAACACTCCTACCCAGTCAACAGATCAGGGCTTGATCCATCACCGTTTTTTAGCTCACTGAACCATCCCAGTTCAGAACCTGGCTATATGCAAATTAGTCTGTCCCTGGCCCAGTGCATCATGGGAACAGGGCAGACCAAACTACCAAGCCAATTCTTCACTGGAAAGGAAACAAGCTTCCGGGGACCGGTTTCTGGCATAACAGCCGTCATCGGCCCGGCTTGCTTGAATCCTGATGGTGCAATGAGCAAGGGACTCATGTCTGAGCATACCCTTCCACACTCATGGTGGCCAAAATAATTTCAAAAAGGGGGTGGTGATGGACAGAGTATCTGAGTTAATCAGAACACTCCTACCCAGTCATCAGATCAGGGCTTGATCCATCACCGTTTTTTTAGCTCACTGCACCATCCCAATTCAGAACCTGGCTATATGCAAATTAGTCTGTCCCTGGCCCAGTGCATCATGGGAACAGGGCAGACCAAACTACCAAGCCAATTCTTCACTGGAAAGGAAACAAGCTTCCGGGGACCGGTTTCTGGCATTACAGCCGTCTTCGGCCCGGCTTGCTTGAATCCTGATGGTGCAATGAGCAAGGGACTCATGTCTGAGCATACCCTTCCACACTCATGGTGGCCAAAATAATTTCAAAAAGGGGGTGGTGATGGACAGAGTATCTGAGTTAATCAGAACACTCCTACCCAGTCAACAGATCAGGGCTTGATCCATCACCGTTTTTTAGCTCACTGAACCATCCCAGTTCAGAACCTGGCTATATGCAAATTAGTCTGTCCCTGGCCCAGTGCATCATGGGAACAGGGCAGACCAAACTACCAAGCCAATTCTTCACTGGAAAGGAAACAAGCTTCCGGGGACCGGTTTCTGGCATAACAGACGTCTTCGGCCCGGCTTGCTTGAATCCTGATGGTGCAATGAGCAAGGGACTCATGTCTGAGCATACCCTTCCACACTCATGGTGGCCAAAATAATTTCAAAAAGGGGGTGGTGATGGACAGAGTATCTGAGTTAATCAGAACACTCCTAACCAGTCAACAGATCAGGGCTTGATCCATCACCGTTTTTTTAGCTCACTGCACCATCCCAATTCAGAACCTGGCTATATGCAAATTAGTCTGTCCCTGGCCCAGTGCATCATGGGAACAGGGCAGACCAAACTACCAAGCCAATTCTTCACTGGAAAGGAAACAAGCTTCCGGGGACCGGTTTCTGGCATTACAGCCGTCTTCGGCCCGGCTTGCTTGAATCCTGATGGTGCAATGAGCAAGGGACTCATGTCTGAGCATACCCTTCCACACTCATGGTGGCCAAAATAATTTCAAAAAGGGGGTGGTGATGGACAGAGTATCTGAGAAAATCCGAACACTCCTACCCAGTCAACAGATCAGGGCTTGATCCATCACCGTTTTTTAGCTCACTGCACCATCCCAGTTCAGAACCTGGCTATATGCAAATTAGTCTGTCCCTGGCCCAGTGCATCATGGGAACAGGGCAGACCAAAATACCAAGCCAATTCTTTACTGGAAAGGAAACAAGCTTCCGGGGACCGGTTTCTGGCATTACAGCCGTCTTCGACCCGGGTTGCTTGAATCCTGATGGTGCAATGAGCAAGGGATTTTTGAATCGTTTTGGCCACCATAAGTGTGGAAGGGTATGCTCAGATGTGAGTCCCTTGCTCACTGCACCATCAGGATTCAAGCAAGCCGGGCCGAAGACGGCTGCAATGCCAGAAACCGGTCCCCGTAAGCTTGTTTCCTTTCCAGTAAAGAATTGGCTTGGTAGTTTGGTCTGCCCTGTTCCCATGATGCACTGGGCCAGGGACAGACTAATTTGCATGTAGCCAGGTTCTGAACTGGGATGGTGCAGTGAGCTAAAAAAAGGTGATGGATCAAGCCCTGATCTTTTGACTGGGTAGGAGTGTTCTGCTTAATTCAGATACTCTGTCCATCACCACCCCCCTTTTTGAATCGTTTTGGCCACCATAAGTGTGGAAGGGTATGCTCAGATGTGAGTCCCTTGCTCACTGCACCATCAGGATTCAAGCAAGCCGGGCCGAAGACGGCTGCAATGCCAGAAACCGGTCCCCGGAAGCTTGTTTCCTTTCCAGTAAAGAATTGGCTTGGTAGTTTGGTCTGCCCTGTTCCCATGATGCACTGGGCCAGGGACAGACTAATTTGCATGTAGCCAGGTTCTGAACTGGGATGGTGCAGTGAGCTAAAAAACGGTGATGGATCAAGCCCTGATCTTTTGACTGGGTAGGAGTGTTCTGCTTAATTCAGATACTCTGTCCATCACCACCCCCCTTTTTGAATCGCTTTGGCCACCATAAGTGTGGAAGGGTATGCTCAGATGTGAGTCCCTTGCTCACTGCACCATCAGGATTCAAGCAAGCCGGGCCGAAGACGGCTGCAATGTCAGAAACCGGTCCCCGGAAGCTTGTTTCCTTTCCAGTAAAGAATTGGCTTGGTAGTTTGGTCTGCCCTGTTCCCATGATGCACTGGGCCAGGGACAGACTAATTTGCATGTAGCCAGGTTCTGAACTGGGATGGTGCAGTGAGCTAAAAAACGGTGATGGATCAAGCCCTGATCTTTTGACTGGGTAGGAGTGTTCTGCTTAATTCAGATACTCTGTCCATCACCACCCCCCTTTTTGAATCGCTCTGTATTGTGTATAGCATCTTCCTTGTATAGTACACCCGGTGTAGAACCTTGAGCTGCACTAACCTAAATTTAGATGATATTCCTACCTCCTTAGGTGACCCTAGCGCTTCATTCCATTCAGACTCATCCACCTCTCCTATGTCAGACGTATAAAGGTTTAGTTGAGGAGCGCCCGGTTGCCAAGAAGGAAATAATCACCTCTTGAGAAAGGTTGTAGGTGTTCACCTTTTGTTGCTCAATCTCCAAGCATGAATGTGGAGATTGCAAAGGACTGAGTTCAGAACTGCCCCTAATGGTGAGACAGAAGATCCTCCATGGAGTGGAGGCCTGATTGGAGGGCATATGCTTAAGCTCAGGAGTTCTGGATACCATAATTTCGGTGCCCAATCCTGAGCCACTAGATTGACTTGGGCCCCATCTGTCCTGATCTTCTTACAAACTCGGGACAGGAATGGTATTGACAGAAAGGCATACAGGAGTTCCAAGTTCTACTTGAGGTGGAATGCCTCTCTGAGCGAGAGATACCTTGCAAAGTCTAATGCACTGAAGTTCTGACATTGCATGTTCTTGGTGGTGGCAAGGAGATCGAGCCAAGGTTCTCCACATTCTCAGAAGCGACCTTGCGCCCCCCCCCCCGCCCCCCCGGATGCAATTACCACTCATGATCAGCTAGGCTTCAATGGCTGAGTTTGTCTGCCAGGCAATCAGAGTCTGCCAGATGGTTCACGACCAGATAGATCCCCTGGTGATCAAGCCATTTCCAGAAATGCAGAATCTCCTGGTAGAAGGTCTAGGGACTTCATCCTATTCTTTTTGATGCAGTACCACATAGCAACGATGTTGCCATGAGCACCTTAGCCAGCCTCTCTTTGATGTATGGAAGGAAGACTTTCAACATTAAGTGACAGGCCCTCAGCTTTACAAGGTTGATATGGAGCAGGGACTCAGCTGGAGACCAGAGGCCTCTCATATCCACCTCGCCCAGATGGCTGCCCCAACCCAAAAGAAATGCATTGGTCACCACTGTCTGCTCTAGTTGTAGAAGGCAGAGGGGTTTGCCACTGACTCAAATGCTGCCCTGTAACCACCACTGCAGTTGTCTTGCAGTCTCCTCTAAAATTTGAACGTGGTCAGAGAGGTACCCCTGATGCTGGGCCTATTGAGATTTCAGATCCAACTCCAGTGCCCATATGTGCCACCTGGTATGCTCAACTAGCAGGATGCAGGAGACAATCAGTTCAAGCAGCCTCAGAGTCGCCCTCACTGAAATCCAGGACCTACGCCAAAAGATTGGAATCATAGCCTGAATGTCCAGGACTCTCCTTCACGGAGGGAAGGCACTAAATCAAACCATACCCAGAATGGTTCTGATAATGGGGACTGTCTGAGAAGGAGTCAGGTGTGACTTTGGCATGTTGACAATGAACCCCAAAAGTGACAGGAGGTTTGCAGAGGTTGGAGGTGGTTGACAACTGCCTGGGGAGAGCCCAATTTCAACAGTAAGCCATTGAGGTAGGGAAGGACTGGTACCCCTGACCTCTGAAGGTGTGCTACTACCCCTTTTATTCACAAAAAGAGGAAAAGGAGGAATTGTGAATGTTGTGAACGACCAGAAACAACACGTAGGAAAAATGTACGGTTTTTAAAATTGCCCTCGCCCACTAATAGTGGCACGCTTCTTCATAGGGCTGCTTCAAAATCCCTGCGCAGGCCAAAGCCTGGGATAGAGAAAACGGGTTGGGGGAGGCTATACAAACTAATACTATGGGATCCATGCAGGGAACAAAAAGACAGAAAATAAAACTTTCTCAGCGATGCCCTAAAGAATCTTTATTCATGAACTCACCGGATAGGATGAAAAATTACAAAAGGGGATGACCCAGAGGGTAATTAACGCCTCTTCATCCCTCCTTACTGCTCATATTGCTATTGCTCTCATGGGGCTGTTCGGCTTTCCTCAGGCCTGGTGATTCCATTCACTTGATTACCCTTTAGAAAACTAAAATTAGTTATGAGGATATATCAATTCAAGTTATAGTACGAGTTACTTACTTTCGGCAACGATGTATCTGGTAGAGACTATTCTAGCCTCAGATTCCTTAACGTAGAATTATCCCCAGGCGTGAGACTGGATCTGGAAACTTTTTGCCCAGCATCCCTGTGCGTCGGGGGGACGGCATCACGCGACTCCGCCCAGACGTCGTCTGCGTACGTCAGCGAGGTCACATAAGTCCCACCCCGGCGCGCCTACGTCAGTTTTTTTCTGAGAACTTTTCCGCGCCACAAAGCGGAGCCATCAGACAAAACTGTGGGAGTATGGGAACAGAAAATTGGAAAAAGGAATGGTGACGAACAACACCATAAGGAGCAGTGTCAACACTGCAGTACCCAAAGCCAGGGAAAAATGGGAAAGAACAGTGCAGTCACCCTGCCAGTATGTAGACAGCCCCCCCCCCGGAGACAAGGAACACATGCAAAATGTCATGACAACATGTAGCAGGACTACAACGCCAACCAAGTACAATAAAGGGGAACCAGTTCCAAAACAAGCAGGAATGACAAACCTCCAAGGCAACCCCAAACCAGAGTGCAACAACCCCCTCAAACAAACCAGGGGCACAGGCACGGCCAGAGTACCCCAAACCAGGGGATAGCAGAGGGGCCATAACCCTAGCAACAAAAAAGGGGAGAGGAATGGGAGGGAGAGAGTGAAGACAAGCCCCAATCCCGGGGCAACCAGAGCAGAGGGGCACAGGAGTACCTCTAAACTCATCCTCCAATGTGCCAAAGAGGAGGAAGGAACAAGAAACAAGACGAAGCATCCCGTCAAAAAGAGTGAAGGATGCACTCACAGAAGACATAGCAACCCCCCCGGGAGGCGAGTGCAGAAGACCAGGCCAAATGCCCTCGCAGAACGGGGAGAAAGGGCGGGCCGTCAAGGAATCTGCGCTAGGATCGTCTCTACCAGATACATCGTTACCGAAGGTAAGTAACTCGTACATCTGATAGAGACTACTAGCCGCAGATTCCTCAACATAGACTATATACCCTAGCCATACCCATGGGGAAGGAGGGTCTGCAAGAGGACCCCACCAGCCTGGACATTTCAGAGGGTCCCGCAGGGGACTAGTCCAACAGACAGGATGAGGAGCCCTGTCCCCCCCCTACAAGCAAAACACCACCGACCCCAAGGGGTGTGAGGGAAGAAGAAAGAAGAGGAAGCCCGTTCACACTCAACAGAGGAAACAAGGGCAAGGCTAGAGAAGGCCGAAGCACCCCAAGCCCATACAAGGAAACAGAACCTCCATCCAAGGCCATGGCAAGGAAGAGGAAGAAGATCCACCTAGAGGCTCCAAGGAGACGAGGGAAAAAGAAGGCAAGCACCCCCCCCCCCCCCATCGGGAACACACCCCGCGAAGAGGGCAGCTGAGCCCACCACAGCCAGAAGTCAGACAGAATGGCGCCGACAGCAATAAAGCAGTCGGAAGCAGAAAGAGTAGCCCGAGGCACCCAGGAAAACCGGGCAGGCTGCGCCTGGAAGAGGGAGGAACACAAAATCCATCTCAGCCCCCAGGACAAAGAACATGAAGGTGAAGAAGGGCCTGGACACACCTCAGAGAGGAGCCCGTACACACGACCCAAAAAGAAGTAGAACCAGAGCCACAACGCCAGGCCGCAGACAGCATGCAGACCAGGCGAACAGTGCAGCGACCCTGGAGAAGGACACCCCGGGGCACCACCATGGCATTCTAATCCAGCAATAAGGGAATTGCACCTGCAACGTACGTAAACGCCATGGAGAGACGAGACCCGAAGGCGACCACAACTCCCCAGCATTGAACAAGCTATATACCAGCTACCACTACCTCACATAGGGTATGTTAAGTCCCAAGACATGGGAACCCTCTTAGGAAGAAACTTCCACAGCAGAGGACAACAGAAAGAGCCGCGAGTAAAACCCCCCGCAGAAGGCTTGTCAAACAGCTAACGAGAAAAAACAGAAGGCCTAATCTCAGGGCCAACCTGGTGTAGATAACCCAAAACAAAAATACAGTGAAAAAAGGGTCGGCCAGCAGCCAACAGAACCACAGTCCCAACAAGAGGACTTGAATGCACATGAATGCACATGAAGCATCAGATCCCACAACTGGGGCGACCCACACCAACGAAAGAACAGCACCCAAAGACCAGATCAACTCAAGGGTCACTGAGGGGGAGAAGGAGGAGGACAAGGAGAAAGAGGGACCGAGGAGTCGGGCACCTGTGGCTCCTCTGGCGAAAACCGTGGCCGCAGCAACGGCGAGGAGCCGTCCTTTGATGACTCCGGGGGAAAAAGCCACAACGCGGCGGGCCGCCTCCCGCGAGGATGACACCAGCAGGTGCCCAACCGCCGGGGAAGAGGGGGTGTCCGAGGACGAGTCCACGACCCGACGCCTGTCTGGTGCCGTAGAGTCCGCAACCTGAGGCAGGACGTAATCGTCATCCGGCACCAAAGAAGATGCCGGACAGGTCTCCTCCACACCACACGGCGCAGGAGACCGGGCCTGGGCTACGGGAGGTGGCTAAGGGACCGCACCGACTCGACCTCTGACGAGGCAGCTGCCTGCGTTGAGGGACGAGGGGAGTGACAAGGAGTCCCCCGCCAGCCTCGACCCATGATGGGGCGAGAGGGGCCTGCCGCCCCCAGTGGCGCCGCTAAGGCCGACTCAATCTCCGAGGAGGCAGCCGCCTGCGTGGAGGGACGAGAGGGGCCTGAGAAGGTACGCAAGGTCCCCCGCCAGCCTTGATCCATGATGGGACGAGGGGGGTCCGCCGACTCCTGTGGCGTCGCAAGGGACAGCAGCCGCCGGCACTGTAGCAGCGTCACCTCAGCCTCAGACAAGATTGCCACCTGTCCAAAGACCTGAGAGGGGCTCGGGATGCGACCCGAGCCCCAGCGACCTCCCGAGACACAACAGGGACTCCCGCAGGAGTTAGCGCGAAGCAGAGGCACCGCGGTCCGGAGGAGGGACCTCCGAAGGGCCACACTCCAACGGCACCACATCCTCCAAGCCTGGAACCGAGCCAGTCGGCGCAGCCGGCGCCGCCACAGAGGGCACCGCACAACGCAAGGGATCCGTCGATGTCCCAGGTGGGGAAGGAGGAGGAGAAGCCAGCGAGGCCTGCAAAGCCGCCACATATGTCTCCATCTGGGCTCTCGACGCCCCCTCACCGGGAAACGGTGGATAGGGGGACGATACACTGGGTTGCATCACCCGCGGAGAGCCCACGCCCCAACAGGCCGGAAACCTGCCCTCTGGGACAAACTGCGTCACTTACCGACAGGGGAGCGAAGTTCATGCGGCTTAGGAGCAGGATGAGGATGACGGCTGTGCTGAAAACCTTCCGCAGAAGCTGATTGAGGTGACGAAGCCGATCTGGACATGCGAGCTGAGAGAAGTTTCATCCGGCACTACCGCCGGGTCTTCGGCTTCAACTGTTGGCACGCCTCGCAATCAGTGGAGCGGTGATGTTCCCCCAAACACCACATGAAATGAGGTGAGGGTCCGTCGCCGACATCAGACGTCCACAAGACGAGCACGTCTTAAAGCCCGAAGGCATCCGCACACTGTTCCCACAAACACAGACAATAGCGAAAGGGAAAGGTCTAAACAGGCCCGGAGCACAAACCGGATCCGCGTTGCACGTGAAAAAGGAAAAAACTGACGTAGGCGTGCCGGGGTGGGGCTCATGCGACCTCGCTGACGTCACGGACGAATATGACGCCTGGGTGGAGTCGCATGATGCAGCCCCCCCGGCGCGCAGGGATGCCTGGCAAAATGTTTCTGTTTCTAGTCTCACGCCTGGGGATAACTATACGTTAAGGAATCTGCGGCTAGTAGTCTCTATCAGATAGGACCGTACTTGTCACTTTCTATGTACACACACATAGATTACCTAAAATGACAGACAAACATAAATAAGCACAACACAATGTGTGTTTCATAAAAGCCATTGGTATTGTTCCCCGCTGGACAACACCTGCATGTTTCTATCCCTCAATGAGGGTAGCACTGATAAGCCGGCAGGACAGGTATATGGAAATAGGCGCCTGTAGGTCCAACACCACCATCCAGCCTTCAGAGTTGAGGGTAGAAGAGGGATGAGCCAGGGTGAGCATTCTTAAGCTCTCCTTTCGGAGGAATGCGTTAAGAGGGTGCAGGTCTACAATAGAACAAAGGTCACCATCCTTCTTAGGCAAAAGAAAGAATAACAACCACATCCTACTTCTGGCGTGGGCATCCGCTGGACAGCCCCCCCTTTGGCTTAAAGGGCTTACACCTCCTGCTGCCAAATGGACAGATGGTCCTCCATCATTCACTGGGGGACAGTGGAAGTTTCAGGGGAGAGGAGCAGAAGAGTAAGTCATATCCCTTGCAAACGATCTGCAGGAGCCACCTGTCTGATGTTATAGCTCACCAACTCTGGAAGACGGTTGGATCCTGACTCCTACTGGGTGGCTGTGCTCCTCCTAAAGGTACGCTAAAGGAGTTTTGCAGGTCGGGCTGTATGGGGGTAGTGGAATGGGCAGTCTGTTGACCTTGGCCATGTGGACACCACGGCCTCAACCGCTAAACTGCTGGGTTCCTTGCGTGGGCTGAAATACTGAAGGTATGGGACAGCTCTCCCAACCCCACGAAAGGAGCAGTAAGATTGGTGCGGTTGGCGAGGCAGGGTGGATAAGCCCAAAGAGCATGCATTAGCTCTGCTCTCTTAAATCACTCTAAAGCCGAATCAGCCTTGCCCCTAAGCAGGCAAGTCCAGCTGAAGGGAATGCCTATGAGGTCCAGTTGATCGCAACCATGCATGGTAGCAAATGGTGACACTGGTGCCAATAGCTCCCCCAATGTAATCGGTAGTGTCCAAGACACAACGAATTGTGAGCTTGACCACATCACAACTGTCTTGGATAGCCTGGGCAAGGACAGGCCGGAGTCCCAAAGGGTATGGGAAAAGCATTCCAGGAGCCAGGCTGGTGGAAGAAAAAACTTCCAAGCATTTAGACTTCAAATTAGGGGGGAAAGAGTAGTAGGGAATGTGTTGGAATTAGATGTGCTTGTGGATGCTTCCACCACTAAATATTTGGGGGAAGGGTCCTAAGAGAGGAACACTAGGTCACTTGAGGCAGCACAATGTCATCTTTCAATTTGTCTCTTGTCTAGAGGGCAAGAGCAAGATTTGGCACAATCCCCCAATAAGGTATTTGGTAGTGTTGTGTAGTTCCTAGGACCCCCCAGGATCTACGTGTTTTGAATGACCTAAACTGAGGGCAAGGTGTGCAGAGAGACCCTGGACAACCCCACAGGATGAGTCAGCTGTTAGACCTGCAGGCTCTTCAGTGCCACTATCACCCCTCTGTATTTTAGAGTGTGGTAGGTAGTTTCTGGCAACTACTTAACATGACGACCCTATTCCTCAGGTATCGTGGAAAGAATATGTTATCTTTCGTTCAGTCACTCATGTTTACTTTTCTCAGAATACATAGAATGACCATTGGAAAAGGTTGCAATAATTATTTATTGGTTAAGCGTCAGTCAAGTACATTAGCTGCGACAATCAAAAGACAAGAGCAGACAAATGTAATCGCTAGAACCAATATCGTAAAAAGGAAATACATATCTACCATAGTGCTAATAAGATGAATAAAAGCATATCACCTAAAACAATATCATTGGCTTACTCCTTTGAGGAGTAGCCTACCTAGCCTATAAGTGTAGGTGAAGCATATATGTGTAAGTGCGAGGATATGTTCTAATGGAACCTAATGGAGCCAAGAATTCCACGGGGAAGTGCTAACCCCCTCACCTGATGGTTCTAAATAAAGGACCTCGTCTCTGCGTCGAAGATGGCACGCTGCAAGGGATGTCAGATCTCCGCTTGTCGAAGAATCAGCTGGCAGAGCCTTGGAAGGAATTTCTCCTCTGTCTGTCTAAGGGGGGTTGAGGGTCTTTTATACTAAAATGGGCACTCTAAACAAACAAGATCATATGCAGCTGGCTGTTGGCCATGAATGAAAACATTGATGACCCTTGTACAGAATAAATCGACTGTGGCTGGGGACATGGATTAAGATATGGTACCAAGAGCCTGATGTCAGAGAGACAGAAGTAAGCTACTGGGTAAAAGGTCACCTGTATTATACCGTTATGTCATGTGGGTGGGACGCATGTATGTAATCGGTATGTACATGAAGGAACTAATCTAAGGGACATGACAGTAAATGGTCAAAAGGGCTCAGAAGATGACTGCCTCGGGGGAGAAATTCCATCAGTATATTAGTCTTGCTCTTCAAGGTGGGGAGAAGGAGGTCAAGGACTTCGGCCGCTGGATGAATTACCATGGCACAGGCAGATGATTTTGAAGTGGCTGGACCAGGTTGGCGAAAGAAGGCCTGTTTCAGGGTAGGTATCGAGGCCATTAGCCTCCTGAAAGTCATCATACCAACTGTTATCTTGATAGGGTGGAGGAAACTCATCACTTGCATGATAATCATTGTCCGAGTCTGAGTCAAGTGGAGAAAGCGCCACTTGAACGGTCATTGTAGGAAGCCGGCTTTGTATACGCTATACCAAAATAAGGTATGGTGTGCACAGGGTCCAGTGGAACCCCAAAGGTAGACGGGGTTAAAAGTAGATAATACCTTACTCTCTATTTGTGGTAGTGTGGGCGAGCAGTAAGGCTTTATAAGAGGGTAGTGTTAAGCATTTATTGTACAAACTAAGGCAAGAATGGTGTCACACACATCAAAGACTGAACTCAGACCAATTGTATTTATATAAAAATATTATTTACTTATTTTATTTCTAGAACCAAGCCAAGCCTGGTGCAGGTAAGTGAAATAATACTTTGCAAGGTTTATGCAGTGAATTACAGTTAAATGCAGGTTCAAATGCAGTTGGTCGATTTACAGGTAAGTCAACAGTTCAAAATTACTTTTCAGTTACTTTATAGATTACTGTGCATGTTACATCTTGGATTACTTTTTATGTTACTTTTGCTAATCAGTGTGATATGCCTAGATATTACACTGAGACATCTCCTAGACAAAAGGTAAGTAATTTAGTTTTTACACATATGCAGTTTTTACACATATGCAGTTTTTCAAGGTTTTGTGCAAACCAACTCCACACTTAGAAGAATTTTCAAGAAAAAGCAGTCAATGCAATCCTAATGACGGAAATGAAGTTATCAGTTTACAGCTAAGTACTTTTTTGTAGGTGTTAGCTTTCTGGGGTAAGAACCAAGGTTCCGCCAGGGTCGAGGATGCACTCTCAGAACATCCTCAACGGCACTATGGCGGCCGGATGCAGAGTGCTGAGGCCCAATGTTATTCAATGGGAGATAGAGGGCTTCCGGTTGGTGGCTGCTCACGAGCAGGCTACAAGATTGTGTGAGCAAAGCTCCTGGTGTTAGGCTCAGGGCAAACCAGGATCCAAGTTAGCACACAAGGTGCACACACAGCGGCATAGGGGCGGCTGGGTGCAGGGTGCTTATTTGGCGTTGTATGCACTGTTGATTTCAATGGGGATTCTCCAGTTGCAAAAAACACTGCAGACTTGGGGACAAAGAACTTCTGGAGGAGACTACTGGTTGGAGAGGTAAGTTGGGATGCCTGGGGATGCTGGGACACCACTGGTTGGGCCACCTAAAGCCGTGGGACGTTGGGTGTCTAGGTGAGGGGGCCTCCAGAAAGGGGCTGCAGGCAGCGATTGGAGGTTCGAGGAAGGTCAGAGATCACCAGATCCCAGGTCAGGATCGCCTGGGAGACCTCCTCATGGTATTGGGCCACTCAAAATTGGGCCGTGGGCATTTGGTGCAGACTCACGGATTTGGTCGGAGCCAGAGTCTGTGGGTGAGCAAATCCGGTGCTCATACGAGACAAAGTCTTGGTTTGGGAAGGCAAGGCAGGTCATCCGGGTTCTTGGAGGCTGCTGGCAGCAGAACACGCTGGGATTTCGCTGGAGCAGGTTAGAGGCTGGGACAGGACGGTAGGGCTGGGGCCAAGTCAGTTGGCGTCCTCGCAGAACGAGGAGGGTCGGTGGGCGTTAAGGAATCTGTAGCTAGACTGTGTCTCTACCAGATACATTGTTACCGAAGGTAAGTAACTCGTTCATCTGATAGAGACATCTAGCCGCAAATTCCTTAACTTAGAATAAATACCAAAGCCATACCCATAGAGGAGGCAGGTCTGCGACTGAACCCTACCAAGTTTCAGAGAGAACTTAGCCGTCAACAAGGTGACGAAACACAGTGGGGATAGCAATGCCAGCGCAGCCAACACCAGACCATGAAGCTCTGAAAAGAGAGGAAAACAATAGGAGGCAAAGGCACCACAAGCCATGAAAGAACAACACGAAAACCTTAGTGTGTATACCGGGTGGAGAGAAAGAAGCAAAGAGCCAGAAAGGCCGGTGCGGAAGTGAGAGTTCATGGCTTTGTAAAAGAAGATTACCTGAGCCTAGGGTCCAATGGAACCGCAGGATCCGATGCGTCGACAGGAAGCAAGACCCAAAGAGAGGACAAAACGGCAAGACAGAGTCAGCGCATACCGGTCAAGTATGCACAACAGATAAAAAAGGCAGGATGCCGACCCATGGCCAGAAAGTGCTGGTATTACCAGAAACACAAGACACTCCAGTACGCAGTCGCTCCTTCACAAGACATGAGAGGGCAGACGGCAACAAGCAGAAGCACGACCACAGTAAGACTGGTATTTATGTGGAAGTGAGGAATACTAATAAGCATACAGTGTGGATGTCAGAACCACACCAAGTATAGGGAAACCCCCTGTAGGGTAGTATGAGCAGCCCAGAAACACCCAAGAGTTCGCACCATGAGCAGACCGGGGCGAAGACCACGGACACCACAGCAAGGAATGTTGCCTGCGCGACTCAGCTGTGGGAAGAGCAGATATAAATGAAAAAAGATACACATCTAAAAAGGATGTGTTGCATAAAACAAGGCAAGGGTACGCCATAAGTACCGCAAAACACACAAGATGATAAACGGAATGTTGCACAATGGCAAAACATTCACCCCCAGTCACAGATCTGGGTTTAATCCATCGTTATTTTGCTCCCCAAGCCACCCCAGTTCAGACATGGCCATATGCAAATCAGCCTTGACCCTGTGCCTCATGGGAACAGTCCAGACCAAACTGCCAAGCCATGTCTTCCCTGGACCGGAATCAAGCATCCTAGGACCGGATTTTGGCTATCAGCCGTCTTCGGCCAGGATAGCTTGACTCCAGTGGCTTAGTGAGCACAGGACCCACGTATGGGCATACCCTTCCCACATAGGGTGTACAGCAAAACACATAAGATGATGGACGGAATGTTGCACAATGGCAAAACATTCACCCCCAGTCACAGCTCTGGGTTTAATCCATCGTTATTTTGCTCCCCAAGCCACCCCAGTTCTACGCCATAAATACCAACAGTCCTGGTGAAGCAGAGTTGGACAAGATAATGTCTAGATCTGTAAGCGACATTAGCCACCCGTCCGGGAGGAGCCACAGTCCCCCGCAAGACAGACGGGGAGATGGAGCAGGACACGAAAGTGGAAACAGTCAGGACCAACGGAATGGCCTGGGGTTGTACAGACAAGACCACCCAAGAAAGCAAGTATCCTGAAGAGAACACCTCCCCTGAGAGTGTTACAGCAGGAACCCAAAGCAGAAGCATGGAAAACACCTGGGCGGAAAGCAGCAGAGAAATAGGAAAAACTCCTGTTTGGGAAGTGCCCAGAAAATGAGGGCACGAGGCAGTGTACAGCATAGACGTACATGGCGAAGACGCCACCGCCTATAGACAAGTCCAGACAGGGCTGAAGTACGAGAAAGCATTACCCATCCTGGAGAGTGGAGGGTAGTACCAGTCCCAGCAGAAGCAGAAGAAAGAATGCAGGTACCTCATGATAGCAAACACACCAGGGTGCACACACATTACGTGCAAACACTGAAGAAGTGTGCCGCGCAGCGGCTCTGCCCTTGTGCTATACGATGGCAGGGCTTCAGCCACGGAAGAACTGTGCCGGAACAGAACAAGGGGTCTCAAGGGACCCTGGCTGGCGAAAAGAAGAGCAGGCAACATGACCAAAGAGGAACACAGCAAAGCTGAAAAACACTCCTGGGAAAGGCAGACGAGGCAGAGCCTCAAGGTAGGGAACCACTACCGATGCTTCGAAGTACTATGGACAACCGTAGACCCCAACTTTAACTGAAAGTGCAATAGAGCGACGCCAACATGTGGGTCGCATAACAGCAGAAAGAGAGGACAGACTGATCCACAGAAGAACCTCTGTGAGGAAGACTCCACAGGAGCGTACCAAGCCTTCCTTGTAGGAAGGCAGCTACACAATAGCCAGCAAAGACCCCACATAGGGTTAGTCTTCGCTCCGGCAAGGGGGCTCCTGTTGGGACAAGCTCACCGACGAGGACTGAAAAGAAGGCAGAACCAGCTGACGAGTTGTACTGAACAAAGGCAAACATGGCAGAGTAGCCGCCTAGACAATATGGGTAGTACGTCATGAACCCAGGGTCCCAAACAAACAAGGCATTGCTGCCTATGCACAAGAAAAAGCAACACAAAGTCATACAACGTATGAAAAAGAAAAGCCACAAGGACGAAAAAGCCAGTCCGCAAGGGCCAGAAAATCACGGGAGACCAGACATGAGGTGGGAGACTGCTGAATCAGCATGACAATCAAAAAGGTCCACGCTATTGAATGGCAAATACCGAAGAGCGTCCCGAACATTGTCGGGAAAACGACTATCACACCGCCATGCATGGTGGCGCAAAGCAACCGACTGGGCCATTGCCCTACCCACAGAGTCTGTAACGTCTAGGGCTGATCGAAGGGAAAATGGTGCCATTCCCCTACCATCAAGAATAAGGCGATACAAGTTAAGCCGGGGCACTTCTGGGAGAGAGGGAAGAAGGAGCTCAACTAAGTCCCAAAGTGTTTAAGGCACGGATGCCCGCACTGGTGGAGGCAAAAATGTGGCGACCACATGTCTCCAGCCAGTGAGACTCCCTAGTGGGAGGTAGCAACGGCAGAGCGGAAGAAGGCTGCAAAGAGCAAGCCGCCTGGACAACCAGACCCTGAGCTCTAGGGTGAAGGGACAAGCAGACAGGATCGTTTGGGGCCGGACGATAATGGTGAGCAATGGCCCAATCAACAGGGTCACCAGAGGAGGGCCGGGCCCAGGTACAAAGCAGGATGTCAAACAAAGACCCACCAAGGGGCAACAAAGGTCCCACATCCACAGGCTCAATGTGGAGGAGATCCAGTAAAGGATCAGAGGGCAGGAAAACCACAGGGGGGCTGCAATTGAAGAACATCTGCAGCCCTGCGAACTGCCCTCGCGAAAGCCGCACTAGCCTCTGTCGCTCTTCTGGTTGGCGACAATAAACCATCTGTCGGGGACGGTTGGAGGCTAACTCGTCTACTAGATAGTAAAGGTGGAGGAGCCTGAGGTTGATCCAAAGGCCATGGAACGCTAGGCACCTGCACCAAGGGGCACCGAAACTACCCCGAGCACAGTGAGCCCAGAGGAATTTCATCACCCTGTAACTGAAGAGCCATAGGCACCGGCACCGACCGACGCCAAGACGGCGTCGCATCGACAGGGCGCCAAACTCGGTGCCGCAGCCGACGTCAGCGCAGGAAGCCGGACATGGCTGTGCGGCGACTGGAGGGGTGGGCTGGACAGACGACTGGGATGCCCCTCTGGGCCCTGTTCCGACGTCATATCGACTCCGGAACCAGAGTCGATGCACACAGCCAGCGCCGAGGACGAATCCATCGGCCAAGACCCGACAAGAGTGCCTTCCTCCTCTGTGGGGCCCAAAGGCGCACCAGGGAGAGGGGGTAACCCTAAGAAAGACTGGAGAGACCTTCAATTGGCCTCCATCTGGTTCCTTGTCACTCTGACACCCGGAAAAAGAGGGTATGGGGGAGACAACTCCTAGGTGCCTGTGCCTGGCAAGGACCTTGAGCAGCGGGCCCCAGCATCACGTTTACAGGAGGATGACCTTGTTACTTATGCTTGTGCTTACCTGTCTCCTAACGATGTCTGCGGGAATGACCTTGTGAACGTCCTGATCCCGAGAGGGAGATCGGCGGCGTGAAGGCGCAGGACCAGACAAACGGGCGGCCAGCAGCTTCATACTACGCTCCCTTTGGGGCTTAGGTATCATCTGCTAACAGGCGTCGCAATCTTCGGAGTCGTGGTGCACACCCAGGTACCACATACATATCGCGTGCGTATCCGTGGCAGACATTTGCCGCGTACAGTTCTCACGCGCCTTAAAAGCCCGAAGGCAGCGCACACTGTTCCGTGACGTCAAGAAGGCCTGAAAAACAGCACAAGGAACCGCTGGTTTTCCTGGACCCACGTTGTGATGCGCAAAGGAAAAAAATGACGTCAGCGAGCCGGGGCGGGTGGTCTTATGTGGCTCCGCTGACGTCACATCCGTGGACCATGTCAGGGCGGAGCCATGCGGCGCCGCCCCTCGACGCGCAGAGGTGCTGCTGCGGAACATTTTATGGATCCAGTGGGACATCTGGGTTTATTTTTTGTTAAGGAATCTGCAGCTAGATGTCTCTATCAGATAACCATGGCACTGCCTCGAGCCTCCTCAGGTGAACGCGAGTGGCAAAAGGGGGTAAGCCTAGCTTTGATTTGTTTTCCTTATTTTTGGACTAACCAGATGAATTGGATTGTGACACAGACTGGACTCTAGAGTGGCTTCGGAGACTCCTGGAGCAGTAAGGGGACCAGGACCGAATGTTGGACCGCGACTCAGAACTGACTCACA
Source organism: Lissotriton helveticus (assembly GCF_964261635.1). Classification (NCBI taxonomy): domain Eukaryota; kingdom Metazoa; phylum Chordata; class Amphibia; order Caudata; family Salamandridae; genus Lissotriton; species Lissotriton helveticus. The sequence continues at coordinate 1,352,636,481 of NC_136059.1, read as the reverse complement.
ACTGTCTCAGCAACGAGTCTTCTTATGCTTGCCAATTTAAAGTTTTGCCTCGCAGTCCCAGATCGCATTCAGCTTCACCAACCCAGTATCACTGCAGGCCTTGGAGTTGTGACTCGACCCAGCAGGCAGACACCACAGGCACACCTGATAGGGATCTGTCAGAGACATTTGCTTGCAACAGTTCCTACAGAGATTAAAACCTATTATTTTATGGGGTGACATCCCTTGCACACCAAGAAAAATTGGATAAAATATCCAGGTGAGTGTTTCTGAGAGTCAAGAGCGATCTCTGCATCCGTGTTTGGTGGTGCAAAAAGAAAGTTACTGAAAGCACACAGGAGTGGCACTTATATAGGCTCCAGATGTCATTTCCAAAGGAGCGGCACTTATATAAGCTCCAGACATCATTTCCAGAGTGGAATGGCTTCATTGTCGAGCCACACAGCACCACCTACCGGTGTGCAGCGGTACTGCTGAAAAATTTCCCAATACAGTCTGATGCCTAGGGAATATTCAAAAGGTGAGGATCTATGGCTAGATGTCTCTATCAGAAATACATTATCTTCTTCAGGAAGTTTGGAATCATGACCCTCATCATCAGCTTCATGGGATCAAGATTTGAAAAATGTGTTCACATGTGGCAATATCCCATCAGAGTCCGAATGGGGCTGCATCTGCGAGTGATGTGGGTTTGACTTTGAGATCCTGGTAGATTCACTTCCGAGTACAAAAGGACAATCAGTTCTTCCTCTGGCATCGGTGGCATCAACACACGGGGAACATGCAAGTTACTTGACGCTTGGTGAGAAGTTGGGACAGATCTTGGTCCCGGAGTCGGAGCGACCTCCAAGTGGGGAGAAGAGGCACAGTTTAGGCAGGATCAGTTAAGCCAACGGATGCCACAAACCAAAGGGCAACAGAATTGTTAAGCAAAATCTCCAGATCCAATCTGGCGCTTGGCGCTATTCTCATGGTCCGGAATCTGCAGTTATATATATCCATCAGAAGCCCCTTTCTGTATTTATATACATACCTGTGTGTATATCTGTGTGACATGCAAAAATGTGAGACCTCATAAGCTTTGCAGTAAATATCAAAAGTATATATTTGACAAAACACAAAGAAAAACATTCGTGTCTCAACGCCACTTTACCCACAACATACTGCAAATAATGGCTCCCATTTCCGTATCCTTTGTTGCGTAGAGCAGACGTAAGGGAACAAGTTACTTACCATCAAGAACATTAGTGTTCAATGGTTAGTTGTTCACATTAAGAAACCTGATCATTAATTAATATTGCGCTTTCTGTAAAAGGATTTTCACTTCTTGCATAAAAAGCCACAGAAGCAAAGAACTACCTCAATATAACTCAAACTTTCTCAATTGTTTACCCCTCTGTCATTCACCACCAACTTGTGAGGTTTCAGGCCAACCTGCTTCTTAAGTGTGCCTGTGCGTTCCAAGCTTGTATCTTGTGGATAGCAGAAAGGAGGTTTCTTTTAGCAAATGCTGGACTCCACAATCCAACTAATAACTTGTCTACCTAGGAAAAAGTGATCACTCCTCATTGTTCACATAAAAACGGTCTACTGCTGATTTATTACACCCCTTACAACAAATTGAGTAGTCTATGCAGGGCCAGGTAAAATCTCCAGTAATCCACAACACTGTCATAAAAGCGCTAGTAACTAATGAACTACAAATGATTTATCTTTATTTCTGCTTAACACACCCTCCGGATAAGTCTAACTGCTCACTCACACTACCGCAAAGAGAGCTTGTTTTTACCTAACTTAGACTATGCTATACCTCTGGGGACTCCCTGGACTCTGTGCATACTGTATCTTACTTTGGTCTAGTACATAAGGGGCCAGCTTCTTACAGATATCTTCTCCATCTGAAGGTTACAAATGGTAAGTACCATGCTGGTAAGTTGAGGTCCTAAGACACTGACAGAGCTGCCCTTGCATTTCGTCACCATATGCACCTCATTAGTACCATCTAATCCGATGTGAAACAAGTGGTAGTTGAGCAACTCCAGCACACTCCAAAGTACCTTTACTAATGTGACCGGAATCAAGCTACAGTTTTCGCTCTCATGGGCACTTCCTAAGAACATGACTGATGACTCATGAACTAATACTACAGTGCACTTATTATTGACGCCCATTGTTAGGATTCCACAATACAAGGATGGCAAGAAAACCTTGATGCCACTTCTTGTGCTAAAAAAGCATTTCCTTATTGCTTCCATCCTTAAGGGAGAGAGCTTACTTGAGCAATCCACCCTCAGACTGAGAATGCCATTTTATTACTTAGATCACTATGAGAAAAAACTGATCACAAGACTTCCAAATGTGGTATTTGCTTACCTTTCGATTATTAAAAATAAAGTCACAATATGATTGCACAGCCACCATTGTTAAATATCCTTCCCAAGTTCAGCTCCAAAAAAGAATCACAGCAAAAAAACATTATTTACACAAATGAACTCCCAGAACTCCAAACAGTGACAATAATAGTTATCTCAAAGCAGGTCTTCAAGTGTATAAACTGGATGGGACACCAAGTGCGTATATAGGAAGGCAGGATGTGGTTGTTGTTAGGCAGCACATCTGTTAAGGATACTAAACCTTTCATTTTAGCATTGCAAACTGCTCCTGTAACCACCGGCACCACACACAATGTTTCAAAACCACAGAGAAAAGAGGAATGAAGCTGATGACTTAAAAAAGAATGTATGGCTTGAAACTGGTCCCAAACGTGAACTGGCTTGTAAGACCTTGTACAAGAATTGATGTTTATGCCATAAAAGCCACTGAAGAAAAGCACAATGTTTTCAGAGTTTTAACCTGGTCAAGTGAAAAGGCTACAGGATTGTTGGATAATATTGGAAACACACTCAACTAAGAGGTACTAGATAAGAAGAGACTTAGCAACCACTTTAATTACTGCCACCAAGGCTAGCATTTAAGGCACTTAGCGGGTGTGAGAAAACACATCCACCACCATTATTTCATTATAACTATCAGGAAGGGTTCTAAGGTCCTCCTTTGCTGGCCAAAATGGAAAAAAACATTTAGGTGAACATGTTACTTACCTTTGGTAATGCTCTTTCTACTGGATACTCTAACTGCAGATTCCTCGCTTGTATAATATCCCGGGTGCCAGACTGCGATTCGAAGATTTTTCAGTATAGCCTCAAAGCACAAGTAGGTGGTGCCATGCCGCTTCATGTCAACCCAGCTCTGTCCCCGAAGTGATAGCTCTAGCCGCATTTAGTCGCTACCTAAGCATGATGACATCAGTTTCTTTAGGGACACTATCTGCACCCCCAGAAGGGGAGCCCAAAACCCAACTGTTTGTACTAGAATGCTGATCTCCAAAATGGGACCTTTTTTGATGGAGTTGATTCAACATAATGGGGAAGTGGGAGGGTGGTGTGGAATCAGCAGTTGGTGGAGTATTCACCTGGAAGAGTGTTGCAGAAGGTAGGCAACTTGTTCTTCTGATGGATACTTCTACCTGCAGATTCATCACCTTTGGAATACATACTTAAGCAGTACATTCCCCTGTAGAGTGGTTGAAGAATGACTCAGACCAAATAGTCCTGCAGGACCGGGTGGCCAAATAGCCTTTTCCGTCAGACCTGGCGGTCAAGACCTTAGTGCTTCATGAACATATGCACTGATGTCCAGGCAGAAGTCTACAAATATTCAAGACACAAACTCTTAGTGCCAGTACAGTGTATGCAACCTTGGCTCTGGTGGAGTGAGCCCTAAATCCCTAAGGGTGCAGCTTCTTGGACAGCGCATAGCAGATCTAGATGCAGAGGACCATCCGCCTGAATATGGTCCTCTTTCTTCACTGTCTTGCGTTTCTTTGCCCCAGAGAACCCCACAAAAAGTTGATAATCCACCTGATGGTCTTTGGTGTGATTGACCTAAAAGCTAAGAACTTTTTTTGGGGTACAAGCAATATAGTGTCTCCTTGTCTTCCAAGGGTTGAGGTGGGGAAAAGAATGTTGGAAATAGGATTGACTGTCCATCATGAAAGGCAGTTACAACTTTTGGTACAATGGTGGCTCTAGGCCTCAGCACCAATTTGTCTGTAAAAAAGGCGTGTGTGGTGGCTGGTCTGGCAAAACTTAAAGCTCACTCATGCTTTGAGTTAAGATGAACGTGATGGCAAAGACAGTCTTCAGGGCCAGGAGACAACTTTTTAACAGCTTAAATGGGGTACACAAAAAGGAAAGTAAGGGCCAAATTAAGATACCATTGTGGCATCATGAAAGGCTTCAGAGGAAACATTTAAATCAAATCTTTGAGAAAATTCATCACAACAGGTGATGTAAACAAGGATTGCTGGTCTGGTAAAAGCAAAAAAGGCTGAAAGGGATGACATGCAACCTTTATTTGTACCCACTGCAAGCCTCTGCTGGACCAAAGACAAATCAAATAGTAATGCATCCAACAGTTTGGACTGGAACAGGTCTGTGACTTGGGTGCCACAGGAAGATGCAAGCTTATCCCATTGTGTGGTGTAAACAGACTTTATAGAAGGACGCCTGGCTGCCAGGATGACATCCACTACTTTGGGAGGCAGATGATGCAGTCATATGCCACCATGTAATCTCCATGCAAGGAATGTGGCTGCTATTCATGATCCACTAAGCGTCACAGGTTCATCAGCCCTGGCGCTTAACGATCTCTCCAGGTGGGGAATGATAAAGGTAATGTCCTGATAATTCGTCCAGGTCCAGAGGTGCAAAGATACCTGGCACAGAGCCCAGGGCCCTTACCTACCCTGCCTGTGGCAATACCATATGGCGGTTGTGGAATTGTGAGAACCTAAATCACAATTCCCTTGATGTACACCAGAAAGGCTTTCAGTGCCAAGAGAGAGACCCTCAACTCTGGCAGGCTGATGTGGAGGTAGGTCTGTGCCAGAGACCAAGGTCCTAGGATCACCATCTCTCCCAGATGGCCTCCTTAACCAAACCATAATGCATCCGGCACCACTATCAGTTCTGGGTGGGGGTAGGGAGAGGGTTGTGTCACTGGTCCAATTGCTGTCGAGAAGCCACCAATGTATTGCAAAAGATATCTTTTGCAATCTCCTCCGAAACCTAGATGGAATCTGCCAGATTCCCTTGGTGCGGAGCTCATTTAGACCTCAGAGCCCACTGCAGAGCCCGCATGTCCCATCTGGCATGGTTGACTAGCATGATGCAGGAGGCCAATAGGCCAAGAAGCCTCAGAGCCATCCTTACTGAGACCCATGACCAAGGCTGAAACATTGGGATCATAGCTCGAATGCCCTGAACTAGTTTATCCAGAGGAAAGAGCCGAAACTGTATTGCATCCAGGATGGCCCCAATGAAAGTGAGCCTGTGAGAAGGAGCCGTGACTTTGGCATGTTGATCGTAAACCCCAGCGATGTAGAAGGTTTGCAGTGATTTTGAGATACTATACAAAAGAGTGGCAGATGGAATGCTTGAATTAATTTCAGCCTCTGGCAATCACTCGGGCTGAATCCCAATCCTACCTTACTTTGCACACCATGCCACCTCAGCTTGAATCCAGATACATACAAATCAGTTTTGACCCTGCTTCAAAAGGAACAGTCCAGCCCGACCTGCCAGGACAGGTCCTCCCTGAACCAGAACACAAGGAATCCAGGACTGGTTTCGCCTTTAATAGGTCTCATCCGCCAGGTATAACTTGGTTCCAGTAGCAGTGTACACAGGATTCAAGTCTCAGCATACCCATCTGACTTATTGCAACAAACTGTAGTATATAAAAAATTATGGATGCAATGCTTTAATCAATCTCAGCTACAGGCAGTCTCTCGGGCCGCATCTCAATCTATCATTATTTGGCATACATGCAACTTCAGTTTGGACCCAGCCATAGACAAAGCAGGTCTGACACTGCTTCAATGGGTGCTGCATCCACAGTCAGTGCAGGAGTCACAGAAAGCGCTGAGGGCAGACCCGCCAGCAGTAACGCAACTAGAGGACGCTGCGGATACACGAGGGCCTATAGGCACACCATAAGAAGCTGATAGGGTGGCAAAGATGATAAGCATTGCCTCCTTAATCACCTCAATCTGTGTGGCATTGCAGACAGGCCCAGAAATTAGGGATTCACAGAGATTAACTGTGGAACTGGCTGCTTGGTAGCGGGTCATGAGTGAGATAGGGTAGTGGAGGTGCCTGGAGTGTATCAGGATATGAAAATACACATCTTGTACATTTAGTGCATGCAGAGTGAGCATTCTGAAGGATTGCTTCAGTAGATGTTTGTTCTGTTGTTGGAGGTCCTGAATGGGTTCCTATTGCCCTGACTTGTCCCCCCCCCCAATAACAAAAGATGTGGAGTAAAAGCTGCATTTCTCTTGGATATGGGGATGTGCTCCAATGGCCCCCTTGGCCATTATGGAAAGAAACACCCCTTGCAATAGCCGCAAATGTTGATAGGATGTTTTACTAAGTGGGGGTAGGTGGGAATTTTTTAATAAATAGGAGTGTATGTCCATAACTGACTAAATCCCAAACCCACCTCTAATGGGAGGTTTCTGTCTCCAGGCAAGAGAAAATGGAAGTTCTTCTACCCAGCCATCTTGACTGATGTGATGAAACTGTGGTAGTAGCTGGGGCCTGCAGTCTGTCAGTCCTTGCATGATTATTCTTGCTTATTATGACCTCCTCCCTTCTTACGGGCACTGCTGTCTGTCAAAAAGGGGTGCTAAAGGTATGTGTTGTTGTTGAGCGAATAGTACAATTGCAAAAGTAAGGTGGCTGCCGAGGTTGCACTGAGAAATCTTTGTGGCTGGAAGACCCTTCAAAACAATGGCATACCTCTGCCTCTAGCACCCTGATAGGTCATTTGCATTTTTTATTGAATGATCCTGAGTTACCGAAGGTAAGTACATCTGCTAGAGACTACTAGCCCCAGATTCCTTAACGTAGAATAGATACCCTAGCCATACCCACGGGGACGGAGGGTCTGCGAGAAGACCCCACAAGCCTCGACATAACAGAGGGTCCCACCGGGGATGAGTCCAACTGACAGGGCGAGGATCCCTGTCCCCCCAGGCAAGGGGAAACCCTACAGTCAGAACACCACCGACCCCAAGGGGAATGCGGGAAGAAGAAAAGAAGAGGAAGCCCGTGCATACTCAGCAGAGGAAACAAGGGCAAGGCAAGAGGAGGCCAAAGCACCCCACACCCATACAAGGCAACATAACCTCCATTCAAGGCCAAGGCAAGGAAGAGGAAGAAGATCAACCTGGAGACTCCAAGGAGACGGGTAGAAAGAAGGCAAGCCCCCACCGGGAACACACCCCGCGAAGAGGGCAGCTGAGCCTACCACAGCCAGAAGTCAATAGACCAGATAGAACAGCGCTGACAGCGACAAAGCAGGCGGAAGCAGAAAGAGTAGCCCGGGGGCACCCAGGAAGACCGGGCAGGCTGCGCCTGAAAGAGGGAGGAACACAAAATCCATCTCAGCCCCCAGGACAGCGAGTAGGAAGGGGAAGAAGGGTCCGGACACACCACAGGGAGGAGCCCACACAAATGACTGAAAAAGAAGTGGAACCAGAGCCATGACGCCAGGCCGCAAACAGCAGGTCAGACCAGGCTAACAGCGCAGCGACCCCGGAGAAGGATACTCAGAGTGCCACCAAAGGCATTCCAGACCAACAATCAGGGAATTGCACCTTCAAGTTACTAAAACGCCATGGAGAGCAGAGGCCCAAAGGCGACCACAACACCCAAGCACAGAACAAGCTATATAACACCTACCACTTACCCCACATAGGGTATGTTAAGTCCCAAGACATCGGAACCCTCTTAGGAAGAAACTTCCGCAGCAGAGGACAACGGAAAGATCCGCAGAGAAAAAAACAACCTGCAGAAGGCTTGTCAAGCAGCCACAGAGAAAAAAACAGAAGGCCTAATCTCAGGGCCAACCTGGTGCAGATAACCCAAACACATTCAAGAAAAGCCGACCAGCAGTCAACAGAACCACAGTCCCCACAAGAGGACTCAAATGCACATGAAGCACACAGATCACACAGCCGGGGGCGAACCGCCCCAACGAAAGGACAGCTCCCAAAAACCAAATCAACTCACAGGTCACTGAGGAGGAGAGGGGGAGGACGAGAAGGAGGAGGAGGCCGAAGCCCCGCCAAGAACCTCCAAATGGCCGAGTCTGCCGGGGTGTGGAACAAAAGAGTGCCATCGAAGGGAAGATCTACCAGCTGTTCCCGAACATTTTCCGGGAACACACTGTCCCGAAGCCAAGCATGGTGATGAAGGGCAACCGAAGAAGCCATGTCTCGACCAACCACCTCCAAGATGTCCAGAGCGGAGTGAAGAATAAATATCTCCAGCTCCCGCCATCTAACGCAGGGTGCCGCAAATCAACACCAGCAACCTCCTGAGAAGCGGCAGAGCCAAGGGACTCCGCCGAGTCCCACAAGCAAGAGGTGGCCCTAGCCAACACACAAAGTGTTATGGGCCCGAAGGGCCGCACTGGTCGAAGCAAACATATTGCGCCCCCAAGAGTCCAGCCAGCGGGCCTCCCGTGATGGCGGCGACAACAGCGGCGGCAGGGAGGGAAAGGCAGTCTGCAAAAGGGGGCTTCTGGCAGAGGGGTGGAGGGAAAGACACTGGGTCACGCGGTGCTGGAAGGTGCCGGTGCAGAAGGTGTTGGGGCACCGGATCCCCCGTAGAGGGGCGCCCCCAGAGAAGAATGGAGCAAACCCTTAAAGGGAAGCAGCAGCTCCCTACCACCAGAGCCCTGGTGGAGAACTTCCAGAAGATGATCCGCGGGGAAAAGGGGCAGCCGGATCACCCATGCGCAAAATTCCCACAGCCATGGAAACAGTGCGAGCGAAGGCCGCACATGCCTCTGTGGGGCCTCGCGGTGGGGAAAGCAGCTCCTCCGTAGGCGACGGCTGCAAGCTGAGGCGGCCATCCCCTAAGCCAACCAGAGTGGGGAAGGGACAGGTCCTGAAAGGAGGAAGAGAGGCCAAGGAGTGGGGGTCCTGTGGCTCCTCTGGCAAAAACCGTGGCCGCGGTGAGGAGCCGTCCTTTGATGACGTCGGGGAAAAAGCCGCGGCGCGTCTCCGGCAAGGACGACATCAGCAGGCGCTGAACCTCCGGGGAAGAGGTAGCGTCCGAAGACAAGTCCACGACCCGATGCCTGTCCGGTGCCGTAGAGTCCGCAACCTGAGGCAGGACATCATCGTCGTCCAGCGCCAAAGGAGACACCGGACAGGCCTCCGCCACATCACGCGGCACAGGAGACCCGGGGCTGGGCCGGAGCCGGGCCGGCAAAAGGACGGCGCCGACTCGACCTCCGACAAGGCAGCTGCCTGCGTGGAGGGACTAGAGGGACTCGGGGAGGGAAAAGGAGTCCCCTGCCAGCCTCGACCATGAGGGGACGAGAGGGGCCCGCCGACCGCTGTGGCGCTGGCAGGGCAGACTCGACCTCCGACGAGGCAGCCGCCTGAGTGGAGGGACGAGAGGGGCCTGGGGAGGGACGAGGGGTCCCCGGCCAGCCTCGACCCATGATGGGACGAGGGGGGTCCGCCGACCCCGGTGGCACTGCCAGGGCCAGCAGCCGCCGGTGCCGTAGCTACGTCACCTCATCCTCAGACAAGATCGCCGCCTGTCCAAAGGGCCGAGGGGGTCTCGGGGATGCGACCTGAGCCCCGGTGACCTCCCACGACACCACAGGGACTACCGCAGGAGTTTGCGGCGAAGCAGGGGTGCTGTGGTCTGAAGGAGGGACCCCCGAAGGGCCACACCTCAAAGGCACCATATCCTCCAAGCCTGGAACCGAGCCAGTCGGCATCGGAGCCGCCAGCGACGCCACGGAAGGCCCCGCACAACACAATGGATCCGCCAATGTCCCTGGGGGGAGGGGGAAGGAGGAGAAGCCAGGGAGGCCTGCTAAGCTGCCGCATATGTCTCCATTTGGGCTCTCGACGTCCCCGCACCGGGAAACGGTGGATAGGGGGACGATACACGGTGCCACATCACCTACGGAGAGCCCACGCCCCCAACAGACCGGAGACCAGTACTCGAGGACAAACTGCAACACTTACCGACTGGTGAGCGACGCTCTTGCGACTTAGGAGAGGGACGAGGACGATGACGACAGCGGCATTCGAGAACATTCCGCAGAAGCTGATCGAGGTCATGAAGCCGATCTGGACATGCGAGCCAACAGAAGTTTCATCCAGTGCTCCTGCCGTGACTTCGGCTTCAACCACTGGCACGCCTCGCAATCAGTGGAGTTGTGATGTTCCCCCAAACACCACATGCAAATGAGGTGAGGGTACGTCGCCGACATCAGGCGTCCACAAGACTAGCACATCTTAAAGCCCGAAGGCATCCGCACACTGTTCCCACAAACACACGCGAAAGGGAAAGGCCTAAACAGGCCCGGAGCACAAACCGGATCCGCGTTGTACGTGGAAAAGGAAAAATTGACGTAGGCGCGCCGGAGTGGGACTTATGTGATCTCGCTGACGTCACGTACACTGACAATGCCTGGGCAGAGTCGCGTGATGGCGTCCGCCCGGCGCGCAGGGAGGCTGTGGCGGAAAATTTTCCGGATCCAGTCCCAAACCTGGGGACAATTCTACGTTAAGGAATCTGCGGCTAGTAGTCTCTATCAGATGCATCTGGCAGAGCTTGTAAATCTTTGTCAACATTATATACAAAGGGAGGTTCATCATCAAATGGCATTTCTAGGATGATATGCTGTACCTCAGTGAGGAACAATGTTGAATGCAGTCAACCCTCTGGTGGCTATGTCCACAGTAACAACAATCAATGCTGCCAGTGTTTTCCACCTTCTTCCAGAATGGCTTTGCTTGTCACTTCCTATCCTCCAGCAGAAGGTCCACATATAGCGCCATGTCCACCCACATCTGCCAATCGTATTGCCCAATTTTGGCAAGTGTATTAGCAGCCTTGATGGATGTTTCTGCAAGTGTGGACACTCTTGCCAAAGTTATCAATTTTCCCACCTTCTCAGTGTAAAGAAGTGCACTGTGAAGGAAAATGCTACTTACCAGTATGCATCTGTTCTTGGCATGTAGAGCTGCAGAATTGCACACTGTGCATAGATGGCCACCTAGTGTTGGGCCCGGATGTTTGCAGTTTGTTTTTCTTGTAGAGTGTCTTAGGAAGTCACGGGATAGGTGACTCCTCCCTTGGGTGATACTGCGCATGGGCATTGGCTCCAACCACAGATTGTTTTTCGCCATTAGGGAAGTGATGGAGCTAAGAGATAGTGATGACCATGTGTGTTTGTATCTAATGTTAGTAACACTGGAACAGATAGAAGTAGCCGGGGAGGCGGGTGGGCGTATGCAATTCTGCAGCTCTACATGCCAAGAACAGATGCATACTGGTAAGTAGCATTTTCCATTCGAGGCATATAAGCTGCAGATTGCACACTGTGCATAGATTATATAGCAGTACCCACACTAGCGGCGACCACCTGTATCTGTTGCAGTTGTTTGAAGTAGTGTTTTAAGTAAAGCTTGGCCTACAGTAGCTTGTTGTTTTGTTTGCACATCTACACAATAGTGTTTTGTGAATGTGTGCGGTGTAAGCCATGTAGCTGCTTTGCAGATGTCTTCTAAGGGAATGTTCCCTAGGAATGCCATGGAAGCCCCTATTTTTCGTGTTTAATGGGCTCTTGGAGGAATTGTCAGTGTACGCTTAGCTTTCTGATAACATATTTGGATACACTTGACGATCCACCTGGCAATACCCGTTTTTGATATCGGATTGCCTTTATGTGGTGGTGAAAAGGATACAAAAAGCTGTTTTGTTTTTCTGAAGCTTTGTGTTCTCTCTATATAGTAGAGTAGTGCGCTTTTGACATCTAAGGTGTGCAGTGCTCTTTCTGCGACTGTTTGTGGCTGCGAGAAGAAAACTGGCAGCTCCACAGATTGGTTTAGATGGAACGGTGAAATTACCTTTGGTAGGAATTTAGGGTTTGTACGAAGAACCACCTTATTGTGATGCATTTGCAGAAAAGGTTCTTGGATGGTAAATGCTTGCATTTCACTAACTCTTCTTAAGGAAGTAATGGCTACTAGGAAAGCCACTTTCCATGTGAGAAATTTTAATTTGCATTTGTGTAAGGGTTCAAATGGAGGTCCCATGAGACGTGTGAGCACTATGTTTGAGTTCCACACTGGTGAAGGTGGCATTCTTGGAGGTATTATTCTTTTGAGACCCTCCATAAAAGCTTTAATGGCTGGCACTCTGAAGAGAGACAGGTGCTGTCTGTTTTGTAAGTAAGCTGCAATCGCAGCTAGGTGCAACCTGATAGATGTGTAGGCTAAATTACACTTTTGAAGATGTAGTAAGTAGCCTATAATGTGTTGAATGGATACATCCAATGGATTCAATTTGTTGGTTTGGCAGTATATTGCAAAGCGTTTCCACTTAGCAGCATAACATGCTCTGGTGGTGGGGCGCCTAGCCTCCTTGATAATATTCATACATTCTTGAGGGAGTTTAAGATAGCCAAACTCTAGGACTTCAGGAGCCAGATCGCAAGGTTGAGCTGAGCTGGGTCCGGGTGCCTGATCTCTCCATGGTTCTGGGTTAAAAGATGTGGAGATAGGTTTAGTTTTTGGTGTGGTACCACAGATAGCTGTAGCAGTGTGGTGTACCACGGTTGTCTGGCCCACGTTCGAGCTACTAGTAAAGCGTTAGCGAGTGTTGCTGCATCTTGCGTACTAGTAAAGGAATCATTAGTAGAGGAGGAAAAGCGTACGCAAATAGTCCTGACCAGTTCATCCATATCGCATTGCCTTTGGCTAATGGGTGTGGGTATCTGGTGGCGAAGTGTGGGCATTTTGCGTTGTCGTGGGTGGCGAAGAGGTCTATCTGAGGTTGACCCCACATCTGAAAGAACGGATGAAGAACTTGTGGATGAAGTTCTCATTCGTGCATCTGCTGGGTCTGCCGACTTAACAGATCTGCCATGGTGTTCTGGACCCCTGGCACGTGTTGGGCTATTATAAAGATGTTCTGAGGTATAGCCCACTTTCATATCTGCTGAGCTAGTTGAGAGAGCTGCAGAGAGTGTGTCCCTACCTGTTTGTTTACGTAATACATGGCTGTCATATTGTCTGTGCGGACTAAAACAGTCTTGTTTACCACTTGTCTTTGGAATGCTTTTAGAGCTAGAAACACAGCTAATAGCTCTAGATGGTTGATGTGGAGTAGTTTTTGCATTGGTGTCCACTTTCCCTGCGTGGTGTGATGCAGTAAGTGGGCTCCCCAGCCGGAGAGCGATGCGTCTGCTGTTAGTGTTATTTGTGGAACTGGCTCTAGGAACAGTCGGCTTTTTGATAGGTTTTTTGTGTTCCACCATTGCAGAGAGCGTTGAGTCCGACTGTCTACCAACATTAGGTCTGTTAACTGACCCTGAACCTGGTTCCATTGACGTGCTAGACATTTTTGAAGCGGACGCATTTGCAGTCTTGCGTGAGGTACTATGAATATGCAAGATGCCATCATCCCTATGAGTTGCATAAACACTCGAGCTGGAAGCGAGTGTTGTGATTTGAACTTTGTTAGGAGCGTTTGCACACTTGTTATCCTTGCTGGAGAGGGATAAGCTCGTGCTAGTTGAGTATTTATTGTAGCTCCTAGGTACTGTTGTGTGTAAGACAGCAGCAGATGTGACTTGGTGTAATTTACTGTGAAGTCTAAGTTGTGAAGTAGCAGTATTGTATTGTGAGCGTGCTGTACACATTGGTTGTATGACTGTGCCTTTATGAGCCAGTCGTCTAGATTTGGGAAGACTTGTATGTGCTGTCTTCTTAGGTGTGCTGCTACCACTGCTAGACATTTGGTGAACACTCTTGGCGCTGTGGTTACTCCGAATGGGAGTACCTTGAACTGGTAGTGCTGTCCTTCCAGCACAAATCTTAGATACTTTTTGTGCGCCTGATGAATTGGGATGTGAAAGTAGGCGTCTTTGAGATCTAGTGTGACCAGAAAGTCGTCCTGCAACAGGAGTGGGAGGACTTGCTGAAGTGTGACCATATGGAAGTGATCCAATTGTTTGTAAGCGTTGAGAGGTCTGAGGTCTAGAATGGGTCTTAGAGATCCGTCCTTTTTTCGAATCAAAAAGTACAGGGAATATACTCCCTTGTTCCGTTGATGTTTTGGAACTATTTCTATTGCATTTTTCTGCAGTAGAGAAAGTACTTCTTGTTTGAGCAGCGCTAAATGATCTTGTGACATTGGACACTGTTTGGGTGGTATGTTTGGGGGGGTAGATGTTAGTTCTAGACAGTAACCTGACTGAATTATTTGAAGCACCCACCTGTCTGATGTGATGTCTTGCCAGGCGTTGCTGTATCCTTCCCTCGACAGGAGTGGAATGGGGCGGGGGAAGGGGAGGGGAGTCATTGGGTAGGGGTGGAGGCAGGGCGGGAATGGTTATCCTTGCCTCTGCCTTTGTTGTGGTTACCGCGGTAACCTCCCCTTTGATAGCCCTTACCGTAGGTAGACTGAGTGGGGCTTTTATAACCTGTGGATGGTGTGTCTGATGAGTACCCTCTGCTCGCACCTCTATATGTGGAGCGACGAAAAGAACGCCTGGGAGCCTGCGACTGCAGTGCTCCCATAGACTTTGCTGTGTCTTTGTCTTTTTTCATTGTTTCGAGTGAGACATCTACCTCAGGGCCAAATAAGTGTTGCTCATCGAATGGCCTATTGAGTATGGCACTTTGGACTTCTGGCTTAAAGCCAGATATACGCAACCAAGCATGCCTGCGCAGCAGAACGCTAGTATTGACTGCTCTTGAGGCTGTGTCTGCTGCATCTAGTGCGCAGCGGATAGATGTGTTAGTAATAATTTTGCCTTCTTGAATTAGCTCACTAGCTCTATCCTTAAATTGATCAGGGAGATGTTGCATTATGTCTTCGAGCTAATCATAGTGTGCTCTATCGTATCTGGCTAGTAATACTTGCGTGTTAGCAATGCGCCACATGTTTTCTGCTTGCAAGGCTGTTCTTTTCCCTGATGCATCAAGGAGTTTAGACTCCTTGTCAGGTGGGGGAGCTTCTCCTGATGTCTGAGAGTTAGCCCTCTTTCGTGCGTTGGATACAACTAGAGAGTCGAGGGGAACTGGTCCTTTTATGTATGCTGGGTCAGAAGGTGCAGCTTTGTACTTCTTTTCCACTCTTGGCTTTATGACTCTAGTCCTGAAAGGGTCTTTAAAAACCTCAGGGGCATGTTTAACTTCCCCTTTGAGCATAGGCAAAATAGTGGAAGACCGTTGTGCAGTGTCAAATGTGTCCAGGAGGAAGTCTTCCTCTACTGCATCGGAGTGCATGTCTACCCCATGGTATTGTGCTGCTCTGATTAGTAACTGGTTGAACCCCATGGTGTCTTCTGGTGGTGAAGGCCTAGACGGGTATATATCGTCTTGTGGGACGTCTGGGATGTCCGGTGTAGTGTAATCTACCCAATGGTCTGGCGAGTCTGGGGGATCAACTGGCTCTTGGGGATCAGCCCCTGTGTCTGATTCATCATCCGCATTATCCCCATGTGTGCTAGATGGTACAGGGGAGAGAGGTGGTGAAATATGGGGTGGAGGAGTGGGTGCAGGAGCTGGGTGAGGTACATGCATAGGTGAGGTAGCCATGTCCTTTTTCCTCTTTGGAGCTGGTGCAGGCGCCTCTGGTGGTCGTTTCTTTGATAGTGTCGAACGACCAGTCTTTGGGTCTTTAACAAGAGTCTTTTGCTTCGGATCTGGAGCCAACAAGTCTTTTTCAGGAGTATGGCCTGTCGGCGTGGAAGGACGTTTCAGCGCCGGTACGGCCTCTTTTGACCTTTTATCCTTTACGGGGGAAGCCGGTCTCTTTTTTGGATCCGAAGACTTTTTCGGTTCCGGGTGTTTTTTCGAGTCAGACACTTTTTTCGGCTCCAAATGGTGCTTCGGCGTTTTTTTTGGTGCCGGAAGCTTTCGGTTGCTCCGAAGTTGGCTTGGGTGCCGAGGAAACTGGGTATTTCAGCGCCGATGGCTTCGGTGCGGTAGTAGATGGTTTTTTCGGTGCCGGTAATTGTGTGCGACTTCTTGGCCGAGCCCGAAGGTGGGGCCGTGGAAGTATGGTCTCGTTATGTACACGAGCCCGAGGGCGGGGGTGTGACCGTAGCCTTTAGTGTGGGGGTCGACGATCTTACTTACGACCCGCTGCGCTGCAGTCAGGTCCTCGACATCTGAATCTTCTGCCTCCGATTCGCTGTCGACGTCGTGTTCTTCTGGGACGTCGACGCCTTCTTGGAAAATGTCGTCCGAACCGGAGATCTTTGAGCCATGGTTCGCCTGGCTCTCCGGTCCCTGATAGTCTTTTTGGAGCGGAAAGAGGCACAGGCTGAACAGTCCTTGGCCGCGTGCTCCGGAGAGAGACAGAGGTTACAGACCTCGTGGAGGCCGTGTGGGGAAACTTCGACCCACAGCTGGAGTCGAGGCCTAGTTGGGCCCGAAGGCCGTATTCGACGACCGGAATGGACGTCCTTGGAGTCGAAGAGTTATGTCGACTGGAAAACGCCTTGTTGAGTATTTTCTTGATGCCGATGAAGATTGCGCGTCGACGGTTAATCGGATCCAACACGGAGCGCTGGAACCACATCCGAGCCCGGTGGCGGAAAAAAACAATCTGGGGATGGAGCCGGTGCCCATGTGCAGTATCACCCAAGGGAGGAGTGACCTATCCCGTGACTTCCAAAGAGACTCTACAAGAAAAACAAACTGCAAACATCCGGGCCCAACACTAGGTGGCCATCTATGCACAGTGTGCAATCTGCAGCTCATATGCCTCGAACATAGTATTCTGGAGTCACATTGTGCCACTTGAGTATCCACAAAATCTGCATGCGGATGGTTAATGGGGAATGCACAAGTATTATCATTTGCCCTACATTTTTTGTCCAAACAATACACCATCGAAAAATGTTTGTTTTTACTCCTCCCTGCCAAATGAAATCAATGATGGGAATCATGTTGATAGATTTCCCCGGTGCCTCCTTAAAATCATTAAAAAAAAGCAGTCTGCTTCTCTAACTGTGATTGGCAAATGAAATCTCTTGGAGGCTCACTCAACCACAGAATGAAGACGAGAAATGCCATCTGGCAGTGAGTCCATAGGCGGAGGGTGCGGGCTGGCGCAAGGTATTCATGCGACTTGTCTGGTTTGTGAGAAAGTGGCTCTATATATACTGGACCAAGATAAGGTACAGTGTGTAGAGAGTCCACAAACCCAAGAGGTATAACAGAGGTTAAAGCCAGGTGTGACTTTACTCTCTCAAGTGTTAGCTTGGTCGAGCAGTAAGGCAGTATCAGAGGACAGTGTAAAGCATTCGTTGTACACACTCAGTCAGCAAAAGGTTTCACACACTCAAAAACTGAACTCCAGGCCAATTGTTTTTATATCAAAGATAAAGTTGTTTTATTTCTAGAACCAACAGGTATCAAAATAAACTGTTCTCAATCTGAGAGGTATCAGAAGAGTACTTTGCTTAAAGGCAATACATTTTGTAAACACAATGGATACAGGGGTTGAAGTAGGCAACACAATACTAAACACAATTTAGCATTGAGCTCAATGGGTTTTTCTATATAGATACAGCGGATTACTTTGTAGATTACTCTGGTAGTTTCAGGACTGGATCCTAAATTCAGTCCTGCGATCTAAGTTAAAAACAGTTTCGTACAAACGTTTTAGTTATTGCAGTGATTTTTCAGGAATATAAAGCAATTTTAAAAGTTCACACTTGGAAACTTTTCAATGAAAATCTAGCAATGGTATCCAATGGGAGAAAATTCAGGTTGCAGTTAAAGTACGATCTCATTACTTTTGTAATCCAGTACTGGGCTCCTAGGTCCAGCGCTGGGGTCTCAACTAAAAACAGGTAAGTAATTACGTTTCCGTATTTGGTATGTTTTTTGAAGAATATTTCAAATTTTCAAAAGTAGACACGTGAAAAAAAAATTCACAGAAAAGCACACAATGGATTCCTATGGAGAAAATTCAAGTTAATAGTAAACCCGACTCAGATTACTTTTTCGGTTCAGTACTGGGCTACAAGATGCAGTACTGGCTTCTCTCCTGATCACAAGTGAGTACTTCGGAATTCGGGTGATTTTATGGGAATATTTTAAGTTTTCACAACTTCACACTTAGAAGATTTTTCGAGCCAAACCAGCCAATGTTATCTAATGGCAGGTAAGTGAGTTATCGGTTTCCAGGTGAGTACTCGACAGGGGAAGTTAGGGTCCTGGGCATAGACTCAGGGGTCCCCCAGGTTCAGGTAGGTACAGTTGGTTCGCCCTCAGCGGCGCCGGGGCAGCCGGGTGCAGAGGTAGTTAGGCCCAATGCTATTCAATGAAGGGCAGGGGGCCTCCGGTTGGTGGGTGCTGGCTAGCAGGCCACGCGGCTGTGGGAGCTGGGCTCCTGGTCACTAGCTCAGGGCCAAGGGGGAAGTAGGATAGGACAAAGGTTGCACAGCCAGAGGCACTCGGGCGCCTGGGTGCAGGGTGCTTTTGAGCAGTAGGGAGCTTAATGTTATTCAATGGGAAAAGTAAAAAGGTAACAAAGGCTGCAGACTCAGGGACGGAGATTCTTCAGGTGCAACCACAACTTCGAGAGGTAAGTTGGGATCTTGGAGAAGAGGTAGGTACCCCAAAGGCAGGCACAGGGGGCTGCAGGGAGTCAGGTGCAGGGGTGTCTTTTGGTGTCGGGATTCTTACACTCGGCTGGTCACGGTTGGTGGGGTCCCTGGTTCTGAGGCTGTAGGCGTCGTCTGGTTCGTCGAGGAGGGTCTTTGGGCACTGTACTTCAGGTCCCAGTCGTCGGGGGGACTTCCTCTTGGTATTGGATCACTCGGGCACGGGCCGGGCGGGTGCAGAGTGGGCAGGTCTTGAGGTTCCTGGCTGGCACCAGGGGGTGGTTGTTGCAGCAGAACCTCAGCTTATGGGAGTCCCAGTCTTTAAGAGGGTCAAGGCAGGCAGGTCCTCCGGGTGTCCAAGGTTGCTGTCCGCAGGAGTCGCCGGGATTGAGCAGGAGCAGGTTCCAGGGTCGACAGGCTGGTAGGGCTGGGGCCAAGTCAGTGGGTGTCGTCCTGTTAGCAGCTGCACGGCGGGTCTTCTTCTTCTTGATCTTCTTTCTTCTTTTCTTATCAGGATCTGAGGAAGGAAGGTTTAGGGTGCCACTAAATACTAAATGTAGGGGCGTTACAGGTAGGGCAAGGGCAGGGACCAATAGGTTCCTTTCCTGGGGTGGGTACACCCCCTAGCCTGCTCCTCTCCTGTGGGAGGGGGGCAGGAGCCTAGCTGGGATTGGGCACGGCTCTCCATCTTCAAGATGGCCGGAGCCCAGGGTCCTGCTTCACCTCGCGTCTCTCACCTGAGAGGTGGGGTTGGCACAGGCTGGCACACCCCCCTTCCTGACGTAGGGTTTCCCGCCAGTCTTTCCGCCAGAGTGGGGGTTGGAACTGGTGGGGGCCAGTTGCTGAGTACAGCAAATGGTCTGGAGAAGCTCACAGAGGCGGCATGCCTTTGAAGCTTTCCCCTGCCCATCCTGGGGGAGGAGACCTAGCACCTCGCCCAGGATGTGCATTGTTGCAGGTCCGGGAGAGCGGGGGCTCTCCACCCAGGGGTCCAGCAACATGTCTGCTGTGTGGCAGCCTCTGCGGCCACTCAGACCAGATGTGGATTGTAGGTTAGGTTTTCAAGGGGGCATCTCTAAGATTCCCTCTGGCGCATTTTACATTAAATCCCACACTGGCATCAGTGCGGGTTTAATGTGCTGAGAAGTTTGGTACCAAACTTGTCAGTCTTCAGTGTAGCCATTAGGGTGCTGTGGAGTTTGTATGGACAACCTCCCAGCACCATATACTCTTAATGGCATCACTGCACTTACAGTGCCCAGAAATAGCTCTGGGTACTGTAGGGGCACAGGGCTCATGCACCTGTGCCCACACCACTGGCATAGGGCACCCAGCTAGAGGGGTGACTGAAGTATGCCAGGGCAGTGGGTTCTGTGGGCATGGCACACAGGGATGTGTGCCATGTCGACTCTCTGTTTAGTTCTGTACTTAGACACTCAGCCTCCAAAGTCAGTGTGTGGGTGTCAGGGTACAGGGCCCCTAAGGGTGGCACAATAAGTGATGCAGCCCTTAAGGGTCTTCTCTGGTCACCAGGCCCTGGGTACCTAGGGTACCATTTACTAGGGGCTGATAGGTGGCCAGAGATGCCAATTGGGTTTTAGGTTCAATACAGTTTTAGGGAAGAAACACAGGCCCTGGGTACCTGGTTGACAGGAGCCCAGGGCACACTCAGTCAAGGTACATCAGCAGTTCAGCAAAAAGTGGGGGCGTACCAATGCAAGAAAGATGGCACTTTCTCACACGGTTATACTAGAGGGTGTATGAAAGCTCACCTGCTTCACTCTGAGCATCATATGATATATCAACATCATGCAGAGATGGTGGTGGTGTTACTGGTTCAGGCACAAGCGTTCACTTGGCCTGAGCATGTGGGTAAAGCAGTTGCGCGGCAGTATCAGTAAAAGATAGAAGCCTGGTGTAGTAGTCTGACATCATCTGATGCAAGTCATAAATAACAAAACCTATATCTCAGGCTGGTTGCCATATTGGAGCTCCACATAATACTCTTCATATGAGGATCACAATGAGAATGACCGTGTCCCAACTGTAACTCATCACCTTCGTCTTCAGAATGTCTTCAAAACTGTTGTTCCTAGGGGGTTCTTTTCCCATGTATGTCCTCATTCTCATCATTCTCCTGTGAAATTGATATGGATATCAGTCGTGTTGTAGCTGCTTCAGACTCTAATCCAAAACCAACAGTTGATGGACAGAATGCAGAACAATGTCATACATTCACCCCAGTACAGAGATCTGGGCCTAAATCCATCGTTTTTTTGCACTCCACACCACCCCAGTTCAGACATGGCCGTATGCAAATCAGCCTTGACCCTATGCCTCATGGTACCAGTCCAGCCCAAACTGCCAAGCCATGTCTTTCTTGGACCGGAATCAAGCATCCTAGGACCGGTTTCTGGCTATCAGCCGTCTTCAGCCAGGATAGCTTGACTCCAGTGGTGTGGAGAGCATGGGACTCACGTCTGAGCATACCCATCCCACTCGGGGTGACAAATGCAAAACCAACAGTTGATGGACAGAATGCAGAGCAATGTCATACATTCACCCCAGTACAGAGACCTGGGCCTAAATCCATCGTTTTTTGCACTCCACATACCCCAGTTCAGACATGGCCATATGCAAATCAGCCTTGACCCTGTGCCTCATGGGAACAGTCCAGCCCGAACTGCCAAGCCAAGTCTTTCCGGGACCGGAATCAAGCATCCTAGGGCCGGTTTCTGGCTTTTAGCCGTCTTCAGCCAGGATAGCTTGACTCCAGTGGTGTGGAGAGCATCGGACTCACGTCTGAGCATACCCATCCCACTCGGGGTGACAAATGCAAAACCAACAGTTGATGGACAGAATGCAGAACAATGTCATACATTCACCCCAGTACAGAGATCTGGGCCTAAATCCATCGCTTTTTTGCACTCCACACCACCCCAGTTCAGACATGGCCATATGCAAATCAACCTTGACCCTGTGCCTCATGGGAACAGTCCAGCCCGAACTGCCAAGCCATGTCTTTTCTGCACCGGAATCAAGCATCCTAGGACGGTTTCTGGCTATCAGCCGTCTTCAGCCAGGATAGCTTGACTCCAGTGGTGTGGAGAGCATGGGACTCACGTCTGAGCATACCCATCCCACTCGGGGTGACAAATGCAAAACCAACAGTTGATGGACAGAATGCAGAACAATGTCATACATTCACCCCAGTACAGAGATCTGGGCCTAAACTTTGCCACTGGATTCATGCAAGCCCGGCTGAAGACGGCTGTAATGCCAGAAACCGGTCCTGGGAAGCTTGATTCCGGTCCAGGGAAGACATGGCTTGGCAGTTCGGGCTGGACTGTTCCCATGAGGCACAGGGTCAGACTGATTTGCAAATGGCCATGTCTGAACTGGGGTGGCGAAGTGAGCTAAAGAACGTTGATGGATTAAACCCAGATCAGTTGACTGGGGGTCAGTGTTTGTATTGTCAACGCTCCGTCCATCATCCCCTTTGGTTTTTCTTTGTTCGCCCTAAGTTGGCAGGTTATGCTCAGACGTGAGTCCCTTGCTCACTTTGCCACTGGATTCAAGCAAGCCCGGCTGAAGACGGCTGTAATGCCAGAAACCGGTCCTGGGAAGCTTGATTCTGGTCCAGGGAAGACATGGCTTGGCAGTTCGGGCTGGACTGTTCCCATGAGGCACAGGGTCAGACTGATTTGCATATGGCCATGTCTGAACTGGGGTGGCGGAGTGAGCTAAAGAACGGTGATGGATTAAATCCAGATCAGTTGACTGGGGGTGAGTGTTTGTATTGTCAACGCTCCGTCCATCTGTTAAGACAAGCGTCGGAGTCGAGTAGGAAACACGAGAGGAGAACTACATAAACCAGAAGCAAGCCCGCCCGAACTACAATCCCCAGAAGGCAGTGCGAGACAGTCGCGCTGAGAGGGCGTACCCATTTAAGCAACCCGGACGCCAGCAGTAGGCGTCGAATATTTTGAACATTCACCGCGAGTACGGAGAGGATGCCAAGCGGAAGGTGAGCTCCGTGGTATTCAGCGGCTTTGGAACAGGAGTTGGGAGTTTACGGTGAGGAACAACTGATGCCCGAGACCGTGTCAGCGGGGCTCCGCTTCACGCTCGGTGGTACTTAATTGAATTCCGGTCTGCTCCGACCCCTTGTCAGTCCCCGCTCGAGGGTTCTCGAGCATAAAGGACAACGGTCCTTTAGATACTTACGCCAGTCCCCGCTCGAGGGTTCGAGCTCGTGGACTCCGGTCCTTTTAGGACATACGTCAGTCCCCGCTCGAGGGTATCGAGCAGAAGGTCCTTGGACGTGACCTGTGGCCAGTCCCCGCTCGAGGGTATCGAGTTAACTCGACAAGGTCCCTTGCTGTGACCTGTGGCCAGTCCCCGCTCGAGGGTATCGAGCAGAAGGTCCGTTGACGTGACCTGTGGCCAGTCCCCGCTCGAGGGTATCGAGTTAACAGGACAAGGTCCCTTGCTGTGATTTTTTGGCCAGTCCCCGCTCGAGGGTTATCGAGTGTGGAGGACGTCCTTTGCGTTTGCCCTCCGTTGGACGCGTGTCAGGACTGACACGCATGCGGAGGACGATTACGCGGGATCCATAACGAGGATAGACGCATCGAGTGGCATTTTCGGCCATTATTTAGCACGGGGTCCTCTGTTGGAAGGTGCTAGGACTAGCATCATTGCAGAGGACAGTTAGACACTATCCCGAACTTTAGTACTCTCTTGCTTTGCTTATGATTTGGCCATTAAACAAGCCTGAATAAAGAGCTTGTTTACTTCACCTATCGGTCTGGCACCTCATTTGTGAGTTAACAGGTGTGGTGTGTGGGTTTCGACTGAGTTACCCGATCCCGAGGGAAGCAGGATTACACAATATTCGACCTATCCAACATCAATCAACCTCCTGGTCGAGTAACCGGTCATGGCCACCATGGAGGACGTATTGGCGGCGTTACTAGACGTCCAAAACGAATTAGCTGCTTCACGACAAGAAACAGCGGACTTAAGGGCTAGGGTGGATCAGCAACAGCGCAATCCGTTCAACGCGGGGGCATCTACCACGGGAACCCCGGCTGCAGTGGTGGTTGAGATGCCGGTAGCTATACCCCTGGCCACACCGGAACGGTATAGTGGGGATCCTACCACGGTTCAGGTGTTCATCACACAAGTGGCGCTGCATTTCTCCTGTAAAGCGGAGTCATTTCCAACCAACCAGGCGAGAGTGGCCTTCATGATCTCGTATCTGGCAGGAAATGCAGCACAGTGGGCGGTTCCTTTGGTAAGCCGGGACGATCCGCTACTGTACGACTGGGAACAGTTCCAGGAAGAGTTCATCGAG
Organism: Lissotriton helveticus; assembly: GCF_964261635.1. NCBI lineage: Eukaryota > Metazoa > Chordata > Amphibia > Caudata > Salamandridae > Lissotriton > Lissotriton helveticus. The sequence goes on along the minus strand of NC_136059.1, from coordinate 1,352,612,390 downwards.
GTGTTCGATCGTAGAGCGGATTCATACACAGCGGACAGGGAACTGTTGGAACTGAAACAAGGCACAACAGGGCTGGTCCATTATCTGAACGCGTTCAGGCGCTTGGTTGCTGAATCTAAATGGCCCCCTGCCAAACACGTGATAGCTCAGATAGATCCCCAACCGGTGCACTGCGAAGATCTGATCAGCCTGGCCCTTCGCCTCGACCATCGACTTAGCGAAAGACGTGGGGGGTGCATAAGAAGGACAAAGCACATGCCGCGTCGGGTCAAACGGCTATCACCGAGGCGACACCCACACCCCGCGTGGACTCCATGGACATAGGGGCCGTTAGAGCTAGCCTCACGGCCACAGAGAAAGAGTCGCGAAGGAAGCAAGGACTATGTCTGTACTGCGGCAAAAAAGGACACTTCGTTCGAGAATGCCCTGCAAAACCCAAGACTGGTCGTCCTCGTCCAGGTCGCTTGTCCACGGCTTCAGTGGACAAGCCGGCGGAAAACTAAAGAGCTCTCAGAACCACGAAGGGGATTCTCGGAGCCATGGTTATATCCCTTCTGCTCATCTACACTCCTATGAGAGCAAAAGACACTTGTTCATTCCATTACAGTTGTTGGTTCGGAACCGATGGGTTTCGGTCTCGGCGATGGTAGACTCTGGGGCCACGGGGCTGTTTATGGACAAGAGGGAAGCACATCGCGTAGGAGTAGCGCTTCAGGAGTGTGAGGTCCCGGAGGAAGTCTTTGCTGTGGATGGGCGCAGGTTGGTTTCAGGGCCCATCAGCCACCACACTGGGAATATCGAGGTAGTCTACGGGACTCAACACACAGAGACTCTGGATTTCAACATAATCTGTGCGCCGCAGTATGGGATCATATTAGGCTTACCGTGGCTGAAAAGACACAACCCTTCAATCAACTGGGAAACCCAGGAACTCAGAATGGACTCCCCTTACTGTTCAAGTGTCTGCACACAGAAGAAGTGTGCTCCGGAGGACCAGGGGTGGATAGTGGCCACAGCAGCTGAAAAGGAGATGGTTCTCCCTGAAGCCTATCGGGGGTACATGGACGTGTTCGATGATAACCAAGCGGAAACACTCCCGCCACATAGGGTATACGACTGTCAAATAGACCTGGTCCCAGGAGCAACGATACCGGGCGGTAGGTTGTATTCCTTATCCGAGCCCGAAAACATCCACCTCCGGGCGTACCTGGATACGATGCTTCGCCTAGGCTTCATCAGGCCTTCAAAATCCCCTGCGGCCTCGCCACTGTTCTTCATCCCTAAGGCTAATGGGGAACTGCACGCTTGTGTGGATTTCCGGGCGCTTAACGCCATCACGATTAAGAACCGGTACCCGTTGCCTCTCATCAACGTGCTCCTGGAACAAGTAAAGAAGGCCCATGTATACACCAAACTCGATTTGAAAGGGGCATACCATCTGGTCCGCATGCGTCGCGGAGACGAGTGGAAGACGGCCTTCAAAACGAGGTTCGGCCTGTATGAGTATTGAGTCATGCCCTTTGGGCTATGTAACGCCCCAGCCGCGTTCCAGTTCTTTTTGAACGATGTGCTGAGAGACATCCTGGATGTATACATAGTCGTGTACATAGACGACATCTTGATTTATTCGGACACCACAGAAGAACACGTGATACATGTGGCCTCAGTACTACAAATCCTCAGAGACAATTCGCTTTATTGCAAGCTCAGCAAATGCGACTTCCACGTGACATCTGTGGAATTCCTGGGGGTCATGTTGAGCCCAGAAGGCCAAACCATGGCTGAGAGAAAGGTGAAAGCGGTAACGGAATGGCCTGCGCCACGGAACATCAAGGACGTACAGAGCTTTCTTGGCTTTGCCAATTTCTACCGCCGGTTCATAGAGGGGTTCTCTGGGCTAGTAACGCCCATTACACACCTATTGAGGAAGTCGGTGAAGTTCCATTGGTCTGAAGAAGCGGAGGGGGCATTCCGTGCCTTGAAACACGCCTTTGTATCCGCGCCTGTCCTTGCCCACCCTGACCCGGAACAGCAATACACGGTAGAGGCGGACGCGTCCGACCTGGCGGTGGGAGCCATACTGTCGCAGAAGAAACCTGAGACGGGGGTGCTACATCCTGTTGCGTTTATGTCCCGCAAATTGAACCAAGCGGAAAGAAATTACCACGTTGCCGAAAAGGAACTTCTGGCCATCAAGGACGCCTTTTCCGAGTGGAGACACCTGTTGATGGGGGCTAAGCACGTAGTGATGGTCTACACCGACCATCGGAACCTTCAGTTCATGACGGCCGCCAGACAATTGTCTCCTCGTCAAATGAGGTGGATGTTATTCTTCTCTGGGTTTCATTTCACCATCACATACAGGCCAGGATCAGAAAACAGGAAGGCCGACGCATTGTCGAGGCAAACCTCAGATGCGCAGAGTCCGCAACCGACCGTTGAGTCCATCATCCACCCAAGCAAGGTGGTGGGGGCTATCCAGCCTGGACACTTCCTACACGACGTTCAGAAAGGAGTCAACACCTTTCGATGGAAAGCCTGGTTGCGTAGACACGAGGAATGGCAGGTACGCGACGGCATTCCGGTTAAGGGAGGACGTGTATTGGTGCCTACCGCACGGTTACAGAAACAGGTGTTCGGGTGGTGCCATGAGTCGGCCAGTGCAGGACACTTCGGACTGGAGAAGACGGTCGACTACGCATTACGTCAGTTCTGGTGGCCTACGTTAAGGGCGGATGTGAGGAACTGGATCATGGCCTGTGTGACCTGCTCCGCCATGAAATCGGATCATCAACGCCCACAGGGGTTGCTGCTTCCACTGCCAACTCCCACCAGGCCATGGGATTGCATCTCCCCGAATTTCGTTGTGGGGTTGCCCAGGGACAAGGGATGTACTGCTATACTGGTGGTCGTCTACTATTTAACCAAGATGGGTCGCTTCATCGCCTGTAAGGGTGTACCCACGGCCGGACAATTGGCGGTCGTACTTCTGAAAGAGGTAGTAAGGGCTCATGGCCTTCCCAGCGTTATCGTTTCAGACAGGGGATCGCAGTTCACGGCAAGGTTCTGGAAGACCTGGTGTTCAGCACTCCATGTCACATCAGCGTTATCAACCAGCTACCATCCGCAAACAGACGGTCAGACGGAACGTCTTAATCAAACCCTGAAGCAATACCTCCGCTGTTACATAGATCAAGGAAAGGAAGAGTGGGTGGACCTGTTGTGGCTTGCAGAAGTCGCGTACAACAACGCCACACACGCCTCAACCAAGGTGTCACCTTTCTACAGCAACTATGGGCACCATCCCCGTTTCATCCCATTGTCGCACCCCTCGTCGACGTCGGGAGTACCTGAAACAGCCAAGAGGGTGGCACATATCAGGGAGACCGTGGAAAAAGCAAAGAAGTGCTTGGAGGAGGCCAAGAAAAGATATAAAACCACGGCGGATAAAAGAAGGCGACCAGGCCCGCTGTATCAAGCTGGGGATTACGTCTGGGTATCATCCAGGAACCTACCGTTCCGTAAACACAGCGTTTTCCATCCCCGCTTCATAGGGCCTTACCGCATCAAGGACTGCATAAGCCCAGTGAACGTAAGGTTGGAGTTGCCTGACAATCTCCGGATTCACCCTGTGTTCCATGTTTCGTTGCTCAAACCCTCCTTGAAGCCCAAACACATCGCGCCTCCTCCGGTGTTGGTGGACGGGGAGAAGGAGTACACTGTACACTGCATCAGGGATTCCCGTTGGAGAAGAGGCAAGCTGTGGTACCTGGTTGCTTGGAAGGGGTACGGGCAGGAAGAGAACTCATGGGAGCCCGTAGCCGGGATCTGTGCTCCGCGGTTGTTGGCGGCATTTCACAGGAAGTACCCGACCAAGCCCGGCCCGGCTGGAGGCCCTGACGGGAGAGGGATGTATTGTTAAGACAGGCGTCGGAGTCGAGTAGGAAACACAAGAGGAGAACTACATAAACCAGAAGCAAGCCCGCCCGAACTACAATCCCCAGAAGGCAGTGCGAGACAGTCGCGCTGAGAGGGCGTACCCATTTAAGCAACCCGGACGCCAGCAGTAGGCGTCGAATATTTTGAACATTCACCGCGAGTACGGAGAGGATGCCAAGCGGAAGGTGAGCTCCGTGGTATTCGGCGGCTATGGAACAGGAGTTGGGAGTTTACGGTGAGGAATAACTGATGCCCGAGTCCGTGTCAGCGGGGCTCCGCTTCACGCTCGGTGGTACTTAATTGAACTCCGGTCTGCTCCGACCCCTTGTCAGTCCCCGCTCGAGAGTTCTCGAGCATAAAGGACAACGGTCCTTTAGATACTTACGCCAGTCCCCGCTCGAGGGTTCGAGCTCGTGGACTCCGGTCCTTTTAGGACATACGTCAGTCCCCGCTCGAGGGTATCGAGCAGAAGGTCCTTGGACGTGACCTGTGGCCAGTCCCCGCTCGAGGGTATCGAGTTAACTCGACAAGGTCCCTTGCTGTGACCTGTGGCCAGTCCCCGCTCGAGGGTATCGAGTTAACAGGACAAGGTCCCTTGCTGTGACCTGTGGCCAGTCCCCGCTCGAGGGTTATCGAGTGTGGAGGACGTCCTTTGCGTTTGCCCTCCGTTGGACGCGTGTCAGGACTGACACGCATGCGGAGGACGATTACGCGGGATCCATAACGAGGATAGACGCATCGAGTGGCATTTTCGGCCATTATTTAGCACGGGGTCCTCTGTTGGAAGGTGCTAGGACTAGCATCATTGCAGAGGACAGTTAGACACTATCCCGAACTTTAGTACTCTCTTGCTTTGCTTATGATTTGGCCATTAAACAAGCCTGAATAAAGAGCTTGTTTACTTCACCTATCGGTCTGGCACCTCATTTGTGAGTTAACAGGTGTGGTGTGTGGGTTTCGACTGAGTTACCCGATCCCGAGGGAAGCAGGATTACACAATATTCGACCTATCCAACATCAATCAACCTCCTGGTCGAGTAACCGGTCATGGCCACCATGGAGGACGTATTGGCGGCGTTACTAGACGTCCAAAATGAATTAGCTGCTTCACGACAAGAAACAGCGGACTTAAGGGCTAGGGTGGATCAGCAACAGCGCAATCCGTTCAACGCGGGGGCATCTACCACGGGAACCCCGGCTGCAGTGGTGGTTGAGATGCCGGTAGCTATACCCCTGGCCACACCGGAACGGTATAGTGGGGATCCTACCACGGTTCAGGTGTTCATCACACAAGTGGCGCTGCATTTCTCCTGTAAACCGAAGTAATTTCCAACCAACCAGGCGAGAGTGGCCTTCATGATCTCGTATCTGGCAGGAAATGCAGCACAGTGGGCGGTTCCTTTGGTAAGCCGGGACGATCCGCTACTGTACGACTGGGAACAGTTCCAGGAAGAGTTCATCAAGGTGTTCGATCGTAGAGCGGATTCATACACAGCGGACAGGGAACTGTTGGAACTGAAACAAGGCACAACAGGGCTGGTCCATTATCTGAACGCGTTCAGGCGCTTGGTTGCTGAATCTAAATGGCCCCCTGCCAAACAAACCGCGCTTTTTCACCAAGGCTTGAGCGAGGACCTGAAAGACGTGATAGCTCAGATAGATCCCCAACCGGTGCACTGCGAAGATCTGATCAGCCTGGCCCTTCGCCTCGACCATCGACTTAGCGAAAGACGTGGGGGGGTGCATAAGAAGGACAAAGCACATGCCGCGTCGGGTCAAACGCCTATCACCGAGGCGACACCCACACCCCGCGTGGACTCCATGGACATAGGGGCCGTTAGAGCTAGCCTCACGGCCACAGAGAAAGAGTCGTGAAGGAAGCAAGGACTATGTCTGTACTGCGGCAAAAAAGGACACTTCGTTCGAGAATGCCCTGCAAAACCCAAGACTGGTCGTCCTCGTCCAGGTCGCTTGTCCACGGCTTCAGTGGACAAGCCGGCGGAAAACTAAAGAGCTCTCAGAACCACGAAGGGGATTCTCGGAGCCATGGTTATATCCCTTCTGCTCATCTACACTCCTATGAGAGCAAAAGACACTTGTTCATTCCATTACAGTTGTTGGTTCGGAACCGATGGGTTTCGGTCTCGGCGATGGTAGACTCTGGGGCCACGGGGCTGTTTATGGACAAGAGGGAAGCACATCGCGTAGGAGTAGCGCTTCAGGAGTGTGAGGTCCCGGAGGAAGTGTTTGCTGTGGATGGGCGCAGGTTGGTTTCAGGGCCCATCAGCCACCACACTGGGAATATCGAGGTAGTCTACGGGACTCAACACACAGAGACTCTGGATTTCAACATAATCTGTGCGCCGCAGTATGGGATCATATTAGGCTTACCGTGGCTGAAAAGACACAACCCTTCAATCAACTGGGAAACCCAGGAACTCAGAATGGACTCCCCTTACTGTTCAAGTGTCTGCACACAGAAGAAGTGTGCTCCGGAGGACCAGGGGTGGATAGTGGCCACAGCAGCTGAAAAGGAGATGGTTCTCCCTGAAGCCTATCGGGGGTACATGGACGTGTTCGATGATAACCAAGCGGAAACACTCCCGCCACATAGGGTATACGACTGTCAAATAGACCTGGTCCCAGGAGCAACGATACCGGGCGGTAGGTTGTATGCCTTATCCGAGCCCGAAAACATCCACCTCCGGGCGTACCTGGATACGATGCTTCGCCTAGGCTTCATCAGGCCTTCAAAATCCCCTGCGGCCTCGCCACTGTTCTTCATCCCTAAGGCTAATGGGGAACTGCGCGCTTGTGTGGATTTCCGGGCGCTTAACGCCATCACGATTAAGAACCAGTACCCGTTGCCTCTCATCAACGTGCTCCTGGAACAAGTAAAGAAGGCCCATGTATACACCAAACTCGATTTGAAAGGGGCATACCATCTGGTCCGCATGCGTCGCGGAGACGAGTGGAAGACGGCCTTCAAAACGAGGTTCGGCCTGTATGAGTATAGAGTCATGCCCTTTGGGCTATGTAACGCCCCTGCCGCGTTCCAGTTCTTTTTGAACGATGTGCTGAGAGACATCCTGGATGTATACGTAGTCGTGTACATAGACGACATCTTGATTTATTCGGACACCACAGAAGAACACGTGATACATGTGGCCTCAGTACTACAAATCCTCAGAGACAATTCGCTTTATTGCAAGCTCAGCAAATGCGACTTCCACGTGACATCTGTGGAATTCCTGGGGGTCATGTTGAGCCCAGAAGGCCAAACCATGGCTGAGAGAAAGGTGAAAGCGGTAACGGAATGGCCTGCGCCGCGGAACATCAAGGACGTACAGAGCTTTCTTGGCTTTGCCAATTTCTACCGCCGGTTCATAGAGGGGTTCTCTGGGCTAGTAACGCCCATTACACACCTATTGAGGAAGTCGGTGAAGTTCCATTGGTCTGAAGAAGCGGAGGGGGCATTCCGTGCCTTGAAACACGCCTTTGTATCTGCGCCTGTCCTTGCCCACCCTGACCCGGAACAGCAATACACGGTAGAGGCGGACGCGTCCGACCTGGCGGTGAGAGCCATACTGTCGCAGAAGAAACCTGAGACGGGGGTGCTACATCCTGTTGCGTTTATGTCCCGCAAATTGAACCAAGCGGAAAGAAATGACCACGTTGCCGAAAAGGAACTTCTGGCCATCAAGGACGCCTTTTCCGAGTGGAGATACCTGTTGATGGGGGCTAAGCACGTAGTGATGGTCTACACCGACCATCGGAACCTTCAGTTCATGACGGCCGCCAGACAATTGTCTCCTCGTCAAATGAGGTGGATGTTATTCTTCTCTGGGTTTCATTTCACCATCACATACAGGCCAGGATCAGAAAACAGGAAGGCCGACGCATTGTCGAGGCAAACCTCAGATGCGCGGAGTCCGCAACCGACCGTTGAGTCCATCATCCACCCAAGCAAGGTGGTGGGGGCTATCCAGCCTGGACACTTCCTACGCGACGTTCAGAAAGGAGTCAACACCTTTCGATGGAAAGCCTGGTTGCGTAGACACGAGGAATGGCAGGTACGCGACGGCATTCCGGTTAAGGGAGGACGTGTATTGGTGCCTACCGCACGGTTACAGAAACAGGTGTTCGGATGGTGCCATGAGTCGGCCAGTGCAGGACACTTCGGACTGGAGAAGACGGTCGACTACGTATTACGTCAGTTCTGGTGGCCTACGTTAAGGGCGGATGTGAGGAACTGGATCATGGCCTGTGTGACCTGCTCCGCCATGAAATCGGATCATCAACGCCCACAGGGGTTGCTGCTTCCACTGCCAACTCCCACCAGGCCATGGGATTGCATCTCCCTGGATTTCGTTGTGGGGTTGCCCAGGGACAAGGGATGTACTGCTATACTGGTGGTCGTCTACTATTTAACCAAGATGGGTCGCTTCATCGCCTGTAAGGGTGTACCCACGGCCGGACAATTGGCGGTCGTACTTCTGAAAGAGGTAGTAAGGGCTCATGGCCTTCCCAGCGTTATCGTTTCAGACAGGGGATCGCAGTTCACGGCAAGGTTCTGGAAGACCTGGTGTTCAGCACTCCATGTCACATCAGCGTTATCAACCAGCTACCATCCGCAAACAGACGGTCAGACGGAACGTCTTAATCAAACCCTGAAGCAATACCTCCGCTGTTACATAGATCAAGGAAAGGAAGAGTGGGTGGACCTGTTGTGGCTTGCAGAAGTCGCGTACAACAATGCCACACACGCCTCAACCAAGGTGTCACCTTTCTACAGCAACTATGGGCACCATCCCCATTTCATCCCATTGTCGCACCCCTCGTCGACGTCGGGAGTACCTGAAACAGCCAAGAGGGTGGCACATATCAGGGAGACCGTGGAAAAAGCAAAGAAGTGCTTGGAGGAGGCCAAGAAGAGATATAAAACCACGGCGGATAAAAGAAGGCGACCAGGCCCGCTGTATCAAGCTGGGGATTACGTCTGGGTATCATCCAGGAACCTACGGTTCCGTAAACACAGTGTTTTCCATCCCCGCTTCATAGGGCCTTACCGCATCAAGGACTGCATAAGCCCAGTGAACGTAAGGTTGGAGTTGCCTGACAATCTCCGGATTCACCCTGTGTTCCATGTTTCGTTGCTCAAACACTCCTTGAAGCCCAAACACATCGCGCCTCCTCCGGTGTTGGTGGACGGGGAGGAGTACACTGTACACTGCATCAGGGATTCCCGTTGGAGAAGAGGCAAGCTGTGGTACCTGGTTGCTTGGAAGGGGTACGGGCAGGAAGAGAACTCATGGGAGCCCGTAGCCGGGATCTGTGCTCCGCGGTTGTTGGCGGCATTTCACAGGAAGTACCCGACCAAGCCCGGCCCGGCTGGAGGCCCTGACGGGAGAGGGATGTATTGTTAAGACAAGCGTCGGCGTCGGAGTCGAGTAGGAAACACGAGAGGAGAACTACATAAACCAGAAGCAAGCCCGCCCGAACTACAATCCCCAGAAGGCAGTGCGAGACAGTCGCGCTGAGAGGGCGTACCCATTTAAGCAACCTGGACGCCAGCAGTAGGCGTCGAATATTTTGAACATTCACCGCGAGTACGGAGAGGATGCCAAGCGGAAGGTGAGCTCCGTGGTATTCGGCGGCTTTGGAACAGGAGTTGGGAGTTTACGGTGAGGAACAACTGATGCATGAGTCCTTGTCAGCGGGGCTCCGCTTCACGCTCGGTGGTACTTAATTGAACTCCGGTCTGCTCCGACCCCTTGTCAGTCCCCGCTCGAGGGTTCTCGAGCATAAAGGACAACGGTCCTTTAGATACTTACGCCAGTCCCCGCTCGAGGGTTCGAGCTCGTGGACTCCGGTCCTTTTAGGACATACGTCAGTCCCCGCTCGAGGGTATCGAGCAGAAGGTCCTTGGACGTGACCTGTGGCCAGTCCCCGCTCGAGGGTATCGAGCAGAAGGTCCGTTGACGTGACCTGTGGCCAGTCCCCGCTCGAGGGTATCGAGTTAACAGGACAAGGTCCCTTGCTGTGACCTGTGGCCAGTCCCCGCTCGAGGGTATGGAGCAGAAGGTCCGTTGACGTGACCTGTGGCCAGTCCCCGCTCGAGGGTATCGAGTTAACAGGACAAGGTCCCTTGCTGTGACCTGTGGCCAGTCCCCGCTCGAGGGTTATCGAGTGTGGAGGACGTCCTTTGCGTTTGCCCTCCGTTGGACGCGTGTCAGGACTGACACGCATGCGGAGGACGATTACGCGGGATCCATAACGAGGATAGACGCATCGAGTGGCATTTTCGGCCATTATTTAGCACGGGGTCCTCTGTTGGAAGGTGCTAGGACTAGCATCATTGCAGAGGACGGTTAGACACTATCCCGAACTTTAGTACTCTCTTGCTTTGCTTATGATTTGGCCATTAAACAAGCCTGAATAAAGAGCTTTCTTACTTCACCTATCGGTCTGGCACCTCATTTGTGAGTTAACAGGTGTGGTGTGTGGGTTTCGACTGAGTTACCCGATCCCGAGGGATGCAGGATTACACCATCATCCCCTTTGGTTTTTCTCAGACTCTAATCCAGCAACTTTCTTTACATGTTGACCAGCTTCCTTGGTGGACAAGGAGAGATCTCGTACAGGGATGTATCTTATGAGTTAAGAGATATCAACTGTGCAGGTAATGGCTTTGGAGCTGGTTTGGTAAAGTAATCACATGGACTTGTTGGAAGAGCTGTTATCTGCTGATTAGGAGGACTGGTCATCAGAAAAGGCAGTGGAGCTTGGACTATGCGAGGCGCCAACAGACCGATCGTCTACAATTGTTTAAGAGTCGGCTCCGCGGCAGTGGGTTGTGTCGTCAGCAACGTGTCAGCAGTAGTCGTGTGCAGCGATTTTGCCAGTACCATTGTGGTTTTGGAAGTCTTTCTTTGCAAAACACACCTCTAAAGGACTCTGCATGGAAGGTAAAAGCATTTTCGCCAAATACAGACGGTCTGACATTTACAGATCTTGCTCGCTCAGAATGTCCTTCCTCTCTGTGTTAATTGAGGGGTTTCTTTATTTTGGGGGAAGATACCTAATCAGAAGTAGTGACCTCCAAAGCGGTCTTACTTTGGAGCACTTGGAGCAGGAAACCATCACAGCTGTTGCTAGTTACGGTAAAGAACGTCATACATCTTACAACCTTTGGTCTCATGTCTGGGGTACAGCCAACAGATGCAACCTTATGGAGGGTCATTAACAAAGTATTTTCCTGACAAACGAAGCACATGGTCTTAACCGTGCTTTCTTGGAATCTGTAATTCCGACAGAAAAACGACAAATTCCAGTGAATTATTACCTAGAAACAGTGGCCCTACAAGAGGAAATCCTCTGGGTCAAAGACGTATCCAGCAATAATTGAAAAACTGTGCCAAATGATGTCCTGAGCATCTGAACATGAACTGTCTTCCACGGTACATGCAGTTGAAAATCTGAAGGCTAGTGGCATTGAGAGGAGTGGAGATCAGTGTGTCTTTATCTAAATGGTTGGTTAAGCATCATTTCCAATTAAGTGAAAATGGTACTAAAACAAATGCTTGCTATGTATTGCTAAATCGCTTATTAAATTTGACCTTACTGGTGTTATATTATCGTTAGACTCCCAGCTCGAGAAAAGGGAATGATTCAAGTATGTGAAACATTGAAACATCCAATGCTGGATAATGTTTTCTGCCATAAGGACACTTGCAACACAACTTATTATCCTTAAAATCAATTTCCTAAAAAATACTTCATAAATCTAAGTTTGCGCAAATTGTCCACATTTTTTCATTTTAAATAAAGTAACTACATATTGTGAAGAGGGGCCTGGTCAGAGATTACAAATCACCATCACTGAAGGAAAAGACAAACTTATACTTTACTAGTACCAAGGGTTACAGAAACAAAAAACAAAACACTGGCATCTACCTCCAGAAGAATGTCTATGACAGGCGTCTGTTTGCTGGCGGGTGTAAGGCAGAGGTTGTCAATTATCAGGACACGCATGAAGTCGAACACAAACTTTTTGGCTGGGTGGTTGGTCAGGTAAGTCTTGGAGCCAACATTGCAGTATTCAGACTGGCTTCTGTTCATGCCCGAGTCAGAGGAAAATGCCCTGAATTCTTCAGCAGGTGATCCAACCTCATCATCAAGATCAGTTACCTAGGCAATGAGAAATAAAACGTCATAAGCTTGTTCCAAATCAAATAAAGCAACATTTGTTTAAGTATTGTCTCATTCAGCTCATTGGGAAAATAAAACCTACTCGAGCAAGACACTGAGTTAATCATTAAAGTGAACTGTACACTTTAAAAGAACACTATAGGACACTTTTATCCAAGATGTAAACCAACGAAAAGAGAAAACTCTTTGCTCTTATCAATTTTCATTTTAAAGCAAGTCCTACGTTCTACAATGAGCAAATATGTAATTGAACAACAAGGCACAATAACCTGCATGTATCTGGCATTTAGAAAATATCAAACAGGAAACTGGGCATCATTGCGAACAAAAACATTTGCAATCTAACATTATGACCTTTGAACTAGAGGTACCAGTATCGAGTCGATAGGTCTTTATTTCGAATAAAAGATTCATAAAAGACAATATACAACCATACACAATGTATAAAAAAGATGAATCAATAAAGATAAAATACACTAGTTATTCCTTAAGACAATAAGATACAATACAATATGCACATGTATTAGTACTACTAATGACCATATTCAGCTACAGAACGATATATGCATCTGGGTAAAACACTCAACACAAGGGAATGCCCAGTTTCTTAGTTCGAATCAGCCAGGCCCATCCCAAAAATTTAGCAACACAGACCACTACTGTTTCAGATCTAATAACTCGGAGTTTGGTAAGTGCGTCTCTGTGACCACCACAATTCAGGGATAAACATATAGGTTTTAGCCACTTACTTCTGGGCGCTCGATAAACGGGACAGCCGAAGAAGAGGTGGCCAACACTTTCTTCCCGTTCGGGACACCAATGACATTTATTTCCTGTCTTCGTGTTCCATTTTGCTGTAAAGGAATTGACAGGCAGGGTGCCAGTGCGGAACTGATGGTATAGTTTGCGATCTAACACCCTGGAAATCAAATCCCAATACTGCTCCAAGGAGGGAATAACCTTATGCACTAAAAATAGACCAGTTAGGTTTGTGTCCAAGGATTGGGTAACAAGAATTGATTTTTTCCATGCCCAGAAGAGCGCTTTGAACTCAAGTTTTGATGGAAAAATTGAACCCCCTGGGTTGGACCAAAGCTCTGGAAGACCCATCATATATAAAACATTTTTAACTTCCCTTAGCCAGGGTATTTTATACGCACCCCACAAAAGTTTTACCTCCTCCAGTTCTCGGGTGAACAGACCAAGCTCGGGGGTAGTCCAGAGACGACGCCAAAATGCCACAAGGCGAAACTGGGCCATCTCGTTGATTGGTCTGCAGCCAAGATCTAACAACAAGGGTTTTATGGGAGCGGACTGCGGAAGACCTACCAGGTTCCGTAGGAACCTATTCTGCGCAGTGGCCAGGCATGAGAGGTCCTTGTGGCCCCAAACTTCGGCACCATAAAGGGTTGCAGAGATAACCTTAGCCTCGTAGATCTTTAGGGCAGGGGTAATACGCTTTGTTAGAGAGTTCTTTTGTTCATGGACCAGACATCCAGCCAACCTATTAAATTTGAGTTTGGACGTCTCCAATTGGGGGTTCCAATTGAGTTGGTGATCTAGAGTCACACCGAGGTAAGTCATGACCTTAACCTGCTCAATTTGAACACCGTTTAAGGAGACAAAACACTTAGGGGGGGTTTTCTTGCAAAAAACCATGAATTTAGTTTTATCTACATTTATTTGCAAGTCGTTTATTTTACAAAACTCAGAAAATCTATTCAGGGCTACCTGAAGCCCGGCTCTAGTTTTAGAAAGGAGGAGGGTGTCGTCTGCGAAGATTAGCATGGGGTACTTTCGACCACCCAGCGTTGGTGCATCAGACTGTGTGTTAATAAAATGTAGGGCCACCTGATTAATAAACAGGAGGAACAGGGTGGGGGCCAGGACACAACCTTGGCGTACCCCACGTTGTACAGGGAAGCTTTTAGTCACCTGCCCCTGGCTACCCCACCTTACCTGGGCATAATTGTCCTCGTGTAATCGCTGGACTAGGCTCAAAAGCTCTGGTGGAAAGCCCATTTGTCTAAGAGCCTCCCATAACTTCTTCCTTGGGACTAAATCAAAGGACGACTTAAGGTCGACAAACGCGGCGTATAACACACCGCCGCCCAAAAAAACCACCTTCCAAAAAAGTAGTGTGAACCGGAAGACCTGGTCAATAGTACTGGTACCGAACCTAAATCCTGCCTGCATAGGGGAAAGTATGTTATTTGAATCGATCCAACCCTGGATTCTTGCTAAAATCATTCTCGACACAATTTTCTGGATCGAATCGATCAAACTAATGGGCCGATAATTGTTTGGGAGCGAGCGGTCACCTTTCTTATATACTGGCAAAATTTCTGCCCCCTTCCATGAGATGGGAATCTCAGCCCCTGCAGCTATATTATTTGCCAGTAACGTGATATAAGGAATCCAAAGGTCAAGATTAAGCTTAAAAAGGTCAGCAGGAATAGCATCTAGGCCAGGAGCTTTCCCTGACTGAACAGACTCAAGGGCATGCACAGTATCGGATTCCAAGAATATGAGTCTGTCTCCTATTTGTGGGAGGGGACACGATGGCATGATTGCTGTCATTCGATCCTCCGCTAGATTTGGGTCGTTGAATTGTGCCGTAAAAAATTCCACCCAGGATTGAGCTGAGACATGATTTTCTGGATTCTGGGCAACTGAATCCCTTCCCCTCCTTACAATCAACCAAAAATCAATTAGGTTGGGGGATTCACAGGCTCTAAGGAGATCGATCCAGTAAGAGTCATCCCAGTCCCGCTTGGCGGCCCAAAGGGTACGCTTATAGTACTGCCTAGCTGTCCTGATATCATCTGTATTCCGGGCCTTAACAGCAGCTATTAGGTTGCTGTGAGCATCTCTACAGCTCTTATTGTACCATTTTTTGTACACTCTAACGTTAACAGACTTCGAAGGTTTCGTGAGGAGGTTTTTAAGGCCCAGAAAACACTCCTCATGAAGATTAGTGATTGTAAAATCAGCATCACCAGAAGGGGATAACGGAGGCATCCTACACCACACACTCCGCACCTTCTCCTCAATCTTAGAAATAAGCACATGGTCGTCCAGAACCCTGAGCCATTTTACTCGACGCCTGTTGTCGCACAAAACTACATCAGACGTTAAGCAATTCGTTCCCCTGACTGGAGCACCCAAACCGGGGACCAAAATCTCGAGTGAAAGAGGATTGTGGTCGCTCTCTGGTCGGGACTCTACCACCATATCTCGTACAATAGACCAACACTCAATATTGATCAGTATGTAGTCGATACGGCTGGAGCTCAGACCGTTATCGAAAGTGTTGGTCCCAAGGCTATCAGAACGTGTACGCCCATTTACAGCCCGTAGACCCCAATCTAAACAGAAGCCCAACCAATGTAAAGCTGCCTCGGTGCCCCTAACTCCCTTAGTAATGGTTAGCGGGGGGATGTTCCAGACGGTGTCCTCCTCAGAACCCACATCCTCTGCCAAGGAAAAAATGGGCTCGATGGAAGTATTCATATCTCCCGCTACGATAACAGTCTGATCGGTTTTAGAATTTTTAAATAGTCGATCGAGGTCGTTCAGGACAATTTGTTTTCTCCCACCCTGACAGCCACGGGCATAGACATCAACCAAGAGGAAATCTGTAGAGTTGGGTTTACTCAAAATAATGCATAAGAGGTCCACGCTCTCTACCAATATTTCCTTGCCATGAAAGCCCAAATTGTTTTTAATCCAGATGGTAAGGCCACCAGAGGCCCTACCCTTGGGACTCTTGATAGCAGGTTTTGAAAAATTAAGATAATCCAGCCTGTGTAAGGGGACTATTGACCATGTTTCCTGGAAAACGACGATATCATATGAGTCAATAAAATTGGCCCAATCGTCGTTGTCCAGGCGTCCCCGTAGTCCTGCAATATTCCAAGAGGCCACTCTTAGTGGATAATCCGTGCCATGGGCACAGGGTGTCCGTACCACGCCCATTTCATCAGTCATAGCCGTGACAGGGATATTTACAGGATCTGAAAGTACACCCACATTTTTAGGCGAAATTAGACCATTAAGAGATGGATTTAAGAGAGTGGGTAATGCAATCCTCCGTGGGTGAGGAGGAATCATTATGGGCGATATATCGCCAGGCCCCCCAAGTCAATCCACCTCCTCCAGGCAGCCAAACCTATTAGAGGTGGGTGCCCCATGCCACCAATTATGCTGGCTATGTCCATCAAACCTATGGGTCGGTCGTCTAGCATTCTGAACAATTGACCATGACCCCTCTCTCGCAGGTTGTTGTCTAGGAGGATAGAAAAAAGTGAGAGGTCTCACCACTATTGTGGAAATAACTTCAAAGGATGGCCATGCACATAGATGCTGAGCTGTGTGGGGATCAGAGAAAGATACCACAACACAGTCACCGGCTATGGACTTATGCGTGGGGCCTATCCAGGGGACTCTCCGAACCATTAATACACTGCTTTTTTGGTGGTCGGGGAGCTGTTTATTAGAGTTAAGCCAATGAATGACTTTGTTTTTCAAAGAAAGATCATTCTCCTGGGAGTGCTGGTCCAACACTGGGACGCCGGCTAAGATAATAACGTAGGGCCCAGCTTCTGGTGGAAGGTCAATAAACCCTCCACGGAAGTTGGGGCGACTGGCCTGTCGTAATGGGTTGTTCGCCGGTTCTGGCCTTATAGTGTGGTGGGCTACTGCTCTTGAGTTGAGGTTCTGCCTATGAACAGGTTTTTGCGGGGAAAAGGGTTTTGGTACAACTGGGCTAGGGGTAGGTACAATAGAATTTACAATGGTGGTGCGGGGCTTTGGTATGGGTTTAGGTGTTGGTAAGGTCACGGGGATACTTTGGGGTAATTGTGGGGAAGGTTGGACAAGTTCTGGTGCTTTGGGCTGAGGGGTGGATTCGATCTCGCGTGAAAGCTTGGCATCCATTTCCTTTAGGCTCAGGCTAGCCAGGGTGACTATGGTCCTATCCATTTCAAGAAGGTTGTTCTCTATACGAGAAAGCCTCAATTCCAAGGGGGAAAGTAGTTGCTTTAACGTGCCCCATACTATTTTAAGGAATTCTCTATCACCCTCCCTATCGTGCGCAGGCCCACTCAACCGACCCTCCAGATTGTTCACACTATTCTTTCTTGGGGAGGTGATGAGGATGTTATCTTCCACCAGACGATGTAAATCAGGAGCGGCTTCCCCACCCAAAACACTGGGCATGATTTTAGAGCTGTCATCTTTCGCCCCAAGAGAACCCATAGCCCGTCTACTGTTAAAAAACTGTGATCTTGCAATTCTAGCTTTTTTCCGGGCATAAATGGATCTCGCAAGGCATTTTTTTTTATAGATTGCTGCTTTCTTGGCACTACACGATCTCGTGGCTAAATTGATTTTGGGAGAAGGGAAAGAGCCTGCAGCACTAATTAGTGGGGCAGGGCCCGTATTTTGATGCACTGGAGTAGGTTGGGGGTTAGGAGGGGAGTTTGAGAGAGTAGTTGGGGGTGCGGTATGGATAGCTGCTGTTATTATCAGAGGCCGAGGAGCTACTGTACGATCAGGGGTACGGGCAGAAGCAATATTCCCCAGAGAGGATTTTTTTGTACTAGCTATATGCTCTGACAACCTTCTTGCAGCTTCAAGGTCCAGAGAGACCCTGTGCTGCATTTTGCTGATTTCCTCGTCAATAGCCAAGTTGGTTTTGACTAGGAAATCATCCAGGGTTCTATTGGAATTACTCGCAGCCATAAGGGTTTTGCTCCGACTACCCCGTGAGCACATTCTACAGAATACAAGTGAATAAATAACTGTACATACAAATAAATAAAACTGTATAATGTGCCGAACAGAGGGGGTGGCCCAGCCCAGCCCTCTTAGTCCTCGAACGGCCTCAAACGGCCCGCTCTTTGCCCGGTCTTCGCCCCGGGCTGCGTCCCGCGCTGCGGGAGTGCTGGGACACTAAGTAAGAGGACGTATGATACGGGGGGCGGGGCAGCAGGGAGAGCGGACCGGAAGTTCGCAAATGGTCTTGCAGGGGCTCCTGGATACTGGAGTCCCCTGCACGCTCGCAGCCCCGCTGACCGCACTCACCCGGAGCCCTGCTTGTAGTCCAACAACGATTGCCCCGGTGTCTGTGAGGCGACGCGGCACCCGCGGAGCGGGCGCGGCGAGTTGTGAAGGAAAGTCCTGGAAATGCCGCTGTGGACTAGGAAAAAACAGCCAAAGTGCCTCCGTGCAGTAAATTACGTCCCACAGGTAAGGAGATGGAAGAAGCCTTTAACACCAGAGAGGGGCGGGGGGCGGGCAGCAGGGAGAGCGGACCGGAAGTTCGCAAATGGTCTTGCAGGGGCTCCTGGATACTGGAGTCCCCTGCACGCTCGCAGCCCCGCTGACCGCACTCACCCGGAGCCCTGCTTGTAGTCCAACAACGATTGCCCCGGTGTCTGTGAGGCGACGCGGCACCCGCGGAGCGGGTGCGGCGAGTTGTGAAGGAAAGTCCTGGAAATGCCGCTGTGGACTAGGAAAAAACAGCCAAAGTGCCTCCGTGCAGTAAATTACGTCCCACAGGTAAGGAGATGGAAGAAGCCTTTAACACCAGAGAGGGGCGGGGGGCGGGCAGCAGGGAGAGCGGACCGGAAGTTCGCAAATGGTCTTGCAGGGGCTCCTGGAGTCCCCTGCACGCTCGCAGCCCCGCTGACCGCACTCACCCGGAGCCCTGCTTGTAGTCCAACAACGATTGCCCCGGTGTCTGTGAGGCGACGCGGCACCCGCGGAGCGGGTGCGGCGAGTTGTGAAGGAAAGTCCTGGAAATGCCGCTGTGGACTAGGAAAAAACAGCCAAAGTGCCTCCGTGCAGTAAATTACGTCCCACAGGTAAGGAGATGGAAGAAGCCTTTAACACCAGAGAGGGGCGGGGGGCGGGCAGCAGGGAGAGCGGACCGGAAGTTCGCAAATGGTCTTGCAGGGGCTCCTGGATACTGGAGTCCCCTGCACGCTCGCAGCCCCGCTGACCGCACTCACCCGGAGCCCTGCTTGTAGTCCAACAACGATTGCCCCGGTGTCTGTGAGGCGACGCAGCACCCGCGGAGCGGGTGCGGCGAGTTGTGAAGGAAAGTCCTGGAAATGCCGCTGTGGACTAGGAAAAAACAGCCAAAGTGCCTCCGTGCAGTAAATTACGTACCAGTATCATCAACGTTTAAGCCTCATTACTCTATTTAAAAAGGTGTGAACAGAGGAGATGAAAATGATAGTTGTCTGGTGAGAGTTAGCAGTAATGTTGACGTCATTTAGGCAATAGAGGTATGTATTAAATAAGGTATGTCAATTTTTCTCACTGTAATTATCACTAAGATGAACGTCTCACACCAATACATATTATTCACTGGAAGTAGGAAATAGATTTTTTTGTTTGCTTTGGGGCCACCCTAACTTAACCATTTCCCGGGGCCTGATGACATACACTGTCCTGGAGACCCATCCTCCGGTACACTATGCTGCTCCCTACCTGAGAGAATGAGGTCAGGGAATACAATTGCAATTCCCTGACCGCACTCTGAGCGGCAGGGAACACAGCTTTGCTTGCTCCTGGCTGGAGGAGCACAGAAAATGCTGCTCCTTCAGAGTGGGAGTAAAGGAATAGAGCAAGCAACCGCCACACCTAGGATGGCTGCTGCCTGGGAAGCAGGCAGGGGGGACAGGGGTTCCTCAATCAGTTCCCAACATAAAAATAAAAGTTGTTGGTGCCAAGAATGGGAAGATTCACTTTGAGGTCTTCTAGTAGTAAATGTTGAATCAATACGGCAGGATGCTTTAGAGCATTTGACAAAAACGCTAAAGAAAAATCGAAGGTCGTCGATCCAAGTGACTGTTTTAATTTCTGGAGTTGCAGAACTCTGAATGGCCCCGAACAGATGTTTCTCAGTTTTGCACAGAAAGTTTAGGTTTGCTCTTTCAGGGAGGTCCAAGAAAAAGGGAGGGTCCCAAAATGCATTTTCAACATTCCTTTTTCCATGGGAACTATTGGTACAGCTACAGCCCAAATGCCTGAACAAATTTACACCACACATGGCAGAACGGTAGATCTTGGTCCAGAAAGAGTGCTTTTTGTGATCTTGGTGTAAATCCGTTGAGTACTTTTTGCGCAACAAAGGCTCAAAACTTAGCATATAACATGCTGCAGAGGCTCGGCGGACCAGACAGATCTCATGCTGAGATCCGTTTGGTTGCCACTGCTTCAACAACGATTTGGCGGGAGCTTTCTTAGGACCCGGGACTGAGTCATCAGTAGAACCCAACCTTTTTGTCTGTAAGGCTGATATATTTCAGTCTTACAAACAAAAAGGGTGAGTGCTCCTTACTGATTGCTATAGTTGAACTGCTGTGGATCATAATTCACACACTGCTACAAGTGTTAAGGATACCCAAGTAAGAAGTACGAATTTCAATATTTTAGTTGGATTTAAGACTTGTAGCCATGGTCACATTAGCATGGAGAGAGCGATCCATACAGAAAAGTTAAAAAGTGATGGTGATAAATATGCATGTACATTCCAGCCTGAATATTTTACAATCATATGGTAAGGTTACTAAACTCTTTTTATCCAGAGGATGGTGCCCAAATGCATGATAGGCTATGGCGAGGTGTCTTAGGAATACACTAATCGCACAAGTTACTTACTTTCGGTAACAATATATCTGTAAGAAATATTAGTAGTGATAGATTCCTTACCTTAGAATTACCCCCAGGCGTCAGACTGGACCCGGAAAGTTTTCGTCGTAAGTACCCCGCGTCGGTAGGCGTCATCGTGAGGCTCCGCATGCGTCGTCGTCGCTGAGATGACGTCGCTGGAGCTACTTACAAAACTGACCACTGGTGCCATGAAACTAGGGCCCTGAACGGGATGACCTTAACCCTAGAAAGGAGTTCGCAGAACGGGGAAGATGGGTGGGGTGGTAAGGAATCTGTAACTGTGAGAAAAAGCTATCTTTCTTGCATGGTATGCCCCCACTTTTTACTGAATTGCTGATGTGCTTTGACTGAGTGTGCCCTGGGCTCCTGCCAATCAGGTGCCTTGGGCCTGTGTTCCTTCCCTAAAACTGCATTGAAGCTAAAACAAGAATTGGCATCTCTGGCCACATGTCAGACCCTGGTAAATAGTACCCTAGGTACCCAGGGCATTGTGACCAGAGAAGACCCCTAAGGGCTGCAGCACTTATTGTGCCACCCTTAGGGGCCCTGCACCCTGACACCCACACTCTGCCTTTGCAGACTGAGTGTCCTGGTGCAGAACTAAACAAAGTCAACATGGCACACATCCCTGTGTGCCATGCCCACAAACCCACTGCCCTGGCATATATCATTCACCCCTCTAGCTGGGTGCCCTATGCCAGAGGTGTGGGCAGAGATGCATGAGCCCTGTGCCCCTACAGTACCCAGGACCATTCCTGGGCACTGTAAGTGCAGTGATGCCATTAAGAGTATATGGTGCTGGGAGGTTGTTATTACGAACTCCACAGCACCATAATGGCTACACTGAAGACTGACAAGTTTGATATCAAACTTCTCAGCACATCAAACCCACACTGATGCCAGTGTAAAATGCACTACAGAGGGCATCTTAGAGATGCCCCCTGAAACTTAACCTACAATCCACGTCCTGACAGTCTGCCTAGGCTGCCACATAGCAGATATGTTGCTGCACCCCTGGGTGGTGAGCGCCCGCTCTCCTGGGCCTGCAACAATGCACATCCTGGGCGAGGGGCTAGGTCTCCTCCCCCAGGATGGGCTGGGGGAAGCTTCAAAGGCATACCGCCTTTGTGAGCTTCTCCAGGCCACTTGCTGTACTCAGCAACTGGCCCCACCAGTTCTGACCCCCACTCTGGAGGGAAGATTGGCAGGAAACCCTGCTTGAGGAAAGGGGGTGTGCCAGCCTGTTCTAAATCCACCCCTCAGGTGGGAGAGGCGAGGTGAAGCACAACTCCGGGCTCCGGACATCTTGGGAAAAGGGAGCCCTGCCCAATCAGAGATAGGCTCCTGCCCCCCCCTCCCACATGAGATGAGTAGGATAGGGGTGTTCTCGCCCATGACAGGGACCTATTGGTCCATGCCCTTCCCCTACCTGTAACGCCCCTACATTTAGTATTTAGGGGCACCTTGAACCTTCCTTCCTCAGATCCCGATTTCGAAACAAGAAAGAAGACCAAGAAGAAGAGGATCTGCCGTGCAGATGCTAACAAGACGACAACACCAACTGACTTGGCCCCAGCCCTACAGGCCGGTAGATCCTTGAACCTGCTCCTGCTAAATCCCGGCGTCTCCTGCGGACAGCAACCTCGAGAATCCCGGAGGACCTGCCTGCCTTGACCCTCCTACAGACTGGACCTCCCACGAGCAGTGGTTCTGCTCAAACAGCAATACCCCTAGTGCCAGCCAGGAACCGCAAATCCAGCCCACTCTGCACCCGCCGAGCCCGGCCTGTGCCCGAGTGGACAAAGAACCTGAGGACGTCCCCCCAGCGATTCTGACTTGGAATCCAGTGCCCAAGGACCCTCCGCGACGAAGCCTGCAACCTTAGAACTAGGGACTCCTCCAACCGCGACCAGCAGAGGGTAAGATTTCCCGACGTCCAAAGACACCACTGTACCCGGCGCCCCCGTCCTCCTGTGCCCAACTCCGGGGTGCCTACCTATCCTCCAAGATCCCAACTTACCCCTTGAAATGTGGGTCGCTCTTGAAGAATCTCCGTCCCTGAGCCTGCAGCCTTTATTCCCTTTTGAAGATCTCCATTGAATAACATTGAGCGCCCGACAGCTCAAAAGCCCCCTGCACCCAGCCGCCCGAGTGCCCCTGGCAGTGCAACCTTTGTGCTATCCTACTTCCCCATTTGCCCTGAGCAAGTGACCAGGAGCCCAGCTCCCACATCTGCGTAGCCTGCTAGTCAGCAGCCACCAACCGAAGGCCCCCTGCCTCTCATTGGATAACACAGGGCCTAACTACCTCTGCACCCGGCTACCCCTGTGCCGCTGACTGTGTACCAACTGTACCTAACTGACCCTGGGAGACCCCTGAGTCTATGCCCAGAACCTTAACTCTGCCAGTCGAGTACTTACCTAAAAGCCGATAACTCACTTTTCTTCCATAGGCTAACATTGACTGGTTTCACTAGGAAATTCTCCCAAGTGTGAAGTTTTGGAACTTTAAAATATTCATCTAAAATCAGCCTAACAACGAATTCCGATTTACTCACCTGTTATCAGGAGAGACCTCAGTGCTGCATATTGTAGCTCAGTACTGACCCTGAAAAGTAATTTTAACCATACTTACCAGTAACTTGGATTTCCTTCCATAGGATATCATTGCTAAGCATGGGCGTAAAATCCGTTCCGCTCGCGGATTTTGCGGATTTTCAGTAAATTCGCAATCCGCGAACTCTAGCGAACTTGCCGAAAATTCGTAAAATCCGTGCGAAGCGGATTTTTTGCTTGCCAACTAGAATACTATACAATTTCCCGGGAGTAAATACTTGCGAACACGTAGATGCGGCGGGCAGCGACAATCTCGCAATTGCGAGATTGCAAAATTTGCAATTTCGCACAAGAAATCCACCAGCAGGCAGCATAAACCTTGAAAATTATGATTTTTATCAGAATAACTCCTCAGGTTGACATTTGCCTGCACTTTTTCTTTGCAAGGAGTCCATTTAGGGGGGTGGGGGTGGGAGGAAGGAAGTGCCCCACAGTCTCCAACTTCCTGTTCCTGTCCACCAGGCTCATCCCAGTGCTTTCTTCATGTGCTGGTCACTTTGATTTGGATCTTGACCTTGAAGGATTACTTTTGTGGATGCTGCTGGATATTTGGATTTTTGCAATACTGAAAGCACTCAGCAGGTGCAAAAGTTCAATCTTATCATTAGCAACCATTCCCTGTAGTGCTTCCTGAGGGGCCACTTCAGAGTTCATTTGCCTACTTGCAACTATTCTATGACCCTGCTCTGACCCTCACAGCAGGCTCAGAGAATAGCTACAAGTATACAACAAAGGTCCTGTTAAAAAAATTACACTGCAACAGAAAGCAATTACAGACAATACTGAAAGCACTCAGCAGGTGCAAAAGTTCAATCTTATCATTAGTAACCATTCCCTGTAGTGCTTCCTGAGGGGCCCCTTCAGAGTTCAGCAAATTACAGATAAGGAAGCAGGTGCCAGCCAGACTGGAAGTTTAAATTCAGTGACACATTAATCAACCCCAAATTAATTCATGTCAGTTGAAGCAGGGCAGGTGTGCTTGCTTTTTTTCACCCCCATAATCTACAGTGATAAACCAACCAGAGGGTGGCAGTGATGTACCAGAGGGTGGCATGGGTGTACCAGAGGGTGGCAGTGGTGAAACAGAGGGTGCTGTAAACCTGTGATGATGAACCAGATGTAGAAACAACATAGTCGCGGCCGTTGCGAGCCGACAAGTAAGTTCGCAATTGCGAACTGGTACAGAACCCTCGCGAACTGGCAGAAATCGTTGCGAACATAAAAAAAAAAAAAATCCGCAAATTTGCGAGAGTTCGCGGATTTTGCGGATTGCGAATCCGTAAATACGCAAGTTCGCGGATTGCCAATTCGTAAAATCCGCCCATGCTTAATCATTGCCTGCTTTTTGCTGAAAAAGTTTGTGTCGATTTTTGAAACTTACAAATATTCTTTAAAAATCGTGCCAACGATAAAAACTTAATTACTTGCCCGTTTTAGATAGATGTCCCAGTGCTGAACTTAGGAGCCCAGCACTGGATTACAAAAGTAACGTAAACATACTTTATCTGCAAACTGAATTTTCTCTTGTGGTCAGCAACCTCAAAAACCCCGGAGGACCTGACTGCCTTGCTCATCCAAAGACTGGGACACCCACGAGCACTGGTTCTGCTCAAGCAGCAACAACCCCTGGTGCCAGCCAGGAACCGCGAATTCAGCACACTCTGCACCCGCCGAGCCCGGCCTGTGCCTGAGTGAACAAAGACCACAAGTACGTCCCGCCGGCGACTGTGACCTCAAATCCAGCACCCAAGGACCCTCCTCGACGCTCCTGATGACGCCTGCAGCCTCACAACCAGGGACCCCTCCAACCGCGACCAGCTGAGTGTAAGATTTCCCGACACCAAAAGACACCCCTGCACCCGGTACCCACGGCCCCCTGTGCCCAATTCCTGGGTGGCTACCTAACCTATAGCTTCCCAACTTACCTCTCGAAGTAGTGGTCGCACCTGAAGAATCTCGGTCCCGAGCCTGCAGCCTTTGTTCAACTTCCAGCTTTCCCACTGAGATACATTGGGTGCACGACGGCCCAAAAGCACCCTGCACCCAGGCGCCAGAGTGCCACTGAAAGTGCAGTATCTGTCCTATCCAACTTCCCCACTTGCCCTGTATAAGTGACAAGGAGCTCAGCTCCAACAGCCGCGTGGCCTGCCTGCTAGCAGCCACCAACCAAGGCCCCCTCATCCTCTATAAGATAACATTGGGCCTACTCATTCTGCACCCGGCTGCCACTGTGCCGCTGAGGGTGTAACGACTGTACCTACCTGACCCTGGGAGACCCCTGAGTCTACCCCCAGAACCTTAACTCTGCCAGCCGAGTACTTACCCAAAGACCGATAACTTGATTTTCTCCATAGGGTAACATTGGCTAGGTTTCACTTGAAAATTCTTCTAAGTATCGAGTTTTGCAACTTTGAAATATTCCTTAAAATTCATCCGATCAACGAAAACGAAATTACTCACCTGCTATCAGGAGAGATCCCAGTGCTGTATCCTTGAGCCCAGCACTGAACCTAAAAAGTAATCACCACTGTGATTTTCCGATAACCTGATTTCCTCCCGTAGGATAACATTGCCTGTTTTTTGCCAGAATTTCTTCCAAGTGTCGATTTTCAAAACATACAAATATTCCTTAAAAATTGCCTGGGTAACAAAAACAAATTCTTTCAACTGTTTACAGGACATGCACCAGGGCTGAATCCAGGATCCAGCCCTGAGTAAGAAAAACATTCGTAAAGTGATTTTATTACATTTACTTAAAACTTTCCATTGACCTCAATGTTATTTTGTGTTTAACTTGTGTTGCATATTGCAACAACAATATCGATTGCATTTAAAAGTCTATTGCTATTTGAAGGTATTCAATTGCAACATCTCATTCTGAGAAAGTATTTTTATACCTACTTGTGGTTCTAAAATAAAACAACAATATATTTTTATATATATAAAGCAATTGGTCTAGAGTTCAGTTCTTGAGTGTGTGGGACCATTTGCTGACTGAGTGTGTACACCAAATGCTATACACTGTCCTCTCATACTGCCTTACTGCTCAACCAAGCTACCACTTTAGAGAGTAAGGTTATATCTAACTTTAGCCTCTGCCAAACCTCTGGGGACTGTGGACTCTTTGCACACTCTACCTTACTTTGGAACAGTATATACAGAGCCACTTTCTTACACTGAATATCCCGGACTCGCTGCTCGGGAGGATAAACCCAAAACTGCGCTGAGTCCAGAAACGCTCTGATGAAGAGGAGCTTTTGAGAGGGAATAAGGTGCGACTTCGGCACGTTGATGGAAAACCCCAGCAAATGCAGGAGGTCAGCCGTAGTCTGGAGGTGGGAAACAACTGCCTGTGGTGAGCCCGCCTTTAACAGCCAGTCGTTGAGAGAGGGGAAGACTGGAACCCCTGATCTGCGCGGATGAGCTGCGACCACCGCCATCACTTTCGTGAACACCCGAGGGGCGCTGGTAAGGCCGAAGGGGAGCACAGTAAACAAAGTGTTTGTGGCCTACCGTGAACCGCAGGTAACGCCGGTGGGCCGGCAGGACGGAGACGTGGTCATATGTGTCCTGGAATTCCAACGCTACCATCTAGTCTCCAGGTTCGAAGGCAGACAAAACCTGAGCTAGTGTCAGCATCTTGAACTTCTCCTTCCGGAGGAAGCGGTTGACGTGCCTGAGGTCCAAGATAGGACGCTGGCCCTTGTCCTTCTTGGGGACCAGAAAGTAGTGGGAATAACAACCACAACCTACTTCTGGCCCAGGAACGCACTTGATGGCCTCCTTGGCCAAGAGGGCCGTGACTTCCTGCTGAAGAAGTGCAAGATGGTCCCCCAACATACAGTGGTACTGAGGTGGCATGGCTGGAGGGGTAGTCTCGAAGGGGAGGGAGTAGCCCCTTCAGACTATTTGCAGCTCCCACTTGTCAGAAGTGATGTTGCGCCAGTGGGGGAGATGATGGCGAATTCTGCCGCTCACTGGCGTTTGATGGGCCTGAAAGTTTGGACTAGTAAGGCTTTGCAGTGGATGTTGCGGAGGTGGACTGACCCGCCCACTGGCCCCCAGAACCACCTCGACGGTTCCCACATCCGCGGCCGTGCTGAGGATGTTGCTGCGCAGGCCTGTGGCTCTGAAACGAACGTGTTGGGGCCCCCCTTTCGTGGCCACGAAAGGAGCGAAAAGTGGAAGGCAGAGGATGGCGAGTGGCCGACAGGCCCAAGGACTTGGCCGTAGCCTGTGAGTCCTTAAAGCGCTCCAACGCTCTATCCACTTCATTGCGAAAGAGGCGAATGCCATCAAAGGGCATGTCCATAAGAGTGTTCTGGACATCCCCTGAGAAGCCAGTTGTCCTCAGCCAGGCATCGCGTCAAAGTGCCACAGTCGTGGAAAACGCCCTGCCTGTCTCTCCCAGCTGCGATAGCTTGGGAGAGTACTGTCCGTGCCTCCTTCGGACAGTTGGGCAGCACCTGTGCAACCGTATCCCACACAGAGTGGGAATAACGGCCCAAAAGGCATGCAGTGTTCTCCGACCGCAGCCCTAAGCTGGCAGATGAAAACAGCTTCTTGCCAAGCTGCTCCAGCTTCTTGGATTCCCTATCTGGAGGTGAGGAAGGGAACGACCAAGCTCTTGAGAGTGGGGTTTTGGGAGAGAAAGAGGGGGTCACCCGGAGCCATTGCATTGGGCCACGTTCCCCTTCACAGGAGCCCCTGTGTTGAGCCAGGACAAAGTGCCCAAAAGAACGCCAGAAAGTGCGTCATTAAAAAGCAGCAAGGGCTCCGAAGAGGTTGCCGCCGGCTGAAGCATTTCTTTCAGGAGATTAGTCCTGATGGCCACTGTAGGGAGTTCGAGGTGGAGGGCCTCGGCCGCCCTACACAACACCACTGCGTAACTGGCTCCCTCCTCCGTAGCCACGGGAGGAGGAGACAGCATGCCAAGGTGAGGTGAGGTGTCAAGACAACTGGCATCCCCCAAATCCTCTGCCCAGTCCAGATCATAATCACACTGTTGTGTGAGAGGATCCTCAGAGCCCTCCCAGTCCTCTCCGTCCCCCGAAGTCTGTGAAACAGGTTGAAAATAAGGAGGAGGGACATAGGGGTAAAAAGGCCCGATCCGGTGCCATGTCTGGTTCAGGGCTGAAACTGGGGCCGACATCGGCGGTGGCACCGGACGACGTCGGAGGGAGTGTCAGAGGAGGGGTCGACACCGTTGGAGGTGTTATAAGGTCAACCGGTGTCACCAGGGATCCGAGCCCGGATCCAGGGGGGTCCTGCGGTGTCGGGGCCGAAGTAGGCGGCGGCGCCGGGAACGGAATTGGCGGCGATAGAAAAGCAGGATCCCCAGTCGGGCCCGTAGGCACACCGGCGAGGCCAGACGGCCCAAAGAGTTGGTCCATGGCAGCAAGAAACTCTTGCATCTGAGCAGACGTCGCCAACGGACCCAGAAAGAACGGGTAGGCCGGTGGCGACGTCGCAGGCTCTGCCGGAGCCGCGGGGGTGGCACCACCCGCACCCTTAGCAGCGACAGGCAAGGGGATGTTGAAGAGCGACGATGCTTCTTTGACTTCTTCTTGGAATGCTTCGACTTACCTGACCCAGAGTGCGAAGACTTAGATCCAGAGGAACGATGGTGACGGCTCTGCGACCGGTCCCTCGACCTCCCACGGGACCGAGACCTTGAGCAGCGCGGATCCGACTGCAGGACCTCCAGCAACTTCCGGGACCGCTCCGGCAAAGTCTTCGGTGTCATGGCCCGGCAGTCGGGGCACGACTTGGAGTCTTGGTCGCACCCCAGGCAGTAGAGACAGACGTGGTGTGAGCCCGTCACCAACATCATGCGGTGACAGTCCCCACAGTTCTTAAAACCGGGCATCCCTATGACACCAGGAGTCGATCAACTCAAAAGAATTGAGGCAAAAGGCCTAGAAAAAAACTCAGTGAAAAAGTGACTGGGGGTACTTGCTCTTCCCGGATCTGCGCTTGCTGGCGCGGAAAAAGAAAGAACTGACGTCAGCGCGCCTGGGAGCGCCTAAGTAGATCAAACGACGTCATCTCGGTGACAACTACGCCAATGACGCACGCGGAGCCGCACGACCGACGCCTACTGACGAGCAGGGGTACTGCTGACGAAAACTTTCTGGATCCAGTCTGTGAGAAAGTGGCTCTATATATACTGGACCGGAATAAGGTACAGTGTGTATAGAGTCCACAAACCCCAGAGGTATAACAAAGGTTAAAGCCAGGTGTGACCTTACTCTCTAAAGTGGTAGCTTGGTCGAGCAGTAAGGCATTACCAGAGAACAGTGTAAAGCATTTGTTGTACACACTCAGTCAGCAAAAGGTGTCACACACTCAAAGACTGAACTCCAGGCCAATTGTTTTTATATCAAAAGATATAGTTGTTTTTATTTCTAGAACCAACAGGTATCAAAAAATATACTGTTCTCAATATGAGAGGTCTCAGATGAGTGCTTTGCAGAAAGGCACTAAACTTTGTAAACACAATAGGTACAGGAGTTGCAGTAGGCAACACAATTCTACACATAATTTAGCATTGAGCTCAATGGATTTCCTTATATAAACACAGTTGATTACTTTGGTAATTCCAGGACTGACTCCTAGGTTCAGTCCAGGGGTCTAAGCTGAAAACAGTTCAGCAAAAACGTTTTAGGTACTGTAGTGATTTTTCAGGAATAAAAAGCGATTTTAAAAGTTCACACTTAGAAACTTTTCAACAGGAATCTGGCAATGTTATCCAATGGGAGAAAATTCAGGTTGCAGGTTAAGTACGATCTCGTTCCTTTTGTAATCCAGTACTGGTCTCCTGGGGCCAGCACTGGGGTCTCAACTCAAAACAGGTAAGTAATTACATTTCAGTGTTTCGTATGATTCTTTTTTTATTATTATTTATTTATTAAGAATTGCAGAGTAGGAAAGCAACAAGCACAACATGAGATACAGTAGTGACATCAGTCGACAAAGGCAGTATAGCGTTGCTGCTTATTATGACAAAAGGATGCAATGTTCTATTTTAACATAACTAAACAGAACATAGGCATACGTCAGAGCAGTTTTACATCGGATTAAACAATGCATCTTTGAGATAAGAAAAGTCGGATATATAAATATGCTATTTATGGTCAACAAACGGAATCCGGGCAAGTATCTAGCTGAATGACCACAGACAAAAGGAGGACCACATTTGAACTAATGTAGAAACCACAGGGGCGGTAAGTGAAACCTCCATCAGCCCCCCACAACACATCATCAACACAGCTCGTGGCACTGCACTTTCGTATATGAAGAGGAGGAACGGTTATACATCAACAGATCAGGGCTGCCCAGTTGGGCTCACAGGCGCAGTCACGGGGGAGGTCGACCTGGCACGTGACCACTGCAGGAAGGGCTCCCAAATGTCCCTGGGGCGCGCAGTAGTCGGCATCAGCTCCCAGTAAGTTCCCAATTGCGCGTGGCCATATGTAACATCTGTCAGCCAGTCATTAAATTTTGGCTTGGTTTTCCGCCCCCAATTAATGGCCACGCGCCGTTTGGCATATAGCAGCAGCAGTGCGTGCAGCTTTCTACTCTTATGTGGTGTGTTTTCAACCCACCCCAGTATGCCCAGGAGCGGAGATGGGGCATCCGCTCTGTCTAGGATTTGATTAACAGCATCAAAAACTTCAGATATGAAGAGGAGGAACGGTTATACATCAACAGATCAGGGCTGCCCAGTTGGGCTCACAGGCGCAGTCACGGGGGAGGTCGACCTGGCACGTGACCACTGCAGGAAGGGCTCCCAAATGTCCCTGGGGCGCGCAGTTGTCGGCATCGGCTCCCAGTAAGTTCCCAATTGCACGTGGCCATATGTAACATCTGTCAGCCAGTCATTAAATTTTGGCTTGGTTTTCCGCCCCCAATTAATGGCCACGCGCCGTTTGGCATATAGCAGCAGCAGTGCGTGCAGCTTTCTACTCTTATGTGGTGTGTTTTCAACCCACCCCAGTATGCCCAGGAGCGGAGATGGGGCATCCGCCCTGTCTAGGATTTGATTAACAGCATCAAAAACTTCAGACCAGTAATCAAACAATGCCGGGCAGTGCCAAGCCATATGCAAAAAGGAAGCATCCTCTTCACCACATCTCCAACACCTGTCATCCTCCCTGAGGCCCATGCGGTGGAGAGACATCGGGGTACGGTAGAATCTATGAAGGAACTTGAAATGTATAAGTCTGAGTTTGTAGTTAGGGGATAGTACCAATAGCTGCCTGCAGTAGAAAGACCACTGCTCACCAGTCAGGGGCGTTTCTAGATCAGCGCTCCACATCTGGCGTGACCTGGGCACCACTAGCGGGGACTGTTCCTGCATTGAGTTGTACAGACGTGACACCAGCTTCTTGTGGGAGACTCTAGCTAAAATGTTTTGCAGCGCTTGCAACTGAGGTGGCTCTTCAGGGAACCGGTCCCACAACGCCTTGCATGAAGCTTTGAGCTGATGATGTGTGAATTTGTCACTAAAGGACACCGGGTGTTCTGCAGTTGCAGTAGGTAAATCTAGAAATGTACCGGCAGGGTATATGTCTGCAAATGTACGTAGGGTGGTGCCAGCCACTGTGATCTCGCCGCCTCTATTTATTTATTTATTTTACAGTTTCTATAGCGCGAACAAGACCCGTGGGTATCAGAGCGCTTAACATCATATGGTCTGGGTTACAAAATATATAATACATGAAACAATAGGATCGTCCAAGTCTGTAAATGGAGAATGCTAACTGGATGAACTTAATTGAACTTTAAGTTACAATGAACTGAGGTGATATTTCTTTGCGGATCCGTCAGTCACATCCTGCTTCCATATGGGGTATAAAGTCATAATCAGCGGCACGTCTTCGGTAGAGTTTGTCTTGTTATGGAAGGAACTTGCTCATAAGATGGTATTTGAGTTCCTTCTTGAATGTTATCGTGTTTGTTATTTTTCTGATATTTGCCGGAAGGGGGTTCCATATCCTGGGAGCTACACCTGAGAAAGTTCTCTCGTAAGTTTTTTTCTTTTTAAAGATAGGAGGTTTCAAGAGTAGATAAT
Organism: Lissotriton helveticus; assembly: GCF_964261635.1. Classification (NCBI taxonomy): domain Eukaryota; kingdom Metazoa; phylum Chordata; class Amphibia; order Caudata; family Salamandridae; genus Lissotriton; species Lissotriton helveticus. Next base: position 1,352,579,864 of record NC_136059.1, on the reverse strand, counting down.
TGACACTCCTGACAAGTCTGTTTCTTCCTGATATTTCTATTTTCTGGGCTAGATATTTAGGAGTGTTGTGATGAATCGCTTTATGAGTGATACATGCCATTTTCATCTGTACTCTAGCTTCGTACGGTAGCCAGTTTAAGGCCTTCAGGTGAGGCGAGATATGATCAAATTTCCTAGATCCTATAATAAGCCTTGCTGCTGAATTGAGGCAAGCTTTTAGTGGAGCTGTTGAGATTTTTTGAAGGCCAGCAAGTGTAGTGCATCCATATTCTATCCTAGAGACAACCAGAGATTGCACAGCTAGTTTCAGGTCTGTCTCCGTTAAAAAGGATTTCATCTTCCTTAGATAGTTCAAATGGAAGCGGGCGTTTTTTGCCATGGATTTGATATGTGTTTTCATATCCAGGTTCTCATCCAATGTGATTCCGAGAGATTTCGCAGAGTCTACTAGAGTTGGGATGCAATTTAATGCAGTAATCACTTTACACCATTCTTTCACTAAGGGATGTTTTTTTTGTGGTGTAATGAGTAAGAATTCTGTTTTGTCGGCGTTGAGCTTGAGATGATTGTGAGTTAACCATTTTAGCGATATTTTGAGGGCGTCGTTCATTGTGGTTATATCTTCCAAGCTAGCAATCTTGATGTAAAGTTGCGTGTCATCTGCATACATGTGAAAGGCTATTTTCGAGTTCCGTAGAATTTCTGTGAGAGGTTCAATGTATAGGTTAAACAGTGACGGAGATAAGGTGGATCCTTGCGGTACTCCGATTGTATTGGGACAAGATGGAGATAGTGCTTGATTTACTAAGAATCTCTGAGTTCTGTTCATTAAAAATGATTCGAACCATTTCAGTACTGTGCCAGAGATTCCCTTCCTGTCGTGAAGTCTGATCAATAATTTTTCGTGGTTAACCGTGTCAAATGCAGCTGACAAGTCTAGGAGGATGAGTAGACAGGATTGGTTGCGATCTAGCGCTTGAAGGGCATCATCGACAATATGTAGGATTGCCGTTTCAGTGCTATGGTTTGCTCTGAATCCAGATTGGCAGTCATCTAGCAAAGTGAAGTTGTCGATGTGTTTACTCAATTGATTTTGTACACATTTCTCTATGAGTTTAGCAAGAAAAGGGATGTTGGTCACTGGGCGATAGTTAATTGGATCTGTAGGGTCCGCTGTGGGTTTTTTGATGATCGGGACTACTTGTCCCGTCTTCAAGCTTTCAGGCAAGCATCCTTAAGATAGTGATGCGTTTATGATCTCTGTCCATATTGGGATCATAAAGTGGTTGATCTCTTTTAAGCATTTCGATGGTATTGGGTCGTTATAATGGTTATTGGGTTTTGTGGTCGCAAGTGTGATAGCCAGCTCCTTATGATCTAATAATTTGAAGGTGTTCCAGTGTGCTTTATTTTTCGTCGATTTGTTTGCATGGTTCCGGTCAGACAGTGTTGGTGGCGTGTTATCTTCAATGTTATCTGCGGCGTTCTTAAGTTCTTCTTCCAGCTTATTGGCTTTGTTAATGAAGAAGGTAGAAAATTCGTCACAACTTAGTTGAGTTTTAGTGATCTCTTGGACAGATTTTGTCAACTTGTTGGATTGTTGTTTTATGATTTCGAATAATTTACGAGGTCTGTTTTTGGCGTTGTCCAATTCTGTTCTGATGAATTCCTTTTTTGTGTTGATGATCTTCTTGTTGTATTCCTTTCTAATTTTTCCAAGAACTTTCAGTGTAGTGGAGGAGGGGTGTTGTCTCCATTTTCTTTCTGCTCTTCTCAGATTGCGTCTTTCTTCATTCAGTATTCCGTTGAACCATGGATTTTTATTCTTTTCCGTCACTCTTTTTAATTTGAGTGGTATGGTGGCATTGACTATTTCCGTTACTGTGGTGTAATAGTGGTTCGTTAGATCGTTCACATCTTTCAAGTTTTCAGGTGGGTTTAAGTTTCTCTTGAGACTTTCCGATAGCACCTCCATATTGGAATCTCTAGTGTCTCTAATCCATCTTTCCGTTTTTGTAGGTTGAGTCTTTTTTATTTTCTCCCGTGAAGGTATTTGGAATGTTATAGCGTGATGATCTGACCAGTCGCACTGTTCAATGGAGAGGATTTCGATGTTCTTATTCTTCGAGATAATCCAATCCAGTGTGGCTCCTTTTGAGTGAGTAGGTTGAAGACATGCTTGGGATAGATTCAGATCATTTAAAAATTCTTTAAGAGCGTTGACCTGTTTGTCGTTGTTGTCATTCCAACGAAGATTGAAGTCGCCTAAGAATATATTATTAGTGTCAGAGTTGGTGTTAGCAGTGATGATCTCCATTAGTTGGTCAATGAAGTTCATATTGTTTCCTGGAGGGTGATATATGGCATGTAGATTGCAGATCAGATTATTAGTCGCTCTAATGTTAAGCCCTAGGTATTCGCATGATTCAAGGGGGTCGGATTGAAATTGGCCAACTTCTAGGGTCGATCTATGTATACATGCAATACCTCCTCCTGTTTTTATCTGTCTATCTAATCTCAAAATGTTGTAGTGCGGTGGTACCAAAAGGTCTAGTATTGGCGATGAGGATTCAGATAGCCATGTTTCAGTCAGGATTGTTAAGTCTATTTCTTGTTTTATGATGATGTCTGCTATGTCTGAAGCATGCTTCGCCGCCGATCGACAGTTGATTAACAGACATTTTAGAGATTTCTCCGCTCTGGTTGAGGTTATGTTTACCGGTTCCGTGGTTATTTGGATTTGTTGAAGATTGTTGAGGTTTAACTTCCTTTCCTTTCTCGTAGCTGCTCTGTTAGTGTCTATCGTTACTCTTTTGATTTCCTGTGTTCTCATTGGGTCTAAAGTTTCGTATTCCTGGAGTAGTGCTGTTATCTCTACTTCTGTTAGTATGTTGTTATTTACAACAAGGGGTGGTGATGGACAGAGTCTCTGAATTAAGCAGAGTACTCTCACCCAGTCAAGAGATCAGGGCTAGATCCAACACCGTTTTTTAGCTCATTGCACCATCCCAGTTTCAGAACCTGGCTGTATGCAAATTAGTCTGTCCCTGGCCCAGTGCATCATGGGAACAGGGCAGACCAGACTACAAAAGCCAATTCTTACACTGGGAAGGAAACAAGCTTCCGGGGACCGGTTTCTGGCATTTCAGCCGTCTTCGGCCCGGCTTGCTTGAATCCTGATGGTGCAATGAGCAAGGGACTCACATCTGAGCATACCCTTCCACGCTTAGGGTGGACAAAATTATTTACAACAAGGGGTGGTGATGGACAGAGTCTCTGAATTAAGCAGAGTACTCTCACCCAGTCAAGAGATCAGGGCTAGATCCAACACCGTTATTCCTATCTGGTCTGTTTTGTCTGTCTGTTAAAGGTAGAGATCTCATGTTGTTTTCCTTTATAGATGTATTTATTGATTCTCTGATAAGTTTTATTTCCTTCTGCGTGTTCATTGAAATATCATAGAGTTTTTCTATCCCTATCTTCGAGTTTTGGATAACCTCTGCTATTTGTGTTTGGGTCTCCTGGATAATTCTCATGACTCTAACCTCCAGGCATGGGATCATGGGATTGTGTCTGAGGGGTACAGCAGGCGCATACAACAGGGACAGAGAAGCTCGTTTTAGCAGTTCCCTCCAAGTCCAGCGGAGCATATCAGCTGTGTTAATGTCCTGTGACGGCCTGGGAGCACCACGGTACAGGGCCGCACCTAGCGGGAGCGGAGACACCATGTCAATCTCAACTGCCACATGTGGCTGGTATGGCGTGGGGTAAGCCCAAAAGTGTAGATATTGGGCCTTTGCGCAGAGTGTGTATAAGTGCATGTCCGGAGCTCCCAGCCCTCCCTGCCCAAGTGGAAGTGTCAGCAGAGCCCAAGACAACCTAGCTTGACTCCCAGCCCAAACCAGCGCCAATAGATGGGACCGCAGGCAAGTAAAGAAATGCTGCGTCAGTGGAATCGGGACATTCGTGAATAGGTAAAGGAACTTAGGCAGCACAATCATTTTTATCAATGCAACTCTACCAGCTAAGGAGAGGGGAAGCTTCGACCAAATCGCTACTTTACCCTCTAGCCAGGACACTGCCCTACCGAAATTAAGGTTCCAAATCTCCTGGATACTCCGGCTAATCCAGATGCCCAGGTACTTGACCTCATCTGCCTCCCATCGGAGAGGGTAATCTGAGTGTACCTCTGTTGTGCTGTCAGTTAGAGGGAATATGACCGACTTGGACCAGTTTATGGAAACGCCAGATATCCCCCCAAACCTGACAAACTCACGCAACAGCGGATTAAGGTTCTCATTTGGGTTATTGACGTATAGTGTTACATCATCTGCATATAGGGAGATGAGTAGGCTGCGAGTGCTTAATGCAATGCCCCTGGCAGTGCGATGTTGTCTAATACTGAGAGCTAGTGGTTCCATAGCAATGGCGAACAGGAGTGGGGACAGTGGACACCCCTGCCTAGTGCCCCTGGATATTGGAAATGAATCAGAAACCATGCCATTGAGGCGTATTCTGGCTCGGGGGCGGTATAGAGTAGGCGAATCAGATTGACAAATAATGGGCTGAATCCCATACGTTCCAGGATGGTAAACAGGAATGACCACTCAAGGGAATCAAAAGCTTTCGTGGCGTCAAGAAACACCACTGCCGCTTGTGTGTCAGGATGCAGATAATGTAGTGCTGAGAAAACCGTTCTTAGGTTGCGGGAGGTGGCGCGGCCCGGTATGAATCCCGACTGGTCCGGGAGGGCCACAATCGAAAGTAGGGGCTGGAGGCGGTCCGCTATTATCTTTGCATATATTTTGACATCAATATTGATTAATGATAGGGGTCTGTAAGAGTCCATATATTTGTAATCTTTACCAGGCTTCAGCAGCGTGATAATAAGAGCCTCCCTCATCGAATCCGGCAGCACTCCCACTTCCTGCGCCTCCACAAACACAGCATGTAGGCGCGGGGCAAGCTCTTCTGCATACTGTTTATAGAATGCCGCCGTAAGTCCATCCGGACCCGGCGCCTTGTTAAGCAGTAAAGCTTTGATGGCAGTGGCAATCTCCCGAACCGTCACGGGCGGTCCATATAACGCCTGTGCGCATTATTGAACCACACAAGCGCTATAGACTCCAAAAAGGACTCCAGGGCATCCTTGGCTACAGTGTGTGAGGACTCGTATAGTGTGGCATAGTAAGCGGTAAAGGACTGTAATATTTCCTGTTGACCAGTTACCATTTCCCCTACGTTGTTATGTATAGTGTGCACCGGTGTGGGCGGAGGAGTGGAGTTGATCATTTTGGCTAATGTGCGGCTGGGTCTGTCACCTTCTCCATATCTACAGGCCTCAGCTTGTTTCCCAAGGAATTTCAGTTCGCGCTGCGCCTCCTCAGCAAAATCCAACAATTTGGCTTTGATCTGGGCAGCCAACTCAGGCGACGGATCCTCACAGAAGGATTCGTCGAGAACCTTAAGCTCTCTCTCCGCTGCCGCCAATGTGTTCCTGATAGACTTTAAAACCCCTGCCCTACGCGCAATACAATGCCCACGTATCACCACTTTGAAGGCGTCCCAGAGGACTGCCTCAGTCGTGACCGAGCCTGTGTTGGTGGCGAAATAGTCGGCAATATTACGCCGGATCTCTTCAGTAAAAGCAGCGTCTTGAAACGCATCTGGCGGGAGAGGCCATGCAAAGGCTCTACTAGGGACTCCTGGAATGTCTAGTTCTAATAGGCAGGGAGCGTGGTCGGACAGGGAACGGGCCAGTATATCAACTTTCACTGTCCAAGTGGCCACGTCTGGCGACACCAACCAGTAATCCAGTCTAGACCAGGCAGCGTGATGTGCGGATATGCATGTGCCCACTTTCGCACCTCCATTGCGGGACCTCCATATATCTATAAGTGAACCCTCCTGGATGACATCCTTCAGAGCTTGACTCGCTTGTGGGTGCAATTGTCTAGATGTGCCTTTCCTATCAAGGTTATCTTCTAGGACCACGTTAAAGTCTCCACCCCACACAATCGTGGAACAGCCAAAAATGCTGATCTTCGCCCACACCCCTCTGAAGAATTCCGCATCATCAGTGTTTGGACCATACACGGCCACAAGTATAACCTCTTTGCCGAGTAGGGCCCCATATAGTAAGACAGATCTGCCAGCATCATCAATAAGCGTGGAGTGTTCTCTCCAGTCTATACCTCGGCCCAAGAGGATGGTTACACCCCTGGCATAGTTGGAATAAATAGACGAGTACACGGAACCCCACCTAGAGTGTTTGAGTCTGGGGGAACATGAGGAGTTGATGTGCGTTTCTTGCAGGAAACAAATATCTATATTGTGCCTAAGGAGGTAACTATGCAGAAGTCTAGATTTCCTGTGGTCGTTTAGGCCCCGTATATTCCACGTAAGGACTTTGGTCACCCCCATTGTTCGTAGTGACACGGTTCGTGCCCAAACAACTCCTGACCCAAACTAAGCATATGAAAAACACAAAAAGTATGCTGATTGTTATATATCTGACAATATACCAAACATTCCTTAAGCCACGCCACCCCCCGCCCACACCGACCCCCCAATCAGGTTGTGTCAATACCACCCCAATGCGCCAAGGGCGCACATACAATAGAACAATGTAATCGTGGGAGACACCCCTTGAAGGCGTGGCATCACGAGCGTACACCCCTGCTTGCACAGGGTGGCTGCAAACAGAATGTTAGTTCACAAATGGGCAAAGTATGATAATAGTGTAGAATAACCGGTCAACCAGACCTTGTAGCAACTTATGAAATCCTGCTGTAGGCAAAATTCCTGCAATGAACAAAAAAGGGGCAGGTCACAACTCTAAGATGATATCATCAGCCCACAACAACGGTTAGCAATCTCCCCCAGCAAATCCTGGGGTTTCAGGGCTCACTCAACATCACTCAAATGGGTCTCTGCTTCTGCACCAGAATGAGTTTGTCTCTTGGCTTTGGGATGACAAATGTGCTTCGCAAATTTCAAAGCTGATCCTGCATCTAGGAAGTGGTGCGTCGTTCCGTCATGTACGATCCGCAGTTTGGCTGGGTACATGAGAGAGTACGGAATTTGCGCCTGGAGTAACAGTTTCTTGGCAGGCAGGAATTCTTTGCGCGCAGCTTGCACTAATGGTGTGAAGTCCGGAAAGAAGGATATAGTGTTCCCCTTATGTGTTATCTTTCCTTTCTCGCTTGCCAGACGAAGAATCAAATCCCTGTCCTGGTAGTTGAGCAGTTTGGCAAGGATCGGTCTCGGCGGAGCGCCTACTGGTGGCTTTTTACCCAGGGACCTATGCGCACGCTCAACAGTAAAGACCGGGGATAGGTTGGGATCAAATAATTCGTGCAGGAAATCAGTCACAAATACCTCCATTTTCCCCATCGCTGTGGTCTCCGGAATGCCCGTGATGCGGACGTTACATCTGCGAGAGCGCGCTTCAAGGTCATCGGCTTTGGCACAGAGTGTCTCGATAGTTTTTTCCAAATTGGAGATGTGGGCCTTCGTGTTTTGCTGAAACTCACAGCATTCCGTGTGTCTGTTTTCCAGACTATCTAGGCGGGTTTCGTGGGCGACCACCTGCGATCTCACCCCCTCTAGCTGGGCTGCCATGCCGTCAAGTTTTGCATCTATGCTTTTCAGGCTGGAGCGCACCTCAAGCATCAGTGCAGTCACGTCCATGTCCGGCGGCGGTGACTGCGGCGCGCCCCCCAGACGCCTCCGTTCCCTGTTCAGTCGGTTTGGACGATTTCTTTTGCTCAAACGTGAGCCTTGGTTGACAAGGGTCGCCCTTCCCCATGGTCAGGTGTCTGCCGCCCGATTCGCCCAGTGCGCCCCAGCCGCAGTTTGTCCCACAAAATAGAAGCCGCCCTCACGTGGGAGCACCGATAGACCTCAAGACAGGGATCACACTGGCCGTCGCTGCCCCACTTTCAATGGCAAGTACCAGGGTATGAAGAGCGTGCAGCCCGTGGGCCCAGCTCGGCCGTCCCCACAGCCACAGGACAGGGGCTAGCCCTCCAGTGGCCTGGCGCACACAGAATAGCGCACTAAGATCAGCAAGCAGGCTTCACGAGGACCGGGGCACACCAGCCGGCCACCAGCAACAGACAATGGGCTCAGAGAGTTCACTAAGTAGGCAGCCCCACAAGAACACACCACCGATCAGTGCCCACATGTAATCAGCCTGTGTAGCAGGTCCGTGCGCAGTCAGTATAGCTAGGGCACAGCAAGACGCAGGGTCAGAGCGTCGGGCCCCCGGTGCCCCCACGCTGCAACAATCGGCAAATATATCGGGCCCCTGGCTCAGAATAACAGGGTCGCGAGATGTCCTGCAGCTTGTCCCTAAGGCAGCGCAATGTCAGCCCAATCCAAAATGGCGGCCGCGCCCGTCGCCAAGCTGTAGGTCAACAGATCGTGGTCGCCAAGCGGGTCCGTCAGCCCATATATGCCCTCATATGATCACAGATGTAGCGCCCACCAGCTCGCCGTCTTACCCCACCTTCAGCCGTGGGCGTTGAGGATTTTCCTGTTGTGTGCCGTCAGCACGCGGTCAGGCCTGCGCGACCGCGCCCTTGCACAGCACACGCCACCCGCTCCGTCCTCCGGCGCCTCTGGGGCTCGTCACAGGCGGCCGCCGGTCAATATGTCAGGCTCGATGCTAGGACGTTCCGAGTGACCACGGGCTCCAGGATTTCAAACGATCGTGCCCTAGGATGCCTTCTGCCACCATAAACTGGTTGCGTCGGTGTCCGTTCGGGAAATGCAAGGATTTTAAAAGGATTACAGTTGCAGCCGGCGGAGCTCGCTTATTAGGCGGCCATCACGCTGCTCGTCCGGCCACGCCCCCCCCATTTCGTATGATTCTTAAAGAATATTTCTAGTTTTCAAAAGTAGACACTTAGAAGAAATTTCATAGAAAAGCAGACAATGGATTCCTATGGAGAAAATACAAGTTACTAGTAAACCCGGTAAGGATTACTTTTGCGGTTCATTACTGGGGTACAAGGTACAGTACTGGCTTCTCCCCTGATCACAGGTAAGTACTTCGGAATTCGGGTCATTTTATATGAATATTTTTAGTTTCCAAAACTTCACACTTAGAAGATTTTTCGAGTCAAACCAGTCAATGTTATCCAATGGCAGGTAAGTGAGTTATCGGTTTCCAGGTGAGTATTTGGCTGGTGAAGTTCGGGTTCTGGGCATAGACTCAGGGGTCCCCCAGGGTCAGGTAAGTACAGTTGGCTCACCCCCAGCGGCACAGGGGCGGCCGGTGCAGAGGTAGTTAGGCCCAATGTTATCCAATGAGGGAAAGGGGGCCTCCGGTTGGTGGCTGCTGGCTAGCAGGCCACGCGGCTGTGGGAGCTGGGCTCCTGTTCAATTGCTCAGGGCAAATGGGGAAGTAGGATGGGGTACAGGTTGCACTGCCAGGGACACTCGGCGGCTGGATGCAAGGTGCTTTTGAGCCGTCGGGCGCTCAATGTTATTCAATAAGGAACTTGAAAAGGGAACAGAGGCTGCAGGCTCGGGGACGAAGGTTCTTCTGGAGCGACCAACACTTCGAGGGGTAAGTTGGGGTCTTGGAGAATAGGTGGGCACCCAGGAGTTGGGCACAGGGGGCCGTGGGGCGCCGGGTGCAGGGATGTCTTTTGAGGTCGGGAAATCTTACCCCCTGCTGGTCGCGGTCGGAGGGGTCCTCTGTCCTGAGGCTGCAGGCATCGTCGGGGTCGTCGAGGAGGGTCTTAGGGCACTGGACTTCGGGTCCCAGTCGCAGGGGGGACGCCCTCCTGGTCCTGGATCACTCGGTCACGGGCCGGGCTCGGCGGGTGCAGAGTGGGTTGGTCCGGAGCTTCCTGCTGGCACCAGGGGTGTTGTTGCTGATGGGAGTCCCAGGCTTTAAGAGGGTCAAGGCAGGCAGGTCCTCTGGGTTTTCCGAGGTTGCTATCCGCAGGAGTCGCCGGGATTAGGCAGGAGCAGGTTCCAGGATCGACAGGCCGGTAGGACTGGGGCCAAGTCAGTTGTTGTCGTCCTGTTGTTTGCACTGCGGGTCTTCTTCCTCTTGATCTTCTTTTCCTATTGGGATCTGAGGAAGGAAGGTTCAGGGAGCCCCTAAATATTGAATTCAGGGGCGTAACAGGTAGGGGGACCAATAGGTTCATGTCCTGGGGCGAGTACACCCCCTAGCCTGCTCCTCTTCTGTGGGAGGGGGGCAGGAGCCTAGCTGTGATTGGGCAGGGCTCCCTATCTTCAAGATGGCCGGAGCCCGGGGTCGTGCTTCACCTAGTCTCCCCCACCTGAGGGGTGGGGTTGGCATAGGCTGGCACACCCCCCTTCCTCACTTAGTTTTTCCCGCCAATCTTCCCGCCAGAGTGGGGGTCAGAACTGGTGGGGGCCAGTTGCTGGGGACAGCAAATGGTCTGGAGAAGCTCACAGAGGCGGCATGCCTTTGAAGCTTCCCCCGGCTCATCCTGGGGGAGGAGACCTAGCACCTCGCCCAGGATGTGCGTTGTTGCAGGCCCAGGAGAGAGGAGGCTCTCCACCCAGGGGTCCAGCAACATGTCTGCTGTGTGGCAGCCTTTGCAGCCAATCAGCCCAGACGTTGGTTGTAGGTTAGGTTTTCAGGGGGCATCTCTAAGATGCCCTCTGGTAAACTTTACATTAAATCACACTCTGGCATGTGTGTGGGTTTAATGTGCTGAGAAGTTTGGTACCAAACTTGTATGTCTTCAGTGTAGTCATTATGGTGCTGTGGAGTTCGTAGTGACAACCTCCCAGCACCATATACTCTTAATGGCATCACTGCACTTACAGTGCCCAGGAATGGCCCTGGGTACTGTAGGGGCACAGGGCTCATGCACCGGTGCCCACACCTCTGGCATAGGGCACCCAGCTAGAGGGGTGACTGAAGTATGCCAGGGCAGTGGGTTCGGTGGGCATGGCACACAGGGGTGTGTGCCATGTCAACTCTCTGTTTAGTTCTGTTACTTAGGCACTCACCCTGCAAAGGCAGTGTGTGGGTGTCAGAGTACAGGGCCTCTGAGGGTGGCACAATAAGTGCTGCAGCCCTCAGGGGTCTTCTCTGGTCACCATGCCCTGGGTGCCTAGGGTACCATTTACTAGGGGCTGATAGGTGGCCAGAGATGCCAATTGGGTTTTAGTTTCAACACAGTTTTAGGGAAGGAACACAGGCCCTGGGTACCTGGTTGGCAGGAACCCAGGGCACACTCAGTCAAAGCACATCAGCAGTTCAGAAAAAAGTGGGGGCATACCAAGGCAAGAAAGATGGTACTTTCGCACACAGTCAGACTCCTGGGGATAATTCTAAGGTAAGGAATCTATCACTACATGTTCCTTTCAGATACTGTAGCATACCACACTGTTCAAGGTTACATTTTCTAATGGGACAATTAATACAACTGATTCTGCTAGAGAAATTCTTCTGCCATTTTTCCGAAGACAGTCTTTAATCACTTATTGTTGTACTAAGCTGCAGGAAGAAAGGTCTTTGCATGGCAAAGAAAGTTGTGCCAAAGTAAGTTGTGCCAACATGTTCCTGCTCTATTATTTTTGGCACACCATGCGTTTTCACTCTATGTGACTGAATCAGCAGGCCACCTGAGTCTGTTCCATGTTTCTATTTTTACTTTTGCACAGCAGTCCACAAAGTTCTGCACTTATGCCCACTAGGGATGACATTTTATCTAACCATTTATCTTTGTTTCACTCATTTAACCTTTAATATAATCTGCAATTTACATTGCACTTTCAACAAAGTTCTTTACTGAAAACATTTTTGTATGGTAATGGACAATCAGCATATGTACTCATCAATAGGATAAAAACTGAGGAATTCAAACATACAAGATAGGTAAGAAGCATGGACCTAACTCGTGGATCAATCATTTGTGAGGTAGTGGGGATGCCCACACCACTAAAAATCATGTCTAAATACATTTGGTTAGCATAATCTGGTACCTACCCAAAGATAAAGTATCCTCATGAGAAGAGTCCATGCAAACAAGATGATGATAAAGCAGAAGTGAATGGACAGAACAATGGGTATCATCCCCACTGAGTCTTGCAGTGACCTTACTAATGCACACAGATGAACACCAGGGCAAAACACAACCTGCAGCACCACATTCTTTTATGACAATGCGAGCAAATAACACCATACTGATTGATAGACAAGTGTTAAATTATTGGAGTACATTTGTATTTAATTTTTTTTACTTCTGACAGGCCTCTTACCATCTCAGAGTAAGGTCGAATATTGAAAGGAAACACAGTCGCTGTTAAAGCGCACAGAAAATCTGGGCTTATCCACATCGCATTCAGATCTGGAACATTGTGATATAGATAGCGGAAGAACTGCATCAAAGTCACAGGATATTCACGGAGCCATGAGCCTTCTTCTTCAGACTGCCAAGGCTGGATGTGCATACAGAAAGAGAAAAAATGCATCACTACTACCTTTACAAGTATAATAGTTTAGGTACCTGGCAAAGGAGACTGAATACGCTGAATGAATTATGACATTAAAGTCTAAGTGATCAGTAGTTCAGTTTCTAAATTTGAGATGAATCGATTACCCCTAAGTATGCTTGCCCACCGAATCCATACATGCACATTTTTAATTAATTCATTCAAAAACTTTATTTCAGTCAAACAACCATAATAGTGAAATGTGCAATACAACTCAAGTAAACTCGCTAAAATGTAGTAAAACATGGATTACATAGTGGGGGACATTAGCCAGATGTTGGACTGCAGCCAGATTTACAATCAACGCGGACTACTGACCTCTCCATTGTGCACATAGAGACAGTGACAACAAAAACCTTGAGATAGCCATTAAAGAACTAAAAGGGTCTGCTATGCTGTCAGTGCTCTCCTGGTGCTCTGACAATAAAAATACACCCACAGTTACAATATTAAAACATCATATTAAATAGTCAATTAAACCAGTTAAGGAATATGCTACTTACCAGTATGCATCTGTTCTTGGCATGTAGGGCTGCTGACATTCATATCTGTGCATAGATCGCCGCCTAGTGTTGGGTCCGGATGATTGCACCTTGTTGTCCTGGAAGAATCATCTAAGTATCACGAGATAGGTGACTCCTCCCCTGGACCATAGTGCGCATGGGCATCCTCTCCATCTTCAGATTGTTTTTCGCAAGTGTGGCAGAGATGGAGATAGTAAAGTAAGAGAGGCCATGCAAAAGATAATGCTGCAGCTGCAACAGGCACCGGGGAGGAGGGCGGGCGATGTGAATGTCAGCAGCCCTACATGCCAAGAACAGATGCATACTGGTAAGTAGCATATTCCGTTCGAGGCATGTGGGCTGCTGAATTCATATCTGTGCATAGACTGTATAGCAGTATCTCCTCTAGCGGTGGTTACCTGTGCCAGCTGCAGCAGTTTGAAAGAGAGTTTTGAGGACAGCCTGGCCTACAGCAGCTTGCTGCTTTGCTTGCACGTCTACACAGTAGTGTTTAGTGAAAGTGTGTATGGTAGTCCAAGTCGCTGCTCTACATATGTCTTCAAGAGGAATATTTCCTAGGAAAGCCATGGATGCCCCCATTTTTCGCGTGGAGTGTGCTCTCGGGGGTACAGTTAAAGTGCGTTTAGCCTTTTGATAACATATTTAAATGCATTTAACTATCCATCTGGCTATTCCGGACTTTGATATGGGATTCCCTTTATGTTGTGGTGAAAAAGCAACAAATAATTGCTTTGTTTTTCTAAATGATTTCGTTCTGTCTACATAATAAAGCAGAGCTCTTTTTACATCCAGTGTGTGTAGGGCTCTTTCCGCTACTGACTGTGGATTTTGGAACAACACTGGCAGTTCTATTGATTGATTAATATGGAAATTGGATACGACCTTTGGCATAAATTTAGGGTTTGTTCTAAGAACCACCCTGTTAGCATGTATTTGCATGAAGGGTTCTTGAATTGTTAGTCGTTGTAACTCGCTAACTCGCCTGAGTGAGGTAATGGCAATCAAGAATGCCACCTTCCATGTTAGAAATTGCAATTCGCATGAGTGTAAAGGTTGGAAAGGAGGTCCCATAAGTCTGGTAAGTACTATATTTAGGTTCCAGACTGGGGAAGGTGGGTGCCTTGGAGGAATCACCCTTTTAAGACCCTCCATAAAAGCCTTGATAGCTGGTACTCTAAACAGTGAAAGGTGTTGCCTGTTTTGAAGGTATGCTGCTATAGCAGCAAGGTGTAGTCTTATTGAAGAGTATGCTAGGTTGCATCTGTGAAGATGCAATAGGTAACATATAATGTTTTGAATGGAAGCATCTAATGGGTTGATTTGGTTATTATTGCAGTAAATAACAAATCCTTTTCATTTAGCTGCGTAGCATGCTCTAGTGGTTGGTCGTCTTGCCTCCTTGATGATGTTCATGCAGTCTGTAGGCAAGTTAAGGTATCCAAATTCTAAGATTTCAGGAGCCAGATCGCTAGGTTCATCTGATTGGGATCTGGGTGTCTGATTTCTCCATGGTTCTGAGTTAGAAGATGGGGTGCGAGGCGCAGCCTTTGATGAGGAACTACTGAAAGCTCCAGGAACGTTGTGTACCATGGCTGTCTCGCCCATGTGGGAGCAACTAGGATCAGAGTGAGTGAGTTGCCGCATTTTGCGTGCCACCAGCGGAATCAGTGGTGCTGGGGGAAAAGCGTATGCAAATCTGCCTGACCAGTTCATCCATATCGCATTGCCTTGTGACGACGGATGTGGGAACCTGGCGGCAAAGTACCGGCATTTGGAGTTTTTGTTTGTAGCAAACAGGTCTATCTCTGGGTGCCCCCACTGTTCGAAGAATGGCTGGAGAACTTGGGGGTGAATCTCCCATTCGTGTAGTTGTTGGCTGTGTCTGCTGAGCAGATCGGCTATTTGATTGTCTTTCCCTGGGAGGTGTTCTGCTAGGAGAAACATGTCTTTTGGAATTTCCCACTTCCATATGCTCTGTGCCAAGTGGGACAGCTGTGGGGAGTGTGTTTCTCCCTGTTTCTAGATATAGTGCATGGCTGTCATGTTGTCCGTCCGGATCAACACAGTCTTGCTGTACAGGTATTTTTGGAATGCTTTCAGAGCTAGGAATATTGCTAGTAACTCTGGTTGGTTAATATGCAGTTTCTTTTGTTTGACTGTCCAGAGCCCTTGTACTGTGTATTGAGGTAGGTGGGCTCCCCAACCTGTCAGTGATGCGTCCGTTGTTAGTACTAGTTGTGGAACTTGTTCTTGGAACAGTCGCCCCTTGGAAAGGTTTTGTGGGTTCCACCACTGCAGAGAGTTGTAAGCGCGACTGTCTACCAACACTAGGTTTTTTAGTTGTCCTTGAGCTTGGTTCCACTGCCGTGCTAGGCATGCTTGCAATGGACGTATTTGAAGTCGGGCATGGGGGACAATGAATATGCAGGACGCCATCATGCCTATGAGCTGCATGAAGACTCGAGCTGGCAAAGAGTGTTGTGGCAGAAATTTGCCAATGAGCATCTGCATGCTGGCTATCCTTGCTGAGTTTGGATATGCCTTTGCCACTGAGGTGTCTATAGTTGCTCCCAGATATTGTTGTGTGTTGGATGGTTCTAGATGCGATATTGGGTAGTTTATCGAAAAACCTAGGCTGTGTAGCAGTTGAAGTGTTTGAGACGTGTCTCTTGCACACTGTTCGTACGATTTTGCTTGTATTAGCCAATCGTCTAGGTATGGGAACACATGGATGTATTGCCTCCTGGGATGTGCAGCTACTGTCGCTAAGCATTTTGTAAACACTCTTGGAGCAGTGGTTACCCCGAAGGGGAAAACCTTGAATTGGTAGTGTTGGCCTTCTATTGTGAACCTGAGATATTTTCTGTGAGCTGGATGGATGGGTATGTGAAAATACGCATCCTTGGGGTCCAATGTTGCTAAGAAGTCTTCTTGCTGGAGCAGCGGGAGCACTTGTTGTAGTGTGATCATATGGAAGTGCTCAAACAGTATGTATTGATTTAGGGGTCTGAGGTCCAATATTGGTCTGAGTGAACCGTCCTTCTTGGGAATAAGTAAGTATAGTGAGTATACTATTGTCCCTTGGTGTTGGAAAGGGACTGGTTCTATGGCCCCCTTTTCCAGCATGCATTTCACCTCTTGTTGTAGCAGGGTGATGTGTTCTTTGGACATAGGGCGGTGTCTGGGTGGTATGCTTGGTGGAGTAGAAGTGAGTTCTAGACAATAACCATACTGGGTAATTTGTCTCACCCACCTGTCTGTGGTAATTGAATTCCAGACAGGTAGGAATTGTTGGATCCTGCCTCCGACCGGTGTTAGATGGTCTGGAGGCAGTGTGATGAAGTCACTGTTTTGCGGCCGTGGAGGCTCTGGTGTTATTGCCTCCACGTCCTCTTCCCTTATTATTGTTGCCCCTATAACCTCCTCTGTTGGAGTTTTTGTTAACCCCTTCTGCGCCGATGACTAGCTCAGCTCGTCATGAGGTTTACCTGTCGTGCGCTCACCGCGGGGTTTTAAAAACTTCAGCACGCAGCGGGAAAACCCGCCGCGCGCATGTGGTTAAAGGAACCTTGTGTGTTGCTTTTGTATGTAGATGAGGTTTGTGAAGTATTGCCTCGTGTAGCTGCTCTGTATGAGGAGCGTCGAAAGGAACCTCTGTGTTGCTGAAACTGCAATGCACCCATTGATTTTGCGGTTTCTGTATCCTTTTTCATTTTGTCTAAAATGGTGTCGACTGCAGGGCCGAAAAGGAAGTCTTGATTGACTGGTTGGTTAAGAATGGTGGATTGCACCTTGTTCTTAAAGCCAGAAATGCCTAGCCATGCGTGTCTTCGTAATAAGACGCTAGTGTTGATGGACCTGGCTGCAGTGTCAGCTGCGTCAAGCGCACATTTAATGGAGGCGTTTGTAATACATTTTCCCTCTTGTATGAGGTCATTAGCTTGTGCTTTGAAAGGCTCAGGTAGGTGTTGCATCAGACTTTCAAGCAGGTCATAGTGTGCTCTGTCGTAACGAGCTAGTAGAGCTTGTGTATTTGCAATTCTCCATGCATTGGAGGCCTGTGATGCTACTCTTTTACCCGAGGCCTATAGTATTTTGGACTCCTTATCAGGAGGTGGAGCTTCTCCTGTTGTCTGTGAGTTGGCCCGTTTGCGTGCATTGGCCACCACTAGTGAATCTAATGGTAACTGACCTCTGATATAAGTAGGGTCTGTAGGGGCCACTTTATATATATATTTTTTTCAATCCTGGGATTGATTACACGTGCCCTGGCTGTATCTTTAAATATATCTGGCGCGTGTTTTAGCACCCCTTTCAAAATAGGAATTGTTCTCACATTTTTTTCTGAAGTAGGGAATGTGTCGAATAAAAAGTCTTCTTCTATAGGTTCATTGTGCATGTCTACGTTGTGGTACTGCGCTGCCCTCTCTATTAGCTGGTTGAAAACAATGGTGTCGTCAGTAGGTGACGGCTTTGTTGGGTATGAGGAGGTGTCAGGGATGGGATGCGTGTCATATAGATCAGTTGGTTCTACCCATGGTTCATTTTGAGGGTTTGGATCCTCAGGATAGTTAATATCATATTGAGGATCTTCTCCTGTGTCGCCCTCATTGTCCCCAGAGTGTGTAGGAGAATAAGGAGCATAAGGTGTAGTAGGCATAGTGGGATAGAAAGGAATGAAGGGTCTAGAGGGAGAAGTCCCAAAGTCCTTCTTCTTTAGAGGAATGGGGGAAAGAGAGTCTGTGTCCAATGGCCTCTTTTTTCTGTGCAGGATTGTGACTTTACCAGTCACAGGGTTGATATATATCTTTGCCTGATCCTCTAATGGCTCTGGATGGAAGAGTTCTTCTTCCACTGTCCGTGGCTGTGTCTTTGACTTTTTTGGCCCAGTCTTTTGTGAATCGACCGTTGCCTTTGGGTCGACAACCTTTTTTGGTTCGACGACATTCGGTGCCTTATTGCTCTTCCTCGGCTCGGTTTCTTTGTCCGGGTCAACGACTGATTGTGGATCGACCGGATCTTTAGGTTCGATGCGCTTTCTGTGCTCAACAGGGTTTTTAGGTTGAGTGTCTTTTGTCCAGTCGACGATTTTTCTCGGATCGAGAGGTTTTTTAGGAACACTTGTCTTTGGGTCGGTGCCTTTGTTTAGCTCCATAACCTTCTTCGGCTGGGCCACAGGCTTTGGTATGACCCCCTTTGGGTCGGCGACCTTCTTCGGTTCGACGACTTTTGGCGCAGCGGCCTTCTTTGGGTCGACGGCCTTCTTCGGGTCAGCGCCCCTCGGTTCGGAGGCCTTCTTAGGCTCGACGGCCTTCTTTGGTTCAGCGCTTTTTGGCTCGACGGCCTTCTTCGGGTTGACGCCCATAGGCTGTACGGCCTGCTTCGGTTCGACACCCTTCGGGTCGACGACCTTTTTGGGTTCTGGAACCTTCTTTGGGATAACGTTACTTGGACCTGGGGTCTCTAAAGGCTTAATCTTTGTTTTCGGAGCCGAGCCGGACGGCGGGGCTGCTGAATGATGTTTTGGATCTAGGCTTCTGTAACAGGGTAAGTGGTGTCGAGGGCAATGTACTCACGGTTTGCCCTGATGGGATTTCGTCATCGGAGTACAACTGGTCCTCGACGGTGACGAACTCTAGATCCGAATCTTCCCCTTCTGGAAGTTCCTGTTCATCCTCGAAGATGTTGTCTGGTTCTGGTGCCTGTCGCTGCATCTCTTGCCTAGCGGCTCGTCGAATCCGGATCGTTTTCTTCGAACGGAATTGGGCACAGGCTGGGCAGGTTTCTTCCTTATGGTCTGGTGATAGGCACTTGTTGCATACTGTGTGTCTGTCAGTATGCGGGAACTTGGAGTGGCATTGTGGGCACCTTTTGAACGGGCTCCTTTCCATCGACAGCAGGCCCACGTGGCGTCGAAAAGGCCCAACGGCCCGCGTCGACGACCGAGTCGAGATGGAAAGCTTGATCGAGTCAAGAGGTACCGAGCGAGAACAATACAGTCGAAGTCGAAGGCCTTTTGTACTCTAGAAAAGTTTAGTTTCAATTCCGAACTTGGAGTATAGGAATAACATCCGAACCCAATGGCGGAAAAAAACAATCTGAAGATGTAGAGGATGCTCATGCGCACTATGGTCCAGGGGAGGAGTAACCTATCTTGTGATACTTCGAAGACTCTTCCAGGACAACAAGGTGCAATCATCCAGACCCAACACTAGGCGGTGATCTATGCACAGATATGAATTCAGCAGCCCACATGCCTCGAACATATGTCTACTTCACAACTTCAGCAGCTGCCTCCAAATGCCCCACAAATGACCGAAAAACTTTGCAACTGAACAAGCAAGCACGGGTTTTGGGTCTGATCTAAGGATTCGCAGAGCTTCACAGTGATTGCATGTTACCAGCTGCTTGCATATAGGCATGAGCCGCTTGGCTCTCAGGAGTGAATAGGCTGGACAAGAAAATAATAAGTGCACAGGTGATTTGGTTGCTGCAACACAGTTAAAAACAAAATGTGAGGATGCTGGGGTACAGTGCCAAGTGCTTGTGAGGGAATTCAGGCGAAGTGTCCCAAACCTGAATTGCATATATAATTTCCTGCTGTTGGGTTTCTGGATGATATCTAGATAGCTTTGGAAGCATCTAACCAATTTGAAGTCCATAAACTCCGAGGTTAGCCGTCCCCAAGACGAATAGTTGAGTGAAGTCTGTGCTACCCAACCCCAGTACTGCGATTTAATAAGATCGTTGGTGGGGAGCAATACTGGGTCCCTGTTTTACCAATGGCCATCTAACCCAATGTCAGCCAGAAAGCATTTTACATTTCTTATCCAATCTATCTTGGTTTGCCTATCTAAGGAGCTAACTTCCTTGAGAGCATTGACATACAAGAGTAGTTCGGCAGTGGACCGGATTCTCAGCTGAAACAGCAGGTGTAACTTGAGCTTGTCTGCTATAGGTTTCCTGCCCAAATCTAGCCTTAGAGGGTGGAGAGGTGTGCTCTGAGGTAGAAGAACCAGACTCCTCAAAAACCTGTTCTCAGATCTGGAGAGGTCTTCCATCCTATTGAAGCTCCACAATACGGCAGTGTAAAGGGCTGAGCTCATTGCTTTAGAATAATAGATCTCGAGGGTAGCTGCCATTGCTTTGCTAAAGGAAGTGCTATATTCTTTACTTAGGGCCCAAACTATTTGCCTGTGCTTCAAGGTTGACTTAGCCACGTGAGGCTTCCAGGTCATGTCTTCAGATAGCATTATACCCAAATAGTCAAAGTTACTGACTCTCTCAAGTGGGGCACCTCCCAGAGTTGGTCTTCCTTGTATGATTTATGGGGGTTGATCGTCAGAAATTTCATTTTTGATGTGTTGATCTCTAGTCCTCGCCTGCCATAGAAGTCTTTAAATTGGTTTAAGAGTAGCTGGAGCCCTCTGGTGTTTTTTACACGGAGTGTTGTCGGCAAACAGAAGAATCACCATTTTTTCCCTCCCCAGCTTGGGTGCATCGGCTGGGAACAGAGATAAAAACTGAACTACATTGTTCATGATGAGGAAAAAAGTGTGGGTGCTAATACCCACCCTTGGCGTACTCCCCTGCTGACATTAATTGGGTCGGTAGGCTGGCCTTGCTCTCCCCCGCGCACTTTGGCAAATTTTGCGTCATGGAGGCGAATAACTAGGGATAAGATATTCAACGGCAACCCCATGTCTCATTTTTAATTCCCCTTTTTGTGTCTATGGCTTTGACCCCACTTTATACAAGGACTTGATGTGGACCAAAGTGGATTCTTTAAAGATGCTTGTCTATTCCCCAATGCACAAAGAGGATGTGCTCCACTTACTTGGCTCAATGATTTAAAACATTATTCGGCATCAAGAAAAAGTTACCTACCTGCAGTAAGGATCTTTCTGGTTGATGCACAAGTTACTTACCTTTGGTAACGATATATTTGTAAGAAACAGTAGTTAGTGTTAGATTCCTTACCTTAGAATATCCCCAGGTGTCAGACTGGATCCGGAAAGTTTTGCGTAGCAGTACCCCTGCGCGTCGGTAGGCGTCGTCTGCGGCTCCTTGTCCGTCGTCGGCGTCGTGGTCGCCAGGATGACGTCTGAATACTTAGATGCTGCCCTCGCGCGCTGACGTCAGTTCTTGTACATAGCTTTCCGCGCCAAGAACACAGAGCCATGCCAGAGACCGACAGTGGTGTCATGAAACTAGGGCCCTGAAAGGGATGTCCTTACCCTAGATATCGGTTCGCAGAACGGGGAGGATGGGTGGGGCGGTAAGGAATCTAACACTAACCACTGTTTCTTACAGATATATCGTTACTGAAGGTAAGTAACTTGTGCATCTGAAAGAAACAGGTTGGTGTTAGATTCCTTACCTTAGAATAGATACCCCAGCAATACCAACCCCGGTGGTGGGTCTGCGAACCAAGATCACACCAGAAAGTCCTGGAGAACGGAACAGCCGAAAAAGCCATCTCTCCGGACTTGGCTGTCCAGGCAGTAGTGTTTAGCAAACGTGTGCAGCGAGGCCCACAAAGCTGCCTGACAGATGTCCTGCAAGGGGACTCCCCAACCCGGGGCAGTAGTAGCCGCCGTGGCCCGAGTGGAATGAGCCCTCAGCCCAACAGGGGGCTCCTTCCTAGGTAAGGAGTAACAGACCTTGATGCACAACACGACCCACCGAGAGATGGTCAGTTTGTGCACCGCCTGTCCCTTCTTCGCGCCCACGTAACCAACAAAGAGCTGGTCGTCCACCCGGAACTGGCGTGTGCGATCAAGGTAGGAGAGCGCACGTTTTGGGTCCAGACGGTGGAGCCTCCCTTCCTCTTTCGAGGGATGCGGAGGCGGAAAGAAGGTGGGCAAGGTGATGGACTGCCCGATGTGAAAGGCTGTAACCACCTTGGGCAGGAAAGATGGACGCGTTCTTAAAACAACTTTGTCTGGATGCACAGAAAGGAAAGGAGGCTTAGAAGATAGAGCCTGGAGCTCACTGACTCTCCGGGCAGAGGTGATGGCAACCAGGAATGCAGTCTTAAGAGTCAGAAGACGAAGAGGGCAATTGTGAAGTGGCTCGAAAGGGGCGCACATCAGATAGGTTAGAACCAGGTTCAAGTCCCATCACAAAAGGAACAGGGGAAACATGTGCGTGATGCCCTTCAAGAATCTATTTACAACAGGGGACTTGAAAAGAGAAGGCTGATCAGGAAGCCTCAAGAAGCCAGAAATGGCAGAGAGGTAGCCCTTATGAGTGCCCAGAGCAGAGCCCAGCTGGGCAAGAGAAAGAAGGAAGAGGAGAACCTCTGAAAGGGGGGCAGAGAGAGGATCCACAGCCTTTGCTGTACACCATGCCACAAATTTCAGGAGGCAAGTCAAATGGCCTCAACTGCCGCCGCGCAATCTCCACGCATGGAGGTGGAGGCTGGACAGGTTTGGGTGGAGGACCGTCTGCTGCTGCTGCGACAGAAGGTCCTCCTGAAGAGGCAGACGAATTGGGGGATCGACTGACATGCTGAGTAGCTTGGGAAACCAGAACCTTCGTGCCCAGTCCGGAGCCACAAGGGTGACTTGGGCCCGGTCGCGCCTGATCTTCTTCAGTCCTCTGGGTAGAAGTGGTATATGCAGAAAGGCGTACAACAGACAGCAGCTTCACTCGCAACGAAAAGCGTCTCCGAGCGAGTGCTGCCTTGGAAATTCCAACGCGTAGAACTAATGACATTGCACGTTCTCTTCAGTGGCGAGTAGATCTAACCAAGGCTCTCCCCACTGCTAAAAGAGGCCTTGCACCACGTCAGAGTTCAGACGCCATTCGTGATCCATCATGTACCGGCGGCTGAGTTCGTCCACCCTGGCATTCAGGGAACCTGCCAGGTGTTGAACCCCCAGGGTGACGCCCTGGTGTTCCAGCCATGTCCAGAGGCACAGAACCTCCTGACAAAGGGTCCATGACCCCACCCCGCCTTGTCTGTTGCAGTACCACATGGCGGTGGTGTTGTCCGTAAACACCTGCACTACACTTCCCCGGACAGAGGAAAGGAATGCCTTCAGTGCAAGACAGATAGCCCGCAGCTCCAGAAGTTTGATATGGAGCCGGGACTCCGCCGGAGACCAGAGGCCTCTGATCTCTGCCTCTCCCATGTGGCCCCCCCATCCCAGGAGGGATGCATCCGTCACTACTACGTGCTGCGGTTGGGGTAGGGAGAGGGGTCTGCCGCTGACCCAATCGCGGTCCGTGAGCCACCACTGCAACTGACTCGCAGTGCCCTCCGAGATCAGGACATGGTCGGACAGGTTGCCCTGATGCTGTGCCCACTGAAACTTCAGGTCCCACTGCAGAGCCAGCATCTGCCACCTGGCGTGATGCACCAGAAGGATGCAGGAGGCCATCAGCCCCAGGAGCCGCAGCGTCAACCTGACCGAAACTTGGGATAAAGGCTGAAAGATCGGAATCAGAGCCTGAATATCCCGAACTCGCTGTTCGGGAGGATATACCCGAAACTGCGCCGAGTCCAGAACCTCTCCGATGAAAAGGAGCTTTTGAGAGGGGCACAGGTGCGACTTCAGCACTTTGATGGAGAACCCCAGCGAGTGCAGGAGGTCGGCCATAGTCTGGAGGTGGGAAATGACTGTTTGAGGCTAGCCCGCCTTCAACAACCAGTCGTCGAGATAGGGTAAGACTGGAACCCCTGATCTGCGCAGATGAGCTGCGACCACCACCAGCACTTTCGTCAACACCCAAGGGGCACTGTGAAGGCCGAAGGGGAGCACAGTAAACTGAAAGTGCTCGTGGCCTACCGTGAACGCAGGTAGCGCCGGTGGGCCAGCAGGACAGGGATGTGGAAATATGAGTCCTGCAAGTCCAACACCAGCATCCAGTCTCCAGGGTCTAAAGCAGCTAGGACCTGAGCTAACGTCAGCATCTTGAACTTCTCCTTCCGGAGGAAGCCGTTGACGCTCCGGAGGACCAAGATTGGGCGTAGGCCTCCTTTGCCCTTCTTGGGTACCAGAAAGTAGTGGTAGTAGCAGCCACGTTCTACTTCTGGCCCAGGAACGAGCTCGATGGCCCCCTTGGCCAATAGGGCCTTAACTTCCTCCTGCAGAAGTCGCAAGTGACCCCCTGACATGCGTTGGCATGGCTGGAGGGGTCGCCTCGAAGGGGAGGGAGTAGCCCCTTCGGACGATTTGCAGCACCCACCTGTCTGACGTGATGGATGGCGTCAAATGGGCCTGAAAGGTCGGACTAGAAAGGCTATGAGGCAGATGCTGCGGGAGCGGATGTGGACTGATCTTGCCGTTGTCCCCCGGCACCGCCACAACGGTTACCAAGTCCGCGACCGCATTGAGGCTGGTTCTGCAGCCTGTGGCTGGCAGTACGTGTGGGGGTGCCCCTTCCTTGGCGACGAAAGGTGCAAAAAGCAGAGGTTTGCTGGCACTGGCCCGACAGGCCCAAGGACTTGGCCGTAGCCCTGGAGTTCTTGAAACGCTCAAGCGAACTGTCTGCTTTGTCGCCAAAGAGGCGACGGCCATCGAAGGGCATGTCCATTAGCGTGGCCTGGACATCCCCCGAGAAATTGGCAGACCTCAGCCAGGCGTGGCGGCGATCCGCCACAGTCGTGGAAATCGCCCTGCCCAGCGAGTCCGTGGTATCCAGTCCACACCTGATGGAATAACGCGCCGCATCCCGCCCTTCTGTGAGGGCTTGGGTGAGCCGGGCCCGGGCCTCCTCCGGGCACTGGGGCAGCACGTCCGCAACCATGTCCCACAAAGAGTGGGTATAACGGCCCAAAAGGCATGCAGTGTTGATAGACCGCAACCCCAACCTAATGAGGAGGACAGTTCTTCCCAAACTGATCCAACCTTTTGGATTCCCGATCTGGGGGAGCGGTGGGGAATGCGGTCTGGGACGTAGAGGCCTGGACCACCAGGCTCTTGGGGGTGGGGTGCACGCACAGAACGCTAGGGTCGCCCGGAGCCGGGCGGTGGCGTCGGGCCACGTTCCAATCCACAGAGGGCACTGTGGAGGGCTTGGACCAGGTGCCCAACAGAACGTCCGTGAGGGGCTCATTGAACGGCAGCAGAGTCTCCGAGGAGCTTACTGGCGGCTGAAGCACCTCAATGAGGAGATTAGTCCTCACGGCCGCAGCAGGGCGCTCAAGAGCCAAGGCCTTGGCTGCCCTGCGCAACACCACACCAAAAGTGGCACCCTCCTCCGTATCCACGGAGGGAGGATAGATGAATCCAGTGTTGGGCGAAGTGTCCAGACCACTGACCATCCCCTAGCTCGTCTGCCCAGTCCTGGCTCAACTGGAACTGCTGTGCCAGAGGGTCCTCAGACCCCTCTAAGTCCTCCCCTTCATCCGTGTCCTGGTAAACAGGCTGGAATGACGGAGCCGGGTCATAGATAAAGGCGTCACCCATCGACACCGGAGATGGCTCCGAGCGGCGCTGTTCTGACATCGGACCCGGACCAGGGCTAAAACTGGGGCCGTTGTCGTCCAAGGACGGCACCGGGAGCGACACCATGGAGGTTGGCGCCTGCGGAGGGGTCATAAGGTCAACTGACATCGACCAAGATCCAGGGACGGATCCCACAGGGGCCGGCAGTGTCGGGAGCCACCGTCTGCGGGGCCCGATGGCGTGCCAACAGGCCTCAACTGAGGGAAGTGAGTCCTCATGGCAATGAGGAAGTCACGAATCTCCTCCGGCGTCGCTAGCAGGCCAGGGACCGGAGGGTATGGGCCTGAAGGCGGTGCCTGCGGCTCCGAAGAAGCCGCGCGGGCGCTGTGTCGCCCGAACCCCCAGCCATGCTGCGCAAGCGGCGAGGGGAGTCAGAAGAGCGACGTCATCTCTTCGACTTCTTCTTTGAGTGCCTCGACTTACCGGAGGACTTGGAGCCAGACGAGTGCTGGCGATGACTCGAAGAGCGACGACTGCGGCTCCGCGACCGGTCCCTCAACCTCCTCCTCGACCAGGACCTCGAGCGGCGCGGAGCCGACTGCCGGATCTCGAGCAGCTTGCGGGACCGCTCCCGCCTAGCTTTTGAAGTCAAGGCCCGGCAGATGGGGCACGACTTGTCGTCGTGGTCGGCCCGAGGCAGTAGAGACACCGATGGTGGGGGTCGGTCACAGACATCAGGCGGTGACAGGCGTCGCACGACTTGAAGCCAGGCATCCCTACGGCACCAGGAGTCGAAGTCGACTCGAAAAAGAGATCCAAACCAGATCAAAAAGTTAGTCAAAAAATGACTAATAGTACTGCTCTTCCTGGATCTGCGCTTGCTGGTGCAGAAAAAAGAAGAACTGACGTCAGCGCGCGGACTTCGTACTCCGACGACGTCATCCCGGCGATCACGATGCAGACGACGGACGCGGAGCCGCAAACGACGCCTACCGACGCGCAAGGGTATTGCTGACTAAAACTTTCCGGATCCAGCCTGACGCCTGGGGATATCCTAAGGTAAGGAATCTAACACTAACCTGTTTCATTCAGATAAGGTACCTGATGTGGCGGGCACAGCAGTTGGGGAGTGCAGCTGGCGGGGCAGTCTGTGGGGTTAGAAGCGCAGGCACAAGGGGAGTTGGCCCTACGCTTTTTAAAGGGTAGGTATGTGCAGGACATGGGGACAGGCACTGAAGGAGGAAGTAGTAGTAGACTAAATTTGGGTGGGGAACGTGTGAAAAAACAGGAGGATAGGGCGTCTCTGTCAGTAGGGGAGGACAAGAGTGCAGGGAGAAGAAAGAAAGTAAGGAGGTGAAGTGCAGAGAACTGCCATACATGAGGATTGCGAAACCCTTAGGGCCCATTTAATATCACCCACTAAAGAGTGCATCTGAGAAGGGAAGTACATTGAGATCTTTAAGCTTTTATATAGGGAGGTGCACGCGAAGGAAGGTTCCAAATAGGAGGAGTACGATTTGTCCCATAGACCCCGGGTGTCAGTTAATATAGAGAACTGGACAGCAGCTTTACTCATATATGCAAGTGTTTACTGTGAAAAATACCAGAGAGGTGTGTAGCACTGTTTATGTATCTCTACATAGTGCGCAAGGCGCAGGTTACGTTCACGTTCAGGGGTTGGGCTGAAGTGTGTTATGATGAGGAATTCCAGGCTCGCCTCTCAGAAGAGGATGGCGACCTTTGGGGACAGCTGGATAATGAGTTGTTTCCACAGACTATGAAGCCAGAGTGGCCAGCCCCATGAATTTAAACAGCAAGCAGGTGGTCGGTCATTTACAAGCCCCTTTGAGGGCATCACATCCCAGCAGGGGCAGGGAAAGGTGAGGATTGGAGGTGCGTGCTGTTCCCAAACAGGGGTCTATGTTTGTGGAACTACTGTAGACATCGCCACAAAAGGTCTATGTGCGGTGGGAAGCACATGCTTACCCAGTGCAGCACCAAAGTGGGCGCATTCGGGCAGCAGGGTTCCAATGCAGGGGTGTGGGCCGGTACCAATGATTGTGGTGGCAGAGGCGGTCAGAACCCCATGGGATAGGGCGCATACGCCAGTTAAGGTGGATCAGTTGTGCATATGGCTTGGGTTGTTGGGGATGGCACACGAAAGACAGTTGTTAACAGGTTTTCAGTTTGGTTTTCGTTTATGTTATGATGGTTCAAGGGTGTGCTAATGGATGGACAATTTGAATTTGGGACAGGGCCAGGAGGAATTGGTTTGGAACAAGCCATGGAAGGAGGTAAAGGAAGGAAGGATGGCAGGCCCGTTTCACAATTGGGTTCTGCATAATTTAAGGGTGTCTCTGATTGGAGTGGTACCCAAGAAGGAACATGGAGAGTTTTGTTTGATTGATCATCTGTCTTGGCCAGAGGGCTTGTCGGTGAATGATTTCAGTCCTAAGGAGTGTAGTAGGGTGCACTATGCATCAGTGGACACAGTGGTGTAGCTGGTGAATACAATTGTACAGGAAGCTTTAATGGTAAAGTGCGACATGAAGTCGGCTTTTCGTTTACTGCCAGTTCACCCGGAGGACTAGGAGTTATTGGGCATACATTTTGCAGGGCAGTTTTTTGTGGACAAGTTGTTACCTATGGGTTGCTCTGTTTCATGTTCCTTGTTTGAGGCTTTTAGTACCTTTTTGCAGAAGATTTGTACGCACAAGGCAGGTGAGGTCATAACTTAATATCTGGACAATATTTTCATGGTAGGGGCACCTAAGTCCAGGATATGTGAGGAGATTTTGTGTTTGTTTCAGGATTTGATGAAGGATGTGGGTGTCCCTTTGGCGCCGGAGCAGACGGTGGTACCCGTGCAGGTGTTTACATTTTTGGGCATCGAGTTGGATTCTGTCAGGATGGAAACCAGATTGCTGGAGGACAAGAAGCAGCATTCTATAGAGTTGCTGGACCAGATGTTGGTCAAAGCCAAGGGGCAGGAGAAAGACTTACAGGTACTGCTTCGTCATTTGAATTTCACGTGCATGGCTGTAAAAACAGGTAGTACGTTTTGCAGGAGACTGGGTTGGGCCCTGTCTGGCACATTCCTCCCACACCACAGGGTCCTCCTCAAAGCGGGAGTAAAAGAGGATTTGCAAGTTTTGTGAATGTTCCTCAGTGAATGCAATGGCATCCCCACTCCTGGAATTGGCGAACAGATGGATTGAGGGCAATTAAACACACCTTTAGAATGTCTGAAACATTGGCCAAGCATCACAGGATGTGTATTGGTCTGGGTAAGAGGGCTTTTAGTCAATTACATTGAGACTGGTTATCTTGATGAGGTAGTCAAGTACAAATGAATTTACTTTCTATGATGCTAAAGTAGAAAAATACATTTTTGCATAATGACAGACTTACGGAATTCAGCATGGTTCGGAGCATAGCAAGCAACAATAAGGCTGCTTCTGTGCAAACATTGTGGATCGATGAAACCACAGTTCCACTTGAGGCAGGAACTCCAAAGATAAAACTCCAAATGGATTCCAAGTCAAACTAAGTAAAAAACATAAAAGGTGCTATTGTCACGGCTGTGTACAATATATTTGCATCAGCTTTATTTGGCCAAGAATGTTTTAAAAAGTTTAGGCCTAACACATCTATATAACAACATTGTATGTAATACCTTGAGCTCTATTATATCTGTTGGTATCTTGCATTCTTAAATACAGCGCAGACAAATATGGCAGCACAAAGTGCTTCAAACACAAAGCAGTCTGCTGTTTTATCTCACAAAGCAAATAACATTTTGAAGATTGATATGTCTAAGTAAATAATTACATTTCTGTCAGTGGTGGGTACATATTAGCAATCATTTGGAAATTAGTCTTGCTAGCAAGACAAGATGTCAGCATCTTAACCATTCCCAGATTCACTGAAATAATCCAACAAGACCTATTCTTATAATCGTCTTCTATATGGAGACTGGAAAATGATTTTTTTAAAAGTTAAAATCCTCTTCACCTTTGTGTTGTACATCCCTGTGTTGGAGTTGTCCACATACATTCTTTTAACAAAACATGTATTTCAAAAGCTACTTATGTTGTTATTGTGTAGCAGGCCCTTCCATAGTTGGAACAAATGTTACTTTTGACCACTTCTGTTTTACTGTTCTCTCTCCCTTTCTGCCTCTCTTTCCCTGACATTTCATCCACTGAATTGGACACCACAGTGATAAAGCCAATGTTTTATTTTCCTACGACTGCTATTACCTTAATTAGCATCAAATCGAGTTGCAGGAAAAGGCATTCAAAACAAAATAGTAGCAGGCCAGAAGATAGGAATACACAGTGAAAGGATAGAGTGAGTCTGGAAAAAAGTGGGATGCTTTGCAACAGAACATCTGTTTTTCAAATGCTCATGTGAAAACTGAAGGCCTAATTTAGAGTTTGGTTGTTGCAAGACAACTGCCAAAAATGCAGCAAAAGTCCAGTCCGCTCTATTTAGAGTGTATAGATATCAATATGTTATAAATATAAGGGATTGGACATTAAATCAGGCCATTACCCAACTGAAATTGGCTACCCCCTTGAAGAAATGAAGATGCTTTGACCCCAATGTTACCACTGCACATGCCAGGAAACTTTAATATTGCATATGGCCAGGACTAAACTGGGGTGGCATGGTGAGAAAAAGAATGATGGATTTAACCCTGATCTCTTGACTGGGGGTGAATGTTTTGATTTGTTCTGCATTCTGTCCATCAATTGTGTGTCATTTGATTTCTCGCCCTAAGTGCGCCAGGTATGCCCAGACGTGGGCCCTTGGCTCACTGTGCCACTGGAATCAAACTTTCCTTGCTGATGAGGGGTGAAACACCGAAACCGGTCCTAGGATGCTAGTATCCAGTCCAGGGAGGACCTGGCCATTGGCAGTTCGGGCTGGACTGTTCCCATGAGGCACAGGGTCAAGACTGATTTGCATATGGCCAGGAATAAACTGGGGTGGCATGGTGAGCAAAAGAATGATGATTCTCTTGACTGGGGGTGAATGTTCTGATTTGTTCTGCATTCCGTCCATCAATTGTGTGTCTTTAGGAAACTTTAATATGCTGGGTGGCTTCACATACTGTGTTCTGCATGTCCCTAAGCAATAAATACACCTAAAAAGTGAGGGGGGTCACACTGACACTAATAAAATCACTAATGCATTAGCAGCCAATACCAAGCTTAGGGTCAGAATATTTTGATTTGCTACTCAAGGTGTTTAAAAAAGAACCCAATGTGCAAAACGTTGTTGAAGAAACATCTCATGCTATCTGTGTTGGAAGACAGGGCATATGCAATTTTTCTCTTTATTATCTCTTCATCTATACACATCTTGAGGCAACTGGGGCAAATGCACCTTGATGATAGGGTGAGGTCACTGGAAGGTTAGACATCACATAAGCTCTTTTATTATTAGTAAGACACAAATACACTTAGCCCTTACAGGACAATCCCTACCTGGCAGCCCCGATTAGTTCGGCCACTGTTGATAGGTGCACTGACCTGCAGGTTCTCAGGCAGTTCAGTGACTGGCTGTTGCAGAAAAAGTGCCATGAGCAGAAAATACAATGCCGGCACATTTGTGTGCTTTGGGAGGTAGGAGTGAAGAACAGCAAAGCCTGGAAAATGACAGGCATCACGGTTAATCTCCCTAAGAGTGGATCTGCCACTGGCACTCCGACCGACGTTAAATCCTAAAATGTGTGGATGATGAAAAGAACACAAAGTTAATAGCTGTATCTGTACAAGATTGGCTTAAAACAATCCTACTACTAAAATATTAACTCTGTAGTGTTCTTCATTAGGCTAACAAGGATTTCAGATCTACACATTAAAAGGAACATTTTAATGTAACTTTCAATATAAATTGTGCATGCACGGTATTGCAGAACTATAAATAACACTACACCTAGTGCAAAACAATGAGCTATGTGGTGTTTCTTTATTTAACGTTGATATCCCCGCTCCAATCATCTAAAGGAATGAGTAATCTGTGTGAAAATACATCCCAAAGGAACCCCAGCGAAATTCATAGCAATTGCGAGTAGAGAAGCCTGGTGAATGGTCAATTTGCGGATCATCGGAGGATCTCTCTTAATGCTGAATGTAGTGGATAGGATAGACGGATGAAATGCACAGTTGTGCAACAAACTTCCAGAAATGTGCTGGCCATACAAAAAATACATTTGTTAGTTCTTAAACTCATTCTGCATAGAATCCAGATTTGTATGCACCATAGGAAAAATGTACATGCTATCTTAAATTCACATTTTGGCTTTGAACACATACTCTGCCCCATTCAAGGTTCTCAAATGACAGCTATTGGAAAAGTTTCAGTACTAAATTCTAAATATGTCCTTTTTAATATGCTTATTACAAGTACTGACATGTAGACCAAAATGCGCTCCTCCTAACCAAAGCCATATTTATGATTTGAGCACAAATTCCATTATTGGTTTCAAATTACTGTTTGAGCTCCAACTGGGCTAACGATCTGAATGGATCCTGTGTAAGTCAGGAATTTTGCCCCATATAGTAAAATGATAAAACATGGAAAAAGTGAGTGAAGTACAAGCACAAAAACAAGTTTCTGCACTTTGGAATGATGGAAAACATGCACAACTGAAATACTATTGTGCATTCCAGGGTCTGAAACTCAAAATACGGTGGAAAGAGTGCACTTGGTAAACACCTAACCACGTTAAATTGGTATTTACAAGAGGTACAATGTGCACCAGAGATTTGGCACTTACTGTGATCAGGCAGCCATTGAGAATAATTAAACCACTACTAACCAAAAGGAAGTGGCCAGCTATGACTGCTTTGAACACAAGATGGCCTTTGAGAACCATGAAGTGGCTGTCGATGGAGACTTTGGCAACAAGGGACCTGTTGATGTCCCCATGAATGGGGAGTCTGGTGGTCATCAACAGCAGCTAAAGAGGTGGACTGCTTTTTGGAAACCGAAATTGAGTAATTAGGTATCCGTTACTGGAACACCTCAACAAAGATCAAATGTTTTAATTTTCTGTGGGAAACGAAGAGTGGGCCCATCACATAGAATCATCGCCTCATGAGGGGGCATCCCCAGAGAAAGAGGCATCACTTTTGCACTGTTGTAGATAAGCCAGGTAGCTGTCCCTGTCACAGGAAGTCTTGGGTGAAAAGGTTGTACAAATGTCACAGTTGGTTGATTTATGTTTATGATATAAGCAATAGATACACCTATGGTGCAGATCACAAGAAACCGCTTTAGGACTACAAGCTGAACAGTCTTTGAAAAGAGTGTTGTTTGCCGCTTTCGGTGAAGAGGTTGTCATTTTTGAGGAAAAGTTTCTCCCAGGTCTCAGAAAAAGAACAACAAAAAACAACCTAATTTCACTGTAGAGGAAAAAACATGGTCTAGGGTAACGTGCATGGAAGGTGAAAATACTTCCTGAGGAAATGCAAAGAAATCGAAAGCTAGAGCAGAACTCTCTCCAGGAACTGCCTCACACATTACAGTAAAAAAGATATCTACAGTGGTCTCTAGGGAAGAAGAGAGTGGTGGTGCAGTCTCCTGACTGGCTAAAGTTTGGGTACTTTTCAATGTGAAATGACTACTAAACAAGCACAGGTCTCACACCTATGGCCATCTTAACAATGTTTATTGTACTATTAAACTACCAGAAATCCGCAGTCTGATGACAGGGTATAATTATGCATGTGAATCTAGAAAGCTCCAATGCTGGAGAATGGTTTTGATCACTTGAAAGGCATCACCTTTATGGTTTCCGAACAAGTGTTGCCCATTAACGGACCTATCTCACACTCTAGAATGGCCCTCCGGCTAGAAGGAAGTACTTTGAAGCCAGTCACTATTTCCTAAGATAGTGCCTGTCAGTGGCAAAACCAGTATTTGTGAATACCAGAGAGGCACCGATAAGGGACATATGCTCTACCCAAGTACAGCTTTGGCTCTTTTCCAAAAGGATGGCAATATTGTGCCATAGCTGCCTATCATACCTTGACAAAATAGCAGTTGTATTTGCTATCTTGACAGATGTTGCTGCGAAATAAAAACCAATTATTTTCCGTATTGGGTCCAGTCATTTTCCTTCACAATCAGGAAAACAGATGGCCTAAATTATGGGAATATCCTTGAGCTGCAACTGATATTACAGAGTCTATTTTAATTTGATTTAGAAGGCATGCTGGTGTTGAACCAGGAGCCTTAGATTTATTTTTTAAATAGACTACAAAGGTGCAACCTGCTGACGGATTTCACATACACAATTATCCCTCCTCTAAAAGAAGTTCCAAGATAGGAAGACTTTTTATGCATCACTGTGAATACTCTTTATAACAGAAAAAAAGGTTTTCTCAAAGGATGATATTGGGAGATTGATTTTTTGCAATTGCTGATCAATCAGGTTGTGAAAGAGATGCATGTTGCAGGACAAAGTGTCCCTGGGATCAGGTTCTAGCCTTGATGCCTGAATATAGTCATCCAATTAAGAGTCTTGCTGCACAATATCTTTCCCTCCTGCATTATCCTCTTGCTACTGGCTATAATCAGCCATCATCTGAGGCTATGTTCTGACAATGTGTTAAGGTCTACGTTCTGGTATGGATGACTTCACTGGTCATGATTTTTTTTTTTTACTAGCGGTGGAGGCAATGATGCTGGGTCTACATGGGGAGATTTTCGAGTGGAACTGGTTGAGGAGTAATAACTAAAGGAAGTGGCTGAGGGGATAAAGCATGTTTTATTAGAGGTAACTTACTACAGAAATTCTGCCTTAGCGGTTTCATAGAATCCAAGAATTTGATAGGAACTTGTGGGGAAGCTGTTGATTCCTCATGAGGGCCCTGTCTGTCATATTGGGAAGGCATTTGTACTCATAGACTTTCTCCGAATCACCAGGTACATAATGTATATCCAAGTCATGGGGACCCCTTGACTGGGAACCAGCATGAGAATATATGCCGTCATCAGAATAAACAAACCTGGCTGTCATCACCTTCACTGGCCTGGTACCTAAACTGTGAATTCAACATCACTTGGACATGACAATGAAATGTTAGCTAAAATTCGAAGTCGTAGCTCTGAAGTGTTTTCCCACTGGAGAGGCTATTGGAAATAATAGAATAGTCACTGAACTAAGACTTTGTGGCTGAGCAAAGACAGGTATTATCAATGTGAAAGTTAATGATGTTGTTGACAAAGTAATAGTTGATAGAGTTATCTAAGAACAATTACTTGTTGATAGGACAGCTGACATTGATGAAGTGGATTTTGCAGTCGATGAGAGGTTTTCATCATTGAATGGGATGCTCTTTACAGTCAATGAAGGTGTCTTTGTTGTCAACAGGAGGTTCTTTATCTATGGGGTTGTTGACAGAAGGGTAGCTATGGATGGTGAGGTGTTATTTGCAGATCACTGGTCGTTTATACCGACAATGAACAGGGTTTACCGTTTGTTGCCAACTGATCCATCATTGACATGGTGGGAAGTGAAGACCCTAAAGTTGCAACAACTTGATTGATTTGAATTTCCTAGATGAAGTAACAACAGAACCAGCACATCAGTGGCAGGCACAGATGGTCTTGAGTCTCTCTGAAGAGGAGCCTGTGACCTATTCCTCAAGATTTAATTTGAGCTTTTAAGCCTCACCAGTATGTAGTATGAGACGCACTTCAGCGACCTGCTGTCTGTGGAATCGGACTTCAAGGCACAAAGAGTACAACTCTCCATACAACTGTCCCTACCATTGAGGGACATAGCTCTAAATGTGGTACAAATACTGCAGTCCTTGTGAATACACACAGGTTTATAGACAGTAGATGCATTTCATGTGGGGGTCTTATGTCTGAAGAGAGACCTGGAGTGACAAGATTTGTCAGCCATAAAGAAAGTGCTCCCAGGGTTCAGTCTCCCAGGCACGGGAATGGGCACAAACTGCTTCCTTCCTGCAGATGGAGGAGAGGCAACCAATCACTAAGAAGTTTATAGGTGAGAGCAGAGTTCAGAGGATTACCTGTCGTCTAGTACACATGCAATAGAATATCTGGTAGTTTGAGCTTCTGAGGAACGTAGGAGGTCTGAGCCTTTTTACCTTGGCTCCATGTAATCTACGGCTTTTTCAACATTATTTTGCTGAATATGTATTCTGCTGGGTTAGCATTGAAATTCTCTGATGACAGAGAATAATGCAAGCATGTGAACTATAAAAGATCAAATCCCGGAGAAAAACGTTAGTTTGACAAAGCATCATATTTTGCTGTGACAGAAGGGATTGAGAGTTATTTCAACTCTTTAGGTCAATTTTTTACCTCATGCCATGGAGTATGAATGCCTCACATTATTGTCCCTACATGCTTCACACTATTTACTCTGCTACAGTGTCTTCACCTTGCTTTGTGATTTCTCTGCTTAAGCTTTTCACACATAAGGCACAGACTGCAAGCCAATCTATCACTCATGCGGGGGCTACATTTTCATCAGTTAGCTCTTGGTAAAGTCGCACCCTCTGCTTGACACTAGAGAGTTCCATTTACATGCTATCTGAAACCTCTTCCTTACCAGTGAAAACCTTCCTCTGAGGTGAGAGAATTCTCCCCTTGCCAAGAAGTAATTGGTCAGTCCATTGTGGCTGCCATATAGGTCCAGGTTCAGAGACGCTCAGATGTCCCAGGAAATGTAGTTAATCAAGTTCTCTCGCACCACAGCTCCCATTGTTTTACCCTGATTCATCTATGATGCTTCAGTGTTCTGAGTTGCAGTGCTTCACTACCCGAGGTTCGACATTTTTCACACTTCTGTGTACTTTGAAAGCTCCATCCCCCAGCTTACCTACCAGAGATGTTTATTCTGCTTTCTTTTTTTTAAGAGCTAGGTTTTACCTTTAGAAATGCTATTGTTTTTTCTAATGTCGACTTCTCGTTTTTTATACGTTTCTTGTTGTTCCAATCCTTTATAAAGCTCTTTCCCTTGCATGAAGAAAGTAAACCTTCCAGCTATGAAAGACGAACCCTTCTTGAAGCTTCATGTTCATCTTTAAGATTACATATGGATTTCAACAAAAATAAATGCAAAAATAACCTGTGGTCGTACCCCACCTGTATGCTTCAAATACTATAAGGTCATCAGAGTTGATACATTAATCTATTGAATTTAAACTCTAAAAGAAAACAAATGGTCTGCCAAGATGAGTGTCCATCACTGGACTAGAGCCCTTGGAAAGGCTCATAACTATACAGACGACCATGTGCTTTGTTATATTCAAAGAAGCATAAAAGAAGTACCTAGCACAGTTCCAATCTTATTGGTTAGGACTGAATCGGTCTGATCAAGCCAACCGCCACCACTCAGCCCTTCTTTAAACCTGGCGAGTATCGATTGGTTACTCAGCAGCACAACAAGAATCCTCATGGCCGCAGTGACAGTGGTTGAGTGGAGGTGTTCTTCCATGAACATAACCACCCAATCAAAACCAAGGATCTTCACAAGCTCTTCACATGCCCTATGGACAGAAGACAAAGAAAATTAATACATACTCCGTTTTAGCAAAAGAGGAGATTGCATCTGCCCCCGAGACCAAATCTGTGAGACAATTTCTGATTAACTCATTTCACAATACTTCATCCACACAGCTCATTACTTCCATACACAGGCATAGCTTAGCTGCTAGAAAATCCACGTATGAACTATAAATACATCTTTTTACTCTAAAAACACATTGGCAGTGGTAAGGACGACAACATTAGGGCACTCAAATCACAAGTTTGACAGCCACCCCAACAGTTAATACAGGAAGAAGTGATAGCACAACCATACAGATCTCTAACAGGCATGATACTGGGTCACCAATGTAGCCTTAGGAGCAGCTCCATGGAAGATGGGGAGAGCTCAGACAGTTACACCTTCCTTCCTACTCTTTGTATAAACTTTTTGAAGCTTGAAAAACCTATAGTAAAATATCCTGGCGCTGCAACTACCTCTCAGTGGCAATGTTAAAAGCTACTAGTAGACTGACTCCAATTTTCCTTTGCTACACTTTGTCCTTATTGCCAACTTTTGTATTATTTCCTAGATGTCCAAGTCATGCTCTTTTGCATTCCACCAAAACTGTAGTGCCTAAATGCATGTTTTTTTTATTAAACAGATTTTATTGAGGTTTCATATAGTAAGAACATACATCTTTTTCAAAGTATCATGGCGTGTCAACTGCGCACTTCATGCCTTAAGTGTCAACGCAGGTCTAATAATACATTGCTTCACCCTTCTGCAAGTCAGTTGCATTCCCTGCAAACTCAGCGTGCAGTGCCCAGTCGTACCGGTGTGCCTAAATGCATGTTTATCAGCACTGTGTGTTTTCTAGGATGAGAAACGGAAAGGACAAGAGACTGGTAATAGGAGCTAGGCTTATGTATAGAGGAGGATGTGGAAATATTAATGAACAAGTTACTTACCTTCGGTAATGATATATCTGTAAGAAAAATTAGTTAGGGATAGATTCCTTACCTTAGAATTACCCCCAGGCATCAGACTGGATCCGGAAAGTTTTCGTCAGCAGTACCTGTGCACGTCGGTAGGCGTCGTCGAGCGGCTTCACGTACGTAGTTCGCGTCGTATTCGCCGAGATGACGTCGCTGGAGCTATTTAGATGCACCCACGCGCGCTGACGTCTGCTCTGTACACGACTTTCCAAGCCAGGAACGCAGAGCCATGCAAGATACTGACCACTGGTGCATTAAAACTAGGGTCCTGAAAGGGATGACCTTAACCCTAGAAATCAATTCGCAGAACGGGGAGGATGGGTGGGGTGGTAAGGAATCTATCACTAACTAATGTATCTTACAGATATATCGTTACCGAAGGTAAGTAACTTGTTCATCTGAAGGAAACACGTTAGTGATAGATTCCTTACCTTAGAATAGATACCCTAGCAATACCAACCCCAGTGGTGGGTCTGCGGACCAAGATCACACCAGAAAGTCATGGAGAACAGAACGACCAAAGAAGCCGTCTCTCCGGACTTGACTGTCAAGGCAATAATGCTTAGTAAACCTGTGCAGCGAGGCCCACATGGCTGCCTGACAGATGTCTTGCAGGGGGACACCGTGTCCCAATGAGGTAGTAGCTGCTGTCGCCCAGGTAGAATGGGGGCGCAACCCCACGGGAGGTTGCTTTTTAGCTAGAGAGTAACAGGCTTATATACACAAGACGACCCAGCAGGATATAGTCCTCTTGTGTACAGCCCAGCCTTTCTTGACGCCTACGTAGCAAACAAAGAGCTGGTCACCACCCAGAACTGTTGTGTGTGATTCAGGTAAAATGAGAGTGCACGTTTTGCACCCAGACGGTGGAGATTCTCTTCCTCTCTGGAAGCGTGCGGAGGAGGAACGAAAGTGGGCAAGGTGATAGTTTGCCCGAAGTGGAAGGCAGTGACAACCTTTGGCAAGAAGGAAGGACGAGTGCGAAGCACAACCTTATCCGGATGAATCGACAGAAAAGGAGGCTTACAGGAAAGCGCCTGGAGCTCACTCACGCGCCTAGCAGAGGTGATGGCAACCAGGAAAGCAGTCTTCAAAGTCAATAAATGAAGACGACAGTTGTGAAGTGGCTCAAAAGGAGCACACATAAAATAAGTAAGAACCAGATTCAAGTCCCACTGCGGCATCACAAACGGAATAAAAGGGAAAAGGTGAGTAATGCCTTTGAGAAATCTATTTACAACAGGGGACTTGAAAAGAGAGGGCTGTTCAGGGAGCCTGAGAAAGGCCGACATTGCAAAAAAGTAGCCCTTAATAGTTCCCAGAGCAGAGCCCTGCTGGGCCAGAGAAAGAATGAACAAAAGGAGTTCTGAAGGAGGGGCAGAAAGGGGATCCACACCCTTTGCTGTACATCATGCCACAAATTTGTTCCACCTGAAGGCGTATACCGATTTAGTGGAGGGACGCCTGGCTGCCAGAATGATATCACAGACTTCAGGAGGCAAGTCAAAAGGAATCAACTGTCGCTGCACAATCTCCACGCATGTAGGTGGAGGCTGGGCAGGTTCGGGTGGTGGACCGTCCCCTGCTGCTGCGACAGAAGATCCTCCCAAACAGGCAGTCGGATCGGGGATCCATGCTCATACTGAGTAGCTTGAGATACCAAACTCTTCGAGCCCAGTCTGGGGCCACAAGAATGACTTTGGCCCGGTCGCGCCTGATCTTCTTCAGCACTCCAGGTAGAAGTGGTATAGGCGGAAAGGCGTACAATAGACCGCAACTCCATTCCTGACGAAAAACTTAGCTGAGCGAGTGCAGCCTTGGAAATTCCAACATGCAGAAGTGATGACATTGCGCGTTCTCTACGGTGGCGAATAGATCTAATCAAGTCTCTCCCCATTGTTGAAAGAGACCTTGCGCCACCTCCGAGTGAAGACGCCATTCGTGATCCATCATGCACCTGCAGCTGAGTTTGTCCGCCCTGGCAATCAAAGAACCTGCCAAGTGTTGACCTGTCAAGGAAATGCCTTGACGTTCCAGCCATGTCCAGAGACGCAGAGCCTCCTGACATAGGGTCCACGACCCCACCCCGCCTTGTTTGTTTCTATACCACATGGCGGTGGTGTTGTCTATGAACATCTGCACTACACTCCCCTTGACAGAATGCTTTTAGTGCAAGTAGGATCGCCCAGTGCTCCAGAAGGTTGATATGGAGCCTGGACTCCGCCGGAGACCAGAGGCCTCTGATCTCCGGCTCTCCCATGTGGCCGCCCCATCCCAGGAGGGACGCATCCGTCACCACTGTGTGCTCCGGTTGGGGAAGGGAGAGTGGGCTGCCGCTGACCCAATGCCGGTTCGGAAGCCACCACTGCAACTGTTGCGCAGTGCCCTCCGAGATCTAAACGTACTCGGACAGGTCCCCTAGATGCTGCACCCACTGGAACTTCAGGTCCCACTGCAGAGCACGCATATGCCATCTGGCATGATTGGTCAGCAGGATGCAGGAGGCCATGAGGCCTAGCAGCCTCAAGGTCATCCTGACCGAAACCAAGGACAAGGGCCGAAAGATCAGAATCATAGTCCTAATGTCCCGGACTCTGTGTCGAGAACTGCTCCAATAAAGAGAAGCTTATGAGAGGGAACCAGGTACGACTTGGGCACGTTGATGGGAGAACCCCAGCAAATGAAGGAGGTCAGCCGTAGTCTGAAAGTTGGTGACGACTGCCTGGGGAGAGCCCGCCTTCAACAACCATTCATCGAGGCAGGGGGAAGACTTAACACCCCTGACCTGCGCAGATGAGCTGGGACCACCTCCATCACTTTCGTGAACACCCGAAGGGCGCTGGTAAGGCTGAAGGGGAGTACAGCAAACTGAAAATGCTCCTGGCCTACCGTGAACTGTAGGTAACGCCAGTGGGCCGGCAGGACGAGGATGTGAAAATATGCGTCCTGCAAGTCCAACGCTACCATTCAGTTTTCAGGGTCGAGGGCAGCCAAGACCCGAGCCAGAGTCAACAACTTCTCCTTCCGGAGGAAGCGATTTACGTTCCTGACGTCCAAGTTGGGGAGCAAGCCCCCTTTGTCCTTCTTGGTGACCAGAATGTAGTGGGAATAGCAAACAGGTCCTACCTCTGGCCCAGGAACGCGCTCGATAGCCCCCTTGGCCAAGAGGGCCAAAACTTCCTGTTGGAGAAGAGCAAAGTGATCCCCCGACATGCGGTGGAACTGAGGTAGCTCGGCTGGGGGTGGTAGACTCTAAGGAGGGAGTAACCCCTCCGGACAAGTTGCAGCAACCACTTGTCAGAAGTGACAGAACGCCGGTGGGTGGCAGGATTCGACATCACCTTCCCCACTGGCGTTCTGTCACTTCCGACAAGTGGGTACGACCTGAAGCTCAGACTAGGAAGGTTTTGAGGTGGGCGTTGAAGGGGCAGAGGTGGACTGACCCTCATGCCGGCCCATGGAGCCACCCCGGCGGCCTCCACGCCCACGGGCGCCCTAAGTTTAGTTCTGAGCAGACTTTTGGCTGAACGAATGGGCAGGGGCGCATCTGCCATTGCTATGAAAGGAATGAAAGGTAGATGTGGCCGGGCGCGTGGTGGAAAGGCCCAAGGGCTTGGCCGTAGCTCGAGAGTCCTTAAAACACACCAGTGCAGTGCCGGCCTTATCACCAAACAGGCGAGTGTCGTCAAAAGGCATGTCCATGAGTGAGCTCTGGACGTCCAGGGAGAACCCAGTGGACCTCAACCAGGCGTGGCGACTAAGTGCCAAGGTTGTGGAGATTGCCCTACCGAAAGAGTCCGCGGTGTCCAAGCCACAACGAATGGTGAACCTAGCAGCGTCCTTTCCCTCAGCCGCAGCCTGAGACAGCACAGTCTGGACCTCCTCCGGGCACTGAGGCAACACCTCAGCCATGGAATCCCACACCGCGTGGGAATAGTGGCCCAGGAGGCATGCGGTGTTCACTGACCGCAGTCCTAACCTGGCCGAAGAGAACACCCGCTTGCCAAACTGCTCCAATTTTTTAGAGTCCTTATCCGGCAGAGCCATGGGAAAGGCACTCAGACGTAGAAGCTTGAATGACCAGACTTTCGGGTGTAGGATGAGTGGTCAGAAAGGCAGGGTCACCCGGCGCCGGGCGATGGTACTGGGCGACGTTCTTATCCACAGGGGCCCCTGTGGCGGGCCGTGACCAAGCGCCCAACAAGACTTCGGTGAGGGCATCATTAAAAGGCAGCCACTGCTCCGATGAAGTGGACGCCGGCTGAGGCACCTCGGTGAGGAGATTTGTCTTCAGGGACGCCATGGGGAGATCGAGGTTAAGGACCTCAGCAGCCCGACGGAGCACCACTGTATACGAGGCACCTTCCTCCATTGTGGGAGGGGGAGAGGCAAACCCCGGATCAGAGGAGACGTCAAGGCCACCAGCCTCCTCCAAGTCGTCTACCCAGTCCTGCTCAGATTCACACTGACGAGCAAGCGGGTCCTCAGACCCATCCCAGTCATCCTCCTCCGCGGGCGACGTAGGCACAGGCCTCGGCGGCGGGGCAGGGACTGGGAAGGAATAAACAGCGCCCAGGCGGGGACAAATCCCTCCGGGAACCGGGCAGAGGCGGAACCAGCGGTATCCACTGCGGCCCCGCCGGCATAGCCGAGGGCGGCATCGGGGCCGTAGCCGGCAGAATGGGACCTCTTGGTGCCGAGGCCGGAGCCAGGGCTGGATCCGCCAGAGGTGTCAGGGTTTCACGTAGCCGCGCCTGCCTGGCATGGATGTAAACTACAACCCCCATGATCCTCTGGGAGGGGAAGGAAGGTATTTCAGCCAATGAGACGGGCACGTCATTGCACGTAATTTCGACTGTTTCCGGTCTGTTCCTTCGTGCCGAGCTGGAGCGTTCTTGCTCGCTGGAGAGGGGTCCCGGTTCTCGTCAGAGCCTTCCTGCATCTGCGTCCTCTGCTCGGAGTGGCTAGAGGGATGGTAGGATTCTGGATCTGTTCGGCCCCGCGGACCGCTGTGATGGATACTACGCGCTACCGTGTTTTCTTTTTTGGAGTATTTCCATACTTACCTGAAGCGGAGCGCGGTGGATACGGGAACCACGCGCTGCCGTTTTTCTGTTGTTCATTGTTGTTCCACGGATTTCCCTATCAAAGCGGAGCGCAGTAGTTAAAGTCCACCCGCTGCCGTTTTTGTTTCCTTTATTGGTAGATTTAAATGACTTCCGGAGGAGGATAGGAGCGCTGCGACAAGGGAGTCCAGACGCTGCCTTATTCTTAATTCGTTTAATCGCAGTCGTGGAGCGCCATGGTGGTCGCAACCACGCGCTATTGTGTCTTTGAAGACAAAAGGTCTTCAAAGACTTATTCGTTGGAAGCAGAACACAGTGGTGGGGTAACCGCGCGTTTCTGTGTTCCCAGTTGTGGATTAAAACCTGTATTAGGATTAAACGTGCAGGTGCTTCTCTGCAGTGTGGGGCCAAAATCTGTGTTCTAAATTTGCATCATCATTCCCCTTAAAGAGCAGAGTGTGGTGGTTCTTGCTTCCCACGCATTAGCGTGTCGGTGTCTTATTTTAGTGACATTGCAGCAAAGGGTCAAATACCTTTTTTTTTTTCCTTCATGGAAGGATTCTTATCATTTTACACATTATTGTGCTGGAGCTCTGAGAGGGAGGTTTTCTTTCATGGACCAGACTGATAGAAACCCAGTT
Organism: Lissotriton helveticus; assembly: GCF_964261635.1. Lineage (NCBI taxonomy): Eukaryota > Metazoa > Chordata > Amphibia > Caudata > Salamandridae > Lissotriton > Lissotriton helveticus. The sequence continues at coordinate 1,352,536,221 of NC_136059.1, read as the reverse complement.
TCTGATTGAACCTGCTTGATTCTTGGTTAGCCATGCAGCAGGTGATGTGGCTTGAGAATGTATCAAGTGGATGTTGTATTTCAGTTTTGAACAGGTAGATTATAGCTTAGTGAGACCATCTGAGAGTAGTCTTGTGTTATATGCACTGTTTATATTTGTATCTTTTGTCATTTCAGGCTCCCTTCCTTGCTGTCCCTTCCCTTTCCTTTCCCTCGCCTAATGGCCCGAACACTCTGTGTATTACATTTAGAGTGTTGGTGACGTTGTGAGGTGGACAATTATTTGCGGCAACTGGATTCTGTGGAGCGCAATCTGACAGGAGGAGTCGACGGACCGGCAGGATCCCGACACGGGACCTTTGGGCCCAAAGGCACACCGGTGGGAACCCGAGGCCTAAACAGGCTGTCCATGGCAGCAAGGAATTCTTGCATTTGTGCTGGGGTCGCCGACGGACCCGGGTAAGGCGGGTAGGCCGCTGGACTCCCAGGCTCCGAATGCGCTGCAGGGGCGGACTCCCTGTACCCCTCGTCCGCATCCGAGGATCGATGGGGGGGACATCGGAGAGCGAACACGCTTCTTTGACTTCTTTTTGTGTTGTCTCTTACCCAATTCCGAGGGCGAAGACTTGGATCCCAAGGAGCGGTGATGACGGCTCCGCGATCGGTCACGGGAACGACCCCTGGACTTCGAGCGACACGGGGACAAGTGCCAAACTTCAAGTAACTTCAAGCACCGCTCCCTCAAGGCCTTTGGGGTCATAGCCCTACAGTCCAGACAGGACCGGGAGTCAAAGCCACACTCCAGGCAGTAGAGACAGACGTCATGAGGGTCCGCCACCGACATATTGCGACGGCAGGCCCCGCAGGACTTAAAACCAGGCATCCCTACTTGCACCAGAGAAAACCAACACAAGACAAAAAGTCTCAAAAAGATAGTCAAAAAATCTGAGGTACGTGCTCTAACCGGATCTGCGCTTACTGGCGCGGAAAAAGAAAGAACTGACGTCAGAGCACATGGGTGGCGCCTAAGTAGTCTCCGTGATGTCATCTTGGATCCCGAGGAGCGGTGATGACAGCTCTGAGATCGGTCACGGACACGACTCCTGGATCTCGAGCGGCACGGGCCGAGTGCCAAAATTCAAGCAACTTCCGGCGCTGCTCCCTCAAGGCCTTCGGGGCCATAGCCCTACAGTCCAGACAGGACCGGGAGTCATGGTCACGCTCCAGGCAGTAGAGACAGACGTCGTGAGGGTCCCCACCGACGTATTGCGACGGCAGGCCCCGCAGGACTTAAAACCAGGCATCCGTGATTGCACCAGAGAAAACCAACACAAGACAAAAAGTCTCAAAAAGATAGTCAAAAAATGACAGAGGTACATGCTCTAACCAGATCTGCGCTTACTGGCGTGGAAAAAGAAAGAACTGACATCAGCGCACATGGGTGGCGCCTAAGTAGTCTCCGTGATGTCATCTCGGCGCATACGATGCCAGCGACGGTAGCGGAGCCGCACAACGCCACCTACTGACGCGCAGGGGTACTGCTAGCAAAACTTTCCAGATCCAGTCTGACGCCTGGGGATATTCTAAGGTAAGGAATCTATCACTAACGTGTCTCTTTCAGATTCATATGTTTATACATTTTCTTTTTTGTGCACAGAACTTCAGTCTACCAAATTTCATTAGAAAGGAAATCTCAGCATCCCAACGTTGAAAGCCATGATCATAATGATAAAGAGCACAACAAAATCAGCCTCTAGCCCTTACTTACCCAAATCGGTCTCCAAGATAAGGAAACTTCACACAAAGGCACAACTGTGACAAATACGGTGCCAATAGGCAGTGGATGAATTAGTTTGTTTTGTCATGTGCAATTGTTCATGTAAATTTATCGAATTCACTCTTTTGAAAGTGCTGCAAAAGTAACACTTGGTCCCCTAATGTATTTCCAAGCATTTCTCATGTCACCAAGAAGATGATCAAGCATGTAGTGAGGGCATAAGTACAGTAAAAAACTGTTGCTGCTTCGATTAAAAATGGCACAAGCATACAAAACTGAAACTTCCATGCTGCCACTTCAGATGGAAGAATTTCAAAGTCAACTTTCAATCATGCGATAACCAACTACTTAGAACCTTAACTTGTGCATTATCCACATGCACAAGTTAAGGTTGACCATGGCTTTTCTTTATCTTCAACAACAGTGCTGCAGCCTTTACCTGCTATTGCACTGAGGAAATCCTTAGCGAATATACTTACTGCAAATTAACAGTTGTCTTTTCTTTAGAAGTGTAAAGCAGTTTAAGTAAAATATCCAGAAGTCTGTTCCTCAGAAGGATCAGATTAGCCGACACAAGACCTCCAAACTCCTCTTCTGTCCCTAAACAAAATGTACATCAATTAGTCATTAAGAATACATTGGCTAAAAGCAAAAATATTTTTTCAGTTTAAAAAAAAAAAAAAACATTGATGTAGAAGCCCACAGCATTGAAGGGAACTACTTTATGAGTGGATGTGCTCTTTGAAAAACAGCAGAATGCAGTCACTCACAGTGAAGTTAGGCAAAGTCTGAAGTGGGATGACCAAAGGCTGTATGCTGTACTGGGTGTTCGAAAACTTTGAGTGACACACCAACAGACCACTGGTTAAAAAAGGCTGGCTAAAAAGCCCCTATAAGCGAATATATTATATGTATAATTTTAGTATAATCAAAAGGTCTTGGCTAACAGACCTAAAAATGCACAGTAACGATCAGCAAACTGACAAATCTTACTTTGCTTGTAACCAGAAAAGACATACTAACAACATAGTAACAAGCTCACTGCTGGTTAGCAGATATAGAAAGCCTCATTAACATAACAAAGAGATTAATAAATGAAAGTCTATTTTATTTGAAAACAACAGGATAAGTCACTAGTTTAAATCGGTTGCCGGGGAGATTTGTTACACAACTGCAGGTCACAAATTTGAAAACAGGGGCGATGATTCCCCTTGACGTTTCCACTGTGGAACTCACTGATATAACTCAGCAAAGGAGGTGAACACAAATTCTTGGTTGTTTGTGCTTATTTAGGGATGGGGTAGTCAGCACTGTATGCACTTTCTGCACTGCCAAAACACCTAGTTGAGGCACAAGGTACAGTTGTCTCCTGGACGACACCACACTTGAGGTACTACACCTCATCGCCTTCGGTCAGGCATAGGATGTCAACACATTTATAATACCACTGATTGCACTACCTGTAGTCTTTTGTAGGGGGACTTGGAAAACAAGCCTGCCCAGTGGCTCAGCTTCCACTTAGGGAGATCAACTGACAAAGTGGTACAATAATAATTCCAGTAGGTGTACACGGAAGTCTATCCTTTAGAGGTACTAATACTGCTCAAATACATGATAGGCAGCATGAGTAGGACACTTGGTGGGGACAGTATTTGTGGCACTCAGTTTACATAGGGTGCGGTTTTCCTCTTTGCACCATGGTGCGCCTTTAAATAGGTGTGCCATGGGGCGTGGGCAAGGTGGCGAGCGTGTAGGTACGCAGCCCGCTCGCCTCCCGATCCCCGTATGGCCTGGCGCTTCCCAGCGTTGTCCATGAGTTGCTGGAGGCGTAGAGATTGGTGGCAGGAGCACTTTGGCAGGCTCCCTCGCTGCATTCCGACACCTGGTGCACGACAAACGGTGACTCCACGCACCGAGCACCCGACTCCAAGATGGCAGCTCGGACCTAGAGACAGGTCCGGAGAGGCAGCTGGCGAGCTGAAGATGCCTTCGCGGGGCGCCTATGGGGTCTGGTGGCCTACCGAAGCCCCGCCCTCGTTGGGGCAGTAAGGTGGACAACCCCCCTGTGGCTGGGGGGACGGAGAGACCAGCGTCAGCGGAATGGGAGTGCCGGCAATCCCAGGGGCGGCCAGCCCAGTGCTGTCTGGGGGAGCTCCAGACGGAGAAGCCACTGCTACAGCGGGTGGAGACAGCAGCTGTGGAGCTAGAGGTGAGCGGCCAGGTGGCGCCTACAGCCCTCATGTGCCGGTGAGAGCCTGCACCCACTCAGAGCGCTTCTGCACATCGTCGTCCTCTATCACTCAATTAATCAGTACATTTATAGAGCGCGCTACTCACCCGTGAGGGTCTCAAGGCGCTGGGGGGAGGGAGGGGGGGAGGGGGGTCGCTACTGCTCGAAGAGCCAGGTCTTGAGGTGTTTCCTGAAGGTGAGATGGTCCTTGGTCAGTCGAAGGTGTGTGGGGAGGGAGTTCCATGTTTTGGCTGCCAGGTAGGAGAATGATCTTCCTCCGGTGGTGGTTCTGCGGATCCGTGGGACGGTGGCGAGGGCGAGGCTGGCAGAGCGTAGCTGGTGGGTGGGGGTGTAGCACGAGAGGCAGTTGTTGAGGTATTCGGGCCATTGTCGTGGAGTGCTTTGTGTGCATGGGTGAGGAGCCTGAATGTGATCCTCTTGTTGACGGGGAGCCAGTGCAGGTTTCTCAGGTGAGCGGATATGTGGCTGTGGAGGGGGATGTCGAGGATGAGTAGTGCGGAGGCGTTCTGTATGCAGTGGAGTCGTTTGTGAAGTTTGGGTGTGGTTCCTGCGTATAGGGCATTTCCATAGTCCAGTCGGCTGGTGACGAGGGCCTGGGTGGCGGTTTTTCTGGTTTCGGTGGGTATCCACCGAAAGATCTTACGGAGGCCCACCGGGAGGAGCAGGTGTGGGCAGGATCGTGGTCTACCAGGAAGATGACTTTGGCCTGCTACATTGCTGAGCGGGGGGACTCCCAGCGTAGGCATCTTGGTGGTTAGGGGTTACTCAGCATCATACCACAGCACCGGAGGGGGAGCATTGCTGCGAGCCTCGGAGGAGCCAATACCCTGCCTAGCAGCGGCCCAACTCAGGCCATCCCGCGTAAAGACCCTGATCCAAAGGACGATCACCGGGGATGAGGCCCACCACGTGGGAGGCACAATTGATGCTGGGGGATCCTTGTGGGTGAGTAGGTGAGTGTCTTGAGAGCCCACTCCCCTAGCTAGGAGCACTCCTGTGGTGCCCTGGCGTCCGGCTAACGAGACGAGCATCACTTTGCCCGCCCTTGGAGGCAGACAGCGGCGGCCCTGTAGCCAATGGGCAACATAGATGCTGGGAGTCTGAATGAAGAACTGCTGCTGGCCCCCCAGCAACAAATAAAGGACGCTTGCAACGAGCCCCTTTCGCCCTGTCTAAGGGGAGATCCCTGCATATTGACTGCTTCCTTGCCCCCTCAGCTGCAACCTTGCCATGTCCACCACGCGGTGAAAGGAGAAGGAAAAAGGGAAGGATGATCGGAGTGTGCAGGACCTGTTCACTAAAATGTCGGGTGCGGCTGGTGGAGGGTGCCGCACCTCCCCAGCTCATCCCAGGGGACAAAAGGCGGAGAGTGCGGACGAGCCAGTCACAAAGGGCCTTCTTGTCCCAGCTCTTCTCAGCCCTGAGAGACGATCTCCATGTCTTCAAGAAAGAGTTTACTGACGAAATGAAAGAAGTGCGCAGGGACTTCGACACGGTGGGCGAAAGGCTGGCGACCATGGAGGATCATGAACAACCTCGCGATGAGTAAGTTGAACAATTGCAGGAAGAAATGATTTGTTTGCAGGCCCAACAAATTGACCTCCAGGCTCATGCAGAGGATTTGGAACACCGCTCCTGTAGAAACAACAGATGAGTGAGGGGGATCCCTTCCAGCGACGTAGACAAGGATATCACTGGGTACCTTCAAGATCTGTTTCGCCATGTGCTGCAAGAGTCTCCAGACTTCGAAATTAAAATTAACAGGGCTCACAGAGTTGGCCTGCAACGAAGGGCCCCGGCGCCTCCTCCTGACATCTTGGCCTTCCTGTCGGATTTCCAGCTCAAGGAGCTCATCCTACACAAAGCACGAGACGTACAACCTCTGGTCTTTCGGGGGCACACTGTAGCCCTGTATCAGGACTTGGTGGCCTCCACTCTTCAAAAGCGAAGGGACTTTCGTCCGGTTACGACACACCTTCAGGACCAGGGTGTCTCTTACTCGTGGGGGAATCCCTTTCGCCTCATTTTCAAATGGGACGTCAAACTACGACAAATCTGCTCCTTGAAGGAGGCGTGTCAGGTCCTGGGCATAGAACACCCACAGCCGGAGGAGGGTCCGAGCCAAGACAGGAAAAACCAGGGGAAGAGGCGGCAGAGAGTAGGTGGCCAGATGCGCTCGGGGACCCCCTCGAAGCCGAACCCAGAAACAATGGCGCAAAAGAGTCCAGCTGTGCTGGCCTCTCTGACGGCAGAATCCGGACTTGGGGTTGGCATCTGAACTGCTCCGGTGTCAGATAAGTGAACTAAGCAAGCTTGGGGGCGGCGGGCGGTCAAAGGCTGGGGATGCACCGTTGGCCACAGATGCGCTCCACAGACTGTTCCACCAAGAGGACACGGCTGAGTTCTGCGGCTTCTGGACATTTAGTATGGTTTTTATTGTTGGGTGAGTTGGGGTTAGGGTGGGGGGGGGGGGGGGAGTAAAGTCTGATAGCCACGATCCACATGTGCATGATCTACTGGGGCGTCCCGATGACATCATGACAGAGCTTCCGTATTACCCCTGGCGATGGTCCGCTATCCACCCCCGACTCACTAGACTGCGCGCGTGCTGCTTACACTTTGGGCTCAGCTTAGAAGCTATTGTCTCCCTCTCCCTTTACCATGGTGTCTGTGAACATCCTCAGGCTTAATATAAAGGGGCTTAACAACCCGGTGAAGAGGTGTGCAGTCCTGTGTTATCTTGAGAATGCAGAGGCGGATGTGTCTTACAAGAGACTCACCTCCTCCCTAAAGATATCCACTGCATGCGATCTCGAGCCTTTCCCCTCCAATATTTCTCCTCGCTGGGGGAGAAAAAGGCCGGGGTGGCTATCCTCATCGCTTCAGGGGGAGGTGAATTAGAGTGCAGAACTCAAGGGGAGGTTATTAGCTTATACCTTCCAATTTGGAAGCCAACTCCTGGTGGTCGGTTCTATCTACGCCCCTAATTCAGGCCAGGAGAAATTCATCCAAGCTGCACTGGCGGATGTATTAGCGCCGCATGACACTGGTGGGAAGGGACCTCAATATAGTTATAGACTCCAGTATGGACAGGTCACACGCATCTTATTTTCAGGGAGGGGAGCTATCGGAGATGGGAAGCAATGGCTGAAGGAGATGGGCCTGATGGATATATTGAGGGCAGCCCACCCCACTTTAAAGCAGTACACATTTTACTCCCATGCTCATAAGTCCTATGCCCGCTTAGACCATTTCCTGGGGAGGAAGGAGGTTAATGCTGTGGTTAGGGAGACACGCATTGAACCCATGGCTTTGTCAGACCATGATGCATTGACAGTACGGGTTTCACCCAAATACCCACAGTTATGGAAGCCGGAGACCCAAGGAGCATCTGCTTCACAATATTAAGGTGGAACAGCAACTTCTTCGCCGTATTAAGGATTATCTCACGATAAATGACAACCCAGGCACGGCCATTACGACACTGTGGGAGGCATTGAAGGCGGTAGTCAGGGGGGAGCTTATAGGGATCGCAGCGTCCCATAATAAAGTAAAGTAAAGTCCACATTTGTAAAGCGCACAATCACCCGTAAGGGTCTCTAGGCGCTGGGGGCCGTCGGGAAGATTAAGCGAGCTATTGCCCAGAGTCACATGGTGCTGGGCTAATCTGCCGCCGGAGCCGGGGATCGAACCGTGATCCCCAGATTCCAGCGTCAGTCGCCCTGGCCGCGGCGCCACACCTCTATAAAGAGCGCAAGGGGTGAGATCCGCTTTGTCAGCACAGGTACAGGAACTCAATCGGGTACATAGCAGTACTGGGGCCCGAGGGTCTGGCGGCAACTGAAGGCCGTTAGGGCACAATTTGCTGCCCTCGACTTGCATAGAGCAGAATATGCAGCGGTCCGCCTACAACATTGTTACTATGTCGGAGGGGATCGCACAGGCCGACTCCTAGCGAACCGGCTATGGGCCAAGAGACAATGCACACAGGTCTCCCCGCTACAGGGAAAAGGGGGTAAATTAGAGGGGATATCGAGATAGCTCACGGGTTCCGTGACTTATCAGAAGCTTTACGCAGCAGACTCTCAACCCAGGGCCAACACCAGCAGCCTACCTACAATCTGTCACTATGTCCGCCCTGTCCCCAACCCAGGCAGCATCCTTCGATGCTCCCATTCGCCTAAAGATTATTACAGCGATATCCCGCCTGAAACTGCTTAAATCGCCGGGACCGGACGGGTTCCCCTCTATTCTACAAGAAATTCTGCTCCACCCTAGCACCAATTTTAACTAGGCTCTTCAACACCTTTGGGGGCCCCACTCAGATCCCAGACACCATGCTTGCGGCCGCAATAGTCGTCTTCCCCAAACCAGGGAAAGACTAGCAACAATGCGGCTCATACCGCCCGATTTCTCTTCTAAACGTAGATTTTAAGATCTTTACGGGTATCCTTGCGGTGCAGTTGAGCCCTTGCCTGCCAAACTTGATAGACCCCGATCAAGCAGGGTTTATCCAGACCCACCAATGCAGTGATAACACGAAAAGGATACTCCATCTCAACAACAAGGCCCATCAAACACGAATGGATGCTCTCCTGCTGACGAATGACGCTGAAAAAGCGTTAGATCGGGTAGACTGGGGGTTCCTGGGACACACATTGCCGAAATTTGGCTTAGGCGAGAGGTTCAGAGAATGGTTATACTACTGCTATGCCAAACCTACGGCCTGTAGAAGGGTCAACAGCGTCTCCTCCGGGCCCTTTGCAATTCAAAGAGGGCCTGTTCGCTCTTTACATAGAAACTTTGGCGCAGCGTGTTAGGGATAATCCTAGAATTCGGGGGTTCCCATTTGGGGGGGGAAATGCATCCCAATAGCCTCTATGCAGATGACTTACTGGCGGCCTTGATGGACCCTGGGCTCTCCCTTCCCGCCTTCCTCAAGGAGTTGGATGCATTTGGCCAGGTATCTGGCTTTCGGGTCAACGTGGCTAAGTCCCTGGCATTGCTTCCATCACCGCCTCCTCCGACACCCATGGGCGACTGGCTAGCCGGCATAAAGGTGGCAGATGCAATTCCTTACCTGGGTTTAGATCTAGCGGACGGTCCAACGAACGGCTCAGCTGAACTACTCTAGGCTGTCGCAAGAAGCTGTGAAAGATCTGGGTGCTTGGAGCAAGCACCACTTATCTCTCCTTGGGAGGGTAGTGGCGGTCAAAATGTCCCTACTTCCTAGAGCGCTTTACCTGTTTCAGACTTGGCCGGTTCAGCCCCCCGCTGGAGTAATCACGTCGATGCAGCACAGCATTAGCCAGTTAGTATGGGCAGGGAAAAGACCGAGGATGAGCAAGGTCCTAGGATACATGCGCCCTGAACATTGGGGAATAGGAATAACAGATCTTCTTAGCTACAATAAGGCAGCACAGCTGCGGTACTTGGTGGAGTGGGCGCGGCCAGAGTCCTAGAAGCGGTGACTTTTCCAGGATAGAGCGCTGACCGGCATCCCGCTATGGTTTTGTTTCAGTTTTTGGTTTCATATAAAAGCAGTATTTTTCACTTTGCAATGTACTTTTTGCCTTGACAGTGTTACGGATGTACAACCCTATCTGCGAGCAATATACCCTTTTCACATTGCATAATTATACGTATGTTAGGTGTTATTTTTGAAAATGCTAATAAAAACATTTAAACATAAATAGATGTTGTTAGAATTGGGGGTCTCTGGTTGGCACAGGTATGTAATTGTGATAAGCAGGGACCCTCTCCTCTAAGTCAGGGAAAGGGAATTACCCCTTAAGAATAACCCCTGCTCACTCTTTAGGTTGCGTGGCGCGAGCAGTCAAGGCTAATCTCAGGAGCGCTGTCAGTTAAGCATTTGTAATCACACACAACAAATACACTGATTCCCCCACAAATGGACACCAGGCTGTAGGTTGGATAAAAAATAAGTGTACTTTATGTAAAAATATAGGTTCAGGATGCAAGTACTATCACAAGACTCATATAACGCTTTAGAATGGGGGGCCACAAGATTTCAAGATGGCAAGTGCTCTTTACAGTTCATACGAATATTTTAGGCTGCTTCCATATAGTTCTAATCACCTTCAAAATAGTTCCAATACGCTCAGTGCAATATCTTTGGGCTCTGGTGCACGGCTTGTTGAGCCTGTGCGCTCTGTAACGCTTCCGTTTCGCCTCGATCGGGTGGGGAGGATCGGCCTCGCCGATTCTCACGCGTCTCGCGGTGCGTCGCGTACGGCGCGGTCAATTCTGTGGTAGGGTACGGAGCGTACAGAAGCCAGTTGCTGCGCACAGTGCTTTACGTGGAAATAAGAACATGGCGGGCCCCGAACCCATGGCAAGCACTGTGCGTAGAGGAAAAAAGAAGTTTCTGGGGGCACTCCGGGTCACGCGACGCCCTCAGTAGGGCGAGACGTACTTGGGGAGTACGTTCAGGCGGCGGAGCGAACCTTGGGGTCTTTCTCAGCGGCGGATGGTTCCCAGCAGGCGGGGTGCGGCACGGGACCTCTCAGTAAGCAGGCCGGACGGGCCGTTGCGGGCACCAGGCAATCCTCCGGTTCACCACAAGGGTGGGGCCGGTTTTGGGCCCCTCTGGGCCGTTTTTGTTACAGGGCCGTTCCTGCAGCATAGCTGCAAAATCGGCCTGCAACAAAATCGGGCGAAAACCGGCCCCGGCAAAGAGCTCAGACCTCCCTCCAGGGGGCCGGCCGAGCACCTTGCCGGGGCCGGTTTTAGTTCCCAGTCCGGCCCTGTCAGTACGGCCCGTACTGGAGGATGGTCCCTTCGAGGTGCGGCACGGCCTCTTCCGTGGTCAGAGGGCAAAGCAGGATGACCGGGTGCGACGCAGCGCACGGGCGACTGTCCAGGCTTAGGGATGCGCTCAGGACCGGGAGGGGCGAGGGAGCACTCCAAGCACTCCAGTGACGAGCGAGGTAAAAGAGGAACAGGCGGCCTGACCCGAGGGACAGAGAGAGGCTCTGGCAGAGCGAGGCTCTCAACGGGCAGAAGGGCGGGCCGCTCCCGAGTGTCACGGCTCTAGGAGGGGGCGAGGGGGTGCAGGCTCAACTCCGGTGGGAGGAAACACGCGGCTCAGTTTGCAGACGAGCCAAGGCACAAAGAACCCACTGGTCCTGGGGTTCACTTCAGGGGGCAAGCTCAGACAAGCCCTTGGAGATCGTTTTGAGCACAGCAAAAGTCCTTTTGGTCTTCTCCTCTCCTTCCTCAGCAAGGCAAACTGCAGGCCAGTCCTTCAGCTTCTTATTGGTCCTTCTAGTTGGGCAGAGGTTCGTTGTGGTAAAACTGGATCTGATTTCTTAGGAGTAGGGCTCCTACATTTATAGTCAGTTACTTTTGTCTTTTCAGGCCAGGGGGCCTTTGCATAGTCCTTTTCAGCACTGGAGCACTTTGTTGTGTGGACTCTGTCTTTTCCTTTCAGTGTGTGGTGCAGGGACAGCAGACGCTCCACAGGAGGTGGAGCCGGCATTGAGATGACAAGTACAGTCAGGAGCACCTTGTTGACAGTCTTCCCCCTTCCTGGGCTAGGTGTCGGGCAGAGTCATCAGTCGCTCCCCAGGAGGTGGAGCCAGCATTGTGGTGGCAGAGCACAGCCCTATTCAGAGTCAAGGGGCACTCCCACCACCCACCTTGGTGTAATCCCTCCATTCACCACCGGTCATCCCCAGCCCTGTCAATCACACAACCCAGACAGCAGATACACATCCTGGCAGAGGCGGGCTGAAATGGTTAGGCAAGCAAATGCTAACTTTCTAAAAGTAGCATGTGCAAACACAGGATATTAAAATAAACTTTACTAAAAGAAGTATTTTATTATTCTGAGTTCAGGCATACTAAACTTGACTTTCTACCATGCTCCCTGAGTCTGCTGGGATTATAGAGTGTAATAATTCCAGCAGCCCATTCTGGCCTATGGAGAGTAGGTAGCCTTACAATAGTGAAAAACGAAAATGGCTTTAATTCACTATTAGGCATGCCACACACACCAGGGCATGTTCTACCTTATGCTTACAATGCACCCTGCCCTTAGGCCTACCATAGAGGTGACTCACATGAAGTAAAGGGAAGGTTTAGAGGCTGGCAAGTGTGTGCACTTGCCCAGCCAGCATGACAGTACCAGACTGCACGCAGGTTCTGCAATGGCAGACCTTAGACACATTTTAAAAGGCTGCTTCTGTGGGTGGCGCCACCAGTGCTGCCGGCCCACTAGCAGTGTTGGCAGTTACAAGCCCTGGCACTCCTGGTGCACTTAACTGGGGACTGACAGTAAATCCAATCAGCCAATCATGGAAATCAATTATAGGTACAGGTTACATTGGGAGCACTTGCACTGCGGCACGGATTGGCTGTGGTGCAGTGCCCTGAGCAGCGAACACCAGCAAAACATCTGAGGCACATCAGCAAAAAGTGGAAGGGAGACTCACGCCAAGGTGCCAGGTCTAACAGATGTGCCATGCGGAAACAGGGAAAGTGCCCCCAGTACAGAGAATGTGCTGCCCTCTGGGCAGCCCCAAACTCATACTGCCCTGGGGGCAGCGCATTCAAGTGAAATATGGAGCGGCTGCTTCAAAGCCACTCTGTGTTTTAATGTGCAGGTGGCAACCCGCCTGCACTTTGAGGAGGGATAGGAGATCCTTTTGCAGGTGGGTGCAGTGAGTAACTGTACCCACCTGTAAGGGGATGTCTGGGGATCCACAGGACCCCCTTCCCTGTTCCAGAGAGCTACCATAAGGGAGCACACTGACAGTGCGCCAACTTTTTGTAGGGCACGTTCAGTACACCTCCTGACAACTTCTTTGCCTTCACACTTGTGACCGTAATACAGCACGGGCACAGAGGAAAAGATATTTTTCTCATTTGCTTGGGGGGACACCCCATGCAAATGAGGGCATGCCCTCTTGAGATCGCACTGGTGCACATGTAGCGCCAGCGCCATCAGTATTACAGAAGAGGCTGCACAAGTGTCTTCGGCCCCTTTTGTAATGCCAAAGTGCCCCAAAGGTGCACAAAGCAGGCGCATATGCCCGTTGCGCCTCCAAGGTTCTTTCTGCCAAATGCCCCCCAGGTGTATCTGGTGCAGACAGCTACAAAAGTTCCTGAGCAGTAGGGAAAATTACTGTGTGTGGTATAAAATGTCAGTTAAAGTAACAGTTAATTATGCAATAAAACAATTCATGTACTGTTACGAATTAGACATCTATTACCTATTCGAGATGACAAAGAACCTTACCAGCTTCAAGATTTTCTTCGTTATTTACTTCCATGACTACAAACTTCTCACATACGGCAAATGTTGGCAAAGTAGAGGAGATGAATTGTCCGAACCTTTCAGATGAATAAAAGGATAAAATATTTATTTGGACTACATTAGCTAAGATGAGTGAATGCATTTTCGTGTGTTGCAAACCATTTTCAGAAACTAAGTACAAAACGTTTAAAAAACACAATGTCCAAAATTTCAAGTAAAAAGAAGTACCTTAAAAATGACCAATTCACTGGAGAGTAGCTGAGGCAAAAATAATTATATTTAACCCCAAGACAATTTTACTTACATTCATGCTCAACGGTGAGTAAAGCTTCCAGTTTCAAGGAAACCATAGAAGGGGAAAATGTTACTTATGCAGTAAGCATCTGTTCGTGGCAGGTAGTATTGCAGATTCACATGCTTAGCATAATCCTGCCATCTAGTGTTGGCCTCGGATGTGTGCAAGTTGTTTTTCTTCAAAGAAAGTCTTTCGAGTTGCGAGGTTGTGCGACTCCTCCACTTGGTGGTAATGAGCAAGGTCATCAACTCCATTGTTGGATTGTTTTCCCGCAAGGCGAGTAAGGATGAAATGTAAAGAAAAGCATACTATGTAAAGATGTCCATGCAAAAGGAGTTTGTGAGAAATAGTGAAAGTAACTGTAACGAGGACAGGCGTCCAGGGAGGAGGGTGGGTGCTTGTGAATATATAACATAACATAACAGGTGTATTTGTAAAGCGCACGATTACCCATAGGTGTCCTGGCGCTGAATAACAGATGTTTATTGTTACCCAACTCAATGGTACTCATTTTATCGACCTCCGATGGATGAAAGGCTGAGTGGACCCCCCGGGATTTGAACCTGTGACCATGAGGTCGAACATAGGCCCCTGCAGTGGATGCTTTAGTCCACTGTGCCACCAGACCCGGTTAAATCTACACTACATGCCAGGAACAGATGCTTACTGGGTAAGTAACATTTTCCATTCGATGCATGTGTGGCTGTATATACACATGCTTGGCACAGAGAGAAATGCAGTCCCCCTCCATAAGCACTGGCTTGCCCTGTGGGAGTTACAGCTGTTTCAAATAGTGTATGTAGAACTGCTTGGGCCACATTGGCTTGTTTTCAGGTCAGTACATCTACAAAGTAATGTTTTGTAAAAGTATGTGGTGTAGACAATGTAGCTGCTTTACATATGTCAGCTATAAGTATATTTCCTAGGAAGGCCATTGAAGCCCTCTTGGAATCCCTCTGGACTTTAGTTTTTTTTTTGTTGCATTATTTTAATTGGTCTTTGCGTGTGTCTTTCTAAAAAGACAGCACGCAATTGGGCAAAGGCGGATGCATGTCGCACCTTTCCCAATAAATGTATCCGCCCACGACCTACGGCTTGTAGTTACGAGCAGGGGCGCCAGCTGTTCGGGGTCATGTCACCATCTGTTTATAATAAGCACCATCGGCGCGCTGCCGTGCTCACTCGCCCCCACTTCTCTCTCGCACAATTGTTTTTACCCAAACCTCCATTCAGATGCCACATGCACACGCACAGCCCTGCCAATGCTCTGTTTGCAATAAGAAACGTGTGCATTCACTGTCATGCTAGGCCTATTGCTGTTAACTTGTGGAAGGAGGAAGGCAATCTTAACTTTAAGGTAAGCACCCTATTAATCTTATGTTTGACCTCACAACCGCAGGTTCAAACCTCAGCGCGTCTGCTCAGCCTTTCATCCTACTAGAGGCCACCAAACTCATTAACATTCATTTGGTTGGCATAAACATCTCTTACTCGGCACCAAGATGCAGCATACTCCAGCCCCGCCTTCACTTGCACACTGGGATAACTCACTTTCACCTCCTTTCAATTCGGCTCCTGATTTTCTCTATTGTGCTTGCTTTCTGATTTGATACTGGCATTATATAATGCAATCTTAACTTTAAGGCAAGCACCCTATTAATCTTATGTTTTACCTCACAACCGCAGGTTCGAACCCCAGCGCGTCTGTTCAGCCTTTCATCCTACTAGAGGCCAACAAACTAATTAACATTCATTTTGTTGGCAATAAACATCTGTTACTGGGCACCAAGATGCAGCATACTCTAGACCCGCCTTCACTTGCACACTAGGATAACTCACTTTCGCATCCTTTCAATTAGGCTCCTTATTTTCTATACTGTGCTCGCTTTCTGATTTGGTACTGGCATTATATAATAGGAGCCAGCAGCGGCGGCGCACAGGCTGCCATCTGTTTAGGGTCAGGTTTCATTTCCAGACCTTGCCGCTTTCATTAGAAGAAGCGTCCCCTCCATCCCACCTCCACAAGAGTGCGCTTTTATTTTCTCTAAAACACAAAGGAACAGAAACTAAATCAATTACACTGACATCTTACTTTTCAGCGGAATCGTCAGCACCGTCTAATGAGTGGACCTTGGCCAACAAGCCTACACTGGAAGGCAACAAGCAGCTGCTACAGTAGTTAAAGCTCCTTAAAGGCCACTCATGTCTTGGGGAGGAAAGGAACGATCCTCGTGGCGTTTCAGTAAATAGCTACATTGTAATACTTAACCATTTGTTGACCGGATGATCATGCTTCTGGTTAAACAAAACAGAAGAACATTAGCAATCAGCATTTTACCCTATCTGTTGTGGAGAAAAACCAAACCTCTACAGCAGGTAGGCACAGCGTAACTCTACCGAGTGCATATTTTCGTCCCCCCACCTCAGAAATCTGCAATTACTTCTCCTTTCATTCCTTTTTATTTTTTGCATTATGTAGTGCGAATGAAGGTATCAAAGCACTTTACATGAGTACTAGTTTCATTAAAGAAATCTGCCAAGTGGGTGATAAATGTGTTGCATGGCTAAACACTTATAAGGTCCCAAAGGCGAGACCTATTGGCTATGCCAATGCTTGTTGTTTTTTAGCTTTAGCATAGCATGTTTGGATGCATTTAACAATTCATTGTGCAATTCCTGCTTTTAGAAATGATCCTTTGTGAGGTTTTGAGAAAGCAACAAATAGTTGTTGAGCCTTCCTAAATGATTTAGTCCTGTCAATGTAGTACGAGGGTTCGTTTTAAGTCTACGTGTGTAAAGTTTTTTCTGGAACTGAGTTAAATTGGGGGAAAAAAGACAGGAAGTTGAACAGATTGATTACAGTGGAATTGCGAAACCACCTTTGGAAGAGGTTTGAGGTTGGTGCAAAGAACAACCCTGTCCATATGTATTCGGAAGAAGGGTTCTTCTAAAGTTACTGCCTAAGCTCAATGACATATCTAAACGAAGTGATAGCGACCAGGAATGTTACCTTCCATGATAAAATCTGGAGCGGGCAGGATTGGAGGGGCTCAAATGAAGGGCCCATTAATCTTGTTAATAAAATATTGAGATTCCATGTGGGAACTGGTAGCACCCTAGGAGAATGGCTAGTAAGACCTTCCAAGGATGGCTTTGATGACTGGAATTCTGAATGGGGAAATGTGTTGCCTATTTTGTAGGTATGAGGCTACCACCGCTAGATGAAGCCTTACACATGTCAATGCTAAACTAGAGGTGTGGAAATGAAATAAGTAGCAGACAATGTCTTGTACCTTGGCTGCGGAAGGATTAATGTGTTTGGAATGACAATAGTGAACAAATCTTTTCCATTTAGCAGAATAACAGACCCGAGTAGCAGACCTGCGTGCCTCTTTGAGAGTGTCCATACATTGCTGTGGGAGATTGAGGGAACCAAATTCTAGCATCTCAGGAGCCAGATAGCAAAATTAAGGGATTTGAGGTTCGGGTGTCGGATTTCTCCATGGTTCTGCATGAGATGGTCCTGCCTGTTGAGCAGTGATTTGTGGGGAACTACTGAAAGTTCGTGGAGTGTGGTGAACCATGGTTGTCAGGCTGATGTGGGAGCCTCCAGGAAGAGGGTGAGAGATGTCTGCCTAAGTTTGTGAACCTCAAACGGAAGCAGTGAGAGAGGTGGAAAAGCATAAGAAAATACCCCTGATCAACTCATCTATAGTGCATTGCCCTTCGACAGCAGAAACCTGGAGGCGAAGTTTATGCAGTTTTTGATGGGGCGAATAGATCTATTTTTGGTTGTCCCCGAAGCTGGAAGTAGTCGAAGAGAGCTTGCGGGTTAATTTCCCACTCGTGAACTTGTTGGCGCCTCCTGCTGACATCTGCACAGTTGTGTCCATTCCCGGTAGGTACTCCGCTAACAGCTGAATGTTATATATTGGAGAGCCCACCTCCAAATGGTCTGGGCTAAAAGAGAAAGCTGAGGGGATTTGGTGCTCCCTTGCGTTTGAAGATAATACATGGCTGTCATGATGTCTGCTTTGATAAGCACTACCTTGCCAATCAGGTGAGGAAAGAAAGCTTTCAGCGCTAGGTGAACAGGTATTAACTCTGGGAGATTTATGTAGAGAAGTCGCTGATTGGGTGTCTAGTGTCCCTGGACAGTTCGAAGTTGGGAATGAGCTCCCCATCCCTTAAGGGATGTGTCTTTTCTAGTAATCTGCGGAAACTGGGTCTAGGAAGGACCCTCCTTTTAACAGCTTGTTGTTGTCACACCATTGCAGAGAGTGGCAATCTTGACAGCCTACCAATTCTAGATCTTCCTATTGACACTCCGCTTGAGCCCATTGGTGCCCTAAGCACTACTTTAATGGATGCATCCATGTTTAGTCTGGATGAGGTACCATGGCTATACATGAAGCCATTGTACCGAGGAGACGCATAACTGCCCTCACAATTACCTGTTGACCTGGTTGAAATTGGGGAATGAGTGCCTGGACTGATAGCATCCTGGCAGTTTTCCGGTAGACTATTCCTAGTTCTGAGTTGAGAATTGCTCCTAGGTAAGGTTGGAGGGGGGATTTTAAGGTGCTAATTGTAAGGCCTAGGTTCTGAAGTGTGTTGGTAACACTTTTGACGAGTTGCACTTTTGATGATCCAGCAGTCTAGGTAAGGAAAGACAAGAATGCATTGTCTGTGCAGGTGAGCAGCTACTACCGCAAGACATTTTGGTAAAGACCCTGGGCACAATAGTGACCCCAAAGGGGAGCACTTTGAACTGGTAATGCTGACCGTTTATTACAAACCTGAGATACTGGTGATGAGCTGTGTGAATAGAAATATGAAATTAGGCATCCTTGGGGTAGAATGCGCCATGAAGTCGCCTTGTTGTAATAACGGGATCACAACTTGAAAAGGAACTATGTGAAAATACTCTTAGAGAATGTACTTGTTTAGGGGTCTAAGATCCAATACTGGTCTCAGGGACCCGTCCTTTTTGGGAATAAGGAAGTATAGTGAATAAATTCCCATGCCCTGTTGGTGGAGTGGAACAGGTTCTATAGCTCCTTTTTTGAGGAGTGCTTGTATTTCTTCTCTAGCCAACTTTTGATGTTGTGGGGAAAGTCTGATTTTGCGAGGTGAAATGATGGAAAGTGTGGAAGTGAGCTCCATACAATAACCATGTTGGATATTATCAAACACCCACTGGTACGAGGTGTCAAGTCAAGTCAAAGAAACTTTATTTCGATTGAATTATACAATCATAAAAAGTGCATAGTAAAAACAGTTACATCAAGATTGTAAAAAAGTTATCACATAAGCAATATTAGCTGTAATGAACGACAAAACAATAAGTTTAGTCTTTAGAAAAGGATGTCGCCTATGCGATATGACACGGGTTTATCAATTAAGTGAAAATTGCATATAAAAGTTACAAAGCAAGGTCAGTCAGTTGTAAACGGGTTTTCAGACATGCTTTTAAAAAACAGGCTATACATTTAGCAGCAAATTGTGAGTCTAAAAACTGTAATGCCAAAAGAGCAGGTCTACATCTTCTCAGGCCCATTTGGCGGAGAAGAGGGACTAGCCAGCGTTTACGCGGGGTCTCATAAAAGCTACAAAATAAAATTACATGCAGGGTGAACTGAGGTTCATTACCATCACAGGGGCATCTAATTAATTCACGTGACCAGTCTGAAACCCCGGGGAATGAAACGAGACGATAAAAAGAATCAAAACGGAATCTGGTTAAAACATATCTATCATAGTTTATCAAATAGAAGGACAGATACGACTGCATGCCGAGTGTGGTTTGAATCGTCATTAAATGACTGTTTGAGTGTTTACCAATTTCTGAACACAAGCGAAGATCTCTTAGATGGTTAACACACAAATTCTTCAGAGCCTTCCTCGATATGTCCACAAGTGAGGGAGGGTCTATAAAAAATGTTAAACAGTTCAAATCATTCAGAAAATTAAACACATAAAGTAGCCATGGGATCTTTTTCCAGTAAGTCAGGGATAGGCAATCGGTTATCAGTGACCGAGTAAGATGACATTGCTCTTTGGTCCATATTCGGTGCCAGAGGAGAATCGGTTGGTATCTAATGGTGTCAGTTAGATAATCCAAACCGAGCTCAGTATGACTACCGTAATTTGGAGCGCTTCGAGGGAGGGCTAATACATATTTCAAGAAGCCATTTTCAGTTGTTTGGAGCTCTCCGACAGGAGCATAGCCCCATACGCCCGCTCCATAAGTTGCCACACTGAGACATTTAGCTTGATAGATTTTGAGCAACTCATCAGGAGCGGGCTTTCCCAACTTCCTGGAGAAAGAGGTCAGCGCCGCAGTTGTGCGCTGGAATTGCATTTTTGTACTAGTAGTGGCAGGTTTCCAGGTTGTTTGATCATCTATAAGAATGCCTAGGTAGGGATATGCCCTAACATTTTCCAGTCTGACCTTTTCTATATTTTCTTTAAAAAGAGGTTTCTGTTTTTTCGCTTTCTTGCCTATGTGCATCACAAAAGTCTTGGTCTTATTTACTTTTAAACCCAGGGAAAACATGAATTGGCAGTACTTGTCCAGTTGGAGTTGAAGCTGATTTAGGGTTCTCGCCAATATAACGGAGTCGTCGGCGTATAATAGGACTGGAATGGGCCGGGCGTTTATGCGGGGGAGGTCCTGGCTGCCTTCCAGCATCGCTTGCTCCAGCCCATTTGTATAAATATTGAATAAAAACGGGGCGAGGACGCACCCCTGTCTGACGCCTTTTGCTACGCTGAATGAGTCCGATAGTTCCCCATTGGTGCCATACCTCACACATGCTTTGGCATCAGTGTAGAGTTCTCGGAGGAATTTAAGAAGTGGAGGATCTACCCCCAAATTACTCAGGATCTCCCACAGCTTGGAGTGTATTACGCAGTCAAATGCGGAACTTAGATCAACATACACTAAGTAGAGGTTTCCGCCTTTTGCCCTAGCATATTTGCCCATTAGGAGTGTCAGATTAAGAGCCTGTTCTACGGTGCCCAATCCCTCCTGAAACCCATACTGGAGGTCAGTTAAGATCTTCTTCTCTGTGGCCCAATTCTGGAGACGCTCCAGAATTAATCTCCCGGCAACTTTTCCCAGTGAGTCCAGGAGGGAAATGGGTCTATAGCAGGCTGGATTATCGCGTTCACCCTTTTTAAAAATGGGTAAAAGCACTGATGAAGACCAAGATTCAATTAGGCCGGCCTGAGAAGCTGCAGACATGACTTGCGTAACAATTGGGGACCATAAGTCTAGGTTACTCACAAAAATGTCGAGAGGAACTCCGTCGGGGCCAGGAGCTTTCCCGGTCTTCGAGGAAGTCAGTGCACCTGTGACCTCCACAAGATCGAAATGGAGGTCGATCGGATAAATGTTATCTGTAGTAAAAACTTCCTCTACGGTCCGGGAAACCGGGCCTACAGCGGAGGGATCACCGAAAATCTGTGAGAAATGCGCCACCCATTTTTCAGCAGGAACCGCCACCTCTAAGTGACGGACAGCTGAAGGGTCTACTAGAAAGGGAGACTTAACTGTTCGCCAGAAAAGCGAGCTGTCCTTACTCCTTGTGCTCTCGTGTAATTTGGCCCAGAGATTATTTTTTATTTCCCGTTTCCGGGTTTGTTGGGCCAATTTGTACTTCTTTCTTAGTGTGGCTATTAAGGCCACGTCCCTGTCTTGGCTATGGAGTGCGGTTTTTAGCGCTGAGAGGGCTTTGCGGCAATGGGCATCGAACCACCCCCGTGAATCCTTGTCATGGGCCTTATGTTGGCGAGTGAGCTCCTGCTGAATAGCTTTCAGTATATTAGCGAAGCTAGAGAGGATCATACAAGGAGATGAGGTCTCCGCTAGACAGATGTTAATTAGGGGAAGAGTTTGTTGGATAATCTTCTTGGTAACATCGTGGGGGTTTATCTTGGACCATTTTACTGTAAAGCCGTTTGTTTTGTCCATAGCCAGAGATTGCTGGTTTAGCAAACTAGTCTTGCTATGGGGTAGTGGGGCTGAGTTAAGTATAAGGGTAATACTATTAGAGTAGTGATCGCTTGAAATGTCTGTACCAGTTGTAAAATGTTTCAAGCGGTTCTTTAAAATTTGTGAACACAAGATATAGACAATAGTGGTAGAAAGGCCTCTGCCGTGGAAGGTCGGCTTAAACTCAACGGGAGGATACACTGTTTCATTGGCTAACTCAAGTTCTAAAGAAAAAAGACATTCGTTCAAAGTAATACCAATACTAGAATGGGTAAAGTGTGTCATAGGGGAGTCGTGTTCATCTTGGAGCCCGCAGATACCTGGTACGAGGTGACGTTCCGCCAGGCTGGAAAGAATGTTTGTAGATGACCCACGACTGGTGTGTGATGGGGGAAGAGAAGGTAAGTCAGGGTTTGGTGGTTCTGGCACATGGTTTTGTAAATTCGCCTTT
Source organism: Lissotriton helveticus (assembly GCF_964261635.1). Classification (NCBI taxonomy): domain Eukaryota; kingdom Metazoa; phylum Chordata; class Amphibia; order Caudata; family Salamandridae; genus Lissotriton; species Lissotriton helveticus. Next base: position 1,352,514,169 of record NC_136059.1, on the reverse strand, counting down.
GCCTCTGTATTTGGAGTTCTTACCCCTATATAAGCCTCTGTAGTATACTCTAGGTAAGTGTAGGAATTCTAATACAAATGACGTGAAGCCGGTTAAGTCAAGACTCGTTTATTGACCATCCACTCTCCTCACTGACAAGGGCACCAACATTCTATTTGTCAGCTTTGTTTGGAAAATACCAACTGGGACAAAGGGAAGGGGTGGACGGAAGATACCACTTCTATAACTCAGTTACAACACATCTCCCTTCCATATGGGTGGCAATGAAAACAAACCCAATTCCCCGGTGTGGGAACAAGGGTACTGCAGAAAGCATTTGACAAAGTAAGCAAAACAGAACTAAACATGTGCATTTACAATATTATCAAAACTCCACCATTGACCGTTTTCAAGTTGGACCACATTCCTTAACACTTTGACGATTCTGCAAGGTGAATAGAATTTACTTTGAGTGGCCCCCCTTTTATTGTTCCTCCTGGCTTGTACCATGTCACCTACCTCCCAATTGGTACACTTCACCCCGTGTTTTTTGTCATACCACTGCTTGTAGTTTTCTTGGTGTTGCTTGATCTTTTCTCCTACTTCCTCCTGATCCACTTCTCTAGCCTCGCCCCCATTTAACCAACTGGGATTAAATTTTGTGCAAGGTTCTCTACCACGCAATTCCACAAAAGGAGATATGCCTTTGACCTTATTAGGTGAGGTGTGGTATGCCCACAGACATTTCTTAAGTGAACCACCTATGTCATGTCCATTGGTGGCAGCTAACTGGATATGCTCCTTGATGATCTTGTTAGCGCGTTGCACTAAGCCATTGGCCTTTGGGCAATACAAAGCTGTGGTCTCATGCTTAATGTTCATCTTCCTGAGGAATTCTCGCATTTCTTCTGAGGTAAACTGTACCCCGTTGTCGGTCACAAGGGTTTCAGGTAAACCCTCTTCACAGAACACATCATCCAAGAACTCAATCACCAGCCAGGTGGTGACGCTGTGAACAAACTTCTGCTTGATCCAATGTGTAGTGTAGTCGATAAGGACTATCATGAATCTCTTCCTTTCTCCTAAATCCTGCATTGGTCCAATGATGTCCATGGCCACCTTGCTCCATGGTTTAGTTGGCACATTTACTGGGGACAAAGGTGCTTTTTGCACTGCCTTGGATTTGTCGCTCCTGGCATATGCCCCACATTCTTTTACAAGTTGTTCAGCCATAGCATCCATCCTGGGGAACCAGAAACTTGACCTTACCCTGGCTTTAGTAGTGCTACGCCCCAAATGGCCTTCATGTGCCAAGTCAATGACCTTCATCCTGAGTTCTTTGGGTGGCACTACCCTGTTGTAGCGATAGATTCTCCCTCCAATGACACTTAATTCGTTCCTGACTTCCCAGTAATCCCCAATGCTGGCTTCCAATTCATTCTTCTTATTCGGCCACCCTTTTTCCATGTATTCTTTTAGGGTAGTTAGTTCTTTGTCTTTCTTCATATTTTCCTCCCATTCCTTCTCCGTGATCGCAGATATCTCCATCATTAATATTGGAATGTCAAGAGCTTCTTCTGTAGTCTCCATACCTGGTAGTGGTGACTTTGACAGGAAATCCGCAATTTTGTTTTCCTTGCCCGGAACATAATCTACTTTGAAGTTGTAATGTTCCAGTCCTAGAATCCATCTGTTGATACGAGGAGTGCAATTCTCAAGTCCCTTCACTGAGAATATGAAGGTTAGGGGCTTATGATCAGTACGGATGGTGAACCTTAAACCCCACAGGAAAAACTTGAAGTGTCTTACAGCCCAGAAACAGGCCAAGGCTTCTCTTTCGATTACCGAGTAATTGCGCTCAGGGTTTGTGAGGCTCCTGGATGCAAAAGCGATGATCTTCTCCTCCTGTCCATCCTTCTGAATTAGGGTTGCCCCCAGGCCATTATTGGAGGCATCTGTAGCCAGTATGGTCTTCTTGAATGCGTCAAAGGTACCCAACGCAGGTGCGTTTATCAACTCCTTTAATGAGTTCGCCACCGCATCATGTTCTTCAGTCCACATGAAATCTTTGTTCCTCTTCAAGAGCTCTCTCATCGGTTCACATTTGGCAGCAAAACTGTCAACATACTTAGACATATATTCCATTAGCCCCAGGAAAGACTTTAACTCCTCTTTATTCTTGGGGCTAGGAGCCTCCTTCACCGCCTGGATCAAACTGCTCTTTGGTCTGAACCCATCTTCTGATATGGAATGTCCCAAGTATTCTACTTCTTTTACTTTTATTTTACATTTATCTTTTTTTACAGTTAGACCCGCATCCATGAGTCTCCCAAAGACTTGTCTTATTACACTGTCATGTTCCTCCTCAGATTGACCATAGACCAGTATGTCGTCTTGGAAACACATGGTACGTTCGACTCCTTCTAATATCTTTTGCATAGCTTTTTGAAATATGGCCGCTGCGGACGCCAGCCCAAAAGGCATCCTTTTAAACATGAAAGCCCCTACTGGGGTGATGAACGCCATGAGTGGTCTCGACTCTGGATGCAGCTCAATCTGGTGATATGCCATGGATAGATCTATCACACTAAAGTATTTTGCAGGACCCATGGTACTCAGCATTTAATTTATTATAGGCAAAGGATATCTTTCCACCCATATATTGTCCTTGAGACTGCGCAAATCCACACAGAGACGAATCCCGTCCCCACTGGACTTGGCCGTGATAACAATCGGGGCCAACCATTCTGAGCAGCTGATAGGTTGGATTATGTCTAAGTCGCACAGCTTGCGCAACTCTTCCTCCAAAGGGGTTTTTAGCTTGTGTGGCACAGGGCGTAATTTATGGACAATGGGTCTCGCATTGTATTTCAACTTGATCTTATGTTGAAACTTGTGCAAACACCCCAGCTCCTCCTTAAACAGTTGTTTGAACTCTTCACAAATGTTTTCACTCTTTAGGGACCTATCTGTGAGCAGAACTTGTTCAACGCTATTAGGATGTAAGATTATACCCAACTCTTTCTGGTGGACCAACCCTAGAAGATTTGACCCTGATTTTACCACATACACTGTTCCATAAGTCTCCCTGTCCTTAAACCGTAACTGTACATTTTTCATGCCTAACAAGGGTATAATTCCTTTGTTGTAACTTGTGAGAGAAATATCAGGCATTTTTAATTCATTCACATTGCAATTTCCCATAGCCACAAAATCATCCTTGTTCAATAAGGTGAATGGTGAACATGAATCAGCGTACATTTCTACACACTTCCCATCAATGAACACATAGCACTTAGGATATATACAGTTTATGGTACCATTTAGATCCTTAAACTGCAAGATTATCTTTCCACATCTCTGCCCTATGCACTTAATTTCCTTACTAGTACCCTTCTCCGTGTTCCTCTCCTGATCTCTGTTGTGCAGTTCACCATCTCTACATACTCTCGCGAAATGCCCTCTCCTATTGCATTTTTTACAGGTAACGTACCTAGCAGGACATTGAAAAAATGTAGCAAAATGATTATTGCTACCACACCTGTAGCATTTGGGGCCCCTTTCTTTGGTTTCTCCTCGGCTGTTGCTATTCTCCTTTAACTTCAGCTTGTACACCTCACTCTTGTCCTCCTCATCATTTATAGACGCCACAACCTCACTGCTAGGTTTCATTTCTTTAATACATTTGGCAGTATGCTCCACAGATTTAGCTATCTCGATAGCTTCCCTTAAACCTGGATTTTATGCCAATAATTTCTCTTGGATACGAGGGTTGTTAGTGCACCTCACAAGCTGGTCCCTTATGAGGGAATCAATTAAATTACCAAACTCACATAGTTGAGTAAGACCCCACAGCGAAGCTATGTAATTCTGTACAGATTCTTGTTTACCTTGACACCTTTAAAGAACGTGTGGCGTTCTAACACCACATTCACTCTATCACCAAAATGCTTTTCCAGTTTTTTCATGGTCTGCTCATATACATCTATGTCTCCTTCCAACTCCCCCTCTTGTTCTTGCATAGGTAGTCACTCATACACTTTGCGCCCCTGTATTCCCAAATTGTGCAGCAAAATGTGCTTCTTTCTTTCTGCTTTGTATTTTTCACCCCCTACTGCTATTAGGTAAGATTCAAATAATTTCACCTATTCCTTCAAACTGATTTCTGGTTCACCTATATCGTTTAGAAATGGCGGGGTTGGCTCATGCTTGCTGCCGCCATGGATAACAGGAAAATAAAAATGAGTAGACAGGGGTGTGCTCAACTACTAGGCATACAATATCAGGCTAAATAGGGTGGTTCTGATGATAAACTTTCCCTTATTTACACAATGCATCAATTACTACACAGGAACATCACTATAATATAAATGTTATATCCCACAAGCTTCCTGAAAGAATTAATTAATTTAAATTCAGTCCCAAGAAACGTTGCAGTTCCTAGCCCCAAGGAGGGTTCTCTAACCAGTTTTTACGTTTCACTTTTCTTTTTCTTTTTTTTTTTTCCAGTCAGACCTCCTGCGGAACACTCAACCCCACGTAAGCATTTGGAAGAAATACCTCCGATCCTGGCAACACAGCTGATCCTTAGGGTGACACATATATTCTACGGGCTAAATCCAAGAAACTCTAAACACGAGTCAACTCCTGTATTTTCAATGTTCCCAGCACCGGACTGTTCTCAAGTTGAACACCTGGCTCAGAGTGGCTGGTGCGCCGGGAATGACGATGATCCAGCTAGTCAGCTGACACCCAGGATATCCTGACTGACTTTTAGCTGCAAGGAAACGCCGCACCTACTGGCTGGAATCGCTGACTGGATTCGCCTCTCCCGCTTCACCAGCCTGCTTGCCCCCTAGACGCCGCAATTCAGTACTCTTCAACCCAAAGTTGGGACGATGACAAGGACTTGCCTCACGATGCTGATTCACCGTTCCGACCCCTTTCGACACCCTCGAACTCTTCTCTCTGACGTGCCTGGATTCCGGTTGTCCGCTCCTGCCGCTACACGCACCCCTGTGAGGTAATTGCTCATTCACTGTTTAAGATTTATACGTGGCACACATGACTTATTCCGCCATTACCAGTCCACTCTCCCTTTTACTTCGAACGTCAAAACTCAAGCCTCTATGCGCTCTACACTCTTGCTCATGGGCTAGTTCACGCATCCTTCGGATACTCCACGCAGGGGATGGACTACATAAAACTCGACACAGTGTCCCTCTGAGGAAACTTCAGCATTAGTTTTTGTCCTCTAGTACAGCTCCTAACCTCTCTGGATGCTTTGAGTGAATATAAGCTTCTGTCTACCTTTTCAAATATTCTTCCGTTCCGCTCAAGGCTTGCTCTCAGTTAGTATCTTCCATACATCAGTATCTCGTCTCTAGGCTTCTTCTTTTATTCTTCTTTTATTATTATTATTATTTTTTTTTTCCTTCTTCAACTCGTGTGGAGAGAGCACACAAAGGGGAGATGGCCAAGGCTGCCCCTGCACAGATCCGCCGCCAGTGTAGGAATTCTAATAAAAAATGACGTGAAGCTGGTTAAGTCAAGACTCGTTTATTGACAATCCACTCTCCTCACTGACAAGGGCACCAACATTCTATTGTCAGCTTCGTTTGGGAAATACCAACTGGGACAAAGGGAAGGGGTGGACGGAAAATACCACTTCTATAACTCAGTTACAACAGTAAGGCTGTTTGGGTTTGTGACCACTAGTATGAGGCGGAGGTCTCAGGAGAGGTAGTTCTTGACCCTCCACGGTAGGATAAGTGGCAAAAGGAGCCACGATAGGGGGGTATTTGAAGCGCTGCCTTGGCTTTGGTTGTTTGTGTCTTTTTTTTAATCTTTTCTAATAATGTATCTACTTGAGGGCCAACAGGGTCCCATTGAATGAGAGGGCTAGTAGATTTTGCTGTACTTCAGGTTTGAACCCAGAGACCTGAAGCCAAGCATGTATGCGTGGTAAGACACTTGAGTTTATTCCCCTAGCTGCAGTATCCGCAGCGTTGAAAGCACAATGTGCAAATAATTTTATTTCAGAGACTATTTGATAAGCTCATTTTCTGTGCTTTTCTTTAAGTATTCGAGAAGTTCCTCAATTTTGTCCCAATAGGCACTATCATATGTAGAGAGAAGGCCAAAGGAGTTTGTGATACGCCAGTGAGTGGCGGGTTAGGCAGCTACCCTCTTTCCAGCAGCATCTATTTTCTTGTTCTACTTATCTGGTGAAGGGACTTCACCACATGTTTGAGAGTTGGCTCTTTTGTGTGCAGTTGCTACCACTAAAGAGTCTGGTGAAAGTTGACGTTGTATGTTAGCGGGTCAATAGGGAATGCTTTATACTTTTTGTCTACCATTGGTGTTATCAACCTAGATCTTACAGGGTCATTGAATATGTCGCAGGTGTGAAGGGGCATATCCTTCAGTATTGGTAGATTTTGTGCAGAACGCTGTGTAGAGGAAAGCACTCAAATAGGAAGGCTTCTTCTAGGGGCCAATAGTGTAGTTGCACATTATGGAAGGTGGCAGCCCTACCAATTAATTCATGATATGCAGTAGTGGGATGGGTTTGCAGGGTACAGTTTTCAAACAAATGGAGGATCCCCTAATAACGAATGTCAGGGAGGGGGAGCTAAAATAAACAACAAGCATTTACAATGCAACGGTTTTGCCTTTGCAGCCAGCATGCGATCCTACATGCAGAACCCCCAACAGCACAATTTACAAACTACAAGCATTGGCATTGAATTTAAAGCATATTTAATTATATATGATGACAAAAAAATAATTATAAAAAAGCGTTGGCTAATCCTACAAGTCGAAATGCACATGACATCTCTTATGACCAAGTAAATTCCAGCAGCAAAAGTCCCATAAACCAACACATACCATAAACACAGCACCTCAACACACAAGTAGCGTTTCAAGGCACTGCTGCCCCTCTCTAATCACATGCTGATGGATGTACCCCGTCCTAAAATTAAAAGTGAAAGGGGAGGGGGGGCGGGAACGGGCACACGGGAGGGGGGCGGATCGGACACACGGACAGGGGGGGGGGGGGGGACGGCGGACAAAATAAATAAACTTACCTGATTGCCTCGTGGGAGCCAGCTGCCCCTTCCACCATTGCCCCTCCAACTCCATGGCATGGGAGAGGCGCAGCTCGGGGACACCCGTGCACCGCTCCGACCTGGGATCCCCATCCCTTCGCAAGGGCAGTGGCAATTGAACCGCCCTGTCTCTTCAATCCGCACCCATCCCTTTGAGCACGACATCATGGTCCTCCGTTAGAAACAAGAAGAGAGCGACTGCATGGTCATAATTTACATCCCTCATGACCCTGGGTGGCGATCAGTTTCAATGCCTGAATCGTCTATGTACATGACATGGCTGGAACAGAGCTTTGTAAATGCTTCCATGGGGTGCAAAACAATGTCTCGAATTCAGATCATGAATTGGTCTTTCCTATGCCATAAGTCACCGAAGTAGTCTGGAGCAATGCATAATGTCTGGTGCATAATGTTCGCAGCATGTCATTTTTTTCCAGTTGGCCGCCAGTTTAGTGTTTACGGCCAGCAGTATGTGGAAAATAACTGTCTCACTGTGCAAGTCCTTCCCATTGTGTGGGCCCCTGCCTAGTACTGTCACCAGTGGGTCGTCAGGAATAGGAAACCCACACAGCAGTGGTATTTTCCAAACTTTTTGAAATCCGAGTTTATCAGTGTTTATTTAGCTGCCTAGCCCCTAAAATAAACAAAAACTGTGTCTCGCCAATGTCTACAAACATGTCGTTTTTTTGCCGTGATTGTCACAACACACGAATAATTTGCAGGGTATGAAGTGAGTTCCTACTTGCAATGTGTCTAGTGGACATATGCTAGGCTGTGCTAAGCATAGACATCTGCGTATTGCACTCCCACTTACAGACTCACATGCTCTCTCTTACTTCTCATTATGTCTCACACTCAGTCTTTCGTAACACTCTCTGGTTTACAAGACTATTAGTGGTTTAGTAAAGTGTTGTACTGACATTTTTTAAGTAAATTCCTTGACGCAGTTGGAGGTTAAAGACAGGATCATTCACCTACTCCTTATTAAATGTTATGACATTGTAGGGTTGTTAACCCTGCCAACAGCACCTTGTGCAACTTCTAAAAGGTTCAATTACACCAGATTAATGTGTAGCCCTGCATTTTAAAACTCCTTAAACCCGATTCTTTCAGCATGTTTGCCACTGTTTTTCTACACTCTGTGTGAATATATGAAAGTGGTCCTACTGTTTTGTGGTGATTGATAGCTGCCAAATGTCTCCATGTCACATGTCAAACTTTGTCAGTCCCGACTTTCTAACACGCATCGCATTGTATTCTGGGACTTGAAATGTTGCTGTTAACGTTATAAGTATGGGTTCAAGAACCCCAGCATTAAAATGAAGTTTGTTTGCAAGCCAGAATTAGCCACACGTGTCACACAAGACAACAGAACACCTTGCAGCTTTGATTTGTTGTTGTTGTTACGCTGCCTTGGCATGTGAAAAGTCTTGTCATACTTTCACCTCGGTCCCATGCACATGGCACCAGCACACTTTTAATATGGAAAGCCTGGTATGTTTGGCAGTTGACCCTGCTAGCAGTAAGGACTTGTGAGCAAATGGGCCTGACGTATCAAAGTGCTTTCCCCATTTTGTGTCCGGCCAAAGTGTGATGATCCATATAAACCAAGGTTCCTATGATCCAGCCATTTCACAAGTCAGTGACCGAATTAAACACTGGCAAAAGATCAGATATCATTTCACTAATCCCCTTTTCTATGCATTGTATACAATAATTAGATCAGATCAGACCTGACAAAGTGTTTTTAAACCCTGCACCTTTAATCTAAGAACACAAAACTGAAAGAAACAACAGCCAGTGGGGCTCTCCTGCAACTCCGGCAGCCGAGGCAGCGGTAGGGGGGCGGGAACGGGGCCGGGGAGACACGGAGAGCGAGGCAGCGGTAGGGGGGCGGGAACGGGAGCCGAGGCAGCGGTAGGGGGGCGGGAACGGGGCCGGGGAGACACGGAGAGCAGGAGAGGGGGTGGGAAGGGGCAACTATGTCAGTCGGCCGAGCTCCGGTGTACTGCCCTCTGTCTTGAAGAGCCACACCCTACACTAACCTTAATCGTACACGCCATAAAGATATTTCTCTCTGGGGTGCCGTGTTTGTACAGCCTTTAAGCTCGCTGGCCTTCCTGTGCGCTCTGGGTCCCCTCCCGCCGGGCTGAAGTCAGCTCCCTAGCTCTACAGATCCCGCCTGTATGCGAGACCTTTCTACGGGTGCCGACGTCACAGTGCTACACCAGATCAGCTCACATGGCGGCAACAAAGCAAACGAGAGAAGGCGTGCAGCGGACATCCCAGGACTCGTGGAGGGGGCGCCGAGTGCCGTCAATGGCGGACCAGATTCGGGGGCGTTCCCGGCTGTTGGCTGACGTTGCGTGACGTAGCCAAAAGGGAAAAATTCTCGGGAACGCCCCCGAATCTGGTCTGGGATTGACAGACAGAGCCCTCTACCAATGGCTAGCCTCCATTTATGGAGCTAGCCAATGGGAGGAGGGGGCAGATACCCGACCCCACATAGAGGATTAGAGGATATCATTAGATTTTGCTAGCGCATGCGTACTTCGTACGCATGCATCGCTAGTCAAAACCTAAAAAGGAGTCCCTATGCTTAGAAGCAGCTTTAGATTGCTGAAGGAAATAATCATAAAAGGGGTTTCTTACGGAGAGTTAAATACGGGGCAAACGCGGCAGAGAGCCAATCGAAGTAAGCATTAAACAATACAATGTAGTCGAAAGAAAGTATCAACAAAGAGATAAAAAGATAAAAATCAATTCAAAATTTATTTGGACCTCCCAAATGGGTTACAATCTTAAAAATTAAAAACAACTAAGACAACCTTTACGTAAAAGGATTGCAATTACAAATTAAAACAAACAAATGCAATAAGCAAAACATTGTATTGTTTAATGCTTACTTCGATTGGCTCTCTGCCGCGTTTGCCTCGTATTTAACTCTCCGTAAGAAACCCCTTTTATGATTATTTCCTTCAGCAATCTAAAGCTGCTTCTAAGCATAGGGACTTTGCAGGGTACAGATCAGTATCTGTAATAGCTGCTGGTCAGTGTCATAAGTATCCCATGGGTCATCTTGTGGTGAGATATCAAAAGTGTCCCCATCGCCTGTATATCCTATGAAAGAAAGAATTTAACCTTCTGGTGAATAAGGGGTAGCTGGTGAAGCAAGTGGTGGGAGTGAATGCTGTGGAACCGGCAGATGTGATGGGTATATGTGTAGAGGGCTTGTGATTGTGTCTGTCTTTTTCTTCTGCTTTGGCAGAGTTGGAAAGTTTTGCTGGGCTCCAACATTCTCTGCTCCAACGCCAATGTTTTCGGTTCCGAAAATGTTCAGGGGAGAGGCACAGATTACACACCTGGTGGAGATCGGTGCGAGGATATTTAGTGTGACACAGAGGACAGAAACAAAAGGGCGTTTCTTCTATCACTGCATGAACATGGTGTGGGGGACGGGGCATGCATAAGGATCGAAGTAAGGCCACAACAGGCTAAGACCCACGTGGTGTCACAGTTGATGAGCCGCTCTGTCGAAATTGTAGAAGCCTAACATAAGAGAGAGAGGACCAAGATCAGTAGCAATACTGACAGAAAGCAGGTATGAACGAAGAAAAGTGTAGCACAACGGTGTTGAACCGCAGTAGAAGAGCACACGTCCAAACCCAAAAGTGGAAGAAAACAATCTAACAATGGAGTTGATGATCAGGCGCATTATCAACAAGAGGAATTACATTACCTTGTGACTCAAAAGACTTTCTTAAAAAAAAAAAAAAAACTTGCACACATCGAACCCTACACTAGATGGCAGGATTATGCTGAGCATATGTATCTACAGACACACATGCCTCTAACACTACATTTCCAAGACATAACATTTGATAATGAAAGCCCTCTTCTATTCAGAGATGTTTAGAGTGCATATACAACCAGAGTGCCTTTTTCTTATGGTTTGTCTGTCAGTGTCCTATTACTATTCACTATTTTCATAGTTACTGTGTTTGTTGGCTACAATACAAACATCCATGACAGTGGCACATGCAAGGACAGAAATGTGAAAAAGGGTTCTATCATATTTCGGATTGTTCAAGACACCTGTACTTTTACAAGATGAGTGAACTTGGCTGGATGAAAAAGAAGCTATTGTGAGCTACATAAATGCCACATAATAAAACAACAATTAGGGTAGAGGAGTATAGTAAATACTTGTAACTATATTGCAATATTTGTAACTCTATGGTCTAAATTTGATCCTTGGTGGATGAAAAAGATCCTTAATGAAGTCCTGCCATCCGCCTCAAAGAACGAATTACAAGAAAGGTCACCCATCTTCCACCACATAGAAATTGGGTGTGGTATTCATTGAGTCACAGCTTAAGGCGATGCTGAATGGGGATGGTAGTGTGGCTGATCATCTCAGAGCTACAGATACTACGCTTGTGTTAACGATCCTAGAGTTCCAGGACAATGCTACCTCCTAGCCAGTCACACGTAAAAACCCAGGGAGGGAGATACAGGTCCACTCCCCACAAGCCTAAGCATATATAGTAATTTTTTAGATTACCCTTCTTGGGGTGTGCTAGCATGACCTGGCAAAGAGGTATTACTATAATTCCCACATGGTAATGGGAAGTGAATCTCAGGTTTCCAATCTTGCTGAGGGGTACAACATTTCTAGAAGAAAAAGTCTTACCCCGTAGAAAATCCCTGGGATTATCCATATACATTGGTGCATGCACAGCTGTGAGAAGGGAATAACAAGGATACAAGGATTCTTCAAGCCCCATGAGGTCCCGCAGTACTGAGTGCCAAGGAACAGACATCAGTAGAGCAATGCATGCACTGCTTTGCTGTTGTCTGCAACCAGCCTGCCTTTATATCACCATAGCACAATCTGCCCTCTAACTCATAAGTAAATCTCCCAACGGCTATTGGAGCTTGGCAAGGTTTAAACACAAGTGCAGGAGGTGATTCTACTCAGGTCTAAATAGGGACCAGTAAGATCAATGTCTATATTGTATACGTTTTATTTAGCAGTGAAACTATATAGGAATGTTACCCTTTTGCACTGATATGACGGCACAATAGAGTTTGGAAAAACTATGCTGAACTTAGCATCTATACATTTTAGGGTTTCAGCAGCAATTTATCAAAATAGATGAAGGTGTATTCTGATCTCTCCTGCCAAGAGAAACACTTCATATGTAACATTTGGAGAATGACTTTACGACAACTAGTGCAACACTCAACCTACTTTTGCAGATATGAATAAAATCTAAGTGTTATCTGTATCATAAGCGTGTTCCGCGTCTCACATTGTAAAATGCAAATCTGTGCATCAAATACAAATACTTGGTGCACTGCACACAGTGTTATTTTTTTTTTGTTTTTTAAACAATAAGCAAGAACTGAACTACACAGCTCAAAAAGAGACATTTTTACATTACCGGAGAAAATCACTGCTGCTTGGGAAACCTTGAAGCAAGAAACTCAGGACATTGCCAATTGCAGCAATAGTGGGCTGCGACAGAGTAAAGTCCCTCAAAGTCATGAAAAGTTTCTGAACCAATTGAAATTCTCTCATTAACTTTGCATTCTTTGCAGCCTCGCTGAAAAAAAAAACATAAGAACAGTGTACAGTTTCTTAATTGTTTTCAACAGAAACTGTGTGTTGGATGTACAGTGTCTTGTCCAATTACCTTGACTCGGTGAGTAATTCAATGAAGTGCTCAAATAACGACAGATGCAACTCGTATGGTGCATGAAGCCACACCTGCAAATGGAGGACACAGTGCTATTATGACATGGTATTTAGTGGTCAGTACTGAAGCAGATTTGAAAAAACACATGAGTACAGACAGAAATACTATCCCACAAAAATGATTTTAATTTGATTACTAAACAGTTTTGCCAAGCAACAGAAGGCTAAGGGTCCGATGTACAAAGGCTGGCTCATAAAGCTGCACTGTTTTTTAACACTGCATCTGCTTTGCAACCCAACCTTAGGTTCATGCTGATGTTGGTATACAAATCAGTCGACGTACAAATTTACCATGCACAGACGGTAGCACGCATTCCTATCTGCCACAAGCAACTTTCAATCTTCGAATCAGTACCACCTGCTTTGACAGCTTGTTAACCTGTTTATGGTTTACCATCACAATTCTGGTCACAAGGCTTTGATACAGTGAATGACAAATCGTAAGGAAGGAGTTCAATTTAGCACTGAGTTGCGAAGTTTACATAGAACTAAGAAAATAATCCATAGCTGGTACTTTACAATGGTGAAGCATCTGAGACGAGGCCAATTTTCTGCTTGAGTGCGACGTGGTGGTTTTGTTCTCTAACAGATCAAATGCTAAACTGCAGCACTGAGAAACTGACGTAGTTGTGGCAGAAAAAATGAGGCATGCCTGAGCCACCAGTTCTCCCAAACTCACCATCTTCAACACATCATGTTGTCTGGACATCGGCCATCTGGCTATGTTTGGGTTCTCCAGCCCACTCTATTCTTTCCAACCACCGTCTTTTCAGCACTAAATTATATCCCACACATGTCCCCTATCCTGTTCTGCCCTTCAATATGCTCACTTAGAGTTTTGTCAAACGGTAATCCTCTTCCACCTAATACGGTCCCGAGAAAGTCATTTTGTGATCCGTTTTGGATTGCTTCTGGTCGTGTGCTGTGAAAGGTTCAAAGGCTTTGTACAAATGAGATTTCTGAGACTTGAGGTACCATTGTATTTTGTTGTAAAACTGAATTGGGCTCCTCATGTTAAGCACCAACAGCAGTACCTACTCAGATCTACCGAATGGGAACAAAGTCTGCTAGGCAGACAATTTCCCCACAATTTAAAATACGCGGTGTCTGGAGCCCGCGGCCTTACACCTGAGCGGAAGCCGCGTTGCCGCCATTATTGGTGTCTGTGGCGCGCGGAAGGGCGACTGCCCTGCTTGCCTAGATCTAGCGACACCCGTACCGGCGCAGAGGTGAGGAGCTGGTGGGGGAGTCGTCGGGGTGAGCGCCTTAAGTGTCTGTGTTGACTGGCCTCAGAGACGGAAATTATTATCAGCCTGAGGTTGTGGCCTACCCTGGGCGAGTGGGCCGCATATCCATAAAGCACATTGATGTACAGCTGTACATCCTGGCTCCGCCTAAAGTGCTCATACAGGCTACTCCTCGACAAACCCGTGCTTTGTTGAGAAACTGTGTCGCGGTTGGGCGCCCGGCGCGGGCTCCCCTCCGGTGGTTGGAGCGGTGAGCCCTTGCATTCCACTCCCCTCCATAGTTGTGGTTGTTGTTCCCCGCGCCGGACGCACGATGGGCAAGACCGACGGGAAGCAAACGAAAATCCCCTTTGAGTCACTTAAAACGTCCCGGTCCCAGGTCGAGGAGGGACTAAGACACTGGAACGCCAGGACGAGGACTGGAAAGCGCTGCTTATCACCATGAAAAACAGCCTCACCTCCATAGATGCCACAATTGACACCATGAACTCTCGGCGAGAGTCTGTTGTGCACAAGCTAGAACATCATGACCATCGCATTGTGGAGGCTGAGAGTAGAATCTACGAGTTGGGAGGATGGAGCCACGAGCAGCAGAAAGCAACTTTCACAAATGAACAGGCTGCTTAAAATCACTGCGGACAAAAACGAGGACCGGGAGGCACGCTCCAGGAGGAACAATGTGCGCATACTTGGCCTGGCAGAGACAACCTCCTGTATGGAGGACTTCATAGAGAAGCTCCTCAAGGAACTGTTTGGGGCTGAAGCTTTCTCTAAACATCTAATTGTGGAAAGAGCGCACAGATCCCTGAATGCATGTCCGCTTCGGGGGCTCCTCCACGCCCTGTGGTGGTCCGCTTCCTTAACTACCGGGGCAGGGATACTGTACTACGTCTGGCGTGAGAAAAGAAGACGGTAGAATACGGGAATTCCACCCTTGCTTTCTATCCGGACTTTACACAAAATGTGCAAGACGCACATAGAAAATTCACCATTGTCAAAAAGAAACTGCTGACCTTGAATATCCCTTATGCTATGCTCTACCCAGCACGGCTCCGCATCACACATCAAGGGAAGCAACATGTGTTCCAAAATACACAGCAGGCCAAACACTACCTGAAAATCTGCCGTAGGACATCACCGGCCGCGGCTGCCAACAGATCACGCTTCAGATCCAAGTCCCCAATGTCGACTAATTGTGATGCTTCCAGATAGCAGTGCTGACCAGACAATGCCAGAGGCCTACAACTGAATTTAGCTTTGGTTCCAGCCAATAACACCACCTACAAAGAGATTATATGGTCTACTCCGCACGGACACTCACCCTCCTCCCGTGACCGTTATCAGCCCGCTTAGAGCGAGGCGACGGACGGTTGGGATATTGGGGGGGGAGATGGTATGTTGGGGGCCCCTAGCTCTACCCATATAAGTGTACCTCTTACTCAAGTACTATCTGGCTTTTTGCCCCTAATTTTTCTTCTCTCGAGTCTTCAAAGTTGTGATTGGGAGGGAATGAATGTCCAACACGTTGGGGATTTCGGAGTGGGTGGTGGGAAGGGTCATTTGCCTTGCTCAGTTCTCAATACATAAAAGTGTCCGATTTACACATATCCGTGCCGTGCTAGCTGGTACATGCTACATCAACAGATTCAATCTCTACAATGCAGGCTAATCTTCACTGTCTAACATGGAACATCTGGGGATTAAACAACCCGCGTAAGAAACTCCAGGTTTTGAGGTATATTGAGAGGCCTCAGGTGCAAGTCACCCTGCTTCAGAAAACTCATCTGGACCCTAGCACCACTCCTAACTTTGCAACCAGGTGGGCCGCCTATTGCTGCTTCTCGTCCTACTCTACTTACTCCAGGGGGGTCGCAATCCTCATTAAACGCAACACATCCTTCATTCTAGGCGATACCTCCAGTGACACACAGGGTTGCTACTGCCTGATGTGGGGATGCCTGGCCTCCCATGATATAACATTTGTCAACTGTTACGGTCCCAAAGTGTACGATCCCCTTTTTTTTTAAATTCCATGTGGGGAGAAATACTATCTGTGGATAGATATCACCCTACCGCCCTACATTACATGGGCATGCAGAAGCAGCTCACCAGTATCGGCTCGGATAATTACCTCATAGACGCATGGTGACACATGCACCCCACAACTAAAGAAGGTACACATTACTCTGCTGTACATTCTTCCTGGTCCATGTTGGACTATTGGTTTGTGTCCGGGGGGATGGCGGGCTGGGTGGACTCAGTCAGTCACTTGGTGAGAACGTATTCCGACCACTCTCCGGTGAAGATGGTGCTGAAGCCCCCCGTAGACCTATCCCCTACGCTAAGTGGCGACTTAATCCATTGCACCTCATAGACACTTTCAGAACCGAACGTGAACAAGACATACAAGAGTACTTTGAGCGTAATGTGGATTCTGTGCCGGGCCTCACCACTGTCTGCGAGCCTTTCAAATTTACAATCAGGGGATCCTGCATTGCCAAGGGCGGGGGCATTTTAAAAGATATACGTAGCGACCTTAACCGGTTAGAAAAAGACATTAAAGCATAGGAGCAAGAACCCAGTAACACAACAGGTGGGGGTCCTGCCAGGGCAAAGCTACGTGACAAACTGACGAAATACACAGACACTACTGAACACAAATGCAAATTTCGCGGCAAGTATCATGTTGCAGGTACTTACGGCAAGGGGGACCGTCCCGGGAGGGTGTTAGCTGTACTCCACAGACAGCCAATGTTCTCCAATTATGTGGCGGAAATCCAGGACTCCGAGGGCGGGATTCACAGAAACCTCACCAAGCAACTGCATATCTTCATGACGTACTACAAATCCCTATACACAACACAACAGGGACCCCGCTTGATCTTCCCGCATATTTTGAGGACACCGCCCTGGCATGGCTGGGCGACTCCCAGCGTGAATTCCTGAGTGCCGAGCTGGAGGTGGACGAAGTCACCACAGCGATCATGCAAATGAGATCGGGCGTGCGCCTGGGTCGGACGGCCTCCCCATAGAGTTTTATAAGACATACCAGACACAACACACCCCCATATCAAAAGCAGTCGTCTATTGGGCTAGGGAGGAGGGCCAGCTCCCGGCCACTATGAGAGAGGTCCTGATCACATCTCTACTTAAACCAGATAAACCTCCCACCCAACGTGAATCTTATCACCCCTATCGCTGCTTAATTGCGATACCACAATTCTCGCGAAGGGCATCTCCAACAGATTAAACCTGCTAATGGAGAGACTCGTTCTTCAGGACCAGTCCGGATTCATCCCCAACAGTGCAACGTCCCACAATCTCCAAACCCTCCCTACAGTATTACAGGATATCGACCCCAGGAGAGCAGCTGTTACGGTTTTCCTCAATGCCACCAAGGGCTTCAAACCCGTAGAGTGGGATTATCTCCTAGGCACCCTGCGCTACATGGGGATGCCTCCAGCTTTCTTTGGATGGGTGCAATTACTGTATCAGCAACTCACGGCCACTGTCCTCCTAAATGGAGCACGTTCCCTCAGTTTTGCCATTACTAGGGTCACTCGCCAAGGCTGCCCCCCATATTATTTGCCCCGGCCATAGAACCGTTAGCCGCTAAAGTAAGGCAGCTGCATAATTAAGCGGGCCCTGTTGTACCGGTCCAGGCAGCTTATAATCTCGCTCTACAAGGATGATGTCACCCTCTATCTCAAAGACCCACAAGATAACCTTAATCCTGTACTATGGGAAATCACCAAATTTGGAGCGATTTCAGGCATAAACATCAACTGGACCAAGTCAGCGGTTTTCCCGCTCACAAGTGCGACTGCCCCATACCCACTAGATTACCCACTTGCATGGCAATGTGAGGAAATCAAATACCTGGGGGTCCGGATAACTAGAAACAGGGACGAGCTAATGCGGGCTAATTAGGGGGTCACCCTAGAGAAGGTCACAGAGTCTATCACGCAATGGCTCACCCTACCCCTTTTCAAGGCTGGGAGGATCTCTCTGGTAGAGATGATATTATTGCCCAGGTTCCTCTACCTCTTTACCAATATACCGTATAACCCCGGCAAACACTTTTTCAGTGTGCTCAAAACGCAGATAATACGTCTAATATGGGGGGGGGTAAACAAGCAAGACTCAGCCTAGATAACCTGATGTTGCCATTCTCACAGGGAGGGTACGATGTGCCTAATTTCGAACTTTATTACTATAGTACCCAAGCGCAATTCGCCACATACTGGTTCCATCCACCACCCTTCAGGCCCCACCTGGCGATAGAAGAAGGGTAAATGGCACCCACCCCTCCCTCAGGTTTTCTGTTCACCCCCTGTAAGGAGCATGAGCAAGACCCTACCACAGTCGCATGCACTACCTTCAGCTTGGAGGAATATTGCTACCTGGATGGACATGTCCATGTTATACTCACCCAAAATGCCCCTAATCTTCCATCCATCTCTCCAAGTCACATATGAGCAGCAATGTTGATCAATGCTACATAAGCTACAGTTTACCACATGAGGAGACCTCTACACAGGGGTACCTTCCGGTCCAGGGAGCAATTTTTCAGGATACACGTACCCACAACCATGGAGCTCTCCATGTTTGTAAGGTTCAGGCAAAGCGGGAAGGCAGCCACACCAGCATTTCCCCATGAGCCATCCACACTACCGCCACTTCACGCGTTCTTACAAGCGGACCCCCCCCCCACCCCCGACATGCGGCCTCACTCATTTACCATCATACACAAAAGGCGCTGAATCCCCGATCCTTGATGGCCCACACTGAATGGGATAATGATTAAGGGATACAACTGACAGATGAAAAATGGGAATTCAGCTGTAAGCTGACAGAGGCATTAACAGCCAACAGTCGCTTGAGGCTAATATACTCTAAGTTCTTACATAGACTATATTGTACCTCAGCAAAGCTCTATAAGTTTAACCTTAGGGAGGACGATAGATGTGCGAGGTGTAGAGATGAGGGAGCAGACTTTCTCCACCTGGCCTGGCTGTGCCCCACTATCCAAGACTATTGGCAACAGGTTTTTACGTGTATGACACGCCATTACATGCATCACCGACATAGCCTTTCTTGGATACACAAGATGTTGACACTGCATTTAAAAAGTTCTTAGCACTAGGACTATTAATTGCAAAACGTTCGGGTGGCATGTAGGTGGGGAAGTGGCCGAGCTCCCAAATTCAAAGATTGGTTACGTGACCTCTCAACATGGCAAAAGCAATCACTCAGCTATGCTGAATTCCTCCCGCCCACCTCCAGGCCTGGAGATATATGAAGTCCCCTAACAACCAATCCCGTCTCCATAACTGCCAGTACTAAGACTAGCCCAGTGGCACATGAGGGGAATGGGACCCCTGAAGCCACTCCTCCTCCGGATAACTGACGGCATTATACCACCTATTACCCAACTGTACCAGTTGGCAAGTGATACTAGCAGTAATCTCTCCACAAAAGTATGGATAGGTGCCTCGATAGTCGCATTCCCCAGGACATAATGGCCAACTAATTGGAACACAAGGTCCCCGGGTGCACGCATTACTACTCTGATGTATTCCTTTCAGAATGTACATGTACAAACATGTATAACTCGTTGCAATGTACATGTTTATCGGACTGTATACCATGCAAGGCGGGGGGGGAGGTGGGGTTCCCCCAATTGAGGTTTGTTCCGTAAGATTATCTACTTTATAATTCATGATTGAATTATACTGTAACATTGATATATCTCAATAAACAAATTAATAACAAAAAAAAAAGTTCGGTCCGGGGGCCACATGCGGCCTTCCTGACCCTTACATGCGGCCCCCTAGGCAGTAGCAGCAGTGGGCTGCTGTTTACTCGACTCAGTACTAACATGAAAAAAAAGTTAACTATAAAGCAAACACTTATTTAAAGGTTCATTGCAGTTAGGGAAAGGAAGTAACTAGGCCCTTAACTTTAGGAACACCTTCATTTGTAAAGACAGCCCTCAGATATACAAGCTTTGCTTCCCCTACACCCACTTTACATCCCTGCTGGCATCCGTACAGCCCTCTGTCACACCAAAGAACACATTTTGCGGCTCCATGGAAAATGTTTGTGAGACCCCATGATCCAGAGAAACCACACTTAATAGAACATCACGACTTAAGTGGCTTGCCCCACACTGAATGCTCTCATACCAGGCTCAAGGGCAGGATAAGCTTTTAAACTATGTAACTGAGGTTTAATAAATAAGCCCCAAAAAGATCCAATTTACAATAAAAGGACAATTCGAGAGGGAAAAAAATGAAAACCCTGATGTGGCACATTGACCAATACCTCTGCACACTCGCAATCTATCACCCACCAGACATCAGGTCAGCATCTTCTTACAACACTTTTAAAAGAGAACTGAAACATCTATTGCTGCAGCACTGCCTCACACGCTGAGGAACACATGGTTATCACTCATACTAATAATGCAACTAAGAATGTTAAAATAATCAGATGACTATTTCATATGGTATCTAGAAGCACACACCCACTAATTTATATATAACGTTGTAAAGAGTGCTGAGAAGGACATATGTATAAAATGCAACCAGGTCATCTGTATATGCTTTGTTTATTTGTTCTAAGCCAGATGTTTTGGTTATCGATGATTCTGCTATACCTGTACCTGGCAACTTGTTGTTATGTGAGGCACTTTAATAAAAGAAATGCAGCTTAAGCTGAATGTTCACATACCTCAAAGTCACAGAGCAGATCCTGAAAGGCTGTGGAATTTGGAATAATGGATGTTTCATTACCGCTATCCACTGTACCAACCAAGGAAAAGGTCAGATGGAGAATGTGGCTGTTGAGCAGGGATCTCTTTTTCTTCAGCAACATCGCCAGCAACTAAAACAAATATAGAACATTACTACCATGAAAGGAATACCCTGCACATGGTTTCGCTGTTCTACTGAATAGACAACACTGAGTATGAGACACTTCAAGAAGTAAAGTCATAACCGTGCATTTTGGAGCAGAGGTTGAAAGTGTGGGAGGAGAGGGGGTGTATTCTGTGGCAACAGAAAAGGGACTGAATAAATAGTCATGTTTGTCCAGAAGTTGTGACTGACTCATATTTTCGCCTGTAAAAAACACAGACAACCACTCCTTCACAGTTTGGAGAATACAATAAAAGCACCAGCTGGATCACTGAGACCAAGTGTAAAAAGTGCGATTAGATGAAAAGAAAATTCAAGAAAACATCACAGTGGATGAATGGTCCAGGCAAATTAGAACAGATACAAAGTTTATTTTTGTCCACCTTAGGTAGTGCCAGCAAATCGCATCCCTTCACCATACAGCACATGAAAGTAGCATATTACAAGGTGGGGATGTGAACGTCCGACAGGACACTTAAATGGAACAGTCTCCCAGTGTATTTGGGTTGTACCATGAGCATGCTCCACTTTGCTCAATCTTCAGGGGATTTTTTATGTTTTTATTTCCAGGTAAGCAAAACCTACCTTGAAATTCTGTGGAGATCTGCTCCTGATTGGGACCATGCTGGTTCTCCCACAACCTTGTTCCATCCAGCCACTACAGGAGAACACTACAGCACCAATCAATGTTTAACTCCTATTCAAGGAGTTATGACCTGGTGACGCATCACTGACCATGCCCCTCTGTCCCCAACCTCAAATGTTGAGAAATGTTATAAATATAAAGTTTTGTGCCACTAAACACATCCAATATGAAGATCTTCATACAGGCCTCAGAATGAGAAGAACATGTGTAAAGGACACTGATGGCTGTGATCTAAAGCAAATCATCACCAATTTAAAAGCTGCGTTTATCAATCCTAGGACCAAAAAATAAACAAAAAAATATGCCTGGGAGTTTGAGGGTGCTGAAAAATTGTTACAGTCCAACACAATTCTATAATTATACTGCCTATTTAATCTACAGCTCCCTGCTACCTGCTAATGTCCACATATCTGTGTTTCTTTCAATAATACATCAAAGCATATGGAAAAGAAATATGTACAAAGTGATTGGAAATGGGACAGACCCCTCTTTGTCAGAGGATTCAAACTACCCTAATGGTCACATTTATATGAAGTATTTGATTAACAATATTATTATTGACTGCTTTAAGTGGATTTAAAGAGATCTTGTGTATGTGCTTTGCCTCACCAGGCTATTGATGGCAACTGTATTTTTCAGTTAACAGACAAAGGTGATATTGTGGATGTTCTCGCAGGTGACTGTCCTGTCCTCGGCAGAAGCGGTCGCTCCCCTCACCTCCTCCTCATTTGGTATCGTGGCGTAGCGCTTCTGATTCTGCCAAATATCTTTCCAAGCGCTAGCCTCTGTCTATTCATTTGCGCACTGCTAGGCTTGATATTGCTTTACTGATTAGCGATTGCTGAGAGCATTTCTCGTTTTGCATTCCGAGTTCGCTTGCGCACTGCTGGACTTTGTGTTACTTCACTGATTATTGACTGCTGAGTGCATTTTACGTTTTGCATTTCGAGTTCTTTTGCGCACTGCTGGGCTTTGTATTGCTTTGCTGGTTGCTAATTGTTGAGTGATTTTTGCCTCGCCTGCCTGTCTGTACAATTTCATTGCTCTGTGCATTTTACTTAAACTGCTGCCAAATTTCATAGCGCTTTTAACGCTACCATTGCGCTTTGAACCGCTAGCATTTGCTGCACTAATTCTCCCCCATAGCGCTCCTTTTTGCCCAATCTCGCCCTGCCTCGCAACATTTGTTGTTATTGTTGCTGCCATTTTGTTTTGTTGTGCCTTCCCACACCGTCACTCCACCTCGCTCCCGCCTCCCAGCTGCCCCTCCCACGCTCCGCCCCCCTCCACTACCAATTATAGACAGATGGACCTACGCGCAGCGTCCATGCGCTACGGTCGCGCCGAAGGTGCGCCAAAGGTAAGCCCGTCTACGCCCGTCCGCGCCTGGACCGCGCCCAACGCCAGACCCCCTGGTTCCCGCACCCCCCCCCCTCCTCCCGCATCACGTACAACGCCTCTACCCTCTCAGCCCTTAACCCCGGCCGACCACCAACCTGTTACCAAGCTGCACCCGGCCTCACCCATGGACCTTTCACCTGCAATTCCTGCAAGTTTGCCTGCATTAGGACCCTCACCAAACCCACCAACATCAAACAGAATGCCGACACCAACCATCTGAAATGCATCCTACTCAACACCCACTCAGTCCACAGTCACGCCGTCCAACTTTGGGATCTACTCGACTCTACATCACCGGACGTCGCTTTCCTCACAGAAACCTGGATGAACTCCTCTTCAACACCCGACATCGCCATAGCCATCCCTGACGGCTACAAGATTATCCGTAAGGACCGAACCAACCAAATAGGAGGAGGCATTGCCATTGTTCATAAAAACACCCATCGCATCTCGACCAGTTCCGATGACATCCTCACAACCGCCGAATACCTCCACTTCCAGATCCACATCAACCCCAAGACCACACTCAGAGGTACCCTCATCTACAGATCACCCGGACCCCGCACACAATTCAGCGAAGACATCACTGACTTCATCAGCCCACACGCCCTCCCCTCCGAGGACTACATCCTACTAGGCGACCTCAACTTCCACCTAGATAAGAACAACGACAGAAACACCATCACCCTATTAGATAACCTCGCTAATCTTGGACTCAAACAACTTGTTAACACCCCCACCCACTGTGCCGGACACACACTCGATCCAATCTTTACATCCAGCAAATAAGTCTCCTTCAACCACACCACAGCTCTCCATTGGACAGACCACAGCTGCGTGCACTTCAACTACAAAAAGACTACGTCCCAAAACCAGCTTCAACAAATTCCCCGCAGGAACTGGAACAAAATCACCACTGAGCAACTTTTCACATCGCTCCACCAATACCCTCCTACCTATTCATCAGACCCAAACCAAACAGCTACCAACCTTGCACAATGGATCTCCCGCAGCGCTGACGAGTTAGCACCTCTGAAAAACAACCCTACCAAGTTAAACCTCAAGAAAGCCCCCTGGTTCAATGATGAGCTTAAGAAATCCAAGAAGACATGCCGCATCCTCGAGAAAGCCTGGAAAAGAAACCCATCCACCGAAAACCTAGCCACTTTCAAGAACGCCACCCGTAAACACCATCAACTAATACGCTCCACTAAGAAATCAGCACTCAAAGATCGACTCGACAACAACGTCCACAGCAGTAAGGAACTGTTCAACATAGTAAAAGAATTCACCAACCTATCAGCCGGCACCAATGACATCACTCCCTCCCAGCACCTCTGCGACTCCCTAGCTTCATTCTTCCACAACAAAATCGCCGACATACACAACAGCTTCACAAAACAACCGGATGACCAATCCACCCCACTCACCTCAGAACCTAATCTCCCCCCTAACAACCTTTGTACCTGGAAACCAGTCACCACGGAAGACACCATCCGCCTGATGAACTCCATCCACTCAGGATCGCCAACCGACCCTTGTCCCCACCACATCTTCAACAAAGCAGACTCCATCATCGCTCCCCACCTTCGCGACATCATCAATAGTTCCTTCAACTCTGCCACTTTCCCGGAAAGCTGGAAACACGCCGAACTCAGCGCCCTCCTGAAGAAACCCACAGCAGACCCCAATGAACTTAAAAACTACCGCCCTATCTCGCTCCTCCCTTTCCCAGCCAAAGTCATCGAGAAAGCTGTCAACAGTCAACTCGCCGCCTTCCTCGAATCCAACAAATCCCTCGACATATCACAATCCGGATTCCGAGCCAAACACAGCACCGAGACCGCCCTCATCGCAGCAACAGACGACATCTGTAAACTATTGGACAATGGTGAAACAGCTGCCCTCATCCTACTTGACCTCTCCGCAGCCTTCGACACAGTCTGTCATAATACCCTCATACACCGCCTCAGAAACATCGGAATTCAAGGAAAAGCACTGGACTGGATCATCTCATTCCTCGCAGGAAGAACCCAGAGAGTCCGCCTCCCCCCTTTTAGATCAGAAGCCACCGAAGTCATCTGCGGCGTACCACAAGGATCTTGACTCAGTCCCACACTCTTCAACGTAAATGTAAATGTAAATGTACAGGAATTTATATAGCGCAAATCACCAAGCGGTTTCTAAGCGCTTGCTTAGGGAACCCGTCCTGGTATTCCCCTGTGAGATAACCCCGGCATGGTATCCGCAAGGTGAAAGCCAGGCATCCCGCCGCGAGGGGCCGTTGTGGAGATTAAGCAAGCTATTGCCCAGAGTCGCAGAGTGTGAACCCGTGAATCGAGTAGGCACCAGAGCGAGAATTGTCGAGTCCATGGACATTTTAGGACTCAGACCCCACCGAGCTGGGAATTGAACCCTGGTCCCAGGCTGACCTCTGCTTCCAGGTCTGCCTCCTCTAAACAGTGAGCCACACTTCTCCACGTATACATGAGCCCCCTCGCATCCATCGTTCGCAAACACAACCTCAACATCATCTCCTACGCAGATGACACCCAGCTGATCCTCTCCCTCACCAAAGACTCAAACACCGCCAAAATCAATCTACACGAAGGGATGAAAGAAGTGGCCGAATGGATGGAGACCAGTCGCCTTAAACTGAACTCGGACAAAACGGAAGTCCTCATATTAGGATCATCCCCCTCCGCTTGGGATGACTCATGGTGGCCACCGGCTCTGGGAAACGCCCCCAAACCTACGGACCACGCACGTAATCTGGGCTTCATCCTAGACTCCTCCCTATCGATGACCAGACAAGTCAACGCAGTCTCCTCCTCATGCTTCAACATCCTACGCATGCTCAGAAAAATCTTCTGATGGATCCCCATCGAAACAAGAAAAACAGTAACCCACGCACTGGTCACTAGCAGACTAGACTACGGAAACACCCTTTATGCCGAACCACAGCCAAACTACAGAAAAAACTCCAACGTATCCAAAATGCATCTGCCAGAATCATTCTAGACGTCCCCCGCAGAGCTCACATCTCCAGTCATCTGAAAGACCTCCACTGGCTCCCCGTCAACAAAAGAATTACGTTCCGTCTCCTCACCCACGCACACAAAGCACTATACGATCTAGGACCCGAATCCCTCAACACACGCCTTTCCTTCTACACCCCCACCCGCAAACTCCGTTCGTCCAACCAAGCACTAGCCGCTATACCACGCATCCACAGGTCCACCATGGGGGGGAAGATCTTTCTCCTACCTTGCGGCCAAAACCTGGAACTCCCTCCCCACCCATCTCCGCCTTACTCAAAACCACCTCTCCTTCAGAAAACAACTCAAAACCTGGATATTTGATACATAACCCCCCACCTCCCTCAAGCGCCTTGAGACCCTCTGGGTGAGTAGTGCGCTATATAAATGCCAAACTTGAACTTGAACTATAATAAAATTGTCAATAAAAAATAGTTATATATGGTTCCTGTACAGAAAACATTTATATTTTACTCATTCTCAGGAAATAATGTCAAATAGGAAGCTGTTTAGAGAGCTTGGTGTTTAAGAGATGCGTTATGCATTGGTTTAAAGGGTGGTTTCATTAGACCTGCTTACTCCAGATTCAGTTTTCATTGCAGTGGCAGAACAGTGCTGGGAAATATATCAGTTCAACCACGACTTTTTGGATAGACACCGCGTTGCGACTGGCATATAAATATTCCACAGACGTTATTGTGTCAACTGAGAAACCGGTTAATCACTTGGTTACTGCTAAGCATGAGGAAATAAGGTTCTATGCCATTTCAATCTGAAATTACAATCATTCATACAGGGCAGTGTTCGGCAATAAAACTCCAGCGTTTAGTGTTTCCGACAATTAATTCAATTGGTAAAGGTAGGCAACAGTGTCTCAAAATATATATCACATTAACACCTCTGGTATGTGGTAAACGGGCCCCCTAGCTGCCAATACTTGTACGGCTTAAATAATGCTGCAGAAAAGGCCTTTATGTTCATACATATAATATATGCTGCAATGTTCGAAAAATGTACTCTTAAAAATATATACATCTATGCTTACAATCTACGAAGCGTATCAAGATCCAACTAGAACAGCTTCATCTGTTAACTGTTGGTGGAAATTGTTACATGTTCACCATTCTGTATATCTTGCCTACTTTCATGTGGAGAGTTTCATGTTACTTTTATAACATTTAAACATGTTTTTTGGGAGGCTTTGGTTACTGAATTCTACCATTTAGGGATATAAGTCATTCTCTACAGATCCTTTGGATTTGGATAAAATAACTCCCCGTGTGCAGTTATAATATCCTACTGCATTGGGATTTGCCTACATTTGGCTCTGCCGTTTACATAAGGTATGAATACCATATTGAGCATGGACATCTTGTTGTCATAAAGTTGCGTCAAGATGAAACTGTTGAATATCTCTATGTATGTTGGGCTCAGCGCAATCAGTGGAAAAGCATAAGCAAAAATCCCATACCAGTTTATCAACAGTGCATTCCCCTTTGAAGGAAGATGGCAATGCTTGATGCGTAGCTTTGGCTTTTAAAATTGTCTACTGTTGTGAACAGATCTACATGCGGTGTTCCACACCATATAAAGAGTTAGTCCATAACAGAATGCTCTAGTTCCCATTTGTGTGAGCAATTTGTCAGTGAGTACATTTTGTATTCCTCACACATGATTTGCCCATCTCCAAGTTGCAAAGCAATTGCAGCAGACTTTTTTTCTATTTCTTTACTTATGAAGCAATTGCGGTACCCATGCTTTAGCTTAAGATGTTTAAAGCTAAAGCGTGGGTGCTGCAATTGTAACAAAAGGAAATAAACAGAAAAAAAGGCATGCAGCCACGTTCAGCATTGCAAATTACAAAAGAAAGGCATGGTCATCCATTAGTCCACCACTTTATTTCGATGCTGACCTTGCCTGCTATACTAATTCAATTCTTCCAATCCCCTTGTATCTGAGACAACTGATTGGTCCACCATTCTTGTATTGGTCTCATATATAAGTGTCCATTTACAATCAAATGATGTATGAAGCCATCATCCCCAACAGTTTCGTAACCGTCCACACTGTCAGACACTAAGGCGTCCGGTAAAGGAGAACTTATGCAATGCTTGTATCCTTCCCATTGTTGATCAGGCCTCTGCCTACCTGTGTTCTACTTTCACCCCTAAAAGATTTTCTTCTTCTTTGATAACTGAGAGGACATCTTCCAATTTATGGTAAAGCCCAATTGATGTAGCAGGACTACCACTGCCTTTATGTTCAATTTGCCTTGCTGAAATATATTTGACTTCTCCAGCCAATTGCCCAGGTCAGGATACACATGCATGGCTGGCCTTCTCGGGTGAGGCGTTGTCACCAACTGCATTCATCAACACAACTGGCACAGACTTTAAGCCAAATGGTAACACTTTGAACTGATAATATTCCTCCACCATCACAAACCTTAGACACCCCAATGTGCTGGATGTATGGAGATGTGGGAGTGAGTATTTTTGAGAACTACTGTCGCCAAGTAGTCTTGTTTTGTTAATAGTGCAATAATCTCTTGGAGGTAGAATTTTGATAACTTTAATCACAAAATGCAGGTCTAGTATTGGTCGTAAAGCCAGACAATTAAGTACTCTCTGTATATTTTCAGATATCAAAATAAGATCTCTGGCCTTTACTGGAAACTTTTCTATTATGCTTTCCATAGCAATCTCTTGTTGAAAAATATGAATCTGTTCTTACTTGAATGTAGGTAATTATCTCAAACTCTATACAGTAACCATGTCTGATTAGGTTTAGCACCTAGTTGTCTGTCCTTATGAACTCCCAGGAGTTCATAAAGCACATAATTCTACTCCTTCCTGGTGTTGTGTGCAGTAGGCTGTTTTAAAGAGTAAATTTGAGTTGGGAGTACAATCACTTGAGGTCTGATCCCTAGTTTTCTACCTCTAGTGTTATGTATGGCTAAATATCCTGCATGTACTTAATCTTGGTAACTGTCCTTTAATGCGCAATATTTGGTAAAATAGGTAGGTTTGGACCCTTCATATGGAAAGGACTAAGAACCTTCAACAAGAAGCAACTCTCTTCATGTTTCATCTCCACATGCACTGAAGCAACTTTTTTCAAAAATTAACCCATGGTACACAGAGATGCCATTTAGGGGTGGAAGGAGTGAAAGGAGTGCTTTGCGGGGAGTCAGCATCAACATCTTCCTATAGGGGCTTTTCTTCTTCTTGGACATCAAACAGTTTCCTGCACCTCTGCGTCCTGGTCTAGCGTTGGAATCTCCTCTCTCACTCCATCCTCCTCTCCAGCTTCATGTTCAAACCCAGTAATGTGGGGGACTTTTTTTGTCTAGATGTTTAGTTAGTTCTGTCTCCCACCTAATGGTTTAATTATTTTATGTTCAGCTATGGCCTCCTCAAAAAGTCTTCTCTTTTAATGAGATGTGTAATCTTGACTAGTGCCCTCTTTTTCTCAGTATGTGCTACTGGTGAATTCGCTAAATTTCTTGTTCCCTTATTGTTTTTCTTCTAAGGTTATTTCCTATATTTTCTCACTCAAGCTCAATCATCTTCCGAAGTTAGGCCTTGAGTTTGGACCTGAAAGAATGGGATTTTCAATGACTGCCCTTTTGTATGG
Source organism: Lissotriton helveticus (assembly GCF_964261635.1). Taxonomy (NCBI): domain Eukaryota; kingdom Metazoa; phylum Chordata; class Amphibia; order Caudata; family Salamandridae; genus Lissotriton; species Lissotriton helveticus. Next base: position 1,352,484,429 of record NC_136059.1, on the reverse strand, counting down.
GGTCAGTATTCGTCTCTATGTGACCCTTCTGTTTCTTTAGAAAATGTAGCCATTTTTACTGAAGCACTGGATACCATATACGTTGACAGCTCTGAAACTTGTTTACTTATATCAATGTGGAAGTAAGGTTGTACCTTCTTGAATAAGACGATATTCTATCCTTGTGAACTAGGGTTTTTCCCTTGAAAAGGGAACAAGTACACTGATCCTCCGAGTTATGGTCTGTTGGGAGATGGCACATGCATACTGGGTTTGTTGTTAAAAGCAAACTTTTGGAGCCAATTGCGACTAAACTTAAATATTGTGTTCATACTACAAAATGACATTGAGGAGTCTCAAGAACTTCAATAGCAATAATTAACATCCTCTGACTACATCAAAGACCTCTGGGAAAACCTGAATCTGAGAATCAGTGTCGACTCCGATCACAATTGTTGGCAATTCCTTGCCCTCTCAGCACATTCTTGTGAGATGCTTTGATGCACCTCCAAAGCACCACCAAAAAAAAGGAATCTAAAATGGAGGCTATGTTAGAAGGCATTGTGGGCTTATGGTCAATGTCAAAGTGAGTTATAGAGGCTCCACTCCATGTACACCAAGGGGAAAAGCTTTGTAAATAAATACTTCAAAGCACAACCACTAAATGGCAGAATAAAACATATCATGTTCATGTAGAAGTGTTTCATGCTGCAAAATGTTCATTTAGAATCCTAACTCCAACAAATGTTAAAAATACCACAACAGTTATGCAGCTCACACTGCAATACATTTCAATAGGAGGCTAGTCAGACTTTAGTAGGGGATCATAGATCTTTAATATATAGGAAACTGCCCTGATCTGTATGTGATAAGGGAGCTACAGACATACATTTTCACTTTTAATAACAAATAAAAGAGAAAATCAACATAACACTGCCGCTTTTGATGGGTTGGGGAGATGCCATCTTTTGTACAGGCTAAAAGGTGAAGTTTTCTGGGAACAATAAGAGTAGGTACTGTAGAAACATTATGAAAGTTGAAATGGGCCCTTGCATTGATATAATACAGAAGAGTGTCCAGTAGTCATCAATTTAATATCTTTGTTTTATAAGTTGCTTCACCATGGTCATAATCTTCTGAATTTTAAAAGAGAATGTGGCTTATAAGTTATGCATTGATTACAGAAAGCAAAGGTGAGCTGGTTACAACAGCAGAATAAAATACATTTTATTCATTATTAGAATGTCATACAAAGAGCTATATTTTGCTTACTAATACAGAGTTAGTAACAGATGTGAGTCATTCATTCATTCATCCATCAATAATGCCGGGGTTAATCTCACATCAAAGCGCACTTCACTGATTACTTTCCATCCAGTAATGCTCAGCCTTTACAGAGGTCAAGAAAAACCTCTTAGGAGATGTGCCAATAATCGTGGCTACATTCTACTGTTGCGAAATATAAACTGGGCTGATTTGTTTTGTCTGTAACTATGGAAAAAAGACACAAAATTCACATTACTTTTTGGGGAGATTAGCAAGTTCTTACCTTGCTCCTGATAATAATCGTATTTTCACAGATACTGTATAGAGTATACAGAGTAATTTGGACACATAAGAAGAAGAAACTTGATCTACGCTGCAAGAACAGCTTTTAGACTGACCTGATAGCCTTTGATTCGATCCATTTCTTTGCTGGCTAGTGGGTTGCTCTTAACCACACACACCAAAGCCTTCACAGCCGCATATAGTCCCTCAACATCTGATGCCATTGCTACTAGCCCCAAGATGGCAGCGGCACCACCGATGTATTGTAAAGTGGTGGCAACAGGCTTAGGGACAAAGGTTCTGACCCCTGAAGGGAGAAAAACATACAAAATCAAACCAGAATATAAAGTCAGTAATTACGTTTCAACATGTGCACATGAAACAGAAAGCACTCTAACAGTGAAACCACATAAAAGCCACATGTCACTGGCTGTGAACAGCAGCTTAATGATGGACGCTGCAGATTGTCAAGATTGACGTGCAAGAGAGGTTGACATGCCAAACTTTCATGTGCTGTAAAGGCAGATGCAATATTTGTCTGCCTGTAATTGATTTGAATGGTATGGATAGATTGGAGCTTTGTTAGTACTAGGATTGGAAGGGAAACTAGGTTAAGAATTTAAGGCCAGATGTTCTACACTCATGTCACAAACCAGTCACTATTTTTTACACATCTTTTGGTTTGCGCACCGAGCTTCATTCTATGATGCAACTGATGTACTAATAAGCAGCATCGCAAAACGAACATTTGTAAGAGGTCACGAAAGCTCTTACCTTGCTAATATTTAAGAGGCAAGGCGCATAATGTGACCTGGGAAGGTCGGGTGGTGGTCTGAGAGGGAGAGTAGTTCTCAATGCCTGCATTTGCATTCCAAGCACATGAAAAAAGGATACATACCAGTAGTCCTAGTTCTGCATCGTGGGTATCTTTGAAGTCATACACGTTGAATACTTCCCCCGCTGCCTGCGCGGACTCCGGTACACCTTCTTTAACATATATAAACTTTGGAGAAATTAATTTTCCATAAAGCCTCAGTGTAGTCTATTAGAAATGCCATTTTCTTTCTGAATGCTGGATAAATTAGTTGAAGTCGCTGAGTAGCTTTGTACATCATTTGTCATGGAAAAATGCTACATAAAAAGCATGAGGAGAACTGCGGCCTTATAGGCTAATACTGACAGAAGTGAACAAGCATTTGCAATGCAATAGGTCTCGCATTAGGAAAGTTTGAGCAATTGGTCTTGTAAATGTCACATTTTTTATTAATGTGTTGGTTTTGAAAAAAGCGAAATTAATAGCTTTGTCATTTACAATGCCAATACTTTTAACATTTGCAAATGTGACACATATAGCATTTGTAATGCAACATGTTTTGTATTTACGTGACTTAGATGTATTGATATTACAAAGAATAATGGCTTTTAATTTGTTTAAATAAGTAATACTTAAATAAAAGTTATTGTAATTTATAATGGCAATAGATTAAACTTTTGTAAATAACTTTTGTGAAGATTATGTTCAGTGTATTTTATTGTGACGAAAATCCAAGAAAAGAAGTGAAATATTAACATCTTTTTGTGACATTTGTAATAAAGCTTGAAACATCGAGAGAACATATTTGAACCAGTTGTTGTTGAATGGTTGCACCGACTGATGCTGTGGTGGCGACAAGTGATACTGTGGTGGCGACGAGTGATACTGTGGTGGCGACGAGTGATACTGTGGTGGCGACGAGTGATACTGTGGTGGCGCGATAGATAGAGTGAGGGCAAAAGATAGATAAATAGAGTGAGGGCGATAGATAGAGTGAGGGCGATAAATAGAGTGAGGGCGATAGATAGATAAATAGAGTGAGGGCGATAGATAGATAAATAGAGTGAGGGCGATAGATAGATAAATAGAGTGAGGGCGATAGATAGATAGATAGAGTCAGGGACGGATAGATGGAGAGTCCGTCGAAGATAGAGGGGCGATAGATAGAGTCAGGGCGATAGATAGAGTCAGGGCGATAGATAGAGTCAGGGCGATAGATAGAGTCAGGGCGATAGATAGAGTCAGGGCGATAGATAGAGTCAGGGCGATAGATAGAGTCAGGGCGATAGATAGAGTCAGGGCGATAGATAGAGTCAGGGCGATAGATAGAGTCAGGCGAAATGAGTCAGCGATAGATGGAGTCAGGGCGATAGATGGAGTCAGGGCGATAGATGGAGTCAGGGCGATAGATGGAGTCAGGGCGATAGATGGAGTCAGGGCGATAGATGGAGTCAGGGCGATAGATGGAGTCAGGGCGATAGATGGAGTCAGGGCGATAGATAGAGTCAGGGCGATAGATAGAGTCAGGGCGATAGATAGAGTCAGGGCGATAGATAGAGTCAGGGCGATAGATAGAGTCAGGGCGATAGATAGAGTCAGGGCGATAGATAGAGTCAGGGCGATAGATAGAGTCAGGGCGATAGATAGAGTCAGGGCGATAGATAGAGTCAGGGCGATAGATAGAGTCAGGGCGATAGATAGAGTCAGGGCGATAGATGGAGTCAGGGCGATAGATGGAGTCAGGGCGATAGATGGAGTCAGGGCGATAGATGGAGTCAGGGCGATAAAAGTCAGGGCGATGGAGTCAGGGCGATAGATGGAGTCAGGGCGATAGAGTCAGGGCGATAGAGTCAGGGCGATAGAGTCAGGGCGATAGAGTCAGGGCGATAGAGTCAGGGCGATAGAGTCAGGGCGATAGAGTCAGGGCGATAGAGTCAGGGCGATAGAGTCAGGGCGATAGAGTCAGGGCGATAGAGTCAGGGCGATAGAGTCAGGGCGATAGAGTCAGGGCGATAGAGTCAGGGCGATAGAGTCAGGGCGATAGAGTCAGGGCGATAGAGTCAGGGCGATAGAGTCAGGGCGATAGAGTCAGGGCGATAGAGTCAGGGCGATAGAGTCAGGGCGATAGAGTCAGGGCGATAGAGTCAGGGCGATAGAGTCAGGGCGATAGAGTCAGGGCGATAGAGTCAGGGCGATAGAGTCAGGGCGATAGAGTCAGGGCGATAGAGTCAGGGCGATAGAGTCAGGGCGATAGAGTCAGGGCGATAGAGTCAGGGCGATAGAGTCAGGGCGATAGAGTCAGGGCGATAGAGTCAGGGCGATAGAGTCAGGGCGATAGAGTCAGGGCGATAGAGTCAGGGCGATAGAGTCAGGGCGATAGATAGAGTCAGGGCGATAGATAGAGTCAGGGCGATAGATAGAGTCAGGGCGATAGATAGAGTCAGGGCGATAGATAGAGTCAGGGCGATAGAGTCAGGGCGATAGATAGAGTCAGGGCGATAGATAGAGTCAGGGCGATAGAGTCAGGGCGATAGATAGAGTCAGGGCGATAGATAGAGTCAGGGCGATAGATAGAGTCAGGGCGATAGATAGAGTCAGGGCGATAGATGTGTGTGGTTGTGTGTGTAGTTGTGTGTGTAGTTGTGTGTGTGGTTGTTTGTGTGTGGTTGTGTGTGTGAGGTTGTGTGTGTGGTTGTGTGTGCGGTTGGGTGTGGTTGTATGTGTGTGTGGTTGTATGTGTGTGTGGTTGTATGTGTGTGTGGTTGTGTGTGGTGGGGTTGGGAGTGTATGGTTGTGTGTGTATGGTTGTGTGGGGGTGGGTGTGTTGTGTGTGTGTGTGTGTGTGTGTGTGTGTGTGTGGTTGGGTGTGGTTGTGTGTGTGGTTGTGTGTGGTGGGGTTGGGAGTGTATGTGTCAGGTTCTGAATCATGGCATATCGCGCCTGTCCAATATTGTGACTACGGGTCCCAGAAGCCTTAGCGGCAGGAAGGCGGGAACTATAAAGTATCAGTGGACCCGGAGGTCGGGTTGTATTGGATTAGTGTTTGTTCCTGTTTGGTTAGCGGTGCGAAAGCTCGTTAGACTGAAGGACCCGTGGTGCTTCGCAGTGCTAGCGCGAAGACACGGATTACTGTGGCAGACCCATATCGGGGTCGGATCTTGTATCGGCTGTGGAGAGGCGTGACGGCTGTTGCGACTGGGAGACGCTGTGGTCCTTCGCTGGGTTTGAAGACGCGAAGACACAGCCCCCATCAAACCTACTGTGGTAGCGAAGAAGCGCGTCGGCTGATGCGTTGTGGAAACACTGTGGTGCTTCGCTGTATCTAACGCGAAGACACAGCCCTCATCGGAACCTCCGTGACAGCAGGAGAGCGGGTCGGCTGGAGCTTCGTCGCAACGCTGTGGTGCTTCGCAATCTCTTGCGCGAAGACACAGGCTACGGTGGTTTCTTGAACTCAGAGAGTGATTCTCTCGTGGGGGAGTGCTTCATGACTGAAAGAGGAGACTGCTCACTTCGTACTGAGGAGCCCAGTATTATGTTGACTCCGGTTGTGTTGGGATAAGGCGAGCAGGATCTCTTCTCCGAGGAGCCTCCTCGTTATCATTTCTTTTTCTCTTATTTGCTTTCCAGGCTCTGGTGTATGAACCTCAGATACTCGTGTAGGCTTCTGTGCCATTAACAGAACAGGGGGTGTTATATCATTTGTTTGCTAAGAGACTATGTTTTCAGTGATACCTGACGTTTTCCATGATGTTCTCAGAGTGTGTGTCACCAGTAGGTACATAGAAGGGTTTATAGAGTAGGAAATACCTAGAGGAGTGATAGGGGAATAACGTTGTGTTTATGTTCTCATATGAAACACCCTGGGGCGTTACGCAGGAGGAGAGCGTCAGGCGGTACCAAGGTTCCCCCGCGAGTTCTCTTAGCAAGGTAGGAGCACGACAGTATCAGTTGATATAGTTAGACAGGTGCCCAGGAGTGGAAATAACGGGCTCTTTCTTTGTTTTCCAGATTGGCAACCCCCCTGGCCGCACCATCCCGGCCATTTACATTTTCCCTCGCCAGATCACCTCTAAGCTTGGGGTGTCTAAGAGAACCTAGCTTGGGGAGGTCTGGAGGTGGACCGATTGAGCATCGCCCGGATCCCAAAGAGCGTGGTTATACCTGACAGTATGGTTGTGTGTGGTTGGGTGTGTGGTTATGTGTGTGGTTGGGTGTGTGGTTGGGTGTGTGGTTGGGTGTGTGGTTGGGTGTGTGGTTGGGTGTGTGTGTGGTTGGGTGTGTGTGTGGTTGGGTGTGTGTGTGGTTGGGTGTGTGTGTGGTTGGGTGTGTGTGTGTGGTTGGGTGTGTGTGTGTGGTTGGGTGTGTGTGTGTGGTTGGGTGTGTGTGTGGTTGGGTGTGTGTGTGGTTGGGTGTGTGTGTGGTTGGGTGTGTGTGTGGTTGGGTGTGTGTGTGGTTGGGTGTGTGTGTGGTTGGGTGTGTGTGGTTGGGTGTGTGTGTGGTTGGGTGTGTGTGTGGTTGGGTGTGTGTGTGGTTGGGTGTGTGTGTGGTTGGGTGTGTGTGTGGTTGGGTGTGTGGTTGGGTGTGTGGTTGGGTGTGGGTGGTGGTTGGGTGTGTGGCTGGGGTGGTTGTGTGGCTGGTGTGGTGGTTGGGTGTGGGTGTGTGTGTGTGTGTGTGTGGTGTGGTGGTGGTGGTGTGTGTGCTGGTGTGTGTGGGTGTGGTGTTGTGTCTGTGGCTGGTGTGGTGTATGTGGCTGTGTGTGTGTGCGGTTGTGTGTGTGGTTGTGTGTGTGTGGTTGGTTGTGTGTGTGGTTGTGTGTGGTTGTGTGTGGTTGTGTGTGTGGTTGTGATTGTGTGTGTGGTTGTGTGTGGTTGTGTGGTTGTGTGTGTGGGGGTGCATGGTTGTATGTATGTGTGTGCGGTTAGAGAAGGATGTATGTGGAAGAGAGCAGCAGATCAGCACAGGAGAAGAGAACCGGGGAGTTAAGGAAGGAAGCAGGTAGAAGAGAACAACATATTCGCACAGGAGAAGAGAACAGGGAGTTAGAGAAGGAGGTGGGGTGAAAGAGAACAGCAGATGAGCACAGGAGAAGATAAGCGAACAGGGAGTTAAAGAAGAAGTTGGGGTGGACGATAGCAGCAGATCAGCACAGGAGAAGATAACAGGGAGTTAAAGAAGGAGGCGGTGGAAGAGAACAGCAGTTCAGCACAGGAGAAGAGAAGAGACCAGGGAGTAAAGAAGGAGGTGGGGTGGATAAGAGCAGCATATCAACAGAGGAGAAGAGACCATGATGTTAAAGAAGGAGGCGGTGGAAGAGAGCAGCAGCTCAGCACAGCAAAAGAGAACAGAGAGTTAAAGAAGGAGGTGGGGTGGAAGAGAGCAGCAGATCATCACAGGAGAAGAGAACAGGGAGTTAAAGAAGGAGGCGAGGTGGAAGAGAGAAGCAGATCAGCAGAAGAGAACAGGGAGTTAAAGAAGGAGGCGGGTGGAAGAGAGCAGCAGATCAGCAGAGGGAGAAAAGAAGAGAACAGGGAGTTAGAGAAGGAGGTGGGTGGAAGAGAGGAAAAGATCAGCACTGCAGAAGAGAACCGGGAGTGAAAGAAGGAGGTGGGGTGGAACAGAGCAGCAGATAAGCACAGGAGAAGAGAGCAGTGAGGTAGAGAAGGAGGTGGGGTGGAAGAGAACAGCAGATCAGCACGAGAGAAGAGAACAGAGAGTTAACGAAGAAGGCGGGGTGGAAGAGAACAGCAGATCGGCAGAGGAGAAGAGAACCGGGAGTTACAGAAGGAGGCGGTGGAAAAGAACAGCAGATCAGTACAGGAGAAGAGAACAGGGAGTTAAGGAAGGAAGTGAGTGGAAGAGAACAGAACAGGGAGTTAGAGAAGGAGGCGGGGTGAAAGAACAGCAGATCAGCACAGGAGAAGAGAACAGGGAGTTAGAGAAGGAGGCGGATGGAATATAGCAGAAAGATCATCACAGGAGAAGAGAACAGGGAGTTAGAGAATGAGGCAAGAGGAAGAGAACAGCAATCATCATGGGAGAAGAGAACAGGGAGTTAGAGAAGGAGGTGGTGGAAGTGAACAGCAGATCAGCACAGGAGAAAAAAACAGTTAAAAAAGGAGGCGTGGTGGAAGAGAGCAGCAGATTAGCACAGGTGAAGAGAACAGGGAGTTAAGGAAGGAAGCGGGTGGAAGAGAACAACATATTAGCACAGGAGAAGAGAACAGGGAGTTAGAGAAGGAGGCGGGGTGAAAGAGAACAGCAGATCAGCACAGGAGAAGAGAAGCGAACAGGGAGTTAAATAAGCAGTTTGGGTGGACGAGAGCAGCAGATCAGCACAGGAAAAGATAACAGGGAGTTAAAGAAGGAGGCGGTTGGAAGAGAACAGCAGTTCAGCACAGGAGAAGAGAAGAGACCAGGGAGTAAAGAAGGAGGTGAGGTGGATGAGAGCAGCAGATCAGCACAGGAGAAGAGACCAGGGAGTTAAAGAAGGAGGTGGGTGGAAGAGAGCAGCAGATTAGCACGGGAGACGAGAACAGGGAGTAAAAGGAGGCGGCGTGGAAGAGAGCAGCAGATCAGCACAGCAAAAGAGAATGAATATGCTACGTACGAGGAGGAGCTACGCTCGTAACCAAGATGGCCGCATAAGCTCCCGGCTCCGCCGGCTTCCGCCAGAGGCGCATGAATCCTGACTCCCATCCTGATTTCCCGCCGGACTCCCGTGCAGGTGAACTGCGCCTGATTCGAAAGGTGCAATCCCGGAATTTCTAGCTGCTGGGATGACAAAGATAGGTCGTGTGCCATTCTTGGCCTACCCCAGATTTGAAGCCGGGGCCTCGAGTTTTAACCCGGCCGGGTTGGAGTTGAACAACATCGGCCGCGGACCGTGGGCGGTTCCGGTCTCCCGAAGTGGCGTTTTTCGTCTCCCGTTATGGATGGTGATTTGGTGACAGCTCTACCCAGCAACTACGGTGGCCTATTGTACCGACTATTTGTTCGGGGTTCCGCTGCCCGGGGGCCCCGTTGAGCTCCCGGGGTTTTCTGGGCTCGGTTCCTCGTGGGCGGCGACGGTACTGCTATCGTGCTTTGGACTTATTAACAGTGGTTTCTACATTGCTTCTGCCCTGTGCCCCGGAGAAGTCGACCTCCGAGGTTAGGACACCCGCCCGGTCGCTCATTGAGGGGCGATGGCGCGGGCTGAAACTACACCGTCGCTACGCACTGTAATGGCCGCCATTTTAGAGCTCCACACACGATTCACCGCCACCTTCCAGGAGATGATCATAACTGTTGATCATATAGGCTTGGGACCGGATTCCGGCCCTTTGTTCCTGGAGAGCCGAGATACTTCTTCCGCGGAGAACGCCTTGATTGTTACCGAGGACCCTGTGCAGACTACCGACACGGAACTCTACTGCGACCCTAAGATGGCGGCGATCGAGCCCGAAAGAACTGGACATTTATTTAGCCCTATGTCGACCCCGCCCGAGATGGATGTGACTATCTTCGTAAGCCATTGTGACTTCTCCAACGTCTGTCGGACTACACCTTTGCCTCTTTTTGTGAGTGATCAAAACCGCTTTGCTGATTTATCGCTGGTGGGCAGTGGATTTGCTTTGACTTTTGGACTCTGTGGCCGTCTATCCTGTTTTCCCTCCTATCGCATTGATCTTGACACTCTACTATTTTCTATTAATCTTGTTGTGATGGCGGTTCGGATGGACAGAGCCTGCGTGGAGAAATGCAGCGACCTATTTGTACTGGACGGGGTCATCGTGATGGATCGTGAGGGTTTGGGCTGAACTTGATTGGACTTTGATGCACCGTTTCTTTTGTCTTTGCTGGGTGGTATCTGTGGGAGCGAGGGCCAGATGTGAATCTGATTGTCTGATTATTAGTCTGATATGCTCGGGACGGGATTTGCTGCCTCTGCGGTGCCGGGGGTCGGGCGGGATGGTCCTTTTTCTGTTTGCGGCTCCCCTACGGACTGTCTCTTGATTTGCTAAAATTTGCTTAACACTACGGTAGGGGGTGTCTGCTTTTGGCGGGGGGATGGGAGTCCGGGAGCTCGTATCGTTTTGCAACATTCTCCTCCTCCAACTTTTTCCCTTCCTTGGGGCGTAGTTTAGGGGGCGACAGGCACGCTGCTAGTGGGGTTAGGTCGTAGCCATCTGCAGGGGTGTAGGGTTGTGTTTTTTTTCAAATTTTTCCTTTGTTATTTTCTATGACCATTCGATTTCCCTTTTCCCTTCTTCACAAGAGATGTGGCGTATTCTCCTGATTTTTGCCTAAACGTATCTGGGTGTCATATGTTTGCCTCGTATATCCTGTACTCCTGGTGGGCGGGTGCTGTGGGGGGGTGCCTGCGGTCATTGCTATCTAATTGTTTTGCCTCTGCTTTACGCTGGTATTGATTTCTTTGCTGATTCTGACTGTACGGTATTTCTTCACTTCACTTGCCCGTCCACAGCTGTGTGTAATTCGTTTATGACACCCGATATGTATATTTCTCCTCTTGTGTTATAATAATAAAAAGATTTAAAAAAAAAAAAGAATATGCTACTTACTAGTATACATCTGTTCTTGGCATGTAAGGCTGCTGACATTCATATCTATAGCATAGATCGCTGCCTAGTGTTGGGTCCGGATGATTGCACATTGTTGTCCTGGAAGAGTCTTAGAAGTATCACGAGATAGGTGGCTCCTACCCTGGACTACAGTGCGCATGGGCATCGACTCCATCCCCAGATTGTTTTTAGCCATTGTGGCGAAGATGGAGTGCAACTGTGAGAAGTTGGCCTGATGTATGATGTCCACAGTTCTGTGGGCACCTTGTATCAGTCCAAACAATCCCTTATGGTGATGGTTGTAAATCAACCTTATAGACAAGCTATCCTAGGGGTAGCATGGACTAAGCAGCCTTAAAGGCTTAACTCAAAGGGGCATGTGAAGCCAGCTGTTTTACCATATGCAATCCTGTAATACCAAATGAAAGGACACCACACAAGTTATATATTATAAAAATACATGTATTTATTCTCAGAATAATCCCCACTACTCTTTATGAGCAATGAAGCACAAGCGTTTAAACAAAAGAACAATATAACATATACAAGTTGCACGTTTTTGGATGAGGCCGGTGGCCACTCAAACCATATATCAAAAAAGTGGTATAACAATCAATAATCGATCGGGGGTAAGGCCTAGGGCCTTGGGAATCGCTTGGACTACACTGGACTAACCACAGTTAGGACGGGAGTAGCCCGCGGGATTCGGGTGCAGTGCTGAAAGCACAGGCATGCACCAATGTAAAATCAATGGTGCGTAAAAGTTATCGTTTTACAGATTAAAGAGTCTTCCGACTGGACTAGGACTACCAAACTTTAGAGTTAGGCACTAGAGGTGTGTACCCGTGTAAGAACACCGGCGCTAGTAAGTTACCTCACCCACAGGAAGCGGGTGCATAGGTGCCAAAGTGTGTCGGGTTTCGTCACGCAGTTCGATGGTGCCTGAAGATGAAGATGCTGCAGGCGTCCAGAAGAGAAGTGTCCGGTGCGATCCAAGGGTGGATGGAAGCTGAAGGGTACCTGAAAGCAGAGGGGACAGAGTCTGGGTCACTGGGCAGTGACCAGGAAGGAACCAGGCAATGTCGGGCGCAATCAGGTCGATGTCAGGTGCCTTGTCTCCGCTGCCACGTGGACTCTGGGGCACTGAGGATGTCCTGGAGTGAATCACGAGCTGTCCCACGAAGGCTCTCGCTGTCGGCGGTGTCGGCTTCACGATCGGAGTCAACAAGCCTTGGCAAAGGCAACCCACGCAGGATTCGAAGATGGCTTAACACTCGGACCAGCAAGGTCTGAGCGGGTGCTCCTTTTCAGGGGAGCGGGTGCCAGTCTAGAGCAACCAGACCAGCTGTTCAAGTTTGAAGGTTCGTCGGTTCTGGGGCCACTAGCCAACGGGCAAGCGACCGGACCAACGGGTCGAGCAGGAAAATGGAAAAGGGCCCCACGCAGCACTCGTCGAGTGTGGAGGGGTGAGCTTCGGTGCAAAAGCTGCTCGGGGCTGGAGCTTCTGAAACTCCAATGCACAGCTTCGAGGGAGCCTCGGGTGCTGCACGGTCAGCGCTTCGTGGTTTATTCAAGATGGCCGCTCCCACGCTTCAGGTCGCCTCCACGGGTCCCAGCTCTGCATGGACTGTGGATCGGGCTGTTGGAAGTCAGGATAGCTGGCTCTTGTCAGTCTCTGTCGCTCGAGTTCCGGCGGGAACTGCAACAAAGCAAACGTCGAGGTGCTGGATGGTGCCTGTTTGCACAGGGTGGTCACTCCTTGACCACAAGGGAGATTCTTCAGTCTTCCACATCGAGTGGGATGTCAAAGGGTCCAGAGTTTCTTTTCATAAGTTTCAGTCAGGATAATCTGATGTGCATTGGCACTGCTCCCACCTATATTCCAAATCTGGGGGCTGGATTACCTGCTAGGTCCCTCCTATGGGTGGGACCCAGGAAGGGGGTGGTTACACCCCTTTCCTTTGTCCAGTTTGCCACCAGGACTGGGGCTGGAGTGCCCCAGAACCGGTTTGACTGGAATCTGCCCAGGGACACCATGTGCGCCCCAGGCAGTGTCTAGTTTCTTTCAACCCTCCCTGCTACAATCCACTATCTCCTGTCTGTGGTGGTGTAACACCTCCCTGTGACAGGAGATCCTTTGATCAAGCCTCCTCTGTCGAGTTTCAGTCAGCAGCAGTAGGGCAGACTAGTGTCTGTGGCAGCAGCATCCATTTTGTGATGCTGGGGCTCTGGTTTGGATTAACCCCATTTGCAGTAAGTAACATGTCTTCCCCTCCTGGAGGGGCGGGACGCTGCCCCCATCGTCAGAATCATCGAGGGGGTAGCATTCCACGTTGTATGACACCAAACACGACATGTTTTGATAAAGTCAAACCGGAGTTGCAATAACCGTAAGGATTATAATGCACTTAAGAGTATATGGTATGGCAGTATCACTGGAACAGCTATAGGGAAATGGTCCCGCAAGCTGCAGACAGGCTCAGCTCATGCCAGAGCACTTTCTCACATAAAACCAAGCACTCTGCCTCCAGGATTGTTAAGGCCTGCCATAGGAGTGACTTATAGGTTTATATGTGTCCAGATATAGGTTTAGATATAGGTATACTACATATAAGCAAGGGGTGATTACACCACCTTGCCCCAGCTGAGGGATCAGCCAGTTGTGTCGATTTAAGTACCAGCCAGGGGTGGCAAAAGATATGCTGCATCCCCTGGTAGGCCTTGGATGCACCTATGCCCCTGGCACCTATAGTGCACTGTATAGGGGCTGACAAGGTGTCCAGTACCAAATTGGTTATGTACCTATAGTACATGTCTGTGAATTTAGAGAGAGAACAGCAGGCTGTGGGTCTGATTAGCAGGCCCACAGCCACATTAAGTCGAAAACCAGTGAAGCAAAAAGCAAAAATTTGGGGTGACCATAGGATAGCAGACCCTACTCTCCTACAGTAACAGTGTGAGCGATGACCATGCTAAGAGTAAGTGTAAGTGCTGCAGCCGCTACAGGCGCCGGGGAGGAGGGCGGGCGATATGAATGTCAGCATCCCTACATGCCAAGAACAGATGCATACTGGTAAGTAGCATATTCAGTTCGAGGCATGTGGGCTGCTGAATTCATATCTATAGCATAGAATATATAGCAGTCCCTCCATTAGCGGCGGCCGCCTGTGCCAGCTGCAGCAGTTTGAAAAAGTGTTTTTAGAACAGCCTGCCCTACAGCTGCTTGGAGTGCACATCTACACAGTAGTGTCTTGTAAATGTGTGTGGGGTAGACCATGTGGCTGCTCTACAAATGTCTTCTAAAGGGATATTTCCAAGGAAAGCCATGGAGGCCCCCAACTTGCGGGTGGAGTGGGTTCTCGGGGGGATTGTTAAAGTGCGCTTAGCTTTTTGATAGCAAATCTGAATACACTTAACGATCCACCTGGCTATACCTGCTTTGGAAATGGGGCTGCCTTTTTGTTGTGCAGAAAAGGCAACAAAGAGTTGTCGTCTTCCAAAAATCTTTGGTCCTATCAATTTAATACATCAAAGCTCTTTTGACGTCAAGAGTGTGGAGCATTCTATCTGCCACTGTCTCAGGATTTTGGAAGAACACAGGCAGTTCAATAGTCTGATTGATATGGAACTGTGAAACCACCTTTGGAAGAAATTTAGGGTTAGTGCGCAGCACCACCCGGTTGGAGTGAATTTGTATGAATGGCTCTTGTACAGTTAGTGCCTGGAGCTCACTAACATGACGCAGTGACGTAATGGCTATCAGGAAAGCCACTTTCCATGTTAAGAACTGAATCTCGCATGAATGTAGAGGCTCAAAAGTTGGACCCATTAGTCGGGTGAGGACAACATTAAGATTCCATGCAGGAGCAGGTGGGGTCCTGGGAGGAATGACTCGTTTGAGTCCCTCTAGAACGGCTTTAATGGCAGGCACTCTGAAAAGGGAGAGATGCTGCCTGTTTTTGAGATAAGCCGCTATGGCGGATAAATGTATTCGAATGGAAGCATATGCTAGATTGCATTTGTAAAGATGTAACAGATAACAAATGATGTTGTGCGTTGACGCGTCAAGCAGGTCTATGTTGTGGTCTACGCAATAAATGACAAACCGCTTCCATTTTGCTGCATAGCATGCTCTGGTGGTGGGCTTTCTTGCCTCCCGTATGATATCCATGCAGCCTGGAGGCAAGTTGAGGTAGCCAAACTCTAAGACCTCAGGAGCCAGATCGCCAGGTTGAGCTGTTGCGGATCTGGGTGCTGAATGTCGCCATGGCTCTGCGTCAAGAGTCTGGGTGTGAGGTGCAGCCTTTGATGCGGTACCACGGAAAGTTCTAGAAACGTGGTGTACCATGGTTGGCGTGCCCACGTTGGAGCAACCAGGATGAGCGTCATCGAGTGTTGCTTTAGCTTTCGTGCCACCAGCGGTATTAGAGGTGCTGGGGGAAAAGCGTATGCAAATTTGCCTGACCAGTTCATCCATATCGCATTGCCCTGCGACTGTGGGTGCGGGAACCTAGCGGCAAAGCTTTGGCATTTGGCGTTTTCCCTTGTGGCGAACAGGTCTATCTCTGGATGACCCCACTGCTGGAAGTACGGGCTGAGTACTGATGGATGTAGCTCCCACTCGTGCATTTGGTGGCTGTACCTGCTGAGCAGATCCGCCATCTGATTGTCCTTGCCTGGGAGGTGTTCCGCCATGAGGAAGATGTTCCTTTGAATGGCCCACTTCCACATGCTCTGAGCCAGACGAGACAACTGTGGAGAGGGTGTACCTCCCTGCTTCTGAATGTAGTACATGGCCGTCATGTTGTCCGTCCGGATCAACACGACCTTGTTGCACAGATGTACCTTGAATGCCTTCATTGCCATGAAGATTGCCATCAGCTCTAGGTGGTTGATGTGCATCTTCTTTTGCTGCGTTGTCCATAGTCCCTGCACTGTGTAGTGGAGTACATGAGCTCCCCAACCCTGGAGAGATGCGTCCGTCTTTAGGATGATCTGTGGCACAGGCTCCTGGAACGGTCGGCCCTTGCAAAGGTTGTGTGGATTTCACCAATCCAGAGAGTTGTATGCACGACCGGTCACCAACACTAGGTCTTTTAACTGTCCGTGAGCCTGATTCCACTGACGTGCTAAGCACTCTTGCAGCGGACGCATATGTAGTCTTGCGTGCGGGACTATGAAGATGCAGGAGGCCATCATGCCTATCAACTGCATGAACACTCGTGCTGGAAGCGAGTGTTGCGGTCTGAATTTCTGTATCAGCAATTGAATGCTGTTGATCCTCACTGAATTCGGCTGCGCTGTGGCCGCGAGAGTGTTTATTGTCGCGCCTAGATACTGCCGCACATGGGCGGGCTGAAGGTGTGACTTTGGATAATTCAGTGAGAATCCCAGATCGTGAAGAAGGTGAATGGTATGGGACATGTTGGCAGCGCACTGCTGGGCCGACTTTGCTTGGACAAGCCAGTCGTCCAAATAAGGGTAGACGTGCACGTTTTGTCTCCTGAGGTGCGCAGCCACTGTCGCCAGGCACTTTGTGAACACCCTGGGCGCTGTGGTCACTCCAAAAGGGAGGACTTTGAATTGGTAATACTGATTCTGAATGGTGAATCTGAGGTATTTTCTGTGTGACGGATGTAGTGGAATGTGAAAATATGCATCCTTTAGATCTAATGTTGCGAGGGAATCCCCCTGATTGAGCAACGGAAGAACCTGCAGCAGTGTGAGCATATGAAAGTGTTCTGATAGAATGTACTGGTTTAGGGGTCTGAGGTCCAGTATGGGTCTGAGGGACCCGTCTTTCTTTGGGATCAAGAAGTACAGGGAGTACACTCCTGTGCCTCTTTGTTCCACTGGTACGAGCTCGATTGCCCCTTTTTGCAGCATGACGAGCACCTCTTGCTGCAATAAGTGCAAATGCTCTGTGGAAATAGGACGGTGTCTTGGGGGTATGTTGGGTGGAGTGGATGTTAACTCCAGACAATAACCGTACTGGATAAGCTTTCTGACCCACCTGTCTGTGGTGATGGATTTCTAGACTGGCAGGAACTGTTGGAGTCTCCCCCCGACCGGTGTTGTATGGTCTGGGGGCAGTGACAAGGAGTCACTGTTTGTTGGCGGCAGAGGATCGGGAGCTGTTGTTTCCACGACCTCTGCCTTTGGCGCTGTTTCCGCGATAGCCACCTCTACTTTGTTTGTTGTATGAGGTTTGTGCGCCACTCTTAGTGTACTGTGTTTGCTGGGACAGCAGGCCTCTGGAAACACCTCTATTGCTCGAGTGACGAAAAGAACTACCCCATAACTGCTGGGACTGGAGAGCCCCCATAGACTTTGCAGTCTCGGTGTCCTTTTTGATTTTTTCTAGGGTGGTGCCCACCTCAGGTCCAAATAAGTGATCAGGGTTTACAGGCTGATTGAGGATGGTGGTTTGTACCTCTCCGGCTTGAACCCGGAGATCCTGAGCCAGGCTTGACGTCGCAACATCACACTGGTGTTAATGGCCCTGGCCTGCCCACCTCAGGTCCAAATAAGTGATCAGGGTTTACAGGCTGATTGAGGATGGTGGTTTGTACCTCTCCGGCTTGAACCCGGAGATCCTGAGCCAGGCTTGACGTCGCAACATCACACTGGTGTTAATGGCCCTGGCCGCGGTGTCTGCTGCGTCCAGTGCACACTTAATAGAAACATTTGAGATGAGTTTCCCTTCTTGTATGAGCATCTCTGCTGCCTCTTTATATTCATCTGGCAAGTGTTGTAACAGGGTCTCAAGTGTATCGTAATGTGCCCTGTCATATCTGGCCAAGAGTGCCTGAGTGATTGAAATGCACCAGGTATTGGCTGCTTGAGCGGCCACCCTTTTCCCTGATGCTTCTAGCACCTTAGATTCCTTGTCAGGGGGAGGAACATCACCAGTAGTTTGTGAGTTTGCCCTCTTCCGGGCATTGGAAACTACTAAAGAGTCCAACGGCAACTGGCCCTTGATGTAGGTAGGGTCCCCAGGCGCCGGCTTGTACTTTTTTTCAATTCTGGGGTTTATAACCCTGGCTCATGTGGGTTCCTTAAAAATGTCTGCAGCATGTTTTAAGACACCCTTTAGCATAGGCAGAGTCTTTACGGTCTTCTCAGAGGTGGAAAAGGTGTCAAACAGAAAATCAACCTCAATAGGGTCAGCATGGAGCTGGACGTCATGATTTTTGGCTGCCCTCTCAATAAGCGCATTAAATGCCGCTGAGTCCTCAGTAGGTGATGTTTTGACATTATACACTTGAGTGTCTGGGGCAGTTTGTGGATCCCCTGGGTCTGCAGCATCTGCCCATGTGTCATGTTGATCTTCAGGATCAGTGTCGGCAGGGTAGTTGTACTCATCATAGTCACCTTCCCCAGCCTCCACATCTGAGTAAGTGGGCGAGATTGGAGCAGTGTCTTGTCCACGTGGAGCTATGAGTTCAACAAGAACGGGTGAATCCGTGGAATCCTTCTTTTTCTTTAAAGGAATTGTGTAGGACTCCATAGGCTGTGCTGGTGTGATCTTTCGCTTGTAAATCGAAAGTTTACCGGTGTCGGCGTCGATGAATTGTTCCGACTGCTCCTCCAGCAGGGGTTGTCGATGCTTTGTGCCCACAACTGCAGGGGTAGTCTTCAGCCCCGTGGACACCTTCATGGACGCCTCGACAACCTTCTTTGGCGCGAACTCCTTCGGCGCCACTTTCGGCGGCAGCTTAAACTGAATAGGCGCTGTCGACTTTTGCGGTTTGGTGGCAGGCTTCGGCGCGGAAGTATCCTTCGGATCGACAGCGGAAGCTTTGTCCTTAATGCGTTTCAATGATTCCGACACCTTCGTGAAGGAGGCAGACGGCTGCGTCGACTCGACAGGTGCCTTCGAGCCACCACCAGGTGCGGACTGGAGGGTTGTAGTACTTTTGGCCTTGTCCGGCCGACGCGCAGGATCGACAACTTTTGTAGCTCCGAGTCCTTTGTCTGTGTCGACGGCCCTAGGCGCCGAAGTCTTCGGGTTGACGACCTTGACAAGTGCTTTCGGTGTCCCAGCCTTCGGCTCGACGCCCTTGAGCGACTTCACCGGTTCGACAACCTTTTTTGGCTTTGTCTGCACCGACAGGTCTGAAGACGTGGAGCCGACCAAGGCGACACGCGCTTTCGGTTTCGACGGCGCCTCTAGCACTTTCGGTTTTGTAGACACCGAAGCTTTCTCTTTTGGTTTCGATTTGACCAATGGTGGCTCTCTCGAAGTGTCCGTAGCCGGGCCCGGAGGCGAGACTGTGGAACTTGGTGCAAGATCTTGGGTAAGGCCATGTGGCGATCCCTCGACCTGAGCCGTACATATTGTTTGAACGTGGCATAGCTCCTCGCTTGAGCTATCTTCCGTGGCCCCATAGGCCCCATCGTCGTCTCCTACCTCGTCGACGATTTTTTCTGCATCGAGCATTTCTACGTCTGCGCCGTAGTTTGTGTCGATCTCTGCCGCTGGATTTGAAATCGGCTCTTGATCTTCCTGCTCGTCTGCCTCTTCTCCCTCGGTATCTAAAATGTTCACCGGGTCAGGTGCCATCTGCTGGGCCTCCTGGCGCGCTATGCGCCGAAGTCGAATCGTCTTCTTGGAGCGGAAACGAGAACAAGCCATACAGTTGGCTTCATCGTGATCTGGCGACAGGCACTTGTTGCACACCGGGTGGACGTCGATGTGGGGATACTTCGAGTTGCACACGGGGCACCTCTTGAACGGGCTCCGTTCCACGATGGTTCGTTGAATAAGGCCTGTTGCGTCGACCGGGCCTCGAGCACTGAAGAGTCACGCGACTCCTCTGGATGTTCGACTCGTGAACTGAGCTGGAACAGAACTGGGCACCGATCGGAAGACAATACCGACGATATAGGAAAGTCTGTTGGGCCAAAAAGAAAAGTTTCTATTGATTCCGAACTTGAGTGATCAAATATGCATCCAAACCCAATGGCGGAAAAAAACAATCTGGGGATGGAGTCGTTGCCCATGCGCACTGTAGTCCAGGGGAGGAGCCACCTATCTCGTGATACTTCGAAGACTCTTCCAGGACAACAATGTGCAATCATCCGGACCCAACACTAGGCGGCGATCTATGCTATAGATGTGAATTCAGCAGCCCACATGCCTCGAACCAGGGAGTTAAAGAAGGAGGCGGGTGGAAGAGAGCAGCAGATCAGCACAGGAGAGGAGAAGAGAACAGGAAACTAGAGAAGAAGGCGGGTGGAAGAGCAACAGATCAGCTCGGGAGAAGAGAACAGGGAGTTGGAGAAGGAGGTGGGTGGAAGAGAGCAGCATAACAGCACAGCAGAAGAGAACATGGAGTTAAAGAAGGAGGCGGTGGAAGAGAGCAGCAGATCAGCACAGGAGAAGAGAACAGGGAGTTAAAGAAGGAGGTGGGGTGGAAGAGAGCAGCAGATCAGCACAGGAGAAGATAACAGGGAGTTAAAGAAGGAGGCGGGTGGAAGAGAACAGCAGTGCAGCACAGGAGAAGAGAAGAGACCAGGGAGTAACGAAGGAGGTGGGGTGGATGAGAGCAGCAGATTAGCACAGGAGATGAGAACAGGGAGTAAAAGGAGGCGGCGTGGAATAGATCAGCAGATCAGCACAGCAAAAGAGAACAGGGAGTTAAAGAAGGAGGCGGTGGAAGGGAGCAGCAGATCAACACAGGAGAGGAGAAGAGAACAGGAAACTAGAGAAGAAGGCGGGTGGAAGAGCAGCAGATCAGCTCAGGAGAAGAGAACAGGGAGTTAAAAAGGAGGCGGGCGGAAGAGAACAGCAAATCGGCACAGGAGAAGAGAACAGGGAGTTAGAAAAAGAGGCGGGTGGAAGAGAACAGCAGATCTGCACAGGGGAAGAAAACAGGGAGTTAAAGAAGGAGGCGGGGTGGAAGAGAGCAGCAGATCAGCACAGGAGAAGAGAAGAGAAAGTTAGAGAAGGAGGCAGGGTGGAAGAGAGCAGCAGATCACCACGGGAGACGAGAACAGGAGTTAGAGAAGAAGATGGGTGGAAGAGAGGGAGGGCGATAGAGGGAGGGAGGGCAATAGAGTGAGGGAGGGCAATAGAGTGAGGGAGGGCGATAGAGTGAGGGAGGGCGATAGAGTGAGGGAGGGCGATAGAGTGAGGGAGGGCGATAGATAGAGTGAGGGAGGGCGATAGATAGAGTGAGGGAGGGCGATAGATAGAGTGAGGGAGGGCGATAGATAGAGTGAGGGAGGGCGATAGATAGAGTGAGGGAGGGCGATAGATAGAGTGAGGGAGGGCGATAGATAGAGTGAGGGAGGGCGATAGATAGAGTGAGGGAGGGCGATAGATAGAGTGAGGGAGGGCGATAGATAGAGTGAGGGAGGGCGATAGATAGAGGGAGGGAGGGCGATAGATAGAGTGAGGGAGGGCGATAGAGTGAGGGAGGGCGATAGATAGATAGAGTGAGGGAGGGCGATAGATAGATAGAGTGAGGGAGGGCGATAGATAGATAGAGTGAGGGAGGGCGATAGATAGAGTGAGGGAGGGCGATAGATAGAGTGAGGGAGGGTGATAGATAGAGTGAGGGAGGGCGATAGATAGAGTGAGGGAGGGCGATAGATAGAGTGAGGGAGGGCGATAGAGTGAGTGAGTGTGATAGAGTGAGTGAGGGTGGTAGAGTGAGCGAGTGTGATAGAGTGAGTGAGGGCGGTAGAGTGAGTGAGGGCGGTAGAGTGAGTGAGGGCGGTAGAGTGAGTGAGGGCGGTAGAGTGAGTGAGGGCGGTAGAGTGAGTGAGGGCGGTAGAGTGAGTGAGGACGGTAGAGTGGTAGAGTGAGGCGTGCAGCAGTGTGAGCGTGCAGCAGTGTGAGGCGTGCAGCAGTGTGAGGCGTGCAGCAGTGTGAGGCGTGCAGCAGTGTGAGGCGTGCAGCAGTGTGAGGCGTGCAGCAGTGTGAGGCGTGTGCAGTGTGAGGCGTGTGCAGTGTGAGGCGTGTGCAGTGTGAGGCGTGCAGCAGTGTGAGGCGTGCAGCAGTGTGAGGCGTGCAGCAGTGTGAGGCATGCAGCAGTGTGAGGCATGCAGCAGTGTGAGGCGTGCAGCAGTGTGTGGCGTGCAGCAGTGTGTGGCGTGCAGCAGTGTGAGGCGTGCAGCAGTGTGTGGCGTGCAGCAGTGTGTGGCGTACAGCAGTGTGAGGCATGCAGCAGTGTGTGGCGTGCAGCAGTGTGTGGCGTGCAGCAGTGTGTGGCGTGCAGCAGTGTGTGGCGTGCAGCAGTGTGTGGCGTGCAGCAGTGTGTGGCGTGCAGCAGTGTGTGGCGTGCAGCAGTGCGGATTGATTCAGATGCTCCATCCATCACCACCCCCTTTTGTACCGCTTTTGGCCGCCATAAGTGTGGCAGGGTATGCTCAGACGTGAGTCCCTTGCTCACTTTGACACTGGATTCAAGCAAGCCGGGCTGAAGACGGCTGGAATGCCAGAAACCGGTCCTCGGAAGCTTCTTTCCGGTCCAGGGAAGACATGGCTTGGCAGTTCGGGCTGGACTGTTCCCATGAGGCACAGGGTCAGACTGATTTGCATATAGCCATGTGTGAACTGGGGTAGCAGAGTGGGCTAAAGAACGGTGATGGATTAAACCCAGATCTTTTGACTGGGTGTGAGTGTTTGATTGATAGATTCAGATGCTCCGTCCATCACCACCCCCTTTTGTACCGCTTTTGGCCGTCATAAGTGTGGCAGGGTATGCTCAGACGTGAGTCCCTTGCTCACTTTGCCACTGGATTCAAGCAAGCCGGGCTGAAGACGGCTGGAATGCCAGAAACCGGTCCTCGGAAGCTTCTTTCCGGTCCAGGGAAGACATGGCTTGGCAGTTCGGGCTGGACTGTTCCCATGAGGCACAGGGTCAGACTGATTTGCATATAGCCATGTCTGAACTGGGGTGGCAGAGTGGGCTAAAGAACGGTGATGGATTAAACCCAGATCTTTTGACTGGGTGTGAGTGTTTGATTGATTCAGATGCTCCGTCCATCACCACCCCCTTTTGTACCGCTTTTGGCCGCCATAAGTGTGGCAGGGTATGCTCAGACGTGAGTCCCTTGCTCACTTTGCCACTGGATTCAAGCAAGCCGGGCTGAAGACGGCTGGAATGCCAGAAACCGGTCCTCGGAACCTTCTTTTCGGTCCAGGGAAGACATGGCTTGGCAGTTCGGGCTGGACTGTTCCCATGAGGCACAGGGTCAGACTGATTTGCATATAGCCATGTCTGAACTGGGGTGGCAGAGTGGGCTAAAGAACGGTGATGGATTAAACCCAGATCTTTTGACTGGGTGTGAGTGTTTGATTGATTCAGATGCTCCATCCATCACCACCCCCTTCTGTACCGCTTTTGGCCGCCATAAGTGTGGCAGGGTATGCTCAGACGTGAGTCCCTTGCTCACTTTGCCACTGGATTCAAGCAAGCCGGGCTGAAGACGGCTGGAATGCCAGAAACCGGTCCTCGGAAGCTTCTTTCCGGTCCAGGGAAGACATGGCTTGGCAGTTCGGGCTGGACTGATCCCATGAGGCACAGGGTCAGACTGATTTGCATATAGCCATGTCTGAACTGGGGTGGCAGTGTGGGCTAAAGAACGGTGATGGATTAAACCCAGATCTTTTGACTGGGTGTGAGTGTTTGATTGATTCAGATGCTCCGTCCATCACCAGCCCCTTTTGTACCGCTTTTGGCCGCCATAAGTGTGGCAGGGTATGCTCAGACGTGAGTCCCTTGCTCACTTTGCCACTGGATTCAAGCAAGCCGGGCTGAAGACGCCTGGAATGCCAGAAACCGGTCCTCGGAAGCTTCTTTCCGGTCCAGGTAAGACATGGCTTGGCAGTTCGGGCTGGACTGTTCCCATGAGGCACAGGGTCGGACTGATTTGCATATAGCCATGTCTGAACTGGGGTGGCAGAGTGGGCTAAAGAACGGTGATGGATTAAACTCAGATCTTTTGACTGGGTGTGAGTGTTTGATTGATTCAGATGCTCCATCCATCACCACCCCCTTCTGTACCGCTTTTGGCCGCCATAAGTGTGGCAGGGTATGCTCAGACGTGAGTACCTTGCTCACTTTGCCACTGGATTCAAGCAAGCCGGGCTGAAGACGGCTGGAATGCCAGAAACCGGTCCTCGGAAGCTTCTGTCCGGTCCAGGGAAGACATGGTTTGGCAGTTCGGGCTGGACTGATCCCATGAGGCACAGGGTCAGACTGATTTGCATATAGCCATGTCTGAACTGGGGTGGCAGTGTGGGCTAAAGAACGGTGATGGATTAAACCCAGATCTTTTGACTGGGTGTGAGTGTTTGATTGATTCAGATGCTCCGTCCATCACCACCCCCTTTTGTACCGCTTTTGGCCGCCATAAGTGTGGCAGGGTATGCTCAGACGTGAGTCCCTTGCTCACTTTGCCACTGGATTCAAGCAAGCCGGGCTGAAGACGCCTGGAATGCCAGAAACCGGTCCTCGGAAGCTTCTTTCCGGTCCAGGTAAGACATGGCTTGGCAGTTCGGGCTGGACTGTTCCCATGAGGCACAGGGTCGGACTGATTTGCATATAGCCATGTCTGAACTGGGGTGGCAGAGTGGGCTAAAGAACGGTGATGGATTAAACCCAGATCTTTTGACTGGGTGTGAGTGTTTGATTGATTCAGATGCTCCGTCCATCACCACCCCCTTTTGTACCGCAGTGTGGCGTGCAGCAGTGTGTGGCGTGCAGCAGTGTGTGGCGTGCAGCAGTGTGTGGCGTGCAGCAGTGTGTGGCGTGCAGCAGTGTGTGGCGTGCAGCAGTGTGTGGCGTGCAGCAGTGTGTGGCGTGCAGCAGTGTGAGGCGTGCAGCAGTGTGTGGCGTGCAGCTGCGTGTGGCGTGCAGCTGCGTGTGGCGTGCAGCTGCGTGTGGCGTGCAGCTGCGTGTGGCGTGCAGCTGCGTGTGGCGTGCTGCAGTGTGTGGCGCGCAGCAGTGTGTGGCGCGCAGCAGTGTGAGGCGCGCAGCAGTGTGAGGCGCGCAGCAGTGTGAGGCGCGCAGCAGTGTGAGGCGAGCAGCAGTGTGTGGCATGCAGCAGTGTGTGGCGTGCAGCAGTTTGTGGCGTGCAGCAGTGTGTGGCGTGCAGCAGTGTGTGGCGTGCAGCAGTGTGTGGCGTGCAGCAGTGTGAGGCGTGCAGCAGTGTGAGGCGTGCAGCAGTGTGTGACGTGGTGTAGGTGGAAGAGGACTATAAACAGATTGGTAGGAGTAGGAAAGACAGAAGGAGAAACAGAAGCAGGAGGTAGGGGGGTACTTGGAGCGAGAACAAAGCAAAGTGAGAGATGATTGAAGATAGAAAGGGGGGCTAGAGACAGTAAGAAAAGGTTTTGAGCATGTTATGTCTCTCATAATTTTGGTAATTTATTTAATAAAATACAAGACGTACTTTCTTATGTGTTCAGAACATCCATTATCCTCTATATATCAGAGCTAGCAAATCCTGCAAGTCGTGTTATAATCAGGGCCACTAATTATGCGGTTTAATCTGCGGTGTTTCCAGTATAGTTGTGAATTTACTGTATTTGCCACATATTCCATAATCGGCTGTATAATCTGGATCTTTATTAAATTGATAAAATAACAAGCGTTTACCGTCACATGATATGCTGCAGCATTCTGCTAATTGATTGGGTTAGCCTGACCTTGGGTCCTACTTTACCGTATAATTCCACAGGCCCTTGTGACAGATCGTACACTCAGCACCTAACTGTTCAAAAGAGCTCGTCAAATTTGATAGTGAGTATATTATAGCCACTAGGAAGGACGCAGTTTAGTTGGACTTGGAATTCCCCAGCTGCTGAGAAAATGAGTCGGCCTCTACATTTAACACTTCATAAGTGACACACTGAAGAAATAAACAAACGTCTGCATACATTGCTATAGCGCCTACGTATGAAACGCCGCCAGGCACTGAACTCTGACACCTGATTGTGAACACACTGGGCTTTCAATCATTTCTACGCTTAAAACCCTCTAACACAGGAGAGACCAGATCACTTCTGTGCACAAGGAAATGACACTAGGTTGTAGGAGTTCGCGAGGCAAGAGTTGGGTAGAAGGGTGAAGGAGAGGAAGAATGAAAGAATGAATGAAACGAGAGGGGACAGAAGAAGTTCTGCAAGATGGAAGGAGAGAACACCTACAGGAAAGAAAGGAGATTGGGAGTTAGGTTCAGGGAAGTGTGGATGGGAAGAAGAGAAAATGTGAAAGGAAACTATGCGAAATGAGGAGCAACTAGAGAAAAAGTCATGGAAATAAAACAGAGAGAGGCAAGGGGAGGGAAAGGAGATGAGGGAAATAAAATTAAACGGGGAATACAGGAAAGATAAAGGAATTTAAGAGACAAGGTGATACATGAAAGAAAGAGACTAAGAGGAAGAAAGAGTGTTTAGGTGAGGTAAGAAGAGAAAACAGAAGAGAAAGCAAAAGAGAACAGAAGTACGGGTGGGGGTGAGATGCGAGGTGAGAGGAACGCATAGAAGGAAAACAAGTAGAGAATAAAATGCGAGAAAGGAGTTAAATAAAAAATATGACAAGGGAGTGGCGAGAAATGAAGAAGACGGAGGGTGAACGAGAGGGTCGCCGAGAAGAAAGGATGAGACGTGAAGATGAACAAGACCGAGAGGTGGAGTTTAGTGAAGGAGACAGCTCGAGCAAACTTTTCCGGGGAGCGGCAGCGGCTGGTTTTATCACAAGGAGGATTAACAAGCGCTTGGCATTGCTGTGGGGGGGGGGGGGGCGGGAGCGCATTGCTTTGAAGTCTGATGCGGCGGTGTGGAGAGCGGCAGCCCTGAAGTGTGATAGGAGGCACAGACAAATGGTGGTTTGTGACATGGCTGGTTTGTGCACGCGCATAGGTCACATGAACTGTGCGTGATCCGCCGTTGGTAGACTGTTCTTTTGCCCTTACTATAATCTCAGCCAGCAATGCGCAAGCGCATTGGCAGGCCGAGACCTAAAAAAGGAGCCTGCTCCTTTAAGAACATGAGAAGCACCCCCTACCCACAAAGCCTTGAAGTGACAGTTTGTGTGTGAGAGTCAGTTATTTTCCTATGGGAACTATAACTCCTTTGCCACGAATGCATTGGAGGAGGGTGAGTCATTCATGATTTCAATGAAGATACCTACAATGAAGAACTAGGACTACAGGTATGTAACCTTTTCTTGTGCATCGTAGGATCTACACTGATAGCCATAAGCGCTACACAGAGTAGCAAGCTGCAGAAAAATAATTCCGTGGCTGCCAGGCTTGGGTGACAGGAAGAAAAGAAGACAATTCTGCAATGGAGGATCCAATCTAAAAACATGGTCCGCATTCAGCAAATCAAACATCTTGTTATCATTTGAACAGGTTTCTAAGTGTTTCTTGACCAAACCTTGCTTCAGCTTGGGTGTATTTCTGCCTAGAGAATAATGCCTTTGTGACGAGGTGCCAGCTGTTGACCAGTCGGGGGACGAGGATCTCGATATGTTCCCATGTTACCTTTCCCCCTTTCTCTCTTTTCAGTCTTCTTCTGCTTCGGACGTGCTGTGGGCCTTTAAGGACCTGGGCATTTGGGACTCTAGCCCCGCCCATCAACCAGGAAGTTGGGATTCCATTGGAGGATTCCGACCCACCTCCAGTTTCATAACAGGGCCATAGGAAACACTTGGGGAGGAAGTCGACTGGACGAGGGAGAAGCCGGAACAGCTGATGAGTCCTCCACCTTCTACGATACCGGACGCCGGAATTCCAAGACGAGAAGCAGACGAGGCTGATGCGAGAGAGACGGATCTTTCTACCGCCAAGGCGGCGCCGAACCAGAGTTGGCACTGCGATAAAGCCAGCCACGGTCTCGGAGGAGCGTGACTACAACAGGTACGTGCTCGCTTCTGAGCCGTATTCTCTAGAGGTGCAGAGGGCGGGAAAACGACTATCGGGGAGGAGGGAGGCATGCAAATGCCCCGCTAGCGCTATTGAGTGCTATTAGAGGTATGCTTCCTTTGCACTGTCCCTCACGGATGACGGACTGCGGTGTACGCTCTTTTATTCCCCCTCACTACCCCTCCCAGTTCTCCTTGTACTACAGACGTACTGACAAAGGTGTTCTTTTAATTTTTTGTTGTTGTTTTTTCTCCCTACCCAGTTCCTCTACGACGGTACTGAGCGGTGTGAAGATCCAGAGCAGGAACGCCTTCCCATGAAGAACCACTGACGAGAGTGGCTTCCCTTTATGTTGCTTTGTTTCAATCTGTCTTTGTGATTTTATCCTACCTCTCAAATAAATCAGCCTCTGAAGCAAATAACTTAATGTATCTGTTCCTTGTCTGGCCCACACATGGTGGAGAATGCCAGCATCTTAGCTCCATAGCCAGCATGGAGAACCTAATGCAACAAATGATCGCAGGGCAGCAAAAACTAGAATGGGCCGTCGAGAAACAGATGACGCCAGCCCAAGTTGACCATGTACTCTTTAAAGACTCGATGAATCAACAGGTCGAATGTATCCATAAAGTTGCTATCGACTAGTTTATACTCACTACCCAGAACCAAAACCATGCCGGGGGACAACCCCACAACCCCCATGTCGCCTTACAGAAATATCTCCCAGGAGAGGACCCTGATGTCTTCCTGACCAACTTTGAGCGGGCTGCACAGGCCTGTGGGTGGCCTGCAGACAAACGGCCTTTCTTCCTGGCCCCCTTACTAAGCGGAGAGGCGCAGGCCGCCTACAAAGTGGCCAACCCTACGGGGAACACCCCATATGCTGAAGTGAAAAACATCATTCTGGATCATCTAGGTGTGGATCCTGAGGCATATCATGTACATTTCGGAAAGGAGAAGGGAACGCCTAGATATAATCCGAAGACCCTGTATTTTAAGCTCAAGGCGGCCACTGACAAATGGTTCAAACCCAGGAATGGAGTAAAGAGGAAATCATGGAACTGATTTACTTGGAACAGTTCTTAGAGTCCCTCCCATATCCGGCACAACGATGGCTGAAACAACACTCCCATCTAACAGCCACCCAAGCAGTGGATATGGCCACCACGTTCGCTCGAGCACAGCCCAGTTCCTTACCCCTGGAAAGTGACAAGCAATGCCTCTCCACACCCACCCAAAGAACCGGGAGACGGACCCCAAGACCCATACCGGAATCACCTCGTCCCCACTTTCGGCCCGAGACCCCAACCTCTAAGGGCCCACAGTATTTTGACTGTGGGGAGTGGGGACATATCGCCCGGTTCTTCCCTCTTAAGAAACAAACAGAGAAACCCATGGACGTTAGCTGTATCCCACGCACCGTCCTGTATACAGAAGAGATGGGACCATGTTTTTTATGTGAGTGTGCAGGTGAACGGAAAGCCAGTAAGAGCCGTACTTGACTCGGGGTGCCGACAGACGGTTGTCAGGGAATCCCTGGTGTCCTCTTTCCTTCCTAGTACCTCCGAATATGTGCCCATAAGGTGTGTTCGTGGGGATGTGCATCCCTATCCAGTTATACACCTCCCCATCCCTGTTCCAAGTGGAAAAACCCTCCAGGCTAGACTCGGGGTACTACCTTATCTCCCGGAGGACTTAATATTCAGGGTTAGACAACCCGCTGTTCATACAGTTTCTTAGAAAGAAACTTCACTCCTAACGCAAGCCCCTTTGCTCTCTGATCATAGTTTCCGGTATTCTCAGGAGCATGACCCCACCCTAAAACACGCCTGGGTACAAGCCAAACAAACGCCTACCAGACAAACCCTAGTTTATCCTCGTTTCATATTACAAATAGTCTCCTCTACAGAACAGAAAAGGATGAGGCATCCCCCCAGCTTACTGGTCACCCAGACCTTTCGAGACCAGTTGCTATTTTTTGCACACACCCACCTGCTAGCTGGACATAGGGGTACAGAAAAGACGAGACAGATGATTCTCCACAATTTTTATTGGCCTGGCGTATGTTCCCAGGTCTCCAAATACTGCCGGGAATGCGAGGTCTGTCAACGAAAAAACTCCTACCGACCTCCACCTGTTCCTCTTCAGCCACTCCCTATCATAGGGAACCCCTTCAAACGTGTCGGGATGGACCTGATAGGCCCCCTCCCACGTACAAAAAAATGGAACCTGTATGCACTAGTCATTGTAGACTATGCCACCTGCTATCCCGAGGCTTTTCCCCTGAGAACACCCACGACCACTAACATCAGCGACCGCCTTGCTGAACTGTTCTCACACGTCGGTTTTCCCTAACAGATACTTACCGACCAAGGGACCCCCTTCGTCTCACGGTTAATGTCCTTTGGAGGTGAGGGATGGTAGAAAAGCCTAGAACACTAGATACAATGCTTTTAGTTCTAATAAGTTTATTTGATAACACTTTTCTTTACGAGACCAACTTCTCTGAAAATGGAGGTGGGTTATATTTGCGAACCCATCCTGAGAGTGAAGTGTGCTTGACTATAGTTTGTGAAGGTGCTTCCTTCAGAAAAAGAACTCCTACTAACAGACTGTGAGGTTTGGACCACCAGGTCAGAGATTGCTGTGCACAGTCTGTTAGATCTATTTTATCTGCCCAATGTCCTGATTTTTGTGACCACTGGTCCTCTAGACAATATTGAAGAGGTCTCATGAAGAGTCTTACATTTGGGACTATGAATATACAGGCTTCCATGGATCCTAAGAGGGATGTGATTTGGCGAACAGGCAGATTGGATTAAGTGTACATATATAATCTGTATTGATAATACTATCTCCCCGAAAGATACACTTTTTCCTTTTAGGTACATATTTTTGCACCTAGAAAGGTGAGGCACTGCATTGGTACTGAGATGGATTTGTCTAAGTTTATTTAAAAACTTAAGTCTGGACAGTAGTGGCTGTTGTGGTCTTGAAGTCTTTCTTTGCCCTTTGTTAACCAATCGTCAAGGAAGGGATAAACAAGTGATTTATTAGCGCCAAGACGCCCAAGGGTATATGCTGCGCTCTATAAATATTAAAAATAAATAAATAAACAAGTATTCCTCTTTTTCTCAGGTGAGCTGTGACAAATGTCATACTTTTTGAGAAGGTCCGCAGAGCTGAATTTAGACCAAATGGAAGAACAGCATATTGATAGTGTTTGTTCCCTGCCAGAAAATCTTAGATATTTTCTGTATGGACAATAAACTGGAATGTGAAAATACACATCCTGTAAATCTATTGCACATAACCAGTTGCCTTTCCTTACATGTGATATATTGGATGAAGGACCAGCATCCTGAATTTGTATTTTAGATACATTTGTTGGAAAGTCTGAGGACCAGAACTGGTCAAAGTTGTATGGGATGACATTTCTTTTGGACCAGAAAATACCTTGAGTATATACCTTTGTTGATGTGGCTTGAAGGAACCTTCTCTATTGCCGTTTTTATAAAAATAGTTTTTATTGAATTTTTAATCAGAAAAATAAACAAAAATGCAGAAAGAAAAACAGATCACATAGTTCAAAATCATGGTTGAAACAAAAATTACAGACACAGGGTATGGTGGCGAACAGAGGGAGGGGGAGGAAACTCCAATTTGTTCCATTGCAGATTAGTTCAAGTACACGCAGGTCACTGGATAGAAATGAACAGAAAAAGCATATTTGTGATAAACAAATGACAGCAACAAAATAACTGCGAGATTTCAATGAGACATTAACATAAAACGGCGGTAACAGCACATACATCATTGGTACTGACCCTCATCAGAATGATGTTGTGCCATTTGGTATTGCGCAAAGAGACCCCAAAAACCTTTAGGGCGGTTACAAGGCGGGAGCATTTCATTATAAACATCTGATTGGTATTACAGTAAATCATATCCTTTTCCCACTCTGCAATAGTATGTACAGGCCCCCGTATCCACCTCATTGCAAGTCTACGCTTAGCTAGAAGGAGACCCATTGCTACCAGCTTGCGTACGTTCTTCTGGAGGTGCTTTGTGTAACAGAAGAGCGCCAATTAGGGGTCCGGAGTGAGGGAGAGCCCAACTTTTTCGTTTTAATATCTTAAAAATATTTGCCCAAAAGACTTCCACCTGGGGACACTGCCAAGCTATGTGGAAAAACCCAGCCCCAGGCATATCACAGTGCTCACAGTTATCTGAATCCATACCTGTGCAGGCATAGTGGGATATTGCCCCGTTTTGCAGTAGTGAATATATTTCATGTTGTAAATTGGTTAGACAAGCTGCTGAAAAAGGCCTTTGTCAGGCAGGTGAAGGAGTGTGTTTGAAGTGGATTGAATATCCGTTTTGACTGAAGATCTGGAACACCCAACTGCCAGTGGTTATGTTTTTCGACTCTTCAAAAGAAAAAGTCACCGCTACTCCCACACAAGTGAGAAACTGTGAAGGTGGTGCCCAATTTTTATTGTTTAGTGTTTGAGGAGTTCCTCTCCTTGGACTTAGAAAATTTTGTTGGAGTGGACCTTCTGTTTTTGGTATCTCCTCTGGAATGGCCATTGTAATTGTTTCTGTTGGTGCGAAGACTCGTATGGCTATCCAGGGGTTTGAAGCCTATGATATTAGTATTGCCTGTCTCTGGGGTTGTACTGGTGCTTGTAAAAAGATTTATGTTCTTCAAAACCGACAGCTTTAAGTGTTTCAGCCCAGTTCTTCATCCTGAGCATTTCTTCCTCAGTGTCTTGTTCAAACAGTGATGTACCTGAAAAGGGAAAGTTTGCAATTTTTACCTAGGAATCAGGTTTTAGGCAGGGAAAACCAAGCCAAGATGATCTGCTCAGGAAAGTTCCATGGCAGAATTAAGTAGCAGAGAGTTTGACAGAATCAACTGCGGCACTAATAAAATGATTCAAAATGAATAGGTGGCCCTTAAACATTTCCCAAAAATGTTGTTGTCTAAGAGTTAGAAGATCAGACATAAAAGATTTCATGCATCCCAAAACTCTCTCCTTGATATCTACCCAGTAGAGCTGCTGCATAGGCATTCTTTAAGTAGGTGGAGGCTGTGCCACAGATCTTTTTATCTATTGCGCCTATTCTTTGCTTTTTTTGTCCAGTGGAGCAGTGGATTCTGGGGCAGAAGCATGTTTATGTGTAACCATAGTAACAATGATTGAGTCAGGTTCAGGATCCATTTTAATAAAGTCAGGATCTTCTTGTAGTGGCTTATAGTTCTTAAGCAATCTTGGTGTAGCAGCTTCAACAGTAGCCAGATTGAGGAATTGTTCTTCAACAATGTCTAGAAGACCTGGAAGAAGATGTAGAAGTGGTTTTGGAGCTGCTTTTGGTTGTAAAGTTTCACAAATGTTTAAAACTGTTGGCTGAGGAGTGTTCTACGTCGATGTTTAGTTTGGTAGCACCTTTTAGCAAGCGTCTTGGAAAGTAAGGATTTCATCAACAAGAGATACCCTAGATGGTGAGTGACGTGGAGAAGTTGGTGCATAAGAGGAACGTGCAGAGTCAGAATATGGTGATCTGGAACGTGATAAAGACATAGTCCTTCTGTTAGAGGGCGTTCTGGGTGGTGGTGTCCGAACACTTGAAGAAATTTCCATTTTCTAATAGAAGCCATGAAATTAGCTTTGGAGACTCTTCTAACTGCTGGAAGATTTAAGACCTGGAATAGTGTCTGTAAAGGGTCACCTGGAGGTATTATAGGACTCAGTGGGCGAAGTGGGGAATCTGTCTGAGTCACTGAAGCATCACATGCTTGAGAAGTTGAAGAAGGGGTAGAAGGAGAGCCAGACCACTCAGAGGATGAAGAAAGCCAGACTTGAGAAAACCTCAGCATTAAAATTAGATGGGATCGACGTTGTACAAGCCTTTTCGGCCTGTAATGGTGTTTGCGGCGGCGAGAGATGCTTTTTCGACGTCATATGGTGTGATGTTAACGTCGATCGAAGTTGGTGCCTTCGTGGTCTTCAGCATCAATGGCAGTCTTGAAGTCGATTTAGACCCCAAACGGTGATGATGTGTCGATGTCGTGGTCTTCAGCATCAATGGCAGTCTTGAAGTCGATTTAGACCCTGAACGGTGATGATGTGTCGATGCCCGCTGCTCCTGGGAATTTCCCGCTGCTCCTGGGAATTTCCCGCTGCTCCTGGGAATTTCCCGCTGCCCGCTGCTTCTTGGAATTTCCCGCCGCTGCCTCCCTGCGGCCCCGCCCCCCTGTGATTCCATTCGCCGCCCCGCTCCCGCCACCCAGCTGCTCCTCCCTCCCGGCTCCTTACTTAAGGGGACCGTAGGGGACCACAGAGTGTGACCGCTCAGCCCTCCACAGGGCTTGGTCGCCCCACTCACTGCTGCCGCTCCTGCCTGCCTTTGACGCCTCCTGCCTGCAGATTCCTTCGCTCGCTGCCCGCTGCTCCTGGGAATTTCCCGCTGCTCCTGGGAATTTCCCGCTGCCCGCTGCTTCTTGGAATTTCTCGCGCTGCCTCCCTGCGGCCCCGCCCCCCTGTGATTCCATTCGCCGCCCCGCTCCCGCCACCCAGCTGCTCCTCCCTCCCGGCTCCTTACTTAAGGGGACCACAGAGTGTGACCGCTCAGCCCTCCACAGGGTTTGGTCGCCCCACTCACTGCTGCCGCTCCTGCCTGCCTTTGCCGCCTCCTGCCTGCAGATTCCTTCGCTCGCTGCCCGCTGCTCCTGGGAATTTCCCGCTGCTCCTGGGAATTTCCCGCTGCCCGCTGCTTCTTGGAATTTCCCGCCGCTGCCTCCCTGCGGCCCCGCCCCCCCTGTGATTCCATTCGCAGCCCCGCTCCCGCCACCCAGCTGCTCCTCCCTCCCGGCTCCTTACTTATGACGCCCCGAGAGCGACCGCGCAGCGGACGGGCGCAGCGGGAGCACCGATTGAGCGCCGAAGGTGCGCCAAAGGTAAGCCCGTCTGCGCCCGTCCGCGCCTGGCCCGCGCCCAGCGCCAGGACCC
The DNA here is from genome assembly GCF_964261635.1 of Lissotriton helveticus. NCBI lineage: Eukaryota > Metazoa > Chordata > Amphibia > Caudata > Salamandridae > Lissotriton > Lissotriton helveticus. Next base: position 1,352,449,621 of record NC_136059.1, on the reverse strand, counting down.
CTGGCCCTCCCCGCCGAGGCAAGACGACCCGACTGACCTACGACGCCGCCACTCTCAACGCACTCAATGCCGGCCAGACCCACGCCTGCTGCCGAGCCACCCCGAGACGCACCCACGGACCCTTCACCTGCTGCACCTGCAAGTTCACCTGCCTACGAACCTGCCCCGCACCCGCCCAAGAAAAAAACCAGCAGCAACCACCTCAAGTGCATCCTGATCAACACCCGCTCCGTCCACAGACACGCCGTGGAACTCTGGAACCTCCTCGACGCTACATCACCAGACGTCGCCTTCCTCACGGAAACCTGGATGAACGCCTCCTCTGCACCCGACATCGCCATCGCCATCCCGGACGGGTACAAGATCATCAGGAGGGACCGCATCAACCAGACCGGAGGTGGCATCGCCATCGTCCACAGGAACACCATCCGCATCATGACCGACGCCAACGACTCCTTCGCCGCAGCCGAACATCTCCACTTCCAGATTCACACCGACCCTAAGACGACCCTCAGAGGCACCCTCGTCTACAGACCCCCGGGAACACGCACACAATTCAGCGAAGACATCACAGACTTCATCAGCCCGCACGCCCTCCCCTCCACCGACTACATCCTCCTCGGGGACCTCATCTTCCACCTGGAGAACAACAAGGACCGCAACACCACCGCCCTGCTGGAAAACCTCGCCAACCTCGGACTCAAGCAACTGGTCAACACCCCCAGCCACTACGCCGGCCACACGCTTGACCCCGTCTTCTCTTCCAGCAAGTACATCACCTTCAGCCACGCCACCGGACTCCACTGGACCGACCACAGCTGCGTCCACTTCAGCTTCAAAAGATCCACGACCCACCACCACCCGCAACAGGTACCTCACAGGAATTGGAGCAAGATCACCACAGACCAGCTCACCACCTCCCTCAGCCAGAGCCCACCCGCCAACACAACGGACCCCAACGAAGCAGCCCGCAACTTCACACAGTGGCTGACCGCCTGCGCCGACGACCTCGCACCACCAAAGAACCCTCCCAGAAGACCCAGAAGCAAGAAGGCATCCTGGTTCACCGACGACCTCAAGGACTCCAAGAAGACCTGCCGCACCCTCGAGAAAGCCTGGCTCCTCGACCGGACCACCGACAACATGACCGCCCTCAAACACGCTACCCGCAAGCACCACCAGCTCATCCGCACCACCAAGAAGAAATCCCTGAAGGAACGACTGGACAACAACGCCCACGACAGCAAAGAGCTCTTCACTATCGTCAAGGAGTTCTCCAACCCCAGCACCGGCACCAACGACATCACTCCGTCACAAGACCTCTGCGACTCCCTCGCCTCGTTCTTCCACCGCAAGATCGCCGACATCCACAACAGCTTCGGCGCCTCACCCACGCACCCAACCGTCGAACCAACGCCCCCCACCGCCACCCTTCGCACCTGGACCACGGTGACCACCGAAGACACAGCCCGCACGATGAACACCATCCACTCCGGATCACCGACCGACCCCTGCCCACACCACGTCTTCAACAAGGCCGACTCCACCATCGCACCCCAACTCCGGAACATCATCAACGCCTCCTTCAACACCGCCACCTTCCCGGAGAGCTGGAAGCACGCCGAGATCAGCGCCCTCCTGAAGAAACCTACAGCGGACCCCACCGATCTCAAAAACTTCCGCCCCATCTCGCTCCTCCCTTTTACTGCTAAAGTCATCGAGAAGATCGTCAACAGACAGCTGACCGCCTTCCTCGAGACGAACGGATCCCTCGACCCCTCGCAGTCCGGCTTCAGAGCCAACCACAGCACCGAGACCGCCCTCATCGCAGCCACCGACGACATCCGGACCCTGCTCGACAAGGGGGAAACAGTGGCCCTCATCCTCCTGGACCTCTCCGCTGCGTTCGACACGGTCTGCCACCGCACCCTAGTCCAGCTCCTCAGCAACATCGGTATCCAAGAGAAGGCACTGGAGTGGATCATCTCGTTCCTCGCCGGAAGAACACAAAGAGTCCGCCTCCCCCCGTTTCGCTCCAAGGCCACCGAAGTCATCTGCAGCGTCCCGCAAGGATCTTCACTCAGCCCCACCCTCTTCAACATCTACATGAAACCTCTCGCAGCCATCGCACACCAGCACAACCTCAACATCATCTCTTACGCTGACGACACCCAGCTGATCCTCTCCCTCACCAGAGACCCCGACACCGCCAGAACCTGCCTACACGAAGGGATGAAAGACGTCGCCGAGTGGATGAAGGACAGCCGCCTGAAACTGAACTCGGACAAGACGGAAGTCCTCATCCTGGGATCTTCGCCCTCCGCCTGGGACGACTCCTGGTGGCCCCCAGCCCTGGGCACCGCACCCAAGCCAACCGACCACGCACGCAACCTGGGCTTCATCCTGGACCCCTCCCTCTCGATGACCAGACAAGTCAACGTTGTCTCCTCATCGTGCTTCAACACCCTGCGTATGCTTCGCAAGATCTTCCGCTGGATCCCGACCGAGACCAGGAAGACTGTCACCCAGGCACTCGTCACCAGCCGACTGGACTACGGAAACGCCCTCTACGCCGGAACCACAGCCAAGCTACAGAAAAGACTCCAGCGCATCCAGAACGCCTCCGCCCGACTCATCCTGGATGTCCCCCGACGCAGCCACATCTCCAGCCACCTGAGGAACCTGCACTGGCTCCCCGTCGACAAGAGGATCACGTTCCGGCTCCTCACCCACGCACACAAGTCTCTCCACGACCTGGGCCCCAAGTACCTCAACGACCGCCTTACCTTCTACACGCCCACCCGCCAGCTACGGTCCACCAGTCTCGCCCTCGCAGCCGTACCACGCATCCGAAGAGCCACCGCCAGAGGAAGATCCTTCTCTTACCTGGCTGCCAAGACTTGGAACTCCCTCCCCATCCACCTTCGGCTGACCCAGGACCATCTCGCCTTCAGGAAACAACTCAGGACCTGGCTGTTCGAGCAGTAGCATACCCCTCCCCCCAAGCGCCTTGAGACCCTCCCGGGTGAGTAGTGCGCTATACAAATGGCATGATTGATTGATTGATTGATTGTCTACCCTTCTTTCGAAGGAGATCATGTCGGCGCTGAAACGTTCGATGGCAACGACAGTGGTCTTGACATTGACGATCAGGGTTGATGAAAGTGACGTTGATGATGTCTCGGAGGAGATTTTCTATAGATTTCCAGCTGTAGGAGTCTTTACCAGATTTGTGGGCTTTCTCAGCGGAAAGACGAAATGAAGCTCTTTCAACTCTTTTTCTCTTCCTCTGCTCTCATTTCTGGCATTAGGCCTCCTAGTCTGATGCCTTCCCTGTCTTTAGGAGTCCTTTTTGACATTTTCTTGCAAATGTCACGTCCTTTTGTCTGATGTGATGGTCAGAGGCCAACCACACACACTTTGTGTGCATCTGAACTTGCCTTCTTTTTTCCACATGAAGGGTAGTTGGTAAATAGAGAAGGCATTCTGACTAGAAAAAGGTGTCAGAATAAAGGAAAATTTGTTTTACTCAACTGAAAGGATGTTAAAATGTTGAGTAAAAGTGGTTTAAAAAACACTACAGACAGAAACAATTGTTTCACAGAAGTGAAGAAACACCTGAGGTGGACAGACATCCTGTATGAAGGAGCTGAAAAAAGAACTGACTCTCACAGGCAAACTGCCGCTAGAAGGCATCATGGGTAGACGTGCTCTCCAGCATTCAGAAAGAAAATGGCATCACTGACAGACTACACTGAGACTCTATAGAAAATGAATTTGAATGATGAACATTCTTCAATGATCATATCTCTGAAATGTATACATGTTAAAGGTGTTCTGGGATCCGCACAAGTAGCCGGTAATCATTCAACCTTTATGACTATCAATGAAAATCCTACAATGCAGAATTTATTTTTAACGCTACCCCGGACCTTTGAAGGCACAGGGGCTGCTTACATTTTTTTTCACATGCTGAGAATGGCATTGGTGGAAGCATGCAGTGGACCACACACCATCATTCACAAAATGGAAGCCGTCCTAAAGGAACATCTTCCACTTTGTGAATCTGATACCTCAATACTGGTGTCTGTATCTATTCAATGGTTAGCAACTCCATCTGTTGCCTCAAACCACTAACACATGACACTGCATGCTCCTTCTTTGTGATTGAGATTGGGTTGCAAAAGGCACTTTGTGAGTCAGGAAGACTTTACCCACAAGCAAAGTGCCATTACTGAAATGCGGCTCCTGATTTTGCAGTCTTAAAACCTGTCATGTTGCAAATCGCAAGCTCTACAACTGCAAAATCAGTTGATACATCAGGATTTTAGTCTCATGTCTGTTCAATGGACTGACTCAATTCAGATGTGAAAACCAAGGAGCACTGCGTGACCACATTGCATTCCTCAGTAACCAAGGGAAATTATAAAGAATTGGAAAATTGCTGTCTGACTCACCCAAATATCCAATCAGAGCTGCACCGATGGTTCGTGCAGGGCCATTTAAATGTCCTGCAGAGTTGTGTAGCAGTTTCACAGGGGTGGCATTCTCATGTGAGGAAATGGCAAGCTGAATCCAAAAAGAAAAGCCAGGGATAAGGACAGGTATCGTTAGAGCAGCTATATTGCAAATACAAAAAAATCCAGAAGGAAAGCATTGTGCAACACAATTTACTTTTAGAATTTGACAAATGCATAGCAATTTAGAAAATTTACCAGTTATAAATTTGATGACAGCTCAAACGTGTTTCATGATGTCAGAGATCTATGTATATACTAAGTGTGACTATCCACACTCTTTGCCATCTGTCTGTTGAGGATATTTCCTTCAGTGTTTTCACAATTTAGTTTTTTGCATATTTGCCTCCAAATGTCTATGCTCTAAACTAAAAAGCATGTAGCACGATTTCTAGTGCTGCTTTCTGACCTGCATGCATGACAATTAGTCAAGTATGTAGTCCCCATGCAAGCTAATGTGCAAGTGTCAATTTATTTGTGGTAATCCCCATATAGTAAACTGACGAGAATGTTTACAGAACTAGTCTTTCTGGGAACAGGGACCCTGATGTGAAATGTTTCTCTTCGCATAAAAGCAGACAAAAACAAACAGTAAGGCCTATGCCAATTTTAGATTTGTGGTTATTAAGTCAACAACTGTATTTGTTTGCTGACTTTATAATAATGCTCCAAGATTTCACATTTCTATCCCAAGTCACATAGTGTATCCTTTTGTGAGACAGATACATCCAGAAAAGGGACAATGAAAACAAACCATTACTGTTCCTGGTGCACCACCCCTTTCAGAGTAGTCACAATGAGGATCTGCTTGAGAATCAAACTGTGATCTCCTCCTGGGAACCTCAAAAGGTGTCTTGATATTGGTCTGCTTTCTTCTTTTTCCATGATTGAATAGTTTGAGGTATTTTCTCTTGTCATGCTGTTTATGTATGGTATGAGGTTCTTTGCTGAAAACTCTATGTCTGCTTAGGTACCTCGAAAATATTTTTAAGACTTCTATCTAAATTTAAATTACGTTATCCAATAAGAACAATACTGCACTGCTGAGACCTCAAGCTCAAAATGTACTGAGGACTGATAAAATGGTTTCAGAGAAGGTTGAAGCTCTATGGGCCTGAGAATGTCCCAGCACATTTAGTGCATTGTCATGTCCCACAATGGTGACTCAGCCACAAAAAGTAAAGTTTTGGTGTCAGACCTTTTTGACAGAGAATCACAACACTACACGTCTGCCGTTGCACCTCAAATCACTTTGGGTAGAAATGCACATTCACATCTGTTGGCTGATGGGGTTGTGATGTCAGTTGAAACTAAGATATGCCAAATCACCCTACATGAATTTGAAAAGCTCTGAACAGGACTATTCCTTGTTGCCACAACTTCTTACCAACTCTTATCTAATGTGTCCTACTGAAGAGATTGGGTAAGCACTACTGCAGTGATAACAACAAGAGGGCCCCTGAGACATAGGGGGAGAGAGAACCATGGGGGGAAAAAGGAGAAACAAAACGAAAAACTCTACTCTCCCTCAAATATATAGTAGGGCATAACTCCTATGGTGAAGTAGTTAGTCAAAATGTATTTGAATTATTATATTGTTTGCAAATGAAGCATGAATGGTTCGGGCAAACCTCTTTTCTGATTTACTATTATTGTCCTCAGTACGAAAGTGAAGTAAGCTCGTTAAGGATCTGCCGCCACGAGTCAGTTACCTGTTCTTTGAACTTGGGGGCATTGCGGGCAAACAGCCGCCACCACCGAGAGCCACCAGGGGTCATTTTCCGCGCAGACGGACGCCGGAGGGGAGGAGACCTACACATCCCAGCGCCCCCTGCGCAGCGCACGCCGCTGACGGCACCACAGAGCGCCAGGAGGCGCACAAAAGGACGCTCAGGCTCCCATAGCGGGGGAGCTCGTTAAGGATTTTCTGCCACCGCCATGAGTCAGTTACATGTTTTTTTATCTTGGGGGCATTGCGGGCAAACAGCAGCCACTGCCGAGAGTCACGGGGGTCATTCTACATGCAGACGGACGCCGGAGGGGAGGAGAACTACACCTCCCAGCGTCCCCTGCGCCGCGCACGCCGCTGACGGCACCACACAGCGCCAGGAGGCGCACAAAAAGACGCTCGGGCTCCCGCAGCGCGGGAGCTCGTTAAGGATCTGCCGCCACGAGTCAGTTATCTGTTCTTTGAACTTGGGGGCATTGCGGGCAAACAGCTACCACCGCCGAGAGTCACCGGGGGGTCATTTTCCGCGCAGACGGACGCCGGAAGGGAGGAGAACTACACCTCCCAGCGTCCACTGCCCCGCGCACGCCGCTGACGGCACCACACAGCGCCAGGAGGCGAACAAAAGGACGCTCGGGCTCTCGCGGCGGGCCCGTCCGCGCCCATCATAGGCCGGAAGAGGCTGGGCTGGGCCACCCTCTAAGAAGCTGGACTCAGTACTCTGTACAAGTTTCGCCGTAGTGTATAATTTAGCCTATGCACTTAAAAATTACTACTATTGAAGTTCGTTTAGCTAAAATGGAGGAGATGATGCATAACATCTGTCAATCTGCCCAGACGGCTCCTACTAAGGCACTAGCACACCCAACCCCTGTAAAATGACAGAAAATTCCAAGAGCCTGATCTCTGATCCTGCTAATGCCGGTCAACCAAAGAGCAGGGAGGTTAATACTACATTAGAACATAATAATCCTGCCCGTATAAACGGAACCAGTGAAGCAAACTTAGGAGGGTTAAACACGGGAGATAACAACGTAAGTGAAAATGGCAGAAACCAACTAGGCCAAAGGGATAACTCACATAACCCTTCACTAATTCTAAACTTACCACCAGAAGTCACCCCGTACACCGTTGCCTTGGCTAATGTCACAGTTTTGCCTACTAATGTTTTCGAACACTGGTCAACGTTAAGTAACAAATCTCTTCATTTCCTAACAAATAGGACAGGATTTCAAAACTCTCTGTTCTCAGATTTCAAAATGGCCAGAAGGATTAGCTGGGTTGGTACATCCTCTAAATCCCTAAATGGAGATTGTGTTGTTTTAACCTTTAGGGCCCCACATTTGGTGCGCACCATCATGGAGAGGGGTTTTAACGGGCCTGTCAATGCTCATGCTATTAATATTCTACCTTTAGGTTTCTTTTATCGCCCCTCGCAACCTGTAATGCACCCAGGCCCTCAGTGTCTAGCTGAAAATTATCTGGGAGCTAGAGAATGAAGGTATCGTATACCGACATCAAACCACTTTGAGGTTTTGAGTGGCCTGGAAAATAATGACTGACTGCAGTTCGAGTCGTATGTAAAGCTACCTAGTGAAACAGGTCAGCATAAAAACACCCCCAAGCAGGGGGATTTAGTGAGTGAGAGGGTGGAGGGACCCAGGATCGTTGGGATTGAGGGCACAAATATTGAGCAGGCTGTTCCTGTAACCGCTTCTCAGACAGTGCAAAGTAATGGGACTTCATTGGAAGGCGTTAATACTCCTGTTTCTGCCCCAACTTTTGTTGAATCCTCATTATGCCACATTGTCTTCTGGAACCTTGCCTGAATCAAATCAAAAATTAATAATCCACTATGGTGGGATTTTATTCAACATCACGAGTTGCTTTGTTTTCAGGAAATTGGACCAAGAGAGTGGTCCATTTAAATGGGTATAGGACGTTTCATACCCCGGCTGTTAAGGGCGTGAGCGGGAGAGTAAAGGGGGGTCTGTGTGTATATCTTTCTAACAACCTGAATTTTAAACTGGTTACAGAGCCTGTCGAAGATGTCTATTATAAACTTCTTGTGCTTGACTTGGACTCTGTTTCCTCTATTGCCTTGGTTAATTTTTATAATACTATCCCTTTGGGCGCAGTATGGAATGTTATTAATAATATGTCTAAAGAATTGCCCTGCCTTGTTAAAAGTAGGAGGAAAGATATGATGATTCTGTTGACAGGTGATTTTAATTGTACATTATGTAGAAATGCTGAAGATAACCGATGCGGTGCATCGTGGGAAGAGGGTACGTGTCCCTCTCATTTCAGTCATACTGCCTTGGGTGAACAATTAAATGAATTACTCAATAGTTTTGATCTTGGTTTTGTAAATGAATTATGTGCACTGCCATCCCCCCTCCTTCCAACATTTAATGGTAGGGGTTGTCGCTCCACTAATCCGTTCTTTCAAAGTCTCTGATAATTCACTTAGTGATAATTTTCCACTTTGCCTGGCCATACTATAAGGAGTAATAAAAGAGATCGAGTTCTAGAGAATTTATCTATTGGCAGTACTAATGGTTATTCCTTACGATGGGCCATGGTTGACCAATCGGAAATACTTAAACTAGTAATTGGTAAATGTAAGTCAGAGTTTGCGACTTGTTTGAGTGAACATACCGACGCTGTAACTCTCCTAGCCTCTTTTTTAACAATTACAAATACAATAAGGAATTCCCTTATTAGGCAACATAAAAATAATAGAGTTCAGGGAGGATGGTTTGACTCTAGATGCACCCAAGCTTACGCACTCTTAAAGAAAGATCTACATAAAATTCCAAGAAGTACTTCTGAGGTGAGGAGACTGAGGAATCTATATAAACTAGCGGTCAGAGACAGGAAGAATACGATAAAACAAGAGGCTTGGGAGACCTTGCACGTAGCCTCAGTAAATAACGATAGTGCAGACTTCTGGAAGGCCATTAGAACTCCCCTCTTAGTCGAGGAGACTGGTCCTAAAATTGAGATAGCTATCCCAGAAACGGGTTGGATTAAGCACTTTGCCCAGGTTTATGAGGGAGAATAACCCTCACTTGCTCCTTGTCCCATTACTCATCATCCTAAATTAAGGGACTTGGTGTTTACTTTGGAGGAAGTTGAAAGCGCCCTTCATGCTAGCTAGGGTGGTAAGGCTCCTGGCCCTGACGGTGTCCCCATAGATATATTTAAGGCAAGTGTCCCTCTGTGGGGGCCCCTTCTGGTCCAGGTGCTTAATGCAAGTTGTAATACTGTTTTTTTTATCTACCTGGGTGGAGTCTATTATCATGCCCATCTTCAAAAAGGAGGATAGACATGATCCGGGATGCTATAGACCGATCTCCTTGTTGGATTCTTTTACAAAGGTAGCTGGGCGGATAATCTTGGAACGCCTCCTGGATTGGGCTGAAGAAAATTCGATCTTATCTGATATACAATATGGATTCCGGGCCGGTCTAGGAACTGTAGAGCAAGGCCTAAATCTTTTAATGCTGGTGGGGAAATACACGAGGGCTAAGAAAGGAAACCTGTTTTTAGCCTTTGTGGACCTCTCGGCCGCATTTGACTGCGTGGTCCACTCTAAATTATGGAGTTTGCTGGGAGACTTAGGGGTTGATGAAATATTATATATTTTCTTAAGCGTTTTTATAGTGACGCTTCAGCTCGGGTCCGCTATGGCCTGAAGGGTGAACGCACGGCCGCAATTCCGATTAGGAGTGGAGTCAGGCAGGGATGTGTCCTGGCTCCATTCCTTTTTAATTTGTACATAAATGGGTTGGAGGCGGCCCTGTGCAGAGATAATTTAGATTCCCCGTATGAATTAGGCCGTCCGATTCCAGCACTTTTATACGCTGATGATGCCGTACTGATGTCACGTACACAAGTGGGCCTACAATGCGTGGTGGATAGTTTTACCCTTTTCATGAAAGATCTTGGATTAAGGGTAAACTCTTCCAAAAAATTCATTATGCGCTGTGGCAGGGGTTTTAAGGCTAATAGAGCTGTTTTTATTGCAGGACAGAAGCTTGAGGCCACTAAACAATTTTCTTATTTAGGCATACTGTTTGCACAGAATGACTCTTGGGCCCAGCTGTAGCAGCGAAGAAATTGGCGATAATACGCTCTACTTCTGCCCTCACCAATTTTGGCAAAAAATTGGGCAAAAGGCTACCCCTTGAGCTAATCAAAATATACAAGGCGAAATGTGTATCTGCTGCTACCTATGGGATGTGGGGGTTTGCAGACTCTACACCAATCCAGGTAGTCGAAAACTCCTTTTTAAAGTATATTTTAGCTGTCCCAAGTGTGAGAAGTTGGCCTGATATATGATGCTCACTAGTTCTAGTGATCACCTTGTATCAGTCCAAACAACCCTTATGGTGATTGGTTGTAAGTCAACCTTATAGACCAGCTATCCTAATGGTAGCATGGACAAAGCAGTCTTAGGCTAAACTCTTTTGGCATGTGAAGCCAGCTGTTTTACCACAATATAACCCCTTGAATACCAGATGAAAGGACACCACACAGGTTGTTATGAAAATACACAGTATATTTATTAATAACAACACCTCTGAACTCTTTATGAGGTCAGAGGGCTAAGCACATGACAATCTCTTACGAAAAATACTACAAGTTGCACAAAATTACAATGGTGCCCTAGGGGCACGGCAAACCATATACTAAGTAAGTGGAATGTGAAAGTCGATAAAAGGAATGGAGCTGTCCAGAGGCTGTAGGATCGATGGGACCACGCTACACTAACTTCAGGTAAGTAATAGGAGGCCCACGGAACGCGTGTGCAGAGTGTGAACTCACACGCGAGATGCGTAACAACGTCTATGGACAGTACAGTTCAAGTTTAAGGTGAGTACGGACAATCCTTACTGAATAGGACTAAAACGACTGTGGAACTGGACACTAGGACAGTTAAACTACCCTTGAGCACCGAAATGCTCTTGTTACCTCACTCACGGACGGCGGGTGCACAGGTGTCAAAGTGCGTCGGGTTCTCGCGTTGAAGTCTATGGAGCCTGAAAGAAAAGATGCTGCAGGCGACCAGGAGGAAGGTGTCCGGTGCAACCCAAGGGTGGATTGGTGAAGAAGGAGACCTGAAAGCAGAGGGGACAATGTTCACAGTCACTAGCCAGTGACTGGAGTGGAACCAGGAAGGAACCAGATGTCGACGTCGCGATCAGGTGAAGAGTGGACGCTTGACTCTGCAGCCACGTGGACCAGGAGGTGTCTTCGACGACCAGGATGGAGGCACGAGCTGTCCCACGCAGGCTCTCGCTGTCGGCGGTGTTGGATCCGGGATTGGAGGCAACAGGCCTTGGCAAAGGCAACCCACGCGGTGAGTGAAGAAAGCGTCTGGTGCGGACTAGGAGAGTCCGGGGTGCCCCTCTTTTGGAAGGGAGCAAGGGCCAATCTGGGGCAACCAGATCAGCAGTGAAAATTCAAAGGTTCGTCGTCTAGGAGGCCACTAGCCAGCCGGCAAGTGACCAGACAACGCGTCGAGCAGGAACCAAGCAGAAGGGCCCCACGCAGATCTCGTGGATGCTGGAGGGCTGAACTTCGGTGCAGGGGCTGGTCGGGGCTGGGGTTTCTCAGTCCCCAAAGCACTTGGTCGAGTTTACCTCGGGAGTCGTGCTGGAAGCAAAGTGCAGTTTCTTCCAAGATGGCCGGTCCCACGTGTCTCGTCGCACCCACGGGTCTCAGCTTTGCTGCAGATGTGAGTTGAGGTCGGAGAGGCCTGGGAATCCGGGTCTCGTCGGGCTCTGAAGTCTGGATCCTCGAGGGAAGACGACAAAGGGAAGCCGCTGGACGCTTGATGGTGCCTGCTTGTGCAGGGTGGACACTCCATGGCCACAAGGGAGATTCTTCAGTCTTCTGTGGAGCAGAACGTCGAAGGCCAGAGTTTCTTCTCGTAGAAGAGTTCAGTATAATCTGATTTGGAATGGGACCAGCTCCTATCTTTATCCTGCTAAAGGGGGCTGCACTACTGACTAGGTCCCTCCCCTGGGTGGGACCAGGAAGGGGGGGTGGTTACACCCCCTATCCTTTGTCAGGTTTCCCGCCAGAGCTGGGGCTGGAGTGTCCCAGCAACTGGTTTGAACCGGTGTATGCACAGGGCACCTTGTGTGCTCCAGGCATGTCTCATTCCTTTCAAGCCTACCCTACCCAATACACAAAATCCTGTCTGGGGTGGTGCTAGCACCTCCCAAGGCAGGAAACCCTTTGTCCAAGCCATCCTCGCTGGAAGGACTCCTAGCAGCAGGAGGTCAGACTTGTGTCTGTGGTGGCAGCATCCATTTTGTGATGCTGAGGCTCGAGTTAACTTTAACCGGGGTTCACAGTTACATACATGTCGTGTCCCTCTAGAAGGGTGGAATGCTACCCCTGTCGCCAGAATTGGCGAGGGGGTAGTATTCCAAATCGTATGACACCTTACTCGACATGTTTTGATAATGTTATACCAGAGTTGGCATTTAACCGCGAGGTTGATAATGCACTTAAGATTATATTGTATAGCTTTATCATGGAACAGCTATTAGGACTTGGTTCCGCAAGCTGCAAACGGGCTCAGCTCATGCCAGAGCACCATCTCACATAATTCCAAGCACTCTGCCTTCAGGGTTGATAAGGCCTTCCATAGGAGTGACTGATAGGAATATATGTGTCTATTTTAGAGTTAGATATAGGTATACTATATCTATAGCAAAGGGTGATTACACCACCTTGCCCCAGCTGTCATGCAGCCAGTTGTGTCAGTTTTGGATGGCCAGCCAGGGGTGGCATAATACATGCTTCAGCCCCTGGTAGGCCCTGGGTACACCTATGCCCTGGATACCCAAGGTATACTGTGCAGGGACTGATAAGGTGACTCAGTATCCAATTAGATATGTACCTAGGGTACATGGAGTCCATTTTAACAGAGAGAGCAGAGAGCCTGGGGTCCTGAATAGCAGGATCCCAGGCCAACTAAGTCAAAAACCAGCAAAACACCAGGCAAAAAAGCTGGGGGTAACCATAGTCAGATATCCACATTCCTACACCAAGCAGTAGCTCAGGAGATATCTGCCATGCAGAATTATGCCTTCCATTCATATCTGATCTAATTAAGCTTGAGCTTCTGGGAAATAGGTTTTGCATCGCCTTTTTTTTAAATCCGTTTCAAACTGTGCTCTGGGGTATCACTCCCCCCTTACACTTGTGCCTAGGGTGACACACCTATGATGCAATAGGTGTGCTACTAGAAGACTAATTAAGCTTGAGCCTGTGCTATTATGGCACAGGCTATGGACAAAAGAGGAAACAAAGCTGAATAGGGATATCCTCTCAGATATCTTGAAGCTGGAAGGAGTAATGAGGATTCCCTGGTTGAGATACGTGTATAAATTCTGTAAGGATCTCGGTAAACCAGAGTACTTTCTAAATCCTCTTACTATCTCGGCAGTAACCAGAAAGGACCTGAGGAAAGAGGGCTTGACATTGTTGGATACCTTAAGAATGTCAACAGAGATTGCAAAGCCAACTGTCCTGCAACATCAAATGTTATTAGCCACTTTTAATATTCAACCCTATTTGATTCTTGTTCCCAGCAATTATGATAGATTTTTATTGACTCGTTTCAGGCTGGGGATCTTTCATAGATTAGTTAGTTTTCCAGTTATTAATGATTGGTCGCGTGATCTCCAGCCTTGTCCCTGTGATAATGTGTCTTCCCAAACCACGATTCATGTTATTTTATTTTGTAAGTGATGATGATTTGAGCTGAAACTAGTTTATAATGAAATACTGTATATGGTTTTTAATGTTTTTCTTCTATACTTTTGTGATTTTATAATATGAAATGAAATTTGGATATTTTAATTGTATGCTTTTATGATTGCTATTCAACAATCGAATAAAGCTATTTTTGATATTGTTTTATGAAGTATGACTGATATGTATGCATATGTTATTTTAGTATGAGTGATGGTTGGGTAGCCTTACTTGTATAAGTTATGTAATCAATCTTTGAAGTAGACAATTATTTGATTGGTTACATAGTGTCTAAAGTCATTGTTGTTCGTTATCTGTTATATTAGTGATGAAATATAAAATATAAAAAATAATAAATACGTTGTGATTATGATCTTGGCTCCTTTAAATCAATTTTCATAAACCATAGGGGATATAGCCTACTTTATATTTGAGGGAGAGTAGAGTTTTGCTTTTTGTTTTTGATAAACTACTACTGCAGTGTCATATAGCCTTACATGAGCACACAATGAAAATTCATGAACAGAGAAGCCTAAGTGATTATTAAGAGTGCTGTTGTCAGAGGAGTGCCTAAGTCCTGTTGCATCTTCAGATAGCTGATATTATTGCAGACATCTGAAGATGTGACCCTTATAGTCTTAAAAGGTTATGTGCTGTACAATTTGGTGAACACTGTACCATTTCAGAAGATAATATCTGGAACTTCAAAATCCAGAACACATTTATTTCATTTTTATGAATTAATTAGATATAAAAGATAATCATTGTTCCTGTTCATGCACTGAGATTTAGGTGTTCGAGATAGAGCAGGCAAACATGTTTTAAGACTCAGGACAAACAAATGGAATGAAGGCCAGAAAGATAATTAAGGGTTGCTGTTTATCAACTACATGGTGTACTAGGGTGTCAATATTACTAATACCAGGGTACTGGAAGTGGTCACTGGGACAAGGTGCAGAGTCACAGGCCTGCACAAAATACTCCTATGACAGCACTCATTGCCAACCTATGACAGCACTCATAGCAGACTTTACAAATATTATCTATCAATAACAATGACTAGAACTGTGTTTGGCAGGAGGCATAACTAAGCTTCCATCGGCACTACTGCTCTGATGTCTGCATACCAGCTCTTACATGGCATTGGACATGACCCAGGTGTCTACTGGCAAACGTAAATTATTAAGCGTAAAAAATGAATAAAGATCAAAGCAAACCAGATATCTTTTTATTGAGTCCTAGTGCGATGTTCTTGCCAAAGACAAAGTTATTGCCCTCAGCACCACAGGAAATACCTTGCTGAGAGATTTCAATAAAGCTTAACAGTGCTGCAGGGTTACGTACATCCTTTCAATAACTTTGAACTATTTCAAGCATCCACAATGCTCAATTATCTCAAATGCATAACATTTGACCTTGATTTGTAGGTCTTCAGGTTCTTTTTTGGGAGGCTGTTGCAAGCTTTTTTCTTTTGTATTCACATTTCCGGCTTCATGTAAAATTAGACAGGCCTGCCTAAGGCCGGCAACTCTTTGATTTAATGTTAGGTAGACTAAACAGCAACTTTGCAAGACAAAGTCTGCTAAATCCAATGTCAACACAGTGACATTGCATTGCAGTGGAACCGGATACTGTGAAATATTAAATATATTACTGACTGGCAGCTGCGGAAATGACTTGGAAGTTATAATTTCGCTGCTATGACATGGGCGCTTCATAGAAATGATGTCATCCAGAATAGAAGGACAGACCAAATTTGGCTCAATGCTATGGAGTAGTTTTTGGACTTGTTCTATGTAAAGTATACCAAAATGCTGCATATAAGAGTGACACCAGAGGTGAGCTCTGCTCTCATGGCTTACCTGTTTAGCAATGGCTTTACTGTCCAACTTGTTGTACGCCTTTCTTATTTTGGCTACTGTAAGTGAAGAGACTGACAAGGCATATAGGCCAAATGAAACCTTCTCCTCTGGTACCAGTGACACTAGGGATGAGAGGCCAGTTTCGGATTTTGAATCTTTGTCTTACATAAAAAAAAGAGAACAATTTCGTTAAATTAAATATAATCGAGACATTCAAATAAATACAGACTGCATCAAGAGGGTGTATATTTCAAATAATTTTGAGAATATTTCAGTTTAATGGAAATCAGCACATGCTGTTTAACTGGATACAACACCAACAAAACTTCAATTTAGCCAAATGTTTGAATTCAAGCACTATGGGTCCGATTCACAAATGTTTTTTGGGGGCCTCAGTTTCACTTAGGGTTTTAAAAGCAGTATTTCACAAACCTAAATTCTACATCCTAATTCACAGAACAAGGATACTGGCATTTTATATCTGTATGATGCGCTTACAAAAGTATTGCAAGACCCACCTACTTGACCACAGCCAATCGGGGTTCAGAATGGGTTGCAGTACAGAAACGGTCATTTTACACTTTGTTAACGATGCTCTCTTCGTGTTAGACAAAGAAGAATCCTGCCTCCTCACCCTCCTTGACCTCTCTGCAGTATTTGACAAAAACGACGCCCTCACACTTCTGGAAAACGTAGAAATCAGAATAGGACTGAAAGGGACTGTAGTCAAATGATTCGACTCTTACCTTGACATTTGCTTCCAATGCATAAAAATGCCTAATTCTCGCTCTACCAATAGGCCACTCCTGAAAGGTGTGCCCCACAGCTCTAGTTTCTCGACAATCTTTTTAAACCTCTAGAGCCTCTTGCACACTCCTTTACAACTCCAACATCTCATACCATTTTATGCAGACATCACTAAACTATATTTAAAAGTCCCTACCCTCGTGGACAGAGTTCCTCACTCCAGCACTGGCGAAAATAGAATCCTGGATAACCCATCATCACCTGAAACTAAACTCCACAGAAAATTCCTACTGATCCCCCCCCCCCCCCGCCCCCCAACTGCTCTACACCAGTTTAAACATGGCTGAGGACACCAGCATCCTCAACAGTCAACCATCTATCGAAGACTGCACAAACTCACTTGGTTTTTACGTGGGCAAAAACCTTCACCTCCAACCACACAATCAAATCAAATTAGAACAAGACGCAAAACTTGTCCTTATGCCTGAAAAGCTCAAACTGGTGGTTCCATCTCTTGTCCTGATAGGATTAGACTGTGGAAATGCACTTCTAACTAGATTCGTAAATTCTTAAAGCAGCCCTCCACTCTGCTGCTAGACATGAGTCAGACTAAAGAAAATATGACCATACCACACTCATCCTGAGTTCACTGAGCTAGTAACTGACTGAAGCTAGGAGTATCCTGAAACTGACCTGAATTATTCAGAAAGTCTTTCACAAAAAGACCCAAATCTATATGGCTTAGAAACTGACCATCTCAGAAGGCAGAAACCTCCTTGGGAGCTCCAACAACTTTCTACGTAAAATACCCTCTTTCAGAGGGAAAATAACCCTCAAACAAGCCCTCTAAGGATAGGTCCTTATTCTGTGGAATAACATTGCCCCTTCAATCAGAGCCACCCCTCTCCTAAAGTATTCAAATAGGAGATGAAAACTCTACTCTTCCGACAAATCCTCTTCAATGGCCCGTTACCTTCTCCTACTAACCTAGTGTTACAGAAAATCTAAATTAAGAAATAATGAACCACTGCTATATTAAACATTACTCAATAACCGGGTGCATGTACATAGATTTCCAATAGCATTTATTTATTTATTTATAAAGCATATCCCATAACCCAAGGGGGACGCTACTGATGTGATGACTCCTTGCACTTAGTCACCCCACCATGGATGGAGACTCACTAACCTCAGGGTCTCGCTGATGCACCAAGATGCCTCACATGCAAAAACCACACATCTATATCCTGGTAAAGACTCCTCATCAACCCTACTACCTTCCCATACTGTAACACATGAGCCTCATTTGCTGGAAAACGTTGATATTTTGGACTTCCTGGACTAAAATGGACTTTGACCAGCACTTTCGGTCATGCCTATCGTATATTGGAGACAGTAGTGCAGCACAGGCTAACAAAATCTGTTGTGTCAACCCTGTTGTCTGTAAAGCGCTCTAATACCCCCGTTTAGTAAAGTCTGCACTACATAAAAACCCTAATAAATCAATAAAAGTAGAAAGTACAGCAGTCTCGCAAAATGGATAGACGCACAAGTCAATTTGTAGGGGTGAGACTGTGCATCTTCCAGAGGGAGATGATAAAACCTTCAATGGAGGACTAAGTGTGCTTCCAGGGTGGGAATAATAAGAAAATACACAGATTGTATTGAGCATGTAGTGAGAGGAGTTTCTACAGAGGGCAAAATCTTTTTAGAGCAACAAAAAATTACTAAAATTCACATTTGTCAATTATACTATAACTCATGGAAATCTATAGATGTCTCAGATTTTCAGACGCTATCCTGGAAGTCTTTGTCAATCCAAAAATAATCAGAGATTGAATTTGAATGAAAAAATAATCAGATAATCAGATATTTCGAAGTTTTCATCTATAAGTTTTGTGATTAGGACCATTTCAAAGGGGTCAAGTGCCTTGATGAATTGAAATTGAAATAGGCCTACTTTCTTTTTATACCATACTGTTATTTCAACTTAGCTCTTGAAATTCAATGGTACCACGTACTTTAAAACATCAAACAGAAAATTTCTGTGCATTCTACATTTGCAATGACATACTATTTTTACTCCAAAAGCACTATTTTGTGAGAAGTAAAATAACTAATTGGAGCAAAATGTGTGACGAGAGGTTCAGTTTGAGAGATTAAAATTCACACACAACTCTTCTTCTTTAGCCACCCAACCTACAAATGTTACCAAGGTTGGAATACTGCGACTCCAAAAGCGTGGGTGGGCCTTTAGGTTAGACCAACAAGTATGGACTATTGAATGTAAACAATATTTGCTAGATACCATAATTTTACCATCAGCACGTTTCATCTATTCCAGTAAATGATCACAGGTCTTTAATGCATCCATGTGAAACCGTGCCATGCACGTTATACGCGAATACCATTTATTTGCTTAGTAATTTAAAACAATAGCAAATGAATGTTTTAAAATGACGTAGTAAAATGACATCAAGATGACTAACAGAGAAAAAAAGAAAGCCAAAGTGGCTCTTAAAATCATAACTAGATTTAAAATATACTATCACCAAAAGGTTGCACGTTAAATATATAAATAAGCTTTTCATGGAGATATTGGGGCAAGAGGATGTAGCCTTACGGCTAGAGCGGTCGACCATGGACCTGGAGAACCGGGTTTGAGTCTCGGCAACGACGCTCAACATAGTATGATTCTAGGGAAAATCACTTGATCTCCAAGTACCTAACAAAATAGTGAATGTGTTCATCTGTAACACACTGGTGCTCATGTAAAGTGCTCTGATACCCGATGCCTCGGGTCTAGTTCGCACTATATAAAACTCTAAAAAATAAATATCGGAAGCAAAGAGCGTTAGTCAAAATAAAATATGCTATTTGATGCAATTTAAACAAAGCTTATGTTGTAATGAAACATTATTCGGAACAGATAATCCATTATAATAATTCCTCAATAATGTCGGAATCAATACAGAGAGCAAATGTGAAACAGGGGTCATTAATAATTTTTCAAATGAAATAAACTGCATTTAAAACGAATATATAGCATCAAACAACTACATATTAGTCAATATTTTCATCAGCTCACCTAAAATCTGAAAATATAGCCCTAGGTTATTTTTCGGTAAGTGGTCTAAAAAAAATGTATAGTAAAAATGTGCTTTCCTGATTTTGGTTACAAAGACGCTCAAAAAATGACACCAGAGCTTGCCAATGATTAAAGAGGCTTTAAATATAAAGAAGCTCAAAATATTACAGTGAGCCCGAGGCCTTCAGGAGTGCAATATTCTTCACTAGTACATCTGTTTCCACAATGAACAGACATAAAAACTTATAAAACTCCTTTCCTCCAACGAAGTAACCCAGAAACAAACTCCCTCCTATAGTAATGCTTTTTGTAGTGTTTCTAAAAGAGGATATCCCTTTAAATTGCACCTAAGGCTACATCTTAACTGTGAAAATGTCCGACATCATTTGGCATGGTTCCACCTAAGCTGAGCCAATACACTTACTTGGCATAGATACTGCTTGAAAGCTTCCAACATAGTTTGGTCCCAGTTCATAAATGGTGCTGACGCTTGCAGCAGTCAAGACCTCTTCCAGGAAATGCGTAGGCCCCAGCCGCCACACAAGAGAAGAGAGCTGGCGTTGAGCAGGTGGTGTGCCGATGTAGGAATAAACTGTGCTGACTACCGGCGGATTGTTGGAACCAGATCCACCTGGCGTGCTGTGAACATAGTGAAGCTAGAAAAGAGAAAATAGTAGCACGGATTAATTAATGTGGAAAGGAAGGTGAATCCTTGCACACTTGTACTTACCTCAGGTACCTGGCCGCCACTGACACACTGCAGGAACGTGGAAAAAGGACGAGCCCCCCACTTGCAAGCCAAGCTCTGAGCGAGACAGCAATTTTCACAGAAATGCACATTTTAGGAGAAGGAGCTTCAAAATCTCTCTCAACTAAGCTAGGACATGGAGAGCTGGGATGTCCTAAAACAAATCGTTAACGCTGAAAGGCGAGCCACTGGAAACAGGATGTGCAGAGCATACACCTGAGTGAATTCTTAGCCTATAATCATCAACAGGTACATTTAAAGAACTTTCCACAGAAGACGTGAGCAAGGTAAAGGGAATAGCCTGAATCAAGCAACATTTTTAATTGGGTTCTGGTTTTTCATATTGTATAGAAAAGGCTACTGGAGCCAAGTGTTTGTGAAGGGACTGACTGTGTGAGCTGACTGACAACAAATGTATCTTTCAGAACAAAAATATAAAAAGTTGGGATAGAAGAGACAACACTCTACTTTTGTTTTCTGGTTTTCCTCTGCAAATTAAAGAATACGTTGTAACGCCTGCCTTCTTGAATTACTGCCCAAGACCACTTATTAATCTTTCTTTGCTCAACTTTGCTCAATTAGTAGTATTGAAACATAGCAGGATGGCTTGACTGTGATCTGAAATGTTTCAGGCTGAAGGAACAGACTCAACATCAAGAAAAGAGAGTATATACAGTGGCAACCTATGTGTATCCCCAACAGTGGAGCTAGAAATGCAAAGAAGGGAAGGATGTGATGATGGGATATAATGTTTGTAACCATTTTCTCCCCATCTACGACGAAGCAGCATTGTACAATTACTCGAAATGTCAACTGGATAATGTATGTGACTTTAATGTGGAATTAATAAAAAAAAAATGTAACAAAAAAAAGAAAAGAGTATCTTCAAAAACCACAGTGAGGCCACCACTGGGTATGCCCCTGCTATCCTGTCTAAATATTGTATCACCAGTGGGTATGACAATTTGAGTGCTGGAAGAGGCACATAACTATACTCCATAAGTTTTAAAAAAATGTCAATTTTAAAAGTTTCTATGAATAAGGCTAGTTTGGTTTTGTGGCAAGGCAGTAAGCAAGTGATTAGCAAGAAATGTTGACGAGTTGGCCTTGAAGGTTAATGTGGGAGGAGGAGAGAAATGTGCCATTTTGTTGACAGTGGACATTGTAATGTTGGCAGCAAGAAAAGAAAAAAGTAGATGAATGGTCTTGACATTGCGTATTATACAATTGTAGCTTAGGGATAGAAGTTCATCACGAGAGTATTGGATCTTAGTAAGCTGACAGGCAGGGGTTCTGGTGCTTAGCATGTCTGTTGCATAGAAAAGAGCAGGCATCCTTACTTTCGGTGAACCATCAGCATGGAGACACACACAGCAGCCTCAAATAGGCCATCATCATTTACAAACCAGAGCTTACATGAGGTTGCTAGACAACAGAGTAGATAGTAGAAATAGAAGAACACCTTGGACAACTGAACAAAGTCTGATGCCCAGAGGCTCGATCTGCATTTGGTGGGCTCTTCCAACCAAGTGAGACACCGGAAAAAACACAACTGGTTATCTAAAAGGTGAGACACCAAACATATAAAAAGAATTATAGTTAAACACTAAAAATGCCAAATAGTGCTCCGTGTGCCCCAGGTAAAATAATAAATTAAAAACCATTGGGATGGATTAAGAAAAAGAAAATCAACAGGATAGATAATAGTCGTCCTCAAGCCTGGTTTTCATAGTTAGATTTTCAAACCTGGAATGTTTGACAGCACAACTGTAAAATACTCCATTAGAAGTCTTTCTTTTATGCACGTCTTTTCTGTGCCAATTACAAGTGGCAGGATTTACACGTAGCTTAATGCCCCAACGCCTTCTCATTATTATTTAAGTTTCCATATAATTTTTCAAAAACTGAGGGAGGTTAAAAACTGATCTGAAAGTCCACCCCTGAGGTTGTTGGGCTTCAAACAACCTACTTGACCATCTCCCAGGCTGTCGGGCGTGTCGCTGCTGGTGGCGGAGCCCCTGCGGGTGTTCAGCGCCGGTCTCCCTCCGCCGTTGTTCGCTGAGCAGCCGCTGTGAGGGGGGGACCGAGAGGGTGCAAAAACTACCCTTCCCAGCTGCCCCGTGACCCAGGACCAGACCGCAGGATTAGAGAGCGCGCCTGCTGGCGCATAAAAGTGACGAGCCCCATCGGTGGAGCGGGGGCTTCAAACAACCTACTTGACCATCTCTCAGGCTGTCGGGCGTGTCGCTGCTGGTGGCGGAGCCCCTGCGGGTGTTCCGCGCCGGTCTCCCTCCGCCGTTGTTCGCTGAGCAGCCGCTGTGAGGGGGGACCGAGAGGGTGCAAAAACTACCCTTCCCAGCTGCCCCGTGACCCAGGACCAGACCGCAGGATTAGAGAGCGCGTCTGCTGGCGCATAAAAGTGACGAGCCCCATCGGTGGAGCTGGGGCTTCAAACAACCTACTTGACCATCTCCCAGGCTGTCGGGCGTGTCGCTGCTGATGGCGGAGCCCCTGCGGGTGTTCCGCACCGGTCTCCCTCCGCCGTTGTTCGCTGGGCAGCCGCTGTGAGGGGGGGGACCGAGAGGGTGCAAAAACTACCCTTCCCAGCTGCCCCGTGACCCAGGACCAGACCGCAGGATTAGAGAGCGCGCCTGCTGGCGCATAAAAGTGACGAGCCCCACCCGCGTCGCGGGAGCGCCGGGTGAAGCCCGGGTAAAGGGCGGGCCCTCTACGGCCCTCCAAGGCCAAACGAGGCTGGGCTGGGCCACACCACCAACATCTGCTTTGCTGCCACGACTCGTAACATCCAAGGTACCGACTGGGATACTACGTTTGTTGTGGTATTGCACCTTGCCCCTTACTATTATTGTCCAATCAAATAGTGGCCACTGGAACTATATATTTATAGGGGGTGTGACTCGTGAACAGTGCCGAGCGACTGCCAAAACATGAAGAGGGGGCCCAAAACAAACAGAATGCCTACGTTGAGATCTAATACCAGACAGAAAGTCGATTCGCTGCAGCCGCAGCCCTTACCATCTCTAACGGCGATAGATAAAATGTTGCAACAAACTATTGGGGTTGTGGCAACCGCCATTGAAAACACTGAAAGGCGGCTCTCGATAGTGCCTATAGCAGCCATTCACGACATAGAGGATGGTCCAGTGGTAACAATATCAAACGAACCGGATACAAGTTTCTCGTTAACGGCCTCTTATGTAGAGCTCCCCTGTGCCCAGGCAGCCACAGACACACCCAGAAATACAACTAGAGATCCTGATTTTGTTAATCTAGAGGAGATACCTTTGTCTATTCCCCAAACTAGAAATCCAGGTAAAACTGCCCTGAGAACTAGGAAGAACACTGTTGTAAAGCATAACAATAAAAAGGGGGGGAGAGATAATCTTAAGACTAACCATAATCTGGTGACTCCAATGGCCAACACCACATCTGGCATACCCTGTTGGGTAGCCAATATGGTGTCAGACCTTAAGGCAGGATTGGAGGAGACTATCAGTGCGCAAATTAAGCCTCTGATGTCTAAACTTGATAGATTAACCTCCTTAATAAATAACAGAATGATAGGACCAGTCAAACCAGTGACACAAGTGATAACCCCAGCACCATGTATTCAGGAGTCGGGTAGCTCAGGGGTCAAAAAGATTACACATAAGGGCAAGGTAGCGTCAGATAATAATTCTGTAAAACAAAAAAATAGTGCTGCTCCACAAAACAGAACACCGGGCAAGACACGTGTTCCTCCACCTCCCTGCCCTAATGGTACCGCTGCGCAGGTATGTAATAACCAAGGGAAGAGTTCCCTGACATCAAGTAAGGACACTGCAGGTAATACTCAAAAGGAGACCCCTATCCAAGTAAAGACTACCACCCCAACGGTTGCAGCAAGGGTAAAAACGGGAGTGCGCTTCCGGTCAATTAATTTACCACCGGAAGCACTACCCTATGTAGTTGTGTTAACAGGCGTGCCGCCTCTAAAGGAAGGCAAAAGAGAAAATGAAGTGGAGTTGAAGAATAAATGTGCACAATGGCTAAGATCCAACAGGCCATTACCGTCACACATTTCTGGGGAAATATTGTCTGTAAGAAGGGAGCAATGGATAGGAAATGGAGCGAAAACCATTGCTGGGGATGTTATTGCAATAAACTTCAGGGACACCTCTGTAGTAACCCATATATGTAACTCTCCAACGTTGGGACCACTAACTAACATATATCCCCTACATTTATCCAATTTTTACCCCCTACCCCCCCCCACAGAGACCAACATATTTAAACAGGGGTCAGGCGAATAGGGCTTTGCACCCTGTGCAGCTAAATAGAGTAGATAACTGGCAGACTCCCTGGCAGGCATTCCCCCTCTACGATCCTGCAGTTGCAATGCATGCACATTGGAACAGGTTCTGCGCCTTGGATAACGTTGATTGACTTGAGTGGAATAAAATGTGCCCACCTCAGCCTATTAGGGGTTGTTTAGAAAAAGGATCCAGACGAAATAAAATAAAATAAAAAATAAAATAAATCAGGATGGATACCACCCACCCCCTTAGCAGAAACAGGTAGTTCCTTTGTGGTATCCACTCATGAATCTATAGTAGCTGACCCGAATGATACACTAAGGAATGGGCAGGTAGCAGAGTCAAGGGTAGAATCCACACTAGACAAGTCGGATACCCCCATTGCAGCAGGGGAGGATAGAGACAGGGGTCCTTCGGGGGTTGGCGCAAACAGGGTTGAAACTCAGCATGGTATAAGACTTATATCCTGGAATATTGCAGGGGTGGCAGCTAAATACAACTCACAGGATGGAGAGACTTCATAACTAGTTTTCACATCATTTGCCTCCAGGAGACCTGGGCCATTGAACCCGAACAATATACACTAGAAGGGTTCAAAGGTTTCGTGGTCCCCGCAACAAGGGCGCCATCTGGAAGAGCTATTGGTGGACTTATAACATACGTAGATCTCCGCATCCAGGGGTCCTGGTCAAATTTGAGCTGGGACTCAACAAATATGCAAGCGATAGGCTTTCGCCACATGGGCTTAAAAATCACAGTGATAAATTGGTACAATGCGGTGGGCTCAAATGGCAGAAATAACACCACCAAAGAACTGGACGACCATTTTAAAATCATGTCATCAGCTAATAAAGCCACAGGGTCCCCATATACCATCTTAGCGGGAGACTTTAATTGCCACCTGTGTGAAAAATTAAGACCAATAAATAAGGGCTGGTCACGTTGCCCGGAGGAAAAAGGACCACATTTTGTTCATACCGCTGAGGGCAGGGAATTGGAGAAATTTATAAATAGGCACAACCTATCATTTATAATGGACCTAATAATGATCGGCAATGCGGGGGAACCTAATGCAACGTACAAAGGAAGGGGCTGCCACTCCTATATAGACTTTGTTATGATGTCCCCAACACTTAAAAAATGAATCACAAACTTTGAAATTGTACATAGTCCCTTTAGTGATCATAATCCGCTGGTATTGGATCTTGAATGCATGAACTTTAGAACAGCAGAGGGTGTACCCGACGCCATAGAACAGGCAACGGCACAAGGGAGAAGATTAAAATGGGCCAAGATCAATGGAGACACATTTTACCTCAATCTTGTAACGAAAGGCCAAAAACAAATCAGTGTTTGCCTGGATGAAAATAAGGGCGGCCAAACTGTGGTCAGGGCCTTTGAAGAAATTGCCCAACTCGTGGATACCCTCCTGAAATCCTCTACAGGAGCCAAATTGCCTCAGACCCCACGCTGGTTCGATCATAACTGTACCAAGGCACTGAAAGACCTGAAAAAATGCCTTGCTGATCGACCAAAGGACAAAGTTAAAATAGCAGGTAGCAGATCCAACTATAAAAAAGCCCTGAAAGCACGCAAAAGAACTCTACAAAATCAAGCGTGGGAGGACCTAAGGGAAGCAGCAGAGAGGGGTGATACCACGGCATTTTGGAGAGTCATCAACGACCCATGTTTTAAAGACCCGAGGGGGCCTGATATAGTGAATGCAATTCTCCCCGAACAATGGCACACCCACTATCTTAGCCTTTACAACCATACTGGGATGGCACTGGAAGAGGAAGGCACAAAAATAGCAGTACCCGTAAGCTTAGATTTTTCTCTGGGAGAAGTAAAATCAGCAATCCAAGGGCTTTCAAAAAATAAAGCGCCAGGCCCTGATGGCATTCCCCCTGACCTTTATTTGAGCAATATTGACTTGTGGGCACCCATCCTCACTAGGGTCTTGAACGAGGCAGTAGTGGCAGGACTGCCTCGCTCTTGGTCCTCGGCAATCATTGTCCCAATCCATAAAAAGGGCATCCGGGATGACCCTCAATGCTACCGTCCTATATCATTAATAGATGTAACGGCGAAGGTTCTGGGACGTGTGATTTTAAACCGTCTACAAATTTGGGCAGAGGACAATCATATTTTAACAGATGTACAATATGGGTTCAGAGAAGGGAGATCTACAACAGATCAATGCTTAAACTTGTATCTCCTCACTGCCAAATATACCATCGCCGCCAAAGGGTCTATCCATATGGGTTTCATGGATCTCTCAGCGGCCTTTGATCGTGTCAACAGACAGAAGTTATGGGCCGTGATGATCTCCCTGGGGGTGGATCAAGGGTTAGTGGACACATTGAAGGCATTACACTGGGAGACCACAGCTTCAGTTCGTTATAACAAAGAAGGAATGAAGACAGAGCCATTTCCTTGTACAAGCGGCGTCCGGCAGGGCTGTATATTAGCTCTTTTTTTATTTTCATTGTACATTAATAATTTGGACCGAGAACTTATGAAGTTGGGAGTGGACTCCCCCCAAATAGGCCAGCGCCCGGTACCCGTCCTCTTGTATGCGGACGACGCAGTGTTGCTAGCCCGCACCCCACTGGGTCTACAAAAGTTAATTGATGGTTTCGTCAACTTTATGAATTCACTGGATCTCTCAGCTAACCTGGATAAGTCCTTCGTTATGTCCACAGGTACAAACTCCAAAAAGGTTTTTTCACACAGCATAGGTCTACACAGACTAGGAAGAGTAAAGTCTTTTTCTTATCTAGGCGTACTTTTCGATGAGAAACTGGAATTCAGAAACTTGGCTGAAAAACATGTAGTCAAACTGGTGGCCTCAACGGGTGCCATAATGGCATACGGGAGGAGGTTAGGCAGATGGTCGCCGGAACAGATACTGAATCTATATAGAGCGGTTTCCTCCTCCAAGGTGTCATACGGGGCAGAAGTTTGGGGCTGCAAAATCAATCATGTGCACCAGATTCAAGCTGAGGAAAATACATTTTTTAAAAGACTATTAAAGGTTCCTCAGAGCACCCCCTCATAATATAACACATATGGAATTGGGCGAGCCATACATCGAGGATAGAATCATGGTCCGACCCATCCTGGCCTGGATTAAGATCTGGACTAACCCAGAGGCCGGCCTCAGTAGGCAGATCATTAAGGATTGCTTGAGCCGGGACAGAGGGGGACAGATTCCGTGGCTCAAATATGTAAAAGACACTATGGAAGGAATTGGCTGCAAGAATCTGTTCTTGGAGCCGGAGTCCATGACCAACTTGAATAAAACTCTGGTCAAAAAACTTTTTACTGCCTGGACAACCGCCAGAAAGGCCCACGCTGAAACCGGGAAAATATCCGTTGTGGCCCATGGTCCCCTAAAAACAACGCCTGGAATGGAACCATACCTAGCGGTGATGCAAAATGCGCAGGAAAGGTTTTATATGACTAGCTTTCGACTTCATCACCTACTGGCTGTTCCCGCAGGATTCACACGCTCGGTAGAGTTGAAGGGTACCTGCGGCTGCAACACTAGGTCTCCGCAGGATACCCTTCACTTTGTTTTATTATGCCCTTTTATTCAGACCCCAGACGGAGGTTTTTAATAAGGATTTTGAAAAACAAAAGACTGAGACATGCTAAAGCAGCCCTCTTTTTTTTTGCAAAAAGCCTCAGACCCATACACTCTGTTATGTATAATAAGTTTTATCAAGGTGGCCATGAGATTAAGGAACACTAGGGAAATATCGGCTCACATTAATTTATAAATTGAATCAATGTCTGTATAAGATTCCCAATGATCCATTGTTCCTTTCGCCCCTTTCTAGACCTGTTTTAATTGTTCTTAAAATTTAATTTTTAACATGCTTTTTAAACATTGTATGTATGTATTTTCATGTTCTTTAATGGTATCTTTTAAAGTACCGAATAAAGATATTTGAATTGAATTGAATTGATCTGAAAGTCCACCCCTGAGATTTGTCTATAAGACTGATGTTGAATTTAATCTGATTTCACAGACCAAGAAAGATTTCTGAACTTCCAGCATAAATAACACGTGTGAAAATGGGGTTGCCCCTCAATGTGAGGAAATAACTCTTTCTCTAGTCATTTCTAAAGCCAGCCATCCAGATAAGAGTACATTTACATGTTCCAACAACAGACAAGGGCCACCTCAACAGCCAGTACCTTTGCACAGACAATTGGAGCAGATGCAAGGTCAAATGTAACAAGCATTTACAATGCAACGGTTTCGCCTTCGGAAAAGTTAGAGCTATTGGCATTGTAAATGACAAACTTTTTATTTATGTGTTGGTTTTGAAAACAGATAAATAAATGGCATTGTAATTTACAATGCCAATAGCTTACTCTGTCGCAAATGCGAGACGTATTGCATTTGCACACACACACACACACACAAGAGCCCCCCACACACACATGAGGCACACACACACCACACAAGAGCTGATGAATAATACAGCAAGAAAGAAGAAACAATGGCAGTGCTTCCGGGTGGGGGTAAGTGGGGTGGCAAAGTAAACAAACCTGATTAGAGACCGATAAATGCTAACATATGCAAAGCAAGTTAAACATGTGTGCGAGGAAAATTGGATAAGGGCGAAACAAAGGAAGAAAAAGCACGTAACAAAAGAAATAAAGATAGAAAAGAAAAATGGAAGAATGGAACAAGGGATGTAGGGAACTCTCTTCCGGCGGACCTTTCTAGAAAGGGTCCAGAGCGCGCAAAGTGGAGTTTTCATTTAGACAGCCTAGGGAAAGTCACTCATGATGCTATCTACTTTAGCATAGGAGAAACCAGGATAAAAACACGTGAGCGTAAAGTAAATGCGATTTTAGGAAAGTCACATGATCGAAAATTAAAGCACAAACTAAGAATGTCAAGAAGGTAGGAAATTACAACCAAACATGCAAAAATGTGTCATCCAAATTACAAATCAACTGCAATGCTATGACAAAACAAAATACAAACTAAGGGAATGAGACCTACAACTGCGATAATATTAAAAGCATATCAGGCGTCACATAATTACACGTTGCCACATTGTTAGTACCCAGTGAAAAAGAAATGTCGAACCCCTTGCACACCTGTTTGCACTGGTAATACCTGTCTTGCGGTAACTACTTCTGCAAACACTGGAGAACGTTCGCTATTTGCACCTCTTTTAGCACATACTTCCAAGTCTGAATGACTGGGTTTAAATAACATAGTATTGCAGTTAAAGAGGTCAGAAAAACTGATGAAAATTAGAATGGAGGCTTATGCATTTCACAGTGAAATGGAATATTGGTTCACATGCAACAGGATGTCGAACGTACTCCAGTGTACATAATTACATAAAACGTATCTTAGCAGAAAATTCCAATCAAACTTGAAAACATGACATCTGCACAATTGCCTTAACACTTGACTTTGGCCTGGTTGAACAGCACTGAGAAAGAGTAAACTCATTAACCGCTCGGGTGCCATAAAATGTTGCTGAGACTTTGAATTCAAAGTACCACAAAAGAATGACTGCTGAACAGATGTCACAAATGACAAGAACGCAACACATGTCTACTGCGAGTTCTGTGCAGCAACTACATACTTCTAATCCCAATGTCGACATCTGTAACGCATGCCAGAGAGGGTAATCTGGTAAATCATTTCCTAGCTGGAAACAGTGAATGTGCGGCAGGCATCAATCCTGACTGGGGACTACAGTAACACGCAGAACCATCGGGAAATGCTGTATTCATATCCTGTTAAAACTATGAGCTGTGTGTCCAAAGCAGCAGTAAGTAAATTATATTCATTTTTTTACATGCAAATATCATTTATGAGCCACAGAAAGCATGGGAAAACCCCTCGAACGGGTGTCCAACGAGCCCTTAACTCCTCAGCGAGATTTGAGCGAGGGGAGCACGGCACACGCATGAATAATGCAGGTCAGCCTTACTAAGCCAGCTCATGTTCTCTGACGGGGCAGGAACACGAGGGTGGGGGTAATCTTGTTGTTAAATGCCTCTCTGGTCGCTTGTAAGTTAAACCAAAAATGTGTTTATTTAACAAGAAACAAAATTCATACTTCCAACAAATATCGGTATGGAGTTCTTTTTTGAGGTATAATCTTACATATAACTTAAAAATACGCTGGCTGTGGTGCCTAATACTCTATGTATCAGGCACTGCAAACGTGCTCTAGTGCAGCCTCCGGGCACCCGTTTGTACCTAAAACATGATCACTACTATCAAAACATATACAAATATGTTACGTTGGAAAATTAACCATGGTCTGTATTGTTTATCATTATTGTGCACAAACACCAACGCAGGGTTGCTTCAGCAAGGTAGAGGCTCCTAATTAGGTTAATTATGCGAAACTGTGCGCCTTATCCTTGTCCACTCTCAGTAGCATAAATGTGGCAAATAGCAGAAGCCGATTTAACAGTTGTACACGCTCCCGTGAGCTCGCCTGCCAACCAGCTGCTAATTTCAGCCGGGAGGCCAGTGAAGCCTGGGGCTCTGCAGGTGTCGGGGTCGCCGTGTCAGCTATGGATACTGCTACTCCCTCGTGTCTCCTGCTAAGGCATGCCCCGGGGCTCTTTCAAGCTCCTGAAGCCCACTGGCCAAATGAGAGCGCTCGGACCCAGGAATTCTCCCGCCCCCCCCCACCCCCCACCCAAAACCCCTCTCCAGAGTTTTTTTTGTTCAAAACTATGGCCATGCCTCTTAGAGACTACAGCCCCGCTCCATCTGCATGTCGATTGACTCACAACACGTTTGCACGCCGCGTTTGGAGAAAAAACTAGTCACTGATAGCATAATTAAAGAAGAGAGCGCCGTGCTGTGCCGAGGAGACCCGCTGTCAGACTCTTCCGTGAAGTGCACAGGGGGGCAGGAAAGGTACGGACAGCGGGAGGGGGGGGGGGGGCGGGAACGGCACACGGTTAGCGGGAGGGGGGGGCGGGAACGGGCACTCACCTGGACTTCTTCCGGCGGCGGTCGTCCTGGAATGAACAAAACAAACCTAAAAAATAAATAAAAAAAACAACCCGCCCAGCGCCGCATGACGTAGGAAAAGGGGTGGGATGAGTAAAAATCGCGGGAACGCCCACGAATCTGCTCCGGCCATGACGGACAGATGTCTGTTCCAATGGCTAGCCTCCATTTATGGAGCTAGCCAATGGAACAGAGGGCGGATTCCCAAGCCACATACTCTAAACAAAAGATTTCGCCTTGCGCGAAACGCTGCTTGCGCAGCTTTTCGCCAGGTCGAAACCTAAAAACTGCAAAATTATACTGCTCTCCCCGCAGTGTGCATGCTGGACTGGGACATTATTATCCGATTTTGCAAAAAGGCTAATGCCGCACACCTAAATGATACAAATGGTCCATCATCCCCTTTTGTATCGCTTTGTTCGCCCTAAGTGTGGCAGGGTATACTCAGACGTGAGTCCCTTGTTCACTTGGCCACTGGATTCAAGATAGCCTGGCTGATGAGGATTATGAATCCGAAACCGGTCCCAGGATGCTTGTTTCCGGTCCAGGGAAGACATGGCTTGGCAGTTCGGGCTGGACTGTTCCCATAAGGCACAGGGTCAGACTGATTTGCATATAGCCATGTCTGAACTGGGGTGGCTGAGTGAACTAAAGAATGGTGATGGATTAAACCCAGATCAGTTGACTGGGGGTGAGTGTTTGATTTGTTCAAACGCTCCGTCCATCATCCCCTTTTGTATCGCACACCTAAATGGGGCTTATGATCATAACTTGAGGAACCATTATGAATTACTTGAATTTCAACATTTTGGAAAGGAAACACTAATTACAATAGGATACAGCAATTTGGTTTTTTTGATACCAGTATCTGGAATAACATAACCAATCAAATCAGGCTTTTTCGACAGATTATGTCATAAAAGCACGTACTAAAGACAGATCAAATATAAGTGCTAATAATAAAAACATCGCCAGCAGTATAAAATATAAGCTGAAGGGTAATACCACATCACCCTAAAAAGGAAAAATCTGTTCGGTTTTAAAAATCCATTTAAATTCAAATGTTAAAACTTAGTTTAAACAAAAATAAAAATCCATATACAAAACATGTTAAAATAAGCTGGTACTCAAGATTGTTTGGCTTCAACTGTGATAGCTAAACTATGTACATTTAATCACTACTTTGAATAGCCTTGGGGAAGCTTAGGGAGCTGGATCTTTTGGCCCAATAACATAACATACGAGTTATTTACCTTCGGTAACTATGTATCTGGTAGAGAAGTTGTCTAGCCGCAGATTCCTTAACTTAGAATATCCCCAGGCATCAGACTGGATACAGAAATTTCTTGCAGCAGCACCTCTCTGCGCCGGGGGACGGCGCCACACGACCCCACCCTGACGTCGTCCACGTACGTGACATCAGCGAGGTAATATAAGTCCCTCCCAGCGCGCTGACGTCAGTTTTCTTCGAATAAACTTTTGCGCGGCACAACGCGGAGCCACCAACAAAAAACTGTGAAAGTATGGGAACAGTGTCCGAGGGATGAAAAATCCGTGAACAATAAGGAGGATGGTGGAGACACCATTATAAAAGACAGAATTAGACACTGCTTACATATAAGTGAAAAGCTTGTGAGGAAAAAGCCCTGCCAGCTAAGCAAAGACCTTTCCCTAAGTGCAACAAGGGAACAACATCTCAACATGCCGAAATAGACTGATATTGCCATGTGGTACTGTGTTGTTTATTAAGAAAGGAGCACAGAAGAACAACAGTGCACTGTAGGTAGGAAGAAAAGACTGGCCTTTTCCCTATAATAACGGAGGTTGAAACCAGAGCACAACTGACCCCCAAGAGGACGACCAAGAGGAGACCAAGCCCGAGTCAAAAGAAAGGACGGATCGAAGGAAAGGTAACTGGAGAGGAGAACAAATCTCCTTGTGTCGTAATACAGGAATGAAGCCCCTCAGCAGAGGTTAGCAGTATATGGAAAAACACAGAGGGGAGTCACAACTGAACTGAACTGAGAGCTAACCCAATGGCAACCGAAGAGGCCAGCAGAGAACACCACTCTGCAAGGTTCTCGCAGAACGGGGAGGCTGGGTGGGCGTTTAGGAATCTGCGGCTAGACAATGTCTCTACCAGATAAATCAGTACCGAAGGTAAGTAACTCGTACATCTCATAGAGACATCTAGCCGTAAATTCCTTAACTTAGAATAGGTACCACAGCCATACCCCAAAGGCGAGGTGGGTCTGCTACAGAACAACAGAGAGCGCCAAGCATCCGATCCGGCAGCAGAGTGACGGATAAAGGGGGAAAGATGCGGCGGAACAGCCAGACAGCAATCCAAGCAGCTCGAAGAGCAGAAATAACGGGATAGTAGATATCCTAAAGAAATCAAGAATGGAGAGAGAGAGAGAGAGAGAGAGAGAGAGTGAGAGAGAGTGAGAGAGAGTGAGAGTGAGAGAGTGAGAGAGTGAGAGTGAGAGTGAGAGTGAGAGAGTGAGAGAGTGAGAGTGAGAGAGAGAGAGAGTGAGAGTGAGAGAGAGTGAGTGAGTGAGAGTGAGTGAGAGAGAGAGAGAGTGAGTGAGAGTGAGAGAGAGTGAGAGAGAGAGTGAGTGAGAGAGTGAGTGAGAGTGAGAGACAGAGAGAGAATGTGAGAGAGAGAGAGTGAGAGTGAGAGTGAGAGAGAATAGTAGGTGATAATTTGGAAAAAGGGCATATTCGAATGAAGTGGCCAAAAACACCAAGGTAACCAATGGTGGAAAGAATCTCAGAATCCAAGACCAACACTCCAGAAAAGACACGTACAGCGTCGAACACCAAAAAGGGAGCATATGTCAAATCGGGAAATCACCCCAGTATGCGAAAGCAAGGAGGAACCTATGGGCAACTTGCAACAACTCAGAAAGCTCCTCCACACATGGAGATATTGGTCAAGACCTTGCAGCCTCGAAAAAAGGTGGCGACGTAGGAAGAGGAACACCAAGGCAACCGGCATGTATAAATAAATGTATAAACATATAACTATGTAGAGACAGAACTAGCCAGGAGCAGGAACATGTCCACACCTGATTATACCTAGTACAGTAAAGGTAGGTAGGAGCAGTTTTTAAAGAGTAGACCATGAAACCTCCCAAGGAGGAGGATTACCATGGTGTAAGCAGTTGGCACTAGGGAAAAACATAGAATACCGTACAACGGACCACCAAGCGACGCATGGAGTCCACGGGATCTCCAGGCCCAGGTGAGATAAGCAAAGCTATATAATAGCATACAAGTACACCACATGGAGTATGCATACCCCAAACAACGGGGAACACCTCTTAGGGCAACAAGCCAAGCAAAAAGAGCTCAGTAACAAACTGAACCTGTGAACATGAGTTCCAAGCCATATGCCATTACCGAGCTGAGCCACCGGCTTAATACCACAGTCAGAGGACCAGACACAGCAACCTGTGGAACACGGCCACAGCAGGCCAACAGGCAGCTCAAAGCAAAACGCATCCAAGGGATGCCAATAAAAGGGTAATCACCCTTGACCACAGAAAAAAGAAAACAACATAAGGCTCACTGTCCATGTTAAACACAGAGCGCATCTAAAGGATGCGAAATGAAAAAGTACCACCACGGAAATCAGGCCTAAGTAGACCTAAGTGGGAGGACGTAGCCCGCAAGGAGCAGGTGAACCGCCGATTCAGCGTGAGCATCAAACAGCAAAACCCCATCAACGGGTAATTCAACCAGTCGCTCCCGAGTATTTTCAGGGAAAATGCTATCTCGCAACCAAGCATGACGCCTTAAGGCAACAGAAACCGCCATAGTTCGGCCCTAAGAATCCGCAGTATCTAAGGCTGAGCAGATTGTGAATTCGGCAAGGTTGTGGCCATCCCGGAGGAGGGGAAGGAGATCAACGCGAGCACCTTCAGAGGTGGCAGAAAGCAAAGACTGCAGAGTCCCACAGGGCAGAAGTAGCCCGAGCCAAAACACACACTGTATTTAAGGACCGTAGTGCTGCATTAGTGGATGCAAAGATGTTCCTACCCCAAGACTCAACACATCTGGACTCCCAAGAGGGAGGAAGCATTAAAGGGGGCAGGGAAGGAAAGGCAGTCTGCAACACAAACCCCTGAGCATCAGGGTGCACAAAAAGACAAACATGATCATGTGGAGCTGGACGGTGGCAGTGCAAAACGGAAAGAACCACTGGGTCAACTGAAGCAGGCCGAACCCAGGTACCCAAAAGGGCATCATAAAGGGAAGCCTTAAAGGGCAGTAGCGACTCCACATTCGCGGACCCACGGTGAAGGACCACAAGCAAGGGGTCCACAGACAAAGGGGCAGAAGGGGGTTGCATGTTTAAAAGGCGGGTGGTCAATGAGACTACTCTCAGAAAAGCCACACCAGCCTTGGTAGCCTTCCGCGGAGGGGACAACAGCTCATCAGTGGGAGAGGGTTGTAAGCTGACCCTCCCAAGACACTGGGAGTGCGACCAATGCCCCACGGAAGGGAGCCCCATTGAAGGATGAGGATCCTGATGGGGTTCCTAGGGAGGCAAAGGGCCTGGCGGATCTGGGAGCTCCCGATCGTGCCTCATCAGTCGCCGACTCTGCTGCATCCGGCATTAAGTCGGCGCCCTCCGGCACGGATACAACGACAAGCTCTCCTTCCAAAGAAGGAGAAGGCGCTGGAGCCGGGGAGACAAGCCTCTGGTGCCGCACCAGTGCCGACTGCCTCAACCAGGACAGGCTCCGACCCCGGAGAAGGCAGCGGAGCCAGGGAGGCGAGTTTACGGCCCCGAAATGGTGTCGACCCTGGCTCTGGACAGGCAGCCGCTTGCCCGGAAGCCCGGGGTGTGCTCAAGGCAGGGCTATGAGCACCGGCAACCACCTGCGATGCCACAGGGAGGCCAGCGGGGCTGTGCGGCCCGGCAGAGGCGCTGGGGGTCATAGAAGGGGACCCAGCTGGGCCGCGCCCTGACGACTCCATGTGGACCGTAGAGGGGGACCCAACCGGGCCGCGCCCTGACACCACATCTCTGACGTTCCTGGGCGCCAAAGGCTCAATTGGTGCCGGGGGCGAACCCACTGGCGAGTCCGTCAGGGATCCCACAAGAAGCGGAGGCCCCGAGGATGCCCCAGGAACGTATGCCTCCATTTGGGCCTGAGGTGCCTCCACACCCGGAAAGTGCGGATAGAGGGGGCGACTGTCGGAAGCGCACGTCCGGAATGTTCCGGGAACCAGTGCCTTTGACAACAGAAGAAAGGGAGGTCGAAGACCTCGGCGACAAACACCTCGACTTACCAAGTGGCGAACAACGGGCGGCAGTCTAGTGGTTTTGCCTAGCGCCGGCGATGCCTTAAAACTAAGCACACTCGCTTCCGCGCAGCGGACGCGAGCAGCGGAAGCGCCGAAGGAGCGCCAAAGGAAAGCCCGTCTGCGCCCGTCAGCGTCCCGGAGGCGGACGGGGCGGACTGGTGACTGGGCTAGGATAATAACATACTCGCATGACGATTTGCTTTCTCTCAGGGCTAAGTCAAATACCTGTTGCACGGTTTTTCCTAAATTATTTAAAGGTAAAAGACGCTGCCCTGGTTGCAGATGGCTACCAGGCAATGGCTCCATCCTTATTCCCAAATCCATTCCCAAAAAGAGTAAATGTTTATTACTGAATACTAGGTCCCTAGGGGAGCATGCACTGGATATCTACAATCTGTTGATAGATACTATGCCCACCTGTCTCTTTCTGACTGAGACATGGTTGGGAGACAGCTCAGGACCGGATATAGCCACAGCGATTCCCCCTAGCTATGCCATCATTAGGAAAGACCGGGCCAACGGCAGGGGTGGTGAGGTAGCTATGGTGGTGGATAAGCGATATGCGTGTTCTATTATAGACACTGACGACATTTCGGGTTCCCTGTCGCCACACCAGTCGTGTTCAGGGCTCCTGGTCGATAGACCTCCAGGCCCTACGGGCTCTTTCCATGAGGAGCTCCACTCCGTAATATCGGCACTTTGCGTAAAATCACAGCATTGCCTACTTCTAGGTGACTTTAATAATCATATGGATATCGCGGATACAACAGACAGTATCAAGATGAGTGATACTACTGCTTCGGTGGGACTCATTCCTTATCTGTCGGCCCCTACACACGTCAAGGGTCATACACTGGACAAAGTGTTCTCTACTATCCCGATTGACCCCCGTGCCAGCTCTTTGGTCGGACCACTTCTTGGTGGATTTTCAGATCACTCTTGAAAAAAGTATGCTCTAGCGGCCAGGTCCACAAAGCTCAGAACAACAGAGCCTTCCATCGTGTATCTCCAGACCTGCTAGCGCAGGCCTTACTTTCTCACCCGTGCCTGCTGTCTGGCGCTCTAGAAACTGATCTTGAGCACCTGCAGCCTTGGCTCCTTCAGCAATTCGAGGACTTGGACCCCCTTCTAGCCGACCGCACTAATTCTCCCAGAGCTTCTGCGCCCTGGTTTTCTTCAGCTCTGGCAGAGAAGCGGCGGCAATGTAAAAAAGAAGAGAGAACTTGGCGTAGGCACTATGTTTCTATATCTAAGGAAGCTTACAGAGAATCCATCAGGGAATACCACCATGACATCACTACAGAAAAAAAGGCTTACTTTGCAAGAAGAATTGAGGAAGCTGCTAACTCTTGCAAAGACATTTTTCTGATAGTGAAGGATTTCATCTCTCCTTCTTGGTGTACCCCCAGAAGCTCGCATTCGGAGCCTTGGGTCACTGAGCTAGCTAACTTTTTTGCAAATAAAATGAAATCTATTCAGGCCTCCTTTTCTGTCGCGGATGTGTCCATAGCCCAGGGAGCGTCTCTACCCGTACTATCGTTAGACGCCGAGAGGCCTTCCCTTGCCGATTTTCCGCCCTTAACTCCGCAGGCCTCCTTGGACCTTCTTTCAAACTAAAATCAGGCTCCCCTCTAGACCCCTGTCCCGCTAAAATCCTTGCAACAGGTGCTCATGTGATTAACCCCTTAGTCAATTCGGTGCTTAATCTCTCCCTTAGCACAGGGGTGGTGCCTCAGCCCTGGAAACAGGCTCTCATTCTGCCACTTTTAAAAAAGCCTAATCTAGATCCCATGGCACATGCTAATTACAGACCCATTTCCCTTCTGCCTGCTTTGGCGAAAATTGTGGAGAAGCACGTCCATTCAACCCTTGCCAGCTTTCTAGAGACACATAATATTCTACACTAGTCACAGTCGAGCTTCCGGTCTAACATGAGTTCTGAGACAGCTCTGCTTGAAGTCACGGAGGCCATCAAGGAGACCTTGGACTCAGGGGGCAAAGCGATGTTGGTGATGCTGGATTCTCGGCGGCCTTTGACACCGTCCCCCATGGCCGTCTCCTTTCTAGACTTAGGGAGATCGGTCTAAGGGGGTCGGTGTACGGTTGGTTTGAGTCTTTTCTAGCTGACCGCCAACAAACGGTCTGGGCTCCTCCGTTCTCTGCCACGATGCCGCCACTAGAGGTGGGAATGCCCCAGGGTTCAATTGTGAGCCCAACTCTTTTTAATATCTATATGGCCCCCCTGGCGGCACTGGCTGAGGCCCATGGAGCTCAGATCGTGTCGTATGCTGACGACACCCAGCTTCTCTTCTCACGTGACAGAGGCTCCGATTTTGATGGCGAGATCATCAGAGGCTGTCTAGAGGCTGTATTCAACTGGTTTCAGCGAAACCGCCTCAAGTGCAACTCCGACAAATCTGAGGTGTTGTTTTTTGGCTGCCCTCCGGACCCGAGGTGGAAGTCATGGTGGCCGGTGGCGATGTTTCCCCCCTCCAGTGACTCTGCAGTCGCCAAAAATCTCGGAGTGCAGGTCGATAATGGCCTCTCTCTGAAACCTCAGGTGTTAGGCATAGCGGGCAAATGCTTTGGTCTCCTGAAGATGATCAGGAAATTCCTGCCCCATCTCTCGCTGGATCACAGAAAAGTGACTGTGCAGGCATTGATAGGCTCACGCCTGGACTATGCCAATGTGCTGTA
The DNA here is from genome assembly GCF_964261635.1 of Lissotriton helveticus. Taxonomy (NCBI): domain Eukaryota; kingdom Metazoa; phylum Chordata; class Amphibia; order Caudata; family Salamandridae; genus Lissotriton; species Lissotriton helveticus. Next base: position 1,352,409,801 of record NC_136059.1, on the reverse strand, counting down.
TCTTGGCATGCCGGAGTTTCTTCTAACGCGCTTACAAATTGTCCAAAACTCTGCCGCTCGTGCCATTTTTGGCCTCAATCGGAGAGCCAGTGCCAGCGACCTTCTTAAAACCCTCCACTGGCTCCCTATTAGAAAGCGCGTTGTTTTTAAAGCGCTCACTGTGGCCTTCAAGGCACTTCATGGCACAGGAGCTGCGTACATCCGAAAGCGGATGGCGTTCTATCAGCCATCGAGATCGCTCAGGTCTTCGACCTTGGCAGCTGTACCAGCAATTCGGCGTGCCCGGTGCGGGGGACGCTCGTTCAGACGTCTGGCTCCACAGCTGTGGAACGCTTTGCCTCTATCTTTGAGATCTAATGGCAATCTGCTAGCTTTCCGGAAGGACCTTAAAACTCTGCTCTTTGTTCAGTTGGTGCTCTGTTTTGCCCCCACCTTTTGTACCGCCGAGGGTTTTTGAAGCGCCGGGACACTCCTCGGAGTAGCTGAGCGCTATATAAAACGCCCCTTAACATAACATAACAACAGCCCCAGACCCCAGAGGGCGATCGATGGTGGAACCGGACAGTAATGACCTGCCGGCGTTGAAGAGGCCGGGGGACGAGACGACTCCGACCAGGACAGCCATGCTAAGAGACGCTTCATACGGCGCTCCCGCTGATACTTTGGCTTCAGGTGTTGGCAGGCTTCGCAGTCCGTGGAGTAATAGTGCTCGCCCAGTCACAACACATACAAATAAGATGCGGGTCCGTCGCGGACCGCTGCCGTGAACAGGAATTACAAGTTTTAAAGTCCGAAGGCATCGCACACTGTTCCTTACTCGAAGCGTCGAAAAGGAGTCCTAAAAACAGGCCAGAGGAACCGCTCACTCCAGATGCGCGTTCCACGCGGAAAAGAAGGAAAACTGACGTCAGCGCGCCGGGAGGGACTTATATGACCTTGCTGATGTCACGTACGTGGACGTCAGGGTGGGGTCGTGTGGCGCCGTCCCCCCGCGCACAGATGTGCTGCTGCAAAAAATTTCAGGATCCAGTCAGACGCCTGGGATATTCTAAGTTAAGGAATCTGCTGCTAGATGTCTCTATCAGATACGTGTATTTGTAAAATGCACGTATCAACTAAGGGTATCAAGGCGCTGAATAACAGATGTTTATTGTTACCCAACTCAATGGTACTCATTTTATCGACCTCAAATGGATGAAAGGCTGAGTGGACCCACTGGGATTTGAACCTGTGACCATGAGATCGAACACAGACCCCTACAGTGGACGCTTTAGTCCACTGACCCACCAGACACGGAATAAAATCCAGTGCGTTGGAGGTATCCTTCTCCTAGCACGCTATGACAGAGCTGAACAAACTTTGTTCCATGCATCAAGATCTTTTGGTCCTAAAGAGACACTGGGAGTGGGAGTGAGTACTTTTAGTTAGAATCTTGTAAACCGATCCATTCTGTCTTTTGAGAGCACATTTTAGCGCAGAATTACAGACTACATTTATTCGATGTCAGAGGGGACACAGAGGGGACTTCGTAAGTGCAGAGCCCTTACCTACACATGCGGAGGCAATCACAATGGACAGGGACCCGCCAGACAACAACCCGGGTAACTCTTGGTCCGGAACCTTTCTGTTTCAGGAAATAGGAGGCGGAGTCTGCAGAGCTGACCAATCGCGACATGCGGGACAAAGTGAAAAGGAGGATCCAACCGTAGAACGTGGTGTCTTCACCGAGGCCGGAAGAGGACGCCGAGAAGAGTCATGAGGAGCCGAGAAGATCGAGCAAAAGGAGAGACGAGACGCCGCAACGGAGGAACCCGCCGAAGACGTCGGAGACGCGGAGGAGTGGTCTGAAGACTGGTGGATCCAGTCTCCCACCCAGGAGGGGTCAACCGCCGCCGTAACTAAGGAGAGTTACGGCTTGGACGGTGAGTGACTCCGCACACTGGGCACAGCTGAGCAATATCGGGAGGTGGGAGGGATGTTGTGGGAGGAGGGAGGACGGGTAAAATAGGGCACTGTGAATAGCGCTCCCCGCACCATTATTTTTTTCTTCCTCTTGCCTGAATAGCTCCCTGAGCACTACCTCCCAACACTCCTCACTTGACCTCTCTCAAATTAGGTTAACCAGGGTCACATGACCATTAAAGCGATACCGCTGTCGCCACCTTAAAAAGGAGTTCAGACATTAAGCGAACCTTCCTTACCTTTGAGACCCTTGGATACAGCACCAGGGGTGGTGAAGGGTCCCCCCCCTCCCTTAATGTAACGAGTCCTTAAGCAGAGTACTTACAATCCTCTTTGTCTCTTTCTTTGAGCATCCGGGGGGTCGGCAGACACAGGATAAACCAACATACTAACAGGAAGAAGAAGACTCTGAGTACACCACCCCAAGAACTCTAAACCCTTAAGAAGAATACATCACAGCCATCCTGATTTTTCTTTAATAAACCTCACAATTGTCAGACTATTAAAGCATCCTAGCTTCTATTTCCACCCATCCCTCCCACATTCATAAATATTCATAATTATATTTTCCAAAAAAACAAAGACTGAACAGATTAAAGCAATACATCAATCAGACAAAAGCGCTCCAAATATTTCACAAAACCTTTCTTAAATTCTGTTTATTTATTTTAAGAAAAGAAAACAAATGTGGTCTCAAACAAGCCTAACCAGCCAGCAGGAGATTCCTCTTTCTAGTTCCTGCTATGGCAGACTGCTTGCTCATTCCACGCTTTCGCCAGAAATTGCACAACTCTAAAATCAAATTCGGGGTTAGATGAAAGTCTTTTAAAATTAACTGTAGGCTTCACAAGTCTAATGTCAGTCATTGCATTTTGCAAATTTCATCACAAATTACAGTCTAATGGAAGAAAGGGGGATCCATCACTTAGGTATTGCCCAATGCACTGCACCCTTGGGATGTGGAGGGTCAGCCATTTTCCAGACCATCAACACTTATTTAAATCCGGAAGGAGTTCAACGACACCAATGCCTGTGCTCCAGGCTTTGCAAAGTATTTTTGTAAGGCTTTAGGGGCTATTTTGAATGAGGTGTGCAGCGTGTACTCAGACTTGTCATAATACAGTATCCAAATGGAATATTGAGGTATCCCAAAATCCACTCTTTCTGAAATATTAAATGTAATAATTTCTTTTTACTCATAAAAGGACTTTAGCCTTGCTGGCAAAGTCCCAGAGTCTTGGAAGGAGGACACAATCGTCCTGATCTTAAAACCAGGCAAGGACCCTTTAAAAGCAGACTCATACCGTCCAATCTCTCGGTTGAATGCTGATTATAAGATCTTTATGGGTATTCTATCAGGGAGATTGGCGAAATTGGTCCCCAAGCTGGTTTATACTGACCAGGTCTTTGTTGCAGGAAGGCACATCCAGGAACTGACAACTGTTAATAGGTAACATCGACCTGGCCATTGAGAGATCTGATCCATTGGCCACAGTAGCCTTGGATGCGGCCAAGGCATTTGACAGAGTTCGTTGGGTGTACCTTTGGGAAGTACTGGAGGTAATGGGATTCGGCCCTATCTTCATCAAAACCCTGAGAAATTGTTATCAGGGAGCCTCTGCTCGGATTCTTCTGAATGGTTTATTGACCTCAAATGTTAACATCCAGAGGGGGACCCGGCAGGGTTGCCCGAATTCGCCTTTTTAATTTAATATCTATATCGAGCCACTGGCACAAGCCATTAGGTTAGATGAATCAATTTACCACTTTAAGTCCCAACTTTATAGTTGTAAGTTAGCTCTGTACGCGGATGACCTAATATTATACACTAATGACTCCTGAGGTGGTTATTCCCCATGTGGAGTCGCTTTTAGATGGATTTGGGTCCCTGTAAGGCTACTTAGTCAATACATCAAAGACAGAGGTGATGTGCTGGAACCTAGATCAATGGGGGGGTGGAGGGGGGAGTAACCAGTACAGAGTTAAGATACTTAGGTATTTACATTGTTAAAGACCTGGAAAAAATCCCCCTGATCAATCTTAACAGAACCATCAAAGCAATAGACCGCCTCTTTAGCAAATGGAGGAACATCCCCTTAACCACCTATGGGAAAGTCAACTTAGTAAAGATGGTCATTCTCCCGAACCTTTCCTATCTATTTACAACTATACCTCCGGCCTTTCCACTCAAGAGTATTAGTAAAGTACAGAGTAAGATTGGGAGTTTTATTTGGGGGGACAAGGGTGTCAGGTTGGCCTGGAAGAAATTGAGATGCAGACTCAACAAAGGGGGGCTGGCTCTTTCTGATATTAGTTGGAATGCGGTAGCATTCCAGTTTAAAGGTAATCGGATGTTACTTGCGAAACCAGAAGAGTCAGCCTGGGGAAGGTTGTTGGGAGAAATGGCAAGAGCGGAAGGAGGAGGTGGTGAGGCTTTCTTATATAAATATGGGGCCCCAAAATATTTCAAGCAAGTACGCCTGAAGGTTCTGAGTGCAGCTCTGGAAATATGGTACAAAGTTAGACTCAAATGGGGGATAGGTTATTATTCAGACCTAGCTCCTATTTGGGACTCACCCAGAACACCTTGCTGCCTTAGAGACAGTCTGACTATCAAGAGTGTGGGCATAACTATCTGATCTGATTTGCTAGATTCAGAGGGGATCCACCCCTGGGAATTTCTGAGGGCTGGAATTGGTACAGGGATTTCCCATTTCAAATACCTACAGCTGGTATCATGGTTTGAAGCAGAAAAAGAGGAAGTAAGAGGGAATGGGGATATTGAAAGACTGTGTCAATCTGTACATCCAATAAGGAAAGAGTGTGGTATAACCATCTATTAGAAGCCGAAGATTTGGAGATGCCATCTCTATGTCCGGCCTGGAATCAAACCCCCCTTGAACCCTCAATAGATGCCCTTTTCGAGCCCTCACTGAAAGTACTATATAAATACATCAAACCCGCTAGCCTAAAAAAGAATCACTTTTTTGTCATCAATAGGCTGTATTACACCCCAGCAGAGATAGCCAAGTTTGCTCCAACTCCAACACCAAAATGCCCAAGATGCATGACGCCTATAGCCAATGACCTCCACATCTTTTTTGAGTGCCCTGAATTAAAAATCTTCTGGAAGGAGATCGGTGACACTCTCCAAGATATTTTTAAGGCCAATATTGATGTTAATTTGTCACAAATTTTTTTTCGGGGACGATGGTTCATTTTGTCAGACAGCACCGCAGTCTCACAGAGGGTTACTACTATATCTGGTACTACTTGCACAGAGAGGTCTGTACAAAGTGGAAAGACCCCCTACCTCCGAAAAGAGAGGACTGGCTTAAAGCCTCATTTACTATGACTCGCCTGGATTAAGAAGGGGAAGGTGACAAGCTGACAAACATCGGGCAGTCCCTCATGAGTTGGGGACGTAACCCAATATTAATATAGCTGGTGCTATGATTACACCATGTTCCCTCAGAAGTGGGACCGGTCGGGCGACCTAAGCGAGTGCGGTAAGCCAGGAGGCCCTCAGACCATAACATCGGCTTCATAAGACCCACAGAAGCTTATTGGTGAGATGAGGACAAAAAAGAAAAAAATATATATACTAATTTCAGCTTCATTTTTCCACAAAACCAAAAATAAATAAATAAATAAAAAAAAGGTCTTTAGCCTGGCAGTTGGGTGCTCTCCAGAATGTATCAGAAAAGTGTAACCAACTATTATTCCACAAATCAGTGCTCAAAGGCAGGGGCTGGCAACCTAACAACCCGAAAAATGGTTAAACATCATATATAAAGATAATCTTTAACGTCCAAAAAGGAGTCAGGATGTTTCCGTTTCTGTTGTCTGTTTATTGGAGCCACAGATACTACAGGGAGTCTTTGTTTCTTTATATCAGTTCATGTACAGAAGTAATATACTCTACACAGCCAACACGTGTTTCGCCGCAGGGCACATTCGCCTTCCTCAGGGCTTAAGTGTATCAAGATCGGTCACTGTCTCCTTGCATGGGCCAGGTTCAGCAAGTTCCGTAATTCTCGGTCGAGAGTAAAAAAAAACTAGAATCTTCTTGCAACGGAGAGTAATACTCTCCAGATTCTAGATTTTGTGTACTTTTGACTGGGAATTACGGAACCAGAATTTGAAACAAGGAATCACTGAAGTATTTGTGGACCCAAGAAACAGACAACGGAAACGAAAACATAACTCCTTTTTGGACATTAAATATTATCTTTCACTTTGAGCACTCAGGACATTCTTTGTATATCATTTTATTTTAGTAGTAGTGGAATTGTCTTGGGGTGTTCTGCATGGCAGACATCTGTCAAAGGATTTCACAGTTGTAGTTAAATAAATTCAACCTCACACATCTCTACTGAACGAAAAAGAATGCTTCAGGAGTTGTGGAAAAGGCAAAACCAAAGGGTCTGTCTTACAAATAGAACCTAAGTAGAACATTTATAGTTGCTACACCTGAGCCCCTGCCGACTTGTTTTAAACAAATAAACTTGCAGAAAATTAACATAAATTAGCTACTGAAGAACGTATGAGAGCTCCTTTTTATCTAAACAATTCATTAGAAACGGGGTGCTCAGAGTGTGACACAGTTGCAATCTTGTGTAAAAAAAAGAGTAACAAGCATTAATGTTAATAAGAGATACTACACACATTTAGTTTGCCCCAAATCAAATTTGCATGTTTCCTATATTTAACTTCACAGGGTTCTCTGCTCTTAATGTGTTCATTGTTTTTTAAAATATGTTATACTAAATACTTCTGAAGTGTGTTTAAACACACATCGTGGTACAAACAATCGCGCTTCTGATGACAATAGAAGTGAGGAATAGCTTAAACAATAATCAATATGTTTTTGACATCAGAATCGCATTTTTCCTTGCGATAGCCTATTGTTTACAATTAAACTGACTGGAAAAAGCTACATTGTTAAATACCATGTTTGCTCCTTAATTGCTGTGTGTTTCAGACTTACCTGCATTCCAAAAATTAAGAAAAACCTGAGACACCTAAATTCATTGGCTTATTCACTATTTTAATGCCAGCATTATTCTACAAAAATAATTGAATGCTCAGACTTGTTACGTCTGCTGGTCCCACTGTGAATCCTAGCACTAGAGTCTCAGGTCAGACAGAAGTCAAATAAGACTATGAAGAAAAAAAATGTAAAACAATAAGATGATCCTGGGTGGTGTTAATAGAAAATAAGCACTGGCAAAGCCAATAGGTCTCACCAATGAGAGTACTGGCTTTGACAGTGATCTGTAGGCATGCTGTACAATTCGGCGGTTGTGCAGCAAGGGTAAAACTTATTAAAAAAAAATACAATGACACGCCCAGAGCTAATGTGCTTTTTTATTTAATAATACAAAAAAGCTTATTAGAACTGGCCTAGTCATAGCTCTTTTTAGGTCTTGTCTAGCGTTGCAGCGTGCATGCGGTGCTCGCTCTGAGAGACATATTGTGGTAGAGGAGATTTCAGAAGGGGACTTGAAGCCCCGCCCATTATTTTCATTGGCTGACGTCATCGTTTATGTTAAACGGTGGCCTCCAATTGAAAATGAGGCTTCTTTGTTACCGCCCTGTCTCTTTTTGGGACAGCCCAACCGGACTGGATTGTTTGCTTAACGGCTGTCGTGAGGGTATTTCTTATCTAAAGGAGGCGTGTAGTGACGTTTCATGTTTCCCAAGTCTTGTTTTTTCAGCTTGTTTCAGTCGCCTTTGGCAAGGGCTCCATAAGTCAGTAACTACTTTTTTTGTTTTGTTATTTGAAGTGCGGTCCTCTTCCACTTTGGGTACCGGCTTGTTTAATTATTTAGCTGCGTGATTTGCTTTCACTGCGCTTGTTTTCTTTCAGCTTTGGCAATCACAACAGCTTTTTTTTCTAGCCAGCTGCAGTGCCCGCTGCATGTACAGAGGAAGGCGTTTTCAAGCCTGTATCCGCGCTTGTTTATTTAATTATTTAGACTAGCGATTTGCTTTCACCGCACTTGTTTTCTTTCGGCTTTGGAAACTGTCCCTCTGTCTTCTCCTATTACGTCTGTTTTCTTCCTTTCTACTAGCGGCATAGCTATGTTTAGTCCAGTACGGTAGGTGGCACCAGGGTCCTGGTACTAGAGCGGCCCACTGCACCCCAAATTATGGTTGCCTGTTACTACCGAACTAGCACGAGGTGGACGAAGTTTCTTTGTATGCATTAGGGCGCGTGACAGTCTTGCTATGCCATGGGTTTCAAGTAGGATGTTAGGACATCGGCGCACACACCGTGTGTGCATCGTCTATCAGCCGTCTTGTTTATATACGCACTGCTGAAAGTCAACTTACTTTTACGGCTCAATCCCAAAGTCTAATTCTGAAAATCAAGTAGGTTGAAGTTATGTAACGATCAGTCGTGGATTTTCCCCATTTAAAGTGATAGGCCACTTTGCATATTTTTAGCTAGGCAGATTAAACTACAGTGAAATCGTGTGCAGTTTTGGAAAATTAAAAAATACAAATCTGGGAGAAGCACATTTTATAACTACATTCCAGGCAACTGAAAGGAGATAAAAAAATTCCAGTATGTAAATCGGAACAAAGATTGACCTCCCCCCACCACCACCCCTAGACCCCACGGTTCGAACCATGTGTTGCAATAGAAGGCAGTTTTTTAAGGTTTTATTTGAAATGTTCACACTTAAGTTTGAATGCAGCAGCCAATGAATTGCAAGTTGAAAATCACTTTGAACCCGTGCCACATTTAACACTCCAGGGTGGGCATAGCACGGGTTCAGGCGCTGATGCACTGTTTGTTCCTAATGTTCAGAAACCAATCTTCCTACTGTGTGAATTACACGCAGAGTTGATAGTTTACTTTTAATACATACGCCCAGCGAGTGTCCAGTATGCACCAAGGCTGTAGGTACGGTGCACACCATGTGTGCAGCAGCACCCGACGGCGCACCCGGTGTCTACAGAGGTACATGTAAGATGTGCACCATGTGTATAGATTCAGGGATGTGGCACGTGGTGTGTACAGAGGTGGGCTGGATACACACAACATATACAGAGGTAGGTGTGGCTGGTATGCATGATGCACTAGGTGCCTACAGATGTAAACAGGGTGCACGTGGCGTGTACAGGCTCAAGAATGATGCAGATGATGTGTACAGAGGTAGGTTGCACGTTGTGTACAGACAGAGGCAGTTGTTGTGCACCTGTTATGCACAAAGAGATGTGTTTATGCTAAACATTATGTGTATAGTTGTAAACATGAGGCACGCGGCGGGTGCACACACTATGTAAAGATGTAGGTAGGTCGAACACACACACGATATAGAGTAGGTGTGGTGCACGCAGCGTACACAGTGTTTAATTCGTAAAAACAATAAGTGTCTTGGCCCTCGTGAGGAGGCCACTGCAGATTGCACCACCTATTGCCCCTGCCAGCACTGCCAATAAAAGTACCAGCACAAATATGTGAAGAGCAGATGCTGTTTGTGTGTTTTATTGACAACTCCAGTTTCTTCCATTGGGATGAAATACTGCCGGTGCACAGGTCCTTTCATTCTGTGACAAACGATGTCCGCTTTCAGGTAAAGTTGCTGTCCGTTCAGTATTCTGAGGTGCTTTCATCTGCGCCACTCGGGGTGATTGCTCTTTCACATAATATATCTAAAGCGCCTCTGTTGGTATAGATGGGGAGGTTTATTGCATTTTTTAATCTATTAGTATTGTAAATAACAATGCCTTGTATTTATGTTTTAAACCCAAAACATAAATAGAAGGTATTGTCATTTACAGTGCCAATAGCTCAAAAAAGTGTGAATGCGAGACCTAATGCATTGCAAATGCTTGTTTGTTATCGCTTTTAGCTGTGTGCTCAACCATCCCCTCTCTCGGTCCCCTCACCTACCTACCTGCATCATTCTCTTCCCCTCTCCCTCTCTGTTGTTTCATCCCCCTCGCCTCCTCCCTTTTTAGTTGGGGAAAAAAACAAGGGGAGTGGGTTGGTTAACAAGGCAACATGGAGAGGGCAGGAGGGAAGGACAAGGCTGGGGGAGAGGGCTGACGAGAAGAGATACGGGACAACAGCTGGAGGGTGGGAGGGGTAAACCCAATAATAGGCAAAGGGCGGCCTCCAAGCCCACTGTATGGTACTATAGGTTCTTGCAAGAGATAGTGCATATGCGATCTGAGGTATGGCCTAAAAAGAACTCCATTAGGCTGCACCACAGTAACAAAAGGAGTGCCTGACTGGAAGGGTACACTTAAAAGGAGGGATTTCCAAAGAGGCTTTCAGGCTGACCTCAGAAGAGGAGAGGGACATAAGAAATTAATTGAACAGATAGCAAGGGTTAGCTTTGTGGATGGCTTTATGAATCACCATAATGATTTAAAAGTACTTCTTTCAGCTAATGAGCGCAAGTACAACTTGGAAAGTTGGAGGTAACTAGTTAAATCTTCTCAGGCCCCGAAGGAGACAGCAGCTATGCTTTACTTTTCTTCATGTAGTTATGTATTTATTTTAAGGATTACATAACATTGGCCTGAGAAATAGGCATCACTTTGCTTCAGCATTACCAAATCCGGAGACAAGAGGAATTCAGAGAAACTGACTTGATTCAGACTTGCAGAGCAGGAATCGCAAACTTAACACATACCTTTTAGTGTAAGCCTGAAAATGGCTGGCATAATATGCAGGTTTCCACCCATATATTTAAGACACTAGGGTCTCCATAGCGTGAAGTCTTCCTTTTATTCAAACTGATGCATTATCCATAAGTAGCTCAAGTCTACTAAAGTGGCGGAAACATCGGTCTCTGGGCCAAGAAGAAATAGCCCTCAAAGGACATACAAATAATAAAATCTGACCAACGTTAGCTTCTGTTATTTCAAACTCCTTGGGAACATTCAACTGCTTGTAGAAAATACAGTTTATGAACCAGGAATACACAACTCTTGATACATAATGTGGTTGAGGAGCAACTACGTCAATAGCTTCATCTTTCCTTACAAGGGAAGCAGTAACCTTTTTGACAGAGACAGGGCGGTGTCTAAGTCATTCATAAGCAGTTTCATTGTGGGAATAGATCTGTCGTGAGTGAGCATCTAATTGCCAGATCCGCCCAACAGTCGTCCTCAACCTGAAGAATGCGTCTCACTCCTTCATGAGGTGCTTATCTAATTCAAACACGTTTCTGCCACATGTTCAAACTACCTAAAGTGCGCATGCCAAACAGCTACTTTACTCTTTCAGCCAACCCGCTAAATTAGTAAAATCAGAACAGCACATCTACTTTGTGCGAGCGCCAAAAATTCAACTTCATAATAAAGTTCACAGTGCAAAAGAGTGAAAATTACTCCATTGCAGACCTGTCTTTTTCCTCGAAATACTTAAGGTCCCTCAACAAAATGTCATACCTAATGAAATAGTAAGCATGACAGTGGGAGGCTAAACCAAGGACGAAGAGCTAACAAAAGGCATAGAGAAAAAGTGAGCCAGTTGGGTAAAAGAAGGAAACAAGCATTGGAAATGCAGTAGGTCTCGCATTTACTGAAGTTAGAGCTATTGCTGTTGTAAATGACAATGTCTTTTACCCAGGTGTTATGGATGTATGTAGTGTGCAGTGGAATGATGTGGATTGGAATTAGTTGTGGAATTGTGTGGTGTGGACTTGTGTATTGTGCCATCAGAGACGTACAAGTGAAGAGCAATACTCAAAGCTGTTTGGAAGAATGCACACTAGTTGTACAACTTTGTTTCTCGTTGCATACTATTGCCTATGTTTCTGTAGAGAGAGAGAGACAATCAAGGACAATAATGGCAGCAGAATAACCCAGGAATCTTTATCAACATACAGGGGTATGTAAAATTAAGCTTCAGTTAATATACTTGAGGCTACCCTAGGCGAGGCAAGAAGCGAAGTCTACAGTTACAGAGCACGCCATAAAACTGAATTGGCTCTATGCTTTCAATTAGCAGCTGTAGTCACACAAGTCAATGGTGTTTGTTTAATTGACATTGAAAGGATGAAATGATGAAGTGGCCGTAGCGTGAGTTTAAACTATGGCCTGCATGTCTTTGAGCGGTGCACCAACCCCCTGATATATCCCACTAGTGAGGAAAAAACACGCCCTTTGCCGCCAAGCAAGCTTAGCGCTGATTCTAAGAAGGAATAAATGCTGGCAACAGATAAATACTGGACAGACCCAATGGACTTGCAATGTTAATGGTGCAAATACCTGTTATAATTATCCTTGCACCAGATAGAAACTTATGGAGAAACATTAACTTTGTTTTCCCAGACTTCTTATTACAATCACATTGTTCATGTATCAGCAATAACCTGCTCTCTGCCCACAGCCTCAATCCCAATAACTCAACTGAAATGTTTATTTTCCACCAAAGTTCGGGGTGCAATTCACAAATTGAGTGGTAATCTGTTCATGTAGTAGTACTGTTCCTCACGGGTGTAAATCTACAATTGTCCCCTCTTCAGGAAACTCAGCAATAGTCCGCATGGAAAGCTGTCCAACTCACAACTTTATAGCTGTACTTCTGAGTTGTGATTTTATTAAAAACTGCTACTTCCCCAGTGTGTAATTGTAAACTTCTGACCAATTCCAAGGAGGGGGATGCTCGGATAGGAGTTTGTGTGGCAACAAACTCACGAGTTAAGGGGAGACTTTTTCAGCTGTAAACATAATTGTAAGCTAAGGTATGGGCTGTCATTATACACTGTGGTATGGTATGATCTGTCATTGAATAGTATGATGTGGTATGGTATGATGTTGGTTGTCAAGAAATGGTATTCCTGTTATTCTGTATTATGGAAAAGTATGGTTTGTCATTGTATAGTATGTTATGGCATGGTATGTATAGCTTGAGTAACAGTGAGTCTGGTGGCTCACTCTCAGAAGATGAAGCCAATAATTACAGGGTCATTCCGTAGCATACTTTGTGTGTTCCTTTATTACTTTTAACAATCACTGGATGGCTGACCCTTTTAGCAGGTCTTGCACTTTCATGCTGCGGGCTCTCCCAGCGACGACCCTCTTTTTTTTCTCGTTCGACACTGTTTAAAACACTATGGGGCATATTTACAATAACTGGCGCATCCCTGCAGATCAGCAGGGATGCGCCAGTTATTGTGCGCGACAGCTCCGCCATCATGGATGCGCCGCATTTACAATGCGGCGCACCATGGTGCAAAAACGGCAGGGATGTGTGACGCATCTGTGCTGTAAAAGTGACGCATTGCTGGAGTTGCCTCGCAAGCGCGACGCAGCTCCAGCAATGCTCTGGGGGCCCTATCTAGTAAATGCTGCGTCAATCCTTACGCCTGCTTCAAGCAGGCACAGGGTTTTGACGCAGCATGGGCCTAAAAGTGACTGACTGAAATCTTGTAGATTTCACTCAGCCACTTTTAGGAGATGTTCCTGCGCTGGAAAGCCCCCATCTACACAGGAACGCCTACATGTGGCGCAGGGCTTTACAACATGACGCATCTCCCAGATGCGTCACGTTGTAAGTACCCCCGCACCATGGCGCTTCTCAGATAATTTTCTCATCAACGATATTTTGCCCTCTAAATGGATTGCTATATGGCTGTGCAATCGAAATGCCCCTTCCCTCCCTTGTTTGCTCTAAATTCCGCTTTTCTGCCGAATTATGTTGCTTTTAGTCTCGGGCAGCATGGAAAGCCAGACACCACTCAAAATAAAAGTGGAAACGTACCTTTAGGTGACTCGCACAAACCAAAAGTATATTAGTAAGTGGGGTAATGAAAAGGGGAGAGTTTTTTCAATCGGCACACAACTGAATAACGCCGTGAACATGTAAGATTAGGAAGTTGCTAAAATTGCCCGCCTGCCCCATACCATGCCTATTGCATTGCTAAAGGAAGACAACACTCAATAGTTTCAGAGCAGTCACCTTTGGGCAGGAAGCCGCTCCCGTGGCAGGAACTCGGTCAGTCTCCTCTCAGGCTACATGAAGAGATTGCTGAACCCCATAACAACCTACTGAGGTGTAAGAATCGTCTCATTCACTAGTAAATAAATAAATACACTTAATTCATGACACCAGTCTGATGTCCATCACTGCCCTATGCTCCCTGCCGCGGGTGAGAGGAGGGACAAAGCCAGATCGAAGGTTGCCGTGCATTTGTTTTTTCCTGTGTGCAGGTTGTCGCCTGCCTACCACCGGAGACTGTTGGTCCCACTCTCTCTCCTCGCTCCTCTACTGGTCAGCAGGCACATTGTTCCCTGCCCATCCTTGTCTTGGCATCTTCTGTTGTGGCAGAGGCCTTCGCATGGACCCAGATGATTCCCTCTAGTCCTTGTCTGGGGTGTGCCTTGTACCCCCTTCCTTTGAGGAGTAAACACCACTAGTGCCTCCCAGTAAGCGCACAGAGCGGATGGAGGGCACAGAGAGCGTGAAGGAGTAAGTTTGTATAGTGCTTCATGCCAGACGTGTAGCCCCGTAGCACTGTCCAGAGCGACCGTGTAAGTTTGGGGGAGTGCGTGCAGCTCGCTTTCGGCGCTGGTGCACGAGTGGTAGATAAACCTGAGAGGGTGGTGGTGGTGAGGAGTAGGACACAGATGGAGCATACATCAAGTGTGACATTCATTAGGTGGTCGGGCTGGGACAGAAGCGGGTGAGCGACAGAAGTCAATGAGAAGGGGAAAGGGAGAGGTAGGAAAGAGGGTGGCTTCTGGGGAGAAAATAACAGGGAGGGGTGAAGTGGGAAGAGAATCGGGGGAAGGGAAGGCGTCAGAGAAGGGAGTGGTTGAAGAAAGGGTGAGGGGAGAAGGAATAGTGGGAGTGAAAATAAACGGATAGGGTGAGAGAGGAGGGGATGGACTCTGAGAAAACAAGTTATCATTGAAATAAGCTTAAAAACTCACTGTAAAACCCTGAGTTTTGAATTTCTGCATCTGAAATCAACATATACAGCCAGATCCTAAAAGCGGCCGTGGGGTCTGCCTGACATACACCTCAGTGCGATGTACATGTTGTCTTCATAGTGAGTGCTGCTTCTTCGTCATTTGTTTACAGGCATAGATATAATCTGCCTGTAATTCTCTCTGCGCCGATGCCCACAAGGCGCTGGTGTTGTGATTTAAGTAATTAACAACGCACTCTTCTGCACTGTATCGCACAGTTCTACTTCTTAAAGCGCAATATAACCTGCACGGGGCTCCGAAGCGCTAATCTGTGAACGGGTAGCAGGCATGTCGGAGCACAGAAATAACCTCACCCCACACCAAATGTTAGATACAGGCACTTACTTGGTCCTGGGAGGACCAGAAAATGGTTCTATTCCAAACTGAGCGCAGGTGCACTGCACCTAATACCACGTGTAAGCACCGTGTTCTGGGGGAAGCGCTCTCACAAAGAAGCAAAGTGCGCCCTAAAAGTATCACAGCAGCAGAACCAGTGAACTCCAGCTTGGATCGCGCACGTTTAAAATTACTAGCACTTTTGTCAGAATTTGCTTTGAAGCCTTATAAATATTATATTAGAATGTGGTGTATCCGTAGCGCTGAAGGAATTTGGAGAGTACAATTTCTAATTTACACGAGTAAGACATTTTTTCATGTGGATTTTGCTTCGCAATGAAAAGTAGTACATCAGACATCTTAGCTAAGGGTCACTTACCTGCAGACACTTCCGGCTCTCTTTTACACAAGGCAGGCGGGACCCTATGGAGTGGAACGTTCTCGGACTCCACTATACCTCGTGGTGCCTCGGCCCATTCTTCCCCGTGAAGTGTCTGCCGAGGAGAACAATAAACAGGAGAGATGGCTCGCGCGCTTCACTCGCGGCGCTGGGATCCACCTGCCTGGGAAGGTTCCAGAGCCGAAGATGCGGACATACCCCGGAGGACAACAATGGGCCGAGAAAGGGATACCTGGGATCACGTGTCACAATCCCACAGATAGTTACAACAGGGCGGCCTCACAACAGTAAAACAAGTCGGCCTGGAGCACAGAACAGCCTTGGGAGAGACAAGAAAGGGCAGGAGCGTGACGCCGTGAGCATGCAGGTTGGCGTTCCCTGCGGCTCGAGACAGTGGCGGCGCCTGCAGTCTTAGCCCGTTTCTGGGAAGCGCGTCTTAGAAGCGCGTTCCCAGACTGGAGTCTGCTCGTGCACCGGTCTGTGCCACTTGGGGGAGGCAACACGACGACAACAAGCTGAGTGAGGAACGCCGGGCGCGAAACAGCGCGGTGAGAGTGCACGAGATGCAGTGCCGTGAGCGTGCACATCGGCGCACGCTGAAGATTGCCGGAAAAGACACGCCGACCTCCGAGTCTGCCTGCTGTGAGGACACGCAAAGAGCCCGGTGAGTGTGGGGGTGTGTGAGAGGGAGGGGAGGGAGGGAGGGGATGTGTGTGTGTGTGTGTGTGTGTGTGTGTGTGTGTGTGCGTGCGTGGGGGGGGTGCGTGTGTGCCTGTGTGTGCCTGTAGGTGCGCCTCCACGGTCTCTAGCGAGACCTAATTAATGCGCACAAGCTGTTCACTGTGAAGCGCGTTCACAGACCTGGGTCGGCTCGTGCCCAGGTCTGTATCGGCTCGCTCACAGCTCTGACTCCCTTGGCAGGGAGGAAGGCGGCTATAAGTCTCGTTGGCGGCAGCGCTTCGCGCTGCATCGCCAGCGAGACCTAAAAAGGGAAAGCAAAAAGAATGCAAATACGAATTATAGCTATTAATTTTAATTCTCAAGTGCTTCTTCGATTTGAGGGTGATCTCTATAAAAGGGCATCAGGAGAGACAGCAAGGGTGGAACCATTAACATGTAGAAAAAAACGTATACCACTTTAATTAGGTATAACTAAAAGCACAATAAAATTAATAGTACAGCCAACCACATGTTGTCTATTTTCAGTCAGATCAAGAGCAAAATATTTTTACATTATATATCCCCAACAAAAAGATTGAAAAGAAATAAAAACTTTAAAAAAAATACATCCTTACACAAAACCAGGTAACCCTTCTTGTCAATCACAGGCATTGTTCAATTCACAGATGATGATTCCAAAGTTGAACTCCTCCTCTTCTTTACTGCAGACCTCCAGGTTTTGGGTAGAAACCCAACATAATACTCCAGTACCTGCCCAATGCCGTTCCCTTTGGCAATTCTACTTTTTTACGGTTGAGCCCATCTGCTGCCACAGACTTACACTGAACATGTAAATCAATGGCAGAATCAAGGGCAGAACACCAGTAGTAACCTTGGACCCTTCACTTATCTCAGAATATGTACCAAAGCGTTACACCACTTGAATCAAGCCCTCAGGATTAGCACAAGGATGGGAGTACTGTTAGTAATCGTCCCATGTACGACATCCTGCCTCGAATTGGAAGTATGTGTTTCAGGCCCACCACACAGCAACACCAGACCCTCAAGTACTAAGATGACCAAACACAGCTCATTCAAAAGTTAACTTGAGCGCCACAGCTACTATGTCATCTAAATTTGTGCCAGACATGTGCCATGCACAGGCCAAACCAAAAACTACCTTAACATCTTGATGCACACAAATGTGTGATTAACAACTTGGAGCTCATGCATTGTCTATTGGAACATTGTGCTGTGAAGCAGAGGGAAAAAAAGAGATAAACCTTCCATGCGCCTGAACAAATAAGATAATTAACAAAGAAGTGAAAGCTGTTTAACAGATGGGAATCCGGGTATTGATACAGTATTAACAACAATATCCGAGGAGGACTCATTCACAAATCAAAGCCATCAGAGTCATAGTGTGGATATATTCCATGCATTTTATCCAATGTATAAGTTGTTCATAGATATGTAAATCATTTGTATGTTAGGGGCTTACAATTAAAAAAATATGAATTTATTTTCTAGTGATTCAAGAGCATAATAACTTGTGGTGGATTTAGAAAGGTGCAAGGAATGCCAGTAAACAAGGTGGGCAAAAAAAGTGACGACAGACAAAATGTGGAAAGGAGGGTCCTAGGGGAGTTGAAGTTTTTTTAGACCTACTTGTATCTTGTCCCCCAACTAAACTACTTGAATAAACACGGAAGATACCAAGGGTCTTGAGAGAGAAAGAATCACTACCTATTTTTGGTATGTAGACTCATAAATACCTATTGGTTATTTTCTTGACATAGGAGAGAAAAAATATGCTCTTAGTTAGCGAGAAGAAACCCATCAGCCCACCAGTTGGCGGAACCTCATCATCTGGGTTTTTAAAGAAATGATGTCCACTAGACGTTTCCTCAGCATATCTGGTGAGGATGGCTAGGATTGGATCATCATATAAAAAAACCTTCCAAAGAAAAGATGAGTATGATACAGGCTGATAGGGTAGATTGCAGTGCTCAAAACTTGTGAAACAAGAATGGTGACAAGTTATTAACAAGCATTGGAAATGCAATAGGTCTCGCACCATTAGAGTTAGTGTTTTTAGAATTGTTTATGGGTTTTTTTTGTAAATGTTTAACATTTTTGTTTCCTGTAGCCAATGCTAAAGAATTACAAATAAAAAAAGCCATAAACATTTCTAAAAGCTCTAACTGAAATGGTCTGAGACCTATTGCACTGTGTGAGGGTGAGGGGTGAGTGAGGGTGAGGGTGAGGGTGAGTGAGGGTGAGTGAGGGTGGGTGAGGGGTTGAGGGTGAGTGAGGGTGAGGGTGAGTGAGGATGAGTGATAGTGAGGATGAGTGAGAGTGAGGGTGAGTGAGGGGTTGAGGGTGAGGCGTTGAGGGTGAGTGAGGGTGAGGGGTTGAGGGTGAGGGTGAGTGAGGGTGAGTGAGGGTGAGTGAGGGTGAGTGAGGGTGAGTGAGGGTGAGGGGTTGAGGGTGAGTGAGAGTGAGGGGTTGAGGGTGAGTGAGGATGAGTGAGAGTGAGGGTGAGTGAGGGGGTGAGGGGTTGAGGGTGAGTGAGGGTGAGGGGTTGAGGGTGAGTGAGGATGAGGGTGAGTGAGGGTGAGTGAGGGTGAGGGGTTGAGGGTGAGTGAGGGTGAGTGAGGGTGAGGGTGAGGGGTTGAGGATGGTGAGGGTGAGTGAGGGTGAGTGAGGGTGAGGTGTTGAGGGTGAGTGAGGGTGAGTGGTTGAGGGTGAGTGAGGGTGAGGGTGAGTGAGGGGTTGTGTCTTAACTTTGGTCCCAGCACCATGAAACAGGAGTCTCTTGAGGGGATAAAGGTGGGCCTGGCAGTCAAATGTGTGCTGTCATTGGCGAGGAGTCAAATAATCAGTGATGCCTCTCGTTGCTCTTAACTTTGGTCCCAGCACCATGAAACAGGAGTCTCTTGAGGGGATAAAGGTGGGCCTGGCAGTCAAATGTGTGCTGTCATTGGCGAGGAGTCAAATAATCAGTGATGTCACTTTCGCTATCCTCAGCGAATTAATGAGCTGATGTCCATGTGCATATACATTCCACTCTGTACCGCGAGGATTGTTGTGGGTGAAAAACGCTCTTAAACTTATATCCTGGAGGCGTGATCCAAACCAGGTTTTCTAGACGCACAACAAAAAGCAACGGTTTATAAAAAATATATAATTGGAGAGGTTAAAATGTGATTCAAATAGTAATTCAATTCCCCCCCCCCCCTCTCTCGCGGTCCTTGCTTCCTGGAAGGGAGCCAAGCCCTTGGGGCGGGGTGCTGCAAAGCAGGACAGGCTGTGGTATGCACGTGCAACAGGAAATGAGGCAGCCTGCGCCCACGAGGACTCTCTCGAGCAGGGTTAGGTGCACAGTTTGTTTAGAATGTGTCCGTCCTATAAGCTGAATGTTGCACCTTTGAACTTGTCGCGGGAAAGGCAGAGTTTTGTTTTTAATATACAAAATGTTTTACCTCTGCAGAGACGTCTGGTCCTCGAGGAAGGAATGCATGGTTTCCCAAAGTCCAGCAGCATGCCCTACTCCCAGAGTCGAGGCGAACATCCATCACCCCATAAACCGTTTCCCACGGCTTTTTACGAAAGTCAATAGATTACAGATATAAACAAGACGGAGGGAAGGAAGATAAGGGGAGGGGGGAGGAGAAATGCGACACGGCGGGCAGGGGAGGGGGCGGAGCAGGGAGAAGGAACAGACGAAGGAACGGCAGATAAGGGGAGGGGGGAGGAGAAATGCCCCCTGGAGGTCTGAACCTGGTGCTTACTTCTGGAGGGCGTTGGAATCACCCTGTGAGAAGCGGCTTATTGTGGCTCGAGGGACGGAGGGAGAGAGCAGCAGCCCGGGTGGGGCTTTTTCCTGTGCGCGGGATGTTTGTCAAGCATGGTCGCATTTCAGTTACAGGAAACGGTACCCACGTGAGAGCCGGCATACTGACCGCGTTGCTCAATGTGGGAAGCACGTGGTGGCTGACGGGGGGTGGGGGGGGGGGTATATGGGATGTGTGCGTTTGAACATTGTGCACCTAAAGCAACTGCTTTCAGCGTTGATGAAGCAATAAATGTTCACGCTCTTGAGCAGTCATCTGTGCAACTCCCAAAATGCACAGTAATCGGCCGAAGCACACTTGCGTGCAGTTGTGACATTAATAACTCCCTTTTAGGGTTGGACGCTTTGCTGTGAACTCCGTGAACTGCAAATTATTGTAATGTTTCTGAAGAAAAAAAGCAAAACTCACGCTTTTTTCAATGAAAAGTAACAATATAGATACTTCAAAGTTCTGCTCAGACTGTGGAGTATTCCCCAATCATCGGTGTGCTTATACATTGCGAATTCAGAGCTACAGATTTATCTATACTGGCCGTAGGCTGCTTTGGAGCGACACGGCGGGCAGGGGAGGGGGCGGAGCAGGGGCCTGGCAGCTGGCAGGGGTCAGGGCATATCTAAATTTGAGTGACACAAAATGGGACTATAACTAATGTGGCAGAGATATGGGGAGTGGGTGGGCGAAGCTAATCCCCATATGTACGTTAAAAATGCTAAAAAAATCTGCTGCTGTTTTTATCTCACCATTAACCGATTTCCAAACTCAAAAACCGTGCAAGAAAATAGCAGCAAGGAATTATCACAAGCACTCAGTGGGATTCCATGATGGCGGTACATCAACTACTGGGCTGAGGTGGACTGGAACTGACCTAGGAGGGGGGAGGAGGGAGGAGAAATGCGTCTCGGCCGGAGCAGGGGGCGGAGCAGGGAGAGCGGGCTTTTAAAATGTACTTCACACGGCCGGCCGGTCGTGAAACTGAAAGCATGGCCGGCCGGCCGTGAAAGCCTTTGATGCCGCAGGGGGTGGAGCGGCACCAGCTGGGAGAGTAGGCAAGGCAGGCGGCTGGGGGCATGTGCACGCGCTTTTAAGCTCAATGCGCATGCGCATTGAGCTTAAATTTCTCGTGCACTGCAAGGAATCGCCACGATTCCTTGCAAGTTGGATAAAGAGTGGATAAGCCACCATAGTCTCGCTTGCTCGATGCGCATGCGCATCGACAGGCGAGACCTAAAAATGCCTGTTTTGATGCCTAGAGAACAAGTTTAATAGGAGTGACCATCAGAACGGCATATCTAAAAGCAAAGTGAGTATAGTATTTGAGAAATATAACTATTTATCATAGATGTAAAATGGTCGACATGTTTCAGCCCTTCCGGGCTTTCATCAGGACCTACGATGTACACTACTGCAACATTTATCACAAACCGTGATACAAACAAAAGATTGTGTAGACCTACCGATTGTGTGGTCTTTTAATCCAGAAACTCTCCCATCACTGTAGGGAGGAAAGGCCTCACCTTGCCTGGCACTCGCTCAGGTCAAAGAGGCCACGCACTGTCTGTCGTTACCTCGGTCTGGAACTGAGCCGAAGGCAAAAAAAGTGCACAAAGAAGTTTCAACTTCTCTGCAGGAATCAGCAAGTTCATCGTCAGGACACCATTACAATGATTTCCTGTAATAGTGGAAGCTACGTATGCCCATAGATAGATCGAATAGAGGCAACAAGAATGTAATAAAGAAGGAAAGTATTTGTGCAAAAAAGAAAATACTATTGGAAAAATATGTTGGCAAAGAACTGCACTGTTGTCCTGATCCTGACCTCGCAGATTCCTGCACTTGACAAGCTTTTAAGTAGTGTCAGCACTACGATAAGACATTAAATAAACAGTACCGAAAGACATGATACCTGTGTGAAAACAACTGGTCAA
The DNA here is from genome assembly GCF_964261635.1 of Lissotriton helveticus. Lineage (NCBI taxonomy): Eukaryota > Metazoa > Chordata > Amphibia > Caudata > Salamandridae > Lissotriton > Lissotriton helveticus. The sequence continues at coordinate 1,352,387,716 of NC_136059.1, read as the reverse complement.
AACGCTGCCATGGTTAAATAATATTTACAGTTGGATCAAGCAAATGCTACATGAAGCAAATGGTTTACAGCTCAGCAATCAGAAATATGTCCTTTGAACTACTATGTATCATTAAGGGCAAAGATAAATGTATCCGGGTGTACTATACCTTCACTGTATTCACAGGTTGACCATCAATGTATAAAGCAGCTGTGCTATTCTTCAACATTCCTTTACTCATGACAAGGGCTAGATGATGCCACTGCCCTTCCAGAATGAGGTCACCACATCGAAACCGCGAGCAGCATGGCAGGATCTCGTAAAAAGAGGACTCTTCACTGAAGTCGTCAACTGAAAAAAGAAATGGGTGGTCAAAGGTTTAACTGGTAACCAGATGAGAGAAATTAGTTTCATATTTTTTGCCTGGGCGGATTACCCGTTATTTGCAACACATCATTTATCAGTAATATGTTGTTTAATATACTCGAAGGAATCATCAAGCTCAGTTTTCCATTGTTGGCTCTTCCTCTTATATCTTGCCTTCATGGGCTCATCGTCTCTGATGTTTCAGTTCTCAGCAGTGGATCCTTGATGAGCAAGGTTTTCACATGCCTGTAAATATGGACCACCAAGCATTGGGGGTTCACACCCTCTATGTATAACAGCCAAGGTTTTTTCACTTTACACAAGGTGGTTAATTACAAGGACAGTGATGGCGAGATTCCTTGCTTCTGTCCCCCTTAGTTTTCTAGTGGTATCCCTCAGACCGCATTTACATTAACTGCAAAACAAGTCAAGGATTAGGAAGTTGGTATAAGAAGTTAGTTTGACAAAAATGTGCGGAAATTGCAACACCTAGTGTAATTACTTGTTTTGATCATATTAAAGTATGTATTTCCCACACACTTCAGAATTAACAAAAAATAGGTTTTGTTTATTTTTCCTGATTCGGATATATTTTGAAATACACAGTTCATTTAAATGGTGTCATGTACTAGAAAATAACTTCCTACCACCAGTATCCAGCAAGATTGTCAGATAAATCCTCTCCCTTTGAATTCAGCGAAAAAAAAAGTAAACAAGCGCTCTCGGAAGACAGTGCCTGACATTTGACCTCAGTCTTTGAATGACAGCAAATGTGACCAGATAAGAACAGGATTTACAAGCCTGTTCACAGAAAGGGAGAACTAGGAAGGATACTGTAAATGAGGTTTGGGCAAAGGAAGGTGTGAGCTAAAGCTGGACAGCCTAAAACAAAGCCAGCAAATGGAAAATAAGAAAATGTGAGTTACACAAAGCACAAAGTCAATGACGAGCAACAGGCAGAATGCATTCCTAGGTCAACTTTCTGGATGTCCCAAGATGTCTTTAGCAAACTAGACTGGTAGGCTGCGAGCTAAAAGACTGAAATCCACCTAAACAACTGAAGATTGTCTTTGTGAAGGAGATGGATTTGTGAGACTAGGAATATGTAACATACCACTGTGTGATACACTTTAATTAGACATACTGATGTAAATTTGGGGGGCTTGTTCTTTGGTAGCCTTGACAACATGTTTGCGACCTCTGGTTTCAGTGGCCACAAACAGAATGCAAGAAGTTGTGTTTTGTTTCTGTTTTGACTCTGTTTTCTTTCTACCCTTTGCACTTCACCAGCATTTTCAAAAGAAAAGAGGAGGCTTGAGTGGGGCTAGTGATGAGGCTGGAGTGAGGCTAGTGATGAGGCATGTGATGGGGTAAATCCTATATTACATTTTGCGCTGCCCTTGGCATTTTGTTTCACCAGTGTCCATAAGTAAGACTGTGATTTTGTCAAAATGTGATGAGATCTCTGTTTTTATTTCTGGCTTGTATGATGTTCAATGGCATCTATGGGGTATATTACACTGCACATTGCATCAATAGACACATCATCATGACAAACTCACCAAGGAAGGAGGAAGAGAGCACCATGGATAAGGGAAATTCATGCACAGTGTAGGAGGGCAGAGTAAACATAGGACTTGAGGGGGGAAGGAGGCACAGCGCAGGAAAGAGACCCAGGGAATAAGAGGGAATCAGACACAGTAAGAAGCAAAGGGAAGCTAACAGAGGGCAGAATGAGGAAGTAGGTACAGGGCACAAAGGGGACAGATGAGCTTTGAGAGGGCAAAAAAGCATGAGAACCCTGAGAAGGAGGAGACATTTTTCTTTAAGTAGGCAGGGGGAAAACTCTATTGAAGAGCATGGAATAATCGGCACCCTGCGGAGACATATATATTTTTGCCAACCTCCTCATTTTCTTCAGGACTGTCCAACTTCTGAGGTATCCGTCACGTCCTTCACTATGAAGTGGAGGAACTATTTTTGTTTGAGGACAACTTAGGATACAGAACATGTTAATCCATGAAGAGCAGTTGCTCAACCATGGAGAAGTGATACAAACAGGCGAAGCCTTGATCTGAGGAGCAAAATGTCCCAAGGGGAATGTCCCAATCCAGGTACTGTGAATGAGAACTCCAAAGGGTCAGGATTAGTTTACATGATAAGTGGAAAGAAGGAGATGCAGCACCGAGGGTGTGCAGCACAGTGCAGTTTTCTAAATATCTTTATTCCTCTACAGATGCTCATAAGGAGAAATGTAAACATCTACAGAGAAGGAGCCCTAAAACCAGCAGACTGGCAGCCGTAAAGCCTTCACATTAGTCAGACTGAGTTAATGCTAAGTCCACCACTGAATTCTTGGTTTAGTAATGGGTCTACTCTATAGAGTATAGATAGAAAAATGCTTTGTAAAATCAGGAATATTTTGGAATGTGTATCAATCCGAAATGTGGTAGAGGCACCATATTTTCACATAGCTTAATTCTAGCAATGCTATAAATGCAAAGCCAGAACTTGAACAGAGTACTGTGTTAGTGTTTTATTGTTAATTTGAGAAAGCAGCCGTCCAAGTGGTAAGTAACCGTATCTTGCCCTATTTTACAGTATAAATATGTTAAAATGATCATCAGGTATACTACTGAGTTGAGACCATGAACACGATATTTCATACAGTTTATTTTACCAGAATTTAGCTGTAAAGTGGTTGAACCATATAAGATGTCAAGTCGCCTTATGCTCTGGATAAACCTCAATCAGTGGAACACAAATTGGGCTGGATTGAGGTTAGCTGTGTCTGTTCACCCCAGTGTAATGACCACCTTGTTGGTTTTCCGGTCAAGCTCTTTTTTTTATAGCACTCATTCCCTAAAATGATCCAGTTCCTAAGTGTTTTATGGCCAGTTCGGTTGCCTTAGACAAGAGAAATAAAGGCAGAGAGAGACTGAGAACTGTTCTTCGAGACCAGGGTCAGTAGGGTGTCGATGGACCATGTTCATGGTGGATACTGTTGTTTACCATTTATGTCCATAGAAATTCTACCACACTATTTCTTTCCAACTGGAAAATCAAATTACTCCTTTAAAACCCTAAATTCCTATTGATTGGGACAGTATTTAGGGGATATTTTCCGCATGCATGTTTGCTGGGGATTTAAGGATACAACCTTCACATTCTACCTACAATTTTACAGGTGGTCAAACATCACAAAGCTTTAAACAGCTGATATGTGAACTGCACATAGCGCCTAAAAGTATAAGTGCTTTTTTCAGCATTGAAGGGGGAAAAGGGCTAACTTAAAAATACTCTGGCTAAAAGTATTGCTTGCAGATTTGATATGAAGAATAAGTAGACAAATCATAATTAAGAGTCATAAATGTCACACATAACAAGCACTGGCAAAGAAAATAGGTCCCAAGTTGTCCTCTTTGTTAATGCTTCTCATGTTTTGTCATGATTTGGGTAAACCTTTATATTTGGAGGCGCTAAGCACTCGTCAATATTTAATAAATGACTAAAAACAAAAGTATTTTTTTGGCCTCAAAATGTCATAGTAGTCCCTAGGACTGTAGGGACAAGTTTGAGCATGGGATTGTGCTCCTCATGAAAGAGCAGAATGCCTTCACTCATTGTGAAGTTAGCCAATGGCTGAAGCGGGCTGCCAAATTGTCCATGCAGTAGCGGATGGAACAAAAATGTGAATGGCGCAATGGATCAAAAGATGAAGAGTGCTGGATAAAAGTCACTATAGTAAGTATTATATATATTTATTGTAGGAAAGTGGAGTATTATGTGGTGTGTGGGGGGGGGTTTATATCTCTGCATGTAATACTATGACAATACCATGAAGATTGTCCTTGGATACACACTAATAAATCTTTAGCTCAGTCCTGGTAGAGTCAAAGAGAAGTCCGGCTTTACTAGAGAAATGTGTATTAAGCATTTCAGAGTGCCAACATGGACGATAAGTAATTGACACGGAGGAAAATCCAACACCACTTTATAAAAATAAATCTGAATTTGACACCAAAACGTACTGAATAGCATACATATAATTGGAGTTATGGATTTTTGAAGCAATATTAAATCAGTGCAAAATAATACATAGAAAATATAACATTATGGTCAATAGTACAAAACAATAGTGACCATCAGTCATTTGCAGGTATTGTTATGTGTAATCCTCACTGGGTAAAAGTCATGCGGGCCCCTGAACCAGGCCACGACAGTCAGACCAATTTTACCTAGTCTGTTGAGTCCGGGTGCAGAGTTTTCCTGGCTGCCCCTGGTGCTAAACATGAGCTGGGGGATGCTGATATTACCACTTACATGGTGCTGCAAGAAACAGAATGCAAAAACACAACAGGTACACAGCTGCTGGTGTCAGATGAAGGTTGCACTTTGTTCACTGTAAGTGCAGCATCAATTGTGGGGTTTAGTTGCCAGATTGACGACCAGCAAACCATGGCAGCAGTACTGGTGCTTCATGGGATCCCAGGAAGTGCGGTTTTGGGCTGAAACTTAGAGCAGGTGAGATTACAACTCCCACAATGCACTGGACCATCTGGATTTGGGCTACCCCACAGAGGGCCCAATGGCAAGCGATTCATCAGATTCTGTGAGCTTTTTTTACCTGCAGTTTGAAGGGAACTAGTGCCATTAGTCCAGGGGAGCCTGAGGGTGCTTCTGGATTATACACGGGTCCCTCTCTCAGGGAGTACCAAGTTTTAGCCAAAGATGAGGCCAAAGATGAGGCTCAAAGATGAGGCCCGTTCACTCATTTCCAAGTCTGTTGCCGCAGGGACAAAATATTCCTACTTTATTTTGGTGCTGTTTGCAAAGTACTGTTGTTACGGGAAAGGGTCTCTCCTTGATCCTTCCTAGATGAAAGTTATTCAGATCTGTGGTTGTGGTGTAAGGGGGGCCCTTAAATCGTAGATTTTGGGGAGTTAAGGTTGTGGGAGCTAGTAGCCAATGGGCAGGTAGTTCCTGCAGCTATTTGGCACCCAAGGAGACCACACCTGGGGGTGTAGTTTACCTTTTCTACAGAGAACCCTTTATTCTATAATTCCTAAAGATTCCAGAAATCAAATGTGGTGAACAAACCAGGAGGCTCACCCTGGAGGTGTGGCTAGTCTTCAGGGGGTATCACCTCCCTGCATAGCTAATTTCCTGCATGTGCAGGTGCGCCTGGGGCAGGAAGAGGGCTGTTTCCTCCACTGGGAGTGAATCCAGATGCATATCAGAGGCGGTGCAGCCTTTGAAGTTCACCACCTTAATGTGCCACTTCACTAGCCTGCTTGGGCGGAGGGAGGTGTTGCCTCCTTCCTGTCCAAGCCTTTGTTACTGACTCTTAGGAGTAATCACACTGCTTGGGAGGAGGTCAGAATCCTGTCTTGGTAGCAGTATGCACAGAAAATGCGGTCTTGACAGCCAGAGCACAGAGAAGCTGGGGCAACCTGGCACGAAATTCGAGTCAGGGGTGAGAAGGCATATTGTTTGATACCAAACATGACATATTTCAGAGGTACCATAATGGAGCTGCCAGCCTCGAGAATGCCTCGGTGGCAGCCCATGTTATCCTACGGACCCCTGTACTTATAGTAGTTTCCAATGGGAACACCACTATTGGACATATAGACTTGCACTTATCTCCTCATCTTTAATATACTGCACCCTGGCTCCTGGGCTGAGGAGGCCTATCTTAGAGGTGCCTGACGAATATTAAAGACAGTTTTTGACTGTGCCACACATGGTGAGGTCCACATGTTGCAGTGATTTTATCAATGATTTCATTGAAGATGTCATGAGTAATGTAATATATGTGGTTATTAGCAGTGCATGGCAAGGGTGCGAACTATAGTTACCGTATGGCACAAGCTATAGTTACTTGAGATAACTAGAACTGCTGGATTTCTATGGTTTTGTGTGTATAAAATCTGAACCTAATAACGTCCCTGCAACCTTTGGGTGCTCAGTGAATTTCTCTATTTTTTTAATGCTATTTCCTAACTATAGCGCCTCTGTAACCTTGTTTTTTTCAGTGAATTTCTACATTTATTAATGATGTTTCCGGACTATAATGTCCCTGCAACCTGGGTGTCTGAGTGGTTATGTGAGTGTGTAAGTGTGTGGTGGATGTGTAGTGGGTGTGTCAGTGCGTGTGTGACTTGCTGAGTGGGTCTGTGAGTTGTTTTGTGGGTATGTGAGTGGCTGTACAGGTGTGTATTTGGTTGTGTGGCAGTGTGAGTGGTTGCGTGGCAGTGTAAGTGCCTGTGTTGGTCGGTGAGTGGCTGTGTGAGTGGTGCTCTGTGTCTATGAGTGGGTATATGTTTGTTCAGATGTGTGAGTGGTTGTGCAATTGTAATTGCATTCATATAGCACTTACTACCCCTGATGAGGCATTGAATCGCTTTTTGGCGAGCAGCATGCTACTCCAGAACCCCCAAAAATTAGTGGTGGATTAATATAGGGAAACAGGAGTTAATTTGAGCGGTGGACATGCGAGTATGTCAGTTGGATTGAAAAAGATAATGTGGGATAGAAGAGGGAAGAGTCGAGAAAGTGTTATTTGGCATATCATAGTAGTTAGATGAGGTTTGGGATGAGTAAAAGGAGAGATGGAGGAGGGAAGTGTCTCTAGAAAGAGAATAGAGAGATCATAATAGTAGATGAGGTTCGGAGGGGAAGTAGAGGATATATTGAGAACAGTATAGGGAGAGATAGAGTAGTGCATTGGAGAGAGTCAAATGTGTGTTATTTTGAGTGAGTGTCTGAGTGGGTTCTATGACTGGGCGTATTTTTTTTTTATTGGGATCCTAACCCACCACCGATTCACATGGGGGGGCATGCTGAGCACCGCGGTGGATCCTTAGATCCTCACTGTCGGCATGCGTGCCTCATGCACGAAATGGACTCCATCTTGTACAAACTAACCCCAAAGGTAAGATTAGCTTTTTAGGTATACAGACCCTCTTAGGCATAGCCACCCTCCACATCTCTGGCCAATCACATTGGTAAAGGCATTAGCATTCTTAGCATTGTATATCTATAGATTATCCAGTAATTTCTGTCTCCCGATTACCATAGGGATATATTCTTTAGCAACCTTAATTAAGCACAGCCCCTGCTCCCCGCATCTCTCTTGGGCCTCCGTCCATGCCACAGGACATCTGGCGTGAGATCTCAGCCTTGACTGATCTCGGCAAACAGCTCATGGGCGCGGTCCATAAGAATGCACCCTGTGCCGCTTCTGTTGCTTGGCTTTACAGTATTTCCTGGAGGAGGTTTTTCCCACTCTCGAGATTCCCTATGCTATGCTTGGCCTTCTGTTACTATTACCAAGGACTCGCACCTGACTTCTGCTCCCTGAAGTCTTCTCCTCTGCAACAACCAAATTTATCTTCCACTATCCTTGTCCTTCTCGGCACAGCAACCACAAGGAATAACAGAGTCGATACAGCACAATCAATGCGTGTGTACCGATACGGCGCAACTCCACCTGTCAACAAGGTCAGTGCACTGTACCAAAAGCTTGTATATATCTATCTATATCTATGTATCTATATATATCTATCTATATCTATATTTATATATCTATTCACTGAAAAAACCATAGGTTATAGACCATATATAGTTAGGAATTTGCATTTACAAAACCTTGAAAATTCACTGAAAAAACCATAGGTTAGAGACCATATATAGTTAGCTGGACATTTTGTTGACATAAAACCAATGAAATTCCATATATAGTTAGTTGCACTAACTATATATCGCGCATGCTGGGGCTAGTGTTTTAGGGTTTAGGGTAGTGTTGTAGTGTTTGCGTAGTGTAGGGTCATGCTGGGCGTAGTGTTTTAGGGTTTAGGATAGTGTTGTAGTGTTTGCGTAGTGTAGGGTCATGCTGGGGGTAGTGTTTTAGGGTTTTGGGTAGTGTTGTAGTGTTTGCGTAGTGTAGGGTCATGCTCCGGCTTGCTTACGTTACGGGTTTTGTTTGCGCTGCAGAGCCGATACGTCACGGTTATGCGACGCGTCATGAGGCGTCTCACGTGGCTACGTGATACGTCACGTAATAAAGAATATATTTTACAGCTATAGATATTAGCTTTTAAAGTCATTTGAGATGTCATCAGTGATGTCATCAGTGATGTCATTTGAGATGTCATCAGTGATGTCATCAGTGATGTCACTGACCATGTCATGAATGATGTAATATGTGACATCATCAGCAGTGGATTGCGGGTGCGCGATATATAGTTAGTGCAACTAACTATATATGGAATTTCATTGGTTTTATGTCAATAAAATGTCCAGCTAACTATATATGGTCTCTAACCTATGGTTTTTTCAGTGAATTTTCAAGGTTTTGTAAATGCAAATTCCTAACTATATATGGTCTATAACCTATGGTTTTTTCAGTGAATTTCATTGGTTTTTTAAAAGCTAATATCTATAGCTGTAAAATATATTCTTTATTACGTGACGTATCACGTAGCCACGTGAGACGCCTCATGACGCGTCGCATAACCGTGACGTATCGGCTCTGCAGCGCAAACAAAACCCGTAACGTAAGCAAGCCGGAGCATGACCCTACACTACGCAAACACTACAACACTACCCAAAACCCTAAAACACTACCCCCAGCATGACCCTACACTACGCAAACACTACAACACTATCCTAAACCCTAAAACACTACGCCCAGCATGACCCTACACTACGCAAACACTACAACACTACCCTAAACCCTAAAACACTTGCCCCAGCATGACCCTACACTACGCAAACACTACAGGGTCATGCTGGGGTGTAGTATTTTAGGGTTTAGGGTAGTGTTGTAGTGTTTGCGTAGTGTAGGGTCATGCTGGGGGTAGTGTTTTAGGGTTTTGGGTAGTGTTGTAGTGTTTGCGTAGTGTAGGGTCATGCTGGGGGTAGTGTTTTAGGGTTTTGGGTAGTGTTGTAGTGTTTGCGTAGTGTAGGGTCATGCTGGGGTGTAGTGTTTTAGGGTTTTGGGTAGTGTTGTAGTGTTTGCGTAGTGTAGGGTCATGCTGGGGGTAGTGTTTTAGGGTTTTGGGTAGTGTTGTAGTGTTTGCGTAGTGTAGGGTCATGCTGGGGGTAGTGTTTTAGGGTTTTGGGTAGTGTTGTAGTGTTTGCGTAGTGTAGGGTCATGCTGGGGGGTAGTGTTTTAGGGTTTTGGGTAGTGTTGTAGTGTTTGCGTAGTGTAGGGTCATGCTGGGGGTAGTGTTTTAGGGTTTTGGGTAGTGTTGTAGTGTTTGCGTAGTGTAGGGTCATGCTGGGGGTAGTGTTTTAGGGTTTAGGGTAGTGTTGTAGTGTTTGCGTAGTGTAGGGTCATGCTGTGGGTAGTGTTTTAGGGTTTAGGGTAGTGTTGTAGTGTTTGTGTAGTGTAGGGTCATGCTGGGGGTAGTGTTTTAGGGTTTAGGGTAGTGTTGTAGTGTTTGCGTAGTGTAGGGTCATGCTGGGGGTAGTGTTTTAGGGTTTAGGGTAGTGTTGTAGTGTTTGCGTAGTGTAGGGTCATGCTGGGGTGTAGTGTTTTAGGGTTTTGGGTAGTGTTGTAGTGTTTGCGTAGTGTAGGGTCATGCTGGGGGTAGTGTTTTAGGGTAGTGTTGTAGTGTTTGCGTAGTGTAGGGTCATGCTGGGGTGTAGTGTTTTAGTGTTTTGGGTAGTGTTGTAGTGTTTGCGTAGTGTAGGGTCATGCTGGGGGTAGTGTTTTAGGGTTTAGGGTAGTGTTGTAGTGTTTGCGTAGTGTAGGGTCATGCTGGGGGTAGTGTTTTAGGGTTTAGGGTTGTGTTGTAGTGTTTGCGTAGTGTAGGGTCATGCTGGGGGTAGTGTTTTAGGGTTTAGGGTTGTGTTGTAGTGTTTGTGTAGTGTAGGGTCATGCTGGGGGTAGTGTTTTAGGGTTTAGGGTAGTGTTGTAGTGTTTGCGTAGTGTAGGGTCATATTGGGGTGTAGTGTTTTAGGGTTTTGGGTAGTGTTGTAGTGTTTGCGTAGTGTAGGGTCATGCTGGGGGTAGTGTTTTAGGGTTTAGGGTAGTGTTGTAGTGTTTGTGTAGTGTAGGGTCATGCTGGGGGTAGTGTTTTAGGGTTTAGGGTAGTGTTGTACTGTTTGTGTAGTGTAGGGTCATGCTGGGGGTAGTGTATTAGGGTTTAGGGTAGTTTAGTTGTTTAGTGTATGCTAAAGGCATATTCGTTCTAAAAGTTTTCGTTATTTTAATTTGCGGCCTAATAGTACATGCGGGATTTTTTTGGGGGACTGATGGTATGCGGGATTTCGTCATATATTCGCTAATCATGCTTTCTATGGCAAAATGAACCCCCTCATTTTGTTCCTTTTTAAATTAAATGTTTTAAGAGTTACCACTTTATTCCAATCAAGATGGCTTCAGGTGTGCCAGACCTTTGTAATAAGTAGGACTGTTAGCACTCTAGTTGTTCTTTAGAACACTCTGGGACATTCTGTCATTGGGCTATAGTTGGGCTACATCTGGCTGATATTTGGGCTACATTTGTTTTTTTTTGTCTCTGGTGGCCATCTTTGGGCTACATTGGGCTACATTGGGCTACATTTGGGCCCCAACATATATATAGCCCAATGTAGCCCAATATATATTTTTCAAAGTTAATTTTCGTAAAAACCACTGGAGCCTATATCTTGAGACATAGCAAAGGCACATCGGGCTACCAGTCCCTACAATTTTGCCAAGTTTGGTGTAAATCCATTCAGCCGTTCAGGCTAAAAGTGAGGCCAACCGCCCTATGGAAAATTGCATGGGAAAAACACGTTTTGGGACCCCCCTTTTTTCTCGGCCCCCCCTTGACGAAACCCCCCCAAATTTTCAGGGGCTGCTCAGAAACAAAATGTTCCATTTTCCTGAAAATTTCAGCCAATTCTGTCCTCAAACCCCAAAGTTATTCGACATAGAATTTTCAAAAATCCCATAGGAAAAAAATCCTAACTATATATACCTACTGGCTATCGCCAGTAGGTAATATCTATATATATATCTATATATCTATATATATATATCTATATATATATATCTATATATATATATCTATATCTATATATCTATATATATATATATATATATATATATATATATATATATATATATATATATATATATATATATATATATATATATATATATATATATATATATATATATATATATATATATATAGATATATATATATGTATATGTATATGTATATATAAAAAGACAATCATTCAGCATCATCTCCACCTGTCAACAAGGTCAGTGCACTGTAACAAAAGCTTGTATATATCTATCTATCTCTATATATCTAAATCTATCTCTATATATCTAAATCTATCTCTATATATCTAAATCTAAATCTATATATCTAAATCTATATATCTAAATCTAAATATATATATATATATATATATATATATATATATATATATATATATATATATATACACATATATATATATTTATTCCCCAACTGAATTACATTGAGGAGCCAGCACACATTGTTGTGGGGGTTCTTCCCGTTTTAATTTTCTTGGTTACAGCATTCGCACGAACAGGGACGCGTTTCGGCAGTCAAGCTGCCTTCATCAACCGAGTCGAGTAGATGTTCCCCCCATTCTTGAAGGAGATCACTGCTCGTGTCTTGGTGGCTAGGCATGAGAGTGAGGCGGAGTCCTCTCTGGATCCTTTTGGCTTCGACATATTTTTGTAATGTGAGGAGTTCCCACCATTTGTTAATTTCACGTTTGGAGAGTCGTTCCCAATACCTGAGTTTATCTTTATTGATGTTGGAGGATGCCGGTATTTGACCCCTCTCTTTACGAAAAAACGAATCTTAGAGCACACAAGAGCAACGACCAATAAAGATCGCTCCAACGCTGTGGCAAAACATATGTAACAATTCCATAACAGCAACTGGGAACTACTTAGATATTGCGCCATTGAACAGATACCCACTACAGAGAGGGGAGGTGATCGTCTCAAAAAACTGAGGAGTCGAAACATATTATAAACTTCAGAACCCTCGAGCCAAGAAGGTTGAACCTCACGGAAGAACTGTATGTACACCTTTAAAAAACATACAAATGATGCCAAGAACTGAATGTACAAAGACCCTGAAACTCTGAAATCACTGGCCCACTAGAGGGGAATGAATAAAGTACAGAGACTGAACGAATAAAAGCCAGATGAACGCAATGAGACTAATCAAACTTAAAATCTCACCAGAGAGATTTAAAGATTACACACTCTCACCAAAAAGGAAATCAAAAGACACATCTGCAATTCAATTTCAAAAACTTTATTCGACAGCAGTCATAAAAGCAGTTTTTACATCCTACACTACACAATAAATACTACAACAATATTAAGATCATTATCTCTTAAGAAACTCATTAAACATAGTGCTGTCGTTTTACAGTTTTAAATGCATAATTAAAACAAATCAACAATATCAGTAAATGCATCCAACAGTGTCTGAATGTTGTAAAGTGTGGGTGCGTATGGTCCATGACCAACCTAGGAATTTTGCTACAGCAATCGCCAAAAAAGGTGTACAGTCCGATTCCAATATTCTTAGCGCCTCTATACACCTGCGCGTACCTAGATTTAAGCACACTGGTTTTATCCATTTACGACGTGGGTTAACATAAAGGGGGCAAACAAACAGTATGTGGGCTGTATTCTCTATCAAATCTTTACAAAGGGGACATTTATCGTCCTGGTTTACTGACCATTTGCGGGTAAACGCCTTTGTGGGGAGCGTCCCAGTTCTAAATTGGAAATACAGTTTTCTATCAAATGGCCTTTCAATAGTGTTCCAGTATGGCTCGCAAAATGGTATGGGTTTTATATCCAAAAAACGTCCTGTTAGATTTGTGTTAGAATCTGAATTATGATTGGACGACCATACCATTTCCCAATACATATTCTTTAGTGTAGCCTTTGGTGGAAAACTTCCTAGATTGGGAGAGTTCCACAGATGGTCTAATCCCAGCTTACTAAGTAGCCCTCTTATTTCTTTTAACCACGGGATTGAATGGAAACGATCTGCCCTAATGATGTCCTTTAGGGCAGATGCATAGTGTACAAGTTCAGGAGTGGACATAATGCGTCTCCAATATAATAAGGGACGCAGCCGTGCCAAGTCTTTGATGTTTTTCCTGCCTAGATCATATGCCAGTGCCACGGTTGGAGTACTTTGGGGAACCCCAATCAGACGGCGAAAAAAGCTATTTTCCGCCAGAGTTAATTGTTTCAAATTGGAGAAACCCCAAAGTTCTGAACCGTATAAAGAGGCACTAATCACCTTCATGTTATAAATTTCTAGAACAGGAGTAATAGGCTTGGTCAATGAGGCTTTGTGTTTATGGGCCACTACACCTGCCAGCTGATGGAATTTTAAGACAGCCATATCAATATGATGCTTCCAGCTCAAATTAGATTGGAGGTTTATACCTAAGTATGTGAAAGCCTCAACCTGCTCTAGGGGGATACCATTGAAATTTATTGAGCCCTTGAAGATGTTCCGTTGGTTCAAGCACATGAACTTGGTTTTGGATGTATTTATCTCCAGTCCACGTGCTTTGCAAAACTCCCCGAAGGCATTGACTGCCTTCTGAAGCCCACTCGGTGTACGGGAAACTATGAGCGTGTCGTCCGCAAACATGAGAACAGGCACACGTGCCCCTGCCAGAATCGGTGCATCGGTGGGAGAGCGGCTTAGATGGTCTACAATGCTGTTGATGTAAATAGAAAACAGTGTCGGTGCCAAAACACACCCCTGCCGAACCCCGTGCTCTACAGGGAATGTGTCAGTCACCTCACCCTGAGCTCAGCATCTGATTCTAGCGTAGTTGTTCTCATGTAAGCGGACGAGTAGCGTCAATAATTCCGGGGCCATCCCTGCTTCGGCAAGCACCCCCCAGAGCTTGGAACGAGGAACCAAATCAAAAGCTGATTTTAAGTCTACAAAAACAGCGTAGAGGGTTCCATTGGTTAGCATCACGTTCCTCCAGTAGAGGGCTATGAAGAAAAAGACCTGATCAACTGAACTTGTGCAAGGTCGAAACCCACCTTGATAAGGGGATAAAATATCTTTTTCATCAATCCAGGTTTGCAGTTTATTTTGCACTAATCGACCTATTATCTTTTGGGCAGAGTCTATAAGACTGATAGGTCTATAATTGCTGGGTAATGATTTGTTTCCTTTTTTAAAAACTGGAATTATTTCTGCACCCTTCCACGAAGTCGGTATTGGAGCACCTCTGGCCACAGAATTAGCTAGCCACTCAAAGTACTGACACCAGGATGGACGATCACTTAGAAACACATCAGCAGGTATGGCATCCATTCCTGGAGCGCGGCCCCCTGTCACGCAATCCAGCGCAATGCTAACATCTTTTATAGTGAATAACTGACTTTGATAAAAAAAACTGTGGGAGGTAGGGTACACTCTTCTTCAGCTAAAACGCAAGCGTATTGTGGTTTGAAGAAGTCAACCCATTGATTTTTTGCTACATTATTTTGCGGGGGTTGTGCCACCCCTCCTCTATCCCACTTTACCAGTTCCCAAAATTGGCTTTGTTTCTTTGCGTCACAGGCGGATTTAAGATCACGCCAGTGAGCCTCAGCCCACTTTTTCTTAGCCTCTTTTTGAACCTTCCTATATATGTCCCTCGCTCTTCTCACACCTAGGATATTCTTGTTTCGAAGTTCAGTGCTGAGGTTCTGGCGGGCTACTCTACCGGTTTTATCGTACCATCCAGTTTTGGGCAATTTATTATGAAAATTTCCTGGTTTCATCTGCTTCTTAAAAAACTCCTGGAGCTTGGTAAAAAAGGACATGTGAGCATCAAGCATAAATTCGGGGAAATTTTGCTCTTTAACATGTAAGTTTATTTTTTCCACTTCTTCAAGCACCACTTTTTTAAGCTCCTCCAACCTCTCTGTATTCTCAATTAAGCTACCCCACTTTATGTGGCGCTGGTTGTTCGAGGCTACAATATCTAAGGTAATTTTACCACCCCCGTAGGTTAGTTCTCTTGACCCTGTACTTGCTTTAAAAACCATGCAGAGAGGGTTGTGATCGCTCTCTATCCGGATTTTAACTGCCATATCAATCAGCCTATGCCATGCTCTAGTATCTACTAGAAAATAATCTATTCGACTGGAGAACCTACCATTATCAAAAGTGTTATTCCCCTGTCGATCTGAAGGGGTGCGTCCATTAGCTGCTCTAAGTCCTCTTGCTAGGCATAGAGCCTTCAGTTGAATGGCCACCGCTGACCATCTTTTAACTACGGGAAGTTCTAGCTGAGGGATACCCCACTTATTGTCCTCTTCTTCTGTTAGAATTTGATCTTCATGGCCGAGCGGTTCAAAAGTGGTGAACATCGCCCCCAAAGATGAAGTGCAGCTGTGCTGGAAGAGCTTCAAGTTCATGGTCGAGAGTGGTTATTACTTCAGATGTTTGACCACCCGCTACTCCCCTAGCGTAGATGTTAAATATGGCCATCCCCTGTCCATTGGCCCAAATAAGATTGACTGACAAGATATCATCTAGTGGAGAGCTCCTTTGCTGGATTCTACAGCATAATTTTTGACGAACCCAAATTATCAGGCCCCCTGAAGGGCGACCCTTGAGATTTTTTATAGCAGGGATTTGGAAATTGAGGTACCCTAAGTGGTGTATTGGGATCACTGACCATGTTTCCTGGAACAATAGAATGTCAAATTGGTCTATAAATGTACACCATTCTGGTGATGACAGCTTGTTGGTGATTCCAGCAATGTTCCAGGAAAGAAAGGACAGCCCTTTCTCTACTACTTCGTCCACTGCTAGACCAGGGGGAACCTGAGATGGAATAGTGCCTTGTGTTTC
Source organism: Lissotriton helveticus (assembly GCF_964261635.1). Lineage (NCBI taxonomy): Eukaryota > Metazoa > Chordata > Amphibia > Caudata > Salamandridae > Lissotriton > Lissotriton helveticus. Next base: position 1,352,371,478 of record NC_136059.1, on the reverse strand, counting down.
ATCCACCAACCCTATTTCTAGTTCTAGGTTAGTATGGTGGGGGCATAAGGGTTCGAGTAAAGGTGCGACTAGTCCAGGAGGGAATCATGGTTCTGCCGTAGAGCGGACAGACTGTGACTCCAAGTGTCTGTTCTCATTTCTATTGCTTAGAGTAAATGCAACATCTGGCCCATTCCCTGCAATCACAGAAATAACATTTGTGAGACCAGACCCCTTCTTTATGGGAGTGACTATGCTTTTTAGCTCAGCTAATTCGTTATACTCTACACTGTTAATCGACTCGAGTCAATCGCATTCATTCAGATCTGACAGTGCCCCAAATCTGTTTTCAAGGTTGATTTCCCATTCGCTAGATTGGGGGACCCTGCCCCACTTATGTGCCACCGGATTCCACTTTGTTTTTAAAATACTCGGGTTCCCTATTTTACCTCTATGATAGAAGAAATCCAAAGTTAACGGAATGATATCTGTGCTTCTGCGTTGAGGAGGGAGTAGATTACTCAAAACATCAGGAAGTACTTCTGGGCTTAAAAAATGTAGAACTACACAGTCACCTTTGAATTTTTTCCCACCATTCCCTATCCAATCCACCCTTCTTGCCATGGTGATTTCCTCAGCTAGCTGCTGTTTACCCCATGTGGATATCATCATGTTGTTAGATAGCCAGTGAAATGCTTTGCTAATCAGGGAACTAGTAGATTCCACTTGGCCCGGTTTTAAGGACGGTACATTAGCCAGGACCAAGACTAGGGGGGAGGCCTCTACGATGAGTTGAACCGGGCCTTTCTCTGTGCCTACCCCTGTTGATTTAGGTGGGTGAACTTCGTTGGTTATTACCTGGACATTGTTGGGTACTTGGAGTTGTGCCATTTGGAGGATTGGGGCCACTTAATCCCTGCCCTCTATCTCAGTCCCTGGAACATTCAATGTAGGCTCAACTCTATTTGGAGCAGGAGTTGGCAAATTACCCACCTCTTCCACCGTCTTGTTTATGATTCCCCCTAGCCTATTTACCTCAGCGGTCAAATGATCAATTTTGGTTATCAGCGGTTTGACAATACTTTTGATCTTGGAATCAATCATGCTCACAAGTTTTTTAATTTGGTCGTCCTCCAATATCACCTTCCCACCATACTCCCCTGTGACATCTTTTGTGGCCGTAGTTTTGGGTGGAGAGACAATCCTTTTCCTACTAGAGCGAGTCCCTCCATGTTTTTTCTGGTCCTTTCTACATGCTCTAACTGCTCTAGCAGCTGGCATAGACACAGGGGAGGGGGAGGGAGAATTTTCTATAATCACATTAGATTGATCTATGGAGTCGTTGACCAGATTAACGGCAGTAGGCATGGTTTGGTCGAAATTGTCATTCGGGGAAAATACAATATCAGGGATATCGCTACAATTAACCTGTATCGGGGCTTCGAACAGGTTAGGTTCTGGTGAGGAATTCGGTGTAGGGATTATGGGTGTGGAGCTCAAGCCCAATGATATCCTTCTTGTGCTATTGATTTTGCTCACTACCTGCACTAGGTAGTTATCCATGGTATTAGAAGCAGAGGATGACTTTTGTTTGGACATGTTACGCACAATAGGATAGTAGCACAGTTGCACAAGAAACTCAAGAATACATTGAAATTAACAATTAGCGATGGGGCACAACACAAGTAGTACTCAAGGGTATTGACAACAATAAATCTTACGATAAGGATGCAACAAGGGGGCCACAAGAACAACGGATAAGGATCCTGGCCCAGTCCAGTCACGGTCAGTCTCGGACTGTCTCAGACTGTCCGCCCTTTGTCCGGGCTTCGTTCCGTACTCCGTCCCGCGCGCGTGCACGTTATAGGTATTCCCATTAAGGAGGGAGCACAGGAGGGGGCGGGAAGAGGACCAGCTGCGGCCGATCAGCGCGGCTGGGCAGGCTGGTCCTCGCAGTCCCGCCTCTATCCGTGCGTGGGTGGTGCAGGCAGTATCAGCCAAGTCCTCTGGATCCCCGGCAGTACGTGAACAACAAGGTTCCTGGGCCAGCGAGCGGCACCCGCCGAGCGGGGGCCGCGAGAAGTGGCGAAGTGGCCGAAAAACAGGTCAGGGAAGCAAAGTCCGTGTCACAAGCAGCAGCCCTCCAACTAGCAACAAAGGCACCCACCGGATACACTCACAGCTAGATCTTTTGAGCTGGAGGGGGCGGGAAGAGGACCAGCTGCGGCCGATCAGCGCCGCTGGGCAGGCTGGTCCTCGCAGTCCCGCCTCTATCCGTGCGTGGGTGGTGCAGGCAGTATCAGCCAAGTCCTCTGGATCCCCGGCAGTACGTGAACAACAAGGTTCCTGGGCCAGCGAGCGGCACCCGCCGAGCGGGGGCCGCAAGAAGTGGCGAAGTGGCCGGAAAACAGGTCAGGGAAGCAAGGTCCGTGTCACAGGCAGCAGCCCTCCAACTAGCAACAAAGGCACCCACCGGATACGCTCACAGCTAGATCTTTTGAGCTGGAGGGGGCGGGAAGAGGACCAGCTGCGGCCGATCAGCGCCGCTGGGCAGGCTGGTCCTCGCAGTCCCGCCTCTATCCGTGCGTGGGTGGTGCAGGCAGTATCAGCCAAGTCCTCTGGATCCCCGGCAGTACGTGAACAACAAGGTTCCTGGGCCAGCGAGCGGCACCCGCGGAGCGGGGGCCGCGAGAAGTGGTGAAGTGGCCGGAAAACAGGTCAGGGAAGCAAGGTCCGTGTCACAAGCAGCAGCCCTCCAACTAGCAACAAAGGCACCATCTGCAATTCACAAAGTGCATTCTCTTTTATAAATGATTCAGAGAACACATACTTCGAACATCCTGGTGATGAAAGTGTAGTAGATAATACACTAACCAGAATGCATCTGAAGGAAACACAGGAAGTGACCAGTGCTACAGTGTTAAAAGAAGGACTTGTAAATTAGCTCAACATCCCGTGAGCAAGCTTCGTGAGAAGCGAAACGCGTTGGGTTAAGGTGGAAAATAAACCCCTGTAATTAATTATCAAGACGAGTGTGTGCATTTTCATTTTCCCTCGTGGAATCGAAAATATATTTAACGACTGACCCAGCCGTAGAAAATACGCACCACGCTACTAACCGAGCGCCTGCACTGAAAGTGGGTCACAACTGCTGATATATATATATATATATATATATATATATATATATAAGACAATCATTCAGTATCATGTTTCCTTCTCTATGCTGTAGTCTATGCAAGGAAAAGGTGCAGTCCTGCATTTGATATACTACCAACCTATGCTGTAATAGGTGGTGCTGGCTCATGAGACTAAGGAAACGGAACCTGGCGCATTGCCTTGTAGCTATCCATGAACATTTGCAGACATTGTTGATTATTACGGAGCACCTCCCTTTGCTATCATTGTGAACCCACAAGGATCTGCTGTGTTATCGTATAAGATATGCTATTGGAATTATATTCCTGCTTTACTTTGTAATCAATGTCTATGAGGGGTAGGATTATTGTCCCTTCTTAATTCGAACAGTTGCTGGACTTGTGAGTTGTGGGCAATCAAAGAATCCCTGTGCATAGTCCTACATGAATTAAGGTCCTTTATATGATTACCTATGACCTTCTTGTTCTTCTGGTTTCCTCAAGGTGCAAAGCTCCCATGTGCATTGAGGAGCAGCTCAGTTATCGCTGTCACCCGTGGGTGGCCTATCTTCCCTACAGTTATCCAGTGTCTTCCTACCTCCTCTTCCCTTCTCTCCAATTTCCCTTCTTCCTCTCCCCAGCAGGCTAAAAGGCCGCACTCGTTTCATTCTGAATGTGGAGGCTTGGTCTGAAGGTGAGTGGGTGACTTGCTTTTCGCTCCTGCAGAACCTGGATACCAGGTAAGTGGCATTTGGCACATGACAGAAAGCCAAGTCCACAACTTTAACTCCGCCCGAGCAAAGATGGAGGAACTTCCTAGTCCCACCAAGGATGAGTGAGCTCAGGCCCTGTATATTCGCTAAAGAAAACAAAAACAGACTTTGCGTAGTTAACTAGATAGATCTAAACCTAGAACAGAACCCCGAAGACAGACTCATGTGACTATCCCAAAAACAGAAACACCCCTTATATATCCTCCAGTGTTTACTCTAGTGAAAAGTGGGTGGTCCCCAAGACAACCGAGTTCTGGTGGATGTCCACCAATAAATCTCACTGTAACGATTTGGGTACCAGTACATTTAGCTGCCCCTGAGAGGTTCAGGGGAGAGCGCAACAATTTGTGGTATTTATAGACCAATGCCACCTGTAGTTCCTCTGTCGGCCTTTCCCGGATGATGCTGCTAAAAGTAGCTTTCGTCATTTTCTATCTGGTAGGGAATGCGGCCAATTGGTCTGTCCCACTGGTGGAAAATGACGACTTTGTACTGTACAACTTCACGGCCTTCAAAGAACAGATGAGAAAACTGTTGGCTAAACACACATTCAGGCAGGCCACTGATACATAACTCCTTAATCTTAAACAGGGTAACAAAGATTTACTGATCAATGTTACAAATTTCAATAGGCTCATCTCTGAAACACACTGGCCTGAGGAAAAATAGACTTCCTTGTTTTACCATGGGCTTCAGGGTGAATTGAAAGACATCTTATTCAAGGTGGTGGATCCCTCAGAGGATTGCTCAGAATTTATAGGCTTATTAGACAAACTGTATCATCGCCATAGTGAGTATAGAGGGAAAAAGTCCAAGACTGATCCCTCCCCTTGTATATGTTCTACGGGGAGTCGGCAAGAAAGATAATTTCAAGAGCAGCAATGGTATTGAACTCATGCAGATCGGAGGTGTACGTTTTCAATTAACATAGGTAGAGAAAGACAAAAAGCGTGAACACTATATCTATTTGTATTGTGGGAAGTGTGGTCAGTTTGTTAAGGAGTGTCCCATCAAACCAAAGAACATAGCTCCCAGAAAAACTGCTGCAGCTGTTACTAGCCTTCCTGACAGGTCGGAATACTAGACAGCCCAAAGAGACAGGAGGTTGACTCGTTGGGTGAGATGGAACAGATCTCTAGTATGAAGAACAGAACTCTAACTAGGTTTCATCGTCATTTTACCATTATCAAAACCATTGTGTTAACTAACCAGGTCCGTAAGGTTCTTCCTATCCTTCTATATTCTGGTACAACTGGAAATGTTTTGGATATAACTTTCGCAAAGACTTTGAAGGTTCCCTTTTTACACAAATAAAAAACAGAACCAGTTTGAGCGGTTGATGGATCTGAATTATCGTCTGGTCAGATTACATTCGACTCGATACCTCTTACTATCAAATGTGATGATCGCCCTTCTGAGGAGATTAGTTTTGTTCTCATTGATAAGCCTGTTTTTAGAAGCAGATGGGGGTTGCCCTGGTTGCAGAAGCAAAATCCAAGCATAGACTGGATAGACCGTACCATAATCTTGGACTCGAAACATTGGCTACAGAACTGTTACCAAGAAGTTATCGAGTGGAAGTCCTCTTTGACTTGTGCTGCATCTTAAGTAATTGAGACTCCAACTATACCAAAACCCTATGAGCAATTTGAGCATGTATTCAACAAAGTCACGGCAACTACCCTATCCCCACACTGAAGCTTTGACTGTTGGATAGATCTAGTGCCAGGCTACCTTGCAGCAGAGGGTACGCATTATCAGAACCTGAGACAACACTATAAGGCGTATCAGGATGAACTACTGTCTAGTGAGTTAATTCATCATTCAACATCCCCTGTGTCATTGTCACTGTTTTTTGTTTCCAAAACAAATGTGGAACTTCATGAATGTATTGACCACAGGGCCCTCAACAAAGTAAAAGTAAAAAACAAGTACCCATTGCCTCTCATACCGTGCTTTATATCAGGTACGAAAGACCACCATTTACACTAAACTTGGCCTCTGTGGAGCCTATAGTCCGATCAGTGTCTGCGGAGATGTGTGGAAAATGGCATCCTCCACCAAGTACGGTTTATTTGAATACTGTGCGATGACGTTTGGGCTGTGCAACGCTCCGGCAGCGTTTCAGGTTTTCATAAAAGAGGTACCAGACTATTTTGAAATTGTCTTCCTCGACATTTTGATATTTGATATATTCACAAACTGAACAAGAACATGAACAGTATGTTTCTGCAGTCCTCCAAAAGCTGTGTGAATATCTTCTCTTTGCTAAACTACAGAAATTTATTTTCCAGGTCAATCAGGTTGGCTTCTTGGAGATTATACTCTTTCATGAGGATAGCCACGTGGATAATAAAAGAAATCGAGGCCATCCTGATCTTCCCTACGCCTAACTGTGTAAAAGATATCCAGACATTTCTACTGGAGCTTCATCACCCATTTTTCTGACATTGTTACCACAATCACTCGAATATTGAGGAAAGGGATACCATCCAACTGGTCTTCCGAGGCACAACAAGTATTTGATCTACTCAAGGAAAGGTTCACTACAGGACCCATACTGAAACCCCCAGACCCTTCCTCGCCATATTTTGTGAAATCTGACAGCTATCAATAAGCAGTCGAGGATGTTATCCCAACATGATGAAGACACTGGCAGTATGCAGCCTAGCGCCTTTTTTTCTAAAAAAGATTTTGCCGGCGGAACAAAACCACACGTGTGCTGAGAGCGAGCTACTGGCTAGTAGCAACACCATCTTTGGGGCCCACCCCAAAGATGCCCCATAAAGATATATTCCGATCATAAGAATCTACAATTCTTTGGATCAGCACAGGCTCAAACGCCTTGACAAATGAGATGGGTGTTTTTTTTCTAATAAGTTTGATTTGGTCAATACTTATTGAAATGGGGAAAAGCAAGCCAAGGCAGATGACCTCTCTTGCAGTTATATATCACACCAGTAAGAACAGGCTCTAAAGCAGAGTTCTCTTAAGTTGGTCCTGAAGGGCCAGATCCAAGTCAGATTTTATGATAACTATTTCTCTAAAAGGGGATATGCTAAAAATATGGCATGGATCCAGCCATCCAGGACAGACTTTGGAGAACCCTGCTTTAAAGAGAGCCATCACTATGATACCAAATGAGAAGATAGTGAGTAGTTGTTCTTCCTGTGATTCTCCTGATACCTTTAAAATAACCCTGAAGAAGAACAGACCAAATGGCTAGCAAACCCTAACCACTCTATGGAAGAATTGTTTCATCATGACCAAAAGCTCTATCTCTCAAGAACCTTAGAGATGTGCTTCATTGCTGTCGTTCCTTGCCCCTGCTAGGACACCCTGGAGACCAAAAATCCAAATAACTGTGTTCACAATTGTTCCGGTGGGACACTATAACTAGAGACGTATAGATCTACGTAAAATCTTGCCCTGTCTGTGCCAGCAATAAATCCTCTTACACACTACCTGAGGGGTGATTTCATCCTATTCCAGTTTATCACAAACCTTCCTAAAGACAAATGAAACCCTACAATTCTAGTTGTGGTAGATCTTTTTTCAAACATGGCTCATTTCCCACTTACCAAATTACCTCTGACTAGCATTGGGTGAGAGCCTTGCTGTTAGCAGAGTTTGCCTATAACAACAGTAGCCACTCTTTTCATAACATATCCTTTAATTGCAACTTGGGCTATCATCCAAGGATCTTACCCTTCCAGTTATCACACAGTACCAAACTCAGATACACTCCTTATGAACTTACAGGACATATGGGTATCAGCTAAGAAACAGTTACAGATGACAAACAAACTGATGAAACAGCAATAGGACAACACTGACGTACAACACCCACATGTGTTGTAGGTGATCTAGCATGGTTAAACACAAAGAATATCAAGCTAGATATAACAAGAAAAAAACACCCACAGCTCATTCCCAATCCTAAAGATAATCAATTCCGTGGCAATGAAACTTACCCTTCTAAATGATGGTCAAATCCATCCTGTCTTCCACCCTTCCCTTCTGAAACCCTACATTCCTACCACAAGCCCAATTCCTCCACCATTTCCCCTTTAGGAAGAATATGAAGCACACCTTATTCTTAATTCATAGAGATGGCATATATGCCTTTTCTATTTAGTGGATTGGAAAGGGTACCTTGATGCGGACCAATCTTGCGAACCAGCTAATCATGTACATGCCCCACTACAGGTCCGGCAATTCCATACCCGAAACCCTATGCCCGACCACCCCCTTCTTGTAAACCCAGCCTTATACCCGGCTTCCGTGCCTGGACTTCCCTACTAATGCACAACTCCCACTCGTTAGAGTCTTATCCTATGAAACAACCAGGGTTATCTTCCGCAATCCTTGTCCGCCCCGGCACAGAAACCACAAGGAACAACAAAGCGGATGAAGCAGAATCAACGCATGTGGACCGAAAGAGCACAACTCCACCTGTCAACAAGGTCAGTGTACTGTACTAAGAGCTTCCATATTGTATATTGGATAAAAACAATCACTCAGTGGCATATGTTTCCTTCTCTACGCTGTAGCCTATGGAAGGAATAGGCACAGGACTGTAGGTGATATACTACCAAATTATGCTGTACTAGGTGGTGTTGGCTTATGAGACTAAGAAAACAGCCTACACCCGTGCAATTCGAAGTGTGGGGGCTTAGTCTGAAGGCAAGTGGGAAAACTGTTCTTCACTCCTGCGTAACCTGGATACCAGGTGAGTGGCATCCAGCGCATGCCATTCAGGTGACCCCTCCATAAGTCTCATAAGTGTCAGGATATCTCTATTCTGACCCCTTATATCTTATTTATTCTTTACCCCCCTCACCCTCCCAGCGGGAACCATGTCTCTACTGACAAAATGGCAGCGCAACTTTTCTCTCAGGTTGCAGCAAGCCAATCATGGCATTGTTGTTGACGAGTGCATCCACGGATCCACTCGGTGGTTCTGAGTCTCTAGATATTTTTTTTATCATTTATGAGTTTTATATAGTTCAAACCAGAGCTCTTTACATGAGTACCAGTTGAATTACATAAGGCACATTAATTTTTGTTAGGGACAAGGGGATTAAATGATTTGCCCAGAATCAAAGGACGTTGAGCGTCGTTGCCGAGACTCCAACCTGGTTCACCGGATTTGAGGTCTACCGCTCTAGCAGTTAGGTCACATCCTCTCCCCTATATACATTAATCTATTTTCTTTATAAACTCCAACAATACAGAACAGATTTACATCAAATTACTAAAATCACTCTTTCTGGACCAAGATCTAGCTTTCTGACAAATTTTATTTAAGTCTGTTCAGCAGTTCAGGCTGCAGTCGTGTCCAAAATCCATATGGGAAATTAGTTGGGGAAACACATTTTAGGACCCCCCCCCCCCCTTTCTCGGTCCTGCTTGATGAATCATCCCAAACATTTCCAGACAGCAGCTAAAGTGAGTGGCACAATTGTTTTGAAAATGTTGTTAAGATTCTTCAAATGGAGCTAAAGTTATAAGCAAAACAAAAAAAGCTTTTCCTATGGAAACTGGTCCCAACTATAACTTCCAACTGGCAGTAGGATATATATAGATATATATATATATATATATATATATATATATATATATATATATATATATTGCCCAGCACTAAACTGTCAGTACACTCGTACCCCACCAGTGTTGAGAAGTAAAATACAGACAAAAAATAATACTGAGATGAAATAACTGAAACACAAAGTTGAATCTCGAATGAAGACGACTACTATTCTCAAATGAAATTATTTCAAAACAGTCAACACGTTTTATATATATATATCACGGATGTGACCTAAGACTTCGAGTAATATACACTCATTAGTTATGCAGTCATAGAGGACTTTTTTAGCATAGATTTTAAATCATGCATATATTTTAGGAAGTTCCTCTTTATCTGGTTGATTTTAATAATGGGATGTTTTTATCATGAATAATGATTACAATTATTTATTGATGTTTTTTACTCGGTTTTGTAAATATTTATTGTGAATGTTTACAACAATTGCTATTTTTGCACCTAAACTTGGCACATTTTGCACTAAGATAGTACTGTATTGAACAGCGAGATTTGCACAGGAAAAACTGTAAAGCGTGTAAATTAATTTGTACTGTATTTTACAGTTTGGAATGCATTTACGCAGGAACTGAGTCTTTCATCCATATCTATTAAGGTTGAATTTGCACTGTCACTTTAAAAGGTGTTGATCTGCCCATGTGATGTGTCATGTGATCAAGGTCCGAGAGGGACCGAAACGCGTCATGGCGGTGGTGTTGGGCGAGTAACTGAAAATAAAGAAAAATTCAGCACGATTTGGGTCTGCATCATCTCTTGGGATTCGATTCCTGTGTGCTAGAGGCGAAAATCAGGATATATATATATATATATATATATATATTTCAAACCAAAGTTTTCCGGCGCGATTGCGGCTCGCCACAGCATGCGCCAGGAACACAATGCACGGACCAGAATTTGCGGTGCTCAGATGTTTTTATTCGCTTGTCGGCTTCATAACGTTTCGGCACACAGGTGCCTTGCTCACATGACAGCAAATAATAATGAGGGTGCAGTATTTAAAGTGCAAGTGCTGTGCTATGATTGGACTCTTGTTAATAGAGATAGAAAGCAGACCTGATATATATATATATATATCAATGCTCGAAGGTGTCCACCTTTGAGTAGCACGCGAACAGCAGCTTGGTTTATGTATAGGTGAGGACGGGGATCCACTCGTAGACGCCGCTCCGTACGGGATCTGCCGACGCGTTTCGAAGCTCCATATGCTTCTCTTCAGGGGCTTTAACGGAAGCGGTGTGCGCAACCGCCAACCCACTTCCCCATTTTATATATAACACACCCACCGATGGGAGGCTCAAATGAGACTGTGCATTCTGGGAAGTGTGGTCCTGGAAGCACACAATCAAGTCCTGTATGGCCGTCCAGCCGCGGAGTATGCACCACCCCGGCACCCTGGGGGTCACTAAAGTGAAGCAGCAGTCGTACTTGGAATCGAGGACGGGCCCACTTGTGGAGTCCATACAGGACTTGATTGTGTGCTTCCCGGACCACACTTCCCAGAATGCACAGTCTCATTTGAGCCTCCCATCGGTGGGTGTGTTATATATAAAATGGGGAAGTGGGTTGGCGGTTGCGCACACCGCTTCCGTTAAAGCCCCTGAAGAGAAGCAAATGGAGCTTCGAAACGCGTCGGGCGGATCCCGTACGGAGCGGCGTCTACGAGTGGATCCCCGTCCTCACCTAAACATAAACCAAGCTGCTGTTTGCGTGCTATATGTGTATATGTGTATAGCATTTATGCGGCTAGAATTTGTGTCACTGTTATATTTTGAATTCATTCAGATATTAATTTCTTTTTGTGTCAGGCAATGTTAAGCCACGTTAACATTATGTGTCTTTGTTTCCCCCTTTTCCCGAACATTTGCCAAAATACATGTAATGATAGTATGTCTTCCATGTTTATAGGTGTCACATGGTATGCACACGCAGTTTAAAAGTTCAGGTGTGAGGGGTTTTTAAATTGACTGTGATCAAGGGCACCCCGCCCGAAACGCGTCAGTTTTCTTTCTCTGTTAAGCGTTGCTTAATAAAAACCTTTGCCTGGATACTGGATTCGTGGAGTTGTCTGCTTTCCTGGGGACCCAGGACGGCAGTTTTGCTTCTTCTTGTTTTCGAGATATATATATATATATATATACACATATATATATATATATGTTTCAGGCCTTGGTCCATCAACTGCTGCAACAAGAAACGTCTGACAGCAGTTTGAGGCCGGCGCTTCCAAACTGGTTGGAGGTGTGGCACAGGACTCCTCGATGAAAATCACAGCGCATGGAACCACAACGCAGCCTACTGTAGGTTTATATGTGCCTTAATGGTCAGTGACTCTTGTCTTTACTTAAAAGAGAACACTTACAGTGCAGCGTAAAGGACTACAAATCCCAGCCAAACTCAGTATGACGGCGCACTTAGCACACGCCTACTGTTGGGACTTGAATGAATAAAAAAGCCCAGAATACATCGCTGCACGAACGAGTCTCGCTGATGGCAGCCCCTGATGACGGGAGTGATTCCCAGAAATGCGTTGGGCATTTTAATGACTTGCGAAGTGGGGAGACGCGCTGAATGTGAAGCCAGGAAAGGCGGAGACCTGTTGTGTGCCTCCTAAATGCTAAAGGCAATTTGGTGAACAATCTACAGCACGGCAGCCAAGTCGTGGGGAGAGCACCATCAACTGCTGCAACAAGAAACGTCTGACAGCAGTTTGAGGCCGGCGCTTCCAAACTGGTTGGAGGTGTGGCACAGGACTCCTCGATGAAAATCACAGCGCATGGAACCACAACGCAGCCTACTGTAGGTTTATATGTGCCTTAATGGTCAGTGACTCTTGTCTTTACTTAAAAGAGAACACTTACAGTGCAGCGTAAAGGACTACAAATCCCAGCCAAACTCAGTATGACGGCGCACTTAGCACACGCCTACTGTTGGGACTTGAATGAATAAAAAAGCCCAGAATACATCGCTGCACGAACGAGTCTCGCTGATGGCAGCCCCTGATGACGGGAGTGATTCCCAGAAATGCGTTGGGCATTTTAATGACTTGCGAAGTGGGGAGACGCGCTGAATGTGAAGCCAGGAAAGGCGGAGACCTGTTGTGTGCCTCCTAAATGCTAAAGGCAATTTGGTGAACAATCTACAGCACGGCAGCCAAGTCGTGGGGAGAGCACCATCAACTGCTGCAACAAGAAACGTCTGACAGCAGTTTGAGGCCGGCGCTTCCAAACTGGTTGGAGGTGTGGCACAGGACTCCTCGATGAAAATCACAGCGCATCGAACCACAACGCAGCCTACTATAGGTTTATATGTGCCTTAATGGTCAGTGACTCTTGTCTTTACTTAAAAGAGAACACTTACAGTGCAGCGTAAAGGACTACAAATCCCAGCCAAACTCAGTATGACGGCGCACTTAGCACACGCCTACTGTTGGAACTTGAATGAATAAAAAAGCCCAGAATACATCGCTGCACGAACGAGTCTCGCTGATGGCAGCCCCTGATGACGGGAGTGATTCCCAGAAACGCGTCGGGCATTTTAATGACTTGCGAAGTGGGGAGACGCGCTGAATGTGAAGCCAGGAAAGGCGGAGACGTGTCGTGTGCCTCCTAAATGCTAAGGGCAATTTGGTGAACAATATATATATGAGCACAAAAGTTCCTCCTCTGTCTGCTCTGCGCTCGTGGTCACAGCCTCCGCGCCAACAACAAAAAGGATACGGACCACCAAATCAGCAAATGATGTTATTTATTTTAGTTACACAGAACCAAAATCAGCGACGCGTTTCGAGCACAAGTGCCCTTGTTCACGCTGCAACTAGATGAACAATCACAGGCTTTTTATAAATGCTAACACTCTATTACCACCCCCTGGTGGTGACCTCCGGTGTCACGTGAGTAACAACAGTGAGAAAAGACTTTTGCTGCAAATGTCAAATATAAACAGCGCACATAAAAAACAACAGTCACAGGTTAAATCCACATGATGAAAGTAATGACATAGTGGCACAGAAAAATGTTTGTTGATAACTGGTTAAATCCAGGAACTGAGATTCAAGAATGAATTATTAAAGTGCAAATACTCAGTACATCACAATAAAAGTGATCTACTAGCTACATTACTACCCATCGAAATAAACGATGGTACAAACAGTTTAAATTCCCAAACCAACGCTGATAAATAGGGAAATGTAAACATATCGACTGTCATGTGCAAAGTAGCAAAATTTGGTAGCAGCAAAAGGGAAAAAAGTGCATGAATAGATAAAGTGCAAAAAAGTGATTGTGACGAAAAGTGCACAAAGTGCATAGTGAGCCGCATTTTCACAGGACAAGAGATACCATATGAGATATAATTGTTCATAAAAACTCAGATCCCTGAGAAGAATGAGCAATATATATGATAAATAACAGCACTCAAAGTCACATATGATAAAAGCTAGTATCAAAAAAGCATATCAAAATTTAAAAATGGATATATATATAAAAAGCACTATATCCCATATGACAACAATATATATATATATATATATATATATATATATATATATATATATATATATATATAGATATATAGATATATAGATAGATATATACTTTTTTGGTGCAACATCAAAAGGTGTTGGCTAATGCCAGACCTTAAAAAAAAAAAATTCAGCCAGAGAAACTGTGTAATTGTACCATCAAGGAATACCACATATTTAAAACTGCCAAAATGTGTAATTGTTTAAGGTTTTTGATAAAGCAACGAAAATAATAAAAATATATATTTTTTTTAAATTCTATATCATACATCATTACCATTTATTTACAGTCAGTTGTATGTTTTCTGGTTTTCATTACACAATCCTTATACTAATCATTCTAACAAATGATTCAATCACTTTACAAAATTGGGTTTCTCAATATCAATGAACTCGTGTACATTTTACAGTATATGGAGTTCTCACATTGTCTCAATGATAACTCAATATTCCTTATATTTTCTCGAAGTACTTATACTGTCAACAATGTCCCTCTATAGTTCTACTGCTGCTGCCAAGTCTTTGCCCTCTGATTTGGATATTCTCTGTCTTTGGAGATTTGTTTCTCATGGAATGGCAGCTTTATCCCTAAAAATATTTTAATTTATTTCAACAACTTCACATTTTCCTTGCTGTGATTAGGAATTCATATTTCAGTTAAAAACGATCAAATTCAAAAACATACCATCAAAATAGAATTGTTTTTCAAAAAATAACCAGGAAAAAAACTTACAGTATTATGGACATAGCAAAATGATGACATCTTTTGAAGGGAAGACACTGAAGAATTTATTCTGGCACAAATCATCAGATACATAATTAACAACTATAAAGACAGTGGCAAATTCAAGCAAAGAAGGGCAGACCAGAAAATCTTAGAGCGAGCAACCTCGTACCACGACCAGCCCTGAAATCAAATTAAGAGCATAAAACAAAACTCCCTAAATAGTAAAGGGACTTGCAAAGCTAATCAGAGCCAGCATTCCACAAACAATAAAAATAAGTGCCTATATCACAAACTTTCTCATTCATCAAACTTCCAAGTTATGTGTAACAATAACACGATAACAAAACGTATGACTTGAACTATGACATCACTTATGACATGAAAACACTCCCAATATAGGGTCAAAGAAAAGACAGCACATACACATGTCCTAGTGTGCTATCCTTTTGGATAAGCACTTCAGCGCCCTACATGTGGCACAACACAAATGCTATAATACAATACAGCAGGACTGTTCAGCACTTAAAAAAAATATATGCTTTTCCACACAGCATCTTAAGGCCATGTTGTCCCTACGGGGATGAGTTGTGAGCTGTATCAAGACCCAAAGACCACAACAAGGTTACCAAACTGGCACATCACTTGTAAAGAAAATATCATAGTGTTGTTCAAAATGAAAAAAAGGTGTAATTTTATCGAAAGTTGAAAAAAATATATACCATAATTTTGTAGCAGCTCCTCCTTTGTGGACACGATAAGTGACCGGTCCTTGGCAGAAATTACTATTGCAAGGCACACATAATGCTGCTCAGATGAAGTGGCGCGTCGCACCACAGTGAGAAGTCTCACTGGGTGGTTGTGTGGTGGCGTGCTGAAACGTTCAATGCAGAACCAAGTAGAGTAGGTTAATCCAGATGGAGGTGGAAAAAACCTTTCACCTAAAAAACAAAACAAGTCAGGATGAGCTGTACAATATTACAAGTTCTAAAAACTTTATTTGGAGGAAATATGTGTGTACTTATTCTTAAATTGGCTCCCTTACACTGGGATCACTACTTCTTGCTTTATTTACTGAATAAAAGCACAGATTACTAGAGTTTTACAGACACGCTCTAAAATGAAGAATTATAGGTCTCAAATTGTATTGGCATAAGAAAATACATTCTTATGAGACAAATCTCTCCCAATAGGTTTTATCTACAAACTTAACATGGTACAGGAAAAAAAAACAATTTCTTTTTTTTAACTGTTGTTTATTGATTTTAAATGAAAACAACAAACCATACAGTGCATCATGACAGTATTAAACAGGAGCCATCATATGACATTAACTGGAAACATATATTATCAAATGAGATAATTAAAGACATACATGTAAATGTCCATTAGCCCAAGGTTCTTTCAGGACAGCAATACACGAACCAAGACGTGGAACAAACATCATTGCCCACATGGTGTCTAGGAAACATCAAGTACCCAGTTTTTGTTCAATTCTCTATCCCAGACCCATCCCCGCTGGAATGATGATCATCATCGTTAACCGCATGCGTGCGGCCGTATTTCCCGTGGTATGCGGCATTTTTCGAATTACCGCGTTACATGACGAGCTCAGCTCGTCATCAGCACACGGTAGGTAACGCTGATGATAAGCTGAGCTCGTCATCAGCATGGAAGGGGTTAAACATGCTCACCAGTTGGGCCCATTGCATTATAGCCTCAGACGCCCCCTCATCATTAGGTAAAAGCCTCATGTGCTGTTCCTCTGCTACTCCCCAGTCTAGCAGATGGCTCAACAAATGTTTTAGCATTGGGGCCATGCTCCCCTCCAGACAATGACAACCTGTCTCTTTGCCAGCAATAAGGCCAGCTGGGCCAGTCGAAAGGGGATCTTGCAATCTCTGGGTCCCTTCACCACGTTCAGGTATAAAAAGACATTTTAAGGGCATAAAGTTATCAGTATCTCCATAAAACTATGGTGGTCACCTGGTAAACAACTTTAGATTGGTACACTGTTAAACAGAAAGAGAAATTAGATTCTTCCCTGTAACTCCAGTTCACAGCTTGGTATCTGTTATTGATTCAGAAGCTTGAGTTTTTCATAAGGTCAATGTGGGAGTCTGCAGTCGTGTTTCAAGTAGTGTACAAATCAGTTTCCATACAAATAACCGAGAAACAGTGTAAGTTTAGTTGTCCTTTCACCTCCTTCAAAATGATTCAAACTGCATCCAATAAGGTGAACAGCCTCTGAACTTCACTCCACTCAGAGGCCACCATACCGCAGATGTTCAAAACACAGACAATGCAAAGTAATCAATAAATGGTGAGCCTGAAAGCAGGGAGAATTGCATGTGAATCAGTGAAAGTTATCAATACTGGAGAAATGTAGTTACAGGCAAGTAACTTATTTATTTTCGAGCTTTGGATCTTTCACAGATTCCCATGTCTGAATGAGAAAAAAATCCTTATTACCTGTACATTACTTATTCACATATTTCTGTGGAAAAAATTATTTAAGAAATTCAAAAACAGTGCTAAAAATATAAAAAGAAAAGTAATGCAATTCTGTTCTATTTCTGGTGTTCATGTAAACTGTAAGGGAAGAGGGCAGCAGTGGAGGATTATTTAGAGCTCGCCATAATAGACTTAAATATTTGGTTGTTACTTTAAACAAGTAAGCCAACTCCACACACCCACAGCTATAGAAACAACATTTTACTGACAATACTAGCGATCTGGTGCACTATGCTACTGGTTACACTATGCACTTTTATTACGTCTCCATCCTGACCCGTAGGAACAAATATTTCCTTGCTAGTGTTAAAATATAATAGATGCCATGGTGTTCAAGGGTTAACCGCTGCATGCAGTTTCCTACCTATTCTGCAGTAAACAATACCCTATAAAGCAGTTCAGCAATAAACTGGTCTTAGTCACTAACCTTCATAGTGATATTCAGAGTCTTTAAGGTCTTCAGGGTAGGAAACAACAGTAAGACACAACTGAAGAACAAATACTGGTGACGGAGCACAGTGTTCTTTATCTGGCCATTGCCATGATCCACCACCCCTCTCAATAGAGGGATTGGACTCTAGCATCATTGCAAAGGACCCTCCAAAACGTGTTGTCGCCATTAACTAATACAAGCACTATTCTAACCGGGGATTTATTATGAGTAAAATAATTGGCAATAGGCACACTGTTTTTTCCAAGAGCAATATTCACAAATAATTTCATTAAGTGGGTGGGTGGTTTACTCTCTTCCAAAACATCCTGTGGTCTTTTTGGAACACATAAAATAGTGCATAGCAATAAAAGGATATGAAAAAGCTATATGCCTAGTCCCCATCCGGGTATAGCACTACATACCTTCAAAACTAGTATTAGCACAACTGCTTTTTTCAGATTTCTATAGTCAGGCCTTGGGTCTAGGTCAAATCTTAGGTCCCACGTCTCGGGACACAGACAACTAGCTTTGTAACTATTGTGATTCTTCCTGGGCACCTGGCCATAAAGCCTATATTTTTTCCACTGTTTCTTATTGCAGTATGTTTGGCTAAATATCCTTGATAGAGCTAGTAAAGGAAGAATGCTTTTCAAATTCAGCATTTACATAACACGTACATACATCTTTTCTTTATGGTAGGTGCAGTGTCTGCAGTCAAATTTTAAGGTTGTATTTATTTTATTTTACTCTGCTCACTTCAAAAAGCACAGCTATTCTGTTTGTGTCTTCATAGTAAAGGTTTGTAAGGGGAACTAATCATTAGAATACCAATAAATTCATTTTAAAAGGAACCATCAGTTTACTTTTGAAAGCTAAAGTCCAATGAAACCCCATGGCACTTAAGTTATCAGGTGTTGGATGAGATAAAAGCCAATTTCTGGAGGACACTTATGCTAAATAACCAATGCTTATATGAAGTAAATTCTTCTCTACCAGCATGGACATGTAAACTGATACAAGCTCAATTTGTAAGTAGATCTCATAGAAACATTGACGCTCCATCAGATATAACAAATGAGATTGCATAACATATAAGACAAATTATTGGCATTGCCCTCTGCGGAAGAGCTTAGGGTAAAACAGAAGATAGGTATTCAAATAACTCCAATACCAACATTCTGATATTTTATACTCGGACAAAAGTGAATAAAAATATGCTAGAGCCACAGAAGACTGTAGAAATATCAATCCATATTCCAAACTTTCTTTAAGTTAAGGGAAACATTTATCAAAACTTTTATCCTACATAAAGAGTATATACAAAAGACTATATGGATGTAATCACAAAACAAATTCTTGAGTTTGATTTTTCTAATACATTTTTGGAAATATTAGACAACAAATATCTAACACAAAGAGCCCTCAAGAGAGCCTTGTTGGTGACAGAAGACTATGCATAGAAAATAGGTCCCCACAAGGTTCCGATACTATTTATATTCCAATCAAAGATACTTTTTACTTACGGATGAAAGAAGCAATGGGTACAACAGCTGCACCCACTTTTGCGAAACTTTACGTCTTAATTTGAAAAGTACACTATTTACCACCAAAACAGTCAATTGAGCCCACATACACGGACAGATATTTTAGAATGTTGATGTATTTATGGTTTGGTATGAATCAGAGTTACAACTTGGGGAGATTTAGAAGTGGATCTATCAGCAATGCATGGATCTATAATTCGCAATGGAGGTTGATACTGGAACTATCAGTTTCCTAGAATACACTATACATGTTTTATAGGAAACCAATTGAATTTAATATGTTGCTTAGATACTAGTAACTACCTGTACAATCAATATATGGGATAATTTGCCGATAGCAAGTGCAAGAAGACACTGCATATGGAAGACAAGACATTAACATATAAATTGCAAGGTATCTGGCAAGGCTGGTAAAGCAGCTATGAGTAACATTAGAAAGTTAAAAGAAGATAACTGCTACCTTTTTAACAAGTGCTAGTTTTATCCTTCCAAACTACAGTTTTGCCTTTAATTGATCTCCGAATTTATGCAACCAGCCTGAAAGACGCTGTAACTTCCACTGGGGCTGACCTTCTGCACACGCTGCTCCCTCTTCCGCGGCCGGGCTTGGCTCCGCCCCCCTGTTCCTGCTGTTTGCTCCCACTGTCGACCGGCCGGGCTTGGTTCCGCCGGTCGGCTTGCTGGCCGCCTACAAGCCCCAGGATCCTTAGGGGCAGGACACCGAATCTCCACGCGCCAGGAGGCGCATAAAGGCGCGCTCGGGGCCGAGTTCCCCGGTGCCTGAAAGACGCTGTAATTTCCACTGGGGCTGACCTTCTGCACACGCTGCTCCCTCTTCCGCGGCCGGGCTTGGCTTCGCCCCCCTGTTCCTGCTGTGTGCTGTTTGCTCCCACTCTCGACCGGCCGGGCTTGGCTCTGCCGGTCGGCTTGCTGGCCGCCTACAAGCCCCAGGATCCTTAGGGGCAGGACGCCGAATCTCCACGCGCCAGGAGGCGCATAAAGACGCGCTCGGTCCCTCGTCCCGCGAGGACGTGCGCGGGACGTGCCGGCTAAGCCCGGGCAAAGGGCGGGCCCTCTGTGGCCCTCAGAGGCCGGGACAGGCCATACTATTGACATCCACGCGCCGGGATAACCAGCGCCCCTACTAACTACAACTCTGAACTGGGCTGCAACTATCCGTATGTTTTACCATCATATATTTCCCTGTTTGCCTTGATTACAATATCACTGTGCAATTTCGTAGCATAAGCAACCTAGCACATCAGCTCATTAGCGTCCACGAACAATGTCTCCAAAGGGCGCAAAGGCAGATAAGGGTAGGATATCCCTAGAGGGAGGGTCATTAAGGGGTACGATTGAGCAGTATCTCACAAAAGCTACTTCGGCGCTCGGGCAGGAGATTGAAATGGCGGAGCGCCGTCTATCCACAGAGCTCCAGAACAGACGCTCTTCGCTAGGGCCAATCCAATTAGCCACAACTCCTAACTTGAATAGTAGGAAGATAACACCTGCTAACAATGACATCAGTATCCCCTCTATTTTTTGCGACGCTACCACACTTTCGGAGACTAGTACACCTTATAGTAATAGGAATTCCAGCATAGATCCCTCACTAGAAATTATCCCTGAGGAATCCTTGATACTTCATCCCTTAATGTCTATTCCAAAGACCAATCTGCAACCCATACCCCTACCATCGATTAACAAGCCCACATTAAAGAGAAAGGGGGGGGGGGGGAATACCCATAAGGGTAGGTGGGCAAAACTACCTAATATCGCCCGGAATCCCCCAATGACGAGGAAGATAGGAACGGAGAACACAATCCCAGCACAGACACTGGCTCACCCCTCCCCACATCAAGACCTAATAGGGAACACAGAGCTCCTGGTACGATCCTTATTATTACCCCTTGTGGAAAGAACTAAAAGGCAAGCAACTCAGCTGGAGTCCTTAGAAGTAGCTATCACCTCAAATACAACTTTATTAAAAGATTTGCTAGCAGATAATAGTAAGAAATGTGGAATAGACAACCTAAGTAAAGTGGATAACATCCCTAAATTGACACCTTTAAGTAAAGGGAATAAAATTGCAAAACCAACATCCCAGGTATCAGAAAAAATACAGGCCCCCTCTAAAACTAACACCGACCTACAAACATCTAAAACACCCAGGGCGAAGGAAACCGAAGCACCATCCAAGTAAAACAGCAGATATGTGTGGAGAACGTAGTGGGAGGATGTTAGACCCCAGGAATTCCAAAGGCTCGAATGTACAGATTGATTTGCTCCCAGAAGCCGCCCCATACGTGGCAATATTGACAAGGGTCCCAGAATTGAAACCAGGGATAAAGGAAGGGTACACTGACCTAAAAAACAAAGTGATTTACTGGTTAGTGAATAATAGACCCCTACCTCCCAATATCAATGGGTAAATCATAAATGTGAGAAGGCTTGGGTGGGTAGGCCAGAGGCCGAAAGACACTCAGGGAGATGCAATAATTATTAATTTCAGGGACCGAAAGGTCATTTCGTACCTAAATGACTGGTACCAGGTGTCTGAGACCGGTGGAGAGGGGATAAGGATACACGATTTGTGCTACTTTCATCCTAGGTCTTTAATACCTCGGCAACCTAGGATAAGCAAGCCACATTATTACAACACCATGGGAGGGACAGTTTTTAACATCCAAACATCTAACAGATTTACCCCCTTTGCAGGCTTGGATGAGGTTGATTGACTCACCAACGCATCACCTACGGCTCTAAGTGGAATAGGAGTAACGAATACACTGAACGTTCCTATGAGCTCACTATTATCTAGTTCACATCTAACAAGCAGCAGGACCCTTACTGAGTGGAAGGGCACTCCAGAAGAGGAAATTATTGTTCAGCCCTCCTCAATTGATACTGAACCAAATGGGGCTGTGGAGGGTACACCAGGTATAATTTTTATCCTCTCCTGGAACATTGCAGGCCTTAAAATGAAACTGGATATTCCAGATTGGCATGAATTTATTGACAAATACGAGATTAGCATGTTCCAGGAGACGTGGAGCTTGGTACCCTTATATAAGTCTAGTTATACCACCGTCCTTGTCCCTGCTGTAACTCAAGGTTTGGGTCGCCCATCGGGGGGCCTACATATATGGGTCAAGATAACAATTAATTTGGATATTTCTGTCCATAATGCAAATTCAGAGGATATCTTACACTTATCCTTTAAAGGACCCCTGAATGGCAATAGAGTTGACCTTTTTAATGTATACGCCAGAGGAAGCCCAAGCAATCAAAACTCGACCACAGTTTTATCCCTGGAAACGGCTTTAGCAGGTATCCCTCCACGATCCAATATCATCTTAGGAGGTGATTTAAATTGTACATATGAACCCCTTCTAGATAGTTTATTTATTAGATCCCAAAAGAGAGTTGGGTTTTTAAAAAGGCCGCCTACCTGAGTTTCTGCCAGTGATCCACCTCCCATGCCCGTTTTTTGCAGATACCGTGATATTTCTATATTCCCGTCTCGCTGACCTTAAGTGCCACAGGATCTTTTTTCCGTAGAGCTATAGAGATGGCCTTTCTCCTTCCTTTGCATGCAAACCAGGGATTGCCACTTTTATATACAAGATTTTTCCTACCTCTGGTCCCCTCAATTTTAAAATGGGAGCCTATGATATCTATGAAGGCCTTGTAAGATTCGCTGAGATCAAACCCAGGCATAGGATTAAGCATGGAATTAAAAAGGGAGAATTCCACGCTCTTAGATGACACCGGGAGAGATATACTAGACAGTGTTTCCTCCTGACATGCCACCTTGTGCCATTTTAACCTACGATTGCAGTTAGATGGAACTACTGCTTTTGAGGAAAGGTGAGGGTTTGTGAGCTTCCCTTTAACTTCCCATCTGATGCCAGCGCAAAGTGGATTGTGGTCACTATCGGGCATCTGTTTGACCTCCATATCTTCCACGTTGCCCCATAATCTTAAATCTAAGATGATGTAATCAATGCGTGAGGGGCCATTCAGCCTATTAAATGTCATAGCCCCATTGAGGTCCGAAGTTGTTCTCCCGTTAGGTGCCCGCAGGTTGTATTCTAGTGTCAGGGCATTGATCTGTAGGGCCCTGACCGTCCATCTCTTAATGGGACTCAGGTTTAATACAGGGATAGAGTATTTTGTATCTTCCTCACTAGTCCCCAGAAGATTTACCCCAAGTAAAGGTCACATGCTAAAGGAGGACAAAATGCAGTAATTTGCACAGTAACAATTAATTATCCAAACAAAATCATGTTAGAGTCGATTACGTGGCCAACTTTAGAACAATACAATCACATTCAAATGTTCATACGTTGGAGCATATTTGTTACAGGTATGCTGTGGAAACGTTTCAAACATTGCAAAGGCAGAAACTTCTCCAACGATGTGTCTACATGAAATTTAGACCGCTCTTACCAGTTCCAATTCCACTGAGTACAGCTCCATCTGTCAACCCAGTCGTGACCACGTTGTTTGGAAGTGCGTTGTGGGGAGCCAAACTTGGCAAAAATAGGCATCTGTTTAAAATGAAAGGAAGAATGCCCATAAACAAGGTGAAATGAAAAACAGCTGCTGCTTAATTATCAGAGAATTACAAACATGACCCCTCTGACATTTCCAAAGAGCACAAAATAACAGTGCGGTATAGCATAACATTCAAATGCATAGATTGCTTTACAGATGCAAGGAAAAAGGGGAGGGGTAGGAACAGCTATAATGGTCCCTAAGCCTAAATGTGCAGCTCACTATTTAAAAAAATTAAGCATTGTTATTGTATATGATTTGCAAACAACATAAGTATACGTCGAAAAGGACCAGCTGTCATTGCACACCCTGAAGGAAGGGAATAAAGTAAATATTCCAGCCACTAACAGTCGCTTTATGGCGACAAGTAAGATCCATTTAAGCGTTAAACAATGCACCTTTAGGTAATATCAGCTAATTGCTTGTGTCCTCAGTTACGGGCCCGAACCGATGCAAGGGCACATGAAGAGAGGGATTGATAATCCACACCAGATATTGCACTAATGGCAATAAGGGTTTATCATCCCTCAGCACAACATAACAAGAAAGAAGCCTCAATGCTCAGGCTCAATGGAACTTACAAGGGCTACCCGGCTATGGTAGTTCCATTACTCACTTCAAATGGAAAGCGGCTACTCACTGGTGCGTGAAAGCTACGGCTTCCACTTTAGGCCCTGCTTCTCGAAGGATGTTTCACCTCCCACCGTAAGTGGAGGCAAGGACAGTAAACAAGGATTTACAAAGACAACAGGTTTCGCCTATGCAAGAATTATTGGTTTTGCCAATGTGTTTTAGTGATGTTGTACACCAGCGTGGCTGATGTTCAGCCTGGTTAAAAGTTAGTGGCATACAGGTAAGTGGTGTGGGGTGGCATAAACTGGTGAAGAGTTTCATAGAGGGGAGAAGAGTTTCATAGAGGGGAGAAGAGTTTCATAGAGGGGAGAAGAGTTTCATAGAGGGGAGAAGAGTTTCATAGAGGGGAGAAGAGTTTCATAGAGGGGAGAAAAGTTTCATAGAGTGGAGAAGAGTGCGTCAGAGTGGAGAAGAGTGCGTCAGAGTGGAGAAGAGTGCGTCAGAGTGGAGAAGAGTGCGTCAGAGTGGAGAAGAGTGCGTCAGAGTGGAGAAGAGTGCGTCAGAGTGGAGAAGAGTGCGCCAGAGTGGAGAAGAGTGCGCCAGAGTGGAGAAGAGTGCGCCAGAGTGGAGAAGAGTGCGCCAGAGTGGAGAAGAGTGCGCCAGAGTGGAGAAGAGTGCGCCAGAGTGGAGAAGAGTGCGCCAGAGTGGAGAAGAGTGCGCCAGAGTGGAGAAGAGTGCGCCAGAGTGGAGAAGAGTGCGCCAGAGTGGAGAAGAGTGCGCCAGAGTGGAGAAGAGTGCGTCAGAGTGGAGAAGAGTGCGTCAGAGTGGAGAAGAGTGCGTCAGAGTGGAGAAGAGTGCGTCAGAGTGGAGAAGAGTGCGCCAGAGTGGAGAAGAGTGCGCCAGAGTGGAGAAGAGTGCGCCAGAGTGGAGAAGAGTGCGCCAGAGTGGAGAAGAGTGCGCCAGAGTGGAGAAGAGTGCGCCAGAGTGAAGAAGAGTGCGCCAGAGTGGAGAAGAGTGCGCCAGAGTGGAGAAGAGTGCGCCAGAGGGGAGAAGAGTGCGCCAGAGGGGAGAAGAGGGCGCCAGAGGGGAGAAGAGGGCGCCAGAGGGGAGAAGAGTGCGTCAGAGGGGAGAAGAGTGCGTCAGAGTGGAGAAGAGTGCGTCAGAGTGGAGAAGAGTGCGTCAGAGTGGAGAAGAGTGCGTCAGAGTGGAGAAGAGTGCGTCAGAGTGGAGAAGAGTGCGTCAGAGTGGAGAAGAGTGCATCAGAGTGGAGAAGAGTGCGTCAGAGTGGAGAAGAGTGCGTCAGAGCGGAGAAGAGTGCGTCAGAGTGGAGAAGAGCATTTTAAAGTGTAGTGGCGTGGCATAGAAAGGAGAGGAGTGTCATGGAGCAGGTTGGCGTGTTGTGAAGTAGAATAGAGTGTCCCAGAGTGGAGTGTTGTGGTGAAGAGAAGAGTGGTCTAGAGTAGACTGGAGTGGTGTAGAGTGGAGTGGCGTACTGTCAGAGTGGATTAGCAAAGAGTGTATCAGTGTGTCAAAGAGGAGGGGCGTTGAGCAGAGTAATGTATTGTGGAGTGGCACAGAGTAGAGTGGAGTGGCACAGAGTGGAGTGAAGTGGCACAGAGTGGAGTAGTGTGTTGTGGAGTGGCACGGAGGAGAGTGGAGAGGCACAGAATGGAGTAGTGTGTTGTGGAGTGGCACAGAGTAGAGTGGCACAGAGTAGAGTGGCATAGAGTAGAGTGGCATAGAGTAGAGTGGCATAGAGTAGAGTGGCACAGAGTAGAGTAGGGTGGCACAGAGTGTGGGTCACAGAGTGGAGGGGCCCGGAGTAGAGTGCCATAGAGTAGAGGGGCGTACAGTGTCATGGAGTAGAGTAGGGTGGCGTAGAGTAAGGTAAGGTAAAGTATAGGAGGGTGAAGCAGAGTAGGGTAGAGTGAAGGGTAGTGGAGAAGAGTGGCTTTGTTAGGAGAGTGGTATGGAGTGGGGGAAAGTGGCATGGAGTGGGGGAGAGTGGCATGGAGTGGGGGAGAGTGGCATGGAGTGGGGGAGAGTGGCATGGAGTGGGGGAGAGTGGCATGGAGTGGGGGAGAGTAGCATGGAGTGGGGGAGAGTGGCATGGAGTGGGGGAGAGTGGCATAGAGTGGGGGAGAGTGGCATAGAGTGGGGGAGAGTGGCATAGAGTGGGGGAGAGTGGCATAGAGTGGGGGAGAGTGGCATAGAGTGGGGGAGAGTGGCATAGAGTGGGGGAGAGTGGCATAGAGTGGGGGAGAGTGGCATAGAGTGGGGGAGAGTGGCATAGAGTGGGGGAGAGTTGCATAGAGTGGGGAGAGTGGCATGGAGTGGGGAAGGGTGGCATGGAGTGGGGGCGAGTGGCGTGGAGGAGAGTGGATGAGAGTGGAGTGGAGGAAAGTGGCAGAGTGGAGGAGAGTGGCATGGAGGAGACCGCCGTAGAGTGGAGGGTCGTGAAGTGGAGGGGGTATTTGGACTAGGCCTGGGCGGTAAATTCTGTTCCGCTCGTGGAATTTGCCGAATTTTGCGATCAGCGGAGAAAGCGGAATTGCCAACAATTCCGCGACTTTGCAGAATTTTTTGCTTGTTCGCGCTTTCAAAAAGCGTGTTCGCAAGATATTTCCCCCCCGAGCACGCAAAAAGCGTTTGCGGACAGGAAAAAAGCTTTGCAAACGGGCAGAACAAGCAATTCCGCGTGTTCGTGGACCTCAGCGTGCTCGCGGAGATTTTTTACCGTTTCGCTGAGCTTTGCATATCGCGACTAGGCAAATTCCGCCCACCCCTAATTTGGACAAAGAATTTTAGATTTAAAATGGTGAGACACCAATATTGGAAAAAATATTGTGATGCAAAAATATTGTAAAGAATATTGTTTTTTTAGGTACATAATATAGTTAAGAATATAGTTTTTAACATAGTTTTCAATAATAAAGTAGTAAAAAAAAGTTGAATTATTATAATGTGTTTTAGTTCATGTATTAATTTTGTCTCACTATTGTTTGAAATTTTGAAATATAGTTTGTAACTAAGTGATTTAATTTTTTTTAAATTTAATTGTAAATAGTAATTTAGGGGGCCATAGTGGGTTTTTGGGTTTGTAGGGGATAGGGTGGGACGTTAATGAAATAAACTACGAGTTACTTACCTTCGGTAATGATGTATCTGGTAAAGACGATTCTAGCCGCAGATTCCTTCAAGTAGAATTACTCCCAGGCGTGAGACTGGATCTGGAAACTTTTTTGCCACAGACTCCCGGCGCGCTGGGGGCGGGGCGACCACGCGACTCCACCCAGGCCACCCACAGTAGTGTCAACACCGCAGAACCCAAGGCAGGGAAAGAAGAAGAAACAAGCAGAGCTCTGCACAACCACCTTGCCGGCACATAGACAGCCTCCCACCCCTGTGCCCCGGAAGCAAGGAACATGTGTAAGGTCACCTACCACCCCCAACCTGAGCAAGGAAGGGGACCAGTCTCAAGACAGACAGGGACAACAAACCTCCAAACCACACAAACAGAGGGCAGCCACCCACAAGGGACAAGGGCAAGACATGGCCAGGTGACCCTCAATCAGAGGATAGCAATGGAAGGGAGGGCAGGAAGGGAGGGAGGGAGGGGATGGAGGACAGGGATAGAAAGCAATCCCCCTCGCACCTGGAGTAGCCAGAGCAGCAGGGCACCGAAACACCGGGACCCCCTCCTCCAAAGAACCAAAGCAGGAATAAACCGCCTCCAGACGGAGCCACCGTTAAGAACAAAGAAGGCACTCACAGGAGATACAGACCCCCGCCAGGAGGTGAGTAACGAAGACCAAACCCAATGATCCTCGCAGAATAGGGGAGGAAGGGTGGGCCGTGAAGTAATCTGCGGCTAGAATCGTCTCTACCAGATACATCATTACCGAAGGTAAGGAACTCGAATATCTGATAGAGACTACTAGCCGCAGATTCCTTCCTTCACGTAGAATAGATACCCTAGCAATACCCCCTGGGAAGGAGGATCTGCGAAAGAACCCCTCCAGCGGATACAGAACAGAGGGCCCAACAGGGAACCTGATCCGTGGACCAGGTAGAACCTCGTCCCTGCCAGGCAAAGGGAATCCCCCAAGCAGACCCCCACCGACCCCAAAAGGATGTAGGAGGGAGAAGAAGGCTGAAAAGGAACCAAGGGCAAGGCCAAGGTCGTAGAGGCCGAAGCACCCCACTACCCCTCAAGGCAACACAGCTTCCGCCCAATGCCAAGACAGGAAAGCAGGAATAAGAAGAAGAAGCCTAGAAGACCCAAGGAAGCGAGGGAAAAGAAGGCGAACCCACTCCAGATGGAGTACAACCTGCCAGCCAGAACAGCGCTGGCACTCAAAATCCACCAGAAGCAGTAAGAACAGCCCGAGGCCTTGGAAGGCCGAGTAGGCGGCGCCTGGCAAGGGAGAACACAGGATCATTCCAGACCTCAGGGCAGGAGCAGGGAGAGTAGGAGATGCCCGAGCACACCTCTACGAGTGGCCGCGCACATGACCTCAAGGAGCAAAAGCAACCTACATAACGCCATGGAGAACAGGCACCCAAAGGCGACCAGAACCCTCTAGCAGAGCGCAAGCCATATGACAGCTACCACTACCCCACCTAGGGTACGATAAGTCCCAAAATATGGGAACCCTCTTTGGAAGAAATTCCACAGCAGAGGAAAAAACAAAAGAGTCACAGGGCAAAAAACACCTCCGCGAAAGGCTTGACATGCAGCCCAAGCAAAGCAGAAGGTCTAATCTCAGGGCCAAGTCTCCGCAACAAGTCCGGCAGAACACACACACATAATCAACAAAAAAAGGCCAAAGTCCCAAGTAAAGACGCAAATGGCCAGAAAACACACTCCACAGCCAGAACATCTGGCCTAAGAAGGCCCAGAATCAACCCGACTCGGGAGTCACTGAGGAGGGGACGGAGGAGGAGGATAAGGCGGAGGGGGATGGAGGAGGAGGATAAGGTGGAGGAGGACGGAGCCCTGCCAATAGCCTCTGGATGGCGGAGACGGCCGGGCATGGAACAACAGGCTGCCATCAAACGGAAGGTCGATCAGTCACTCCTGAATATTCTCAGGGAATACTTCATCCCGAAGCCAAGCATGGCGACGGAGAGCGACCGAGGAAGCCATGGCTCGGCCCAGCACCTCTGAGATGTCCGGAGCGGAGAATAAACGCTGCAAGCTCCTGGCCATCCAACGCATGATGCCGTAAATCCACCTGACCACCCTCCTGGGACGCTGCGGACCCCAGAGATTCAGCCGAGTCCCACAAACAGGAGGAGGCCCTAGCCAGCACACACAAAGTGTTAAGGGCCAGCAGGGCAGCGATGGTCGAGGTGAACATGTTGCGCCCCCAAGCGTACAGCCAGCGGCCTCTCGGGATGGCGAGGTCAACAGCGGCGACAGGGAGGGAAAAGCAGTCAGCAAAAGAGGACTGGAGGAAGAGGGGTGGAAGGAAAGGCATTCTGGGTCACGCGGCGCCGGGAGGTGCTGGTGCAGAAGATGTTGAGGCACCGAGTCCCCTGAGGCAGGAAACCTACAAGCCCCCGTCAAGGAGGAGAGAAGGGAACCTTCAAAGGGAAGTAAGATTTCTCTCCTACCAGAGCCCTGGTGGAGGACCTCCAATAGATGGCCCGCTTAAAAGTGAACCACCAGGTCACCCATGGGCAGGATGCCCACAGCCATGGACACCGCATGAGGGAAGGCAGTACCCGCCTCCGTAGGGCCCCGCAGTGGAGAAAGCAGCTCCTCCGTGGGGGACGGCTGCAAACTAAGGCCGCTGTCCCCGAGGCAAAGCGGGACGGGCAAGGGCCAGGCCTGGAAGTCAGAAGTAGCCGAGGAATGAGGGACCTGCCGCTCTTCCGACGAACACCTCTGCCCTTCGAGGCCGGTGAAAAAGACACCACACGGCGACCAGTCTCCGGGGAGGACAATACCAATATACAACCTGCCTCCGGAGAAGAAGGAGCGTCTGAAGACAAATCCGCGGTACGACCCCTATGAGGAGCCACAGAGTCCGCCGCCTGAGGCAGGTTGTCGGCACCATTCGGCGTCGCCGGACAAGATTCTTCCAAGTCACCCCGCACCGGAGACTGGAGCAGAGACCGGAGTGGAGCTGGGGTCAAACCGGCCCCGGGGTGGCGCATACCCGATCCCCGCCGAGGCAGCCACCTGCATGGGGGAACGAGACGGGCCTGGGGAGTGACACGAAGTCCTCCGCCAGCCGCAGCCCAGAATGAGGCGGAGATCACTCGATAACCCTTGTGGCGGTGCCCGGGACGATCCAACCTCTGAATCTCCCCCCGACGAGGCAGCCGCCCTTGGGGAGGGAGGAGAGGGGCCCGGGGAGGGATGAGGGGTCCTCACCCGGCCTCGACCCGGAGCGGGACAAGGAGGTTCCATCGACTCATGTAGCTCCGCACGGTCCAGCTGCTGCCGGCGCCGTAGCAGCGGTACCTCGGCCTTAGACAGGACCACCTTGTCAAAGGACCGAGAGGGGCTTGGGGATGCGACCCGAGCCCCAGCGACCTCCCGCGGCACCACAGGGACTCCCACAGGAGTTTGCGGCGAGGCAGAGACGCTGTGCCCTAAAGGAGGTGCCCCGGAGGAGCTGCACCCCAACAGCACCACATCCTCCAAGCATGGTTCCGAACCAGTTGGCGCCGGAGCCACCGGCAGTGCAGCGGAGGGGCCTGCGCAAGGCAAGGGGTCCGCCGACACCCCAGGAGGGGAAGGAGGAGGAGACGCCAGCGAGGCCTGCAAAGCCGCTGCGTATGTCTCCATTTGCACTCTCGGCGCCCCAACACCGGGAAACGGTACATAGGTCGACACGCGGGCCACATCACCCGCGGAGAGTCCACGTCCCTGGCAGGTTGGAAACCAGCCCCCAGGACAAACTGCGTCACTTACCCACTGGGGAGCAACGCTCACGTGACATCAGAGAAGGGCGAGGACGATGACCAAGGCCGTATCTGAAGCCGTCCACCGAAGCAGACCGAGGGGAGGACGTCGACCTGGAGAGACGCGCCGAGAGAAATTTCATCCGGCGCTCCCGCCGCAACTTCGGCTTCAGCTGCTGATAGGCCTAACAATCAGTGGTGCCGTGATCCTCCCCCAAACACCACATACAAATGAGGTGCGGGTCCGTCGCCGACATAAGACGTTCACAAAATGTACAAGTTTTGAAGCCCGAAGGCATTCCCACACGGTTCCATCAAAAAGAAATGGAAGAAAAAAGGGGGCCCTAAACAGGCCTGAGCAAGAACCGGATCAGCGTTGCACGCGGAAAAGGAAAACGAACTGACATAGGCGTGTCAGGGCGGGTCTTATGTGACCTTGCTGACGTCAAGTGCGCAGACGATGCCTGGGCGGAGTCACATGATGTTGCCCTGCCCCCGGCGCACAGGGATGCTGTGGCAAAAAAGTTTCCGGATCTAGTCTCCCGCCTGGGAGTAATTCTACGTGAAGGAATCTGCGGCTAATAGTCTCTATCAGATAACTAATTATTAATGAAAACTTTTTAATTGATTATGTGATTCATATAAATTATGTAAATTATGTAATACTGATTTATTTTAATGATATTTTAGGTGTGGGTTGCTAAGTTTGTAGGGGTATGGGGATTACCTATTTAATAATATTGAATTGATTATGTAAATTGTGTAGTAATCATACTTTTTATGTTTTAGGTGTGAGCTGCTGGTTTTCTAGTGGTGGGAAGTAATAATAACAAGCATTTACAATGAAATGGTCTCGGCATTGTTAAAGTTAGTGCTATTGGCACTGCTCTTTGCGAATGCATAGGGGTCAGTGGGGTTGTGCTGTGTCAGGGGGATGTGATGTGTGGTGTAGATGTGATGTTGCGGTCGGTATGTGGTGACGTGACTGAGAATAAAATGTTTGCAGTCGTGAGGTGGTTATAAGAATGAGATGTGGCTGTAGAGAGGGGTGAGCTGTGCCCATGGATATGTGATGTAGCTGTGGGGCTTTGGCACGGATGTAGGGACTGTTGGCATCAGGTACTGGAGCATGGTGATGTGTTAAGGTCTGTGGGGACGTGCTGGGCGTAGGCGTGTGTCGGCGCTCGTGATATTGGGTAGGATGCTCTGTTAATGTATCACGGCTAAGGGACTGTGGTGTGCACTCGGCTCTGTGAGTTGTGTGGAGAGCTCTGTTGCCCACTCTGGCGACGGGTATGCTGCTGTGTAAGTGTGCTATCGGGTGTCTGTGGCGGAGCGTTGAAGTGCGTGATGCGACTGTGACGGGGATCTGTATGCTGCGGTTCTGCTGTAGTTTGAGGGGGTTCTGGAGACGTCTTTGCGCTTGGAGATGTTGCCGAACTTGAGCGAAGATGTGTGGGCTGTAGGCAGCAAGGACGTTATGACATACCTACCTACTCCACATGCTGCCCCCCTCCTCTCAGAGTTTGCCGGCCTGGGCATGCGGCTGCTCCCGCAGAGTCTAGGTGCGGCAAGAAGGGATGGGGTCCTGCTCCGGCGGGGAGGGACAGGAGATATTTATTGGAAGAAAGTACTGTGACATCACAATAGACCTCTACTGTGACATCACAAGACGGTTTCATGACATCACAACAATGCCTGGTGTCATCAGATACAGATCTCTAGCATCAAAATGACGCTCTGAAAGCCCAAAACACTGATTAAATAATGAGGATCACGATGTCACAAAAATGGTCTTCACAATAATGTTCTTTGACTTCATCACAAAAGGGGATGACGTCACAGCAGTACTGGTGGAACACAAGATCTTTGTAACCTTATAGCAACGATCATTTATGACATCATATAGCCAGACCTCCATGACATTGCAACAAAGTCTCATTGTAATATGTCAGACCTGTGTGACATCAGGACAGGTCTTACTGACCACAAAAGGGCTTGCTAGAATCAATGCTTGTGACATCACAGCATGCATGTGACATCTTGGTAAATGTCACTAGACCCTTTGTAAGGTCGGAGAGAGTTGTGGCATCTCACCAGAGACCGGTGGTGTCACCAAAGGGCTATGTGACACCTCTGGAGAGGTACTTGACATCATCAGACACAAACAGCTGAGTGGCGTTTCAGGAAGGACATGCGTCATCACTAAATAGTGGTGTGACAATTCAACCGAGCTATTTGCCACCAATAAAGAGTGTTGTGACATTTCTGTGCACATGTATATTATCAATAAAGGGTTCTATGACACCTCATCGGAGCTCAGTGATATTCTCATGGAGTCACGTGACGAGTCAAAACAGCCATGTAACGTGCCCAAAGAGCTGAGCAGCTCATCAGCGGGGCTTCATGACATCACCAGAGTGTGTGGGACATCTCAGCAGAGTTCTGTGGTAACTCCCAGGAACTCAGTAGTTTTGGTACACCTGTACAACTTAGGTTTTTAGCAAGATCTTTATAGTGCGTGAATTCCAAGAGGGCGATTTTACATCACAAAAAAGTTTGACTACCCAGCAGTGTTGTCTGAAATCACCTAAGAGATGTGAAGCGTGTCAGGAAAGGAGTGCGATGTAACTTGGAGCGTTTGTGATGTTCTTTAAAAGTTTGTGACATCAGCAAGAGTTTTGTGACAGTTCTGTAACATTGCTAGCTGTCCATCTGAATTCTTGCCAGCATCATGAAAGAGTTGTTTGACAGCTCCGTACGGTTCGGTGACATCACCAAGATCCGAGTAAGAAACCCATTGGCCCAGAGACGGAGAGGAGCCTTGAGTGCTTTACGCCCACAGTACCCGAGTCCAGGAGCCTGCAGCGAATGCACGTCACAGACCTCATTAAATACCCATCCTTACCCAATACCCAATACCCATACCTTGTACATTTTTCAGGCTAATTTCAAAGGCTTAACGTTACCAGCGTAGGCGGCAGATGAAGAAAAGCTGCCATGTCTCCCCCAGGAGACCGCTGATACCTTGAATCACCCTTTCACCCCGGAAGAAATTCGCGGGGCAATTTCCCTGTTGAATCCAGGGAGGACACCCGGACCGGACGGGTTACCCCAGAAGTATTACGCTGCCTTCCGAGATGACCTGGTCCCCCACTTGGTGGAGCTCTTCCACCACGTGGTTGAGGAGGGGTCCTTCCCGTCTGAATCCGATGTGGCAACCATTGTGGTCATTCCGAAGACGCAGCAGCCCTCCCTGGAGTGCCCGGATTATGGCCCAATCTCAATGATCAACACGGAGATCAAGATCTTTGCTACTGTACTGATCAATGTGGTTTTATGCTCGCCAGGGGCACCCGTCACTGTATTTGCCGCCTTCACCTGGCCATGGACCACCGCCACCAACTGTCCCCGTATCTGGCATTGCTTTTCGTTGACTTCGAGAAAGCTTTTGATATAGTGGACTGGAGGTACCTGGAGAATGTACAGGAGAGGATGGGCTTTGGCCTTCCCTTCCGCCGCCTGATCAAGGTCCTTTATAGGAACCCTAGGGCCCGCGTCCTCATTAATGGTGAGCTTTCCGAGACATTTCCGATCCGGAGAGGCACCCGTCAGGGTTGCCCGCTCTCACCGCTCCTATTTGCGCTGGTGATTGAGCCACGGGCGGCGCTCATCCGTCAGGACCCTCTCATCCGGGGTTGGGCCTGGGACCTGAGCCAGGTCGATAAGATAGCTCTCTATGCGGACGACGTTCTGCTTTACCTGGCGGATCCGGACTGCTCTGGCCTAGATGCCTGGAGGCTCTCTCTGCGTTTGAGCAGGTCTCGGGGCTTCGACTCAACCCGGCAAAATCAACCTTGGTCCCTCTACATCCCTCTCGGGCGCGTTTTGATTGGCAGGCGGTGATACCACTCCGGAGGCAATCATTCAAATACCTGGGCGTGTGTGCCTGAGCTTGAATGGGCCCTGAATGTCACACCCCTGGTCGCTCGGATGAAGGCAGACCTCAAGAACTGGCAGTCCCTCCCCCTCAACCCACTGGGTAGGAGTGCGCTTTTTAAAACGATGATCCTCCCCCGCTTTCTTTACATTTTGCAGAATATCACTATCCATCTCCCAGGTAGCTGTTTCCGGGAACTGGACGGCGCACTCACCCGGTTTCTGTGGGGGGATGGGTGGGCGGGCGCGAATGTCCCTGGCACACTGTTGTATTCCCCCCTTTGACGGAGGTATGGGGGTTACTAATCTCCACCTCTAATTCTCGGCCACGAGACTCATCGTGATCCACGATTGGTTTGCGGGCGGCTGGTCCGACCCAGCTTACCGGGTGGAGCTCCGAACAATGGACTTTGCACAGATCCAGGGGTTCTTATACGGCTGCTCAGTGCCACAGGCCCTGCCCCAGTCACTAGGACGGTGCTCGTGGCCTGGCGTACAGCCCTCCGTCATGTGCAATGGGACCGGAAGCTCACTAGACAGACGCCGTTGTGGAATGGAGCTTGGATGAGGGAGGTCTCGACCTTGGGGGGAGGGGAGAGAAGGAATGGGGGGGGGGTTCCGCCGCCGGGTCTCTTGAGGGGATCTTGCTGCTTGGAGATGTGTGGGTGGGAGAACACATTCGATCCTTTGCTGACCTACAACAACGTCACGCCCTTCTTCATTCTCAATTCTATAAATACCTACAACTCCAACTCAAGGTGTGCCACCTCTACCTTTGTCTATTGTCTATGAGGAGATGTGTTTTAACTGTGATGCTTGATTTCCTACCAGTGAATTTGAATGTTCTTAAAAATTTCAACAAAATTGATTATCAAAAAAACTAGGTTTGTAGGGGTACAGGGTGACAAGTTAATTATTAATCGATAATTAATGGTAATTATGTAAATTGATCAATTGCTTTTAGTTTTAGACATATATTTTATGTTAATTTGTTTTTATATTAAGAGTTTAATATTTTATGAGCATTCATGTTGTCGTGTGTGTGAGATAACGTATGTGTGTTTAAACTGTCATATTAAGTCCTGTGTTGTTTTTATGTGTGAATTCACGCCACGTACCACCACTTGTGTTTATGATCTTTCTAGGCACAATCACTGGAACGTTGAAAGCTTGCACGCACCAATATGGAGCAAACCACCCATATTGACATGCTGCATGGAAGAAATATTGTGCACCCCTGCTCAAAGGAGAGGGGTTTGTTTCCAATTTCTTTCCATTTATATTTCAGATATACTACGAGAAATAAGAATCGTATGTATTTAGACGCATGCTTTTATTAGTTTTTCTTCAATTATTTTGCTTATCTTTAATTTCCTATTAAGGTTAAATTAGGACTGGCAAACACAGGGCTGGTCCCTGTGTGGTCCTGAGGAAGAGCTAGGGAAAGCTCGAAACATGTTGACCATACACTGATTCCCTTCTCAATTCAATTCAATTTTTCAATTCAATTAGTCTTTATTTCGAATGATAAAAATTCATAAAAGACAATACACAATCATGTACAATATAAAATACACTAGGGATCCCTAGGACTAAAAAAGCACAATACATGACAGTATACATAAAATACATCAAAATGGGACGATCAGTGCAAAGGTGCATTCAGTTTCTTAATTCGAATCAGCCAAGACCATCCCAGGAATCTAGCAACACAAATCACCACAATTTCCGATCTTATTACTTGCATTTTCCTGAGTGCATCACGATAACCACTGCAATTCAGGGATGCACATATGGGTTTTAGCCACTTATTTCTAGGATCACGATAAACAGGGCAACCAAAGAAAAGATGACCAATGCTTTCTTCCTGGTCAAAACACCAAGGACATTTACTTCCTGACTTCGAATCCCATTTAGCAGTAAAGGAATTGACTGGCAAGGTGCCAGTACGAAACTGATGATAAAGCTTGCGATCTAACACCTTGGGTATCAAATCCCAATACTGCTCTAGTACAGGAGTGACCTTGTGCGATAAAAATATTCCTGTTAGATTAGTGTCCAGGGATTGGGTTACCAAAATAGATTTTTTCCATGCCCAAAAGAGCGCTTTAAACTCAGATTTGGATGGAAAAGTAGACCCCCCTGGATTTGACCAGAGCTCAGGAAGGCCCATCATATGTAGGGTGATTCTAACTTCCCTAAACCAGTGTAATTTTTGCGCACCCCATAGTGATTTTACCTCGTCTAGTTCCCGGGCAAAGAGACTAAGCTCGGGAGTGGACCAAAGGCGACGCCAGAGTGACACTATACGATACTGGGCCAGATCATTGATTGGTCTACAACCTAGGTCAAGTAGCAAAGGTTTTATGGGTGCAGACTGCGGGAGACCTGCCAGGTTCCGTAGGAACCTATTTTGTGCCACAGCCAAGCATGATAGATCTTTATGACCCCAGACTTCGGCTCCATATAAGGTTGCAGAAAGGACTTTAGCCTCATAGATCTTAAGGGCGGGGGTAATACGTTTTGTAAAAGAGTTCTTTTGCTCAAGAACCAAACAACCGGCCAGCCTATTAAATTTCAGTTTGGACGTCTCCAGTTGGGAGTTCCAATCGAGATGCTGATCAAGAGTCACACCAAGATATGTCATAACTTTGACCTGCTCAAGTTGGACCCCGTTTAGAGACACCGAACAGGTTGGGGGGGTTTTCTTACAAAAAACCATAAATTTGGTCTTTTCAACATTTATTTGTAGGTCATTTGCATTACAAAACTCCGAAAATCTATTCAGGGCAACCTGGAGCCCTCCTCTTGTTTTCGAAAGGAGGAGGGTGTCGTCTGCAAATATAAGCATAGGATATTTGCGACCACCCAACATTGGTGCATCGGTCTGTATATTGTTAAAATATTCGACGACCTGATTGATAAACAAGAGGAACAAGGTGGGTGCCAGGACACAACCTTGTCGCACCCCACGTTGTACGGGGAAACATTCTGTTACCTGCCCCTGGCTACCCCATCTTACCTGAGCGAAATTATCCTCGTGTAAGCGCTGAACGAGACTCAAAAGCTCTAAGGGAAGACCCATTGATCTAAGAGCTTCCCATAGCTTCTTCCTTGGGACTAAGTCAAAAGCCGACTTAAGGTCGACAAACGCGGCGTATATTACGCCGCCACCCAACAGAACCACTTTCCAAAAAAGAAGTGAAAACCGGAGAACCTGGTCAATAGTACTGATGCCAAACCTGAATCCTGCCTGCATAGGAGAGAGTATGTTATTGGTGTCGATCCATTCCTGGATTCTTACTAAAATCATCCTAGACACAATCTTCTGAAGCGCATCGATCAGACTAATTGGCCGATAATTATTTGGGATGGAGCGATCACCCTTCTTATATACTGGCAGGATTTCCGCACCTTTCCAGGATTTTGGGATCTCTGCGCCTGCGGCTATGTAATTGGCCAATAGCGTGATATAAGGAACCCATAAGTCAGGATTAAGCTTAAAAAGATCAGCGGGAATAACATCTAGGCCGGGGGCTTTTCCCGACTGGACTGACTCCAAGGCTTGTAAGGCATCAGTTTCCAGAAAGATAAGTCTGTCTCCTGGTGATTGTAGAGGACTCTGTGGGATGGTTGCTATTGTGTGATCTAGGGCTATATTTGGGTCATTGAATTGTGCTGCAAAAAATTTAACCCAAGATTGCGCTGACACGTGATTATTGGGTGTTTGGGCGACTGAAGCCCTTCCCCTCCTCACGATCAGCCAAAATTCAGTTGGATTGGAAGACTCACAGGCTCTAAGAAGAGCGAGCCAGTAAGAGTCATCCCAATCCCGCTTGGCCGCCCAAAGAGTTTGTTTGTAACGCTGCCTAGCAACCCTAATATCTGCGGTATTCCTAGCCTTAACAGCATCTATTAGGCTGCTATGAGCTGCTCTGCAGCTCTTGTCATACCATTTTTTGTGCGCCTTAGTGGGGGCAGCTTTAGGGGGCTTAGTAAGGAGGTTTTTGAGACTCATAAAACACTCCTCATGGAGATTGATGAAGGTTGGGTCAACCGCACCAAAAGAGGATAGTGGTGGCATCTTGCTCCTCGTGCTCCTGACCTTCTCCTCTAACTCGGCAATAAGCGCTAAATCATCCAACACTCTGGTCCACTTTACGCGACGTCTATTGTCACACAAGACTACGTCAGATGTCAGGCAATTAGTTCCACAGGCTTGCTCACCCAAGCCGGTGACCAAAATCTCGAGTGAAAGAGGATTGTGATCGCTCTCTGGACGGGGCTCTACCACCATATCTCGCACAATCGACCAATATTCAATATTGATCAAAATGTAGTCGATACGGCTAGAGCTTAAACCATTGTCAAAGGTATTTGTCCCTAATCTATCAGAGCGCGTGCACCCATTAACAGCCCGAAGGCCCCGTTCCAAACAGAGGCCCAGCCAATGAAGTGCTGCCTCAGTACCCCTAACTCCCCTAGAGATAGTTAACGGAGGGATATTCCAAGCTGTGTCCTCCTCAGCACCCACGTCCTCAGCCAAAGTAAGTATGGGCTCAAAGGAGGAGTTCAAATCGCCCGCTACCATAACGATCTGATCGGCTGTGAGGTTCTTCAGTACCTGGTCAAGGTGGGATGTCACGGTTTGTTTCCTCCCACCCTGGCAGCCACGAGCATAGACATTAACCAAAAAAAAATCGATGGCATTGGCTTTACTCAAGGTGATACACAGAAGATCCAGGCTCTCTACCAAAGTTTCCTTGCCATGAAAGCCCAGATTGTTTTTAATCCAGATGGTTAAGCCACCTGAGGCCCTACCCTTAATACTCGGAGTGGCGGGTTTTGAGAAATTAAGATAACCCACCCTATATAAGGGGACTGTTGACCAAGTTTCCTGGAAGATAATGATATCATATAGGTCGATAAAGTTGGTCCAGTCGACGTTATCCAGGCGTCCCCTTAGCCCTGCGATGTTCCAGGATACCACTCTCAATGGGTTATCCATACCGTTTACTTGGTGGGTGGAAGCCAGACCCTGCACGTCAACCCCAGACATAGCCGGAACAACGCTAGGGTCTGGTGGTGAATACAGGTTTCCAGACATACTGGGTCCAGAACTTAACGAAGTTAGAATGGTGGATTGGGCTGCCTCCCTAGTATAGGGAGAGTTCGTCAGATTTCTGGAAGGGGTTAAACTGACACCAGATTTTATGGGGGTGGTAAATGGGCCTGTCGCCCTAGTAAGCGGGAGGTTATTTAATGACGATATGTCGACAGACCCCCCATGTCAATCGACATCCTCCAGACAACCAAACGTATTTGATGTCGGTGCCCCCTGCCACCAATTGTGCTGGGTGTACCCATCAGCCATATGCGTTGGCTGTCTAGAGTGCTGAACATTTGACCATAAGGCCTCCTTCATGGGTTGATGTCTAGGAGGGTAAAAGAAAGTAAGGGGCCTCACAACGATAGTAGAGTTAGCTCCATAGGATGGCCGTGCGCAAAGATGCTGGGCTGTGTGGGGGTCGGCAAAGGAAACCACAACACAGTCACCCGCTATAGACTTATGCGTGGGGCCTATCCAGGGCACTCTCCGTACCATTAGGACACTACTTCTATACTGACCAGGGAGCTGTTTATTAGTATTAAGCCAATGAATGACCTTGTTTTTTAGGGAAAGATCATTCTCCTGAGAATAAGGGTCCAATTCAGGAACACCAGCTAAAATGATGACATAGGACCCTGCTTCAGGGGGTAAATCAATAAACCCTCCACGAAAGTTAGAGCGGGTAGCCTGTCGAGGTAGATATTTCGTGCGTTCGGGCCTTGAATATTGGTGAACTGCTACTCTTGGGACAGGATTCTGTCTATTGGCAGGTTTTTGCAAAGGAAGAGATAATGGTACAACTAAACTAGGGGTAGGTACTGCAGGATTGGGAATAATGGTGCGGGGCTTAGGTGTTGGTTTTGATACTGACAAGGTCACAGGGTTACTTACAGATACATGCGGGGGAGATGGTATGGGGACAGGTGCCTTGGGTTGGAGAGTAGGGTCGGTTACACATGGAAGCTTAGCTTCCATGTTTTTTAGGCTTAAACTAGCCAGGGTGACTATGGTCCTGTCCATTTCCAGCAAGTTGTTCTCTAT
The DNA here is from genome assembly GCF_964261635.1 of Lissotriton helveticus. Taxonomy (NCBI): domain Eukaryota; kingdom Metazoa; phylum Chordata; class Amphibia; order Caudata; family Salamandridae; genus Lissotriton; species Lissotriton helveticus. Next base: position 1,352,330,103 of record NC_136059.1, on the reverse strand, counting down.
GCGGGAGAGTCTTAATTCCAGAGGGGATAGTAATTGCTTAAGCGTGCCCCAAACTATCTTAAGGAATTCTTCATCCCCCTCCCTTCCTTTCACGGGACAGCTCTCCCGACTCTCTAGATTAACCACACTATTCTTCTCTGGGGAGGTGATAAGGATGGTATCTTCCACCAGGCTAGATGAACTGGGAACGTGTTCCCCCCCCATACCACTAGGAGTTATATTCTGACTATCAACTTTCGCCCCAAGAGAGCCCATGGCACGTCTGTGATTAAAAAACTGTGATCTTGCCATTTTGGCTTTCTTTCGTGCATAAATAGACCTCGCTAGACATTTCTTTTTAAGGGTTGCTGCTTTCTTGGCACTACACGATCTGGTAATTAGGTTAGTTTTAGAAAAAGAAGAAGAAATGGGGCCTATACCATTAATTAGTGGGACAAGGGCTTTGCTTTGCTGCACTGGAGGTGGGGTGGGGGTAGGGGGGAAATTTATTAGGGTTGATGGCGGTGCGGGATGAATAGCTGCCGTTGTTATTATTAAGGGCCGGGGAGCTATGGTACGATCAGGAGTACGGGCAGATGCAATATTCCCCAAGGATGATTTTTTTGTGCTGGCTATATGTTCTGACAGCCTTCTTGCAGCATCAAGTTCTAGAGAGACCTTGTGCTGCATTTTACTAATTTCTTCGTCAATGGCCAGGTTGGTTTTGACCAAGAAATCATCCAGGGTTCGATTACAATTGCTAGCAGCCATAAGGGTTTTGCTCCGACTACCCCGTGAGCACATTTTACAGAATACAAGTGGATAAATAACAATACAAACAACAATAAAACTGTAAAATGTACCAACAAGGGGGGGTGGCCCAGCCCAGTCCTCTTAGTCCTCGAACGGCCTCAAACGGCCCGCTCTTTGCCCGGTCTTCGCCCCGGGCTGCGTCCCGCGCTGCGGGAGTGTTGGGACAATAAATAAGTGGCCAGGTAAGACAAGGGGGCGTGGCAGCAGGGAGAGCGGACCGGATGTCAAGCAATGGTCTAGCAGGGACTCCTGGGCAATGGAGTCCCCTGCACGCTCGCAGCCCCGCTGACCGCACTCACCCGGTAGCCGGTGTCCAAGGCAGCGAAGCGGCACCCGCAGAGCGGGTGCGGCGAGTCGTCCTGCAGAGTCCTGAAAGGTACAGGGAATACCACTGTAGTTACGAGGTCAGCGACCAGATGATCCTCCAAAGTGCCTCTGTGCTTGTGATTGCGTCCCGCAGGTGAAGAGAGGAAGAGGGTTTTTAAAACGGCTAGGGGCGGGGGGCGGCAGCAGGGAGAGCGGACCGGATGTCAAGCAATGGTCTAGCAGGGACTCCTGGGCAATGGAGTCCCCTGCACGCTCGCAGCCCCGCTGACCGCACTCACCCGGTAGCCGGTGTCCAAGGCAGCGAAGCGGCACCCGCAGAGCGGGTGCGGCGAGTCGTCCTGCAGAGTTCTGAAAGGTACAGGGAATACCACTGTAGTTACGAGGTCAGCGACCAGATGATCCTCCAAAGTGCCTCTGTGCTTGTGATTGCGTCCCGCAGGTGAAGAGAGGAAGAGGGTTTTTAAAACGGCTAGGGGCGGGGGGCGGCAGCAGGGAGAGCGGACCGGATGTCAAGCAATGGTCTAGCAGGGACTCCTGGGCAATGGAGTCCCCTGCACGCTCGCAGCCCCGCTGACCGCACTCACCCGGTAGCCGGTGTCCAAGGCAGCGAAGCGGCACCCGCAGAGCGGGTGCGGCGAGTCGTCCTGCAGAGTCCTGAAAGGTACAGGGAATACCACTGTAGTTACGAGGTCAGCGACCAGATGATCCTCCAAAGTGCCTCTGTGCTTGTGATTGCGTCCCCTTCTCATTATAGATTGGTACACAGTGTCCACCCCATTTTTAACCATACCCACCTAGGAGCAGGAATAAAAATTATTTTAGGCCCATAAGAACAGTATTTTTAAAATCACTAACACCCACTCCACATCACATTGCACTACACATAGTCTTCCAAAAAAGTGCTCCTACGTAATCTGCAAGTCGTAGCACAACCCAGTTTGTAGAGAGCTGGGATGGCCCCAATGATGAAGCATGTCACCATGGGGAAACCCTGGTGAGTGAGGGGACTCAAGAAATATTTTTTTCTTTCTTCAGGGCTTGTTTCCGCCCACAGTGGCCAGTAGCCTAAAACCACGAACTAGGTCTTTGAACCCAACACTCTGGGTTTTGTTTGGTTATTCATGGGGTTAGTCATATATGCAATGTGTATGAAGTAAGTATAGGGACATGATATTTCAGCAAATTCAATTTTTGCCACCATATTGTTTACTTCGATATGGTGTCTGATCTGTGGAGGGTTGTAGAATGGAGAGGCAAAGAGTGGAGCAATGTTCAGTGGAGTGGAGTAGCGTGGAGAGGCAGAGAGTTGAGTGGCATAGAGTAGAGCGGGGTAAAGTGTGGTGTAATGGCGTAGAGTGGTGCAGAGGTTTGCACAGCAGAGGCCCACACAGCAGTGGGGCGCAGAGTGTTGTAGAGTGGAGTAGCTGGAGGGAAGTAGATTGGCCTAGAGTTAAGAGTCAGATTGGTGTAGAGTGTCGCTGAGTGGCATAGAGTGGGGTAGGGTGTTGCAGAGTAGATTGGAGTGGAGTGACGTACAGTGGAGGGACGCTGAGTGGAGTAAAGTGTTGAAGAGCGGAGTTAAGTGTCAGAGTAGACTGGAGTGCTGTAGAGAGGAACAATGTGGCATGGAGTGTAGTAGAGTGTAAAGGCATAGTGTTATAGATTGTAGAGTGGCATAGAGTGGAGTGTCGTAGACAGGAATAGTTGGCCTTAAGTGAAGGGCCTTAGATTGGAGCACCGTATAGTGTATCAAAAGGACTAGAGTGGCGTAGGGTAGTGTGGAGTTGCATAGAGTGGAGTAGAGTGTAGTGGATGGCATAGAGTGTCGTAAAGTGAAGTGGAGAGGAGTATGCATGGTGTGGTAGTGCACTGCAATTCCAGACAATACATTTTCAGTTGAAATGACCATTACATTTACAGATACATACAGTTTTACTGATAAAATTATACAGCACACAAAAGATAATGTGTGGCACTGGCATCACCTAGTGCATTGATTTGTTTTGATCATATTCAACTATTTGTTTCCAGCACACTTCAGAATTACAAAAAAAGTGTTTCATTAGTGCTTTCGAATTCTAATATATTCTGAAAGATTTGCACAGTTCATTTACAGTTACATTTTGTTGCATGCTAGAAAAAAGCCTTAAGTAAGTCCAAATAAATTGTAGAGGGCACAGACCCAAAGGTGTCCCGGCACTAGCAAATCCCCACAGCTGCGACAGAGGCAGGGAAAGCAAATGAAAAAGAAGAGAATACCTTACACAGAATCAAGAGGAAGAAAGTCACCCCCTTTCACAACCCCAGTTCGTCAGATAAAGCCTATCACTTTGAAGTCATAGAAAGAAAACTAAACCCCAAACTCCCTCGAAAAATAGATCCTGACATTTGACCTCTGTCTTTGAGTAAACAGCAAATGTGACAAAAACAAAATGTAAAGGCTGATTTACAGAAAGCGAGCACTCAAGGCAGAATAAAACAAGCAATGGTAAACTGGCTATACTACACGGAAGGGACGAAGACCAGGTGGACAGCCTAACACAAATAAAGCCACCAAATAGAAAAAAATGTAATGCGAGTTAAAAACCAGAAAACTAAAGGCAACAATGGGCATAATGCATTCCTAGGACAGCTTTTTGAATGTCCCCAATATGTCTTTAGCAAACCAGACAGACCTCACAAGCATTTACAATGCAATAGGTCTCGCAATGACATTATTTTGAGCTATTGGCATTGTAAATGACAGTTTTTTATTTCCTTTATAAAAAACAAAGAAAATGTTCTAAAGCAAAATGGCAAACGCTAACTTTTTTTGTAACTGTGAAATCTATTGCATTGCATTTGTACTAGTGTGAGTTATTGGTATTGTAAATGGTACTGGTCATTTCACTAAGAGGAAGGGTACACAAGCATTTGCAATGCAATAGGGTTCGTACTTGTGTACTTGTCCCTCCCCGGGGCGTACATGTCACCTAGTCCTTCTATTTTTGTGAAATGTCCTGGTTTTTGGCTTTAAAATTCTGATCACCCTACGTCGGAGGGATGGTCGGAAGCAGAAGCGAGGAGGCCGGATGGGGTCAATATTGAAGGTGTTTATTATAAGATGGCATACAAGTAACTTCAATGTTTAACAGAAATGGGTGTCAGGATGGGTCGGGACAATGTTCTTCCACCAGGGTTTCTTCTGTTCCGTCTTCTCTTCTGAATATCGGGTGGATTCTATCCCACGTTGGGAAACCTATGACGGGTTTCAGTTGGTCGGTTTCTTTGAAACCTATTACGGGTTACAAAAGGAAGTGGGTGGCCCGGAGCTGGGTGTACCTCGGAACAGAGAAAAGTGGCGTCAGTATCTACCTATACTAGGGAGGGGTTACCGTCACCAGACCCACGTGAGGTAGAAGGCAGTAATGTAGTGACAATTAAGGAAAACCAAGATTGTGCGTTCTCAGGGCGTCCTATTTGGAGTATCCCCAAGTGGAGGGAAATAGGGAAAAGTGAGGCAACAGGATAAGGTTGATTAATGAGAGGGGGGGGGGGTAGCAGGATATCGTAAAGCAGAAGGAGCTAATGAGACCTAGGCGTCTTGTTGCTGAGTCGGTTACAAAAAGGAGATGCTTAGAGCATGCAAGCCCTCCCTTCTCAGCCCGATGCAGAGCCCTCCCCTTACCTGGACACCTGCCCGCCACATACCGCACTAGCCACAACTCTCCTGAGTCGTGGCGGCTTGCTCGTCCTCCGGGCTCCACCACTCTTCACTCCAGCTTTCTTCTTCCTCTTCTCGGTGTTCTTCGGTCTCCGCGTCAGCATCTCCTCCTGGCACCTCCAGACTCGCGCAGCGATCGTCTTCCGGGGTCTCCAACACAGGACAAACCAGTCTGGTGGCTTCACGCTTTCAAGCGGCCGCTGTTCTTGGCAGAAAGGTCCTGATTGGCTACTGCTGTAGGTGGTCCCGCCCCTCCAAGAGTCTGCTACATCCGGGTCACTGCTGGCAGACTGTGTGAGGAGGGAAGAGTTGCGAGTTAACGCGGAGGACATGACTCCGTTGTCGTCATCTGGCATACTTTGGTAAGGTATCCATTGTAGGTTAGCGTTCTGTCCTGTCTCATGTATGGGGAGGGGCCCTTCCTCACACCCTACTTTTAGGCGCTTCAATGTAATGAAAAGTGGAGCTCGCGGAGAGGGCTGTTTTCAAGCCCCTTTCTCCATCCCCTCCCCCTCGATCGTAACCTAGGACTTGAAGTTAAAGGAAAATGCTACTTACCAGTATGCATCTGTTCTTGGCATGTAGAGATGCAGATTCACACACTATGCATAGATCACCATCTGGTGTTGGGCCTGGATGTTTGCAGTTTGTTATTGTTTTGGAACAAGTCTTTGGACGTCACAAGATAGGTGACTCCTCCTTTGAACAATAGTGTGCATGGGAACCGACTTCATCTTCAGATTGTTTTTTCGCCAAGAAGGGAAATGATAGAGTTTTGTGAGAACAGAAAGAGAAGTCCATGCATGTTGTACTTAATTAAGATAATACTGGAACAGATAAAGGTAGCCAGGGAGGTGGGTGTGCATGTGTAAATCGGCAGCTCAACACGCCAAGAACAGATGCATACTGGTAAGTAGCATTTTCCGTTCGAGGCACATGAGCTGCAGATCACACACTATGAATAGATTCCATAGCAGTACTGTCCCTTTAGCGGCGACCACCAGTATCTGTTGCAGTAGTCTGAAATAGTGTTTTGAGTACAGCCTGGCCCACACTAGCTTGTTGTTTTGCTTGCACATCTACACAATAGTGTTTTGTGAATGTGTGCGGTGTAGACCATGTAGCTGCTTTGCAGATATCATCTAAGGGAATGTTTCCTAGAAAAGCCATGGAAGCCTCTATTTTGCGAGTGGAATGAGCTTTAGGGGGAATAGAAGGTGTATGTTTTACTTTTAATAGCAAATCTGTATACACTTGACGATCCACCTTGCAATTCCAGACTTTGATATGGGATTGCCTTTATGTGGTGGTGAGAAGGAAACAAAAAGTTTTTTTGTTTTGCGAAAAGGTTTTGTTCCATTAATGTAGTAGAGAAGTGCTCTTTTTACATCTAGTGTATGAAGAGCTCTTATTGCAACTGTTTGTGGTTGCGAGAAGAATACTGGCAACTCTACAGACTGGTTGAGATGGAAGGGAGTAATAACTTTTGGAAGGAATTTGGGATTTGTTCTGAGATCCACTTCATTATGATAAAGTTGTAAAAATGGTTTTTGAATAGTTAGTGCCTGTAGCTCACTGACTCTTCTGAGAGATGCAATAGCGACAAGAAAAGCGACTTTCCCTGTAAGAAATTGTAGCTCACAATCATGCACAGGTTCAAATGGAGGACCCATTAACCTAGTGAGGACGATGTTTAGATTCCACACTGAAGAGGGTGGTACTCTGGGAGGAATTATTCTTTTGAGGCCTTCTATAAATGCTTTAATGGCAGGTACCCTGAATAATGATAGATGCTGTCTATTTTGCAGATAGGCTGCTATGGCAGTAAGATGAAATCTGATTGATGTGTATGCTAGATTACATCTTTGAAGATGTAGTAGGTAACATATGATGAGTTGAATAGACGCATCTAGAGGATTGATTGTGTTATTGGTACAGTATATTACAAATCTTTTCCACTTGGCTGCATAGCAGGCTCTAGTGGTGGGATGTCTAGCTTCTTTGATAACATTGATACAACCAGGTTAAAGATTGATATAACCAAATTCTAGGACTTCAGGAGCCAGATCGCCAGATTGAGCTGTGCTGGATCTGGGTGTCTGATCTCTCCATGGTTCTGTGTGAAGAGTTGTGGAGAGAGATGCAGTTTTTGGTGCGGGACTACTGATAGTCCCTGCAAGGTTATGTACCAGGGTTGTCTGGCCCATGTTGGAGCAACTAGGCTCAGTGTTAGTGACTGTTGCAGCTTGCGTACCACTAGTGGAAAGAGTGGGAGAGGCGGAAAAGCGTATGCAAATCTGCCTGACCAATTCATCCATATCGCATTACCTTTGGACAATGGGTATGGATATATGGCGGCGAAGCTTGGGCATTTTGTGTTTAAATGTGTGGCGAAGAGATCTATCTCTGGATGTCCCCACATTTGGAATAATGGTTGGAGGACTTGTGGGTGAAGTTCCTACTTATGAATCTGTTGTGTCTGACGACTTAACAGACTTGCCATCTGATTCTGTATTCCTGGAAGATGTTGGGCTAAAAGGAATATGTTTTGACCAATTGCCCATCTTCATATGCTCTGTGCTAGTTGGGAGAGCTGCAGAGAGTGCCTCCACCCTTGTTTTTGTAGATAATACATCGCTGTTATATTGTCCGTCTGGACTAAACAGCTTTTTTTGATACGTGTTTCTGGAATGCTTTTAATGCCAGAAATATTGCTAGTAACTCCAAATGATTGATGTGGAGTAGCTTTTGTTTGTTGTGGTGTCCACCTGCCTTGTATGGTGTGATGTAGTAGATGAGCTCCCCAGCCGGTGAGCGATGCGTCAGCTGTTAGCATGATTTGTGGAACCGGCTCTAGGAACGGTCGCCCTTTGGAAAGGTTTTGAGTGTTCCAATACTGCAGAGAGCAATGTGTGCTGATGTCCCCCAACAACAGATCTGTTAACTGACCTTGAGCTTGGTTGCACTGATGTGCTAAGCATTCCTGTAAGGGGCGCATCTGGAGTCTTGTGAGAGATGCAAGAGGCCATCATCCCTATTAGTTGCATAAACACTCGAGCTGGCAAGGAGTGTTGCGGTTGGAATTTTGTTATAAGGGCCTGCATACTTGCTATCCTGGCCCTAGTCGCCCCAGCACCAGGAAATGGCGGGTAGGTGGGGCTGACTCCTGAAGACCCGTGTCTGGTGAAGACCGGGAGCAGCGGGCCTCGGCGTAACGTTTATTTGAAGCTGGCGGCCTCCGTGACTTCTTTATGTGCTTACCTGTATTAGTCGAGTGACGTCTGCAGGAACAACTTTGTGACCTCCCCCCCGAATAGGAGCCCTAGCTCGAGATGGAGACCGGCGGTTCGAGGACTCCGAATGGGACATCTGGGCAGACAACAACTTCATCTGATGCTCCCGCAGGGACTTCGGTTTCAGCTGCCGGCAGATGTCGCACTCCTCAGAGTTGTGGTGCTTTCCCAAGCACCATGTACAGATCTCATGCGGATCTGTCGCCGACATCTGCCACATACAGGTTCCACACGACTTAAAGCCCATAGGCATAGCACACTATTCCTGGATGCTAAATGGCATCAAAAAGGCCTGAAAACAAGAATCAGGCCAGAGGCTCCCATAAGCAGAGGATCTGCTTCAACAACCATACCCCTGGTGCCAGCCAAGAAGCACCAGACCAACCCTCTCGGCACCCGCCGAGTCCGGCATGTGCCAGAGTGAACCAAGACCAAGAGGATGTCCCTCCTGCGACTGGGAACCGAAGTCCAGTGCCCAAAGACCCTCCTCGATGAACCAGACGACACCTGCAGCCTCAGAACCAGGGACCCCTCCAACCGCGACCAGCCGAGGGTAAGATTTCCCGATGCCCAAAGACACCCCTGCATCCGCCGCCCTGCAGCCCCTTGTGCCTTCTTTTGGAGCAACTACCTCTTCTCCGAGATCACAACTCACCTCTCGAAGTGGTGGTCGCACCTGAAGAATCACCGCCCTCGAGGCTGCAGCCTTTGTTCCATTTTTACCTTTCCGATTGAATAACATTGAGCGCCCGATGCCTCAAAAGCACCCTGCACCCAGCCGCCCGAGTGTCCCTGGCCGTGCACCCTGTGTCCTATCCTACTTCCCCATTTGCCCTGAGCAAGTGACCAGGAGCCCAGCTCCCACAGCCGCGTGGCCTGCTATCCAGCAGCCACCAACCGAAGGCCCCCTGCCTCTCATTGGATAACATTAAGCCTAACTACCTCTGCACCCGGCTGTCCCTGTGCCGCTGTGGGTGTACCAACTGTACCTACCTGACCCTGGGGGAACCCTGAGTCTATGCCCAGAACCTTAACTTCACTGGTCGAGTACTCACCTGGAAACTCACTTTTCTGCCATAGGATAACATTGACTGGTTTGACTCGAAAAATCTTCTAAGTGTGAAGTTTTGAAACTCTAAAATATTCCTATAAAATCAGCAGAATCCCGAATTCCGAAGTTCTCACCTGTGATCAGGAGAGAAGCCAGTACTGTACCTTGTAGCCCAGTACTGAACCGCAAAAGTAATCCTAACCGGGTTTGCTAGTAACCTTAATTTTCTCCATAGGAATCCATTGTCTGCTTTTCTATGAAATTTCTTCAAAGTGTCTACTTTTGAAAACTTGAAATATTCCTTAAAAATCGTACCAACTACTAAAACGTAATTACTCACCTGTCTTAAGTAGAGATCCCAGTGCTGGACCTAGGAGCCCAGTACTGGATTGCAAAAGTAACGAGAACGTACTTTACCTGTATCCTGGATTTTCACCCATTGGATAACTTTGCTAGATTTAATCTGAAAAGTTTCGAAGTGTGAACTTTTAAAATATGTTTATATTCCTTAAAAAGCATTGCAATAACCAAAACGTTTTTACTAAACTGTTTTCAGCTTACACCCCATGACTGAATCTAGGATCCAGTCCTGGAATTACAAAAGTAATCTACAAAGTAATGAACTGCATTTTTGTAGAAAATCCCATTGAACTCAATGTTAAATTGTGTTTAGAATTGTGTTGCCTACTGCAACCCTGTACCTATTGTGTTTACTAAGTTGTTACCGTTTTGCAAAGTAATTACCTGAGATCACTCATAATTGAGAAAAGTATATTTTGATACCTGTTGGTTCTAAAAATAAAACAACTATATTTTTTGATATAAAAACAATTGGCCTGGAGTTCAGTCCTTGAGTGTGTGAAACCTTTTGCTGACTGAGCGTGTACAACAAATGCTTTACACTGTCCTCTGGTACTGCTTTACTGCTCGACCAAGCTACCACTTTTGAGAGTAAGGTCAGCCCTGACTTTAACCCCTGTTATACTTCTGGGGTTTGTGGCCTCTAAACACACTGTACCTTATTTTGGTCCAGTATATATAGAGCCACTTTCTCACACTTATAGATTCCAGGATATTCCTTTGTTTTTCAGGCCACAATAAAATAACAAAATAAACATATCTTGAATCAAAGACACCAAAATAAACTTTCTGTACGTCAAAAGGAAAACTAAAGGTAATGGAGGCCAAGCTTTCACCAAAGGCAGTTATGGATCAGCTTTACTGCTCCACTTGTTTGGTTGAATACAGATGCCCCAAAGTTCCCAATTACGTTCCCATACCAATAAACTTAGCCAAATCTCAGGCAAACTCAAAAACAATTTGCCAGCTTACGTAACACACGTGGCCCGTGCAGGACATTAGAATGGATAAATTAAGTCATGGGCTCCTGTTGCGATGTCTAGATCTGACCCAAAAGCCACTGGGTCTTTTTTTCAAGTTGGCCTGAGCCAAATGATAAGCTCACATGTGAACTTATATCACGAAATACATTCTCTCTCCCCATTTGAACCAAACTATTTAGTATGAAAACACATCCCACAAAAACATTAATGGAAGATAAAAAATAATTCCTTACCCAAACCCTTCAAGAGATGTGTCAAATTCAACAAAAGCAGGCGTAACCGATGATCCATGAAGTCTAATATCATGTGGGGTCGTCATAGAGACCAAACACTTCACTCTAGTCAAGGGCACTGTGCTTCCATCTGCAGATTTTACCAGGCTCCGGTTTATCCGATAGGGGTTGTCGTCATTCATTCCAAATACATTGTCGGACCCCAAGCCTTCAGTTGACATAATCATGCTAGCTACAATAATAAAAGAAAAAATAGGTGTCACAAAACTACAATATATGGCATAAAACTGTGGCATACATAATTGTGTGGTGTAATGTAAACCAATGTATTGAGCAGTCAATACAGAGTATTTATTTATATTTTTTTAACACCAGTTTTACTATTCTGTTCTTTTGTATCCGAAAGCTCGGATTTAGGGAAACAATAGTAAGCAAGCACGAAAAGAGGCAAAACTGCCCTCCAGCAGCTTTGCCTAAGACATAGTTGTCTTAGATTATCACTTCCTGATCCTAAGATTCCTTTTTCCTTTTTCTCATTACCTCCCAATAACCTTTTTCTCATTGCCTCACATCCATTTTCTTCAGCTCCAATCTCTTTTGTAGATGCCTCTGCATGAGTGGATAACAAACATCACTTATATAATTGGTATCTAAAACAATACATTGACAGTAGCCAACTATCAGTGTAAACAGACAAGGTTGTTACTGGCATTGTAGTTCACTCACACAGTTAGTGGAACACAATTGCTTTTAAATAGATCTACTCCTTGCTAACCATCATCATTGTATATTATTCTACTGACAAGAAAGAAAGCTGAAGACCAGTGCGCATGGCTCCTTGTTTACAGGAAAGGCTACCTCCTTTAACTCTGCACATAGGCATTTTTAGGTCTTGCTGAGCCAGCGCATGCGCTGCTCTGCAAGACATTTAGTAAACAAGCTGTCAGGAATGGCTTCCTGGTAGGGCATTCACGGTTAGCTTCCCCCATCAACAAGTATTCTATGTTGACAAAGACCCCTTGCTCCTCAATAGGTTGGTGCGCATTGGTTTCTAAATATCGCTGGAGGCAGGTCAGGCACTTCCCTGTTGCCACTGTTTGCTCTTGCGGTTAGCGTTCTAGTGGCCCCAGTGATTGTAGGCACAGCTGCATGTGAAGCGCGAGCGTTTATCTAACGTCGCACTTCAACCGTCTATTTTCGGGAGGCGGATGTTTTGTTTGCGCTCTCCTGTTCTAGTTTGGCCAGAGTTCTTATACCCAGAATATTACCTGGCATTTATATATTCTTCGACTCCTGGCTCCGTTGGCAGCTATTCCAGAGAGCTGTAATTTTGTTAGCTCGCCACACGGAATTTCGGAACTGGCGTTTGACTCGCGCTGGGTTCTGCTTCAGCCTATCTAAGTTTCCTGTCAGAGAGCCTCGTCTTAGTGAACCCAGCAGCGGTGGCAGCAGTCTCCTCTCAGGCTCATTTTCCAGAGGCAGCTTTCACCGTGTTTGGGTGAGACCTTTCCTTATTTTCGAATTCGATATTAATAAGGAGATATGCTAAATGCCACACAGTGTTCATAGACATTTCCTACAGAGACTTGTTTATAGTTGAGTGTCACTACAGCTAAGACTTTGAGCTCGAATAAAAGTCTCTGTCATGAAGGGTTTATTTTGCTCATGAAGTAATGAGTATACAGAGAAGTCCATCATTGTAGTGAACACTAAGAATACTCATACCTGGAGTTGAAGCATCTATTTGTTAATCTAGAGCGCCCTCTGCTGACCTATTTTGGCGCAACCTTTGGAACTGAACATTTCGACATTGGCATTTGGAATATAGTGGAGTACAGTTACCAGTGAATCCTTCTTCAGAACAGTCTCTACAAGTAGATAATAATATATATATATATTCTTGTGTACCACCTTTATCTTCAGACTCCTCTCCTACTAGTGTTCCACTTTTGCTGATGTTCTTTGCATTAAAGTTCCATTTAGAGATTTACTAGAGAGAGGCTAAATCCCACACTAAGACAGGTAAAGAATAGAGAGAGATTGTGAATTTAGATTTACTGTTTAACTATGTGCAGGAACTTAGTAACGTTTTGTTAAATCTTGTAGGAAGAACATTCATCTCATCAGAACAATCGAGGTGAAGATTCTTGTGTGGGCAGTCTCTCTGTTTTTCTCTTCCACTTCCCCTTTCCCCCGTGTCACTGAGGCCAGAGAAATCTGGCACAGTGGTGTGAGGGAGTTGGGAGCTCGCATCATCTTCAGCCTGGCACTCCCGCGGATATCAGGAAATTTCAGGTACTAATCTGACAGATTGAAGTGCCCGCGGTTGCTTTCCGCTTGGGTGCCATGGCTGAAGAATTAGATGTTAAGGCCCTGGGGTCTATTTTGGAAAGCTTACAGAAGCGGTTGATAGAGACCAGAGAAGAAGTTAGGAAATCAAATCAAGAAACTAGTTTCCTTCGACAACGGTTAAATGAACTCACAGTAAGCCCTAGACCAGATTTTGGGGGTCAGAAATCTCAAACCGTTAATCCATCTCCATCTTCCTCTGAGCTTACTACTCAGGTGGTGCATGCCATGTCCCCAACCATCCCGCTAGCTCCACCAGAAAGGTTTATGGGAGATCCAAATAAAGCACAGGTATTTGTCACGCAGTGTTCGTTGCATTTTCTTTGCAAACCAATAATTTTCAAGGAGGATCAGTCCAAGGTGGCGTTCATGCTGTCGTACCTCAGTGGGGATGCCGCGGCTTGGTCTTTACCATTTGTGTCTACCAATGATCCCATGTTATACAACTTTGAAGAGTTCAAGACGGAATTTTAACGAATTTTTGATCGGAGAGTAATCTCGCAAACCACAGACAATGAGCTTCTTGATTTCTTTGCAAACCAATAATTTTCAAGGAGGATCAGTCCAAGGTGGCGTTCATGCTGTCGTACCTCAGTGGGGATGCCGCGGCTTGGTCTTTACCATTTGTGTCTACCAATGATCCCATGTTATACAACTTTGAAGAGTTCAAGACGGAATTTTAACGAATTTTTGATCGGAGAGTAATCTCGCAAACCACAGACAATGAGCTTCTTGATTTGAAACAGGGGAATCGTGAACTAGTGGCACACTTAGCACAGTTCAACAAACTTATTGTGGAAACAAAGTGGCCTTCAGAAAAAAGAGCGGCAATTTTCTACCGAGGTCTAAGAGATGAACTAAAGGATGGCCTAGCTCAGATTCCCAAAAGACCCACTGATGTTTCAGAGTTGATTGACCTGGTTCTTCAGATTGATCAGAGACAATCTGAGAGGCGTTCAGAGCGGCGTAAGGAAAATCGATCTATTCCTCCTAGGTTTGATCGGATTCGCTCTGAAGGAATAAAACCCAAGGATGAAGCTATCGTTGAAGAACCGATGCAAATAGGAACTGTCCGTGGTCCATTGAGTAAGGAAGAACGTGAAAAGAGAAGAGTCGGAAAATTATGTATGTATTGTGGAGGTTCAGGCCATTTTGTCAAGGAGTGTCCCCGAAGCCCTAAGACATCGTCATGGGTAAAAGAGAAGCTCCACCAGTAGACGGAGTTGCTCTGGTGGATGCAGAATCTAAATCAACTCCTCTTGAACAGTCCTTGTCCAATACTATGCAGTTCTCCGCTCCGCATCTCATTCTTTCTTGTCAAATTCATTTTGGAAAAGATCAATGTGCAACTGTAGCAACTATGATTGACTCTGGAGCCACCGGAAATTTTTGCGATATTTTATTTGCAAAAAGTTTGGGAATTAATTTTGTAAGAAAGATCAAACCTGAGCCTGTGCGGGCAGTTGATGGTACTCCACTATCCTCCGGTCTGATTACATTTGATACTGAAGTAATTTCGGTTTTTGGTCCAGGGAAACATTGCAGTTTCATTTGCTTCAGTTTAATTGACGCCCCTCAATTCCAGTTAATTTTGGGCTTGCCCTGGTTAACCGAACACAATCCAAAGATTGATTGGTCCAAGAGAACTGTAGATTTGAATTCTGAATATTGCTTAGAACATTGTTTTCATCCTCTTCCCCAGGAGAAGGAATCAAGTGAATCTTATTGTTTGGCTAATCAACCGCAGATGATTTGTTTGGTGGAACTTCCAGATGTCCCAGTGCAGTACCAAGACTTGAAAGCCGTTTTTGACGAACAAGAAGCGCAAAAGCTTCCTCCCCATTGGGAGTATGACTGTACTATTGAATTGGAGCCTGGAGCATCACTGCCTTGCAGTCGTATTTATGCTCTTTCCGAATCAGAAAATTTGCATTTAAAAGAGTACCTCGACAAGAACTTGGCAAATGGATTCATAAGACCTTCCCAGTCTCCAGTTTCCTCCCCTCTTTTTTTTATTCCCAAGAAGGACAAGAGCTTGAGGACTTGCATAGACTATAGGGCCTTGAACTTGGTGACTAGGAAAAATCGGTACCCGTTGCCACTCATCTCTGAGCTTTTGGACCAGGTGAAGGAAGCCCATGTCTACACAAAATTAGATCTAAGGGGGGCTTATTACCTGGTTCGGATGGCAGAGGGGGATGAGTGGAAAACGGCGTTTCGCACCCGATATGGGCTTTTTGAGTACCAGGTGATGCCCTTTGGGTTGTGCAATGCTCCTGCGGCCTTTCAGCACTTTGTAAATGATATCCTTCGGGAGTTTTTGGATCGATTTGCAGTCGTCTATATAGATGATATTCTTATTTTTTCCAAGAACATTGAGGAGCATGTTTTACATGTTCGAACCATTTTGGAAAGTCTTTTAAAAAATCAACTTTACGTAAAATTGGAAAAATGCGTGTTTCATACAACCAAGGCCGAATTTTTGGGATTCATTCTTTCCCCAGATGGAGTATCGATGGATGAATCTAAGCTTAAGGCAATCCGTGATTGGCCAGCTCCAAGTACAGTGAAAGAAATCCAAAGTTTTTTGGGATTCGCCAATTTTTATCGGCGTTTCATCCAGAATTTCTCTGAGAAGGTGAGCCCAATCACACGTTTGCTTCGTAAAAATGAAAAGTTTGTGTGGGGACCTGAGGCAGAGAAGGCCTTTCAATTTCTCAAAGAATCTTTCATCACCGCTCCAATTTTGCAACACCTGGATGCTTTGGAACCATTTTTTGTGGAGGCTGATGCCTCCAATTTGGCTATTGGAGGAGTGTTGTCTCAACGCAGTAAGAAGACAGGGCAGCTTCATCCAGTTGCTTATTATTCTCGAAAACTGTCCCCCGCAGAGCTCAACTATGCCATTGCAGACAAGGAATTGTTGGCAGTCAAGGATGCCTTCCTGGAGTGGCAACATTATTTACTGGGGGCCAGACATGAGGTCACTGTGTTCACCGACCATAGGAATTTGCAATTCCTTAAATCTGCTCGGACCTTGACTCAGCGACAACTCCGTTGGTCACTGTTTTTTGCTGATTTTGATTTTGTACTCACTTACAAACCTGGAGTGATAAATGGGAAAGCTGACGCTCTTTCTCGTTTAAATGTGGGAGAAAATCCAAAAGCAAGACAAGAAGAATACCTGATTCCCAAGGAGAAGATTGTGGCAGTCTCTGTAGTAGATGAGTTGGAAGAAAAGATTGTACTGGAATTTCAGAAAGAAGACTATTTGAATTGGGAATCTGAAGGTCCTAATCGTTCCGTGAAAGATGGGAAACCGTTTTTTCAAGACAAGAGGTTCGTTCCTGGGGAAAAGCTTCAATTAGAAACCATTCAAATGTTCCATGATCAGCCATTGGCAGGACACAAGGGAGTGGTAAAGACCTTGGAGTTGGTGAAGCGGAATTTTCTTTGGCCCGGCATGGAAGCTCAGGTTCGACAGTATGTTGCCACTTGTGAACAGTGTTTGAAAGGGAAAAGTCTCAGACAATCTCCACAGGGACTCCTTATGCCGTTACCAGTACCTCCTTATCCTTGGCACACCGTGTCGATGGATTTCATTGTTGAGTTACCATCTTGTCAGGGTCAGTCAGTCATTTGGGTGGTGGTTGATCAATTTTCCAAGATGAGTCATTTTGTCCCTCTGAAAAATCTTCCTAATGCTACAGAATTAGCCTCTTTGTTTGTGCAACATGTAGTTAAACTGCATGGAATTCCAAAGGTTGTCATTTCAGATAGGGGCCCCCAATTTGTGTCTCGATTTTGGCGATCCTTTCTTAAAGGGTTGGGAGTTGACTCTCGTCTGTCCACCGGTTATCACCCAGAAACCGACGGACAGACGGAGAGAGTTAATCAGGATCTTGAGCAGTACCTTCGTTTGTATCTTATGGAACAGGAGGTAGATTGGCCTTCATTACTTAGCCCAGCAGAATTTGCATACAATAACTCTGTACATTCTGCCACAGGATTTTCCCCTTTCTTTTTGAATTGTGGCAGGCATCCCAACATGTTAGTGGGTAGAGTAGTAGTGGACGTTCCAGCAGCTGAGGAGGTCATTCAGAAGTTGCAACAGGCTTATCAAGTTGCCTCTTCTAATTTGGAAAAGGCTAAGGCAGCTTTCAAGAGACAGGCTGATAAGGGTCGTAAGGAGAGTCCAGTTTTTGAACCTGGGGATCAAGTTTGGGTCTCCACGCGTCATATGCGTTTGCGTGGAAATCGAAAGTTTCAACCCAGGTTTGTGGGTCCGTTCCCTGTTATCAGCATGATAAATCCAGTGAGTGTGAGATTACTTTTACCTAAAACCTTGAAGATTCACCCAACCTTCCATGTCTCGTTAATCAGGAAACATCCCTCTAATCTTCGTAAGGTCCTTCCACCCGCACCTTTGCTAGTAGATTCAGTTGAGGAATTTGAAGTAAAAAGAATTCTTGATTCCAAAATCAGGAAGGGTCAAGTTTTCTACCTGGTCGACTGGAAGGGTTATGGTCCTGAAGAACGATCTTGGGAGCCTAGCTCTAATATCCACGCTCCAAAATTGGTGAGAGAGTTTCACCAGACTTATCCACAAAAACCTAGGGAGGGGTTTTTGGTGGGGGGTACTGTCAGGAATGGCTTCCTGGTAGGGCATTCACGGTTAGCTTCCCCCATCAACAAGTATTCTATGTTGACAAAGACCCCTTGCTCCTCAATAGGTTGGTGCGCATTGGTTTCTAAATATCGCTGGAGGCAGGTCAGGCACTTCCCTGTTGCCACTGTTTGCTCTTGCGGTTAGCGTTCTAGTGGCCCCAGTGATTGTAGGCACAGCTGCATGTGAAGCGCGAGCGTTTATCTAACGTCGCACTTCAACCGTCTATTTTCGGGAGGCGGATGTTTTGTTCGCGCTCTCCTGTTCTAGTTTGGCCAGAGTTCTTATACCCAGAATATTACCTGGCATTTATATATTCTTCGACTCCTGGCTCCGTTGACGGCTATTCAAGAGAGCTGTAATTTTGTTAGCTCGCCACATGGAATTTCGGAACTGGCGTTTGACTCGTGCTGGGTTCTGCTTCAGCCTATCTAAGTTTCCTGTCAGAGAGCCTCGTCTTAGTGAGCCCAGCAGCGGTGGCAGCAGTTTCCTCTCAGGCTCATTTGCCAGAGGCAGCTTTCACCGTGTTTGGGTGAGACCTTTCCTTATTTTCGAATTCGATATTAATAAGGAGATATGCTAAATGCCACACAGTGTTCATAGACATTTCCTACAGAGACTTGTTTATAGTTGAGTGTCACTACAGCTAAGACTTTGAACTCGAATAAAAGTCTCTGTCATGAAGGGTTTATTTTGCTCATGAAGTAATGAGTATACAGAGAAGTCCATCATTGTAGTGAACACTAAGAATACTCATACCTGGAGTTGAAGCATCTATTTGTTAATCTAGAGCGCCCTCTGCTGACCTATTTTGGCGCAACCTTTGGAACGGAACATTTCGACATTGGCATTTGGAATATAGTGGAGTACAGTTACCAGTGAATCCTTCTTCAGAACAGTCTCTACAAGTAGATAATAATATATATATATATTCTTGTGTACCACCTTTATCTTCAGACTCCTCTCCTACTAGTGTTCCACTTTTGCTGATGTTCTTTGCATTAAAGTTCCATTTAGAGATTTACTAGAGAGAGGCTAAATCCCACACTAAGTCAGGTAAAGACTAGAGAGAGATTGTGAATTTAGATTTACTGTTTAACTATGTGCAGGAACTTAGTAACGTTTTGTTAAATCTTGTAGGAAGAACATTCATCTCATCAGAACAATCGAGGTGAAGATTCTTGTGTGGGCAGTCTCTCTGTTTTTCTCTTCCACTTCCCCTTTCCCCTGTGTCACTGAGGCCAGAGAAATCTGGCGCAGTGGTGTGAGGGAGTTGGGAGCTCGCATCATCTTCAGCCTGGCACTCCCGCGGATATCAGGAAATTTCAGGTACTAATCTGACACAAGCTTTAAAAAGACCAACCACAGCTTTCTGGGTGGCATAGAGCACGTGTTTACGCGGACAATGATGAGCAGAGGCACCATATGGCTCTCCTCTCTCGCCATGATGCGTGCGCACCACACGCCAGGCGTGCCTCCTATTCACGCTCTATCTGCCTTTCATAGCTATCTGCCTTTCGTAGCTTTTCTCTTGGGAGTATTAACCAGATTATATGGAGTGAAACCTCCATTCTAATACTTATTGTGTATGGGCTGACACACTATCTTGTTCTCCCTCTGTCTGCTTCTCCTCCCAGTGCCAGCCTCATGTTGGCCAATGGACATTTAAAAAGACTTCATTAAATCCAGGCAAAGTGCAAAAAGCAAGCAGAAAATGTTCTGTGGCTTTAAAGGAGGTAGAAATAAGCACACCAGACAGGTCTCCCTGTTTCCTGTCTTCCAATGAGTCTCAATCTGAAAATCTGAGCGCTATATAGGGCTTTCATTCCCCTGACTCACCTAGCTGTGAGCCTTTGCTGAAATCCTCTAAGCTCACCACTAGGACTGCTTCCTCGACGGAGCCCGGGCCATGGTCTTCTCGCCTCGCCGAGTGCCAAGGAACTGTTATTCTAGCTCCCGACGCGGCACTCTGCCCTCCGCAGAGCTAGGTAGCTGCTCAAGCAGGCGTCAGCTGAAGAGCCACAATAACAGCTGAGCCAGGCAATGTCAATTTTTGTGCCGCTAAATTTCCATATTTGTGCCGCTAAATTTGCTAATCCATGCTGCTATATAGTGGGGGGTCTGTTTAATTGGGCTGCCTCAGATTCTGCCCCTACAGACAATACCTCTATAAAGTCGCTTTCTGCCTTACCCAAATCCTCATACAAGATCTGTAACATGGTTTAATCCTTCCTTGGTGCCTCCCATCCATACCTAGATGTTTCTCCTCTAAACCCTGCTTTTAGTGTATCCCACACTATACTTATATTGGTACTCCCTAAATTTTCTTCAATAAACCTGGGGATCCATCATCCAGTTGCTGTGTATACCCTTCTTGACTTAGAGCCCTATTAAATGTCCATCGTGTCTGTGAGGATTGGAGCCCAATATTTATTTCAATCACCAAAGGGTTGTGATCAGACATGACTTTGGGATATTTGCTCGTCGTACACCCTTAAAAGCTCCTGTGAGACAAAAAAATAATCCAATCGTGCATGCACTTGATGAGGTGCAGAAAAGTACGTAAAGCCAGGATCATTCTCCTTTTGTGCCGCTCATACATCTACTAGCCTGTGCAGTGACTTAATTGGCGACAGTGATTTAAAACTTTGGGTTTACGACCTTGGTACGTCAATCCTCTATGGATGGCCAGCTCATGTTAATATTCATATCCCCGCATAAAATCAGAGGAAGAGGCCACCCAACAAGCTCAATATTCAACCATTCAAATAGTGCAGGATCGTCAAACACAGAGCCATATACTGAGCAGAGAGTAAGCATTTTGTTATCAAGTCAGAATTGCAAAATTACCCATCTAGCCATTTTGTCTATGGATGAATGCAGAAAACTACCCATTCCCTTCCGTGCCAGTATCGCCACCCCTTTTGTCCGAGTTTCCTGTGTAGTACTAGCAATAAGTTGATAGCCAGCCATCTCTAGAACCCCTTTTCTGCATCGATATGTGTCTCTTGAAGACATAAAATATCTGCCTTCAAAAATTGAACATCAAGACTAATTCTCCTTTTTTGGGGGTCATTCAATCCACATATATTAATAGAGGCACTTCTAAGTTTCCTCATTGCAAGTAAAACAGCAATTCCAAAACAAGTAGCAGTGCAGTATAAGAAATACCCAACTCAAATACCAAATGTTCATCCCAGTGCAGAAATTCCTCCCTTCCTCCCCTTGGTTTCTACCGTCCCCCCTCCCCCTCCCCTTCAAAAAGGCAAAAAAGGTCCAGAGACCCTTGTGATGCCTACTGCATGTGTTGTGCCCCCTAGCCGTTCCCTGCCAAAAAAACATATCCAGAGAAAAAAGACAAAGCATGAAAAAAAAAACGACCTTTTAAAAAATTATTCAATATCATTTTCTATCCTTCTACCATAGCTTATTTCTTGGAGAGTTCTTTCAGGAACTCTTGAGCTTGAATCTACGACAAGAATACTCTTGTTATACCTTTACAAATAACCTTAAGTCTAGCAGGGTTCAGTAAAAAGACTTCGCAGCCCAGTTTCTGAAATGGTGTGATAAGCAAGCGGAGTCTCCATCTCTTCTCCACCATTGTATGTGTCAATAGAGACCGAAACGGTGTGAAATAGAACCCACTGCATGAAAACATGGGTTATCGTTGAAAGAATAGTAGGCTTTGTTTTCCCTTGAATCTACAGATAAAACATCCAAGTTTGACTATTCATCCACACATGAACTTCTGAGACTAAGGTGGGAACAAATGGCTATGAGGGCCAGGCATGCTGCCCTGCGGTCCACCGATGTTCAACTTGGTTGCCGAAGGTGTCTGACCACTCTTGGTGGGTAGCTTTTGTAGGTGAGCACCCCATTCTTTGAGAGACGGATTATTGATACGTTAGAGCTAGGATACTGCCTCTGAAAAGGCTGAACTTTGAATAAATGCTGGCTTGCAGAACATCAATGTAGGGCACTCAGTAGCTAAAGAGTTATGTTTTACATTGTATCCACTGCCCGAGATCTACCGCCAATCAACGTCAAACTTCTCCTGCACTACATACATGTGGCTTCAGCACATTTAGGAACAGGTGGGTGCAGGATAACCTGGAACATAAGAACACCTCATACAGTCTTACTGCCTAGGAGCTTTTGTGTGCAAATATGGAATTTAGAAATTTAGCTTTTCTGCTCTCTCCTCAGATGGGCAAATAATTGAATTATGCATTCAAGACTTGAACTAAGAAACACTTCAGTCTGTAATTGTAAGGGACATGCTTCATTAAATTTCAGCTTGACCTTATAGTGCGTTTCCCTAAGCAGCGGTCATTTAACCCCTTAGGTTTACAGGTGGACCACAACAAGCAGTACACTTTGGGATTGCGTATCCAATTTGATGCATAGGAGCAAACCCTTCAAATGATAGTAGTCGTTCAACACAAAGCATGAGAAGTGTAAGTAGACATTTGGATGGGAACATGAAAATAGGTGTATTGGATGCGGAGAGCCATCTTGAAGGGGAAAATGCTCCCTTAGATACAGCTTCAATCTGAAAATTTCTAAGATGGTCTCAATCCTCAAGTTTACTATTTTACAAGGAAGAATATTGAGAATCCAGAGTAAAAAATCCTGCCCTCTGGAATTTGGGAACTTTGTTCCTGCAACACAGACATTTTCTCACACAGTGCACTACATTAGTTTTCTGTTAAAGTGTATGCATCACCTCACAACCATACAGCTTTTATCCTGCCTCTCACTGGCTTGGCAAAGGCAGAAGTAGTGTGTCCTAAGAAGTCACATTCTTACACCCTGGTCTAGACACATGGCTGATGCTGGCCCACACTGCCTTATGGTAATTCTGGACATCTGAGACCATAATTGAAACCTGTGACAACCTTCTTGATAACTGTGGTGGGAGGAGGGCCAGTGGTAAAGATTTAAGGTGTTCATAAAGGTCCGATTACCTGCTTGTGTTGCACTACCTTTCACTTAAGGTGGGATAAGAATAACTTCTCAGCAGCAAGGTCAGGGACTATACAGTTCATGTGTCTGTCTTGATGGCCTGTAAACGTTTGTCAGTCTGCTTGCCATTTGAGGACTGTCCATAGAAATGCATGTCCAAGATTCCTTAATACAGGTATAGGCAAAAAAGAGAAACTGTGCAGCTAACCAAGTAACTTACGTAGCATCACACTCAAAACATTTTCAAAGCTTGTGGTGCAGTATCCAACGACCTATCTACGAAGGCAAAGGATGCATTGTTCCCCACCATTAAGTAAAGCTGCTTGGCATCTGCACAATACTCTTCTGGTATCATGCCTAGGAAAGTTGTGATGTGCCATACCTCTCTACACCTCAATCTATGCTGGTCCCACTCACTGACAGTTTTCAAAATGAAGCTGAAGACCCATCTATTCTAAAGCCCTTTAGTTTCTAGATCTAATCCAAGAGACCTCTCATGTAAAGGCGGTGTGTGTGTGTTATAAACAGCGTCAGTCAGCTTTGAATCTACAGTAAAATTGGATGCCTTTAATGTAGAAGCTTTTACACTACTGAACCCAATTGAACATTGCATGTAATGTCCTTACTTCCTTGACAGGGGTACTCTGTGTATGAATGTATAAGGTATTTGTATAGCACAAACCTAGTTCAAAGCAGCAGAGAGCTGTATGTACATGGTTAAACGAAATGACCCCATTGTTATGATCCACCAAAATAAAATCTACAGGCTGCCAGAAACCGTGGGGGCTAACATCAAAAGGGCAACATCCCAGATGGTAGACCTCTTTGTGTTTGAGCCCGACCACTGTCATTGATCTAGTCCTGTAGTTCTAGTACTTATAAAAATCCTACCAGGTGACACCCCAGAGTAAAGGTACTGTGTTGGGTACAGGGGGCTCAATGCAGTCACGCAGAATGACGAACACCCAAAACTCATAGCTGATGACCTCATTCACCAGGTAGGGCAGCTAAGTTCAAGAGAATCTTTGACTTAACTTCAGAGTACTGGCACATTGCACTACCAGAGGATACAGCATTCCCTACTCCTGAAGGGCACTTTCACTTCAAGGTGATGCCCTTTAGTTGAAGAATGCCTCTATCACCTTCCAAAGGTGGGTCAATCGAGGCCTGTCTGGGCTGGAGGACTCCAGTGCCACTTGCTTGGATGACAGCGCTGACATAGCTCCAGAAGAGAAAACCAGAAGAAAGTGCTACAGGCCCAGCAACAGGCAGACTTGAAGATCAAGCTCAGCAAGTGCCACATATGGAAGAGCACAATGGTGGAAGGTGGCTACTGTAGGAAGGTAGGATCATTCTGCATGGTTACCCCTACTTTTTGCCTGGTGCTATGCTGTTTCTGACTATTCAGACTGGGATCCTGCTAATCAGAACCTCACTCTCTGTGCTTTCTCCCCTAAATTGGTTATATTGAGTACCTAGGTACACCCAGATTGGCTACTGGTGTACACTTACAAGTCCCTAGTATATGGTACTGAAGTACTCAGAGCATAGGAACACCAGGGGTCCCCCATGGGCTGAAGCAGGTATTGTTCCACCCATTGGAGACCACTCACATTGTAACTACAAGCCTGCCAATGCAGCCTGTGTAAACTGGTGCTAGCACAACTTACGACAGATATAGGTTTCCCTATATCTGAGGTCACTGCACTTAACAACCTATAATTCACCCCTAAGACAGGCCTTTCGATCCTGAAGGCAGGGTGCTCCGTTCTAAGTGTGTGGGTGCCCTGCATAAGCAGGACACCCCTACAACCTTCGGAGTCCATTCTCCCAGGTTGTAAGTGCATAAGCCATTACGATATACAGAGTGGCCATGCACCATTATGTGATGGCTAACTCTAAACTGGCTGTAACGAACCCTGTCATGTTTGGTATCAAACATGTTGGATTCATACCTCCCACACTGTAAACGGTGTGGGAGGTATGATCCATGCACGGTAAAGCTCCTCCAGGAGGCCCTCAGTGCTCCTGGTACCAGTATTCTAGACCCAGACAACACAACATGGCTGCTGCCGACCAGAGAGCCAGGCTCGAGCAGGGGAAGGCAGGACAATAGGTATCCTGTCACAGGGAGGTGTGATCACCTCCCAGGCAGGGTTTAGTGTATTGGGGCAGGGTGGGGGCGCTTGCCAGCAACACTAAGTCTGCTTGAAGGGCACATTTGGTGCCCTCCTTGCATAGTCCAGTTCAAACCACCACAGGGAGCCTACAGACTCCTGCTTTGGCGCGAAACTGGACAAAAGACATGGGAGTATCCCCCCACTGTCCGACCCCTCCCCTGGGAGGGAACCCTGAATCGTCCCAACCCTTTCCTTCGGGTACTTAAAGGATTACCTGTGGGTGGGTCCAGAGATTCGTTGTGGTACAGAGCCGATTGAAAACACCACTTCATTTTTGACCGTTTGGACACTCTGACTTCGCTGGACCTTGCTCTGGGCTTCGAGACTGCAACTGGGAAGACTCCTGATGCTCCTGGTCTCGTCGTCCTGCTCATTGGCTGCAACGTCTGTGCCCGTGCTCCATACAGGAACCTTCCAAGACCTATGGACATCCAAGACACCTGAAGGAATCTCCCTTGAAGTGAAGGAGTCACTTCCTAACATCTGCGGGCACCGCAACAAAGCTGACCGGTCGGCTGATCCTGGCCTCCCACAGACTCTGAAAGGCTCAGAAACACAGGTGGTGGTTCTTCATATCCCTTGAGGCCTGCCTTGTTCTCTCACCAAGTTTGAGGCCCGTATCCCTCGTTGCAACCGCAGGAACTGAACCCTTGTGCACAGTGTCAACTTGCTGTTGCAAAGGCTTTTTGGCTTCCTTCTTCCAAGATCTTCGGGCTCCAAGTAGCCCCAACCTCAAACATCTCCTGTGACCAAGATCTTCGTCCTCACTGCATCACTTGCACCGTGGGCCTGCATCTTTGGTGAGCTGCTCGAAGTCCTCTTGTGACTCCAGTATCTCTGGCCTGCGGGTCCTCTTGAGGATCTTCCTTGATTTCAGCAGGCTCACCCGATTGCTCCGGGCCTGCTCTGACTCCCCTGCATGTATAAGTCACCTGGACCTTGCTGGTCCCGACACAGCACCTTTTTGGCCTTCCACGTTGGTTGCGGTTGCTAAGGCTTATTGGTGCTCCCGACAGACACCGACCCCTCAACACTCGACATCCAACGTGGGACAGCTCGTAAACGGCTCCTGGTCTTCCACAGCGTCGCCTGGTCTGCAGAGCCGCAGCTCCAAAGTCACCGTCAGCTCTCCAACACCAGACATCGGTGGGCATTTGTGTACAGTGCCTCCTGGTCACCCCTGAGTGGCATAGACTCTGTCCCCTCTGCTTGCAGGTACTTCGCCTCCTGAATCCACCTTTGGGTTCTACCGGACACTTTCACCTTCTCCAGCAGCTGCATCTTCCTGAAGTCCTCCATTGGGTTTGAAGGTGGTTTCAGACGCAACTTCACACCTAAGCACCCGGCTTCCCTGGTGTAGGTATCCGGGTTCCTATGGTATCCATGGGTGGGGTGGCTCTCCAACCTTCTGTCGTCCACTGGGTTTCTTCAGGGTCCACTGGGAAGGGTCCTTATTCTTTAAAATTGCAACTGCTGCTTACCTATTGACTTGTATAAAGCCCAGAGTCGTGTTCCCACTCTGCATACTGCCTCCGTGGGGTTCCTGGTTAATTACCTAGGGTGGTTCCTTGGGTCCCCGGCACTTGTGTGTCTTTTAGGTATAGTCTTGACTTGAGTCGTGGTTCGCATACCACTATTTTAGTATATGTTTGGTCTCCCCCTGGTGACCACTGTGTATTCTGTGCTACTTACCTGTTTTCTCTGCAAAGTATTATATGCATTGTGTATAATTCCGGGTATGAGATATTTGTATGTGTTAGTGAGTGTCTTATAATAAATACATATTTTTATAACTATACTGTGTGCGTCTTTTTCACTTAAATCATATCTATCAGATTACATTCTGGTAAAACAAGCTGCTATACACTCCTTCTGGACTGAGCCTGAAGGCTGCTCTCCACAGCTACCACAGAGAGCTTTCTAAGGTTGTCTAAGACCACTAAAAAAGGGTTGTATGGATTGGTGCAGGGTGCCCACTTACATAAGTGTGCACCATATACCAAGCCAGCTTCTCACAGCTACCAAGTTGGAAGAGGATGCATGCATTCTCTCCAACTCAAAATCCAGATGATCATGGCCTTTGGGTCCTCCTAACATCCAGATCCAAATTAGATCTTTGTTGTGATTCATTGCATACAATTTCAGGTTTATTAAGAGGTAAGGGAACATTGCAGCACCACTCATGGATCTGACCTCAAAACAATAAAGCAAACATTTGGTCAGAAGGTCTTTAACGCCCTGAAGAAGGTACTGTGACTGCATTACTCTTCAAGCTCCTGACTTCAGCAAAACAGACAATATGCTTAAAAGCATGGCTTAGGCGAATGGCTTTCATAGCTAAAAGATAGACAACCAACCTGTAGCGTGCATAAGCAGAGATCTACTATCCAGAAGGCAATGGAGTAGTGACATTGACAGTGAGGCCTTTCCAGTGGCCGGATCCTTGAAGAAACTAAAGCAAGACTTATTTGGGCCTCAGTTCCACGTTTAAACAGACTACAGGCCTCTTAAATGATTGACGCAGATGTAGCTAAAGAACCCATAACTGCTGAGGTTATCCATCTCACTACAGGGTACAAACTTTACAGTGGACCACAGGCCTGAGCCAACTACACCAATGCAGATGGTATTTCCTGGTTTTTCCACCTTAGGAGTGAGAATTTCCATGAGGGTGGGTAGTTCTGCCTGCTTTCAGCTGGATGGGGGTCCTCATTAAAAAATAATGACCCAATTGTTGTCATTGTCTCCAAAATGTGCTGCTTTCGCACTCTGTGCACTTTATCACTGCTAAACAGTAGTAAAGTGATTCCCCTCTAAAACGTGCTGTATATTGAAACTCCCAATTAGGCTTATTTAACTTCGGTATAAGTTAATTGTAAATGTTACCTTAAGTGCACTTATGGCATGGAACATTAAATGTCACATGTGGTCTGCAGTGTGCATTTACATCATCCATGTATATGACAAAAAATCTATTTCTGCCAGGAACACCACTGTGCTCTGGCTAGGCTGCAGTTTAAATGGACTACAGTGGCTTGTGGTAGATAAAAATGCATTTGCCATATAAAAAAAGCCTATTTTATTTATTTATGTGTTAACCCTAAAGAATGCCTTGCAAGCCCCTGGGAAGGTGACTCATACATAATAAATAGGGCACGCTACATATTGGAGATGGTTCATCCTCACAGTAAAATAAAACCCAAAAGTTAATTTCACTATGTAGGAGAGGCTTCACTTTTCCCTAGCAGGCCTAGGAGGGATTAAAACCTTTATTTCCACCTCTGTATCACTTTTCAATAGCAGGAAACACATCTTTGGCTGGGAGAGTTAACAACCCTGACTCAGAAACCAATGGGTTGCCTTTCAGTCCAGAAACAGCCAATGGGTGTTAAGTGCTGACCACTTAGCAGGGATCAGCTACCAGATAGTGGGCACAAGCAGCTGGCAGAACAAATGGCAGCTTTAACACTACGTCTTTTGACTTGGAGATGCCAGGGAGGACTTCCCCCATTAATTCCCCAAAAAACTGTAGTCAGCCGATCTCCAGTCGTAGTAAGTGGGAGAGTTCGCAATTTTGCATCAGATGACAATAGCGTGCCTCTGGGCCCAGGAAAAATGAATGGGTGTTAACCTCTTGACTTTGAGATGTTGAGCAGGGCTTTTCCTACTCATCCTTAGGACCCACCTAGACAGGCTGCAGACACAATAAGAGGGAAAAGTAGTTTTGAGCCTGTCAGGTATGGAAGTGTCTAAGAAGCTGAATAAAAGCCCTGCCTGAGTCCTGCCATCTTGAAACAGGGGCTCCTGAGTAATGTTAGAGTAAGGCAAAGGGGAAGGCGCTGCACAGGGACCTGGAAGATTGAGAAAAAAATGTTAGGATTCGACAGCAAAGGTTCTCCAATACCTGGCTCATGCACAGAATAAATTTGGCACCACCACCTCCTCAGAACCAGGCCCGGACTGGCCGTTTGTGGGCACCGGGCAATCCCCCGGTCGGCTTCAAGGGTGGGGGCCGGTTTTGGGCTGGTTTTGGGCCCTGGGGGCCGTTTTTGTTGCAGAGCCGTTTTTGCAGCATAGCTGCAAAATCGTCCCTGTAACAAAATCGGCTGAAAAGCGGCCCTGGCAAAGTGCTCGCCCCCCTCCCGCCCGGGGGGCGGGGGGGCCGGCCGAGCACTTTGCCAGGGCCGGTTTTGGTTCCCAGTCCGGCCCTGCTCAGAACATCCCTGAAGATGGTAAGACTCCATCTGAAGAAGGCCCTATTGGAACAAAAAAAACAGACTGACTACGGCTGGAAGATGACTCACACAAGTACTTAATGATTCCTGCTGGCACTCAGGGACTGAAACTGCTCTCCAAGGGGCAAGCAGATGAACTGATGTTTACCTGCATCATGGACACAAAATGCAGAAGGACTCCTGAATCTAAGAGGGCTCATCTCAAGGAAGACTAGACCCAGCAAGAGACCCGGCTGGAAAGAAACCTGTTACCCAGAAGCCTATCCTGAGGAACTAGAGGCAGCAGGACTGACCAGAAAAAGCGTACCCTGGGTGGCGTGGTCAAGATGGCGGACGCGTCTCGCTCAAGCTCGGTCCTCACCGGGCCTAAGCACAGTCATAGCACCCTTGACCTACCCCACAGGCGGATGGAGGCATCCCCCTACCTGACGGCTACAATCCGCTGCTCAGTGGTGGTTTCTTACTGCCGGACAAGGACAGATTGAGAGCCGAGTCTCGCATTGGGTTGCGGCCTACCGTGCTGAGAGGTCCGGACGGCATTGGACGGCCTGCTTGAGACTGCACCTGTACCCGAGCTGGCGACACAGGGACTGTGGAGGTGTCCTCCGGCAGGGCTCCCACCTTCAGAGTGCCCCGATGAGGAGTCAGCACATGTGGTCGCCAAACTGAGTGGAGGTGGAATGCAGCCCGAACACCGTGATTGTGGGGTCCACGCGGCCTACCCAGAGCGTGCTCCTGCACCCGTGGCCCGATGAAGAACGCTGCCTGCTCGATTCCCTGCTGCTTGGGGCTGACTCGACTCTGGGCCCCACCGGAGCCTCCAGGCGTGCCTTGCTGGGCTGGCGGCAGAAGGCAGATCTTCAAGGAGAACAGAGCAGAGATACTGTGCCGACCCATTGGGAGTGACAAGTGAGGTAGGCCCGTGGGGCGTCCAGCGCTCTGCACAAACAACGGTCCGGACCATCATTAAGGAGCCCCTGCAATGAGAAATTCCCCCCCCCCCCCCCCTGCCGGCTGCGTTTCCTTACGGAGCTCTGCGCAGTGGTGGGGGCTTACAGAGATCAACACTTTCGGGGCTGCACTGCGGCTTAGACGGTTGGCCCAACCTGGCGTGGCCCTGCCCCCTGCAGTTCCGCGACCGATGAGGGACAGGTGAGGCTGGAATCTGACACAGCGGCCCAGCAAAGTGGTGAGATCACGGTTTGTGGCCCCAGCTCGTGCCTCTGTTTAGGGAGCTGCTTGCAATTTTTTTTTTTTTTTTAAAGCATCCTTGGGCCTATCTGAGATTGTGTCTCCCCTAGAGTCAGCTTTGGCCCAGCCTAATACGTGGAATAGCTTTGACCAACTCATTGGTGATCAGGAGCGGCCCTGATTGGTGAGACTAGCTCTTGGATGTGCCACAGGTGGGGTGACTTAAAGGACCCAGGTCTGCTTTTTCGATCAGTGAATACTATTCCCCCCACTCAGGAGAGGCCCTGTTCGCTTTGCCCAATCTCATCAAGGACGTTGGTTATATACAGAGAGTTCTGCTGGCTCGTCCGTTTGACGGAGGATACCACATACACAGGGGGCAACCGACTGGCACAGATCATGACGTGGCCAAAACTAAAAAGGAGCGCTCCGTGCGCGACCTTCTTATTACATCCACAGGGGATCCGCAGGGCGCTGGTCAAGTGGGCACTGGAGAAAGTGCTGATGGGGCGGTGACACGCGAATTCCTAGAGTCCCTATTCGCCTTGCAACGGGAAGATATCCTGTCTATAAAGACTGACCGTCAAGCAGACCTAAGAGAGGTACGGAGAGATATTGATGCAGTGGGCGAGAGTGGTGGCACTTGAGCAAGAGGTCATTCAGCTGCAAGATCAACTGCTTGACCTTCAAGCACACTAGGAGGACCTGGAGAACAGGTCAAGACAGAACAACCTCCGTATCTGTTCAGTCCCCACTGGTGCAGAAGGCAATGACCTGGCGGGGTACATCCAGGCTTTGTTCCAAGCGGTTCTGGGCAGTCCTGAGGAGAACATAGTCAAACTAGACCACTGCTATCGGGTGGTCCCCCCCCCCCCTTCCGACAATCTAATCGCCTCCTCCCGGCGGACATTTTGGTCTGTGTAAAGGATTTTAGGGTGAAAGAAGCGATCCTCAAGGCGGCACGCTCCAACCATGCATTGCAATTCAGAGACCACTCTCCACAGCTCTTTCAAGACTTGGCTGCCAGTACTCTGCAGAAGCAGAAAGATTTCCGGGCAGTGACCAGTCATCTGCGCTCAGCTGGAATTGCCTACTCCTTACTCCTGGGGTCATCTGTTCCGCTTAATATTCCTATATGAAGGCAAGCTCCAACAGCTTCACTCCCTGGTGGAGACCTGCAAGCTTCTGAATCTAGACCGTGACAGCTGGGCCTCCCAGGCCTCCACAGGGGATGGGGTCCCATCTGCCTGCCAACGGAGCTCACGGTCCGGTTCGCGGCTCGACCGTTTGCGCCCTGTTCCTGGAACTATAGTTAAAGAGTCATCTGCAGTGATTCGATCTCTCTCTGGCGCAGAATGGGAATCCTTGAACCCTAACAGTTGAGGTATCAATTGATGGTTGAGGTGCACTGAATGATTGGGCCTGATGGGGGCTCGGGCGATTACGACAATGTCGAGAAATGCCTCTTGCTCTCTTGGCTGCACCAGTATTTCCTGGCCCCCCTATGGGACGTACAGTTATTGTATTTGATCTTTTTTCTTTTGTATTTGGGTTGTTGATTTGTTTGGGTTGTTTATGGTTGGGTCTGGATCCCTCTCAGACAAGCCTCTTTGGATATTCACTCCAAGTATTGTCACTTATAGTAACCGTAGCTAGACATCACACTCCCTTGTTTGTTGTGGCTCAGCAGAGCAATAGCTAAATCTACACAGACCTGCTAACCCCACCCATGTCTATGTAGACTAAAATAATCAGCCTCAATGTTCGCGGTCTTAATAACCCTGTTAAGAGGAAAGCAATACTTTCTCTACTTGAGCATTCCGGGTGGGATATAGGTCTTCTACAGGCGACCCACCTACTTTCAAAAGACACACACAGAATGCAGGCTAGAGGGTTTCCATGTCAGTACTGGTCCCCCGGGAAGGGCAAGAAGGCCGGAGTGGCTATCCTGTTTCCCAAGCATTTTAGGGGCACAGTGTTGGACCCTGTGGCCAATTTCAAGGGCTGTCTGCTAGCATTGCGGGTACAGATGGGTAAATTTCATTACACATTGGCTTCAATCTACTACCCTAATGAACATCAAGAAGCTTTCTTGATGGAGGCTATCTCCAAGGTGCTTCACACTCCTGACCCTGCAGTTGTGGTGGGTGCAGATTTGAATTTGGTGATGGACTCGGAGATAGATCGCTCTGGTCAGAGGTTGGGTGTGGCGGGAGCCCTGCCACCAGCTGGTCGGTAGTGGCTTGAGGAATGTGGGATGAGAGATGCGTGGCGCGCCCTGGGGAATGTGATTATACTTTCTATTCTGCTGCACACAAACCTAATGCACGTTTGGACCACTTTCTGGTCACCCCCCCCCGGGAACGTATCCAGGCCTGGTCTGTCGAGGCATGCTCGCTCTCAGACCACGCGCACATCACCCTGACCATGCGTACTTCCCCCCTTCATCTACGACCCCACAGTGGCGTCTGAGAGATTTGATGCTGTCGTCACAGACTACTGTTGATGCTCTATGGACAACTTTGCAGGACTATTTAACACTTAAAGTTAATGGGTCCACTGCACTGTCCTCGGTGTGGGAGGCGCTGAAATTGGTCGCTCGGGGGGCTCGGATTACTAAAGCCGCACAGGAGAATGAGATAAGAAGGGCTAAGAGGGAGGAGCTTGAATTGAGAGTGAAGGAACTAGAGGTAATGTACAAGCACTCCGGTGCACCCCGGATCTGGAGGCAACTTGAGAATGAACGGCTCCACCTTCGGCGCCTTGACTTGGACAGGGCTGAACACGCCGTTACGCGCTTGAAGCACAAATATTTTGTAGGGACGAACAAGGGAGGACGCATGCTGGTGCACTGCCTGCGCAGCAAGCAACATGCACAAGCAGTTAAAATGGCTCAAGGGGCTCAGGGGGTGGAGGTTACAGAGGACCTTGGAATTGCAGACGCTTCCAGGCCTATTACTCAAAATTATACTCTGAAGATCCCTCAATCTTTTCAGATCCACATGCCTATGTAAACACTGCTGCTGTCACCCCCTCCCCGCTAGCTAGGCTGAAGATCTTGATGAACCTATACGTATCGAGAAGGTGATCTCTGAGATTGCCCAATTGATGCCCCTGAAGTCGCCAGGATCTAACGGGTACAGCGCAGCCTTTTATAAGACTTTCTGCACTGAGTTAGCTCCCTTACTCACCCGTCTGTTGAATTGCTTTGCTGATTCAGGTTTGTTCATCGAATCGATGCTCCAAGCCTTGATTACCCTGATTCCCAAGCCCGGTAAGGACACTACGCTTTTTAGCTCGTTTCGACCGAGCTCGCTGCTAAATATTGATGCGAAGTTATTCGCTAGTATTCTAGCCCAGCGTCTTGACCCTCCGATGCCTGGCTAGTGGAGCCGGACCCGGCTGGATTTATCCCCGGTCGGCAATGCGGGGAAAACACTAAACGGATTTGTCACTTAATCAAGAAGGTACAGCAGTCCCGGGAAGAAGCGTTGTTGTTACCAGTAGACGCTGAGAAAGACTTGGATCCGGTGCACTGGCCTTATTTGTCCGCTACTCTAGAGCACTTTGGATTGGGCACATGCTTTTGTAACTGGATTGCAAGCATATATAGTTTCCCTAGTGCTTCAGTCAGGGTGAATGGAGTAGGATCTTGTGGTTTCTAAAAGAGTCTAGGTATGAGGCAGGGTTGCCCCTTATCACTGTTGCTCTTTTGCCCTTTACATAGAACCCTTCGCACAATGACTCCGGAACAACCCTAACGCTAAGGGCATTCGGTTTCGCGCCAACCAGCACCTAATCAGTCTTTACATCAATGACATTATCTTTACCATCGCCCACCCTTTGACCTCTCTTCCGGCTATCGTGGCAGACGTGCTGGTCTTTTGGCAGGTATCCTGTATTAGGATCAATATGCAGAAGTCAAATATTGAACTTGACTTCTACCCCGCATACTGTGGGAACTCTACGCGCTCGGTTTGACTTTGACTGGGTCGCAGAGGAGCTAACATACCTTGCTCTAGTACTCAATAAGAGCCTGGCGAAAACCGCCGAAGCAAACTATTTCAAATTACTTGCACATATACGCAAGGATCAGACACAATGGCAGCGGCTCCCATTGTCGTGGCTAGGCAGGCTTGCTGCTATAAAGATGAACGTCTTACCCAGGGCACTTTATATTTTTCAGACACTTCCGCTGATGGAGCAAGGACTCGTGTAAAAGAGACTTGCTCGGACGCAATCCTGTTTTGAAATACTAATTATGCACAACATTTCATATATTTCTAGATAGAGGAAGCTTGCCTATGTGTTTTACTAACAAGTAATTCGAGGGTGATTAAAGATGGCGGCTAACGCGGGAAACTGTATTGTGCATGCGTCAGCTGCATGACGTCTTAACGCTTGGACGGAAAATTCTGCTTCTGCGCAATAGTATCTAATATGGCCACTTGGAAAGTCACGTGCTAAGCATCTACTTTGCTGAAATTAAAATGAGTTATATACTAAATGCTAAATGCTAATGCATAAATAGTCTTTACAAGTCAATGGGATTAGAGTAGAGATAGGAGGTATACAATGAAATCATTTTATTTTGAAATTAATACTTTTTCTTTTGACCTCTCTATTAGTTCGTATTTGGGCCTCTGAATGATGCTAAAGTCTGAAACCCACGTGGTTCTTCCAGCATGAGCAAAATTGACAACTCCGAAACAGTGAGGTCAAGTCTTGACACTCGTCCAAGGACGTTCTCCGCACATGTCCTGGAAACCAGCTGAACATCC
Organism: Lissotriton helveticus; assembly: GCF_964261635.1. NCBI lineage: Eukaryota > Metazoa > Chordata > Amphibia > Caudata > Salamandridae > Lissotriton > Lissotriton helveticus. The sequence continues at coordinate 1,352,294,994 of NC_136059.1, read as the reverse complement.
TGAAGATTCAATAGACAACTGTGAAATTGTATACATTGTTGTTGATAAAGTTTACAATTATGGGTAAGAAATAAAGCTTGGGAGAAGAAATTAAGGGGTGGGAACTTAAAACAATGAACTAAAGAAAATTTTAAAAACTTAGCATGGGGTGATCATCCCCTCAGCTTGTACAATCAGAAATAGGAGTTTCATAAAGTTGAAACATTTAGGGGTGGTACATCCATTAGGAAAGTATACTTGGGGAAGTTAGTTAGATTAGCCAGTTGCAGTCGCAGCAAGAACTTTGAGAGACTGAGATGCTGTCCGAATGCTGATCAAATACCTGAAGAAGCAGACTTAGACTTTTAAAGATAAATAGATTAGAAGAAGACTACGGAAGACTCTAGGAGGTAATAGAATTAAAAGAAGATCGCAGAAGAATCGAGGAGGAAGACAGTGTCAGAGAGGGGTGAGACGCAGGAGTCTAATCCAGAAGAGGGCATCTATCCTGTCCTGAAGTCCTTGTCACCTGAACTTTCCAAGGGACCCATTAACTCTTGGCCAGAAGGGTCGGATTTGCACACCATGCTAGGTAAATATAACTGTGTATTGTGTCAATGTGCTCTTCTATCTCTATCCTCTCTTTCCTGGGGTACTTCTCATGTGAAATCTTATTCTAAATTTGGTAAACTGACCTTACTTCCTCAGAAAGATGGAGTTAACACTGTAATTTGTTTTGCTCATATGATTTATTAGATAAACATTTAAACACTTCTGAGTCTGTGGTTATTTAATGAGATAATAAGGTGAATGAACTTATGTCATATTACCAATTACTCTTCAACTAAAATAGATCCAAGAGAGGGCTTCAGATCAGGAATAGATTAGAGAAATTATAGATAATTGATCTACATTTTTGCCCTTAAAAAAACGGACCCCCAGCGGTGTTGACTAGCCTATATGAGTGAGTGTGTTTATGGGCTCAGATGAATATATAGTGATAGATATTCGCAGGTTGGTAGCCCACTGGATCAGTTTGCTACTGCCGCCCGGGTGTGCTTCTTAAAATCCAAAGGGAGAGTGAGCGTTTCATTTGGGGGCCGGTATCCCCTAGGTTTCAGAAACATTTGTTGCAACGGCTGAAGTAGGATGGTGGTTTTGCGTTGCTGAACGTGACTCGCTGCTATCAGGCGACGTTCTTGAAATATTTGGTAGAATGGAATCGTCCTAAAGAAAAAACATTGGGTATTTATGGACCAGATGTTTGTTGGTCGCCATATCTGGAGGGAGCTGTGGATGCCTAGGTCTTCCCAAGCTTGGGGGCTCTACTCTTCCCCTGTAACGCAATCGACCTTCCAGGTCTGGGATAGGGTGGTCTCATCTGCGAACCTCACAACGTTCCTTTCGCCTTTGTACCCCATTGTCAGGGGGTCCCCTGCTCGGCACCGGCTGAGTTAACTGCCTCTTCGTCTTCCCCACAGACCGACAGCTACGGGCCCTTTAAGGATACCTAGGCTTGCATATCCCCGGACCACCTGACTTTGTTGGCCTATCAGAGCCGACCTCGCGGCTTATGGAGGAGGACCCGGAAGACGCCAGTGCTCGTGTGCTTCGGAGGAACACGTCTTGGGAGACAGACGTGCAGCGCCAGGAACATCGGGCCAACCAGGACGAGGACGGACCGTGCATGCCCGAAGCCGAGGACAACGCGGAGGAGCCCCTTCTGAGAGAAGCCGGTGACGAGAACCTGACGGAGGGTGCAGCGGAAGCAGAGAAGCCAGGAGGCCAACGGTTCTGTGTTCCGCCCAGCCACGCGAAGGAGGACGCGTGGCTTCTCCAGGTGCGTGGTCGTTTGCGTGCACTTTTCCATTTCAAGAGGGGAGGGACCGGGTAGGCCGCCGAGGCACTGTCGGGGCACCGTGTTCTTTCCTGTGCACAATTCACGGGTTGCTCTACAAAGTCGACATAGCTTTGTTGGTGGTGGTTGCCTGTTCCCTCACTCCCTGCCCTGACTATTGAAGTAGGAACTGGACAGTCTACTAAAGCCCGTTGTTCTTTTCTTTTGCATACGCTGGAGTCCGGCTTTTCACGACAAGGGGATAAGAACCAGAAGCCACAGGATCCTGGACCCTAACTGTTGTTGTGCCATTTAGTCCTTTATTTCGTGCTGAATAAATAGTTGAACTGTCGCCCCAGTATTGGCTCCTTCCTTCTTGCACCCTCAAAGGTGACAAGTGGCGAGCCAGATAGGAGCATCCATCTGATAGTACAAGATGGATGCCATGTTAACCCAGATGAGTGAAGGACATGCCAAACTGGAGTGGGCGTTTGGACAGACAAACGAACAGGCAGAAAACGACAGAGCCTCCTTCACTGCTGCTATACATCAGCAGTCTGAACATTTAACCAAACTCGCAGAAGGCCAAACACAATTGTTGGCTGTCCTGGGACAAGGCAGAGTCGCAGCCCCTCCTGGAGCCGTAGTACCCCTACAGAAGTATGTCGCTGGAGACGACCCTGTCTCCTTTTTCCTTAATTTCGAAAGGGCTGCTAGAGCCAGTGCCGAGATGGCCCTTTTATCTGGCACCTCTCCTTACGGGGGAAGCCCAGGCCGCCTACCAATTGGCCAATAAGGATGGGACAGCCACCTATGGACATGTGAAGCAGATAGTCCTAGATAGGCTGGGGGTTGATGACGAGACTCACAGAATACGCTTCAGACAAGAAAGAGGAACCCCAACGGACGCTCCTAAGACTCTGTTTTACAAACTGAAAGACGCAGCGGATAGGTGGTTAAAGCCACAAGAGGGGAATATGGACAATGTCATGAATAAAATATACTTGGAACAGTTTCTAGAGGCCCTGCCCTATGGCACACAGCGGTGGCTCAGACAGCATGCAGGGTTGACATTAGACCATGCCATCGAAATGGCAAACTCATATGCTCGAGCTCAAACCAGGCCTACGTATAGAGAGCCCGAGAAACCAGTTCTTACCAAAAACAACCCAAAACCTGACAAGAAACCCTTCAAGCCTCAAAACGAACTTCCTTCATTTAAGCCTAGGCCTTTAAAGCTAGAGCCCCCGGTTTTGACTAGTCCTCAGTGTTATGAATGCGGTGAGTGGGGCCATATAGCAAGGTTTTGCCGCAAAAAGAAAGAAAAAGAAGAAGAACCCATGGAGGTGGGATATGTGCCGCGTGCTATCATGTATGCCCAAGAGACAGGACCAGCCTTCTATGTAAGTGTCCTAGTTGACAATAAGAAAACCCGTGCTTTACTGGACTCCGGATGTCGCCATTCTGTGGTTAAACAAAGCACCCTATCCCCTTCTTCTGTGCTTTTGGACCGTACAGTCCGCATCAAATGTGTACATGGGGATTACGTACCTACCCTCTAGCACAGGTCACTCTAAAAACTGAAAAGGGAACCCAAGTACAGTGTGAGTTAGGAGTACTCCCCGAATTGCCCGAACCCCTTATCATTGGGACTGATAATAAATGGTTCTCCACTCTCATGTCTGAAGTTTTAGATAAGCAGGGTCAGAATGGGGTCCGGGAGGGTCTGTTGCTCGAAGAACCCTGGGCCACTGATTCCAACTTCAGGGCGGCCCAACTTAACGACGCGTCACTGACAACCGCTTGGCAGAATGCGCAGAATAACAAAGGGGTACAACAGCTCACATATCCCTGTTTTGTGGAACAAAAAGGACTCCTGTATAGATTAGGACAGGACCAGGCCACTCCCCAGCTGATAGTGCCAACAATGTTCCGGGAACAAGTGATGTTTTATGCTCACGCACACCTTCTCGCTGGTCATTCTGGTGCAGAAAAGACCACCAATTCCATCACAGAACACTTCTATTGGCCAGGGGTGTACGCTCAAGTAAAGAAGTACTGTCAGGAATGCCAAATATGCCAGAAAAGGAACCCTTACATTCCTCCTAAAGTCCCTCTTGTCCCTCTTCCAATCATAGGGACCCCGTTTGAAAGAATAGGTGTAGACATCGTGGGTCCTTTGCCTAAGTCACACAGGGGGTACCAATACGTCATGGTGGTTGTTGACTACGCGACGCGTTATCCCGAGGCATTCCCCTTGAGGGCGGCAACGACCAGCGCCATTTCACAGAAACTGGTTGAGTTATTCACCAGAATGGGATTCCCCAAGGACATAGTCACCGATCAGGGGACTCCGTTCGTCTCTAGTCTTATGAAGCAAGTATGTGGCCTATTGAACATAAAACATCTTCGCACTTCTGTGTACCACCCTCAAACCGATGGTCTAGTCGAGCGCTATAACGGGTTGATAAAGACCACCCTAAAAAAACTGTTGTCGGATGACGGGAAACAGTGGGATCAACTGCTTCCGTTGGCCCTTTATGTGCTAAGAAGTCAGTACCAAAGCAGTCTCGGGACTTCCCCCTTTGAGCTTCTGTTCGGACGGAAGCCCCGTACACTGTTAGAGATAACCAAAGACAGCTGGGAGAGGACCGGGTCCAAAGATGCTGAAGACCTCTTGGACTACTCCCAGCAGTTGAAGTCCAGGTTGCACAAATTGAGGACCTTGTCATATGAAACACTAGAGAAAGCCCAAGGGAAACAAAAGACCTTTTACGATAAAGGCAAGAAATGGAGAGAACTGAACCTAGGCGACTGGGCTCTTGTTCTTCTGCCCACGTCTACCCATAAACTTCGCAAGGAATGGCAAGGCCCTTTTCAGGTGGTAAGGAAAATAGGAAGGACCACCTATGCCCTGAAATTGTCTCCATCCCGAACGCAAATTTACCATATCAACATACTAAAGAAGTGGTTGGGTCCCCCACCCAAAACCCCTGCATCGGTGTCCCTAGCCACGACCTCTGCTCATACCATCGACCAGGCGGTCGTGAGTCCCGAGCTTCCCGACCCACAAAAGAAGGAATTGAGAGACCTGTTATTAAAACACCAATCCATATTCTTAGACCAACCAGGGCGTACCCCGCTAGTGGAACACCATATCCCGACCCTTCCCGGGGTGACTATTAAACAGAAACCCTATAGAATCCCCGAAGCCAGACGGGCTGTAATAAAGGAGGAGGTACAGAAAATGTTGGAGGCAGGGATCATAGTTCCATCTAAAAGCAACTGGTCTTCTCCAGTGGTCCTGGTGCCGAAACCCGATGGCAGTAAGATTCTGTATCGACATCCGAGCAGTAAACAAGGTGTCAAAACAAGATGGATATCCTCTACCAAGAGTAGATGAAATGATAGAGCGCCTTGGTGAGGCTCGATACATAACAACTATTGACCTCACCAAAGGATATTGGCAGGTGCCCCTATCCCCACAAGATCAGGAAAAGACGGCCTTCACAACACCGGACGGCCTGTTTCATTTCACTGTCCTACCCTTTGGCCTCCATGGGGCCCCTGCTACCTTCCAACGTCTCATGGACACAGTGCTAGCTCCTTACCGACAGTTTTCCGCGGCCTACCTGGATGATATCGTCATTCACAGTCCGGATTGGCAAACCCATTTACAACACCTGGGGTTGATTCTAGAGGCCTTGGAAAAGGCGGGTCTGCACATAAACTCTAGAAAATCACGCTTCGCCTTTACACAGGTCAAATATCTGGGATACGTTCTTGGTAACGGTCAATTGTATCCCCAACAAGAGAAAGTCAAAGCCATTCAAGGCCAAAGCTTCCCTACGAACCGTAGAGATCTCAGGGCCTTTCTGGGTTTGGTGGGATATTACAGACGCTTTATCCCTCACTTTGCCTCTGTGTCGGCTCCATTGACAGACCTCTTAAAGAAAACAGCCACTTCTTCTCAGCTTAAACACCCCTCTCCTCAAGCCCAGGATGCTTTCCAGGCCCTGAAAGACGTCCTGTCCACCTCCCCTGTACTCATTACTCCTGATTTTGAAAAACCATTCTTTTTACAAACTGACGCGTCAGGGGTTGGGTTGGGGGCTGTCCTGTCACAGCATGACCCGGTGGGAAGAGAAAGACCCGTCCTGTACTTGAGTAGGAAGCTTTTTCCTAGGGAAGCGGCCTATCCCACCATAGAGAAGGAGTGTTTGGCGGTAAAACGGAGCATTGAGAAGCTCCGCTATTACTTGGATGGCCGACACTTTACCCTATTCACGGATCATGCTCCTTTACAGTGGCTGCAAAGGAATAAAGGGCGCAACGATCGCATACTTCGTTGGTTCTTGTCCCTACAACCTTATGATTTCGATGTCTGCCACAGAAAGGGTTCTGAACAAACCAATGCTGACTACTTGTCTCGTTATCCACTTTCCCCCGAACGGGAAAAGTCTGGGGGGAGGATGTGTCAGGGGGTCCCCTGCTCGGCACCGGCTGAGTTAACTGCCTCTTCGTCTTCCCCACAGACCGACAGCTACGGGCCCTTTAAGGATAGCCTAGGCTTGCATATCCCCGGACCACCTGACTTTGTTGGCCTATCAGAGCCGACCTCGCGGCTTATGGAGGAGGACCCGGAAGACGCCAGTGCTCGTGTGCTTCGGAGGAACACGTCTTGGGAGACAGACGTGCAGCGCCAGGAACATCGGGCCAACCAGGACGAGGACGGACCGTGCATGCCCGAAGCCGAGGACAACGCGGAGGAGCCCCTTCTGAGAGAAGCCGGTGACGAGAACCTGACGGAGGGTGCAGCGGAAGCAGAGAAGCCAGGAGGCCAACGGTTCTGTGTTCCGCCCAGCCACGCGAAGGAGGACGCGTGGCTTCTCCAGGTGCGTGGTCGTTTGCGAGCACTTTTCCATTTCAAGAGGGGAGGGACCGGGTAGGCCGCCGAGGCACTGTCGGGGCACCGTGTTCTTTCCTGTGCACAATTCACGGGTTGCTCTACAAAGTCGACATAGCTTTGTTGGTGGTGGTTGCCTGTTCCCTCACTCCCTGCCCTGACTATTGAAGTAGGAACTGGACAGTCTACTAAAGCCCGTTGTTCTTTTCTTTTGCATACGCTGGAGTCCGGCTCTTCACGACAAGGGGATAAGAACCAGAAGCCACAGGATCCTGGACCCTAACTGTTGTTGTGCCATTTAGTCCTTTATTTCGTGCTGAATAAATAGTTGAACTGTCGCCCCAGTATTGGCTCCTTCCTTCTTGCACCCTCAAAGGTGACACCCATATTTTCGCACCCGGATTTTCCTCCTGGTATGGCTAAGGGGGTGGATGTTCGCTGGATAAAGATAGATTATGATTTATCTACCTTAGACAAATTTCTCCATTCACAGATGCTGCATTGGGTGCTGGGTGCGTCCATACATCCCCTTGTAAGCAGGTGAATGTTCCCATTCGCAAAGTGGTTATTCCTTAAGAATGACGATAAAAAATTAATCTCTGAAATGTATTTGTTTCTTTCCCGGAGCTTGCGCAGGGTCAGATCTGCGGGTCAAAAGCGGTGGGAGGCGGAAATTGATCAGACGCTTTCGGATAAAGAGTGGAAGGACATTTTTTATAGGACACACCACACTGCACATACAATGGGACATATTGAAACATCGTCCAAAAGTATTTCATACTCCCTCATGAATAATGAAGTGGAATCCTCAGTGTGACGGGCTATATTGGCAGGGTTGTGGTAGCCCAGGCACCCTACTCCATTTTTTATGGAACAGCCCAAAGCTCACTAGATATCGTGATAACATTTTAGAGGAAATCGACAAGGCCTTTGACACTAAAATCCCTAGGTTCCCTGCTTATATAATACTGGGTCTGCCTAATGCACCAACCTTTCCTCTTCGTTCAGTAAAAGGCAGACATGGCCCTGGCACTCAATGCCGCCCATCGGATGCTCTTATCTTGTTGGAAATCTGATAGAATCCCGGAGCACACACGGTGGCTCCACCAGTTATAGTCCCTTCTTGGCATGGAAAGATTGTCAAAGGCTACTCTGGGGGATAAATCAGATTATACGAAGATTTGGGCCCTTTTTATGTCAAAACTCTCCTGCTAGTATCGAGAGCTGGCCTGCCCAATCTACCTGTGCATTTTGAAACTGATACCGGACCCCCAGGGGGAGATTGAGGCCTCTGCATCTGGGTGAGGATCATGGGGTGGTGCCGCCTGGGTGTTTCCCTATGAGGTCTCCCCCTTTCCTGGACTCTGGGCTAGTTCGGAGAGGGACAAGGTGGGGTGGGAGAGGGGTTTATTGTTTTCCTTTTGTGCGGTTTAAGGGTTTTGTTGATGCTCATTTGTTTGGAAATGGCAGATTTGCTGGCCTAGCAACAGCCTATTTTAACTGAGGTCTGCACTCTGAGGACACCATGCATTGTTGACTGATTTTCTCCTCAAATGACTGGTGGCGGGTTGTAACCAGCTTCCCTCAGCTTCTCTGTTGACGCGGCTGGCCCATGTTGGGTTTTAGGCGGCTTGCTGTTTAATTTTATTTTAATTAGGTCTATACAATCATTAATTGCTTTGTTTCCTTTGGTGACCCTTAACGCAGCCGGCCCACTGGGATTTAGGCAGTATGCTATGTATTGTTTTCATTATACGGTCTGCTAATAAAAACTCTTAATTCTAAAACCTTCCCGTGCAGCTGGAGACTAAGGGGTAGATTTAATGTATGGCTGGCCGGGGAAACGCGATGAAGTACCCTGTTCAGCAAATGATGGTCTACCTGCCCTAGCTAGGGTATGGAGTACCATAAGCTTTCCATTAACAAAGCCCCCATCTGCTTCCTCAATGGAAAGTTTCCTTCAACACCCTGAAGGAGGAGGGGCTGTAGGAGTTAGGACATTACACTGCCCACCCTATTCTGGGTAGACAGTGCAATGTCCTTTTTTTCTGTCCCTCAATGCTAGATAAAACCTGCCATACGAGATGGAAAAATCAAAATATTGACCCCCACATCCAGAAAAACTCCCTGGGTGTGGGAGTCATTCGTTTTTTCATTTTCAGTAACAAAGTCCCACTGTGGGAGTTTGTTTTTGGAAAATTACAAAGTTGTTAAGCATTTGGTGGACAGCCATCAAAATCAATGGCTGCCGTCTACCAAACGTTTAATACCTTGACAAGAGACCGCCAAGACAGCAGTTCCTTTAAAAGTATGGATGCTTGGCCATCAGTGCTCTCTAAATCTGGCTGATGGTAGTACGTCAGAGTGGCAGACATGATGTCCTATACAGCCCTGATGGTCAGCCAAATTCTAGATAAGACCCCAGGTCTGAAGAAAAGCCTTTTACCTAGAAAATCCAGATGGGGAAGCAGACCTCCTCTCTGTCACGATCAGCTTGAAAATTAGTCTAGATCCAGAGGCACCGAGAACGGTTGCTTTTCAATAGTGCTTGACTTTTTCTAGTTGCAGATTGCTTTAAAACGTTAATAAATCAAATCTCTGGATCCTCCTAACCTCATTTGTAGGTCTTGGCATCTCTGTGTTCATTAGGTTTTGATAAATTGGTTTTGGAATTTTATTGTATCCCTTACTAATTAATAAAATCGTTGGCACTGCATTTCTCTGGGGACTGCTTGCCGTTTGTGCCATATGGGTGGAGCAGGGATTCTCGGAGAACTGTGTTTTGACCTAAGAGTGGGTTTAATGAGTTGGCAAGCGTGCCCCACTCCCAAATTAATAACCCCATTTCTGACAATGGTTAAAGATAAATATAAAGTCAATGAGATGTTGGAGGGGAAGCTAGGTCCAGAGAGAGTGCGTATGAACTAATTGTACAATGCTGTACTCTTTAAAGAAGTGTGCCTTCCTTGCGTTCCGAAATTGTAGCAGCGTGAAGGCAGTCTTTATGGAAACATGGATGTTGTTCCAGGTACTCGATGCATTAATACAGAAGACCATGTCATGTTCTTTCGGTCTTTGATGTTGCATGTGCCTGGAAAGCCCAGTCTTCGCAGCACTTTTATTACTCATAGTATTCTCTTTTGGGACAAAGACGCTTGACCCCTGATGCATCTCTTCCTCTTGATGATCTTGATGATCTTCCACTTATTCCTCTTCTGAAGACAAAGTCTGCAAGACATGGATTTGCTCGAAAGGAAACTGACACTATAAAAGAATGGTGGAGAAAAAGGCATGAGTTCTTTAAAAGTGTGGTTTGTGCTGTTCTTGTGAATAAGAGTAGCACTGACACCAATGTGTCTGTTAGCAATTACTCAATGGTGGTGAAGTCATGAACAGGGTACTTGTAACGGCACTCCCTATTGATGGGAGAATGCTTGTTAATGATGGAGCAGCTAACGACCTGCCAGTCGGTGCTGATGATGGTCTAGTCAATGGGTGACTTGTTAACAAGACACTTATTGCTGACACTGCAGCACAGGAGGTGGACTCTGTTCTTCTAGACGAGGCTGACCTTAACCCCTTCGACGCTCATGACGAGCTGGGCTCGTCATGAGGTAGCCTCCTCGCACGCTCATGACGAGCCCAGCTCGTCATGTAACATGCACTTTACAGATTCCCAGCGTACGGGCGGAATTCCGCCCGCACGCATCAGGTTAACGATCATTAACATGGCAAAGTAGGTTTCTGAGACAGAGGCACAGAGCTATAGAGGCAAGGAAGAGCAGAATGTCAACAGAGGTGGCCTGGGTAAGATCTGAGTCTTTCAGGTTTTCATCACAGTATGAGGTCACCAGTAGGTGATTCTGTGTTTTTGTATATTTGGAGTGAGCATATGAAGGTGCACTGACCCCGACAGTAGGACTCCCTTGATGGATAAGAACAGCCTCGTCTCCCTGTCCTTTAAAGTTTTAACTTAAAAATTGTACATGTTTAACAATCCTGTGGCTACAGGGCAAATATAATCAATACATTTACGATACGATACGAAGAATCTTTATTTCGGCAGGTGCCATAAAAGAAAACAGCAGTAGTACATAAAAACAGTGCAGTAGATAACAGTAAAAAATAGTACAAATAGCAGCAGATTGATCCTCAAGATAAAAACAGTTCATATAAGCTCGACACAAGAAAAAGCGTACAATAGTTAGGAAAATAAATACATTTCATGAATGATTTAAAACCAGATAAAAGGACAGTATCAAACCGGGCCTAAGATCGGGCAATTAGGAGCCTGCGCTTATGCCACATGGCAGCCTGAAATTTTGAAACAGCACATACGGTCGGGCCAGTTGTGTCGGTTTTGAATATTGCATGAGAGCATTGTTTGAAGGCTAAGTTTTTACATTTAGTGGGGAGTTTATGTGCTCCACAGGTCTGACATGGTTTGAAGTGCGATTTCTGTGTCTTGTGATGTGTCTCAGATGGGCGAGTTCTACTCGTAACTTTATATGGCCTTTCCAATATGAGAAAGGGACAAAGGTGCTGCCTCTGAGCCTTGTGAAAGGGAGTGATCAAATACCTGAGAAAACACAGTTCCCTCCTGAGATATGAATGTATCCCAGAAGATAGAAATGTTAGTAGTAGTAGTAAATATCTTTATTCGATTTAGCATTAAAACCATAAAAGCACATCATATACACTTCATTGAAAAGGGAAACACATTTTGAAAAGAGTGATTGGTTAAGGAAACCGGGGCTGACTGTCTCAGAGATCTGGTTTAAGTTACTATAACATTTTTGTGAAATACGTACTAGTAGTACCATTAAAACCAAGGATAAAATGTGTGCTAAAATGAGATATTTACAAGTTTAAAAACAAATTCATCCATATCGTGTTGCAGTAACAGTTGACCTATACATGCCGAACACCCCATGAACAGATTTTAATACCCCCCTAATTCGTTTGGTCACGTTAAAGATAGTAACAATAAAAAAAAAAGACATTGTAGTATCAGTGGAAGTAGATTTTGAGTAGATTCTAGAACATTCTCCCATTAAAGACGCTGCGCTCTGGAGGTGCACTAGAAAATCTGATCTATGTAAGCCTCTTGTGGGGAGTGAAGCTCTTTTTCTCCTTTTAAGTCTCCATAAGTCTCTCACATTAACACCCAAATACAGAATTGTTTTAAACACCCACTGTACCTGAGAGCTAGCAATGTGCGGCTGAGGGTTTGCAGTGCGGCGCAGAGGGTTGCAGTGTGGCGCAGAGGGTTGCAGTGTGGCGCAGAGGGTTGCAGTGTGACGAGAGGGTTGCAGTGTGACGAGAGGGTTGCAATGTGACGAGATGTGTGCGCATTGTGTGAGTGATGGTGAGTGTGTGCAGACTAAGTTTGGTATTGCAGGTGCGGAGAAAATATGAAAAGTTGTGGAATGTGTAGCAGCTGCTGGCAAAGTAGGACTGCGGGATCATTTTGAAAAGCGTGGTCACACCTTGCTAGTCCCACTGCAGGGACCACCGAAATTGAATTGCTCCCCTCCGCCGCCGCAAAAGCCACACCAGCGGCCGCAGCGGAAGGGGCGCGTTCGCTACGGGACTCCATTTCCCAGAAGCCCTAGCGTCGGAGCACGCCGCCACACCTCTGTCCTGCGCCAGGAGGCGCTTCAAAAGGAGGCCAGCCCCGGTGAAGCGGGGGGATCATTTTGAAAAGCGTGGGCACACCTTGCTAGTCCCACTGCAGGGACCACCGAAATTGAATCACTCCACTCCGCCGCCGCAAAAGCCACACCAGCGGCCGCAGCGGGAGGGGCGCGTTCGCTACGGGACTCCATTTCCCAGAAGCCCTAGCCCTAGTGGCATCATAGGCCAGAGGAAGCCGGGTCGGGACACCCCCCTTGGTACTGAACTAAGAAAAGAAGGAAAAGGTTTTAAGGTACAGATACCCTTTGACTATCTCAACTTTCGTACAGGTCCCTCCCAAGCGTCATCATAGTGGAACTGTCGAACTATTTGTTGGGTAGTTGATACTAATTCATTGTCCACTATCAAAAGCTATTACGCTAAGGCTTGCAAAGGGGGCACTAGAAAACCTTCCTCCCAGAGTGACTTGCTTAGGGGAACGATGGACTATTATATTAAGAGTGCAATACTCCCCATTGCCAGTGAATTAGAGAGAATAGAACGTTCCCCAGCCATGGATAGTTCTCCCAGTATGTGTTCCCCTCCACAGACTGCCGATGCAGCCCCAGTTATATCATTACTGGAAGAACTAAATAAAATGTGTAAATCCACGTACGCTCCTGTGGAACCAGGAAACGTGCAAACTAGTGCTCCTATTTCCCCTATAGCAACGACTAGTCCTAGGTTTAGTTGTTCACTTCAACTAACCCAAATCCTACAGGGTACTCCCCTCACAACACGACCAATAGTAAACTCACAATCCGCAGTTTCCAACCAGGTGTTCTCTGCTAAAAGGAAGAGAGATGAGGTCAAACAAACGGGGAGTCAGGCCAAGCAACAAAAACTAAATTCAAATCCCCCACTGCCTAACACTCCCAGTACTGCAACATCGAAAGCATCTACCCAGGCTTCTTTACTGGCCTCGTTTGAAAATATGATGAAGTCAATAATTTCCCAGTTGATTGATAAATTGACTAGCTTAGGGGATAGGCTCACGGGTGTCGAGGAAGCAATTAAGGCTAATTCGTTACTTATAAAAACTATGGCAGGACCCTCTCAACCGCAGCGTCGAGCCCCCACAGAAAGGCCCAATACCACCATACAAAGTAAGACCACCCGTAATCAATTAGTAACCCCGCATAGTAAAAACTTAAACCTCTCGAAAGCCACCACAACTTTACGGAGTTCTTACCCTAGAGTTGGGCCGAACAAAGAAACGTCATTTCAAAAGAGAATAGCGGTTAATTATGACAATATGTCACATAAAACCAATCATCTACATTTGCCACCAGAGGCCGCTCCTATTGTGTGCGTCCTCTCAGGTGTACCAGAACTCCCAAAGGGGATACACGAAAGCCATCAGGATCTAAGAAACAAGGTAGTGTTCTGCTAACTAAAAATAGACCTCTGCCACCCAACATCGATGGCACCATACTAAGCGTTAGAAGGGTGGGCTGGCTAGGACCTCTCCCAAAAGATATTGCGGGCGATTTGGTACTTGTAAAATTTAGGAATAAACATGTCGTCCCATACCTCCAATCTTGGCAGCCACAAATAGGAGATGGGCCTATATCTATCTGGAGTCTAAGTGAATTCTACCCTAGAACATTATATGTCTTGTCGCACCGCCAAAAAGAACAGAACATCCACTGGGTGGGCACAAGTGGCCTTGTACCGAGTGGTCGCTTCATCCCCACGTTCAATTAATCTGATCTACTCTCTCGCTCTTCAATGATTAGCTGATGTATTCTATTGATTTAATCTTAGTTTAACAGATGCTACTTTTTATGAAATGAAATGTACTGATGTATTTGTGTATACTTATGTACTGTTGTTGTTTTTATGATTTTTTATAATTTTTCAATTGAATTTTATCATTTTTTGTTCATGTGATTGTATTGCTCATGCTTTTATGAATTGTTTTTACATTTCGAATAAAGCTCTTTGAATTGGAAAAAAAAAAGTAGGACTGTGGAGGTGAAGACTATAGTTGTGGATTATGGCAAGAGAGGAGTACAGTTTGACTACAGGTAGGTAGCGTGAGAATGTGGTCCAAAAATCAGGCTGTTTCAAGTTCCATAATACTGATGTGGGATTCTAAAATTACAGACACAGTAGTCTATGGTAACAGGGCAAATAACCTCATTGCCTAACTGAGGGCTGAACAAATGTGGGGAATGCTAATGTGTTAGGCTATTTTTTTGCGAGTGCTGTGCATCTGCGGATGGCTTTAAAACACAGTCAGCAGTTACCCTTTATGGGGGATGCCCCAGTGAACATTAATTGAAAAGCATTTGACAACATACACTAACATCAAATGGACAATATATATACACCCTGTACCAAAAAAATATTTTTACATTTCCTATTTAGGTGACTGCATCAAACAGGAATGAGACAAGTCAATAAGAGTGCTAGGAGGCTGAAACAGCACCAACATATTTACCTCATCAATAATAAGAAGTGGCAACATAAGAGGAGAGACTGAACTGTACACTTCACATGGGTGTAAACCTTTAATTTAATACTAGTGGTTAATGTGAGACAACATCTCTTACCTATTGTCTGTATAGTGACACACTTCTTATATTTTGGTCAAATATAACACCATTTGTGGAGTAAGCAAGAACATATCATTTTAACAGCATATTTAATTCCCAATAATAAGCTGCAGTAGGGACGTTCTGACGGAAACAACTCCGGAACGTGCATTTAATTTGCAAGTTCTCAGGAGGCTGGTGTCAGAAATAAGTGAAAAGCAAATATGAAAAAGACATTTACTAAGTGTATATTTTTCAGACTTACTTCTCATTTCAGGCTCATAGCTTAATGAGCTTGGTTTGTGGACCCTGTATTCTTTGAGTAGTTTTTTCTCCCATGCGCCACAATTTAAAGGATTCCCTAATCGTAAGAATTGTCTATGGGAAACAAGAAAAGAAAGCAAACTGTTACTTTGGCCATATATTAGTGTATCGATTAGAGAAAAGACTTCTGTCACAAGAACTCATGATGGAGCAAAAATCATATGAAAAATAGAATGTCTTACATGTCACTATTTGGGACTAGTTAACCGACCAGTACTCCTTGCTCCAAAAGCACCTTTTCACACATTTTAATTCAGAAAATACAATACAGGTGGATTTCCACAAAGTGTTCATCAGTCAGTGAAGGTGTAAGTAGTGAAGAAACACTTAGAGGATCAACTCAGATTTGATACCATCTCATTTTAGGACATTCCCAGGTTCAGAATACAATTCTTTAAAATAAAGAATGTAGATACAATGGCATTCTTAAATAACTGAAAGACAAATAGTTTCAAAGTCTAGTTGGAATTATCAGAATCACTGTAGAGGACATAAAAGATCCGTTTTTGATAAGGTGGAGTGAAGGCAGTTCTCACACAAATGACAGTGCAAGAGGAAAATGAACCTTGTAAATACATTATCAATACTGAGAAAAACACACATTAGTTTCAGGAAAATTGGACGATTCAAAGTAGGCCATCATTCAAATTAACTAGACGATGATTCATAGGTATCACTTAATGAACCAGTTCACCCATGACATCAATCTCAAAGTGTGGCTGAAACAGATATTAGGCCTGCCAAAACAGAAAAGTTCAAGCTACTTCTCTACTAAGCACATGTGCGTATTTCAGCAATCAAAACGGAGGAAGTCATTTCTAGTCATTTACATTGTGCAAAAAAATAGGATTACATCAGAGTTAAGATTATAGAAGCGTCGATTTTCCACTGCAAGCAACATTCCACATGAACTGGTTTGGCAGTAAATCCAACCAGGTGCATGATGTTTTGAAGAACCACAGTCTCAAAGTCAACTAGCTAGCTATTTAATTATTATAGGCTGCCACTGAGACTTTGGACTATGGCCCTACTATGACAGAAGCAAAGGGTGAGATGGATTATGATCCTAGTCTTAAATAGGCTTCTTTGGCCAGAACTATTTTTTTGGGCTGAGTATTGGTTGGCATAATCAGCTTATGATTGCTTAGAAGATCAGCTTGAAATACTGCTGATCTGACATAGCTTGCAGTGAGATGTTGATCCAGAACCGCTTGCCCAACAGACATTGATGTCAGCAAACAGGTGGATCTGCATGACATATATTGCCTCCTAGCGTGTTATGTCGCACCAGGATTCACACATGATCTGCAAAACCTGCCAGCAAATAAATATAACAATGTTCCACCCTTGGTTTTGGTGGCCTCTACCATGCAGGTATACTATACAGTTTGCACTACTGTTTTGTGGGTGGGCATGTATAGTCTAGCAAAGTGCCTCAGGTGTGGGACTCCTTCCCAATATATGGCAAATGTATCCCCAAACTCCAAGGCAATATGTTCATAATACCACCATGTGCTTCTTGCAATATCAGATCAATGTATTTAGTGTAATATCAATTTTTAATTCTTTTTTTTTTTTAGATTAAACGTATTCATTGATTGATGTCAGCTGAACAGAAAGCCCACTATCCAAAGAGAAGAACAAAGCTAAGACTTTCAACTAAAGCAAGAAAGGGCCCTGATATATCACAAAACCAGGTAAAGCACAAGTTACTACTTGTGTAATGATAGATCTGTAAGAGACATTAGTTAGTGATAGATTCCTTACCTTAGAATATCCCCAGGCGTCAGACTGGATCCGGAAATTGTTTGCGTAGCAGTACCCATGCGTGTCGGTAGGCGTCGTCCACGGCTCCGCGTTCGTCGCCGGCGTCGTGATGACGTCGTCGGAGTACTCAGACGCCGCCTCCGCGCGCTGACGTCAGTTCTTATACACAGCTTTTCCGCGCCAGAAACGCAGAGCCATGATAAAAACTAACACTGGTGCCATGAAACTAGGGCCCTGAAAGGGGATGACCTTAACCCTAGATATCGGTTCGCAGAACGGGGAGGATGGGTGGGTCAGTAAGGAATCTTTCACTAACTAATGTCTCTTACAGATATATTGTTACACAAGTAGTAACGTGTGCATCTGAAAGAGACACGTTAGTGATAGATTCCTTACCTTAGAATAGATACCCCAGCAATACCAACCCCGGTGGTGGGTCTGCGAACCAATAATCACACCAGAAAGTCCTGGAGGACGGAACGGCCAAAGAAGCCATCCCTCCGGACTTGGCTGTCCAGGCAGTAGTGTCTTGCGAACGTGTGCAGCGAGGCCCACGTAGCTGCCTGACAAATGTCCTGCAAGGGGACTCCCCGGCCCAGGGCAGTAGTAGTCGCCGTGGCCCGAGTGGAATGGGCCCTCAGCCCAACAGGAGGTTCCTTTTTAGCCAAAGAGTAGCACGCCTGGATACACAAAACGATCAACCGAGATGGTCCGTTTGTGAACCGCCCGTCCTTTCTTAGCGCCCACGTAACCAACAAAGAGTTGGTCATCCACCCGGAACTGGCGTGTGTGAATCAGATAGTATGAGAGCCACGTTTTGGGTCCAGACGGTGGAGCCTTTCTTCCTCTTTCAAGGGATGTGGAGGCGGAAAGAAGGTGGGCAAGGTGATGGACTGCCAAATGTGGAAGGCTGTGACTAACTTGGGCAGGAAAGAGGGTCTTGTCCGCAACACAACCTTGTCTGGATGGACAGAAAGGAAAGGAGGTTTAGAGGAAAGAGCCTGGAGCTCACTCACTCTCCTGGCAGAGGTGATGGCAACCAGGAAAGCAGTCTTCAGAGTAAGAAGATGGAGAGGACAGTTATGAAGCGGCTCAAAAGGAGCGCACATCAGGTAAGTTAAAACCAGGTTCAAGTCCCACTGGGGCATCACGAAAAGAGCAGGAGGGAACACATGAGTGATGCCCTTTAAGAATCTGTTAACAATCGGGGACTTGAACAAAGAAGGCTGATCAGGTAGCCTTAAGAAGGGTAGCCCTTGATAGTGCCCAGAGCAGAGCCCTGCTGGGCAAGAGAAAGAAGGAAGAGGAGAAACTCAGAAAGGGGGGCAGAGAGTGGATCCACAGCCTTTGCTGTGCACCATGCCACAAATCTGTTCCACCTGCAGGCGTATACCGACTTTGTGGAGGGACGCCTAGCTGCCAGAATGACATTACAGAGTTCAGGAGGCAAGTCAAATGGCCTCAACTGTCGCCGCTCAATCTCCAAGAATGGAGGTGGAGACTGGACAGGTGGGGGTGGAGGACCGTCCACTGCTGCTGCGACAGAAGGTCCTCCTGAAGAGACAGACGAATCGGGGGATCGACAGACATGCTGAGTAGCTCTGGATACCAATATCTTCGTGCCCAGTCCGGAGCCACAAGGATAAACTGGGCCCGGTCACCCCTGATCTTCTTCAGCACTCTGGGTAGAAGTGGTATAGGCAGAAAGGCGTACAATAGACCGCAACTCCACTCGCAACAAAAAGCGTCTCCGAGCGCGTGCCGCCTTGGAAATTCCAACGCCCAGTACTGATGACATTGCGCGTTCTCTTCTGTGGCGAATAGATCTAACCAAGGCTCTCCCCACTGCTGAAAGAGGCCTTGCGCCACGTCCGAGTTCAGACGCCATTCTTGATTCATCATGCACCGACGGCTGAGTTCGTACGCCCTGGCGTTCAGGGAACCTGCTAGGTGTTGAACCACCAGGGTTACGCCCTGATGATTCAGCCACAGGCAGAGGCGCAGACCCTCCTGGCATAGGGTCCACGACCCCACCCCGCCCTGTTTGTTGCAGTACCACATGGCGGTGGTGTTGTCCGTGAACACCTGCACTACACTCCCCCCGGACAGAGGGGAGAAATGCCTTCAGTGCAAGCCGGATCGCACGCAGCTCCAGAAGGTTGATGTGGAGCCAGGACTCCGCCGGAGACCAGACGCCTCTGATCTCCGCGTCTTCCATGCGGCCCCCCAGCCCTGGAGGGTGGTGTCCGTCACAACTACGTGCTCCGGTTGAGGTAGGGAGCGGGATCTGCCGCTGACCCAATTGCGGTCCGTGAGCCACCACTGCAACTGTCTTGCATTGCCCTCCGAGATCAATACATGGTCGGACAAGTTGCCCTGATGCTGGGTCCACTGAAACTTCAGGTCCCACTGCAGAGCCCGCATCCGCCACCGGGCGTGATGCACCAGAAGGATGCAGGAGACCATCAGCCCCACAAGCAGCAGCGTCAACCTGACTGAGACTCGGGATAAAGGCTGAAAGATCAGAATCAGAGCCTGAATATCCCGAACCCGCTGTTCGGGAGGATAAACCCGAAACCGCGCCGAGTCCAGAACCGCTCCGATTAAGAGGAGCTTCTGAGAGGGACACAGGTGTGACTTGGGCACATTGATGGAGAACCCCAGCAGGTGCAGGAGGTCGGCCGTAGTCTGGAGGTGGCTGATGACTGTCTGGGGCGAGCCCACCTTCAAAAACCAGTCATCGAGGTAGGGGAAGACTGAAACCCCTAACCTGCGCAGATGAGCTGCGACCACCGCCATCACTTTCGTGAGCACCCGTGGGGCGCTGGTAAGGCCGAAGGGAAGCACGGTAAACTGAAAGTGCTTGTGGTCTACCGTGAACCGCAGGTAACGCCGGAGGGCCGGCAGGACGGGGATGTGAAAATAAGCGTCCTGCAAGTCCAACGCTACCATCCAGTCTCCAGGGTCTAGGGCAGCTAAGCCCTGAGTTAATGTCAGCATCTTGAACTTCTCCTTCCGGAGGAAGCCGTTGAAGTTCCGTAGGTCCAGGATAGGGCGTAGGCCCCCTTTGCCCTTCTTGGGTACCAGAAAGTAGTGGGAGTAACAACCACACCCTACTTCTAGCCAAGGAATGCGCTCGATGGCCCCCTTGGCCAAGAGGGCCATAACTTCCTCTTGTAGAAGTCTTAAGTGATCCCCCTGACACGCGGTGGTACTGCGGTGGCATGGCTAGAGGGGACGCCTCGAAGGGGAGGGAATAGCCCCTTTGGACGATTTGCAGCACCCACCTGTCCGCAGTGACAGTGCGCCAGTGGTGGTGGTGATGGCGAACCCGGCCCCCCACTGGCGTCACATGGGCCTGAAAGCACGGACTAGGAGGGTTTTGAGGCGGATGCTGCAGGGGTAGGTTTGGACTGGCCTCGCTGTTGTCCCCGACCGCCGCCACGGCGGTTTCCACATCCGCCACCGCGCTGGATGGTAGTCTGCGGCCCGTGGCTGGCAGGACGTGTGGGGGCGCCCCTTCCTTGGCCACGAAAGGAGCAAAAGGCAGCCATTTGCTGGCGCGGGCCGAGAGGCCCAAGGACTTGGCCATAGCCCTGGAGTCCTTAAAGCGCTCAAGCGCATGGTCTGCCTTGTCGCCAAAGAGGCGACGGCCATCGAACGGCATGTCCATAAGTGTGTTTTGGACATCAGCCGAGAAGTTGGGAGATCTCAACCAGGCATGGCGACGAATCGCCACCGTCGTTGCCATCGCTCTGCCCAGTGAGTCAGTAGAGTCCAGCCAACACTGGATGGAATAACGCGCCGCATCCCGACCCTCAACAAGGGTTAGGCCGAGTTTAGCCCGGACCTCCACCGGGCATTCTGGCAGCACGTCCGCGACCGTGTCCCACAGAGAGTGGGTGTAACGGCCCATGAGGCATGCGGTGTTGACGGACCGCAACCCTAAACTCAGGGAGGAGAATACTTTCTTCCCGTATTGCTCGTACCTCTTGGATTCCTGGTCGGGGGGAGCCGACGGGAATGCGGTCTGGGAATTGGAGGCCTGGATGACCAGGCTCTCGGGAGTGGGGTGGGTAGACAGAAAGCAAGGGTCGCCTGGAGCCGGGCGGTGGCGCCTGGCCACGTTCCCATCCACAGACTGACCTGTAGCGGGCTTGGACCAAGTGCCCAGAAGAACGTCTGATAAGGCCCCATTAAACGGCAGCAGAGGCTCGGCCGAGCTTGACTGCTGTTTAAGGACCTCAGTGAGGAGGTTAGTCCTCACGGCCGCGACGGGGAGCTCAAGGCCCAAGGACTTGGCTGCCCTCATCAGCACCACGCTATAAGCAGCCCCCTCCTCCGTAGCCATGCTAAGGTGGGGGGGGGGGGACAAAAACCAGTGTCGGGCAAAGTGTCCAAACCACTGGCATCCCCAAACTCTCCTGTCCAGTCTGCAGAAGACCTCAGACCCCTCCCAATCCCCCTCGTCACCCATCGCCTGGTACTCAGGCTTTAAGGATGGGGCCGGGTCGTAGAATTAAAAATCTCCCATCGGCGTCTGACGCCAGACCCGAATCGAGGGCAGGACCGGGGGCGACACCCTTGGGGTCGGCGCCGGCGAGGTCGTGAGGTCGACCGGCGGCGACCCGGATCCGGAGCCGGATCCAGTGGGGCCCTGCGGCGACGGGACCGAAGTCGCCGAAGGCGCCGGGGCCAAAGCACCCGACGGCGCCGGGGCCAAAGCACCAGACGGCGCAGGGGCCAAAGCACCAGACGGCGCAGGGGCCGAAGCACCGAGTCGCTTACGGGACCGCTCCCGTCTAGCTTTAGACGTCAGGGCCCGGCAGTCGGAGCAGGACTTGTCGTCGTGGTCCGGGCCTAGACAGTGCAGGCACCAGTGATGGGGGTCGGTAACCGACATCAGTCGGTTGCAGTCGGCGCAGGGCTTGAACCCAGGCATCCCTACCGGCACCGTCGGAGTCGAGAGACTTCGAAGTAAATCAAAAAGGATCGTAAAAAGTTAGTAAAAAAGTGACTAGGGTACAACTTTTTCCGGATCTGCGCTTCCTGGTGTGGAAAAAAGAAGAACTGACGTCAGTGCGCGGAGGCTGCGTCTAAGTACTCCGACGACGTCATCACGGCGCAGACGACGAACGCGGAGCCGCGGTCGACGCCTACCGACGCGCATGGGTACTGCTACGCAAAAAAATTCCGGATCCAGTCTGACGCCTGGGGATATTCTAAGGTAAGGAATCTATCACTAATGTGTCTCTTTCAGATAAGTGAAAACATTTCCTGAGATTGACAACACTAAAGAAATAGCCAAGACTTGCAGCTGCAATTAAACCCAAATCTCAGTACAGATTTAGCTGGTAAAGGTGGAGGAAGACTTATCATGAGCTAGGATTGGACCCATTGTCCACCCAAGAATATAATACTTACTGGTGCATAGATGACAGTGCTTTCTGATATGATGGGGAACCTAAGGTCACTGCATGTGTTGCAAACCAATATATATTAGGTTTATGCTTCTGGGCAGCAGAGCTCAGATCCTTGCCTATGAGATGGAAAATCTGACTTAGCAAGATGCTGATCATATCGGAAGACTGAGTTGGTAAACACTAATTTCAAAGAGGAGCTAGCAGTGCTCTTACCAATGTCCTTTGAATACAAGGTGAACTGGAAGCCTCTTGGTCGCAGTTTTGCACACCTTAGTGCAAACAGGGCAATTGGGGCAGCATTAATACAGAGCACATGGTACTCTGTACAAGCAGTGAAGCACAATGCCAGCAAAGCAGCATATTAATCAATGTACTGCTTTTCACTGTGGATCACCGTAAATTAATAAACAGCCTTTGGCGCTGCAAGTGGCGCCTGATGTACCTATTGTGATTGTAAATAAAATCATGCTGTTCCATACCACAATTATCAAGTAGTTGGCCGGTGTAGAGGCCGCCAGTTAAGCACTCATAAGTATTTGAAGGCCAGGTTTCCCACTCATCTTAGCAACGAGCACCTTCACCATGACATCTGCCAACGAAATCAAAAAACGTATGCCACTGTTTGCTTGAAGGTAAGAGGCATCAGTCTGGGAAGTAGTACGCTCCTCCTGTGACAGAGAGCACTGCTCTAATATCAGTGCCTGCGGACTATGTTAAAAGGAATTCTACCATCCGGCTGAGGGCCCGGTTGTGCTAACAGCCGCAGGCCATCCTAATGGGCTAAAGGGCCACGACTCCTTACCTTTCGGCCATTACAAAGAACATATGTCAAGCTGAGCAAAGGTCAACCTGACAGACACTTTATTTTTAGGTCAGGCAGCCAGGAGCTAGACACGCCCTAAATGCGTAAACTCCTGGGCTTCCTGAGATAAACTTTGTCAGGCTGAAAAAGTGACAGCTTCACAGCTCCTGTCGGCATGACATCTTCAGCCTAGCAAAGCAACTCAAAGCCCTCCCCCTCGTGACATGGGGGAGCATCATATATTTACTTGGGCATTTAAGTTCTAAGCCCTGAATTGCTCAGGGATGAGGGCGAATCACTGACACCTCGTCACAGGGTGGTGTGTCAGCAGTCTCACTGACCCCATCCCGCTCAGTGACGAGTGAGGTACTGCTGTCTTTGCTCATTGGCTGACCTAAGGTCAGCCAATGAGGGAAGGCAGCAGTCCCAACCCTCCTGGGATCTACACAGATTGGAGCGGCACAGGTAAGTACGATTTTATTTTTAATGTGTGGTGCATGTGTGCATGACTATATGGGAGTGAATGTTGTGAATGGATGTGTGCGTGCATGTGTGTGTGTGTGTGAATGCATGAGTGTGAGTGAGTGAGTGTTAATAGTACTTAGTGCCAAGACATGCTAATACTCTGCACCAAAGCAAGGCCAAAGAAATCTAGTATTACAAGCAGGGATGGCTCCTCCACGTGGGCGTAGGGAAGTCGCCTCACTGCTTTCTCACAGTGTGAGAAGCAGAAATGTAAAATGGTATAAATACCATTTTACGTTTCTGCTACTCGCACTGTGCGAAAGCAGAAGAAGAGTATGCCTGGTTGGGGGCGGGCAAGTCGGAGAGCAGTGGCTAGCCCAATGTTATGGGCGCTGACTGTTTGGTCGGCCTTGCATGAAGAAAACGGCCTCCCCGTAGACGCCTGTAAGGATGGCGTCCCAGCCAATCACCATTACAGCATTGTGATTGGCTTTGGGGAAGAGAGGGAGGCTGCCTGCTTCCTGTTTGCAGAGAGCAGGAGGCACGATGCGGGAATCCGGCACCGGAGGCAAACGTAAGTTTAAAAAACAATTTTTAAGCAGAACTGCAAAAGGCATGGAGGGGGAATACTAGAAAATCCGAGAAAATGTACCTCTCTGAAGGAGAGCAAGCCAGCCCTTGTGAGCACATAAACCAAAATCAAATACAAAGACCCTCAGTATAAGGACAGCGTTCACAAACGGTGGCTAAAAAAAGAGGGCCCGAGGACTATAAGGGTGACTCACCTTAACACCAAGGGCTCTAATGCTTGAGAGGCCAGCCTTTCAAACATCCTTTGGAGCGGAGGGTGCAGCGAATGGTCTTCATCAGCTAGAGCAGCGCTACACTTCTGCAGAAGGCGTGCATGAAGTCCTGCGTCGCACATCATTTGCTGGTTCCTTTCCGTGTGAACCAGGGACTGCATAATGTTACACACGGCAAGCTGAAGGTCCAGGGCATGCTGCACAAAAAACACAAGAATACATTGTTTAATGACATTTCTGTAATTCTAAGGTTCTCTTACGTGTGTCAAACTGAGGCTGAGAGGCTTTAAATAATTTTTTTTTTTAAATGAAACATGATGTATATTGACTGAGCTCACTGTAAAATAGAGGTAACCATTTCGATCAATTGCTTAGGAGAGTATCTTTTGGTGTACTTTGTATCTTGGAATCTTCGTAAATGTGACTCAATGTATGCACATTCCACAGGAGTTTGCTGCTTCACTTGCAGCTCATGGCACAAAAACCCTTCCAGTGCGAAGGGCTATCTTAATGGAGATTCTTCAAAGGGTAAAGGAGCAGTCGAGTGAGCTGGAATACACAGGGTCACACAGAACCAAGTGACCAGGGGTTTTCCAACCCTGGTTTAAGAGTGAGCAAAGTTGCATTTTCTCAGGCGAAACCCACAATTATTGCGCTTTAAAAACTAACTTTTTGCAGGAGACTTTTTCATCAAAAACAATTTTAGGGGAAATTGGCCAGGAAAAAAGTTTGAATAGAGTTTTCTCCACCAAAACCTTACTTTTATACATTTGTTTTCACGTTTGAAAAATTTCACAAGCATTGCCATAGCCAATAGGTCTCACCTTTGGGACCTTATAAGTGTTTAGCCACGCAACAGTTGATGTTGTTGCACCAAGGATATTGTGCTGCATAACTAAATACTTAGAAGATCCCAAAAGCGAGACCTATTTGTTATGCCAATGCTTGTACACTCGGTTATACTCTCCAAACACACTTTTTTCGCCCAACTCTTCTTGCTCTATGTGTTTAGCTCTCCCTTTCCATCTCCCTCCCCCTTTTCCACCTTTTTGCTATATCTGTACATCTACCTTTCTACGCCTTGGTAAGCAAGGTGTTTCTTACTGCGCTGGGAGTGGGTTTTAAATGGAAGAAAGGGTGCAGGGGTTTGACGTCACAAAGAAAACAAGGAAAAAGATTTACGGCAAATCAAAGTTTATTTTAGAAAATTAGCTTTTGTCTGGTCATCCAAACACAGACAAGGTCCAAACACAGACAAGGCTAACTAGATTTAATAAAGCTGTGGTATTCAATGATTGACAAATCAAGTGGCCTTGAATAGACGGAGGGAATGCGGGGTCCAGCTGCTTGTACCGCCTACTTAGAATATTTGCATAACCTCTCCCAGCTGGATGTTGCAACTGAATTCCACAGAACTGCAGCACCTTGTACCGCGGATTAAAACACAAGGCCAGGCTGAATTTAAAACCACTTTCGACAAAGCGCAGGGGAAGCTGGTGCGACTGAGCGAGTCTGTTCCGGCTTCAGCATGAAGGCGCTTAGGTGCTCCGTCCTGCTGATTCTGTGGGCCTGCTGCCATGCTCAAGGTAAAATGAAGGGGCCAAAGAACGACTACAGGAATACCGCACCGAGTATAGGGGACGCACGAGAGGGGGAGTGCTACAAATAAGCCTCCGTCTTTGCCCAAAAATAAGCGTTAGTGACCACCACCGGGACAAATTAAGAGACGGGTCTCGCGCTGCCTGTGAACATAGAACAGGCATTGGCATTCTACAATTGTGTACAAGTGCCCTTAGTTGCACTCATTTTGCATCTGTTTTTATTTCTTTTTTTATCTTCTCGGTGTCAGTCATTGGCTTTTTAAAAATGATTATGAAGACAACTCGTTCGTACTAATAAGATTTCAGGTAAAATTGTCAGCAGGGGTTAAAGGGAAAAAAGCAGAATCGGTTTCTGCTGAATCTCTGTGACGTCACAGCGACGAAGGACCACATGCTGTTCATTCTTGTGGCGTCATTTTGCCAGAAACCAACAAAATGGCCCCTCCTATGTGTTCATCTGCCTTCAATGGGTCTGTGCAGACAGAGAGAGCCAAAAACTTCCTACTCCCATCAGTGCTAAGCCTGCCGCATTCAAACTGCTTCACGTGAGCATGGAAGTGGAGAGGTTGCTTAGAAGCCGTTTAGTTGTTTTGGTTTGTACAACATACAATAAAGAGGGGACGCAATTCTGGGATGCTTATTCCTTAAACTTCTGCTTCTCACCAAAACCCCTGCGATCCTTGGTGTGACTTTACCACTAGGTCTTCCAACTCTAAGTGAAGATCTCTTGCAGGTAGTAAGAAGCACGTGCTGAAGCGGACTAGGAAGGAGTGGGAGGGCGAGTGGGGGCGGGTACAGTGGTGCGGCCGCAGTTGTAAAAGGCAGGGAGAGGGTGAGACTGAGAAAGGGAAAGATAGGGATCAAAGGAGAACAAGCGTGCGCTGAAGCTGACGAGGGGGGAGTGGGGGCGGGCCACAGGGGTGCGGCCGCAGTTGTAAAAAGGCAGGGAGAGGGTGAGACTGAGAAAAGAAAAGATAGGGATCAAAGGAGAACAAGCGTGTGCTGAAGCTGACAAGGAGGGAGTGGGAGGGGGTAGGGGAGGGGATTCACACACTGTAGAAAGCCAGATGGCAGCTGTGCACGTTGTGTGTGCTTGTGCGCGTAACAGCAAGCTGGGGGCCGGCAAAGGTAGCACTTTGAAAACCCCCTTACTAAAAGTCGAGCCAAGCAAGCAGCGCATGCGCTGCTCTAGGCTCGACCTAAAAAGACCTAAGGGACTGGCCTCAATGCGCTGCGCCTTCAGAGCACTCATCCTGCAGTCACATGGGCAGAGTCCCTCTGGTCTACTGGGTATAGGTAGGGCTTGAGTGGAAGCCAAAATCAGCTCTGGCAAAATAATTTCAAACCAGCCTTACTCTGTTCCTCCTGTCTCATCACTCTCTTGCCTTTTCTACCCTCTCTCCCTATCCTCCTTCGTGCCTAAGGTACATGATGTACCAAACAGAGTTACACGGAGGAGATGGAAAATGTGACAGAAGGACCAACAGCAGCCCTCTGCCATTCAAACCGGCAACCATTGGCTCCTGCCCACCGGAGAAATGCCTGGTGGAAAAATGCATTTGGGCACATATAAATGAAACAGTGCAATGTGCTCCTAGTGCCAAAGCCAAAACAAAGTTGCAAACAAATTCCAATAAAAATGAACGAAAATAAAATCAGCTGGTGGTTTGTTAACAAACAACTGAAAATAATTAATGGGCTTTTGTAAGGATACAAGTTCAACAAATTAAAGTTTGTTTATTATCCTTATGGATGACGTTTTGGCCCATATCAACAATACACGGGTCTCATCAAGACTAGAAGATAGAGGGAGTAACCCTGGATGATTCAGACAAAGGCGTAGATTATGATGTGCCAGCTGCTGGATTGCTAGGGACTTTTTTCCCCTCAAAGCCTGCTCCTTATTGTTGGAGCTCCTAGCTTAGTGGACTAATGCAGCCACCGTAGGGACCTATGTTCGACCTCGGGGTCACAGGTTTAAATCACGACGGCGTCCACTCAGCCTTTCATCCTTCGGAGGTCGATAAAATGAGTACCATTGAGTTGGGTAACAATAAACATCTGTTATTCAGCGTCAAGATACCCTTGGGTGAACGTGCACTTTACAAATACACGTTATGTTGGAGCTCTTATGTTTGCCATACAAGGGACCCGGGGGAATTAGCGCATACACCCAGAGTATACTTTATTCCAATTATTGCACATACGTGTTAATGTACATTTTACCTCTTCACATTCAGCCCTCTCCCTTTCTCTTTTCTTTGTTCTCTCATGCTGTATTAACCCTTTTATTATGGGGCTCACGGATGTGTCCTATCTTCTAGACCTGATGAGACCTGTGCATTGTTTATAGGGTTGGAAAGGCGTCGACAAGGATAACAAACTAAATTTATCAAACTTTTATCTTTACAAAAGCCCATGAATTCTATGAAGTTGTTTGTTACCAAGCTACTAGCTGGTTTTATTTTCATTCATTTTTATTGGAATTTGTTTGCACCTTTGCTTTGGCACTGGGGACGCATTGCACTGTTTCAATTGTATATTCCTTTGTGGATAATTCTAGAGATAAAATCTTATGTGTAATTATGCTTTGTGGGATTTGATGTATTTTAATATTCTTCTTTTCTCTCCATGCTCCGTATATTGCATGAGGGTATTTAGCTACCTAATGGTTTGATTCTTACCCAAATGAAACCAACGAGAACCACTGTTGCCCAAATGTGATACTATATCTAGGCTCCCATGGGTCTACGAGTTGCTCTTGCAGTGCAGGATGTTGATGGAATAAACTGGCAGTTTGGCCCAGGGAACCAGACCGAGAAAGAACGTCTACCTCCTCAGGTGTGATGGTAAATGAACACAAAGAAGAGTGCATGAGAAGATCGGTAAAGCATTTGGAAGGACAAGTCCTGCTCAAGCAGAGAGCCCTCGTGGATGCAAAGGTAAATCAAGAAACAAACCAAACAGCTACATTTAGCACAATCTGAACATAACAGATCAGATGTTTAGATCAGCAGTTCTTAGCCTGTTGACTTCTGTGGATCCCCAAGCAAATCACTACTGGAATCCAATCCAGAGATCCCCACTGAGTCATTATTGGAAGCTGGGGACCCACGCCTAAACAACTTCTATGATTTACACCTTAAAACAATGCACAAAAGAACAGAAACAGGTATACACCAAAGAAATACTCAAATATTGAAATATTGCATTTAATTCTCAATCAAATATAGAAGAATATTGAACATTTTCAATTTTATTTTTGTATTTGTGATTAGTTTATGATTTTAATTTATTCATTTTTTTATTATTTAATTTTTTTAAGTAGTTGCACACCCCCTAAGTAGGCCTCCAGACCCTCAGAGGTCTTCGGACCACAGGTTAAGAACCGCTGATTGAGATAATTCAAGTAACACTGCATTCCTATAATCCAACCAGGATAAGACAAATGCCTGATCATTAACCTGCAACTTTCAGCTCAGAAGTACTACCTTTAAGCCCTTCAAAGGGGAGTAACAAGTACCAAGGATCTTATTGATATGATGGCAAAAGGTAAAATCAGTGTTGATAGTAATACCAATATTTTTGGTCATAGTAATAAGGGCAGGGAATAGGCCAAGAGCGGATGGACATCAAATAGAGATGTCGCTCGGAGAAAGAGACACTTCCTGCCATAACTCTCGGGGCCAAAACCTTTGCTCTCTTACCTGACACACGCTGATTTGGGGCAGAACAACGGACCTGCGGGACTGCGAGGACCAGGGATCATAGCGGCGAGTGACCGGCCGCACCTGGGTCCTCTTCCCGCCCAGCCTCCCTGCACTTCAAAGCGCCTCGCGGCCCCCGCTTCGCGGGAGCTGCTTGGAGAAAGAGACACTTCCTGCCATAACTCTCGGGGCCAAAACTTTTGCTCTCTTACCTGACACGCGCTGATTTGGGGCAGAACAACAGACCTGCGGGACTGCGAGGACCAGGGATCATAGCGGCGAGTGACCGGCCGCACCTGGGTCCTCTTCCTGCCTCACCTCCATATTTAGCCACGCCCACTTCCGCGTTTCGCGGGACGCGCGCGGGTGTGCGCCGGGCTAAGCCCGGGCCAAGGACGGGCCCGTTGTAGCCCGTTCGAGCCCGGCAGAGACCGGACGGGCCAGCCCTTTTGGCTGTCCCTTGAACCATTCTAGCTAGCTACTTGAAAGTACCTTTTGTGGAGTGGAGGATTTCTGTCATCCTGTACATTTGTAATATGGCTGAACGGGAGTCCAGAAGCAAAGGGCATAACAAGAAACTCACTGGAACATTGGATGACTTCATAACTAGAACCAATGTGGCGATTGATCAGGGTATTAAACAATTGGAACGCAGGGTCTCGCAGGATCTTGCTATGGCCAAAAGATCCTCGATGGGACATTTTGCGAATGCTCGAACACCAGAGATTCCCAGGGATACTAATCTGGGCAATGTACACTTGGTCAATGTGACAACAACAGCCCAAATTCACTCACCGAGACAGGACTTGGCCAAAACCCCCCCGTGTTCTCAAACGACCCAACGGTAAGACTCTCCACGACTGGACACACCCACTCCGGAAAAAACCCCGGACAGACCGATTACCTGCCAGTTTAATGTGAATTCCAAGGGTGCAATTCCTAAGAGAAAGCAGCCTATTGCAAAAAAGTTTGGAGACAGACCAGCCAAAAATCGCAAAAAACAGGTAACTCCTCAAAGCCCAAATAAGGCTGAGACACTAAGTCCAGCCGTTGTACTTAATTCACCTGATGTATCGATCACTGTGCCAGGTAGAGGTCTACCCAGGAATGAACTATTGTTGTGGGAGGATCGCTCATGCTCGAAAATAACTGCGCATCTGAGTGCCATACTACGGCCGCTGGAAGATAGACTTGCTAACATTGAAAGCCAACTATTCAATTTTGAACAAGTAACTGTGGCTACTCTAAATAGTTTGGTTAACAACGCACTAGATCAGGCTAACCAGAACAGACCAATCGAGGCTGGAGGGGTTGCGAAACATAATAACCTTGAAATCTCTGAGATAAAAAAATAATTTTGTCAACCCCTCTGTATCTGTGGGGGGAACAAACGTCTTGCCCAATAGACTGGGAGGGGGGCTTACGGCTGATCAGCACACTGCGCCCAGTGGTGTGGGGGGAACACAGGCTTGCACTACGTCCCACGTCGGGCGGGCCACTCTGGACCCAGGTGTAAAGAGGAAATCGCACACCGAACCCAAGGTGGACTTGCCTCCTGAAGTTAGCCCCTACCTAATTATTCTAACTGGGGTCCCCGAAATTGGCATGTCGAAAGCCGAATCATACCCAACCCTAAAAAACAAAGTCATTCAGTGGCTCAATGCTCACAGACCCCTCCCTCCGCACATGTGTTCTGAAATATCTATGGTTAGGAGGGTGGGATGGGTTGGGCACACTGCTAAAACTCTAGATGGAGACTGCGTATTAGTTAACTTCAGGGATCCACACATTGTAGATTACATATGCAATTGGAACCTAGCTAGTGTAGGCACAAAGATAGAAGTCAGACCACTCTCTTATTTCTATCCCAGCAAACAATCGAGTAACATAGATGATGGGTGGTCTTTTGTACCTCATCATCGAGCGGGCAGGGGAGGGAAAAATTGGGACGCCTATCTACCATCTGCCCAGAACCAAATTCCATACTATAATAGGTACAGTGGCTTGGACCAGGTCGATTGACTGACTAGTGCCGATAAGGGGATACAAGATGAGGCTCAGATTCACAGGCCAGCTGCAGGGGATGGCCAGATCTCGGAGGGGAGAGATCAGACACGCGACCAGCAAGGAGTTCAGAACCCCCCAATAGAGAGCCCTAGGAGTGGCAACACGTACGCTCTGGATAGGGCAGACGATGTCTATTCAACAACATCGTCCACACCCAACACTAGCAACATACACGTACTTGATAGGGCAGTCGATGCTTACTCACCAGCAACGCCTATACCTATCACTAGCTCTGGAGATATAACGGTGAAGGCAGACATCGTGCCTGACCGCACACAGTCTAGCACGGGGAGCACAAAGTGTATGACAATTCTATCCTAGAATGTGGCAGGCCTACCCAATAAATTAGCCTGCCCAGAGTGGGGAACTTTTGTGGATGGCAGTGATATTTGCCTATTCCAAGAAACCTGGGCTAGGGAGGACCAACATAGAGTGGGCTTTGCATCATATAATATTCTTGCACGGTGGGGGGGAAAAGGACACCCATCAGGGGGCCTTACAACCTGGGTTGGCCTACATCTGGGCTGCTTGGTTGAGACTATTCCGACTCACTCTGATGATATCCAGTGTGTCCTTTTGTCTTGGCCTAATTCCAACAAATTTGCCATCGTGAATGTATATTCACGGCCAATTAGCGTTGCCAACGAGTCGAAAACTATCGAAGAGTTGTCATCTTTTCTTGTGTCTCTCGGTCAGGATGTACATTATCTGGTCGCCGGGGACCTAAATTGTCACTACGAGCCACTTAGTGGCTTAAATGAGGGTGTCTTGTCGGGTGAGGATGAATACTGGGGAATTCCGCGCTCCCAGTCTCCACATCCGAAGTCCTGGTCTCCATTGGCTATCCAGATTACCACCTTAACTCTGAATAATTGTTTAAGGGCCTGCAACGGTCGCACGCCATCTGACACTCCGTCCAAGTGAACCTTTAATAAAAGGGGCCACGAATCTAGACTAGATTATATTATGGTGGAGGTGTCCCTATGGCCAAAGGTCATTGACTTTGAGGTTTTATCTAGGGCGGACAGTAATCATAATACCCTGACTCTGAAGCTAGAGTGCCCACAGCCTAGGGCAAATGGAAGGGAATCCGACCTGGATGTGCCAGAAGGGCTGGCCTTAATTAATAACAGGCGCAGAGTTAAGTGGGATAAGCTGGCTGTATCACGGGACGCACTGCCCAAATTATATAGCGCAGTTGTACCTTTCCTTGAGAAAGTGGCACTCTTAACCTCTCAGCACACGGCCTCGGATTTTAATGATAATCTGTTATGCGTGCATCAGGACTTAGTAACCTGTCTATTAGAATTTCTTAATCCCCCGACCTCCAAAAGAAAACATAGGGTGCCCGTATCCACGTGGTACAAAGCTCCATGCAGGAAGGCAAAAGCAGAACTGATTGGGGCCATTAAAGATGGAAGAGATAAAACTAATATTCGCACCTTAAGATCACACTATAAAGAAATAATGAATCATGCCAGGATGGAATGGGACATGGACAAATGGTCGAATCTGTCGTCCTCACTAGACTCCAGAGATCCACGCAGATTCTGGGCAATAGTCAGCACAGGGTCAGGAGAGCCTAGATCTGCAATTGAGCCAAATATAGCGACGGAGGTCTGAGAGCTCCATTTTAAGACCCTATATGCTGCAGCCGTAGGTGTAGGAAGCCCGTCAATTCAAAAATCCCAGCAGAGCGAACGTGGTGAGTAGGAATTCTCTGTTGAGGAAGTTGGCCACGGGCAAGGCCCCTGGCCTAGATAGGCTCCCCGGTGATCTATTCAGGGACCAACCGCTGATCTGGGCCCCCTATCTCTGTGTCCTTTTCAATGCGAGTTTGGCTGGCATGGAGATAACGGGCACATGGTTGGGAGCAGAGATTGTTCCAATTTTTAAGAAGGGCTCTCCTCTGCTACCGACCAGTTACAGGCCCATTAGCCTTATAGATGTCCCTCAAAAAATCTTCTCCCGACTAATCCTAGATCGCCTACAGGAATGGATCGAGGAGCATGATATCCTCAGTCCTTACCAGGCTGGATTTAGGAAAAAAACTTCAACTGTGGACCAGATTTTCCGTCTCATAATGTTATTCTGGAAGACGGCAACACTGGAGGGTGGCAGCCTCTATATGGTCTTCGTGGACCTTCGGTCCGCGTTTGACCTAGTACCTAGGGACAAACTGTGGGCGGTTCTCCTGGATATGGGTGTTCCAGACGCCCTATTGGTGGTCCTTATGAGGCTGCATACGCAAAACTAAGCACAGGTTAGATGTGGGAGGGATGGGGTGCTGTCGCCCAGATTCCCAGTTTCCAGGGGGGTTAGGCAGGGGTGCGTTCTGGCACCAACGCTGTTCTGCCTTTATGTAAGTGGTGTTATATCACACCTGGATGCGGTTCCAAATAACGACGCACCGAGATTGGCAGGCAGGAGGGTGCCAGCGATAATGTTCGCCGACGACACCCTCCTGCTTTTCAAGTCCCCGATGGGGATAGAGCGAGTGCTGGACGGCTTTACTAACTTTTGCCGTTCCCGCGTACTGGAGATCAATGTTGATAAGACCAAATTCATGATCTTCAGTCCGCCGGCACGCACCCGCCCATCACCGCTCCTGGGTATGGTCGGACTGGAGAGGGTACAGACTTTCCAATACTTGGGGGTGACGAAAAATGAAAATCTTTCCTGGGGTCCGCAACAGGTGAAATCCCAACTCAAACTAAATCAATTAGCGGGTGGAATCCTCAAAATGTCTAACACATCCACATTCAAGCCAGTCAGCCCGGCACTGTGAAGGCAAGGGCGTCGGCCCTCTACGGTGGGGAACTTTGGGGCAATTATTGCGGGCCTAAAATTGTTAATGTGGAAAATAGGTTTATGAGGCAGTTACTGGCCCTCCCTCAAAGTACCCCTCTACTTCCACTGAGATTGGATTTAGGACTGAGTTCTATCCAAGACGAGTTAGCTTTGAAACCTTTAAGGTTCTGGCGCAGGTTATGGACAACTCCAGAACTGTCCAATTACAGGTCCGAACTGAGAGATGTCCAGAGCCATGAGAGTGCAGCAAAAATCCCCTGGCTTGCTTTTGTGAAAAATTAACTAGGGAAAATAGGTCTACCAGATCTCTGGTATGACCCAGAACAGGCATGTAGGGGGGTCCCAGGCAAAACGCTTGCTAAGCTATTTATGGACCGTAAACAGAGTAGATGGTTGCATTACTCCAAAGTTGGTTCCTTTGCAACAACTTTTTTAGCGATCAAGGATTCCTATGCTTTTGAGGAGTTTTTAAATGTTATCTATCCAGTAGGAGCAAGGAAGCTATACATCCAATGGAGGCATGGGACACTACCTCTAGGATCATTTGTAGGCAAGTGGTCGACAACCACGAGTGAATCATGCCCTTACAGAAAAGTCAGAAAGTACTGGCTAATATTCTTATGCAAGAACATGGGATTTGACAAATGTCTGGTTGCAATGAGAGTGTTTAAGACTGATACATCCCCACACATAGTCTTTGCACTGTCTAAGTTCCTCCTAGCAATGTGGTCCAAAAGATGCTCCCTCATTACAGCGGCACCAAGGGGCGATTTTATACTCTGATTCTGTTTGTGATCATATATCATGTGTTTTAACTGATTCTTTTTAAACCTGTTTTTTATGCAATGAGAATTTTATGGTGGCATAACTGTTTTTACTGCAATCTTTTATGACTGAAAAAATGTCGAAATAAAGATTTTGAAATGGAAAATAGAGATTCAGATCCAAGGATGATACCAAAGACCCAACACCTCAGTTTTATCTGCATTCACCTTTTAAAGGTTACTGGTCAACAACAAGCAAATGAAGCAAGGCATTCCCGCACAATAACTCTTAATAAAACATTGTCCAGTTTTCACTTTTTTTTTTAAGTGCACTTAAATTCACACACAGCCATAGACTAAATATAAAATTAGAAATGTACACAATGGGAAAAGGACCTCTCTAGAACCTCATTAGCTAGCCTGTTCAACAATGGATAACATGCCCCCTGTTGTTTGCCCAGATGTTCACAAGAGAAGGTTCTTCTTATTCCAGTAGTCACCTTTAGGGGGTCTGATATTAACCAGGACACAAATTATTTACTCCAAAGAACTATCAGAGGAGGCAACTAACCATGTAAATGTAGCCTGCTCATATCTGTGAGGTGCACATGTGACAATGTGAACACCAGCAAGCCTTAATCCACAAAGCCAGCACTGTTCCAACTGGAAAGATTACACTTTTCACAATAAAAAAAGTTAAGCCTCCAAGTTTTGTTGTCACTCACAACTTAAAATGAGAATGCTACTGCCTTTTCAACATATTTCATAATAAAAAAAGAAAGTCTGTTGGCTTTAGTGTGAAAACAAATACATTTCATTTCAATCTTTATTTCGATCGATTGAGATCATAAAAGAAATACAAACAATTTCAATCACGATGCAGATGGAATACAATAGACATCATTAAAATGCATTATAATAAGCGAATTTTAAAATCACTTACTGTATGTTACAATTAAAAATCATCAGTGTGATTCATTTATCCCGCATCTACCTCATCTTTAAAAGGCGGGAGCAGGTGTGCCACATCGCAGTTAAAAATTTTGCTACAGCAAAGACAGTCGGGGGTGCGAGATCCGTCTTTAGAATTCTATAAGCAGGGAGATATCTGGTGAAGCCTAGATTTTTAAGAAGGGGGAGCAGCCAATATTTCCTGGATCTTTGGTAGGCCTCACAAAAAAATATAATATGCAATTAATCTTCCAAACTGTGTGAACATGACGGGCACTGTTCACCGAAAGGAGACTGGGCCCAGTGGTTTGTGACTGCCCTAATAGGAAGTGTGCCATAACGCCATTGCATAAATAATTTTCTAGTGAGGACGGGAGCAATGCTATCTAGCACACATTCAAGTTGGTATAAGTCTTTGGATTTAATAAACGAATCTGTCAAAGACCCCTCCCGTATATTCCCCTTTGTAACTGATAGCTTCAATTCATAAAAGTCCCTCTTAAGGCATTTACGTGGAGTCCTACTACATGCATTACCTGGATCGAGCCATAATTCTGGTCTACCCAATGTCTCACATGTTTGTTTAATATACCTGAGCCATGGGATTTGTCTTGATTTGGGTAGACCAAGAATCTCCTGAAGCTCGTTCCTATAGTTCGTGAGTTCCGGCGTACACCAGATGCGGCGCCAGAAGATTATTGGTCTTAATCCCAGCTCCTCTGTGATGGGTCTAAGGCCCAAATCAAGTCTCAGCGGAAGAAGCGGGGTGCTTGCAGGTAATGCCGCCAACTGCCTAATAAATTTATTTTCGGTTGATTGGAGATTTTGGAGATTTTGGACGGAAGTATGATCCCACAATTCCCCTCCGTATAGCACCGCCCCTCTAGCCTGCATTTTGTAAGTTTCGAGGGCGGCACCAAGAGGTTTGTAGGTCGACCTGCTTGCCATCCTACAGATGCCACCCGTTAACTGGGCCAATTTCATATTCGCCTTAGTCCGGTGCGTGTCCCACGTCATGTCCTGATTGATGGTTACGCCCAGATATTCAAAGGTAAGTATCCTCTCTAATCTTAGCGAACCTATAGTAGGGTTGGGGCGTGTTGACGAAGTGGGGTAGAGAATCACGTATTTAGTTTTTGAAGCATTGATCTCAAGCCCCCGCTCAACACAAAAGGCTGAGAACCCGTCCAGGACCCTTTGTATTCCCATGGGGGACTTGGACAGCAGCAGGGTGTCGTCCGCAAACATAATAGTGGGCACCCTGCTGCCGTTCAACTTAGGAGCATCAATGTCACCC
Organism: Lissotriton helveticus; assembly: GCF_964261635.1. NCBI lineage: Eukaryota > Metazoa > Chordata > Amphibia > Caudata > Salamandridae > Lissotriton > Lissotriton helveticus. The sequence goes on along the minus strand of NC_136059.1, from coordinate 1,352,257,274 downwards.
ATCTCAGTCAGGTGGGCGATCACCCCGTTGACAAAGAGGCAGAACAGGGTCGGCCCGAGTACACAACCCTGTCTCACCCCTCTGTCAATCTGTCTGAAAGTGCCCCATCCCTTCCACACCTGACACGTGCGAAATTTCCCAGGTGTAGTTTTATCAAAATAGCCAGGATGTCAGCCGGAATGCCCATCTCCGACAATACGGTCCAGAGTCTGTCTCTGGGTACTAAATCGAAGGCGGCTCGCAAGTCCACGAATACCGTGTACAAGCTGCCGCCTTCGATTACCGCAGTCTTCCAAAACAGGAGGTTCAAGCGGAAAATCTGGTCCGTGGTGGAGACCCCTCTTCTGAATCCCGCCTGATAGGGACTAAGAATAGTGGATTCCTCCATCCAATTTTGGAGGCGATCCAATATCAGCCTGCCAAACAACTTCTGAGGTACATCTATGAGGCTAATTGGCCTGTAGTTGGCTGGGAGCAGAGGAGATCCCTTCTTAAATATGGGAACAATCTCTGCGCCCAGCCAAGTACATGGGACCTCCATGCCCCTTAAGACGGCATTGAATAACAAGACCAGATAGGGGGCCCATACGTCAGGCTCTTGTTTAAATAAATCACCCGGCAGGCCATCTAGTCCTGGCGCTTTTCCTGGTGCCAGTCCTGCGATGGCTGTTCGCACTTCTCTCTCTGTGCAGAAATACCCCTCCACTGCTGCGGTTATATTGAGAGGAGTGTCATTAATGACACCGTCTGCAACCTTATAGAGGGACTGGAAATGCTCCTGCCAGGTATTAGCTGAAATATTAGGCTCAATTGCCGAGGCTAACTCCACGGACCCCGTGTTAAGAATGCGGCAAAATTTGCGGGAGTCCCTAGTGGCCAATGATATACTAAGATTTTCCCATTTTTCGTACTCCCATTCACTTTTGGCATTAGTTGTTAGGCGCTTATACTCCCTTCTTCTTTCCTGGATTACAGATCTATCTGCCCCATCCTTAATCCCTGTCAGAAGATTCGATTTAGCCTTGCGGCAAGCCTGATTATACCAGTTAGGGCGATCAAAGGGCCGCCTCTTTCCTGTAGTAAAAAGGACTTCGGCCGCGGACTCAATAAGACTCTCGTGTGCACTCCCTAGTTCCTTATGTAAATCCTGGGAAATTGAAAGCTCCTTTATTGTGGAGATCTTTTCTAGAATTGGTACAAGCTGGGCGTATAGTCCACGAACCTTCTCCGGGTTAGAAGCTAGCTTCTCCCACCTCACTCGCCGTCTGTTATTTGTCAGCGCCAGCCCTGAGGCAACGTCATCTAGCGCAACTCTTCTGGCTTCCAAATTGGGAATGGCATACTCCAATTCTAGCGCGTTGTGGTCGCAATCTTCCCTGGATATCACCTTAAAGTCAGTGATGTACGGCCACAGCGGAAGTTGAACCAAGATATAGTCCAGTCTGGACTCCCTGCCCTCTCTATGGTATGTACATTTGGGTGGAATGTCTGAGCTTATACGACCATTACAAGCCCGTATACCACACTTAAGAGTTAGGGCAGTAATTTGCAGAGCTAAAGGGGTCCAGGCTCTAGAGGGTGGGGCTGTCGAAGGAGGTACCAGCCACAAGGCATCCTCCTCCTAGGATAGTCCATCCAGTAGACCTGGGAGGGGCTCGAAGTGACAGTTAAAATCAGCTCCCACTAAAAGCGGTGTACCTTGGGGGATATCACTAAGGAAAACCGAAAGTTGGTCAATGGTATCCGACTCTTGCGTTATATTTACTGGTCTAGAGTAAACATTTACCACAGCCAGCCTACTCGAGTTGGGCCATTCCAACAAAACCCCCAGGATGTCATTGGAAACTGAAGGAAGGAGTGTAGCCTTGCAGCCCAGTCGACTGCCACCCAGGTTGCGAGGCCTCCCGAGGGACGCACCTTACCTCCCCACTTAGCCGAAATTGAAAATTGAAGAGGCATATGTCTTTTCCCTCAATAAATGAACCCCAATCAGGGCAATTCAGTTTGTTCCCAAGACCGGCCACGTTCCAGGACAGTATCTTAAGTGAGGGTGATCTAAAGTTCAAAGCAGTAGCAGTGGATGTAGCTATATTATCCAATGTGCTTGATTGTGGTAAATCGCCGGGAGCACGTTCCCGTGTTTCGTCTCTAGGTTCCGCTGAGTCAGTTGGGGGATCTTTAGTATCTAAATGAACCACTATGTTATTTTTATTATGCTCATCACAGTGGTCATTCTTCAAAATGTTGGCAAGACTTATAGCGTGAGGACTAGTGTTTACTTCTTCTCGGACTCTGGGAGAGTCACCCGCCTCCCACCTCCTGCCCTTGTTATGTCAGTCCACCATCTCCAGGCAGCTATATCTATTAAATGTTGAAAGAAGATCTGGCTGGTGCAATCTGGGGTAGTGGGAGTTACCCCTAGCTCTATTAGTCCAGCCTCTTCCCCTCCTAGGAATTGTGTGCCAGCCTTCCTCCTCGTATAGATTGTGCAATGGTGGGTAGAAAAAAGATAGGGGTAACGACTGGATGGAAGTCCCCTGTTCGGAGTGCGACCAGCTACAGATGTGGGAAACGGTCCTAGGATCCCTAAAATTAATTATGACGCAATCTCCATTGATTGTTTTCTCTGTGTTGCCCACCCATGGGACTCTCCTAACCATAAGAACCCCACTCGTGATTCCATGTGGTAGGGGTCTATTTATCGTGAGCCAGTTGGCGACCTTATTTTTCAGAGTGAAAACGGATTCTTTAGAGTCGGGCTTCAACTCCAGTACCCCAGCCAAAATGACTGTGTACGGGCTCGCCTCTGGCGGTAGGTTCATTGGCCCAGGTTTTTTGGTGGCTGGATGTGCTCCTTGCGTGTCAGCAACATCCTTTGCTGGCCGGCTAGATCCGGGATTGCGATCAGTCACCTAAGGAGTGGCAGTAAGTGGTGGAAGAGGTTGTGTTAGGGTGATACAATTCGTCACCTGAGGGGTGGCTATGTGTGTTGTGGGAGATTGTATATGTAGTGTCTTAAGAACTAACCCAACATCCTTTTGTGGAGGCTTAGGTATAGCCTTCTTGCTCCTGAGCTCTACCCCGCCTTTTGCTGGATTGTTGTTTATTTTGAGCATATCAGCAAGCTGAAAAGTTGTATTCTCTATCGACGCTAGCCTAGTTACAATCTCTGATAGGCGTGTTTCTAGGGGACTTAGTAATGTCTTGAGAAGAACTGCCATCCTAGTTAAAGTGGGATCGTTGGCATCTATGTTTGCCATTGCGAGTGTATTTACCAAACTTGGTGTCTGCAATGGTAGTGAAACATTGGGTGGAGGCGTGGTTTTCTCTGATTCAGTGGGACCGTTATTACTCGGTCCTTGTCTGCTGCCCTCCACTATACCATTACGCTTTGGGATTTTTACTTTCCGCCCACCAATATTGTGTGCCCCTCTATTTCTTTTTGGTATTGCCCCTTCCCTTTCCCCCTGCGTCAGACAGCCTACACTATCAATGATATCATCAGAGTTAAACAAGGAAGTGGAAGGAGCTGGAGTGGTCTGTTGCGCTTGGATCTGGGGAAGGGGTAGAAGACTCAGCTCACTGACAATGCTTATGTCATTCTCAATGTTGTGCAAGGTAGAATTACTTATGTTAGATGAAACTAACACCCCACCACCCACATTTTCAACAATCGTTGTGATAATACCATCTAGTCTATTGTCCGGGGATTTTGCGTGCGCTATGGGTCCTATAGAAGATCTTCGAACCCATTCTATTTCTTGGGATATGCGCCTTTCCAATGTCGTTATCTCATCAATCAGAAGAGAACCAGCTTTCGCAAAGTAAGTGTCCAAAGTACCTTTGTTTGTTCCAGCGGTCAATGTACTCTTACTCCTGGTTTCTCTGGTCGCCATGGTTCGTCGTTTATTTTATGCGTGTTTTTGAAACTCAGAATTTAATAGCAGGAGCAAGGGGGATGGCCGGGTTCCGGTCTCGTCCGTTCTCGAACGGCCTCAAACGGCCCGCCCTTTGCCCGGGCTTCGGACGGGCACGTCGCGTGAGGTGCGTAGGTAAATTAATTAAATAGTAGGAGTGGAGGGGAGGCGGGAAGAGTCCCAGGTGCGCTGGATCACCTTCGCGCACTGACGCCCTGGGACTCGCAGTCCCGCTCACTCAGTTCACGCTGGAAGCAGCCCTCCTCCGTTGGTTAAAAGTCACCAGTAATCCAGGCAGAGTTCCCTCAGGTCTCCAAATCGCCGTACGATTCAAAATGCGCCCAAGAACGGCAGCGAGCGGCCCCCGCGGAGCGGGGGCCGCGAGCCGTGATATGCTGCCAGGGGGAGGGGGGCGGGAAGAGTCCCAGGTGCGCTGGATCACCTTCGCGCACTGCCGCCTGGGACTCGCAGTCCCGCTCCCTCAGTTCAGGCTGGAAGCAGCCCTCCTCCGTTGGTTAAAAGTCACCAGTAATCCGGGCAGAGTTCCCTCAGGTCTCCAATTCGCCGTACGATTCAAAATGCGCCCAAGAACGGCAGCGAGTGGCACAAATAAACATGGCCATGTGGTCTCTGCCTCCAGAAACCCATTAAATATTTTAGTAAAACTCGAAGTATACCGTGAGATAACCCTCAAATTCCCCTACAGAGTTATCAAGTATTTAATACATGGGCAAGTGCACTCAACTAATTTTTTTTCAGTTTTGCAATGTGAATCTTTTTCCTACTGAATCTATCAGACAGTTAAAAATGCAAAGCCCCTTCTATGGTGGGTGTCCTGGAGTTCACAATCCAAAACCTCTTCCTACTGGTTTTATCAGATAGTTCACAATGCAAAACCTTTTGCTACTGCGTTTGAGAAACCCAGTTCGGGATTTCAGAGGGCAGTTGACAGCTACTGGACCCTAGCATTTTACCTCTGAAGCCCCTTTTATCACTTGAAGGTCAGGATTATGAGACAAAGCAGTCCGAGGCAGTCCAGTCTGCCAACTAGACTACCCTGCTCACCCTTATGAAGTTAATACCTATGCCGTTATACTGAACTTATATAGAAGTACTTCTCATAAAATATATACATCATTAAACGTTTACAATTTTGAGAACGTTTAATGACAGAGATCGTAGTGTTATGTTTATCAACTGAGGTGAATTATGGGTCTTGTAGTATTATGGCTGACCGGGGAACATACAGGGGAGGAGTTAGATTGAACGAGTTTAAAACGCCAACAGGTGTTCAGAGACGGGAACGTCAGTTTAAACAGACTAGGAATGAGACCACGGCACACGAGACAGGTATGAGGGGTGTTGTGTAAGATTAGAGTGAATAAGGGGTACAATATGTGTTGAAGTGGGGAAGCTTTAAGAACTATAATTGGGTAATCAGAAAAGGTAATCATCTCTTTTGAGTTGTATCACGAGCAGCTAGAGGGAAAATGCCGAGCGAAGTACTTTTTTGTAAATCAACGTGTAATTGAAAGTCTTGTGAAACTGCATAATTGTTGTTCGTATACGCATATGGTCTAACACTTCCATTTACATTTTTAGTGAATCCCTGATGAAGGGCTAAAAACGCGGCCCGAAATGCATTGGATATTACTCACTATCGAGGATTAACTATGTATAAATTCCTGCTGTAGAAATAGAAAGTCCGGTTGGACACGTCTACTGTCTTAGAATTCTATATACATAAATATGGCTTCTCATGCGACATAAAGAAATAGAGTAAAACAACTAGAACTTTGGAATCAAGTTGAATAAAAGTCATACAACGCGACTTCATTGTGGAACATTTATTGCAAAAGGCATTTCCAAGCAGTGCCTCTGGTGGGGGAGCAGAGTTTCGCTCCCAGAACTTGCCGTTGTTTGATCAAATTACGTCGCGAAAGGGCGGACCACGAATCCAGAATGCACGCACAGATTCAATTGAAATTGACAAGAATGAGTAAACCGGAGTGCACCCGACTTTTCTATTCTTTGATGAACTAATTTCAGCCCTTATCTGAGGTGGCACCCACGGTACATTGTTACGAAGGAAAACACAGATGAAATTGGACGGTCGCATGCTTAACCATTTCTCCTCCTAGGAGGGAGTCATTACAACCTTGAGGTGTACGGACATTGTGGAGGACACATAAGTAATCATGTATATTGTACACGCTTTTCTCTAACATACGTCTACAATTTTGAGAACGTTTAATGATGTATATATTTTATGAGAAGTACTTCTATATAAGTTCAGTATAACGGCATAGGTATCAACTTCATAAGGGTGGGCGAAGTAGTCTAGTTGACAGAGATCGTAGTGTTATGTTTATCAACTGAGGTGAATTATAGGTCTTGTAGTATTGTGGCTGACCGGGGAGAATACAGGAGAGGAGTTAGATTGAACGAGTTTAAAACGCCAACAGGTGTTCAGAGACGGGAACGTCAGTTTAAACAGACTAGGAATGAGGCCACGGCACATGAGACAGGTATGAGGGGTGTTGTGTAAGATTAGAGTGAATGAGGGGTACAATATGTGTTGAAGTGGGGAGGCTTTAAGAACTATAATTGGGTAATCAGAAAAGATAATCATCTCTTTTGAGTTGTATCACGAGCAGCTAGAGGGAAAATGCCGAGCGAAGTACTTTTTTGTAACTCAACGTGTAATTGAAAGTCTTGTGAAATTGCATAATTGTTGTTCGTATACGCATATGGTCTAACACTTCCATTTACATTTTTAGTGAATCCCTGATGAAGGCTAAAAACGCGGCCCGAAATGCATTGGATATTACTCACTATCGAGGATTAACTATGTATAAATTCCTGCTGTAGAAATAGAAAGTCCGGTTGGACACGTCTACTGTCTTAGAATTCTATATACATAAATATGGCTTCTCATGCAACATAAAGAAATGGAGTAAAGCAACTAGAACTTTGGAATCAAGTTGAATAAAAGTCATACAACGCGACTTCATTGTGGTACATTTATTGCAAAAGGCATTTCCAAGCAGTGCTTCTGGTGAGGGAGCAGAGTTTCGCTCCCAGAACTTGCCGTTGTTAAAGGTAGGACATGCCCTGGTGTGCATGGCATGTCTGGATAGTGAAATACTGCCAATTTAGTTTCTCACTACTGCAAGGCTACCTGTTCCCATAGGATAGAATTGGGAGTTTGCTTATAACACCTTATAAACATAACTACCCCTGGGAACAAGGTAGGAAAATTAAGTTTAGTATGCCTGAACTCATAATGTTAAAATGCATCTTTTAGTGGGGGTGATTTTTACATAATGTGTTTGCAAATACCACTTTTTGAAAGTAGGAATTTTCTTTCTTAGCTATCCAGTGTGCCTCTGCCATGATGTGTATTGACTGTCTGGCGATGATATTCCTGAAACAGCTGGTGGTGATATTCCTGAAACTTGGAGGTGGGGGAAAGGTAATAACCATCTTTAAAAACAGTAACCCTGCTATCCTCTCTAATTATAGACCCATCAGTTTGATTGACAACCTACAGAAGGTGTTTGCTAGACAAGTTTTAGATAAGCTCCAGACTAGATGGATGAAAAGATGATACTGTCGCCAGCCCAAGCTGGCTTCCGCGCAAAAATTAGCATGTGTGACCAAGCTTTTATATTTTCTCTGTTAGCATGGAAGTACGTGCTACTTAGGAAACAGTGGCTTTATGTAGCTTTCGTTGACCTGTGAGCTGCATTCGATTTGGTACCACGTAATCTACTGTGCAAGACTATGCTTGATCAAGGTGCCCCGGTTGACCTGGTGTCTGTACTTGTTAGATTGCATAAGGGCAATTATGCCCAGGTTAGGTGGGGGCAAATGGGGAACTGACAGGGAGGATTCTGATTGAATGTGAGGTGCGTCAGGGGTGTGTCCTCGTCCCCACATTGTTCTCTCTGTATATTAATGATGTGGCGAGTTGTCTATTGGATTGTAAAAATGACGCCCCTTCATTGAATAATGCAAAAGTACCCATTTTGTATTTGCAGATGATTCTTTATTAATATCCACTACTCCTTTGTGTTTACAAGTTTTATTGGATAAATTCCTGAGCTTCTGCAAGGAGAGGAGGCTGGAACTGAATACCACGAAAACAAAATTTATGGTGCTCGGTAAATCAAGCGGTGGCATACGACAGGTCAAGATCAAATATGAACCCCTGGATCGAGTACCAGATTTTGATTACTTGGGCATTGGCATAAATGAGTCACTTAGTTAGGAATATCAGCTGCGGAAGAGTTTTTTAACCTTATGTCAGAGATCGAAATCAATTTAAAGATTTTTTTAAAATCCTACACTCAACCCCTGTCCCCGGCTCTTGAAATAAACCGTGCAAAGGCCCAAAATGGAGCTCTGTATGGAGCAGAGATCCGGGCATTTAATCCTGTAAAACAGGTAACGATTTGTGAGACCAAATTCGCCAGGGCTTTGATCGCACTACCTGTCACACCACCACTTATTCCACTTTTTTGTGATCTTGGGCTAAAAAGAATTGGTGATCTGGCTGCCCTTAACCTATTGGTTCCGTCTATGTACTACCCCCCAACTAACTGAATATCCTAATTCTCTTCGGGAGGTATTGGCGCTCAACGGGGCTAAACAACTTCCCTGGTTCAACCACATTGCTAAATGGTGCAAGCTATTGAACCTAATGGGCTTATGGGAGTATCCAGAAAGGGCCACCAGTCGCGACATTTTGTTTCTCAAAGCTACTTACTGGAAGGTGGTGGGCGAGCACTACATAAATAACCCAACTAGCGGTCAGCGAACTACAATCTTCCTAATCATAAAATCTTGTTCCCTATTTGAACCGTTCCTTGACCTGATCTCGCCCTCACTCGCTAAAAGCTTGTACATCAGGTTTAGGTATGGTAATCTGTTGTTGAAATTTTCAGGGAAAGAGGTGAAGGGCCTAACTATAGAAACCTGCAGCTGCTGAAACCGAAGAACATATTTTGTTTGTTTGTCCCAAGTATAGGCAGGTACGTAGGAGATGGATTAGACCTATATGCCTTAACATGAGTATTAGGAAGTACCAGATTGCATTTATAATTTTAAAAACAGACACTTCTGGACCAATTGTGTTTTCTCTTAGTCGCTTTCTGTTATCTTTTTGGTTGATTCGTAAAAAATGTCTTTGCTAATCATGACACCATTTTGAATTTTTCTTACCTATCCTTTTATGATATATAAGTATCCCATACCCACAGCTGACTCAATGGTTTAGTTTTCATATGCTTGGTGACTGAATTGTGTACTTCACCTAGTATGATTAGATTATTGGTACATGTTTTATGTTCTTAAAATGATTCAAAATATTATCTGTATTTGAGATTGCAATGGTTTAATACTATTTTTAATTGTAGATATATATATGTTTTATTTCTCGTGTACTTTGATGGGTTTTTTTTTCTTCAAATGACCGAATAAAGACATTATGATGATGATGTTATGATGAGGACTGTCTGGCTTTGGAGTGACAGGGGCTGGGGATGTGCAGTGTCTCCAGAGAGTCTGGTTGAGTCAGGGCTTGGCTGAATAGACCTGGGTTGCATTTAGAGTAGGGGGAGGAGATTTCCTTTCACCTGAATGGGCCTTGGTCTGCCTTCCACAATGCTGTCTCCACCTCCAGCCAGGAAGCTGCACCAGAGAGGACAGAACTGGTTTTGACTGAGCACAGGGTTTCTCTGCCACCAGAAAACAAAGGATTTTGCTGTATAAATATTGGGGCCCAAGCCCCAGAACTTAAGATCACTTTTGGACTTAAAGAGAAACCTCTGCCAAGGAGAAGAGCTGGAGAAACTGGAGGCGGAGTACTGACCCTTTGCTGTGTGCTGTCTGGGGTTGGCCTGCAGTGGCTGTTTCTGCCAAGGAGAGGAACTGTGTGTGTATCCTGCTTGAGAAAGTATCTCCAAGGGCTTGAAAGGAAGCTTGCCCCTTGTACAAGAGTTCTCAGGAACAGCTAAGACCTCACCATCCTTCTGGGCACCATCTCTGGTTCTGTTGGTTTCACTCGCAACAGAAGAAAAGCGCAACCGACTCCGTCACTGAGTCCGTCGCAGACTCCGTGTCCTGAAGGCACCGCAGAGAGCACCGACTCGCTTGACAACGCAACCCTGGTCTCACCGACTCCGTCAACAATCCTGTGGGCACCCCACACTGCACCGCTTCGCTACACGCAACACAGATGTCACCGACTCCGTATCTGCCCGATTCAACCATCAACCAGTTCCATTACCGCACCGTGACCTGCCAGCACTGCATTGAGCACTGCTTCACCCTGCAACTCAAGTCTTGGTCTCACCGACTCAGTCAAAGAGCCGCTGCCTGCACCGAACCGTGAGGATACCGCACGCTGCAATGCTTCTATCTCACATCGCAACCGTGACGGCTACCCATGACCGGCTCGTACTATTGTGTTGGCCGAAACAAGAAAGGTACGGTCTCCGAGTCTGTTGACGCTTTAGCTAACCCGTACCGATGTGGTTGGCGGGAATTGTTACTCTGTTGTGTTCAATATCGTGGTAGCCCCCAAAGGAGCTACTAAGTTAGAGGAACTTTGTTTTCACGTTATTCCTGTAATTTAAAGGTTATTTTGCACAGTAACTATTTTTTGCAAGTATTGTATGTTGATTTTTGTCGTTTCTAGTCTTGTTGGTTTAGATAAAGTTTTGCTTATTTTTTCTAAACTGGTGTGGTGTCTATTTGTAGTGTTTTCACTGTGTTACTGTATGTATGTACAAATGCTTTACACACTGCCTCTGAGATAAGCCTGCTTGCTCGTGCCAAGCTACCAAGGTGGTGAGCAGGGGTTATTATATACATGTAACCCCCTTACCCTGACTAGGAAGAAGGGTATCTACTTGGACAAAGGTACCTACCTCTGCCTACTAGAGACCCCAATTTCTAATATATATATATATATATATATATATATATATATATATATATATATATATATATATATTCACTGAAAAAACCATAGATTTCAGGCCTTATATAGTTAGGAATTAGCATTTAGAAAAAACCTTTGAAATTCACTGAAAAAACCATAGGTTTCAGGAGTTATTCATCCAGTGAATGTGGTTTGCTTCGTTATTTAAATATGCATTATATATATAGCAATTTACATTGAAGAATGAGTGGATATATATAAATAAATATTTGGATGGAGGATTTAGTAGCAGTGTAATTGACTGTTTACTTGACCAATTTATAATTTCTCACTAAATATAGTGGATAGTGACTAAACTGTGTGAATATCTGTATCACTTTGTCAGTTGTTGTGTAAACTGATTCTACAGTTGGTTACTAGCTATATGAAAGTCAGTCAGTCAGTCAGTAAGAAAACGTTATTTGGTTAGTTACAACCTTAAAAGTATACCCTATACATAAAATTCTATAAAAACATAGGCAGGATCATATTAAAAACGTGGCAAATGTACATCACATTAAATAGCACTTTCCTTCATACTATATACAAATGTTCCCCTTTGGGTAATTAAGTCAAGTAATTTTCCATCAGCATCAAATCCTTTCCAAGAGGTTCCATGCCATAACGTTAACCTTTACATGCACAGCCTCATCCTGCCCCAAATGCGCAGGATACGATATTTACTCTGTACACTTAAGGAACGCCTTGACTTTGCTCATAAATTTCCCCACAGCACAAGCAATATCTAAATTCGTCATTTCAACTATAAGACTAGCAGCTTGCATCCTATTTCGGATCCTGTATTTTTTAAATATCGGGCATTAAATCTCTTTCCGTAGATCTAAAAACAACATACAATCTAAAAAAATATGTACAATATCACAATGGGTACCTAACGCACAGGTACAGGTCCCATTATTATTCAACATAAAATTTTTAACTCCATTATTCCCATAACAGGGGTTTATCCCCATTCGCACTTTCAGTACCTCACGTCTTAAATGGAAGCTTGGCAATCTGTCTAAATAGGGAAACTGTTGGTTAAGTTCCCAAGCCAGGGTCATATGCGATACCGAAACTTTCCGCGAAAGATACTCTCTGTCATATGTGTGGGACCTCACAGCACCCAGTGACCTCAGTTCATTCTTAGCTATACCTGGATGACCCAGTTGCGGGGATAGTTTTAAACCCAACAGTCCATAAGCTTCACTTAGTGCGGTTCTTGTTTCTTTCGCCCAGGACAGTTCACTATCAACGATTTCGCTTTTGCACCACTGGGAAATTTTTAGGTGAAAGTCTATATTAGTTATTGATTAGTTAACTGAGTATTTGTATGGGAGTGTGAAAGTGTGTGTGGTTCGGTGGGGGTGTGTGACTGTCCACCTGTCCACAGATGTGTGAATAGTTGATTCAGTAGATATATGAAGTTAAAACTACATGTCCCAACAGTTTGGGTGAGGGAATCTCTTTATGGGTGTGGTGATGAGCAAATATATTTCTCAAAGGTACAGGTCCAACAAACTAGAAAAATAAAAGGCAGTGTATGTGTCAGTTGTTGTATATAAATAAGTATACATAAGACAATGATTGTGTGAGTGACTGTATGGATAACTGTATACTTGTAATAATGATTTTATAATTCACTAAGTATGACTTACTATCTAAATGAATAGAAGAAGTGGTGTTTGTATAAGTGTTTTGCTAAGTAAATATGTAAGTATGATCCATTGTTTGCATAAGTGAGTAGGATGACTTCATATGTGAATAGGATGCGTGCTGTTGTTTAATGTCGATATAGATAAGTATTTTTGATAGTGTTCTATTGTTCATTGACAGCATGTATGAGTGAATCCATAGGTAAGTGATTAGATGTGTGTATACATCTATGAATCACTGAGTGGATTTTTAGATACTTGTATTGCTGTGACAATGGATTTAAATATGATACTCTGTATTTTACAAACAGTGATGAAAAATTGTAATAGTGTATGAAAAGGTGTATGTGATTGTCACGTGGATGATGTCATCAGTGATGTCATTTGAGATGTCATCAGTGATGTCACTGACCATGTCATGAATGATCTAATATGTGACATCATCAGCAGTGGATTGCGGGTGCGCGAAATATAGTTAGTACAACTAACTATATAGGACCAATTTCTTTGGTTTTGTATGAGTAAAATGTCCAGCTAACTATAACACCACTAAAACTTATAGTTTTTTGAGTGAATTTCAAAGGTTTTTTAAAAACGAATTCCTAACTATATAACTCCTGAAACCTATGTTTTTTTCAGTGAATTTCAAAGGTTTTTTTAAATGCTAATTCCTAACTATATAAGGCCTGAAATCTATGGTTTTTTCAGTGAATTTCAAAGGTTTTTTAAATGCTGATTACTAACTATATAAGGCCTGAAACCTATGTTTTTTTTAGTGAATTTCAAAGGTTTTTTAAATGCTTATTCCTAACTATATAAGGCCTGAAACCTATGGTTTTTTCAGTGAATTTCAAAGGTTTTTTAAATGCTAATTCCTAACTATATAAGGCCTGAAACCTATGGTTTTTTCAGTGTTTTAAAAAAAAAAAAAATTGATTGGTTAACTGGCTTATTAAGTTTATCTTAGTGAATACATATATTAGCGAGTAATGTTTAAATATTTAAATATATGCATGAGTGATGTAATATGTGACGTCATCAGCAGTGCATTGCAGACTTGCAAGTTATAGTGAGTCCAACTAACTATAACGTGGGAATTTCAATGGTTTTATGCGAGTAACATTTCCAGCTAACTATAACTGGTGTGAAACCTATGGTTTTTTCAGTGAATTTCAAAGGTTTTTTAAATGCTAATTCCTAACTATAACTGGTGTGTAACCTATGGTTTTTTCAGTGAATATATATATATATATAATGTATATGGCAAAATGAAACCCCTCATTTTGTTCCTTTTCAAATTAAATGTATTAAGTGTTACCACTTTATTCTAATCAAGATGACTTCAGGTGTGCCATACATTTGTCATAAGTAAGACTGTTAGCGTTCTAGTTGTTCTTTAGAACACTCTGGGACATTCTGTCATTGGGCTACATCTGGCTGATATTTGGGCTACATTTGGGCTCTTTTGTCTCTGGTGGCCATCTTGGGAGACTGCATATCAGAATTGTTTTTATGAAATATAAGAGGATTTGAGAAGTCACTCAAAATGTGCCCTAATTTTTCTTTCTTCAGCACTAATCATAATTTCTATGGCAAAATGAACCCACTCATTTTGTTACTTTGCAAATTAAATGTTTTAAGTGTTAACACTTTATTCCAATCAAGATGACTTCAGGTGTGCCATACTTTTGTCATAAGTAAGACTGTTAGCGCTCTAGTTGTTCTTTAGAACACTCTGGGACATTCTGTCATTGGGCTATAGTTGGGCTACATCTGGCTGATATTTGGGCTACATTTGTTTTTTTTTGTCTCTGGTGGCCATCTTTGGGCTACATTTGGGCTCTAACATATATATATAGCCCAATGTAGCCCAATATATATTTTTTCAAAGTTAATTTTCGTAAAAGCCACTGGAGCACATATCTTGAGACATAGCAAAGGCACATTGGGCTACCAGTCCCTACAATTTTGCCAAGTTTGGTGGAAAACCATTCAGCCGTTCGGGCTAAAAGTGAGTCCAACCGCCCTATGGAAATTAACATGGGGAAAACGCGTTTTGGGACCCCCCTTTTATCTCGGCCCCCGCTTGACGAATCCCACCCAAACTTTCAGGGAAGGAGCGGAGCGCCGCGAGGCAAAGTTAAGGAAAGATTTCAGGAAGATTCCTCAACCGGCGCCAAAGTTATTCCCAATAGAATGTTGCGATTTCCCAATGGAAAACAATCCTAACTATATATACCTACTGGCTATCGCCAGTAGGTAATATATATATATATATATATATATATATATATATATATATATATATATATATATATAATATACACACACAAATATATAACGACCTGCAAAGAGAATAGAGAGCTAGGGAATGAGCATTAAACCATCTTGGTTTTGACTTCCGAGGTAGGAGTAAACATAGTGAGGTTTAAAATAAAATAATGGGGCCGAGTATTATGACTGCAGGAGCACAAATGCCATCCACCATGGGTGGCGGGATAGAGCACCAGCCAAGACCCATATACACAGGCATTCTCTGGGTGGGAGCTGCTGAGCAAACCTAACTCCACTAAGAGGAGGCACTACAGGTATCATGGAATGATTGCTGGGTGTAAGTCAAAAGGTATGTTCACTAGCATGGAGGCTCATATACAGCCCCTTTGATAAGATCAACTACATATGGCATAGAGCAGCACAATAATCTAGCCTGTGTGAGAAGTTCTTGAGGCATGAATCTGAGGATACTTTAACTTTACATTGAAGCTGTGTGGGTGGAATATCCTGGTGTTGGCAATCTATTTAGATTTAAATTTCTCTCCTTGCAGTTTGCAGGGGCGGCTGCCATTAAAAGGCAAGATAGGCATCGCCCTGCCACCCTATTGGAGAAAGAAGAGGATGAAAGAGAACACAGCGCAGCTGAAATTAAAGATCATTAGCTGCTCCGTTACAAACCAGTTTGATCTTGGTTATTTTTTAGGGAGTAGGGGTGAGGGGTTGAAAGAATGTCCTGAGGCCTACCGTGCATGTGTAGGCTGGTCGAGGTCTTTCTCGTCCTGGAGGCTTGAGCCAGGGCTGCGACGAAATCGTTTTAGGCGTGGTCAGTGTGCCGTTCCAAGTGTAGATTTCTTTTTTGGGCGTTGTTGTAATGGCCCCGGGCGTGTTTAGAGAAGTGCCATTAACCTAAATGACCAGGGGTGGCGCAGTCCGGTCGAGCGAATGATAGAGGGGGTGTCAATGACCTTGCGACCCCACTGTTTTTGCTAAGGGAAAATCACCGAAGTTCACTGTGTACTATTGTGCACACTGGAGGAGAGAACCCAGCAGTATTTTACCCTAGTCATAAGTGAACAGCAGCAAGTCAGCTCGGTTTTATTTGACCTGCGATCAGGTGCCCTGGCCAACCAGGCTTTCCCCCCTCCCAAGAGAGGGAAATCACATCAGCTTTGCTGTGGGCTGCTCCTTGCTGTGGGCTGCTGCCTACCGTGGACTCGAGTTTGAAGCCCAAGTGGAGGAAGGGACCCCAGCAGAAATGTGCTTGCCGGAACAGAAGGCATGTCAGACTTCATGCTTGGAATGCGTTGTGCCGCTTCAGAATCCACTACTAAATGCTGCCACCTCAGTTACTTTATTCATAGATTACTTAGAAATTAACTATAATTGGAAATGGAATTGTTCTGATGTACTGGAAATCATACAGACCCACCGTCTGGAAGGCTGCAACTAAAGTTTAATTGCATGGTGTCATCAAGACATTATACCACTAGTTTGGACCGACCATCACGCTGTGACATTTGAAATATTATTAAACTCGCCTACGTATACAACTCTCACTACTCGATCTGGAACGTTTAAATCATGGAAAGACATAAATCAACAAACTACTTGCGGAAACACTGTTATCCTCCCAACCAGTTACCTCCAAAGGCGCTAACATTGCTGCCAATGATTATACCCACTGGCTGACTACAGCTCTGGATAAATTAGTCCCTATAAAATCCATTTCTAAAAATCGTACTCTTCCCTCTGCTCCCTGGTTCACTAATGCCCTCAGACTCCAAAAACAGAAATGTCGAAATCGAAAACGACACTGGAGAAAGGCCTACACTATAGAGGACAAACTTCTCTATAAAAAAGAACTCACAAACTATTAAAAAAAAATGATCTTGCAAGAAAAGAGTGCCTACTACTCTGCGCAAATCGAGCAAGCGAAACATTCTAACAAACAACTATATCAGGTGGTAACCAAACTCTCAAAGTTACCCCCTCAATCATTGCCCATCCCCTCCCAATCATTCTGTAACAACCTTGCGAGTATGTTTCATGACAAAGGTAATAACATCTATACCAACTTTTCCTATGAGAAGATAGACCATCTAAGTTCTTCCCAAATGATCTCCTCTAAACCTGCTCAGCCTATTTTTGATCAGTTTTTACCAATTAACATAGACAAAGTCTCCAGGATCATGACTACCATCAAATCAGGCTCTCCCTATGACCCCTGCCCTCCCTCAATCCTACTCTCAATAGTCAACACAGTAGCTCCCCAACTTACAGAAATTTTTTATTTCATGTTTTCCACAGGGGTCTATCCCGTCATCTGGAAAGACACCGTTCTTAAACCTCTTTTGAAAAAACCCCACCTTGATGCTGCAGACCCCAATAATTATAGGCCTATTGCCAGTCTGCCTTATGCAGCAAAACTAGTAGAAAAACTGATGAACAAACAACTATCACAGTACATTGAAGACCACCTCCTATTAGACGATACCCAGTTTGGCTTTCATAAACACCACAGCACCGAGACAGCACTTATCAAGGCCACAGACGAGATAAGAACAATCCTAGATCAACGAGGGACGGCAGAACTTATCCTGCTCGACCTGTCTGCGGCCTTTGACACAGTCGATCATAACATTCTGATCGACCGTGTCAATGCTATAGGTGTTCGGAACAAGGCCAAGGAGCTTCTCACCTCCTTTCTCTCCAACCGCACACAAATGGTGCAATTGGGAAATTTCAGCTCTGCCAGGATGACACTTTCCTGTGGCGTCCCCCAAGGCTCATCCCTAAGTCCAACGCTATTTAATGTCTACGTAACAGATCTAGCTAGGGTTATCAAGGACTTTGGGATGAGCCTAACATCTTATGCAGATGATACCCAATTGATACTAGCCATAAAAAACAACGGAGATAAAATTGCGGCTAATTTTCAACATGGAATGGTGTCTATCAGCAACTGGATGACGACCAACTGTCTTAAGTTAAACTCTAATAAAACAGAGGTAATGATCTTCAGAAATCTGTCCCCCGATTGGCCAGGAGCATGGTGGTCCAATGAATTAGGCTCCCCGCCTATACCAACAACTAAAGTTAAAAATCTGGGAGTACTACTAGATGACAAATTAACATTTGCTACTCACGCAAACTCCATAGTTTCAACTGCCTTCTACAAACTTAAATCTATCAAAAAGATTCTTCCGTTTCTCCCCCCCGACTCAGGTAAAACATTAGTTACGGCTTTTGTTATGTCAACCCTGGACTATTGCAACTGACTCTTTATTAACGCTCAACAGAAAGTCATTCGTAAACTACAGTCTGTGCAAAATGCTGCTGCTAGAATGCTCTCTGGGACCCCAAAATTTAAATCCATTACCCAAGTGATTAAAAATTACCACTGGCTGGCGGTAAATAATCAAATTAAATTTAATACACTTTGCATAGCTTATAAAGCCTCCCGTACGCTAGGCCCCCGCTTTCTCATCAACTGTTTGGCATTCTACGCCCCCAATCGAACACTACGCTCCATGAATGCCCTGTTGATGACCGTGCCCCGAACCAAAACAGCTTCATGGGGTGACCGCCGCTTCATTGTTGCCACATCTAAACTTTGGAACTCACTTGATGCGGACATTAGATCTTGCCCTACTCTTACTCTCTTTAGAAGGAAATTAAAGACCTGGCTTTTCAACCAATAAAGCTTTATCATCTTCCCCTTCTGAGTAGTCATTATCTAGCGCCGAGACGCCTTCGGGCAATTGCTTGCGCTTAATAAATTTCATTAATAAATAATAAATAAATAAATAATAAACTCTCCGTGAAAGTGTGGTCATAGTGTGAGGCGAAGTGTAGCTGTCCATTGTTGTTACATGCATGTAGGCGAATGTGCATAAGCAGCCCTGTGCAGGGTTTGCTTAGTTCTTATACTGGACTTGCAGAAATGTCAGGATGACTAGTTGGATAACACTCCTGCTTCAGTCTCTGTTTGAAGCAACAATACGTAGACATAGGTGCAATCAGTCATATATGGGACAATCCAATGCAGCATCAGAGATTTCCAAGGGGAAGTGTGTCTGCGTTTCTTTTTTTTTTTTTTTTTTTTTTAGATCACCTATATTTTTCAAACAGATTCCTTCACAGGCAATTAGGTCCCTTGGGGTTTAAGAGAATGTCAAGCTTGATTAAATAACCAATCACTTATCAGATTTTGTTCCTAACTACTGTAACAATTACAAAGCGTTTTCTTGAATGTAGGTAGGAAAAGGACGTAAAGTGAAGCCACAAAATGATCACTTATAATTGGCTCTCATTTGGGTAGTTGGGCAATGGCATCTTAATTTGACGCGCAAATCCAAATGCCACATAAGCACCTGGTGGTAAACAGTGCTGCCAAAATATAGGCTTGTCCTTCCGCACCACTTGCAACCTTTCTTGCACCAATCAAGCTGTAGTTGAAGGCAGCTAAAAGTGGGTAAATGTATGTAATCATAGTTTTATAGTGCAAACATTGCTGGGCAGTAACAGTGTCATACATTAAATAGAGATTTACACATTTCACATACTTACAATTAAGGTACAATGAGATTAGTATCTGATGTACGAAAATGTAAGTGACAAATGAAGTGTACAAATTGCACACCAACTTTTTGCAACCTGCATATAATTTTGCGATGCAACTGCTGTGCCGTGCAACCATATGACAAGATGAAAAAATGTAAATGTAGTAAAACCTTCATGTTTGAGGGTACTTGCAAACCCCTGTTCCTGGCTGTAAGGGATGGTTGTCCACCATCCATGCATTTGAATTCTCTGGCAGAAACATTAAAAAAAATATATATATAGTTATATTAATAATAAAACCAGCCTCTGCCTCTTAAAGGGACAGGTGCTATTTAAAAAAAGGGGGTTTTGACAAAGAAGACAGAGGCAGGCATGCAGTGGTCCTCTGATACCTGTATTCTCTCCCCTGTCCACCTTTCCGCCTCCCACAAGCCCCTGAAGCCTCTCTCATACCATTAGGCCATCAACCAGCAGCTCACCGAATTCCTGGAACAAAACCACCTACTGGGTATCTCGCAATCAGGATTCCATGTCAACCATAGAATTGAGACCATGATAATTGCCGCCACAGATGACATCAGAACACTCCTCGACCATAGAGAAACTGTGGCACTTATTCTCCTCGACCTCTCCGCGGTGTTCAACACCGTCTCTCATAACAGACTCCACAACACAGGCATACAGCAAGACGCCCTCAAGTGGATCACCTCCACCCTTACATGACGCACACAGAGCATCAGACTGCCTCCCTTCACCTCTGCAACCATAGACATCAAAAGCGGCATACCACAAGGATCATCCCTCAGCCCCACTCTGACAAAACTGAAGTACTGATCTCTGGGAAGACCACCTCCGCATGGGACCACAGCTGGCGGCCTGCAGAACTCGGATCTAAACCCACTCCGACCGACCATGCACGCAACCGTGGCATTATCCTAGACAGCTAGCTGAACATGAAACGACAAGTCAACGCAGTCACCTCCTCCTGCTTCCACACACTTCACATGCTCTGCAGAATCTTCAGATGGATCGCAACCAACACCAGAAAGGCCGTTACTCGGGCCCTCGTCACCAACCGCATCGACTAGGGCAACGCCTTCTATGTCATCATCTCCACCCAGCTCATCAGAAGACTCCAGACCATACAGAACGCTGTAGCCAGACTCATCCTGGACCTCTCCACTAGCTCCCCATGCAGAGCTGCGACCAGCTGAGCACCGCGCTGCGAGGGGCAGAGCAGAGTGGCTGCAAACGCTAAGACACCCCGCCGCTAGAGACAGTCGGAAAGCTGCCGAGTTGTGGACCGGGCCCCTAGCTTTCGTCGCTGCTGAGGCTGGTAGCGGGCAGTAGCGGCGAAGGCAGCCAGCACTAGCACAAACGATGAATGACGGGTGAAGCCCCTGTGACTCCCGTTGATCTTGCTGACGGTTGGAGGCGGATCTCTGAGCGAGGAGCCAGGAGTTAGGAGTCGGGTCATCAATAATTACCGCTAATGACCCGACATCGGCATTGGATGCGGCAGCAGCTGCGGAGAAGCAGTCGCAGTGTGGGTAAGGTAAAGGCAGAGAGCATAGACGCGATTAGCACTGACCGCGAAGAGCTGTGCCCAGGTGCGCTGCGGAGGCAGCCCACATATGTTGGGTGTGGCCTGCAGCGCCAGTATGCCCTGCTCTCCTGCTTCTTCAGCGATGGCTTACCCTTGCCTTACCTTGCCTCGTCTTCTTTTTCCGCACCGCACTCAGCTGCCAAGCCTTGAACCTCTGTACCTCGGTTACCCATCCCCATCAGGGGAGGGTCCCCACAAGGACTCCTGAAGGCCGTTGAGGCTTGCACATCTAATACCACCAGCAGCATTGTCCCTGATGCCTCAACCATTGCTGCTAGGACTACCATAGCAGTAATAGCAGTACAGTATTCGATAGTCCCACTCCCAGGGCTCAGGACTCAGTTAGGAGTCTAGTCAGCTAGCCAGAGAGAATTAGCCAGGGAGAATTAGGAGGTAAGACCTAGACCCGGGGGCCTACCTGGGGGCCAAGCGAATAACTCTGTGAGTAACCTTGTCGGGATCTGTAGAGTGGAAAATATTAAGAAATTGAGCACCAAATACTAAAACAATAAAAAAAAAAGGAGTAATCAGATCAGGCAAAGTTAGGCAACCCTTGCTTGAGCTGAAAAGTAAGTTTAAAAAAAATGGAAACTTGAACTGAAAGCGACCTTGCAATCGACTATGACCCAAGATCAAAACCATATTGCCCACACTGCATACAGGGAGCACAACGACAAGGCCACCTTAAGTACAATTGCAACCGCAACTGCAACTGCGAATGTAAATACAAATGTAAATACAAATGTAAAAACAATGGCAAATGTTCTCACATCGCCTGGGCGGAGTACTTCCCTAAGTCCACCTGTGGAGAGGCAACTGGTGTACAAAGCTCATGGCCTGGCGTCAACTGACACGCTGATTCCAGCTGATAGTGCACAGTCACTGAGTCCCCCTCCCCCTCCCATTGCCCCTTCAATTGTCATTGGCACCATAGATATCGCAGTTAACATCGCCTTTTACATCGCCAAAGGACTTAAATTCCCTCATAAGCATTGAATAAAGTCTGTGACGAAAGGAAAGTGCACCTATCAGACAAAGATATATACAAAATGTTCTTTCTTGAAGGACCCTGGAACAGGCATTTACTCCGAGACTGGGAACATAAAGGGGCTGCAAACACCACTCTTATCAAGTAAAACTAACTGCAGCCCTCTCCATATCAATCCAGTTGAGTCATCACTGTTCCTAAGAGCTAGTTGTCAACTACCCCTTGGGGGAAACAACCTCAATGTCAACCGGAATTAGAGGAACTGGGGACTCTATTAATCCGGCAGGCAGAGGAGCAGATAGTCAAAGCTGGGTTAAATCTGGCTCGCCCTGCACTGTAAAAAACAGTGCAAACAACAGTTTGTTGAGTCCGCCGAAAGTGGGTAAATCTTCTGAGCTGGAGAAACACTCTCATTCAGCCAGTCGTGTTGAGGCAAATTTAAGTCAAACCAATATGCCTCGCACAGATTGTTTAGATCTACCAGTTACAATTAAGGTACAGGACAGCCGGGACGAAAAAACACAAGATTTATTTCCTCAACTAAATAATAGTTCTCCTATTCAAATGAAATCAATGCAAACAACCCAGGCAGATACCTGGGAGCATATAGCTACACATAACAGCTCAATTGTAAATACGCCCCCAGTGCGTCGCACACTGTTACCTTATGATAACTCTCATTCTTTGTACAATGATATGACCTTTATAGACACACAAGAATGGGAAGAATGAGTTGCTTCCTACAACCTAATACCAGCCCACTCGTATTCACCTATGGAAGCAAACAACCTCCCAAGACTGGAGAAAAGCAACAACACTGGAAGTTCATTTCCAAAATCAATATGGATAACAATTTTAAACCACTTGCAAAATTCAGCTGTAGCTTTACAATTTCAATCTCATTAAATGGACTTGCAGCTTACTGTTCTTCAAACAATGGCCAACTCCATTTCAGGAATTGACTGGAAGATATCAGAACTTAATGTCCTCATTAAGACTAACAGGCGCCCCAGGCCCAAATGGCATTCCACCAATGCTATATAAAACAGATGCGGAATTTTGGAGTGTAGCATTAGCACCAGTTTTCAAAGATATAAAGGATACCTTGACACTACCAGAGTCCTGGTCTGGATCTAGAATAAGCCCAATTTTCAAACAGGGCGACAGGAAACTCCCAAACCACTATTGGCTCATTGCCCTTATAGATGTGGAGGCTAAGTGTTTTGCAGGAACCATACTGGAGGAGCTAACATCATGGGCATCTGAAAATTCCATCATCCCAATTAATCAAACAGGCTTCTGCCGGGGTCAAGGGACAACAACAAACATCATGGCACTGACCCTCTTGATGGCTGCAGCAAGAGAGGCTAAATCTCCCCTATTCATTTTCTTCATTGACTACACTGCCGCTTTTGATCACGTCGATCGTAACAAGCTCTGGCAGAAATTGGAGAATACCTAAATGGCTTTTGGACCAGTTGAAACTACTGCACACAAACACCTGGATTAAGGTTAAATTAGAAGCAGGAATGCAACGCTCCAAACCCATCCAGACAACAAAAGGACTAAAGCAGGGTTGCATTCTAGCTCCGCTTTTATTAAAAATTTCCCTTGCAGATTTGCGAAGAGAACTCGATAATTGTCCCGGTCATGCACCAAATCTGGGGAAAATACCGCTGTCTAATCGGTAGTAAGCGGACAACTTGGTATTGATAAGCCGGACTTCCATTGGCCTCCAACATATTTTGAATGTAACTCACTCCTTTTCAGAAAGGAATTGCTTGCAAATACATTTGTCTAAATCCAAAGTCATGGCAGTAAACTATCAGAAAAAGAGGAAGATCAATTGGTACCTAAATGGACAAGGGCTGGACTTGGTAACTACTTACAACTACCTAGGAGTAATTTTGGACCATAAGAACTCGTTCAAACCCCAATTGGAGTCCTTTTGAGTGATGGGAAGTGTGACTTATTTGGCGATAAAATCTTTAACGGTCAAACTTCCCGACTTAACGCTTGACCCCTTGCTCCAGGTTTTGCGAGCAAAGCTACAGCCGACCCTCACATATGGGAGTGAACCCCTTCAAGGAAAGGATGCTGCACTATTGGATATAGTGACAGCCAATTCATATAGGGCAATTTTTTATTTGCAAAGATATGTTTCTCCAGCGCAAATTCGGCTAGAATTTGGCCTTTTAAAACAAACACTGGAAAGAATGGGGGTGTATGTCATTAGTGGGCATACGATTCGCAGCGCCGAGGCTGGTTCCTTAAAATCCAATCTATGGGAAGAGTTGCTCGGACATCGAAAATCTTCAGCCAGAGATTATCTATTTGATTCAAATATCACTCAATTTTTTTTTCTTCCTAGTATTTTTTTCCAATTAACTTGAACCCTCGAGCCTCTTGTCTCCTGTTTCATGTTTGTTCCCAATGGAACTCTCACGCCACATGGCACTGGTTACCTCTCTAGGTCCTCTTTTGCGTAGTTTGTTCCCATCCATAGACATAGGTCCTTGTTGCTTGCCCTTTTTTAAACTATTTTTCATTGCCTATTTCGAACTGAGAAATGGCCTTTCAAAGCGTACATTTCAAAATGACAAGTTCGTAGTGCTGATGTAATACCTTTCTTTCAACTTATTAGACGTCTACACATAAGGAAGAAATAGTTACACATGTGAGTGATCATAATATGTATTTTACACAGCACCTGGTAAACAAAATATAACGCTTTATGTGCCACGGTGATACAGTTAGCCTCTTCAACCTTACCTCTGGCTGCACAGGGGAGTCCACCGAGGGCAGCAGGTCGAGCATGGCAAGCATCGCACCAGGGTGGATAATGACATTGTCTAAACTCTGGGAAGGTGGCGTATGCTGCCGCACATCCAGGACATTCTTGGGTATATGTACAGAGGAAGGTGCGACAGAATGGTAGGCGTGCCTGGAAAAGAAAAAAATGGATAAAGTAAATAATACTTTTCATTAATACACGGAATATGAGATTAATATAGTAAAATGTTTCGCCATTTGTATTTGAAAAAAGAACAGAAAAACCTACGAAAAGGTTTCAGTACCGATGTCCGCCTCCCCCTCCTCTCTGGAACTCACTCATGATTTGGCAAAACCGTGAAATACTCCCCACTCTATACGCTCTCCATACAAGCATAATAAGTGTGATCCTCACTAGGGTATCCAAATGTAACATTACTTCGAAAAATGTGAGATTCATCACAACGATATTTCAATATTTTGAATAATCAGAAATAAGTGTCAAAAGGAGACCCTCCCTCCAATCAGAAAACAAGAACGATTACAGGTATGGTATTTTAATTGTAGAAAACAGCTTCCCACGGTTACATATTATGGACACTTTCTGCCACCCTCTGACAGGGGTAGAAATGGCACATCAGACGATAAATGGGACAAAGGTATTTTTTGCCTGGAGTCTCACCGGACAATTGCTTTTTCTTGGACTTTCATATCTATTTTGCCTAGACAGAAAGGATACACTCCCCATGACGAAGATAGCATTTGCATATTCTGCACAAAAAGAGTTCCTATGAAAGCAAGGACCTGCTATATTGCAGAGATGCAATGAAAAAGGGCATCTCAGTCCACACACCGACTGCGGGATTCCTTTCCCCCAAGTGAGGCACAAGGGTTAATCTGCCTCTGCATTCCTTAACAAGAATGAGGTTACAGATGTTGTGACAGCAAGCTTCAATTTCTCCACTATGGCCAACTCACAAAAAACAAAGTTGTGCCCTCCTTGTTTTTCAGGGACATCAAAGGCTGCATTGTTTGCAGCATACACTAATGTCCGCTCCTGCTAGAGCAGGACAATTAGAAGCCATAGCCTAAAAAGATGGCATTCAGCACCTTGATAATGAACTCGTTGTCCTCCACAGATCATGACGCCTCTGTCCACTCACCTCATAAAGCAGGCCCTTGGTCTTAAGCCAAGTGTGGGTTTTCTTTGTGTTTCACATGGCCATCCCAGTGGAGTGGATTACCAGTCATGCTTATCTGAACCTCCCACCCCCAAACTTAAATGTGTACATTCTGAATCCAGATACTGGGAGCAGAAATTCACACTGCCCTCACACAGTCTGGCTTTAGATTTAGTTTGGCGTGCAAAGAAATTCATCTATTGGTCCTGTGAAATGACCAGCCTGGTATTTTGAATACGGCCACTAGCAGAGACCAAGACACACTAGTGCTCCAACCAGCACTGTTGAAACTGAGGTTCTAGTTGGAGTACAGGGATAAGAAGGCTGATAATGGGAAAACGTAAGTCTGATAAAAATGTCCAGAACTGTACAGGCTGGATAAGGCGCCTGTATTCTCTGAGTCCAAATATACCGGTCATATATTTAAGATCGACAACGCTACTACCAACAAACCTGGTTGGAGAAGGCCAAGTGTTCTAAATCTCATCCTAACAAGAATTTACCCATAAAACCTCAAATATACATGCTGGGTGCTAGAATATTGATTATGATGGTGAGGACTGAAGACCAGCTGTGCAGTGGGGAATATCTAGTCCCCGAATGTGAATCAAGTATTTATTTTCCATAGGACTTATCAAGATATGTTGCATTCATATCACCCATACTTTAATGAAGAGTAACTTTAATTTAGAACAAGCATATTTCTAGATAAAACCGGACTTGACAACTCCCTAGATATTATATAAAAGGTACACAAGTGCTAGAAATGTTAAAATAAGAGGTTTGACCTGTGTTTATCTGGCATGTATAAAACCCAACAGAGAAGTTCTACTTTTTCCCCCCCAATCCACCGATTATTTCCTAAATTAATTTTTCTTTTAATTTCCAAAGACATGTTTGAACGAGTTATTAATTGCTGCCAACATGTGCTGCACACAAACGAGTGTTTTTCTAATGCTTACTATAATTGTAATAAGTATTTCAGAGAATAGAATGGCCTTTGTGACCTTAAATATAGGCCAGGAACACAGGTAGCAGCTTAACCACTTGGATAAAACTTTAAATGGAACTCACCATGAACTATATGGAGCGCCATAAACACAGTTTTCTTTCCTGGTATACCTCTCGAAACAATACAAGCAAACATTTAAGATAGACTAGCTTGTGCCAAATGCGTATGCTGCATTAGGTACTTTTCCAACGCTCAATCAAAAAAATTAAGCATGTAAGGGCACTGTACTCTGTGGTTAGATCCAACATGAATCCTTCACTCCCCAAAAAACTGATGGCATCGCAACAGCAACCAGACACAGAATAAGTTACAGGGATGTACAGGAGACACAAGAGCCACTCAACAGTGTTGGAAATATCTACTGGTGTAGAAGCACACTACATGGAGAAGTTCCACATGTAATTTTTCCATTATCCACTATAATAAGTTCCTGGGTGAGGGTCCCACCTTGGAAATCAGAGCAGCACAGTACAATTCAAGATAAATTTAAAAAAAAATCATTTACAATGTCAATAGCTTAAACTCTCGCAAATGCGAGACCTATTGCAAAGCAAATGCGTACGATAAAAATAATGCAAGACCTATTGCAAAGCAAATGCGTACTATAAAAATAAAAAAAAATAAAGCGTTAGGAGAGCGCGTGTCCTGCCTGCAATAGCAGGCAGGACAAAGCTTTTTGAGAAAACAGTGCTCGGAGGCTGTAAATAAAGCCTAATGAGCAACAACACACGTAACAGCGGGTGTCGCCATGGGCGGTTACAAAATAAGATATGGCGGTACTAAGGAGGGACTACTAAGCATTTGACCAATGAACAGCCACAGTTTATAGTGGACAATGACATAAGCCAATGAAAAATATGGGCGGAGCTTCAAGTCCACACCTGAATATAGCATGCCTTGCAGAGCAGCACATGCGCTGCCCAGGTTTGACCTAACTACCACCTCGAGAAGGCACAAGTAGAGTGAGCACCCAGCAGGAAACTATAACTTCCTGCTCTGCAACACCTTTCTTAACTCAAGGAATTACTTTGTTAGTTGTCAAGCCAACTACAACTTTCATAGGGAGAAAGGATACAAAAGAGCAGCTATAAGTACTCGGGTCCTTTCCAGCCCCAAGCATTGAAACCACTATATGAAAGTCGAATTCCTTTCTGTGGCCAAATAGCCTACTTCTAGTCACCCCACTGACCTGCTTCTAGCCATAGCAGTGCCCATATGACACTTGTTTAAGCTTTTTTTTGCTCGCAGTGGTAAGAAATTGCAGGTGTCACATAGGCAAGGGTTCACAAAGAGAAGGAGGTCATTTACAAGCATGGCTGCCATCCCTCTAAGGGCAATAGGCTATTAGCACTAGTCAGGCACCCCACCCAAAAAAGGAATAGCTGCAATTCAGAGGTAGGCTGAGCTGTGTCTGTGTTTTCTTCTTGCTACTCTACTCAGACCCCCTGCTTTCACCTCATTGGCCCACATAAAGTCCTCAAAAGTCTCCAGGAGCTCTTCCTTCACAGTAAGTGTGCCAGCTACAGCCCTCGAGTCACTGAGGCAAAAGTAAACACAATAATAGCAGACAAATACAGAAAAATAAATACAATGTTCTGTTTGTTTATGCGTTCCTACTGTTTTGCAGCATTCAAGCTTCAATGCAGCAAGAAGTGGAGTAGGTACAATGGGCAACAGTTCTCCTTTGCGGCGCAAACAGGAAAGGCATTTGGGTACGGAACCAATATGTTGCCAAGCTTTCTGGCAAAACAATCTAGAAAGTTGGGGTGATTTCGGGTCCAATAGGACAGAAAACACTGGCACATTATAGAAACAGGGAAGTAGAAGCCTCAAAAAAGCTTCAGGGGGAGTCCCACACGATGAGGTATTGCCTGCAAATAAAGTTATTTGACTGCCGATCTGCAAAGGTTCCATTCATAGTGATGAACATGGTTGCCTTCAACATGGATTCTGTCTCCGGCATTCTTTTCTAACTTCACGTTTTCACCCCCAATCCACTTCCTAGTGGACTACCGGAGTATATGAATACCTCAACAGTCTGCTGTTGCCACTCGTGTAGAGGCACAACTTGCTTCAGAACAAAATACTTCCCCTTCTGGCTGTTTTGTAAAGAAACTTCGGAGCAAACAGAAACAAGCATTGGCATAGCCAATAGGTCTTGCTTTTGGGAACTTATAAGTGTTTAGCCATGC
Source organism: Lissotriton helveticus (assembly GCF_964261635.1). Taxonomy (NCBI): domain Eukaryota; kingdom Metazoa; phylum Chordata; class Amphibia; order Caudata; family Salamandridae; genus Lissotriton; species Lissotriton helveticus. The sequence continues at coordinate 1,352,228,126 of NC_136059.1, read as the reverse complement.
AGTACATTATGCTGGGTGCTGTGCCACCAGTGATTGAAGGGGGCGGGGCACACACCAGCATTGAGCAGGGTGCACAAAGCAGGGAGCAAGGCACACAAGGCAGGGAGCAGGGCACACAAGGCAGGGAGCAAGGCACACAAGGCAGGGAGCAGGGACACACAAGGCAGGGAGCAGGGACACACAAGGCAGGGAGCAGGGACACACAAGGCAGGGAGCAGGGACACACAAGGCAGGGAGCAGGGACACACAAGGCAGGGAGCAGGGACACACAAGGCAGGGAGCAGGGACACACAAGGCAGGGAGCAGGGGCACACAAAACAGGGAGCAGGGACACACAAGGCAGGGAGCAGGGACACACAAGGCAGGGAGCAGGGACACACAAGGCAGGGAGCAGGGACACACAAGGCAGGGAGCAGGGACACACAAGGCAGGGAGCAGGGACACACAAGGCAGGGAGCAGGGACACACAAGGCAGGGAGCAGGGACACACAAGGCAGGGAGCGGGACACACAAGGCAGGGAGCGGGACACACAAGGCAGGGAGCGGGACACACAAGGCAGGGAGCGGGACACACAAGGCAGGGAGCGGGACACACAAGGCAGGGAGCGGGACACACAAGGCAGGGAGCGGGACACACAAGGCAGGGAGCGGGACACACAAGGCAGGGAGCGGGACACACAAGGCAGGGAGCGGGACACACAAGGCAGGGAGCGGGACACACAAGGCAGGGAGCGGGACACACAAGGCAGGGAGCGGGACACAAGGCAGGGAACGGGACACACAAGGCAGGGAACGGGACACACAAGGCAGGGAGCGGGACACACAAGGCAGGGGGCGGGGCACACAAGGCAGGGGGCGGGGCACACAAGGCAGGTGGCGGGGCACACAAGGCAGGTGGCGGGGCACACAAGGCAGGTGGCGGGGCACACAAGGCAGGTGGCGGGGCACACAAGGCAGGGGGCGGGACACAGACAGCAGGGGGCGGGACACAGACAGCAGGGGGCGGGGCACAGACAGCAGGGGGCGGGGCACAGACAGCAGGGGGCGGGGCACAGAAAACAGGGTAGGGTGCGGGGCACAGAAAACAGGGTGCGGGGCACAGAAAACACAGGTCGGGGCACAGAAAACACGGGTCGAGGCACAGAAAACACGGGTCGAGGCACAGAAAACAGGGGTTGGGGCACAGAAAACAGGGGTTGGGGCACACACCAGCATGGAGCAGGGTGCACAAAGCAGGGAGCAGGGCACACAAAAGAGGGAGCAGGGCACACAAGGGAGGGAGCAGGGCACACAAGGGAGGGAGCGGGGCACACAAGGGAGGGAGCGGGGCACACACCAGCAGGTAGGAGGGTCCACACAGCAGGTAGGAGGGTCCACACAGCAGGTAGGAGGGTCCACACAGCAGGGAGCAGGGCACACAGAACAGGGAGCAGGGCACACAGAACAGGGAGCAGGGCACACAGAACAGGGAGCAGGGCACACAGAACAGGGAGCAGGGCACACAGAACAGGGAGCAGGGCACACACTAGCAGGGAGGAGAGCACACGCCAACATGGAGCAGGGTGCAAAAAAGCAGGGAGCAGGGTACAAAAAACAGGGAACCCTACACCAGCATGGAGCAGAGTACCTGCCAGCAGGGTACCCAAAGCAGGGAGCAGGGTATACAAAGCAGGGCAAACAAAACAGGAAGCAGAGCACACACCAGCATAGCACACAAAGCACGGAGCGAGGGTCACACCAGCAGGGTGCAGAGAACACAAAGCAGGAATCAGGGAACACAAAGCAGAAAGTAGAGCACCCAAAGCAGGGAACAGGGCACACGAGGCAAGGAGCAGGGCACACGTCAGTGGGGAGAAGTACAGGTCGGCAGGGAGAAATGCACACACCAGCAGGGAGCAGGGCACACACCAGCAGTGCACACAAAGCAGGGAGCAGGGCACACTACTGCAAGAAGTGGGGCGCACAACATTAGGGAGCATGGCACACAGCACAAGCATGGGTACAGGGCACACGCCAGCAGGGAGATGGGAATACACCAGCAGGGAGCAGGGCACACTCCGGCAAGGAGAAATCCCACAGCAGCAGGAAGCAAGGTACACCTCAGTAGGGCACACATCAACAAGGCACCCACCTGCAGGGAGCAGGACACACGCCAGCAGAGCACACATCAGCAGAGTGCACAGCTGTCCACAGCCTCACTGCACCTCTCCTCTGTGTGTGCCAACATCGCATTCCTCAAACTTTGTGAAACTGTCTTGGAACCCCTTTCGACCGCGCACACGGTAAAGCATGTGCCTGTTCGTAAGTTCCCAGCTCATGCATGTCACGTTAGCAGCGGTTTTTCTTACCTGATCTGAACAAGACTATGCAGCAAACCAGGACGCTTCTGAGGTACAGCTCCAACTCCATGGTGTCAGGGGAGTGGCGGGGTTCTACTCCGGTCCAGAGAGAGACACGGCGATGGCTGGTCTGGGATCCTGTGAGGTGTGCCACTGCCTTCTCATGGGCCTAGGCACAAGGGAGGCCGGCCGGGCTGGGGTTCCTGTGTGACACGGCATCGGGCGGCTGCAGTTGCTTGAGAGAGGCTGGCAGGGCTGGGGCTCCTGTGAGGTGCGCCACTTGCTTGTCATGAGGTTGTGTGCGATCGGTTGTCCGGGCTGGTTGTTCTGGGACGTGCGCCTCTGAGCCCTTTCACTGAGTGTTACACGGGCTGGGTGCTACTTCAGCTGTGAAAAATACATAGCTGTAGGAGGCTGTGGGCCAGCGAGGTTCGCCCCTGACTGGCCATGGGCTTGTACACAGGCTCGCGCTGCTGCTTCAGTGGGGCTGGCAGGGCTAGCGCCAGTCCTTATTATGGAGTAGCGCACATGATATTTGTACGTATCAGCTGTCTATGCACATTAAAGGAATAAGGGGCACTTAAGCAGCACACTTACAGGCAGCCATCTGTCCTAGGGGCACCAACCTGACCCCTCCGCCCACCCACCTCGAGAATGATTGGCCATTCTGAGCAAAAGACATCATAGCGCGATGGATCCAGAGTTGAAGGAAGCTGGCGTGTTTAACAAGATGGCAGCAGACTGTCCGCTGTCCCTACGGACACGAGCATGCTGTTTGCTGTGGACAAATGGCGAGAGCAGCCATCTTTGTCCATGCAGATGGGTGCATGAAAGCCTTTGGGAGAATCGATTGCAAAAGGTCCTCTTCATGGCGAGAGCAGCGCATGCGCTGCTTTTGCCAGGCGAGACCTAAAAAACTTTAAACCACAAGACATCCACGTCCACAGGCTTCAGTCAGGTGCAGCTTATTACCGACTTTAAACCAAGGGCCACTAGACATGTGGATTTGTCTCCTCTATGGTGCTCCGAGCCATAATCTTTCTTCCCTGACAGCACAACTTGCCACACAAACACTGTCATGTGTGTGCACTCAACAGAGAAGACTCCTCCATCTCCTCTACACTGGCAATCTTCTCCTTCAACCCTTTCCCCTCGGCGCTGCACCTCCACTGGGACAGAAATGCTCATTCCTGCCACCTAGTTTGCCCTTCGTATTAAACTAGGATCAGATTTAAAATTGGAATAAAAAATCTTTTACGCCATTTGCGACACTTACTGGAACAAACGTCATCACTACTGCCAAAACCTGGTTCCCCATCACATTCAAACTAGGAACCTTCGATCAATGGACACATTCAGCATCACATATTCAAACGCCAAAAAATGTGGAGATAGGTTATTCGGTGTTCTGGGCCCTAAACCCTGAAATGCAGTGATCCCCATCCTAAGAGCAGAACAAAAACACCTCCAGTTCTAAAACTGAAGAGTGAACTTTACATTCACTAATTTGATCACATGTAAAGACAAGAACTGTGATAGAGTAATACTGATTAGGGGTGTTTCACCTTCAACTAATTTGGACGCTAACTCTTTTCTCTACACCTTTCCTTGGACACTACTCTTCCTTTCAGTGATCGATCATGCCCACAAGGCAATGTGTTTGGCGCTTTACAAAACTTCTCAATAAATAAATGTCCTAAACCAAAGCCTGGCCCTACCCCAAGGCCATTCTCTATCCCAACCTGTAACCCAAACTACAACCCTACCCCTAACCTCTCTGTAACACTAAGATATTACACTGTCATAACATATAAAATGTGTTTCTGAACATGTCTTCAATCTCAAAGATTTTAAACTTCTGGTTTTTCAAACTTTTTTTTCTTTCTTTTTATTTCAGACTTTTGGCCTAAAGGTATGACAAACTGGACTACACTACTACTCACAAATGAAAACAGACAGACAAATTACATACACATAACAAATACATTGTCTTTTATTCAAATTGATCATATATGCACTATGACTTTCAATGAAAAGTAACTACGTCCAAGGCATGACACTGAAATGTATGAGTGATATTTGTGAAGGTGAAATTAATACATCCACTTTAAAGTGTATCAAATAGATGGTGTCTGGTAAATAAGAGGTAGCTCTTTAACAAGCATTTGCAATGCAGTAGGTCTCGCATTAGGAAAGTTTGAGCTATTGGTATTGTAAATGACAAATATTTTATTTATGTGTTGGTTTTGAAAATAGCGAAATTAATAGCTTTGTCATTTACAATGCCAATAGTTTTAACTTTCGCAAACGTGACACCTATAGCCTTTGTAATGCAATATGTGTTATATTTACATGACTTAGATGTATTAATATTACAAATAACAATGGCTTATATTTTTTTTAATAATTAATACTTAAATAAAAGTTATTGTAATGTATAATGGCAATTGCTTAAACTTTTGTAAATAACTTTTGGGAAGATTATGTTAATTGTATATTATTGTGATGAAAATCCAAGAACAGCAGTGAAATATTAACATCTTTTTGTGACATTTTTAATAAAGCTTGAAACATTGAGAGAATATATTATAACCAGTTGTTGTTGAATGGTTGCACAGAGTGATGCTGTGGCCTTCAGTGGTGCAGAGTGATGCTGTGGCCTTCAGTGGTGCAGAGTGATGCTGTGGCCTTCAGTGGTGCAGAGTGATGCTGTGGCCTTCAGTGGTGCTGAGTGATGCTGTGGCCTTCAGTGGTGCTGAGTGATGCTGTGGCCTTCAGTGGTGCTGTGGCGTTGAGTGGTGCTGAGTGATGCTGTAGCATTGAGTGATGCTGTGGCATTGAGTGATGCTGTGGCATTGAGTGATGCTGTGGCATTGAGTGATGCTGTGGCATTGAGTGATGCTGTGGCATTGAGTGATGCTGTGGCATTGAGTGATGCTGTGGCATTGAGTGATGCTGTGGCATTGAGGGATGCTGTGGCATTGAGGGATGCTGTGGCATTGAGGGATGCTGTGCGCTGAGTGGTACTGTGGCGTTGAGGGGTGCTGAGTGATTCTGTGGCGCTGAGTGGTGCTGTAGCGTGGAGGGATGCTGTGGCGTGGAGGGATGCTGTGGCGTGGAGGGATGCTGTGGCGTGGAGGGATGCTGTGGCGTGGAGGGATGCTGTGGCGTGGAGGGATGCTGTGGCGTGGAGGGATGCTGTGGCGTGGAGGGATGCTGTGGCGTGGAGGGATGCTGTGGCGTGGAGGGATGCTGTGGCGTGGAGGGATGCTGTGGCGTGGAGGGATGCTGTGGCGTGGAGGGATGCTGTGCGCTGAGGGATGCTGTGCGCTGAGGGGTGCTGTGGCGTGGAGTGGTGCTGTGGAGTGGTGCTGTGGCGTGGAGTGGTGCTGTGGCGTGGAGTGGTGCTGTGGCGTGGAGTGGTGCTGTGGCGTGGAGTGGTGCTGTGGCGTGGAGTGGTGCTGTGGCGTGGAGTGGTGCTGTGGCGTGGAGTGGTGCTGTGGCGTGGAGTGGTGCTGTGGCGTGGAGTGGTGCTGTGGCGTGGAGTGGTGCTGTGGCGTGGAGTGGTGCTGTGGCGTGGAGTGGTGCTGTGGCGTGGAGTGGTGCTGTGGCGTGGAGTGGTGCTGTGGCGTGGAGTGGTGCTGTGGCGTGGAGTGGTGCTGTGGCGTGGAGCGTTGAGTGATGCTGTGGCGTTGAGTGATGCTGTGGCGTTGAGTGATGCTGTGGCATTGAGTGATGCTGTGGCGTTGAGTGATGCTGTGGCATTGAGGGATGCTGTGCGCCGAGTGGTGCTGTGGCGTTGAGGGGTGCTGAGTGATTATGGGGTGCTGAGTGATTCTGTGGCGCTGAGTGATGCTGTGGCGTTGAGTGGTGCTGTGGCGTTGAGTGGTGCTGTGGCGTTGACTGGTGCACATACAAAATAGCTATGCAGAGTGCTGCTCTGATAACAGTAACTTCTTTAATTGGCAAACTTTATTTTTAGTCAGTGACAACCAAAGTGGCAGCCCACGGGAAGGTCACAAAAGAGAATGCAACAAGATGCGCAAACTGTGAATCCTGACTCGCCCCTTTCACTAAATGCCTGTTGATGTTATGTAGGTTGTGTTTTAAGAGCATAACATGGATCACAACCCTGACAGCTGTAGCTGACTTTGAATCCAGAGTATTTACTTTAATGTATCATAAGAAAAGCATTGACAAAGTCCGTTTTTTTTATTATCATCAAATGTTGCCGAAGACTGCAGAAAGGGGACCGATTACATGATTGTCCGGTGCAGCGGACGTCAGAAGTAAGGGGGCATCACATTTAACGCGTTCAATCGATTGCCTTAACACCAGCTAGGCCAGAACTAGCAGAAGCGGACTGAAGCCCTGGGATTTGGGCAGAGGATACATTTGCTGCATAAACAGCAGCTGTGAAACCAGCCAGCCCACTCCCAGCAGGAGCCTGTTCAACAACAGTGAAAAAAACAAGTCGGATGGGGATGGGGGGGGCAGGTGAGTGAGCGAGTTGGAGGGAACGAGCATATGGGGTGAGAGTGAGGCCAAGCGCGGGCTGGCAAAGCGTCGCGCTTCAAGAGCCTGGTGGTGTGCGAGGCTTACTTTCAAGTCGGAATATGTTCGAGCTATATAATAGCTCAACCTAAAAAGACACACACCAAGCCCAAGTAAAATCATTAACAGTCCCCACAAACAGGCTAATGATTCTCTGAACGTGGCAGGGAGTGGATGAGCCTACAGAACGACAACGAGACACTAGGAGAACTACCCACCCCCAACAGCTCCGAAAGACAAGTAGACTGTAAAAGACCTCCACGTCTGCATTGTCCCCATTAAGAGCGAGACAAAGGAACGGCAGCAACTAACATAACAGACACACTAATGTGCGCCCGGCATCCCTGGACGAGATAAGTTCGACTTAACATCAAAATAACAATGACGTTTCTTATGTAAAGTTTTGTTGTTTACCTACCAAAAGTTCCCCACGAGCTGCAAGACTTGCAAGCAAAGAAGCAAGCTCGCACGCACAAGTCTATTTGTAGTCCTTGTCTGTGGAGTATGTGAATTTCAAATAATGAGTAATTAATGCAGACGTGCTCCACAAAAGTAATACAGGTTGTGGCTTATGATGTGACTCGTATTAGAGTTCCTTGTTGTTCACATGGGTTTAATTTCTGATATTTATGTTTCCCCAATTTTCACTGCTTGAGTTTGCTTACGAGAAAGTGTCACTGATAGTCCTTGAAATGTCACAGATAATGACACTGAAATTAAGATGTCAGATATAGGAATCCGATAACTTGGCAGCTATGTAGCTGAACCATAACATATGGCACAGAGCTAGGGAGCGAGCGAGCAGGAAGTGTGATGATGGCGTGAGCAGGACACTTGTATATATATCTAAAAGGTATCCCAATATAGGTACTTTTTTTGTGTTTTTAGTGGTTAACGCTGCTGTACGTGTGCGAGGAAGAAGGGGTGTGTGTTAATGAGCCGCGTGCCATACGCTTGCACATGCACATGTCCTGTCCTCCGAGTTTTGCTAACGGAGTTACACAAGTGCACAGCTGCTGTTGTTTGTACGTGTGCACGTATTTGGGGCGGGGGCGAGAAGCTGAGCAGCATTGGAGTAGCAGTTTAAACAGTAAGTCCTTGGTAAAGCATTATGAGTAAGTGTGTGGCACGTGGCGTGCAGAGGTTTGGGGCTTGCGTTAATGCGCAGTGGAGTTTTTAGTTTTGATGGTTGGATAAGCGGTGTTGCTGAGTGTTTATAGGGAAGTGGCGTCGGTTAGGGTGGCGGCTTGGAGTCTGTAAGTGAGGTTACAGTTTGTACTTGTGAACGTCGCTACTTTGAACAAAGTCGCTAGCTTTGGCAGTAGATCGCAAATGTGAGCTAAAAATGAGAAGGAACGGTGAGTTTGCATTATTGTTTTAACACTTGCGGCATGAGACAGCTTGATAATGGCTGTGCCGGGGACTGAGAGCAAGGAGAAGATAGGTATTAAAAGTAGAATGGGCTTTAGAGAGAAGGAGGGAGGGAGGAAGCAAGCAGAAGGTGCGTTACGGTAAAGCGGTATTTTGTGGTAATGCCGGTAAAATGATGCGGGCAACAATAAAACAAGTGTAAAAAGGCATGTGTATGGAGATATAAGAAGGCAGAAGGGGCGGCAATAATATAAAACAAGCAAGAGCAAACAAGCGAATGGCTGTGGCGTAACTGCTACAGCTGCCGAATAACGGACCTGGGGAATTGGTTTCGATTCTTGGCGCAGGTAGTGCCTTTTTCAATAAAATGTAATATCCAGCACGAGCAGCTGGAAACTGCGCCGTCAGGACGATCAGAAGGAACTGTGAACACGGAGGGGGAGTGGCGAGGAGTGACGACAACAACAAAAACAAAATTAAATTACTTAGCGGAAAGCCAGTAAAAGTTTCAATAAACAAAAAATAACCACACAAATAGTGTGCTGATCGAGCATCTTCCAGAAAGCACTGGTTAATGATTCTGCCAGGAACCTAACGCTGGAAGTCAAGATAACACACACGAGTAGAGGCAGGACAACAAAAAGAAACAAGGATTTGCAATGCAATAGATCTCGAATTTACACAAGTTTGAGTTATTTACATTGCAAATAGCAATGTATTTTATTTTTGTTTTTAAAACATAAATAAAAGGCAGTGTCATATACAATGCCAATAGCTTAAACTCACATACATTTGAGACCTATTGCATTGCAAATGCTTGTTTTTAAAAGGGGGGCTGAAAGTCTCCCGCTACAAATCTCTTCTCATTTTTTTCTCCTCAAAACTTTCCCTTTGCATTTAAAGAAAAGCAGATGTGAGCTAGGAGATGAGAAGGGGCAGGGGTGGGGGGAGCCCCCTTCATAGAGGGCAACTGACTGCCAGGGGTGCACACATGCACACTCCAGTGATACAGTGACATTGGGTACAGACAGTGAATATTTAACATCTGCGTTGCTGCTGGCGAACTAAAGCAAACATATAATAATAACAACAGATTGGGAAAGAAAAGCGCATTTCTCGGTGGAGTCTGGCTATGTTTTAAGCCTAGCTGTGACGTCATTCACTACATGCCTTCATTAAACGGTGTCTCTAGTGGCAAGAATGAAAAACAGTTTCTTAACCTAATCCGGAGCCACCAAAGACCAATGAATATGTTTTTCACTAAGTGTTTATTCTTTGTTGACGTCTACTTAATGTTAACACATACCTGCCCTGACGTCATTCGCTAAATGCATCATTTGGTGGGACAGTCTAGTGAAAAAACATTGTTCTTTTAACCCAGTCATTGTTTAGAAGACGTCCGGCCTGTCCAATTAATTGATGATGTCTGTTAGAGAAATTGATCATAGCGTGACGTCATTCATTAGAGGAGCCCGTCCTCAGTTCTAAAATACTAGCGAGTACCAGTGAGGTCAGGGTGTGCCTCATGACGTATGCCAGACCTTTTCATCATTGTGTCGTAAATGACTGAAAAGCCATTTACTCAATCCTGCATCCCCAGCAATAAATAACGGGCATGTTACAGCTGCAGAACGGGCACCGTCAGGATGGGCGCTTAGCGCCATACTGGGGAGCAAACCGCTTCTAAGCGCTTCTTGCTCGAGGAAGTGGAGCGGTGGGCAAAGCCCCTTGGTGAGTGTGTTAGTGAGGAACTTGAGTAATGTCTTTTAATAAATGAGCCACTTCTAAGCCCTTGGTTCACAAAGAAGTGTGGGCCGCTTCTAAGCGCTACGTTCTCGAAGAAGTGCAGGAACAGGTAAAGGCCCTGGGCGAGTGTGTGAGTGAGGAACTTCAAGGCAGCCGCTTGTTTTATTTACACATGGTAACAGTGTTTATATTTGCATCGCGCATTCACTTTTCAATAGCTGCAGTCCCACCCCGCGAGTGCTGTGTGGGGCGGCAGCTATTGTAAAGTGAATGCGCGATGCAAATATAAACACTGTTACCATGTGTAAATAGAGCAAGGCACAGAGCTGCCAGAGTGCCGTGGTGCGTTATAGCACCGGTGCGGTCAGGTCCGGTCCCGGAGTAGCGTGTCCCCCAATAACACTAACAAAAATAAATAAATAAATAAACAATATGTCCAGTGAAATATTATCACGGCACCGCGAAAAGCTATGCAATGTCCAGCGGCCCCTAAACAATACAGAACCAGGCAACCAACCCCAGATTCAAACGAGCGCAGGCGGGCCTGCGGCCCTTGTACCTTCTACTTCCATGGCCCCGGTCTGCCCGCTGTCCTCGGGCTCGGGTCGTGCGCAGCTGATATTAGACCCGGGTCCTTGTCCCTACACTCTTTCCGCGGCGGGCGGGCACGCGCGCGCTCGCTCAGTGCATAGGAGGGACGCACTGGTCGTTGTGCTTTCGCAGCTGTATAGGAGGCCGAGAGGGGGCACGCGCCGGCAATCAGTCAGACAGACGGACTGACCGAGCGCCATGGAGGCGCCGCTGCTGCTCACCGCCTGCCTCCTGCTGCTCGGCGGGGCCCGCGCCGACCTCTCCAGTGAGTGTGAGGAAAGAAGGGGGGGGGGGACATCCCACCCCTGGGCGGGTGGGGGTGGCAGCGGCAGGCAGGCGGGCGGGGGATGTGTCTGTGTGCGTGTGTGTGTGTGTGTGTGTCTGCGTGCATGTGCGCTTGTGTGTCTCTCTGTGTGTGTGCGTGCGTGTGCGAAAAGCTGTGGCTGTGTGTGTATGCGAGAAGTGCATGAGGCACAAACTGTAGAGGGTCGCGTGTGAAACTGAAACTGACCTGCTGTTCACAGTTGACGCGCGCGACCTAATCCAAGTCGAAGACCTGCGCGTTCACATCTCTTGTCTCCTGTCTGTTCCCCTTGAGTCCTTGAAAGCTGACATGACTGCAATAAGTCTCGCAGCGACAGACCGCTTTCGCGATCCGGTTCGCAGGTGCGAGACCTAAAAAGCAGATGGTCCTGTTTATGACCTGCGGAGCCCCGTGCTTCAAGAGCCTGGGGGGGAGAGCGAGCGAGTGGGAGGGAACAAGCATATGGGGATGGGGTGTGAGGCCAAGCGCGCGCCTGGCGAAGCGTCTCGCTTCAGTAGACAAACATGGCGCAGGTAGTGCCTTTTTCAATAAAATTTAAATTACATGACTACAGGTGCAGGAACGAAAAAAAAATATCCAGCACGAGCAGCTGGAAACTGCGCCGTCGGGACAATCAGAAGGCACCGTGAACACGGAGGGGGAGTGGCGGGGAGTGACTACAACAACAAAAACAAAATTAAATTACTTAGCGGAAAGCCAGTAAAAGTTTCAATAAACAAAAAATAACCACACAAATAGTGTGCTGATCGAGCATCTTCCAGAAAGCACTGGTTAATGATTCTGCCAGGAACCTAAAGCTGGAAGTAAAGATAACACACACGAGCAGAGGCAGGACAACAAAAAGAAAAAAGCAGATGGTCATGTTTATGACCTGCGGAGCGCCGTGCTTCAAGAGCCTGGTGGGGGGGGGGTGGGGGAGCGAACGAGTGGGAGGGAACGAGCATATGGGGATGGGGTGTGAGGCCAAGCGCGCGCCTGGTGAAGCGTCACCCTTCAGTAGACAACATGCATTGGGAGGAATCCGCTTGTTCAAGAGTGTTGTTTCCCCTATAATAGTTCAGAGCTATAAATAGCTCTACCTAATAAATAGCTCGACCTAAAAAAAGCATTCTGGTTGATACTTTTAACCGCAGATCGCTCACCTTTAGAATATTCTCCTGGGACCAGATCTGATTCAAATGTCTTTTCACAGTCTAGCTCCTGTATGATATTGTGATGTGCGGCTATGCATTGGCTTTGTTCCGCCTCTAAAGTTACACAGCAGAGCCACATATAAGCAAAACTCCTGCGCACTGACCTCAGTTCCCTTCTTTCTTCGCCTTGAAACATGTTCTGCTCCCTTTTCCTCAGGTTTGATGAGGTTTCAAATTATCCAGTAAGCAAGGAAGCATTTGGCCCCACCTAAAATTACCAGGTTCAAAGCATGCAAGGACTGTCAAAAACAGATGTTGATAACAGACACACATGAAGTATGCATTTGTTGTTTGGGCTCTAGGCATAACTCCAAGATGTGCAATATAGGTCCCCGTATGCACTCAAAGGCAATTCAGGACCCTGAAGTGAAGCTGTAGGTCAAGAAAAGAAGTTACGGCCCTCGTGTGTGTCACACTCCAAGTCAAGGCAACTGAAACTTTCCCACTCACGGGCAGATTCAGTGATAGGTCTTTTTCGCGATCAAAGTCATCTCGTAAATTAAAGTCTAAATTGAAAAGGAAACATAAGGCGAAATGTGACTTGATCCCAGACTGATTCAGACAATACACCCTCACTGCATCTCAGAGGCTCTATCATCTTTTTGGTTCAGATTCTGAACAGAGTTTACCACCACCCAGAGATGGGTTGTTACTCTCGCTATTTCCTCGTGCTGCAGAAGGATGGAGCTCTTTATTCTATTTTAAATCTTCATCTTCTGAATGCTTTCTTGTGGAAGGGTACATTCAAAATGCTCGCAGAGGCACAGAATCTATTTGCTCTGGATCCAGGGAACTGGACTGCAACCTGGGACCTGCAGAACACATACTTTCAGGTGCTTGCTCTGTAGTCCACCAGACGTTACGTTACCTGTGGTTCTAGGTTGGCCAAGGGCAATTTCAGGTTGCCGTGCTCCTCTTTGGGCTTATCAGTACCACACAGGAGTTCACAAAAGTGATGGCGTGGTAGCCACTCATCTTCAAAGCTTTGTGATACCTGTTTTCCCCAGCTCGATGACTGGCTATTGAAGGTGGGCTTGCCACAGTTAGTCATAGCCCACCTCCAGGCAATGACGAACCTCATGGCATCGTTTGGGTTCTTAATCAATGAGATGAAGTTACACCAGACTTATCTGTAGAGGCTTTTATAGGAGCTCTCTTGGACCTGGTGCAGTTCATACCCATTCCTCTGGCGAAATAAGTTAAGGACATTTGGGATACGATCCTTATGTTTCAGCCTCATTCTCGTTCTCAGTGAGAGCTGCTCCAAGGATTCCTGGCCTGTTGTCCTCATTCACTCTGCTTGTCTGCTTCGCCAGGTGGTATATGCGGGCTCTGCAGTGAGCTTCTAAGTCTCAGTGGGCTCAGCACCAAGAAAATCTGCTGGATGTCATTCAGGTCTTGGGGGAAACTACACAAGATCAGTGGCGGCTCCACCACTACTGTAGAGGAGCATCTCCTCACTGCTCTTAGAGCAGTGAAAGAGGACAAAATAAAATGATAATAACTGAACGTTATTATCATTTTATTTTAGGTTGCTGCGGGGCTGGTAGCTCAGGGAGATGGAGTGGACTGTGCACACTAAGTGTACATGACTGCTTGGCGTCCCGTTTTGGCCCGGTGAAGCAGTTATGTGAACTTTGCATATCCTCCACCAAGCTGTAATGGACAGCCTGCCTGGTGGGGAATATGCACAGGCTCCCTTGTCCCGATCTGAGCGACGATCTACAGCGTTCAGACCAATAGCAACGCTGCATTGCAGCGTTGTGATTGGCTCAGGGGAGCCTCTGTGCCCAGGGGCTTCCTACAGATTCTACCGAACCGGACTGGAGAAGAGAAGCAGAGACAGAGGCAGCGGAAAACGTAAGTTTTCTTTTTTTTATATTTTTAAGCCCTGTCCCGCCAACCCTGTTCCCTACCAGCCACCACTGCACAAGATTTGCAGTGGTGACTGCTGGACTACAACCTGACCAGACGTGGTCCCTCTCCCTTCTCCATACAAGAAGACAGTGGTGAAGGATGTGTAATTGCTGGGGTGAGAAGGTCTGGGAGAGGTGAAGATAAGATGACTAAGGTATCTGGTGTAAAACTGCCTCCATATCGATTTGTTGGAATTACAGGCCATTCACCTGCCACTGAAGGCCTTTCTGCCATTCATCAAACGGAGGCTGGTACATGTTCTCACAGGCAACATTAACAAAATGTGGTAATGCAAAAAACATGGTGGAGTGGGGTCCTAAGTCCTGCTTAGGAGGCTCTGTGCCTGTAGAGGTGATTGGAACATGAGAGCATCTCTCTTATTGTGATTCACCTTGCTGGATTATTGAACACCAGGGTAGACAAGCACTGGCGGTGGTGCCTGGAGGATCCTAAATGGGGTCTTCAGCCAGAGGTGGCACCTGGCACTTTCCTACACTGGGAAGAACACTGGATAGATCGTTTTGCCTCCCTTGAGAACAGACAGGGTCTATGTTTTTGCAAGTTGGAGTTCCTCTAAAAGTTCTTCCCCAGGAGATGCATTTCAACTGGGGTGGAACCTTTGACTCCTTCAGTATACCTTTCCACCTCTCCCTCTCCAGTTCAGAGTTATGAAGAAGAGCAGGAACAACTAGGTCCAAGTGATCCCAGTGGCCCCAGATTGTGCCCGGAAAGTGTGCTACACAGAACTTCTGAGCATGTGAGTCTTGCCTCTGATCAGGCTACTTCAAAAGATTTTCTGTTGTAGAAGCAGGGCAGGGTCCTCCCCCGAATCTGAGTAATCTACATCTCCATGCATGGTGATCAAGCAGTAGCAATTGAGAGCATATGGGTTGCTAATCAAATTTGTGGATGTTATCCTGGCTGCCATGCACCCTCCAAAAAGTCTATTTATGGCAGGAGCTGGGACAAATTTGTGGCCTTGCATGGAGTCCACAGACAAGCAGTCAGATATTTGTTTTGTCTTTGGCCAAGAAAGACTTTGTTATGGCCACTACTAAACTTTATCTACCCTCCTCTGCGTATACCAGACCACCTGTCCTTGTTCAAACCACCTTTTATGATGCAAGTTATTAAAGGTGTAATACAGATGTTGCTTTCCAAACCATGTGATGCCACAGTTGGACCTTAATTTTCTACTGACTGACATTTCTGATGTGTATTCCCTTTAAGCCTAAGCACATCTCACTGTGTCTTTTGTACCGCTTTTGGCCGCCATAAGTGTGGCAGGGTATGCTCAGACGTGAGTCCCTTGCTCACTTTGCCACTGGATTCAAGCAAGCCGGGCTGAAGACGGCTGGAATGCCAGAAACCGGTCCTCGGAAGCTTGTTCGAGGGAAGGCATGGCTTGGCAGTTCAGGCTGGACTGTTCCCATGAGGCACAGGGTCAGACTGATTTGCATATAGCCATGTCTGAACTGGGGTGGCAGAGTGGGCTAAAGAACAGTGATGGATTAAACCCAGATCTTTTGACTGGGTGTGAGTGTTTGATTGATTCAGATGCCCCGTCCATCACCACCCCCTTTTGTACCGCTTTTGGCTGCCATAAGTGTGGCAGGGTATGCTCAGACGTGAGTCCCTTGCTCACTTTGCCACTGGATTCAAGCAAGCCGGGCTGAAGACGGCTGGAATGCCAGAAACCGGTCCTCGGAATCTTGTTTCCGGTCCAGGGAAGGCATGGCTTGGCAGTTCGGGCTGGACTGTTCCCATGAGGCACAGGGTCAGACTGATTTGCATATAGCCATGTCTGAACTGGGGTGGCAGAGTGGGCTAAAGAACGGTGATGGATTAAACCCAGATCTTTTGACTGGGTGTGAGTGTTTGATTGATTCAGATGCTCCGTCCATCACCACCCCCTTTTGTACCTCTTCTGACACCAAAGACTGCATACCTTGCCTCAATCACTTCTGCTTGTCGCATGAGTGGGCTCCAGGCTCTTTCGGTATAACTGCCCTAAACCATTGTTTTTTCTGGGCACAGTTTTTTTAGAACCAGGGCAACCTTCTTGCCAAGTTGTCAGACCTCTTCACGTTGGGCAATCCATCACCCTCCTCATGTTCTCTGTTCTGCCTCACCCCTCGATGGAAGAAAGGAACTCCGTCAGCTGGACCCCAAAAGGTAAAAATAAGGTGGTGCAGAAAAGGACTCCATATGGGTGAATTGTCCTTTACATTAAGATCAGCTATTTAATGGACGAAAAGCAGTCTCGTCCAAGGTTGCCACCACTATGTTGGCATGAGCAGTAACTGTTCTTGACATCGTCAAGCTGTGACTTGGGCATCAGTGCACATGTTCACAAAGGGCTACTGCCTTGACAGTCTAAAGGGAAGAGCATTTCGCCCATTCGGTCAGACAGGAATTTTCGGTCTGGGCCACTTCACAGATCCTCCACCTTTTTGGAGGTACAGCTGTGTTATCTATCCTAAAGATGATGAACCTGCAGCTAGAAGTGTCTAGCAGAAAAACAAGCTACCCACCCTTGGGAATGCTCTTTCTAGTGGGTACTCCAACAATAGATTCCTCACTGCCCTACCACCTCCCCGTTCTGAGGAGTGGTTACCTTTTGCCATCTAATAAGGGCTTGAGTAAGAGATATGCACACAAATACATCCAATTGTTTTGTGCCCCGCGTCCGAAGGTGCAGAAAGAGTCCAGCAAGAAACGGACTGTGGCGCTTATACACTCCATCACATCCAGGGAAGTAGAAAGCCAATAATAAGAAACGAGGCATCACCTAGTGGCACCGGGGAGTGCTGCTATTAAAAACTTCCAGATCCAGTCTGGAACATGGGGAATGTTCTAAAGATGAGGAATCTGCTATTGAAGAATCTAACAGAAAAGGTGTCACCAAAGGTAAGTAACTTGTTCTTCTGAAGCCATAGCACAGCATGGGGCAGCAGAACGTCAAAAAATGTTTCGTTTACAGTGCCAGCAGCAATGTCTATGTATGCTAGATATTTATGAGTGAACATTCACAAATAATTATACTGTACAAAAACAAAATGAAAATCTGAGCATTCAAGGCAATTGTTAATGCAGACTTGGACCAATGCCAACGGCCATAGAAATATATGGATATAGGTAACATTGTAATGTTTTGGGAAAACAAAATATTACCTACTACATATTCAGTCTCACGAAATCAGATGCTGGCTCTCAAGGATGGGCTAGAATTAATGCTATTTTAGAAGTGACAGGGGCAGTGCAAATGTTTTTAGAGCTAAACGTTGTATGCCCATTTTGTACTCCAGACATCCTATTTGTTATGCAAGTATTATTATGGTGCAAAGTATTACCAGGCGTCAGGAAATCTCTACTTAAAAAGATGAAAATTCGAGGGTTGAAGGATACTATGAATTATGTAATGGAGAGTGATGTGTTTATTTTATGTAAAAAAAAACGGGCACAATATTTTATTTTTAACTCATGTGATGACTAATGACATTTTGGGAGATTTTAGCAACAATCAATTGAATGATGTATATTTGCATAGAGTTAATGGACTATCGTTAAATAAGGTTTATTTTGATGTTAGTTTTGTATGGCCATTCTTGGCATATAGCAAACATATAATAAAGCTGACTTTACACTACAAAACCTGCAACAGCCTTTCAAAAGGACAGGCTAAAGGATATGGTTGAGAGGCATGAAGGTAGCTAACATTATAAGTTGATAGTATGACAAACTAAAATTCTAGAACCTTATTTCATAGGGAAAGTACCATCTGCAGAGATGAATACAAGTAAACATTTAGATGTAAATATCTCTGTTACGTATCTAAAGTGCAGGCGGCAGCTTACTTCACTATACAACATGGAGCAGCTTGCGAGAAGCTGCTCCTTTTTTTCCTGAATGAGCTGCCCCCAGGGCAGCTGCAACTTTGTGACTGCCCTGGGGGCAGCACATCCATAACAGGTGTCACTGTCCCGCTCTGCGCAAGGCTGTGTTTCTGAAAGGTGGGCCTGGCACAAACCTGGACAGAGCATCCGTTCTAGGGTAGGGCTATCGTATGTATGCAATTAAAGCCGGAAGTGCCAAATACCGTAGTTAAAATGTTTGCACCTGTTCTACAGTGTGAACTTATTCTGGATTCACAATCTGTGCATTATTCTGCCACCTAGTAGTTGGGTCTGGAAGTGTGCGTTCATATGCAAATTATTACTTTGGGCATCAGCTGTTGGCGAAGTGAGTACACGTGAAATACAGAGTAATATTACTAAATGATTTCTCAAGGTAAGTATTTTAATGAAGACTTGTAACACTTTACAGTAAACTGGTTAGCCATCAGACGCTATATAAAACTTTATAAATAAACGATCGAAAGCAGTGGCAGCTAAATGGTTAATAATCTCTTTCTTGTTTTTTGTGGGAAGGCATTCTGTATTTTTGAGGGTCGTCTTCAGGAACTCACCACCAATACAGAGCTTTGTAAAAATACAAGGGTATTCCCCATTGCATACTTTGGGTTGATTCTGCCACAAACATTCAGAGCATGACTAAGCATATACATAAGACCGGCACCATACGTGATGGCATAGTCCAGGATAACTGTACAAACTCTGTAATCTAATACATGACAATGAAATTCAAAAAGATTAAGAACTCTCTAAAGAAGTCCAAACAATTGTGTCCACAATGTAAGGTATATTCCGATCCAAAGGATTTATTTTGTTGTGTGCATATATAGTTCAAGGATCCTCATGAACTTGTCATCAAAACAACATCTGACGTGTTTTATCACAATCAGAAACTTTTTCAAGGAGCGCATTGTGACAAAGGATATCAGTCATCTGTTGTGATTCTCCCATTCGTCAAAACATCCAGAGTATCATGCAAGCCTAGTGAGAATGTGTGGATAGTGTTATTTGATCAACAAGAGATCTCCGCTGCAGGAAATGGACAGGCAGGATATTCAACGGACTTGATCGTACTGTGTATGGGAGTACGTGGTATGCTCCCATTAGTACTAACCAGCTCACAACATGATCCACTTGTAATCTAAATCAATCACAAAGTCAAATGTCACTCAACAAATAGGAGGAAAGTTCACCTAAGAGATATGGGACTCATTGATAGGGAGTCAGTAGTATTCTCTCATTAATTTAAGCATGTGTAAAAGTAACAGATTCAGGTATAATGTGCACTGCAGTGCACAAGTAGTGAAGGCACACATTCACCCGCACATCTAGGACGTCATGGACTGAAGTCCATGGTAGGTTCTTACTGGGAACTCATCATGTGCACATGTAGAAATAGCAATTTATAGTCTAAACTTGGCGAAGTTAAAAGCTGTATGCCCTGTATACATATAAAAGGCACAGTTCACCAGATAGCCTAGGGCTTCTTACAGGGAGTTCGTGGTGAGCGCCTGAATCACAAAGGTACACAAAGGGAGACCGAGTTAAGCTTCCGAATCATTAGGCTGTATCCAACAGCTCATCCAGCGCTCGTGTAGTGAAGCTACATGAGCGCTGGACGAGCTGTTGGATACAAACTTACGATAGATTTCACTGCATGAGTGCTTACACATGCTTACATTAATAGGAGATTACTACTGACACATGTTGGCTGTTGGTTCAATGACAAGTTAATGCGGATAATTGAACTATACGTACATGCAACAAAATAAATCCTTTGGGATTGGAAAATCTACATACCATACATTGTGGACTCAATTTGTTGGACTTCTTTAGAGAGGGCTTCGGTATCTTTATGCATTTGATTGTGTACAGTGGACCTGTTTGCTTCATTCGTTGATTATACCCCATGGGTAGTACGGTATTGATACCAAGTGAGCACCAACACACACTTGTATGTTCAGAACACTAGCCCAACCAACTGTACGGATATAGGAGGTGCGATTAATATACCACTACTACCGACCATATCATGTATAACAATACAATTAAATTTGGAGTTCAAAAGTAAACGAGACAACACAGAGCTAAATAATTTGTAGATAACAGAGGAAAAAGAGCCACTACTAGAATAGTGTTTAAAGTGCTTCTGAAACCTCCTCAAACAATGCATATTCCATCCTAACAAACATGCAGCATACATTATCGAATAAAGCCGGGAGTATATGTAAATACGCTCAGGTAAGTCAAAATCGGGTTATTTTGTGAAAAGTTTGTAAAATTATGCATATGGTGGAAAGTGGTTTTACATTATTTCATTTTTATGTGAGAGCATATCTCACATAAAAAGTCATAGACTATACTGTTTGGAGACTGGTGCAAGCAGAATATCTCTCTGTGATACATTTTCTGAGAAAACCACTATCTCACATGTGAAAAGTACCTGAAATCAGGTATTGGGACAGTTCAAGATATTTTTCTAAATGAAAAATTTGCACATTTCACCCATAACATTACAATCTTACCCAGGCCTACGGCAAACTCTAGCTCTTCCTCTGTCTTTTTAGTGAAAGTTCAGTCATTTACGGATAGTTGGCGGTACACAATTTCCCTTTAATGCTGTACAGTGAAATGCCACACTGGTTGGTGACAGTGCTACATATGAAAACACATGGATACTGAAAAAGGCAATTAGTGTAAACACTACAGTGGAAATAGCTATTGCACCGGGGAATGCTGGGACACAGAGCACTGAATTGTGCCCTGTAATCCTGTTTAGTAGTTGCCAAGAGTAACCAATAAGTAGAGATGCCTAGATCACAAAACACCTTCAGTATATCAAGGTATGCAAATGATGTAAGATTTTCTGTCAACCAAGCCCATAAACTATTTTTTTAAAGTATTCATCTTTAACAAGGTAATTAGATTGGTCATCTACACTGAAGAGAAGACTTTATGAAAACATTCTTTACGATAACAGTGCAAATGGTGAAAGGCATTTCTAAGAGAACGTTAGTGGAAGAATAAAAGTAAACAATGCGACTTGAAAGACAAAAAGAAAAATATAAGCACTGGGAAAGCCAAAGCATCTGCACTGAAAGGATGTTACATGAGTTCAAAAGGAATGTATGCCAGTGATGTACACACTAGGTGCACGGTGGAACCATTATTCCATGTGAATACGGCTGTAGCCAGATAACCAACAATATCATATAACGTCAACGGTGCGGTGTAACTGTCCATTATATGCTGGGACCCTGTATTGGTATTGTTAGCACTTTAAACAGACAACTAAATCTGTGAGTAGTAAGGTGCTTATATGGAGTAGTGTGGCTCACTGGTTAGAGGCGGCAGGCCTGAGAGCAGAAGTCAGCCTGGGACCAGGGTTCAATTCCCGACGCGGCAGGGTCGTGGACCTTGGTCAGCGGACTCGATAATTCTCGCTTCGGTGCTTACTCTAATCAGGGGTTCCACTCGGCAACTCTGGGCATTAGCTTGCCTAATCTCCACAACGGCCCCACCAATTCCGGGGATGCCTGGCTCCACCTTGGGGACTCCCAGCAAGGGACCATCCCACAGGGAAAGCCAGGACGGGTTCCCCAGAGTTCTACAGCGCCGGGACGCCCCGTTGCTGGGGCAGCTGTGCGCTTTACAAGTATACTACATTTACATTTACATTACATAAGGTGATGGTCTTTGAACAGAATACAGACAAGATGAACAAGACAACTGACAAAGATTGGCGGTATTGCTAAACAAGGTTTATCATATTTATTCACACTGGACTTGCTCATCATCCTCACCATATCACTTTATTCGGTTTTTGCATCAAAACCATAAAAAATGACAAAGAAAACGGTGTGTACACAAAAATCTATCATTAAGAAAGTCTACCAAGTGACATCAAATGCTTTATGGTTGATGGATATTCAGCACCCCAATAAGCTAAAACTTTGAATAGTGTAATAACATTAACACAAAAACATTTCTTGAGAACCACAGATATCGATCTGTTCCTACATCGTAACGGTATTATGTATTTTCAGTTGCATATAAAAAAAAATAAAGCCACTTTTCTAATAGGTACACTTAGAAAAAGAAAGTTGTTCCTGGACAGTTGATCAGGTTGGTGGTGAAAATCTCATACACAGGTTCAAAACAACACACAAACACAGAAAAGGTGACATGAAAAATTAAACCCCAGACAAACACAGTATGCGGAATAGAAAAAGAAAGGAGTTGAACAAGTAAGGACTGTTAGACTGTCAGTACCTTTTCCTGGACAGAGCTGGTGTTCCCCAAGGGGAGGGGAGCGTTGTCTCATGTGTCAGGCATGGAGGGATCTGTTCTGCATGACTACAGACAAAACAGACACGAGGGGTATCAAGAGGTTAGAAAGAGAACAAGAAGCCAGAAGCTTGTTAGGTACAAAGAACAGTTTTGGAACTAGCAAGAAGTACAAGAAACATGGCACGGAGCATGCACCAAATACAACACAAAGACAGAGAGTTCAATTATGAAGCTGTCAAGCACACTGCAAGGAGCTCACACACCACCTGGTTATCAGATTCCCCCACAATGAAGAATAAAGGAGGCCTCCAAACCAGCTGAGCTGAAACCACAGAGATCTGTTCCACAAAGTTACACTCTGTTCGGGTCCTGATATGCTAAGATCATTGATTTGTCAACAGCTTGCTCCCATCAGTGAAGAGTTTGATAGTCCTGGGTGCTACTGCTAAAACATGAAGTATTGCTACACAATGGAAAGAGATGGGCAGCAACTGACTTTACATCAGATTTCAATCAACACGAACGAACAACTGCAATTTATTTTCTAAACATTAAATGTTCTCCATCGGTTCTCCATGGTTGAGACAGCACAGCACATTGTGATAAGAACAAAGGGTCTTTGGCGTGATGAATACAATGGTTAAACTTAAGGTCTTGGTGAACTACTCTGCATTCGAGGAAATACAAGTGGGGTTGGCCCTACACATAGGTAATGTGGGTTGCCAATCGGTCCATTCTCTGACATCAACCACAAGAGAACTGATTTTATTTTGTTTGCTCTTCCCGTGGGCTGTAAAGATGGCCCTTCTCCTCTTTGCGCTCCTTTACCAACCCTTCCGTCCTCTATGCTGCGATACAGCAGTCAATGGGGTGCAGATGGAGCACTTTGTGATAGCAATTGCCTAGAATGGAGCAAAGCGAGCAGTGGACTGGAGTTGAAAATGCACTGGGTTGCCCTGCAATAAAATGCGTTTTTAAGATTACAAATAGTATTATTTAGTAACAGAGGCCTGCTCAGAAATTTGAATATTACATCAAAAATCTGTACATCCCACAGTTGGTCTGTGAATAGCTAACAGCACACAAAGAAATTAAAACTAAACTAAAACATTAAGGGATGTTGCTTCTTTTTAATGTTTATAAAGCTGCAAGTGATTAAATCGACTGAGTCACTAAGCGTTGCTCGTTTTTCTTGTTAACTTTTATAAAGCAACCTTGTTAACTAAGATGCAAATATGCGAAAAAATACTGAACGTACCCAGGCTTTGGCAAAAGCAGTATATTACGCCATAGAGAGCTAAGATATACCCCTGCATGAACTGTGCCTGTTGTGTCTCAATGAAGTAGTACTTCGGCTTCCTGTACTGTACCCGCTGTGGGTGGTACTATGTGAGTGTGTGTAAAAAAAAACGTGCAGGGTGTTGTACCTGTTCTGTGTGAAGAGGGTGTTTTTTCCATATTAAATATTTTACATTTTGTCCGCATGAACAGATAAACAAGCAGATGCTATTAACTGTGTATTTTCATGTTTAGATTGACCGTAGCTTACATAGGCCTGTCTTTAAAATGGCTAAAGTTTAGGTGACATCTTGTTTTAAACACCTGCATTTTTATTTCTAGGAGAAACTTTTGTGTCTTTGCTTTCTTTCCCATGTGAAATGTTTTCTTTTACGAGATAACAGTAGAATGTCGTGTTCATTGCAACAGTACAACTGCAGAGAGTTCAGGCTGGTCCCATGAATCTCGTTTTGTTGCAAATAATTAGAAGTTTGAAGGATGCCTAGAGAAGCTGTTTTGTGGACGTTCCTGAAAAACGAATGATCTTGAGACTGTATATTCATGCTTTAACCCGATGAGAGAGTTTTATGGGAGCATTGTGCAGGTGCAGCAAATGTTAGAATTGTGGGATTTAAGCTAGTGCATAGTTGGTCACAGTTCAGACATGCTTTGTCCACTTTCGAGACTTGCTCGGAGCAGACCAGGGTACTAACTTTATGGGAGAACTGATTTTACTAAACTTTCCTTAGGAGGCGACTTTAACATAATTCACCTTCTTATATGACTGATTGACTTTAACTTCATATTAACTAATGCATTCATGTATTATTTATTGATTAGCACTAATTTGATTATTTGTGCCTGTTGTAAACAGGTTAACCTTCAGTAAACCTTTATGGTTTGAAACTTAACCACTCTTTGGCTTCTTTGTGAAGCCCAATGTGCTTCACATTATTTAAATATATTGATTTATGACTAGATTCAGTTGCGAATTTTGATTAATCAGATATTGCTTATGGGTTGCAAATTTGCACACAAAAAAGCACTAACGTGTTTGTGTGAGAAGCGCACTGCAGCTGTTCTGAGTATGAGAAGCTTGCCCTCAGCTGCCTTATGTACACTATGCTATTATCCATCAAATAACAGCATGGCTGTACAAGCAGGCAACACGCCTTTCCTATTTCAATATTGGTCTCGGTGACTACAGACCACTATTATTAGTACAGCACTATTAGAAGTGAAGCAACCCTGCCCAGAAGTCCTGAAACTTAAGAATTAAAAACATAACAGTCCAGCTGAGAAGTGTGGGTATCTTTCCATTAAGAGTATGTAATCTCTGCTCAGACGTCTTGACACGGTCTATCTAGAAGCATAGTAGCCATGCTGAGAAGTTCCAATGCTGTTCTAAATGGATAGCTTTCCTTCTGAAAAGGGTCAGTACTATCCCATTCAAATGACAGCCGCACTGCTGTGGGTGTTGGTAATGCCCCAATTAAAATCTAGATTTGCTGAGAAGCTCTGGAACGGTCCTATTAAAATCGCGGCATAGCTGATCAGTAGAGCTTGAATTTTCGCTTACGCTTCACAGCACTGCTGTGAAGTGCAGGTAATGGCCATTAAATGAATAGTAACTCTTCGGAGAAGCTCCAATACGGTCACACTGAAGACACTTAAAACATAACAGCTCAAAAGTGCAGTAACTGCTCATTAAACCTGTAGCAGCTAGAAAGCTCTAATTCTGCCCGATTAAAAATGTATCAGGCACACTAGAAAGTGCCCATATGGTTTCACTGCAAGACGGAAGCTCTGCTAAGAAGTTGTGGTACTGTCTGATCTAACACACAGTAGCAATGCTGAGAATCATGGCTCTGTCCTATTCAGACTGTGACAGCCTTACTGAGTAGTGTTGTAACACACCCATTAAAAGTACAGCAGCCCTCCTGAGAAGATGAAGTATCTTCTCTCACGTTCTACCAAATACGCTATACCATCTGCTCAGATTAGTACACTAGATTTCAGACCCTAGAGTTCAATTTCCTGCCCCCCACAGTTGAGATTACCACCATATATAGTACCATCTACTGCTACCCAACATTACAAAGCTTGACAATAAATCTTAACCTTCACTCAGGGCCAGGTGACTGATTCCTTTCCAGTTGAGCGGGGGGGGGGGGGGTGCCAGGGTTGCGTTACGGCCCTAACTCTGTTCACTGTGTTCATTAATGGGATAGTGGACTGTAAGGCAAGGGTGAACAAAGACGCCCCGGTTCTAGCAGGGATTAAAATCCCGATTTTAATGTTCGCTGATGATACACTGATAATTTCGAAGACCCCGAGTGGGCTCCAAATAGCCCTGATGGTATTTGAGGAATTCTGCTCTGCTCGTGGTCTCGAAGTCAATGTGTTCGAAAATAAAACTTATGACATTTAATCAACATCACGTGTTTAAAGGTGGCATTTTAATGAATAATCGTCCTCTGGAACAAGTAAGGGAGTTCATATATTTAAGGGTGAACATACAGACTGATTTAAAGTGGAACAATCAGATTAACATGGCCACGCTGAAACATCAGCAATTGTCAGGGGCCCTACGGCTTGAGCACAATAGGTCTCTGACGAAACCTATTAGGCCAGTGCTCCAAGTTTATGACGCTAAAGTGTTTAGCTCTACAATGTATGGCGTAGATCATTGGGGGTTAGAGAACTAGTCAAAATTAAGTGTATCTGAAAAAAAGTTCTTGAGAGGCATTACCAATCTCCCACAAAGCACACCACTCTGCCCGCTGTTCCATGATCTTGGAAGGAAAACCCTCCATGATATTGCAAAGCTACGCACTGTGTTGTATTGGCGTGGATTGTGGACAACACCGGATTTGTCACCGTATGCGGAGGGCTTCATGAACATTATAAAAGCTGATACCTTTCATAAAATTAGTTGGCTCTGTGGCGTAAAAGATATTTTAGCTAAAATTGGTATGTGAACACTCTGGCACAAACCTAGCATAGCTTGTTTTCCAACAAAGAAGGCCCTAAAAGAAAAATATTTGGAGACGGTCAAATTAAATGCCTTTAGTGTCAGTGATGCATCCTCTCCAACAGGAAAATTCCTGGAGTTCAAACTCGTTTCAAGTTATGAGCCATATTGGGATACTGTTATCAAACCTCTAGACAGGAAACTCTACTTTCAGTTAGGAGCGGGCACGCTGCCCCGAAGGTATTTTACTTCAAGGTGGAATAATTCATGCAAGAGTAATTGCCCTAGTTGCTTGGCCCCCAATGAATCAGTTGCGCATATGTTATTTGCTTGCCCAGCCTATTAAACCCCTCGCAGGGTATGGCTGAGACCTGTATGTAAACTATTGGGGACAAGATGTAGTCCTGGCAACTGAAAGAATATTGCGTACGAATACGACATCCCCTATATTCTTAGCATTTGCCAAATACTTAGGATGGATGTGGATAGTATTTACTTTGGTTACCATAAACGTAGCTTTGGCTTCCGAGCGTTTTACTGGAATTACAAAAAGTTTAAATCTCGAGATCATATATTAGTAGACCTGTTGTTAATCTGTAGTGGAAAAATATATATGTAGTGTAAAAGTAAAATATCTTGTTTGAACTCCTTGTCCAACAGCCTAGCTTCTTCTAGAGTGATGGGACATTCTCACAAGCTGGGGATGAAACTAAAGAATATGGCAAGCAAAAACATGTTTTGACAGCAACACAAGGGATCAAACCCTCATCTAGATCTGTCTACCTCCCAACAAGATGATTTTCTGTTCTTGAACTCACAAAGTATATATGTAAAATAAAATGTGCAGCCATGAAGTGTGTCACCTACGCAAAGGTAGGCCTTGGACCTAGTAGCACAATTGTTACTTCAGTAATATATACTTAACTCTACACCCATATTTTCCCTTCATCTGGCTTGCTTCCAAAGGAGAATGTCTGAGAGGAACAGAAGCTACCAAAACTTCAGAAAGTTCAGTCATAAATGCTCACCATGACTTATCCTAACTGTGCATCAGTAGACATACATGACAGTGTTTGTCAGAGAAGTAGTGTGGAGTTACCCAGGTGGTCGCCTTTCACATATTATCCACAAGTTGCTGGATGAACACTGATGCTGTCTCGGCCAGACTTCATGGATGAGAACAGCTGTCCAGAATACAGCACTCCCATCAATTACTAGATGCCTATACTTCCCAAATGAAGCAACCTACTCAAGGAGACTAAGGGCCACATGCATCAAAGTCAGGATTTGTGATTCCTAAATAGCGATTTTTAAGAAATCGCTATTTAAGCATCACAAATCCCTATGCATTTAGGAATTGCAAAATAAATTGCGATTCCTACATATTCCTTTATAGTGATTCACAAATTGCGACTCGCTATTAAGGACTGCCTTCCCATTCATTCCTATGGGCCTACAGGCCCAGGAATGGGAAGGCATGCACAATTTGCGAGTACCGAATAGGTACTCGTAAAATTGTGCATGCAATTTCAAGGGTGACAAAAGGACACCCTGTTGCACCCCTGAAATTGCCATGTGACCACATGTTGCGCACATGCCACAAGGGCATGTGTGTGTGTAACATGGAACTTTGATAAATGCACTTTAGCGGCCGCGTATACTTTATTTTACTAGCACCCATGCGGCACGTTCACATTTATAGAGGCCACGCCCCTTTCTTTACACAAACCGCGTCTAAAGAAAGGTACACAGACGACATTAAAGTGAAAGTGCAACATGGGGGCTTTTACTAAAAAAAAAAAAATCTGTCAAAGCCCCATGCCGCGGTTTCACTTTAATGTCATCACGCCCCTTTCTTGAGACATGGCTTGTTTGAAGAAAGGAATGCAGCATTCATAAACGTGAAAGTGCCGCATTGGCGCTAGTAAAAAAATATATATATTTGCAATCCAATAGGTGTCGCGTTTCCAAGAGTTTAAGCTATTGCATTGCCAATAGCTTAAACTCTTGTTAAAGCGAGACTTATTGCACTGCAAATGCTTGTTTTAATCACGCGTTGCGTCTTTTTTTCACTCTCTCTCCAAACAAGTACTGGCAAAGCCAATATGTCTAGCATGTATTTTGAATCTTGAATAAAACATTAAAACAGCTTGCTCCAATATAAAAAAAAAGAAAAAAAACTGCTTTCTGTGTCCAACTATTTTAAATATTTTAATATAGGATGATTCAGAAAAGGTTTGCGATAGTAAAATATGCTCTCATGCATTGCAATGCAAGCACTACAAAGGAAGTGGAGTGCTATGCTAAATTCCCAATGGCATAAGATGGAAGATAAATACTTCTCTAAGTGAAGCCAAAGCCCACTCAATGTATATTTTAAAAAATTGGTAACAACAAGTCAACAGTGAGGAGCACTGCCAAGCTAGATCTAAAAAAAGAAGAATCCTATTATTGGCACGGTAAGGCAAAAAGAGAGAGTATTTTTAAATGGCATACCATTTGGGACTAAATATAATTGGGGACTTATTGGACCAGGACTTTTTCAATTTCTGCAGGAAGCTGGCTCTTTATATGGAATACCAAATAGAGGTATATCATACAAAGAGTCCAGTGCACAGGGGTTGAAATAGCAATCCCAAGTTGCTCTTCTAGGTGGTGGTGTGGTCGAGCAGTCTAAGGTTTATCAGAGAGGAGTGTTGGACATTTGCTAATACTCACACAGTCAATAAAATGGTACACATGGCTCAATAAGGAGATCCACAAAAATGTATAAAAATAACATGCATCTTTATATATATTTAGGAAAAAGACGATCAGGTATGTACGTTTCAAAATAGAAATGCTTTAAGATTTCAACCAACAGGTGGGCTCAAGTCTGGCGATGCTTGGGGACGTGGGGACAACTTTGGTCCTCTTCTCCACGGACCATGGGTGACGGGTGCTGAGTTGTCTTCAAGCGTCGGATTTTCTTCACCGGGAGCACTCGCGGACAATGGGGCCTGCAAACAGAGGCTGCATCAGTAAGCACGGCCAATGCGGGATTTGTCTCTGGAGAGCTGGGGGACCATCCTGGCACTGTTGGCCCACTTCAGCTTGGGCTAGGCAGCACAGGTGCAGTGCTGCTTTCCAGTGTTGGGTTTTTGGGGGGCCAGAGTCCTCTCAGGTCTCTTTGGGTACCTGCAAGATGCAGGGATGCAGCTCTGCTGCTTCACATGAGTTTTTGGTGAGTGTGTTTGAAGTTCTGGCAGTTCTCCTAGGCTTTTGGAGAGACAGCTTCTGCAGGGGCAAGTTGTCTTTGGTGCAATTGTCGAGGTCAGCAGACAGGCTGGCAGCGTTGGTGCCAAGTCAGTTTCTGGTTTTCTGTTCTTTTGATGCTCACGTCTTCTTTCAGGTCAGCAGGATCTGATTTTCTGGTGCCTGGGACTCCCCAAAATACTACATTTAGGGGTGTTGGGGGAGTGTAGGATAGCCAATGGCCTACCTCCCCCTGGGGTCACTATACACCCTATATGGCCACTTCCTGTGGAAAGTGGGCATAGCCCTGTCCCAGAGTTCCTACCTTTGTCATCACAAAAAAGGCACACACTGAAATTTTGCATTCACTTCAGGTAGTCCACCTTAGGAGTGAAACTAGGTTGAAGGTGAACACGCCTCTGTGACTACTAATTATCCCGCCTTGGCCAGACCCCAAATGGGCTCTGGTCATGGCGAGGGTGGGGGGGGGGGGGGGAGGGGTCAGCATCCTCTCCTGTGAGAGAAGCCAGATTCGCATACCAAAGGAGGTGGGTTGTTTGAAGCTCCCTGCCTTGGAATGCTAATTTGCAAGTCATCCTGTAAGAGTGGATGTAAACTCTTTCTTCCCAAGTAGGCTTTGTTCCTGACCTCCAGAGAGCAAAGTCCCTCATCCCTGGGGGTCAGAAACCAGTCTGTGGTAGCAGGCTGGCTAAGATTAGTCCGTCAGCACACTAGTAGTTGGTAGGTTTTCAGGGGGCACCTCTAAGGTTCCCTACGGGTGCATGTATTGTTAAATCCATCACTGGAACCGGTGTGGCTTATTAATATGAGATGGTTGATACCAAACCTCACAAGCATAAATCACAATTGTTGGAGCAATGTCCTTTTATGAATCTGAAACCCGTATTTGCTCATCTTTGCTAAACAGTTAGCAATCTCTAGAATGTTCACATGCCAGTCTTCAAACAGCAATAACCCACTCTCGGTAAATGCGGATGTAAATCAAAATGAGGTTCTGGGAGCCTCTCAACCAACCAGCGCACAACATTTGCGTCCCTCACGCTTTGAGGCGACGGCTGACAACTAAGAACAAACATTAACAATGCAATAGGTCTCGCCTTTCATTAATTTAAAGCCATTTGCTTTGCTATACAATATCATTAGCAAAGCAAATGGCTTTAACTTTATCAAAAGGCAAGACTTATTGCATTTTCAATGCTGGTTTCTTATTTCTCTAGCCCCCTGACCTTCTCGCTACCCCTCTCATTTTCCCAACACAATGACAAATGGAAGAGTGCACAAAATGTTATCGGAGTTAAGGCCAGCTCTGATAGGACGGGACCCCCAACCCTGAATTTTACAACTTGGAATGTTACTTGCATCCTCCTAGCGTTTCCCTCTGCCTCACCTCCTGCATGCTTCCAGTGCTACCTTCTCCTTGTCCCTAGGACAAGGCGCCTGATTTCCTCATTGGCCCAGTTCTCTGCCGTCTTGTCCCTTTCATTGGTGGAAAGCACAAGCTGCTTACCTTCGGTAACGATATATCTGTAAGAAACATTAGTTAGTGTTAGATTCCTTACCTTAGAATATACCCAAGCGTCAGACTGGATCTGGAAAGTTTTCGTCAGCAGTACCCTTGCATGTCGGTAGGCGTCGTCTGCGGCCCTGCGTCGGTCGTCGTGATCACCGGGTTGACGTCATCGGAGTACTTAAACACCGCCCTCGCGCGCTGACATCAGTTCTGTACATAGCTTTCCGTGCCAGGAACGCAGAGCCATGATAGAAACCAACACTGGTGCCATGAAACTAGGGCCCTGGAAGGGATGTCCTTAACCCTAGATATTGGGCCTCAGAACGGGGAGAGTGGGTGGGGCGGTAAGGAATCCAACACTAACTAATGTTTCTTACAGATATATTGTTACCGAAGGTAAGTAACTTGTGCATCTGAAAGAAACACGTTAGTGTTAGATTCCTTACCTTAGAATAGATACCCCAGCCATAAATAAATAAATAAATAAATACCAACCCCGGTGGTGGGTCTGCGAACCAAGATCACAACAGAAAGTCCTGGAGAACGGAACGGCCTAAAAAACCATCTCGTCGGACTTGGCTGTCCAGGCAATAGTGCCTAGCAAACGTGTGCAGCGAAGCTCATGTAGCTGCCTGACAGATGTCCAGCAAAGGGGACTCCCCAACACAGGGCAGTAGTAGCCACCGTGGCCCGAGTGGAATGGGTGCGTAGCCCCACAGGAGGCTCTTTTTCGCCAAGGAGTAGTAAAGCTTGATGCACAAAACGACCCACCGAGAGATGGTCTCCTTGTGCACCACCCGTCCCTTCTTAGCGCCCACGTAACCAAGAAAGAGCTGGTCGTCCACCCGGAATTGGCGTGTACGATCTAGATAGAAGGAGAGCACACGTTTTGGGTCCAGACGGTGGAGCCTCTCTTCCGAGGGATGCGGAGGCGGAAAGAAGGTGGGCAAGGTGATGGACTGCCCGATACGAAAGGCTGTGACCACCTTGTGCAGGAAAGAAGGACGAGTTCTCAGAACAACCTTGTCCGGATGGAAAGGAAGGAAAGGAGGCTTAGAAGATAGAGCCTGGAGCTCACTCACTCTCCTGGCAGAGGTGATGGCAACCAGGAATGCAGTCTTAAGAGTCAGAAGACGAAGAGGACAGTTATGAAGTGGCTCAAAGGGAGCGCACATCAGATACGTTAGTACAAGATTCAAGTCCCACTGAGGCATCACGAAGGAAACAGGAGGAAACGTGTGTTATGCCTTTCAAGAATCTATTTACAAAAGGGGACTTGAAAAGGGAAGGCTGATCAGGAAGCCTTAAGAAGGCTGAAATGGCCGAGTTAGCCCTTGATAGTGCCCAGAGCAGAGCCCTGCTGGGCAAGAGAAAGAAGGAAGAGGAGAAGCTCTGAAAGGGGGGCAGAGAGTGGATCCACAGCCTTTGCTGTACACCATGCCACAAATTTGTTCCACTTGCAGGTGTATACCATTTTTGTGGAGGGACGCCTGGCTGCCAGAATCACATCACAGACTTCAGGAGGCAAGTCAAATGGCCTCAACTGCCGCCGCTCAATCTCCACGCTAGTAGGTGGAGACTGGACAGGTTCGGGTGGAGGACCGTACCCTGCTGCTGCGACAGAAGGTCCTCCTGAAGAGACAGACGAATCGACTGACATGCTGAGTAGCTCGGGATACCAGTATCTTCGTGCCCAGTCCGGAGCCACAAGGATGACTTGGGCTCGGTCTCGCTTGATCTTCTTCAGCACTCTGGGCAGAAGTGGTATAGGCAGAAAGGTGTATAACAGAGTGCAGCTCCATTCGCGCCGCCTTGGAAATTCCAACGCGCAGAACTGAGGACATTGCGAGTTCTCTTCGGTGGCGAATAGATCTAACCAAAGCTCTCCCCACTGCTGAAAGAGACCTTGTGCCACGTTCTAGTTCAGATGCCATTCGTGATCCATCATGCACCGGCAGATGAGGTTGTCCGTCCTGGCGTTCAGGGAACCTGCAAGGTGTTGAACCACCAGGGTCACACCCTGATATTCCAGCCACTGCCGGAGGCACAGAGCTTCCTGACAAAGGGTCCACGACCCCGCCCTGTTTGTTGCAGTACCACATGGCAGTGGTGTTGTCCGTGAACACCTGCACTACACTTCCCCAGACAGAGGGAAGGAATGCCTTCAGTGCAAGTCGGATCCCCCGCAGCTCCAGAAGGTTGATATGGAGCTGGGACTCCGCCGGAGACCAGAGGTCTCTGATCTCCGCCTCTCCCATGTGGCCCCCCCATCCCAGGAGGGACGCATCCGTCACTACTACATGCGCCAGTTGGGGTAGGGAGAGCGATCTGCCTCTGACCCAATCGCGGTCCGTGAGCCACCACTGCAACTGACTCCCACTGCCCTCCGAGATCAGGATGTGGTCGGACAGGTTGCCCTGATGCTGAGCCCACTGAAACTTCAGGTCCCACTGCAGGGCCCGCATCCGCCACCTGGCGTGATGCACCAGAAGGATGCAGGAGGCCTTCAGCCCCAGGAGCCGCAGCCTCAATCTGACCGAAACTCGGGATAAAGGCTGAAAGATCGGAATCAGAGCCTGTATATCCTGAACCCACTGTTCGGGGGGATAAACCTGAAACTGCGCCGAGTCCAGAACTGCTCCGATGAAAAGGAGCTTCTGAGAGGGGCACAGGTGTGACTTTGGCACGTTGATGGAGAACCCCAGCGAGTGCAAGAGGTCAGCCGTAGTCTGGACGTGGGAGACGACTGTCTGGGGCGAGCCCGCCTTCAACAACCAATCGTCGAGATAGGGGAAGACTGAGAGCCCTTATCTGCGCAGATGAGCTGCGACCGCCGCCATCACTTTCATGAACACCCGTGGGACGCTGGTAAGGCCGAAGGGGAGCACGGTAAACTGAAAGTGCTTGTGGCCTACCGTGAACCCCAGGTAACGCCGGTGGGCCGGCAGGACGGGAATGTGTAAATACGCGTCCTGCAAGTCCAACGCTACCATCCAGTCTCCAGGGTCCAGGGCAGCTAGGACCTGAGCTAAAGTCAGCATCTTGAACTTCTTCCGGAGGAAGCCGTGGACGCTACGGAGGTCCAAGATAGGGTGTAGGCCTCCTTTGCCCTTCTTGAGTAACAGAAAGTAGTGGGAATAGCAACCACGTCCTACTTCTGGCCCAGGAACGCGCTCGATGGCCCCCTTGGCCAAGAGGGCCATACTTTCCTCCTGCAGAAGTTGCAAGTGATCCCCCAACATGCGGTGGCACTGCAGTGGCATGACTGGAGGGGTCGCCTCGAAGGGGAGGGAGTAGCCCCTTCGGACGATTTGCAGCACCCACCTGTCCGATGTGATGGAGAGCCAGTGGAGGAGGTGATGGCGGACCCTGCCCCCCACTGGCGTCGAATGGGCCTGAAAGCTCGGAATAGGACAGCTTTGAGGCAAATACTGCGGTAGCGGATGTGGACTGGCCCCGCCATTGTCCACCGGCACCGCCACAGCGGTTACCACTTCCGCGGCCGCGTTGAGGCTGGTTATGTGACCTGTGGCTTGCGGGACGTGAGGGGGTGCCCCTTCCTCGGCCACAAAAGGGACGAAAAGCAGACGTTTGCTGGCGCTGGCCAGACAGGACCAAGGACTTGGCCGTAGCCCTGGAGTCCTTGAAACGCTCAAGCGCACTGTCTGATTTGTCACCAAAGAGGCGACGTCCATCAAAGGGCATGTCCATGAGCGTGGCCTGGACATCGCCCGAAAAGTTGGCGGACCTTAGCCAGGCGTGGCGGCGAACCGCCACTGTCGTGGAAATCACCCTTCCAGGCGGGTCCGTGGTGTCCAGTCCACACGTGATAGAATAATGTGCCGCGTCCCGCCCCTCCGCAAGGGCTTGGGCGAGCCTGGCCCGGGCCTCCTCCGGGCACTGGGGCAGCACGTCCGCAACCGTGTTCCACAGGGAGTGGGTATAACGGCCCACAAGGCAAGCGGTGTTGATAGACCGTAACCCCAAACTTAGTGAGGAGAACAGTTTCTTGCCAAACTGATCAAAACATTTGGATTTCCGATTTAGGGGAGCGGTTGGGAATGCCGTCTAGGACGTAGACGCCTGGATGACCAGGCTCTAGGGGGTGGGGTGCACGGACATAAAGTTAGGGTTGCCTGGAGCCGGGCAGTGGCGTCGGGCCACGTTCCAATCCACAGGGGGCACTGTGGAGGGCTTGGACCAAGTGCCCATCAGAACGTCCGTGAGTGCCTCATTGAACGGCAGCAGAGGCTCCGAGGAGCTTACTGGTGGCTGAAGCACTTCAGTGAGGAGGTTAATCCTCACAGCCGCAGCAGGGAGCTCAAGAGCCAAGGCCTTGACCGCCCTGCGCAACACCACACCATATTTAGTACCCTCCTCCGTAGCCATGGAAGGAGAAGAAATTAATCCAGTGTCGGGCGAAGTGTCCAAACCACTGGCCTCCGCTAGCTCATCTGCCCTGTCCTGGCTCAACTGGCACTGTTGTGCCTGAGGGTCCTCAGACCCCTCCCAGTCCTCCCCTTCAACCGTGTCCTGGTATACAG
This sequence comes from Lissotriton helveticus, assembly GCF_964261635.1. NCBI lineage: Eukaryota > Metazoa > Chordata > Amphibia > Caudata > Salamandridae > Lissotriton > Lissotriton helveticus. The sequence continues at coordinate 1,352,192,325 of NC_136059.1, read as the reverse complement.
GCTAGAATGACGGAGCCGGGTCGTAGGTGAAGGCCTCACCCATCGACGCCGGAGACGGCGCCGATCAGACGCCGGACCCGGACTAAAACCGGGGTCGACGTCGTCCGAGGACGGCGGCCGGGAGCGACACCAATGGGGTCGGCGCCAGCGGAGGAGACGTAAGGTCAACTGGTGTCAACCGGGATCACGGGACGGATCCCATGGGGGCCGACGGCGTCGGGACCGAAGTCGCCGGGTCCGAAGCACCCGGCCCGCCGAAGCCCCCAGTCGGGTCCTCGGGGCCCGAAGGCGCGCCAGCAGGCCTCAACGGAGGGAAGTGTGTCCTCATGGCAATGAGGAAGTCACGAATCTCCTCCGACGTCGCTCGCAGGCCAGGGACCGGAGGGTATGGGCCTGGAGGCGGCGCTTGCGGCTCCAACAAAGCCGCGTGGGCATTTTAGCCCGATCCCTCGGCCGCGTCGCGCGAGCGGAGTCAGAAGAGCGATGACGTCTCTTCGACTTTTTCTTAGAATGCCTCGACTTACCGGAGGACTTGGAGCCCGACGAGTGATGAGGATGACTCATCGAGTGACAACTGCGTCTCAGCGACCGGTCCCTCGACTTCCTCCTCGACCGGGCCCTCGAGCGGCGCGGAGCAGACTGCCAGAGCTCGAGTAGCTTGCGAGACCGCTCCCGCCTAGCTTTCGACGTCAAGGCCCGGCAGTCGGGGCACGACTTGTCGTTGTGGTCGGCCCCGAGGCAGTAGAGACACCGATGGTGGGGGTCGGTCACTGACATCAGGCGATGACAGGCGTCGCACGGCTTGAAGCCAGGCATCCCTGCGGCACCAGGAGTCGAAATCAACTCGAAAAAGAGATCCAAAATAGATCAAAAAGTTAGCCAAAAAATGACTAAGACTACTGCTCCTCCCGGATCTGCGCTTGCTGGCGCGGAAAAAAGAAGAAAAGAACTGACGTCAGCGTGCGAGGACGGTGTCTAAGTACTCCGACGACGTCATCCCGGCGATCACAACGCTGACGACGGACGCGAAGCCACAGACAACGCCTACCGACGTGCAAGGGTACTGCTGACAAAAACTTTCCGGATCCAGTCTGACGCCTGGGAATATTCTAAGGTAAGGAATCTAACAATAACGTGTTTCTTTCAGATACGAACTGCAGAAAAGAAGAGAGAAGCAGTTTCATCCACTCAGTGGGTGGGTCATTATGAGCAGGTATGGGTTTCACAGGGCCAATGTCTGTAACCCTGACACAAAACCGGAACATGAGCGATCTCCTCCTGGTCTTTGCAGACAAATGTGCGGCTGCTGTTTATACTGGCGGACGCTGCTGCTGAGCGCGACAGAGCGTGGCTATGAGTGCAAGTAGCCCTCTGTCTCATGCTGATATATATATTATCCACTCGAAACAATAATCAAGACTCTGACATCACCCGTGGCAGAGGAAGAGGGAGATGAGGGGAGAATTAAAGGAGGGGAGGACGAGGCGGACAGTTAGAGTGTAGAAGGTTTAAAAGGGGCTTAATGATGAAGAGGCGAGAAGGTAAAATGAAATGAATGATTAAATGAAAGAGAGAATAGCTAAGAAGACAGGGAAATTGTAGTGGAAAGGAGAGAGCTATAAAAGGAGAAAGCGAATGTGCAGATTGGGATGAAGATAAAAGGGAATCTACGCGTCAGAAAAGAGGAGGAAGGCAAGGAAAGAGTGGTGTGAAGTTCAAAAGAAGAGGGGGAGAGATGAGAGAATTAAGACTGAGAAGGGGGAAGGAGAGGTGGCAAAAGAAGCAGTGGGCTGGGCAAAAGTTAAGGGGGTAAAGGGATGATGAGTAATGACAGACAGCATGAAGATGGGGCGAGTGGAAAGGAGAAATAAAGAGAATGAATAAAGAAGAATAAAGAGAAAGGGAACAAAGGAGGGAGAGAGACAGAAGGAGAGTGGGGAATATATTTAAATATATTTTGAGAGAGAGTTGGAAAGCTGGAGAGAGAGGGGGTGGGAAAGAGGAAGGTTGGGAGAAGAAGAGACTGGTTTTAGAAGGAGAAGAAAAAGTGGAGAATAACAGGGGCAACAAGAAGTAGAAGTAAAAAAGAGAGGCAAGCGAAGTTGTAGGGAGAAATGCAACTATCTGTGAAGAGAAGAATGAGAGAAAGGGGAGGGGGTCAATGAGTAGAGTAAGAAGGCGGTAGACAGAGGGCGCGATACAGAAGGCGGGGCTCAGAGATAGCACAGGAATGTGACAGTGTATGCCTACAGAAACATAATCAGTGACTGCGGAGGCTGAGGAATGTCTGCATCCTTGCCGTCTTATGAGTGAGCGGGGACGTGACCCAGTCATTTTCGAGTCCGTTATTTCCTTGATACTCCGCAGGGCGATTATTCGCCTTTCTTTCACAGGTCATAGGCTTGGAGACAAAGACTCCTGACGCAGTGTAACAGAGCATTCGAGAGGGAGGTGACGTGACTCAAGGCAGCAAACTATGTCACTCTTCTCACTTTAAGGAATGTTTCTCCGTGTGTCATGTAAAGGTGTCAACAGCGGCCCAATCCGTCATTTGTCCTTGAGCTCGATCTAGACCTGGGCCGCAGAGCTGTCCTTGGGACCTTATGAGATTATGGTTTTGGGCTACATTTAAGGCACCCAAAAGTTGCCACTGTTTCTACCCTCCTTCTTCCCACGCTCTCTTCCTTATTGCACCGCACCCCAGCCCACATTCCACACACACACCCCACCTCTCTTTTGGCGCATCTGCTGCCCCCCATCCCGCCCCGTCTGTACGCCTTTCCGACGCGATCCAGGGCCATTGCTGGGTTTGCCAGAAACAAACTGACATTTGAGGGAACACGACTGTTAAGATGGACCCTTACTTTCCTCAAAGGTGCCTCTGAATGTTTGAGGAGAGGCAGGACAGACCCAAGTGAGGCTGTCTTTAAAGAACGCACACAACAGGCACACATCAACCACAGACAACACAGTCACGTGCTGGTACACACTCTCACACAAGTACTCTCACAGTCAGAAATCCCCAACAAAATCGCACATTTACATGAAAGCATGTGCACTGTTTGCATTCACTGTTTCATTATCGTACCTGGGGGCTGCTCACAGATCTGCTTGCTGAGCTCTCTTGTCTTTATGGGGCCATGGCCCCATAAAGATAAGAAAGCTTTTGCAGCAGAAGGAAGTCAGACAAGCCCGTCCAAGTGGGCCGACTGACAAAGAGAAAAGTCTACATAAGACAAACCTCTTTCCCAATGGCTGGCCACCGTTTAGCATAAACGCATGCGCAGCCCACGCAGGCGAGACCTAAAAATGCAACTGTTAAAGAAAAGCGAAGTATATAAAATATACAACACGGTAAACGGAATTCAAGATTTTCAATCTGCTTTCACAATAGCTTAACCTTTTAGAGTGCATAACCAAACAGGATCTGAGGGATTTTGGATGTTATGAAAAAGAGGCATAAAAGACTGCGCCCAAACCAACTACCTAAAACCCTTGAATGCCTCAAAAGATTCAAAATGCCCACATTGATTTGGTAAGTTCAAAAAAGGAAAATGAGACAGAAGGGTGTAATTTGAGCAGTGAGCCACCAACTGCCACTTGACTTAACAGAAAATGTGTTCTGATAATTAAACCAGTCTGTGCTATATACACGTACATTTACTAACAAATATTCGCATCCAAAACACAGGGTAAAAAACACGATTTGCAAAAAGGGGTTTTCTACAGGAGCACGCAACGATTTCCCGCAAAACTACACTATTCTCTTTTCTGTCTCAAATTTTGCTCAAAGCCTTGCACTTAATTGCACGCATAAAAGAAAGATCCATGCAAGAGACAGCTGTTACCAAAGTCTCGCCACCCTCAAAGAACTTCTAGAAAGCATGTTGACACTGACAGGAAATGAGTGACGTAAACGCACACTTTGTTGACTACACAGAATAGCAACCAAAACGCCATACATGCATACAGTACGAATCCGGTTTAAAAAACACTAACTGTTACTATTGGTAAATAATTTTTCCCTGGCATTCAGTTTTCCTAGAATCACACCACATGGGTTTTGTGAAAAACAAAAAAAGTTGAATTGTGCAGACTGCCCTTTTCCTGTTGGATATCATAACACTATTGTCAAGCAAACTGACCATCTCAAGCCAAAGAACAAGATTGCACATGGTGTACTTTGCCTATGTACCACCTCAAAATGAAAATGAAAGCTAAGCACATACCTGTCGAAGGAATCTGTGGCCACTTTGTAGAGGTATACAAAAAGTTTACTGCAGTGCCGCAACGTGGGAGGGACCGTATCTATACACAAAGAGTCATCTTCCAGCAGTCTCTGAAATGGGTGTGTGTTGGAGGGGGATACAGAGGAGGGTGGTATCTTCTTCGTGTCCGAAAAGCAGCCAAGTAACCGCACTGCGTCGGCCAGCTTCTCGTACTGGACCTCGGTCTTGAAGAAGTGCGAGTTGGCCGGCTCATAGCGCATGGCCATGGCCAGCGTGTGAAACACAGTCCGGAGAAGCTCGAACACTTGGTTCTGGTTCACTTTTTCCCATCCGTTCTTGGGCAGGTAGCTCAGGGACCGCTCCATGGCTACTAGCAGCGAAGTGACGTACACAAATCCTCCGACTTTTCTGAAGACTGTTCTGGTACGATGACTCTCCCGGAGCACAGACAACAGGGCCTACACACCACCAAGAGCAAGCAAAAGAGAGTGAGTGAGCAACAATCAACAAGAGGTACATCCAAAGTGCAATCATGCATTAGAAGACAGAGTAAACAAGCATTGATATTGCAATAGGTCTCGCAATAGAAAAGTTTGACCTTTTGGTGTTGCAAAAGTTTTTAAAAAAAATTGTTTATATTTTTTCAAATGATAAAAGTATTAATTTTGTTTTTTGTAAAGTGAATAGTTATAAATCTACCAAATGTTACATTTATAGCATTAGTAAAGTTACATGTTTAGTGCTGTCCTTTTTTACATGTATTGATGTGCAAACTCACAATTTTGTGTAAAATGTTATAAATAAAGGATAGTGACCTAATGTTTTTAATTTTTAATGGTAAAAGTTTTTACATGTAAAAAAGGACAAAACTAAACATGTAACTTTACTAATGCTATAAACAACTACAGGCAATGGCATAATGGAGAAATTAGGGGTGAAAAAGAACCTTCAAAACTAAGATTTGAATTGTAGAGTGGAGGAAAAAAAGAGGCTCCTGATGGAATCACCGTTAAGGCAGCCTTGGTATTATGTAATTCTGGCTTAACTGGCACCCTAGAAAAACTGCATGTATTTATTTATAATAAACTAAGGACTGAACAGTACACATGCCGCAGCTGGGTAACAATCTGTGCAAATTCCGGGAAACACCAGGGACTGATGCTTGTGGGCAGTCAGCAGGGAACGATGCTGGTAATGAAGGGTGGGTGTGTATTGGAATGAGCGCGAGGTGTGCGTCTGGTCTGTGCTGATAAGCAGCTAGCGTGGGGAGGAGGGAAGGGTTGTGAAAAGCAGCAGCGAGGAGAGAGGGCTGTAGTTGCCAGGAGATGCGGATGTCACCGTGCATGATTTCCAAGACAAGCATCAGCCTGCTGTCAGTTTAGTTCCGTCGCTCGCCCAACAGGGCAAGAAAACCGGCTCAGATGCCTTATGACTTCCCGGCCATATCACTACAGGAACACTAAGAAAAAAATGATCAAGGCGAGCTGCTTTCAAGCAATATGTCAGGTACGGGCTGAGCACACTTTACACGAAAATCCACTGTGATTTCAAATGAAAGATAAAACACACCTCCCAAAGTTTTTAGGATCTGAAAGAAATTCACGCTGCAGACACCAGGCTTCAATTAAAATTCTACGCAGCAGCTCATGCTAATAGGAGGTGAAATGTTTAGGAAATTTAAAACACATGCACATAAAACGAGCAAAAAATAAATAAAACGAGACACGGTCTGCCGGCCGTGAAAGTGAAAGTACGGCCGGCCGGACGTGAATAATTAGGTGAGGAGCAGCCAGGAGAGAGCAGGAGCGGAGGCGCCAAGCTGGGGAACAGATGGCTGGCAATTTGATGATGTGCACGCGCATTTTAGCTCAATGCGCTTGCGCATTCACCTAAAAGCGCACGGGCACAGCATCAAATCGCCAGTCTAGTTAAACTCTGTTTAAGCCCCTATAGTCTCGCTCCGCTCAATGCGCATGCGCATTGACAGGCGAGACCTAAAAAAGCCTGTATACAGCCCAACTGAAGTTTTATTGTGTCTCGCTCTCAGGAGCGTCTCCTCGGAGGAGCATCGCCACACAGCTTTTTGCAGTGAAACAAAGGGAAAATAAAATAAATTGCGTTATTATCAATTTATTTTCTCCTACTTATGCAGCTTTGAGTGAGGGGGCAGGGGAGGAGTGGTAGGTAGGTACTTCCTGAGTGCTCAATGGCTGCTTGGCCAGCCCTCTCGAACAGCTCAAAACTGTCTTGTGCACTTCACATGTTCTCCATTAAAGCTGCATTACCCCCTACGTTGAGAACATGCCTAGGCCCCCCCAGTCAGCGTCTGAGCACCAAAACACGGCGCTCAGATAAATCACAAAGCTGCTAAGGCAGTATTGTGATTAGCCGACTGGGAGACTTGGTGTGCTTCCTGTTGAGGCGGAGTGAGGGAGGAAGAAGAGGAGAGACGCGACGAGGAAGCGCCAAGAAGGTGCGCTTTTATTTATTTTATTATATCACTTCCCCCCGGGCTCGCCCCCCCCCCCCCCCACCCTCCAGCCCGCCCCCTACCTCTGATTCGTGCCGGCTGCCGCTGGAATCTTTAGGAAATACCTACTCAAGGACCAACATCAAACACAGACCTAGTGACAGCGAAATATGGGCCATTATAGGCTTAAGTGAAAGAAAGAAATCATGTGGAAGCCATGAATATCAGCACAAGACTCACAAGAAGAGCTCCTCCTGTATTCTATTATACATTTATCACATTCTAACTATCTAACCCAATATGCAGTTTCTGCTTTCCAGTTCCTCAAAAGAACAGTAGGCAGCTTAACTCGCTGCCCCACAATTCTTCCCATACAATACTTTTTGGTACTGTACATGATACAATTTAGGAGCAGTCAAATACTGAGGTGGCGGCAAACAAAGGTCTCAGTTCATGCTAAAACAAAACGAACAAAAAGGAAAACTATTTTTTTATTTTTTTATTTGGTCATTGTCACATTACTTAATACCGCTGGGTGTTCATAAGAAAGCACTAATGGACGTAGAGTACGTTTTGAAATTAGAAGTCACTTCACTTTGATGCATGTTCTTATTGCAATTATGAAATACTCAAAATTCCTATGAAAAGTGAAGCAAGGCATTCTTCTCATCAACCTTCTACGGAAGCCGAGAGGTGGTGAAGGCACCATCTTAGTGGTACAAAAGGGGGTGGTGATGGACGGAGCATCTGAACCAATCAAACACTCACACCCAGTCAACAGATCTGGGTTTAATCCATCACCGTTCTTTAGCTCACTCTGCCCCCTCAGTTCAGACATGGCCATATGCAAATCAGTCTGACCCTGTGCCGCATGGGAACAGTCCAGCCCGAACTGCCAAGCCATGCCTTCCCTGGACCGGAAACAAGCTTCCGAGGACCGGTTTCTGGCATTTCAGCCGTCTTCAGCCCGGCTTGCTTGAATCCAGTGGCAACGTGAGCAAGGGACTCACGTCTGAGCATACCCTGCCAATTTATGGCGAACAAAGTGGTACAAAAGGGGGTGGTGATGGACGGAGCATCTGAAACAATCAAACACTCGCACCCAGTCAACATATCTGGGTTTAATCCATCACCGTTCTATAGCCCACTCTGCCACCCCGGTCCAGGGAAGGCATGGCTTGGCCGTTCGGGCTGGACTGTTCTCATCAGGCACAGGGTCAGACTGATTTGCATTTGGCCATGTCTGAACTGGGGTGGCAGAGTGGGCTAAAGAACGGTGATGGATTAAACCCAGATCTGTTGACTGGGTGTGAGTGTTTGATTGGTTCAGATGCTCCGTCCATCACCACCCCCTTTTGGAAGGCACCATCTTAGCCTTGCATGAGTAAACTATTGTCTGCTTTCTGCACATTGTTCTGTTACGGAGGAGAGGATGCACTGTGGACAACCGGGCCTAGAATACTAAAGTAGAAATCTCCACAGCTTCGCTGTAGGGCAGCCTCCTGCTAAGCAGTAAACGTTGACGAAAAACAAAATGCCTGCAGACTATCCCCACAGGCATGATAATCATATGAGTGGAAGCACATGCTCACCATTCATTACTTTTGTGAGGCTCATTTTGACTGGAGGTGGGTCCAATGCAAATGCAATTCCAACACTCCACTGTCTGACCCATTGTTATTCCAGGTGGGGTAGTGAAAGAGTGCTCACCATCAATAAATGAGGATAATGTTACTTCCCAGTAAGCATCTGTTCTTGGTATGTAGAGCTGTAGATTCACATGCTTTGCATACGCCTGCCATCTAGTGTTGGGTCCGCATGTTTTCAAGTTGTTTGTCTTCGAAGAAGTCTTTCCTAATCACGAGGTAAGGTGGCTCCTCCTTTCGGTGATAGTGCGCATGGCCATCGACTACATTATTAGATAGTTTTCTGGCAAGAGGGTGAGAATGGAGTAAGTTAAGTGTAGTATGGAGATGTCCATTCATAGAACTGTATAAAAAGAACTGCAACGACTACAGGTACCCGGGAAGACGGGTGGGCGCATGTGAATCTACAGATCTACATGTCAAGAACAGATGCTTACTGAGTAAATAACATTATCCTCTCGAGGCATGTATGCTGTAGATACACAGGCTTTGCACAGACTATAAAGCAGTATTCTTCCAAAGAGGTGGCTAATCTATAGCTGTTGCAGTTGTTTGGAATAGTGTTTTAAGTACTGCTTGGCCTACATTAGCTTGTTGACGTGCGAACACATCTGCACAACAGTGTTCGGTAAATGTGTGCGGTGTAGACCATGTAGCTGCTTTACATATGTCAGCTAGAGGGATGTTACTTGATAAGGGCACTTAAGCCCCTATCTTGCGAGTGGAATGCGCTCTAGGGGGTATAGTCAAAGTCCTTTTGGCTTTAGCATAGCATGTTTGAATACATGTATCAATCCATCTCGCAATACCAGATTTAATGATAGGATTGCCTTTGTGAGGTGGCGCAAATGCTACAAATAGTTGTTTTGTTTTGCGAAAGTCCTTTGTTCTATCTATGTAGTACAATAAAGATCCTGTCTTTGTGTAGCTAAAAGAAAGGTTCTTCTAGCGCCTGTAGTTCACCAACTCTCCTCGGTGATGTGATAGCAATGAGGAAAGCGACTTTCCCTGAGAGAAACTGTAAAGTGGCATTTGTGTAATGTTTCAAAAGGTGGACCCATGAGCCTTGTGAGGACAATGTTGAGATTCCAGACTGGGGCAGGAGGAATCCTTGATGGTATTAGCCTTTTTAAACCTTTCATAAAGGCCTTGATTACTGGTATTCTGAAGAGTGACAGATGTTGCCTGTTTTGAAAATACGCTGCTACAGCTGCAAGGTGCAAACTAATAGACGTGTAGGTCAGTCCTGTTCACTGTAAATATAACAAATAACAGATAATGTTTTGAATAGAAACGTCTAAAGGATTGATTTTGTTGTTGTTACAATATACCACAAATCTTTTCCATTTTGCAGCACACCAAGCTCTGGTGGTAGGCTTTCTTGCTTCCTTTAGAATAGTCATACAGTCTGGTGGTAAATTTAAGTACCCAAACTCTATGACTTCAGGAGCCCAATCGCTAAATTCAGTTTTTTGGGATTTGGATGTCTTATTTCTCCATGGTTCTGTGTGAAAAGACTGGAGTTCGAGCGTAGTTTTTGATGCGGAACTAGTGACAGCTCCAACAGTGTAATACCATGGTTGACGAGCCCATGTGGGAGTGGGAGCTACTAGAATTAGTGTGAGCGATGTCTGCCTGAGCTTCCGAACCACATATGGAACGAGCGGGAGAGGCGGAAAAGCGTAGGCAAATATTATTATTTAGCTTGTAGAGCGCTTGATTACTCCAATGGAGTGTCCCCGCGCTAGAACACCATCCGAGCCACAGCAACTGACCTGCATCAAGCTTCCTCCCTCACACCTATAGCCCCAAGCAGTAGCAGTAGAAGGTCTACTTTCGGCCGCCCAGGGGGTGTCGGAAGAGCCAGGTTTTTAGTATTTTACGAAACAGAGTCTCTGATGTACATGTCCTTAAATCCACAGGCAGGTCATTCTATGCCTTAGCCGCAAGAAAAACAAAGGATCTCCCTCCTGCCCGTACCTTCCTCACCTTAGGCAGAGTCATCTTAGCTGTGCCCAAAGACCTCAGGTTCCGAGCAGGCCTATATGCAGTGAGAAGGGGGTGGAGGAATCTCAGTGTTTTTAACATAAAAGATCTGCAATTTTAACTGTGGGAGTTCAGAACTGCTTCCTATATTTGTATTATGTAATATAATTCTTGCTGTATGAACAAGACAACTTTGTGAAAGCCGCCATAATCCACTTGTGATGTAAGTCTCAGCTGACGGGTTGCCTGCTTACAAGGGCAGGGAAGCCTGTGCTGCAGTAGGCACTGTTCGACATTGATAAAGAGCCTTCTGTTATCATGCAGCACTGTGTAATGCAGATAGGTCAAGTTAAAATTTGTTTGCAATAGGATTATCATTGTGAGAACTTCAGCACAGTGAAGGAAGTTTTACTTGTGATTGCGCTCTACAATCGATGCTCACTTGTTTGAGCAAAACTGCAACTTTATTATGAATTAAATACTTTTAAAATGAAAAATAAGCTGGCTGAGGCAGGTTTATTCTTTTCATCTTTCCATCGAGGCCAAATAAAACAAATATTTCAAAAATAAATTAATACTGATGTGTATACCAAACTACAGAACATACAGTAGTAAACCTTTACAAGTGAAACCTTTTCATGCGTGTTTAAGTCACATCCTAAGGTTCAAAAGATACCTCAATTATGCAATTACGTACTTCAATCTAATGTTTTGAAATATAAACTAACTGGCACAGGGTTGTGCTTTATATGACTTGACACTGGAGTTTTTGACTACTTCACAGTCTCTTACAAATGGGGAGATATTTTTGTGGATTCCTTATGTAACTAGTCCAAAATTGATAGAGCAAGTTTATTTAAGGTTTCACTGGTCCTAGTAATGCAGGCATAACCTCTTTTTTCTGTTCCCCATAAAAGCAAAAACTGAGGACAGAGCCAAGTAAAAATTGATACCAGTAGCAAACAAGCATTGGAAAAGTCAATAGGTCCGGCTTTAACCCCTTGCATGCAGCACAAATGTTGGCGCTGTACAGCCATTTTAATTTGTGGGCGGGATTCGGGCGGCCGGGGGCTGTCCTCCGCACACACACACCGTGATGCGCGACTGCTCCCGCCCATCACGAGTATGCAAGGGGTTCATGTGCTAACAAAAGCAAACAACATTTATAACATATTTGTTTGCATACTGTATTTGCATGCATTAGCACAGCATTTCTTAAACTTTTGACATGTGTGGTCTCCCACTGAATCATTATTGGAAGCTGTGGAACCCCACTGAGTCATTATTGGAAGTCGGGTGCAGCCGGCCTAACTTTGTGACTTGAACTTCAAAACAAAAATACAACAAGCATTTGCAATGCGATAGGACTCGCATTTGCGAGAGTTTAAACTATTGGCATTGTAAATGACAATGCCTTTCATTTATGTTTTCAAAACCAACACGTAAATAAAAGGCATTGCCATTTACAATGCAAATAGCTCAAACTCTCACAACTGCGAGACCTATCGCATTGCAAATGCAAGTTGGAGTCCCAGCAAGGCCGGTGGTGCTCAAAAGCAGCCAAATATATGAGAAGTCACATTTTGATTGTGGAGAACTGTTGCTGTTTCATAATTTCAGTGTCAAACTCCCATTTCCGAGGTAGCGCGAGAGCTGATAACATCTGCGTTGATTTGCAGCCTCAAGGCCACTGCTCGGTGACATGGTTATATACCTAAGCCCTTTGCATGCTTTAACAATCAGCCCACATCTGGGAGCAGATTTTTGAGCCATGCAAAAAGAACACATTTGCAATTTGACATGAGTTCCTGCTGAACACTGTATGCCGTGTTTGCATAACAGTTAATTGGCCCGCTAACCTTAACGACTCCAAATCTAGTCCTAAAATAAGGCCTGCCACCCATTGAATAACAGCGATGTCCGACATCTGGTGTGATCAGTAATACCCAATGATGTCAGCAGATAATCAGGCTGAATACTACTTTGATTAACGTGTTGTTCCTGAAAACATGGGCTTCTTTGCACTGTCTGTAGCGTTAGGCAATCAAAATAGTTATGGCTACCTTAGATTCCATTGGTCTTCTATCAAAACCAGCTCCGGGACTCCACGCCAGCTGAGAGGCCTGGGAATAAACTTAAAGCAGTGAATAACTTGCTTACCTTGGAATCTGACCGGAAGTACAAATACCGGCGTCAGCCCTTCACCAACAGTGTGGTTCTGGGCAAATGACTTCATTCCCAAGTTTTTTTTTATTTATATAGCACGAACTTGACCTGAATCGGGTATCAGAGCGCGTTACATAGCACCAGTTGCATTACATGAGGACACATGTTGGCGCTGGTACCTCCATAGGGTGAGGGCGTCACCACTAAATGGAAAGAAAGGACACAGACTTTGGATGAGTGAACAGGGAGTGCTAAAGGAGCAACGAACCGTTTCTTTAGCCACTCTCCTAAATATTTATCATTCACCAACAAAAGGTATTGCTGAATGTTGCTTTGTTGATGGTGTCTGCCTGTGTTTCCGGACAAAATGTGCTCTCTGACACCTTTTAAATTGTACCTATATATAATGACAATACATGTGTTAGTAGTGTCGCTAGGTCATACTAGGTGTAGACTTTCATTGCTACACTGTGGGTAGGAAACTATGGCCATGGCCTAAAAGGTGAAACATACTAGGAATATTGAATGCCTGAATCTACAAACTACTGTAAACACCATTATCTTTTGGGACATAACTTAATCTCTCCTCTACCTGGTGAGTAATAAATATGAACTTCAAACCTATACTAATAGTTTTGACTATCTCTGCACATTTTGTGCACACAATATCTCTGTTAGTGGTGCTTATAGTGCACACAATATCTCTGTTAGTGGTGCTTATAATGCAAATAGTATGTTCTTCAATCTCACTCACAGGTCTCACCCCTTCCATGCCGTAAAAAGTATATTCAGTGTTCAATGAAGTTGACCATTTTCCTATAGCATCAGTACACAGAGCCCATCTGTGACTACTACAAATTACACATTTGCTACAACAGTATAGCCTGCTGCAGAGGGCTATAGCAGTCATTAAAGCTCCAATACCAGAGTTCTAAGGTCACAGCAAAGTTCTATAATGATGCAGAAGTCTTTTAAAGATCAGCATAGCTAGAAGCAAAAGGGTTATAATGCTACTAGAGAGCTGAGATCCCGTGATTTGGTTAAGGCTATATTCAAGAGGATAAAGAAAGAGCGCTCAAGAGGCCGATCCTTTTCTTATTTTGCGATAGTTCAGTGGAATTCCCTTCCTTTGAAAATTTGACTTATCAATAATCACATCAGGTTCAGAAAGGAACTAAAACCTGGCTTTTTTCGGGCTAGCAGACGCTATGATGTGTTTTGTTCAGTGTGATATCTCAGTTGTCAGATCGGGCCATTTACTCAGCACTAAATTATATCACCTAGGGGATAAGTGTTGCGCTTTAGAAATAAAATACATTAATAAAAAAATGAACAGGAAGGACTACAAAAAATTAACTTTGAATTGTTCGAGTAGACGGTCAACACCAGACTCTATTGTCTTCAGCCGAGCTCCCGTTAATCCAATATTTTAATATACTCTTCAACCTTACACTAAGATCTCAACCTTTCTCCTTAGTATTAACTGTACAGACTTCGGTTGTTCTTTTGTTTTTGCGGTATACAGTGGGCAGAGGAATTTTTTATTATTTCTTCACTCTGCTTGATGTGCACACATTGTGCGTCACACATTATACTTAGTCATCCAGTGATGTCATCAAATATCCTGATCTCATAAGTGATGTAATCAATGTTGTTTGAGATGTCAACAGTGATGTAATTTGAAGCATGTTTTCTGCATGGCCTCTATCTGTGAGCAGGGACGACGGCTGCATGTCCTGCGTCTAACCCTGTGAATGACCAATATGAAGTGTGTGGGGAGATGGGGTTGGCTGCATTGTCTGTGTCCAACACAGTAGATGACACATCCAAACTTCCCATAGCTTTAAGCTGTGTTCAGTGGGAAGCGTCACACCTCACAACGGTGGCAAATCTCCAGAGTATGACCTCCAGCAATGGCAGCAAGAGTTGGCCACAGAAGCTGGCTTATGATCAGTTTGTGCACCCAACCTGGGTGACCAACCTCCACTGCATATGGCCTTTGGCTGTGCACAGCGAGGGCTGGCCACATAGGCTAACCTGCAGCCAGACTCTCCCATCCAATGCAGTACACAACCTTGCACAACAGGATTTGGACACAGACCCAGACAAACCCCAGGCACTTAATAATTCCCAAGAGAGTCTGCCCCTTCCAAGGATAATCTTCTATTCTTCTAACTTGAGTCTGCAGGGTTCTCCAGGCAGCATCCACTTTTTTCCAGTCCTTCTGTAGTACAGACAGAATGGAATGGCAGAAATCACAAAAGGTTTTCCCCACCAGCTGTAGTAACTAAAGATCTTACTTATCTTCCTGCTTTCCCCTAAAATATTTCTAAGGATCAGCAACTTTGAAAAGGACTATGTCATTGCTACCATCTTGTGAATATCCTTCTCTTCATATTTAACATCTGGATTTGCGGCTTCTTGCCAAAGCTTACAAAAAGAATTCCTATGTGGACTGTTACTTACCAGGGAACCCCGAAACTAGTTTTTTTTTTTTGCTGGCATTTGCAATGAATCCTGAAAGAAGTGAGGATGAGCTTAGGAGGCAGGCAAAAAAAGGCACTCTACAGGGAAAACAAACTAACAAGACCATGTCCCAACTACCTTTCTGTCCTTTTTATATTTCAAGTTCAATCTCAACAAATAACCATCAATGCACTCCTAGGAAAAGAGGGTGAAAACACTGTCAATCATCTATGCTATCTACCATCACACCCAACCTTCCCTCTTGGCTTATTCGTCTATGTGCAGTTTTGTGAATGTTCCAATCATACAGAGTCCATCATTGCTGAAGAAATGCTCTTGTGCACAAAAACATAATTGCAGTTTTGGGATGGGATTTATTTTGTATGCGTTTTAATACCGGGGCTGCCCTGTTGGTGACTCATAAGACCACTAACTATTTGGACAAAACACTGGTTCAGGTGTCTTAATTTGAAGCCTTTAGGTATTGCTCTTTCATGTCTTTCCTTGTCCACGAGTTCCATTTGTACACCAGCAAGAAGTATTCCTGTCTTTAAAAGGTGTGTGGTGGCCACTGCTCATGTCACCAACTTTCACTCTTCCCCATGTCACTGTTTCGCTCCTATGACAGCATCTTTGTATTGAGTATTGTCATATGTATTAGAAGGCCTTCTTTGATTACCCTCCCCCCTCTGCCTTGGGGGGTACACATGCTCAGCACCCTCTGCCATTCTAAGATGGTGCTGTGTAGCTGTCCATATATTATAGTACTAAATATAATTATAATGTGTGTGTCTATCTCTCACGCCATCACACTAGTTAGGTCTATAACTCAAGACACGGTAAGAGCACCTCTTTGTGACTCATTCATGATATTAAAACGCTTCCCTTGTAAGAGCTCAACAGCAGCATTCTACCAACCATGCACACACCCACGTTGTAGCATGGTAGCCATCTGGAAATGTGATTTAACGCCCAATGTTGGGGCATAACGTGCTACATAAAAGCTACAACATAAAACAATACAATCTAAACATTCACTACATGGACGGTGAGACATCACTAAGCAATTCCGTCAAAAGGGCTTAAATGGAGGTGATGTACATTGATATGCAAAGCTTTCAAATGTAAAACTATGTTCTTAAGAATACTTCAGACGAGAGCTTCAGAAAGTCGTGTTCATCTCTTCTCCACCCTTTAAAATAGCCTTGCAAACAGATAAAGTCCTCAAAAATCGAGAAGTACTGTCCGTGTTTTCTGAAAAATGCTATGCCCCCCTAACCTGATACGCCCCTCCCCCCAGTCAGACTATGCAGCACTTTGCACTTTTTTGTAAATTTCATTTCAAATATACAAAGCACTTTCTACTTCCACTCAATAAAGAAAGCACAATAATAGGACCTTTAGGGTGGCTTTTAGTTTTTTTATGCAAATGTCGGAGCTGGAGACATGTGTTCATTCCTTAGAACGGCGTGTTCGGACACAGCGCACACGCCTACTGATTAAAATGGACCTGCTGAAATTATAGTGATTATAGATTGTTTTTAACCCAACTTTTACCATGTTGTCAGATGTAGGTTTTATTATCTTGTATTATACTTGTCTATATGTTTTACTTTTTTGAATATTTGACTATCCGAATAAAGATGTTTCTGACCTGATCAGTTAATGACTTGTTTCTGGAGGCATCTCCGATAGTACATGCTCTTGGGGGAAATAACACTGCCAGTGTTGTAAACAATCTCCTACCTCTTTCTCTAGCCTACACAGTGTTACCATATCAAAACGTTCTTAGATATTGTTACGGTTGTGAGAGTCTGATTTAAAGAGAGAGAGATCTAATTTCTGGTCTACCACAAATGTAAAAAATCGTATGAAAAATACCAAAAAGGACATTATGTACGTAAGAAATGCACACCAAAAACAACGACTTCATGGCACTTACCCGTAGAATATCGGTCTTCAGCTGTAGCTCGGTGGGTGGAGCAGAGTGCATCAGTCCCAGAAGAGTGCCCATGTCGTCCTCCCCACTTAGGGACAGCACGAGCTGCTGGATGATCATCAGTGCGTGCTCTCTGCACTGCGGGTATTTCACAATATTGTGCACGCACCGTGCTCCTCCAAACTCTCTAAATATACCTGAAACAAAGCAAAAACACAATCCAGTGAATCCCTTGAGAAAGGCACAGATGATATGGACGGGAAGGAGGCCTATCGAATCATGTGGATAACAGTGTATAAATGTGCAGATGACCTTTGAGACGCGCTTCTCCTTTACCCACGTGTCTGCACAGTACACAGGTTTTTTACGTGACCATGACCCTTGGCAACAGCTGCATTCACGATATCACAGACAGCACATTGATGCTTGGTATATTATCCAATCATACATGCATATTTGATTGTCGACAGATTTCTAAACAGGAAACACAAAGCAGCTGGCAGGCAAAAGACGAAGCCTCTTAACACTTGAATACAGATCACACTTATGTAGTACATGGTGTCACTCTGTGGGTAGTGCAATCTAAAGCAAACATATACAATTACTCCACAAACACAGTAACTAGAACGGACAACACCACTAGAGTTCTTACAAAGCACCAATCAACACTTGTGCCTGCAGTGAAACAGAGACATTCAGCGAAGTATCACTGCATGTGGTGTTACTTTAACATGGGACACTGATCACACATTGAGAGATGGCAACTGCCTCGCCGCCCGCCCTACAAGCTACTTTACTACAAGCGGTCTGTCTAAAAGAATTGCTCAATCGTCAATGCACATTTGGGCTATTAAATAAATATTTAAATGTTTGATGATTCCACAATGTTGTACCTGTCAAAACCTGCAAAATGGATTTCTATGTATAACAACGCGGCTTCTGGTACATTGGGCCTCTGCCAGACGAGGACAATCAAAGCCTGGACCAAGACCAGGAGAAAGAGGCCACTCGCCAGCGAATGGGACAATGGTTTTGGGAGTATATCCAGAGAAGTTGTGTTCAGACATTTCTATTAAGGAGAACCCAATAAGGCACTATTTGGCGCACCCCCAATCAAAAAAATCCTCCTGTTCATTATATCCCATCCTAAACCCTAACACAAACTAAAAACCATTATGTTATGCTAATTCCACCCCTCACCCCTCTCTAATCACAAGTGACTCTCGAAACAATACGCACCTTTCCTTCCCTTCTCCCAAACCCTTATGAAACCACCACACGTACAATTTACAGGGCATTCCTTCTTTTTGTCACAGTAGAGCTGGACGAGTCTGCCAGGAGCTCACCCACTGGTCGCCGGCAGGGGCAGACTGCGGGGTCTGTGGTTCTTCTGGGCCTACAAAGATTCTGGTTGAGTGGGAGCTGCTCGGCTTTGCACATAACAGCGTGATCTGGGGTGCCTGCTCCTGCAGTCAGGCGAGTTGTAGGTTCGCAGATGAATCACAATGGCTTGTACTACGTCATCGCCTGCCCGGAAGTACGTCGATTAGGCAGGGACAGAACGCCTTGGGCTTTGGGCCTTGGAAAAGACTACCAGATTAGGTATTTGTTGTCTCCGGTCGCTCTCCTGCATCCCCGTATCTGATATTTTTATTACTTGTGCTTTTTTAATTTTGTATACAATAAAAACTCGAACACAATACGTGGCCGTATTCACTCAATACACCACAGCACGATGACCAAGGTTTATTCCGTCATGTCTTGCATTATCAACCTGTATATATATATATATATATATATATATATATATATATATGTTCGCTAATACACAGATGTGGCTAAAAATAGACGCGCTCTCGATAAAGCCGCACTTTCTTAGTACACAAGGTTACACAACCCACTACATTCCATCCCTTATTACGCATTCCTCAAATCTAAAGGAGTTCTCCATCCATGTCTTATACAGCATTCATTTCAGCACTGTTAAAGAAGTCTTCAATGCACCCGAGAAGACTTTGGGTTTCGCAGAGAGCGCTTTTAAAGTAGTGTAAGTCCCAGTCTGTTCATTACAAGTAGCAACATCCTTTAACAAGTTGTTTACTTTCGGTGTATGCCCTTCATGCAAGACTTTGGCACTCAGCACCGCGCCATCACCAGCATCAGCATAGTACGTCAGTCTCCTAACCCCTTTAGCTATCTGGAATACAAATCCCAACACCACCAGATTTGGTGTGTGCGAGATCTCACGTTCGACAATTCTGGAAATATTAATTAACACAGCTACCCAAAAATATCACACATCAGTGCAGTTCAGGGCAAGGCAGCAAAGTCTGCATGTGGAGTATAGCATATGCTGCACGCGGGACTCACATCTGTGCAACTCAACACACGTGTAATGCATCTGATACAGCCTGGTCTACAAAGTCATTTCTCTGCTTTTAGCATGTTGTATGACCTTGATGCCCTTCATCTGCATTCCTGAATGGTAATGATCATGGGTTGTGCTATAAATTCTACGGGTTTATTAAGAACTCAAGCTGCGGTCAAGGTGTTGCTGGGGGTCAATGGAACTATCTCTGATATATCCATGGTAACTAATTCCTATGTCTCCAAATATGGTCGCTTTCCTAATGATAGTAGTTAGTGTTGTCTATGGATTTTTAATTGGCAATAAAAAGCTGGAAACAGCAAAAAAAGCACCTAAGAATTGCAGTTCCTTCTTTTCTACGGCCAGTTGGAGAGCCTTGTCATGGTCTAGTGCGTGGCAGAAGAGTCACTAGGAGGTGGGTTTGGGGCCAGCGATCACAGCCTCCTCTCAACTATAAAAAGTCAGAGAAAATCGAAAGGCCCAGAACTATAAAAAAAAAAAACTTTTCTACAAAGAGTTCCAGCTTTCCAGTATAAACCATTCCAATAATTCTAATATTCGTGTGTCAAAAACGAGGTACGATGGCTTCATTTTTAGCTTTGGGTGGAGAACCTTCCCCTGCTGCTGCGACAGATGATTCTCCCGAAGGGGCAGCCTGATAGGAGGATCGATGGCCAATGTCAGAAACTTGGGATACCAGACTGTCCGGAGCCACAAGGATGAATTGGGCCCAGTATTCCCGATGTTGTTGAGAACTCTGGACAAGAGTGGTATGAGCAGAAAGGTGTACAGAAGAATGAGCATTTTGAATTTCTCCTTTTTCAGGAAGCAACTGAAATGGCACATGTCTAGGATAGGACAACGGCCTCCATCCTTCTTGGGCACCAGAAAGTACCAGGAATAGCAACTACAATCTACTTTTGATGCTGACTCCCTCTCTATGGCTCCTTTGGCCAGAGTAAAGAGAGATGGTCCTCGGTCAGCCTGTCATAAGAGGGTGGCATGGGTGGAGAGGTGGTCACGATGGGGAGGGAGTAACCCCTTCAGAAATTCTGGAGATTCCAGCGGTCTGAAGTTATTTACCTCAGTGGTGCAGGTGATAGCGTATCCTGCCGCCCACTGGTTCCCCATGATGTTCGGAGGGATAACTGAAGAGGCTTGGAGGCTGAGTTTGCCAGGGGATTGGTGGACTGACCCAAACCTCAGTCTGCCTGACACACAATGTCTGTGGGTGCTGCTGTATCCTCTGCCACGCAGGGTCTGGGAAGCTTGTGTGCCATAGTGACTGGGCAGGCAGAGATGTGGCTGGAAGCCCTTTCTATGACCACGAACGGAGCGTAAGGTGGACTGGGGTAAGAGGGGGCCATGGAATGGCCCAAGGACCTGGCTGTAGCAGGTCGCATCCGAAGAGACAGGAGCCATCAAAGGGCATGTCCATAAGCGAAGCTTGGACATCCCTTGAAAGCGAGTTGTCCTCAGCAGGTGTGGCACCGTAAGGCCTCTGCTGAATAAACTGCTCTGCCTAGCGAGTCGGTTGTGTCTAGCCCACATAGAATTGTGAACTTAGCTGCATCTCTCCCATCTTTCACAGGTTGGGAGAGCTAGGCCCAGGCCTCCTCCTCACCCCAGGCAGCATCTGCGCAACCAAATGCCAAAGGAAATGGGACTAACGGCCCAAAAGGTATGTGGTGTTCACAAACCACAACGTCAGGATAGCAATAGAAAACATCTTCTTACCCAAGGTGTCCAGCCTTTTGGATTCCCTATCCGGCGGGATGGTAGGGAATGTGCCAGGTTTTACTTGGGAAGTGGAGGCTTGGACCATCAAGCTCTCTGGGGTGGGGTGCTGGGTGAGGAAAGAGGTGTCTCCTGGGGCGGGGCGATGGTGGGGAGCAATTGTCCTGTTCACCGGAGCCCCTGTGCAGGTGTGGACCAGGCCCAGAGCAAGACATCTGTGAGGGCTTCATGAAATGGGAGAAGCTTTTCTGAAGGGGTGTCTCCCGATTGAAGCACCTCCATCAAGACGTCTGTTTTGATAGCCATGGAGGACAGCTGAAAGTCTTGGACCTTGGTCACTGTGACAAAGAGACTCGGCTGCCAAACCCTATCCCCGACAACAAAGAATGGTGGTCCGTTCTTGCGCCTGCATTACCTTATGTTCGTTCTCCACAGGACGAGTGGAGCTGGAATGCCGCTACGATACTTCCGACAAGTCAGGAAGAAAACATTGACGGCGCCTTTAACTGGGCCTTCCAGGGGGATGAGACCACGCCCATTTATGACTAAAGAGCACCTCGATTGGTCAAGAGGGAAGAGGGAGGAAGGAGAAAGCACAGCGTGTGACGACACCGGCACCACGGAGGAGAAAGGCTTTTTCACGGTGTTCGGAGAGGACGGCAGAAGAGAACGAGACTGACAGAAAACCGACTCCGGGAGAAGACTAGAGTTTGCCTGGAGGCCAACGTCAATATGAGCCGCGTGGCCACGCTCACGGAGGAGCGTAGCTGAACCAGGTACGAGCCAGGTTCACGGGCTGGGTAGGGAGGCGGGGAGGCCCTGTGGGCTGACAAAGCTAAAAGCAGGGCACCTCTCTTGCGTCGTTTCCCTCCTTAACCCTTCCTCTGTCCCTACCCCTTACACCAACCCTCACCATTGTACCTACATCGTGCACAGATGAATGATTGAAAGCTCACGAGTGCACCCTGGTGATCCTTGCACTTCCCGGTTCCTGGGGTGCTGATATCTTGGTTTAAGGACCGCATCCCTGACACCATATCTCTCTTTCTCCTATGCAAATCGGCTGGAGGCGAGCACACCTGGCAGTAAAGAACAACCTACAAAGAAAGGCCATAGAGACTGACAACCACCAGGAATCTACCACCATTACGGACCCGGCTCAACCAACCAGAGAAAGACTTAGTAATCGTCCAAGACAAGTGTTTAAGAAAATAAAACCCTATCTAACCAGACCAGGTCTCCGGTCCCTTACGTCTACCCCGCCACATCTGGTGTCAGAAGTGGGATCTTCGATCTCCATCAGTCAACCAAGGATGGACCAGGTTATACAACTCCTCATAAAGGGACAGGAGAAGCTAGAATGGGCTACAGAACGCCAGATGACGTCAGCCCAGGAAGATTGCGAAGTCTTTAGAAACACCATATCGGCTCAAATTGAGGGTCTACAGAAGGTGATACATGATCCAGGGAATCCTGTGATACCCGAAAGGAGACCTCCAGTACCCCACCCCTCAGGTGTGTCTCTTCAAAAATATATAAGAGGAGAAGATCCGGACGGATTCCTGACAAACCTGGAAAGGGACGCACAAGCATGAGGTTGGCCTGAAGAGAAGTGGCCTTTTTTCCTTGCACCACTTCTGTCTGGGGAGGCCCAGTCAGCATATCAGGTGGCTAATCCCACTGGAAACACCCCCTATGGTACAATAAAAGAAATACTTTTGGACCACCTCGGACTGGATTCCGAGGCTTATCGCGTTAGGTTCCGAAAAGAAAGAGGCATACCAGCGGAAAATCCGAAAACTCTGTTTTTTAGATTAAAGATGGCGGCGGACAAGTGGTTAAAGCCTACCAGTAGTAGCAAAGAAGAGATCATGAACAGGATCTACTTAGAACAGTTCATGGAGGCATTTCCCTACGGAACCCAAAGATGGTTAAGACAACATTCTGGGTTGTCAGGAGAACAAGCCATTGAAATGGAAGCAAATTATTCTCGGGCCCAGCCCCGGGTTCTGCCGTGGGACAATGAGAAATCCAATAAAGGTATTCCCCCATCTAAAACAGAGAAGAAATACAAACCAATAACGGAGGTTGTGAAACCAAAGACTTACAAAACCGACTTCACCTTACCTAAAGGTCCACAATGCTTCCGATTGTGGAGAATGGGGTCACCTCACCAGGATAAGCCCCAAACGAAAACCAGTGGAGGAACCTATGGAGGTTGGATATATTCCGAAAGCAGTTATGTACACCGCAGAAATGGGACCCTCATATTATGTAAGTATGCAGGTGAATAACAAAGTTATAAGAGCACTCTTAGATTCTGGGTGTAAACAATCCGTTATACAGAAAGTCCTCGTCAGTCCACAACAGGTAATCCCCGAGTCTCTAGTACACATCAGATGTGTACATGGGGATGTGAAACCGTATCCACTAGCTTTAGTAACACTGTATCCTTCTAGTGGGGCCCCTTGCACGGTGAAGGTGGGGGTGGTAGAGTCCCTTTCCGAAGACCTAATTTTAGGGGTAGACAATCCAGACTTTCTGTCTCTCTTTCAGTTTGAGCTTAAGAAGAGAGAAAAAGACCAGAAACCACCCAGCCCTATCCTGGTCACAACCGAACCATGGGAAACCGACAGAAGCTTTCGCTTTGCACAAGCCAATGATGCGACTCTCTTTAATGCTTGGGAGTCCGCTCATATTAACCAGTCCTCCCCTTCCTCCAGTTACCCCCCGGTTTACTATCGTAAACGATCTGTTGTATAGGGAGGGAAAACCGGGAGAGTCAAGACAACTACTTGTACCCCAGCCTTTTCAAGACCAGATACTATTTTATGCCCACACTCACATAACTGCCGGACATTCTGGGGCCGAGAAAACAACCCAAAACATATTGAGACTTCTACTGGCCAGGCATCTATAAGGACACACAGACCTATTGCCAAACTTGTGAAATATGTCAAAAAAGAAACCTCCAACGACCACCAGCAGTACCTTTACAGCCTATACAAATCATTGGAAACCCATTTGAAAGAATAGGCATGGACATCATAGGTCCACTGCCTCGAACATCCCGGGGCAATCTTTATGTGTTGGTCCTTGTGGATTACGCCACTCGCTTCCCAGAGGCTTTTCCTCTCAAAGCTCTCACCTCAAAGAATATAGCCGAAAGATTGCTGAAGCTTTTCTCACGAGTCGGGTTCCCTAGGGAAATCCTAACGGACCAAGGGACCTCTTTTGTGTCTTGCCTAATGAAGGAAGTATGTCAATCTTTAGATATGCACCACATCCGAACGTCCGCATACCATCCCCAGACTGACGGATTGGTGGAGCGCTATAATCGGACCCTGAAAGTCACACTCAAGAAAATGCTCACTGTTGAAAATAAAGAATGGGATCGTATGCTACCACTTGCCTTATATGTTTTGCGGGCACAGGTACAGAGCAGCCTGGGATGCTCTTCATTTGAATTACTTTATGGCAGACAACCACGTTCCCTCCTCGAGATCACTAAGGAGGCTTGGGAAAAAGAAGAAGAGACAGAACAAAAATCCTTATTGGAGTACACCAATCAATTAAGATCCAAAATAGGAAATTTGCGGGATTTGGCGTACTCCCAATTGGCGAGGAGTAAGGAGAAACAGAAGACATACTATGATAAAGGAAAGAGATGGAGAAAGTTGTCTGTTGGAGATTGGGTGTTGGTGATGTTACCCTCTTCCACACGGAAGTTCCAGAGCGAGTGGTTAGGACCCTATCCTGTCATAGAAACCATCGGCAACACAACCTACCGGGTAAGAATATCACCCTCTCGCCATCAAACTTACCATATTAATCTTCTTAAAAAATGGTTGGGTCCAGTCCCCAAAACAATGCAACTGATGCTACCTACAATGGCAGACAGTTCCACGGTGAACCTACATCCAGTGAATGATGACATCACAAATGAGATGAAGGATGACTTAAGACGTACGCTGAATCAGTATTCCGACATATTCTCCGATCGACCCGGAAGAACCAGTCTAACTGAGCACTGTATTGAGACCATGTTAGACAGAAACCATCTCGAATACCGGCGCTAGACGAGACGATGTAAAAAAGGAAATCCACGAGATGCTACGTTTGGGAGTGATTCGCCCCTCAAAAAGCAACTGGTCATCACCCACTGTAATGGTTCCGAAACCGAACGGGTCAACAAGATTTTGCATGGACTTTAGGGCCTTGAATGCAATTTCCTCTTTCGATGCCTACCCGATTCCAAGAGTTGATGAATTGATCGAGCGTATAGGTGAAGCAAGATACATCACTACGTTCGATTTAACAAAAGGATATTGGCAGGTGCCCCTCAGGGAGGAAGACAAGCGGAAGACCGCATTTTCTACAGAAGAAGGCCTTTTTTAATTCAACGTTCTCCCTTTTGGGTTGCACGCGGCCCCTGCCACTTTTCAGCGACTTATAAATACCATCCTTCAGCCATATAAGTCTTTCTGTTCAGTCTACCTAGACGACATCGTAATTTTTAGCAAAACATGGACAGAACACTTATAAGATCTGCAGACAATTCTAGGAGCATTGAAACAGGCAGGATTGCATATTAATGCAAAAAAATTACGAGCAGCTTTTCACAGGGTAAAGTACCTTGGATATGTTTTAGGGGACGAGTCATCGCACCCCAGTCGGAAAAGGTCAAGGCCATAGTCAACAGCCCTTTCCCGTCAACCAAAAGAAACCTACGGGCTTTCTTTGGTCTGATAGGATACTATTGGAGGTTTTTACATTACTTTGCCGATATTGCCACTCCCCTGACAGATATGCTGAAAAAAGATAACAGGCTTATACGACATCCAACTACAGAAGCCAGACAGGCCTTCCAAACACTAAAGACAGCTATTACCACCAGCCCAGTGTTGATATCCCCAAACTTCAGTAAACCATTTACACTAGCCACAGATGCCTCTAATACAGGAGTAGGTGCAGTACTCTCCCAGACAGGAGAAGATGGAATAGAACACCCTATCCTCTACATAAGCATGAAGCTGTTTCCCAGGGAGACTAGATATCCAACGATTGAGAGAGAATGTCTAGCAATACGGTGGGCGGTAGAGAAACGTAGATATTACTTGGAAGGGCAACCTTTCATCCTTTATACGGATCATGCCCCACTAAAGTGGATGTGTAGAAA
Organism: Lissotriton helveticus; assembly: GCF_964261635.1. Classification (NCBI taxonomy): domain Eukaryota; kingdom Metazoa; phylum Chordata; class Amphibia; order Caudata; family Salamandridae; genus Lissotriton; species Lissotriton helveticus. The sequence goes on along the minus strand of NC_136059.1, from coordinate 1,352,166,139 downwards.
TATAACCCAACACCACAGGGTACTCCGCTGGTTTTTGTTCCTACAGCCCTTTAGGTTCGAAGTACGACACCGCAAAGGAAGTGAGAATGGCAATGCAGATTACCTGTCTAGGGTAACTTCCATCCCCGAACAGGAGGAATCGGGTGGGGGGGTTGGGGGTGGGGGGGGGGGGGAATGTGACAAAGAGACTCGGCTGCCAAACCCTATCCCCGACAACAAAGAATGGTGGTCCGCTCCTGCCCCTGCATTACCTTATGTTCGTTCTCCACAGGACGAGTGGAGCTGGGATGCCGCTACGATACTTCGGACAAGTCAGGAAGAAAACATCGACGGCCCCTTTAACTGGGCGTTCCAGGAGGATGAGACCATGCCCATTTATGACGAAAGAGCACCTCGATTGGTCAAGAGGGAGGAAGGAGAAAGCACAGTATGTGACGACACCGGCACCACGGAGGAGAAAGGCGTTTTCATGGCGTTTGGAGAGGATTGCAGCGAACGAAAGGCAGAAGAGAACGAGACTGACAGAAGACCGACTCCGGGAGAAGACTCGAGTTTGCCTGGAGGCCAACGTCAGCACGAGCCGCCGAGCCATGCTCACGGAGGAGCGTGGCTGAACCAGGTACACGGGCTGGGTAGGGAGGCAGGGAGGCCATGTGGGGTGACAAAGCTAAAAGCAGGGACCTCTCTTGCGTCGTTTCCCTCCATAACCCTTCCTCTGTCCCTACCCCTTACACCAACCCTCACCATTGTACCTACATCGTGCACAGGCGAATGATTGAAAGCTCACAAGTGCACCTTGGTGATCATCGCACTTCCCGGTTCCTGGGGTACTGATATCTTGGTTTTAAGGACCGTGTCCCTGACGCCATATCTCTCTTTCTCCTATGCAAATCGGCTGGAAGCAAGCGCACCTGGCAGTAAAGAACAACCTACAAAGAAAGGCCATAGAGACTGACAACCACCAGGAATCTACTGCCATCATGGAACCGGCTCAACCAACCAGAGAAAGACTTAGTAATCGCCCAAGACAAGTGTTTAAGAAAATAAAACCCTATCTAACCAGACCAGGTCTCCGGTCCCTTACGTCTACCCCGCCACAGTCACCCTCCTCACCACCATAGAAAATGTGGATCCCTCCTTCTGTAGCCACTGTAGGAGGAAAGACCAAGCCATTATCAGGGGAGGTGTCCAGTCCTCTGGCATCTGCCAATTCCTCACACCAGTCCATATCGAGGTCTAGGGCTGGTTCTACAGCAATCAGTGGCCCCTCCCAATACTCCCAAGTCCTAGCCCATAGGAATCTGGTTTAGGCTCAGAGCTGGAGGGAAAGGCTTCAGACCGACCCGAGTAGGCATCACCTCTCTGGCGCTGTGTCAGAGATAGGAATGGGGAAGGCGGTGGCGGTGGCACCGGGAGCGTCCACAGTAGGACCAGCTGTGAGGAGAAGAGGTGGTTTGACCAGAGCCGGTCTGGATTCATCTGTGGAGCCAAGGGTCCCAACTGGCGTTGAGGGCAGATCAGCTAGTGAGGAACCAGTAGGGGCGCCTCCTTATCCCACGCAAAGATGACCCAGGCGAAGGCTCAAATGCATAGCCAGACCTCAAGTGACAATGCTCAATCATTGGATGATTTTGACAGACGGGATTAATTTGAAGGCCTCTGACATTTTGTTCTTTTTCTTCTTTTGGGACTTACAGGAATGGGGGAACTGCGAAGAAGATCGATGACTCCGCGACTGATCCAGAGACCTTCTTGTTGACTGATCGAGACCACTGTGGTGTCACACATCGAGCGTCAAGGAGCCTGAGGGATTGCTCCCTCAAGGCCTTGGGGTGCATGGCATGACAACTCATGCAGGTCCTTCAATGTTTGTGACAAACAAAAACTAGTCTGTAATTCTGCACTTGTCATCAGCTATCATAAATTGAAATCAGTTCATCATAGAGGAGCAGTAATATCGTTAAAATTAAGGTCTCATCCTATCACCTAATCAAATTCAGCCACCTAGAGGTTAGCATCTTATTTTGCATTGTGTGTAGAACTAAGTATTGTCAGCTGGAGGATTGTTACTTTGCCATTGTGTTTTTCACTACTGTTGTGTGGCATTTAAATATCATTGGCCAGCACCTGATGTCTGCCAGGTGGTGTCATCAATATAATTATTCTCCTTACATCATTAGGCCAGTCTGTTCAGTTCATAAACCTTTATTCGATTTTAATTAAAATCATAAAAGTACAATTACAAAGTGCATCATTCATAAAACGGCACTCCATGGACCATAATGAAGTGCATACATAATGTGCAAGCTGACAACCTACAATCAATTAAAAAAATCGAGGTACATATGAATAAATAGCAGCAACACAGATGGTGCGACAGATCCCACCAGCAGTGAACAGTTCTGATATCAAAACCTCTAAGGGTCCACAATAAACAGAATTGGAGGGGGTAACAGGAAAATATCAGAGAACAGACAAAGCCATAAATCTCAAAACTGAAAAGCCAGTTATCTTTCCATAGATTTATGTGCGCTTTAATCAGTTGCTTTCAGGAAATAGCTATCTCTAAAGGACACCTCATATGGGATCTAAAAGTTGCAAATAAAATATCGAGATTCTACACTGCGAGAACGCTAAATCCTTTCAAAAAGGTTTTAAGAGACAATTGGATTTAATCCTTATTGAAGTCTTCACTAATTCCTCCCTTAGCCTCTACGTCAGGCTAAACTCTTAGAAAAAATAATATATATATATATATATATATATATGCATGTTTAACCAAATCTAAGGACTAGTCCGATGTAAACATACATCAATGTATATATTGTATGCATATATTATACACACGTATATAAATAAGTAGCCTAAAGTCCAAAATTAGGCTCAGATATGCCAATATTGCATTATATTTTTGATTTAAAATAAATCGTATATAACAACATTTCACTGACATAGAGAAATGTACTCTTAACATGTCTGAACATAGCCTTTATTTTCAAGAAAAAAGGCAAGGTAATAGCAGGCACATTAGCCCAGAAGGCGGCATATAGAACATTCACAAACAAATTGGTCCTGTGCCTTTAAGACCTCCAGGCTCCAATCATGCCCCACACGTGACAGTTAGGACAGGTCTTTATAAAGGCGTATTACATTGTATAGTGATCATGAGGAAATAGAGTGTTGCTATAACCATGGTATTCGTCCGGGGAGGAGGGAGGGTTGCTTATGACTTTGATGAGAATACCGATGAAAAAGAACCAGGATTACAGGGAAATAACTTATCCTTCTCTTCCAGGGGCTACTCATCATTAGTCATAAGCACTGCATAGAGTAGCAAGCCCATCCCGGAATCCTGCGGACGAATACCTGAACAGCAAACACACTCTGTACAGCATGTTAACCAAACAAATTCCTCAAGGAGGCTTGCCCAAAATGGGCATCCACCTGAGTATCAGAATCTAGGCAGTAATGGCGGGCAGAGGAGTGAACTGAGCGCCATGTAGCCGCTTTGCAGATCTCTTGAATGGGTACATTCCTGAGAAGAGCCGTAGTAGCAGCTTTACCTCTCATAGAGTGAGCCTTTGGCATGCCAGGGAGCTGTTTAGGAGCTAACTGATACGGTAATGTGATACAAGATACTATCCATCTAGCAATGAACTGCTTAGAAGAAGGGAAACCAGTATGCACTGGACCATAGTTCACAAAAAGGCGGTCCTACTTACTTGATGTCCTTAGTTTTATCAAGATAGAATTTGAGCACCCTTTTAAGACCAAGGGAGTGTAATGCCCTCTCCGGAGGAGTGGTAGGATTTGGAAAAAATGTGGGTAGAGTGATTGATTGGTTTATATGAAAATCTGAGATCACCTTAGGTAGGAAACTCGGGTGTGAACTACTTGTTATCATGGAAAACAAGATAAGGCTCTGTAGAACATAAAGTCTGAATTTCGCTCACTCTGCAAGCAGAGGTAATTGCCACCAGAAAAGCGGCCTTCCAAGATAGGTGTTGCAGAGAAGCTTTGTCAATGGGTCAAATGGGGGGGGGGGGCATTAATTTGGAGAGGACGACATTAAGCTCCCAGGGAGCATATTGGCATAAAGAACATAAGGGCTCGAGGACAGTCACGAAGAGTGTACGATGGACTGACGCCGCCCGACCTTCGGGATGTGGGCTTATAGGCTGTGTAAATGATTCGCCCGAGCAAATTATTAGTACTGCAGTTGTTATTGTGAAATGCCCATAAATGTATGTTATATGCAAGATTTGGTTCTGCAATAAAAACAATGTTACAAAAAAAAATTAAGCTCCCAGGGAGGGGGAAGGTGACCGAATTGGTGGATAGACCTTTCTCAGCCCTTCTAGGAAGTCTTTAACAACTGGCATTTGGAAGAAAGAGGCCAGAGAATGAGACTTTCTATAAGCTGTAATTGCTGCTAGATGTACTCTAATAGAAGCGAACTGTAAACCTGCTTTAGGCAAGTACAAAAGATATGATAGAATAACCTGTTCTTGACCAAGGATAGGATTATGTCCGTTAGCTGTACACCACAGATAGAAACGCTTCCACTTTAAAGTGTATGATTTCCTCGTAGAAGGCCTTCTCGTTTCCTTTAAAATCTGCATACAGTCCTGCGAGAGGCCTAGGTGACCATATTGGAGGAACTCAGGAGCCATGCTGTCAATCTCAGTGATGGAAGGTTGTGATGTAACACCTTCCCACCGCACTTGGTTAACAGATCCTGCTGGCATGGTAACCTCCTGTGTGGCATCTTGGAAAGATGTAGAAGGTTCGGGGACCACCACTGGGGAGGATACTCTGGCGTGATCAGGATAATCTCTGTCCTGGATCAGTAGAGTTTGTTGATCACCAGTGGTATGAGAGGGACAGGTGGAAAAGCGTAGAGTAATATCTCTGACCAGTCGATCAAAAGTGCATTCTCTCTGGAGCCTGGTTGAGGGTACCTGGATGCGAAGGTGGGGCATTTTGTGTTTGCCGCGTCTGCAAAAAGATCGATGTCTGGATAACCCCATCTCCAAAAAAAGTTGCGTGGTAGCTCGTCTTTTAGCACCCAGTCGTACACTTCGACGAAGTTGCGGCTTAGGTTGTCCACTTGCACATTGAGGGTGCCTGGGAGGTGAACTGTTGATATGGACATGCTCCTCGGCAGTAGTCATTTCCAAATCACTTGAGCCTCCAGAGACAATGGTCTGGATCTGGTCCCTCATGGTTTGTTCAGGTAGTACATTGTTGTGGTATTGTCTGTCTGAACCAAAAGGGAACGTGACTTTGAGGAGGGCAGAACGCCTTTAGAGCCATATGTACAGCTCTTAGTTCGAACATGTTGATGTGGTAGGTTTTCTCCATTTCGGACCACATCCCCTGAACCTGAAGAAGACCCATGTGAGCACCCCAGCCCTGAAGGGATGCATCTGTGACAAGTGTTTGTTTTGAGAGTTCCAGGTGGAACAGAACTCCTTTCAGCAAATGAGGATGTTGCATCCACCATCCTATTGAGACTAGGACTGCGTGAGGAAGAGTTATGGTGTCCTCCCAGCGATTGGAGACTTGCGACCATTGGTCCTCTAGTGCTTGTTGCAGCAGTCTCATCTGTAGTCTGGCATGTGGAAAAATGAATATGCAGAGCCCAGCAGAGAGGATACCTGTCTGGCAGTGGGATAAGATGTTCGTAGGAGAGTACGACATTTGTGGAGTATCGATGATAGTCTCTCCTCTGAAGGACACACTGTTGCATTTGCAGCATCTAGGGTAGAGCCCAAATAGTGTATCCTTTGAGTAGGATTGAGGATAGACTTCTTGAAGTTGACGCACAGACCCAATTTATTTAAGAGTTGAATGCAGTATTGCAGATGTTCCTGTAGGAAACTGGGAGAGGCACTCTTGAGCAGCCTGTTGTCTAAATAAGGATAGACAAAGATCTTTCATTTTCGTAGGAAAGCCGCTACTACTGCCATGCACTTTGAAAAAGTGCGAGGAGCCGAGTTGAGTCTGAAAGGCAGGACTTTGAAATTGGTAGTGGTCTGACTCGGCCCTGAATCGTAGAAACGCCAGATGCTTTCGAGAGATTGGAGTGTGAAAATAAGCATTCTGAAGGTCTATGGAGCACATCCAGTCCCATGGATGAATGTGTGGAATGATTTGGTGCAGTGCTAACATTCTGAATCTCTCTCCGAGAACAAATTTGTTTAAAAGTCTGAGGTCGAGTATAGGTCTGTACTCCTTGTTTGGACCTTTCTTTGGAACCAAGAAGTACCAGGAATAAATCCCCTACCGATGTTAATTCCAGAGAACATTTTCGATGGCATGTTTTTGTAACAAGATGGAGACCTCCGGTCAAAACAGCTTTAGCCGATGTTCTGGAATTTTCTGAGGAGGTACAGCCGGAGGTTGGGATTTGAATCTGATGGAGTACCCATTCCTCACAATATTGAGTACCCAGTTGTCTTGCATTATTTTATGCCACTCGTCCAAGTGAAACATTATACTTCCCCCACCAGAGTGGGTAACAGAGCTGGGGGAAGCAAGTACTCACTGCTTGGGCTTTTGCTTTGCTGAAGGGGTAGCTTGTGTAGCAGTTCCTCTTCCTCTCCCTCTCCCCGGCCTTCACTGTTGGTAATGCAATCTTGCATGATGATGTTACGATGACCAGTAAGGGGTTTGAATCCTCTGCTGGTATTGGCGGTGGTCATACGGGTGGTATCGCCGGCTGAAGTCCTTCCTTTTCTCCAGGCCGACCGCCTTCAAGGTGTCCAATTCTAACTTCATCCTTGACATCTCATCATCTGCATGAGAGACATAGAGGGAGGTACTGTTGAATGGAAAGTTAATGATCCTGTGTTGGGCCTCTGGTTTTAAGCCTGTGTGTCTCAGCCAGGAGGATCGTCTAGCGACCATGCGAGTAGCCATGAGCTGCAAGGTCAGATGCATCTGCTACTGTGCTTATGACTTGATTCGCTATGAGCACTTCCGGCAGAATATCCTGAAAATCCTGTTGATCTGCTTTTGGTAACTTTTCAGTAAACCTTGAAAGAGAGTCCCGTAACAAACGGTCATATCGACCTGACAGAGCGGAAACCCTAGCAACCTTCTTGTAAGAGGAAGAGGTGTTACATATCCTCTTACCGATGGAGTCCATAGCTTTGCTGTCCTTATCAGGAGGGACTGCAGAAGAGGAAGCCCCCATGTGCGTTTTCCTATCTGCTGACACAATAACAGAATCTGGTGGAGGTTCAGACCTCAGAAAGCGTGGGTCCTGTTGTGGGGCCCTGTATTTCTTTAGTATATATGGAGGTGCTGCTCCAATTGAAGCCAGAGTTAGAAAGGTATGGAGCACCGGTTCCAGCAACCCAGGAACCAAAGGAAGCAGAAATCTAGTGGAAGCCCTGTGATGAAGTGTTCTAGAATATGATGAACGTTGATGGGGCAGAGGAAGGCATCTCAATGTTGAGCTTCGCAACCCCTCTACATAGGACCTTGTTAAAGGTAATGATGTCATCCACTGGTGATACTCTGATAGGCGGAGTAGACGATAACGTCGGAGAGTAATCAGCCACCGAAGATCTGGAGTCAGTGGACCATGATGGAGACGTGAGTCTCTGCTCTCTAGACGTATGGTGTCAAGATCTAGACTTAGAGAGTCTAAGAGGTGTCCTTGATCCATGTCTCCTTGCAGCTGGAGTTCTTTCAGGCGATTTATTAGGCAGCGTGGTTGGGCACACTTGCCCATCAGAAGTCAGAGAAGGCAAATATATTTGAGAATAGTCAGACCCAGGACTAACTCTTCGCATTTTCCACTCCTTTACACTCTTCAACCACCTCGGGATGGATTGATCGGAGGTGAATGCTGTTTCCGAGCCGGGCAACCCTCTGGCGTGATTTGGACAATTCTCAGGCCCAGGGAGAATGAAGCACTCCTCAACGTCATTCCCTTAGATGTGAAATCCTGAGTTTCAGTCTCCTGTATTTGCCTCGATGTCAAAGGATCCCTAGACGTCGGTACTGGTGATCAAATCATTATTTTAGCCGGTGGAGACATACGGGAGGATCGAGGTCTCAACGTCGACTTCCTCGTTGTCGAAGGTGACCTTCTCGCTAGAGACCTTCGACGCCGACCTTTTCGACGACGATTATCAAGCTCGCCCTGCCGTCGGTGACAAAGAATCGGATCGACTACGGACAGGGTCTAAAGCAGTCGTAGTCTTCGACGTTGGATCCGACATTAGTGTCGTCTTCGATCTTTGAGGTGCCCTCGACATGGGTGGTGTCCTCGACGTTGGCACCGGGGACTTTAAATATGACCGCCCATGTCGGCGATGAGTCTTCGACATTGCACGCCTGTACTCCGCAGTCGTGGGGAAAACGACTTTGGCTGTCTACGAGGAAAGAGCAACGTGAGCTGATGAGAAGCTGGCACATGAGCTTTAGACTTACTTGCCATGCCTGCCACCTACCGCTTCAACTGCAATAGTTTTTCGACGTCGACTGCCTTCCCGTCGATGACTTAGAAGCTGAAGGAGAGGAAAGGGGAATTTTTGCCGTTGAGCTTTCCCTCGACGGCGAATCCGACCAATGTCCCCCTTTTTTTGCACTCTGGCCTCACTTGAGAGGAGAGCTCTTTAGAGGGATGTCCGTCCAGGCCACTTACAGACTCCTTTTCTCTCTGCATGGTATGAAGCTTGATCTTCTCCCTTTCATGAAGAGTTCTTTTAGAAAACTGCTGGCATTAGTAGCACACAATGCAGACCGAGTGCAGATCAGATTTTGCCATTTTCTTCCCACAGAAAGGGCACTTATTAAATAAGGCTGGCATTTCGGACAGAAAAAAATATCTGGAAAACTAGATAAAATGATGGAAAAGTAGTACTAGTACTGAAAAACATTGAGTGAAGTCAAAAAAGTTTACTTCAGAAAACCAACTAGTGAGAGAAATCCACTAACTGACTAGCTCAATGCACCAGGATCCTCACAGAAGGAGCCGTAAAAAAGAACTGACCTGTCACCTGTGGGGCATGATGGGAGCTTGGAGGTCCTAAAGGTCTTAAAGGCATGACTCCAGATTTTTGGTTAATGTTCTATATGCAGCCTTCTGGGATAATCTGCCTGTAATTACTTTGCCTTTTTCCTTGAAAATAAGGGCTATGTTCAAACATGTTAAGAGTACATTTCTCTATGTTATGGAACTGTTGTTATATATTTTATATGTTATACAGTTTTTTCCAAACTTAGTAATGGTGGTTGTGTGCCCCCTGGGGAACTGCATGGCGCTGCTGTTGGTCCGTCTCGATCACAGGAGCAGGTATTGACAGAAGAAGACCTCAGACGTCCATAGTTACAATTTCGCAGTTGTCAGCGATCATGGTCCCTGTACATTTCTTAGGATTTGGCTTCGTATTGAGGCGTACACGTGACTGTAATTTTCTGCGGTGAAAAAACATATCCTATCCTATCCCATTTCACGGCGTGGTGACGCACGCAGCTACCAGTCCTGAAGATTAAGTACTTTATTTATAAAGTTTTATATAGTGCAAACAAGATCCCGAGGGATAACAAAGCGATTTACAATATGATGGGAGGAAGGACAAAAGCAAAATCTATAACAATAGTATAACAAGTAGCCCCTGAGGATCCGTTGGTCCCAAATTCTCAATCCTGCCTCCCCACTTATTAATAAAATTAGTTTATTAAACGCAAATCACTTTAGTTCTCTGTGCATCAGTTCCTTCGTATTCCTTTAGAGTGCTGACCACCAATATTAAATATGTAAAAAAAAAATAAGAAAAATATATATATATATGTACAAAAAGCGCTAGACAGGGAAAAGAAGATAGGGAAGCGTACTACTCGCCAAAAAAGCGCTTCAAAACCCCATCAGGGGTAGCAAGCGCTATATAAATACAAACCTCTTTCCCTTTTCTATCCCGCCACCTACCCTTCTCTATCAAAATAACTGACTAACATATCCACCACTCAAATTAATTTCATGTTTCACCATACTAATTCAACACTAATCCTTATGGGTTCCAGAGTAGTGTGCCACTCGCCAAAAAAGCGCTTCAAAACCCCATCAGGGATAGCAAACACTATATAGATACAAACCTCTTTCCCTCTTCTATACCACCACCTAACCTTCTCTATCCAAATAACTGAATAACATATCCCCATTACTTCATATTTCACTATATTATATTTCAACACTAATCCTTTATAGTTTCCGGAGTAGCATGCTACTTGCCAGAAAAGCGCTTCATCACCCATCAGAGGTAACAGGTGCTATATGAATGCAAACCTTTCTTCCCCTTCTATCTCTCCGCTATCCTTCTCACTCCAAATAACTGACTAATATCCATCACTCAACTTACTTTTATATTTCACCATACTAATTCACCACTAACCCTTTATGGGTTTCCGGAGTAGCGTGCTTCAACACCCCATCAGGGGTAACAAGCGCTAAATAAATACAAACCTTTTTGTCCTTTTCTATCCTTCTGCTAGCCTTCCGAATCCAAATAGCTGACTAACCTATCCACTACTTAAAATTTACTAGCATGTTTCACTATACTAACACTAATAATCTATGGGTCCCGGAGTAGCGTGCTACTCGCCGAAAAAAAACGCTTTGACGCCTCATCAGGGGTAGTAAGCGCTATATAAATGCAATTACAATACAATATATGATTTATTTTAAATGAAAAATACAATGCACTAATGGCATATCTGAGCCTAATTTTGGGCTTTAGGCTGCATATTTATATACAAGTGTATATATATATTTTTTTTTAGAGTTTTATATAGCACGCACTAGACCCGGGACATCGGGGAACAGAGCGCTTTACATGAGTACCAGTTTCGTTATAGAGGGACACATTCACTTTTGTTAGGCACGGGGAGATTAAGTGATTTGCCCAGAATCACAGGATGTTGAGCCTTGTTACCGAGACTCAAACCCGGTTACCCAGCTCCGAGGTTGACCTCTCTAGCCGTAAGGCTACATCCTATGCATACGATATATATATATTGATGTATGTTCACACAGGACCAGTCCTTAGATTTGGTTAAACATGCATTAATATATATATATATTTATATGCATATATTGTTGTTAAGGCTCCAGGGTTTCTGCACGTGGGCGGGATTATTCAATGCTTATTACTATTGATGAGTATCCCCTAGAAGAGAAGGTGCTGGAACTTTTAGATGATCTGGAACCACCAGAGAGTTCTAATTTCTGAGCAAGATATCAAGAGGTTTGGAAGTGAAGGGGTTTGGAAGTGCAGGGCTTTGTGGGTCATGCAAGCATTTGTTTTGATGTATTCTTGCATCGTAAAGGAGCAGGTTAAGAGACTTCAGATCCGGGGGTTTGGTTGTTTCTTTTTGAGCCGGTGATGATCTAGCAGCAGAGTTCACCAAGGCTCTAAGAGAAGTAAGTATGGATCAGGGCAGAGCAGAGAGGGAAAATGATTGAAATTGGTCTAATAATCGGAAATTATCAATTTACTTACTGAGTTGGATGTGAACACATTTTTCAAGGAGCTTCGCCATGGTAGGAATACTGAAGATAGGTCGGAAGTTGTTTAAGTCAGTTTGATCTGCCTTTTTTTTTTCGGGATGGTGGAAACCTGACCGGACTTTAGGCAGTCAGGATAATGCCTTGAAGGAGGGAGGCATTAACAATCTTTGTCCAAAGTGGGAAAAATGCGGGTATGATCTACTTTAAGAAGTTGGGCGGTAGAGGGTCATTGACCTGGTTTGAGGGTTTGGGGTTTGTTAGAATATTATGAATGGTATTTTCCTCAAAAGTTTTTAAAGAGTTCCATGAACTGTGATCTTATTGATATTCTAGGGGTCTGTACTGATAAAAACCATGTGGATCAGAAGTATAGTCCATGTTCTCATCCATGGACAGCATGACCCGGTCAAACCACTTTTCCTACATTTTGCGATATGACCAATAGTGTGGTCCTTTTCAATAACAGTTAGTGACCTCACTCACAGCTGCAAAGACTTACATCCTGCGCCACTGGAAGAAACCAGACTTACAAAGAGTGGTTGGATGAGTTAGCTAGGACACTGACTGGCTGTGATTGTGTTATCTAGAAGACAAAAGATGTGATTACTTTTTTTTTTTCACCAGGTGTTCTAACCCTTGCTCAGAATCTCAGCTGCATCTACCTTGCCATGATCTTGCCCTGTGAGGACTTGACTCCTGATGAGCTGCTGCCCTTGTTTGTCTTGCAACTTCTGTCTAGTGAAATGGCTCTTGTATGATATCTCTATCGCTTTGGATTATCATGTAATAGTTTCTACCTTTTTACAGGAAAGTGTGTGGCTTGGGAGAGATTTAATGGGAATTTGGGTTAAACTGTATTATTTGACTGAAAGTATATGGCATTGTGCTCTGCTGCGTTACTTTTAAAGTATTTTAGCGCCATACACTTCTGACTGCCCTATATGAGTTCTGCTGGAAACCTTTGTGAACTTCGTTTTCTTTGTTTAGTGCTCGTTTTGCACCCTCATAATCATCTTTTTAGAAAGATGAGAGGATATTGCTTAAAAGGGTTTGGCTTAATGAAAAGCCTGCTTTCGGTCTTTAATGAATATGAGCATATTTTACAGTGACTAAAAAATAGAGAGAAATGTATGTGCACTGAAAAGCAATAAGCGGTTTGGTAAAATAAAACACACATGCTTTTTTTATAAATATCAGGCAGGATTCAGCAACCACAACAAACACTATCAACTAGGTGAAATCACAAAAAAATCATATCGCCACAGAGCACAACTGTCTCAAAAGTTACCTGCATTTGTGTTTGATCCCTGGAGGAGCACAGTCAAGGTTTCCATCACCAGCAAAGCAAGCCGTTTCTGGTCCTCTGCAGAGCAGCTGTTGGACAGATCCTCTGCAACAAAAAGCACAACATCTTTAGTAATAGAATAAGCATGATCTCTGCTGCTCATGCTGGCTCTCTCTACCATAGAGTGCCTTATACATTATCTGCTTCTCAACTGTTACAATTCCTATCAGTTTTGGGGCCCATCAGAGGGCCCATCGATAAACATTTGATTGTCACTAGGAAAGAATTTCAGTTTAGGGACATATTGTTCTTGTTCCATCAAAAAAACAAATAAAACATTAACAGCAAAAAATGGGGACCAGCGTTAACAATGTGGGATTGCAAACTGTAAATAAACTATTAACTTAAAGTAATACGCCCTGTTAACCCGAAGAAGGGCTGGGTTTAATATGCTAACATATACAGCATTGGTATATTAGAGCAAGACACAGAAAAAAGCTAGCATGAGGGACGGAGAGGGGTAAATCTATCTGTAAAGCAGTCCCCGATGCAGTTCAATGCAAGTTCTCAATTGGAGTTGGAAGAACACCCCCAAACAACCAACAGCATTAGGTGGGTGATGAATTGTCCACTGGGTTGAGCAAGGACATGATTGACAAAGTCTCAAGCCAATGCCTGATCAAAAAGGCCAATGGTTTAAATAGCTGGACCCAAATCCACTCTATGTATATTATTAGCAACAGGTCTGTCTGACAATTGTACTGTTAAAACTCAGACCTAAAAATGCTAACATAGGCATAATACTTGAATACAAGCATGTGACTTATTGCTAAATTCAGTCAGTTGTTTATCGAGATCAAGCGTTACTCATACCAGCGCTAGCTCACCTTTTAAGTCTAAATATGGAAAAATCAACATATACTGTGAGATGATTTGTTTGCACATGTAAACAAGTGAAAGACATTAGAGATGAAAGATTACTAGTTTATTGAGCTTCCAAAATTGAAAAAACTATTAAACTGTGTCAAACTCATATACACAAGGGCAAGAGGGTCTCAATCGTGGTGGAAAACCAAGAGGTCACTGCTGAGAGGTAACATGAATTGGTGTGCAATAGTCGTGAACAAAAGTGCCCATGAATTTGTAGAGTTGTTCCTTACAACTGCTGTTCTGTATGATTGGTCCACTAGGTCTTGCAGACCATACCAAGGAAAGTATTCAACAAGTTTGGGGTGCCCCACCTTTTGGGGTAAGCCTTGAGGAGCAATGTGTAAGGTGGTAGGCTTTAGCAAAAAAAGGAATGACTTTACCACTGACAAACACCTACGAAAAAACGTTTGGACGCCTTCGGGCAGCAATTCGCGCTCTATAAATCTACATCCATTCCATTCCATTCCAAAAATAAAATCACTATTTGTCAAAACACTTCTCGAATGTGCTTTTTGAAGCAGTAACTAAAATCAGCACAATACCTGAAATGCTAAATACTCAAACATCTCAACGTGGTTGTATCAAACAAGACTTTGGGCCTTATGTGACCTGAAGCCCTTCTCTTGCAAGACTTCTTTGTTATTTGTTATTACATAGACCTGATGCACAAGCAAGCTGAAAGCTCTTTGAACCTCATAACTATTCAATCAATCCCACCAGGACAAGGGGGCCCTCAGGACTCAGCCCACTTTTGACCTAAGGGTTCAATTATGATTACATCTGAATGAGCACATAATACTTCCAACCTGCTTTTGCTTTCTACATCCACATGCCTCACCAGTCAAGGAGACACTACACAACGTGAATATAATAGGTGTTAGCACCAGTACATTTATAGCTTTGTGTCCTACAGATCAATGGTCCACATAATTTAAAGCAGTGATAACATTAAAAGCCACCACTGCCATGTGCATTACATCCTGTATCACTCACTGATTTCCACTACAGAGGGTGAAACCTCAATCCTGAGTCAATGCACATCCAATCGGGACCATGCCAGCATCAGTAACATTTTCTAAGTACCTGTCACCGACCAATGCTGGACATCTAAGAAAGATATGTATTCTTATGTTCCTGGAGTTGCTTCCCAAAGCAATGCAAGGTTTGGCCAGGAGGATCTGCACGATCTGAGAAGCCTCCAGCTGCGCCTTTCATTTCTCAGTTCCTGTGAAATTTACACTCACAGTTGAGAATGAAAAACAAGCATTTGCAATGCAAAATGTCTCACATTTGCGAGAGTTTAAGCTATCGGCATTGTAAATGACAAGGCCTTTTATTTATCCGTTTTGCTAATTAACACAAGTAAAGGGCATTGTCATGTATAATGCCAATAGCTCAAACCTTGTAAATGTGAGGCATATTTAAAGAAGCGGCCTCCATGGTCCTAAGCTGCTCCGAAAGGGAAAGCGCGCATGGCGAGCTGAATGTTGCAGGAAAGCATGTTGTGCCTGCAGCGGAGAAACTGATTAAAGAAAATAGTGCTTACAGACTAAAAAATACGTACCGTGTAACAACCAAAGTAAAAGGGACAGTCCTCATGGGAGCTTACAAATGAAGACAAGGCGGTACTAAGGAGGGACTAACAAGCCTATTAACGAATCATAAGCCAGCATTTATGAAGGACAATGCACAAGCCAATGACAAATATGGGGGGAGAGTGGGCAGGGCTTCAATTCCATACTCCAATACAGCATGCCGCAGAGCAGCACATGTGCTGCCCAGGCTCGACCTAAAAACGGATGTAAGAGTAGCACAAAACTGCTTTTGCGGGTGACTCTATTACTCTTACTCCACAAGTTCTTTTACCTTTTCAATGAGTTTCTGCTGACCCATCAGCAATATGCCAAAACACATACCAATGGGGTTATTTTATCAGGAAAAGAAGTTGCAAGAACACTTTTCTGTGCAGGAATAGCGCTCGACCAGTATAACACGCATGTGTGGTGCCAGCGTGCAAAGCTCTAATTTAACATTTTTAAAGCTGCTTCTGCCTAACCACTCGATGGCATGGTACCATAGCAGGAAAACATTTTTTTTTTTGCAAGGATTAAAAAAAGAACCTAAATAATAAACATTACATAGCAAAAGCTCTCAAGAAATTATAAGCTTCTTTGCTGTGCTTGCCATTGTTTAATGTTTCATATATGTGTTGTCTATATAATAAGATACACCAAACACCACTATCATCTATGTTTATTGAACTAAAGCATACTTCTCCCAAAATCACTCTAGAAAATGTATGTCCACACTCTCATGACGTTTTAAAATTCATAATCTTACAGTGTGAAATTTAAAAACATCATTACACCTCAGTTTTATGTGCCAAACCTAAGTTGCACAATACTCATCCATTCTGCCCTCAGAGATACTAGCTATGCCCAAATTAACAAAGTGTGCTTACAGTTGTGTGGCTGTGGCCACTCTAGTGTCAGGAGACCCTCTCCCTAGTCTTCTTTGTCTGTACCCAATCAGAAGAGGAGGCGGGCTAAGACTTTGGCCTACCCTATCCAAAAATGTGGTGGAAGAGGGTAACTATTGTAAAACAAATCTCCCTCTTTCGAAATAAGTGACCAAATCCAACAATCAACCCTTGAGCATTTACTTTCATATCTAGAATTACAGCATGAGAAAAAGAAAGCCCTTCAAAGGCCTGTCCACGAAAGAATAAATGAAAGCCAAATTGTATTTACATGTAACTGTGTACACAACAGGGTAAACTCTTTCTGGTTTGCAGACAGACCAGAAAAGAAGAACAAGCATTTGCAATGCAATAGGTATTTATGAGAGTTTGAGTTATTGGCATTGTAAATGACAATGCCGCTTATTTAGGTGTTGTTTTTGAAACAGATAATTAAAAGGCATTGTCATTTACAATACTAACAGCTTAAACTCTCGCAAATGCAAGACCTATTGCATTGCAAATGTGTGCTATACATTTTTTTAAAATGCATTAGGAGAGAGCGTGCCCTGCCTGCAACAGCAGGCAGAACAAAGTTATTTGTGAAAATAGTGCTTGGAGGCTTAATTAAAGCCTACGGAGCAACAACACATGTAACAGAGGGAGTCGCCATGGGTGGTTACAAAATAAGACAAGGCGGTACTAAGGAAGGATTACTAAGCCTTTTGAACAATGAACAGCCACAGCTTACAGTTGACAATGCCACAAGCCAATGAAGAATGTGAGCAGCAGTGGGCGGAGCTTCAGTCCCTACCTCAATACAGCATTCCTCGCAAAGCAGCGCATGCGCTGCCCAGGCTTGACCTCAAAACTACACAGTCACTATTGTGACCCCAAGGGTGATACACAGAATATCAAATGCCATCAATAAAACAGTCTAGTACACAGACGGCTAACAATGCATAAATACTGGTGTTGCGGGGATTCTGCTCATACACAGTACTGTGCACAGAGACCCAGGACCTCAGTGAATTGTGGTGTACCAAAAAACTCACCTCAGTACCTAGAACCCCTAACCGACTAGCATCAGTGTCTCATTAGCTCTCCGTTCTATAGCGAAGCTACCAATGATTAGACAACCCAGAACATGCGACTTAGATTACTCTCAGGAATGGTGGGAATCAAGAACACTCTTTTGTTTGTCATTCTCATACCAGTCCACAACGTGAGTAAATAGAGACACAGAAAAGTTTAAAATGTTTATTTTAACGATGTGCTCTAAGATGCAGTATTTTTGCTAACATAAGCAGGCGTATGATTAAAAATAATACGATCAGCATTGTTACAATTCCATAAAACACAAAGGGAGAAATCATATATAATGCTAGCGGAAACAGGACCTATAGTGCCTTATGTACCACCCTCCCCAGCTAGGAACTAGGTTTTATAATAAAAGAAGGTCTCTTAGGCTTGAATGGGAAACCCCATAGCCCCAAAATCAGCAGAAGTGAAAAGGATTTTCTCCAAATGCCCTAATCATGCATGCAGTGCAATATTAAAGGCGCTAGAATTTCAGTTAGCTGCATCTGTGTGCATGTTGTGTATAGAGCACGGGCCGATCAGTCCGAATAACAGCTTACATTGTTATGGTACCCATGGAGGCTTCTGCACACACTGTACAGACTGAGGTCGCAATGCAAGTCTAGAGATGTTGAAAACATGTCTTTCTCGTGTGAAGAAAATTCAAGCAGGCTAACTTACAACAACAGATACATGCAGCGTCGTCTGCAAAATGGCAAAATGCGTTTAAACGTCTAATAAGCTTATGCTAACATAGCAATGTGTGCACACAAGGCCCTGCCTTCACTACACTGGCCATTCTTCATCTCTGTTAACTTCAACACTACATCTTCATAGAGAGTTTCTGCCCTCTAAAGTGACGAGTAAACTGAGCCACGCGTGTATATATTTTTTTATTCTG
This sequence comes from Lissotriton helveticus, assembly GCF_964261635.1. Classification (NCBI taxonomy): domain Eukaryota; kingdom Metazoa; phylum Chordata; class Amphibia; order Caudata; family Salamandridae; genus Lissotriton; species Lissotriton helveticus. The sequence goes on along the minus strand of NC_136059.1, from coordinate 1,352,147,961 downwards.
GGTCCATGTGGAAGTCAATTACAGATGGCCATGCTTTGGGACCCTATCCAGAAGTCCCTAAACATTGTGCAACAAGCTCTAATTGGAGGAAATAGAAATTGCGTACAAGTGCATGCCGAAACCTAAAAATAGAATCAGCACTGATCCAAGATATAGTGATTACAGTGCTTATCTTTTCAATGTGCCTAAGAATGCTACACTCACTTTCCCTTCATTCCCCTCAATTGATGCTCCTTTGCATACTTAAGATATATTTCCTGAGAAGACCGCCTGGGCATCTGAATGCATGGAGCGTGTAGGAGTAGAACTCAAGAAAGAAGGGGGTAGCCAACGGCCCTTTGAGAACAGTAAGACAAGTTGTCTATTGAGCCTGGTCATTAAAGGCCTACTTGCCGCATGGGAAAGTTTTAAACAGAAGAAAGCTTTGTAATATGTTTGTGCAATCAGAGTAACCTGATTTTCCAATGAGCCTGCAAACATCGGAGGTCAATACAGCGCACAATGCAGGCTGAGCTTCTCCAATGCCCAGGGTGCGTTCAGCTGGACACAGCGAGTTGACATACATTGAACAAAACAGGCAGAAACAATTACACACATATGTCTGGAGGGGAAAAATGGGCGCGCGAAGGGACATGGAGGCAATAAACGATGCTGCAAAACACATCTAGTTTGCAGTGAAGTCCTTTGTTGATCCCTAAGTCAGCGGGAGATGTACATTACAATTCATGCCCTCCTGTTCTGTGCAATGATTTACATACAGTAACTCCAGATCCCCTGGCATATAAAACACAAAGATGATCGAGATGGCATGTTGGAGTGGTTTGAAGATCACCAAATTAGGGCCTTGGGAGGCTGGTGCCAACGGTCACGTGAAAGGCCAAGCCCGTGGCATCTTCCAGAAGGGCTCACGAGCCGGTAATGATGGGCTGCATTGATGGATAATGCACCCACAGTACCGCAGCTTTGCTGATACTGCAGGGTTCACAACCAATGTCACGGAGGCTGACAGGAGAGAAAATGCGCAGGCGGCCTTACACAGGTGAACTCCGCACGAAGGAAAGACGGTCTGTATTTTTGAGGGCTCGGTGACACTAGACGGCCTCTTTAGCACAATTGCTCTCCAACTGCCCACGACTAGAACCCCATAGTAGAATCTACTGCAACTCTAATTCACGTACCAGTCCACGGGCATTGCCCAATCGACAGACGGTGAAATACGCCCGCGCGTCTGTTAATTGTTGTAGCTATCTCATAAGAAAGAGGTACATCTTAAGAAATTGTTGTGATTTCAGAGTTATTCTAGAGATAGAGCACTCTGAATCTCCACATGCACCCACACCAATACACTCTCGACAAAGAAAGCATTTTTCCATAACATGCCCGGTTCTGTTGGGAGTCTCGAGGGTTCAGGCAGGGGCTTTATTTGACTTTAAACAGACAAATGTACCTCCTATTTAGTTTTGTGAAGAGAGGACATCCACTTTGCAGATCCCAGTATTCTCCTTTGCGTTTATCATTTAAACACAGGGGTCGAGCTATCAATGGTGCAGCAGGTGCAGTGGCACCGGGGCCGAGGGATACCTGGGTCCCACTGCCCAACTTTAACTCTCTTTCACTATTAAACAAGACATTCAAGGGGCCCATTTATCTTGGATGAATTCTGGCCCATGGGACCCTTGCTACGCTCTTCTGACAGTCAGGCACTCGGGGCCACAAGGATTTTGAAAGAGTGCTGTCAGTCGTCTTTCTTCTGCCAGCCGGCGTAGATTTTGTAGTATGGGGATATATGATCTCGCTAAAGGGTTTTTGTAACAATTTCGTATTATTTGTAACCTAGACGATAACTCCTTTGCACAAGGTTCATATAAGTCATGCTCATAGTCTAGCCTGGAGTCAACTTTTATCTGTGCAGTATCTCACCTCCACTCTTCTGCTGGTAGCGACTGGAATCTTCCCGGTAATCTGATATAGTATCTGTAGTTATTGCAAACATTATTCATCTGGACGTTCAAGGACAACGTGGAGTGGAGTATTACATCTAACGTTTTCACTTACAACTTAGGGAGAGTTGTGCAACCTTCGAAGAGCGCACTGTTTTTAACTGAAGATATTTTTTTAAATCATGTTTGTGGAGGAGGGCTAAGCTTTTATTAACGTACTAAAGTTCATGCAACGTGCAGCATTTTTTTTATCATTCAGTCTTTAATAGAGTAAATACTTTGATTAACATTACACTATGGTCTTCGTAAATTTCAACTCTGTATGTCGTCCATATAATTGTCAAATACCAGATATTTCTCAATCTACAAATTGTGCAATAAATGAAAGACTATTGCCCTTAGCAGGTGCATTTGGACTAGGGCCATTTGCTGATCTCAGCTACATAAACGTGCATGGTCATACTGGCATTCAAGTTGCAGCTTACGGGTTTGATGGGGCGGCTGTGAACGCGACTAAGACTGGACTGATACCCAATGAGCTTCATTCTTCTGGACAGGATAAAAGGTCAGGGATGCTTTCCAGATTTCAAGAGAAGAAGACATTTTACAAGGGTTCAACTTCACGCAGGATGACAATCCTACTTCAAGGTCAGTGAGAAATGAGGTTTTTGAAAGTAATTTGGAAACGAAACCTTGATACACACCAGAGTGTCATCAGCATGTTCATAGACAGATGCTCTGCATCGAGACAAACCTGAGATCAGTGTACACAGTAGTTAGCCTTCATGGTTAACATCATGAGAGACAATCCATGAGGCACTCAGCAGCTTAGCAGCAATGAGTGACCATCTTAAGGATTCTATAAAAACACAATGGCCCATGCTTTTGAATAGGGACGAAAACCATCTCAAATCAGGTCTGCCTGTATGTCAAGGAGTGGACGCTGAAAAGTCTGTTTATTTCCTTCTTCACCGCCCGAGGAAAGGGGAGCTCCTCCCAGTAGCAACGGTGACGCCCTGCACTTAGATATACAAATGAAAGTTGTAGATGTCTCCTTAAGTGGGGCCCAGGTAGAAGAAAAAAATACAGAAGGATAAAATACCTATTTGGCAATCATATAGGTATTGATTGAAGATGATGAATAATGTAGACGTACACAAGTGAAGCATAAAATAGTCCCTGACATCAAGGAAGAGGAAAGAGCCAATCAAGAAATCCAGAATTAAATCTAAAGAGAAGTTCAGCTGCAAATGAGCAAACACCAAGGACAAAAACAGAAGCAAGTGGGTGATGACAGAAAATAAGGGAACAAATGTCTTATGATGCACGTTTCTCTCATTTATGCTACTTTCATATAATAGAAACAGACTTCACAGGACAATACTAAACTTGGGATTGGGAACGTCAGATAAAATCCTCTGATCAGACCACCATCTTAGAAAGGGCAATTAATAAGGCTAAGACCAGACCCATTAAAAAAATGTTATTGTGTTGGCTTAGAATAGGAAGAAGCAGCCGAAGTACAGCATATTTTGTCACATGCTAAACTCCACGGTCTAACTGTTGAGCTTACTGTCAGACACTCCCTCGGAGGTGGGGAGCACCCCTCAGAGTAATCGCACCTGTAAGCACCAGCACAGTCCAGGCCGTGCAGACACTCTGCCACATGCTCAGTGTGGTGTCCTGCTACAGGCTCCCTGTTTTTTTGGTAATCAAAATGTCTTCCTCGAAGGCCTTGCAACCTCTGGTAAGTTCTCAGCGTGGATATGACACTTTCAACTCCATGTTCCCTCATTACGAATATTGTGGGACAGGAAAATTTGCCAAGGTACAGCTTTTGCGTCAGCAATAAAAGGGACACTAATTTAGCCAATCAAATTTATTGAACAAGAATTTGGTAACTTATTTGTTGAATCCATATATGGGCATTCTGGGATCAAGAGGTCTAGGATTATACCCTTAGATTCACGTAATTTAAAATGTGTTTTCTTTTTGGGAGGCATTGGCTGTTTAATATGCCTATTGCAGTTCTATATATCTGTGCTGGGTTCTCTCTAACCATTCATCCTGGACGTTATTTTATCTGTGGTACGATTCATCTTTACAATAATGGCTTAAGTCAATATCTGTAAACACATTAGCAAAACGTATCTTACTAAGAATTAGCTAACATCACAGCTTAATTTGCTGAAGACCTTATATCATCCAAGTTGGTAAGCACTTGATCCCCCACTCTCCTCTCATATCAATCCATTATCATTCAGTTTCTCTCGCACAGCATTTCCCATCACCTTTAAAGCTAGTGCAATGCTTTCCTTTCTGATAAAGCATTACAATTAGTCTCTTGTTTAAAAAAAAAATCATCCTTACTGAACTCCAGGAACCCATCATAAATGTTAACCTCCTATTCCACTACCAGTCTGTATTCCAGTGGAAGTGTAGCACAGAGATTGCAGGTACTTCTTGATGCTCTGCGGGTTCCATCTTTCTGGAATGCATTATTCTTCCTTCTGTTGTTCTCTTCAGTGGCTTTTGACACAGTCTACCCTAAAACCCATACGTTTGCTACATACGGGTGGTATCCTAAATTCTTACTAAGGCCTTGCTAACAAATGGGGCTAGCGTTTCCGATTTAACTCCTATTTCAATGGAAAGACCAACTAAATTGATATGCTATGACAAATAATGTGTGTGTGGATAAATGGAGTTTGAAATAGTTTAAACACGTTATCCCATCTCAGCGTAACTTTAACCTGCTATAGCCAGAACAAGCAGATATTCTGGACACTGATAGGATTAGGAACTAGACAGGCTATTCTGGAAGATGTAATTGCACATTATGCAATAAACAGAGAGTCACTCGGGATTCAACAACGGATAGAGCACCTACCTTATCAGAAGATGCAGTCAGACCACATTAAATTTATGGAGATAAATGAAGCACTGAAAGTATCTAACAGCTAAAAAGCACGAGGGCTAGATACAAATCCTATGCCTTTATTATACAGGGGGATCAGTCATCTGCTCGAGACTAGGACCTTGCCATGTTGATCTACAGCAGAAATGTTACCGGGGTATTCTGGTTAATCAAAAGTACCACAAGACACGCCTAACTTCCAGGGACCAATACTACCTAAATCCACAAAAGCACTCAAGCAGTTTCCTTCTAAATTTCTGAGCAATTTCATAACTTCATTCACAAATGAGATCTGTATGTATTAGGACTCATTACAAAATTCAACTGCATCCTAACGGCCAATAAAGATTTTTCTAGTGTAACCAATATTGCTATCAAATCCAGGATCCGGGTAAATAACCTATACTGCAGAATGGAGGGACAGAAATATTTTTTGCACAATGTCGGAAACATTCAGAATATATAAACACAAGCATTTGCAATGCAATAGGTCTCGAATTTACGCTACTTTGAGCTATTGGCATTGTAAATGACTATGCGATTTATTTATGTTTTTAAAACAAAAACATAAATAAAAGGCATTGTCTTTTAAAATGCCAATAGCACAAACTCGCGTAAATGCGAGACCTATTGCATTGCAGATGCTTGTTTCTTATTCTCCGTATTTAACTTTTTAGTTTTCTCTAGCACAATCACATACTTTGTCTACAAAATTCTTCAAAAGGTGTGGCTAACATAGGCTGGAAGGGAACAGCAGAGATTAACACTAGGGGAAACAACCCATTAAAATAGCAAATTACTTCAAAAGTTATTTTGACGGCAGACTGATAAGCTGTTTATGTTCCATGTTCGTAATCATGGGTTTAAAATACATCACTTCCCAAATGACATAGCCCACGAAGATAAAATGATTTGCTCAGGATCACACAATATAATTTGAAGGTTGGGGTTAAAGCACAAATTTACCAGGCTCCACAGCTAACAATTTACTCACTAGAGGCAGGCAGAGATTCACAGGATGATAGGCATGTAAGTAGGAAGCAGGCAGGCTAGGAGCGCACAGTTTGCAGGATCCTTAACATGCTTGTATTCTCGCATCAGGGTACACAGGCAACGCTCTCAGTACAGGGTGAATGCTGTCTGTCTAGCGCAGAGCCTTGCAGTGCACCCAGTCAGGTCAGAGAGGTGGGGAGGGGTAGAACCCGTGCCTGTGGTGGTACCTTGAATACCTCAGGTTTCAAGGCTCATTACAGAGGCAGAGGGCAAGGGCTGGGTGGACAGCCCACCTGAATGTGAATTTAGCCACTCAGGCTACATCCCCACAGGAAATGCCAGAACCCTGCACCCATCTTGTTAGAGGCACTCCCGAGCATTCTCCGGCCTTATCTCGGTGCACCAGAGCACCTCTTCCCCTGCGGTCCATGGGCTCGTGAGAGAGGAGCGAGGGAGCCGCAGGTCATGGTTTCTTATCAGCTCTGTCCCGGATAGGAGTGCCAGGGCAGCGGCAACAAGGGTACCGCAAAGCCACCCCGTCACAGCCTCGCGTCTCTTCGCTCTCCTGTGTCCCGGCCACAGAATACGGGTCTCCTGTCTTTGTGGGAAGGCTGCCGCCTTACAAGCTGCGCGATGCCTGCCCCTTTTAATCAAGGGTTTATCCCTGTAGTTCCTGATACCGACGTGCCCGCAGCTCTAAGCCTCTGGTGCCAGATGAGCTGCGGCCGCTCCCGGCTGAGCCATCCTCTCTGGACTTCCTTCCTCTGCTCCGTGGCCCAGGACAGGCCCAAGCACCGGGCTGTTCACACAAACCCAGACGCAGCGTCAGAGTTACACTGTGACCAGACCACTGGTAGAGACGGGATTTCAACCAGGGTCAGACATCAGCAGAGGTATAACGCAAAAGGGTGCGCCTCCATCCTGACGTACGGGGTGAAGGGCCCCTAAGACACCCATATCTCACAGTCACTTGTAGGCCTATGGCTGAACAATGGGCTCCGTGGAGGTTGGAGCACCCCTGAGCCGCAGAGGCTGGAAAGGCCTGCATTACACCCCCAAACTTAGACAGACACGGCTGTCCGGCTGAACGTGCCCCTCCCAGCCCTTCGATAGGTAGAGACGGTTGTCAAGGGGCAATAAAAACTGCCATAATTGGAGAGCAGAGGGCTCATCGCACTCCTGTGCCCAGGTGTGACTGCACCTGCTGCACTGTCGACAGCAACCTCCCAAAGAGGTGTAACTTCACAGCACAGACTAGTAACCTACACTTAGTTCATCGCAAGGGTCACAAACAAACCTTCCCCTTTGCTGTGAGTGAAAGAAGCGAGCGGGCTTCTTTAGCAAGCTGATAATTAAAAGACAAATTGGTAACTGTTTTAAATTGAGCGCACAGCTGAGTATAGGATATTAATACAGTAAGTAACAATGGTGCTCTAAATGATAGCTAGTCAGTTACCACGACTATCTAATGAAAACAACATTGAGCAAGAAGCAGGCTGGCAACACTACACCTCTTAGTGAAACTGAAGCATCTTCCAGCAACATATCGAGTGATGACAGTGAGGAAACACCAGTTACAGTAACAACCACTCCTACACCTGAATCTAATTTTTTAGAGGAGGTTCACCGCTTACGGAGGGGGAATCGGGAAACTGGCAGAAATCGGAATACAAACATAAGAGGACCAGAAGAGGCAGGAGAGGAAGAGGGAGATCAAGGGACAAGGATCAAGAGAAGTTTGAGGTCATGGAAGCCACAGCCCTAAGAGGTGTAACTGAAGTAAGTGATATAGAAATAATTAACTTATCTGACCAACAACTGTCTCCAGATATGATCTGTGTTCTTAAAAAAGGTTTAGGGTTCTGTCCAGCTAGGAGGCAAGACTGGGTGATGACCAAGATAGATCTTTTTAAATTCACTAGGAGACTTAAATTGAAAAAATTCTTTTGTAACATTCCAGAGAAGAAAGGGATACCTACAACCAAAAACTTGAGTAATTTAACTATACAACAACTAAAAGAGACGCAGCTCCTGTTATCTCTAACAGAAACAGAGGATGACCCTGCTACACTAGTTAAAATCATGGAAGATTTAGAAGTTGAACGTTATATGACAGAAAGCAGCGGTCTTAAAACAGGTTCCAAATGGACCCCAAGGCTTACACAAGGAAATTCTATTGATGTATTCTTTAAGGCTGTCAGTCAGGATATAGACCGAGAACTAGAACATAAACATCAAAGTTACTTGCATCCTAGAGATGATAATCTTACACCAGGAGAAAGAAAAGCTCTACATGAGCTTTTTAACAATAAGGATATTATAATCCGAAGAGCCGATAAAGGAGGTAACCTGGTACTACAAAATAGTGTAGACTATAAGAATGAAGTTCTATCACAACTGAATGATAGACGCTACTACATTAGACTAGAGTCTAATCCAATGAAGACCTTAGTAGAATTAGTCAACACTAAGGTGAGGGAATGGTATGAACTATCCTTGATAGATCATGATGAATATCTTTATTTACAGACTACTCATCCTAGATCACCATGTCTTTACACTTTACCCAAGGTCCACAAATCCCGAGACAAACCCCCTGGCAGACCTATAGTCTCGGGCATTGGTGGACCAACTGAACACCTGTCCGAATACATTGATATTTTTCTGAGGTACTTTGTACAGAATTTACCATCCTTTGTTATGGATACAAAATACATACTCAACATATTAAATGATATTACATGGGAAGAAGGGATGATTTTAGCCACACTGGATGTGGTTTCCCTTTATTCTAATATTGATCACACTTTAGGAATTAATGCTCTTGACTTCTTTCTTAGCAAGCGAGCTGCTGAATTTTATGATCATTCACAAATGCTGTTACAAATGACGGAACTTGTATTGAAAAACAATGTTTTTCTGTTTGACGGTACTTGGTATCGCCAAGAACTGGGGACAGCGATGGGAGCCAGATTTGCTCCGTCTTTTGCCAACCTATTTATGGGTTGGTATGAGGCGGAGCGAATCTGGGGACCCAGTAACAAGGAATGGATCCAGTATATTCATTACTGGGGTCGTTTCATCGACGACTGTCTGCTTATCTGGACCGGATCGGTAGAACAACTACATGGATTCTTTGATTATCTAAACGATAATACGTATAATCTGAGGTTTACAACGCAGTATGACTACAATAAGATTACTTTTCTTGATGTGGAGCTATTTGTGCATGCAGGTAAACTCAACAGTAGAATGTACAGGAAACCCACTAGCTGTAATTCAGTATTACATGCTAAAAGCTGTCACCCAACAAATCAGATAAAATCTATTCCTTATGGAGAGATGGCGAGAGCCAGGCGAAATTGTTCACTAAATCAAGACTTTCAAGAGAACTTGTCTGACATATCCTTGAGATTTGGAAAGAGAGGATATGATAGCAAAACCATAGACACAGCTTTAAATAGAGCAAAGAAACTAAGGCGTAAAAACACCTTGAAAGTCAAATCACATAAGATGGAAAAAGATGGAGAAATAAAGGTGAGAATGATTACTAACTATAGTACAGAGAGTAATAAACTGTACTCTATTCTGAAAAAACACTGGAACCTACTAAAACTTGATCAGGACATTACCCCATATGTTACTCAATACCCTTCGCTAACTTTTAGGAAAGGGCTTACTCTGTCCAACCTACTCAGCCCTAGCTACCCGACTAAACCTGTAAAAAAGGACTGGCTGTCGAAATTTAAAGGTTTCCACAAATGTGGTAGATGCTCATCATGTAGATGGGCAAAGAAAAAAGTAGTGAGTTTCAACTATAATGGTACAGGAGAGTATACTATTGAGACGTTTATTAATTGCGACACAACCTTTGTGGTTTATGCTATTGTGTGTAGCTGTGGGAAGATCTATATTGGGAGTACCAAGAGAAGACTAAGGGACAGGATGGCAGAACATTTTAGAGCCATTATACAAGGTGACACTAGGTATCCAACCGCAGCACATCAGATAAGGAACTCGGAAGACAGGAAGAAACATATATTCACTTATCATGGCATTGATCACTTGGATACTGATCCAAGAGGTGGCAATAGAACCCTGAAACTTAGAAGAATGGAAGTTACATGGCTTATTAAATTAAAAGCAGTAGAAATGGGGTTAAATGTTGATCACGAATATGAATTTTTCTTAGGTAATGATTGACTTTGATTAACCTTAGAAGCCTGTTGTGTACGATAGCTCTATTCATCTGGTATACTTTTCATGGCATGTATGTGTTCTATTCGTTCTGTTCTTTTAATATGAGAGATAATGTATACTATTGATGTTTGTCTTTAGATACCTGAGAACTAGAACTATAATTTAGATATCAAAGGATAAATGATATATTGATTTACTGCGTGATATTTGTGTACATATGAATGAATGTTAAATCTGCAATATGAGCAACGGAAAAGAACAATTGGAAACAAGTGGATCAATATTTGAGTATGATATCAAAAGGAAAAATGATGTATTGTTTTACATCTGAGTAGGACTTCAGACTGTAAAATTAGTAAGAAATGACTAGTAACTATGTTGAATAGATGTAAATCTTTTAAAATTTAAACTTTTACTGTGGTATGACGTCTAGAACACACACCAGGCTATGTTATTCATAATGAAATTGTTAGGAGATGTTTATAGTACAAATAATTGTGAATGTACTGTACCCTCTATACCTCCAATGTGTAATTCTGGTGATTCTAATGACTACTTTAGAGGGTTGTCGCTATGGCGGGATAGCGAGGTGGAGTGCTGTTGCCTCCTCTCACCGGTAGATATCAATAGAAATTAGAAGAACGCTAGAAATTTAGTGCTATATATAAAAAAGTATAAAATAAATAAAACTTTCTCTCTAATATTTAATATGAGACTAAGCACATCATATTAACTCTTGTCAGGGCATAACCATAAACACCGGATAAGACTATAATAGTCAAGAAATAACATAATTTGTAACGAATATGAGACCACTCCAAGATGGCGACCGTCATTTTCGTTAGAATTAGATGAGCGCTTTGGATATTTACTAGAGCGATTAAAATATAGACAATAAAATATATACTCTAGTGTGACAATTTAAAACATTATTACCGTGTAATTACGACTCTATATTTACTCGACAAATTTGCAATTACACGAATAAAAAAATATCTCTACTCAACAACAACACTAAATAATATTGCAATACGATAATTATATACATTTGATACAGTGTAAATGACTTAGTCAAACCTCTTGATAAAAGTTTATTTAGCGGCGAATGTGAACTTTATCAATATGGCGTCTAAAACCATCATACACTATATAGGTGACTAACTAAGATGGCGCCCGAGTAGGACGCAGACACGGAGATACGCGATCCGGAGCTCGGAAGGACTTCTAATCCGGTAAGTGGAGAACCGGCTACCAGTAGCTAGGAATCTCCTAACGCGATCACTATTACAACTCTTAGTAAGCTTATACTCCGCAACGTTTATACTTACAGATACTTGAGATATCGAAACTGAATTTGATCGGCAAGATTCTTGGGAGTGACTTAGAAACTCGTTAAGGTAAGGTGTCTTTACCTAATAACGAAAGGCGACTTGACACTTAAGGTGTTAATTTAAAAACAATATACTTAGTCTGAATTAATATTATATTTCAGATCTACTCAATGAATTTAAATATTGGAAACAGATATTACATTTGAAGCATACACTTGGATACCTAACTTTGATTATACAACGATATATATATGGGATGCTACTTAAAATACGATAAGGTAAGAATTTAATATGGCCTGTCCTGACCGATCAGAGTAATAAATAACACAAGATAAAACTAAGTACATAACAACTTAGATTGAATTTAAATTTAATGACTCTTCCAGATACGTTTTAATTAAGGATTGAGTTACAACAATGGAGCTGATTATTTGATGCTACCGATGAGGAGAGGCATAGGTATGTAGCCTCGTGGTCTAGCCTAGACGTTAAACCCTTATCTTTTACTTTAAATCTTACTAATTTTCTTTCTTATTTAACAAATTGAAATAAAACCATGACAAACCCTCCAACTATTCACAACCTGATACACGAGGTGCCTTTAGTCTATAAACTTGGTGGTGAGTTAATAATATGTAATTTAGCAATTACTTTAAGCACAAACACATTTCATTGGTAATCTCTATTAAATGACGATGATATGTCATATCTAGGCATTTCTGGTTTTACTCAAAATGATAATATTATAATTTGTTTGGGTTGCAGCCCTGAGGAAGTCGTAGGTCAGATCAGACCAGACGAAACACGTGTTGGCTGCCTAATTGTTGGATTTCAAAACGAGGATTGTTTCAATGAAGAATTAATTGTGACAATACAAGGAAATAATAAACTGAACACTAAAGTTGGACTTTAGAGTGCTCAATGATTTTGTTCTTTAGCAAGCTGTCGCCGTTGCGCCCCACACAGCACTGGAGGGAGGGGGAGGAACAGCAGAGAGAGTGGGGTGGGGGTAGAGTAGGGAGAGGAGGGAGGAAACAGAAGACGCGTGTGATGGCCTGGAAGGCAGATACCCTGCTGAACTCTCACTGAACCTTCCCTTGACACGCCTCCATCAGATAAGAGAAAAGCAATAAAACTGAAGGGAGCCGTAGATTCGGTGTCCCAAGGGCGTGCATAGAAGCCACAGGATGGTAACCAAAGACCCTGAAGAGCAATCAGAAGCCAGGGTTTTAAATAAATATTGACATTGCCCAATACAAAGCATGGGCGGGAGCAAAAGTTCTTCTCCTACAATCCCTCTACCCCAATATGTCTCGCTATGCGAGCAACGCATGCGCACTGCAACGCTAGGCGAGACCTAATAAAGGAAAGGTGAATAAACGGAGTTCTACTCTCATTAGGCAAAATGGTGCATACAAGCTGCCAGGCATATAAACTACAGACCCTGCTGGCAAAGTTGGGAGGCGTTTACAACATTTGCACTTTTCAAAGATTTCATATAGCTTTACTAGTAGGGAAAGATTTTACGCAAAAACATTTTATACATAAAAATTCTCTTGACAAAACTTTTGCTGAGTTTTTCACTTGCAAAAACAGACCCTTAGCATGTTTTTACATCCAAAATGTATTAAATAGGAGTTCAACAAGGAGGCAAAGTGTTTTTAAATAAACTTCCAAATACAGAAGCAGATAATTTGATAGCACATCAAAAATGGGTATATCAAAATAAGAGGTTGAACAACAGTCCCACTTTAGCCCCTAGCGTGTGGGGACAGACTAAGAACTGCTTCAATCAAAACAGAAATAAGCAGGCATTAGGTCTGATCGAATCAACAGAATATTCAAATGATTTTAGGAAAAAGGAATAGGTCTCTTTTGGCCATGCTACATGTAACAATATGAAAAAAACACATCTCTACCTTAAAAGTTTGTTATGAAATCCTTATTATTAAAAGAGTGGGTTCAAGTGGTATTGCCTTACTTCATATATGTCAAATTGCACGAACCTTTAGTTTTGTTTGAATTTTCTAGTCGTGATTCAGAATCATTTCATCACTATAAATCGACATATATTTTGCACCACCTGATGCTGCATGCTCATCCCTTTAAGGGATACGTGGGGCTGTAAGTTTCATCCTCAATATAGTGGTATTTTATAATATTGACCCATTATGTTTGATTATTTGTTAACTAATGGTAGCGACGAAGCTTTGGTAGCACTAGACAGTTTCTTTGTGCAGATTTTACACGACAGTTACAAAAGTGACATTTTCACTGGCAGATCGTAACTGTTACGAAATAAATTCGAGGGTTACTCCCCATAATTACCACCACTGCAGCAAAATTGCCAGCACCACGATTTCGGCTATAGACATTTCAAATCAGACACTCACTTCATCAACATGTTTTCTCATCTCAGCCAACTTTCTCGATGGTATTTTATAGTAGTTGTATTTTTATAGTGCTTCATACCCCTGACGAGGAGTCAGGTAGCTAGCTACACCCCAGAATGTCTAGGTCAGATTGGTAGGTACTTGAAGTACATTATATGTGGAAAGGGGTTTGCTGCTGCGCCTGAGGCTCAAAGATGTGCTCTTTTCATGTTATTTGTCGTTGGTCCTGAGCGTTTAGTGAACGTGAAATAGTGAAAGATGGTTATGTTTAAAAGTTGCTGTTGTGTCTGGTTGGAAGGGTGGGGGGAACGCAAGTGTGGCCTACGGGAAGTGTCTTGGTGCTGTGCGTGATTTGCAAGGGATGTTGTGATCGTTTTACAAACATGTAGCTGTAGGTATTTGTGAATGGTGAAAAGGAGAGAGCAATAACTGTGCATGTCATCTCTACTATCTTTGTGAGTGATTTGGTTCTGGTTCCAGGGTGGGCATTTCCCAAGGTCCTGTGCCATCCATACCTTCCTTGTAATGCTCAATTGTCTCTTGGTGGGAGCGATACTTCATCATCTATTCGAGAAGAGCCAGATCTATATCACATTAATAAATTCCACGTGGTCTTGGATGTTTCTGGTCTTTGACATATGGCAATTCCATCATTTTACTGCCTGCACGGAGAAGTCTGTTGCCAAATGAGTCGGTAAACGGACCACGACATGTAAAGGCTCCCTTCACTTGCTAATACTGTTGCACAGATGAGCACCCTTCTGTTTGGTGTGCACATAATCACTTGGGATCATTGTGAACCAATGACTCTAGCAATGGGAAATTCCACTGAGACTTGTTACGCATCTTTCAGGAGCCCCCACTATTCCATGTGCCGGATGCCAAGGCTTCCCAATGATCCAACGTCTTCGCTCCAGTCAAATGTTGCTGTTCAAGGATTACTCGGGAATAGGAGACTCCTTTCCTTTCGATTGTATGTTGTTATTCTTAGTATTATTCGATCACATTACTTCTCCTCCTCACCTATGTAATTGAAGGACTGGATGGAGAGGAACTAGACAAATTTAAATAGCTACAAAAGTGAGAATTTGCTCTGGGGCTCGGGCTCCACTCTAACTCCACCCATTCACCTTCACCCTCACCTTTTTGGCCACTTTCACTTCATTCTCCAAGTTCATCAAGACTGAGAGTCTCCTTAACTATGAATTAAACATTATCTCCTGGCTCAGTGCCGTAGCTCAATTTCATTCCCTTCCATTCTGCAAGTCTACCAGATCCTTCACATTGTTCTTAGGGAATTTTTACCACTTGGATGACTCCGCTATGATTTCTAAATTGCAACACAAGGTGGCCAAGATGGAGGGCGAGTAAGGCATGTCTCTCCCATCTCCTCGACCCTGCTGCAGGCACTGGCCATTCCCATCACATAAAAAATCCGCCGAGCAGCACCCGGGGGTGAACTGACAAAGAGGTTCAGAGCAGGGTAGTCTTCTTCCTCCCCAGGCCGGTGGCTGAGATCGGCGGAGGCAAGAATGACAGAGGCCAGCCCACAACGATGAGCTATTCGGAGGGTCCACCTGCAGGCAAGTTGATCCATCCGGCAACCTGAGCACCCAAGAGGTGGTTGGCAGAGCCGTCCTTGGGCCAACCACAGCAGGGGTGTTTCTTGACTTTGGCGGGGCCCGGCTCTTGTCTACCGCCCAGACCTGCACAACGAGAGCTGGCCATGGTGCGGCAGGGGGAGTGGCCCCAACAGCGAATGTGGGGCTGGTCCGCGAACAGTGTTGAGACTGGTGGAAGTAAGAGGCGGCGTCGATGGGGGCCCCTGGTGAGGGTCTCAGTCATTGAGAGTCCCTGAGGTGCCATGGGAGCCATTACGGAAGCCCAGGATATGCAGGGAGATCTGAGCGGAGGAAGAGTCCCGCGGTGAGTGGTGGTGCTGCGTGGGAGTGCCTGTTTTGGGGTGCTCTGATGCCAGAGCAACCAGGCAATTGGAAGTTCCTGAGGTCAACAGAGACCAAGGGAGGATGCTGTATGGCGGTGTGGGGCCCGTGGACTGGGCTGCTTCCCCTGCCTGACAAAAGTGAGTTGTGGGTATCCCTAGGATCTGACAAACCATAAGGGATGGAGCTCTTCTTGTCACTGCCACAAATGGGAGGGGATCAGCATTGACCCGGTGCATGGGGCGGTGACTCCCTCCTTCTCCTTGAGGATTATCTGGGGATGCGCAGAGGCCCCCTTTTAGGGAGAGAAGGGTATCCACCAGGCAACCAGGCAGCGACAGCCCCGTGGTGAACTGGGTGAGGGGCTCTCTGCTAGATGCGGTGCCCAGCCCCGACACGCGACTCTGCCTCGCAGGTGGCCGCTGGATTGGAGCCCCAGGCTGCGGCGTCTGCCTTCTGGAGCCTGGGCCGTCCCTGCACCAGTGAATACTTCGGAGAGCCCGCATATATTGGAAGCCATGGGGAGTCGCAGCCAGTCTCCACAGCAAACAGATCCCAGAGGGGAGGGGGTTTGTGGTGGTGGGTCCTCCGCCTCCCAAGCCAAGCAAGAAGACGCACTAGACTTGGGACGGAGCCGGGGCCTTTGGGGTACGGGGGCACTGGGCGTGGGAAGGGTTGCTCAGGAGCTTGAGCTCACTGGGAGTACAATTACGGCCCCCTGCATAGCTTGCCAGCACACCCACTTCTGGGAGGCAGACAGTAGCTTGGTGGAGTGGTGATTGGGGAGTGGATTGGTCCTCAGGGGCCATGACATCAGCATGGACGAAGAAGGATCGGTCCCTCAAAGACATGCTGACTAGGCCCCCGGCACTTCGGCCGGGGATCGGCGACGACGCCTAGCACAAGTCAGTCACAGGACTTTGAGAGGGGTGAGGAGCCGGTCACCTGCTCCTTCTTGGAGGTCCTGTTCTCTTCTCTGCGTGAAGACCTTCAGTTCTTCAAAGGCGAGCTCTTCAGCAACATCAAGGAGATCAGGAGCTATGCGGATTCCATCAGAGAGAGGGTCTCAGATTGAGGACCAGGAACACACTTGCGGTGAAAAAGTGGAACACCTGCAGCAGGAGGTGATACGCCTGCAGGAACAGCAGAATGAATTATAGACCCACACGGAGGACCTGGTGAACCGCTTGAGGTGCACCAACATTAGAATTAAGGGCGTGCCATCCTCTGCAGAGGATACTGACCTGGCCCTCAATAGGAGGCTTCTTTTTCTCTTCATCCTGGAAGCCTCACCAGACCTAGAGATAAAAACTGATTGAGCGCACAGTGTCAGGCTGCCGAGGCCGGCATCGGCCCCAGCCCCAGCCGCAGACATTATGGCTTGTCTCCACGATTTTCAACTAAAAGAAAAGATTTTGCAAAAGGCCCGGGAGACACATTCAGTAACTTTTAAGGGGCACACACTGACGCTCTACCAAGACTTCACTATGATAATCTTACAGAAAAGACAGGACTTGCACCCGGTGACCACCTACCTGCGGAATCTGGTTATCTCCTACTCTTGGGGTCACCCTTTTTGTCTAATTTTCCGTATCGAAAGGAGGCTGTACCAGGTTCTCTTCATTAAAGAGACTTGTCGAATACTTGGAATACATGGTTCTGCTGAGGCTCACGATCCAGAATTGTTGAGGCCCCAGCCCCGCAGACGCCCATGATGGCAAAGGCGTCGTCTAGCCACTGGGACTGCGAAACCTAACACGGCCACAATCGCGTTGGAGCGCCAAACAGTTCTAGAGTCATAGGTCAGAGACCAGCATAATAAGGACAATGCATGATCTCACTGGCCACAGCATCTGTTGTTCACTAAGGGGTTGGCCTGGGGGGCTGCGGAGTTGGGGGTCTGGGGCCACAACATGCACCCTCTACTCCCATTGCCTGGGAACCTGTGGACTTGTTCTACCAGTCCTAGACTCGACCTTGTTATTTCTATTTATGCATGTAATTAATTTTGGTTTTGTTTGGGAACAGTACTCGGTTTTGATGTTCGAAGGGGATGACCTAGAAACTCTCATATGTGTGGGGGGGAAGCGGGCGGGGATCCTTGGTTCCTGCAACAGATGAACACAGCGCAGGACTGTCCTTCTAGATAGTGGACAGGACCTGACAACAGGTTAAAGTTTTTTCACTGAATGTGAAGGGCCTCAATACCCAATCAAGCACCGATCAATACTGTCTTATCTCGAACACTCTGGGGGAGACATATGTTTACTCCAGGAGACCTACCTTCTGAGTAGGGACTGGCACAGACTTTGTTGTAGCGCTGTCCCTCGCCAGTTTTTTTTCTTCTGCACCCACTAAAACAGCAAGAGTGGCCATACTGATGGCCAGGTCCTTCAGGGGCAGAGTGGGACCCAGGGTGGCAGAATTTAAGGGCAGACTCCTTGCACACACTTTGTTCATAGGGGTCCATTTTCTTGTGCTGGGCTCTATATACACTCCCAAAACGGGAAAAGAACAATTCATCCACTCAGCACTGTCGGAGGTGATGGCCTCACAGACACGGCGAGTACTCCGTGGGGAGTGGAACACCTCAACCTGATACTAGATACGGATAAAGATAGGACAGCACACTACTACGGCCAGACAGGAGGGCTCTGTCTAAAGGGGGAGGGGTGGGGGAGGGTGGCTGGGTGAGATAGGGTTGCTAGATCTTTGGAGGGAATTTAACCCGAAAACCTTTGAGTATACCTTTTTCTCCTATGCACACAAAAAACACGCACCACTTGACTATTTTTTAGTGACTAGGGATATACATAATCTCCCAGTGGCCACTGACGGAGCCGGCAGCTTTTTTTTTTTTTTTTTTTTTAATAATTCTTTTTATTAAGTATCATTGACACATCATATCGTTCTTAATATGCTGAGGAGACAGTACATGTCAAGCAATTTAGTTTCTGGATTACATAGATTCAAATCACAGTGCAGAGTGTGGAACATATAGGGGGGTGTGAGGCTATCATCTGCATTCATGTGCGCCTGCGGGGTACAGATATCTCCACAGTAGGAGTTCCAAGGCCTCCAGACCCTCTTCCATTTCCTAGGACACCCCCTGGCTACGTAGACTGACTTTTCTCTGAACATGCACCAGTCTAGGTCTTCCTTCAATGATTCTACCCCAGGTGGGTGAAGGGCTCCCCAATGTTGTGCGATATTTCTCTTAGTGATCATTACTGCCAGTGTAGCCCAGAGCTTTGTGTAGGAGGTGAGGTCTGTTGGTTCCCATATGTTCAGGAACCAATACGTACCCCTATGCGAGAATTTACTCAAGTCTTTTGCATTTGGAAGACTCTTGTTGTACATATAAGTCCAACTGTGCTCTCCGGTGTCCACCCCACGCTCCCACCAAGGCTGAGCTTACGTTACATGCAGGTCTGGGCCATTACCTTCGTCTGTTGGCCATCACCTGCCCAATCCAATCCAATTAAAGTTCACCGCACCTGTAGCATTTTCTGCTGTTCGTCGGCTCTCCAACCAGTCTTCTGCTGATTCCAGGTGGTCGAAGAATCAGGCCCTACCTTCGGCCTCCACCAGGAGTCTGGCCGGGAACAACATAGCGTACTGGTATCCCTTGTCTCTCAGTGTTTTCTTGATTCCCAGGAAGGATCGTCTATGCCTCTGGACCATTTGGGTGAAATCAGGGAAAAAGATTATGTCTGCGTTTTCATAGCGGAGCGGGGGTCTCGTTCTGGCATGTTTGAGTATTACATCTCGGTCTTGAAAGGTGAGGATTCTGGCCTGGATTGGACGAGGAGGGGTCCCTGGTTTGGGCGGCCTCCGGGAACTCTTTGGGCCCTCTCTATGACAACAAACTTCCCCAGCCCCTTGGGTTGTAGGTGCTTTAGGATGAGGTCTTTAACAAAAAGATCAGTCGCCTGGTCCTCTGATTTCTCTGGAACTCCCAGAATACGTATGTTGTTGCGCCGTAGACGCCCTTCATAGTCGTCCAGTTTAGCTTCAGCGAACTTCCGAAAGGTTTGCAATTCTTTCACTTCTGTTTGCAGCTGGGATGTGTCTTCCACTAGGCTTATGGCAGTAATTTCCACCTGCTTAACTCGTTCACTATTCTTATTAAGGTCCGCTCGTAGCAGGTTGACTTCTACCATGAAAGCCTCCTTCTTTTGTTACGGCGAGGTCTTGAACCCTGCTATGGCCTCCATGACGTCCTTGAGGGTGGGCTCTGGGTCCACTGCTCCCTGTGTCTCTGCGCTTTTTTCAATGGGTGAGGGATCTGGCAGGGATGTCTTGGGAAGAGTGTAACCGTCTAGTCTGTTCCGCTGTACCGGTTTGTTGCCTCTCATGAACAACATTGTGCCTCACTCCCCCTGTCCCAGTCACGTCAGTAGTGAAGAGGATGTAATAATGACTAGCGCATCTGATAAGAATTTTAATATAAGGCCATATCGTTGATATTGTTTACTTTATACACATTTTCTTTCTAGTCTCTTTGGAAGTAGTGATCTGAGTACTTCCTTGAACATCACGGGATCAGATTTATTTGTTGAATGGTGAGGATTGGAGTTTTGTTGTGACTATTGGTTTAATGGATTGACACTAATGGTTGCTTTATATATACACACACCGGGGTGGTGTATATGGCTCTTTTTGTGTGGGAAGTATTTTTCTGTTTGACACTTGTGTTGGAAACTGGTTTCTTTTGTCGGGCTTTTGGTCTATAACTCTTTAAGAACACATTGGGTGTGTGTATAATTTTCTATTCTTCCTTTTCTTAAGGGCTCTTCCTTTTGGTCTTTGACATATGTAGACCATTGTGTACCGTTTGGTGGTTATTATAAATATGATGTTTCTAACACCAGGACTGGTCTTTACAAGAAATGTAATTGATTGTGTTGACCATTTTTCTGTAAATATATTGGGTTATCAACATGTTGTCTGATTGCACTTATGTTATGCTTGCAGCCCTGAGGAAGCCTTATTCGGGGCGAAACGCGTTGGCTGCACTCTGGGTGTATTATCCATATGTAGTCCAAGAACCCATTAAAGGATCATGTTTAACAGCTTTTAAAGTGTCCGGATTGATTAATCGACTGTGCATTTGTGCATACTGAAATGTTTATGTTGCCTCTCTGTGCTTTTTCTAGTGAAGAGGATGTGGCAGGGCCAGATAAATGTGCTTACCCCGGGCGTCGGCCACAACGGCTCCACACTGGACTGGGAAGCAGATGCTGCCATGGGGGTCAAACACTTCCGAGGAAAGACTACGGGCAGACAGGGGGTCCCCCGCCACTCCACGATCTCAATTGAGGCGTCAGTATCAGGGCCCCGTGCCTCACGCACCACCCTGGCACGCAAAATTGTTGTTGGTATGGAGACCCCGGGTGCCGGGGCTGTGTGTCGTTCCACAGGGGGATATGATCGTCTTCTCGTACATTTTGATGAGGTCAGGGTTCGGGTGATCCAGTCAGTCTTGGGCCGCTCTCTGCCCTCGCCCAGCCGCCTGCGAGTGTTGTTGGAGGATGCAGTTCTATGGGGCGGATTCGGCTGCTTGAGTCCCGCACTGCTCTTGGTGGCGTTAGGTCTGTGGTGGGTCCGGTGTTTTAGTGTGCTGGGTCATTACATCTCGCAGAGCCTTCCAGAGCGGAGCGGGCGACCCCAGCCCCCTCTGAGCAGTTGTGCGGCCTCTGTCATCCAGGCCTCGCCTCAGGCCATAAACCTTTGCTTGTGTGTCTCTGGGGGTAGGGTGGCACTGTAGACCCAGGACCCGCAGCCCAGCCAGCCCGATTACGTGAGCACTCATGCGAGGTCCAGCGCGCGCACCCGCAGCAGGCCTCACTCCAAACTAGGCTTTATCTGGGCCCCCGGGCGAAAGTCAAAATCTGCTGTTGCAGGAGAGGGCACCGGACGTCTTCCGGTAGTTGAATCTCCTTTCAGGGTAGCAGACAGATGTGCGGGATATACGGGGAAGACGGGATTCACGGAGATTTGCTAAGCGGCGGCCATTTCTCTTCGCCGCTCAGCCAAGCCCCCGCCGCACGCAGCTCTGTTGTATCACGATGCAGTTTCCATCACTGTGGAATTCCCTCCGATGGAGACACCCACTAGGACACTGCGGCTTCTAGAGACCCTAGTTCAACGCCCAAGGTCATACTACAGGTTACAAAAGCAATACAAATATACCTAGACTTCAATAACACCCTGGAGACCTCAGTTTCCAAGCTTTGGGAGGCCCTGAAAGAAGTAGTGAGGGGCGAGCTCATAGCCATTTCGGCAGCAGATAATAAGGCCCACAAAGAAAAGAGATCAGTTGACAAGTCAGGTTAAAGAGTTAGAACAAACACATAGTCGAAATGGGCTCAGACAGTATGACAACTACATGCTGTGCACACACAACTTGCAGGATTAGACTTAGACAGGGTGGAATTCGCTGCTCTCCGGCTAAAACATTCCTTCTACATAGGGGAGGATAAATCCAGACGGTTGTTACCTAACAAGCGGAGGGCCCAGTGGCAGCAAGCAGGGGTTCACTCCTTGCGGACACCGGAGGGTAAGGAAGTGCTAGACGGTAAATCTATCGCCTCAGAATTTCAAGACTTCTACGTGGACCTTTATTCAGGGCAAGACCTGGAGTCCATCGCTTCTTATATGCAAGGAGCGAATACGACTCAATTCACTCCACTACAGGCGGCTTCACTAGACTCCCCCATTAAATTGAAAGAGGTTATCTCAGCGATATCCCATCAGAAGCCCCAAAAATCCCCGGGGCCCGATGGATATTCGACAATATTTTACAAAACCTTCCGCCAGATTTTAGCCTCTATTCTCACTAGGTTATTCAACTCTTTCTCGGGCCTGGGATCCATCCCCCTTCTATGCTCATGGCAGCCATTGTGGTCATTCCGAAACCAGGGAAGGACAAACATCACTGTAGTTCATATCGTCCAATATCACTTTTGAATGCGAATATCAAACTCTTTACAGGCACACTTGCGGCGCAGCTGGATCCCCAGATGTCAGGCATTATTGACTCATGCCAGGCTGGGATTATTCACCAAAGACAATGCAGCGATAATACAAAGCGTATCCTGCATTTAATAGATAAGGCTAACCATTCAAATGATGAGACCCTGCTGCTCACGATCGACGCCAAGAAGGCGTTTGACCATGTGCACTGGCGGTAGCTGGAGCAGACTCTATCCCATTTCGGACTTGGCGATCATTTACAGGCTTTGGTCGCGAGCTGGTATAGCTCACCTATTGTGACAATCAGGGTTAATGTACATAGAAGGGATTTCCTTACTTACACACAATTTGACATTCAATATGCAAACAATGGCTGCAAGCTCTATCTAGTAGCTCACATTGAATTATTTAAGAATTGAATTGAATTGACACATTTCAATTTGAGCAAATCTGCTACATACGATCTTGTACGGGAGCAAATGTTTCAAGATGTAAATTTATAACGAAAAAAACTTTTCAGAGGGTACAAAAAACTGATACATATGTTAATATAAAACACACAGTGACTGAGGTTTACAAATGATTTGTTGTTAGACACACACCTCATTGTCACTAATGTGGACACCTATTCCAAACAATATAGCAGGAAGATGTAACTGATCAAACAGAAAACAAATTCTAAAGAAAATAATTCATAGAGAAAATAGGTGTAGTTGTCAACATTTCGGTCTATATAGTGAAGACATCTGTTAGACCATCAACTTCAAATTGTAGTTAAATCCATAACAAATTATCTGTCCGACATCAAATGCTACAGCTGTTTCAAGGAAGTCCATGCAGATTAATTTAGTTATTTCCAAATCTAGCTCTTGTCAAGAGCCGACTGCAGAGACAGCGGTATGTCGACGGAGCAGGGCCTACATATTCTCTAGACAAATGCTAGATTTGGAACAATAGGGTTTATGAAGACTGTTCCGGAAGGGTCTGAAATAACTGAATTAATCTGCATGGACCTCCTTGAAACAGCAGTATCTATTTGGTAGCCTTCTTTCCGATGTCAGACAGATAATTTAATGGATTTAACTACAATTTGAAATCGCTCATGTAATTTTTTAATGGTCATTCAAAATTCAAATATACCATCCCGAAGATGGTCTAACTGATGTCTTCACTATATAGACCGAAACGTCGACAACTACACCTATTTTCTCTGTGAATTATTTTCTCAAGGATTTGTTTTCTGTTTGATCAGTTACATTGTACTTATATATTGTTTGGAATAGGTGTCCACATTAGTGACAACGAGGTGTGTAACAACAAATCATTTGTAAACCTCAAGCACTGTGTGTTGTTTTATATTGACATATGTATCAGTTTTTTATACCCTCTGAAATGTTTTTTTCATTATAAATTTACGTCTTGAAACATTTACACCCATACAAGATCATTTGTAGCAGATTTGTTCAAATTGAAATGAGTCCATTCAATTGTTAAATAATTCAATGTGAGCTACTAGATATATTAGGAATGGAGAGGATAGCTTCCTCTCTCGATGCCTATAGGGCTTCATTTGGGGAGATATGGCGCCCATTTCTCACACTCCTATCCACAGAATTTCAGGAGTTCACTTGCCCCAAATATCTGCGCGTTTTAAGATTAACAGAACCCCCTCCCGACCTGATGACAAGTGATATGTAAACATCCCAGGAGGAATTCCCGCTGTTGCTGACATGCTTAGTCCTTTGTTAGCGAGTACGGGCGGGATCTAATTGAGACACACAGTTAAGAGGCCTGCGATGTAACTGATCCCAAAAAATAATAAAGTCACACGTCTGTCTACTGAATAAAAATGTGTCCTACACGCAATGTAGACACTTGTGATAAGACATTACGATCAACATTGCCCGTGGTTGACCCAAAGTATTAGAATCTCATACGACTTCAGAAATACCAGTAAATTACTCCTTTTCATCAAACCTTTTCCTCCAGGTACTTTCTGTCAAGCTGTTTTTCTATGCTCTCACAGCTCGACCTCTGATTTTTATGATAATAGGTTTCTCCCTCGTGGCATACATTTACAGGCAGCTTGGTTTGAGCCAAATTAAACAAACACTATTCTAAATATGCTCGGCAGCCCTTGCTCTCAGAAAGAGTTTGAATCAACTGCAATAAAGCTAAGATTTGCAATGCTTCAGAAGATTAACCTGCGACCCACCTTCATTCGGTCACTGTGCAAAGAGGGCCTTTATGTAACCCTCAATTGAGTACAATAATGATGTCATTTTTAGAATGGGTTACACTTGACAGGACATTGGGACAAGGACAACCTTTTCCCTGTGCTCTTTGGTCTGGGATTGGATTGCTGATCTGCTAAAAAAAAAACTCCCAACTACATTGAAAGAAGTATGTGAAATATAGTTTTGTATCATGATAATGTGCTATTTCTGGATCCAACTCTAAAATACCATTTGCTGTGATATCATATGCTATGGAAGAAATGCTCAATTTTTATGGAGGTCTTTAAACTAAATACAGTATACCATAACTATACCACTTTACACAACTATTGGGCCAGAAATCCCATACATCACTCTCCAATTGATAAACGTCTCCTTCTACTATTCAAGAATACCCACTTAGCATGTAATGTGGGATGTGTACAATCACAACACTTTAGCTGCTGTGGAGGGTCATACACCCTGTATGATAGCTTGGAGCAACCAATGGCAGGTTACATTAATTTATTACTAATGAGAAGTTAGTCAAAATTAGTATTGCAAATAACCTTATCCCAAGACAATTTTTCACTAGTGTTAAGAGATGAAAGGTCTATAATAAAACTTGTAATATATGTTGCATTTTACTTGTTTTGCCCATGAACCAATGAGTTGATCAGTTCGTAATGAGGAATCATTTGAAATGAAAGGATAAAAAAAAAACACGAGCCACTGAGTCACAAGCATTTTGCCTCTAGCTATAGGTTTGATTCCTAGGCTGCGAAGACTCTTCACAATAATACGTTTGAAGATAAAAGCTCCGATTGGCTTACATCACTAGTATTTTCCAGGCATTCATATGACCTCCACTCTCACAACTAACACTGCCAATATGGCACATCTGGAAAATGTACTGGGTGTTGCCTCATTTTTGAAGATCGAGATACTGGAGATGGCTGATCTTATTAGAATCACTTTCGATCACTTTCCCTCCTGAAAGGGAGACCTTTAAATTGTAGGTCTTAAAGCAGAGAGTAGAAGGCAAATAAAACAACTACTACAGAGAGGAAAACCACACAGTCTTCCCATAATTAATGCAGCATCTGCAGCAACAAAAAAAAACATTTTCATTTGAGAGTCATAGGTAAGATGTCACACCTGAATCCCAGGACCCGGCCTGTTCACTAACAAAAACAAACCATAGGGTTCGAAGCACTCTTTTATACAGCAAAACTGCATAATTCAGCATTGCATATTTGTAATCCCAAAGTCTCGTGAGAAGTCAATATACCCAAAACACCTTAGATCATGAAATATGTTAATATTTAGAAATATGGAAGTTTTAAAATA
The DNA here is from genome assembly GCF_964261635.1 of Lissotriton helveticus. Lineage (NCBI taxonomy): Eukaryota > Metazoa > Chordata > Amphibia > Caudata > Salamandridae > Lissotriton > Lissotriton helveticus. Next base: position 1,352,121,700 of record NC_136059.1, on the reverse strand, counting down.
AGTTCCCCAACACCGTTGGTAAAGAGATAAGAATGTTCTCAGAGGTGTACCACAACATTTTGTTTGTAAAGCCATTTTCAAGTAACAATCATGCCACATAGTGCATTAAACAGGTTTTGCCAGCTCAGTACACCAGTATGTGAATGAGAAGGAAAGTGATCAACATTTGATGAAACCAACACAAGTAAGGTCATCTGTAGTAAGAACTACTATCATGCAGTAATACTTCTCATAACATACTGCACCACTTAAGGGCCCGATGTAGGTAAATCTTTTTTACCACTTCTTAAATACCGATTCATACCGAATCGGTATTTAAGAAGTGGTAAAAAAGAGGAGGGGAGATGTAGGTATTTCAGATTCGGTAAATACCGAATCGTTAAGATTCTGTATTTACCGATTCTGTAAATACCGAATCGGTAATGCCCATTGATTCCTATGGGCATTGAAGCCCATAGGAATCAATGGGCATTACCGAATCGGTATTTACAGATTCGGTAAATACCGATTTCAGCAAGGGTGCAGGGGGTGTCACTTTGACACCCTCTGGCACCGCAAAAATAGGCATGTGCGCCATGTGGCACACAGACATGCCCTAAGGGCATGTCTGTGTGTCACGTGGCACACATGTGCATGCACACCTGGATTCGGTATTTTACCACCCAATTGGATTGGGTGGTAAAATACGGATTCTTAAAGCCCTGTGGCACTCTGACATGAATATATGATAATACAACGCTTACCTGTACCACGCATGGCTTTACCACGCGTATTTTACTACGCATGTGTCTTTACCACCCAGCATTTGAGCACGCATGACTATACTCCGCCATATTTACGTTACGATAACCAGCGTCAAAACACGTCTTTCAAAATAGAGATAGGACTTCTATGTTGACGTACACGCCACGTCGTTGTTGAGGCTCTTTCCTTTTTCTCCTTTGGCACTGAAAACCTTTTTTTTCCTAAAGTTTTCATATTTTTTTTTTAATCCGCTTGTTTTTTAGGGGGGGGAGAACCCCCCTTTTTATTGTCCCTTTCACCTAATGATATACACGCAGGACGAAGGAACGAAGACTGGAAGCAATGAAGCTTGCGTTGTAAAAACGTTTGTGGAATGCACCCGCGGTGAAAAGACGTTTGCGTGGTAAGTGACGCGTTGTAAGCGTAACGCGTGGTAATGCGCTCGTGGTAAATTATGTTTCCCCTCTGACATGTGCCTGCTACATCTGCATTTACAGAATCGGTATTTTACCGAGTCTGTATTTACCGATTCGGTAATTTTACCGAATCGGTAAATACAGAATCGGTAAAATACCGATTCTGTAAATGCATGCCCTACATCTGAAAACCCTAATACCGGTCGGAAACGGCCAAATTCGGCCGTTTCCGACCGGTATTAGGGCTCCTACATCTGGCCCTAAGAGTCTTCAAGCACGTGTCCTGTTCAAGGAATTTACATTGTCCTCATCTGGCACAGAAAACCCGTACATTAACTACCAAGGGAGTCGTGCTCTGCTTGCATCAGCAGCAAGAACTTGCGGTTCAAGAGTCAAATCAATGCACTCTCAATAAAAGCTAATAGTACATGAGGAATCAATGTGCTAAGGTGGATTTTACATCAGCCGCAATAACAAGTCCGTAAAATGATCATCTCCCTAACTTAAACACCAGCAGAAACAAAATATGTTTCTTGATATGTTCCATTCATAGATCTCCACATACACTGCATCATGTTTAACACATATTTAAACCTCAAACACCTCACGCAACACCACTTATGTCTCTTGGAGCTCGCCAACCATATCACACAGATGAGCCCCCTAATGCGACAGAACATATCGAGGATGACATAATTCTTAGCTTAGTGAGTCAACGAGGCTATTAGCCTAAGCGTCAATAAAGTTCGCTACTAACATCTGCTTCCTGTGATGTAAGAGTAAACTCTCTCAGCATACTGCTAGGACGATGTTTTTAACGGATTACAGCATATGATGGGCTGATTTCCTCATATTATTCATTAGTCGTTACATTGAGATTATTTGGTAATATCGACATTTAAAAAAGGCAGTCTTCTTTAGTTGGGTTCCCTTATAGGGTTATGTGAAGTATTTTTTGCATAAATTCACTAGACCTCAATGGGGGAACCAAAAGTGTCTGCCACCTTATTGTGCGAGAAGAACAGTGAAATACCTCTTGTAATGCGCTTTCTGGTAGATGCTCTAATTGTGGATTTCTAACCTTCTTAATAACCCTAGGGGCCAGATTGGATCTGGGAACCCAAAATTCTGTGCACCTATGCGTCAGTAGGTGGTGTTGTGCCACACTGTGCCAACTTTATTCCACTACAGAAGTGACAAGCATATAAGTGCTACCCAGAAGCAATGATGTCAGTTTCTTTTGTTAGCTTGTCTGCACCCTCAGACTCCGATCCCATCAGAAAATCAGAAGGACCAGTGTGCATATTCCTAAAATGGGACCTTTTTAGATGGAAATGAGATCACTCCACAGAAGACAGTGAGGAATCTCCAGCAAGATAAGAGTATTCACCAGAAAGAGTGCACCAAAGTTAAGTATACTTCTAATCGTAGATTCCCCACCTCAAGAATAGATACCAAATCAGGAGGTGGGTCTATGGAATGGCTCTGATAAAAAAATCCTGCATAAGCGGGGCTTGGCCTGGACAGAGACCAAACTACATGTGTCTCCACTGAGCTCCCAAAACCGTGCTTTCAAGTTGAATTTGTAAGAATCGTGCATCGGAACTCCTCTATTATGGAAAAGGGACAAAGGTCAATAACAATTGTGAGTATCTCGCTCCTTGTTAACCGAGGACCACCAGTGCTCCAATTACAAAAAGACTAACTGAACAGAGAGAAACCCGGAAGGGAAGCTGAAGCCTGTGTTGCTCTAAGAATTTAGAGCTTATTGCTCGGACAGTGTTTGGTTCGTATTCAAGTTCTGGCTGGCACTTGTGGGTGGTGGCACAGGCTGTCTTCTGTGACCAGGGGAGGAGGCAAGTGATACATATGTGAAACTGGCAGAGGCGTAGGGGCGTACTACAAGCCCCATCAGCATCGAACATTCTACTGAGGGCAGCATGGGTGGAAGGTTTTCTGCGGTGGGAGTGATCAGCAAGGAAACATAACTTGCTGATCAGCACTTGTCCTACTCCGGGTCCCTTGACCTACAGATTTTACCTGAGGCATCTCTGGTTGAGGTCAACATTGACGATAATATGTTAGAGGTGAGGCCAGGCGCCGCAGGAGAGGATTTTGATGCTATTAGTGCCCCAGCTGGGGAGGCCGCCAGGCATTCTTAGGGGAGTCGATCACCATGTCTTTACCATGCCAATGGCGCTTCTACAAGGGGCCACCCGGGAAAAAGGAAGAGAGTGGAGGGTGGGTCCAAATTAAAGAGGTGATGCTCAGACCGAGCAAATGTATTGCATAGCCCAGGCCCTAACCCCATAGGGATGGAAGGGGTTGGAGCCTCAGGGCCTATGGAGAACCATTGTAGTCATGTCCTGGCATCTTTGATGGGCAGTTTGAATCCGATCTTGGCCTGTTTGGAGTACATAGAGAAAGAATTGGCCAAATTGAACAACATCCTAGCGGAGCAATCATCCACTGTAGTGGGACCAACTGTCCCTCCCTTAGATTCCATGTTGTAGCCCATCTTCAGTGCCAGCTGAGTCTATGATTCCATCCTAAGCTAAACCAACCCAAGCAAGGGGGCCCAGGAATCAGTTTGTGGACAAGGGAACAAGGTTTCAAGGAAGACCAGTGGGGAGGGAAAAGACTCAGAATCAGTAAAAGGATCTTTGGAGCCTATGGGCCACAGGTCGGCCAATAGTTTAGCCTAAGCTCCCATATGACTGCACACCATATGTACTAGTGCTGAGACACAGCGGTTTTAGCCCCTCAAATGTAAGAAGACTACTATGCTCTAAAAAATAAAGTAGCCCACTGGCTAAGGGACAAATCTAGGTGGCATACAGATGTTTCTATGGGGATATTAATAAAACTCCTCCCTGGATTGGGCCTGGGAAGAAACAAGTGCCTGGGAATCGTATTATCATCAATTTTAAGTCACCAAAAATGGTTGAATCATTATTAAAATATTTTTACTCACAGTGATTTGGTTTAGGATCCATCCAGGTTCTGCCATTGGGATACTTTTTTAGGCCAGAGGTTCTTCCATTCAGATTCATACAAGGAAGCACACCCTATTTTGGTCGGAAAATCAAACTTTTAACGTAGAAGTCCGAAACTTTTTTGAAGAGCTTGCTGACCTGGACCAACTTCACCCCAGCCTGGAGGGGGCTTTCAAGCTTGATTTGTATATTAGTACGGAGGGGTCCTTGCCCACATGCCAATGAGTGTATCAGTAAAGGCCTCACTGAAAGGCAGAAGTGGTTCGTCGATGCCTAGCCAAGCTGAAGGACCTCCATAGACGCATTGGTTTTTACCCCCATAGTGGGGAGGTGGAGGTTAAGGTCTTCTTCAGCACTCCCAATGACTCACAAAGGATGCACTTTCTTCTATTGCTTTTTCAGGGGGCCAGTATTAGGTGAGGTATCCAACCCACTAGCATCCTTTAGGTCCATGCACCAGTTATCCTCACAATACAGTGGGCCTCAATTGAGGTCAAGATGATTTTGTCTCAGAGTCAGACACTGCAATAGGTCATGGATCTTCTTCCAGCAATGTGGGTGCCAGCATTAATGTCCGAGGGAATGGCACAGATTGTGGCACCAGAACTTAACTCGGCATGGACACTAGCGAGGAATCCAAAGCGGCTTCAAGAAGCACAGATAAGGATCTGCCGGCAGTGACCTAACTGGTGGCCCTTGTGGATCATTGGGGCCCAAAGGAGCACCAGAAGAAACTAGAAGCATGCCGAAGTTGGACAGCATGGTCTCTCTAAATGCTCTGACCTGCTGCAACGTCGCCAACGGACATGAATGTTCAGGTGCATCAAGTCCAGTGTCGGAATCAACTCCTCATAACAACGGGAGCAATACTGAAAGCTATTTTGACACTTTAACACCTTCTCTGGAGAAAGAGAGTGGAGGGAAAGGGGCAAGTCCCACTTGTGCTTCTTTTTAGACTTACCCACATACTTCAACTATAAGGATCCGCTGTGAGAACGACATTGGAGATTGGTACCAGACTCTCGACCAGAAGAAGGACCTGCATGGAGCGTTGCAGTGTTTTGCAACAGAGCTTCGCCTTACGTTCTCCAATGGCCTTCGTGTTCATCTGTGCGCAGTCATAGCAGGTCCTGGAGTCGTGCGCCTAACATAAGCACCAGAAGCACACCTTGTGGGGATCGGTCACAGACATCTGTTTGCGACTGCCCATACAAGGTTTAAAACTTATAGTTATGTTCTGTTGCACAGCGGAATGTTTTAAAGAAGAATTTCTCTTCAAGGGATGAAGAAAAGCTGAACAGAGTTCCAGATCGGTGTCTCAAGATGCAAAAGGAAGGAACAGATGCCAGAACGCATGGGTGGAGCTTATATGCGGCTCTGCAAGTCACTTCAAGAGCAGAATGGAGTGGGCACGGAATCGTACACCACCACTTACCAGTGCACAGAAGCACTGTTTTTGTGAATTTCAAGATCCAGTCTGAAGCCTGGAGATATTCACATGGTGAAGGCTCTGTATTTAGAAATATCCACCAGAAGCAAATAATATTTTGTTGTATCTAGTAGGAAAAATGTCCAGCACAAATTTTGTGTCCACCTCTCCCACTGATTCCTAAAAAAAGAGGTCCAGCATGCATACATTGTGAAGGCAAATGGCCATCAAAAATGAGATACTCAGAAAAAGAGTTTGGGATGGCAGGAGTCAGGCTGATTTACAGTGGGACTCTTAAACCCTTCAATGCTGATGACGGAGCATTCCGTCATCAGCATCGGTTGGCCTGTGCGGATGATGGAACCGCTCCGTCATAAGCACAGCCCCCGGGGGGAGCGCTGGCGCTCCCCCCTGGGTCATCGATCGTGCCCATTCAAACAGGGATGACATCATCAGGAAGCGCTGGACGCGCTGGAAACAATTTGTTTCTAGCGCGTCCAGGAGCAAGAGGTAAGTTTGGGCCTCCGGTGGGGCATTTCCTAGGGCCTTGAGGCATCGGGGGGGAGGAAACAGTGTTTCCTCTCCCCTGATGTCACAATGCAGGGCATTCCTGGTGCATGATCGCGCACAGCGTCGCGATCATGCACCAGGAATGCCCCCACTAGAAACCAGGGATGTCTTTTTTGTTAAAAAGGAAGCGACCCCTTGGGCAAGGGTCTCTTCCTAGGGGGCAAATTTATAATCAGACTTTTCTGCCCCCCCCCCCCGCCCCTTGGGACAGATCGGCCGTTTTATGGCCGATTCTGGACCCAGGGGGGGTAGAAAAGCCCATTAGAGCCAGGGAAATTGTTTTTTGTATAATCGGAAGCGACCCCTTGGGCAAGGGTTGCTTCCTTGGGCCCACATTTTTTTTAAAAGTATATTCTGCCCCCAGATCGGTTTTTTAATTTGGCCTTTCTGCCCCCAGGGGGTGCAAAAAAAAACACTAGACACCAGGGTTTTGTTTTTTTTTTTTAAATGGAAGCAACTCTATGGGCAAGGGACCAACTAGTGCCAGGGATGTAAAAATAAATAAATTGGTTGCTTCCAGGGGACATATATTTGTTTATGTGTATTCAGCCCTTTCTGCCCCCATTTGTGTAGTGACATAGCCTGTGACATAGCCTGTTAATGTGTATTGCTTTTTATTTCTTGTAAATTGTAATGTTTTATTTCCCCCTTTTTTGTTCTAGTTCAAGGCTTTTGCTCTTTAGACTGTTGCAGGTTGCGGTTTTGTTACTGGTGGTTCTGCTGTTTGTGTAGTTGCATGTGTTTGGTAAGAGACCTTTTTTGTACAATTTCAATGTAAATGTGTTTTTTGCAAAGTGTGTAATAATACCAGTATGTTTGGTTTCTGTTTTTTGAGTGTCTAAAAAATGTTTTGCATTTGTGCTTGATGTGTATTTTGTTTTCTGTAGATTCATTTTTTTTTTCTTCTTTCTAGTGGAATATCGTTGACTATTTGCTGTGTCTTTGCAGAGTAGGTGCTGGTGAGTGTAGCTGTCCCTTGTAAGTGAATTGTATAGTTTGTCAGTATATAGATCTTTGTGATGAAGGCACACATTTTTTTACTTACTTTGCACAGTGTTGGTTGTTGACTTGTTTGTACAGTCTCCTTTCTTAGTAAGGATAATAGCTAGCCGCCAGATTACAGCTCAGCAAGTTGTTGGAATGCTTTTTGATTCTTCCTCTGACCATGGTCCAGAGACTGACTCTGATTCTGAGGCAGAGGTGGGAGGGGACGATTCAGGCAGTGAGTTTTCTCTCCACATGGCATCATCTGATGATGCAGGTACTCTGAGTGCTGATGAAGGTACTTTTGGTGTGGATGAAGTGCTGATAGTGCGGCAAGAGGCATCTGGGCTGCAGCCTGGGGCTGCTAGACTTCCCGTTGGTATAGTGAGACAAGAGGCATATGGGCTGCAGCACTTTCCGTTGGTCTAGTGAGACAAGAGGCATCTGGGTTGCAGCCTGGGGCTGCAAGGTTTCACGTTGAAAGTGCTGACCTCTGGGTTGCCCCAGGCATGGTGCAGCCGGCAATGCCAGACTTTACTGGTGTTCCAGGGTGTAGGGTGAACACTGAAAACTTTTTGCCGATTGATTTTTTTCAGTTGTTATGGATGATGTGTTTTTGGCAGAGATTGTTGAGCAGACTAATTTGTATGCCGAACAGTTTTTGAGGGAGAACAGTCCAGCCTTAAGCTCCACGCTAGAGCTACCCGGTGGACTCCCACAAATCTGGAAGAGATGAAGAAGTTCTTGGGTTCAACTTTTTTGATGGGATTGCTAAGGAAGCCATCAATGGCTTCATGTTGGTCTACTAGTCCCTTGATGGCAACTGCTATATTTCCGGCAGTCATGAGTCTAAATAGGTATTTGCTTCTGCTTCGGATGATGTATTTTGTCGATAATGGTTTAGCTATGCCACAAGATCACCCTGAGTGTGACCGTCTTTTCAAGATTCGGCCTGTCATTGATCACTTTGTTGATCGATTTTCTGAGATCTATGCTCTAGGGAAAGAAATTGCAGTGGATGAGTCTTTGGTGTTGTTCAACCCTACCAACTTAATCGGGTAAGAGAACGGCCCAATCGCGTGAACGTCGTTTTATGGGCACCCGTAGCTCCACAGTGCTTTAGGCACCGGATTAATTTACCGCCTTGATCCTTAGTCCACCCCGAGCTTGACGGCAGTTTGCCGCTCTATGATTGTTATCCTATACACACGGGCACGATTGTTTACTGGTGGGCACCCCTCACTCCCCAGCTTTTCAGGCACCTGATTAAATTCACCGCCTCGCTCAATCTTAACCCCGAGCACACCGGCCCTCTATCGGTCCATGATAGTGATCCAAGACGCTAGGGCGTGCTCCACTAACTGGGCACTTTCCATGTAAGCCATTTGATTGACTTAATAGGCACTACAAACTAAAGGGTTTGCTCATCTTTAATTGCACCATGGGCCTCCTGCAAAGGGAGTAACACACAATTCATTTAGCCTTGCACCTAATAGTTGACGCTTCATGAGTCTCTTGTGTAAGTCCTCTCGCATGGCAGACCGCAACCAATAGATGATTTCCCACGCACTATTGGGTCATCACGCATGCGGTTTCATTAAATTAAGATTCCAACAAACTATATTGAAATGGCAACACATCCTTGACATACTCACTTCTTCACAGGTACTTTGATCTCTGCACTATACCCACGAAGGCTGAGGACCCCCAGCCTTTGAAAACAGAGTGAGTATATAACCTCCCTTCTAATTTAGGTGCAACTTCTAGTGCCCACAGCCTCTCTGATACACAGCCTTTTTTTGAATTTCAGACTGTCGGAAAAAAAACCCTCCCACCACTTGTCTTGAGAAAGACCCGCCGTGACCGCCGATTGGGGGACCTCAGGGTCGAAACGTCGACGGTTACCTTAGGTCCAGCATCACCAGGATTCCATCAAGGAAAATAGGGATACTTGGCTATAAATATTATTAGCTGGCCGCTAAAATATGTGTATATATATTTATATATATATGTAAATGAGTCCACTGTATATATCTTGCACTTTTGAACACTTCACACAAATGTCACTGAATTTCACTATAACACACATTCAGACAGTCTTCACATGTATTGTACGAAATCATTGAATGACGTAATTCAGATAAACAATACAACTACTTGATTGTATGACGTATTTGTTAAAGCATTATTTTCTGTTAGTTGTGTATTTCAGAGAGCGTTCACCCTAGATAGCATTAATAGCAATGTCAAAGCAATTTTGTCTTACCCAACAGAACCACCTTTTTCTTTAACTGTTCAGGGAATTGGCCAAAGTGGACACTGTTTCTTGTGGCAAAATCCGCTGTAACCGTAAAGGTTTCCCAAAAGAACTTGTTTGTCAAAAGCTTGTCCGGGGACAGTGCGTGCATTGCGTTGCGAGGAGCTTCTAGCTATGAAGTTTTCAGACAGGAGAGATGTCTACGTGTTGACTACCATCCATGATGAACGCACTAATCGGTGACTGTTTGGGGTGAGGTTGCTGAAGCGCGCAAACCTGTGTGCATTTTAGACTATAATAGGCACATGGGTGGTGTTGACAGAGTAGATCAGAGGTTGGAACCATATGCTGCTCTTCGTAAGGCTTACATTTGGTACAAGAAGTTGGCTATCCATCTTTTTCACTTGGCAAACTTTAATGCTTTTGTTGTGTTCCAGGAATCTTGTCCTCAGTCAAAGTGGCTTTTGTAAAGTGTCAGGTGTCTGTAATAGGCATCCTTGTTTTAGTGGAACAGGCAAGTGTTCCTAGAGTTGGAGTGGTGGAGGATGTTGCTAGATTGAAAGATCGCCACTTTCCTGATCACATTCCTCCTACATCCTCAAAAGACTTTCCCAGTAGGAGATGTAGAGTCTGTTGGCAAAGAGGTTTGCGGAAGGAGGTTAGTATGTACTGCCCCAAGTGTCCTTCTAACCCTGGGCTGTGCGTGCCTGCTTGTTTTAGAATGTACCACACGCAAAATAATTTTTGGGAGCATCCATGAGTGGTAAAGCGAACTGCCTGGCCTCTATTGTTTAATCATTTTTGTTCAGTTTCAAAGTTGGCATTTGTGTAGTGTATTTAGTTTTAGTTGTTGTGTTAGTAGATTTGTATCAATTTGTTTGTTTTCTTATTTATATTTAAAAATATTCTTAAATGTGATGTCCGTTTGCGTGGACTGGCGTTTGGCTGGCGGTCTGCGTGGACTGGCGTTTGGCTGGCGGTGTGTGTGGACTGGTGCTTGGCTGGCGGTGTGCGTGGTATGGCGCTTGCCTGGCGGTGTGTTTGGATTTATGCTTGGCTGGTGGTGTGCCTGGACTGGTGCTTGGCTGGCGGTGTGCGTGGACTGGCACTTGGCTAGTGGTGTGTTTGTACTGACTCTTGACTGGCAGTGTGTTTGTACTGGTGCTTGGCTGGCAGTGTGTTTGTACTGGCGCTTGGCTGGCGGTGTGCGTGGACTGGCGCTTGGCTGGCGGTGTGCGTGGACTGGCGCTTGGCTGGCGGTGTGCGTGGACTGGCGCTTGGCTGGCGGTGTGTGTGGACTGGCACTTGGCTGGCGGTGTGCGTGGACTGGCACTTGGCTGGCGGTGTGCGTGGACTGGCACTTGGCTGGCAGTGTGCGTGGACTGGCGCTTGGCTGGCAGTGTGCGTGGTCTGGTGCTTGGCTGGCAGTGTGCGTGGTCTGGTGCTTGGCTGGCAGTGTGCGTGGTCTGGTGCTTGGCTGGCAGTGTGCGTGGTCTGGTGCTTGGCTGGCAGTGTGCGTGGTCTGGCGCTTGGCTGGCGGTGTGCGTGGACTGGCGTTTGGCTGGTGGTGTGCGTGGACTGGCGTTTGGCTGGCGGTGTGTGTGGACTGGAGCTCGGCTGGCGGTGTGTGAGTAGTGACTTGATGCTGGGGAGACGCTTCGCCCGTGAGGAAGGGCGCAACGCTGCTGGGGCATAATCTGTTGACTGGCTGAGCACTGAGGCCCAGGAGACCGCAGGGCCAACACCGCTGACGAGGCTCCGCCCCCTTTTTGACCGGGGAATTTAAAACTGCTCGCGCCTCCCGCTTCGCGGGAGACGCTTCGCCCGTGAGGAAGGGCGCAACGCTGCTGGGGCATAATCTGTTGACTGGCTGAGCACTGAGGCCCAGGAGACCGCAGGGCCAACACCGCTGACGAGGCTCCGCCCCCTTTTTGACCGGGGAATTTAAAACTGCTCGCGCCTCCCGCTTTGCCGGAGACGCTTCGCCCGGGAGGAAGGGCGCAACGCTGCTGGGGCATAATCTGTTGACTGGCTGAGCACTGAGGCCCAGGAGACAACACCGCTGACGAGGCTCCGCCCCTATTTCGTCACTTCCTAATAAGGAACATCCCACCAACGCCCCGCGGTACGCGCGCGGGCGGCGCCGGGCTAAGCCCGGGCAAAGGGCGGGCCCTCTGTGGCCCTCAGAGGCCCGAGAAGGACGGGACAGGCCACCCCCCTTGGCTTCTACTGAATAAGGTATAGTGAGACTTTGACCTGCATTTCTGCATCCACTGCAGAGTCACCAGGACTTCCATTGACTCTATGCGGGGCTTTGTCTGCTGCACTGTCGCCATGTCTCATAAGGGGGCTCTCAATCCTTGTACTCTCCCAAGTGATTCTAGTAGGGGGAGGTTTGACTGCTATGTAGAAAGGATAGACAGGGCATTATTACCTGTTATTCATGATTTGGAAGACCTAGAAACTCGTTTGCCCTCTCATAGCGTAGACTGCAAACAACCCGAGGTGCAGCTACTCGACACTGCATCAAGTGTGTCCTGGTTGGAGGAATTGAACGCCCTTTGTCACATCCAATATGCACCAGTTGAGACCATAGCAGACCCACCTCAAGCCCTATCCAGTGCAGCACTTCCCGCACATCTGCTGTCTAATTCGTTATCGAACGCAAATGATAACATTCTGGTTGTCCCACTCTTATCCCCGTTAGTAAAAGTAAACATAAAACAACTAGGGCACCCCAAATCTCCTATGGTCACAAGAGCGCCCCGGGGATAACAGCATGGGGAGAGAAGCTAAACTGCTCAAGCCTTGTACAAATCCCTTACCGTCCTTCAGCACGTCACCTATAGTTTCCCAGGTCAGTGATAGTATTGAATCCTTTGCACCTCCCCAACAGGCAGCCCTTCTGGCCCTGATTGAGCGAGTGGTCACCTCTCTACTATCCCCCTTGACTACAAGAATCAACTCCTTAGGGGATAGATTAAGCGATATCGAGAACTCATTTAGGGCACCGACTCAACCTAATAAGAACCTGACAGGATTGAGTCAATTACAGCCCTTATCCGCTACCGTGGTTTCCAAGTTAACACCTCAAAGAGGTAGCATCCCTCCTAATAGACCCACGGTCCCACAGAACCGCCCATGTATCTCCTCGCCATCCTCGACACCCGTCACCGAACCCATTACCACGAAGAGTATCTTCGCTGATGTAGGGGTGCCAAATGTTCCCCCTCTATATGAGGAGAAAACTAGTACTAACCTAGTTTACACTAAGCATATACATCTGCCCCCAATGGCCGCCCCCTTTGTTTGTGTCCTCACTGGTGTTTTACCAATTACAAAGGGAAAAATCGAGAGACCGGAGGATTTAAAACACAAGGTCATCTATTGGCTGTCTAGGAATCGACCCTTGCCAGCGAACATTGATGGTGCCATTCGAAGTGTTAGAAGGGTGGGATGGCTCGGCCCCCTTCCAAAGGTCCTCCCAGGCGACCTGGTGCTAGTTAGATTCTGGAGCGATCGGGTGGTGCCTTATCTACAAACTTGGTTTCCACAATTAGGGGATGGCCCGATCTCTGTCTGGGGTCTCCAAGATTTTTACCCTAGGTTCCGCTACTCTCGGCCCTTAAAGACAAGACCAGAGAGAAAACACTACTTTCCAGAAATAACTAACTTAGAGAATAATTATCGGCCGGATCGGAGTGTGTATGTACAGAATGGCTCCAACATCCCCATCCCAAATTATTTCTTATGAAGTGTCTTCTAGTAGTGATATCCTGTGTTTAGTAAATCATTTGAATTGATTTATTTCATCAACTATTGTAATGAAATGGTTTTTAATAACGTGTATATAATGAATGTTGCTTTTATGATTAATGATGTATTGTGTATTATGTAATTTATGTATTATGTTGGTATTATGTTGGTTTCAATGTTATATCGTGTTTTATTCTGTGTGGTCTTTTATGGTTTACTAGCCGAATAAAGACTTATGAAATTTGACTTGATGCTGGTCACTACACACACTGCTAGCTGAGCTCCACTCCATGAAATCCATGTGTAGTTGCTGTGTCAGGAATGTGGGCGTGTGACAGTGAGGGGCCCTTGAATGGCCTGTCGCGGGTACTTGTGCCTCCCACACAAGTGAGGCACCATTTTTATCGGGAGACCTGGAGGAACGCTGCGTGGTAGGAAATTTGTGAGAGCCCGGTGATGCCACACTTTCCCACACAAAAATGTGTAAAAAAACGGATTTTTTTTTAGCTAAAATTGAGGTTTGCAAGGGATTCTGGGTAAAGGGGCGTTGGGGGATCCACGCAAGCCATACCTCCTTGGAAGCCCCCGGGTGTCTACTATTCAGAAATATGTGGGTTTGGTAGGTTTCCCGAGGTGCCGGCAGAGCTAGGGTTCACAAACTAGAGCTAGGCACTTTGCCAAAAAAGGGTAATTTTTCACTGCGAAATTGAGGTATGACCACATTGCGTTTTGCACCGTTTCCTGTCGCTGGCACTAGGCTGACCCACACAAGTGAGGTATCATTTTGCTCGTAAGACTTTGGGGAATGCAGGGTTGTTGGGGACTTGTGGATCCATGCAGATTCCCGAACATTCCACCACAGAATTGGGTGGAAAATGTGTTTTTTTTAATAATTCTTTGGGGTTGCAAGGGATTCTGGGTAACAGAACCTGGTGGGAGGCAGTCAAGTCACCCCATCCTGGATTCCCCTGGGTGTCTAGTTTTCAAAAATGTATTTTTTTGCTAGGTTTCCCTAGGTGCCGGAAGAGCTCGCGTTCAGAAACTACAGCTAGGCACTTTGCCAAAACAGGGTTATTTTTCACTGCGAAATTGAGGTGTGACCACGTTACGTTCTGCGCCGTTTCCTATCGCAGGCACTAGGCCGACCCACACAAGTGGGGTACCAATTTTCTCGGAAGACTTTGGGGAACACAGGGTGGAAGGAAATGTGTGGATCCACGCAGATTCCAGAACTTTCCACCACAGAAATGTGGAGAAAATGTGTTTTTTTGTCTATTTTTTAAGTTTGCAAGGGTTTCTGGGAAACAGAACCTGGTGGGAGGCAGTCAAGTCACCCCATCCTTGATTCCCCTGGGTGTCTACTTTTCAAAAATATATAGGTTGCTAGGTTTCCCTCGGTGCCAGCAGAAATAAGGTTAAAAAACTACAGATAGGCACTTTGCAAAACAAGAGTCATTTTTCACTGTGAAATTGTGGTGCGACAATGTTGTGTTTTGCGCTGTTTTCTGTCACAGGGAGTAGGCTAACCCACACAAGTGAGGTACCATTTTTCTCAGAAGACTTTGAGGAACGCAGGGTGGGTGGAAATGTGTGGATCCACGCAGATTCCAGAACTTTCCACACCAGAAATGTAGGAAAAAGATGTTTTGGGGACAATTTTTTTAGGTTTGCAAGGGATTCTGGGTAACAGAACCTGGTGGGAGGCAGTCAAGTCACCCCATCCTAGATTCCCCAGGGTGTCTAGTTTTCAAAAATGTAAAGGGTTTGCTAGGTTCCCCGAGGTGCCGGCAGAGCTAGGGTACAAAAACTACAGCTAGGCAATCTGCTAAAAAAGGGTTATTTTTCACTGCGAGATTGAGGTGTGACCACGTTGCGTTTTGCGTCGTTTCCTGTTGCGGGCACAAGGCCGACCCACACAAGTGAGGTACCGTTTTTATGGGGAGACTTAGGGTAATTCAGATTTGTAAATCAACTGTTATTACCTATTGAGGTTCCATGCATTTCACCCTTTCAAATGAAAGACATTGTGTAAAAAAGAAGTCATTTTGAAAAATGACCATTAATTCTCATGCTAGTGTGAGTATTCCTAATTTTGAAAATGTGCAAATATGTACTGTTTCTAAACTCTATAATTTGTACCCATTTCAGAAATACATAAGTGTCTTTCATACCGATTTTTCCATGTATACATTTTCCAAGAATAATTGCTCTATACCCGGTACATAATAAAATACCATTGCAAGTTACTGCTCAGTTCTTGGCTCTGGGTTCGTCGGGTCCTTGGTGAACCTACAAGTCCTATATATCCCCACAACCAGGAAGGTCCAGCGGATGTAACAGTATATTGCATTTAAACAGCTGTCATAATGACAAGAAGTTACAGGTGAAAATGTTGACACAAAACGCTGTTTTTTTCAACTATTTTTAAATTTTTCCAATATTTAACTGTTAGTTTCTATAAAGAAACCTTTATGGATTTAGACAAATGACCCCTTTCTGGATTCAGAATTGTGTCTACTTTTCTAAAATGTATACCTTTCCAGGATCCATTATTGCTTTCATACTCATTTTTACCATTAACTGGAAGCAGGTTGAAAGCAATAAAAATAGCAAAAATAGTGTATGTCTCAGAAAAATGCCAAAACTGTGTGAAAAATGTTGGTTCTCTGACAAAAGACTGTCATTCCCTAAAAGCTGGAAAAATGGTGATTTCAGCCCCACAAACCCTTTTTTGACAACATTTGCAGGGGAAAACCAGAAGCTTTCATTTGCAGCCCGTTTTTCCAATTTTCCTGAAAAAAACAAACAAATTTACAGTATTTTGCTTAATTTCTGGGACCCCTCCAAAGGAATCCACAAACCCTGGGTACCTTTAGAATCCCCATGATGTTGGAAGAAAAGGATGCAAAATTGGCGTGGATACCTTATGTGGTCAAAAGGTTACAGGGGCCTAAGCGCGCACTACCCCAAATAGCCAAAAAAAAGCTTAGCAAAGGAGGGGAAAAGGCCTAGCAGCGAAGGGGTTAAATCTGTCAAACACTACATGATCCAAATAGGCTCTAGTACCCTCACTGATTGAGCAATCTGTCAATGCCTTGATGCTTTTTCAAAATAACCAATGTATTCTCCAAATACATTTCCGTACTTGAACAGCCCAGACCACACAATCTTGTCCCACCCACACCCTATACTTCGATACATTCTACCCTAGCTATGTTGCACTTAACAAAAGGGCCCCGTACATTTGTTTATACGGGCTGCAGTGGGCCAGAAATGGAGAATTAAAACAAATACTTCATGTTTTTTAAAACCAAGCCACCCAACAGCAGTTCAATTCTGTGTTCAGAGACTATCAATGGGTTCCTTGAATTACCTGAAGTAATGACATATAGAAAGGAGTCACTTATTGGCCTTGGGAAAAGAAATGAGATGATAATTTTTTTTAAAACTATAATTACAATGTTTTCTAAAGAGAAACCATAAAGACGACACAAATGAGCACAAGGCAGCAGTACAGAACAGCAGGTCAAGATACATTCAACAAATCCACTTGGTACAATATGTACATAGGTCCTTAACCCCTTCGCCGCTCATGACGAGCTCAGCTCGTCATGAGTTACGCCTCTCGTACGCTCATGACGAGCTGAGCTCGTCATGAACCGCAGGTTTTTGCAAAAGTCAGCGCACAGCGGGAAAATGTGTCGCACGCGTGGGATTAAAGAGATAAGCAACGTCGATCATACAGCAGGACAACTTCAAAGACACGGAATAACCTCCTGTGTTTTAGCTAGGCCAGTAATATACCATTCTAATCTTTGTAGTAAGTCATAATTTAAAGTCTTGCACTGGAGAAATGATGGGACTGCAGTCCATGTACGCCTGGAGTGCTTCTGAGTTCAAGTACCTGAATAAATCAATTGTTACCCAGGTTATTCCAAAGCCTCAAAAACTCAGTTTTACCTCCATAACATTAACTATGCAATACAGTGCAGAATTTGAAAGAAAGTGTCCTACCTGGTTCATTTAGCGCTTGAGCAGGATCCTTCAACAGTGCTGCATATTTATGCAGAAGATTGACCATCACCTCCACAAGCCCCACCTCCCTGAAGACATCTTTGAAGATAGAGTCGTGACGGGTGAACTTCAGCAATGTCTTCATAGCAGCAATGCTGCAGGGGTATGAGGCGTTGCCTTTCAGAAGGATGCTCACGCTAATCAACTCCTTGCACGGGATATAGTTCAAGCTGAAAACAACAAACTCCAGCAACTCAAAGTATTTGGTTTGCACTTCAGGCAGCTTAGAAATCTTCTCTGCAAACTGTGACAAGGTATGCTGAGGCTCCAGGATGAAGTAGTTTGCACTATCCGCAATGTATATATTTTCAATGGCATCAAGGATGACCTGTGCAAGGTAGCTGGTGTTCGCTTTCAGGAAAGTGTTCTGGAGAACGGCGAATGCCTGGACATTTTTTATGCTGTGACCTGCAACCAACAGGCGAAAAAAATTAATATGCATGCTATTTGAACTTATTAAGTCTCAATATATAAAACATTATCCTAACAGTTTTGCCTCCTAGAAGCCCTCGTACCTTTAGTTTGACTAAATTGAGCTGATCAAGCTAGGAGGGGTCTAGTTTTAATGGAACACCAATCATCCAGCACTCAAGGAATTCCAGGATGGTACTTGTTCTGCTAATGGCACAAACAGATGCTACACCAAAAGAAGTCGAGTGTCATCAGCATATAACAGTATTGCATTGTCCTGTCTTACAATAACTGTGCTCTGTGACTCGATGAAAAAATCAAACTGTTTAAGTCATTGTGGTGGAGGTTAAAGAGATTTGTTTCTTCAGAGAGGATTGTGGTGATGCTTCACCTAACTGAAGAAGAAACATATGGGGATTATTTGGATCCAAGGATGAGTCTACTCAACATTTGAAGTAGGGCCTAACTAACTCAATCTCTGTAAACCGGGATCTCCTAGAGTGGAAAGAATGCCACCCTGGAATACCTCAAACCCCAAATACTACTTTGTACAATAGGAGCAAAAATTACTAGACAGTAGTTTAAGCATATAAACATTCTATATGCATCTCTACCAAGGTGAAAGGTAAATAGATTACCATAACTGCACTGTACCCTGCACAGAAACACATTTAAAGGGATGACAGGAGAAGAAAAGGAGAAAAAAAAAACAGACCCACGATATCTGTCCATTCTTCTCTTTACATCACCTTCATGTCAAAATACTGCCCATTGCTGATAGGTCTGGCGGCCATGCTGACATCACGTCAACCGATGCCAAAGTAAAGTTGGCAGACAAAGGTTTGCTACTAGGGAGTTTATGCTTCTTGAATGGTCGCCGATTTGCTAAAATATTTGGCAGCATGCATGTCCGATTATTTTCTTTTTCCCCCTTGTCTTGCCCGTTCTCTTAACCCACATGATTCTGAATTGATTTTTAGTGCAGTCTCTGCTATTTCTTCTGGCCTTTGCTCACCACATGCACCAGCTGTTATAGCATATTAATATCCTTCCACAGATGCATGATTCACAACTTTCGCTGCTGGTTTACTCGGTGTATCCATAGTCCAAACATTTCCGAGTGCTATATAAACTCACTATTATGCAGCTGCCGTTTAACCTAAAATGCCTTAATTCCACTTCTGGATAGATCTCCAACACCTACTACTGTGGAGCTGTGGTTTAACATGGGAAGCCCGAACTGCGCTCCTCGATGGACCCCTTGGACATTTTACCGTATGAGCTCTGACTTAATATGGGTTGCCTCAATGCCGCACCTGGGTTGACCCTACAAAGGCTATACCTGTGGATAATGTTTTGACTGCACTGTACATATTTCCTGGTTGGCCTGCCCTTAGAGACAGTAGTGTGATGTTTATCAACACTCTCAAGGCAACTCCCCAAGTGCCCTTTGGATGACCACGTTCCTCTATTATGATGTCGCTTTGTTTTCTCAGAATTGGGCAGACACTGACACTGACTGACCTCAAAGACTCAGCACTTTGAGGATTATTTAAGAAGGTGCCATAGGTTCACCATTTTTAGTGTACAGCAATCTTCCAGTGACTTCAGCCCAGCCCAGCCAAACCTGGGTAGACCTCACAGACCCACTACTGTAGTATTTTCTCAAGGTGGCACACTAATACTGCTCTTGGATTGCATGACAGACATATAAGCAGAGTGGAAATTTGTACATTTTGCTACACACTATTAATGCCTTTCTCCATCTGGTGGCTGAACATCTGCTACTGGAGAGATAGAATTTGTTATCCTTAACAACATCATTGATCAGTCTTAGGGCACAGTGGCAGCTATCAAGGTCCAATCAACTAAGCCTTCATATAAATCTGAAACCCAAATCAATTTACAGAAGCATGCACAAAGTTTGATTAAATTAACTTGGGGTTAAAAATCACGTGCAAACCTCAAACTAGAATGGAATAATCAACTCTACCTGTCTCTGGTAGTGTAACACTCACTTCTCCAAAGTCAAGAACAATGAAAGAGTCCAATCCTTGGAAGTGTCCTTTATAAAGGTAGCTGAGCTTTGGCTGTTACAGATATTCTATCCAAGACAACTGGAACACAAGCTATATATGTTTAGCACCAACCAGCCAAACTATGTGATCTACGAAAGCTACTATACCAACAACCCATCAAAGTGTTTAAATGACATGGCATTAAATATTCCTTTCACATCACATAATGTGGTTCTTAAAGCTGATCTCTCCTTTGCTTAAGACACAATGAACCAAGTCAACATGAAGACACAAGAATGGGTGTGTGTGTAGGGGGGTGGGTCGAGCACTCCTACTATTCCAGGCAACTTACATACTGCTTGCTACCTACTTCCATATGCCCCACCCATCTAAGCCTATCGAGTCTATATCTTCCTCTAACCCAAATCTTGCCCTCTACCCAAGGCTCACCTCTATCTCCCTCCTCAAGCCCACTACATCCTTTCCCCCCTCCTTCACCACAGATAACACTTAAGCTGCACCCTCTCTTCTCTGACCTATCTACCTAACCTCGCACAACCTCTTCTGCTACCAATTTGTCTGTGTCTCCACTAAATCTCTTTCCTTTTCTTCTACTCCCCTTGTCACTATAAAACACAGGTTTTCGGTCTCCCACTTCTCCCCTATGCTCCTCATGTACTCCTAACACATTTGCCTCAACTTCACCTACCCCCTCACCTCCTTTAACACCCAAATCTTCCCCTTTCAAAGCTGGCGTTCACCCATGCATGTATTTTACTTCTCTGGTTCCACTCACAATCAAACCACTTTCCTATCCCCATTCACTTCTGCTACCTCTCTCTGATATTCCCTCCATTCTTGCCTGCAGATCCTCTATTCATCTATATAACTTCTTCCCCTCCTCTGCATCTTACTCTCATCTCTCTTCCACCTTCCATTCACTCCTACCACCCTGCCTTCCCCAGCCTATGCTTTCCATGCCTTCACCACTGCTGGCTACGGCTACACATCAAAATGTATCTACTCCCCTCCGCCACTCCTAACTTCTCTCTCAAAACGCCTACAATCCTAGCCCACCATTCCCCTGCTCACCCTCACTACCTTCCCTCACATCTACAAATCTTGAAATGCTACTCCTCGTTCTGGTGGACTCAGAGAATTATTTTACTCGCACTAAATCCCAACTAAGTCTTCCTCCTACAAATAGGACTCCTTCCCATATAAGTTGACTCACAAACTCTCAATTGGCCTCATTTATCAAGGACATCTACCATCTCCTACCAGGATCAAACACAGAAATCTGTGCGATGATCCCAGAATAATTGTACTTGAGGCAATATCTGCTCACTAAAAAATTCCCATGAGAAATCATACCGAGAAGCCAGGAGGACAGGATGAGCAGCAGCTGTCATCCATGAAAGCTCTATACTCACAGAATCTATCCTAAAATTTATCATGAACCATTTGCTTAAGTCTGGCACCTTCCCAGAAAAACTCAAAAAGCAGGTACAACAAAACAATTCTGCGAAAAGTACAAGTTCCGACTCAACATTCTTAGCCTATTGTCTAATCTGCTATGACTCTTTCGAAGGAAAGCTAACTCAAAGAGTAAGTTTTGAGCACTGTCATCCTACATTGAACATATTTATCAGGCTCAACTGGATTCTACAAATTTACGAACACAGAATCTGAACTAACTACAGCTTGGGGTGACATCAAGAGTACTGTGGACTTGAATGGAGTAGAAACACATGTGCTTTTCAATCTTTCTTCCACTTTTGACATTGTCCATTATCTCACTGCTTCAGAGACTGGAAGTGACTGGCATCAAGGCACTATATTCCACTGGATGGACTACTTCCTCACTAATAAAGTCATTCATTCTGTCGACCCTCCTGTTCTGCCCTGGCCGTTATCCACCAAACAGAGGTCCATCTCAAAGAACTAGCATTTTCTCCTCCTCCATAATGTGTATCTTAGACCTCTACTGAAGCTAATCTACTTCAGAAACAATAAATACAACTAAGTGCATGACAAACATTATTCGAAAACTTCAAAGCCCAGCAGACTTGGACTCTTATGCCATCATCCGGTCTCCTCACCATTAAGAAGTAGATGCGAACAAACCACCTCAAACCAAACTCCTCAAGTGGATCAAGTAAAGAAAGAATTCTCTACCTTGAAGGGTGGATTGCTGTTTCCATTTCTATAGTTTACTGTATTTTCCAACCTTTCTCCACCTCCATACATCCTTGTCGCACCTGCCCTCCCAGTCCCGGAACACAGTATTCCCCCTTTCCTTTCTACTGGTGGAGAATGTTCTCCAACTTACTGTGAATTTTAGGAAGTGTCTAGAGTTTGGTCATCAGAACCGAATGTAACCTAGACATATGACTGGATAACTAGACTCTATTAATTTTTTATTTTTGTAGTACAAGTATTGTTTCTACATACTTTGTACTCATGTTACTTTTGATATATCAGCTTGCTAGCCTGTGTTCCTATAAGACAATAAAGAAATGTTTTAAAACAAAGTATGCTTCTAAACCTAGAGATCCTTACACATCTGCCTAAGTGAACAAGGCACTACAAAGAATCCAGAATGCAGCTGCAAGACAATTACTCCACCTCCATATCAGGTCACACATTTCCCCAGGCCTTAAACCCTTACACTGAGAGTCTGTGACTAGACATCTCTCTTTCCAAGCCACATGTGTAGATGATTGCATCATACATGGACCAAACCTCCTCTTCCATCTGCAAATAACCAATATCAGCCATCAAACAAAGGCCATACTATCATTTGTCCCTTTTATATTTTAACAAATCCTGTAACGGAGGAAACTCCTTAGTAAATTAACTCTCCTTCAACAAGAACAAGAGTTATTGGCAGCTATCTTTCATTCCAGTGGTATCTATACCCTGGCTGGTCCAATGTTTAAAACTACTATGTTAGCATTAACCCTATAAAAGGATAGGTATCCACCTGCACAAAGAGTCAATATTTACCTATTCCTTAACTTGCGTGGTGATATGACTAGACCATGTTAAAACCACATCACCAAGCATCGTGCAATGTCCTGTTCAATTCTGACTAGGGCGCCCCAGATGTGAGGACAGTTGGAAAAAATAGAAAAGCCATATGTAGCTAATTATTAAAAATCACATCCTTAAACTATCTGGGTAACGCAAAGGTATGTAATTCAGACAACTGCCTCCTGATCTCAGGAATAGGACGTGCACAAGCAGATCTCGGGTACAATGTAGTGTGAGCATATTTTTTCTTCTTTGGTGCATTAGAAGGAGCATCCAGATTAATTAATTGTACATCCGAGGTGCAATCCATTGTCGTTTAATTCGTCCATGTTTATGAATTTTGAGAGTTATGTCATCAATACAGGGAACAGAATATTATCCAAGCGATGAGTTTACTCAAATGTCTGCCATACCATGACTGGGCAGAGGTACGACTGCCCAGATGATTGATTATGTGCCCAACATTTTTACTTAAGATGCACATTTGATGTTGATTACACTTTAAAAAACATTTTTTTATAAAGTCTCTACTTTCTGGCTCAAAAATGCACTTAACTAATGTAAACTGTTGGCGATTCCGTTGTCGAGCATGCATGCAATAGTGTAGAACATTATCCAGAGATCACTACTTTAATCTAGATACGCATAATGCACAGTTATAGATCATCCAGTGGCTACATTCAAAACATTTAATTTCAAGAAATCTGTCAGACTGCATTGGTCACAGTGTCGAGAAAATTCCCATTGTAGCAAGTTAAATTTCTCGCTGCCACATCTGCAGGGAATTTTTAGAACTAGACTTTATGAGAGAGAATGCACAAATTGCTGGTATGAAAGATGCATGAGTGTGCAGGTTACCATTAGGTGCTATCAAGGTGAAAACATTGATGTCTCAATCTAGCATTTAAACTCTAAACCCTTCTGCAAAATAAATAAATAAAATAAGACACAACAAAATATCGATTAGCCCACTACACATCTGTGTACCCATGTACAAGAGAATTGAAATGTTAATGCTCAATGAAAAATGCTTTAGAAAATAAAATTAATAAAGACGGTCTATCAATGCAAGAGTTTGAGGGTTAGAAACATATTGTATCAAAAAGAAAATAAGGATCCATGCCCATAGAAAGTATACAGTCACATTGGTTTTGTGATGTTATGTTTAACTGGGAATACATACACTGTTACAAAACAGCTCTTCACAAAAAACAAAGTTAGACTTAGGCAAAGAAATCTTTTTTGGAGAGCCATTTTCATTATATTTTCCTCAGCAGACTAGAATTCAACCTTCAAATTTGACTGTAAAGGATGACTGATAAAAAAAGGAGTAGTTTCTGTCCTGTAACTCGAGTTCTGTAGTAGGGGTATCTCTGTTATAGTCATAATCTAGTGAATAGTCCCGCCCATGTGCGTGGACCCCGGAGCAATCAAAAATAATCTCTTAAATTGTCAAAACATGCAGAACTGCATCGACACTTAAGAGAGAATTTAAAGACAGATAATGCAGCCTATATCCACAGGCTACACTGTCCAGTACTTAAACTAGAAATTCCACCAAAATCCACAAACAGCACAGCCTATCCAGGGTTTTCTAAGAGAAAAACCTTGCCTTTAACAGCAAAACCCTCTGGAATGATAGAGAGGGAGAAGTGGACAGACAAGCCCCATAGGCTTGCATTATGTGGCTCAGAACAGGATACTGTGCCTTTAAGAGAACTTTCCAGAAGTCTCCCAGTATCCCAGAATGCACTGCAGGTCCCTTTTACTTTCAGTTCTTTTTGAAGGTGTAACACGCCAGACCTGTAGCATTTCTTACATGAATATCTCTCTCCACCTGGGAGGAGGGGGGGCGCTTATGACTATAACAGAGATACCCCTACTACAGAACTGGAGTTACAGGACAGAAACTACTCCTTCTGTAGTAGGGGATCTCTGTGTATAGTCATAATCTAGTGAATAGAATGGCAAGCCCATCCCCACACCAAAGCGGCGGTGGAGAAAAGAGAAATAACACCACTACTGTGCGAACAGATTTCGCAGCGAAGCCTGCCCAACCTGAGCGTCTGCCCTGGCATCAGTGTCCAGGCAGTAATGCTTAGCAAAGGTATGGACCGACTTCCAAGTGGCCGCCTTGCAGATTTCTGCAATTGGAACATTACGGAGCAAAGCAGTCGAGGCAGCTTTGCCCCTGGTGGAATGAGCCTTAGGTTTACCCCCTAAGGTCTTATTAGCCTTTTGGTAACACAATTGTATACAGGACACAATCCAACTCGAGATGGACTGTTTAGAGGTAGCAAGATTCGTCCTGACTGATCCATAATTGATAAACAATCGGTCTGACCTACGAATATCCTTGGTTTTATCCAGATAAAATTTCAACACCCTCCTAACATCTAGGGAATGCAGGGACCTTTCCGCTGGAGAGGAAGGATTCTGAAAAAACGTAGGTAAAGTTATGGTCTGGTTAACATGAAAATTAGATATAACCTTTGGAAGAAATTTAGGGTGAGTACGCATAACCACCTTAGCAGCATGAAATACAGTATAAGGTTCTTGGCAACACAACGCCTGAATTTCACTCACCCTGCGGGCCGATGTAATGGCCACGAGGTACGCCGCCTTCCAGGACAGGTGCTGCAACGAAGCCTTATGAATAGGTTCAAAGGGCTCCTTCATCAATCTGGACAGCACCACATTCAATTCCCATGAAGGCGAAGGAAGGGACAGGAGGGAACACTTTCTTCAAGCCTTCCAAAAAATCTTTGATCACAGGGATCTGGGAGAAGGAAGTCTGTGAGGGGCATTTCCTGTAGGCAGTCAGCGCAGCGAAATGAACCTTAATGGAATGGACATTAAGGCCAGACTGCACCAGATGTAGAAGATACGGAAGGATGACATCTTCCTTACACGTCGTTGGGTCATAGTTCTTGGACTTGCACCAGATGCAAAACCTCTTCCACTTGTAAGCATAGGAAGTCCTAGTGGAAGGTCGCTTAGCCTCCTTCAGTATGTCCATACAATCTTCTGGTAGATTCAAATGGCCATATTGCACTATCTCAGGAGCCATGCCGCCAAACTCAAAGACGAGAGGATGGGGTGCACCATCTGCCCCCTGAACTTCGTGAGAAGGTCCGGCCTGCACGGCAGCCGTATGTGAGGAAGGAGAGACCGGTGAAGCAGGTCCGTGAACCACCACTGCCTGGGCCATTACGGGGCAATCAGGATCATCCGCGCCCTGGACTGGGACAGCTTGATGAGCACCGCCGGAATCAGGGGAATGGGTGGAAAAGCGTACAGAAAGCTGTTCGACCAGTTGATCCATAGCACATTCCCCAGCGTCCCCTGCTGGTAGTACCTGGAGGCGAAGTCTCGGCATTTGCTGTTTTCGGCGGTGGCGAACAGATCTACGTCTGGAGTCCCACACCTTGCGAAGACTTCTCCTAGTACTTCGTCGTTTATGACCCATTCGTGGTTTTCCTGAATCAGTCTGCTCAGTGTGTCGGCCTGAACATTCTGTACACCTGGTAGATGGGTAGCCGTTATCGTCAGTCCCTGAAGCCAGTGCCAGATCGCCTGCGCCTCCTGCGACATAGTGCGCGATCTCGACCCCCCTGCTTGTTGGTCGTATTGTCCGTCTGAACAAGCAGAGAGTTGGTCCGGAAGGACGGATGAAAGGCCTTCAGAGCCAAGTGAACAGCTCTGAGTTCCAGGAAATTGATGTGGTACGTGGACTCCGTCGGGGACCACGTTCCTTGAATCTGTAAATCTCCGGAGTGCGCCCCCCAGCCGTGGAGAGGCGCATCCATCACGATAGTCTGTGTGGGAATGTCCTTGTGGAAGGGAACCCCTCTGAGAAGATTCTCCGCTGAACACTACCACTTCAGAGACTGAAGAGCATGCAGAGATAGTCGTATCCTGTCGTCCCAAGATCCTTTCCTCTGATCCCACTGATCCTCCAAGCACTCCTGCAGTGGTCTCATGTGCAGCCGTGCGTGTGGCGTGAGGAAGATACAAGAGGCCATCGACCCCAGTAAAGAAGACACCGTCCTCACTGTTGTAGATGGAGCCGTCATAAGAGCCTGAGCCTTCCGAAGGAGTGATAATCGTCTCTCCTCCGAAGGAGACACGCTTGCTGACAACGTATCGATGGAGGCTCCCAAGTACTGTATGCACTGGACAGGAGTCGGGACAGACTTGGACATGTGGATGTGCAACCCCAACTTGTTCAAGAGAACACACGTCTTCTGGAAGTGCGCTTGAGCTTCCGAGAAGGAGGAGGCCTTGATCAACCAATCGTCCAGGTACGGGTAGACAAACACCTTGTTCTTCCTCAGGTGTGCCGCTACCACCGCCATGCACTTCAAGAATGCTCTGGGCGCAGACTTCAGCCCGAATGGCAGTACTGTGTATAGATAATGATTGGCGCCGACTTGGAATCGCAGGGACTTCCTGTGTTTGTGTGCAATGGGCACATGGAAGTACGCATACTGTAGGTCTATAGCACATAGCCAGTCTCCCTGTTGCAGCTGAGGATAAATCTGATGCAACGGCAGCATGCAAAACTTCTCTCTGCGAATCCACTTGTTTGCTTGCCACAAATCCAGAATGGGCCTGAACTCTTTCTTGTCCTTCTTGCGAACCAGAAAGAACCGGGAGTACAGACCTCTTCCTCTTTGAGACAGAGGTACGTCTTCTATCGCCCTTTTCCTTAACAGGACATCGGCCTCCGCCTGGAGCTCGCGCAGTTGAAACTGCGAGCTGACCGGTGGAATTGATGGAAGCGGCTGGTGAACCGAAGACTGTATCCATTGCAAACAATATTCAGCACCTGAGTAATTTTTCTCCACTCTGCCAGACAAAATTGAACGCTTACCCCCACCGGAGCGGGTAACGGATGTAGGTGTCATGTTCCGCGGTGTCTACTGTTCTCGGGCTGTCGATATGAGCAAATAAACTACAGTTCCCGGCATGCCTCGCGTACGTCGCGTACAACGCGGGTTCCGCGCGCATGCCAGGAAATAAAGGAGTGAAGCCGACGGCGGTGAAACGCCGATAATTCCGTGGTTGCAGGGACGTATTCTGGAGCTCAGGAACTTTGGTGGTATATCCGACTTGTTTTCCCAAGTCCACCGTAACCGTGAGTAGGCTGGCAGGTGGCGGTGTGAGGCGTTGGTTCTATCGATCCCAACAGCACACCGGCCGGCGGTTACTGAGAGAGGAAACTTCACTCGGCTGAGTGTGTTCCGAAGTTTCCTAAACATTTGTCTTTGGTCCCGAACGGTGTTTGGCATTTCAGGGTTTTGTGCTACAGAGACCTTGTGTACCGTCATTGCCAAGCACTATATCAAAGTGTATATAAATGTATATATATATTGAATCAAATGCGATGGGACTCACTTGAAACTGACCCCTGAGCCTCGCTACGAATATACCCTGAAGGAGTAAAACTTTGAGCCTTTCAGATGTAAGGCACACTTAAGAAATACTGAAACGTAGTGTGACAGCAACACTATATTCAAATCCAAAGGAGCTTTTTCTTTGTTCTGCCCGGGGAGGTCCCGCATGAAGCAGAATTCATTGTTCTCTTATTTCATTTCTACAGGAGACTGGAGGGGTATTGAGAGAGGGAATTGTGGTTAACCCATACAAGTTGATATGATGCAATATTCATGGTATGTGTAGGGTGCCATTTGATATACAACAATATTACTGGTCCCATTTACCAACAGACATTGAAGGGTGTATGTTTTGTCTTTTCAGCTGGGTACAGTTCCTCTTACCTCTTCCAAAACATTGTCTCCACTTGGATTAGAGCCTTGTGTATTTTCCTTTACAGGTATTACTCATACACAGTGGGGTGTTAATTGTTAAGGGACGTGTAAAGTAGATTACACTCTATAGAGTGAGGGCGATAGGGTGTTCTAATCTCTTGTTACTTGTCATTTCAGATCTCCCTCCCTGCTGTCCCCTTCCTTTCCCGCGCCCCGCTGAATTATCTCGATTGTTCGTGTCATTGCATATTGAGCACTGAGGTGGTTCGGTAGGGACGGGTATTGGACTCTCAACACAGCCCCGAGGAAGCCTGAAGCCGAACCTGACAGTAGAGGAAGTAACCGCTCAGGGTCGAGACCCAGCTGGGCCTTTGTTCGCTGCTGCGGACTGCTGGCCGCCTCTACCCTTCGGGCGCTTCTGGAAGGGCTTCCAGAACTGCTGCTGCTGTTGTTGCTGCTGTCCCGAAGTCTGTCCACGCCCTCTGCCCTGCGCCCCAAACCGTCTCTGGAATGGGCGGTAGGTCGTCTTCTCCTTGGGCTTTTCCAACCCGACTGCCGTCAGGGTCTCGATCTCCGCCTTCATGCGGGCCATTTTGTCATCCACATGCTTGCCAAACAGGGTTTCACCCGAGAAAGGTAGATTGGCCACCCGCTGCTGAGCTTCCGGCTTGAGTGACGTAAGCCGAAGCCACGCATGGCGCTGCTGGTTGACACCATGACAGTACCCGTGTGCAGCCAGATGAGACTTATCTGCAGCCGCGCTGATGAGCTGGTTCGACACCAGCATCCCCTCCTTCAGGATCTCTTGAAAGTCCTCTTTCTTCTCCCGGGGAAGGAACTCAGCGAATTGCTGTAGGGACTCCCATAGGGCACGATCGTACCGCCCTAGCAAAGCCGCAGCACTGGCCGCCTTCATCGCAGTAGAGGCCGTCCCACAGACTTTTCTGCCTGCCGAGTCGATCCATCGGCTCTCCTTATCAGGAGGTACAGTAGAAGATGGGGAGGTGGCATGTTGCTTCCTAGCCGCCGTCACTATGACAGAATCCGGAGTAGGATCCATCCGAAGAAAGGCCGGGTCAGAATCCGGGGCCCTGTACTTCTTAAGGAGCCGGGAGGGAGCGGCCTTCGTCACCGCAGGAGTGAGAAACAACTCCTCTGCGGGCTCTACCAGCCCGGCACTAGAGGCAGTAAAGGTCGAGACAGGTGTTTTTTATATAGTGTCTCGAAAATCACGGATGTCGTGGGAGTAGGTACCGTCACCATCATACCCAATTTAGCTGCACCCCTCAGGAGAACATCCTGGAATGTGCTGATGTCGTCCACCGGCAATACTCTCGTCCCCGGGGATTCCAACAAAGTCGGTGAGTAGGTTCTGGTCCCGGAAGAATCCGTGCGGGACCATGACCGTCGCCTCCTGTGACGCCGTCTTGATCTCATTGAGGACCTGTGACGACTCCGCGATCTCCCCCTCCGACCGGAGCGAGATCGCGATCTCCTTGGCTTCGGGCGCTCAGCCGGCTTCACCGGAGTGGGCGACTTTGGCCCGGCAGGGGTCCTCGGCCGAGGGGTCCCCTTAGGGGGCGTTGGGAATCGAGGCAGCGAAGCCGTCCTCGGAGGAACTGGAGGAGGCCTGTCAGCCGGAAGCTGAGGTCGAGGTTGAGGTGGAAGAGGAGGCGGGGTGGGAGCCCGCGGCGGTGGCCCCCTGGGCAATGGAGGAGGGGGCGTAACCCTCTTCGGCCTAGAAGGCGTAAACACGTCAGAAAACACCGAGCCCGGTGATCTGCCTTCTGTCCTAGGCTGGGGCGTTGGAGAATCCCCTATCGGCACCTGCCGCCTGCTCGACTGACTCCTGCCGCCAGAACTCCTTCTGCGCCTCTTTGGCATCAAAGAACGTCGACCCGACGGCGAGCGTCGGCCCCTCGACGGCGAGCGTCTCCTCCTCGACGTCGATCGCCTTCGCCTCGACGGCGACCTTCGCCTCGACGGCGATCTTCGTCATGACGGCGAGCGTCTCCTCGACGCCGAACGGCTTCGCAACTTTAAAGTCCTCCTCGACGTCGAGGATCCCCTCGACGACGACCTCCTTCTCTTCGCCGACGGCGAGCGGCGATGTCGCCTCGACGGCGAGCGCCTACGCCGGGCCACCTCTCGACGTCGATTAGTCGACGCAGACGAAATCGTCACTGGTGATCTCGACGGCGGTCTATTCAGTTCCCTCGACACCGCTTCAACCCAGAGCCCTGGGGAAACAGGGAACTGACTGCAGTCATCCCTCTCGACGTCGTAGTCTGTGCAATCGACGCCGACGGAGAATGGGGACGCTTGCTGGTCTTCCTGCCCCTGGGGAGCCCCCCAGAGGCCTCAGCATGGGCAGAGGAAGCCCTTTCAGACCCACCTTGCGCCTTCAGTCTTCTGTCTTCCAGGCCTTGGAGCCTGATCTTTAACCTATCTCTCAGGGTTCTGCTAGAGAAGCCCTGGCAGATGTTACACTCCTCTGGGACATGAGATGAGGGAAGGCAGATGATGCACACCTCGTGTGGGTCCGACTTGGCCTTCTTCCTCGAGCACTCTGGGCATTTGTCAAATAATGCAGGCATATTGGCAAATAAAGAGTGCACCAAGACGAACACAAGGAAGAAACACCAAAGTACTTCAAGAAAAGCACTCAAAAAACTTGAAAAAAGTGAAAAAAATCACCAATTAAACCCTTGAAAAGGGAGAGCTCAATGCTCCAGGGTCCTGCTTGCAGGAGCCGGAAAAAAGAACTGAAAGTAAAAGGGACCTGCAGTGCATTCTGGGATACTGTCAGACTTCTGGAAAGTTCTCTTAAAGGCACAGTATCCTGTTCTGAGCCACATAATGGCAGCCTATGGGGCTTGTCTGTCCACTTCTCCCTCTCTATCATTCCAGAGGGTTTTGCTGTTAAAGGCAAGGTTTTTCTCTTAGAAAACCCTGGACAGGCTGTGCCGTTTGTGGATTTTGGTGGAATTTCTAGTTGAAGTACTGGACAGTGTAGCCTGTGGATATAGGCTGCATTATCTGTCTTTAAATTCTCTCTTAAGTGTCGATGCAGTTCTGCATGTTTTGACAACTTAAGAGATTATTTTTGATTGCTCCGGGGTCCACGCACATGGGCGAGACTATTCACTAGATTATGACTATACACAGAGATCCCCTACTACAGAACTTGCTATCTGACGTAGCCCGACGTAAAACCATTATCTTTAAAAATATATATATTTTAGAGTGCATCTGTGCATAACCCGCTTTTATGTGGAGAAAAATCCAAAAGAATTTTGTATGAGGAAATACACTGCCTGAGGCTAAAACTGAAAAAAATAATGAAACTTGATCTGCCTTGAAATTGATTGAACAACATTGTGATGGAAAATATCACCCAAGAAGCTGTCCTTAGACGCGTCGTCGGTATCTACGCCAAAACGAAAAATCTATTCTGCATTTGTATAACCATAATGAAGAACCCATAATTAAGGTCATTATATAAAAAGTATGTCATCAATACAAAAAATTTGCCTTTCCCTTCACTTAAGTGTAACACCATTATAACTACCATACCACTATTAAACCTAAAGCAAAGTCTAAAACGTACTCTTATTCATAACTCTATGAATAACATTAACTGCTGCCATTACTCTTATTCTTCCACTAACCTAACCTATACAATATACCTGGCCTTAATTTTAAACTTTAATCAATAACTAATCTCAACTATAAAAGCACTGCAATTTATGGTACATACATTTCCTTAATGTCATTTAGTTTTTTCCTAATTACAGTTCTTCTTTGTGGCTTTTCTTAATTTTGGATTTGTCTCATTCTGTTTCTCAATTATTGTGTCTTCATTTTTTCATAGTACCCGTTATATCCCCACGTATCCCTTTTGTTCATGCAAATCAAGTTACTCACCTCGCCCAGCAGGCTGTGGGACAGCAAATCCAGGCAGTAGAAAGGGTGCTCCGGTGATGATACCAGCTGGTTTTAGCTCAGTGGCACCATATGTTGTTAATGTAGTAATGAGATTAACTAAGTCTTTCAGTGCATCCTTTGATTCATTCTCTTTCGAGTTCTCCAATCTAAATAATGAGGAAGGCAAAAAACACATTATGAGTGGATCATCATAAAGGGTGATTCCACAGCATCACACTCCCTTACAGATACACTACATGATGTGCAGAAGTAGTAGTTATCTGAAGTGGAAAATGTACAGATGGACAAACTAACCCACAAGTGCGATTCCTCAGTCGATCTCTTGCACTTTGGACCAGGCACTCAACCATGGACAAAAAAAGCTACATCACTATCCGGATGAAGACTACTATTCGTGCATTCCTAAATCAATGGAAATAGTCAACTTATGGCATTTTCCAAACAGGGGATAACTGATCTGTGAGTCAATGATTCTAACCTTTCAAACCTTCTTAAATTATGTTGTTCCTCTGAATGAGTTCACCCAGGAGGAAAGGAGGCAAGTGAAACTGTCCCCATGTTGTGTAAAATACATGTAGGATAAGGTTGGAATGTTATGTCCATTACATCAAACAAGACAACAAAAGAAAATTCTCAAGAAACATCGAGTTAACAAATTCAGCCACTGTAATCATCCGTTTAGCTATCAAACTCGCACAGCTTCACATTATGAGTAAGAAAGAAAAGAATATGCATAACATTAGTTTAAGTAGAAATATCACTTCATTAGGAAAATTGAATTAAGTTTAAAACCGTAAGGAAAATTTGCATAAATGTTCCGGTTAGATTATGCACACAATCAAAAAAAAGCATAATTATAGAACAGTTCTGTTCTAAGTTATTTTTAACACATGTTATGCAATCCAGGTTGTGGGCACACCCCAGACCACTAAACCTTTGCATGGCAAGAGATGAGCTTTTCCTTTATTTGGGCAGTAGAGTGAAGACAGGCACAAATTATATTTGTGGCATAGTAGGGCTACTGCCTTTTAGAAGCAGAACTCAAACCAAGCTTCCACTGTTTTTTGCAAAGGCAATACACATAAGCTTTTAGTCAGTGCTACCTGTCGGAGATAAAACAGGGGTTTGATGCTCACAAAAAAGGGAGAAAATACCAATCCGACCTGTTACTTCCCATTCTCTTTTTAATCCGGGTCGATTCACGTTTTGTTATTTGAGCCAGGATTGTTGGACCATAATAAACCTCCAAATTAGATTATACCAAAAGCAAATTAACCGATTTATAACTGAAATGGATGCAGCCAATTTTAATAATGTCAGTTTATGAAGAGAACAGCTGGAGAGCCATAACATAACACTTAATTGATCACAGACCACGAAAAACAAAGTCTTTGACCTCATCAACATTGTACACATAACATCTGATAAATTATGCTAAAACTGCCATGATTAAGGCAGTACACTAAATGCTCTGTTTAAGGCATTGGTTTGTAAAACAAAATCGGAGTATAGGATTTCAAAACAAAAAATGACTTCTACATTAAAGTAACTTTTATGGCATTATGAGTCACACCCAGGACCTTAATGTAAATCCTTATTACAAATGGAACCTAATCAGTGTGGAAGGAGGGTATATTTCATTTCATATTTCTTGCCAAGATTCATAATTTGGCAAGAATGAACATTTGGAAGTCACTGTAGCCTTCAGGGGTTAATTTCTTGGAAGCACAGCACAAGTGTGTGTAGTCTTGAACCTAGTAGATCACAAAATAAGGCCCTCTCTATTGGTGAATAATAATATTAGTGTTTTATAGATATATGAAATGGCAAAATCCATTAACAAGAGTTGTAGAATTTTTTTTTTATTTAATCAACAATGAAACTCATGAAGTGCAACAATGTCTCCATGTAAAAGATGAGCTTGAGATGGCGATATTTTCCTTCAAGCCATTTTATAATTCAAACAGGCGAATAAACTTGGTCTGGCCAGATACCCTTTATCATGTGAAAATCAAGAAAAAAGTATGTTCTAAATTTACTGAAACATAGGATATCTAACATTTACAACATTCTGAAGATTCTCACTAATCATCCTAAAAGAAATATACTGATGGAAATGGGAACTCATTGGGGAAAATGGCAGTTCATGAATGCAAATAGGCCAAACCAAAAATGTATACCCTCTCAGTGCAGCACATTAAGCTATGCTAATCCAAGTAATACAGTCCCTAGAATGGGTCTGAATCTTCAAGGTGTTGAAATGCTGAGATGGGTAATGTTACTATTGCCAGACACAACGGTACTCAATGTTCTCAACTTGTACGGTTGAGAGATTAAGTTGGTCAACATGGATGTAAATCTATAGCATGGAAATTTGACACAGATCCCTTTTCAAAGAATGTATTAAACTATGACACCAAAGAGCTGAACCTGCTAACTTCCATGTATTTTGGCCTGATGCAATTTGTTTTTTTAATGTAAGCCTAGTGTATTTTTGTTTGAATTTTAATACAGTGCCTATTATGTCTCATTAACTCGTGGCAAGGCTACAACCTCAAGAGGTTTAAATATATTAAACACACTTCACGTACCACATTACTAATGATGTGCACTGCTTCGCAGAATTTACAACAAATAATATATTTTCCTGAAAGCAAAGCACTATACCCTGAACAATGCAATATGTTTAAAATGCTATTTCACTGTCAGAAGTCTTTATTTCCCATGGTGCTATAATGACGTGCTTATTTTGAGCTAAATGATACCAAATGGGTATTTTGAGTGTCAGGGAGGAGGCAGATGATACAAACCACACACTGCA
This sequence comes from Lissotriton helveticus, assembly GCF_964261635.1. Lineage (NCBI taxonomy): Eukaryota > Metazoa > Chordata > Amphibia > Caudata > Salamandridae > Lissotriton > Lissotriton helveticus. The sequence goes on along the minus strand of NC_136059.1, from coordinate 1,352,086,466 downwards.
TACTAAATAGAGGCTCAGCCTTCAGTTGGCAAATAAGTGTGGTGGAAAAGTCAAACAAAATATTAACAATTACTGCTACTGAAAAACAAACAACTGGGTTGGAGCTGCACAATGTGAGCATTACTGTACCTGAGCAGTACATCAGTGAGGAAACTATAACCTTGGCAAGTCCTAAAATCTTCTAGCAGAGATTGTGAAACATTGCTAGAATCCTTCAAGAAACAAGAAATTGTTGCAAACATCTGAACCATTTCCAAAGGCAAAAGGTCTCCGGACTCCCGCATGTTCTGAACACAAGTGGATAAACATTCTTTCTCTGCAAGAGACAAGGCAATTAATAAGTATGTAGGAGAACAGAAGGAATAAACTATGGAAGCAATGTATGATGGGTAGGAGAGCACTCAACAGAAGGACAACCTTATGAGAGATGTTTTTATTCCACTGCATTTAAGACAAACATTATCTTCACTTTAGGACATCAACGTTCAACAAATCATGTAACCTGCCTTCCGAATGCACTGTTATGGGGGTAAAAAAACAGACTATTTCCTTACCTCATAAAAAAAAATTTATATATATATATATATATATATATATATATATATGCTGTTAGTGTAAAAAGGTCCTATACAGAAATGAACTATTCACTACAAGTTATGGAAGTGATCAGTATAAACACTTAAGTTGAGAGGTGGCTGCCTTCTCAAAAATGGCATGGACTCATCTTCCCGGTGAATACTTCACTGTTCAAAGGGTGCTGAAAGAATGCCAGTAGAACTAGGGCCGATGTGTTTAATGTAGATTCTGGAGAGTCCAAGCCAGATCTTTAGGCTACCCAAAGCAAATAAATGTACATTATGAATGTAACTGAAGGCAATTTAAATGGTTTGTTGTGAGCCTAAACATATAGCATAAGGCTAAAATGACCGCGGTCTGTATAGCATGCATTTACAAGATAAAACAATTCAGTGCGAAAGTGTGAAGTTTGAGTTAAATTTTCAGATTTTAAATAGTCCCTCATGCATTCCAATGGAAGCATTTACGGGAAGGCGGAACGATATACCAAACAGTCAACAGCATGAAATGAGGTAGTAATACTCTTACTCTTACACAAGCTGGTAACAGTATGTGAAGCAGACAGCTTATCTGTCATACCAGACCTACAAATAGTGCATGTGATGGGTCATTGGCAGCCAAACCAGTATTCAACATTAGGCCATTGCCTATAACACTGCCTTCTCACGTTTTATACTTTAGACATTCAGACCCTGTGCCTGATATCAATTTGGGCCTTCAATTAGCCATTCCCTGAAGAATTTATTTGGTGCTATGTTCTGTCATGTTCTCTGACTGGCATTCAAGTGTTTCTTCCCTTTCTTGTTTCACCCAGTTAGATTTCACCTATTGCAACCTCCCGCCCGGGTTACCTATAGTAGTGAGTATTATGGTTCCTGAATATCCATAAAATGTTCTCTCACTCTTTCAACTTAGTTTTCCACCGCTTGATTAGCAGCCGGCAAAGAGATTTTGTTGCAGTAATATAATGCATGTCTCTGAGGGATGCACATAGCTGGGCTCTCAGCCCTCACTCCATCAGCTCCTTCTGTTCCATTCTGGTATTTCAGCCCTGCTGAGTACCTGCTGTAAGCAAGCTCTCTTACTCTCCACTGTGAATTTGTTATTAATTTTCTTGTAACTCTGGTATCTGCTTGCAAGGACACACCTCCATTCTTAAAGTGAATGTTAATTTTGTTTTTCCTCCCAGGGTTTCAAAACAGTCTATTATTCACGTTGCACCCTTGCATTTGGTTAAAGCATGGTAAAGAGGCCCAGGAACGCCTGTGGTGCCTACTGCCATTGGTACCGCTATACAGGACAACCAACCTTGTGCCAAGAGGTGCTGGTGCCTAATCCTCATGGCACTCCGTTTATTCGGGTGACTGGCCTTCCTAAACCACTGATGCCAGGAAAGGTTCAGCTCTCACCAGCGACATGCAGCAGCTACCCCTCCAGCATTCCTCATCAATTGCAATTCACCCCCACCCCCTTCCCTATGCAGCCTCTTACTTTTCCCTCAAATATGGAGTTAACCTCTTTAGATCATTGGGCAACCATCACACATGGGAGATTACAGTCTTGATGTGTTGTAGGGGTGGAAAGGATTCCCCTATTTTATTTTCAAAGTATTTGCCTCAGTTTCTTTCTAAAAAGAGACTAAATGTTAATTATTCTTCACTTGGATTTGTTAAATGTACATCTTCTGAAACCAGATGCCCATTTTCCTTCTTATTATTTCCAGTATTCGTCCTTCAACTACTGAAAAATGCATCCTTTCAGCCAGATTAGCAAAATCCCAAACTTGGCTCTATTATTACTGACAATAAATTGTGCCTCAACGTCAAAGTGGAACCGGCTGAACACATGGTTAGCCTCCCTTCTCATCAAGGAAAACAAGCATCTTCTTTCAAATGCTATGCAGAAAAATTACAAAGTGTTTCTCCAAATCGTACATACCATGAATGTACTTCAATACATTGAGAGTAAGGCCATGACGTGATATGGTCATTAGTACTTCCCCTGCACTTTTCCTCCATGGCATGTTGTAAGGTGGACACCAAGAGGTAATTGCACTGAAAAGTAGTTGCAGGTCATCTTTCTGAGCAAGCTCTTCAGCGGGCGACACAAAACAACACAATTTCACTAAAATCTGAAACAAGAGATATGGGGGTTACTGAACAGAACTAAAGGTAGTAAACATGGCTTTGCAGAAAACAAAAGCCTCAGACACACAGATTCAAGGTTACACATCATATAGAATTAGGCTCTCAAAGCAATAAGATCACTATTATCCTGATGTGCGCATACTCACATGTTACAGAATACAGGCACTGAGGTAGGTATTTGGGCACATACAAACATCAATTGGTTTCCAATCTGAACCTAATAAGAGCCCATATTTTAGCATTTCAGAAGTGACAACTGCTAAGACAGCGTTAGCTCTCATGTCTGGAGTTGTGGCTGGTGACTTTTAATAAGGAGAACAGGAGCAATGCCTTTTTAAAGTTTTAAGTAAAAATAGAGACAAAATGCACTAAGCACCAATGCAAGTCTATGGGAGGAGAAGACTGACAACAATGCTCAATGTTAGGCTGAAAGCAATGGAACAGGGTCGGATATTCCAAGCCACTTTGCCAAAAATGTTACCTTCTGACTTAAGTCTTTCATTTGGAGCTCAAAATCCTCCTCCAGGGTAAACTTGAAGCTCTATTCGAGGAAGGTGTATCGAAATAGGACCGCTCTTACATGAGAGAGGTTCCCTTGAGGGTTCTGGAGGTCTTGGATAACACAAATGTCCAAACTTTTCAGTTTCTGGAGCAGCTCTTCTGGGTCACTCGGGACGTTAGGGACAGCATGTAGGGACTAGGACTCACATCAACAGGCCACTAGCGAGGTGCAGTTGAAGCCCTCTTACAACTGGTCACTTCGGAAAAGGCCTCATGTAGATTGTTATGTCCCTGTAGCCAGTCATGAGGTCAGCCCACTGACCCTTCAAGCCCACGTCTTTGAGGGAGCAGGTCCAGTCCTTCAGGCCTTCTCTCAGGTGACAAGAAGCAGGGTCCAGTCCTCTTCGGATCTTCTGCAGATCCAAAAAGTGTTGCACCCTGCAGGCGGGGCAGCTGCTGTCAGGTTAATACAAATTAGCCTCCAGGAGCTTTAGGAAGGGTAAAAGTAACTTTCTAAAAATTACGTTTCCTAAATATTTATTTAAAAAATCCAACTTCACCAATGATCTGGACTTTTAATAAATAAGAAAAATAGTCTTTGAATTAGTAGTTTAGCCAGTTCCTGTCAAAAGTTACATGTTAAAGCTTACAATTTGACAGGTGTGACAGCAGGTTTAAACTACGGCAGTCAGGATACACCGGCAGGCCTGAAGCCATGTTTTACGGGTTAACTGTGGGTATCACAAAAGGTGCTACTGTCCACAGGTGGTGTTCAACTTACAGACCCTGGGTGCATTTCCTATACCATGTACTAGGGACTTTTAGGCAAGTTAAATATGTCAAGAAAAGATAAGCCAAATTAACCATGTTTAAAGGGGGAAGCATAGGCACTTTAATCCTGTTTAGTAGGGGCAACAGATTACAGAGATCAAAATCCAGCAAAGAAAATGGGCCAGAAAGAGGTGAAAAATCTAGATGACCGTGCAGAAAAAGCAGATTTCCTACACGATTCCTATGCAGGATAATAGATTTTCTCCCAGATGCAAAATCAGAGTGGTTTCACTTCCAGGATTGAGGTACTCTTCGCACTGTGTGGCACCAACAGTAAAACAGCCTGACTCACATTGTGCATCTTTCATAGTTCAGCAGCAGTTTTCACATTTACACAGTACAACATATTTGTTTTTTTATAAAGTGACAATATGCGGGTAGAGCATTTGGTACAATTATTTTGTATATCATTGCTTCTTTCCATCACTCTGTTTACTTTGTGAGCATTAATTTGTCTTAAACTTGACATCTGGATGGAATATGATGCTGTGAATTAAGCTTGGACATGAAAGTAAACAAATAAAAAAGGTGGGCTAAGGGTACCTGAAAGGTCAAGGGACCACGCAAAAATGACAAGTATAAGATAAAATAAATCACTGTATATATATATATATTTTTTTTTTTTTCTTTTTTTTTTTTTACCCACTGGCGGTCGCCAGTAGGTAGCTATAGTTAGGACCTAGTTTTGATAGGAAATCCGCAACATTCTATTTGGAATAACTTTGACGCCGGTTGACGAATCTTCGCGAAATTCTAAAAGAAGATGGGGCTCCTTCCCTGAAAGTTTCAGGGTGATTCGTCAAGCGGGGGCTGAGAAAAAAGGGGGGTCCCAAAACGTGTTTTCCCCATGCAATTTTCCATAGGGACCTTTAGACATGGCTACAGCCCGAACTGCTGAACGGAATGACACCAAATTTGGCAAAAAGGTAGAATTTGGTTCGCGGATTACGCTTTTTGTTAAATGATGTAAATCAATGCAGTAGTTCCTGAGTAAAATTATAGATATATCTTTAGACGAAGTACGGTACGTGTACCCTCCCGAGCACGAGCTTTATGCTAATTGGCGGTCAACAGTCCAAACCAGGAAGTGTTGGCAGCCATCTTTTGCCTCTGTAGAACCGAGCCACAAGAAAACAGAAAAAGAAACACGAAAACAAGAAAACGGGGCAGGGTAGAAACACCCGGACCCCCTAGGCCTGCTTAGGGGGTCCCACAAGGACACCCAAGGCCAAAAAACATTTATTTTTTTAAATCGCGGGATGCCGATCCCCCCCAAAAAATGAAGTGCGGCTCCCACGCTTTAATATTTATTAGACCCCGGGGGGGAGCAAATCTCGGGGGCTTTATGAAAAAAAGTGTGGGGGGTCCAATCCCCCCCACACTGCCCCAGGGACCGCCACCCCCGGGGCAAAGTATGCATTATAGCCGGGGGCACACGCCCCCAGCCCCGGGGACCGCCACACCCCGGGGCTTAATTGTACAATGATGGGGGGCCTCTAAGCCCCCGAGACCCTGGGACCGCCACCACCGGGGCTTTAATATGATGTTTGCGGGAGGCTCACGGCCCCCCGCAGCCCTTGGGACCGCCACCCCCGGGGCTTTATTTAAATTTTAAAAAAAACCTGTGTGGGGGGCTCAAGCCCCCCCACACGCCCTGGGGACCGCCACCTCCCCGGAACACTACATATTTAAATTGGGGGGTCCGTGACAGACCCCCCAGCCCCAGGGACCATCACCCCCCGGGGCTTTAAAATGTTGGGAGGGGGGACGCAGGGCCCCCCTCCTGGAGCCTTGTGGTGGCCCTGGGGACCGCCACCCCACAGGGCCGGCTCCTGCAGTGTCCCGGGGTGCCCACCCCCGGGACACTGCTGTTTGCTATGGTAGGGCGGGAGCAGTTTTTTTGCTTGTGTGAGTAACTCTATGGATGAGTATCGGTGTATAACAGGATGTATAGGTGTATGAGTACATATGATGAGTGAGTACATGTATGAGTGACTATATAGAATTGTTGGTGAATGAGTGGATGTGTATGTAGATGTTGGAATTACTGAATAGGTTGTTGTAACTGGTATTGGTATCTCTATTTCTTTTGAAAATTTTAGTTTCTAATTTTGAATGTGTGTATCAAAGGTTATATTAGGGTGATGTCATTTGAGATGTTATCAGTGATGTCATGAGTGATGTCACTGACCATGTCATGAGTGATGTAATATGTGACGTCATCAGCAGTGCATTGCGGGCGCGCGAGTTATAGTTAGCTGAACTAACTATAACTGGGGAATTTCAATGGTTTTGTATGAGTGAAATGTCCAGCGAACTATAACATGTGTGAAACCTATGGTTTTTTCAGTGAATTTCTAAGTTTTTTTAAATGCTAATTCCTAACTATAACGTGGCTGAAACCTTTTTCCGTGAATAAATATATATATATATATATATATATATATATATATATATATATATATATATATATATATATATATATATATATATATATATATATAATGCTGTTTTTTCGTACTAAAAAGAATATAACATTTTAAATTTTACTCAGGCCAACCAAGTTTTTCTTGAATTTGAAGAGGCTAAAACTGATGCGCACTGAGGAAATAAAGGAGAATGTGAAAACTGCCCTGGTTGGGTAAGCGCTTCTAAATTATTTCATATGAATGTGGCACAGCAGCTCTGTTTCTTTGATTTCTCTTAGTTGTTAGAAATTAAGATTTATAGTTATTTTTAATCATATTTGGTAGGACTGCTAAGTGAACAATTTGTCTCTATTTTAAAACATCATGCAAAGGGATATATTACAGCTCGAGATTGGATTATAGTGTGTCCGTGCACTGTGCACACTCACCAGCAAGCCTTGATATCTACTGCTTACAGCAGGAACAAAGAAGCAGTTGTAAATTAAGCATTTGAGCATGATAAATAGCACTGTACCCTATGAGAGTGCTGGATGAATAATTAATGGGTGTTAAGCCCTACCAAGCATCAGGCGTTAGACTAACACATTTTAGTGCTGATGTCCGCAGCACTGCACAAAAATGCTTAGTCACGCATTTCAAATTAGCTCCTAGCAGCGCAACGAGATGCTGCAGGCCAGTGCTTAATTTGAGGACGTGGTTTCCGGTGCTCAGTACCAGCACTTAATTGCCAGCACCGGCACTAAATTGCCTGAACCTGTCCTCATAACAACTGCTACATGGTGGCGCTGTTTGTGTAATTTAAATATGAGCAAAAAAAGAGTTGTTTGTTAATTCAATATACATTAAAATCAACTAATACCTGCCACCCAAGCCATTCTTAAAGATTTGGTGGCCTCAAACAGTCTGAATTGTCACTGTTCAGTGTGAAGGTTAGCAGTTATGTAAGTTCAGTGGCAATGTGTGGTGCAAACTGCGGTGGTCTTCTGACGAGTGCCTGGCACTACTTTTTTTTTTAAAATTAAGCACTACTGCAGGCAGGTTACAGTGGGGTATAATTTACAAAGAAGCAGCTAGTCAGGTTAAGGTGATGGTGTGGGCCCAGCTAGGTTTCTTTACTTCACTCAAACAATTAAGCTGGGGCCGACTGAGGGCAATGCCTCGTGGAGCAGCATCACACATTAAACAAGCATTGGCATAGCCAATAGGTCCCACCTTTGGGACCTTATAAGTGTTTAGCCAGAGCTATTTGCTTTGCCAATGTTTTCATGCTATGTTGTAGAGCATTGTGGCTGCTATGCAGCAAGTTGAAAAGTTATGATAAAAAAGTGTTATAAGCATTTTTGTTACCATATATTTATATAACTAAGAAGCCATTATGTACAACTGAATGAACCGAATTATGTACAACTGAATGAACCGAATTATGTACAACTGAATGAACCGATTAAAAAAGAATGGACATAAAAAATGTCTTCTAGTTGTTTGTTCTTGCAGTGCTGGCAAATTCTTCCTGCCTGTTCTAATTGCTTGTTTATTTATTGTTGATTTATTTATTATGGCTTTCTTTGTTTTGTTATGCGAGGGGGACATAAACAACGGGACGGTGGAGGTTGGGAAATAGTACCTGAATTACAACACAAGCAGCGGACAGACTTTAGGGGAGAATCAACAGTGCCAGATTCCGAGGGTAGACTGAGGTGGTGCTAAATGGTACTGAGTTCTGGTTTGCTGATGTGGAGGTGATGCTGAATGATACTCAGGTGGTGATGAATTATGGTGAGGTGGTGCTGAAGTGGTGGTGTGCTGGTGCAGAGATAATGCTCAGGTGAAGCTGAGTGATACGGAGGGGATGCTGAGTGATACTGAGGTGGTGCTGAGTGATGCTGTGGTGCGGAGTTATGTGGAGGTGGTGGTGCTGCACTGGTGCTCAGGTGGTGCTGAGTAAAACTGAGTAAATGATGTGTTGAGGCTGAAGTAGTGCTGCGTTAGTGGTTCCTGAGGTGGGGTTGCGCTTGTGGTATTGCTGTGCTAATGCAGAGGTGGTGCTGTGCTGATGCTGAGATGGTGGTGCGCTGATGTTGAGGTGGTGCAGGGCTGGTAGTGAGGTGGTTCTGCACTGATGCTGAGTTGGTGCTGAGTTGCAGGTGAGAGTTTTGTATATTTCTTTTTTTGGGGGTGAAGAGTTGGGAAAGACTGCTTGGGTTCTGAATGTGTACTGATCGACCTATATGATATTGTGCATGCAGGAGTATGCCTCGGCTGCTGGACATCTGTGTTTTTAAGGCAATCACAATATATCCGAGGAGAGATTCTATATTTGTTTCAGCAGCTTAAGTGTGTAATGCTTAGGGAGGAAGACACACAGTTAAATAAGCAGGGACAGACAGGAGGTTGTGTGGGGTGGGGAGGGCACAGGAGATGAAGTGAAATACAGGCCTCCTCGATATTTATTACTGCAGCTGAAAACAGCATCGGAAGTGTGCAAAGCTTATTTAAAGCTGGTAAAGTAATCTTTAATTTGATTCGGATGCCCTCACTATAGGCTCCTGCTTTGACACTTGGCTTGCTACTGCCCATGTAATATTTGTCAATAGAGGAAGGCGTGTGCACACTGCAATGGGCCACCATATGTGATACCACTAATTTCTAAATGTATGCTCCGAGGATTTTTAAAACGTACGTCCTACAACTATGGTGGCCACTCTTGTTAGTTTAATTATGTCCACTGGCACTAAGACTACATTACCCAGAATGCATTACGTTGTGTCGATGTATGGGCAGTGAGAAGGGACTGTGTGTCCAATGATGGTTTCCTAGTTTGCTATTCAGAGGTTCAGTTTCTTTTGCTGTTGGTACCTCTAGTCTAACATTACGCCTGCTGCTCTGAGTGAAGAGTGGTGGACACCTGCCGTGGACATTTGCAAATAAGTAAAGTAGAACTTCTACCCTTTACTAGGAGGAACACAGAAAGGGTAGCAGGTGAATGTGAAGTGGAAGATGTGTGAATCTCTCATGGCAGTAAATGGGTTTCATTGAGAAAATAAAAAGCATGACGACGCACACAAGGGAGAACCAATGCAGGGGCGGAGGAATGAAGCATGAGAGAGAAAGCAACACGGAGCACAGGGGAGAAGCAGAAGACACAGAGCTTGCAGCACATGAAGTAGACCGCAACAAAGACCCTGGGTATATGGGTAGGGGTGGAAAGAAGCACAAAACGAAGAGAGTTGTCAAAACATGCACTCACATGGACTGCCAAGCAGGAAAAACAAGCAGCGGCCGTGAAAGTGAAAGTAATGACGACACACACAAGGGAGAACCAATACAGCGGCAGAGGAATGAAGCATGAGAGAGAAAGCAACATAGAGCACAGGGGAGAAGCAAAAGACACAGAGCTTGCAGCACACGAAGGAGGCAGCAACAAAGAGCCTGGGTTTACAGGTAGGGGTGGAAAGAAGCACAAAACGAAGTGAGTTGTCAAAACATGCCCTCACATGGCCTGCCAAGCAGGAAAAACAAGCAGCAGCCGCGAAAGTGAAAGTAATGGCCAGCGGAAGAGATAAGAAAGGGAGATGGCGGCTGCACGCGAGCATGCACGCAAGCTTGAGGCCAGGAAAAGCTTGAGGGTAGCACTTTTAAAACGCCCTTACTAAAAGTCGAGCAAGCAGCGCATGCGCTGCTCTAGACTCGACCTAAAAAAACAAACAGAGGCTCCAGACCCAGCCTCAGGTGCATCCTTTCGTCTGACCTGTTTCAGACTTGTTGCTTAGGCTATAGCACTTGATTATTCCTGGCTATTCCTTTTTTTTTTTTAAAGGTAAAATATAATTAAATGACACTGTATTTTATTTGGTGAATTTAAGCTAAGGTTTTGCAACTAGAGTGTAACACAAAGCCAAACAAAAAATAAAAACGCATTAACACACACATTACTTTTGGATGTGACAATACTAAAGGTACAAAGTTTTCACTGACAGTAATCAGTCAATCAGCCAGGATTTATAAAGTGCAGCTAATCATCCAATAGGGTATCCAGGCGCTTCAGTAATGACTGAACTGTACATATTGTTTCAGAGAGCAAACTGCTCATCTCCGAGTTTCTGTGCACTTTCATCTCATTATCCTCCTGCATCGGAAAAACTGACTTTAATTCCCATCACTTGAGTGAGACCTTGGGCGATTGCATTCTATTTGATATATAATTGCATGATATCCAGTTATTGAACAGCCAGCTCAGTAGTTTAAGTCCTTCCTGCCGAAAAATTCATCAGAAGTTCACAGGTTCCTGGCAGGGACTACTACACCTTTCAACCTTCTAAAATGAAGCAAATGAATACTATTGACAATGAGTAACTTTGTTTTGTTGTGCATGCTTGACCCAGTCCAGAGTAGTGATTTAACAATATAACTGATTCTGGCAATTGTAGCTTTTGTTTAGTCCTATTCCTCTATTAACATTCCAGATATGTGTGGTTTTGCTACTAATAAATAATGATTACCTGCCCTATTTATTGAAAAAGTAAGCTAAACAGAACAGTTTGCTGTATCTGAAATTGCTTGACTAAGCACAGTAGTGTGATATTATTTGTACATTTATGTACAGGGGGCTGTTGGAAAAGTGACAAGCCATGACGAACAAGTTACTTACCTTCGATAACGATGTCTCTGTAACAGACATATCTTAGTTATAGATTCCTTACCTTAGAATTACCCCCAGGAGTCAGACTGGATCCAGAGAAATCTTTTCATAGCAGTACCTTTGCGCGTCTGTAGGTGGCATCGGTCGACTCCGCATCCATCGTAGGTGTCGTGGTGGCCAGGATGATGTTGCGGAGTCTCCTTAGACACCGCGCTTGCTTGCACAAGTCAGTTCAGGCACGACAGGCACGACCTTCCAAGCCAGAAGCGCAGAGCCATGCAAGACACTGACCACTGGTGCACAAAACTAAGGCCCTGTAAGGGAGTCCCTATCCCTAGACGTCAGTTCGCAGAACGGGGAGGAAGAGTGGGGCAGTAAGGAATCTATAACTAATATATGTTTCTTACAGATACATTGTTACCGAAGGTAAGTAACTTGTACATCTGAGAGAGACTATTAGTTATGGATTCCTTACCTTAGAATAGATACCCCAGCAATACCATCCCCGGAGGTGGGTCTGCAAACTAAGTTCCCATCAGGAAGTCATGGAAAACGGAACGGCCGAAGAAGCCGCCTCTCCGGACAAGGCTATCCAAGCAGTAATGCTTTGTAAACTTGTGCAAGGATGCCTACGTGGCTGCCTGGCAGATGTCAAGTAAGGGAACTCCACGTCCCAAAGCAGCAGTGGCTGCCCTCGCTCTGGAAGATTGGGCGCGCAGTCCTACTGGAGGTTCCTTTCTAGCCAAAGAATAGCAGATTCTAATGCATAAGACAAGCCATCGAGAGATGGTACGTTTGTGCACTGCCCGACCTTTCTTGGCGCCCATATATCCCACGAAGAGTTAATGGTCCACCCGGAAGTCTTTAGTGTGGTCAAGATAGAAAGACAGCACACATTTGGGGTCCAGACGGTGGAGTCTCTCCTCCTCTTTAGAAGGGTGCGGAGGCGGGAAGAAGGTAGGCAATGTGAAAAGATCTGACCTATGTGGAAAGAGGTAACTACTTTGGGCAGGAAAAGAGGGCCTAGAACAGAGGAATACTTTGTCCAGATGGACAGCAAGAACGGGAGACTTGGAAGATAAGACCTGGAGCTCACTCACTCACCCTACGAGCAAGAAAGCAGTCTTCAATGTAAGGAGACGAAGAGGACAATTATGTAGCAGCTTGAAGGGAGCACACATAAGATAAGTGAGGACAAGGTTCAAGTCCCACCGGGGCATTACCAAAGTAGAAGGAGGAAATGTGTTAACTATTGGGGACTTGAAAAGAGAAGGTTGGTCAGGAAGGCGAAGAAAGCCCGAAATATAGCCTGCAAGAGTGCCCAAAGAAGAGCCCGGTAGGGCCAAAGAAAGAACGAAGAGGAGAACCTCTGAAAGAGGGGCAGCATTTGCTTAGCACCATGTCACAAATGTGTTCCATCTACAGGCATATACTGTTTTAGTGGAGGGACACCTGGCTGCCAAGATTACATTACAGACTTCGGGAGGAAGTTAAAAAGCTGTCAACTGGCGCCGCTCAATCTCCACGCAAGGAGGTGGAGGCTGGACAGGTTCCGGTGGAGGACCGTCCCCTGCTGCTGTAACAGAAGATCCTCCGGTAGAGGCAGTCTGATCGGAGGATCAATGGTCATGCTCAAGAGCTTGGGGTAGCAGACTCTTTGTGACCAGTCCGGAGCCACAAGAATGACCTGGGCCCGGTCGCGCTTGATCTTCTTCAGCACTCTGTTTAGAAGTGGTACAGGTGGAAAGGAGTACAGGAGGCAGCAACTCCACTTGTGACAAAAAGCATCGCAGAGCGAGTGCCGCCTTGGAAATTCTGACATTGCGTGTTCTCTTCAGTGGCGAATAGATCTAACCAAGGCTCTCCCCACTGCTGAAGTAGACCTTGCACCACCTCCGAGTGAAGACGCCATTCGTGATCCATCATGCACTGGCGGCTGAGTTCATCTGCCCTGGCGTTCAGGGAACCTGCCAGGTGTTGAACCACCAGAGATATGCCCTGATGTTCCAGCCATGTCCACAGGCGAAGAGCGTCTTGACATAGGGTCCACGAGCCCAGATTCCGCCGGAGATCAGAGGCCTGTGATCTCCGCCTCTCCCATGTGGCCGCCCATCCCAGGAGTGACGCATCCTTACTACTGTGAACTCCGGTTGGGGAAGGGAGAGGGATCTGGCGTTGACCCAATCCTGGTTCGTTAGCCGCCACTGCAGCTGTCTGGCAGCCCACTCCGAGATCTGGACGGCATCGGGAAGTTTCCCCTGATGCTGCGCCCACTGGAACTTCAGGTCCCACTGCAGAGCCCGCATACACCACCCGGCATGATCCACCAGCAGGATGCAGGAGGCCATGAGGCCCAGCGACCTCAGGGTCATTCTCACTGAAATCCAGGATAGAGGCTGAAACATCGGTATCATAGCCCGAATATCCCAGACTCGCTGCTCTGGAGGATGAACTCGAACCTGCGCTGTATCAAGACTTGCCCCGATGAAAAAGAGCTTCTAAAAGGGAATCAGTTGCGACTTCGGCACGTTGATAGCGAACCCCAGTGAATGCAGGAGGTCCTCCATAGTCTGGAGGTGACGACAGCCTGGGGCGAGCCCGCCTTCAACAGCCAGTTGTCTAGATAGGGGGAAGACTGCAACCCCTGATCTACGCAGAATAGTTGCGACCACCGCCATCACTTTGGAGAACACCAGAGGGGGCTGGTAAGGCCAAAGGGGAGCACGGTAAACTGAAAATGATTGTGGCCTACCGTGAGCCGTAGGAAACTGTGGACAGGCAAAACGGGGACGTGAAAATAAGACCAGACCTGAGCCAAGGTTAACATTTTGAACTTCTCCTTCCAGACCTGGCTTGGCAGTTCAGTCTGGACTGTTCCCATGAGGCACAGCGTCATGACTTATTAGCATATGGCTGGGTCTAAACTGGGGTGCATGGTGAGCAAAAGAACGATGGATTTAACCCAGATCTCTTGACTGGGAGTGAATGTATGATTCATTCAGCATTCCGTCCATCATTTGTTTGCGTAGCACTACTTCTGATGTCGGCACCCTCTCCATGGCTCCCTTGGCCAAGAGAGCCGCCACTTAGAGGTGAACAAGAGATAGGTGATCCTTCTTAAGCCTGTCATAAGTTGGTGGCATGGTGGAAGGTGTAGTCATGAAGGGAGGGAGTAGCCCCTTTGGAAGATCTGCAAAACCCACCTGTCCGATGTTATGGATCACCAGTGGAGCAGGTGATGTTGAATCCTGCCGCCAATTGGGCGAACATAATGGTAAGAGGGCAGATTAGGAGGGTTTGGAGTGGTGGACTGACTCAACAACTGGATAACTCGACCCACGGGGCCAGAAGGTACTGCGTCCTTAGCCACGCAGAGGCTGAGAAGCAGGCGCTGTGGCTGGGGAGACAGATGCAGCTGTAAACCCCTTCCATGGCCAAGAAAGAAGCGAAAGGCAGATTGGGGGTGGCGAGAGGCCATGGAAAGGCCCAAGGACCTGGCCGTAGCACTGCTGTCCTTGAAGCGCTCCAGCAATTAATCTACCTTTACTCTGAAAAGACGGGGCCATCATAGGGCATGTCTATAAGCGATGCTTGGACATCCCCAGAAAAGCAAATCATCCTCCAAAGGACGTGCTGTTGTAAAGTTACTGTTGATGAAACTGCTCTGCCCAGTGAGTCGGTCGTGTCTAGTCCACATCACATTGTGAACTTCGCTGTGTTGTGTCTCTCCTGTCGGCAAAAGCCTGGCAGTGTACTGCTTTGGTCTCCTCCGTGACCCTTGGCAGCGCCTGCGCAACCGATCCCACAGAGAATGGGAATAGTGGCCCAAAAGGATCATGGACCGCAGTGCCAGGCTGGTGAAAGAGAAATCATCTTCCCTAAGGTATCCAGTCTCTTGGATTTCTGGTTGGGAATGTGCATGGGTGCAGCCTCATTAATTATTGAGGTCATGGCGTTGAGATAGTGGTCAGTCAGGGATTGGACGTCCATAGCGCCGGTAGGAGGAAGTAGGAGGTTGCAGCTGTTGGGGGTAAGGAGTTTGGGTTGAGTTTTTTCAGATCTCTTTTCCAGACTTTGGACTTGGAGGATTGAACCGGGTTGAATTTGACTATTTCATTGAAGAAGAATGTGTACGGGTTGGTGTTAGGGAGGAGAGAGGGTTTGGGAGGGATGGGTGTGGATGAAGTAGGGAGGAGGTTGGTGGTGTAGGTGAGGGCATTGGTGGTAAGCGGAGAGAGCCGGGTGGAGGTTGAGTGTATGTTAGTGGTGATGGGGGAGCAGGTAAGGTAGTGGGGGCTGAGAGTGGGGGGGAAATGGGATTGGAGATGGTCCTGTTGTGGGGAGAGGGAGTTAGATTAGTAGATGTTGTAACATAAGATTTTGCCTGCGCGAACTCTGCAGCGTAGCGGATCGCCAGGCGAAACCTAAAAATGGCGATGTTAAAAAATTCTAATGAATTTTTCAGCATCTGTGGTCCCTCCATCACTTTTTAAAAATGGCAGAATCCATGTCAGGGCAAAAATTGAGAGACAGGGGCTGTAACACTTTAGAAGACCTATACACTGCGGAAAGATTTATTATGTGAGAGGACGCTACAAAGTCCTTTACACTAGAAGAGCGGCAATATTTGCAATATGCAAAGATCTCAGCTGCAGCTCAGGACCAGTGGCTGACTTTCCCAGGAGCACCACAGCACTACGATACCCTGGTGTCACTGCTGAACATGGCAGGAGGACGCAGATTGATTTCTAAAATATATAAGGCCCAGAGAGCTGACAACCTAACTGAAACGCTCCAAATACAGAATAAATGAGAGGGTGATCTGGAGGACCCCATGACAACGAAAGAATGGATATGGGTACTTGAGGGAGTAAAGGCAGTTAGTTTCAAAGGCAGGTTTAAATTATTGCAATATAACTACGTGCAACAACCTCTCCCAAGACTCTACACGCGATATATCAGACCCGCCACGCTAGATGCCCACGATGTAGGGGTATTGGAGACGGATTTTATTTACATGGTCTGATCCTGTATAGCTCTGACACGCTATGTGCACCCTGTGCTGAAATAAATAAATAGGGCTACTGGGTGGGATATACAACTCACAATGAAACAGGTATTGCAGACGCTGATCCCCTCCCCCACACGTATAAAACTTAGTAGGAAGTTTATTTGACTCAGCCTATTGTTAGCAAAAGGCCGTATAACAATAAAATGCCTGGGATCAGATCCTCAGAGGTACTAAGACTGGCTTAGAGATGTTGCATGGGCGACCGCTTAAGAAATACGTATGAAACAGGTCAGTAGGGATGATAAACTGGAAGATGACCTGAAGCCATGGGCGATCAGACTTAAAGGATCTCCTGGGCGTGTCCCCTCTGGAGGAGCCAATAGAGTGGTGTCTCTGGAAGTCTTGTTGCCCTCATGACAGGGGGAGAGTTATTTTTACCCAGAATGGATCAAGGCATCCCTGACATTGCTTCACACCCAGTCCGAACGAGAATACCCCTGGATACACTTTAAGGGATCTGATACGAGAGCACGGGGGTAGGGGGTTTGTAGGGGATTCGTTGATCTGACTGCATTGACGACTACATTGTGATGCTGAAATGTAAACCAATTGAATACTATAATTCCATCTTGTATTCTGCAAAACCTCAATTCAGATCATTTTATAAAAAACATTAGAAGACAAGGCTTCAACAGGCTGAAAGCCCTGCGACATGTGCCTCCGTGTTCATTCATTATCTTGGAAGGAGGAATTGTACTACCCTGTAGAGTATACAAAATAACCTAAATGCCTTTCACCCTGGCAAACTGCCTTCTTTTTTGTTACGGTCTAGATTTTCACGAGAATGGAAAACGTAGGCACTTTGGATTCTATATTTGCTACGGCCCCGATATACAAGTGACTTCCCTTTTTAAAATAAACCAGAGGCAAGCAAGTAAAGGCCCACAATGACACCTCCAAGAGTCAACAGTTGATTATTTTGCTCCCATTAGTTGACCCCACCTGCACAAAGACTTTCTGAAGGAGCGCGTGACGGTCTTCGGGTGGCAGTTGATTTTGTGTCCCTGCAACCACTACCTCAGGCACATGTGGAAGGTCGAAAAACAGGTACAGACACTTAACAAGCGTAGAGGGAAGTGACATCGTGGTCATGCAGTCCACAGTTTTCTGCAAAACAAAGAAAAACAGTTACAAACTACCCCAGAAAGAATAGGGCAAAAATAAAACCAAAGGAACAACATAAAACAGTGTAATATTGAAGTTGGAGTTTTGTGGAAGCTTTACATATGAGCTGAGAAATAACAGTCAGCGACTGCACTGTATGCCTGTTTAAACATTTTGTGGTTTTCAGGCAGCACAATGCACGGGAGAAAGCAAACAGCCGGGTTTGCATATTTAGTGTTCTAGGTGGCCACAACGTGACGATGCAGTATTCAGATGGGATTTCTCTTGGCTTTAGTAGGCTACATTTCGCAAGACATGCCAAACGGACTGACGACGGGAAAACAATGTAAATATAATATATTTCACACACAACAATAGATTATAAATTACATTTTATTTTAAAGTTCAGAAATCTAATGAAAAACTACAGTTAAAGTCTAATTATGTTGGAATATTTATAAAATACAATTTTTTTTTAGAAACTGAGAAATTCATTGAAAAAGTCACAAAGTGAGCCTAAGGTTACAAAACAAAATCTAAAAAGCATTACAATTCGCCAATTACGGTTAAGGAAAATAATCATAACTTGAAAATCTGCAATGCACTGCTTATGACTTAAAACGTAACATCACTGACGACTTGCTAAATGAGAATATTGATACCATAGAGGACGCTCCCCTTCCACCCTAGGACACAAACTCACCATGCCCACAAGGAATATGCTACTTACCAGTATGCATCTGTTCTTGGCATGTAGGGCTGCTGATATTCATATCTGTGCATAGATCGCCGCCCAGTGTTGGGTCCGGATGATTGCACATTGTTGTCCTGGAAGAGTCTTCGAAGTATCACGAGATAGGTGGCTCCTCACTCGGACTACAGTGCGCATGGGCATCCACTCCATCCTCAGATTGTTTTTCGCCATTGTGGCAGAGATGGAGTATAGTACAGTAAGAGATGTCCATGCAAAGAGTGAATGCTACAGCTGCAACAGGCACCGGGGAGGCGGGTGGGCGATATGAATATCAGCAGCCCTACATGCCAAGAACAGATGCATACTGGTAAGTAGCATATTCCGTTCGAGGCATGTGGGCTGCTGAATTCATATCTGTGCATAGAATGTATAGCAGTATCTCCCTTAGCGGTGGCCACCTGTGTCAGCTGCAGCAGTCTGAAAAAGAGTTTTGAGAACAGCCTGTCCTACAGCAGCTTGCTGTTTGGAATGTCCATCTACACAATAGTGTTTGGTAAATGTATGTATGGTTGACCATGTGGCTGCTCTACAAATTTCGTGTAAAGGAATATTTCCTAGGAAAGCCATGGATGCCCCTAGTTTGTGTGTAGAATGCGCCCTATGGGGAACTGTTAAGGTGCGCTTTGCCTTTAAATAACATATCTGAATGCACGTAACGATCCATCTGGCTATACCTGATTTTGAAATAGGGTTGCCTTTGTGTTGCGGTGCGATAGCAACAAACAACTGTTTTGTCTTTCGAAATGCCTTAGTTCTATCCATATAGTATAGCAGAGCTCTTTTGACATCTAGAGTATGCAAGGCCCTTTCAGCTACTGTCTGTGGATTTTGAAAGAAGACTGGCAGTTCTATTGTTTGATTTATATGAAAATGGGATACCACTTTTGGCATGAATTTAGGGTTTGTTCTGAGAACTACTCTATTTGCATGTACTTGAATGAATGGTTCTTGAATAGGTAGGGCTTGCAGCTCGCTAACTCTTCTAAGGGAAGTGATGGCAATAAGGAAAGCCACCTTCCAAGTAAGAAATTGTAGTTCGCATGAGTGTAGTGGTTCAAAAGGTGGTCCCATAAGTCTGGTTAAAACGATGTTTAGATTCCAGACTGGTGAAGGTGGGTGTTTTGGGGGAATTACTCGTTTCAGTCCCTCCATAAATGCTTTAATTGCTGGAACTCTGAACAGTGAAAGGTGTTGCCTGTTCTGGAGGTATGCTGCTAACGCGGCTAAATGTATCCTGATGGATGAGTAGGCTAAATTGCAACGTTGTAGGTGCAAGAGATAGCAAATGATGTTTTGTGTAGAAGCGTCCAATGGGTTTATATCGTTATTACTGCAGTAAATTACGAAACGTTTCCACTTAGCTGCATAACACGCCCTGGTAGTGGGTTTTCTTGCCTCCTTGATAATATTCATGCAGTCTGGAGGCAAGTTCAGGTATCCAAACTCTAGGATTTCAGGAGCCAGATCAGCAGGTTTAGCTGTTGTGGGTCTGGGTGTTGGATTTCGCCATGGCTCTGAGTTAGAAGACTGGGTGTGAGTCGCAGTCTTTGATGAGGCACCACTGACAGTTCTAGGAACGTTGTGTACCATGGTTGCCTCGCCCATGTGGGAGCAATTAGGATTAACGTCAGAGAATGTTGGCGCATTTTGCGTGCCACTAGCGGTATTAATGGAGCTGGGGGAAAAGCGTACGCAAATTTGCCAGACCAGTTCATCCATATCGCATTGCCCTGCGACTGCGGATGTGGGAACCTGGCGGCAAAGTACTGGCATTTTGCGTTTGCGCTTGTGGCAAACAGGTCTATCTCCGGTTGTCCCCACTGCCGGAAAAATGGTTGGAGCACATTGGGGTGAATCTCCCATTCGTGCATCTGTAGACTGTGCCTGCTGAGCAGGTCGGCTATTTGATTGTCCTTGCCTGGGAGGTGTTCCGCCATGGGGAACATGTTCCTTTGAATGGCCCATTTCCACACACTTTGAGCTAGATGCGATAGCTGTGGGGAATGTGTTCCCCCCTGTTTCTGAATGTAATACATAGCTGTCATGTTGTCCGCCCGGATCAACACAGTCTTGTTGCATAAGTGTTTTTTGAACGCTTTTAGTGCTAGAAAGATCGCCATCAGCTCTAGTAGATTGATGTGCATCTTCTTTTGTTGTATTGTCCATAGACCCTGGACTGTGTAATGCAGGACATGGGCTCCCCATCCTAGCAGGGATGCGTCCGCCGTCATTACGATTTGTGGGATAGGCTCGTGGAACAGTCATCCTTTGCAAAGGTTTTGTGGATTCTACCAATGCAGAGAGCTGTATGCCCGACTGGTCACCAACACTAGGTCCTTTAATTGTCCCTGAGCTTGTGCTAGGCACTCCTGTAGTGGACGCATGTGTAGTCTGGCATGAGGGACTATGAATATGCATGAGGCCATCGAGCTGGCAATGAGTGTTGTGGTTTGAACATTTGGATTCCGTTGATCCGTGCTGCGTTTGGGTATGCCTTTGCTGCTAGTGTGTCCATTGTTGCTCCCAGGTACTGTTGGACGTGGGAGGGTTGTAGGTGTGACTGTGGGTAGTTTAGCGAGAAGCCTAGACTGTGCAGGAGATGAATGTTTTTTGACGTGTGGCTGGCACATTGCTGGGCCGATGGTGCGTGTATTAGCCAATCGTCCAAATATGGGTACACATGAATGTGTGGTCTCCTGAGATGTGCCGCCACTGTTGCTAGGCATTTGGTGAACACCCGTGGAGCTGTTGTTACTCCGAATGGTAGGACTTTGAACTGGTAGTGCTGTCCTTGAATAGCAAACCTCAGATACTTTCTGTGAGCAGTGTGTATTGGTATATGAAAGTATGCGTCTGAGGTCTAGAGTTGCTAGGAAGTCTCCCTGGCGCAGCAGTGGTAAGACTTGTTGCAGAGTGAGCATGTGAAAATGCTCTGATAAAATGTACAGGTTGAGGGGCCTGAGGTCCAATATTGGTCTGAGAGAACCGTCCTTTTTGGGAATGAGGAAGTATAGTGAGTATACTCCTGTTCCTTGATGTTCGAGTGGGACTGGTTCTACGGCCCCCTTTTGCAGCATACTGATGACCTCTTGCTGCTGTAATGTTATATGTTCCTGTGACATTGGACGGTGTACGGGTGGTATGTTGGGTAGTGTTGATGTGAGTTCTAGGCAATAGCCATGTTGGATAATTTGCCTGACCCACTTGTCTGTAGAGATGTTTAACCAGACTGGCAGGAACTGTTGAAGTCTTCCCCCGACCGGTGTTATATGGTCTGGGGGTAGTGCCAAGGAGTCACTGTTTGGTGTTAGTGGAGGATCTATTGGCATTGCCTCCACGACCTCTGCCCTTGTTATTATTTCCTCTGTATCCACCCCTGTTTGTGTTCTTATTGTATGTGGATTGCGTATTACTTTTGTACGTGGAGGGTTGCTGCGATGTGTTACCTCTCGCTGCTCCTCTATAGCTTGAGCGACGAAAGGAGCCTCTGTGTTGTTGGTACTACAGAGCTCCCATGGACTTTGCAGTCTCAGTATCCTTTTTCATTTTGTCCAGAATTGAGTCGACTGCTGGACCAAACAAAAAATCAGGATTTATAGGCTGGTTAAGAATTGTGGCCTGTACCTCATTCTTAAATCCAGAGATGCGAAGCCATGCGTGCCTCCTAAGCAGTACGCTTGTGTTGATAGATCTTGCAGCTGTATCTGCTGCGTCTAGAGCACACTTAATGGAGGCATTGGTGATGAGCTTTCCCTCCTGTATAAGTTCATCTGCTTGCTCTTTGAAAGGCTCAGGTAAGTGTTGGAGTAGTCCTTCTAAACTGTCACAGTGCGCCCTGTCATATCTGGCCAGCAAGGCCCGAGTATTGGCTATTCTCCATGAGTTTACTGCTTGGGATGCTACTCTCTTGCCTGATGCTTCTAAAATCTTTGACTCCTTGTCAGGAGGAGGAGCCTCTCCAGTAGTTTGTGAGTTAGCACGCTTTTGTGCGTTGGATACCACCAATGAGTCTAAAGGCAGTTGTCCCCTGATGTAAGTAGGGTCTACTGGTGCAGCCCTATTCTTCTTCTCTGTTCTAGGGTTGATGACACGTGCCCTAGCAGTGTCTTTGAAAATGTCGTTTGCGTGCTTTAGGACGCCCTTTAACATGGGGAGTGTTTTGACACTTCTATCTGATGTTGCCAGCGTATCAAATAGAAAATCTTCTTCTATAGCATCTGAGTGTATGTCTACATTATGGTAGAGTGCTGCTCTATCGATTAAAGAATTAAAAGCCACTGTGTTTCTGTGGGTGATGGCTTAGCTGGGTATACAGTTGGGTCTGTAATGGGTAGAGCACCCTCATTGTCTGGCTCACCCCCCCCTCGATGCCTTTAATGGGTTCGACCGCTTTTGGAGCCTGGATCTGTTTCTAAGGCTTTCCAACAGGTTTTGTCGGTCCGACGTGTTTTACAGGTTGCACCACTTTTTTCGGACCGATCGGTTTCGTCGGTTCGGCAACTGTTTTCGGCTGTAGCGGAGTCCCCGGAGCCTGCGGCTTTGGCTCGATGCCCTTCTTCGGATCGATGGGCTTCGGCTCGACCGCTTTCGGTTGGTCTACCTTAGGTTTCGCTTTCGGTTCGACGACCGCCTTGGGCGTAGCCCTCTTGCCTTCGTCCACCGGCTTCTTTACTTTTTCGGCACTCAAACTCGATTTGGCCGATTCGACGGCCTTTGGCTTCGAAGGTTTATATGGAACGGTGGCCTTCGGCTCTGCGCCCTTTGGGTTTATCACCTTCGGTTCGACGACGTTCGGTCCGAAGACTGTTGTGTCGATGAGTTTCGGTTTTGATTGAACCGGCCTCGGATTACGTGTCTCAGAAGGCTCTTTTTGTATGTTCTTAGCCGGGCGGTATGGCAGGGCTATAGAACCAGTATTCAGATCTTGGCTTAGGCCTGTTGGCGATGCCCCGACCTGAGTCTCTGATATTGGTGTAGTGTCTGTATGGGGCGGTGTACTCAAGGTTTGCCCCCCGTTGTCATCGGAGTCGTCTTCGACAGCTACGATGTTTTGATCATATTCTTCGGCATCGACGATCTGTTCTTCCTCGTCGATATAATATTCAGAGTCGTGCTCGGAGTATAGATCTTCCTCTTGATCAGAGTCTTCGGCGTTAACTAGTTCTTCCTCATGGTCGAAGATATTCTCGGGCTCCGGGGCCGACCTCTGCATTTCTTGCCTTGCCGCCCGCCGATTCCGGATCGTCTTTTTGGAACGGAACTGGGCACAAGCTAGGCAATTATATTCATTTTGATCTGGAGACAAACATTTGTTGCACACGGGATGCTTATCTGTGTGCAGGAACTTTGAGTTGCACTGCGGGCAATATTTGAATGGACTTCGTTCCATCGACCGTCGGTCCACGTGGCGTCGAGAAGGCCTAACGGCCCGATTCGACGACCGGAGTGCAATCAAATGTTGAAGAAAACCTGTCGGTACCGATCGAAAACAATACCGACGAATCCGAAGGCCTTTTGGCCTTTTTGAAAAGTTTATTTTGATACCGAACTAGGAGTTCTGGAAGTACATCCGAACCCAATGGCGGAAAAAAACAATCTGAGGATGGAGAGGATGCCCATGCGCACTGTAGTCCGAGGGAGGAGCCACGTATCTCGTGATACTTCGAAGACTCTTCCAGGACAACAATGTGCAATCATCCTGACCCAACACTAGGCGGCGATCTATGCACAGATATGAATTCAGCAGCCCACATGCCTCGAACCATTATTTTCTTTTTAATTTGCCGGCAGCAAATCGGAGAGTTTGGGTCTGTGAACCCAGCTTTGGGTTTACACACAAGAAATGGGCGACGGGAGTAAAAGCTCCTGCGGATTCAGTCATCTATTGAAATGTGGGTGTATGGAAGGTTGGCAGACGCAGGTTACAGATCTTTGCAGGCTAATGGTCTGGTTTTTTTTTAGCATATACTATATCAAAATTCTATGAAAGTATTCCAGGACCTTCATTGATCTACAGGTACCACTTTTTAGGGTGCTGTAAGTAAGGGTGGTCACTGTATTATTTAATTGTGTACCACCACCAAAAAGTGTGGATAGATCTCCATTAGGTCCTGAAGAATTGCCTTCTAATACAAGTAGTGGCATGTTGACGCTAATGCGCCCAATCCTGTGACCTTATAACAGGGGTGCGCTACCTTTCACGTTTTTTAATCAGGATAGTGACCACAATCATTAAAATAGTTCTGGGTGAACCACTATTTCCTGTTTTAACCTCACGTCTACACTCTCCACATCTACACTCACTAGGGCCCTCACAGGCACGGCACATTAAGGCAAAGGAAATAAAGATCTCCGCCAAATGGCCCCGCTACGGGCGCCGATCGGGTATTGCAGCGCCAACCCTATTAGGAGCAGACCCGATGATAAAGCAAGACACCTCACTATTGGGGGGTGGGGGGGGGGGGGGGGGGTTGTCTCTTTTCCTAATGGAGGAAACTTTCTCCTGCCCTCAAGTGTGTGACCCACGACACACCCACTGCACGTCGACCTATAGTGTTCGCTAGGAACTGCATACCCTTCTGCGTATAACAAATTCACACTACACACGAGGCTTAGCAAATATTGGGGAGTACAGTGAAGGATACAGTATTTACGCAAACTGTTTCAAATGTGAGATTCTCCATAGGGTCGATATGATGCATAATTGGATACAAAATTATGAAGAAATTTAAAACCACAGGGTGCAACAGAATATAAACTAAAGAAGTTACATTAAGTATAGTTTTACATTTTACAAAAACATTTCAAATTCGCATGCTGACGACATGACATTTGTTTTTAAGTCCAAATCATCAATAAAATAGGGAGGAGCCCATTCCATCACTAGTTCATAACTAGAACAGACAACCACTCTCCTAAGCCCCTATCCCTGCAAAATAGGCAACAGACAAGCCATTCCTAGGCACTCGTTGGGGCAAAATATAGCATCACCTAACTATTCCTGTCACAACAATGTTTTTGAGATACAGGATGTTCGCCCTCACTCTACCAACAGCCTACTTTCGTTCTGAAGGGAAACTGATCCAGGTAAAATCTACTATAAAGTCACTTGATTGTGGGGATCTCAGCATAACCACGTGGCCACCCATACACCATTGCTGGGCACATTCTATCTTTTGCACACTAGCAAGCTGACAGTTATTGCCCTTACTAGACAGCGTGTTCTAATGGTTTCTTTCACTCTGACAGCGTCCACAGAGCAGAGTGAGGGCTTTCACAAATGGCATCACAATCAAAAATATACAAGTACTCTTAGATAAACCCCATCCGAGGCACCTTCCAGGATTTCTCAAGAACAAACCCGCACTTGTGGCGTTCCGGTGGAACAATCCAGATTTCATCCTCATTGCCAATTTTGGGGCTACTGAGCTCTGTTAGCATCTGAAAGAACACATTTTCTACTTTAACAGCAAATACAAGATTTCTACTCCCAACAATATAGCAGTATTCAGGATGGTGACAACAGCCTCAGCCCAGTACAACTCAATGGGCTGCTTCACATCTAGACACACATAGTATTTACTAACAGTAGAAACTAGGGGGGCAAAACTCTTACCATTGTCCAAGATGGTCGCAATGTCTCAGGGCTATCCACCGAGCCCTAGATTCTTCAAGCTGTTTGAAACTAACCATTTTTCTGTAGTTGCACCAAAATACTACATTGAGTGTTGTGGTCAATCACTAACCTGCCCAGCAGAGGCCAATAGGTTGATCACTGTGAGCAACATCCAACCACGACTCGTCTCTTCACTCTGATTTATCTCCAGAAACTGGACTATGGATCGACTAGCAGCCTCTGTTGGAGCAGAAAAAGAGATGGCAGAGTTAAAGCATTAAGTGGCCATCATAATCCATGTCTTGTTCGCTGACCATTAGGGCATTGCTTAGATATAAATACCAACCCAAATTCCGAAACATAAGGAGAAAAAAAGTAAATACAGGAAAATATGAGGATGGTTTATATTACTACATCAGTTGCAAATTGTTGTACAGAAAAAATGCACCATTAATTAAATTACAGATGCATTTGGCCTTAATATCCATACCAAAGAAAAAATAGTTTAAGGGAATAAAAACATTCCAGCTAAGTAAAAATGAATGTAGGCCTAAGAAAGATCGTGCAAGAGTACAGAAGACATCAGAAGAGAATAGTTTAACGGTAGGTACATTTTAATTTCAGTGTGGGAGAAAAAGATTAGCACCTACTGAAAATAAAACCTGAAGGAGTTTAGCGGATGAGGCAAGGAGATGTGAGTCTCCACATCAGGGACAGTAAGACAAAGAAAAGATACGAACTACAGCATACACTGAAGGATAGGGAACTATAAGTGGTGTGCGGTAATCACCTAATATGAATGCAGAACTGAGACACAGGTGGGTAGCCTGGGCACACTGGCATGCTATGTGGTTATTCAACAAATTAGTGTGATAATGAAACTGGTATTCTTGCTAAGCTGGACTGGTTGAATTTGTGTTCGATGAAAGAGCAACCATTTTTTTAAAACTTTTTTATAGAGCACGAACAAGACCTAAACGGTTATCAGTGCGCTGTATAGTATAGAAACTAAAAAAAAATAGTTCTAAAGGCAGTAGAAACAACAAGACGATGTGTGACGATTTCAAAGTGTTAATACAATAGTAGTCCATGGAGAAAGAATTATTACTGCTAATCAAATTAGTTAAACTTAAATAGTAGTACATTTCAGGAGCAGGGGGTAATACGAATTGGCACGGTATTTTCACCTCACAACTATCAACTACACGGGCGAGATCTCGCCTCCTCAAGAGGACGACGCACTTCCGGGAGGCTGCAGGCTATTTAGGTGGGCATCTCACCTAGGCATTCCTCTTTTTCAGCCAGCAGCAGATTGCCACCCAGACAGCAAAATGCCCCACCCTTCTAGGCCTGATCAGAGAACTGGTCAAGGCTTGCCTTTACGTCAACGCTGACTTCCGCGCACGCCTTGTTCAAGGTATAAAGAACACTGCAGCTGATGCACTTTCTCGTTTAAAGTGGGAGAGGTTCAGACGCGCAGAGGCAGATCAAGTGATGACCCCTTTCCAAGAGGACTGGTGGAGACTGCTGCATTGGACCCCAGACTAATGGCACTAGGTGAGCAGGCACTAGCGCACAGCACCAGGGAAAGGTACAAAAAATGCTATACAACCTTCATGTCGGTAACAGCTAGACAGGATGGTAGAAACCCAGCAGAGATGGAAGCCAGGGTTCAGCAATTCGTGCTATGGGCAAAGGGCAACAAGAAATCCCATGCCTGGGTATCCAGGCATGTGGCAGCAATCGCTTATCTCACCAAAGTAGCAGGCCAGGCGGATCCCACTAACAATTTCCAGCTGAGGGTAGCTTTAAAAGGATGGGCAAGGGAAGATACCCGGGCAGCAGGCTACCAATAGAGTTTGGAATATTAACGTTAATGTTAACTGCTACTTTTATAGCGCATAATCACCAGCAGGTCTCTTAGCGCTTTGAGAGAGATGTCCGAAACCCACTGCAGTCCCCAGGAACGCGCGTTACGGATGGTTAGATTGTGTCCAAAGCCTCCCTGAATAGGAGCGTTTTAAGGCGCTTCCTGAAAGGGAGGAGAGCGCATTCCTTGCGGAGGCCATCAGGCAGTTTATTCTAGAGTTGCGGGAGCAGGACTGAGAAGGCTCTGCCTCCCTTGGATACCGTATTAAACCGGGGGACCACCAGCAGGCAGCTTTCGGTGGACCGGAGTTTCCAACCCGGCACATCATTTCCAAGGCGCTCTTTAATGTAGGCCAGGGCCTGGCCATAGATAGCTTTGTGGGCAATACAAAGGCCCTTCAATTTTGCCCTCTGCTTGATGGGGAGCCAGTGAAATTATGCAGCAGAGGGGTCGCATGCGCCCGTCTGGGAAGCCGAAAGATCAACCTGGCTGCATCATTCATGGTCACCTGCAATTTGTTGGTGAGTTTATCCGGTAGGCCGATGTATAGAGCGTTCCCGTAGTCCAATCTGGACAAGATGGTGGCTGACACTATCATCTGTAGAGCTGCAGTCGAGAGGAGGGGAGCAAGTCTCCGAATCTATCTCAGCAAGCCAGTGCATGTACCGGTCACAACCTGGTTAGACATAGAGAGATCGGCATCGATGCCCAGACTTTTTACAGCTGTGACCGGCAAGGGGGTTGTGCCGAGCTCTTGGGGCCACAATTGGTCACTCAAGGGGTTTGTCTTCAGGGGATGACCAGGACCTCGGTTTTGTCAGGATTTACTTTTAGGGAGTTGGTTGTCATCCAGTTCACGGCGTATCTAAGAATGTTTTGAATCCGTGAGGAGGCCTGCTGGGAGTTGTGGATCTGGAAGATGAGCCGAGTGTCATCCGCATAGTTAAAGACTTGGCAGTTCATGTGCACTAGAGCAGCTATCAGTGGCTGGAGGTAAATGTTAAAAAGGAGCGGGCACACTGCTCAGCCCTGGGGGACGCCACACGTGAGGGCACCCCTATACCTGCTCACCAAGCTGGACCCTCTGAGATCGCCCAGAAAGAAAGGATCCAAGCCACTGGTGGGCCAACCCACAAATGCCCAACTCGGTAATACGGGCTAGAAGCTGTGCATGGTTGACCGTGTCGAATGCTGCTGAGGTTTAACAGAACCAGGGCGCACTGTTTCTTATTGTCAGCCATGACTCTGAGCTCATCAAGTACAGATAGCATCACCAGCTCAGTGCTGTGGTGGGGCCTGAAACCTGCCTGTCGTCCCTGGAGTAGCTGGTGTACCTCCAGGAAGGCCGAGAATGTTTTTAGGATGTGTTGCTCTATGACTTTCGCCAGAAAGGGGAGCTGGGAGATTGGTCTGTAGTTTTTGAGAGTAGCAGCATCAGCCCCTGGTTTCTTCAGCAGGGGTGTGACCCTGGCTTCCTTCAGGTCAGAGGGAAGGTAGCCTGTCTCCAGGGAGTAGTTTAATAGGGCGAGGATCTGTCTTTCAAGGCCAGGGAGGGCCATGCGGAAAACCCTTGGGGAACCCGGGTCTGCTGGTGAGCCTGATTTGATGCGGCTCATCAGGCATGACAGGGAGGCCAGGTTTAGATTAGGGAAGGAGGGGAGATAGTTACTGGGCATGAGGGGTGTGGAGTGCTGTTCTAGGGGGGCCTGGTGGATCGGGGTACTCTCAATCTCAGCTAGGATGTCCGTGACCTTATGCAGAAAGAAGGTCTGGAAGGTGTTGCAGTCTGCTGGTGGAGCTGTGGCGTTCTGTACTGACTTCTGGCTGAGTTATTTTAGTATTCTAAAAGTCTCTTTCTGTTTGTTTGCTGCACCCGTTATTCTTGCCTCATAGTATTCAGCCTTCCTAGTCACAATGGCCTTTTTCTATGAGATAAGCAAGAGTTTGTGGGCTGCAAGTTCAGCTTGACTGCCTGATTTCCACCACCACCTCTTGGCTTGGCGGAGGGTTTGCTTCCTGGCCCTCAGTTCCTCTTTGAGCCAGCGGGCACCCTTTCCTTTATCTCTAATTTTCTCCTTCCATGCCGGTGCTACCTAATCAATGGCTTTCCTAAGCGTGTTGGTGAGGGCTGCACACTCGTGGTCCAGTTTACCTATAGTGGGTGCTTTCAGGGGGAGTCTGAGTAGGGTGTCCACCAGATTATCTGCCTCAATTTTGTTCCAGCTGCGCACGGTTTTCCAACCCAGTGGCGGCTGTAACAGTTGGCTATCAAGCGGGAACCAGCACCTAATCAGCGAGTGGTCGCACCAGGTGCACGTGCTGATATCTCTAAGGCGGGTTTGTGGCTGAGAAGTCCAGATGAGGTCAAGTATGTGGCCCTTAATGTGAGTTGGAGCATTCACCAGTTGGTGAAGCCCCAATGAGCTCATGGCTATCTCAAATTGGCTAACAAGCAACTCTCTGGGTGTTTTGTCCCAGTGGTAGTTGAAGTCACCCACCACTAGAAGTCATTGGTAGCGGTAAATGTAAATGTAAATGTCAAGGTATTTGTAGAGCGCACTGCCACCAAGCGGTTTCCTGGCGCTATTACTCATACCGCTGTGGAACCCTTCCTGGCTTTCCCTGTGAAATGTCCACTCCTGGGCACCCCCAGGGTGAAGCCAGGCATCCTAGCGCTGTTGGGGCCGGTGTGGAGGTTAAGCAAGCTATTGCCCAGAGTTGCAGCGTGGGGCCCATGATTAGAATAGGCACCGAGGCGAGAATTGTCAGGTCCGAGGAAATTGAGCCCAAGACCCGCCGAGGCGGGAATTGAACCCTGGTCCCGGGCCAGAACTCTGCATCAGGGTCTGCCGCTCTAACCATTGAGCCACACTCCTCCACCAGCGGTAAGTCACTAGTATTACGAAGCACTAAGATTTGCTTAAGATTTTAACTCCTAGGGTGTCTGCGTTCTCAAAGTTCTCTGACAGTATCTTGTCTACCAGTAGACTTTTTTTTATAAAAGCCACGCCGCCCCCTCTAGCACTGTCCTGCCTGTTGTGCCATAAAGCATCAAACTCCCAGGGGAGTGCTGCAATCATGTCTGGGATAAAGCGGTCTCCTAGCCAGGTTTCCTTGACTGCCAGGACATCGATATTTTCGTCCTGGAGGAGCGAGAACATTTCTAGGCAATGTTTTGGTAGTGAAAGTGTATTCAACAGAGCCAACTTAGGACCTTGTGGTTGTCTGGGCAAAGTGTTTTTATGGTGGGCTATATGTGGAGTCACAGGTGTATCATCCCTGTAGCTTCCCTGCTCTTAGGATCTCTACTGCGTTCTTGCCGAGGGCGTAGTTTCTGGTATCTAGGGCACGAAGTTCTTCTGCTGAATAAGACAGAAATTGGCCAGGGGTCCTGGCCCCTGGTCCCAGATGGGCGCGCCCGCAGCGCACGTCCGCTCCAGCGTGGCACTAAATGAGTTCCCTTCCGCCCGCCCTCCTATCAGCGCTGCGCTGCAGCAGCTGAACACCCCCTGAGCACTAGACCGTGTTAGCAGAGCAGAAGTGCTGAAGACCAGGGAGGGAGCAATCGGCAGGGGAAGTACTAGACTGTGAAAGGTACAATTTCAGATTCAAACAGTTTCCAATTCACAGTGCAAAATATAAGTGTTGCGTTTAAAACCAGGGTTAAAACCGATCAGAATTTAAGTAAAGACGTTGCGTTTTTAAAAACAGGCTAAACCTTATTAAAAACGATTAGGGAAAGTTACCAGCGCAATTTTAGAACAAACACACACACATGCCTTGGGGGACCCCCTCGTGAGCTTTGGCGTGTCTCTTCCTCTCTAGCTGCGCGTCCGTCCAGCGTGGCACTAAATGAGTTCCCTTCCGCTGATGTCCTCAATGATCTCACAGGGATCTTCCAGATCCTGTTTCGAGATCACCTTTTTTGTTAAATCCCCTCTTCCGGGGGAAAAGTTGAATGTCTGGTTGTGTTGTTTTGTTTTGTGATGTATTGCTTTATGGGTTCGGGGGGGGGGGTGGAGGAGGTACATGGTGGTGGCCTTTGCAATAATAACCATTGGGAGGATTCCTGCTCTTCACATAGGCCCGGTTGCTCCACATGCGAGTGGGCGGGAGACTGGGGGAATTGCACGATGGCTGGATGGGACATGGTGGTTGGTGAGACAGTGGAGAAGTACGAGGTTCCCATAATGCTATGCCGATAACCAAAGGCATCTGGAACGTTAAGGGGCTTAACTCCCCCCAGAAATGTCAGAAAATATGGAAGTATATAGTCGACCACCACTTGGACATAGTGGCCCTTCAAGAAACACACTTAACTAGGTCTGGGGATTCACGTTTGAAACACAAACAGTACCCGCTTATTTACAAGTCATCAGCCTCTACCAAACATAGGGGGGTGGCGCTCTTATTTCGGTCCACTACTCAATTTCAGCCCACTGTGGTGCAGAGCGATATGGAGGGGCGCCTGATTATCGTCAAGGGTCGCTTGAAAGGGAAGCTTTGCACCTTTGTGGCGCTCTACGCCCCTAACACTGGTCAGAAGGGATTCCTGCAAACCCTATTGGGAAGGGTGACTGACTTTGCTGAGGGGCCTCTGGTTCTTATGGGGGACTTTAACTTGGTGTGGCAGCCAGAGCTCAATAGTACACATACTCGCCGCTCCGATCTGGGCCCCTTTTCCAATGACACACAAAGACACATTCACGACCTAGGACTGTTGGACACCTGGCGTGTTCTTTACCCCCAGACCCGGGACTATACCTTCTTCTCCCATGTTCATCATTCCTATTCCCGACTGTATTACATTTTCACTAGCCAGTCCCTGAAGGGTGGCCTCCGAGAGGCAAAGATATTCCCCATGTCCGTCTCGGATCACAGCTTATACTCTGTCTGTCTCAATTGGTTTGGCAATGCCCAGTCTCCACCAAGGTGGTACTTTCCAGCATCATTAGCTAGGGACAAGGAATCGTGTACCCATCTCCGCGAAATTATCAAAGTATTTTTTACCCTTAACCGACCGGAGGACACATCAGAATACAATACATGGGACTCCTTTAAGGCCGTGATGCGGGGTAAATGCATTGCGCTCAACACAGCCCTGAATCGACAACGGGCCAAGGATAGGGAACTAATTGAGACAGAGCTAGCGGCCATTGAACAATCCCATAAGCTTAAGCCCACCAGACAGACTTTGCGCAAACTCACAGCGATCAGAGGTAAACTCTGGGCTATTTACAGAATTCACACTTCTTAAGCTGCGTAATTTATCCTACACTCAAGGCAATAAAATTGGGAAACACCTCACTAGGCAATTAAAAGATAAACAGGAGAGGGAGTACATAGGGGGTATTCAGGGTCCTTCAGGAGACATTGCCCACAGAGACGAGGACAAGGCGGAACTTTTCGGGGCGTTTTACAAAACTTTATACTCTGCAGATGCCCTTGACACAGACAGACAGCAAGAATTTCTTAGGGAATTACCCATCCCTCAGGTCTCCCCCGCATGGAATGAGGAACTTACAGCTCCGATCACTTTAGACGAGGTTACTTCGGCTATTAAGGCATTGAAGTCCCATAAAGCGCCGGGCACTGACGGGTATACTGCGATTTTCTACAAAACATTCTCCTCTGACATCAGCCCTCACTTAGTTAGGATTTTCAATAGAATGGCCACTGATGGGGACACGACTGGCTCTATGTCCGCAGCAGTGATCTGAGTAATTCCCAAGACAGGAAAAGATCCCTCACGTTGCGCCTCCTACAGGCCTATTGCCCTCTTGAATATAGACGCGAAACTCTATTCATCTATTTTGGCTAAGAGATTGAATGACCTCATGCCGCTCCTTATTCACCCAGACCAGTCTGGCTTCATTGCGGGACGTTAAACCCACGACAACACCCGCCGCATAGTCCATCTGATAGAAAAGGCTAACAAATTTAAGATCCCAGCGGTTCTGGTCGGGTTGGATGCCGAAAAGGCCTTTGACCGCGTTGACTGGAAGATCCTATTCCACACGCTCACGGCGTTTGGTTTTTCGCCATAATTCCTAAGGAATATGCTACTTACCAATATGCATCTGGTCTTGGCATGTAGGGCTGCTGACATTCATATCTGTGCATAGATTGCCGCCTAGTGTTGGGTCCGGATGATTGCACTTTGTTGTCTTGGAAGAGTCTTCGAAGTATCACGAGATAGGTAACTCCTCCCCTGGACTACAGTGCGCATGGGCATCTTCTCCATCCTCAGATTGTTTTTCGCCATTGTGGCAGAGATGGAGATAGGAAAGTAAGAGATGGCCATGCTAAAGATAATGCTGCAGCTGCGACCGGCACCGGGGAGGAGGGCGGGCGATATGAATGTCAGCAGCCCTACATGCCAAGAACAGATGCATACTGGTAAGTAGCATATTCCGTTCGAGACATGTGTGCTTTAAACAGTGAAAGGTGTTGCCTGTTTTGAAGGTATGCTGCTATAGCAGCGAGGTGTAGTCGTATGGAAGAGTATGCTAAGTTACATCTTTGTAGATGCAGCAGGTAACATATAATGTTTTGTATGGAAGCATCTAATGGGTTGATTTGGTTATTGTTGCAGTAAATAACAAATCTTTTCCATTTAGCTGCATAGCATGTCGTGTCGTGTTAGAAGATGGGGTGCAAGTCACAGTCTTTGATGAGGAACTACTGAAAGTTCTAGGAACGTTGTGTACCACGGTTGTCTCGCAAATGTGGGAGCAACTAGGATTAGCGTGAGTGAGTGTTGTCGCAGTTTGCGTGCCACCAGCGGGATCAGTGGTGCAGGGGGAAAAGCGTACGCAAATCTGCCTGACCAGTTCATCCATATCGCATTGCCCTGTAACAACGGATGTGGGAATCTGGCGGCAAAGTACTGGCATTTGCAGTTTTCTTTTGTGGCAAACAGGTCTATTTCTGGGTGACCCCACTCTTCGAAGAATGGCTGGAGAACTTGGGGGTGAATCTCCCATTCGTGTAGTTGTTGGCTGTGCCTGCTGAGCAGGTCGGCAATTTGATTGTCCTACCCTGGAAGGTGTTCTGCTAGGAGAAAAATGTTTTTGGGAATCACCCACTTCCATATGCTTTGTGCCAGATGGGACAGCTGTGTAGAGTGCGTTCCTCCCTGTTTCTGGATATAGTACATTGCGGTCATGTTGTCCGTCCGGATCAACACCGTCTTACTGTACAAGTATTTCTGAAATGCTTTCAGGGCTAGGAATATCGCTAGCAATTCTAGTTGGTTGATATGCAGTTTTTTCTGTTTGGTTGTCCAGAGCCCTTGTACTGTGTATTGAAGGAGATGGGCTCCCCAGCCTGTCAGTGATGCATCCGCTGTTAGAACTAGTTGTGGAACCGGCTCTTGGAATAGTCGCCCCTTGGACAGCTTTTGTGGGTTCCACCACTGCAGAGAGTTGTGAGCGCGACTGTCTACCAACACTAGGTCTTTTAGTTGTCCTTGAGCCTGGTTCCATTGTCGTGCTAGGCATTCTAGTAATGGGTGCATTTGAAGTCTGGCATGGGGGACAATAAATATGCAGGAGGGCATCATGCCTATGAGCTGCATAAAGACTCGAGCTGGCAGAGAGTGTTGTGGCAGGAATTTGCGAATCAGTATCTGCATGCTGGTTATCCTTGCTGAGTTTGGATATGCCTTTGCCACCGAGGTGTTTATAGTGTCTCCCAGGTATTGCTGTGCGTGGGATGGTTGCAGATGCGATTTTGGGTAGTTGATTGAAAACCCTAGGCTGTGTAGCAACTGAATTGTTTGAGATGTGTGTGCTGCACACTGTTGGTACGATTTGGCTTGTATTAGCCAATCGTCCAGATAAGGGTACACATGGATGTGTTGCCTTCTGAGATGTGCTGCTACTGTTGCTAAGCATTTTGTAAACACTCTTGGTAACCCCGAAGGGCAAAACCTTGAATTGGTAGTGTTGACCTTCTATTGTGAACCTGAGATATTTTCTGTGGGATGGATGGGTATGTGAAAATACGCATCTTTGAGGTTTAGTGTTGCTAGGAAATCTCCTTGTTGTAGCAACAGGAGCACTTGCTGTAGTGTGGTCATATGGAAGTGCTCCGACAGTATGTATTGATTTAGGGGTCGGAGGTCCAATATTGGTCTGAGGGAACCGTCCTGCTTGGGAATAAGGAAGTATAGAGAGTATACTCCTGTCCCTTGCTGGTGGAAAGGGACTTGCTCTATGGCCCCCTTTTACAGCATGCATTTCACCTCTTGTTGGAGCAGGGTGATGTGTTCCGTGGACATAGGACGATGTCTGGGTGGTATGTTTGGTGGTGTAGAAGTCAGTTCTAGGCAATAACCAAACTGGATAATTTCTCTCACCCACCTGTCCGTGGTAATTGCGTGCCAGACAGGTAGGAACTGTTGGAGCCTGCCTCCGACCGGTGTTAGGTGGTCTGGAGGCAGCGTAATGAAGTCACTGTTTTGTGGCAGTGGAGGCTCTGGTGTTATTGCCTCCATGTCCTCTTCCCTTATTATTATTGCCCCTATAACATCCTCTGTTTCTGTTTTTGTTGAAGGAACCTTGTGTGTTACTTTTGTATGAGGCAGATGTTTGCGAGGTATTTCCTCGTGTAGTTCCCCTGTATGAGGAGTGACGAAAGGAGCCCCTGTGTTGCTGAAATTGCAATGCCACCATTGATTTTGCGGTTTCTGTGTCTTTTTTCATTTTATCCACAATGGTGTCGACAGCAGGGCCAAATAGAAAATCCTGATTGACAGGTTGGTTAAGAATGGTGGACTGCACCTCATTCTTAAAACCGGAAATACGCAGCCATGCATGTCTGCGTAGTAAGACGCTAGTGTTAATTGACCTAGCTGCGGTGTCTGCTGCGTCAAGTGTGCATTTGATGGAGGCGTTTGTTATAAATTTTCCCTCCTGTATGAGGTCATTAGCTTGTGCTTTAAAAGGCTCAGGTAGGTGTTGCATTAGGCTTTCGAGCTGATCATAATGCGCCCTGTCATAACGAGCCAGTAGGGCTTGTGTATTAGCAATCTTCCATGAGTTGGAGGCTTGTGCTGCTATCCTTTTGCCGGATGCCTCCAGTATTTTTGACTCTTTATCGGGGGGAGGTGCGTCCCCTCTTGTTTGGGAGTTGGCCCTTTTACGTGCATTGGCCACTACCAGTGAGTCTACTGGTAACTGCCCTCTGATGTAGGGTCTGTAGGAGCTGCCCTATACTTCTTTTCTATTCTGGGGTTGATTACCCGTGCCCTGGCTGTATCCTTAAATATGTCAGGTGCATGTTTTAGAATTCCCTTTAACATGGGAACTGTTCTAACACTTTTTTCGTAAGTGGCGAAGGTGTCAAATAAGAAGTCTTCCTCAACAGGGTCATTATGCATGTCTACATTGTGGAATTGTGCTGCCCTGTCTATGAGTTGATTGAACACTATGGTGTCATCTGTAGGGGACGGCTTAGTAGGATAAGAGGGTACATCAGGGATGGGGTGGGTGTCGTAAGGGTCTGTTGGCTCCTCCCATGGTTCCTCTTGTGGTTGAAGATCTTGGGAGAAATCATATTGAGGCTGTGGCTCATCCCCTATGTTACCCTCATTGTCCCCGCAGTGAGAAGGAGAGTAAGGAATGTAAGGATTAAAGGGTGTAGTAGGCATGATAGGCTGAAAAGGAATGAAGGGTCTAGAGGGAGAAGTCCCAAAGTCCTTTTTCTTTAATGGAATCGGGGAATGAGAGCCAGAGTCCAAAGGCCTCTTCTTTCTGTGCAGGATGGTAACTTTACCAGTCTCTGGATTAATGTATATTTTTGCTTGGTCGTCTGATGGATCTGGGTGGAAGAGTTCTTCCTCTACAGTCCTTGGTTGAGTATTAGACTTGTTTGGGTCTGTAACACCTGGTTTTTCGACGACTTTTGGTGTTTTATTGGTTTTCTTCGGCTCGGGCCCTTTTTTGGGGATGCCGAGTGATTCGGGATCGACCGGAACTTTCGGGTCGACCCGTTTTTTGTGCTCCGTGGGCTTTTTTGGATGAGTGTCCTTTCCCGAGTCGACGTTCTTTTTCGGATCGACTGGTGTTTTCGGAGCACTTGTCTTTGGCTCAACAGGTTTTTCCGGCCGTGCTTCGGGCTTCGGTACGGCACCCTGTTTGTCGGCACCTTTTGCCGGGTCGACGGATTTTGGACCAGTAGGCTTGTTCGGTTCGACGACCTTCTTTGGTTCGGCGCCCTTCGGCTGGGTGCCCTTGTTCGGTTCGACTACCTTTTCGGGGTCGACAGTTTTTCGCTGAGCGGCCTTCTTGTGGTCGACGCCCTTCGGGTCGACAACCTTTTTTGGCTCTGGAACCTTCTTTGGGACGATGGTACTGGGCCCTGGGGTCTCTGAAGGTTTCGGTTTCGATTTTGAAGCCGAGCCGGGTGGCGGGGCTGGCGAAACTTTTTAATGATCTTGGCTAAGGCCTTTTGGCGATGCCTCGACCGGAGCCTTTGGTAACGGGCTAATTGGTGTCGGGGGAAGTGTACTCACGATTTGCCCCGGCCGGATCTCGTCATCGGAGTCCGAGTAGTCCTCGACGGTGATGATCTCTAGGTCCGAATCTGGAGCTTCCGGTAGTTCTTGGTCATCATCGAAGATGTTGTCCGGTTCCGGTGCCTGTCGCTGCATCTCTTGCCTAGCGGCCCGTTGGATCCGTATGGTTTTCTTCGACTGAAACTGGGCGCAGGCCGGGCAGGTTTCTTCCCTATGGTCTGGGGAAAGGCACTTGTTGCATACTGAGTGTTTGTCAGTATGTGGGAACTTGGAGTGGCATTGTGGGCACCTTTTAAACGGGCTTCTTTCCATCGACGGTCGGCTCACGTGGCGTCGAAAAGGCCCTACGGCCCGCGTCGACGACCGAGAGGAGATGGAAGGCTGGATCGAGTAGAGAGGTACCGAACGAGAACAATACCGTCGAAGTCTAAGGCCTTTTGGCCTTTAGAAAAGTTTTGTTTTCGATTCCGAAGTTGGAGTTATGGAGTTAGCATCCGAACTCAATGGCGGAAAAAAACAATCTGAGGATGGAGAAGATGCCCATGCGCACTGTAGTCCAGGGGAGGAGTCACCTATCTCGTGATACTTCGAAGACTCTTCCAAGACAACAAAGTGCAATCATCCGGACCCAACACTAGGCGGCGATCTATGCACAGATATGAATTCAGCAGCCACATGCCTTGAACACATGATTCGGGCCAACTATCAACATCCCTGATCTAAAGTTTCGGTGAATGGCGTGCAATCTTCCCTCTTTACCCACTCCAGAAGAACTAGGCAGGGATGCCCCTTATCCCCCCTGCTGTTCGCTCTTAGTATTGAACCACTAGCGACTGCGGTCAGAGAAAACCCTGGGATTAAAGGCCTACCCTTCACCGGGGAATCCCATAAGATCTCTCTCTTTGCAGACTATGTCCTCTTATCCCTTTCAGACCCGACGGTATCTATCCCGCACTTACAAAGGGAACTTGTGCGCTTTGAGGTGGCTTCAGGCTTTAAAATCAATTTGGATAAATCTTATATACTTAACCTCAGCCTCTCACAAAAGGAGGTCCATCAACTCCAGTCCCTTTACACCTTTATCATGGGCCGTCTCCTCCATCCTGGGTATCCAACTGACGTAGACAGTGGAGAAATTGTACTCGGCCAACTTTCCGCCCATTCTTAATCGTATTCAGGCGGAGCTGACGAGATAGAAACCTCTCTTCCTGTCCTGGCTGGGTCGCGTCCACGCGATTAAACTGACCCTTCTCCCTAAATTACTGTATTTATTTCAGGCTCTACCAACAGAACTTGAAGGGGATTTTTTCAGACGTGTAAAAACTATGATCCTACGTTTTATCTGGCAAGGAGGACGTGTCCGCTTCTCATTTTTTCTGCAGCGCCGCTCCCAGCGGGAGGGAGGGGTAGGTCTACCTGGTATTTATCTATACTACAAGGCCGCACAACTCTGAATACTGGTCGAATGGTCGCAGAAGGAGTCCGAGAAGCACTGGCTCCATATGGACCGTAGTGTAGCTGGCAGGACGATATGGCACCTAGTCTGGCGTACGAAACATGATAGACCCAAAAACGCCTACCTTAGCACCCCTACACGTACCACCCTACGAGTCTGGGACTCTGTAACGAAGGATGACAGCTGGACTACATTCCCTTCGCCCTTTAGACCACTACACTTCACTGTGGCATTCCCTCCGGCCTTCAGGAGGGACCCTTTGACGCCTGGCAGTAGGGGGGATGCCTAGCCCTGACCCACCTGTTCCACAATTATGATCCCCTTGCTTTTGATAATTGTAAGAGAGACTATGGAGTGGGAGATTCTGAGTGCTATCACTATTCTCAATTAATGCATTGGGCACTAGGCCCCCAGGTCCGCGAAGGGGCTACCCGTCCCCTTACTAAATTTGAAGCCTTCCTTACTAAATACTCTTCCATGAAGGGTGCAATTTCGTTTCTTTACAAATTTCTACTATCCACTACACTCTCCCCCCGGCCGAGGTACATGTCTATGTGGGAGGGGCTGGCTCAACGGGACATAACTGACGAAGAGTGGACTCATTTGTGGTCTGACATTTTTAAATTTAACCAATCCACAGACTTGCGAGAGGCTCATTTAAAGACAATGATGGACTGGTACTTATATCCCTCCAAATTGTCTCGAATCTTCCCGGGCTCTTCAGACAGATGTTGACGAGGGTGTGGATTGCTTGGTGACTTCCAACACATATGGTGGGATTGCCCAACCATCTGGCCTTTCTGGGAAGAAATCTTAGCTCAGGTGAAAGACATGCTTGGGTACCCCATCCCGACTATGACGGAAATACTTCTGGGTATCCGAGACCCCATGTTAGAACACCAGACCAGGGCGGATAAAAGGATAATGTGGCTGAGTATTGGGGCGGCCAAGATTACTATAGCGGTGGCATGGAAAAGGAAGGAAGCACCAGCGATATCCCTGTGACACTCCCACCTCTGGAAATTGCTTAGCCTTGTGCGCATGTCTGACATCTTTAAAGATGATTTTAAGAACTTCGAGTTTAGGTGGGGTCCGCTGGTCTCCTTCCTTTCACGGGGTCTTCCATCAGCAGTCTGTCCTGCTGCAGTGAGGGCTCTACATCTCTTCCAACTTTGAGCGGGCCCGCTATTGCAGGCTCATTCTAGGTTTTCTGAGGCCACCTCCAGGGTGGGGGGGGGGGGGGAGGTTTTAGTTAATTCAGTTGACTCTGTGTATGATTGTTAGTTTCCTTTTTGCTTCGGGTCCCTATGGGGAGAGTTCCGCTATACTCACATCTACTGGGACTTTGTCTCAATGGTGGAATTGTCAAGAACACTGAATCCTGCAGAGATGACGATGGAGTTGCCATAAGCTCCCACTGACATTCCTTCTCGACCTGTTTGCCTTATGTACCCGTATGCTTTAGTAACTGTACCCTTCAGTTGAGCTACGGGTTGTGATTGGGGTACGTCGACACGCACATCAGGTTTCCTTGGTCTTGTATCATCATGCTGGCTAGTAGTCATCTCTCCCCTGCGTGGGATAATGGTCGGATTGTGCTTTGAGTTTGTGTTGAAAAATCAATACAAAAATTTGGGAGGAGAGGCAATATCAATTATTAACAAATAGATCAATGTAACATGTACAGAATGGAAAAACAATCGGTAGTCGTTGGTCTTTACGTATCTTTATTTCAAATACGCCTGGTATGTGTTTTGTTGGAGACAGCCAACGCATTTCGCCAGAGCATGGGCTTCTTCAGGGCACAAGATGAAATGTAATGTGCCTTGCAAAGGTAATAGACATCATGAGCCGAGGTTGGCGTAGTTTATCCGTATAAAGCCGTAAGGTAGTATCTGTAGAAGCTTCAAAGCAGAGCAACTGCCTGTTTGTCCTAGTCGGTCGAATATAATTCGGTCCAGTTGGTTCAGCCAAGCAGCCAGTAAAGCTTCAATAGAAGTGAGAGTTTAAGTATATATCCCAGCATTGAGTAATTCCAACCGTGTCCGGACAGCGTCTTGTGCTTGGCGCATGATGTCTAATACCTTTGCAAGACACATTACATTTAATCTTGTGCCCTGAAGAAGCCCATGCTCGGGAGAAACGTGTTGGCTGTCTCCATGTTACATTGATCTACTTGATAATAATTGATATTGCCTCTTATTCACATTCTATGAGTGAAGCACATAGTGTTCAGAAATCACTACAGATGTACCTACTGACACTATTAATGGTCAATCGAATTAGAAGGCCTGTCTAGGTTAGCACCAAACCGTGAAAGGTCAATTGTGCATCAGGCTACCTGTTTGCATATGCCAGCCTGAGCTAGAGGGTAGTTTCACACACCCAGTGTGCACACATGTGGTCATACATGTTCATGTGTAACACGCCTAGAGCCTCTAAACCAAACTGTGCAGCAGT
Organism: Lissotriton helveticus; assembly: GCF_964261635.1. NCBI lineage: Eukaryota > Metazoa > Chordata > Amphibia > Caudata > Salamandridae > Lissotriton > Lissotriton helveticus. Next base: position 1,352,044,491 of record NC_136059.1, on the reverse strand, counting down.
TGACTTGATCTAAAAGGAAGGCACAGGTGGTTAATATTTCCGGCCCAATATAACAGAGCTTATAGTAAGTGAAACTTGGATAGCAAGACTCATTCATGGCAGATGCCCATAAACCAGGTAGTCTAAAATGTGAAAAATCCAAGGGGATTACGTGGGTCTCCTCCTCCGGCTTCAACACCCTCCGCATGCTTCGCAAGATCTACAGATGGATCCCCACCGGAACCAGAAGGGCGGTCACCAGGCCCTCGTCAGCAGCAGGCTGGACTGCGGCAACGCCCTCTATGCAGGAGGGGGAGCTTTGCAGGAGAGCACCAGGGGGCTCACCTTGTTCCTTTGTTGCCGCCACCGCCGAGAGTCAGTCGGAACCCGCATTTGCGCCGCCGCCGCCCCGGGACCACAACTCCCGGCAGCCCCAGCGGCGCGGTGCGCACAACACACGCGGCCAGCAGCGCCAGGAGGCGTTAAGAACAAGCATATTGCCCGGCAGAGCGGGGAAGCTTTGCAGGAGACCACCCGGGGGCTCACCTTGTTCCTTTGTTGCCGCCCCCGCCGAGAGTCAGTTGGAACCCGTATTTGCGCCGCCGCCCCGGGACCACAACTCCCGGCAGCCCCAGCGGCGCACAACACTCGCGGCCAGCAGCGCCAGGAGGCATTAAGAACAAGCGTATTGCCTGGCAGAGCGGGGGAGCTTTGCAGGAGACCACCGGGGGGCTCACCTTGTTCCTTTGTTGCCGCCACCGCCGAGAGTCAGTCAGAACCCGCATTTGCGAAGCCGCCGCCCCGGGACCACAACTCCCGGCAGCCCCAGCGGCGCGGCGCACAACACACGCGGCCAGCAGCGTCAGGAGGCGTTAAGAACAAGCGTATTGCCCCGCGTCGCGAGCAGCGTCGGGAGAAGCCCGGGACAAGGGCGGGACAGTCTGTGGCAGTCCGTGGCTGGACAAGGCTCGGCTGGGCCACATCCCTTGACCGTAGCAGCAGAGGTGATATAAAGACTAATCAATGAGATACCCCGACATTACCAAACTCTCTGATTGTGTCATATGAGTTCCGTATTTTAACCAGTAGGACTACGAGTTGATTATATTATTTTTATTATCCTTTCATGATAGCGTTTGCTCTATTTTAAGTATATTAATTTTATCTTTGCTAGCTCTATAATGTCTAAACTGAAGGCTGTTAAAAACCCTTCTGTGATTGCCACGATGGACAATTATTTAGTTAAAGTGGTCGATAAAATTAACAAGGAGCGTAGATTATCGCTCGGCAAGGGGAGCTCACCCATTACATGTCGCACTCTGCCGAGCTCGCAGTTGGGCTCTACAGTGGATGATAATTGTGAACAGGATAGCCCTGAAGTCTTAGTGGAAGTGGAAGTGCCTGCCAAATCAGTTCATAATATGGATAGGACTGATGTATCTATTGAGACCCCTGTCCAGTGCTCACGAGCACCGAGAGCGCTGAGAGCTTGTAGGAAAGCCCAACTCAACCGGGGGGTAAACCGAACCCTTAACAAAAGAAGAGTAGAAACACCTTCCAGTTGTACCACAGGGGATGCCCAGCCAATGGACAAGAAAGGCTCAGTAACAATGAATACTGATCAATTTGCCCTATTGGTCAGTATCATTGATTCCAAGGTAGAAAAGATCATTAAACCCCTAGTCGATAAATTGGACCAGATTTCTGCCGAAGTAATTAGACTAGGTGGACGTTTGGACACCTATATTGCCTCGGCCGAAAAATCCAGGGTTGTCGAGAAGGGTCCTATAGTCCCTAAAGCTGCCCCAAAGCAACCTAACGGGGGGAGAACTGTAAACGATGTAGTTTTATCTGTTCCCCCTCGCTCTGAATTGTCGCCTATCACCTGTCAGACTAAACAAGCAGCAGTGGCAGTGGCCTCTGTGAGACAGGTTGGGCTGAGGGAGTCAAAGAAAAAATGTTGTATTAACCTCCCACCTGATTGTGCAACTTATGTGGTTGTTTTAACCAATGTTCCATCGACTGGAACTACTACTACTAAGCCTGCGGAGGAATCTCATGATTCATTAAAAAATAAAACCGTCTCCTGGTTGCACAACCACTGTGGGTTTCCATTTCCCTATTCTGACCAAATACTAAGTATTAGAAGGGTAGACTGGATAGGCAACTCTAGCAAGACCAGTAGGGGTGACTGTGTGATAGTCAATTTTAAACACCCCCAATATGTGGCAACAGTTTTGTTAAGGGCTGTGTCCTTAACACCTGGCGAGAATAGTATATGTGTCCGACCTCTTGGCTACTTTTATAGTCACCTTATTAAATTGCCCCTTGATACCAATAGAAATAGTCTTTTCAACCCTCACTGTTGCCCGGTCTCTGGGATCCCGATGCAGAATAGATTCCAAGCCCTAAGCACTCTGGATTCTAAGGATTGACAAACCCAGTTACGTGGGCCAGCTTTATGTGTGACCACGAACGTCCAGGTGTTTGGTACAAGAGAAAGGCATATTGATGTCGAGCCGACCATGGCGGCCGACAACAGTCTGTCTAGTGGCACTGGGAATATAGCTAATGGGAATCCCAATACAGGAGTTGACCCTAACGGAATGACCCTACCTGAAAATACTAATAGAACGAGGGGCCTTAAGGGTATCGCAATTATTAGCTGGAACATTGCGGGGCTAAAAACTAAGGGGGATGCCCTGGGTTGGAATGATTTTATTAATACCTATGATATACTGTGTTTCCAGGAAACATGGAGTAGGGAGGAGGTGAACTATGAGGGGTTTGCCTCCTATAATCTGTCAGCGCAGAGTTCCACTTATGGGAGAGCTAAAGGTGGCCTTTTGATTTTAGTTTCCATCAATCGGCGAATCGTAGTTAAAAGGTACATGACCGTGGGAGCATATGTTCAGATCCTTTGGCTCCTTGATGATCAAGACCGGAATGTATTATTACTTAACTATTATAATAATGTTTTTGATGACAGTAGGACATCAGTAGTTAAAGATTTAGCTAGCACTATTGAGAATCTTAATGATCAAAATAATGTTTTATTTTATTTGGGTGGGCGATTTTAACATCCCATTATGTGAATTATCCACCCAAAAAGTCAGTGGGGTTGTAAATAATGCCGGTTCTGATGATCTGCACTTTAGGCACAACAGCTATGGAGACCTTTTGCATAGCTTCATGGGCTGCTATGACCTGGAAATCCTGGATTTCACAAAAGATGTAAATGGGCAGACCATCCCTACTTTCAAGAATTGGAGAACTAGCTCTGTGATTGACCACGTGATTGTTTCCTCTAATATCACCCCTCATTGTGCATCTCCTAGGATTGAAGTCACCTCTTTAAGTGATCATAATTATATTATCCTAGAATGTACTCTTTGGGGCGAGAGTTCTGTAGCAGTAGGAACTACTCTCACTAATGTGGAACCACACAGATCAAATGGGGTCAGAATTAGATGGATAGGGGAAAAAGCTAATGAATTATCAAGTTCTAGCGTAAATGAATGTTTGACTGATATCACACTTATCCTCGAAAATAACACTGATCATGAACGGGTTTTATTTGCCTTTATAGATATTAATACGTCTATTGATGCCAGGTTCACCAGACCAACAAGAGACAAGTGTAGAACAAGTCCAGGCTGGTTTGACCATGCGTGTACTGTTTTACTGACCGAGCTGAAACATGCACTTGCTAAAAAACCCAGGGACAATACCCTAATAACTAAATTAAGAGTAGATTATAAGCGAGCCCTGTAAAGGAGGAGGGGCGAGTTACAGCAGGAAGCTTGGGACTCTCTTAACCAAGCAGCGGAGTTACATAATAACACATTATTCTAGGCGACAGTTACCTCTCCTTTCCTCAAGGAGGGAAATCTACCTGAATTAACTTCTAATGTTCCTAGCGTAGGTTGGGTTTCCCATTTTTCTAAAATTTTTGACTCTGATGATTGCGGGGTCAATATCCCTAGCAGGTGGCCGGTCATACCTCTGGATATTACTGCTACCGAGGGGGAGCTTGGAATTAGGGCAAGTAAGGGAGGGAAAGCCCAGGGACCCGATGGGGTCCCTATTGATGTATACAAAGCAGCCCCAGAGATTTGGAGCCCCCTCCTGGCAATAGTCTTTAATGCAGCTGTGTGTTCAGAACCCCCAAAAACTTGGGGGGAATCCATTATCATTCCAATTTTTAAGAAGGGCAGCAGGTCAGATGTTAAAAATTATCGCCCTATCTCCCTCCTTGACTCCTCTATAAAGATCATGAGTAGAGTTATGCTGGTCAGGCTTGAAGAGTGGGTTGAACAAGAGGGCATTCTGCCCGATAGCCAGTATGGATTCAGGAAGGGACGAGGAACATTAGATCAGTGTATCAATCTCGATCTTATAATTGGCAAATATATTGAAGCCAAAGGCGGTTGCTTATATCTCTGCTTTGCAGACTTAAGCAGCGCCTTCGACATGGTCGACCATACTTTATTGTGGCCAATTGTGTTGCAGCTGGGAGCCCCTGAGGGTATAATCTTTTTTCTCACTAGACTGTACCAAAAACTACAAACTTGTGTGCGTTACGGCACCAAGGGCGAATGTACGCCCACGTTTAGTGTCCAACGAGGTATTAGACAGGGCTGTGTTTTGGCCCAGTTATTGTTTATTTTATTCATAAATGAAATTGATGCAATTTTAAAGAGTGTAAAAGCTGATGCACCTCGGGTTAAGAGCATCTCTGTGCCGGTGTTATTATATGACGATGACGCCGTGCTTCTCTCTAGAACTCCCCTTGGCCTTCAACGTTTAATTAACAGATTTTCTATTTTTATTAAGGATAGAAAACTGACCATTAACAAGGGGAAAACACACGTAATGACCTGTGGGGCAAAAAGCAAATCCAATGCCTTTTTTATTGATTCTGACAAGGTGCAATCATTAGATACATTTTGTTACCTTGGTATAACCTTCTCTCATGATAGTAAATGGTCCACCAAATTTAATAATATTAGACATAAAATGGCGAAAAGCGCCCATGGTGTTTTTAGATTTGCGGCAAAAGTTGGGGATAGAAGAACTAGGGATATGCTGCAAATCTATCAAGCAAGATGTGTCTCAATTGCACTGTATGGGGCGGCTGTTTGGGGCCACAGATGTAATCATGTCTTGCAGCTGGAGGAAAACTCTTTTTAAAAAAAGCTTTTGTGTTTACCTCCATCAGCCCCTACTGAGTTGATTCATCGGGAACTAGACATTGATTTTTTTGACTGATTTAATTTCCCTAAGACCTCTTATGCTATGGCGTTCCATTTGGCTCCAGGACGAAAAGTCGTTTAATAGACTTATCATCGAAGATTGTCTTTCCTTGGACAGGTATAGGAAAATTCCCTGGATAAAATATGTCGCCGATTGTTTTTTGGAAATTTTTAATCGAAATGTTTTGACTAACCCCAGGGCTGCTTCCATGATACCTAAAGCTGAGCTGAAAGCTACGTTTGTGGCTAATAAGGCGAGCAAGCGAGCTCTAGCTAGTGGGTCTATGTCAACAGTTATGTTTTTTAGCAGATATTCTTCTACCGAAGGTTTTCCATTTTATCTAGCCATGGTGACTAGGCCATCCCAAAAGTTTGTACTGACTGAGGTTTGGAGTAGCACACCATTTAGTTGCCTTACCAAATCTTAAAAAACATCCTAGAGGCCCATGTTTGTGTGATGGCATTTCTAAGCAGAGCACTTTGCATTTTTTATTCATATATAAACTGTACATGAACTTTCGTATTACCTATCTGAAACCGATGTTTGTCAAATATGGTATACGTACAGTCGATGAGGCAATGAATCTTATATTTAACCTGAAATCTGCCGACATCTGCTTTTATACTGCTATGTTTTTAAATCAGTCTATTAGCGCACGCAAAGGCATGTTATTTTAAATTTCCCGCCCGTTTATGTTGGTATCTTTATATCTGTAATTTATAATTTGTTCAAACATGATTTGTACTATGTGCTTTTATGGTCATTTTACATGAACCGAATAAATCTTCATGAAATGAAATTAAATGAAATGACTCTGTGTATGATTGTTAGTTTCCTTTTTACTTTGGGCCCCTATGGGGAGAGTTCCGATATACTCACATCTACTGGGACTTTGTCTCAATGGTGGAATTGTCAAGAACACTGAATCCTGCAGGGATGACGAAGGAGTTGCCATAAGCTCCCACTGACATTCCTTCTCGACCTGTTTGCCTTATGTACCCATCTGCTTTAGTAACTGTACCCTTCAGTTGAGCTATGGGTTGTGATTGGGGTACGTTGACACGCACAACAGGGTTCCTTTGTCTTGTATCATCATGCTGGCTAGTAGTCATCTCTCCCCTGCGTGGGATAATGGGCGGATTGTGCCTTGAGTTTGTGTTGAAAAACCAATAAAAAATTTTGGGAGGAGAGGCAATATCAATTATTAACAAGTAGACCAAAGTAACATGTACAGAATGGAAAAACAATCGGTAGTCGTTGGTCTTTATGTATCTTTATTTCAAATATGCCTGGTATGTGTTTTGTTGGAGACAGCCAACGCATTTCGCCAGAGCATGGGCTTCTTCAGAGCACAAGATGAAATGTAATGTGTCTTGCAAAGGTAATAGACATCATGAGCCGAGGTCGGCGTAGTTTATCCGTATAAAGCCGTAAGGTAGTATCTGTAGAAGCCTTAAAGCAGAGCAACTGCCTGTTTGTCCTAGTCAGTCGAATATAATTCGGTCCAGTTGGTTCAGCTAAGCAGCCAGTAAAGCTTCAATAGAAGCGAGAGTTTAAGTATATATTCCAGCATTGAGTAATTCCAACCGTGTCCGGACAGCGTCTTGTGCTTGGCGCATGATGTCTAATACCTTTGCAAGACACATTACATTTAATCTTGTGCCCTGAAGAAGCCCATGCTCGGGAGAAACGCGTTGGCTGTCTCCATGTTACATTGATCTACTTGTTAATAATTGATATTGCCTCTTATTCACATTCTATGAGTGAAGCACATAGTGTTCAGAAATCACTACAGATGTACCTACTGACACTATTAATGGTCAATCAAATTAGAAGGCCAGTCTAGGTTAGCACCAAACCGTGAAAGGTCAATTGTGCATCAGGCTACCTGTTTGCATATGCCAGGCTGAGCTAGAGGGTAGTTTCACACACCCAGTGTGCACACATGTGGTCATACATATTCATGTGTAACACGCCTAGAGCCTCTAAACCAAACAGTGCAGCAGTTGAATTGATCTAAAAGGAAGGCACAGGTGGTTAATATTTCCGGCCCAATATAACAGAGCTTATAGTAAGTGAAACTTGGATAGCAAGACTCATTCATGTCAGATGCCCATAAACCAGGTAGTCTAAAATGTGAAATATCCAAGGGGATTATGTGGGTCTCCTCCTCCTGCTTCAACACCCTCCGCATGCTTTGCAAGATCTACAGATGGATCCCCACCGGAACCAGAAGGGCGGTCACCAGGCCCTCGTCAGCAGCAGGCTGGACTGCGGCAACGCCCTCTATGCAGGAACCACGGCCAAACTCAAGAAAAGACTTCAACGCATACAGAACGCCTCCGCACGCCTCATCCTCAACATCTCCCGCCACAGTCCATCACTGCCCACCTGGGAGACCTGCACTGGCTCCCTAACAACAAGAGGATCACCTTCAAGCTCCACACCCACGCTCACAAAGCACTACACAACCCTGGACCAACATACCTTAACAAACGACTCACCTTCTACAACCCGAACCTCCAGCTTCGCTCCGCTGACCTCACCCTCGCCACCGTTTCCACGCATCCACGAATGACCACCGGCAGAAGATCAGTCTCCCACCTCGCCGCCAAGACATGGAACACCCTCCCCATTCACCTGCGACAGACCCAGGATCTGCTGACCTTCAAGAGACTTCTCAAGACCTGGCTGTTCGAGCAGTAGAGGCACCCAACACCCCCCTTTAGCGCCTTGAGACCCTCACGGGTGAGTAGTGCGCTCTACAAATGTTTGATTGATTGACTGATTGGAATCCATTTCCGTTTTTGGAGAACTAGTTTATAACAGAGGAGTTGGCAACAGGATAAGCAGCAACATGGGTTTGCAAATGACAAACATTACAGGTACTAAGATTTATTATGATTCAAAACAAGTGCTGGATAGTGACCTTAAAAATCTTATGTACGGATCAAATGATCTAACCCAACTTCTGATATAGGTTCAGGGCTGTCTGCCAGACCTTAGACTCCTTCTTTAGAATTTAGGATGCCTGCAGAGATGCCATGCCTGTATCCCTTCATTGGGATGCTAAACTGGTGCTTACTGGCTTCCAGTGAGAAGCAACTCAGCCTGATTAGAAAGGCAGGTGGCTAAAGATGCAGTTAGCATTAAGGATATGCTTAGCAATGCCATTGTGAATGAATGAGAAAACTGTTGAGGGGGCTTTTCAAAGTATTTCCGATTACAATCTTTAAAGTTAGTTAATAATGTTGGCCTTCTGCCGAAGGCACATATAACCTGTGGACAGTGCAGGATCAACAAAGCCATTTTTCTGCTAGAGGACAGAAAAATAAATGATCAGACTATTAGAGTCCTAAAAATGTGAAGTTTGTCTGAAAATCTAAATTTGTTTTTCTCTGAATGGATGGTTAAAACAATTCTCAGGACGCTACACAACATCAGTCTTTAGTTGCTGAGCAATCTTTTTCTATGTTAAGTTAATTATTGCTTTACACATTTTTTAGGAGCTGATGTAGGTGATGACATATCTCTTCAGATTGATTTTGTATATATGTACATGACTTTTTTGCCGATATTTCTCCCCCTTTTTTAATGTACCCTTTCTTGCAATTCAAGATGATGAAAAGTAGATAAAATCATTTTTTTTTCTAAAATAAGATTCACTGTGTACTTTTCTCTTTCTTGAAATTCATTTTCATTATTATTGTTCCAGTGGACACTGTGAAGTTTGTTCTTTGTTGACTTACTTGAAATTACTTAAGGTGAAAGAATATATTGAACACAAACAAAATCCCTTGTAGATACCTTTTACTTTGAGATTTTCATTGCCCATACCTACAAGGGTATATTGGGTCACCATTTTGAAAAAACACACAACATCAGAGCATAGATGGGAATTTTAAAGTTTACACAATGGTTCTATTTGCAATGATGGCCATAAAACCTCAGTTTTATCACCTGATAACTTTTATACCTGTGGATTTATTTGATGCCCTCCGTCGAATTTCTGCTACCATCAACCGAGAAACCTGTGTTGTAAACTGTAAGAGGTCAGGAAATTTTTCCGACATCATGCTGGGTGGGGCACTTCCAAACACCTGAAAAAAAAGAATGTGTGTTAGTGAGATTTGAGCTACTAAGTTAGTTTACTTTTTTAATGCTGATAGTTCCTTTTATGTTGGTTTACTACAGGAGGCAAACATAAATAAATGTATTTCTATAGAAAAACCTTGGCCTATCACATGACAGAGTACTTGAAAACATGGTAGATCTTCCACTGTGGCCTCAGATACAATAAAATGGTAAGAGAGAATCAATTTGTTTTGCCAACATTCCATAATCAAAGGTATGTCAGAATTTATTTGTGGTAAATAACAGTATGCAATGAGTCGTAATAATGAAACAGGTATCAAAAAAGCGCAGGTCACAATCAGGACTGTTCATTAGCTTTGAATAAGCCGCTTATTATATGGCCCCAATCCAAGTCAGCAAATAATCCTAAAAGATAGTTCCCACTGGGGTAAGAACATCTTTAAGATGATATGGGAGTAGACGACCTTGTCAATGCAAATACCTACAAGCAAAACCAATTTTCCTCGCCACATTATTCATCGGATTCTGTCCATCGATGCAGTAGAAAATCATCGCTTTCTATGCAACACGGTGACTCGTTTCTTAGTTTCAAAAATCTCGAAAATTCTCCCACGGTGCCGCAGTCGCAAAAAAGGGAGAAAGTATGCAAAATTCCAGTTCCTCCGGACTTTACATCTTCGGAGCATCCACCACTACAGGAACAGGTAGCCAGCCCACCACCCTCAGCAGTATGGCTCTATCTGTTAAACACTCTGGACACCATCGGCAAAGCCATGACTTACCATGCAGGCAAGTTAGGTGCCCAAGTAGATCTATTAAACATTCTAGCTATTCACGTTCAGGGGTTGGAACAAAAGCTGCAAAACCTTAATGAGATGATCAGGAGGGTGCAGCAAGATCGAGAAACAAGTTACCTAATGAGTCACTGACACTGCACCCAAATAATAGACCACCTAGCCACAGTTCCAAACTTAATGTCCGAACTACTGGGGGTCGCCAGGGACACCTCAGCAAAGACTAACTCACCAACTATGAAACTCAAAGAAACACAGCAGGAAATGGATCAGGTTCATCCTAGCCCCCTAAAAGAGCATAATGAAAAAGCATCGGGCCTAACATAGCTCCAACACCCGATAGCACAAAAACATTACAACTAAAAACAGCTTCGGGCAACACAGCCATCTTGACCAGTCCACTATTAGATCATTGCAAAGAGCAACTTGCAGAAGAAACAAACGCTACAGCTCCACTATCTAAGCGGGAGAGAAAACGCTTGAGAAAGGCCAGAAAGGGAAAAAACACAAGACAGGTACCGAACGTAACCAGCACCAAGAAGGAGCTAGACGTGACTCAAAGTGAAGACGACACAACAACTACAAATACTGAGAAAGCAAGCCTCGAGGTCGACACAACCCCATCTATCAATAAGCCCACCATCTCAAAAATCCACAACTAACAGAATAATGGAACATTCGCAGCCAGCAAACGTATACAGTATATTCAAGCCTGTTGAAAAGGAAGAGAAATGGCACACATCATCTCAGGCCACACAAATCCTTAAAACAACTCCCAGACGCAACATGACAGAACCAGTTAAAACCAGCTTAAATTATGTAAACTTGTCCAATGAGGGAGAGAGTAAGGACGGGAGTACCCTCGACATAACATACAGGAACCATACGGAAAGCGGTGCTCCAACGACTGCAATGAACAACGATACACAACTTCAAAATATTGCATGCAATGCTCAGAATTTTCACCCGATCCCCCCGGGACAACCCTCAGAGGAAAAACAAACGGAAAAGAGCGAATATACAGAATGTGGGCTGGTCTCTTCTGACATCATTAACATCCACAACAATAAGCTGCACTTCATCCGTCATTATGTATCGAGGGGAACCCACGATATCCTCAATAGAAGCGTAATATTAAAACTGCTCAAAGCACTTCCTTCTCTGTGTCATATCGAGACGGGCAATCTTTAAAGTATAGAATTTAGACCAAATCCCGACCCATCTGGTCGAGAAATCACCACAGCAACTTTCTCCGACAATTCCATAACAGAGCAAAAATGGCAGCAGCAGGTTTCATTTGCTAAATGGGGTATATAATTTAAAAAACTAGTTCCCCCCTGCTACCCAACTCCGTTACAACAACTAAATTCACCAGAGGGCATGTTGAGAGGTGCGAAAGGCCCAGAACAACAAAGCCCAACAAAGGGCACAAACCAAGCAGGGAGGAAAATTACCATAACCTTCGCCCACCCTGAAGCAGGCAAATACACCAGGCAAAGGAAACTGAATACGCAACCCGCCAAGGCATGAACAAACGCTACCAAAGCTAAAACAACAGACAACGGGTGTAACATCTGTTCCTGGAACGTGAACGGCCTAAGCCCAAAACTAGAAGATCCAGATTTCATGGAATTTTTCAAACGGCACGATCTACTCCTCCTTCAAGAGACATGGCAGACAAATTTTTCACCAATAGTAGGATACAAAGAATACCTTAATCCGGCCAAGAAAGACTCTAAATACAAAAGAGCTAAAGGAGGTCTTTCAACCTATGTCTCGACCTACATCTCATGGCAGGCATCGGAAGTAGATTTAGACTCAACATGGATGTTATGTATCAAATTAACAGCCTCTAACCTCTTCAGCTTATTAATACTGAACGTTTACATCCATCCATCATCAAAACAAAACAGATCAATTATCGATACCCTAGTAGCAACATTAGACACTCTTAAACTTGCTCACCCACATGCCAATATCATTCTATCAGGAGATTTTAACATGAATTTACTAAATCCCAGGAAAGAAAGTCCAACAGGCCATATTCTACCTAGCAAACATTGTGATACACACAGTAACAGATGCGCATCCCTGCTGGAAGAACTATCATTGGGTGTGTTAAACGGACGAGTAACATCAGAGAGCCTACCAGCTTATACTGAGAAATTGACTGAGAGTAAGGTCCTTGAGGCGGAAAGCCGGGGACGCTCAGCATTTTAAAAATCGTATTTTTGTGTGTGACGCTTATTTTTAAAGAAATTGTAAATATTGTGGATTTTAGCACAATCAGCTCCCTGGGCACTCCCTACCTGATAGCCCACGCTCGCGCTCACCTCCAAATCCTTCAAGCAGCCGATTAGGCGCTGCTCCCACTAACTTTGTCCTCCATCTTGGGTGAGTCAGAGGGCGAGCAGACCAATTGCTCGGCCATCCAACCCTGACCACCACTATAAAAGCGCTGTGTGCCCTGTGGCCCCATTCCTGAGAAATTGACTGAGAGTAAGGTCCTTGAGGCGGAAAGCCGGGGACGCTTAGCATTTTAAAAATCGTATTTTTGTGTGTGACGCTTATTTTTAAAGAAATTGTAAATATTGTGGATTTTAGCACAATCAGCTCCCTGGGCACTCCCTACCTGATAGCCCACGCTCGCGCTCACCCTCGAAATCCCTCAAGCAGCCGATTAGGCGCTGCTCCCACTAACTTCGTCCGCCATCTTGGGTGAGTCAGAGGGCGAGCAGACCAATTGCTCGGCCCTCCCACCCTGACCACCCCTATAAAATGTCCCCCCTCCCCGGAAGCGCAGCGGGCGCGCCGGATGCGCGCCGAAGGTGCGCCTAAGGTAAGCCCGTCTGCGCCCGTCCGCGCCAGGCCGGGCCCTAGGGCCAGCCATGTCGGCCATACCATCTCATACTCGGCACAATTCCTTAGAGAGTTGCAGCATCCTTACGCCCCGCCGTCCCCTAACACCATCAGGCGCATACACACAGCCGGTCTTATGCGCCCTGCCCCTCATTCTTTCTGCGGACGCAAACCTTCAGCTAAACCGACCTGGAGCGACACTTCCATCAGGGTGACATATCTGAACACCCGCTCTCTAGTAAAACACCACGACGACATCTACATCCTGCTGTCCACTAACAATCCCGACATACTCCTGCTCACAGAAACATGGCTAACTACAGAGTCTCTCCCAGATATTCTGGCGGCCCTCCCCCGGATTACTACATTCTCCACGCCGACCGCCCTGGTGACCGGCCCGGGGGTGGGGTGGCAGCCATCATATCTAAGCGCCTGAACTCCATCTCTTCATACTCCCTCCCCCTCCCTGAGGTGGGCAACTTGCTTATTAGCCTAGAAACTGACGCTGGTGCCCTCACGTTCCTCCTCTTATACCGGCCCCCACACCCTATGCCATCCTTCTCCACCATCATGAGTGAACAGCTGTCCAATCTATTAACACAGCACTCTAGTCTCGCCCTTTTCGGCGACTTGAACTACTGGTTCAATGACACCAACGCTGGTCCTCATGCTATCGAGCTCTTCGAAACTCTCAATAGCTCGAATTTGACCCAACAGGTCACCTCACCCACTCACATCAAGGGCCATATCCTCGACCAGATCTGGACCCATAATCTGGCTCTGTCCCAGCCAGTTATATCCCCTTGCGTATGGTCAGACCATTACCTAGTCGACACCAACATCACGGTCGTCGGCAGGACCCATGCCCCTCTGATGGCTGGTGGCTCCTCACGAAAATGGAGCACATATGATTCCCAGGGCTTTCTCGCGACCCTGGCCGACACCCGCCCAGTCATCAACCCCACAGACAACATCGACGCAATAGAAAGTGACATCGGCTCCTGGCTGAAGACGGCCAGTGACCAGTTCGCCCCCCTAACTAAATTCCCCCGTACTAGGCATCACAACTCCCACAGATGGTTCTCTGATGACCTTAAGCAACACAAACAGAAAGTGCGTCAGCTGGAACGGATCTGGAGACGTGATTACTCTAACTCAGCCAGACTGTCTTACACGGCTGCGCGCAGAGACTACAAAACTGCCATCACCCTAGCCAAATCAGAACATTTCTCCAATAGGCTCTCGTCAGCGGTCAACAAATCAAAAGAGGTGTTCGAAATCATGAATGAATTCACCACAGACGACAGAACCCTCCCAGCCCAGACCCCCACCCAAGAGACATGTGATGCTCTCAACCTCTTTTTTGTGGAAAAGATCATAAAAATCAAGAACTCTATCCCCCCCTCCACCCCAGTCACATCCCTTGGACACCTCCCCTAATAACCCCCTGACCCTCACTACACTCCCTGCCCTCAACCCCACTTTGTTAGCGGAACAAATCAGGCTCCCCAAATGACTGCTGTCCGCCATCGGTCTTGTGGAATATCTGCCTCAATCTACCCGACTGCATCTTACCCCTGCTGAATGGCTCACTCAGCAGCGGTACTGTCCCTAGATCTCTCAAAGAGGCCATCCTAGTGCCCCTCCTCAAGAAACCTGGCGCTGACCCCGCGGAACCATCCAATTATCGCCCCATCTCCCTCCTCCCTTATTTTTCCAAATTAATGGAGGCCCACGTCACTCGATGCCTTTCAAATTTTATTGAAACCTCCTGCCACCTTCAGACCTGCCCACTCTACTGAGGCCGTCATTCTGGCAGTCCTGGACACACTGAGGAGTAACGCGGATGCGGCGATTCCCCAAGCCCTCGTACTTCTGGATCTGTCGGCCGCGTCCGACACGGTGGACCATAACATCCTCCTCCACCGTGTCGGGCAGGCAGGCATCCAGGGTACTGCTCTTAAGTGGATCGAGTCCTTCTTGACTGGAAGAACACAGGCCGTTCGTCTGAGCCCTTATACAGCGGCAAAAACTCCCACGACCTGTGGAGTCCCCCAGGGCTCCTCCCTCTCGCCACTGCTGTTCAACCTGTACCTCCGGCCCCTGATTCACTCACTTCAGAACTGGGACATTATTGTATACAACTACGCCGATGACTTGCAGATTGTCTTCCCACTCAATTCCCCTAATGCCATTAACACTTTTCACACCATCATGATCCACATCCAACACTGGATGAATCTGAATCAACTGAAGCTAAATCCTGGGAAAACCGAGCTCCTTCTCCCTGGATCCAGCCTTGCTCACTGGGGCCCGCAGTTCTGGCCCTCTGAGCTAGGTCCCCCCCCAGTCCCGGTCAAATCAGTAAAAAGTCTAGGTGTGATTATCGACACCGAACTATCCCTCAAAGCTCAAGTGGGTGCTGTCATCTCCTCCTGTATGCACCAGCTCCGGAAGATCCGCAAAGTCAGCCACCTACTGTCACCCGCCGCACTAACCCAGGTTGTCATCTCTCTGGTACTATCCCGTTTGGACTTTTCCAACTCCCTTTACTACGGTCTCCCAAAATCACTGCTGCACCGCCTTCAGGTTGTTCAGAACCAGGCGGCCCGCCTCATCCATAAAACTCCTAAATGGCAATCGGCAAAACCCCTGCTTCATAGACTGCACTGGCTACCAATAGGTCAAAGGGCAGCCTTCAAGGTGGGCTGCCTTACATTCAAAGCCCTCCACTGCACCGGTCCCGCGTTTCTCAAATCTCTAATCATCCCACATCGACCAACGCGCAACCTTCGATCAGCTTATCTTCATCTGCTAGTCACCCCCAAAGCTAAAACCAAGAAATTTGGTGGCCGTCGCTTTTCCCACCTGGCTCCCGGTCTCTGGAATCCCCTCCCTCTTTCCATCAAATCCAGCCCTTCCCTTCTTAATTTCAGAAAATCGCTCAAAACTCACCTCTTCCCCCCCTTGGTTAAACTCCGTCACCCATGCCTTAACTCACTCACTCTGTCTCCAAGCGCCAGGAAACCTTTGGTGTCAGTGCGCTATACAAGCTTCATTTAACATAACATAACATAACATATACCAGGGTTACGCAGAAAACATGCTCAATCATTGACTATACAATAACAGACCTGGACTTTCTCCCACACATCTCTAACTTCGAAATCAAAGAAAGGTCAGAAAGCGACCACCATCCTCAAACCTTCACTCTACTCTTAAGCATGGCTAACTCAATAACAGAAAATGCGATGTCTCAACAAAGGCAATGTTACAACCTGAGAAGTTTAATTTAGAAAAAGGGAAATATTGGTGACATCATGGCCCCATGCACTGCCCTTTTGGAGAGTTTTAAAGTCGAACCATCACGTTTAAAGGCCTGGAAATCTTTTGCTCAAGATCTAAACAAAGAATTCTCAAAACAAGGAAACGGCCGTAAAGCAGGTAGACCTGCAGGGGCAGGGTGGTTCACCAACAGTAAAAGGAAACAAAAAAATCAACTGAATAAACATCTAAGGCAATTGCGAACTCGAGTCCCAGAACCCCCTCAGGATATTCTCTCACTAATATCAAAATTATGAAAAGACCTTAAAAGAAACTCCAAGGTGGCTAAGAAAGACTTCAGAGAACATCTCTGGGCAAAACTCCTCCATGCCAGCAAACAAAGAGACTCCAAGCTCTTATATAATTAACCAGCTATCAAACGGCAAGAACCGACATTTCAACTCGGACGTAATGGAGGACACCTGGAAAGCACCCATTGATCAAACATACAACGACACCCCACCCTTAGGAGCTATAAATCTTGGAACCTCTACTGCAGGAATAGCTCACGACATATCTAAGATAGAACTGCCAGAACTCCCTCCGCAGATTTCACTAAAGCAGGTCCTTAAAATCATAAAAAACCTGAGGGAGCTCTAGGACCCAACGGATTGCCAAATGCACTATTCCGGCACGACCCTTTATTCTGGTCAGATATCCTTACTCCGCTATTCACACACGTACTATCATCAGGCACGGTTCCATATTTCTGGAGAGGAAGCATCCTAAATCCCATAAGTAAATCGGGCTCTCGTTCAGACCCAGCTAACTACAGATTGATCGCACTCATCGACGTTGAAGCCAAGATTTACGCCTCGAACCTGCTGGCAGATTTAGAAGACTGGGTGAGTCACACAAATGTTATGCCAAATACGCAAACTGGATTCCGGGCTGGAATGGGCACCCTCACTAACATCTTCGCGGTTACACTCCTAGTCAATCAAGCCATGGCAAAATCCCGTTCCCTCTACGCCTGCTTCATTGATCTGAAAGCAGCATTCGATAAAGTACAGAGGGCAAAGCTATGGGCCAAAATGCCAAAATGCAAAGCTTGGGGGCACCAACAAAACGTCGGAGGCAATTATCAACCTTTACTCAGATATGTGGGTTCAAATAAAACAAGCATTTACAATGCAATGGTCTCGGCATTGTTAAAGTTAGAGCTATTGGCATTGCTCATGACATTATTTTTATTTATGTTTTTGTTTTTAAAACATATAAATGGCATTGTCATTTACAATGTCAATAGCTTAATCGCTCGCAAATGCGAGACCTATTGCATTTGCACCCACACACAGAGCCGTTTTTCTTGCCTCTGTTCCCTGCTTGTGATCGTTTTTTCTTGCCTCTGTTCCCTGCTTGTGATTGTTTTTTCTAGCCTCTGTTCCCTGCTTGTGATTGTTTTTTCTAGCCTCTGTTCTCTGCTTGTGATTGTTTTTTCTAGCCTCTGTTCTCTGCTTGTGATCGTTTTTTCTTGCCTCAGTTCCCTGGGGCATTACTGGGCAGAGAGCTCTGTGTGTGTGTGTGTGTGTCTCTCTGTGCGGCTCTGTGTGTGTGTGTTGGGCTCTGTGTGTGTGGCTCTGTCTGTGTGTGTGGCTCTCTGTGTGTGTGTGGCTGTGGGTGTGTGGCTCTGTGTGTGTGTGTGTATGTGACTCTCTGTGTGTGTGTGTGGGGGGGGCTCTCTGTGTGTGTGTGTTGGGATCTGTGTGTGTAATTACAAAAAAGGGGGTGGTGATGGACAGAGTATCTGAGTTAATCAGAACACTCCTACCCAGTCAACAGATCAGGGCTTGATCCATCACTGTTTTTTAGCTCACTGCACCATCCCAGTTCAGAACCTGGCTATATGCAAATTAGTCTGTCCCTGGCCCAGTGCATCATGGGAACAGGGCAGACCAAACTACCAAGCCAATTCTTCACTGGAAAGGAAACAAGCTTCCGGGGATCTGTGTGTGTGCCTCTGTGTGTGTGGCTCTTTGTGTGTGTGTGAGTGTGGCTCTTTGTGTGTGTGTGTGTGGCTCTGTGTGTGTGTGGCTCTGTGTGTGGCTCTGTGTGTGTGTGGCTCTGTGTGTGTGTGGCTCTGTGTGTGTGTGGCTCTGTGTGTGTGGCTTTGTGTGTGTGGCTTTGTGTGTGTGTGTGTGGGTGGGTGCGTGTGGCTTTGTGTGTGTGGGTGGGTGCGTGTGGCTCTGTGTGGGTGCAAATGCAATAGGTCTCGCATTTGCGAGAGATTAAGCTTTTGGCATTGTAAATGACAATGCCATTCATTTATATGTTTTAAAAACAAAATAATGTCATGAGCAATGCCAATAGCTCTAACTTTAACAAAGACGAGATTATTGCATTGTAAATTCTTGTTGTACTTCTTCCCTATAAAATCTTAGTTGCAAAGTGGCCCTATATCAAGTGTTATGATATGGCGAGTGCTTTTGTGAAGCACAATCCAGCCAATTGTCTATCTCTGGTTGCCATTTGTAGTTTTGGAATTCTCATTAACAGAAGTCAAAGTGATCTGTTGATATTTTGTTTGTGTTTCCTATTGTTTTGATGTGAGTCATATTGGTTAGTGGATGGCAAGGTTGGAATGCACTAATGTATGGATGAGTGATAAAATACATTGGATAGAGGTGACAAGAATAACTTATGGATCTGTGCAGAGCATGAAGAGCATGGATGTGTGTGCATATTTCAGTCAGCTGGGAGTGTATAATTTTCATAGCTATATGAAGATTTCACACATACTGGGTCACTTGGTAGCTATGGTAAAAGACAAATGAGGGGGGAGAGGTGCAGCATATTGCATTGAACAAAACACTTACATAGCAGGATGGCTGGCCAGGTGTCCCGGATTTACCGGTTCAGTCCCAGTTGTCCTGGCACATTTAGCTACCTCAAGTTCCGTTTTTCAGCATAGGTCGACTAAAAACACAAGGAGGCATGTTTTTGTGGATTTCAAGGCAGGACTAGATAGCAGCTCTTATAGAAAAGCTATTTAATTAACATGCACGATACTGGGTTCAAAGGTTGCATTTAATGCATTCCCTTAGTACCTTGCAGTCTGTGTTTCTGTGTTGATGAGCACTCTCATCTAAGTCCTTCTGTGGCCCTGGGTTGTAAAATTGTAGTTCCTTCTATTTTTGCCAAATGTCCTGGTTTTTGGCTTTTAAAGCCTGCTCAGTCCGCACATGAATAAATCCCTCCACAGATTGTATTTCTGCTGGCCTAAAAGGCAGATGGTAGGCACGTTTGATCCGCACGTTCATGTCGAGTTTTTTTTTTAATACCGCTCCACCTTGCGCCTAGAAGCTGTTCAGGCTGTGGTGGAGTGCTGGAAGCAGTGTTGCTAGAAGGATACTACATGCTGGGTGCCGAGGCGATTTTTACAGCAGTTTCTACTCGGGTGTGGTCCAAAGCGGTCATATAATTGAATGAAAGTAATTGTTTTAACCAAGTAGGGCTTGTAGAGCGGCAAATGGTGCTTGTTTGGACATGCAACACCCAGAAGAAACATTCTAAGTCACGCGCATTGGAGGGAAGGAGCGCGCTGTCGGAGGTTGCTCCGTACACCCTACCTGAATGTACGAGCTGGATGCGTGGGTGGGTGGGGCGGATGCACCGGAGGAAGGAGGGGCCACAACACCAGAGAGGGGAAAGCACATGTCTGCTCTCTAAATTTCAACAGGTAACCGCGGTTCTCGCTTAGTGATTTCCGCACGCTCACGTGTTTTACTAAAGGGCCAATTGAAGTCCCCTCTCAAAATTCCGGACATTTTCAGTGGACCCACTAGTTTAATTTTCTGTTAATTAAAGCACCTAAAAGCCGCATGGGCGGGACAGCGCGGCGCTCTGCATATCGGATGTGGTTTTCCTATCGAATATATGCGTGGCGGCCCCTGAATGTGTCAGTATCGCCTCCTCCCGTATTTGTCCGCCATCCAACCACTTTCTTTACCGCACTAGCGTGCACAACACACCGATTTACACTTCAAACAAACACCATAGCTGCCACCTGGCCCCACGTCAGAAGAGCGGCCCCGCCTTTCCAGTCAGCAGCACTAAGCATGGCAGGACTCACTCCCGGTATGTGCATGCATCTATATCACTGCCCCGAAATGGACAGTGATGCTGCATGAAGTACTAGGACTGGCTGTCGTCCTTCTGTCCCATGGGTAGTTTTGGAACTCCTAAAAGCAGTCTCAGCGCTCTGGAAGGCAAGAGAGGAGCGCTGGGCACCACCATGTTTCTCCGAGGCGAAGCAGGAATGCCTCGGAGAGACCACCGTCATTTTCTGGATTAAGGGGCGTGTTTTTCGTTCTCTCCTCTTCCCATTGGCTGGAATGTAAAATTCCAGCCAATGGGAAGAGGAGAAAGAACCTAAAAAAACACGCCCTTCAATCCCAAAAACACGGGGCTTTAACGGAGTGACGCCCCTCTCCTCCAATGGCTGGCCTCCGTTTAGAAAGCCAGCCAATGGAGAAGAGGGACGGGTTCAAGCCCCACTCTCTAAGACAAAGTCTCGGAGCGAGACTGCGCAAGCGCAGCCTTTCGCTAGCCGAGACCTAAAAAGGAGACAGGCGCAGCATAACAAGTAAGATCTAAACAAAAAACGGGCTGAAACAGGGGTGTGTGCTGGCGCCTGGCCCCTTGTCTCTTCAACATCTATACCGCCGACCTCAAGAAACACCTTCAACAAGTTCAAACTGACCCCTCAAAACTGGGCAAAACACTAATCATCAACCTTCAATATGCAGACGATATCATCCTTCTATCACAAACACCGATAGGCCTGCAGCGATCAATGACCCAACTAGGAGCCTATACCATCACAGCCCAATTAACAATAAACCTCAAGAAAACCAAGGTGCTGTGCTTCTCAAAACAACATGAAACAGGGTCAAAAGGCAAATTCATCTGGAACCTAGGCGATAAACCAATATCCCAGGTGGAGTCTTACAAATACCTAAGGTTTCAACTTGATCAAAACCTCAACTTTAAACAACAGCTGAATCAAGGGAAAATGAAAGCAAAGCAAATCCTCCACGCCTTCAAAACTTTACATAGGAAATTAAAAGGCTGCTCAACAGGGCATCTCCTGAAAGTAATCGCAGCAAAATTTATACCAACAATATCATATGGGCCGGAAATAATGTACACAAAAGACTCAGCCGCCCTAAACCAAGCCCAATCGCGCTTTTTCAAGAGGTTGTTCTCAATCCCTCAGCACATCTCTCAGGGCCAGATTCGACTGGAATACGGGCTTAAAAACCAGAAGCCATACAAGAGACGGTCGTCAAATACTATTGGCGGATGAGGCAAGCAGAAGTTAACACACTAGCCCACGCTTCCTGGGAAGAAATCGAAAAGCAAGCTAGGCTAAATAATTCTATTGCCACGATTCTAAAAGAATCACTTAAGGACCTACACCTCGAAGAGACATGGCATACAAACAACTCTTATTCTGGTTTTAAAAATGCAGTAAACAGTGCAACCAAACAAATCTCGCAGTTAATGGAAAAAACTGCATTCTCAAAGAAAAATCACGCTTGGACAGTGATTCGATCTTATCAGACGCTTAAACCACAACAATATTTGTTAGAACACTTTCACATCATAAAACGCATTATTTGACGATGTTACGGCTGGGGTCATTCCTCACGAAGGATTTAACCCCAAAATGGAAACATGTATGGCTAAAAAAAGAATGGTGGTTGTGTGGACAAGGAGAGGAGAGTCTTTTACATCTCGTATGCATCTGCCCCTCACTTTTAGAAATTCGGAAAATGGTCCTCCGCGAGATGTTGAGAAAAAACCAGCTACAGACATGCAGAGCCGCAGTCATACAATGCCTTGCAGGCCGGTCTATCGAACTATCTTGTAAAGCCATCACACTCTGGAAAATGGCAGCCAAAGAATTAGACAATAAAAATGAATGAACTGGAGCGGTTCCATCATGACTGCTTGGACCTTTTCTTTTGCGCTGATATTATTTCCCGTCTCCTTGCCCAACGTTCTGCCTCGCACTGCTCAAAATTACATTGACTATAAAGGTATACTTTGTGTACTATCTACTGATGATGATTCAGTACATGACAGTATTGTGTTCTAATCTTTTGTACCTTTTTAACCCTCATTTTTTTAAAACATTTTTGTACTAATGTGCTTTATCCACTATTTTATGATTTTTAACAAAATCAAATGAAAGTATTATTGACTGACTGATATAGGAGTTAAAGGACTCTGGCCTACGAATATAAAGTGACATGGAATGATGGTTAGGTGAAAGTTAATCAAATAAAAAAGCATCAGTTAAAGCATTAGAACTTTTTGGGAAAGAAATAGGTGGATTTTGTTTAGATACTGTTTTGAATAATCGTCGCAGCTAAAGCACTTTTAGTCTGAGGTTTGACAGCACAGCTGTAATGTAGACCTACTGTTTATAATATACACAGAGTAGGCTTTGGGTCCACCCCTATCTACCACTAGCTTTCTTCGACCATCCTCTTTCACCCATTGGCTAGAGAATTTGTCAATCCGCGCTAGGTTCAGGCCTGCAGAGTATTCATCTCTTAGCTAATTATTTTGGCTGTATAGAGATATCCCTCCATCCCCTATTGACGCCTTACCCTTCTTTATTGTGCCTACAATGCATGCTTTATTAGGCCATTAAACCCAGTCTACTGGCTTTGCCAATGCTTGTTTAGTAGGGTTTTTGAGCTTTTTCCTTATCAGAATAGAGTCAGCTCTAGAGGTATTCGGAGCGGGCTCCAGATTTTGGAGCACTACCCCATAAATGCGTGTTTGGGTTCTTGAGAACCATGATTTCCAGGAAGATTTCTTTAGGCAAAAGAACTACTATTTTCAAACATTTTTGTATTAAAGAGTCAATGAAAAACAAACTTTCTCACTATAAAAAACAAGTAACGGAGTCACTGCATAGTATTTTCATTCCATAGGAACTCAAGTGAAGTTTAAATCAATCTTTAAGTCCAAACATTTCCCAAGCCTGGACCGTGAGCAGTGTTGCTACAGATACGCCCGGACTGGTATTACCCACGGAAGCACAGAACATGGAATGCCTCTTAACAGATTGTTCATATATAACAAAAGGAACAGACACATTGATATTGCGGGGCCAACACTTCAGCCAAGTAACAGAAGTGTCTGAGCACAGAGCCGCTAGCAACACTCTGGTTGGCAAGACAAAGTCGACACATTTTAATAAAAAGAAACTATCCCAGCTCTAACTCTCAAAGCACTGATCAAACCTAACCGGCTATGAGATAGCTCCTTCACAGGGCAGACGAGAAATGAGATCAAATGCCCAGAGTGACAACAAGCTCTTTTGACGGAGCTGCCGTAGGAAGGTAGAAAGGTGAGGTTATTGTACCCTGATATAGGCACGCCTTCTCAAAATGCGATTTTAAGCCTGCACGCAGTTTAATTACTGCAATCAGCATATTGTTCTACTACCACCATCAGAGTACAGGAATCCCTGACTGGCTGCTAACGACCAGGACTTAGCCAAGCAAATGGGGACGGCATGAAAGTGACGCACAAGGCACTACAACATCAGTTAACACTTTCATCACTCCAAAGACATCTATTTACATTCGTTCAAGTCTGGCTTACAGCAGCAAACTTCGTTTCCCAACACTGAAAGATGTATTTTTGTCAAACCATTTAGATTCTTACTGGATTCTCAAGGGATGCCGTGAATTCACGTTGCTAAAACGTTTAATCTTGCATCAAACCTGCTGCATCTCTCTCTTTTTCCAGATCGGATACTATATCTTTGATCTATCTTTTCTTTTTTCAATCTTTATTCTTTTCTCCTTTTTAGGTCGAGGACCTAAAGGCTGCGCTTGCGCAGTCTGGGGTCGGAGATTTAATGTGTCTTAGTAGTACTGTTTAACCCGCCTCCCTGCCCCGTCTCTCCTCCATTGGCTGGCTTCCTAAACGGAGGCCTGCCATTGGAGGAGAGATACGTCACTCTAATTTAGCCCCGTCTTTTTCGGATTTGGGGGCGTAGGTTTTGCTGTTCTTTAGACAGTGACGTTGTCTGTCACTCAGAACAGCAAAACACGCCCCCGAATCCGAAAATTGAGGAAGCTTGCGGCCGCCATTTTTTTTTCTGCAGTGAAGGTAAGCCGTTGCTCTCTCTTCCGGTCCTCTAGAATTCCTCCTACAACTCATCCTTGTATTAGTTTCCAGCTCTCCTTCCTCGCCTCCTCTGTCTATCTTCCTCGCCCTCTCTTTCCTCTCCTCTGCCGTCTACGATTGGTCTCTTCCGCCCCGTCCTGCTCTCTTCCCCCGTCCAATGCAGTTCTCATTGGAGGTGTACAACACACGGGGGCAGCCTGTTTCTCATTGTGTACATTTGCCGGTGACCTGTTAACTTGCACAATCTCTCAAAGCAACTGGAATGACATATATGTGCTGTGTTGGATCGATGTACATACAGTGTTATGTCGAATGTTGAAATGCGTGCTGTCCCGAGAGCGGTGGCCCACATGCATATGCTGTATTTGTGTTTAAGTATCGTGCCTATTATGCCCTGCTAGGTGTCTGCGTGTGTGCGCTTTGCAGAGAATGCTTCCGGGAAAGTAAAGCTGGACACCGAGCAAGAAAGGAAATATATTGGGGGTGGAGTGAGAACAATGTAAACTCATAAAAAAAGGATTGCGGACCAGCACACAGCATGTAGCGCCGAGAGAAGAGCGAGGGTGAAGCAGGGAGGCTATGGGCAGACCGCTAAAGAAGAGAAAGGGAAACTGCCGGACAGTGATGGGAGCAGGGCTGTTGGGAAGAAAGTACATACTGACCCGATGGGTAGAAAGGGTGTATATCCCACACATGCAGTCAATGGTTAAACAGTAACGTGGGAGTCAAGACTCACTAACTTGTAGAATTCTGATTATCCTCCTGTGATAGATTTGCAGTTGCCTGTGCTTAGTGGTTATTGAAAGAATCACACCTTTTATTCTATCAATCTACATAGATTTCTTTCGCCCTGGTTTGTGTGTGTGGTAATGTTAATGTGCTCCCTGTAAACTCTTTCTCCTGTTAATCAGATTGCGTGTGCGTTGTACCTTTTCATTACATTTTTTAATTGTACTGACAGCAAACAAACGCAGTCATTCGAAACGCATCCCATTAAGGAAAAGATTAAACCGTGGGGGAAGGGCGGGAGGCTGATCGCCCGACAGAAGCACTGTGAAGTGTACGGTGACTGCGCATAAATTAATCACTGTATAGTAAACAACATAATATCCCTCTAAAGTACCTCTGTGGATATGTTTTCACTCCTGACTAATTAGCATGACAGCAAATAACAAGGCTATCTAGCCACTAACTGGGCATTTATCATTCTTCTCAGTTATGAGTGTGAGCAGTGACTAGGGCATAGTCCTGTGTCAGACAGTTAACAACTAACATCTTCCTGTCGTTTGTGTATAGGGGATAATCACTGATTTCTATGCCTCCTTCCACCTGAAATTCATCACTTTAGCTCCCTCGTGCCGATGCATGTCTAAGTACCTTGTGCATTTTTCGATGCACACATATGACTCATACCAAAGACCTCATGTCTGACTGGAGAATGAGCAGGGTGTTCAGTCTAACCCTCACTCAAAATGCCTAGTCCTCATTTACATGGGGGTGAGTGAAATCTTCCTCTCTTTGAGCAGAAACAAACTTGAAATGTAAGCATGGAGGGACTGTGGGATAGGACATGCTTCACTATTTTCATGTTCTGCGGCCCTCTAGCCTGGTGTTGTAACTACCATGTTACGCAAAGTCCAGAACAAGACGATCATTTTTTTTTGGTCAGATGTGTCTGAATTCAGCCATCCATGCTACCAAGAATTGTCCTGCACCCGCAGAGTGCACACTAAATAAAACTGATGTTGTGTCTTTCCGTCATGCACTTTAACTATTGTGAAGTGGGTTTCACGAGCCACTGAAAGAAATGTAACAACCTTGCTGGTAAGACCTCAAATGCAGGATGCCGCAATACTTTTGAACTTGAAGGAACATAATCTTGTAAAATTAGCCCTGGAATCCAATCAGGCAACAAGGTACGTTATTACAAGGTAAATGCAGGCCCATGGCGCTGCATTGCATTACAACATTATCAGTCTCTTGAACACCTGATCTAGTACTGTCTTTCGAAAAGCACAGTAGCTAATCACTGGCAATGCAGGGCCTACTTTGGCCACCCCACACCTTATCACAGACACTGGAACTAGTGATGTTCTCTTAACCTACAAATCATTGCTAATAGTTGTGCTAGTATGTTTGTTTTGTTGGAAACGACTCCCTTGTGAATGCTGACACATCAGGACTTTTTATCCTTGACTTCACACTGATCAGTTTGTTTGGTGGCCACCATAGCCGTGTCCTACACTTTGAAATTCTCTGAGGCCTGACCAGATAGTAGAAGTGAACTACCTACATCTCTGGAAATTTCAAAACAGAACTCTACAGATGGTCATTTGGATGGGGGTATGACCTAGAGACAGCAATCATAGTATGTCATAGAATGAACATATCTTCACATTTGACTGCGCTTTAATTGCTTTGTGTAAGAAATTAGATTATTATTTGAGGTGGGTGGCTACCCACCTCAAGGAATAATCACAGCGAAATGATACGCGTTCACCCAGAACATTTCCCCACGTCTTCTGCTCCGTCCTGTAACATTTCTCTTGGCACATCTGAGGACTGTTCAGTGCCTCACAGTTGGGTTGGATATCACTACCACGCCCACATTACCCAGCATGACTGAGGAGTGGAACTGACTGTGAGCCATTTATTAATTTTTTTATGCGTTTTTATATAGCGTGAACTTTACCCAAAGGTGTTAGACTGCCTTACAATAGTGCGAAGTAAATTACATAAGGAATGAGAGCAGCATGGAAGTAGGTAAAACTACTTGAAGGTACTCATGGCAAAAGTTACATATTAACAAGTTACAGATACATTCAAGATTATAGAAATATGAAAAGGTGACGTGATTGGGGTAAAACAAGTACAAAGTACATATTTACAAAATTGAGCTCTTGTGAGTGTCATGTGACAATGAGGGCCATGACCTGGGATGAGGCAAATTATTCATGGAAGTGTCTTTGGAAGAGAAGAGTTTTAAGATCGGTTTTGAAAATCCAGAAAGAGGCGGTGGTCCGGAGGATTGGAGGTAGCCAGTTCCAAATTCTAGTCGCATTACCTCAGAAGGATTGCACCATAACTCTTTCCCTTTTGAAAGTTAGAGGTTCGAGCAATACTTTTTCAGCATTGCAAGAAGGCCTGGAGCCGCCTGATATTTTGAGTTTGTTGGCCAGGTAGCGAGGGGTGGAAGTGTGTATGGCTTTATGGGTGATGCAGGCAGTGTCTCGGCATTAATAAAGGTAGAGCTATTGGCATAGCTTTTTATTTTTTTTGTTTTTATTAATAAATGGGCTTGTCATTTACATAGGCAATAGCTTAATTGTTAAATAAATGGCATTGTTATTTACAATGCCAATAGCTTTTTTCCTTGCAAATGCATGACTTATTGCATTTACACCCATACAGAGTCAACTACACAAAGTCAGTCACACAAAGTTACCCACACAGAGTAATTTGCATATAGCTATCTACACAGAGCCACCCTCACACAGACAGTCATCCACTCATAGAGCCACCTAGACTAAAAGCTATACACACAGAGCCTCAGCCACACACACACACAGCCACACACACACACAGGTACATACACATTGAGCTACACATACAGAGGTGCCTACATACACACAGATCCCCACACACCCACTGAGACACACACATACAGAGACACATACATATACACAGAGCTACGCACAGAGCCACACACAGACACACACACACACACAGAGCCACACACACACAGGCACATACAGACCGAGTCACACATACAGAGGCGCCTATACACGTAGAGAGCCACACACATATACAGAGACACATACATATACACAGAGCTACATACAGACTCACAGACACACACTCAGAGCCATACACACAGAGGCACACATACAGAGCTACACACACATATAGACAGAGCTACATACAGACACACACACAGAGCCACTCATACACACACAGAGCTACATGCACACAGAGGTCACACACACAGAGACACACACACACACTGAGCTACACATACAGACGCCCAGTGTCCGGGAATACTCTCTACTACTGTCTAATGCTCACCTATTACCATTGTAAATGACAATACCATTTATTTATGTTTTAAAAGAAAATGAAAAAAAATGTCATGAGCAATGCCAATAGCTCTACCTTTAATAATGCAGAGACCATTGCATTGTAAATGCTTGTTCTCCCCTTGCAAATTTGTATTGGTTTCTTCTCCTTTAGCTCTTCATATTCTTTACTATTCAGTTGTATTTTTTATTACTGACATATGGTGTCTTTTTGTATTTATTGTTATTTTTGCAATGTCATCCTCTTGTGTTCCCTTTTATATGTCATCCTTTTCCCTTCTCTTCCTTTTATCACTTTCTTCCAGCCCCATATAGATTTCTCCTTTTCTCCTCTCATATTATTTATAATTCCTACATAAAACCTTGTTATTGACAATTGATGTATTTTGTCTTTCATTGTTGTCTCTGCAGTCGGTCAGTATTGTTCCAGTACCCTTGTCTCTAAAGTGATCTATGCTTAATGTCATGTCGTGGAACGTCCGAGGTTTGCTGGAGACTTTAACAATTGGCTTGATCCTTTTTCCGATAGAAAATAAAAATGCAAATTTAAACCTGATAAATCTCAAATTATTCCAATCTGCTATTGCCTCTCGTCCACTTTTTAATGTATGGAAAACTTGTAATCCTGATAAATATGAATTTACATTTTTCTCAAATGTTTATCATACCATGTCACGTATTGATTATATTTTGGTTTCAAAATCCTTATTACCCTCTGTTCAATCTTCAGAAATTGGATCCATTTTTATTTCTGACCATGCCCCCGTCTCCTCGTCATTTGATCTATCCCTTACCAAGTTGAAGCATGCCCGGTGGAGATTTAACAACTCACTCCTGTCTGACCAACCCTATGTCTGAGGCTACCTCTTTCATAAATGAGTTTTTGCTATTCAATAAAGTGAGTGATACTTCTATCCATAACAATTGGGACGCCTTTAAGGAATCCTTTAGGGCATTCACCATTACATACGAGACCAAAAAGAAGAAATTATTGAACTCCCAGTATCTCTCTACTCTTAAACATATTAAATCCCTCGAACACTCTTTCTTCACATCTAATTCTCCCTCTCATCACCGAGACCTTATTAAGGCGAAGTCAGATTTAAATACATTAGCTACAATTGATGGTAGTAATATTTTACTTAAAATAAAATCCAAATATACAGGGTCAAAATAAAGCAGGTAAAATGTTAGCCAACTATTTAAAAATCAAAACAGATAAGAAAACCGTAGGTCCTCTTCGTAATACTACCACTAATACATTACTTCATTCTGACTCCGATATTGTTAATGCTTTCCAATCTTATTATCATTCTCTATATATGGAAAAGACACATCCTTCTGATTATGATACTCAGTCTTTCTTTAATGATCTTCCCTCTCCCCCGTCTGTGCCTAGTGCTATATCTCTTATTGAAAAAGGTATTTCTCTTCAAGAGATCCTTGATGCCATTACATCTTTGAGGAGGGCCAGGGCTCCTGGCCAGGACGTTTTTTCCATTGAACTAATTTCTTCTTTCTCCTCTATTTTTACTCCACGTCTACTTGAGCTTTTTAATCCCTTCATATTTAAATCAAAACCTGAGGGGTCCTTTTTAGATGCTCTTATTGTAATCATCGCTAAACCAGATAAAGATCATACCGTATGCCAAAATTACCGCCCAATCTCATTAATTCTGATTGCAAAATTTTTTGCGAAAATTCTTGCTTCTAGATTGGATAGTTATACCCCTACTAATCAAACCTGGCCAATCTGGTTTTATTAGAGGTCGACTTACCTCTGATAATGCTAGGATGTTTTCTAATGTTCTTGCTATGGGGAAAAAGTATCCTGATCCTCTAGCTGCATTATCCCTTGATGGAGAAAAAGCATGTGATCGTGTAAATTAGCCATTCATGTTCAAAACTCTTCATTGGTTTGGTTTTGGCACCAAACTTATTTCACTTATTAAATTATTATATCTTGAACCCCGGGCATCTGTTTCTGTTAATGGTCTTTTGTCCCCATACTTTAATTTGCACAGAGGTACTAGACAAGGTTGTCCACTTTCCCCTCTTTAATTTCTTTTGTGTCTTGAACGCATTCGTCATAACCCCTTAATAACTGGTTTTCAACATAAATCCCACGAAGTCAAATTATCTGCCAATGCAGATGATATCTTGATCTATCTTTTTAACCCTCCTACTACTCTGCCTCCTTTCTTACAGGAAATTGATTTATACTCCAAATTCTCCGGTTACAAACTACATTTCTCCAAAACGGGGGTCTTGCCTTTAAACTCCAACTGTTATCAATACATGTTTTCTGACACCAATTTTAAATGGCGTCCCTCTAAAATTACATACCTGGGCGTATGGTTTTCCTCTAATATAGCTCACGCTCTTTTACACAATTTTAATGCACTAAAAGTTAAGATTAAAAAATCATTTAATTTTTGGTCCCCTCTTTTTCTATCTTGGTGGGGTAGATTGGACACTATCAAAATGATGATTGTCCCTCGCATTCTTTTCTTACTTTCTATGTTACCATTTAAAATCCCCAATTATTGCTTTAAGCAACATGACTCTCTCTGTATTACATTCTTGTCGCATAATAAACCATCCCATATTGCCTTATCTAAATAATTTAAACCAAAAACTGAAGGTGGTGTTCGATTTCCTAATTTTAAATTATACCATTCTGCTTTTATACTTGGACAGTTCTATGCTTTAAATATGCAAGAACATGACTTTTCCAATACCTAGATGGATTGCTTTTGAGCGCTCCTTACTAAATGAATTCTCCTTTTCCGACATCTGTTCTGTTTCCAACTGTACCTTCATTTCTCAATATCCCATTTTAAAATACTCCCAACATTTGATACATTCACTGTTTACAGATGGTACTACCTTTCAGCAAGCATTTCTTGTCTCTTCCATTTGGTATAACAAATTCATTATATTCCGATACAAATCATTCTACTTCAAACATTGGAAGGAAAAGGTAATTTTTCATGTTCATCTACCTGCATCCCATAACTCTGTCATACCCTTCACTGCATTACAAGAACGTTATAATTTACCTCTATCCTACTTCCCCCAATACTCACAAATATCCAATGCCCTACAGTCCTTCTGGTCATCCAAAAGTGTTTCTGATGACACCATTCCATTTACATCCCTGACCCCTTTGAACACAATTCTCCTCGATTCCAAACCCAAAGCTTCTGTTATATATAAGCCTTTGTCTACGCCCATATCTGATAGACCAAAATCCACTATAGAATTAGCTTGAGAACAAGACCTCTCAATATCCCTTTCCACTAACGGATGGAATAAACTATGGCATAAAATGTTCTCTGCATCACAAGCTGCTAACATCACCTAATCTTTATTTTTTCTCTACACGGAGTGGTTTGCACTCCAGTTCATATTCCTAAAATTAATCCCTCTTCCCCTTTGTTGGTCTTGTCTCTCCTCTGATGGCACATTGTTACACTTAATATTTTACTGTCCCAATGCTGGAAATCCATTTGGTCTATGTCCTCTAAAATATTTAATTGTAATTTCCCATTATCAATTCAAATGTCCGATGATTTTTCTGACACCTCACCAAAGTTGAAACTGTTTGATCTTTTCATTTCCCTTGCATTTAAAGTTATTTTAACTTGTTGGAAAGATAATTCTAAACTTTGGATGTTAATGTGGTGGATTCTTATTTGCAATGAACATAGAATCTCTACTGTCATATCATCAACGTTGTCTCAGAAAATCAAATCTGACTTACTTTGGATTCCCTTTACTACTTTCCTATCTTCCCACCCTTCCATACCTTAATTACATATGTCATCTTTCCTTCCTTACCCTCTCCTCTTCTCTCTTCTTGTTTTCTTTTCTACCTATTTTTCTTTCTTCTTATTCCTTATTTCTAACAAATGTTATTCCGCTATTACCTGTTTTAATAAGTACCCTTAACTCTTCTTACTCTTTTTTCATCCATAAGATGGTTTCTTTACCCCTTTTTCTCATCATCTTTGTATTACATTGTTCCTTACTATAATAATTTTTTTTTTTAAAGACCTTTATTCAATATCAATGCAAAATCAAGAACACAGTGTAGGGCCTACAACATCTAGGGCCGGCCGCTTCAATAATATGTTTCCTTCAGCTAGTTCGGTAATACACAGCCATACGGCCGACAACCCTGAGGTCCGGCGGCGTATCGTAGCATTTTAACATCCGTTGCACTCTGTGTCATGTCTAACAATTTTAAGGTCTATCGTTTTTAGATTTTGTAACATGAACCAAAACTTTAACTGCGGTCAAGATGAATCATCCCACACATCAAGAATCACTATGCCTGCGTCTACCCACTGATCAGATCCACATTTATACAGTGATGTAGCTGTGGGGTATGTCCTAGTTCTGGTGAGTCCCCACTTCTCCCCATTAGCCTACACTCCCATCCCATCTCTCCCTAGTCTCCTTCATCTTCCTCGTCTGAGCCCATGTTGTCCTCTTCTGGCAAGGGATCACATAAATCTCCCCTATACTATAATATCTTTTGATGATGTATGTTTTATTACACTATTGTACCATCATATGCTATATTGTAACCTTGGTACTTTACTGTTCTATCAAAAAAATTATTTAAGAAAATAAAATAAAAAACCTGCCGCATCATCTTGACAAGGCCAAACTTCCCATGGAAGTGGATTCACCAAGATGCCAGGGACGGTGGACATTACATCACGCATCCTTTGAACATAATGGTGTCACAGAACGTGACATAGAACGTTTGTTTCTGCGTCTTCCAAGGCGCGGATGTCATATGACCTTGACCCTGATGACATTACCGAAGTGCCATATCATTGCATGATTCACATCACAGACAGACGTATATTTTAAATATCACATATATTAGAGTGCTGACATGATATGCCAGAGAAACTCGTTTCATTTTGTAATACTTGAACAATTTGTTAGTTTGAAAAGGATAGAGTGCTACATAACACAGAAGCACGCTGGGAACCTAAAAGAATCACGGCACGAACTCAGAATGTATTATTTTCGCACAATAGTGAAAAATGGTTACTTGTTTAAAATGTGTTTGTTCTTTTAGTTCTGTTTGTATTTAATCAGATGAATGAAGATTGCACTGCTGAACTTATTTTGCAAAACCTAAAGCAGAAAAGTAAGTGCCATCAAGACAGTTTCCCTTCTGTTCTCACAGTGGCGGCTGGTGATCTCTGAAAGTGGTGCAGAGTAATATTGCCCTGAATTGTAGCAAAGAAGCTCAACCTCTTCTACAGAGGGTTTGGAGGGAGGGGTCCCGTCCATCCCCCCGAAGACATTTTTGAAAAAAATGAGGTTATATAATGCATTTTAAAGCACAATCTTCACATAAATTTGCTAAAAAGCCATAAGCTCTGCAAGGGCACTTATTAAATATTCAAGTCATTTCATGGTGTGTCAAACAAATGACATTTGACACACTGCAGGAGTTGACCCATTTATTTTCACAATGTGCTATGGGTGTTCTTATATGCCAAACATTAGCTTCATTGTCAGCATTTTGTCACTGGGGGTGACATTAAGCCAAAAACTATAAACAATATACCAGTGCCAAAATGTTGCCATTTGTTCCATCTAAATACCATGGGTGACCATCATGTCACAAAATTACCAATATGGCGGCAGAGTAAGACGCGTTTCTCAGTATTTCCTGCTCGGCGCCAGCCTAAAAGCTTCTTAAAGCAGACAATTGACCCTGGAAGACCCTGGGGAAAGTCGAGCCTGATAGAACGGGCGCCACACTGACCTGAGACTACAGTGCAACGGGGTGGTCCCTTTGCCCCGGAGCAGAGATGGTGCATCGGCCGTTTTGCAGCCTAGAGATCCCGAGAACCCGGCCTGCGCCTGGAGGTGGCCGCTGGGCCAGAAGCTCAGGAGAAGGAGGTAGCTGGACGCAGCTGACGGGGGCTGCAGCGGGCACATTCCTCGCCCAGAGGACGGCACTGTGAACCCGTGGAGATCCCGTAAAGGAGCCTGGTGCCGTCCGGTGCGCGTCCGCGGCCCTCGCGGCGGCTAACACAGACATCAGGTGAGCCGGAGGAGGACCTCCGGCTACGCCCAGAGTGTGCAAGCCCTGGCTTCCTTGGTCACACGCATGGGCACAGCTGAAGTGATGCGCTCTGCGATAGCACCCCGCCGGTACCTGCTGAGCCTGCCCAGAAGCAGATTCGGAGCCTACGGGAGCCCCAGTGAGTGCTCTGCGGCTGGGCTCTTGCCGGGAGACGACGTGCGCAGCATTCAGGGTGAGGACCCGGGGAGGACGAAAGGGGCTATGGAGAGGCAGTGACTACCCCCTAACTTGTGCAGAACAGCTGGATCCCGCCCAGGTGCCCTGGGAAAGGCATGAAGACCCCCGTCTGAGGCTCAGCGGGCCCACCGGAATCTCCGTATATCGAGGCAGTTTTCCAGGCGGAGCCTATAGGTTTGGTAACTGTCCTCGGACCCGAGACCAATTGGGTCACAAGAGATTGCCCAAACAGACGAGTGGCGGGGGCAATGAAAGACAACGCCCTGATTCACGACCCCAGGTGCCTTAAGGTCTTATGCCTATCACCTGTAGACATCAGAGGGGCCCCCAGGCTTGGGAGTGCGTTGGCGGACCCCCTGAGAAGGCAGAGGGGCTGTGCAGTAACGACACACACAGGGAGGCACAGCGGCCATAGGAACAAATGGCGTCTGCTAGAGTTAACAAGCATTTACAATGCAATGGTTTTGCCTTTGTTAAAGTTTGAGCTATTGGCATTGCTCTTGACAATATTTTTATTTATGTTTTTTTAACATAAATAAATAGCATTGTCATTTACAATGCCACTAGCTTGATCTCTCGCAAATGACACACACAAACACCCACAGAGAGCCCCCCCAATACACACTCAGAGGCCTCCCCACACACACCCACACAGAGCCCCCCACACACACACCCACACACTGCAAGCCCCCAACACACTGCAAGCCCCCCAACACACTGCAAGCCCTCACACACTGCGAGCCCCCCCACACACTGCGAGCCCCCCAACACACTGCAAGCCCCCCCACACACTGCAAGCCCCCCACACACACTGCAAGCCCCCCCCACACACTGCGAGCCCCCCCAACACACTGCGAGCCCCCCCAACACACTGCAAGCCCCCACACACACTGCAAGCCCCCACACACACTGCAAGCCCCCACACACACTGCAAGCCCCCACACACACTGCAAGCCCCCACACACACTGCAAGCCCCCCCCATGTCCCCCTCCAAAACTGGCTTCTAGGAAACACCCCCGGGCCTGCAGGAGAGCGAGCCAGAGTTTATTTATTCAGTCAGCTCGACAGGACTGAGAGCCCAGAAAAACAAGCCTCTGCCTCGCATTTGGAGAATCAGTCGCTTCTCCGGCCCTGCAATACAGCCTTAACTTTACTGCCGAAAAGAAGTACTTTCGGTTTGCAACTGCAAGTCAAAAGAGAATGGTCATCACAGCTTCTGGCGGGTTCCCATGAAATCGGAGAAGATGAAGCCATCTATCTCTCAAATTTCCACAGAGAGCAGCGTTTTCTTCAGAAGGCCCTCGAGTTAGAGAGAGTTCTGGTCCTTTTGAATACATTTTGTAAACATACTTCATGCAAAACAGACCTTCAATGCAGCAACAGAGAGGAGTTTTCCATTGAAGGCCTTAATTAAAACAGTTCCTGGCATCCAACTAGTCCCAGAAAACATGCATACAGATATACCCACAATTTTAAGTTAGAAAACCCTCTGCTTCACAGCACACTTCGGTGGCAGTTAAAGAAGAATTCTAATATGCATACCTGCCCACCCAGAGCAGATTTTCACTGTGTGCAAGAAGGCACAGGGCCTAAAGTCAGCCAGGGCCTGAAGACCTATATAGGGACACGGAGGGTACGAGCAGTGGCCCCATGGAAAGGGGCGGGGCTTTGTGACCCACTGGAAAGACAACCCCTCCCATCCTTCCCAAAAACCCCAACTCCTTTGTCTCTGGATATTTTTTTGAAATCGTGTACACTGCAGATTATCACTGTAGAGCCTCCACAGCTGACTTGGAAACTCAGTTGGTGCACAGGGTTTCCTAGTGCCCCGCGTGTTATCGGCACTTCACCGGGTGACATGTCTTGTGCATTTTTGTTTCACAGTGCTAGCCCCATCCCAGCGCTCACTGACACGCTATCGCTCAACCCAAAGAGTACAGACAGAAAGAATGACACACTGCCGGGGGGGGGAGGGGCCGCGATTGAAGCGAGGGGAATGGGGCGTCTCAGTCGGGGGGGGGAGCCTCGGAGATCAGCTGAGAGCCCCCCGCTGCAATTTGCAATGTCAAACATTGTTTTTTTAAAGCCTCGCATCCGATGAACTGTGTTTAAACGCCGCCCTTTTTTACGTAAAAACCCCCCACATATGAAGCAATCACTAGCGACGTAGGCACGTGACTGATTAAAAAACACACTGTCGAGAAAAACGCACAATTTACAGGAAAACACTCAGCACTGCACTTTCCGTTTCGTTTCTGAACCTGCCGTTAAAGGGTGCCAGGGGCCCCTCGGCTGCCCGACGGAGACCACACAGGATGGGAGGGCACGGAGGATGTCCACTTGCATGCCCCACCGCCCCCGCCTGCTCGAGAACAGAACACCCCCCAAATGTATAAAGGAAGGGCCATCCAAACCAGGAGAGCGGGAGGGGGGAGAGCGGGAGGGGGGACGGCGGCGGGAGGAGGGACACGGACAACCTGAAAACTCACCGGACTGCTCCCAGGAGGCGGCGGGGGCGCTTGCGGTGTCCTTCCTCTGCCGGGGCCTGGGCTCTCTTCTCGGGTGCCGCGGGCGGGGCTCTCCTGCACCGGGGCCTCGCTGGCAGCCGCACTCCTTTCTCCTGGCATAGAAAGACCGGCGCCGACTTCCGGCTTGCCTGCGGCCCGGCCGGACCAGATTCGGGGGCGTTCCCGGCTTTCGGCTGACGTCGCGTGACGTCGGCAAAAGCCAAAGAATCGCGGGAACGCCCCCGAATCTGGTCCGGCATTGACGGACAGGCCCCTCGTCCAATGGCTA
Source organism: Lissotriton helveticus (assembly GCF_964261635.1). Classification (NCBI taxonomy): domain Eukaryota; kingdom Metazoa; phylum Chordata; class Amphibia; order Caudata; family Salamandridae; genus Lissotriton; species Lissotriton helveticus. The sequence goes on along the minus strand of NC_136059.1, from coordinate 1,352,006,853 downwards.
GGCTCCATTTATGGAGCCAGCCAATAAATGACGAGGGCCGACCCAAACACCACTACAGTTCTCATCAGGTTTTCGCCTGCGCGAAAAAGATGCGCAGAGCGCATCTTTTCGCCAGGCAAAACCTAAAAAAGGGAGTTCAATAAAAGAGATGCTACTAAAGTCTGGGGAGTAACAGGAAGTGGAGAACAAGAGTGGCCCGAGCAGAGAGTCCTCTCCCACCACAGAAGACCCGGCTCCGTTCACACGGCCCTATCTAGAAGCCTTATTCTTCTGAGCTGCGGGAGGATCTACTCTCACTTAAGATGGACCTCACAGGAGAAATGCAGGGTATCTGGGAAGAAGTCACGGACGTTGGCGACAGAGTAAACGCGTTGGAAGCAAGAGACATGTCCCGCGGTGAAGAAATCGAACTTATGCAGCAGGAGATCATCCGCCTATCGGAGAAGCAGCTGGACTTGCATGCCCATACTGAAGATTTGGAGAACCCTTCCAGGAGGAACAACATACAAATCTGCGGGGTTCCATGGGACGCAGGGGGAGGGAACATCTAAGCCTATTTTCTGGACCGGTTTAAACACATCTTGGGCGACGCATCACCTGAAGAAATCCGCCTTGACCGGACTCACAGGGTGGGCACCTGGGGGCCTGGGAAGTCACACCCACTGGACATTCTAACATACGTCCACAGCTTCCCCTTTAAAGAGCTAATTCTTAAAAAGGCGCCGTTTCAGGATCTCGCCGCCTCTACACTTCAAAAACAATGAGAATTCAGACAAGTCACCACGTATCTGAGGGACAAGAAAGTAGCCTACTCCTGGGGCCACCCCTTTCGCATGGTGGTCCGGTGGCAAGGTCAACTTCGGCAACTGCGCTCTCTATCTGAACCATGTGAATTGCTGCAGATTGAATAGCCCGAGACACCACAATTTCGCATACAGGGCACTAGACAGAGGCAAGAAGGAGAGAGAAGATGGCAGAGAATCCCCAGGGGATGCAGGGGCTCGGGCCCTGACAAAGAGGCCATGGCAGCTGAGAGAAAAGCTGTGCTGGATAAACTCTGAGGGCAACACGACTGGCAAACCAGAATAAGGATTTAGTCAACCTAGCTATGCGGGCAGCGGCGGGGGGGGGTTAGTGGTACTACGAAGGGAACAACCTATCCAGGTAGCGGCACGGACCCCACATTGAACTTCTTTTCCCTGGAAAAGAAATGTTGGACCTCGCCCCATCTTATCACCAGGAACTTTACTTTTTCTTAGTTGTTGTTCAGGGGTTGCTTTAAGGGTGTCTACTGTTTACTTGTATTTTCCTAGCGACCTTCGACCAGGTAACGACACATGGGGGCTGGGGGCGGTAGACGGATCCGTGCATTGGGAAGCGCAGTAGGTCTTGGAGATGACTGTAGGCCCAGGAACCTGAGGGTGGTGACCCTTAACGTTAAGGGTCTTAACAATCCAGTCAAGAGAACAGCAATATTGTCCTATCTCGAAAATACACAGGCAGGTGTATTTCTACTAGAGAAAACACACCTCCTTCGCCGGGATTGGAACAGACTAAAGTCCTGATCCTTCCAACAACAATTCTTTTCATTCACTTCGACCAAGGCTTCTAGGGTGGCTATCCTGTTTTCACGCACCTTTCAGGAACAGTAGGCATGAAGGTGGCTGAGACAAAGGGCCGTCTCTTGGGATACCCAATACACCTGGGTTCACACTCCATAATCCTGGGTTCCATATATGCCCCAAATAAGAGGCAGGAGCAGTTTCTCCATGAGGCTGTCGGGGACTTTATGGCGACCTCGGACAGGTGGGTGGTCCTGGAGGTGATTTAAACTTAGTCTTCCATAATGACCTAGACCGATCTACCCAACGTCATGGGGCAGTGGGGCTCTTAGTGCCGGGAGGTTTGGCTGGGGTTGAGGGACCTATGGAGAGACCACCACCCGGCATCGACACACTACACATTCTACCACCATGCCCATAGAACGTATGCTAGACTGGACTACTTCCTGGGTTCTAGGGAGGTTCAGGATGCGTTGATCTTGGTGGAGATCCAACCTCGGACCCGGTCAGACCATTCCGCGGTTGCACTAGATCTGGGGCTTCCACCCTAGAGTCGGGCGCCCAGAACAGGGAGAGTCTGCTGCGCCGCCCAGAAACAATTGAGCAGGAGGGGAAAGCAATAAAGGAGTACCTAGCAATAAATGATAACCCGGATTCCCCTCCTGCGATTGTTTGGGATGCCTTGGAGATGGTTATCAGGGGCAAACAACAAGACAAGATGTGCTACTAGGGCAATGCTTCAGAAGCAGGTCCGGGAACTTGAGCACATTCACCATCGCACGGGGCTCCTAGAGTGTGGAGACAGTTAGAGGTGGCCTGAAAACAGTTGTCGGCTCTAGACCTAGACCGCGCAGAATATGCACTCCTACGTCCCAAGCATGCATTTTACATTGGGGGTAATAAGTGTGGGAAGATGCTGGCAAACAAACTGAAGGGGACAACGACAGGCAAACACTGTAGAGGACCTGATCTCAGAGACTGGGGAGGAGATAGTTGGGGACAGAGCAGTGGTGGAACGGTTTGGCACATTTTACATAGCCTTATAAAAGGCACAAGACCAACAGACAGGGCCCATAAAGGAGTATTTAGAGGGGACTAATGTTACTAAACTCTTGGTAGACCAGGCAACAGATTTTGATGTGCCTGATGTGCCTATCAGAATAGAAGAAATGATATCGGCAATTTCCAGGCTACAAACCAACAAGTCCCCAGGCTCTGATGGCTTCTCTTCTATCTTTGATAAAACTTTTTGTAACTCGCTGGCTCCCCTCCTTACTAGAGTGTTCAACGAAATCACGGATTCCTTGATGCTCCATCCATCAATGCTGGAGGCCTCCATTACAGTAATTGCGAAGCCAGGTAAAGATAGGAAGATATGTGGGTCGTATAGACCAACCTCCCTTTTAAATGTTGACGCGAAGTTATTCACAGGGATTTTAGCTGCTCGGCTGAATCCATTGATGGCTGGGCTGGAGGAGCCAGACCAATCCGGCTTCATACCCACAAGGCAATGCCCCGATAAAACCAAGCAGTTGCTCCACCTCATAGACAAGGCGTTGTGGTCACAGTTGGAAATCATGCTTTTCGCCATAGATGCGGAGAAAGAATTTGATAGGGTGCATTGGCCCTTTGGGATGGGAGAGAGGTTCTGCCCTTGGATCCCTAGTGGCTACGAGGGGGCCAGGGTGTTGGTGAGGGCGAATGGCTGGAAATCGGAGAGCCTCCAAATTTGCAGCAGTACCAAGCAGGGTTGCCCCCTCTTGCCCCTTTTATTTGGGCTCTACATGGAGCCCTTTGTGCAGAGAATGCGTGAGGCAAGAGAGGTAAAGGGAGTGTACTTCGGGGACGATGAACACTTGATTACCCTTTACGCAGACAACGTCATTGTTTCTCTGGATGACCCGAGCTTCCTTCAAGAGGTAGAGTGTTTCGGTGCAGTTTCGGGCCTCCAAATTTACATCTCCAAATCACAAGCTTTAAGCCTGACCATGTCCGCGCCACACAGGAGCACCTCTCTCAGACTCTCACCATCAACTGGGGTCCAAGCATCCATTACTTTGTCATCCAGTTCTTCCAGACGATCCCAGAGACGGCAGCCCATAACTATAAACAATTAACGGACAGAGTTAAGTCAGACCTTCTCCGTTGGCAGCACTACCCGTTATCCTGGCTGGGGCGTGTAGCGGCCCTGAAAATGACAGTCCTCCCCAGAACTCTATACATGTTCTTGACCCTGCCTCTTTTTTGTCTGGGCAAAGCGGCAACCGCGGATGAGACAGAACATGAGCTGGCGCTACCCCGGAGAGGGGGGACTGGCCCTCCCCTCCCTATGGAGCTACTTTCAGGCTGCTCAGCTAAGATACATGGTGGAGTGGTCCCGGGCAGAATCAGAAAAAACATGGCTGTTCATGGATAGGGCCTTAGCAGGAACATCTCTCCGGAAGATTCCTTTCATGAGAAAGGTGGGTCACCCCCTAGCCTATATATCTCAGCAGTCACGGAGCTGCTGCTCAGGACATAGGATATAGTGGGAACTGCAAAAGGCCTTACCACCTTCCCTTCGCCGCAGACCCCAAGAGCAGAGAACCCAGACTTTACACCAGGGATGGATCATAAAGCATTTGAGGCTTGGCAGAACCACAGATGCAGATCGGTGGGCCACCTGTTCGACCTGGAAGGGCTCATAGCCTTTGAGACATTGAAAACTGACCTGGCGATTCGAGGAGAGGTTCCGATACATGCAAATTAAACACTGGGTTCTCGGCCCCGGGGTGAGGGAGGCAGCACAACGACACCTAACTAAGTTCGAGAGATGGTTCCTCGAGGGGTGGGGGGGATATGGATAAAAGGTTAGTGTCTGATTTATACAAATTTCTACTAGGCCCAGAACCTGTCACAAAGTACCCCGCCCAACAGAGATGGGACCAAGAAATGGGGCACCACCTCACTCCGAAAGAATGGCGGGACATATACTATAGGGCACGAGATACGACCCCCAACACCAACAGTATGGAGACCGCAGTTAAGATAACGACATACTGGTATTGGACCCCAGTCCGGCTACATCGAATCGGCTCAGATAGGAGGGACAAATGTTGGAGATGCAAAAATTCCCCAGGAACCTTGATCCACATCCTGTGCGAGTGTCCAAGTTAATCTCATTTCTGAGATGCCACTTTAACAGAAATTGATACCCATTTTGACACCCAACTCCCACGGTTTCCCTCCTATATAATATTAGGCCTACCTAACCCATTCACATACCCACTACGCTCGAAACGGGACAAACACATTACCTTGGCCCTTAGGGGGGCACATCAAGCGATATTGGCCCTCTGGGGCACAGATCGGATTCCATCCAGACTGTCCTGGCTTCATCGTATTTGGGACTTATAGGGGATGAAGAGGCTAGTACTGACACTTGACTCACGAGAGGATGTGTTTAGAGAGACATGGCACCCATTCATAGCACTCCTCTCACAGGAATTGACCAAGCTGATGTGCCCCAGATACCTTAAGCTACTGAGACTTACGGATCCCCTGACTCCTAGCCCTTACAACCCCTGAGTCATTGAGAGTTATGATAGGTTACACTATAGAGACGGTAGGCACTCTAAAGGGGGTGGGGGGTGGGAGGTTACAGGGGGGGGGAGGACAAGGTGGGCTTAGGGTTTGTTAAAACCTGTATAAGCGCTGGGTAGGCCGAATGTTGACGCGAACCCAGTTTGTAAAGTGTATTTCGAACTTTACTTGCAGCACAACAAACAAATTTAAACATAAAAATTACTTCCAGTATGTCACAGCCAGCCTTTTAACACAGTTACCACCCTCCCATATGCCACAGCTGTCCTCTTTAAAGCCAAGAATAAGTTCCATTGCGCATGCACCAGAATTTTACCGCGGGTGCCCCATGGCAAGAAGTACCTCGAATATGCTAGCACCAACATTTTCCCACGTGTTCCATATTCCAAGTATTACCTCAAGTAGTTCAGCGTCAATATTTTGTTACAGAGGGCAGTAATACTAAGGATTCCCTTCATTATGCCAGGCTCAGCATTTTGCCATGGGTGACTATGACCCAAGAATTACATTAAGTATGCCAGAGGCAACAGCAGACTCACAAGCATAACACACCACTCTCACTCCCAAGCATTCTTTTCCTCACCGACTCACTGATATTCCCTCACTTACTGACACTCACACATACACACACATTCTTCCTGCTCCATTCTTACTCACTTGCAGTCACTTTCAACCCCTCTTTTTCACGAATTCACTTATATTTACTAACCTATATTCTCACTGATTCTCATTAACTACATGTCACTCAATACCACATGTTCACGCATGCAGACACACACACACACACTCACCCCTCAAACATACTCATACCTGCACACATGCACCCAACATACATTTACCAGCACTTTATTTTACTTACCACAACTGCCAGTTTAGGTCCCATTCCACTTCCTGGTGCTCCATATTTTATTACTCTAATAGTGAAACATACACTATTATTCAATATTGGTATAATTCAAAATGGGCAGAAATCAAGTAGGTTAGAGCCCTGGAGCCTCAAATATGAGCTGCCCTTGTGTTCTCGCCACTGATATTACTACATCTGAGGCCAAGGGTCGCCATGGTAGTGCCAGCAGTGGCAAGGGGTTGCAGTTGTGACCCCTAAATAATATCCATGAAGCTACCTAATCCAGCCACCAAAGATTTAAAAACTGATTCAATCATAGGCCTATTAAAAAATGGACACAACACCCTGTCAGACTGCCTTAGCCATCATTAATCAAATATGTTCCTCATACAGTGGCAAGTCTGGTTACAGAAGGAAATAAAGTAGACCACATTATATCATACCACATTAACTTCTACTAACCCTTACCCCACCACATCCTAGGAATGTTTTCAAAATTGGGTGCATCATCTTCCAAGCCTTTTATCTTGAACAGTCAACGTACTGCCACAAAAACCATTCATCATGCAGGTGGTCTTCCTACATAGGCTACCCCTGGAGAAGCTAATAAAAAAAAGAGAACTGCTAACCAAGCCTGCTCCTGCTTCAGCCGCCAATCGTGGATTTGTCAATTAAGATAATAGATAGACTTCAAGTGTTGTAGTTCCCCAAGGTCCTGAAACCCCACCCAACGTCATGCTTTTAAGTTATGACCCGGTCGATCCCATTTTTCACATGTGAAGTTTTCTCTCGTGTTTACTAAGCACGATGCACCTGTGATGAGGAATGCAGTAATGAATTCTGTGATAAATAAAAGCATTTAAGCATTATCTGATGAGTTTCAAAGACTTGGATCCTTAGAAACGGGTGAATCCAGTTTAAAGGATAAAGTGCATGGATTAATTCTTTGGGTAACAACCCATCTATCAACTAAGTCTGCACACAGTCAGAAGGATACAACCCAATGCTGGATTCAGAAGGCTCTTCTTGGGAGTAACTGTCTTAGTCCTGGACTTAGTGTCACTTACTGTAGGAGAAAATCTTTCGAAAGGGGCCCTTAATTCACTGTCAAAATTAATGTTCTGAAAGCTATTCTTAAGAGATTTACACTCTAGCAATTAACTTCCTACCGAATTTCTGTTGGTTGAGGGGACATAATAAAGGCCCATTTGCATGTTGTGATATTTGGGGCTTTATAAAGTGCACTATCCCATTCTCCCCCTCTGGATCTCCTGGTGATAATCAGTGTGACGTATTTATAAGTATCAATAAAAGTTCTCGTATGCATGAAAGGTCTAAAAGTACATTAATAAATATTTTGTAATAAATTAGTTACAAGGTTAGGCAGAGTCCACGAAAAAAAAGATCAATATCATACACGCCAGGAACAACAAAGAAACCACTATTCTTCCTGGGCCCTAAATCAAGCGCTAATCAAGCGAGCGTTCGAAGCAATGGTCTAGGAGCCTATTATGGGAAAATCTTACATAGAGAGGCATGGTCTTTCCTGTAGACCAAGCCGTGGAAGAGTAAAAGCTTAAAAAGAACCCTTGAACACAGGAACCCAATCAAGGGAGAAAAGCAGAATGGGCACAGAGGCAACCCATTATGACCAACGCATTATGGACGTTGTGAAGCCAGGACGGTGGATTTCTAGGGTTTGCCCAAGTACAGGGCTTTTACAGGACAACCAACGACAGAAATGGCCGTCATCCTGTCTGACTGTAACAAAAGGGCTTGGACACTTTAGGATATATTAGGCATCATAAAAACAGTCTATCTGCACACAGCTTGCAACCCTATCCATTTTCTACATTTCTGTTTCATATTGCCACTGCTTTGTTCCCATTTTTGATTTTGTCACACCGGCTGGTGCATCTCCTCGCCTCTCTACCATTACTCTACCTTGTGCAGTAGAAATCTTTGAATGTCGAAAACAGTGATTCATGTTTTTGAATAGTATTTTTGCCAAGCAATTGTTTATTTTTCACTTTGAATTGCTCAAGCAGAAACCGTCATATCGAGCTAACATCTAGACTTATATCAGTCTAAACATGTTTTCTTTGATCGTATGCACCTGGCTTTATGGCTGGAGTGCTTGAGTTCAGGCTCAATATCTGGTTAAGGATATGTTCCTTTCAGGAGCAGATCTGTTCATTCTGAAATGGTAGGTTTATTTGGAACGCTCAGAAACAGAAATCTCAGATTTTCCTCAGCCCCACGAACGACACCGGGTTTTCAATATCCCATCACGACAGAACAGCTAAGGTGAAAGTTGTGACCAAGCTCTCTGGCTCATATATGCCAAAAAGAATGCTAAATCCTGAACCTCAGGAAAGACTATCTCCTCTGACCTCTTAGTCGGCCCAGTTTCACAGTGTTGCTCCCGAAGAAAGTTCTCAAGTTATGCCCTTTTGTGAACACATCCTAAGAAGTAGCTTTTCTTATGGGTCTATCCTGTCCTGGAAGATGGAAGTGAGATTTATGGCCAGTTAGTGACCCTACATTACTGCGGTTTTTACTGAAATATACCTGTGGTATTTGCTGAAAGTCAGTGACAACATAGCTGCTTATTTTGCAACAGAAATGTTCAGTTAATTTTAAAATATATAATAATGAGAAACAAAATATATATGAAAATCAGCATAGTACATTTAGTGATTGTGGTCGATTAAACAGATGAATAACGATAATCTGCAAAACATATGTTAAATTCTGTGCCTGCTTTTGATCTTACATCAGGGGCCGTATTATAGAAGTGCCACAATGGCGCAACAGACATTTGAGCCGGCTTTGCACGCCCCTGGGGCACTTTGGTATAACAGAAGGGGCGGCAGACACTTATGCGTCCCCTTCCGTAATACAGATAGCACTTGCGCACATAGTGCCTGCGCTATCTTCAGAGGGTGTTCCCTCATTTGCATGGTGCGAGGCCCCATGCAAAAAGGAATCCCTTTGCCCCAGCGTCTGCAACATATTACAGACGTGGGCGCAGATGCAAAACAAGCATTGAAAATGCAATAGGTCTCGCCCTTGTTTAAGTTAAAGCAATTCTCTTTGTAATTAGGTGGCTTTTTAGCTTTGCTTTTATTAGTGTTTTTCAAACTTTCATGTACATAACATGCATATATGTATATGTATGCAAGCATTTATATTTGTATTTAGAGATATACAGATGTATATATACGTTTATGTGTGTATGTAAATATATACACATACATATATAGATGCATATGCATATATATGCATATATATATACACACATATATATGTGCATATGTGTGCGGGTAGAGGTAGAGAGTAGTAGGCAGAGGTAGAGAGTGAGTAGTAGAGAGTATGAGCAGTAGAGTAGTAGAGAGTGAGTAGTAGTGAGTAGTAGAGAGTGAGTAGAACATAGTAGATAGTAGAGAGTGAGTAGTAAAGTGAGTAGTAGAGAGAGTAGGAGTGAGTAGTAGAGAGAGTAGAGAGCAGTAGTGAGTAATAGAGTGAGTAGTAGAGAGTGAGTAGTAGAGCGTAGTGGTGAGAGAGTAGTAGTGAGAGAGTAGTAGAGTAGTAGAGAGCGAGTAGTAGAGAGTAGTAGAGAGTGAGTAGTAGTGAGTGAGTAGTAGAGAGTGAGTAGTAGAGAGTGAGTAGTAGAGTGAGCATGAGTAGTAGAGCATAGTAGAGAGTGAGTAGTAGAGCATAGTAGAGAGTGAGTAGTAGAGAGTAGAGTGGTAGAGTAGTAGAGAGAAGTAGAGAGTGAGTAGTAGAGAGTAGTAGTGAGTAATAGAGAGTGAGTATGAGTAGTAGAGCGTAGTAGAGAGTTAGTAGTGAGTAGTAGAGAGTGAGTAGTACATAGTAGTAGAGTGAGTAGAAGATAGTAGAGAGTGAGTAGTAGAGAGAGTAGAGTAAAAGAGAGTAGTAGAGTGTGAGTAGTAGAGAGTAGTAGAGAGTTAGTAGTGAGTAGTAGAGAGTGAGTAGTACATAGTAGTAGAGTGAGTAGAAGATAGTAGAGAGTGAGTAGTAGAGAGAGTAGAGAGTAAAAGAGAGTGAGTAGTAGAGAGTGAGTAGTAGCGTAGTAGAGAGTGAGTAGTAGAGTAGTAGAGAGTGAGTAGTAGAGAGTAGTAGAGCATGAATAGTAGAGTGAGCAGTAAATTGTGAGTAGCAGAGAGTGAGAATGAGTAGTGGAGCCTAGCAGACAGTGAGTAGTAGAGAGTGGTAGAGTAGTAGGGAGTAGAGCGTGAGTAGTAGAGCGTGAGTAGTAGAGTGAGTAGTAGAGAGTGAGTATGAGTAGTAGCGAGTTAGTAGTGAGTAGTAGAGAGTGAGTAGTAGAGTGAGTAGTAGATATTAGTAGAGTGAGTAGTAGATAGTAGAGAGTGAGTAGTAGATAGTAGAGTGAGTAGTAGAGAGTAGAAGAGAGTGAGTAGTAGAGTAGTAGAGAGTGAGTAGTAGAGAGTAGTAGAGAGTGAGTAGTAGAGAGTAGTAGAGCGTGAGTAGCAGAGAGTAGTAGAGTGAGTAGTAGAGAGTGAGTAGTAGAGAGTGAGTAGTAGAGAGTAGTAGAAAGAAGTAGAGAGTGAGTAGTAGCGAGTGAGTAGTGGAGTGTGAGTAGTAGAGCGTGAGTATTAGTAGAGCGTAGTAGAGAGAGTAGTAGAGAGTAAGTAATAGTGAGTAGTAGAGAGTAAGTAATAGTGAGTAGTAGAGAGTGAGTAGTAGAGAGTGAGTAGTACAGAGTGACTAGTAGTAGAGTAGTAAATAGAGAGTGGAGAGTGAGTAGTAGAGAGTGAGTAGTAGAGAGTAGTAGAGAGTGAGTAGTAGAGTGAGTAGTAGGTAGAGAGTAGTAGAGTAGTAATGAGAGTAGTAGAAGAGTGAGTAGTAGAAGAGTGAGTAGTAGAGTGAGTAGTAGAGAGTGAGTAGTAGAGAGTGAGTAGTAGAGAGTGAGTAGTAGAGAGTAGAGAGTGATAGAAAGTAGTAGAGAGTGAGTAGTGGAGAGTGAGTAGTAGAAAGTGAGTAGTAGAGAGTGAGTAGTGGAGAGTGAATAGTGGAGAGGGAATAGTGGAGAGGGAATAGTGGAGAGTAGTAGAGAGTAAGTAGTATAGAGTGAGTAGTAGAGTGTAGTAGAGAGTGAGTAGTGGAGAGTGAGTAGTAGGGAGTAGTAGAGCGAGTAGTAGAGAGAGAGTAGTAGAGAGTAGTAGAAAGAGAGTGAGTAGTAGAGAGTGAGTAGTAGAGAGTGAGTAGTAGAGAGTGAGTAGTAGAGAATATTAGAGAGTAAGTGGTAGAGAGAGTAGTAGAGTGAGTAGTAGATAGTGAGTAGTAGAGAGAAGTATATAGTAGAGAAAGAGTAGTAGCGATTAGTAGAGTGAGTAGTAGAGATTAGTAGAGTGAATAGTAGAGAGAGTAGTAGAGAGTGAGTAGTAGAGAGTGAGTAGTAGAGAGTAGTATAGAGTGAGAAGTATAGAGTGAGTAGAGTAGTAGAGAGTAATAGAGAGTGAGTAGTAGAGAGAGTGAGTAGTAGAGAGTAGTAGAGTGAGTAGTAGATAGTAGAGAGAGTAGTAAAGAGTGAGTAGTAGAGAGTAAGTAGTAGAGTATCAGAGAGTGAGTAGTAGAGAGTGAGTAGCAAGCGTACATTACAGATCTTCAGCAGGGGGAGTTAGTGCAATATTTTGGTATTTATGTAGATGTTTAAAAAAATGCTACATAGTCACACAGAGTCCACATTGGCCTGCCATCCTTACACCTTAATACATACATTTGCCTAATTTTGAAACCATTTTGTTTTTTAGCCTGCATCAGTGCGAATGGTAATGTTGGCCAAAGCATGGAAATAACACAATCTCTTGCTGAAGCACTGCACAGGTCAGGCCAACAGCACGAATAAAAACAGAGCAAGGCACGAGCATCAATCACTAGAACGTAAAATATGGCTTAAATAAACAAGCATTTGCAATGCAATAGGTCTCGCAATTACACGAGTTTGAGCTATTGGCATTGTAAATGACAATGCCTTTTATTTATGTTTTTTTTTAAATATAAATAAAATGCATTGTCATTTACAATGCCAATCGCTTAAACTTGCGTAAATGCGAGACCTATTGCGTTGCAAATGGTTGCTGTTACCAGGGGATGGTTTTGCAGCATAGCTGCAATATCGCCCCCTGCACAAAATCGCCAAAAAGCGGTACAAACCTTTCCCGCTAGCCTCCCCACCCCACGGGGCAGCTCAGCTCTTTGACGGGGTCGGTTTCGGTTCCCTGTCTGGCTCTGGCTGAGTGCGAGGCCCTGGGCAGCTCCCCACACTGCCCATGCCTAGCGCCGGCCCTGAAACGAGCCTTCTTAAAGGACAAGACATTGTACTTATATGGAGGAAGGTCATAAAGTAAAACTGAAAGGAGATGTGCACGAGGAGGCTCCATGCCAAAGAATTAGGTGGCATTTCGAAATAAATGCTTCACATCAGACAATAACAGCAATAGGGCGGGACACAGTGAGAAAATGAATGCAGCTCCGTTTCTATATCCAAACTAAACAAGACACGGCAGGTAAGACAGCCACCTAGACACATAGGGCACACTTCAAGGAGGTCAAGTATCGAGGACTAGGTTAAAATTGGACAGACACCTTATCATATCCCACTGAAGGCTCCTTCACCCAACCATTAAAAAAAAAAAAGACATTTATTAACCCACTTGAAGCTACGTCCCTGCTCGCTGCACGTCTGGGTACTTGGCGAGTGAAGTGCAGCGTGTCTGCATGCACACCAGCTAAAGAGAAGGTAAGATGCCAGGGGCTGTTTACTGTATGCTAAAGTAAGGTAAATATGAAAACAGGTCACGGAGAAAGGAACTTCGGCAGAGAAAGCTGGTCTCGTCGGCTAGTGGTTCTCAAAAGACTGCACGGGGATAAAGTGTGCGAGCGTGTGGCTGGGGTTACTCACCGAGAAAGGACATCTTTCCAACGCCGAGGGGTTCCTCTTTTGTGATTCTTCATAGCACCGAAGCCTCTGAAGGCTTATATAGCCTACACAGAGCCACCTTCTCGCCTCCCTCGCACGGCGCATCTGTATCTCCCTCGCCGCCGCCTCCTTTTCGTCGGCGGGCTGTGTCTGCATCTCTCAATCTTGGAAATCCCGGCGCAGGCTCCAACGTGACAAGAGCATCCGTGGACCTCGGCTGCAAACCGGGAGGTGATTTTTTTTATATAAACGGTGGCAACGGATGTAGGGGGCTCCCACGCGCTTCTATTTTTCCCCCCATCGGAAAAAACGCTGTTGTGCTTTCCCACTAAGAGGGCACCATTTACAGGTATCCGTTCAAGATATATAAAAAAAGATGTTATAAATATTTTACATTGTTTCAAACACTATTTCTCAATCTTTTACTTCGTTCTCCCAGAGAGATAAAATACAAGAACCGACGCTGCGCCTTAATGAAAACTGCACCCAAGGAAGGCTTACCCTCCTTTTCAGCAGTCGGCAATCCGTTTGAAGCCACCGTGAGGGATTGTGGTGTTTAAGAGGCGGGGTCGCTCGTCCGCCATGACGTATAGTTTTCTCTTTTTGAGCCGTACCACTTGGACGGCCTGGACAGATTTGTTATCTTTATGGAGCCATGGGTTTGGCCCATAAAGATAAGATACCTTTTACGCCATTAGTAAGTCAGGCGAGCCAGGCCAAGTGGGACGGCTCAAAAAGAGAAAAGTGTACGTCACACAAACCTCTTTCCCAATGGCCGGCCACCGTTTAGCATGAACGGTGATGCCGGCCAATTGGAAAGAGGGGCGGGGCTTAAAGCCCGCTAGTGAAATCTCCCCAATATCACTAGATCTCGCCAGCGAGACTGCGCATGTGCGCAGTCTTACGCTAGGCTTCGACCTAAAAAAGCTCTCTGGAGGCGTACTGTCAGTGCGACCCCTGATTGCAGCCCTCTGGCACGGGGAAAAGGAAGGCCCATGGACACCCCAGACATCCCCTTGCAGATGGGTGCAGTCACTCACTGCACCAGCCTGCATGGGGATCTCTAACCCCCTTTAAAAGCTGCCGGCACTGTGAAAACACTGAGTGGCTTTAAAGCAGTCACTCAGTTTGTCACATGAATGAGCTGTCCCCAGGGCAGCGTGAGTTTGTGGCTGCCCTGGGAGCAGTGCATTCGCCATATTGCGCTGCATTTTCATGGAATGCGCTGGGCGCAACATTTGAATGGTACGCCCAGCACAATCCAGGAAAATGCGTTGCATCCATAATATGGCCGTCCTATGAATTAACAAACACTGCTTGCTACTGTGTGCATACATTGACACCCGTTGCGGTTTGGCATCCTTTGGAATAGGCAGCATTTACATTTCTGGACAAAACTTAGCATGTATAATAAAATATCAATATCCAGACACATGTGAAAAAAAACGACCAAGCTAACAATACATACACCTGAACTTACCCACTAGATAATACCTACCAGTGCACCAAGCAATGTAAAACCAACTCGTACACACCCTACTGTACGACTGATTTCACTCAACACAAATCTAACTTTGAGACCCCACCCACTAAACACTGTCCATTAGATTAACACTTCTGGGCTATGCTGTCAAATCATTCCACCAGCCAGCTTCTCAAAATATACAAATCAGAAGAAAAATGTACTTCAGTAAAAATCTTTCTTGTGGATACGCTAGCTACCTGCAGTTTGCACACCTCTTGAATACCCCAGATGCTAGACTGGATCCAGAAACTTCTAGCATAGCTCTCCAAAGCCAGTAAGGGGGAGCTGGCGATATCTCAACCCCAGAAGCAGAGTGGTGGTGACATCACTGCTGCCATCTATGGGGAGAGGATGTAGCCTTAGGACTAGAGCGGTCGACCTTGAAGATGGGGAACCAGGTTCGAGTCTCTGCAACAACACTCAACATCCTGTGATTCTGGGCAAATCACTTAATCTCCCTGTGCCTAACAAAAACTGGTGCTCATGTAAAGCGCTCTGAAACCCGATGTCTCGGGTCTAGTTCGCGCTATATAAAACTCCCCCCCCCCCCAAAAAAAAAATATATATATATATATATCTATATATATCTATATCTATATATATATATATCTATCTATATCTATATATCTATATATCTATATATCTATATATATATGTATATATTGCTCACACTACCCTGGTACCCTGATGTCAGTTCTTAGTTGTTTCTAACCATGTCTTTCAAGGAACAGAGGATGAGACGTCAGCAGTTATGCAAATGCAGTTCAGTGGTCTAACTTAAGACCTTAATAAAGGCCTATGCTCTTCCTTCAGAAAGGGAAAGAGGGCGGGGTTGGTGAGGAATCAACAGGTAGATAAAGCATCCATCAAAAAGACAGTTACCAAAGGTAAGCAACTTTTTCCTCTGATGGATACTTCAACCTGAAGATTCCACACCTCGAGTAGATTCCAAAGCAGTACCCACACCTAACGTAGAGTTTCAACAAAAGGCCAGATGACAAATTACCGAAGAATTAACAGGCAAAATGGCCATTCTTTATCACCACTGAGTCCAAGTAATAGTGCTTGGTGAAGTTATGAAGGAAATCCTATGTCGGCAGATCTCAATTACAGGAAACCTCTGGCCAAGACTGCAGTAAAAGATTTAACCCTGGTGAAATGTCACTGAATCCCCATTAGGGGCTTCTTTGCAAAGGTGTAGCGCATCTTAATGCTCAACCGTACCCAGCAGGACAAAGTTATCTTCTGGACCATCTTGCTGCTCATGTACCCTACGATCCTGGTCATCATATCTGATCTAATTTTGGCCAGTTCAGATAATAACTAACAACACATCTGGGATACAGGCAGTGCAAGAGCTCCTCTTCTTTGGTTGGAAGGGGTACATGCGAAAAGGTGGTAAGAGTCAAAGACTAACCCAGATGGAACAGAGTCACTACCTTGCTTAAGTTCCAAGGACAAGCTTGTCTGGGAAGAAGCATGTGAATGGGGGTTGAGTGCTCAGTGCCACATCTCGCTGAGATAATAGCAACCAGAAAAACGTTTTGAAGGTCAGTAAGCAAAGGACAACCTATGAGGGCCTCAAACAGAGCACCCATTGGAAAAGCCCAACCATGTCCAAAACACACTGCGGCATGATAGAGGGAGTTGGAGAAAACATGTTTGTTTTTCCCTTCAGGAAACTCATAACTACAAATGACTGGAAAAAAGATGACTGGTTTGGGAGGCATAGGAAGACTGACAAGATTCAACACACCCCTTGACCATACTACCAGCACAACCCTATTTGGCTAAGGATAGTGTGAACTGGAGAATTGCAGGCAACCAAGACTTCCAGGGGTCCACCAGTTGTTTGGACCACCAAAAAGCGGGAAACATCCTTTACAACGCAACTTTTTCCACGCAGTGCCTTTATGACGCAACTTTTACAACGCAAACCATTACAACGTATTGCGCTGGGGGGCGTTCTAGGATAGGGAATAGGTTTAATTTACTATCCAACACCTTCCCTACTATCCCCGGGGACTGGAGTTGGAATAGTAAATTAAACTATTCACTATCCAGCGCCCAAAAGCACTATGCGTTGTAAAGGCATGCGTTGTAAAAACAGCCTTGTAAAGGCATGCGATGTAAAAGCATGCGTTGTAATGTCATACATCCCCAAAAAGCAAATAAATTCCACCTTGTGATAAACACTGACTATTTACTCGGGAATGGATGGAAAGACTCACATCACCTACCTGTGATGCCAGCTAAAAGAAGGTTAGGTCTCCACACTCAATCTTCAGGCAAGATGGTAGAGGCTCTGGAGGTTGAGGTGCTGTATGCGCCCACCACCCATACTCTCCCCCCTGACTGGCATAAAAGGTCTGACCTGAGAGTAAGACTGAGTGTGGCACACATGCATAGTGTAGATGGTCTGTGTACCACATTCTTATCGGTCAATCGGAGAGATGAGCATAATATGGGCCGGGCTTGGCCAATCTTCCTCAGAGCTCTCGGAATCAAAGGTATTGGAAGATGGATAGTGAAGCGGAAACTTCCACCTAAACTGAAACGCATACCCCAAAGCTCCTTGCAACGGATGCTTGAAAGAAAGAACATCAGGCTATGGACACTGCTGTGAGCAGCAAATAGGTCCCCCAAAAAGGCCTCACTGGACAAAGATGTCCTGAATCCCTGCGAATGGAGACCTCACTTGTGTCGGCAAGATGACGCAGACTGAGATTGTCAGCTCTGGTGTTCAGAGAAGCAGTCAAATAGTTGGTGACTAGCCACGTTCCATGCTTCTGCCTCCAGGTCCAGAGCTTCAGTGCTTTTTGACAGAGGGTGAGGCTCTACTCCTCCCTACTTCTTGATATACCATATTGCGGTTGTATGGTCTGTAAAGATCTGCATGAAGTGAGCACGAAGAGAAGGTAGGAAGGCATCGCGAGACAACCTACCCTCCAACAGTCTAAGCAGGTTGATGTTTAGAGCCTGAACCTCTGGAGACCAGTGGTCTCTGATCTCCAGCTTCCCCCCGATGTGCACCTCATCCTAGAGTGAGCACGTCCATAACGACTGTGGCTATGGATGGTGGACTGAGAAGGGTGTGGAAGCACATCCCTTGAGACAGGTTGTCCTCTGGAGATCACAATGGAATCTCCACGGTGTTGGCACTGCCTACAGAGGTGCCAATGGAGAGCCCTCATATTCAGGCGTCCGTGCATGACCAAGAGGATGTAAAAAGCCCACAAACCCAGCAGGTGCAAATATCATCAGGATTGAAGTCTGGGCATCCACTCAAAACATTATAATCCTATCCCAAATGTTCCTATCCTCTGAAGGATGGAGGAAGAAAAGTTTGGAACAATGTTGTACACAGTCCTGCTCCAATGAACAAGAGGTGCAGGGAGGGCTCTTGGTGAGACGTGGGCAAGTTGATGGAAAAGCCCAAGTTCAACAGCAGGGATACTGTTACCTGCAGGAGATATGACACCAACTGCAGCAAGCTGGCTTTGAGCAACCTGTCATTGAAGTATGGGAATAATGGTATTTCTGATTTCCTGAGATAGGCCGCTTCTACTGAAGACTTTCAGTGCTGCTGTCAACCCAAAAGAGAGGACTGCAAGCTGGTTGTGAGAGGACCCTACCACGAAGTGTAGGTACATCTTGTGTGACTGCAGGATCAGTAGGTGAAAATACGGGTTTCGCAAGTTGCGGGACACCATCCAATCTACGCCTTCCAATGCTCGAAGAACCGGAAACAGAATCTTGAACTTTTCCTTGCGCAGGTGAAAGTTCATTAGCATAAGCCACAGGTCTCTAAAGTCGGTCCTAGAGAGCTAGATCCATGCCAGAATATTTAGCATATCCACATTGAGATATATGTAGTTATCTTATAAATCTGGCATGGATCCAGCCCTCCAGGAGTGAATTTGGAGAACCCTGGCTTTAAGTCTAAGATCAGATAAAGATTGCAGTCCTTCTTGGGGATCTGAAAGTACAGAGAATAGTACTCTGTCCAATTTGCTGCTCTGGGGTACCAACTTCACCATTCATTTCTCAAGTAGGTCCACCACCTCCTGCTCCAAGATCCACAGATGGTCCTCTCACTAAAGGACTTTTGGGCGTGGGGTTGGATATGAAGGAGCTGCTGCTGCTGCTGGAAGGGTAGCATAAAGTTCCATTCTACAATTAAAGGAACCACTGGTTTGTTGTTCTGGCTCCACAAAGCAATATAAAGGAGGGGACCGGTCCTCCCACGCCCATAATCGTGTCTCAGACATTGCTAGGAAAGCCTATGGAACATAGCCATGAGTGGCGGCATAGGGCCACTGAAGAGGCCATGTCTCTGACCACCAAATCTGTTGTATTCAGACCCCGCTCTGTTTAAGTGTCTAGACACATTCCGACAATCATGGATTACTTTCTCAAAGTGATCTGTGACATGTTCAGGTAAGTTAGGCTTAACTATTGAAGTTGTGTCTCACAGGGAATGAGTATAACATTCAAGCAGACAAGTGGTGTTGAGAGAGCAAAATTCTAGGATGCCACTAGAAAATACCTTCTACACCCTTACTAACGTTTTAGACTCCCTACCCAGTCAAATGAAGCGGGGTTAAGTTTAGTGGTAGAAGAGGGCAGAAGTACCAGACTCTCTGAGGAGGTGTGCACCGAAAGGAAAACTGGGTCCCCGGTACTGACCCGTATCACCTTGCTACTATGCTACTATGCAACCGACTGTTGGACCATGTTTAGTTTGGCCAAGGCCCCCTTTAACTTTAAGGACTCTAGAATGGGAGTATCAGCTCCACTGACATGGTAGCAGTCTGAAGGACCTCTGTGAGTATTTGGTGTAAGTTCTACCAAAGGGGGTTCCAAATTAAGCACCTCTGCTGCCTTCTTAAGTATTGCATATCCACTGGGGCAGGCCTGGAGGCAGGTCTTTATCTATATCAAGCAACATATCCATTCCACTTGCATTTTGCAGGGCTAGCAGCTCAGTTGTCTCCGATGTTTAGAGGGGTTGTAAGGGCTTGTCCTTTATAGCTGGTTGCCTCTCAGAAATTTAGCAGGGAGACAACTCTGCCAACAACTTTGGCAGGCACCAGCACGCTCCTCTCTGCACATTCCCACCTTAAGCAAACGTAGAGCCCTCCGTCCTGGACTGCACAGTATTATCTGGGGCCAATGAAACTTCTCAAGGGATTGGAGGTGGAGGAAGAAAAGCAGACAACACCAGATTCCGTGGCAGTATTGATGTTGGGATAAGAGGAACTGCTGGCAAAGGCACTCTTTTCAGAACGGCATCATATGGTGCTGAAAGTGGTTCCAATGGATACAGAGAGACACTCAATGCCAAGTGAAAACACTGGTGTTGGTATTATCAAAGGCACTGGTATCTTAAATGGCACTTGCGCCAGTAGGGCCTACTGATGAGAATGAATTCCTACTTGTTCTGGCTAAGAAGGAGCCAGACAGGAAAGATTTTGGTGAAGACTTTACTGTTGGCCAAGACTATTTCCTGGGTTAATGCCAAAAGTGAAAGGAGAGGAGGAACACGGCAGCCGTAGCATAACCGGCCGCAGGCTCGCTCCCTTGGGCTTCTGATGGCGGCTGGAACCAAGGCTCTGATGAATGCCTAATTACCGGTTTCCTGATCTTTGATTCCTCCATTTCCTTTGTAGATGCCCGTTTACACTGTCTCCTCAGCTCTGTATTTGTGTTGGCTTCTTTGTTTGCCCCGGTGATGCAAGGGGGCCTGCTGTGGTCGACGCTCTAGGCTTCCCAGGCATGGGCGGAGCAGCCGCAGGGAAGCCGCGTTGGAGGTGGGAGGTTGCAGCGCTCGAACGAAGACGCAGCGGACTCCATTCCCTGCTGCTGCGGTGTACTGGTGGAAGAGTGATCCACTCGGAGAGCAACGCCCTGGGTTCAGAGCAGGTAGGGGGGCCCAGTCTTCGCATAGAGCTTTGAATACGTTCTCCAAGGGTGTAAGTTATTCATTAAGGGACGGACCGGCTGGTAGATTGGTGCGAGGGACTCGGGCAGATAAAGAGAGGACCCAATGCCTTAGTGTTAGTAGGGGCAGTAGTGCAGAGTTGGGTCTGGGTTTTTTACTGACTGTATGGAGAAGTGTCCTAAAACTCAAGAGGGTTTATCCCCCCCTAAACTGAATAGATACACCTTGCGGGCGAGGGCAGCTCAGACCACGACAGGCGCAGGAAATTCTGCCCCAGTCACCTCATCTCTCAGGTACTCCTCCGACGTTCTCCACCTTCTGCAAGGTAACCTCGACTGCCCTTACAAACTTGACCTGTCTAGGGTATCGGGGCCGGCTTGTTGCATTCTATGCCGCTGGTTACTTACCATCGCTCCAGCTTGCAATACCCCCTCCCCGCCCATCCCCAAGGCAATCCAGCCACCCTTCAAAGGTGCTCTGATTAACGCTCGGTCTATGGGCAAACACGGCCAAGATATTCACGACCTCATCCTTGACTCAGATCTAGACTGTCTCCTGATCACGGAAACCTGGCTCACAGAAGACAGCAACCCTGATATAGCTGTTGCCCTACCTCAGGGATATTCCATTTATAGATTAGACAGACCGAAGGGCAGAGGCAGAGGAGTTGCTATTATTCTTAAAAATGCCTTTAACTGTCATACGTTCAGTTTAGATCCCCTTACGGACACAGAAGGCATGGGTTTTTCCATCAAACTCAGTCAATCCCTCTCGTTCTCAGGTGGTCTGATCTACCGCCCTCCCGGTAATGCCTCCAAATTTCTTGATTCCCTCAGCGATGCTCTGGGACATTTCCTACTTCGATATCCACACTTTACTCTTCTTGGAGACTTCAATCTGCACCTTGAGTCCTCTACTGACCCACATACCAATAACTTCCTTCAAACACTTGAAATTTTCCATCTTCAACAAAGTGTCAATTTTCCCACCCATTTACTCGGACACACCCTTGATGGTGTCTGTACTAATTTTCCCTCTCTCTTTACCCTTTCCCCTCTCCCTCAGATATGGACTGACCACAGTCTGATCCCTTTTCACATTTCAATAAGCTGTCCTCGTACTACCAATAAATCCAATCTTCATCGTGACAACTCGGTAAATTGGAAGACCGTCCAGGATAACCTTTCGCTCAACCCCATCATGCAACTCCAATCCCCCGTTCCATCTGGTAACATAGAAAGAGATGCGGATATCTTCCACAATTTGATTACACATGAAATTAAGAGCCGGAACCCCATTAATCGTTCCGGCAGAACCCAGATGAAAACAAAAAACAATGCCCCCTGGTTTACCCCTGAATTAGCGTCCGCCCAC
Organism: Lissotriton helveticus; assembly: GCF_964261635.1. Taxonomy (NCBI): domain Eukaryota; kingdom Metazoa; phylum Chordata; class Amphibia; order Caudata; family Salamandridae; genus Lissotriton; species Lissotriton helveticus. Next base: position 1,351,985,052 of record NC_136059.1, on the reverse strand, counting down.
CTACTATGTAGGAAAGCAGAGCGCAAATGGCGCCACTCTTATGACATTGACGACCGCCTTGCCTACATTCATCAGAGGAAAAACTACCTCTCTAACATAAAATCGGCCAAAAGGACCTTCTATGTAAAAGCAATCAACGAAGCTAGGCAGAAACAAAAAACTCTGTTTTCCATTGTAAAAACCTTCACTCAACCCAAGGCCCTTCAACCTGAAATCCCCCCTTCTCAAGATCTATGTGACAAAATCTCAGATTATTTCGATGATAAAATCGCTTCCATTCAGAGGAATTTCCCCCCTCCACTTGCCATTCAAGTGCCCCCTTTTCCGGTTCTTCCCAACTCTCCAGTTGGTAGCCTTAAAAACTTCACCCCTGTCTCCCTGGCTCAAACCAGAGAAGCCATCCTATCATGCAAATCCGGTTCCCCTTCCGACCCCTGCCCCCCAAGATTCTCCATCTAATCATAGATGTGATAAACCCATCCGTTAATGATCTAGTCAATTTGTCCCTCAGCTCCGGATCAGTCCCTCGCATATGGAAGAGGGGGGTTGTCAAACCACTGATGAAGAAGATCAACAAATCCCCTGTGAACTTGACCAATCTGCGCCCAATCACCCTTCTCCCTGCGTTAGGAAAAATAACTGAACAACTAGTTTACAAAGAGCTCAAAACCTACCTCGAAACCCACTCCATACTCCACATCCAACAATCTGGCTTCCGCCCCAAACACTCAACGGAAACGGCTCTCATAGAACTAACTGATACAATTAAAACGCTGCAAGATCAGAGGAAAAAAGCCATTCTGATTCTCCTCGACCTCACGGCAGCGTTTGATACCATATCCCACTCTATTCTGATTAAGAGACTGGCGGATATAGGGATCTCAGACACAGCCTTATCATGGATAAGATCATTCCTCAGCGACAGGTCTCAAACGGTCGCCCTTGGCCCCTTTCTATCTAAGGAGAAAAACGTCTCTTCCGGAGTTCCCCAAGGATCCATCCTAAGTCCCCTGCTCTTTAATGTCTACCTTATCCCACTGCTCGACCTGATTGAATCATTTGGCATCCCAGTCACATCTTATGCCGATGATACTCAGTTAATAGTACCACTCGAGGACAACTCAAACAAAGCTGAGCTCAATCTTAAAAATTGCTTAACTGCGGTCTTCCAGTGGATGGACTCCAACCATCTTCGTTGCAACTCCAACAAAACTGAGATCCTCCCCATCGGAAAAAACACCTCCTTCTGTCCAGCTCTATGGTGGCCGGATAACTCTGTCGCTCCGCCCCAGACAGTCACCACCGCCAGAAACCTCGGTGTACTTTTTGATTCCGACCTATCTTTTGACCAGCATGCCAGGACTGTTGCCGGCAGATGCTTCGGCACAATTAAATCCCTTAGAAAGTTCTTTGACTTTCTTCCCTTGGAGGCCAGGAAAACTGTAACAGCAGCCCTCATTATCTCGCGCGTTGACTATTGCAACGCCCTCCTGGCTGGGTCAAAAAAATCCACCCTGACCAAACTACAAAGCGTCCTCCATACTGCCGCCCGCCTGGTCCTGAAATTACCACGCAAATCCTCAATCTCTACCGCTCTAAAAACCCTGCACTGGCTACCCCTTCATAAAAGAATACTCTTTAAAATACACACTGTAGCCTTTCGGGCCTATAACAACACTGGTCCCAAATATATTACCAGACGCTTCCCACACTACTGCCCGACTCGCTCCCTCCGATCTGCCCAAGATAATCTCATAGCCACAACCAGATACAACTTAAAGTCCAAAGGCGGAAAAACTTTAAGCTCTCTGGCCATTAAGGCGTGGAACAGCATGCCCAAACACCTGAGACAGCAGACCTTAGAGAAGCCTTTCAGAAAGCTCCTAAAAACTTGGATTTTCAACCTCTCCGACGACTGGACCAGAGCCACCATTTAGACCCCCCCGTGCCTTCCGCTTTACCGGGCCTTTCAGGATTTCCAGCGCCATGATGCTCCCTCCGGAGCGAACGCCGCGCTCTACAAATACCCCTCCAAATATCCAAATATCCAAATTTGACAGCTAATAAAGTGATATCTCCTTCTGTTTTGCTCCAGCGGGTCTCCCCACCTGTAGCAGTAGCAGAAGTTAGAGCTGTATCAGGACAGCGCAAACAGGGGGCAGGGGCTCCTGGGTCTGCTGGCTTTGTAACCCAGGACAAAGCTAAACTACAAAAAGGCAAGACGAAACCACAAGACAAAAACAAATCTGCAATAAAATCAAAAATCACCTCATCTTTGAAAACCTTCGACCAGGTTATGTCGCTCTCATCACCAAATCGCCCCAGCCATCATCTATATTAGCGAATAAAAGCGCGCTTAACTCTATATCTGTGACCACTCCATTTCATACACCAGTTTCCATGCTACCTTTGGCCTCCACTTTTATTGCTTTGCCAGAAGGGCTGAATGAGAAAATGACGGCCGAGAAGGGCTATGATCTCACGCAATTAAGTCAAGACGAAATCTCACAGCCCTTAAAACCTGATGAGGCTATTAACGTAGAACTGGAGGTCCACCCAGAGATTAGCCTTACTAACAGATATTCAGTGCTGGGTCAGCAGGAAGACCTAACGCAAGACCTTGATCATGAGCAGGGCCAAGAGCAGGGAAAGTGTTGTGTGGAGCAAGAACTTCTCCAGAAGGACGGGTGGGAGCATGAGGTGGAGCCGGCTCTGGTGCAAGTGGTGCAGTTGGAAGATCGGGGGGGCTTGGCCAGTCAGTATGGAAAGCATAGAAACCTGAATCTCCCTACTCCTGTTGACTGGAGTTCATCAACGTCAAATACACATTCCCTGGCAGACCTACTCCTGGCCATGAACGATGAGATGGCATGCAGATTCACAGTTTCTGAGACGAACCAAGCAGAATTGGCTAATAGGTTTTCTGTTTCAGAAGCAAACCAGGCGTCAATTCAGACATCATGCGAGGTTCTTGCTAAAAAGTTAGAAGAAGTCACGGAAAGGACTGAGGCAATTGAAGAAGAAATCCCGAAATTGAAAGAATCGGTTGAGACCACCACCTCCCATCTGGAATAACTCTCCTCCCAGAACAAAGAACTGAAGGACGATCTTGAACGATTAGAGAATTATTCTAGGAAAAATAATCTGAAGTTCCTAAATGGTCCGAAAGCTGTGGAGGGGGAGGACATAAGGGGGTTCCTGATCCCTTTATTGAAGGGCACAGTTCTTAAGAGTCATCCAAATATTGATCTTAATAATGAAATCCAAAGAGTCCACAGGGACCCATTTGAAAGAAATGTGGGAAGGCAGAAACCTCGTAAGATACTGGTAAATTTTCTTTTGTATTCTGTAAAAGAGCTTATCTTGACAGCCGCTTTCAATGAAGGGGTTATTTCTTCTCCATTCTCAGACCGACCCTCCTTCTCTTTTTCCATCAGATCCGACAACTCGCATATAACGGCTACAAGACATTGGGAGTTGGGGAAAAGATTAGAGGAGCTAAATAATCTTGGGGCCAAAGCGCAATTGAGGTTCCCAGCTACACTGTGTGTGACGTGGAACAATCACATGCACATGATTCGTTCTACAGAAGAAGTTGACACTCTTATCGCAAAAATCCATCATGAAAAACAGGGAGGGAAGTAAGGGAAGAATACAGAGGTCCTTTTCGAGGGCTTGGTTTTTCAGTCCTTGATATACATTAGGCTCCAAGTAACTGAAAACATCCCGAGGGAGCAGTGTCCGAATAGGTGAAGCCTATTTGAAGGGAGGGTTCCTCAGGGGGAGGGGGGCCTGGGGACTTTAGGGTGCACAGAGGGGAAGGCGGAGGGGGAAGGCGGAGGGGGAACACAGGGTGGGGAGCAGAGAGGGGAAAAAATAAACAAAAAATATTCCTCATCACACTAATAAGGAGCATCCCCAAAACTCAGCAAAAGACGCCCAAGCCTATGATAGGTAACATGAAAGGGGGTCGTAAGATCCAATTCATTTCTTGGAATTTGAACGGTTTGAGGTGCCTGCGTAGGCAAAGGTAGATTTTAAAGTATTTAGAGCTTTTTCACCAGCACAGGTTTGTTTGTTGCAAGAAACCCATCTAAACCCAATTGAGTTACAGATAGTTTTTTCTAAAATTCCCTGGATACAGTGTTTTTGTTTTTCACGGCAATCAATAAGTAGTCGTGGGGTCGCAATTGTAGTGATGAAGGGGGTTCTTTGTAGGATTAAGTCAGTTCAAATAGATCAATCAGGCAGATCGATTATAGCCCTTCTGGATTTTGAGGGGATGGAAATGAATTGTTCATCTTTCTATGGTCCAAATACGGATGATTCTGCCTTCCTAGTTAAATTACAAGAACGTCTGATTATGGTAAACCCTCCCTTGGTAAAAGAAGGTGATTTTAATGTCAGGCTTGACCCAGTTAAAGATAGATCTAACCTGAGCCATACAATAGGGACCCTGAGATCGCGTAGGGTTATGAAAAACGTAATATCTAATACAAATCTAGTAGATATTTGGAGGTCCAAGATGGGTGACATCCAAGGTTTTACCTTTCACTGTAAAAAGTATCACCATTCCTCTAGAATAGATTATGTGTTGGTTCATACAGACATTTTTGATAATTTTATCAACATATCGATCTTGCCGAGTCACTTATCTGACCGGGCTCCCCTCTTATTTTTATATTCTATGGGGGGTATTTGTCCAAAACCAAGATGGAGGTTGAACAGAGTATTGCTATCAGACTCAGGAATTGTTCAGTCCATTAGTAAGTCCTCTCTTGATTTTTTTACCATTCATCTAGGATCTACTTCAATAGATTACGTATGGGATGCCTATAAGGCTAGTTTGAGAGGCATGTTACATGCCCTAATTAGTTCCAAGAACCGAATAAAGACTCTGAATTACAGGCCCTTGAGAGCAAGATATCTGCTTTAGAATTGGAAAGGAGTAGTACAAACCCTGACGATATAGAAAAATTGAAGAGGATAGGAAGAAATCTGGAGGAGGTTAGGCAGGATCTTAGGTGTTTTTTAGATCTGAAAAGTAAGGCCCAATGGCAAGTCAGAAATATGGAAATTTTTGAGTATGGGGAAAAGGCAGGGGCCCTACTGGCTTGGAAGGCGAGGCTTGATAGGGGAAAAAATAATATCGATGAACTCATCATCGATGGCAGCGGGAATAAATCAAGTAAGCCGGAAGAGATGCAAAAAGGCCTTCTATCTCTTTTTTCAGATCTATATAGGGAAGATCTAGACCCCTCCCAGGACCAGATACTCTATTGGTTAAGGGACAAGTCTTTTCCCGCTCTTACTGAAACCTCCAGAGACACGCTTGATGCACCTATAACTATGGAGGAGATTAGGGCTCAAATAAAGAGATCGAAAAATAAAGCTGCTGGTCTTGATGCGCTCCCTAATGAAATATATAAGCTGTTACTTGATGAACTTTTACCGGTGCTTCATATATTATTTAATTCAGTTTATTGTTCCAACGGGGTGATGCCTGGATCCTGGAAGGAGGCTACGATAATTCTAATATTAAAGCCAGGAAAGGACCCCTTGATGGCTAATTCCTACCGTCGGATATCCCTGCTGAACGCCGATTATAAGATGTTTATGGGAGTTCTAGCAGGGAGATTGGCGAAACTGGCATCCAATCTAATACCGATCAGAAAGGTTTCATGGTGGGGAGAGCAATCCAGGAGCAAACCCAATTATTGATTGGTAATATCGACCTGGCGGAGATAAGGGCGGATCCCTTGGCAGTAGTAGCATTAGATGCTGCTAAGGCCTTCGACCGGGTGTGTTGGAGGTACCTTTGGGGAGTACTGGAGGTCATGGGTATGGGTCCTGTCTTTGTGCAGACTTTAAAGAACTGTTATTTGGGCGCATCTGCGAAAATCCTTTTGAAAGGTTCCCTGTCCCCAAGTTCTGACATCCAGAGAGGGACAAGGCAGGGGTGTCCCCTGTCCCCCCTCTTGTTTAACATTTATATCGAGCCCTTAGCCCAAGCTATCAGATTGGACAATACTATCACTCCGTTTAAATCATCAAATTATGAGTGTAAATTAGCATTGTATGCCGATGACGTGTTGGTATATACTGGTGATCCAGAGCTTGCTATTCCACAATTTGAAAATAGGCTGAAGGAATTTGGTTCGATCTCGGAGTACCTCGCTAATTCGGCCAACACCGAAGTGATGTACTGGAATACCCTCTGTAGGGGTGGCCCCACCAGTAAAGAATTTAGATACCTAGGTATTAAAATCGTTAAGGACCTGAACAAAATCCCATTGATAAATCTGGGGAAAATTGAAAAGGAGATTGATTATCTTTTTGCTAAATGGAAAAACCTCCCTTTGACCATCTATGGGAGGGTAAATCTTGTGAAAATGTCAGTCTTAACAAATTTGACGTACATTTTCAAAGCAATTCCTTTAACTTTCCTCCCAAAAAACATAAGTAAGATCCAGGGGAAAACTGGCAGTTTTATATGGGGCCAAAAAAGTGCTAGGATGTCATGGAAAAAACATAGAAGGAAGCTCCTAAAAGTGGGTTGGCTCTCCCGGACGTTAATTGGTATTTGATGGCTTTCCAATTTAAGGGCATTAGGATGCTGTTGACTACCCCAGAGGAAACTATGTGGGGTAGAGAGCTGATGGAAATGGCCCTGGCTGAGGGAGGTAGCGGACAAGGAGGGTTTCTATATAAATTTAGGGCCCCAAGGTTTTTTAAACGGGTTCGCCTAAAGGTTCTCAAGACAGCCTTGGCTACTTGGTATAAAATCAGGCGTATCTGGTGTATAGGTTATTGTTATGACGTTGCCCCTATTTGGGATTCCCCGGGGACCCCTCCCTGTATGTGTGATAGTCTGGCTACCCCGATCAAAAGTGCCGGCCTTCCGAGGTGGTCGGATCTGGTGGATTCAGATGGGATTCTTCCATGGGAGTTTTTACAAGCTAAGATTGGGCCCACATTTTCGAGGTTCAAGTTCCTCCAATTAAGATAATGGTACGAGGCAGAAGTGGGTGAAATCACAGAGAGTTGGGATCTTGAGCTGTTACTACAAGACCCCCGGCCTAAAAAGAAAGAAATGTCTCTTTGGTACACAAGATTTCTAGAAGCAGAGGAAATCGAGGTCCCCTCCCAAATATCAGTTTGGAATCAAACATTACTTGCCCATGGTATAGAAGAATTATTTGAACCATCACTTAGGCTACTTTATAAATATATAAAGCCTGCCAGTCTGAAGAAGAATCATTTTTTTGTGATTAACAGGCTTTATTATACTCCGGTCGAGATCGCCAAATTCGCCCCGGTCCCAGCGCCAAGCTATCCTAGATGCAAACTCGCCAATGCAGATGATATTCATATTTTTTTTTATGCCCAGAGCAAAGCTCTTTTTGGAAAAATGTGGGAGATTCTTTAACATCTATTTTTGAAACTAATATAGAGATAGATCTCCATTTGGTGATCTTTGGTAAGAACGACTCTACCTGCGGGGTGCTCTCACAGATCCAAATGGGCTTGCTGTTATATCTTGTGCATTTGGCAAGGAGGGAGATCTGCATAAGGTGGAAGGCTACAATTCCTCCGGGAAGGGAAGACTGGCTCATAGCTGCCTTCAACATGGCACGTTTAGAACAGGACGGCAGAGAGGAAAACCCGCTAAATACTTGGCTCCCGTTGTTAAGTTGGTGTGAGAGTGCAGGGCGGTTATACAGACGTGGAGGCTGAATGTATTGTCGAACAGGTGATACTTTATTGTCAGTAGTCACAGTTTTATGTTTTGTAACAGGGTTGCAAGTCTCTTCCTCTGGGTTGGTCTTCTCTCTCTTAGGGTGGATATAGAAGCTTGTTCTGGTCCTCCTTCTTCAGGTTGGATGGAGATGGGTTGGGGATATGGCTCATCCGTTGTGCCAACTTCACCCGGAGGCTCGCCAAGAGGAGAGAAATGGAGCCTGTCAGTTTACTGTGACACAGGTACTAACCCATCCCCTACACCCGGTAGTGCCTAAGGAGTTAACGGACTGTGACTGGGGTAAGATTTATCCAAACAGAATGGGGTTTGAAAAAAGAAAATAACTAGGGAAATTATCGGGTTATCAGGGCTTAGTGTGAGGACTGAGGGGGTCAAGGTCAAGATAGTGGTGACTGGACCGATTAGTGCTTTCGTACAACAGCAATGCCCTTGTGCTACAAATTGGCCCTTGTTCCCCTCTCCACCCACCTCCCGCAGCAGTACCAACCCACTCTCCCCAGAACCACTCACTGGCTCCGCCGCAACTCTCCTGAGTTGCGACCGCTCTTCAGGTTCCTCCGGTGGATGCCACCACTCTTCCGTCCAGTGGTCGTCGGTCTCCTCCGCCTCTTCGCCGCTTTGGTCATTGTCCTCACTCCCGGCGTTCTGCTCCGTGTCTCGGTCCTCGCTCTCAGCGTCCTGCTCCACGCTTCGCTGCTCTTCCGCGTTTGACTCCTCCCACAGCTCTTTTCTCCCGCAGGTTAAAGACGCCCCCTCCTGTGTTTGTCCCGTTTTTACCAGTGCAGCCGTAGTGTTTCCGGGGTCAGCTCCTCTCACAGTTGGGGTCAGTGCCTGCGTCTGATAAATGGCTAAATGCAGGTCCTGCCCCTGAGTCCTATGCCTAGACAGACGCAGTTAGCCGAAGGGTGCCCAGTAATAAACAAAAAGTCGGCTTGTTAAATCTGCCAATGTCTTTGGTGAGATGAGGACAAAAAAAAAAAGACTATCTCCTGTGAGAATCAGAAAGTTTCTACATCTACTTAAGCATTTTCTTCTACTCTCTGGAGATTTTGGATGACATTGAGGAGCGGGAAGCAGACTTCAATTTAGACCTAAACCTTGATTACCAATGATCACAGTGATGATCTTTGTCCTGGACCATGAAGAGTTTGGCCTCCATTTCCTTAGGGTTCATTCTCAGGCATAGGTCGTAAGGGTCTGTGATCAATATCAGACAGTTGCATTTGAAATGGGGCTTAGCCCTTGATGTCTTTGGTGAAGACACGTCCCAAACAGCAATGCATACTAAAAGAAGAATTAAAAAATCACTTCAAGTTGAGGAGAGAAGCTCCAGATCAGCATTGAAAGGTACAGAGAAAACAACTAATGTCAGGGTGCTGAGGTGGGTGCTATATGGCCCAGTGACATCACCAAGGCTCAGATTCCGGTGTTGAGATGGAGCCAGCTCCCACTACTGGCAGTAGTTCACTATTTCAGAAGTTTACACATCACCAATGGCATATGTAAACATTGTAAATACTGATAATATAAAGTAACATGTAACATAACTGAAATGCACTCATTGCCACACAAGTGAAGTGGAGTTAGCAGTTGCTGGGGACATTTTGCTGCTTGCTAGTTTCAAAGCCTTGTGTATGCCTGGAATTTTGTAGGGTTCCGCACAAATCCCTGTATGAAATTTAACAGCTGTTCAAAGTTGCTTGTACCTGTGCTGTTTGGCACCTTGCTTAAGAGCTTGAATACAGGCCGTGTTTACAGGCCAGTGAATCACAAGCATTCTTTAACTTTCAAATACCATCTCTGGCTATGTTGCTGCTGCTGCGGGAACCTCTACTCTTTGATTCAGCTAGGAACCAGAAGGATAGGTCTACCTTGGTGGGTGTTCTCTTCCCCACTCGAATCTACTTTGGGAAAAGGTGGTGGAAAACAAATTGCTACTTGTTCTCAGTCCTCCTAAGAAGTTGCAGGAGTCGTAAGCATCCCACCCATCCAGTGACTGTGATTAAAGTGATTAAACTTAATTGAACAGTTTGGATTTCTTTTCACTGTCTATGTCACTTGGAATAATAAGTCAAGTGTACTAACATTTCTCGTTGCAGTTCCACCCTTTCAGTGAAATCATCAAGCTAGTTTTCCGCAGAAGTAACCAATTGGGTGGAAATTACTTTTAATGCAGCATTCAACGAATTACAGCACCACCAGCCATTCACTTTGAGGGTTGAATAAGAGCACCTTGGCTGGGGCTACAAGCAGCTGTCTTTGTCTTATTGTTTCATGAGCTTTCAGTGAAGAGTGATGTTTGAGAGAAAAAAACGTTTTCTTCCTCCACTTCCACTGATGGCCATGACATTTCTGAAAGGTTTGCGAACTCATTCAGCCAGCACTGAGGACTAAGCCATGTTGACAGGAGCTCATCTGAAGCTTACCCAAGTTCGTTCACGTCAAAGTCGCTCTTTTGGTGTCCATCCCTGTAGGGAAAAAGGGGAAAAGCAGGACCCCATCATGAACATAACCATAATCCAGGCTCTACTCAATCTCCAGGAGCTCTGCTATTATTATTGCTTAGAAGGGGTGCCAGAATTTAAGCCAGTGGTACTAGGGACTAATGAACAGAGTTCCTTACAGTGTACTGCATAAATGCTCCACCATAAGGTTAGCTCCCTCCTCAATGTGAATACCCTCCACTCATGGCAATGTAATAATTTGATGACTTTTTATATGGCTAAATGAAACTACCAATCACAGGCTATAATTTTTCCAAGAGTTGTGCATAGACATAGTCTGTAGAGCCATGAACAAATGCAGACATTTGCATGATCCTGCATCAACCTTTTAGTGAGATTGTGGTTGTTTTCCAGGAAAGCAAGTGCCTCCATAAACAAAGTTTCATAGATAAATTTCCAAATGTCTTTTGGATAAGCTGTGAGATGGAATCCAAAGCCAGCCTGATTACATACTGGATGCATGTTAAAATCTATTGCCTGGATAACTCCTCGATCCTAATACATCGCCCACATTATCGGATTGATTTCCCAGTTTTAGAAAACTTTTGTCCCGTTTCATTGTTACTGCATGGGCAAAAGTACTTGAAAAATATGTGGCAGGCACTCCAGATAAACAACTTCCGGCATACAATTGGTTAAACGATACAAAGGCAGCGTTTGTCCTGCTCACAGTACTGAGTCTATCTTGGTATATCCTGGATGACCTCAGAATGGATTTGGACAAGAGACACACTAGTGCACTCATTTTGTTTAGATCTCCCAGCCTCCTTTGATACAGTAAATCATGCAAGGCAGGTGTTACTGGGGAGACGGCACTACAATGGCTTTTCTCTTTTCTGGCCTGCCACTCAAGCGGCATTACTTGTCCCGTTTATCTTACAGAATGCTGGTGTTCCGTATGAGGTACCACAGGGCTTCTCATTATCACCACATCTTTTTAACAGATACGCAAGGCCCCCTGCACTTGCCCTTGAGAAGCTAGGAGTTAGAGACTTCCGGTATGCAGATGATGCCAAGAACTTGCAGCGATTGGATAACAATGTGGCCTCCCATGTTGAGATTAAAAAAATCATGCAAATTATTTTAAACCGAATGGCGCGCAAGATGATCAAGCTCAATGCAGAGAAGACAGTGATTTTTGCCTGCTACAATCTACGGCTAGATACCTACTTGCCCCAAGAGTTAGCCTGGGGCCGACAACTGAAGCCCAGCTCCTCAAGGAGTAGCAGGTGAGGTCAAAAGTCTCGGCCTCCTGTAATTAACTGCGTGTCGCGCTGCAAGGGTGTGCTGCATTGGCCCCGGACTTTGTTTTCTGTAAGGATCTTTACTTTTGGCTTCAGACCCCACGCCTCGCGGCCCCCATCCAGGGAGTCCATCCAGGGAGTCCCGGTGTCTGCTGCTCACAGGACCTAAGCCTAATACCAACGAGGCCCGTAGCGGGACTGCGAGGACCAGCGGGCAGTGCGTCTAACTTGCAACAGCTGGTCATCTTCCCCCCTCCTCCCTGAGCATTCAAATCGGAGGCTGGACTCTGCTTCCCTGTGTGTCGCGCTGCAAGGGGTGTGCTGCATTGGCCCCGGACTTTGTTTTCTGTAAGGATCTTTACTTTTGGCTTCAGACCCCACGCCTCGCGGCCCCTGCTCTGCGGGAGCCGCTCGCCATCCAGGGAGTCCCGGTGTCTGCTGCTCACAGGACCTAAGCCTAATACCAACGAGGCCCGTAGCGGGACTGCGAGGACCAGCGGGCAGTGCGTCTAACTTGCCACAGCTGGTCATCTTCCCGCCTCCTCCCTGAGCATTCAAATCGGGGGCTGGACTCTGCTTCCCTGTGTGTCGCGCTGCAAGGGGTGTGTTCCCTTTCCCATAAAGCTACACCCCCATATCCGGCCCGCGGGACGCCCGCGGACGCGCCCTGGCAAAGCCCGGGCCAAGGGTGGGCCTGTTTCTGCCCGTTCCTGACCGGTCAGGACCGGACCGGGCCCCCCCTCTTGATTCATATTTAACAACAAGGGGTGGTGATGGACAGAGTTTCTGAATTAAGCAGAATACTCTCACCCAGTCAAGAGATCAGGGCTAGATCCAACACCGTTTTTTAGCTCACTGCACCATCCCAGTTCAGAACCTGGCTATATGCAAATTAGTCTGTTCCTGTCCCAGTGCATGATGGGAACAGGGCAAACCAAACTACCAAGCCAATTCTTACACTGGGAAGGAAACAAGCTTCCGGGGACCGGTTTCTGGCATTTCAGCCGTCGTCTGCCCGGCTTGCTTGAATCCTGATGGTGCAATGAGCAAGGGACTCACATCTGAGTATACCCTTCCACGCTTAGGGTGGACAAAATATTTAACAACAAGGGGTGGTGATGGACAGAGTTTCTGAATTAAGCAGAATACTCTCACCCAGTCAAGAGATCAAGGCTAGATCCATCACCGTTTTTTAGCTCACTGCACCATCCCAGTTCAGAACCTGGCTATATGCAAATTAGTCTGTTCCTGTCCCAGTGCATGATGGGAACAGGGCAAACCAAACTACCAAGCCAATTCTTACACTGGGAAGGAAACAAGCTTCCGGGGACCGGTTTCTGGCATTTCAGCCGTCGTCGGCCCAGCTTGCTTGAATCCTGATGGTGCAATGAGCAAGGGACTCACATCTGAGTATACCCTTCCACGCTTAGGGTGGACAAAATATTTAATAACCCCCTTTTCTGAATCATTTTGTTCACCATAAGCGTGGAAGGGTATACTCAGACATGAGTCCCTTGCTCACTGCTCCATCAGGATTCAAGCAAGCCGGGCCGACGACGCCTGGAATGGCAGAAACCGGTCCCCGGAAGCTTGTCTCCTTTCTGGTGAAGAATTGGCTTGGTAGTTTGGTCTGCCCTGTTCCCATGATGCACTGGGCCAGGGACAGACTAATTTGCATATAGCCAGGTTCTGAGCTGGGATGGGGCAGTGAGCTAAATAACGGTGATGGATCAAGCCCTGATCTTTGGACTGGGTAAGAGTGGTCTGCTTAATTCAGACACTCTGTTCATCACCACCCCCTTTTCTGAATCATTTTGTCCACCATAAGCATGGAAGGGTATACTCAGACATGAGTCCCTTGCTCACTGCTCCATCAGGATTCAAGCAAGCCGGGCCGACGACACCTGGAATGGCAGAAACCGGTCCCCGGAAGCTTGTCTCCTTTCTGGTGAAGAATTGGCTTGGTAGTTTGGTCTGCCCTGTTCCCATGATGCACTGGGCCAGGGACAGACTAATTTGCATATAGCCAGGTTCTGAGCTGGGATGGGGCAGTGAGCTAAATAACGGTGATGGATCAAGCCCTGATCTTTGGACTGGGTAAGAGTGGTCTGCTTAATTCAGACACTCTGTTCATCACCACCCCCTTTTCTGAATCATTTTGTCCACCATAAGCGTGGAAGGGTATACTCAGACATGAGTCCCTTGCTCACTGCTCGATCAGGATTCAAGCAAGCCGGGCCGACGACGCCTGGAATGGCAGAAACCGGTCCCTGGAAGCTTGTCTCCTTTCTGGTGAAGAATTGGCTTGGTAGTTTGGTCTGCCCTGTTCCCATGATGCACTGTCCAGGGACAGACTAATTTGCATATAGCCAGGTTCTGAGCTGGGATGGGGCAGTGAGCTAAATAACGGTGATGGATCAAGCCCTGATCTTTGGACTGAGTAAGAGTGGTCTGCTTAATTCAGACACTCTGTTCATCACCACCCCCTTTTCTGAATCATTTTGTTCACCATAAGCGTGGAAGGGTATACTCAGACATGAGTCCCTTGCTCACTGCTCCATCAGGATTCAAGCAAGCCGGGCCGACGACGCCTGGAATGGCAGAAACCAGTCCCCGGAAGCTGGTCTCCTTTCTGGTGAAGAATTGGCTTGGTAGTTTGGTCTGCCCTGTTCCCATGATGCACTGGGCCAGGGACAGACTAATTTGCATATAGCCAGGTTCTGAGCTGGGATGGGGCAGTGAGCTAAATAACGGTGATGGATCAAGCCCTGATCTTTGGACTGGGTAAGAGTGGTCTGCTTAATTCAGACACTCTGTTCATCACCACCCCCTTTTCTGAATCTCTTCCCCCTCTTGATTCAGGCATTGTAAACCTATTACTAACTTTGTGAATCATGTCTGGGCGCGAACTGAGGAGCAAGTCATCGATTGTTGGAGGTTCAATCGTGGGAGGTATGGAAAAATTCTTAATTAGAGCTAACTCCCTAATTGAAACTGACATATCTGTCTTGGAAAAAAGTTTGTCACAGGAAATCACTGTAAACAAAAGATCCTCCCTGGGAGCAATTGCTAATGCCAAAACGCCAGATAGGAACCTGGATACCGCCATCACTGTACCCTGTATAGCAGAGCAAGACATTACTTCAGGAGTGGAGGAGCATGATTCGCAGGACTTGGATATTCTAGCTAATGAAATCTTGCCCGAAATTAATTTAATCCTTGATAATCCTGTAATTACACCCTCTGACCCCGGGGACATCATTAATAGCACCCTGCCTCAAGGGACCAAAGAAGGGGCTATCCCTAAAAGGAAACGGGTTTATAATAAGAAAGATGGGAGTAAAGCTAAAATGGCAAAGCAACAGAGCGATAGCAATTCATTAGCTAGGCCAACGGTGGGGCTAAAAGAATCTGCGAACGGGTTGGTTGATTTAACTATGCCCCCTCCTGTTATCCATTCGCGGACCCAGCCCGGCAACGACTTGTCCATTGAAAGCCTGGGAGTGCTATTTAAATCTATTTTATTCCCCCTAGAACCTAAAATGGAACAAATTGAACTCAGATTGGCAAATATTGAGAAAGCTACATCTGCTTTATTAGCAAACTCAAGTATGGCCAACAAGCCGGGTGTAGTCTTAATCCCTGCATGTCAGACTGGGGAGACATTATCCTCTGTAGATGGTGGAGCACCCATTCCTAATTCTAGACCGCCTGGTCCACCAGGCTTTAATCCTGTACATCAGGCACCTCCTAAGCAGACTCCTGCCCCCTTGCCCAGTGGTAGTGTTAACCAGGGGAATGCTGATGATTGTTACCTCGCACCGCCGGCGTTAGTAAAAGAGTGTAGAGTTAAAAGACCCCGACTACCAGACCTCCTACCTGAAGCTAACCGCTTTATGGTGGTTTTGGCGGGCGCTCCTGCTTTAGAAGAGGGGGAAGGAGAATCTTTTAGCTCGCTAAAAAATAAGGTTGTCAGATGGCTAAACTGGAATAGACCCTTGCCGGCTCACTTATCTAGTGAAATTATTATGGTAAGAAGGTTGCCCTGGTTGGGTAAGACAGCTAAGACTATAAATGGGGACTGTATAGCAGTTAATTTTAGAGACCCCCGAACTGTCTCCCATATTTGTGCTGGTTTTAATAGGTCATTTGACTCCACCATCCAGACACTGCCACTGTCCTTTTTTCCTCCTAACAGCATGGCTTACGGAAGAGGCACGGATGATTGGACAAGGGTTGACCGTGGGGGAAGAAACAGAAGATTTGATGGCAGATCAGCCCCTATGCCAACCCGCGTTCCCTTTTGCGATTATAATCGCTTTAGTTGTCTTGATGCAGTAGACTGACCACCTCCTGTTGCCCAGCTGTCACCCATGGGAGGAACCCCAGATTTGAATAAAGAAGTACTGGTGGTAAGTATTGACCTATCAGAGTATGACCCTGTGGAGCATCTGCCAACGGCTGTAGTTCAACCGGGGACAAATTACCAGTTGGTCTCCATTACTCCCTTGTGTGATAACCTTGTGGAGCAGCCGCTGACGACTATAGTTCAATCAAGGACAAGCTGTGATAAACGATCCTATAGTTTAGAGGCCTTACCACAAAAGGCACCTCTTTTTTTGCCCACAGGGGAGTTTATAGGAGTAGAGGACGGCCATCATGGTACTGGGTATAAACTAGTGAGCTGGAATATTGCTGGTTGGCGAAAAAAGGAAGAGACTCTTGGTTGGAGGGAGTCTGTTATTAATTATGACATACTCTGCCTCCAAGAGACGTGGTCTACGGTAGAGATACATTTTGATGGATATGTGTCTTATAATTTCTTGGCGCAGGAATCGACCATAGGCAGGGCTAAAGGTGGGCTGGTGATTTTATTGTCTGTGAACTTTCCGGTCCGAGTTAAATCCCATACCACCATTGGATTCCATTCACAAGTGCTCTGGTTGCAGCAAAGTGGGGGTCGAAACATTCTGCTAATTAACCATTATAATAATGTGTTTGTCTCCTCTTGCTCCACAGTAGTTAACGAACTCGAGACTGTAGTTGATAAAATTTGTAGGGTCAATCCTGTCCCTTTTGATATCATTTGGGGGGGGGGATTTCAATATCTTTACGTGCCCCTTCTCCTTTATGAATGTCTGTGGTTTTGATGGGGCTAGAGGGGGGGACCGGGCTCACTTTGTTCACACCCCTTACGGAGAGTCTCTCAATATACTTATGCTTAAATTAGATCTGTTAATTCATCAACCGGCAAATGATAGCGAGGGCAACCCTGTCCCTACTTTTGTAGGGAGGAACTCAGCCTCTGTCATTGACTATTTGTTGTTCTCTGAAAATATCAGCTTTCTCTGCACTATTCCGGAAATTGTCGATTTGGCCCTTAGTGACCATAACGGCATTACTATGTATACGTCAATTTGGGGGAGGAAGGCTCAAGCCGCCCGAAGGACTGTTGCCGAAATAATTCCCTGTAGACAGAACGGCATCAGGATTAAATGGTGCGGGGATAATTCAGAGAAGTTGCTGACTAAAATCGTGGCAGCTAGTCTCCAGGAGTTGCAGCGCTGCCTAGATGTTAATACATTTTGTGACACAAGGGAACCCAAGGAAGCAATATGCTAGGGACCTTAGGGAGTTATATCTTTGCACAGGACAGTGGTCCCCAGACAATTTAAATTTTCAAAAAATAAATATAGGCTAAATAAACACTATATTCATTGTCCAGCCGGACAGTTTTAATTTCAGATGAATAAAATATACAAAAGATCCAGTGTGATAACAGCCTAATTTAAAGCAAGACTGTGGCAGTACGATGGGAAGGTTGCATAGATATGCAGGAAAACGGGCCGTCAATGTGACTTTTGCCGTGGACGAGGCTCGCATTGACGGCCCGTTTTCCTGCATATCTATGCAACCTTCCCATCGTACTGCCACAGTCTTGCTTTAAATTCGGCGGACCAAAAAATGTACATCTAAGATTTCGCCTTTTAGATAAGCCTTACAGTATGGGCTAAAAGTTCATTGTGACTTTTTAAATAAGAAGGCATATATGTAATGTCCTGAAGATGAACCTTGAATGATTAATAGGTTCGAAACGTCGTCGACCTTGTCACACTATATGTGTAAGAACTGTGCTAAATAACGTCAACAATAGTGTGCAATTCATATTGTCTGATTGTGAGTTTTAATACACAGACTGTTTAATTGCCTCAAATATTCTTGTTTGTCCCCTTCCTAAGTGTGCTAGTTAGACATCGGCTGGTGTCCTGCTGTTATCACACTGGATTTTTTGTATATTTTATCCATCTGAAATTAAAACTGTCCGGCTGGACAATGAATATAGTGTCTATTTAGCCTATATTTATTTTTTGAAAATTTAAATTGTCTAGGGACCACGGTCCTGTGCATAGATGTTAATACAGGCGCAGTACGTATTCTTGCTGACTTTGAGAAATTAAATGAAATAATTAAAAGGACTTTAACTATCACCAAGGCCAGTAGTACTAGGGTGACTGTAGGCTGGTTCGACGGGGCCTGCACTAAGTCCTTACGAGAATTAAAGAAAGCCTTCTCAAGCTGTCCTAGGGATAGGGAAGTTGTTAAATCTCTTAGGGCAACCTATAAAAACCATCTGAAATGCAGGAAGCAAGAGTTAAGGGAGGAAGCTTGGGACAATCTCTCAAAAGCGGCAGAGCTCCGGGACAGTAAGCTTTTTTGGAATACTGTAAATAGCCCCTTCCTTCAGAAAGAGGAATTCCCTGTATTATCTGCCCAGGTTAGTGAGGAAAGTTGGGTTTTGTACTTCACTGGTATTTTTAACCCGGGCGGGGAAGATTCCACATGTTCTAGGGCTGTAGTCCTCGGTCCAAATTTACCCCACAATATTACAACACTTGAGGTAGACAATGCTATCCGGAATAGGAAGGGAGGGAAGGCCCCTGGACCTGACGGGGTGCCGGTCGACCTGTATAAAGCGGATTCATTGTTATGGGGCCTTCTTTTGACCTAGGTTTTTAATGCGCAGTTAAGGAATGCACTCCATCAACATGGGGTGAGTCCATAATTATACCAATTTACAAGAAGGGAGACAAAGGCGAGGCTAAGAACTATCGCCCTATCTCCCTTCTAGACTTCTCTCTGAAAATAATGAGCAGGGTGCTCTTGTTGCGACTGGAGGAGTGGGCAGAGGCTAATGGTATCCTTGCGGATTCCCAATTCGGGTTCCGCAAGGGCCTTGGTACCATCGAGCAGTGTATTAACTTAGATTTAATTATTGGTAAATACACCCGAGCCAAGCAGGGCTCGTTATTCCTCTGCTTTGCGGACCTTTCCAGCGCATTTGATCTGGTGGACCATGCTCTATTGTGGACCACACTGTTAGATCTGGGTGCCCCTGCTGCAATTATTTATTTTTTGGCTAGGTTGTGTAGTAAGTTGTCGGCCCAGATTCGATTTGGCCAAGCGGGGGAATGTACCAAAAACATCAAGGTCAAATCAGGTATTAGGCAAGGCTGTGTCCTTGCCCCACTCCTTTTCTCCCTTTTTATTAATGCCATGGACTCGGAGTTGAAATTGGTTAATGCTGATGCACCGCTTGTTGAGGGCCAAGCGATCCCCGTACTGCTCTACGCAGACGACACAGTCCTACTATCTAGAACACCGGTCGGTCTGCGGAGATTAATGGACAGTTTTTTTGATTTTATCAAGGGGAGCAAACTAAAAATTAACAACTCAAAAACTTTTATCATGACTTGTGGGAAGAAGGTAAGGAAGTTAAGATCATTCCAGTTTGAGGATCAAAAAATCGAAGTGGTGGACAAATTCTGTTATTTAGGCATTACTTTTAGTAGCAGTGGCACGTGGGCACAGGAGATACTTAATATTAAGGCTAAGATGGGCAAGGGTGCTTCTGGTGTTTTTAAATTTGCGTCTAAAATAGGAAGTCGTCGTATATATGACATGTTGTATGTATACAGACATAGATGTGCTCCAGTGGCACTCTATGGTTCGGGTGTTTGGGGACATTGTCGCCATGGGGACTTGCAAGTGGCGGAAAATTACTTTTTAAAGAGGCTTCTTTGTCTCCCAACCTCAGCCTCTAATGAGCTGGTTCATCAAGAAGTTGGGTTGGAATTTTTGACTGATCAAATAGGATTGAGACCACTATTGGCCTGGAGATCTATCTGGGCCAAGGATGAAACTGGTTTCACTAGGAGAATCATTAACGACTGCCTCCATTTGGATAAATATAGTCTGATCCCATGGCTTAAATACGTTATAACATCATATAGAGACATGTTTGATATGGATGTTTTTTCGAATCCAGCTAGCGCCACTGATATTTCAAAACAGGAGCTTAAACATGTCTATCTGGGGGTTAAAGCAAAATTGCGTAGTGAAGCCAACTGCCTGTTTGTAACACATCAATTTTATCATTCTAATAACTTGGCATTATATGGCTTTTCGAAGTATTTAAAAGCGGTCACTAAGCAATCTCACCAGTATGTCCTTACCAGACAAAGATTAGATATTGTTCATAATCTGGTGGCTTTTCCCCTGACAAAAAAGCATACGTCAATCCCGTCCATGTGACGGGACTTCGAAGCAGAGAACTGTGCACTTTTTGCTTATTTGTCCTTTGTACCTGTATCTCCGTACTGCCTACCTTAAACCGCTTTTTAAAAAATATTCTGTGTCAACTGTTAAAACTGCCATGAGGTTTTTATTTGCACTTTATGTACCGGATGTGTTTTTTTACAGCGACATTTATTTTGATATCTGTGTCCGCCAGGAAAAGTATGGACTTAACAACCCAACTGTGAATGTACCGTTGCCCGTAAAATTAGCTGCTATTGTCCACTTGTTACCTCTCCCTTTTTTGTGATCGTAATGAATTTTTTACCTTTAAAATTTTATAGTTGTTATGTAATATTGATGTATTTTCCTGTGTGCTTTTATGATTGTTTTTTAAATGATAGAATAAAGCTTTTGAAATGAAACTGCGAATACTCCAGAAAATATCACCCCATCTGGACGTGCAGGGAAAGCAGTAAGTAGTGAGGGCACTGATGGGTTTCGGCTTGACTATGCCAACGTGACTTATTTGGAAAGCCACACATATATATATATATATATAATCCAGAATTCGGCTGCATTCTGTCGCTGGCTGCTCGAGGTTTCATTATATTTGAGCCATATTGGACAACCTTTACTGGCTACACAAAAAATTCACTTCAAAACCCTTTGACTTGTCCACAAGACCCTTACATGGTGTTTGTTAGACCGGTCTGTCCTTTGGGTAGTCCCTCCTAATTATGTATTTATTTTTGTCCCCTTTTTGCCCCTCAAACCTTTTAACTTTTAATGTCCACCGGATTTTTGAGGTATTGACCAAGGGGTTAGGTGTTCTTTGCCCTCATAGTCTTTTCTTGAGGCCTTGGTGCCTTCCTGACTAGATTTACTAGACCCACAAAATGGTCACCATTAACTGCCATAACGGTCATCTCAAGACAGGACCCATAGGTTAGAATAGTGACCTTCCAGAACCTTCTGGTCCCTTCTGGACCTTCTGAGGCCAGCCTATAAAAGGTCAGCTGCGGAGCAGCCATTTTGTCTTTTCAGAGAGAGTCAGCTGGAGTACAGGCAGTAGCATAGGGCGGGGGTAGGACATCCAGAGGGTTGACCTCCCACTTTAGGGTTGCTTCCTTACTGCTTCACCACCCTTCTCCCCTTGTAGCTACTGACTTGACCCTGCCACGTTGTATTCCTGAAGACCCTGGGCGCATGACCCGACCCAAAACCTAGAGTAAGGAATAGGAGTGGTTGAGGGAGACTGAACCGGAGGGTAGCTCAGTCTATTGCCCAGTAGGAAAGCCCTCATTGAGACTCTGGGAGTGTATGTCCAGGAAGAAGGAAGGTCCGAAGTTGAGGAGTCGAGTCTTGTGTCCTCCCCTTTCGGTTCTCTACCTGAACTGAGGGCCTAATTGCTCCACCCGGCAAATCAACCCCCCCCCCGTACCTGAGGTAAAAGACTGCCAAGCTGAGAGTAGCGGTTCACCCGGGAATAAAGACTGGGTCCAAGTGACTGGGGCAGTACCAGCAGGTGGTGTGGCCGTGAAGTGGATGCAGCCTGATTACTGCCTGGGCTGGCGGAAGGTGTTTAAGGACATTGTGACAGGAAAGTACTTTCCAGGACTGCGCTGGCTCGGCGGAGCGAACGCTGGTCCTGGAGAGGGGCGGAGCGAGGAAAGGAGATCTGCCGGAGCTGAGCGGGCTCGGTCGTGGAGCCACTGATCCCCTGCGCCTGCTCAGTAGTGCCGCTTCTTCCCAAGAGAGGCGGAGACAGCGCACGGAGAAGAAACGGGCGTGAGGCGATCATCGAATCTCCTCAATCTGTGCAGCCTTTTTCCCCCCCGGCACCGGCTCTGTGACTGAGTAGCTGGTCCGGCGGGTGAGGTTGGGCAAAGGGCGGACAAATACCTGCAGGTTCCGCTCCGAGACTTTGCCCACCATGGCCCAACACTGAAAGTAAGGAGCGAGTTGGGGGAAGTCAAAGAGCGGGAATCTACCGACCGGGGGTCCCGAAGTGTGGTTCCTCCCCGCTTTCCTAATTTAAGAAGTGGATAGTTAATCCAAGAGGCCTTTGAGACTTCTACAAGTGGCCCTAACATCCCAAGCGTATATGAAAGTTTCTAACGGCTGTGTTGATATATAACCCTTCTGTTACAGGGGAGGTGGAGAGAACCCTTGATAAAGTCAATGTGGGGTTAATGACCATTGTTCCTTGGTGCAGCAGGAGGAATAACCAGTAACACCCTCTCTAGGAAGCACAGAGGATGCTTGAACATACATAGTGGACAGACTGTGTTCTTTGAGAGCCCTTTTATTGGTTCCTATTGCATGTAAACTGAGAAGCAACTGATCATCTCCAACATTGAGTAGAGTATAGCAGCAATGTTTAAGGTGTATTATTACTGTACTGACAAATAATATAAAGAAGTAGGAGAGTAAATCATTATTTTTATAAACCAGAACGTATTTTCCTACAAATTTTGGTGTAGTGTCATTTTTGTATGGAAGGATGCTGAGTTACTTCAGGGTGGAACGCAAGCTTAACACTTTTGCCTCTAGGATTTGACTGTCTTACCCTAGGCCAGGCTACTCTATGTGACTTGGCAACCTCAGGTCCAACAGTGTTGCTCCCAGCTTCATTAGATCTTCATACGGTCATCTTCTAAAGATTCCTAGAATTTTCAAAGCAGATGTAGTGGGCACTGCTTTCTTTTCTGTGCATGTCCATTGGCTATAGAATGCTTCACCCTCTCATTGACGGGCTAGACCATCATTGTCTAATTGGTCTAACTTTTCCGTATGTCATGCACCTAGAGATCCTTGGTGATAGATTGCAATACAAACACCAAATAACTTAACCTAACATTAGCATACAGAAGCAACTTAACCTCTATATATTTATCTGTTTAATTGGCTGTAGGCACAGCTTCTCTAAAACCATGGCAACTAAAGTTCCCATGCAAATATGAAATCGTAATGGAAATTGGGCAGCCCTGTCACATTAAAACAGACAGTGACTCATGCTTCACCATTAACAGCAGAACACGCTAGATGGGATAGTAATGTCAGCAGAATAATCCAATTTTTCATTTACTTTTCGGCCATAATAAACTTATATTTTAAAAAGCATTTCTCAAACAGCCACGAAATCAGGCTTCATCAGCACTGAAACACTGGTCCAAACTGTAGGTAAAAGATAATTTGGGACTTCTCCTATACATAGAAACAGCACAAACATCCAATTATGTCACTGCATGTCAGGGTTAGCTTAGGAAAATGGAGGCAGTATAATAAAAACATTCACTCTTACGATGTACAATATCAGGCGGCCTTTCATGACAACCAAAACAATATCGATCGCACTTTATCTTCGTTATGGCTGGCAATGTACTCAGTAATAGCTACCAAATAACCTTAAAAACACCATGGGAGTGACTTAGCATTTGGTGAGTGGACTAGTAACCTTCTAGAGTGGCAGAGGCTCCAAATCGGTCAGGCCCCAGGTGACCCACCTCCCTATATGAGCTCCCAGCCATTTTAGAGGGAATTATTTTCTTAGGTGCTTCTGCTGCCTTGGTAAGAGCACTTATTCGACAACACTGTGAAATGGCAGGTCAGGCAGGATTGGTGGATTTGTAATGAAAAAAAAATCTAAACGCAGGTGTTCGTGTCTGAAGCAAAGCAATTGCCTTAATATGTAGGGTATTTTCACCCTGTGCTTGAGGTCACTACTGGTTGTGGCAGCCATGTCCTGCATGGCAGTCAAGGATGGAAGAATACTGTGCCTGAAATATTGTAAAAAAATAAATAAGGTGGGACTTCAAACATAATAGAGACAGCGGCTCACTGGTAGTTTATCTGTAGGCAAGGTGCTTTTAATGACAGAGCCGATGAGCCTCCTTTGTCAAAAAAACAGCCATTCCACTGACTCCAAGTGAGGAAGGGACTCACAAACACTGATATTTTAAGCATAGCATTTTAACACACTCCTCTAAATGAGGGTCTGTGTCTATAAGCTCTAGCCTTGTAGGTGCAGCCTTGCATACTTACATTGTCTTCTTTTAAATTATAGCTATTATCTATCCAGAAATCTTGAGAAACTAGAATCCTTAGAGGATCATGGATAAATGCGTTAAAACTCTTTGCAATTATTTTATGGCCCAGCCAAGTGCAATTTCCCGTATTCACTTGACTGTTTTGGTAATAAGAGGAATCCGAGACAAGGTAGCTAGTTCTGGGCCAGCATGTCCATCCACTGAGAACTACTATTCAATTAGGAGAATTCTAAGAACAGCCACAATTGCACAATCCACCCAAGATTACTGCTTACTTGTGAGAGAGTCTGGCAACTAAGCAAATCTACATGAGTTGTATTACTAGAAAAATGCAGAGAACGTTACCACAGAAATATTGTTTATTTGTAGATGATTGTGGATGTTTTGGAATGCATTAATAGACCGTTCGGACTAACACCTATTTTTAAGACTTTTTGTGTTTTTGTCAAAGAATTTTTTTTTTTTAAATGGAGAAAAATACGTTTTATTAGGGTGGCAATAAAGGAACAAATATCTCAAAAGTTATTTTTTTATTTTTCTTGCATGTCATGTGACTTCAAATACTTAGCATGTTACTCTTTCCCTGATGGATGATTTATAACATGCAATTCAATTCGTTTTAGGTTTCGGCCTGCGAAAGACTGCGCACATGCGCAGTCGAGCTGGGCGAGATTTAATGACAGAGTATTTTTCACTAGTGAGGTTAAGCCCCGCCCCTCTTTTCCATTTGCTGGCGTCACCGTTCATGCTAAACGGTGGCCAGCCATTGGAGAAGAGGTCCTAGTGACGTTCTTCTTTCTCTTTAAGCCCCATCCTTTTCAGACTGGGCTCCTTGACTTACTGCTGGCCTAAAAGGTTTCTTATCTTCTTTAAGGGTCCAGTTGGCCCCATAAAGAAGATAAGAAACCTTTTAAGTCAGCAGAAAGTCCGGCTGAGTCGACGGCAGAAAAAGAGAAAATGACGTCGTCATGGCGTGCGCTTTTTTTTTGCTATTCATGGCGAGCGTTTGTTTTCTTCAAATCTGCAAGTAACGTAGACGAAACTGGCTTGTGTGGCAAGTTGTTTTGTTCTGAACTGGATTCCAATTGAATGTTCCAGATCACAGTTGAGACCAGATTTGGAACAATTGCCGTGTGCTGTGCGTGCTTTTATTAAGAATGTGATAGGGGGCTAGTGCCTCAATAGATCATCTCAAGGTCCCCAGCTGATGGTAGCAGTCGAGGCGCGGGATTACCTCATATTGTTGTCTATTTTTGTTCCCCATCGCCCCCCCCCCCCCGGGCTGGATATCTTCTTCCCAGCAGCGGCGCATCCAGTGGTTTCCCACGTCCGGCCAGGATGTTCCTCCCCGCCCTCGCCTGTTGTTGGTCTGAGAAGTGGCCAGGCAGGCATGGCAGGGGCTCGGAGCCCAGGAGCAGCGAGGGCGGGGTAGCCCGAGCCAGGCGACGAGGAGGAGCCCCGCGCGTCACCGCGGGCCCCGCGACAGCTCAGCGGCTGCTGGAGTGCACCTAGCCGAAACGGTCTGCTTAGTGGGCAAAGGGGCTGCTGAACAGAAGGAACGGCGGCAGGGGGCGCCAGGGGGGACCGCAGTGGACGGCGGCTACTTGGACCTGAGCCGCTGAGGTGAGGAGGGAGTGGGCTGGGTGCACATGGGTTTCTGGGGCACAGAGAGACCTGCCGTGGACAGCAGCTTTGTAGGGACGGATTTAGCCGCCTGTTTCTTTACCAATAGCCCCCACAAAACGGTATTTAGAGAAAAGGAGAGTCTGAACTGTTATGTGTATAAAATTCACCATTCATGGGGAATAGTGTGGTGCACTGTGGAAACCCCACAGCCCCAGGACTTCCTTCCTGGCATCTCTTCTCTGCATAGGACTAAGTACTCCCTCCACATCCACAGTTGTTTTGCACACTTCATTTTGTCGTCTCCTAGCTAGCGCTGCTTTCGCTGTGTTGATGCAAGTGGGTGATGTGCATTCCATCTCTTGGAGGTACACCCGCTCCGTTATGTACCATTATGTGCCATGCATCCTGGGACCGATCTCAAATAACTTATTTCGCATAGCTTTCGGTGTAATCAGATTATTTATTTACCCATTTCCGTTACTTTCACGTGCATGTGGATATTGTATACTTGTGGTGATTTTAAAGATCCCCCTCCGACCCCTATAGTTATCTTTAGTTCTTCTATTTACTGGACCCTTCCATTATTATAACAGCATTATTTGGCTTGTGTACATGACAGAAGCGTCTCCACCAAAACACCTCTAAACCTGCTTCAGTCTCTTCATAATTGGACCGTCTCTTGTATGTGTTTGTGTGTATATGTGTATAAATCTCTATCCAAAAGGGGGGCTACATAAAACTAGCGAGATTAGCATACCTCCTACTGCTCAGTTATGTATACGCATTCTAATATATTGTACGGTCGTCATACATCCGAATTCTAGTCAATAAAATAGGAACAAGCACTCCTGTTGCTTATTTTAGTCTCTCGAACCAATTCATGTCCACAAATTATATCTGTGGTCCTGGCAGTTTGATAAGAACATCCACAGTTCTCACTACTCTCTGCATGCCCCCTATCTGTGGATGTCTGACGCAGGTCTCTACCCCCGCCTCTCTGGATAAGTTATCCTTGAGGTTCTCCGACGCCCCGCAACCTTTACTTCCACGGCCACTGCTTGTGCTCTAGTCAGTCACTCTCTGCCGGCCTGTGTATGCCACTCTGCTCTTTGGTAGCCTCATCTGATCCCTCTATGCCCCGAGCTTCTATTCCTATAAATGTCAGTGTCTCTCGCTCTCCCTTTCTGCCACTTCCTTCCTACCCCTCTTCTCTGTCTTTGCTAGTCTCTCCTTTGCACCCCTTAGCCCGGTACGTTTCCTCTTATTCCAGCATTTGCCTCAGTAGCCCCTCCTTACGGCCTCGTTTCTTTCCTCCCACAGTGTTTCTGCCCCCCTCATCTTACATTATCTTTCTCTCACTTTCCACCTGGTGCACGTTCTTGCCTGCTCTCCTTCACGCCATTTCTTATCCCACCGCCCACCTTTTTTGGTTCCCATTTCTCCTCCCAGCTCAATGTCTCTCTTCACCCACATCATCGCTTTCGCCACCTTTCCTGCTGTTTCGTATCCAGAGTGCTATGGGCCACAATTTTTTATTTTTATTTATTTTAGCGATTTGTATAGCGCCTGGTGACCCAAGGGCATCCCCGCGCTGTAAGGAGAATGTTTATCCTGTAAGGAGAGAGAGGGAGGAGGAACAGTTATTTCGGGAATAGGTGCGTTTTCAGTTTTTTGCGAAAGGTCAGGTAGCTGGCTTCCAGTCTGAGGGTGCGTGGGAGGGAATTCCATCTCGCGGCCGCTTGCACCGAGAATCGTCGGCCTCCGGTGCGGGTCCTTTTGAATTTGGGGACGTTGGCCAGGTGCTCACTGTCTGAACGGAGGGATATGGATGCTTTGTAGGGGGTGACCAGGCTGCTGAGGATAGTAGGGCCAGATCAGTTGATAAGTTTGTGTGTTGTACACATGGCTTTGAATTCCACCCTTTGGCGAACAGGGAGCCAGTGCAAGGCCTTGAGGGCTGGTTTTGCTGACACTCTCGAAGGAAGGTTCGTGAGCAGACGGGCCGCAGCGTTCTGTGTCCGCTGTAGTCTAGTCAGGGTGGCCTCTGGAGCGCCCAGGTAGACCATATTGCTGTAGTCAAGACGGGACAATACTAGCCCCTGGATAAGAAGTTTCCTAGAGGGAGGAGGTAGTAATGGGAGGATCTTACGGGTGGTGCGCATGAGCCCAAAACAGGTGCCAGCAGTTTTGGCCGCTTGCGTCTTCATGGTGAGCTCCGGTTCGAGACATACTCCAAGGGTTTTGATTTCACGCTTCGGGGAGGGGATTTCTCCGAATACGTCGGGCCAGACTGTTGGGGGGATGGTTGCCCATTGTTTTCCCAGGAGCATCACTTCGGTCTTAGATCCATTTAATTTTTAGTGATGAATCACTCATCCAGCTGTGTATTTGGGTAAGGCAGTTCGCCAGTTTCTCTGGGTGGTCGGCTAGTTGGGATAGAGAGACGACCAGTTGAGTGTCATCAGCGTAGCTTACCATTTTTATGTTAAATGGTGTCACCACGTCTTCCAGGGGAGCCATGTATGCGTTAAACAGCGTCGGGCTCAGGGAAGATCCCTGAGGGACCCCGCTTGTGAGGGGGAGGGTGGCTGAGTGGTAGATGCCGTCCCATACCTGGAACGTGCGTCCGGTGAGGAAGGATTCTGTCCAACTAAGTGCCGTCCCGGTGATCCCTGCTGCCGCGAGCCGATGGAGGAGGACACGGTGGTTGACTGTGTCGAAGGCTGCGCTGAGATCCAGGAGGATCACTGCCACTGATCCTCCTGAATCCAGTATGCGCCTTGCCTCCTCGATGACGGCGAGGAGGGCAGTATCTGTGCCATGGCCCGGGCGGAAACCAGTTTGGGATTCCCGTAAGATGTTGTTTGTTTCAAAGAACTGGGACAATTGTCTGTTGACCAGTTTCTCAGCTAGCTTGCTGATTGCCGGTAGGAGAGAAATTGGTCGATAGTTTCCCATGTCTGCTGGATCGAGCTGAGGTTTTTTAAGGAGTGCTTTTACCACCGCGCTCTTCCAGCTGGCAGGGACAGATCCCTGGGTAAGTGAGCTATTAATGAGCTCCGTGACCGTGTAGTCATGGGTTATTTGCCCCCAACCCCAAGTGACGTACTAATAATAGCTGTAATCCGAGTGTCACTGCATCAGCTGTGCACTGAAAGCTAACCCTCTGCTCGCCTCTTCCTGCCTCAGACCTCTTTCTTTTTCCACTTTTGCCTCCTCTTGAAGTCGCTGTGGCATGCATACATATATACATATGCATGGTATGTACATAAACGTTTAAAAATACACTAATAAATGCAAAGCTGAAAGCGACCTAATTACAAACAGAATTGCTTAAGCGTAACTAAAGCAGAGACCGTTGCATTGCAAATGCTTCTTTTTTAGGTCTCGCGACCTATCGATGCGCGCAAGCGCATCGAGCGGAGCGAGAATTCAAGTCGGCAAAATCCTCGTCAAACCAAAGGGCTTTCAGCCGCGGTTTTCTTTCAGTTCACGTGAACCACGTGAACGCGCATCAGGCACTCCTCCCACACCTCACGGACATCTGTTCATTTCTCCTGCACAAGGCTCGCAAAAGGCTCTCCTCCCTCCCCACATCAAAGGCATCAATCACCCTCCCACAGGCTTCCCCAGCGCTGCCCCGCCCCCTGCTTCACAGCCAGGCCATCTGTTCCCTGCCAGACCTCTCACACCTCCGTCACAGCATGCCTGTTTATGTGGTTGTAATTATTCATGGCCGGCCGCAGGCCGGCCTTACACTTTTAAACTGTTTCTTTCTCAATGTTTCTTACAAGCGCCATTCCTTCATTCATCTTTGTTTCTTTCTTTTCTTCCCTTGTGTTCGCTTCCCTTTTTTCCTTTCCTCTGCCCTTTGTACCTTTCTGCTCTTGTCTACAAAAGCGATCGCGAAACCGATCGTTTTCAGTCCCGCTTCAAACAGCCCCTTTAACGTGATCCCCCCCTTGCTGTAAGTGCAGTCCTCTTGAGTAAATGACAATCTCTTTCTCTTCACGTTGCTAACCTGAACTCTTTAAATAGGTTTTGGTGAAAAGAGACACACAGTAAGCTCATCTTTTAATGTATTTGGGCTAACCATGGCTTCAGTACTATCTCGTTTCAGATCGTGGGAGGGAAAAATGTTTTGCAACATTTTTTATTGTAAATATCAGGTGTCACCGAGACAGCACTACACGTCACTCCCTTTGCCAATGTTAAAGGGATGAAATTGAAATGTTGAGCGGTTCCAACCATGACTGAAACTTGTGACATTCGAACTGTGTACAAATCTCTGTGGCAAGTTCCTTATCTCACTGAGCTGTCTTACCAACTCTAAGGTAAAGGCAGTGTTTCCTAATGTTCGAAAAGTAGCCCGAGCGTAGATGAATAGGTAAACCACTCAAACCAGTCCCTATTCTGCCATTTTATACTGACGCGACTTCTTTAAACCTAGCGTCTCCTTTGTTTGATAGGGAATTTGATTTCTCAGCTGAAAAGAGGCAGATGAGTCGAGCATGCGTGCAGCGCGGTGCAGTCCGGCCGCTTGTCAGAGTTTGACGGGTTACATTTTTCAACATCTTTCTTCGCAGCAGGAGGTCGGGTGGGCACATTTTTTGTTTTCAGTAAAACAGTCTTCCCTGACCGACCGGTGGAGCTGGTTTCCCGGAAACGAGGGTCAGACAGAGTCAGCACTGTTGCCTTCCCCCGTCGCATGAGGATGTCATGTTCACACCCCGACAAAGGCACGCACTCCACACCAACCCCAACCAAGCGTAGCAGGCGCCAAGAACAACTGCTCTGGGGTTCAGGGAGCGTTATGTGTGACATGCAAGGTAGGAAACATGCTGCTGCACAAACCTGTGTGAGCATGAATCTACTACCGTTTTGTTTGCACGTGGGTATTTTGCGTTCTTAACTTTAGTTTTTCTTCTTATGTTAATTGTTAATACACCTGAATTAAATGGAATTAAAGGTACACGCCTTGCATTTTAGTCACAAACATTAGTTAAGGATGCCCTCGTCCTCCTGTCCGATCTCTGTATGATAAGCTCGTTGTTTTACATTTTAGGGCAGGGCGGCGGACGTACACAAGAAGGGAACGCTGCTCGTCTCATCCTGTGTTGCAGACTTCACCCCCTTGCTTTCTATCTCTTCAGACACTTATCTGATTTCCTCTTGCATTGTTTCGCCAACAAGTCTCTTTCTCTAAAACTGTGTCCGAGAGTTGGAAGACCCATGTGTACGCTCTGAAGTGGCCTCAGTCATCACCCGAGTCATTCAATAATAAACGAGTAGGTCCGGGTGAGATCTGTCACCTGCCTGGCCCGGGCGTGCCCGTTCTTTTTTCCATCTCTTGCTAAATATAGATCCTGCAGGGCAGATGGCCCCATCTGGCCGCCACGCACTCTGGTAGGTTTCCACTTCTTAGAACCAAGAGCCATCTTCCACATGGGGGACAAGCAGAGAAATGATACCAGTGTTTACTATTCAAACCTGCTGCCCAGCTATCGCTGCACGGGATTTAATATTTTTATAGTGTGCAACAGGGGGGCTCACTTTTGGTACTGGAGTATTTTTTTCAGGCTGGAGGCAGTGCTCCTGATAATAAAAGCATACTTTGACTTGACTTGATAATCATATTACAGGATAGGTAATATTTAGCTCAGTGCTTAATTTGGAAATAAATAAGAGCCAGAGACCTAGTCATGAGGCCACTGCAGCTTGCACCACCCATGGCCTCTGCCAGCGCTGCCAAGTGTGACAATTGAGACTGTTCCCAGCCCCTGAAGCTATAAGAATGGCTTGGGTGAGGTGTAGTCTTTTTCAATGCACATTCAATTAATAAACTACTGTTTACCACAACCACACCTAACCAAACACACACAACCACACACGCACAACCACACGCACACCCACACACACAACTACACAATCACACCCACATACACACAACCACACACACAACCACACGCACAAACACTCCACATAATTTGACATCAATCCACATAATTCAACTCAACAACACAATAACACAACACACCACATACATCTAATCCACACTACAGAATTCCACATAATGCCACAAAATTCTACAGCACACCACTTAATTAAACTCCATCACATACCATTCCACAACACAAAATACCATTACACATAATTACTCAATAACACACAATCCCACTCCACACAATTCAAGTAAACTCAATACCACATAATTACTACCCACAACATTCTACCATGCCACACCATTTCACTACACAAATACAATTCACACCACACATTTTCACGCCACACAATTCAACAACTAACAATTCCAATCCAACCCACATAATTCCACTACACACCACATGCATACGCTCCATAACACATGGCTAAAAAACATTGCCATTTACAATGCCATTAGCTGTAACTCAAATAAATCCGAGACCTATTGCATTTCTAATAGGTCTCGCAGTAGGAAAGTTGAAGCTATTGGTTTTGTAAATGACAAACACCTTTATGTTTTTAAAATGAAAACAAAAATAAAAGGCATTGTTATTTGCAATTGTAATAGCTCCAACTTTCCTACTGCGAGACCTATTGGCAACGCCAGTGCTTGTTTTCCTGGTGAGTTTTCCTAAACCTCTTTCCTAAAATCAAATTTCTTTTCATGTCATCATGTCCTCTGTCCAACTTGCGCCCTTCCCACATTTTCCAAGAATAAGTAAAGCCTGAGCTGTTAAAAGAGAATGCATGCCTCATAATTCTGTACTATCTTTTTTAAAGAATGGCTTATTGCACACTTGCCCTATGCTGTTCTTTGATTCCCAAATGATCGACAAAAGAAAACAAAAACAGCACCATGCTGCCATGTAACAATTTACCCAGGTGCTAAGATCTGAGGACTTTCTTACACAAAGAGCTCAATTCATGGATACAAATTTCAATTTACATTAGTATGAAATGTTGGAATTTGTGGGGGAAAAAATCTGTAAATTCAGAATAATAAACTTACTGCAATCATCATTTACACAAAATAGGGTAGGTGTGGGGAAGGGTTGGACACAATGCAGAGCATCTAATACACAAGGAAATGCATTATCATTGTGCAACTCGCAAGCCTCCTCTCGCTTACATCAATTCCGAATCTCAAATCTCTGAAATGCTAATTAAGGGCACTTGAAAAGATAACTTCCAGGTGTTGTGATGTTCAAACCATTGGCAGAAGCCTGCTGTGACCAGGTGACCTGTTGTGCGCAACACAGTGTAATGCAAAAATATGGGCAAACAGCCTTATAGAATCTCCTCCAATCAATGAAAGCACAAATTCAGAAAACAATGTTTCAAAGGGTAATAAACCGCTGTCATTCCAGGTCTTAGAATGATTTTGGCTAAAGAGGAGCACTTCGTAAGGGGGGATTTATATATCAGTATGTCGTTGAGACTGCAGATGTGAATGGCAGTATTGGCTCCTAAAAGATATATAATTAAACATGATGTCCTACCATGTGTTGAAATAAACAACGTGTGTGGTTGCTATAATTGGAGATGACGTGATAAAAACACTTTATTGGAGAATAAACCAGAGCGTATGTGGTGGAATTTTAAAACACACACAATCAAATAGATTTATACAGAAAGAAGAGCAAAATGTTGCTTCACTTCCATCACATGAGTTAATTAATTCTAGTATCCAAACAGCTGCATGTTTCCATTAGGAACACAGACGTGTTTTTCTATTTATTATTTAATTTGTGCCGCAGTTTTATCTAAATTACTTTTGCTGCAGACTTTTTGAAAATCTTTCCATCTGCACACAGGGAATCAAAGGCTTAATTCACATGACACTATGATATGTTAACTGACCTGCATCTCTCAATAAGTCAGGTGATTTATTGCACCAAATGTAATAAGTAAAGTGTTAATTGAACTGACATGTTAAGAAGCTTAGGGCTACTCAAATTCAATCTCACCTTCAAACTTTATAAAGAATGACAATATGCAAATGGTCCAAAGAGCTCCTAGTTGTAAAATTCCACAATTTACGTCCGGGGGATACAAAAGACATTCTGGTACAAGTGTACAAGATGCCCAAAATGCCAATGCCCCATATAATGCAGCCAATCAGAAACTCAATACAGAACCACTAGCAACCGCAATCAACAGCAGAAAAATAGTGATACATATTGTTTATTTACTAGCTTGAAAACAACATGCTTCTGAAATGCAAGAAAATAGTGATGCTCATGTCCTTCCAATGCTCTATGGCAAGCCTCTGCATGCTGGACAGTAGGATCATTGGTATCACCAGTCTAGTTTAAAGGTATCCAAAATATTTAAGAGGCATTTATTAGCCCAGTTTCTTCAATACTGAACGCAACAGGAATCAGCGACATTTGCCCAGAAGAAAGCTATCAACCATCAGAAACTAACCAACCCTTCTGTACAAGATACCCAGATGGAGAGACCCTGCTTTCACCGAAGGAAAACCCCTTTTGGTTCAGAGATATAGAGATCTCTCGCACACACCAACTAAAAGAAATTTAGAAAACCCTTACAGTCCTGCTTCTTAATGGCTCAGATGCTCGTTTCTCCATGTGCAAGAGTTAATTATAACTGGTAATTATGAACGTTGGAATACAAAATAAAGTTCCTCCTTCCATCTACAGTTCTCCAGCATTGGTTTATTTATTTACTTGAGTCAATGCACAACCTAAGACTCCGAGTTCCTGCCAACACTTCAGTAACTTGTTTCCTTTCCAGTAAAGAATTGAATTGGTAGTTTGGTCTGCCCTGTTCCCATGATGCACTGGGCCAGGGTCAGACTAATTTGCATGTAGCCAGGTTCTGAACTGGGATGGTGCAGTGAGCTAAAAAACGGTGATGGATCAAGCCCTGATCTTTTGACTGGGTAGGAGTGTTCTGCTTAATTCAGATACTCTGTCCATCACCACCCCCTTTTGAATCAACACTTCAGTAACAGGCACTACTTGAACTTACAAGTAAAAGTAAGTCTCTTTTTCCTCCTCCGGCAATAAATCTTTCTTCGATTCTCATACTCAACCCAGAGTGATTGGAAGTACATGTTATATAAAAAAAAACACAAGGTGAGAGAGGCTGGTCTTATGTGAACAGGTATCAGACACTGGTGAAGATATAGCAGCTCCTTCATCTTGCAGGTCTGCACATCTGTGGATCAGGCTCAGAGGGCCGCTATCACTAAAATGCTTTTATGGAAGGTGCATTCATTACTCTGGAGAACAGGGTTGGCATTTAAAAGGCCATGCAAGCCATAATCGACGCTGCGTTGTCTCGACTACGGCAACGCACTCTACGCCGGAATAAACAAAAACCTCATCCGCAAGCTACAGAACATCCAGAACGCCGCCGCAAGACTGGTCCTCAACCTGCCAAAACACTGCCACATCTCCCAGCACCTGCGCACACTCCACTGGCTCCCCGTCGAGGCGAGAATCACCTTTAAAATGCTCACCCACGCACACAAGGCCCTCCACGGCACCGGACCAGCATACCTGAACAGCCGACTCAAATTCCACGCACCCCAAAGGACCCTACGATCAGCCCAGCTTTCCTACGCTGTGGTCCCCCGCACCAGAAAGGCCAGATCGGGAGGCCGCTCCTTCTCCTTCCTCGCGGCCAAAGCATGGAACGCCCTTCCGCTCCACCTCAGACAGACAACATCGCTCCCCATCTTCGCAAGAAACCTCAAAACCTGGCTCTTCGACAGACCCCATCCTTGATGGAATGGAACCTGCACCCCCCCAACCCCCCCCCACCCCTAGCGCCTTGAGACCCTTACGGGTGAGTAGTCGCGCTTTAACAAACTCCTGATATAAGATAAGGGTTGACCCTTATTACTTTGGCCCAAAACTACAAACAACTGATCCGAAGCTCAAACATTGTTGGTTCTTTAGAGATGAAACAATGCAACGCCTGAAGAGAGATTCTGGCCTGAATATTTGATTCTCGGAAGAAGGGCTGCAGAATCACAGGCCTGCGAAAACGGTTTTACTTGTACCCTGTGTAGTAATTTCGGGTTGTTCTCGAGCGAAAATGTTATTTTATTGTAAATACTGAAATCTCCACTCAAACCAAGCAAGGGCGAGCAAATAGAAGAAACTATTTTTTTGAAGGGAAACTTTTTTGTAGAGTGGTTCAAATGGAGGTTCTAACAATCTGGAGATATCAGTAGAGATCCAGGTTTCTAGTTTTTGTTTCACTGCAGGCAGATTCTAGACTAGCCCAATAAAAAAAACCAATGATCTTTTTGCTAAAAAGAGTGACTGGGCACTTCAAAGTTTATCTAAATACGGATTTGGCTGAAAGGTAAATCATCACCAAACTGTATTTGAGTCCTAATTTGGTAAAAGGCAGAAAATAAGGAAACAGGTGATGCAGCTTTTAAGAACAGTTTTAATATTTCCCTATTGCACCAACGCCAAAATAATTTTCAGTTCAGTTGTTTGTCTTGGCAGTGGAAATGAATCCTGCAGGCTGCCAGGAATTGGAACTGTTGGAATTTCATAAACTCCGGAGCCATGCCATCAAATGTAGCCGGCTGGGATCGATGCCCAAAAATGTAACCCCTTCTTGGCTTTAACAGCAAGACATGCCTTCTGTGTGATTGAGGTTTTCTTTAACAGATGATGCATATGCGTGTGCCCCTATTGCCTCACCCATGCTGGGGCTATGTTCAGGGGGCATGCTTTCTTCCAGTCAGGACCCTCAGGTCAAGAGTGAGGTGGAAAGGCATATGAAAACAGCTCCCATCAATCCAACAAACCCTGTGCCCCTTGTTGCCAGAAAATGCTGGTGAAGACATGGCATTTCTTGTTTTCTCTGGTTGCTAAGAGGTCCAAAAGGGATTCACCCCATTCTGTGAACATGGCTGGCTGTTGCCAAAAGTTCTGCCCTGCAGAGAGAGAGAGTCCAGCCAGCAGTTTAATTTTCCTGACACGTGTCCTGCTGAGATAGATGCCACACTGTTGGCAGCGGAGTTGTGCTCCTTCTAACAGACACATGCTGTCCCATCCGCTTCCTGATATGACACATTGGTATCCTACTGTTGGTTTTCACCATCACTGTGGCACAGGAGATAAAAATGCCTGCAGTCGAACTGTTCTTAGATAGATTTTTTTTGGGTGGTGGGGGGGCAATGGCTTCTGCAAAAATAACTTTCAAAAGTGACCCCAACATCAATGTAGGTCTGTGTATTGAACATGATTCAAATAGGTGGGACCTTGTACAATAGGCTGAAAGAGGGATTACAGGCATTGTGTCACAAATGCAGTGAACATTTAGGATGAGATGTGGCTGAACGCCCAGAGCTGCCAGCCCTGGAACTGGGGAACCAGTTTCAGGTTCTGGCCTTGGCTGAACATCCTGCGATTCTGGTCAAATCACAATCTCCCTGTGACTTAAAGAAAACCAATCTGTAATGTAACCTGGTGCTAATGTGAAGCGCTCTAATCCCTGTGGGTCAAGTTCACAATATACAAGTAAAAAACAAAATCTGATCTGGACTAGGTTATCAGAGTTGCTGTCTACTTGCTTCCACTTGTTCTCTAGGTCCTGCAGTAAAAGCATCAAACACAGATGGTAGGAAAAATGAATACAGAAGGACACTGGACATTTAAAATCATCTGATGGTGCAGTTGTTCAGTCCTGTGAAGAGGGATGTTAGGTCATTTAGCTTTCAACTGTGTTTTAAAATAGTGGTCCCATCGTTCTGGATGGTTTACTATATTATTTATTTTAAAATATGCTGCGATTAATTACAGTTAAAGGTAGTCCTGTAAAAGGTACACAGTAATCATTTTATAGGGAATTATCTAATGTTTTAAATGTGTTTTACCATTCCAATACATTTGACTCGCAATAAAAATTGTAATTGTAATTGCATTTATATAGCGCTTACTACCCCTGACGAGGCAATGAAGTGCTTTACAGTGAGTAGCACGCTACTCCAGAACCCAAGGTTAGTGGATCATCCAGTGGAAAAATGTTGGTTACTACGATTATTCATGAGCTCTTTAAAAAAAATAAAAAAAACATTGAATGCATTTACTTCAGTTACTTTGCGATAAATTATATTAATACAAGTTAGGTATGATCATGAATGGTGGCTATGTGGTTTCAGGTGAATGGTTGTTGAGATAGACAGACTGGGGGAGATTAGATAATGTTAGGTTTAAGGAATAGGGTTTTAAAGCAGGAGAGGTTGTGATCTATGAAATGAGGTGTCAGCCTTTCGCAGAATTACAATAAGAGAATAAGACCGGCATAAGACAGAGAAGGCAATATTAAGATATAGAAACCAGGCGAAGGAGGGAATGTACAAAGAGGGTCACTGAAGAAAGAAAGGAGAGAAATCAAGCCTAAAGCAATCAAGTGGAATTAAGTCAAGTTCAGTTTTTAGGTCTTGTCTAGACAGTGCTTGCGCTGTCTCTTCGAGAAATGCTGTATTTCAGCTATGGACTTGAAGCTCCATCCACTTTTCGCCCATCTTTTCAATTGGCTTCTGTTACTGTCCTTTGTAAAAGGTTGCTTTTGTTTTGCCAATAGGCTTAGTAGTCCCCCCTTAGCACCGCATTTTCTCCTTTTGTAACCTTCCATGAGGACTGGCCCTTTTATTTGTGTTGTTACTCTGGATTTTTAGGTTTCGACTTTGGCGAGGGGCGAAGCCCCTCCCAATCGAAATCTTTTGTTTTTAGTAGTGAGGTTCGGACCGCCTCTGCCTCTCATTGGCTAGCTCCATAAATGGAGGCTAGCCATTGGGAGGCAGAGGCTGTCAATCGCGCTTTCTCACGAAAACGCGATTCGGGGGCGTTTCTGGTGCTTTTTTAAGCCCCGCCCCTTTGTCCCGGGCCGCGCTGCGATTGGCTGCCGGCCCGGGACACCCCCGTGATGTCATTCCCGGGCCGCGCTGTGATTGGCTGCCGGCCCGGGACACCCCGTGACGTCAGCCAATCACAGCGCGGCCCGGGACCTGACTTGTTTTCCATCTCCCCGACAGTCTCCAATACCTCTACACTGGTATCGTCACCCTCTGCCCCTTCTTACCTGAACCATCCTGACAACTTCCGCAGCAGATTAAACTTGGGAGGTTTGTATTCGTCGTCCTTGATTGATAAAGGTAACATCTTAGCAGAGAGCGCCTGCCCCCCTCCTGCCCCTGTGCAGTGCGCCCTCTATAGCACACCACCCTGTTCCCGGCAGGGTTCCTATATTCGAAGCTGCTGTACAGTCAGTCACACTCTGCCCATGTCTGTGCTGCCGACAAAGAAAAGGGACGAAACACAACACTTGGCAAAAGACAGGGAAGCACAACGAGTGTATTTCCGTGTTAATAAGTGTTCATGACCGAGATGGAGTATTACCGTCATTTATCGGAAAGTTCGGGTCAAAATTACAGGAATATCAGTATGCATCATTCAATAAGAAGTAGGAAGATATGGTTAGTTTCTTGCATCATTATAACGGTTTAGTTAATGCATAATAATAACAAAAGGAAACATGTTTTATGTATTAGATATGTGCCACATTAAATGGAAGTCTGCACGTTCTTATATACACGGTATAATATGTCCGAATACTGATCAGAGATGGCATTTCCTTAAAATATCTTAATTGAAAAATGGACGCTAAGCATATCCACAGCCTGGTAAAACATACCAGGCATACCTGCCAGGGTAGCCCTTCTTCTATGTCAATACCGGTACATTTAGCGTCTCGAGTCCTTTACATCTTCGGCCATATTCTAAAAGGAATTTTTCATTGGCAATGAGACTGCACTTAAAAAACAGCTCTCAGTCTAAGAGTCGGTTTGATTTTATCGCGGGAGACGCTACTGTTGAGTATCAAAGTACGTTTCTACAATATTGTAATTTAAAGTATTAAGAATTTGTATTACAAGTTTCCGTCGCTTTTCCTACTTGGTTTAAAACGTTGCTATTGCTAGTGGAGTGGTTTCGTTTTCTACAAATTGGTGGAGTTCCTGGCTGTGTTTGCGGCGTCCGGTTTATGAACGAACTGGCCGCTGTAAGATGGTGGTCACATCATACTCGGACTCAAACGTGGGCGCAGAGTGTACTTGTTTCCTGCTGAAGCCGCCAGCTCACCCTAGTGTTCCGTGACGTAAACACCA
This sequence comes from Lissotriton helveticus, assembly GCF_964261635.1. Lineage (NCBI taxonomy): Eukaryota > Metazoa > Chordata > Amphibia > Caudata > Salamandridae > Lissotriton > Lissotriton helveticus. Next base: position 1,351,945,147 of record NC_136059.1, on the reverse strand, counting down.
TACTGCCTTGCTGAAACACGATAGAAAAGACAGGGAACAGGCAATCGCCCTCCACAGTCTCATCATGCCTTGTTATGTAGACAAAGTATCACAAAAAACAAAACACTCTGTATAACAGGTGCTTATTCGTATGCTATTTGATTATTAATGTAATATTACACTATTTGCCAAATATTATGAATACCGATTTGGCTTACAGTTTGTACACTAAATAGAAATGTGTTATAAAACCTCAGAATTTATTATTTCACTGTGTATTCACTAATTATCATAAATCCTTTCGATGTCTGTCAGAACGTTTAGGTACGTATGAACTGACTAGCGTGGAGGTCCCTTACAACATGGTTACCTCTTGCTAACGAGTACATCCACATCCCATTACGTGGCCATTCTTGCCCTACGTCTGTTTCCAAGTTACCGGCATAAACCAATGAAAACTGCTTCCTGCCCCGGGGCTGCTCAGCTGTCAGCAGGGTTTGTTGCGACCGCAGAGTGAAGGCTGAGCACCCTGCTGTTGTTTACCTCTGAGAGGCGCGAGGCATCAGTCGAACTGAACAAAAAGCGAAACGCGTCCTAAGCCTATGCTAGGTAGCGTCCCCTGCCGCTGTACAACTATTTGTAGTTTTTACAATGCGTCTAGAGTTTCCTACCTTCTGATAACTGAACCAAAACTGTAGAAGAACTTTTTATTTTTTTATTTTATTTAAACTAGATTGCCCTCGGTCCTTCAAGATGGTAACTCTGCAGTTGATTCTTCCCTTCCTGTCGGTGGGGGATTTTTCTAACCTCTCTGAACCTGAGGGACGCGTATTTTCATGTGCCAGTGCACCGGGACTCGCAGAGGTTTCTGAGGTTCTGTGTGGGAGACGAACATTTCCAGTTTCAGGTATTGCCCTTTTTAGGTTTCGAGTGGCGAAAGATGCGCACTGCGCAGATTTTCGGCGCAGCCGAAATCTTATGTCTACAGTATGTGGCTTGGGAATCCGCCCTCTGTTCCATTGGCTAGCTCCATAAATGGAGGCTAGCCATTGGAACAGAGATCTGTCCGTCAATTGCGGAGCAGATTCGGGGGCGTTCCCGATAATTTTAGGCTTTCTGCCCACGTCATGCAGCTGTGGGCGTGTTTATTATTATTTTTTGTACAGCTTTGTTTTCGTTCCCGCCCCCCTCCCGCTGTCTGTGAGCCCGTTCCCGCCCCCCCCCCGCTGTCCGTGAGCCCGTTCCCGCCCCCCCTCCCGCTGTCCGTGTGTAAATAATAGTTGGCGTGTTCTGTCACTAGTCGGCACATGATTGATTTTTGTCTGGTATTTCCTCACCCACCGGAAGTGTAGCGCTCTGAAGCCCTGCTGGGGGACGTCAGCGCTTTATCACTTAATAAATAAGCCCTGGTCGTGGAATGTGGATTCAGATGACTTAATGTTTTAGGAGAGTACAGAGGGGTTTCTCGGGAAGCATTGGGCTCAAGTCCCTACCCCTGTCTTTATACCTGCTCACTCATTGAAGAACTCGAGACCCCGCCTTTCTCTCTCTGGGACCGGACAGTCCCTAGTAAGGCCCCCCTATGACTGTTCAGACAGAGACGGGTTCTGTGCCCCGCCCCCTCCAAGGTCCCGCTGTGCTTCGTAGCCTCACAGGGTGCAACAGATCTCAAAGCTGGCAGGTCTGGATGTCCTAATCCGTGGGTGGGCATTTGTGATTGTTTTTAAGAAGGCCCGGGCTGCTTTTTCTGCGTAAAAAGTGCCCCATCTTCCTCGTCTTCATTCATCCCTCTTGACCTCAGTGTGCATTTTGAATGTTGGTAAAACTCGTATTTATCCCCCGTATATTTTAATCTGGGGAACTGATGAGTAGTTTCCTGGCGATAATAGCAGTATGAGCAAAACCCAGTGTTTTATCGGCTGTTTTTGCCAGGATTTCAGAGTTATTTGCATGACATACATGCAGTGTAAGTGGGCAGTGCTTCGCAAGAGGTGGGAAGGCGCTATACAAATAGTTCCGAAATGGTGTCTGTCACTGTTCTGATCTGTGGTGACTGGACTTTTGGGAAGGAAGGTTTAGCTTCCCAGAAACGCGTGAGGAGGGTTTGTGGTCTGCTTGCACACACATAAGTGGGAGGTTCTGCCAATCGCATGGGAAGAAAGGACATGACGCACTAGATGGAGAGTTTGATTTATGTCCGGAGGTGCTTTGGGGGCTGGTGACATTAAACACCGTCTCTGGGGGGGGGGGGGCATTCAGTCTTGATGGCACTGCTGTGACTGGGGCAGGGCTTGTTCAAAGGGCAAACAATGCATGCATTGCAGACGGGTCACTCGCCTAGGTAAAGCTGGGAGGGCACTTTGTCCCTTACCACAGTCAATTCTAATGCGTCACTTACTCTCAACAATGGCAGGCAACTGGGCGAGAAGTGAGATTAATGGCGCTTTGTATTTACTTGGGGTAGTCCAGACACATTTATTGCCGAAGTCTCTCTCTCCCGTGGACTTGCAAGTGCGCCCAACTGTTTACCTGCATCAACTGAGTCTGCGCCCTGCCCTTCCGCCTAGATTATGTACATTTTGCAGCTGTTTTTAGAGGCAAATAAATGCATGACAAACAACGGGATTTTAGTATAAAATATGTGATCAAGCAATTCAAATCAACAGCCAAGTGCTTACTATCGCCGACCCCCGCGTATAATGGTAGCAAGGTGGTTGGTGTATGTGGGGGTGGGGGGGTACGCGTTTCATTTGTTCACCGGCGTGTACTTACTCGTCCAAAAGTGTTTGGGGGTCAATGTCCCGTTGCTCGAATTACGAAGGGAAACAAGAAAAATAAAACAGTTATATGGGGATTCTCGGTTGTAGATTTCTCATTAACCATAGTTGGTCTGATCGCTCAGTTAACACTCGGGCCTTGATTTAAATTTACCAAAGCAGTGTTTAAATTGTATATAGTGCTTTATAAAAATGCATTAAATAAATAAATAAAAACAAGGCGTCAACGAGCTTTACAATGCTATAGCATACTACTCCGGAACTCGAAGTTTGTGGTCGGTCTAACCACTAACGGGCGCAGAGTGCAGAGTGCGCAGAGTGCAGATTGTGAAGTAGTGAGTGCAGAGTGTGCAGAGTAGTGATTGAACAGTAGTGAGTGTACAGACTAGTGAGTGCAGAGTGTGAGTGCAGAGTGCAAAGTGAGTGTGCAGAGTATTGAGTGCAGAGTAGTGAGTGCAGAGTAGAGAGTGCAGAGTAGAGAGTGCAGAGTAGAGAGTGCAGAGTAGAGAGTGCAGAGTAGAGAGTGCAGAGTAGAGAGTGCAGAGTAGAGAGTGCAGAGTAGAGAGTGCAGAGTAGTAGTGAGTGCACAGTAGTGAGTGTGCAGAGTAGTGAGTGCAGAGTGCAAAGTGAGTGTGCAGAGTAGTGAGTGCAGAGTAGAGAGTGGAGAGAGGTGAGTGGAGAGTGGTGAGTGGTGAGTAGAGAGTGCAGAGTAGAGAGTGCAGAGTAGAGAGTGCAGAGTAGTAGTGAGTGCACAGTAGTGAGTGCACAGTAGTGAGTGCGCAGACTAGTGAGTGCCGAGTGCAAAGTGAGTGTGCAGAGTGCAAAGTGAGTGTACAGAGTTCAGAGTGCAGAGTGGTGAGTGCAGAGTGCAGAGTGACTAGGGAGTGCAGAGTTCTAGGGAGTGCAGAGTGACTAGGGAGTGCAGAGTGCTAGGGAGTGCTAGGGAGTGCAGAGTGACTAGGGAGTGCAGAGTGACTAGGGAGTGCTAGGGAGTGCAGAGTGACTAGGGAGTGCAGAGTGCTAGGGAGTGCTAGGGAGTGCAGAGTGACTGCAGAGTGCTAGGGAGTGCAGAGTGACTGCAGAGTGCTAGGGAGTGCAGAGTGCTAGGGAGTGCAGAGTGACTGCAGAGTGCTAGGGAGTGCAGAGTGACTGCAGAGTGCTAGGGAGTGCAGAGTGACTGCAGAGTGCTAGGGAGTGCAGAGTGACTGCAGAGTGCTAGGGAGTGCAGAGTGTTAGAGAGCGCTAGGGAGTGCTGAGTGACTAGGGAGAGCTCGGGAGTGCTAGGGAGTGCTAGGGAGTGCTGAGTGCAGAGTGGTGAGTGCAGAGTGCAGAGTGACTAGGGAGTGCAGAGTTCTAGGGAGTGCAGAGTGACTAGGGAGTGCAGAGTGCTAGGGAGTGCTAGGGAGTGCAGAGTGACTAGGGAGTGCAGAGTGACTAGGGAGTGCTAGGGAGTGCAGAGTGACTAGGGAGTGCAGAGTGCTAGGGAGTGCTAGGGAGTGCAGAGTGACTGCAGAGTGCTAGGGAGTGCAGAGTGACTGCAGAGTGCTAGGGAGTGCAGAGTGCTAGGGAGTGCAGAGTGACTGCAGAGTGCTAGGGAGTGCAGAGTGACTGCAGAGTGCTAGGGAGTGCTAGGGAGTGCAGAGTGACTGCAGAGTGCTAGGGAGTGCAGAGTGACTGCAGAGTGCTAGGGAGTGCAGAGTGTTAGAGAGCGCTAGGGAGTGCTGAGTGACTAGGGAGAGCTCGGGAGTGCTAGGGAGTGCTGAGTGACTAGGGAGAGCTCGGGAGTGCTAGGGAGTGAAGAGTGACTAGGGAGTGCTATGGAGTGCAGAGTGCTAGGGAGTGCAGAGTGCTAGGGAGTGCAGAGTGCTAGGGAGTGCAGAGTGCTAGGGAGTGCAGAGTGACTAGGGAGTGCAGAGTGGCTAGGGAGTGCAGAGTGGCTAGGGAGTGCTAGGGAGTGCAGAGTGACTGCAGAGATTAAGCTAATGGCAATGTAAATGACAATGCCATTTATTTATCTGTTTTCAAAACCAACACATAAATACAAATTTTGTCATTTATAATGCCAATAGCTCTAACTTTTCCAAAGGCGAAACCATTGCATTGTAAATGCTTGTTTTAAGACTGTGAGCACTATTCTTAAAGGGCTTTCTCCTGCCTGCAACCGCTTCCATATGCTCAGAAGAAGCGGCATGCTATGGGAGGCGCCATGGGTAAGTAAAACCTTTTTATTTCTTTTACTCAAATGGGCCACGCTTTAACTTTAACATGGTACACTCTTTACTTTAATATGTATGGGTGCCGCGCATTATCACGCCGCCCGCTTAATTTAGTTTAATATACACAGGCGCCACGCTTGATCACCGAGTCCCGCCTAATTTAATATGCACAGGCGCCACGCCACGCATGATCACGGGGCCCGCTTAATTTAATATGCACGGGTGCTTTGATCATTATTGTTTTTTCATCATCTGCAGTCAATTATCGGTGCGTGAGGTCACAAATATGGTTTAAAATAGACATGGGATGGGACATGCCATAAAGTAAAGATAGCGTTACTAAAAATTACATCACGTATTCGTCCATTTCCTGAAGATTCTCTATTCTATTAACTACCAGTAGGTACATGCTGTTTATGGCCAGCTGAAATCTTTGCCACATTCATAAGTGACGAAATTTGCAGTGGTGGCCTCAGGCATATGATCTAGCTTTGCAAGCGAAAAATGAGAACTGACTCCAAACACCAAATATTCACATGGTGATAATCACAAGGCGAGAATGATCTGAGAAAACATAGCATAGCTGGAGGAAGAAAAAAAAGCAATGGTAGAATGGATAGAAGCTAACTCGAATCCCCTCAATGGCCCTACCCTCCCAGTCACTGCCCACACCACATGACATGCCAGTGCCTCCGAAAAAGTTGGGTTTAGGCTGAGTGTTTCACGTCAAGCATGGCATGAGTTCCAGCTCAAATGTCCTGTGAGGTCCGAAGCGTTTGAAATCCCAACTTGCACCGTGTTTAAACGAAGGGACTCAATTTCACTCTAGCAACCCACTTCAGTTGTCCACATGTAACTGACTCAATCACACCGACGGCGAAATCTGTTCAGTGTTGTTTCATTAGGAGCCCTGGCTGTCAACAGCTCAATGTGGTGGTTATTGGAACGTGGACGCAGGCTTTGCTGAGAAGCATGGTGGAGGTTTAAGGTTGTGGACTTCCCCGCCCCTCCTCCATGCTGCTTTCCTTGAAACTGCTGTATGGGGAGGGGGCAGCTTGTGCCGCTCTTCTACTTGTACATCTCTGCAGCACATGCTTCACGGACCCTGCGCTTAAATTGTTTTTTCCACAATTTCATGGCATCAATAAATTCACTTTATTTTCTTCTCGGGCCAGCAGATTATCTACCATAGCCAGCATGCTAGTATTGTTCCTGAAATAACTATCGTTCTCTGCACTGTAACTAAGAAATAACTTACCAGAAACGATACTTTTTGACCCTGATGAGACAGAGTCACAGGTGCTGTACGTCCTGTGTAAGTTCTGCCATCTAGTGGTTGAATAAAAAAAAAAATCGGCTTGTTTTCTGAAAAGTTTTTATTGCAGAGTCGTCAACAGCAAAATGGTCTAATATAGACCCTCATTGACAGAGAGCACTGGTACAGAAGGCCCGGAAGACTGATTCCATATTCAGATTGCTTCTGTGTCTTGTATTTGGGTGTATGTGCATGCTTGGTGGCGAGGATTAAGGCACGTGATAAGCTAATTCATTGGCTGGGGGGACCGAGGCTGAATTTCCTGCATGAATCTGTCACACATTTACATGCTGTACACTGGCTAACCAGTAGTACCACAAGATAGGTGGTGGCTTAGAGGTTTTTACCAGTTTATCACTGCTTGTCTCGCCTACTCTCCTTGTGTCTGCACCAAGACATGGTTGTTTTGTAACTACCGGGCTCGAACGAGCAGCTATGCAGAGGAATATTGTCAATGAAAGCTATAGATGCTCATAGAGCCCTTGAATGAATAAAACATTTGTAAAGCGCCTGAATCACCGTCTCAGGGGTGTCTCCACACTATGTAGCATTGGTCCAGTATATCAGGTGCCGAAAAGTTCAGTTTTCACACGTTTTCTAAAAGTAAGGATCAGTGCACTTGCGGAGGTAAGGAGTTCCAATTAGGGGAGTCAAATATGACAAGCATTTGCAATTCAATCAGTCTCGCCTTTGGGACCTTGTACGTATTTAGCTATGCAGCACATTAGCCTGGGTGCTGAAACATCTACTTTAACATGGAAGGAAAGTAAGCACCAAACTGTGTGACACGCAAGGTATGGAAGCACATGGAGCGAAATATTGCCTTTCAGCGGGGAAATGGTATAGTCCAAAGCTTTGTTTTTAATATAAAATCAGGGCCTTCAGTGGTCATTTCACTGAAAATAGAAGATTTGAAAAAAATATTGTCTACGGGTGAACGTGGAAGACAATTTCTATGGACTGGGATCTAGAGAATGCTAAAGTGATTCTGTTATATTACTTACCTCTGCTGGTCGTTTTCTATCAAGAAAGTTAAATAAAGGCAGTTGCCAGAAAAATTAAAAAAAGAAAGTCCCTAAGCAGAAAGCAATTCTGGTATTTTACTGGCCTCTACTGGTCGTTTTCTATCAAGACAGTTAAATAGAGGCAGTTGAACAGAAAAAAAGCCCCTAAGCGGAAGCAGACATGTTCTAGGGCTGATCTCCAGAGCCCACAAAGTACAAACACATAAGTATATACTAAAGTATATACAAGAGGTCTCAAATGCTTGACCTAAAAAGGTCTTGCCACCCGGTGCGAGACTTCCTAAAACGGGGGAGTAATGAGGAGAGATTTGTCTCCTGTGCGTAAGGATCTGCACAGTAGATAAGGGAGGAGTTTTTCTGTGAAATAGCTAGGTCCTTTGTCATTTTGCGCTTTATATACAATGCAGCAGATCTTAAACTTAATTCTCTGACTTATTAAGAGCCAGTGTAACTGTCGCAGAAGAGGCAGTGAGGATGTTCTGGGTGGCATATTCTGTACCAAACGGGCTGCAGTATTCTGGACCACTTGAAGTTTATTCATTAAAGCTTCATTTGTGGCCGCTAACAGTGCATTGCAATAGTCCAGACGACTTATGACTAGCGCCTGAATCAATCTATTTCGCACCTCAAGTGGAAGGAACTGAAATACTCTTCGTAAAAGACTCATTGTATGAAAACAGGTACCGATGGTAGCTCTTACTTGATCTTTCATTGAGAGACACTGATACAGTCAGATACCTACATTTTAAACCAGATTCTTGGGAACCAGAGCAGTGCCTTGTAGTGGTCTACGCTAATCATGTGGATAAAATGTTTGGATTAAGGCATTGCTACGGCTAAGACAACTTGGCAACCGGCAGACCAAATGAGACACCAAGTTGGTTATTCCTTTAAATTTCTTGTGTCCTGGATACAGATAATATTGTTGTGATATCTGCAGGCTTTTTTGAGTGCCACGCTGAAACTGGGAACACAAGTCGCCCAAGAGAATGCAATAACTGCACAATATCGGGTTGTTTCCTGTACCGGATTCCTAGTTTTCCCACGGGCAACAAGGTAAAATGTGAGGGCATGGTCTTTTTCGGCTGACTTTACAAAAGGCAGTGTTCTAGATGTATTACTTTCCCAGCATAATGTCCTGCATGTGTTTCCTTGAGGAAACTACATACCCCATTTGCCCCCAAACTGTGGTCTAAAATCAGCCGGAGACACGGTTTGCTGCCAATTTTAAAGGCGGTATGGTACTCAGAATGAAGGCTTTTATGCTTGTTGTCCAACTGTCTATTTAAAGTAGAAGGACAACATGTCCTTGTGTAATGTAATGTATGTATACTTGTAAAGCGCACTGTTACCTCGTTACGTGGTGTCCTGGCGCTGTATACCGCTGGGGAACCCGTCCTGGCTTTCCCTGTGAGAGGGCACCCCAAGGTGAAGCCAGGCATCCCTGGCGTTGCTGGGGCCGTTGTGGAGATTAAGCAAGCTATTGCCCAGAGTTGCAGAGTGGGACCCATGGTTAGCTTAGGCACCTAAGCGAGAATTATCGAGTCCGCGGACATTGACCCAAGACCCTGCCGCGTCGGGAATTGAACCCTGGTCCCGGGCCGACCTCTGCTTCAGGGTCTGCCGCTTCTAACCAGTGAGCCACACTTCTCCACCTCCAGACTTGTGCAGTCTTATGAATTGACCTCCTATAGGCAGGACATGCAACTCAGTAACATTCGAGTCACATAAAAGCGCATCCTAAGATAATCTTCATTATGAAGGGAGTGTTTTTGTCATCCCAAAGTTATTTGTCTCTGCTATCCCAGCATATTTGTTTGCCTATCCCGAGTTTTACATTTGCCAGTGTTTGAGTCTGCTTTCCTGGTGGTCATGTCCTCGACGTTCAGGTTTGCTTCGGTTTCCCTCACCCAGTATACATGTTCTCCTTGCCCCATTTTCTGCTGCCTTCCTTGTGCAAAGGTTGTGCCTCCTAGTTGTGGTGCATGTGCTGCCATGTATGTGCATTTTTTTGTTTACCTTCTCTAATGTACCCTGTATTACTGTTTGTGTCTTCCTATCCCATGTCCGACTTTCCACACCTACTTGGCCCAGAGTTTGTACGTGTCACCCCATCTGGTAAAAGATAACAAGCATTTGCAATGCAATAGGTCTCACATTTGCGAGAGTTTGAGCTATTGGAATTGTAAATCAAAATGCCTTTTATTTATGTGTTTTGAAAACTGGCAAGCAGGGTGTAAACTCGCACTTTGTACTTTTAGTCATTGCTTCCAAGAAGCTGGGCTGGCAGTAACTGCATCTTTTTAGGTCGAGCATTCAAGACCTCTTGTATATACTTTAGTATATACTTAAGTGTATGTACTTTGTGAGCTCTGGAGATCAGCCCTAGGACTTGTCTGCGTCTGCTTAGGGACTTTTTTTGTTCAACAGCCTCTATTTAACTGTTTTAAAAGGACAGCAGAGGTCAGTAAATTACCAGACCTGCTTTCTGCTAAGGGACTTTCTTATTTTTATTTTTATGGCAACTGCCTCTATTTAAATTTCTTGATAGAATACGACCAGCAGAGGTCAGTAAAATACCAGAATCACTTTAGCATTCTCTAGATTCCAGTCCATAGACATTGTCCTCCACGAGCACCCATAGACAATAATATATTTTTCAAATCTTAGCATTCTCTAGATTCCAGTCCATAGACATTGTCCTCCACGAGCACCCATAGACAATAATATATTTTTCAAATCTTTTATTTTCAGTGATATGACCACCAAAGGCCCTGCTTTTATATTAAAAACAGAGCTTTGGACTATACCATTTCCCACTGAAATGCAACATTTCTCTCCATGTGTTCCCATACCTGGTATTTCATGCAGTTTGGTGCTTACTTTCCCTCCATGTTAAAGAACAGTAGATGTTTCAGCACCCAGGCTAATGTGCTGCATTGCTAAATACATATAAGGTCCCAAAGGCGAGTCCGATTGCATTGCAAATGCTTGTTTTTATTGCCAGCCTTGCTTCTCGTAAGGAAGGACTAAGTACACAGCGTGTGTTTACGCACTGCTAGCAGATTTACAAAACACATTAATAAAAGTAATTGTCCTTTACAATGCCAAGAGCTCAAACTCTCACAAATGTGAGACCAATTGCATTGCAAATGCTTGTTTCATGCAGGTTTTTAGGAGTATAATGGAAGGTGGCTTTCTGAGATGGCAAGCAATCGAAGAATGCAAGCTGTAAAAAGAAAACATTACACACAGTGCTCCATTTACGTGGCAGACAACTTAAAACATGCAAGTTCGAGTGTACACATCACAAACATTAAGAGTCAAGTGCATGTTCATGCAGGAAGATGGAACTACTAACAAAAGTTGTGTGGAAGTGGAAAGAAAAAACAGCCAAAGAGCTCATTGAAGAGTCTCACTACCCAAAGGAGTACACATCTTATTTTAAATTGGAGATCTGTCTGAGAATAATAATACAGGTGATAAGAGACATATAGGCTAGATAGTCAGAGGAAAAACATATGGAAAGGAAAACTGGAGTTAAGTAGGGGATCTCTCTTAACTACGCTTTGCCCATTAAAAATAAACTATGCTATAATTTAACTAAAAGATCAATACTTTCCCTCACATCTTTGAACAACTAGCCGTCTATCTGAATTAACCTCTCAATCATCATTTGTTTCAATCTCCTCCCTATTAAAGGTTTACATTTAACATCTGCTCTTCCAGCAACATGGCACTTGAAAGTGCCTCATTTTTACTTGAATATAGAATGCTGTATTCTAGTTCATCATTAGAAATCTTTGTGGGGAGGATGCAGTAAAATACAGGGGGATCAACTGAGCCTGATGCTGTAGTTGAAAGTATGTTTCACTCAGCCAGTCATACATTTTTCTCACTCAAGCGAGGAAGATATTAGAGAATTTAGAAACTGCCCTAATTTTAGCTTCAGTAGCACCAACTATATTTTCCATGAGGAAACCATAAGAGAAAACGCAGTTCATCAGATCCAAGCAGAGGATCAGCATTTTTCACAGCGGAGGGGGGTGAATGAAATGCATGGGCACTCAAGAACGTGCATGTAACAAGTTCAGCCTACTCAGGATTCCTTGTTTCTTTGGCCAAGGTTTTGGAGTCTTTGGATGTCTTGTTTGGACTGGCAGGTTGTAAGGTAGAGTGTTGCAAACAATATTGCTTTTTTAACAAGCATTTGTATTCTGTCGTTCTGTAGAACTGGAAGCGATTGTTACCTTGCTCAATTTAATAGTATCATTTATTGAGCTCAAGAGGATAATGGAATGACTGGGAACCTCCTGATGTTTGTAATTGTAACCTGCGGCTGCATTCAGATTTAAGCAGTAAAGGCAGAGCTCTCAGAGCCATCTTACCAATATCATACTTTGATATGGCGGGTTAAGTGAGATAGTCATTTCAAATGCTGTTTATCCAATGATAACCTGGAGGAGAGTTCTGAAGATAAGGTGGGGTGGTGAATGGAAGATTGACATTCCTCGGAGAGTGAAACCCACTCCACATCCCCCCTTGACCTTACAACCAAAGGTCAAAGAGGGTTGGCTGTGCTGGAGAGCATGGGAAGGGTAATGAAATGAATTATCACTCAAAGGTTTTTTTTTGTTCAAAGGATTTATTTGATTGCTTTAAAGAAAATAAACATAGGGTAACGATGCATGACCCTGTATTGTGCAAAGATAGATAAACGGTTAACAGACTAAAAATCACACCACATGCTTATTGCACTACTAGACCATTAAGGTTCTGGAAAGAATTGCATAAACATGCCGTTACTCAGTGTATAAAACACAAATCAGTAACTCAAAAAAAGGAATGAAAGAACACTGATCAGGCATGAGGAAGCATTTTTAAGTAGTAAGGATATAAATATCTTAATTCGGATCACACCTATAGTTTCACATGGAAGAAAAGTAATCTCTTAAACTAAAGCAATACCACATTAAACCAGCTTGTGGCAAGTTTGGAAGACTTTCATTAAAATTGTCTTTTCCACATAGAACTGTGACTGGTTTATTGTGCCAAACCGACGGATAGACTCTGCAGCAGGCAAAAATTTATTTGAAGTACATGCAGTATGATAATTAGTCTCTTCATCTCATTCGCAATCAGTAAGAACATGGTTTCACTGTCAAATATAGCCCCCGGATCAGATAATACAAAGACCAGCTTTACTGCTGAATCTCCATGACAGAGATAAATACTTAAGCTTTTACACATTCACCGATTACGTTTTCGTCCTTTCCTTTTCTCTCATCAAATGACTAAAGAGTATCCACTCCTTGTGCAATTAAAGGGATTATCAAAGAGCTTCTTCAGTCAATAATGAAGGCGGACATCATTTTAATGGTCCAGATTTATGCATTTATAGTCATTCATAGTAGAAAGCTGCAGAACAAAGAGTAAGGACTATATATACTCCCAATAAAGGGGGGTATTCTGACAGTATGAGCACTAACTTGGAACACAAATCATTCTTACTGAATTCAGTGACCGACCATACTGTTGAAATACAGCATCCAATTTATTTAAAGAACATAATCGCTTAAGGAATGAGCTAGTTGTCAGCTAACGGACAACAAATAGGGTCTCTGATAGCTACAGGTAAATACAAAAACACCTCATTCACCCTTCAATATGGCTAGGACCCAAAATCTTTGGTGTATAGATTATATGCATGCTACTGAGCCCAGACATAGAAGGTAATTCCTTACTACAGGTTCACTACAGTGATGAACAGGAAGAAGATAGTACGTGGCTACAATTGGAAGGTATTTGTAATGCTTTTACGTGTGGCCGGTTCCACACACCTTAAAGGAAAGGGTTCTTTACATGCCGTAACACTAAATTACACAGGACTAAATCATCTGATTACAAAGATTCTGAACTTTTTATACAGATTAAAATGTAGCCTACACTACTAACTACAGTAGGCATAGAAGAGGCTTCTAGATTGTAGTTAAATTAGGTATATGGGGTAAAAGTCTCATATAAAGAATGGAATTGCTACTGGTTTCTTCAAGAGATACAATTCCAAGATTATATGGTAAGCGGATATTGAGGTGAGACGGATATTCGCAGAACTCAATAAAATAATGCAAAAACATTCATCATAATTAAATAAAAATACATTACAAGAATGATAAATCACTTTTTCGAAAAAGGATTTAGAATAGCTAACACTACTTTCTTTGGAATCAGTACTTTTTGTGGCCGACCACGTTAAACTTCTATCAGACTAGGCAATTACTGCATATCCAGACTGGCCAAAAGGCATTCAAATGTGTGCAGTCAGTGTAAAGTTGTGTAATAGCTGGCATCTACAAAACCCACATGGCAGGGCCAAACATTTTTCGCAATTTCACACTAATTGCACTCTAGGATTAAATACATTCTGATTAAGAAACCATTTATACAATCCACTTATAATTCAAAAATCCATCCTATATGTAATAGTGCCCATGCTGCTCACTCTGTTTATAAATGATGTTATAAAGTCTTTGAGCAGGGATGGATGTGAAGCTCCGAAAATAGGAGGGCAGAGGGCACCTGCACTCCTCTTTGCGTACCGCTTATCTCCAACCCCAGGGCCTCCAGCAATTGCTGAATGATTTTCAGGCATTCTGTCTGGAGCGGGGTCTGGAGCTTAATAGCTCGAAAACTGAATGAATGATCTTCTCCTCCAGATTAACAACCCAGTGCAAAAAGCATTTGCATGTGGGTGACGTCCTCTTAGAAGCAGTGGCAGAGTTTGACTATCTTGGTATGAAACCTACAAAGAATTTATGTTTGGCTCCGCAGGTAGATAGGGCACAGCTATCCCTGGTACAACAGACAGTAATTATAGTAAATAGGAAAACTATATCCAGAAGGGTGGCGCTGGCGTTAGAGATTTATAATGTCAAGGTTCTAGGAGCAGTTTTATACGGTGTAGAGTTATGGGGCTGCTCAAAACGTACTAACTTGTCAGTAATTGAACAACATTTTTTTTAGTTCCTTGTTAAACCTTCCAGTGAACACACCACAGACTCCACTCTATTTAGATTTTGCCCAGAAAAAAATACTCATAAAATCGTGCTCTAGAGTGCTTATGTTTTGGCATCGATTATGATCCACCTCAGCAATTGAGTCTTGTAGGGTGGGCCTTCGTGATTTCATGACATCAACATGTGTAAGTAATATTCAGTGTCTCTGTACTCTTAAGAACATGTTACAGAGGTTAAGCCTTGATATGTATTGGGACCAGCCAGAAACCCTGTGTCAGATCCACAAAACTAGTCTCAAAGCTGTTTACTGGGGTCGTGTTGAGACTGACAACATACAAAATTGTAAAGGATCCCTTTTTGCTGTTTTTATCAATTTTAAACTGACCCCTTTCTTTGACAGCACCATAGACAAAATTGTCCCTTCACTAGCAAGGAAGCTATACCTACAGTTCAGGTAAGGGTGCCTATCTGTTAAAACTTTTAAAAGAAAATAGTGGAAAGAAGTGGACATGGTGGATGAGAATTGTACTTGTAGCCAAGGTGAACTGGAGTCACCGGAGCATGTTCTTCTGTTTTGTCCCTTGTATAGTAAGTCTCGAGCTAAATGGCTAGTTCCACTTTGAAGAGATCTGAGAGTAAAAAAATACCAGGAGACGTACAGAATACTGCTGTCAGATATATCTCGTATTGTAGTGTTCTGTATGGCCAGGTTCCCAATGCAATGTGGATTAGGCGTGCCAAGTGTTCTCTTGGTAGTCTATAGGCTGCCACTTACTAAAGGGTTCCTCTACATTGCATTGTGCCACTTGGACGAGCTCCTGCAGACCTACGTCTTTTAATGATTATAGAAGTTATTTATTGTATTTTATTTCCGGTTTTTAAAAAGAAAACATTTTTATGGTGAATTTTTTAAATTACATTTTCTTCTTTTTACTGTGCTATTGAAATGGATTGACAATTGAGTATTTTTTAAGGTTTAAGTTGGTATTTGTGTTTGTAAGTGCTTTGTTTTGTGGTGTACTTTTTTGATCTACAGTGATCGAAATAAAGTTTTACAGAACTGAACTGTATATCAGATCATCCAAGCATCCCAATTTAAATTTCAATTTCAGCCCATAATCCAAAACCTAAAAGCTTTGCAGTTTACCGACAGAATACTGAAGTCACTTGCAAGTGTCGCAGATATAAACGATAACTTGGAGCAATTCTCCAAACTAAATCAAGCGGATTGTAATACTAGTATTACACTCTGTGATGCAACAGAAACAACAATCAATAGTAAAACCATGGCCCTTGCTGATGCCAGAAACAAACAAATCAATAGGTATATTTTCAACTTAGAGATAGCAATTAAAGCAATCTACTTAGCCTTAAATAGTCTTAGAAAAATTGCCAAGCAACAACATTTGAATTGCTCTAGGTCTAAAGTTGTGAAGAGATTCAGTGGCGTTAGTAAAGTGAAGATGATTTTGGGAATTATATCAAATACAAACAAAATATATGTTACTGCGATGCATTAATATTCAGGTAAACATGTCTTTGATGATACTGAAACAATAAATACATTCTAGAACAAATATTGCTTCAATGACATTCATACCAGTAACAAATATACGATGATGTATCTGACCAAGCGGGCCTTACACATTTTTGTGAACCTGATCACCTATAATTAGAATGTGGTACCGCTATGAACACAGCTGTCCAAGAGATAAAGATTGGTTCAATAATGAATTCCCAGTTCCGGACAGAATTACAACCAATTTCCACAAACTATTTTGCTCAGTTCTATCACCAATAGTGCGAAAAGTAAACGGCATAAGCAACAGCCATTCGCGTTCTGGCCGATTGTGTTATTCTAGCGAACTCAAGGTGAAACATTAGTTGGAACGGAATGTAATTCCAGGTGGCAAAATATTGTATTTTGAGAATTTTGCATAGCTAGTGTAATGTGAAATGCCTGCAATTATGCAAATGTCAGTGTAAATTAAATTTCACCTTGGCCTAATATAAATAGAAGAATGCATGATGAATATAAAGCAACGCTTTAATATCTTCAACATTTTTCAGATGGACAGATTTAAATTATTAGAGTTGTTTCAATTAAGGATGTACTAAAAGAAGATAATGGTGTTGAAAAACATTTCTCCTTTAAGGCTGACCTCCATCCTCCTCCTTATCCGTCGTATCAGTTTTCAAAACAAAGGCACTTCAGACATCTTCAGGAACGTTAGCAATCTGTGATAAAGCATTTGCTTCATATCCTTATGACTTACTCACGGTTAATGACCATGCTACTTTTTATATTTAAAAATAGATGGATTGGCAGTAGACCTACAAAAATGTTGGGAATCTGTAACTATTCTTTTTGTTTCAGAAATCAGTAAAGTATTTTCTGGAATACTCTATACAAGTGATATAAAAGAAAAAATGGGAATAAGATTTCAAGGTACATTTGGTGCAAAATCTTATTTTTGAAGAAAAATTGCACAAGGGTTATCTATTGATTAACAAGCATTTTGCAACATACCAAACTTGTAACTCACTTGCATGGAGCCAAATGCCTGCGACACACCATTTTGCAAATAATGTTCTCTTCCTAAACACAACTTTATAGCCACAATGGTACGACTAATCAACCCAATTGTATTCTCGTCTATGGTCTTGCCTAATTATAGCTCATATTATGTTGCGGTTGGTTATGACTTTTGGTTTGGTAAATTACGTGTTGAGTAAATGGCAGGTCTTTGCAATGGGTTTAGAAAAGATTGATAATCTGCCCAAAATCTGGCAAAGGAATCTGTGGCTGTACAATATTACATTCTCCTACGCCTACGTATGAGTCACAAGGTGATGTAGGATTTAGTGTCTCTCTCTCTCTCATTTTGGATCAACCATGTGATGGTTGAGTTGATAGTAAATGGCTAACAATGATCTTGAAAGTCTACTTTTAATAGGAATTAGTGAGGCCAAATTTAAATAGTCTCGCTAGAGAGTGCAGTAGGCAATGGATCCGTAAGATTTAGAACCATAAATTGCAAGAGTGGTACAAATTACTCTTCCTGCACAGTTTTTGTGAATATACCCAAGACAGCAATTGTTTCAGCCAGCTCAATACGGTTTATTGGGAATGTAAGGAATAAGATTTTAAGTGGAAGAATTTTACTTTCTTCTTTTAGAAGTAGACAGTGAAACAAATTCATTTGTTAAAGTATTTTTAAGAAGGTAAAAATAGAATACCGATTTTTATTAAAACCGGATGTATTTTTGCGGTATACCATGATTACTTGCAAATGCAAATTCACACAAATTAAGGGTGTATTTTTAAGTTGTGCTTCATAATAGAAAGGACCACCGAACAGCACCTTTCAGCAGGTTACTGAGATTGGAAGCTTGAGCAGACCATGGTTTAATTGTTGCTAGTTTACCTGGTTAACAAGAGAAAGGAAAATCAGCAAGCCACTTATCTGATGAGTTGATGCTACCCCTTGGCATGCTTGGGCAAGAGGGATGCCCATTATGATGCCAGGTCTAACGTGAAAACTTTGGTTGAGGGTTTTAAAGACCTCTACCTGATCCACTTTTCAGGGTTTTCCATACATAATAATTGGTCATCCAACCTCTAATCTTTAAAACGTTATCAAACCCTGCTTGAGAAGTGATGAAGTCATTGTTTGTCATTTGAAGGACATAAATATCACCATAGATCAAAATAAGGATCTGGAAGTCATCTCTATGCAGGAAGTCTCTCTCAAGAGAGCCCTGGATTACGAACAAACTAATAAAAAAATGTATGTAATCCTATTCCGGCCAATGGACACTCTAAGAGCATTCCTTTACAAATGGTTATTTTAGCCATCAGCTCTCATTTATGCCATAACAAACACAAGCTCAAGTATTTAATGCAGTACATAAAGGGTTTATCTGTTCAATCTGGTAAAAAAACAAATGCAAAACGCCTGAAGGAAAAGCTAGATCTGCTTGCAACCCCACCACAGGACATACTGCAGAGCTTTAAGAACCAGCTAATCAACTCAATTCCCTAACATCTGGATCACTAGTCCTCAAAGCTGGAAGCACGGAAGTTACCAATATTGTACGAAAAAGGCTGGGTTTGGGTGGGAAGGGACAGGGGCCCATTAGATTTGATGTGTGATGGTGTAAAATGAAGAGAACGAGGCTAGGGAATTTGAAATATATTGCAACCAAAACATGATTTGAAGCATTGGGCATTCCACATTTAGCCACACAAAGAGACCAGACAATCAATTAAGGTCATTTTTAGAAGTTTACAAATATGTCTGAAATTTCAGGCAATTGCTTGTACCACGATCTGGGAAAAGTATAAAGAGATGGCCACAGGTGGCCCAGCACAACATTTAACGGTATGTCAGGAGTAGCATTTTCCAGCCTACTTTTGAGGTCGGTATCTTTGCCAACCAGCCACTACAGTATAATTGTGTGATGCATTTTGACAAGAGAGAAGAGTTGCTTAATACAAATACTTCATGTTTTATAAAAGTTTTAATTTTATCACAGAAATTAATGTTTAAATGTAAATAAAAACTGTTTGGTGGCGTAAAGCTCTCTGGTAGACTACTAGGTGTCATTTACACTGATTCCCATACATTTTAACTACTTACCCTGTTGAAGACTGGCAGCATCATGTATAGTTTTTCTTCCTGTTCTTTTTGGGTCATGGGCCGAGGTGGATTACTAAGCTCAGCAAAGAGCCGGCGCAGGTGCATCAACCCCAGGGCGTTATCCTGAGGACTGCAGTCCTCCTGCCGCGGCCGGCCCATTATCCTTTTGACCATATTCATTTTTGCAGATTTCTTGACTTCACTACCAAAACTGTAAGAGAAAAATACAGTAATGTCAATCAACTGGACCGCACTGATATAAACCGATGTGCAGAAGCATAATAAAGAGAACACTAACAGATAGCTTTGCAAGCAGTTGTAAGGCTAAAGTACCTCTTTAAATATCTAGATAACATTGTACTGAGCTGAAAGACATGAAAGGCTATACACACACACAATACATATTTCTATATACGTAAAATAGACACATAAGAGTGTGGTACCACGGTTAACATCTATATGTCCTCACAGATAATACATATAGACACCAGAGTGCAACAGCGAGACAATTGATGATGCTACAGGAGCTATTTTCAGGGCCGCTGACTACGTATTTTGTGAGGTCATGTGTGAAGTTCGCAGCCTAGGATTAAGGGAAGCATTATGGTTGAATGACTACAGATAACAGGAGTTTTCGTGACTTTCAAGTTTGCGGTTGTAACTATAATATATATTGAAATAAAGTATTTCTGGGAATGTAATTTTTTTCTTAAGTTTAAGTACTAATCTCAACAGGCCATCTTCGGCCATACCTTGTCCCCATGCCCCTTCCCCCAAAGTATCTCCTAGGAATTGTCATGGCTATGTCCAGGGCAGAGGGCATGGCTTTTGGCATATGGTTAGCAACCCTGTGCCCAGTACATAATGAGCATGGACTGCGGCATGACCTTGTACCCAGTTCCGCTGTCCATTGTAAACTCTTGGCATGGCATGTGGTCAAGCCCTGGAGGTGCTGGACACAGAGTAAGGACAAGAGTCCCTTATTGTGTCTAGGTACATCCTGAAGTATGTGCTTTTTTAGCGGCTCAGTTAGAAAATTGCTTAAAAACATCTGCACCTTGTTTTGGGAACACAACAAACTAGTTCATGAATTTGTGTTGCTGTCACAGCCAAGTCATGAGTCACAGACTAATGTGCCAGACAGGCCATCCACGAAACTCGCGCCTACATTTTTATGTGAATAAACACATTTTCCAACTCTCAGGGTTTCATTTAGCACCCCAACCCCCGCAGAGTAAGGGTAACCTTACGTTTCTCATATGGATACTGTCATTTCGCAAGCCACGAAATGGTTGAGGTGTACAAAATGTCTCAGCCAATCAGATTCGGAGTCAAAGTTCAGTTTTGGAAGTCAGTCATAAACCCAACTGTCCAGATAGCCGTACATTTTTTCAACTACTGAAGTGATTTTCACCAAATTAGACAAAGTGGGTGAATTGGACCAAACTAAATAAATCAGGTTGGGTCTTATTTGGCACAGCAGTTTTTGTTTTAGTGCAGAGCAAGCGTTCCTATAATAGTTTGAATGCTGCCAGTTGTGCTTAAATGTTTGTGATAGCTTTATATGACAGACCGCAGGACAACCTGCATAGCAAACTACATACAACCTGGCCAGCAACTGTGTGATAAACAGCATGACAACCGGTAACTGAATATGCATATCAAATGTTTGTAATGTTGTAAGTATCCCAGGGAGTAAAATGCTACACATTTGCAGAGCGCTTCAGCACCTCATCAGAGGTAGAAAGCGCTATATGAATCCAAATATAATACACTTAATATTATACTAGTGGCTTAACAGGGCCTCCATCGGTTTAGTCTTCTGAGTGCTCATGGGTGAAATCCACATAGTGCTTTATTGGTGGACTTAACAACACCTGCAGGGGTTTGTACTCTTATTGCACCTAGGTGGACTCCATATAGCAGAGGCACAGAAAGCAAGATAGAAGTTCGACTATACAAGATGCTTAAAAATCCATCTCTAGGTGTTGCTGGTCGGTTAAAACTAGTTGCTTCTGGAGAACGAAGAGTAGTACATGGTGATTAATTTGGTTATGCTCCTGAAGTGTAACTGACCCTGAAGTGCCTGGGACATCAGTGTTAAGCAGTAGCCACCAAGCTGACCAGTAACCACCAAGAGTCACTGCACCCACAGAAAAGATCTCACCATAAAAACGTCGACTTTCTGTGGGTCCGGAGGAGGCACCTGCGGAAGTCCGTGATGAGACGTAGCGGGGGTGCTCCAGGGACCTAATGAGCAGGCAGTCGGAATGCCCCTCATCCTAACATCCCTTGCGCACGATCAGGTAACATATTATTAGTCAGGACAGGCAGATACTGACACCACGCACACTCTACTGATACAGTAGCCTTGGGGAGCGACGGCGACCTGAGTTAGGCAAGTATATTGGTTCACACCCCAACCCCATCCCTTTTTGTTTTTTCGCCTTGTGAACCCTTACCTTACCCACCCTCACACAAGTCCAGGGTACCTTACACGGACATGGGGAGCCATTGGCACTCGACGTAATAACTGTTCCTGTATGTCATACACCCCTCTAGGGCCCATGAAGAGCAGGTCAGGTGCTCTACTATCTGACTCTTGAAATGTGCTTATTACTGGTGCAAATGTAAAGTACCTGTTACAGAACAAGAAACCCAATAAATAAATAATTTTAAACGAAATAAAAACGTTAACTTCAAAATATTTCCCTTCAGAATTCCTTGTGATTGTAATTGCAAAACCGGTTCTTCCATTTATTGCAACTCTAGTTTATATTAAATTAAGATATGCTAATTATACTTAAACGCTGCCAAGAGATTAAACATCTCAACGGATGTGAGATTCATCATTTTTATTTCTTATACTTTAAAACGCTTATATCATGTCTGCATAGTTTTCTCTTATCTCCATTTAAAACAATAACCTTTAACATCACGAAAGATCTGGTGGAAAGTGAAATGCCAGTGCATGAGAAAGTCTACCAGCAGTGGAAGAATAATGACAACTCAAGTCTCGAGAAACAATATGTAATTATTGTCAGGTACTGGTAGAAAAAATGTAAACATCACAGTAAACTATAAAACATGGCTACAATATATGACAAAGACAAAGCCTTTAACAGCAGGAAAAGAATGCTAACATGGAAATGTAGGAACCAATTCACAAAAGCATTTACATGTACGTGAAGTAGTCCACATGAGTACTTTAAACAGGAGTACACTTCTAGCTCTCAGAAATACCTTTGTGAATTGGCCCCAAAATCTAAAATGGAAATACTGGTATATAAATAACACAAGTAATAAGAAGCGTCCTCTTTCCCATTTAGGGAGTTGGACATTTCGAGGTGAATTCATAAAAGCATTTATAAGTATGTGTGTGAATTAGGGCTCCTGTTTTCAAAATTATATCACAAAATGTATGACAAACTAATACATGCATCCAAATATTTTGGTACAGATGTCCCAAATACTGGCAATTAATTACTTCAACACTCAGACGACTTCTTCTAGTTACAAGTTACATATTCTTAGCAAAATATCAGTATGAATTTACTACAATATCAACATAGCATCGTGAGAAAAAAAGATGAGCAGGGCCAGAATCGCAGTGTAGCGTATTTGAGCCAAAAATATTTTTCAAAACACCATGACGCTAGGGAATGTGTTGCTATTAACCATCAGATGGGCTATGCAGTAAGAAATGCTGCCAAGAGACGAATGCAGGATGTGATGTCGGCGGCCATATTCCCCTCTGGGCTTCTCACTGGAGAAATATTTGCTATGTCGCAATGTTCCCATGGTAGTGCCCGGAATGCAATTTATCTACAGTTTAAACGCGCTTCCAACCACTTTGTTTCCAAAATGAAACGTCTTAATTTCACAGTTAGATTTCTATCTACAAGCATTTTTCTTTCTATTTGTTATTCTCAGGGCACAAGTCCTAAATAAAGAAGTGGGGGGACGATCACAGATGGAAATGACGTCACGACAGGAAGTGACGTCACGGAAGGTAAAAAACCTAGAAGTGGGGGGACGCACAAATACGTGAAGTGACGGCACGGCCGGAAGGGACGTCACGAAAGGTAAAAAAAACTAGAAGTGGGGGGACGCTTGTGCTTGGAGGGGGCTATCTTTTGTGTGAAGGGGGCTTGCGGCCTCGCTGGCGTGTCACATTCCGCCCGTGCAAACCCCAACCAGTTCAAAATTCAGTTAAAAAATAAATAATATTAATTTACAAAACGGCAACGAGTACCTAATATTGCAGAAACATTTCATATATAATTCTACAGAGCTCATCTGAAAGTGACGCAATGACCTACTAAGAATGTCCGTAATCGAGAATAGTCTTACTTAGTAGACAAAGTTTGCAACAGCCCAACTTTTTCCCAGTGCACTCGGGTAAAACTAGATGGCGGAAAAGTGAGAAAAAAAACATGAGCCTTGCAAGGCATACACTGATGTTTAATGCAGTTGCTTTTACCCACTGAGCTAGCTAACCAGACAGTTTACCCCGAAGAGGAGGAGCGCGAGAGAGGCGGGACGAGGCTCGGAATCGCACTCGAGGAGCTTTTGGAGGGGCTGTTTGTGCTTTTGTAACCTGACTCCAGCCATGACGTATCACTGAATGGGCTTGCCGGGGGTGCCTGTGTCGGTAATGGCTCACTTGCTGGAGTGGAGGCGCCCTGCCTGGGGCCTTAATTATACTGTCTTTGGGAACTGTCAGCTCAGCACATGACCTGGAGCCGTAGACAGCGCTAGCGCCAGCTCAGCACAGCTTTTGCACAGGGGGGACGGCGTCCACCCGGTAAGACCCCTTAAAATAAGTGGGGGGACGCCGTCCACCCGCGTGGTACCCCGACTCGAGCCCTGGTTATTCTGTTTGTCCCTTTAAACTTAGCAGCGTAGAGCTGCTGCTTTGCCTCGATACAGGAACACAGTGGCATACAGGGTCGAACTGGCATAGAAAATAGGCCCAAGGCTGCTGCAGCGCGTGCAACTCTAGACTGCTGCCACCGGAAAGGATATTTTGCCCCTGGTGAACCAAAGGAGTGATGCAGCACACACTCATGCTATGCGTGGGTTTGCTCTATTAATAGAAGCCGCGTTATGATAACTAATTCGCTAAACAAACATGATCAGTTGAAGACCAGTCATAGCACAAAAAACATGTCTATCAGAGTGCAGCTGTTTTAGTCTAAAGCAGCGGTTCTTTTCATTTCTGTGGACGCTGAAAGAATCAGTATTGGTAGATAGCGACCACCGTCTAAGCATTTTCTATAGTTTGAACCTCAAAAACAATGCATAAAAATACACAAAGTATACAGTATATGAAATATTTAATTCACAAATATGCAAAAAACGAAATTTTAATGGATATGTTGGAGCTTTTCAAAATGTAGTTTCATTTCTACAAGTATGCAATAACATATCGCTGTTTTTCCCTTCTAATGAATGCTTTCTTGGTCTGCACATTCCTGTGCCTCATTTGAGGCCACCATTCCTCCTACTAGATTCCACTTACTATACTTCTACTGCGCCCACACATCAAGATCAGGATAACAACTTGGGGTCTGATTTAGAGTTCAGTGGTCAGGTTACTTGGTCACAAACGTGACTGATACCCCACTGTCCATTGTATTACAAGTGCCACTGGATATAATGTACTAGTAATCCGGTGGACAGGATATCCGTCACGCTTATGACGAGTAAGCCATCCACAATACTCTAAACCAGGCCCTTAATTTTTAGCTTTCAATTTCTTTCACATTTACAGAGAGTTTTAAAAATGTGATATATATATATATATATATGTTATGTTATGTTAAGCGAGATTTATATAGCGCACTGACACCATACGTTTCCTGTCGCTATATAAACACATATATACACACACACACACACACACTATATTAATTGCTTATTTAATTCTGTAAACAGTCGCAGCCCACCTTAGTAGGATTCCAAGATGTTGCGGACCGCCAGTTAAGAGCTGCTGGTCTAAATTATCCATAAGATAAAAGATGGGTTGTCAGTTGTCATCTAATGACTTTTAGATCAGCAATAAACCTCAAGGAAGAAGGTACATCATTCCACCACCAAGGGTCAATTAATATGCCCCAAAAAATTTACTTTTTGTAGGTGTTGCAATGACCCCCTATTACATTTGGTGACCTTAAGGCTCCCTCACGCACAAACGTTGAGGCCAAATTAGTCTAATGTTGCGGGTTAGTTAGATGTCGAGCAGTGTGCATTTGAATCAGACTCTAAAACATTATTTATGATCTCATAGAGAGCTGAAGGAGGGAGCACAAAATTGGAGAAAGACGTTCACATGTTCCATGATCCATAATAGTCCTGGCAGCTGCGTTTTGGATTTCTGACGTTTTCCCACTAAACCAGCCACGATGACCATGAACAGACTGCCAGCCCTTGTGAACACTTCCACCTACACACACATGTAGCCAGAATTCGAGATCACTAACATACATTCAGAGACACTGCATGGTACCATTGTCTAAATGTATGAATTCTGGAATATAATGTCTAGTCTTTTATTAGGTTGATCCACCTCCCTGGTTATTCCTAGTGTCTTGTCTCCTTTTTGTTACTCGGCTCAGCCGGGTTAAGTGTTCTAAAAATTTGAAAAAAACACAAAGGCCCACCCATCGGCGAACTTTACTCCAGTCTGCAGACTTCTTGCCAGCTGCCAAGACGGCTGGGATTATGCAAATAAAACTCTTCTTGAGCATGCCATATTTGAAACGTAATTTTCACCATGACTTGAGGTTTTAAAATTCCACCTTTCTAGTGGCTGTGATGGCTCACCATTGGCTGAGGTTATGTCATGGACGTGTTTGGCACCTCCCCTTGAGCTAGGTGTCCCTACACTTTCCCCATAGTAAGAACATGCTGAGGTGTCCACTGTCTGCCCTTGGGATCTAGAGGATAACCCAATGTCAGTGGTTCGTATATGACATCTCACAAGCTGTTCCCTGCCCCGCCTATAACCAATGCTGGACATTTCTGGGGAACTGGCAATTGGCGCTACTTGTGTCATCTCCATCAAACAGCACTCTTCAAAAGTTCCCTTTGGCAGTGGTGAAATTAAGTGGCTCTACACCTCACTGCCCTCCAAACTTAGAGTCCCCAGACATTGCAGGAGGAGCCGAGTGACAGACCTGATGAGTCTTACGATAGTTGCTCTAGATTAAACAACAAGAAATTCCCTAAGAGACAGAAATAAACATACATAACTCATAGTGAAATAAATGGTTCCTAGAGATGGAGGTGACATCAAACTCAAATCCCAGAGTTTTTATGTTCCTTCCTAGTAAGAGGGATCTACATATTGGGAGATGGAGTGCAAGATAAGGAGCAGAACGGTGTCGGAGCAGCCCTTCCTGTGGGTCCAGGCCGTCCGCCTCCGAACCCAAGCTGCTCTTCTTCATGTACAATGACTTCTTGGGCGAGAATGCAGTCAATATAGCCTTATAGCCCGCCGTAGAGGGCTATACCGGCTTTTAAAGGCACTCTCCAGCGTTAAAGGCCCCGAGCCGAAGGCGAGGGCCTTTAACAAGGGAAAGGGACATTAATAGCGGTATAGCCCATCTACGAAGGGCTATAAGGCTTTTAGAACATTCTGTCACTAGAGGACAGAATGTTCTAACAAAAAAAAACAAAGCCTTTTGGAAGCGTGAGGGGATTGGAATCCCCTCAGGCTCCCTGAAGCCTTTGTTCACAGCCAGAGCTGTGAACAAAGAAACATTGGAATGTTGGAGCTCCAGGCTTATTCCAGCCATTATAAGCCCAGAGCACTCCATTGTCTTCAATGGAGCTCCCAACATTCCAATGTTCTAATGACCAATAAAACACTGAGCTGCCCTACTTCGTTCTGGGTGAGTCTGGCCATGAGGGTGCGGGGCCGGAAGGCACACGGGGCATTGGTAAACGGCGCTCAGGAATGCAAGGGATGGGTACATAGTGAGGCAAATAGGCGTGGAAGGGAATAATGGGACAGGGTGGCCAGGACCCTGGGATGCAGGTGCATGGAAAGGCTCTAGTTATGTAGCAGCAGGTGTAATGCACAGGTTGGTAGGGCAATGGCTATAAAGGTAGCAAAGGTCAAGAGTGGTCAGCACACAGGCATTTCAGGGTGCGGTTCATAGAGAAGCCCTAAGTATGGCTGCAGCAGGGTGTAATGGGGTAAGGTGGCCTGGAATGACGGTGCAAAGGCCATGGGTGGGCAGCACTTGGGGTGTCAAGCAGTGTTAGCCTAGACATGTAAGTGGTAAAGTGCAGTTGCAGATGTGGCTCAGGGTAGGGTTTAAGTAGGGTGTAAGGGCATAATGTAGACTAAGCTTGGGGGTTAACACGGTGTGAAAATAAAAGGTGGTCACAGCACAGGTATGAAGCAACAGCATCATACGGTGAGTCTAGGATATATGCTCCCAGGGGCTGGAGGAGCAGCATCACAGTGCTGTCGGCATGATGCTGGAGCAGCATGGCTAGGGTGACCAGATGACTTCATATCAGAAGACCAGGGACTGCCGGACATGACAAATGACTCGGACTTGTCACGAAGTCACCATGACCGAGGACCCGCCGAGGGAATCGGCACAAGCAAGCTAAGCCCAGGAGGAACAAGGGTGGAAAGCACAGCTAGCACTCTGCACTTAGATGTGAGTCGCTTCGTGCTCATTGCTTTAAAGTGCCACCACTCATTTCCCTGGAAGGTATGCTCAACAGCATGCTTAGGAAACCTAGAGCCTGAAGCTCAGCCCCTTTACCATCCTGTGCAAAAGTCCAGCACAGGATGGTAAGCGGCTGGGCAGGTTAGATAGGCTCTGGCAAGGAGCCCTCACTTGACTACCCTCTCTGTTGCTGATGCCCCTCCTCATGCCCTGTGTCCTCTCGGGGCCAACCTGGAACATCACACATAACTTAAGAGACCAATCACGACACTTGACTGTAATGTCCCCTCGGGGCCAACCTGGAACATCACACATAACTTAAGAGACCAATCACGACACTTGACTGTAATATCCCCATCACTGAAGAAAATCTGAGTGCTCTGAAATGGGTACTGGGAGATGTAAGTGCCACACACTTAACCTAGAACACAAAAAGCCTGGAATGCTTTGTCTTTCGGGGATGTTCGAAGGAGTGATATAAAGTTTATCTGAAGAGGGAAAAAGTTTGTTGCTGGCTGCAGGAAGGGTGTGCTTTACTCTGGGTTCACCACGAGTGGCTGAGACAGGTCACCTGGGTGTACACAAGCATGAGATAATTATTTTTTTGTGTAGCAAGTCAACGGTCAACTAACTGTTTCCAAACGTCAACTAACTGTGTTTCCAACCGTCCCGTGAGGATGAATCTAAGAAATTGTCTAAGTTTGTGTAGGCAACTGCGAAGGAAGGACAAGCCTTCTTCTCCTGTCTGATATAGTGCTTTTGTTGTGACTCAGAGCAATTGCTAACAGATGACAACAAAATGTCAGATCTGCAATTCTGTTTGCGCTATATCATGGCTGACTAGAAGGCGCTGGCACTGCACCCTGCATCTATGTCCATCCTCCTAGGTGTCGCCTGTATTTACAGGAGCTATACTTCTCTCAAATGCCCTCACAGGGAAAACATAGGTGATGTCCAGCTGTAATCGCAGTATTGGCTTCTCTTTTAGCACGCTGCATTTTTGGCAGGTATTGAAGCGGAGGACTGTGACCGATTCATACAATGTGCTGAAGTGTGGAAGCCGGGATTAAGCCAGGGTCTCCCTCCTTCGACCCTCTCTGCAACCCGCCCTGTTTCAGGTCCCTACCCCATCCTACGAGTATACTGTACGTTTATAGCTTTGTATGGGATGGGGCAGATGTCCTGGAGGAAGCGTAATTGAATCATTTACCTCAATTCCTATGGTTTACCAGACAGTAGGTTTGTAATGAATGGAGACAGGGCTCCCCTTTGAAATTCAAAAGAGGCCTAGTTGGGGAGGGATTGCAGATTACTTGTTCTTCCTTAGCACTACAGATTTGGGAGATGGGAAGAGTGAAAGGAGTGGGTGCAGTTTCTATTGCACAGGTGAGGGTTTTTTAGGCAGTCTTTCTTTTTGTGTGTCTGATTACTGCCGCAAGAAGGCTGAACGACAGTCAGATGAAGGATCTCACACTTGGTTGTGGCAACATTGTGGGTGCTTCAGACAGGAGACAATGAATATGTACGGGTGCTGCACTCCTTTACTCAATGTTATTCAGTGTTAAACGATATATGTGCTGCGCTAGATTAGTGCCTGCACACTGAATTGAACTATATAATGGCCTGGTACAGCAGTAACCAGGACTCTAGCACGCACAAACAAATAAAATTCTCCTATTGTATATTCGATACGTTTTTATATCACTTTTTTAGATATGAGTCATCACAATACATCTTAATTTACATTGATATTGCATGTACAATTAAGTTCACAAATTCATCGCATTTAATGTACAATAAATCAAATATGACAAAATTATATAGTCCTGGTTACTGCTGTACCAGGCCATTATATAGTTCAATTCAGTGTGCAGGCACTAATCTAGCGCAGCACATATATCGTTTAACACTGAATAACATTGAGTAAAGGAGTGCAGCACCCGTACATATTCATTGTTTAACATTTACTGCACCACACGGGCACTAGCACCAAAGTAAAAATGTATTTTGACTCAATCGCTGCAATCACGGACAACAAAGCTAATACCAAAGTTTACACTTCTGATGAAGCTACTCAAATTTACAAGCTAATAAAGGAAACGAAGACTTTTGATACTCAAGGAGGCTCGGTTGCGCAACAGCTAAAACAACTTGAATATTTAACGAGGCGTGAACTGAATCAGCGTTTACATGCGACCACACTGTGGTAAATAAATAAATAATACCCTATTTTTGAATGCTTGAATGAATAACAGATAGCTCAATAAATAAGAGTCAAGATTCGAGGTAGTAGGAGTTGTTGCAGGTTTATTACAGCATAAGGACAGGGTCAGGACAACCTGCATAGGAATAGGACAATAAGGCCCGGCAGCTGCCGGGGCAGGATCTGGGATGAGCTTGGAATGAGCGCGCTCTAACATTTAATAACATAACATTGATATATATACATAGCGCAAACACATAGCATTACATTGCAGTAGGCGTAACAGTGGGTGGAGTAGAAGGCGTGACGCGTAGCAGTCGCGAAAGATAACAGTAAAAGTGGGTGTAACTGGGAGTATACATAGACATGTGATGCAAGACGTAACAGAATATGTCATAAATGGGCGGACACATAGGAGGGGGCTACCTAAGGAGCCGGGACCTCTAACCTAATGGTGCGCGAAAACTAGCAATGACGTATTACTAGGAGAAGCTGGGGGCTACGAACTCTGTGCTAGGAGCAGAGACTAGAGTCTGGAGGGTCGGAGCGACATGTACCTAAACCCTATCTGGTATCTAATGTTTAGGGAACATGTTGATATAAACTAGAAGTCATGAGGGGAAAAGCTAACTTGATTCTAAGACTGGACCATGCATTATTCTACATGTAGTGCGTGAAGAAGAATAAATGACCATTGAATACAGTATTTCTCTAACATGGAGACGAGAAGGCTAGACAATGACGAAAACTATTGATGCAGTTCAGTAGCTTAGGAATGCAGAGGAGGAGGACTGAACTGATAGCAGGAACTATAACATACTTTTGGCAGACTCAGAGGCAGAGCCGGGGTGCACCGGGCACTGCAAGGCAGGAAGTAAGTGAAGGGTCGAGGATACAGGTGGGGGCTGTATCGCTCCTCAGCGAGGCTTTCAGGAGACAGGAGCTGAATCTGTGGTCCGGGCCCTTTTGAGGCCTAGAAACGGGAACTTTATAATGGAATAACGTGCACACTGAGAAACGTGGCAACATTACTTACATAGGCCTAATATTCGTAGTATTCACGAGGACTGGAAACTAACATACCAGAGGTGGACACAACTGTAATTGCGTCTTTAATTAGAAATGGGGAATAACATATGCATATTGATCATGCACACATAACATATGATGGATGGGGCGTAGGGACACAGAACATGGCAAAATTTACTTTTCCACATTCCCTCCTTGTCACTACGTTTCATCAGGAAACATCAATATTCATGATACCGTCTATCATTTCATACAGTACCATTTGCTCGTCTCGAATTGTCTTGGAACGGGATTTAGAACGGGGCTTGGGACGGGGAATACAAGAGGTAGCACACATGCTGCAAATCGCAGGGCCACATTGTATACAGAGGCAGCAGCTAAATATGATCGCTACTGCAATACCTAGAAAGGACAGGACTTTCCATCCCCATGCGGAAATTACATTCCAGAACCAACCGGACCATGTCCAGGTGCCTGGATCTTGATGTAACAGATGGGCAATTTTATGGAGTCTGGTTATAGCTGAATAAACAGACGGCGCGTTATTTGGAATGAAAATGCAACAACTGGATCCGAGAATTCTACAGGCCCCGCCCCTATCGGCCAGTATGACGTCAAGGACGAGACGATTCTGTAAAACGACAAATCTCATAGCAGATTGTTCTTCGGTTAGGTTACCTAGAGCAGAGGCAGTCTCATTTACTACAGCTTCAAGGGTTCTGGTTAGCCTACGTATTAACTTACTATTCTGGACAGGACCTATGAAGAAGAAGAAACCTTTATTGAAATCTGTATACTGTTCTAGAGTAGTTTCAGTTTGATCGACAATTGGGGACTCCCTTCTATGTCTAATGTGTACTAAGAAAGAATTCCTATGATAGTCAGGTGGGGCTAGAAAAACAGGTGGCAGTAGGAAGGCAATGTAACAGGTTCCCTCCCAATCGAGGGGCAGACGGACATATGCAGTTTGACCACAAACAAAATAAGAATGACGTGAAGCTTTAAAAATAGATTTCCTACTGTCACTATACTGGATAACAGTAGTACATTCACTATGACCTATATGTACAGAACCATAACTACGGACACATAATTCGCCTTTGACTGGTAGTACTGAAATAGTAGGTGAGTCTGGAGTAGTATCAGACTGAACATTCAGGACCATGAAATTCGACGAATAATTTCCTAAATTATATACTTCATTTTCTAAATCTAAACCTGTTCTGTGGGAGAAACCTTGCTTGTCTGGAAAACATGTACTGTTAAGAAAAGACATATCTGTTGAGGATGACGTTAACGTGGACCATGCTCCACACGAACCATTGTGTGAGAATGGATAAGGAAAGAGTGGCAGAACTCCCTTCGATGTCTGGAAAGGGGGGAGTCGACCACACACCCAACAATTAGTGGCATTGCTGGTCTGGTGTGAATAATGTAACATACGGATAAATGTGTTATTACGCATGGCAAGGCGGTATGCATATTCGTGAGGAGGCAGATCACTAAACGTGTGCTCTACTGTAGCATTAGTAGACATATTTACATGAGGAACTGGTAAATACAGG
This sequence comes from Lissotriton helveticus, assembly GCF_964261635.1. Lineage (NCBI taxonomy): Eukaryota > Metazoa > Chordata > Amphibia > Caudata > Salamandridae > Lissotriton > Lissotriton helveticus. The sequence goes on along the minus strand of NC_136059.1, from coordinate 1,351,912,686 downwards.
AAAAATGCGTAGCTGGTGCAGGAAATCATTATGCTGAGAAATAATATGAAACTCAGAAAAACGATACATTGGAGTGAACTGCGACTGACTCTCTCACTATGGGGGTCTATTTTATACATGTCAGAAACAGTCTAACCGTTTCACCTAGGGGAGGACTTATACAATCAAACTGGCTGACTTATTAGACCTGAGCTTTAACTTATACTCCTGTTGCGGAGTTTTCTCTAACAAGGGAGGGGTTGTAACAAAGTCTGGTGCGGGACAGTCCTTTAAAACAATGTTCTGGCAATCCTTCGAATCCTGGGAAATGTTCTTGGCAATGTCTTTAAAGTCTGGTCTCGGTCCTTTGAAAAGTTTTACATGAGAAAGGTGGATCCACCCCTTCCTGCCTTCTAACTTGACGGCAGTTCGGGTGGTCAAGAGGACTTGACGTGGTTCCTTCCAACGTGGTTCCAGCGGACTTGATCTGTCAAAGTTGCGGACGAGGACCATCGAACCTGGAACGATTTCATGCGGTGCCACCTCGGTATTGTCTGGAAATGCGGCGGCAACCTGTGAACGACATGAGTTGAGGGCAGACATCAAGGAAGCTAGGTAATCTGTCAGCATATTACATGAAACATCGGTAATACTTCGGGGTCTAGGAGTACCCCACATATTAGGGGGGCGGCCGAATACGACCTCATACGGGGACAGACCTGATCTGGAATGTGCGACCATACGCATGTAAAACAGAGCGACTGGCAAAGCTACTAACCAGTCTACACCTTTGTCTTTACAGACTTTTGCTATACGAATTTTCAGAGTCTGATTATGTCTCTCGACTAGTCCAGCTGCTTCTGGATGGCGTACACAATGAAACTTCCACTGGTACCCTAACAACAGGGAAACGTGCTTCATTAATTCGGATGAGAATGGCTGACCGTTATCAGAATATACGACTCTAGGGAGTCCATATCTAGGGAAGAATTCACGAACCAACTGCTTGGCAGTGGTCGCGGCTGTGTAATCTGGGACTGGATAGGCTTCTGTCCATCTGGACAAAGCGCATACTACTACAAGGACATACTTGAAACCTCGACATCGCTCCATTTGAATATAATCCATCTGGAGGACCTCAAAAGGGTGGTCAGGGGGCTGGAAACCACCTTGTTCCACCGGAACACTTTTACCTGGATTAAACTGACAACATATCATACAGGTACGGACTTTCTGCTTGGCTGCAGCTCGTAAATGCTTGTTGAACCAAATGTTCTGGATACTGTCTAACATAGCTTTTTCTCCTAAATGTGCTGGACTATGTGCGGTATTGATAATGACTTGAACCATAGAATCGGGGAGAAACCATGTGGCTCTACCCTTCGTTAACCATCCTTGATCTGTCTGGACCCCTCCTTGTACAGACCATTTCTTGATTTCATCGGGAGTAGCATGTAACTGGATATCTATGACATCTTGAGTAGGGTCCTTAACTGTCATGCATGTAATCAGATCTGGAGTATGTGTCTGATTAACTGGAATGTCTGGAGTCTGTGCTGTAAGCTTGGCTGTGCGGTCTGCTAAATCATTACCTTGGGAAATAATGTCTGTAACTTTCGTATGTGCTTTGCACTTCATGATAGCGATAGATGTCGGTAAATGTATGGCATCTAACAGGGCTTGAATAAGGAGACCATGCTGAATCTTGGTTCCATGAGAAGTCATAAAACCTCTCTCCTGCCAGAGCACTCCGAAGTCGTGTACAACTCCGAATGCGTAACGTGAATCTGTGTAAACATTAACTTTCAGGTTTTTGGCGTGTATACAGGCTTGTGTCAGAGCAACTAGCTCTGCTGCTTGAGCGGACAGAGTATCAATACGGTGTGTTTCAATAACTTCAGTGTCAGTAGTCACTGCATACGCGGCGACTAGTTCTCCTGTACTAGTTCTCATACATGAACCATCCACATAAAGTGTCAGATCAGGATCTGGTAACGGAATGTCTGTCAGGTCTTGTCTTGGCTTTGTCGTGACGTTAACTACTTCCACACAATCATGTGTGTCTGGATTTGAACTAACTGATGGTAACAGTGTAGCAGGATTCAGTACGTTGCAGCGTCTAATTTCTATGTGTGGCTGGAACAGTGTCAATTCATAACCTGTTAAACGTGCAATTGTCAAGTGCTGAGTTTGTGTTCGGTTTAAAAGAACTTCTACTGAATGTGGGACTTGTACTGTCAGGGAATGTCCTAAAACTATGGAATCACTTTGTCTGATAGCTAGTGCTGTGGCTGCAACTGACTTGAGACACGCAGGCAACGCCTGGGCGACTGGATCTAATGTGCTCGAAAAATAAGCACAGGGCTTGTATTGACCAGCTTGATCTTGTGTAAGAACAGATAATGCTGTACCTTCGCGTTCTGTAACGAAAAGTGTAAAAGGCTTACTGTAGTTCGGTGTAGCTAGAACTGGAGCTTGACATAGGGCTTTCTTTAACTCGTTAAAACTAAGTGTATGGTCAGATGTCCAAGGGAGGACAGTCGATACGGCTGCCTCCTGTGTCGTTAACTGTATCAGTGGCTTGGCTAGGAATGCATACTGGGGAATCCATTGTCTACAATAAGAAGTAAGGCCGATAAAAGCACGTACCTCCTTCTGGGTTCTGGGCTGGGGAAGACTCGCTATTAACTGGATACGGTCGGGTGTCAACTGCCTACCCCTCTTGGACAGCAAGTGTCCTAAGTATACCACTTGCTGGACACAGAATTGAAGCTTCGAAGGTGACACCTTGTGCCCCATCTCGGCAAGAAAATACAGAACTGTAAGTGATGCTCGCTCGCAGTCACGTTCAGAACGGGCTGTGATCAGTAGATCATCGACATACTGGAGCAGGGCAGTGTCAGTTGGCATGTGAATGTTGTCTAGTTGTCTCTTGAGTGCTTGACTGTAAATACTAGGGCTTTCTGTGAAACCTTGAGGAGCGCGTGTAAACATATAGCTCCTTCCATTTAAACAAAATCCGAAAAGAAACTGGCTGTCTGGATGAATCGGAACACTGAAAAATGCATTCTTGAGGTCAATAACAGTGAAAAACATGGCTTCGGAATCAATGGCTGTTAACAGGGAAGAAATATCTGGGACAACTGGGTACTGAGGAATAATACATTTGTTAAGCTCTCGTAAATCAATCACTAATCGATATACTGGGGGTGCATTTGGATCAGTGCGTTTCATGACTGGAATGATCGGAGAATTGCATACATTGGAGTCAGTTTCTACAACTACTCCTTGAACCATGAGTTCGTCAATAATTTTGGATAAGGCTGCTACAGCCTCAGGTGGCAATCTGTACTGCCTGATTCGTGGTAACACTACACCTGGTTTGAGAGTCACACGATAGGGTGTGATTTGCATGTAACCTACATCAGTTGGACCTTGCGCCCATAAATGCTGCGGAACATTTGACAATCTTGAATCAAAATCTCGTAATACATAGTGACCTTTAAAGTCACGTAGGAACAGACGTATTCCCTCTGGGGAACAACAAATAATTGCACCTAATTCTTTCAATGTCTTAATGCCTAATAGATTTTCTGGACATGACTTAGTAAGTAACAGATCAGTAGTACGGGACAATGGACCTACTTCTAGAGTAACCGGCTGTGATATTTCATTAACTATGGGTTTTCCTGAAAATCCAAGGGAAACATTTCTTGAGCCTGAGAGCGGAGCCCCTGGAACTTCGGCATGACTAATTGTGGTCCTACTTGCCCCTGTATCGATCAAAAACTGTCTGTCTTTCCCTAATACTTGACTATGAACATAAGGACCTTCTTGGTCTACAGGTATCTCGATGAGAGGCAAGCCTACCTCCCTCTCTAGGCTGTTTCATGAATAGGACTGATACTCTGGATACTCGGACTGTGCATACTGGTACATCTGCGATGTAACGTGCTGTGTTGCAGCAATAGGCTGCGGTACTGTAACTGTCTGTGGTGCATTCTGTGACTGAGGAATCTGTGAAACTTGTTCTTGTCTCGGCGGACGTGGTCTTTCTTTAGTCTTACCAGTAGCTATGTTGTGCTTCAGAACTGCACACTCGTTTATAAAATGACCTGGCTGTTTACAATAATTGCAGTTCCCTTTAACGGGAGCCGCAGGATGACTGGCTTGATTCGGACCCCTCTTCTGACTGTCTTGAGGAATAGATTGTGCAACTAGCACTTTCATTTTCGTGTCTTTCATACGTTTTCTTTCGTGTTCTTGCTCTTCTCTGATTCTATTCTGGTGGTACTGGAGCATCTGGAGCATCTGGGATGGACTGTTTGCTTGCCAGGTGCTTTCGACTTTCAAAACTCGGTTTTTAATCTGGGGACTTGAATTCTCGACTAATTTGGTAACGAAAAGATGAGGGTATGACTCACTACTTGTCTTGAGACCACTGTTAATACTGAAACATTTCTCGAATCTAGAATAAAAATCACTAATGTCTTCATCTTGTTTCTGTTTACAGGCTGAGATTGCATCCCAGTCTTCTTTCCTAGTTGTCAATAATCTGGGTAAAACTTGAATCAATAATTCTGGTAATTCTTTACATTTATCTCCAAGACCGGTACCTGGTACTCGTGCCTTGTCTTCAGCTTCTAGAGCTGTCCAATCGATCTTTTTCTCTCCCACCTCCCATTCTTTTTCCTTTAACTTTTCATACACCCCTGCGGGTAGCAGAACTTTTAACATTTTAATGATATCTGGGTAGGTGTATTCTCCCATACGGAGCATGTCTTTTAATTCTCGATGGAACCCTGCTGGATCTTTGTCATGACAGGGAATTAATTTCTTCATTTCGAGGAGTTCCATCTTTGATATCGGAGTGTATACAAACACTCGTTGCATTTCGCCACCCGTCCCTTGGACTGGGTGGACTTCTCGTAGCGGATTCTGTCTGTCTATATAGAATGGTTTACTTTCTGGGGGTGAGACATGAACAAAATGCGGGTTCAAAAACGTTCTATACTTGTGACGCTGTTCTAGAATGACACTAATTAAATCGGTACCTAGACCTCTCCATCTGTACTGGAGTAACTCGTTCAGGATATCATGTAACGGGCCTGGATCAGAATGTTGACCCTCATACAGGGTAATGAGGTGCTGGATCATATACATACCCACCAGTCGTTGCTCGGCTGGGGGCAGTTTCAGAAACATTTGTGCCACTATTTCGTCTGGAAAAGTGGTAGAATCAGTAATCCATCGGACTGCTGATCGGGCTAGTTCTTGTTCGTGCATAGTACTTAATTCGCTATAACCGACTCGTGATTTCAGAATATGATCGGTAGCTTGAAATACTTGTTCTAGAGAACGAGGCTCTCGTGTTGCATGATGAAAAATAGACTTAGGTTCTGGACGTAAATGGCGATCTGGATATCTGGATTTTCCTACATACGCTATTCTGACGGGATTCTCGTCTTCCTCTTCAGGATCAGAGACACTTTCTTTCTCACTTACTTGTGCTGCTTTACGTTGTTCGTGTAACCTTATTATTTCTTTACGGATTTTCTTGTACATACTTTCCATGGCACCGACGGTCTTGTGCTTACCCTCGGCTATATTATCACTCCACCTTGTTAGGATTCTCATTTCGGCGGGATCTTTAGACTGGTAATCTTGTTCTCTTATTAGACAATTGATCAGGAACTTTAATATCATGAGCTGAATCTCGGCTTTTCTTTGAGACATAATCTCGCTAATACTTTCTGGATCATCCCCTGTACGGATGAAACGATATATTCTGTCTAGATCTTCTTTCATATTTGGTAAGGTGACTAGATACTCGGTCACCCTTCTTACACGTAAGGAATATAAAACCATAGTAAATTCGCCTGGAACTGGATCATAAACACATTCGTTAAGGGCTTGCCTGATTTCTGTAACAGACTTATTACTTTTTGGAGTACGCTGTGATGCTTGAGCATGTAATTCAAGTGCTGATAAACGCTTGTGTGGCGGCGGGGTTTGAGGAGGACCTCCTCCTGCGGCCCCTAGACTAGAATCATCGACTGACATTCTTCGTGCTTGCAGGGTCGGTAATTGTAACGTGGGCTGAACTTGTATGGCAGGCTGACCCGGGGGTACCGTAACAGGTACTCCGGTGTCTGGAGGAACGGGAAGTGCCTGATTTACAGGGACAGGTGGAGTGCGGACTGGATTTGCATATTCGGGAACTGTGTCGTCCAAATAGGACGAAATAAAAATATCAGCTGCGGTCGGTTTGTGACGTAGCTTGGTCGGAACTAATGGTGGCGGGAAATTACTGGATGCCTCTGGGGTCGCTTTTGGCAAGCCTTCGGCAAGGAGAGGATACATACCCTTAATAAGGGCATGCCTCTGTCTGTCTGACTGTTCGGTTTTAACTTGTTCACCTATCTCGATTAATTCTCTTTCTTGGGCTCGTTCTTGGGATTCTCTACTTAACTCTGACTTTCTGACTTCCTTTTCCGTTCTTCTATGCGCTTCCTTACGCCATAACTCGATGGCATCTTTCTGTGACTGTCTGGCTTTCTTTTTCCATAATGCTTCTTCTACTCGCATGATACATTCGGCATCCCATGTACCCGATACGGGCCATCTATACTTTTCTTCTAACTGTTTGGTATACTCTACCCATAAATCTAGATACAAGATGGCGCTTATGCCATGTTTCTGATACATAAAGTGACCTGGACTGTCCCTAGGCGGGACAGGAACGGCTGCTTCTAGCAGACCCTTTCTAGTTTTTAACTGACGTAACTTTGAAAAGAGCGGCATTCTAAACTTGAATCGAAACACAATACAATACACGAAAAACAATAACAATTGGGAAAACAATTCAGGCATACCACGACATTGAAAATACATTGAACATCATTATAAATAACAGTTCGAACAGAATACTACCTGAAAAATACTGAAAACAGAAACAGAACAGAATTCTCGAGAACGGAACAGACTAGAGTTACTGGATGCACTGCTGTAACAGTACGGAACATACCGGTCCCATAAAGGAACACATCAAGACCCGTATCCACCTAGGTGAACACTTCGTTTGCGGGCTTGGGTACCACCAACCCACGGACCAGAGTCAATTTAGACTGACCCTGTCTAGACACTACCCCAGCAATGGTACTCACCGGGCAGCACGGAACGGAAGGCCTCGGACGGGACTGGACTACGACGACGAACTTCGGACTTCGGACTTCAGTTACGGGTGGACCTCCGGATACCTCGGACCTTGGACTCTCGGCTTGGGCTCTGGTCGGGACTCGCCGCGTTCCTCCACCGTCTCGTTCGGATGCTGGACCGCCTCCTCCGTCTCCTCCGTGGGCCTGAGGGATACTTGAGCAGAAATATCTGCCACTGCGCAGAAGAGTTCCGTCACGACTGTAGAGGGTCAGGGGGTCGGCGTGGCTTCACCGACGCGTGGGGAAAGGGCAAGTCCCTATTCGGGCGCCATTATGTGGTAAATAAATAAATAATACCCTATTTTTGAATGCTTGAATGAATAACAGATAGCTCAATAAATAAGAGTCAAGATTCGAGGTAGTAGGAGTTGTTGCAGGTTTATTACAGCATAAGGACAGGGTCAGGACAACCTGCATAGGAATAGGACAATAAGGCCCGGCAGCTGCCGGGGCAGGATCTGGGATGAGCTTGGAATGAGCGCGCTCTAACATTTAATAACATAACATTGATATATATACATAGCGCAAACACATAGCATTACATTGCAGTAGGCGTAACAGTGGGTGGAGTAGAAGGCGTGACGCGTAGCAGTCGCGAAAGATAACAGTAAAAGTGGGTGTAACTGGGAGTATACATAGACATGTGATGCAAGACGTAACAGAATATGTCATAAATGGGCGGACACATAGGAGGGGGCTACCTAAGGAGCCGGGACCTCTAACCTAATGGTGCGCGAAAACTAGCAATGACGTATTACTAGGAGAAGCTGGGGGCTACGAACTCTGTGCTAGGAGCAGAGACTAGAGTCTGGAGGGTCGGAGCGACATGTACCTAAACCCTATCTGGTATCTAATGTTTAGGGAACATGTTGATATAAACTAGAAGTCATGAGGGGAAAAGCTAACTTGATTCTAAGACTGGACCATGCATTATTCTACATGTAGTGCGTGAAGAAGAATAAATGACCATTGAATACAGTATTTCTCTAACATGGAGACGAGAAGGCTAGACAATGACGAAAACTATTGATGCAGTTCAGTAGCTTAGGAATGCAGAGGAGGAGGACTGAACTGATAGCAGGAACTATAACATACTTTTGGCAGACTCAGAGGCAGAGCCGGGGTGCACCGGGCACTGCAAGGCAGGAAGTAAGTGAAGGGTCGAGGATACAGGTGGGGGCTGTATCGCTCCTCAGCGAGGCTTTCAGGAGACAGGAGCTGAATCTGTGGTCCGGGCCCTTTTGAGGCCTAGAAACGGGAACTTTATAATGGAATAACGTGCACACTGAGAAACGTGGCAACATTACTTACATAGGCCTAATATTCGTAGTATTCACGAGGACTGGAAACTAACATACCAGAGGTGGACACAACTGTAATTGCGTCTTTAATTAGAAATGGGGAATAACATATGCATATTGATCATGCACACATAACATATGATGGATGGGGCGTAGGGACACAGAACATGGCAAAATTTACTTTTCCACAACACTAATACAGTATCACCGTGTAAAAAGAATCCCAAGAGGCTTGAGACTGGCCATTCGCCCAATGCTTTACAGACTAAACAATAATCCACAATTCATGGAAAAATGGTTTGAAATTCTAAATAAATGTTCGCTGGATCTGATTCTTTTGCTAATCGAAGAGCTGGCAAAAACTATACGGGATCTAGAAGAAGAAATCTTCAACGTCAAAAAAGAATTATCTTCTAAAATGGAAGAAGAACCATGGTCAAAATTTCTGGAGGAAATAGATATAAGACTAGACAAATACGGCAAGGAACTCCAGGAAACCAAGTTACGCAAATTCAAATGGGATACAATAGATTATAAGCTCAATGAGGCTTATACCTGGGCGGAGATCTACGCAAAAAGAAGATACACTAATAAGAAACAACCAGCAGCTTCATCTGATGAAAGTGCAGCATCTGATAGTGATGCCAATACTTCGACAACCTATTGTCCAACAACATCGTCAAAGACCAAGTCCTCAAGCACTGGTAGCTACAGATCAAGCATCTACATCAGATGCTTTTTTAGAGAGAGGTCAACCTCCAACCAAACCACCGGATCTGATGCAACCTCAAATGAGCGACAAAAGACTAGAAGAGGAAAAGGAAAAAGAAAAGGACAAGGAGAAAGAGTTGTCCAAGAAAACAGGGTTACGGAGTCAGACCAAAATCTCGTAATCAATATCTCCAAGTATACTCTGTCTGAATTTGAAGAAAGGCTGTTAAATAAAGGCATATCATTCGTAAGTACCTACCATACAAATGACCTCGAAAAGGAGGTAGCATTTTTCAAATTTATGAGGATCTTACGCCTTAGCATTTCTTCACAATCCTGAATCCCATCGTAACACCGGACAATGTAGAGACTCAATTCAAACCAAAAAGCAATTATATGGCTCCAGTTTCTCATAAAAGCCTGGACACATTTGAGACTTTAGTAAAGACAGACATGAGTAAAATTCAATACAAAAGAAAGGCAAACAACCTTACAAGAGCTGAGCGGAGCGCTCTGTTGAATTTGGCAAAGAACAATTCTATTGTAATCCAAAAGGCAGACAAAGGAGGAGGGTTGGTCATAATGGACACAGACTTTTACATGCAAAGGGGCAATGAACATATTCAGGACATTAACACTTACGCCAAACTTGATAAAGACCCCACGACAGAAATAGCACAACAGATGGATACGATACTGGAAAAGGCAGAAGAAATGGGATGGATTAATAACACAACCAGGCGTTATCTAAAGCAAATCTATCCAAGAAGACCTAAGATTTACTTTCTTCCTAAAGTGCATAAGAACTTGACTAATCCTCCCATTAGACCAATAGTGTCTGGTTTATGGCAAAATTTGAACTTGATTACATTCTTGAGGATCATACTTGGCAGCAAGGATTGGTGTACTACAAACGGTACATTGACGATGTTTTCATAATTTGGAGAAGATCAAAGTTTGAACTTCAACAGAACATCAAGACCCTAAATCTAGCTAATCCTCGAATTCAATTCACACATCAGATCAGCACAGTATCTTTACCATTTCTGGACGTGATGGTAGAAGTAACAGAGAACTCAATAAAAACAAGTCTCTATAAGAAACCAACTGACAAAAACACTGCTTTACTTTATGGAAGCTTTCATCCAACCACTCTGATTAAAAACCTTCCGACGTCGCAATTCATGAGGATAAAACGAATATCATCCAATGACGCACAGTGTGAGAAAAGCTTAGAAGAGCAAAAACAAAAGTACTTGGATAGAGGATACCCTAAAAAACTTCTGGAGGCACAAATTGAAAAAATTAAAGTAATCCCAAGTACTGAGCTTTTGCAAAAGAAACCCAAAACAGCCAATAAGAGAATGGTTTTCGTTTCCAAGTACTCCACAGCGTCTAGAGACATAAGACGCATAATACAAAAAAGATGGGAGATCCTCCAAGTAGAAAAAGACTTTGGTACATTGTTCATGGATAAGCCACTGTTCGCTTATAAACGAGCACCAAATATGAGAGAGATATTAAATCAACCACACAACAAGGAACGGCAAACTCAGCAACACCAAGCTTATAAGGGGACAACCAAGTGTTTTAAATGCAAAAATTGCAACAATGCTATACTGGGAAATGTACTATCACATCCACGTACAGGTGAGAAAATACCATTGAGGCATACAACCAGCTGCAATTCAGAGCACGTAGTTTATTCAATTAAATGCCCCTGCGGACTTCTGTACGTCGGCAAAACCGACAGAAAACTTAAAGTACGTTTATCTGAGCACAAAAGCCGGATACGTAACAAGAACCACACCTCTCCGCTGGCAAAGCATTGGGCTGAGACTGGGCATACAATAGCCCAGCTTAAATTTCAAGTTATTGAACAAGTTCCCCAACGATTAGGTCAGGACAATTCTAAGACCCTTCTCCAGAGAGAAGCCTTCTGGATTCGTAAATTACAAACACTAACCCCGTATGGGCTCAATGATAAAATGGATATGATATGCTCTCTTTAATTTTGACATCAGACAACCCCCTAGGGATTCCACCACACAGTGATACGAACACATGACATAGAAATACACCTTTCAATATAAATATAATTTCCTCATGGTTAATATAAGGTTGATGTGAATGGGGTGAAAATATTTAAGTAAGCAAGATCCACATCAAATATGTTTAATCATTTTTCTTTGTACTTCTATATTCTTTCTATATTCTCTTTTGGCGTTCCGTCACTCTGAGTACATATCGAGGGACATTACGTTTATCTTTTATGAAAGCGATCGTCTTGTTTCCACTCGCTCGCCTCATTCAATTTCATGCTCTTTAACTCGCGATATTTAAATATGGCGTCTGCTTTCAGTATTAGCGCCGGTAGTCCTCTATCTCTATATATCTGGTAACGTAGTAGCCATGTGATTAACCCATAACTCCAGCACGAAAGTCCCAACACTACGGAAGACTTCATTTCTTAGGAACACTGCGGTTACGCTAAACGGTAAGCTCTAAGCACAGAGCTAATGATAGTATCGCTTCGCCTTAGGAATTTTTGACCGTGTGTTTCAGCACGGTATTGAGAAAGTGTTATTTTCTCGTTTATAGAGCACTGACGCAATTCTAACTAGGATCGTCTGTTCGTAGGCCTGCAGGTAAAAACGCTCGTTTTTTGGATGATAGTATAATCAGTACTTTATTCGTTGAATATTCGCATGGAAGACTAAACGGTCCTCCTTGTCTGGTTTTTCCTATTCTTACAGGACATTTGGTTCGGTTACATCCTAGTTCAGGTGAGCATGAGAACATGCTTTTATAAATTTCACGTGCAATCCCCTGTTAAGGTTCCTTTGAACTCAGAGTGTATTTTCCATTTATTTTTCAGTACGTGACCCTAGCACATTTTCAGGTAAATGATTTCACGTTTTAAAGTCTGGGTATCTGGACAAAATTTTGGCAACAGTCCAGTGAATCCTCCCCTTTTTTCTTCTGATTGCAGTCGCATAACAGAGTAACATTACCTTTATTTGGACATAAATCTCAGAAACGCGGTAAGCGTTCAATTATGTTTCAGCATTGAAAACCTATAGCTCCTTGTAAAGCATCAAAAGTAACTGACATTTCCTTTTCTCTTCTCTCTGTTGCTTCTCTTTCCTTTTCATTACAGACCCCTGACGAAGGGGCTTTTCGCCCCGAAATGCATTGGGTTTTTTCAGCTTTGTTTGTGTTTACTATATAATTTTGTCATATTTGATTTATTGTACATTAAATGCGATGAATTTGTGAACTTAATTGTACATGAAATATCAATGTAAATTAAGATGTATTGTGATGACTCATATCTAAAAAAGTGATATAAAAACGTATCGAATATACAATAGGAGAATTTTATTTGATTGTGCATGCTAGAGTCCTGGTTACTGCTGTACCAGGCCATTATATAATCAGACAGGAGACAGTCTAGTGCTACCTGCCTTGACAAGAACTCATTGTACACAAATTCACTAAAACAGACTGTTATCCTCCATCCTCTCTGATCACTAATGGAAAGGGGAAGAGGATCTCAAGCACAAACAGTACAACATTTGTGTTTTGTAGCTTCCTTTTATCAGTTTTATTGGAAAATTGAAGCAATATTTATTTAACTGTATTTACCTGGTGATTGATGGTGGTGTGTGTGTGTGTGCTTATGGCATACAGTGGTATTGTAACACATGCAAATAATATTGCTTCCTTTAACAGTTTTTGCATGCTATTATCTCAGAAAGCCTCAACAATATTCCTAAGCCCCTGCATGAAAAACAACTTTGACTTGAAACTTGCGATTGTCATCTCTCCTTTTTTCTTCAAATGACCCTCTCCTTCCAAGTTTGCCTCAAAGCCTAATATTATACCTCTGCAAATTGCCTACACCTTATTTCAAAGAGTGCAACCTCTCCTTCAAAAGTCATTCCTCTGCACCCTAACAATACCTAATCTCCTGTAGCTCATCTATTGATCCTGCCAACCAATGCATGAAATTCCCTTGCCCACCCCCCTTCTCATTAAATATACCACCTAATTTCCTTGTAATGTAATGTACCACATAGAAAGTGGAGTAAAGGAATGGAATGGCTCTGGAAAATAACAAAACTGATCCCAACACCCAACTATACCTACAAAAAGTCTAACGCTGTGACCTGGAGCAGGGTGCTGACCAGCGTAAAGACCAACAATGGTCAGTCAGGGTAATGCAATCACAATACAATATATAACCCACACTAAAACTAACAACACTCAGCAGTCAGCACACCTGTTGCAGTTCATAAAGGCTGCCTAATAATTCCCTTTACTACTCGACTCTCTTGCACTCACATAAGATAAAACTGGTAAGTGTCATATCCATCACCTTGTAGTGTACCATCCACAGCAATAAACCACCCATTAACCTCTGAACAGGAGTGGAATAACTGAAGATCTCCGATCTATACTGCTGGCCATCGGAAAACTCTAATTTAGTCCACAACAGCAGGTCCCAACTAGCTACACACTACAGCCACGTATCGGCATCTTGCAATGACAATCAGATTTGGGATAATATTAACAAAGCCCATCCAAGCAGATCCCTCCACCACTTATCCCTCTAACCTATGCCTGATCAGGACCAGAAACATTAAACAAAATATCTCAGAGTGCACAATCCAGTGCAATAACCAGCCAAGTGGACTATGAACATAAGAAATACCAAAAAGGGCCTGCAAAGCTGCTCAAAATTGCCAGCTTACAAACAAACAAACTGCACACCTATTGCTCACACTTCTTCATCCATCACACTACACTGCTAAGCGTTGTGTCCCATAACACAATAACTGCCATTCGGTGGTCCTCACATACAAAATGGAAACACTTCCCACCTGGGATCAAAACCAATACAACATCCTTCCAACCACACATTCTACATGGTGTAGTGTGCTACCCATGTAGACCACTGCTTCAACACCCCCACCCCATAGGGTTAGTAAGCACTATATACATGTTGCAATACAATACTTTGGGCATATATTACAGCCGCCTTCCCACTTTGTTAACACCTTCGATGCTGATGACGGAACCGCTCCGTCATCAGCTGCGGTGGCGCTGTGCTGATGACGGAGCGGTTCCGTCATGGCCCGCTCGGCACGCCTGCGCGGCGCAGATTCCGCGCCAGGGCTGAGCGTTCTATTGAGCGGGGCGGGCCATGACGGAACCGCTCCGTCATGAGCACAGCTCAACCGAGGCTGGTGACGGAGCGGTTCCGTCACCAGCATGCGGCCGCCGCGCGGCCGCCCCGCCCCCTTAGCGCTGCGGCGGAAAAGCGCCGCAGCTAAGGAGTTAAGTGGAAGATACTGTGATATTAATCTTTTTCATCTATGCTTCGGCTGTAATCTTCATTACATGATCGGTGAATGAAGACATTACAAAACTAGTTTGAATAGTGACACCCATTTAGGTTGCATAAAATTTGATTACGTCAAAATTAAGTATACAGCAACCTGCGTTAGGCAGAATACACAGGAACACAAAATCAAGGCACGCCTAGGGGAGGGGAGGGAGTTGGGCTGTTAATCAATATATGTAGGGTGGGCGACCATGCTACAAGTCAGAGCTGGCAAAGTGAATAATAGTTGAGACTTGCAGACTGCATAATCCAGACAATATGACAATAGATAAGAGAGTTGTTTGAACATAAGTGAATAACCGAAAGGTCGACTATCACTATGTTTATCCAGTATAAGTAGTATGTATGAAAGCTTTGCAAAGCGAAACTGTATGCATAGTAATATGTGTGAAATTGTAAGAAACTTTAATAAAATTGGTTTTAAAAAAATGATTAAGTATACAGCACATGAAAGCAAGTGGCTAACTGGTCACAACTCAAAGTCTGCGTCACACAAACATATTCACCATAGGCATTAAAGAAGAATGTTAACTGGTAAGCTTCTTTTAAATGTTCATCACTTTTTACCTTCCCTCACTTCCCTTCTTTCATGCTACACTGATCTGTGATGCCAAACCTCCTGCCTGCCACAGATTCTAATCTTTTCTGGCTCCCGTGATTCCATTATTATGAATTATTCAGTGTAATGTATGCAAAGTGCCTTGTTAAAGGTACTAGGCAAAGCCCGATAAATAATAAAACAGGTACATTTGTTTGCACTTCACGGCTGTGCTTCAGTCTCATTAACAGTAAATTGAAATGGTAATTTGATAAAGGTTTTATTCAAGGTATTTAGGCAAAACGTAATGTATTTCCGGATATGCTAATGTGGACCATGCGTGGGATATGTTGACAACATTAGACTTTTCATTTCGGTTTGTCATTATCTTTTCAAATCTAGTGGTCATGCTAGTTCTGGTGTCCAGAAATTTAAAAACCAACATACTCTACTCTGATTACATGATTCTTCTCCAAAAGCTTTTGGAGAAGCCATTCTTCTGCAGTACAAAAAAGATTAATATAGTGGTATTATTTTAAGTAAATGATTCCATAAGAAACGGGATCGTTTTTAAGACTGTGAAAAACAAGGAACAAATCTATAACTAGCCGTTGGCAAAAAAAATTCTTAGAATTTATTGACACTTCTTGAAAATGGTAGCCTGCGAATAATGTGCTTGGCTGGTACATTGCATGAAAATGTATCCCTTTGAAGGCCTTATGACAGAAATGTTTAATAAAATGCATAGAAATACATCGCAGCTTTGGTAATAAAAAGGTTAAGGCAAGGGCATACCTTGTGGAAAAAAGTCACAAGATACTGGCATGAGAATGGTGTGAATAGAAAACTTGTGTTAAACAATCTGAGCAATAAAATCTCTGCTTCAACAATTCTACCGTTAGCGAAGATTATGCAAAAGGGCAAAATATTTAGCAAAGTTCGCAAATTTTGTGAGGTTTTGCCCGAGGAAATCAAATTTTACCTGGGACAGCTTTTTGCCAAAGGTAAACAAAGTGCTCTTGCTTTGAACCCAGGGCTTAAGCCACCAATATTGGATAACGTGGGGCAGAGTGAAAGCCTCATGTAGTGCTATAAACACAGATATTGAATACTGAAGACATCAGGGGTTCAGGTGGAAAAAAACACTTCCCTAAGAAATAAGACCAAAGAACTGTAGTGTTAAGAACGGCACACGCACGAACTTCATCTCTTAAAATAACGGAAGCCTAAACATATGTAGACCATCACGTCAGTATCCACTCCTTGTGACTGCCAGAGAGAATGATGTCACAAGGCAATGCCAATATCTTCTGGATTCCGCTTAGCTCAATCTCATCACTTATTACAAATCGTTTTCCAAATGTCTCGGTTTTTCATTACAACCTGAGCCATGGCCTTACAAGTAAACAAGGCACAATAATTATCATTTGTTTTTAGACCTTACTTAATTCGTTGAGACTGCCGCAGGAGACACAACAATGCGTTTTTCCTTAAAACTGTGCCCACTTACAAAGTATCTTATAATTTTTTTTATTCCTTTTTAGATATGCATCCATACAAAACTAATAAACATAACTTCTCATCGTGTAGGCAGTTCCTGGAACCATCAGCCAAGTTGCATATTGTCAGATTTTTGTTCCTACGCGGAACGTGATGGTACTCCACCACCCAAACCTGATATTCAATCAGATTCACTCACTAAATATTCTTAAAATAGTGGAAAAGTGGAAACATATGCTTGCTGCGGGACCAATTGGTGCTCCCAAGAACAAACAACTAAACTTGTATAACTGCTGAATTTTAATTGTTTTGTACAAGTGAAATCTGACCCTAACTATAAAGTCCCTGTAACCTTTGTTTTTTTCAGTGAATTTCTAAGGTTTATTTTAATTCTACTTCCCCAACTATAATGTCACTGTAATCTTTGGATTTTTTTCAATGAAAATATACATATACATTACCTACTAGCGGTCGCCAGTAGGTATATATAGTTAGGATTTTTTCTCTATGGGATTTTTGAAAATTCTATGTCTAATAACTTTGGCGTTTGTGGACGGAATTGGCTGAAATTTTCAGGAAAATGGAACATTTTGTTTCTGAGCAGCCCCTGAAAATTTGGGGGGGGGTTCGTCAAGGGGGGGCCGAGAAAAAAGGGGGGTCCCAAAACGTGTTTTTAACATTGAGTTTTCCTTAGGGCGGTTGGCCTCACTTTTAGCCCGAACGGCTGAATGGATTTGCACGAAACTTGGCAAAATTGTAGGGACTGGTAGCCCGATGTGCCTTTGCTAGGTCTCAATATATGTGTTCCAGTGGATTTTGAGAAATTAACGTTCAAAAAAAGATATATATCTGTAACAGCGGACCAGGCAGCGCTCCGGTTCGCGGACTTTACGCGTTACGGAGCTTTGTGAAGCGAAGCTGATTGGTTCTCCGGCGTCTGTAAACATTCCAAACAGTCCGTAGCGGCCGCCATCTTGTCTCTCGGTAGGATCGAGAGACAAGAGGAGGCCAAAGCGAAGGGGCAAATGACCATAAGGGGGCATAGTAGATCCTCCCTGACCCTCTAGGTTTGATGTGGAGGTTTTAAAAGGGCCCCGCGGGGCAAAAAAAAAAATAATAATAATCGAACGGCTGAATGGATTTGCACGAAACTTGGCAAAATTGTAGGGACTGGTAGCCCGATGTGCCTTTGCTAGGTCTCAATATATGTGCTCCAGTGGATTTTGAGAAATTAACGTTCAAAAAAAGATATATATCTGTAACAGCGCTCCGCTTCGCGTACTTTTCGCGTTACGGAGCTTTGCGAAGCTGATTGGTTCTCCGGCGTCTGTAAACATTCCAAACAGTCCGTAGCGGCCGCCATCTTGTCTCTCGGTAGGATCGAGAGACAAGAGGAGGCCAAAGCGAAGGGGCAAATGACCATAAGGGGGCATAGTAGATCCTCCCTGACCTCTTAGGTTTGATGTACCATTTTGCCAAGTTTGGTGTAATTCCGTTTAGCCATTCAGGCTGTAGACGTATCTAAATGTCCTATGGAAAATTGCATGGGGAAAACACATTTGAAAGTGTTGAAATTTAGAACCAATTAAAATGTTACTTTGGTTTTGTATTTGTGTGTGATGAAAGTTAATTGGTTATGTATATATCTAAAATGAGAGGAAACCACAGCCATTTTGTGAAACTACTGTCTGAGGTACATTTGTGAGGAATTTTTGGTGGTCAATTGCTGGTGTTTGATTTACACAGTACTAACACTTCTCCTACTTTTAAAAAGGTGAGTTGTTAATTTGTAAGGGGAACTATGTTGTACACTTGAAGATAATTTGAAAAATGTTTTCTGTTATTTATTTACAGTCCTTCTGTTATACTAAATACTTGATAAAGTTAGTTTTATATTATGTATTACTAAAAACGATAAATGAAAGTGATTATTTTTTTCTGCAATTTACAGCAAGCAATTTCAAAATAAAATGGCTCACAATGAAGAGACCGTGGCAATTTCTTTTGAATTATCCACTACATGTATTGAAATTGAGAGCACCAATAATGAAATATTGTCACAAGGAGGAGATGACTTGAATGATTTTTTGGATCAATCTGTTGATGGCGAATTTATCGAATGTTTGGAGACCATAGAGTTAGAAGAATCATCATTGCAGACTTTTCATGAGGAGATTCCAGATGAGATGATTGAAGAGGAAATTCCTGATGAGGACATGTTACTAGTTCTTTCAAATTTTGAAAATTCAGAAGAATAAATTTATATTTAGAAATCAAAAATTGTTTGAGACATTATTCATTTTTATTTTTAATTTATGAGGTTGTAGCGAAGTGATTGTAGTATAAAATGAGACTTATAGTATAGAGTGCAACATTTTTATGTTACATGGTAAGTTTACTCATATTTACTTTCCTTCTCCCACTATATTATCTCCAATGTGTATTTGACATCTCTTCTTCATCTCCGGCCTCCTTTCTCTCACTGTCTGTCTCTGATGCATCTTATCGCTGCCATTTTGTGTAATTACAGAAGAGAGTAAAAAAAAATAGTTCGGAACGTGAAAAGGGGGCAAAGTAGAGTACCCCTCACCTCCTAGGCCTTCTCAGGCGGTCCCAAAAGGATCAGTTTCTGCTTTCCTGAGAGATTATGGTATGAGTTCCATATACCACAATAACTTGCATTACAACATGCAAGATATCTATCTCCTATTACCAACTTTTGGAGATATTTGCGCTAAGCGCGAATATCTCCAAAAACTAACACCTGCCCTGAGCAGTTCTTAGCCATGTTATCCAATGGGAGGTGGATAACATGGCTAAGAGCATTAGCTCGGTAATGCATGAATATCGCTGACTTTTTAGCGATATTCATGCATTGCGGCCGTTTTTTATCGCATTTGCGATAAACCTTGATAATAGCAAGGTTTATCTTCGATAATTTCTGACGATGCTTAGCGGTAAAAAATTCGTTGCTAAGCATCGTTAGCGATAAATATCGCGTAACTTTGGTAATATGCACCAACGTCTGTTAACGTTCGATTCGAAGGAAATGAGGAAGTGTTGAAAAACATTGTCTGCGCCATCTTGCCTTTTTTGAAATGCCACACTTTTGTCGTGCACGGCAGCCATTTTAGATGCCTTGACCAGACCCACTCTCTGCACGCTGTCGATCCTTAGCATGGCTCCCCACCTTCGCCAGCATCTTCCCCAGGCACTGGTCACCCCCGCTCTCTGTGTTATGCATGGGCAATAAACCTCCCCCCATCTGCGCTGCTCTTCCTTGAGAATCACACTCTGTGCCCGCCCGACACCTCCCTTTCGCCCTATTCACTACCGCACCCTCTGACACTCCTCTTCCTCTGTGTCCGATTGTCCAGGCTATCAGCTAGCCCTGCAGATGTAGTTTATGGCCCCAGCTGTAAAGAATCACCCCTCTTCAAAGGAGTTATAGTAGATCAAGGCCCACACCCGATGAGATCCGTCACACCACACGTGTTCCTACTATCTGAAAACCATCCTGTATTGTGATTGGGGAGGGGACCGAGCCTGAAGCGGAAGATTCCAGGGATGACTCTTTGTACATCAAAGTTTTTACAATTATGTGTCATATTAAAAATATATAGCACTCCAACAAAGTAGTAGGATTATAAAACTTTAATAACTTATAAATATATACAACAAAACAAAAACAGTAAAAACATTTAAACAACGAAGAGACCGTGGCAATTTCTTTTGAATTATCCAATACATTGATTGAAATTGACAGCACCAATAATGAAATATTCTCACAAGGAGGAGATGACTTGAATGATTTTTTTGACCAATCTCTTGATGGCGAATTTATCGAATGTTTGGAGACCATAGAGTTACAAGAATCATCATTGCAGACTTTTCATGAGGAAATTCCTGATGAGGACATGTTACTAGTTCTTTCAAATTATGAAAATTCAGAAGATGTTGCCTGGGTGCCGCACTGATTTGGGTATCCGGTGTGTGGCGTCCCGGGGGGTGGATTGTCAGTAGCGGTCTGTTGTGCGAATAGTTCCAAGGCAGCAGAAAGCGCTGAAATCTGGATGTCACGAAGGTGATGTCTAGTAAGTTGCCGCCCAGCAAATAACGGCGTGGGGCGCCGCGGGGGTGAGTGAGTCCAGTAGGCACCACAGCTATACTTATCGGCATTGCAGAATTACTGCTGGGGACAATGCCTGTGCTGTAGCAGGGTCACAGCAGAAACAAAAAGGATTCTGTTGAAGATGTTGTTGGTTTTCAATTTGAAAACAGTTCTGGTGTCAACTGCTATGCTAATGTAGTGGTTAATGTTTTGTTTTCTCTAGAAAATGTAAAAGAGGGGGAGGCAGTCCATAGTTCCGGTAAAAGGGCAAAGGAAAGGATCGGTGGTTTGAACTATCAGTCAAAAAGGGGAGGGGGTGCAACAATTTTTCCTACCGGGTCACACTGTGCTTTCACCGGAACTGAGGTCTGCAGGATTCTAGTCATTCAAACGGAGGCTGGTGGCAGCATGGGAGCGCCGACGTCCCGCGGATACAGTTTCGTCACTCCACGGGCGATCATGGCAGTCATTCCCCATCGGGGGTGTCTGCGGGGGTCGGAGACTCCCGCGGCTCCTCTAGAATCTTCAAGGTCGTGGAGGACTACGGTGGTGGAGTCAACCAGTGACCGGGCCATTTCTTTATGCTGGGCCCGCTCTTGCCAGGTCGACCGCCATTTTGAGAGTTCGGTAGCTACTGGCGATCGCGGGGTCAAATGAGCGGACGGGCTCCACCCTGCCGGGCGAGACGTTGCAGCATCGCCACAGTGGAAGAACCCTTTTCCGGGCGCCTGGAGCGCTGAGGGTGCAGCTGGGAAGCCTTCACCTGGGGAGGCGGGAGAGGCCTGTTCGCATCGTCTCTCCCTCCCAGTGCACCCCACGGCGTCTCGCTTGACATTTGTTATGGCCGGACCAGGCGATGAGGATGAGGGGGGGGGGGGGTCGGAGGCATGTGCAAGACATCCCCCCCCCAGTGTTGTCGCAGCCATTATAAAAGAAAGAAGAAATGTCCCGTCCGTCTTTGGGCCACACCTCCTGTGGATGGCGGCCGGACGCCCTTTGCTCTGGCCCCATGAACGGGTTCCTTGGCTCATCGGCTGCAGCCGGATCCCGTCGGCCCCAGCCCCCGGCCGTTGGTGGCCGGACCGGGAGAGAGTGTGGAGGGACAACCTGCAACTCTCAAGGGCCACCGCGGCCGGACTGGGAGAGAGAGGGGAGGGTCGAGGACACGGACATTCCCCCCCCTGAAACTCTCCAGTGTTGTCAATCCCCCTGGCCGGGTCCCGCTGGCCTCGGCCTCTCCTCCGGCTACACCCTACGTGATGATCTCCTGGCCGAGGCGTGGCAGCAGGACCCACCTTATATGTGTTGCTTCCGGCTGGGCGTAGCCGAAAACCTGTTGCCCTTTGGTAGTTTCTAGAATGGGGCGGATGTCTGCTGACTTCTATCTTTCCCAGTTTGCCGTTATTTGGCCGTGGCAGGCGGTGGGACAGACACGTTTTGGGGCAGTGAGGGGCGATGTTTTCAGGTTTCTTATTACGGGCTTACTTCTAACGTTTCTTGTTTCTAGGACAATAATAGGTTTTATCATTACGTATTGTTATCGTTTCTTTGTTTGTTATTTAATAAAAAGTTCATCAGTGGCCTACTGATTTTCGTTTTCCTATTCTTTTCTTTCCAGGTTGTTTCATGCTAAAGTTTCTGTTAACAGGATACAGTGATCACTTCGTTATTATTGCATATGTCCTTTTCACTAGGGGTGCTCTCTGGTCGGGCCAGATGACCTATCTCTCAGTGATGTCATTTGAGATGTCATCAGTGATGTCACTGACCATGTCATGAATGATGTAATATGTGACATGATCAGCAGTGGATTGCGGGTGCGCGATATATAGTTAGTGCAACTAACTATATATGGAATTTCAATGGTTTTGTGTGAGTAAAATAAGGTTTTTTAAATGCTAATTCCTAACTATATATGGTCTATAACCTATGGTTTTTTCAGTGAATTTTCAAGGTTTCGTAAATGCTAATTCCTAACTATATATGGTCTATAACCTATGGTTTTTTCAGTGAATTTTCAAGGTTTTGTAAATGCTAATTCCTAACTATATATGGTCTATAACCTATGGTTTTTTCAGTGAATTTTCAAGGTTTTGTAAATGCTAATTCCTAACTATATATGGTCTATAACCTATGGTTTTTTCAGTGAATATACATATATATATATATACACATATATATATATATATATATATATATATATATATATATATATATATATATATATATATATATATATATTTTTTTTTTTTTTTCCCCCGAAGAGTCCACAATCCAGTAGGAAAGGAAGGCGGCACACCAATGCTCACCACAAGCAAGTTGTTGGAGCAAAAAGGAGCAACGCGTTTCAGTCGAAACAGCCTTTGTCAAGTTCAAACTTCTGCTATCGCGGTGCCAATAAATACGTCATCATAGACATAATAGACATACTGTGCAACATGATTAAACACAATGTATCCCTCAAAGCAATTCACCAATTTGGAAATGATTTCTAAATAATATACAGGATTTTAAAACAAAAAAAGAAAAAGTACTATAAAAGAATGATAAAATAATCATTCCTGTGCATCTACTGTGATCGCATTTCATTGGCGATTCACAGAACGTGTTGTGTCCCGCCCTATTCCCATACCCAAGATCTCCGGCTCAGTAATAGCCATGGAAGACAGCCACATGACGCATGTTGCAATAAATTAGCATAAATAATACAAATATAATATACACATTGCATTTTATAACACTGTGATGGTTACACTAGTATTAGTGTGCCAATTTTATAAATAAATGTCATCAACATTTTCTTTGTCATTTCATAGTGTGGCACGGACACATTAAGAATACACCAATGCACAACTTAATACATTTGTATCAAACAAAATGTTGAACCGAATCCTAACTATATGGATGTATTTCCCTTATATAACGGCCATACGGCAATTACCCAAGGGGCAATAGAATATAGAGGAACCGTGTGTGCACATACCTCTACTGTAATGAGAGATGTCTCTAAAGCTGTTATTTAGTAAATAAAGCATAGATACCGTGGTAGTGTAAGTATCGTGCAAAAAATGATTGTAATAAAATCCAAATGTATAAAAAAAGAATTGCTCAGGATAAATCCTCACAGGGGGGTGGCCTCGAAAATAACAGCGGATTATTCTAAAATAAAGATAATCCTAAATTATCTCCCTGCAATACCAATGGACAGAAGTCAAGTGGAAAAAGCAGATACCATAACTGCATATCATACGAGCAAGTGCCCATATGGTTTACTGGAAAAGACATTTCATGCAGAATGGTAGATCGAGGTACTACCCCCACACCTGAGAGCAAGTGAACAAATATATAATAATGTATGTAGAACACTGGGAAGAAAAGAAAGCAATAAAGCAAAACTTTTGGTAACTAGGGAAACTGTGAGTAAAGATATATACAGTACGTATTCAAGATAAATCTCCCAAAATCTGGGCGGTAATTACACCCCTATATGAGTTGCTAGCTCTTCTTCTCTAATCTAAATATGAGAATGCCATATGGGTTGATCAATGATGTACGTGGATTAGAGAATCCGCAGCAGCTTTTCTCTGTCGCCAACCCTAATTTATTTGTATATCCTGTCTAGTCCCATATACTTGAGCAGTTTGTTATTGCTATCGGGGACATTATAAAAATGTCTGGCCACCTGATAGTTGAAATCCAGGTTGGCTATGGCCCTCTGGTGTTCAAGTCCATTTTTTCACGGGCAGTGGGGTACTCCCTAAGTAGCGGAGACCACAGGGACATTCTAGGGAATAAACCACATAATCGATGGTACAGGTGATAAATTTGGAGATGGCTTTAACCATACCACTGGCAGTTTTGTAGATTTTGCGATTTTCACTATTCTTGCATGCTTTACATGCAAAGCACTTGCAAACTCCATTGTTAGGTTGTAGCTAATTCGTGGTTGGGTTCAGTTTGAAAATAGCTGTTAACCAATTTGTCACAAAGCAAACTTGGTCTCTTGTAAGTTATGGGTGGAGAACAACCCATGTCGCTTCCAATGACAGGATCTGCTTGAATGAACCCCCAATGTTTTTTCATGATCAATTTGAGTCTACCAGACCGACCATTGTACCTGGTTATCATTCTCGGTGTCGTCATGGCTTTCTTTTCCGAGACTATTCTATTTTTGTTAAACAGAACATCTGCCTGTTTTACATTACACAGCTTGTTTTTCGCTTGGGACAGAATTTTATTAGAATATCCTGTGCTTAAACCTTTCTATAATGATGTCACACTCCCCGATTTGTTAACATTTTGTTGCCATCCGTCCAGACCACCTGCTCCTCCCACCAGCCCAGAAACAAATTCGCTAAGCTGGTGGTTAAACAGGTGCCCATTGCAGTCCCGGACTTCTCACGGTACAGTTCTTTGTAAATAGAAAAATATTCTCTTTTAAACAATAGGACATCATTAATTTCAACATGATCGTATGGTCATAGAGGCCAATTTGTCTTTTTTGCAACTAATACAAGCTTGCATCAACACCTTACTCTTGATTTATACACATATATAATGAATATAAGTCCAGTGTAATTAACAGAAAACCTTTCTCCCATTTGATATCATGGATCCTGTTTAAGAAATCCGTACAATCCTGGCAGAAATATCCTAAATGTTTGACATAAGGAACCAGCAAGTGATCCAAAAAAATGGAGGTATTCTCAAGCAATCACCCATTAGACAAGAAAATTGGTCTCCTTGGGGGTTTTGTTGCATGTTTATGAACCTTTGGAAAAGGTATAAACAGGGGACACGAGGATTGTCATTTCTTATAAATTTGAGTTCATCATTGTCACAGGGCCTAGGGTACAGGGGAGGAGAGAAAAAAGACTGTGGACTGGTGGGAGTCTCCATGTGATTCTTCGCCTCACTTTCCCAATCAGCAGGACGAACGGCGAGTATCCTATGAGGAGGAAGAGAGCCCCGGAGACCTCGGTTACTGTCCCTTTAACCACTTCGGCGCTGATGACGAGCTCAGCTCGTCATCAGTTGCGCCGCTCGCACGCTGATGACGAGCTCACGCAGCTTTTTTAAAATCGCAGCGCGCGGCGGGAAAACCGCTAGCGCGGTTAACTGGGAACCAACAGACGCCGAGCGGGGAACGCCGAGAGAACGAGACACCAACTGAAGAAAGAAGAGAACGAATACCGACCAGCCAAGGAGACGACGGGAACACGAAGCCGAGGGAAGGCCGACACCACGCTTCATTCCGCCACGCTCCCGAAGGAGCGTGGCTAAGCCAGATACGCAAAAGGTTCTTGGGCTGGGTAGGGAGGCGGGAAGCACCGGACTTATAGGGCACAAGTACAGATTGGAGCCCTGAGTGTTGAACGTTCCCCCTCCCCTTCACTCACACTGTCCCGTACAGCACTGCCGTCACTCGCTGGAAGGTGTCCCCTCCCCTAGAACACCGAGCAGGACCCAGCACTGACTGCTTCTCTCTTTCCTTCATCCAAGCCATTTCCAAGAGGCTGGGGAAGACGAGAGGCAAAGAAGAAGACCGTCACATTCAGAAGATGCCCCAAGAAAAGAAGAGAGTTTGGTGAATCACCTTACGCCTACTTCCTAATATTTTCACCTATATCTACATCCTGGCATCTAGAAAAAGACTTATTCGAAGATCTCTATAAACCAATATAAAACCCTACCTAACACATCGAAGAGTTGTGTCATTCCATCCAGACCCGCTAACAATCATCATCAATTAAATTTGCACTCCACCAGATGTGCAGCATTTCATGATATCTCTTGATGGCGTTTTCATATGTCTGCCACGTAACACATTCATAGCAGCTTTCATCAGTTAGTTGCCGCATGGCTTCTGCTTTGTAATCCTCAACTTCCAGTAAAACAATATTGCCCTCTTTGTCTGAGGGTTTAGTTATTATTGTAGAATCTTGTAATAAATTGTGTAATGCTGTCCATTGATTTTTTGTAAGTTGGTCCTTGATTTTATCATTTCGATGATTTCTTAAGCATACTAGTTCCTCAATCATGACGGAATGCAAAGCCTCAATATTATCATGAGCCACATTAGGATTGAAGCGTGATTTGATTTTCATGCCGCTTTTACAAGAGGAGTCGACGGTGAAACCTAAATTGGTACGGGTATTTGCTATGTTGTCGCCTGTGGTAACTTCCACATTGTGCTCAAGTTCGTGAAAATCTAAGATGGAATTCACGTTGCCAAGAGAGAATGCCACTAGCGGATTAACAGTTTGTTGTGTCATTCCAGTATGATTGTATTGTTCCGTTTTGGTAGATAACAAATGTAAGTTCATCAGTTTAAGTTTCCTTACATATAGAAAGAGGTAAATTCTGGTATCAACATAATTCCAATCAATTGCAGGGCAGAACGACAAACCCAGTTTTAATAGTGATTCTTCCTTCTGGCGATAAAACTTGTTGCGAAAGATTGATGATGGATTTGTCCATCATATCACTATTTGATGATTTCCTGTACCAGAATTTGTTACATCCACCTCTTCTGTTCAATCTTTGTTTTTCTTTGTGTTTGCGCCTCTTTCCCTTGGTCTTCTCCGTCCTCTTCCTACCGCTTCTTCTTTCTGCGGAGCGTGTGTGTTTTGTTCCTTTTGTTTGAGCAGTTGAAATTCGCTTTGAACAGTTAGGGGACGTAATCATAAAGGGGCGGCAGGTGTGTTTATTTCCGGATCTGAACTCACATCCGAACCGTAGATCTTTGGTACGGGAAGAGGGCGGGACACAACATGTTCCGGGAATCGTCAATGAAATGCGTTCGCAGTAGATGCACAGGAATGATTATTTTATCATTATTTTATAGTACTTTTTCCTTTCTTGGTTTAAAGTCGTGTATATTTAGAAATCATTTCCAAATTGGTGATTTGATTTGAGGAATATATCGTGTTTAATCATGTTGCACAGTATGTCTATGATGACTTATTTTATTTATTTATAAAGTTTTATATAGCGCGAACTTGATAGCGGAAGTTTGAACTTGACAAACGCCGTTTCTGCTGAAACGCGTTGTTCCTTTTTGCTCCAATAAATTACTTGTGGTGAACATTAGTGTGCCGCCTTCCTTTCCTACTGGATTGTGGACTCTTCCAAAAAGTTATCGTGGATCCTGTCACCACGGCTGGCACCGACAAACAATTGGCCGATATACTTCGTCATTTGGCAGGCAACAAATTTGCATACATAATATATATTATATATATTCTTTTTTTTTCAACAACAAGTTAAAACATGGCACACTTCTCGGCTGTAATTGCAGAATATTTATTTTAGATCTCCTGCTCTTCACCTACGCGTTTCAAACACAGGGTTCTTGATCACAGTAGTTTGAGAGTCCCTCTTCAATTTCCATTTAAATAGTAATTCACCACTATACCTATTATGAGGCATTGTGGGAAATGTAGTTACTATATTTACAAGTTATCACAGAATGGCCTCACAGTTTCTGTTGTCACTTCCATTTTTGCACTGTTATTGAGAATTCTTAGTACTAATCATATACCCTAGTGAGTACATTAATTAGATAAATACAAAATATGTCAATGTATATGATTCACTTTTACATATACACATTGGTTGACTGAGTGTCACATTTGATATTTATCACTTTATTACTATTTAAATGGAAATTGAAGAGGGACTCTCGAAAACTACTGTGATCAAGAACCCTGTGTTTGAAAAGCGTAGGTGAAGAGAAGGAGATCTAAAATAAATATTCTGCAATTACAGCTGAGAAGTGTGCCGTGTTTTAACTTGTTGTTGAAAAATATTGTTGTGGGAGCTGGTCCTCTCCCGCCACGAGCACCAGCTGAGAGAGTGCTCCCCCCGATGAAGGACCGTGTTGCTGAGGAATAATATATATATATATATATATATATATATATATATATATATATATATATATATATATATATATATATATACACACACACACACACACACACACACACACACACACACACACACACACACATACCCACACACCCACACACACACAGATACATACACATACCCACACAAACATGCACAGTGGGATGTGGGAATTATTTTATATCACCTAATGCTATTAGCTCTTTGATGGAACTTCTACCATCTAGGTAGTGCTTTAAATGGGATGAATGAGCAACTATTTTAATTCCGATTTGGGCACTTGTTCATCACACTGTAATATTAAATACTTATCCCCTGTATCCAGTTTCTAGCAAAGCAATAGGGCAGGCTGTGATGTAATAAACAGAATTTATGAATGTGACATGTGTAAAGAGCATTTGAGCATTCCTGTGTTTACATGCATCAGCTTAATAAGGCCAGATATACTGGTTATGCCAGTGCTGGTTTATCTATGTTTTCTCCCTTTGTCATTGCTTTCTTATCTTTCACTTCATCCTTCTTTTTCCCTTTACCACTTTCCTCACTCTTGCCCCGGCTCAAAGCCTTATGTCCTGAGGATCTGGTCCTAAAAATGTAGGGTTATTTATTTATTTATTTCACCAACCACAACAATGGGCAGAAATTAGGCACTACTTTGCTCCGTGGGCTTCTACAGATGTTGGAAGTGTGATGGAGCATTATTACCAATGGGGGATCTAAAAAACACTTGTGGCCTTATCTTTTGAAGTAAAACAGAGATGTGAAAAGCTGGGACTCAAGAGTATTAAACATATTCTTGTGTAATCTGGGCATTATTAACCACTTTGCCAGTTATAACAACGTTTATCTTGCAAAATGTCACAGATAAAATACGAAAGAGGACTGCTGCAGCACAAAATGTGACAAGCCGCCGAGAAAATAACAGCTGACTGGATAAGCAAATTCAACTGTAAATTGTAACGGTTGGAAACATGGAGAACAAGCATTTACAATGCAATAGGTCTCGCAGCATTAAAGTTTGAGCTATTGCCATTGTATATTACAATGTGTTGCATTAATTTGTTATCAAACTCTGAATTGTTTTATATAGATTGATTGCAAACTGTCAAATGTTGCTGAATAGTAAGCAACGTTGTGAATAATATTGTTTGCTAGTCATCCTTGGGTACCAGAGTACTTCACTTGAGGCAGAGATATTATCTTTAGACTACAGGTGCCGGTGCCGCTTGAGCTAGAAACAGGGCCAGCCACTCACTACTCTGCACTCACCACTCACTACTCTGCACTCACTACTCTGCGCACTCACTACTCTGCACACTCACTACTCTGCACACTCACTACTCTGCACACTCACTACTCTGCACACTCACTACTCTGCACACTCACTACTCTGCACACTCACTACTCTGCACACTCACTACTCTGCACACTCACTACTCTGCACACTCACTACTCTGCACACTCACTACTCTGCACACTCACTACTCTGCACACTCACTACTCTGCACACTCACTACTCTGCACACTCACTACTCTGCACACTCACTACTCTGCACACTCACTACTCTGCACACTCACTACTCTGCACACTCACTACTCTGCACTCACTACTCTCTGCGCACTCACTACTCTCTGCACTCACTACTCTCTGCACTCACTACTCTCTGCACTCACTACTCTCTGCACTCACTACTCTCTGCACTCACTACTCTCTGCACTCACTACTCTCTGCACTCACTACTCTCTGCACTCACTACTCTCTGCACTCACTACTCTCTGCACTCACTACTCTCTGCACTCACTACTCTCTGCACTCACTACACTCTGCACACTCACTACTCTGCACACTCACTACTCTGCACACTCACTACTCTGCACACTCACTACTCTGCACACTCACTACTCTGCACACTCACTACTCTGCACACTCACTACTCTGCACACTCACTACTCTGCACACTCACTACTCTGCACACTCACTACTCTGCACACTCACTACTCTGCACACTCACTACTCTGCACACACACTCACTCTGCACACTCACTCTGCACACTCACTCTGCACACTCACTCTGCACACTCACTCTGCACACTCACTCTGCACACTCACTCTGCACACTCACTCTGCACACTCACTCTGCACACTCACTCTGCACACTCACTCTGCACACTCACTCTGCACACTCACTCTGCACACTCACTCTGCACACTCACTCTGCACACTCACTCTGCACACTCACTCTGCACACTCACTCTGCACACTCACTCTGCACACTCACTCTGCACACTCACTCTGCTTCGCGCGGCTAGCCGAGACCTAAAAATGGAAATGTACAAGTTGTAAAGTCGCTCAAGGAAGAGATACAAATGGATAAACTCTAAGAATCACTGGGGCTCATGTAAAACCCTCCAATACCTACGGGTCCAGTTTGTGCTATATAAAACTGCCCAAAAAACAACAACAAAACAGGCGGACACGGGGACAACTCGATGCCTGTCAATGTGAGTGAGACTCGCGAGGATTTGTTTGCCTTCCTTTCTTTGTGGCAATTTACCCGCCTGTCCCTTTGGAGTGCAATCTGCCCCTCCATTCTACCCGCATGGCAATCAGGGGACATTCACATCCCTACTGTCTCGTGGGTAAGTTCTCTAATTCTGAGTACATGTGCCCTCTGCACTTCTGCCCCGTCCCAGGCACCCCACCCTGCACTGCTCCTCTTGTCTGAGCGGTGCCACGATCACCTTGCCTTCCTGTGCCCTCCCTCTTCCTCCCAGCTGTCCTCTCCACTCCCTCCCCCTCCCGCGAGGAAGGCTCGGGTTTCAATCCTGAGCTCCGAGTCCCTGCTGCGCCGGAGGGAGGGAAGGTCCGGATAGTGTGCGGGGAAAGCCCGGCACGCCGAGGGCGCCCTGACGGCCACGGGGACAGCCCGGACGGTGCGCGGGGAGGAGGAAGCCAGGGTTCACCGAGCGGGGGCACGGAGAGCGCCCAGCGGGCACTTCTTGTACAGCTCGTGCCAAGCGGGGAGTCCGGAACAGGAACTCTGCGACTCCCGGCGCGCCGGGGAGTTTCTGGGGCGCAAGGAAGGGGAAGCCCGGACCGGCAGTGGTGGAGTAGAGCCTCAGACTGGACCCTACAGACGACGGGGGGGCCTTGGGACATGTGAAGATGGCTTAGAGGTAAGCGCAGGTCTGTCTGTCCGGGGACGAAGCAGGTCCCGTGGCAGAAAGTGAGGGGGAGGGATCGGTCACTGCTAGGCACAGTCGTACTCTCTCTCCAGGCACACCACGAGGGGAATCGTAGGGGAAACAACTTGAAACTTTTAACTTCTCAACACGCTACAATTTTGCGCTTGTGTCACCCCCCCAGGCACCATAAGTACTGCACTTTCTGCACTGTTGTTACTTTTAGGCCCAACCGGCCCCTCGTAAGCGCAAAGGTTTGTTATGATGGTTCTCTAATGGCATTGCATCCGGCTCGGCGCCGCTGGAAAGGTAAAGCCGCAGCCGGAGCTTGGGAGGGAGCTGGGCTGGTGTTCGGGGAGCAAGGATAGACGAGGGATTGCCCCAGGGGTGGAGGCAGGAAAAGAGGACACACGCAATGTAAATAAATCTACTTACCGTCATCTGCAATTTCACGAAGCACTTGATGTGTGTATGCGCATGCGTGTGTGCTTCACAGGAGACAGCGCCTGGCCGCAGCGCTCGTTCGCGTGCCACTTTCAAATCGCCTCCAAGGCGATGCGCGCGGCCAGGACTGTCTCCTGGGAAGCACACATGCCGACAAAAGGGGCTCGGCGGAGACGCGCTTCGCGCGGCTAGCCGAGACCTAAAAATCTGTGGCTGTCTGCATCTCACGTAGTGAGGAATGGTTGGCGTGCGAGTGTTGGGGTACATTTCTTTGCTGCATGCAAGGATGTGGCTGAGCGGGGGCTGCTCAGTCCCTTGCTCATACAACATAACTAGAAGGTTGAGGACATACTCGATTTTCAAGGACAGTACATGTGCTGCAACTTCCTTCTGTGGCAGTCGCAATTAAACCCACTCTTCAAGTTTACTTCTTTTTGGGTTGAACCCTGTGCTGACTGGTCTGCAATGACATCTAGGTAACATTCTGAAAGCTTCCCTGGGAATGCATTACACCCACTGCTTACCATTGGCTTGGTAGTTTGTAACTAAAATGTGCTTGCTTTATATTTTCTGGCTGTATTTGTTTTAGGCTGTCCAGCATGCCTTTGTCCATGCGGTGAAGCATACACTGTTTATTGTACTCTTCCATGACTTTTTATAAACAGGTCTTTAAATTTTGTTCTGATCAGGTCACATTTGCTATGCATTCAAAGACCGAGGTCAAATGGCAGGCACAGTCTTCTGAGGAAGCTTGGTGTTTACTTTTCTTTCTCTTACTTCAAAGTGAGATGGTCGATGTGACAATCCTCCTATGTACCCATGCTGAGAGGAAAGGCTTTAGGATGCTATTTGTTTATCACATAACATTTTAACGTCTTTCTAACTGCAAATATTTCTAAATATACCAGGGTTGGGAAAGCACAAATGAAGCACTTTTCTTGTAATTCTGAAGTGTGGAGGAAACAAATATTTTAAGATCAAAGCAATACACCTCGTGATGCCATTTTCACACATTTATCTTTTGTGTGCTGTATTGTTTTTATCTGTAAAACTGCATGTCTGTGCAAATGTAGAGGTTATTTCATTTGAAAATGTGTTGTCTGTAATGGCAATGCACTACAGCACCATGGATACTTTACTACATTCTATGACACTCCACTCCAAGCCACTCGATTATTTATTTATAGCAGTTCGATCGCACAGCAGCTACCCACTGGGGTTTTACCGGTGCTTTAACACTATATGGGTTTTTTTCCCAGTCGCTTTAGCTTAAAACACCCAGGTCTTCAGTTCCTTGTGAAAAGTCATTAGTGAGGGACAACCTCTCAATGCTTCTAGAAGCATTGAAAGGTTGTCCCTCACTAAGCACAGCAAGAGGCCTTGAAATGCAAATGATCGCCCTCCAATCTGACTAAGTTTCACTCTGGGAATTTCACAAAGGGAAAGACCACTGCAACGCAAGGAACATGCTGGATAATAAGGCCTCGCAACCTCAAGAAGATATCTAGGGTCAGCCTTTGATCTTGCTTTCTACATATAGCACAGGGTTTTAAAATAAATTATTTTCTCCACCCTGCGCCAATGAAGTTCGCGGGGAAGGAGCGAGGTTGACGCACTTTTCGGAAGTCTATATAACATTGTGGCTACTGAGTTCGAGGCCACTTGTAACTGTCTGATAGAGACTTTATCCTCCCCAGATAAAGCGCCTTACTGTTGTCCAGTCTTGACATTACAAGTGCCTGAATTACCGTCCTTTGGGCAGAAAATGGCAACAGCCAGAGGCTCTTCTGCAACCATTTCAAAACCACAAATCATTTGGCCGCCACCTGACGCCTCATTGGAAGCTCATTATCTAACAAAAAAAGCAAGGTTCTTAACCTTGCTTGCTGGTTCCTGTATGGGATCCAGGATTGCCAGCTAAGGTTGGAAACCCCACAATGATGGATCATTCCCAAACACCAGCACTTCAGCCTTATCTCTGTTAATTTGAGTGAATAGTTGTTCACCCACTCCGTGCCCAAACATGCATTCAGTGTCTCGAAGTTATGACTCTTCACAGATTACAGTAAAAAGAGGATCTGCGAGCCATCTTAATTAGCATTTCCACTAAGTCCGCCAGTGGCCGCACTTAGATGTTAAAGAGTGCAGGACTTATGGCTAAGCGTTGGGAAACTCCTGCAGTAAGGGAGAGTCGCTAGGAGGAGTATCAGGCTGAGATCAGCGGGAATGAGTGTTCCTTTAAACAAGCATTGAAAATGCAATAGGTCTCGCCTTTGATTAAGTTAAAGCCATTGCTTTGCTAATGGTATTGTACAGCAAAGCAAATGACTAACTTAATGAAAGGCGAGACCTATTGCATTTTTAACGCTTCTTCTTCTATGTTTGTGGCATGTCCCAGTTTTTCATTTTCGAAATCTGCTCATCTATCCTGTCACCATGAGGAGCTTTTCTTGCAGATATTGTCCTGTTGATAATCAATACTTCAGTGTTTCAAAACTTCCAGAAGGGGCAGCAGGTTTTGAAAGTGACTTGTATAAAGTGTTCACAACCTGCTCGCTGCGAGTTACCAGCTGCATATTGATCTGCTTGCTATTACTGCAGAGTTTGTTAATTCTGCATGTGAGAAATCAATGGTTCTCGTTTTCATAAGACAGTGCTGGACATGCCCGGCAAAAAAAAAAAAAAAGTTGCTGCATAATTTTGTAGGTGCTCGCATGCATGTGGACCACATGCAAACTGATGTGTGTGGCCACGTGGTAGGCTTTTTTCATATTTAGCCATGCAGAACAGCAACGGGGAGGCTGCACGGCTTGCTAAAAACCATTGACAAAGTCAATAGGTCTCAGTTTAGACCTCTTGGTTTAGTCAATGTTTTTCTTTTTGCGAATGCACTCAATGGAAGTGTGTGGCTTCCATTTGTCTCCCTTGTGTAGGTCTCCCCCCTGCATTTGAGTTGCGTGCTTCTCCCCACCCACTGCTATGATGCAGTCATCCTCAGGTCGTCTCTAAACTGACTTCCTTTTGCTTTATCACCCGTGTGCTCCCCAGCCCACCCCACCTTACTCTCGCCCATTGCTTCTCCTCCTTATTCCCGTCCTCCTTCTTGGTTCTGCCCCCCCCCCCCCGCCATATCTCTCCATTTCTTCTCTTTCCCTATGATAAGTGCTGGTTTTAATCGAGTTGCATCCGTGAATTTAAAAAAAGCACAAAATCAGTAGACACATGGGGAGACGGAAGCAACAAAGGGCAGCAATGGGAAGACGAAGCAAAAGGTGAGATTAGGCGAGTGGGGTGAAGCAACACGAATGGCACATTCGTGTTGCTTCACCCCACTCGCCTAATCTTACCTTTTGCTTCGTCTTCCCATTGCTGCCCTTTGTTGCTTCCGTCTCCCCATGTGTCTACTGATTTTGTGCTTTTTTTAAATTCACGGATGCAACTCGATTAAAACCAGCACTTATCATATTGTAGGCAGGCGCATGCGTGGCGCAACCCCTTTGACATAGCTTCTTTTTGTATATATTTTAGGTCCTTTTTTTAGCCATGCTTCACAGCATATGGGATGCTGTGCATTAAAACTATTGGTAAAGCCAATAGGTCCCAACGGTGAGACATATTGGCCCCTAAGTGCTTGTTGTGGCATGGTGCAGCAGACAATTTCAGGAGATTAATGGAGCAGCACGAGAGTCTCGACAGTTGTGTAGTAATGGCAGTTCCGATGGTGTAGCACTTTCTGTAAAATGTACACATTTTTTAGAGGCAGTGTGTTGTAGGATATTGATTCATTGTGATTGGTTGGTAGATTATTGGTTTAGCACAGTGTGTAGCGTGACACGTTGTAAAGTTTTAGCTTAATGGTATGGACTGACTAATCGTGTAAAAGTATGCACAATCCGGGGTTAACAGGGTAGCATATTATGAATGATTAGTTGTCAGTTTGGTGAAGTCCAATTGCATTGGTATTGTTTATCTCCATTTATTGAGCAACGGATTTGCCGGATGGACTGACTGAAAGAGAATATACAAGATATGGTCAGCCGCACCATAAGTTTTTCCCTTGGTTACCATGAAATTACTACTTTTATTGAAGTATTAGCACAGAATCGTAGGTACGGTGTGCAGGCATTTGCTTTCTCCCAGTTTTTGATAAATAGTGCAAACTCGACCCGGAGGTATTTGAGCTCTTTATAGGAGCACCAATGACATTACACTAGGACACATTCATTTTTTTTGTAGGCACAGAGATTTCAAGTGATTTCCCCAGGATCACATGTTGCGAAGCTGATGCAGAGACTCGAACCGGCTGAAAAGTCCGCAGCTCTGGCCGTAACTCCTATAAATATTGTTCAGGATAGGTTTTGTGTATTTTGTTATGGACGTTCACATGAACGTTTTCCAACTCACCTTATCGGGCACTCTTGTCCCCTATCATTACGCAAACCTGTCGCGTAAAAATTGTATGAAAGGGACTGCCATGATATAAATCTACTAAATATGTATTTATGCCAATTCAACAATCCGCGCATTGTGAAAGATTGCGTCTATCCGTGTGCAGATCAGTATGCACACATTCAAGAATAGCGTTACACTATAGGGTTGACCCAATAGTACAGGGACCTTGGTAGTAAGTGTTGCATAGATAGGGGTCCCTGACAACGTATTTTTCAAAAAACAAACATATGTTATTCGAAAGCCATATACAGATGACTAATCACACAACTTAAATGAGTGATGTTGTTTATTCACATCCTCATATGTATACATTTCATGTATTAATACTTTATACCGATCAATGTAGTGCCCAGGGTGAGGCGAAAGAGGGAGGGGGCGTGTAAGTGCTTGGTGAGGATTAAAGTAGTGAAAAATTGATTTCAAAGATCAGATGTGGTCACACATAACCATATTTGTTGACATCACATGGGCATGTTTTTCTTGCCCCATACATTTCTAACAATAGTTGAATCTTATCCCATGTAGAAATCACAGTAACAAAGATCGGTTGATTGTGGGTAGAAGTTTTCAAACATGTAGAGTCGACGTTTCGACCCCGTTATCAGTGTAGGTTGAGATGCACCTTACTTTGGGGTCTTCATCAGGACTAGGGCGTGGTGTGAGGGGTGGGGCACATATAGTCAAAGAATATATGAATGAGCTACGGAATTGGCACCTTTATTACTAAAAATAGAATAAACAAATCTAATAATTACCAGGAAGCCACCATCAATGAGTGGCAGACTTTGCGGCTAGGGGTTAGGCCCTTGGGCTCCTTAGTCTTACAGAGAGCGTGCTTCCTCCTATGAATAGGTGAATGTACAGAAGTGAGAGGCTTTCGAATAACTTATGTTTGTTTTTTGAAAAATACGTTGTCAGGGACCCCTATCTATGCAACACATTCAAGAATAGTCAGAGTAAGGTTGCTTCTTTATGCGTGTAGTCTTTTACAATAAAGCAGTGGCACTGTAGGCAATATGCAGTGAGGGACTGATTGCGTTTGTAGTAACGCATCTTGAGCGAATGAGAGCACTAAGCTGATTTGTAAAGTTAAATCTCCACAGCAAGTTGAGCGTTGCTAAAGAATGTCACTTTGTGAAAAACAGGTTTTGTTGGACCCGGCCTCATGGCGTGGCCCTACCCCTCCAGCATGGCGGGCCCAGGACGACATCGGCCCTCCACCCAGCATCGGGCAGCCCTTTTGCCCGACACTGCACGCCCCGACCTTGCTGGTCCGGCCATCATCCCGGACCCCCACTACCGACCTGGCTCCAGCGTGGGCCCCTCACGACCTAAGCACGAGGCTGCGCCCGACTCCATCTTGGGCCCACCACGTCACGACCACGTGGCCTCGTCCCCGGCCCAGGCC
This sequence comes from Lissotriton helveticus, assembly GCF_964261635.1. Taxonomy (NCBI): domain Eukaryota; kingdom Metazoa; phylum Chordata; class Amphibia; order Caudata; family Salamandridae; genus Lissotriton; species Lissotriton helveticus. The sequence continues at coordinate 1,351,874,521 of NC_136059.1, read as the reverse complement.
TCAGCACAGCCCAGACATCAAGGCACCAAGATCCACCCAGGTGGTCGAGTGGCCACTCGACAGATCCCGGAGAGAAGGGTGTTTCGATGGCCCTCCAGCCGTCCCCGGACGCCTGGTTTCGATCGCCCTCCGGCCTCCCTGGGCGCTGGCTCCACCCCCCTGCTGGGTGTCTGGACACCATCATCCCGGCCCCTCTGACCCCCAGGCGCGAGGGTCCGGACATCAAAGGACTCCAGTCCTATATCTGGGCATGCCCCGGAGTAGGACGGCAGTTGTATCCTGGACTGGAGAGCCCTGCTGACGCTGTCACGGCCGACCCCAGAAGAACTAATTTTTCCTGGAACCTCACGAGAACTTGAGGGCCTGCTGCCGCGACCCACCTTTGCCGAACCATCTTGAGAGCCTGCTGGCGCTGCCGCGGCCCACCCTTGCCGAACCATCTTGAGAGCCTGCTGGCGCTGCCGCGGCTCAACCTCTCGGAACCCCCGGCTCGAGGATTGAGAGCTGTGCGCAAGGTATCCCTTCCTACACCCCAACCAAGACTGTCCCGCTACCCTGATCCCCTCTTGCGAGACTTTACAGACCCCTCGGTCTGCTTGTACATATCGCTGAGAACCAGCAACCTTTATTTCCTGATAAAGCTTACGAACTCGACCTCTGGTGTGGTGTCCATTTGTAGTGTGTGGTTACTCTGCTGTGCGATCCTAGGAGAGGGCCCTCACCCAGGAGGCCTCTCAGTAACGCTCGGCTACTTCTTGACGGAGAGGTGGACCTAGGGGTGGTCAGTCAGACATCTTCTGCCTCCCCCGGGGTCGCCTTTCTAACAGGTTTCTTTAACAGTTTGAAGTGGAATTTATCTTAAATTCCATTGCCTGCAGTTAAGGAAAATAATCCTTTTGCGCTGACTGCATGCTGCGTTAAATTCTCAGGTCCCTAGTACTAGGGTTAAATAAATTTTAAAAGCGGCAGCAGCATAAGTGAAATAGACTAGAAACACTAAACACCGCCGTAAAAGCGATGCGGCCGTGAAATACAACACATAATCCCTGGTGCATGTGCCTACAAATGTAACAAGCTGCATGCTGCGTGTAAGCAAGAAATAATCCCAGGTGCGTTTAACGCGTGTAATCCTTGTGTCCTGAGACGAGCTGCATGCCGCATTAAATTCTCGTGTCCCTAGTACTAGGGTTAAATAAATTGAAGCACTAGAAACGCTGGAAATACACAGACAGTAAAATAAGCAAAAACACAGAAGTGGATGCCTGCTTGTGCCCAGGGGGAACTGCAGGACAGCTGATCCCTCCCGACCGCCCTGCGCCTGACCCAAGACCACCTCTCCTTCAGGAAGAAGCTCAAGACCTGGCTGTTCGAGCAGTAGCGGACCCCCTCTCCCCAAGCGCCTTGAGACCCTCCGGGTGAGTAGTGCGCTTTATAAATGTCTTTGATTGATTGATTGATTGATTGATCTGAAGAAAAACACAGAAGTGAATGCCTTCTTGTGCCCTGGGGTTACTGACATTAAAAACAGGCAAAGCTGCATTTTCGTTGCTATGGCAACAAATGGCGTAGGACAGTTCACAGTCCCTACGGACACGCGCATGCAGTCTGCAATGGACAAATGGCAAGAACAGCCATGTTTGTCCATGCAGGCGCGTGCATGAAAAGCCCTCAGCAGAATCGATTACAAAAGGTACCTGTAATAGTGAGAGCACCGCATGCGCTGCTTTCGCCAGGCGAGACCTAAAAAGATGGCATCCAGGCCAGTGCTGGCCCTTAGATCCCCCCAGCCATCAATCTCACTAAAAGCATCTCATGAGACACAGTATTGAATGCTGCGATCAAGAGGTATTCGAGCAGCTGTCTCGCCCTTATCTAGGAGCTGTCTTAGATGTTCTGTTAATCCTAGTAGGACTGATCTGGTACTGTGTCCCTTTCTGTACCCTGACTGCGATGGGTGTAGAGAACCCTGGTCCTCAAGAAAGCTGGTTGTTAACATGCTATTCCACCATCTTTGCCATAACAGGCAGCATTGAGACTGGTCTATAGTTGCCCCATTTCTTGGGGTAGGATTCATTCAGGATAACCAAGGCATGTTTCGAGGCCTCTGGGACCTGCCCCTCCATTAAGGAGGAGTTCCACCTGCAGTCAAAGAATCTACAGATCTATTGTCATGAGTTTGGACAGAGAAATCACTTGGTGAACCCGACGTTACTGATGACAATGTTGCCAAAAATCCTAGCGGGTCCATCAAGTCCAAGGCATTTAATTCCTGTCTTACTTGAATCATCTTGTCTCTCGTTGATTCTGCAAAAGCTGGAGAACCTGCCAGTATCTTTGTCAGTGACCTATACTTTCCTCTTTTCTCTAGAGAGATCTTAATATCGGACACCTTCTTGATGAAAAATGAGCCATTTTCTCACATTGGGGTTGATGCAATAAAGGTGCTGTTGAAATCCTTCCACGAGTTGAGAGGTTCATGACCACTCTGAAGAGAGTTTTGGGGCAATTTTGAGCAGAAGTAATTTGTTATGAGTAGTAATTTCTACTCCACTCTATGCTATGCCATCCTACACCCCTCCACGACACACCACTCTACGCCAATTCACAACACTCTATAACATTCCAAGACACACTATGACACTCCAATCTACAACACTCTACGCCATTTTGCGCTACTCTATGCCCCTCCACACTAGGACACTTTACTCCTCTACGACCCACTATGCCACTCTATAGCCCTCTAATCTATGACACTATGCCACTCTATTCCACTTTACTCCACTCAATAGTATGCCACTCTACACCCCACCAATCTACTCTATGCCACAGCACTCTATGCCTCTCTACTCCGCCCTATCCCCCTCCACGCCACTCTATTCTATGTCCATCCAATATACCCCACTCTATGATACTCCACTCTGCAGCACTCCACGCCACTTCACTCTTCTGTCTGTACAAACTTTTAACCATGCTGAACAGCAGCCACACTGGGATACAACATGGCTAAAACATATTAGCAAAGCCAATAGCTCTTGCATAGGCAAGACCTGTTGGCTTTGCTAATGTTTGTTCAAAATGGTCCAAATTCATGCTCTTTCTAATGTTCATGTGTCAATAATATATTTTTTGTGATGATCTTTTATACATTTCAGTTGGAGTTACAGCGCCATCTAACAGGTTTGCTGTTAAAAATCAAAAGCGAAAAAGGGCCCAAGTGAGGTGGCGTGGTCATAATACCACTAAAACACTCCCGCTGCGGCCCAGTTCAAAGCGATGGAACCTCTGTCTCCTCAGCAGCTGTCGGGACCTTGCATGTAATCGCTCTACCTCGATGGAGAAACGTTCAAGACTCTAGTCCCCGGATGCAGGGTTATCCTTCGTAGGCCAGGTGTAGTAGCTGCATCAGTGGAGATGTCACTGGTTAATCAATTCAGCAGCCCCCTTAAGCTATGTCTTAACCACAAGCTGCCCTTTATTTAATCAATTACCTGGTTTAAAGAAACGATCCACATAATGTTCTCCAGGGACAAAGGTGTTTTGCCTCTTATTTTATTGGGATTCTGGACTGCCATGGTTGTGCTTGCAGCAGCACTGATACTGATAAGAAACAGGGCCGGTTGTCTAAGGCATATCAATGCAATGCTTGACAACAACTAAACAAACATATGTGCAGTTGGGAAAGAAGTACCGAGGCAGACAAGACAGCTAGAGTTCCACTACGTTACATCCTCGAGCGGTGGTCAAACCATTTAATTTGAAACCCCTGCTCATTACACGTTTCAACGTCCACGGATAAATAAAAAGGAAAGTCACAGAAATTCACTCCACAAGTGTACAGTTTAGAGCCTCAGCATAAGAAAAAAATGGAAGCAAAGCGGAAGAAGGTGGGTGTGAACAGGCAATAATGTGCAAGCATAAATGAATAAGAACGGAGGCATAATTATCGAGTTACACGAAGATTTGTTAAAACACAAGTGGGACGGACTGTAGCTAAGCAACACTGTGCGTTTCCCTTCGCAGATGCTAAAATAGTTCCTGACTGTATCCGTGGTATCAAAAGGCAGCTATTTCAATAAGCCATGGGATAATTAGGCACGCTGTGATTACAGACTATCTTAATTGTTTTAATCATTCATCGAGCTTGCCTTTTATTGCATTTGCCCCCTACGGCAACCAATCAGTTCAATTTTAGGATTAATGAAACGGCAGGAAGGGCAGAGCAATCTAACCTATGTGGAACAAAAAACAAAATGACAAAACCAATTTTGACTGGGCCCTTTCTCTGCTCAGTGTGGCTCATTGGTTAGAGCGGCAGACCCGGATGCAAAGGTCTAGCCCGGGACCAGGGTTCAATTGCCCGCCTCGGCGGGTCTTGGGCTCAAAATTCCACTGACCTGATAATTCTCGCCTCGGTGCCTATTCCAATCATGGAGTCCCACTCTGCAACTCTGGGCAATAGCTTGCTTAATATCCACAACGGCCCCCACAACGCTAAGGATGCCTGGCCTCCACCTTGGGGGTGCCCAGGAGTGGACACCTCACAGGGAAAGCCAGGATGGGTTCCACAGCGGTATTCGTGCAAGCGCCTTGAGACCCTTGCGGGTGAGTAGTGCGCTGTACAAGTATCAATTTACATTTACCCCGTCCTGCTCAGCGCAGCTTCCGATTCATAGATGTTTTCTAACTGTAAAGGAGAGGATGCAAGTTTACGTCATGGATCGGACGGACCCGGTGAGGCAGGCAAACCAATAAATTCAGACGTGCAAAAACCGGGTCATCAAAGGTGGCAGAAACATTTACGAAAGATACGTCATAGAAAAATATGATAGGTATTCGATTTTAATTTTAAAAATCTGTTTCAATTTAGTACATTCGATTATATCACTGCATTGAGTGAAATTTCTTTAAAGTAACTGTAGTAGCACAAAAAAAGTTTTTGGAAGGGAAGGGGCTGAGGCGTAACTCGGTTTTGGCTCGTCACTGCCACAGAACAGGCCAAGTCAGAGCCAGTCAGCCAGCCTCAGCCAGGTTAGAGATATGTCTGGATCCCTCTACTAAGGCGCTATTTTCTCCAACCAAAACTGAGATCATCCCAAGTCGTTGCTCTCAGGGACACGGCCCGAAGCCCAGGACTTTAAGTGGGATGAAAAAACTGTGTGGGGGGGGGGTTCAAAGGGACTTGCCAATGTAATTAAGGACGTAGTTTACACACACCTAAGCTATAAATCTGTGCTTAGGATTATATTCCTCAACTTGGGTGAGAGTCAAGCTGTCAGATACTGCGTTGACCAGGAAGATCACCACCAACCAAGGGCTAAAGCAAGGGTGCGTCCTTGCACCCATGTTGTTTAAACTATACACGGCGAACATGTCCAGGGATCTCAACAATGCAAACCTAATCCCTCAAAAATTGGCAAAACTAAGATCACAATATTGCAGTACGCGGACGACATAGTTTTGTTAGACAATTCAAAAATAGGTCTACAGAGAGCATTAAATTCTCTGCACCAATACAACATAGCAAACAAAATGGTAGTAAACACCTCTAAAACAAAGGTGTTATCCTATGGAAGGACACAAACACTCAAGTAGCAACTGGTCTTTGGGCCATCTAAAAATCTCAGGAGCCAAATCCTACAACTACTTGGGTACATGGTTCTCCGCAAACAACGCACCTACAGCACACAAGTGCCACCTAAAGGATAAGGCAGCACTGATAACAACTAGACTCTGCCAATTACATACAGCCCTTGAAAGTCCCACCTCAGCCCCAATTAGAAAAGTGCTCAGGGCCGTATTACCTTCTGCACTTAATTATGGCAGTGAGGCCTTCCCAGGCCAACTCACTAAAACCATCGAAAAACGACACCTAAAAGTCTATAAAAGAGTGTTCAAATTGCCGTATTATATTAGAGGATCCTTGGTGAGACTTGAATTTGGCCTGGAGGGCATTGCATGGTCCGGTAAAGGGACTTTTCTAAAGTACTTCCACAGATGCATCAGGGTGATGCCAGTCACCCTGAAATGTATTCTGTAAAACATATTCAAGATCAATAATAACCCGTGGTCTACCTACCTAACAACGGCGGCAGCCACTCTTCTCATCGACTTGCCCGTCTTGAACACACCACTACTTACGCATACTGCAGTAAAAAGCATATTGAAAAAACAGATCAAATTCCTCTCGAAGTCTGCAGACTTAAAAAACATTCAGTCCACCTCGCCACAAAGGGCACTGGCAATATCATACAATAACGACAGCCAAGTCAGCCTTCAGGCCCAATCGTATCTCAATTGCACAATTGGAAAAGCCTGCCTCACCCAAATTCTGGCAGTAAGGATGTTGGCTTTACACATTTAAGACTTCAACCCCAACTGGCCTATGCTTTCCAAGATAGTCAAGTGCAGACTTTATGGCTACAAATCGGAAACCTTTTTACATCTACCCTGCAGTTGCCCGACATTGCTCGACCCCCCGTGAACATTATTAAAGCCACTCTTTTTAACCCACGGTATAAGAACATGCAATAACGCAATGAACTGGATTTTTAGTACTATGGTTCCCCTTGAATTGGCAAGAATAGACAAATTTTTTAGAGCCGTGCAAGACCTTCTTAAAGACACACACAACTAAGCAAAGAGCAGCTAGTGGATTGACACATCTTAGTGTATGCACTTCGGACATTAAGCATAGTAATGTTTGACCTCCTTGCATTTGAGTTTTAACATCTGTCATGCATTTACTTTACTTTGCGGTTGATTTAAAAAAAAATATATATTTTTTTTTCTTCTTGTTTAAAAAATCGAAAATAACTTTCTTATAACAGTTTTTAAATACTCAAACATCTTACATTTAAGCTGTCTCATACCTTGAATGTTACATTTGGGCACCAAGTGCCAGCCACTGCAAAGACCCATCGTTCTTCTTTTTTCTTAGCCTAAAATGCCTTTTTAATGGTTTATATTGCCTTGGTTTTAAGTAATCTACACAATAAACTTTGTATTGATTGATAGTGTGCCGCCCCACTTGTAATTTGCTGTTTCTGTCATTGCATCCAGATATATGATACAAGTAACATCATACCTACAAGTCAGGACTTTTGGCTGGGTCAATGGTTGTTAGTTGCATAAGATAAATAATCAGCAACTATGGCTTGTATAACATTTTGAAAAAGCTTCCACTTAAAGCCCTGGTGACTCCAATGTGACTGCTCCTGAGTTTCAAAAAGAGAAGGGAATTCCAGAGACAAAATGACTCTTTAAAGGATTTCCCCTTCCCCTACAACACTCACCTGGCATGACGTCATGCTGCAACTTCTCCACTCGTGAGAAGTGAGCAGTGTGAGCAGTGTGAGCAGCTAACATAATGTGCCTGCAGTCACAGCAAACGGACCGATAGAAACCCGTCTCGAGGCCCCCTTTAAAAACTGCCGGTGCTCAGCCCCGTGAGACCCGGCCCACTTAAAGCCCTGCCACCGCCCTAAATGCATATGCAGACAATATGAGATGGAGCAGCACCTACTCTCTTCAGGCCGGTGTCATACTGCTCCTCGGCCACGAGCCCCCTCAAAGACTCGGTCCTACTGGAGCACACACCTGCACCTCGTGCGTTGAATCCGTTTCTTGGAAACTCGTTATATTAAGTGGGATAGCAGCAATGCCTTTCTGAAAGAGTCCGAGGCCCAGGGCACCTTTCTCCTGAAAGGCGAGACGCCCACTCACGAGAGGCGTCCGCGTGAGCTCTGGTCAAGGAAGAGAGGTGGCTGTGGAATCCTGACGTATAACAATCGCCTCAGACACGCAGCCAATCAGCGCACACTACATCACGATGCAGTCTATGATCACAAATGCTATGACGTCACGTTCCTGCACACCAAGCCTCTGCGACTCACGCGTCATTGCCCCTCTCGCTGTCACCTAAAGAGGCTGTCAGCTGATAACAGGCTATCGGCACAGAAACGGCAAACACTAAAGGCACGCTGGGAAGTTTTTTAATACACCGATTTAATTCTCACAAATACCACTTATTTGAACAGAATGTGTGGATGTTTACAATCATTGCACCAAATAGTTTGACTCAAAAAGTAAACTAAAACCTTAAATTCTGCAATCAAAGCTAAATACTTAAAGCAGCATTACCAAGAAAATGCTTTATATGAAGGGCGTAACAATAAAATAGACATGGCCCAGTGCACAACTCCGAGTAAAAAAAAACCTAAGTATGACTTTTAATTAAGTACCTGGGTTAGTGCCACAACGGCCAAAGTAAGGGCTCAATGATTCTCAATGACTTGGAACTACAAGGAGGGATGCATACAAATACTCTATAAATAATAAAGTGGAACAATTCAACAATGATAAAACTGCAATTATAGTAGTCTCTATACCCTACAGAGGAAACTCTATCTCTCTAACATCAAAACGGCCAAAAGGGAGTACTTCACCAAAGCCATAGAGGAAGCCCAGCAGAAACAGCAAACGATCTTCTCCATAGTTAAGTCCTTCACACATCCCAAAGCCCTCCTACCTGAAATCCCTCCATCCCAATCTTTATGCAACCAAATTGCTGATTTCTTCATAGACAAAATTGTCAACATTCAAAAAGATTTCCCCCAACCCCTCACCACCACCCACGACGCCATTACAATTCCCTCTACCCTCGGCAGTTTCCAGTCTGTTTCCCTTCAACAAACTCATAAGGCCATCCTGGCCTGCAAATCAGGAGCCCCCACTGACCCCTGCCCCCCTAACATTCTTCATCATCTCATTGAAACTGTAAATCCCACGATTAATGCCGTCATTAATGAATCCCTTGAATCAGGCATCGTTCCCGATGACTGGAAAAAGGCCATAGTTAAGCCCCTAATGAAGAAACAAAACAAATCCCCTACTGACCTCACTAACATGCGTCCAATCTCGCTACTACCTGCGCTCGGCAAAATCACGGAGCTGCTAGTATATGGCGAGTTAAAAACCTTCGTAGAGAACAACCACCTTCTGCATCCCCAACAATCAGGATTCCGTCCGGGCCACTCCACTGAAACCGTCTTGATTGAACTATCCGACTCTATCAAGTTCTTGCAGGATGAGGGGAGACAGGCTGTACTCATTCTGCTTGACCTAACTGCAGCATTTGACACCATCTCGCACGTCATTCTTATTAACAGAATGCGCAAGATTGGTGTGACAGATACTGTACTGACATGGATCATATCGTTCCTTTCCAATAGATCCCAAACAGTTTCACTAGGCCCCTACTCCTCCACAGAAAGACCAATCACATCAGGAGTCCCCCAGGGGTCCATACTCAGCCCTCTTTTTTTAAATATTTATATGACCCCCCTCCTCGTACTGATAGAATCCCACGGAATCCTCGTTACATCGTATGCGGACGACACCCAGCTTGTCGTTTCCATCGATAAAAAATGTACGGACGCAGTCTTTAGATTTAAGAACTGTCTCTCCGAGGTCTTTCTATGGCTAAATAGCAACCACCTCAGATGCAATAGTGCCAAGACTGAGATTATACCCCTAGGGAAAGACTTGTCCTTCTCCCCAAAAGACTGGTGGCCAGAAAACTCAGATGCCCCTCCTAGCGCTGTCTCCTCGGCACGCATTCTCGGCATCCAATTTGACGCATCCCTCAGCTTTGATGACCATGTTCGCATCACCGCAGGGTGCTGCTTTAGCCTTATTAGAACTCTGAAGAAATTCTTCGACTTCCTCCCCATCTCCGCCAGAAAGTCAGTCGTGGTTGCCTTAGTCCTCTCCCGACTCGATTATTGCAACGGATTAATGGCAGGAGTGAAGAAGTCCACCTTGAAGAAATTGCAAAGTGTTCAGCATGCGGCTGCTAGACTCGTTCTCAAACTCCCCAGAAGGTCCTCAGCCTCAGCTGCCCTTAACACCCTTCACTGGTTACCTCTTCACAAGAGAATCCTGTTTAAACTCTTATTCACTGTATTTAAAGCCACCAGGAAAACTGGTCCCCTGTACTTTACCAAGCGCTTTACGTACTACACTCCTACGCGCTGCCTGAGATCTTCGGGAACCCACCTTGTCCTTATCCCTAGATTCAGGTTAAAAACGCGCGGAGGGAAGACTTTTTCTTTCCTGGCATCTAGAGCCTGGAACAACCTCCCCGTCAATCTCAGACTAGCTGCCACTGAGAGCCACTTCAGGAAACTCTTGAAAACCTGGGTATTCCAGCAACCCGACTCCTCAGTCTTCGCTGCCATTTGATCTGTTTATCACCACGTCTCCTTTCCTGCACGCTCAGCGCCAAGATGCTCCTCCCGGAGCGATAGTCGCGCTTTACAAATCCCATAAATACCATAAATATCAAATAGTCATGTTGTGGTGCGCTGCTTTGTATGTGGTCTGAACAAAGAGTTTGAGCTGATGAAAGCAGTTCTTTAAGAGAATGGAGGTCATTAAACCTACCCTTCAACTTACCTCACTGCACGGTAGCACGGACATAGCTTCTTGAAATTCAAGACTGAGTTAACTGGTGGTGATCTGTAAAGTACTGAGTGGTGCATCCACATTGTATGACTTAACTTCTGTAATCGTTGATACTTTGTAGTAAAGGCAAATCCCATTTGTGATGTCAACTGTGCATCAGCTAAGGTTGTAGTCTGACTACCTCTCTAGGAACCTCTTCATTGATAGTGTGCGCCCTATCATAAACTGTGCTCCAGAAGCTCAAAGCATGGAGGATCTGAACAGGCTGTGATACTGGCCACTGTCCCTCCTTCATTCTTCAGGAAACACTCAAGAGCAGGGGCTCTGATGGCGCTACGGCTGTCGGCAAATTGTTCTCTGGAGTCGTCGTCCAGGTGCCAGATGGAAAGGTGCTGATTCATGTAGTCTTAAAGCAAATACAAGGATATGATGGACGGAGTGCTGAAACTTTTCAGACTCTCACCCCCAGTCACAGATCTGGGTTGAATCCATCATCGTTCTTTAGCTCACTTCGCCACCCCAGTTCAGACACAGTTATATGCAAATCAGTCTTGACTCTGTGCCTCATGGGAACAGTCCAGCCCGAACTGCCAAGCCATGTCTTTCCTGGACCGGGAACAAGCATCCTGGGATCGGTTTCGGGCCGACACCTCACTGTGCCACTGGATTCAAGCTAGCCTAGCTGATGAAGGGTAATACCCAGAAACCGGTCCCAGGATGCTTGTTTCCGGCCCAAGCTCCAGGGGCCCCCAGCACAGTATCCTGGCCCGAGAGCTTCTGAGTGAGTCTGGAGGGGGGCCCTCCGTGTACTTTGCAGGGGGTAGGCCCTCAAGTTTCGTTACCCCACTGGCCAGGCCTAGTCCTTGACAGTCACCTATAATTGGTCATGGGGTGCAGCTTGATGGTGCAAAATTCATGCCCGCTTGACGTATGCAAATACGATGGCTCGCTTTATTTTGGCCATGTTGCAAGATTTCTCCTTTCCATATAGCAATCACTTCATGGTATTTCAATGGTAGAATTCTACTTGTTGCTAATTCACCTATTTTGATTTGCAAGACGTTTATGAGACTCACATGGCGGAGACTGTTTTTAGTCTAAAAATTCTAAGGAAGAGATTTTGTGACAAAAGGGAGAAAGGAGGCCAAGCGGAGGTTGGAGGATACAGGAAAGCATGATCTAGATGGAATGTAGTCAAAAAGGGAAGAAAAGCAAGGCAGGAGAAGATACATAGCTCTTTTACTTCAGAGGACATAGGGGAGGACAACTAGAGGAGGAATGGGAGGAGGGTGTGAGGAAGAAGGGGCAGATAAAGAATTTTTAAAAATGCAGAAAAAGAACCTACAGCCAAAAAGTACAAAGAGGCGAAGTGAGTCAGGGGCTGTGCATACCAGAAGGTATGCATCCAACCTATTAAATTTTAGATTTAACTGTCAGGAGGCACAATAAGGGTACACAAATGTAAGACAGGGAAGTCTGAGGATTCAAGCCAATCCATGCAGGCAGCCAGGTCTCCACATGCAATGTGTGAGGTTTCTATCTCACAGGTCCTAATTTTCTTTGATTGAAGATAGTGGAATTGTTGAAAACGTGTTTAGCCTTTTAACTACGTAGTGTCTACTCAGGTAAATGAACGACTGTGACTTTCTTGTGCCCATTGTACTCCACACCAGCCAACCCCCCCAGGCCCCAGAAAATTACACTTTTGCGATTTGCAATAAGAATGGAAAATGGATACTTTGGTAAAAATGCAGCAATTTTTCCGTAAGTGTCCTAAAAAAGTGGAGTTCAAATAATACAAAAAAAGAGGTGGACTCTTTATTGGCTCTTTACTGCTGCGGAGCCAGAACAAGGACGAAAGGCAATAGGCCAGCAGGCAGCAAATACGTCAACCTCCTATGTCACCTGCCTTGAAAATGCACAAAGCTCTCTCCTTTGCACTTTGCCTGCGACCAGACTCACATTTTAGTGTGCCCTCTGTGGACTCTGCAGACCTTTGACCCTCACTCCTGCCCCCATTCCACTGCACTTTGTCCTCCTCTCCCTCTTGTGGACTGCTGTCTACTGTCGCCCCTCAACTCCCAACGTATCTCCTTAGCTGCCCACACAGCTGCTACCCCATGAATCTTCTCTTGCCTCCTGGTGTACTGTGCCCTCTCCTCAAATTGACTCATCGGGCCTTCTCGGCCCCCCAACCCTGCCTTTAAGCCTCCACCAACCCCTCAAGCCCTTGCTGCAGTGAACGCCCTTAAATGTCCGATACCAAAGCGGTTTCATACTGCAATCTGCACCAACAGACAATCTCCAATTCTGGGCACTGTGCCGCTGGAGACTCTGTGAGGTTACAGATTGTGACGTAGTGCAGTCTCCTGCATTGGCCGAGTACAACCCAAGCAGTATATTTGTGACAGGCACATTTCCTGCCTAATACAAAAATACATCAAATTTCGAGGTTTCAGGCTGCACATTTTGCTTTTTTTTGGTTGAAAGATTTGCTAACTGAAGCTGCACAATTGTGGGGTTCTGCCCAGTCAGGGATAAAGACTGGCCATTAGACAACCAGACAGCACTTGCTCAGACAAGTTAATCTATGAGTGGAAGAAAGAAACCCATGGAAATGGCAAATTAAAGAACCAGACTCTATATGTGCCAAAACGACCCCCAGAAGAGGCAGGATGCAGCCCACAGGAATGATAGTTATACAACCTGTCGTATGCTCAGAGGAGTCCACCAGGAACAAAAGGTAGAAACTTACAGCTAAGCCATTATACAGCCAGTGACATTAAATGCTCTGATGGGTCTGCCGTGGAGCAACGGAAGATCACAGAATATATGAAGTCATAGTATATGCCTTGGAGACAACCAAGCGTGGCTGGGGACAACCCATAACCATGGGCATTCTACAAACTGCCACAGTACTTAGTCTTAGAGTCTACCTGGGAGCAGCAGGAGCAACCACAGGAATGGGAATCACACAACCAGCCATGGTACGCTCCGCCATGGTCTCTCCAAGAACAACAGATAGTAACCCATAGGAATGGAAACTACAGCAGGAGCCACCTGTTTTTACCACTTCTGGGTCTACACAACAGTGGCCTTTATGCAAGTAGCCATACTATATTTGCTTTGAGGAATCCACCCAGCCCTTCAAACACACACCTGAGCCTGTGGTGTTTACAGAGAAGCTGTGATAGTACAATCTGTTGGTGTAAGTGGTGTTAAGGAACCGAATATTAATGGAATACAATAGTGAGTTCAGGGTCGTCTTTAGCGGTGGTGAAGCACAGTGCGACAATCTTTGTTGGTGCCCCCACCCCCAAAACAACCTTCTCCGCGAATTCCCTCACTAATACACTCCACCAGTGACCCTCATCTCTCCATAGCCCTTCTCTAACATGCATTTAATTTGTTTTATAGGGCTACTCATAACAGTGTAGGGTGTCACTTTACATGACACACATTTTACAGAGCCAATGAACCATACATGTGTAAATCAGTGTATAGAAAATGTTACATTAGCTAATGAACATTAAAAAATGTAGGAGTCACATGCCACAGATACTAGTAGGCAGTATATTTTATGAGTGTTTGGTCTAAAGAAGCAAAAACTCCGGATTTAAGACGCACCACAGTGGTTGGCTTTACTAACAAGAATGTATTTCTACTCAAATGGACCCTAGCAACATTAATATAATGAAAGACTGCGAAACATTACGTTCTAACCTATACCATGCAGATTGTATTCATCTCTTTGATGGAAGTTCATAGCTAACTGTGCTACATTAGAGTTGTAACTTATGAATTGCAAGTAACAAAAGGATCTCTGTGACAAAAGCAATAACCTACAGCGATATCCGCATAAAACAAAGTTAGGTGATTTGCGTGGTACACGTTCTTTGCTGCAGGCCTATTAAACCTCTGCACTACTTTATGATGAGTCAAAAATGCCACAAGACAAAAGTCAGCTCGCTCTCAAGCAGGAACATTATTCACCAGATATCTTGACATTTTTATTGTTACTTAAAAACTGCTCAACACACAAGAAACTCTGCAGCAGGTGCTTTTTAAACCTGTGTTATTTCTAAACATGCCCTCTTCCCCAGTCAGCATCAGGTGCGAGTGCACCGGTCGCACCGCCCCAGAGCCGGCTCGAGTGATTTTGTGGAAAGAACAATTTTAGTTATAGAACAAGAAAGATGGAGAAAGGCGAGTATGGTGTAAGGACATGATAATGTGGGAGCAGGGAAAGGCTTTTGACCTTAGCCCACTGCTATTTCAGACCCTAACAGGTTAAAACAGTAAAGCTACCTCTTGAAGTCACCATTAACCTCTTTGATCTTACTGTGGATGCTTGGAAATTGCAACCTCTTGGGACCCAGAACGTGTAACGGAACGCCAGATCACAAAGCAGGCTGTGAATGACCCAGTGCATTGGTACCTAATAGATAATGCACAAGGCCTACAAGTCGAAGATATAAGGTGTAAGCAAAAGGAACTCCCTGAAACTAATACTGATGACTTCCATCAACTCGGATCTCAGGGGGGGAAACCTCCAACGTAGAAAAGACTGCTGATAAATCAATAGGTAACCCTAGAACCCTCCGGTCGTTAGCGGCCGAAGTGGGCAACCCAAATAAGAACAGCATCCACAAAGGAAAACCTAAACCGAGTAACATAAATAAACCCGACCCCACACAAATAACAGTCTCTAATGAGCCTCCTCTTCAAGAAAATCAAAGACCCATAGTAATTGCAAATACAAATAACAGGGAAAGTTAGTCTACCCAAACGTGCACTGATGATCTATCATTGCCTCACCGCAAGCCCAGGAGCGATGCATATCCCCAGGCATTGATACCGAGTTTACCTAAGGAAAACCTGGACAACCGGAGGAACCGAAATATAATGGAGACTTTTGATGCACTGGAGACAAGTCCCCTACAAAACCCACCTACTGCAGACAACACAAACTCAGAAAATCTAAAAATATTGTTATACCCCGAATACATGTTGCAGGGGAAGTGGGACACCCTCAACAGAGGGAATATTCTGAAGCTTTGCGTAAATATAACGGGCTTAGAAAATATAACAAGCATTTACAATGCAATGGTCTCGGCATCATTAAAGGTAGAGCTATTGGCATTGCTCATGACATTTCTTTAAAACATAAATAAATGGCATTGTCATTTACATTGCCAATAGCTTAATCGTTAAATAAATTGCATTGTCATTTATAATGGACAACTGCAAGACTTTGTAATGTAAGCCATGCTTTCCCAGTACTGTTGAATTTCATTATCCTCGCCTAGTGCTATTTTTCAGCCGTATATAGCATGAGTTTTGTGGAGGTGCACCCTGTACGCTCATACACTGCTCACCCTACACACTCACACCCTGCTCACCCTGCGTAATGCGAAAAGACCTAGCTCTGCCCTTCGGCCTGTGTTGTAATCGTACAGTTGGTTGTGAGTAGCTGCGCTTGATTGGTTGAGGCATCCCCTCCTTGTTGCTCCCTTCACAGAGGGCCGGCTGCCTCAATGAAGCTCCCACGTGTTCAGCTGTTCTTTGTTTTAGCTCCTGTGTGTCAGTGCACCGTGTAAGCGCACAAGCATACCCTGCTCTCTCTGGAACAGGCACTCGGCACTCGGCACTCGGCACTCGGCACTCGGCACTCGGCACTCGGCACTCGGCACTCGGCACTCGGCACTCGGCACTCGGCACTCGGCACTCGGCACTCGGCACTCGGCACTCGGCACTCTGCACTCTGCACTCTGCACTCTGCACTCTGCACTCTGCACTCTGCACTCTGCACTCACCACTCTGCACTCACCACTCTGCAAAAATTCACAACAGTGGAACATTCAATTCTACGAAAAGTCCGCTATACTTAGGATATGATATGCAGTGTGAAATGCAGTTTCATGCAGAGAGACAATGCACTGCCATAGCTATCACTAGTGCTCACGCTACCTCTACACAGTGCACCTCAGCCTATCATCACGTCAACCAGTGTGAAGACTTGTGTGGGCAAAGCATTCCACTACGACATGAAACGCGCAAAATCAGCCATCGTGGAAAATTTCGCGCTTGGACCGGATTTACGCGGCGTTTCGCGATCGCGGCCCCTTCATGGTTTGTCAAATCGAGGAAGTTTGGTGATCATTTTTGCATTTCATTCTTTTTAGGTGGCTCGTTTCATGGTATACCGTTGACAGTTTTTTTAGTTTTCATCCCTGTTTCGCGAAACCGCAGCCCTTTGGTGAAAGTGTTCCTCGAAACAGAAAAGTAGTTCTCCTAAGCCTAGTAATGAGCAGATGCATGACTGGGTATACACACTTGTTTTTTTAAGTCCTACACTGGATAGTAGGTGCCGTTGGTTCTCGTATTTGGCATCACTGGCAGTGGCCTGAAGTAGGGCAAGCAGCAGTGGCCTCCTCAGAAAAATCTTCGGCCCTGGCACTTATTATGGCACAAATTAAGCACTGCTAACAAGTGATTTTGCTTTCTAGCAACCACGTCACTGCCTCATTATTTACTGCTCTGTTTTCACTTATGTTCATGGACACATCATTGTTTTGTGCTTCCGCGCCAGTGGCGCTTTCCGTTAATGTACTTGCACGCAAACTGCAACCTGTTGCATAACTTGCAGATTTCAACAAAAAACATATTGTGCCTGACCCGGCAGACTCCCGAGCAGCCTTCGAGGCACGCACCTCTACTGAGCCAAGGCCCAGGAGGAGAGGCTGGAGTGCACGCGTGCCCAGCATCATCCAGTCCTGACACTAAATGCACATGCTCCAGGAATGCCAAATACAGTTCAGAGGCTTCCGAGAGCAGACAGCAAAGAATGGTGTACGCACGCCCAGCATCTGGCTTCAATTACCGCGGCCCCTGACAGCTGGTAATTGATGAATTATAGCCTTCTGCTGCGCGTCTCCGCACAGAATATGCAGGAAGTGGAGAAACTCTACAGACTATGGCCTATTGCGTGCTGCCTTGTAAAAACACAGCAATGCGATGGTCAATTGCCATGCAGCTGCCATAAATAACGAACAGAATTCACGCGCTTCTCTGGAATTCCTAGGTTAGATTTTCGAAGTCCTCTCTAAAAGACTCTGAAGCCATACCCACTTCGTGGGATGTAGGCCGAGCCCTAAAAACAACTGACATTGATAGCGTTGCTTTCTCTGCTCCGGAGCCTGGTGAGATAAATTAGACAACAGAGATAATCTTCTCTAATCTGGCCGTGTCTAATGCCCAAAGGGAAAATAAAAAGCGATTGGATGACTGGGGGATTCAGATCAAGAACCCGGTTACCATAAAATATCCAATGATTCTGAGGAGCAGAGCCTTTAATGTATTGCAGGCAAACCAAGAACAAAAATATCAGGAAAGAAAGAATAGAAATGACAACTCAGCCATCTACAGGCTCTATCCTGCACAGCATCAAAAATGGTCAGAGTATAAAACCATGTAGCGAAGGGTTCATTCACATTGCAATGAACGCAGAAGGGGGCAAACGCCTATGCCTGACTAAGGGGAAGATTGGCAAAGATTGGTTCTGGTTACCACAGGCCTTAAACCTCTGTCCCTAACAACACAGCGTCTCTCCCTAACAAGCAAAATCCTACCTCCAAGCTGAAAATCTGCTCCTGGAATATCAGAGGCCTAACGGCCGACAAAGACTAAAGGGATGCAATTCAACATCTCCAGAGTTACAATATCATCGCGGTACAGGAATCCGGGGCCTTAACCTCAATACCATGGCTGGATTACACGGTCTATGAATCACACGCCATAGCATCTCAAGTAGGTGTCCAAGCCTCGGGTGGGGTAACCATTTACTTTAAAAACAAACTGGCCGCTCAGGTATCACTGATATGTGAGGGAAGTGGAGATTATGTTTTTGTTAAGGCAAAGTGGCTAAAACCTGACTTGCCAGCCCAGGTTGATTAAACCATGACCCTAGGTTGCATCTATCTTCATCCATCCAAGATCAAACGAGAAGCAACCCTAAGTTGAATGCTACCAACATAAGTGATCGCCATTCCCAGTGCCCAGATGACCTATGGATGATAATGGGTGACTTTAATGCCAATCTAATGGCCTCAGATCCAAACTCCCCCTGGTAGCCCTGGACGACTCCGCCTGGTCTATTCCAGATATAAATGGCCAGTACCAACGAAAAGATAACCATGGCCTCAAATTGTCAGTTTTCATTAATCATCTGGGTCTCCATATTCTAAACGGTAGAGCAGCTGCTGACTTACCAGCAGCTTACACCCACCTATCTAACTTTAGACCAGCTACATTGGACTACATCTGGATCTCGATTGCCCATTTCCACGCAATCCAGGGCTTCTCTGTCTCGCCTACCGTGGCAAGTGACCAAGCAATCATTACCGGTGATATCATAGCCCTGCAATGCTGCCGCCCTGGAATCAAATTAATCGGTGAGGAGGAAAAACTGGAACCAATAAACAAATTAAGGTGGGCGATAGAACATCAAGAAAAAAAATCAATTCAGAAGTGGAATCTTTATTGAACAAAGTAGCCCAGGGTAACAGTGAATTACCCTTAACTAAATCATGGGAATTCCTCTTGGAAAGAACAAGGGAAAAACCACGCTGCCAAACGCAAGACTCAACCAATTTCCCCAAAAAAATGATGGCCTCACAAAACAAAAGCTACTAATAGAGGCAATTTAATGCAAACTAAATAACCTTGTGCGCAAAACCACTAAGGAGGTGCCCGAACATAGTTCTCTAAAGGCAAAATGTAAAGATATTCACCGGGAATATAGAAAAGCAAGATTCGCCTATACAAGAATGATGGAAGAAAACCACTGGAGTTTAAGCACACGAGATTATAAAATCACGAGACCAGAAGCGTTTCTGGAATTGGATGAATAAGTGCTGTAGATCTACTCATCGTCCTACAATCACAAATATCTTGCCTACAGCTTGGGAAATTTACATCCAAGTTCTCTATGTGGAGACACCCAGTTACAATGGCACAATTCCCTTTATGAGAAACATTAACAATGTATATTGGAGCACGGAGTCGCAAGACCACTGCGATGACCAAAAAGAAATCACATCCGTCTAAGTCTTGCACCTTATCAAAAAATGAGCTCTGGTGGGGCACCGGGCCCCAATGGTATTCCGCCCAGAGTTTTAAAAGGGATGGCACGTAAGTGGGCAACAATCATGGCGCCTTTATTCTGGGAACACAGGATGGGAAGAAGTATCCATGAGTCAAGGAGGGGATCCCTTCTTGTCCCAATACATAAAAAAAGGCTCAAGATCTAGCTCAGAAAATTATCAAATTATTGTGCTCCTAGATGTGAATGGGAAATGCTACACTAGTATACTGTTGCAAGAGCTGACGGCTTGGGCCGAAGCGTGCAATTTGATCCCTCACGCGCAAACAGGGTTCCAAAAGGGATCTCACATTGAAGACAACCTGATTTGTATTTCCAACCTGATAGAAACATTGGAAAAAACAGGGCAGGGCGCTGTATCTTGCATTGCCTTTTGACAGTGTGGCCCGCCAGCGACTATGGATGAAACAAAAAAATTAGGGCAATGATAATATGTTCTTAACAGCACTTATTGCTCTATACTCGGACACCGGGGTCAAGATTAGAGTTACTATAGCCTGGTCCACCACCAAATAATTGCAAACCAACAAAGGCTTAAAGGAAGGATGCTTATTGGCTCCAATGCTTTTTAATCTATACTTGGCCGATTTACCTGAATGGTTGGCTGAAGCACAAGCGTTTCCTCCCAAACTAGCTGAAACCAAAATTCAACCGCTCCAATATGCGGACAACACAATTTGCTCGATCAAACAATGATTGGTCTACAGCGGCCGTTAACGGCACTGTCTCTATACTGCAGAGAGAACAATTTAAAAATAAACACTGCAAAAACAAAGGCAATTATAATCTTGCGGCAAACAAAAAGAATCATTGAAGGTAAACCTATTGAGATAGTGACTTCCTACAAGTACCTGGGAGTGTGGATCGATCATAAAGGACGGTCCTCCGCTCACATCACTGCAATGCAAGGAACAGCTCAATCTTTGGAAAGCATTTTTTGTAGAGCAAGGAAAGCCAAATGTTTACCTGATTTCACTCCCTTAATCACAATAATTAGGGCAAAATGTTTACAGTCTGTAGCCCATGGTGCAATAGCCTTCCAAGACAAGATGACAACATGGCTGGAAAGAGCACAATCGGCCAGTTTTCGTAAAGTCTTTTTTCTGCCAACTGCTACCTCCCATGCGCAAATACGTAGGGAATTCAACCTTTCATCCCAAAAGTGGATCCTGAAAGCTAGATTTATAGCGTATTGTCTAAAAGCTAAACAAGCCCGAGACAACACACTAAAGAAAAACATCTGGACAATGATAAACACCGGAGGGTCCACATGGTGTGAATTTCTAGCCCATTGTGTCGAGGTATTGGAAGCAAAGGAAATATGGTCATCCTCCTTACCTAGATCAGCGACGGCAAGACTTAACAAAACAGGAGAAGTTACTGTCCGCCGACAGTAATACGCAAACATTGAAAAATTTAAGTCATGGAAGCTGGGCATCAAATCTCTATAATAGTGGGACCTTGCCACACTACCTGTCCTCCCCCTTAAAACCAATAATGAAATTGCGGTTCGGATTGATACCACTGTTGGCATACAAATATGGGCGAGGGTACAAATAGTCTGTAGCTACTAAGTGCCGTGCATGCGGAGCAGTAGAGGAATCCCTAACTCACATACAGTGCATCTGTGAGACACTATGCCCAAATGGGCGTATTTTAAATATATGGACATGTCAAGCTGCCCTGGTCGAGTGTATGAAAGGCTTATCAGTGCAGCTGGTGGCACGCGTCTTGCAATATCTGATGGCAGTAAAGGCAGTTTGGGATTCCAACCATTGCACAGAACTATAATTCATAATGTTTTGCCGAAGTTTTTAAAGGCTTCGTGTTCGTAGTTGCTTAAGCAGTGTTTAAACTTTAATTTTTCTGAGCAAGCAACTGAAATACATTTTTATACTCTTTTATAATATTGAAACATATGCACTTTATACAGTTTTTAGGTCTCGGAACTGCGAACAGATTGCGAAGCAATCTGTCGTTCCGAGACTCTATTGCAATCATTCTGGCTTTCAAGGAGTCAAGGGAGACAGGAGCCAAGTGAGGTGCATGCGCAACCTTGGAACTGGGATCAGGTCGCGCGCGCTTCCTGTCTCCCATGGCTCCTTGGAAGCAGAGACACACACGCAGAGACACACACGCAGAGACGCAGAGACACACACGCAGAGACACACACGCAGAGACGCAGAGACACACACGCAGAGACACACACGCAGAGACACACACGCAGAGACGCACACACACACACACACACACACACACACCCACACACACACCCACACACACACCCACACACACCCACCCACCCACCCACCCACCCCCACCCACCCACCCACCCACACCCACACACCCACCCACCCACCCACCCACACACCCACCCACCCCCCTACACACACTCCTCTGTGGTGCGCACAACGTGAACCCACCCGGAGGGCTCTCTGCAGCGCATGTGGACCCAGAAACTGCCGATTGGAGCAGTTGATTCAATGTAAGGCCCCTAGTCTACTCACCAGCCCCAATGCGGTCACTTCCGGCTGCCAGCAGCTCAGGCTTCCGGGAACGGGTTAGTTTTTCCCTGGGAACAAAGACTTTGACACAAAAAACTCCTTAAACGCCAACACAACGTGGCTTAAACACCCGGCATATCTGCACTCGTGTCTGGGGCAAACAGCCAATAAGGATGTGACGAGGGCTCCCCTCAGCCAATCCCAAGTTCTCCCAAGCAATGTAGAGTAACAGGACATTGCAGAGATTTTAATGTACCAATTGACAACTGACAAGAGGCCAGGAGCCAATCACAGGACAAGACATTCTCCGATTGAAGGTTCAGCTTTCAGACTAAACTCCAAACAGATATGTTGTTGCTTTTCGCCTCGCTGATTGGCTGTAAACCCTGGGCCCCTCCCCCGGAAGTACACAAGTTTAAATAATCCACTTTTAGGGGAATGAGGGGGTTGTCGTAGCGTGGGTGCGAAACACAAGGATTATATCAGAAGGTAATGATAGAGCAGCGTTCAGAGCGGGATAAGGGGCTCACATAGGGCATTTATAGTAGTGACAGCGAAGGTGCACATGTGCATAGCACCAGGTAGAATGTCCTCCAGAGTCACTGAGGTTGTGTGCGTGCACGGGCTTGTGTCAGCAGCAGACTGGCAGTCTGGGTGCATTCACTCTGCCCTGCCAGTCACTCCTGGGCCGTTTCCCTGGGGTCGGTGGCTGAATACAGCTTAGGGTCATGAGTGGCAATCATTAGTCTTGTATTCAATCCCCAAGGTCAGAGACAGTCTACAGTCTAGGGGGTACTATCAGTCTGAGGGGGGCAGTTCATCTCTACTAAGTGTGTTAAAGACTCGCGCTCACACGGGTTTCTGATGCTGTTTTTGGTATATCAGGTCCCGAAATGGCACAACTGTGGCTGCTGGTTTCTGCTGGTCTGCACTGTTGCACTCTGATACCTTTGGGTCAAGTTTGTGCTATACTTTTTATGTGTGATTAAAATTTCCTTCTCCTCTGGACACCCCCCATTGCTCCTCTCTCTCCCAGTGTTCACTCCCCCACACTTTCGTCCGTTGCTCGCTTCTTCCTTCCAAGCTGGACTGTACAGTGCAGAGGGCAGTTAACAAGGCTTGGAATTCAGGGAACCTCGGGGGTTGCCGGCGGAAGACCGCTCGTCTGTGATGTTGATGCCAGGTAGGTACAAGGGATACTGAGCCAGGTGCAGGACGGTAGGAGTTTTGAAATATTTTGAAATAAAAAATCAATTTTATCAAAAGTTCCTTTTCTTTTACTCCTGTGCCCATTCCCCATTTTTCCTATCTCCCCCAGTGTTTGCTCCCCCTCCTTTTCATCCGTTGCTTCCTTTTTCCTTCCTCCATTTTCGTTTTTTAAACATTTATCACTAAAAAGGGGGTTGTTTTACAATTTATTAGGTTTAACTGGTGGCTGCCTTTTACTGCGGACCACTCTGTAGCGCTCAGATACCTTCATGTCGAGTTTGCGCTATATACTTTTTAATTTACTTATAATGTCGTTCTCCTCTGTTACTCCTGTGTCCGCTCCCCATTGCTTTTGCAAAGTAATAGGCCTCACATTACTAAATGTTTGCGCTATTGGCGTTGCATTATTTGTAGCAATGCCAATAGCCCAAACTTTTACAAATGCAAGACTTATTGCACTACAAATGCTTGTTATTTTTTCCCTATGGTAGTAGCCCAGCTTTTATCTATGCCTGTATCCAAAAATACATACCCACCCATAGCTTGAGATCCATTCACCTGAATCTTCTCAATATTTCCTCCTTTTTAAAGAAGAGAATTGGCTGCTCCAGATGTTATGCTCTCGCCCATTTCCATCTGGAACTCCTTCCCACTTGATATTAGAATGATACCCTGACATATAAGATTTAGACAAATTCAAAAAACGTGGCTTTTCAAACACGCATATGAATAAAACTTCAAGCAGTATGGAATGGTTCTTTTACTCTAGCGCCAAGAAACTGTTTGTGTATGCGCACTATATAAATGCTAGTAACATAACATCGCATTCTTTCAGGCCTGTGTGACCTACACCCTATGGCCCCTGACCTCTGATGCATAAGCTTTGCTTTTTGCATAATGTTTCCATATGTTATTACAATTTTACGCTTATGTTTAATTATTAGTATGTATTAGTATAATAGAATGTTATCGTCCTTTTTAGGTGTTGCATAGGTACATGTTTGTGATGCACTTTATTGTAATGCAGATATAATGGGCTAGCGTGAATGTGTTGCCGCCACAATTCCAATTGCTGTTATCCTCACACACATCAGCATTACAAGAACACTTTCTCGAGCAACACTGTGAGAAACTATACACATAGGCAATACAGCTTTGTATAAAAGTACAGAGCTCTGGTCAGACATAGCCTGGTATATTTGTTAAATTCGGGCTTTGCTCCGGTTTTGCTCAGATGTGCTAATTCTGTATCTCCTCTCTCCAAATGGTAGTTTTTCTAGCCATTAGTAATTAAAGCTAAGGCACCTAGGAAGACATATACACAGACTAAGTGATGATCAATTTCTTGATTATGTGCGCTTTCTTCATTTTCTCTCTAGCCAATGTATTTCTATCAGCTTGGTATATAATAAACACCTTTAGTTTACAAATCAATGTGTCTTTTTTGTATTTGCCGATCTGGAAGTTAGGCTGTGAGCAGCCCACCACTAACCTGCAGAATTTTTGACAGGCATGATTGTCAACGCCAACAGCGTCTTTTTCAGGTTCTCCAAGTAACATAGAGGAATCAGAACACACCTGTCCACAAGAGGGTAGCTTGTGCAATAAACATCAAAAATGCCCGCTGACCCCAAGTAGCATGTGCTTGTTTTAGGGTATGGGTCTAGAGGACTTGATCCACATGTATGCACTAGTACAGTCAATGCCTCAGCTTGGAGCTAGAAAATCTACAATTGTATTTAACACTGCAAAAGCTTTGCTTCTTCCAGAGAGCTAAGCAAGACAATTGAGAACAATGAAACCACAAATTTCCACCACAACCAAAATTCTGATCACACAAGCCTTCTATGGTTGATGCGACTGCCCACTTTGGAGTGAAATGTGGGATGCCTATCTAGAAGACACCAACAGTAGAAGGAAGCTCTTCAGTCCCCTGCTAGATTGGATGGTCCCAGGTGGGAAACACAAGTTTCTGTTTCACAAAAGATGTTCATATAACAGGGGGAACTGGATGGCCAAAAACAGGATGTAATGCTCAGCAAACACCCACAACTACGTGTCATCGATGTGTTCGGAGCCTATGACATCCCCATCCATTGTCCCAGTATTTGGACGGCCCAGGCAGGTCCCTTCACGCAGCACTTGCACTGCGCTGCAAGAACCAAGTGCAGACAGTCGAACAGAGGCCTTGTGGCAGCCAGTTTAATTGGTGGGTAAATGTGCTCCTTGCCTAGGATGCTCGGTTCCATCCCTGTTCTGAAATTTGTAATTACATATGATATGTTATTTCACATTGTGACGTGTCAATGGTGCTTGCTGAACTAAAGATGCTCATTCTGGCCTCGCCACTATGGACATCAGGTCAAATGGTGTCTGTTCAACAACCGTAGCCAGCCAGACTGCCTCGCTATTAACATGCTCTCTTCTAGTCATGTTGGTCTATTGTTCACATATATCTTTGCTGGAAATCAAAATTATCAATAAATATTAATGGACAGATGTATTATTATCTCACGCAGTGCAGCACAGTGCAGCATAGGAATGTAGAGTATTTAACATGATATCATGACATCCCTGTCCTTGCCTGTTGCTGGTGCACAATGTGCTGCCTAACGCCGACGCAGGCCCCCTTGTGTCGTGGTGCAAGGGTCCCTGCGTTGCACACAAAATCGTTTTTGTGCAGGACGGGACACCGTGACTGTGACTGGTACAACGAACTGCAATGCAGGGTACTGCCTGTTGCTGCTACTGCTCTGTGCCTGGCACATTGGGATTGGAGCTGGCTGCTGCCTTCCAAAGCTACCGATAAGTGCCGGTGGGCATCCTGATTTCCACGGGACGCCGGCAGCCCAAGTTTACCACCCACCCTTGCTTGCAAATAAAGATGTTTATGCCAACATTTATTTTTGCCCTGATTTATCGGGTTGAGCACAAACTCAACCTGACCCAAAGATATCTGAGTAATTTACATGCACGCCAATTACTTTACCTAAGTTTGCATTTATTTTTTGTGGGGGAGATTATGTGATTTGCCAAAAGGATATTGCATGTTTTGCAGTGGCCTCCCTTGAATGCTTCCCTTCATCGCCTCTGCACCCCAGCGCTCCACTTTACTGTTCGCCATCTGTTTTTGCTCCCCCATAGCAATTTATGCTTTTAAATGCAGGGCTGTGTCTGCTATGAGCAAATAGGGTTCTGTAAACACCAGGTTTTAGTATTTGCATTTGAAGTAAAGAGGTGGAGCAGGAATTTGCAGGCCACATTTCTGTGGTAGCAAGCCTTTTGTCTATTTCAAGGTGTAGCACGGTTACAACGAATTTTTTACAACGCACTACCATTACATCGCAACTTTTACCACGCAAACCATTACAACGCAATGCGCTGGGGGGCGCTCTAGGATAGGGAATGTATTTAATATACTATCCAACACCTTCCCTGCTATCCACGGGGACTGGAGTTGGAATAGTAAATTAAATAATTCACTATCCAGCGCCTAAAAGCATTATGCGTTGTAATGGACTGCGTGGTAAAAACCGCGTTGTAAAGGCATGCGTGGTAAAAGCATGCGTTGTAGTGACACCAATCCTATTTCAAGCATACTTTTTAGGTCTCGGAACTGCGAACAGATCGCGAAGCGATCTGTCGTTCCGATACTCTATTGCAATCATTCCTGCATTCAAGGAGTCAAAGGAGACAGGAGACAAGTGAGGTGCACGCGCAACCTTGGAACTGGGATAAGGTCGCATGCGCTTCCTGTCTCCCATTGCTCCTTGGAAGCAGACTCACATGCACACACACACACACACATACAGCCCCCCCGCCGCGCATACACACACATACAGACCCCCCCCGCCGCGCATACACACACAGAACCGCCCCCCCTTACACACACACACATCCCCTACCTCGTCTCGGCGTGTCTTCGCGCTCCCTTGCCCCCTCCTCTGGTGCGCGCGCACCAATGGTTTCGATTCCCGCGTCGGCCGGTTTCGATTCCGTGCTTGTGGATTTATTGTCACCCACTGATGCAACATCTTTAAGCCCAGCCTCTCACGGTGGTGTGCCCCTGAACACTGACGGGATTAGAGACGCTGTAGACCCCGCTGCTCAGGTCTCTTTCTTCCACGGGTGCGGAATCGTGATCTTCACCGGCCTCTATCCTCACTCCTACGAGCCACGACAAGCAGCGGCTACATTTGCGGTTCTCCAGCGGATGAGCCACGACTTCCGGAGCATTAAAGCTGTGGCCGGGCTCAAAGGGGTTAAAGCGGGGGGCAGTGAGGAAGTGCGGATGGCGGCGCTGTGATTGTCTGCCGAGGGGCAGGTAGTCCCAGGACCCTGGACGCTCATAGACAGCCGCGGCTGCTCGTCAGGGCTCAGAGGGAGGAGGGGGCGTGCACGGAGGGTCTGTAGGAGCGCCGAGGCGAGCCTCAGAGGAGCGGCGGCAGAGCCGAGGAGCGGTGCCGGGGGATGGTGAGTCCAAGGGGTATGAGGAGGGGAACCCCTTCAAGGCAGGTAGAGCAGCTCCTCAACCCCCCCACTGTTCATGTAGCGCCGGCCGTGGCTGCTCGAGAGGATGGGGGCCTGTCGAGGTGCTGTATCGTACAGTCAACAGGGGAGCTGTATCATGTAACTTAACGTTTGCTTTTATCATTTGTTCACTTGCAATTTTCTCCTCATGTATCAGTTCTGTTCCTATTGTGAAGCCTCTGACACCTTCGGGGAAAGTCCGCGCTATATACGAACGCATAACATAAATAAATAAATAAAATGGGGCATGGGAGTCCGGGCTGTTGGTTCCTTTTGCTGTGGACTGGAGAGGTTGAGGCTGTTAGAATTGGACCGGAGATATGGATGGGCGAAAATGATCCGTTGCGGATGTTTCCTGCGCTTCTTGGGGGTGTCAGTGCTCCAAGCACAGGGGGTTCTTATCGCAGGTGCATCCCTGCTGTCGGCCCTGCGCCCCTCTCTCTGAGTTGCATTGGTTCTGGGGCGCCCAGGTTCTCACTGTAAGGCGCTTAAGTGCAGGCGTGCTTTTCGCGAGGCGCTTGATTGCTGAGTAGAGGCGCCAGACGTGCAGATGCCCTGGAGTACCTGTGTGTCATCTGTTGCTCAGTGCGGTGCTCTCTCTGGTGGCAGGACAGGTCGTGCCGCTGTTTATCTCAGACGTCTGTTTGGAATCCCTTCTGGAGGATTGAACACAGCTGACCCATCACAACCGATCCCAGGACGTGGGGGTCATAAAGCTCTCGTCCCAGGGGTCTCTTGTGGGGATACGACTTACCTGGTGGAAGGAGATTTATATTCCTTCTGATTCATGAAGTGTCACGAGGTACAAACAGAACAGAAAGCATAAACCCCCGCTCGTATCCCCAGACTCTGCCCCCAAACCATCAACATCCCAGTTCCAGGGGCGAAGCTTGGTCAGTAGGATGGGGGAGGGGCTACTTATGACGTTCGGGGAATGAGGTTAATGCAAGGAGCAGTAGGAAGGGAGAGGAGTGCAGATTATGAGGAATACTTAAACTCAATATTTTGTCAAATAACTTTTTAATATCTTTTAAACAGAGACAAAGAGTGTGTTTTCGTCTGCGTGTGTATGTAAATATCCGAAGTAAAAGCCGACAGACCACTCACTATACCCGCCTGGAAGCACTTGTACCGAACTATTCAATACAGAATTCATTTATTAGGTAGGTGTACCCCCTTCCTCTACCCCCCCCCCCCCCCCCCCCAGCGATGCCCCTGCTCAGCTCTCCCATCTTCTGCACACTCCCTTCACTCTCTCCTGGATGCATTTCCTCACCTCTCCTTCACCACCTCCTAAACACTCACATGTAAGCACTGCATTTTATTTTACTTTCTCATTGTCAATATTCTGACAACTGTACCTTCATCTAACACATTTGCACTTAATCACAATTGCAACAGAAATACGTGACCATTGAGCTCTGCAAAGAGGCCAAGGACTGGATGATCATGTAATCTGATCTTTATGACCCACTGACTAGCACTGGGACAGACTTGCAATGCCTTCAGCCTCCACTCCAGTACCGGGGCTCATATACACCTGGAGTCGACTCAGTTCAAAGTATGCCCTGTACTAGGAGAAACACAGCATCCTGGGATTAACTCACTTAACTGTGCATACCCTAACAGTGTTAAACATAGGAAATATAAACGGCACTAAATCGAGGACGGTGATTACTTTCCCATTCTTTTTTATTCAATGTTAAGGACATGAATATAGGGACCGGTTCAATGCCTTTTTTTAATTTCTACTGGGCCTGAGACCTGGATGGACCCGGCCTACTTACTGTGCATAATGCATTGTTTACTCACAATACCAGATTTAAAATTACAAAACAAGAACGACACATGCTAAAGCACAGTCAGACATTTTTTAAGTTGCCTGGTCACCTATCCAATGCTGTATTCATATTTGAAACTGGTAAAATAGTGGTGAAATTTATTGTCCCCAAGTGATATACAGAAGGCCCTTTCCAACAAGAACAAAGTCATGGCCTATATTTAAATGTAATTCAAGAAGTTGGAAGAATGATTCTTTCTCACAGAAATGCTTTATTGCGCTATCTGTGCAAATTCATGTAACGCATCACACTGTTTCCAGTCTAGCATTTATTTCAGGAAGGCACCCAGAGTACAAAACAGATCAAACATTCCGCCCCCCTCCACCGCTCCTTTTTAGGACTCGGCTTAGAGACTCGCGAAGCGCGTTCTCGCCAGAGAACTATAGCAATCACACACAGCCACACACACACACACACACACACACACAGCCACACACACACAACCACACTGTCAGTGCACACTTTCACCAGGCACAGGCACCATCAGTCGTCAGTGCACGCTTTCACTGGGCACAAACACCACCAGCCGTCAGTGCACGCTTTTACCGGGCCCAAACACCACCAGCTGTCAGTGCACGTTTTCATCAGACACATCACCAGCCGTCATTGCACACTTTAACCAGGTACACACACCACCAACCGTCAGTACACGCTTCCACCAGGCACACACACCACCAGCCGGCAGTGCACACTTCCACCAGGCACACACACCACCAGCCATCAGTGCACAATTTCTACAGGCACACACACCACCAGCCATCAGTGCACACATCAATTGTTAACGCATCCACAAATAACTATTGTAGCAATCGCAGTATGGCGCACTTTACTTTCAAACATATTCATCTAAAGCGCAGCATGCCACCACTGCTACAAAAATAAATACACATTTTTTTGGCATACAATTTATAGACTTTTGGTGCAATTGGTGTTGCAATATTAAGCAATGCCAATAGCTCAAACTTAATTAACCCGAGACCTATTGCATTGTAAATGCTTGTTTTTTATATATATATGGCCTCATTGCAATGATTTTAATTAATTGTGCAATAAAAGTGTCTATCTATCTATCTTTGCTCTTGACGTGGGGTCTTGGAAGGGAGGAAAGAGGCAGAAGAGTGGAGAGTAGATTTTGTTTTTCCCGAATACATTTTTTTATTGAAGTTCAGCAGGATGGAATGGATAGCATCGCTACAGAACGAACACTATCATAGGATATTATCATCAAGAATAGTAATTTCTGAAAAACAGTAATGAAAACAACAGACAACGGTCTATATCCAGACCAGGTAAACTTGTAACATAGTCCATTTCCTTTCTCTCGTCCCCCCCCCCCTCCTCCCCCCCCCCCCCCCAACGCTCTCGTGCTGGATACCAGTAAGTAGCTCAAGATAGGTTCATAACAAATAGTCTGTAAGTAAGTTTAGTATGTTGAGTCGTGTGGTGTGGAAGTGGTCCACATAGGAGAAGATGCAGACCACAACAGACAAGGTGCTCTATGGAGTCTCAGCAGAAAGAAGGAGGGTAAATAAACAGGCTCAATGGGAGGTTCAGAGATGAGGGCAGTGGGAATCAGCGCTGCAAGCTCAGATTAATTATGTTAAAAAACCTATAAAAATAATTATGCAGCACAGCAACACGATGCCCCTGGAACTCTTCCAGTGCACTGATTTTCAAACTGCAGCAAGTTAAAGAGTTTCTAGCAAAGACATCAACACTGTTACTTTTCACTTGTATCTACTATTATATCAGCTGAGCAAGTACCATCTACATCTTGATGGTAAAATTCTGGCAAAAGGGTCTACTAGTGCCCATCGCTTGGGGTACTTCATGGTATCTGCACAGGTCCCTGAGCAGACACCATGCAAAAGTACTGTGATTTAGCGGTGGGATTAAGAAGAGAGGTTTAAAGGACGAGGGATTCAATGCAGTCTCGGAAGGAGGGTAAACATGCAGGCCCGAGAAGGGTGAAAAATTAAGCTACAAAGCAGCTGCACTCTTGGCAGTCAGGGACCAATGTCAGTTGTCAACCTAATCAATATTATTTTATGTCTTGGCTTTTGCCAGGGGATTGATGTGAAATTAGTACTTTGGCAGCTGTAAAGCTTGCAATACAGATTTTCTGCATCTCCCCAACAGCGCATCCATATCAAGGTAGAATTTAATTACTAGTGAATCAACAATACACATTAAACAACTTCTGGATACATCATAAGAACTTTGTGAGTTCAAGTAATATAGCTTGCTAAACATCTGCCATATAAACAGCACTTTCAGATAAAGATGGGCTCACACATTGCCCTACTACAACACTACTACTTCATCATGTACAAAACTCGGCTTCAAGTTTGCTTAGCGTTTACCACCTCAAGGGTAAATCCAGATCAAGTTGCCTTGATCTACCTCAAAAGTAAACATTAGGCAACATCTGGCACCACCATGCACAGAACATAGTTCCAAGTCATATAGATAGCTATACGTTTGCTACTGCAACAAACATCTAATCCAGTTGTACTAACATATCACACTACAATAACTGTACAGATTAAAAACAACACCTGACACCATCACACACACAAATCACTAGCCACCTTAACCACCCCACCAAAGGGAACCTAAACGTGCTACACTCACATACACATGGAACTGTATCAACATGAAATTCCTGAAGAGGTCTCAAATCCTATTAGCCAACAGAAGCAGAGCTGTAAACACCATCGGAACGAAACAACCACATAGGTTCTTTGGCATACACATGCAAGCACAGAAAGCTCTAAACAGATCCATAAAACAGTCTAGACAATCACTATCCAACAAACTCTATTACTAAGCAATAAATGAGTCTACTCCGACCTTTACAGCCATTGTCTAATATGACTCGACTATCATGTTCTACTATGAAGCCATACCGGTATTTGGTTTCTGGACATCGGGAGTGTGATCTCACTAGTTTCAGGACTGGTTCTGTAAGGAGTTTAAGTTTCCCCTTAGGTTAATTTGGTTCTTCCGATATTTGCACGTCATTGCGATTGCATATTCAATCAGTCTTTATTACATTTTACTTTTTTGTATAATTTTATATTAGATTTACAAGACTTTTTTTGATATCTGTATATAACAAGCATTGGCATAGCCAATAGGTCTCGCTTTTGGGATCTTCTAAGTATTTAGTTATGCAGCACAATATCCTTGGTGCAACAACATCAACTGTTGCGTGGCTAAACACTTATAAGGTCCCAAAGGCAAGACCTATTGGCTATGCCAATGCTTGTTATTTTTTGTTCTTGGGGGAAACTAGCTAGTGCCAGGAGGGTCAAGGGTGAGTGGCAGGGAGGTGAGGAGTGAATGCCAGGAGGGACAAGGGTGACTGTCAGGCCATGGGGGTGAAGGGTGAGTGCCAAAGAGGTGAGGAGTGAGTGCCAGGGAGATGAGACGTAAGAGTCAGGAGGGTCCAGGGTGAGTGACAGGGAGGGGAAGGGTGAGTGCCGAGAAAGGGAAGTATGAGTGCCAGGGGTGAGGGGCAGCTGCCAGGCCAGGGAGGTGAAAGGCTATTGCCACGGAGGTGAAGGTTGAGTGCCAGGTCAGGGGGATGAAGGGTGAGTGCCAGGGAGATGAAGGTTGAGTGCCATGGAGTTGAGACGTAAGAGTCAGGAGGGTCAAGGGTGAGTGTCGGGGAGGGGAAGGGTGAGTGCAAGGGGTGAGGGGTAGTAGCCAGGCCAGGGGGATGAAGGGCTAGTGCCATGGAAGTGAAGGGTGAGTGCCAAGGGGGAGAGTAGTGAATGCCAGGAGGGACATGGGTGAGTGTCAAGGAGGTGAAGGATATGTGCCAGGGAGGGGTAGTATGAGTACCAGGAGGGTCGAGGGTGAGTGTCAGGGAGGTGACTGTTGAGTGTCACGGAGAGTCAATGCGGAGTGCCAGAGAGGGAGAAGGGTGAGTGCTAGGTGCGAGGAGTGGCTGCCAGGCCTGAGGGGTGAAGGGTGAGTGCCAGGGAGGTGAGGGGTGAGTGACAGACTGGAAACAGTAGTGAGCTGGGGTCTAGAAGGTGCCGCAGAGATCATATCCTGGTATGTGCTAGGCCGGGACGTACTAGTGCCAGGCCAGACTTGGGTGGATGCGAGAACATCTGAAAGGCGGGTGCCAGGCCACTCGTAACCTTAGTACAGGAGTGGGGTGCGCAGAAGAGAGTAACATATTCAAATAAGAAACTATTCAAAATCCTGAAAACTCCACTTTATGGTCTTGCAACCTTATGTGGAAAATAATTAGCAAATGAATGGGGTTCCATAGCGGACTTGCAGCTTGTTACAGCAACTTATTAAGATAAAGTTTGCATTGCAAATAAGCCAAAGGTGACAATTTGAATTAGTAACAGTAAGATTTGCAATGAACTAGAGACAAGTTAAAAAAGCACCCCAGAATTGAACCGAGGATACAGAATAATAAAAATGGGGGCAATATTGGTCTCCTTTTCATAGCTCACAGCCCAAAAAAAAAAACCAGGGTGTTGTGGAGGACTCGGATTCTGGTGGAATCAGAATTTTTAAAAGTCAATTTTTCCTAAAACATTTTTTTAATCAACTCTTTTGGACACACTAGCGTATAGTGCCATGCGAGTGCCACTGCACTTCTCCGAAGACACAACCTCTGTGAAACAAATCGATTAGAATAACTGTTTGCTGTTTAAAACTAAGTGGGGCACGAATGAAGTTTAGTATTCTGGTTATTGCTTGAAGGAAGGATAAGAAACCTGGTTAACTTTCTCTGTACCACTGATATCTATGTGGATCGGAGAAAATGCATGGAGTGGTATAGTTGACAGGAGACGTGCAGGCTGCTTAAATATTGTAGAGATTGGATTGTCAAGCACTATGAAACAAGAATGAATGCTATATAAAACTAGAAACACAAATACTCATAGCGAATGTAGCTGTGAAAGTGAAACTGATTGCAATTGCGTGAAAGTGATCGCGATCGCGCTACGTGGCTGATAGGCAGTGAGTGGCCGGCAGGGTGTGTGTGTGTGTGGTTGTGTGTGCGTGTGGTTGTGTGTGTGTGTGGTTGTGTGCGTGTGGTTGTGTGCGTGTGTCGCTGTGGTAGTGTGTGTGTGGTGTGTGCGTGTGGTGGTGGGGGTGTGGATGTGGGGGTGTGGGGGTGTGGATGTGGGGGTGTGGATGTGGGTGTGTGGTTGGGTGTGTGTGGTTGTGTGAGTGTGGTTGGGTGTGTGTGGTTGTGTGAGTGTGGTTGTTTGAGTGTGGTTGTGTGAGTATGGTTGTGTGAGTATGGTTGTGTGCGGGGTGGTGTGCGGGGTGGTGTGCGGGGTGGTGTGCGGGGTGGTGTGCGGGGTGGTGTGCGGGGTGGTGTGTGTGCGGGGTGGTGTGTGTGCGGGGTGGTGCGTGTGCGGGGTGGTGTGTGTGCGGGGTGGTGTGTGTGCGGGGTGGTGTGTGTGCGGGGTGGTGTGTGTGCGGGGTGGTGTGTGTGCGGGGTGGTGTGTGTGCGGGGTGGTGTGTGTGCGGGGTGGTGTGTGTGCGGGGTGGTGTGTGTGCGGGGTGGTGTGTGTGCGGGGTGGTGTGTGTGCGGGGTGGTGTGTGTGCGGGGTGGTGTGTGTGCGGGGTGGTGTGTGTGCGGGGTGGTGTGTGTGCGGGGTGGTGTGCGGGGTGGTGTGCGGGGTGGTGTGCGGGGTTGTGTGCGGGGTTGTGTGTGTGTGGTTGTTTGAGGGTTTGTGTGTGTGGTTGTTTGAGGGGTTGCGTGTGTGTGGTTGTTTGAGGGGTTGTGTGTGTGGGGTTGTGTGTGAGGTTGTGTGTGTGGTTGAATGTGTGGTTGTGTGTGTGTGGTTGTGTGTGTGTGTGATTGTTTGCTGGGTTGTGTGTGTGGTTGTGTGTGTGGTTGTGTGTGTGTGTGGTTGTGTGTGTGTGTGGTTGTGTGTGTGTGGTTGTGTGTGTGTGGTTGTGTGTGTGTGGTTGTGTGTGTGTGGTTGTGTGTGTGTGGTGTGTGTGTGGTTGTGTGTGTGGTTGTGTGTGGTTGTGGGGGTGGTTGTGGGGGTGGTTGTGGGGGTGGTTGTGGGGATGTGTGTGGTTGTGGGGGTGTGGTTGTGGGGGTGTGGTTGTGGGGGGGTGGTTGTGGGGGGGTGGTTGTGGGAGGGTGGTTGTGGGAGGGTGGTTGTGGGAGGGTGGTTGTGGGGGTGTGTGGTTGTGGGGTGTGTGGTTGTGGGGGGGGGTGGTTGTGGGGGGGGGTGGTTGTGGGGGTGGTGGTTGTGGGGGGGTTGTGGGGGTGTGGTTGTGGGGGGGTGTGGTTGTGTGAATGTGTGTGTGGTTGTGTGTGCATGGTTATGTGTGTGTAGTTGTGTGTGTGGTTAAGTGTGTGGTTGCGTGATTGTGTGTGTGTGGTTGTGCGATTGTGAGTGTGGTTGTGTGTGTGTGGCTGTGTGTGGGGTTGTGTGTGTGGGGTTGTGTGTGTGGGGTTGTGGGGGTGTGGGGGTGTGGTTGTGGGGCTGTGGGAGTGTGGTTGTGGGGTTGTGGGAGTGTGGTTGTGGGGGTGTGGGGGTGGTGTGAATGAGTGTGTGAATGAGTGTGTGGTTGTGTGTGCATGGTTATGTGTGTGTAGTTGTGTGTGTGGTTAAGTGTGTGGTTGCGTGATTGTGTGTGTGTGGTTGTGTGTGTGTGGTTGTGTGTGGGGTTGTGTGTGTGGGGTTGTGTGTGTGGGGTTGTGTGTGTGGGGTTGTGCGTGTGGGGTTGTGTGTGTGGGGTTGTGGGGTTGTGGGGCTGTGGGAGTGTGGTTGTGGGGCTGTGGGAGTGTGGTTGTGGGGCTGTGGGAGTGTGGTTGTGGGGGTGTGTGTGGTGTGAATGAGTGTGTGGTTGTGTGTAAAGTAAAGTAAAGTAAAGTCCACATTTGTAAAGCGCACAATCACCCGTAAGGGTCTCTAGGCGCTGGGGGCCGTCGGGAAGATTAAGCGAGCTATTGCCCAGAGTCACATGGTGCTGGGCTAACCTGCCGCCGGAGCCGGGGATCGAACCGTGGTCCCCAGATTCCAGCGTCAGTCGCCCTGGCCGCGGCGCCACACCTCTCCCAGTGTGCATGGTTATGTGTGGTTGTGTGAGTGTGGTTGCGTGTGTGGTTGCGTGTGTGGTTGCGTGTGTGGTTGTGTGTGTGGGTGTGTGTGTGTGTGTGTGTGTGGTTGTGTGTGTGGGTGTGTGTGTGTGTGTGGTTGTGTGTGTGGGTGTGTGGTTGTGTGTGTGTGGTTGTGTGTGTGGTTGTGAGTGTGTGTGTGTGGTTGTGTGTGTGGTTGTGAGTGTGTGTGTGTGGGTGTGTGTGGGTGTGTGTGGGTGTGTGTGGGTGTGGGTGTGTGTGGGTGTGTGTGGGTGTGTGTGTGTGGATGTGGGTGTGCGTGTGTGGTTGTGTGTGTGTGTGGGTGTGTGTGTGCGCGTGTGGGTGTGTGCACGTGTGGGTGTGTGCACGTGTGGGTGTGTGCGCATGTGGGTGTGTGCGCGTGTGGGTGTGTGCGCGTGTGGGTGTGTGCGCGTGTGGGCGTGTGCGCGTGTGGGCGTGTGCGCGTGGGCGTGTGCGCGTGTGGTTGTGTGCGCGTGTGGTTGTGTGCGCGTGTGGTTGTGTGCGCGTGTGGTTGTGTGCGCGTGTGGTTGTGTGCGCGTGTGGTTGTGTGCGCGTGTGGTTGTGTGCGCGTGTGGTTGTGTGCACGTGTGGTTGTGTGCACGTGTGGTTGTGTGCACGTGTGGTTGTGTGCACGTGTGGTTGTGTGCACGTGTGGTTGTGTGCACGTGTGGTTGTGTGCACGTGTGGTTGTGTGCACGTGTGGTTGTGTGCACGTGTGGTTGTGTGCACGTGTGGTTGTGTGCACGTGTGGTTGTGTGCACGTGCGGTTGTGTGCGTGTGTGGTTGTGTGCGTGTGTGGTTGTGTGCGCGTGTGGTTGTGTGTGGTTGTGTGCGCGTGTGGTTGTGTGCGCGTGTGGTTGGGTGCGCGTGTGGTTGGGTGTGTATGGTGGGTGTGGGTGTGTGTGGTGGGTGTGGTTGTGTGTGTGGTTGAGTGTGGTTGAGTGTGTGGTTGTGTGCGTGGTTGTGTGCGTGGTTGTGGGCGTGGTTGTGGGCGTGGTTGTGTGTGCGTGGTTGTGTGTGCGTGGTTGTGTGTGCGTGGTTGTGTGTGGTTGTGTGTGGTTGTGTGTGGTTGTGTGTGTGGTTGTGTGTGTGGTTGGGGGTGTGGTTGTGGGGGTGTGTGTGGTTGTGTGAATGTGTGCATGGTTGTGGGTGGGTGTGTGGGTGGGTGTGTGGGTGGGTGTGTGGGTGGGTGTGTGGGTGGGTGTGTGGGCGTGTGGTTGTGTGCGCATGTGGTTGTGTGCGCGTGTGGTTGTGTGCGCGTGTGGTTGTGTGGTTGTGTGCGCGTGTGGTTGTGTGCGCGTGTGGTTGGGTGTGCGTGTGGTTGGGTGTGCGTGTGTGGTGGGTTTGTATGGTGGGTGTATGTGGTTGTGGGTGTGGTTGCGTGGGTGTGGTTGCGTGGGTGTGTGTGGTTGTGTGTGTGTGGTTGTGTGTGTGTGGGTGTGTGGGGTTGTTTGTGTTTGGTTGTGTGATTGGGTGTGTGGGGTTGTTTGTGTTTGGTTGTGTGATTGTGTGTGTGGTTGTGTGTGTGGTTGTGTGTGGTTGTAGTGTGTGTGTGTGGTTGTGTGTTTGGTTGTAGTGTGTGTGGTTGTGTGTGTGGTTGATTGTGTGTGTGTGGTTGTGTGTGTGTGGTTGTGTGTGTGTGGTTGTGTGTGTGTGGTGTGTGTGTGGTTGTGTGTGTGGTTGTGGGGGTGGTTGTGGGGGTGGTTGTGGGGGTGGTTGTGGGGGTGGTTGTGGGGGTGGTTGTGGGGGTGGTTGTGGGGGTGGTTGTGGGGGTGGTTGTGGGGATGTGTGTGGTTGTGGGGGTGTGGTTGTGGGGGTGTGGTTGTGGGGGTGTGGTTGTGGGGGTGTGGTTGTGGGGGTGTGGTTGTGGGGGTGTGGTTGTGGGGGTGTGGTTGTGGGGGTGTGGTTGTGGGAGGGTGGTTGTGGGAGGGTGGTTGTGGGAGGGTGGTTGTGGGGGTGTGTGGTTGTGGGGGGGGTGGTTGTGGGGGGGGGTGGTTGTGGGGGTGGTGGTTGGGGGTGTGGTTGTGTGAATGTGTGTGTGGTTGTGTGTGCATGGTTATGTGTGTGTAGTTGTGTGTGTGGTTAAGTGTGTGGTTGCGTGATTGTGTGTGTGTGGTTGTGCGATTGTGAGTGTGGTTGTGTGTGTGGGGTTGTGTGTGTGGGGTTGTGTGTGTGGGGTTGTGTGTGTGGGGTTGTGGGGGTGTGGTTGTGGGGCTGTGGGAGTGTGGTTGTGGGGCTGTGGGAGTGTGGTTGTGGGGCTGTGGGAGTGTGGTTGTGGGGGTGTGTGTGTGTGGTGTGAATGAGTGTGTGGTTGTGTGTGCATGGTTATGTGTGTGTAGTTGTGTGTGTGGTTAAGTGTGTGGTTGCGTGATTGTGTGTGTGTGGTTGTGTGTGTGTGGTTGTGTGTGTGTGGTTGTGTGTGTGTGGCTGTGTGTGGGGTTGTGTGTGTGGGGTTGTGTGTGTGGGGTTGTGTGTGTGGGGTTGTGTGTGTGGGGTTGTGTGTGTGGGGTTGTGTGTGTGGGGTTGTGTGTGTGGGGTTGTGGGGTTGTGGTTGTGGGGCTGTGGGAGTGTGGTTGTGGGGCTGTGGGAGTGTGGTTGTGGGGGTGTGTGTGGTGTGAATGAGTGTGTGGTTGTGTGTGCATGGTTATGTGTGGTTGTGTGTGTGTGGTTGCGTGTGGTTGTGTGTGTGTGGTTGCGTGTGTGGTTGTGTGTGTGGGTGTGTGTGTGTGTGTGTGTGTGGGTGTGTGGGTGTGGGTGTGGGTGTGTGGTTGTGTGTGTGTGGTTGTGAGTGTGTGGTTGTGAGTGTGTGGTTGTGTGTGTGTGGCTGTGAGTGTGTGTGTGTGGGTGTGTGTGGGTGTGTGTGTGGGTGTGTGTGGGTGTGTGTGGGTGTGTGTGGGTGTGTGTGGGTGGATGTGGGTGTGCGTGTGTGGTTGTGTGCGCATGTGGGTGTGTGTGCGCGCGTGTGGGTGTGTGCACGTGTGGTTGTGTGCACGTGTGGGTGTGTGCACGAGTGGGTGTGTGCACGTGTGGGTGTGTGCGCGTGTGGGTGTGTGCGCGTGTGGGCGTGTGCGCGTGTGGGTGTGTGCGCGTGTGGGTGTGTGCGCGTGTGGTTGTGTGCGCGTGTGGTTGTGTGCGCGTGTGGTTGTGGTTGCGTGTGGTTGTGTGCGCGTGTGGTGTGCGCGTGTGGTTGTGTGCGCGTGTGGTTGTGTGCACGTGTGGTTGTGTGCACGTGTGGTTGTGTGCGTGTGTGGTTGTGTGCGCGTGTGGTTGTGTGCGCGTGTGGTTGGGTGCGCGTGTGGTTGTGTGCGCGTGTGGTTGGGTGCGCGTGTGGTTGGGTGTGTATGGTGGGTGTGGTTGTGTGTGTGGTTGAGTGTGGTTGAGTGTGTGGTTGTGTGTGCGTGGTTGTGTGCGTGGTTGTGTGCGTGGTTTTGTGTGCGTGGTTGTGTGTGCGTGGTTGTGTGTGCGTGGTTGTGTGTGCGTGGTTGTGTGTGGTTGTGTGTGTGGTTGTGTGTGTGGTTGTGTGTGTGGTTGTGGGGGTGTGGTTGTGGTTGTGGGGGTGTGGTTGTGGGGGTGTGGTTGTGGGGGTGTGTGTGGTTGTGTGAATGTGTGCATGGTTGTGGGTGGGTGTGTGGGTGGGTGTGTGGGTGGGTGTGTGCGCGTGTGGTTGTGTGCGCGTGTGGTTGTGTGCGCATGTGGTTGTGTGCGCGTGTGGTTGTGTGCGCGTGTGGTTGGGTGTGCGTGTGTGGTGGGTTTGTATGGTGGGTGTATGTGGTTGCGTGGGTGTGGTTGCGTGGGTGTGGTTGCGTGGGTGTGGTTGCGTGGGTGTGTGTGGTTGTGTGTGTGTGGTTGTGTGTGTGTGGTTGTGTTGTGTGGGTGTGTGGGGTTGTTTGTGTTTGGTTGTGTGATTGGGTGTGTGGGGTTGTTTGTGTTTGGTTGTGTGATTGTGTGTGTGGTTGTGTGTGTGGTTGTGTGTGGTTGTAGTGTGTGTGTGTGGTTGTGTGTTTGGTTGTAGTGTGTGTGGTTGTGTGTGTGGTTGATTGTGTGGTTGATTGTGTGGTTGATTGTGTGGTTGATTGTGTGTGATTGTGGGTGGGTGTGTGTGGGTGTGTGTGTGTTTGTATGTGCGTGTGGTTGTATGTGCGTGTGGTTGTGTGTGCGTGTGGTTGTGTGTGGTTGTGTGTTTTTGTGCATGTGGTTGTGTGTTTGTGTGTGTGGTTGTGTGTGTGTGTGTGGTTGTGGTTGTGTATATGGTTGTGTGTGCGTGTGGTTGTGTGTGCGTGTGGTTGTGTGTGTGTGGCGTGTGTGTGTGGTGTGTGTGTGTGGTTGTGTGTGGTTGTGTGTGGTTGTGTGTGGTTGTGTGTGGTTGTGTTGTGTGGGTGTGTGGGGTTGTTTGTGTTTGGTTGTGTGATTGGGTGTGTGGGGTTGTTTGTGTTTGGTTGTGTGATTGTGTGTGTGGTTGTGTGTGGTTGTGTGTGGTTGTAGTGTGTGTGTGTGGTTGTGTGTTTGGTTGTAGTGTGTGTGGTTGTGTGTGTGGTTGATTGTGTGTGATTGTGGGTGGGTGTGTGTGGGTGTGTGTGTGTTTGTATGTGCGTGTGGTTGTATGTGCGTGTGGTTGTGTGTGCTTGTGTGGTTGTGTGTGGTTGTGTGTTTTTGTGCGTGTGGTTTTGTGTTTGTGTGTGTGGTTGTGTGGTTGTGGTTGTGTATATGGTTGTGTGTGTGTGTGGTTGTGTGTGTGTGGCGTGTGTGTGTGGTGTGTGTGTGTGGTTGTGTGTGGTTGTGTGTGTGTGTGGTGTGTGGTGTGTGTGGTTGGGTGTGTGTGGTTGGGTGTGTGTGGTTGTGTATGTGGTTGTGTATGTGGTTGTGTGTGTGATTGTGGTGTGTTTTTTTGTGTGGGTGTGTGGGATGTGTGGTTGTGTGTGTGGTTGTGTGTGTGGTTGTGTGTGTGGTTGTGTGTGTGGTTGTGTGTCTGTGTGTGGGGTTGTGTGTGTGGTTGTGTGGGGTTGTGTGTGTGTGTGGGGTTGTGTGTGTAGGGTTGTGTGTGTGGGGTTGTGTGTGTGTGGTTGTGTGGGGTTGTGTGTGTGTGGTTGTGTGTGATGTGTGTGTGGTTGTGTGTGTGGTTGTGTGTGTGGTTGTGTGTGTGGTTGTGTGTGTGGTTGTGTGTGTGGTTTTGTGCGTGTGTGTGTGTGGTTGTGTGTGGTTTTGTGTGGGTGTGGTAGTGTGTGTGGGGTTGTGTTGGGTTGTGGGTGGTTGTGTGTGCGTGTGGTTGTGTGTGCGTGTGGTGTGTGGTGTGTGCATGTGGTGTGTGCATGTAGTGTGTGTGCGTGTGGTTGTGTGTGCGTGTGGTTGTGTGTGCGTGTGGTTATGTATGCGGGTGGTTGTGTGTGCATGTGGTTGTGTGTGCATGTGGTTGTGTGCCCATGTGGGTGTGTGCGCATGTGGTTGTGTGTGTGTTTGTGCGTGTGGTTGTGTGCACGTGTGGTTGTGTGCACGTGTGGTTGTGTGCGTGTGTGGTTGTGTGCGCGTGTGGTTGTGTGCGCGTGTGGTTGTGTGCGCGTGTGGTTGTGTGCGCGTGTGGTTGTGTGCGCGTGTGGTTGGGTGCGCGTGTGGTTGGGTGTGTATGGTGGGTGTGGGTGTGTGTGGTGGGTGTGGTTGTGTGTGTGGTTGAGTGTGGTTGAGTGTGTGGTTGTGTGTGCGTGGTTGTGTGCGTGGTTGTGTGCGTGGTTTTGTGTGTGTGGTTGTGTGTGCGTGGTTGTGTGTGCGTGGTTGTGTGTGGTTGTGTGTGTGGTTGTGTGTGTGGTTGTGTGTGTGGTTGTGTGTGTGGTTGTGGGGGTGTGGTTGTGGGGGTGTGGTTGTGGGGGTGTGGTTGTGGGGGTGTGTGTGGTTGTGTGAATGTGTGCATGGTTGTGGGTGGGTGTGTGGGTGGGTGTGTGGGTGGGTGTGTGCGCGTGTGGTTGTGTGCGCGTGTGGTTGTGTGCGCATGTGGTTGTGTGCGCGCGTGGTTGTGTGCGCGTGTGGTTGTGTGCGCGTGTGGTTGGGTGTGCGTGTGTGGTGGGTTTGTATGGTGGGTGTATGTGGTTGTGGGTGTGGTTGCGTGGGTGTGGTTGCGTGGGTGTGGTTGCGTGGGTGTGGTTGCGTGGGTGTGGTTGCGTGGGTGTGTGTGGTTGTGTGTGTGTGGTTGTGTGTGTGTGGTTGTGTTGTGTGGGTGTGTGGGGTTGTTTGTGTTTGGTTGTGTGATTGGGTGTGTGGGGTTGTTTGTGTTTGGTTGTGTGATTGTGTGTGTGGTTGTGTGTGTGGTTGTGTGTGGTTGTAGTGTGTGTGTGTGGTTGTGTGTTTGGTTGTAGTGTGTGTGGTTGTGTGTGTGGTTGATTGTGTGGTTGATTGTGTGGTTGATTGTGTGGTTGATTGTGTGGTTGATTGTGTGGTTGATTGTGTGGTTGATTGTGTGTGATTGTGGGTGGGTGTGTGTGGGTGTGTGTGTGTTTGTATGTGCGTGTGGTTGTATGTGCGTGTGGTTGTGTGTGCGTGTGGTTGTGTGTGGTTGTGTGTTTTTGTGCGTGTGGTTGTGTGTTTGTGTGTGTGGTTGTGTGTGTGTGTGTGGTTGTGGTTGTGTATATGGTTGTGTGTGCGTGTGGTTGTGTGTGCGTGTGGTTGTGTGTGTGTGGCGTGTGTGTGTGGTGTGTGTGTGTGGTTGTGTGTGGTTGTGTGTGGTTGTGTGTGGTTGTGTTGTGTGGGTGTGTGGGGTTGTTTGTGTTTGGTTGTGTGATTGGGTGTGTGGGGTTGTTTGTGTTTGGTTGTGTGATTGTGTGTGTGGTTGTGTGTGTGGTTGTGTGTGGTTGTAGTGTGTGTGTGTGGTTGTGTGTTTGGTTGTAGTGTGTGTGATTGTGTGTGTGGTTGTGTGTGGTTGTAGTGTGTGTGTGTGTGGTTGTGTGTTTGGTTGTAGTGTGTGTGGTTGTGTGTGTGGTTGATTGTGTGTGATTGTGGGTGGGTGTGTGTGGGTGTGTGTGTGTTTGTATGTGCGTGTGGTTGTATGTGCGTGTGGTTGTGTGTGCGTGTGGTTGTGTGTGGTTGTGTGTTTTTGTGCGTGTGGTTGTGTGTTTGTGTGTGTGGTTGTGTGGTTGTGGTTGTGTATATGGTTGTGTGTGCGTGTGGTTGTGTGTGTGTGGTGTGTGTGTGTGGTGTGTGTGTGTGTGTGTGGTTGTGTGTGGTTGTGTGTGTGTGTGGTGTGTGGTGTGTGTGGTTGGGTGTGTGTGGTTGGGTGTGTGTGGTTGTGTATGTGGTTGTGTGTGTGATTGTGGTGTGTTTTTTTGTGTGGGTGTGTGGGATGTGTGGTTGTGTGTGGTTGTGTGTGTGGTTGTGTGTGTGGTTGTGTGTGTGGTTGTGTGGTTGTGGTTGTGTATATGGTTGTGTGTGCGTGTGGTTGTGTGTGTGTGGTGTGTGTGTGGGGTTGTGTGTGTGGTTGTGTGGGGTTGTGTGTGTGTGTGGGGTTGTGTGTGTGGGGTTGTGTGTGTGGGGTTGTGTGTGTGTGGTTGTGTGGGGTTGTGTGTGTGTGGTTGTGTGTGATGTTTGTGTGGTTGTGTGTGTGGTTGTGTGTGTGGTTGTGTGTGTGGTTGTGTGTGTGGTTGTGTGTGTGGTTGTGTGTGTGGTTGTGTGTGTGGTTTTGTGCGTGTGTGTGTGTGGTTGTGTGTGGTTTTGTGTGGGTGTGGTAGTGTGTGTGGGTGGTTGTGTGTGCGTGTGGTTGTGTGTGGTGTGTGGTGTGTGCATGTGGTGTGTGCATGTAGTGTGTGTGCGTGTGGTTGTGTGTGCGTGTGGTTGTGTGTGCGTGTGGTTGTGTGTGCGTGTGGTTGTGTGTGCGTGTGGTTGTGTGTGCGTGTGGTT
Source organism: Lissotriton helveticus (assembly GCF_964261635.1). Lineage (NCBI taxonomy): Eukaryota > Metazoa > Chordata > Amphibia > Caudata > Salamandridae > Lissotriton > Lissotriton helveticus. The sequence goes on along the minus strand of NC_136059.1, from coordinate 1,351,829,830 downwards.
ATGTATGCGTGTGGTTGTGTGTGCATGTGGTTGTGTGTGCATGTGGTTGTGTGCCCATGTGGGTGTGTGCGCATGTGGTTGTGTGTGTGTTTGTGCGTGTGGTTGTGTGTGCGGTGTTGTGTGTGTGGTGTTGTGTGGTGTGTGTGGTTGTGTGTGTGGTTGTGTGTGTGATTGTGTGTGTGTGTGTGTGACTGTGTGTGTGAGAGATTGTGTGTGTGAGATTGTGTGTGTGTGGCTGTGTATGTGTGTGTGGTTGTGTGTGGTTGTGTGTGGTGTGTGTGGTTGTGTGTGTGGGATCTTGTGTGGGATCTTGTGTGGGGTTGTGGTTGTGTGTGATGTTGTTTGTGGTGTTGTTTGTGGTGTTGTTTGTGGTTGTGTGTGTGGTTGTGTGTGTGTGTGGTTGTGTGTGTGTGGTTGTGTGTGTGTGGGATCTTGTGTGGGGTTGTGTGTTTGGTTGTGTGTGTGGTTGTGTGTGATGTGTGTGTGGTTGTGTTAGACGGGGACCTGGAGGGTCGGCCGAGCACAGTGATCGCACAGACAGGTAACTTCCCCCCCACAAATGGACACCACACAAAGCTTATGGTAACACCTTTTATAGGCACTTCGGGTAGTAGAGTGGTACGATACAGGGCGATCAGGACACGATGATCCTCTCAATTCTAGTCTCTAGTAAGGGAAGGGGGTAGCGGGACAGTCTTGGTACCCACGGGTACGGGTGTGTAACGGTGATAGCTCACAATCCTCGAGCTCGGTGTTCGGAGGGGTCAGACCGCGGCAGCGCCGGCAGGTCCCGAAGAGGTCGTAGGTGGCACGGGCCGCGGCAGCGCCAGCAGGTCCCAACGAGGGTTACAACGGGCCGCGGCAGCGCCAGCAGGTCCCACGAGAATGCAGGTTGCAACGGGCCGCGGCAGCGCCAGCAGGTCCCACGAGGATGAAGGTTACAACGGGCCGCGGCAGCGCCAGCAGGTCCCACGAGAATGCAGGTTGCAGAGGGCCGCGGCAGCGCCAGCAGGCAGGACAATAGTTCACAAGGCAGGGCTGTGGCAGCGCCAACAGTCCGTCAAGGATGAGTTCGTCGCGGTGTCTCTCGACTCCAGGATACCACTGCCTTCCTGTCCTGGGGCTGCCTCAGTTATAGGTCTGGCGCCCTTTGATGTCCGGACCCTCGCTCTTGGAGGTCGGGAGGTCTGGGATGAGGGAGTCCAGACACCCAGCAGGGGGGTGGAGCCAGCGCCCGAGGAGGCTGGGGGTGCTCGGCACCTGGCGGGGGAGAGCCATCGACACTTCGTACTCCCATTGACCTGCCAAGTGGGCCGTTCACCTCCTGGGTGGAGGGTGGTGCCGGGATGTCGGGGCCTGGCCAGGCCCAGGGTTGGGGTCGGGCTGAGGCCGCGCGGCCGCGTGGTGCCGTGTCCAAGATGGCGGCTGGGCCGGGCAATGGTGCTGACGGTGGCCCGGGCCCTGTCCTGCGGGGAGGGAGCGAGCCCTTCATGTGGCCTGTCCAACATGCGTCCCCCCCAGCTGAAGGCGGGGAGAGTCACCCATCTTCTTGGGGACTTTCCTCGTCGAGGCGGAAAAAGCGGGACAGGCCATCCGCGTTGGCGTGGTCTTGGCCGGGTCGATGTTCCACAGTGAAGTCCATCCCCTGCAGGGAGATGGACCAACGTAGTAGTTTCGGGTTTTCCCCCCGCATCTGCATGAGCCATTGCAGGGGTCGATGATCGGTCTGGACCCGGAAGTGGGCGCCGAAGAGATAAGGCCGGAGCTTTTTGAGGGCCCACACCACGGCGAAGGCCTCCCTCTCGATGGTGCTCCAGCGTCGTTCTCGGGCCAGGAGCCGTCTGCTGATGAAAGCCACTGGCTGGTCAAGTCCTTCGGGGTTCAGCTGGGAAAGGACTGCCCCAACGCCATGGTCGGAGGCATCTGTTTGGACGATAAATTCCCGACTGTAGTCGGGGGCCTGGAGCACCGGGGCGGAGCACATGGCGGCCTTCAGCTTCTCGAAGGCCGCTTGACAGTCTGGGGTCCAGTTGACCGTCTTTGGTTGGTTTTTGGAGGTGAGTTCCGTGAGGGGCCCTACGATGCTGCCATAGTCCCTCACGAACCGTCGGTAGTAGCCCGTGAGTCCCAAGAAGGCGCGGACCTCGGTCTGGGTGATGGGGGACTGCCACGACTGGATGGCCGCGATCTTGAGTTGCAGAGGGGCCACCAGACCGCTTCCCACCTGGTGCCCGAGATAGGTCACGGACCCCTGGCCAATTTGGCATTTGCTGGCCTTGATCGTGAGGCCAGCTCGTTGGAGGGCCTGTAGCACCTCTCGGAGGTGGTGGAGGTGGTCGGACCAGTGGTGGCTGTACACAGCGATATCGTCCAGGTAGGCGGCGCTGAATCCTTCGAGTCCTGCCAGGACCTGGTTTACTAGCCGCTGAAAGGTTGCTGGGGCATTCTTCATGCCGAATGGCATGACCTTGAAGTGATAGTGGCCATCCGGGGTAGAGAATGCAGATCGTTCTTGGGCCCGGGGTGTGAGACCGATCTGCCAGTAGCCCGCTGTCAGGTCGAAGATGCTGAGGTAGCGGGCAGCTCCCATGCGGTCGATTAGTTCATCGGCTCGGGGGATGGGGTGTGCGTCTGTTCTGGTGACCGCATTCAAGCCCCGGTAGTCGACGCAGAACCGGAGCTCCGGCGTGGCGCCGGGGGCGGCCGCTTTGGGGACCAGTACCACTGGGCTGGCCCAGGGGCTGTCTGAGGGCTCGATGATCCCGAGTGTGAGCATCTTGGCCACCTCCTCTTGGATGCAGGCCCGTACCCGATCTGGTACGCGGTAGGCCCGATGGCGGAGAGGGGGACTGTCTCCCGTGTCCACGTCGTGTAAGCACCAGGGGGTGACCCCTGGGGTGAGGGAGAACAGGGTGGAGAACTGTAGCAGGAGGACTCGGCAGCCTTGGCGCTGTTCCAGGGTGAGGGCCTCCGAGAGTCGGACCCCGTCCACGGAGCCGTCCTTCTCCCGTGACCGTAGGAGGTGAGGGAGGGGTTCGGAGTCCTCCTCGGTTCCATTGTCGGTCGCCATCAGGAGGCTGAGTTCGGAGCGTACAAAGTGGGGTTTCAGTCTATTAGCGTGGAGGACCCGGAGAGGGTTTCGGGAAGATTCCATATCGATGAGATAGGTGACAGGGCTCTTGCGCTCGATTACTTTGAAGGGCCCCGTCCATTTGTCTTGCAGGGCGCATGGTTCGGTGGGAGACATTACCCACACTTGTTGACCGGGTTCAAATTCGATGGAGGATGCATTTCTATCGTACCACCTTTTCATGTCCTCCTGACTGGCCTCCATGTTTGCTTTTGCCATCTCTCTGAACCTTCTGGTCTGGTTGCGGAGGGTTAGGAGGTACTTGAAAACATCTGGAGGGTTCTTTAGAGGGGGCATTTCCCAGCCTTCTTTGACTAGGCTGAGCGGGCCTCGCACCGGGTGTCCATACAAGAGTTCGAAAGGGCTGAAGCCGAGGGACTTCTGGGGGACTTCTCGGTAGGCAAAGAGAAGGCACGGTAGTAGCACATCCCACTGGCGACGGAGGGGCTCTTCCAACCCCCCAATCATCCCTTTGAGCGTGCGGTTGAACCGCTCAACCAGTCCGTTCCCTTGAGGGTGATAGGGGGTCGTGAATCGGTAGGTGACCCCACACTGTTGCCAGAGGGACTTCATGTATTTTGAGATAAAGTTCGTACCCCTGTCGCTGACGACTTCTCGGGGGAAGCCCACTCGAGAGAAGATCCCCATCAAGGCTCGACCCACTACTGGGGCTGTTATCGTACGAAGGGGGACCGCCTCAGGATAGCGGGTAGCGTGATCCACCAGGACCAGGATGAAGCGATGTCCCTGTGCTGTTCGGGGGTCCAGGGGCCCCACAATGTCTATTCCCACCCTTTCGAACGGGGTGGTCACCACGGGGAATGGTTGTAGGGGTGCCTTGAGTTTGCGGCCGCTCTTCCCACTGGCCTGGCAGGTCGGGCAGGACCGGCAATGGTTGGATACGTCGTTCCTCATTTTGGGCCAAAAAAAGTGAGTCACCAGGCGGTGGTAGGTCTTGTCTTGGCCCAGGTGCCCGGCCAGGGGGACATCGTGGGCTAGGTTCAACAGGGAGTCTCTGAAGTGGAGGGGCACCACCAGCACTCGCCCGGCCCCCAGTTCTGCGATTTTCTGTTCGCTGTACAAGAGATCATTGTCCCAATAAACCCAGTGGGCCCCGGTGGTGTCTCCTTGGCTCTGGGCGAGCGCTTGCTGTCGCAATCCCTCGAGGGAGGGGCAGGTCTTTTGCTCCTGCCGGAATTGTTCCTGGGTGGGCCCCCCTTCTTGACGCCACTGAGCCAGGTCGGGAAGCTCGGGGGGCTGTGTGGACCCCTCTGGGGTGGGGTCCGGGTGGTCGGTCTGGAGGAAGTCTTCTTCTGGAGTGATCGAGGGCGGAGGTGCTGCCCATTCTGGTTCTTCTGGTCTAGGGATGGTGCGGGTGGCCATGGACCGGGTGGTTACGCATGCCCAGTCCGGGAGACCCAACATCCCCAGATGCTCTCTTCTTTCCACAGCGGCCCACGGGGAGCTCTCGAGATCGTTCCCCAGGAGGCAGTCTTCGGGGGCATCGTCACGGACAGTTACTTTCAGCATGCCGGACACTCCTCCCCATTCGAAGGGGACGCAGGCCATCCGACACAGGCTCTCCGAGTTGTCTGCCGATCGGACGGGGCAAAGTACGTTTGGTAGGATTTGTTCTGGGGTCACCAGGTGACAGCGGACGGCCGTCACACTGGCCCCGGTGTCACGCAGGGCCTCGGCCTTGCGCCCATTGATGCTCACCCATTGGCTGTACTTCCGAGTGTTGGCGGGCAGGGGAGTCCGCGGGACCATGTCTCTTCCTCCCAGGCATGCCAGGGTCATGGCGGCGGGTTCCCCCTCGAACTGCTCCGACTCATAGGTCTCCGTGTCTTCGGAGATTTGTTCTTCTCCCAGGGCGGCGGCCGCCATCTGGCGGGGCCCGGGGACCTGGTTCTTCGGGCAGGTCGGGTCACTGGCATAGTGGCCGACTCGCTGGCATCGATGACACGTCACGTTAGCTCGGAACCCCGGGCGCATCGGGGGGTTTCCCCGGCCTGATGGGGCCGGGGTGGCGTTAGTGGGTGCGGCCGGGGCGGCGTCTCTGCCCCGGCCCGGGCCTCCTCCTCCTCCTCGGGGACGATGGTGACCTTGGTTGGTTCTGTTCTGCTCATTCGGCCCACTCCGGTGCTCTCCCACCGGTCAGCCTCGGTGGCGAGCTGCCGGGGTTCAGTCAATTTACTGTCGAGGAGGTGCTGCCTGAGCTCGACAAAGCAGTTGTTGGAGAGGTGCTCCCATACAATGAGATTGAAGAGTTGTTCGTAAGTGGTTACGTTGTTACCCTTGATCCACCCCTCGAAGGCTCGGCTGAAATAGTTCACGTATTCCAACCATGTCGTACCTGGGATCCGGGTGCAGTTGCGGAACCTCTGGCGGTACATTTCGGGTGTAAGTCCATATCGACTGAGGAGGGCGGCCTTCATATGGTCGTAGGACGTCATTTGATGGTCCGGAAGCTGCAGCAGGGCATCACGACCCTCGTTGACGAATCTCCCCCATAGACCGGCTCCCCAGTCACTTCGAGCGACCCGGTGGGCGGTCATGGCAATCTCATAGGCTTTGAACCACTGCTGTATGTCGTCGTTCCGGTGATATTCCCGGACCACATCCTTGGGGATGTGGACCTTCTGCTCGGTAGGACCCGGGGAGTGCGGTTGCTCGGGCACCCCTAGGTTTTTGTTCAGTTTGCGTATTTCTATCTCCGCTAGTTTGCACTCGTGCTCGTATGCCAGTCTTTTTTCTTCGAGGTCTCTCTGTCTGTTTTTCCTCTCGCTCTTCTCTGAGCCGTAAGTGTTCTAAGTTTATTTTTTGTTCCGCCAGTTTCAATTCTCCGTCTAATCTGAGTCGTGCCAAGTCTAACTCGTGTAATCTATTTTTTTCCCGCTCCTGGATCTCTTCATGGGAGGGGCCTGGTCTCCGTTCCTCCGTCCGGGTGGTGTTGACTTCCGGGGCTGCGGGGTCCCGGGGGGTTGCGGTATTTGTCTCTGTCCAGGCCTCTAGGGCGTTTTTGAAGTCTTCTTTTGTGCTTAGCCCGGTGGTAGCAATGCCTAAATCCATGCAAAATTGTTTGAGCTCTCGGTGGTTGTATTCTTGCAGCTTTTCCATCTGGAACTTCTCCGCCGATCCGCTCTCTTTGGTCGTCATTGTGGTTTTAGTCGTAGGGTGAGTTACTGTCTGTACGGTACGCGTTGGTTCGGATCGCGCCGCTAGCCACCAATGTTAGACGGGGACCTGGAGGGTCGGCCGAGCACAGTGATCGCACAGACAGGTAACTTCCCCCCCACAAATGGACACCACACAAAGCTTATGGTAACACCTTTTATAGGCACTTCGGGTAGTAGAGTGGTACGATACAGGGCGATCAGGACACGATGATCCTCTCAATTCTAGTCTCTAGTAAGGGAAGGGGGTAGCGGGACAGTCTTGGTACCCACGGGTACGGGTGTGTAACGGTGATAGCTCACAATCCTCGAGCTCGGTGTTCGGAGGGGTCAGACCGCGGCAGCGCCGGCAGGTCCCGAAGAGGTCGTAGGTGGCACGGGCCGCGGCAGCGCCAGCAGGTCCCAACGAGGATGAAGGTTACAACGGGCCGCGGCAGCGCCAGCAGGTCCCACGAGAATGCAGGTTGCAACGGGCCGCGGCAGCGCCAGCAGGTCCCACGAGGATGAAGGTTACAACGGGCCGCGGCAGCGCCAGCAGGTCCCACGAGAATGCAGGTTGCAGAGGGCCGCGGCAGCGCCAGCAGGCAGGACAATAGTTCACAAGGCAGGGCTGTGGCAGCGCCAACAGTCCGTCAAGGATGAGTTCGTCGCGGTGTCTCTCGACTCCAGGATACCACTGCCTTCCTGTCCTGGGGCTGCCTCAGTTATAGGTCTGGCGCCCTTTGATGTCCGGACCCTCGCTCTTGGAGGTCGGGAGGTCTGGGATGAGGGAGTCCAGACACCCAGCAGGGGGGTGGAGCCAGCGCCCGAGGAGGCTGGGGGTGCTCGGCACCTGGCGGGGGAGAGCCATCGACACTTCGTACTCCCATTGACCTGCCAAGTGGGCCGTTCACCTCCTGGGTGGAGGGTGGTGCCGGGATGTCGGGGCCTGGCCAGGCCCAGGGTTGGGGTCGGGCTGAGGCCGCGCGGCCGCGTGGTGCCGTGTCCAAGATGGCGGCTGGGCCGGGCAATGGTGCTGACGGTGGCCCGGGCCCTGTCCTGCGGGGAGGGAGCGAGCCCTTCATGTGGCCTGTCCAACAGGTTGTGTGTGTGGTTGTGTGTGTGGTTGTGTGTGTGGTTGTGTGCGTGTTTGTGTGTGTGTGGTTGTGTGTGTGTGCTTGTGTGGTTGTGTGTGGTTTTGTGTGGGTGTGGTAGTGTATGTGGGTTTGTGTGTGGTTGTGTTGCTGTGTGCGTGTGGTTGTGTTGCTGTGTGGCTGTGTGTGCATGTGGTTGTGTGTGCGTGTGGCTGTGTGTGCGTGTGGCTGTGTGTGCGTGTGGCTGTGTGTGCGTGTGGCTGTGTGTGCGTGTGGCTGTGTGTGCGTGTGGTTGTGTGCGCGTGTGGTTGTGTGCGCGTGTGGTTGTGTGTGGTTGTGTGCGCGTGTGGTTGTGTGCGCGTGTGGTTGTGTGCGAGTGTGGTTGTGTGTGCGTGTGGTTGTGTGTGCGTGTGGTGTGTGCGTGTGGTGTGTGCGTGTGGTGTGTGCGTGTGGTGTGTGGTTGTGTGCGCATGGTTGTGTGCGCATGGTTGTGTGCGCGTGTGTGGTTGTGTGCGCGTGGTTGTGTGCGCGTGTGTGGTTGTGTGCACGTGTGTGGTTGTGTGCACGTGTGTGGTTGTGTGCACGTGTGTGGTTGTGTGTGCATGTGGTTGTGTGCGCGTGTGGTTGTGTGTGTGTTTGTGCGTGTGGTTGTGTGTGCGGTGTTGTGTGTGCGGTGTTGTGTGTGCGGTGGTTGTGTGTGTGATTGTGTGTGTGTGTGTGATTGTCTGTGTGTGTGTGATTGTGTGTGTGTGTGTGTGATTGTGTGTGGTTGTGTATGTGTGTGGTTGTGTATGTGTGTGGTTGTGTATGTGTGTGGTTGTGTGTGTGTGGTTGTGTGTGTAGTTGTGTGTGTGTGTGGTTGTGTGTGCGTGTGGTTGTGTGTGTGGTTGTGTGTGTGTGTGGTTGTGTGTGTGTATGTGGGTGTGTGTGTGTGTGGTTGTGTGGGTGTGAGTGGTTGTGTGTGTAGATGTGTGTGTGGTTGGTTGTGTGTGGTTATGTGTGTGTGGTTATGTGTGTGTGTGTTGTGTGGTTGTGTGTGTATTGTGTGTTTATGCGTTGGTCGTGAGGAAAGGCTAGGCAGGGAAGGGGTTTGCTACAGAGGAGGCGGGCTGCGAGGGAGGGGGTAGTGAAGGCTGCGTGGGTGGGGGTAGTGAGGACAGAGAGCAAGGGGTGGAGGAGCATGCTGGAAGGCTTAATTGGCCATGAAAGAAAGTCAAAAGGCAGATATAGCTACGTGCGTGCACCGCTGGTGAACGCAGGCTTGAGGCCAGCAAAAGCCTCTGGTAGCATTTTGAAATTCCACTAACTAAATGTCTCGCAGAGCAGCGCATGTGCTGGCTCAGCGAGAGCTAAAAAGTATCATTTTAAACAAGGTAATTTTGCTTTAAGTTTTTTTACTAAGACTTCGAATGAATTTGTGTGCTTTGTAATAGGTGCTTTTTAAAAATAAGCTGTTCGCTGTTACAGACAAATGCAATTTAAACGGTTAAGTACATATGTTTTATATTACTGGTGCTGTCATTAGATAAGGATCTTTTGATTGACTGGGATCTAAACAATTTGAAACACATCCAAATACAATGGAAACAGACCACTTTGACTCATGTCAACGAGTACCACAACCATAACATGCCCCCATATATAGGAAGGTTTCAGGACAATACCAAAGGTAAGAAGGAGTGACACAAATATACTTAACATAATCGAATAGCATCTAACATCTGACAATTGTCAAAGAATGCCGTCTTTGGAAAGACAGTAACTTTTAAACGCCTTCCGTTAGTGCTCAAGTCAATAGTGACTTAACCGCATCTAGCGCTGATTAAGATGAAAAGGAAGTTCCCATCTTCAACACATGATAGGACCTCAAAACGACAAAAAAAGCTAACTTTTGCAGCCCTGACGGGCCCCATGAAAGCATAGTCAGGAAATCAACAAAATAAATATTCCTGAGCTAAAATAAGCCCAAGGTGAAACGAGGCTCTTTACATCAACCGTCTCCGGAAGCGATATATTTGTGCCCCTAATTATAGAGAATTTATTTAAACCAGTTTCTATGGCAGACAACACACCATTATTTTTTGCTGTGCAAAATTATCACCTGCATGTGCAGCACGAGCAAAAATACAGCTTTCCATTGGTAAACATATTTTGTCTTGATTTTGCTTCAGATGGACAACACAGGAAAAATATGGAATATATAGGTAGATAAACCTTTTGAAGTGTTCTGTTAAATATGTGTCACTACTACAAACCTCCGGGAGGCTGCAACACATTTATCACGAGGAAAAAAGATGCACAAAAGTGTAAGAGTCACAGCAACTCATGGCTATTTTTAAGGCCCAGAGGGCAAAAGTGACAGTTTCTGCGGAAGGAAACCTAACAGCTCGGTCTGCAGCAGCATTGCGACACTGCAGGCACTGACACAGACTGGGAAAGCTGTTGATAGCTCAGCAGACTTTTTTTTTAGATTACATAACCTGAGTTAGACTAAGCAAAGGCAAAAAAATGGCCTGATGCCTGTCTGTTTTGCAAAAGTCAGTGGCAAGGCAGATGAAAAAGGGAACTTCCCAAGAGAGAGTTCTTGCAAACACCCCAGAAACCAAGTTATTAGGTAACATACAACTGAGGTGGCGAGGATAGGGACTGGTAACGACGCTTGTGCAGTTAGCAATATGCACTTCTCTCGGTGCTAACGGCGGTGACATTGATCATCACCACTGGTGTCCCTGTGATGTGACCGTGGTGCTGGTGGACGTCTGCTATCCTGAAACATGCTTCCGTGTACCAGCCATTTTTAGATCTAGCATACCAGAAGGCACTAGTTGCAAAAAGACCTACTGTCAGCTTACATTGTGCTTAGAGCCGTCAATGCTTACCATTGGTTGGCTTTATTTTCATTCTCATTTTCTTGCATTAAAAAAAAAACTTGTTTATGCTGCAGAGCATTTTACATATGCTGTAAATCTAGGATCAGTAAATTATTTAAAACAATATTGCCTGTTATTTTGTAGGAGTGTAGCTTAATACAGCATGTGCACGCCTTCAAAATGGCACAGCCAGGTCGCCCAGTTTTCTTTCTTTTTTAACATTTTTGCTATGGTAGATAGCTTACCTTATGCCGGAATGTTACTGGAAAATGGTAACAACAAACTGACCTCAATAACTGGCACATCGAAAGTGTGCAAATCTATATTCTGTCTACTTGGCCAAATAAGCACGTGTGGCATGTAAATGTATTAACCTGGGTACAGAGAGAGCTAAATGCAAGATAGTGAGAACGTGGAAGGTCAAAGGAGCACCAAGTATCATGAGCTGGAATAGAGTGTTCACCAAGGCTGAGGGCAGGGCACTTAGGTCCCAGTGTTTGTCAACCGATGGTGCATATTTGACCCTGTCTTGAGATAGGTTTTTGCTTAGCCTCTCTGACCATAATAATAAGTCGCCGTAAACGCCCACTTCCCCATAAGCATTAAATTGCCAAAGACCATCGATTGTGAAAGTTATTTAAAAAAAGATTTAGGACCATGTCTTATCTGCTTCTCATGTTTACCAACCTAGCTGAAATATGGACATCACCTAACAACACAAATAAATAAAACCACTATTGCCTTTTACCAAAATTTGAACAGATGGTCTAGAAATAAGATGTATTGTTCATTGCAAGTTTCAGAATTAACAAAACACTCTTGTACTGTGAGATACGACTGAACAAAATCTACATATAACGGGAAATGGTTTTATGAGGGCATGAAGTGATAATTTGTTAGACAAATGCTAATAAAGAAATTCATTAAAATATTTAACATGAAGCCCTCTATAAAACTGCTTATATCAGTATTTACCTAAATCTGGGTTGCGACCTACTGGTGGGTTGAGAAATGATTTTTGGTGGCTCATGAAAGTCCGACCAACCAATAAAGATGCCTTCAAATTCTGTATTTATCTCGTCACATTTGCTCTGTCTTCTGACAAATTTCTGCTTATTTTTTTTTACACGGAGATATGCGTTTACCAATTCTTCTCACTTTATAGTTAGAGAAAGAAAAGTCAAAATAATTAAGCGAATCTTGCTGGAGTACAGGAAGTGCTAAAGGAAAGACTATAACACAAGAAAATTCAAATACCTATATATAAACTCTACACAGTCAGCAGTCAAGAAAGTAAAAATGAAGCACTTTTTTGTCATTCTAAAATGTTATGGAATTAAATATTTTAACAGGATCAAAACAAATCAAGACACTTTACTTGGTGACGCACAAATAAGTATTCACTAAAATCAGAATTCCACAGTGTTATCAATAAAACTGAACATCTGTGCAAATGTAGTGCCCATTTCAATCGATAATGTGCTGTCTGTAAATGACAGTGCCCTACCTAACTCTGCTTTAGTTATATTGAAAAAGAATTGCCAATCTCATCTTCATTAAAGTAGGTGGGTTGCGAAAGTTTGTGGTTCTACATGTTGTGGTTTTAAAACGTATGGGAAGAACTGTCTTATATGTAGGGCTCCCGGTGTTATGGTATTTATTATTTTAACATGTCAGTCTACATTTATTCAGATTTATTTTTTGTCTGTCTTATTAGTATTTGTCCATATTTATTTAATGGTGTAAACAAATGCCTGTATTTAAGAAAATCTCATCCTGTTTTTCAATGCCCCATGCTGTCTATCAGCTCAGCTGTTGGCCTGTAATTCACGAAACACACAAGATGATGGACGGAATGTTGCACATTGGCAAAACATTCACCCCCAGTCACAGATCTGAGGCACAGGGTCAGACTGATTTGCATATGGCCATGTCTGAACTGGGGTGGCAGAGTGGGCTAAAGAACGGTAATAGATTAAACCCAGATCTTTTGACTGGGTGAGTGTTTGATTGGTTCAGATGCTCCGTCTATCACCACCACCTTTTGTACCGCTTTGTTCGCCATAAGTTGGCAGGGTATGCTCAGACGTGAGTCCCTTGCTCACTTTGCCACTGGATTCAAGCAAGCCTGGCTGAAGACGGCTGAAATGCCACAAACCGGTCCTAGGAACTTGTTTCTGGTCCAGGGAAGGCATGGCTTGGCAGTTTGGGCTGGACTGTTCCCATGAGGCACAGGGTCAGACTAATTTGCATATGGCCATGTCTGAACTGGGGTGGCAGAGTGGGCTAAAGAACGGTGATGGATTAAACCCAGATCTTCTGACTGGGTGTGAGTGTTTAGATTGGTTCAGATGCTCCGTCCATCACCACCCCCTTTTGTACCGCTGTAATTCCCGAAAGACAGCATGGAGAGTAACTAACAAGAAGAATACATTTCAGTATTTTTCCACTTTAAAAATAAATACAGAATGGAAACACATTGCTTTCTGTCTGTACGTAATGATAATCTTTCGGTTATATCTTTTTTGTTATCCTGCTTCTCGACAACCAGCATTTTTTTTTCCACCTGGGCTTGGGAGCATTTTAGCTTGTCACCAGCCTCAAGTTTTGAAAAACCTCATAATAAAAATACATGGAAGTATCCATACATACTGGAACTTTCGGTCAGCACGCTCCATCCTTTGGTTAGTTGAAGTGTCATTCCCATTTTTCCTCTGCCTTTCACGATCTCAGCCCACGATGGCCATGGGCTCTTGACATTCTTTACATTGGAGTGATTGCATTTTTTGCACACACATCTAAAAAATATTCATCTTGAGTGATGAAGCTGGAGGGCCAACATGTCTCATTTCGAGTTTCATTTCATATATTTTGTAATTATTTTTCAACGTGTTATTTTTTTAACAACATGCAGGCCACCTTTAGACGGTAGCATTTTTTACTTATTTACTTTTAAACCATTTTTAATAAGTTTACAAAGATAAATAAAACAAAATACAGGCTTGTCGAGGACAGACCTATTGACTTTGCAAATTCTGGCATTGACAGCAGTGGGCTTTCGCTTCCTTGCTAATATTAAATGCTTTTAACAGGCCACAGTAAGGCTTTCAACATGTAAAACACCAGTCTGGTCCCGGCATAGACTTGCAACAACAGGGTGCTGTGCCAGTGAGCTGCCCGGTGGGGTTGCGGCACAGATCAAATCACCATTGTTATTTGCATACAGCTTCCAGTCTAAATTGGAGTCAGGAAGTAGAATCCACTGAAAAGAGCTGCTGTGTTGGTCCTAAGCTCTCAAGCTAGGCAGGGCGGTCATTATAGTATGGACTACAGTGTTCACCAAGATATTTGGGGAGGAAAGGTGAATTATTTTTCCACAAAACATTTCATGTTGGGTTTTCTGTCCAGCACAATAATGTTTAATTGGTGAATTTGGTGCAATGTGCTGACTACAATTGCGGTCCCTGATTGACTTGGAATGCCCTGACTAGATCTAGACTAATAAAGGATCAAATTATTGTTCCCTAAATAATTCTGCACTGTTTTACAGTGTTAACTCCAAACATTATAATTTCACTTTTCCAAGTCATTACAGAGAATCTAAGTTGCTGTTCTTTTCATTGAACTCCTTCTTCAGCCAAAGCGTATAGAGTATCTACCTGCCCACTGAAAGCGTTCCGGTGCGTCCTCAGCAATATGAGGTTTCATAACTGACGTCAAGAGAAACGTCTACTTAATCCTGTGACATTATAATTTATACCCATACATATCTGATCAGGTGTGCCACCCAAACTGAAGTTCTTTTCACCTAAGGATATTTTGCAGCTAAAAACACAAAGTCACTATGATCGATAACAAAATACAATCTAGTGTCTTGCAATAACAATATTTTGTACACTTCAAAACGTGTGTGAGAGAGAGAGAGAGAGAGAGAGAGAGAGAGAGAGAGAGAGAGAGAGAGAGAGAGAGAGAGAGAGAGAGAGAGAGAGAAAGAAAGGTACGGCTGGACCGAAACGCGTTATGGCCTATGTGAAATAAATAACGGAAGCACTTACTTTGTGGTCCGCGCCTGCTTTAGTTGACAAGGTATTGATAAAGAAGGCAGTTGAATTGGATATATATATATACACACACACACATACACACACACAATAGCACTTGACAATGTGTAGTTATAGTTATAGTTAGGCCAGAGTTTACATAGGAAGAGCCCTTTTTTTTCGCTAATAACTTTGACGTCGTTTTAAAAATTGTCACAAAACTTTACACAAAAAAGTTCATCCAGCTCAACTCCTTCATGGAAAGTATTGGGGTGATATGTCAAGCGGGGTCCAAGAAAAAAGGGGGCGGATCCAAAATGTTGCTTTCTCATAATTATTCCTGTCAAAATCTTGCTGAACAGATACAGAAAAAAACAGCTGAACAGAATTGCTCCAAATTTGCCATAAAGTTGGAACTTTACTCAGAAAGCATGCTTTTCATTATTTGCTGTAAATCCATTCACCTGTTTAGGAAACTGAAGTTTAAAGAGGTGCTTGGGTGGTCATGAGGGGGGTACAAAGTTAGGCATATCTGGACTGTAGGTGCCCAGATTAGCTCTGACTGATCACCTTAAAGGAGACTAACTAGTCAATTATGCCATTTGAGATGTCATCAGTGATATCATCAATTATGCCATTTAACATGTCATGGGTGACGTAATATGTGAGGTCACAGGCAGTACTTGTCGGGGGTTCAAGTTATAGTTAGATCAGTAAACTAGAACTGGTGATTTTCAGAGTTTTTTTCTTCTTCAAATGTTAGTATTGATCTTATGTCATCCCTTAACTATAATGTCATCTTAACATTCGTTTTTTTGCGTGAATACACACATGCGAGGAGCGAGACACAACCAAATATGCCCACATACAACTGACAAATTTGCCCTAATAGAGTAACTTTAATAGCTTACTTCGTAAGTTACAGTGTGCTCATCAGTAAAGCACGGGTGACATTAGCCATAATGTATGTCCATGTAACCCTGGTTGGGTAGTAAAGCTCAGCCATGATTGGGGCGCAAACATTTCCTCAGGCACATGAGCCCTGGTGCCATTGCACCTGCAGCACAATTTAAAAGCTGCTGAGTCAGACTTGCCTCTCCAAATGGGGGACAAGCTCACATCAATAAGAAAAAGAATCAACCAGCTCGAGTGGCCCTCTCCTATCGAAGGAGTAGTCAGTCCTAAATCAAATCCAATACAGTGAGGATCCTTACACTGTTTTTTTGGCTGTGGCTACCAGCATTAGAGAAGAATATCGCAGACACTGGAGAAGTAGTTGTTGTGTTCCATCTGTGTGTCGAGGATAAGGCAACTAATATAGAAGAGATGGCTTCAGTGAAGGTTTGTTTAGAATATGCTCCTTACGCTGCTAAGGCATACAGACGGGCGCAGTATACCATTGACTTTCACCCATCAGTGCTACCTTCTCAGATGTACCAAAGGTTCTACACTTCCACCCTGTCTTATAGCAGCTGGCCACAATAAAAGAGGGATCTGGTTCTGCTGAGGAACGTCGTTGAGAACCAATTCACGTTCAGGAGTACTGCCTGGTAAGTTGGTCATGCGGAAAACGTGAGACAATATATAGCAAGAAATCAACACAGTAAAAGCATAAATTAACAGAACACAGCCTGCATAGGAATTTTCTTTGACTTTAAGAAAGTCATGAATTTACATTGCCATGGTTTCGCGTTGCTTAAAAAAAGAGTGACTTCGCTAATATTGGTCCAATAGCCATGAATCTGAAATCCAACAAATCGGTCCTCTTTCGGTTGTCCTAGTAATTTTGGTATACAGCAGATAAGGTTAATGTGCACTTCGAAAGCTTTAATTATGTGCTCGATTCCCTTCACGTGGACTTGCAATCAATGTGCCAAGACCACACAGGCCTCAAGGACCAGACAACTGGTGAGAGGGCTGAAGTGTTGAAACGACAGGCAGTCCAGACAACATAAACAAGTCGAATGCTAGAGAAAAGCCTTCAGCATCATGTGATGGGCTCCTCCTCATACCCTGGCACCCTATCTTCTCAGATGCCCAAGCACCTAAGGCAAAGAGAATACCTCAGCTCTTCCAACTCCACTGTGGGCATAAAGACAAATGTATCTATTGAGGAGATACTACCATGAGAGACGACAATGCAGAAAAGTAGGCAGGTGGTTCTATCTGTCCTCTCCATGGGCATTCTCTGGCCTGGCATCGTTCTCATCTAGTATATCAGTAATATAGTTCCTTGACTTCTAGCTTGTCAGGCCATGAGCCTTGTCATGGCCACTCCCTTGTCCCATGCCAGAATTCTGTATATTTCACCTACTCTTCTCTCAGCCTGTCTCCTTCACCCCTTAGATCTCCAGCAACCAGCCTTTGTGCCAGATACATGAAGCCATCAAACTTCAATGCACCAACAGGACGTCCATTGAGATAGGTTTACACCATTCCATCCACAAGACTAGATTTTTTTTATCACTTCTACATTGCCTCATTGTTTCCACTCTTCTGGTCTATTCTGCCCCTCTCGGAGTCTGAAATGACCTTAGAGTGACATATAGCACTCAACAATTACTTAACATAACACAATCTATCAAGTGGGCCAAACTCCTAAGCAAGCGCCACTATTGGTCCTTGAACTTGAGATGACTGATGTGAGTAAAGCACCAACATACCAAGCCTAAATGGTGCTTATCTGCACTTGAAGATCGTGAAATCAAATTATTTGTTAATGCCCACTGGAATCTAAGTAACTGCAAATGTCATGACATCATCTCCCAAACTATGCACAACGACCACAAAGAATGCTTTAAAATGGTAAATCAAATAAACAAAGGTGGTTTGGCAGAAACCTTTGTTCCACTCATGAAAATGTGTTGCTTGGCTCCTAAATATTGTTATTTGTACTTGTGCAGTGCTATAATAAGAGATGGTGTGTTTGGAGGGGGGGGTAACGGGTGAAAGGGGTTGGTGAAGGTTATTCCAAATCGTATAAAACAGCATACTGAAGCAATATTTCAGTACCTTCTTTTGAAAAGGCAGTGTAGAGATGTGCAAACGAATTCTTGGGAAATTATCAACTTCCCAATCCATGTTTCTGCATAAGGTTTGAGTCCTCTATTAGACACATTGGTGGACCAAGGGAAGGACAGGAATTATGTTGAGTGCCACACACTCAGGCATTCATTCATACATACATAAATGATTAAGTTATCTGGCTCCCGGTTTTATCAGCCTTCGAAAAAGATGGTGGCACATGAGGTATACTGGTTGGTAGTTTAACTTGCTTGTGCTGAAAAGAATCACATCCAAGCCATCTAGGTGATCACTTGGTTGCTATCTGCATTTCTATTGTTGTGGTGTCTTCACATAAAATGTTTGAGAAACCTCAAATACCATAACATAAATAAAAATCTTGGAGTTGTGTGTAAGCAAGAAAACAAACACAGCAGAGGTTCTGAAAAAACTGGTCACAGATATCCCAGCTGCCTTTGTGCTTACAGATATCTAGATGGGACTCTGACAAGGGCTGTGTCAGTAGCTCCCATGTCTAATATGCATACCATGGAAGCAGGAGAGTTCAAAGTGAAACATTACAATATACTTAGAGGCAGTGGGGAAAATAATTATTTGAGAGTTTTCAGGTCTCGCCTAGGCAGTGCTTGAGCTGCCTCTTCAAAACATGCTGTATTCAGGATATGTGAATAAAGCGCCGCCCACTTTCTGGCCATCTTTTTAATTGGCTCCTGTCCCTGTCCTTTGTAAATGGTGGTTTTTCATTGGTCAATAGGCTTGGTAGTACCTCCTTAGTACCGCCTTGTCTCTTCTTGTAACCTCCCATGAGGACACCCCCTGTTACATGTGTTGTTACTCCCTAGGTTTTAATTACAGCCTAAAGGCAGAATTTTCTTAAAAGGCTTCAGGCAAGACACACTCTTGGTCCTAAGCTAGGCTGGCAGTGGTTACTTCGCTCACTAGAACATCTCACATCTATATGAGACCGTCTATAAATTTCCCTTCATCAGCTCCACACAGAGTACAACCTAATCCGAAATGAATGTAAATTCTTTTTTCACATTTCAAAGCTACTAATTGTATATACGGACATAGCTAATTGAATGTACTTGTAGTACTGTCTTGCATGCAATGCATTATGGGAAGGGTGGCATTACCCGATCTTCTACAGGGTGCAGTACTATATGTGACCAAAAGAGGTCCGCAGGGCTGGTGCCTTGCTCACTAGGGACCTCTAGGAGCAGTTTGAGGTACTGCACTGAGACATGCAGTGCTAGTCCCTTGTTCACTAGGGACCTCTAGGACCAGCTTGCGCTACTGCACCGAGACATGCAGTGCTGGTGCTTTGCTCACTTGGGACCTCTAGGAGCAGCTTGTGGTACTGCACCTAGACATGCAGTGCTGGTGCCTTGCTCACCAGGGACCTCTAGGAGCAGCTTGTGGTACTGCACACAGACATGCAGTGCTGGTGCCTAGCTCACTAGGAACCTCTAGGAGCAGCTTGCGCTACTGCACCGAGACATGCAGTGCTGGTGCCTAGCTCACTTGGGACCTCTAGGAGCAGCAAGTGGTACTGGACCGAGACATGCAGTGCTGGTGTCTTGCTCACTAGGGACCTCTAGGAGCAGCTTGTGGTACTGCACCAAGACATGCAGTGCTGGTGCCTTGCTCACCTGAGACCTCTAGAAGCAGCTTGTGGTACTGCACCTAGACATGCAGTGCTGGTGCCTTGCTCACCTGGGACCTCTAGGAGCAGTTTGTGGTACTGCACACAGACATGCAGTGCTGGTGCCTTGCTCACTTGGGACCTCTAGGAGCAGCTTGTGGTACTGCACCGAGACATGCAGTGCTAGTGCCTTGCTCGCTAGGGACCTCTAGGAGCAGCTTGTGGTACTGCACCCAGACATGCAGTGCTGCTGTCTAGCTCACTAGGGACCTCTGGAAGCAGCTTGTGGTACTGCACCTGGACATCCAGTGCCTGTGCCTTGCTCAATAGGGACCTCTAGGAGCAGCTTGTGGTACTGCACCGAGACATGCAGTGCTGGTGCCTTGCTCACCTGGGACCTCTAGGAGCAGCTTGTAGTACTGCACAGAGACATGCAGTGCTGGTGCCTAGCTCACTAGGAACCTCTAGGAGCAGCTTGTCGTATGGCACCGAGACATTCAGTGCTGGTGCCTTGCTCACCTGGGACCTCTAGGAGCAGCTTGTGGTACTGCACACAGACATGCAGTGCCGGTGCCTCGCTCACTAGGGACCTCTAGGAGCAGCTTGTGGTACTGCACCGAGACATGCAGTGCTAGTGCCTTGCTCGCTAGGGACCTCTAGGAGCAGCTTGTGGTACTGCACCGAGACATGCAGTGCTGCTGCCTTGCTCACTAGGAACCTCTAGGAGCAGCTTGCGCTACTGCACCAAGACATGCAGTGCTGGTGCCTTGCTCACTTGGGACCTCTAGGAGCAGCTTGTGGTACTGCACCTAGACATGCAGTGCTAGTGACTTGCTCACTTGGGACCTCTAAGAGCCGCTTGCACTACTGCACCGAGACATGCAGTGCTGGTGCTTTCCTCACTGGGGACCTCTAGGAGCAGCTTGTGGTACTGCACCTAGACATGCAGTTCTGGTGCCTTGCTTACTAGGGACCTCTAGGAGGAGCTTGCTCTACTGCACCGAGACATGCAGTGCTGGTGCCTTGCTCACCTGGGACCTCTAGAAGCAGCTTGTGGTACTGCACCTAGACATGCAGTGCTGGTGCCTTGCTCACTAGGGACCTCTAGGAGCAGCTTGTGGTACTGCACTGAGACGTGCAGTGCTAGTGCCTTGCTCGCTAGGGACCTCTAGAAGCAGCTTGTAGTACTGCACAGAGACATGCAGTGCTGGTGCCTAGCTCACTAGGAACCTCTAGATGCAGCTTGTGGTACTGCACCGAGACATGCAGTGCTAGTGCCTTGCTCGCTAGGGACCTCTAGGAGCAGCTTGTGGTACTGCACCTAGACATGCAGTGCTGGTGCCTTGCTCACTTGGGACCTCTAGGAGCAGCTTGTGGTACTGCACCTAGACATGCAGTGCTAGTGACTTGCTCACTTGGGACCTCTACGAGCCGCTTGCACTACTGCACCGAGACATGCAGTGCTGGTGCCTTGATCACCTGGGACCTCTAGAAGCAGCTTGTTCTACTGCACCTAGATATGCAGTGCTGTGCCTTGCTCACTAGGGACCTCTAGGAGCAGCTTGTGGTACTGCACCTAGACATGCAGTGCTGGTGCCTTGCTTACTAGGGACCTCTAGGAGCAGCTTGCTCTACTGCACCGAGACATGCAGTGCTGGTGCCTTGCTCACCTGGGACCTCTAGAAGCAGCTTGTGGTACTGCACCTAGACATGCAGTGCTGGTGCCTTGCTCACTAGGGACCTCTAGGGGCAGCTTGTGGTACTGCACTGAGACATGCAGTGCTAGTGCCTTGCTCGCTAGGGACCTCTAGGAGCAGCTTGCGGTACTGCACCTAGACATGCAGTGCTGCTGCCTTGCTCACTAGGAACCTCTAGGAGCAGCTTGCGCTACTGCACCAAGACATGCAGTGCTGGTGCCTTGCTCACTTGGGACCTCTAGGAACAGCTTGTGGTACTGCACCGAGACATGCAATGCTAGTGCCTTGCTCACTTGGGACCTCTAGGAACAGCTTGTGGTACTGCACCGAGACATGCAGTGCTAGTGCCTTGCTCACTTGAGACCTCTAGGAGCAGCTTGTGGTACTGTACCGAGACATGCAGTGCTAGTGCCTTGCTCACTTGGGACCTCTAGGAGCAGCTTGTGGTACTGCACCGAGACATGCAGTGCTAGTGCCTTGCTCACTTGGGACCTCTAGGAGCAGCTTGTGGTACTGCACCGAGACATGCAGTGCTAGTGCCTTGCTCACTTGGGACCTCTAGGAGCAGCTTGCGGTACTGCACCAAGACATGCAGTGCTGGTGCCTTGCTCACCTGAGACCTCTAGAAGCAGCTTGTGGTACTGCACCTAGACATGCAGTGCTGGTGCCTTGCTCACCTGGGACCTCTAGAAGCAGCCTGTGGTACTGCACCTAGACATGCAGTGCTAGTGCCTTGCTCACTTGAGACCTCTAGGAGCAGCTTGTGGTACTGTACCGAGACATGCAGTGCTAGTGCCTTGCTCACTTGGGACCTCTAGGAGCAGCTTGTGGTACTGCACCAAGACATGCAGTGCTGGTGCCTTGCTCACCTGAGACCTCTAGAAGCAGCTTGTGGTACTGCACCTAGACATGCAGTGCTGGTGCCTTGCTCACCTGGGACCTCTAGGAGCAGTTTGTGGTACGGCACCGAGACATGCAGTGCTGGTGCCTTGCTCACCTGGGACCTCTAGGAGCAGCTTGTGGTACTGCACCTAGACATGCAGTGCTGGTGCCTTGCTCACCTGGGACCTCTAGAAGCAGCTTGTGGTACTGCACCTAGACATGCAGTGCTGGTGCCTTGCTCACCTGGGACCTCTAGGAGCAGTTTGTGGTACGGCACCGAGACATGCAGTGCTGGTGCCTTGCTCACCTGGGACCTCTAGGAGCAGCTTGTGGTACTGCACACAGACATGCAGTGCTGGTGCCTAGCTCACTAGGAACCTCTAGGAGCAGCTTGCGGTACAGCACCGAGACATGCAGTGCTGGTGCTTTGCTCACTGGGGACCTCTAGGAGCAGCTTGTGGTACTGCACAGAGACATACAATGCTGGTTCCTGGCTCACTATGCAAGCATTTGCAATGCACTAGGTCTCGCATTACTGAATGTATGAGCTATTGGCGTGCCATTATTATTTTTAACGCAAATACCTCAAACTATCAGTAATGCGAGAACTATTGCATTGCCAATGCTTGTTGTCCTTTTTATGAAGTGAGAAAGGAAGATGTCTGGACGTTTTGCAATGTTTCTTTCATGAACAATGGATACAGCAGACAAATTAACAAAAAAGTGACCGCTCTGTGTGTAAAAGTGGATTGAAAACTTGAATCTTCAGAGTAACATTCTATTTCATCATTATCTTTGGACTTGGAGCCTGGCGCCAGAGAGGGAACCCCAAGGAGATTTACATGCTTGATCCAGGGGGGAGTCGCAAGAGGGGCCACATTTTGCTTGAAACCGAGTACTCTCTTATCATACCATTTCTTTGAAAGGGGAGACACTTAGACTGAAAAGTGTATTTGCATATTATTCCTTCCTTTCGTCTCCACAGGAGAAGCATTTTACTCAACTCTTGTCACACACCTTCAGTGAAATTCGAAGTGATCCTTTCGCTCCCTACACTTCCAACAAAGGCCAACTTTATGGGGAAAAGTGTTTTTTGGTGATTATTTGAGTGGGAATGTACCGGTTGTGAACCCCTGCGAATCCCATTAATTTCCAGCTTAACGAGACTGTTCCAAAAATGGTAGCGTGACTATTCCACATTCTCACTCTCCTGCACCTGTACATACGGAAAGGTAAACCAGGGAGGTGGTCTTTTTCACCTCACCAAGTGTGTGTCCGTTCGGAAATCCTGATTCCGTGAGTGAGGATTTCTATTTTAAGAGGGGAGATTAAGTTTCTAACGGTGTAATGTAAAACCTACCAGATCAAAAAAATGGCTAAGAATCGACTCATTAGACACTATGCACAGGTGGACTTGCTGGTTAAAGTAACTGGGTGTGATGTACTCAAAGTAAAGGACTGATTCACTAACACGTCATATGCCACATGGAGAATATACGACATTTATTAATCTTTCATTGAATAGCCAAATAACGTGGAAGTGTAGACAACTCAGTTTTATCCTTCAATGCACACAAAAGAGGCGTCATACATGTTTAAAGGCACATCATTATATACCCTTCTATGAAGAGAGGACATCTCGCCAGGTTGTAAACAGTTGCTGAAGCCGAGGGGAAAAGGGAAATGAAAATTCTGGTTTATTATGTATTCAGTTTATAAGATTGGGCGAGCGTCTGACATTTGACTATGAAGCATTGCAAGGTGCTGCCGTGGTGTTCGGCCGACCTGTCAAGGCGAGGCATTTGTATTTGGTTAAACTGTCTGCTCGAGACACACCGCTGCATCTGAGAACGAGTCTCGTCAACCCGCGCCATTCATGTGGAGAAACGCTGACAACCGCAGCCTCCTCACTGACCTAGAAAACGGATTTTCCTTTTTCCCCTGAATAACTTCGCGCTATAAAACACCGCATCATGGGGAAGAGAGGCTGGCTGCCAAAATGAGACCGCGGTGATGAATGGACAACAGAAGCCCACGGTTCTAGTCAGGATAAAACCGGACACAAGTACTCGGGTAAGTAAGTTCGGGGCTGCTCGCCTTCACTAGCACGTGCATGACAAAACCGAGTAAACAAAAAAAAAGATATTTACAGAGGCTCATATTTAAAGCCCACTGCCAGCCAGCTGAAGGCCAGCTTTCCATGGAAGTCCACGGTTGCCAGGCAATGGTTAGGCCTTGTGGAAACCCCGAACAAGACACATGCTTCTCCACAGGGGCTGACTGTTGCCACCTCAATGAAAACAAGGGGAACACAAGAGGGTTGATGGCATCAGAGTTTAACACAAAGACAGATTTTTTTATGGGGGGGGGGGGGGGGCGGTAGGACGCATGCAGCCCCTTGTTCGTTTGGGTATATTTAACACATGTTAAAGAACTTGTATTACTGGGTAAATATATCTGACTTTTTTGGTTGAAGATAATAATCTAAGTTTGTCTCTTGCCAATTACCAGTCACAAGCCAATGCACCTGTGGAGATAAAATGCCAGGATTCAAGCAGAAGTGCTTCATCGGTGGTCTGGCCAAGCAGGAATTAATATTTGATGCGTTTCCTGAGACGGGCAGGGAGAGGGGTCTGTAGACAGCAGCACCTCTCCTCCCAGCCATCTACTACTTTGGTTCAGAGAGCACACAGGCGAGCCCGTTAATAGTTCACAGGCGGGGAGGAAGGAACTAAATCATATACACCATAATCTGCGCGAGCATCATGTAGGGAGCACCTTAATGCACCACAGAGCAATGTCCCTTTGCCCACATCTAATTCCATTTTGGCCATGCCAAGTGATGGTCACTGAGAGTTCCTTTGTGCATAAGGGAGGGGCCTACTTTGCACCCGCATCCCTGGACATGCTTCCTTGTGTAAATTCTAAAGAAGTGGGCATGGTAGCAAGTTTACAGGGAGAGCTTAGTTAAAGGTCAAGTGTGGCCTTGAGAGCCAGAACAGGAGCCGAACAATTCAAATATCTGACATGTCAATTGTGCAACAGAGTCATGTAAAATATGAAGACGTCTCAATGAAACAAACAAGTGAATTTCTTTAACATTTGCTTCACACCTTTTTAGTAGATTAGATCATTCACTGTATTGAAAGGTATTTATTGGAAGTGACAGTTTCTAAATACAACCAATTTAGAAATATTCATGATCCGCTCCCTTCTGCACTGCGATGTTGCTATTCGCTACACAAGAAGCATGTCAGGTATCTTGTGCTCCTAATTATGGCTTACATGGTATTACAGATGGATCAACGTTATATCCTATTAAACAATGTACAAAAGAGGTTTTAGTACACCACATGTCCTGAACTTAAATATTTCATGGTGCTCTCAAAGATGAAGGTCAGGGAAATGGAGTCAGAGTGAAGAAGACACATGGTGCAATTCAGCTAAGAGATGGGGAGTTCCTTTCTTCCGTTTAACAGCAAGAGACAGTATTTTAGGTTTAATTTTATGAGAAGCTAAATCAGTAAATACACATATCACCACATGTTAAGGCAAGCTGATAGAAGCACTCCTTATAGAAACAAGCTACAATATTAAGGGAAGGCAGGGTACTCTATTTAGGTCGAGCTTACCAGACAGTGAAGCTATCTGGTTGTGAGAGTATATTGGACTTACCAAGAATATACAGGGGCTTGCATTCCACCCACTGCTTACTTTTGGTCAGCAGCGGTTCCTCCACAGGGTGTACTTTGGCTCCACCAAAGATAGTATTACTGCCTCACCTAAGGCTACTGGCGATTAGGTTATCTTTTCACTCGTCAGGAACTGCTTCCACTGGAATGCAAGTGCGACTATTTCTATCTGAAACTTCAATCACACTGTTTATCATATTTCATTTTTTTTTGTTTCTTAGATGCATTCTACTTACAAATCAATCCTTTTGTGCTCCTGTTTTTTATGAACATCATTTGCTCTTGCAACGCATCCAAATAGCATTTACCAATGCCTGTGTACATGCGTTCTTAAAAATAGAACTAAACCTGTTGGCTTTGACAATGTTTATTTTCATTTCTGTTCTTGGGAAGGAGGGCGGTTGATGTTCAAATCAGCTGATCACGAAAACGCTGTGGAGAACTGTGAAAGTGCTTGGCAAGAGATGTAATGCTAGTTATTTTTCCTATTATCCAATTTTAGAACACACAGTTTAGAAATCACTAGCATAATGTCCCTCCTGAGCACTCTAACAGCTCTACCTTTTCACTCTGAGCCCATTTAAACACACCAGGAGTAGTCAAAAATATAAATATGCTGACCAGCACCTCCCTTGCTACATCTGTTCGGGGCTGGGGCGGGGGGGGGGGGAGGGGTTGGGTGGGCATTTCAGAACAAGGTAAGAATACACATAAAACTCGGCTCGTTTTTTGGCCTGCATATATGCAACATAACAACCATTACCAAAACAGACTTTTACCTGTGTCTGCATATGTAAACTGCTAAAAAAAAAAAAAACATACGTTTGCGAATATGTACCATTTTATTTTAATATTGTTGGGTAGGGTGGGATGGGGTATCTGAAATGCACAAAGGACAAACAGAACTCCTGTTACTGCTTTTGTTACATTTTCAACCCCCAACCCTGAGTGCTGAAAAGACGAAAACAACTGATCAGGAAATCATGTTTCCAAGCCATCTGTAGCCCTGGTAACGGACATTGGGTTGGTGCGAGATTTAGCCCTCTATAATACTACTAGATTTTGTAATCTTGTGATAGAAATTCTTAGTCACCTCAAATATTTCCTTGATAATAAAAAGTCCTTTGTTGTTTTGCTTTTTTACAAAACAATACCACAACTTGTTCATTATATTTTATTGCAAGTGATACATGTGCTGTGTAAACTGTTCATTCTAACCCATAACACCCTCCAATAATCTGTACCTGGTTGACTTAACTACTTAATTGGAAGTCAAGGACTTGTAGGAAGTACTTGGTAAGTCAGTAAGCTTGCAGCAGTACACATGTGCTGGGTCTCCAAGGACAGGGAACAAACGTCTGATAAGGAAGTCCCAACTGACCTTGAGGAACAAAGGCCGAGATCAAGAGATGGCAAGTACTGATGGGTCTAGGCCCTAGATCTCAGAAAGCATTGGATACTAAGCAATACTTAGATGACGTTTACTATCCGAGTCTTAGAAGCGAGAAAGCCAGTGCTTTAGTGAAGCTGAATGAAATAATACTCCAAGAGGTTATGTTCAACATCACAAGTCCACTCTGGTCAAGAGAACGACTGCTTCTCACCACTAATCTTACTCTTTACATCTAGAGAGTTCGGACACATACATCCACTAATACCACTCAGAAATACCACGTTTTGGCTACATCAAAATACCTTTTAAAAAAAAAAAATTATTGAGAATTCATATGGTACAGAAGAGAGAAACTGTACAGAAGAATCAAATTAATAATACAGCAAATCTTCAGAGTGTTAGAAAATTACGTCATATTACAAAACAGTTCATAAAAAACACCGCAGATAATCCATAAAAAGACATATATAAATAAGCATATAAATAGCCATATAAATATGTGTAAAGATAACTGACTAGGGAGGAGGGGTGGGGGGGAGCTTTTCAAGTATTTACAGGGGATCCATAAAATATATCCAGGGGAATTTTACAAGCATAAACATAGGGTCCCCACAAACCAAACCTAATTAATTATAGCTGACCCTCCCTCCAGGCTTCGAGGGAGCCCAAATTTTACAGCCAAAATTACGCAGTTTCCTACCCTTATGCAAATACAGTGTGGATTCAATATTATGGATTCCAAGAAGCCTAGTCAGCCACATTTGAAAGGTTGGAGCATTTGAGTCTTTCCAAGCCGCTGACAGCAGGAAACGCAGTACAGCGACGGCTAGAAAGACTAATGCCTCTGTTTCACTATTATTAAGGTCGAGCTTACTATCGCTGCCGAAAATCATCACTGTCGGGGATAGACTGATCTTGAAGCCTAGCAGCCCCTCCAGGAATTTCTCGATCTCGGTTTTGATTATGCTAAGCTTCTCACAGTAAAAGAACATGTGGAAGAGATCCCCCCGACCTTTCTGACACCTGGGGCAGTTACTATCCGTCCTCATACCCCAATCATGTAGCTTAGATGGTGTATAGTATAGATTGAAGAGTGTTTTAAAATGCTGCACCTTCAGATTTGAGGACCGTAGTAACTGTTTATCCAGATATAGAGCTTTATCTAGATCCGCATCCGGGTCTTGCAATTTAACAGCCCAGGCGGCCTCATGCTTCTCGAGGTCATCAGGCACCCTTTCGATTAGGTCCTGATATATAACCCGGATCCTATTCCCACCTTTTACTAGATATTCCATTGTAGGGCACTGGGCGCCGATGACTGCATCAGAACTAGCAGCTATAAGCGTTTGCGAAACCTGGAGATACTTAAAGCTTTGGCCGCTAGGTAGACCATACTTCTACTGTATGGCGACGAAGCTCATGATGCTACCATTCTGCATTACGTTACCCACCGTCTGGATACCCTGCTGTTCCCAGAATTTCCATGCACCGTCCATACTTAAATTTGGAAAGTAACCTGATTTCCATAACGGCGTGTGCATGTTAATTCTGGGAACATGTAGCCATTTTTGCAGTTTTTTCCACAAATCCCAGGCACTTAAAGGAGCCTCATACCGGGTTTTCTTAAAACATCTGCGGCCAGTTTTCCTCAGCAGTACGCCCACTGCCTCCTTTCCCATCAATAGTTCGTAAATTGATATAAAAACATGTAGATCGGAGAATGGGTCTTGAGTATATCTTTTATTAGGTGCTGGTTCAAATAAAATGGGCATCTGTGCCAGCAGACAGGCCAGTGACAGAATCATACATATGGGGCTCCTAAACCTCCGCGTTCCTGAGAGAGGGTCATGTATCTTGTTGACCGCCTGGTCTTACCATACTGCCACAAGAAGCTATTAAAAATAGACTCTTTTTAATCACCTCCTCCTCGATTAGATAGGGAATGGATCTAAACAGATAGAGAAGCTTTGGCAGCATCATCATTTTTAGCACATTTGTCCTTCCTATAAGAGACGGGTGTAATACATCCATACGTTTCAAATCTGTCTCTATTTTTTTAAGGAGTGGGTTAAAATTATCCTGGACGATTGAACCTGTTGATGCATTAATTATTACCCCAAGATATGTCGGCGAATCGACATACCTTTGATCAACTTTCACAATGTCCTTTGAATGCTACATCAAAATCCCAACACCTTGCTATACCCAACACCACCACAAACCATCAAATCTCACCTACATCAGTCATGGTCGTACAGCACATGCTAGATAGAACCCTCTCAAAATCTTGCACATAACAAAGCTCAAAAGCCATGCATATGGCAAATCAAGGCCAAACCAAGGTACTGTCACTAACCATGTCAACATTAACCCTAGAAAGGTAAGAGATCAAACTAACTTACCACACGGTCAAGCCAACAACATTGCTTCATAACACAACAACTTGGATTGTGATAAACATATGTATATAAACAACAAGATCAAGCTGAGCAACTGATTCCTAATGCGTCAGAAAACTGAAAGCTCTTTGACAAATTAAGCCAGGCACTTAAAACACTACAAAGGTCTTCTAAAATTAAATTCCCTCTACTTTCACACTGGCTCACACAAACCATTTCAAATCAGAATACAACACATTTTCTACTACCTACACACACCAAAAAACAATATGCACTTTCAAACAACTGCCCTTATGTGCATGGATGGTCTTTTCAGATTCCCTTGAAAAGGCACACTGATACAGAATGCACTGGAATACTATAACAATGGTGCCACATAACATCATAGGTTTTAACCGTACTGACAAAAGTTACCTTGTGAGATCATCAGTTTGCCTCACCTGCTTTTAACAAACAAAATAAGAATGTCAGCTTCTCAGCATGTCTCTGCTGAAACAGTTACACGATGACCCATTGATGCTAGGAAACTGGACTTAAGACTTACTAAAGATTCAGGAGATAAGCACAGTAAGTATCCAAAATGAAAGATGCTCTATTAGGTGAGAACAAGGTGAAGCCTTGTGATTGTTAGTCTTGGCCCTGAACGTCGGTAACTGCCGGTGCTGGTGCTATAAAGCATGTTTGTACCTCAGCTAATCTCATTCAGGGTCATTCTGTTCTGCCCACCCTCTCAGGGCACTGACGTTCTGTGCCACACTGCGTGCCAGGCGAGAAAGCACATTCTGTCTAAAAAGGTGTTTTGTGAAAAAGAGCAACCTCTAAAGGCGACAGCAAAATCACCATTCTTCAGGATAAATCCTTTCTATTTTCACACATTAGAATATAAAATGAAAGCCTCAAAATCAACCTGAAAAGAATACAGATCACTCAGAATGAGCCTAGGCCAATATTTCGCAGAACCCACGCAAAAGCCCCGTGTGCTCACTGCAGTCCTTTTCCTCAATCCAGCCAGGGGGTTTCACCCTCCACCAGATACTGTGGAGGCAAATTCCTTCCTTGCGAGGAAACACTGTGGTGCACGTGGGTAGATTTTGCTTTAGTGCTGGAAGCAGGAAAACAACGAAGGGCTCTCTCACCCATGCTTCCTTAACTGATCAGTTGAAATTCAGGCAATATACCCGCGTTTCAAAGAAACTAAACATCAACTACGACTGAAGTGCCTGTTTCCAACCCTGCTAGGCAAGGCAAACACAGAGATATTTGAGCGGGGGGGGGTGGAGGTGACAAGTGACGACAAGCGGTGGGGGGAGTGGGGGGGGGAACTGGGCAACAGATGAAGAGTAGGGGGGGGGCGAGGCGACTGACGACGACGAGTGAAAGAAAACTTACCTTGCGCTCGCCGCGGCCTTCAATAAAGTGCCGCCCATACTTGTAATGTTGTTACTGTATGCCTTGATGGCTTACCTTGAGAGAAAACTTGAGTTGTCATGTTGCTAAAACAATGACAAAGTATATATTCCCGATTGTTTAATTGGGGGGAAAAATCTGTTGGGTGCCATAGGCATGACTTGTTTATAATTATAATGAACAGTTAAGACAAAGGCAGTAGGCCCAATTTATTGTGAAAAGCAAATCTTAAAGCCAATAGACACTTTAGGGTGATCTGTTGTTATACTGTAGTAAAGAGTGTACAGAGGTATTTCACCACATGTAATCTCACAGATTATTACTATGGGAGGCAATGGTTTTGGTGTTGGTTACTCCCTCGATTTGCAGTGTAAGAATCCTTGGTCGGTCCACTTCAGCGGGGTTGCATATTGTTTTGCAAACGCCAATTTTGTACATAAGTATAATTTATGTATGTATGACTTACAGCAAAGCTTATACTCGATACAGTAGGCCAGCATTGTTTAGGGTGACAAGACAATGATAAAGGCGACACACCTGATTGGTTAATTGGAAGGAACAAGTCAGATACCTTACTTCTGTTCTATTTCTTACAAAAGCGAAGCAGTGGGGCTTATTTATAGTGAACACATGTCAAAGGCAATGGGTAGTAAAGGTGGATTGTTATTACACTGAGTTAAACCTGTACACAGGAATTGTGTTAAATGGATTCTGACAGATTCCTGTAGTAGGCAAGATATGTTGTGTTTGTTACCCACTCTGACAAGCCCTGGGTATAGGAGATCTGTAGCTGAGAAGTCTTGTTAGGCATATGAGCAGGGTTTGTATATTGTTTTTCAACTATAATTCTATATTTGTTTATAATTGTATCTACTGCTTTTAGCGGTGTGTTTAATCAACAGCCTTATAGCTTTAGCTGTTTGCTAAGCTCCTGCAAACAAAAAGATAAAAAAGACATGCACACATATTTATAGATAGAGGCATTTTGGGTCAGTCTTCTTTAGTCTCTCAGTGTCATCCACCTTCTGCTTCTACCCATGCCAACATACAGCACAGGGCAGATTGGTCAATCCACTTTAACCACTGGCTCAACTGGCCTGTGAGTGTCAGCTTTTTGACTGATTATGTGTGCACACCTGCAGCTTCAGCGCCATGGTTTCTGCACTAGTTACTTTAGTTTTGCATTTTCTCCTTTTATATGCTTCATGTTTTTCTTTCCTTCACTTTATTCGTTTTTTTCCCACCATTTGGAGCGTCCAACAGCTCTTTTCACATTGCTCCATGCCAATCATTTACTGCTCATTTCATCCTCGGCGTACTGCATTCCACATAGAGAATGCTTCTAAACAGGGCAGCCAGCTCAAAGGGCATTGTCCATAGTGTAGCTTTTTGTTTTTTAACAGTTCCAAAAACACCACCATATTTAGAAGTAACTTGTCAGCCATTTTGGAGCTGTACAGCAATTAATCACTATACCTATGTGTATGCCTGCACGCTGCTAAGTTGAAATTTTCCTTATTTTTGTAAGCACATGCCTGTCACAGATATATATATATAGTAGCAATATTTAATACTTGTATTCTTTTGATTCATTTTGCATAAGCTTGTTGAGGTTGTGTGTGTTTTATTGGAGATGGGTGAATGTAAGAATGAGTGTGTGGTTAGATGAAGGCTATATGAGTGCAAGGGTGAGCAACAGAGCATGTATGATATGGTAGAGTATCTAACCTCACCAGTAACTGAAAAGGCACTTTCAGTTATAAGCCAACCATATTGGCATTGCCAATGCTTGTTTTATTTTTGTGACAAATTCTTGCAATAAAAAATATAAAATAAAACTTAACTACTGCACTAGCTAGCCACGGCCAGGCCTACTGGCTTTACCAATGCATGCTACCTGCGGTGAAGCAACCCTAAACCGCAAACAGAGTGGCCCCAGCGCACTTAACGAAGCCCAGCCTGTCCAGCAGACGCCCGGATGAATTAATGGTCAGTCCAGTCCTTCCATCAACACCTGTAAGATTTAACTGTATCCAAGCTGCAATAGGCATGGTCATACACATAAAACAACATTTCCTTCAAAGGGCATCCAGGCCCTAACACTTGGTAAATGAGTGATGTTTGTGGTAGAGTTGAGTGTTCTCAGGAACATGGTCCCCAACCACCCTGCTTCTCTCCGCTCCTTTTCCTCTTGCGTCTCTTCATTCGACTTTAAATACATGCAGGACATACTTAAGGCCTTCAAGGAGGTTCCTGAAACACATGACTTCATAGCGCGTGTCTGGACGACTTCTCGCCAGCTGCATTAATATATCGACAAAACAAATGCTTGGTTGCAAGCATCATCTCATCGGGAGCGAGTCAAGAGATTTCCTGAGCGGGAAATTACTAAGTGTTGCACAACCAAATACACAGCTATTTATTTCCTGATAATTTTACATTACTTCTGCAATGTACACAGAAGTTGCAAACTATCCACTGTGGTTTAGTCTGAAAATACACAGGGTGTCGTTAACCAAGCATCAACTGTTAACCTCGCCGTTCTTACGCCCTCTGCCCGGTTAGACCTATAGCGAGACTCCCCTGAAGGGGAAGGGAGCTGAAGTGTATTTAGTGGGTCGGGTACTGCCTGATGTCAGACCCCACAGTAAATAAAAACTGACTTTGAAACTGGTCCCTACCGGGTAGTGCTTAATTTGAGTGCGGCACCAGAACTTAATTGTCAGCACCAGCTCAAGTGACTGTCCACCACATGGTGGCATGGTCTTTTGTTTAAGTTTGAGATGAGCACACGTGAAATTAATAAATCAAAATGCATAAGAATTGTATGAACTGCATCACATGTAGGAGTGCAATGGTTAGAGTTGCGTTGGTATCGTCACTGGCAGCACTGCCAGGGGCAATGGGTGGTGCAGGCTGCCGTGGCCTTCTGAGAAGGGCCCTGGCACTTACATTTTTACAAACCAAGCACTGCTACCAGGCAATACTTTCAGGCCATTGAACTTACAAACAAAATAACTGATGGATTTCGCTGCAATGACTGCAAAACCCCTTTAGGTAACCCACATCTTTAATGCAATCCCTTTTTAGATTCCACATGGTTTACTTCATCTTGCATTCCCTAAGAAAACATGCCTTGTCCAGATGTGGTGTACAGTGGATACTGTGAAATGAATAGTCTGGTTTTTGTTGTTGTTGTTTTTTTGTTGTTTTTTTTTAAGTGTCTGGGTGAGTTCAGATTTTTGGTGGGTGTTCATGACGGCACAACTGAGGGTTCTTAAGACAGTGAACGATTCTCACTGCCTACACGCTCATATAATCCTTGACACCTATTAAGAGCGTACAGAACAATGCCACACACGTGCCAACTAGAATTATCATTTTATGTGATAGTGTAAGAAGGAGGTATATTTTAATATATAAATATATATATATTTTTTTTTTTTCTTTACCAATCCATCTCAGAAAGGTAAATACAAAATAAAAGACTCCTGGGTCACGCACATGCACCTTTTTGTTAATTCTGTACAGCATCAGCATTTTTACCTATGCTGTACAACAGGAAAAAAAATTACTGGCAGAGCCTATGGGCTTCAAAAGCACGATCTATTGGCTTTGCCAATGTTGTTTTTATTGTTTAATCTGTTCAGCACCATATGCCTGGGTGGATTCGGTCATAACTCAGCCGGCCCAGGGGGATGGCTCTGCACAAATGAATGTACGTTTTGGGGTTTGTGACACCCCTTAAGTCCAGAGGGGCTCACAGTCATGAACAGACTAATTCCATTGAACCCCTGGGTGGTGCCCGCCCTGCTTTTATAACATTCTGGATGGATGTAGGAGGGCAGTGAAACCCAAACCACTTTATGTGGCATGGGAAGTTCAAGATGGCACTGCCCAGACCAATTCACAGAGGCCAGCCAGGTCGAGCCCATTCCTCACACCTTGGAGCGCCGCAGGTAGAAGGGGTGGGGGGAGGGGAAGGGGGGGCAAATATTCACAATGATTGAAAGAGGATGCCTACGATGCAGGGCTGTAAAATAAATCTGTACCCATCTCTATATTCGTGGCCATCGCTTTACAGACAAAATATATTTGATTTCTCAATAATGACTGTAAAAACCCTTAACCCCTTTGCCGCGCTGCAATTTCCGCCGCGGAGCGAGTGGGGGCGGGGCTGGACGTGGCACCCAGGTAGGCTCCCGGCCGTCATAAATCACGGTAGGCGCGTGCCTATGACAGCCGAGAGCCGCCCTAACTCCACCCACCAATTAATTTGCCCGCACAGGCGGGGAATTAACGGCGCGTGGGCGGAGCGGCAACGGTCAGACGGCTCCTGGCCGTCATGAGCACACGTCTACTGTGAATCATGACGGCCGGGAGCCGTCATGAGCATCGATGAGGTTAAGGTAATTGAGGTCAGTGATACCGCCTTTGCTTAAAATTAATATGCTTTATGTAGAACTTGTTTTTGAGCAGTGTTTCTTAGGCAACACGTGACACTTTTGTAATGCCCACTATGAACTGAGTCCCCAAAGGGGTCTGTGTGAGCTCAGGATGTTGGTGTGTGTTTGACAGGGCAACATTGCGTGCGCAGGGGTTGAGGCTCATGCCAGTGCGAGTTTCACACATCCATAATTAACCCATAATTAGATAGGTCACGCCTCTTGGAAAGGATTCCTAGCTAAGCCTCTTTGGCTAGGCCCTTTTTAATGACCCTCACATTTTCCACCTCATGTGAAACGCTGCAATGAAGTCAGTGAACACAGAGGCTTCTCTACGCTTTAAAGGGCTGCTGAGAAAGGTGAAGCCGTGAGCTGGAGGGAGTTGGCTGAAGCGTGGAGAAGTAGGAAAGGTGAGGAAAGATTCGACTCACATTGGTCATGGGGAAAAAAAACAGTAATCTCTAACCCTCAATAACAAGCATTGAAAATGCAATAGGTCTCGCCAATGATTAAGTTAAAGCCATTTGCTTAGCTACTGGTATTGTATAGCAAAGCAAATGGATTTAACTTTAATGAAAGGCGAGACCTATTGCGTTTTTAATGCTTGTTCAGTGATGGAGAGCTTATTATGGTGTCCCGACAATTTCAAGAAGCAGATTCTGGAAGGCCAGCTGTTCAGTGACAGACTCGGGCCCGCTGAGGAATATTGAAACAGTATGCTCATGATCAAAAACTATAATTAACAAATCAGTGTAGGGTCACCATTTCCAAGACAGATGCACAATAGAGATGAGACAAGGATCAAATGAATGTGTTTTCCAGGAACATAATGCAGAGTTCTTCAGCATGGAGTCCTTGATTTCCAGATTGCTCAGAACCCGAGACAGACTTGGAGACACAGATGGCCCTATGAGGTAAGCAAGTCAGGAAACAGTGTAGACATGCCAAGAAGGGCTAAAGACTCCCTGGGCACTTTAGAGGACAGTGCCATCTAGAACGCCTAATTGTTTAACCCAATATTTCTTCTTCAGCAGAGCTCTGGCCTTGAAGAACGTGCATTCTTCAACCCTCGAAGTCAGGCTATTGTGTTTTCTAGTGTAAACGTATGTAAGGGGAGTTATATCCACAAAAGCAACAAGGCAGCAAAGACTAACCTTTGCTGCAGTAAATGTATCATCCCAGGAGACACTATCAATAGAGCACTTAATCATATAACATACAAACAGAATCCCACTACACAAGCTGCGTAACCCACCACATACATGCAGGATAAAATGGAGGGCTCAATTATGGAAACAGAATATTTTCCACAAGCGGGGCAGCAGACTCTATCCAAAGGATTAGGTTAAAAAGTCCTGTACTTCGGTACTAAAAAGTCAGCTGTCACCCTCTGTCTCCACATAGCCTTGTGAGAAGATAGTGGTCACCCTCCACTGTGGGTGTGAATACATTTAAATGTACAATATGTCCAGCAGAGCTAAGAGCTACGACACTTGAGCAAAAGAAAATCATAGGGCAACTTTCCATAAATGTCTAGGCGCCAGTCTCTAAAAGAAGCATACTATAGTGCCCAGTATGCTGTAAAGTAGTGATAGGCTTAATGACAAGAAATGGATATCCAAGTAAGTGAAGCATAAGACAAACATGGGATAGGATGATACAGTAGTGATTGTGGAAGACCGTGACCAACGGCCTGATTAACGTAAAATGGTGCAAGCAAGCAAAACTACTTCAAATTAATTAGGTGAGAGGACAGTCTTCAGTAGGCATGCTTCAAATATTCACCTGCAATTAACAAGCATTATCCAAGTCAAATGATCTCACCAATATAACACAAGTGACAAGCTACAGGCTCCTTTTCATTCATGCTAAGGATACTTTCGGCCTCAAATGCCAGCAGAGAGGCATTTGTTTCCTGCTCTCTCCCTTGTGTGTTTCTGCACATCCGCCCCCTCGTCCCCCAATACACACTCCACAGGGTTCTTTGCAGTTTTCCACTCTGGCCAGAGTAGCGAGGGGGCTGTGGCCTGGCTTCCTGGCCCACATCCTCTCTTCTTCTCTACCCATGGAGCGCTTCGAAGCATGATAGAATGGGTAGCAGAAGTCATTCCTTTTGTTAGTGGCGTGCATAACATCAAGGATTTGTACTATATAATAACAGAAATATATACTATATTTATACAGCACACTCTAATTTGTCTGGTCTCTAGATTCCAAGAAGCCCTAGTACGACGAGAGCAGCGCATGCGCTGCTTACGTCAGGCCGAGACCTAAAAACAAGCTTTGATTTCCTGCTAAAAGGCTGCAACCTCCCATTAGCTTCTCATTCCCAGTCTCATGTGTGACTGCCAGTGAGTTCTGGCTTTCTAATTAAACAAGAGTACGTTGCATTCTTGTACTCGTAGTTTCACTTTTAACATTGTAAGCCTATTTTTTACGTGAATGCAAACAATTGTCACTTGTAATGCCAGAACCAGATGAAGGTATCACACCTGATATGGGACCACTTCTGGTGGCTCAGTGAACTGATGCAACCACACCAGAAATCTGTGTTTAGCCTCATGGTCATAGGTTCGAATCTCAGTGGGTCCACTCACCCTTTCATCTTCCTGAAGTTAATAAAATGAGCACCACTTGGTGTGGTAACAAACACTTGTCATTTAACACCAAGATGCCCGAAGGGGAGATAGAATATGTGCCTACAAATCCATGTGCTACATTGACTCCTAATATTCCACAGAGCCACAACCACAGCATGAAAGAAGAGCTTCTCCCTCCACACAGGGTCTGATTAGGTTTCAAGCTGAGCAGTATCTTCAGGGGAGATTAGACTGCACCAGAGTCCAGCTGGGCCGGTGTTTCCAGACCTGGGATTACTGGGTCCACAAACACAGGACTTGGTGAATTCGGTCTGAAACACTGGATCTAGTTTCTCGGATGTGAATACGCATGTTGTGAAACCTGGCTCTCGGCTTACAAGGTCGGGGCTGCGGGTAGAGGCACAGACTGGTTCCAGCATGACAAGTCGGGCAGGAAGAAGGGACAGACAAGGCTTACTCAGACTCACTAGGCGCAACCCAGGCATCCAGGGCCACACCACAAAGAAGCTATAGAGTGCTGAGTCAGTGGCAGAGGACCAGGGCTGAGAGAATCTTCTTGACTCCAACCAACATGGACAGGCTGATATGGAAAGCTCTCCTCAACTTGCAGGAGAGTGTCGGCATCCTACTGATCCATGAAGCCTGGGCTAGACTAAGAGTCCCATTACAGACAACATCCGACCCCCAGCCTAAGTCCACATCCAACTCCTACCCCACAGAAGCACAGCCCCAGGTCAGAGACAGAAGCCAAGGGCTTACAAGGGCACCATCACACCAGTGACAGCATTGATAAGCATCAAGCAGTGGCAGCTCCTCCGCTAAGGAGGAGGAGCGTCAACCCACTGCTCTTGGAGCAATGTAAAAGAAAGAAGAAAATGGTAATAACATAAGTTATTTCTGTTATTATCATTTTATTTCTAGTGTTAGCAAGGTTGGGCTGGGCTCCCGTGATGGCTGGAAGGAGGAGTGGTTGCTGCACTCCAAAGAGAGCATGACTGCTTGGGCGGCCCTCTAGGGCCGGCCAAACAGTACTGTGCACTTTGCATGTTCCCCACTAGGCTGCACTGCACAGCCTGGTGAGGAACATGCCCAGCCTCCCATTCCCCGTCAGAGCGCCAAGCCACAGCGCTCAGACCAATCACAACACTACATTGCAGCGTTGCCACTGGCTTAGGGGAGAGAGCCTGTGTTCTTCTTGGTTCTGGCCGGAGAGACGATGAAGGCAACTGATGAGAGACACTGTGAGGGGGTGTTTTTTTGTATTTTTGTACCCGCCCCCCACTCTCGTTGCCTGCCATTCGCAACTGGAATCAAGAGCTCTCCCATCATTTCCCAAGACTTGGCAGACCCTTGATAGCTATCGGAGCCCCGCAACTGCCACGGCCCCAACCTGCTCAGAGCTGGTGGTGAACAG
This sequence comes from Lissotriton helveticus, assembly GCF_964261635.1. Classification (NCBI taxonomy): domain Eukaryota; kingdom Metazoa; phylum Chordata; class Amphibia; order Caudata; family Salamandridae; genus Lissotriton; species Lissotriton helveticus. The sequence continues at coordinate 1,351,790,943 of NC_136059.1, read as the reverse complement.
GAGCATTAAACCAGGAAGAACTGGGAAACATACGCATAATCTGACCCTGAAAAACAGGTCTGCTTAGCTATTCTCCATTCTGGCCTTTTTAGCTTGTAATTGGAAGATACAGGGTTGAGTTACCATTGAGAAACACTAATCCCGGGTCCTGTAATTTAAGTCTGCCTCTACATTCCCCAGCTTTAAAACAGCTTGATAGTAGGCTTTTTACTACTCCCCACTGGAGTAGTTAGTGCTCACGTAGCAGCCTTTCATACCCCAGACAGAGGAAAGTCACTTCCCATTAAATTCTCTTACTCCACATAATCGGACCTCTTACTCTACAATCCATTATAGGCCAGTCCCTCACTTCCAAAAGAGTGCTGTGTCAATTCCCATACCGAGCCTAAAAGGAGAGCCACCACATGCATACACCTGCTCCTCCACGATAGAGCTTTTTTCACCTCAGAGATTCTCTGTACATTCCGCCATAGTTTTATCAGATTACAGAAACGAACACGGAAACAACACAACAGAGGGCGGGACCAGTGGCTCTTAACCTGTGGACCAGGCGAGGCGTCTGAGAAGCCTTCTCAGTGGGTCAGAATCTGCTTAAAAAATGAAATAATATTAACACAATAATTAAGTGTATATGAATAAAGACGCAAAATGTAAAAATAAAAATGTTAAAGTGTTCCGTTAATGTGAAGAGATTTGAAATTGAAGGCTAAAAATTAAGATAGTATCATCAGAGTGATATGTGGGAGCAGTACAAACGCATCATAATGCAGAATATAGTATGGATGATGAGTGGCTTCAATTACATTTAGAAAAGCTCCAACCTTCCCCATAAAATAGATTTCTAAATATTTGTGAATTAAATAAATTATTTAATCATTTGTGTATTTGTTTGATGAATGCTTGTTCCTGTATTTGTTTTGTCTTACTAGAGGGTCAAGTTATCGAAAATTGCTTAACCAGGCAATCCGCCTTCAAATAATGGCTTAGTAGGAGTCCCGGGACTCCAATAATGATTCTGCAGGGGTTCCCAGGTCCCAGTAATGGTTAAGTGGGGGGTCCACATACATCAAAAGGTTAAGAATCACTGGGCTAGACTATGGTTTCACAAAGTGCATCCCATGCAGCCACTGTCAGCATGATGCCTCATATCACAGCGAGGGTAGCAGCCTTTACTCCATTACCCTACTGTGTTTCATTAGGCGACATTTCATTTTTATCAGTAACTAAAATGTTCATGTTATCAACTTTTTGTTGCATTACATAACGTTTTTCTTTATTACATTTTTTGTTACAGATGTTAATTTTATTTTAGTTTCTTTAAAACGGCATTAAGCCTGCTTTCCATATTAGGAGGTTGGCTTGCTCAGAGGTGGTGGTGTGAAGTTAGGTTTCAAGTCTAATGTAACAATAACTTCATTACACACAATGCAGGCCACATTTCAGTCACTGACCCAATTGGATTTTACACAAGAAATTGTCCTGACTTGCATGTGCTATGTGCACTGTTGTGCCATTGTATCTCGATGATGACCCGATTACGGGTCTGTCTATGCTTTCCAGCAATTGCTATGTGCACACCCAGCTCAGCCCTTGTACGTCAATCATGATTTGAACATGGCCCTGTGCACACAGCTCTGCCACTACAGCGAAGTCCTGCTATACATGTACATGCTCTGCTGATGTGCCTCAACACTGATCTGCAGACGCTCCTGCACAGGAAGGGCTTTCCTCAATCACGAGCTGCACGTACACACTGCTCTACCAGTGCACCTCAATCCTGACCACCTATAACCGGTGTGTACTGATCTGACCTCCACATACACAATACACACAGACCTGCAAGGGCATCCCAAACCCCTCTACCAGACTACCTCAATACATGCAAGAGACACAAGCACAGCTTCCCCAATGTTCTCCCGTCCTGACCTCCAGGTGCTTTGTGCAACTTGCGTCTGCCGTTCTACGAGCAGGATCCCCTGAGGACCGGAGGGGTAGTCAGTGTCTTAGTAAACTGCGGATCAGTCTGAGCCTCCAGAAAAAGGAAAATGAGCAGGAGCCTCTGGGAACTTAAAGTGCCTAGAAGTCTTCAGGAAAGGATGATAGCAGTAGTACATGGAAACCGAAAGAGCGGAGTAGCCTCAATACCCATATGCAAGTCCTTGGAGGACTGAGGGCGAGTACCCGCCTTAGTCATGAGGGCAGTACGAGCCTCTGAGGACTGGGGTGAGCAGGAGCCTTAAAGATCTGAGGCGGAGTTAGTGCATTTGGAACATAAGCTGAACAGGGCCCTTGCCAGGAACATCGGAGTTAGTGGGAGCTAGAGGGACTAGGGTATACGCATAAGCCTCACGCCCTTAGTGTGAGGACATTCCATGGGTCCTGATAGGGAACAGAAGTCTCCAGGAGCTGCGCATGACCCGCTATGGACCTTCTGATGGGCGGGATGGGAGGATCAACAATATAGAACAAGAGAGCTTGTGCCTGATTTAGGGCATGACATCCTGAAACCTCTCATGAGGTAAGGGACCGTGGAATCAGCGACCTGAGAATGAGAAGAATCTTTATAGACTTGAAGAGGAGCATCAGGAAATCGCTGCTGAGCTGCAGCGGTAGAAGGATGGTCTGGAGTTTTGGCCAGTGTTGCTGGTCACCAAAGTAATCTGCTGAACTAACAATGCAATGTTTTATAAAAAGCCGCAAACTGCGGGTGTCGGGCACTTTATGAAGTGTCTGGGCCCATTTTTGCTACTAATCCGACCTTGAAAAAGAGGTTTAATAACTGAAAAATATCCCATTGTGGTCAACGCACTTTCGAAGTGGCAAGGCTAATCTAGCTCCTGATATCAGGCCTCGGTCACACAGCAGCCCCGATGTGTGCAGTAGGTTGAATGGTCGTCTTTGTTCCAAGATGGCTGCTCCTACCTTGAAAGTCATGCCTTAGAGCTCAGTGGTTAGTGCTGGAGAGGTGCGCCATATCTCCGACTGACTAAATGCATTACTGGCTGCTGATCTACGAAATCCATTTTCTTCTCAAATCATTTGCAAAGTAATACGCCTCTCTCGAGGCGGTCAGGATCAAAACTGCATCTCAACTTTAGCTACACAAGCACGTTATGTTTGACAAATACTATAAAATGTAAAACAACTCATGAAAGTAAGAGGCAACGAGCTGGCCATGATTTTACATGGTTTGAATTTCACAGAAGTGCCTTTCAAAGGTTCACTTTTTTGTATGTTTATGACCAGAACTTGCAGCACATCTGTCTAGCTAGTTATGTTTCCCTGTCTCCTTTGGGTTAAGGAATGATCTCATGACAACTACAAGGAATTCATTATAGAGCAGTACGGCCATTCAGCATTCACATCATTGTGTTTGAATAAGGGCAAGTCGACAATCAAAACGAGCATGATATTATAACAAGCATTGGCAAAGCCAATCGGTCTGACCACGGCAATTTGGTGAGATGGTTAAGTTCCTTTTTAAAAAAAAAAAACATTTACTGCAAGAATGTGTCAGAAAAACAAAACACATGGCCACCTAAACCAAAAGATGGCCACCATATGACGCCATTTAAATTTTGTAATTGAAACCACCCCCCCCCCCCACTAATTTGGACGTTTTAATAGTGATGTTACTTTTTAATATAAAAAGCCTTTCATCATTACACAAGAATAAATCCCTAGTTAACCAAGCAATTATCACATGCAGCAAAAATGTAACAAAAGCGCCAAAACACTAAGATTTTAAAAAGGAGACTGAAAATAAATCACCAGCTAACTGAGCATCTGAATTAAAGAAAAATAAATAGCCGCTATTTAAAGTCAATATAAAAAATAACTAAATTAAAAAGCAAATGTGGTACCAGGCTCATAGCTTAAGAGAAAGGAACACTTTTCAGGTGGATACAAGCAATGTGCAAAGGCTTTGTGCAGACACCCAAAATGAAGGGCGCCAATGGGTAAAGTGGCCTGACCCATTGCCCCATTTTTTATGCTGTTGGGAGTGGTATCAAAATGTGAATGAAAATTTAACAGATTCATGGATGAAATTTGCGGACTGAAAGTGCTTCTATGTGCGTATATTACGAATGGATTTTTAGGAAAACATCAAAATCTTGAGAGTTACCTAGAGCAGTCTCAAAGGCTAGGTCTAACAAAAATTACCGACATGTACTACGTGCTCTATGCCTGACACCTTAGTGAATCAGTCCTTATGCAAGGCAGTATATTTCAGCAGCAATACTCCTATGAGCCCCAAATAACAAACGCACAGATCGATTTCTCCCTCTCACTAGTAGGAGGCAGGTAGAACATTTATTTATCTTGGTAACTGGTACCAGGTCAGAGACTTTCAAGTACACAATACATAAGGAAACACTCAACTGTGGGAAATCAGATGAGGTTGGTACGGAGTGAGTATTGAATGTTCAACTCCAAATCCTTACATTCTTGAGTTCGTCTTGAGAGTTATCAATCGGGGCTTTGACACTGTCTTAACACCCTTCATGTTTCTGTACTATGGACATCAGAATGAAGTCTGGAGGGAATGTTAGTCTCGAACTGAAGGATCATCCTTTGACCCTGTGCTCCATGGTCATGAAGTGAAAGCAAGGCTTGTGAAGAGGATGGAACACTGATTTATTAAGGCCGATTCGGTAAAGCACATACAATTATTCAGAACCAATCAGAGGGCCTCAATATGACACATTGGATTTAATTACCATCACACGCCAAGCTTCAGAATGAATCCAGCCACCTCTGGAGAAATGGACTTCTTTTGATATTTAGTCTTAATTAGAATGAAGCCTTAAAATAATGCCCCTGAAAGTAAACTCATGAGACTTGAAAAAGTGAGGATATTAACCTAGAATATGACAAAACCAACCAAAAGGGGCTTATCTTTTCTGGCCGGCAGAACAAATGGAGCGGAGTCATTTAGAGGTAGCACACAGGAAAGAGGGACACTTATGATTAAGGTTACATTGTAAAGACCGTTCTAAAAAGGAGAATGGCCGTGGGTCATTCAGACAAACGACCATTTTACAATTTTTCAAAATATTTATTTAGATCAATACAGCATTCACTACATTATAAACTAGTGCATACAATTAACCATTGGTTAAGTGAAAGGTCTCGCCTTTTGGACCTATTGGCTTTGCCAATGCAGTTTGCAGAAGATTTGCAGAATTGGCGAAAAAAGAAAGAAAAAAAGAATGTGTGATGATGTGAATGCTGCTGCCGTTTGATCACTCCATAGACACATGCATGTGCTCCCCTACAGAGTGACGGGGGCGCCACCGGTCCTTTTTTTTTTTTTTTTTTACTTGCACCACTTGGGATCAGTAAATACAAAAAGGGTTTTTTTCTTGCATGAAAGCACAAAATACGAATAGAAGAGGGTTTGCAGGTGTGGGTCAAAGGAAGCGTGGATGGGGGTAGGAGGGGAAACCAATGCATGAGGGAAAGAGAAATACTGGGGATGAGGGGAAAAGTGAGAGCGCAACATTTTGGGAGAGAAGCAAACAAGAGTGTGTGCAGCACACAAGGTGAGAGTAATAGGAAGGCTGATTATTTGGTGCAGAGCAGCACACAAGGGAGAGAGATGGAAACGACATGCAATGTCAAGGAGTGGTAAACCAAAAAGAAAAAGGCAGTTCCATAAAAGTGAGTAGTGGAAGAATACAGATCAGCCAATCAAAAGAATTGGTATCGACGCCATGCTCAGGGGAGTGACAAACAGTAGAGAGAGGTAAGTCATAGAATAAGAAGCAAGTAAAGAAAAGTGACAATAAATCCATCTAATGGTAAGCAGTAGGTGGACTGTGAGCCCACTGTAAGTAGTAAGAGGTCTTTCACAAACCAACAGCTCATGCGATCTGGTATGCAAACCTAATATATTACAATAAATGGCTGTAACTAAAGCATAATCCTGGGATTACTCTATTTTTGCAGGAATGGTTAATTAATGTTGTGGATTAGGAACTCAAAACGAAAAACAATGCATCTCTTCCTTTCCTAAATAAACTATAGCAGAGGTTATGGAGGGTTAGGGTTTATGATTAAGCCCAATAGACCCCTGCCTGTTTATTTATTTAAATACAAATCTAGTTGAAGACTTTACAGACCTAAATAGGAATTTATCACGATTTCTGTTGGGAGTTTCATATCTCAGCAGTAGGAAGACAGAGAAAATCTCAGAGTTTTCTAACATTTCATAGCTATCAAAATGTAATAAGCACTGGAAAAGTCGATAGGTCTGGTGTTAGCCTCCAGCCTTTTGGCTTTCTCAGCGCTTATTTTACTTTGCCATTGTTTTTCTAAACCTTTGTTGGGGAAGCTGCTGGGCTCTCATCAGGCTAAAAACAATAGGCACAAAGCAAAAACATGTTTTGATCTAAAAAAGCACACATTGCCACAGCAGTTCCTAACACTTAGGGTAACTACCTTGTGTGTATATGTGCTACTTGTGACCGGGAAGAATGCGATCACTCACAGCAAAGTTAGCCAATGGTTGAAATTGGATGACAATGCGCCATGCTGTGTGAGTGCAAATAAAACGGAATGTCTTAATAACAGGCCAATGGATGAAGAGGACTTGCTGAAGGGCCTCTAGACATATACGTATAAGTACAATAAAAAGGTCTTGCTAACGCCAGATCTCAAAATTAACTTCTTCATACAAAAGACAATGTTGTTTAAATATCTCCAGTTAAGATGAATATGTATGTCCGTTATTCAAAGAGGTGAGGAGATATTTTAGAAATCATAATCCAGAGATCAAAGCAAACTATGAAATATGGAAATCAGACACTGCGTTGTGAATGTGTTTGGGAACAGATGACCCTTCTTTTTCCATTGAATCATTTAATACTTTAACGTTTCCATATTTATTTATTTGTGTTGCTAATCTCTCTTCATTCTCCCTTGCCAAATTGAGTTCTCACTGGGAAATGAAATATAGCACTATTTTTTTTAATTTTTTGTATTCTGTACTTGCTTCAATTAAAAAACAAAAAAAGAAAGCGAAAAATCACATGAAGCATCAGTTATTTCATGACAAGCCGCGGCATAACCTTTATGGATAATAAGAACAAGAAGAGTCACTGGATCCAGGACATGGTGAACTGGGGTGACTTGTATGATGGTGCGAAACTCAAATACAGAAAGAGGATGCAAAGCTGGCATGTCCAAATAAAAATACCACAAGAATCACTGTGAATACTGTCAAAGATGCATTGTAGCTGTGGAGGGGAGGAGTATTTGTCTCTCCTCTTAATGTGTGTCCAACTAGAGCCATGCTGCTATATTCTCAAGTTTGGTGTCGGTAGAATAGTACCATTTATGTTTATAGCCCGGGAAAAAAATGCCAATCACGTCTGAGATAAAATCATTTTTGTATGACTACTTTTGAGATCGTTTCATACAACCTGAATCAGAGCACTTAAGTCATCTGTTCTTCGTCCATAAATTAACCAGTATTTCTAGCCTTGCAGCTTGTTTGTTTCCCACTCTGAATATAAAATGTCCCTGCTACTGCGAAGGAAAATTTCAATACTATTAAGGGCAAGGAGGTGAGGATTATGGTTTTAACGTTCTCCTTAATTAGCTCAGCAGCCCAAGAAATATGTTCAATCAGCACAACAACGACTAGTGACTACAAATTGCACGAGTCCAGGAAAAATATTCCAGTGGTTAAACAATCAGGTAAGTCAGAAACCATAAAAGATTACCTCCCCAAGTAACAGCACCTCCTATTTCTTCGTGTGGCAGACCCAAAATTAACTTCAGTGGTAATACTGTTGTGGTCAGTCCCTATCGGGAATACAAACAATCAGTATTTACTCTACCAAACAAAGTATAACCCCATTCAAGCAAGGTCAATCCAATTGTCAGAAATTAAGTTCAGGGGATTTTTTTATCATAAATTCGCATCACCTATGTTTTTCATATGAACATGTATAATAAAAGGAATTATGCTTTACACAATGAGGTTTTAATAGATTGTGTACCAGAGTGGGACAAACTTCCACGTGCTTCCCGGATGGGACGATACTTAAATACATGTCCTTAATAGAATTTAAACTTTCCTTAACAATAGCCAGGAAATGTTATATTCTATGTCAGAACCGGCGGCTCAGATTGTGCTGTTTAAAGTTTACTTAATACCACTGAGTCCATGTACATTACTGGCTTAAAATAAAACATTTCAAAAAGTAGAACCTGGCAACTAATCTCCCGCCTTCAGAATGTTTTTCAAACTTCTCTACAGAGAAAACCTTAGAAGCCATTGTATCAATGCCAGCTTTGGTCATCAGCCATCGGACCCATCTGGCTATCGTGGGATAAGAGACCCAACAATTAAGCTTTTTCAATGCAATGCAATAAGTAATTGACTGGTACCATATCTACTGGTAATGCTTTGTAAGCTCTAATGCACCACACTACACACAAGTTTAGGTGGTCTGGAAAAGGTGAATAGTGCAGTGTTCTAATGCTGGCCTTAGTGTTATGCAACATTGTAAAGGTAATTCCTTCTGGGGTCAAAGTTCTGGGGACCCATCCAAAGCTCACACATCAGATACTTGTTTGCATGAGATTAAACTTAAAAGCACTGCTAGCGTACTTGTATATTTCCTGGAAAGATCAACGTTATCCTGCTGGGATTCAAAGAGGTGTAACAGCAAATTGACATCCCAGAGCTGTAAGTATATACATTGAGAGGGTTAGACAGCCCAATGCCTTGTAATAATTTACACAGCAATGTATGTTCCCCCACAGGGACACAATGCCATGTCTAATGACCAGCAGAAATCGCCAACTGGAACAAGCTGATTGTTTGAAATGCTAGTCCCGCTGAAGACAATTCTAATTTTTTTTAAATTAAATGTCGACTGTATCTGTCGCCACAGGATCCAGATTCCACGAAAAACACTAAAAGGACCATCTGCGCCAAGCAGAACTATTCTGCCTAGAGGTGGAATTCCCACCAGTCTCATCTGATGAGGATTGAAGCCGGTCTCAAAAGGCCTTAGTTGCCCCAGCATCGCCGGAAATCTTCCACGCCTTAAGCTGAGGTGTCCTGTCCAGGATAAGCTGATGTAAGTTGCCCTCCGGGTCGCACAGTATATTAGGACTTGGGGAAGTAGAATTGGAGAATCTGTATAAAGTTCCAGAAGTACTGGAAACCATGCTTGTAACCTCTACACCGGAGTTACAAGGATCACAGACGCCTTCTGGTGCCTGACTTGAACTATCGCACTGGTGATCATAGAGAATAGGGGAAATGTGTAGCCCTGGATCTGGCTCCAGTCTTGTAGGAACAAGTCACCAGAGCCAGGGGGTCCGACACCAACGGAAGAATTTTGGATGGTTTAGACGAGAAGCAAAGAAGTCCACCTGGCAAGGATCCCACCTGTCCATGATCAAGCGATAGAGCATCGGATCTAGCTTCCATGCACTAAAATTTGCCAAGTATCTTGAATGCCAACCCACAATTCAGTTGAACTTTCCCCAGAGCTAACATGCGCTGACGGAATTCTCTTGTCGAGACAGAACTGCTAGCAATCTTTGGCAAGATTCACCAACACAATAAACCTCGTTCCCCAGAGACAGTTGATGTATCGGACTGCCAGTACTTTGTTCATCTTCAAAAGAATGGAACAAAATACCTCGTCTCTTGTGAGCGACCCACCACGAAGGACCCCATGAGCAATTCTAAGCAGTTGATCTGCAACTCTCTTTTCTGCTGCGACCATGGGCCTCCAGTGGTGACATCCCCGCAACGAGCTCCCCAGACAGAATGATTAGCATCTGACTCTATAACTACATCTGGGACCCTTCCAGGTCATCACGTGGTCTAGCCACCACTGCATCTCCATCTTGGCCTCTGAGGAAAATCTAACCAATGCTGTTTAGTAATACCACTTTCTTAGATGAGCCACCTTCAACCTCAAAATGACTCTATAGTGAAGGGGTCAACGCAACAGTGCTAGCATTGATGACGCCAAGAGATTGACAATCCTAACTAGATAACTCAGAGATATGCACTCCTTTATTTAAGTGGGTCTCAACTCCTTCCTGATTAGAGACAATTTCCTGTGAGAAACTGTCAGGATTTACTGGACAAAATCTATGATAAAACCTAGAAAACACATCAGTTGAGAATGGGTGAACTCGGATTGTGCTTTGTTGACAACAAAACCCAGACTTTGTAATAACAATGGAGTTAAGGTCAGATTGTGCAGGAGTGTATATGAGTCTTGATGCAACAAAAGAATATCGTCCTGGTATATAATCATCCTGACTCTCTGGAGCATAAAAGCTCTACCACCAGCCACATGACCTTGGTAAGCACCAAGGAGCGAAGTGAGGCCGAACAAGAGTGCGGTAAACTCACACACTTGGCCGTTCCAAGCAAACTGCAGAAAGTGGCGATTAGCAGGAAAGAGGAGGATGGTGAAATGGGTATCTTTGAGCACCAAACTCCCCATCTAATCGCCCAGTAAGAGATTATCCCTCAAAAGATAGACACACTTATTTTGAGGTGCTGATACACAAGCCACTGATTGAATGCTAACATTTATTAATTGTTGACAAATATTGTTCTTTTTCTCTAGGAGAAGCAAATTGCTAAGGAAAGCATTTGGTGCAGTAGTGAAGGAACAACTTCCCCTTTGTCTAGGTGGGAGCTTGCATCCAGAGAAATGAGGGGCCTGTCCTCCACAGATACAAATATAAGGTTGGGCCTCATGTTTTGAATGGGGGTGTCGTGGAACACCATGTGAAATCCTGAGGCAGTTTGTAACATCCAAGTGTCCCTGGTTATCTCCTTCCACCAGTTGTGGAAGACCAGAGGCAAACGATCCCTTACCTTTGGTGGGGAAGATCCTTACTTGAGGGCCCATCATGGGCATCCGCCGCTCAGCGGGATTTCCTCTGCCACCTCTATTTCACACACGGGTCAGTAAAAAGAAACAAATGGTCTCTGCTCTTGGAACTGGCATTGAGGTGGACCGTTACCCTGCCTCCTCTGAAAGGCTGGGGAATAGGGACAGCTAGAAGAACACCCCCTGCCTCTGACAGACCCTCCAAATACATGTTTATTGAACACTTTCTTATTGGATTGCTGGGCTTTGTCCAGCGAGGATAAGGTTGTAACAAATTTGGCCAATCACTTTATGAATAGATCTCCGAAAAAGCTTCAGCCCATGACTGGAGCCTCTCACACATTTGAGGTCAATTTTAATGAGAAGGGAACGTCTCACTCATCTTAGTAGAGTGTGTACAGGTTGCATTCCCAAGAACACATACCGTTCTCTGTGCCAAGCCAGACAGTACTCTAACCTTCTTGTGCATGGGCTTCCTACTACAATTACCCACATATTGGGCCATTTTAATCACTGGATCTCACTCTGCAGAACACATGTGGTAAATATCGTCCTGGTCTACCATGCCTTCAAATTCCATAGTCCCTAATCCACTACCACTACCACTACTGGAGTTGTCCAGCCTACAGCATTTCGGACAACCCTCCGGTCTCCAAGGTCTCCTGGTTCCTGGCTTATTATTCGAGTCAACCTTATCATTGTCACTGTATTCTTCCCCATCATTAGCTTCATGAGAAGTTCTCAACGGAGGGAGGTAAACCCTGTCTGGCGTGGAACACATGAATCTACTGGGGCATTGGCTCTGCGTTTTATGTACGCCAGTCTAAGCCTCTCAAAGGCGCCCAAAAGAGGGGAAGTGAGAGTTTTGGACTTTAACTTGCCCTATTGCAAGGTCTGGGGTGCCTCTTTGGGGCGTGGGGGAACTCAGTGCAGCCACCCGCAACAACTGTCTGCACAAGGGCCCTAAGGCCAAGGCCATAGCCCTCTGCAGGTTGGCATACACAAAAGTCTTCCTCGAGAGGGAAAGGGATTTGACACTCAGCCATCTCCTTTAAGTTCCTCTCACTCCTGGCTTTTGCCATTGCGGTCAGTACCAACAAATTGAAGGCCCGTATGCATTCAATGGATTTAGTGTGCAAGTAAAATAATAATAGGCTTGGCCTAGCCAGAATCTCCTAGACCTATGTTGGTGTAGAGAGAGTTCATAGGTGAAACAGGACCCAGCACTAAAGTGCATAGTCCTAGACAAACTGCAGGTTAGCTTAGAAAAAATGCTGTATCTGACAATAAGGCGCCAGGGGATTAGCACTTGTGCCGCTCTCCTCTCCTGCACTGGAGATCAAAGAAATGCGAGCCTCTTTCTCTGCACAGCGCTCCTGATGGTAAAGAATGGTAACCGCCCTTTGCAGTTCATCACCGCCCCAGGGAGGCAGCATGCATGAGGAGAGCAGGGGAAACGCCCCAACCAGGCCCAATAAGCGCTGAAGGGGGAAATCAGTAGAGAGGCCTCAACCAGACCCTATAAGCACGACAGCAGCGGCTGAGGATGCTGCAGTACTACTCGGCGGGCATGCTCTTGAGGATAAACCCAGCTCGGAGAAAAAGCAGCTTGGCGGGAGTCTAAGAATATGAAACTAACTGAAGCATGTTAGTACAGACAGTAAGTGTTTCAACAAGAAGATGAAAACTGATATCCTGTGACAAGCAGCTAGCACAAAAATAACATTCCCAAGGAAAACACTTATCTGGCTGCTGAGCAGAGAAGAACAAGGAAGTGCTGTTCCTTTGGGATGTTATCATTTGGTGCCCAGCTTACTTGATTGGTTAAACTCTGGAATATTTTTGCTGTGGACTCATGGGATTTGTAGTCCCTGTCAGTTGTGTTGTTTTAATATGAATCTTAGGCTGTTGAGCTAATAAAGGAGTAAGTTAAAAAGCATAATCTGAGCCTGCAGTCCTGAAATAGAATTCTATTGTGAGCTGTTATTCAGTCCAGCAACTCTCGACAGCAGTAATGCCGCAGTTATGGCTGTGCGCCTTTGGGATATGCCATGAAACATTCGATGAATGACAGTGTGAATAAATATAAACAGGAGTCAGCAAAAGGAAACCACACTTACAGCGATCTCTTGGTTTAGAAAACCGTGCAGCTAAGACCATACTGCTAGAGAACATTTAGTTCTGTACCAACGTATATGCAAAGAGTAAGCAATCTGCTCAGCTATAATGAACTGTCATGGGATTGCAGTTACATAATTATGTGACAGGCTGTTATAAATATCCCCCAAAAATACAATTATGCAGCAAAAGCATGTGTACCCACTTCAGAAACGCAGCCAAGTTACCTGCGGCCTTCGACTCAATTGGTAGTTCTAGCATGGAGTATTCATTAACAACTTTTGATTGTCTCTGTTTTCAAACAATCTTTCATGCCCAATATGGATATTATATTACACTAACTCTATTCCAAGTGTCTCCATCGAGTTGATTACAAGCGATCAGTAGTTCCCAAACACCTTCAGAGTAGCTCAAAGCCTGAGTTCATTTTATCAAAAACACAGGGTCACATTTCTCTTTTGAAGTTAAGGACATGTTGTGTTTATTTTACATTATTATCAGCAGGCTGCATTTAGCAGGGCCTGATAATGAGGAGTGCTCTGTCAGATTTATGATCCAGGCTGGGGTAGGGAGGTGAAGAACTGAAGCACTGAGGTATTTAACTCTTACATAAAAAAAAGTCCTTATCAACTCAATATTGGAGGGTGAGAATAAAATGGTATTTCTGAAAGCTTCTAAATGGGAGAAAATAAAAAGTTACCTTAATGATTAAGTTAACTCTTCATTTAACGCTCTCCCATTTCAAAGTGGTACATTTACAAACAGATCTCTTACTCCCAGTAGCCCGTATACACTGTGCCGTATTTATAACTGAAAAATAGTATTTTTTTTAAAAAATAGTAGAAATTTAAACTGAAGAAAATATTTCTATGAAATATTAAGTCTCAATGTTTTTCTTCACTTTCAAGTAAGCCAATACGTCTTAATGTTTTATGAAGCATGTTTCTTCTGTTTAAATTCCTCCCATTTAAACAAATGGCTGTATTTTTCTGTTATAAACATTGCAGTGTCTACAAGCCACTGGGAGAATATTTAAATGATGAGTTTTATGGAATCTATATAAACAAAGTTAACTGGTCAGTTTAATTGTCTTCCATTTCAAAGTGTCATCTTTACACACAGTAGGCATCTTGCTCCAAGTGGCTGGTAGACACAGTGCCATATTTATAACTGAAAAATAGAGCCATTATTTTAAATGGGAGAAATTTATAGTGCAGAAAAATGTTCCATATGTAGAAACATTTTGCAGAACATTGGTCTGAACTTTGATATCTCCCATTTGAGAAAAATGGTTGTATGTTTATGTTATACCTGTAACAGTGCCACACAAGATGAAAGGTATGTACCACAAGTACATACAACAAGGCTCTCAGTCACCCATACACACATATCCCATTCATACACATACATGTTCATACATCCCGAAAGACCTCGCTCTCACTGACACATTGCAGCCCTGCCATTGTGCCACTAGTCAAAGTATTTTGTTCAAACCATAGTATCTGGCTCTTTTGACATCAGGCTCAATTAAAGTCATCAAGGGTGGGCGTCTGGTAACAGTGCACGAGTTGCTTAGCATTCAGTAGCAAACAATGATTTTCTCTCATCAGAAATAGCTCTCACTACAGAAAAGGTTGGAGACCCCTGCTCTATACAATGTTAAGGTTAGGGCAGGCTTGATCGTCGGATGAAAAAGCTGCATATAAACATCTGCTGATGGCGGCTATAAACTAAAACAAAAGGCTGGTTGAATAAAAAAATGACTGGGTTGAACAAAATAATGTTATACGATTTTAAGGTTCTACTTGCATATGCTTGTCTTAAACTTGTGATATAATAGTCACTTTTACTTTGTAATTTATGGAATATGTATTTTTGTATCTTGGCTTTAAGTAAACACACAATTAACTAACAAACAACTACTAATTCAGGGTTGAGATAGACAGTTGCCCTTCCCAGGAAAAACTGTTTAATCGTTTTTAAAAATGCTTCTCTACCAACCCACACTAAAAAGAGAACATTTTTTTTTTTAAAAAGGCCCAACTCTTGGGTGCCCGCCACTCTGTTGCTTTAACCGCATGCGTGCGGGCGGAATTCCGCTCCTACGCTGAGATTTTTAAAAGCGCACTTTACGTGACGAGCTGGGCTCGTCATCAGCGTAGCAGGAGGCTACCTCATGACGAGCCCAGCTCGTCATCAGCGTCGAAGGGGTTAATGAAAAAGAAATACCACAACCTAACGTCAACACTTGTTTTCACATCTCTTTTGTGTTGATTAGGGTGGTGCCTCTGTCATTCAGAAGATGGTGCTCTGGCTAGCTCACCGAGGCTAGGTATGCTGTCTCAGACCTCGCCTTTATCACACCAAGCAACCAAGTGGCTGAAACAATGTATGCATCAGTGCCTCTGCTCCTGCAACCAACGTCCTATAAGGCTGCAGACTTGTCACCAGACTGCAGTTTTCCTCTGAACAGTTGGATGATCAATATTCTATGTCTATTGTCTCTTCCAAATTAACCCAAAAATGTATGAATTGACGAGTTGCTCTTAAATCACTTTACTTGTGGGGAACATAGGCCTCCACTATGCTATCTGCTTGTGATTGGCATACTTGCAAACTATTAACATGCATGCCAACGAGGCACTCTCAGTACCCGTTCATCACTCAAACAGATGCTCAGTGTCCCCATCGTCCACACTGCAGACCTCTGATCGAGGATCTATGTCCTGAATTGTGCAAAGATCTGAGTTCTGGGTAAAACTGCCACTTTACAAACATGCTACATAATTCACGTCTCCCATTACTCTGATGTTTCACAAGCAGGTGGAAACTCAAAGAACCATAGCAACATCTGTCGTGTTTTATGCTGCAGGCTTAACTGCGAATCATTTTTGGATCAAATGAGAAACCTGACCAACTGTTGGACTCAGATTTCATGCAGGGAGGCACACACCTTGATGGCAAGGAGTAGCAACTGAGTGTCATACAATGTGCAGCAAGGAAAATACCGCCAAAGGGAAACTGACATTAATACGGCAAGGAGTGGGGATCACAAAAACTGCCTGGCCTTATATCAAATCTGGAAGACGCTCTTTTAACCTTGTATTCATCACAGCTTCCAACAGATCCTACTTCTGAACATTCCGTTCTCTGAACACGTGTGCATTAACTGCAAGGTTTTGTGCACACTCGATGATGTGCATGTTCTTAGGTCAGTGATCAGCCAACCTGGCAAAACATACTGGAACAGGCAGCGTTCCCTAAATTAACTCACATAACTTGTACTACAGAAATGTTAAACAGGGAATTTTAGCAAACAATGATTCAGGATAGTACCAGGCCAGTTCTCTCTTGCAACACCCTAGAGCACGATCACAGCAACACAACACCATACTGCACAACTGTAAGGATGCTGAACAGCAACACACTACGTAGTAAAACAATGACTGAATACAGTTTAACAGGTGTTTCATAAAGTGAACGGTGGCAGCCCATACATCTGGAATTGGAAGCTCTGCAGCACACATTTAAAACCCAATGCTTCATTGTGGGGTGGACAATTACAAGGCATCTGTAGTGTAGCTCATGGCAAGTGCGGTTCATTGCTCTTTCTACAAACCAGTTTTCATCACAAATAGCAGGTTGGTGGAGGACAGGGGATCAGAATTACCAACAATTCACCACATATTCCCTTTGAGCTCACCAAAGCTATCTCAGAAGGAATTAGGTAAATTCTTACGCTATGAAGCAAAAATTCTGGTGACTAAGAAACGAATGTAAAATTCCTTCCTATTCACAAAGCTAGTCTACAGTGCCATAGCTAGAGTGCCAAGGGTCCTAACACAAGCAAGGAAATTGACCTTGTAGTTAAAAAAATATTAGTAAAAAACAGCCACAAATTTGAGTACAAATGGCCCTGCATTCCCCTTGTCCAGGGAGCCCCTATTGGAGAGCAATACCCCTGCTAGTCTGTCATCCACAAAGCTACATTGTATTGTAATGTATTGTAATTGCATTCGTATAGAGCTTACTACCCTTGACGAGGCGTCGAATCGCTTTTTTCGGCGAGTAGCACGCTACTCCGGGACCCATAGAGAATTAGTGTTGAATTAGTATAGTGAAACATGCAAGTATATTTTAAGTGGTTGCTAGGTTAGTCAGTTATTGGGATTGGGAAGGATAGCAGAAGGATCGAAGAGGAAAAAAGGTTTGTATTTATATAGCGCTTGTTACCCCTGGTGGGGTGTTGAAGCACGCTACTCCGAAAACCCATAAAGGATTAGTGGTGCTAGAGGAAGCCTAACGAAACAGGAAGTAGATATATTTACACAATCAGAATGCCACTTTATTGTAGAATTTTGCACTCTTTTGAAACATGTAACCCCACTGAGATTACTTCTCAGTCTGCCATAGATCATGTTTTCAGTCTGTAACCTCAGATGTTTATATACAAACAGCAATATACCCTCACGAAGGAAGTGAAGCCAAAACACAGTCTAAAGGACATTACATCACTATGCATGAATCGTCCTCAAACTAGCTACCTCTCCCCATCACCCGACTTAATGCTGTTCTTTGAACCTGTAAGCTCTCCGCTGCCTTTTGGTTGTGTTTGCACTATAGATACACCATATACCTGCATTGTTGTGTTCAGTTGTTGCCATGTACCGTCAGGGAGGAGATGTTCCAGATTGGAATATAGACTACTGTGGGAGCCTATAAAGGCAGGTAGAGGAAGTGTACGGCCAAGTGGAGCTCCAAACAAATAAAGCTGTGTATTCACGAAGCTGTGTCCAGCCATTTGTCCACAACACACATCCATCCAGGAAGCCATGGCTGAAACATTTGCTCAGAGATATTTCCAACTGTGCTGCACGACGCTTTCACAATTAACCAAAAAAGTTAGAACCATACGGAAATGGTTTCAAGAGGCTGGGGCACTCCGTGTGCAAGCTTAATATGAAGAGGATGTTGGCCGAGGTTGTGAAACCTTCCTTGCCCCGTCTGGATAACTTTGGCAAGAACATGAAGTATGTTCCACTTCACTTTTGAGAATCCCATTTGCGTTTAAAACAAGAGTACCAGCTAATTGTTTAACAGACGACTTCATTTAAATTCAGCGCGTCTAATGAAAAGTGGATTGCACTGTGGCATAACTATTTTGGTCAGCAAAACAAATTCTGAGCTGCTCCTTAAACAGAGTAAATACAATACTGACGTAAAAGAACAAATGACAACACCCACCTGACGAGTAATTAACCGAGTCAGCTCAGCGTCTGAAGCAACAGGCCAGTGTAGTCGGTTCCCTTGCAGTGGCCTCTACGTGGTGGGCGGAAATTTAGGGGCGGCTCCTCAGATTGAGCAGTGGTGCCCCACATAAAAAAGCTCCAAGCCAAAGCTTAAAAATAAAATGGTAATAATTATTACAACTTTCATTTTTCAGCAACCTACCCGTCCTGAACAAAGTGACAGGGTGGGGCGGAGCCAGTGCTGCCTAGTGGCAACAGCTTTAAAATACACATATTTCTTTGGCCGGCCGTCTTGTGACAGCCAGCCAGACATGAATATTTTAAACTTCTCTAACCCAGCTATCCTAGACGGCTGGGTTAGAGAAAGCGCAAGTCTCCAGTGCTCTTGAGAGCGCCGAGTGAGCCTGCTCCTACCAATCCAGGGGCTGCTTTCATGCTGGTGAGAGCAACGCCAAGATTGATATGGGGAGTTGGCTGGGTCCCATGGAAGAGAGACAACTGATGGAGGAGGACATATCGTCTCAAGGTAAATGTGTTTTATTATTATTGATTTTTTTCTGCATCCCCCCTGCCCCATCACCCTCGGTATATAGCAGACACCACTGCTGAAATTACCACAAAATGGTTTCACTTGTGTATGACAGTTTAAAACAGTTCAGGAAAAAACACTCTCAAATCTTAAATGAATAGACACGAAGACCATTGTAATGTACAAAAAAAAGGTCGCCTTTCTTCTTCACGGTACAAAATGCTGATGGAAGTAAAGTTTTCTTCTAAACTTTCTGCACCTTTTTTGGCTACCCCACTAAATAACATCTTGCTTCACCTATCTACATTCTTTCTCCTCCGCCCTAACATCAAACCTTCCACTCCAGCCTCTGTGTAATCAAGTCCACCCAATGGAATTGATAGAATACATTGATGTTAAGTCAGCCTCAGTTTCCTCTCTAAAGCAAAGGGAAGCCAGAATTCCTCGTTGACGGAGAACCACCTCATGATCCGGCACCAGCCCATATTTTTGTTTCTGTGTGAGTCATTGGAGTCTACAGTTCTCCTTGGACTTCACAGAACAAAATGAATGACAGTCAAGCCCCAGAGAACGCAAACTTCAGTGCAGGCTCTCACAGGTTGCTAATCTTCACATGCACATTATGGGCAGTGTTAGTAATCGGACAAACTGTTCTGTCCTGCGCTGCACAGCAGCGCACCCTTAACATGGAAAACTGCACCATAGTATGTAAAAATTGGATCTTCAAATCCTCGCATAAAAGCATATTTCTGATAAATTAACCGCATGCGTGCGGGCGGAATTCCGCTCGTACGCAGAGATTTTTAAAAGCGCATGTTACGTGACGAGCTGGGCTCGTCATCAGCGTAGCAGGAGGCTACCTCATGACGAGCCCAGCTCGTCATCAGCGTTGAAGGGGTTAGGGACATAGCCACTCAAACGTAACAAATTATTACAGTTGCATTCTGAATACGTGCTGTCAGAGCAAGCGTTAAAGGCAGGGCACGGAGTAAAACTGTAGTTGTAATTTAAACAAGGAAAAGGGAACGGTTTGTTCTTTCTTCTGATATGTTTTTTTTTAATAAAGAGTTCAGCAAAAAGGAGATATTTATTACGTTTATTTTTTTGCCACGCTATAGGTCGTTATAGGAAAGAAATTATTTCTACGTGTTTCAAGGCAGCATTTTTAATAATCGCCCGACAGCATGGGCTCAGCACTGCATCCTACGGCGACGACACCCAGCTCATCCTCTCACTCACGAAGAAGCCCGAAGACACCAGACTCTGTTTCCAGGAGTGAGTGAGGAACGTGGCTTCCTGGATGAAAGACAGCTGTCTGAAGCTCAACTCCGAGAAGACCGAGGTCCTCATCCTCGGACCCTGCACCTCCGCCTGGGACAACACCTGGTGGACCAATGCCCTCTGGGACCCATCCACTCCTACAGACCACGCACAAAACCTCCATCATCCTAGACTCCTCCCTCTCCATGTACCGCCAGATCAACGCCGTCACCTCCACCAGTTTCAACTGCCTACGCATCCTCCGCTAGACCTTCAAATGGATGCCCCCTGACTGCAGAAGAACTGTCACCCACACACTCATAACCAGCAGACTCGACTACGGCAACGCCCTATACGCCGACATCAACCAAACCCTTCTACACAAACTCTAAACCATCCAGAACACCACAGTCAAACTCATCCTCGAGACTCCGCGTCACGAACACATGACCCAACACCTACGAGACCTCCACTGGCTCCTGTTGAGAAGAGGGTCACCCTCAAACTCCTCACCCATACCTACAAAACCCTCAACAACATCGGACCAAAATACCTCAATGAGAGAGTGTCCTTTCACGTTCCAAAGAGGAACCTCAGCTCTGCCGACCTCACCCTGGGAGAGGTCCCCCCCATCCGCAGAAACAGAACAGGCGGGAGAGCCTTCTCCCACATCGCCGCAAAGACCTGGAAAGATCTCCCTGTGAACATCAGACGCTCCCCGACCATGCACACGTTCAGGAAGGACCTCAAGACCTGGCTCTTTGACTGATCCGGAGCTGCACACGTCTTGACCCACACAGGTGAGTAGCGCGCTATATAAACCCCTGAATGACTGATTGACCTGTAGACATTTCCAGAGGGCCATACCAATCTATCTGTTTGCCCATACTCATATGCTCCTGGAGAGGATTAAGACTTGTATGCAAAACACATTTTTTATTTTCAATGATTAACTTTGCAAACAACTCTCCCGGACAGTGATAGGCACATGCTTCGCCGCAAGCTTTTCGCCCTGAGCTTTGCGACATCGACGACCTGTCCATCATATGGAGAGGCACTTTACAATCTGCCACATATTATGAGGGTAGAATGAAGAGAAATAGATGGAACTTGGATTTCCTCTATAGGATTAGAAACCGCAAACTTGAGTTCCTGGATGAGTTGGTCACATTCAAAGAGAACTATAGAAAATCGGCGGCAGGCAACAGTGTCCTGCATGCCCTCAGCAGCCATCCTGATGCTGTGAAAAGTAATATTCCTTATGGGGAACTACTGAGGACAAAAAAGACCTGTAACTTTGCAGAGGCTTATGCTAAGGAACAGAATACCATGGTACAGGGATTCAGAGAGAGAGAATACTCAGAATGGGTTCTGGGGAAGGGGGAAGACCTGCATATGATTAAACTTTTGACAATATATGATTTCTTCCCTTTGGGGAAGAGAGGGGCTTCAATGGCATTTTTAGGGAACATTCCCCTAGATGGCATCTGCAGAGCAGCTACATGGTCTACACCGCACACATTCACAAAACACTATTGTGTAGATGTGCAAACTAAACAACAAGCTAATGTTGGCCAGGCTGTTCTTAAAACACTATTTCAAACTACTGCAACAGATAGGGGTGGTCGCCGCTAAGAGTGGGTACTGGTATGCAATCGATGCACAGTGTGTAATGCAGCTCATATGCCTCTCCGTTCTTGGCATGTAGACCTGCAGAGTTACACACGCCCACCTGCCTCCCCGGCTACCCTTGTCTGTTGCAGTATTATCTTAATTAGATACAGCTTACACGGCCATCCTTCTTTCTCTTGCAAAGCGCCATCATTTCCCTAATGGCGAAAAACAATCTGAGGATGCAGCCGATGCCCATGCGCAATGTGGTCCAAAGGAGGAGTCACCTATCTCGTGACTTCCAAAGAACTATTCAGGACAAAAACAAACTGCAAACATCCGGGCCCAACACTAGGTGGCGATCTATGCACAGTGTGTAATCTGCAGCTCATATGCCTCGAACATGCTATTTCACTCTATGCCATTACACTGTATGCCACTCCAATCTATGCTACTCCACTCTACGCAACTCCAGTGTACCACTCCATTCTACACTATTCCATTGGACGCCACTCCACTGTATGCTGTTACACTCTACCCCACTTCACTGTAGGCTACGCTACTATAAGCTATGCCAGTCTACATTACTCCACTCTACAATATTCCACTGTATGCCACTTCACGCCACTCCAATGTACACCACTCCGTTTTACGCTAGTCCATTGGACAACACTCCACTATATGCTATTTCACTCTACCCCACTCCAGGCTACATCACTTCACTCTATGATATTTCAACCTAGCCCACAAAACACCCCTTTAGTCTAAACTACTTCACTGTACCCCACTCCATTGCATGCTATCACACTATATGTTATTACACTTTAAGCTACTCCACTCTCCACTCTTCCACTTTATGCCACTACTTCAGTGTACTCTCCTTCACTCTGGTACACTCTATGCCACTTTAAAAGATTCTGCTCCACTCTATCCCTGTGCACACCACTATCCAAATCTGCAATCAACTCTATCCCTGTGCACTCTATTGTACAAGACTATACTCCGCTCTACAACTGTTTCCAACACTGTACAATGCAGCACTCCACTATACTGTATGAGACGCCACTTCAATTTATAACACTTTACTCAACTCTATGCTATACTACTTCAATGTATACCCCCCACTATGCGCTAATCTACGCTAATCCACTGTACCCTACACCACTCTATGCTACTCCACTTTACTGTAATCCAGTCTACGCCACTCCACCATACGACACAGTACGCAATTCTTTGTATGCCACTGCACCCCACTTTAATCCATTGTACTCTGACAGTACTCCACGCTACTCCACTGTATGCCACTCTTCTATAACACTGCATGCCAATCCACTCTACAACACTTTACTGTACACCACTTCACTCTACAAAAATCAACTAGACTGTATGCCACTCCCTAATCTACATCACTTCCCAATACTGTATGCTACACCACTCCACTCTACTGCACTCCACACCACAATAGTCTACGACATGCCACTCCACTCCACAATACTTTTCTCAACTCTACACTAACCCACTGCAGTGTACTCCACTCCAATATACTCCACTCTACTACACGTTATCCCACTCTATGCTGCTCCACTGTCCGACACTCTACTCCGCTGTATGCAACTCCACTCTACCACACTGTACTGCACTCTATGCCCATCCACCATATGCCACTGTGCTACACTGTATGAAACTTGACACCCCACTCTACTTCTCTCTACGACACACCACTTCACTCTACGACTCTCCTCCACTGTACTCCGGTTGACGATACGCCACTCATTGACACTCTACTTGGCCGTTTGACTCGCTACTCCAATGTACAACTCACTGCTCCAGTCTACGATACCCGTCTCCACTATATGAGAACCCATAACACTACACTATATAACACTTTTCTCCATTCCAATCTACAATACTCCACTCTGTGACAGTAGACTTTCCAACACTCTCCTTCATTGTACTGTGCGACACTCCACACAACTCTCCGCCTGCGTCACTCCACTGTACGACACTCCTTCACTGTACTACACCCCAATCAATGACAGTCCACATCGCGATTTGAAACACATTTTTATTAGAAAATAAAAACCAGTAACGTTGAATGATAAAAACAAAGGTAAGATGATAATTTATAGCTATAAATACCTTCTGTATTCTTTTTATACAAACCCTACTTAAAATACACAAACGATAACAAAATTTAAGTTATCATTATAACTTCAATTTATAATTTATGCACCACCTTCAAATTACTATAAATCGTGCACCTCAGAACACGGTAGTCACCTCCACACCACACTACATAAACTAAAACTTAAGCCTTCTCCACACACTGCATACTACATAACTTAGAGCAAATAGAGTTTTCTGCCCAGTTGCAACATATGACAATTAAAGCATGTCTCCACACAAGTACCCGAAGCATGTAAGAGAAAAATAAAGGGCTGATTTTGCAAATTTGTGCAAATTTTGGCTTGGTTTAAGGCTAAAGTACCACAGAGAAATTGGAAAGAAATCTGTATATGGGGACATCTTGTCTAAAAAAGTTTAAGTAGCAAGATCTAGTTAAACACAACAAAGAAAAGAAATGTTATCACAGAACAATTTAAGAGACAACAATTGTGTGCATGTTACCATCTCAGTACAGTTCAAAACAATGGTGCGCATTTTGTGCATCACTGAATGCACACCACCAAAAAGTGCACATGGCACACACAATTCAGTCATTCTGCATTCTGTATGGTTTTATTGTTTAAGTGACATTTTCTCCTCCTACAACCTTCTCCCGAAGCCACATACTTTCCAAACAGTGACATCAACAGCAGCCTACACTGCAGAGCCTGCTCATTCGAAAGGTTACGTATACATCCCAACAACAAACTGAGATTGGGTCCCTGATGAATAACAGCGGAGATTGTCAAACCTTTGCTCAATAACACTTGGCTATTTTAACTGTTGATATGGATGCTTTGGAGGCGGGTTGAAAGTGAATCGCACTTATCTAATGTATACCTTACCTCCATGATTGTAACTAATCTAAAGACGACGTACAGTCAGGCTATGAATTGCAAAACACTGAGCCTGGGGGAGGGTGGCCAAGATGGCAGAGCAAAGAGACGCTTCCTGCCATTGCTTTCACGGGCTGCCCATTTACGCCCAGTTCACCATGTCCTTGCAGCTGGGAAATACAGCAGTTATGGGCCAGAGACGTCGGGGACCGACGACAGCCCCTACCCTTAGTATTGTGCTGGGGGAGAGGAGTTGGGGTTCTGAGGCCCAGACCGCAAAGACTTGCAATGGGCCTATGCGGCGAGGAGCGGAGTGATGGCAGCCAAACTAAAGCGATGTCCCGGCTGGCATGGTCTGCAGGTAACGGGGGCACATGGATGCTGTCCAGGGTTCCCGGGAGGGTGTGCAGAGCCCACGGGCAGAGGCGTTCGGATGCCAGAGTGTCAGAGTGGTCTGGAGCATGAGGCCATGGTAGAAAGATGCCAAGCTTGCGGGGGACTCCGTGCCTGAAGTGGGGAGGGAATCGGGCTGCAGTGGAGCGTTGAGACCTCACCCATGGTCACAGGAGTGGAGGGGGGGGGCAGAAGATAACTGATACACAGGGGGCCTACCCACGAAAGGAAAACAGGTGCTGGCCTCCCAGGCAGGGCCCCAGTAAGGGCACCGTGTGGAGGCCGTGCCTGCTGACACATATCAAGGGGACATGCTGTAATGGAATAAGATAGTGCTACCCCTACACCTCCCCCTCGAAGGACCGCAGCGCTACATTTACCACTTCAAACCATGCTGCCCTACAAGAGTGAGGAATATTAAGGCAGCAAGAGGCATCAACTCGTCTTGTGCCCTCATATGCCCAGAGGAGATAGAATCACGGGGGGAGACATTATGTCCCCCAAAAGAGCCCCTGCCGAAGGTGCACTTTTGGCCTATCTAGATAAGTTCAAAACCAGCTCCGCGAACCAGGATATCGACCCCTCCTACCCCTCCGTGACACTCACAAAGTTGACTTCCTGGAAAGTCTATGCACCTTTAAAATGGAACTCTGGGATGAGCTGCGGCAAGACTTTACCAATGGCCTTGTGGAACTGTGCTCGGACCTGGAGGCCAAGATCGTCAACCTGCGAACTGATGTGGATTTGGTGGGGCAGCACGTCCTGGAGGCGCAGACCCGACTGGAAGCAGGCACGACTGCCCACAAAGCAACGGTGGAGAGATGTGTAGCCCTGGAGAAGCGGCTTTAAACCACTACAGACACTCCTGTAGAGAAAATATGCGGCTCAGGGTCCTTCGTGAAGAAGTCCAGGATGCCAGCCTCGAACACTTGGGGTTGGCATGCTACCCACCTTGCAGGGAGACAATCACACAGAGGTGAGGAATGACAGGGTTCATCAAGTGGGTCTCAAGAGACAGACCCCTCAACAGAGACCACAGGAGGCGCTAATTACATTTCATATCTCTCTAAAAAAGAAAATAATACTACAAACAGTCAGAAAAGTGGGTTAAATATGCTTCCAAGATTATTCAAAAAGACACAATTGATGGACGGAATGCAGAACAAATCAAAACATTCACCCCCAGTCACGAGATCTGGGTTACATCCATCCCTGGACCGGAAACAAGAATCCTAGGACCGGTTTCGGAGTTTCACCCCTCTTCAGCCAGGATAGCTTGATTCCAGTGGCACAGTGAGCCCAGGACCCACGTCTGGGCATACCTGGCGCACATAGGGCGAGAAAGCAAAAGACACACAATTGATGGACGGAATGCAGAACAAATCAAAACATTCACCCCCAGTCAAGAGATCTGGGTTACATCCATCATTCTTTTGCTCACTATACCACCCCAGATTAGACCTTGCCATATGCAAATCAGTCTTGACCCTTTGCCTCATGGGAATAGTCCTGCCCGAACTGCTAAGCCAGGTCCTCCCTGAATGTTTGCATTGTCAGCATTCCATCCATCATTTGTTTGCTGTAACACTTTGGGGGGGAGCACCGCTCTGGAGCAGGCAAAACTCACCACACGGAGTGACCCCTATAACAAAAGCTGGAGTTGCTCGGGGTGCAGAGCCACCCACGAAAGGGCTTATGGACTGTCGGAGAGGGAAGTCCTGGGTTATCAGCAACAGCTCGTCAATGACTTCGCTTTTGTGCAGGGTTAGCATGGCAATTATTTCTGACCATCACATCAGAGCAGATCAGATCCTTATGGCCTGCTCTGCCCGCATCCTCGGTTCAGAGCCAAGGTGGAATGGGGGTGGCCCTCCTTCCCCAAGCCAGAACCCACAAGTAGCTACTGCCCTACCATGAATACCAAGAAAAGCACTGGTACGATCAAAAACTTTAGCTCCGAGACTTAGATTCCTAACCCAAACAGGCCACCACATCATCCATAGCCTGGACACGGACAATGTTAAAAACTTTTCTTATTAGCAGGCCCTGCGGAGAGCAGGGGGAGACCAGTAGAACGGTCTCTCGTAGAGTGGCCTCACCTGATTGGTTCTCGCCCGGTTTGGTGGTGTGAGGCCGCACTGGCATGAGGGGAGGGTCTAGGAACGGCAGATGTCTGTGCCTGCCATTCAGTGGGCAGGGAGAAACACAAATTATGGCATCACAAACATGTAGTTCTTATCCTAAACTAATATTCATGTTAGTATGCTGATTTGTTTAAAAGGGGGAGTTTGTTCTGGGGGAAGGGACTGGCCCAATGTTCACCACAACCACTTAGCCTGATCAAACCAATGCTCGCCCCAATGCAAGAACTACCAGTTACCTCTAACTCAACAATGGGGCAGGTAACCTCACTTAACACGCGAGGTCTGAACTCTCCCAATAAACGGGGGCCAACTAGCATACAATTTGAGAGAGTGCCACAGACATTTGCCTCCAGGAAACCTACATCAAACGAAAAGACATGGGGATGTTGAAGCACAGGGCCTATCCCATGAGTTACCACTCCACAGCCAACACTAAACAAAGAGGGGTAGCCATATATATGAGGTGCACCCTCCCCATCACAAGGCCACAAAGACAGTAGATTCTTGATCTTGGTGGGGCACTGGAGAGTCACCCTCTTATGATAGCCACCTTGGATGCTCAGGATGCTTTCCTGGAGAGACTGGTAGGAGTAGCACGAGGAGAACTCATTATGACCGAGGACTTTAACTTGGTGTGGGACCCACATAGAGAGGGAGGGGGCGGGTGAGGGGGGACACGCTCCCATGCGGAAGCCTTCTCTAACAAACTCAAGAGGGCCCTAGGGCAGCTTGGTCTACTGGACACCTGTCGAGAGCTAAATGATGCTCAAACGACTTATACATTCTACTGACAAGCCCACCACACCCACTCATGAACAGATTATGTACTAGTGAGTAACTTCCTTATGGGACAGGTCAACTCAGCGGAGATTGGATCCATAGAAGTTTCGAAATAAAGCACCTGTCGCAGTCCAGCTTGATCTGGGAGTGAGAAGACTCCAAGGGAACTGGAGGTTTCACCCACCCCTACTCAGAAACACGGCCACCATGGATGACATAGGCTGACGTATAACAGAATACTTTGAGCATGAGGGGGAAAGGTGTCCATTGCTGTAGGTTTGGGATGTGTTTAAGGCAGTCATACGGGGGGCTCTTCATAGTGGCCCTGGCCAAGCGACCCAGACTCAGCAAACTTGAGGTGCAAAACCTAGAGCATGAGATCAATGACTTGTAGTAGGAACAGCGATGTCAGCCCTCCCATCACACGTGCCCTAGCAGCTTCTAGGGGCCAGCTACAGATACATTACACTAGCAAGGCTGAACTTGCCCTACTACACCTTTAAAAGCTGGCGTGTGAAGCAGGTAACAAAGTCGGCACCCGCCTAGCTCAAACCCTGAGGGGTAAAAAGAGATAGACTATGTAAAAACCCGGTAGACAACTCGGAGGCCACAATGACAGAAGACGAAGAACAGGTCTCCAATTAAAAAAAAATAATGCATCGCAAAGTCAACAATAATGACCCAGTAGCTATACCCGAGGCCACTAGAAAAATATTACTGTGCAGAATTTTCCATCTAATTATGGGTTCATGACACTGTCCACATATTCTAACCTTGGCTACTTAAATTGCTGGCTTCAAAACAAACTGTTTTTAGTTCAAACAGATCAATAGTTACTAAAAAAAAATGTGCCACATGTGGAGCACCACAGTGTCTGACACTTTGCAACTATTGGTTGGTCACTTTTCTGTCGTTAATTTCTGTGTCCTGACATTACCTAACGAGGTAAAACACTGGCGGGTGATGAGCTTTTTTATAGAGCATGGACAAAATCCTGAAGTATTTAAAAAGAGTAAGAATAAGAATACCTTTGTGATAAAATTCCTTTTTTTCATTATTTTTTCAAATTCATGTTATGCCACAGAACACTATCCTGTAAACAGAGCTTTAAGTAGGCCCTCCCTCTGGGTCTAAGACCAGGTAGTAATTAAAAACGGACACTGAAATGGGTCGCTATCGGTCCCTATATTTAGGACCTTAACTTACTCGCAAAACCACTGATCGATTTCTGAACAATGAATGTAAAAATGTTAAAGTAATCCATGGCAGCGACTTAGTTCCTGCTTATATTTCACATGTTGCTTAATCTTGCATTCCCTAGGAGTGATAGCTATTTCCAGGATAATCTGCCCCAGTATTTTTTCTGCTTAGCATACTATTCTTGCACTGTGCATACTTTGAACAAAGTCACCGCCAAGCAACAATACTGAGATCAGGAGTTGAGGTTGAAGGCAGTGCCAGTTTCTCAGAGTCCTCGTTAGTTGGTCAAAAATGAGTTCAGAATACATGGTCATCTAGTTCCTGGTCTCTCTATAGAGTGCACAGGGCAATGATCTATTCTAATTTAAATTGTAATTCTGTGCTAATTTGTGGGAAGGGAGTACACAATGCCAACATTTCTTTTGATAAACTTTATTCGATTCACATATTGTATCTTAACCCTTGCACTGCGTTTGTCAAGCAACGGCCGTCGCGAGCACTACCTCTGTAGTGCTGCGCACATCCGTTGGCCGACGCTGCCCCGCCCACTCCCCTAAACTGCTGCACAACGGCGGAATTGCCGCAGCTGTTAAGCGGATAAAAGTGAACATAATAAAGTACAATACAGTGTAATATGAGTACAAATAGTTTAAAAAACAAGGAGATAAAAATATAGATACAATTTAAGATACTGCAGCAATAATCTACTCACCCGATAACGATTTCTTATGAAAAATAGCCCGTAAAAATCGTGCTAAAACCACACATGTATACAGATTTGGAAATAGTACCGGTAAAACAACTGGTCTACATTCCTTAAAATCTAAAGTTTTCATTAATGGCTTAACAAAAGAATTTCTCAAATCCGCACAAAATTTGCAAAATAACAAAATATGCATGGTAGATTGTTTTGACATTTTGTCACAGGGGCAATACATTAGTTCATGTGACCAGTTATTGGTACTGGGAAAGCTCGTCAATCGGTGAAAAATATAAAGCCTAAAGCGTGCCAGAATAAATCTGTGTCAAAAAGAGTTCAGAATACATGGTCATCCATTTCCTGGCCTCTCTATAGAGTGCACAGGGCAATTGTCTTCTATTCTAATTACAATTGTAATTCTGTGCTAATTTGTGGGAAGGGAGCACACAATGCCAAAATGTTGACAGGGCGTAAGTAAAAGAAATGCAGTGCTTACAGCAGAGTGTGTGTGTTCGGGGGTGGTGAAGTGACGGAAATGCAAGAAAGTGCATTCAGGAGCGAGTGGAAACGGTGCTTAAAAGGAAAGAGATGAGGTGCAAAATATGCAGATGGATGAGATGTGTAAATTTTTTTATGTACCAACCCTATTTGGAGAGTCGGTAACCTATGACCGATTTGCAAAATAAGGTTTTCTAGTCGCTATTAGGAAGGAGCGTGTAAAGGGCACACCTTCCTAATAGCGACTCGAACTTGTATGTATGAATGTTTGAATGTTTATGACTGGGAATTCGGTCGCTAAACAATTCGCAGATTACCACCAATATCAAATTGGTGGTAAACCATTCCCCAGCGGGAAGGGGCTCCTAAAGGACCCCTTTGTGAATGGGGGCACCCACATCTTTTAGAGCAGGCAGTGGTCCCACGGACCTCAACCCACTATTAAAAAAAAAAAAAGAAAGCAGTCACAGACATGATGGTCTGCTAACCCCAGCAGGCCACCATTGCTGCCCATTCTCAACAGGCCGCAAAATGCTACCTGCCTCGCATATATTGATGAGGCAGGTCCTTTGCTACCCACATGGGAATCGCAAACAGTGTCTGAGACTCTGTTGTACATAAGGTTTTGCTACTCGTAAATTACGATTCAATAAAAAACGCAATTTGTGAGACACAAAATCAGATGGTCGTACATGTGGCCCCTATGTGACTCCCAAAATAAATGGACATGTGAGACGATGGTGCATGTATATTATGATACTGCATAATTCAATCAGCCATGCCTCATAATGTGGTTCTTTAGTCATAATTCCAGTGCTGGTGCTTACAGTTAAAAAAAAGTCACGTCATTAAAATATGTATTTTCCGATTGATCATTATTTATGATGTATCTGATAAAACTGCAAAAAGTTTTCATGTCGATGGTTAGTCAAATATTGTGAATTAACATTCAAATTACTATAATTTGTTTCCTGCAACATGGCAAAAACTGCTGCAAAGATTAACACCAAAACCTTGCTCGAAGATAGAGCGTGCACCAACATAATGGACTGGTGGACATCTGCTCAGTAATGGTGGAGTGGTGTGTGAGAATCCAGAGAGTTTCACCACAAACACCGCCCCCCCCCCCCCCCGAAAAAAAATATATATAGATGTATACATATATATATTAAAGTCCCATATTAACTGCTTTCTTTACTGTCCTCGTTGTAGAGAAATCATATACGCTCTGACATTGTACAGTAATATGTGATGTTAACCCCTTCCGTGCTCCTGTCGGCTGTCGCGAGCACTACCTCGCTGGTGCTGCCGACGCGGCCCCGCCCACTCTGTGGAACGCCTGCACTGCGGCAAATTAATTGCCAGGGTAAACGGGTTACAAAAACCAGAAAGTTCAATTTAAAAAAATGCATGGGCCGTAAAATAACATTAGTTTTTGCTTTCACATAATTTTTGGTAGAAATGAACATGCAGAGAAAGCACACTTTACAGATAGCACAAGGAGAAGGACCCACTTGGTTCTTAAATGCAGACAATTGTTCAAGAATGTGATAATTCATGTCTCAACACTGCTCGCCACATCTCGTGCTGGGTACCTTTAGGAAGGCCCGGATAAATTGGTTCCAAAATCAATGCAGAATGTTTTGACATTTTTAGATAGACTGGACTGCGCTCTTACTTGTTTTGGCACGTAAACCAGATTACCAAAGGTATCTACACAAACGCGCCACAGGTTTACTTATAAACCTGTTTTGCAGACCACAATATCACTTTACCTTAAACTCACGCTGGACAAATTACAGACGGAAATGACTGCTCACCATTTTACGGCCAGATGGGCGCGCAAGACAAATATGCACGTGTATAGCAGATATATCATCTCGATCTGTGATTCTAGTGAGTCAGGCTGCAGGGCATGGAGCAGAAACTCCCTTACTTTATACATCCGTAAAATAAGTAGGTTGATTGGGAGAGGCCCAGCTAGCTACAAGGTGAATATACAGTTTTTACCACTCATCATTTTCTAGAACAGATTTTCTCAGTGGAGAGTAGTAAAACTCACTAAGAATTTACAAAAATATTGAGGGGTACTGGATACAGAATTAAGACAAGTTATCCCCCTGAGACCGCAAATTACATTTAGAAAAGTCAAATCTTTACAAAGTATGTTAAGCCCTAGTGACACCATCAGGTAAAAAGATCCCTCTAAAACAAGGTGGTTACCAATGCTACCTGTTGGTTTCTTTGAATGTGGATGTTGTGTCTGTTGTAAATATGTAATGGACAAAAGTACAGATTTTTATACTCTTAACAAGAAGTACTCTAATGTGTAATTTATGAACTGTAATTCATCCTTTTGCGTGTACATAGTGCTCTGCTCCTGTTGTAATATGTGGGCTTCAAAAAAATTTTTTTTATAACACAGTGGAAAGAACATATGAGACCATTAAACAATAACGATATGCCACACCCAGTTGCCAATAATTTTTGGTCAGAACATAGAATTAGTGACATTGTGAATATATAGCTTCTACGGATCCAGCAGATAACGGTAGATAGACAGGGTGTGATGGAGTCCTTGCTCTGTGAAGATGTGAAACGAGATGGATTGATAAATTGAAGTGTGTGGAGCTGGGCCTCAATATTGATAGGGAATTGCATATGTTTTTGTCTAATTAGGTCATTATTGTCAGGTGATCCCCTTTTGTCTGTTGGATCTAAAGTTGATAATAGTCTGGATAGCTTTCTATCACACTTTTTGTGGACTGTGGAGGATGGCAATGTGTGTTCAAGATATTGGAGTGTGTAATCAATCGGATCTAAAAAATCTGAAGATCTGGGAACTAACATAACAGAGGAGGAATGGGTGGACCATTTCAGGGCTATCTTTGAAAGCACAACATCTGTCCCCGTGACTCAAACTCAGAGCGAGGAAATTAGATCATATTTACAGCACAAGAGATGGAAAACAGTATTAATAATCTTACTTGTAAAAAGGCTCCAGGCCCCGATGGTGTTCCACCTGATCTCTACAAATCCAACTTATCCCTGTGGGTGCAAGTCTTGGTGGCAGTGTTGAATGCAGCAGTAAAGGCTGGTTGCCCTGAATCTTGGGGATTGTCTACAATAGTCCCTGTGTTTAAAAAGGGGGATAGAAATTGTACAACGAATTACAGACCCATCTCCTTGATTGACTCAGTTGTCAAAGTTGTAGGGGGAATAGTGTTGAACAGATTGAGTGCTTGGGCCGAAGAAAATAATATTATATCAGAAGTACAGTATGGGTTTTGCCCGGGAAGATCTACTGTGGCCCAATGTGTCAATCTACATCTCATACTGGGAAAATACACTGTAGCTCGAGTAGGAACAATCTACATGGCATTCATGGACCTATCCTCAGCCTTTGACTGTATTAATCGGGAGGGGCTGTGGGGGTCCATGAATGCCATGGGGGTTGATGCTAACCTGGTTGATTTCCTGAGAGATCTCCATAAAGAGACAAAGGCAAACGTTAGGTATTCGCAAGACTTAAGGGTTTCAAGGGATT
The DNA here is from genome assembly GCF_964261635.1 of Lissotriton helveticus. NCBI lineage: Eukaryota > Metazoa > Chordata > Amphibia > Caudata > Salamandridae > Lissotriton > Lissotriton helveticus. The sequence goes on along the minus strand of NC_136059.1, from coordinate 1,351,757,026 downwards.
TTAACATAGAAAGGGGGGTACGTCAGGGCTGTATCCTAGCCCCCTTTCTTTTTAACCTTTATATAAATGATTTGGAACGAACCCTGCAGGCAACTGGGGTGGACTATCCGTATGTGGGCTATAGGGGGCTGCCCGTCTTGCTATACGCAGACGACGCGGTTCTCCTAGCACCCACCCCCAAAAGCCTCCAAGTTCTGCTAAATACATTTCGGGGGTTTATGGCAGAAAGAGATCTGGCCATAAACAATGCAAAATCTTTTATAATGCTGGTAGGGCCTGGATCTAAGCGCAAATACCCATTAATGGTAAATGGATTGAGAGTGCCAACAACCTCTACCTTCTCGTACCTGGGCGTTCTCCTAGACGAGAGACAAAACTGGGCCCCCTTGACTAAGAAGAAGCGGGGGGGAGGTGACTAGGAGCAATGCTGCAATTCTTAACTTTGCGAGCAAGATGGGCAATCGCCCAGTTGCAGCAATGTTGAAAATTTACCAAGCCAGGAGTGTAGCTATAGCCACATACGGGAGTGAGGTGTGGGGGTACACCAGAGCGGAAGGGATTCAGGTAGCCGAAAATACCTTCCTAAAACAACTGCTGGGGGTCCCCCGAGGGACATCAAACTTCTCCGTTCATGAAGAAACTGGTATTCAATACATTAGCGACACCCTTGGCTTGCGCCCCATGCTCTTCTGGCTAAAAAGCTGGCTAAACAAAGATCTCGTTCTCACACACAAAATATACAGGGATCTGCTGAACTTGGACCACATGTCAAATACCATGGTTCAAATACTTAATGAGATCGTTTAACGAGTTGGGTCGCCTGGACCTTTTCTTAACCCCAAAGGAAGATGTGGCCTCTGTAAAGGAATCTTATTTAGAGCGTAAGCTGATCAAGCGTGAGGAGCAGGAACTCCAGAAATCTGGAGCACGCAGACATCTGATGCTCAAAACCTCTCCAGGAATGGAGGAATACCTAGCATGGCCTCTATCAATGCACGAAAGATTTCTGCTAGTAAGGTTTAGATTGGATTATTTTCACCTTTTACTGGCAGTACCTAGGGGGAGCCACAAAGGACAGGTGTTAGCACCCTGTGGCTGCGACAACCTGTCTCCATAGGATCTGTTAAACTTTGTCCTTTTTTGCAACTTTTATATGGCCCCCCGCAGATTGTTTTTAAAATCCCTTTTAAAAAAAGCTAAATTTTTCACAGGCACGCCCAGCTTTGTTTTACCTGCAATTGTTAAAACCCGACTGTTAACCGATGATTGTAGGGTTTTTAAAATGCTCTTTAAAATACAGAAAAGGTCTGGATTTTAATTGACTAGGATAAAATGTATTATTATGAATTGTTTTTAACTTTATATATTGCCTTTTATGCCCTTACTAAATGTGTACTGACTCTATTGAACTCATGTAATCTGATCCGTGATGCCCATTTTTAAACTTGTATGTTCACTTGTGCAAATGTAACTTTTATGGTTCTCATTTTTGAAGCCGAATAAAGTTTAAATAAATGAAATCTGATCTGAAGATTTTTTTATTGGGTTTTAGTGAGTTTGCATTTTGTTGATCTCTGTTCTTTTCAATAGACAATAGTTAAGAAATTAGTGAATGACATAACGGTTATGCTACAGCACTGAGCCACTGATTTTTGTTAGGTTAGGTTTTTGGGAATTGGTTATGGCTGCTGACCATGCCCCTCACTATTGCTATGTAGTTGGAATTCATGGCTATACAGTTGAACTGATAGCTTTGTTGCACGGAAAGTTGTAGCATACATTAGTTGTGCAGACCTAGGACAATAGATACAGGAGTTCAAGGCTAACCCAGGATGGGTGTACAATATAATTTGGATAGGTTGAAAAACTTGGTTTTATTGAAGGATATTGGAGTACTATTACTATGTGAATCAAATACTGACATGGTATTGATCAATTTTTGATTTTTTTATTCTTTTGACTGGACTTAGTTTTGGACTTGGATAAATCGGGTTTAAATCATTCTTTGTGGTTTGGTTAATTGCATCAGATTTCTGTAATCAAGTAATTCCTTTTGTTTGTTTTTTAACACACAAGCTGTTTGAAGACTGTGACAACCCACCATGATCATGATTTGGTACTGAGCACCAGGATCATCAGGTTGACGACATGTCCAATGAATAGTGAGTTCGAACAAAACCTATGGGCATAAATAGATCAATGGAAATGCTTTTCCTCCCAGTTTTAACGTTTACTCTATCAGTAGCTGTTCCATTAAAATACCTTTCCTTTCGATCATTTTAAAAGTGTGCTTGATAATATTTGGAAGTGTGAAGTAGTGTCATTTTAAAGATTTTGCTGTCGCAATCTAAAACAGAGTAATGGGTTTAATGACTGTTGTATCTGAGGTAATGTTGTGACCGCTTTAAGAGAGTTTTGCCAGCGAGTTAGTTGTGTTGGCCTATTGGCTGATTCAAAAATGTTGGTTGTTAAGGTTAATAATGACTGGCGCAACCGCTATTTAAGCAGTGTTTGTGAGAGGCTCCTTGCCCTTCATTCAGTGGGAGATGCTGGACAGTGAAGGTCATACTCGCTTCGCTCTCTTTGTGAATGGCCTTTAGTATATGAAGATTTTGCTTATGTGTTTCAATTATCTTGTAAACTTTGGTCTTGATGTCATCTTATTTTCTTCAGAAATCGTTACATCAAATCATGGGAGTATGGAGAAAATAACTTCCAAGTTTAATCCACCTGTGTGTAATTCGATTTATGAATGGAAGATTAGAAGTTTTTGGTATGTGTATATTTTTTCGGATTTCTTCACTTGCATGACTGAGTTAGTCTTCAACATGCACACTTGAAGTGAGGTTTTATATTGTTCACTCTATAGTTGTTATGGTCATGGTGGTGCTTTTGGGCTCTTGCAACTAATGCTATTTTTTCTTTGCCCCTTTATATGGATGATACAACTAGGAATATATTAATTTGGCTTTGACTTATCGCTTTTACATTGTTACATTTGCTTTTTTCTAGTGCTGATATGAGTATTTGAAAGGGAGAATTCAGAGTTTCCTTATTATGATAGTTTTTTTAATCTGCTCTGGAAGTTTTTGTTAATCAGTCTCTGGCTGAACTGTAATTAGGATCTACAAGTTTTGCATTTCAAAGATATGAATTTAGTTTGCTCTGCATTTGCTTCTCTATGCAAGGAGTTGTAAAAAGTTGAAAAAGTGTCTTGCCAATAAATGTACTCATTGTCTTCTCCTCGAGCTGTACAAGTTGCTAAATATATTTCTACTTACAAATTTCAGGGGTCCATGTGCCCACGAGCCAGAGGAATGGGGGACTTGCGCTAGAAATATATCTCCGAGATAGGAAGAACACGTTCTCTATATTTATTTTTACTGTTATGGGGAACTGAAACCTTGCGTTTTAATCTATATAGAAAACAATTATATGTCTTACATTTTTCACTAGAGGCTATCTGAGAAAACCTCTGCATTAGAAGCTATGTCCTTTTCAGGGCAGAAGAGGCAGCTAGACTAAAGCCATCGTGACGTGCATATAAATGAAGTCTCTCTGGACACGTTTCTAGACTCTTATAAAACTCCATGAACAAGGTGTTTACCACGGATTCATATACTGTGTACTTACTGTTGTTCCACCTGTATAATGATGTATAAGAGTAATGTTCATTGATACATGTATTTGTCTGTTATAATATGTACACTGCAAAGTTCTGGTGATCTGGGGCCAACATAGACCTAGAATTACTAAAGCGATGATACAGCCCGGCTAGCCACTCCTCTTCCTTCCCTTTTCTTATCTCCCCAGTCTTTCTCTTTCTCTTGCCTGTCCTTTTTTCTCCTTTCACTGATCGCTTGGGTTAATCTCATGTCATTCACAAAGGCGCCTTACCGTCACTTTATGACTACTTATGTAAAACGTTGCCTTGGTTACCCTATGCTTACCCTGAGTTAAGCTTTCTGTATTCCTTGTAAAAACCAATAAAGTATTTTGAAATGGAAAAAAAAGGAAGAACAATCTGATGACCTCTTAAATGCCATGCCTGGTCTCCATACGATCATCTGTAACCCGGATAATTAATGTTAACTGTATCCTTTCTTACAATTGGAGCAATTGCATTCCTCGCAAAATAGAAAGCAAGTGATTTCTCAAAGTTGTTTCAATGACTGCACCCATGCAGGCTTCTGAAGCGGTTACATTCTGATGCCGACTTTGGCTGTTTCAATATACAGCCTGCGTTAAAGTAGATCAGTTCGGCTCAAATGATCAATTAATAATGAAAGTGGCCCAATGTCTGCCTTCCAAGAGGAATTTACCCCTGCTCTTCAATCTCACATGATAGTTAAAGAGAAAAATGTTGCCATTGAGTACTCCTAATGTTTCTTCATTACCTTTGGCAGCTAGGGCAGTCCGTATTTATATTAAATCTATTTCGTTAGGTTGCACATATGGATCAAAAAAGTGCTTATTGAAGTAATTCAATTCAAACTAACTTTATTTTGGCTGTCAAAGTTATAAAAGTGCATACAAGAAGCATTATATTATTCAAGCAGCAGACTTGGAATAAAACAACAGCTTAAATGCATCACCCAATTAATTGACTATGTTTAGACTTTAATTTTAGAAACAGGTCTTACAGGATTATTTAGGTAGCTATAAGCATGCAACGTGATGCACATTAATTCTGAACACTAATTATAATAATATATATTATTTTTATATTTTCGTAAACTCAGCCTTGGTATTCAGCCAAGAAACATGACACTGAACACTAAGCCAAGTGCGGTCATTCCTTTGATCAACGCAAATTATTTGCTTGGGAATTAAGTTTGGAGAAGGTTTGTAATCAGGATTGTATTCTACTACAGCATTTGTACAGCGCCTCAATCTCAAGAAGACACTTGTAGGTGGACAAGTCAAAGGCTACTGAGTTCAGTGTACATGATTGGCAAATAATTTTCGAATGGCCTACCTGGAAAGAAGATTTGATTTTGTGTGTGGTTATCAAAGGATTGTTCCAAATATATGACATGGTGAACCTCTAGCTATGCTGAAGTAATGAGTGAAGCAAAGAGGTTTAGGAGAAATATAGTCACACTGAAAATATTACCCATTGTCAAATAAGAGTCTACTTCCTTTGTTGTACGTGGCTGAAAACTAGTCTATAGAGTGGCTATGTGGGAAGTGTTTTAATATCGTGCATGAGGTCTCCAGGGGTGCTCCAATCTTTTCTGCAAACTTGTGATGGCACTTCACAATTTTTATATGAGTGAAGCACTAAAATGTAAAAGTCAAAACACTGGATTTGTATATAACTGCAGTCTACTGAGTAGCTATCCCAATGGTTGGTTGGTGGGGTGTTAATTTTTGGTCCAGACGAAGTCGTACTAGGCGTGACTCCGGATTAAGAGCCAGAGCCACATATGATTTAGTTACTCTCTTTTAGGATGGCTTTTAACATTTACTCTACAATCGAGAAGGATAGAAATTGACCCTGGACTCTTGACTACCTCTTGTTGGATGCATTTTAAATGGTGGCTGCATCCCAGTATCAGTAGTCAATAAATAGAAAAGATACAGTGGTTAGAACACTCTTTCAGCTTTGTAAAGAAGCGGTAATAAGATAAATATTTATTCTGGTTCCAGCATAACACACCCTAGCAGCTCATTCTCTGTACAAGTCCTGCTATCCTTGTTTTCACTTTATTACTATAGATCTATTGGAATTCAATCAAACAAAACCAATATACACATCTTCTAACCTTAACAAAACAAAAACAAGCTCAGGTAAAAAAGAAAGAAGAATTGTTAAAAATAATTAAGATTCAGAAAACAAGAACAAAAATAAACAGTTGAGTACTACTATGAAAACTAGTAATGTCCTCATTCAACTGAAAGGGTTGACAGAATTACAAATGTTGAACAATAACATATATTAAGTCTCTATCAAATGGTAAAAAAGCCCAATCTAATTCAGCCCTGTAAAACTCAAAGAGGTGTTTCTGTACCACACCGAACTTGGTTTAATTCATTAGTGCATTCTAATCCTAAATACAGCAATCAACTTCTCTGTTTTCCCTAGTTCTTGACTATGTTGGAATTAAAATAGCCATTACATTTTGCCATTTTTTTCAAAATGTCACACTTTAACCATCACTTACCCTGGTTGCATTGGTAAATATTTTTTCTTTCTGAAATGAAACATTAAACTTACTGCACTTGCCTATCTTTTCTTTGTTTTTTATCATGATCCAATCACTTTTGCTTAAATTCACTTCCTTCACTCCAAGTCTGTGATCATCATAATTTTCATATTGATTCTAAGCGTTAAGAATGTTCCCCTTAACCCTATCCATAGATGTTGCCCTTTGTCATGTGTTTCACCCACACAAGATTGTCTGTAGTAAATAGATCTCTCCTTTTTAAACACTTTAAAGGGCTAGGGCTGGTCACAGTAGGAGATTTGCTATTTTCTCAGCAGTCTGCAGACAAAAATACTATCTTTGGATGTGGCAGGCCTCCGTTCGAAAATGGTTCAACCCAATTGGAAATTATTCGTAGAAGTGCATCATATATGGTTACTACAGGATGTACACAAAAAAAAGAAGGTGCACTCCAAGCAGAGTCGATATACTCAATTTGAAAATTCTTCTTTTATTCGTATTCGTTTTTTCATTAAAGAGGCCCAGCCAACGCGTTTTTTCCCCTAGTGCCATGGGAACTTCATCAGGGCTAATTCACAATGCCCGTAGGTATAGGTTACTTGTACCAGGAATGCAAATATCTTCAAAAAGACGTTACCGAATTCTGGTTTGTCCAAAAGTTTTTTTATATATATCCTGCAGTATAGGGGTGCATCCTTCCTAATGTAGGCACCGCGTCCACTTATCAATAACTCGTCCGCAATTATCACGGATCAATTTCTGTAATCATAGTATCGCACCCTATATCCCGAAATCCGGCGTCTTCCTAAGTCTTGCGACGGCGTCCACTATATCAATGGGTCGCCCGTAGTCGTGTAAGGGTTTGTTTCACCTTAAATCAGTACTACGAAAGTAAATGGAAACTTACTATGCGATTAAAATGATGTTTCATGCCACATAGCGACCTTTTTTAATCTGACTTATTTGATACTCCACTCCTTGATGTTCCTACCACATAACTGTTTCTTTTAATATCAACCTCAGAAGACTGGCTTCTACTATGTAAGTGCAGATTTGCAATTTAGAGGGTTCAGGTGTAAGGCAGTAGAAAAACCAGTGCATCCATAAATTATAGAAAGAGGTGTAACTAATAAAGTCTGTCCGACTATTCATCGTCTGGGTCTCACTTTCATTGGTGTGGTTTAGAAGATTTCATTGGTGTGCTGATCCAATTTTCTTCCTTGTAACTTGCCTTTATCATGTAGTCGGACCTCAAATAAAATATTAAAATGCCAACATTTTGCAAGGAAGAGAGGAGCACACATTTCAACTGAAAAGTCCATTTAGCCCAAGCCAAGTCCATAAGAGTAACAAACAAAGAGGGCAACAGGTCTAGCAAAGTAGTAACTGCTTCTTTGAGGTAATGCGGCTTAATACAGGGAGTTACACCTCAGTGAAAGTACTCTACTTAGGTGTGAAACTTTGCCATGAACAATCACTTATAAAAGACATTTTGAAACTTTAAAAAAATATTGTTTTTTTTGCAGGGAATACAAAAACATTGGTGTGATCCTCTGTACACAAAAACGGAAGCATCAATTACTTCCCTTATACACAGCAGCACAAGGTTGTGGCTTACTAACTTCAAGTACAAACAGCTTATCTATAAGTTCTTAGCACTGCTTCAGGGCAATCTGGAATATTCACTTCATACCTTCCTCCCCACACACTTTTTCAAACTTTCGGGGGATATGTTAAATTGTTTTAAAACTTTTCTATGCTTACTATTTATGAAGCAAGGTTTCATACTCCAAGAGACTTGCTCGAATTCAATCCTCTCGAAATAATATATAACCTACTAATCAACATGTTTTGTATTACTAATAATTGCACCACACGACATTTATAGTATCTAGGGGAAGCTCGCCTATGTGCTTTTACGAACAGTAACCCGAGTGTCTAAAAATGGCCGCCGAAAACTCGGGAACTCTTCTGCGCATGCGTCTACTACATCTACGTGGTGTGATGTCTTCCGCTTTTGGTGGGAATTTCTTGCAGCTGCACACTAGTATTAAAGATGGGCGCTTCATGTCTCATACTAAAGCACTTGCTCCTGCTTTAACTAAACTTTGTTTGTTCTGCTTAACTATTAATGATTTAGTTAAAATAAAGTAATGGGAATAGAGTAGAGATGAGTGGTATACAGTGCATTCATTTATTCTTGCATTCTAATGTATTTCTCTTTGACTTTATTATTAGCTCGTATTTGGGCCTGCAGAGTGACTTGTAACACCATATTGAATCTGAACTGCGCACGAGCCAAAGAACCAAGAGTCCTCGAGCAATGGCATTGAACTAATGCCAATGACAGTCTTGCCTGCGATGCGCCTGGGAACTCGACCCAGTGAACTTCCAAAAGGAAGGGAAAGCACAAAACATTATACATTGTATCTTAAATTGAAATAGCACACATATAAAATAAACTTCCCACCCGCACTCACAAAGAAAGCCACCAAACGCTTTAAACACAACTTCCTGAGGTCCCACCCTGAAACACCTTTTGTCGACACCTACTTCTCACCGGTAAATGGATCCCTGAACACTGATATCATCTTCCACACCGCACGCAGAGCTCAATGGAGAAAAGCGTTCCTTTTCTTACTCAACGTCTCCACCATCAGGAAATCCGCTCATGGACTAACACTCTCAATCGCACCATCCAAACTCTTCCCAGGCAGTACAGCCATTACTATCTACAATAACGGGATTGTCCTAATTCAATCCACAGACAGGAACCTGGATCTACTCGACAACCTGTTCCCCACTTTCAAGGAGCACCTCTCCAACCGCCGGACCTCCACACATACTCCAATCCAACTGAACCAGAACTCCTCACCTCCAACTAACGTCTCAGAACGACGCCGGACCTCCACACATACTCCCATCCAACTGAACCAGAACCCCTCACTTCCAACTAACGTCTCAGAACGACCCACCGCCTCTGACCCTCACAACTCAACTCTATCCCTTCCCAAACCCCCCCACTTTCTCCACCCCCGCCACTACCTACACTCCCGCCGCTCCTAGCTCCCCCTCCTGCCTTGACCGCTCTCCCCCCACTCCCTGCTCCCTCCCTCCTGGCCCCCACTCCTCCCTCAACATCTCCCCCCCACCCTCTGCACTCAAACTACTCCTGACATACACCCCTCCATCATCATCTCCCCCTCCCTCAACATCGCCCCCCCCCCACTCCCTGCACTCCTGCTACTCCTAGCCTTCACTCCTCCCTCAACAGCTCCCCCTCCATTCTATGCACTCAACACATTCCTGACCTACACCCCTCCCTCAACATTGCCCCCCCACCCCCTGCACTCCCGCCACTCCTAGCCCTCACTCTTCCCTCAACCTTTCCCCCCCACCCTTAGCACTCCCGCCACTCCTGGTCCCCACTCTTCCCTCAACATCGCCCCCCCCACTCTCACCCCTCATTACCACACTTGCACCCCCGCAACGACCAGTCTCAACACGTCTCGCAATTGCCTCACCCCCCCTGTCATTGATTACCCTTCCAATAACTAACTCCGTACCCAACGGCACGCTGGACACAATCATGACCACCCTCCTCCAAGTGAAAGAAGAACTCCACACGCTCAAAGAGCTACTCCTCACGCACACCGAGCACCCCCCCACACCACCACCTCTCAACTAATCAACAACCCCCCCTCACATCCTAGACACCCCTTACATGGGACCTCTATCTCCTCTCGCAATATCTCCTCTCGCAATACCTCCAACGGGCCCCAGCGCACTAACAAGACACATCCCACTCGCGCCTTACATTGGACCTCTATCCCCTCTCGCAATACCGCCAACCGCCCCCAGCGCGCTATCAAGACTCTCTCGGACCGCGACATACACACCCTTCTCAGCACATATGTCCCGGCAACCCAAAAACGCTTAGCCACCATCAACATATCCATTCCTACGATTCTCTCCAACCCTATCAGGCACCCCACGCGTAGCAACAGAGGCTCTGTTCCCAACAACCTCACTAAAGTTCCTCTCACTATAGACCCCTCCACCTCCCCTTGCACCCCCAGACTCAAATGCACACTTCTCAACTGTAGATCGGCCCAAAAACACTTGTCGGAGGTCGCTGACCTCATCTTGTCTATGGACCTTGACCTGGCCATACTAACGGAGACATGGTTAACTGAATCCTCCAATCCTATCATGGATATCCTAGTCCCCCCCAACTACTGCATCACTAGACTTGACAGGTCCAACAAGACAGGTGGCGGAATCGCCTGCATTTACAAGAGCAACCTCTCTATTAATAAGGTCACCGCCCCTTCTCTTACCTCCTGTGAATACTTCTGCATTGATGTCATCAGTGAGAACAAACCTGTATGTTCACTACATATCATGTACCACCCCCCGGGGGACAACCTCATCTTCTCCCAACAGCTCATGGACACAATGTCAATCAACGCAGGATGGCAAAACACACAAATTTACCTTGGTGACTACAATCTCCATTGGAATGACTGCAGTGACGCAGTAGTTAATAGCATAAAAAATTTCCTTAACGCTTCTGACCTCACTCAAATTTGCAACGCCCCGACACATGACAAAGGCTCTATCCTCGACCTTGTCATCTCCAAAGAAGACACCATTCAACTTGACCTAGTCCTTTAGGCAATGTTTCTTCTAGACCAGTGAACACACCCGGATTGTCCGAAAAATCATTACAGATACACCTCTAACTATAGAGATTGTTGCTGTGTCTCAGTCTATTGCCATGATAAAAATAGCCATACTCTGATCAATATATTACAAAACAACACAGGACATACATTCACTAGAAGGACGACAAAAAAATTGTGAAACAGCTAGATGTCACCTCACGGGCGCACCACCAATGGGACCCCTGGTTGGTACTCACCAGGATGGCCCTGTTCTCATCATTGGTGACACCCAGCTTAACGTAAACGTGTCCAAGACCCAAAGAGACAGTGAATGGTGCAGTGTACATACAACTTATATGTGACAAGGACTGACAACATTCAACATATACCACGAAAAATACTGTGCACACAAGATACAAAAACTTTTATTCGCATTTTCTTGTTGCAAACAGTACACACATCTACATAAAAAAGAGAGTAGCGAATACTACCTATCGACTCGCACTCTACTTACAGCCGACATGTTTCATTGCCTTGGTCTTTATCAGGCAATTTCTTCAGGGCAGACAATGTTAAACTGCCACTGCCAATGCCACTGTGTTTTTGTGTGCTAGTTGGCCGGTTTTTCTTTCATACCTTGGAAGAGAAACCACTTTCAAATGTCAAACCACAACTCCCAAGAGGTGAGTGTGTTCGTATCTCCCTTCAATCTTTAAATCAGTGGAGACTACTCGGTCGGCGTCTTCTCAGCACTGAAGAAATTGCCTGATAAAGACCAAGGCAATGAAACATGTCGGCTGTAAGTAGAGTGCGAGTCGATAGGTAGTATTCGCTACTCTCTTTTTTATGTATATGTGTGTACTGTTTGCAACAAGAAAATGCGAATAAAAGTTTTTGTATCTTGTGTGCACAGTATTTTTCGTGGTATATGTTGAATGTTGTCAGTCTTGTCACATATAAGTTGTATGTACACTGCACCATTCACTGTCTCTTTGGGTCTTGGACACGTTTACGTTAAGCTGGGTGTCACCAATGATGAGAACAGGGCCATCCTGGTGAGTACCAACCAGGGGTCCCCATTGGTGGTGCGCCCGTGAGGTGACATCTAGCTATTTCACAATTTTTTTGTCGTCCTTCTAGTGAATGTATGTCCTGTGTTGTTTTGTAATATATTGATCAGAGTATGGCTATTTTTATCATGGCAATAGACTGAGACACAGCAACAATCTCTATAGTTAGAGGTGTATCTGGAATGATTTTTCGGACAATCCGGGTGTGTTCACTGGTCTAGAAGAAACATTGCCTAAAGGACTAGGTCTTTTTGTTGTGGTACCTGAACTGAGTGGAGGGCGACCTAGTCTTCTATTTCCCTCTTGACTCCTATTTTTTTGGATGAACCATTCAACTTGACTCAATCCAACCTTGTGACTGGTCAGACCACCATATTATCACATTCCTTATCAAGGAAAAAGTAAAACGCATCCCGGTGCAATACTCCATGCCCAAAGTCTGGAAAAGAGACATGAGGAAACTCAATCCAAACTCTCTTCCCCCTAACAGCTGCAATCTCCTACTCCCCCCTACCGACGTTACTGACTTCCAGTACCTAACTGACCACTATCTCAACTCCATGGCCTCAATAATCAATGAGGCTGCTCCATTGCAACTGAAAAGAGTATCCACTAAGATATCCAACCCTTGGTACAACGGGAGTCTCAATGAAGAGAGACTGGCTGTGCGAACGGCAGAGCGCGCACCTGGAGATCAGTTCCCTCGACATTGCATCTTAAAACTGAGGAAAAAGAGAAATGCATACTTCAGGAAAATAAAAACGCTCAAAATCAGAGTTCTTCAGACTACAGCTAGACCAAGCAAAAAACCGTCCAAGTAAATTGTTCGAGCTAATCCGATCTCAATCTAAGGAACAACCCCCAGCTGTCGACATTTTGAGCACTACTCCTTCCTGCGAAGATTTCTCGGTTTTCTTTAACAAAAAAAACTGACAATATAAGGAGCGACCTCCTCAATGACGCAAGCCTTTACTCAATACCCAACTGCATAACACCCAATAAACTAAAAAAATGCGACTTGGTCATCCTTTGACACCTACTCTGAAGAAGAAATTGTCAGAATACTCAGCACCCTAAAACCATCCAATCACCTCACTGACCCTCTTCCGGCTAACGCCGTAAAAGACTTCATCCCTTTGCTCCTCCCACTCTGGACTAAAATTATCAATAGCTCACTACAACAAGGAACTATCCCTGACTCCCTCAAAGTTGGACAAGTCACTCCTCTACTGAAGAAACCAACAGCCGACCCCACTGATCTAAGCAATTACCGTCCGATTACCAACATTCCCACTCTCGCCAAACTTTTAGAAAAATGCGTCCAATTACAATTGACAAAGCACATAGAACAGTTTGATCTCCTCAACCCACATCAATCAGGCTTCCGAGCAGGGCACAGCACTGAAACAGCTATGACTCACATAATTGACGACGCCCTTCAAATCCTAGATCAAAACGATACCTGTCTCCTCATCCTTCTTGATCTCTCTTCAGCATTCGACAGGGTGAAACATGAGAACTTACTCGAACTCCTAAAGACAAGAATGGGCTTCTGGGGGACTGTGCTTCGTTGGTTCACCTCCTTTCTACACAACCGGTCTCAAAAATTCAAGAGCAAAAACTCGTTGTCATCCCCAATACCGGTATCGTTAGGTGTCCCTCAAGGATCCTGCCTATCCCCTACTTTGTTCAACCTTGTTATGGAACCTCTCACCACCCTGCTACAAGCATCCAATGTTCACTTTCACATGTACGCTGATGACACTCAATTATATCTCAAGTTACAATCCCCCAAAGACATCCTGAGTCTGAATTCTACGATCAGAAACACCCAATCTTGGCTGGCTGATAACCACCTCAAACTCAATGCTATGAAGACTGAGTTCCTCCTAATCGCACCTCCCACGAAAATATCTTCCGCACAAACATGGCTTAAGCACCTAACAGCACTCAATGTCCAACCGACCATTGTGGACTCAGCAAAATCCTTAGGCATAACACTTGACACCAACCTCAACATGCAGCAGCATATCAGGGGGCGAACTTCCAAATAAATACCTTGAGGAGACTGAAACCCTTCCTCCCAGCAAAAGACTTCCAAACAGCAGTACAAGCTCTAGTCATCCCTCGCATAGACTACGGCAGCGTGGCCCTCTGCGGCCTCCCCCTAACGACAACTGCACCCCTCAGAGCGTCACTAAACGCGGCAGCGAGACTCATCACTGGATCAAAAAAACATTCGCATATCTCCCCTGACTTTAAAGCCTTGAACTGGCTGCCTCTTGAAGCCAGAATACAGCTGAAAATTGCCTGCATGACGCACAAGGCTATACACCTGAAATCACCCAGCTACCTCACTCATAAGTTGACAATTTCCGGCGGGTCCAGAACTACCAGAAGTACAAACAATCTTCTGCTGAAACCGAGAAGATTCCGGAAGGAAAAAACTTACAAACGCTCCTTCTCAGGAATGGCGCCCAGGATCTGGAACGCACTTCCTCCGGAAACCAGGCTCATCTCCTCCTCCCTTCTTTTTAAGAAAGAAGTCAAAAATATCCTTATGGCTAAATACACTTGAACAACTATGTTTGATTTACAATGCGTCGATCAGTATTGCCAGTATTATATTATTATATAGCCTATATATTCCTATGCACAAGTGTTTTGACTTGTACTAGACTAAAGTGCTCAGATTCTTGCTCCCTCACAGCTGTATTTTTCTCTATTTCTGTATTATTTACATTGTTTGGATGACCCAAGTCCCAACTAGGCCATGCTACCTCATACCTGTACTATATGTATTATTGTGGCTTTGTACATGAACTTGTTGATCTACATCCTTACTATGCTCCCTGTTCCCCTACCCTTCCACCTGCCTTTGTAAAGCGCTCTGTTATCTGCAAAGATCTTGTTCGCGCTATATAAAACTTTCAAAATAAATAAAAATAATATTGCTGGGTGGAATGCATTAATGGGAAAGTGAATTATGGGCGGGAACATTGATCCACGTTATTAAATGGAAATGATCTCATACTTGTATGGTGTCATGACCTCTCCTTGCCTTTCTGAACAATCAAATCAGGGGAATACACATATTCGCAACACTGGGGGATGGTACATTGCCCTGGAAAATGGTATAACTAAGGTAGGCTTAGCTAGTTAGATTGTCCGACTTGTCACAGACCTGTCACTGACCCAACATATGCTGGAAGAGATCGAGAGCAGGAGAGATCGAGAGCAGAGGTGCTAGTCGAGCGCTCTGTCCGAAGAATTGGAATTGCTGAGGGAATTGATGACCCAGTCGGGTCCAAGTGTTAGCCGCAGAGAGAGAGAGGGGTGTGACGCTGGCGTTGCACTTACCTGAGGTCCTGTCCTGATCTGCATCTGTCCTCTCCTGATTTGCACCTGTCCTATCTTGTTGACACCGGAGTTGTCGGGAGCCCTGTTTCTTTGCCCCAGCCCGTGGCCAGGGTTGGTCTTCACACCATTGTAGGTAAATATAATCTGTGTGGTATGTCATTGTACTGTTTCCCTTTCTCAGCCTTCCCAGGTATCAATGTCTAAAAGAAATCTCGTAATATTTCTACATATTATTGCATTCGTTATTATTTACCTAATTGAAAAGGCTTTAACTGCTATTGTATGGACTCTGACATTTAAGACTTTGCCTAGATAAAGCGTTTTAAACTTTCCAGAGTCTGTGGTTATTTATGAAGGTAAATGTCATTTTCTACCTATTATTCTAACATCCTTTTCGATCCCTTAGGACTTTAAATACAGGTGACGAGGATTGGTAAGTCAATGTGTATAGGTATAAGTCCTAAAGTGAATAATATCCTGATAGGCAAAGGTAAAGCAGGATTACCTGTTCAAAGTGTGTATGTTTATGGGCACAGGTGAGTATGGTAATTGAGCAGGTAACTCCGCGCGCCATCACTATACTTCTATACATACGTTTGGACACAATCCTTTAACGAATTCACAGAAACCTCAAAGTTACAATTTTTCAAACATGTTCAGTTAATCAACTTGTTACTAATGTGTAATAATGAAACAACATACAGAGCTACAAGGGCATTTAGATGTTGCCACAAAAGAGAATATGGCAAAAGGCGCTGTGTAAAGAGAAACACATTTAGCCATAAAGTACCCAATTTGCAAGACTTATGTTCAAATCAAACGCCCCGGGAAACCAGCATACCAAAACTTGATATTCAGATTTTGCCACCACGCACAATCTTTTCAAACAAAACTGCCTTGTTTAAACAGCACTTGTGGTACCGAAGTTTCCACTGCGTTGACACCAAAGCAGGCCTGCGTGTTCTTATTGCTTTCTGTATTTTTAGCAGTGCTAAGACACCCTGGACCTGCTACAGGGCACTTTGATTCAATGCAAACCTACACACCATAAATTTAAACAGCTAACCTAGTATTAAGAAAATACACAAGTCTTAGGGAACAGTCTGAGATGCAAGGAAAGGTGTCATTAACACGCTGAACTGAGGGAATGCACTATGGAGTACACAAAACCAATCCTCATTTACCAAGATTCAGATTATGGGCTAATGTGAAAATACTACTACGGTTCCCCAGGCTAGCTTGTTAAAAATTATATTTCTTTGATGTTCACCACTTTCACATTTTGCACACTTGGTATTAACCTAATGTCCAGTACCAAGGAGAGTCTGCCTCAGGCATGTTTTCATGCCTCAAGCCCTGTTCCAGGCCAGCTGTTGAGGACACGCTTCTACCACAAGGGACACGTCACACATTTCTCTCTACAAGTTCATGTGTCCAGGACAGAGAGAGCATTAAATCATCCCCGTAGTTAAATATTCATTTAAAACCAAATGTTTGTTTTTGTGCATGAGAGTGACTCATTCTAATGAAACTAAAATCCTTAACCTGCAACAAAGATATTCGAGAAGACAAAGTGGAATGATGGTACATCCTCAGCAATACTGTTCTCAATTTATGGTACAGTAATAAGTGTTACTATTACACCACAACAATATATATCTCTAAACGAGAAACAGGAGAGATACCCAAGGCTCTTTAAAAAATCTTTTTTGGTGCTGAAACTGCTGTCGTTGAGCATTGAAAATCCACCAAGCCGTCTGCATATTTACAGCAGTTTTATGCAGGAGAATAGCTATGTGCACTGGCAACGCAAAAACACAAAGAAAAACACTGGCAACCCCAATATGCCTTACTGTGGCACAGACCTGTTAGCTTTGCTTATACTTTTTTCTTCTTCACAGATGGCCGCCTCGTGTGCAAACACAGGCGCGGATACCATCTCGGAATGATTTTACTTGAAGCAAAGATCACTCTAAGATGGTCACCATGACTGTGCATGCAAGCACGCCATCATGTTGAAATGGGTTTTCTCTTGCTTTGAGAAAAATCATTCCAAGATGGCCACAGTGCATACATGTGCACAGCAGCCATCTTGCAATGTGTGTTTCTATTGTATTTAGAAAAAGCATTCCAAGATGGCAGTTCTGCGCGCACAGGCATTAGAGGCAGCCATGAATAAGAGATTTTTCTCACGGAATAAAAGAAAACCATGATGATCGCCTTGCACACGCACACATGGGCAGCCACGTTAAATAGTTTTAAAGAAGACCGCCACTGATACAGCAGAGGGTGGAGCACGAGGGGACTAAGGGGCAGGAAATGAGTGAAGCAGGAGAGGAAAAAAGTAAGAGAAAATAATTCCTCACGTGCTACAATCAGAGTAGGGTGAGACAAATGAGAGGATGTGGCTCAGGGGAGAGGGTGTGGCACAGTGGCCAGAGCTGCTGACTTGGGAGCTGGGGATCCGAGTGAGAGTCTTGGCTTCAGTGTAACATCCTGTGATTCTGTGCAAATCACTTCAACTCCCTGTGTTCATGGACAGCGCCTGGATATCCTCATGGGTGATAGGCCGCGCTATATAAATCTACAAAATCACTCACAAATACAAGAATAAAGACAAAAGTAATTGAACCAAGAGTAGGGAACTCAGACAAGAAACCCACACACTCACTAGCAAGAGGTTGACAAATCCCACTATCATTCAGTAGGGGATAGGTATGTTGACAACATAGGAGCGACCAAGAAAAGGATGAGGCAAATTGAGAAACTAGGACATTGTTAACAGGCATTTTAAAAAACTCAAGCATGTTAAACAAATGGGGCAGTCTACATCGCACTTGAAAGAAAAAAAAAAAGTGTAGGCGTGGAAGGGGAATAATAAAAGAAAAGACGGTCTCCTAACATAGGCAACTTCATCATTTAGATATATAGCACAGATGCGACCTACATGCATTTATTACATTCAAAATGAACACGCAGAATCAAAAACCCGACAGGCATTATTTTAGCAAGTGAACAGAAAAAGACATGACGCAAATCATGTCAGTCATAGAGCCTCAAATCTCGAAGCAGAGCTTCTAAAAACTCCCACAACACAGAACCATTCTGACCCTGCTCTAAAAATACATCTGTCAAACAAAGCATGAGCTTTCGAGTCCAACCCTGCAATGGTGACACGTTTCCCACTGGAACGGCCGTCAGCATGACCCAAGCAGAGTCTGATTCAGGCAGAACAGTGAAAGAGAAAATGTAGATCTGCATTTAACCATATAGTGAAAGTTGTCCGGTATGCAAATGAGCTCCGAAGTCTTAGCAATACACCGTTAACCATGTTTAAAAATAAAGAGTCACAAAATGGTTTCATTTGGCCATTCGATATACACAAAAGCTGCCAACCCATCTCCGATTCAATATCTATGAATCTTGAACAGACGGCTACCTACCCTGCTCCCCGGCCTCTTCCACACGGTAAACCCCACAAATACCGCCATTTGTCAGGGCCAAGAAAAGTAATTAATAGTAACATCTTGGGTACCGATTTCGAGGGATTAGAACAATTATTCTGTAAGTGTGTGTGATTCACTACTTGGTCTTAATCACAATTAAGAAAATGCTGTTGCATTGGGTCCCAATGTCAACAGTTTCTCATCCTTTCCCATCAAACAGTTGCAATGCTGCGGTTACAGCAAGCCCAACGAATGAAATATATGAACAGGGCACTAGGCACGATGAATATATGGGGATTAACTACACTGGTTTAAACAAACACAAAAGTGGCGGCATGAAAAAAATAATGAATGCTCGATAGAAATAGCACCACCATTGGCTTCAAAATATCTGGGCACCAAAGAATAAGGAAGTTTATCAGTATGGTATTTCCCATGTGTTAAAGGCTTTCTTATATGTGTTGAGGATTAACCACAATGCAGAATACTTTGCATTAAGTTACAGGTATGAGATGTATGGAATATGGTGTCATATGTATTCCTACCCAAGGCAAACTGTTTACATTAAGGTTTGTGTTAGGATGGCAGACCTGTTTTGAAAGGAATGGGCAAGTAGCAATTGTTCTAGTGGCTTGGATGGATGGAGCCGCTGTCATTAAGGGATTATGTGGTCTTTCCAAGGCACCGACGGCCTCCTTGTGCCCGTCGGAAGTGCCGTGGACGGTCCTTCCTCCCGATGCCTCTGCCCGTCGCATCGTAATATGGGGGGTAGACCACAGGGGCATATGTCGGTGAGACTGACACCGACATCATAATCAGCCCCTTAGTGTGGGACCATTTGAATCTAGAAGCCAGGGAGATACAGGGGTTTGGAACATTTCTTGTATGTGCCACAGTTACATCTATGTTGCCAGATAGAGGCAGGACATGCCAATGGTACAAATGTGTCAGTCAACAAACATTGGCTTAGTATACACTTTATTGATGGGCAACACTGTTCATAGCCATTTACCTCAAAATAGTTTAACCAAAGAAGGTGCAGTATTATATCACAAATTCAAATAAAATGGTGCCGACATATCCATTGATTGTGTTTGCTGCAGCAGAACTCACTCCTCCATTCCAGGACTGAAAATCAGGTTGCAGCCTAGTGCCACTTCATCAAGCCATCATATTTCAAAGCCTGGGATTTTCTTTTTCAAGCCACTAACCTAACTTATGTTACTCCAACTGACTCAAAAGAAGCAAACCAACTGTGCAACTCCCAGAATGCACTAGACTGCCACATGAAAGATCAGAACAGGAAACTGACAACATGTACTGAAGTGGCAATTTTAAAAGGTCGACCACATCAGAGCCTTAGTTAATACTCTCCTAAGGGCAGTAGGTTAACAACAACGTCAGACAGAAGACAAGACAGACAAAGCTTAGGGCATCAACTGTGCTAAGTGGCTATGCAAAGAAGAAACACACCCTATATGCCAATCCTGTAGACAAAAATACAGCAATTCTAAACAACAGTAGGTGAGACTAGACGTAACAATTAAGCAGGACCCTTTAGAGACTTTCCTTAGGTGTCTCACAAAGAGCATATTTCATCCGCAGGAACTAGAATGCGTGTTAGAAAAAAGTGGCAAGCTTGTAATGATACCAAACACAATATATTAAACTCCTGGGTAGTAGTAGTAGTAGTAGTTTTATACTTGTATAAAGTGTAAAATATGAGAGAGCATCAGTCTGAATACCTTCTACAGGACTGAGTCTACATCAGATTAATGACACAAAAAGTAATGCAAGTAATATACGAACCATGTAATGGACTTCTATGGTGCTCTGCCATGGCTCCTTAAAAAGTCCTAGGAAACAAAAAAGAAAGTCTCAAGAAAAATCCAAGCAACCACGACGAAAGCCCTTTTTTGTTTCATGTAATTTATGAGAACTGCTCACAAGTTATTTACCATCGTCCTTTTGGGGATAAAAGCCTTCACCTTAACAAACTCGGTGTAGCTCTGAATCAAATGAAAATTTAATTAACTGTTGCCCTCTGCCATTCCACGATTTCATACATTATTCACAGACAAATAGCCTATGCGTTTCAAAGGTTCTTGCCTTATAATCCAAGCATTCCCGTGGCCTATATTCTCACAATAGTTCACTAAATGGTCTTGAAACCTTAAGCGCCTGGAATAGAGCAACGACCAATTACAGTCAGCAGCTTCAGGATCTTACCTTTTTGGCAGGAAATCGCCATCCTTTCAGCTGGAGAAAAACTGCTTCAATAGCTAATTGGCTTCTTCCTTCAGTGAAAATTGGTCTTCAAATTTCTCCCAAAGAGGAATGATTAGACTTGGAGGAGAGTAAATGAGTGAGATAGAAATCAAGGATCCCAGCAGATTCTCCAGTAAAGGTCAGCCATGTAGGAAAATAAAATCTGTGATAAAGAGAAACAGACAATTTGTGAGTTTGACATGGTAGGAAAAGCTACTGTACCCATCACTTAAAAAAACACAACTTTCTATCAAATAAATACAGTGGTAAGAGAATGTATCCTACTTTACCATGAGGACTATTGTTCACAACAACATTACATTAAGTCCCACTAAATAGCCTGAACATTACACCTAAATATGAGCTTTTGAATCAATGTGGCAAGTGTTGAACTCTGGAAAAAATTGATACTATAAGGAACTTTGACTTTATTACCAAGTCAATTTGGCTGTTACTGAAAGACTGACGAGACCAAGCAAGGAATATATTGAGAACAAATGAAACATAGGCTAGGTAGTAAAACATTACTTAGGAGTATGCTTCACTCTCTAGCCTAAGACAGCAGGCAGATCTGGATCATTGGGCTGTACTACTCTGTTCAACACAGGTTAGAGGTTACTCAGTAGTCAACTTGCCATCTCACTTTAAGTAAAACATTGATTATTTGGTGGATGTCTCTTATGCCGGACCAGGGTTTTCTCGCACCAAGAGGTCTGCCTGGCCTGACATAGATATTTTGAAGGCCTCCTTCTGGTACAACTTATTTATTTATTTAATTTTTATTTATTTTGAAAGTTTTATATAGCGCGGACAAGATCTTTGCAGATATCAGAGCGCTTTTCAAAGAGGGGTACATGAGGGAGCATAGTCAGACAGATATATCAATAGATCAAACAGTACAAGTAGGTGGCTGCAAAGCCAATCATGTGAGTAATAAGATAACAATACAAATAAGCAAAGGGGTCAAACACGTAGCACAGATCAGTGCATACTTCTCTGGGAAGACCTAAAGCCTTATGTATTTCTCTCTTGCCACATGCTATTGGCTGCTAGGTACATCATTCTGCCTCCTATGAAGTGCTTGTCTGGCCATGCATGAGGGACTATTTTACATCTCAAATCATCAAACAAATTATGTGTCTCATTGATGCCCTACATACTGAAAGCAATAATTGTTTACGTGTTTTGTTTTTGTTTTTTTAAGTGTTTTGGACTGGCCTCAAAATGCAAGTCAGACTCAATGGCTTTGCAAATACATGCTTATTTTGGTATATTCCCTAGTAAATTAACAGTGCTTTAGGAGTACTACAGCAAAGGATTTGGGTAACAGTATAGACTGTCCTATGGAGTAATTTCTATACAGTACTCGCCTATAATTATAAAAAAGGACATGAAACGGATTAAGTATTATTGATGTTCTCACTAATTCCCAAGTCCTTGTATCAGGTGTGAATCCTACCTTTCTCCAGTCACTTGGGATTGTATTTTGTAGCAGAAGTATATTGTATAGCTGTGTTAACTGACTTTATTTATGGTTTTCTGAATTTTGTATCTATTTTTAATCATACTCCACAACTTGTGGGAAGAAAAGTTAACGGTAAAGATACACAATAAATATAAAAATAATTCTGGCTGCTGCAAAATACCTATAACATCTCCAAGAGGTTAACCTTCTTTCTACATTACAGTGGCTTTGGAAAGCTTTCCATTTACTAAAAAGATGAATGTGAATAAAAGATTATTACAACTAAAGAAATGAATGAGAGTAAAAAGTATTATGGGTAAAGTAGCCAAAATAAATAGTCTCATTATCACTTAAATCATAAACATGTCCGTATAGAAAAATAAACATGTACCACAAACAAATGTTTTTGAACCAGTAAACACAGAAGAAATTCTATTGCTTTTCTAGCACTGATGATATCTTTCCCACAGTTGTAAGGATAAAAGACCAATATCTTAGATTACAGCATATGAGGGAAAGGTAACACCACTTGTTTGCTTTCGTTTTTAGACAACAAGAGCGACAAACCATATAAAATCATTATAGCTAGTTCTGACAGATGTAGGGATTTAAAAGCTCAATTAAAATAATTTCTGAGGCTTAACATTTTTAAAAAAAGCACTTGCTCACATCCAAAATTCCCTCCTACAGCATCAACATCATCGGTAACTGGGTGATCCCATTTTCATTTTCCACTAAGCTTCTTAATTTTCAATGAGAACTGACTCCACATTCATGACCTGCTTTTAGCCAAATATCATTTACACCACTCTTACAAGATATTTGCATCTGCCATATTTACTTTCATAACATCTGCACAAATTGTTTTTCAAATATGTATTAGCAATGGATGTTAGCCACTGCTCTTTTTAATTAACTATATGTACAAGGAAACGTTTCTGAGCTTTGATTTCATCTCTCTCTATTACTGATTCTACTGGTACACCCATTACCCTGCGACTTTGTTTCAGCAGAAACCACCTCTATTCAAGGTAAATCATGGAAAAGCAAAATACCAATGCCTCCCGTTGTCCTACTGATTCTGCAGCATTACAGATAGAAAGGAAGCCCTATCAATGCTCCTCTCTACAAATTAAATATTGTAATGTGTGTTTGTACACACCATTATCTCAACTATGAGAAGTTTTTTCAGATTATTGCATAGCAAGGCCTCATGCTTCCATACACTATTTCAAGTAATTATGTTAAGGTCTATTTATGGAACTACCCACTTATAAACTTCCCAACTTAAAGTACTGTAAATATCACCCTCAACTCCATAATCATGACCACATAAGAACGAAAGGAATAGCTGGTATGGTATACTGGTTAGAATTCATGATTAGAAATATCCAACTATAGCGAAAGCCAATCAAATCTTACTGTTTGTATTAAGTCACATCTATTTCTCATCTGGAAATGTCATGAAACTCCAGACACTGAGAACTACTATGGGAGCAAGGATGACACCAGTGCATCAGCCTATATAGGGCATGCCTGAAAAATAAATGCGTTGCCACCTGCCATGTCAGACTACTAATTTATCTCTGCTAGATAGCTAAACTACTATGCATTTAGACTAGCAGTGGACAGAATTTTATGTCACTAAAACTGTCAATAATTCCACTAATGTATCACGTTTGAACTAACAATCGGAGAAAAATAATTGTGAAAGAGCCACGAGAAAGCCTAAAATAAGATATTGCCAAACAAGTAGAAACAAAGCACTGGCCCTTTGAGCTCACATATCAGTTCATCTCAAAGGCTGCACAAACCAGCTGGTAACTTGTAACAAACCCCCCAGGATAATCCTGTACAATTGGTGTATTTTTGACATAAGGTGAGACAAGTGGCCTCAGCTGTACATTTTATGGACAAATTCAGAATATGTTTTGTTTTGTTTTCGTTGCTTTTAAACAGGGATCGTCTGGTTATTGCTAACTACTTTGTTTAAACCTATACTTAATTATGTGAGGGCAGTTCAGATAGGACGATAAATAAGAGGAGGGTTTGTTCAAAATCTTGTTGTTATCCCCATCTGGGTACAAGCCCTGGCTATTCTGATGGGGATTCCAAACAAATCTGCATGGTGTGGCTAAGTAGATATGAAGTGAATCAGTTCTTTTCTTCACATCACATTAGAATATAATAATATACAGAGAGGATGGATTTGAAACATAGCTATATTGCTGCATGATAAGTTAGTCTTGCTTTATGAAGAAACACATTTCTGTCTTCCAAAAAGGCAGAAGTGTTGGAATTACAGAGCTTATTTAAACGTATATTCAATCTTCTGTTGCCTAAAAACGTTCACAGGAAAGAGAAAGGACTACATCCATTCTGAAAGCTGGTAATGGAGCTAACCTTTAAACATGTCTGTTGTCCATCTCTTTCTTATGTACAAATGATGTACAGTTTCCATACTGATGGCACCATATCTGCAAAGGTCAGACTTGCTGTCTTATGAACCCTCTCGAATGTTATTACAACGCTTTCAACTACGTCTCTTTTCTGTGTACTCCACACCCACTACTGGAAAGGCCCACCTCACCGCTACCACTAACATGTACACTATCATACTAGCAACGCCAGACAGACCTCCCACAGTTAATACTACAGTATTACCACCTCTTTTTGACTCCAAAAAAAAAAGGTACAAGCCCTGGCTATTCTGATGGGGATTCCAAACAAATCTGCATGGTGTGGCTAAGTAGATATGAAGTGAATCAGTTCTTTTCTTCACATCACATTAGAATATAATAATATACATAATCCCCAGGAATACCTAGGAAATGGGAAGTTTTAAGTGCCCAGCTGCACCAGCTCCTTTCTATGCACTGCAATTCTCTCCATCTTGCTGAAGTCAGAGCATAGGAGTCATTTCAGACCTCTCAACGGAATTCTTTTTAGGTCGAGGTAATATCCGGTCTGCCGAAGGCAGAACCGGAAGTACCGAGATCTTATGTTTGCTTAGATGGCTATTTCTCCCACCTCCTCTTTTTGCCTCTCCTCTATTGGCTGGCTCCCTAAACGGAGGCCAGCCATTGGAGGAGAGAGCCGTCCCTCCAAATAGGCTCCGTCTTTTTCAGATTCGGGGGCGTGTTCCTTGCTGTTCTTTCCACTTTTTGTCCACGCCTCTTTTGAACAGCAGAACACGCCCTCGAAGCTGAAAAACTTTTGAAGCTTCCATCTGCCATTTTATATGTATCGTCTGGCCGTGAGGATCTGCTTGCTGTTTTCCTGCTTGGACCCCTTTGTCCGTCGTGTCAGGTAACTTATTTATTTTAATTTATTTCTTCTGTGTCTGCTAATTTTGTGTTCGTTTCGTCTGCAGACAGACAGCCTGCCCAAAGCAGCACAAGAATACTCCCGCCCGCAGTGTCCAGGGTGCTCGCTGTGCTGAATGCGACGGAGGTGACATCGGAACGGGGAAGGACACAGGGACTCCGACTCTGAGGCACAATGGTGATCGGCAGGGCAGCCCGGGGCAGAAAGCCTCTCTTGACGACCCGTGCCGGGAGGGCGCACTCTGTCCGGGGACAGAGCAACTCGGTCTGGGGGGACGGTCTCCGGTTGAGACGGGTGCCTCATCTCGTGCTGATACCCCCGATAGTGGATGATGCAAAGGGAGGATCCAGCACGGTAATGTAGGCATTTATCAATTTTTATCCTCGGTGCTCCCGCGTGGCTAGCGCATAGACAAAGGCGCCGCACAAGTTAAAGTAATGAAGACATACGTGCGTGAAGATAAAGAAGGGAACTCTGCTTTGGACACAACAGCCCACTGAGCCTCTCGGGTACAGGTGGGTGAGGTGGTAAAATTGTTTCCCGTAGACTACAAAGTGATCTCCCCAGACAGACTCGTTTTAGTATCGTGTGCTCCTGAGGATCGTCTTGCTCTTGTGCGTCGAGAAATGTGAAATGCATTACAACATTTTTTTTTTACAGACTGTTTGCTCCATTCAATTAAGCAATCTTGTGTGGTAGATAGGGTACTAAAACATGTAATAGTTATTAAATGTATGTATTTGTTTTTTCCTGCTTTGTTTTTCAGATCTTTGCAGCCTGGTGGCCATTTTATGTTTTCTCCGTGCAGCGCATGCCGTGCGTCCGAAAAAGGTAAGCCATCTTGACTTTTACCCTCTACTAATGTATTTTGCAGGTTTATTTGGCATTGTGCCCTGTCCATGCAAAACAAACTTAGTTACATGCTTTTAAAATGTACTTTTACGTTTCAGTACTCGCGCCTCCTGTTTACTAGGTACAGCGGATGCTGTTTGCTTACATTATGTTACCAATCTTGTGTTTAGGCAACTTGTAATGTGAATTTGTTTATTAATACTATTAACATATACTTTCATGTTTCTTTTACAGGTTATCACAGTCTTTACTTTGCATTTCTTTCATTGATATTCTTTTTTTGCTTTTGAAGGTCCATCTCGGGTCGTGGCCTCTCTATAGAAAAGCTCATATGTTAAATGTTTTTTTATTTAATGTACTTTTGCGTTTCTTTTACAGATCTATCACAGCCCGTGTTTCCTTCGTACAGTACATGCTGTTTTCTGGATACTCTGGTAAAATAATTTGTGTTTACTCTTTTGGTTGTGTATTGCTTTGTTTTTGGGCCACTTTATTTTTCAGATCTTACCCGGCTTGTGTCCATCATGCAGTTTGCAAGAGTAAGGTAAGCCATCTTTTTTGGTGCCTCTACTATTTTTTACCTGCCAGTTCATTTCGTGTCGTAACATCTCGTTTGGAAACATGGTATGTTCAATGCTTTCTTTATGTACTGTGGCTATGTCTGTGGATGTCTATAGCTCTGTATATTTGTGTGCATAGCTCTATGTATGTCTCTGTATGTATGTCTGGGTGATACACTTTGTATGTATGAGGCTCTGGGGGACTTCACAACATCAATCTCTCACTACCACACAACTTCACTCTCTCCCTAACTCACTACTTCACTGTCTCTGTATCTCACTACCTCACTCTCTATCACTACCTCACTATCTATTTCTATCTCAGTATCTCTTTCTCACTACCTCACTATATCACAACACACTCTCAATAATTCACTACATCACTCTCACTACCTCACAACTTCACTCTCTCCCTAACTCACTACTTCACTGTCTCTGTATCTCACTACCTCACTCTCTATCACTACCTCACTATCTATTTCTATCTCAGTATCTCTTTCTCACTACCTCACTATATCACAACACACTCTCAATAATTCACTACATCACTCTCACTTCTTCTCTCTCTAAAAACAACACTACCTCACTCTCTCACTACATCACTCTCTATCCCACAACATCACAACTTCACTCTCTCAATCTATAACTCACTATATCACTCACTATCTCTCTACATCAATCTTTCTATCTCACTAACTCACTTTCACTGTCTCTTTCACTACCTCTCACTATCTCACTACATCACAACATCATTCTACTTACATCTGACTACCTCACAACATCCCTCCCCCTCACTACATCAGTTTCACTCTCACTACCTCACTCTCTATCTACCTCACTCTCTCACACTACCTCACTCTATATCTCACTACCTCACTCTCTCTGCTAATGCAATAGGTATCACATGTGCAAAATATTAGGCTAATGACAACAGAAATGACAATGTAATTTATTTAAAGATAAAAAAAAACCAATACCAATAGCTCTACCTACACCATTGCCGAGACCATTGCATTGTAAATGCTTGTTTTAATTAAGCCAATTGCAACAAATCGCAGCAGGAACCGTTTTCTAGCCTCCAGCTCCATTGGATACAAAGCATGGGCTCGCTTAGCAGGGGAAATGGCTGGAACCAGTCTGGGATAGCAGTCATCTGCTGGAGCTTTAGTAATCTGCAGCCATTTTGCTGTCCCGACAGCTCAAATCTTCTGTATCCTCGTCTACCTTTTTTTTAAATTAATTGATGCTTCATTTCAAAGCACTAAGAAAGGTACAGACTAGATGTTTTTATACAAAAAATGTAAACTAACATATCCTGATGAAAAGTATTCAGACAAAAGAGTAACAATAGATAAAGACCCATGTTTAGGGAAACAATAGCAAAACAGTTTCTCATCAGACTAGGGACAATACAACAGAGTTCATGGTGCAAGATGAGAATATAGAACAAGACAGAGCCATGCACTTAAGGAACAAACACTCTGAAAACCATTATTAACCACTATTTTGCTCGTCAATCATTTGTTTTCCAAAACTTGTGTACTTATTATGCAAAACACAGGATATTGGGAACAAAATAATGTTCTTATTTAACCAATGCATTTAGCGTTAATGACTTAAGTTACTGATTTGTGTATCCTGTTGCACATTATTATATGTTCCAAGCTGGCAGCAAGTGATATCAAAAGGCTTGGGCCTGTGGCAAATACTTTCAGAATTTACAATGTCCATCAACACAAACATCCATACACATAACATCCTAAGCAGATAGGCTCCAACTGTATGCCCAAGTGAATCATTATTAAAGAATACATTTTTTTGTTCTACCCTAGCTGGTCACCATCCAATATGCTTCATAACCAGGCAACATCACGTATAATGTCTACAGAGTACCTTCACTATGGTCAATGAGAATCCCAGATTCTGGAGCTACAGTCTACAGGATCAAACAAATGAGCTATAGAAGTGCCCCTAACTAAATGTAATTGAATCAAATTGCTTTCAGAAGCAGAGTCACTTCTAGTGCACAAGCAAACAAGAATCAAATCAAGGTGGAGTATGCAGGTAAGCCACACATCTACGCATGAGTAACAGATTACTGAAATCAGCACTGAATGATCTGATAAGGTACTACCATGTAAGAGCATAAACTATGGCATTATGTTCTATAGACTGGATGAGGAAGCAACATAACTTAACTGAGCATTTGAGGAGGACCACTTTGAAAGCAAACATATTGGTAGCATTAGGCCTAAATTGGTTAGTATATCTTCAGGAAAAGTTTTCAAGCCCTGCACAGGCATGCTAGGTTCAGCAAAAGTATTGTTAATCCAAACCTAAGCGAAGAAAGAAAAACTTGCTGCACTCAGACCTTGGGGACAAACTGCAAAGAGCATATTAAAGGCAGTGCAGCAAAGGAAGAACTGAGGTGCACTCCACAAGTTATCTGACCAGTTCCTACACTTTCAGGTAGGCGCTCCATTTTTTATAAACCCTATGCTTACTGAGCTCCAACCTGTGTATGCTGCTGCTCAGTAACATTAATTTAGGTTGTGGTACTCGGGAAGGGTACCAGCTCACTATATAATTTTAATGACATTTGGAATGTTAGAAGCCTGTTAGGTTTTATTACAAAACCTTCACAAAGTTGAGAAAGTAAAACCCTGTACAAGTTGGCACACTGCCAATTAAAAATGTTTCATTAACACTACAACCACTTTTCTGTAAAACAAGACTAGATTTACTTTGTAATCTACTTCAAGATAAGTGAACTAGTTCTACCAGCAAGGCGCCACCCATTAGCAGTGGTACACAGACAGTGGGTTTGAATACTGGCAACGTTAGAGTGTCTATAATTTAGCGCTCAGAAGAGACAAAAATCACTGTGATGCAAGAACAGACACCTAAATAAATGCTATCATAACATTGTTCCTACAAAGTGCATATGCCACATGAGGTATATTTTTCATGGGAATTCGATTGCCTATAAATGTTTTCTAAATCTTTATGCCCCATTTTGAGGTGACTTCAAAATTAGAACTATACCAAATTGCAGAAATACTGTAAGCTGCCGCCGAAAAAATGTTCATATTAATTTCGAGGAATGTGTGGTAAACACAATTCTGATACATTCAAAAGATTATGAAATTAACATGACAAAACAGGAGAGTCTACAGAAAGATACAGACTGCAGAAAGAACACATGCCACAACCGCATAAGCTGTAAATGCTAATAGAAATTGGAACACTATCTACAGGAGCCGGAACTACAGAACAGTGAGCAGCTTGCCAAAGAACAAATATCGGAGCTTGAGAATCACTGCAATGGCACCGTGACTCCAAGCATATAAGAGGAGTCATAATAGGCAGGTTTGAAAGTGAAGACAAAGAAGTGCACTTGGTTGACAAGGAGACGGAGGCAAAGGTCATGTCTAAAACATTCTAAACTGAAGAGGGACGTGGAACCGAGAGAAACAAGGAGTGCAGAACTGAACGCTGAAGAAGAAAGCACAATTCCAATTCAAGGATTTTAGCTACTGTGTACATCAACAGAAAAGACTTGCATCACAGCACGAAACTTAACTACAGTGAAGCTGAAAATACCTAGAACCAAAGCGGAGAGGCAGCATTACGAACCATATCTTGGACTATGGTGAAGCTTTGAAGGCAATTATCAACACACATGATTTGGTAATACTGGAAAATAACCAGCTGAGAAGGAAAATGGACAAAAACTAATTTAAAAATATATATGTATTTGGACGACTGCATAGTTGAATAGGTTTGGCTTACTCGGGGAGTATGGTGAAAATAACATATAGGAAACAGAGAATATGAATGTGCTACAAATGAATGAACGAAATTGGGTTTCCAGAACACAATTTACAATACTGGAAAAAATAGCTAGTCATTTTTTACCCACAATTGCTCTAATCTTCTTAGCTGTGCACCCTGGAAAATACACCACATTACATAAGACGTCAGTACCTTGCACTGGCCTATTTATGTCCTGCTACTTGTCCTGATTTTATTTTTACCCACTTTGTGAGTTCCGGGGAGATTTTTACCATCAAAGATTTTATTTACAGTTTCCTTGTACCCTATCTTCCAGCCCACATCCTCCCCGGCAGATTTAACATAGTGAATGTACTCTTCCCAAATTTGAACAGAGAACAGCATTACTCTATAGCAACATATCAACTTCTGACATCTCCCACCCCCAATTCACGCCCAATCACTACAATTCTCTATATACTCCACAATCGAGAACGAGCGTTAGGTTTCGAAAGGGGGTTGAAAACCACAACATAAAGTCCACTGTATTGCTCTCCCATACACCCTGGCTGCTGAATTGTGTCTAACACACTGTGCAGCGTTGCGCTGCAACCTAACAAGTATTGTGCTTTTTAAAATACCTATAAACCGATACATACTGTTGTAAATAAAACAACGGTATTATTAAGCATTAGCTGAAGCCATAATGCATCAGTCCAAATATCTAGTATAGGGGTTCCATTTTGTATTTCGAGTCCGCCATTTTTCATGCCCTACATTGCCATGTGCTCAATGTTCTGATTGTCCTACCTCTCTGCCAGTTACACTGTGGATTCTACCTAGCAACAGTTATTATTAGTCCTTCTTGAGAGTATAGCGCATGCTCAGCAGAAGTAACAGTTGTTCCTTATTAGCATAGCCCTCCCATGTTCTAGAAATACTGTTAGCTCCACCCACTGATATATTTGGAAATGTCCTTACGTGGTTGCAACCTCTGTCTAAGCTGTAAGCTGAACCCCTTCCACTGTGTATAAAAGGGGCCATGTGCTTGTATTCAGTGTGCTACTCTGTACAATACTGTAGAAGTGTTGTGGAGGTTGTATCACCACCTTTAAAGGTTTATTAAACTATGTTTTTGTATTTCCAGTTTCCTTGCCAACTTCATTTGTAAGTCTAAGGACTTTGTACACAGAAGGGCGAACCCTTTCGGTACCTTTGGGCCTTGCTGAGGCCTGAACTCATCAATTGGCGCCCGTCACGTGGGGCTCATCGGCGACTCGGAGGCTCGAAGGACTGGTCGTGACGAAGGAGTGGAACTCTGCCGGGGAAGTGATCACTGCCAGCGGCGTCTTTAGTCCTGGCATCCTGAGGTATTTCTTCCTTCCTTCCGATCTGACCATCTGGGTGGCGCCGGTCTTCGACTGAGACCTCTTCTGTCGGTTTGCTGTGGATAAGCTGTTTGAGCAAATTGTGGAACTTGGCAAGTGGAATCTGGACGCTCGTGCTTGGTAAGGACCAATGTATGGTAATTACTGTGAGTGTTTATGGTAGCCAGTGATTAGCAAGGCAGTTTTAGGATACGCTTGCTGTGGCTTATGGATATGGATATGGATATGGAGATGTTTGGATGATCGATCATATTATGATTATGAATATGGGTATATATGCGTTGCAACACATATAGGTAGGCAATGTGGAGATTTTTCTCCAACATATGGTTGTGAGCGGCGCAACGATTAAGTGCCATTTTTCTGTATAATATTGCGTATTTCGCACTATTTCTAGCATGTCTACTTTTAGCGCACTACGTAAGTGGTGCTGCTGTGGAAACCGGTTAAGTCTTGAAGAATCGCAGCCGGCTCCCCCAGAAGGGACGCCGAAAAGGGATATGTACATTAAGTTTGGTCTTTCCCCTATAATGTACAGCACATTGTGGAGGAAGTATACCAAGAAGGATCCTGAGTTGAGATGGCCTTTGTATGGTTCGTTTGATGTGCGCAAAATTGAGTATGTGGAACAGTGCCTGTGTAAGCGCCGAGCGAGACAAGATATGTTTGAGAGTGTGCGAATGTGGGTGAAAGAAGTACGTGAGCGTGAGAAACGTGAACATGCGCTGATTGAGAAAGAGCAGAGGAAGAATGTGCGTGAGAAGGCGCAAGAAATGAGACAACGTGAACAAAAAGACGCGGAAGAAAAACGGGAAAAGGAACGTAGATTGCAGATATCTGGCCAATATCCCATTCGTCGGCCTCTTTATCCTGTCCTTAATAATTCTGATGATGATTTTTCATTACTAGATCGTTCTCCGCCTCCGTATGCTGGCCCGTCTGCTCCGAAAGGGGAAGATGAGGATTCTGGATCATTTAAAGATAAGGTAGACACGCGGTCTAAGCTAACATCTGATCGTATGGCGGAGCTTCGACAAATTTCTTATCGTATTCTTAAGGGTACAATTCCTCTTGCTGAAATATTGTTGTCTCTTGAAAAATGGCCGGACAGGGAAAAAATGTATTTTCTTGAAACCTTTTCTGATGAAGTAGTCGGGGCTTTTCGAAAATATTCTCCTGTTCTTGAACCTGATGACATAATACAAGATAAGAAAGAATTGCGTAAAGGTCTCTTTTCTCCTTCCCAGGCAGCTGATGCAGTTCGACGGTTATTCGTATTGCGGGATGAGGCGTCTCGGTTACGAGAAGAAAAGCGACAAAAGACGGTGGACGACAAAGAGACGGGTTTGAGTGGCGACGGGAAACAATCACCTATCTTTTCTTCAGACAAGGTCGATATTGTGCATGTTAAACCTATGCGAGAGGCAGCGCCTTTGTATGTTCCTCCTAAAGGAGCGGGTACTAGTTCAGATAAAGATTCAGCTGATGCCCGAGGGTATTTTATCTATAATTGGGTATATACTCCTTGGAATAGAGCGGATGTTATGGCCTTAAAGAAAGCGTTACCTGACCCACGGAAAAATCCTGCTGCCTTTTATGAGGAAGTTGAGGGGGCTTTGAATTCTTGTACTATGACATTAGCTGACGTTGATTTATTCTTTGGTCTTATATTACCCCCTGACATGTGGAGATCAGTACGGAAAATTGATGATTTAGTGACGTTTAAAGCTAAATGGGAAGACATTGAGGAGGAGGACAGAGCTAGGAAACCTGCGCAGAAACCACCCCAGCTCATTCTAGACCTCCCTGCTGCTATTTTGATTAAATTAAAGACGATTATTCCCCCTAAAAAGATTGACTGGACTATGTTAGCATCTTGCAAGCAAAAGACAGATGAATCAGTTTCTGACTTCTTTACGCGATTTGAAGAAACTTTTCATGATTTTAGTTGTCAGTCTCTGACGGATGACACGGGTCGACATCTGTTTGTAGACAAATATGTTTCAAATTTATTACCGGGAGTAGCAGCTCGGTTGAAAGCGAGTGAAAGCGCCTGGACGACTTCGACTCCGGCATCCCTCCTGACAATGGCTCAGTATTACGAGCGTCAGGAACTAGAAGCAAAAAGTAATGAAGATAAGAAAGCTAAGGATTTGAAAACAAAAGTTATGTTAGCACAAGTGTATGGACCACCCCAGAGAGGAAATAATAGAGGTGGTCGGGGTTTTTATGATTCTACATATAACCGCACAGACTTGGCTAAAGATCAATGTGCATATTGTAAGCAACGAGGCCACTGGGCCAATGAGTGTCCTTTAGCGCGAGAACACAGGGCTATGGGACGGGGTAGAGGTTTTGGGAGAAATCGTGGGGGTTTTTCTGGCCCACGAGGTAACCTAAATGATAGGGCTAGATTCGAATCTAGGGAGCAACAACAAGGAGGGTCTAATACCTTTGATAGACGAAATCAGTATCAGATGTCTGACTATGTGCACCCCGAAAGTCATGATTCCCAATATGCATAGGATTGCGTAGGATGGGGGGAGGAATCAGTTGAAGTACCAGTAGATCAGAGGGGTCCTTATGTTACAGCACATGTTTTGGGTTCTACTGATCAGTTTTTGGTTGATACAGGGGCTACTCGTAGCGCTTTGTCTAAACAATTGGTTCCGAGGGCTCCCCTGTCTGGCTTAACGATCACATCTGTAGGGTTCGATGGAACACCTTCTCTTAGCCCATTATCCCAACCCCTTGCATTTCATGTCGACAAATTTACAGCACCATGTCCATTCTTGCTTTCCTCAAACACGCCTGACAACATTGTGGGTCTAGACATGCTGAAACATTTCAGAGCCACAATCCGCTGCTCCCCTGAAGGAGTACGCGTGATTTTAAATGACAATTACCCTGCAAAAGAGAGAGTGTGTATGGTCGCTGAAAGTGCTGCATTAGCCTCTTTACCTCACACGTTGTGGGCTACTTCAGACACTGATGTGGGACAGATGGTCATTCCTCCGGTTCACATTAGTGTGAAGGAGGGAGCTGTGTTACCACGCCTGCCTCAATATAGGATTTCACAGGAGGGTGAGGAGGCGCTCATACAGATTGTGCAGGATCTCATCCGAGTGGGGGTGGTGGAAGAAGTCCCATACAATGTTTGTAACAGTCCTATTTTACCAATCTTGAAGAAAGACACTGATACTAGGGTATATCGATTTATTATTGATTTGCGGGAGGTGAACAAGATAGTGGTGCCCCAATACCCTGTTGTTTCTGACATCACGACACTCCTTACCTTAGTTCCACCAACAGCGACAACATTCTCGGTTGTCGACCTGAAGAACGCCTTCTTTTCGATCCCTATTCACCCTGATAGCCGTTACCTTTTCGGCTTCACTTTCTGGGCTTACCTGCTTTCTGTGAGGAGCCAGACTCGTGCTGTGTGTTTTCTGCCATCTCCTGCAACTGTTCGCGACACCCGCTCCGCGGGTGCCGCTCATCGTTCCTTTTGCCTCGTCCTCCCTGGTGTGAGCGGATCCACAGTCCGTGGTGAGTAACGCGCTCCCAGGTAGAGGATTTAATCTACAGACTGTGCGTGGAGCCTACCGGGGGACTGCGAGGTCCAGCAGCCTCAGCGGCACACAGCTGCTGCCTCTTCCCCCGGCGGCCACGCCCCCAGCCTTCGCTTTAACATCGCCTGGTTTACCTGGTCAACTGGCGCTTTCTGGGCTTACCTGCTTTCTGTGAGGAGCCAGACTCGTGCTGTGTGTTTTCTGCCATCTCCTGCAACTGTTCGCGACACCCGCTCCGCGGGTGCCGCTCATCGTTCCTTTTGCCTCGTCCTCCCTGGTGTGAGCGGATCCACAGTCCGTGGTGAGTAACGCGCTCCCAGGTAGAGGATTTAATCTACAGACTGTGCGTGGAGCCTACCGGGGGACTGCGAGGTCCAGCAGCCTCAGCGGCACACAGCTGCTGCCTCTTCCCCCGGCGGCCACGCCCCCAGCCTTCGCTTTAACATCGCCTGGTTTCCCTGGTCAACTGGCGCTTTCTGGGCTTACCTGCTTTCTGTGAGGAGCCAGACTCGTGCTGTGTGTTTTCTGCCATCTCCTGCAACTGTTCGCGACACCCGCTCCGCGGGTGCCGCTCATCGTTCCTTTTGCCTCGTCCTCCCTGGTGTGAGCGGATCCACAGTCCGTGGTGAGTAACGCGCTCCCAGGTAGAGGATTTAATCTACAGACTGTGCGTGGAGCCTACCGGGGGACTGCGAGGTCCAGCAGCCTCAGCGGCACACAGCTGCTGCCTCTTCCCCCGGCGGCCACGCCCCCAGCCTTCGCTTTAACATCGCCTGGTTTCCCTGGTCAACTGGCGCTTTCTGGGCTTACCTGCTTTCTGTGAGGAGCCAGACTCGTGCTGTGTGTTTTCTGCCATCTCCTGCAACTGTTCGCGACACCCGCTCCGCGGGTGCCGCTCATCGTTCCTTTTGCCTCGTCCTCCCTGGTGTGAGCGGATCCACAGTCCGTGGTGAGTAACGCGCTCCCAGGTAGAGGATTTAATCTACAGACTGTGCGTGGAGCCTACCGGGGGACTGCGAGGTCCAGCAGCCTCAGCGGCACACAGCTGCTGCCTCTTCCCCCGGCGGCCACGCCCCCAGCCTTCGCTTTAACATCGCCTGGTTTCCCTGGTCAACTGGCGCTTTCTGGGCTTACCTGCTTTCTGTGAGGAGCCAGACTCGTGCTGTGTGTTTTCTGCCATCTCCTGCAACTGTTCGCGACACCCGCTCCGCGGGTGCCGCTCATCGTTCCTTTTGCCTCGTCCTCCCTGGTGTGAGCGGATCCACAGTCCGTGGTGAGTAACGCGCTCCCAGGTAGAGGATTTAATCTACAGACTGTGCGTGGAGCCTACCGGGGGACTGCGAGGTCCAGCAGCCTCAGCGGCACACAGCTGCTGCCTCTTCCCCCGGCGGCCACGCCCCCAACCTTCGCCTTCATTACTGGCTTCAGTTCTACCGCGACGCGGGACGCGCGCGGGGCGACGACCGGGCAAAGAGCGGGCCGTTTAAGGCCGTTCAAGGACGGCAGAGGACGGCCCTGGCCCAGAACTCTTGTGTCTTCACCCTTGATAACCATAATCGTCTAAAATGTTGACCATACGTAGCAGAACTCGAAGTTGCGCGAAAAAAGCTACGGCGGTAGCTCAGGTGACAGGACCTATTGATCTTTTTATTTCACGCGTGCACGAGACAATTGACCAAAGTATTGTATTATTGGAAAAAAGAGTCTCTATGGACCTTGCTAATGCTAGGCGCTCATCCTTGGGCCCTTTGGCAAAGGTTAAATCCCCTGCTATGCAGACTCTGAATAATAATTGCTCCTTACCTATAACCATGCCTACCAACAGTGTTCCGACTGTACCGAATACTGTTGATTTATCGGTTGCCCAATCAGACTCGGATCCATCTTTCGAAGACCTGGAGGGTACACCAGATCTAGAATCATGTCAGTCGCCTGATAAAGAGGAGCCGAGTCTGAGTGGGTCTAATGATGTGGAAACAGCCCCTGTACCCATTGTTCCCCGGAGAAGGGCTCCTAACCCTCCTAAGGTTACATCGAAGGGCAAAAGTAAAGCAAAAGCACCGGTTAGGAATCACAATTTGATTTCCCCTACCCCACAAATGATATCAGGCATCCCGTGCTGGGTGCAAAATATGGTTACAGATTTAAAACTAGATCTTGAAGCCACTTTAGCAGCACAAATCAAACCTTTAATTTCTAAAGTGGACAGGCTTACTTCGTTAATACACTCCAAATGGCCACAAAAAAAGCAAGGACAAGGGCATGTTCAATTGCAAGGGACTACAGATTTAGTCTCTGAATGCTTAACGAGCATCCAGTCCCCTAAAGACGCTTTAAATAAGGTCCAAGGTAGCGTAGCCCTTGGGAACTCTGTATCTCTTGAGTCGCAAACAGCGAACAACTCCGTTCAACCAATAACTGTACCGATTCCAAAGGGGAATGTCCCTGTACAGGCGATTCAACACCCTGTTGTTGCTAATATTGCCACCACATCTATTCAAGCTAAAGAAGTAGCAGGGAAACCCAATTTAACCACCGCACCTCTTTCTATAAATAAACCTGAAGGGCCTAAACCGAAGCAGGCACGTTTCAGGTCCATCAATCTACCACCAGAGGTTTCTCCTTTTGTTGTTGTGTTGACAGCAGTTCCCCCATTGAAAGAGGGAGTAAAAGAAACGTTTACTGAGCTTAGAAACAAATGTGCTCAATGGCTCCATCTACATAAACCCCTACCTAATAGCATGAACGGCGAAATTCTTACCGTCCGGAGAGGGGATTGGGTGGGCAGAAGTAAGAAATCAATAGTAGGGGATGTAATAACTGTCAATTTTAGGGATGTAGGGGCAGCTAGTTATGTATGTAATGCACCCAATAGTGGTCCTGCGACTCAAATTAAACCACTTCCTTTGTCACATTTTTTATCAAAACCCGCACGACCTAACCCCCCCTGTCCCACTTTTCAAAGTAACAGTGGACCGGGGTTTTTTCCACAGCAAGCCGTTAAACCTTGGCTGCAACCACCTTATCCGCCCCCTCCTTTTCCACATTATGTTAATTTACAGCAGCAGTTATCAAATGCCTCACCTTTTCCTATGCAGCAAGTTAAAGTACATTGGCAACACCCTTTTCATCTTCCGCCACCTTTACACCAGCCTGCTTATCAATGGCAGCAATCTTTCCAGCCACCGCAATTAGACAAACATCCGTGGCAACAAATGTGGCAGGACCCGCCCCACTCCCAAAACCCAATGTCTTCACAATTCGTCCACCCAAACAGATATGCCGTGCTAGATGAGGTAGACTGACTTAGCCCTCTAGATGCACTGGACCTAAACATTCCTAAGCCCTTTCTTGATATGGAGCGTTTTTCTTCTTCCTTTGCCACACCCCTTGCTGTACCTCACGAATTCACTACATCGGCACTACCAATACCTCCCCAGTACATAGGTAATCAGGGTAGCTCTGATATATGTATAACTACTACTAGTCCGAGCCTGAGTCCAGTTACCATCATTCGGGAAGAGGGTCCTGCCTTTTTACCACCAGCAAATCAGTCGGAGATATCTGTTGGTGGTAATCCTGGTAAACCAGCAGGAATTTCTCTTATTTCTTGGAACATCGCTGGTCTTACCGGCAAATTAGGTACACCCTTTTGGACCAGTTTTTTGGGTGAGGGTTTTGATTTAATCCTACTTCAGGAAACTTGGTGTCCAGACCCCATTAACATCGAAGGGTATGTATCCTTCTGCCTTAGAGCAACTAAATCTAGCTCGGGTAGGGCTAAGGGGGGCCTTTTATTGTTAATGTCAACCAAGCTGTGTGAATGTACGGTTAAATACAGTACAACCGTGGGGACATACAGCCAAGTTATTAGGGTGGAGTGCAGGAAGAACATTGATTTAGTTATTGTTAATTTCTATAATAATATTTTTGATGCTACTAGGGGGGATATTTTACTGCCTCTAGAAAGGGAAATCAATAAGGCTCTTGATATCTCGAAAAGAAAGGCTGAGGTGGTTTGGGCTGGTGATTTTAACTTGCAGCCCTGCCATCTGTCCAATGGGAATAACTGTGGTTTCGATGCAGCATTAAATAGCCATTGGGGAGATCAGGGGGGGAGGGAGGACTCTCCCCACTTTCAACACTGCAGTTATGGTTCCACTTTAAATAATATGCTAGTCATGCTAGATCTGACCCTGTTAAATTGCAATGTTAATAATCAGGCAATTATATGCCCTACATTTACAGGCAGGGGTGCAGGTTCATTTATTGATCATATTTTGATGTCCAGCAGTGGAGCCTACACGGATTTGTATGTGAATGAAGAAAGTCTCAGTGACCACAATAGCCTACGTGTCACCCTCTTGGGGCATGGTACTTCATTAGTTCCAGGTGGTAAATGTACAACTGATATAGTGCCTGTTAGACCAAAGGGCCTGAGGGTTAAATGGACTGGTTTAAACTCCAAAACCAAGCAGAAGGAGGTCGTTATGCTTTGCAAGAACCAAATTAGTTATTGCTTGGATGATGACAGTGATTCTGGCTGCTTAACAGATTATTTTGTATCTATGAATAGCTGTATTGATGGTATTTTTACTAAGACCCCGTCAGCCAATAGTGGTCCAAAACAGGGGTGGTTTGATAAGACATGTATAGTCGCCCTCCGTGACCTAAAGAATGCGCTAGGCACTAAACCACGTGTTAAGACGGACATACAATATCTCAGGGCCTGTTATAAAACAGCTATTAATAAAAGGAAAAGGGTTCTGCAGTCTGAGGCGTGGGATAAGTTGAGGGAGGCGGCTGAGACCAAAAATAGTAAACTCTATTGGGAAACAATTAACAGCCCGTTTCTCAATAAAGAAAATGTCCCAGAACTGACCTCATACGTGGCATGTAGCGATTGGGTTAACCATTTTTCTAAAATATTTAATCCAGAAAGGTCAACCTCTGAGTTATCACCACCAGTTATAAACCCATGGTTGCCCCTTCCGATGGCTATAACACTAGAAGAATGTCAGGAAGCTATCTCTTTAAGTAAAGGAGGAAAGGCCCCTGGCCCCGATGGGGTTCCGCTGGATTTATACAAAGACGAAACAGCGTTATGGGCTCCCATTTTGGTGAGGGTTTTCAATTGTGCGGCCGAAAGTGAATTTCCTTCTACTTGGGGTCAATCGATTATCATTCCCTTACACAAGAAAGGTGACAAGGCAGAGGCTTCTAATTATCGTCCTATTTCATTACTGGACGCCTCTGTAAAGGTGATGAGTAGGATCTTGCTGAAGAGGCTAGAAGACTGGGCAACGGATTTTAACATTCTAACTAGAGTCCAATATGGCTTTCGCAAAGGCCTGGGTACACTGGACCAATGCGTAAATCTGGACCTTTTAATCAGTAAATATACTGTGGCCAAAAGTGGCAACCTCTTTTTATGTTTTGCTGATCTGAGCAGCGCTTTTGATTTGGTTAACCAGAACATTCTCTGGGAGGTTCTGCTTGACGCCGGGGCACCAAGGGAAATAGTGTACTTTTTAGCTAGATTGTACGAAAAACTCTCATGTAAAGTCCGCTATGGCCCCCTTGGCGAATGTACCCCGTTCTTTAGAGTGTCACGGGGCATACGTCAGGGTTGTGTTTTAGCCCCGCTTTTATTTTCCCTTTTTATTAATGGTGTCGACCGATCATTGACTGACATCCCAGCAGATGCCCCTTTGATTGATGGTAAACCTGTTCCGCTGTTACTTTATG
Organism: Lissotriton helveticus; assembly: GCF_964261635.1. Taxonomy (NCBI): domain Eukaryota; kingdom Metazoa; phylum Chordata; class Amphibia; order Caudata; family Salamandridae; genus Lissotriton; species Lissotriton helveticus. The sequence goes on along the minus strand of NC_136059.1, from coordinate 1,351,715,359 downwards.
CGGATGACGCTGTTCTTTTATCGCGAACACAGTTGGGCCTACAGCGCCTAATTGATAATTTTATGCAGTTCATTCAAGCTAGGCGGCTTCGTGTGAATAAAACTAAGACATATGTAATGTCATGTGGTCAGGCAGCCAAGCAGGTAAAGCACACTTTCTTCCTTGATAAGGAAAAGCTAACTTCTGTTAAGTCCTTTTGTTATCTGGGAATAACATATAATAATAGAGGGTCTTGGAATGCGGAATTTGAGGCCGTAAAAACAAAAATGCTACGGTCCACTAGTAGCATATTTCGTTTTGCCTCTAAACTCGGCTCACGAAGTATTCTAGATATGATGAACATTTATAATGTATGTTGTGTTTCCTCTGCTCTGTATGGGGCAGGGGTATGGGGTCACTGTGAGGGTATTTCCTTGCAGAAGGAGGAAAACAAGTTCTTAAGGAGGATGTTATGTGTTCCCCCTTCTGCCTCCATCCAGCTGATCCACGAAGAAGTTGGGATCGAGTATATTTCTGACTTAGCAGCAGTTCGGCCACTCTTATTGTGGCGTTCTATTTGGGCTAAGCCAGAGACTCGATTCACCAAGGACATTATCCTTGACTGTATAGGCTTGGATCACTCCTCACGTGTATCATGGTTAAGATACATTCATCGTTGGTATCTACTTCTTTTTAATATTGATGTGTTTCGTGAGCCTGAAAAGGTTGTCTCCATTTCAAAAAAAGAAATCAAGATAACGTTTCTTAATTTTCGTAAGGCTGAACGAGACAAAGCCGTTGGCAATCTTGTTACTATAAAATTTTATAAAGACCTAAATCTAGCTCCCGGACTACAATCCTATCTTGTATTTGTGACTCGCCCTTCTCACCAGTACGTTTTAACACGGGTCAGACTGGGCATAGTACACCACTTGGTTGCTTTTCCAAATACAAAGACTAGTTCAAACATACCCTGTCCATGCGATAGCACCTCTAGGCAGAGTAGTTGCCATTTTTTGCTTTTTTGCAAATTTTATCAGTGCTTTAGGCTAAAATACCTTAAACCTATCTTTATCAAATATAACATTTGCACCACACAAACAGCATTGATATTTTTATCTTCATTAGAGAACGAGGAGACTTGTTTTTTTTTGGCTACTTTTATTCTAAAATGTACAGCTGCCAGGAAAAGTATTGTATTATAATGTTGTCTACTTACCTGTCTGTACTTATGCTCTACAGCTGCCAGGATCTGTTTATGATGATATTACTGTTTAACGCTCCTGTCTGTATAGATATGCTCCCACTTTTAAATTTTATATCAATTTCTGTAATTAAGGTATTACTAAACATGAAGTTGACCACAGTATTGATTGATTATAATAATTTTTAATGTAGAGTTCCCCATGAAAAGTCTAGCGAGTAACTCCTACTGATCCCCAGCTAATCAATGTAAGAATGTTTGTATTTTATAATAATGTTGGCCTATAGAGGCGGGATCACTTCCAATTTGATGCACTTTAGCCTTCCTTTTCCTTTTTGGAATAATTATATGGTGATTTTTAATATTTCAATCATGTATTTCTGCTTGTATGATTTGTATGTACAAATCGAATAAAAGCTTTTGAATTGAATTGAATAATCGATCGTATAGATTTTGTAGAATTCCACAGGGCTATACTGAGAGCCCTAGTATCTCCAGTCAGGCGTTGAAAAGACAGTTGGATTCCTTTGTCTTGCTTGAGGGGGTAGTGCTTATTCAATATGTCGATGACATTTTGTTGGCTGCTGACACCCCTGAGCAATGTGAGACTTGTACGTTGTCCTTGCTTTCCTTTTTGGCTTCTCACAATCATAAGGTATCTATGAAGAAATTGCAATTCTGTAGACCTAAGGTGACCTACCTAGGCCACCTTTTGTCTAAGGAGGGGCGTGCACTTACATCAGATCGTATCCAAGCCATCCTGGACACACCAACACCTTCTACACAGAAAGATGTTCGAGCATTTTTGGGCCTTACGTCCTTTTGTAGGCAGTGGATACTGGGGTTTTCACATATAGTCAAACCACTGTTAGCGCTATTGACAAAAGACACTCCAATTCCCCTTCCTTGGACAGATGAATGTGAAAACGCTTTCCAACAGTTACGTCAGGCCCTTTGTTCAGCACCAGTGTTAGGCACTCCTGATTACACAAAACTTTTCACATTATATGTACATGAGAGAGATGGATGTGCGTCATCTGTGTTAGTACAGATGCACGGGGACAGGCAGCGTCCGTGTGCATATTTCTCGGCATTGCTCGATCCTGTCGCTCGGGCATTGCCGGGGTGTTTTCGTTCGGTCGCAGCGACAGCTGTGTCAATACGTCAGAGTGAGGGAATAGTGTTATCTCACAAGCTGTTAGTGTTGGTTCCCCATGCTGTTGACGCCCTTTTGAATCAAACAAAGACGCAGCATTTAACAAGTGCCCGTCTGACCGGATATGAACTAACGTTGCTGGCTCCCCATATCACATTGAGGAGATGTGCTACGTTAAATCCAGCAACATTGTTACCATTCCTGACGACTCAGCCTGAGGCACAAGAAGCACATGATTGTATTTTTGTGACTGAGGAACAGACAAAGGGTCGTATCGATCTCCAGGATACGCCTTTCTCAGATGTAGATGGAGAATTATGGGTGGATGGCTCCTGCCTGAAGCTACCGGATGGTACGACTTCGGCAGCATATGCCATCACTACTTTGTATACTATCGTGGAAACAGCACGCATTCCACAGAAATCAGCCCAGGCAGCGGAGTTGATAGCATTGACACGAGCATGTGAGCTTAGTGCAGAGTTGTGTGTGAATATTTATACAGATAGCCGCTATGCTTTCGGAGTAGCGCACGACTTTGGCCTGCTCTGGAAGGAAAGAGGTTTTCTGACATCACACGGAACACAAATTATGTATGGAGAATTGGTGCACAATCTTTTGACTGCCCTGACATTTCCTAAGAAGATAGCTATAGTGAAATGCAGTGCACATAAGAAAGTTATTGACAAAGTAGGGCAAGGAAATGCTTTCGCTGACCAAGTAGCACGAGAAACTGCAATGAGACCTGACTCCACTTCAATGTATGTTGTGAAGTCACAAGCAGAACGATGGCATGATGCTAGGAAAGAAGTGAGGGAAATACAGAGAGTTGCTTCTGATAAAGAACGAGAGCAATGGTCTGAAAATGGAGAACTGGATGATGAAGGTTGTTGGCGCAACAAACAAATGGATAGGTGGAAGTTGCCCACAGCTTTTGTCCAACCTATGGTTCAAATGGCACATGGGCTAGCACATGTTGGAGCTTCAGCGATTGTGAAATTGCTTGCGCAAGTTTGGGAGCATCCAGAGATTGCTAGCACGGCCAAGAGAGTGGTACAGACCTGTATGATCTGTCTTAAATACAACCCAGGGAAAGGAACACGGACTCCAGCAGGAGGATTTGAAATACCTACTGCACCTTTTGAAGTCCTGCAAATGGACTATATCCAACTTGAACGCTGTAATAATCTAAAGTACGTCTTGGTAGTGGTGTGTGCTTTCAGTAAATGGATTGAAGCCTACCCTACTAAGGACAATACTGCAATGACTACAGCAAAGGTGCTACTGAAGGAGTTTTTCCCTAGGTATGGTGTTTGTAGACTATTATGGAGTGATAACGGGCCTCATTTTATAGCAGACGTTATCAAGTACGTTCTGAGAGGTCTGGGGATAAAACAGAAGTTTCATGCAGTGTTCCATCCACAGTCGGCTGGCTTGGTGGAACGCTACAATGGAACACTGAAGCTTAAACTAGCAAAGATCCAGGCTTCCACTTCTCTGACTTGGCCCGACGCTTTGCCTTTGGCATTGTTGTCAATAAGATCAGTACCACACTCCCGAACCGGCCTTACACCGTATGAGGTGGTGTTTGGTCGTCCCATGAATATTTGGGGAGTGCCCAAACCAAGTTCCGTATATGATGTACCTTGTGTATTGATGAATGACTATCTGGCACAATTAACTGATAACTTGGTTTCTATTCATCAACAGGTTCGAGAAGCACTCCCTGACCGGTCCACAGGTGAGGGTCATAGTCTCCGACCCGGTGACTTCGTCCTCATCAAGGCGTTCGCGAGGACGAGTGGCCTGGAGCCCCGATGGTGCGGTCCCGAGCAGGTTCTGCTCGCAACAAGAACGGCCGTCCGAGTGACCAACCGGAAGAACTGGATTCACTCCCTTCATTGTCGCAGAGTGCAACCCGGATTGGTGGAGCCTGCCGTGTTGACTGACCATCGAGAAATCCTGACTACAGAGAAAGGCCCTGCTGTGGTACCTGATGAGCAAGAGGAGTTCTTCCCGGACCCGACGACTTCTGGAGTAAGAAAATACAACCTTCGACCCAGGAAGAAGTTTTCTGCTGTTTAGACTGCTGTCAGAACGGCCTCTTGGTTGGTGCAACGGAGAGCCGATGAGGCAAGGGGGGGGGATCAGCCTTGCATTAGAGTAGTGACACCCGTCTTGGCCCGTTGGTGAAGAAAACAACAGCCGCCTTGGGGGAAGAGTTCTGACAGCCTTTTTTTTAGTTTCAGGAAGATTTGCGAGACATTTGTTCAACATGGAGAGAAAGAAAGTGATCTGCGCCTTCGGATTTATTGCTAGTGTGGCAGTTGTTGCCATTATCACGTGGTTTGTTGAGGATGTAATTCCTGCCCGTGATCTATATGTGGTTTCTACACCGGTGCCAGAGGAGCATTTCTTTTATACGCTCCCCTATCAGGAATCAAAACACCGCTTGTCCTTTGTAAATAACACCTTCATTCAGATGCTACATCATACCCACACTGCTACAAATGAAACAAATTGCTGGATATGTGGTATGATGCCAGCGCACCAGAAGAAGGGGGGAACACCGTTTATACCTCTCCCTTTCTCTCATAATGGTTCTTGTCGTGCCTGGTATACTCTTCTATTTGCCACAAGAAAGCCTGTTGTTGGAAGATTACTTTTTAGACTAAACAAAGAATGTCACCAGAATAAAGACGGCTATCCACAAGCCAATGGAACTATATGGGAGTGGGAAGAATATCGACCAGACAATGAGTCTACTCCCTACATTTTTACGAACACTAGAGACACTGTCGAAAGTGAAAAATTTGTGATCTCAGTTGCACAAGCACAAGCGGACTTATGCGTACAAAGTGTTGGGAACATCCCTGTAGGTGTTAGTGATTGTATTAAAGTCTTAAATATAGATGGTCTGAATAATAGCACATTTTTAGCATCCCATAATACATATTTTGTATGCGGTAATAGAGGATATTATCGATTACCAGCTGGCTGGTCAGGAGTATGCTATGTATCGTTTTTATTACCACCAGTGTTTTTAGCACCTGCCACTTATCATAAAGACTTGAAATTGTTGAATAATGCCACTGTGAATAGATACAAACGTACTTTATCTATCGATGATGTGGACCAGACCGACACTAGTTTGCAGCAATATGTAGATTTTAACCTAGGGTTATTCTTTTTTGTTGGAGCTGCCCTAAACAGTAGAAAGATAAGAAGATTAACTAGAGTTGTAGAGGCAGTGACCAACCAAACTGCTGCAGCACTAGGAAACGTAACTGAAGAGTTGCAAATTACTAGAATTGTTGCCCTGCAAAACAGAATGGTGTTAGATGTCATATTAGCAGAAAAAGGAGGAGCTTGTAGACTTATTGGAAGTAGCTGTTGTGTCTTCATCCCAGACAACTCGCCTTCTGTTCATAATGCCATAAATAAACTGCATAAAATAGCTGCTGACATACATGTTGATAATGGTACATGGACCTTCTCTAGTTGGTTTTGGACCTTATTTACTACATGGGGTTGGAAGATCCTCACTGGCCTTTGTATAATAGTAGTAATTCTTTTTTCTTGCTGTATGTGTATTCAATGTGGTCCTATGATATGTTCCCTTTGCATTACCTCTTGTATACCCAATAAGAAAGCTGTTTCCGAAGCTGCTTATCAAAAGAGTCTAACTAAAGAGATTTCTAACATTATGAGCATTGATATTCAAGATGAGTTTGATGACTACCCTATGAAATGGAATGGCTTCAGCTAACGCTGAAAGGGTCGTCTGTTGTAAATAAAACAACGGTATTATTAAGCATTAGCTGAAGCCATAATGCATCAGTCCAAATATCTAGTATAGGGGTTCCATTTTGTATTTCGAGTCCGCCATTTTTCATGCCCTACATTGCCATGTGCTCAATGTTCTGATTGTCCTACCTCTCTGCCAGTTACACTGTGGATTCTACCTAGCAACAGTTATTATTAGTCCTTCTTGAGAGTATAGCGCATGCTCAGCAGAAGTAACAGTTGTTCCTTATTAGCATAGCCCTCCCATGTTCTAGAAATACTGTTAGCTCCACCCACTGATATATTTGGAAATGTCCTTACGTGGTTGCAACCTCTGTCTAAGCTGTAAGCTGAACCCCTTCCACTGTGTATAAAAGGGGCCATGTGCTTGTATTCAGTGTGCTACTCTGTACAATACTGTAGAAGTGTTGTGGAGGTTGTATCACCACCTTTAAAGGTTTATTAAACTATGTTTTTGTATTTCCAGTTTCCTTGCCAACTTCATTTGTAAGTCTAAGGACTTTGTACACAGAAGGGCGAACCCTTTCGGTACCTTTGGGCCTTGCTGAGGCCTGAACTCATCAATACATGCAGAACTTCCCCCACAACGTATCTTTAGTGTGCTCTTCTGGCCACCACAAAAATAAGTCAGCAGTAATGACAGATCACCTCATTCCTCTTTCCCATGATGTTAGGTGTCAAGCTGAGCAATGGGAAATAACATACCACGTTCCAATATTTGTCACAATTTTTTGGGAAAAAACTGTTTCAAACCTTTCAAGAAGGTTGAAGAAAAAAACCAGAGTCTGTACTACTGAATTTTTTTTAATATATGTTTAGCGCTTCACTTTAAGATAGTAAACGGGGTCAAAATATTAAAGACATTGCAAAGTTCTTTTCATTACCCAGAGACATTTTATATCCAATCAGTGGCTCCTGACGTCAGGCCAAGATGTGTGACTTGTTGGTGCAATCTGAAATTCCAATGCTAGTGGCCCAGACCACCATGCAGCTCCCTAGTTTTACCTCCCCATGTTAACAATTTCGTTTTAAATAAAGTCATACAAAAAAACACCAAGAAGGTCCTTCAGGGCCTGGCAAACGGCACCGAAAGTGTAGAACATTAAATAAACCAGAAGCAGTTTGGAATGGTGAATTATAATTCGATATAAAGTATAGTCAGAATAAATGCCTAGAGAATGGATAATTGCCAGAAATAAAGCGTCAATACAAATCAAGAAACACTGTTGGACGCACTCATTAAAAAAACAACCCTACCTTAATTGAGCAAAAAGCATTCCTTTTAGGCATGCCAACTGCCCACCTGCCAACCAGCTGAGCACATGGTCCAGCATGGCAGAAGGGTAGAGTACCAGGGTGAACAAGTGACTAATGGAAGAAAACATTCCTCCATTAAATAAATGTGATGGGGTTCTATCAGACGTTTCAACTTTCCTCACAATTGAAAAGTTCATGCTCCAGTCCACAAAAGTGGCTGTTTTAACTCATCCTTGCTGCCTATTAATTTTAGTCCCCAAGCCTACAACTAACATGTATGTAGCTCAAGCTGTTTGCAAAAACGGCAATTTGTAGACAAACGATAAGCCTAAGAGTTAGCAATGTTAGGTTTTTAATGATTGAAAATCCACTACGTGTTGGTCAAATGGACCTGAAGGATGGAATACCACAAACTCCAGATAACTCACCAATAAAGAATATCCTGCAGATCAACACTTATTCTGATTTCTAAATGTGTTCAATTATCTTACCAAACAGTTCTTTTTATCTTAAGGTCAAAAGTGGAATAGTCCGCGAAATATAGTGAAAACTTATTTTTCTGATTATGCATGTTTACGATCTTCACTTTCTGTCTCATGACTGTGTCCACACCCACCTACACTTCCCTACTCTGTCACGTGACAACGTTTGCTCTTAAGATTGCCTTAACGCTCTGCCCTCTCCCACCATGAGAGCACCAACTTTTGAAACAGCTACCAATGACAGATTAAAGTACCAACCAAAATAAAATGATTTGATCAATCTCACTAATTTATCCTCTTGAAATACCTCAGCCTTGGACTTTAAATCAAATTCCACGTGCAATATTAGGTGAAATATAATGTACAATTTCCCCCAATCAGATCTCTAAATCCATCTAGCAGAAGCAGATTGGCCCGGAAAGTTACACCCATTGTCCGGGCAAAAAGAAAATAGTTTGAGGGAAATATGAGGATATTGATATCATATATGTACATTTTCTACAACTGATAAAACAGCAATTAACAGAACTTTTGCAAAAGAAGCGTACTGAAAAATAGCAAATGTACACAAATTCTTCTAGATGTCATTAGGCCAAGCCACCTAGAACTGCATCACGGATGACTATCAAGATTGCAGTAGAATTACTCTACAGCATGGAGTAGAGTGCACTTAGAATCTTGACCCCAGGACCTCCTCACTAAATTTCCACAATCTAATACTTGTTTTGGAGACCTAAATCTAATCCATTAAAGAACTAAGTGATCAAAATTATTCAGTGTTGTCACAACAGGCAAGCACTAAAACACAATCATAGCCACCACAAACAAAAAGCATCTGCAATGCAATAGGTCTCACATTTACGCGAGTTTGCGCAATTGGCATTATAAACGGCAATGTCTTTTACTTATGTTTTGGTTTTTAAAACATAAATAAAAGGCATTGTCATTTACAATGCCAATAGCTTAAACTCTCGCAAATGGGATACCTTTTGCATTCCAAATGGTTGAAGGCATGAGGGGCTCCAAGTTAAATAAACACGCCAGTGGTTACAACTGCGCAAGAGAGCCCCTCCTGCAGTAAGAGAAACTCATTAAAGAAAATAGTACTTAAGAGATTAAAGAAGACTTACCGTGAAACAACTGAAGTAAAAGGGCCGGTCATCATGGGAGGTATCAAACAAAGACAAGCCAGTACTAAGGAGGGACTAACATGCCTAATAGCGAATCAGAAATCAGCATATACTAAGGACAATGATACAAACCAATCACAAATGTGGGTGGAGAATGGGCGGGGCTTCACGTACATACTCCAATACAGTATAGCTCGCAGAACAGCGCATACACTGCCAAGGCTCGACCTAAAAACGTGACTATATACAAAGAAGGAGTAGGAAGAAAGGACCGACACACACCTGGAATGCTTACCTCACTTGAATTGTGTATTAGTGAAGTGTGTTTGCAGCAATAATGCCAATGGGACGTTTACACAATGGAAATGTAAGCAGTGCTATATCTCAAGCTGCATTCTGGGAGACCAGACGCTCTAGAGCTAATATGTTATTTCTCTAACTCTCATTCCAAAACCTAAATAAACAAGGCGATACCTAGACAAAGTAATAAGATATTACATATGAATAATAATCTACTTCAAAATAGTACACTTGGAAAAAAAGCAAACAAAGAAAATAATTTCACCAAAATGGGAAAAGCAGTACACCAGAAGGTGAAGCACTAGATAGAGTTGTGAGATATGAGAATTTTATTTCTCACTTTTGAAAGTTGGCAGTAAAATATTACATCAGGAAATAGAATAAAAAAACTTCTCATTACGGATACAAAAACTTGTATGTAAATAAAGAAATAAAACAAAGTTAAATCACCTGTATTTAATGTTAGGATGCACTCCTATGTAGGTGGAAATTTACAAAAAAAATTGAATTCTAAACTTAAAAATCGTTCTTGAGAGCAGGCAGAACAATACCTTAACTCCTTTGCTCATTACTACTGACATGAATGAGCTAGACATATTACAGGGTACTGCGGTTGGAAATGTTAACAAAGTCTTGTACAGAGGGTAAAACGGCCATACATACAATTCACCTAGGAGGCTGAAAAGAAGGGTTGATCTGGATATAGGTGAAAAAGAAGAAAATGTATTTAAAAAATAAAAAAACACAATTGGTTACTACTGAGATTCAATTACAAGAATAGATGTTGCACAAAGTCAGAGAAACCGTAACCATTCTTTGCCAAGTGAAAACAGACCTGCCTCACCAACATATATTAAAAGACGTAGGGATGAATGTTTCTCAGCCTCAATTTGGGAACTTCAGCTTATGAGGAAATGGGATAAACACTCCTTTATGTAAATTAATCCTGGATAATGCAGAAGAATTAGTAATCTTTTGAGCACAATACACCATTTCCACCGAAAGATTTGAACCACACAATGCTCCTGCCCCTTACAAAGTGCTTCCTTTACCTGATTAGAATTGCAACACGCTTCTCCCTCTCTTCCTCCTCTTTCTCTCTCCTCTCTCTTTCTTCCCCTTTTCTCTTACTTTAAAAAATCATTAAAATGCATTTGACCTTTGTACAGGTTTTATTTGTAGAGGATGTTGTTTTCTTTTTACTTTTTTAATTTTTTTATTTATATCCTCTTTTCTACTCTTATGTCATTAGCCATATTTTCCTTCAAGTATTCATCTTATTGCTAGATGACTTTGTACTGATGTTTTACTTTGTTTATTACTTCAATAAAGAATTCTAAACTTAAAAAAAAAGTGCAACAGGCTGCATTGCTGAGAGCCATGTTGAACTCCCACCAAATAAAATGTGTGCATCTCTGTCCCCAGTGGTGTGGCACAAAAGGATGTCCCCCTGGAAAATGTGATGAGCCCACTAACTAGACTCCCTTATTTCACAGATATCCGTACACTTTAGACTGGAGGCGGTCCCCTATGAGCTGCAGGGCCCGTGTGACGCCCCGGTCTGCTCCCCTGCACCCAAAGTAAAGCTGAGCTACTATTGCAATGTACTGTACTGCATCACTAGAATGGTGCTTAACCCCTGAACTGCTGAGCCTTTTCTCCCCAGTACTGAGCCCTTCTTTGGTTATTTGAGGTAGTTGGGACTTAGTGGGGATTTTAAAGGTAGCCTGGGTTTGTGGATTCAACTTGAGGGAACCGAGAAAATAGGCAATATAAAGCTACATTTTAAGTTTTTGGGGAATAATAGGAAAAAGTGCTCTGGATAAGTGTTTTTCCCCTAAACATGGCATCAATGAATGGTTCGCTGTGCTAAAGTCACCATCTATCTTCCCTGCTTTTAGGATCATCCTGAGCTGAATTTAAAAAAAGAATTTTTTTACCAGTTTTGGCATATTTCAAAAAGGGAGCCCATTTTTGTGTTCTCAACCTACTTTCAGTTTGTGATTGGATTGAAACCAGTGTGAAACCCATGGGTTATCCAGAAAAGTTACAGATTTCTGAAAATTAGACAATATTTCGAATTTAGCACGTCATATGCGTAGATCCCTCGTGGTTTTCCCAAAGAAACTAACTGTTGAAATAAAAAAAAATTAAAAAAGAGAAGGAAAAAACGCATGTTGGTGACAATGTTTTCATTTGTAACTTTTTGTCACAATGGCCTATTTACAAAAGCAATATACCATTACACCCACTTGACCCTTCTGGTGGTGTGGGTATATAAGGGTTTGTAGGTTCTCCAAGAACCCAAGGTATTTTATTTTTATTTATTTAGCGCTGGCTAGACCTGGAGGTATCAGAGCGCTTTACATAAGCATCAGATCATAGTTACAGGTTACATCGTTACAGAGGTTACACAGTTATTAGAGCATGGCAACATAGTTACTTGTAAGGTCAAGATAAAACAAGCACAAATACGTAAGGGGAAAATCAGGCAAGGGGAAAGATTCAGGGGAGGGGTAATGAGGGGGGAACGAGAGGAGGAGGGTGACGGTTACAGCATGGAAAGAGACGAGGAAGGGCGACAGGGACACAAACCGGTAGATGAGGAGTCAAAGCAAGCCCAAAAGTCAAGTAAGCTGTGATCCCTGGGGAAGTGGTATCACTTCTCTATCTCGGTTGTGGGAGGTTCCCTTTACGCAGTGGACTCTCTCAGAGGGGTCTCTAGGACTCCAAGGCCTACATACTGGATCCTTCCCCAAAAAGAGGAGAGGGAGTGCTTTGGCAAGGGGTGCCATACCATACCTCAGCTGTGAGTGGCTCCCTTGGCGCAGTGGACTCTCAGCGGGTTTGCTGAGACTCCGGAGTATAAATATTGGATCTTTCCCCAACAAGGGGAGAAGGAATGCTTAGTCAAAGGGCACAAAGGACAGGAGGATAGTCAGACTAGCAGGCAATGTGAGAGATTCAGGGGAGAGGGGATAGGAGCTAGCAGGGCTTAATTTGAGCCGGAGCTTGCCGGTGTTTAGCACCGGAACCTAATTATGAGGGCCGGGTCTACAGGCACCGAGTCAGGCTGCATTAAGTGCACCTGTCCTGCCGTCATCAAGTCGAGTTGTGCGCGTGGCACTGGCACACACAGAGAGCGTGTGCTGACTGTGCTACTGCTGTGGTGCTTTAGTGCTGTGCTGCTTCCCATGACTGACTGACTTCTTAGTTTAAGAAAGTTACTGTCGACAAATCTTGATGCATGCAGTAAATGTAAACACTTACTGTGACGTTACATGACTAACAGTGATGACATGACAGTGACTCCGACGATTCGATTCTCAAAATTATTTCCTCCTCCTCACTCTCTTCAAGACGTCACTTCCGGCCGCGGATCAGGCCCAGTGGGCGGGACACTGCAGTAGTTGTTGATGGGGTTTGCTGCCCTGGGCTTGTCTTCTTCTGCCCGGGTTGGGCTGTGCATGGCAGAGGCAGCGACCCGTGCGCAGAGTATGCAAATGAATGCACGTGCATTTTCGCTGCCCGCCCCAGCATATCCGCACCTCTCCGTCCTCACCAGCCACCGCACCGAGTATCCAGTGATGGTGCATATAATTTAACTACTCATGCACGCCCAGTGTCTTTGAAGTAACGGACTCAGGAGCGACGACGGTTGAGGTTGGTTAGATACTGCTGCAGGTCTGGACTGCTCAGCACAGGTGAGGGCGAGCGTGGCTGGCAGGGCCTGGCTGGCAGCCGTGACGCACGGTGACAGTGATTACTGGTCAGGTTTTCCCGTTTCGTTTTTATCTTGATTGGTAGGCCGGCGCCGGCCAAATGATCATGGATGGTTTAAATAAATCAAGCTGCGTGAGGCAGGGCAGGGCCTGATAGGCCGCAGGCGCAGGATTAATGTTTTAATATTCATAATTGTTTATTGGTGACTGACAGGTTTGATCATGATGGCCGCCTGGGATAGGCGGGGTAGGCCGGCGGCAAAATCATGAATTAAAAAATAAACCTGCGCAGGTGAGGCCTACTTTTTTATGTTGATGATGGTGGTCACATCATGAGGATGAGAGGTTGTTTTTGATCGTCTGGGCTGGTGGTGGTTTGATCATCATGATCATGTTTTACTGGTTGCCAGACCAGTAGTGGGTGCACTGACTGCAGAAGGCAGAGCAGTCACAGTGGCTATTTGATGCGCAGTTGCTGGCCGGCCGGGCCCTGGCTTCCTGGATAGTACAACAGGCCCAGGATCGATTCAGTTTTGTTTCAGCCAGAGCAAGGCAAGCTCATCTGTGGCGGTTGGGGAAGTGCGCGGCAAGCAGTGTGCGTGCGCAATTTTTTTCACATTGTAAGGCGCGCGCACATTCACTGCTTTGCCACCACACTCCACCCCAGTGATAACGACGGTCAGTTCACTCAAGTAGAAAGCTCCGATAGGAGTTCCCTTAACTTTAACTTTGGTGATAAGATACAGACTAGTCCTTCAGTGATAGACCGAAATAGAGGGTCCTGGTTTAATGGCTCTATTTTGGCTTTGCCAGGGTCTGGCTCACAGGCCCTGGCCCGTGTAGAGCACCGAGTCCTTAGCCACTAGGCCAAATCTCTTCCTATCAGTGAGCAGTGGTGCACCTGCTCAACCTCTCGACTCAGTGTGATCCTCAACCTAAGCTATGACTTGGTAGAGGGTAGTCAAATTCACAAAGTACATACTTGAGTTAAAATAACTACACATATCTAGCCCGTTACAGTGAGTCTACACATGAGTAATGGGTGTTGCTTTCACCCACATTACTCATCTTAGCGGCGGTGGAGATGTGCGACACCCTGTGAACCCCCGGCAAATAAACTTGCAACACTTAAAATTCACAGTTATCGTCTTGTGATGCATTTACTCAATTCTCATTGATGATGCAAGTGCATGAATTCGATGAGTTTTCGCATTGACAAAGCAAAGGCAGCCGTATCACCTTCCAAGTGTGACGCCTCCTACACATTTTTTCATTGTTGGAATATGATACAGGCCTGTGTCCAGCACAGGTTATAACATGTAGAACCTGTTCTATGCATAACATAATATTGTCATTCATACCACTGATTTTGAAGTATCAGTACCTCTGTTAAACTGGTCCCACATTTGGTTACATGTTTAAGCTCCCATCATTTTAGGGTCACTTGATATTATACTGTATTGCGCCGGACTGACCATTCTGTCACCCTGAGGTAGAGGGAAGTGAATCTACATAAAAGAGAAGCGAGGCAGCAGCATACACTTTGTGAGTGTGAAGGGCGGTGCAGTGGTAAGGGGTAGGAAGAGATGAGGCAAAGGTACGATGGGGTGATGTGTAACAGATCCCTCAGCGAAAATCTGTTTCATAATCATTCTTTTATGTAACACTATGGGGGTGGGGTAGGGGGGGGGCAGTTTGCCAGTATATTCTGGTTTTAAAAGCAGCTGGTGTCGAGTTCCTGGGCTCCAGTAATATTCAGGCATAAATTAGAATGTCAAGATAACTCTGGTGATTATTCGTCTACCTGGAGAGAGCCAGGAGCTTTGTCTAGGGGAAGCTGTGACTGCTTGAAAGGTAGTACAGGTTTATATACCTGCTGCAAAGAACGTGTACCATGCAGATCAAAAAGTGCATATAATGTAAAATCGATCAGTGTGTTATTGCTTCTGTCAGAGAGATCCTTTTGTTACTTGCACTTTGTAAGTTAAAATCCTATCATAGAACAGCAAGCTATTAACTAGTCTGTCTATCATCAAAGAGCTGCATGCAAACGGCGAGTAATATATTAGAGCTATATGTTTTTTGGGCCAATCTTTCATTATCCTAATCTTGCAAAAAGGGTCTAATGTGGGTAGAAATCAATTCTTATTGAAGAGAATCCCTAACAATGCTGTTATGAATGTTTTAAATTCTGCATTTCCGTTTTTCCAGACTTTGAACTCAAACTATATTGCCTACAATGACAATCATGGATGACATGTGACTCCTATACCTTGTAGTTCTGTCTGATGTAACATTCCCTATATACTGAGTTACACACGTAGGATTGTATTTATGCAATGTGTGAATGATCATGCAAAATGCTCTGACACCTTACACTGGTATGAGAGGCGCTATTAAACTAAATTAATGTAAGAAATTGGGTACTCCGCTACATAATGCTCCCAAACAGGACGTTACACGTCGGTGATTGTTCAACAACTTTGAGCAATGTTTTTAATTTTTAGGACTGCCGGAATGAGCAAGGCTCATTTGCTATGTTTGTCCTTAGTGTATTTTTGGGATATTTAATTATTGTTGTGTACTTTATATAGGTTATTTATTTGCATTGATTGACAGTTAATATTTTCTTACAGTTGTCTCTTGGTTCAGATGTTATATATATTCTATTTTATATAATTTATTTTGTTGATATAAGACTTGCCTTGCTTTTTCGTTTTCCATTTTAGAACATATTTATTTGTATTTATATATTTTATGTTACATTATTTTGTCTTTATATGTTTATATTTTGTATGGCACTATGGCCATTTTGCACTAATAAGTATGACTTACTTGCAATACTTTGTGAATTCAAACAGCCTCGCCATTGCCTATTCCTTTGGCCTAGGTACCTTTAGGACTTTTTGGTGGAGATTATATTTTTCTGAGCTTTATGGTAAGATACAAATCTTAAATTAATAAGTCATATTTGGAATATATGCCTCTTTTCTAATCTGTCTTGTCTGTGTGATACAGATCTGCATAGTTCCATGTTTTAATTAACTATTCTGTGTCTAATAAATGCACATATAGCTCCAGGGGACTACGTTATAGTAACAAGCCCACTTGGTAATCATCTTTTTTCAATTGTTTCTCTAATAGAATACTCTACTATACTGACACATACCCCTTCGGCCACTGGAAGTGCCATGACTGACTCATTCAAGTATATTGCATGATGTTATTCAGTCTCTGTGTAGAGTGTTTTAACAACATTTTGGTTTATTTTGGCACATAAGATATGTCAAAGGTGTAGCTTAGAACTCATAGACTGTTACAAATGGCATACCCTACCCCAGTATTGGCCTTTCACCAAATCAGCACATACAGCACTGAAATTGTCCCTTTTCAATGCATTAGTGATTTTAGTTCATTTATTCCAAAATTGTGCTTTCAATGCACTTTTGAGTTAATCTTTTTCAAAATGTTCACAGGGCAAGGGAACCTCCTATCAAAACCTTACTATGAGGAAGGCTCCCTTGCTGAAATTCGGATCAGCCAGGTATATATTACCTCTGACTTTTAGCAGTGCTAGTTGAAAATGTGGGTGAAGCTAATATAGTAAGTGGGTGGAGCCAGTGGAGGAAGTGGGTGGAGCCATAGAAAAGTAGGTGTGGCCTCCGACAAACATTTGAGCACCTGCACTTCATATTTTACAAATTAAGCACTGGGAGCTAGGGAAGTAGACCAAGAGAGAAAGAGTACTAAATTAGAACAGATTTAAATTAATGAGTTGTTATATAGCCCTGGCTAGACCCAAAGGAAACAGAGCGCTTTACATGAGGAACAATAATGTTGCAATTTGTAGCAGTTAAAAATTACATACGTATCAAGAAAAGCATTTAAATAACATAGGGGACAAGATGAATGGCGCAAGAAAGGCTAAGGGAATAAGGTAAAGGGGTAAGAGGACGATAGGACGTAGAGACGAGGGGAAGATCTGCCGAAGGTCCGGCTTGGTAGGCGATCAGAAATATCTGCGCGCACCAATACAAGTACACATAGAATCACATTCTCTAGTAGAAAAATACCAAAGTACATGTCCACACCATCACACACACAGCCATGCACAAGCACACAATCCCCGTGGGTCACTTATGCACGTCGATGGCTTGACTCTGGGCATACTCACAAGCGTGATGGCGCCAGGGTAGCGCTACCCCCTGCGGGTGTCAATGTGGGTTCCAGGGACGTTTGTGTTGGGCCCCTCTATCAGTACACCCTTTGCTCAGGAGCCAGTCTGTTATTGGGTAGTGTCTATATATTGGTGCTGAAAAATGATGAATGACTGCGGGCGTTACCCGGCATAGTTCTTGTCTTGTCCACACCGGTACTATGGGTACTTTTCGTCTCACACCTCTCAATCACTGATACTGTGGTTGTACCGTATGTTTGGCCTCCTACACGGTACACCCAGCAGGGGCCCCGTAGTGTATCACTTTAAGGCAGCCCTGTGTATGTGCCTCTTGGGTAGGAAGCCCTGATGTCAGCAGAATCGGCCCATCCACTCCAGCCTGCAAAATTAAGGATCCGCGACTCTCCAGCTGCTGTCTCTATGCACCCGGTCTTCCCGGGGCAGCCTTTCACGCCAGCGGCTCTCCCCCAGACACCGGCCCCCGCCACGTGGGCCAGTCTGTGTGTGCCCTTCTCTGGTCGACTGCGCCTTTGCTGACCCGCGGCAGGGGGAGGGCGGGGGCAGAGACGCACAGGCCACCGAGCTTTCTGTCGATCCCCAGCCGTGTCGGAGAAACAGGTCACGACGTGGAGGTGTAGGAGAGGAAAGCAGCGCATTAGGTAAGCTCCCTAACGTGAGGACTGGTAGCTTCTTAGGGGCGCCGGAGGCAGATTGCGAAGATCGCCGCCATTTGGGGAAATGCGGCCGCCATCTTAGGGTCAGGCAGGGGCGCTGATTGCAGCGCTCGATTGCCGTCGGGCAGGCACTTTTATTGCCGCTAGCGTCCCCTGTCTGAGCTTTACCTTGGTAGGCGAGTTGGTCCTTAGACGGCCATTCTTCCCATTACCTCACAGAGCGGTCCGGCAATGTTTCCGTCAGGTCAGACGGCACGCCGCCATTTTGCGAGGCGAGTACACTCTCCGCTGTAATGCTGGTAAGATAAGTTATCTTCTGCGCCGATCACTCCATAGAAACTTCCTGTGCGGGCACTCCACACCTTCGCACACTGCGTGCTCCGTTTGCGGCGCTGTCCGTTGCTTATGGCCACAGTTTGCAGCACTTGAAGCTCGCGTGGACCGGGAGGGCTTCTTCACTGTGCTCAGTTTTTGTCCGTCCTAGAGCCAACAACTGAGCTGCACCGTAAAATGTTTTTTTTTTTTTATTGTGCACCGACTATAGACCAGTTCATATGGTGAAAAATGTAGCAGGAAAAATGGGTATCAAGGAAACCTACGCATTTCTGAAAAATGGGTACAAGATGCAGAGTTTAGGAGCACTAGTTATTTGATAATCTCTGAATTTGTGGGTACCTGTGACAAGTTAGCATGGTATATTCTGTCCACTAATTAAAGTGGGCACCCTGTACCAGCCCAAACAACCCTTATGGTAATTTAAGAGGTCAAAGATAACCTTAGAAAGCTATCCAAGTGGTAGCTGTGGAGAGCAGCCTTCAGGCTTAGTCTTGAAGGAATGTTAAGCAGATTGTTTTACCAGAATGCAACCTTATGGTATCGGTTAAATGAAAGGATAACCACACAGTAGTTATAAAAATAGGTATTTATTATTATAACACAACACACTCTAAATACTTCACAGTATCTGCTACACACAGATAAACACACAGCACACAATACTGTAGCACGAATACAGAGTGGGCTCCAGGGGGAGACCAAACCACTAAAACAGTGGTATAGGAACCACGACTCGAGTTAAGACAGTGTCTAGAGGATGTAGAATTGCTGGGACCCCAAGGAACCAGCCGGATACGAGCAGTTCATGAAGGGTGTTGAGTGCTGAAGGGTTGGTGCCCTGCTGGAGCACGAACAAGCCTTGGCAGTGGCAACCCATGAAGAAGATCAAGAAATGTTAAGGTTCAGACTAGCAAGATCCAGGGCACTCACCAAACACAGGGGAGTCAGGGCAAGCCTGGAGCAACCAGGGGAGCCCAAGAAAAGCAGTGTTGGCCCTCAAGAGGACCCACATGCCGAAGTCGCGAGGGGACTCTGAGCAGTTTCACCGAGCAGCAGCCCTCGGAGCACTCGGTGCGAGGAGGCCGGAGTTCTTTGTTGGAAATGGTGCCAGAGGTCGGGGCTACTCAGAGCCCAGTGCACTTGTTTTAGAAACGCCAACAAGCATATGCACTTGCAAAAGTACACAGTGCACAGGGGTACAGGTATTGCAGCCCCACAAGGGATTCTGACCTCAAACTTGATCACAGAGAAGCTTGGACCTCGAAGGACTTGGAAACTCACCTCCTGTGTTGCTGGAGCCTTCGGAGTCTGTAGGAGCTCAGGAGCAGCAGACCGGTCAATTGTGATGTGGTGCCTGCAGTTGCAGGGGAGTGACTCCTTCACTCCAAGGGAGATATCTTCAGTTGTCCTCAATGCTCCACAGGTCCTGCACAGAGCCTGTATCGTGCACGGGCACAGACAATGCTTCGACTGAGAGGGAGACGAAGTCGGGCCCAAACAAAGTCCAGCGAGGTCCAGAGGGTCAAGACGGTCGAAGTTCAGTGGTTTCTGGTTCAGAATCTTGTCCACGACTAATCTAGGGTCCTACAGCCAGGTAAGCCATTTTGCACCCAGGGGAGAGGGGTGGACAGATTCAGGGGACCCTGCCAGCGGAGGGTCAGGACAGTGGGGAGGTTACTCCCATGTCCTTTGTCCAGTCTCGCACCAGAGCAGGAGTCAACGGCTTCCGGGACTGGCTTGAACTGGACTATTACCAGGGACACCAAATGTGGCCCTCATGCAGACGTTCGGTCGCTGGCAAGCGCACCTACCCAGGCCTAATACACTAAATCCTGTCTGGGAGGTGGTCACACCTCCCTGTGACAAGATGCCTATTGTTCTGCCTTCTCCTGCTCAAGCTTGGCTAAGCAGCAGGAGGGCAGAAATGTGTCTCTAGTCGTCAGCAACCCTTTAGGGTTGCCCGGGACAAGAAGGCTAGTACCGGGAACACCAGGTACCTCACAAAGCTAGTTTCTGAGGGGTGGAATCATACCCACAATGTTTAATACCAAACACGATAGGGTTACTTTCAGCCCTTTTAGAGTTGTTCATTACGTAGTCGCATAAAACCACTCTATATGTCGTAAATGGCTGATACACTGACAACCCGGGAGAATGGACTCCGTAGGCTGCAGGGGTATCCGGCTCATGCAGGGGCAGCCTTTCACTTAGAACCGAGCACCCTGCCTTCAGGATTGATAAGGCCTGCTATAGGGGTGACCTATAGGTTTTAAGTGCAGTGACCTTTAGTTATAGGAAACCTATCTAAAGAGGTGCATCTTACACAGGCTGCAATGGCAGGCCTGTAGTTCCATTTCTCATGGGTGGCATAATACAAGCCTCAGCCCATTCAAGGCCTCTGGGGTACCTATGGCCTGGGTACATGGGTACCATATACTAGGGACTGACAAGGGTAACCCAGTATCCAATCTGGAAGAGACCTAAGTACATGGCATAACAGTTTAGGGAGAAAGCAGATAGACTGGGGTCCTGATTAGCAGGATTCCAGTCAGACTAGTCAAAAACAGTATCACATGAAGCAAAAAGTGGGGGTAACCATAAGAAGCAGATCCTACTTTCCTACAGTACCCGTACTAGTATATGATTTAGAGGGTATTTTTCAAAATGTCTTCTTTCTTACACACTGGCTTACATTCAGCAGGAATCCCAAAATGTATACCACCCAGCGGTACCCCACCTGTTCAGATAACAACACTGTGGCACTTGTGTGCCTGGGGAAACTGCCCGCAACAGGAACAGATCAAACCAAGGTCAATGAGAACCATTGCGAGGGGACTTGCATTGTTTTCCTCACAGAAATGTATTGAAAATGTATGTTTTAGTTAACATGTTCGGTTTTCAGGGCATTGTGGTTAATTAAATGATGTGGGACACCACCCTGGACCTCCCCAGGAGTCTAGCTTTCAGAAATGTCTGTGTCTGGTAGGTTTTCCCAGGCGGCAGCCTACTCAAGTACACAAAACGCCATTCAACATTGCAAGGGGGATGATCCTCTGAGTTAGCCACAGTCTCCAGGTCCATATGTAAAAACAACACCCAACAGAATCAAACGTCCTCTTTCTTAGCATTGGGATGGGATTATTTAGTGCGCATAGGAGCAGAAAAACGGATGCTTTAGGGGTCAGGGTGAGACCCGATGTTAGGATGAGCCAAAACCAACAAAATATTTTATATTATAATTTAAAACAACAAATATTTCTGTCATACAGTGGGATTGGATTTTTGCCTCTCTAGGGGCAAATTAGGGCATACCTCCTCTCTGTCCCAGAAGGGGTTCAAAAAGACCGGTTTGTCCTTCATCGGGTGGGGGTGTGACCAATACCAGAGTGCAACATTCGCACCACTTTATTTTGCCCCAAATACCCCTATTTACCCCCCTCCAGTTTGGGAGCAGAAAGTCTAGAGGGTGGGGGGCAGAAAGACGATAGTCATCAAATGTGTTTGGGGAGCACAAGTCCTTGCCTTAGGTGCCGTTCACACAGACCTGGTGTCTAGTGAGTGGATACCTAGCTGGGGGTCACTCTCTTGTGGCGATCCCCAAGCAGGGATCCACTAAGCAGAGATATCATTGGAAATGGTAGATTCTCCCATTTCCAAAAATACCTGTCCCACCCCAATCAGTGCACAGGTGGCTGAGATATGCCCAGGAGCACTGATGCAGTGAAAATAAAATAACCCCATTGTCTCATTTCCCTTTCACTTTAGAATAATGCAAACACAAGGAGATGATGGATGGAGCACTGAAACTATTCAGACACTCACCCCCAGTCACAGATCTAGGTTGAATCCATCGTTCTTTAGCTCACTTCGCCACCCCAATTCAGACACAGCTATATGCAAATCAGTCTTGACCTTGTGCCTCATGAGAACAGTCCAGCCCGAACTGCGAAGCCATGTCTTCCCTGGACTGCAAACAAGCATCCTGGGACCAGTGTCGGACTAACAGCCTTCATCAGCCAGGCTAGCTTGAATCCAGTGGCAAAGCGAGCAAGGGACCCACGTTTGGGCATACCCTGCCAAATTAGGGCGAACAAAGCAAACACAAGGAGATGATGGACGGAGCACAAACTTTTCAGACACCCCCTGTCACAGATCTGGGTTGAATCTATAATCGTTCTTTAGCTCACTTCCCCACCCCAGTTCAGACACAGCTATATGCAAATAAGTATTGACCCTGTGCCTCATGGGAACAGTCCAGCCTGATCTGCCAAGCCAGGTCTTCCCTGAACCAGAAACAAGCATCCTGGGACCGGTTTGGGGCTAACACCCTTCATCAAAGTGAGCTTAAGAACTATTATCGATTCAACCCAGATCTGTGACTGGGGGTGAGTGTCTGAAAAGTTTCAGCACTCCGTCTATCATTTCCTTGTGTTTGCTTTGTAAAGTTTTACTACCATGCCCTTATCCAGACATTAGTGCTAACATCCTGAATATGAATTATGCTTTCAGCCTGCGCGGTGCATGGCGTGTGTGAGCAAGTTAGAATGATGGAGGCCTTTGAGATCCATTTTGGATACCCTGGCCTGGCCTTTGCATACATTGGACATGAAGGTTGTTGTCTCACACAGTGGAAGTGTATTGCTCATATTCCTGAAGCTGTACGGAGGAGACCAAGACACTGAAGGGAGGGAGTGAAGAGAGGGCTCATTTCAGATATCTGAGAAGGCCTTTTGCTTAGCCATGAGATGCAGATTGGTCTTCCTGAACACTGCCATTTGGTAAATTGTATGGGTGGTTACTGCAAACTCTGGTATGCAAGGCGAGGAAACCTTTAGATGAAGTCTTCCCTTTTCATTTTACCCAGTTACTGCTTCACTGCACTGCTTAGTTCACGGCAGCAGTGCATACACTATAGAGGGGGTGGGTGAGGACCACACAGAAAAAGGGGAGAGCCTGGACCAGGGTTAGAACCAGAAAGGAGGCAGAAACAGACGCAGCACTGCTTGTATTAGCGCCCAGCGACATAATATTACTTTCTGTTGACAAGTAGCGGGTGGTACTGTATACTAGTGTATATTAAAAGTTCCTTTCTTTCTTGAAACGATAAGCACTTTTGGTTAGACATTTCATGAGTTCACATGGGACTATTGAGCTCTGAGGTCAAGTATCCCCACACTACCCACCCCTGACCATACTATAACTGGTTGCAATCGCACCACTAAATTTCAAGTGTGGAGGAGGTTCTACTTGGCTCAGTTTGCACAGCCATCTTAGGATGTACTCCGGGGCATTAGATGCAAGCAGCGTTAACCCCAGGGTTGAAGCCCTGTTGCTCCAGGTTGACATGCAGTATGAGAGGGACCCGACTCTTTATTTGAGTTGCTTTATGTAATACTTTATTGAAAACGAATATTGCTAAACTGCCCCCCGTGTTACCTCTACAGAAACACTAGTTCACATGCAAATTATATATAAACGTAGCAGTAACGCCTATTGCCTCTAAAAGGGTAGATGATCGAAAAACTCAGTGGCAGTCGCACATAAGTAGAGAGGTAAAATACAAATTTAGTCCAGAGAATCAACTACAAAACATGTACTAGAAAGGATGCCGCTGCTTCACGCTTGAAATGGTCATCAATAAATTACAAGTGAAGGAAGGGAAATGGCTTGTGAAGGCTGAACTAAGCTTATCCTCCTGAATTAAACAAGCTGATCAGAATCAAGGGGCACAAATAAAGTGCCTGTTATCTCCAAAGAACAAGCAGTTGTGTTCAGTGTAAAGTCATCTCAAATCACAATAGATGTGCTAAATACTTCTCCCTCTGCACACAAGAGAATAAAGCCTCAATAGCCAACTTTGCAAGAGACCTTATGTCAGCAGACAGATAAAACTGACTGGAGACACAGAAGAGTGCTTAGGGCTGGAGTCCAACAATGCAGCAGCCATGAAAGCAAACAGGATAGGTAGAAAAGAGTATTACCCCTGCTCAGCAAAAACTAACGCCTATGATCCATGAAGAGGGCTGACTTCAAAGCTTGCCAAGACCCCCAACAACATGGAGGAATCCGAAATGGAAAGTACTCATTAGAATCACCAACACTCGCAAATGGAAACAAACCGATAGCCCTAGACAAATTAATCAATGCAGTGCACTGCATAAATGCCGTTAATTCGTCCATCCAGCTATCCATCCATAAAAACATCCAAAACCACAAGTCCCAAGAGCCCTGCAAGTATTATAACCCCATATGCACATACATATGGCACAAGCAGAAACCAAGGCTGCATAACTCCCATGCAACTGTCGAAATGTCTACACCCCATAAGGAGGACGGATGAAGAATAAAACAAGCATTAGAAATGCAATCGGGCTCGGATTTATTTGAGTTTGAGCTAATGGCATTGTAAATGCCAATGTATTGTTGCTATGTGTTATGGAGTGTGTTCATGTGGTGTGTACTGCCGGTGATCTCCTTGTGAGTGTGAGAATATTGCACCGTTACTGCCTGTGATGTCCTTCTTGTGAGTGTGAGAAGCTTGCACCTCTGCTGCCTGTGGTCTCCTTGTGAGTGTAAGAAGCTTGCACTGCTGCTGCCTGTGATGTCGTTCTTGTGAGTGGGAGAAGATTGCACCTCAGCTGCCTGTGGTCTCCTTGTGAGTGTAAGAAGCTTGCACAGCTGCTGCCTGTGATGTCCTACTCACTACTCTACTCACTACTCTACTCACTACTCTGCACTCACTACTCACTACTCTACTCACTACTCTACTCACTACTCTACTCACTACTCACTACTCTGCACTCACTACTCTGCACTCACTACTCTGCACTCACTACTCTACTCACTACTCTACTCACTACTCTACTCACTACTCTGCACTCACTACTCTGCACTCACTACTCTGCACTCACTACTCTGCACTCACTACTCTACTCACTACTCTGCACTCACTACTCACTACTCTACTCACTACTCTGCACTCACTACTCTACTCACTACTCTACTCACTACTCACTACTCTGCACTCACTACTCACTACTCTACTCACTACTCACTACTCTACTCACTACTCTACTCACTACTCTACTCTGCACCCACTACTCACTACTCTGCTCACTACTCACTACTCTACTCACTACTCTACTCACTACTCTACTCACTACTCTACTCACTACTCACTACTCTGCTCACTACTCTCCACTCTACTCACTACTCTACTCACTACTCACTACTCTACTCACTACTCACTACTCTACTCACTACTCACTTCTCTACTCACTACTCTGCACTCACTACTTTACTCACTACTCTACTCACCTCACTACTCTACTCACCTCACTACTCTACTCACTACTCGACTCACTACTCACTACTCTACTCACTACTCACTACTCTACTTACTACTCACTACTCTGCACTCACTACTCACTACTCTACTCACTACTCTACTCACTACTCACTTCTCTACTCACTACTCTACTCACTACTCTGCACTCACTACTTTACTCACTACTCTACTCACCTCACTACTCTACTCACTACTCTACTCACTACTCACTACTCTGCACTCACTACTCACTACTCTACTCACTACTCTACTCACTACTCGCCACTCACTACTCAACTCCTCACTACTCTCTACTCACTGCTCACTACTCTCCACTCACTACTCTACTCACTACTTTCTATTCACTACTCTACTCACTACTCTGCACTCACTACTTTACTCTGCACTCACTACTTTACTCACTACTCTACTCACAACTCACTACTCTACTCACTACTCTACTCACTACTCACTACTCACTACTCTGCACTCACTACTCACTACTCTACTCACTACTCTCCACTCACTACTCTACTCACTACTCTGTACTAACTACTCTACTCACTACTCACTACTCTACTCACTACTCACTACTCTGCACTCACTACTCACTACTCTGCACTCACTACTCACTACTCTGCACTCACTACTCACTACTCACTACTCACTACTCTGCACTCACTACTCACTACTCTGCACTCAATACTCACTACTCTACTCACTACTCTACTCACTACTCACTACTCTACTCACTACTCACTACTCTGCCCTCACTACTCTGCCCTCACTACTCTGCCCTCACTACTCTGCCCTCACTACTCTGCCCTCACTACTCTGCCCTCACTACTCTGCCCTCACTACTCTGCCCTCACACGGACAAACAGTTGTACGGCAACACTCTCCGTAGAAACCTTCTTTTAAACATAAATATGTTTTATTTCATGTTAAGAAGTATATATAAATAAAACAAATATTGTTATTACAAAATATGTGAATAACTTTTAGTCAATGTAAGTATTTCTTTAAAAAACATTACATTATTTCAAATAAATTCTATACGTAAACTTTAAGATGCATGCAGAGGGGTGGGGGCAAACCTGAATTTGTCAATATTTGTGAAGCACAGCTTCGGCGTTTCCTCTGCACTGGGAGGGGTCAGAATTAAGGGTATGGAAAAAGTTTTGGTTTTTTTTTTTACACAGGCTACTTTTGCCAAGTGTCTGGATTCCGACATTCAAGTTGGAGAAGTTCCTCAGTTTAATTGCATCTTTGCCCGTGTAAATATGAGACACAGGTCAAGATCATTTCCAACCTGATCGAAACAGCCAAGATGGAAATTGTACACAGAGCTTTTCTTTGCAGTTGTTTTTTAATGCACAAAAGCACATTAAGCAACTGCCTCTCCAAGTTTAGCTTCTGAGACACATTGGCCCATATTTATAAGGGAAAAGCATAAAAAATTCACAACATCGTAAAACTGCCAAGGTTTCCAAAGACGTTGGCTTCATGCAATGCCTGTTTCTGCAGCGAGTTCTGGATGTCTGCTACCAACGTGTAGCATTTCCAGTGTTTTCTCCACTCTCAATGTCCTTAAATTCTATTTTTTACTGAATGTCTTCGGTGAATGAAGTACCAAGTCGCCATTTTGAGAATGAAAGCTTCGACACTCCTTAACACTATTCCATTGCCAGGAAGCCCATTAAGGAATTTCCATATGGTTCATGGCATCATCTCTCGTTGCTGACATACCATCGAAGCCCAGCATGCAGGGGCTGAAACATTTTGCACTAACAGTGTTAAGGCACTAGGATTGCGAAGGGTGCCGCGGGCAGAGAGCCGGAGCGTTAATGCACCACACTTCCTCAACGTTCTCTCAGTGTCTTTGCCCTTTAAACGAAAGCCTCTCTCCGTTCTGGGGCTTTGGAACTCTCCCCGGCCTTCGGCGTGCCTGGCAGCGCCTCTCCTGCCTCTTCGCGGTGAAACTGACCCGGCCCTACCAACGCTCACGCATCGGGCGTGAGCACGCCTGTGCCGGCCCCGGCTCTTCCTCTCGGCTCGAGGACAGAGTTAAAGGCGGGCCGGCCCAGCGGTGCAGGAGGGCTCCGGGAGCAGTGCGGGCGGCAGGGGGAGGCTCGGAGTCCCTGACGGGGAGTGCAGACGAAGCCTTCAGCTTTCACTCACCCGTGGGGGCTCTGGGCACTCGGCGACTTCCAAGGATTCCAGCGGGAGGGGCTGGAGCGCGCTCACGGCTGCAGGCAGGCACACAGAGCAGAGCGGTGCGAGTCTGGTGAAAGGAACGGCTCGCACCGCGGGGGATATTAACAGTACCTTGGCACTTGCAGGCAGGAGCGGCAACCAAGGGGAAGACAAACGTTGCGGGCCCCTAGCCCGGGGTGACTTCACGAACACTTCCTTTTTCTTCAGCGGGGGTCGGCACAGGCTTGTGCGACTCCGGCGATCGGGGGCACTTTTGGATCTTGACGCCAGCGGGCGTGTGCAATCAGGCAGGCGCGGCCCGCGACCCTTGGCACGACGGTGCGGGGGTCTCCTCAGCGGGGGCGGCGCGGCCTGACAAGCCTCCAAGATCACGAAGCGGGGTCACAGGGCACGGACTGTGCAGCTTTCGACCAAGACGAGCATGTATGAGTCATCTTCTGTGAGCCTCGCCTGCTGCCTCTCGTCATTTAACATTGAACGCGCTCACCGCTGTGAACGCGTTCGCATCATCTGGCTTGCATTACACGGGCACTCTGACAGCTCGTAATTAAGATTAATCACTCTGCCATGCTCGTTCTCGCACACAAAATGCCACATCGGGCACGCGTACATTACTTACAGCCTATCACTTCAAGGCTACTACATACACAGCACAGGGAAGACGAATCACTGACCAGATGCCAGAAAACGCAAAGGAATGTGTGGAATTCCTCTCACCAAGGCCCTTCTTCTTCTTCTTCTTTTTTTTCTTATAACATTAGGATCTCGAAACTCCTCCCCCAGGGGGAGGAGTCCGAGCCCTAAAAACGAATTTCACTTCAAGTTAAAACAAGCATTGGCAAAGCTAACCGTTTTCTTCGCCTATGTGAGATCTATTGGCTTTATCAATATTTTATAGATATGTTGCACTACTGTACAACAAAGCTTAGAGAAACACATTATGTGGCCAGCGTCGACCACGTCATAGGTTTTTTTTCTTTAAGTAATGTTGCACAGCAGCCCACATTTCTAAAAATGTTAAAGAAAGCCAAACAGCATTTGCATCCGCACACGATATTTACATTTTTTCAAACTGTTTTTGCATCGGGGACCTGAGGGTTGGAGTGATGAAGGGGAATCCTAGGGAGGAGGGAGTAGCAACAAAGAGGCCAAGGGGAGGGCGGGGTGGATGGGTGCAGTAACACGGGAGGGGGGTGGGTGCAGAAATAACTGAGGGAGGGGGAATTGAAGGGAGGGCAAACAAAACAGGGGATGTGTGGGAAATGAGTGAGATAACAGCAACAAAATGGAAGGCGGGAAGATTGCGGTGGCAAGCAACTTAAGGGAGATGGTGGAGAAGAGGGAACAGCAGCACAACAAAGCGAACAGGGGTTGGGGGCAAGAGAACGCACAGTGGAAGGAGGGAGGGACTGGGGACAAATGCACTCTTACAGAAAGCATGTAAAAACAATGTTTTAGAAGTACCTGCAGGAGCTTTGGTCAATACTCCATTGCAGGGACAAACAATGGAAGACCCAGCAGGAAGTAGGTGGTGAGCAGGAGACGGTAACCAGTAAGAAGCAAAGAAATTAGAGTGACGTCAAAGCCAACCAATGATTGGTAATAGTAAGTAATGGGCAGGGTCTAAGTCTTTTCTCAAGCTTTTTTTTGTTCACAAAAGATTTCACTGACAGCGCACACGCCTTGTAGAGGCAAAATCTAAAAATAAAGTAAATTCCCGATATTCACAAAGACAGATTCTGGTGATTACACAACAGCATTCTTTTAATATTAAACTACATAAAAATGGAGCATGCACAACTGACCATGTTGTATTATGGATTTAAGAGGGTAACATAGGCTGCTAAAGGGCCTGAACCATAGTTATAGGCGAGGGCCTAAAACGAGGGAGAGGGTTAACAACTAGCATAGGCAGAAGGACTCTAATACAATTATGTGGTAAACATTGTTTATAACGTAGACAATACAAAGCATGCCATTACAACGCGTTCATTACAACTACTGCTTTGGTACATCGCATACCATTACAAAGCAAGTTGTTACAACGACTTGCTGTAGGTGGCAGAATGTGTTGGATTTTAAATCCAACACCTTCCCTACTGTTGCACAGACTGGAGTTGGAATAGTAAATTATACTATTCCAAAATGCAGCGCCCCCACCTGCAGCAAGGCGTTGTAATGACCTGCGTTGTAACGGAATGCGAAGCAATAACGCAGTTGTTGTAATGACATGCGGTGTAACGTGGCCTATTCCTATTAGATCAGTTTATTCACTCAGGGTAGAAGACAGATATTGAACATTTGGAACCAAAGGCCTGTGCCAGGTCATATTGGCCCACAGCCATCCAGCGTCTTCGTGAGTGAGCTCAACATTTCATTTGTTCTAAGAGTGGTAAAAGTATCCATGGGGGTAGGCACTTCAGGAATTGACTGAGGTGGAGTCAGAGGGTTCAGAGGCAAAGCCAAGGGCCCTACTCCACCTCGATCAATAACTGCCTGGGAGTGCCCTCTACCTTGGATAAGATTGCTAGTGTAACTTAGACCATTCAAATTTGGGGTAAAATTCACAACATTGTTTGTTAGATGAGTTTTTCCGACACTACTTAGATGCAAGGTTACAGGAAGCATATGTGCTGGCTTTATTTCGGGATAAAGCTCTGCCATTTTTGTCTCACTGAAATGCATTGTAGCACATCCATGCTTTTGATGGCCACCAAAACAGGAATAAATATAAAGGCGGCTTACATATTTTAGTTCCAATATAAATCCTTTGCTCCTGGAATCACTGTAACTGTAGGACTTGTGGTGCGTTCCAAGGTGATACTATCCTGCAAATAAAATGCTGGTTTTCCAAGGGGAATTGATTAACCCTGTTTGAGATAAAATAGCTTTCTCTAATGATTTTCTTAAATAAGGTTTGGAAAGTACTCCAGAAGATGAAATAAGAACACATTTTATATAAAGTCACAAATACCTTCCTCAGCCATGTGATAATAAAGTTTGCTATTCTGAATGAAACATGTTCCCATCAGCAGTAGCAGTCTGTCAGTTAATTCCCCAGTGTTCTACTGTAGCCTCAACAAAGAGTTCTAAAGAACAACTAGAGCGCTAACATGCTATATTTATTATGTGAGGTGCACCTAATTGCCATGTTGCTGTAATCCGAGCTGAAAGCAATTCCTACTAGAGACTGCAATAAATGGGGGCCGTAGTTTGTTGGCATTTGGGTGCAGCATGGAGGGGCTGAGGAGAACAAAGCCCAAAAGACACTAGGGCCGAGAAGGAGGGTTCAAAGAGCTATAAATATAGTGCGAGACACTCCCTAAGCACGTGACTTGTCCCGCTGTGCCTGGTTGACGACCGGGCCAGGACCAGGCCAGTCTATGCCTGTTAAAGCCTAGAGGAGGCTGGGCTGGGCAATTTCTCTTGCTCTGTGCATCTGCCATCTGCTCTCCATGATATGGGTTAGCGAAAATTACCTTCAACCACTGTTGCCAATCTGGGAGCCAAGTCCAGTACACTGGCTAATTTTCTATCAGGAGCTACGTGGCTTGTTAATAAGGAGATTATAAACAAAGAAGTCCAGATTTGAGGCTACACATGTCAGCTATTACCACATCTGGTTCCAACCCTGTGGAGCGTGGGTCTGGTTTTAATTGCACCACTAAGCCTCTTGGGGGCTGTGGTTTTCAATGAGAGGACAGGACATCCATGCGCTATCACAGAGCCCTTAACTGCAACAACAGGCTCTCCTTTGGTTAAATCCGCGCTTCCCAAAAGAAAAGGGTTATGATGAAAGGGTTAGACTCTCACCTTACCCCCTCTTCAAGGTGACCTAAGCAATGATTAAAGGGGTCTCACATGGGCCTGTCACGAAAGATGATTTAGCCACCCTGCAAGTGGCTATTATCAACCAATTCTTTTGAGGCACTGCAAGCATAGTTAAAGAATTTGTTAGACAATCATGATTCTCGCCTTAAGGAGGTTGAAGAGGTTGTTGCAACCTTCCTTGGCTTTCTTAAAAAACTCAGTCACCTCACAACTATAAGTGAATGTATTTTAGCTAACTCAGTTATTGCCAATTGTGCCCGTCTCCTCGCACATTACCCTTTTGGTTCTCAGTTGTGTGATCTACCTTGATCCTTAACCCATAACAGTTTAAACTCTTACGCAGGCCAAGGAGAGAGCCTCCAAGGAAGGATATGACTAAGTTTGGTCAGCAGCATATAAAACTACTTGCTGATCCTTGTGAACCGGGCCATGCCATAAATGACCAAGCACAACGCCTGGAATTACCCCTTAAGACCACATCATATATATTATATATATTGATCTTGAGGAATGTCCCAATGCTTTACATATACGCAGATGAAAAAGCTGACTGCACTTTAAGAACAAGGTAGTGAATTGGTTGGGGAAGCGGGCCTGACATGTAAATTAACTTTATAATGATAATATAATGGCCAGGAGAGCGAGCTGGGTGGGTAGAGGGAACAACCCCTGCCCAAGGGACTGTTTTGTTCTGCATTTTCATTACCCAGAGGTGGGAGAGCTAGTCTTATGGAGGCTCAATGCACTAGGTCCTCTACCCTCACAGGTTACGAGGGTCTCACTGGGTTATTTTTATAAACCCTCTCGGGTATATATGATCAATGCATTAATCCCTAATAGTCTAACTGTGCAGAAACGCTTGCAGTCAAGGTTTAGCTGCCCAGTTTCTAACCGCTTTCTGTGCTTGGATGCGTTAGAGGACCCAGAATGACTGTCTGCTAACAGGAACTTTAACATGGCAGTCATGGAACACAAAACGGGCTCGGAGCTAATGGAACCGGATATGTAGGTCTCTGCTTTGCACAGTTACATCTTTAAAGGAGTGCATCAATGCTCCTCCAGGGGGTTGCTCCGAGTTGGTGAACAGGCAGGGTTTACCAGATGCATCCAACTCAAGTTAAGGACATGACTACTAGGATGGTGGGGTTGGGCTTAACATCTGTGACATGGCTTATGGCAATGAATTACAAATATTGTGTTGGAATGTAGGAGTCTTGGAAAATAAGTTGGGTAATGTGGATCGGGGTAAAGTTGCTGCAGAGTGCTCATTGGTATGACTCCAGGAAACCTAGTCAGTAGAACGACTACACAAACGTTTGCAAGAGTTACTTTCTGCCATCCAGATATCCAATTCAGGGAGAGGGAAAGGAGGTCTGGCAATATATGTTCCACCTTGGTCGAAGGGAGAGTGTATAAATATTTAGTAGGAGAACCATTTTACCAAATTCTAGTTCTAGAGAATTATGGAGTCTTATGTCTGGTATGTGTAAATTTTTATAACAATGTATTAAATCCTTAAAAATGTAATGCTTTACACAGGTTGGATTCATATTTACCAGCTTAAAGTTTAAGGAAGGTAAACATAAATACCATACATAGGGAGGGGATTATAATGCTCATTTGTGCCAGCTACCTGCCAAGGAAGTCTGTGGATATTGTGACACAGCAAATAATGGTCAAACTCATTGTCAATGATGAGGAAGGTATCCTGTTAAGTCATACCTTGGTTCAGTACAACTTAGTTTTTGATAAAGTTAGATTTCCACTGGCCCCGTTTGCCCATACTTGTTACAGGCAAAGGTAGGGGGTTTGGGGATTACCATATATTTCACCCTAGTGTAGGCCAATCTAAACCCACATATTCAGAACTTCAAGACACATTCCACCTGTCACAGTGATCATAATCCACAAAGACTGAAGATTAGTTCAGAGTTGTGGGATTCATACTTTCGGCCGACTTGTACAATGAACGGCATATTGCTGTTCAAAATAGTCTCCCAAAATAAGGGGGAGAGGGCTTTATGTCAAGAGTCCTCTGGGACAACAACTACAATATCAATATCTGTTTGTATGAGAGAGCAGGAGGTGGAGACGATGAGGGCTTTTACTGCTTTATCAAGCTATATGAATGAGACAACCCCCAAAATGCTTAGGAAGGGGGATAAGAAGCAATGTTGGTTTGACTAATACTGTTCTTAACCTAGGGCTTCTTTAATTGCAGCATTAAGTAAACAACCGAGATCCTAGCCCAATATAACTGATCTCAGAGGGTCCTACAATCTATTTATTTCGTTGAGGAAGAAAGCCATCGAGGATGAGGCTTGGGATGACTTTATGAAGGACAGTAAACATAAGGATGAAACTCAACTCAGGCAAGTGATCAATCATTCATATTTTAACCCCTTCGCTGTGGCGGCTATTCCGCCGCAGCGCTAAGGGGGAGGCGGGGCCACGCGGCGCTCCCGTACTCGTGACGGAACCGCTCCGTCACGGCCCTCGGGTGAGCTGTGCTTGTGACGGAACGGTTCCATCACGGCCCCGCCCGCTCTTTAGAACGTCTGCGCAGGCGCGGAATTCGCGCCGCGCAGGTGCGGCGAGCGGGCCGTGACGGAACCGTTCCGTCACCAGTACTGCCCACCCGAGGCTCGTGACGGAACGGTTCCGTCACGAGCATGGGAGGGGTTAAGCACAAAAGGGCCCACTACTGAGGTGGCAATTCCAGCTAGTAAGTGGGTCAATCATTTCCAGAGTGTGTATAACCCCATTGGTAGGGATACATGGTGTATTTCATCTGTGAGTCTTCTGAAAATGTGGGCTGTGTTGAGCCTACCCTTCAGGGGGTGACTAGCCCATTAGTTAAGCCCACCAATGCTAAAGCCCCTGGGCCTCACGGGATTCCTGTTGACTTATTTAAGGCTGATCTTGAGTTCTGGGGTTCACCTAAAACAAATGTGTTAAGGGCCACCTGTAGAACAGGCAAGTTAGAAACATTGTCTGAAGCCACAATCAGTAAGATTTTTTTTAAAGCAAGAGTAATGGCACTAACGGTTACTGCCCGAACTCTCTACCGGATTCCCTGGTTAGGGTCCTGTTGAGGATTTTGCAAGCGAGGTTGGAGGAATGGGTAGAGGAACATCAAATATTGGCAGATTTCCAATATGTGTTTCAGAGGGGTATAGAACTGCGAATCAGTGCCTAAACCGCCCCCCTACATATTAGCATATACAAATGTGCAAAAAGGGGTGCCTTGTATCTTGCCTTCATGGATCTGTCGAGCACAGTAGCTTTTGATGAAAAACGTCGGGTGGATATGAGCATCCTAAGCTTGCTGAGAGACAATTCCACTGGGACAATAGTAAGGGTGCGGTATGGAGTGAATGGGGAGTGTTCTGAAGCTTTCCATATCACAAGGAGGATGAGGCAGGGCTGCGTCCTGGCCCCCTTACTCTTTACCTTTTACGTTAATAGCTTCAGAAGATTCTGGTGGAGGAGAGCTACGACATGTTGCAGATTGGACTTCGTCCTGTCCCAGCACTCTTATGCAGAACTGGTGGCTCACTCTCCTAGGGCACTACAGGTTTTGTCAGATACTTTTAGATCATTTATGAATGACTTGGTGCTCAGTAGGGGCCGGCATGACTCACAGGTGGGGAGTGGGCGCAGGGTAGGGATCGTGTGGGGGAGGGGTCAATAATTAGAAAACAAATAATTCAACGTACCTTTCCGTCGCGCCAGGTCCCACGTCTTCAATGCTCCTGCTCTCCTGCCTCCCTCAGGAACAGCAAGCAGGCAGCCTCCCTGCCCCCCCAAGCCAATCACAACGCTGGGATTGGTCGGAACGCC
Source organism: Lissotriton helveticus (assembly GCF_964261635.1). Taxonomy (NCBI): domain Eukaryota; kingdom Metazoa; phylum Chordata; class Amphibia; order Caudata; family Salamandridae; genus Lissotriton; species Lissotriton helveticus. The sequence continues at coordinate 1,351,679,920 of NC_136059.1, read as the reverse complement.
GCCCAGGTAGGGGCTGTAGGGGATGGCATGTTCTCCATTTAGGCTGCACTGCAGCCTACATGGAAAAGTAAAGGGTGTGCATGACTGGTTTGGGTGGTCCGAGATGGCAGACCAAACAGTCTTTGCGCACACCAGGAGTGGGAACACCACTCCTGCCCTGCTAGCTCCTGCCCCCCGCTGCCCGCAATGCGCAAAGAAACATAAAATGGTAATAACCAAAAGTTTTATGTTTTGGCGTGGGGCGATGCTCCACTGCTTGAGCTGAAGGTTAAACTGGCGAATCTGTCATGATTTCTCCGTATCCGTCTCATTTCTGAATCAAGAATACCCCTCTTAAATAGATTACAACCTTTCCTTATCAGGGAATACTTTTTGATGCAAAGGCTCAAGGAAGCAATAGATTAACAGTATGAACAATCAGTTGGAAAAGTCAATTAATGCACTTTTCGTTTTTGAACATAGATTGGGGGAAGAACCCCTGAAGGAAATGTGCACTATCTATCCTACCATGTGTTTATCGACAGTCATATATGGAGTTATAGTTTGGGAATATGCTCCAGTCACTAAACTTCAAGTGACACAAAGTGTCTTTCTATGGAAGTTGCTGTCAGTTCCATCGAACTGTGTCTCCATTTTGTGGCCTTTTTTCTTTTTATTAGACCAAATAAGACTACAACCCCTGCTCTTTTTGTTCAGGGTTGGACCAAGCAGGAGGCCATGTTGAACAGATGGAACCTTCGAGACTGTCTGCATAATCCATGGCTCAGCTGCATTAGGACAGTATGCCCTAAAATGCAGTACCCACATTTTTTGATGCTCGGACTACCTTAGCTAAAGTTGGCAAGGCTATACTTATGCCAACAGCTTTTTTAAGTGGAAAGAAGTTGTGCTGCTAGTCAGAAAGTGTCACATAGGTGATCAGTTGAGCCAAATTTCCAATCTTATTTGGCGTATTCTCATAACAGAATTGTATTCTAATTTATTTTAGATTAAATTTAGCCCACCCTATTATCTAATTTTCACACTACAATGAATGAAAATCATGGTCAACAAAATATGTTGCATTTTACGTTTTTTGTAGTTTTTACAAGGCTCCCAAAATTACATTTTATTGAAGCAGCTTTGAAGTATTCTAGGATTAGACCACGAAGACAAGGGCTGATTTCTTGCAAACTTAATTCAGTAAAAGCCCGTCATTGAATATTAAAATTATATTTGGCATTCAATTTGTATACAAAAGTGTATAGACACTTAACTGCTGAATTGTTTTCTATGAGTTTTTATTTGTCATCATTGTATTGTGTATTTTACTTATAATGTATTTCAGGTAACATTCTGTATTATTTGCGTATGTACTGTAAGGGTTTTAACATTTTAAACCGAACATGGTTGATAATGATGAGGACTGCAGTAAATTGCCAAAATTAAGGGTTTTATTTTGCTATAGAAAATATGGTTAGTGCCCTAGAAAGCTAATAACAAAAGGACATATCATCTATAAATTCTCACTCGTGACAGAAAAAAAGCCAGGCAAGCTGAGGGAAACTAACTTCCAACACCTACTGCAGTCTGTCTGTTGACTCCCAAGTGCTCTACTGTAACTTCACCATAGTTCTGATCAACAATTGGATTGCCAACATTCAGTATTCAAGACAAAAGTGAAGCACTCCAAAATGCCCTTTTATTGGAATAGGTGTTGTTGAATTTAAACTTTTTTTCTGTGGAGCAGACTAAAGTAAATAAGTATGGAGGTGTGAATGCAGACATGGAACCAGCTGATTAAAAATATATGGGGTGGTACTGTTTTGTAGTCACCTTAGGTAGAACATATTTTTTTAAAGAACTACAAATAGTTAATAAAGAGATCCATCTTAAGTCCAACATCCCCTTTCCACATTTGTTAACTCACGATGACCATCTTCCCTGTTGCTTAATATCTCCCCAATTTTAAGACCGTAACATCAAATGTTATGCTTCCAATTAAAAGGTATGGCAGTAATTGTGTTTTAGCGGTGAGGGGAGCTATTTACAGACAAATCACATATTTCAAATTAATTGATTTACACTAATGGGTAGCAAGGTGTGAAGAGGTGTGAAGGTGTGTGTAGGTAGGTAGGTGTGTGTGTATAGGTGTGTGTAGGTGTGTATGTGCTTGGGAACCTGCCTCTGGGATAAGTCGGATTGCTCTGTGCCAAGCTACCAAGGTGGTGAGCAGGGATTAGTTTAGGTGTGTGTCTTACCCTGACTAGAGTGAGGGTCCCTACTTGGACAGGGTGCAAACTACTACCAACTAGAGCCCCAATTTCTAACATACACAGTGAAAACTGACCTAAGTTACACAATTCCTCTGAAGGAGCACTCTTTAAATATATAAAACCAATACATGGACGATAATATTTTCGGGCACTATCTCAGGAACTTATAACAGTATACATAAAAAACATGTTCATGTACATATTCAGCCTTCGGAACACAAAAGAAAGTGATTCTAAAGCTGTCTTCTCCAGCAGCACATCTCCCAGTGCATGTACATTCTGTGCGCTATTTAAAAATTATATCTCTTCAGTAGAAATTAGATATTCACAGGCAGCTGTTCTGGGAAGAAGATGTACTGATATGTGGGTTGATACTGTAACGAGGCTTTTCTCATGTACAAACGACTAATCCACAGTGTAGATCTAGGCTTCTATGAGCCAATCAAAATGCAGCACTTGTGGCAGAGTACAGCTGCCTATTTACAATAGACAAGCTTCACCACGAAAGAATGTTACATGTCACAGGCAAATACAGTAGCTTTCTAAAAGTATTGTAAAAGAGTATGAAGCAGACACCTAAAGTATTTATATTGTACTTAGCATCTTAGTGTCCCTCTGAAAGCACATCTATCCAAATAGATGAGCTATAATGTAACGATGCCTGATGATAACTGCTAACATTCATTACTTGTAATTCAAATGCCAGTGAAGCAATCCTGTGCATTGATCAGAAATATACATGTATAATTCACCAAAATAGAGTTTAAATACAAGTATACTTTGGTTAAAAGGTTTAACCTAGAAAATATACTTGATGTCTGAAGGATCGTGAAGTGCAATCTAAGCTGCCTTGCTCTTACCTGACAACTTCAAGGAGCTAGGATTCAACCGCTTACCTTTCAGTATAAGTATATGAAGTGTTTTCTATTCCTGGTCTACTTTGAGACAACATCCACCTCTTCTCTTTTCCACCAGGATTGAGCGGCAAAAAAAAACCTTTCATCTTCATAGACCAGACAAGAAAGCAGGAGCTATATCTGGATTGCTAGATCACAGCTTGCCAACAGGACAGCGGGTGGGCACCAAGAATATAACTCCCAGTATTTATAAAATCAAAGCTCAGGATTGGAAGTGTGCTGTCCTGCCGACATCAGCCAAGAAAAGAACCATTGTGCAATTTTAGAAGCCTGCGATAAACTGTCCGGATTTGCACACAAGGGCCATGGAACCATCAGGCACTGTGCTTATAGAGATAGGTCCAGATTTCAGCAATATGTTGCCTGTATAGGTTTAGGATCTGCTTCTACTAAAGGGGACATTAGAAGTGTCCCAATATCTGTCTTGGAGTATCCTCACTCCTATGATAACTTTCCGAGAACTGCCTCAGCATAGTGCCAAATTTTGCTCTTTTCAACACTGACTTCGGTGAAGTATTATGATGAACCTATACCGAATGTGTCTACATGGAGTTCTCCTACAGAACACCAGACAGACTAAGTTATCAAGAACACAAAATCAACAGTGTTTCTAATGATTCGAAAGGTACTACTCCAGGCTTCCTTTTCAATTGTAAAGCACTGAAAAAAATTGTTGCGCATAGGAAATTCACAAACTGTGATAAAAATATTTACTCCCCACATTTCATTTCATGAAGCTTTATTCGGTACATGTTAGACAAATGACCATAAAAGCATACAGGCAAGAATAAAAGAGAAACAATTGCATTGAATATATGTAAAAAATACAGACAAGATTAAAACATCATACTTTTCCGATGATAAATCGATTTACATATAAAAGTAGCAGTAAAAACACATATCTGGCAAATTTACATTAAAAATCAATTCATAGCCTCATCAAAACTGCGGATTCCATATTTAATGAATATTGGTTTGAGATAAACCAATCGAAGGTGCAAGAATAAAGGGCAAATTAGCATAAAGTGCAGTGTGCTTTGTTTGGTGTGTCCGTCACATGGGCAGGGGCCGACAGGATGTTTTTTAGGATGGGGGAAGGCCACCAAAACATGGGCCAGTCCAAATCTCAGTCTGGTGAGAAAGAACCTATGGGCCGGCCTGGTTACCTGACTTAAATACAACTGCAGATCTTCGCAGTCGCTATACTTGTTATACAGATTAACAGAAGTCAGGTGGACGTTGTTAGCTTGGCGCCTCTCCACATGATAAGCTAAAAATGTGTTTTTAGTACCTATTTGGGTATATCTCCGGCACCAAACGGGTTCTCTATTATGTCCAGTCCAAAAATGTCTTGGAAAGCGTCTACGGTATATTTTAACCATGGGATCTTATTGTAGTTGGCTAAGTTAAGACAATCCCGCATGACATGTTGGTTAAAAAGTGTCTCTTCCTTGTGCCAAATGGCACGCCAAATCATTACGGGCCTTAGTGAAACAAGATCAGACAAATAATCGACCCCAAGTTCCCTGTGGATCAGATCAGTTGTGGCTGAGGCGGGTAAGCAGAGAAGTTTTTTCAGGAAAATATTCTCTTCCAATTGTAAACTGCCTACGTTTGAATAGCCCCACACCCCTGCCCCATATAATGCAATCGAGACACTTCTAGCGTTATAAATCTGCATCATGTCAATAGTTCGCCTATCACCAATTTTAGAGGCGAATTTAAATATTCCATAAGCACTTCTTGACATCTTGGACCTCACGCTAGCAAGCTCCTTTGACCAGCTTCCATCACTAGAGAAAGTCACACCCAGGTAACTGAATTTTTCAACTTGCTGCACTTTAACCCCTTCTATATAAAAAGTATATTTTTTGTTTGTCCTGGAGCCGCAGATCAAGGTATAAGTTTTGCTTTTGTTAATTACTAGTTTCCGTTCATCAATAAAAGCAGAAAATCGGTCCATCAGGCGTTGAAGTCCTAAAGGGGTCCGGGACAGAAGTACAGCATCATCTGCGTAAAGCAGTACTGGTACTCCAGACCCGTTTACCTGAGGGGCATCGGCTTTAACAGCTTTTAAAATCTTATCAACAGCATTGATGAAAAGGGTAAAAAGTAGGGGGGCAAGAACACAACCTTGCCTTATTCCTCGCCTAACATTAAAATTAGGGGTGCTCAAACTTCTACGCTCCCAAGCGCCACCTCAGATCAACCAGCCACGCCCTCGCCGCCGTCCCCCGCATCCGTAGAGCGACAACAGGAGGAAGGTCCTTCTCCTACCTGGCCGCCAAGACCTGGAACTCCCTCCCGACCGACCTGCGCCTGACCCAAGACCACCTCTCCTTCAGGAAGAAGCTCAAGACCTGGCTGTTCGAGCAGTAACGACACCCCCCCCCCCCCCTAGCGCCTTGAGACCCTACGGGTGAGTAGTGCGCTCTATAAATGTCTTGATTGATTGATTGATTCCCCGCTTGCCCCAAATCGCACGCAGGCTTGCATCTTTCCATATAAGCGGGCCAGAAAGAAAATAATTCCCTCTGGTGCACCAAGTTCTAACAGGACGGGCCAAAGTAATGAGTGGTCAACCAGATCAAAAGCACTGCTCAAATCGGCGAAGCAGAGATACAAAGTGCCTCGCTTGGCCCTAGTATATTTGCCAATTAATAATTCAAGGTTTAAGCATTGATCAGTTGTACCGCGGCCCTTTCTAAAACCGTACTGGGAGGTAGCCAGTATCCCCTCTTCGCTCGCCCACTCTTCCAGTCTGATGAGCAGCACTCTGCTCATAATTTTCACAGACAAGTCGAGTAAGCTAATAGGGCGATAGTTGCATGCTTCTGACTTATCACCCTTCTTGTAGATTGGTACAATAATGGAGCCGCCCCATGTTGGCGGGATCGAGGATGTTACAGCAGCATTAAGGACCAAGGTAAGTATGGGGCCCCATAGTAGCGGAAGAGTTATATATACGTCAATGGTTACCCCATCCGGTCCCTGGGCCTTACCCCCCCCTTACTAATTTTAATACTACTTTCCACCTCGGCTAAGGTGATATCCAAAGGGACTATAGGCCAGGATATAGGATTTTGATTATTTGGACCAACTGCTTGGAATATGTTTGAGAAGTGGGCAACCCACGCCTCACTGCTAACATTAGACGCAAGATGGGGTGCCCTATCATCCCTAAGGAAGGGTGAGTTGATCGTAGCCCAGAACAGGCTGGAGTCAGAAAAATCTGCAGCCTGCGCAAGGTTGTCCCAGGCTTCCTGCTGCAACTCCCTCTTCCTTGTAGAGACGGCCAATTTATATTCGTGTCTCAAAGATGTTACCCTTTCTTTGTCCCTAGGTCTGAGAGTTAAAGCCTGTTTCAGTTTGGAGTGGAGAGCTGTACATGCGTGATCAAACCACCCTTTATTTCTAGCGGTTTTCTCCTTGCTGGTCCTAGTAAATATGGTGTCCACAGTCTTGTTGATATTAATAAAATATGCTACTATAAGATCAGGGTCATTCACTGGTGTGAGGATACCGTTAATATCAGCCATAGATTTTGTTAGTATTAAGCTTAATACCTTTTGAGATTTTTCCCCGTTCCACCTCATCCTAGTCCCGTTTAATCTATGCGGTTCGATATTATCAATACTTTTAGAGATATGTAGAGTTCTAGGTTTCCAGATCTCATTCCGCATAACGATACGATTGTGGTCACTAATGGGGGATTCATCAATGACCGGGGTCTGACAATAAGGCACAATACCAGATGAAACCATAACATGGTCAATTTGAGAACTACTATTCCTGCCTGTAAAGGAATTAATTGGCCCTTAGCATCTGTTGCCGGTTGCAAGAGCTCTAGATCAAAAATTGACAACAAATTATATATTGCCTTACCATACCTATTGTGCGGGAAATGTGATGTATTGGCACCCCTATTGTCATGTATCCCACACACCCTGGAAGTTGACATAGAACAAATAGGGGAATTAAAATCACCTAAACCAAATGAAATCTAAAACAGATTTGGCCTGTAATGCAAGCTTCGATAAAGCACCTTCCAGTTCATCTATTGCTTTATGTCGAGTATTGTCAAAACAGCCAATATAAAAATTAATTAGGAGCACCTCTTTACCTTTCTTCTCACTTAACCATAATATTTGTGAGTGCGTCCCGACAGTAAGATGCTTAACAACTGTCACCATTAAATTCACAGACAATAAAATAAGCAAGCCGCCTTTAGCTCTACCGATTCGTGACTTGGTTGCTTCTAGATGATAGCTTACAAACCCTTCAGGGCTCGGTTTAATCGAGCACCAAGTTTCTTGGAAACATAAAATGTCATAGGACCTTATCAAGTCTGTCCACCCCAAAAAAAATTCCTTGGAGGCCCAGCCGGCAATATTCCAACTAATAATGGAAGTCCCCCTCACATTACAGCGATTAAACTGCTCTTGTGCATTAAAACAGTTATTACCATCAACTATAATCGCTGTATTATCTAAATTCGCACAAATTGTTTCCACAGAAGTGGGGCCTTGTTCAAGGACAGACCTCCCGTCAGTAAAAGCAGTTTGGTCCCCTGCATTGGTCATACACAGTTCACCCATCTCAGTTCTCTCCGGTTCTGGGCTATTAACACCCAAACCATTTTCCAGACTAATAGGAGGCACATACATAGGAGGCTCACAATCCAGTAAATGTCAATCATTCATATCCAGAGAGCTCAGGACTTGGTACCTGTTTTGTACTGGGACCTCATAAAAGGGGGACTGAGTGGATGTTAAAGTAGGAGGGAGTGGTCTACCTCTTCCATTGCCATTTTGTGGTTTGATGAGATGGCTGTAGAAATACCCAACAGGGCAGACACATATACTGTTCTCATCATAAATCATAGATGCCGCTCTTAGCAGAACAGTGGCGACATGTTGAGGGTATTTAAAATTAATGATGACACAGTCCCCCCTACAAGATTTACTAGAATTACCGATCCAATTTACCCTCCTGGTAGTAAGTATTTGTTCTGAGAAGGCGATTGGGAACCCACATTGATTGTGCAGCCAAGAAACTGTTTTTTTTTTTTAAGTGATTCATGAGTTTCTGGCTGGAGTTTACTCGGATTTAAGTCAGGAAGAGGTACATTGGTTAAAACTACTAAGTATGGTGCACAATCGGGAGGGAGGTTAATGAAACTGCTTTTCTTTACCGTGATTGCCCCTGTTTTACAGTCTGGTATAGTCAACACATTTTCCTTTCGACATATTAAGGGCGTAGGAACAGACACAGCTTCTTTAATTGTATTAATCATCCCATCCGGTGTCTTTTGTACGTTCGTACTGGCCTCCAAGTCCTTGTTGATACCCTTACAATTTTCACACTTTTCACACTTATCATTGTGTGCACCCAAAAGGCCTCCCAGTCTTAGCACCTCTGCTGACATCTGGTCAAGCTTGACTAAGAGGGGTTGAATGATCTTCTCGAGCTTGGCCTCTAAGAGATTGGTTAAAAGTTCAAGTTGCTCTGAGCTCCGCGTAACTGCCTCCTTGTTACCATTTGCGGCCACATCAGAATTAGTATGTTTAGGAGCAACTTCGTTTTTCTTCTTGTTATGGTCCCCCCCTCTTTTAGGTTGTGCTTTCCTGCAAGTCCTTACTGCTCTAGGAGCAGGGGTGCACTGACTAGCAATGTCATTAGGTTTATCACAGCTGTCCTGGGTAGGTGCAGGGATAGATATCACTTCAGGTGTAATATCTACAACATCACAACTGTCGTCTACAGATGATGGTATAACTGGTGAAGGAGAGGTAGGTGTTATGGATAGAACCGGGGAACTCCCCCTTCCCAGCGATTTTCTCCGCTCATCATTAATCTTATTGACAACTTTCACCAAGTATTATCCAATGTCGCCTTTTGCTTAGACATGGTGCCTTAGCTGTAAGGACTCCAAGTTTAGGGGGCCAAGAACAAATGTGAAAAGCTGAGTACTGCGGACAATACAGGACAATATAGGACTCCTCGATGCTGTAACAGTGATGAACTGTACAGAGGAAGGAGCGAGAAAAAATAAAAAGGTTCGATAAAAAAAAAAAAATATCTCACTTAACTCAAGTTGAGGATTACGTCGTCACAACCAGGGTCTCTGGCCCAGCCCAGCCACGTCCCGCCCTTGTCCCAGGCTTCTCCCGGATGCTCCCGCGTGCGACTCACGGGGCGAGAGGCGTTCCGCGCTCTTACAGGGACTCCGGTCGCGTCAGCAGCGTCAGGAACTGTGCGCCTGTCCCCGGAGGAGCTGGGTAATGTAGTTGGTTGTGTCCGACCTGCGGCCGTTTCCCTCAAGGCAGGCAGTGAAAGGCCGTTCCCCTCACGGCAGAAGGGCTGCAGAGTGCGTGCCGTTTCCCTCACGGCTGGAATGAAGTCCCCAGGAGCGCTCGCCGCTCCGCGCTCTTACAGGGACTCCGGTCGCGTCAGCAGCGTCAGGAACTGTGCGCCGGTCCCCGGAGGAGCCGGGTAATGTAGTTGGTTGTGTCCGACCTGTGGCCATTTCCCTCACGGCAGGCAGTGAAAGGCCGTTCCCCTCACGGCAGAAGGGCTGCAGAGTGCGTGCCGTTTCCCTCACGGCTGGAATGAAGCCCCCAGGAGCGCTCGCCGCTCCGCGCTCTTACAGGGACTCCGGTCGCGTCAGCAGCGTCAGGAACTGTGCGCCGGTCCCCGGAGGAGCCGGGTAATGTAGTTGGTTGTGTCCGACCTGTGGCCATTTCCCTCACGGCAGGCAGTGAAAGGCCGTTCCCCTCACGGCAGAAGGGCTGCAGAGTGCGTGCCGTTTCCCTCACGGCTGGAATGAAGTCCCCCACAAATTGTGAGATACTTAACTTGTGTAATCTAATGAGTTTCATCAACAAGAAATAGTGCGACCTTTCCGCTGAGATTCCGCAGAGGGTATAACTAAGCCGCATGTTACTTTAAGCTCAAGGTCAAATAGTTGTAGAGCAGAAAAACTGGTTAGGGTGCTTTACTTGCGCGTCGAGGTATCTACCATTACCTTCCTCCGCAGTCTTCCTTGTCACTGTCACCCCTGAGCCCTATGTGTTCAAGGCACAACATTTACCTATAGAAAAAGAACACCCATCATGGCAATCTGACAGGAAGTATCTGTTACCTGACCTATTAGGATAGGGAAAACCCATACCACATCCCGCTTTGTTCTTTGTTTCAAGGAACACCCATAGACTTAGGCCTCTGAGTCTTCCCTTTGCCTTCACCGCCGCCCCCCCCCCTTTCCCCTTCTTAGCAGGGTTTTGGCAAAAATCAAGAGGGGGGGTGGTGGTGCTGTTAGTAGTGTGGTTATAGCCTCATCAACTATGGTACCCCCTCCTGCACAGTTTGGCCATTGTTCCTCATTGGAGGTTTCCACTGTCCCCTTCTCTGCTCTGGCATCCTCATCTGCCCCACCATGCACTCAAGCAGGTGGCAATGGGAGAGTGGAAATTGAAAGAAGGCTAGTCACTTTGGGTTGCTCCTCGGAGGTGGCTCTTTCCATTCAAAATTCTAGGAAAGTCAGTAACCTTCAGGTTTATAAAAAGTACTGGAAGCATGTCTCTGGTTGGTGTTTATAGAGGGGGTTTGTCCCTGAATCTTGTGAGGGTGGTTCTGTACTTGAGTTCCTATGAGATGAGTTCTTAATGGGGCTGTCAGTCTCTACTCTCCGTAGCTACTGGACCACCAACAAAGCTATCAGGGGGCCTTTCTCCTCCCCTTGGAGTTTTTGGCCTCTCGCCTTCTTCAGAGTTTCTACCTTAGGAGGCTGGTAGTTCCTTCTCCTGTTCCCTCGTGGGATCTCCCTTTGGTCCTTAATGCCTTACAGAAGTCCCCATCTGAGCCAATGCTTTCCATTTCGCTGGAGTTTCTAACTCTTAAGGTGTGTTTTCTAGTGGGTATCACCTCTGGGAGGTGTTTGAGGTAGATTGGTGCATTACTTTGTCACCTTCCTTACTTGCAGGTTTTTCCGGATAAGGTGTTCCTCTGCCTTGATTCAGCTTTTCTTCTAAAGGTACACTCTCCTTTCCATTTGGCCAAGGACATTGTTCTACCCCCTCTATGGCGGAGGAAATTTGGCTTCATTCTCTTGATTTGACAAGGGCTCTTTTTCTTTATCTGTAACGCATTACCTCTGTCCGCTAGGTGGATTTTCATTTTGTCTCTTTTGGGGTTGCCAGGCAGGGTCATTGACAGCTACTATATCTCTTTGGATTAGGTAGGCCATTCCCTTTGCCTATCTTAATTCAAGGAGGTCTCTTCCTCCTGTGATTCAGGGGCGTTCAACTAGGGGTGTTGCTTGGGCATCTTTTAAGGGCGCCTCGTTGAAGGATGTTTGTGCGGCTGAAACTTGGTCTCCCATCATACCTTCATCTCTCATTATAAATTGAGGTTGGGGAAGGTTTTGTCTGAGGATTTTGGTTCAGCTGTTCATACTTCAGTTCATCGATTTATGCTCATCCGCAAATAAAGTTTTCATTGCATCATTCAGAGAAGTCCTTTGAAGTCCTCCTCTACATCAAAGGCATTTTGGGTGTAAGTACTAGGACTTTGACCCCCCTGAAATCAGACACTTTCAGACTTGCAACCAGACATCGCTGTCACTACACCTGCACATTGACAGAAGGACTGCTGTGCCGCCAGGAGGTACTGCCACTTTGCTAACTGCTCTGTGTGTTGTCATCCTGCTTGTTGAGCTGCAGGAGGGACTGCCACTTTGCAACCAGCCCTGCTGTGTTGGCCTGCTACCTCTACCTTGTGACTAACTTCCAGTGTTCTCAAGGGCTTGTTGGCTTGCCCCCTGTTCACTGTAGTCTCAGGGTCATAAAAAACTTCAGCACAGCCGTGATTCCAGAGGCCGAGCTCTGGGAAGCGGAGCGCATGCTGGGTTGCTTGCTTACTGTATTCAACTACTAGTGCCCCACTTGGGTGCAGAAGAGGCCACTTTTATTTTGCCCAGAATCAGCGCTCCAGTCAGTCAGACTCGCGCTGTAACTTCTAGCAGCTTTCCAAGCTGATTCCAACCACCTCCCCGCCTTTCAGCGCAGCGTCGTGACACATTGCCCTGGTGACCAGGGGTGTGGCTAGAGGAGCAAGGATCGTCAAACTTCTACACACTGTGGTTCCTATCCCGGCCACTATGAATCTGGAGGAAATCACTGCGACTGCCTCCCTCAAACGTGGACAGTTCCACACTGCTCGCCTGTCCACCGTGACTCTGGCAAGAAAGGCACTGCAATTGAGATTCAGGCGCCTGAAGTCCCAGACACCGACTCTTGCTCTCATGGGTGGCCATCTTTGATGGACTCCCCAGTCCAGAGGGACCATTTTCAAAGCCATATCCTGAGTGCAGCGTTGAGCACTGTTTTTCCCGCAACTGTGAAGAAATAGTACACATCAGTCACCACTTGATTGTGAGTGCTACTAGCACAGTATTGACCTGAATGATTGATATCTTGCATTTAATGTGTTAGTTTGAACCAGAATACCTTGAAAAGTACTCATCAATTTCTATAAATTTGGTAATGATTTACTGGTTATGCAAAAATAATTGTGTGGTGTGTCACAGGTGTAAGACATTCCTAAGTCCACCAAGTGAGCTCCTCAAACTCTTTCAATACATTCTATTTTAATCTCTTCACAAGAGTCTCCTTGAACAGAGTACATCTTCATGCGTTGCTATAGCTCTGAGAATGATCAGGTAAAAGTAGGACAGATGCAGAGACTCACACTGTACTGTCTGGTGGACATTTCTTTTCTTGCCAATTTCCAATTTCTCCTGGGTGCTGCAGGCTGTCTCAGCATATGGTGCTGTCTAACACCAAACTTTAACTTTATATCAGGAAAATCTTTAAGACCCTTGGAAAAATATTGATCAACAACTCAAATGCAGTTCAGAAGTTGTGACCTTAACCCCTTCCATGCTGATGACGAGCTCAGCTCGTCATCAGCGTTACCTGCCGTGTGCTGATGACGAGCTGAGCTCGTCATGTAACGCGGTAATTTTTAAAATGCCGCATACCGAGGGAAAAACGGCCGCACGCATGTGGTTAAACAGTATTAGTCACGCTACCAAGGAATAAAGGGAAAGAGAAGTATTACGGATTTTAATTAGCTCTGTAGAATAGTAGAAAAACAAGTCAAGGATCTATTAAAATCACCAACTACGACAATGCTTTTGCAGTTGATACATATGGCACCTCCCTCATGAGGTTTGATGTCAATTAACTGTTACCCTGTGCTCTGTAGGTCGGTTAACCAGTTTGGGTATGACTTGCCTTTGATTGAATCATATGAAATATTTTTAGGTCTGGTTTGACAGTGGAGCTGGCAGCATGATTTAGTGTTAATAATTCTTTAAAATATATATACATGGTGAGCTTTGACTGTGCAGAGGAGTATTTCTATGCCACCTGAGACTATTGGCTTTGTGGTGTATAATTTCACCTCCTCTAGAATGCTTCCTCTGCAGAGCGTGAGGGACTACTCTATATCTGAAAAGTACACATTAAATTCTTTATCTTACAGATGCACTGTATACATAAAACATATGTTTTTGTTTTGTTTCACTGCAGCATGAGCTTTTAATTTTTTTGTTTTTAATCTGGGTTCAAAATGCAAGCATGACCTATTGCCTTTGCTAACATTCGCTTTAAGAGGATTCCACACGCTGTAAGGGGGGAGCAGCTAAATACAAAATAGACTGTAAAATGGATTTGGGAAGGCAATCTAGAACAATGTTTTGGTGTTATATCTGCTGTCTGTTTGAAACAACAAGGGAACGAACCCATTCGGTTATCCAGGGACCGTGGGTAGCTATAATATAGAAACAGTGGTCCCCAAGAGAATGTAGATTCAGAATATCAGATAAAACATAGTCCACAATGGGAGCTATATTGGCCACTGTCCAGCCGGACAGGGTATTTTATTTTCTTACAATAGAACAAATAGTGGGATATGAAAAAGGCACAGTCCTGTACCGTTTTGGGAACAGACAGGGAAGGTTTTTAGGCAAGAAGGAGCATAATTGGCCACTTGTGATTCAGTAAAAATTGAAAGTAGTGCCAATACAAGTGCTAGACACAGCGTAAATCAGACACAATAGTGAGGCTGTGAAAACACTTAAAACAAGTCGACGTTTCGATCCCTTATGCTCAATTTTGTGGGATCATCATCAGGACTAACAATACATACATTTGCTTGCCTGGTATATACATTTAAACACACAACCGCCTATAGGGAGAAAAATAAGGAGGAAAGTTGGGAAACAGAAAAAAAAGGAATGATCCCACTGTGTTAAACTCTGAATAAAACTGACAATGCACTATATTCGGAACCGACTTATCGTGTTTGCTAATTCCATGCAAGTGGTGTCTGTAGCCTTGAGTCACGCGAGTAGTGAAGTAAGTGACATGTGCATTTGAAAAATATCACTCTACTTTAGTTACTGGGGGTAGTAAATTTTTAAAAAAATGAGTATTAACACTTAAATATACATAGGGCGTGTGCTCTAAATAGCCATTTTCATGCAGAGTCCGCATATATTCAGCACTCGTGGGCATTCGCATATGCTTTTGTATCATGCACATCCGTGCTCATTCAGTCAGTGCCTCTCAATGTGAACGCTTACCCATGTGGGTCGGGGGGTTTCAGGGAAAATTAGTATTGGAATAGATACTCGTTTTGTTTGTCTCCTGAAAAATGGGGGGGAAAAAAGGCCAATAAGATAAGGGTTCGTTTGCGCTACTTTGTGAGAAGTCTCATGCAATGATATGGGCTGTTACCTGTTTAGTACAGGTTGTCACGTTAGGTCCACCTCATTTCCATTTGGAAGAAATTTTTCTGCGGGATAAAGAAGGGGCTTTCTGTGAAGGGTTTGTTAGAACGACTCAAGTGTTCGGGGCGGGTGCTCGGGCTTACCTTGAGGGGAAAAAATGGCCTGCGTGGTCCCGTGGTGATTCAAAACGAGTCTGTAATAGATACTTCGTTTCAGTATAAATTTGCACAAAAAACGGGGGCCAACATAGCTCAATTCGCTCGTTTAGCTTACCTTGGGAGGGAGAATCCTCCGCGGTGTCTGTTACCCCTGGGTGCTCTGCCGAGTCGCAGTCACTGGGGACAAATGGTGAGAACGCCAGATAAGCGTGCACCCGGGAAAGGGAGGTAGGACTCGGCGCACATGGGCGCCATCTTGGAGTGGGGTGAAGTTCATTGCAAGGGATTCTTCCAGAGTGAAGGTAGCGGGTATTGGATTTTAGCGGCGCAGTGAATAGGTGCTGGGGTGTATCGGCGCAGTGACAGTGTGATTATGATTATGATTAAAGGCATAAACAGAACATATTTACATTATGTACAAACCATTAATTTACATTTATATACTAATGCACAGGGAATAGGTGGCCAGTGGGACAGACCCACTCTCTCAATACTAATTGCACAGTTTCTGGTTCGTCAATATTCCACTTTGGAGTGTTCAAGACATTTCAGATTGATCATTTCATAATAATGTGGTCCAGTCCTCAGCGCGGTTTAGGCCATCACGGATAGTGTTGAATTGGATCATAATTCTCAGCTCTTCTCTGTTGAGCATCTGCGTCAGGTTTCCGCCTCTTGGTGGCGGCTTGACGACTTTCAAAATTGTCCATTTAATGTCATTTTCATTGTGCCCTGCTTCATTGTAGTGGTCCACCAGCGGTGCATTGATGGTGCGGCACCGGATTCTGCTTCGATGCTGGCAGATGCGCGTCTTTGCTTTCTGTGTGGTCTGCCCTACATACATTTTTGGACATGGGCATTCAATGGCGTAAATCACATTATGCGTGTTACAGTTTGAAAGTGAACGCCTCTCATACGTGATAATATTGTGGGTGAAATCTATGCCCTCCACCGTGAAGTCGCAGACGTTACAACAACCACATTTGACATGTCCTGTAATTGGGGGCAAACCCCACAATAAATCAATAGTAGGATTCTGAGCTGGAGGTGGCAATGCTGCTCTTACAAGGTGGTCTCTTAAATTTTTACTCTTTTTGAAAGCGAAAAGCGGCTTTTCAATATTCAGGATACCTACATTCAGCGTTGGCCAATGTTTTAGGACTGACTTCCTGATTTTGTTAGAGATTGGTGAGAAAGTTGTTACACACGCAATTATCTCTTTTTGGGTTTTATCCTTTGGTGATAGTAAGACTTCCCTCGGGCAGTACCATGCACGTTTCAAGGATTGTTTTATGATCCTTTTTGGGTAGCCCCTGTCTTTCAGTTTGTTTGAGAGGGTTGTGGATTCCCTGAAATAGTCTTCTCTACACGAGCAGTTTCTTCTGATCCTAAGAAATTGCGAGTAAGGTAACGCGTCCCTCAGGGCCCTGGGGTGGTTACTTTTATAACTTAAGAGGGTGTTTCTCTCGGTGGGTTTTCTGAACAGTCTTGTGAGGAGCTTACCTTCTGAATGGTATATGGTGAGATCTAGAAAGGGTATAGATTCCTTGTCCCACATTAGTGTAAACGTTAGACCACAGCAATTATTATTGAGCCAGTGGAGGAACTGAGCAAGTGTTTCAACTGGTAGGCTCCAGATCAGGAAAATGTCGTCTATATAACGCCTCCACACTCTGATCCCAGAGTAGAAGGGGTTAGAGTCTGACAAGATGGATCCAGTCTCAAGTTGATCCATAAATAATATGGCTAGGTTCGGAGCAAAAATAGCCCCCATGCTGGTCCCCTTGATTTGCTGATAATAAGTATCATCAAAGAGGAAAAAATTCCTAGTGAGACAGAGTTCTAGTAGCTGTAAAATAAACAGGGTGGGGACTCTGTGGGGACGGGGTCGTGTGTCAAGAACCTTCTGGATGGTAAGTAATGCTGTGACTTGTGGGATATTTGTATACAACGATTCCACATCCATTGTACATAAGGTCTCAAGATGGGGATCGAAATCGAGATGTTCTACTAAATTGATCATTTGCATGCTATCTCTCACATAGCACCTAGTGGATTGCACGAATTCTTTGATGAAAAAATCCACATACGATCCTAGAGGCTCTAGAACTGACCCACATGCCAAAACAATAGGTCGACCTGGAGGATTTTGTGAGTTCTTGTGTATCTTCGGTAGGGTGTAAATTACCGGGATACGTGGTGACTTGGTGTTGAGGAAATGGAATTCTTATTGAGGAACCCATCTAATAATGCTTTTGATGTAACTTTGCTGATAATGTCTTCAATTTGTTTGGTGGGGTTACCCGGGAGTTTCTGATAATGGTCAGTATTATTGAGTTGGCGCAGGATTTCTAGTTTATAATTGTCAATCTCTTGGAGGACGATTCCACCGCCCTTATCTGCGCTCTTTATTACAAGATTTTTATTGGTTTTCAGTGTCGAAATGGCCTTCTTCTCATCTTTGGATATATTATAAGGAATGAATACCTTAGTTTTTTCAAGGGTATCGAGGTCTGCTAGTACAAGTTTCTCAAAGGTGGTAACTTCAGGGGGGATCATTCCTGCTGAAGGAGAGAATGTGGATGGGGGGCGAAATGGAGTATTAACCATGGGAGCATTATTGGGGTGCAGTTGGAAAAAAGCCTTGAGCCGAATCGTTCTAAAAAATCTGAGTAACTCGGTATGTAATTCCATAAAGTTTGGAACAATAGTGGGCACAAATGATAAGCCTTTTTTAAGTAGCTCAATCTCTGCGTCCATTAATGTGTGTTTTGAGAGATTAAAGATAGGAATTACCTCTGTGGTGGTATTTGTTACCATTGGTAATAATTGTTCCTTGTTCTCCTCTCGCCTGGTGGGTTTTGCCATCTTTGCGTACGCTTTACTTTGCCACATTGGGGAGTGTTGGGCTGACCTCTGCCTAAAAAATTGGTCTGACCACCACCACCTCTTTTATTCGGGATACGATTTTGAAAGTCGTCAAGCCGCCACCAAGAGGCGGAAACCTGACGCAGATGCTCAACAGAGAGGAGCTGAGAATTATGATCCAATTCAACACTATCCGTAATGGCCTAAACCGCGCTGAGGACTGGACCACATTATTATGAAATGATCGATCTGAAATGTCTTGAACACTCCAAAGTGGAATATTGACGAACCAGAAACTGTGCAATTAGTATTGAGAGAGTGGGTCTGTCCCGCTGGCCACCTATTCCCTGTGCATTAGTATATAAATGTAAATTAATGGTTTGTACATAATGTAAAATATGTTCTGTTTATGCCTTTAATCATAATCACACTGTCACTGCGCCGATACACCCCAGCACCTATTCACTGCGCCGCTAAAATCCAATACCCGCTACCTTCACTCTGGAAGAATCCCTTGCAATGAACTTCACCCCACTCCAAGATGGCGCCCATGTGCGCCGAGTCCTACCTCCCTTTCCCGGGTGCACGCTTATCTGGCGTTCTCACCATTTGTCCCCAGTGACTGCGACTCGGCAGAGCACCCAGGGGTAACAGACACCGCGGAGGATTCTCCCTCCCAAGGTAAGCTAAACGAGCGAATTGAGCTATGTTGGCCCCCGTTTTTTGTGCAAATTTATACTGAAACGAAGTATCTATTACAGACTCGTTTTGAATCACCACGGGACCACGCAGGCCATTTTTTCCCCTCAAGGTAAGCCCGAGCACCCGCCCCGAACACTTGAGTCGTTTTAACAAACCCTTCACTGAAAGCCCCTTCTTTATCCCGCAGAAAAATTTCTTCCAAATGGAAATGAGGTGGACCTAACGTGACAACCTGTACTAAACAGGTAACAGCCCATATCATTGCATGAGACTTCTCACAAAGTAGCGCAAACGAACCCTTATCTTATTGGCCTTTTTTCCCCCCCCATTTTTCAGGAGACAAACAAAACGAGTATCTATTCCAATACTAATTTTCCCTGAAACCCCCCGACCCACATGGGTAAGCGTTCACATTGAGAGGCACTGACTGAATGAGCACGGATGTGCATGATACAAAAGCATATGCGAATGCCCACGAGTGCTGAATATATGCGGACTCTGCATGAAAATGGCTATTTAGAGCACACGCCCTATGTATATTTAAGTGTTAATACTCATTTTTTTAAAAATTTACTACCCCCAGTAACTAAAGTAGAGTGATATTTTTCAAATGCACATGTCACTTACTTCACTACTCGCGTGACTCAAGGCTACAGACACCACTTGCATGGAATTAGCAAACACGATAAGTCGGTTCCGAATATAGTGCATTGTCAGTTTTATTCAGAGTTTAACACAGTGGGATCATTCCTGTTTTTTCTGTTTCCCAACTTTCCTCCTTATTTTTCTCCCTATAGGCGGTTGTGTGTTTAAATGTATATACCAGGCAAGCAAATGTATGTATTGTTAGTCCTGATGATGATCCCACAATATTGAGCATAAGGGATCGAAACGTCGACTTGTTTTAAGTGTTTTCACAGCCTCACTATTATGTCTGATTTACGCTGTGTCTAGCACTTGTATTGGCACTACTTTCAATTTTTACTGAATCACAAGTGGCCAATTATGCTCCTTCTTGCCTAAAAACCTTCCCTGTTTGTTCCCAAAACGGTACAGGACTGTGCCTTTTTCATATCCCACTATTTGTTCTATTGTAAGAAAATAAAATACTCTGTCCGGCTGGACAGTGGCCAATATAGCTCCCATTGTGGACTATGTTTTATCTGATATTCTGAATCTACATACTCTTGGGGACCACTGTTATATCTGCTGTCAGCACTTAAGCTAAATTAGACAGCCTATGGTTTAGATATGGAACGAAAGGGTGTGAGCGGGCAAACCGATGTGCACCTTTCTATTCAGAGCCCTACTTGCATCCTATTTTCAAACCTTTCATTCAATGAAAACAGACAGGAACAGTTAAACTACTGCATTAAGACGTTTTTGCACACGGCTTCCTAAACACAGTAAATTCACAAACAGCATATATTCCTATAGTACTTATGGGAAACAAATGAATAATAAAAAGAACTGAAACTATATATACACCTAGGAAATAGAATCAATAGAGGCAGATCGCTGAAGACAATATATTACTCTACCGACTCATTCGGTTACAAGGATGCCCAATTTTTGTCTGATTACCACTGACCCAGGATTTAAATTTCACAGTGTACCAACCATTATTTGCTGGTAATAGGTAAATACTGAAAAAAATGTTTATCAAAGCAAACAAGATATTTTTTCATTAGTCATGAGTGTAAAATCAGACTTCAGCTGCATGACACTATTTCATGCAATTATGCATTCTCACATCTATTAAAATGACGTGCACCGCTTGTGGGCCACCAACGTAGCAGGATCAGAGAGGGCCGAAATACCTGTAACATCAACAATTTTTTCACTTAGCAGGAAACCCAGTTTTCAGTGTAGCATCGGCACAACATAACCTTTTAAAATGCAGGCTCTGTACAGAATTCCGAGACAAACTGATTTCGTTGATTGTACAAAGTTTGTATCCCCGTAAATACTGGAGTAAAGGCACATTTGCTAATAGGAAACCTGTTTAGCATTATAAATTTACAAATTAAGAACACATTGGATACAGCCGAACATTTCCATCCTTGGTGAGTTGCCCAATATGTGGATTAACTGAAATCAAATGACCGGAAAAGTTCATATTTTAGATATTTAAATTATGGTACATATTCCGGAAGGGACTTGGTCCTAGTCTCTTGGCACGGATATGAAACGAACAGTTGAGTGAGTGCACAGCAAGAGTATCAGGGCCATTAGAATAATGCAGCACGGGAAGACCAAATTACGTGGCATGGTATGCTAAATTATGCCTCAAGAAGATGAAAATTCTCAAAAACAAGCTCATGAATTAAATGTACAGACATAATACTTTGAATTGCGGTCACCTGAATACTCTTCCTGAGCTCAGTGCACTCCTTGCGGTGAGATGAAGTGCGCTCTCAATATCCTTGTATCTGACCTATCTGTGACAATATCCCCTCCATGTCACCCGCTTGCTGCTGCTTCGCCTCCCGATGACTTAAGTAGTAGAGAAAATGAGCATTAAGGCGTGGCATGGGAGGGGGGGCGCAATGCTGTCTTACGCAGGAAAGAAGTTAAGCAGTAAGGAACGAAGCCAACCTTAAGGGAAACTTATAGAGCGGAGGATATAAAGAGAAAAAAGTAAAGACTCTGGTAAGGCAAACAGTAAGATTTCTAAAGGGAGACCCGACGAATCTGAGGTATTGCACCTAACCTGTGCCAGATTCACAGAAAACAAGGAAGCACGTGCCTAAAGTTGAAGGGGATTTAAAATTGATGGGGTGTAGTACTAGCTACAGCACAAAATCTCAAACGATATAAAGTTCAAAATTAAGGAACAACCTTAACCTTAGCTGTGCCTTAGGCATGATAAAAGACTCTCCTGTTGTGCTTTGATAACCATCCACCGCAATAGAAATTCAGTCCTACAATAGGTATGGATGCCAACTCTTACTGCAATGTTTGAAATACTAAGCAGAGGAGGCCTGACTGTTCTTGCGATGGAGTTCATTGGACTGCCGCTGGACCTTCTTCAGGTCATTAACTTATACTATTTAACCATATAGAACCATTATCAGAAGCTGCGATTCAAGATGTGCTAATCAACATGCAACCAATTCTAGTTTCTCTTAAGTATGAGCCCATGGTACTATGGACATACACAAACCGCCGGTATGAGTGCGACTGCAGAAGAACAAAGGGCATCATGAGCATGGAACGCTCGCAGCTGCCCAGAGACAGATGTACACACTTGCTCTAGAAGGCTGGAAGGATCAGGATTGGTCTAGTTCTGGAGGGCAGTAGCCAGATGGTCACTGGAGGTCCAGCAGTGGGCCAACCATTTTACTGCTGCAACGCGTAATCAGGAGCCAGAGCTAGAAATACTCTGACAGCTGATGTAGATAGCAAACTAACCCAAACATGCAGACTTCTTGGCCTGTGTTAAACTGATCAAGTGTAAAGGCAGCAGAGACAACAGAACTCAGCTTTTTATTCAAATATTCCTGCTTAAAGAGCCTACATGAGGGGAGTCAGTTTTACTAACATATGTATCCAGATTCTGCCAAAATGGCAAGCTATTGCTCATCAACAAAAAGGATGCTTCCAATGACACCCCGCCCCCACACCCCCCCCCCCCGCACCCAACTGCTCAAGGCCAATATCACTGCTGGACATAGCCAGCTTCTTTAATATTAAGATATAGACAAGCACAATCGGACACAAGGTTGAAATGCTTCATTGTCCATAAGCTCTATGTGGCATTTACAGGCATACGCTTCAGATAGCTCTACAGTTATTCTTGGAACATGCTGAAGATCCTGACACAAATGTCTGCAACCATTTCCAGATGAGGCTCAAGTGGACTGGTGTTCCAGCCAGGCAACTGGGACTGGGCTGGGGGACTACACTGGTACAAAGCGTGCGGTATGGTGGGGATGGTAGGGCCTGGATAACCAGCCTTCTTCTGGTCAATAGAGGGGTGAAGAATGTGTGTTCCCGGACACCCTTTATTTCTATTAATATCCTGGTGTATCTTGAAATCCAGGTACCACAAAAGGCTGCTAATCCCTAAAAAAGTGAATGGGGGATTCTGCCAGTCTTTGTTATTTAGTGATGATAAACCACCTCCAGATAGGACTGCCAAGAGTTTCCAGCCTAGCCAGTTAGTATTTGAAACTACTTCATCCTCACCGTAGAGAAAATAGGGCAGAAGTACAGACCATTGATCTCGGACGGATAAGGAAGAATACACTACTCATCCGCAGGCACCATCTTTTCAAAGATTTGGGAATTTGCCTCCCATAATATTGTGGTAGCTCAAAAGGCTGTTCAGATCAAAAAAGCAGCTCTGAGCCCCTTTTACTATAAGCATGGTGCACAGGAAGCTGTGCGGTGCCTAAGAGGAGGAAACAAAGTAGTAGCATTGAAAGCAATAAAGGACCACTGCCAACAGATTATTTTAAGGACCTTAAAATGTACTCCAACACTCCGCCTGAAGACTGACATTAGGAGATTTGAAATACAGCCAAGGGTGGCATGCCTAAAACATTACTATAATAAACGCGGGATACAGAAGCAGATATCAATTTTGTGAACATTTTGAATCACTCCCCTGGAAGGCTGACATTCTCATGTTTTAAGATTACTAGTCCATGTACACAGCAGCTGGAGTTTTTATCTAGTGCTTCATACCATACAGCCATTTCTAAGTGCTCTACACAAGAGGTGGTACTATTAACCAACTGAATTGTACTCAATTTCTCAACCATGGCAGGATGCAAGGCTGGCATGATCTTGACAGGATTCATACTAGTGACTTACAGAACACTGCATATATCAGCAACGATGAGCTATCTCAGTGGCTCATCCTGTCCGCTGTAATTATCTGCATGAGATCTGGGTATCAGTGGCTCTCTGAGTACAAGAGCCTTTTGGTCTCCTGACCAATAGTGGTCAATTCTGCATGTCAGCAGAGCAGAGCACGTCTGACTGAACCCGCTTTGTCTTCATTAATTCGTTGTTGAAGTAAAACTGCCAGTGCACTGGAAGCCTGACTTGAACTAATGATGTTGCTGCATGGTAGGTGCCCACCTACGTAATGACTAAAATTGCATGGGAATGTACTTCTACTGCGGAGCCATGCCTTTAACTGGGAGTCTGGGGATCACCGAAAACACACTCTGGATCACATATGCAACTTATCTCTAGAAACAACAGATAATACTGCTGAATACCCCATCTCATTCAGAAAAGCATTACAACTTCAAAGGGGGCAATTCATTTTTTACTGTGTGTGTTTGTGTAGTTAATAGACAAATCCGTGTTTAGGGATAGGGGCTGCACTCAATGTGGATGAAGTAGTGCCCAGCTGTTTCGAATGGGCTACTTAGCTATGCTCGACTCTATTGGGTTGCCTTTGGTGTAATATTGAGTTTTTCTGAATTGTACACAAATGAATGAAGAGAGAAGACATATTGTATAATCTTGTTTTATAAGAAGGGCACTTTTTTTACGCTTTCAGTGATGCGAACCCCACATTTCTTACTGCTACTCCTCCTCAAAAGGAAGAAACCACATGAGAAAAGCAACCATCTTGAAGACTTTAAAATAGGATAACTTTAATTTCATTCTGCAACCGCTGACCATAAGATGTATGTCCTAAAAATATACTTTACAATAAAGCAGCATTAAAAATGGATACATTTCCAATTCAAAATTATGAATATTAATGCCACTGCATGAAACTGCTTTCAGAAAAACTGAAACCAATTGATCAAAATGTTCAAAGCTAAAAATAGTAAATAAACGTGTACTGCTTGCGCAGAGGCCTGGATGGGTGGTCCGTGCACCGCCTGGTCTCCTATTCATCATGGAAATACTCTGAAGAGGTAGGAAAGCTGCATTTACTTCTTCTGGCTCGTGCTATTGTGTTATTAATCAAACAAGGGCTGCACTCAAACAAAAAGATCAAGAGTATGTGGTAATAACTATACTAAATTCTTACCTGAAGGTCAAAATGATTAATTTAGAAAATACATAATATATTAAAAAAGAAAGAGAAAAATGGGAAAATCTAACAATGCCAAATCTGATAATGACGATCAACAGCACAATTCTGAAACTGGGGTCTGAAAACAAGACTGCGTTTGCACCAAATTCTCTCGTTATAGCTATCATGACGAGGACGAAAACAAATACAAAAATCTTTAATTTACAAAAAAGTACATTTTACATCAAACAAATCTCGGGAATCAAGTTAAACTTTGGACTGGTGGGCATGCATTTTTTGGTTCTGCTACAGCCTTCATGTACTAGATTTGGTTTCTGCCGGTACAGTGCACCAATTGATGACCATGAGAAACCACTTTAAGACAGAGTATATTATGCCACCTTACATCCTACAATCCCCTCGCTCAAACTGAAAAAAGTGAGTACCTGTAGGGTCAACGTTAGTCGGCCAAAAGTCCAGTGCAAGACCTATGCGGGCCATTGCAAAGAGAATACTTTACCAATATTCTGGAAACAAGCTAGCCCACATTTTGTCATATTTCAATGGCGATGGTAAAAAAAAAGTAACCCAGAACCACAGGACATTTTGTTTTACTTTTTAAGGTCCTCAGAATGAGACATTCACTTATGAAGATGGAGGCAGACAAATCATGAGGTCATGTTCAACTCCTGGGAGGACCGATTATATCTTAACTAATGACAAAGGGGCTAGCTAGGAGAGAGAAAGCGGTGTAGAAGACGTACATTCCCACGACCAGCCTGATCACGTTGGCTTCTATCTTTCTTGATTACATATTAGCAGGCAATGGTTCCCACCATAGTTAGCCCACAAAAAGAGAGGAGGGATTGATGATCTCTGCTATTTGTACCTGATTTCCAAGCCTCACGTATCAGTGAGGCACATGGGAACCACAAGACTTAACAGTAACATGTAGGATTGCCCAGATTTCCTTAAACGGAGTAAAATGGCTTGTGTATGAATTCCTATGAAGTCCCCGATATAGGACAGGGCCTCAAAGTATAAAACACGGATACGATTTATCTTCTCGTCTCATTCCAATGAAGAGCTACTTCATCAGTCTCCATCCCAATCAGATAATGATAAACCCGTTCTCCTAAAGTTCACTCTCTAAAGATTCATAGAGAAAGAGTTTCGTTGTACCTCCCTCCCTGCATGCACAAGAAATATAGTCAAACCTGTAGATCCAAGAGGTAGGCTTGGGGTATTGAAAAATTGCCCATCTGTTTATGGTCCCAGTGTGGTCTTGCCCCAGGGACTCCAAAACACAGCGTTCATGGCTCTAAATATGTGGCACATGGACTTGAAAGTCCTGCTCAACTCGTTGAGCGGATATGGCTAGGTGAGCGCAACACCTTTACATATTTTTCAACCGCCTGTTTTTTGTGGCCAAAGGGATAGAGATACTTCACTAAACTAACTGTTGGTTGTTAGTGTAATTGGTGCAATACCCTGGCACCGACTTCTAAAAACAAAGATTGCACCGTTTTAGAATATGTCCTGAGCAGGTTAAATAGTGCTGTACATGCTAAACTGCATGTGATATTACTGGTACCATGTGGTAAATCTGCACTAGTACCATGCAATTCAAAGTTAAGCCCCAAGGAAAGGGGAATTATTTGTGAGACTTGATTTACCGATGGTAAAACCACATGGAAATCCCAACCCCGTGGGGTTTAACTTATACATTTACCACCTGCTCTCAGCATGTATGCTTCTGCCTCTGGGTGGGGAGAGGGGGGTGTGGGATATAGGGGAGGGGGGGGAGGTACGTTTGGGGAAGGGGAAAGGTACGTTTTGGAAGGGGGGCATAAAATGCCAGAAAAAGAACGGGAAAGAAATGAGTCTTGGCTGTTTTGCAGCCAAAACCTTATGTTGTTTCTCGAAGTTAAAAATTACCATCCGTAAAAAATTGGTCAAGTATTCTCACGTCCAGGAAAAATTAGTGGGGGAAACAGCAGCCTTCTCTGAATCAGACAGAGCGTAATTCGATACGGTAATTAGGTTTCGTCTAACTCAAAACCATTGTGTTTGTAGCAGGGGTACTTCTTTGCAGCATTTATACAATGTAAATATATGCAATACCGAAGCAAAATTAACCATGACCTCCTGATGAGCAGTCCCCTAAAGCTTAGTGGAATCGATTAAGAAAATCCGAACAGACACTGCAGGAATGTAATTTTAAATGCATACTTGTCCCAAATAAATCTGACCAATACACATCTGTGGTGTGTGTCCAATCAGCAGCTATTGAGTTACAGCTGTACGTCAAAGCCATCACCTAGTTGGTATGAATTGAAGATTTAAAACACTTGCTTACAATGGAGTGGACGGTCTCTGATAAGGAAACGCACAACCACAGTAGTCCCTGCACTCCGTGTTAAGTATTCCTGCAGTGTGACAAATCTCTGCTGGTCTCAGGCCAGTCCGCTCCCCTCGCAGGAAAGCTGTGAGACACGAGTCCTGCTCCTCAAACCCCATGGCATCGATCAGAAACCTCTTTCACTCGAACCTTCCTTCCGGTCTACCTGCGGCCTCCTGTCGGACAGCACGGGGTGTCATTCTGCCAGTGTCTGTTTAATGAGATCCCACTAATTCAGTCATAATCCGATTCTTGCGGCATTTACTTCTGATATCCGAGCTCCACAGACCGAACGAGAGGCATTACTGTTGTGTTGAAATGAAGATACTTCAAAATAGGTTGATGAAGATTTATTTCAACAAGCAGGTACACGACTGACCTAGTAATCAGTCAGCGTCAACTGAAACATATAGAATACAAAGCTAGTAGTAGAACACAGTAAGAATGTAGAACGTGCAGAGTTAAAGCAACATTACATACTGCACAACATAACAATTAACGCTTCAGGTCAGGAGTCCAGGCCTGGGGCCCCTCCCACGCTACACATGAGAAAGATTTACAGGGTCAGAAGGCCTTCACTGCGACCTGACAGGGCACCAACCAATGAGCAACCTGCGCTGTCGCACACTTCACCTCAGGGCAGCCTGCGCATTCCACTGTAACGTCACAGGCGCCGCCCGGCTCAGCTGAAGTCAAATAAGCAACAATAGCGCTAAAATGCCACGTGCTGAACAGTGAGAGCATCTGAAAAGACACATAAAAGCACATAATTAAGACATGAGCTCACACTACACCATCGTTTAATGTGCTCCCAAGGACACCAAAGACAGAACAACATGGAGCACAGTGCCGTGGGGAGAAGCACATGAGAGCGAAGAAGCACACATGGGAAACTGCAATGCAGAAGAGCATCGGATCGGAGCAAGAGTTTTTTTGGGGGGTTAAAGAAGCAGAGAGCAACAAGCGGTACAGTCAAACGACGGAGAGCTGGAAAAATACATGCACTCTCGTGGCGCGCTTAATCAACAAAAAAGTAGTTCCCTAAAAGTGAGCCGTGGAAGAACACAAGTCAGCCAATCAAAAGGATGATAAAGAGTCTACTGTCCATGTGAGAGACAAACAAGAAGACGCATTAAGGTAAGCCATCCAATAAGAAGCAAGCAAATTAGAGCAACGATAAAGCCAACCAAATGAAAGTAATAGGCGGCCTGTAAACCCACCCATACTGCCGGCCACTTATTGAACCATACTATCTCCTCAATCAGAAACATCACAGTCGACAATCAAGTGACTGACCTGGATAGACCATGCCCTCTCAGTTTCAGCATATCAATCCCAGACCTACCACCCCCAGAACTACCCATCGCAGTTAGAACAGTATCTAAGAAGGAGAGTGGAATTCTGCCCTCTCCCACCCCCGGCCTGAGTACATTAGCGACTTGCTCAAAGCCGACCAAAAACCTGAACAGCTGGATCACTGCATGCACAGACGTCCAGTCTGCCCTCAAGCGCAAACCAACAGCAAGAGCCTGACCACAGCCTGCTGGCACACAGCGGAACTCAGGCTGGCGAAATGCCAGTGCACTTTGAACATTCCTTCAAGGGACAGTGGCGGTTCTCGCCACTGTACTGTTTGTCAGAAGGGTTATTGGAGGATTGACTCAATCGGACAGGCTGCTTTTGGTGGTGCATTCCTTGCCATCAGTTTTTCTGAAACACTGAGTCCATCGGGCTCTTGCAGTTCCTAGCTACTCAGTGGAAATACTTTCCATATTTCACCATGGTGTATCTGTATTTTTATTTGGCCTCAAATAAAACAGCATTTGCTTTTTTACAATTTGGGATCATCCGTCCTGATCCGCCCCTTGTATCTCAAATTAGGGTCAAAACATCAACGCAGATGAGCAACAAACAAACAAGTGGCATGCCAATCTTTACAAATGGTTTAATTAAATATCTCTAATGGCTTTTTGTTACAAACACATCGGCTTCACTGTATTCTTTTATTTCCGAAATTGGTTCTGCTGTGGTTTTTGCACTGGGGGCACGATGGACAATTTCGTACTTTATTGATATAATTGTAGAACATTTAAATAGAAAGCCTTTGCTTTGTTTAATCTTTACCTGTGTTGTTCTGATTTGTACATGAAACTACTGGTATTATTTTAATTTAGAATTCATTGCACAAGATTATCTAGCCTCTTGATTCACAATTGTGTTGTAAATTATACCAATGAGAACCATTGTTGCATGATAAATATTTCTACTCTGGCTTCCATAGGTCTTAAGGTTGTTCTTCTAGCCTAGCAAGAAACGCCACTGCAAGCAACTAGAGCGCACATGGCAAACAAGTTGAGAAAACTGCAGATAAAGACATCTTAAAATCATCCCAAAGACATTATCAGCAGATAAGGAACACCAAGCGCACCGCTCTTTCAGATAGCATCAACACCAACACTAACAGCAGCAAGGAAATCTTTGGCAGCAAAGATTGTACTTCACCTCCTGCCGCCTCCAGCAACATCACACCGTCACAAGACTTTTGCATCAACTCTTGCAATTCTTCTGTAACAAAATTACCTCCATAGAGCAACTGTGACCCTCAACCAGACACCGTCATGGTAGCAACTCACAACCAGTGAATGAACCCTGACCTTGTACACTTCCATCATCGCAATCCAAATAGCTGCTACCATGAAGACCATCCACTTGTGCCCTTCATCTAACCCTTGCCACCACCATGCCCTCACCAAAGGACTCCTACCAATCAGCAAAGCACTAACACCCATTCTCCTCACCTCCATCGACTGAGCCACGTTTCCGGACACATGCCACCATCATGCCCCTTCTCAAGAACCCATCCATTGACCCAGCTACCCTTTCCAACTACAGACTCATCTCCCTCCTACCATACCTAGCAAAGGTCTGAAAGAAACTAATCAACAGATGCCTTACGCACCACCTCAGCAAACACCAGCTCCTCAACGCCACGCAGTCCAGATTCAGGCCTAACAGTACAGAAAAAGAACTCATCACCACCACAGACAACATCCACACAATCCTTGACAGAGCAGAGACAGCCCTCATTCTCCCGGACCTCTCTGCAGCATTTGACATAGTATCACACTCCATCCTCATCAGGCACCTGCAAGTGATTGGCATCCAAGGGCCCGCTCCTTAATGGATAGAACACAAGCTGTCAGACTGGCACCCTACTCCTCAGAAAACCCAGAGACTGATCTTCAGAGGGCCTCCAGGCTCATTGCTCAGGCCCACCCTCTTCAATGTATACATGATCCTTCTGGTCATCGTAATCCACGTACTGGACATCCACATCCTCCCCAACGCAGATCTCACGCAACTCATACTTTCCCTCTCGGACAAGACCCCCAGCTCAAAAAACAACTTCACCTTCTGCATGATTTATTTCGCTAACCGGATGAAAGCCAACTCAGTCATGCTAAAGAGCAACACAACAAAAGTAGTGATCTTCTGCAAGAATACTTCACCATTGAACTCAAACTCAGAACCACCCTACACCACAAAGCCCATGGCAGGAACACTGGAATCATCAACAGCAAACTGGACATAAAAGCACAAGTCAACGCAGTCACTGCCTCTTGCTTCCACACCCTGAACATGCGGAGGAAGATCTTAAAACGGCATTCAAGAAGCACTAGAAAAACTGTCACTCATACCCTTGTCATCAGAAAGTTGGACTATGAGTACACCCTCAACACTGGGATCACCAAGCAGCTCACTAGAAGACTCCAACCATCCAGAACTCAACAGCCAGACTAATCCCCAATCTCCAACATTACACCACACCTCAGAAAACTACTGTGGATCCAGATGCACAAATGCGCTCAATTCAAACTCCTCACACACACACATTCAAGGCACTACACAACTCGGGCCCCACCTACCTGAAGCGGCATCTCCTTCCACCAACCACCCAGATATCTTCACTCCATAGGACCCCTACTTGCACACAATCCATGCATATATAGAACATCAGGGAGACAGGTGTTCTCTTACATCGGTACAAAAGCGTGGTAGAACCTCCACTCCACAACAGAGCATCCTCCTCTCCACTTGAATTGTACAAGAAGGTGAACTCCTGGCTTATCAATTAACCAACCTCCCACAGGCAGGGCTAGGCAAACACACCTGCTCAGCGCCAGGATACACTTGCTGATAGTGATAGTGTGCTTTACAAATACATAATATTCCCAAACATTGCTTTTATTACCTCATCCAAAGAGATGCAGCTCAGATTTTCGTCAACAATCCCTCCTGCCCCATCTAATACATAACATCAACAACTGTTTCTTATCCTCCACTTCGCGTGATTTCTTGGCTCCTAGTTTAGTAATGGGTTCACTTGGTAAACCCATTATTTGACAGGTCTATATTACCCTGGTAGTTAGGGTTATAGGGCTGAACCGGTCTATTGTTGCATCCTAGCTTAGTAAAACACCACAAATGTCAACACATGCGTACATGGGAACAATGTTGTTTTGAAAGCCTTTAAGAATGAGTGGACACTTTCCAACTAAACGTGAGCATGTCTGGAGAGAAACAGAAAAGACACCACTGAAGCAGAGGGTTCTAGACCTCTCAGCATCCCTAGAACATAAATCTTCATATAAAACAACATCTTGTATTTTTGTTTAGGTAGCAGGTGTTTAATGCATTAAACATTTTCAGAAACATATTTCTTCTGCCAGCTGGTACAATAGGTCTGCACATTAATAACCTATTTCAGAGGCCTCTCTGGACTGGCACACCACATGTTACAATCCTGTTGGTTAGCTTAGTCAGTCATTCTTTGAAGATTGATATGGAGGTAAGCCAGTGGAAGTAAATGTTAAATAAATACTAAGTTGCTCGGATTGTTATTTTCACTGCTCTGGGTTCATTAAACCCTCAACATCAACCCATCCAGCCACTTCAGTGACCCGTTGCCCCCGGCCATCTTCAAAGAAATCAAGACTGCACTCAACCCCACCTGAACATGGTTGGTAAAGGCTTCTCTATCACAAGGCACGATATCCCAGACTGCCTGAAAGCAGCTCAGGTGTCACCTATACTAAAAAAAAAACTAGCGCAGATAAAACGGACCTCAATAATTTCCGCCCTATCTCCAACATCCCTACCCTAGCCAAACTACTAGAAAAATGCGTACAATCCCAACTTTGTGCCCAGATAGAGAATTTCCAACTCCTACGACCAGCATCAATCTGGCTTTCCGAAGGGGCACAGTACGGAATCGGCTCTCACCCACGTTATGGGTGACATTTTAAAAATGCTTGACCAAAATGAATCCTGCCTACTAATCCTCCTGGACCTTTCCTCCGCATTCGACGCGGCTAATCACGACAACCTCCTATCCATACTGAAGAACAGGATGGGTTTCTCTGGTCAGGTGTTACAATGGTTCTCGTCCTTCCTCCACCACAGATCACAAAGAGTCAAGGCAAACCACTCCTTCTCCCAGCCCTCTCCAGTACTCATGGGTGTCCCCCAAGGGTTCGCCCCATCTCCTATCCTCTTCAACCTTTTCTTGGAACCACTAGCTAATTCACTAAATTCCACAAACATTCTCTTCCACGTGTATGCAGACGAGACACAACTTTATTTGAAAATCTCATCCCCGGATAACATCATCTTGTACAACACTACCCTAACGTCTACTCAAAATTGGTTAACTGAGACCACATTTTTGATCATATTTATAATCTGGTAACTCGATTATAAAAAATATACTGATAAGTTTTAGTCACTAGTGTCTACCTTTTTAGAATAAAGATTTGGTTTGGTAAGACACTGTGTTTTAAATACCCCTTGTAACTGCCCTAGTTACCTTTTGCTTAGCTGCTGTCCTAAAATCCCTGGACACTTCTACTCTTACCAGAGGTTGCCTCTGGTGAGGCAGGAATACAACACGTCCTTTGACAACCCAATGACTATGCCATAACGCAAAAGAAGGGGCGGATAAAAAGATATACCGCAACGTTACATTCTAAGCGTTTATGAGGGTTGTCAAACAATAACCAATGGTTATGGTAGATACCAGTGTCCTTTCCAATTTGATTACTTCAATAACTGAGAACCATCTCCTACTCAACACCTCCAAAACTGAATTCCTTCTCATCTCTCCTCTGAACGACATCCCCAAGCTAGGCCTATGGTTGAATCACCTCAATGTTTTCACAGACTCACCCAAATCTCTCAGAATCACCATGGACAAGCACCTGAATATGAAAAATCATATCAGCAATGTGTGTAAGGGAGCTAAACACTTGATGAGGACACTTAGAAATATCAAACCATTCCTTCCACAAAAGGATTTCAAGCAGGTGGTCCAACCACTGGTCTTGCAGAGGCTAGACTACAGCAGCGCTACGCTCTGTGGCCCTCCCAAATACACCCTGGCTCCACTAAGGGCATTACTGAATGCTGCGGCCAGCCTGGTCTCAGGTACCAAACGAAATTAACACATATCCGCAGTCCTAAAATCTCTCAATTGGTTGCCCTACGAAGCTCGAATTCAGTTAAAGATTGCCGTTCTGGCGCACAAAGCCCTGCATTTCAAAACTCCCAGGTACTAAGGGCAAAAGTTTGAATTATCCTGTGGTGGGAAAGCCTCAGGAAGCTCTGACACTTTCCTCCTGAAACCACTCATCCTTAGCAAAAAGAGAACTTGTCACCGAGCCTTCTCCGGCGCTGCCCCAAAGATATGGAACTCTCTTCCACCGGAAGTACGCAGAACCTCTTCAACGACTGCTTTCAACTGGAAGCCAAAAGATTACTAATGAACAAATTCTTACCTTAATTTAGGCTAGGTTCACCTGCTCGAAACATTGATCCTACAACCATTGTACCATCTTTTGATGCTGCTCTTCTTTACCACATTGTGCCCCCCCTCGTAGCTTGCTATAAACCTGTTTATTGCATTACTCTCCTTGATTCGTTTGTCTGGGAATTATGTGATTATTCCTGTTGTGTATTCTTACTTGATGTCGATATTGGATTTATATCCTTTCTCCCATTCTTTTGTAAAGCGCTCTGATATCCTTCGGGATCATGTTTACGCTATAGAAAACTTTATACATAAATTAAGGCAATCAAATGTAAATCAAGCTGTGTGGGCATGAAATGTATTTTTCTATTAGTAATGCTTGAGTGTGATCAGCAAGCAGGAATAATATCAATGAAACTGTGAAGCAAGCATAGGGGAGAAATGCATATATTCAACGTTTCACCAATTGTATTTTGATGGGATGGAAAGTAATGTAAAGTTATGCAGCTTTATGGTACATATTGTGATCATTTCCTCACATTGGTTCTCCTTTTATTTAGCATTTTAGACGTTTTAGGGGCCTCTGCTCGCTCTGCATAATCACATATAACATTTGTTTTTACAACAATTTATTGAGAATACGCTGTACATGTGGTGTGTTATTCAGGGACACTTCTTGGGATTTTGTCTACACATTTTGTACCAGGTTGTTGGGAATACATAACAGTGTACAGTTTTCTTTACTCGTTCAGCAATAGTTCCTGATGTTTAGACATAACACGGTCGCACAGCTGAATCTCCAGCACAATAGTTTTATCATATAAACTTTGTTACTTCCCCTTGGGGGCCAGAGATTAAAATTCTGACAGAGAGGACTGTTCTGGAAGCACAGCAGTGCTTGAAAGGCATCCCTGCGTAAACTAAGTTTACTTGATGCGGACCACCTAACTGTGTACACCAGGTTTGGGTTCCTAGGCCACTCCCAGAGATCACAAATATATCCCTCTGCTCACACAATAGTGGTAAGCATAGACAAATATATAATTTGCCATAGTTGGGCCGTTTGTCCTGTACAGTCTGTAAGTAATGCTAATTGCCTTGTTTAGTTGCATCTGCCTAATGACTGCAGCAGATTTGCTTCATAATAGACTAAGATTGTTTCAATAAATGTATTATAAACTTTCTTCATGTCTGTCTTATGTTTACTAGAGGCATGCATAAGTAAGTGAGTAATGAAAGGGAAGGATCTGTTTCCACTGTTCCAGAGCGTAATGTTCAAGGTTGCAGAAATCACCTGTTACTCTGGGAAGGCTAGGAGTTCAGGTAAGACACTCTGAGTTACCCAGGATTGGGCCGCCAGGCACTGACATCGTAGAGAGACTCAGTCCCAATCCTCTGACGTCTGGTCATCCTAACACACAGTTCTGCGTTACCAGCAGAATCCGTGCAACAATATCAGATATGAACCAAATTGCTTCTCTGGTTTACACTTTTAGTATCATTATAAAAGGGCAGCAATTGAACAGCGAGAGAGGGTGAATTATTCTCACTTGGGATAGTTCCCTGTACTCAGGACAGTTGCCGTCTAGTCTCTTTGACAAGAACATCAGATCCGAACACGAAGTAAGTCTGACCCACAAGGAGAAAAGTTGGATCATGGAGAAAGGTGGCTTCTCTTTAACTGCATGTGTGTACACAAACAGAACTATACAAAGCCCTGGGGCAAACAGGAATATCTATCAGGAAAAAAGAGAAAAAGCAGTTGCAATCTGGCATTTGCTTATATTGGAAAGTGTTATGGTCATACATCTAGGTCTACCAATGCATTGCTTCTTTGGATTCCTGCGACTCCAAATGCCTGCCACTAAGCTTGCTTTTACAGTGGCCCAAGTGGCAAGAGCGACAGAGAAGCCAATAGCTTTAACTCTCATGCAAGCACTTTAGGCCTACACCGGAAACCGTTCAAAGGGGAATGTAATGTACTCTGATTGCAATGTGCCTGGCATTAGCGAATAAGGCATATAGCGAAATCCCAGTTAAATGATAAGCCCGGTACATGACTTGTGGCTTAAAGATCTGAGTGAATGGGCTGTTGCTGAGGAGATGTGCCTGGTTACGAATCTGACCAAACACAAATGTGGGTACTGATTGAAACAAACATAGAACCATGTGGGTACTAACTTACCCAACTGATGGTGAAGACCCTGGTACTAAACATCTGACCGCCCTTAAAGTCACGAGACAGTTATAATGCCATGTTTTGCGGAATGAAGTTCCTGAGACCCACGCTCCTTGGGTTTCCCTTGAATTAGTAACAAAAAAAAATGAAGAATAAGGACTATTATTGCTGTGTTGCAACCAAACTGTTGAATGGCCAATAGCCAATCATGTCAATAAAGATTTTTAAAAAGCTGGTATTTTCAAGCCTCATCATCCTATCGTCGATTTAGAACATGAAAGCAACTGCACAGTGCTAAAATTCAGCAACAAAGTCATTGGTCCCCCGTTTTGCAGCTATTAAACAGTCCAGAGAGTCTCCCCTATTCCCAAACACATGGACAGGAAGAAGAGCTCCTGTGTCGATTACCTCCAGCCTTCCCTCAATTGCCATGATTTTAGGTTCAATGCCTTTCATTTTGTTAAGAAGTGGTCCACAACTAACCCATCAGAGCGCTCACCTTTGGCGAAAGCAGAGTCAGCATCGCTTGTGGCACTTGCATCCGTGGATGCTTCAAAACCTAGAGGAAATTTGTGTTGGAAAAACTCTTCCACTGGAGGTGGACCATTCATTTTCTGAGATCTTATGGGCTTGTGGCTGCAGATTGGACCACATTGCATATGAATGACAAGTGAATGCATAAAACAGCAGTTGCACTGTATTCACAGCTCTCAAAGTAAACCTCCAAAATGTTCTCGAGTTCCTTGGGCCACCCATGGTGACTTGGGTGGACGGGATGCTAGGTAGAACACCCTGTCAAACCAGCATCAGCTCTAGACCTACAGTCTTCAATGACTGGTTCAGGTGCAGAATACTGTTAACTGGCTTTATCTCTGCTCTTTCCAATGATGTTCCGCAGTTTCTCACTACCATTAGCTTATCGCTTCACTGCTGGTTGACAATCCGGGTCACCATCTTGGATGCGCTGAATCACCATGGGGAGGCTATTTCTAGTCAGATTTCTCTCAAACGGAGGGATCACTGCAAAGGAAAGGAAGTGCACTGGTTCGTTCACCTAACCACTGCTCTAGAAATGTGGGAATGTGCCCTCTGCCAGTACATTTTATCAGAGAAGGTTAACAGAGAGCAATTGCTGTTCCCGCCATCATGGTTCGGGAAACACAATTTTGAGAGATGCTACAAAACAAGTAGGGCCTTCTTCTCTTCATTTATGGGAGAGCTCCCAGTCTAGACAAGGGGCGTCATGAACCCCCACTATAGCAGCTTCAGAGGTGGGTGGCTGCCACTGAGTAGTGTGTGCAAGAAGAGAACAGTATGGTGGAACTGTGAGGCAACAAAGTATACAAGGAAGCACGAAAGGAAAGAATGGTGACGAGGAGAGGTATAACTGGAAGGATAGATGCAGAGAACGATGTCTGGAGACAAGGATGGAGGAAGGGGCGAGGGAAGGATGGAATAATGATTAGGACTGCGGTGGAAAAATGAAGGAGGAAAGGATGAATGGAAAGTAGGACGGATGGAGAGAAGGAAGGAAGTTTCCAGAAGGATGGTCAAATTCATTTAGGATTGACGTGTAAAAGAGAATTCATCTACACTGTTTTCGGAATTCCCACAGGGAAGCAACCCAACGAATGAGGCTCAGCTCACTCACTAGCTCACTCAGTGTCATTCTGGATATGGGGTGCTTGGGAGGGGCAGCTGACCGTAGGGAGGTTCCCCCCCCCCCGCACAGTTTGGGGGGGAGGGGGTAAATGCAGGGCACTAGGTGGGCATTTTGTTTTGGGCTGTTTTTGGTATGTAGCCCAAAGGGAGCCCAAGTATAAATGCCATCCGGCTTCTCAGCGAGGCAGGGAGACTGGATCTTATGATGGGGGATGTTGTGGGGCCATCGCGCCCTGCTCTGCAGGTCTCCGCTGGAGTGGCGGCGGTGGTGGCAGCGTGCATGTCGCCAAAGCGCCCCAGGCTAGAAGCGGTGAGTGAGAGGGGCCGCCCGAGTTTAAAAAGGCGTCCCCGGGGTTGAAGGCCCATTTAGTAGAGCAGAGGGGGCCGGGAGCGGAGGGAGCTTCCGTACGGGGGTGGGGGTACGTATCTTTCGAAGTGGAGCGCGTTGACCCGCCGGAGCTGCTCTCTGCTCCGGCGGCCAAGAGAGAGCACAGTCTGTCCCCGCGTCGAAAGGGAAGCGAGGGGGAGGGCGAGGCGCCAAAAGACGCTCGGCATCTGTCTCCGCGGGCCCGATTGTAGAACAGCCTGGGAAGGTGCGCGGGAGGGGGGGGCTGGGGTTTTCTGAGATTGTCAAGGGGCCTGGGCAGTCTGCTAGGTGGGAGGGGAGTGGGGGGGCCTGCTATGTTGGCTGGGGATCAGGTTGTTTTGGTCCAGGAAGGCGGAGTGAGTCAGTTGGAGGTTGGGGCCGATATGAGCACCATGGGTGGGCCTTGTTTAGAGGTCGGGTCGCCTAAGGCGCTGGCCGGGGGCGTTGGGAATCTCAAGAAGTTGTGTTATGAGGCAGGGGGGTAAGGGAGGCTATTAGCCCCCACCTTTTCTCCCCTTCTTATTCCATTAGACAGGAGGCGGCCTCAGTAGTCAGTAGCTCGGCAGGGGAATGGGCGCAGGTGGGAGGGGGGGGGGGGTTTCATTCTCAAGATGACAGTCAAGTTGGTGCAGCGTTTTCAGTAGCTCCCTTGTGGGGCCAAAAGGAGCCGGTCTGTGGTGGACTAGGTAGAGTTGGGGGGGGGGGGGGTTGGTGTTGTAAGGGCTAGAGAGCAGGTGCAAGACAAGGGGGCAGGTCTTGGGAGGGGCTGGATATTTTCCCGGGATGGGCAGAGGAGGTGTGTGGCGGGTCAAGAGGGGTTGGTAATACATCATTGGTTTCTCCCCAGCGCGGTAGTTTTGGAGGGTGCTTGGTCTGGCGCGGTAGGTGGTGGGGTGGTCAGAAGTACGGCAGCGAAGAGAGGCCCAGGTGCAGGAAGTAGGGAGAGTGGGTGCCAGGTTTCGGGGGCATCTACGGCTGTAGTGCAGGCAACGCTGGAGTGGAATAGTGAGGAGGAGGGGCCTCCGCCTGCTACCTCTTCTAGGGTGAGTATGGGGAGAGTGAGGCCAGGGGAGCAGAGCACGGTTGCTTGGTCGGGGGACAGGGCTTGGGTTCGATCAGAGAGCGGGGAGGTTAGCAGGAGTAAGGGACCCAGCACATCAGTCCAAATTTTTTCTCCACAGGGCAGGGAGCGTTCAGGAACGGCAGACTCGGTAGGGAAAAGTGCGGCCGAGCTGCGCCGAGAAGAAGGGAGGGTGGAGCCTTGCGCGGCACATTCCGTACCGTCGGGGGATCCCGGCGCGGCCAGGACACGAAGGTCAAGCGCGACCTCGCTGACCCCAACGATAATCCGGACATGGCGGACAGATTGGACGACGGATGGACAGGCTCAGGGTGGTCAACGTTTGGGGGAATACCGCATGTACAGTCGGCTCCCCCGCTTGGTGTGCAGGAAAAGGTCGTGCAAGGCCAGGAAGGGCCCAGGAAGGCCCGTGGCACAGTTTTGTGGTCAGACCCTCTATTGATAGAGGAGCCAGTGGTACTGGATTATGATGAAGATAGCCCCGAGGAAGGGGAATTGAGAGAGAATGAGAATGGGGTCCTTCTCATGTATGTCATAGTTTTTTGCAGACACCTGAAGTGGTGCGGTCAAGGAAATCAGTGGCAGTTGGACCCAGTCGAGAGTGCGGCCCGTCGGTGAGGGCTCCTCGGACGGTGGACAACGTGGAAAACATGGGGTGGAGGTTGGCGCCCGGTCGGGCCCCCTTGCTAGTGATGAAGCAAAGCTTCGCATATTTTGCGACTTGCTGTATTCATGAACCTCGTCTATGTGTAACAAGGTAATCACATGTACGTTTTACTAACGTTATTTTATGTTTGAACAAGGTTTCTTGATGCTTGCATATGTGTTTTACTAAAATAATTTACTCGAGTCGTTTAACATGGCCGCCGCTTGTATTTAGTTACTGCGCATGCGTCAGTCACACTCACGTGTCCTGACGTGTCTGCAGAGTTGGAGGGAAATTTATGCGCATGCGTAATACATAGCTTTGCCAGTAACGTGGTACTGCTCGTGCCACTGCTCTTGTGCCTGTTATATGTAGCTAACATTTAGACTGCATAAGTATATTTTATAGTGATAAGTTGAAAGTACAAAACCCTGTGATGTGTTTTCATAATGTTATTTTTATGTATTAATTTGTTTTCGCTTACTTTTCATGTACCGCGGGGAATGGGGGTCTAACTGCACCAAAAGCCATCTTGGAGGTCCCTTCTACGCATGTGCGACTTTCTGGGGCACCGACAACCTTGGCTGATGGAACACCGCCAGTTGGCAGTGATGGGCAAGATGCTCCTGAGAACTGACCTGCAACCCTAGCAGGACGGAATCACATGTTCTTATTCCGAAACAATGTAATATATCTATTGTATTTCTATGCAGTTTCTCATGGGAACCCCAATCTCGCTAGGCGGTACCCAGATATGTAAATGAAGCATCCAAATAGTGTGTTATGATTGGTGTCTTACCCAAATCCTACCTTAGGACCAATTGAAATTGGGGATTCTGACACTTTGCAACATTTGGGGGGTGGTACCCTGTCCCAAAACAGTATATCTACCCTGGGTTCACCTAGGGAATTGGTCCGACTTGTCTGGTTTAGCTGACCTGTCACTGACCCAACGCACTCAATAGGTGACTGAAGATACAGAGCGCTGCGGAGCATTCTGTCCGAAATTGACCACAGACTAAGGTTCTACTGAACCTTAAAGTGCTGGCGAAGCACTTTGCTGGGAGTTCGCTGACCCAATCGGGGTCTTGATCGATAGCTGCAGAGAGGGTGGAGCGCAGGCGTTGCTTCCAAACTGCGGGTGCGGTCCTGTCCTGAGCGGTCCTGTCCTGAGGGTTTGCTGTCCTGTCCTGAGGTCCTGTCCTGATTCCTAATCTGAGGGTATCCTGTCCTGTCCTGGGTGTCCATTCTGCACCTGCTGTCCTTTGAGGGGTATCCTTCCTTGAGGGTTTCCTGTCCTTAACTGACCCGTGGCCAGGGTTTGGTTTCCACACCAGTCTAGGTAAATACTGCTCTAAGTTCTTTAAACTTGCACCTTTCTATTTTTCTGTCTTTGCTTTAATAAAGACACACCTTTGCACATGTTGATTTTTCCATGCTTTTGCCGCAAACTATTGAATCATAAAGTCAAGTGCATATATTCTTAAATTGTTCCTATGCTATCCTACCTTTTGGAAATCATATTTTGCATTGCAGTTTGTCATTTTCTGATATGGTCTAGAACGGCCTTACTTAAACTGTCTGAAAACTCCTTGCCTTGAATGCATAGCATTTTCTCTTTATCTCATAATTGCATTTAAATGGTTACCCTGACTTTATTTCTCTATAGTTATGTACTTTTCATTATCTTGGTTATTGACTGTCTTATTCTTGTAAGTTTAATGCTTGACGAAAAACGAACTTTAGATAAACATTTTAAAACTTCCAGTTGTCCGTGGTCGTTTTACAAACAGTATTGAATGTCATTTGAATTTGCATTTGTTGCCTTTCCTTTTACAGCTAGGCCCCTGATCCGTTGAAGTTATAGGTACCCGTGTCGGTGGATGGTAAGTCGGGTACACTAAGTGATAACAGTAGGGAACACACACAATTGGTAGCAGCCCGTGAAGTCGCCCTGTCAATGAATAGTGTGAATTGGAAGTATATGGGCCCTGAAGCCGGAAACGGCGGAATCATTGGCTGGGTGACCTCGCGCGCTCTATCAGTTTTCTGGTAGATCAGAGGATGGTTAGGGACTAGCTAAAGGTTAGGCAGGATTAGTTAGACTAGTTAAGTCGGTAGCTGCTAGTACATTAATGCTGCTATAAGAGCGGCTGTTCCGAGGGGACCGATCACTCTCTTGTGAATACGCTGCTGAAATCAATGAATTGTTTTGTCATTATTATTCTTGTTCTTATATTGTTATATGTATTAATCCATGCATTTGTAAACCGTCTTGTATTGTGTTGTCCGAACTCCCCGGGGAATTGAAAGGGCAAGTGGTGAATAGAATCCATTGTCCTGAGGTCACAGGCTTAAGGAAAGTTAGGTGCAGGTTAGGATAACCGGGAAGCACTAACTAGGGTTTTCTGAATACATGTGTGAATAAATGTCAGTAACGAGGTTCATTGGCAAAATTCCCATAGTGGCGTAACCTGGTAAGGGTCACATCGGAAGAGTAGCAGGTTCCTCGGAGCTAGGGTGAAAGCAGAGGGGTCCGCTGGGAAACCTTAGACTCGGATATATCCCGGAGAAGTGGATGAGTTTAGGGGAATAACAGGTTCACCGATGCTAGAGTGAAGGGTAGGCGGAAGAGATCTGCCCGCAGCGCGTGAAAAGTAAATGGAAGTAGTTTACTTGCAGTAAAACAAAGCTATCCTGTCTAGACACTTGAGCACTGTGGCGAATGTGTATTTGTTGTAAAATAACCAAGCACTGAGCACTTTAAAAGGAAAGAAAGTTTCTGTTACCTTGTGAAGGGAGGGAGTCAGTCGCGAAGCGCCTCTGACGTCACTCCGTGCCGCGCTGGGATTGGTAGAAGCAGCGGGCGGGTAGCGGGGCTGGAATTGTGAAGGAGGGGTGAAGCGCCGGAGCGTGAGAACAGTCTCACGAAGGGGCCGCGCACCCATTGGCCGAAAATACTTGAACGCGTGCACCTCATTTGTTGCACGGAATTACAAGACGCGTTCTGATTGGAGGTGACTTTGTAAACAGAGTTAAGCGTAGAAATCGTATGTGGCACTCATATTGTCCAGAGACTAGACCCGATCCAAGAAACCAAGGGTTTGAAAGGGATCAGTGGAAAGCTAATAGATACGATATTATGTACGGAGCTAAGAGAAAGATGTCCCTTGTAAAT
The DNA here is from genome assembly GCF_964261635.1 of Lissotriton helveticus. Taxonomy (NCBI): domain Eukaryota; kingdom Metazoa; phylum Chordata; class Amphibia; order Caudata; family Salamandridae; genus Lissotriton; species Lissotriton helveticus. The sequence goes on along the minus strand of NC_136059.1, from coordinate 1,351,636,915 downwards.
AGGGTAAAGAATTATTTCAAAACGGACAAACCGATTAAATCTAGAGAGGGCGTTACTATCCCGCCACCGAATACTCCTGCCTCATTCATGATGTTTGACCGAGGGTACAATACCGGTGTGTGGTTGGAGAATTGGGTAAGGTACACAAAAGATGACGGAGTATTGGCTTTTCCGTTAGACGGTACCTTCAATGGTAGGATTTTATTCAATTTGAGAACCCGCATGAATGAATTACATCCCAGACCGAGACTAACGCAGTATGAGGCATTGGAGGAATGGGAGATTGAGGCTTTTGAAAGAGAGAAACCCCGGATGGACAAAGGTCTGACCAAGTGGTACCCCAGGCTGAAACAAGAGACCAGGGATAAAAGGATGAAACAGTGGAGACAGAGCATGATTGTTGAGGGTCTGTTTCCCATGATGCCAGCAGGTAACCCTTCTGTGGGAGAGAAAAGGACAGAAAAGAGTAAGCATTGGGGGGCCCTTGGGGAGTCGGACGATGAATTGTTAGATGACATCTTTACGAGAAGTCCGCCCCCTTATAATGAGGGAGCCCGACCTTCCAGTACAGGAGAGAATCCCCAGCGTCCATCTATTAAGGAGGAGGACAGATCCCTATGTAGGGGGGGAGGTGGCCAGGTGTTGCCCTATTTTGAGAACCCCGGACCCGCAGAGGTACGCAATATATATCCTAGAATGCCCGAGAGCTCAGAGGAAAAATGTTCCCGTGAAAGAACATTTTTTCCCAGACCTCTGTATGAAAACGAAGAAAAGCCAGTAAGTTCAGGAGTACCCTTTTTGCAGCCTCCATATGGGGAAGAGCGTAGGTCATTTGGCACAGGAACTTTGTTCCCAACCCCAAATTATGGTGGAGGACCAAGTGAAACGCATCCTACTGCCCCGAGTCTTACCCCTCACCTGACCCCACAGATGATACCTGACCGGACATTAGGAAGAGTACTAGATGAAAGGGAGCAAGAGGCCCTAGCTAGACAGAGGACAGAAATAATTCAGAAAATCTCCCAGTTAAACACTAGTCCTGAAGCTTTGACTATTCCGGTAATGATCGGACCAGTAGTCCCGTTGTATGGGAATAGTCAAGGAAGTTCGAACCCTCCAGTTATGAACCCGATAATGGCCCCGCAGAGGCAAGAGCCCCTACTGATAGACGATCAGTCCAGTGAGTGCGAGTCCGAAGTGGTGTTCTTGGATCTACCAAACAAACAGACCGGGAAGGGAGTGCAGAAGAGGCATAATCCTTTTGATGCGAAAGAAATTAAATTAGAAACAGCAACAGGGACTAGGAGTGTTTCCTTGGTAACTCCGGAAGAGATTGAAAGTTGGAGTCGGGATTTAGAAAAACAGGCTCCGCAAACGAAACCTTTAGACCTCTACAAGCTGAGGGTAGAAATAGAGGAATTGATGGCGGGAAATGTGGGGTTAGACAGATTAAACACATATTCTGAAGAAGAGTTGCTGTTCATGTGTAAAAGCCTTACCCGGAGTACTAGGGTGCTCCACGAAAAGCTGACAGACACCGCAGCTAGTATGGGGGTAGATATTTCAAGATCCAAGCCCTTACAAAAGCCTTACAGAGCTGAATTCTCAGACAAGGATTTAGAGAGCCTGAATGTGTCAGGGAAAAAGTTGCAGATTAAAGAGTTGCTTGCAGTTTTGCAAAAATGGGGAGACGTGGAAAGGTGGAGAAGCAGATGGGCAAGAAAGAAAGATGAGGCTCGATCCAGACAAGCTACCCCTGAGTTCCCTTTAAGAGAAGTAGACAAGCCTGAAACATTATGCCCCATGCGGGAGGTACCAGGTGGGAGGTATGTGCACGTTCCATGGTCCAGACAGGATATTGTGTCCTTTACTAACGATTTCCCGAAACTGCGCGAGAAGCCGGTTGAATGGTACCGGCAAGTGGAAAGGTTCGTAAAGGTGCAAAAATGTCTGTGGAAAGACCTGGATGGGTTTTTCGATATTGTGGTCCCGGTCGATCTATGGACCGAGTGTAAGATAGGCATAGGTTGGCCTAGTGAGGAGTACCCGAGGGACTCCGCCACAGGGGAGCCGTCAATTGAAGTGATGAAAAAATATGAACAAGTGATTCAGCATTTGAAAAATAAGGTACCAGCAAAGGAAACTGATTGGACCAGGATAGATAGAACAACGCAGGAAAGAGAGGAGACAGTGCACTCCTATTATGAAAGGCTGTTGCAGGTGTTTAAAACATACAGTGGTATAGATAACATCGAAATGAAGGATATGACGCATTTCATTTACAGGTTTGTAAACGGTTTAAGGCCTGAAATTTGTCAGTGGATAAAAGATAATAAAATCTGTTGGCATACCAAAAAGGTAGACGAGGTCCTGCGGTACGCAAAGTACTGCGAGGACGAGATGGCAGAAAAGAAAAAGGCTCTCAAGGAGAAAGTGATGTGGGCTCAGGTGAAGCTCGCAGAACAGCAGGAAAAGCAGTTGAGTACAATGGTCAAAAATGCTAAGAACGAAGGTCCTGGGGGTGGGGGAGGAAGTAAGCCCCGGCCCAGAATGAGCAGGGAGGAGGCTATGAAGAAATTTCCCTGCCATCAGTGCGGCGAAATTGGACACTGGCGTAATGAGTGTCCTTACTTGCCCGATGATAACCCCAAAACACCTGATTTAACTCCACAGACGCAGAAAGAAAGACCAAGAAAGACTCAACCACAGGTAAAGACAGTGCAGGTGCCTCGCGCACCAAAGCAGGTATACAAGGGAAAACAAGCAGAGGGAGATGAGATAGAAGTCTGGGAAAGCAATGAGAACAGAAATGCAGCAACTTCGCAGTATCTATTAAATGATACCTTCCTTTGTGATGACCAGTACTGACGGAGCCTGAGAGGGGAGGACGAGGAGTGCGTACTTGGCGCCTCCTTGCCGGTAGACCAGTCCGGACCATACATTGAAGGAAAGGTTGACGGGAATGATGTCACCTTTCTGTTGGACACTGGCGCTACCCGTTCTACTGTGAGAACAGTGGACGTTCCAAACCTACCCCTCTCGGGAGAAGCCATCCAAGTAGTGGGTGTATCTAATCAATTGATTAGTACTCCTGTTACCAAGCCCATGGAAATATCAATCGGAAACTTTAAGGAAATGCATAGATTTGTCGTTTGCGACACCAGTCCAGTGAACTTGCTGGGACGTGATTTGCTGTGCAAAATGAACTGTACCATCTTTTGCACACCAAAGGGTGTTGAAATTCAGACCCCAGATGAAGACGGCATTTATAAAATAATGTTAGTCCGCCCTGACTCGGAAATTAAACGAATGACCATGCAGGATTTACCGAAAGAACTCCAAGAAGCAGTGAAGCCAGAGGTGTGGGACTTTACTGGGAAAGATGTAGGGTTAATGAAAAATGTGGACCCCATACAGATAGCCATCAAGGACAATGCAGTATACCCCAATACTAAACCCTACAGAATGAATGCAGAAGTGAAAGCTGGTGTTACTCTGGAAATACAGAAATTGCTAGAAGGAAACATCATACAGGAAGTAATGAGTAGCCCATGTAACTCCCCGATTATGGGCATTAAAAAGCCTAGTGGCAAGTACAGAGTAGTGCAAGATTTACGAAAAATCAACAAGATAGTGGTCCCCTGCTGCCCTATTGTCCCGAATCCAGCAGTGATTCTGTATCAGATTCCCTGGGATGCTGAATGGTTCACTGTGATAGACCTGTGTCATGCATTCTTTTCCATTCCCTTGCATCCAGATAGCAAATTTCTTTTCTCATTTGCCTTCAATGGTCACGTGTATTGCTGGAACAGGGTCCCTCAAGGGTACACAGAGAGCCCCTCTATCTTTAAACAGATCTTGAAAAAATGTTTGGAAACTTTGGTCTTACCTGGAAACTCTGTCTTAGTGCAATACATAGACGACCTCTTGGTGGCGTCTAAAAGTCATAGGGATTGTGTGATTGACACCATTGCCCTCCTGAATCATCTGAGTGAGAAGGGACATAAAGTGGCCCCTGACAAATTACAGTTCTGTGCAAAATCAGTGAAATATCTGGGGCACCAGATAGAGAAAGGGGTCAGGAAAGTGACGTCAGAAAGAGTGAGAATAATACAAAAGATGCAGTTACCCCGTACCCAGAAAGAGATCAGAATGTTCCTGGGTGTGATAGGATACTGCAGGCAGTGGATTCTGGGATTTGCAGTCCTAGCTAGGCCCTTGATAAAAATGACCAAGAGAGGAACTCCAGATGTTGTAGAATGGGATGATGAAAGCTTAACAGCCTTCACGAAACTGCGAGATTGTCTGTGTACAGCCCCTGCATTGGGAATGCCAGACTATTCCAAAGAATTTGCCCTGTTCTGTGACACTCGTGATAATTGTGCATTGTCGGTCCTGACACAAGATCATGGCACAACGAGAAGGCCTGTGGCATATTTCTCTGCCACCCTGGATCCAGTGGCTGCTGGATTACCAGGGTGTCTGAAAGCAGTAGCTGCTACCTGCGCAAGTTTAGAGCAGAGTGAGTCCATTGTCATGGGACATCCGGTAACTGTGTATGTCCCACATGGAGTGGTAATTTTGTTGACCAGAACAAAAACTCAGTATCTCACCCCTAGTCGGCTGACGAAATATGAGAGAATTCTTGTGGGTGCTGCAAATGTAAACATTGTTAGGTGCAGTATTCTGAATCCAGCAACCTTACTTCCCGACCCAAAGGATATGGAAGGGGGGGGTGGATGATGAACATGATTGCATAGACTTAACAGAATTCAACACTAAGCCACGCCCAGACATAAAAGAAACGCCATTGCCTGAGCATGACAAAGAATTATTTGTAGATGGTTCATGTCTAAGGCATGAACAAGGAGGCCTGAGTGCTGTCTATGCGGTAGTCTCCTTAGAGAAAATTGAGGAAGCAGGTTACCTATATCATATAAAGTCTGCACAAGTAGCCGAATTGATTGCTATGATAAAAGCTTGCCAAATTGGGAAGAACCTGCGCATAACAGTGTATACTGACAGTCAGTACTGTTATGGGGTTGTGCATGACTTCGGCCAGTTGTGGCTACAGAGGGAGTTCCTGACTTCATCAGGTACCCCTATTCGAAATGGAAAGGTTGTTCAGGACCTTTTAGAGGCAATCCAGTTACCAAAGGAACTGGCAGTGGTAAAATGTGCTGCTCATAGGAAGAGCATGGACAAGGTATCACTGGAAAACGATTATGCTGATCGAGTGGCCCAATGGTGCGCAAGAGATCGGTATATCGTAAATCCAAAACGAGGGGGGCCAGGAACCAGCTGCCAACTTCAAGTGTTTGAGGAAGTGCCTACATGGGATGAAGTGAAAGAGTGGCAGCAGGCGGCACCTTGGCAAGAAAGAGAGAAGTGGAAGGACGATGGGTGTAGACCAAGACGTGTGGATGGTGTCATTTTAGGTCCAACTGGTATGCCTGTGTTGCCTAGACACCTACTTAGCACAATGGCGAGGTTGATACATGAAGGATCACACATTGGTAGGGACGCCATGATTCTAGTGTTCCAACAGACTTGGTACAGTAAAAAGTTCAGGAAAGTAGCAGAGTCCCTCTGCCAGAGGTGCCTGTCATGTCAAAAGATGAACCCAGGGAAGAGGACTGTGGTGGAACTGGGGAAAATTGGGAGGTCTGGGGGTCCCTTTGTAAGGATACAGGTTGATTTCATCACCATGCCCCGTTGTGAAGGGAAACGATATGTCCTTGTCATGGTCTGTTTATTTTCAAAGTGGGTAGAAGCTTTCCCTACTCCCCAAAATGACGCAAAAACCGTAGCTAAGTGTTTATTAAAAGAACTGATACCTAGGTTCGGGGTTCCAGTCACTATTGAATCAGATCAAGGCTCATATTTTCAGAATGCAGTGATCGACGAACTCTGTAAGGCCTTTGGAATTTCACAAAAGCTTCACTGTGCCTACCGTCCAGAGGCTTCTGGAGTAGTGGAACAAATAAATGGAACTATCAAGAACAGACTAGCAAAACTGTGTGATGCAACGAAATTGACCTGGGTGAAGGCCCTGCCCCTGGTCCTGATGGGACTCAGAAGTATTCCTGATCGCAAGACAGGCCTAAGTCCCCATGAAATAATTATGGGAAGAGTGATGAGACAAGCATGGGTGCCAGGAAGCAAACTGTTGAGTATTACTGATGATTTGGTGCTTGAATACTGCAAGAGATTGGGTGACCAAGTGCGTTCTATCTCTCGCCAGATCGGAGAAGACGCCATCCTCAATCCAACGACTCCTCTCCACAAACTGGTCCCGGGGGACTGGGTGAAGATAAAGAAGCATACTCGGAAGAGCTGCCTGGAGCCAAGGTGGGGAGAAAAACGTCAGGTGATTCTGGTTACTACCACAGCAGTCAAGTGTGCAGGGGTTCCGCGTTGGATACACGCCAGCCACACCCAGAAGGTACCACCAGACGAAGTGCCTGAAACAGAAGGACGTCCCGCAGAGGACTCTGCAGGAGCCAGACCAGAAGTAGCTGACGACGTACAGCCCAGTACCAGTCGAGCTACAGAATCAGCAGACGTTGGCCCAAGAATAGTTGACAACGAACTACCAGGAGCCCAGCCTGCTGAAGGGGTCCAAGAAGCTGAGCCAGAAGTAGCTGAAGACGAGCTGCCGAGCATATGGCCAGAGGAGTGGATTCCCTTGATTGATCTCACCGAAGACCCCATTCGAACAAGTGAACGACTTTGGGAAGGTAGAGAGTGGACTAGAGAGGAAAAGCAAGGCACAGGCGAAGAACCTCAGACTCTTGAGATTCACATCAAAACTGAGGAAGGAGAAGGTCAGACAGGGACAGAGCACGTGGGTGATACAGAACAAGTGAATGCTGCAGAGTCGGTGCCCGATACTGAACAAGTGAAGGATCCTGAACAAGTGAGGAATACAGAACAAGTGATTGATACTCCTCCACTGACACCTGATATCGGGAAGGGACAGACTAGACATAGTGTAATAGTTCGAGCAGAAGAAAGTCCAGAGATCGAAGTGCTTGAACAGGATCAGATAGAATTAGAAGAACGTGTTCAGGAAACAGAGTCAGAGACACTTGAAGAGCAAACACACAATTTACCTGAACAAGGCCAGATTAGTACCCAGGCAGAAGAAACGGATGCTAGCCCTGGAATTAGTCAGATAGAAGAAGAAGAAACTGAGACAGAATTGCCAACAGTTAATGAGAACAAAAGGGCAAGAGAAGGGAACGAAGTTCAAGTACCAACAAAAAGACTTAAGAAAAGAAAGCATCTTGAGCCTAGATACATAAAGAAATTGAGACTGAGAATAAAAACAGTAGAAGAAAAACGTGCAGAAGAAAGGAGAAGTGCTCGCATAGCAGGACAACCAGAAGATACTTCCAAGAGAAGGAGTGATCGAATAAAGAGACAAAACAAAAAGTACAAGTCACCTGAATGGACACTTGTGTTGGAAGAACTTGAAGATCTTGATATCACTGACGTAAGCGACGGAGAGCCCGTCCCGGAGTACTCTGACGAAGAGGAAGAAGAGCCACCGTGAATTTGCACAAAGTAAGATACTTGTGTAGAGACACAAAGAGGGGTTGAGAAACTTCTACTGAAGCCAAAATGTCTGATTCAAACGTGAATGGTAGACCTAGTCGCAGCGGTTGCAAAACTTGCTGCCAGGTATGTGTCTGTAGTATAGTTGTCCTGATATTACTCTGGATAGGACTAACAATTTTCATTCCCTTTGCTGTAAGCAAAGATACTAATATTGTCCCTACTGAAATTGTAAATACTGACAGTGAAGAGCTGACAACACAGAGTGTAGCTAGACATGAGAGAGCACTGAGACAAACAAAACAAGACTTAGAAGCATCAGATGAGGGAGAACTACATTATCATAGAATTAAAAACAGGACACGCTTAAATGTTTTTGCAAACTTGTTAATACACTATGTAGAGACTATGGAAATTGAAGATTGCTATGTCTGCATGAAGCTACCTACCTCTGTAGCTGAAGGCGTGACATACCATCACTTGCCGCTGACATACGGAATCTCCTGTAGCATTTTAGCTAGTTTATTTTACAAAAGAGGACCGTTACAGTACTATTACTCTAATAATGACGTGATCTTTTCTGAGCTTCCTATACGTGGGAACTTGAATCCTGTACATACCAAAAGTGACGTGATACGATATATGGGAGATTATTTCCTGACTATTGGTGATATTGACATAGGTGAAGCACACAGAGATAACTTGACTTGTTCTTTGCATGAGCAGGAAAAGATGTTCCTAAACATGGCAGAGAAAAGGAGAATTAAAATACAAAAGAAGGCTAATGACGAAAGTCAGAAAAGGCCAAGGTGGGCAGAGAACATGGAAGGCACCTCAACTGGTGGGGCGGGTCCTGCTCTGTTGCTGGATTTTGAAAAGAAAGGCAAGCTATGTCTTCACCGCGAGAAGACTAGCTAATATAATAACATTTTCATTGGTTCCAGTGAATGCGAACATAATTACAAGGTAATTGGAGGTTGGGGTTTCAAAAGTGGGTCAGAGCCTGTGTTTCCTGGAATTTATTATATTTGTGGGGACAAGGCTTATTTCAAATTGCCGGATCACTGGTATGGAAGTTGCTATTTTGGCATTGTCTTCCCGAAAATATACCATGTGAATGGAGTTGCTGGAAGCAGTGAAAATACTAATGGCTTAGTGCGTAGTAAAAGAGAAAGCATAGGTGAAATAATGGGTAGTATTTTCAGTGCACTGATACCTGGAGTGGGAGTGGTTCTGAACACTCACAGAATTTGCAAATTGTCCACTATAGTGGATGTGTTGTCGACTGAGACAGCTCATGGATTTCTGCTGGTCAATACCGAAATGGTTGCGATCAGATCAATGGTTTTACAGAATCGACTTGCTCTTGATACCTTATTGGCGAAAGAGGGCGGAGTCTGCCGGATGTTGAAGGCGCAACATTGTTGCACTTATATTCCGGACAAAAGTGTGCAGCTCAAAAGATATGTGAGAAACATTACTAATTTGGCAAAGGAACTCAGACCACTCGAGGTTGATAGTGCCTGGAAGAGACTGGTAGATGGTCTCTCAAATGTAGGTCATTGGTTCGCTAGTATAGGTAAAGGCTTATTGTTTAAAGTACTGATGCCAATTGGAATTATAGGTCTCATCCTATTTTTCATATTTGTCTGTTGCAAATGCCGTAAGCACACCAGAAAGCATGAAGTGAATGCAAGAGGGGTGAAACGAAGTGTGGATGAGCTCGAATTGGAGGAAGTGAATAATCAGATCTATAAAAAGGTGAAGAATTCTCACCCTACTAAAACTGAAAGGGAAAAATTGGAGAAATTGCTGGAAGAGATAGAGTTGTACAAAGTGTGAAAGAAAGTTGGCATCTGGTTCCATTAAAATTTTGTGATGATAGTAAATATCATCAAAGAGGGGATTGATGAAGCAAAGCTTCGCATATTTTGCGACTTGCTGTATTCATGAACCTCGTCTATGTGTAACAAGGTAATCACATGTACGTTTTACTAACGTTATTTTATGTTTGAACAAGGTTTCTTGATGCTTGCATATGTGTTTTACTAAAATAATTTACTCGAGTCGTTTAACATGGCCGCCGCTTGTATTTAGTTACTGCGCATGCGTCAGTCACAATCACGTGTCCTGACGTGTCTGCAGAGTTGGAGGGAAATTTATGCGCATGCGTAATACATAGCTTTGCCAGTAACGTGGTACTGCTCGTGCCACTGCTCTTGTGCCTGTTATATGTAGCTAACATTTAGACTGCATAAGTATATTTTATAGTGATAAGTTGAAAGTACAAAACCCTGTGATGTGTTTTCATAATGTTATTTTTATGTATTAATTTGTTTTCGCTTACTTTTCATGTACCGCGGGGAATGGGGGTCTAACTGCACCAAAAGCCATCTTGGAGGTCCCTTCTACGCATGTGCGACTTTCTGGGGCACCGACAACCTTGGCTGATGGAACACCGCCAGTTGGCAGTGATGGGCAAGATGCTCCTGAGAACTGACCTGCAACCCTAGCAGGACGGAATCACATGTTCTTATTCCGAAACAATGTAATATATCTATTGTATTTCTATGCAGTTTCTCATGGGAACCCCAATCTCGCTAGGCGGTACCCAGATATGTAAATGAAGCATCCAAATAGTGTGTTATGATTGGTGTATTACCCAAATCCTACCTTAGGACCAATTGAAATTGGGGATTCTGACACTTTGCAACATTTGGGGGGTGGTACCCTGTCCCAAAACAGTATATCTACCCTGGGTTCACCTAGGGAATTGGTCCGACTTGTCTGGTTTAGCTGACCTGTCACTGACCCAACGCACTCAATAGGTGACTGAAGATACAGAGCGCTGCGGAGCATTCTGTCCGAAATTGACCACAGACTAAGGTTCTACTGAGAGAGTTGATGCAATCAACACGAAGGCGAACGTACGGAGGAACAGGGAGGCCGGTCTATAAACTACAGATACCTTTGAATTGAAATTGAGAAAGTGGAGGTGCATAAAATCATAAAGCACACCGGCAAATCCAACGATTGTAAGTTGGACATTAACTATATTCCCAGACCTAGGAGATCCTACTGATACACGGTGGTTCCTCCGTGCAATGTGAAAACGCTGAGGCATACTCAAAAGCTCCCAAGCGTGACTGTATCATCACAAGCCAGTCTACGCCAAGCCAATAAAAATTGAAGAAGAGTGACTAAATTCAATTCTGTAATCAAACTGCAGATACTCTGAATTACATATGTCTGTCCTGATGAAGGTGTAAAGTATTGAATAGACACCGAAACGCCGCGTCGACTTGTTTTGCATATGGATTTGCCCTGATAATTTTACAGTGTAATGTATATGGTATGGTTAACCTTTTCACAAAAAGGTTTTTTTAAAAATATTTTTAATTTATTTTAGATTGTAACCCATTTGGGAGGTAGAAATAAATTACATATTGGTTTTTTATCTATTCGTACATGCTTATTATTTTAGCACAGTGAAATTTGTTGCTTACTGTTATTAAGTTTATTGATGTGTTTGCCCCTTTAAAACATTTTCTGTAGAAACCCCTCAGTGACCATTTCCTTCAGTAATCTAACGCTGCCACAACACGCAGGGATTCTTTGTGATAATTCTAACTCCCCCTCCCTGACATCCGTCACTAGGGGATCCTCCACTTATTTGAACCTAAGGTTCTACTGAACCTTAAAGTGCTGGCGAAGCACTTTGCTGGGAGTTCGCTGACCCAATCGGGGTCTTGATCGATAGCTGCAGAGAGGGTGGAGCGCAGGCGTTGCTTCCAAACTGCGGGTGCGGTCCTGTCCTGAGCGGTCCTGTCCTGAGGGTTTGCTGTCCTGTCCTGAGGTCCTGTCCTGATTCCTAATCTGAGGGTATCCTGTCCTGTCCTGGGTGTCCATTCTGCACCTGCTGTCCTTTGAGGGGTATCCTTCCTTGAGGGTTTCCTGTCCTTAACTGACCCGTGGCCAGGGTTTGGTTTCCACACCAGTCTAGGTAAATACTGCTCTAAGTTCTTTAAACTTGCACCTTTCTATTTTTCTGTCTTTGCTTTAATAAAGACACACCTTTGCACATGTTGATTTTTCCATGCTTTTGCCGCAAACTATTGAATCATAAAGTCAAGTGCATATATTCTTAAATTGTTCCTATGCTATCCTACCTTTTGGAAATCATATTTTGCATTGCAGTTTGTCATTTTCTGATATGGTCTAGAACGGCCTTACTTAAACTGTCTGAAAACTCCTTGCCTTGAATGCATAGCATTTTCTCTTTATCTCATAATTGCATTTAAATGGTTACCCTGACTTTATTTCTCTATAGTTATGTACTTTTCATTATCTTGGTTATTGACTGTCTTATTCTTGTAAGTTTAATGCTTGACGAAAAACGAACTTTAGATAAACATTTTAAAACTTCCAGTTGTCCGTGGTCGTTTTACAAACAGTATTGAATGTCATTTGAATTTGCATTTGTTGCCTTTCCTTTTACAGCTAGGCCCCTGATCCGTTGAAGTTATAGGTACCCGTGTCGGTGGATGGTAAGTCGGGTACACTAAGTGATAACAGTAGGGAACACACACAATTGGTAGCAGCCCGTGAAGTCGCCCTGTCAATGAATAGTGTGAATTGGAAGTATATGGGCCCTGAAGCCGGAAACGGCGGAATCATTGGCTGGGTGACCTCGCGCGCTCTATCACTAGAGCCAGGTGAGATTATTGAACCACGGGCCAAACCTAAAATGGTGTCTGTGGGGAAGGGGGGTGAGGAGCAAGGGAAGGTTGGAGGGGGAAGCTTCACAAAAGGTCATTATGTTAAAGATTAGGGTGTGGGCACGGATGAACTTACAGAGGTGTTGTGTACTGAGGTGTTGTGTACTAAGGTGGAGAGTGGGACAAACACCGAGGTGTCGGAAACAGGTAAAGACCCTGTGCCTAGCAAGGAGTCAACGTTTAAGAAGCTCCCTATATGAGTGTGACCAAACCTTCAGGTGCACATTTGATGTTACAAACCAAGGAGCGGATTTGGAAGGGAGAGTATGTTGAAATTTTGAAGGTTCTGCACAGAGAAGTAAGTTTGAGAGAAGGGTCCAAAGAGGAGGAGTACGAGTTAGCTACGCGTCCAAAGGTGCCTTTAACGATTGAAAATTGGACGGCAGAGTTTTTAATTTATGCCAGCGTTTATTGTGAAAAGTTTCCAGAGTGCTGTGTTGCCATTTTCAAATACATGGACGTTATTAGGAAAGCTCAGATCACAGGTAGTGGTTTTGCACGGGCGCAATACGACGAGGAGTTCCGGGCCCGTATGGCTTGGGACCCGGAGGCTAAGTGGGGAGAGTTGGATACTGATCTGTGGCAACACACGATGGGAGCTCCGGCTGGGGGTAAGACCATTTTCACAGCTAGTGGGTTACCGTTAGTATATCGGCCCTTTCAGGGGAAGCCCACCCGGGGAGGGGTGGGGAGTGCAACAACAGGACAATCTGGGTCTAGGCCATGCTGGGACATTAACAAGGGCATGTGCACAAGGGAATACTGTAGGTTCCGGCATGAGTGTTCACAATTTATTAGGAAACATCCCTTGGTCAAATGTTGGGGTACTAGGCAGCCAGGTAGCCAGTAGTGGCAACAACCAAGTGCCAGCGCCCCCGGGACCATCCCAGCCCTTTCAGAGTGTCAGGGGAGGGAAGAGTACACAAGGAGCTGGGCCCAAAGGCTCCTACTCCGGTTAAGTTAGTTCCATTGACTCAAGGATTGATTGAGGGAGTATGGGGATGCGAAGGCCAAAGGGGTGCTACTGAAAGGATTTTAAGAGGGGTTTCGACTAGGTTACCGGGGGCCGCGGCTGCGGCGGTGGGCACGAAATTTGAAATCAGCTGATGAACATAAGTCAGTGGTGCAAGAAAAATTGAGCAAGGAGGTGTGAGAAGGAAGGATGCCGGGCCGTTTGAGGATTGGCCATTGGAGAATCTAATTATTTCCCCGATCGGGGTGGTCCCCAAGAAAGAGAATGGGCAGTACAGACTCATTCAACACCTGTCATGGCCGGAGGGGTCTTCAGTCAACAAATTTATTGATGACGAGGCGGCCTCTGTCATATCCCTCAGTTGACGTTGCTATGTCACTGGTGGTGACCGCGGGCGCAACTGCAGAGATGGCAAAATGCAATATAAAATCCGCATTTAGATTACTTCCAGTCCATCCAGAAGATTGGAATCTTCTGGGGATCCATTTTGGTGGCAAATGGTACGTGCACAAAGCATTGCCAATGGGTTGTTCAATGTCTTGTGCTCTGTTCGAGTGTTTCATCACCTTCTTGCAGTGGTATTTTACGCACCGCACTGGGCATGTTTTGGTAACACACTATCTGGATGATTTCTTTTTTGTTGGCTACCCGGGCTCCACGGAGTGCCAGGAAGCCCTGGACACGTTCCAAGAGATCATGGAGGAATTGGGGGTGCCGTTGGCACCATAGAAGACAATGGGTCCTTGCGCGACCATGTCCTTTCTTGGAATTGAGATTGACTCGGTGGCAATGCGGGCTCGCTTGCCAGTGGACAAGAAGGAAAAAATGTTGGCGCTCTTGGATGTAATGCTATCTAAACACAAAGTGACGGTGAGAGAGGTACAGGTCCTGCTAGGCCATCTCAATTTCGCAAGCAGAGTTGTCAGGGCAGGGAGGACTTTTTGTAGGCGATTGGGGCGGGCTCTGTCAGGTCATCATTTGCCTCACCATCATGTGAGATTGTCAGCGGGGTGAAGGAGGACCTGCGAATGTGGACTGTCTTTTTACATTCCTTTAATGGTGTTCCCTTGGCTAGGGGGGAGGACCTTCAGTGGGATGTGCAGATATTCTCGGATGCAGTAGGCAGTGATGGTTTTGGTTTGTATTGGCAGGGCAGGTGGTGTGCTGAGAAGTGGCCGCCTGAATGGAAGGAGGGCGGTAGGAGCATAGCCTTTTTGGAGTTATTTCCGGTACTGGTGGCCCTGACATTGTGGGGGGAAGAATTGGCACACAGGAAGGTTCTTTTTCGGATTGACAACATGGCAGTGGTGGACATTATCAATAGGCAGTCAGCAAGGGATGTACAGATTTTGAAGTTGCTTCTGGTCTTTGTGTTAGGCTGCCTCAGACACAATATCGCCTTCAGGGCGCTGCACATTCCCGGTGTGGACAATGACATTGCAGATGCTTTGTCTCGTTCGCAGTGGGAGAGATTGCATGGGCTGGCCAAGGAGGGGGCTGGGACACCGACCACCATGCCGGAACATCTTTGGTATGTAGGCAGCGTAGGGTCATTCAATTGGTGGTAGGTTCTTTGTCTGCGTCGACGCAAGCAGCGTATGTGCTAACCTGGAAGGATTTCTTAGCATCAGGAGCCTGTAGGCGGGAGGCAGAATGGAGACGGTCAAGAAGATGCAATCCAATTCATTCTAGACTTAATGGATAAAGGTCTTTCCAGGGTTATGATAGCCAGAAAGCTTGCTGGCATTTCGTTTATGGGGAAACTCCTCTGGGGTTATTCAACTACGGCAGGGGAGGCGCGGAAGAGAATGTTGGAGGGTTGGGCTAGGGAGCGGGGAGGGGAGCGTTTATCACGTAGCCCTCTGTCATGGCAGACTTTATCCCGGTTGTATGAGGTTTTACCGTTTGTTTGCAGGGATGGTTTTGAGACATGTTTGTTTTCCACACTCATGGTATGGATGTTTTTTGGGGCCTTTAGAGTTTCTGAGTTGTTGGGTTCTAGGCGGAAGGAGGGCATTGGATGGCGGGATGTATGTTTCTCAGACACAGGAGTGCACATCTGGCTAGCGAGCTCTAAAACGGATCAGAGGAATACGGGTACGGGGGTTTGGTTGGAGGCGTCCTTCCCGGTTGTGATATGCCCTTTACAGTGGTCTAGGCGTTGGAAGGCCTTGTCAGGTGGTAAAGTAGGGGAGGGTGTTTTCCGACATGCAGACGGTTCCCGGGTCTCGGACTATCAATTGCGCATGGTGCTGCGTAAAGCTCTGCGGAGTATAGGAATGGACGGCGCTCACTATGGGACCCATTCTTTTCGAATCGGTGCGGCGACATTATGCAATTGGGGCGCTAGTCTTCTAACTGTTTTCAATGCTAAGTGAGGAGCAATGCGGGGGAGGCGCATGCGTCATCCTCCTTACCATAAGTCTGATATTCCTTTTCTCGTTGCAGGTTCGGTGGCTGGCCCCAGATCAACAGAATTGACCATCTAGATTGTGGGGCATTCATTTGTTAAATGGGCCCATGTACAGGCGTGTCGCAGTAATTTTGGTTCATTGTTAGGGTTTAATGAACGTTTTTTCAATGTAGTGTGCAAGGGCAAAGGTGGGATGCTTTGGAGGGAGTTGATTCCTGCTCTGAATAAGTGGTTGATTGGGGGCCAGTGTCCAGATGTGCTTTTAATCCATTTGGGGGAAAATGATCTGTGTGGATTTAAAAGGGTGGTGTTGTTGAGGGCGATGAAGAGAGATTTGGCTCTTTTGAAGGAACAGTTGTCAGGTTGCCATGTGTTATGGACTGAATTGGTGCCCCGCAGGACGTGGAGGGGAGCGCGCAATCCGAAGGCGATTGACAGGGCACGCAAGAAGGCAAACCTAGAGATTTCCAGATTTTGTAGGGGCCTAGGTTTTTGGAGAGTAAAGCATGGTGACATTCGTTTTGAATCCGTAGAGGTTTTTTTTAGGAGTGACGGTGTCCACTTATCCAGGATGGGTATGGACCTATATCTTCTGGAGTTGAGAGAAGTGCTGTACAGGTGTCTGAAGGTTCAGGAATATGCCAGATAGAGTAAACGTTCATGCTTTCGGAGACTAAGTTGGGGGGCCCCCGGCTTTCTGGGTGGCGCGGGTTAGTGGTATTTTGGCAGGGTTGGCGGAAGTTTTGTTGTTCAGTTGCGGAGTTGTCTCATCTATAGGATAAGTTGGGCAGGTTAAGTTGTTGGGGTGGTTGCATAGGTTGTGGGATGAAAAGTTGGCAAGGGCAGACAGGGGATTTTGTGTAACCGATTGTTTGAATCGTATGTTTTGATGTTTAAGCAGGGATGTATATGGTTTGTATTTTGGCGGGCGGGGTTTTAGGGTTAAGGAAGCGTTTTATTTAGTGAGGCTCAGTTTTGCAAGGGAAGAGGTTTTTTAAATGTTAATGTGCACCTGGTTCAATAAAGCAGCCTTTTTCACATAAAAGCGGGCTTGGGGTCTGCTTCCCCCCCACTCCTCCCGCCCAAGGGCGGCTTGGGGGGGGGGGGGTCAGCCGACCGTAGGGAGGTCCCCCCGAGCAATTTAGGAGAGGTGGGGGGAAGGGGGTAAATGCAGGGCACTAGGCGGGAATTTTGTTTTGGGCTGTTTTTGGTATGTTGCCCAAAGGGAGCCCAAGCATAAATGCTTTGGGCTCCCTTTCCCAGCCACCATTTTAGTTTCGGTGACCTAGTGGCTGGGAGCTTTAGGCTGAGAGAATTTTTGTTCCTCCCTCCCTATCTTTTTTGTAGTGATCCTTTCCTTTTTTACCTGTTTTCTTGTCCATTTTAGTGGCATGTTTTTTCTTTTTCAGGTTTGCGTTGTTGGAACAGGTGGGCAGGGGATTTTATATTTGTATTGTCGCTTGGAACAGATGCAGTGCGGAGGTTAGTGGTATTTTGCCAGGGTTGGCGGATGTTTTGTTGTTTAGTTGCGGAGTTGTCTCATCGATAGGATAAGTTGGGCAGGTTAAGTTGTTGGTGTGTTTGCATAGGTTGGGGGATGAAAAGTTGGCAAGGGGCAGGCAGGGGATTTTGTGCAACCGATTGTTTGAATCGTAGGTTTTGATGTTTAAGCAGGGATGTATATGTTTTGTATTTTGTAATGATGTAATGTATGGGTGGGGGGCGGGGTCAAAGAAATTTTACGAGCGGGGTTTTGAGGTTAAGGAAGGCTTAGTTTTGTAAGGCAAGGGCCGAGGTTTTTTAAATGTTAATGTGCACCTGTTTCAATAAAGCGGCCTTTTTCACACAAAAGCTGGCTTGGGGTCTGCCCCCCCTCCCACACCCCTCCCTTCCAAGGGACAGTGCGGGAGGTATTTTATTTTCCTGGCTAATTCCCTGGTTTGGTTGTTCTACTTTGTGACCAACTTATACCTTTTGGATCAAAATATGTCAGAGAGTTTGATGTATGGTAAAGTTGGCATATTTCACCGGGATGCTAGTTACATGAAGAGAGCAAGCACACATGACGGCGGTTAAGGTGCGACAACAGAACAAAAAAACACATTTTGTGACTGTAGCGTTGTAAATGGCGTGTTTGTCTAGGCGTATTGACTTAACGTCAGCTTGCAAATATGGAAGTTACACTGGCGAGCTGGCAGGCCAGACTGCATAATAAAGGTCCCATGATTCTATGACACACTGACTTGGAAGAAAACCAAGCAGGCGAGGAAATGACAAAGCTTAAACGTGGTTTACTAAAACTGCAAACTAAAGAGTTCGTCTTACTGCAGGCGCCTGAAACAACATGCAGGCCGAGCAACAGATGGGCAGGGATTAACCCATGGTGAAATAAAACTAGAAATCGAGCAGGAGTGCAGTTTCCCTTTCTGCCACGCGTGGAAAGGCCACAGTGGCAAAGTCTGTACGTCTCAACGTCTGGTGTACAAATGCAAAAGATGTATTTTTGCCATTTTGAATAGGGCGAACCTGGCTCGTGGGCATTAAAGCGCTTTAGATGAGAATCAGAATAGGTTACACATTCGTTTTCCGCACTGGGAGAATACGCGATTTGCACTGATTAACAGGGTTGAGAGCCACGGCCGGGATTCGAAACTGGTTCTCCAGTTCCATAGTCGCCAATTCTAGCTGCTATGGCTCATCTCCTCTGCATGCAAGTGGTTCATGAAAGAATGTAAAGCAGTGGCGGAGCTAGGCGTTTCGGCGACCGTTTTTAAGGTGGGGGGTGGGGGATTCCGCCGCAATCAAACTTGCGCCGCCTGGGGCGAACTGCCCCTCGCAGGTTCGCACCCCCCTTGCTACGCCTCTGATGTACAGCAGCAGGTCAGTACATGCCGAATCCAAGGCTCACTAATGGAATAGGTCTGTTGGCAGCTGGGGTTAGTCTGGAAATATAAGGCTTTTTACTCAACTAAACCTCCGAATCATCTATAAATCCCCAAGAGGACTTGCAGTGCTTTATTTGAAAAACAAATAAGTGCCAGCAGCTCAGCACCCTCATCAGGAACCAACTGCAACTTGCACTACCCATTGCCCCTGCCAGGGCTGCCAATGACCGTAGCAACACAACTACAAAGCATCACACTCCCACAAATGTAACAATTCAGACTATTCCAGGTACCCACAGCTACAAGGATGGCTTGGGCAAAAGGTATTATGTAAATGGAATTAATATACAACTGTTGTTGTGCTCATCTATAAATTAGAAAGTGCCACCTTATGGCAGACTGTCATAAGCGATGGTGTTGACAATTAAGTCACCGGAAACCACCGGCTCAAATTAAGCACTTGCGAAAGGTGCCCACTGGTGATAAGGGAAGATACGGAGTTTCTGTGTATCAACGTTGACCTGTCAATCATAAGGGGATACAGACGTGAAATCACATGACGTTTTACCCAATAACATCACAGGATATGGAGTCGCTGATACAGGAAATGGGTGAAATGACCACATTCCGATCAAAACTAATAAAATAACTTCAGACCACTGCAGGTACTTTTCAGTAGATCGGTTGTTACTTTAATGAATGCACTAGCAATTGTCACTAGTGCTACTGTACATTTAACAAACAGTGATGGCCCTCTACATAATAGAATACAATACCTTTAATGGAACAATACTGGCAGAGGCCTACAGAAAGCGGATATACTCTGCTTTTTCAGCTTTGTCAAGAATACTTAGCAGGTAGTCAATGAGCTCAGACTGGCCGTGTAGATTAGACCAAAGTCTGAATATTATTTAGTGGGGATAAAACACTGCAAAAGCATTACACGTAGCCATTTTCAAGGTGCCATATTCAGTTGGCCAAGGACTGGGTTGGGTACCTGAATGGAAAGTGGTTGTTGGGTGGTTGGCGGTGGGGAGGGGGGAGAGAATTTGCCTGTGACTTGTTTCTAAAATTCAGAGAGGAGTCGAGGTTTGATTTGGAGGACAATAGGTAACAAAATGGTTTATTTTAATTGATGTTTAGTTTTAATTACTTCTATGGAGCCTGGCGTTGATCATTATCTTTAGGCGGGCCTATTATGCACAATCCATGATTTACATAAGTGTTATATGCCAGTCATGTATGTTTCTTTTAAATAATCATCTCCTGCTCCCAGGTTATTCATTCACAACCATCGAAGAGATAGAACTTTCTTATCCCATAGGTGTATGCTTTTTAGGTAAAATCATCAATAGAGAAACCCTTGGTCCTGAGAAATTCCCCTTATCAATTTTGGCACTACATCAGACAAACACATGGGCTACATTTGGATGAAAGAGTAATTGAACCAAGTTTTTCAGTTTTTAATTATACCAAAGGTGTTCACCATTAAAAAGGTATTCCTTTGGGTTTACCTCAAGGTATTTGTCTTTCTGGATCCCTCTTCCATCCAGTATATTTCTTATAAAAAACATCATTGAACTGACTTCGAGTCCAACCTTGTAGTATCATCTTACCAAGGCAGAGTGAGGTTACGGATGATGAAGCATGCCAAAATATGTGGGTGAGGCTTCCTCATCGAGAATGACTGGCATACCCATACATAATAGGGCTCCAGTTTATGCCTGAGTTTGGCAAAACAGCCACCTCCATCGAATATGGAGTTAGTCTACGCTTTTCACCAATTCTCAATAAGCCCAAAATGCAAAGGGCTGTGGCTAAGAAGCAAGCACATATCAAAGGGCTTAAACTATTCAGTACATGATCTCACTTGGAAGTTCTGCACACACTACTATTCATTGCTGAACTATAAAAGAATTTTCGGACCTAAAGCGTTGCATTTTTTTTTGTTGCAGATGAACTGTCACAATCTATTTTAACTTCGAGTTCCATCACTTCTATTCACTGAATTATGTCCAGTACTGAGGAGCAATTCCATTTTATCCCTGCTCACGAAATGTGCAATTGAATATTTAATTTAAAACCGCAGGTACTTCCACGAAGAAGAAACTGCACTGCAGGGGCCATGTTTTTTAAGCATGCACAGTGGTTGGGGTATTTATCTTCTAATAATATCCCAGCAGGCTCAAAAACTGGATGTGGATTAAAACACTTCATCTCAGAAACTTTCTTAAAAAAAAAAAGACAACTTGCTCCCAAACGAGTAAAGAAACAAACATTTCCAATGCAATAGGTCTCGCATTTACAAGAGTTGAGCTATTGGCATTGTAAAGGACAATGCCTTTTATTTATGTATTGTTTTTAATACAGAAATAAAAGGCATTGTCATTTATAATGCAAATAGCTCAAACTCTCGTAAATGCGAGACCTATTGCAAATGCTTGTTTTCCTTGGTATTCAGTTACTTTTAGTTATAATGGCACAAACGTGACTAAAAGTGTATAATGCAAATGGGGAGATGTGATGTGGTGACATAACTACCATAGCTGCCGACTTTGGCACTTTGAGACCAGGTCCCAGCGTCAGCTCGCCTTCTCTGATTGTGGGCAAAATAAATCATCTATTGCACCCGTGCGTTAAATAAAAACTGTCTTATTGTGATGAAATCTGCTGATCATGTAAAGCTAATGTCCTTTATCGAAATATGCACTATAAAAAAGTGCAACTAAATAAATAAAAAATGAAAACACAGAAGGTAATTTAATATGGAACTGGGAAACTTGAGAGCTTGGTAAGTCGGCGAGTGAGAGGCATTCTTTTTTATTTCCAATATATATATATATATATATATTAATTTTTTTCACACTAAATACAGACATGTAACATATAATTGTCATTGACTCACATTTCAGGGGAAGACAAGCCAGTCCTTTCACACATATTCACGCACTGTCCTCATGAGACAGACCATGGATGTCTCACTATTCACTGAGAACTGAAGCAACCGAATTTTCTTCTAGTCACTAACACAAGGACCGGGTCCCCTGTGGGCTTCAACTTGGTCTTCCTTTCAGGTTTTCTCTTAATGATTTAACCCATGTGCCAAGGCCCTTGCCTGTTAGATACTTGTCTCTGTTGTAACTGAGCACATATGTACGGTGTATCTTATCAATGGCTTCTGGGTGCTAACTTAGAGGACGGGTAGACTCCTTGCAAGCTTGAAAAAACGATTCTGTCGCTTTCAAGAAATGCTTAGGGCCTCCAGGAGGTATGACGAATGGAGCGCTTCCACCCACTGCATTTGTGCCAGCTACCTTGACCTTCTTTTCCACTGTGTTGCCGAGGCGCCCTATGTACAGGACACTACCTTTGTCATCCCCTCTGCACGCTCTGACACCACTCTCCCTTCAGGCAACTTCTTAGACAGAAATTGGAGCAAAGTGGACATGGAAGAATTTTGCTCCATGTTAACTGCCGCGTCACCTAGTGCCGGGGAGGAGTCGCTGCACACTCAAGCGTCCAAATGAACACCTGGCTGGATGGGGCCAGAGGCTACTTAGCACCTTTGAGGAAAGTTAAAATAAAGAGGCCCCATGATGCACAACGCTGGTTTTCAACAGAGTTGAAGGCTCAGAAATGAACCCTTAGGCAAGCGGAACGCAAATGGCGACACAACTACTGCCCTAATCTTAAGGCTACTTTTGTATCTTTATTTAAAGACTACAAAGCATCGATCCTTCAGACCAAGGCTTAGTACTTTTTGTCCAAAATATTAAACTCAGCTAATATAGCCAAGGAAATTCTCGTAAGTGGACGAACTTCCTAAATTAGACAGTTATTGCGAAACCCACTCCCTCTTAATATCTGTGCGATTCACTTAATCATTTCTTTACTGAAAAAATTGTTACCATTAAGGCAAGCATTCCTAAACTTTAGATCCTTGTGGTAAATAAATAAATAATACCCTATTTTTGACTAGACATATATCATAACAGATAGCTCAATAAAATAAGAGTCAAGATTCGAGGTAGTGGGAGTTTTGCAGGTTTATTACAGCATAAGGACAGGAACAGGACAACCTGCATAGGAATAGGATGACAGGGGCCCAGCAGCTGCTGGGGCTGGGTCTGGGATGAGCGCGCTGGGAAGGATAACCTTTTAATAACAATACGTGAGCATATATACATAACGCAAACACATAGCATTACATTGCAGTAGGCGTAGCAGTGGGTGGAACAGAAGGCGTGACGCGTAGCAGTCGCGAAAGATAACAGTAAAAGTAGGTGTAACTGGGCGTATACATAGACATGTGGTGCAGACGTAACAGAATATGTCATGAATGGGCGGAAACATAGGAGGGGGCTACCTAAGGAGCCGGGACCTCTAACCTGGTGGTGCGCGCAAACTGGCAATGACGTATTACTAGGAGAAGCTGGGGGCTATGAACTCTGTGCTAGGAGCAGAGACTAAAGTCTGGAGGGTCGGAGCGACATGTACCTAAACCCTATCTAGTATCTGATGTTTAGAGAACATGTTGATATAAACTAGAAGTCATGAGGGGAAAAGCTAACTGACTCTAAGACTGGACCATGCATTATTCTACATGTAGTGCGTGATGAAGAATACTAAATGATCATTAAATACAGTATTCTCTAACATGGAGCCCTGAAGGCTAGACAATGACGGAAACTATTGATGCAGTTCAGTAGCTTAGGAATGCAGAGAAGGAGGACTGAACTGATAACTGGAACTATAACATACTTTTGGCAGACTCAGAGGCAGAGCCAAGCTGCACCGGGCACTGCGAGGCAGGAAGTAAGTGAAAGGTCGAGGATACAGGTGGGGGCTGTATCGCTCCTCAGCGAGGCTTCAGGAGACAGGAGCTGAATCTGATGTCCGGGCCCTGTTGAGGCCTGGAAACGGGGACTTTATAATGGAATAACGTGCACACTGAGAAACGTGGCAACATTATTTTACATAGGCCTGATATTCGTAGTATTCACGAGGACTGGAAACTAACATACCAGAGATGGACACAACTATAATCGCGTCATTAGTCGGACATGGGGAATGCATATGCATATTGGTCATGCACACATAACATATGATGGATGACACGTAGGGACACAGAACATGACAAAATTTACTTTTCCACATTCCCTCCTTGTCACTACGTTTCCATCAGGAAACATCAATATTCATGATACCATCTATCATTTCATATAGTATCATTTGCTCGTCTCGAATTATCCTGGAACGGGTTTTAAAACGGGGCTTGGGATTAGGAATACAAGAGGTAGCACAAATGCCGCAAATCGCAGGGCCACATTGTATACAGAGGCAGCAGCTGAATATGATCGCTACTGCAATACCTAGAAAGGACAGGACTTTCCATCCCCAGGCGGAAATTATATTCCAGAACCAACCGGACCATGTCCAGGTGCCTGGATCTTGGTGTAACAGATGGGCAATTTTATGGAGTCTGGTTATAGCTGAATAAACAGACGGCGCGTTATTTGGAATGAAAATGCAGCAACTAGATCCGATGAGTCTACAGGCCCCGCCCCTATCGGCCAGTATGACGTCAAGGACGAGACGATTCTGGAGCACGACAATTCTCATGAAGGATTGCTCTTCGGTTAAGTTACCTAGAGCGGAGGCAGTCTCATCTACTACAGCTTCAAGGGTTCTTGTTAACCTACGGATTAGCTTACTGTTTACAACTGTACCTAAATAAGGGAACACACCTTTATCAATATCAATGAATTGTTCTGCAGCAGTTTCAGTATAATCGACAATCGGGAGGTTTCTCTTGTGTCTAGTATGTACTAGGAAGGAATTCCTATGGTAGTCAGGTGGGGCTAGGAAAACTGGTGGCAGTAGGAAAGCAATGTAACAGGTTCCCTCCCAATCGAGGGGCAGACGAACATATGCAGTTTGACCACAAACGAAATAAGAATGACGTGAAGCTTTAAAAATAGATTTCCCACTGTCACTATACTGGATAATAGTAGTACAATCACTATGTCCTACGTGTACGGAACCATAACTACGAACACATAATTCGCCTTTAACTGGTAGTACTGAAATAGCAGGTGAGTCTGGAGTAGTATCAGACTGAACATTCAGGACCATAAAATTCGACGAATAATTACCTAATTTATACACTTCATTTTCTAGATCTAAACCTGTTCTGTGGGGGAAACCTTGCTTGTCTGGGAAACATGTACTGTTAAGAAAAGACATATCTGTTAAGGATGACGTTAACGTGGACCATGCTCCACACGAACCATTATGTGAAAAAGGATAAGGAAAAAGTGGCAGAACTCCCTTCGGTGTCTGGAAAGGGGGGAGTCGACCACACACCCAACAATTAGTGGCATTGCTGGTCTGGTGTGAGTAATGTAACATGCGGATAAATGAGTTATTACGCATAGCGAGGCGGTATGAATATTCGTGAGGAGGCAGATCACTAAACGTGTGCTCTACTGTAACATTAGCAGACTTATTTACATGAAGAACTGGGAAATATAGGAAAAAGGCATAACTGGTGCAGGAAATCATAATGCTGATGAATAATATGAAACTTAGAAAAACGATACATTGAATTGAGTTTTTACTAACTCTCTCACTATGGGGGTCTATTTTATACATGTCAGAAACAGTCTAACCGTTTCACCTAGGGGAGGACTTAGACAATCAAACTGACTGACTTATTTTACTAGACCGGAGTTTTTGCTTATACTCCTGCTGCGGAGTTTTCTCTAACAGGGGAGGGGTTGTAGCAATGTCTTTTGCGGGACAGTCCTTTAAAACAATATTTTGGCAGGTCTTGATATCCTGGGAAATGTTCTTTAAGGCGGGTTTCAGTCCATTAAAAAGTTTAACATGAGAAAGGTGTATCCATCCCTTGCGTCCTTCCAACTTCACGGCTGTACGGGTGGTGAGGAGGACCTGACGGGGCTCCTTCCAACGTGGCTCCAGCGGACTTGATCTGTCAAAGTTCCGGCCATCACCATCGAACCTGGAACGATTTCGTGCGGTGCCACCTCGGTATTGTCTGGAAATGCGGCAGCAACCTGTGAACGACATGAGTTGAGGGCAGACATCAAGGAAGCTAGGTAATCTGTCAGCATATTACATGAAACATCAGTAATACTTCGGGGTCTAGGAGTACCCCACATGTTAGGGGGGCGGCCGAATACGACCTCATACGGGGACAGACCTGATCTGGAATGTGCGACCATGCGCATATAAAACAAAGCGACTGGCAGAGCTACTAGCCAGTCCACACCCTTATCTTTACATATTTTTGCAATTCGAATTTTCAGAGTCTGATTATGTCTCTCGACTAGACCGGCTGCTTCGGGATGGCGTACACAATGGAACTTCCACTGGTACCCTAACAACAGGGAAACGTGCTTCATCAACTCAGATGAGAATGGCTGACCGTTATCAGAATATACGACTCTAGGGAGTCCATATCGAGGGAAGAACTCACGAACCAACTGCTTGGCAGTGGTCGCGGCTGTGTAATCTGGGACTGGATATGCTTCTGTCCATCTGGACAAAGCGCATACAACTACAAGGACATACTTGAAACCTCGACATCGCTCCATCTGAATATAATCCATCTGGAGGACTTCAAAAGGGTGGTCAGGAGGCTGGAAACCACCTTGTTCCACCGGGACACTTTTACCTGGATTAAACTGACAACATATCATACAGGTACGGACTTTCTGCTTGGCTGCAGCTCGTAAATGTTTGTTGAACCAAATGTTCTGGATACTATCTAACATAGCTTTTTCTCCTAAATGTGCTGGACTATGTGCGGTATTAATGATGACTTGAACCATAGAGTCGGGGAGAAACCATGTGGCTCTACCCTTTGTTAACCATCCTTGATCTGTCTGGGCCCCTCCTTGTTCGGACCATTTCTTGATTTCATCGGGAGTAGCATGTGACTGGATATCTATGACATCTTGTGCAGGGTCCTTAACTGTCATACATGTAATCGGATCTGGAGTATGTGTCTTATTAACTGGAATGTCTGGAGTCTGGGCTGTAAGCTTGGCTGTGCGATCTGCTAGATCATTACCTTGGGAAATAATGTCAGTAACTTTCGTATGTGCTTTGCACTTCATGATAGCGATAGATGTCGGTAAATGTATGGCATCTAACAGAGCTTGAATGAGGAGACCATGCTGAATCTTGGTTCCATGAGAAGTCATGAAACCTCTCTCCTGCCAGAGCACTCCAAAGTCGTGTACGACTCCAAATGCGTAGCGTGAATCTGTGTAAACATTAACTTTCAGGTTCTTGGCGTGTATGCAGGCTTGTGTCAGAGCAACTAGCTCTGCTGCTTGAGCGGACAGGGTATCAATACGGTGTGTTTCAATAACTTCGGTGTCAGTAGTCACTGCATACGCGGCGACTAGTTCTCCTGTACTAGTTCTCATACATGAACCATCCACATAAAGTGTCAGGTCAGGATCTGGTAACGGAATGTCTGTCAGGTCTTGTCTTGGCTTTGTCGTAATGTTGACTACTTCCACACAGTCATGTGTGGCTAGATTTGAATTAACTGATGGTAACAGTGTAGCAGGATTCAGGATGTTGCAGCGTCTGATTTCTATGTGTGGCTGAAACAGTGTCAATTCATAACCTGTTAAACGTGCAATTGTCAAGTGCTGAGTTTGTGTTCGATTTAAAAGAACTTCCACGGAATGTGGAACTTGTACTGTCAGAGAGTGTCCTAAAACTATGGAATCACTTTGTCTGATAGCTAGGGCTGTGGCTGCAACTGACTTGAGGCACGCAGGCAACGCCTGGGCGACTGGATCTAATGTGCTCGAAAAATAAGCACAGGGCTTGTATTGTCCTGCTTGATCTTGTGTAAGAACAGATAATGCTGTACCTTCACGTTCAGTAACGAAAAGTGTAAAGGGCTTACTGTAGTTCGGTGTCGCTAGAACTGGAGCTTGGCATAGGGCTTTCTTTAACTCGTTGAAACTAAGTGTATGTTCAGATGTCCAAGGGAGGACAGTCGATGCGGCTGCCTCCTGTGTCGTTAACTGTATCAGTGGCTTGGCTAGAAATGCATACTGAGGAATCCATTGTCGGCAATAAGAAGTAAGGCCGATAAAGGCACGTACCTCCTTCTGGGTTCTGGGCTGGGGAAGACTCGCTATCAACTGGATACGGTCTGGTGTCAACTGCCTACCCCTCTTGGACAGCAAGTGTCCTAAGTATACCACTTGCTGGACACAGAATTGAAGCTTCGAAGGGGACACCTTGTGCCCCATTTCGGCTAGGAAATACAGAACCGTCAGTGACGCTCGCTCGCAGTCACGTTCAGAACGGGCTGTGATCAGTAGATCATCGACATACTGGAGCAGGGCAGTGTCAGTTGGCATATGAATGTTGTCAAGTTGTCTCTTAAGTGCTTGGCTGTAAATACTAGGGCTTTCTGTGAAACCTTGAGGAGCTCGTGTAAACATATAGCTCCTTCCATTTAAACAAAATCCGAAAAGAAACTGGCTGTCTGGATGAATAGGAACACTAAAAAATGCGTTCTTGAGGTCTATGACAGTGAAGAACGTGGCTTCGGAATCAATGGCTGTTAATAGGGAAGAGATGTCTGGGACAACTGGGTACTGCGGAATAATACATTTGTTAAGCTCCCGTAAATCAATCACTAATCGATATACAGGGGGTGCATTTGGATCAGTACGTTTCATGACTGGAATGATCGGAGAATTACATACATTGGAGTCAGTTTCTACAACTACTCCTTGAGCGATGAGCTCGTCTATAATTTTGGATAAGGCTGCTACAGCCTCGGGTGGCAATCTGTACTGCCTGATTCGTGGTAACACTACACCTGGCTTGAGAGTCACACGATGGGGTGTGATTTGCATGTAACCTACATCAGTTGGACCTTGCGCCCATAAATACTGCGGGACATTAGACAGTCTTGAATCAAAATCTCGTAATACATAGTGACCCTTAAAGTCACGTAGGAACAGACGTATTCCCTCTGGGGAGCAGCAAATAACTGCACCTAACTCTTTCAGTGTCCTAATGCCTAACAGGTTTTCTGGACATGACTTAGTAAGTAACAGATCAGTAGTACGGGACAATGGACCTACTTCTAGAGTGACTGGCTTTGAAATCTCATTAACGATCAACTTTCCTGAAAATCCAAGGGAAACATTTCTTGAGCCTGAGAGCGGAGCCCCTGGAACCTCGGCATGACTAATTGTGGTCCTACTTGCCCCTGTATCAATCAAAAACTTTCTATCTTTCCCTAATACTTGACTGTGAACATAGGGACCTTCTTGATCTACAGGTATCTCGATGAGAGGCAAGCCTACCTCCCTCTCTAGGCTGTTTCATGAATATGGCTGATACTCTGGATACTCGGACTGTGCATACTGGTACATCTGCTGTGTAACATGCTGTGTTGCAGCGATGGGCTGCGGTGCTGTAACTGTCTGTGGTGTATTCTGTGACTGAGGAATCTGTGAAACTTGCTCTTGTCTAGGCGGACGTGGTCTTTCTTTAGTCTTACCAGTAGCTATGTTGCGTTTCAGAACTGCACACTCGTTTATAAAATGACCTGGCTGTTTACAATAATTGCAGTTCCCTTTAACGGGAGCTGCAGGATGACTGGCTTGATTCGGACCCCTCTTCGGACTGTCTTGAGGAACAGATTGTGCAACTAGTACTTTCATTTTCGTGTCTTTCATACGTTTTCTTTCGTGTTCTTGCTCTTCTCTGATTCTATTCTGGTGGTACTGGAGCATCTGGAGCATCTGGGACGGAGTATTTGCTTGCCAGGTGCTTTCGACTTTCAGAACTCGGTTTTTAATTGATGGACTTGAATTCTCGACTAATTTAGTAACGAAAAGGTGAGGGTATGACTCACTACTTGTCTTGAGACCACTGTTGATACTGAAACATTTTTCAAATCTAGAATAAAAATCACTAATATCTTCATCTTGTTTCTGTTTACAGGCTGAGATTGCATCCCAGTCTTCTTTTCTAGTTGTTAATAATCTAGGTAAAACTTGTATTAATAATTCTGGTAATTCTTTACATTTATCTCCAAGACCGGTACCTGGTACTCGTGCCTTGTCTTCAGCTTCTAGAACTGCCCAATCGATCTTTTTCTCTCCCACCTCCCATTCTTTTTCCTTTAGCTTTTCATACACCCCTGCGGGCAACAGGACCTTTAACATTTTAATGATATCTGGGTAAGTGTATTCTCCCATACGGAGCATGTCTTTTAATTCTCTATGGAACCCTGCTGGATCTTTGTCATGACAGGGAATTAATTTCTTCATCTCGAGGAGTTCCATCTTTGTTATTGGAGTGTATACAAACACTCGCTGCATTTCGCCACCCGTTCCTTTAACTGGGTGGACTTCTCGTAACGGATTCTGTCTGTCTATGTAGAATGATTTACTTTCTGGGGGTGAGGCATGAACAAAATGCGGGTTCAGAAACGTTCTATATTTGTGACGCTGTTCTAGAATGACACTAATTAAATCGGTACCTAGACCTTTCCATCTATACTGGAGTAACTCGTTCAGGACATCATGTAACGGACCTGGATCAGAGTGTTGACCCTCATACAAAGTAATGAGGTGCTGAATCATATACATACCCACCAGTCGTTGCTCGGCTGGGGGCATTTTCAGAAACATTTGTGCCACTATTTCGTCTGGAAAAGTGGTAGAATCAGTAATCCATCGGACTGCTGATCGGGCTAGTTCCTGTTCATGCATGGTACTTAACTCACTATAACCGATTCGTGATTTCAGAATGTGATCGGTAGCTTGGAATACTTGTTCTAGAGAACCTTGTTCTGGTGCTGGATGATGAAAAATAGACTTGTGTTCTAGGCGTAAATGGCGGTCTGGAAATCTAGATTTTCCTACATACGCTATTCTGGCGGGATTCTCGTCCTCTACCTCTTCAGTATCAGAGATACTTTCTTTCTCGCTTACTTGTGCTGCTTTACGTTGTTCGTGTATCTTTATTATTTCCCTACGGATTTTCTTGTACATACTCTCCATAGCACCGACGGTCTTGTGCTTACCCTCGGCTATATTATCACTCCACCTTGTCAGGATTTTCATTTCGGCAGGATCTTTAGACGGGTAATCTTGTTCTCTTATTAGACAATTTATCAGAAACTTTAATATCATGAGCTGGATCTCGGCTTTCCTTTGAGACATGGCCTCGCAAATACTTTCTGGATCATCCCCTGTACGGATGAAACGATATATCCTGTCTAGATCTTCTTTCATATTTGGTAGGGTGACTAGATACTCGGTCACCTTTCTTACGCGGAATGAATATAAAACCATATTATCCTCGCCTGGGACTGGATCATAGCAGCATTCGGCAAGGGATTTTCTTATTTCTGCTACAGTCTGATGTCTAGGCGTACGCTGTGACGCTTGTGCATGTAATTCGGCTAACGTTAAACGCTTGTGTGGCGGCGGGGTTTGAGGAGGACCTCCCCCTGCGGCCCCCAAACTAGAGTCTAGGTCTACTGAGGCTCTTCGTCCTGGCAGAGTGGGAAATGGAAATGTAGGCTGGACTTGTATGGCGGGCTGGACCGGGGGTACCGTAACAGGTACTCCGGTGTCTGGAGGAGCGGGAAGTGCCTGATTTACAGGGACTGGTGGAGCGCGAACAGGATTTGCATATTCTGGGACTGTGTCGTCCAAATAGGACGAAATAAAAATATCAGCTGCGGTCTGTTTGTGACGTAGCTTGGTCGGAACTAATGGTGGCGGGAAATTACTGGATGCCTCTGGGGTCGCTTTTGGCAAGCCTTCGGCAAGAAGAGGATACATACCCCTAATAAGGGCATGCCTCTGTCTGTCTGACTGTTCGGCTTTGACTTGTTCACCTATCTCGATTAGTTCTTTTTCTTGGGCTCGTTCTTGGGATTCTCTACTTAGTTCTGTCTTTCTGATTTCCTTTTCAGTTCTTTTATGAGATTCTTTACGCCATAACTCGATGGCATCTTTCTGTGACTGTCTGGCTTTCTTTTTCCATAATGCTTCTTCTACTCGCATGATGCATTCGGCATCCCATGTACCCGATACGGGCCATCTATACTTCTCTTCTAACTGTTTGGTATACTCTACCCATAAATCTAGATACAATATGGCGCTTATGCCATGTTTCTGATACATAAAATGACCTGGACTGTCCCTCGGCGGAACAGGAACTGCTTCTTCTAACAAACCTTTTCTAGTCTTTAGCTGACGTAATCTCGAAAAGAGAGACATGGTAAACTTGAATCGGAACACAATACAATACACGAGGAACAATAACAATTGGGAGAACAATTCAGGCATACCACGACATTGGAAATACATTGAACAACATCATAACATAACAGTTCGGACGGAATATTACCTGGAATACTGAGAACAGAAAACACAAGAATTTCTCGAGAACGGAACAGACTAGAGTTACTGGATGCACTGCTGAAACAGTACGGAACATACCGGTCCCATAAAGGGACGCATCAAGACCCGTATCCACCTAGGTGAACACTTCGTTTGTGAGTCTGGGTACCACCAACCCACGGACCAGAGTCAATTTAGATTGACCCTGTCTAGATACTACCCCAGTAATGGTACTCACCGGGCAGCAAGAACGGAAAGCCTCGGACTGGACTGGACTGCTACGACGACGGACGACGAACTTCGGACTTCAGTTACGGGTGGGCCTCCGGATACCTCGGACCTTGGACTCTTGGCTTGGGCTCTGGTCGGGACTCGCCGCGTTCTTCCACCGTCTCGTTTGGATGCTGGACCGCCTCCTCCGTCTCCTCCGTGGGCCTGAGGGATACTTGAAGCAGAAATATCTGCCGGTGCACGGTTATGGTTCCGTCACGGCTGCAGAGGGTCAGGGGGTCGGCGTGGCTTCACCGACGCGTGGGGAAAGGGCAAGTCCCTGTTCGGGCGCCATTATGTGGTAAATAAATAAATAATACCCTATTTTTGACTAGACATATATCATAACAGATAGCTCAATAAAATAAGAGTCAAGATTCGAGGTAGTGGGAGTTTTGCAGGTTTATTACAGCATAAGGACAGGAACAGGACAACCTGCATAGGAATAGGATGACAGGGGCCCAGCAGCTGCTGGGGCTGGGTCTGGGATGAGCGCGCTGGGAAGGATAACCTTTTAATAACAATACGTGAGCATATATACATAACGCAAA
Organism: Lissotriton helveticus; assembly: GCF_964261635.1. Taxonomy (NCBI): domain Eukaryota; kingdom Metazoa; phylum Chordata; class Amphibia; order Caudata; family Salamandridae; genus Lissotriton; species Lissotriton helveticus. The sequence continues at coordinate 1,351,604,049 of NC_136059.1, read as the reverse complement.
CACATAGCATTACATTGCAGTAGGCGTAGCAGTGGGTGGAACAGAAGGCGTGACGCGTAGCAGTCGCGAAAGATAACAGTAAAAGTAGGTGTAACTGGGCGTATACATAGACATGTGGTGCAGACGTAACAGAATATGTCATGAATGGGCGGAAACATAGGAGGGGGCTACCTAAGGAGCCGGGACCTCTAACCTGGTGGTGCGCGCAAACTGGCAATGACGTATTACTAGGAGAAGCTGGGGGCTATGAACTCTGTGCTAGGAGCAGAGACTAAAGTCTGGAGGGTCGGAGCGACATGTACCTAAACCCTATCTAGTATCTGATGTTTAGAGAACATGTTGATATAAACTAGAAGTCATGAGGGGAAAAGCTAACTGACTCTAAGACTGGACCATGCATTATTCTACATGTAGTGCGTGATGAAGAATACTAAATGATCATTAAATACAGTATTCTCTAACATGGAGCCCTGAAGGCTAGACAATGACGGAAACTATTGATGCAGTTCAGTAGCTTAGGAATGCAGAGAAGGAGGACTGAACTGATAACTGGAACTATAACATACTTTTGGCAGACTCAGAGGCAGAGCCAAGCTGCACCGGGCACTGCGAGGCAGGAAGTAAGTGAAAGGTCGAGGATACAGGTGGGGGCTGTTATCGCTCCTCAGCGAGGCTTCAGGAGACAGGAGCTGAATCTGATGTCCGGGCCCTGTTGAGGCCTGGAAACGGGGACTTTATAATGGAATAACGTGCACACTGAGAAACGTGGCAACATTATTTTACATAGGCCTGATATTCGTAGTATTCACGAGGACTGGAAACTAACATACCAGAGATGGACACAACTATAATTGCGTCATTAGTCGGACATGGGGAATGCATATGCATATTGGTCATGCACACATAACATATGATGGATGACACGTAGGGACACAGAACATGACAAAATTTACTTTTCCACATCCTCTGCCTTATTTATGTCGTGACTCAAATACTGCCTCTCTGGATCACTTTCCTTTAGTCACCAAAGAAACCTTCTTTGGCCTCATCAAGAAAATTGGCTCTGGTTCCCCTCTGGACAGTTGCTCCCCTCGCATTCTCCAGGAAGTTTTCTTACGCTGTCCAGACCCTCCACTATCGCTCATTAACAACTCCCTTGCCCAAGGGATTGTTCCAGATTTATTTAAGATGGCCGAGGTTGTCCCTATCCTCAAAAAACCTAGCTTAGACCCGCAGGTTCCGGGCAACTATCGCCCCATTTCTCTACTACCCTACCTGAGCAAGGTCATGGAAGCCCATGTGGCCAACCGTCTCAGCTTGTTTGTAGAATGGACCCACTATCTGGACTCTCACCAAGCAGGATTTAGACCTGAACATTCCACCGAAAACTGTTGTCCTGGCAGTCTTTGTCGAGCTACGAAAGGGAGCGGACCAGGGTACCACCAAGGCCCTGGTGCTTCTTGACCTATCGGCTGCCTTTGACACGGCCGACCACCAGATTCTGGTCGACCGCGTCAACAGCGCTGGGCTTCAAGGTCTACCATTGAAATGGAACTACCTTCTTTATTTAGTAATCGCTATCAATCTGTTCGCCTCGCTAGCTTTAGGGCAGAACAAACTAAACTGATTTGCGGGGTCCCACAGGGCTCCTCCCTATCGCCTCTACTCTTCAATCTATACATTCTCCCCCTGATTCTAGCCTTGCGCAAGAGAAAGGCTGTGGTGTTCAATTATGCCGATGACCTTCAGTTGATCTTTAACATCGATCCATCAACTTCATCTATCACCAACTTTCAATCTATAATCAATTTCATTAGTGACTGAATGAATGCCAATCAACTCAAACAAAATCCAGATAAAACAGATTTTATTCTTACTGGCGGTGTGGCTAACCCGTGGAACTCCAACTTCTGGCCTCTCTTATTAGGGAGCCCCCCTGCCCTGGTCCCGTAAGTAAAAAGCTTGGGAATTATGATCAGTAGTGATCTCACCATGAAGGTCCAGGTTAATTCGGTGGTCTCCGCATGATTTTTTTCATCTGCGCAGAATCCGGAAAATCAGCAGATTCCTCTCCATCGAAGCCTAACCCAGGTGGTTCTCGCCCTGGTCATCTCGCGTTTTAATTACGCCAACTCCCTCTACGTGGGTATTCCTGCGTACCAAGCACACCGCCTGCAACGGGTTCAGAATCAGGCAGCCAGACTCATTCTTGGACAGCCCAAGCACTCCCATGTGAAACCACTGCTGAAAAGCCTTCATTGGCTACCTATTCCCAAACGTTGCCTGTTCAAGTTGGGCTGCACTATTCACAAAGCCTTGTCAGGACGTGGCCCTGCTTTTATCGCCCTAAACACCCAGCGGTATCTTCCCTCTCGTGATCTACGCTCTTCCAATAAGAACCTGTTGGTGTCCCACTCTTTTAAATGGAAGAAACACAGTGGCCTCAAATACACGACCCTGGATCTCCAATTCTGGAACACCCTCCCTCCCTGCGCACAGCGGATTCCTACACTCAATTTAGGAAATTACTTAAAACCTAGCTCTTCTCTCACGCTTACAATTAACACTCCCTTTCTGTTGGGTACGGCGACCGTTCCTGCTGATAGCGCCAAGAAACCGCCTGGTGAACATGCGCTCAAGGAATACATTTTAACATAACATAACCCCAAAGTGCTAGTCAGCAGGGTAGCCACAGTGCCCTGGTCCCTCACGCAGGCAAGGATAATAACCCCCTCCCCGGCTCAGTTTGGTAATAAACCTAGGCCATAATCTGGTCCATAGTGCCCCTTAAAGACTTGCCCCCCGGAGCTATTGAACTGGTTGCGCTATTGGTAGTTACGATCCGCTGAAATGCACATCCCGTGCTATTGGACATGTTCGGGTTTTGAATTGTTCTGCTGCGGCTCTGCCGACAGAGGGGCTGCTGATTGGTGTCCGATTCACTGGAAGTTGGACACCACTTGACAAAGGCACAAACCCGCTTCTATAGAAATAGAAGATGGTGCCAGCTCTAGTCCATCGGAGTCCAACGAGGCGGCACCAAGGCGATAAAATGAACTAGCACGTACAACGAGGCATCTTTAACGTGACACTCGAGACTGAGTTTATAATAAATGCACATCTGCACATTGACTGACCTATCGTGCTGGCAAATAAAATGAAGAAGCGCGGCCACTATAGTTAAAGCGGACAGGCTGCCATTAGTAATCCAAATATAAAAGCGGATGTCGTGCTGCCTTACCCGAGAGCACGTCGTGGGTGGAATATGGGAAAATCATTAAAGAAAATAGTGCTCACAGATTGCAGATAAAACAGACAGTGTAACAACACAAGTAAAAAGTCCAGCACTTATGGGAGGTTACAAATGCAGCCAAGGTGGTATTAAGGAGGGACTACTAAGCCTATTCATGATTCAAAAGCAACGATTTAGAAAGGACAGTAACAGGAGCCAATTGAAAAGAAGGGCGGAAAATGGGCAGAGCTTCAAGTCCATACCTGAATACAGCATGCCTCACAGAGCAGTGCCTGTGCTGCCCAGGTTTGACATAAAAACACTTTGAAACTGGTCTGGTATATCGAAATTGTTTACATCCTCGTCACATAAGGGAAAAGGCACAAAAAGAATGGAGCACATCAAGATAAAAGAAAAACACAAAGTGTATTTTTGCTTTTTATTGCTGCACGCGATTAGCAATTTTTAGAAGTAGGTTTAAAAGGCGACTGCGTAACTTTGACTGCGTTAATATGGGAAGTAGAGAAAATCAAAATGTATTTCTACTGTCTTTTGTGACGGACAGCCTCATGCCTGCTAAATAACACAACGGGTTACAGAGCTGACAGCGTTTAGCCATTTCGTATCTACTGGTACAAAGCACCAGCTCAGGCCAGATTCCCCTTCAGGAAATAAGCAAAAGCACATGACTGTTCTTAGTCAAAGGCTTTGCTTCCGACAATCAGATTACAACAGACTCTGCTTTTTGAACTATTCACTGTAAAATGATTTGTATTCTTCTTGAAATGTTCTCGCAGAGAACAGAGACTGCTGAACGGCATGGCCTTGAGATTTTGCAAGGAAGGTAAATAAACCTAAGGTATTAAACACTGTATTTCATGGGTCCAGTTATACAATCGTTTCCAACTAGATGTTAAAAAAATTAAAAAGAAAAAACGCTTTTATTCACCGATTTCAACAAGTCTACAGCTAGAGCATGCCGAAAGCCTATTGTTTCCAAATACTAAGGAACGAGTTATATGGTCTGTATTGCAGACTATAACTGGCAAAATTCAAGAGCTTTTATTGATGTGGAACTATGATGACACTTTTTTTCATATGTAAATGATACACGGCTTGATTGTCCGAACGTTATTCTAAATGGATTTCAGAATATTCCAATTAACCGGGGTCTGCTTTGTTCGAGTCTGCTCAAGAGACCAGAAACTGAGACAGTCTCTTTAAAAGGCACACGCCACGGACCACTTGCAACGCGGCTTCAAAGTGTAATCTGACGGACCAGCATCATCTATGCCATCTTAGCTGCCGTCAGACCAGGACAGATCAGAGAGGAGGGCCAATGCCAATTGATATCTCCAGATCGGCAACTTACTCCATCACTTGAGTTTCTGAGCAACTGTCAGAGGTGAGTGAGTGCGAGTCCCCAGACACATTGCAGCGACAGCCCGAGGCAACAGGCATTATTTTACCCACCACATTGAGTGCTGCTAAGTCAAGTGGCCAGTTATAAACTACATGTAGGGCAAACACTCGAGAATGCTATGCATTGCTGGCTTAAGAGTGGCACCAGTGCAGCCTCACCTGGCTCTGGGCTGGAAACGCTACTGTGTTTAGGAATACGTTATGAGAAGCACCTGCTGCAGAGTTCCTTCGGTGTCCAGCAGTTTCAGGCAACAATAAAAATGTGAAGATAACCCTGGTGATTAATGTTCCTGCTGGAGAGAGATCCGAATGTTTGTCTAGTGGCAGTTTTGACTTCTCAAAGTAGCACAGAGGGTAATTTGCTAGCTGCAAAGAACATGTACCGTGCAGATAACAGAACTCTTTTTTTATGTGGATAGCTCAGTGGGTTCCTACTTTTGTCACTGATATCCTTTTGTTATTGTGCAGTTCATTAGTTACAATCCTAATATAGCACAGTGGCCTGTGAACTTTCATCAAAGAGCTGCATGGAAACTGCATGGTGTAGGTTAGAACGTTATGTTTTTCCCAGTCTTTCATTATCCTAATTTTGCCAATAGGGGTTAGTTTGGGTAGAAATACATTCTTATTAGTAAAGCCTAACCCAACCCCTGTGGTATGTCTTAAATTAAGAGTTTGTGCTTTTCCAGACCAAACACCTTTAAAATATACTGCTGGCTAGAATGGATGACATGTTACTACTACACCTTGTAATCCTCATGGTCTTAAGTAACATTTACAATAGACTAATTTTCACATGTAGATTCATTGTCTCTGTATAATGAGTCTGTGATGTGAAGTGCTTTATCACCCTACATGGATAAGAGTAGCGCTATAAAACAAATGAAATAGATATTATAGATGGGCTATGGAGAGGTGTGGGGCACTGTTAGAGAGTGGTAGTGAGGGAATCCCTGGAGATGGCCGACATTGCTGAGGCAACACAAATCATCGTTGCACTAGAACCTTAGCGCTAATGCCATCTCTGAGAGAGTGAGTCAGTGATGTCTGTCACTGTGCTGTTTGAGAACATCATCATACTAGGGTTCACTACTGTATAGAGGAAAGGAGTTGGATAACAGGTATGTTGTGTTGAAAAGTGACTGACTGTTCGGAGACAGCAATGAATGTCATAATTTGCCCATGGTAATGCAGGCAGCTCAGCTGTAGTGGTGAAAAGAGGTGTAAAATCAAGTTGGATGTGAGGAGGTTGGGCAAGTTAGTGGGAGCGTTTTCACTTTCAGAGAAAGGTGTTGGAGTAATATGTGCATGGCAGAAGGCTGAAGAAGAGTGGAGTACTGGTGTTGGCTTCTGTTGAGGAGGATTCCAATGAGGTTTCAGAGTACATCACAATCACTGCCGATCATGTCTTACTGTGTAACCAGAGAGAAAAGGAAATGAACCCTGGTTGGCTCAAGGGGAATAATGACTTGTGGGTCTATATAATGGTATGAGGTCTCAGCCTATGACTGTAAGCGCTTAGAGTTTCTCATTGCTCAAATGGGTGCAACTTCTGACATTTGTGTGTTTCCATGGACTTCATTGCTTGGTTTTGCTTGTTAGAAAGAGTCACTAAGGGTCACACATTTGGTAGGAGAATGTCACTCAAAAAAACACCTAAACTATGAAAATGTTCACACATAAGCAATATGAAAACTTGGCAGTTATGCTTCTTAGAGTTTCTTGCTGCTCCAATAGGTGTAATTTCTGATATTTATATGTTTCCTGCATCTTCATTGCTTGATTTTAGCACGTGTGTCACTCCTAGTCGTTGAATGTCATGCATAATTACACTGAAATTGTGAAAATGTCGCACATAAGCAATCTGAAACCTTGGCAGCTATGCACCCTCCAAATGGTGCCTCTCATTTCGCCATAGCCACACTCACATGCATGTCATTTGTTTTATAGCACTCTTCATCACACACACACACACACACACACACACACACACACACACACACACACACACAAGAATCATACATGTGTAAATTAGTCTGTAGAAAATGTTATATAATACAACGAGGGATACAAGGTGTAGGGATCACATGCCATCCATACTAGAAGGCAGTATATTTTAAGAGTGTTTGGTCTGGAGCAGCACAAACCAGGATTTAAAACGTACCAGTGGTGGAGACTGGCTTTACTAATAAGAACGTTTTGCTACCCAAACACACTCTTTTTATCACCTTTAGGATAGAGAATGATTGGGGGGAAAACATAACTTTCTAACCTATTCCATGCAGTTATTTGGTTACATTCATAGGCCACTGTGCTATATTAAACTTGTACCTTATGAATTGCAAGTGACAAAAGGATATCTATGAAAAAAATCAGTAACCCACTGAGCTATCCACATAAAATACAGTTCTGTAATATGCATGATACATATTCTTTGCAGCAGCAATACTAACACCATGCACTACACTTGGATGAGTCAAAACTGCAACTGGACAAAGAAACTCCCCCCCAGCAGGAAAATTATTCATTAGAATTATCTTGACATTTTGTTGGAAATTGCTGGATACACAAGGAACTCTGCAGCAGGTGCTTTTAAACCCATATCATATTTTTAAACAGTGCCCCCCCCTTGCCCCCCAACCGAGCTAGGCGCCGGTCACACCGCCATAAATGCTTGTATCACTATACTTTGAATAGAATATTTAGGTGTAGTAATTAATATAAATCAATTTTGATCAGTCGGCTATTTTTGAGACGTTTTGAATCCAAACTAACAAGGTTACACATATTTACATAATAACATGCAATATTTATAATGCTTGCAAGTTTCACTTGATATGTTTTTATCAATGTCACTAAATAAAAGCACAAAGATTTAGTGCATGAAGGTAGCAGTTTGATTCTTCCTCCAAAATTAGGACCTACATACCCATTATAAAAAGAATTAAAAAAATATATAATTTGTTTGGTCATTATTTGGGCAGAATTTTGTTGATTTTGCGACAAAAACCCATGAGTAAAAGTTACTTCAGCTACACTTTCCATCCTCTTTCCTGCAATGCCCAGCATTGCACTTTTTATCGGGTGCATGTCTACAACAGTTTCTCACCAACACATCTGAGTTCAAAATGGTAAAAAGCAATTGCTACACATAGTTATATTAAACCCAGGTTTTCTTCTACGAGAAAGCAGAAACCACGTTGTACATCAAAAACTGTGCATGCCATCTTTCCGTACACGTTCAGTATTGCTCACAAAGAGTCCATGTCACTCTTCGATTATGATGTTGTAGGCCAGGACTTGCTACGTCCGGTTCCAGATACCAAATGCTCCAAGTTGTCTGCTCTAAATCTTTCAAACCCTATAAACGTGCACATGGGTATCTTGGGGCAGACAGTGGATCCTACTACCCCAATTAGACCGTGGTGGACAGCACTGGAAAAATCCATGTCCAGACTTGTACTTTTAAACGGAGTGATAGATATTTTACGGCGTACGCAATAGTGACTTTACTTATGGTTCAGCTGCACTTTCCATTGAAAATGCATATTTTAGATTGCGAATTACGTTGGTTGGACGGCTCTGCATGAAAAAATGGCCAAAGGTTGGCAGGTCAAGTTCTGTGCAGATATCTGCGTGGGGAAAATAAGTTATAAGAGGTAGCCATAAAAGATGCATTTCGCTTTTTATCTGTATAGGAAATGTGTTGTCTCGACTGAATTCTGAAGGGCCTGAATTATTATTTGCTTATAAGATCAAAAGGAAATAAGATATTTGGAAAAACAAGAGGATAGAAAACCGTGATAATGCTGTTAACAGTAGGTGTTTATATTACACAATCAATAACATGGAATTTAAGGCCCTCTGAGTGTTACAATGTTGAGGTGGCCCAATTATGATTCGAACCACTGACCAGCAAGAAGCACAAAGGCTGCAGGACTAGGCACATTAACCAACAGCGCCTCTGTTAATCATCTTTTATAAATTATATTGGAGAGATTTACAACCTTAATTTAAAAAACATAACAAAAGAACACTAAGGAGGCTTTGCTGTGGCTTCTAAAGAAAATAGTACAACAGTCACTAACATATGGGACAGAATGCTGCGTTTTATGCTTGTGCTTCATTATTTGTAATAGTTACACAGGATGCAACTGTTGTAATCTACAGGCCCAAAAAACAAAATGTACATTGTACCACTTTTCCATTTACTTTTGGAGAACAGCATGGAGTCCGCCTAGCGGTAATTAAATCTGGTGCAATATGGTACAGGTATGAATTAAGTGCCTAAAAAAGCAAAAACACTTGATTTTGGAGCAAGATGGCACGTGTGTGAATTGACACAAATCGAAAAACTGATGCCATCCACTTGAATGATTGATGGAGTTGCTGACTTCTGACGTTTGTGAATAGGTATGAGTCAATCGCCACACAGCCCTGCAATTGTCTGCGTAGCCGCATTGTGTTTTTAGTCATTACAAAATTGCCATGGACTTCACATGAAGATAAGCACAACTCCTAAACATTAAATCGAACCCAGCCTCCTCCACACCTTAGCCTCCTTTCATATGCTAGGCATACAGCCACTCACACACCCATACAGCCACTTGTTTGATTACTCATTAGTAGTACACATTGTACACTAATTTAACTTAGGTAGTAGCTTAGTATATATGTTTGACAATCAAACTCATACAAAATACACTCACTGTAAGATGTCATGAGTGATGTAATATGTGAGGTCATAAGGAGTGCATTGTGGGGCGTAAGTTATAGTTAGCTCAGGTAACTAGAATTGCTGAATTTCACTAGTTCTGTACGAGTGAAATCTGAGCCTAACTATAAAGTCACAGTAACCTTTGTTTTTTCAGTGAATTTCTATATTTGTTTTCAAAAACCTCTTTAACCCTAACTGTAACCTGTTACCTTTGAGAGTGGCTGAGTGAGTGACTGTGTAGGTAGGAAAGTGGGTCTGTGAGTGCCTTGTGAGTGTTTGAATGCATGAGCTGGTTTGTGGGTGGGTGGGTGGGTGTGTTTTTAAGTACCTGTGTGAGTGGGTGTGTAAGTGCCAGTATCTGTGAGCCACTGTGTGGGTTTGTGAGTAGTCTGAGTGGGTGCCTGTGTGGGTCAGTGAGTGTCCGAGTGGGTCAGTGAGTGTCCGAGTGGGTCAGTGAGTGTCCGAGAGGGTCTGTGAGTGCCCGAGTGGGTCTGTGAGTGCCCGAGTGGGTCTGTGAGTGCCCGAGTGGGTCTGTGTGGGTTTGTGAGTGAGTGTGTGAATGCCTGTGTATGTCTGAGCGGGGGTGTGAGTGGTGCAATGCATTTTGGACATTTGCATACTTAGGACATTTAAAAGGGAGAACCATGGACCCTGCTCTCACCAGGAGACGACAAGAAAGAAACCACTCATCACTGTCACTACACATCAGAATGTGCTCCAATAGATCAATAATGAATTCACCTCCATTAAGGATTTCATATCATTTTTCAATGTGGAATACAAGAGGAAACACACTTGCTTTGCCCTCGCCAGGCCCAAGAAGTTAGGATTGTTTGTGCTCTACTGAAGTGGAGCTTCAACTGGGGCACCTGCTATGTTTATATTTGCAGGTGCCTCCGTTGAGATTTAATTTCCGTTAAATAAGCAACAGGGCCAGAATCAAACCTTATTTTTTCCCCATAATAGTTCTCAGTTTTGCTGAAAAAGTCTACCCAACTGGAGTACTTTCATTTGGTTAATTAGTAAGTGTTACCTCGTTGGGAAAATGTCTATGCATATTCTACACTACAGCTGTGTATAGGATCACGAGGTGTGCATGTAATTTCGGCAATGTGATTAGTGTCTTTATCCACAAATCTGTGACAACATGAATCCTTGGCAAAAGAAGACAACAAGACTACAAAGAGTTGAATCTCCACCAAACAGGGGTACTTCCCTTTAACTAAATGTAGTAAGTGCTTCTTTATTTGGTGGAGATGTCCTCGTATTCCTCTGCATCAATAACCCGTCCTCAAAATCATTGGAAAAGAGCCTTTTGTTAAGCTGTCCATCAACATGAGAAAAGGGGGGGGTGGGGGGGGGGGGGGGGGGAAGACCTTTGTGTATTACTAAGGAAAATGAGCAGGGGGCAGCGCGGCTCCCTCTCTGGGCCGATTTTGGCCCATGCGACCCCATCCCCTGGGGCCCAGCCGAAATTCAATGGAGGCATGGGTCGCATAGCCCTCCTCCCCGGGCCGATTTTGACCCAGAGGCCCGGCCACGTCTCCCTGGGTGCTCTGGCCCCACTCAAGGCACCAAATGTGCATGTTGGAAACCACGCCCCCCCCCCCCCACTGTCTCAGCCGGCTCCCCGCCGCCTGTGGAAGTCCGCATTGCTCCCGCACTCAGGGAGCTGCTGGAAAGACAGCTATCTGCTTGCGGGAGCAATGCTTTCATTACATTCCCTGCAGGGAAAGAGATGAAAGCTGAGCTCCCAACAAGCGGGAGCGTTTTGACAGCTCCTGCTTGCTGGAAGTGGAGTGATCGCTTTTGCTTGGCGGGAGCTGTGACAGCTCCCACAAGCCTAAGCAAACGGTTATCTCCAGAGGGTGGGCACACTGGGGGAAAGCAGGAGCTGGCCCTGGGGGGTGGCGCTCCCCAGGGCCATATATGGCTCTAGGACGGGGGCCACGCGCACCCCCCCACCATCATTCTGCAAGGGCCAGCCCCGTGGAAGTACAGTAAAGAGTAGCAGAGCTTTATGAACAAAACAGTGTTTTAAAATAGATCAATTCACAAAATGGTGAGGATTACAGTTACAAATTGGCTGACGGACGAGAGGACTCTCTACCACGGAAGGTCCTCAAGCTTAGTTTCTTACTGATCATCTACACATGCACTGCCAAATTACAGATAAAACTTTTGTATCATCACAGTTTGATGAACAGCATGGTGCATCAATTCAGTCAATTCTTCAGATGACTTTTTGTGGCCTGGACTGACAGACTGATTGTTTGCTGAAAAATACCAACAATTCGGCAAAAATTAACGGCACTCCTGCTGATTGGCAGTGCTACAGCCTATGTCAAAATCTTTTGTTTGGGAGGTGAGAAAAAAAAAAGCCTAGCAAATCCAATGGAACAGGTCACAGAGATTAATGAGAGTGGAGTCCATAAACTTTCGGCGAGAGAGTGAATCATAAGCACTACCGAAAGTCATAAATGCAGTCAGTAAACCTTTTAAACTTTAAATTCCCGTTTATTAATATCCACAGGTTGGCAGCCATGTGCTGCAATATTCAGCCGAATCATTCAGCACTCTGCAACATAGGCAGGGTATGATGAAAGTATATTATTTTCCTTCGCACAAAGGATCCCTTCTTATCAAGCAAATGTCCTATTACAATTTACTCCTAACAAGCATTCCTCTCTTTCTCCAGAGCAGCCCAAAAAAACTTACCTACCAACAACCTTACATCACCCACTCAGACGATGAGCACATTTCTATCATCAGATGCACGCTCACTAATGTATGCTCGGTCTGAAAAAATTCATCACTACATGATCTCACATACCAACACACTTTAAACAGCCGACTTAAATCTGGTTACGATCTGAGGAAGGTCCAGACATTACTGATGTGTTTCCAACAGATTATAGGCTTCTCATTGAAAACCAGATGAACCGTGGAAGTAGAAGCATTACTTTATTTAAAAAATGTATTAACTTACCGTTCAAATGTCAGCATGTTTCACACAAGACCGGTGAATCATACAACTGTAAATGTCTGCAAAAACAAAACTTGCCCTCTCCACCATTTATATGTAGAATGCATGCCAGTCATCACATTATCTGATGAACCGACTTCTCTCATTTTGATGCTCTGTGCAAAAAAACCACCACTATGGCCATTACTTGACTCTGCCAGTCCGTCAATTGCGCTGTAACTTTTCTCTTTTTTTTTTATTCTATTGCTCTGTTGCTAACTTTTCTTGTATTGTACTTCTGCTGCTGCTAACTTTTTGTTCCTGTTATTGTAGTGTTCTGCACCACTCCTGTTGTTTATCTCCCATTCCTTCCTTCCTGCCTCCCACCTCCCAGGCCTACCTATGGAGGCCGCAGCGGGCGCGCCAAAGGTGCACCACAGGCAAGGTTGTCCGTGACTGGACTGCACCAGGAACCCTAGCTCGACTGCCACCCAAAGATACACCGCCGCCAAGCTCCAAACCCTGGACCCAGGACTCCGCAACAATTGCTGCTACCGATCCACGGTCGGACCTTTTACCTGCCAGAACTGCCTCTTTGCCTGCAACACTGAAGCACCAGCACGAGCAGCGACAACGACAACCACCACCCACAAAGCCTACTTCAACCAACCCGGGCCATCTCCACTGCCTCCTGCTCAACAGACCAAGATTTGGGACACCATCACCATGACGTCATGTTCCTCACCGAGACCTGGCTCAATCACGCATCAGCGCCAGACAACATCTCAGCTACGCCGGACGGCTACAAAATCTAACACAGTGACCGCATCAACAAGCAGGTGGAATCACAATAATCCACAAGGAAACCATCCACTGCACCACCGCTGCAAACTACATCACCCCGATCATGAAACACCTCAACTTCAACTCCAATCAGAGAAAAAACACCAACAGAGGCACCCTCGCCTATAGACTACCCAGAACCCTACTCCAGTTTCTGCAACACCATTCCCAAACTTCAGTGCGCAGCTCGCCATCAACTCCCAAAACTACATCTTCCTCTGCAATCTCAATCTTCACCTCAACTACTACATTGATACCAACAAGGCCAACCTCCTCGAAAGCATGAGCAACATCAGCCTTCCCCAACTTGTCACCAACCCCACACACAATGCAGGATACACACTTGACCCCTCTTCATGGCCATAGACAGAGTCAAGAACAGCCATGTCACCGAGCTCACCTGGACAGACCACACCATCTTGTGATCCCCCAGCACCGACCCCAAGCTGCCCATTATTTCACATCGCACCTGGAACAAGGTCTCAGAGAGCCAACGGACCGACGCCCTCAAAACATCCCGCCCTCACACCACACCCAAGCCAGACAGGCTGCCAAGAACTTCTCCGACTGGATCAAAGACTGTGCCAACAGTCGCCCCCAGCAAACCCACCAAACTCAAGAGGTTTAACAAGGAACCCAGCTGGTACACTAAGGAACTAAGAACCATGAAACGCACCTGCAAATTTCTCAAAAGGAAATGGCACACCAGAAGGGAGCCCACGGACCGAACTATATTCAAAACAGCCCTCAACCAATACCACTAATTCCTGAATAAGACATAAAGAAGCGCCCTGGCCAAGTGCATCAAAGCAAGCCCCAAACACAGCAAGGAACTCTTCATCAGAGATTTCTCCAGCCCCTCAGGCGCCAAACCGCCCTTCCCAGGAACTCTGCGACACCCTGGCAGACTTCTTGCACAACAAGATCTCCACCATCTACGGAATACGACCACCTGCTAACCACCTGGGACCAGCTCTCCACACAAGACACCACAGCCATAATGAACCCCCACCCACTCAGGAGCACCCAAGGACCCCTGCCTCCATTGCTGACATCTGAATTGTTTACAGAATCTTGAGGTGTGAGGTGATTCCTACGTAGAATGCATTGCCGTAGTCTAGTCAGCTGGTGATGAGTGCTTGTGTGATGGTCCATCTGGTGTTGATGGGGAGTCATTTGGAGATCTTGCGTAGCATGCAGAGGTTGAGGAAGAAAGGGGTTGAAACTGCGTTGATATGTCTTTTCTGGTGAGCTTATGGTCCAGGATAATGCCAAGGTTGCAGGTGTGGTTGGTTGGAGTGGGTGAGGGTCGTAGTTCGGGATGCCATCAGGTGTTGTTCCCAAAGACCAGCACTTCAGTCTTGCCTGTGTTGAGTTTTAGGCACTTGTCTCTCATCCAATCACCAATGCTCGTCATGCACCTACAGAAGTAGGTCAGCATGGCGGCGGCGTCTTTTAATAGTAAAATGATGAGTTGAGTATCTTTGGCGTAGGACATGTTCAGTCCATGGGATCTGACAACGTTGACCATAGGATTCATGCAGGTGTTGAACAGGATAGGGCTGAGGGATGAACCTTGAGGGATGCAGCTGATTGTATTAATAGGTTTTGAGGTGAAGGGAGGCAGGCAGATTCTCTGGGTTCTTCCGGTGAGCAAGGAGGCGATCCACTTGACTGCGTATCCTTTAATTCCAATGTCTTTTGATCAGGGTGTGGTGAGATACTGCTGCTGTAAGGTTGAGGAGGATCAGGGCCTCTGTCTTTCCTTGGTCGAGGAGGGATCGGATGTATTCAGTGGCTGCAATCGGGGTGGTTTCAGTGCTGTGGTTGATGCCAAATCCAGATTGGGAGTTGTCCAGAAGATTGTTATTCTCCAGGTGTTCTGTGAATTGGCGTTTGATGGCCTTCTTAAGGACTTTGGCGGGAAAGGGCAGCAGAGATGTGTGGCGGTAGTTCTTGATTTCGCTGGGGTCGGTGGATGGTTTTTTGGAGAAGGGGGCTTGACTTTTGCATGTTTGCTTTCTTCGGGGGAGGTGGCAGTGGTGATGGATGCATTGAAGATGGCGGTGAGCTTGTTACTAATCATTTTACTACTGCAGTTGTGCCAGTCATCCTAGACCTTCATAAACAGACCCACATCACCCACCACCTCAAGAAGTTCCACTGTCTCCCCATTCAGAAGAGATGTCAGTTCAAGATGTTGATCCACACCTTCAAATGCCTCCACAACCAGGGATCTGCTTACATCAACCGCCGACTGAACGTCCAACTTCCCTCCAGACACCTGCACTCCACCTCCCTCTGCCTCGCCAACACCCCTTGCATTCGCAGCAGCAACATTGGAGGAAGTTCCTTCACCTACCTCACTATGAAGTATAAGAATGACCTCATCCTCTCTGCTGGGGACTCAAAACCTGGCTCTTCAACTGAGTCCCCCTGCAGCAGCACCCTCAGTGCCTGGATACCTTCAAGAGTGATTAGCCGCACTATACAAATCCAGTTTGCTTCATTGATATGGGATTGAGGACATTTCTAATGACTTTACGAAAACATGCACTGTCTGAAGCACAGAGGAAATCCTTTTTGTCAGTTGTGAAGGATGAATCTATAACCAAGACCAATAACTTGATGAAATATTGCATTACATTATCCTGGAACCTCCAGAAGCCAAATACAGACACACCACCACAATCTCATTCACACAAGGCAATTCAGGTACGATATGTGGCTCTGCCGCTTCAGGAATTCAAACGCCACACATTTTCACACTAAACTAAAACTCCCTAAACGTCTTTGGAGCAAGCTGAGATTTAGTGGACTACACTTACGAAAGATGTTTTTAAAGTTAGAGGATTGGATTAGATATGTTGGGAACTGGTAATAGAGAGGAACCAGGGACACATGGAGTTTTGCACTTGCTAATTACTCTGGGTACAGCACAACACCAAATTATATGGTTCTACTTGTCGCTGCGTGAGGCCTCTCTGACTCGCATACTGCGGTTGCGCGAAAAATGGGACAGAAATTTCGGAAGGGCTCTCACAGATGCAGAGTGGGGCAGGATCTTGGGATCCCCTAAGAAAATAGCACGGAGCACGAGGTTGAAATACACTCAATTCAACTATGTGCATGTGACTCACTTGACGCCCCATAGCATCTGTCACCTTTGGAGGGGAACCGAGGCGATGCGCTCTGGAGGATGCAGATTTCCTGCACATGACTTGGGGTGTGGGGCCACGCAGATATTTTTGCAGGAAGTCCTCTCCAAACTTAATGTCACTCTGGGGCGGTCGCTTGGACACTCTGCGGACGTTTGCTTGCTTGGACTTTTCCCTAGACCCCCCCCCAAGCGGAAGGCGGGCAATAGATTTATTGATCTGGCATTGGTGTTGGCTAGGAGAAGGGTAGCAATTACATGGAAGGCAGCCGTTGGGCCGCAGACACACATCTGGCAAAGGGAGATGTCTTCCTGGGCTAGCGCGGAAGAAAGAGTGCTCCGTAGGGAGGAGTTTAAAGGAATACGCCAACTCCATATAGCGGACAAATGGAAGGACATTTTACACACTTGGGAACACCCACCTTCCTCCAGTAGCACTGAGGGAGAAAGTGAATCTCACCTTAATGCAGAACACTACAGCGCCCACGATCCAGACCATTAGATTACGCCTGGGACGATTGGGGACCCCCCCATATCACAATGGTCTGAAGAGTTGCTGTCTCCCTGTCTCCTTTATTTATTTATTCCTGGTTCTTCCACCGCTCGCATTGATCCACCTGCTCCCCTTGGCCCCTCCTCTGGGTACCCAACTACACGCACAACATTCTATCTAAGAATGGAACTTCACTGAGCCCGGACAGGCAATTCACTGCCAAGTTTTCTTACCCTGTTTGTTAACATGATTCCGATGCGGCATAGACACCACATACCCCGGCATAACGAACCTAAGTGACAGTCACAATAAGATAGGAGGTGAAGCCATATAAAAACGGGGAAATGTTATCAGGACACTATCATACTGTAATGATTGTATTGTGCATTGATACCTGGTACGACATATGATGGCTACGACTCACTCTGAAAACAAACTTAGGGCATCAAGTAGTTTAATGTTATACTATATTCTGTAATACCCTACTTCAGAGACTAACGGTTTTATGCCACAATAGTACTGTATGCCGCTAACTGTATAATAAAATGTCAATAAAAATATGTTTAAATAAAATGTTGGGAACTGGCATTAACTGAGAAGATCCACATAAAAATGTTTAAGGCTGATGAGAAACTACCTGGCATAAACTACCCCCAAATATCATAGGCAGAATCAATTTGATACGTATGATAATACTACCAAAATTTCTTTATTTATTCCGCTCTATTCCTTTGGTTTTGGGAAATTTATTTTTTAGAAACTTAGATGGTATCTTTAGTAGCTTCATATGGGGATATCATAAAGCCCGCAGATCTATGACTCTTTTAAAAGGGACCATAGAAACAGGAGGGCTGAACTTTCCGGATTTTAAACTATACTTTTGGGCTGCTTTTGTTGGACGCATGAGATACTTAAATTCGTAAGAATCCGACAACCAACCTTACTTTTTAACGTTTATGTTTGATAAGGATGCTAAGTTCTTTCTATGGAGAATCAACGACCCTAACTACTTTAAAAGAGTACGATTTAAGACCGCAAGAGATCTGGTAAAAATTTGGCGTAACATACAGGCTTTTTGTAATCTGACTTTTTTCACCCTAAGTTAATTTTATGGGGTAATCCGGGCTTACCAGGGATATTTAACGATAGAACCGCTAGTATATGGCGGGCGCATGGAATAAAAACACTTGGAGATCTATATGGCGCACAGGGGCTGCTGAGCTTTGAGACTCTTAAAACACTATATAATGTTACTGATACCATGAGGTACAAGTACATGCAAATATATGATTTCCTGATCCGAAAAATGCAGCTTCAGAGTATCTCGGAGTCTACTATTATTTGGGAGAGCCTTTACTCTCAAAAAAACAAATCCCTAATAAGTTGCTGTTATAAACGTTTTATTACATACAGAGATAGCGATTGCAGTACCTTGGTGGAGAAATGGTGTAGGATGCTAGGGAGTAATATTAGCTCAGTAGTTATTAACAGATCTTTGGGTAATATCCATAAAGCTGTACTCTCTTCAAGCTTAAGATTGCAACAATTTGGGGGGAGGAGCCAAGCTCGAGTCCGCGATGGCCGCGTTTTAGCTCGGCTCCGTTCGCTTTCCTGTCTGGAACGTCTATCCTGTGTTTTATCCTGCCCCGGGAAGTATTCTTTGATAGACTATGGAACTGAGACATTTCGCAGGCACTTACCGTCTGATCCGTCTGTTCCTGGGTGCCGCGGATCCTGAGCTGCACCCTTGTTCGCTTCGGGGCCTCCGGAGCGAGCGGGCCTGAAACTCCTCGGCGGCGCCCGGGCGGGGCGGAGCGCTGTGGCCGGCCCTTGGTGGCGGTGTGGGCTCGGTCGGAGAGGCCGATGTGCAATTAGACCGGTTACGGCTCTCCGGGCCTGGTCCGGCGGTCCTGCGGCCTGGTGTTGGGGCGCTGCCTTCCATGGACGGGGTTGACCGTGTATGTGGCTCGTCTCCCCTTTGTTCTCCTGTCCGGCCATTTTGAGTCCCTCCGCCCGGACTCGGAGAACGGAGCCGGTGGCGTGGGGGAGCCGGCGACCCTCCTTCTTCTGGTGGCCCGCCTTCCTGCTCTGGAGGTGCCTCTGCTGGTGGTCGGCTGTATCCTGTTTGCCCCGCTGGTGGCCGGACGGGGGTCGGAGATTGCCGCGGCCCCGCCGGGCTTCTAAGATGGCGGCCGGCCCCATGTCTCTCAGCCTGGCCGAGACTGGCGACGCTGGTCCGCCGCATGGCACGTTTGCTGAATACCGTAAAGGTGAGCCTACGCTTGACGACATCCTCGCCGCCTTGCGCTCCTGGAGTGCTCCCATGGCCGCACCTATCACTGACCTGGAGGAGGATCATTTTGCCGGGCCTGCTGGGGCCCCCCCCGGTGTGTGCGGCTTCATCGCTGCTGTGTGCTGCTGGAACTTTCCTGGAGGTCGTGGGCCCGGCGGCTGCCGCTTGTGTGGGTGTACGGATGTCCGCTGCCCTCAATCATCCTGTGCTCCCCCCTGTGCAGGGGGTCCGCCGGCCGGGTCCCGTCCGGACCGGTCTCGTTGGATCTCCCTTTCCTTTTTTGCCTCGAATGGCCGAACGAAGATCCTGTGATTGCTCCGCCGGGTCGGCTTTCCTCCTATTGTCGTCGGAACTGTGCCTGCATTGCCTGAGGTGGTTGCTGTCCTTTCCTGTTCATCCGGGTCGCAATCGATATGACTTGTGTGGATTGACGATTGGACTCCCTGTTATTCGCCTCCTGTTCCACATGATCTGGTTCCTTGTGCGTTGGACGACTACAGCTTGGGATAGACAAGGACAGGGTTGAGATGAACTTGCCTCGGTGGACAATTATCTTGCGGTATGGTCGGATGATCCGTTTGTGACTGTATGACTATGTTCGATTCTCCTTCATGTTCCTGGAGCTTATCCTTGTGCTTACTATCTTCCCGTGGGCTCTGAGTATTTTCGGACGGGGGGGTGGGAGCTGATGGTTTTGATTATGTGGCTCCTCTCCCGTTGTTATTTCCCTATTTTCCCTTCTTCTTTTTGTCTTTGTGGTTCTTTCTTTACTTTTCACTCTTCTATATTTCGGGTTCTGATTAGGGCGACAGGCACGCTGCTGGGGGGTAGGCCATAGCCTTCTGCAGGGGTGCAGGGTGGGATGTGCGGGGTGGGGGGGGGGTCTGTCATTTTGTTTTTTCCCCTTTTTTTCCTTTTTTGGTTCTATGGCTCTTATGTATCCCCTTTTTTCGGGACGCGGTGTCGGCATGTGGGCCCCTTGGGGTGTTTTTGCTAGCATGGGCCTTCTGGTCTTCCTGCCGTCACGGTTTACTACGCATTCATTACTCCTGTTATCACTAGTTCCATGTGCCGGTCTATTCTTGAGTGCTTCGTTAGCCATGGGGCGCATGCAGTGCTGCTGCGTTCTTTCTTCCCCCCCTTTTTTCCCGATGTCCTTTCCCTTTTTCCCCCTCCCCCCCTTTTTTTCTTTCCTCCCCTGGGTTGTTGTAGCGGAGGGCTCTTTGTTTTGCAAGCCTATTTCCAGTTTTGTGTATCATTGTGTGCTCTCGTAGTGGTGGGTGGGCGCTGGGCAGCGGTTGCAATTGCTTATTACTGTGGGACTCACGTTCTGCCTTTGCCAAAATGTAACTGTTCTTTTTGAATTTTCCTGTGTTCTGTACTTCTGCTTGCTCGCGGCCCGCCACGGCCCTCTGGACTTTACTGATTGCCATTATTCTGCTATACCCTTTCTTCTATTATAAAATCAACCTTCTCTCATCCTGCTCGTGGTGGTTGCTCTGTGGCTTTTCGCCTTTGCTTCCAGTATGGATTGCTGTGATATCCTGCTGGAGCTTCTGTACTGCCCGATATGTTTCTTTAAGTGTGGTGGCCGGCCCGATGGGTTGTAGGCCCGTATCTGTGAGCGCTTTCTGTATAATAAAGGTTTTTTAAAAAAAATTGCAACAATTTAAGACAACTTGCATGCTTTATCATACCCCCGAAAGAATTTCCAAATGGACCTCTAATAGTAACTATACAGATCGAACTAAATGCTTTAAGTGCTCGCTGGCTGCTGCAGACTTGGTGCATATGTTGTATACTTGTCCTAAGATATCTGAATTTTGGACATCGGTTGAGAATGTAATGAAATTAAAATTAGGGAGTATATTCTCTCTGGATCCTGCTCTAGTTCTGCTTGATGTTAATATTGCGAACACTCCACAAAAACCTATAATAACAATTATGCTATCATGTGCGAAACTCATAATCGCCCGCGCTTGGATTTCCCCTACACCCCCACATTTCATGGAATGGTGGTCATTACTTAACGAGATTCACTGTATGGAATCTACTTTGGCTAAGATTAGAGGAAATAAGGCCTTGGTTAAATCCGATAAGATTTGGGGGTCTGTTATCTGTTAAAACGTATACTTATTCAAAGTCCACTTAGAATATGAATATTGACTTATAATATTTGCCTGCAACACGAATTATATCTGATGTGTTTGGGTTTAATGAGAATTTATTTATTATGATATGTTAATCCTGTCCACGAACTGATCTTTACTATTGTTAACTTCTGGATATGTTTGTTTTTGATTATATTTCTTTCCTGTGCTGCTAATAAAAACTATTTTAAAAAAAAAAGAGAAACTACCTGAAGATTTAACGACTGAGAAAAATGTGTCAAAGATCTGATATTTCACCCAACCACTTAGCCCACCAAATGCTCATTGCAGAATGTGTCCAATGCAATGTGTATTGATTATATTTTCTGAATCTTCATCCTAAAGCGAAATCAGCAAACTATTTAATGGCCCCATAAAGGGCATTTGAATTACTGTTTAGGAGATACATATGCTTGCAGTAACATTGCACAGCTGGCATGTTATCCACTTAAGACTGCTCTGCTCACTCACCCGGTCTTCTCAAATCCAATAACCATCTAAAATATGTTACCAAGTGGCGCACCCCAATGAAACGGACCAGTTGCATTTAAGAGAAGGAAAGCCATTATCGGTCCATCACATGGGTTAGACTAGATTATTTGCAAATTCCACCTATGTGACTCCCTAAGAAATACAGTCTCAAATTAAAACTACGGCAGTATTATGCTTCCAGAATCATTCACCATCAGGTATTCTGGGTCACATCACCTCCTAATAAAGGATCTGCACAGGTTATCTATTAAACGCAATGATCCCTTCCAAATACTCTGGCGTCATCAAAGTCTTTTGGAAAACTAGCCCTTCCAGGTTTACTTCTCTCAATTTCACTGTGAACTTATACTATCATAGACTTTTCATCAAGAAAGCCATATTTGCAGTTTTCGAGCTCCTGTCCTGTGGAATGACCCCTCCACCCCTTCTCAAGACTTCAAATAACACAAAATGTAAGACTTCTTAGAAATTGCTAAAGCTACTGTCTTCTATGATACTGTTCTAATTGATCTGTCTTATTTACAGATTATCAGGATGTTCATTTCTTGATACTCCACTTTACTTGTACTGTTCCATTTCTATCATCTATGACCATGCATTTTTGTCTTAAGTGGTACTGTGAAGTGGCCTTCAGCAACAACGGCACTACAGAAATAAACAGAGAGGATTGAGAGACTTCGGACTCCAGGAATATGCACGGATAGTATCAATGGAGAGATCATGTGCCATCAAAAGATGCCTCTTCAGGATTATATACTTATTTTCGAATCACACAGTGATAAAAATGTTCTGGGCTCTGCTCACTGATTTTTTGTTCAGTTGTAGATCAGAGGTTGCACCTTCTACGTAAAGCGCAACAACAAGAGCAAGAAAGAAGCAGTTCCTTGTAGGCCAGCTACAGGATAGAAGCATTCATTGTGCATGATGTGAAGATAGCAGTCTTCTCTTATACATCAAGTGTAAGACCAAAACAGTGATTTATACACAAACTATAAGACATACCTCATCCTCTGCAAACCAAAAGTAATGCAGAACACACCTTTCGTACACTAACAGCAATACAGAACTGCCTTTTAACAAGTGGCGGCCACCACAAACAAGAAGTGGTGAGGCATGTGGACGGGGTGCAGGGGGAGCGTGGGTGGAGGGAGGAGCAGGGGGGTTATAATTTTTTTTTTTTTTTAAGGAACTTACCTGAAGCTGCCGCCCGCCTACCACGTCGTATCGTGCCTCTGTGTTCTTCCTGGTCCCAGCAGACACTGGGACGGCATCACAGACTCCCTGTGCAATCCCCGCGCTGCTCTAATGCTATGAGAGCAACGCGGGGGTGGCCTAAGAAGGCAGGTTTGACGCTCCGCTCAGGACAGTGAGTCTGTGCAGTTTCTCCAACCCAGCTGTTCACTACAGCCTGGTTGGAGAAACCTAAGTGCGCATGTGTGTTTGGCCAGCTTAAGACAGCCGGCCAAACACATGCACACTTAGAAGTGCATAAACCTGTCCTACCCCCCCATCCCATGCCTCCGGCCGCCCCTCCCTACGCACGCTGGCTCAGCCAGCAGGTGAAAAATAAAAAGATGAAAGAATATAGTTTTATTTTTCACCTGCTGGCTCTGAGCCAGTGGGACGACGCTTCTCGGTCGCTTTTAACACCAACAGCAGGACAGAGTCTGCACCCTGTACACCAACTGCAGGAGGGACTTACTTGGGCACCAACTACAGAACAGATTATGGTATGTGAAGATCCACTGCAGGGTAGAGACCATCCCACGGACACCCAATGCAGAACAGAGACATTATATGTACACCTACTACAGGGCAAACAATACTCATTGCATACTCAATGCTGGGCAGAGCTTATTCTCTGTACACCCACTAAAAGGCAGATACCTTCTACTGTATGCCCAATGCGGGACAGAGACCATCCCATGACCACACGGCGCGAGGGAGAGACAAACTCTTGTGTAACCAATGCATAGCAAAGACCAAACCATGTACACCCACTGCAGGGAAGACCATACCCCTGCATATCTGCTTCTGAGCAGAGACAATTACATTTTTTATCAGGATCCAGAGGGCAATGTGATTCTTCCACACCTTCTACAGGACAGTCCCAGTGATCGTGCAGACAGTAACCCTTGCACATTCCGAGTGAAATGAATTGGCAGTAGCAACATAGACACCTTTTGAAACTGAATATGCACACAGAACTGGAATATCGATATGCATGTTGTAAGAACAGGAACGTCAGAACTTTCAAAGGTACCTCCTTGAGAAATCTGGCAATGTTGCTAGAAAGAGCACTGTGGCTGGAACTTTGTGTCAAGGCTGCGAAACGGATACCTTGCGAACCAGGTGTCATTGAGTTAATGGTG
Source organism: Lissotriton helveticus (assembly GCF_964261635.1). Classification (NCBI taxonomy): domain Eukaryota; kingdom Metazoa; phylum Chordata; class Amphibia; order Caudata; family Salamandridae; genus Lissotriton; species Lissotriton helveticus. Next base: position 1,351,579,913 of record NC_136059.1, on the reverse strand, counting down.
GCGGTGCAGTTGTCGGTTTTCAGTGTATTTATGTAAGCAGAAACTGGCACCATGCAAATAGCTATATTTGAAGAATATTGCCTAGATATACCACATAAATGTATTTGCATACATTTTAATCTGTTCAAAATCCCCCAAAGCAACCAAGCTCGCTTTCCCCGACTGTAGCAATATGAATATTAATAATCCATCTCCAGTCCTCGCATATTTGAAGGAAAACGCCTGATGGTGGGATTAAACGCACGCCGATATTATTGGCGTAGACATTCTAGCATAGTTTATATTTCAGTGGCCTATGTGTTTTACATCACTCTAAAGACCAATGTGTCCACCATCCCAATGTGTTAATTTTAATGAAGTCATATAAATAACATCCTGGGGTCAAATCAGTTTACTGCTCAGCAATGGGTTTTAAAGCCTTTCACGATCCATTTAACCCTTAAATATGGCGGCATAGGGATCTCAATACTGGTTTCCGAATGTAAAGTTTTTACTTAATTTAGCATATGGCATCAAGAGCAGCTGATCTAGGCCAGGATTCATGCACATACTTTTTATTTTGGGAAATAGGCAGCTGGTCATAAGTCATGTAAAGAATTGTGGATCATTAAAGAATACTTCAACATAATCATGGAGACTGGCAGATGCTAAATAATAGGAATATCCTCTAGGATTTGGCGCTTCATATAGATTCTCAGAAAAATAAACATATGGTTCCCCATTGATGAGATTTGCATAATTGGCATAAAAGTCGCTCAAGCAGGCCCAATGAATTGTTGTAATCAAATATGAACTTAAGTGCTGCACACGCCATCACTACTACTGCCACAGTAAGGATAACAATCTTAGTAACTTCCTAATTACGGGAAACTGAAAGAAGGCAAGTTTTACTACAGTATTGCATGATTTAGGTGTTGTTTGGCTGCTCATTAGAGTATCCAGATTTCCCACTGTGGCGGAAAATGGTATTAGAATATGAAAGAAAAACAAATCGCCTCTGTGGAATAAGTTGTTTGCCAGAAATTCTCCTCCACTACCATTAGCCGACTTCCTGAGCCAACAATGAATGCAACAGATGTGCGCACAGCAGTGGAGCAGAGAAAAAAGGTATTGTGCCCAAGTTAGCTGTCCATGCATCAGGATGATGCAGAACGAAATAATGACCTGTGCTTCATGACCTGCCGACTGGTGACTCTCATGGCTGGTCTGATATGGAAGAATGAACTACAATTTGCCAAGCAGGTTCTCTGGTGAACATCACACTTCACAACTGTACTGAGCTCTGGACGCGCACCAACAAGGAACCGAAGGAGAAACATGAGTGACAAAAGTAGCACAAAGACATTTGGAAATGCTAATCAGCAACTGTGCTTGCTTACACGGAAGGCACAGGGAGCCCTCAGATATGTAGTAGCATACAACAGGAAGGTTGGGTGCGTAGACTACTTCAAAGGCGCTCAAATAGATATATGTTTTACATGGGAAGACACAGAGCTCGTAGTTGCCTTACATATGTATGAACTGAACCACTGGGTTCTCGTTTGAAACAGACTATCCACATCATTACACTGATAATACCTGCGAGAGATAGACAGCATGATATGCTCAGGTATTAAATGAAAGCTTGATTTCAACTAATGTTTGCGAGGAAACAAATCTTTCCCTAGGAGGGGATTGGAGGCCCTTGGAATCACTGAGAATTGTATGCAACAAACTCTGGCTAAAGTAGACACTTCTGTTGTTTACTCACAGTGGTCTTTACTCAGGATATACAAATCACTTTGGTTCCGCCAACAAACTGCCCTGCCGCTGATATACCACAATAATCTCACAAGGATGCCCTTAATAGAAATGACATACATTGATAATTGATTTTTCTTCTACCTTTCACAGTCATCTGAGAATAACAAGGAAAGGAAGAAAAGAATGACGAGACAATACACCCCCACGTGTAAAGGAGATGGTATTGTTACATTCAGGTAGCCAGATGGCAAAAATAACAGGGGGTACTGCAATAGGTCAATAGATCAGTATTGCTGCATTAAGAGGCTGCTTATGAACAGGAGCAACATGGTTTTAAATAGCCATTAAGTGAGTAAAGCCTTCATTAACAGTGCAAGAAAAATCATCCTCAGAGGTCAGCCCTCCTCAGGAAGCACAGATCAGTCTGAGGTGAACCAGCACAGTCTGCCTTGTTGAACCTAAGCCTGTTTGACCTAGTCCTGGCCTAAACCTTTCTGACCTAGACACCTAAAGACCAAACTGAAACTATCTTGGTCTGTGAATGAAACCAGACAGTACAGAGTGGTACTGGATGTACACGTTTGCAGACAACTTCCCCCAGGCAGCCATCCCACACCAGCCAGCTGTCAAAAGTTGAAAAAAGCTGAAAATGAGAAACGTGACGCTGCTCAGAACCTTTGAAGACTCTGCAAGAAAATGTGACCTAGCTAACTCGATCACCTCAAATAAATTAGCAAAAGCACTCAATGGCAAATGTTAGGCCCAAGACATCAGCTCATTCAAAGGAAAAGAATGCCAGCAAGCAGGTGTCCTACCCTGAAAATCAACAACAGAATTAGAACATTTGTATCTGTGACTTAACAAGACATAGTGAGGACTTACTTGTACGATTCGTTTGAACAGCAGATACAGTGGAACAAACAAAAGCCAACCCTGGCCATGTGACAACGTACCCTAGCCTACATCTTTACATAGATTCCTTAATAATTCAGTAAGTACGTAAAGGTGCCTGAAAGAGGCTAGATTTCTGGTCCACCATCAAAGTTGAGCTACAGGTTAAACCTGGGACAAGTGTCAAGCTCGAGTGTAATTTCATTGTAAACTATGCAGTTTGTTCATGCCCATCAGTGAACACACTTTCGATTTTAAATTATAATTGAATTCAGTAGCCAACATATTCAATTGAGGACTTTCACTACTATGAAAATTTAGAAAATGCCTGTGACTAGAGCGGAGTTATTTTGTATGCACAGATTAAAAATACATTTTGATAATTAGTGCCAACACACGGCAATATTAGTCACCCATTTCTCCCCAAGACAGGTTCACATCACTCAGCAAAATTATCTTACGTTATGCTTATGGCACGCAGCACTGCAGTTGCCTTTTAACACCAAAACAAACAATGAATCAGATTAAACCTGATGCTCAGGTATGTTTTCGAAACAGAACAAAAACATACTAGAAGGCTGGCCAGACACAACCTAATTCTGCTAAGTAACATGTTTCCTACGATATTAACAGGCTAAAAATTTAAAGACAACTGTATTTTTGAAAGCCATAGCAAGTATGTATTGAGAATGTGGACTATATCAGGCAATTGATGTTTTCTAACAATTTGTGAAGGAACTGCTCTTATTATTTTAATGTTTTTATTTTGACAGCAGCCGACCACGTAGCACTTTTAGGTCTACCCTACCGAGAGCGGTTAGTTGTCTGTTGTCAAAAATATACTGTGTACAGTACCAATACTTTACAGTGCGTTTTGGGTCAGCCCATAACTTACCATAGGTTAGCTTTCTTGTCAAACTTATTTACTTGCTTCTTATTCTAAAGAACTCCTTCCTTTTGCTGGGTTTGATCCTTCCCTGGAGCATGCTTCTCTACCATCTTTTGTATTAGATGACTCGCATTACTCACAGCTAACAACACAGATTTTTTCTTTGAGTATTCCATATGCTGCTTTTCCCCCTTTTCAAATCCCACCTTACCCCTCCAAGCTCACCTGTAAAAACACAGCAACAAGTATATTTCTGCCAGGGTTTGACTAAAGGTTTTGTTTCATCTCCTGCATTTCAAACACTACAATAAAGGCTAGTTCTTAGTACACAAAAGCAACATTTAAGGCGTCAGAGGAAGGGCTGGCCGCTGAACACACCCAGCTGGTGTTGAGGCAGAAGGTGTACTTAGCATGACTGAAAATGAGATCTTTTTTCTCCAGGCTGCCTATACATCTGCTCTGTGGGTAGCTGCAGAACACCAAATGGCTGGGGCTATTTACTGTTTCATATCAGAGTCCTATGGAAAGAAAATAAGGCTTTAGCAAAAGTTTTCCTTTAAATTTCAAAACTTCATCATCCCTTTTAGGTCACACCTAGGCAGCGTATGCCCTGTCTCTTTGAGACATGCTGTATCTATTGTATGGGCTTTCGGTACTCCCATCGCTTTTCATTCGTTCCTTTGTGTGTCTCTAAATTTGGTTCCTTTGTATGGTCAATCGGTCAATTAGGTCCCTCCTTTTTTTTTGGTTCTGTTCACGCCCATGGTGACTGGCCCTGTTACATGTCTTATTTGTTCTCTGGGCATTTAGGTTACTTTCGCCAGGCTATAATTCATTAAGTTATATATAACAGGGTTGAACCCATAAAGTCATAGGGACCTGGGTGTATATATGTTATAGACAGAGTGGTCCCGGACTAAAAAGAACAATTTACATATAATACAGAGACATAGTATAAATGGAGAAAGGAAAAGGAACAAAGCCAGGGTACAATGTTTTTAATTCACAAAGCACCTGTATCTACCTTTTTAGGTTAGACAGTATAAATTCACAACACATTACTTTGCATTTTCAAAAGTATTTCATGCCCACATAAGAAGGGGGAGGGGGAAGTGCTTTTAGTCCGGGACCACTCTGTCTATAACATATAATTCATTAAGGCCTTGCGAAGCAAAAAGCCCTCTTACTAGTATGTTTTGTGTTTTACTTTGCCTTGCTTTAGCTTTTTTGCTTGTCTTTGTCTGTGAGCACTCCAGACGAGGTCATCCCCCAGGTGCGCTCCCTGCTGCTTTAACCCCAGGCATTTGCTAAATTGTGTTTCTCTAAGCACAAAAAGAAAGGATTTGAGAGAAGAGCAGCGAGCATCAAAATCTCTGGTGAGCTGCCCGATAAACAAAAATAACTTTTCACTCTTCTGCCTTCTCCGAGAAGCAGTACAGCCCCTCATGGTGGGATCTCATTGTTGTTGCAGTCATATTCCTTGGCCCTGCTTTAAATGTATGCACACATTAAATAAGTTTGCATCTTTTTTTTTTAATGTATTTTTTAAGTGCTTCTCTTTGTCTGTGAGCACTCCACACAAGTGCTGGGTTACCGCTGCACTGTCGCTTGCAATATACGTCATTCAACCCCCCCCCTCCCCCCACACAGTGCGCTTCCTGCTGTTTTGACCCCTGGCGTTTGCAAAATTGGGTTTCTTATAGCAGAAAAACAAGGACCGAGAGAAGAGCAGCAGGCTCTCTGCAGAGCTGCCCAATAAACATTTTTTGCTCCTCCGTCCTCTCCGAGAAGTAGTACTGCCTCTCATGAGGCCCTCCTCTCACATGGAACCCTCCATTGCCTCTGCTCACCCCTCTTCCCCCTCTTTTCAAAATGCAACTCAACCATTTTGGTACATTTTCTGTCAGCAGCAGCACGATTTTACTGCAAGCTCTATGAAAGCCTGCCTTTCCCCATTATTATGCAGCGCTCCTTCTAATCAAATCACAGCTCTTTCGTGTTTACCCAGTGCACGCGTACTGTACACAGGGCCAGAAAGGTCTAACCACCGAGAGACACCGCAGCAAAACTCCACAAACAGCCTTTCTTTGCTTACAAAAACACAGATTATGGCTTTTACCATTCTGACTTCTTCTCCCAGTGAAAGTTGAGTAACAGTGAATGTCCAGCCTCCAGCAACATGTTCTATTGCGCGATGATTTCTGTGTTATGACATGCGAGGGAGGGTTATTTTCTATTTTTTTTGCAGCGAGTTACATTCTTGCGGGGAAACACTTGGCGGGAAGAGGATGGGGCACTTCATAAAATGTAGGCGATTTGATTTGCATTATAGTAAGAAAGCACACACTGAATATTTGTGCTTAAATAAGGTACTTCCTCCTAAACCAGTTAATAAATTGAGAGAAGACCCCACGCGTTCCAGGGAACAGGGTACTTAAAGACAATGTAGAGTCAGAGTAAAACTCTGACTCTACACTTCCTCCTAAACCTGCAGAGTTCACACGTATGCAATACGAACCGTATTACACACTGAACACAAAGATAAACGCTAAAATAATTCTGCTAAAGTACTATAGTCAAGGTACGAGGAGGGCGGACTAAAGGTCCCTCATTTTGACTTATATTACTTCCCTGCCCAGCTCCAACATGTGGCCCGCTGGATAGGGGAAGAGGACAACTGGGAAAAGTGTCTATTGGCTGGACGCGTGGACCCGGAAGACCTGCCGGTAGCATTGATGAGGGGAAGGACAGTTGATGAAGACTTACCACACCTGTCACGCTACACCGCGGCTCGTTGGCAGCAATTTGTGGAACAAGAGTTGAGATACGCCCCTTTCCATAGGGACATACCCATCTCGATACCGGCCTGTTTAGAGACATTAGTAGTCATATGTTTTTTTCAGGCCTGGAGGGAGGGCGGGTGTGAGGTTCTTGCGGATCTATACCCCAATAAGACTTTTTAACCTTCGAGCAAGCATGTGAGAGTTTTACACTTGGGCAGGGTCACTTACTACAATATAGAAGAATCCAGGAAGTAGTGCAAATTACCTGGCCCCAATGTCCAGATATCCCCCAGCCGACAGACACTCTAGACCTGCTCCTAACCTCTGGCTCTGGGCGCAGACTGATATCGCTTCTGTATAAGGCTATGAGACGGGACTCTGTCACTTGCGCACTCATGTCACGGGCAGCTTGGGAAGATAGTACCTGGTCGGCTATTTGTGACCTCGCATACACAGTATCATGCAACGCCAGGTTTTAACTGATCCACTATAAATTTTTTGCACCGCACCTATCTCACCCCAGTGAAGCTGCGACGTATCTCACATACTAATGATAGCAAGTGTCCAAGTTGCAGGGCAGACAATGCAGACTTTCTGCAGTTGGCCTTGGCGTGCAGTTCTGGGCGCAAGTCGTGGAAAGGGTGCGAACAAGTACGGGTCTACCCATTCGAATAAAAACAATCCAATGCTTGTTGTCCTATGTACGCAAACCTAAAAAAACTTTTTTAAAAAGCGTATAAACTGTTGCAGCTCATGCTAGTGCTGGCCAGACATAGAATATCGATATATTGAATGGGACCCATATGCTTGGACATCCCCGTACGGTTACGGGATGTTGGGGAATGGGCCCTAGCTGAGGAAACAGACGTGTAGTTAACTCATAAAGATGACAACTTGCAGGCAGACCTCATGGAGTGGCGCCAGTTGTGCGGTACGGCCCTCAACACGGAAGGGGACTATGGCATTCAGTGATTCAACATCTAGTGGGACTGCCTCAGAAGGGGGGGGGGGACAACCGGGATGGAGCGGACATGGGGGTCTGCGCGTAATGAATACCCCCATGTAATTACAATGTACTACTGTGACATTCACAATGTGATCTCATAGTCGATTTTAATGTCTCTTGATATGAAACGTTGCCCTGCTGGCCTCTGGGATTGTGCGTGAGATGCCAATGTACTATTGCATGCTTTACTGTTGGATGTTTGCACAACCGAAAACTGAAAAAATAAAGTTATTTTTTTTTAAAAGTACTATAATCAAGAGTGAACATCTATACGCTGAATTTTGTTTCCATTAGACAGGGGCACTCTTTCCTAAATATGCAGAGTAGGCACGTATGCAATGCAAACTGTATTGCACCCAAACGATATAAAGATACACTTTAAAGGAATTCTAATAAAGTACTGAAGTCAGATGTAGCTATATACAGCTGGCTAGGAACAATGGGATCGTTGCTTTTGGGTCATCCTTAGTAGCCTTTTCAACCATAACAAGCATTGGTAAAGCCAATAGTTCTCGCCGGTTAGGATTGTTACCTGATGCTGCTGTGCGTGCTCTAATCAGAGGGAGATACGGTGGACTTGTCATGTCTGCCCCTTTCCAGCCCATCCACGGATCTCTTGGTGGTGTCAAGCGGTACGGTACTGCAAGTTTGCGTTGGTTGTTGCGCCGCGCATTCTTCCCTGACTGCGCAATGTTAAACACAGTAATCCTCGGGGTCCATGTCTGTAGACACACATGCTACTAATGTCCCTTCACTCTATTTATCACGTCATGGAAGCAACTGTTTGCGGCTTTGGATGATTTTTGTTGCTGGCAAGATGGCTCAGTTAGAAACGCTCCTTGCTGACATCTGGTATGACCTCCAGGTCGCACTCTGTAAGGACTGTTCAGCATTTCATTCTTCTAAGTTTTATAAATGGATTGCTATAAAATTATTTCACATTAATATAGCACTAAAATAGCAAAAAAGTGATGGCCTCATTTAAAAATATTTTATTATCTATGCAGGTAATTCTAAGTAACATCTGCATTGAAAAAGTATAAGTGTATATTTTAACTTAGTGTTATTTTACAAATGTATTAAAGTACATTTCACCATTTTATAAAGGAAAAACTATTTAAAGGCATTTTCAAATACATGTCGGGAACTCGGAAATGCAAAGCTTTATAATGTTTCCATTGTATGTGTAGAATAACGTATTCACTCAATAAAAATATGAGGAGTCGACAGAGCATAAACAATCACCGTGTTGTATTCTCTGGCTGGCACTAGATGTGAATGTTATGCTTAAGGTAATCATGAGAGGTTAGGAGTATACAGTTGTTAAGATTGTTTTTGAGTTTGTACCTCAACAAGTGCATCTCAGTTAAAACATACACATCTCACGTCACATCCGTGTGGTACACTGAACCGCGTGAACAGGGCCACTGAACAGCTAGGTGGGGGGAGGGAGGGCAGGCCTTCTAGGAGGCATACGAAGAGGCACCTTGATAGGTTTTCAGCGCAGCGCAGACTGCAGTTTAAACGAATAACTGCCAAAAAAGGGGGCAGTTATTAGTTTAAACTGCAGTCTGCACTGTTCCGTTTTTAATTAGGGGGTGTGTCCGCACTTTCAATAAAACTATCCTCTTTTGGGACACATCATCCTATTTTAATTCACTTTCCCTTGCACTGCTCTCCTTCTTTATTAGCTTTTTCAATGGGCATTTAGAAGCAACCGCCCATTGTACTCTTTTCCAGTGATTTTTGGCCGGGATCCAGCCTTGCACAAAATGGCGTGGTGTCCTCTATGATCAAATGGTTCACCATCCCGTATAACTGGTTGACCAAATGATAAAACTGATCTGGAAGAGTAAATGGTTATCCAAATTCCAACTATGTGGCTGATCCCTACCATATTATCACAGTGAGTCTTTGGTCTGTTGGGTGTTGTTCCTTATATTTAGCCGCTTGTAGTAAATGTAAATGTAGTGTACTTTTATCGAATCGACCCCAGCTGGGGTATCTCGGCGCTTGTACGAATACCGCTGTGGAACGCTTCCTGGCTTTTCCCTGTGAAGTGCCCACTCCTGAGCACCCTCAAGGTGAAGCCAGGCATCCTAGCAGTGTGGGGGCCGTAGTACATTTGATACACTCTACCTTTGGGAGAAGTGTTGTGCCTTTTCATTGATATTAGGCATTTAGACCCCCGGTTTGTTGTGTTGTTTTATATCTGAGTATTTGGGGATGTGAACTTGGGCAGGTCTTAAAAATTTCCCTATGACCCTACTTCTCTGTTTGTTTTTAATAGTCAATATTTATTACCAGCCCACTGACACCAGGGTGTCAAATCATATCGAATTTTCTTAAAGCTACAAGTAATTGTTGAATTAAGTAACATTACTAGTGGCAGATAACTGAAATTCACAAACAGAATACAGGATCTTCAAAACACAGATATACAATAAAATACAGCAACATATACACATGATGTAAACTGAATATTTTAATATAAATAAATTCTATTAATCTTAAAAAACATCTATTTTTAAAGAAATATTATCAAGACTTCATGATTGGTCTGCTTGTCTAAAATATGATCAACACTAAATTGCTCACAAATGTTACAGCACCTCCTGACAATCCTTCAGGTGTGCGAATACCCTTGGCCGCACATGCTTCACATGTGGTGTCATTCCTCCACAGTAAGTTACTATTGTACCAGGTCCACTGACCCAGATTCACTACCATACTGGACTTTAACCGTTTGCTTTTATAATGTTATGAAAGTCTACGGAGAAGGCTAGGAAGCACCAGGGAGAAGCACAAGTAAGTTCAACAGGGAGCGGCGGGGAGAAGCACACGGATGACTGAGAGAAACAGAGTGCATGGGGAGAGATGTATACGAGGGAGAGTGTTTAACACAAAAGATAAAGTGGTGCTTGAAAAGCAAGCAGTAGATGCCGAAATGCCAGCCTGTCAAAGAGATGGTAAAAAGGCAATGCTTCATGAGAGGGACAAACAAGTTTGCCAAGCTGGGACATGACTAACAAGGTGGCAAATGAGTGACAGGAGAGCCACTGAATGAGGAGTATTAGGTGGGGTCCAAGCCACTTTGTGTTCTTGGTAAGTCACAAAATATAAAGCAACAGACAGTGCACATGCTGTCTAGTAGGTTCCAAGGGTACAGGTGAGAGGGACCTATATGCCCATTGATGGAGGTAGGAGGCTTAAGTGGGCGCAGATAATTCCAGACTCTTTTTATAGCGCTCTTTACATCCAGCGCAAGAACAAGTTCAAAACTTGTATATTCCAACAGAACAACCCATCCAGTATCCTGGAGGCGCTCTCTGAGATCTCTAATACCATTGCGGAACTTCTGACAGCACAGCCCTGCGGCAACAGGGTATGTTGCCGAGGTGGTTTGACTCAGGCTGTTCCCAGGTGTCGAGGACCCTGAGGAAAGCTTTGAGGACCAAACCAAGAGATCCCTCCTTAGTTAGGAAATGCCGTAGTCTGTATAATCAAGAAATTACTAGACATAAGATCATCATAAAGGAGGAGGCCTGGACAGAACTGATAGAGGCTAGTACCTTGAGAAGTAGCTCTAAATTCTGGAGTATCATCAACAAACTCTTTTTAGGTCTCGTGACCTGTCAATGCGCATGCGCATTGAGCGGAGCGAGACTATAGGGGCTTAAACAGACTTTAACTAACTGGAGATTTGATGCTGTGCCCGTGCGCTTTTAGGTCAAAGCGCAAGCGCATTGACCTAAAATGCGCATGCACAGCACAGCATCAAATCGCCAGCCAGCTGTTCCCCAGCAGCTCTTCCCGTTCCGCCCCACAAGCTTCCCCCAGCGTGCGCTCTGCCTGAGCCGCACTCCTCCCACACCTTTGAAGTGAAGCTTAGCTTCACTTCAAAGGCCCCTGCTGCTTCACACTATTCACTCCCCTCATCGCCGCTCTCCCCGCTCCGCCCCCTGCTGCGGCCGTGTCACATATTTCCTTCCCCCTCCCCACAGCAATGCCCTCCGTCTTGTTTTTCACTGTCTCTCTCGCTTTTCTCGCTCTCTGCCTTCTATTTCTCTTCTTTTCTGTCATCGTCATCTTTCTTTCTATCTCCATTTCCTCCTTTCTCTCATTGTTTTCTTTCTAGTTTCATTCACTCGACAGAGCCCATTTCTGCAGTCTCAAGAAGTAAGATTGGAGAATCTATAGTAGGCTTGCATGATTTGCAAGCTATCGGTGTGGGTTGGGAACGCACAGTCTTGTACAGAATCTTAGCAGGGCAGCATCGCTCCACAAAACTGCACCATCAGGGGAAAGGAATTCGATTTTTTGTGTAAAAACCATGTTTGCACATAGCTTAACCAGGTTGATCTGTTTACATGTTTCTCATTTGTCAAATGAAAGTCCAGAAGTTTCTCTGAACAGTATTTTTCTGCTTTTGGGATTTATGGACGACACTCTTTAGCCGCACGACAAGAATCAACAGGACCTGTGTGTCAACCAGCATAAGCACTCTGGTTTTCACATTAACTATCGGGGAGTTCTTGTTCATACAGATTTCTTTTTTGTAAAGTAGACGATGACTACCTTTACACATGACCCAGCTCGCAATAATGTTTATTTTGACACAAATTAGTTTTACAAGATGTCCAATGGAAGGATAATAATCTAAAACCTATATCAAGGATTTTGTTTTTTCTAGGAATCCATTTTTTAAATGAATTGATTTCATATCTGCCCCGAGTATATGTTTTGAAACTTTGAAGAAATAGTTTTTCACCTTCAACAGTGTTAATTCTTATTTGCTTGATCCACCACAATATCTTTTGTGCCAAAATCTTTTTCTTCCCATTATTAGTGAGGTTCATGCATATAACAAGCATTGAAAATGCAATAGGTCTCGCCTTTGATTAAGTTAAAGCCATTTGCTTTGCTAATGGTATTCTATAGCAAAGCAAATGGCTTTAACTTAATGAAAGGCGAGACCTATTGCATTTTTAATGCTTGTTCTCCTTAGATACAGGTGATGCTCTGGAGGCTCATATAACCGAAGACAGCTGGGTGGGACATTTTGAGGAAGTTTATAACTCCCCATCCTCTGCATCTAGTGCGGAAACGGGTAAGATAGCAGGGAACGCAGCCTTAAAATGTTCACCAGAGGAGGTCAAGAAAGGCATATTGGGGTTATCTAAAAACAAGGCCCCGGGCCCTGATGGGATTCCCCCGACCCTTGCGTACAGGATGTGGAGGTTTGGGTCTCTGTCCTAACCTCTATTATTAACGCTGCGGTGGAGGCTGGCCACCCAAAGTCATGGGTATAGTAAATTATTGTACCAGTTTCTAAAAACGGTAACCGGGACAGTACCCATTGCTACAGGCCCATATCACTGCTTGACTCAGTGGTTAAGGTGGTGGAGCGCATTCTCTTGAACTGGCTCTCTGAATGGGCAGAGAATAACAACGTTTCGTCGGAGGCACAGTATGGCTTCCAGTCCGGGAGGTCAACCATGGATCAAAGCCTGAGCTTAAATCTAGTATTAAGTAAATATACTGTTGCAAGGCATAGCTCCATACATCTGGCATTTATAGACCGATCATCCATGTTTGACCAGGTAAACAGATCTAAGCTTTAGCAGATGTCATCCATGGGGTAGATAGGGACTTTGGTTTATTTTTGAGGAACCTCCACAAGGACACAGTGGCAGTGGTACGCTATTCAAAAGATTTAAAGGTCACTCGCCATTTTAAAATTCAAAGAGGGGTGCAGCAGGACAGAATTTTGGCCCCATTCCTTTTAAACGTATACATTAATAATTTGGAGCAGGTCCTATCCAATTCAAAAGTAGACTGTCCCCAGGTGGGGCCCCGGCACCTGCCGGTCTTAAGAACTTACTGGTCTGGTTTATTTTATGGTGGAGTTGAATTAATCGATGAACGTCGTAGGCCAGCGATCCACCAAATCAATTACTTTTACAGTTGGGTATTCTCCAGTGCCAAAGAGCAGGGAGTTTTCTTATCTGGGTTTGCTGTTCGAAGACTCCTCGAGCTCGCGTCTCGTGGTTAACAGGAAAAAAAGAGGACTTGTCAGGGTGAACGCCGCTGTATTTAATTTTGCTACGCGATTAGGCAGCTCTCCTACAGATTGATAGGGCAAAGTCCATCTCTAAAGCAGTTTATGGGAGTGAAATCTGGAGATACACCAATCAGAAGGATTTGTAAAATGCAAAAATGCTTTTTTGCTACGTTTTCTATGTGTTCCGCAAAGTACCCCAACTTTCTCAGTGTATGAAGAATTGAGAGTGGCTTATCTAACTGGTATCACTGCCTTTTGGCCACTCTCCCTCTGGATAAGTGTCTGGACCAGGCCTGGGATTCAACTGAGCTAAGAGATTATCAAGGACTTACTGGCCATGGATCAATCCCCTTTATTACCTGGTTTACATATATCAAGGACTGTTTTTTTAACTTGGGTAGGGGAAATGTATTTAGAAATCCAGACAGTTATTTGCAAGCAGGACCACAAATGGGTGAAAGAACACTTTTTTAGAAGGAGGCAATTAGATAGGAAGGGGGACGCTTTAATGAAGACTAGTGTTAGTCGGTAAGTCATCTTGAAAACCGTGCCCTCTACAGTGTCTTACCTCTTGTGTGTTAAAAGTAGGTATGACCGCTTTTTACTCACTAGGTTCCTTCTGGACCTATTGCCCTTCTTGTTAGACTACCCGCAAGGGGATGGAGGGGAATTCAATTGGGGTGTTAATCTTACGTCCGGTGGCTGCGACAATAAGTCTCTGCAAAAAAACACTACATTTTATGATGTTTTGTAGCTTTTACTAAGTACCCAGGAGCACTAAATTCTTCCCCTAATGAAAAGGGTTCATTTTACACCGGTTAGCCCCACACTCATACACTTGCAAATGCTTTCAGAAGATATTCTTAACATTCATAGCTTTTTAAACAATGTAGTTAAGTTGAGAAACAGCTGTGATTAACCCCTCAGAGTGTAGGACACTCACCATCTTTTATATCTTTGTAAGACCTTTTTAACTGTGTATGTATTCAATGTACTTTTAACTTGTTAATATTGAGGATGATTTTGAAGAGTGTGTTCCGGCTTAAATTACGGTTATGGATTTTATTTTAAAGACTGAATAAAGTGTATATTGATTGAGTGACAGGGAGGCCACACTGAATGAGGAGTATTAGGGGGGCTCTAAGCCACTTTATGTTCTTGGTAAAGCACAAAACGCTAAGCAACAGACTGTGCACACACTCTAGTAGGCTCAACATAAAGTCTTTGTACAGTACACCAATTGGAATATGTGGAAATGTATTTTGGAAAGCGTACTTAGTAGACAAAACTTGCATCCTGGCAGGAAGGAACTCAGTGGCAAACTAATTCTAAATAGTGTCAATGAAGAAAAAAAACAGCAGCAGAATATTGAAATTTGCATTGCCAAACTGTTTTGTTAAATAAAATAAAAAAACTGGATTAAAAAAAAAAGAAAAAAGCACAATGATTGGGCTCAAATAGAGCACTGGTGGATTAAGACACATATAGATGCTTGTACAGGCACTTCCAAATAAAAAAATAACATTATTTACGGGCAGACATGGACAGTAAATTAGCTGCGCTGCCCCACTGAAGACAAATACTCTTGTCGAACTTGGTGGCCTACTGACTGGTTGGCTGTCATGAGGAAGGCCTTAGCCAGGAGGAGCTACGCTAAAACTATCTTGCTCATGTGTGATATTCTTGGCCAAAAGACACTTTGAATTTGTGTTTGTTGTTCTTATGGAGACAACTATCTTTAGATAACTCTGATGGGGTAAACTGAAAGAATAGACAAATGAGGTGATTGCACAGTGTATGTGCATGAATGTATAGGTGGGAGAGCAAGGGAGTGTGGTAATGGGGATACATGAAACAAATGTACTAAAGACAGGCATATAGATGTTTAAATTAAAATATTTATTTTAAATTGAAAACTATTCTGGAACTATGATTTGTCATTAAAATGGAATAAGATGTGGATAGGTAAGTGAGATAGCATTACTTATTGGGGTGACAAATTAGCCTTAGATGGCAATCTGTAAAACAAAAGAAGGCATACATAAGTACATTAGAATCCGATACCTACACAACTATTAAATAGTTCCACAAATGTAAAGTCTTAAAGTAAGGCTGTTGCATACAATAGGTATCATTGGGACTTATGCAAACAACACTACCACGAGTAGGCAACTTAGTTTTCACCTTCACAACTTTATTTTGAACACATAGCAGGTACCTCAAAGTACAATTTCTCCTTCCCACGTTCAAACTGGCGATCTCTCCCCAAAACCAAGAAGTGTGCCACTTAATAGCAAGAATTTAATTCAAGTACAGTAGTAATTCACTTGAGTTGCAAACAAAAATCATTTGATGCACGCCTTCACCTCTATCTCAGTAGAAATTGGTATCACAGTACATTGGTCCACCGACGGAATGCCACTGTGCAGGCAACTTGGTGGGACCTTCCATAGTAATCTCCCGAATTCAGAACACACAGCACACCAACAGGAATAGAATTATACCTTTTACTTCTGCCACATACTAAAGCTTCAAAAAGACCTAAATAATAGCTACACTTTCACCAAATATCCCAAAAAAGGATCAACATATTGAAAATGTGAAGTAATCAGGGATTAAGTCATTATGTAAATGAGGTTAAATCATTCCTCTACCACTGCTTACCTAAAAAATCCTTTTTAAGACTTGATTGCTTCACAAATCAAAGGCTTGAAGCATGTAAGCCATCGCACTCATGCCCTAACGTTTACAAAAGAAGTGATCTCTAAAAGATCGAAACGTCATGATGCTGCTGAGCAAATGTTTTAGTAGTCAACCAGACACAATCTAGACTTTCGTTTTAAGTTTAATGAAATCAATCAGAAAAGGGTTTAATGCTTACTATTACTGACTTAAAGATTTTAAGCTTGCATGTAGACTATTTGTACGAGTTTTAATATTTAATTAAGGGTTTGTGAGAGAGTACTAGAACCTTATGTCAAAATATTGTTTACAAGACACATGACAAAGTGTCATGAGAAGAGCTCAGCTTGAATAGTTTAGATTTATTTTGATGCACAAAGAATATCTCTTACTCCATCACCACATTGATATCATTTTTATCATTAAGACATGGTCCTAACTAGCATAACTCTTAAAGTAAAATTCAGCAAGAAGAAATGAACCCTACTTGACTGAGATATTAGTACACAAAAATAAATGTATAAAATAAATGCATACCAAGCAGTCCCTCTTTGTTCACAAACATAACTGAGTCAGATAAAGGGCTTTGTATGCGTTTTTTCTTATTTGTGCGATGTAAACACCTATTTTACGAAATAATATTTCAATAGACACTCTACAAGACCCACAACTACTGTCTGATAATCTTGAGGCAAACACGGTGACAAGGGAAACATTAAAAAAAAACATATCACACTTAAATTCCTAACCACAGTGTCAAAACAATTATAACAAAAGTGCAAATATGTGTTTCTTCACCATTTAGTTCATTTATTAAAAAGAAAAGCCAATATATGTTGTATTCAACTCAATTCTTCCAAATTTAATTTTTAGCCCAGCCAACGTGTTTCAACCTTACATCAGGACTGCATCAGGGATTGTATTCTCAAAAATCTGTTTAAAAAGGCTCCACTTCATTGATATTGATCAATCCGTATCTCCTATGTGATCCACTCCTCTGCATTTTCCAACCTCGTTCAGACTGCAATCGAAGGTGAGTGGAAGTAGCAATTTTTTTTAACAGATTTCTGAGAAAATTATCCCTGTTGTAAGGACAAAACAAGTAGGCTGGGCTGAGAGTCCAATTTGGAAGAAATAACAATGAATACAACACATAATGGCTTCTTTGAATCAATGGACTGAATGGAGAAGAAACGCATATTTGGACTTTTCATAGAATAGTTTAGATGCTGTGGTTATAAATTTCTGTGTGCTTATACGATTGTTTGAGTGCTCCCCTTGTTACTGTGTTTATCTTTGGGTTTTAAGGGTGTTTTAGGAAGGTAGGACCTCAGGGGTGGAAGCAACGCAACAGTGGAATTTGATACAACACTCACTGGTGAGGTGTATCGGTATTATTACTACCTTTTTGCTGGTGTTGTAATAATCTTGAGGTCTGAGGCATGAAATTATGTCAAACGTAGGCACACTGTATAAATTATGTCAAACGTAGGCACACTGTATACGGGTCGATGGCCTTCATTAGTACTATTAGAGTGGATTGATCCCCTTCTAATTATCAACATTACATGTATTCACTCTTGTAACCAGATGGCCTTTGAGGCTATGAAATATAAACAAAACACTCAGGTGGTTGATTATGAAAAATATGTAATGCATGTGCTATTGAAAGACCTTATTCAAGCTGACTCCAACTCGGCGGTCCCCCCCATCACATAATCAACAACCTGAGTGTTTTGTTTATATTTCAAAGTCTCAAAATACATCTGGTCAGTGAGTTTATAGAGGAAAACATATTTACTCATCGCCTCTCATCGCGCTTTTCACCCCACAATGTGCCAATGACACACATAAAGAGTGATGTTTTCATTATAACTTAGACCATTTATCGGGTCAACGATGTTACAGAGAACGTATGCAATGTTGATAAAAAGAAAAGTTTATGTATGCTTCACTGTTCTCTATTTCTTTTTCTAGAGGAGAACAGTGTTTTCTCCAACACTCACAGAGTGAACATGCCTGATGCATTCCAAACCAGGGTATAGTGTCCCGACTGGCTCAGAAAAGGGACCCAGCCAATCTAATGGCCCTGATGAAAGCCAAAGACCTGTATAGGCGCAAGTAGTCTGAATCATGTTGACCTGATAAGTATGTTGATGTGAAGGGCGCATTATATATCTTTAAACACATCTCATCTCTTTTTTAACCTTACCCATGGCCATATTTTAATAAACTCCTGTTGCCTGGAGACAGGAGGTAATTTTAGATCACTACCTACTTGTTATTGATCCTATACTGTCTCTTTGCTTTGAGAAACCACCTCCTGGTAGAAGGAAGACCCTATGGTGATGCTACCAGTTACTAGTACGCCAGTGGACACAAGCCATTGCCTGAAAGTAGCGGTTTAGGGTCCAAAAATTTATTTTTCAAAGAGACCCCTGTGCGATACAACCTGGTCCCACTCTTTTTGATACTTGACAAAAAAAGAAGATTAGTCATGTCTTGGAGAACAGCAGGTGCACCTATGATTGCCTGTTAGAAGGGCAAACTACTCAAGTGGGCAGAAGCAGAAAGCACAGCATTAACAAAACAATTGGCATGGAAGGAGGTGCGAGTCACATAACAGGATGCAATTATATACTCAAAAAACTAACTAGAGACATTGACAACTGGCCCCTCTGGGTAGTAAGTAAGGCCCTAAATCAGACTTAATACACAGTAAAAAAACAACGGGAACAAGACACACTTCACGAACACCCAACATAAAAAAGATACACAGGACTTCACCAAACTTGAACGAGATGTACTCACAAGTTATGTTATTCTGGGGATTGGAGCCAAAACAGGAAATAGTGAGAAATCAAAAGATGGAGACCGCAGAAAAGTTGGGCATTGGTGGGGGCAATATATCAGAATAGCATTCATCAAGTGTCTCAAAGATTGTAAGTGGACATTAAATCCATTATTAAAACTACAAGGAAAAAGCAAAATGTTTATGATTGCTGTGTGCTTGTTGTCACAAACATTTCTAGGCGTTGGTACATAAGCAATTTTTAGTGAGATTCATCCATTGGGAAATTCTTAGGGAGGGAGCATGGAAATGTCAAACCGGTCTTTGGGTCCACCTTTCACAGCAAATTAAGTTTATCTATTATTTTATTAATTTGAGAGCTGGAGGAGGTTATATAGCGTTAAACACCACCTAAAGTAGCCTCAGAGCACAATTGACAGATAAAATCAGTATAAATCAGCAATTATACTGACTAGTCAGTAGTGAAGTTGTAATATACTGAGAATCTGAAGGGCCTTGAGTGGAGTTGCTGGTTTTTAGGCGTCCAACAAATCCAAGCCTTAATACACAAATGGCCACCTGCATGGACGCGAACAATAGGTTTGGTAGAACAAGCATTTGCAATGCAATAGGTCTCGCATTTGCAAAGTTTTAAGCTATTGCCATTGTAAATGGCATCGTAAATGGCAATGCCTTTTATTTATCTGTTTTTAAAACCAACACATAGATAAAAGGTTTGTTATTTACAATGCCAGTAGCTGAATACCATTGCATGAGAGAGACACGTAGAGCCCTGCCAGTGCGCCTCGATGTTACCCTATTATTGTTGTACTGGAACGAGCACCTGAGTTCACACTTGCAACACTCCTACAATTCCAGTAATGAAACAAGAACACTGTACCATCCCAGTCCTGAAGACCCGCTGTGTGTTCTGCCAGTGGCCCTCAATCCTGAGCCTTGCTATTGTACTTATGAGGCTAATTCACAGCTCTGCCAGCGTGACTGAACCCTGATTTGCGCCACCCCTGCTATTCCCACAAAGACCCACACGCAGCTGTCCCAGTGGATCTCAATCAATCCTGGACTGCAGCCCCCCCATTTGATTCCAGCTCTGAGACCATAAAGTGTTCTTCTAATGCACCTCCTTCCAAAACATACACCCCTGACGTTCTATTATATTCAGCTCCCCAAGTGTACCTGCAGCTCTGAACCCACATGTTGCTCTTCCAATGCATCTCACTCGTAACTTACACCACCCCCTCCATTCCACCTAGTTGAAATACAGTCTACCTGCAGCTCTGAGATCACACGCTGCTACAGCTCCCCCAGTGCAGTGTACCTGCAGCTCTGACCCCAGACGCTGCTCCTACAATTCACCTCCTTCCTAACTTACATCACATCTGCCATTCCATCACATATAGCGTCCCAGTGTATCTTCAGCTTCGACACCACACACTGCTCTTTTGAGACACCTCACTCCTAACTTATCGTGGCAGCACAAGAGAACTTAAATGGCCAAGACACATAAGGCCACAGCTGGGTGAGCTGCGAGGAGCAGGCACAGACGAGTGTCCGATGCTCCGAGGCAGGCTGCAGCATAACCTGCCTTCTCTGTCCCCTGGCTGCGCTGCTGTGCTGGAGACACATGACTGATTGGGAGGGGGGAGCTCAGAAACGAGAATATAGAAAGTGAAACCAGCAACGGCATCGCTGCTGGTTGATGTTTGACTCGATCCTGTTTGGGAGGCGGGAGGGGTATTACTAGCATGCAAGTATTACGGGCGCTGTAATGGGGCACTTATAAAAACAAGCAAACATGCGCACATGCATGCACACAGTCACATATTCATAGATTATACACACACACACAAACACTCAAACATGCATGTATAAAGGACAAGATTCACACTTAACAGTCATTGTGAAATAAGTATCTGCGGCATGCAGGGGGTGAGGCCGGGGATATCCAATAGATGAATGTTATAGGTTAAAGGCTGTGGTGGAACAGGTGAAGAGAACCATTTCATACGTCGTGGCACCTTACACTGACCCCTCGGGTGGCCTTACCATGAAAGTAGCTGCAACCCCCTGTGCAGGACAGAAGAATCGACATCATCTATTGCTTGGACTCTTTCAACAACCTCTGCTTTTCCCACGCGGTTGTGAGTCCTTACTGTCCCGGTGTCTTCACAGCTCGCTGAGGTGTCCCCTTTTGGCAGGGCCCGGCGCCCCGTTGGCTGGGACGGCTGTCTGTAAGCCTTTTTCCCACAGCCTCTGGGAAGCGGGGCTGGAGGAGCGTTGTGGTTCATCAGAGCTCCCAAAACTGCGGGCAGACAGGCAACAGGAGCTGTACAGGGGCATGTTTAGCACAGAGAAGCCTAGCGCTGCCTGCATGGCCCGCTGAGGAGTCCGAGAGGTGAAGGATGGACTGGGGTCCGACACCTTAGCTACTGGAAGGGAGCTGACCTGGCCCGGGTAGTGCTGTCCGAAGTGTCCGCGGCATGCTTGACACCCGTGGGCACCATATAACGGACACTTTCCCCTCTGGCTGCGAAGAGCGGTGGCAGCTGCTCCTCGTCCTCGCCTAGCCTGTCAGCCTTCTCCTTGGGCTCCGAGACTCTGTCCAAGGGTGGCGTGAAGCCCCAGTCTGTGCAGGTTCGTCGGACGCAGAGGACCGTCCGGGACCAGAGCGCAGGGTCTGCGGGGGAAGTTCGGAGTCTGGTCACGGCACCGGAGAGCCGCCTGACCGCAAGGGAGTGCCCTGCTCCTTCGTAGGAGAGATAGGGAGAGGGGAGGAGACCGCAGGGAGGAGCTAAGGGAGGGACGTGAGTTAAGAGGGTGGGGCACTGCTGAAGCCGAGGACGGGGCAGCGGCGACTTCCTGCAGAGGAAAGTTAGCAGCTAGGACGGGAAACGAGTCGACACCGAAGACATAGAGGAGCACCGCGGCCCACGAGACAGAGAGCGGAGCATGGAGAGGCAGGTAGGGAAAGGACCTGGAGAGAGCCTTAAGCAGAGGCTGAAATGCCAGAAACCGGTCCCCGGTAGCTTGTCTCCTTTCTGGTGAAGAATTGGCTTGGTAGTTTGGTCTGCCCTGTTCCCATGATGCACTGGGCCAGGGACAGACTAATTTGCATATAGCCAGGTTCTGAGCTGGGATGGGGCAGTGAGATAAATAACGGTGATGGATCAAGCCCTGATCTTTGGACTGGGTAAGAGTGGTCTGCTTAATTCAGACACTCTGTTCATCACCACCCCCTTTTCTGTATCGTTTTTGGCCACTATAGGTGTGGCAGGGTATACTCAGACATGAGTCCCTTTCTCACTGCTCCATCAGGATTCAAGCAAGCCGGGCCGAAGAGGCTGAAATGCCAGAAACCGGTCCCCGGTAGCTTGTCTCCTTTCTGGTGAAGAATTGGCTTGGTAGTTTGGTCTGCCCTGTTCCCATGATGCACTGGGCCAGGGACAGACTAATTTGCATATAGCCAGGTTCTGAGCTGGGATGGGGCAGTGAGATAAATAACGGTGATGGATCAAGCCCTGATCTTTGGACTGGGTAAGAGTGGTCTGCTTAATTCAGACACTCTGTTCATCACCACCCCCTTTTCTGTATCGTTTTTGGCCACTATAGGTGTGGCAGGGTATACTCAGACATGAGTCCCTTTCTCACTGCTCCATCAGGATTCAAGCAAGCCGGGCCGAAGAGGCTGAAATGCCAGAAACCGGTCCCCGGTAGCTTGTCTCCTTTCTGGTGAAGAATTGGCTTGGTAGTTTGGTCTGCCCTGTTCCCATGATGCACTGGGCCAGGGACAGACTAATTTGCATATAGCCAGGTTCTGAGCTGGGATGGGGCAGTGAGATAAATAACGGTGATGGATCAAGCCCTGATCTTTGGACTGGGTAAGAGTGGTCTGCTTAATTCAGACACTCTGTTCATCACCACCCCCTTTTCTGTATCGTTTTTGGCCACTATAGGTGTGGCAGGGTATACTCAGACATGAGTCCCTTTCTCACTGCTCCATCAGGATTCAAGCAAGCCGGGCCGAAGAGGCTGAAATGCCAGAAACCGGTCCCCGGTAGCTTGTCTCCTTTCTGGTGAAGAATTGGCTTGGTAGTTTGGTCTGCCCTGTTCCCATGATGCACTGGGCCAGGGACAGACTAATTTGCATATAGCCAGGTTCTGAGCTGGGATGGGGCAGTGAGATAAATAACGGTGATGGATCAAGCCCTGATCTTTGGACTGGGTAAGAGTGGTCTGCTTAATTCAGACACTCTGTTCATCACCACCCCCTTTTCTGTATCGTTTTTGGCCACTATAGGTGTGGCAGGGTATACTCAGACATGAGTCCCTTTCTCACTGCTCCATCAGGATTCAAGCAAGCCGGGCCGAAGAGGCTGAAATGCCAGAAACCGGTCCCCGGTAGCTTGTCTCCTTTCTGGTGAAGAATTGGCTTGGTAGTTTGGTCTGCCCTGTTCCCATGATGCACTGGGCCAGGGACAGACTAATTTGCATATAGCCAGGTTCTGAGCTGGGATGGGGCAGTGAGATAAATAACGGTGATGGATCAAGCCCTGATCTTTGGACTGGGTAAGAGTGGTCTGCTTAATTCAGACACTCTGTTCATCACCACCCCCTTTTCTGTATCGTTTTTGGCCACTATAGGTGTGGCAGGGTATACTCAGACATGAGTCCCTTTCTCACTGCTCCATCAGGATTCAAGCAAGCCGGGCCGAAGAGGCTGAAATGCCAGAAACCGGTCCCCGGTAGCTTGTCTCCTTTCTGGTGAAGAATTGGCTTGGTAGTTTGGTCTGCCCTGTTCCCATGATGCACTGGGCCAGGGACAGACTAATTTGCATATAGCCAGGTTCTGAGCTGG
Source organism: Lissotriton helveticus (assembly GCF_964261635.1). Lineage (NCBI taxonomy): Eukaryota > Metazoa > Chordata > Amphibia > Caudata > Salamandridae > Lissotriton > Lissotriton helveticus. Next base: position 1,351,556,188 of record NC_136059.1, on the reverse strand, counting down.
GATGGGGCAGTGAGATAAATAACGGTGATGGATCAAGCCCTGATCTTTGGACTGGGTAAGAGTGGTCTGCTTAATTCAGACACTCTGTTCATCACCACCCCCTTTTCTGTATCGTTTTTGGCCACTATAGGTGTGGCAGGGTATACTCAGACATGAGTCCCTTTCTCACTGCTCCATCAGGATTCAAGCAAGCCGGGCCGAAGAGGCTGAAATGCCAGAAACCGGTCCCCGGTAGCTTGTCTCCTTTCTGGTGAAGAATTGGCTTGGTAGTTTGGTCTGCCCTGTTCCCATGATGCACTGGGCCAGGGACAGACTAATTTGCATATAGCCAGGTTCTGAGCTGGGATGGGGCAGTGAGATAAATAACGGTGATGGATCAAGCCCTGATCTTTGGACTGGGTAAGAGTGGTCTGCTTAATTCAGACACTCTGTTCATCACCACCCCCTTTTCTGTATCGTTTTTGGCCACTATAGGTGTGGCAGGGTATACTCAGACATGAGTCCCTTTCTCACTGCTCCATCAGGATTCAAGCAAGCCGGGCCGAAGAGGCTGAAATGCCAGAAACCGGTCCCCGGTAGCTTGTCTCCTTTCTGGTGAAGAATTGGCTTGGTAGTTTGGTCTGCCCTGTTCCCATGATGCACTGGGCCAGGGACAGACTAATTTGCATATAGCCAGGTTCTGAGCTGGGATGGGGCAGTGAGATAAATAACGGTGATGGATCAAGCCCTGATCTTTGGACTGGGTAAGAGTGGTCTGCTTAATTCAGACACTCTGTTCATCACCACCCCCTTTTCTGTATCGTTAAGCAGAGGGAGGACAGTAAAGTACAGAAGGGGAGGCGAGAGACGCCGAGGGAAGGATGCAGGCGAGAGAGACGCCGAGGGAAGGGGACACGAGAGAGGCGGAGGGAAGGGGGCACGAGATAAACAGAGGGAAATAAACGTCGGAGGGAAATAAACGTTAAAGACACTAACGCGGCATGGATGCGAGCCACTGCAGCCAGTTTCACTTTCATTCATTGAAGAGCGCGCACCAGGCAGGGGATGTGCACGGCGCCGGCTGGGCGTGCGCGTGCACGCAGTGTAATCCAGCCAAAGAGAAGCTCGTGGCAGTTTCTTGTCCTCCATTCCCCCGAGTCAGCTAGCTATAGTTCTCCACCTGGAGATTCCAGGCTCGACCTAAAAACTGGGTTTTTATGAGTTTCCTGAATTTCAGAAAGTAATTTTCCAGTCAAAGATTCACTGGGAGAGTTCCCATGGGATGATCCTGGTGTTTATGTGTAGGGTCCTGCCACCAAACGTCTTGAGGAGGCGTGACTAAATTGAGAGAAAGCTGTGGTTCCTAGATCGAAGAATTCGAGCTAGATGATACGGAAGAAATAGCTTCCACAAGTACTGAAGGGACCTGCCCTGTAGAACCTTATGGACAAGTCAGTGTTCTGAACATTGCTTTGTCTTCTTTAGGGGGCTGGGGGAAGGGGAGGAGTAGAGGGCTTTGAGTTTTATAGCGGGCTTGATATGATTGCAGCAATTTGGTCCAAATAATAGCAAGTCAACTTGGTTTTGAACCCACTGGAGTTTGGCAACTGATTTAATGGACAGGACAATGTACAAGCTTTGCAGTAGTCAAGGCAGGCGATCATAACAGTGTGAAAAAAACCTGCAATTTTAACTGACATTTGCTGAGGACAGGCCTAAGGCGAATAATGGAGTGGATGGAAATAAGGAAGACAGAAAAAGCTGACCACAGTACATATTCCTCAACTCAACATTCCCCTCCCATCCCCTAGTCACCCGCAAGCAATAGTATTGCACCCACCCTGGTCATAAGTCCAAGATGCAAAAACAACAGTTGATGGACAGAATGCAGAACAATGTCATACATTCACCCCACTGGAGTCAAGTTATCCTGGCAGATAGCCAGAAACCGGTCCTAGGATGCTTGATTCCGGTCCAGGGAAGACATGGCTTGGCAGTTCGGGCTGGACTGTTCCCATGAGGCACAGGGTTAAGACTGATTTGCATATGGCCATGTCTGAACTGGGGTGGCGTGGTAAGCAAAACAACGATGGATTAAACCAAGATCTGTGACTGGGGGTGAATGTTTTGCCAATGTACAACATTCCGTCCATCACCTTGTGTATTTTGCCATAAGTCCAAGATGTCCATCATAAATGGTGCTTGCATTGCCTGGGATAGCTCTTTCACACTAATGTTGATCATTGACGACATGTCTATACCAGCATACTTAAGGGCCACCAAACGGGACCAGTGCCACCAAATAGGAAAAAAGAACATGCATTTGCAATGCAATATGTCTCGCATTAGCGAGAGTTTAGGCTATTGACATTGTAAATAACAATGCCTTTTATTTATCCGTTTTGAAAATTAACACATAAATAAAAGGCATTGTCATTTTAGCTGCCAATAGCTCAAACTCTTGTGCGTGCAAAGTCCGATTGCATTGCAAAGAAGCGGCCGCCATTGTCCCAGGCTGCTTGGTAAGTGAAAGCCCGCATGATGTGCTGAATGTTGCAGGCTAGCACGTTGTGCCTGCAGTAGGACAAACCCTATTAACTAGTTTACCGCAGCGATTATTTCGCCGCAGTGCGGGCGTTCCACGGAGTGGGTGGGCCGCGTCGTCCGCTGGCCGTTCGCAGCACCAGCGAGGTAGTGCTCGCGATGGCCAATGGGAGCACGGAAGGGATTAAAGAAAATAGTGCTTACAAACTAAATAAACCATCCAGTGTAACAAGAGAAGTAAAAGGGCAAGTCCTCATGGGAGGGTACAAATGAAGACAAGGCGGTACTAAGGAGGGACTAACAAGCCCATTAGTGAATCAGGAGCCAGTATTTACAAAGGACAATGACACAAGCCAATGAAAAATATGGGTGGGGAGTGGGTGGGGCTTCAAGGCCATACTCTAATACAGCCCAGGATTGATTGACCTAAAAAAAAAAAAAAAAAAAAAGTGTGATGGCCTGGGCCTCAGTCATCCCTCTGAGTGCACTATGCAATCTTTAATCAAAGCAAACCGCAAACCCGAAACTCCAAACAAAGCTCAGTGCATGTAGTAGAAAGTAAATACATTGCTTTGGCAGGGCGAGGTGCTGCACGGAATAATGGTTGTGGTGCAGGCCCAGGCGGTGTGCGGGACCCCCAATGTGTGAACTGTCCTGTAAGAGGACAGTTGCCGAAGAAAAATGCCGAAGAAAAATGCAGGCATATTTTAAATGGTATTGCGTTTTTCTTCAGCAAAATTCCCCTTACAAGAGCGGTGGACCACTATCCAATACAATACTACTTTGCCATTAGCTAGTCTAGTAAATGCATAAGTACTGCATTGCAACTTTGTATAACGCTTAATACCCCAAAATGTATTAGAATTTGAGACATAAATCCGACATCATCTTTTGAAAGAAATAAAGGAAGAATAAAGAGGGGGGACAGAGTTATGCTATGTTGTCGTAATTTCTTCATGGTTTACAACACAACTTTTGTATGCAGCAGACTGTTTTTGTCAATGGCATAGCTTACACAGCTATCCTGATTTGGATAAGGTGTGGCTAATACCTGAGAACAGGTAAATTCCAGATGGCTAAGTATGGAAAGAATCAACAATAACCCTCTAAACGATGTACAGTGTTTTGAAATGCATGTTTTGCAGCTGCTGCTGTAGTTACTAACAGATAACGAGTTAGTGTAGCCAAGACTGATCAAACCTCATTCATTTACTTCATGTTGCTTAGATCTCATGGTAAGGGGGCATTTCGTGTTGAACTGACTGGCACTAATGACTTCGGTGGGGGCATCAGAGCACCACCATAGTAAATATGGTGGACTACTCCAATTATTTCCAGACAGTGTTGAATTTTACGATGCTCTTCAGCAGCCTGGTCTGTAATTCCTGTTATATGAATATGAGTGCCTGCTTGTGTGATTCCGGCAATTTCAAGGGTCAAATTATGCCACGGACATCTGGCCGTCACTTCCCCAGCTGCTTCGTAGGGTTCAGAAGTACACATGACGAATTTTGCATTGAGGGGAGGGACTGGAGATTTAATTTCCCACAAAGACCCGTTGTTTTCTGTTGGGATGAAGGAGCCAGGGTACGTTTACGCTGTTTGGGCAAAGCATCTTTTGTCAAATAGAAGTGAATATTGCTATTATCAATTATGTAAAAGGGTACTGAGATCTAGGTGAACCTGAGTGACTGTTACCTCCGTCAATGACATTGTGGAGGGAGGGAGGGCTGCTACTGAGTAAGAGAATACTGATGTGGTGTTACACCACCCTCTCATTTCACCACCATGTGAATGCAATCACCTCAGCTATCTGCTACACCTTAAAGATCCTGAGGAAAATCTTGCCCTTTATACCACCTGACCTACAGAAAACAGTGGTTTCGGCATTAGTTCTGTCAAGGCTGGACATCTGCAACGGCCTTTGGATCTGAATTAACAAAGCCCTCCTTGTCAAAATGCAGGTCTTACAGAATTCAGTCACCAATCTGCTATTTAAACTACCAAAATATGCTTCTGCAAAGGCGGCCCTTAATTCTCTTTACTGGCTCCTGGTGGAACAAGCATTTACAATGCAATGGTTTTGCCTTTGACAAAATTAGAGCCATTGGCATTGTAAATGTCAAAATTTTCACCTATGTTTTTTTTTGTAAAACATAAACAAATGGCTTTTTCGTTTACTAGTAAATAGCTTTATGGTTACGAAATGTGAGACCTATTGCATTTGCACTTCTACACACATAGGTATATGTACACAGAGCTATACACACACACACACAGAGCTCCTCCTCTACACACATTGACAGGCTTTGTATACACAGCTACATACACACACAGCTACAGACATGCACAGTTACACACACACACACACACAGTATTATACATACATAGCATCACACATACATAGCATTACACACAGACAGCATCACTCAGCTCCTGGACACATCTGCACACATACACAGCTACAGACCCACACATACACATAGCATAATACACATATAGCATCACACACACATACACAGCATCACTTAGCTCTTGTACACATAGCTGCACACATACACAGGTACGCACAGTCCGTCAGCCTGCACTCACAGCCTGCACTCAGTCTCACAGGCACGAAAACGGAGGCACAAGCAGGCAACAGAGTCACGGCACGAAAACGGAGGCACAAGCAGGCAACAGGGAGACACGAAAACGGAGGCACAAGCAGGCAACAGGGAGACACGAATTGTAACTTTAAATAAAAGCAACCTTTTTCACCGATGTGTCTGTGTGTATTTATTTATTTAATTCTATGTCCGTGTGTCTCTGGCATCTTTCTTCGTTACTAAAGTCAACAACGTATAGATGAGTTTAGAAAAGACTGGTTATATTTAAACAAACACATCCCAATAAGTGCGCACGTCGCAGTTTATGAAATTAGAATTTCAATATTCAGTCAAATAAATGCACCAACCTCCATAAGGCGCTATGTGGAGCCATGTTTTCTGGTCTCTAGTAAACAAAGGCATCGTGTTGTGGCCCAACCCTCGGCTTATGTGGATTATTTTATAATTTACCTATTTTTTTATAATGTTACACTCCCGACCTCCATACGGTGCTGTATTAAAAGCCATGTTTTGGGTTCAGACGAGACGCTCCTGCTCTGGTGTGAAATTATAAATATAAATATTCAGTAATGTCAATTTTCGGTAAAATATAAGCACACCAATCTCGTAAGGCGCTTTAAAAGTATGTGTTTGCTCCTGTATACACACGCATCAGCCAGTTACAAAGGGGCTGATGTCTAACGCTCCGTATCGAAGATTTAGTTATAAGATATATTCAACAATGTAAGTGCGCCACCCTTCACTAGGCGCTATTAAAAGCCATGATTTGTATCTCCTTTTAGAAAGAAGCCTTTGACGTACATACGGGCAGAGAACAGAAGCCGCAGTTCTTGTATGAAATGATATTTTATAAATTAAATAACCTCAGAACAGCAACAGCGCAGCTGAAAAACAAAATCATGATGTTGCGGTTCTTGTGTACAGAAGACTCGGACATACATAGGAGCCTGGAGTCCCAGGCTTCAGTAATGGGGTCCTCCAGAATTTAAATATATCATAATATAAGCACGGAAACGGCCAGAGGCGGTGTACAAATATGCCCGGCTCCTTATACACAAGCCTCGAATTACCCCGACGATTAACACAGGCAGCCCACTACAATTTACTCTCTCGTCAGCATTTCGCCATACAGTTGAAATTGTGGGAAACCGAGACGCAGAAAGTCCCCGACGAGAAGGAGAAGCCATCCATTGCCCCCGCTGAACTCGAGAGGCGAGGCGCCGCAACCCTGCAAGCCAAGTCACTTGCAGGACTCGGGTAGAAAAGAAAATTAAGCGCGAGATTACCTATCATTTCGGAGCCATTTCTTCCACTCAACAGGATCATTATATGAAGAAATTGCGGCACAAAGCAACTCAGCAGAAACATTTTGACAAAAGCTCCGGCACGCTGAAACCACCGCAGAATCCCAATAGCCTGGGGGCAATGAAAGCAAATGACCTGAAAGGAACAATTCCTCGTGTTTGCCCACAGAGTAAAGCCAGATTCGGGGGCGTTCCCGGCTTTCGGCTGACGTCGCGTGACGTCGGCAAAAGCCAAAGAATCTCAGGAACGCCCCCGAATCTGGTCCGGCATTGACGGACAGGCCCCTCGTCCAATGGCTAGGCTCCATTTATGGAGCCAGCCAATGAATGACGAGGGCCGACCCAAACCCACACTACAGTTCTCATCAGGTTTTCGCCTGCGCGAAAAAGATGCGCAGAGCGCATCTTTTCGCCAGGCAAAACCTAAAAAGGGATCAAGTTTAAGGCACTCTGCATTGCCTTTAGGTCTCTGCACAACCAGGGCCCTGCATATCTGATTGACCTTTTCCTCTGGTACACACCTTCCAGAATGCTGCTGCCCTCTTCACACCTGCTAGTGGAAGTTCCCAAGGCACTACCAGACTGTGGAACCAATTGGCACTAGTCTCACTGAAAAACTCACTAGACCTGATATCTTTCAGGAAGGGTCTGAAGACTTGGCTTTTTAAGGCCTAGTCGCGGAGACTTGCTTCTTTTCCTTTTCCCTTTTATATTCAGTTTTTGTTCCTCATGGCTGGGAGGAGGTTGGACGTTAAGCGCCTAGACGCTTCTAGGTATTAGTTACGCTATATAAATATATAAATAAAAATAAATTAAAAACTGTTGCAAGTGCAAGCAGAACTAGGGGTGTAGCTTACTTCTCCATAGGCTAGAATTTGTTCTGGGATTTTTTAAATACGTTTTTATCCGGGAAACGGATAACTTTAGGATACGAAGTCTTGGGACCACTGCAAAAATGTCTGGTTAATGCGGAGGTGGAGCACAGAAGCCCGGTTGCCTTGCCTGGGTCACGTATCTCACAGCAGCTCAGCGCGGGGCCTAAACGTATTTCCTAAGAAGAACGTGTTGAGCAGAAAATCTCCAAAAATGAAAGAAGAAAAAAATCACAGCTCATCACCACACAGCCTACAGAGAGAGGGAGGGAGAGAGAGAGAGAGACAGAGAGAGAGAGGGAAAAAAATGAAACCGCGAGAAGAGGCAGCAGCCGTGCAACCACGGCCCCAGGGGGAGGAGGGAGGACAACACACACGGAGAGCAAACATAACACCAGCAGCAACATGCAGCTGGCACTGAACCTATCGCCGGCAGGCAGGCCTGTTCGTAATGCCACCTCCCCTGCTCTAGGAGTAAAATCTCGCCTTCGCCAGTCATTTACGGAGGATGCCACCAGATTCTGACAATTTGCAATTTTGCTCGTGAATATTCAGTTCTGTTAAAAGCTTCTGAACGAGCAGCCGTAGCATGCCCTCGTCCAGAGTACAAGCACGCGCCTCTGGGTCTAATTTTAGGGGACAGGCGCATCCTGTTTTTTTGCAGGAAATGGCGAAGCAGTCTAAATGCTCCCTGCATCTCTACTTTTAGAAAGTCAGCCTCTACAGCTGCCGCGTACACTATATACAATAAATTACAAATCTGTTTTCAAAAATGTTCACTGCTTTAATAGAAAAATATGCACACTGTCTACTTAATACGCAGGAAGTTAATGATACTGTGGCTCATTATACAAACCCCAGCATATCCTGCGAGTATTGCAGTGGGTACTAAATGTACACCGCAGGCAAGTTTTACACAAGTAATACGCAGTGTTAAAATGCAGATACAGGTTTATTCGGCTCAACAGGCTTAGTTGTTATTAATTTTGGAAAGATGAAAGGCTAAATTGGAATAAACCAGTGATCTGCCGGTTGCAGATTTTTTTTGCAGCAGACACATTGCCCTACAGAAGTCTCTCGATGGAGAGGGCGGGGTGACATCTCTATGCCCTGTGTTGGTTGTTCAAAGCAAATTATAATCCATGCATGGTTGCGGGGGGGGGGGGGGGGGGTTGGGGAGAGAGCTCAATGTCTTACTTCCCGGTGCTATGATAGTTTCACCCCCAAATATTTTGTGGCAGAGCCATTAATATACCTATTTAAGCTTTTGAATGCGCCCCTTCAATACACATTGCGATAAAGGAGACTTCTGGCCTGAGATGTGGTCTGGTTTCTTTAGACCCATAACCAGTTGAACCAGCGCATTCTGGGCTGCTTGGAACTTTCCAATCAGTTCCTTTTAATACTCGAATAGCGAATGTTACTAGTGCCTGGTCTGGAGTCGACTAGTACCGGCAGCACCTCGCTAAGACATATGGGGTATAGATACAAGGTTCACTTCGGCTTCTTCTTAGCTTTCGCCTTAAAACTGTGGCCTTTAGCTGCCTCCTAATTTGGCAAGAGGTGAGTTTTGGATTTGCCACAAAGCACACAGGAGAAGCCCTGTGACATGTAGCCACATGTCAAACGAACTGGGAGATATTTACTGTCTTTGACCCTCCACTTTGAAAACTATTACATTTTCCCATGAACATGTACCAAAGTATCTTGTATGGACTGCAAAGAGATATAGGGGGCACCAGATTAAATACTTATATGTAAATATTTCCAGTCAAAACAGGTGTGCCAGCTAGCAGCTCCTCAAACAATCCTCTACACAGGAATCAGTCAGAGTAGATGATTGAGGGCCTCGAGCATCAGAGCAGGTAACACACATCTATCCACTTTACTAGAGCACATCATACAGATTAAATGCTTCCATATACAATTGGTTGTGGGTTCCTGAACTCTCAGGCGAGTAGTACAACATGCCTACTTGGCTTTCCATCACAACCCTGGTAGAATAATGTTAAATCTCTGCACCTGGCAGTCACATAGCAATACATACGAGTGATACTTTTTTCTTTATTGGCCGTAAATTTCTTGATTGATATCTTTCAGCCCTGTTCTTATAATAATCAAGCACTCCAATATAGGTTAAAGAACAAATCAATTATGCTCACTGGTTGGTCTTCTCATAGAAGTCACTGTGACTGGCATTAGAATCACAATATAATAAAACCAGGGCCACTGGCATTATGCAGGGTGGGAGATTAATTATGCGGCAGGGTTGAGTAATTGTGCCAAGAAAAGAAAATTATGCAGCAAAAGGCTGCATATTTTGTAATAGGATTGCTTCATTATTTTGACATTTTTTAACTATTTAACACTATATGGGTATTGGTTACAAATCATCAGTAACTGTTTAACACCCAAATATACCAATAAGCAACAGAGAGGTTATCAGTCCAGCTTTGCAAAGGGCCTTCCACTGCACTGCAACACGTGCCTCTGCATTTATAGTAACTTTTGAAACGTTTGAGCTAGAAACAAAAACATTTTGGTTAAAATCTGAAGATTATGCAGCCGATGATGGATTATGTGGCAAATGCGGAAATTCTATAAATTATGCGAAAATCGCTGCGGCAGCACAATCGCATAATTCCGGTGGCCCTGGATGAAACACGCACAAAATACAGAGCCTGCAAATTAAATTTGGACTCGCAGGGTTCTTGCTTGGACTTTGTCATGTGGAGGGACATGTTAAATGACAGGGCTAAACACTCGCACACGGTGAACGGCATGTGCATAATATAGGGCATGATTATCACCACAACACTATAAATTACATTTTTGCTCTGCAACAAAGGCCGCAGCATTCTGCATTCACAGCACAATGAATACAAGCCAGGATTGACTCAGCATCATAAATCTTAATGGCGTACTATCGACTACTGGTTCCCGTCAATACGGCTCAGACAATCGAATATTTCGACCCTCCTAGCTTTCTGGAAAGGTGCCCCCTTTTCTTGATGAAAAAACTGGAGCTGCTCTAAAAGAGTTACACGAATATTATTAAATAAAATTAATTTGTAGAGCAAACACCACAAACTGAATTCCTTTACAGATACTTTGTTATCATTAGCTAACTTATCATACAAGTTATCCACCGCTGAAGGATGAATGTCTGAATCAACTACCTCGGGGATACAAAGTGCGATCTGCAAGGTACCACGCAGATCTTTGCAGCAGGAGCATTAACTTGCAGATTAAACATGCAATTTGCAGGCAAACCTCACTTACCACCTGAATTGTTACTGGGATAAACAAAGAGCTAACGAGGCAGAAGGGATCGCCAGCCAGCAACATCACTCAAACGTAAGATGTGCACTAGGGAGGTTTATGCACTATGCAAATAAGCACACGCGTAAACAAACGAGCAGCAGGCGCTTAACACGCCGAACTATTCCTGCATTTTATAAACTGTCTCGGACCTTAAAGGACCCTCGCAAAGAAGTGAAAAGGGTAAAGGCCCCCTTAATCAAATTAAAGCACTATAGAACAATTGGTATGTATGTCCCTCTTCCATCCACCACACCCGCCAGTACAACCGAGCAATGGCATTAACTAAAGACATCTTGCATCTTTACCACGGTTTCGACTGGGGAGACAGGATAAAAATATGTGGGTAGACTCAGAATGTCTATCTGTTACACAAAACGTGCAGAGACTGTTTTCCCAGATGAAAACAAAATGGTGATCTCGAAGTCGAGGGGAGATATTGGGATGCTGGTCAAATCAAGGCAGCTCCAAATTAAGTTTTGCACATGAATACAGGAGGGGTTTTATAGTGCATTCACGGAGGAGTTGTTCAGCTCCTCCAATCCTCGACTTTCTGTCAGCAGCAGCTTGCTCCTAAACCCCACCCACGTAGAAACAGAAAGGTCAGTGTCAAACTTCTGTCAAGAGTCATGACCCTATACAGCACTACGAGGGGCGGCCGACACCAGGGACCCAAGCAGATTTATTGGTTCTGTTATTGTCTATGTTTGCCCTGAATTTTCCTCAAACGCAGTACGTATCCGAAACAGAGGATTGTTGCTATAATTAGTAATTAGATCACGTCTCATATTTTCTGATTCATCCATGAATTCCTTAAGGAATCTAAAGCTGGCTCCGTCACCGTGTGTGTCCACGGGGCACACCGCAGCAGGGTTAAGGGCCACGGTGAAATCACACCGGCTGCCAGGTTAGCAGACTTTAGGGCCTGACACTTCTAGGGGTTCCGCACCTCCCCCTTCCCTCCGTACCCCGGGGCTACCTGGTCTCAATCACCCCCTTCATGGATGCGCCGGCCAGCAAGCCTGGACCAGCCTTTGTGCGGGTGGTGCCAGCAGGCACTGCAGAAGATCCCAGCCTTCTCTCCTGGCAGCTTTCCCTATGTGCAATCTGCTGTCAAAGACCACGAGCACTCAAGAATGTCATTTTCAGGGGGTCCCGGGCTGTGGCGCGCTCCTTCGCAGCAAACTGCTCCTTCAAGTGGCGTCAGAACTGTAGGACTAACATGGGAACCATACATGACAACATGGATATTTTAATGCACGCACATTCTTTTCTCAAAGGAACGCACAGCGTTGCAAATGCCCAAACACCGATATATTTAGGCATTTCAGTCTTTTTTTTTTTTTTAGCATTATCCGTCTTATTATTATTACTGCGGACTGTTTGCGTGTTGTCATTTTGACTCACCTGTTCGGGAGAAATGTCAAGGATCAGCTGCTGGAAAGGAAGCCGGGGTGATGAGGCAGTGGCAGCCGGTTTTCACCTCCTCCTCCCAGCTATGCTGCGGTCCTGGTGGGGGGAGGGGCCGCCGCTCCACAATCCCTTTGATTTTAAAAATAAAAACAAAAAAAACAGCCGCACAGGGTATTTTTTTTTTTTTAAACAAAAGGAAAAAAAATCGCTCCGGGTGCGTGGAAGGGCGGCTCGAGGCGTGGATAATAAATAAATAAAACCCCAGGGGGAGGGAGCAGGGAGGTGAGGCAGCAGCGGCAGAAAACGTCTTCCCTGTATTTTCCCGGTGGCTCTGCGAGCGCTGTCTTCTCTGTGCCGCCGTGGCCCCTAGGGGTGAGCAGCGGGGGCTACTCTTGCATTGAGACCCTCCATTTCGAGCCGGGCGAGAGAGCGATCCCGGAAAGTGAATGTGGTGGTAGGCTTTTCCTTGCAGCGGCAGCTGCTGGTGGCCATCTGTAATCTCCAGGCCCTCCTCCTGCCGCCTGACTGGTTGCTGCGCTCCAGCACTTCCTCTCTCCTCCTTCTCCTGCGCAGCGCAGCCAGAATCAGGAAATACCGGCCCGCGATTGGATTTCTCCGCAGTCAGTCACACGGCCTCGAAGCCATTCAGGAGGACAAAAACACTACTCCGCCGCTGTGATTTCCATTATTCCCGTTGGTTTCTTTCGCTGCTCGCCCGGCTCGACAGAAACTTCTGTATTTAGCTCTTTACTTGCTGCTGTTGTCCACTGAACGGTCTACCGAGAGAGCCCCCTCCTGGCATAACCCCGTGCCCTGTCTCCTAGGTCACTCTGCTTCACAGCCAGAGGGTAACTAGGTTCAGAAGGTGGGATACTACACTGTACCGTACCATATTGAGACTTCCCCACTCAGTCAAGATTATCATGTGCTCTGGGCGATAAAACAGTCGTATTCTTCAAAGAACCAGCAAAATATATTTTAAAGACCCACCATGGTTAATTACTTCACACGAAATTGAAAGTGGCAATAACAGTGTAGTTGTTCATATATTTTTAAATATTTGATCATTAAAATATTATGCAGCGCTTCCATAGGAAGCCAAGATCTATTACACCAGACTGTAAATCTGGTAACTCACTGCTATGACATAGCAATTGTTGATAACATAACTCCTTACCCACTGTTGCTAGCCTGTAAGCCCTTTCAGGCCAGGCTGACAGGGCTCCCTGAGATTATGGCAGTGCTGCTTGTCTACTTTGCTCTAGTCGATTTGATGTCCCTCAGAATCCCTCAATGAAAAACATTCCCGTAATTCAGTTACCCAACTATAATTCGATATTTATTTGATCACTATATAAATGATCTATGCACCAATCACTTAAAATGTCTAAATAGGGGGCGTGGCCAAGATGGCGTCGGAGTAGGACGCTTTTTCCTACCTCTCCGGCGCCGATCCAGCAAAGCTGCTGATAGCGCGGCACCTGGCGTCCAGCTCGGCCTCTAATCGGTGGCGGAGATCACCAGGACACGGCGGAGGAGCACGGTGCCGTCGGAGAGGAGTGGGGGCATCCGGAGTGGCTGTGGGACCGGCGGAGCTCTGCGGCCTGTGGATCCCCGGTCTAAATTAGCAGAGGCCGGCCCGGCGTGTCGCGGGGCCCATCGCGACGGGGGAGACTCTTTCTGCGCCCCGCCCCCGCCTGAGTCATCTTGCGGCAGCCGCCGGGGCTGCGGGCTGTTGCCGGAGGCGGTGAGGGGCAGCCCCGATCTCCGGTGTGCCTTGGGGGTACCGGCGAGTAGCGGCCCGGAAAGCGGAGGAGACCCGGAGCCCTCGGTGAGGGGCGGCGCCACTGTGCCCAACCGGGTTGGGAGGCATAGTCCGGTTGAGTGACCCCCCTGCTCTGGACAGGAGAGGTGCGGAGGGAGCCCGGCCTGTTGACGGGGCCCGACGAGAGACGTGTTGGGGGAGCTGCCGGCCCCTGTTGCAGCGGCGACCTGGCGACTGCTGCTGTGGTGGTGCAAGGCCCGGGCCCCTTCTGTAGACTGCGCGGCGCCGCTGGTGCTGTGGGGGTGTAGCCACGCGGCGGAGGGACCTGACCTGCGAGGAGAGCGGAGGCCCCGGAGCATCGACCCGGAGGGGTGGTGGAGACCCCGGGCGCTTCCCAGAGGCCGCATTCAACCGGACAAGAGCTGTTGGACTTGGCGCGTGGAGACGAGCGCCGGCCCGGAGGGGGTGCTAACAGTGGACCGGCGCTCCAAGCAGGGTGAGGGCAATCGAGGCGGGCGCGGCCTCCTACGCTGCTGAGGGGCCCTAAAGGCTGCGTTTGGTGCCAGACTGGATGGTGTGTGGGCCGAGGGGACTGCTGCTGCTCGTTACCTGTGCCCGGATTTCCAGAAGGGCTCCGGTCCTACGCTGTGAGCTGGTGCGAACTGGAGGTGCTGTTGGGGGTGAGTGCCTGGAGGTCCGGTGGTGATCTGAATAAGGAGCGTGACGACGCCCTTTTGCCTGGCTCGTCCGGCTGTCTGGTGTCTGGGCGCCGGAGATTCGCTGGGAGCCTCTGGCCTGGAGCGGAGTGGTGGACGCAGAGTTGGGCTGCCCGCCGGGGCCAACTATTACGCCTGCAAGCCCGGATCCGGGCTCTGCTTGGTTCTGGTGGTGACTGGTGGATCGTTCGCCCTGTTGCAGGGCGCCCGGCATTATGGCTAACCAGCCCCGCAAGGGACGCGTGGTGAAGGACGGCGCAGCTAAATCATCACAGCAGCCGGCGTCCCCCGGTGCCAGTGGGTCGCCAGAATGTCCGATGACGAGGCCCCGGCCACTAAGGCTTTTATGACCGAACTTTTTGCTTCCATCAAGGAGGACATCTCCGAGCTGCGGGCGCAGCTGGCCTCTGACCTCCGGGACGTACGGAGAGACGTTGATGGGATTGGTGAAAGAGTGGCGACTCTTGAGGACCATGATTTGGGCACGGCCAACGATGTCCACTTACTCCAACAAGACGTCCTTCGCCTTACGGAGCAAAACTTGGACCTGCAGGCACACATGGAGGACCTTGAGAACCGCTCCCGGCGGAATAACATTCGCATTAAAGCGGTGCCATGGGATGGCGAGTCGGGAGACCTGCGAGGCTATGTGAAGGAATTGTTTCTGCAGATCTTGGATGAAGACGATGTGACGGATATCCAGATGGACAGAGTCCATCGCGTTGGTTTGCCCAGGAGAGGGGGGGGGGCCGCCCCCAGACATCCTTGTCTGTGTTCATGACTTTCAATTGAAGGAGCGCATCCTCCGGAAGGCTAGGGCCATAAATTCGCTGCAATTTCGGGAACATCATCCTCAACTTTTTCAGGACCTAGCGGCATCTACACTTCAAAAGAGGAGGGATTTTAGACCGGTGACTTCCCTTCTGCGGGAACGCAACATCGCATATTCTTGGGGGCACCCCTTCAGGATCATCTTCAGGTGGCAGAATCGACTGATGCAGATACGCTCCCTGCAGGAAGCGAAGGAGCTCTTGGGTTTGGATGAGGCTGCCCCGTCCCAGGGGTCGAGTGCATCCCCGTCTCGGAGGCGACGTCGGACATCTTCATGGCATAGAGTGGGGTCCTCTCCGACGCGGGGGCGCCCGGACCGCGATGCCAGCCAGCAGGAGAGAGGGAGTGCAGTGGCTTCAGTAGCTTCAGCGACGGTGCCGGCGTCACAGGCCAGCTCCGGAGCGGCGTGACGGTGACTTGATAATGCGGATCGGCGCTGGAGGGGGCATGGACCCCCCCGGTCTGGGTGAATGGAAGTACTTTTGGAGAAGACTCCCCAGACCGTGACCTTGGGAGGAACCGAGATGGTCTCCCTACCCTGTCCCCGGAGTGGTCGGTGCTTCGTGACCTGTGGACCACTGGGACTGATGGGTATAATTTTCACTGTTTCTGTTCTGTTTACACTTTCACTGTTCCCCTTTTCTTCAGGGGGCGGTTGGTTTGAGGGGGGGAGGGGGTGGGAAATGTTGGTGGCGACTGGAGTGATTCTTGGCATGTACGGTGGGTCTGGTGTGGTATGGAAGTGGCGTGTGGGGGGTTGACTATGGCGCTGGGGGATCTACGGGAGGCGGGGGGTCGGGATGGGGAGGCGCGGGAGGGATCTAGGGGTCGCATGTCACTGTTCCCCTTGAGCGGAGGATGGCTGACTGTAGGGCGGGGGGGCCCGATGCTGTTTATAGAGAGTGTTGGGTTGTGGGACCATCATGCCGCTTAGTATAGGGACGTGGAATGTTAAAGGCCTGAACTCGCCGCAGAAGAGGCAGAAGGTGTGGAAGTATGTAACTGATCATCAGTTGGATGTTGTGGGGCTCCAGGAGACCCACCTGGCGCGTAAGGACGAGCTGCGCCTTCGTCATAAGGCGTTTCCCATCATTTATAGGTCTTCGGCGTCCACAAAGCATAGAGGGGTGGCTCTCCTGTTTCGTTCTACGCTGCACTTCCAGCCCCACGATGTCTGTAGTGATAAGGATGGACGCTGGCTGCTGGTGAAGGGGCTTGTTCAGGGGAGGCTTTGTACGTTTGTGGTGGTGTACGTCCCTAACGCTGGTCAGAATCAGTTTTTGCAGGGACTGTTGCAGCGGGTGGGGGACTTTGCGGAAGGGCACTTGTTCCTTTTAGGGGACTTTAACCTGGTATGGGATGCGAATGTGGATAGCTCTGGGGCCCGTAGGGTACAAACAGGGGTGTTTTCCCCCTCCTCGCAGCAGGTGGTTGGGGATCTGGGTCTGGTCGACAGTTGGCGCTTCTTCCACCCTGCCTCCCGGGATTACACCTTTTTTTCGCATGTCCATCAATCATACTCCCGACTGGACCACATTTTTATTAGCCAGGCGCTTAGGGGGGATGTCCTTGACTCCGTCATTCTTCCACTCTCGGTATCTGACCATAGTCTCCTGGTGCTTAGCCTCCGGTGGTCCTCACCTGGTGATGGGCAAAGGAAATGGTATTTCCCGGCATCGGTAGTGCGGGACTATGTCTCTAGTAAGGCACTGCGTAAGGCCATCAGGGACTTTCTCGAGCTGAACCCAGTGTCGGACACGTCGGTCTCCAACACTTGGGACGCTTTGAAGGCTTCCATCAGGGGCACTTGCTTGGGACTCAATGCAAATCTTAATAAAGCACGGCGCAAGGATAGGGAAGCTCTGGAGGCTGAATTGGCGGTCCTTGAGCAGGCTCACAAGCTTAACCCCTCTAGAGTTACCCTCCGGCCTTTGACCGCGGTTCGTGGGAAACTGAGGGCCCACTACAATAACAGGGCCGAATTGACGCTGTTGCGGTTAGGCAGGCAATCTTATTCTTGCGGTAACAAAGTGGGCAGACATTTGGCGAGGCAGCTGCGAGATAGGCGGGAGCGTGAGTATATCGGGGGGATTAGGGACGCTGCGGGTGAGCTACATCACCGGGACGAGCAAAAGGCAGCCATTTTTGGCCGTTTTTATGGAGACCTTTATACTGGAGACGAGCTGGACGCGGAGTCCCAGAAGCAGTATCTGCAGCGCTTACCCCTTCCCCAGGTGTCCAGAGAGTGGAATGAGGTCCTGGAGGCTCCAATTACCAGGGAAGAGGTACTCGGGGCTATTAAGAACCTGAAACTGCACAAGGCCCCTGGGCCGGACGGATACACTGCCGTCTTCTATAAGACGTTCGCCTCTGACCTTTGCGACTTACTGGTGACCCTCTTTAACGACATGGCTGAGACCGGCTCTTCGACGGGCTCCCTGGCCGAGGCGGTTATAACGGTCCTGCCGAAGCCGGGGAAAGATCCCACCCAGTGTGCCTCGTTTCGCCCCATAGCGCTCCTTAACTTGGATGCGAAGTTATACTCGACAATCTTGGCGCGTAGAATGCAGGATCTGTTACCTGCGATCATACACCCTGACCAGTCCGGGTTTATCAAGGGGCGCCAGACTCACGACAATACCCGCAGAGTTGTGCATCTCATTGAAAAGGCGGACAGGTTTCGCATCCCGGCGGTCCTGGTGGGGTTGGATGCCGAGAAGGCATTCGACCGTGTGGACTGGCGCTTCCTGTTTCATACGATGACGGCTTTTGGCTTTTCGGAAAAGTTCATTACCATGGTGAGGGCTAATTTTTGCAGTCCTAGATCTCGGGTGGGAATCAATGGCCACTTGTCTGCATTCTTCCCGCATTCCAGGGGTACTAGGCAGGGTTGCCCCCTTTCCCCTCTCCTGTTCGCGTTGAGCATTGAGCCCCTGGCGGTGGCGATTAGGGAACATGAGGGTATACGGGGCATTCCGTTCGCGGGAGAGCAGCACAAGATCACGCTCTTCGCGGATGACGTACTTCTTTCCATTGCTGATCCTGAACGCTCGTTGCCTTGTGTTAGGGAGACCCTGCTGGAATATGAAGTGGTCGCAGGCTTCAAGGTTAATTACAGCAAGTCGCATGTCCTGAATCTCACTCTATCGCCTGCGGATGCGGAACGTTTGCGCACTTTGACGCCTTTGGCCTGGGCTGCTGACTCGCTTGTCTACTTGGGGGTCCGCTTGACCCCCACTGTGGGCGGGCTATTCGCGGCTAATTTCCCTTCTTTGCTGGCAAAGACTAGAGCCGATTTGGACAAATGGAAACCTAAATTTTTATCATGGCTGGGTAGAATCCATGCTATAAAGATGGTCCTCCTTCCCAAATATTTGTACTTATTTCAGGCCCTCCCCATCCCTCTGGACGGCGACTTTTTTCGGCGCCTTAGAACGCAGATCTTGCGATTTGTGTGGCAAGGGGGCCGAGCGCGTTTGTCCTTTGCCTTACTACGTAGACCGAGAGTCGAGGGCGGGGTGGGGCTTCCTGCCCTCCAGCTTTATTACAAGGCGGCGCAACTGCGAATTTTAGTAGAATGGTCGCAGCAGACGTCGGAGAAGCATTGGCTCCATATGGACCGGAGTGTGGCGGGAAGGTCGGTTTGGGACCTGGCTTGGAAGCCTAGGAGGGACCGCCCCTTAAATGCGTACATAAGTACGCCTACAGGTACTGTCCTGAAGGTGTGGGATGCGCTGGTTGGGGACGATCGTTGGACTACGTTCCCCTCACCCTTCACGCCCTTGCACTTCAACCTGGCATTCCCGCCGGCTCAGCGAGAGGGGGCCTTCGATGCGTGGAGGGAGGGGGGATGTAGGGCTTTGACTCACCTGTTCCATGGTCAGGCCCCCCTCACTTTTGCGAACTGCGTGAGGGACTATGGGGTTCCCCAGAATGACCAATACCGTCATGCGCAACTGCTCCACTGGGCCACATCGCCGGGGGTACGGGAGGCAGCCACGCGGCCACCCTCCACTTTTGAGGCCTTCCTGCTACGGACGTCGGTGATGAAAGGGGCTATCTCCTTCATATATCAGCTCTTGCTTCGGTCGGCAATCTCGCCTAGACCTAGGTATATGGACCAGTGGGAAGAGATGCTGGGGAGAACTGTCTTGGATGCTGAGTGGACAGCGTTATGGCGGGATATCTCGAAGTTTAATCATTCACTTCACCTCAGGGAAGCCCACCTTAAGACTCTTATGCAATGGTATTTATGTCCGACCAGGCTTCATCGCTTCTATCCGGCCGCCTCCGATAAATGTTGGAGGGGTTGCGGGTTTTTTGGGGACTTTCGCCACATCTGGTGGGACTGTCCGGTGATTCGGCCATATTGGGACGAGATTCTCTCGCACATTAAGGAACTGCTGCAGTATCCCATTGAGGACTCAATGGCCTCTGTTCTCCTGGGTCTCCGAGACCCCGGCCTAGAGCATCAGACCAAAGCGGACAAGAAGATTTTGTGGCTGTGCCTGGGTGCTGCCAAGCTTACACTGGCAGCTGCCTGGAAACAGAAGGAGGCGCCGGCAATCTCGCTGTGGCACGCGCGCCTGTGGAAACTTCTGAGTTTGGAAAGAATGGCGGACGTCTTCCTTGGTAATTATAAGAACTTCCAATTCCAGTGGGGTCCGTTGGTGAAATTTCTGTCCAAGGGCTTACCATCCGCGGTCTGTCCCGCGTCCCTGAGGTCACTTCATTTATTTCAGGTCTAATTTTGTTGTCTGGAGGAGGTTTGGTTTGAGTGAGTCGCCACCGTGGGGGGAGGGAGTGGGTGGGGGGGGGGAGTTCTGTTTACTGGTATGTGGTTCACCGAGGAGCATGGCAAGGATGTCTGGCCTAGCTCTTTGGCCCTGCCGGACTATGGACATGTTGGCCCGGCTATATGTTGCGCTTGTTGAGAGACTACCGCCATGGGCACATGCCGAGCACTGACTTTGCTTCTGTTATCACGAATTTGATGCTCTGTGCTTTTGTTTTGCTCCCGGAAGGGTCTATCTCGAGAGGTACTGATTGCTTCCTGGTGAACTTCATATGTGTACTGTTATTTTGAAAATGAAAAATAAAAATTTTACAAAAAAAAAGAATGGGAAAAAAATGTCTAAATAGCTAAGGGGGAGATTGGGGGCGTGGCCAAGATAGCGGCGAGTGCGGACGCCAGCGCTAAGCACCGCATCAGGTCTGCCAAACGATTCTGTATGAAGCCCATATTCACCTGCCACAAGCAGCAGTGAATGCTGTGTGACAATCCCAGACATCGCGCCGACCCTTCACGACAGAACCCGGCTGCATTGGAGGCGGCGGATACTGACAAGCAGCGCGGTGACCTGGAGCGGCTGTGCTTGATGATGTGGCGTCCAGGCCTGGCTGGACGCTCGCTGTCGAGGATAGGCTTCAGTCCGCAGCAGTAAGGGACAAACACAGGTTTGTAGTTACTGGGCCAAGACCCCGAGCGGTCTTGCGCCCCTTTATTAAAACCCTCGGACGAGCCCGCCCTCAGAGTGCATGCGTGCAAGCCGTGCGTGAGTGGGCCAGGTGGCACCGTCACTACATCCCTCCAATCTTTTAGATACAAAGACCTTTTATATGGTTGTCTTCAGTCTCTCTTTATGCACCACGCAAAGTCTTTTAGTCTCTGGCTGGGGGCTGGGTTCGGCCGGAGACCATACCTCTGGCTCCGGGAGTTCTTCACTGTAACAGACCTCTCTGTGTCCCTCCCTCCCTCACTCACTCGGGGAACACGGCTCCAGAATTCTGAAGCTCTTTCGCCGTCATCGATTCTCTTCCGGCTTGGCATTGTGTGGGCCCTGGGCTGCTGACAGGGGTCTCCGTTGTGGCTACCCCTTCACTTTCCTCCAGGTTCTCCGTGGCATTGTCTGTTGACAGCGGCACGGTCACAACTCTCTTAAACCACAAGGCATTTCTTGTGACTACGCGAGTCCCTCGCATGGCCGATACCATGATGCAGTGCACATTGATGACCTCCCACACCTCCGGGTCATACGGGGTGCGATACTTCCACCCTGGTTATCGGTCCTTCACAACAACTCTGTCCCCAACTCGGATGCTCATCTGCTGCACCCTACGATCTTGGCTCGCCTTGTCATTAGACGCTTTCTTTCGGGCCTGGGCAGCCTCTTGATCCAACGCCGGGGGACTCCACGAGTGGTCCGCGGGAACGGTGCCTTTCGGAATACTAGGTGAGCCGGCGCATACTGGGTGGTGCAGTGTGGGGTTTGACGATAGGCACTGAGGAATTGCAGAGCACTGCTCAACATCTTCTCCTTTCTCCACTTCAATTCTGAGAGCTCGGTTCATCATTCGCATGAACCGTTCCACCTCTCCGTTTGCATGGGGCCACTGTGGCGTGATTTTCTGGTTCCGAATGCCCCACGAGGCCAGCTACTCTTGGAACTCCCTTCCCTGAAACGTCAGACCATTATCTGACTTGATCTCTTCAGGCAGTCCCATCATGGTGAAGACACGCTCAATGGTGGGCTTGACGTGTTGGAAAGCTGTTGACGACACTACTTCTACCACCGGGAATTTTGAGTGAGAGTCGACGAGAACCAGGTTGCTCCATCCGTCAGGAAACGACCCAACGAGGCTTACTTTGGTCCAAGGCTCCAGCCATGGGTCTTTTGTGATCACCGGATCGGGTGCCAGGTCACCCCAAATGATGTTGCAAGCGTGCCATGTGCGGATGACCTCCTCGACCATGGTGTCCATGCCCAGGAACCAGACCTTGCTCCGCAGCCTGGCCTTGGTCTTCGATACCCCTTGATGCCCCTGGTGCGCCAAACGGACCACTTTCTCTTGAAGGCTCCTCAGAATCAGAAGTGGGGTTCCTCGCCGCACGACTTCATGAAGACCCTCACTGAGTTCGCTCTGGACCTTCCACACTCTGTTGTTGAAACAGCCTTTCATCCGCTGTCAGTGAGCTGAAACCATCGAGAAAGAGACGCCAATTCCTGTTGGCTAACGTGGTCTTGACCTTGACGAGGCACTCATCAGATTCAGTTGCCTTCCTGATGTCCTCTAGCGTGAGAGCGACTAGGCATGCTTCGAGGGAGACCATCCGGACAAACTCTTCGGTGCAGTCTTCATCTAACAGCGTCATGGATGGCACTGGTGGACCGGGGTGCCGCGACAGGAAATCAGCGGGGTTGTTGACCCCAGGACGGAAGACTACCTCAAAGCGGTAGGCCTGCAACTGAACTGCCCACCTCTCGATCCGGGGAGGAGCAAGCCGAGACGTACAGTGAAGAGGGGAACGAGAGGCTTGTGATCCGTGACCTCTCGGAATTCATGCCCATTCAAGTAGAGATGGAAGTGCTGGCACGTCCATTTGATGGCCAGGGTCTCGCATTCTATCTGCGCGTATCACATTTCCGTTCCATTCAACGCCCTGCTGGTGTACGCAGTTGGGACCCATTCCTTAGACTTTGTCCCCTCCATCAGGACCGCACCCAGTCCTACGGGGCTTGCATCCACCACCACTTCAGTGCTCCGATGTGGTCGAAAGTACGCCATCACCTTGCTTCCTTGACGGCATGGAATGCCAGATCTTCCTTCGCGGGCCAGACCCATGGCTGACCAGACTTTGTGATGGTGCAGAGTGGCTCGGAGAGGGACGCCAGATTGGGAATGAACCGGCCACAGTACGTGGCCATTCCGAGGAAGCTCCGGACTTCGGTGGGCGACTTGGGCCTCGGGGCAAATCGTATGGCCGCCGCTTTCTTCAGGTCAACATGCAGCCCTTCCCTGGAGAAGATGTATCTGAAGAAATCCACTGACTCCTGAAAGAATGAGCACTTGGCTCTATGCAGGGTGAGTCCATGTCCACTAGCCATTGAAGGGTGGCCCAGAAATGCATGTGGTGCTCCTCCAGTGTCTTGGAGAACACAAGGATGTCGTTGCTCAAGTTTATTAGTTTATTACACCCTGCAGTCCCGTGAGCGTCTCCCTTATTGCGTTCTGGAACACTTCCGCGGCAGATGAGACGCCGAAACTCAGTCTCTTGTACTGACATAGTCCCACGTGAGTGGAGAAGGTCGTGATGTTCCTACTGTCAGGGTGGAGCTCCAGCTGGTGGTAGCCGGCATAGAAGTCGAGCTTGGTGAACCACTTGGCGCCATTAAGGTCGGCCACAATATCATCCATGGTAGGTGTGAGATGACGTTCTCTCTTCACGGCCTGTTTGGAAGGCGCATGTCGATGCAGAGCCGAATGGCACCCGGCTGTTGTGGTTTCGGGGCAACAACCAAAGGCGACACCCACAGGGAGGGGCCTGACACCTTCTCTATCACACCGAAATCTTCCAACTTATTCAGCTCTTCCTTCACTTGCGGCCACAAGTGAACTGGCACCCGCCAATGCCTTAGGGCCATAGGATGGACGTGCAGCTTGAATGTTTGCCCTTTTAGGCAACCCAGACCCTCAAATAACATGCGGAAGTCTCTGAGCATCTCAGGGGCATGTAGATCATATATCTGGTTCGCAAAGAATACTAACTCCAAGTCCTCCGCCATGTGACAACTGAGGAGGGTGCCTCATTTTCCTTCTGTGACATGAAACCTCGTGCTGAGACGATGTCCCTCGTTGGCAACCTCAACCTCCATGACTCCTCGTAAGGGAAGCAGCTCATTTCCGTCGTACGTGTATATCCTGCCTTGGACGGGAGGAGCGGCGGGTGTAGTGATAATCTCTCGTACTGATCACTGTCCATCTGGTTCACCGACGTTCCTGTGTCTATGAGGGCACTCACGGGAGAACCAGGTATGGTGATGGTGCACATGGGTGGTGGTTGGCGCTTTGTACCTTCACAGCCGACAAACGAGACGAAGAACACGTCATCGTCTTCGGTTCCCAGACTGAATCCTGGTGGGGTGTTGTCCACTTGCTCCGCAGGGTCCTCCAGCGTCAGCTGTCTTACCACCGTCATAGGTCCACGTGGGCCAGGGGCATTGCTCCTTCCTTTGCCACTGCTGCAGACCTTCACAAAATGGTTACGCTTTCCGCACTGGGAGCACATTTTTACTCTTGCAAAACACATGCACTTCGTTGGGGAGGTCTTGGGGGTCCTCTTGATTGAGCCGGCCATCTCTGAATCGTGTCCACTCTCTCTTCTTTGATCATGGGTGATCGCGTCGATGCCGGCTGCGGCTCCATTTCGTCCACGCGAGCGTTGGACAGCTCGCGGGACCTGGCGAGCACGAGAATCTTGTCCAGACTGATGCCCGGTTGCCGGAGTATCAGGTGGCATAGCGTAACTGACCGACACCCTTGAATGACTTGCGCCCTGATCTCCTCCCTCTGGTCCGGTAGCGTGCAGGAGCTTGCTAACTTCCTTAGGCAAGCATAAAAGACATCGATGATCTCGGCCTCTCCTTGCCGTGCCTGCCGGAGCTTGAACTGCTCGAAGTCGGGGTTATTCTGGGGGTCGAAATGCCTGTTCAAGGTTTCCACAGCACAGTTTTAGTCGTCGTCTGCTCCTCTGTGCTGCAAACAGGTATATATATCTAACAGGGGTCATGCCCAGCTAACCCTCATCTCCCTGAGCAAAAAACATCAACGATGTGGAATCAAAAGCAAGCCGTATTAAGGGATTAATAAAAAACACATTTATTTTCAGCCAGAGTACAATTAGTTACCCTGCTTCTCCCAAATCTTATTTAAAACATATTCATTTCTACTCTTTTAACTTGTGTACGTTTCAAGTGACGGGAAAGAACAATAAAGTCACAACAAACTACAACATATAAAGTTATCAAATATATACAATGTACACGTCTTTACACAAACATTTAAATCACTCATATATATGATACATAACATATATACAACATAAAACATATACAAATATCAAGAAATAAAGGATCCACAATTAGTTCCCCTACTGCGAACAAAACTAACTGAGTGAACACTCTTAATTCAGAGTAATACACTAAAAGGTAGTCCCTATGGCGCTTGAAGAATAACACCTCAAAAATTACTAAAGTGGTGCTTTATTTCTTTCTCGCAACTCTAAATGGTGGGACTCCTTTGTAAATGTCAACGCTGGCGCGGTCACGTTTCAGCCAGAGATTCCTTTTGGTTTCCTCAGGACAGGGGATATCAGTATTTCTGAGCAGAGCAATGGGCTCTCTTGAGAAAAACGCACACGGCTAGCAGGCACCTATCCCACTGCCGCCTGGCCAACACTGGCCAGTGGGCCCTTGCCACGCTGTGTTCCACTTGTAGACTATGTAATCAAGTCAGCGATCCAATGAAAGAAAAACTAGCAAGGGTACAAGCATTCAATACCTGTAGTAACGAGGTCCCGTCAGTAACAACCGGTACCAATCCACTCGGAGCAGAAATTTTCACAACAGCAACGTCTCAAATAGGTCATACAATTCGCCTCCTCCGTAGCACATGAGGAGCGACCTTTTCACTCAACCGCCTGTCTCTCGCACGCCCACGAAGTAGTGGTCAAGGCGGCCAGTCCAGGATTTCCAGAGCGCCAAGGTTTTTGACGGGTCGGAGAGGTCACTGAAGGGTGGTAAAGGGGCAGCCGTGGCCTGGCCGAGCGTGGGCAGGTGGGTCTACCTGCTGAGGAGGTGGCGGTTGCGACACCGGAGCAGTGCCCCCTCCGTTTGCGTCTTGGCC
The DNA here is from genome assembly GCF_964261635.1 of Lissotriton helveticus. Taxonomy (NCBI): domain Eukaryota; kingdom Metazoa; phylum Chordata; class Amphibia; order Caudata; family Salamandridae; genus Lissotriton; species Lissotriton helveticus. The sequence continues at coordinate 1,351,530,151 of NC_136059.1, read as the reverse complement.
GCTCATCCTCAGCCGTCAGCGTGCTTGCCGATGTTCGTGGTCAGTGATGTCAGGGTATGTTGATGGGCCCAGGTATGCGTAAGATATCAATGCCCTGCCGCTGTGGAGCGTGTGTGGCAAGCACACGGTGTCTGTGCTGTACTGTGTGGAGATGTTCACCGCAGGGGGTGCTCTCTTGCTGCCAGCGCTTAACTGGAGTTTCCTTGAGGGCTGGCTGTGGATCGTGGTGGGCCCAGGTATTGCCAGTCCTGTGCTGGTGAAAGACTTCCTCTTGCAGTGGACCAAGTTGCAGGGCTATGTGCTCCCGGTATGGCTGGCCCCTCCTTTCCTTTTCTAATTTATATGCTTTATTTATTGTCCTTTTTTTTGCTTTCCAGCGTCTGCCAGTCCCAGACTCTGCAGTCTGTGGTGGGGGCCAGAGGCGGTGGCCACGCACGTGTACGAACAGCGTGCTGCGGGGCCCAGACGTCCAGCACGCTGCAATGAGCGTGCACTTCACCTGCCGGCTCGACAACGTGATCGTGGGAGAGCGGCCGGGCTCTGATACCTCAGGGGTGTTGGCGAGACAACGCTTGGGCCGGAGCGACAATCACGGCCAGCACTGACGCGGGCAGGGCAGGGTCGGCCTCACCTTAGGGCGCTGCTCCAAGCAAAGATGACGGCAGGCCAGCAGCGACGAAGAGATGGGTGGGCACCCGCCAAGGATGCACACGCTGGTGCACCTGCCTAGCGCGGCCGGGCTCTGATACCTCAGGGGTGTTAGCGAGACTTCGCTTGGGCCGGAGCGACAATCACGGCCAGCGCTGACGCGGGCAGGGCAGGGTTGGCCTCACCTTAGGGCGCTGCTCCAAGCACAGATGACGGCAGGCCAGCAGCGACGCAGAGATGGGTGGGCACCCGCCAAGGATACACGCGCTGGTGCACCTCCCTAACATGGATGGCCACATGCTGTGCATGGTGGGCTCCCGCCGGGGGGTACACAGGGATCCAGCGGCACGGACCACACACGCCACTTAATGTCTTTAGCGGCAGCGACCACAGGAACCGGGGAGCAAAATCAGGTGAGGCCCACACGAGGCATGGGTGGGACCCGCCTCGTCACCAATGTGGCGTCCAGGCCTGGCTGGACGCTCACTGCGCAAGGCTAGGCCTCAGGCTTCAGTCCACAGCAGTAAGGGACACACACACAGGTTTATAGTTACTGAGCCAAGACCCAGAGCGGTCTCGCACCCCTTTATTTAAACCCTCGGGCAAGCCCGCCCTCGGGGTGCATGATAGCCGTGCATGAGCGGAACGGGTGGCACCGTCACTACAGATGAGAAGGGACCCGGCCGTGCGCACTCGGCACCAGCAGCTGCAGTGCATGTTGGCCCCTGCTGGTGAGTGAGCGGCGGGACGGGCGCTTCGCACTGTCCGCAGAGTGACCATAACAGAGGGACCATGTAGCTCGCTTGGCCCAGCCTGATCCGAGAAGCCAGAGACCTGCGGTCGCCACTGTCCGCAGGGCGCCGGGTACCGGTGGCTTCGCTGCCTAGCTGTTGCCGCTGTGTTTCCCTGCGGGCCCTCTGTAGCAGGCCAGAAGAATTGGTTGACCCCCTGTCGGTGTCATGATGGGCACAGAAGGTGGGCCGTGACACCAAATCCTGATTGTGGTACTTACATGCTGCTGCCCCTCCCCCACCCCGGGACTTCTCCCTTTTTCTTTGCTCTCATAGCGGCCAACACTGGAGGTCTTTTACTGGGACCCCAAATGATGAATGTCCGGTGACCCGGAGCCAGTGTTTCCCTAGCTACCAAGGACAGTGTGATCTGATTGCCACCAATACCTTAGCTTTACTTCCCTCCAAGTAATCTGCCACCTCGGTCTGCATCCTACAATACTTCTGGCGTAACCTTATCCTCACATGCCATTGACAAAGGGTGTACAAGTGATGCACTAAAGTCAATATTCACATAAAGGGCCTTAGTTGCGACACTAGTGTCAGACCACCAGACTAGTACGCCTTGTGACCCACTTGACTGCGTATGCTTGAGCTCTGGCCCTGCCTGGCTACGTCAAGATATCACACCCCAATTTCAATAGGTGCCAATTGTTTGGGGCTTGCGGATACGTTTCTCATCACTAGAGCGACGGGTCAGTCTCTTCCCAAGGAGCCATCATTGCCAGTGTAATCTCCCGCACAACTTCATACCATCAAGTCACAAAATGGGTAAACCCAGAACAGATAAGTCGCAACCCCTGCTGACTGACGTAACAACTCTTGCAACTGACACAGATAGTACCGCACAGTCTGCGGTCTCGAACCCTGCAGGTCATACAGATCATTCACACCGGTTCGAGGAACTAATGGCAGGGCATTCCGGGACGAATAGAAGGCAATTGCATGGAGCTCTATTTGGAGTCCTGCTTCTCCACGGATATCTAAAAGGGCACAATCTCTAAGTTCTTCTCAGTCGAGAGGGCACATAGAGTGCTGGGGCGGCCCCCACGCCCAGGCAACCCCCCTTGGCCTGTGGTAGCGAGGCTGTTCAATTACCGCAATAGGTACCACACCCCCCAGATAACCAGGGCCCATGGCAAATTGAAAAAGCGGCGGGGCACATCTATACGGACTATACACTGTCAGTGCATCGCCGTAGATCCTCCTACCTGGATGTCAAGAAATGCCTCCGGGACCACGAGATACAGTACTCCTTGCAATATCCGGCCAAATTACGCATCCGTTACAAGGACAGTAGTATCTTCTGCTCCACTCTTGATGAGGACTGGTCCTGGATAGACCAGAACGGGTTCCAACATGCCCCTCCTACCACCTCAACGGATCATTGACAGGCATGGAAACTGGCAGGCACACATAGAAATTGTGGCACGAGCAGAGTGCAAAGACCAACAAAGGTTCAGGTGGCAAGAGAACGAGAGCCAGCCATTAGGAAGGCAGAACACCTTGGTAACTCCGAGTCCGCTCCAAGATCTGAATCAGACTTGCACATGGCACCAGATCAAACACTGCAACTCACCGATTCACAACACACAGCATTGATGGAAGGAGGTCCGGTAGTAACCCCATAAACCGCAGAGGCGCTCGGGTGAAGTCTCAAAAGTCTTAAAATGGCTTCAGCGGAACCTTGTATGACCGTCACAACTACAGGGCCTGGTACACTTTTTTCTGTGTGTCAACCACAAGTCGGTAACATGGTCACAGCAGGCTTTAACTGTAAATGGCGGACAACATGCAGATGATGCACAGAGCTGCTACGCCCCGCACGCACGATAAGTAGCTGATATAACATCCTTATGTTTTTGTCTTCCTTTTCTCTCTCTGCGCATTTGCAATGTATCCCTTGCATAACATACTGTTGTACATTTCTTTCCTCTTTTTCTTTACTGTTACTTCTTGTTTTGACTAATTGCATTTCAGTGCAGATGGCCAATTGCCCGTAGGCAAGCCGGCCTGGGGTGGGGAGTTGGGTATTTTTAGTGATTATTGAGATCTGTCTTTCTTGCTATGCCGTACATAATGTGCAGGGTGAACGTTATCGCAGCTACAATCGGGGGGGCGGGGACTGGCAAATAAGGGTAACCGACAGGACGCAGACTCGTTTTTCACTCTCCTAATCAGTGACAAGTAGATGGTAAGCAATGATTATCTCTTATTAACCTGGAATGTGCGGGATTAGCTGGATGTGTTAAACATCATAAGGTCTATCAATATTTACATAGTCATAGGATTTCGTTTGCATTAATACAAGAAACAAACCTTACCACTCAACCCCTCACATCGCTCCTTAAATGATGGAGGGGCACAGTGGTAGGAACCACATACTCGGGGTACGCCAGTGGCACCCTCATATGGGTGGCACCGGGCGTTCCTCTGCAGATAGAACATACCCAGATAGACATACAAGGCCGCTACGTAATCTTAGAAGGATTCTTAGATGGCTCCACACTATCACTAATCTCCTTGTCTGCCCCAAACTCAGGACAATCTTCGTTCTGGAAGTCAATTATACCATCCCTACTCAGCGACCCCATAGCGCCAACATACTGGGGCGGGGACTACAACTGAGTGCACAATCTAATCCTAGATCGCTCATGCCTGCCACTCTCGGGGGCACACTCGATTAGCCTAGAACAACACATGAAGGACTGGACTGTCAACATGCAATTAAACGAAGCCTAGCATAGTAAACTTCCTACAACGCGTATTTACTCACACTACTCCAGGATCCATGACCTCCACACGAGGATAGATGCAATATATTGCTCTGCCAATGCTTTGCCTAGGGTGACACATGCAGAATACTGGACCACAGTCCACTGCAATTGCAGCTTTTGTGGGGAACACAAAGGACCAGGATCCCGGCCTGGCGTTTCCCCCTTGCTGCACTTAATGATGCAAAGTAAAGAAAAATGGGGCGACCCAGTGACCCTCAGAGCCTGGGTAAGTATATTAAGCTACAATGGCTCTGTTGGGATGAACCAATTACTTTGTCATACAAGTATTTGTATCAAGGATTAATTTGAAAACAGTATACTGAGCATTCAATAAAGCTTGCACCCATTGCTTTGACTGTTTTCAAATTAATCCTTGATACAAATAATTGTATGACAAAGCAATTAGTTCATCCCAACAGAGCACTTAATGATGCAGCGTTTCGTACCTCCCTATCATAATCCATCACCTCATACTTTCAGACAAAACGCAGGCTCTGCCTCAAATGTGGGAGTAGAGTGGTATGCATTCAAATCTGTTCTCAGTGGGCACGTCATTAAAACAGCTTATGGAAACTTTGGAAACGGACCCTGCCTGGAGGCACTCTCACCTTGCTGGTTGTTGTGTTGCTGAGATCATAGCTTGCCGGACCCGCTGCGCGGGTCCCGCTGCGTGCACAGCCGCTGTAGGGCTCTTTGAGGCGGACAGCTCACCCTCCTATCCCTAGTGTACCGGCAGGGCTGCGAGCGCTCTAGCAGGGACTCCATTGCCCAGGAGTCCCTGCGAGTTCCACCTGTGGACGCTCTCCCTGCCGGCCACGCCCCCTGTCCCTGGACTGGCTAAAGCTGCACCTTCCACACTCGCCTGCGGGAAACTTTGGAAACGGACCCTGCCTGGAGGCACTCTCATCTTGCTGGTTGTTGTGTTGCTGAGATCACAGCTTGCCGGACCCGCCGCGCGGGTCCCGCTGCGTGCACAGCCGCTGTGGGGCTCTTTGAGGCGGACAGCTCACCCTCCTATCCCTAGTGTACCGGCAGGGCTGCGAGCGCTCTAGCAGGGACTCCATTGCCCAGGAGTCCCTGCGTGTTCCACCTGTGGACGCTCTCCCTGCCGGCCACGCCCCCTGTCCCTGGACTGGCTAAAGCTGCACCTTCCACACTCGCCTGCGGGAAACTTTGGAAACGGACCCTGCCTGGAGGCACTCTCACCTTGCTGGTTGTTGTGTTGCTGAGATCACAGCTTGCCGGGTCCCGCTGCGTGCACAGCCGCTGTGGGGCTCTTTGAGGCGGACAGCTCACCCTCCTATCCCTAGTGTACCGGCAGGGCTGCGAGCGCTCTAGCAGGGACTCCATTGCCCAGGAGTCCCTGCGTGTTCCACCTGTGGACGCTCTCCCTGCCGGCCACGCCCCCTGACATTTCCTGCCTATTTAAGAGGGTGGAGCCACCGCTGCGCGGTAGCGACCGGGGCGAAGACCGGGCAAAGAGCAGGCCGTTTGAGGCCGTTCGAGGTCAAAGAGGTCTGGTCTGGGCCCCTTCTCCTTCGCCCTAGCTCTGTTCCTATTTAAATCTGTATTGCCCTATCCCGCTGTTTATGAGGGATGTCTACACCATTACATATGTGCACACGAGCTAGCCGCAGCAGGGCTGCTAAGGGGGGGTTGGTACGCAATGGTCCCATGGATGATTTCATTACACGTACAAACATTGCCACAGACCAAGAGATTACCAAATTGCAAACCCGAGTGTCTCTTGACTTGGCGGCTGCTAGGAAATTGTCGCTAGAATTTGCTAACTCTAAGAAATCTTCCTTAGGGCACATAGCTTCAGCCATTACTCCGAAGCGTCTGAACAATCAGCATTGTGTAACAACGCTGGCTGATGTTCATGACTCTCCGGTCTTGCTTATTTCTCCACCACCCTTGTGTCCCCTACCCCTGTCCGGAAGCTCGTCTCCATCCGGGGATAGCCCTTGCCAACAACTTCTCCTTATTCCTCCTTCCCTGGACATCTCCGATGCATCCACCTGTTATGGCACACTCAATAGCATTACTGACAATCCCCTAAAAAGGAAGCGTACCCCATGGTCGGCTTCTTCTCGTAAGAAGGCCAAAAGTGTCGGGGCACATCTACCTAACGTTGCCAACATCTTTGTGAAGGGCGCTACAGGAGGGCATGTCACCTCGTTAGAGGCTTCTCGGTGCATCGATAAAGATGGCATAGCACCCGCAGCCTCTAAAGGTAACACCCCCGAGGAGAAAGCAGATTCCTATCTAAAGGACCAGGAGGGGAGGGAAGGGGAATTCATAGGAGTAGTCTGGGAAACCCTAAAAAGACTTCTCTCTCCCTTGGATTTAAGACTCTCTCGAATTGAGAACCATCTATTAGAGATGGAAAAAAGTATTATAGTCTTGGCTTACGAGGGCTTGAAAACCAAGGTTTGATAGAGACTAATGTAGGTCCACAAATTCTAAACCCTTCCCTCACAGCCCCGCAGAGCCTTACTTCTCACCTCTCTGTGGCAAGCCCCAAACAGCCTATCCCCAAACCGCGTACTAAGGGAGTTGTTATTAAAAACCCTGCACCCCAGTCTGGAGCTAACAACTCAAAGGCACCCACCTCACAAACCCACACTCGTACCAATATGGCAGCCCCCAGGAAGCAGAACACTAGCAGTATTCCTCACCGTCCTAACCAGGGCCCACAGACCAACTCTACCTCCCGTCCTACCTTGGGCTCCTATAACAAGAGCAATTTTCGAGGGGGTTACATTGATCTCCCTCCCGAAGCCAATGACTATGTGGTGGTATTGACGGGTGTGCCGGAGGCAGCGAATGGCCACCAGGAAAATGACTGGTCCTTAAGGAACAAGGTCATGCATTGGCTCAATACGCACCGACCGATTCCTAATGGCCGGATAAGTAGAGTCAAAATGGTACGCAGAGTTTCCTGGGTGGGTCCCTCACGAAAATGTATACCCGGTAACTGCATAGTCGTGACGTTTGAAGACGCCCACACGGCTAATTATATCTGTTCATGGGTCGCTGAGGATGAGGGTTTATCCATTGCACCGAGGCCTCTGTCCTTCTTTTATCCACCTCGAGACGTTCACTCCTACGGGGGTAATCGGTCTATGATTCACCATCAACCCAGAAGGGGGTATCATACTAAAGAGCACTTCCCATCTAGAAGCTGGTTTGGGATACCAACCTCGAACAGGTTCGACTGTCTCGAGGATGTGGATTGACTGCCCAAACCCTCTGGTCTGGTATTCCCTTCTCCGATTTCGATTTTTCCACCCCAGGTGGAAGTCGGCTCTCTTCCCTTGTTGACTACAGTTGCTGGGACTAGCCCTGCCATCTCTACCGAAGCTAGGGAGCAGGCTCTATCAGTAGAGGATGTACCGCATTCTCTTAATACCAATACTCTCAATGTATATGTGTGCGAGACAGTCCCTGCTCCGACGTCTCCTACAATTCCCCTCCAGCTGTCCCTGCCTGTCGGCTTTATCACTGATCCCCTTGTCCCTGCCCCTTCGTCCTGCCAGAGTTCCATAGATATTTCCTTATTGAAGATCCTAAGTTGGAATGTGGCAGGGCTCGCACGCAACTTCGATAAGACAGATTGGAATTCCTTTGTTGACCCGTTTGCTATCTGTCTCCTACAAGAAACTTGGTGCTTGGAGCCCCTTCACAGGGTAGGTTTCACGACCTACTATGTGCCAGCATCCAAACCACAGGGCAGTAAAGGCCGCCCATCTGGTGGCCTTCTCATTTGGGTCAGTATTGCATTGGGATTATCTATAAGGCACATAAACACCCAATCTCCTGACCTCTTGAGACTCACTATCCAGTGTCCCGGGGGCAGGAAGCTAGAAGTGTTTAACCTTTATCTTAGGGGGGCCAGGGGGGGGGAATTCATTGCTATCCTCAACTGGTGTAGAAGAGGAGCTCAGAGCCTGCGATATTGACTCCCTTGTTGTCCTGGCAGGAGACCTCAACTGTTGTTTTGAACCGTTGGCCAGCGAGGACATCCTGGATATCTGGGATGATGACGCTAAGAGAGGCATTCCTTTGCTCACCCTGGATCCAATAAAAAAATGGACCCAGAATGTCATTGATCTCAACTCACTCTGCCTAGAACATGATCTTAGAGCCACAAATGGTCGATCGAAGTCAGACGCTAGGGGAGCGCACACCTTTAACAGGGTGGCTCACACCTCTAGAATCGACTACATATTGTTAAACTACAATCTATGGCAGTACCTACGCGACATGGAAGTCCTGCAAACATCTGATAGCGACCATAATCCCTTGGTCCTAACCCTTACCCTACTGTGGGAAGATGGGAATCCATCTTCGTCTCGACCCATCTGGAAATCATCCCACGAAGTTGTTCCATCTAATTGTGGTAGGCGGTTAAAATGGGCTAAAGTTGTTGCGGACGAGGGGAGAATGGCTCAAGCTGAGATAATAATGTCAAATGTAAAGCAACGCCTAGGCGCATCGGACTTCTCCAATGATGTCCTTTCAGCATTCACAGAGACTGTCTCGGCCCTGAGTAACTTGTTCATAGTCCCACAGGGTAGGGCTAGGGCTTTTGGGAGAACAACAACCAATGGAAGAGACAAATGGTACTCTTCTGCTTGCCGCGCTGCTAAAAGTGAACTTATCCGGGCGGTTGAAATCAAAGACTCAGCTCAAATTAGACTCGCTAGGAGAGGTTACAATAAAATTCAAGCTGTGGCAAGGGAAGAACACGAAACCAAATTTTGGAGAGACCTAATGGACGCCAGTTCCAAAAAGGACTCGAAGGGTTTCTGGGATTTGCTCAGAGGTAGGGACAGGCCTGTTGATTCACAACTGACTTGTAACATCACAGGGGAGGCTTGGTTTGCACATTTTTCCAACCTTTACTCCATTCCACCAGGGGCATCAGGTCTGAACAGGGGTCCAAGGCATAGAATGCTGGCCGCAAATTTAGATCATGGCCACACCTTTACAGCCAAGGAAGTTGAAGGAGCAATCAGGTGCCTTGTTGCCAATAAGGCTGCAGGTCCAGATGGTGTCCCGGGTGATCTGCTACGGGTCAACACAGAGGTGTGGAGCGCACTCATTGCCCTACTTTTGAATGAGGCCATGTCTGGCGGATGCCTCCCGGACTCCTGGATGGGTGCGGAAGTCGTCCCGATTTTTAAGAAAGGCTGTAGGGACGACCCTGCTAACTATCGTCCCATTAGCCTCCTCGATTCCACCCAGAAGGTAGCAGGCAAAGTAGTCATGGGAAGGATTTTGCAGTGGGCCGAAGAAAATCAGGTCTTGTCTGACTTCCAGGCCGGTTTTCGGTCAGGGACGGGCACTATAGAACAGACTTTCCGATTTTTAATGCTCTATTGGAAAGTGGTCGTATTGGGTAAAGGCAGTCTATATCTCGCATTTATAGACCTGCGGACTGCCTTTGACCTAGTCCCACGTGACCTATTGTGGGCCGTCCTAGAGGGTTTGGGTATCCCCCCTATCTGCTGGCTTTACTTATCAAGTTCCATGAAAGCAACTTTGCACAAATCAGATGGGGCGAACAGGGCCAAAAAACATCTCGTATCTCTGTAGATAGGGGTGTCCGCCAGGGGTGTGTGCTAGCCCCCACTCTGTTTTCACTCTACCTAAACGGAGTGGTGGAGCATCTTCTTAAACAACCATCAGACGCACCCTCCCTGGCGGGCAGGAAGATACCAACTCTCCTATTTGCAGATGATACCCTGCTGATTTCGAAATCACCAGTAGGCCTTCAAACGTTGCTTTCTAGGTTCCAAGGCTTTTGTGTCTCCAGGGGTTTAGCCATCAACATAAGTAAATCCAAATTCCTGGTCCTGAATCCCCCTAGGAAGTCAGTCCACCCTCCAACCCTAGACTCGGTCCCACTGGAAAGGGTAAGGGAATTTGACTACCTAGGCATTCGTCTCTGTGACTCTATGAGTTGGAAGGCTCACCATCAAAAAACCATTCTGACTCATAGGAGGGTTACAGGGGCATTGCTAAAAGAACATCGCGCCTCATCCCTGAAACCAATTGGGGCGATATTGGATATTTACAGGGCAAAGGTGGTGTCTGCGGCGCTGTACGGGGCAGAACTGTGGGGTACGCAGAAATTTGATACCCTGACCTGTCTTGAGAACAAATTTCATAAAGATCTCATGAGGCTTCCTCACAGCACTCCCACGCTTCCTCTTCTAATCGACACAGGTAAACGTCCCATATCCGAGCAAGCAAAGCTATGCCCTCTTTTATTGTGGGCTCAAATATGGAATGTTTCAGAACTCTCCAGCTACGCAGAAGCCCTGCGTGAACTTCTTTCTACCCCGGGCTGGCACAAGGTTGGTTGGCTGAGGGAAGTAAAGCGGCTCCTCTGCGAATTGGGCCTGGCAGACGCTTGGGCCAACAGAACATCTCCACCTAAACAAATGCTAAAGAAAATCTTCTGGTCTTGGGTGGATAAAGAGAGAGCGAGCAATCCCAAATTATGCAGATCTGCCGCTGAGTTCTTGCTAATTAAAGATCTCCCCCTTCGAGAACCTTACCTGGACATGATCTCCAACCCGATGGATCGGGCATTATATTTTAAATTTAGGGTGGGAGTTTTGCCTCTAGGCCAGTGGACAGCAAGCTGGGAACCACCTTGGCAAACTACACCGTCTTGCCTTTTTTGCACTAACAGGGTTGAGTCTATTGCCCATCTAATGTTTGAATGCCCAGCCTATGTAGCACCTCGCCGTAGATGGCTGAAACCTCTTTGTTTGAGTTTGGGCACTGGGTCACACTTGGAGGCCCTACAGATTTTAAGATCGGATGCCCGTCCTCTGTTTGCTTGCTGCCTGGCAAAATTCTTGGGCTGGGTATGGAGGATAAGAACTATGAGGAAATTGCTCCTCCAGTAAGGTTATCCCATTAGACTCAATCTGGTTCAACCATCTGATGTTCCGTTTCCCCTCCCTTATCATTCTAAGTATGACTGTATCTCACTGTATGTTTCCCTTCCCTTATATTTTATCAAAGACTGTATCGCATTTTTTATTGTACAAAACGTTTAGAGGGCTGAGTTGCTTAATTGTTTTTATCGTATCTGTTTTGTACTGTATTGCTTTTATGAAATGACAAATATTTCGAAATAAAGCTTTCAACAACAACAACAGCTTATGGATCTTGCATGACACTCAAGAAGGAACTTCAAAAAACATAAGTCCGAAGTACAGATCCACATATTATCCCCTCGCTAGCTGAGGCTCGACTAGCATATAAGGAAACACTGGACAGTCTTTGTGAATTGAACTATAAGCAATGTCTGGCCCGACTGCACACCGAAGGGTATAAAGCAGGGGCAAAATACTAGCATGGTTATTAAAAACTGACAATTCACAACCCCCCCATTACAGTGATATACAACACTGAGGGCCGCTTGGTGAACACTCAGGAAGCGATTAATAATTCCTTCCACAATTATTATACCTCCCTATACAAAGCCCCCGATACCGGCGACCCCGCTCTTCTTCAGCAGTTTTTATCTCACGTCCAACTCCCGCAGGTAACGCAAACTCAATATGCTCTACTTGAGGACCCTATCTCCGCAACAACTAGCCACAGGCAAGACCCCGGGGGCAGACGGATGGACATCAGAATTTTATTCAACCTACTCTGAGCAACTCATTCTCTGGTTATCCACCATGTATGAAGAGGCATTTGAAAAGAGAGAACTCCTACCCTCCCTGCATGAGGCAATCTTGGTTGTTTTACCTAAACCAGGTACGTACCCTCTTCAAATGGGCTTGTACCGCCCCCCTTTCACTGCTGAATTCTGATTACAAAATGTTAGGTAAGATATTAGCTAATAGGTTAATGGATGCAGTGCAGGTACTGGTGCACGAGGACCAGAATGTCATCATTCCAGGGAGGAATACTGGTCTGAACTTACGCCGTCTTTTTAAATTATTGGAATGGGCCCAAACAGAAACTGACATACCTTGGATAGCTGCCCTAGACATTGAAAAGGCAATCGACATTTCAAGTTGGCAATACTTACAAGCTGTGCTGGCAGGATTCGGCATGCATCCTAACTTTCTGGGGTGGGTAAGAGTACTATACACAAAGCAGCAGGCAAGGGTTAAGACCGGTCGTAACATCTCTCTGTCATTCATAATAAAACGCGGAACAAGACAGGGAGGTCCTCTCTCGCCCATTCTATTTGCACTAGCCATTGAGTCACTGGCATGCTAGCTGCGCCACCATGTATTTGATTGGGGCATACGGGCGGAAAATCAATGGCACATAGTCTCTCTTTATGCAGACGAGGCGTTAATTTATCTGTGTGGCCAAATTATAGTTCTGCAGGAATTAATGGAGCTGCTGGACGAACATGCCCAAGTTTCAGGCCTACCGGTTAATTGGCCCAAGTCAGCAGTGTTTCCAATGAAACCCCTATCAATGAATCAGAGGCACACTCTGCCACGTACACCTCTGGAATGGACGTTCGACACCTTCAGATATCTGGGAGTTCAAATCTATTACTCCCAGGCAGATCTAACAGATGGTAACTCAGGTAGAGCAATTACTAGAGCCACGATGCCCTTCCATTCTGGTTGAGTCTACCCTTATCCCCCATGGGCCAGATTGCAATCTCCAAAATGCTCTTAGTCCCCCAACTCTTATACTTCTTCTCTACTGTTAGACCTGACATCATTGGCGTGAGTCTCCCTTCCATTTTTGACGGATTGCCTCCTCTGTTTTGATATGTTTTTGCTGGATTTATGCTTTGGGCGCTGTGCCACTGCTAATCAGTGCCACAGTGCACGTGCTCCCTATGTTAAATTGATATACTGATTTGATTCCATGATTGGGTTATTTGATTTATCCGTCAGCCCCTAGTACAGTGCACCATGTGTGCCCAGGGCTTGTAAACCAAATGCTGCTGGTGGGCTTGCAGCACTGGTTGTGCCACCCACAGAAGCAGCTTGTAAAGTGTGCCTCAGGCCTGCCAACGCAAGGCTTGTGTGCAGTCTAGCACTGCCATGTCGACTTGGCCAAGTGCACTCACTTGCCAGTCCCTAAACCTTCCCATTGCTTCATATTAGACACCCCCATGGTAGGCCCAAGGGCAGGGTGCATTTTAAGTATAAGGTAGGACAGGCTCTGATGTTTGTAGCATGTTCTAATAGTGAATTACAGCCGTTTTCATTTTTCACTATTGAAGGCTACCTGTTCTCATAGGCCAGAATGGGCAGTTAGATTATTACATTCTTATAATCCTAACTGACTCAGGGAACATGGTAGAAATTCGAATTTAGTATGCCTGAACTCAGAATAATAAAATACATCTTTTAGTGAAGTTTATTTTAATACTCTGTGTTTGCAAATACCACTTTTAGAAAGCAAGTATTTGCTTGCCTAACCATTTGAGCCTGCCTCTGCTGGGTTGTGTATTCCTTGTCTGGGTTTGTGTGTGCCAGGGCTGGGGAATTCCAGGACACAGGCTGGGGGAGCCCGGTGGTGAATAGAGAGATCTGCATCTAGATGGGAGGGAGGAGATGCACCTGGGACCTGAAGAGGGCCGGGCCTTCCCTCTACAATGCTGGCTCCACCCCCAGTGACTTGTCTGATGTCTCTGCCCTGCACTCTGAAAGGAGAGGAGGAATCACATCAACAGAGTGCTCGAGAGCTGTATCTTCCCTCACCTGTGCTGGCTCCACCTCCTGTGGGGCGGCTGATGTCTCTGCCCTGCACAGTGAAAGGAAGAAGAGAGTCATGTAAACAAAGTACTCAGGAACTCGTTTGGACTAGGCAGAGGCCTCTCTGCCTTCAGAGAACAAAGGAGTTTGGGGTATAAATATTGGGACCCTGATCCCAAGAAATTAGATCACTTCTGGAACAAGAAACCTTTCTGCCAAGGAGAAGAACCAAGGAAGCTGCAGGAGTTTGGACTGCCCCTCTGCCAGTGTGCTGTTTGCTGGGTTGGCCTGCAGTGGTTGCTTCATTGCCAAGGGAAAGGAGAAGGAACTTTGTAAAGGACTTTCATCTACAGAATATTCTCCAAGGGCTTGAACTGTGCTGGCCTCCTGCTGAAGTCTCAGGGACAAAAGACTTCACCTCCAGCTCCCTCCTGAATTTCCTTGCTGGAAATTCTGACTCCAGACACTTGCGTGCCGCTGGGAGCTGGATGTATAAGAGTAACAGGAGGGGACCCATAAACCAGGTTGGGATGGGTGTATAATGTAAATAGGAACAGTTCCCAACAGGTGTTATTTAAAAGACAATTTTCACAATGTATGCATTTTGCGTTACAAAAAATAACCAACAAGGAGTCACTAGAGTTTTTTGAAAAAGGTATTATTCACCAATTGTAAAAAGGTTTTTTTTTCATGGCAATACAGTTAGACAGCACTGTACAGAAGGAATCATGTGACAACCCAGTGGCACTTGGTAAGTGGTGATATATACAGTAGGTGACTGTGAAGGTGCAAGTGCTAAAGTGAGCAGCGTGATCGGCGCATAGTGACAAATAATAAAACAATGATGGCTCCAAAATAAGATCAAGTTGTAGTCACTTAGAACATGATTCAAAGAATTTAACAGGAGCACAAAACTTAATATGCGTCTTATGATTATGCTGTAAGGTCGACGGCGTTTCGATCCCCGTGAGTTTGGATCTTCATCAGGACAGGGTTGTCGATATAACCAGTGCTGTAAGGGGAGAGAAGGGCAAATGAGGAGGGGACTGGGGAAGGTGGTAGCAGGGAGGGGGTGGGGAGTGGCTGGGGCGTGAACCGCTGCCGGGGTGGGGACTGTGCTGGTGTGGCGCTACTCAAGACTAACAACAGGCAGTAGGGAACTAGGGGGGGGGAAGGGTTTTAAGAATTAAGTGACTGGTGACATAACAGGATTGCGGTTATAGTGTTATTAGCGCGTGACTAGGTGGCGATCACTAAAAATGGTTGGTGAGGGGGGATAAGCGCGGGATGCAGGAAGGAGCGGAGACTTACATCGTCAGCCAGGTGGGAGCTTATCGGTGGCTTAGCGTCCAGGTGATCGCTCAGGAGTTGAAGGCTGTAGGGGAGCAGGTAGAAAGTGCAGAGAAGGAAAGAATTAAGTTTAGGGGCACAGGGCGGAGCGAGCCGTCTCTGCGCGGACAGTTAACCTGATCGTGAGGTGAGTTTACCTGATCGTGCAATGAGTAGAGTCAGATCAGCGAGGGGGTCGTGGGGCGCCTGCGGGGAGAGAAAGTAGCGAGGATGAGAAACCAACAATGGCAGGAAGGCAGCTAAATCGATCGAGAAGGGATCGCACGATGTAGGCGAATCTCATGCGTACCTGTATGAATCAAGGCTGCTAGGGGCGATGAGGGCTCTGTTGGATCAAGTCGAGCTAGCAACTAATGCCGGAGCTACGTGGGGCTCGGTGTCCTGAGTCAAAGATATGAGAGCCGAGTACGCGGGAGGCGCGGGGCGTGGTTCAGGGAAGGGGCGGGGTTGGAGCGTGTCAACGTGTTGCCCAGCAACCAGGACAAACAGGAAGAGGCCGCGGTGAAGCGGAGCTGGGCTCGGCGGCGAGGCCGAAGAAGTGGTGAGAGTATCAGGAGCGAGTGATCCTGTATTGTGAATGGCTGTGAACCATCAATCCACTACTGATAAATACATTTCGGTTCAGGCACAAGGGCACACATTAGGCATTTGCTAAATTTTGGGCTGTTAAATTAGCACGGTATGAGGTGATTACATAGGGATTGTACCCAGCTAGGCATATGGTTTGAAATACATCTCAGTTCAGGCAACAGGGCACACATTAGGCATATGCTAAATTTCTGGCTGGTAAATTAGCACGGTATGGGGTGATTACATGAGGATTGTACCCAGCTAGGCATATGGTTTGAAACCGGTGGGTTAATTGACATCAAGTTAAGGGGGATAAAATCACACTTACGCAGTGATGGAGGTTACATGAGGTTAATGCCCAGCTGGGCATCTGGTCTGAAACCGGAGGGTTAATTACATCAGGATATGAGGGTGGGCATTCTCAGAGGGGTAAAATTAAACAGTAATGGTATTAGTCCACTCATCAAGAGTGTTCAGGCCATGGTTGACCGAGTCAACACGTGAAATCCATTTACATTCCGCTCTTCCTAGAAGAGTGGCCATGTTGCCCCCCCCTGATAGGTAATGTAGGTTTTTCAATGACCATCCATCTGAGATCTGTATCAACATGAGACTTTTCCATGAAATGTGTGACCAAAGGAGCAGTAAGGACTTTACAGTTGATCCTACTCTTGTGTTGGATTATCCGTTGCTTTGCCATTTGGGTGGTTTGACCAATGTAAATGAGGTCGCAGGGGCAACGGATGGCATAAATGACATTTTGGGTTTTGCAGTTTGAGTGGTGGGTGAGTAGGTGGGTGTGTCCGTTGTAGGTGAATTCTTTGGTGTCGATGGTCAGCTCGCATACACTGCAGGATTGACATTTGAAGTGTCCGATCACTGGGTTCAGACCCCAGGCAGCTGTGATGGTGTGCTTTTTAGCTTCTGGGGTGGGCCAGGTGATGGCATGTACAAGATGGTTGGAGATGTTTTTGCCCTTTTGGTATGAAAATAAGGGTGGTTCGTGGAATTGTTCATCGGAGCGTAAGATCGGCCAATTTTTCTTGATTATTTTGGCGATTTTGTTGCTGTCTGGGCTGAAGACAGAGACGAACGGGATTCTAGTCATGGATTTTTTTTTGTTTTTAGGCAGCAGTAGGTCTTCACGGTGATTGTACCAAGCCCGTTTTTTTGCTTTTGTAACCAACCGTCGTGGATAGCCTCTGTTGATAAGTTTGTTGACCAATATGTCTGCCTCCCTGAAGTAGTCTTTTCGCCATTTACAGTTCCGGCGAATCCGTAAGAACTGGCCATAAGGAAGTCCATCATGTAGGCCTCTCGGGTGGTGGCTGGAGTAATGTAGCAAGGTGTTACGTTCCGTTGGTTTATGGAAAAGAGATGTACCAAGGGCACCGTCTTCTGCATGAATAGTGACGTCAAGGAATGGTAGATCATTGGATTTGTAGTCGCTGGTGAATTTGAGGTGTTCCTGTGCGGTATTGAGCCAATCAACAAAAGGAAGAAGGGTATCGGAAGCTCCATTCCAGATCAGTAAAATGTCATCTATATACCGGCGCCACAGATGGATTTTGGGCCGGTATGGGTTGATGGGGCTCAGGATCAAGGATTTCTCCATGTCGTGTACAAATAAAATAGCAAAGTTCGGGGCGAAGCAAGCGCCCATGGATACTCCCTTAATTTGCAAATAATAAGTACTTTTGTACAGGAAATAGTTGTTTTGTAGAGCCACACGAAGGAGATCCATTACAAAATCAGTCGGGATTTTTGTTGGCTGAGGTCTGGAGAGTAAGAGGTTCTTTATAACTTCGAGGCCTTCACGGTGGGGGATGTTGGTGTAAAGGGACTCGATGTCCATGCTCACCAGTAGTTGGTTGTTGGGATCAAAGGCTTGGTCTTCTATGGTGTTGATCAGGTCCATAGTGTCTCGTATATACGTATCGGTGACAGGTACGAACTCCTTGATAATCGAGTCTAAATATTTTCCCAGGGGTTCCAGTATGGAGCCACAACCCGACACGATGGGGCGTCCAGGAGGATTCCTGACATCCTTGTGTATTTTAGGGAGGACGTATAGGACCGGTGTCCTCGGGTATGGATTATTCAGATATTCAAATTCTTTTTTGGTTATGATGTTACGATCTCTGGCTCCAGTTGTGATTGAGAGAATCTTTTGTCTGATGTCAATCAAGGGGTCTTTTGAGAGAATGCGGTAATGTTCAGTATTAGTGAGTTGGCGTTCAATCTCTTGGTCATATTGGATGTTACTTAAAATGACAATGCCGCCACCCTTGTCAGCGGGTTTGATGACAATCTCGGAGTTGTTTTGAAGGGAGTTGAGAGCTTCTTTTTCAATTAAGGGAAGGTTGTAAGGAATGAACCGAGGTGTAATTTTGAGGTCCATTACTTCCTTCATGACTAGACATTCAAACGCCAGTATTTCAGGTGTCATTTGGTTGGAAGGGGGATTGAAGGTGGAGGGTAACCGGAAAGGAGAGATTTGATCCGTTCTATAATCAGATTTGTCAGCGAAGAAATGTTTCAACCGAATTCTTCTAAAGAATTTTAGAAGGTTAGATTGTAGTTCCAAAAAGTTGGTTCTAACGGTTGGTACAAATGAGAGACCTCGAGACAGGAGGGTAGTTTCTTCATGTGTTAGAATGTGGTTGGACAGATTGAAAATGGGGATGGTCATTTCAGTGATGTTGGCGGCTAAGTCATCCGTTCTTGAGGTGGTGATGGCTGCTACGTCCTTAGTTATTGAGGAGGGCCCCATTGGTAGTATCGATTGCGTGTTTGGCGGTTGCCTGGTACCTGTGGTTGGTATTGTCTGGCCCTGGTTGGGCGGTTTTGTGGTGGCGGTTGTCCGCGTCCTCGGCCTCGTGCTAAAAAACCAGGTGGCAAGAGGGGTTGGGGTCCAGAGGTGGAAGCAGACGTAGAAGCGTCAGTGTCGTCTACAGAGCTATTAGAGGAGACCGAAAAGGTAACCCGTTGGTTGTTTCTATATCTTCCCCAGTTATGTGTTCTGGGGGGTTCTGTTGAGTATTGAAAAACTCCTCGTTAAGGTATGGATATGTGTTCTCTACTTTGTAGTTTTTGATGTCTTTCTCTATTTTGTTCACTTTCTTGTTGACTTCAAAGATGTTAAAGGTGGAGATGGTGCCGTTAATCTTCTCTAAGAGGCTCTTGGCGTCAATTATGGTGGTGTCTGCCAGAATAAGTTTCTAAAGTTCGTCGATTTCTTGTAGTTCTGATCGACTGTGTTCAATAGCTGAAGGACCATCCAGTGACGGGAGCAGGTTGTCGCTAAATAGCTAAAGTTGGTTCTAAACTTAGGGTCCTGTGTGAAGATAGCAGGGGTATTGCGGATTTGAAGTCCTAAGGGGATGACGCCTGAGCAGAGATAGTCCGTCAGCATCCGAGCCTGTAGATCAGTCCTGATCTGTTTCTTCTTCAGCTTTTCTAGTTTGTCCAGGAGGGCACGGGAGGTGTTCGGGGCAGTGGATGTAGTCGCGGACTGTGGCGTGCCCGACAGTAATGAGGGACCGGTCAGCCGTGACTGAATATATTCCTCTGAATAAGTTAGGGACTCCTTCGACATCATGTGTAGGCCAAAGGGTCATACACAGACGAATGCCTAATTTGCTGAGGTACACTGAGGTACAACTCTCGCAGCTATGCTGCTGCTCGTAATATGTATAAGAGTAACAGGAGGGGACCCATAAACCAGGTTGGGATGGGTGTATAATGTAAATAGGAACAGTTCCCAACAGGTGTTATTTAAAAGACAATTTTCACAATGTATGCATTTTGCATTACAAAAAATAACCAACAAGGAGTCACTAGAGTTTTTTGAAAAAGGTATTATTCACCAATTGTAAAAAGGTTTTTTTTTCATGGCAATACAGTTAGACAGCACTGTACAGAAGGAATCATGTGACAACCCAGTGGCACTTGGTAAGTGGTGATATATACAGTAGGTGACTGTGAAGGTGCAAGTGCTAAAGTGAGCAGCGTGATCGGCGCATAGTGACAAATAATAAAACAATGATGGCTCCAAAATAAGATCAAGTTGTAGTCACTTAGAACATGATTCAAAGAATTTAACAGGAGCACAAAACTTAATATGCGTCTTATGATTATGCTGTAAGGTCGACGGCGTTTCGATCCCCGTGAGTTTGGATCTTCATCAGGACAGGGTTGTCGATATAACCAGTGCTGTAAGGGGAGAGAAGGGCAAATGAGGAGGGGACTGGGGAAGGTGGTAGCAGGGAGGGGGTGGGGAGTGGCTGGGGCGTGAACCGCTGCCGGGGTGGGGACTGTGCTGGTGTGGCGCTACTCAAGACTAACAACAGGCAGTAGGGAACTAGGGGGGGGGAAGGGTTTTAAGAATTAAGTGACTGGTGACATAACAGGATTGCGGTTATAGTGTTATTAGCGCGTGACTAGGTGGCGATCACTAAAAATGGTTGGTGAGGGGGGATAAGCGCGGGATGCAGGAAGGAGCGGAGACTTACATCGTCAGCCAGGCGGGAGCTTATCGGTGGCTTAGCGTCCAGGTGATCGCTCAGGAGTTGAAGGCTGTAGGGGAGCAGGTAGAAAGTGCAGAGAAGGAAAGAATTAAGTTTAGGGGCACAGGGCGGAGCGAGCCGTCTCTGCGCGGACAGTTAACCTGATCGTGAGGTGAGTTTACCTGATCGTGCAATGAGTAGAGTCAGATCAGCGAGGGGGTCGTGGGGCGCCTGCGGGGAGAGAAAGTAGCGAGGATGAGAAACCAACAATGGCAGGAAGGCAGCTAAATCGATCGAGAAGGGATCGCACGATGTAGGCGAATCTCATGCGTACCTGTATGAATCAAGGCTGCTAGGGGCGATGAGGGCTCTGTTGGATCAAGTCGAGCTAGCAACTAATGCCGGAGCTACGTGGGGCTCGGTGTCCTGAGTCAAAGATATGAGAGCCGAGTACGCGGCAGGCGCGGGGCGTGGTTCAGGGAAGGGGCGGGGTTGGAGCGTGTCAACGTGTTGCCCAGCAACCAGGACAAACAGGAAGAGGCCGCGGTGAAGCGGAGCTGGGCTCGGCGGCGAGGCCGAAGAAGTGGTGAGAGTATCAGGAGCGAGTGATCCTGTATTGTGAATGGCTGTGAACCATCAATCCACTACTGATAAATACATTTCGGTTCAGGCACAAGGGCACACATTAGGCATTTGCTAAATTTTGGGCTGTTAAATTAGCACGGTATGAGGTCATTACATAGGGATTGTACCCAGCTAGGCATATGGTTTGAAATACATCTCAGTTCAGGCAACAGGGCACACATTAGGCATATGCTAAATTTCTGGCTGGTAAATTAGCACGGTATGGGGTGATTACATGAGGATTGTACCCAGCTAGGCATATGGTTTGAAACCGGTGGGTTAATTGACATCAAGTTAAGGGGGATAAAATCACACTTACGCAGTGATGGAGGTTACATGAGGTTAATGCCCAGCTGGGCATCTGGTCTGAAACCGGAGGGTTAATTACATCAGGATATGAGGGTGGGCATTCTCAGAGGGGTGAAATTAAACAGTAATGGTATTAGTCCACTCATCAAGAGTGTTCAGGCCATGGTTGACCGAGTCAACACGTGAAATCCATTTACATTCCGCTCTTCCTAGAAGAGTGGCCATGTTGCCCCCCCTGATAGGTAATGTAGGTTTTTCAATGACCATCCATCTGAGATCTGTATCAACATGAGACTTTTCCATGAAATGTGTGACCAAAGGAGCAGTAAGGACTTTACAGTTGATCCTACTCTTGTGTTGGATTATCCGTTGCTTTACCATTTGGGTGGTTTGACCAATGTAAATGAGGTCGCAGGGGCAACGGATGGCATAAATGACATTTTGGGTTTTGCAGTTTGAGTGGTGGGTGAGTAGGTGCGTGTGTCCGTTGTAGGTGAATTCTTTGGTGTCGATGGTCAGCTCGCATACACTGCAGGATTGACATTTGAAGTGTCCGATCACTGGGTTCAGACCCCAGGCAGCTGTGATGGTGTGCTTTTTAGCTTCTGGGGTGGGCCAGGTGATGGCATGTACAAGATGGTTGGAGATGTTTTTGCCCTTTTGGTATGAAAATAAGGGTGGTTCGTGGAATTGTTCATCGGAGCGTAAGATCGGCCAATTTTTCTTGATTATTTTGGCGATTTTGTTGCTGTCTGGGCTGAAGACAGAGACGAACGGGATTCTAGTCATGGATTTTTTTTTGTTTTTAGGCAGCAGTAGGTCTTCACGGTGATTGTACCAAGCCCGTTTTTTTGCTTTTGTAACCAACCGTCGTGGATAGCCTCTGTTGATAAGTTTGTTGACCAATATGTCTGCCTCCCTGAAGTAGTCTTTTCGCCATTTACAGTTCCGGCGAATCCGTAAGAACTGGCCATAAGGAAGTCCATCACGTAGGCCTCTCGGGTGGTGGCTGGAGTAATGTAGCAAGGTGTTACGTTCCGTTGGTTTATGGAAAAGAGATGTACCAAGGGCACCGTCTTCTGCATGAATAGTGACGTCAAGGAATGGTAGATCATTGGATTTGTAGTCGCTGGTGAATTTGAGGTGTTCCTGTGCGGTATTGAGCCAATCAACAAAAGGAAGAAGGGTATCGGAAGCTCCATTCCAGATCAGTAAAATGTCATCTATATACCGGCGCCACAGATGGATTTTGGGCCGGTATGGGTTGATGGGGCTCAGGATCAAGGATTTCTCCATGTCGTGTACAAATAAAATAGCAAAGTTCGGGGCGAAGCAAGCGCCCATGGATACTCCCTTAATTTGCAAATAATAAGTACTTTTGTACAGGAAATAGTTGTTTTGTAGAGCCACACGAAGGAGATCCATTACAAAATCAGTCGGGATTTTTGTTGGCTGAGGTCTGGAGAGTAAGAGGTTCTTTATAACTTCGAGGCCTTCACGGTGGGGGATGTTGGTGTAAAGGGACTCGATGTCCATGCTCACCAGTAGTTGGTTGTTGGGATCAAAGGCTTGGTCTTCTATGGTGTTGATCAGGTCCATAGTGTCTCGTATATACGTATCGGTGACAGGTACGAACTCCTTGATAATCGAGTCTAAATATTTTCCCAGGGGTTCCAGTATGGAGCCACAACCCGACACGATGGGGCGTCCAGGAGGATTCCTGACATCCTTGTGTATTTTAGGGAGGACGTATAGGACCGGTGTCCTCGGGTATGGATTATTCAGATATTCAAATTCTTTCTTGGTTATGATGTTACGATCTCTGGCTCCAGTTGTGATTGAGAGAATCTTTTGTCTGATGTCAATCAAGGGGTCTTTTGAGAGAATGCGGTAATGTTCAGTATTAGTGAGTTGGCGTTCAATCTCTTGGTCATATTGGATGTTACTTAAAATGACAATGCCGCCACCCTTGTCAGCGGGTTTGATGACAATCTCGGAGTTGTTTTGAAGGGAGTTGAGAGCTTCTTTTTCAATTAAGGGAAGGTTGTAAGGAATGAACCGAGGTGTAATTTTGAGGTCCATTACTTCCTTCATGACTAGACATTCAAACGCCAGTATTTCAGGTGTCATTTGGTTGGAAGGGGGATTGAAGGTGGAGGGTAACCGGAAAGGAGAGATTTGATCCGTTCTATAATCAGATTTGTCAGCGAAGAAATGTTTCAACCGAATTCTTCTAAAGAATTTTAGAAGGTTAGATTGTAGTTCCAAAAAGTTGGTTCTAACGGTTGGTACAAATGAGAGACCTCGAGACAGGAGGGTAGTTTCTTCATGTGTTAGAATGTGGTTGGACAGATTGAAAATGGGGATGGTCATTTCAGTGATGTTGGCGGCTAAGTCATCCGTTCTTGAGGTGGTGATGGCTGCTACGTCCTCAGTTATTGAGGAGGGCCCCATTGGTAGTATTGATTGCGTGTTTGGCGGTTGCCTGGTACCTGTGGTTGGTATTGTCTGGCCCTGGTTGGGCGGTTTTGTGGTGGCGGTTGTCCGCGTTCTCGGCCTCGTGCTAAAAAAACAGGTGGCAAGAGGGGTTGGGGTCCAGAGGTGGAAGCAGACGTAGAAGCGTCAGTGTCGTCTACAGAGCTATTAGAGGAGACCGAAAAGGTAACCCGTTGGTTGTTTCTATATCTTCCCCAGTTATGTGTTCTGGGGGGGTTCTGTTGAGTATTGAAAAACTCCTCGTTAAGGTATGGATATGTGTTCTCTACTTTGTAGTTTTTGATGTCTTTCTCTATTTTGTTCACTTTCTTGTTGACTTCAAAGATGTTAAAGGTGGAGATGGTGCCGTTAATCTTCTCTAAGAGGCTCTTGGCGTCAATTATGGTGGTGTCTGCCAGAATAAGTTTCTAAAGTTCGTCGATTTCTTGTAGTTCTGATCGACTGTGTTCAATAGCTGAAGGACCATCCAGTGACGGGAGCAGGTTGTCGCTAAATAGCTAAAGTTGGTTCTAAACTTAGGGTCCTGTGTGAAGATAGCAGGGGTATTGCGGATTTGAAGTCCTAAGGGGATGACGCCTGAGCAGAGATAGTCCGTCAGCATCCGAGCCTGTAGATCAGTCCTGATCTGTTTCTTCTTCAGCTTTTCTAGTTTGTCCAGGAGGGCACGGGAGGTGTTCGGGGCAGTGGATGTAGTCGCGGACTGTGGCGTGCCCGACAGTAATGAGGGACCGGTCAGCCGTGACTGAATATATTCCTCTGAATAAGTTAGGGACTCCTTCGACATCATGTGTAGGCCAAAGGGTCATACACAGACGAATGCCTAATTTGCTGAGGTACACTGAGGTACAACTCTCGCAGCTATGCTGCTGCTCGTAATATGTATAAGAGTAACAGGAGGGGACCCATAAACCAGGTTGGGATGGGTGTATAATGTAAATAGGAACAGTTCCCAACAGGTGTTATTTAAAAGACAATTTTCACAATGTATGCATTTTGCATTACAAAAAATAACCAACAAGGAGTCACTAGAGTTTTTTGAAAAAGGTATTATTCACCAATTGTAAAAAGGTTTTTTTTTCATGGCAATACAGTTAGACAGCACTGTACAGAAGGAATCATGTGACAACCCAGTGGCACTTGGTAAGTGGTGATATATACAGTAGGTGACTGTGAAGGTGCAAGTGCTAAAGTGAGCAGCGTGATCGGCGCATAGTGACAAATAATAAAACAATGATGGCTCCAAAATAAGATCAAGTTGTAGTCACTTAGAACATGATGACTGGGGAAGGTGGTAGCAGGGAGGGGGTGGGGAGTGGCTGGGGCGTGAACCGCTGCCGGGGTGGGGACTGTGCTGGTGTGGCGCTACTCAAGACTAACAACAGGCAGTAGGGAACTAGGGGGGGGGAGGGTTTTAAGAATTAAGTGACTGGTGACATAACAGGATTGCGGTTATAGTGTTATTAGCGCGTGACTAGGTGGCGATCACTAAAAATGGTTGGTGGGGGTGAGGGGGGATAAGCGCGGGATGCAGGAAGGAGCGGAGACTTACATCGTCAGCCAGGCGGGAGCTTATCGGTGGCTTAGCGTCCAGGTGATCGCTCAGGATTTGAAGGCTGTAGGGGAGCAGGTAGAAAGGGCAGAGAAGGAAAGAATTAAGTTTAGGGGCACAGGGCGGAGCGAGCCGTCTCTGCACGGACAGTTAACCTGATCGTGAGGTGAGTTTACCTGATCGTGCAATGAGTAGAGTCAGATCAGCGAGGGGGTCGTGGGGCGCCTGCGGGGAGAGAAAGTAGCGAGGATGAGAAACCAACAATGGCGGGAAGGCAGCTAAATGGATCGAGAAGGGATCGCACGATGTAGGCGAATCTCATGCGTACCTGTATGAATCAAGGCTGCTAGGGGCGATGAGGGCTCTGTTGGATCAAGTCGAGCTAGCAACTAATGCCGGAGCTACGTGGGGCTCGGTGTCCTCAGTCAAAGATATGAGAGCCGAGTACGCGGGAGGCGCGGGGCGTGGTTCAGGGAAGGGGCGGGGTTGGAGCGTTTCAACGTGTTGCCCAGCAACCAGGACAAACAGGAAGAGGCCGCGGTGAAGCGGAGCTGGGCTCGGCGGCGAGGCCGAAGAAGTGGTGAGAGTATCAGGAGCGAGTGATCCTGTATTGTGAATGGCTGTGAACCATCAATCCACTACTGATAAATACATTTCGGTTCAGGCACAAGGGCACAAGGGCACACATTAGGCATTTGCTAAATTTTGGGCTGTTAAATTAGCACGGTATGAGGTGATTACATAGGGATTGTACCCAGCTAGGCATATGGTTTGAAATACATCTCAGTTCAGGCAACAGGGCACACATTAGGCATATGCTAAATTTCTGGCTGGTAAATTAGCACGGTATGGGGTGATTACATGAGGATTGTACCCAGCTAGGCATATGGTTTGAAACTGGTGGGTTAATTGACATCAAGTTAAGGGGGATAAAATCACACTTACGCAGTGATGGAGGTTACATGAGGTTAATGCCCAGCTGGGCACCTGGTCTGAAACCGGAGGGTTAATTACATCAGGATATGAGGGTGGGCATTCTCAGAGGGGTGAAATTAAACAGTAATGGTATTAGTCCACTCATCAAGAGTGTTCAGGCCATGGTTGACCGAGTCAACACGTGAAATCCATTTACATTCCGCTCTTCCTAGAAGAGTGGCCATGTTGCCCCCCCTGATAGGTAATGTAGGTTTTTCAATGACCATCCATCTGAGATCTGTATCAACATGAGACTTTTCCATGAAATGTGTGACCAAAGGAGCAGTAAGGACTTTACAGTTGATCCTACTCTTGTGTTGGATTATCCGTTGCTTTACCATTTGGGTGGTTTGACCAATGTAAATGAGGTCGCAGGGGCAAACGATGGCATAAATGACATTTTGGGTTTTGCAGTTTGAGTGGTGGGTGAGTAGGTGCGTGTGTCCGTTGTAGGTGAATTCTTTGGTGTCGATGGTCAGCTCGCATACACTGCAGGATTGACATTTGAAGTGTCCGATCACTGGGTTCAGACCCCAGGCAGCTGTGATGGTGTGCTTTTTAGCTTCTGGGGTGGGCCAGGTGATGGCATGTACAAGATGGTTGGAGATGTTTTTGCCCTTTTGGTATGAAAATAAGGGTGGTTCGTGGAATTGTTCATCAGAGCGTAAGATCGCCCAATTTTTCTTGATTATTTTGGCGATTTTGTTGCTTTCTGGGCTGAAGACAGAGACGAACGGGATTCTAGTCATGGATTTTTTGTTGTTTTTAGGCAGCAGTAGTTCTTCACGGATCGAGAAGAAGCGTGTCACTGCCGCAGCTGAAATGATCGCAACGCCGGAGAAGCAAGCCTTCGTCGCATCTCCCTGGAAGCGTGTGTTCATCGAATCTGTCTGCTGTCGCATCACCGGAGAAGCGGGACGCGATCGTGAGAGTCACCATCGCATCACCGGAGAAGGGTGTCGCAGGGCCTGTCGCGGCTCCAAAGTACAGAGTCGTCGCAAGGCTGCCAGGGCGTCATTGCATCGTCATCGCATCGCCACATCAAGGGCGCCATCTTCTCGCATCACAACTGGATCGTCGCATCACATCAAGGCGCCATCTGGCGCACTGCAGCGGGCCCGCAGGCCGAGAATCTACACATCATCTCCGCACCTGTAAGGCTCACGACGAGTCCCCTACTCTGCGCAAGCATTGAGGCAGGACGCAACCGTTCCCCCGGGTCACACAACCGACGCATCTTTCCTTTTGCAAGTCTTTTGTTCACTTTGCGTTACACATCCAGGTACTTTGTAGAGAACTTTGTCGCATTTACCAACAACTTGAACTAAGAGACTTTAATCATCTTTTAAGTAATCTTAAGTGTAGTATTGTGGATTTTTGTTGTTTGTGTTCTTGTGTTAAGTCCATATAAAGAATACTTAATTTTATAAAACCTGTGTTGTGTCCATCTGTAGTGTTTTCACTGTATTGCTGTGTATACTCACAAATGCTTAACACACTGCCTCTGGGATAAGCCTGTCTGCTCGTGCCAAGCTACCAAGGGGGTGAGCAGGGGTTATCAAGGAGTGTAATCCCCTTATCCTGACTTAGAAGTAAGGGTCCCTATTTGGACAAAGGTGATAACCATTGCCAATGTGAGACCCCCAGATCTAACATCTACCCTTCCTCATAGGCTACTACAGAGGCTTTTCAAAGACCTGGAATCACTCCTTGTTTCCCTGATCTTTGGTGGCTCTAGATCCAGAGTGGCACTCCATAAATTGTACCTACCCCTAACTGCAGGGGGTACCGAATTATGAACAAGACTATGCTGCTGCACAACTGCTGTGGCCTATGAGGTGGCGCGCGAACAGTAACCTCATTGAACTGGCCTTATGGGCGGTAACATTGCGACAGCCAGCTATGATAGAATGGCTATCAGGCTCTACCACCACACTGCAGAAAAGAAAGGGTAATCTGCTAATGCTAGCAGCAAGATGCAGCTGGCTAAAATATGTACTATCTAAGGGCCAACCCGCAACATATGCCCCCCGAACTTGCCACTTGAATTTCTCCCAGATTCTTACACTTGTCACAGGCGACCGGAGCTTGAGACTTGGAGGGTAATAGGCCTGGACACCTGGGAGACCTATTTGCAGACTCGCAACTACAAGGCTTTGCAGGTTTGGTGGATGACTACAGGGTGCCACAGGGGACATTCCTGCTCGATGCAACGCTATTGGAGCAATTCCTTCAGACATGGGGAAACAGTTGCACTGAGCCCACCACATCCCAGCCGATACAAACTCGACTAATACATGGATGGGGTAAACATGCAGTCACTGCAATTTACAATTCTCTTAGGCCTGAATTGGCGTGTCTCTTGGCCCCACTGCGCGAATACTGGGACTCAGCTCTGACAACTAACATTACTGATAAGCAATGGACACAATGCATAGGCTATCCCAAAGTTATATCCACGAACCCCAGGCTGAAATACATGCAATTTAATTATCTCCACCATACGTACTTAACACCACATAGGCTGGCACATATGTATCCTGCTTCCGCTGATGTTTGCCTCAGATGCCTAACCTGAGAAGCAACATTTCCCCATATGGTCTGGAAATGCCGTTGTGTTCGGACATTTTGGAATGAGGTGGGCACGGCATTAACGGAGGCAGTGAGTACCTTGATAATAGCCCGGGGTCCAAACTTTGTGCTTGGAATCACAAAGCGTAACGCCCCACTTAAGAACCTCAATACATTTTTAGACTTCGCAATGGGGATGCCAAAACTCAAAATAGCTATGGCTTGGAAGTCACAATCATGCCCCAGCACACAATCATGCCCCAGCACACAATTATGGCTTTTAGACCTCCGTAGAGCACTTATTGCAGAGCATGGAACTCAATTAGCCATTGCACCACGTAGACCCTCACAGGTTAATCCTGTACAATGGCAGGAGTACCTGACTGTTATAAAAACGAAATTATACACAATAAATCCAACTACATCATAAGACACATCCTTATCCTGTACTTTCAGCGCAACATTTCGCAACATCGTTAGCATAAAGTAAACCCTCATTGACTGCATACCTACGCCCAGAAATGGGCAGGACTGTACTATATATACAACTATGCGGGCTGGGGGGTTCCCCCCCCCAGCGCTACCTAGGCTTGCATGTAGATACTCATTACTCATCACATACGGCCAGATTTAGATTTAAATTTCAAACGCACGACAGACAAATTCGAATAACTCCGAACAGACAGCAGTTTAATTGATGTGGATGCGAATTCTAGAGATAATGATATAAAATGTTAATACTGTTTTAAGATTATTCTATATGTCACTGCTTGGCACCCCACCAAAGCTGCTTTTGTACTCGGTATTGGAATATTAAGCATATCATTATTGATAAAGTTTACTTGTATAACTTGCTGAAAATCATAAAGACTATTATAAAAAATAGATAATGGGGAGATCTATGTAAATCCCCATTTCTATCCTCTTTGCTGTTGTTAAATTTCAGGCACAAGATTTCTTATCACCACCACGAACCTCGCCTCGTTCAAATTGCCACACTTTTCAAGTCAAAGTAAGGAGGGGAATGCTGATTCCAGTTATATACTGTAACATAGCAATGCTAGATGCATTAGGACCCTCGTGGTTCTGAGCGGACTTTAAATAGGAACTACGTGTCACCCTGGAAGGTGTTAGGGTGTGGTTCTAGGAAGCATGATGTATAGAGTAGTGCATGAGTGAATGTTGGAGAATAAAGATGAACTTACAAGCAGCTCCTGTGTGTGGCGTAATCTATATGAATGCTCCTGTGCTGGGGATGATGGTACAACTGGCAACAAGTAGGGGATTTGTGCTCGTGGAAAACAACACTGCTCTCCTTGAGATTTTGCAACAATACAGCAAACTGTTTGTGCATGTGCCCCGAATCGATGCAAAGAGGCCTGTGAATGACACACGTGGAGTCAAAGCCCTACTCCAGTCCATGCAAGGCCACAGAAGGAATCGAAAGCCCTGAAGAAGAGAATATTTCAAAACACCTGTCAATACGGCCAGTCAGGCGATCAGCAGAGACGCTGCGCTGTGCCCTGAACACAGAGCCGTTATTCAGACGATGTGAGAGAATACCAACAGCGCCAATGAAATACAAAAGCAGAAAGCAAAGAGAACGTAGTCACCATCAGGGGCAATTGAAGCACACTATGGCACATTCTTCTGCATGCGGTTGATGCTTGCAAGAGTTGTCTGTGTGCCGCCCTGCACTGCGAAATCAGTTGAACGACACATGCTCACATAATGGCGGCAGAAAGAAGTGCGAAATACAATGCGGCGTTCTTGAAGCTACCACCGCCATTCAACACTTCTAAGACACAGAACATTGGTGCCAAGTGGACTGCATGGATTGAAACATTCAATGACTGCATAGCTGCGCTAAAGAAAAAGATGAAAAGAAAATCATCAAATATCTGAAAAACCTTGCACGTGATGAGTGAGAGAAGCATTAAAGAAAGTTCCACGGACTGACGCATCATTGTACAGAAAATTACAAGAAGCACTGGAAGCTACGTTCAATCCAATGCCTTATGTTGATCATGTTATGTTATGTTAAAAATGCTTATAAAGCGCAAGGCTTCCCTGTAAAAAGTTCGATCGGGTCGGGGACAATCGATATTTGCCCGGCGGTATTGCCTCTGTGACCCTCTAGTTATTTAAATCAATGAAGAGGCAGGCGCTGGAGACTGGAAAGCAGGAAACAAGGTTTTTTATTCTCTCCGGAGGAGAACACAACGAAACGGACAGAAGGTATCGTTCTGAGGTGCTCTAACTTACGTTTGAGGCCTGGCCCCTTATATACAGTGTTTATGTTTTTTTTATTACAGTTTACATACATGTGACAAAGCTTTGATATACGGAAAGACATACCCGGAATCCCCCTTTGGGGCCCGTTCCCACACACATTTACAGTTGAAGTCCCCACCCTAGTCACAACAGGTGATGAGCATCGCGCAGCTGGATAATCCGCCGATTCACGGAATGTGGGGGGTTTGATCGGGTCTCATGGGGTGGGGGCTTTGATCAACCCGGGGATTCTTTGATGGGGGAAGCTTTCTATTGTACGGGGAGGGGCAAGGATGGTATCGGCAGAGCTGGGTGTCGGCTTGGGAACGGGGAGGACAAAACGGGCACACGGGGAAAAAGGGGGTTTGCATCTAAGGGCCGGAGATCATGAAAGGAAAGCAGGGAGGTGTCGCGCTGGGAACAGGATGAGGGCCGGGGGCAGAGCAGCGCCGGAGAGGGGTTTATGACTCAAGGCAGGTGCAAGCAGGGGGTGGTCAGCGTGCGGGCTTAGCGAAAGCAAAGGGCTATGTCAGGGGCCAGCGGCGTGCAAAAGGGTTTGTTCTGATCGGGGCATCTTAAAATGGCGGGCGCGCACGACAAAAGTGTGGCATCAGGGGAAGAGGCAAGATGGCGCAGATAATGTTCACCAAAACGCACTAATTTTCCACAGTCCTCCCTTTAACATATTCAAGACATCTTGCTGGTTCATTTTCTACTCGGGTCTATTGTGGTGGGCATGAGAAAAAAACGGTAGGAACCCTAGAAAAAGGAGTTGTAAACAATACATTTTTAGGTTTCTATTTTTTTTTTTTTTTTTTGGAGGTGCACCTATTTGATAAACTTTGATAAATTTGTTCAGCAGGAAAGTCATAGGAATGAAATACAAAAACGGCGAGCAGCAAGTACATATCATAACGTGAACTGGCAGGTTAATACATATTTCAGTTTCGGTTTGGAGCAGGATCAATACAATGGCGGCTGGGAGAGAAATGAGGTCTAGCAGAAACGGCGATTGGGGATGTCAAATGTTCGAAGTTTAACGAGTTCTCATCATTCTTTGTTGCCTTTCGTTGGCGCTGTTGAGCACCGGCGGTGGAGCTACAAGTCCAGCTCTGTTCTAAGTTCTGCGTTGCAGGGCACGACCCTTTCCTCGCGTTTCTGGTCGGAAAGGTCCTTTTCGCCCTGTGTCCTTTGAGGTGATTGTCAGAAAGTTCCGATGGAAGAAGAGCGTTCAAAACAGTCCATAGGGTAGGTCAGAGGAAAAAAGGGGGATGGAGCAAGGCCAAATTGGGAACAAACTAGGGGAACGAGAGACTTCAAATGGGCGGGCGTGCGACGGAATACAGAGAGCGGGGACTTGTCGAAAGGCACTGGACGTCGAGCAGGGGCATCAGGTCGACCCTTTCTTTTCATGCTGTCGAAAACAGTGCCTCGTCCTGCAGCTCCTTTCAGTCGTGGTCTCGCCTTGGCTAATGTCGCAGGTGTCCCTTAGTCTGCAGTCGGGCCTCGTGCTCCCACATCCGGTCCTTCTCTCCTCCAACAGCAGTACCCTTAAACAAGTTTGAAAAGACAGTCTTTAGAAAAATTTGCAGATGAAGATAATCAAAAAGTCTATTTCTCTCCCAGCTCCAGGCAAAGAATGAAAATGTCCGTTATATTTAACGTTCACAACTGGCATATGAATGACCGGTGGCGGACCTGTTGGATTTACTATGACTTTCCTTCATAATCATTTATTACAGGCATGACAGTTCATCTGATGGTAACCCACCTTCGGGAGACAAATCTGGCAAAGATATGCCGTTCTCTAGAGTTTCACATTTACAAAAGGGTACAGTGAGTCGTCAACATGGTACTACACAGGTATTTTGCTGAGAGACGAACATGGCTAAACATTTCCTTTCTATCGGTGCATCCTGTTTTTCAACTACTGCGGGGTTCATTTTGATGATTTCTTTACCTTGGTCTAGTCTGTTAACCTTGTAAAACATCATTCTGGGTCCTACGTAACCTTTTACAGCCCGGTTACTTAACTAGGAAGGACAGGGGTTTTATGGGAAACAACCAGGGACATAGACAGGGGAGGTAACGGGGGTGGTCACTTTTCCGGTTTGGGTATTGCGACAATTCGGGGAGGGGAGGGTCGCGTATTCTGAGGTCCTTGTTTTATACTATAGGAGCCGTTGACATGTAGTTCCCTTATTTCGGGCCAGATTAGGGAACCTCTGTCGTCTTACCTGTCCTTTCCCTTATGGCCCAACCTGGGTTCATTGACTTCTAGCGGAAAAGGAGAGGTAATGACGCGGCCTCAGGGTGATTGTATTGAAGACAAGCGTTTGTGCAAATACTGACGGTATTTGAAGCCAATTAGGTGGTGTGCTAGGGGTGGCAATCTGCCAATTTCGGGGCTAACCACTCGGAAGAGTGGTAGTGCAAAAATAGAGAGAGAGAGAGAGAGAGAGAGAGTGAGAGAGAGAGAGAGAGAGGGAGAGAGAGAGAGAGAGAGAGAGAGAGAGAGAGAGAGAGAGAGAGTGCAACGGCAGGCTAAATAGTACACGTGCAGCAGAGAGGGCGGCAGTGCATTCAAGAAAGGCTATTTAGTGCATTACACAGTAAAGGGTATTCACGAGTCCGCGTTAGAATCTTGTAATCATGCAGTTTGAGCATTAGACAGGGTAGAGGGGACGTGCTTTGAGAAAAGGAAAGAAGAAAAAGGAGGTACCATTTTGTCGCACTTTCTCGCATTCTCGGTCCTTTGACCAGTTGGGTCAACGCCTCAGTCACACACACACATTCCCTCACAGTTTCGCATCATACGTGACATGGATTCATTCGTCCGGTCTGGTTTAAGGGTGATCACTTTTTATCAGGTTGTGCTAATTTTTCGGGTTTGTTCGATACGTGAGTAGTTTGCAGGCGTGCTTAGACACCACCCTGCGGCGCTAGTCCGTTTCGTGTATTTAGACATGGCAAGGTCTCAGATCTTCGCCACACCTTGGCTGTAATCTCTGATGTAACCTGCAGAGGGAGGGAAAAAGGGGGGGGGGTGGGGGAGACAGCATTCGCGCGCATTCAAATACATGGATTCATGAGTCCTTTACTTACCTCTTACTCGTCTTTCCTCCTTGGGGCAGGGTCCCCGAGGATATGGTTTTCGGAGTCAAGGGGGGGGGTAGTGTGTTCATGTAGGGCGTGTGCGGGGAAACATAAAAAGGAAACCAGAGGTGCCTAGTGCGAGGTATCTAGTCAAAGGATATATCTCACTATCGGGATCCTTAAACCTCTTTCAACGCCGTGGCGTTCTAAAGTTCTTCGGTTCTTGGGTCCCTGCTACTTTGGAACGTTGTACTTTACAATATTTACATTATTTCATTTCACCCTCCTTTTACATTCCCTCATTTACACCGTTCGTTTTTACCCATCCTTGGAAGTCACGGTCTTCCTCTACGCGAGGGTTCATGAGTCAGTCGCGTACTTTTAAGACGGAGTGTCGTGTTGTCGATCCGATCCGTCCTCCAGGGCTGGGCAACCATCTTCCTTTAACCTTAAAGAGAGAGCAGAGTAGGGTGCACAGAAAAAGAACTTTCCTACCCATCCCATATTGTTTTAAAATAAAGCATGCAATACCCGTCCATAGTTTCAAAGACTTTATTTTGCAAATTCATTTCAGCATATGGATTAGGAGGGTGTGGTCGTATTTGGTCGGTCGTGGCAATGGCTAAAGTGCGTACAGTGGGGGGTGTCGTTCGCAACAATAAAAACATCGGAAAGTTTTACTCATTCATTTGTAAGAGACTAAAAACGTCTATTAATTGGCTGGGGGTTCGGGGGCATGTATTTTCATAATTTAGAAGCATAATCATAACAGTTGTAATCAGATTTCCTATATGCATACCGTACGTGTGCATCGTAAATGAGGTTTACATCGGTTATAAAAATATAATACAGTGTACATTTGTAATCAACATTTGTAATGGGGATTCTTTCATACTGTTCGTCGAGTGAGCTCTCCTTGTCTTTTCTAGCCAAGTGTACAAAGGATCACAAAAAATCTCAGAACATCAAGTTTATATTAGTGCGAAGGAACACCACGAGGTGTTCGTAAGTTCCGATTGATACCAGCGCCATTTTGGGCGGGGCCGGCACAGTCCGGAAGCAGCATCAGGGGGAAATGTTTCCATTACTGGCAGTTTGGACCAGAGTCCTTTTCGGCAGTTCTAGAATTCACGCTAACAGAAGGTGTGGCAATGTCATGTTTGTTTCGTTGGCGATCAAGGCAGCCGTCCCTTACCGGAAACCTGCAAAGGCCGAAGGATCTTCAAGGCTGCGGAGATGCTGTCGGCGATGGGGGCTCGTGCTCCATGGGACAAATGTTCGAGTTGTATGGCTGGCCAAGGTTACTCTAGTGGCCGGGGGCCCGCCTTCCAGCGGATCCAGACGCCATTTTGAGGCCCTACAGGGGCCACTCTCGTCGAGTTTGCAGGAATGGAAGAGACCCTTCGGAGTGAAAGGAAGAGGTCCCTGTTTTGTGAGAGCGGGACGTCCTGCTGGGGTGCAGCTGTGATGCCCCCACCTGGGGGGGCGAGGGAGACTCGTTCACATCGTCTCCTTCTCCCGGTGCACTCCATGCCGCTCCTTTTCATCGCCCCGCATGAAGGCCTCTCCACATCCGGTGTTCCCCAAGTGCCACCATTGTACGTTCGGTGCTGCGCAAGTACTGGGGTGCCACCATGGTGTGTCCGGTGCTGTGGAAGTATGGGCACCATCGCCTGACTGGGGGTGTTCGGCGTCGGGCTGGGGGCTGGGAAACCTCCTACCGGTGGAGGTGGGAGAGGCTCGTCCGCGTCGCCTCTCCCTCCCAGCCCAACTTGGACAAATTGTTGTGGAGGTACGTGCAGGACATCCCGCCGTCCAGGACTGCTACGGCTGTGACGGAAGAGAAAAGGAAGAGGTGCCTCGTTCTCCTTTTGACATGTGGCGGGACTACCTTAGTCTTTCCAGGCCCGTTGCGGCCGGCCAAGGAGACATGTGGCGGGACTACCTGCAAATGCCCAGGCTGCGGGCTCCTGCCTCTCCTCCGGCTCCCCCATACGTTAAGATTTCCTGACCAAGAGTTGGCGGCGGGGCTCGCCTTATATGGGTTGCCGTTGGTTGGGCGTAGCCGTAACCCTGCCCTACTTTGGAAGGTTCCAGAATGGGGGGGGGGGGCGAATGTTCTGTTTGACTTTCATTTTCTACAGTTTCTCGTTATTATTCCTTGTTTGTTGTGTTAAATTAAAAGTTCAAGTTTATTAATGGTCTACGGATTTTGTTTTATCATTTCTTTCTTTCCAGGTTGCTTTTATGCTAAGTTTCTGCTAACAGGGGTTGAGTAACACGAAAACACGTGTAGAGGGATGACGCAGATTTGTACATTTACATACACACAAACTCAGACGGGGGACAGTACAAATACGACATACAAAGACCCAAGACAAATATAAAAACAGTTATTGGTCATAATTATCTCTTTCCGTCTGTGAATTTTAAACGAGGCTGGGTTCCCGTCTTGACATTGCCCGACCTAGGAGAACTTGAGCATGCCGCTGAGATTTTCCTGGCGAAATCTGTGCCATCGGGCATAATCAAACGTGGTGGTTCTGTCTGGTCTGTCTATGTAAGTCGGGTTCTTCTCTGTCTCGCGCCTTTTCTCGTACTGTCGGTCTGTCGTTCTTGTCGGCCCTTTGCCTTTACTCACGCTCAGTAGAGTCGGGCATTGGGCTTTCCAGTGTCCGACATACCTACAAAAAGCGCATTGGTCTGACCCTAAGTCTGGTCGTCCTTTGTATAGTGTCGGGGGATAAGTTGTGGGTAGCGGTGTCCTGGGGTTGTCCTGTCGGTATATTTCCCTACTTGGTTTATCCTCGTCTTTTCTCTGTCGTTTCGTAGCCTCTCTGCGCCACATACCGAGACTGTCGAGCATGATTGGCGTCGTCTTATTATTTCGAAGGGCTATTTCTAACGTTTCTATTTTATCAAGGTCAAAGGATCCTGCTAGTGGCCACTGTTTGTCTTGGCTATCTTCGGTATACCTGTGCCATAATTTATTATAAGCTATGGTGACTAACCCATAGTTTATGAACATGTCCTTGTTAGGGGTGCCTTCTAGTGGAGCTATATGGTCCACCTCTAGCACCCGGTCCGGGCAAAACAGGCTATTTATCAATGGGGAGAAGACAGACATGACGGCTCGTAACGAGGGACTAAAAAGTCAGCACTGCCTATCTTATCACTAGGTGCAAAGACTAGACAGAATATTTCTATTCTACGTTGTTTGCAGGCAGTGAATACCTCATGGATCCAAAAAAACCAAAAGACCAACAAAATAACAATGGGGAGAATGAGTAGGACCGCAAAGATCTGCGTTACCTACCCTTTTCACTATCTGCAAACAGGGTGGTCTCTTCCCTGCTTGCAGACAGGGAATCTCCAGGAAACAATAGTTTGTGAACAACAGTTCAGTTTCAAGCAATTATTGAGTGGGGGAGAAAAAGAACAAGCACGGCTGCTACCCTACCTATCCTCCACTGCTTGCAAAGGGAGAGGGAGCCTGTTGCTTCTCCGTTTGCAGACAGTGAATCTCTAAATAAAAATAAACAAAAGCAATACTAGTATTTTGAACAATCAAGCAATCAAAACAAATTTCGATTTGTCGTGGCAACACGACCTTACCCGGACCATGTGGACAGTTTCTTGTCTTCCGAATCCAGCGCCTGATCGTCCTCTTTTTCTCTTATTTCTCACGGCACTCCTGATGGTTCCCAGTCAGGACCGTAGATCACTCGAGAGAGGTCTGTTCGGAACTAGTGAAGTTCGGATGATCGGCTGCCAGACGAGGGTCTATTGGGCAAGAGCTCTCCCGATCGTTGCAGTCGTTCACTCTGTCGTCGGGACCTCTCCCACTGGATCCACGAGTCGCTGATGGGCCCCACGCTTGGGACGCCAATTGTAAAAAGTTCGATCGGGTCGGGGACAATCGATATTTGCCCGGCGGTATTGCCTCTGTGACCCTCTAGTTATTTAAATCAATGAAGAGGCAGGCGCTGGAGACTGGAAAGCAGGAAACAAGGTTTTTTATTCTCTCCGGAGGAGAACACAACGAAACGGACAGAAGGTATCGTTCTGAGGTGCTCTAACTTACGTTTGAGGCCTGGCCCCTTATATACAGTGTTTATGGTTTTTTTATTACAGTTTACATACATGTGACAAAGCTTTGATATACGGAAAGACATACCCGGAATCCCCCTTTGGGGCCCGTTCCCACACACATTTACAGTTGAAGTCCCCACCCTAGTCACAACAGGTGATGAGCATCGCGCAGCTGGATAATCCGCCGATTCACGGAATGTGGGGGGTTTGATCGGGTCTCATGGGGTGGGGGCTTTGATCAACCCGGGGATTCTTTGATGGGGGAAGCTTTCTATTGTACGGGGAGGGGCAAGGATGGTATCGGCAGAGCTGGGTGTCGGCTTGGGAACGGGGAGGACAAAACGGGCACACGGGGAAAAAGGGGGTTTGCATCTAAGGGCCGGAGATCATGAAAGGAAAGCAGGGAGGTGTCGCGCTGGGAACAGGATGAGGGCCGGGGGCAGAGCAGCGCCGGAGAGGGGTTTATGACTCAAGGCAGGTGCAAGCAGGGGGTGGTCAGCGTGCGGGCTTAGCGAAAGCAAAGGGCTATGTCAGGGGCCAGCGGCGTGCAAAAGGGTTTGTTCTGATCCGGGCATCTTAAAATGGCGGGCGCGCACGACAAAAGTGTGGCATCAGGGGAAGAGGCAAGATGGCGCAGATAATGTTCACCAAAACGCACTAATTTTCCACATCCCCAGCAACGGGGCGTCCCAGCGCTTGTGGACGAGTAGCAATGGATGGTGGCAGCTAGCCAGATGGAAAGACAGCCAAGAAATGCCTATATTCTAAAGCAAGCGGGCGCCTCCCAGCTAGATGGAGGAAAATAGCCAGGTTTTAATCTGTTTTCTGAATGCCCAATGATTTTGAGTGCTGCCTGCCGAGATTGGGATAGAGTTCCAAAGGGCTGGGGCCAAGGACCTAAATGAGTGCCCCCCCGCTCTGCTGCTGCGCACCCTAGGAGTACAGGCCAGATACAGATCTGCAGAACGCAGTGCTAAATTTGGAACATATGGTGTGCAGAGCCTCTGCAGAATCTGGGGACCCTGACCATGTAGGATATTGTGGCTGGTGCAGAGAGTTTTGAAATGAATTCTCTGTTTGATCGGCAGCCAATGTAGGCGGTACAGAAGATGGAGGTGTGAAAATGCTTAGGGAGGGTGAAGAGAGTGTGGGCAGCTGCATTCTGTGCCCTTTGCAGTCTCTTCGTAACCGTTTTGTTCGCACCCAGCAGACGTCAGTTACAGTAATCAAGACGTGACAAGACCACTGATTGAATGATCACTTGACGGATGGGCGCATCATAACCTCCAAGATGGGTATCAGCCCGCGTAGGTGGCCAAAGCATGTACCTGCCACTTTTTTGGCGTGCAGTTCAAAGGAGAGGGAATTGTCCATCAGGATCCCTAGGTTCTTGACTGCACTTTTCGGCTGGGGAGGAGGACCTAGTGAAGCGGGCCACCACTGGTAGTCCCATTTATGAGGGTCCCTACCAACTAGAAACACTTCCATTTTAGAGGAATTAAGTTGGAGGTAGTTTTCCGCCAGCCAATCTGAGATAGCCAAAACATCCTCCGGGAATTTCAGTTGGTCTTGGGCTGGGTTATTGGAGAAGGTGAATAGCGGCTGCGTGTCGTACGCGTAAGATATCATATTAATCTCCCGGGCTTTAGCCAGGAGGGCTTAAGGGCGCACGTACACGTTAAATAGCATGGGGCTCAGCACAGAGCCTTGAGGGACGTCACTGCGGAGGGGGTAAGTACTGGACTGCTATAGAGGGGCGTGGATCTTCAACAAAGCATATCTTCAAAAAAAGCACAGCAATGGACAAGTGAAACAATGGATTAGTTTGTTGAAAGACTTGACACATGTATAAAGCACTGCAACTTCCGTGACTTTACTGATGAAGAAGCCATACACCTCAGAATTCACTGATGACTGCCTTTCGGATTGATTTAGAAGGCGCATGTTGAGAGAGACAGTCTGTAGAAAATGCTAATGGCTTCAAGAGCCGAGGAATGAACAGAATGACAAGCCGCTGACATGGAAGCAGGGATGGTGAACAATGAATTAGAGCTGACCATGAAAAGCAAGTACAAACACAAAACAGGTATATGTAAATCGAAATCGTCGAAGACAAAACTATGCTTCCGATGAGGATTTCCATGAAGGAAAATGTCCAGCCCTTCCTACAAACTTGTAAAGGCTGTAGGAAAGAAAACCACTTCATGACGGTTTGTCGAGCTAAAGAAAAATAAAGTGTGTCACAAAGGAAAGGCAAGATGGGTGTGAGAACATACCAGAAGCAATCTCGCCACCAAAAAGCAACATCAGCTATGACAAGTCGAGACCAGGCAGAATCAATCTTTGTCAGGTTCATAGTACAAAGGTTCTTCAGCGTCGCTATTGAGCACCAGTGAAGAAAACGCGTGTGTGCTGCTGATATCTACAAAAGACCAGCACACACATGTGGGCTTAGCTGCTTCTGAAGAAGACTAACCTTCAAAGAAAACTCACCAAACAAAGAGCCAAACTAAATTGGGGCTATGTCCCAAAATCACATTGGAGGTGAAGTCACCCCACAACCTACATTATTGACAGTGCAGCATCGATTAATACTATGTCCGTGAAAAGTTCAACAGCCTCTTCCCTGTGCCATGCCTTACTCCTTCCGACACAAAGGTACACACCTGGGTAGGTTCAAAACCGTTACAAAGCCTAGGGTCATTCACAGCGATCATTCATGTTCAAGGAACCCAGTCAAGTGCCTGCCTACTCAGTTTGGCCACTGTGACTCAAATGAGGTTGATATCCCTCAACAATAACCTCTGTGCTCAACCTGAGATTATCAGACAATTCCTGTTGTTGTTTCGTGGTTTGAGAAAGCTTAAGAAAATGAAAGCGTAGCTGTACATCAATTTAGACATTCGTCCTGTTGCTCAGCGGCACTGTAGAGTTGGTTTTGTTCTTGCAAGAAGTGGTAGAGAAAGAGTTGGCAACACTTTTGAAACCTTGCATTATTGAACAGTCCACAGCCCCCACGCCCTGGGCTTCACCCATAGTAGTTGTACCAAAAAAGGACAGTGGTGGAGCAGTGAGCATTTGTGCTAATATGCGCCAGCCAAACCGAGTCATTGAAAGAAAGAGACAACCTGGTCCACTTTAAAGGACATGATCATGCAACTGTACGAAAACAAATGGTATCACCAACGCGAGCTAGAAGAGAACTGCCAATATGCTTCTACTTTTTACACATATGTTGGGCTGTTCATGTACAATATACTGAGTTTTGGAGTATCCGCAGCTGCTGCAATATTTCAGGATGTTATCTGCAGAGTCATCCAACCTGTTACACATGCTTTTAATTACAGGGACAACATACTGGTCTTTCGGAAAACCCTGAAAAAACATGACAAAGCCCTTATTCATGTAAGGTAGTTTCTCTCTGATGCAGGTCTCATTTAAAATGCGATGAGGTGTGAATTTTACAAAACCAGACTAAAGTTTTTTAGGCACATATTTTCTCATGTGGAAATGATTCCAGATCTAGACAGGGTGCAAGCACTGTCGTCCATTTGCTCCCCCCTCCCCCCCCCCCAAGATGTTACCATGCTGCGATCCTTTCTAGGCATGGCCAGCTTTTGCTCAAGATACATTCACAATTTTGCCACAGTGAGTTCCACTTTAAGAGACTTGACAAAGCACAATGTTCCTTATCAGTGGTCTCCTGAATGATGCAACTGAAATGGCCTCTTTCGACCCCAAGCTACACACTGAAGTCATGGGGGATGCTAGCCCAAGGGGGCTGGGGGTAATCCTTACTCAACACAACGGTCATCCGAATGTTCAGAGACACATTGGCCTATGCTAATTGAAGCCTGTCTAACACAGAAAGGGCCTACTCTCTGCGGGAAAAGGAGAGTCTGGCTGTGGTGTGGGCCTTCAAACATTTTCACGTATTCCTTTATGGAAAGCGATTTATTGTCCTCATGGACCACCAGGCTTTGCTCACTTTTTTGGGAATCTGCCCTCTTCGATCGAAAGGTGGGGGGGGAGGGGGGAGGGTTGTGGCTGCAAGAATATTACTATGAGGTTGTACACAAACCTTGGAAAAATCAGAACCCAGCCGACTACTTTTCAAGAGCGCCAAAATATCATCACAGTTTGACATCTAAGGCAGCGGAAGAATATCTCAACTTCATTGTGAGGTCCAGCATACCCGCGGCCCTGTCTGGGGATCAAGTTATTGCTACTACCAATACAGACAAAGAAAAGACTATTGACAAAGAAGTCATTGAAACACAATAATAGAGACGACGCACACCACCTCTGGTTGATGATATTGAGTTCCAAAAGTTCAAAAATGTACAGGATGAGTTAGCAGTCACCCAGGAAGGCATCAAACTGAGAGGCTCGAGAATCATTATACCTGAGAGCTTAAGACAATGGGTCATGGAGTTGGCCCATGAAGGACACAGTGGCATTGTAGCTACCAAAAGAACATTGAGAAACAGTGTGGTTCCCTCGACTAGACAAGCGAGTAGAAAGGGAATTGAAAGCATACCACCTCTGCAATTGCCAATCCCCTAAAGTGATGCAGCACCCTGTGACCATGTCTGACCTTCCTGATCATGCCTGGTAGAGAGTTGCAGTTGACTTCTTAGGACCATGAGGAAATGGACAACATCTCATGGTAGTTATAGAGAAATATGCATGTTTTCCGTTGGTAGAAGCACTATCCCCAACAATTCATGATTAGGTCATAGAAAGGCTTGATGGCATCTTTGCAATTTAGGGCATCCCTGAGATTCTAAAATCTGAAAATGGCCCACCTTTCAACAGCAAATCATTCTAAGAGTTTCTTGTACGACTTAGCGTCAAACATGAAAAGAGTACACGCCTGTGCACCCAAGCCAATGGTGTAGCCAACAAGTTTTTTGATAATCAACTTTATTGAGTATATGAAAAACAAAAGAGAATTCATTGGTTGCAGCTCAGAGATCAACATATACATTGGAAGTAAATCAATAAGACATGGTGGCGTGTGCAGTCCGATCCAGCCCAGCATCCCATCTTGCATTACAGTAATGGTGGAGCATAGAGAATTAGACAAGAATTATGGCGAGATCATGTTGAACCATTTCCCCCAT
Source organism: Lissotriton helveticus (assembly GCF_964261635.1). Lineage (NCBI taxonomy): Eukaryota > Metazoa > Chordata > Amphibia > Caudata > Salamandridae > Lissotriton > Lissotriton helveticus. Next base: position 1,351,486,685 of record NC_136059.1, on the reverse strand, counting down.
ATTTTGTAGAACAATTCTGGGGAGCCTCGGGATTCGAACAGGGTCTCCTCCTGGGTGCCACACCAGTCCACCCCCTCCTCCACCCCCCCACAGTAGGAGTAGCGGTCAACGACCAGTACTTTGCTATGTCCCTTTTGGCCACAGCCACAGCTGTCCCCAGTAGGCGCTTGTCCATCCTGGAACCATCCAAGCCGTCGAATATCCCCAGCAGCATCCGCAACGGGTCGTGAGGAACCTCCCACCCCAGGGCCTGAGTGAGCTCCCGCTCCACACCCCTCCAGAACCTCTCCAGCACCGGGCAGAGCCAGACCATATGATAAAAGTCAGCGGGGGATGACCTGCATTTTGGGCAGTCTGGGGAGAGTCGCAAACGGGCGCGGAAGAGTCGCTCAGGGGTAAGGTAAACTGCATGTAGGTAGTATATCTGAACTAGGCGTAGCCTGGAAGATGTGGTTAGGGTTCTAGGTGCCATAAAGGCGTCTCTCCAGTCTGCCTCTTCTAGAGGGCCCACCCACTCCTCCCTCTGGGCGCGTAGCTTATCCAGGGATGCAGGGCCATTATTCACTAGGGAGCAGTAGATTCGGGACACTCCACCTCTGCCCAGATTCCCCATCATCACCTGGGCCTCTAACGGACTGAACCCTGGGAGGGAAACCGGTGAGGGGAGATTCGTGTGGATGGCATGGCGCAGCTGCAGATATCGAAAGTGTTGGGTGTGAGGGAAGGCGTGACGCTGCTGCAGATCCGCAAAGGCACGGATATGATCCCCCACCAAGACATCTCCAAGGACTGAGATGCCAATTAGATCCCAACGGCGGAATCCGTTCAAGGACGAAACCTCCCGAAGCAAGGTGCCATGCCAGAGCGGCGTCTGACGAGTGAGTTTACGGTCCCACTCCACGTGGCGCAGGGCAGCGCGCCAGGCCAGGAGGACCGATCTAGTGATTGGGGCTATGGTCTGTGGCACTGGGCATCCGTATAGGTACGCCTGGATCTGCGGAAAGTCCGTAGTCTAGAGCTCCACGCAGTATGCTGGGTTGGACCAGCCGCCCGCATTCCAGTCATGGATGACTATCAGTTTGGTGGCAAGGTAGTAGAGGTAGAGATGGGTCACCCCTAGGCCCCCATCAAAGGGGGAAATGCGGGTGTGCGCCAAGGACATCCGCGGCCGTGCGCCTCCCAAAGGAACCGAGTGAGGGTCCCGTCAAGTTCGCGGAACCAAGTGCGGGGGAGGGGGAAGGAGATGTTTTGTAGAATGTAGAGGAAGCGGGGTAGGACCATTATTTTAAAAAGGGCGCTTCGTCCTAGGGGGTTGAGGGGGAGGGGATGCCATTTCTTGAGATCCGCCTTAGTCCGTGCCACCAGGGGCGCGATGTTCAACGCCCACTCGAGTTCCGGCAGGAGGGCCACCCATATCCCAAGGTATTTAACCGAGTGGTGTCTGAGGGGAATAGAAGACTGCCAGTCATAGCACTCCCTGGATGGATGGAGCGGGACCAGTGTTGATTTGGCCGCGTTGAGCTGGAGTCCGGACACCCCTTCAAAGTCCGTGAGGATTCGCAAACACCTGGTGCCCGAACCCGCTGGATCCGCCAGGTACAGGAGCACGTCATCGGCATAGAGGGCTATTTTGTCTACGTGGCTCTCGTTCCAGGTCCATCCCTGGACGAGGGGGTCTTGCCAGATGAGCGTCGCCAGGGGCTCCATCGCTAGTGTGAATAGGAGTAGGGAGAGGGGGCACCCCTGGCGCATGCCTCTGCAGATTGAAAAGGCCTCGGAGAGCGTCCCATTGACTAGCACCCGGGCTCTAGGGTTGGCATAGAGGACCCTGATGAGGCAGCGGAACAACGGGCCAAAGCCCATCGCCTCCAGCACATCCTGTAGGTAGTCTCAGCCCACCGTGTCAAAGGCCTTTTCGAAGTCGAGGAAGAGGAGGGCCAAGTATGGAGACAGGCGGGCACGGTGGGCCATGGCTAGGTGAAGACGGCGGATGCCGTGACGAGTGCCCCTGGCAGGCATGAATCCACATTGGTCAGGGTGGACCAGATCTTGCAGTAGGGGCTTAAGCCTCTGGGCCAGTATCGTGGCAAAATGTTTTATCTCGGTGTTGATAAGGGAGATTGGGCGGTAGTCCACGCAGCTCAAAGAGGGCGGCTGGGTCTTAGGGATGACCACTATCGTGGCCAGGTCCGATTCAGGGGGGAAGGAGCCACTCTCCGCCACATGCCGGAATAGGGCCAAAAGTTAGGGAGCCAGGAGATCCCGAAAGGAGCATAGTGCTCCTGTGGATATCTGTCCGGGCCAGGCGTCTTGCCAGAGTGGAGAAGGGGGATGGCCTCCAGAACCTCTACCAAGGTAAAGGGGCGTTCCAGGATCTCCGCAGACTCAGGAGTGAGAGAGGGGAGCCGGGCAGCAGCCCCATCCAGCAGGGTGGCCAGGGGCACATCTGGTGGTCGCGTATAGTCGTGCATAGAAACTTGAAAAGGTTTTGGCTATGGCCGCGGAGGTTGCCTGGAGGGTTCCGTCCTGCGCGCGGACCTCTGGAATAATGCTGTGGACTTTGGGGTAAGAGACCAGATTATGGAGGAGTTTGCCATTTTTATCCCCCCAGCCATACACCCTCACCACCGACGATCGCCATAACATTTGGGCTGAGTCCAATGAGATCTGACGGATTTCGTCCCGAATCAGCGCCAGCTGCCGGGTGGGGTCCGCGCGCTCACCAGAGGTTTGCTCTGCCTCCAGTCGCGCAGCCCGGGACTCCAACTCCGCAAGCCGGGCCAGTTGGTCCTCCCGCTTGGCATGCACAAGCCCCCTTGCTACCCCGCATATCACGGCCTTGCCAGCCTCCCATAGGGTCCCGGGCGAGGGAACTGAACCTTCGTTGGTAGAGAAGTAGTGGCTTATCTCCAGTCCAAGCATGTCCGCCAGAGTAGGGTCCTGTAGGAACCAAGCGTTGAAACGCCAGACCGTCCGCGGCCCCATCAGGGGGAGCCAAGACGGAGGGAAACTGAGGAATGGTCGGACAGTCCCCTGGGAAGGATAAGCGCTCCAGGGACCAAGTGGCAATCAGTGGGCGGAAGCAGGAGAAGGTCTATGCGGGAGTGGGTATGGTGGGACGCCGATGTGTGGGTAAACTGTGCCTTTCGGGGGTTCCAGACCCGCCACACGTCGCAGAGCCCCAGAGCCGAGGCCCAGCTCGATAGAGCAGCAGTGGAGGAGATCCGGACCGCGGATGGAGCCCCGGTCGTGTCACGGTGAGGTTGCATGACGGCGTTGAAGTCACCGCCCACCACTGTGAGGCCGTGCGGAAGGGAGGAGAGAACCCGTTTAAGGCACCGAAGCGTCGGGGGCAAGAGGGCGGGCGGGATGTAAAGATTCAGGACATTTAGAGGGCAACCCTCCACCATGCCCGTTATTGCCACGTATCGCCCTTGAGGGTCAGTGTATGCCTTGGTCAGGGTAAAGGGAAGGCCCCTTCTGAGCAGGATTGCTACCCCTCGGGACCCGCTTGTAAACCCAGAGTGCCAGACCATCGCAAAGCCATAACGGGCCAAGAAGTTGCATTGTGTGCCTAAGAGGTGGGTCTCTTGGAGAAGAAGGATATCCTCCGTGTGGCGGTGGGCCGCCCGGAGGATGGCCGCGTGCTCAATACGGTCCAGGACATCATTGACATTCCAGGAGAGAATGTGGAGAGATCTAATTAACATGTACACCATCAGAAGAGGAGAAGATGTACGAGGACAGGGAAGCGCCGGGGAGCATACCCAGGAAGAAAGGGCCAGCAGCGCCGCGCGGGGCCAAGGAGAGCCAAGCAAGGACATTTAGTGGAGCAGGAGTGCTGGAGACCCAAGGGGAGGGGAGCAACCGCCCCCCGTGGCGACCCGTAGGCGGCCGAAAACAACAAAGCATTGGGAAACAGGAGCTGCGCATCAGGCTTGGGACCACCCGCCATGTTACGTCAGGAAAAAAAGAGCTGCAACCAGCCACCCAGAGGTAGCACCAACAATGGCAGAGGAGCGGCTGAACAGAGTGAAACTAAAAAGCGGCCCGTAGGCGGCAAAAAACTACAAACCAATGGGAGTCAACGGACTCCTCTACCCCCAGTACCCCCCAACTCCACCCACCCTACACTTCGAAACAGGAAGCATCTGTCGCCCCAAATTCCAATCAACCAATCAAACTCCCCGCTAGGGGAAAGCCACTAAACTAAAACGGTTAGTAGGGGCAGTAGCACCAGTCAAGAGTTTGTGAAGGAGGACCACCCTCCATATTACAGGATAAGTATCAACAGCTTTAACACAAGAGCTTAAAAATGTCAGCAACAGTCTCGCAAATGGTAAAAAAAAAAAAAAAAGGGGGAAGAAGAGCAACAGGGGAAGAAGAGGACAGGTCAGAAATGCCGCCTCGGAGGGCGCAGGCTGTTCGGGGCTCACCCCTACTGGGGAACGCCATGGGCAGCCAATACTCCAGGCGGGGAGCAAGGCCCAGGCGGGCGGCCCAAGCGGACCCAGCAGGCCAGGCCCGACCAACGAAGACCAGACATCAGGTGATTGTGGTTCAAACCTCCACATCGTCCGAAGTGCCACGGATCACAGGGCTGCCAGACAAGTCTGAGTCCGATCTCGCCTTTCGCAGGCCTGCACTCAGCTCAGGGGTTCAATTGATGACAACCAAGGAGGAGGGCGTAGCGGAGGGGGGGTACCCTGGTTCGTGGGCAGAGACGGGGGACGTTGAGACCTTCCCCCCGGTGATTGAGAGGCCCCCCCTGACGGCAGCCCCGCCTATGGGAGCCGGTGCGGCGGCGGCGCGGCCTGGGCGCTTCCTGGTTCAGGTGGGTTGCAGGTCTCTGGGTAGGGGATGGGGCCCGCCCAGGCAGGAGGGGGCGCTCTTCCGTGAGCCAAGTCCATGCCGCCTGAGGGCTATCGAAGAAGAAGGTCTTATCCTGGAAAAGGACCTTGAGGCGAGCCGGGAAGAGGAGACCATACCGCAGACCCATCGCCCTGAGCTTCTGTTTGACCTCGTTGTAAGACCTGTGCTGGGATTGGACCTCTCTGGAGTAGTCCAGGAAGATCATTATTTTAGAGTTCTGAAAGAGCAGGGGGCCCAGGTCCCTGGCAGCCCCCAGGATGGCGTCCCTGTCCCGGAAGTTGAAGATACGAAGAATGATGGGCCGGGCTGGGGCCCCAGGAGGCGGCTTGGGCGCAAGCGACCGATGGGCTCATTCTATCGCAAACCAGGGGAAAAGCTTTTCTGCAGGCATCCAAGAACGGATCCAGGTTTCCAGGAAGACGGCGGTGGATCCTTTCTCCACTCCCTCCGGAAATCTCAGGAGGTGCAAGTTGTTTCTGCGGGCCCGGTTTTCGTCGTCCTCCGCCCTCTTATGGAGCTCCGACGTCAGGGTCTGGAGACGGGCCATCTGGGTTTTGAGGGTGGTCAGGTCATCCTCCGCCGTGGAGATGCGAGATTCCGCTGCTGTGATGCGCGCCGTGGCGTTTTGGAGATCCTGCCGGATGAGGGCCACATCCACCCTCACCTCTCCAATCTTGCTTTCCATTGAGGCCTGGGATGTACTAATCGCCTGAAGGATGGTGGACAGATTCCCCCCCCTCAGCCCCTTGCGGAGGTGGGGGGGCCAGCGCCGGAGTCCTGGTCTGGCCTGGTGAATTGGTCCATGCGCATCTGGGTTGGGGGAACCGGAGTCTGCGTGGTCCGTCCTCTGCCCATGGTCTCAGCGAGTTGGACGCCGGCGTGTAGGGGGTGATCCAGTCCCTAGGGCCCACTTCAAGGGGTCAAACCTCCCTGGGTCTCAGAAGGTTCGGAATCGTCGGGATCCAGTGACGGCTAGACAATCTTGCCACAGGCTGCAATCATCCAGGCCTCCCCCCGTGGTGCCGGCAGCTGGATCCAGGAGGCAGAGAGGCGGAAGGGAGGAGGGGGAGATGCCGCTCTCCGTGTTGTGACGGCCAGAGCAGGCGGGGGGCCCCCCTGCGGTCCCACAGGGTGGGGCGCCGGCCACCAGCAGAGTTGGTGACCCCCGATGGAGCAAGGCGGAACCCCCCAATTGAGGCAGCCCGTAGGCCGCGACGTGCACCACAGTCCTCCACCCCGTCGAGGCCCCCGGCCGGAGCCCCTGGGAGGGCACGATGCCCCAGAGGCCTCCAAGTCCGTGGGAAGCAGGTCGGGGGGGCAGGCGCCCAAATGGTCCGCCGCGCCAGCAGCTTAACCTCCCTGTGAAGCCCCGATGGTACCGGGAGAAGCGCCGGGGGGGGGGGTCACACAGCGGCCGGGCGTGGGCCGTCCCCAAGCAGCACACCTCGGGGCTCCCAGGCCTCCCAGCACGTCCAGGCAGCTCTCGGGCGAGGCCAATGGGGAGCCCCTGTCCCCGCTCCCGGTCCCCTCACACCTCCAGGGTTGGTCCCGCGAACCCCACAGGTCCTCTCCGCGGCTCAGGCAGGGTGTCAGTGGGGGTGGGCCTCTCCGCAGGCAGCGCGCTCGGGACTCCTTGCCTCCCAGCCCATCCGAATGGCACTCGGGCGAGGCCGATGATGGAGCCCCCCTTCTCAGCCCGAGCCCCTCCTCACCTCCAGGGTCCTCAGCAGCCCTCGATCGCCGCAGGTCTCAGGGGCAGGACACACCGGTACAGCAACGCGGCAGCAGGTGCAGGGCCGGTCCCTCGAGGATCTCAGGCCACCTCACAGGCTCGCTCCGGCTGCCAGCGCCGAGCCGTCACAGGCGCCACAGGTCACCAGTGCCGCGCCATCCCTCCAGCGCCGAGCCGGGGAGAGGCAACAGCCCCAGGGAGGTCTGTGTCGGCAAGCGGAGGGGCCCGACAAGGAGCAGGTCGGCCCAGCGGCTCCCCCTGCCCAACAGTGCCAGGGAGCCAATCGGGCTAACAAGAGTCACCAGCCGGGGCCCCCCAGCGCCGGGCAGCCACACCGGCTCAGATGGGGGCCGCCATGTTGATTTCCACGAGGCCAGCAGGGACCGGGCCAACGGGGGCGTCAGCAGGTCCCATGAGGCACAGGGTCAGACTGATTTGCATATAGCCATGTCAGAACTGGGGTGGCAGAACGGTGATGGATTAAACCCAGATCTTTTGACTGGGTGAGAGTGTTTGATTGGTTCGGATGCTCCGTCCATCACCACCCCCTTTTGTACTGCTTTTGGCCGCCATAAGTGTGGCAGGGTATGCTCAGACGTGAGTCCCTTGCTCACTTTGCCACTGGATTCAAACAAGCCGGGCTGAAGACGGCTGTAATGCCAGAAACCGGTCCTCTGAAGCTTGTTTCCGGTCCAGGGAAGGCATGGCTTGGCAGTTCGGGCTGGACTGTTCCCATGAGGCACAGGGTCAGACTGATTTGCATATAGCCATGTCAGAACTGGGGTGGCAGAGTGGGCTAAAGAACGGTGATGGATTAAACCCAGATCTTTTGACTGGGTGTGAGTGTTTGATTGGTTCGGATGCTCCGTCCATCACCACCCCCTTTTGTACTGCAGCAGGTCTCTGGGAGGCACCCAACAGCACCGGTGAGTAGAGGGCAGCCAGGGGAATCCGGGCATACAGGGACCGTGGGTCGATGGCAGCTGGTGAGGGCGAATGGTGGGCGGATGATGGATGGGGGGTCCGGAGCACTCTTAAGAGTGCAGTTACCATCTTGACGCTCAGGCCACGCCCCCCGTAGCCTACAATTTTAAGGGCGCCCTCAAGAGAGTAATTCAACGAGCGTCCGTGGAAGGAGCCGACATGAGCCAGGCCCTCTGGAGCTATTGATCAACTCCTCACTCCAAAGCAGGTTAAAGCCTCAGCACGTTGTTGTTTGGGACAGCCTTCAGAACAAAATTAACTCAATGGACATCAGGTTGATCAGTGAATGCTGACAAACTGTGTTCCACTGACACCGCTTGTAAGAGGAAATTAAAGTGTATGCTGATCATCACCGCCACGCCCAGGAGACAGTCTTCAACAAAGGAGACTGCGAACTGGTAAAACAGAGACAAAAGCGAAAAAATGGACACTCCTTTCGCCACTGATTCTTTACATGTGGTAGTGTGCAAGGGGCACACGGTGAAGGTGCATCGTCCTGGGAAATCTATCACCTGGGACTCATCACACTTTAGTCACCTACCTGGATACTCGCTAGCTCCTGAAACTATGTTGGAGGAGACCCTATATGCAGGTTCTGAGCATATGCCTCCGTTGCCTGGTAGGAATGAGCCTCGATCACCTCAGCTTACCCAAGACGGCCAACAAGTGAGAGCTCCTCGCAGACTGATTGAGGAGATGTGATGTTGAATGATGCTTGCCACTTTTTATTTAACAAAGGGCCAGATATAGCATAGTGATGCTATACGCACTAGGACCCTTGTGGTTCTGGGTGGACTTTAAACAGGAACTACATGCTATGATGGGAGGTGTTAGGGTGTGGTTCTAGGAATTTAACATAATGAGTAGTGCATGGGTGAATGTTGGAGAAAAAAAGACGTACTTAAAAACAGCTCCTGTGTGTGGCGTAATCTATCGGCATGCTCCCGGGCTAGGGAAGATGCTACGCATACTTTTCCACTATCCCGCATTTGGCAGAAGTCACTCGCTTTTTAATGATATCACCCTCCTTAAAAGCAACATCATTTCAAAGACTTCCACAAAGCTCTCAAGTTTTGAAATTTATCAGGAGGAAGAACTAATTGGCATATTTGATGACATCACAGGAAATTATGTCACAGAAATATTGACGATACAGTATTTGATAATGTTAAATGATAAAACAGTAAACAAAAAATGGAAAATAAATTGAATAACAGCATAATCTCCCCAACGTAGACAAATGTTGCTGGCAAAAGTTGTGGAGCACCATTCCTAGGTGTCCACTGTGATTCTGTCTGGCGTGCCCCATATGCTGACTACAGTCGGAGGGCGGGGCAGACCGAGACAGGACAAAAAGGGTCTGGCTGAGAATGGAATGCGCTTCGCGTTCCATCTCAGTAGCTGCTGAGCCTTCACACATTCTTGCTTCACTACCTGATTCCTGCTCATAACCACCGGGTCCGGGAGACGTCTCCAATGCATCCGCTCGTCCGGGGGAGTCTTCTCTTCCGGGTCCCTAGGTTCGTCTTCCGGGTTGTTTTACAGCTCTGGCGTTCCCTCGCTGGAGTTCTCCTCAGTATCTGCTGTTCCCGGGTAGCTCGTTTTCTGCCTCTAGGCTTCCTCTTCTTTCCTGATAGCCACCGGAGAGGAAAGAAAGAATACTTTATTTAAAGAATCCCAGCCTTCATTTATTTTTTGTTGCTAATCAAGTTTATTAAATTTCAAAAATTGCAGATCAAAACATTGGTAGCAATCAAACACAGTATACAGATATATTATATTAAATGGTATCCTATTCAGACTCAGTCAACAATTGTAGGCGAAACCCTGCCCTCGCCCTATGCTTCACCACATACACAACCATTTGGACCCTTCACACTGGCGATAAATTAAACCATTTGCCCCATATTTTGCCAAATAGTTCTGGGCATCCCCGGGCCTCAAAGAGAGGCTCCTCTTGGGCACCGCACCAGTCTACCCCCCCCTCCAGTTCCTCATGGTGGGCGGCTTGGCCTGGGACCAAAGCGCAGTGATATCACGCTGTGCCACAGCCACTGCCGTGCCCAGAAATAGCTTGTCCGCCCGGGATCCATCAAGGCCGTCGAACACTCTCAAGATCAGGCATAGCGGGTCGTGAGGGACCTCCCACCCGAGTGCCAGCGTAAGTTCACGCTCCACCCCCGCCCAGAACGATGCAAGAGCGGGCCATTGCCACACCATGTGGTAAAAATCGGCTGGGGCGTGTTCGCAGCGCGGGCACACTGGGGAGGGCCGCAGGTGGGCACTGAACATGCGTGCCGGGGTGAGGTATGCCGCATGGAGGTAGTAGAGTTGGACTTGACTCAACTTGGAGGAGGTCGTCAGGGTCTTGGGTGCTATAAGGGAGTCCCTCCAGTCTGCGTCTTCTAGGGGACCCAGCCACCCCTCCCACCGGGCATTGAGCGAGTCTAAGGACGCGGGGCCATTATTCACCAGGGAGCGATAAATCCGTGACACCCCCCCACTGCCCAGGTTTCCCACCATCACTTGAGCTTCCAGGGGATTAAATTCGGGGAGGGAGGAGGGGGTCGGAATGTGGGCCTGAAGGGCTGCAAGTATTTGTAGAATTGGGAGGAGGGAAGGGAGTGGCGGTGTTGAAGGTCTGCAAATGATCTGACATGGTCCCCCACCCAAACGTCTCCGAGCTGCGAGATCCCGATGTGGTCCCATTTATGGAAGCTCTGGAGAGATGAGACCTCCTCTAACCAGGCCCCACTCCACAGAGGCGTCTGCCTGGTGAGTTTCCGATCCCATTTAACGTACCGTATGGCGGTACGCCATGCCATGAGCACCGTTCTAGTGATGGGGGGGAGGGCCTGTGGGATTGGACTCCCGTATAGGTATGCCTGGAGTTGCGCAAAGTCCGTCGACTGGAGCTGCACTCGATACGCCGGGTCGGACCAGCCGCCTGCGAACCAGTCGTGGATCACGATCAGTCTCGTTGGCCAGATAGTAGAGGTGGAGATTGGTCACTCCCATTCCTCCATCATAGGGGGGTATGCGGCAGTGCGCTAGGGACACGCACAGTCTCCCTCCTCCCCATAAAAATCGGGTGAGGACGCCGTCCAACTTCCGAAACCAACCGCCTGGGAGATGAGTGGTCACGTTTTGTAAGATGTATAGGAAGTGGGGGAGGACCATCATTTTGAAAAGGGCACTCCTACCGAGGGAATTAAGAGGAAAGGTCTGCCATCTTCTGAGGTCTGCCTTGGCCTTAGTGACCAGGGGCGTGATGTTCAAGACCCACTCAAGCTCCGGGAGGAGGGCCACCCACACCCCCAGATACTTGAAGGATTGCCTCCGCAGGGGGATGGTCGTTTGCCAGTCGAAGCACGCCCGGGAAGAGTGCAAGGGAACTAGGGTGGACTTCGCCGGATTGAGCTTGAGGCCAGAGACCCGTTCAAAAGCCGAAAGGGCATCTAGACATCGCGGGCCAGAGCTCTCTGGGTCTGCCAGGAAAAGGAGGACGTCATCGGCATACAGGGCAATTTTGTCGATCTGGTGCGGATTCCAGGCCCAGCCGCGGATGAGGGGATCTTGACGGATGAGGGAAGCCAGGGGCTCCATTGCTAGTGCAAATAAGAGCGGCGAGAGCGCACAGCCCTGGCGGGTGCCCCTTCCGGATGGGGAACGCCTCCTAAAGTACGCCGTTGATGAGGACCCTCGCCCTGGGGGTCGAGTATAGGACCCTGATGAGGTGTCGGAAAGGGAGGCCGAAGCCCATCCTCTCCAACACGTCCCCCAGGTCAGCCTTCAATTATTTTACTGTTGGATTGTTTCATTATTGTTTATTGTGACTAATAGTTATCTGATGGAATTCTATCCATACAGAGTGTTTTTCTGTTACTCCTTTGGATATTCTTGAGTTTGAATCCTTGCAGATGGATATTTCTGATTCTTCTATTGATGGTCCTGAATTAATTCAAAAGGAATATTAGTGTTTGGTTAATTCCAGCGTCATGGAGTAGCCTTTTTTTGCTTCCGACCCAGCCCTTGGTTTTCGGCATTTTTTGTTCTTCTTATTTATCCTGTCTCTGGGAATATGTTTTTTGGTTTTTCCCTAGGAGTACAGGATATCTGTATTTATGTTATTGTGGGTCTCGTGGATATATGGTGGAATTTAGCAAGGTGGGTAGGATATACGTTTGATGCTTAGGTATCTGATTTCACCTACTCACAGTTAAGGCACAGTACTTTCCCTTTTTAGTAGACACAATAGTCAGTTGAATACCTGCACATTACACCTTCCATTGCAATAGAAGAGGAGTGTTCTTCAGGTACATTATGTCTACACGTATGTTCAAATATTGTTTATTGTTGCCCCTAAAGGTAGAAAACTCAATATATGATTATTACCTTTAGGGAGATCTTGCAATCCACCTTATACGTACTCTGTGCCAGAAGTATCCATCGTGATCGACTCCTTCTCCCTTTCCTAGTTTTGTTTTCCCCTCTTCCCCTCCTTCACCTCTCCAGCTTTGACCTTGTTGCTCTGATCTGGTGGGAGAAGGAAGTTGGGATCCAGCATCGGTTCTTCCACCTCGCCTCTGCGGAAACACCTGGTGAGTCTGACAGATTCATTCCATCAAATGAAAGTCTGTAGGAAAGTTCTCTGTGAGACATTACCCCCCTTTGACCCTTTCCTTACCTGTATTTTGCCATGCTGTCCGCGTGGTAACCTTCCTCGATGTCAGGAACCATGCAAGAAAAGAGAAGAAAGGGTTAAAACATCCAACTCTTTAGCAACAAAGGCATTAAAGGACTGCTGTCTCTTTAAACAGAACAGCGGGATCATCATCCAGAGGGACCAATCCAAAGGAGGCCCCCGGCGGGTCGATAAGTAGGCTACCTGGTGTGAACACTGGTGGTCTGTCCCGGAGAATGCTGGAGCCACAGCAACTCCGGAGAGTTGTGGCATAGCGGGTGAGTGGCAGAGACATCAGAGGCAGGGATTGTTGCTGGGAAAGTGGGATTAAAGTTTTTTTTAGGAGCTGGGTGTTTTGGGTTATATACCCAGTTATTTTCAACACATGGCCTACTGTTTTCTCTCGCATGGCATATTATAGCGCACTACATAAGCCTTTCTCAAAGAAAAAATCCAAGGTACCATATGAATATACCAAAACCAGGATTCTAACTAATCCTTTTTCTCCTTAGCCACAACCCCAAGAGTACCAAATATTACCCTATAATTCTGATAAAGGGTGGTATAGCCCTAGAGAGAAGACAGAGAAGACATCTGTCCTTTTCTCTTATTTATGTATTTTCATTTTTACCTTTCTTTCCCTATCACAAGCACCACCGGGTATGGTGAGAGGTTATCATCATTCCCACTCCTTGTAAATACTTACAGCTGTTTTGTTTTCGCCAGGATTCCAGGTCCCCATTACTCTTCAAAGACCTAAGAAAGAAACACACAAGAAGATTAACCCTGGAGACGCCATTCTCACCTCATTTATATTTCTATACACAACAATTGAAATTAAAGACACCATTGCTAAACAAACCAAGCCTCCTCGCTTATACATCCACCATAGTCTCTTACAATTGGTGTAAGAAGTGGGATCAGGCAGTATGGAGGCTGTGGTTAATAGGATGGCTGAAAGCCATGAGAAAGTGGAACGTGTAATGGAAACGTTCCTCAACGCTGCAGCAGGAGACAGGGAATCTATCCATAAAGCTCTGACAACTCAATCGCCCGCTCATAAGACAGCCCTCGGTAGGCTGGCTGATACCCTCGACCAGCAAAGACAACATACAGCATTACCATCAGTGGACCTTCAAAAATAAACCAGTGGCAAGGACCCGGATTTGGATGAATGGCCCAGGCCACTGCTAGCTTGCCAATCGATGGGGCCAATATCTGGGCCACTTGTTGACAGGGGATTTACAAACAACCTACCTGGCGTCAAACCCACAAAGAACCCCGCCGTATATTAACATTGTGAGAAACATACTTGAAAGATTGGGGGTGGATGATGAGACCTATCTAATAAAGTTACAATACATCAAAGTAGGGCCTCAAGAAACCCCTAAGATTCTATACTTTCACGTGAAAGCCATGACTGACCAATGGCTAAAACCTCACACCGCAAACAAGGAAGAAACAATTGAAAAGATATATCTTGGGCAATTCCTCGCCTCTCTCCATCCCCCGTTACCAAAGTGGGTTTGGCAACACACACAATTGACTCTGGCAACAGATATGGAAATATCCAGTGCATACAGTTTTTATTTTGGGATAAAAATTTGAATATTTTATTGGAACTTGGCCTGCTGACTGTTTGCTGAAGAAATACAATAATACATTGTTGATATGGTCATTACTATAAGACATTCCTTTCCATATTTGTGATTTCAACAAAAGAGGTCCATTAGCCTTTGCCTTGGACGCCTGATTGTCAGAAATCCTTTGAAGATTTAAAAACTGCACTTTGCTCTGCTCCGGTACTAGGCACGCCTGATTATAACAAGCCTTTTGTGCCATTTGTCCACCAGATGGCGGCTGGCTGTGCTTTATCTGTTCAAACACAAAAATATGGAGCTAGACAGCGACCTTACACTTATTTTTCTGCTTTGAATGACCCTGTCGCAAGGGCCCTCCTGAGTTGTCTGCGAGCGGTAGCGGCCACTTCGATCAGACAATCGGCTGGACTCTTACTCGATAATGACCTCACAGACATGGTACCCCATGCTGTGGATACACTTTTGAATAAAACAAGGACACAGCATCTCACTAGTGTACGTCTTACTGGCTACGAATTGACATTGTTTGCCAAATATATTACAATTAAAAGATATGGCACTCTGAACCCAGCCACGTTGCTACCCTTCCCTTCCAACATAATTGTATTTTCCAAGCAGAGGAAGAGACGAAAGAACAGGTAGACTTGTCTGATGTTCCCTTATTTGATCCCCAAGGAGAACTACATGTCAATGGCTCTTTTTTTAAATTACCAGATGGCACCACCATCGCAATTTATGCTATTATTACATTGCATACTGTGGTAGAGACATCACAGGTCCCCTACCAATCTCCCCAGGCAGCAGAACTTGTTGCCCTTATACAATCTTGTGAATTGAGCGAAGGGTTAGCTGTTAATATTTACACAGACAGTCAGTATGCATTTGGGTTGCTCATAACTGTGGGCGCCTCTGGGCAGAGATAGGATTCCTAACATTGCATAGTACTAAGATACAGCACAGACAATTGATAGCACAAGTCTGTCTGCACTAACACTTCCTAAGAAAGTAGCAGTCGTGAAGTGTAGTGCCCATAAGAAAAGTGACAGATGATGTGGGAAGAGGGAATGCGTTCCCTGATCAGACAGCCAAAAAGTCGGCTCAGAGCAAGATGAAGAGAATGTTTGTTGCAGGTCCAGCCAGATGGGTTTCCGAGTATACTATGTTCGAAAACAGTTGATAGTGTGGAAGAGATACAAAGCAAGGCCACAATCGAAGAATTAGCTTTGTGGCAAGAGAGTACAGCATATTTAAATGGAGAAGGGTGTTGGATTCATTCGTCCGGAAAGCAGAAACGCATGTTACTTGATTCATACATACTCCCTGTAGTTACTATGGCTCGTGTCCTAGCTCAAATTGGTGCAAGGGGTATCTGTAAATTATTGGCCCCAGTTTGGTGTAATCACAATATTTCTAAAACAGCTGCACACTTAGTGACAAATTGTATGATTTGTTTGATGCATAATCCAGGAAAGGGCACCACCACAAAATCTGGTAACTTTGCACCACCTACATTCCCTTTTTGAAGTCCTTCAAATGGATTGCATTGAGCTAGAATGCTGTAACAATCTCAAGTATGTTTTAGTGGTTATATGTGCATTCAGTAAATGGGTGGAGGCTTACCCTACTAAAGACAATACGGCTATCACAACAGCAAAGGTGCTTATAAAAGAGTTTTCCCCGTGTTTTGGAATACCCAGAGTTATTTGGAGTGACACTGGTTCTCCTTTTAATGGGAAAGTGATTAGGCTAATATGTGAAGGTCTGCATATTGAACAGAAGTTCCATGCCGCCAACCATCCGCAGTCAGAACAACAGCGCATTCTAGAACAGGCTCGTCCCTTTATGAGGTAGTTTTTGGCCGTCCAGCTAATGTTTGGGGGGTCCCTCGGCTGAAACGCTTCTCAGATATTGAATATCCTGCATTGCTTGATTACCTTGGGCAATTGATGGAAAGTTTGCGTTCTATTCACCAACAGGTACAAGACTCCTTACCTCCTAAGCCAGAGGGTCCCGGCCATAGTATCCAGCCCGGGGACTACGTACTTAGTAAGAACTTTCAGAGGAAGAAAAGTCTGGAGCCCAGTAGGAAAGGTCCTGAGCAAGTTCTGCTAGCTACACAGATGTCTGTAAAGGTTGCTGGTCAAAATAATTGAGTCCATTGACCCACTACAAAAGAATACCTTTGCTGTTGTCCTACCACAAGAGAGTGAAGGAGGGAAAAGGAGATGTTGAATGTGAACAGGTGCACAGATTTGTGCCTTTCATGATGCAAAGTTAATTTGGGTGCAAACAGACAAGGAGAACGATGACGGTTTGAATGAGTCTGTCCCACCAGAAATACGAGCTATCCCGGAGCCTCTGTTCAGTGATCACACAGTTACCGCCGTATGGCGCACAGTACCCGCCTCAATTTGCCCCACAGGGCGGCGCCCAACCTTTTTTAGACAGAGGCTGGGGCAGAGAGCGCGGGTGCAAGCACTGAAACGCACCAGACAAGAGGGTACAATGGGAAGCCAATCCGCCTCAAGGGATGGACACCAGGAGCAAAACAACCCGCAAATGAGTTTGGTGGTCAACCTCTCTGCACGCCAACTCACGCCTGATGAGGAAAAGGTCTTGCAAAAGGGACTCGGGTTTGTCCCGACTCCCAGAATAGACCATTTTCAGCAAATATGCAAATTACAGAAGTTCTTTCGCAAGATCAGACTAAGGGCTTTCTTCGATGGGAGACCCTACGAAGCCATTGAGGACTCAGGCCTTCACAATCCCTCCACTTTCACACCCAACAGTGGGATGGTCCCTAATGAAGTCCTGACTTACGAGCAGGCAGTACTTAAGGAAATCAAGGCAATGGACAACCACAAAACCCATCAGAATATCTCTAAGACGGAGTTACAGATACTGAACTCACTCGCCGACGACCCATCGATCACAATCAAACAGGCAGACAAAGGCGGGGCCACCGTCCTTATGAACACCACTGACTATGACACTGAGTGTCTGAGACAACTTGGGGACAGACGATACTATACACCCATCCCCTCTGACCCTACTGCACATCTGAAACGTACAATCTCAGGCTTAGTTGAGTCTGCTGAATGCTAGGAATGGTTCAGCAAAAAGGAGGCGGAATTCCTGATTAAGAAAGAACCGAGGGTTCCGTATTTCTATATCCTCCCTAAGATCTACAAGGGGACAACTCCTGTACCTGGTCGCCCCATTGTTTCAGGAATTGATTCCATACTGGCGCCGGGACACTCCTACGGAGTAGCCGTGCGCTATAGAAATCAAAATTAACATAACATAACATAACATAACTGGAACCCCTCTCACAATTTTGTGATCACTACCTTCAGCCCCTGGTCAAGCGCATTCCATCCTACATTCAGGACACCACCGATGTCCTTCGTCTATTAGACGACTTGCAGGAAGGTACCCAGATTAACTTTCTAATCACTCTGGACATGGAGGCCCTCTATACTAACATCCCACAGAGGGCCACACTAGGGGTGATTGAAGAGTGCCTAAATGCTGAGACGTGGAACTCAGGCACCCCGCCAGCATTCATCAGGGAGTGCGCTGCTCAAGCACTTACGGAGAACTACTTCGAGTTTAAGGGGCAATATTATCACCAAACCCAGGGTACCTCAATGGGGAGCACATTCGCCCCGTCGGTGGCATGTCTGTACATGGCTGACTTTGAAGGCAAACATATACACCAACAAACGAACCCCTACCACACTAACATCAAGTTGTGGAAGAGGTTTATTGACGACATTTTGATCTTCTGGGAAGTCAATACTGATTCATATAATAAATTCTTTGAATGGATCAATTCTCTCAATCCCTACCTTAACTTCACCATGACAGCATCAGCTGATCAGATCTCTTTTTTGGACTTGACGATCAGACTCAGGGAGGGTCAGCTGAGCACAACCATGTTCAGGAAACCTACTGACCGCAATAGTCTCCTCCATTACACCAGCCACCATCCCAAAGCACTGCGGGCAAACCTACCATTTGGGCAGTTCCTGAGGGTCAGGCGCAACTGTAGCAGCCTCCCTGACTATAAGGCCCAGTCTGCCATTCTATCCAGAAACCTAAGCGACAGGGGTTATCCAAGGAGGGAAGTCGTAAGGTCCCAGAAAAGAGCTTCCAACAACCACAGGGGAGCACTCCTTGAACGAAGGATTCTGGACCCCCAAGGAGACAACCCTATGACTTGTGTCACGACATTCACGCCTGCATCCAACGAAGTTAAGAAAATTATCAAACGCCATTGGCAGATCTTGAACACGGGTAACCTGACCTTGGAACTACCCCGCTTCGCATTTAAGAGGTCTAGGAATATAAAAGACATATTGATTCAAACAAGACCCAAAAAATTGGGAGCAGCTAAACAAACCACATTCTGGCAGTTACCACCTGTCAAGGGACACTACCCCTGCGGGTCCTGCAGCGTATGCCCCTTCACGTCTATACATAAGACTGTGTCCCTCACTGAGACATTCACATGGGAACTAAGGGGGCACACTAACTGCAACACACCCAGTTGTATTTATCTACTGACATGCCAATGTGGACTCCATTATGTGGGGATGACCACACGTCCCATCAAGATACGGATCTCCGAGCATCGAAGCAACTTCCGCTGTAAGAGAAACCACACCAAAATGTTAAGCACTTCATTGAAAACAACCACACAGCAGACTCGTTGAAATGGCTAATACTTGAAGCCAGTCCAAATGCATCGAAACACAATTTGTTCTTCAAAGAGCAAAGATGGATACACCGCTTGGGGACTGATAGAAGGGGTTTGTATGAGGATATTCCTTGGAGTTCACTATGAATAATTATTACCATGCATGCACATGCCCCCCCTGGATCCCCTTCCTATTGACGAATATCGCAGGGTACCTCTAGGGGGTGATTTACGACCACTAGTAGGCATTGCACCTTGACACACAGCTGAAACTTTATTTAAACACCACATCATGGTATCTACCATTCCATGATGGCCGCCGATTGCTCCCTGTCGCAGTCATGATCCCAGTTCTGGAATGAATGGGCATGATCTCCTCAGTTTGTTTTTAACATATTCAACCTGGTCTTAATATTTTTATAGCATTCAATCCACTGCAGCTTGTTGTTCATTCCCGGCACACTAAACAACTACACTATGACTCTTTAGCCTTACTACTCGCTCCTAAACTCCATTCCAAGATGGCCGCTGCGTTCTCAGCCGACCAACGTGACTTGCGGCTGCCGATCACACCAAATCCGGCTCAGATAGCATTTAAACCGTGGCCGCCCGCCATGACCTTCCCACCCGGTACCAGCGGAGAGGGGTAGGCTAAGACGAGCGGACACGGGAGGAATGAAGTAAGTAATACGACCTGCCATTACTATACTCTTTACAGCGTCCTTGAGCGATAGCTCCCTGTAACTATGAATGCTACCATAACATTTAGCGAGGAGAAGGCATGCTATGTAATTTGCCGTTCTCTCGCCGCACACGTATTTTACCTACATGCGGTCAGCCCTTTGAAAGTGGTTCCTCCCATAACTTGCTTAGAGCCCCGTTACATTCGGCGCTCCCCTGACTTGCTTCAGTTTATATGCAGTACAGACCTTACTAGTAAACGGAGCTGTTTCACTACAGAGCACCGCCCATAACTTGCTCTGAGCCCCGTGCCCATCGCGCTCTGTACCAGAGGCCTGTCACAATCGGGGCTCACACGATGCAGGACGCGGAGACCCAGCACGCCAATCAGGGTTCTCTTGGCAGTGCCTACAACTAACACAGGGTGCACTCATCATTAACTCGGGTCCCTTACCCACCGGGACTACACACATATACCCACTGTCCGCCTTGGCCGTTTGTCTGTTATTGGTCCAAACGGACCGTGTGCTTGGCTATTTGTTTTAAACAATTTTTACCTTTAGAACAATAATGGTTGCTGGATTGTCCAAATAAGATGGGTTCCCCAAATCATCAACTTTGGTGTGTCTATATTGACATTGGTTGCCTGAAAGTCCTTTACAGCTGTGACATTATGATTGTTGCTTGTGTTTTCCTTTTCTCTCCTTTCCGTACATAGCCTTAGACACAGAGGCTTCATCCCCGATGTACGACCCGCTGGTTACTGTTGTAACACATAAACCCTGACCATTAGGTGAGTTGGGGGTGTTCTGAAGGTTGCTGCTGCTTTGTTTTAACTGTACTCTTCACCAGGGGCATGGTCCTCACTGCGCTCTCTGGGTTGAGTACTCACTTTTGGTTTTTATTCACATACTGGTGGCACCCTCACTAGTATGTCACTGTGTGTGGTAGGGTCACCTCGAGCTTGAATTTTAATCTGACCTGTTACTGATGCGTTTCAATTGTCTCCCAATTTAGGCAAGGAACAGTGTACAACAGGTATTTTCTTTCCATTAACTGCTATGAGTCACTGATGTTATGTTATGTTATGTTATTTTATTTTATAGAGCGCACAGATGGCACAGCCATGTGGCGTCCCGGCGCTTAGGATATGGTAAAACACAACACGGTAACTAATAGCCCAAGGGGAAGGAACTAAACAGTAGAAAATAGGAAGGTCTTCAGGGCCTTCCTAAAAGAAAGCAGATCAGGGATGGAACGGAGAGGGGCAGGCAAAGAGTTCCAGAGAGCTGCCGCCATCACAGAAAAAGAACGTCCGCCCATTCTGGCTCTTTTAAAGGGTGGCACAATGGCGAGATTTAACCCTGAAGATCGAAGGGCTCTGGAAGGTACATAATAACAGATCATCTGTGAAAGAATAGGGGGGGAAGCTAACTTGAGAATTTTGACAGTTAAACAAAGAGCCTTAAATTTGATTCTTTGCCCAACAGGCAACCAATGAAGATCCTGAATAGTTCGGCGTGCAGAAACAAACTTCGGAAGGCCGACCAACATCCTGGCCGCCGCATTTTGCACCCTCTGAAGGCGGACTAATTCTGCCTGGTTGACGCCCAGAAGCAAAGAGCTGGCGTAGTCTAATCTGGCCAGGACCATAGCTTGGACAATGATCTGTCTGGTGTCCGCATCAAAAAACTTGAAGATAGGTCGAAGGCACTGCAGGGCACCAAAACAAGTACCGGCTACACGTTTAGTGTGAGTGGTGAAGGAGAGTTTATCATCCAGCCATACCCCAAGGTTTCTGACTTCGGCCACTGGGGTGGGAACAGGGCCCAATTCAGATGGCCACCATTGGTCGCCCCAGAGCTCACTTTCCCTACCAAAAATAATAACCTCGGTTTTAGAGGCATTAAGTTGGAGTCGATTGTTCCCCATCCAGCCCGCCACAGCTTTAAGAGCGGACTGAAAGGTGGGAGCATCCATGTTGGACTCCCCATTAAGTGCCACCGCCAGCTGCGTGTCATCGGCGTATGACACCATGGTGAGACCAAAACTATGGGCGACCTCCGCCAACGGTTGAACATATAAATTGAATAAGGTAGGGCTAAGGGCCGATCCCTGCGGGACACCCTGAGAGATAGGGCGAGGAGCAGAAACAAAAGGGGGTGTGGACACTTTAAAGGTTCGATCAGTGAGAAAAGAACGAAACCACTCGAGTGCTCTCTCTCCAACTCCGGCCTCCTCAAGGCGGTGTAAGAGGATCTGGTGGGACACCGTATCAAAGGCGGCACTAAGATCCAACAGGATCAGTGCCGCCGTTTGACCCTGGTCCAGCATCTTCCTGATGTGCTCCACCACAGCTAGAAGAGCCGTCTCGGTACTGTGACCCGCACGGAACCCATTCTGCGAGTCATCCAGTATCTTAGCTTCCTGCAGATGGGATGACAGGATGCGATTAGCATGTGATTCTGCTAATTTAGCTAGCCAGGGGAGCAGGGAGATGGGCCGGTAGTGTTCCGATTTAGTGGGATCAAGAGCCGGCTTTTTAAGGATAGGAATGATGGTAGCCTGCTTCCATGCACTAGGAACACTGCCGGTGTTAAAGGACAGCTCAATAAGACTGTGCATAGCCGGGTAGCAGCACTCAGCAAGTTCCTGGAATTGAATGGGTCTCATGGGGTCGTCCGGTGAACCGGATTTAACTTTCGTCGTCAAGGCTTTGAACTC
This sequence comes from Lissotriton helveticus, assembly GCF_964261635.1. Taxonomy (NCBI): domain Eukaryota; kingdom Metazoa; phylum Chordata; class Amphibia; order Caudata; family Salamandridae; genus Lissotriton; species Lissotriton helveticus. Next base: position 1,351,464,705 of record NC_136059.1, on the reverse strand, counting down.
CTCCAGAGTAGGACTGGGGATGATCAGCAATGGTGCAGAGACCTTAGGTACGATAATGTTCTCCTCGATGGAAGACTGAGAGAATGACCTATAAGTGGCCTCAACTTTTTCGACGAAAAATGAAGCCAGATCCTCACAATGATCTAAGGAGGCTACAAAAGTAGTAGATTCGTTCTTTTTACTTGTAAGGTCCTTACAGACCCTAAAGATAACCTTTGTGGGATTCGTGCTGTTATTTATCTCCCGAGAGTAGAAGGCAGCCCTGGCAGAACAGATGGCCCGGTGGTACACTCTAGTGCAGGCCCTATAGGCCGACTTGAGGTCCACGTCGTAAGTTTTGCGCCATGCGCGTTCCGCTTTTTTGCAGGTAAATTTGAGCATTTTAAGAGATTCATCGTACCAGGGACTGGAAGGACTAGATCTGGTCTTACTCCACCTAGCCGGTATCAACGTATCTAGAGAGTGATTGAGCCACTCGCAGAAGTTATCGTAGCCAAGAGAGACTTCAGAGGGGGGGTGAGGATGGTGTTCCATCAACAGCTGATGAAAGTGCTCAAGATTCAGGTTTCTCCAAGGGCGTTTAAAAAGATCCGGGGTGTTGTTTCTATGGAGAGGAGTGGGAATGGTGATATGGGCTTCGATCAGATGATGGTCTGTCCAGGCCATAGGCCTAGGTTGAAGCACTAAAATGTTGGTAGCAAGATTCGTCAGAAAAGGATCTAACAAATGTCCACCGGTATGAGTCGGTAGTTGCACCAGTTGGTTTATTTGAAATGCTTCAAGGTCCGCCAACAAACTGAAAACCGAATTGGAGAGTGGAGCATCCATATGCAGGTTGAGGTCGCCAATAATCGTGAAATTAACTGTTTTCATGACCAAGGAGGAGACCACCTCCAAGAGACTATGGCGAAACGCGCCCTCGGGACCGGGTGGCCTATAAATTAATAGTCCCGAGAAAGTAAAATGGGGGTTCACTGTGATGTTGAAATGCGCGCTCTCACACCCAGCTATGGTGGTGGGCTTCCAAACACAGGGATAGCAGGATTTTACCGCAACTGCGATACCTCCACCTCTAGCATTACGGTGTAAAGAGTGCATAGTGTATCCCGGAGGGAGGGCTAAGTTCATAACAGCCATAGATTGGTCGTGCAACCAAGTTTCGGTGATAAAAAATATGTCCGGATTATCATCTGTAATCAGAGAGAATACTTCTTGGTGATGACATGTCAGAGATCTGACATTCAGGTGAAAAATTTTAAGAGTCGTTTGGGTGGCACCGCCTACCGCAGAGTCTGGCTTGCGGACACGGGGGGATCTAGTTTGAAGACTTAAAATAGGCAGCGGCTTTGGAATAGTAAAGCAACAGGTGGGACACTGAAAGGGCCCACTTAGAGGGTCCAGGGAGCCATGAAGGCAATCTCTTACCTGAATGCGCAGTGAGCGCAGGGTCGCAGCCGATATCATCCTGTGGGAGCCAGAGTCCCCTGCCATAGCCCTGCCTTAGCGCTGACGGGCGCAGACAGGCAGGACTCTGGCTTGACTCCGGCGCGAGTCAGGCGCCACCGCAGCGCGTCACCGCTGCGTGAATATAGCGAGCTTTAAATATCGGCTCACCTGGCTCCTGAGAAGCGCTAGAGCGCTCTAACCAGTGGCACGTTCTGCACTCGCCACTCCCAAGATGGCGACCAGTTGCCTGCTATAAGGTAGAAAACACAACAGGTCCGCTCAAAAACGCGTTGGGGGGCACAATTACAGTGCGAGTGTGTGGGCACAGCAACGATTATTAAAACCAGGGGAAAATGCAATTTAGATCAACAAAAATACAAAAAACGGTGATATTAAAATTATGCAGCGCAATGCAGTAGAAACACAGCAGCGTAGCGCGCGTGCGTGCTATCACCTGTCCAAGGCCGAGCAAATGGTCAGCTCGCCTTAAATATCGGCTCACCTGGCTCCTGAGAAGCGCTAGAGCGCTCTAACCAGTGGCACGTTCTGCACTCGCCACTCCCAAGATGGCGACCAGTTGCCTGCTATAAGGTAGAAAACACAACAGGTCCGCTCAAAAACGCGGTGGGGGGCACAATTACAGTGCGAATGTGTGGGCACAGCAACGATTATTAAAACCAGGGGAAAATGCAATTTAGATCAACAAAAATACAAAAAACGGTGATATTAAAATTATGCAGCGCAATGCAGTAGAAACACAGCAGCGTAGCGCGCGTGCGTGCTATCACCTGTCCAAGGCCGAGCAAATGGTCAGCTCGCCTTAAATATCGGCTCACCTGGCTCCTGAGAAGCGCTAGAGCGCTCTAACCAGTGGCACGTTCTGCACTCGCCACTCCCAAGATGGCGACCAGTTGCCTGCTATAAGGTAGAAAACACAACAGGTCCGCTCAAAAACGCGGTGGGGGGCAAAATTACAGTGCGAGTGTGTGGGCACAGCAACGATTATTAAAACCAAGGGAAAATGCAATTTAGATCAACAAAAATACAAAAAACGGTGATATTAAAATTATGCAGCGCAATGCAGTAGAAACACAGCAGCGTAGCGCGCGTGCGTGCTATCACCTGTCCATACTTTGATAGATCATATGTTGTAGACAGGTTACCTCCATTTAGGTCCTGACGAATCGCGTGTCACTGTACTATAAGCGAGAAACATGTTGACCACTTTCTTCACCCTCTAGTCCTGTCTCTAGCTAGGACACCTAATTGCCCAGCAGGGAACAGGCCCTGTACTTTTTTTAATTGAAGCAAGGGACCACCTGAATAAAGTTGTTTTCTGGGACCCTTTGCCTCATTTTAACTCACCACCCCGTCTACAACCCCCGGCCCCTCACCCACACTCACCTATAGGCAGTTGGTTTAAAAGATCTCCGCCAAAGAGCCCTTCTTTGAGGTGCCGCCCGTTGGGGATTGCACCGCCTACCCAACGAGGAGCATTGCCTATGATGAATGATGAAGCATGATACCTGCAAGGGTGTGTGAGGCCTCTATATCCAACAAAATGGATACCCATTGGTAGGTGTCCACCTTACCTCTACCTCCACTTCACACTCTTGGGACTTGACCACCACACCCTCTCCTTTCCCAGGAACAGCCCAGTTCTTTTTTGTAACCAGTGATCACACAGTGCCTGGAACTGCCAGGTACGACCTACGTCCTCGGTTGAGGACCACCGAGTCCAAGGGAAAGAAAGACAAGGGATGGACTGCTCAAAGTAGGAAAGTACTGAGTAGCAGCACCAACGAGGGAGTGGAATACATGAAAGAGTTGTATCTGTTTTGCTCTTGCTGTTTGAACATTTGTCAGGAACCTTTATTGATGTGGGATAGATTAGGAAAGAGCTTAGGATGGAGCAAGCTATACCGCTGGTGCTCAAGAGCGCCAACCCATGATGGACGATAGGAGCCTGTACCAGTGAGGCTCTGATGGACACTGGGAACACTTGCATTTCTTATCATTTTTGCGCTACTTCTCTTGTTTCATTATGAATCCTTTTGGTAGACAAATTAATGAGGAAGATCAGCCGGTTGCCCCATTACAACGCAGTGCGATTTGGTCCATACAAGGTAAGATTGCTGGTGCCTTTGCTTTGGTAATGGTGGTAGTAATAGTATGGGGGGTATTATGGTTCCTGGAAGATACACATAGTGTACCCACCCTTAACATGAGCGGACACATCCTCTGAGACATGATAGGAGGGCTACCATGGATAACGTCTTTGTGGCAACACATAGGAGATTCTTTGGGAATGGGACTGCCTATGATCCTTTCGGCTCTGTCACTAGCCTCTGAACTGCTTACCTATTGTCACTTGTTAACTACACATACACTCTGCAACCAGAGTTTGTGGAGGTAAAGGGCATGTTCGGACTTGGTTACCCCAGGCTATGTCTGTATTACTGGAAGACATAGGGCGAGGGTTACCCCGGCTGTGATAACACACATCGTGATAATTTTTATATGGAGGAACAGAATATAACTCTCGTGGGTTGGCATTATAAAGAATTGACAGTACCCAGAGAGGCTGGTTATTATACAGCTTGTTGCCCCATAAAGAACGTTACAGACACTTCTTTGTACATCAATTGTTCAGAAACAATACTGTCCAAAGAACACTTTCCCTGGAGAATAGACCAGGTCCAAGAACTTCTGGAGTGAATTCCAGATATGCTGCAGTGAATTATGAAGGGCCGAAGTATGCCCACCCTGGGTTTTACTTTCTATCCAATGGGACTTATTCAAATGTCTACAATGGTACTGAAGTTTTGGGTCTCAGAATGGTACTGCCTTTAGGTGTTCCTTGTGAAGACATCCAACCAAAAAAGAGATGTGTAAAGAGGACACTAACGAAATAATTTTGTGAAGGGGTCACAGATATAGAAGTGAATAGCTATAGCAATGGTAAAACATTTGGATGCATCCTGTCCTCCATATTTACCTTGGGAGGTATGGCTATGGGCAGGGAAGAGAGGGCTAGAGAATATTTCAGATGTAAATTGCAGATTTTGTCTAACAACACAGTGGCTGCTTTGAGAGATATTACTACCCAGTTAGAAAGCATGCAGGTGTATTCGGAACAGACTAGATATGCAGTAGATTATATATTTGCCAAGTCTGGTGGTGTTTGCGCCTTAATTGGTGACCAGTGTGTAATGGGCATAGAGAATTTGGAAAAGAACATCACGCAACATATTAAGGATCTCATTGAGAAAGTCAAGGGCATGGAAAGTGGAAATTGGAGTTGGTCTTTCTTTGGTAGTTAGGGTTGGATTCTGAAGGAAATAGTTTATCTTACAGCAGTATTGGTATTCTGTTGTGTTCTCATACAATGTCATACTTCGTTGTTCCTACTGTGTCACTTCTTTAATACCCAAGAAGATATCTGCCTCTGTTACTAATGCCGCTATGATGTTGCCGAATGATATTGATAATCTTATGATTATAGACAAGGGAATTTTTGATGACACATCTCTCCATGTTGTTTCTGCATCAGACATCAACAGTAATAAGAGCCGCAAGCTCCATCTTGATCATGTGTCTACTTATGATGCTGTGTCAAATAATGCTAATGTCCAGTTACCCCTGAATATGTGCCAGTTCCCCCTACTTTCTAAACAGAAAATGTCTTTAGCTCATGCTAAAAGGAGGGTTTGTTAGATTATGCTTTTAGATGCTCTGTTTTATGCCGTGTATAAATTAGCACTGGCTACACCATTTTCTCATTCAGGCGCTATTTTATGCACTGTTCGAAACTAATCCTGTTTGATTCTGAGAAATGCCCCTTGCTAAGTTTTGTTTCTATAATGAGTAACTGTTCGTGCCAGTGCATAGCTTTCTCCTTGTTGGAGAGTTTTTACCACCTGTTTGGTAGTGTGATCGCAGCCCAGGGTGGAACGGCCTTGAAAGTGTTCTCAGCTGTGCAAGATACAAGAGTGGGAGCCTTTTTCTGTCTTTACGTTGTTCACCCACATGTGTTGGGAAAATTCCACTGTGGGCGAGTACTAGTTGATCATGCAATGAATATGATGTATCTTTATGCTTAGTGTTCCTCAGTTCTCTCTGTAGTACTCTCTTGAGTCTGGGAAGCGGAGCCCCGCTTTGAGTGCATATAGTAAATAATTATTGGTGTATATTCTCTACTGACTCTCCGACTCTTCATTTAGTATGGAAGGCTGAGAGGTGGTCCGAGGGGACCCTAAGTGGGTCACTTCCTTCACAGTCGAGCCCAGGAGCTGCAGAAAGGGAGGGAAGAACCAAGCTGGAGACATCCATCCCCTGGACCAGTCCCTCATCCCCATCCTCCACCCCAGAAGAAACCCGAATTGATGGCCTTACTCCCTGGTCCAATAGTCAGGCCTCCCTCTCATTGTCCTTAATGCTTACAGTGTGGACTGTATGGTCATATTGCCAGGTTCTGTCCCCAGAAGGAGGAACCAATGGAAATAGGGATGACCCAAGCTCTATATTGCAACCCTATCAAGGAAAAAAAACCCTACCAATGTGACCTGTTGGTGAATGACGTGCCTGTCACTGCACTTGTAGACATTGGACGCTTACATAGTTTGCTGTGACCACAAATACTTCCAAACTGAATCCCTGATATTGATGGGACAGAAAATGTTCAGTGCATCCATGGAGATAGTGAGAGATATCCACTAGCAGAAGTGCATATACAACACCGGGATCTCCCAGTAGTCACTCTGAAAGTGGGCCTTATTCCAAAATTACGGAACCTCTGATTGTGGGTAATGATTACCCCCACCTCAACTCATTGGCACAGAGGGTGATTGGTAGAGTTGCCCTTTTTCTCAGGCAGACGATCAGGAATGGCCTTCAGCCAAGAAAAGTAGAAAACAGCGACAAGAAGAAAAAAGACAAGCCCCTCAGAGGGTCTTTCCCACAAAAACTGAGGACTTTATTTAGGATACTGACTGCAAGACGGCTCAGAGGGAAGATTCCACCCTTTGGGAGGCCTAACATATCACTTCTGATCAAGGTCACCCGGCCAAAGTAGGTCCCCAGTTTTACATACACAATGGGCTACTATATAGAAAAGGGGTTTGTAAGGGCCCGAGCAAGAACTGGTACCCACCCCTTTTCAGGATAAAATCCTATTCCTTGTCAGGGGGAGAGACCTGCCTGCTGTGTGTTGCCCTACTGTGTGGGGCCACTTTTACCTATCTGTCTGTATTGGAATCCTGCGCTGCCTGCTGCTCCTGAAGACGGACCATTGTGGGACCCAACCGTTGTGAACTTCAAGTACCACAATCATCTGCATAGCCATCAGCTGTTTTTGATCAGCGCTATATATATGTAAGACCTTGAAAGTTATTCAACTTGGTCATACACCAATCCAACAAACTAGCAAAAACCTCCAAAGAAACCCCTAAACCGTTAATATCTTGCGAATAATTCTCCTACTTCTGCAACAAAATCTCTGCCCTAGGAATCAAACCCAAATCGGCAACTCTCTCCCTAACTCCATTTGCTCTACTTCCTGTCTCCACACTGCCCTCCCAGACATCACCCAAAAATCATGCGCATTGGTCCAGCTTTAAAGTCTATGATGACCACTCTGTCTCGAAAATTCTATCCTCCCTAAATCCGAACAATCACTTCAATGATCCTCTCCCATCTAACTTCCTAGCCGCCACCTCTCAGGCTATCATGCCTTCCTGGACTGCAATAATCAACACCTCTCTCATACAGGGAGCGATACCTGGCTCTCTCAAAGCTGGCCAAGTCGCCCCCATTTAAAAAAATTCCACGCTGGATCCTACCTCCCCTGACACCTATAGACCTATATCCAACATCCCACTCCTAGCCAAAGTTCTGGAAAAATGTGTGCACCAGCAGCTGAGCCTACACATCACTAACTTCCACTTACTGAACGACTTCCAATCTGGGTTCAAACCTGGACACAGCACGGAAAGCACCCTCCTCCACATTGTGGATGATGCCCTTAAGCCCTGGACCAAGGCAATACCTGTCTCTTTATCCTCCTAGATCTATCTTTAGCTTTTATTACGGTCAACCACAAAACACTCCTTGAACTCCTCAAACTCAGGATGGGTTTGGATGGTACCGTACTTGAATGGTTTCGGTCCTTCCTCCAGAATCGCTCACAGAGAATCCTAACTAACGGCAACCTATCTGCTCCCTTTACAATCACGGTGGGAGTCCCTCAAGGCTCAACCCTGTCCCCTACCCTTTTCAATCTTTACATGGAACCACTCGCAGAGGTGCTACGCACCGCCAATATCTCCTACCACATGCATACTGACGACACACAGATCTACATAAAAATCTCTTCTCCTGAGGACATTCTCTCCCTGGATGAGGCCTTGAAGCTGACTGTCCACTGGCTCACCTCTAACCAGCTCAAACTTAACGCAAAAAAACGAGTTTCTTCTTATCTGCCCACCCAAAACTAATCCAGACATCCAATAATGGATCAAGGCCATTACAGCGCTAAACTGCTCTCCTGCCATTGTGGACTCTGCTAAATCCCTGGGAATAACTCTAGATGGCAGTTGAACATGCGTGGCTATATCAATTCGATGGCTAAAGCTGCCAGGTTTCACCTGAGTTACCTAAGAAACCTGAAACCCTTTCCCAACCCTCCCGACCTAAATATGGCAACCCAGGCACTAGTCATCTCTAGACTAGAATACGGTTGCTCTACTTTTGCAGGTCTACCTAAGAACTCTCTGGCCCCACTGAAAGCCTGCCTCAACGCTGCCGCCAGACTCCTAACTGGTTCAAGGAAATACGACCACATCTCTCCCCAACTGAAAGCCCTGAATTGGCTTCCTCTCAAGGCCAGAATCCAACTTAAGATGGCCTGCATTACTCACAAGGCTCTGTACTCCAATCCCCCTGCATTCCTTGCCCAGAAACTCGTGATATCCGGAGGGGCCAGAAACTCCCGGTCTGCCAGAGACCTTCTGCTCCAACCAGCTTGTTTCCGGAAGAAGAAAATCTACATTCGGGTCTTCTCTGGGGCCGCTCCAAGAATATGGAACTCTCTCCCGCCCACCATCAGAAGACTGTCATCTTTTGCACGCCTCAAAAAGGAGACCAAAATTTTCCTTATGGGCAAATTCCTCGCCTAACGATTGCATTACAATCTCCTCTACGACCTTATACCACCCTCCATTACGGCATTATCCTTGACTTTCCGGGGTGATACCTCCTGGCCCTTATGGGCTGCCCACCCGGGTGCTGAGACTACCTATTTTCTTGTATAATGACTCGACCTGTTTTTATCCCAAATTTATCCGGAACTTTAGACTGCCTGTTTTTCCTGCACAATGTACATAACCCTTTGTATCCCTTTGATATCCTCCCCTCTTATGCCCTTTGTATATCTCTCCTTCAATCCTGTAAAGCGCTCTGATACCCTCAAGATTGTTTGTCAGACTCTTGATATGGGGTCTGCTTATTGAATCAGTATATATGATTGCTGCACACAGGATCTCCTTACTGTCTCTGATTATAAAGAGGAGATCGTGACAAGAGACCCCGGGGTTGAATAACATTAGGCTCTGCATGGTGACTTTGAAGGCCTTTTAATGATTATTTTGGAAGTCAAATTCAAAGTTTTAGTACTTTCCAAATTGGGAAAGGTGACAGGGTTTCCCTGTTTAACTCCACACAACGAGAGTTATATGGTCAGCAAACCTACGCACAGGTTGGGGGAGAAGTTGGAGGTCGTATCAGCAGGTATTAGTCACGACTGATTTAGCTGTTTTAGGCTGAGGCACAGTAATGTAGCTAATTTTATTTCTCCTCTCCTTTGTTTTACCTACCAGTTATGGCCCCCACTGTAAGTAAAACTAACAAATGTGCCGGAAAGGTTAGAAATTCTAGCACACTTTCTCAGATCGATGATTTAATTGAGGAAGTGGAGACCATACTGAATTCTCCAGATCCTGGTTCTTCACGTGGACCAGGGAAACAGATTACTTACGATTATTGTCCCTGAAATTCTTGGGGAAAAATCTGATAGGACCCAGTTGGGTAGTAGTACACCCGAGGATTAACGGCGAATGTCAAATTAGAGGAGGACTGTGATGACTGCCCACAGGCTAGGCTTCAGCCTCTACTTGAACCATTAGCTGTATGAGTCTGACTAGAAGTTTAATGGGTGGGTCCCACACGGGGGGGTGTTGGGGGGAGAGAAGCTTGTGTTACCAGCAGCATATATTAAGAGGCCACATCAAATGTGTATGAAATTGTGATAGTCTTGCAAGAGGAAATAGTGGGACTAAAGCCGTAATTAATTCTCTTGTGTGTAAATTAAAATCCTCAACCCAAATGTTAGCTGAAGTTCTGATATTGCAGGGCCTGGGTGCTACTTTGTCTACTCAATTGATATCCGCACCCAACCTGTCTTCTGAACCACAGGTCTTAGATAATGGTGGTTCAACAGCAGTTTGTCGTGACCCTTCACCTGTTAAAGATTGCAGGGATTTGTTAGCATGAGCTGAAAGCCATTTTGTATTTCTGGCAGCCATCTTGTTTGCCATGTGCTGCCACGTGCTCGCCATGTGCTCTGTCCTCCCTCAGTGTTGACTGCTCTTGGTATCTGCCTAGAAACGAACTATATTTAGCATCTTCCACCTTCGCACATGCTCCGTTGAGCTTGCAGCTGTCCTTGCAGTTGTTCCTAGTCTGTAAATGTCAGGATGTGTTCACCAGAATTAGCAACTGTTAGCTCCTCCCACTTTGTTGAGCAAGCAGATCTTGCATGCCCATATTAGTCATTTTGCATGCATACATGAGCCAGGACTGCCCCTTGGTCTTATGCTGACTATGTAACCCTGAGCATATATAAGGCCTCTGTTTTCTGTACTCCTTAGACTGCCTCATTCATTTGCTAAGGCTTCTGTGTGACGTAGTCTCCCTCATTTGAGGTTATTAAAGATGTTACTTTTCTATGCCAATTTCTTCTTTGTTGGTTTAAAAGGACCAAGTATCAGTGAGACCCCTGAGAAGGTTTCGGTTTTCTTCACATGGCGCTCCAACGTGGACCTCATCAGAGAAGTGGCTATCTAAGGGAGTGATCTTGTCAGGAGACAGAAATCTACTGAGGAGGACAGGACAGCACTCTAATAAGGAGGTACTCTGTGCACGGAGATTCTGGGGATTCTCTGTCTCTGCAGCCCAGTATATTTCTGGTCTTCCTGATTTTGATCCTCCACATGATGTCACTCCTGACTGGGAACCTTTTTGGCGTGAGTATTCTAAAAACGACCGTTAGGTCATTCAGAACTTGGCAGTTAGAATTTGGACACCAAGTGATTGGTAAGGGTTGTTTTGATGCAACACTTGCTGTTGGTTTTTGATGCCTTGGATTGGTAAGGTAGTTTAGTAACGCTTACTGTGGCTTTTGATTTGTATGATTGGCCAATATTTGTATTTGTATGTATGTAATATATAAATTGCAATTTGCATAGGCAGGTAATGAGGAGAATTTTCTCTGTTTTGAATTGATTTGAACGGCACACAGTACAAGAGTACCTTAAGTGCTACTTTGGTTATAATATTTGCATATGTTGCAATATTTTTGGCATGCCTATTTCAAGCACACATTGAAGAATGTGTTGCTTTTTGGAGGTACCATAGTGAGATGTGAATTAAATTAGTCGGCTCTCCTGAGGGAATACCTAAATAGGTTTAGGTATAAAAAACATATTTCTTCCTTGGTGACTCTGTACCCCAGGGAATTAAAATAAAAACAATAATACAAACAAGGATCCTTTTCTGCGCACTTTTATAAATGGAGATATGCAGAGCGATTTTTTGGTGTTCTGTCACCCAAAGCTAGTGGATTGAGTGTATTTTGGCTTCTTGAAAATAAAACAGTCTGTTGGGCTGTTTTTTTGCAGCCTTTTAGAATACTATTGAGAAGCTCTTCTAGTAACTATGACTTACAACTAGTATTTACAAATGGTTTGGTTTAAGTACAGTCTGTGGGCTGGCCTTTGTTTCTGTCCTAAGTGTTGATCTGTGGGTTAATCGTGTGTTTAAATGTCTATGTGGTTCGTGGTTTTCCCATTAGTGATACTTCTGTGAGTAAATAGCGATTGCGCTATTTGTAAAAATGTCTAGCCTTAAGCGCGCTGTATCATGTGTTCTGAGTGTATAACCCCTTCTGTATATGTCTGGAATGAGCTCAATGTGTTTGTTTGTGTTTTTTTGCTGTCATCAGTTTGTTATGCAAAATGTCATTTAATTAATATTAAATAAAAATTAAATAAAAATCCAGAAATGAACCATATGATATGCTAAATAGCTACATGTTACTAATAAATTCATATAGTAAGCAATTATGCACATGTACAAATGGCCACAATGCTTAAAAGATTACTTTAGAATTCATATTGAATAGGAATAAAATAGGCCTCAAAAACGAAATTGTGTTTTGCAATAAATAAACAATTATAAAAGGTTACAACATTTTCCTTAGATACATTGTGTTAGATATAAATAGGCAAACACATCTTCTGAGTAAATTGGATGTTGCTGAACTACACACACATTTTAGAACTAGAAATGCCTCAGTTTTCAATAGACTGTCACCGTGCTTCCATTTCAACACTAAACAAGCATTTACAATGCAACGGTTTCGCCTTTCAATAAGTTAGAGCTATTGACAATCTCCATGACAAATTTTTTTCTTTATGTTTGAAAACTGATGAGTAAATGTCATTGTTATTTATAATAACATTAGCTTAATGTGTTGCAATTGTGAGTATTGAAGAGTTGTCGTGTTAGTAGTATAGAGTGAGTAATCAATCAATCAATCAATCATGCCATTTGCATAGCGCACTACTCACCCGGGAGGGTCTCAAGGCGCTTGGGGGGGAGGGGTATGCTACTGCTCGAACAGCCAGGTCTTGAGTTGTTTCCTGAAGGCGAGATGGTCCTGGGTCAGCCGAAGGTGGATGGGGAGGGAGTTCCAAGTCTTGGCAGCCAGGTAAGAGAAGGATCTTCCTCCGGCGGTGGCTCTTCGGATGCGTGGTACGGCTGCGAGGGCGAGGCAGGTGGACCGCAGCTGGCGGGTGGGCGTGTAGAAGGTCAGGCGGTCATTGAGGTACTTGGGGCCCAGATCGTGGAGAGACTTGTGTGCGTGGGTGAGGAGCCTGAACGTGATCCTCTTGTCGACGGGGAGCCAGTGCAGGTTCCTCAGGTGGCTGGAGATGTGGCTGCGTCGGGGGACATCCAGGATGAGTCGGGCGGAGGCGTTCTGGATGCGCTGGAGTCTTTGCTGTAGCTTGGCTGTGGTTCCGGCGTAGAGGGCGTTTCCGTAGTCCAGTCGGCTGGTGACGAGTGCCTGGGTGACAGTCTTCCTGGTCTCGGTCGGGATCCAGCGGAAGATCTTGCGAAGCATACGCAGGGTGTTGAAGCACGATGAGGAGACGGCGTTGACTTGTCTGGTCATCGAGAGGTAGGGGTCCAGGATGAAGCCCAGGTTGCGTGCGTGGTCGGTTGGTTTGGGTGCGGTGCCCAGGGCTGGGGGCCACCAGGAGTCATCCCAGGCGGAGGGCGAAGATCCCAGGATGAGGACTTCCGTCTTGTCCGAGTTCAGTTTCAGGCGGCTGTCATTCATCCACTCGGCGACGTCTTTCATCCCTTCGTGTAGGCAGGTTCTGGCGGTGTCGGGGTCTCTGGTGAGGGAGAGGATCAGCTGGGTGTCGTCGGTGTAAGAGATGATGTTGAGGTTGTGCTGGCATGCGATGGCTGCGAGAGGTTTCATGTAGATGTTGAAGAGGGTGGGGCTGAGTGAAGATCCTTGCGGGACGCCGCAGATGACTTCGGTGGCCTCGGAGCGAAACGAGGGGAGGCGGACTCTTGTGTTGTTCCGGCGAGGAACGAGATGATCCACTCCAGTGCCTTCTCTTGGATACCGATGTTGCTGAGGCGCTGGACTAGGGTGCGGTGGCAGACCGTGTCGAACGCAGCGGAGAGGTCCAGGAGGATGAGGGCCACTGTTTCCCCCTTGTCGAGCAGGGTCCGGATGTCGTCGGTGGCTGCGATGAGGGCGGTCTCGGTGCTGTGGTTGGCTCTGAAGCCGGACTGCGAGGGGTCGAGGGATCCGTTCGTCTCGAGGAAGGCGGTCAGCTGTCTGTTGACGATCTTCTCGATGACTTTAGCAGGAAAAGGGAGGAGCGAGATGGGGCGGAAGTTTTTGAGATCGGTGGGGTCCGCTGTAGGTTTCTTCAGGAGGGCGCTGATCTCGGCGTGCTTCCAGCTCTCCGGGAAGGTGGGGGTGTTGAAGGAGGCGTTGATGATGTTCCGGAGTTGGGGTGCGATGGTGGAGTCGACCTTGTTGAAGACGTGGTGTGGGCAGGGGTCGGTCGGTGATCCGGAGTGGATGGTGTTCATCGTGCGGGCTGTGTCTTCGGTGGTCACCGTGGTCCAGGTGCGAAGGGTGGCGGTGGGGGGCGTTGGTTCGACGGTTGGGTGCGTGGGTGGGGCGCCGAAGCTGTTGTGGATGTCGGCGATCTTGCGGTGGAAGAACGAGGCGAGGGAGTCGCAGAGGTCTTGTGACGGAGTGATGTCGTTGGTGCTGGGGTTGGAGAACTCCTTGACGATAGTGAAGAGCTCTTTGCTGTCGTGGGCGTTGTTGTCCAGTCGTTCCTTCAGGGATTTCTTCTTGGTGGTGCGGATGAGCTGGTGGTGCTTGCGGGTAGCGTGTTTGAGGGCGGTCATGTTGTCGGTGGTCCGGTCGAGGAGCCAGGCTTTCTCGAGGGTGCGGCAGGTCTTCTTGGAGTCCTTGAGGTCGTCGGTGAACCAGGATGCCTTCTTGCTTCTGGGTCTGCTGGGAGGGTTCTTTAGTGGCGCGAGGTCGTCGGTGCAGGCGGTCAGCCACTGTTTGAAGTTGCGGGCTGCTTCGTTGGGATCCGTTGTGTTGGCGGGTGGTCTCTGGCTGAGGGAGGTGGTGAGCTGGTCTGCGGTGATCTTGCTCCAATTCCTGTGAGGTACCTATTGCGGGTGGTGGTGGGTCGTGGATCTTTTGAAGCTGAAGTGGACACAGCTGTGGTCGGTCCAGTGGAGTCCGGTGGCGTGGCTGAAGGTGATGTAATTGCTGGAAGAGAAGACGGGATCAAGCGTGTGGCCGGCGTAGTGGGTGGGGGTGTTGACCAGTTGCTTGAGTCCGAGGTTTTCCAGCAGGGCGGTGGTGTTGCGGTCCTTGTTGTTCTCCAGGTGGAAGTTGAGGTCCCCGAGGAGGATGTAGTCAGTGGAGGGGAGGGCGTGCGGGCTGATGAAGTCTGTGATGTCTTCGCTGAATTGTGTGCGTGGTCCCGGGGGTCTGTAGATGAGGGTGCCTCTGAGGGTCGTCTTAGGGTCGGTGTGAATCTGGAAGTGGAGATGTTGGGCTGCGGCGAAGGAGTCGTTGGCGTCGGTCGTGATGCGGATGGTGTTCCTGTGGACGATGGCGATGCCACCTCCGGTCTGGTTGATGCGGTCCCTCCTGATGATCTTGTACCCGTCCGGGATGGCGATGTCGGGTGCAGAGGAGGCGTTCATCCAGGTTTCCGTGAGGAAGGCGACGTCCGGTGATGTAGCGTCGAGGAGGTTCCAGAGTTCCACGGCGTGTCTGTGGACGGAGCGGGTGTTGATCAGGATGCACTTGAGGTGGTTGCTGCTGGTGTTTGTCTTGGCGGATTGGAGTAGTATAGGTATTTTTGAGTTGAGTAGCAGAGTATTAGAGAAGTAGTAGTAGAGAGTAGCGTAGAGATAGTATAGTTATTTAGTTGATAGTATAGAGTGATAAGTTTAGTGTGAGTAGAGTATTAGAAAGTGAATCTTTTATTAAGTATTAGTGAGTAATAGTGAGTAGTAGAGTTATTGTTAGAAAGTGCGTCGTATAGTTTTTTTAGAGAGAGCGTAGTAGTGTGTTGTAGATAATTATATTTAGTAATAGAGTAATAGTTTTTTAATAAAAAGTGAGTAGTAGATATGAGTGAGTGGTGTCGTAGTATATTTATTATGGAGTATTGTGAATAGTGTAGTATGAGTAGCGAGTGATGAATGTGTAGTAAGGAGTGAGTAGTGATAAGTGGAGTTAGTAGTAGAGTGTTAGTTTTTTTGTTGTAGGGAGTATTAGAGTGAGTAGTATTAAGTTAAGAGTTGTAAATAGTGAGTATTATATTGTAGAGAGCTATTAGTATATTGGGAGTATCGAGTTGTAAAAATCTGTTAATAGAGAATTAGAGTGACTCGAAGTGCATGTATGTATTACTAAATGTTTGTGGAGTACTTAGTAGAGTACATGAGAGAGTAGTATAGAGTATTATAGTGATCATATTTAAGTGTGTAGTAAAGTGTTATTACATTTTGTGTAGTAAAGTGTGAATAGTAAAGTACCATTTGTTACGCAAGAAGTAAAGAGTTAGTATGAGCAAGTAGTAAACAGTGAGTAATAGTGTTAGTGAGTATGGTAGCGAGTAGTAGACTGAGTAGTATAGGTATAGTTGTAAGTAGTGAGTAGTAGATAGAAGAGTTATTAGTATTTTTAAGTAGAGTAGTAGGAAGTGTTTCATAGAGTAAATAGTATAGACTGACTAGCAGAGTGAGTATTGTGTATTAGAGTTGTAGAGTAAGTTGTAGAGTACTATAGGGAGTAGTTGAGTGGGTCGTTAATAGCAAGTAGTATAGAGTGAGTAGTATGGAGTGAGTAGTAAAGCGTGAATAGTATTTTCTTAGTAAAGAGTGAGTAGTGGAGTGAGCAGTAGTGAGTATAGTAGCAGAGTAGTAGCAGGAGTATTAGCGTTTAGAATTTCGTAATTAGTTAGTATTAGATAGTAGATATTTATTAGTAGAGTAAGTACAGAGTAGGAGATAGTGATTATTAGAGTAAGCAGTAGAAAGTGAGTAGTAGAGTGAGTAGAGAGTATTAGAGAGTTGTAGAGTAAGTATTGTGGGAGTAGTAGAGAGTAGAGTTCTTAGTAAGTTATTTTGTAATTAAGTAGTAGAAAGTGATTAGTAGAGTGAGTAGGGAGTATTATAGAGTTGTAGACTAAGCAGTAGTGAGAGTATAAGAGAGTGACTAGTAAAGTGAGAGTGGTAAAGTGCAAGTAGCAAAATGTTATTGTAAAGAGCAATTAGTAGGGTGCTGTAAGCGCACGAAATCTGACAATTGTTTGGCACTTTCTGGGATGTTAGGTAATGTAAAAAAGTCTTGTTTTTAACTGGCAACAGCTAGATGCATTGCATTTGCAATGCAATAAGTCTGAACTTTTGTGAATGAGAATATTATGTAATGTACAATGCATGAGAGCAGTCCTTTTTTTGCATGTATATATAATTGTACAGTAATATATATTCATGTAATTTATAAGCAATACTGAAAATATTTCACAAACAAGTTAGAAAATTTTACATCTTTTATTAAAGTAAATATATTTTTCACATTTTTTTTATCAATGTTGCGTATTGTACAAATTTTTAATCTTCAAGGACTGATGTATCCATTTTGGAATATGACATTAACTGTTATTGGCATGTATTTTACAAGAGCTTCTGCAAAGTCGTCCATGTTTGCTGTCATTTTTAACTAGTCCATTGGTACTGAATTATTTATTTCAACAGATTTCAAACGTTCTTTCTTTTCAATTTGTACTGTTATAGTACTTAATTCTTTATTTCCAGTTTCTAGTCCATATACGGTTATAGTATTTTCTTCTTGTATTTTCTGTGAAGCAAAAATAAGTGTTACTTGATTTATTTAAAACATTTTTTTTCCTTCTTTGAGCTAAAGAGAAAAATGAATGTTATATGCAGAGCTAAAACATGTTAATAACTGGCGAAGGTGATTTAGATAGCACAGATAAGACTAAACATAGTTCACCAAATATACTCTTTACATATGAGCCAACAAAATATTTTTCAATAATATTTATATTCTATACATGTAGTTTAACCGCTTTTTAGTTAGAACGTTCGTAGTAGAGTTCTTATTAGAGAGTGCGTAGTAGAGGAGTTGAGTTATTAGTAGAGTGTGAGTAATAGAGTGATTTGTGGAATTTGGTAAGTTGTAGAGTAGTAGCGGGAGTATTAGAGAGCTTCAGAGAGTGAGTATTAAAGCGCGGGTTTTAAGGCTTTAGTACTTATGAGTGTGTAGTAAACAGTGAGTAGTGGAGTGAGTTCTATAGAGTATTATTAAATATAGTAGTAGGGAGTAGTAGAATGTGTAGTATATATTTAGAGTTGTAAATAGTGAGTAGCAGATAGTTGAGTTAGTAGAGTGTGAGTAGAGAGCAGTAGAAACTTAATAGAGTAGTATAGAGTATTATAGTGCTAATATTTAAGTGTGTGTAGGAAAGTGTTATTATTAAAGTGTGTGTAGTAAAGTGAGAGTAGTAAAGTATTATTTGTAATGTGCGTGTAGTAAATAGTATGATCAAGTAGTAAAGAGTGAGTAGGCGTGAGTAGTCCAGTAGTAGAGAGTATTATTGAGTATGGTAGTGAGTAGTAGAATGAGTAGTATAGAGTTATAGTTGTAGGTAGTGAGTAGTAGATAGGAGAGAGTTATTAGTATTGGTAAGTAGAATAGTAGGAAGTGTTTTAGAGTAAATAGTCTAGAATGAGTAGCAGAGTGAGTATTGTGTTTTACAGTTGTAGAGTAAGTTGTAGAGTATTATAGGGAGTATTTGAGACTAGTTAATAGTAAGTAGTATAGAGTGACTAGTAAATTGCGAGTAGTATTTTTGAGTAGTAAAGAGTGAGTAGTGTAGTGAGCAGTAGAGTAGTAGCGAGTATAGTAGCAGAGTAGTAGCATTAGTATTAGTGTTTAGATATTTCTAATTAGTCAGTGTTAGTAAATATTTATTACTAGAGTAAGTCCAGAGTAGCAGATAGTGATTTTTAGAGTAAGTAGTCTAAAGTGATTAGTAGAGTGATTAGGGAGTATTATAGAGTGGTAGACTAAGTACTAGAGGGAGTAGTAGAGAGTATAAGACAGTGAGTAGTAAGGTGCAAGTAGCAAATATTAATTTGTACAGAGCAATTTGTAGGTAGCTGTAAGTGAAATAAATCTGACAATTGTTGGTCACTTTACCGGAAGTTAGGTAATGTAAAACAGGCGTTGTTTTTAACTGGCAACAGGTAGATGTATTGCATTTGCAATGCAATAAGTCTGACGTTTTGTGAATGAGAATACTATGTACTCAACAACGCATGAGTAGTTTTTTTAACTTTTATATATATATGTATTACCTACTGGCGGTCGCCAGTAGGTATATATAGTTAGGATTTTTTCTCTATGGGATTTTTGAAAATTCTATGTCTAATAACTTTGGCGTTTGTGGACGGAATTGGCTGAAATTTTCAGGAAAATGGAACATTTTGTTTCTGAGCAGCCCCTGAAAATTTGGGGGGGGTTCGTCAAGGGGGGGCCGAGAAAAAAGGGGGGTCCCAAAACGTGTTTTTAACATTGAGTTTTCCATAGGGCGGTTGGCCTCACTTTTAGCCCGAACGGCTGAATGGATTTGCACGAAACTTGGCAAAATTGTAGGGACTGGTAGCCCAATGTGCCTTTGCTAGGTCTCAATATATGTGCTCCAGTGGATTTTGAGAAATTAACGTTCAAAAAAAGATATATATCTGTAACAGCGGACCAGGCAGCGCTCCAGTTCGCGTACTTTTCGCGTTACGGAGCTTTGTGAAGCGAAGCTGATTGGTTCTCCGGCGTCTGTAAACATTCCAAACAGTCCGTAGCGGCCGCCATCTTGTCTCTCAGTAGGATCGAGAGACAAGAGGAGGCCAAAGCGAAGGGGCAAATGACCGTAAGGGGGCATAGTAGATCCTCCCTGACCCCCTAGGTTTGATGTGGAGGTTTTAAAAGGGCCCCGCGGGGCAAAAAAAATAAATAATAATAATAATCGAACGGCTGAATGGATTTGCACGAAACTTGGCAAAATATTAGGGACTGGTAGCCCGATGTGCCTTTGCTAGGTCTCAATATATGTGCTCCAGTGGATTTTGAGAAATTAACGTTCAAAAAAAGATATATATCTGTAACAGCGCTCCGCTTCGCGTACTTTTCGCGTTACGGAGCTTTGCGAAGCTGATTGGTTCTCCGGCGTCTGTAAACATTCCAAACAGTCCGCAGCGGCCGCCATCTTGTCTCTCGGTAGGATCGAGAGACAAGAGGAGGCCAAAGCGAAGGGGCAAATGACCATAAGGGGGCATAGTAGATCCTCCCTGACCTCTTAGGTTTGATGTACCATTTTGCCAAGTTTGGTGTAATTCCGTTCAGCCATTCAGGCTGTAGACGTATCTAAATGTCCTATGGAAAATTGCATGGGGAAAACACATTTGAAAGTGTTGAAATTTAGAACCAATTAAAATGTTACTTTGGTTTTGTATTTGTGTGTGATGAAAGTTAATTGGTTATGTATATATCTAAAATGAGAGGAAACCACAGCCATTTTGTGATACTACTGTCTGAGGTACATTTGTGAGGAATTTTTGGTGCTCAATTTCTGGTGTTTGATTTACACAGTACTAACACTTCTCCTACTTTTAAAAAGGTGAGTTGTTAATTTGTAGGGGGAACTATGTTGTACACTTTAAGATAATTTGAAAAATGTTTTCTGTTATTTATTTACAGTCCTTCTGTTATACTAAATACTTGATAAAGTTAGTTATATATTATGTATTACTAAAAACGATAAATGAAAGTGATTATTTTTTTCTGCAATTTACAGCAAGCAATTTCAAAATAAAATGGCTCACAATGAAGAGACCGTGGCAATTTCTTTTGAATTATCCACTACATTTATTGAAATTGACAGCACCAATAATGAAGTATTCTCACAAGGAGGAGATGACTTGAATGATTTTTTTGATCAATCTCTTGATGGCGAATTTATCGAATGTTTGGAGACCATAGAGTTACAAGAATCATCATTGCAGACTTTTCATGAGGAGATTCCTGATGAGATGATTGAAGAGGAAATTCCTGATGAGGACATGTTACTAGTTCTTTCAAATTTTGAAAATTCAGAAGAATAAATTTATATTTAGAAATCAAAAATTGTTTGAGACATTATTCATTTTTATTTTTAATTTATGAGGTTGTAGCAAAGTGATTGTAGTATAAAATGAGACTTATAGTATAGAGTGCAACATTTTTATGTTACATGGTAAGTTTACTCATATTTACTTCCCTTCTCCCACTATATTATCTCCAATGTGTATTTGACATCTCTTCTTCATCTCCGGCCTCCTTTCTCTCACTGTCTGTCTCTGATGCATCTTATCGCTGCCATTTTGTGTAATTATAGAAGAGAGTAAAATAAAATAGTTCGGAACGTGAAAAGGGGGCAAAGTAGAGTACCCCTCACCCCCTAGGCCTTCTCAGGCGGTCCCAAAAGGATCAGTTTCTGTTTTCCTGAGAGATTATGGTATGAGTTCCATATACCACAATAACTTGCATTACAACATGCAAGATATCTATCTCCTATTACCAACTTTTGGAGATATTCGCGCCAAGCGCGAATATCTCCAAAAACTAACACCTGCCCTGAGCAGTTCTTAGCCATGTTATCCAATGGGAGGTGGATAACATGGCTAAGAGCATTAGCTCGGTAATGCATGAATATCGCTGACTTTTTTAGCGATATTCATGCATTGCGGCCGTTTTTTATCGCATTTGCGATAAACCTTGATAATAGCAAGGTTTATCTGCGATAATTTCTGACGATGCTTAGCGGTAAAAAATTCGTTGCTAAGCATCGTTAGCGATAAATATCGCTTAACTTTGGTAATATGCACCAACGTCTGTTAACGTTCGATTCGAAGGAAATGAGGAAGTGTTGAAAAACATTGTCTGCTCCATCTTGCCTTTTTTGAAATGCCACACTTTTGTCTTGCACGGCAGCCATTTTAGATGCCTTGACCAGACCCACTCTCTGCACGCTGTTGATCCGTAGTATGGCTCCCCACCCTCGCAAGCATCTTCCCCAGGCACTGGTCACCCCCGCTCTCTGTCTTATGCATCGGCAATAAACCTCCCCCCATCTGCGCTGCTCTTCCCTGAGAATCACACTCTGTGCCCGCCCGACACCTCCCTTTCGCCCTATTCACTACCGCACCCTCTGACACTCCTCTTCCTCTGTGTCCGATTGTCCAGGCTATCAGCTAGCCCTGCAGATGTAGTTTATGGCCCCAGCTGTAAAGAATCACCCCTCTTCATAGGAGTTATAGTAGATCAAGGCCCACACCCGATGAGATCCGTCAAACCACACGCGTTCCTACTATCTGAAAACCATCCTGTATTGTGATTGGGGAGGGGACTGAGCCTGAAGCGGAAGATTCCAGGGATGACTCTTTGTACATCAAAGTTTTTACAATTATGTGTCACATAAAAAATATATAGCACTCCAACAAAGTAGTAGGAATATAAAACTTTAATAACTTATAAATATATACAACAAAACAAAAACAGTAAAAACATTTAAACAATGAAGAGACCGTGGCAATTTCTTTTGAATTATCCACTACATTTAATGAAATTATCTCTTGATGGTGAATTTATCGAATGTTTGGAGACCATAGAGTTACAAGAATCATCATTGCAGAGTTTTCATGAGGAGATTCCTGATGAGATGATTGAAGAGGAAATTCCTGATGAGGACATGTTACTAGTTCTTTCAAATTATGAAAATTCAGAAGATGTTGCCTGGGGGTGGGTCATCAGTAGCGGTCTGTTGTGCGAATAGTTCCAAGGCAGCAGAACGCGCTGAAATCTAGATGGCACGAAGGTGATGTCTAGTAATTTGCCGCCCAGCAAATAACGGCGTGGGGCGCCGCGGGGGGGGGAGGCAGTCCAAAGTTCCGTTAAAAGGGCAAAGGAAAGGATCGGTGGTTTGAACCATCAGTCAAAAAGGGGAGGGGGTGCAACAATTTTTCCTACCGGGTCACACCGTGCTTTCACCGGAACTGAGGTCTGCAGGATTCTAGTCATTCAAACTGAGGCTGGCGCCAGCATGGGAGCGCCGACGTCCCGCGGCTACAGTTTCGTCACTCCACGGGCGATCATGGCAGTCATTCCCCATCGGGGGTGTCTGCGGGGGTCGGGGACTCCCGCGGCTCCTCTAGAATCTTCAAGGTCGTGGAGGACTACGGTGGTGGAGTCAACCAGTGACCGGGCCATTTCTTTATGCTGGGCCCGCTCTTGCCAGGTCGACCGCCATTTTGAGAGTTCGGTAGCTACTGGCGATCGCGGGGTCAAATGAGCGGACGGGCTCCACCCTGCCGGGCGAGACGTTGCAGCATCGCCACAGTGGAAGAACCCTTTTCCGGGCGCCTGGAGCGCTGAGGGTGCAGCTGGGAAGCCTCCACCTGGGGAGGCGGGAGAGGCCTGTTCGCACCGTCTCTCCCACCCAGTGCACCCCACGGCGTCTCGCTTGACATTTGTTATGGCCGGACCAGGCGATGAGGACGAGGGGGGGGGGTCGGAGGCATGTGTAAGACATCCCCCCCCCAGTGTTGTCGCAGCCATTATAAAAGAAAGAAGAAATGTCCCGTCCGTCTTTGGGCCGGACCTCCGGTGGATGGCGGCCGGACGCCCTTTGCTCTGGCCCCCTGAACGGGTTCCTTGGCTCATCGGCTGCCGGCGGATCCCATCGGCCCCAGCCCCCGGCCGTTGGTGGCCGGACCGGGAGAGAGAGTGGGGGGACAACCTGCAACTCTCAAGTGCCACCGCGGCCGGACTGGGAGAGAGAGGGGAGGGTCGAGGACATAGACATTCCCCCCCCTGCAACTCTCCAGTGTTGTCAATCCCCCTGGCCGGGTCCCGCTGGCCTCGGCCTCTCCTCCGGCTACTCCTTACGTGATGATCTCCTGGCCGACGGTTGGCAGCAGGACCCGCCTTATATGTGTTGCTTCCGGCTGGGCGTAGCCGGAAACCTGTTGCACTTTGGAAGTTTCCAGAATGGGGCGGATGTCTGCTGACTTGTATCTTTCCCAGTTTGCCGTTATTTGGCCGTGGCAGGCGGTGGGACAGACACGTTTTGGGGCAGTGAGGGGCGATGAAGCCTCGTTGCCTTGTGGCCGTTGCAATGTCACACTTGGTTTCTCTTACTGTTTTCAGGTTTCTTATTACGGGCTTACTTCTAACGTTTCTTGTTTCTAGGACAATAATAGGTTTTATCATTACGTATTGTTATCGTTTCTTTGTTTGTTATTTAATAAAAAGTTCATTAGTGGCCTACTGATTTTCGTTTTCCTATTCCTTTCTTTCCAGGTTGTTTCATGCTAAAGTTTCTGTTAACAGGATACAGTGATCACTTCGTTATTATTGCATATGTCCTTTTCACTAGGGGTGCTCTCTGGTCGGGCCAGATGACCTATCTCTAGTAAATGGTCCGGGTGAAACAGGTGCATCAATCAGTGGGGAGTAGATAGGCATGACAGATTACAACGGGGGAGAAAGGTCCGCATTACCTACCCTTTCACTACTTGCAAAGATTTTCCTACGTTTATTTGCAAACAGGGAATACCTCCAAAAAGAACCAATTCCCAAACAGTCAATGTTCGGGCAAACAATCAATCAATGAGGAACGAAATAGGCACGAGGTGTTAAAGGTTTGCGTTACCTACCCTTCACTATCTGCAAAGGGAGAGAGAATATTCCTATTCTTCCTCGTTTGCAGGCAGAGAAGATCCTTAAGAGAACCAACTTCGAACAATTCAATGCTCGATTCAAACAATCAACAAGGGGTACTGTGAACACAAATGAACGCCGCTTATGTACATACACATTGCTATTTTCAACAGGTTGTACCTAATGTTTCTATTTTAGCGAGGTCAAAAAGAGATCCCATTAGTGGCCTACTGATTTTGCTCGATTCCTTTTGTTTTTTTACACGATTTTTCGCTATCTGCAAAGACTAAACAGAATATTGCGACTCTGTGCTTGTTTGTAAATAGAGAATGAACCAAAGAGAACAATCAATCAAATGGAGAGAGAAGCAGGCACGACAGATTACAACGGGGGCAAAGGCCTGCGTTAACTACCCTTCACTATCTGCAAAGAGAGAGTACTCCTAATAGAAATGAGGGGGGGGGGCAGCATTCAAAGCAGATCAGTGTGCATAAACACGAAAATGTTTTTACTTACCACGTACTTGACATTCGACAGCTTATGATATTTGCTATTAAAAAACCATTGAAATTCACTGAAAAAACCATAGGTTATAGACCATATATAGTTAGGAATTAGCATTTACAAAACCTTGAAAATTCACTGAAAAAAACATAGGTTATAGACCATATATAGTTAGGAATTAGCATTTACAAAACCTTGAAAATTCACTGAAAAAACCATAGGTTATAGACCATATATCGTTAGGAATTAACATTTAAAAAACCTTATTTTACTCACACAAAACCATTGAAATTCCATATATAGTTAGTTGCACTAACTATATATCGCGCACCCGCAATCCACTTCTGATGATGTCACATATTACATCATTCATGACATGGTCAGTGACATCACTGATGACATCACTGATGACATCTCAAATGACATCACTGATGACATCACTGATGACATCTCATTTGACATCAATGACCACATCACTGATGATATCATTCATGTGACAATACAATGCATCTCCTCACACTTTAATATAACCTCTGTTACACCCAGTGTTAAATACAGAGTATAATTTTTGAAACCATTGACACACCAATACTAGTTACTACATACGCACTCACTGATTCCTACGTCTACACACACATTAACTCATTCACCCATACAATCATTCATACATACAATCACTCATCTTTACAACACTATCATATGCACTCATACACCTATACAGACACTCACACTCTGCCACTCATCCATGGAGTTACTCATACACCTAGTCAGTCCTGTAAAGAATCAATCACACTTCCATTTTCTATTTTTTCCATTTTCCATTTAAACATAGAGTACCTTACATTTTCAAACATATACTAACACATACTTACTCTCTTATACAATCATTGATACAAGTACACATTGATCTGCACAGAGTCACACATCTCCCAGCCAGCCACACACACACTCAGTCTCCCATACAAATACTTGGACAATCAATCAATAACCCATATAGTTACTCATATAGCTACTGATCAACACATGCAGCAGTTTACAGAACAACAGACATAATGATGCACAAATTAAGACAGTTTAGTCAGTAACCCATGCACTCAGTGAGACACATTTAATCACTCACTCATACAGTCAGTCACGCACCTAAATCCTTCATCCAGACACTTATACATCTACTCATTCTTCAATATGTAAAACATATTTAAACTTTACAGAAACACAAGTCAATGGATGATGTCATCAGTGATGTCATCAGTGATGTCATTTGAGATGTCATCAGTGATGTCACTGACCATGTCATGAATGATGTAATATGTGACATCATCAGCAGTGGATTGGGGGTGCGCGATATATAGTTAGTGCAACTAACTATATATGGAATTTCAATGGTTTTGTGTGAGTAAAATAAGGTTTTTTAAATGCTAATTCCTAACGATATATGGTCTATAACCTATGGTTTTTTCAGTGAATTTTCAAGGTTTTGTAAATGCTAATTCCTAACTATATATGGTCTATAACCTATGGTTTTTTCAGTGAATATATATATATATATATAATTGTAGAGTAATATATATTCATGTACTTTATAAACAGTAATGAAAATATGTAACAAACAACAAGTTAAAAAGTTTTAAATCTTTTATTAAAGCAAATATAATTTTTACCTTTTTATTTTTGTGAATGTTGCGTATTGTACAATTGTTTAATCTTCAAGGATTTGAATGATGTATCCATTTTGGAATAGGACATTAACTGTTGTTGGCAGGTATTCAATGAGAGCTTCTGCAAAGTCATCAATATCTGCTGGGATGTTGAAGTAGTCCATTAGTACAGAATTATTTATTTCAACAGATTGCAAATGTTCTGCATTTTCAATTTGTACTGTTATAGTACTTAGTTTTTGATTTGCCGTATCCAGTCCATGTATTGTTATAGTATATTTTTCTTTTGGTGGTTGTATTTTCTGTGAAGGAAAAAGAAAAGTGTTACTTGAGTAATTTTCCTAAATGATTTTTTTCTTCTTTGAGCTAAATGGTTATATGCAGAGTTAAAACATGTTAATAACTGGAGAATGTTATTGAGATAGCATAGATGAGACTAAACATATTTGACCAAATCTACTGTTTACATATGACCTAACAAAAAGTTTTTAAAAAGTATATATATTTAATAGATGTAGTTTAACAGCTTTTTTGTTAGAGAGTGCGTAGTAGAGTTATTAGAGAGCGCGTAGTAGAGGAGTTGAGTTATTAGTAGAGTGAGTAATAGAGTGATTTGGGGAATTTTGTAAGTTGTAGAGTCGTAGAGGGAGTAGTAGAGATCTTCAGAGAGTGAGTATTAAAACTGCGAGTTGTAAGGCTTGAGTACTTAGTGCGTAGTAAAGAGTGAGTAGTAAACAGTAAAGTAGTGGAGTGAGTTGGAGTGAGTATTAGTGAGTATAGTATTAGGGAGTACTAGAACGAGTAGTATAAATTTAGAGTTGTAAATAGTGAGTGGCAGATAGTTGAGTTATTAGTAGAGTGTGAGTAGAGAGCAGTAGAACCTTAATAGAATAAGTAGTAGAGTTTGATTCAATTTGTGAGTATTATTACTAGAGCTTTGTTAAGTACGTAGTAGAGTACTAGAGGGAGTAGTATAGTGAGTTTTAGAGAGGGAATATTAAAGTGTGAGTAGTACAGTGTGAGCATTAAAGTGTGAGTATGAAAGTGTGAGTTGTAAAGTGCTAGTTGGAATCTGCGAGTAGCAAATATTGAGTAGTAAAGAGTGAGTATTAAAGTGTGAGTTGTAAAGTGTTTGTAAAGTAAGAGTAGTAAAATGTTAGTAGCAAACAGTAAGTAGTAAAGAGTAAGTAGTGGAGTTAGTAGTAGAGTAGTTGAGTATTAGTTAGTATTGTAGTAGTGAGTATTTGAATGAGTAGTTGAGTTGTAGATAGTGAGTAGTAGATAGTAGAGTTATTAGTAGAGTGTGTAGACTAGTAGAAACTGTTTAATAGAGTAAGTATTAGAGACTGACTAGAAGAGCGAGTTATAAATATTGTTTTGTACTTGTACTTACTTGAAATTGTGTATTCCGTGTTGTATTTAATATCTTCTTGCTGTTGAATTCGTGGACACTCAGATGAGTCATTTTAATGTATGATCCAATTTCAACTGCAAGGTCTGCCGCATCTCTCCAAAGTGTTATTTTTACAGAGTCTGTTGTATCGTGAACTGTTATTGATTTCAGTTTCGTTTCTTGCCCTGCGATAAAGACAGTTTTTGTTTCTTCTTCCTGTAAGATAAAGAAAAATATTTGTATCATCGTTTTTATATTTTTTAGATGGTGTATTGTTGAGAGTATGTTTTTGTAAGTAAATAAAATATGAAATTTAGAAATAGCAGAGTGTGTGTGTCAAACAGTGTGGGTGCGAAAGAGCGTGGGCGCGAAAGAGCGTGGGCGCGAAAGAGCGTGTGTGTGAAAGAGTGTGTGTGTGTGAAAGAGTGAGTGTGTGTGTGAAAGAGCGAGTGTGTGTGAAAGAGTGAGTGTGTGTGTGAAAGAGCGAGTGTGTGTGAAAGAGCAAGTGTGAGTGAAAGAGTGAGAGTGTGTGAAAGAGTGAGAGTGTGTGTGAAAGAGTGAGAGTGTGTGTGAAAGAGTGAGAGTGTGTGTGAAAGAGGGAGAGTGTGTGAAAGAGTGAGTGTGTGTGAAAGAGTGAGTGTGTGGAAGAGTGAGTGTGTGGAAGAGTGAGTGTGCGTGAAAGAGTGAGAGTGTGTGAAAGAGTGAGTGTGTGTGAAAGAGTGAGAGTGTGTGCGAAAGAGTGAGAGTGTGTGTGAAAGAGAGTGTGTGAAAGAGTGAGTGTGTGTGAAAGAGAGTGTTTGTGAAAGAGGGAGAGTGTGTGTGAAAGAGTGAGTGAGTGGGAGTGAATGTGAAAGAGTGTGAGTGAAAGAGTGTGAGTCAAAGAGTGTGAATTAAAGAGTGAGTCAAAGAGCGTGATTGAAAGAGTGTGAGTGAAAGAGTGTGAGTGAAAGAGTGTGAGTGAAAGAGTGTGTGAAAGAGTGTGAGTGAAAGAGTGAGAGTGTGTGAAAGAGTGAGAGTGTGTGAAAGAGTGAGAGTGTGTGTGAAAGAGTGAGAGAGTGTGTGAAAGAGTGAGAGTGTGTGTGAAAGAGTGAGAGTGTGTGTGAAAGAGTGAGAGTGTGTGTGAAAGAGTGAGTGTGTGTGAAAGAGTGAGTGTGTGTGAAAGAGTGAGTGTGTGTTATAGAGTGAGTGTGTGTGAAAGAGTGAGAGTGTGTGAAAGAGTGAGTGTGTGTGAAAGAGTGAGTGTGTGTGAAAGAGTGAGTGTGTGTGAAAGAGTGAGTGTGAAAGAGTGAGTGTGTGTGAAAGAGTGAGTGTGTGTGAAAGAGTGAGTGTGTGTGAAAGAGTGAGTGTGTGAAAGAGTGAAAGAGTGAGAGTGAAAGAGTGAGTGTGAAAGTGTGAGTGAAAGAGTGTGAGTGAAAGATTGAATGTGAAAGTGTGAAAGTGTGTGTGAAAGAGTTATTGAGTGTGAAAGAGGGATTGAGTGTGAAATAGTGTGAAAGAGTGTGAAAGAGTGTGAAAGAGTGTGAAACAGTGAGAGTGTGAAAGAGTGTGAAAGAGTGAAAGAGTGTGAAAGAGTTTGAAAGTGTGAGAGTGTGAAAGAGTGTGAAAGAGTGTGAAAGAGTGAAAGAGTGTGAAAGACTGAAAGAGTGTGAAAGAGTTAAAGAGTGTGAAAGAGTGAAAGAGTGTGAAAGAGTGTGAAAGAGTGAAAGAGTGAGTGTGATAGAGTGTGAGTAAAAGAGTTTGAGTGAAAGAGTGTGAGTGAAAGAGTGTGAGAAAGAGTGTGAGGGAAATAGTGTGAGGGAAATAGTGTGAGGGAAAGAGTGTGAGGGAAAGAGTGTGAGGGAAAGAGTGTGAGGGAAAGAGTGTGAGGGAAAGAGTGTGAGGGAAAGAGTGTGAGGGAAAGAGTGTGAGTGTGAAAGAGTGTGTGTGAAAGAGTATGTGTGAAAGAGTGAGTGTGAAAGAATGTGTGTGAAAGAGTGTGTGAAAGAGTGTGTGTGAAAGAGTGTGTGTGAAAGAGTGTGTGTGAAAGAGTGAGTGTGAAAGAGTGTGTGTGGGGGTGAAAGAGCATGTGGGGTGAAAGAGCGTGTGGGGTGAAAGAGCGTGTGGGGCGAAAGAGCGTGTGGGGAGAAAAAGCGAGTGGGGCGAAAGAGCGTGTGGGGCGAAAGAGCGTGTGGGGCGAAAGAGCGTGTGGGGCGAAAGAGCGTGTGGGGCGAAAGAGCGTGTGGGGCGAAAGAGCGTGTGGGGGCGAAAGAGCGTGTGGGGGCGAAAGAGCGTGTGGGGGCGAAAGAGCGTGTGGGGGCGAAAGAGCGTGTGGGGGCGAAAGAGCGTGTGGGGGCGAAAGAGCGTGTGGGGGCGAAAGAGCGTGTGGGGGCGAAAGAGCGTGTGGGGGCGAAAGAGCGTGTGGGGGCGAAAGAGCGTGTGGGGGCGAAAGAGATTGGGGGTGTGAAAGAGATTGGGGGGCGAAAGAGATTGGGGGTGAAAGAGAGTGGGGGGTTGAAAGAGAGTAGGGGGTTGAAAGAGAGTGGGGGGTGAAAGAGAGTGGGGGGTGAAAGAGAGTGGGGGGTGAAAGAGAGTGGGGGGTGAAAGAGAGTGGGGGTGAAAGAGAGTGGGGGGTGAAAGAGAGTGGTGGGAGTGAAAGAGTGTGGGGGTGAAAGAGTGTGGGGGTGAAAGAGTGTGGGTGTGTGTGTGTGTGAGTGGGTGTGTGCGAGAGTGTTGTGTGTTAACAGTGTGTGTGAAAATATGTTTACTTAGTAATGAACGTACCTCCGATATTGTTCCAGATATGCTCATTAATGTGCGTAAATTCGCTTCTTTTACAGTTCTTATTGGCGAAATCGGTGGAGCAGGCAGTTGCAGTATATATTCTGCCTCTTGCTTAATTTCCAGAGGAATAGTTAAGGGTGTTATTCTTGATATCTTAGTTTGCTTTGTTAAAATTACTACATTGTTTTTTGTTAAAAAATTGCGAATTTTAATTGCATGTCCTTCTTTTGTTTATTGGTACAATTCGTCATTATAGCATGTCCCTTTAATTGAAGCACTTTGATCAGCTAAAGCAAGATGATATAATACTTTGCTTTCTTGTTTTGCGTTCTTATAGTTCGTTTTTGTAGAACATTTCACTATGTTAGCTTTGATAGCTTTTTGATACGGTTTGCTTTCTTCCTGTTTTGTCTGCTTAAGTTCTTGTATGGAAATCATCTGAAATGAGAGTAAATGTTAGTACACATTCCGTTTATACATTTTGTCCCTTTTGGTATTACCTGGAAGAAAAGAATATGTTAAAGCAAACTTTTTTGCATATTAAACTGCTATCCATAATGCTTTGTGATCACTATAATATGATTCTATTATACCATAGTGCATTAAATCTACATTACTATAGATATGATCTAGTGTTGAATTGTAGTCTGTTGTGCATTCTTGTATTTTTTGTTGACATTGAAATTGTTCTATCATATATTCTAATAGTAATGTTGCGTTTTGCGACACTTGTGTTAAATCTATGTTGAAGTCTCCCATGATTACATATTTATAATCTGGATAAAAGTTTATTATTGAAGTTAACACTTGTAATAGTGTCTGTAGACGTACATGTGGTGGCTTGTATAGTATAACAAATAAGTTGTCGCAATCATTAAGATGCAGAGTAAAATATAAAATGTCAATTTTGTGTTGTGTTTCATATATTGGCAGTAAGAAAATACTTTTTCTGTAATAAATGGCTATTCCATGTTTGGTTTGCTGATTGTTAAATTTATCAAATATGAGCAGATGATATTGTTCTATCAAGAAATTATTGGTATCTGCTTTTCTAGTTGTGTTTATTTCAGTGAGGCATATAATATCACTATGCATGATATTTTGGTCAGCTTTGATAGCAGTGTAATTTTTTTGCAAGGACCGTATGTTATGCACAATAATATTACACTGTTGGCTATACTTTTCTAATTGTGGTACTGATATTTTCAATTGCATGTTTGTCCGCAAGCGTGTCATTTCTTCATGTACTTTTGGATGTACAACTATTTTGTCTTGCTGAAAGTTTTTAATATATATGTTCTGTAAAGATTTTGCTCTGCTTAAAGCTACATAATGCAAATGATGTACTTTGCTATTGGTAAAGTGGATGTAAAGGGGTTCAATAGTTGCTCCTTGTGTCCTATGTATAGTACGTGCTGATGATTGTCGCAATGGGAATTGTTTGCGTATAATTGTTATATATTTCTGTGTAAATTGAAAATGCTGTGTTATAGCATGAATTGGTGTCCAATCCAACTTAATGTTACTGTGATATATGTGTCTATTTTCTTGCCTTGTTAATTTGCCAACAGTTTCTTTATCAAAATTAATCCATATTACATGTGGGCAGTTATTAATAGCTTCTACAAATTCCACTATACCTGTTGCACCATTTGTTAATCCATCATTAACATTTATATTGCTAGTTAAATCATATCTTAATTGTAGTGCAATATGTAATATGAATGGCAAGCCCATTGTTTTCGTTGTGTCTGTGGGTAACTGTGCTAGTATTTTTTTTTTTACTACTTCACTTAGATCTGATACAGCTGTATGTATCGCTGTTGCTGTGTAAACTGGGTATTGTGTTATATGTTCCAATAAAACTGCACTATTAATATTATTAACCTCATTGTTAGTTCCCATAATATAAGGAATAGTTTTTATAATGTTTTCTGGTGGTTCTAATTCTGGTGTTTGTATCTGTATTATGTCTTCATTAGTTTGTTTCCCTTCTCTTAATCTGTTTAGTAGTTCAGCAAATGGCAAGTCATTTAGTGGTCTCATTATTTTTGTTAACTCAAATAACTTAAAATGTGTCTGCCATAAATTGGTACTTACTGGCCTTTATGAATGGTTTGGATTTTGAAATATGTATGTGTCAAATACTGGTTTTAATTGGTAAAAATCTCCAATTGCTAAAATGGATATTCCGCCAAAAGGGAGATTAGACATTTTGATTTCTTGTAATCTATTATGTATGAAATTGAATAAATTAGCCCCAACCATTGAAATTTCATCAATTATTAGCAATTTAAGATGCATTAGCTGACTCTGTAATGTACTCCTATTCTCATGAGTTAGCTGTTTATGAGTTAGTGTTTGTGAAAATTTTAAAGGTACTATGTAGCGTCTTGCCATGAATGAATGTTTTATGGCAAAAGTTCCCAGAATCAAGAGGTCTAGAGCAGGTGGAAGAATGTTCACCTTCAATGCTTCAAAAACCTGGAACACCCTACCCCTTCACCTGAGATCTAACCCTAACCTTGCCTCCTTCCGTAAGCAACTTAAAACTCACTTATTCAAATCCCCGTAATCAATTCAGCCCCCCTTCTTCTTCCAGTTTCTGTCAGCCTCATTACACCCCCTCTTCTGGTTCCCTAGCGCTTGGACGCCCCAGGGCAGCAATCGCGCTGTACAAGTGTATTTTCATTCATTCATTCATTCATGTGCTGCTTTGCCTGTTGGAGCTGTAAGCAATACATATATGTTATCTGGATTTTCCCCTGCTTTTGTATTGTAGTAACGTATTAATGTTTGGTAAAGTGCTGTAATAAGGAAGCTTTTGCCTACTCGTGCTCCGCCTGTGCAAAATGTGTAGCAGGGTATTTCTTTTGTTTTCACCCAATGCAAGTGATGATATATAAAGTTAAGTTGTTCTGCTGTAAGATTTTGCATCATGCTGTTATATTGTTCATCTGGCATTATATTATTTGTTAGTGCTTCTTCTATAGTTGTACTTCTAATGCCTAAATCAAATGATAGGTCATATAATGGCTGTTCATTATCTTGGACTTCAGAGGCTATGTTGTCATCTGTTTCTACATCTATTGGTATAAGGAATGGATCTAATATATCGTTTTCATTGCTATTAGTTGTTATTGGTTTAATATGCTTATTATACTTATTATGATTAGAGTCAACTGTGTCTTTAAGCTGTAGATATCGCTCATAATAATTTGTCTTATTATTAATTATTTTATTTTCTTGTCGCCATGGGTAATAAAGCATTAACAATTCTCTATAGTAATTTTCAGATTCATTTTTGGGGTTAAATCTGCAGTAGCGAATTACTCTCTGCTTTTTTCTTTTTACATAGTCTTTTTGATCTTGTAAATTAATCTCAAGTTCTTCTTCATCTGAGCTATGAAAGTTATTTTCAGTAAGGAAATTGTCATGGCCTGTTTCTTGTTTTTTATTACATTTCTTCTTTTCATTATATATAGATGCATAGTCCGCTAATGTACATGTTTCTAATGATTCAGGGCGTTTGCTGTACTTTACAATAATATTATCATATTGTATTTTACAAGATGCATCTGGTAACAAATGTATTGTTTCTATGT
Source organism: Lissotriton helveticus (assembly GCF_964261635.1). Lineage (NCBI taxonomy): Eukaryota > Metazoa > Chordata > Amphibia > Caudata > Salamandridae > Lissotriton > Lissotriton helveticus. The sequence goes on along the minus strand of NC_136059.1, from coordinate 1,351,430,655 downwards.
CTTTTAATAAGTACGTACGCTTTTCTGTAGGACTTGTATTAATAAATACAAAAGATCTTGAACTTTTCCTTAAAGGAATTTGAAGTATAAGATAGGCTGCTTCTTGTGCACTTATTTCTGTACAGTTTAAAAATGTGTTACCGAGGGAGGAGCCTAGCTCGCGACCGTGATGGCCGCGCTTTAGCTCGGCTCCGTTCGCCCGCCTGTATTTTCACATTTATCCTGCTGATATCCTGCCCCGGGGAGCCCCTTTTGCTGTGTACTGGTGCTACAACGCTCTGCAGGCACTTACCTCTTGCTCCGGTTGTCCTGGCTGCTGTGGTTCCGGTGCAGTGCCTCCCCGATTGTCTTGGGGAGTGGAGGGCGGACTGGCCTGGATCTTCTTCCCGGCTCCCGGGCCGGACAGAGCCTGCGGATCTCCCCTTCGGGGCGCTGTGGAGGTGGTCGGAAGGCCGTTGTTCGTGTGGGCCGGAGGTCCTTCCTGGCCGCATCCCGTTGGAGGGAGGCCTATGTTGGAGGCGCTGCCTTCCGTTGTCGGAGCTCCTGGTGTGTCCGGCTTGCTCTCCCTTTGTTCTCCGGTCCGGCCATTTTGATTTTACCGCCCGGGCTCGGAGAACGGGACCGGCGGCGTTGGGCGGACGGCGCACCCCTTTCTTCTGGTGGCCCTCCTTCCTGCCTGGGGTGCTCTGTTGCCGGTCGGCGGGACTTCACTTGCCTTGCTGCCGCCCCGGCGGAGTTTGTCGACCGACCGGCCTTGTTGGACTCTCAAAATGGCGACCGACCCCGGGTGTCCTGGCCGGGCCTGGGCGAGCGCTGGGGGCCCGCCGCATGACCCGGGTGCCGGACACTGTAAAGGTTTTTCTACACTTAAGGAGGTCCTGGACACCTTGCTCTCCTGGCGACTCTGCACAACCGCGCCTGTTATGGCTTCGGAGGTGATTCCTCACGACGAGCCTCTGGGGCCCCCACGGCTGACTGCGACTTCGCCGCCGCGGGGTGCGGCTGAAATTATCCTGGCGGAATTGGCTCCGGTCACGACCGCGTCTGCGGATGTGTGGGACTTAATGGCGCCTCCTCCTCCTGCGCTCTCTCCTTTTTCTCGGGCCCGGGAGCTGGATTTTGTTTGGCCGGACCTTCATGACTCTCCCGCTTCCTTTCGGCCGCCGCTGCCCGGCGATGTCTCCTGCTCTGGCCCAGATGGGTCGGTTTCTCTGGACATATCCTTGGACTTATGCCTGCATCGTTTGCTCCACTTAGTGACTTTCCTGGATCTTCCGTATCTCATTTCACGTGCCTTTTCTGGACTGCCGTCGGATCTTCCTGCTGTCTATCTCCTGTTCTTCGTGGCCTGGTCCTCGCTGGATCGGGAAGTTTCCACTTTGGACAAACAAGGACAGGGCTGATGTATGCTGGAGTCTGTGTGCGGTAGTCTTGCACTGATTTGGAGGGTCACCATGTCCCGGTATGGTTATGTATGACTGGCTAGTGCTCCTGGACTTTACCCGATGATCTCTGGCTTCCCGGGTACCTGGTTCTTCATTCAGGCGGGTGATGGGGTACGTTTACTCCTGTCTTCCGGCCCTCCCTCGTATATGTGTGTGTGTGTCTCCCATCCCCTGTTCCCTTCCCTCCCTTCCCATTTTTGTCTTTCGATTCCGACTTCACTTTGCTCTCTATATTTCGGGTTCTATTTAGGGTGACAGGCACGCTGCCGGGGGGTAGGCCGTAGCCTTCTGCAGGGGTGCAGGGTGGGCTTTCGGGGTGGGTTGGGGGGGGTCTGTCTGCATTGGGGGGTCTTTTTCCTCCCTTATTTTCCCCTTTTTGTTCTATGGCTCTTGTGTGTTCACTTTTTCGGGACTCCGTTTCCTCCTGTGTCCCCCTGGGGAGTTTCTGTGACTTTTGTAATCCGGTGGATGTCGGATTGTGGCTCGCTAGGTTATTCGGTATCGATTTTTGATACGTTGCTGGCCGGATTCTATTATCCCGCTTTGTCTCCTGGGGGCGCATGGTTTGGTGGGAGTCCCTTCTTTTATCCCTTTTTCTCTCCCCCCTTTTTCCTCCTTTATGAGGGTCTTTTATTTCTGTCGGGGTGCGTTTCGTATTGTTTTTACACTGTGGGCCCTTTGATTATGCCTCCTCACTTTGGGTGGGGGCGGTGATGGTTGGGCGCGGTTTGATTATTGCCATTCACGTTTCCTTATATTCCGATTTTGTTTCTATTTTGGATAGCGATGTTTGTATGGCTTCTTTTTCATTCTGTGTTCCTAAGATGGCGGCTTGCCGCGGCCCCTCCTCCCTGGTTGTTTCCTACACGGCCCGTTGTTCTTCTGTACCCCGCCCCGCATTAGAAAATTAACCTTTTATTATCCTGTTCTTCTGATTGCTCGATGTTTTTTATTGTTTTACCTATGCTCCTGATATCGTATCCTGTAAAGAACTTATTTTCGGTTATTATGTTTTCTACCATGTGGTGGCCAGCCCTGGTGGGTTGTAGGCCCGTATTTGTGAGCTTCATTGTACAATAAAGGTTTAAAAAAAAAAAAATGTGTTACCTATATGCTTAAGTTGTTCTTTAATACTTGGATTGTGATGTACTTCTTTTGCAGCTTGGGCAATTAATTTGCTCATTCCTCGCTGTGATTTACTAATATATGAAACAACATATACAGCACATGCATATGCATCTAAGATGTATTGGATATCTATGTTTGCTTGCCTTTCTTGCAAAATAATAGGATTGTAGTTATTAATAAAGCATTCAGCTGGTGCCCTTTTTAGAAAAATAGTATTTTTTTGTATAATAGATTGTATACATAAAGTATATTGTTTTAAAGCTAGTTGCATTGAATCTAAAAATTGATCAAAAGTATATTTTGGGAAATCTTGGGTGTTCATAGTTAAATGTATTAGTTCAATTTGTTGTAAGAGTTCTTTATCTGTTTTGTCTAGCTCTACTGGTTCAAGTATAAAAGTTTCAGGCATAGGATATCTTGGATAATGATATTTGCATGTTCTTTTATGTTTGATACGGCAGTTTTTTGTATGGCCGTGTCTTTGTAGGGGTATTAAAGACTCTATAGCTGAATCTGGGGATTTTGCACATGTAACATACATATTTATAAAAGTAGTGACTTCATTGATATCAGAACTTTCATATAGTGGAGCATTTTCTATCCATATTATAGCATGTATATGTGGTGATCCACGTTGTTGGAATTCCACTCTATAAAAGTAATCAATAATCTTGCCAACTGGATTACTTTCATGCAATAAAATGCAATTAAATAATTTCCTAACTTGGAAGTCAAAATGTCTTGCACATGTAATGGGATTTTGCTGTATTAATTTGCATTTTGTTTCCCATGACATATTTTCAAATTCTTCTTTTGTGCATTCTGGTCTTTTTTCTATTCTCAATAAAATGTTAATTAAGTGATACCATTTAGTTTCGGCAGCTGATAATGTTAAAAAAAGTTGGTAATCCGAATTGTCTAATCATAGCAAATAGGTCTTTTTTGCATTGATCCCAATATGGTGGTGAACTACGTATTGTTTTAAGTATTTTGTACCCTTCATTATATTGTAAAATGGTGTCTAATTTATCTTTTATGTCTTTTGCAGTTATTATGTTCCCATTATTAAAGTATTTCCTAAGAGAGATAAAGATTTTGCCCTGTATTTGTTTAATGTGCAATGCTTTTACTTTAAAGAAAAGATTACTTACAGACTTTGCTACTCTTAGATCATTACTTCTTACTTCTGCTTGACAAATTGTACTGTAATGTATTGGTACATGCCTTTCTTTATTAGTTGGCCTTCGTTTCCCGCAAAATATAGTCGGGAAAGCTAAATATTCTAAATCTTTGTCTTCATACAAGCCTCTTGGTGTGTTATATTCTGCAGGTGCTAAACTTAAAATATTATTTGTTTCTGTAGTAATGGTTTCATTATCTAACATAGTATCTAAATTCCCTGCTGCAATGTTGTCTGAGGAATCTGATGTATTATTTGTATCTGAAGTCTCATTACAAGGGTCTATATTTTGTGGTGTGTAATCCCAATCAGGGTTAGCAGTGATTCCATATTCTTGAAACATACTGCTAGTAGTTGCCAAATATAAGCTGCACGTTTTACTTTGTTTGGTCTAACATTTTCAAAATGTGTATAAGACTTATAACTTAATTTCCTTTTTAATTTTATTCGAATTGTCATGTTGTCATTTATTTGCCTTGGTAAAACAGTTACAGTTGTCATAACATCTGCAGGTACATTTACTACTGCACCTGTTAGAGACTTTTGAAATCCACGTGGTAATGTTCTAATTTGTAAAAAAGGTATTCTTGGTGATACTAATCTTTCTTCTAAGTTATGCAAGCGTAAGGCTGCTGGGATATCAGGAAATGTATTCCCATTATAAACTGAACAAGGTGGTATTTTGTCTTTACAAATATAAGTGTAACATGTTTGGCATATCTCATCTGTTGTGTATTTGCTAATGTTACATTCTATGAATTTTGTCCGCTTACTAATATTATGTGTTTTTTGTAGACTTTGCTTATGCCATAGTTGATTGCAAATTGTGCAAGTGTACTCAGGGCCATATTTTATTTCTGCATGAAATATATTAATTATGTCATTTGTTGTTTGAACTGTAATATGTGTATGTTTTCTTTTTCTATTACTGATATTTCCTCGAACTTGTATTGTACTTCTATGACTTTGTGATTCCGCATCAGGTCTGAATGTGTTTCTTATATCAGTATTGCTAATAGCTATGTGTGAAGCCAAATTGCTGGGTGTTGTTAAATGCAGTCCATTGGCTTGACTATTGCTGCTTTGTGTGTTTAGAATTGTACTTTCTACTTGTAAGTTTGTTGATGAAATATGTGGCAATGCATTTAGAGATATCGGTGTTGTATGGACATATATGTTTTTTCTAGACTTAACTTTTCCCAGTCTATGGTTTTGTTGTGTTATTTGTAGCGATATTTTGCTAATTGTCTTTATTTTAACTGTGGTTAATTGTAAAGTTATACTTCTTGGATTTGTTATGTTTTCTGTATCAGCTAACTGTACGATGTATTCCATAATTAGATTAATAGAGTCAATTGGTATAGCAATACATGTTCCATTAGGATGAGGTATTGCTTTTTCATTTTGGCTATGTGAATCAAATATAAAGTATGCATGTATAGTTTTAAATACAGAAATTGTATATCTACCTATACAGATTATCACGCCAGTATGTGAAGTAATTGTTGAAGTTAACGTTGATATAAATTTCCTATGTAAAATTTGGGCTGATTTTGCCATCTCGTCTATAAAGCATTTTTTTAACTTAATTGAATATATTATGCCATTGCTATTGATGTAATTAGGTACATTTTGGGATAGCATACAATGTTGTTCATTAACAGAGTGCATTTCTGTGTATAAAGCATCTCCGAGATTCAGAATACAATGTAAATCTACACTTTCCAAGTATATGCTGGTTTACAGTAGTTCAGTAGAATAGCAAATATACTATTTGGTATAGAATGTGCATATTGATTCCAATTTGCAATATGTGTATTTGTTTGCTGTTTTTGTGTGTTATTTACAGAATGTATTTCTTGGTGTGCTTGTACTAAATTATGTGCATCTATGTTAGTACTATTTGTGTCTGTTTGCCTGTTGTACAATGTGCTATTGTTTATACTGTCTACTATTATATCATTACCTTCAGTAATAGGGTTATATGTATGATCAAAATTACCTGTATATGTGTCGGTATGTAAAGTACTTGTTGATGTTGTCTGTTGTACATTTATGTTTGTGCTATCAATATGTTGTCTTTCTGTGTTGCACTGAAGTGTTTTCTTAAGTATACTTGCATATGTGTTAGTAGAAGTACTCTCTTGTGGTGTACTAGTATATTGTGTTGTACTTATGTTCTTGTTCTTAGTGTTAGACATATTCTTAGGTGTTGTTGGAGTTAATAAAATATTTGCATCTATGTTAGTATTATTTGTGTCTGTTTGCCTGTTGTACAATGTGCTATTGTTTATACTTTCTGCTACTATTATATCATTACCTTCAGTAATAGGGTTATATGTATGATCAAAATTACCTGTATATGTGTTGGTATGTAAAATACTTGTTGATGTTGTCGGTTGTTGTACATTTATGTTTGTGCTATCAATATGTTGTCTTTCTGTGTTGCACTGAAGTGTTTTCTTAAGTATACTTGCATATGTGTTAGTAGAAGTACTCTCTTGTGGTGTACTAGTACATTGTGTTGTACTTATGTTCTTGTTGTTAGTGTTAGCCATATTCTTAGGTGTTGTTGGAGTTAAAAGCGTATTGCAATATATACTAGTACTAGGAGTATTATCTAAAGATGGTAATGGCTGTTTCACATTACAAACTGTATTTGCTTTAGATTTAGCTTCCCGAATGATATTTTTTGCCGTTTCTATACGCGTTTGAAATGCCTGTGTAAAAAAATTCGGACATGCTTCAGTAGAATGCACATAAAGCGCTTTGTGTGCTACTGAATTCCTATTTTGTTCTTTAATGCCTATTGCTCTCCTAAGTGAATGTTTTTTAATTGTACTTAGTTGTATTGGAGTTAATTCATATGGTACGCAATTACTATTTTTTTTCTTTAGACTATGTGCTAGATTTGTAATGTACTCTATAAGTTTTTCAAATGTGAACTGTATAGTAATACATGTTCCATTTGGGTGAGGCATTCCAGTGTTATCACGACTATGTGAGTCAAATACAAAGTATGAATCTTTATTTTTAAAAATGGATATAACATACATATCCATGCAAATCAAAACACCAGAGTTCAAATTAAGTTCAGCTTGTAATACTGTTCCCAAAATTGGAAAAGATGGGTCAAATTGTTGTAATATGTCCCCATAGGAAGGTTCTTTAAGCTTAAGCGAATAGATAATGCTATTGTGTTCTATGAAATTTGGTAAATCATCGGGGTGCATAAGTTGTTCTTTATTAATAGAATGCATATCTGTATATAAAGCATCACCTAAGTTCATAATGTAATGTAAGTCTTCTTTAGTCCATGTATTTACAACTTTGTAATAGTTGTGTATAATTGCAAAAGTACTGTTTGGCAAACATTGGTTTCCTCTTGAATTAGCTGAAAATTTGTAATGGCCTTGATGATAATCTGCTGGCAGTATTTGCATCATATTTATTGTAATACAGCTAATATTTCTTAATTAAACTACTCTATTATTTTAAGTTTTAAGTCTAATTATTTTTACCTGTGGCGTAGTAATCTACTTTTGTTATATATTTTATCAATATTTATTTGGCTGTATGAAGATAAAGCAAATACTAAGCTACCTTTTTTAAATTAAGTTTTGCAACAGAATTGTAAATCAATGGAGTTTAGCTGTATTTTTTGAGTAGTTGTTTAAAAACAAGTGTTTAATAAGGATAGATATACATTTGATCTAGAGATTTATATATATATATATATATATATATATATATATATATATATATATATATATATATATATATCATTCAAAGTTGCTCCAGAGCAAGGGAAACGCTACTCCACGAAGATAGGAAAACATTCCTTTTTATTGCACACAATCACGCTGGCAGCCCCAGTTCAAATCAGTTGCTTTTCCTTGACGCGTTTCGCTGCACCTGCAGCTTATTCTTAAGGAGAAGGGGACACAGGCAAGATTTGGTTGGTATTTAAAAGTTTACATTTATGAATGATTTAATGCGGCAGGCTCCGTGCCGCGGGAGAAGCACCGTCTGCAAACTGGAAATCAGGTCTGTGAGGCTGTGTCTTACCATAGCCGGTCAGCGCGAAGATATGCCTGAATGAAATCACGAGGGCAGCCTTGGAACCCACTGGAGGGCAATAAACAATTGTGCAAAATGATGGGGCTGAAAAAAAGTTGGGCAAAACTAACGGACCCTATTGTAAGGGATTATTTTGGACTTCAAATCCCAGCATACATCTTTATTGGAAGCAGATGCAATATGGGTAAAATGTAAACTTTTAAATACCAACCAAATCTTGCCTGTGTCCCCTTCTCCTTAGGAATAAGCTGCAGGTGCAGCGAAACGCGTCAAGGAAAAGCAACTGATTTGAACTGGGGCTGCCAGCGTGATTGTGTGCAATAAAAAGGAATGTTTTCCTACCTTCGTGGAGTAGCGTTTCCCTTGCTCTGGAGCAACTTTGAATGATTTAATGCGGCAGGCTCCGTGCCGCGGGAGAAGCACCGTCTGCAAACTGGAAATCAGGTCTGTGAGGCTGTGTCTTACCATAGCCGGTCAGCGCGAAGATATGCCTGAATGAAATCACGAGGGCAGCCTTGGAACCCACTGGAGGGCAATAAACAATTGTGCAAAATGATGGGGCTGAAAAAAAGTTGGGCAAAAATAACGGACCCTATTGAAAGGGATTATTTTGGACTTCAAATCCCAGCATACATCTTTATTGGAAGCAGATGCAATATGGGTAAAATGTAAACTTTTAAATACCAACCGAATCTTGCCTGTGTCCCCTTCTCCTTAGGAATAAGCTGCAGGTGCAGCGAAACGCGTCAAGGAAAAGCAACTGATTTGAACTGGGGCTGCCAGCGTGATTGTGTGCAATAAAAAGGAATGTTTTCCTATCTTCGTGGAGTAGCGTTTCCCTTGCTCTGGAGCAACTTTGAATGATATATATATATATATATATATATATATTTTACAGTTGTTTAGCAGGCAACTAAACCTAAAGGTAAGTAGGCAAATTTTGTATTGTTAATGTTTTTTTTGGGCTTTTAAGTAGTAAGCTTAGAGGTACTGCTTAGATAATCAAAGTTAGTTTGTATTTTTTATATATATCTACTCTGTTTTTTATAGTTACAGGTTGTTAAATGAACAAAACTGGTACTTTTACCTTGATGTTTTTTTCCAAACAATTTGCAACGTTTGATAGTAAAAAACAATTGTCAATCCAGGGAATGAATATATATATATATATATATATATATATATTTTCACTGAAAAACCATAGGTTATAGACCATATATAGTTAGGAATTAGCATTTAAAAAACCTTATTTTACTCACACAAAACCATTGAAATTCCATATATAGTTAGTTGTACTAACTATATATCGCGCACCCGCAATCCACTGCTGATCATGTCACATATTACATCATTCATGACATGGTCAGTGACATCACTGATGACATCTCAAATGACATCACTGATGACATCACTGATGACATCACTGATGACATCACTGATGACAACATCCAGTGACTGTATTTTTCTGTAAAGTTAAAATATGTCTTACATATTGAAGAATGAGTGGATGTATAAGTGTCTGGATGAAGGATTTAGTAGGGGCATGACTGACTGTATGAGTGACTGATTAAATGTGTCTCACTGAGTGCATGGGTTAGTGACTAAACTGTCTTAATTTGTGCATCATTATGTCTGTTGTTCTGTAAACTGCTGCATGTGTTGATCAGTAGCTATATGATTAACTATATGGGTTATTGATTGGTTGCCCAAGCATTTGTATGGGAGACTGAGTGTGTGTGTGGGTGGCTGGGAGGTGTATGACTCTGTGCATAGATGTGTGAGCAGTTGATTCACTAGATGTATGGGTTCAAAAGTGCATGTGGAAACAGCTGTATGGGCGGTTGACTGTGTGCATGAGTGTATTGGTGAGTGAATGGATATCTCAGTGCTACATGTCAAAGTAAGTACATATGTAAAATACAGTACATGTGAGAGTTGACATATATAAATAACTGTGCATAAGAGCCAGTGAATGTGTGAGTGGCTGTATGGATCATTGTGAACTTGTATCCAGGATTGTATAAGTGAGTAAATATGTTTTAGTATATGTTTGAATAAGTAAGGTGTGTATAACTGTATAGTTGAGGAAATGGAGGTGTGATTGATTCTTTGCATGACTGACTAGGTGTGTGAGTAACTCCATGGATGAGTGACAGTCTGTGAGTGTATGTTTATACTGAGTGTATCTAAGGTTATATAAGAGTCTGAAGAGGTTCATCATAATATCACATGAATGATGTAATCAGTGATGTGATCAGTAATGTCAAATGAGATGTGATCAGTGATGTCATTTGAGATGTCATCAGTGATGTCATCAGTGATGTCATTAGTGATGTCATTTGAGATGACATCAGTGATGTCATCAGTGATGTCATTTGAGATGTCATCAGTGATGTCATCAGTGATGTCATTTGAGATGTCATCAGTGATGTCATTTGAGATGTCATCAGTGATGTCATCAGTGATGTCACTGACCATGTCATGAATGATGTAATATGTGACATGATCAGCAGTGGATTGCGGGTGCGCGATATATAGTTAGTACAACTAACTATATATGGAATTTCAATGGTTTTGTGTGAGTAAAATAAGGTTTTTTAAATGCTAATTCCTAACTATATATGGTCTATAACCTATGGTTTTTTCAGTGAATTTTCAAGGTTTTGTAAATGCTAATTCCTAACTATATATGGTCTATAACCTATGGTTTTTTCAGTGAATTTCATTGGTTTTTTAAAAGCTAATATCTGTAGCTGTAAAATGTATTCTTCTTTAAATCCAAAAATATATTTTATATGTTTATTAATAATTTTTTTTTTAAATATTTTTTTTTCTTCGCTCCCGGTTCGCGAACCGGGAAGCTTCCCGTTAGCTCAATTTGATGCCGCGACCCGGTCAACGTTCCGTTTGCGCAACTGCCGCGTTAGAAATCAACATCGTGACGCGTCGCGGAAGCGCGACGTATCACGTTGTCGCGTAATGCGTCTTATGACGCGCCGCGTTAGCGCACCCGGAAGTGCTCCGGTACGCGAACTGAGACGCGAAGCGCAGCTCCCCGGAAGCGATCCGGGGCGCGTCGCGAAAGCGCGACGTATCGCGTTGCCGCGTAATGCGTCTTATGAAGCGCCGCGTTAGCGCACCCGGAAGTGCTCCGGAGCGCGAACCGAGGCGCGAAGCGCAGCGACCCGGAAGCGATCCGGGGCGCGTTCCGCAGCGCGTAACATAAGCGTAACAGGTCATGTGACTTGTTAATAAAACTTTTCATTGGTTCATTTCACTTTTGGTTTCATAATGATGTAAGGCTAGGTCAGGTGACCTAAAAATAACACTTTTCATTGGTTTAGAACTATTGTTTTTCCCAAATGATGAAAACCCCTCCTTCTTTCCTCACTCTGACTTTCATCTTTGTGAGAGGAAGACCTTTTTTGATATTTGAGCAATGGCTTCATTGGTAGCTTCAGCTGGTGGACCCCCACCACCACCACCACCTCCTCATGGGAAGAGAGGACCACCTCCCCAGTTCATCAGCAACACAGAGGAGGAAGAGGATGAACAAGAGGAAGAGGAGACAGAAGGACCACAGTTTTTACAAGAGCAGCCCCGGGTTTCTCATCGGAAAACCAGTTTTATTTGGCAGTTTTTTTCAATCCCTGAAGGGCAGAAAAAAGTTAATGCTAGATATGTCACCTGCCTCATATGTAAAGAGGAGTTATCTAGAGGCACCTTAAAAAAGTATAGCTTCGGTAACTACACCATGCATCGTCACATGAGCAGGTGGCATCCATTAAACTACAGCCGGGCAGAGATGCGTGACCTGCAGGACAACCCACCAACTCCTGTGGCCAGGTCATCATCACAGATATCTTTGACAGGAGCAGAGGCACGGGAAACCGTGCCAAACATTCAGGACAACTTTGTCCATATGAAGTTTACCTGTTTGTATTGCGGTGCATTACTGTCATGTGGCAATATGAGCATTACCTTAATCAACCGAGCTTATGAAAATCACAATTGCCCTAAACGCCCCAGACAGTATTTTTTTTTTTTGCTCCTGTTGAGCCCTTTCCAATGCCTTTTTTTTGTTGTTTCCCCTCCATCAAAAACAAAAAAAAACATAAAACTGTTCAAAAAATACAAAAAAAACAAAAAATGTTCAGAAAAAAAAATATATAAAACAACAAAAACATAAAACAAAGTTCTTTTCAGAACTACCTCCCCTTTAAAAAAAAATTGCTAGAATGTTTAGCACTCTGGCAAGCTCTGTTTCTTTTGGTTCGCTTCCCCGTTCGCTTCCCGGTTCGCGAACCGGGAGCGAACCAAAAAAAATAAAAAAAATGAAAAGAAGAGTAAGTATAAGGGAAGTAAACAGAGAGTAATGTTAAAAGAAAGACAGCTATAGGGAGTAAACCAGAGATACTGTTTAATAGATCTATTTACCGAAGAAAAGATGGAAGAGGGTATAATTGTGAAAAACAAAATAGATAAGGAAGTGAAAGAAAAAAAAGAGAGTAGAACAATAACAAAGAAGAGTTTCTTGGAGAATGTGAGTGAATGTTCAAAATAAAATTAAAACATGTGGAATAACAGAGAGAAAAAACAGAAAAGAAAAAATAACAGAAAAAGATTAATTGAAACAGCAAAGAAATGTAAATAACATAGAGCCATATCATCAACATAGCCAATAAAAGTTTTGCAGCTTTTATCGGCAGAAATGTGTCGCTAAAGCCGCTTTTGCGGCAGAAAACTGCCGCTAAAACCACTTTTGCAGCAGTTTTCTGCCAATAAAAACAGCAATAATTTTATTGGCTGTGTTCATAATATGCCCCTTAGTGTGCTTCAACTACACAGAGAAAGCATTATGAACAAGTAGTGAAAGAGTGATCAGTCAAAGACACTAAGAGTAATAGAGACGGAGTGAGTGAACAAGAGTGAGGAACTATGAGAAGAGAGGGACTGAGAAAAAGAGTGGAAGGAGTTGAGTAAGTAGGTAATAGAGAAAGGAATGAGGAAAGTAGCAAAGGCAGGAAACTGAGGGTTAAAGAAATGAAGCTGTGGAACTAATAGTAGGTGAATGTGATAGAAATGTAACGAAAAGAGTACAAAACATTTACCTTATAATTGTCGTTAACTTACTCACTTTTTATTTTTATACTTTCAATCTGTGAAAGAGAGAACAAACATTTGAAAAATATTAAAACATGTATTTAAAAATTAGAAAAGACAAGGGAAAAGATTGAAGGACAAACAGTTTTTCAACAACTTTGACACTTACAGAAGCTTCTGCTTCTCCAGGCCCCCTACACAGTCCTAAAGATATACATTTTAAACTAACAGTATCTTGATGCAGATGAAGTGAGGCCTATCTTAAAACATGGTGCATCTTTTGCACTGCTGTTGTCTCACAAAAGTGTCGCAAGACACTAACATTTTAAATGATTGTTTCAGGATGCCAATAAGATGTGTCCTATCCAGAGGTTTGTTTGAGGAGAGGCCTACTCAGGGTTCCAAATGAAATTTCGAGTTGTTGAAGAGAACAGAGGACATAATACATGTGAAGGCCTACCAATGAAGTAAGTCATGTCCACTTCACTCTTGAACAAAGGCCAGACCTCTTCTGTGTCCGTGGACAGACCTAAACTTCATCTGCACAATGTCATTCATAAACTTAGGAAACACAGGTGATGTAATTGAAAAATGTGGAGTTTCTTTTCCTCATTTTGTGGAAAAGTAAATTTTGCCATGTTCTGTGTCCCTACGTGTCATCCATCATATGTTATGTGTGCATGATTAATATGCATATGTTATTTCCCATGTTCGATTAAAAGACGCAATTACAGTTGTGTCCACCTCTAGTATGTCAGTTTCCAGTTCTCGTGAATAATACGAGTATTAGGCCTATGTAAAGTTATGTTGCCACGTTTCTCAGTGTGCACGTTATTTCATTGAAAGTTCCCGTTTCCAGGCCTCAAAAGGGCCCGGACACCAGATTCAGCTCCTGTCTCCTGAAGCCCTCGCTGAGGAGCGACACGGCCCCCACCTGTATCCTCGACCCTTCACTTACTTCCTGCCTCGCAGTGCCCGGTGCAGCCTGGCTCTGCCTCTGAGTCTGCCAAGACTATGTTATGATTCCAGTTATCAGTTCAGCCCTCCTTCCCTGCATTCCTAAAGCTACTGAATCGCATCAATAGTTTCCGTCATTGTCTAGCCTTCAGGGCTCCATGTTAGAGAATACTGTATTTAATGGTCATTTAATATTCTTCATCATGCACTACATGTAGAATAATGCATGCTCCAGTCTTAGAGTCTGTTAGCCTTTCCCCTCTTGACTTCTAGTTTATATCAACATGTTCCCTAAACATCAGCTACTAGATAGGGTTTAGGTACATGTCGCTCCGACCCTCCAGACTTCAGTCTCTGCTCCTAACACAGAGTTCATAGCCCCCAGCTTCTCCTAGTAATACGTCATTGCCAGTTTGCGCGCACCACTAGGTTAGAGGTCCCGGCTCCTCAGGTAGCCCCCTCCATGGTTTCCGCCCCATTCATGACATATTCTGTTACGTTTGCATCACATGTCTATGTATACGCCCTGTTACACCTTCTTCTCACCCTTATCTTTCGCGACTGCTACGCGTCACACCTACTGCTCCACCCACTGTTACGCCTATTGCAATGTAATGCTATGTGTTTGCGTTATGTATATATGCTCATGCTTTGTTATTAAAAGTTATCCTTCCCTTGTCCAGATCCTGCCCCCGGCAGCGCTGCCATCCTATTCCTGTGCAGGTTGTCCTGATCCTGTCCTTATGCTGTAATAAACCTGCAAAACTCCCACTACCTCGAATCTTGACTCTTATTTTATTGAGCTATCTGTTATTCATTCATGCACTCAAAAATAGGGTATTATTTATTTATTTACCACATAATGGCGCCCGAATAGGGACTTGCCCTTTCCCCACGCGTCGGTGAAGCCACGCCGACCCCCTGACCCTCTGCAGTCGTGACGGAACTCTTCTGCGCAGTGGCAGATATTTCTGCTCAAGTATCCCTCAGGCCCACGGAGGAGACGGAGGAGGCGGTCCAGCATCCAGACGAGACGGTGGAGGAACGCGGCGAGTCCCGACCAGAGCCCAAGCCAAGAGTCCAAGGTCCGAGGTATCCGGAGGTCCACCCGTAACTGAAGTCCGAAGTCCGAAGTTCGTCGTCCGTCGTCGTAGCAGTCCAGTCCAGTCTGAGGCCTTCCGTTCTTGCTGCCCGGTGAGTACCGTTACTGGGGTGGTATCTAGACAGGGTCAATTTAATTGACTCTGGTCTGTGGGTTGGTGGTACACAGTCCCACAAACGAAGTGTCCACTTCGGTGGATGCGGGTCCTGACGTGTCTCTTTACGAGACCGGTAAGTTTCGTACTGTTTCAGCAGTGCATCTAGTTTCTGTTCTAGTCAGTTTCTGTTCTCGAGAAAATTTATGTGTTCTGTTCTCAATATTTCCAGGTAGTATTCTGTTCGAACTGTTATTTTAAATGTTTTTCATGTATTTTAATGTCGTGGTATGAATGGGGAATAAGTATCGTGTTCATTGTGTATTGTATTGTGTCTAGATTACAGTTCAGTCATGCCCATATTTTCCAAGTTACGTCAGTTAAAAACTAGAAAGGGTCTGCTGGAAGCAGCAGTTCCCGTCCCGCCCAGGGACAGTCCAGGTCACTTTATGTATCAGAAACATGGCATAAGCGCCATATTGTATCTAGATTTATGGGTAGAGTATACCAAACAGTTAGAAGAAAAGTATAGATGGCCCGTATCGGGTACATGGGATGCTGAGTGCATCATGAGAGTAGAAGAGGCATTATGGAAAAAGAAAGCCAGACAGTCACAGAAAGATGCCATCGAGTTATGGCGCAAAGAAGCTCATAAAAGAACCGAAAAAGAAATCAGAAAATCAGAATTAAGTAGAGAATCCCAAGAGCGAGCCCAAGAAAAAGAATTAATCGAGATAGGTGAACAAGTCAAAACTGAACAGAGAGACAGACAGAGGAATGCCCTTATTAAGGGTATGTACCCTCTTCTTGCCGAGGGCTTGCCAAAAGCGACCCCGGAGGCATCCAGTAATTTTCCGTCACCATTAGTTCCGACCAAGCTACGTCACAAACCGACCGCAGCTGATATTTTCATTTCGTCCTATCTGGACGACACAGTCCCTGAATATGCAAATCCTGTTCGCGCTCCGCCAGTCCCAGTAAATCAGGCACATCCTGCTTCTCCAGACACCGGGGCACCCCATGCAGTACCTGCTACGGTACCCCCGGTCCAGCCAGCATTTCAATTTCCCGCTCCGCCACGAAGAATATCAGTCGACGATTCTAGTCTAGGGGCCGCAGGAGGAGGTCCTCCTCAAACCCCGCCGCCACGCAAGCGTTTATCAGCACTCGAATTACATGCTCAAGCATCACAGCGTACTCCCAAGAGTAATAAGTCTGTCGCAGAAATCAGGCAAGCCCTTGGCGAATGTGCCTATGACCCAGTCCCAGGCGAGAATAATATGGTTTTATATTCAGTACGCGTAAGGAGGGTGACCGAGTATCTAGTCACCCTACCCAATATGAAAGAAGATCTAGACAGAATATATTGTTTCATCCGTACAGGGGATGATCCAGAAAGTATTAGTGATGCCATGTCTCAAAGGAAAGCTGAGATCCAGCGTATGATATTAAAGTTTTTAATTAACTGTCTAATAAGAGAACAAGATTACCCGTCTAAAGATCAGGCCGAAATGAAAATCCTGACAAAGTGGAGTGATAATATAGCCGAGGGTAAGCACAATACCATTAGTGCCATGGAGAGTATGTACAAGAAAATCCGTAGAGAAATAATAAAGATACACGAACAACGTAAAGCAGCACAAGTAAGCGAGAAAGAAAGTAACTCTGATCCTGAAGAGGAAGACGACGAGAATACCGCCAGGATAGCGTATGTAGGAAAATCTAGATTTCCAGATCGCCATTTACGCCTAGAACACAAGTCAATTTTCCATCATTCAGCACCAGAACAAGGTTCCCTAGAACAAGTGTTCCAAGCTACCGATCACATTCTGAAATCACGAATCGGTTACAGTGAATTAAGTACCATGCATGAGCAGGAACTAGCCCGATCAGCAGTCCGATGGATTACTGATTCTACCACTTTTCCAGACGAAATAGTGGCACAAATGTTTCTGAAATTTCCCCCAGCCGAGCAACGACTGGTGGGTATGTATATGATCCAGCACCTCATTACTTTGTATGAGGGTCAGCACTCTGATCCAGGTCCGTTACATGATGTCCTGAACGAGTTACTCCAGTATAGATGGAGAGGTTTAGGTACCGATTTAATTAGTGTCATTCTAGAACAGCGTCACAAATATAGAACGTTTCTGAACCCGCATTTTGTTCATGTCTCACCCCCAGAAAGTAAACCATTTTACATGGAAAGACAGAACCCGTTACGAGAAGTGCATCCAGTTAAGACAGAGGACGGTGAAATGCAACGAGTGTTTGTTTACACCCCGATTACAAAGATGGAACTCCTCGAAATGAAGAAATTAATTCCCTGTCATGACAAAGATCCAGCAGGGTTCCATAGAGAATTAAAAGACATGCTCCGTATGGGAGAATACACTTACCCAGATATCATTAAAATGTTAAAGGTCCTGTTGCCCGCAGGGGTGTATGAAAAGCTAAAGGAAAAAGAATGGGAGGTGGGAGAGAAAAAGATAGATTGGACAGTTCTAGAAGCAGAAGATAAGTCACGTGTACCAGGTACCGGTCTAGGAGAGAAATGTAAAGAATTACCAGAATTATTGATTCAAGTTTTACCCAGATTATTAACAACGAAAAAGGAAGACTGGGATGCAATCTCAGCCTGTAAACAGAAACAAGAAGAAGACATTAGTGATTTTTATTCTAGGTTTGAAAAATGCTTTAGCATCAATAGTGGCCTCAAGACAAGTAGCGAGTCATACCCTCATCTCTTTGTTACTAAATTAGTCGAGAATTCAAGTCCACAAGTTAAAAATCGAGTTTTGAAAGTCGAAAGTACCTGGCAAGCTAATACCCCGTCCCAGATGCTCCAGATGCTCCAGTACCACCAGAATAGAATCAGGGAAGAGCAAGAACACGAGAGAAAACGTATGAAAGACACGAAAATGAAAGTACTAGTTGCACAATCTGTTCCTCAAGACAGTCAGAAGAGGGGTCCGAATCAAGTCAATCATCCTGCGGCTCCCGTTAAAGGGAACTGCAACTATTGTAAACAGCCAGGTCATTTTATAAGCGAGTGTGCAGTTCTGAAACACAACATAGCTACCGGTAAAACAAAAGAAAGACCACGTCCGCCTAGACAAGAGCAAGTTTCACAGACTCCTCAGCCACAGAATGCACAACAGACAGTTACAGTACCGCAGCCTATTGCTGCAACCCAGCATGTCACACAGCAGATGTACCAGTATGCACAGTCTGAGTATCCAGAGTACCAGCAGTATTCATGAAACAGCCTAGAGAGGGAGGTAGGCTTGCCTCTCATCGAGATACCTGTAGATCAAGAAGGTCCCTATGTTCATAGTCAAGTATTAGGGAAAGACAGAAAGTTCTTAATTGATACAGGGGCAAGTAGGACCACAATTAGTCACGCCGAAGTTCCAGGGGCTCCGCTCTCAGGCTCAAGAAATGTTTCCCTTGGATTTTCAGGAAAACCTATCGTAAATGAGATTTCAAAGCCAGTTACTCTAGAAGTAGGTCCATTGTCCCGTACTACTGATCTGTTACTTACTAAGTCATGTCCAGAAAATCTATTAGGCATTAAAACACTGAAAGAGTTAGGTGCAGTTATATGTTGTTCCCCAGAGGGAATACGTCTGTTCCTACGTGACTTTAAGGGTCACTATGTTTTACGTGATTTTGATCCCAGATTGTCTAATGTTCCGCAGCATTTATGGGCGCAATGTCCAACTGATGTAGGGTACATGCAAATCACACCCCATCGTGTGACCCTGAAACCAGGTGTAGTGTTACCACGAATCAGACAGTACAGATTGCCACCTGAGGCTGTAACAGCCTTATCCAAAATTATTGACGAGCTCATCGCTCAAGGAGTAGTTGTAGAAACTGACTCCAATGTATGTAATTCTCCGATCATTCCAGTCATGAAACGTACTGATCCAAATGCACCCCCAGTATATCGATTAGTGATCGACCTACGAGAACTTAATAAATGTATTATTCCTCAGTACCCAGTTGTCCCAGACATCTCTTCCCTATTGACAGCCATTGATTCCGAAGCCACGTTCTTTACAGTAATCGACCTCAAGAATGCATTTTTTAGTGTTCCAATTCATCCAGACAGCCAGTTTCTTTTCGGATTCTGTTTAAATGGAAGGAGCTATATGTTCACACGCGCTCCTCAAGGTTTCACAGAAAGTCCTAGTATTTACAGTCAAGCACTTAAGAGACAACTTGATAATGTTCACATGCCAACTGACACTGCCCTGCTCCAGTATGTCGATGATCTACTGATCACAGCCCGTTCCGAACGTGACTGCGAGCGAGCGTCACTGACGGTTCTGTATTTCCTAGCCGAGATGGGGCACAAGGTGTCCCCTTCGAAGCTTCAATTCTGTGTCCAGCAAGTGGTCTACTTAGGACACTTACTGTCCAAGAGGGGTAGGCAGTTGACACCAGACCATATCCAGTTAATAGCGAGTCTTCCTCAGCCCAAGACCCAGAAGGAGGTACGTGCCTTTATCGGCCTTACTTCTTATTGTAGACAATGGATTCCTCAGTATGCATTTCTAGCCAAACCACTGATACAGTTAACGACACAGGAGGCAGCCGCATCGACGGTTCTCCCTTGGACATCTGAACATACACTGAGTTTCAACGAGTTAAAGAAAGCTTTATGCCAAGCTCCAGTTCTAGCCACACCGAACTACAGTAAGCCTTTTACACTTTTCGTCACAGAACGTGAAGGTACAGCATTATCTGTTCTCACACAAGATCAAGCAGGACAAAACAAGCCCTGTGCTTATTTTTCGAGCACATTAGATCCAGTCGCCCAGGCGTTGCCTGCGTGCCTCAAGTCAGTTGCAGCCACAGCACTAGCTATCAGACAAAGTGATTCCATAGTCTTAGGACACTTCTTGACAGTACAAGTTCCACACTCCGTAGAAGTTCTTCTGAACCGAACACAGACTCAGCACTTGACAATTGCACGTCTAACAGGTTATGAATTGACACTGTTCCAGCCACACATAGAAATCAGACGCTGCAACGTCCTGAACCCTGCTACACTGTTACCATCAGCTAAATCAAATCCTGACCCACATGACTGTGTGGAAGTAGTTAACATTACGACAAAGCCAAGACAAGATCTGACAGATATTCCATTACCAGACCCTGACCTGACACTTTATGTGGATGGTTCATGTATGAGAACTAGTACAGGAGAACTAGTCGCCGCGTATGCAGTGACTACTGACACTGACGTTATTAAAACACACCGTATTGACACTCTGTCCGCTCAAGCAGCAGAGCTAGTTGCTCTGGCACAAGCCTGCATACACGCCAAGAACCTGAAAGTTAATATTTACACAGATTCACGCTACGCATTTGGAGTCGTACACGACTTTGGAGTGCTCTGGCAGGAGAGAGGTTTCATGACTTCTCATGGAACCAAGATTCAGCATGGTCTCCTTATCCAAGCTCTATTAGATGCAATACATTTACCGACATCCATTGCCATCATGAAGTGCAAGGCACACACGAAAGTCACTGACATTATTTCCCAGGGTAACGATCTAGCAGATCGCACAGCCAAGCTTACAGCCCAGACTCCAGACATTCCAGTTAACATGACACATACTCCAGATCCGATTACATGTATGACAGTTAAGGACCCTACTCAAGATGTCATAGATATCCAGTTACATGCTACTCCCGATGAAATCAAGAAATGGTCCGAACAAGGAGGGGTCCAGACAGATCAAGGATGGGTAACGAAGGGTAGAACCACATGGTTTCTCCCCGACTCTATGGTTCAAGTCATTATTAATACCGCACATAGTCCAGCACATTTAGGAGAAAAAGCTATGTTAGATAGTATCCAGAACATTTGGTTCAACAAGCATTTACGAGCTGCAGCTAAGCAGAAAGTCCGTACCTGTATGATATGTTGTCAGTTCAATCCAGGTAAAAGTGTCCCGGTGGAACAAGGTGGTTTCCAGCCCCCTGACCACCCTTTTGAAGTCCTCCAGATGGATTATATTCAGATGGAGCGATGTCGAGGTTTCAAGTATGTCCTTGTAGTTGTATGCGCTTTGTCCAGGTGGACAGAAGCATATCCAGTCCCAGATTACACAGCCGCGACCACTGCCAAGCAGTTGGTTCGTGAATTCTTCCCTCGTTATGGACTCCCTAGAGTCGTATATTCTGATAACGGCCAGCCATTCTCCTCAGAGTTAATGAAGCACGTTTCCCTTTTGTTAGGGTACCAGTGGAAGTTCCATTGTGTACGCCATCCTGAAGCAGCCGGTCTCGTTGAGAGACATAATCAAACCCTGAAAATCCGCATCGCCAAAGTCTGTCAAGAAAAAGGTGTGGACTGGCTAGTAGCTCTGCCAGTTGCTCTATTTTACATGCGCATGGTCGCACATTCCAGATCAGGCCTGTCCCCGTACGAGGTCGTATTCGGCCGCCCCCCAAATATGTGGGGTACTCCTAGACCCCGAAGTATTACCGATGTTTCAAGTAATATGCTGACAGATTACCTAGCTTCCTTGATGTCTGCCCTCAACTCATGTCGTTCACAGGTTGCCGCCGCATTTCCAGACAATACCGAGGTGGCACCGCATGAAATCGTTCCAGGATCCATGGTGATGGTCCGCAACTTTGACAGATCAAGTCCGCTGGAGCCTCGCTGGAAGGAGCCCCGACAAGTCCTCCTCACCACCCGTACAGCCGTGAAGTTGGAAGGACGCAAAGGCTGGGTGCACCTTTCTCATATAAAACAATTTAATGGACTGAAACCCGTCTTTAAGAACATTTCCCAGGATTTGAAGGATTGCCAAAGCATTGTTCTCAAGGACTGTCCCGCAAATGACATTGATTCAAAACCCCCCCTGTTAGAGAAAACTCCGCAGCAGGAGTATAAACAGAAACTCCGGTCTAGTAAATTAAGTCAGCCAGTTTGATTGTCTAAGTCCTCCCCTAGGTGAAACGGTTAGACTGTTTCTGACATGTATAAAATAGACCCCCATAGTGAGAGAGTCAGTCAAAACTCAATCCGATGTATCGTTTTTCTATGTTTCATATTGTTTCTCAGCATTATGATTTCCTGCACCAGTTATGCATTTTATCTGTGTTTCCCAGTTCTTCATGTAAATAAGTCTTCTAATGTTACAGCAGAGCACACGTTTAGTGATCTGCCCCCTCATGAACTCTCTTACCGCCTCGCTATGCGTAATAACTCCTTTATCCGCATGTTACATTACTCACACCAGACCAGCAATGCCACTAATTGTTGGGTATGTGGTCGACTCCCCCCTTTCCAGACACCGAAGGGAGTTCTGCCACTCTTTCCTTATCCTTTTTCACATAATGGTTCGTGTGGGGCATGGTCCACGTTAACGTCATCCTCAACAGATATGTCTTTTCTTAACAGTACATGTTTCCCAGACAAGCAAGGTCTTCCCCACAGAACCGGGTTAGATCTAGAGAATGAAGTTTACAATTTAGGTAATTATTCTTCGAATGTTATGGTCCTGAATGTTCAGTCTGATACTACTCCAGACTTACCTGCTATTTCAGTACTACCAGTCAAAGGCGAATTATGTGTCCGAAATAATGGTTCCATACATGTAGGACATAGTGATTGTACTACTGTTGTCAAGTATAGTGACAGTGGGAAATCTATTTTCAAAGCTTCACGTCATTCATATTTTATTTGTGGTCAGACCGCATATGTTCGTCTGCCCCTCGATTGGGAGGGAACCTGTTACATTGCCTTCCTACTGCCACCAGTTTTTCTAGCCCCATCTGATTATCATAGAAATACACATCTAGTACACATTAGACATAGAAGGGAGTCCCCGATTGTCGATTACACTGAAACTACTCTAGAACAATATACCGATTTCAATAAAGGTTTCTTCTTCTTTATAGGCCCTGTCCAGAATAGTAAGTTAATCCGTAGATTAACAAGAACCCTTGAAGCTGTAGTAAATGAGACTGCCTCTGCTCTAGGTAACCTAACCGAAGAGCAATCTGCTATGAGATTTGTCGTTTTGCAAAATCGTCTCGTCCTTGACGTCATACTGGCCGATAGGGGCGGGGCCTGTAGAGTCATCGGATCTAGTTGCTGCATTTTCATTCCAAATAACGCGCCGTCTGTTTATTCAGCTATAACCAGACTCCATAAAATTGCCCATCTGTTACACCAAGATCCAGGCACCTGGACATGGTCCGGTTGGTTCTGGAATATAATTTCCGCATGGGGATGGAAAGTCTTGTCCTTTCTAGGTATAGCAGTAGCGATCATATTCAGCTGCTGCCTCTGTATACAATGTGGCCCTGCGATTTGCGGCATGTGTGCTACATCCTGTATTCCTAGTATAACTCCTAGTCCCAAGTCCCGTTCTAAATCCCGTTCTAAGAGAATTCGAGATGAGCAAATGATACTGTATGAAATGATAGATGGTATCATGAATATTGATGTTTCCTGATGGAAACGTAGTGACAAGGAGGGAATGTGGAAAAGTAAATTTTGCCATGTTCTGTGTCCCTACGTGTCATCCATCATATGTTATGTGTGCATGATTAATATGCATATGTTATTTCCCATGTTCGATTAAAAGACGCAATTACAGTTGTGTCCACCTCTAGTATGTCAGTTTCCAGTTCTCGTGAATAATACGAGTATTAGGCCTATGTAAAGTTATGTTGCCACGTTTCTCAGTGTGCACGTTATTTCATTGAAAGTTCCCGTTTCCAGGCCTCAAAAGGGCCCGGACACCAGATTCAGCTCCTGTCTCCTGAAGCCCTCGCTGAGGAGCGACACGGCCCCCACCTGTATCCTCGACCCTTCACTTACTTCCTGCCTCGCAGTGCCCGGTGCAGCCTGGCTCTGCCTCTGAGTCTGCCAAGACTATGTTATGATTCCAGTTATCAGTTCAGCCCTCCTTCCCTGCATTCCTAAAGCTACTGAATCGCATCAATAGTTTCCGTCATTGTCTAGCCTTCAGGGCTCCATGTTAGAGAATACTGTATTTAATGGTCATTTAATATTCTTCATCACGCACTACATGTAGAATAATGCATGCTCCAGTCTTAGAGTCTGTTAGCCTTTCCCCTCTTGACTTCTAGTTTATATCAACATGTTCCCTAAACATCAGATACTAGATAGGGTTTAGGTACATGTCGCTCCGACCCTCCAGACTTCAGTCTCTGCTCCTAACACAGAGTTCATAGCCCCCAGCTTCTCCTAGTAATACGTCATTGCCAGTTTGCGCGCACCACTAGGTTAGAGGTCCCGGCTCCTCAGGTAGCCCCCTCCATGGTTTCCGCCCCATTCATGACATATTCTGTTACGTTTGCATCACATGTCTATGTATACGCCCTGTTACACCTTCTTCTCACCCTTATCTTTCGCGACTGCTACGCGTCACACCTACTGCTCCACCCACTGTTACGCCTATTGTAATGTAATGCTATGTGTTTGCGTTATGTATATATGCTCATGCTTTGTTATTAAAAGTTATCCTTCCCTTGTCCAGATCCTGCCCCCGGCAGCGCTGCCATCCTATTCCTGTGCAGGTTGTCCTGATCCTGTCCTTATGCTGTAATAAACCTGCAAAACTCCCACTACCTCGAATCTTGACTCTTATTTTATTGAGCTATCTGTTATTCATTCATGCACTCAAAAATAGGGTATTATTTATTTATTTACCACAATTTCACAATCACATCACCTGTGTTGCCTTTGGTTAGGTATCTCATAGTGCAGATGGAGTCTAGCATATCAAAGAGTACATAGAAGTTGAGCAGTATATACAACAATTTTGACATTTACAGAAGACTTAGCTTCTTATCTTGTTGGAGATGAAGTCAGGCCTGTCTTGCAACATGGTGCATCTTTTGCATCACTGCTGCATCGGTTTCATGTGGCACGGGTTTTTTACAGCATGACACATCTGCCTAGATGCATCAATTTGTAATTTTGTCGCCTCATAGCAAATCTTTTGCACCGCCGCTGCATCACAAACGTGACGCACAGTGGCGCAAAAGAGGCATACACCTATCATAAATCTGTCCCTAACATTTGAAATGATTGATTCAGGATGACGATAAGGTGTGGCCTCTCCAGAGGTTTGTTTAAGGTGAGGCCTACTCAGGATTGCATATCAAATTTATGCTTGTTGAAGAATACAGAGGAGATAATACATGTGAAGGCCTACCAATGAAGTAAGTCATGTCCACTTCACTCTTGAACAAAGGCCAGACCTCTTCTGTGTCCGTGGACAGACCTAAACTTCATCTGCACAATGTCATTCGTAAACTTAGGAAACACAGGTGATGTAATTGAAAAATGTGGAGTTTCCTTTCCTCATTTCACAATCACATCACCTGTGTTGCCTTTGCTTAGGTATCTCATAGTGCAGATGTAGTCCAGCA
This sequence comes from Lissotriton helveticus, assembly GCF_964261635.1. Classification (NCBI taxonomy): domain Eukaryota; kingdom Metazoa; phylum Chordata; class Amphibia; order Caudata; family Salamandridae; genus Lissotriton; species Lissotriton helveticus. The sequence goes on along the minus strand of NC_136059.1, from coordinate 1,351,405,129 downwards.
TATGAAACAGTACCCAGAAGTGCAGCACTGCATGCAACAACTTTGACACTTACAAAAGCTTCAGCTTCTGCATGCCCCCTACACAGTGCTAATTATATACATTTTAAACTGATGGTATCTTGCTGGAGATGAACTGAAACCTATCTTGCAACATGGTGCATCTTTTACACAAAAGTGACCCACAGCGGAGCAAAAGAGGCGCACGGCCATCATAAATCTGACCCTAACATTTTAAATGATTGTTTCAAGATGCCGATAAGGTGTAACCTATCCACAGATTTGTTTCAGGTAAGTCCTACTCAGAGTTGCAGATGAAATTTAGGTTTGTTGAAGAATACAGAGGAGATAATACATGTGCAGGCCTACCAACGAAGTGAGTCATGTCCACTGCACTCTTGAACAAATGTCAGACCTCCTCTGTCTCCAGGAACAGGCCTAAACCTCATCTACACAATGTGATGTGTAATGTTAGGAAACACAGGTAATATAATTGAAAAACGTGCAATTTTTTTTGCTCATTCCACAATCATATCACCTGTGTTTCCTTTGCTTAGGTATCTCATTGTGGAAATGTAGTCTATCATATGAAAGACTACGTAGAATATGAGCACTGTATGCAACAACTTTGACACTTACAGAAGCCTCACCTTCTCCATGCCTCCTACACAGTTCTACATGTACATCATAAATGCAAACAGTACAGAATTAATTATACATGTTAAATGGTTTATTTTTGCTGTTCTCAGAATGTATCAAATTTCACTAAAAACAGTGACTTGAAGGTATTCATCATATAACAGCGGGGAAAAAAAACACAATCAAAATGATTGTGTTTAAAAAACCCATAAAACATAACAAATCAGAATTCAGAACTCCTTAAAGTTAACTTACTTTCCATGACGTCGAAGGATGTCCTATGAACAGCTTACACTCTGTTGTGCTGTTATTACTTTCAGCCCGCCACTTTCTGAAAGAAAACCTCCATCGTTTTGAAAAATATGTTACATACAATAAATGACTTCTCGCTCTCTACCACACGTTTCCACAAGGCCAAATCATGTCAGAGCCATTTATAACTCTTGGAATTCTTGTAAGCCAATCCCGTCATGTTGTATTTCCGCAACTTTCAGAATTAAAATGTTGAAGATCATTTTCACAATCCTGGACTACTAATATCTTACCCTTCTTGCTCACTCATGTTCTACATTTCCTATGACACTGATACTGCTTACTATGAAGCAGACTTACACTACCTCTATGACTACTACAATTATTTAATTCTCTACATCACTTTTAATCACAAAGCAATATAAAACAGTAGACAGCATTGCAGACTTACATTCCCTCTACTCCATGTTTTGATTGGCTGCTTGAATTAGCTTATAAAAAGAAATAGTTTTTCTGAACTCATTCAAAGTGCAGTTATTTTTCCATGACGTCCAGTGTTATGGTAAGAAGTTATGTCTCTGTACTACACTTATCCTCAAGGCCAAATCGTGTAGGAGCCATTAGAACTTCTTGAAATTCCTCAGAGCACATCCCGAGATTCTTTCCCTAAAATTTTGGTTTTAAAAACACCAGGTAAGAATTTTTAAGGTCATACGGTAATTTTTTTTTGAAAATTAAAACAGAATCGTTGCAGAATGACCAGCCATTTCTAGACTTTAAATAAGCTGTGTAATGTCCTGATGTTATTGAAGGACCGTCATGATATATAATTGCTACAGTTACAAAAGTCCTTCCTGATATTGACAACTGTGAAGCCACAACATTTTTAATTAAAGTTGTCAATTTTGTTCCATCAGGCCTACATCGTTGGAACATTAAAATGACATACTGGCCATATGTTCGTATAAATAATGTTGACATCATTTCAGATTTACATTGGCTACATTCCATGTTGTGATCAGCTGCTTTACTAGCTTATTAAAAGAGACTGATTTACTGTCTGGCAAAGTTAAATATATAAATCTTTCTGAGTCTACACTAGTAGTACTTGATACCCTACAGTTCTCGCAGTCATGCTGCCATTGATAAGAAAGCCCAAACAGGTGATCTACATCTACACCTTCAGCATGCAATACATCAAGCATATACATTAAAAACTCCTGACAATCTTGCTGAATATTTTGAGAGAATTGTGTTTGACCTGAACATCTGTCTAACAGATGTCGAATTTCAGACACACTTTCTATTTTTGTTCTATCAGTGCTACATTTCTCTAACACAGAATTTAACAAACTGCAAAATCTTTGATCAGAATTGACCACAATCTCTTCTTTTACATTTTCTAGAGAAAACAAAACATTAACCACTACATTAGCATAGCAGTTGACACCAGAACTGTTTTCAAATTGAAAACCAACAACATCTTCAACAGAATCCTTTTTGTTTCTGCTTATAATTTCAGGTTCATCGACTTTTCGTCTTTTTGCTACAACCTCCCTAGTATTGGTCACATTTGTTCGTTTCCGGCCTACAACACATTTCTCAAACAAAGGATATTGAGGCAAATGTGGCGCATACTCTCTTCTTAACCTATTGTATTCCTTAACACAATCTAGATCCGCACAAATGTTTGTGACATCACACTCAATCAAGTACAATCCCGATAAAGTTCTAACTCGTGACAATGCCACATATGCCATACCCTCCTTGAACACAGAACTGCCAATATTCACCAATGCACTGTCTACACTTAAACCTTGCGATTTATGGATTGTCACCGCATATGCCAAGCAAACAGGAAACTGCTTACGGCGAACATATAAGTCTTTTACAAGCAAAAATCTAGCAGAACAACGACCAATTAGCTGTACTTCCTCAATGCCATCAAATTTAATTTTTAAAAATTCAATTCCATCTCTATTTCTGTATTTCACAAAATCAACAACATTACCCATTGATCCATTTACCAGACCTCTTTCAACATGTAAATTCCTTCTTAAAATTATACGGCACACATTCAGAGTCTTTTCAAAACCTGCAGTTTTAGATATAGTCTTCTCTAATGAATCCAATTTTGTTTTCAAATTCTCAGACAAAATAATTGTTGATCCCATATGCTCTACTCTGTCAATAGCTTCCAGTTTCACAATCTCTTGCTTTTCTAAATGCAACATTTTGTTGTTGAAGATGGCACATTCTGCAAGAGTTGGCATCAAACATATTCCAGATTTCTTCTCAGTAATTTTCTGAAAAATATTCTCAGGCACAACATCTTGTTCTGGATATAAATTTAACAGTAATCATGCATGTAAAGCCTCTTTCCCATGCTCAGTCACTTTTCCAATTCTAACATCTTGTAGAATATTCTTGTAAACTTCATCCTTCGCCTGACGCATATTTTCATGCAGTTCAGCATAATTGAAGTTTAACCATATATTGACGTTGCCAATGCTCCCTAGGCACTTCCTGGTATCTTCATGCGTGAGCATTTTGAACACAGGTTGCCCTTTCACTGGTGTCAGCTGCAGAAGATCTCCGAAAACAATGATGTGTTTGCCACCAAATAACACATCATACTCTGTTTTGAGAACTTCTTGCATTCTCAAATGCACAAAGGCAAGCATGACATTGGAAACCATGCTTACTTCGTCAATGATAAGAAGTTTCATTTTCCTCAAGATTCTTGAAACTTCACAACAAGCATCTCCAGATAGCTTGTGATATTGTAATTTGTTGTCATGCTCCACTGGCAGCATCAGTAAACGATGTAAAGTAATCCCTTTAATGTTATGTGCTGCCAGTCCAGTTGGAGCGGTGACAACACAAGACAGCGATGACTCAGTCCTTTCCTGCAAATAACATGAAATTGCTTTAATAAGGAAACTTTTTCCAGTTCCCGCTTCTCCACTCACGTACAGTCGGACAGGCTTCAACGACGTACATGAGCACTCTTTCTTCTCATGACTTAATCCATGATCAATTTGCTTGGTAACTTCGTCATATATTTTCCTCTGCTCAACGTTGAGTTGTCTTTCCAAGTCTTCTAAGTTAACCGCATCCTCCTGAGCATGTGCCATGGCTCTTTCCACTTCATTCATGGCAGTGGCAGCTTCATTTTCGATAACAGGTCCTCCTAGTGGATCCTGACTCAATGAAGCAGAACTCTGACTGTCCTGAGAACTGTCTCTGGCAATCTCGGCTGCAATCGTTGCTTCCTGCTCGATTTCCGCATTCAACATTTCTACATATTTGGGAAAAGCAGGACATTCTATGGTCTCCTTGGCGGCAGTGAAAGAGTCTTTGTAACAGAGGAAATCTCCAAGCAGTTCCTCTTCTGCACGCCAAGGCTTGAAATGTTGCAAAAGTGCTAAATAGAAAAACTCCTTTTTTTGAGGAGATTCGCCACTCAATTTTCGATGGTTTACCAAGTGGCATTTTCTTTGCTTGACCAGACATCCCTCACTTCCAATTACAGCATACACTCCTTTCTCAGTATCTTCTTTGATGTTCCTCTTGAATATGTAATTTTGTAGAACCTCATACAGACAAACATTCTCGAGGTGACTGCTTCGATTTGGATAATATGTATCCAACATGTTGGTCTTCAAAATGTCGGTACTGTTTGGCTCCTTTTCCGCCAAATACTCAATTTCCCGCACAGGTTTCAGAACTCGATTACGTGTTGCAGCAAGACCAAGACTCGCCCAAACGATACTCCTAGATTTGGCATAGAGACTTGCTGAAGACAACCGGTCAGAACATTCGTAAGCTCCGATTTCTCGATGCGACAACATCTTCAGACTGAAACTGTACAACTTCTTACTGAGGCTCTTTTCATGGGAAATGTCCTCCCACATATCCTTCAATTCTGTCTTCTCTTTTTTGGTGCTGTAAGATGTCACATACCGAGCCACAGCCATACAGTTATCAGCCACAAACTGTATATCCATTTTAGCATTCCACATGGACAAAATCACCGGGTTGTAGTCGTTGATGTACTTGGACTCTTCGTTCCTCTTCAAATTGTATGTGTTTTTAGGTGATTTCTTCATCACATTATGTCGCAGCGAAGACATCAAACTGTTTACTCTTCCTTTAGAAATCACCGGTCGTGGAAAGCCGAAACGACATTTGGTGTAGAACTTGTCCTTGTTTCGGAATTTACGACGACAGTACTTTCCAAAACGATGGCTTTGGAAACGTAGAACTTTTTCTCTTAGGCTTTTCTTCTCCTTTGCGTTTGGAACAGCACACGTAGAATACTGTTGTATGAAACTCATCACTGAGTCTTCTGGATCTGTTCCAAATTTAGGTGCATCCTTGATCCACAACAGCATATGTATGTGAGGAGCACCTCTTGCTTGGTACTCCTTTCTCCAGAAGAAATCTAACACCTCTCCAAGAGGTGGATTCTTCTTATTCATGATGAAAGACATCATAGCTTCAAATCTATGATTGAAGTACCGGCATACATTGACTGGATCCAAAGAGCACAGTTCTCCGGGTGTCTTGAATTCGATGTTTTCGATGTTTCCATTTGCCTCTCGTAGAAATTCAAGTAAGTCTTCCCAGCCATACTCGGCACAGCTCAGAGTGAGGAACCATGTGGGAGTTCCTAAGTTCCTCAGCATACATTTTAAATCACAATGACGACGGTACCAGTACTCATTAGTACCACACTGACACGCCATGAGATTAATCAGGTGAGAATCCAAAATACTGTCTTGGACATTGACTTTATCCATAAAGTCACTTGCCGAGATGTTTTGCATGTGTATACCACTTTTCAAGATGTGGTTCACTGCATATGACAGTCCAGACAGATCACTTTCAAACAGGAGATGAAACAAATAGGGAATACATTGTCAAAACCTAGCATCTCCTGCATACAATCGCAAAGTCCGGTATTCAGAAGCAGGAATTTGATGAGGTCGCTCATCATATCTTCCTGCCTGACCTGTTGGAAAAAGCTGTGGGAAACACCGAGCTTCCAAACTTTCCTCCCAAACACTAATGGGACTCCCTTTGGCTTGTTTCATTTGAAACAACTCAATAGCATTCCCCATGACTTCCTTGGAATGCAAAGGATGAACACTATAATGTTCATATATTTCTTCACTAGTAGAGGGTTCTACTTTCTCAATTTGACCAGCACACAAATCGCTATCCTCTTCCTCACTTACTTCCTCTTCTGCAACATATATATTCTTATAGTACTTATTATTTTTTTTCAAGTACAATGTTGCCTTTTTGACTTTCCAAACATCCACTAAATCTTGCCATATTTTCTTATTCTTTGTCGGAACCCCATTAACTAAGATAACCAGAGGGTCCTCTTCCACTTTTTCTACTCCAATTGTGTTAATGTTTTTCTTCAAATCTAGAGGCAAATAAACAACTCTTCCCTTTAATCCTCTCTGTAAATCTGATGGAGGCAATTTCCCTGTCTTTGGCTCCATTCTTACAATAGCCTGAAAGGGATGGATACTTTGAATCAAAATAGATTCATAAGTATTTAAATCCTTCAATTCAGAAGGAATCTCAACCAATTCCAGATTATTATGAACTGCTCTAGCAGGCATCTGGTTTTGATTTAATTTGCTACAACAATAAGTACACACACGTTGATCCGATCCCAAATCAAAACAATTTTCTACCATCAAATATGTTGTGAAATCCTTCCATTCACTATTATTTTCCCTTTCACTTTTTGCATATAAATCCACTAACTTAGTCTGATTCTTATAATAAGTGCGTCGACAACACACACAAGTGAAATTAGGCCTCTCACTTGATTTCACCTGAAACGTCGCAATTTCCCTCTGAAAATTATCTGTACTGGAAACCTGTACACTATCTTCCACATTACCCTCTTCTTCTTGGTCAATTTCAACATTCTCCTCTTTACTTCCAAAGTAACAAAACTCAATTTCTTCACAAATATTCTTCACATCTATTTCAGAACCATGCAAAAGAGCAGCGCATAATTGTTTAAGCATAATTGCTGGACTCTTAGCATAATACAACATTCTAACTAATTTCCTCACTTTATTATGATGCACTGCTAGCATCCTGAAATGATGAAAAACACTCTGGCATACTCTCCTGGAAAGACAAGCCAGTGAATGACCATGCAAACCTGTCACTTCTCTCACTCTGCAAGGATCTAATTCTTGCAACAACTTCATTTTCTGCTTCAAACTTTTCTTATTAAATGTCCGTACAAAATCACAAAGCAAATTGATGGAATCCTGTCGCACACTGCAAATACTACTACACTTCCAGGTGTACACAGGACCCTTAGGACGTCTTCCTAAAACCTCATTACCTAACACCTCTTCTGTCTCTGTTGTCACAAGTTTTTCTTTTTCAACTGGACAACCATCTTTCACTTCATAAGCTCGACCACTGGTGTCAACTGCATGCACCAAATCATTATCCTGGAAATAACTCTCCTAATTAAAAAATGCCTCACAACTTGAACTATGCATCCATTCTCCGGAAAAAACTTCACAAAAATTACTACGATTAACTATTCTCTTCCATCTACTATTTCTTTTGAAATCATAAATTGCCTTGTTTAGCTTCCTAATTCTATTGATTATCAAAATAAATAACTTACGTTTAATTTCAAATGCCTGATCAATAACTTCCCCAACTTTTTTTTTTCTCTTATAAAAAACCACTTTCTGTTGACCTTTCTTAATATTTTTTAACAAATTGACAATTATCCTGTTGCGGAACATTCGTTTACGAATGTCCCTAAACTGTTGTTTCCTTCTACTATCATGCACAGAGTTATCTCTTGCTCTAGCAGTAACATTTTTGATTGGCCTTTCCTTTCCGTTTAAAATGCTTCTCTTTTTCTGGACTGAAACATTTTCTGTAGTAATATTTTTTTTACTACAAATATTTCTTATAAATGTTTTTGTGCTCTTACCCGGTGCTTTCTTGGTGACTTGACACATTTTTTTGTTAGAGGACTGCTGCATTATTTCATGGACCTGCTGTCTTTGACGTTTTGCAGCCTTTCTAAGTCTATCCTTGGTTGGCATGGTGAAATCTTGAAATGATATGCAGTTGAATCTGTGGTAAAATATAATAAAAAATGTTATTAACCACTATTACCAAACAGTAAATCAATAACAGTCATCAAAAACTTAACACACTACTTCACATTTTTACATAGAATATTTTTTAGTGCTTGGCAAATTTAGAATACAGAAATAGCAGAAAAGAAATGGAATTCATATTCATTTTACCTGTGCTATTTTATATGTGAATCTGATCTAATTTTATGAGCATATTTTTATATTTTATTGAAGACACTACACATAACCTGTTTTTGAAGGTGTCTTTATTTTTAAATGAAACGGTTTACATTTTTACTTTTCATTTATTATAAATTTTTATATGTTTATAGTTCCATAGGCTCAAGCACGTCAGCTTCCCAGCCTATATCATACAATTCTGACAAATCGGCATCCTCATCATTTTCTTCATCATCCTCAGAATTTAAATCATCCAAGGGATCTACTTCCACTGATGTTTCAATTACAAGTTCAATGATAATGTTATAATCAACTGATTGCTGATTGTCACTCATGGTTGATGTTGTCGTTATCTTTAAAGAAAGAGAACAACAATGAGATGTTGCAGAGTAAGAGACAAATCTCAGAGATTATAATAGTAAAATTGTTTAACAAGAGTAACATTTTGCAGCTATTATTTAGCCATGTCCAGCGATGCTGAGGAAGTGAAGCCTATGTCCAAGTTTTCAGTGAACATGACTCATCTCTTCTTAACCTTGGATAAGCCTCACCGACTCTGTGTCCCCTGCTCATACTTAAATGTACAGGGGCAGATTTATGCTAAATGGCGCATCCCCACGGATGCACCAGTTAATGTGCACCGCTGCTCTGCCAGCCATAGTGTGCCGAATTTACAATGTGGAGCACCATTGAGCAAAAACAGCACAGATGCGTCGCACATCTGTGCCACAAAAGCAGCACATTGCAGGAATCACATCATAAGCGCGACATGTCTACTGCAATGCACAGGAGGAACCCTCACATTGCATGGTGCATCACTTCTTATGCCTGTTTCAAACAGGCATAAGGATTTCATTCAGCAATGCTATAAAGCTGACTCAGTGAAATCTTCTAAATTTCACTGTGTTAGTTTTACAGGGCTTTCTTGCAAATTAATGCATACCTTGCAACAAAACACCTATATGAAAACTGACGCAGGTTTCATGTGGCACAGGACTTTACAGCATGACACATCTGCCTAGATGCATCAATTTTTAAATATGTCGCCACATAGCAAATCTTTTGCACCACCGCTGCGTCACAAAAGAGACGCACAGCAGCGCAAAAGAGGCACACACCTATCATAAATCTGTCCCTAACATGTTAAATGATTGATTCAGGATGACGATAAGGTGTGGCCTATCCAGAGGTTTGTTTAAGGTGAGGTCTACTCAGGGTTGCAGATCAAATTTACGCTTGTTGAAGAATACAGAGGAGATAATACATGTGAAGGCCTACTAATGAAGTAAGTCATGTGCACTTCACTCTTGAACAAAGGCCAGACCTCTTTTGTGTCCGTGGACAGACCTTAACTTCATCTGCACAATGTCATTCGTAAACTTAAGAAACACAGGTGATGTAATTGAAAAATGTGGAGTTTCTTTTCCTCATTTTACAATTACATCACCTGTGTTTCCTTTGCTTAGCTACCTCATAGTGCAGATGGAGTCTAGCATATCAAAGAGTACACAGAAGTTGAGCAGTGTATACAACAATTTTCACATTTACAGAAGACTCCGCTTCTTATCTTGTTGGAGATGAAGTGAGGCTTGTCTTGCAACATGGTGCATCTTTTGCATCACTGCTGCATCGGTTTCATGTGGCACAGGTTTTTTACAGCATGACACATCTGCCTAGATGCATCAATTTGTAATTTTGTCGCCACATAGCAAATCTTTTGCACCGCCACTGCGTCACAAAAGTGACGCACAGTGGCGCAAAAGAGGCATACACCTATCATAAATCTGTCCCTAGCATTTTAAATGATTAATTCATGATGACGATAAGGTGTAGCCTATCCGGAGGTTTGTTTAAGGTGCATGAAGCTCTAGCAGTACATATCCAGAAATGTAATTGATTTCAAAAAACGTTTTTAAACACAACATATAAATCAATTGTATACCTACATTCATGGGGAAATGACTTAAAATGAAATTAAAATCGTTTGTGAGGAAAAGGAATGCTTTTAAAATTTATGACAAGGAAATAATGGTGTCTGCTTCTTCATTTCATTTCTCTTCAGCATTTTTGGGTCACTTTTAACATGGCTATGTAACTCAAAGACTCAAAATCTAAATTTGCCAAGCACAGGTGCGAGCATATTTACAAGGAATGTGCACCACGGGGAAAGGTCTTAAATTAAAATGGGAAAAATAACATCAGAGACACTCAAATGCCTTATAAAGAAGCAGACACCATTATTTTCTTGTCATAAATTTTAAAAGCATTCCTTTTCCTCAAAAACGATTTTCAAGTCATAATTTGAAAACACTGCACATGGGAAATGACTGAAAATGTCCTTAAGACACATGAAAGCGTTTTTTGATTGCCTTTGCAGCATTTTTGGGTCACTTTTAACATGGCTATGTAACTCAAAGACTCAAAATCTAAATTTGCCAAGCACAGGTGCGAGCATATTTATAAGGAATTTGCCCCACGGGGAAAGGTCTTTTAATTTAAAATGGGAAAAATAACATCAGAGACACTCAAATGCCTTATAAAGAAGCAGACACCATTATGTCCTTGTCATAAATTTTAAAAGCATTCCTTTACCTCAAAAACGATTTTCAAGTCATAATTTGAAAACACTGCACATGGGGAAATGACTTAAAATGTCCTTAAGACACATGAAAGCGTTTTTTGATTGCCTTTGCAGCATTTTCTGGTCACTTTTAACATGGCTATGTAACTCAAACAATCAAAATCTAAATTTGCCAAGCACAGGTGGGAGCATATTTACAAGGAATTTGCACCACGGGGAAAGGACTTACATTAAAATGAGAAAAATAACATCAGAGACACTCAAATGCCTTATAAAGAAGCATACACCATTATGTCCTTGTCATAAATTTAAAATGCATTCCTTTTCCTCAAAAACTTTTTTCAAGTCATAATTTCAAAACACTGCACATGGGGAAATTACTTAAAATGTCCTTAAGACACATGGAAGCGTTTCTTGATTGCCTTTGCAGCATTTTTGGGTCACTTTTAACATGGCTATGTAACTCAAACAATCAAAATCTAAATTTGCCAAGCACAGGTGGGAGCATATTTACAAGGAATTTGCACCACGGGGAAAGGTCTTACATTAAAATGGGAAAAATAACATCAGAGACACTCAAATGCCTTATAAAGAAGCAGACACCATTATGTCCTTGTCATAAATTTTAAAAGCATTCCTTTTCCTCAAAAACGATTTTCAAGTCATAATTTGAAAACACTGCACAGCTCCTATGCACAAAAACACCCTGTCAGTACTAATACTTCACATTTTCTCCAATTACAATTTCTCAAAGAAACATAATCTATTTGTAAAACACTTGAGACAAAGCAACATTTTAAAAACACAACTTTCTTCATAATTTTCTCCCTAAAGCACACTATTCTCTATCTAAATTAAATAAATCTTTTCTCACCTTAGCAAATACTTTATGAGTTTCAAAACAGTCTCAGAAATACACCAATTTGTCTTCAGCAGAACAAAGGGTATGCACTCCAGAGGCTGCAGCTATAGAAAGCACAGAAATGCGGTGATTCTTCACACATATCTCTCATGTCACCCAATCAAAACTCTTCCCTCACTTTTTTCAAATCAAAACCCTTCCCCCCTCTGCCCTCTCTGCCTTTTTTGCATAGCAACCACCTCCTGGAAGACCTCTGGTGTTTGCAAGTTCACACAACAATGTTTCAATTGAACTCTGAACTCTCAGTGCACCTGCATATCCAGTGCAATCTTTCATTTAATGATTTTTTATTGACCATTCAAAATACATCTTTCAAAGAACTCATCCATGCACCCTAACTTTCTGTATTCAGCAATCAAAATCCACCAATCACTGTTACTGCTTCATTAACACAGAAACTCCACAGTTTTTTTCATTTTAAACTCTTATTTTTTCAACTGCCATTTCATTGCCACACTTCATCTGACTGCAGCAGAACCTTCTCTCACCATGTTTTCTGTCTGGATTGTTGGACATAGTTACATCTATTGGGCTCAGAGGTATGCTGAGAACAGAAATTTACCTAACCTCAATTTACAAGATGTGGAAATTAAGTGGTTTGGCCACAGAGGATTAAAATGTCACCAATTGATACCATTGGTGAAAACCTTTATGCATTTGCCAAAACCTGACCTGTTAATTGTGCACTGTGGAGGTAATGATTTGGGCACTTTGACTGGGGTAGGTCTGGAAATGCTTTTAAAGGACACCTTTGAACAATTAATGGCACTTTTTCCTCAAACTGCCTTGGTATATTCAAATATATGCCAAAGACAGAAATGGAGGTGGTCGAACCAATTTTGTCCACAAATTGAGAAGTCGAGGAAGCATGTAAACAAATCTGTTTCAGCTTACATGAGAGACCATGGAATGGGCTCCGTGTACAACAATAACTTGCGTTACTACATGCAAGATATCTACAGAGGAGATGGAGTTCACTTCTCAGATGAGGGCAACAGAATTTTCATTTTGAATTTAAGACTGTGTATTGGTACATACTTATAAGTACCTAAATGTACCATAAACCCAAAAGCTCTTCTCAGAGCTACCCTACATTTGATCACTCACAATTATTTTTTTACTCTAACTTTTTTCACTAATTTTCAACAAAGTACGCTCCCTGGAGCGCTACCCGGTACGCGAACCGGAAGCTAACCGCGTGAATTTTTTTTAAAAAAATGTTTTTTTCCGCACATATGGGCCTCCTCAGCCACCCTCAGAAAACCTAGGGGGTCAAGATACGTCTACCGTACCCCCTTCTACCCATTCTGAACATTATTTGCCCTCCATCTTGTATCTTAATTCGACCGAAACACAAAATGGTGGACTCCCGTAACGCTTCAGGTTCGCGTACCGGGGCGCTCGCCAGTTCGCGTACTGGGGCGCTCCATCAAAAAAGGTGGGAAAGTAATTTACAGGAAAACGACTGGAGACACTTTCACCAAATATAGATTAGCTCATACTACATACCAATCCCTACCATTTTCACAAATTTGATTGAAATTCCATTTAGCCATTTAGCCTGTAGACCTTTCTAAATACCGTGAGGTAAATTACTTCACAGAACACATCTGAAGTGTTGGAATTGACAACCAATGAAAATGTTACTTTCATTTTCTACTTTTTTTACCTGACATTTGATTCGTTATATACCTGAATATATTTAAAGGAAGAGAAGGGAACGCAGCCATTTTGACTACTACTTCCTGGTGTACATTTCAATTGGATTTTCACTAATCACTTCAACTTCTTTGTAAAGGTAAGTTGTTATTTTAAAAACTGAAGTATATTGTGTACTATCAGTTAATATGGTAAACTTTTTCTGATAGTTATATACTATCCCTCTGTAGTAGTTATAGATTTAGATAGACTTCTCTGTTATAGTTATGGATGGAGTTAGGTTTCTCTTGTATAATTATGAATTTACTTACGTTAAATCACATACACTTTTTTATATTCCTACTTCCACTCTGATACTATACACTGCCCAAAGATAAATTCACTGATAAAAACTGCCTATCTAAAATTAATCCCAACAGTGCCCTATCTCTACTAATATATATTTTTTTTATCCAAATTTCAGGCAACATGGAAGGCGAACAGAAAGTTTCATTTCAAATTGTCCTGCAAGAGAGCAGCCAAGAATTAATTGATCCAAATTATATAGAATTTATGGATGAAACTTGGGACCAAGAACTACTGCAATGTGTGCAAGCAGTAGATGACCTCCTTCAAAATGAGGACATTTTACACACTCAGAGATTACAAGCTATGTTCAATGAAAATAACGACATTTCAGACAGTGAAATTTTAGAAATGTTATTAAATTTTGAAACACAATCACAATAATAAATAATTGCTTAAAAAATAAAGAAATTAAAAAATAATCAACAAAACCAACAATCAATTAACATACAGTATTTGAAAAGTCTATCATTCTTTTTTCCTTATAGTACGCTCCCCAGAACGCTTCCCGGTTCGCGGGGCCCTTTTAAAGCCTCCACATCAAACCTAGGGGGTCAGGGAGGATCTACTATGCCCCCTTATGGTCATTTCCCCCTTTGTTTTGGCCTCCTCTTGTCTCTCGATCCTACCGAGAGACAAGATGGCGGCCGCTCCGGACTGTTTAGAATGTTGACAGACACCGGAGAGCCAATCAGCTTCGCTACGCGAAGTTCCGTTACGCGTCAAGTACGCGAACCGGAGCGCTGCCTGGAGCGCGCTTACAGATATATATCTTTTTTTGAACGTTAATTTCTCAAAATCCACTGGAGCACATATATTGAGACCTAGCAAAGGCACATCGGGCTAACAGTCCCTACAATTTTGCCAAGTTTCGTGCAAATCCATTCAGCCGTTCGGCCTAAAAGTGAGGCCAACCGCCCTATGGAAATTAACATGGGAAAAACACGTTTTGGGACCCCCCTTTTTTCTCAGCCCCCCCTTGACGAACCCCCCCAAATTTCCAGGGGCTGCTCAGAAACAAAATGTTCCATTTTCCTGAAAATGTCAGCCAATTCCGTCCACAAACGCCAAAGTTATTAGACATAGAATTTTCAAAAATCCCATAGGGAAACAATCCTAACTATATATACCTACTGGCGACCGCCAGTAGGTAATATATATATATATATATATATATATATATATATATGTATCCCAAACATCCATCCGGCTCCGGAGAGTAAATGGCACGTACTCATGATCGGTAGGAATAGGGCAAATTTATTGGTTCAGGTCTCCCACGACCCCGCAAAGACAGAGAGACGCGTTTCGCCTGCGCAGCATATATATTATATATATATATGTTATTTACAGTTGTTTTGCATTGAACTAAAATGAAAGGTAAATGGGAACTGTCTATATTAGGCTAATGGTTTGTTTTTGGACTTTTAAGTAGTAACCTTTTGATGTATTGCTTATATAATGAAACTTGTTAAAGTAGCTATATGTTCTACTTATGTATATTTTATGATATATATATATATATATATATATTTATATATATATATGATAAAATGTATATTTACTTTTGATATATATGTACTCTCCTGATATTTGTTAAGCGATTTCTATACTTACAGGTGGCTAAATAAACAACAAAAAAATACAGAGACTTTTACCTTGATGTTTTCACAAAAATTACCAATGTCCGATATTAAAGAAAGAATTGGCAACCTAGGGAAGAATGAAAACAAAACCAAGCATTAAGAAGGAGTTTACATTTTGTATAAAATAAAGTAGGTGTATGTTAATAAAGAAAGCAATTATGAAAAAGTGTTTTTCATAATGCATAAGTGTGAATGAAAAGTGTTTTACAGTAAGTTTGTAAGAATAATGTAGTACAGTATGTAGTACAGTATATACTATAGTGTATGTTAAGTTTGAGACTGCATTTTTAGAGAGTGCATGTGTTGAGACTGCATTTTTAGAGAGTGCATGTGTTGAGACTGCATTTTTAGAGAGTGCATGCGTAGAGTGTGCATGCGTAGAGCATGCGGCAAAGAGACTACGTGGCAAAGAGACTACGTGGCAAAGAGACTACGTGGCAAAGAGACATAAAATAAAGTAGGTGTATGTCAATAAAGAATGCGAGTATATAAAAGTGTTTTTCAAAGAGTATTTATAATAATGCATAAGTGTGAATGAAAAGTGTATTACAGTAAGTTTGTAAGAATAATGTAGTTCAGTATGTAGTACAGTATGTACTATAGTGTATGTTAAGTTTGTATTAAACATTGTGTGTAGAGTGCATGTGTTGAGACAGCATTTTTAGGGAGTGCATGCGTCGATTGCGCGTGCGTAGAGCATGTGGCAAAGAGAGCATGTGGCAAAGAGACTATGTGGCAAAGAGACTATGTGGCAAAGAGACTATGTGGCAAAGAGACTATGTGGCAAAGAGACTATGTGGCAAAGAGACTATGTGGCAAAGAGAATATGTGGCAAAGAGACTATGCATTGCAGTCTTTGCACTGGGCTCTTCATTAAGTTATCTACATTGGGCTTTGTGCACTACGGTGTCTGCATTACGCTCCTTGCATTCCAATCTGTGTGCACCTTGCTCCCAGCACTATGCTCATGCCTTGTTTTACGGCACCGTCGTGGATGGACTACTTTGCCTGGTATGTATGCTGCTGTTCGCTTCTTAGAGGTAAGCCATTTTGACTCTGCTTTTAATGAGTGTTTTTTTTCCATTCACTTTTTAGGCTTATATCGTGTCCTGTTGTGCCTGGCTGTTATCTCCATTTACCATCGTGCATAGACTGCTTTGTCCAGTATGTATGGTGCTGTTTGTACGGTGCATGGAGCGTAATGCAGAGAGCGTAATGCAGAGAGCGTAATGCAGAGAGCGTAATGCAGAGAGCGTAATGCAGACTACGTGGCAAAGAGACATAAAATAAAGTAGGTGTATGTTAATAAAGAATGCAAGTATATAAAAGTGTTTTTCAAAGAGTATTTATAATAATGCATAAGTGTGAATGAAAAGTGTATTACAGTAAGTTTGTAAGAATAATGTAGTACAGTATGTACTATAGTGTATGTTAAGTTTGTATTAAACATAGTGTGTAGAGTGCATGTGTTGAGACTGCATTTTTAGAGAGTGCATGCGGCAAACAGAGCGGGCGGCAAACAGAGTGGGCGGCAAACAGAGCGGGCGGCAAACAGAGCGGGCGGCAAACAGAGCGGGCGGCAAACAGAGCGGGCGGCAAACAGAGCGGGTGGCAAACAGAGCGGGTGGCAAACAGAGCGGGTGGCAAACAGAGCGGGTGGCAAACAGAGCGGGTGGCAAACAGCATGTGTTAAAGGGCATGTGGCAAAGAGAACATGTTACGTAGAGGGGGCCTGTGTGTGTAGAAGGCGTGTGTGTGTAGAAGGCGTGTGTGTGTGGAAGGCATGTGTGTAGAAGGCGTGTGTGTAGAAGGCGTGTGTGTAGAAGGGGTGTGTGTAGAGGGCATGTGTGTAGAGGGCATGTGTGTGTGTGTGTGTGTGTGTAGAGGGAATGTGTGTGTGTAGAGGGCATGTGTGTGTGTAGAGGGCATGTGAGTGTGTAGAGGACGGGTGTGTGTGTAGAAGGCGTGTGTGTGTGTAGAAGGCGGGTGTGTGTATAGAGGGCATGTGTGTGTAGAGGGCATGTGTGTGTAGAGGGCATGTGTGTGTAGAGGGCATGTGTGTGTAGAGGGCATGTGTGTGTAGAGGGCATGTGTGTGTAGAGGGCATGTGTGTAGAGGGCATGTGTGTAGAGGGCATGTGTGTAGAGGGCATGTGTGTAGAGGGTGCGTGTGCGTGTGTAGAGGGCGAGGGTGTGTGCGTGTGTAGAGGGCGTGCGCGAGTGTAGAGGGCGTGCGCGAGTGTAGAGGGCGTGCGCATGTGTAGAGGGCGTGAGCGTGTGTAGAGGGAGTGCACGTGTGTAGAGGGAGTGCACGTGTGTAGAGGGAGTGCACGTGTGTAGAGGGAGTGCGCGTGTGTAGATAGAGGGCGTGTGTATAGAGGGCGTGTGTATAGAGGGCGTGTGTGTATAGAGGGCGTGTGTATAGAGGGCGTGTGTATAGAGGGCGTGTGTGTATAGAGGGCGTGTGAGGAGAGAGCGTGTGTGGAGAGAGCGTGTGGAGAGAGCGTGTGGAGAGAGCGTGTGAAGAGCTTGTGTGTAGAAGTGTTTGTAAAAAGCATTTGTTGTGTACAGCGTGTATTTCAATTTGTGCGTTAAAGGATGCATTGAACAGACTTACCTTACTTAGTAAGTAACACAAGGAAGAAGGCATAAGAGTAAATACACAAGCATTATAAATTATGAACGTACCGTTTTGTCGTAACAAACGTAAACGATGTATAGTAGATGGTGGTGTTCTAGGAAATGGCTGGCGTTTTTTCTCCCCTGTGTAAGTAAATAAGAGTATTAGAAAAATATTACGAGTGAAAATAAATGAAGCAATACATTTTTAATGTTTACTGCGAAAAGCCACTAATAGCCAAGCCCTTGATCTTTAGCAGCTAACGTGTTTGACTTCTTATATTTAAAAAAATGACTATTTTTGGACTATAGCTATGTAAATGCTTCACATTCTGAAATATACTTTGCTACCGAAATAGCTAAAGTACTTCCTAAAAAAATGGTCACATCTTAAATTAACAGAAACAGGCGAGCTTGCATTACCAACAGGTGCCTCATTTACGTCAAGTAATATTAAAACGACTTTTTGTAACATTATGTTGTCTGCGATGCATTACATTTTGTGCTGTTGCTCGCGCAACAAAATGTATTTTGTTACCTTTCAATATTACAGTTCAGTAAATAATTGTTTACACGTATTTTACACTAGCCCTGCATACTATTACTCTGCATCACAGCAGCTTGTTGGTGAGGGAATTACAAAACATTTACAATACGGTACGAAAGCTACTTTAAGAAGGCATAGTTAGACTCGATAAATGGTATGAATAAAATTAACCTTAAAAGTGGACAGACTATACAAAATACGAGTGTCGCATGCAAGATGGCAAAGTAAATGCAAGTAGTAAAAGTTTATATTAACTATCTAAGAGCAGCTTAAGGTAGTCTGTCTAAAAACATAGAAATCTACGCACGTAAATAGCGAACGCACCCCAAAAATTATCTGTGAAAACTACACGCTAAGAAAGACAACATACTTTTACATAGATATTAATTATTTTGTCTGTAAACTGAACCTGATAAAAATAAATGTAAAAGGAAGCTTTTTAAAAGAGTCACATTTCCTTATAAAGTTTGTTACCGCAATTGAAATTGCTAAACTATTTCCCTAAAACATTGTATTATTTAATTTAAAACAGGGACAGGCGAGCCTGCCATTACCAACAGCTGCCTCATTTAGGTTAATTAAGGTGAAAGCGAATGTTTTAACATTTTGTTGTGCGCCGATGCATCTAATTTGGTGCTGTTGCGCGCGCAACAACTTGTATTAGCCTTGAAACTGGACATTAACCTTAAAAGTGGACATACTATACAAAATACGAGTGTCGCATGCAAGATGGCAAAGTAAAGGCAAGTAGTAAAAGTCTATATTAACTATATAAGAGCAGCTTAAGGTAGTTTGTATAAAAACATAGAAATCGAAGCACGTAAATAGCAAACGCACCCGAAAAATTCTGTAAAAACTACACGCTAAGAAACAGAACATATTTTTACATAGATATCAATTATTTTGTCTGTAAACTGACCCTGATAAAAATAAATGTAAAAGGAAGCTTTATAAAAGCGTCACATTTCCTTATAAAGTTTGTTAGCGCAATTGAAATTGTTAAACTATTTGCCTAAAACATTGTATTATTTAATTTAAAACAGGGACAGGCGAGTCTGCCCTTACCAACAGCTGCCTCG
Organism: Lissotriton helveticus; assembly: GCF_964261635.1. NCBI lineage: Eukaryota > Metazoa > Chordata > Amphibia > Caudata > Salamandridae > Lissotriton > Lissotriton helveticus. The sequence goes on along the minus strand of NC_136059.1, from coordinate 1,351,385,513 downwards.
TTTACGTCAATTAAGGTGAAAGCGAATGTTTTAACATTTTGTTGTGCGCCGATGCATCTAATTTGTTGCGTGCGCAACAACCTGTATTAACATTGAAAGTGGACATACTATACAAAGTACATGCTAAGAAACACAACATATTTACAGATATCAATTTTTTGTCTGTAAACTGAACGTGAGTAAAAAAATGAAAAATGCAACTATGTAAAAGCGTGACATTTTCACATAAAGTTTGTTACCGCAATTGAAAGTGCTTAACTAGTTTCCTAAAACATTATTAAATTTAAAACAGGAACAGGCGAGCCTGCCATTACTAACAGCTGCCTCATTTACGTCAATTAAGGTGTTGTGCGCGATGCATCTAATTTGGTGCTGTTGCGCGCGAAAGAACCTGTATTAACATTGAAAGTGGACATACAATAGAAAGTACATGCTAAGAAACAACATATTTACAGATATCAATTTTTTGTCTGTAAACTGAACGTGATTAAAAATAAATGTAAAATGAAACTATGTAAAAGCGTGACATTTTTGCATAAAGTTTGTTACCGCAATTGAAAGTGCTAAATTATTTCCCTAAAACATTGTATTATTTAATTTAAAACAGGGACAGGCGAGCCTGCCATTACCAACAGCTGCCTCATTTACGTCAATTAAGGTGAAAACGAAGGTTTTTACATTTTGTTGTGCGCGATGCATCTAATTTGGTGCTGTTGCGCGCGCAACAACTTGTATTAGCCTTGAAAGTGGACATTAACGTTAAAAGTGGACAGACTATACAAAATACGAGTGTTGCATGCAAGATGGCAAAGTAAATGCAAGTAGTAAAAGTCTATATTAACTATATAAGAGCAGCTTAAGGTAGTCTGTATGAAAACATAGAAATCTACGCACGTAAATAGCAAACGCACTCGAAAAATTATCTGTAAAAAGTACACGCCAAGAAACAGAACATATTTTTACATAGATATCAATCATTTTTTTTGTAAACTGACCCTGATAAAAATAAATGTAAAAGGAAGGTTTGTAAAAGCGTCACATTTCCTTATAAAGTTTGTTAGCGCAATTGAAATTGTTAAACTATTTGCCTAAAACATTGTATTATTTAATTTAAAAGAGGGACAGGCAAGCCTGCCATTACCAACAGCTGCCTCATTTACGTCAATTAAGGTGAAAAGCAATGTTTTTACATTTGTTGTGCGCGATGCATCTAATTTGGTGCTGTTGCGCGCGCAACTGTATTTTTCGACCTTTGAACAGTACATTTTAGTGAGTAATTGTTTACACGTATTTAACACTAGCCCAGCTTGCTATTACTCCGCATCACAGCAGCTTGTTGGTGAGGGAATTAGAAATCTGTATTTTTCAACATTTGAACCTTACATTTCAAAGAAGCAATAGTATTAGATTAACACCCCCTTCGCATTACGACATTTTTGCACGTATAAAAAGGAAGCGAATTTTTAGAACTGCAAAGAACCCGTTTCTGGAGAGCACACGTAAATGGCAAACTGAAAGGAATGTAGCTAAAGTGTTAAAAATAAGTGTAAAATATAGTAGACTGAAAAAGGTAACTAAAAGCAATGGGTAAATTAACTAAAAGCAATGGGTAAATTTACTAAAAGCAATGGGTCAAAAGGTAGAATTTTGAGGACGTAAATAGCTTTCGTACATGTAGTTTCCCTCAGTGAAAACAGCAATCGAAGAAACTCTAATGTGAATATTTCCGCAGTAGTTTCATAAAACATTGGGGCAGATTTATGAAGGCCCTGCGCCGCCGGTGTGTCACTTTTTCCCCATGTTAAAAGTGACGCACCAGCGGTGCAAGGCCTTCATAAATCTGCCCCATTGTATACTTTGTTAAAAAAAACAGGAACAGGTATAGATTTTTTAAAATAAATTGTTTCAAGTACAGAGAGCAAAGGAAGAAGTACAAAGAAATGCAAACACGCTAATACGAGACCCTATTTTCTTTTGCTAAGCACAAAGTTACTTACTGTTTTAGGTAACACGAATAAGTCCGCTGTCCCGAAGTATACCTGGCGGTGTCCTTTCCAGAAATCTTTCCGACGGTTGCATTACTGTGAAATGAAAAAAAAATGGCTGTTACTTAAATTAAATAACAAAGGAGGGCAACACTCGGTGTTGAAGAACAGCACAGCACGTAGGTGAGATGTTGTGTAGCCGTATGTTAATTTTGGTGTGAGGTGCTTCTTTGTAGCAATGAAAGGGATGTCTAGGTACGAAGTGTTTGTAATTGTTAGTGAGGATGTCGCTGTCTAGGCGTATGTTAATTGTAGATAGGAGGAGTCTGTCCCTAAGAATGAAAGGATTGCCGATGTTGTGACTTGGTAGAATCGTTAGTGGGGATGTGTGACTTTTCCCTAACTTGAATAACAAAGCATGGTGTTAGTTTGAAAGAGATGCGGCTCCAAGTTGACTGCCTGTTAAAAAAAAAAAACATGCTGTTACATTCAATCGGAGAAAAGTAAAACAAACAGAAAACGTTGCCTTAAACACTTAAGAGTACACAATATTGGATAGACGTATAAAGGAAACGTAAAAATACATCAGAGTAGGCAAAAACACATAATGGCTTACCCTGGCTCTGTAAAACAGCATCCGCTGTACCAAGGAAAAACGAGATGGACACGAGCCTGTAAAGAGGTGACAAAGGCAACAGGAGCTGAACACGAGTCTGAGAAGAGCGGGAAAACAAACAGACAAATAATAAACGCCAAAGTACATACAAAGAGCATTTGACATTGAATTTTGTCATGGAGACGCCCGCTTACCTGACTCGGGCAAACAGTATCCACTGTACCTAAATCCTGACAGAGGTGACAGCAGCTGGACAGGAGCCTGTTAAGACTTCGAAAAGAAACTGGCAAACAAAGCAATACATAACAAGACTTGCCAGACTACAAGCAGAGACGGCTGAGGGGACACAAGCTGCGATTTATTTGTAAAACAAATGCAAAAGCAAATATAAAGAGCAATTTACATAAGATGTTTTCCCTGGAGACGCCACGAACAGTACTTACTTTAAGTTCCGAACTCTCTGAAAGAGGATGTATTGAAAAGCGGTACATTGCCGCCAAAACCAAGCAAACAGCATTTCCGATGAAAACAGCAAACACTCAATGTAAGAAACACGAAACGATATATGTACAATAAATTGCAAAGTAAAAAAGTAAAGACAAACCCCCCAAAAAAGTAAAATACGAATCGGATAACAAATAAGTTCTGGAAAATGCCTACTTACGGGGATGTCCCGTTGAACAACGCTTTTGCAGTCGCCTATAAAGGAAAATTAACCGGCAAATACATCTAACAGTGACCAATTCACTAAAACATTCGTTACAAACAGCACCCACCTTAAGCTCCGAAAGTGATAAAGATGGCGGTTGCCTGTAATTAATTTAAAAACGTGTCCCACACTGAGGTTCTAAAATGCGGTACATTCCCCCAAAAGTAAACGAACAGCAGTTTCGATGAAAACAGCAAGTATTCAATGTAATAAACACTAAACTAATATGTACAATAAATTGAAAAGTCAAAAATACAAACAAAAAACAAGCACAATAGGAATCGGATCACAAATATGTTAGGCAAAAAGCACTTACCTGGGTGTCCCGTTGAACAGCTGTTTTGCAGCCGCCTCTAAATGAAAAGCAAACAACAAATACATCTTATGTTGACAATTTCAATAAAACATTGGTACAAAATAGCAATTACCTTATGCTCCGAAGTCTGGAAAAGATGTACGAAGTCTGGAAAAGATGGCGCTTACCGCTAATTAAATCTAAAACGTGACCCACCCTGACGTATTCAAATGCTGTACTTCCCTCCGGCAAATGATACGAACAGCAGTTTCGCGAAAAACATGCAATATTAAATATAATAAACAGTAAGCTATATATTTACATGAAAATCCTAATGTAAAATTAAAAGAAACAAAATGAAAGTACAATCAAATTGGAGAACAATAAAGTTATGCAAAAAGCACACTTACCCGAACACGACATCGAAGACATCACCATCTGCCTTTTACCATAAAAACGTGCCCCACACTGCCGTATTGAAATAAAGTACACACCCTAAAAAGCTCTCAGCAGCACTTTCGTATAAAGCATCATGTTCAAATCCATTGAAACTTTATTAACTGTAGATAAAGTAGCATGCATAATTAGGGAACACAATGTATACCCAATATCATGCAATACAGCACAAGGTAGTTACAAGGTAGTCAAAACTCACAGATGTCCCGTCCAACAACCCTTCAGCAGATACTTATAAAGAAACAACAACCAAAGACAATTAATAGTGACACATTCACTAAAACATTCTGAAATAATAAAAAAGCCATCACTTACCTGAAACTCCGAAAGAGGGTAGACGAAGAGGACGGGACATAGGGTAAACGGAGACGACAGCAATGGCAGACACGACAGGACACGAGATAAGCCTAAAGGTGAAGAAAAAAAAACACATAAGAAGCCAAGTCAAAATGGCTTACCTGTACCTCTAAGACGCGAACATCAGCATACATACCGGGCAAAGGAGTCCATGCACGACTTGAAACGAAGACAACAGCCAGGCACGACGGGACACAGGATAAGCCTAAAAAGTGAATGGGAAAAAACACATTAATAGCAAAGTCAAAATGGCTTACCTCTACCTCTAAGACGCGATCATCAGCATACATAACTCTATTGCCGTCGCCTGTAAAGAAAAAGCAAACAACAAATACATCTAATGTCACCAATTACACTAAAACATTGGTACAATACAGCAGTTACCTTAAGCTACGAAGTCTGGAAAAGATGGCGCTTACCGCTAATTAAATCTAAAACGTGCCCCACCCTGACGTATTCAAATGCTGTACTTCCCTCCGGCAAATGATACGAACAGCAGTTTCGCGAAAAACATGCAATATTAAATATAATAAACAGTGAGCTATATATTTACATAAAAAGTCTAATGTAAAATTAAAAGAAACAAACTGGAAGTACAATCAAATTGGATAACAATAAAGTTAGGCAAAAAGCACACTTACCCGAACACGACACGGACAGTGAATACCTAAAAACTCAGAAACATAAAAACGTAACAGAATCAAAAACATTAGTATAACAACATTAAAGAAAAGTGGCACTTACCTGTAAGCTTGACGGAAGATATCACCATTTGCCTTTTACAGAAAAACGTGCCCCACACTGACGTATTGAAATAAGGTACACACCCTAAAAAGCTATCAGCAGCACTTTCGTAAAAAGCATCACGTTCAAATCCCTTGAAACGTTATTAACTGTAGATAAAGTAGCATGCATAATTAGGGAACACATTGTATACCCAATATCATGCAATACAGCACAAGGTAGTTACAAGGTAGTCAAAACTCACAGATGTCCCGTCCAACAACGCTTCAGCAGATACATAAAGAAACAACAATCAAAGACATTTAATAGTGACACGTTCACTAAAACATTCTTAAATAATAAAAAAAAACATCTCTTACCTGAAACTCTGAAAGAGGCTAGACGAAGATGTTAATTGTACATAGGAGGAGTCTGTCCCTAAGAATGAAAGGATTGCAGATGTTGTGACTTGGTAGAATCGTTAGTGGGGATATGTGTGACTTTTCCCTAACTTGAATTACAAAGCATGGTGTTACTTTGAAAGAGATGCGGCTCCAAGTTGTCTGCCTGTTAAAGAAAAAAAAAAAGAAAACGTGCTGTTACTTTCAATCTGAGAAAAGTAAAGGAAACAGAAAACGTTGCCTTAAACACTTAAGATGACACAATATTGAATAGACGTATAAAGGAAACGTAAAAATACATCAGAGTAGGTCAAAACACATAATGGCTTACCCTGGCTCTGTAAAACAGCATCCGCTGTACCAAGGAAAAAAAAAACGAGATGGACACGAGCCTGTAAAGAGGTGACAAAGGCAACTGAGCATTTTACATTGGATTTTTTCCATGGAGACGCCCGCTTACCTGACTCGGGCAAACAGTATCCGCTGTACCTAAATCCTGACAGAGGAGACAGCAGCTGGACAGGAGCCTGTTAAGACTTCGAAAAGAAACTGGCAAACAAAGCAATACATAACAAGACTTGCCAGACTACAAGCAGAGACGGCAGAGAGGACATGAGCTGCGATCTATTTGTAAAACAAACGCAAAAGCAAATATAAAGAGCAATTTACATACGATGTTTTCCCTGGAGACGCCACGAACGACAGGACACGAGATAAGCCTAAAAGGTGAAGAAAAAAAAAACACACATAAGAAGCCAAGTCAAAATGGCTTACCTGTACCTCTAAAATGCGAACATCTGCATACATACCGGGCAAAGGAGTCCATGCACGACGGGAAACGAAGACAACAGCCAGGCACGACGGGACACGGGATAAGCCTAAAAAGTGAATGTGAAAAAACATATTAATAGCAAAGTCAAAATGGCTTACCTCTAAGACGCGATCATCAGCATACATAACTCTATTGCAGTCGCCTGTAAAGAAAAAGCAAAAAAAAAAATCTAAAGTCACCAATTACAGTAAAACATTGGTACAATACAGCAGTTACCTTAAGCTACAAAGTCTGGAAAAGATGGCGCTTACCGCTAATTAAATCTAAAACGTGCCCCACCCTGACGTATTCAAATGCTGTACTAGGAAAATTAACCTGAAAATACATCTAACAGTGACCAATTCACTAAAACATTCGTTACAAACAGCACCCACCTTAAGCTCTGAACTGTGATAAAGATGGCGGTTGCCTATAATTAATTTAAAAACGTGTCCCACACTGAGGTTCTAAAATGCGGTACATTCACCCAAAAGTAAACGAACAGCAGTTTCGATGAAAACAGCAAGTATTCAATGTAATAAACACTAAACTAATATGTACAATAAATTGAAAAGTCAAAAATACAAACAAAAAACAAGCACAATAGGAATTGGATCACAAATATGTTAGGCAAAAAGCACTTACCTGGGTGTCCCGTTGAACACCTGTTTTGCAGCCGCCTGTAAATGAAAAGCAAACAACAAATACATCTTATGTTGACAATTTCAATAAAACATTGGTACAAAATAGCAATTACCTTATGCTCCGAAGTCTGGAAAAGATGTACGAAGTCTGGAAAAGATGGCGCTTACCGCTAATTAAATCTAAAATGTGTCCCACCCTGACGTATTCAAATGCTGTACTTCCCTCCGGCAAATGATACGAACAGCAGTTTCGCGAAAAACATGAAATATTAAATATAATAAACAGTAAGCTATATATTTACATGAAAAGCCTAATGTAAAATTAAAAGAAACAAAATGAAAGTACAATCAAATTGGAGAACAATAAAGTTATGCAAAAAGCACACTTACACAAACACGACACCTAAGACATCACCATCTGCCTTTTACCATAAAAACGTGCCCCACACTGCCGTATTGAAATAAAGTACACACCCTAAAAAGCTATCAGCAGCACTTTCGTAAAAAGCATCATGTTCAAATCCCTTGAAACTTTATTAACAGTACATAAAGTAGCATGCATAATTAAGGAGCACAATGTATACTCAATATAACAACGCTTATGCAGTTACTTCTAAAGAAACAAGAACAAAAGACATTCAATAGTGACACATTCACTAAAACATTCTTAAATAAAAAAAACACATCATCACTTACCTGAAACTCCGAAATAGGGTAGACAAAGACAACGGGACATAGGGCAAACGGAGACGACAGCAATGGCGGGCACAACAGGACACGAGATAAGCCTAAAAGGTGACGGAAAAAAAAACACCACACATTAGAAGCAAAGTCAAAATAGCTTACCTGTACCTCTAAGACGGGAACATCAGCATACATACCGGGCAAAGGAGTCCATGCACGACGGGAAACAAAGACAACAGCTATGCACGACGGGACACGTGTTAAGGCTAAAAAGTGAATTTAAAATAAACACACATTAGCAGCAAAGTCAAAATGGCTTACATCTAAAAATATAGGAAAGGAATACATGGACGACGGGAAACGGAGACGACAGCCAGGCATGACGGAACACGGGATAAGCCTTGAAAGAGATTTAAAAATAAACACACATTAGCAGTAAAGACAAAATGGCTTACCTCTAAAAAGCGAACATCAGCATACATACCGGGCAAAGGAGTCCATGCACGACGGGAAACAAAGACAACAGCTATGCACGACGGGACACGTGTTAAGGCTAAAAAGTAAATTAAAAATAAAAACACATTAGCAGCAAAGTCAAAATGGCTTACATCTAAAAATATAGGAAAGGAATACATGGACGACGGGAAACGGAGACGACAGCCAGGCACGACGGGACACGGGATAGGCCTTGAAAGAGATTTAAAAATAAACACACATTAGCAGTAAAGTCAAAATGGCTTACCTGTACCTCTAAGACGGGAACATCAGCATACATACCGGGCAAAGGAGTCCATGCACGACGGGAAACAAAGACAACAGCTATGCACAACAGGACACGTGTTAAGGCTAAAAAGTGAATTTAAAATAAACACACATTAGAAGCAAAGTCAAAATGGCTTACATCTAAAAATATAGGAAAGGAATACATGGACGACGGGAAACGGAGACGACAGCCAGGCACGACGGGACAGGGGATAAGCCTTGAAAGAGATTTAAAAATAAACACACATTAGCAGTAAAGACAAAATGGCTTACCTCTAAAAAGCGAACATCAGCATACATACCGGGCAAAGGAGTCCATGCACGACGGGAAACAAAGACAACAGCTATGCACGACGGGACACGTGTTAAGGCTAAAAAGTAAATTAAAAATAAAAACACATTAGCAGCAAAGTCAAAATGGCTTACATCTAAAAATATAGGAAAGGAATACATGGACGACGGGAAACGGAGACGACAGCCAGGCACGATGGGACACGGGATAAGCCTTGAAAGAGATTTAAAAATAAACACACATTAGCAGTAAAGTCAAAATGGCTTACCTCTAAAAAGCGAACATCAGCATACATACCGGGCAAAGGAATCCATGCACGACGGGAAACAGAGACGACAGCCAGGCACGACGGGACACAGGATAAGCCTAAAAAAAATTAAAAGCGGAGTCGAAATAGCTTACCTCTAAAAGCGTAATAAAAGCGAACATCAGCATACATACCCGGCAAAGGAATGCATGCACTACGGGAAACGAAGACAACAGCCAGGCACGACGGGAATAAACATGGCTTACCTCTAAGACGCGTAATGATACCGGGCAAAGGAATCCATGCACGACGGGAAACGGAGACGACAGCCAGGCACGACGGGACACAGAAAGCCTAAAAAACATTAAAAGCAGAGTCAACATAGCTTAACTCTAAAAAAAAAGTTACTAAAAATAAATAATAAAGACAATAGCCAGGCACGACTGGAATAAACATGGCTTACCTCTAAGACGCGTAATGATACCGGGCAAAGGAATCCATGCACGACGGGAAACGGAGACGACAGCCAGGCACGACAGGACACATAAAGCCTTAAAAACATTAAAAGCAGAGTCAAAATAGCTTAACTCTAAACAAAAAGTTACTAAAAATAAATAATAAACACGGCTTACCTCTAAGACGCGTAATGAACACCAAAACCAAATGCCGTGACGAAAAAAGGGGCGGGTGACGAAAAAAGGGGGCAGGACTTCAAAAAAGGCACGGGAACGCCCCCGATTCGCGTCCTGATGGGGGAAAGAGTGACGGACAACAAGGTCTTCCAATGGCTAGCCTCCATTTATGGTAGACTGAGGCGGGACATAGCCCCATAGTGTAGATCAACAGATTTCGCCTGCGCAGCGGACGCCAGGCGAAACCTAAAAAGGCTTTTCAACAGCTGTGTTTTAACTGCCGCTTAGCAGCAGCTGTTGATTTGATTGTAGGCCACAGAGAGACAGGAATGTTGAATCAGCTAGGATTTTGTCAGTTAAACACGGGGTAAAATCCTGCATTTCAGACGGCTGTTTTAAAAAGTTACAAAAATGAGGTTCATTATTTTGGATAACAGGAAGACATTTAAAGTAGGTATTTCCTTTCTTAAGGCCTTTTTACATAAGCACATTCTTGGTTCTGATGTTAAATAATTGTCCTTTTAAAAAAGCGGCGCAATACTTTTCATGTTTCAAGTTAGGCTTCTGTGCTTAGGCTTATGAATGAATGCGTCTAAATATGATAGGCAAGGAATGAAGCTTGCTTTTCCTATGCGGAATTATCAAAATCATTGGTTTTATAAAAAATAAAAAAATTATAATTATGAAAAAAATTACTTAAAAAATAAGTGCTTTTACATTTGTTTTTTAATATTTATAAAGCTTAATACTCATACTGTGACCTCCTAGCATTAAAATTAAATGTAAGTTGCGTTATACCGCATAATGAGGAAATTTGCATTGGAAATCACTCTGCGCAGACGTAAAAACCTCATTTTTAAAAGGGTATATATGCTGCATTTCTGATTTCTCACTCCTGGGCTATGTAGAGAACATTCTGAGGATGACTATTATGCAAAAAAATATAGGATATTCATTTTTAAGTGCCCCAAATATCAAACTCGAAATTGGGCAAAATTCACTAATTTGAAAACAAATGCTGCATTCAGAGCAGCTTTTAAAGTGCCTTAGGCTTCACTAAATGCATACATTTAGGTATAATACAAACAGCTGACCTTTATATTGTTAGACAAGTTTACTGCACACCGCTTATAATTGAAAATAGGTATAAAAAAACCACTAGAAGCTATTTTTTTTAACTCTACACTGACAAACAGGGGGATAAGTGCTTTCCAGCTCTGTCTCTAGGGTGACTATGAATTGGGTCAGACTGATTTGCATATAGCCATGTCTGAAATGGGGTGGCAGAGTGGGCTAAAGAATGGTGATGGATTAAACCCAGATCAGTTGACTGGGGGTGAGTGTTTGATTTGCTCAAACGCTCCGTCCATCATCCCCTTTTGTATCGCCATGAATTGGGAAAGCCACATGGATGGAAAATTTGCACAGAATAGGACAGCTGGGAAGAGTTAAAAGTCAGCTCTATATGTAGAAGCCTGGCAGGGCTCCCAGAGCAAGGTCTGCTTTGGCTTTTTGACATCTGAAACTTTTTGAAAGACAAGATGGCAGCGCAGGGAAAGAGGGAGGAGTTGTGCTTATTTTTTGTTGGCAAAAGCAAGTTTTTATGCACTCATATAAATATACCACAATACAATTGTATATGTGAGCTTGGCCATATATACAGCACTAATGCTTTTAGTTTAGCGCTTACTAGGGCTGAGCCAATGGGATTTAGTTTGACTTCATTTGCCCTTATATTACAACTAGTATACTTACTAAAGAGATTTGAGGTTGGGTATTCATGTTTTTAGCTTCAACGTACTATTTACCTCCTATAAGTTTGTTTATGCCCAGTTGCTACACATAGGGGTTGATAGTGTTGACAGAAGTGAAACCTGTTTCAGGTTTCCTACTTTCAAAATGGGGGAAGGAGGCTAGCTCCGCTACAAATTAAGGCTAGGTAATATGTATGATACTCTCTCTTTTTCTCAATTTGTTTTGTTTTAGCCTGTCTAAGCTGTCTGTGAAATAGCAATGAGAAATTTAATTGGCTATTCAGTAATACTGTTTTAAACATTGTTAGCATTAATACAATGAATAAATATATATATTATGTTACTGCCCATCCTGTTTGATGAAATTATGACAGGATCATTATTCTAGATTGTTGTTCCCTTATTTTGATCTTTAAGGGAACTAGATGTGGGTAGTTTTTGTTCTACAAGTCTTAAGGTGATAACACCATTATTGTATGTTATTCTCATGCTACATAGTTTTGCAAGGGCATTGCTAGTTTTATTAGCTAGTCTGTGTAAATAAACTGACAGTCCTTATTAGAGCTGATGTTGCATAGTTTGGATCATGAAAAGTAGAACGCAGGGAAGATGTCCATGTGATCCTTAGCAAATAAATATTTTTAAGGAAATGTTGTTTTATAGATAAGAAATCCTGTTAAATTAGCAGTTTTAAAAGTTCCTGTTGCTCGTATAACATGAGAGCATGGTCCTAAGCATACAGTGTAGGTGCTTTTATTAAGAAGAATCATTTTAGAAGTGTCTGCAGTCCTGTAAAAGTAGTTTAAAATCTATAAGTAAAAGTGTAGAACATTTCCTTTTTTATTTTGAGGGTTTTCAGATTAGTACACAGGAATACACCAATGTAAAGATTTAGGGTATGTCTGTGTTGTTTTTCTCTTTTCCTCACAATTTAGAAAATGAATACAGACTTACTTGGCTGCTTGGGATTGGGTGATGTATTACTCTTGTCAGTTCACCAAAGAGTTCCTTTTATACTTGCCAATAGCTCCAGGATGTTTTTTTTTTACTCTCTCATAGATAGATGAAAGTGGTTCTTGGGTGCCTTGCTAATATATGGGGCGTCCAAAGACTAGGAAATATTCTGAGACTATCCTCTCTGTTGATAGACTGTTTCTGTGCCTTGTCTAAAAGACCTTTTGTTCTGTCCACCAATAGATATTTGCTGCTTTACAACCATCGCCAGAGGGGCCCGGACATCAGATTCAGCCTGGGGAGTCAGCACCAGTCCAGCTTGAAGCCAAAGTGAAGGTAACCAGCACAGGCATTGCTGGCAACTGGGACCTCAGTGAAGGCGGAGGCCCTGGAATAAAGTGTGTACCCCTGCCACTGTCTTGGGCGAAAGACGGGGTCACAAATCAGAAAGGAGAAATTATGGATCAAGTCTTTAATGCCCAGCTGAGAGTCACAGACCGACCAGAATGGCGAGGAGGCTTTGCTTGAGGTGACCCCTTTTGAAACAAGGGTTGCTTCAGAGATCCTAGCATCAGGCCTCTGAATCCTGGTCCCAAAGTGAATGCAAGTTTGCTCCTTTGTTTGTTGGTCAAGAGATACCTGAGCACACTGGATGCAATGTGTGGCCCCAACAAATGAGCAGTGCGCCAGCAGAGCAATACAGGAGTTAGGGTAGGACTTGAGTTTAGGGTACAGGTGCAGTGTCTCTGGTGCCTGTTAGATTGAAGTGAAGGAAACTGGTGCACTGCCTGAGACACTGGACAGGATCGCTAAGAGCATTTGCCCTGGTGGCTGACTGCCCTATCCTGAAAGAAGAGCCTTTTTTCTTGAAACTGGGCTGTGATTCTTGAGTTGCGAGTTGTACAGCTCCACCGTGGAAACAACAAGAGCCTGCCTGTGAGGCTCAGACGGACACAGGGAGAAGACTCCCCTCTGGTTGGTTGTACAGCGGCTTCAATTTCCCCAAGGACTTCTTCCTTTTTGTCAATAATGTACCCCTTTAGTCGTTCCGTTTTTTTTAGGAGTAGCCCTTTGCAGCTCTTTGTTCTAATTCCTATGGCACTGTGTGGTCCTCCTGGTCACAGATATGATTGATGTTCTAGCCCTCATAAAAGGAAAATGTAAAGGCCAATTGGAAAATGTTTTTATTAGATATGTGCTGTTAGCTATTCTGAAATTGAAATGAATAGTCACTGAAATGCATAGGAGCCCTGAAAATGTTTACTAGATGCTTTTGCTTAGGACTAGGAAAAATGATAATTCTGTTTGTAATAGTGGTCATTACTCTCTCCTGCAATCTGAATATTAATTATGACCCGATGCTTTGCTCCCTTTGTATTCCTGCTTATACCTTATATATACCCGCTTAATGAAATGTTTAGAATGGAAAATGGCCACCTAGCAATGAATTAGGATATTGATAAATTTATGAAAATTAATGTGCAAATATTTTCTGTGTCCCTACTGGATCATAGGAATGTCTTTAGCTCATGCTAAGAGGACTATCTGTTAAAGATTGCAGGGATTTGTTAGCATGAGCTGAAAGCCATTTTGTATTTCTGGCAGCCATCTTGTTTGCCATGTGCTGCCACGTGCTCGCCATGTGTTCTGTCCTCCCTCAGTGTTGACTGCTCTTGTTATCTGCCTAGAAACAAACTATATTTAGCATCTTCCACCTTCGCACATGCTCAGTTGAGCTTGCAGCTGTCCTTGCAGTTGTTCCTAGTCTGTAAATGTCAGGGTGTGTTCACCAGAATTAGCAACTGTTAGCTCCTCCCATTTTGTTGAGCAAGCAGATCTTGCATGCCCATATTAGTCATTTTGCATGCTTACATGAGCCAGGGCTGACTATGTAACCCTAAGCATATATAAGGCCTCTGTTTTCTGTACTCCTTAGACTGCCTCATTCATTTGCTAAGGCTTCTGTGTGATGTATGCTCCCTCACTTGAGGTTATTAAAGATGTTACTTTTATATTTCAGCTTCTGTGCCAATTTGTTCTTTGTTGGTTTAAAAGGACCAAGTATCAGTGAGACCCCTGAGAAGGTTTCTATTTTCTTCACACCCATATTATATAAAGGGCATAGGGCAGGTCCTTTGGGGGAGCAAGAGAAAAAGTCCCTTAAAGGCTGTATTGCAAAGTCAGATGTTCTTGACCTCCCTCACGATTGCACCCCGTATGTGGTAGTTCTTGTAAACATGCCCTAGTTGCGCTAGATGCTATGGAAGGGTTTAATCAACTAAGGAACAAGGTTTCACACTGGATCTCTAGAAAGTAGGGGTAGAGGCACAGTCATACACAGATCAATATGGGTGGTAGAGTGTCCTGGGTGGGCTGTATCCCAAAATCCTGCAATGGGAATTGTATTATGGTTAATTTTAACACCAGTGGGGTGGCAGTGAGAATTTTGGCTTCTTATCAGGTTGCTCTGGACCAAGGGATAAGCCTGTGCTCATTTGTTTTTGTTTTTACAGACTAGGGCGGGTCATGATGGAGAGTGTCCCCTTGGTGTCTCAAGCCCCTAACTCTCTTAAATATGGCATGGGAAGGTATTATCCTTGGTTTTGTGTTCATCCTGCTCAATCAGGTCAAGATCCGTATCCCAGACACCAGGTGAGAATGGCACGTTGTGTGTCAATTTCTGGTGGGGTTCTTTCTGGGGACTTTTTTGCTCTGTTTTACTGCCACCAACAAATTTGAGATATTGGGCTCTTTGGGTGGAGTGGACAAACTGTCTAATCAAGTTTCAGGCTCTGCAAGCTCCACCGAAGCAGCTGAGGAAGAAAGCGTTTCTTCCAATCAAGATTTGGGCTCTGTGAGCTCAATTAGAGTATTTGGGTAAGAAGGTACCCCAGTAGATTTGGAGTCTGGGTTGCTTACTGTTTCTATCTTGGAATTTAGCGGGCCTGGATGCCAAGAAAACAGACCCCAATTTGCTGGACATTATCAAACCCTACCATGTTATGGTTTTCCAGGAAACTTGGTCATTTAGTGGATCCCCTTTTTATCTAATTTTGTCTGCCCTACACTCCCCTCACCCTTTGAGTGTGCCAATGTGGAGCTTTGCATTTTGTTTTCCCTAGTATTAAAGTGTGTGGTTACCAAAGTAGACAGAAACTCTGCCTATGTATGAGATGTGTTTCACTAACCTTTCAGGACATCAACAGTGCCCCTTGCGAAATTTAAAAAGCGGCCGTATCTAATAAAACCTATTTCTCAGTAGGGGGTCAAATTTATTTAAAACATGAACCCCTAAGGATTGTATAATATCATGCACATATGATACTACATGCATGAAATTAGATTTCCAACTAGACACTTTTTTCCATATATCATTTTTATATGTTTTTCCACAGTGCTACTCTGATTTAAAATACGGTGGCCCCCCTCCGGCGTGGTCCTCACTACTGAGTACCTGATAATCACAGGTAATTACAATAAGTAACATGATCAATTTCATGTAGTCCCTTCCCATAACCAATAAGTGGATAGGGCAAATTAATGAATACATGTCTTTTTTCTCTATAAATAGGAGTTTAAGACAAGGTGTAGAAATTGAATACTACCAATCTTTTGAGCCATTACCAATTGAAACAAGGCTTAATCGAATGTACACTTGCAGGTATGCATATTGAACTATTAATTGCTAGCTACCTCTAAAGAGACCCTAGGTCTTAGTTTAAATGGATCTGAATGGATAGCCCTATGCATGTTGATTAGCCGACCACTATGTTAAAGTGAACACGATGTATACTATAGTAAACAAGAATATGTTTGTGCCTTGCCTAAAAAAAGAAGAAACAAAAGCTTTTTGTATCTGTAAAATGTTTTCTAATTGTATGTTCCTTTCCATATAGAATTGTTTTGTCCTGAAGAAGGTGGTATTAATAATACCGAAACGCTGCGTCGACACCTGTAACAACCCTGCTTATTTGCACTTTTTTGTACTGTATGGCTTTTAACTGATGTTATTTTAACAAAATTTTGTGTGGCACTATATTGATGTTTCATTGATTGATTTTAATAATGTGTAATAAATTGTTGAATTTTAATACTGTATCTTGTTTTTAATCTTTTGTAAAATGTGTTTGATACTATGGAGTAGTGTACATCAATCTTAATCTTGTGTTCTGACTTGCTAAGGCTATTCATTGTAGGATCCTTTCAAGAGTTGGATTCTTTGGGGCGCCCCAAGTTTCTCTATGGTTACCAAAGTAGACAGAAACTCTGCCTATGTATGAGATGTGTTTCACTAACCTTTCAGGACAACTCACTGATGTTGATAGTAAATGCATACAATCCTTATGGTATCTTATTACTTTAGATATTATCTCCAATATAAATGCCACTATTGAGAAACTTAAGGAATACCCATAAGTTAGGAATCTGAATATAGCTGCAAAAGGTTCAATAGTGGTTCTGGGAGATTTTAATATTTTTCCTTGTCTTAGACCTTGTTTTTTATTCGAAGACCCTCTTGCAGATGATTACTCTCCACTCTATCACTTTGAACATTCCCCACAGGGGGTTCAGTTAAATAATTTGATCCACTCACAGAACCTGGTTATCCCCGTGCTCAGGTTGCTCCCACCTATCCTGGGAAAGGTACTGAATCCTAGTGGATTTTATTTTAATTCTATTTTGCTTCTCCCCGTTGTGTTTGATTATTCTGTTAAATGGGCTGGCTAGAGCGATTACAATACTTTAATGCTGGGTCTTTCTTATCAGAGCCAGCGCCCTCTTGCCTTATTACCAGCTCCTGAATTGAAGGCTGTCTCAGACCAAGGGAGACAGCTTAGGTGGGCAATTTTTTCCCTGATTTGCACTTTTCAAGCATCATAGTTTAGAGTTGGAGAATTGTCTTAACTATGATTTAAGTCCCAAAGATATTCTTTCATCTTTTTCAGCCCTTTGTGCAGAGGTCAAATCTGCTCTTCTGGCGTTCGTCCCGGGACACTCTTCCTTCATTCTCGGTGGTTCAACCACGATTGTTCAAAGACTTTGGGTGCCCTAAAGGCAGCGCCTAAATAACGGCCAATGGATAGGGCAATGATACAACATCAAAGAACCGTATATAAGAAGGCATTGAAAGATAGAAAGGAGCCCCTTAAGAGTGAAATTTGAGAGGAGTTGGTACATGCTAGTGATAGCAATGATACAGTAGCATTTTGGAAAATCATGAACCATCCCTTTCTGGCAGCAGACGCTTTAGCCGGTTTGGCTGTGGTTATGCCAGAAACTCAATTGTGCGCCCATTTTATCATCTATCTATTCATTGGTAGATGAAGGTCAGAGCCAAAATTTAACGATTGCACAAGAGGAGTCTAAACCATTCTGTCTTTTCTGTTTCGATTCCAGACGTTATTGGTGCCAACAGCTGTCTTGTCGTAAGGCTCCTGCCTCAGACGGTGTTCCTGCAAATCTTTTCAAGGGACATAGTACCAACTGGGTCCCTTATTGACAAATATTTTAAACAATGTGGTTTCTTTTGGTCATTTGCCCTCTTTGTCCCAGCTATCATAGTCCCGGTTTCCAAAAAAGAGGATCCAAAATGGTATAGACCAATTTCACTTATTGACACTACAGTGGAGGTTTTGGGCCAGGTGGTTTTAAAAAGACTGACAGATTGGGCCGAGCTAGAATATCATTTCCAACTGTCAGTATGGGTTCAGACCCAGGTTAAATACCATCTGGCAATGCCAAATCCTCATCTCTTGATTCAGAAATATATGGTTGCCAAGAAGGCTACTTTCTGGGTTTTATGGACATCTCAACAGCTTTTGACCGGGTGAACTGACCAAAGTTGTGGTTACGTTTATTGTCTTTGGGGGTGGAGTCAGCATTAGTCTCTTTTATGGCAGACCTTCACAGGGATATATCGGGCGCTGTTAGAGTTTCAAATGAGGTGCCTGAACCAAGAGCTTTTCCATCACCTGTGGAGTACGACAGGGATGTATCTTGGCCCCCTTTTCATTCATCATCTATATTAGTGGCCTGGAAGCTGCACTAATTGAAGTACATGGAGTCCCTCCTAGGGTAGGGTTGTGAGCAATTCCAGTCCTCCTATATGTGGACTATGCCATCCTTATGTCAAGGACTGCACTAAGGGCCTGATTACGAGTTTGGCGGTCTATACAACAGCCAAAATCACAGTGGAGGTGCGGTAGTGGTGGGGGACCTCTGCACCAGTGGCCCAACTGCTGTATTATGAGTAAGCCTGACAGACTGTGAGAGGATCACCGCAGCCTCTAGGGATCAACGATCCCTGGTGCAGCAGTCATGAAGCCAAAGTATGCTTAGCGGTGCTGCTGCAGCACCACAAAGCATATTACAAGTTTCCTCACTACGACCTTAACCATGGTGGTGAGACCACATTGTTAAGGGTGGCGTTGAGGAACCAGAGGGGGCCCTAGAGGGCCCCCTGGTGCCTCAGGCCCTTGGGATACATGCAGGGGGCGCATGGTGTGCCCCCTGTGTGCATGCACCCCCTTTCCTGTGCGGCTTGGTCTTTACAGACCATGCTGTGCAGGAATGGGTTTTCACATTCCCATTGCGGTGCCTTTTTGAAAAGCACCTCTGTGGGAATGCCAAAGGACTGCCCAATTGACTATGACCAAACTCGTAATCTGACGGACGGTCGATCTCGGCAGGGTGGGAGAAGGTGGTGTGCCACCCCGCTCCTGCACTGCCAAACTCGTAATCAGGCCTTAGGTCCTCAATGCCTTTTATACTCTTACGCATCTTTTATGGAGAGCTTGAATTTGTCTGTAAACTCTGCAAAATCATTCACAAGGATTCTGGGGGTCAAGTCTGTAAAACCGAGGAGTCACTTTTGTCAGAAAGTCAAAAATGCCCAGTTGGGTTCTTTTAACTACCTAGGCATTCTGTTTGATGACAAATCCTGCTGGGGTCTTTCGTTTCATTCAAAGAAGTAGGCCCTGCTAGGCTACGTGGAGCAGTTATGGATTTTAGCTCACAGGTGGGCAGGAAACCTGTAACATCCTTGGTCCATGTGTATAGGATTAAATGCGATTCAGCAATTAGTTATGTCAGCACCTCTGAGGTATCGAGATTCTGATTTGATACAGCTAAAAGAAAACAAGTTTCTCAGGCGTCTCCTGGGTATTCCACTGGTTACCTCTAACTTTGCGGTGCATGAGGAGCTTGGCAATAGTTATATCTTGGACCTTAACAAACTTAGAACTTTATTAAGATGGATCTCGATTTGGCTTCATCGTAAGCCCATACTTAACGGAATGATTATTTAGGACTGCCTTTCCCTAGATAACCATAAGGTTATTGCATGACTAAACTACATAAATCCTGCATTTTCAGCCTCCGATCATCCGAGCCTTTTCACGCAGCCGGAAGGCATTAATTAAGATGATTACCAGAGGGTTAAACTAAATTTTAGAATGTGTTTTTCAGCCAAGCGTCAGGATACCAAGACTGGTAAACTATTGGTTCGGGCTTACTTTTTAATACGGGTAGTCAACTCTTTGGAGCCTTACCTTAACTGGGTGAAAAATATCTACCATCAACATCTTCTATCCAGGCTTAGGATGAACGAGTTTTGCCCACTGGTAAGTTTTCCTAAAGGCTGGGTGGCAGGTGGCATTTAAGGTGCCTGTGATGGTTTGTCAGGGCAGTCCTTGTTGCATGTGATTATGTTTTGCAATTTTTACACTCTGCCTAGAGAAAAGTGCTTGATTCTGATCAAGTAGTACCTGCAGATAGACCGCCTCGCGTTTTATACATTGTGCACTGTGAAATGATACCTGCTGTTAGTCTTACTCGCCTCCTACTTTTTTTTCGCACTGTGCGGTATGTAAAATGCATGCATTTGTTTTATTGTGTTTTATATCTTTTATGGTTATTTATTTAACGGAATAAAGACATTTTCTTTTTCTTCACGTCATCTCTAGTGGGGACACTTCTGGATGGAAAAAACACAACAAGCTATTTTGGACAGATTCTTATGGCCAGGCATTCTTCAACAAGTACAGAAGTACCCTTGCCAGTTATAGAAGTGCCTTTTACTCAGGTGGGGATGGATATCATGGACACTCTATTACCCTCCAAAAGTGATTGTAGGTACGTACTTGTACTTGCTGATTCCACCACACATTTCTCTAAGGATTATGCCTTACGCCACCCCAAAACCATGAACGTAGCCAAAGCAATAATTGATGTGTTTGCAAGGATAGGTTTCCTAAAGGAAACCCTAATAGATTAGGGTACTCCATTTGTCTCCAGAATTATGCAACAAGTATGCCGTATGTTGGGAATAACCCAAACATCCACTGTGGCCTAGCATCCCCAAACAGATTGTATTGTCGAGGGATACAAAGCTATGCTGAAGAGCATTCTTAAGAATCTATTGGATCTCGAGACAGGACAATGGGAAGCCATGTTACCTTTGGCTTTGCTTGCTATATGTAGCAACATCCAAAAGAGTACAGGCTATTCTCCTTTCGAGCTCTTATATGGTCGCCAACCCCATTCTCTGCTAGGCAGGGCTAAGGAAGGATGGGGAAGCGAGGGGGATGGGACAAGACCCTTGCCAGAATGTGTAGCCAGGTTAGGAGTATTGTTAATACAAACCTGGAACAAGACCAAATGTTGCAAAAAGGGCAATATGAAAAAAGACTAAGAAAAAGCTTTCAATATAGGAGACCATGTTTTAACAAGCATTGGCAATGCAATAGGTCTCGGATTTATTTGAGTTAGAGCTAATGGCATTGTAATTGGCAATGTCTTTTCGCCATGTGTTATGGAGTGTATGCATGTGGTGTGTAGTGGAATTATGTGGGTTGGATTGGAATTGTAGCAATAGTGGCATGCTGCGCTTTAGATGACTATGTTTAAAAGTAAAGTGCGCCATACTGCGAATGCTACAATAGTTAATTGTGGATGCGTTAACAATTGATGTGTGTACTGATGGCTGGTGGTGTGTGTGCCTGTAGAAATTGTGCACTGATGGCTGGTGGTGTGTGTGCCTGGTGGAAGTGTGCACTGCCGGCTGGTGGTGTGTGTGTGCCTGGTGGAAGCGTGCAGTGATGGCTGGTGGTGTGTGTCTGGTGAAAGCGTGCACTGATGGCTGGTGGTGTGTGTATGCCTGGTGAAAGCGTGCACTGATGGCTGGTGGTGTGTGTGTGCCTGGTGAAAGCGCGCAGTGACGGCTGGTGGTGTGTGTGTGCCTGGTGAAAGCGTGCACTGACGTCTGGTAGTGTGTGCCTGGTGGAAGCGTGCACTGACGGCTGGTGGTGTTTGTGCCTAGTGAAAGCGTGCACTGACAGCGGGTGGTGTTTGTGCCCGGTGAAAGCGTGCACTGACGGCTGGTGGTGTTTGTGCCTGGAGAAAGCGTGCACTGACAACTGATGGTGTCTGTGCCTTTGAAAGTGTGCACTGAGTGTGAGTGGTCGTATGTGTGTGTGGTTGTGTGTAGTTGTGTGTGTGGTTGTGTGTGTGAGTAGTTGTATGTGTGTGTGTATGTGTGTGTGGTTGTGTGTGGTTGTGTGTGTGGTTGTGTGTGTGTTGTGTTTGTGGTTGTGCGGTTGTGTGTGTGGTTGTAGTTGTATGTGTGTGGTTGTGTGTGTGCTTGTGGTTGTGTGTGTGGTTGTGTGTGTACTGGTGGTTGTGTGTGTGGTTGTGTGTGTACTGGTGGTTGTGTGTGTGGTTGTGTGTGTGTGGTTGTGTGTGTGTGGTACCCCACAACCACACTTAAGGGCCAGATGTAGGTAGCCAAATACCGGTCGGTAACGGCCGAATTCGTCCGTTACCGACCGGTATTTGGCTTTTGAGATGTAGGTGGGTAGTTATTTACAGAATCGGTATATTTACCGATTCGGTAAATTCACCACTTCGGTATTTTACCTAATCGGTAAACATAACGATTCTGTAAATCCATATGTAGGTGACACTCCTAAGAGTGCCACAGGCCCGTAAGAGTCGGTATTTTACCACCCAATCCTATTGGGTGGTAAAATACCGAATTCAGGTGTGCATGCACATCTGTGCATGCACACCTGTGCAATGTGACACACAGACATGCCCTTAGGGCATGTATGTGTGCCACATGTCACACTAGCCTGTACTTGGGGTGCTAGAGGGTGTCAAAGTGACACCCCCTGCACCCTTGCAGGATTCGGTATTTACCGATTCTGTAAATACCGATTCTGTATTTCCCATTGATTCCTATGGGCTTCATATGGAATCCCAAATGGATCAAAAAAAAAAAAGAAGCCCGCGAGTGGGCACGCATATGTCGCCGCGATAATTGAAGACATATGGCCTCTGGTGCTCGTAACAGACACCAATATGGCCTCTGGTGCTCGTAACAGACACCAATAGGCCATGGGCGGACCTACGCGACCACCCATGGCCTATTGCGTGTTCTGTTTTAAAAGTACACGCACACAAAGGGCAATGAAAATGGACCTAGGAAATAACATGCACAAGCTGCGTGGAATTTCCAGGTCCATTTTCAAACCCCCCCAGAAAAGGACTCTGGCTGCGCGACACTGCTGCGCAGTGTACGCTAGCCCGATACCTAAAAATGATGTCTTTATTCGACCACAAGTTGCTAGGCAATGGCAAGTCCCTTACACAGTACTTGCAAACGTTACCCATTACCTATTGCATAGAGGTGGACTTCAGTAGAAAATCCTCACAGATTTACCACATTAACCCCCTGAATAAATGGGAAGTCTCGATACCAGTGTTTACAGAAGTAACCCCAGAGGAAATCCCAAACTTTCTACAGAGTGTAGAACCAGACTTTTCCCCTCCTTTTCGGCAGGAGTTCATACAAAGGTTACACTCCCGTCCCCGGGTATTTTCCCTTCTACCAAGTAGGACTACAGTAGTCGAACACTCTATGCATACTCCTCCAGGGACAGCATTGAGATTGCGGTTGAGGCCCTATCGCATACCAGAAACTCGAAAGGAGATCATAAACAATGAAATGAAACAAATGCTTTAAATGGGTGTTGTTGAGCCATCGAACAGTGAGCGGAATTCCCTGATCTTACTGGTGCCAAAACCAGATGTGTCTGTCTTATCGATTTTAGAGAGGTGAATAAGATCTTCCAGTTTGATACCTACCCCCTTCCCCGAGTCGATGAGATGGTAGAGAGGTTAGGGGAGGCACAGTACATCAGCACCCTTGACCTTTGTAAAGGGTATTGGTAGGTGCTCCTCAAGACTCAAGATAGAGAGAAAACACATTTTTATCACCAAGAGGATTGTATCTTTTCAAGGTTTTACCTTTTGGGCTCCAGCTACGTTTCAGCATCTAATTAATACAATCCTTCAACCCCAAACCCAGTACTCTGCTGCATATATAGATAATATCGTCATAATCAGCAATACTTAGAGTGAAAACCTTAAACACTTGCAAGCGGTGCTACACTCATTGGACTCCAGTGTATTGAAGGTCAATCCAAAAAAGAGTTTGGTGGCCGTCAAAAAAGGTGAAATATCTGGAATACTTCTTAGGAGAGGAACACATCAGACCTCAGGCAGAAAAGGTTACCGATATTTCCAGGCTAACCATACCTAGTAAAAAAAGGAAATTGCAACCATTTTATGCCTCTTGGACTATTAGAGGCGCTTTATACCCTGTTTTTTTACAGATAGCATCCCCTTTGACAGATCTGATTTTTTTTTATCAAAAACCGAAATGGAGTTATAACATTTTTCACCCCAAGTGTTAGATGCATTCAATTTCATTAAGTAGACCCTTTTGTCAGAACCAGTTTTAATCAGTCCTTACTATACAAAACATGTTATAGTTCAAACTGATGCCTTGGATGTGGGCCTAGGAGCCGTATTGTCCCAACAGGAATGAAAAGGGAAAACGCCCTATAACCTACATCAGTCGGTAACTGTTCCCTAGGGAATATAAGAACTGAGTCATTGAGAGAAAATCCATAGCCATGAAATGGGCCATTAATACTTTGTGCTATTACCTGGAGGGCCATGAGTTCACCCTCTTCACAGACCATGCCCCACTGGAATGGGGTTTCTAGCCTCACAACCATTCCGCTTCCAAACCCTTCATTAACAAGCATTGAAAATGCAATAGGTCTCACCCTCGTTTAAGTTAACCCCTGCTCGTGTGCTGATGACGGCTGGGGTTCGTCACGGTCCCGCCCTGTTCGTGCGGCTGCCGCACACGGGGAGAATCGCGGCCACACGGAAGGGGTTAAAATAATTCTGTTTGTAATTAGGTGGTTTCTTAGCTTTGCTTTTATTACTGTTTTTCAAACTTTCATGGACATAACATGCATATGTATGCATATATGTATATGTATGCATGTATTTATATAGATATGCAGATGTATATATATGTATGTATATACATATATACATATATATAAATGCATATGCATATATATATACATAACCTATTCACATTTTACATTATGGACATAAAAAGAGGCTTCCGTGACACAGTGAGTCAAAACATCATCTTATACCTTTTTAAAAGCATTGCTCAAGATATACTTTCATTTATTTACAGTAATCCATCTCCTTACCTGATATTCAAGTGGCAGCGTTTTTTTACATTAGTTGAATCGAAAATTTCATGCAAGCGGTTTTCAATAACCGATTTTACCATGCACATAATACATTTTTTATTGGCAACTTTGCGTGACCTTCTAATGCTAAAAGCCCCTTAATTCTGCATTTTCTGCGGATTATCCGTCATCCCACAATATCACGAGACCTCTGAACATACTTTTATGTGATTAAGCCGTGTATCAGAAAATCTCACTGTGTCGTATTTGTACTATCTTACCATGTATTGCTGTTTTGCCTACTCTCATTGTCTGGATTGTATTCTATCTAGGGGCAACTCTGGAAGTCTAAAATCTCTTCCTTCATTTCCTCAGGTGTACTGCCAGTTCTTCACTCTTATTTATCCCTCTGGTGCTTTTGTCTCAAGATCAATGATATATCGGGACTCTAGTCTCCGCAACTTCCGTATCCGATCCCCACCTCTTGGATCTACCGGTACATGATCTAAAGCAAAGTATTGCAAGAGTTCCCTATTGCTGTTATGCTTTATGGCGAAGTGTCTGGCCACTGGGTAATGGAAGTCTTTGTTCACAATTGCACGCTGAAAGAACAAGGAGCGAAACATATATATAGTAGTACCAAATCTAGGCAGGAACTAATTTTCCCTCCCAAAGATAACAAAAGTTCTGTGATTTGCGAACGGCAACCACCTAGACTTATCACGGGATACAACAGGTACCACATGAATCTCCGCAAGATCCTTAGGAGACACTTGCCGCTGGTACGGAATGACCCAACCATTGGCCAGGCGATGGGTAATACACCACTGGTAACCTATAGAAAAGCCAAATCAATGCGAAGCCAGTTGGTTTGCAATGCTCCAGCCATAAAAAAGACCTGCAATTGGTTACAAAACCAGAAAGGTTTCAAGAAATGCAGCAAATGCAAAGCGTGCAACCATGGCATCAATACAACTGATGTCATTGTACCCTTCAGACAAAAACCGTACACCATCAGAGCGCAGTATTCGTGCAAAACAAAATACGCGGTGTACGTGTTGATGTGTGTATGTGGCAAAAGATACGTGGGCTCTACCATTCACCCTGCACATGTCAGAATCCTACAACATCTTAGGGCAATAGCAAACAAAGACCCAACATACCCAGTAGCCAGGCACATTAATCAGCTACATGGAGGGAATGCCCAAAGCCTATCATACTACGTCATCGATAGCGTACCCAGAAACACAAGAGCGGGCAATCGTAAACTGACTTTACGTCGCCTGGAGTCCAGATATATAATCCTTCTGAACTCTAAAATCCCGTTCGGTTTGAACGCGGATGAAGCCCTGAACGTACATCTGCAACCAGTCTGTACTGTCTCTTTCTGAATACCCATTCTTAACATCTGCAGTTCTAACTACAATTTTATTACCCTATATCACAAACACATAGGGACACCACAATCACCTCTCCTTTAATTCACCATTTCACTTCACTTATGTTCACCATTATTCACCACCCACTTTATAAGGCACATTGTACAAGTCCTTAGCAATTTACTCCACTAGGAGACGAGATGTGTCCATTGCGCAATGTTCTGGTGCAGGAACCATAAGGAAGTATGGCCAATATGTCATAAGCACAGGCCGTGGGATACTCAGACATGCGCATCACCGTAGGATGTTATCAGTAATTTTATATAACATTGTGCGCAAGAAAACTAGCAGGAATATGTTCACTCCAATTGTATATGCCGCAAAAATATGTTATATAGTTTGATTTCAAACAAATGCTATTTGATGCTCATATCTTAAGAGTATCAACTGAATGCAGTAGTGAGCATGCTTTACCAGTGAGCTTAGACTCGGGAGCGCCAACTCCATTTACGACTAACTGCAGGCGCACGCACCAATGTCCAAATGGCCACCGGGCCGGTAATTGACTGCAATGTGTTTATCAGCCACAAAAACTTTAGGCGCAATGGAGTATGCCACTGACAATGCAACACGTACTAAGTTTAACTTGTAAACAGTGTGGGTGCACGTTTTAGATAAAGTATAGTGTTCTCAGTGTCAAGAATACAGGGGTGTGAATTTACAAATATCTAGTTTACCAGAGATGTTTTATAAAACTGTGATTCCTATATCCTTTTAAAAGTTTCAATAACAAGAGTGTAAAAAGACTGCCATGATGGAAGAATGTGCAAGTCATGAACTCTTCTATGTCCGTCCATGAGGGTTATATGCCTGTAACCATGACAACCCTTAGCCTATTGAAACTCATGTAACATTTGAATGCCCATGTGAATGTGTAACATATATGTATATATAGTTTAACACAATGTTAATGCAGATGTAGTGAACAAGGCGGGAGCAAGCCGCCGAAACGCGTCTAAGCAGCAACTGAACAATTAAAATCGTTTGGATTATGATTCACGGAGTCAGCGCCTTATTTTTTTTCCATAACAGATTTTATTTCGTTGAAATAGCATATAATCAGGTCACCGTCCCCTATGGATCAGGGGTCCAATGAACAAGCAGGCAATCAATAAACAACAGCAGTGCAATCAACATTTTCAAAGGAAAGGATCCCCACCAACTCCCCCCTCCCTACTCCCACCCTGGCCCTCCCCTCCCGGATCCCCCCCCCCCCCCCCCCGGCACAGTGTTCGTATGATTCAAAGCATTAGTTCTTGGAGTCGCAATCAGTGTGTTGGCCCCTTCACCCAGAGTCAATCGGTAAGTGGTCCACATCGGAGTCCCGCTGCACTGGCGGTTCCAGCCAGAGCCCTCTATATTCAGCCCAGCGCTGCCATATTTTAAAGTGCTTTCGGGGGCACACCCTGGCCTCAAAGACCGGACGTTCCAGCCCCATGGTAAAGTCCAACCCTCTCTTCCACACCTCCAGCACAGGAGCCCGGGGGTCTTTCCAGGCACGAGCCACATCCCGCTTGGCTACTGTAAGGCCCAGGAGTAGCAGGTGGCGTTTGTAGATATTCCCTCCCACTTGTTCCATTACGTGAAGGAGACCCAGTTTAGGGGAGCGGGGGAGGTCCCAGCCCAGCACCTCAGACAGGCAGTCCCACACACCCGACCAGAACCGCGTCAGCCGCACACATGACCACACTGTATGTAAGAACGTTCCAACCGTGCTACCACATCTCAGACACTCAGGGGAAGCAATCAGGCCAGCTCGCCACAGCCGTTCTCTGGTGTAGTACGCACGATGCAAATATTTAAACTGAATAAATCTCAGTCGCACCGCAACAGCCGCCCCTCGTGGCGCCTCTAAGGCCTCCCTCCAGTCATCCTCGTCTAAGGCACCAATATCTTCCTCCCATGCCTTGCGTAGCTTATCTAGTGAGGCAGAGCAGTGCGTGACCAGAGTTTGATATATATTGGAGATTTTCTTGTCCCCCAGTTCCCCCATAAAGACCTTGGCTTCCACAGGACTAAATTCGGGCAGTTTGTCCAGTCCTAACAGCGAGGGGGACAGAGCGTGGCGGAATTGTAGGTATTTATAAAATTGGGTCTGCGGCATATCGTATTCATCCCGCAGAGCCTGAAAGTCAGCGCCTTATTTTGACGGAAAGTTTGGTTTGTTACAATACGAAGGGTTTATTGTCCTGGAAACCCTACGCTGACCCTCCTCGATCTGGATGCGCTGTGTCTTCAAGGACAATCGTGTGGTTTAACTTTTGGAAAAAGAGACACAGCGCCCCCCCGGAACCGTCACTAAAAGGACCCGAGTAACCTGTGAAACCAGCACAAGACTGACTGTCTGGGAGTCTGCGATCGCTGGAGAGTAATCGGAGACTGTCAGGTAAGACAGCAGGTGCTGGGATTAGCAGGGAGTGGGCAAATAACGTTGGTTCATGGGAGAGGCAGCCCGATAGTGAGAAGTAAAAGTCACACGGGAAAGTGAATCTTTGCAAATAATTATTAATTACAAAGGCTCAGCATCGCTGCAGAATGGGAAAGGGGGAGAGAAGAGGCAGCACTGGATGTATTCACAGACACAGACACGGGTAAAAACAGAGCAACAGCGCAACCGCATGTACCTGAAAAAGATGACACTAAGAAATTACTTGCAGAATTGGAAAAACTCCGAAAGAAGGAAGTAGCGAAATGGTGGGAAGTGAAATCGCTCACCAGATATCTCGATGTTGGGCGAGTACCCAGGGGACTAAGAGTTCTGGTGGCCCCTACATACGAAGACCCCGACCCTGAAATGCTCCAGATGTGGGCTGATAACAGCGCACAATCATCACAAAACATGTTCAAAATCCTGGTTCAATTTGCGGCAAGCGACAGAGCCAAAATGATAATACGAATTGAGGAAATATTGAAGGAATTGGACACTAAAGAGAACAAAGATGAAATCGCAAATAGCATGAAAGAAATAACGGCGAGAATTGTAAAACATGAAAATGACATTAAAGAAAGAAAGGCTATAAAGTTTCAGAGAGATCGTACGGATTACATGGATGGGAGAATATACACGTTTGCTAGAAAGTATGACCAAATAAGACGCCAAATACCAGCAACAGCTACCGGTGACCAGAGGGCTGGAACAGAACAGAGCGAAAACGAAGTGAGCTCTGAATATGAAACCGATGCAGAAAGCAACCACAGCGCAGGAGCCACTGGTCCCGCACCCACTCCGGTACAAGAACTGGCTTTTTTACGGATGCAGCGCCTCAGATCGCTGCGACCGCGACTCCCGTCGAGACAAGATGGAGGAGGGGGCCAATCGACTCAAAAGCAACAACAAAAAGCAGGCGGAGAAAAAACAGACGGTGGGGAAAAACAAACACAAAAGCAAACAAAACAGCAATACAGACGCAACAAACGACGTTGATGGAAGGGGACAACACAGTAATCAACCTAACTAACCATGAGCTATCGCCACAGGAACTTGAAATTTTATCATTGGGCCTTACTTACTGTAGTAATATTAACTTTGACTACGCCCATACTCGCATAGATCTGTTTCTTTATGTCCGAAAATTAAAATTACAAAAATATTTTTTCAATCAAGGCCAGCACGCAATGGAGACACAAGAACCGTGTGAACAGGAACAGATCCTGAGCGTGGCAAACATGGAGGCACTACAGGATCTACTAGACCTTGAACAACAAAATGAAACTGCTCTTATCACACCAAGTGGAGCGGCCGCAAACTCGGAGATAAATATCTACCAAACAGTCAAAACTGGTTTCAAACCAAAATCAGTTTTCATGCCAATAATGCCTAAAGATGGACTAGACCTTTTTTCGGATTGTGTGATAAAAGATCTCAAAGAACTATCTATCAAAAGTACTAAAGAGGGAGCAGCACACAATGGAGACCAAATGAGAAAGTACAACAACCTAATGGAGAAAATCAAAGCGAGATCTGACATTGTGGTGAGATGGTCAGATAAGGGGGGCAACATAGTCCTATGGCCACTTGGGATGTACAACCTGGAGGCACTCACACAGCTCCAAGACCGTGAATGTTACATGAGAATAAGTCCAACACACATCAGTGGTATACAAGAAAAATACCACAACGAGCTATACAAGTGGAAAGGCATGGGATTGTTGAGTAAACATGAGTTTGAGTTCCTGAAGAATGACTATCCAGTAACTCCCCAACTATACTTAATCCCCAAAATCCACAAAAACGACAAAGTTCCCCCTGGTAGACCAATCATATCAGCAATAGGGAGCCTCCTTGAAAGAACCAGTGTATTTATAGACCATTTCCTACAGCCACAAGTAAGGGAATTACCTGCATATATCAAAGACACTGGGGACTTTTTAGCTAAAATCTAAGATGTAGAATGGAAAGAGAATTACCTATTCATGACTCTGGATGTACAATCTCTGTACACAAGTATCAGGCACAAGGATGGCCTCAACGCCCTCAAACACTATCTTGGAAAAAGGCCAATAAACTTATACAAACACACCTGCATGCTACTTGAAATGACAGAATGGTGCCTAACCAACAACACCTTCATATTCGACAGACTACATTACAAACAAATTCAGGGATCAGCTATGGGCACTTGCTTCTCCCCCAGCTATGCGAATCTGCATATGGGCTGGTGGGAGGAGCAGGTACTGCAAATAATTCACGCAGAAATCATGACCAACAACATTATGGTGTATAAACGGTTCATTGATGACATTTTTATTTTGTGGCAGGGCAGCCCTGAGAGTGCAGAACAATTTGCTTGTGAATTGAATGAAAATGCTGTAAATTTAAAATTCACATGTAACATTAGCCTCACCACCGTACAGTTCCTTGACTTAGAGCTATTTGTCCTAAACAACAGAATACAGAAACGCGCATACCGCAAACCTACAGCAGGCAATGCCCTCCTACACGCGCAAAGTTTTCATCCTACACCTTTGAAACAATCTATCCCATATGCTGAATGCCTAAGGATGACTCGTAACTGTAGTACCCCAGAAGATTTGACAAAAGCCAAAAAGAATCTCTTCACTAGGCTCAAGAACAGGGGGTACACTGACAAAACGTGTAGGAGAGCAGAAATCAAATGTAGTACCAAATCTAGGCAGGAACTCATTTTCCCTCCCAAAGATAACAAAAGTTCTGTGATTTGCGAACGGCAGCCACCTAGACTTATCACGGGATACAACAGGTACCACATGAATCTCCGCAAGATCCTTAGGAGACACTGGCCGCTGGTACGGAATGACCCAACCATTGGCCAGGCGGTGGGTAATACACCACTGGTAACCTATAGAAAAGCCAAATCAATGTGAAGCCAGTTGGTTTGCAATGCTCCAGCCATAAAAAAGACCTGCAATTGGTTACAAAACCAGAAAGGTTTCAAGAAATGCAGCAAATGCAAAGCGTGCAACCATGGCATCAATACAACTGATGTCATTGTACCCTTCAGACAAAAACCGTACACCATCAGAGCGCAGTATTCGTGCAAAACAGAATACGCGGTGTACGTGTTGATGTGTGTATGTGGCAAAAGATACGTGGGCTCTACCATTCACCCTGCACATGTCAGAATCCTACAACATCTTAGGGCAATAGCAAACAAAGACCCAACATACCCAGTAGCCAGGCACATTAATCAGCTACATGGAGGGAATGCCCAAAGCCTATCATACTACGTCATCGATAGCGTACCCAGAAACACAAGAGGGGGCAATCGTAAACTGACTTTACGTCGCCTGGAGTCCAGATATATAATCCTTCTGAACTCTAAAATCCTGTTCGGTTTGAACGCGGATGAAGCCCTGAACGTACATCTGTAACCAGTCTGTACTGTCTCTTTCCTGAATACCCATTCTTAACATCTGCAGTTCTAACTACAATTTTATTACCCTATATCACAAACACATAGGGACACCACAATCACCTCTCCTTTAATTCACCATTTCACTTCACTTATGATCACCATTATTCACCACCCACTTTATAAGGCACATTGTACGAGTCCTTAGCAATTTACTCCACTAGGAGACGAGATGTGTCCATTGCGCAATGTTCTGGTGCAGGAACCATAAGGAAGTATGGCCAATATGTCATAAGCACAGGCCGTGGGATACTCAGACATGCGCATCACCGTAGGATGTTATCAGTAATTTTATATAACATTGTGCGCAAGAATACTAGCAGGAATATGTTCACTCCAATTGTATATGCCGCAAAAATATGTTATATAGTTTGATTTCAAACAAATGCTATTTGATGCTCATATCTTAAGAGTATCAACTGAATGCAGTAGTGAGCATGCTTTACCAGTGGGCTTAGACTCGGGAGCGCCAACTCCATTTACGACTAACTGCAGGCGCACGCACCAATGTCCAAATGGCCACAGGGCCGGTAATTGACTGCAATGTGTTTATCAGCCACAAAAACTTTAGGCGCAATGGAGTATGCCACTGACAATGCAACACGTACCAAGTTTAACTTGTAAACAGTGTGGGTGCACGTTTTAGA
Source organism: Lissotriton helveticus (assembly GCF_964261635.1). NCBI lineage: Eukaryota > Metazoa > Chordata > Amphibia > Caudata > Salamandridae > Lissotriton > Lissotriton helveticus. The sequence continues at coordinate 1,351,352,651 of NC_136059.1, read as the reverse complement.
TAAAGTATAGTGTTCTCAGTGTCAAGAATACACGGGTGTGAATTTACAAATATCTAGTTTACCAGAGATGTTTTATAAAACTGTGATTCCTATATCCTTTTAAAAGTTTCAATAACAAGAGTGTAAAAAGACTGCCATGATGGAAGAATGTGCAAGTCATGAACTCTTCTATGTCCGTCCATGAGGGTTATATGCCTGTAACCGTGACAACCCTTAGCCTATTGAAACTCATGTAACATTTGAATGCTCATGTGAATGTGTAACATATATGTATATATAGTTTAACACAATGTTAATGCAGATGTAGTGAACAAGGCGGGAGCAAGCCGCCGAAACGCGTCTAAGCAGCAACTGAACAATTAAAATCGTTTGGATTATGATTCACGGAGTCAGCGCCTTATTTTGACGGAAAGTTTGGTTTGTTACAATACGAAGGGTTTATTGTCCTGGAAACCCTACGCTGACCCTCCTCGATCTGGATGCGCTGTGTCTTCAAGGACAATCGTGTGGTTTAACTTTTGGAAAAAGAGACACAGCGCCCCCCGGAACCGTCACTAAAAGGACCCGAGGAACCTGTGAAACCAGCACAAGACTGACTGTCTGGGAGTCTGCAATCGCTGGAGAGTAATCGGAGACTGTCAGGTAAGACGGCACGTGCTGGGATTAGCAGGGAGCGGGCAAATAACGTTGGTTCATGGGAGAGGCAGCCCGATAGTGAGAAGTAAAAGTCACACGGGCAGTGAATCTTTGCAAATAATTATTAATTACAAAGGCTCAGCATGGCTGCGGAATGGGAAAGGGGAAGAGAAGAGGCAGCACTGGATGTATTCACAGACACAGACACGGGTAAAAACAGAGCAACAGCGCAACCGCATGTAACTGAAAAAGATGACACTAAGAAATTACTTGCAGAATTGGAAAAACTCAGAAAGAAGGAAGTAGCGAAATGGTGGGAAGTGAAATCGCTCACCAGATATCTCGATGTTGGGCGAGTACCCAGGGGACTAAGAGTTCTGGTGGCCCCTACATACGAAGACCCCGACCCTGAAATGCTCCAGATGTGGGCTGATAACAGCGCACAATCATCACAAAACATGTTCAAAATCCTGGTTCAATTTGCGGCAAGCGACAGAGCCAAAATGATAATACGAATTGAGGAAATATTGAAGGAATTGGACACTAAAGAGAACAAAGATGAAATCGCAAATGGCATGAAAGAAATAACGGCGAGAATTGTAAAACATGAAAATGACATTAAAGAAAGAAAGGCTATAAAGTTTCAGAGAGATCGTAAGGATTACATGGATGGGAGAATATACACGTTTGCTAGAAAGTATGACCAAATAAGACACCAAATACCAGCAACAGCTACCGGTGACCAGAGGGCTGGAACAGAACAGAGCGAAAACGAAGTGAGCTCTGAATATGAAACCGATGCAGAAAGCAACCACAGCGCAGGAGCCACTGGTCCCGCACTGGTATAAGAACTGGCTTTTTTACGGATGCAGCGCCTCAGATCGCTGCGATCGCGACTCCCATCGAGACAAGATGGAGGAGGGGGCCAATCGACTCAAAAGCAACAACAAAAAGCAGGCGGAGAAAAAACAGACGGTGGGGAAAAACAAACCCAAAAGCAAACAAAACAGCAATACAGACGCAACAAACGACGTTGATGGAAGGGGACAACACAGTAATCAACCTAACTAACCATGAGCTATCGCCACAGGAACTTGAAATTTTATCATTGGGCCTTACTTACTGTAGTAATATTAACTTTGACTACGCCCAAACTCGCATAGATCTGTTTCTTTATGTCCGAAAATTAAAATTACAAAAAAATGTTTTCAATCAAGGCCAGCACGCAATGGGGACACAAGAACCATGTGAACAGGAACAGATCCTGAGCGTGGCAAACATGGAGGCACTACAGGATCTACTAGACCTTGAACAACAAAATGAAACTGCTCTTATCACACCAAGTGGAGCGGCCGCAAACTCGGAGATAAATATCTACCAAACAGTCAAAACTGGTTTCAAACCAAAATCAGTTTTCATGCCAATAATGCCTAAAGATGGACTAGACCTTTTTTCGGATTGTGTGATAAAAGATCTTAAAGAACTATCTATCAAAAGTACTAAAGAGGGAGCAGCACACAATGAAGACCAAATGAGAAAGTACAACAACCTAATGGAGAAAATCAAAGCGAGATCTGACATTGTGGTGAGATGGTCAGATAAGAGGGGCAACATAGTCCTATGGCCACTTGAGATTTACAACCTGGAGGCACTCACACAGCTCCAAGACTGTGAATGCTACATGAGAATAAGTCCAACACACATCATTGGTATACAAGAAAAATACCACAACGAGCTATACTGAGGTACTGGGTTTTTCAGAACCGGTACTGATCCGGTAACCCAGCGGTGCCAGGGTACACCCAAAGACCTCGAGTTCTTCCTGATTTAGACCACAGAAACTCAGAGTCTTCTAGGTGAAGTCAAAGATCGATTTTATTGGCTGCAACCAAGGTAACAAGCGTCCTAGAAGTACAACACACAGTAAGTATGTTCTCAGGAGACTGCCGCAATTCAGCTTCTCTTTTTATGCAAAATAATAAGCTTCAGGCAAACATTCCTAGATTTTCAGGATACTATTCACATATTTCGAACACAAATAAGTAACAGAGTTATGATGACAAGCTCACATTTCGGTTGTCCATTCCATAATGAATTGCCCGGCAAGGTCCGGCATTTCCATCAGATATCGGTGTTCCCCCAATAAAACGAGCACGTCCCCATCATAAAACAAGTCAGAGAAAAAGAGTGGGGCCAGGTGTGGGCAAGATTCGGCAGGGTGTGTGTGTGATGAAAGGGTTTTATGGCCGGTTGCGCCTAGATGCTATCTCAACCGGCCACTGGGAGAGGAAGTGACCAAACGGGTTTGGCCTGGGGCGATGGTTCCAACCTGCCCAGGTTACAGGAGAGTCAATCAAGGAGTACGTGTCCTTTCGATGTTGAATTAAGCCTATGTGAAGGGCAACACACAAAATGGCTGCCATATATAAAATGGAAGCCAAGGGTTCAAGGTACAAGTGACGATTTCGAGGTGAAACCATCACTCGAATGCGACGAAAATGCTTGTGCATAATGTACTCGTCATTCTCGGTCTTTTGATACCCAACTCGTCATGGTACGACAAAGTTTTATTCTCGAGTCCAGAATTGTTACATGAGTTCGGGATTTTCAGTACTACAAACCCTCCTTTTGCCCTTACATAGGCAATTTAACCTAATCTCATGCTAATCTGAGTCTAGGTCGATATTCCTAAAGTCATTGAGATGTTGCTGTAACATCATCCTAGTACTTAGCTCGTCTCTGGATACAGGTTTCCTTACACATGATGTGACACAGAGGCCACATATTGCAGGAGCTTACTGCACGCACAGACAGAACAGGAAAAGGATGGCCAAGACCATCCCAATGACCATCAGAATTTTCCATCCCCAGCCGGATATCAGTTCCCAGAACCACCCCATTAATGACCAATCTCCTTTATCCACATGAATAGATTCGGAAATCTTATGCAGTTTGGAGATGGCCTGGTACACTGTTGGAGCGTTATCTGGGATGAAAACGCAGCAGCTCGATTGGATCAATCTACATACCCCACCTCGGTCTGCAAGTATGACATCTAAAGCAACCCTGTTCTGAAGGGTCATAAGACGATCCGACTGGAGCTCAGCAGTCAAGTTTCTAAGGGCACCAGCAGTTTCAATCACGGTGGACTCAACTACCCTTGTCAATTGCCTTATGTTCCTGCTGTTTACCATGGGTCCCCAGAACGGCAGAAAACCTCTTGCAAAGTCCCCAAATTCTTGACCTGCAGTGTCTTCTTTACTCAAGACACCTCTAACTATTCTTGTCCTGTGGTAATCCGCCGCTGCTGTGTAGGTGGGAGGCAACAGGAAGGAAACAAAACATGAGCCCGAGAAGTCAGGGGGCAACCATGTATAGGCTCTATCATGACAGATGAAATAAGTACCCTTAGCTGCTAAAAACGCAGGGGAAGTCTGAGACCCAAAAACATATGTTTCTGTACAGACACTTTTCCCTAACTGAGCTCTGGGATTATTGCCAATACCTTGCAGACACAGGTTGCCCTGATAGGGTACGATCCAGATCGGGGAAGACCTCTTCGCTTGCTGTTTCTCACTTAAAGTAACTCCATATCCGGTCACGTTCCAACCTACATATGCAAATATCTCATCTTCCGGGGTATTTTCATAAGAAATTACTTCCTTAATCATGTCAACTATACCTTTGACTAGGGCGCTAGTCTTGAGGTTGTCTTTTACAGAACGTAGGGGTTGGACTTCTCGTGCATATATGCACATCGTTCTGTATGCCCACACAGAGCCATTACGACTGAAAGGCAGGACTAGATAAGGGATACCTTTATCCGTAGTGTGAGGCATAAGGCCGCAAACCCAACAGTTAGTTGTGTTCATTACTAGCTGGTGCAGGAGCTGAACGAAGGAGTTATTAATGAACTCTAATCTTCTATTGGATTCATGGTCAGGAAGGGAGTGGAAAGAATGAGAGGAAACAGTAGGAGGAGGAGGTGTAGGGGATGTAGGTGGTGCGAATGTTACATGAAAGGAGAATAAAACATATCCTATTAAAAATATCATTACACTGAATATCATGAAAATGCACAAAATTAAAAAACTTTTCTTTGTCATCACTCTACATAATTTGTGTTCAGAGTTCGTTTGTTCGGCAGGTCTCTCCATGTTAGAAAACTCCATCCTCTCTAGAGTGCTGCCCGCGGTGGGAGGTTGATTCTGCTAAGGGATGCTTCTGTCAGTCCAGGGCAACTCCCTTAGACCAACCAGAACTACCGACCTAACGTCGTCAGCTGCACCCCAAAGACTTTTAATCAACCGCGGCCCTAGCAGCGGAACCCGGATGGCGGTTCGAAAAACAAAAATGAGCAAGTTTTCTTCTAATGGGAGAGCTGCGCTTAAAAAAATAGTACCTGGAGGGAAAAGGGAAAAAAAATCTTTTTATTAGTCCATAGGTCTTGGTCTCAAATTATAGCGTCTTCTTCCGGGTACTGTGTGGTCTTGAAACAAGAGTTCGGGCTCCAAAGTGTTCAATCATTTCGATAGCGGTACAGTCTCTTGCAGAATGTTCTTACTTTCACGTTCGGAGTTAGTTCCTTTTACACGTGCATCACTGAAAGGTACAAATTTCGGCACGGTGTCAGTCTCTGAGTCAGCGACACCTTCCTGGACCCACTGGTCATACGGCAGAGGAAGAGGGATCCTCTTACAGTGGACCCCGTGGATCCAGTGCTTCCTCCCCTCCACTCGGACCGCTGATCTTGTGGAGAGAAGGACGAGGTGCGGTCCGGTCCACCTGGGCTGGTCGTTTTTCGTCCTCTGAAAATTCCTCACGAGGACCCAGGATCCAGGGCTGATGGCGTGGCCTGGAGTTTCAGAGACCGGAGGCAGGGTGTCATTGACCTGTTGATGCAAAACACGTAATTTAGCCGTCAATTCATACAGGTAATCAAGTAAAACAGGGTGTTCTAGTTCGCTAAACTTTTTGGGCCTAGGCACTCCCCATATGTTGGCCGGGCGGCCAAAGACTATCTCGTAGGGGCTGAGTTTCACTCGCAAATGTAAAGTAATTCTGGTAGATAGGAGTGCTAGGGGTAGGGCGTCAGGCCATTTAAGACCTGTGCTCGCTTGGATCTTGGCTAATTTTAACTTAAGCGTGCCATTGTAACATTCTACTAATCCAGCTGATTGGGGGTGATTTGCAGCGTGGAACTTCTGCCGAATGCCTGGTCCTTCACATACATTCTTCATCACACGACCCACAAATTCACTCCCGTTGTCAGACCAGACCATTCTAGGCATTCCGAATCTAGGGAAGTACTCTTTCACAAGGGCTTTAGCGGTGGATAGGGCAGTATTGTCTTTTAGGGGGTATGCTTCCACCCATTTTGAGAAGGCACAAACAACGAGTACGTATTTTAAATTGTTGCACCTCTCCATGTGAATGAAATCTAGCTGCAAAACCTCGAACAGATACGTGGGAGGTGCAAAATAACCAGCTGGAGTTGGGGTTCCCCTACCAGGATTGTGTTGCAGACACACCATGCAATTCTTGACGACATTCTCTGCGCACTTGGGAATCCCCGAATTTTGCCATACTGGAGCCAACAACTTGCAAATCCCTTTCACGCTGATGTGAGCCATTCCATGAGCCATTGTCACTACTGCAAGCACATACGCATCGGGTAACAAACATCTCTGATGCTCTGATAATTCAATCCAACAACCATTCGCATCCATTCTACCCGTACTTTCTCTCCATGTGTTCAACTCTTTGTCTGTAGCCTCAGCTTTAATGGACTTCACACTCTCTATCGTGTCTTCACACATTCCCACATCACCAACCCATCTTGCAGGTCCTGCAACATACATTCGGCTCATCACATTCTTCGCAGTTTCTTTCGCGATTTCGTCAGCAAATGCATTTCCACGACCAACATCATCAGTCACCTTCTTGTGAGCACTACATTTCACAATCGCCACTTGCAGAGGTAAGGTCAGTGATTCAAGAAGCTCATTCACCAACTGACCATGCTGAATTTTAGCTCCATGCGAAGTCAGGAATCCACGTTCTCTCCACAATCGTCCAAAACTGTGAGCCACACCAAATGCATACTGGCTGTCGGTATAGACAGTCACTTTCATTCCTTTTGACAACACACATGCTCTCGTGAGTGCAATCAATTCTGCCGCTTGAGCTGAATTATGTGGAATACGTGCAGTTTCAACAATCGTGGGCAAAGTCGTGACAGCATATGCTGCAGTCGCGTCACCATTCGGTAGCTTGAAACATGAAGCATCCACCCACAATGTACCATCACATTCAGCAAGAGGAGTATCATAGAGATCTACTCTCCCTTTCGTTTCTTCTTCTATCTTAAGGAAAAAAATCATGCTGTTCTGAAGCATCTAATTCTTCTACAATTGGCAACAATGTGGCTGGGTTTAATGTGCTGCATCGTTTTATGTGGACATGACTCGCTAGCAAGGTCAATTCGTAACCGGACAATCGAGCACTAGTTAAGTGCTGTGTCCTGGTTCTGTTTAACAATATGTCTACTGCATGTGGGACCATAACGACCAGGGTGTTATCCATCACTATACCAGCAGACTGTCGAATAGAAACAGCTGCTGCTGCTGTAGCTCTTAGACAACTTGGCAATGCTTTAGCTACCGGATCTAAGGTCGACGAAAAATATGCACATGGACGCTGTTTGTTTCCAAACAACTGTGTCAGTACTGATAATGCACAACCTTGTTTCTCGTGGACATACAATGTAAAGGGCTTACTGTAGTTGGGGGTACCCAACACAGGAGCCGAACATAATGCATCACGTAATTCAGAAAAACTTTTCTGGCACTCTTCAGACCAAGGAACGGGATTGGGTGTACCTTTACACGTTAATGCCACCAAAGGTTTGGCCAATAACGAAAAATTTGGAATCCACTGTCTACAGTACGATATAATACCCAAGAAAGCACGCACTTCTCTCTGTGTTCTTGGCACACTCAATTTCGCTATTGCCTGAATTCTCTCTGGGGTCAATTTCCTTCCCTCTTTCGACAAGAGATGACCTAAGTAGGTCACTTCCTGTCGACAGTATTGTAGTTTGGAAAGTGACACCTTGTGATGCAAATCACACAGATGGCGCAACAATGACAATGTGGCTTTCCTACATATTTCCTCAGTATCTGCAGCAACAAGTAAATCATCTACGTACTGTACGAGAGTGGCACCATCAGGTGAAACAATCGTATCAAGCTGTGTCTTTAGAGCTTGACTGTATATGGATGGACTTTCACAGTAGCCCTGAGCAGCGCGTTTAAAACGGAAGCTTCGTCCTCCTAACGTGAAGCCAAAAATATCCCTGCTCTCCTCAGCAATGGGGATGCTGAAGAAAGCATTCTTCACGTCAATCACTGAAAACCACGCTGCAGAAGCTGGAATCATAGTCAGTAGGGCAGTAATGTCGGGGACAACTGGAAATTGTGGCACAACTATTTTATTGACCTCTCTCAGATCAATCACAAATCTGTACACAGGTGGCTGAGATGGATCAGTTCGCTTCAAAACCGGCAGAACAGGACTATTGCAAACGTTGCCTCTTGTCTCTTCAATGACATCTTTTTCAATTAGATCGTGAACGATCGCTAGCAACGCTTTTTCACCTTCACTAGATATTCTGTATTGGGGAATTCGTGGCATTTTAACATTGGCTTTCAATGTTACAACATATGGTGGTATTTCTAAAAGACCCACATCATTAGGACCAGTAGCCCAAAGACTATCAGGCAGAAGCGACAATTCTTTTGGAATTTTATCCCTCGACAAATACATTGGAGAAACCACCTTCTTACCTAGAGTAAGTTGTACTCCTGAAGGAGAACAGTACAAAGTCGCATGCAATCTTTTTAACAGATCTAATCCTAGCAAGTTTTCACCACAACCTGTTGTCAGAATAAGGGGTGCTTCGAATTCGCAAGGACCAACAGAAAGAGACAAAGGGTCAGAAATCGGATTTCTAACTGGGGCGCCAGAAAAACCTACTGATACATTCATTTCGCCAGACAAAGGTGCGCCAGGGAGTTTGGAGTGCATAATAGAACTCTTTGTAGCACCAGTATCCAACAGAAAAGGTTCTGACACACCTGACGTGATTACCTCAACGTATGGTCCATTCTGATCTACTGGAACTGAAACAACTCCCTCTCTTTGTCCATGGCTGTCCTAGCAATCGTTACTTTCCCAATTTTCACCTTCTGTATAGTAATCATCAGCATAGTACTGAGCTGTCCTACCAGATGCGTTATTCTGCTGATCAAACCTATTCATGGAACTTTGTGGTGGAAGAGACTGCGTGTTCTGGGGACGTTTCCACGTCCTCTACCTCTAGGCGCTTGATGAACGCCTCTACCTCTTGTGTTTGAAACACCATTCGCACGTTGTAACAGGATAGGGCAACTATTCTTAAAATGACCTTCTTCCTTGCAATACGAACACTGATTGGGACCTACTTGGACACGTGGCTGATTATACTTGGCTCTTTGTGAGTTCCTCTGATACTGTTGAGGCTGCTGATAATTATTCTGATAGTTTTTCTGACCACCATTATTCTGGCCATTACCACCACCGCGTGGCGGATAGGCTTGCTGTAACAAAACCTTCGTTTTCAACTCTTTAGTTTTCTTGTCTGCTCTATCTTTCTCGTCTTTGTCTCTATTTTCGTAATATTGGGCAGTGGCCAATATCTGTGCTGAAGAAGAGACAGCCCAAGAACTCTCTGAATCCTTTAACTTTTTACACAATTCTGGAAGCAGATTGTGCACGAATTTATCGACAAACAATCGCTGACCACCTTCGGTGCTCATATCTTGACCACTGTGGTCGACAAACGTTTCTTCAAACCCGGTGAAGAAATCAGACACCGTTTCTTCTTTCTTCTGCTTACACGCAGACAGTTTATCCCAATTTACACGTATCGCAGGCATTATCGTTTTCATGTATTCAATAATCCTACCAGGGAGTTCCGCTACCAAAGGCTCAGGTTTAGCACCACCAGTTTGTAGGGCATCGGCAGCAACGATATTAGCCCATGAGTCACCTAACTCCTGATCATGATCTGTATGACAAATCTTTCCCCATAAAGGCTGTGGAACAACGTTCCCAAATAGCATATCGATATCGGCTAAATTCATAATACATGACCCAGCAGTCTGTGACAACTTTTTGTAATACCCTGCAGGATTTTTACGTGGATCAGGCAATGTCTGTTTAAGGGCTAAAACTTCGGATCGCTTCCATGGCATATGTACCCAAACACGCTGAAAATGAGGCTGAATAGGTGGGTTAGCTGTTAGGTCCCCTTCCCTCCATTGTGGGGGAACCTCTCTCATTGGGTACTGTCGCGCCTTTTTCCTACCAGATGTATCACGCTCAGATTGCGATCCAGAAGTGCCTCCCTTACTCCGATATGACAACAATATTTCAACTGCTCTCTCGACATCGGGACCTACAATCATGCCCTCTGCGAAATCGAACCGCGCACGACACAACTCGGGCGGGTTACATTCCATATCATTGTCTTCCAAATCTTCACAGAGGAAAACACACATTTGTTCAAAAACGTACCTCTGCTTTGGTGCTTCCCATTGGCGGAAGACTTCCATGACAGACTCTACATCATATCTTACAGTGTCCATAACCCATTTGTGCGCAAAACGATTCAGTAAATCTCTTTCTCGATAGTCAGGCAGTTGACTTCGCAACGGTCTTCGTTCTGGGTTAGGGGTCATGTTAGGCGACCCAAGAAAAGGTGAGAAAATATTAGTAACAGTGTTGGTCATTCTTTGTCGAACGGAAGGAGAAACTGACGGAAGAACGGGTGGAAAAATAGGCTGAGATAAGGCAGAAACAGAGGCAATTGCAGAGGGAGCATCAGGAGAAGTAGAAGGTGCACTAGAAAAAGTCGTAGAAAGCACAGGTGGAGCAGATGTGATCGGTGCGCCTTGAGGAGGCTGCACCAGAGGAGCATGAGCCAGCTGAAGAGTAGCTGGTGGGTGCTGTAGAGAAGCAGGAGGCAATGCAATTATAGGTTGCACAACTAAAGGTTGCGGAGGTGCCGTAGCATTTTGTGCATAGGGGGGTGGCGAACTTAACAAATGTGTCATTAACTGATCTTTTTCATGCTCCTTTTCTGCATCTTGCTTAAGATTCGGCAAAACTGGATAGCATTTATCTATCGCCTTTTTACGTTGCCTGTGCAACTGCTCACTCATCTGTTCCTCTTCATTGTCTTTATACTGCATAGCAGCTTGCATTATTGAAATACCCCTTTCTCTCTTATTTTTCTTCTCTAATTTAATTTCCTTTTGTTTGGCTTCCTTACGCCATAGGCGGAAAGAGTCAAACATCGCCGGCCGGGCTTTTTTCTTGAACAGTTTGACCTCAAGATTATCCAGGATTTCAGTGTCAAAACTACCGTGTTGGGGCCATTTTAAAACACCATAGTTTCTGGTGTATTTAATCCACACTTCATTATATGTGATGGGACCTACTCCATGTTTCACATACAATTCATATGTTGGAGTTCCAACTGGAGGAACCGGACACGAGTCCTCCAATCGGGAGTCCCTATTATTACAACCAAGACAAAACAAATTTCCAAGTCTAAGACCAGGCATGTTCGCTCTCTAGTCCAGTTCCAAACTTCGAAGGATTATCGATTACGATATTTCTCGTGAATACACAAGTCCCTCGGTTTTGGTGCTTGCAAGTACCAAACAAAACGATCCCAAGGGATACCCAAAACTAAGAACCAACTAAGGACTGGGAGACGCTCCACTTATACTTAACTGAAATATCGATGACTTCGCCAGAAGACTCGTCTTAGCGTTTCACTCTACCAAACTTCAAGGGTCCAAATCAGGGCGATAGCCAGGGCAGCAGTCCTTCGTAGCCGTCGGGAAGCGGGGAACCTCGCAGCAAAGACCTTCGGACCACGTCGACATGCAGGGGTCGTTGAAGTGGTTGGCCGTCCTCCAGAATTTCCACACGAAGCTCCTCACGAACCTCTGGCTGGACCGGTGCCGCTAGAATCGCCCCAAACGTTGGGCGCCAACTGAGGTACTGGGTTTTTCAGAACCGGTACTGATCCGGTAACCCAGTGGTGCCAGGGTACACCCAAAGACTTCGAGTTCTTCCTGATTTAGACCACAGAAACTCAGAGTCTTCTAGGTGAAGTCAAAGATCGATTTTATTGGCTGCAACCAAGGTAACAAGCGTCCTAGAAGTACAACACACAGGAAGTATGTTCTCAGGAGACTGCCGCAATTCACGAAGTCAGGCTTCTCTTTTTATGCAAAATAATAAGCTTCAGGCAAACATTCCTAGATTTTCAGGATACTATTCACATATTTCGAACACAAATAAGTAACAGAGTTATGATGACAAGCTCACATTTCGGTTGTCCATTTCATAATGAATTGCCCGGCAAGGTCCGGCATTTCCATCAGATATCGGTGTTCCCCCAATAAAACGAGCACGTCCCCATCATAAAACAAGTCAGAGAAAAAGAGTGGGGCCAGGTGTGGGCAAGATTCGGCAGGGTGTGTGTGTGATGAAAGGGTTTTATGGCCGGTTGCGCCTAGATGCTATCTCAACCGGCCACTGGGAGAGGAACTGACCAAACGGGTTTGGCCTGGGGCGATGGTTCCAACCTGCCCAGGTCACAGGAGAGTCAATCAAGGAGTACGTGTCCTTTCGATGTTGAATTAAGCCTATGTGAAGGGCAACACACAAAATGGCTGCCATATATAAAATGGAAGCCAAGGGTTCAAGGTACAAGTGACGATTTCGAGGTGAAACCATCACTCGAATGCGACGCAAATGCTTGTGCATAATGTACTCGTCATTCTCGGTCTTTTGATACCCAACTCGTCATGGTACGACAAAGTTTTATTCTCGAGTCCAGAATTGTTACATGAGTTCGGGATTTTCAGTACTACAATACAAGTGGAAAGGCATGGGATTGTTGAGCAAACATGAGTTTGAGTTCCTGAAGAATGACTATCCAGTAACTCCCCAACTATACTTAATCCCCAAAATCCACAAAAACGACAAAGTTCCCCCTGGTAGACCAATCATATCAGCAATAGGGAGCCTCTTTGAAAGAACCAGTGTATTTATAGATCATTTCCTTCAGCCACAAGTAAGGGAATTACCTGCATACATCAAAGACACTGGGGACTTTTTAGCTAAAATCTATGATGTGGAATGGAAAGAGAATTACCTATTCATGACTTTGGATGTACAATCTCTGTACACAAGTATCAGGCACAAGGATGGCCTCAACGCCCTCAAACACTATCTTGGAAAAAGGCCAATAAACTTATACAAACACACCTGCATGCTACTTGAAATGACAGAATGGCGCCTAACCAACAACACCTTCATATTCGACAGACTACATTACAAACAAATTCAGTGATCAGCTATGGGCACTTGCTTCTCCCCCAGCTATGCGAATCTGCATATGGGCTGGTGGGAGGAGCAGGTACTGCAAATAATTCACGCAGAAATCATGACCAACAACATTATGGTGTATAAACGGTTCATTGATGACATTTTTATTTTGTGGCAGGGCAGCCCTGAGAGTGCAGAACAATTTGCTTGTGAATTGAATGAAAATGCTGTAAATTTAAAATTCACATGTAACATTAGCCTCACCACCGTACAGTTCCTTGACTTAGAGCTATTTGTCCGAAACAACAGAATACAGACACGCGCATACCGCAAACCTACAGCAGGCAATGCCCTCCTACACGCGCAAAGTTTTCATCCTACACCTTTGAAACAATCTGTCCCATATGCTGAATGCCTAAGGATGACTCGTAACTGTAGTACCCCAGAAGATTTGACAAAAGCCAAAAAGAATCTCTTCACTAGGCTCAAGAACAGGGGGTACACTGACAAAACGTGTAGGAGAGCAGAAATCAAATGTAGTACCAAATCTAGGCAGGAACTCATTTTCCCTCCCAAAGATAACAAAAGTTCTGTGATTTGCGAACGGCAGCCACCTAGACTTATCACGGGATACAACAGGTACCACATGAATCGCCGCAAGATCCTTAGGAGACACTGGCCGCTGGTACGGAATGACCCAACCATTGGCCAGGCGGTGGGTAATACACCACTGGTAACCTATAGAAAAGCCAAATCAATGCGAAGCCAGTTGGTTTGCAATGCTCCAGCTATAAAAAAGACCTGCAATTGGTTACAAAACCAGAAAGATTTCAAGAAATGCAGCAAATGCAAAGCGTGCAACCATGGCATCAATACATTTGATGTCATTGTACCCTTCAGACAAAAACCGTACACCATCAGAGCGCAGTATTCGTGCAAAACAGAATACGTGGTGTACATGTTGACGTGTGTATGTGGCAAAAGATACGTGGGCTCTACCATTCACCCTGCACATGTCAGAATCCTACAACATCTTAGGGCAATAGCAAACAAAGACCCAACATGCCCAGTAGCCAGGCACATTATTCAGCTACATGGAGGGAGTGACCAAAGCCTATCATACTACGTCATCGATAGCGTACCCAGAAACACAAGAGGGGCAATCGTAAACTGACTTTACGTCGCCTGGAGTCCAGATATAAAATCCTTCTGAACTCTAAAATCCTGTTTGGTTTGAACGCGGATGAAGCCCTGAACGTACATCTGTAACCAGTCTGTACTGTCTCTTTCCTGAATACCCATTCTTAACATCTGCAGTTCTAACTACAATTGTATTACCCTATATCACAAACACATAGGGACATCACAATCACCTCTCCTTTAATTCACCATTTCACTTCACTTATGTTCACCATTATTCACCACCCACTTTATAAGGCACATTGTACGAGTCCTTAGCAATTTACTCCACTAGGAGACGAGATGTGTCCATTGCGCAATGTTCTGGTGCAGGAACCATAAGCAAGTATGGCCAATATGTCATAAGCACAGGCCGTGGGATACTCAGACATGCGCATTACCGTAGGATGTTATCAGTAATTTTATATAACATTGTGCGCAAGAATACTAGCAGGAATATGTTCACTCCAATTGTATATGCCGCAAAAATATGTTATATAGTTTGATTTCAAACAAATGCTATTTGATGCTCATATCTTAAGAGTATCAACTGAATGTAGTAGTGAGCATGCTTTACCAGTGGGCTTAGACTCGGGAGCGCCAACTCCATTTACGACTAACTGCAGGCGCACGCACCAATGTCCAAATTGCCACAGGGCCGGTAATTGACTGCAATGTGTTCATCAGCCACAAAAACTTTAGGCGCAATGGAGTATGCCACTGACAATGCAACACGTACTAAGTTTAACTTGTAAACAGTGTGGGTGCACGTTTTAGATAAAGTATAGTGTTCTCAGTGTCAAGAATACATGGTGTGAATTTACAAATATCTAGTTTACCAGAGATGTTTTATAAAACTTTGATTCCTATATCCTTTTAAAAGTTTCAATAACAAGAGTGTAAAAAGACTGCCATGATGGAAGAATGTGCAAGTCATGAACTCTTCTATGTTCGTCCATGAGGGTTATATGCCTGTAACAAAGACAACCCTTAGCCTCATGTAACATTTGAATGCCCATGTGAATGTGTAACATATATGTATATATAGTTTAACACAATGTTAATGCAGATGTAGTGAACAAGGCGGGAGCAAGCCGCCGAAACGCGTCTAAGCAGCAACTGAACAATAAAATCGTTTGGATTATGATTCACGCAGTCAGTGCCTTATTTTGACGGAAAGTTTGGTTTGTTACAATATATATATATATATATATATATATATATATATATATATATATATGTGCGTGTGCATATGTGTGCGCGTAGAGAAAGAGGTAGAGAATAGAGAGTAGAGAGTGATTAGTAGAGAGTGTGTAGTAGAGAGTGTGTAGTAGAGTGAGTAGTAGAGAGTAGTAGTGTAGTAGAGAGAAGTGAGTGTGTAGTAGAGAGTGTGTAGTATAGAGTGAGTAGTGGAGAATAGTAGAGAGTAGTGAATGTGTAGTACTGAGTGTGTAGTAGAGTGTGTAGTAAAAAGTAGGATAGTGAGTAGTAGAGTGTGTAGTAGAGAGTAGTAGTGTAGTAGAGTGTGTAGTATAGCATAGTAGAGAGTAGTAGAGAGTGTGTAGTAGAGTAGTGTGTGTAATAGAGAGAATGTATTATAGAGTGAGTAGTGGAGCTTATTAGAGAGTAGTGAGTGTGTAGTAGAGTGTGTAGTAGAATGTGTATTAGAGTGTGTAGAAGAGTGTGTAGTAGAGTGTGTAGTAGAGTGTGTAGTGGAGAGTGTGTAGTATAGAGTGAGTAGTAGAGAATAGTAGAGAGTAGTAAGTGTGTAGTAGAGTGTGTGTAGTATAGAGTGAGTAGTGGAGAATAGTAGAGAGTAGTGAGTGTGTAGTAGAGAGTAGGAGAGTGAGTAGGAAAGAGTGTGTAGTATAGAGTGAGTAGTAGAGAATAGTAGAGTAGTGAGTGTGTAGTATAGAGTGAGTAGTAGAGAATAGTAGAGAGTAGTGAGTGTGTAGTAGAGAGTGTGTAGTAGAGTGTGTAGTAGAGAGTGTGTAGTAGAGAGTGTGTAGTAGAGAGTGTGTAGTAGAGAGTGTGTAGTAGGGAGTGTGTAGTAGAAAGTGTGTAGTAGAGAGTAGGAGAGATTAGTAGAGTAGTAGAGTGAGTAGTAGAGAGTGTAGTAGAGAGTAGTAGTGTAGTAGAGTGTAGTGGAGAGTGTGTAGTTGAAAGTGTGTAGTAGAGAGTGAGTAGTAGATAATAGTGAGTGTGTAGTAGTGAGTTTGTAGTAGTGAGTGTGTAGTAGCATGTGTAGTAGAGAGTAAGAGAGTGTGTAGTATAGAGTGAGTAGTGGAGAATAGTAGAGCGTAGTGAGTGTGTAGTAGAGAGTAGGAGAGTGAGTAGTAGAGAGTGTGTAGTAGTGTAGTAAAGTGTGTGTAGTATAGATTGAGTAGTGGCGAATAGTAGAGAGTAGTGAGTGTGTTGTAGTGAGTGTGTAGTAGAGTGTGTAGGAGAGAGTAGGAGAGTGAATAGTAGAGAGTAGGAGAGTGAATAGTAGAGAGTAGGAGAGTAAATTGTAGAGAGTAGGAGAGTGTGTAGTAGAGAGTGAGTAGTAGAGTGTGTAGTGGGGAGTGAGTAGTCGAGAGTAGTAGTGTAGTAGAGTGTGTAGTATAGAGTGAGTAGTAGAGAATAGTAGATTGTGTTGTAGAGAGTAGTGAGTGTGTAGTAGAGAGTGAGTAGTAGAGAATAGTAGTGTAGTAGAGTGTGTAGTAGAGAGTGAGTAGTATAGAGTGTGTGGTAGAGTAGAGAGTGTGTAGTATAGAGTAGTAGAGAATAGTAGAGTAGTGAGTGTGTAGTAGTGTGTAGTTGAGAGTGTGTAGTAGAGTGTAGTAGTGAGTAGTAGAGAGTGTGTAGTAGAGTGAGTAGTAGTGTAGTAGAGTGTGTAGTGGAGAGTGAGTGGTAGGGAGTGTGTAGTAGAGAGTAGTGAGTGTGTAGTATAGAGTGAGTGAATTGTAGAGTAGAGAGTGTGTAGTAGAGGGTGAGTAGTAGAGAGTGTGTAGTAGAAAGTAGTAGTGTAGTAGAGTGTGTAGTATAGAGTGAGTAGTAGAGAATAGTAGAGTGTGTTGTAGAGAGTAGTGAGTGTGTAGTAGTGTGTAGTAGATAGTGTGTAGTAGAGAGTGTGTAGTAGTGTGTAGTAGAGAATAGTAGAGAGTATGTAGTAGTGTGTAGTACAGAATAGTAGAGAGTCTGTAGTAGAGTCTGTAGTAGAGAGTCTGTGTAGAGTCTGTAGTAGAGAGTGTGTAGTATTGAGTGTGTGGTATAGAGTGAGTAGTAGAGAATAGTAGAGAGTAGTGAGTGTGCAGTAGTGAGTGTGTAGTAGTGAGTGTGTAGTAGTGAGTGTGTATTACTGAGTGTGTAGTAGAGAGTAGTAGAGTGAGAAGTAGAGAGAGTAGTAAAGAGTGAGTAGTAGAGAGTAGTAGACAGTTTGTAGGAGAGAGTGTGTAGTCGAGAGTTAGGAGAGAGTAGTAGTGTAGTAGAGCGTGTGTAGTAGAGTGTGTAGTACGGAGTTTGTAGTAGAGAGTGTGTAGTAGAGAGTGTGTAGTAGAGAGTGTGTAGTAGGGAGTGTGTAGTAGGGAGTGTGTAGTAGAGTGAGTAGTAGAGTAGTGAGTAGTAGAGTAGTGAGTGTGTAGTAGTGAGTGTAGGAGTGAGTACTAGAGTGTGTAGTAGTGTGTAGTAGAGAGAAGTAGAGTGAGTAGTAGAGAGTGTGTAGTACAGTAGTAGAGTAGTAGAGTGTGTAGTAAAGAGTGGGTGGTAAAGAGTGTGTAGTATAGAGTGAGTAGTGGAGAATAGTAGAGTAGTGTGTAGTAGTGAGTGTGTAGTAGTGAGTGTGTAGTAGTGAGTGAATAGTAGAGTGGGTAGTCGAGTGTGTAGTAGAGAGTGTGTAGGAGAGTAGTAGAGAATATGTAAGAGAGTAGAGTGTGTAGGAGAGTAGTATAGAGTAGTAGTGTAGTAGAGTGTGTAGTAGAGAGTGTGTAGTAGTGTGTGGAAGAGTGTGTAGAAGAGTGTGTAGAAGACTGTGAAGAAGAGTGAGTAGTAGAGAGTAGTAGAGTGTGTAATATAGAGTGAGTAGTAGAGAATAGTAGAGAGTAGTGAGTGTGTAGTATAGAATGAGTAGTCGAGAATAGTAGACAGCAGCGAGTGTGTAGTAGAGAGTGTGTAGTAGAGAGTAGTAGAGTGAGTAGTAGAGAGTAGTAGAGTGAGTAGTAGAGTGAGTAGTAGAGTGAGTAGTAGAGAGTAGTAGTGTAGTAGAGTGTGTAGTGGAGAGTGTGTAGTAGAAAGTGTTTACTAGAGAGTGAGTAGTAGAGAATAGTAGAGAGTAGTTAGTGTGTAGTAGCGAGTTTGTAGTAGTGCATGTGTAGTAGTGCGTGTGTAGTAGAGTGTGTAGTAGAGTGTGTAGTGGGGAGTAGTAGAGTGAGTAGTAGAGTGGGTAGTATAGAGTGAGTAGTGCCGCATCGCTACTGAGGCTTGGAAACTTTCTCTCCTTACCTGGACGCTGCTGGGCTGTGTGGTGTCTCTGCTTGCAGCGCGGAACGTGGTCAGCGCTGATCGAAAGGAAATGGGCTGATCACCAGAGGGCCTCGAAGTCACAGGAGTACGCTGGCTGTCTACACACCTGGCTCCCCTTCTGAATCCCGCCCACAACCTGCCGCTGCCGCCTCTTAACGCCTCGCCGCCCCCGCTTCGCGGGTGCCGCATCGCTACTGAGGCTTGGAAACTTTCTCTCCTTACCTGGACGCTGCTGGGCTGTGTGGTGTCTCTGCTTGCAGCGCAGAGCGTGGTGAGCGCTGATCGAAAGGAAAGGGGCTGATCACCAGAGGGACTCGAAGTCCCAGGAGTCTGCTGGCTGTCTACACACCTGGCTCCCCTTCTGAATCCCGCCCACAACCTGCCGCCGCCTCTTAACCAATCGTCACACCCGCTGCGCGGGAGCGCCCCGGGAGAAGCCCGGGACAAGGGCTGGGCCGTCTGTGGCTGTCCTAGGCCTGACGAGGCTGGGCTGGGCCACCCCCATGTCATCCCACTATTTGGACTGCTGCACTTGGCTGCAGAGGGTTTGTTTGTGGGTTTTATTAACGCGTAGGTTTGTGAATACTTAACTCTCTTAGTATGGATAAAAGGAGTGTGGGGGATAAGGTGGTGGGATCGCTTGATGCCTTTCTGGATAGAGCGGAATCTGTTTTAATTCGCGAGATTGAGGCTAACGAACGTAGACTCTCCTTTGATCCCATCATGTTAGGGAGGGTCTCGTTACCATGTGCCCAGCTACCCCCTACTCCGTTCGCTCCTGCTACCGTCGCCCCTAGCAATTACTCCTTGTTTGGCTCTCCTAGGTTGCCTCCCCCCTTCCCCCGAACATCCAGCCTCCCGGGCCCCTAGCAATGTCAATAGCCCAGCGATGGTGACAACAAGGGGGATGAAGGCTATGAGTGCCAGGAATAAAGAACCCCCAAATAAAAAAAAGGAAGGGGAGAGGTACTAAGATACTAAATTCACCGCCATAATCTAAGGGTACGAATAGGGTTTTATGTTTGGTAATACTAACCCTAAAACGCCTGTAAACCAACCGCTAGCCACCACTACTCCCTCACTGACCATAAGTGATATTGGTAACTTACTAAAAGAGCAATTGACATCCCTTCTTGAGCCGATCTTAAAAAGGCTAGACTCTGTGGATAGTAGACTCTCAAAAATAGAAGTGACGCTTGCGCAACCACCCCAAGTGAATCAGACCATGCCTGGTAGGCGGGTTGGAGCAGGTACTACTCCAGCCAGAGTAGGGGAAATCCACAGGGACCAGAGTGGAACAAAGGCAAATGTTCAGATAGTGGTGGGCGGAGTGCAACAAGCTGGAAAGTCTAGGAGCCCTACTGCACCGGATACAGGTGCGGGTAAATCTATGCCCACAAGAAGGCCACCAGAGCCTGAGGGATCCGAGATGTTGGCATCTAAGGGAAATGCTGTACATACTGAGAAACAAACTTATCTTCATTTACTACAGGAAGCTACTCCGTATACAGTAATTTTGACCAATGTCCCTCCCCTGGCCCATGGTGGCTTTGAACATTGGTCGACTCTTAAAAATAAAGCCCTCCATTATTTGAATATAAAAACAGGCTTTGGGGATGTCCTTTTCCAGGAATTTAAAATGATCAGGCGCACAGAGTGGGTTGGCCATGCCAATAAGACCATTCCAGGGGACGCGCATTTCGGCCTGACCTTTTCCACAGCTCCTGGGGCAACCTACCCTTCTTCTTCTTGGGTCTTCTGCCAATCGTTGCCTCGAGGGGACCGTCGCTGCTTGCTTGCAGTCGCGGCCCGACACCAGCTGTCCCGAGGTCTCTACGCCGGCCGGAGGGAACTACAATATCCAGAATCCCCGGCGACGTGGGGAATACACGTTCAGACCCAGCGCCTGGAGGCGCATAAAAACACCTAAGGCCCCACGCAGCGCGGGACGCGCATTTCGGCCTGACCTTTTCCACAGCTCCTGGGGAAACCTACCCTTCTTCTTGGGTATTCTGCCTTCCGTTGCCTCGAGGGGACCGTCGCTGCTTGCTTGCAGTCGCGGCCCGACACCAGCTGTCCCGAGGTCTCTACGCCGGCCGGAGGGAACTACAATATCCAGAATCCCCGGCGACGCGGGGATTACACGTTCAGACCCAGCGCCTGGTGGCGCATAAAAACACCTAAGGCCCAACGCAGCGCGGGACACACACGGGCGAAGCCCGGGCCAAGGGCGGGCCCGTCCGCGCCCGTCAGAGGCCGGTTGAGGCTGGGCTTGGCCCACTCCCTAAGTTCCCCCTCACGGATTTCATCACAGGGATAACAGACAGTAAGGACAATTTGCCACCCCTGGCTATCTGATTGTTTAATAACGTGACTCTCTACATATTCGGAACTATTAGTGTATCATAATCATTGTGCATTGTACCCCTATCTCTACAGCCGGGTTCTTATCACACTATTAGAACTTAGAGGTTTCCCTCAGGAGAAACAGCAGAGGGCCTCGGGGATTACATACTAATTACTATTCTACAAGAGCCCGTTGATCAACTTTACCTAACTGCTTTAAAAGTCCCATGGGTAAGAGAAAGATGCCTAGTCCTAAGGGGAGGGGACAGGCCCGAACTTCGGGCGACACGCAGCAAACATTACTAAGCTACCTCACAGGTGCCATGGGTGCCCTAGCTAAACAAATATCATCGGTGGTTCAATCACTGGAAGCAGGTACATCCTTGCTCCCGGATCAAACAGAGTCCCTAGAAACCCTGCTGGTAGCTCCACAAATAAAATCAGCTGTAAATGGCTGTGTACAAGTCCATTCTGATGAGATAGTAGTAAGCGATCCAGACTCCCCGAAACAGCCCCCCCCCCAGAAAAAGCAGAGGAACCCAGTACAGGGCATGGAAAGAACAGGAGTGCAGATTCAGGGGGAAGGTAATACCACTTCCCAAAAATTACCAAAGCACACATTGTCGCTAAACATAAAACAGGGTCATCAAGGAAAAAGGAGAGTGAGGTTTAGAAAGGGCTCTTATAAGGGGAAGGAAGACATTAATAGAAGAAGTGAAAATAACTCCGATGAAATTAAAAATTTTGTGACACTGGTTGAAAGATTGGATCTTTATTTAAGAGTTAGATTGGACCAAATGAGTGATAGAATAGAAAAAATAGAGCAAACAATCACAAAAAAACCTAATCCTGAGAACGCGAATTCTCAGAATTTGGCAAACTCTGACCAAGCCTCTGCGATTACAGGGAATAACATATTAACTAGTCAGCTACATCCTATAGATATTGATATTGATGCTACCATAACAAACCCACTGATCCAGCCAAACCTCCCGAATAATATCCATCGGTCAGTTAATGACCCACTCCTAACGAATAACACTTAGTATCGATCAACATCTTCATTTACCACCGGAGCCAACTCCGTGTGTAGTTGTCTTAACCAATGTCCCAAAATTAGCACCATCGCAAAAAGAAAGCTGGGACTCATTGAAGAATAAATCTCTTTATTGGTTAGTAGAGAGGACGGGAATAACCCACCAATTGTTCAGCGAGATTAAGATGGCTAGGAGGATACAACGGGTTGAGTCTCGCACTAAAACTTGTCAAGGCGACTGTATAGTCCTTACCTTTAATACCCCAAAATTAGTTAAGAACATATTATGGGCAGTTTGTGGGCATTCACCAGTTTTAGGAGATATTAATATGCTGCATTTAGGTTTTTTCTATCCAACTTGTTCCGGGGTTGACCCTAATAAAACAAACTTACATATCAACACCCATGGTCTTCACCCTGGAAATTGTCAGTATCTCCATCTAACTAATAGATTTAGTGTCCTATCGGGTCTTGAAGACACCGATTGACTTAAAACCATGAAAACTGATCAACAACAAAAAACTAGAGGCCAGAACCCATGCGCCCCCATAGATAATACTCCTTTTCCCTATATTCAAAAATCCTTCGCATTTAAAGAGAGCATAAGATTTCAGAAAAACCACACTACCATACAAACAAAAAACCCAGTCCTTAACTCATGCAATATAGCGCCGCAGATACAGATGGAACCACCGATCGGGGCTCAACAGGATAGACCCCTATGATCTAGGACTAATGATAAATCAGGATCCTATGAGAACGAAGATTGGGATAGGTCAGGGATTGACATAGTCTTTTGGAATATAGCGGGTTTGCGAACCAAAATAGATAACGATATATGGCTTGAGTTTTCAAGTAAATTCTCAGTTTTATGTTTGTAGGAAACGTGGGCTACTTCTCCAATACATATGGAGGGGTATAAAACCTACTTTTCTCCTGCTATCCCTGCTACATCCGTAAGAGCTAAAGGTGGCCTGATAACGTTTATCTCTAACCTTTTGGACTTTAAATATATCGTCCCCCTTAAGTTAGAGACAAACTTTCAAATTATCTCCCTGGGAATTAGCAAACAAGAGATTTACCTTTTGGTTAATTTCTATAATAATATCTATAACATGCAGCTGATTCCCATGTTGGAAGAGATTAGGTCCACCTTGCTGGATTTTAAATTTAAGAGCTCCAAAAATGTGTATATAATTTGGGGAGGTGACTTTAATTTATCACTGTGTGATAAAACTAGCGGCACGGTTTGCGGCCTGGTTGATGAGGAGGGGAAAAATGTTATTCATTTCCCTCATACGGTAATTGGGAACTGTTTAAACGAAACCCTCTGCCTAATAGATCTCACAACAGCCAATGAGCTGGTTATACCTCAGGTCCCGCTGACCCAGACGTTTAGTGGAAAAGGAGCGAACTCTATAATTGATTTTATATTTGCATCAAGAAATGCAGCGTTCCGTATACTACATTTTAAAACCCATAAAAACGCGATTAGTGACCACTTCCCGATCAGTTTAAAAGTAAATAACCCAAATATTTCTAATCGGAAGCCCAGGTTTAAAGCATTGGCACAGGACAAACTGATCTTAGATAGACTAAGTGGATACTCACTGAAATGGGAAAAAATTAATCCAACACAAATAACTGAGACCGTAGTAAAAAACTCCCGTGACTTCATTGAGGTATGCTTGAGCGATTCTCCCTCGCAAGCGGAGATTTTAACAAGCTTTGAAGTTATAGTAGGAATAGTAAAAGACGTTCTTAGTGTACAACAGAGGAGAACAAAATTATCTAAGGGTTGGTTTAATAGTAAATGCACTAAGGCATATACTGCCTTAAAGGATTCCCTACGTAAACCAAAAACAAATAAAAATGAAATAGCACTTTTGAGGAAAGTCTACCATAAGGCCATAAAAAAAAGGAAGCTCGAAATAAAAAATGAGGCCTGGGATCAATTACACAAGAGCTGCTTTGAAAAGGATTCCATGTCCTTTTGGAAAATAGTTAAAATGCCCTTCCTAAACGATGATAGTGAAACCCGGAAGATAGAGGTAGCCATAGACGAAAAAGCATGGATAAACCATTTCTCACAGATTTTTAGAAGAGTGATAAAGGAAAGTACCTCACCAACTGATAGCGATGGGCTAAATTATACCTGTTTCCCCACACCCTTCCCTATCCCATTTGACATTTCCATACAAGAAGTAGAAATTGCATTGAAAGCTAGCAAGGGGGGTAAGGCACCAGGGCCCGATGGGGTCCCTATGGACCTGTACAAGCATAATATGGACCTCTGGACAGGAGATGCTGTGCACCAGGTCTCGCTATATGCTGATGACCTGCTGGTGTTCATTAAGGACGTGCACAATATACCGGAGCAACTGGCCCAACTCATGGACAGGTTTGCTGAAGTCTCTGGACTTCGGGTAAACGTAGCTAAGTCCTGTTTGTATGCGTTCAACAGTGAGGTGGAAGACCCAGAGTTCCGCCTAGGAGACACGAGGGTCCATTGGAGAGCTGACACCTTCAAATATCTGGGGATTCAGATCTACCACCAACCAACTGACCTGTTTGATGGGAACCTGGGGCGAGCGGTGACAGCGCTCAAGTCCCAGATGAGCTTTTGGTCCACACTCCCGCTGACAATCTCGGGTAGAGTGGCGCTGACCAAAATGGTCATGCTTCCCCGGCTTCTCTACTACTTTGTTAACTTGCCTTTGTTCGTCCCGGCCTCTTTCTTTTCTAAACTCAACATGGCCCTTCGTGATTTCATCTGGGGCACGTCTAGGCATCGGTTGGGGCTACCGAAGCTGTTCTTACCGACAGACAGAGGAGGGCTGGCTGTCCCCTGCTTTGAGCACTACTACCTGGCTGCGCAGCTACAATGGATTGCCTGCTGGCTAGCAGACAGGGGTAGGGAAGACACTGCCTCGATGGAACCACCATACTCTTTAAGCCGCGTCGTTGCTCTCTTTCACCCACTGGCGCCGCCCGAGAAACCCAAACCGCATTTGTTGGCGGTAGCCTACAAATGCTTCCGCAGAAACCTATCCCTCACTCGAAAGGTGTCCCCATATGCACCTGCTATACCCTTACAAGGCTCCCCTGGGAGCGGGGGGGGTGAACACACACCCTTTGCTGGAACAGTGGGGAGAGGCTGATGTTCGGACGCTGGGGGACCTGTACAGGGATGGAAAGTTGGTGACTTACGACACGTTGATAGCTGAAGACGGATTGCCACCTGGGGGGTTTCTGATGCACCGCTTGCTGGTGGCAAAGATGGCGGCCCGATGGGGTGATATGGCGGTGGAGCCTGCACAGCATCTTACACTGCAATACTTACACGTTATGGGGAGAGGTAGGCACTTGGTCCGCTGGTTCGCTGCATCGCTGCGGGCGCACACGGAGGTTAGCCTGACCCCGCTCAAAGGCAAGTGGGAGCGGGACATGGGCAGGGTGCTTACCGATAAGGAGTGGGAGTGGCTCCTTAGGAGCCCGGTACGTATCCCCCGAAACATGCGCATGCGTCAGAAACAACTTTTCATTGTCCATAGAGCCTACCTTACGCCTGAGCTAATTAATAGGTATTTTTACCGCTCTGACGCGTCCTGCCCTAGATGCGATGAGCTAGATGTGGGGCTGGTTCACCTTCTGTGGAGCTGCCCCAGACTGGTCATCTACTGGCGTGAGATAGGCGAGGCGCTCGGGGCATGCACAGGCCGCGTCGTTCCCTTCAACTTGCCTGAGTACCTTTTGCACCAATTCAAGAGGAGGCAGCAAGATAAGGCTTCGTCCCGTTTCCTAGATCTGGGTCTGGTGGTGGCTAAGCGACTGCTAATGAGGCTATGGAAGGCGCGCGAGCCGCCTGCTGTGCAAGCGTGGGTAGCCTCCCTTAAGGCATGGGCACGGGCGGGATGGATAGCCATACGACGGGAGGAGACAACCGGGCTTCGGAAAGAACCCATGGCAGAAAGGTGGGAGCGCATGCTTAGCGCCCTGCGGCCGCCGGAGAAGGCGGACGCACAGGATACTGGAGCGGCCTAATCAGCTGCCCCGGATGGTCACGCATGCCGCGAGCTCCTCTGCTGTCAGGGCGTGTTACTGCACTGGGCCTGTCCGCATCTGGGCGCACAAGACTGAGATGCGTACATGCTCGCACACAATGACACCCATGGGATGGGACATCGGGGGGTGGGGGGGCGGGGGTGGAAGGGGATGCTTAACATGATGTGGTTGTGCCGCAATAGTTTGAAAGTTTAAATGTTTGCATTAACGGTTAGATTACTGTCATCTCTATGTGTAAGTATACAGTAGTGGGATTCACCTCATGATTATGCGATTATGTTATTGTGCACAATTGGACTGGCTGGAAGCCGTGCAACACTCCAGAGGACTCCGGGGCACAATCCTGCGTGTATGTACCGGGCCACAGTGCACGCACTGCCTGAATGTGTTAGTGTAAGCATGGCCTCAGGACTGTACAACAAGCCGATCTGTGAATTGTTAACAATGCACTGGTGCGCCTGGATTGTCCGGTTATAATATCTGAATATTGCACTGTCTTTCGACTACTATAAAATGCTAATAAAATAGATTTGACACAAAAAATAATATGGACCTCTGGACCCCAATACTCACAAGGGTCCTGAGAGCATCATTCGCAGTCGGCCTCATTGAGTCCTGGACTAAATCTATACTGGTCCCGATATTCAAAAAGGGAGACCGACAGAGCCGGACTTGCTACCGGCCAATTTCCCTTTTAGACTCCTTGGGTAAGGTACTGGGACGAATTATCCTTGGCCGTCTAATTGATTGGTCAGAGGACAATAACATTCTCTCTGACATTCAGTATGGGTTCAGGAAGGGTATGAGTACTACTGAACAAGAAATGTAACAGAAGGGGGGAGAGAGAGGGTCAGTGGATTCGATCTCCCTGTACGTATACATAAACAAAGTGGAATCCACTCAAGGTAGTGATCCCAAAAGTGATGGGGAGACACACAGTGTTGTTTAAATGCCCCTCACACACCAACAGGCCCCTTGGTGTCATGCTTCATCATCGGGGCCTTCGCACCCCTCTACGGGATGCGGCGTGCTACGACTAGCGAGTGCGCAGGAGCACTTGGAAGTGAACTATGTGTGGGGGTGTGTGTGTATATATAACCAAAGTGTGAGTGAGGTGAGGTGAAAAAAGTGAAAAAGTTAAAAAATACCTGGCACGTGGGAGAAAAACAGAATTTTATTAGTCCCCGGCTGGTATTGTTAAAAAAGTGCAGAGCGTGGTTGGGTAGATACGAGTTAAGGTATCTGGAACCACTGTGAAAGTGTCAACATGTTTCGGAGGGCACAGCCTCCTTCTTCAGGACGAGGGTTATGCACTTTCCCTCACCTTACTCACATGTAAAATGTAAAAGTGTTTAATTAAAAATTACCACAATGTGTAATGTTCCTAACAATGTTATTTGGTGTTAGTGAATGTCGTTGCGCCCAGTTGGCGAGAGAACCTGTAAAGAGAAATGCATACTTGAATACATACCAACAGATTCATTGAAAAAGAAGGAACAAGCCTTCTCAAAAATTCACGTGGTCAAACCTAAAAATACTGGGACCTTTGTGATGAAAAAGACACACTAAAGTACATCACTGTACTGACACACACAAATACATACAAAACACAAAAATACTCTCAACTCTGATGGAAAAAGAGAGCAGCTGGTCAATAAGAGAAAGTCTTACTTAGAGTCCTAATATGTGAGACCTCATGAGCCTAAGCGTATATTGGGGATCCCTCCTTCCTGCTCAGAAAGACCTAAAAACAACATTGGTAATCCGGGTTCAGTTGGAAAAAGGGAAAGTGTGGAGTTTACCACTACTATGGAGATAGAAACATCTGTCTACTATCACCCATTAACTCACGGTTACTGCATGTGCCAATCGCCTGCCTTCCCTCAACGCGGCTCCGATGAAGTGAGCCTCTCTAGGGAAACCGCCCTTTAAATATACCATCCCTCGTGATAATTAGTATTGGCTAATTGATTAATGAGAGTCGGTATATGCCCAAATATAGCGGACGCCATCGCCGATGATCCGGTACTGCGCTCCCGCGGTACACTATCTGCACGCATGCGCAGAAAGCCTGTCTTCTGCGCATGCGCGGTCAGGGAAGCGATCGCGCATGCCTAGAAAAGGAAACGCCACGCTTGCTGGGAGGCGATGTCTCCGCTGCAATAGAATGCCTGTCTTCTGCGCATGCGCGGTCAGAGAAGCGATCGCGCATGCCTCAAAATGGAAACACCACGCTCGCTGGGAGGCGCTGTCTCCACTGTTGTTAACTAGCTCCAACATGGAAAAAACGGGGCCAAGGGTCTTAATATTAAATGTATATTATGCAATAAGATGGGACAGGCTTAAGTTCATCCTTTAGTTTTAGAAAAACGGAGTGAGTTGGCTATACAGCACTGATGGATCAGGAGTGCTATGCTGGGTGGTCACAATACAGAACACATAGCTGGTGACAATAGGAAGGCTAAGGAACCAACGAGATGTTATTAGGAACAGTTCATAGGCCTAAAAAACGCCTAGGAGGTTATGTTCAAACACAGTTTATCTCAAGAGGTTCCACGGGATTGAATCATTCAGTCCCGTGACGTCAGTACCCAACCTGAACACCCACCGCTGTTCCTTTTCCAAAAGGCCCACCTCTGAAGGTAATTGTTCAATGACTGTCCACTGCAGTTCATTCACGCAGTGTTGATGTTCAATGAAATGGGTAGACATTTTGGTGGTGAGTCTCTTACACCTAATGTTACTTTTGTGTTCGTTGATTCTTGTTTTGACAGGTCTTGTTGTCATACCAACGTATTCTTTTCCACAGGGGCACGAGATTAAATATACAACATTCTTGCTGTTGCAATTTGTAAACTTACGTTGCTCCCACTGTGTCCCATTTGAGAAAGTTAAGTTTAGGCTTTTTTTAGTGAGGTGGCAGTTGTTACAGTTACCACATGGGTAGTGACCATGTAGGCCCTGGAGTCTCGTTTGATCATTCTTCGTGGGGGGCGGTCTTGTATGGACAAGCATGTCCCTCAAGTTCCTACCCCTCCTGTGTGCAAACAAAGGTTTCTGCAATGATAGTCCACTACTTGTTAGAGTGCGCCAGTGTTTGTTTACCAACTTGGTCACCTGGTTGGTTACCGGGCTGTATGTGGTAACACATACTGTTCTTTTTTCTGCCTCCTCCCTACGGGGATTATCCTCAAGGAGTGCTTCACGATTGTTGTTCCTGGCCCTTTTTGAAGCTTTTCTGATCACAGGTTCTGGATACTTCCTCTGTTTTAGTTTCACACTCAGGTCCTTGGCCTGAGATTTATATTTTTCAATATCACTGCAGTTCCGTCGCAGGCGCAGGAACTGTCCATAAGGTAGATTCTCCCTCAGATGACGTGGATGAAAACTGTCAAACCATACCATAGTAGTGGTAAACTCCACACTTTCCCTTTTTCCAACTGAACCCGGATTACCAATGTTGTTTTTAGGTCTTTCTGAGCAGGAAGGAGGGATCCCCAATATACGCTTAGGCTCATGAGGTCTCACATATTAGGACTCTAAGTAAGACTTTCTCTTATTGACCAGCTGCTCTCTTTTTCCATCAGAGTTGAGAGTATTTTTGTGTTTTGTATGTATTTGTGTGTGTCAGTACAGTGATGTACTTTAGTGTGTCTTTTTCATCACAAAGGTCCCAGTATTTTTAGGTTTGACCACGTGAATTTTTGAGAAGGCTTGTTCCTTCTTTTTCAATGAATCTGTTGGTATGTATTCAAGTATGCATTTCTCTTTACAGGTTCTCTCGCCAACTGGGCGCAACGACATTCACTAACACCAAATAACATTGTTAGGAACATTACACATTGTGGTAATTTTTAATTAAACACTTTTACATTTTACATGTGAGTAAGGTGAGGGAAAGTGCATAACCCTCGTCCTGAAGAAGGAGGCTGTGCCCTCCGAAACATGTTGACACTTTCACAGTGGTTCCAGATACCTTAACTCGTATCTACCCAACCACGCTCTGCACTTTTTTAACAATACCAGCCGGGGACTAATAAAATTCTGTTTTTCTCCCACGTGCCAGGTATTTTTTAACTTTTTCACTTTTTTCACCTCACCTCACTCACACTTTGGTTATATATACACACACACCCCCACACATAGTTCACTTCCAAGTGCTCCTGCGCACTCGCTAGTCGTAGCACGCCGCATCCCGTAGAGGGGTGCGAAGGCCCCGATGATGAAGCATGACACCAAGGGGCCTGTTGGTGTGTGAGGGGCATTTAAACAACACTGTGTGTCTCCCCATCACTTTTGGGATCACTACCTTGAGTGGATTCCACTTTGTTTATGTATACGTACAGGGAGATCGAATCCACTGACCCTCTCTCTCCCCCCTTCTGTTACATTTTGTGTATTGACAGCGCACAGCTGTGGGAGCCCCTTTCCCATTTACATATTTTTCTACACCTAGACATACACATATACACATACAAAACACTCTAGTCTTATAACCCTCCTGCTCTCCTCATCTAATATCATGGAGGATGAACATGGATTGACCTTTAGCGAGGACGATATCGACCGTATCCTGGCTGATGACAGACCCTTCGAAGGCCTTAGTAATAGTGACCCCGGCCCAGCTGTAGCAGACTGGGATGAACTAATGAACGTCCGCAAAACCCAAATCAGGACAGCCCTCCATGGCTTACTAATGAGAGAGTATTTACGAAGCAAGATGGCTCCTCAAGGCCTACTAGTCAAAACTGAACCTTTTATTTTCCAGGATGATCTCGTTTTCAAAAAAGCGTGGTCACTTATCTCGTGGCATTGTACCAGGGATTGGCTGGTACTCATAGTTCAAACGGCCGCAAGAAAGTCAGTAGAATTGAAAGTGGAGATTCAAAGACTAGAAGTACAGCTCAAATCTTTCATTTCCCCCGCAGACCTAAAGAAAGGCCTGGAAGAGCTAAATCAACAAATGAAGGATTTTGAGGCGACCTTGAAACAAAGCAAGTTTAACAAATTCAAAAAAGATAAAGATCGCTTTACTCCCGAGAGAGCCTACCCCTACACCCGAGCTGACTATGTCATGAAAGACAACTCAAGTGACACTGACAGCGTCAACTCGGATAGCAGTAATTCAAGCAACAAATCAGGTGGTTTTCAACAAAGAAAACAAAGGGGAGGATTCCGTCAACAAAGGGCTCAATTTCCACGCCAACGTGGTTGGCGAGGTTTTCAAGGTCCTCAATTTAATCCTTACCAACCACCGTTCCAATTTCCACAATATCAATTTGTACCACCACAGATGGGACAAATGTACCCACAATGGGTTCCGGATCAAACCAATGCTCCCCAGAACCAACAGCCTTTTTTATCCTGGGGCCAAGGATCACGCAGAGGGCGGAACAGGAAGGGCAACAACGTCAATTGGCAACCCACAGAGGAGGCAGACCCACGGGTAGTGACGAGAAGCATGGCAGCGAACCAGGCGTCATCGAGCAGCAGGGGGACCTAGTTATTAACATAACTCCCTGGCCCCTCACAGATTTACAGAGGGAGGTACTAAATAAAGGTCTAGGATATGTCCCGACGAACAAACCAGACATTTTCTTATTGCATAAAGAAATGCAGGAGTTCATCAGAACTATAAAACTGCAGGCTTTTTTCAAAGACAAGGAGCCACCAACAGAGACCTCAGACACCGGTTTAAGGCCAAGATCAACTTTCACCCCTTTAGATAATCAACTTCCGGTAGAGGTGTTGGCTTTTGAAAAGGCCATAATGCAAGACTTAAAGAGTCTAGAAAGTAAACAGACCTTTCAGAACATGTCAAGGATGGAAAATGAGGCCATCAAGGAGTTGAGGATGAAAAAAGACTTGATCATAAAACCCGCGGACAAGGGTGGGGCAATAGTTATCCAAACCACCATAGCCTATGATAAGGAATGCAGGAGGCTCTTGTCTGACAATAGAAATTATCAGATCCTCACTGAAGATCCTACTGAATCATTGAGAGTTCAGATAGGAGGAATGGTGGAAGAGGCCCTTGCCCATGACTGGATCACCAGAAGGGAGTCGGAGTTCCTGATACAAAAGAACCCACGAACTCCTTATTTTTACACTATACCCAAGGTGCACAAAAACCTTGATAACCCTCCCGGTCGCCCCATTGTCTCAGGCATCTCGTCCATTCTGGAACCTCTGTCCAAATTTGCGGATGCTTTTCTTAGACCAATTGTGCAGGCCACTGACACATATCTGAAAGATACTAAGGCAGTACTCCAATTGCTGAAAGACCAGACATTTGACCCCAGCTCCCAGATGCTCCTCAGTCTCGATGTGGAGAGCCTTTATACTAGCCTCCCACACGAGGAGACCTTACAAATCATCGAGGAGGTCCTACATTCAAAGAACTGG
Source organism: Lissotriton helveticus (assembly GCF_964261635.1). Lineage (NCBI taxonomy): Eukaryota > Metazoa > Chordata > Amphibia > Caudata > Salamandridae > Lissotriton > Lissotriton helveticus. The sequence continues at coordinate 1,351,320,034 of NC_136059.1, read as the reverse complement.
GAATACCATACCCCACGGAATGTGGTGCTGGAATGTATTTCATTGGCCCTGACTAAGAATTTCTTTGAGTACGAGGGTACCCTCTTCTGGCAAAAACATGGGACCAGTATGGGCAGTACTTTTGCCCCGAGCCTGGCGGGACTATATGTCCATCATCTTGAGTCTACTAGAATTCTACACCCAGATAACCCACACAGGACGAGGATACGTACCTGGAGGAGATATATAGATGACATCTTGGTTATCTGGGAGGGAGACATGGCCACGGTAACAGACTTTACCATGTGGCTCAACAACCAGAATGCTTTTTTGAAATTTACCCACCAGGCATCCAACCAGAGCATGGTATTCCTGGATTTAAACATTTATCATGAAGCAGGGACCCTAAAAACTGAAACACATTTTAAGTCAACAGCCAGGAACTGCCTCCTCAGATTTGACAGTTTTCATCCACGTCATCTGAGGGAGAATCTACCTTATGGACAGTTCCTGCGCCTGCGACGGAACTGCAGTGATATTGAAAAATATAAATCTCAGGCCAAGGACCTGAGTGTGAAACTAAAACAGAGGAAGTATCCAGAACCTGTGATCAGAAAAGCTTCAAAAAGGGCCAGGAACAACAATCGTGAAGCACTCCTTGAGGATAATCCCCGTAGGGAGGAGGCAGAAAAAAGAACAGTATGTGTTACCACATACAGCCCGGTAACCAACCAGGTGACCAAGTTGGTAAACAAACACTGGCGCACTCTAACAAGTAGTGGACTATCATTGCAGAAACCTTTGTTTGCACACAGGAGGGGTAGGAACTTGAGGGACATGCTTGTCCATACAAGACCGCCCCCCACGAAGAATGATCAAACGAGACTCCAGGGCCTACATGGTCACTACCCATGTGGTAACTGTAACAACTGCCACCTCACTAAAAAAAGCCTAAACTTAACTTTCTCAAATGGGACACAGTGGGAGCAACGTAAGTTTACAAATTGCAACAGCAAGAATGTTGTATATTTAATCTCGTGCCCCTGTGGAAAAGAATACGTTGGTATGACAACAAGACCTGTCAAAACAAGAATCAACGAACACAAAAGTAACATTAGGTGTAAGAGACTCACCACCAAAATGTCTACCCATTTCATTGAACATCAACACTGCGTGAATGAACTGCAGTGGACAGTCATTGAACAATTACCTTCAGAGGTGGGCCTTTTGGAAAAGGAACAGCGGTGGGTGTTCAGGTTGGGTACTGACGTCACGGGACTGAATGATTCAATCCCGTGGAACCTCTTGAGATAAACTGTGTTTGAACATAACCTCCTAGGCGTTTTTTAGGCCTATGAACTGTTCCTAATAACATCTCGTTGGTTCCTTAGCCTTCCTATTGTCACCAGCTATGTGTTCTGTATTGTGACCACCCAGCATAGCACTCCTGATCCATCAGTGCTGTATAGCCAACTCACTCCGTTTTTCTAAAACTAAAGGATGAACTTAAGCCTGTCCCATCTTATTGCATAATATACATTTAATATTAAGACCCTTGGCCCCGTTTTTTCCATGTTGGAGCTAGTTAACAACAGTGGAGACAGCGCCTCCCAGCGAGCGTGGTGTTTCCATTTTGAGGCATGCGCGATCGCTTCTCTGACCGCGCATGCGCAGAAGACAGGCATTCTATTGCAGCGGAGACATCGCCTCCCAGCAAGCGTGGCGTTTCCTTTTCTAGGCATGCGTGATCGCTTCCCTGACCGCGCATGCGCAGAAGACAGGCTTTCTGCGCATGCGTGCAGATAGTGTACCGCGGGAGCGCAGTACCGGATCATCGGCGATGGCGTCCGCTATATTTGGGCATATACCGACTCTCATTAATCAATTAGCCAATACTAATTATCACGAGGGATGGTATATTTAAAGGGCGGTTTCCCTAGAGAGGCTCACTTCATCGGAGCCGCGTTGAGGGAAGGCAGGCGATTGGCACATGCAGTAACCGTGAGTTAATGGGTGATAGTAGACAGATGTTTCTATCTCCATAGTAGTGGTAAACTCCACACTTTCCCTTTTTCCAACTGAACCCGGATTACCAATGTTGTTTTTAGGTCTTTCTGAGCAGGAAGGAGGGATCCCCAATATACGCTTAGGCTCATGAGGTCTCACATATTAGGACTCTAAGTAAGACTTTCTCTTTTTGACCAGCTGCTCTCTTTTTCCATCAGAGTTGAGAGTATTTTTGTGTTTTGTATGTATTTGTGTGTGTCAGTACAGTGATGTACTTTAGTGTGTCTTTTTCATCACAAAGGTCCCAGTATTTTTAGGTTTGACCACGTGAATTTTTGAGAAGGCTTGTTCCTTCTTTTTCAATGAATCTGTTGGTATGTATTCAAGTATGCATTTCTCTTTACAGGTTCTCTCGCCAACTGGGCGCAACGACATTCACTAACACCAAATAACATTGTTAGGAACATTACACATTGTGGTAATTTTTAATTAAACACTTTTACATTTTACATGTGAGTAAGGTGAGGGAAAGTGCATAACCCTCGTCCTGAAGAAGGAGGCTGTGCCCTCCGAAACATGTTGACACTTTCACAGTGGTTCCAGATACCTTAACTCGTATCTACCCAACCACGCTCTGCACTTTTTTAACAATACCAGCCGGGGACTAATAAAATTCTGTTTTTCTCCCACGTGCCAGGTATTTTTTAACTTTTTCACTTTTTTCACCTCACCTCACTCACACTTTGGTTATATATACACACACACCCCCACACATAGTTCACTTCCAAGTGCTCCTGCGCACTCGCTAGTCGTAGCACGCCGCATCCCGTAGAGGGGTGCGAAGGCCCCGATGATGAAGCATGACACCAAGGGGCCTGTTGGTGTGTGAGGGGCATTTAAACAACACTGTGTGTCTCCCCATTACTACTGAACAAGCCCTTAATCTGGCCTTATTAATGGCCAAATACGCTAGTGCTAAGGGGGGTGGTTTTTATATGGCTTACGTAGACTTGTCAGCAGCATTTGACTGCGTAAGCCATCCTAAACTGTGGAAGGTACTGGGTGAAATGGGGGTTGATCCCCCTCTATTAAATCTTCTAATTGAACTCTATTCAAATGCTACGGCCAGAGTTAGATATGGAATAGGGGGAGATCTCACGGCGCCGTTCAGAGTGGAAAGAGGCGTCAGGCAGGGCTGCGTCCTGGCCCCCTTCCTGTTCTCGCTCTATACCAATGGGCTGGAGTGGGCGTTGTTGGAGGGGTCCCGGGACCTACCCTATCTGGGAAAAAGACCAATACCCGCTCTACTCTACGCGGACGACGCCATAATAATAGCGCAAACTCCCCTAGAACTTCAACATGCGGTTGATAGATACCACGCCTACATGGCCGAAATAGATCTAAAAGTAAACATTAAAAAAACGTTTGTCATGACTGCAGCGGTTGGGAACAAGAAAACACGCAGTATATTTATTGAACAACTCAAACTGGAAACCATCACTGCGTACCCCTATCTTGGTATCCTAATAGATAATAAATCCTCTTGGAAGCAGGCAATAGAGACAAGGAAACTGTCGTTTATTAGGACTACCATTGCCCTGGTTAATTTTGCTCATAGGCTAGGTAAACGATCACCTATAGAAATTATCCAGATTTACCTAGCTAAATGTCTCACTGTAGCGATTTATGGAGCAGGAGTTTGGGGTCATGGAAAAGTGGAGGCACTCCAGAAGGTGGAAAATAGTTTTCTTAGGTTCCTTCTAGCGGTTCCGCGTAGTACTTCCACCTTCACTTGCCATATAGAACTGGGCCTCCCATATATTTCTGACCTAATCAAACTCCAACCGCTACTATTATGGCACCGAATATGGTCCGTCCCAAAATTAACACTTAACAGGGAAGTCATAAGCGACTGCCTTGTTCTCGATAAGGTACATAAAATAGCATGGCTGTCATATATAAAAAAATTCTTGACCGATATGGGCCTAACTCGGTATTACAACAACCCATTACAGATTACCGAGATTTCTAGAAAAAACTTTAAGAAACTATGTCTGGCACATATGGCGGAACTACGATTGGCAAATGAATCCGCAAAAAGTTCAGCCCAACACATCCTACAGGTTCAAACCACTCTGAATATCCAGCCTTATCTGACCTTCAACCTGAACGGAATTGATAGGTTCGTTTTAATCCGTTTTAGAATGAACACGTTCCACCGTTTGATTATATTCCCCAAGGTCAATGACTGGTCAAATCAACTGGCTCCCTGCCCCTGTAACAGCTCCTTTTCTCAGTCCACATTTCATGTAGTAATGTTTTGTAAATTTTATCAGGAAGCAAGGTTACAGTGGGTTAAACCGATACTAAAATTTCCGGGGGTTTCGACAATGTCGTCCAGCTTTTCTAGCAATTCAGTATTTGGAATCAGAGTGCTTTGCAAAGAGTCTGGCTAGATTTTTAAAACTTTGTCTAAAACATAGGCCAAATTTAGAATCCTTGTGTTGAATTTGATGTACCTTTTTATAACTATCTATTTATTACTGTGTCTTGATTTAAACATATATCTGGACAATCTGTATACTTTTTAAATCTATATGTCATGAAGTGGTCCTTTTTCTGAAATGATATTTGCTAATCATGTTTTACTCCTCTTTTACATACTTATTGTATTATAGATGAAAAATGCTGTATTTTTTAATCAAATGTTTTTATCACTGAACTTTTATGGTTTTTTATCTTTTAAAAATCGAATAAAGTACATTTGACTTGACTTGACTTGACTGTGTAGTTGTAAGTTTTAGGTCTCCGGGCCTGGTCTGTCACATTCTTGAGGTGGCTTGTTATGATTGCTTTGATAGGGCTGCCATTGATGATCCATGATCATGATCCTAGACCTGGGAGAATACGAGGAGGACAAGAGGATTCTTTTAGGCCAGATCATTCTATCCAACTTAGCAATCATTATGATGCTCTTTCCACGATTGAAGAAATAGATTGACTGGGGCCATCCGAACAGGGTGATTTAGCAAGTGGTGTCAGGGTTGCATCCATAGGGTTTTCACCGCTATCCAATCCCCATACAAATGTAGACGGTAAAGCTTTAATCATCCCCCCAGCTGCCCTCATGTTGCTCCCGGACAATCACCAAATAATAAGATCTCACACATCTGGGCGACCCGCTCCTGCCCCTCAGAAGACTTCTATGGTTATTTCTTCCTGGAATATAGCGGGTTTGGAGTCTAAGGTTGTTTCCGCTGATTGGTCGGTCTTTATTGATGGTGTTGATGTTTGGGCATTTCAGGAAACATGGTCAGTTGAACCGGTGTTTCATGCAGGTTATATAAGTTTTACAAAACCAGCGATTAGGAGCCTAAGGGGAAGATCAGTGGGTGGGTTAACTTGTTGGATAAGGCAACTTGAGGTGATCATTGTAGAGGAAGTTTTCTTTGACAGTCCAGACATTCAGGCTATTAGAGTTAAATCAATGAAGGGTCTTGATTTATTACTGTTTAATGTTTATGCGAGGGGCCTACCGGGCGGAAGGCACACATAATGCTAATATTATAATTGCAGGTGATTTTAATATCTGCTTTGAGCCCCTGGACACAGAAGATGGGAGCCTCAGTGATGAGGTGGATGAGCAATGGGGTGTGCCCCAACTGGTCCTTCAGCCTATTAAGAAATGGACGGAGGCTGCCCTCCAACTCAAAGGGCTGTGCCTGGAATGGGGCCTTAGGGCGGTAAATGGCAGGACAATGTCTGACATGCAGGGTGTGGCGACTTTCGACAATGGGCGCTCCAAAAGCCAAATTGATTACATCTTAGTAAGTGTAGAGTTGTGGTCATTTATTCTTGATATGAAAGTTCAAAGACGCCCCGAAAGCGATCACAATCTGCTAGTCCTCACCTGGAAGGATAGCAGCTTCTGTACCAAACCTAGTACGGAGGCTATTATATGCCCCAACCAAATAGTTGTAGCTTATGATTTGCGAAGGGTTAGGTGGGCCAAGGTAGCCCTTGATGAAAGTAAAGTGCAGGGGATTAGGCCCCTAGTCTCAGAGGCATTAAAGGCGTTGTGGGAAACAAGAGGTTATTAATGGTAATCTCCCTAGGATCCACAATGAGCTCTTTACCGGGCTAAATAAATTTTTTATCAATTGCAAGCCAATTAGGAAGAGTCACATCTACAAACCCAACACTTGGTATAATGCTTAATGTAGATCAGCCCATAATGTTTTCTTAGAAGCCATCAAACTGAGGAAGTACAGTTCCATTAAACTGTCTCAAATTGCTTATAAATCCACCCTTCGTAAGGCAAAGAGAGATTGGGACGAGGGGCGTTGGCAGGACCTGTTGGTAGCATGTAATGGCAGGAATAGGACCCAGTTCTGGGAGTTGATAAAATGGGGAAATGGGCAGAGGACAAATATCCCTAATAACAATATGGAACCTCAACAGTAGGTTGCCTATTTCGAATCTCAATTTAAGAAGGGTACTCGTAATGAGTCTCCGGCACCTCATATTATCTTAGATACAACTTTGATATTTAATTTAACTTTTATGGTTTCTAACAAAGAACACCGAATAAAGTATATTTAAACTAAACTATTTAATACTAAAGAGGTTGAGGTAGTTTTAAAGACCATTCCAAACGGCAAGGCTCCTGGGCCAGATTGTATCCCTGCCAACTTGTTTAAGCAAGAGCCTGATCTCTGGATTCCTTACATTACTAATTTAATCAATGTGATAGCAAGGGGTGCTCCAATTCCAGCGTCTTGGTGCGGCGCGGAAATTATCCCTGTCTACAAGAAGGGTGATCGTTCCGCGCCGGCCAATTATAGGCCTATAAGCCTTATCGATGCTTTACAAAAAATTGTAGCAAGAGTTATCCTTGGTAGGATCCAGCTGTGGATGCTCGAAGAGAATATTCTTCCCCCGCTGCCGGCAGGGTTTCGGGCACACATGGGGACCCTTGATCAAGCCTTCAGATTCGTCATGTTATATTGGAAAGGGGTTTTCTTGGGAAAAGGTATGATTTTCGCTGCTTTCGTGGATTTAAAATCCGCGTTTGACCTGGTCCCAAGATCGAAACTGTGGCAGGTATTGCTAGGGATGCCTAAGGAACTGGTTTCTCGGGTGGTTAGGCTTCACTGTGAGAATTATGCTCAAGTTCGATGGGGGAAACCAGGGATGGTCACCGAGAAATTTGCGGTGGGGAAGGGAGTTCGCCAAGAGTGCGTGCTAGCCCCCACTTTATTTTCGTTATTTATTAACGGGGTCGTGAGGTATTTCGAGAACTACCCCACGGATGCACCCCTGCTTATGTTCGCAGATGACACCCTGATTATATCCAAAACGAGACCGGGGCTTCAGCTGGCTCTGCTCGTTTTGAGGAGTTTTGCTGCGATCATGACTTGGTTGTTAACGTAGAAAAGACGAAGTTCATGGTTCTCCATGGGGCTAGGCCCATAACTTCAAGAGTCTTCATGAGCGGAAGGCTTTTGGAGCAAACTAACGTCTTTACCTACCTGGGGGTTACCTTTGGGGATAGACTGAGTTGGTCACCTCAACTGAAGTTAATGGCGCTCAAACACTCGCAATTAGCGGGCACACTAATTAAGGTACATAGGCAGTCATATACTAAGCCTATAGCCCCTGTGGTTAAAGTGTATTCCACGAAAATAATCCCCGCAATACTCTAGGGGGCTGAGATTTGGGGAGCCACTAATTTGTACACTGTAGCTCTTGCTCAGAGAAAATTTGTAAGATCAATTGTGGGTCTCCCGAAATCAACGCCGCGGATCCACCTCTTGCTTGACCTTGGTTGCCACGCCATAGAGGACTTTGCACGCTATAGAATGCTGGCCTTCTGGAGAAGGCTTTGGATAACTCCTGAATGATCTTTATTTGCTAAGGGACTGATAGAACTTAGGGGACTGGAAGGCTCTAATAAAATCTCATGGTTCACTAGTATTAAAACCTTACTTACTAATATGGGGATGAGGGACTTGTGGGATAGTCCTGAGACTGCTGAATTTCCAACTAAAGCAATCTATAAAGCAGCTTACTGGAATTTAATTAAAGAGATGAGGTACTCATCTCTGTCCTGCTCTACCATGACTAGTGATTTCTGTGAGTTTAAAGACAAACCTAGTATGGAAAGCTATTGGGATCTAATAACGAAACCGAGAGATCGCAAGCTTTACCATCAGTTTCGAGTTGAGTGTCTCCCATTAAGGAAGTTCACATGCAAGTGGGATACAGGTATAGGAGATAAATGCCTGTTTTGTCCCGAGCACATCGAAAATATTGGTCATCTCCTTTACGTTTGCCCTGCTTACCATCATCCTCGAAGTATGTGGCTTAAGCCACTGTGCAGATCCCTGGGAACCAGTTCAGCCCTATGTGCCAAAAGGCTACTGAAAACTGGGTGCAATGACATCAAAGTCATAGGGGTTGCCAAATTTTTTAGCTTGTCCTGGGCTATACGGGAGAAAAACAGTGGGACCTTGTTAGTTGGCGAGCATATGAATTGATAGCTTCTGCCTTTTAACTTACTAATTATATTGAAAGTCTTTGTATGCGCTATATTTAATCCGGTCTTATTGAATGTTTTTTTTAAATTGTAATTATAGGTATTTATATATTTTATTATAAATATGTATTTAATACTAGGTTTTATGGTGTTTAAGATAAAATGTGTGTTTATATGTCTTTTAAGATGAACAATCGTAATAAAGACTTTTTGAATTGAATTGAATTGAGTGAGTAGTAGAGCATAGTAGAGAGTAGTGAGTGTGTAGTAGTGAGTGTGTAGTAGAGAGTAGGAGAGTGAGTAGTAGAGAGTTTGTAGTATAGAGTGAGTAGTGGAGAATAGTAGAGTAGTGAGTTGCACACCCTTGAATTGCCCACTTTCACGTGCTCACTAGGGAGCCCGGCTGGGTTTCCCTGTGAGTATTTTAAATTCACCTGTACACGGTTTTTCACGCACATCACCTAAAATCCATCAATTCCAAAATCAGATGTCCCCACTATTATATGTCCTGAAGAGACCCTACATCCATATTAGGGTCGAAACGCCGTCGACAATTGAAAAGCGAACCATTGAAAACGTGCATTCTAACATTATATAGAAGCAATGTATTACTGAAAAAAAAGAAAGTGGTCGCTTTTTGTAAACAACAAAGTTTAATTGAAACCTAGCACAAATTGTTTCACCAATGTTATTCATGTGTTTTTGGTTCATAGATTCACTTGGGACACACTGCACAAACTGTAAATAATTTCTAGTATGTTATGTAAGATTCTTTCACTGTAAAACTATTTTTCAATATAATTACTGAAGAACTGAATCAATGTGTCTGAGTACTTTTCTATGTGACATCTCACCTTAATCCCTGCTTTATACATGCGATTGATTCACCTCTGCTTGATTGTACTACCAAGTATCTTTTCCACAAGAGCCACTGTTTTTCTTAGAACACATTAGTTACTAGGCCAGAAATATTACAAAACAGGGTCTTACTCTCTTAAGCATGGATTTCTGGGATTACTGAATTTTCTTTGCTAATCATCAAAGGGCATTCTGTTGCATTGGCCACTAACAGACCCCCGGAGTTTGACAAATCATGTAATGGGCATGGCCAAAGCCCTGAAGGGATTGCTTCACTGCAAACTACCTCAATATATATCTTCTTCATTTTAATATGAGCACTCAGTCATTCTCTGACAAATCACCCTGGGGGATGAAAAAGCAATTTTGAATGGAGATGTTGAAGGTATATGACTGGGCTGGCATAAGTCGTGAAGAACTCTCCCTTTCTTCAGGATTTTTTCTCCAGATTTCTACAGACATATCCTAGGGACAAGATCTTAACATTACCAAGTTGGTGTGCCCCTGTTTGGAGAAATGCTGGCATGAATATCCTTATGCCTAAACTTTGTATGAACTATCTTCCCGTGGTGTCTAATTGTCTTACTCTCTCTGATGATCACCGGACTGTGGCCAATCTTTTTGTTCAGCTGAATTTGGCTGTGAGTTGTTTGCTTATGAAACCAAATAGATCAGGGGCCCATGAGGCTAAATGGTTTGATCAGCATTGTAGGAAGGCCTCAGTTTTACTACATGAGGCACTGAAGGAGATACCCAATGGACTCATGTAAAATCCAACAGTGTAAAGTGGAATATGAGGTTGCTCTGTGGATTAAGAGCAAATATTTACAAAACAAATCCTAGGGAAAGCTGGTCAGGGCATGTAGACTGAAAGATACAAGGTCATTTTGGAAGGAGGCCAATAACACCTAAACTGTGATTGTTAAATCTAACACTGTTATTACCACTATTAGTCCGGAACCCTGATTTAACCACCTCATAGAAGTATAGGGGTTCATTGTTTTTAATGACTATGAAGAAGAGGAGGTGGCCTTACCATTAGCATTGGAATTTATTCTTGATCAGGTAATGGATTCAATTAACAAGATCCCCTCAATAAAGGTTCCTTGCCCGGATGGCGAGCCCATGGATTTTTATAAATTATTTCTGGAATTGTGGGTCCCACTACATGTCTGGCCAACTAGTGACTTTCCGAACTCCCGTTGCCGACCCGTGTCTCCATTCCTTTGACTCCAGCTTTACCTCCTCAGCTTGTGAGAAGTATGGCTTTCAGCTTATGCCACTTCAAAGCTGTTACCTATGACCTCCATTTCCACAGCACAGCATTTAAACATGGTGAACTGTCGCTCCATGGCTGCTCATAAACTGGATATATACTGTTTTTTAAAAGAATCGGCACCTGATGCACTCTTTCTTACAGACTTGCAAAAGCCTTCTCGTCACTCTCACGATGGAGCACCAAGCCAAAACACTTGCAGCTTACTGCTTTGGTGTTATGAGACTACAAAGAAAGGTCTTAAACCTACTTACTTTCTTGGCCAGGAGACTAATTGTTCAGGTTCTCATCATCTCCCGTCTTGATTATGGTAACGTCCTTTATCTGGGCTCTCCCCACTATTTGACAAAGAGGCTCCAGACTATTTAGAATACTGCTGCCCATGGTTAATCTTCCTCAACATCAATCCGCAAAATCGGCCGTGAGAGAACTTCATTGACTTCCAGTTGAGCAGCTTGTTCAATTTAAAACATTATGCATTTGGCATAGTTCCCTAAACAAGAAAGGCTCTGCTCTTTTGAGATCAGTAGCTACTCATCCCTGGAATGTCTTTGAGCTCTTCCTCAGGCCATCTGCTGCAGGTTCCCAAAGGTAAGCGATCCAGCTGGGGTGGCAGCTCCTTTTCCAGCCAGGCCCCTAAGCTGTGGAATTCTCTCCCCTTTGACCTCCGCTAGCTATCATGTGAGCTTTCTTTTCGCACGGCATTGAAAACCATGTGCTTTACAAGATCTCCAGAATAGAATAGAATTGAGGACTGAATGAACCCTGCTAGCCTTGACTATGGCACCTTGTGGCACTGTTTGCTGTCTGCTTTTTAACAGTGATTTGTATTTGTTGAATTCTTTCCCCCCTTAATTTTAATGCAATGGATTGTTGGGTGTATATTTATAATGTGTTTTATGTGCTTTTTTGGCTACACTTAAAGAGAAATGTAAGTCATTTAATCGATTTTACGATCCTGGGTGGGGGGAACGTGGGCTGGCCAATGCAGATGTAGGGAATGAGGAGTCCTAAGGAGGAGATTGGTTCTCCACTCATGGGAGTGAACTGAGGCAAACTGAGTGTGTATTGTGTACAGTGTGTTGTGTGTTTCTTACCTAGTCTATATCTTATTTTTAATGTGTTTCTTTTGTGTGTGTATATAACATAATACATGTTTGTTGTTGTTTATGCAAAGTGTATACGCTGGGTTTCTCACAGGCAAGAGTTAATATTTTTTTTGCATTGCTCATTCTTTTTTGGAAGGTCCCGTTCACACTGCTGACCACTCGCCCTGTCCTCTCACTTTCAGCCCTGCCTGGATCTACTGCCAATTGTGATCATCTTTAAGTAGGCAAACGTTCTGGAGGTTCCTGTTGTAATACAGTTGCAGCAACAAACCTGGGCTCTTGAAGCCCTTTCTAGACGACCCATGCCCAAGGAGGGCTACTCACAGGGGCTCTTTTATCTAACAGGCCTCCTCACAGTGCCAACTACCCACACGTCGGGCCCTCCACATCCTTGGTTCCCTCTTTCATTGCCTTCTTCAGGGTAAGGCTGTAGAAAGGGCTGCTTGCAGTAGTTGCACCGTATTTTGATTTTATTTTTAAAAAAAAAGTTTTATTGTGATGCCAGAACACAGTAAAAAAACATAATATCAGATACAGCGAAAAAAAACTGTGCCCGATACCCCATATTTTTAACCATTGTAACCCCTCCACCCCCCACCCTGATGGATCCATCTCCTAAAACAAACTATAGCAGTAAGTAAAGAAACGGAGGTGAAAATATAAATGAATGTGCCACAAATCAAGATCATTCATACCTCCTTGTTAAGCCAGTTAGTTAAAGACAGACACAGTTTCTCCCCTTTCTCTCTTCCCCGCCTTCCCTTCCTCTTATACACCACAATCTCCCAATTGTATATATACAAAAATTTACTAAACCAAACATATTCTGTCGAGGGATCTGCATCAAGCCAAACCATGGCCAGACAGAGACGGAATACAGCCATTGCTATAAACACCATTTTTTAATCATTCTCTTCCATGGCTTGGTTAGATATTCCTAACATAATAACCTGCGGGGTCAATGGCACCATGTAGCCCAATATAGCCCCGAGTCTTTGTTCAATTTTAGATAATACTTGGGAAAGACCTGGACATGTGGCAAACATATGTGTGCAGTCCACGGCCAGCAGCCCGCAACGTGGACAGTGTATCCCTGTGGTACCACCCCATCGATGTATACATGCAGGGGTTACATATAAATCACACCAAGTTTTAAAGCATTGCACTTGCAAATTGGCTGACATACAGGATGTTTGGCTAAAGAGCAGAGAGTCCTCACACTCCCCCTGTCCCGCTTGTAATGCTGTTTGCCACCTATCAAAGTGCCTTAAAAGGTCATCCCCCATTCTATCCGTAATTTGTTTATAGATGGCCGCAGTTATTATATGATTGCCCTTAAGCATATGAAATAACGGAATTCTATTCCTATTTAGACATTTTTTCTCAAAAAAATCCCGAACCTGTAGATATTTAAAAAAATCTCTATTCTCTATGCCAAATCTATCTTTAAGGGCATCAAAGGAGAGTAGATTATCGCCACAAAGAAGGTCCCCTATGTAATGAATCCCTCTCTCCCCCCATCTTCTAAAGTAAGCATCAGAAATGTTTTACGGCAGTAAAGCATTGTTATTAGCTAAAGGGGAGTACCTATGGAGCCGTCCAATCCCAAACCTTTTTCTAACTACGGTCCAGACTTTGTATGCCCCAATCAAAACCTTAAACTAGACCCTCTTGTAGTATGCAAAGTCAATCTGCCTCAATAAGAGGCCCCTTGCTTCTACCCCACAGATAAGTTGAAAAATAGAAATATCTGACCGGTCCGGAATGTCCCCATTCACCAGTTCCCCGAAATACTTAAATGTGATAGCCCAGTAATAAGTTTGGAAATTAGGGACAGACCAGCCTCCCAATCTCTGGGCAAGATCATAAACCTTAATGCCCGCCTTGGGCGCTGCCCCGCCCATTAAAACCACAACACTACATGGTCAAATTTCTGAAACCAAGTCCTATTGAATTCCAAAAGAATAGCTCTAAAATAATATAATATCTTGGGCAAAAAAAGTATTTTAATAACATTACATCTGCCAATAAGCGTCAGATGGATATTGCTCATCCTCTTGGTATCGGTTTTCATGTTAGATAATAATGGGGCGAGATTCAAATCTACAATGGCAGTAGGGTTGGAGCTAATCTCAACACCTAAATACTTAGCATTTGCCATAATACGTTGATTCACCAGATCTATTTTGTCATTAATTACTATTTGAGTTTTGTTTTCATTCAAATGATAGCCGGAGACTCTACCAAAGCGTGATGTTAGCATGCCTATTTCCTCCAACGCCTGCTGTGGTGCCGCCGTAGTAATAGCAAGGTCATAGGCATAGCCTAAGAACTTTACCTCTCCACCTCGAGCAGAGACTGGGAGTATTACCTTGCTCTCCTGTATCAATCTTATTAAAGGGTCAATATAAATTGCAAATAGCAAAGGAGAGCAAGGACACCCCTGTCTCGTGCCGCGCATTATATTGATCTCCCCAGACTGTGTTCTCATCAGTACCATCTTGGTGATTGGATCTTTATACATGCTTTTAACGGCCCGTATAAAACCCTCCCCAATTCCATAATGTTTCATACCTGCCCACAAAAAGGGCAAGGAGACCATATCAAATGCCTTTTCGGCGTCCAATAAAATTAAGGTCATAGGGTCTCTTGTCACCTTAGTATAGTCAAATAAAGTTATTGCTCTGCGTATATGGTCTATTGTTTCCCGACCCGGGACAAAGCCATGTTGCTGATGAGACACAATTTTTTTAATTACAGACGCCAGTCTGTTTGCCAGAATCTTCGAGTAGATTTTCAAATCATTATTGATCAGTGTGATTGGCCGATAAGCCCCTAGCTCGGTAGCCGATTTCCCTTTTTTTTAAAATATAGCAATTTAAGCATACATCCATGAGACGGGTGGGGTTTCCCCCCCCCCGGATCAAGCCAAACATCTCCAGCATATTTGGCGCCAGCTGTGTTTGGAATTTAAAAAAAAATTCTCCCGGAAGGAGATCAGGCCCGGCAGCTTTACCAGGTGGAACAGAATCTAGTGCATTAATGACCTCGCCAAGCGTAATCGGGGCATCCAACATTTCCCTATCTGCCAAAGTCAAAGATTTTATTTTGACCTTGTCCAGATAGCCAGTAATTTCATCTTGTAATCCTAAAATATCTCTCCTATCTTCCGAGTATAGCCTCTGATAAAAAATTTCAAAGGCAGCCAGAATTGCATCCGGATTGTTCACAAAACCAATATCTGGGTCGTTCACTCCCGTAATCCTGGCTTGAACTTCTCTTTCCCTAATTCGCACCGCTAACGTATGTCCCACTTTTTCATCACTTTCATAAAGTTTAGTACACCAGGCAAGATATCTAGCTGCAGCTTTAGCTGACGAGATTTCAGCTATAGCAGCTCTGGCAGTTAAAATCTTAATCTGGGCCGCGTCAATATCCCCTCTGTCTGATACAGCCTTAACCAGATTCAACTCCACATTAGTCAACTCCACATACATGTCGTTTAACTTTGTTCTTTCTTGTTTCTGAACCCTCCACCCAAACTGTGTAGTTTCCCCCCTGACCGCTGCTTTTAACGTATCCCAGACATTCTGCAAGCTAGTATTTCCCGGGTTCTCATTAAAAAATCTGGCAATCCACACCCCCATATGTTCTATATACAAACTATTGCTCAGCAAAGCCCTATTAAACGTCCAGGTGGAGACATTTTTTTGACACTGAATACACACTTCCAGGACCAAGGGATTATGGTCAGACATGACCTTGGGGAATTTTCCAATTTTGCAGCCCTGCACCAGGCTCTGGGAAATAAAAAAATAATCCAGTCTTGAGTGTAACTGGTGCGGGGCTGAGTGATATGTAAACCCAAACTCATTACTTTTTGTTGCAGCCCAGACGTCCACTAGCCCATGGAGCTCCTTTAATTGGCGTAGAGATCGGAAGACTTTTGGCTTACGTCCCTGGTATATCAATTCTGGTTGAATCGATATTGCACAGCTTATATTTATACTAAAGTCTCCGCATATTATAAGATACACAGAAATTAAAAAATTAAAGAATTACAAAATGTGAGATTTTTAATGTAATATTGCCACTAAATGTTGGTTTTATCACAAATGTACAGTATGTAATGTTTGTTTGTTTATTGAAAGCACAGTGTAAAACCTAAGAGTTAGTACTCTAGATGGGCCTCAATACAATCGTGTTGGCCGTCTTTTTAAACAACTGTAATGTTTTTATATGCATTGTGGTCTGCACCATATGAGTTTGGACCCTTATGTATTTTTGTTTATGTTTTTATCTTCAGTCCTGACGAAGTTCTAAGAACGAAACGCGTTGGCTGTTGCTTGGCTGTTGTTTTTACACTTTGGATTTATATCATTAAAGACTTTTGCAACGAAGGAACTGATTGAGCTTCATTATTACTGCTTGGATATCCTGGTAGTGCACAACTCCACTATTGTCAGTGACTTTCTTCCCATTTTCATGGGTTGTACCCCGCAACGGTGGGTGCAGGAGTTATGTTTGCACACTAACAGTTTATAAGTACTCTACAGATACCTACGGAAATAATCAGGGGTTGGTGTGGCACCTGGAGTCCACCGTTGGCATTCTGCATCTGTTACCGCATATTATAAGTGGCAGCGGCCATCCTACCAATTCAATGTTCAGCCAATAATACAATTCCGAGTCGTCAAGCACCGGACCATATACTGAGCATAACGTAAACAGACTATTGTCTATTGAGCACTGAGTTATTGCCCATCTACCGTAGTTATCTGAGATAGAGCGCGAAAAATAGGGCGTGAAAAATTGGCCGCCCCCCGGCGGGCAAATATAGCCACCCCAATAGTCTTGACCTCCTGTTTGGACCATACTATCAGCTGAAACCCATCTAGCTCCATAATCTTGCTTCTACTGGCTTCGATGTGAGTCTCCTGGAGGCAGATTATATCTGCCTTTAGGATTCAAACATCTTCTCTTATCCACCCCGCTTAGCTGGATCATTTAATCCACAGATATTAATCGTAGCTATCCTGATGCCCCCCATTGGATATATAAGACATGCCGAGAAAGTAACCATACTTTAGGAAGAAAGGAAGAAAAGCAGAAAAAAAGACACATCTCCAAACTTACCCTGCAATTTCCACTACCCTTTCCCTTACACTGGAACCACCCCCCCCCACCCCATCCCCCCACACCCTTCACTACGGCACAAAAGGTCTCCAGACCCTTGTTATGGCTCCCATGCTAATGTGCCCCTGTTGCTACCTGACCTAACTTAAGAACCCACTTTTGAACCAACCACATTCACCCTTTCCCGTTACCCACTGTCAAAGAAAGAAAAAAGGAAAAAGCCCCCTATGAACACCACAGTAACAAAAAGCAGTTAGCCAGAAAAATATCAAGAAAGAGAAGAGAACTATCCATAGCATAACTAATCCCCCCCCCATTTTTTCTTTTCTTTCCCCCTTTTTTGATGGTGCTTGGCAAGACGGCGGACACGTGACCTGTGCAAAGTTTGCTCCCTGACCAGACAACTCACCGAACTGTGTTTGGATGCTGAGCTAACCCGTCCGCCTACCGGATAAGATAGAGGCCGAATTGGAGTAGCTGCAGAGATTTACAGCGCTGAGTTTTTTGGCCGGGATAGATGATTTTCTCCTTCTGTCTGTGCCAGCACCACTTGACGGAACTCCGCCTACGTGTATCGCGGAGCAGGGACGTGCGGGTGCCGGTGCGAGGCTCGGATTCCTGGCCGGTGTTAATTGCCACTTCACCGTCACCACTACTGGGGAAGTACGTCGGTAGGGACGTGATGGCACCCCCTCGAGTTGCCCCCAAGGACGGGGGTTTGAATATTAAGGATATCCCTGCCATAAAAAAAAACGGAGACTACTAAAAGCCAAGATACAGCTGCTGCTTGCAGGCAGGGGGGGAAGGATACTGTGGAAATGGCTACAGACGGTGATGGAAATCCTGGTATGGAGTGTGGAGCAAGGGAGCAAGCTACTTTGGATGCTGGTGCAAAGAAAAAGACCCTGACAGTCCCTGGCATGTTCGCTGGAAAGCCGGTAAGTGGCAAATCGAGCTCCCAGCCCAAGCCCAATTCAGAGCGAACGCCTAGACAGCTAAGAAGTAACCTGTGCCCATGGCTCCTACTCCAGCCATACTTACTTTAGCTATACCAGATACCGCTTTTATTACAACTTTTGCCACTATTGGGTCTACAGTCACTTCCAGTAACAGTACTCCTAGCACTCTCAGTATCCCTGGCACCCCCAGTACACCCAGTATTTCCAGTAATATCACTCTGGTGGCAGCAAGTCTAAGCAAACCAACATCCAGGAGAGACAGTGGGGCTGCAGGGTCAGAGGCCGTAGGTGTTCAAGTCGCAGGAGGGGCTCTGATACCAGATCTCTCTAAGCCTCCCATCGATACCCAGCCTGAGAGACAACTAGAGGAGAACTTAGACCCTGACCCCGACTGCCACGCTGTCCTTGAGGGGTGGCAAGAAGGAGGGGGTGCAATACCTGGTACCCCTGATGGAGAATTTTTTTTTTCGATGGCCGAAGAATCGGACTCTATAGGGGGCAGTGATCTGGAGATATCAGAGGCCGATGGTTCAGCAGACAACAGCGATACTGATAGTGCCCCTACAACTGCAGACACGCTCAGACATGCCACCAGCCGAGCGAAGGACAAAAACCACTCTGGCCCCCAGCGTCAGTGCATACACTCCGATTCTAACTCTCATCTTCAGTGGGACTATTCTAGTACCAACCCTGGAGGAGAAGGAGCCGAGGGAGGGATAGGATTCCAAGAGAACCCTCATGCCTTTGGATCTAAGGACGACCTGGTTCCTTCAATGTCTTTGATTTACTCGACTCTCAAGGCTATGCAGATCAAGGCCCGCCAGGAGCATAAAAGGGCTCAATTGGCAACAAAAATAATTCAGGGCGCAATCCGGAAGACCACAAAAGCCTGCACTGAGGTCATGGCGCGCACAACGGCTCTGGAGAAGCGGGTCGTGGCACTCGAGTTTGGAGTGGAGAGTACAGAGCAAAAGACATCTGCCAATGATGCCAGAATGATGGACATTTTATGGAAGGAGTCGGAGAATCGACAGCGACAAAATAATCTGCACGTGCTGGGTATAGAAGAGAAAGTGGAAGGAGGGGACACACGTGGTTTTGTGATCAGGCTTTTTAAGTCTGCATTCCCAGAACTTTCACACTGGAACTGGAAAGCTGAGATTCAGCGCGCCCATCGATTTCCCCTAATGGCAAAGAACAACTCTGGACAGGACCAAAGACCATGAGCAATCCTGATATTTTTCGGGAATTTCCTACTGCGACAAGCCATATTCGAGAAAGCCCGGCCGGATGCCAAGAAAGTGGCGGAAGGGCAGACCTTTTTCGTTAGACCTGACGTCTGCCATACTACCGTGGAGAGAAGATGGAGCTTGAGGCAGATGATCTCTCCCTTCCAGAAACTGGGTTGCGAAGTTTACTTGATGAACCCTGCTTGGCTAAAAGTTATACAACAGGGACGGGTCAGGGTATTTGTCTCCGAGATCCAGGCAGGGAATTATCTTAAAGAGCTATCTGGCGATTAGATAAGATGGCAATGTTTAAAAAAAAAAAGGGGGGAAAAAAAGTTGCACCGTATTTTGAATGTAATTGCAAGTAAAGCTGGTTTAATTTGTCAGCTCATTGAGGGAGTGGTGAGTGAGTATTTTATTAAATTGTTAATTTCAGAGAGTGAATGTTTCTCATTAACCAAAAATTACTCAATGGACTGGGAGTTACACTTTATTTTTAGACAGTTGTGTGTTATACGACTAGCAATTTACTTTGGATACTTTTTAGGTGTGTTGGTCTAATCAGTTCAATGGATGTAAAACAATACTACAACATCCAGAATGCATTAGGTTATCACACAAAAGACCAGGACTGGAAATAGCATCGCTAATAACCTGACTTAGGGCCATATGTATGAAGATTCCGATTTGCGAATCGGAATCTGCGATTTTTACTGTATCGCAGATTCTGAATCGTAAATCGGAATGTATCAACATAATCGCAAATATTTAGCGATTCGGATAAAATCGCTAAATATTTGCGAGAAAGACAATTGCGATTCCTTAAATGTGAAAAATCGCATTATTGCGATTCCTTAACGGGAAAAATCGCAAAATTGCGATTTTTGAGAAATCAGCCAATCGCAATCTTGATGTAGTTTGATGACATCACCATCCAGGAAGTGACTGACTACCCATGCTGCAACAGTATTGTTTGTCAGAGAGTGGGAGAGTGAGGATTGCTACTGAGGAGTCATGGCTGAGAGTGGGAACAAGGAATTGCCTGCAACCCAGCAGGAGCAGCAGGAAGGAGAAACTTCTAGAAAGAGAAAGATGAAGTTCTCAGAAGCTGAACTGGAAACACTCATTACTGAGATGGTGCCAAACCACGATTTGTTGTTTGGAAAGAGCTCACTCAAGGTGCCTGAGGCAAGGCAAAGACGCATCTGGGCAGGCATACAGGCGAAAGTCAATGCCCTGGGAGTTACACACAGGAGTGTGGAGGTACTGCGCAAGCGCTGGTACGACCTGCGCCAGCGCTCAAAAGAAAAGTTGTCAGCCAGGCTGGAGCAGTCACAGCTCACCGGTGGAGGGACCTCCAATGTACCAGAATCTACACCGCTTGAGGAACTTGTAGAGGGAACACTGGCTCCAGAGAGTGTAGCGGCCGTGTCTGTGCTAGACAGCTCCGACCAACCAGCTGCATGCCATCACACCCCAAACCTCCCCCCCACTCCCCTGCAGAAACCTAGGGATTAGGGGAACCACGTCACGCTAGAGCAAGTACACAGGCAGTCACAGCAATGCATTGTGGGAGATGTAGTCACATGAAAAATAAATGTTGTGAGAAGCAGCCACGCTAGGCAATTTTCACATGTGCAGGTCAGGAAAGGGGAATAACAAAAGTAAAGTAAGGCTAAACTGTGAAATATTTTATTTTCACATTGGAAATTAGTAAATTAAATTAATGTGTCTTGTTCTATCCACAGCACCTGCAACTAATAAGCCCACAGGCAGTGGAAGAGAGACAGAACCTCCAGACTCTGGAGCGCAGGGCAGGAGCAGGAAACAGATGGGGAGGACAGCCCTGTCATTCCACCAAAGAGACCCAGGAGGAAGATTGTGAGGCCATTGGCAGTCATGGAGGACGATGATGAGGACACCAATAACAATGCGCAGTCTGATGCCATAGGTTCGCAGCAGGAGTCAAGGCCACAACACAGCCAAGGTCCACAGGGCACAGGCAGGCGTAGACCCCGCACGGCCAGCAGCTCCGTTGATCAGCAGGAAGACTCGGTTTTCGCAGGGCTGGAATTGAACATGCTCCAGGTGCAGCGCCTACAAGCCAAACACATGAAGGCGTTACAGCGTGAGATGAGGGCAGGGCTCAGGGGCATACGGGAAGAAATGAGGGGTGCTGTGCAAGTGCTTCGTGAGGAGTTGCATGCCGAACGCGCTGCTAGGCGCAGAGAGCTGGGCCGCATGGAACGGTACACGCGCGCAATCAATCGCCTGGCCTCATCAACCAATATTCTGTCCAGGCGCACCATTGCAACACAGCGTGAGTTCTCACACGGCATACAGGACATCGCCACTGTCGTTGTGCAGTCCACATCTGCTCTGGATGAACTGCGTGCTCTACGTACCACAGGCCCTGGAGTACTGACTCCAAGTGAGGAGGACTCCCAGTCAGTGTGGAGCTCCACCACCCCACCACCCACCGTAGAGAGGCGCCGTAGTGGCAGGAGCAACAGGCCTGCTACATACCATTAGAATGTGCAGTCAAATAACAATGATTAGCAGGGGCCACATATGGACAACTACAGTGTTGACTTTGCAGACACTCCACTTACTTAGTTGCACTATGAATTAAACATATGCATTACATTGGGAGTGTATGAACTTGCCTATAAGGATGTGTGGCATTGTTGCTGTAGCTATTAAAACACAGTTGCAAAGATTGAAGTTGTCATTGTGTCATTATTGCTCACCTAGAAGTAGTTGCACGTAATCTCATCACGCCTCTGGCGCCCAGCTGCAGCACCAGCTACGCCAGCTGCCATGCATATAGGTCCAGGCCCCTCCACGTCAGAGGATTCAGATTTGCTCAACTCCACTGGTGTGCCTTTCCTGGTAGCGATATTGTGCAGCATGGCACATGCTACAACAATTTTGCAGCAAGTTTCAGGGCTGTATTGGAGTGCTCCTCCACTTTTGTGAATGCACCGGAATCTGCTCTTCAATATGCCAAAGGTTCTCTCAATGATGCCTCTTGTTGAAATGTGTGCCCGGTTGTCGCGCCGCTCCCCAGCATTAGCGGGATTGAGGTAGGGTGTCATGATGAAATCCCGGACTGCATAAGCACTGTCACCTGTGGTTGGAAATGTAAACGGTTAGTCACTGGAATGCACATGCTAGTCAGTTGCAATGTGTCCTATGTATGTGAGCATTTACCTAGTAGGTATCCCTCGCCAAAATCACCTCTTGAGAGTCTACGGTATTGCCCACTGTGACGGAAGATAAACGCGTCATGTGTGCTTCCCGGATACTTTGCCACTATGTCAGTGATGATGTTTTTGGCATCACACACCACCTGTATATTTAGTGAGTGGTAGCATTTCCGGTTCCTGAATACGTACTCATTGTTTGAGGGGGGATATTGCAACATGTGTCCCATCTATGCATCCTATGACGTGGGGGAATTGGGCGATGTTGTAAAAGTCCTGCTTGGTATGTGCTAGTTCCTGTGGGGTGCTGGGGAAGTGTATGTGGTGTTGCATCCTCTGGGTCATGGCATCGAGGAACGCATGGAAAAAGCGCGACAGGGCACTTTGTGACACCCCTCCTGCTGTGGCTATCACACCCTGAAAACTACCTGAGGCCAGCAGGTGTAGGGAACACAGGACCTGGATGTGTGTGGGTATGGCTTGTGTCCTATGTGTGGGGTGTTCTAGATAGGGTCTGAGTTCTTCAATTAATTCTAGTATGCTCTCTTCCTCCAGTCTGTAGTGGGTATAGATGTCCTCCTCAGTGCACTGGTAGATGGTGGTGCGCGCACGGAATATCCTCTCCTGCCGTCTCCTCCTCTGCGCCAGAGCTCTCAATCTTCGCCTCCTCGCTATCACGTAGAGCCCAGACATTGTGGAAAAGAGTGTGTTGCATTGTGGGCTTCCTTAAATACTTTGCACCTGGTTACCACCTGCTCCCACTTGGTGGTAATTGCGATTTCTAGAAATGCGAATTTCGTGTATTCGCAATTTGCGTTTTTTTTATCAAAGGTGTTTTTATTAAAGACAGAAAAAGAAAAAACATGCGACAATCCCGCACAACTTCCCACGCAGGGGGCAGTCAAAGACCAAATGACAAAGAGGCAAGTAGCATGGAGAGACATCTACATTAAGTCCGTAAGGCTCAATCCATAGAAGGCGCATGAGACACCCCCAGGCAAAGATATAGAGTCCCCATAGAGTCGGGGACCGAGACAGGGTATGTGTCTTTGCGAATGCAGAAGTCCGTGAAGGGTGAGCATTCTATAATGCGTTAGGTCTCTCGTTGCCTCAGCTATTAGCAGGGTGTCACAAAACAGGAACCCCCCCCCTCCCACTCCCTCCCCCCCAGTGGTGGTGGCAGCAACATTCGCACTTATTCATTCATCCAGTTATCACACTTAGACCTGAAACAAATGGAGAGCCCGTATCATGGATGGGCATACTGCTGATGGTAATCCCTTAGAAAGAAAGCGGACCTAAGGGCCCCAGCGGAACATGAAGTTCTTGAAGTTACCCAGGAAGATATCCGCCATGCGCTCCACGCTCAACTGCTTCCATAATCTCGCATGCCACTGGGAAGTCGCCGGGGCCTCCGGTTTCTTCCAAGCCGCGGCTAGAGTGAGCTTGGCAGCTCCAATACACAGCCACAGTATCTTTTTGTCAGCCCTAGTCTGGTGTTCGAGATCCGGGTCCCGAAGGCCCAGCAGAATATGGGCCATCGAGTCTGCAATCGGGTACCCCAGCAGCTCCTTGATATGAGATAGGATCTCCTCCCAATATGGGCGGATGATCGGGCAGTCCCACCAGATGTGGCGGAAGTCGCCCAAAAGGCCGCAGCCCCTCCAGCATCTATCCGAAGAGTTCGGGAAGATCCGATGCAACTTGGCGGGGTACAAGTACCAGTCCATGAGGGTCTTAAGATGTGCTTCCCGGAGTTCCACCGAGTAATTGTGTGCAGAGATGTCGCTCCATAGGTGCGACCATTCCATATCTGAAATATCGTGCCCGAGGAGTTCCTCCCAGAGTCCCATATAGCGCGGCCTGGGCGCCACGGCGGTAGAGAGAAGAAGGTTATAAATGAATGAGATGACGCCCTTCATAGTGGACGTCCGGGAGAGGAAAGCCTCGAATGGGGCGGGCGGTCTTGTGGCCGCCTCACCGACCGCGGGTGATGTAGCCCAATGGAGCAGCTGGATGTAGTGGAACCGTTCAGATATTGGGACTCCTTAATCTCTCATGCAGTGTTCAAAGGTGAGTGGGGTATGGCCATGAAACAAATGCGTGAGCGCATGGCAGCCCCCCTCCCTCCATGCATCGAAGGGGCCCTCCCGCAGGGCTGGTGAAAAAGCAGGGTTGAAGTGTATAGGCGTGAAGGGGGACGGAAATGACGTCCATCGTTCATCACTAGAGACCGTATCCCACACTTTCAAGGTAGTGCGTGTGGGAGTGCTAATGTAGGCATTCCTGGGTCTATCCCCCATGGGTCTCCACACTAGATCCCATATCGTTCTCCCGCCACACTCCTGTCCATATGCAGCCAATGCTTCTCCGAGGCCTGTTGGCACCACTCTACTAAAACACGTAGCTGCGCTGCCTTGTAGTATAAGTGCATATCGGGGAGGCCCACTCCCCCCTCCTTCCGTGGCCGACGGAGAGTGGTAAAAGAAAAACGCGCCCGTCCCCCCTGCCATACGAAACGAAGCATTTGCGTCTTGAGACGACGGAAGAAGTCCATCTCCAGTGGGATAGGAAGTGCCTGGAAAAGGTATAAGAACTTGGGGAGGAGGGTCATCTTGAGCACGTGGATTCTCCCCAACCATGATATGAACATCGGTTTCCAGCGGCCGAGGTCGCCCTGTACCTTCGTCAGCAGCGGGGGGAAGTTTGCGGAGTACAATTTCCTTATCGTGGGAGTCAAATGGATCCCCAGGTACAGGATAGAGTTGGAGGCCCACGACAGCGGCGTGAGCGGCCGCAGTCGGTCCACCTCTGCCGAGGGAAGTGTGAGGTTGAGAATATAGGACTTATCATAGTTAATCCTAAAGCCTGCCACCTCCTCGTATCGCGACAAAGCGTCCTGGACGTGCGGAAGGGATTGCGCAGGGTCTACAAGGGAAAGGAGAACGTCACCTGCAAACAAGGTAATTTTGTGTTGTTCCCCCATGAAGGGAATGCCATGAATCTCCTGGTGCTCCCGTATGGCTAGTGCTAACAGCTCAATGCTCAGGGCGAAGAGCAGGGGGGAGAGGGGACAGCCCTGCCTGGTGCTACGTGTATGCGAAAAAAATGCCGACAGGTGGCCATTAACCGCTACCCTAGAGTGGGGGCTGCTATAGTTTGCCCTGACCATCGACAGGAGTTTAGCCGAGAAGCCAAAGGCCGACAGGGTGCGGAACAGGAAGCCCCAATCCACCCTGTCGAAGACCTTTTCTGCATCAAGGTCCACCAGGACCACCGGAATCTGGAATCTATTACCCTTCTCTATGAGGTGTATGACCCTTTTG
This sequence comes from Lissotriton helveticus, assembly GCF_964261635.1. Lineage (NCBI taxonomy): Eukaryota > Metazoa > Chordata > Amphibia > Caudata > Salamandridae > Lissotriton > Lissotriton helveticus. The sequence continues at coordinate 1,351,294,411 of NC_136059.1, read as the reverse complement.
GTATTGTCGTAAGTCTGGCGTCCCTTAATGAATCCAGACTGGTCCGGTAGGATGAGTGCCGGCATCAGGTCTTGGAGCCTGTTCGCAATGATGGAGGAATACAACTTGGCGTCAAGATTGAGAAGGGCTATGGGTCTATATGAGGAGCATTTAGATGGGTCCTTCCCCGGTTTGGGAATAACCGAAATTAGGGCCTCAGCCATGGATCCCGACGTTTCCCCGGCCTCGGCCATGCCATTAAAAAGGTGCACTAGAAAGTCGCTCAACTCGGTGGTAAAGGTCTGATAGAAAAGAGCCGTATAGCCATCCGCCCCAGGTGCCTTATGGGGTTTCAAAGCCTTAATGGCTCCCAAGACCTCTTCTTTTGTGAAAGGGGCCGCAAGTAGCTCATTCCACTCTGTGGAGACCTGGGGGAGTGGGAGGGCGCCTAGGAATTCTCGTTGTTTCTCGGGGTCAAGAGCCTCTCCCGCGTAGAGCGAGGCATAGAAATTACCGAAAAGGTCAGCCTTGACCTTGTCGTGGTGCTGTACAGTCCCCTTCGTATCACGGATACCCCCTATGTATTCCTTCACTCTTTTGTCTCGGAGTTGTCGAGCTAAGTGCTTCCCTACTTTGTTCCCCTGGGAATAGGAGAGGTGACGCAATTTCAGCAGGGTAAACTCCGCTCTGTTATTATAGTGAGCCCTCAGTTTCCCCCTGACTGCCGTCAGTGGGCGAAGTGTCAGTCTGGTAGGGTTTTGTTTATGTGCCTGTTCAAGAGCGAAGAGCTCCCTTTCCAATTCCTCCCGTTCCTTCCTCCGCAAGTTATTAAGGTTAGCATTGAGGGCCAGGCAGGTGCCCCTCAGAGATGCCTTAAAGGCGTCCCATGTGTTAAATACCGACGTATCTTGCACTGGGTTGAAAACAAAGAATTCACAAATGGCCTTGCGCAGCTCCTTACATGAGGACTCGTCTCGGACAAGAGAGGCCGGGAAGTACCACTTGCGATGGCCGTCTCCTCTTGCCGACCAGTGGAGGCAAAGAGCGAGCAAGCTGTAGTCAGAAACCGAAAGCGGGAAGATTCTGGCCTCGTGGATGTCTCCTCTAAGAGAGCGACTTAAAAAAATGTGGTCCAGGCGTGAATAAGAGTGGTGGACATGGGAGAAGAAGGTAAAGTCCGAGGTCGCCCTGTACCTTCGTCAGCAGCGGGGGGAAGTTTGCGGAGTACAATTTCCTTATCGTGGGAGTCAAATGGATCCCCAGGTACAGGATAGAGTTGGAGGCCCACGACAGCGGCGTGAGCGGCCGCAGTCGGTCCACCTCTGCCGAGGGAAGTGTGAGGTTGAGAATATAGGACTTATCATAGTTAATCCTAAAGCCTGCCACCTCCTCGTATCGCGACAAAGCGTCCTGGACGTGCGGAAGGGATTGCGCAGGGTCTACAAGGGAAAGGAGAACGTCACCTGCAAACAAGGTAATTTTGTGTTGTTCCCCCATGAAGGGAATGCCATGAATCTCCTGGTGCTCCCGTATGGCTAGTGCTAACAGCTCAATGCTCAGGGCGAAGAGCAGGGGGGAGAGGGGACAGCCCTGCCTGGTGCTACGTGTATGCGAAAAAAATGCCGACAGGTGGCCATTAACCGCTACCCTAGAGTGGGGGCTGCTATAGTTTGCCCTGACCATCGACAGGAGTTTAGCCGAGAAGCCAAAGGCCGACAGGGTGCGGAACAGGAAGCCCCAATCCACCCTGTCGAAGACCTTTTCTGCATCAAGGTCCACCAGGACCACCGGAATCTGGAATCTATTACCCTTCTCTATGAGGTGTATGACCCTTTTGGTATTGTCGTAAGTCTGGCGTCCCTTAATGAATCCAGACTGGTCCGGGAGGATGAGTGCCGGCATCAGGTCTTGGAGCCTGTTCGCAATGATGGAGGAATACAACTTGGCGTCAAGATTGAGAAGGGCTATGGGTCTATATGAGGAGCATTTAGATGGGTCCTTCCCCGGTTTGGGAATAACCGAAATTAGGGCCTCAGCCATGGATCCCGACGTTTCCCCGGCCTCGGCCATGCCATTAAAAAGGTGCACTAGAAAGTCGCTCAACTCGGTGGTAAAGGTCTGATAGAAAAGAGCCGTATAGCCATCCGCCCCAGGTGCCTTATGGGGTTTCAAAGCCTTAATGGCTCCCAAGACCTCTTCTCTTGTGAAAGGGGCCGCAAGTAGCTCATTCCACTCTGTGGAGACCTGGGGGAGTGGGAGGGCGCCTAGGAATTCTCGTTGTTTCTCGGGGTCAAGAGCCTCTCCCGCGTAGAGCGAGGCATAGAAATTACCGAAAAGGTCAGCCTTGACCTTGTCGTGGTGCTGTACAGTCCCCTTCGTATCACGGATACCCCCTATGTATTCCTTCACTCTTTTGTCTCGGAGTTGTCGAGCTAAGTGCTTCCCTACTTTGTTCCCCTGGGAATAGGAGAGGTGACGCAATTTCAGCAGGGTAAACTCCGCTCTGTTATTATAGTGAGCCCTCAGTTTCCCCCTGACTGCCGTCAGTGGGCGAAGTGTCAGTCTGGTAGGGTTTTGTTTATGTGCCTGTTCAAGAGCGAAGAGCTCCCTTTCCAATTCCTCCCGTTCCTTCCTCCGCAAGTTATTAAGGTTAGCATTGAGGGCCAGGCAGGTGCCCCTCAGAGATGCCTTAAAGGCGTCCCATGTGTTAAATACCGACGTATCTTGCACTGGGTTGAAAACAAAGAATTCACAAATGGCCTTGCGCAGCTCCTTACATGAGGACTCGTCTCGGACAAGAGAGGCCGGGAAGTACCACTTGCGATGGCCGTCTCCTCTTGCCGACCAGTGGAGGCAAAGAGCGAGCAAGCTGTAGTCAGAAACCGAAAGCGGGAAGATTCTGGCCTCGTGGATGTCTCCTCTAAGAGAGCGACTTAAAAAAATGTGGTCCAGGCGTGAATAAGAGTGGTGGACATGGGAGAAGAAGTTAAAGTCCCGAGAATGGGGATGGACAGAGCGCCAGCCATCCATCAATCCCATGTCACCGATCAGTCGCTGCGTCTCAGCGGAGAACAAACCAGTATCAGACCTTTGGTGGTGAGAGCTATCCATCATCCTATTCCAGACCAAATTAAAGTCCCCCATCACAAATAGGGCTCCCTCGACAAAGTCCTCCACCTTTTGCAACAGGTCCTGAATGTACCCATTTTGGCCCACATTCGGAGCATATAGAACCAAAAACGTGCACAATTTGCCATGAAGCAGGCCTTTAACCATGAGCCAGCGGCCTTCCTTATCGCCACGCACACCCATGGGCTGGAATTGGAGGGCAGAGCGGAATAGAAGGGCCACTCCTCTATGCTTTGTGGGGGCAGATGAGCGGTAAATAAGGGGAAACTGTTTATGCTTAAGGTGGGCCTCGTCTCTGCGCGCTAGGTGGGTCTCCTGAAGGCCCACCACATCTAGCTGATGATCATTTATGTATTTCCAGATTTTCTGGCGTTTCTGTGGGGAATTCAAACCCTTCACATTCCAAGTTCCTATAGTGATCGGCATTACAAAGCAGTAACTCCCTCTCTCTCCACCAGCAGGCACATACCAATTGGCGCAACCCCCTCCCTCCAGCCATGCCATCGCCCGGGTCGTAGCAGCGCCCAACAAAAAGCACCCTTACACAGGCCAGGATCCAGGACTCTGTACCTCGTCCAACAACACGGTCTCCTCCTCATCCTTCCCCCAGGCACACCCCTCCCCCACAGTCCAGCCCCTCGCAGCCATTGATTCCACCTCTCCTCCCCCACCCACACCAGGACAACAGCACCATACAGCCATCGAAGCAACAGTCTTGTCACAGCGGTCCCTTAGTGCCCCAGGACTCCACTGTAGTCGGTCAGAACGCATACATCCATCATACCGCAAACTGGAAACTGTATACAGCCACACACCTTGTCCACCACCACTGTCCCCCCAACACCCAATCCCCCCCCCCCAACAACCCACCTAAGACCCCTCCCCCCCGACCCAAGGGACTTAACAGCAAAACATTACAGCTAAACAAAGCATTAAAGAGCCCCAAAAGAAAGCAAACAATGCAGATCAGAGGGTTTGATAGTCTTAAATTGTTGACGACTGTTGGTACCCTCAATGAACGGGGGTGGTGGCAACAGTTAGTGCCCCCCTAGAATTCCAGACCGGGATGTCTTCCCAAAAGTACATAAATACCCACGGTACCTGAAAGGGAGGTGTCCCTCCGACGCCAGCCAATCTTCCTCCCCGGGCTCAGGCCGCACCAGAGCTATCTTGCGATGGCGTCACCGTTACTGTTGCCACAGAGGCAACAGCTGCACCCCTCTCCTGCAGGCTGACCGATGGGTCCGGTCTCCTCGATGCAGCAGCCCGACCTACTCTTCGCCAGGATGGGGAGCGCCGTCCCCGTCTCGAACGAGAGCTCCCTCCACTCGGGGCAGGGGCATCATCGTTCAGGCCCAGGAGGTCTTTAGCATCCTTCAGGGATCTGACTTGAACCAACCTATTCTGCCATCTGAAGATAAGGCGAAAAGGGTGGCCCCAGGAGTAGGCCACATTCTGGTCGCTCAAGAAGGCCGTCACAGGCTTAAAGTCACGCCTCTTTTGGAGCGTCGAGGCCGCCAGGTCCTGGAACAGCTGGGGACGATGGTCCCAAAATTGCAGGGAAGAGATCCCTCGGGCTTTCCGAACAATACGCTCCTTCAGTTGGAAGTCGTGGACGCACACCAGGATGTCAAGTGGTGGAGCCCCCGCGCCCCTCGGCAGACCAACTCTATGGACCCTGTCCATACGGATTTCATGGAGGTCGTCCTCTCCCAAGATCTGCAGGAAGAGGCCCTCTACATAGCCCCGTAGATCTCCAGCTTCACAGTCCCAGGGCACGGCTCGGATGCGGATGTTATTCCAGCGAGACCTATTCTCCAAGTCCTCGGCGTGGGCCTGGAGGTCCAGATTCTGCTCCGTGAGCCGGAGTACATCTTGCTGGAGTTGGTGCACTTCGTCGGCCATCCCTAGATCATGATCCTCCAGCGTGGCCACTCGCTCCCCAATGCCATCGACATCCCTCCGCACCTCACAGAGATCTGAAGCGAGCTGGGAGCGGAGTTCGGAGATGTCCTCCTTTATAGCAGAGAAAAGCTCCAACATGAAAGCCTTAGTGGCGGGTGCGTCATCTTCCTTTTGTCTGGGCGAGGCGCTGGGACCCGGCGATGCCGTCCGTTGGGCCCCCCTCTGCGGGCTGTCCTTGCTTGGCTTTTCCTTACGGGGTTTGGAGGTCATCGCACCGTCTCTGTCGTACCACTCCAGCCAGGCAGAGTGTCAGATCCGCCGATTCTTTGCAGCCGGTGCAGATCGCCCAGAGCCGCCACAGGCGATGTTTGTGTTTCTTTTGGCCGTTTGCTCCCAGTCTCAAGGCAGCACCGGGGGGATCCCAGGGCAGCCCTCCGCCGTCCAAGCGATCCCCCCCAGGCGACCGCGGCTACCGTCCGCAAGAGGGGGGGCGCGCCGCAGGCCACCGCTCGCAGTTCCCAGGTGGCTAAGCTGTGGCTCATGCAGGTGGCGGTATGAGGCTAGCACGCTCTGCCGGTCCTCCCGTATTGGTCGCTCAGGCCTAGAGTAGGGCCAGGCCACACGCGGGGATCGTGCTCCAAGTTGTATGCAGTTCTCAAGAGGTGGCCCAAGGCGGCAATGCCCCGGGGGGTCCGGTTCTTCACTCCACTCCCTGCACTCAGCAGGCTCCCAGCGGGGGCCCTAGCAGAGTCCCGCCCGCCACCTCCTCTCTGCACAGGCCTCAAAGCCTTGGGCTCAAGTAGAATCCGCCTCCGTCTCCTCTCGCCTCCGTCTGCGGAGCCGATCCTCCAAGCGGTGCGCCCCAGACACCCCCAGCGTATCCACAAATTGAGGCTACAGTGCCGTGCAGACCCAATGACTTGTCGCGGCCCCCCCGCAGGAGAAAATGTCTGGCTCCAGGCAAGACGTGCTTTTCCCGTACTGCTTCCACCCACAGGGACCGTCCACTCACGTCTGCTCCCAGCAGCAGGCACTCATCTCTCTACAAACCGGGTGGTACCTCGCTCTGTGGGCGTCTTCAGCCTCTGTAGGGTGTCAGAAGCTCTCTAACGGGCACCCAACGAGGCAGGGCTGCTCACAGACCCCGGGCCCTCGTGCTGGACGTGCCCACCCGCACCGAGGCGTCCCCGCCGCCAAAGCAGTACACAGTTCGTGGGAGAACCGGGGAGGGGGAAGCGCGGCAGTACCTCCGTCCGCCACTGTAGGCCGCTGATCCCCGGCCTCTCCTGCAGGCTTCCGATGCGGCTCACGATGCGTCCCGGGCGCCCCTGCAACATCACTCGGGCCGGGGGATGTCTTCACTAGCAATCGCCAAGAGGCAGCAACGTGGGAAGGTAGTCTCTCTGCCGGAGGGTCCAGAGGCCGCACCGCCGCGGGACACTCCGTCGGCCGCCTCACGGCGCACAGCAGCGCTCGCCCCTCGGCCGCTCCACACAACTCAGGTCCCGGCTCACCAGGCCGCACCACGTTTCAGGCCTCGTGGGCGGCCACTGCAGGCACAGCACTCCGATGGGCCAAACCACGCTGCCGGACACAGCTCCGTCGCCCCAGAGCACACAGCGGCAAGGTAGGACGGCGAATTCCGAGCTTTCCAGGGGCTAGAAACAAGGCTAATGTAGAGGTGGCACCGGAGGGACTCAGCAACACATCCTACACCGTCGCCATCTTGGCCACGCCCCCAATTTGCGAATTTTTGATACATACCATTGCGAATCCGTATTTGCGATTTCCCGATTTGCGAATATCGCAAAATGGGATAGTCGCAGATTTGGGAATCGCTATGGATTTCGCAAATTTCTGGCTCTCGCAAATTTTGGGAATCGCTATATTAGCGATTCCTTGAATTGCGAACAATTTTGGCTTCATACATTGGAAATTGTTAATTTTCAGTCGCAAACGCTATTTTTACCGATTCGCTGCGTTTGCGACTGAAAATTAGCTTCATACAAATGGCCCTTAGTCAGCGGTCACTCGTATGTGTGACTCAGCCCTGCAAAATGCAGAGCACTGACTGGTGGATTTCAAACAACTTATCTGCCCCACACCCACTAATAGAACGTGAGACTTTTGATGGAAGTTAAGAGGTTCATAGAAGGCAAAAATATTACAAAAATATTTTTAGAGCCCCAAACATGAAATAGATCAAAGCTACCTTGAACAAAATCAAACAGTTTTAGAAACAAAAATACACCGGCTAAGGCTACACCCAATAAGTAAGTAATCCTGTCAGAAAAAAGTTTCACAAATAAGTGCAAATATTTAACTAACAGGCGTATCCGCATTGTCTATAGATATGCTGTGCATGAGTGTACACCACATTTGCCACGTATGTATGGATGAATCGAATAATACTTACTCACCCTAATGGTAACTGATCATTGCAGGTGGACTGCACTTTGGACTTTGCGCCATAACACAATAGTGCGAACATTTGACCGCTGTCAGATGGCATTGTGCAGCAGAAAATCTCAATTTGAAGCGTAGCTGGGCGTGGAAAAAATGAAACGTAGTCTCCAAGATATGTTTAGATTTGAAGTTATAGCAGGCACCTGACAAAATAAATTAAAAATATATCACAATTAAAAATATATCACACTCATTGAACTTAACATGGCAGAATCTTTTGACAAAGTGCAAAAATTACCACAATGACCCCTTAACTTGGAATCACATGCATTCCTGCAGACATTTTACTCATATTTAAAAAAAGGCATCTTCTTGGTGCACCCTTAAACTGCCGCCCTGGTCAACGGTCGGAGTTCCTTGCGCCTCTTCACAACGTGTTAAAAGCAAATTGAGTTGGTTCATGTACAATGCACCTATTTCTCCTTGAGAAGGTGGCAGACCAAAGTTTATTTTGGTCCAATAAGTGCCCCATTACACAAAACAGCACAGGGTAATTTTTAACCAAATGAACGTGAGAGTAATACCTAATTATAACACACTTTCTGTTAACATATCAGGAAATGTGTAGAGCAACTTGTTTTGTTCAGCCGAATGTGCAAGGCTTAATTTGTTAAATTTTTTTTTTACAAATGTGTAGGTGCCCTAACTTTTTTTTTTTATGAGACTTCCACTTACGTTATCAAATAGTAAGGTTCCTTAGTTACGATTCCACTTCATGTGCCTTTCTTACACTGCCTGCACTTCAACTCTCTTTATATCTCTTATGTAGGTTGTTTCAATATCTGTTTTATTCATTTACAACTGTCTTCCTATCTTTGGCTACCCCGTTTTGTCCCTCCTTGCCTGCCTTTCTCGGGTTCAAAGTCTGATGCTAAATAATAAATTCCGATTCCAAAAATAAATGCCAGTGCTCACCGCCAGCCCCAGTTAAGCACTGCTGCTCACTTATGCAGGCGTTAACACGGGGAACAAACGGAAGGCAATTCTCCTTAGAAAAGTCCTTCCACTAGGGACCAGTAGGAGATGTAGCGAATGAAGTTGGATGGAAAATGAAGTTCCAAAATTTATTTATTTATTAGTATTTTGTAAAGCGCCTGGTTACACTAGCAAGTGTGTCCCCGCGCTGTAAATGCTAATAGTAGTTACTCGTTGCTCACGCTTCCTTCAATTTTAGTTTTTGGGGAAGAGTATTGTTTTCAAGTCTTTCCTGAATTGTGTCTCCGATGGTTCTGTGCGCAGTTCCACTGGCAGCTGGTTCCATTTCTTGGCAGTCTTGACTCTGAAGGATTTTCCACCCATTTTGGCTGTTTGGACCTTCGGGACCTGTACCTGCCCTGTGCCGCATGATCTCAGCTGGCGGGTGGGTTCGTACCATTTCAAAAGCCCATGTAGATACCTTGGACCTTTGTCATGTAGAATACGATGTCCTATACATAGGGCTTTAAAAGTCACCCGTTCCCTGATCGGGAGCCAGTGGAGGGTTTTCAGAGCTATTTTTGATGAAGCTCTTCTGGGTAGTTGTAGGATCAAGCGGGCCGCTGCGTTTTGTATTCGTTGAAGTCTTGAGAGACTTTTTTCGTTGGCTCCTAGATACAGAACGTTCCCATAGTCTAGTCTAGATGTTATCAGGCTATCTATTTGTATGTATTGTGTATTTGTATAGCGCTTTACTGTCACCCCAAGGGCATCCTGGCGCTTGAGATCACTGTCAGCAACAGAAACAACATCTTACACTGCCCTAGGGAACAAGTGGGTCTTCAACGCTTTTTTAAATGGTAGAAGGTCCCTTTGACCTCGTAAAAGGAGTGGCAAGAATTCCAGAGTTTAGCCGCTGCGACACTAAACGAGCGTCCACCCATCCTCACTCTCTGGAATCTCGGTACCACCACCACCAGCCACGCAGAAGAAGAGCGCAAACATCGCGTGGACGAATACCATGAAAACATATTCTGCAGTGGGACCGGGCCCTGTCCGTGCAAAGCCCTGAACACCAGGCAGGCAGCTTTGTACTGAACACGTAAATGGACCATGGTATGGGCATAAGGGCATATGGGCCTAAGGTCGAGCGTTTTCCTAAGGACCCGTAATATCCCAAAACAGGTTCCTGCCACTAGTTTGGTCTGGTGGTCGAGCGTAAGGTTTTTGTCTAGCCAGACCTCTAAGTTCTTTACTAAATGGCTTGGTGTGGGCAGTGCACCCAGTTCTTCCGGCCACCATGCTGAACTCCATACTGATGGGGATTTGCCTATGATCAGTACCTCCGTCTTATTACCATTTAGGCGGAGGCAATTGTCTGCCATCCATAGTGCCACCTTCTGCAAGCAGGACGCAAAGTTGGTGGCACTTTGCTTCTCTGGTTGCGTTAGGGTTACAGTCAATTGCGTATCGTCAGCATACGATACTATCTCAACCCCGAACGTCTCTGTGATTCCTCCTACGGGGGCCACATACAGATTAAAAAGAGTGGGGCTGAGACTGGAGCCCTGTGGCACTCCCTGATTGAGTTTTATTTCCTTGGACTTAAACTGGCCCTGGGCGACCTGGAAGGTTCGATCTGTTAGGAATGATTGCATCCATTCCCAGGCTTTTCCTCTCACTCCTCCCTTTTTCAGACACTGTAGCAATGTGTGGTGAGCTACAGTGTCGAAAGCGGCACTAAGATCGAGGAGAATTAGTGCCGCCGTTTGGCCCTTATCAGCATATCTTCGTAGGGCTTCTGTTGAAGACAGCAGGGCCGACTCGGTCGAGTGAAGGGCTCGAAATCCCGACTGTGAGGGATGGAGAAGTCCATTAGCTTCAGCAAATGCTGAGAGCTGTTTGTTCACAGCTTTCTCAGCGATTTTTGCAAAGTAGGGGAGTAGGGAGATGGGTCTGAGGTTGTCCAATTTTTCTATACTGATATTAGGTTTTTTCCTCAGAGGAAGGACTGTCGCTTTTTTCCATGAGATGGGGACTAGTCCTGTACTAAAAGAGAGAGCCAGGAGGTGACTGATATAAGGCTCCAGAGTGGTAATGCTGCCGTGGAGTATTTTAGGGGTTGCAGGATCGCTCGGTGATCCTGATTTAATACTGTTTGCTATACAGCATATAGTTTCCTTAGGCGGTACTATAAATGCTGAGAGGCATTTATCCTCCTGTATCTGTATGAAATTGTCTTCCTGTTCCCTGCCTACTCTGGCCTTGTCTGGGAAGCCTGCGTAAATTTTGTCCACTTTGCTTGCAAAGAACTCGGCTATTAAGTTGCACGTTTTAGCTGATCCCGTCATGGGGGTGGCTAGTGAGGTGAGATCAGAGAGTTCCCTGTATACTAGGAACATTTCCTTCATGGAATTGTCGGCGTCTTTGATTCTCGTACAGAAGTAGGATTGCTTAGTTTTTCGAATAAGTGCATGGTATATCTTAAGACTGTTCTTATAATCAATTCTTTCTGTCTCGAGGTAATGTTTCTGCCATTTCCTCTCGAAATTTTTACATTTTGCTTTTTGGTCTCGGAGTTCGGCATTGAACCAAGGGGCGGATTTGGACCTTCTTGCCGGTGCCTTATGAGTCCATGGTGCTGTACAATCAAGCGCCTTTAGGATTCGCTTATTTAGATATAAGCAGGCGGATTCTATATCTTTGCCTTCAGGGGGGCCTCCTAATGTTATGATTTTATTAAAGGCCTCTGTGGAGAATTTTGCCCATTTCCTACGTTTATTAGCGTGGGTGGGTTCCTTGTGTGATCCATCGTCTGGTACCGACACCCGGAAAGTAACTTGTGTGATTCTGAGGGAGCCACTGGTCAACACCAGACAAAATGCATGGGTGTTTCACACATAACTGTAGCCTTCTGAAGACAAGGCAGGAAACATTTTAGCCTAATTCATTAAAAGAGCACAAGGAAAGCATTGCATTCAAAAGGTGATAAACAGTAAGAAACAGGGAAAGATAAGACAATAGCGGCCAAAACACAGTATCCCATCAGCAATTCTGCAGGTTCAGAGAGTATGAGAGCGAATTCACATAACATATTTCTGGATAACCTCCAAGTGAAACAAATATGGAGGCTGTTAGACACTGTGTTACAGGAAGACTACAGTTTACGAGCCATGACAAACGGACTGGCCAAAATCTCGGGCAGTTGACCTCCCAAAAGGATTAAGGAATAATGTTGCATGCACACCACAAATACATATATTGCCAGTGTTTGATGAGTGCAAATACAAAAAAAAGTCTTGCAAAGGCTCTAAGACAAGCCACCATTTTCGTAATTCATAACAAAACTGAAACCTGATCCTTCTCTGAATTAGACAAGGAATCCCATTCAAGACACAGAGAAGCATTACTGATCTGGAAGGCAAACATGGAAAAGTGGAAGGGCAGTTGGATAGGATTAATACAGCAATACTATGTGTATAATCTCGGACTACAGCACAACTGCAGTATTTCAAGCAGTTAGGACAACACCTCATCAGACTGGTGGATGTGCCCACTCTATGGACAGGTGATCATAATTGTGTTAGGCATGTTACATTAGATAGATACCTCCCACAACTGCAGGGGGCACTGGCGATTGTACATTTATATTTTCTGCATCTTTATCACTGTGCGGAATGTAGATTCACGCTTGGATATACACATGTATACACTGATATAATAATATTGCTTTTGAAACGATTTTCCTATGTTGTGTAAAAGTGCATTATTAACTAGACCTCAATATGTGACTAGAAGTCTTTTTGTAAAAATAGATGACACTTTTATCACTCTTGTTTTCTCCCTGCACTCCTTACTGCTTGTTATTTCTGCATCACGTAGTCAAGCAGAATCATACTTGTTATTGTTCATGTTGTTTTCGATTAAATTTCCCTGCAACCTATTCATTCATAATAGTTTGCTGTTGTTCATGTATCTAGTTTGTTCCACCCATCTCTGTAGAGAATTAGCATAGAGTGGGCAGAATATTTATTCATGGATTGGGACAGTGTTTAGGTGTTATGGCAATATGATGTTATAGAACTGAGATGCTGATTACGATGGCGGTCGAACCCGATCGGCGGTCCTGTCAAAAGCGGTCGGTCCGATCGCTGGATTACAATGAATGCATTGTATACTCCGACCACTGAAAGACCGCTGTCATCTTTTCTCTGACCAATGAGAGTGCAGCCGGAGACAAGCTGCATCCATAGAGTTGTACAGGGATCTCAGACCGCCTTCTGGATTACAATGTGGGTTTCCGACGACCTGACTGTAGCAGTCCGACCGTCTGCCTCAAGTCGGCAGAAGTGAAAGATTCTGGTGCATTCTCACCCCAATCCGCTTCTCTCCAGCAGTGTCAACTGTGGATCCTTTCCTCCAGGTCCACCCTATACCTCGGAAGCTGAACCCCGATGACAACGATCCTGTGGGCGCTGGAATCCGGGTAAGTCCTTCTGCTGAATGTATCCCCATTGACTGGACTGTCCTCATTCTGAAAAACTCCAGAAATGGGGTACTGGGTGCACAAGGCATATCCCCACAGATGTTGTGCATATGTGTACATATCACATGCTTTCAGTGAGTTTTGTACACATTTGCAGAAACATATTCAGGGATTTGTGCTCTGCCATAGGTGCGACAGCCGCAGTAGCAGCAGTTGTATCATAAGAAGGTGGGGGGAAGCTTCCTGACCTTAGCGGTCAAAGGGCTCACGGAGACGGCGGTCAGGTGGTTGGTCCGACCGGAATCATAATGAAGCCCTGTGTTCTGATTTGCTAATGAAATTAAACATGTGCTCACACCGCAGTGAATCTGCTTTCTTAGTAATTTAATATGCAAAAATTATGTATGAAAATCCTCAATTTTGGGGGTGAGCCTGAAGACTTCTAAGGATGCTGTCTATTTCTCTGTCAATTGTACTGCCCAGATGTGACTTATAATAATTTTAGATTTCACACTTCTCTTTACTGCTCTATTTGCTGAGAGCCTTCATGACATTAACTCTACATCGCTTTACTTTTGAATTTTGCAATAAAACCCTTTTAAATATTTTTATGATCCAGAACTCAGTTTTTGAGTGGGTCCTTTTACTTAATTGACAGAATTCTCTGATCTTCATAGGTTGGGGGTGTCTTATCTCAGAAACACATTGCCTCATGAAAATGAGGTTTAACACAGTACTGTCTCTCTGTTGGATCCAGTAGCTCTAAGTCTTTCTGTTTGATTTAAAACAGTTGCAGCAGTGTGCATAGCAATTGAGCAGAGTGATGAAATCATGATGGGACATACATTCATTGTGTTTTTTCCACATTCAGTTTAAATTCTGCTGACCTGTAAATGGATTTGGCACATGACAAATAGTCATTTCACAATCTATGAACAAGTCATACTAGCATCTGAGAATATTTCAATCAAAAGATATAGGGGCATATTATCAAGGGGGTTTATCTCCGCTTTTTTGGATTTAAAAGCCAAGAAAGCGGAGATAAAATTATCTCCCTATTACCTAGCTGTCGCTAACACCAGTTAGCGACAGCTAGTAGGAGATAGCGACCATCTTGGGCCCCACTTTGCATGTCAGTGATATTTATCACTAATGGCATGCAAAGTGGGCGTGCCAAGATGTTAGCGACTGGAAACAGTCGCTAACATCGCTATCTCCTATTACCAACTTTTGGAGATATTCGCGCTAAGCGCGAATATCTCCAAAAGCTAACACCTGCCCTGAGCAGTTCTTAGCCATGTTATCCAATGGGAGGTGGATAACATGGCTAAGAGCATTAGCTCGGTAATGCATGAATATCGCTGACTTTTCAGCGATATTCATGCATTGCGGCTGTTTTTTAGCGCATTTGCGATAAACCTTGGTAATACCAAGGTTTATCTGCGGTAAAAATCGCCGCAGCTCAGCGGTAAAATTTTGTCTCTAACCAAGCAATAGCGATAATTTTCGCTATTGCTTGGTAATATGCCCCATAATTTGTTAAATCTTGCAACACTGCTTTCTGTTCCAAACAATGATGAAGACAAAGAGAGGAGTAATGATGATGGACCAGAGCATGACTACATAAGTGTCACAGAGTTATGTACCAAGAAAAAGACCATATATTATAGAAATTCGCCTTGAAATGGCTGATCGGTTGTTTGTAGATGGTTCTTGTTTAAGAGACTATTATGGAGCACTGAAGGCTGCCTATGCAGTATGTTGCATAATTTTGAAAATCTTGAAGCATCATATCTCCCAAATGTAACTTCAGCACAAATAGCAGAATGGTTGCAATAACAAGAGCTTGTTGTCATGCAGAAAACTTGAATGTGATGATTTACACAGACAGCCAATATGGATTTGGAGTGGTCGATGACTTTGGAAAATTGTGGTCACAAAAACATTTTATGATAGCCTCTATGGTTAACAATGTGCCCAATGTAGTTTCATACTCTAATATACCAGTATACACTGATATAGTACTATTGCTTTTAAAACTATTTCCTATGTTGCATAGAAGTGCATTTTTCTGACTCATGTTAACTGGGCCTCACTTTGGGCCCAGCCGCCCTTGTTCCTTAAAGTGGATGTCACTGTTGTCACTCTTGTTTTCCCAATGCACATCTCACTGCTTTTTATCACTATGGGCCATATGTATGAACACATTTTCCCAAAGGAACAGAATGGGTAAAAACCTTTGATATACCTGGCCCTATATCACATAGTCAAGCAGAAGAATACTTGTTTATTTACATTGTTATTGTTCATGTTGTTTTCAATTGACTTTTTTCAATGGTTCAGTCACAAACTGTAACTACATTTCTAGGCCCTTCTGCTAGTTTTCTGTACCCTATTCATTCATAATAGTTTGCTGTTGTTCGTGTATCTAATACATTTCCGGATGACATTAGCATAGAGTGGGCAAAATAATCATTCATGTAGTGGCATACTATTGAGGTGTTGAAGCAATATGGCGTTTAATAGAACTGTTTTCGTACTTGTTAACAAAATGACACATATGCTCACACTACAGTGACTCTGCAGTTTGTGTGATTTAATATGCCCAAATAATGCATAAAGACCCTTCATTTTGGGGGTGAGCCAGAAGACTTTCCTGAAGACTTAAAGGGTGCTAGGGATCATGTAATTTTCTCTCTTGATTTTGCAGCCCTCATTGGGACTAGGAACAATTTTAGATTTTGCACTTCTCTGTCATGCTCTATTTGCTGAGAGTCTTCATGGCAGTGACTCTAAATCACCTCACTTTTGAATTTTGTTCGAAAGACCCTTTTAACTATTCCACGGATCTAGACCTCAGTTATTGATTACTTTTACTTAGTTGACTGAATTTTCAGATTTTCATATGCTGGGAAGTGCTTTACCTTGGGGACACATTGCCTCATGAAACTGAGACTTAACACTGTCTCTGATTCATTTAAATGTGGGAGTTCTGATTGTGGTATATTTTGGGGTGTCATGATTTTCTGGGTCTAACATGATCAAAGGAAGGAAGAATGGTTACAGGACTGGAGACTTGTAGATACTTGGTGAGCTAGCCATCTTGGGTAGTCAAAATATACACGTCACTCCCCCACACACAATTTCCATTCAAGATTAGCTATGGTGCTACACACTTAAAACATACAGGGACACATAATACATGCAGAACATCTAGCTCACATAATTTCTGACCATAATCCAGTTCAAATACAATATAAGTAGGGCACTATCATTCCTAAGACCTCAACATTGCATAGGCCAACTGGGTCACTGTCCAAATGGCATATAGAAGTGATATTAGGCAGTATATAATTTAATATTTTGTTGACAGCGCAGGAACTGCGAAGACGCTCTAGTGGAATGAGATACCTTTAAGGCATTTCTGAAGGGCATGTGCATGAAGACCAATGGAATCATCTTTGCCTGGTGTGGAGTCTGACGTACTAGGACATCGTAGGAGGCTAATTTGGGATTGAGCCTGCATCTCGCCGCACCCGCTCTGCGGGTGCAGCTTCGCTCATTTGGACACTTGAAAGGTGCTGCCACGGGCGTGATTGCTGTTGTGTTGTGGGCTGGTGAAGGGCACTGAGCGGGCTGCTTGAACGCTGCAGGGACTCAATCATTCAGGAGTCCTTGCGTGACCTGTAGCACCTGGTCCGCCTTCGCAGCTCCGCCCCGCCCACTGGTCATCGCGCTCCTTAAATCCCTGTGATTACCGGTCCTACACGGGAATCATCTTTGCCTGGTGTGGAGTCTGATGTACGAGGACATCATAGGAGGCTAATTTGGGATTGAGCCTGCATCTCGCCGCACCCGCTCCGCGGGTGCCGCTTTGCGGGTGCCGCTTCGCTCATTTGGACACTTGAAAGGTGCTACCACGGGCGTGATTGCTGTTGGGTTGCGGACTGTTGAAGGGCACTGAGCGGTTGCTTGAACGCTGCAGGGACACAATCATCCAGGAGTCCCTGCGTGACCTGTAACACCTGGTCCGCGTTCGCAGCTCCGCCCCGCCCACTGTTCATCGTGCTCCTTAAATCCCTGTGATTACCGGTCCTACACGGGAATCGTCTTTGCCTGGTGTGGAGTCTGACGTACGAGGACATCGTAGGAGGCTAATTTGGGATTTGGGCCCAGATCTTTGGACTGGGGTGAATGTGTGACATTGATCCACATTCTGTCTATCACTGTTGTGTTTGCAATTACCGCTCTAAGTGTACTGGGGATGCTCAGACGTGAGTCCCAGGCACTCCACACCACTGGAGTCAAGCTAGCCGGGCTGATGAGAGGTGTTACCTCGAAACCGGGCCGGTCCTCGGATGCTTGATTCCGTTCTGGGAAGGACATGGCTTTTGTAGTTCGGACTGGACTGTTCCCATGGGGCACAGGGTCAGCGCTGATTTGCATATCGCCATTGTCTAACCCAGGGTGGTGTGGAGTGGAAAAACGATGGATTTGGGCCCAGATCTTTGGACTGGGGTGAATGTGTGACATTGATCCACATTCTGTCCATCACTGTTGTGTTTGCAATTACCGCTCTAAGTGTACTGGGGATGCTCAGACGTGAGTCCCAGGCACTCCACACCACTGGAGTCAAGCTAGCCGGGCTGATGAGAGGTGTTACCTCGAAACCGGGCCGGTCCTCGGATGCTTGATTCCGTTCTGGGAAGGACATGGCTTTTGTAGTTCGGACTGGACTGTTCCCATGGGGCACAGGGTCAGCGCTGATTTGCATATCGCCATTGTCTAACCCAGGGTGGTGTGGAGTGGAAAAACGATGGATTTGGGCCCAGATCTTTGGACTGGGGTGAATGTGTGACATTGATCCACATTCTGTCCATCACTGTTGTGTTTGCAATTACCGCTCTAAGTGTACTGGGGATGCTCAGACGTGAGTCCCAGGCACTCCACACCACTGGAGTCAAGCTAGCCGGGCTGATGAGAGGTGTTACCTCGAAACCGGGCCGGTCCTCGGATGCTTGATTCCGTTCTGGGAAGGACATGGCTTTTGTAGTTCGGACTGGACTGTTCCCATGGGGCACAGGGTCAGCGCTGATTTGCATATCGCCATTGTCTAACCCAGGGTGGTGTGGAGTGGAAAAACGATGGATTTGGGCCCAGATCTTTGGACTGGGGTGAATGTGTGACATTGATCCACATTCTGTCCATCACTGTTGTGTTTGCAATTACCGCTCTAAGTGTACTGGGGATGCTCAGACGTGAGTCCCAGGCACTCCACACCACTGGAGTCAAGCTAGCCGGGCTGATGAGAGGTGTTACCTCGAAACCGGGCCGGTCCTCGGATGCTTGTTTCCGTTCTGGGAAGGACATGGCTTTTGTAGTTCGGACTGGACTGTTCCCATGGGGCACAGGGTCAGCGCTGATTTGCATATCGCCATTGTCTAACCCAGGGTGGTGTGGAGTGGAAAAACGATGGATTTGGGCCCAGATCTTTGGACTGGGGTGAATGTGTGACATTGATCCACATTCTGTCCATCACTGTTGTGTTTGCAATTACCGCTCTAAGTGTACTGGGGATGCTCAGACGTGAGTCCCAGGAACTCCACACCACTGGAGTCAAGCTAGCCGGGCTGATGAGAGGTGTTACCTCGAAACCGGGCCGGTCCTCGGATGCTTGATTCCGTTCTGGGAAGGACATGGCTTTTGTAGTTCGGACTGGACTGTTCCCATGGGGCACAGGGTCAGCGCTGATTTGCATATCGCCATTGTCTAACCCAGGGTGGTGTGGAGTGGAAAAACGATGGATTTGGGCCCAGATCTTTGGACTGGGGTGAATGTGTGACATTGATCCACATTCTGTCCATCACTGTTGTGTTTGCAATTACCGCTCCAAGTGTACTGGGGATGCTCAGACGTGAGTCCCAGGCACTCCACACCACTGGAGTCAAGCTAGCCGGGCTGATGAGAGGTGTTACCTCGAGACCGGGCCGGTCCTCGGATGCTTGATTCCGTTCTGGGAAGGACATGGCTTTTGTAGTTCGGACTGGACTGTTCCCATGGAGCACAGGGTCAGCGCTGATTTGCATATCGCCATTGTCTAACCCAGGGTGGTGTGGAGTGGAAAAACGATGGATTTGGGCCCAGATCTTTGGACTGGGGTGAATGTGTGACATTGATCCACATTCTGTCCATCACTGTTGTGTTTGTAATTTGGGATTGAGCCTGCATCTCGCCGCACCCGCTTCGCTCATTTGGACACTTGAAAGGTGCTGCCACGGGCGTGATTGCTGTTGTGTTGCGGGCTGTTGAAGGGCACTGAGCGGGCTGCTTGAACGCTGCAGGGACTCAATCATCCAGGAGTCCCTGCGTGACCTGTAACACCTGGTCCGCGTTCGTAGCTCCGCCCGGCCCACTGGTCATCGCGCTCCTTAAATCCCTGTGATTACCGGTACTACACAGGAATCGTCTTTGCCTGGTGTGGAGTCTGACGTACGAGGACATCGTAGGAGGCTAATTTGGGATTGAGCCTGCATCTCGCCGCACCCGCTTCGCGGGTGCCGCTTCGCGGGTGCCGCTTCGCGGGTGCCGCTTCGCTCATTTGGACACTTGAAAGGTGCTGCCACGGGCGTGATTGCTGTTGTGTTGCGGGCTGTTGAAGGGCACTGAGCGGGCTGCTTGAACGCTGCAGGGACTCATTCATCCAGGAGTCCCCGCGTGACCTGTAACACCTGGTCTGCGTTCGCAGCTCCGCCCCGCCCACTGGTCATCGCGCGGTCTACATAATCGACCTAGGCCCCCGCTGCGCGGGAGCGCCGGGAGAAGCCCGGGAGAAGCCCGGGACAAGGGCGGGACCGTCTGCGGCTGTCCTAGGCAAGACGAGGCCGGGCCGGGCCACATCTCTTGGCGCCACGACACCACCTGGACACTAACTGTAAGAGACTTTGCCTACTGCTCGAACATCTGTTTATAACAGTGTTTTAGGTTTAACTATTTACCACGCCATATACCGCTGGACCTGTTAAAGTCAGCTATGCCTAAAGGTCACACCAATAGCAGGAACTCATCCGCGGGTTGGAACATCAGAGGGACAATCGATCAGTTCCTAACAAAAGTCGTAAATAAGTTAGACCATGATATCGCAGTTGCAGAACATCGTATGTCCACAGAACTCCGCTCTAACAAACGTTCCTCCTTGGGCTCTATTCAAACAGCAACCTCCCCGCCCACCCTATCCATAGGAACCAACCCCCTATATGACCCAGGCACCCCTTTGCTTCTACAGGATCGCTTTGAATCAACACAATCCTCCAAGGGGGAAGATACTGACATGATTAACCTGGACTCCTCTTTAGACTCTAGCCAGGGAGAGTCTCTCTCCTTGTTGTCTAGTAAATCCAGCAGAAAGGAAGAGACCAATCGGGTTCCGCCCACACATCCAGATCAGGGGGACACATTAAATGGAAAGCGGGGCGGGGCATGCCACTTGGGTAGACAACTAAAGTCATCAAAATCTCGCAAAACTCATACTAAGAAACAAGGAACCCATGGCCTACACACCATCCACAAGACATCGCTCCCCGTAATTTCCCCAAATGAAGGCATACTAGAAAGTATGGAACACCTGGTAAAATCTTTGCTGTTACCACTTATAGAAAGAGTTAGGAGGTTGGGCGACCAAATGTCCTCAATACTGGATATTAACCATTCCAACAGCGAGACTCTGAAAAATCTGGCATCACAGCATTCACCAACAGTGCATCAAGAATTGTTACCTGTACAAACCAATAATACAAGGGAACCCACACCACAAATAGCAGAGGCATTACAAACGCCCGCTAGCAAAGAAAATGTCCCTAAGCCACCCAGGGATTTGGGAACTGGGGGGCCCATAAACATCCCCAAAACAAGCAACGCTCCAAAATCGAGGGCATCTGTCCCAGCCACCGATACATACAGACCTGGGCAACACATAGATCTACCACCAGAGGCTGCCCCCTATGTCATCGTGCTCACTGGGGTACCAGAGTTGGGAGAAGGGAGGACAGAAAATTATAGAGCTCTCAAAAACAAAGCAATCCATTGGTTAATTAACAACAGACCACTGCCCCCAACATTAACGGGAAAATAGCCTTCGTGAGGAGATTATCATGGGTGGGACCCAGACCCAAAGACATTCATGGGGATGTTGTGATCATCAATTTCAGAGACTGGAGGGTAGTTACCCACATAATTGATTGGTACCTGGAGAGAGGGGAGGGTGGCATATCAACCCGCGACCTAAGCTATTTCTACCCCTCACATCTAATGGCCTCCTCAAACCGACCAGGCTCCACCGACACCCGAGATACCCTAGAAAATCCCAACCAAAATTGCAGATCCTATCAACCTAGACCCTTTTATTCCAGGGCACCCTCATATCAACCACGACCAGGCATCCCCAGACCATTACTCCATCACCAGGGTAGACATCATCGGGCAAAGTTTAATCCACACTGGTCAATCCCTTTAGGAAACTTCTACGAACCCCTAGGAAGTTTAGACGACCAAGACTGACAGAAGATGTTTGTCCACGTGGGGAAGGAACAAAGTGTAGGCCCGGTGGTCCCTGTATACCAGCCTAACACACAGAGTAATTTACTTCCAGACAGCGTGCAGGCTAAAAATATAGACAAGAAACTGACCAGCGAGGGCCCTTTAAATCATCTGTCGAACAGGGAACTAGTTAACACCCCATTGGATTTCAAGCTACGAACTGAACACCATGCTAGCGAAGCCACTCCATCTAGTCAGAGTATGGTTGTCAGAACAACGAATAAAAATAATACCTTCAAGTTAGTCAAACCTACTCATAACATTATATCCTGGAACGTAGCAGGCCTAGCAAACAGAGTCTCCCAAAATCTATGGCTCGACCTAGTCGCCAACTATAACATTCTCTGCTTCCAGGAAACCTGGACTCTAGATGAAATCCATTTACTTGGCTTTCAGACCTTTCACACACCAGCACAACAAACTACTCAGGGAAGAAACAAGGGAGGCTTATGCACTTATGTTTCAACCACAGGTGGGCTCAAAGTACATAGGAACTCGTCCACCGAATACTATCAGATTTTAACACTCAAATGGGGTAATGCCAAGAATATGATCTTAATTAACTTTTATAATTACGTCCCTATACATATCCTGGAAAAGGTCATTAACAATTTGATGCATAGTATTACTATCACTATGGACCAGACAGGAGGGGAGTTGCTATTGGTATGGGTAGGTGACTTTAACAGCACCGTCTGTCCTAACTCCTCGAAGGGCTTGTGCGGCCTCGGTGAGCACAAGGACGACAACCCTACCCACTTCATTCACTCCACATCAGGCGATATACTTAATAAAATGATGCTCCATTTTAACCTATCTTATATTGACGAGCTATGCACCCCAAAAGCTCAATTTCAGCCAACATTCCTCGGGAGGGGGTGTAACTCTACAATAGATTTTACTCTTCTATCAAAAACCCATGCCCGGATAGTGACCTCCTGGGAAACATTGGATGCCATCTACGGAGATCATTACCCAATCTCCTTTTCTATAAAACTAGAGGGGCAAGCACAGGCCCGGGGGGACAAATTTTTATATCAAGCAGAAATCAACTTAGGGCGCAGAAACGGTTATTCTATTAAATGGAATAAGGTGGATCCAGTGAAACTATTATCAAACTTAGTACTGAAAACCAGGGAAGACATTTACACCTGTCTGTCTCTTACAGAAACCCCTGCAAAAGTTCTGGGCTCCTTCCTAAAAATCCAAATAGAAATAAAAAAGCTCCTGACTAGGGAATACCGCTCCGCACCTAACCGACCAAACGGCTGGTTTGATAACAACTGCACTAAAGCACTTAAAGCTTTAAAAAAGCACTGTGTACATATCCGAGAATGAGATCCGCCTAGCCAGAAAGTTATACACCAGGGCAGTCAAAACTAGGAAACAATCCCTGAAATCCGAGGCATGGTCAGCCTTGATTAATGCCTCAAAAAACCGGGACATGACCGCCTTCTGGAAGGCTGTCAACGCCCCTCATTTGCAGAATAAGCAGACAGACACATTAGATATCGCCATTAATGGCGAAACCTGGGTAAAGCACTTCAAAGGCCTTTATGATAAAGCAAATCCCCCCGTCCCTGTAGCCTCCACATTAGCATCATCAGTTGAGGACTATGATACCCACACTGCGGCTGTATTCCCTTTGGGCATCACCTTTACCTGCGAAGAGGTCACTGCTGCAATTAAACAAAGTCCCTCAGGTAAAGCCCCGGGCCCGGACGGGGTTCCAATAGATGTTTTTAAAACTAAAATTGATCTGTGGGCCCCCATGTTAGTCAATGTCCTGAATAGCTCAAACTCCCATGGTTTTATATCTACCTGGATCGAAGCAATAGTCGTTCCTATCATCAAAAAAGGAGACAGGAACGACCCCATTTGCTACCGGCCAATTTCTCTTCTCGATGCCTTAATGAAGGTAGCAGGCCGCATAATTTTAAATCGAATACAAAGTTGGGCGGAGGAGGGTGACATTATTTCCGGCCTCCAGTACGGATTCAGAACTGGAAAAGGCACAGTTGAACAGGTATTAAATCTGGCCCTGGTCATATCAAAGTATACTCAAGCCAAGATGGGTAACCTCTACATTACTTTTGTCAACTTGAGTTCAGCCTTCGACTGCGTGGACCACAATAATTTGTGGTCTACACTCTCTGATATGGGCAGAGATGACCAAATCCTTACCTTCATCAAGGAATTATATAGGGATGCAGGAGCCAGGGTAAGGTACAGCACTCACGGAGAATGCTCAGACAAGTTCCCCATCAGGAGGGGTGTGAGACAGGGGTGCATATTAGCACCCCTACTATTCACCCTATACATAAATTCCATAGGCAACTACCTAAAAGAGTTACAGTTCGATTATCCAGCGATCAACGGGCAGCCGACGCTGCCATCATGTCTCGAACCAAGGTAGGCCTACAGAGGGCCGTACTGAAGTTTTCAAACTATATGCAAAATAAGGGCCTAAGAATAAACATCACGAAAACTTTTACTATGGCCTGTGGAAATGGTCCCAAGAAAGCACCCTGCTCAATATTCCTTGAGGGTAGGAGGATCGAGATCACCGACCACTTCTCCTACCTAGGAATAAATTTCGATAGGAGAGGTAACTGGCACACCGCCGTGAGAGCAAGAAACTTAGCGTTCTCGCGTGCTGTAGGCGCCCTGAACAACTTCGCAGCCAAAGTAGGAGATAGACCCGTGAAGGAACTGACCATAATCTATAAGGCTAAATGCATTTCCACGGCAGTATATGGGGCAGGTATCTGGGGAATCGATAATTCATCATCGATTCAACTAACCAAGAACCAGTACCTCAGATACCTGCTTGGGGTCCCCAAATCTTCAGCAACCTACTTCACACACATTGAACTGGGCCTATCGTACATCTTAGACGCCATAAAAATTGCGCCCATACTATTATGGCACAAGGTGTGGGTTACGCCGGAGACCTCCTTAAACCGTAATTTAATATCCGACTGTTTGACCCTAGATGGTGTTAGCAACATTAAATGGCTGTCATATGTTAAAAACCTGATGACTGAGATTGGCCACCCTCAGTACTTTACGAGACCTTCCAGTATGGAGATGGTAGCAAGAAAATTATTGAAAAAAACGGCTCTGGAATATTTAGCCAATAACAGATGGGATAAGGAAAAAACTAAAAACTCAGTCTTGGACTACCAGCTAATCACCGTCAATAAAGGACTTCAACTGTACCTTACAGGCGATTTTAACTGTTACTCTAAAATGTTACTGACCCGTTTTAGGTTTGGTACTTTCTTTCGTTTAATTACCTTTCCAGCCTGTAACATATGGTCAAGGGAAAAACTCACCTGCCCATGCGATGAAATCTCCGCCCAATCAAACATTCACTGCATTCTCTTTTGTAAATTTTATTCAGCTCCCAGGGCGGCCTTACTGAAACCAATCTTAAAGGCATGGGCTACTGCACACGTAGAACTGCCTTCATCAGATTGCAACAGTTAGAAAATGCTACTGTCATACAAGCTGTATCGAGTTTTTTAAAACTATTGATTAAGTTCAGGAACTCAATGTAATGAACTTTGTAAATTGACTGCATTTTAGATTCTTTTTAAACAAAATTCTTGGTATTACTAGATTTTAATGCTGGTGCATGTACAAACCTTGTTCTTCTTTCACGCTGTATCTTATGTGCTATCAACCTTTTAAATGTATGCTTTTATGATTTCAAATATGAATTTCAAATAAAGCTTTTTTGAATTTGAAGACCAATGGGGTAAGGAAAACGCTAGTGGAATTAGTGAATGAAATTAAAAAAACAATAGACTATGAGATTTGAGGTAATATACATGTCAGAGGTGCAAGATAACCTTAAAAATTAAACAGCAGAGTACAGGTCGGCTGTGAGTAGACTGGGAAAGTTTGATTATTAAAACAACACAACAAGATACCACACATGACCATCGCCCACCAAGTGATGGGGGAAAAGTTATGAACTATGGACAACTTGGGGGTCCTCTAAGATGACTTAAACAACAAATCATTTCTTTTTTAAAGGCTGTTCATTATGCTCTTAGTAGGCTACCACTAAAACATCGATAGCCCATTTTCTTCCTAGCAAACATATTCCTATAGCTAAGGATCCAAACAAAATAAAAATCCCACCGGGCATCCCACAGCTCCATGGCTTAGCAACTGATGTCATCCTGAAGTTCAAAACTGAATTAGTGCTCCGGTTCGACATAAATTGGTCTATCCTCAGCTAATTACTGCACATCTAAGGATCAAGGTAAACTAATTCTGTAACAATCACTTAGTTTTCACCAAGATGATTAAACATGATTTTTATGACAATGTCATGATAGGGCATAATTGCCGGAAGGGCCAGGGTCATGCTATGAACCACCAAACAGTTGTGTATGTCAGTGTTCGGGTACTAGGTGGGGATTTATCTCAGAATCCAACAAATATATTCACAACCAAACTAGAAACATCACTCAGAATAGCATCAATCAACCTTATATACACATCAGTGGATTTCATTCACAAATTGTAATTGGCAGTTACCCACTCAATATTTTTAGGTTTGCCATCAATAAAGAGGTGCAGCTGCACCACTGATGACAAACGTCAGGCAGGTGTTTTCCTTGAACTTACTTCTGGCAGGCTGAACAGCTCAACCAGATAATTTCTATAGAGAATGAAGTACTATTGATATTTGCAAAGGAAAAAAAGCCAAACAGCATTGTAACATAAAGAAATAATTCCCTCTGTTTACCTTTCAACAAGGGGGACAAAAGAAAAACTCTCTTCCAGAGTCTTATAAGGCAGGACAGAACATTACCTGGAGTGCTTAACAGACTCCTAACCAGCAACTAACAGAACCATCCAGCTACAAGCCCCCTCATTCCATCAGTTGCCTTCCCTACTGGCAGCTCTACTCATGGACGAGGGGGACTCATCCGCTGAGGACTGTCGGTCACTCTTGTGAGTTCTTGGCTTGACCGAGTGAAGGGTAGTTTAGAGTGCTTGCAGCTTGCTGGCCTGCTCCTCATCCTGCTTTGGGTCGTGAGACACTGTGGACCAAACTGGAGCTATTGTGGAAGGCTTTCTTGCCCAAGGTGCTGAGGCCTATATTGAAGGAGGTATTGTATTGTAGCTGAACTTTTATAGCGCAAACTGTCACCCCAAGGGTATCCTGGTGCTGCGTGCTACCATATTGTCAATGTACATATAGGGGATCTACCCCAGAGAACAGATTGTGAGACTTGTCTTACTCCTCCCTCTGGAATAACCAAGTCTTTAGCCTCTTCCTGAATGGAAACAAGGTTTGGGTTTGTCTAATATTTGAGGGAAGATCATTCCATAACCGTGAGGCTGCCGCGCCAAAGGCTCTGCCACAAGTCTGAGTGTTTTTAAATCTCGTAATATTCACCAAATTAGCAGTTGATGAACAGAGGTTTCTCGTGGGCACATACAGAGTACATTTTTTCTGCAAGGCTTTCGGACCCATTCCATGTACTGCTCTAAACACAATACAGAGAGATTTCAATTGTATTATCTGACAAATTGGTAGCCAATGTAGGTCCCTCAGAGCCAGAGATGATGAGGATCTGTGGTGCATGTTTAAAGCTAGTTTAGTTGCTATTGTCTGATCCGTTGCATATTCAGTAGCACTGAATTTGGTGCACCCAGGTACACTGAGTTGCATCAATCCAATCTACTCAGAATTACGCTCCTCACCACTTGTGACCTGGTGATAACAGGCAGCAGCGCCAGGATCTTTCGTAGGGCTTTAATCAGGGTGAAAGAAGTGCCAACTGTTTGATTAACTTGTGAGTTCATCTGAAGATTATCATCCAACATAACCCCCAAGTTACGTACTGTTGTAGTTGCAGTTAATGGTTTGTCTGTGGGGGCGAGTCGGAATTCAGTAGGGAAGGGGCGAGCAATTTTATTCGTAGAGCAATATACGATTTACGTTTTGTCCCCATTAAATTGTAGTGAGTTGTTTTTTAGCCAGTTTGTGGTGCTTTGCATGCACTCCTGGAATTTGTCCCGAGAGACTACCTGGTCTCCTTCTAGTGAGAACATTAGTTGCGTATCATCTGCATAGTTGACTAATTCAATGTCAAAGGACTTAATAATGGGGATGAGTGGGCCCAGATAAATATTAAATAGGATCGGACTTATAGAGAGGCAATTAAATCCTATAAAGCTGAGGTCAAATCTGCCCAATCTATGTACTTTTCTGATAAAATCATGCGAGCTAAGTCCAAGCCCAGGGAAATCTTTCAAATCGTGAAGAATTTTACTAAACTTCCCTCTCCTTGCACGCATGTGGCCCACTGCAATGACTTGGCAGAATTCTTCCACCAGAAAGTTAATCAAATCTATTCTTCTTTTCCATCTATAGCACTAGTGCCCACAGCTCAGGGGCAGACAAACTTGGGGGATATTCTATCTCAATCCCTGATTACTTTAGATCACTTTCCACCATTAGACCCTGAATCTTTAGATTCTATAGCCCGCAAGGTAAAATCTGGGTCTCCATGTGATCCAGCACCCCCAGAAGTCATGATGTTGGCACCTCAGGTCATCCTACCGATCATCTCGAACCTCCTGAACGGCTCCATCACCTCCTGCACCGTTCCTCCTGCCTGGAAGCGGGCCATGGTGCGTGCTCTGCTAAAAAAAAAACAATCTGGACCCCGGTGACTTCAGTAGCTACCGTCCGATCTCTCTGCTCCCCTGGGTGAGCAAAATTCTCGAGAGGCACATCAATACCCACCTTGTTCACTTCCTCGAGAATAACCAGTTGTTAGATGCTACCCAGACGGGCTTTAGACCCAGACATGGGACAGAGACAGCTCTGCTGGCAGTCATCGAGGAAACCAGAAAGATCCTGGATCAAGGGGGGTCAGTGGCAGTGATCCTCTTTGACCTTAGCGCGGCATTCGACACGGTCAGGCATGACACCTTGCTGAGCGGTGTTTCGAATGTCGGAATAGCTGGCGGACCATGGCTATGGCTCAAATATTTTTTGAGCGACAGGTCCTTCCAAATTTTTGACGGAGACACGGTATCCACAAGCAGGCCACTGAGGTGCGGAGTCCCGCAGGGCTCCTCCCTAAGCCCTGCGCTTTTTAACATCTACATGAGACCACTGGCTGAGGTTGTCCGTCCGTTTGGCATTAAGATCATTTCCTACACGGATGACACTCAGCTAGTGGTCTCCCTGGCGCAGGAGTCGGATTCACCATCCTCAGGTGGGCTGGCAAAATGCCTAGAGGAGGTAAAGGGATGGATGACTTCTTCTTCCCTTAAGCTCAATGGGGACAAAGCAGAGCTGATGCTCTTGGGTCCCACAAACCCCACTTTTTCCAACTCCTTGTGGCCCCCATGTCTTGGTGCCCCTCCAACACCCAAGGACAACATAAAGAGCCTCAGGGTTTGGTTGGACAAAACCTTATCTTTCAACACCCAGGCTACAAAACTCTCGGCTACCTGCTTTGGTCTCCTTAGGATGTTGAAGAAAGTTCTCCCTCTTTTGCCTGTGGAGGCTAAGCAGGTGGCCATTCAGGGTTTGATTCAGTCCCGTCTGGACTTTAACAATGTCCTCTATCTCGGTGCCCCGGAATATGCTCTGCGCAAGCTTCAGATTGTGCAAAACTGTGCAGCTCGCACATTGTTCCAGTTGCCGCGCAAACTGTCGGCCAAACCTGGACTGAGCAGTCTGCATTGGCTTCCAGTACGACAAAGAATTGCCTTCAAGGCGATGTGTATATCCCACCAAGCTTTCTGGGACACAGGACCGGCTATTCTCCAGGACCTAATAAAACAGTATCAACCTAGCAGAAATCTTCGTTCTAGCCAGGCATGTATGGCTATAATCCCCAGAATAACAAGCATTTACAATGCAACGGTCTCGGCATTGCAAAACTTAGAGCTATTAGCATTGTAAATTAACGCGAGTTTAAGGTCTTGACATTGTAAATGACAAGGTCATTTATTTATGTTGTAAAAACAAAAATATAAATAAAAGTCATTATCATTTACAATGCCAATAGCTCAAAGTCGCGTAATGTGTATGGCTAACTACAGTAGCCTCCTGAAGAGTGCCCTTTCACTTGGTCATCAGTTTACAGTGTACTTTTAAGGAAGGTTAACGTAGACTTATTTCAGTCAGCCCCCATTCTCTCCAAGGTTAGTCCCTCCCGGCGGGAGGGGGAAATTCGTCATCCTCAGCAATGGGCACCACTGGCACTGTAGCCTGGGCACCTAAGAAAATCTGTGGACCAGAGCAAATCACACCTTGCATCACCCACTCTCCTTCCCTTGCGTAGTTCTTGGGTATTTATAAACAGTTGTGAAGCAGTAAAAACCTTTATGTCTGTCAGGAATCGGTCTATGAATTCCCGACAGGCATAAATGAAGACCATGGCATGCATACACATACACTAAAGTGAAGTAACATAAAATGTAACCCTAAACACCAGTATATGCACTTCGGTTTGGTGGTGGTAAGGGGTGGTGGGGTGTGAGCAAGAGTTGATGGGTCAGACCGGTCAGTGAGGACTTTATTTTACCATCACCGATAGATAGTTACCAAGCATAGTCAGCCTGTGAAGGCATCTTGAAGAGGTGCCTTCTGGGAGCTGACGTATTTGCATTCCGCGCGTGCCGCCGTCTGCGCCGGACCTGTGTGGGCCGTCCGATCACTAGGTCTTGCGCTCCTGTCCCAGCTGCGGAGCAGCCACTGAATCATGCGCTTCAGCCGAGCCTTGCCAATGACACCTCCCAGCAATCTCGCGCGGCGTGAGCGCTGCTGATAAACGGCAATGCAGTCCGTCTCCGCCGAGCGGGGATCTGTTTGTCTCCTAACTCACCAGATTACATCTCCTGCACAGTCCGCCTGGCTGCGAGATGTGTTTTGCTGCTAACAGAATTGGCTTAACTCCTTCCCTGCTGGGGCCTGCTTGGGCTGCGTGGCTGTGAACGCAGAAGCTGTGCTTGGGATAGGAGTGCTTAGTCGCCTGTGACGGGGGCGGGGCTGCGTACGTAACCGGAAGAGAAGGCGGAGTGAAAGCGTCTCGCGACGCCAGAAGGAGAGCGGAGTCCCTCAGAATTGATCTGGTAAGTTACAAAGGGCTGGGGGGGGGGGGGGCTCGGTTCCCTCGTTGTGTGTGTGCCTGTGTGTGTATGCATGTGTGCGACGGCGGGGGAGAGGGGGGGTGCACTCGTGTGTGTTCGCGCGCGTGTGTGTATGTGTGCGGAGGGGGGGTGGGGGGGTGGGTGTCTCTGTATGTATGTGCGTGGGCGCTTGTGTGTGTGTTTGCGCCTGCATGTGTGCTTCCCAGGAGACAGCGCCAGGCCGCAGCGCTCGTTCCCGTGCGCGTGTCAGTTTGAAATCGCCTCCAAGGCGATGGATGCGCGCTGCCAGGATTGTCTCCTGGGAAGCACACATGCCGACAAAAGAGCCTTGGCGGAGACGCGCTTCTGCGCGTTCAGCCGAGCCCTAAAAAGGGCAAGAGCTGGCGGCAGGATGTTTACTCACAACGCCGCCAGGCTATGAAACTCACTTCCGTTTCAACTCAGGTCCAACCCCAACCTTTCCTCTTTTCGGAAACAGCTGAAGACCTTTCTGTTCAATGCCCCACATTAACTCCTCATCGTTTCCCTTCTCTTAAGCAATTTCATAACTGGCCGCTAGCGCTTGGACGCCCCAGGGCAGCAATCGCGCTCTATAAATTGACATTTAATTTCATTTCAGGTTTCAGTCAGAAACAGCACATCCAAATCAAGACACTCCAACAAAGTATAAACCTCTTGAAAATGTTTAACTAAAGATCTGGTGTTGATTAAGCCTCACTTCAAACAATGATAAATGTGGTCACCTGACACAGTGTTTCCCCTGCTCAGCATATCCTTTTTTACCCCCTAGTATCCCTCTGACCTATGTGCATGAGTTGTTCCTTTGAATAGCAGAGCCTGGCGTTTCCTGACAGAAAACTGGCAGCTTGGATGGCGCTGAGCACGGTTAGTGCGCGGACGGGCGCAGACAGGCTTGCCTCTGGCGCGCCCGCTGCGCGCTTGCATCACCCTTCTTTAAATAGGAAGGAGTGTGCTGAACAAGGTCAACTAGAGCGCTAACCAAGTTGGCGCTGTCATGGTGACCCGCTCTAACAGGCGGAAGTACACCAGCACACCTTGGCAGCGAAAGTGCGAGTGCAATGCGAGTACACAATAAGCATCAAAATGTCAAAATTCCCCCTTCCACAAATCAATGACAGTATTTAAAATTCCTAAATCAGTGAGTCTAAAAATCAAGCGCTTAGCTAGAACGCGCTAGAGTGTCTCTACAGTGGGACCTTGCGCAGGAGCTGCATCGGTTTTCTAAATAAAGTGCAGACTGCAGTAGTGGAATCTGGCGCACTTGCCATTGTAACAAGGCATGAAAAACCCAGTCCAACATTCACAGAGACAGAGAGCAACTTTGACTTTGGTTATACTAGCACCCATTGTTTCTAACAAGATTTGATTGTGAGACTGCCAGCAGGCAAACTACAAACAAGTCTGTTACTTGCCATTTGTCAATCGTGTCTATTCCAAGTACAGTTCCCATTTTTCATTGGTATTCTACATATTAATGATGAGTGCATCCTGAGTGTGCAGTGGAAGGGGTTCATACATGCTTTCCATGCTTGCATCTACTAAGGAGGCTGTTGCCCTCTTTCACAGACTCTGATGTGCTGTGTGGGTTCATTGCTGTACAGGTATGGCCTACAGCCTTTGACGCATATATTGTGTGTAGTCGTTGAGACATATAATACCTGATGCAATGGATGCATATATTGCATAAGATCACTGATGCTTAGACACTATTCCAGGGGTCTGTGACCTACTATTGTTATGGAAAATAGGTGCTCATTACTAGATGCTACATATTTAGTGGGCCTTCTGTGGAAAAGTAAATTTTGCCATGTTCTGTGTCCCTACGTGTCATCCATCATATGTTATGTGTGCATGACCAATATGCATATGTTATTCCCCATGTCCGATTCAAGACGCAATTACAGTTGTGTCCACCTCTAGTATGCCAGTTTCCAGTCCTCGTGAATACTACGGATATCAGGCCTATGTAAAGTAATGTTGCCACGTTTCTCAGTGTGCACGTTATTTCATTATAAAGTCCCTGTTTCTAGGCCTCAACAGGGCCTGGACATCAGATTCAGCTCCTGTCTCCTGAAGCCTCGCTGAGGAGCGATACAGCCCCCACCTGTATCCTCGACCTTTCACTTACTTCCTGCCTCGCAGTGCCCGGTGCAGCTTGGCTCTGCCTCTGAGTCTGCCAAGACTATGTTATGATTCCAGCTATCAGTTTAGTCCTCCTTTTCTGCATTCCTAAGCTACTGAACTGTATCAATAGTTTCCGTCATTGTCTAGCCTATGCGGCTCCATATTTAGAGAAATACTGCATTTAATGGTCATTTAATATTCCTCATCATGCACTACATGTAGAATAATGCATGGTCCAGTCTTAGAATCAAGTTAGCCTTTCCCCTCCTGACTTCTAGTTTATATCAACATGTTCCCTAAACATCAGATACTAGATAGGGTTTAGGTACATGTCGCTCCAACTCTCCAGACTTTAGTCTCTGCTCCTAGCACAGAGTTCATAGCCCCCAGCTTCTCCTAGTAACACGTCATTGCCAGTTTGCGCGCACCATCAGGTTAGAGGTCCCGGCTCCTTAGGTAGCCCCCTCCAATGTTTCCGCCCCATTCATGACATATTCTGTTACGTCTGCACCACATGTCTATGTATACGCCCAGTTACACCTACTTTTACTCTTATCTTTCGCGACTGCTACGCGTCACGCCTTCTGCTCCACCCACTGCTACGCCTACTGCAATGTAATGCTATGTGTTTGCGTTTTGTATATAAGCTCGTGTATTGTTATTAAAAGCTAGCGCACGCTCATCCCAGATCCTGGCCCCCGGCAGCTGCCATCCTATTCCCGTGCAGGTTGTCCTGTTCCTGTCCTTATGCTGTATTAAACCTGCTAAACTCCTACTACCTCGAATCTTGACTCTTATTTATTGAGCTATCTGTTATGATATATGTCTAGTCAAAAATAGGGTATTATTTATTTATTTACCACATAATGGCGCCCGAATAGGGACTTGCCCTTTCCCCACGCGTCGGTGAAGCCACGCCGACCCCCTGACCCTCTGCAGCCGTGACGGAACCATACCGGCCACGTGCAGATATTTCTGCTTCAAGTATCCCTCAGGCCCACGGAGGAGACGGAGGAGGCGGTCCAGCATCCAAACGAGACGGTGGAGGAACGCGGCGAGTCCCGACCAGAGCCCAAGCCAAGAGTCCAAGGTCCGAGGTATCCGGAGGCCCACCCGTAACTGAAGTCCGAAGTTCGTCGTCCGTCGTCGTAGCAGTCCAGTCCAGTCCGAGGCTTTCCGTTCTTGCTGCCCGGTGAGTACCATTGCTGGGGTAGTATCTAGACAGGGTCAATCTAAATTGACTCTGGTCCATGGGTTGGTGGTACCCAGGCCCACTAACGAAGTGTTCACCTAGGTGGATACGGGTCTTGATGCGTCCCTTTATGGGACCGGTATGTTCCGTACTGTTTCAGCAGTGCATCCAGTAACTCTAGTCTGTTCCGTTCTCGAGAAATTCTTGTGTTTCTGTTCTCAGTATTCCAGGTAATATTTCTGTCCGAACTGTAATGTTATGATGTTGTTCAATGTATTTCCAATGTCGTGGTATGCCTGAATTGTTTTCCCAATTGTTATTGTTCCTCGTCTATTGTATTGTGTTCCGATTCAAGTTTACAATGTCTCTCTTTTCGAGACTACGTCAGTTAAAAACTAGAAAGGGTTTGTTAGAAGAAGCAGTTCCTGTCCCGCCCAGGGACAGTCCAGGTCATTTTATGTATCAGAAACATGGCATAAGCGCCATATTGTATCTAGATTTATGGGTAGAGTATACCAAACAGTTAGAAGAAAAGTATAGATGGCCCGTATCGGGTACATGGGATGCCGAATGCATCATGCGAGTAGAAGAGGCATTATGGAAAAAGAAAGCCAGACAGTCACAGAAAGATGCCATCGAGTTATGGCGCAAAGAAGCTCATAAAAGAACCGAAAAAGAAATCAGAAAGACAGAACTAAGTAGAGAATCCCAAGAACGAGCCCAAGAAAGAGAATTAATCGAGATAGGTGAACGAGTCAAAGCCGAACAGTCAGACAGACAGAGGCATGCCCTCATTAAGGGTATGTATCCTCTTCTTGCTGAGGGCTTGCCAAAAGCGACCCCAGAGGCATCCAGTAATTTCCCGCCACCATTAGTTCCGACCAAGCTACGTCACAAACCGACCGCAGCTGATATTTTCATCTCGTCCTATCTGGACGACACAGTCCCCGAATATGCAAATCCTGTTCACGCTCCGCCAGTCCCTGTAAATCAGGTAATTCCTGCTCCTCCAGACACCGGGGTGCCCTTAACAGCTCCCCCGGGTCAGCCCGCCATACAAGTCCAGCCCACGTTACAATTACCGACCCTGCCAGGACGAAAAGCATCAGTTGATGATTCTAGTTTAGGGGCCGCGGGGGGAGGTCTTCCTCAAACCCCGCCGCCATACAAGCGTTTATCAGCACTCGAATTACATGCTCAAGCATCACAGCGTACTCCTAAAAGTAATAAGTCTGTTGCAGAAATCAGGCAAACCCTTGGCGAATGTGTCTATGACCCAGTTCCAGGCGAATTTAATATGGTTTTATATTCCGTACGCATAAGGAGAGTGACCGAGTATCTAGTCACCCTGCCGAATATGAAAGAAGATCTAGACAGAATATATCGTTTCATCCGTACAGGGGATGATCCAGAAAGTATTAGTGATGCCATGTCTCAAAGGAAAGCCGAGATTCAGCGTATGATATTAAAGTTCTTAATTAATTGTCTAATAAGAGAACAAGATTACCCGTCTAAAGATCCAGCGGAAATGAAAACTCTAACAAAGTGGAGTGATAATATAGCCGAAGGAAAGCACAATACCATTAGTGCCATGGAAAGTATGTACAAGAAAATCCGTAGAGAAATAATAAAGATACACGAACAGCGTAAAGCAGCACAAGTAAGCGAGAAAGAAAGTACCTCTGATCCTGAAGAGGAAGACGATGAGAATACTGCCAGAATAGCGTATGTAGGAAAATCTAGATTTCCAGATCGCCATTTACGTCTAGAACACAAGTCTACTTTCCATCATTCAGCACCAGAACAAGGTTCCCTAGAACAAGTATTCCAAGCTACCGATCACATTCTGAAATCACGAATCGGTTATAGTGAGTTAAGTACTATGCATGAACAAGAACTAGCCCGATCAGCAGTCCGATGGATTACTGATTCTACCACTTTTCCAGACGAAATAGTGGCACAAATGTTTCTGAAATTGCCCCCAGCCGAGCAGCGACTGGTGGGTATGTATATGATCCAGCACCTCATTACTCTGTATGAGGGTCAACATTCTGATCCAGGTCCGTTACATGATATCCTGAACGAGTTACTCCAGTATAAATGGAGAGGTCTAGGTACTGATTTAATTAGTGTCATTCTAGAACAGCGTCACAAATATAGAACATTCTTGAACCCACATTTTGTTCATGTCTCACCCCCAGAAAGTAAATCATTCTATATAGACAGACAGAATCCGTTACGAGAAGTCCACCCAGTCAGAGGAACGGGTGGCGAAATGCAGCGAGTGTTTGTATACACTCCGATCACAAAGATGGAACTCCTTGAAATGAAGAAATTAATTCCCTGTCATGACAAAGATCCAGCAGGGTTCCATCGAGAATTAAAAGACATGCTCCGTATGGGAGAATACACATACCCAGATATCATTAAAATGTTAAAGGTCCTGTTGCCCGCAGGGGTGTATGAAAAGCTAAAGGAAAAAGAATGGGAGGTGGGAGAGAAAAAGATCGATTGGACAGTTCTAGAAGCTGAAGACAAGGCACGAGTACCAGGTACCGGTCTTGGGGATAAATGTAAAGAATTACCAGAATTATTGATTCAAGTTTTACCCAGATTATTGACAACTAGAAAAGAAGACTGGGATGCAATCTCAGCCTGTAAACAGAAGCAAGATGAAGATATTAGTGATTTTTATTCTAGATTTGAAAAATGTTTCAGTATCAACAGTGGTCTCAAGACAAGTAGTGAGTCATACCCTCACCTTTTTGTTACCAAATTAGTTGAGAATTCAAGTCCACCAATTAAAAACCGAGTTTTGAAAGTCGAAAGCACCTGGCAAGCAAATACTCCGTCCCAGATGCTCCAGATGCTCCAGTATCACCAGAATAGAATCAGGGAAGAGCAAGAACACGAAAGAAAACGTATGAAAGACACGAAAATGAAAGTGCTAGTTGCACAATCTGTTCCTCAAGACAGTCAGAAGAGGGGTCCGAATCAAGCCAGTCATCCTGCAGCTCCCGTTAAAGGGAACTGCAATTATTGTAAACAGCCAGGTCATTTTATAAATGAGTGTGCAGTTCTGAAACACAACATAGCTACTGGCAAGACTAAAGAAAGACCACATCCGCCTAGACAAGAACAAGTTTCACAGATTCCTCAGCCACAGAATGCACCACAGACAGTTACAGTACCGCAGCCTATCGCTGCAACACAGCACGTTACATCGCAGATGTACCAGTATGCACAGTCTGAGTATCCAGAGTACCAGCCATATTCATGAAACAGCCTAGAGAGGGAGGTAGGCTTGCCTCTCATCGAGATACCTGTAGATCAAGAAGGTCCCTATGTTCATAGTCAAGTATTAGGGAAAGACAGAAAGTTTTTGATTGATACAGGGGCAAGTAGGACCACAATTAGTCATGCCGAAGTTCCAGGGGCTCCGCTCTCAGGCTCAAGAAATGTTTCCCTTGGATTTTCCGGAAAGCCTATCGTTAATGAGATTTCAAAGCCAGTTACTCTAGAAGTAGGTCCATTGTCCCGCACTACTGACCTGTTACTTACTAAGTCATGTCCAGAAAATCTATTAGGCATTAAAACACTGAAAGAATTAGGTGCAGTTATATGCTGTTCCCCGGAGGGAATACGTCTGTTCCTACGTGACTTTAAGGGTCACTATGTATTACGAGATTTTGATTCCAGACTGTCTAATGTTCCGCAGCATTTATGGGCGCAAGGTCCAACTGATGTAGGTTACATGCAAATCACACCCTATCGTGTGACTCTCAAACCAGGTGTAGTGTTACCACGAATCAGGCAGTACAGATTGCCACCTGAGGCTGTAGCAGCCTTATCCAAAATTATTGACGAGCTCATCGCTCAAGGAGTAGTTGTAGAAACTGACTCCAATGTATGTAATTCTCCGATCATTCCAGTCATGAAACGTACTGATCCAAATGCACCCCCAGTATATCGATTAGTGATTGACCTACGAGAGCTTAATAAATGTATTATTCCGCAGTACCCAGTTGTCCCAGATATCTCTTCCCTATTGACAGCTATTGATTCCGAAGCCACGTTCTTTACAGTAATCGACCTCAAGAACGCATTTTTTAGTGTTCCAATTCATCCAGACAGCCAGTTTCTTTTCGGATTTTGTTTAAATGGAAGGAGCTATATGTTCACACGCGCTCCTCAAGGTTTCACAGAAAGTCCTAGTATTTACAGTCAAGCACTTAAGAGACAACTAGATAATATTCACATGCCAACTGACACTGCCCTGCTCCAGTATGTCGATGATCTACTGATCACAGCCCGTTCTGAACGTGACTGCGAGCGAGCGTCACTCACGGTTTTGTATTTCCTAGCCGAGATGGGGCACAAGGTGTCACCTTCGAAGCTTCAATTCTGTGTCCAGCAAGTGGTATACTTAGGACACTTGCTGTCCAAGAGGGGTAGGCAGTTGACACCAGACCGTATCCAGTTAATAGCGAGTCTTCCCCAGCCCAGAACCCAGAAGGAGGTACGTGCCTTTATCGGCCTTACTTCTTATTGCAGACAATGGATTCCCCAGTATGCATTTCTAGCCAAGCCACTGATACAGTTAACGACGCAGGAGGCAGCCGTATCGACTGTTCTCCCTTGGACATCTGAACATACACTTAGTTTCAACGAGTTAAAGAAAGCCCTATGCCAAGCTCCAGTTCTAGCTACACCGAACTACAGTAAGCCTTTTACACTTTTTGTCACTGAACGTGAAGGTACAGCATTATCTGTTCTCACACAAGATCAAGCAGGACAATACAAGCCCTGTGCTTATTTTTCGAGCACATTAGATCCAGTCGCCCAGGCGTTGCCTGCGTGCCTCAAGTCAGTTGCAGCCACAGCACTAGCTATCAGACAAAGTGATTCCATAGTTTTAGGACATACCTTGACAGTACAAGTCCCACATTCAGTAGAAGTTCTTTTAAACCGAACACAAACTCAGCACTTGACAATTGCACGTTTAACCGGTTATGAATTGACACTGTTTCAGCCACACATAGATATTAGACGCTGCAACATCCTGAATCCTGCTACACTGTTACCATCAGTTAATTCAAATCCAGCCACACATGACTGTGTGGAAGTAGTCAACATTACGACAAAGCCAAGACAGGACCTGACAGACATTCCGTTACCAGACCCTGACCTGACACTTTATGTGGATGGTTCATGTATGAGAACTAGTACAGGAGAACTAGTCGCCGCGTATGCAGTGACTACTGATACTGAAGTTATTAAGACACACCGTATTGACACCCTGTCCGCTCAAGCAGCAGAGCTAGTTGCTCTGACACAAGCCTGCATACACGCCAAGAACCTGAAAGTTAATGTTTACACAGATTCACGTTACGCATTTGGAGTTGTACACGACTTCGGAGTGCTCTGGCAGGAGAGAGGTTTCATGACTTCTCATGGAACCAAGATTCAGCATGGTCTCCTTATTCAAGCTCTGTTAGATGCCATACACTTACCGACATCCATTGCTATCATGAAATGCAAAGCACATACGAAAGTTACTGACATTATTTCTCAAGGTAATGATCTAGCAGATCGCACAGCCAAGCTTACAGCACAGACTCCAGACATTCAAGTTAACATGACACACACTCCAGATCCGATTACATGTATGACAGTTAAGGACCCCACTCAAGATGTCATAGATATCCAGTTACATGCTACTCCCGATGAAATCAAGAAATGGTCCGAACAAGGAGGGGTCCAGACAGATCAAGGATGGTTAACGAAGGGTAGAGCCACATGGTTTCTCCCCGACTCTATGGTTCAAGTCATCATTAATACCGCACATAGTCCAGCACATTTAGGAGAAAAAGCTATGTTAGACAGTATCCAGAACATTTGGTTCAACAAGCATTTACGAGCTGCAGCCAAGCAGAAAGTCCGTACCTGTATGATATGTTGTCAGTTTAATCCAGGTAAAAGTGTCCCGGTGGAACAAGGTGGTTTCCAGCCTCCTGACCACCCTTTTGAAGTCCTCCAGATGGATTATATTCAGATGGAGCGATGTCGAGGTTTCAAGTATGTCCTTGTAGTTGTATGCGCTTTGTCCAGGTGGACAGAAGCATATCCAGTCCCAGATTACACAGCCGCGACCACTGCCAAGCAGTTGGTTCGTGAGTTTTTCCCTCGATATGGACTCCCTAGAGTCGTATATTCTGATAACGGTCAGCCATTCTCATCCGAACTGATGAAGCACGTTTCCCTGTTGTTAGGGTACCAGTGGAAGTTCCATTGTGTACGCCATCCTGAAGCAGCCGGTCTAGTCGAGAGACATAATCAGACTCTGAAAATCCGAATTGCTAAAGTATGCAAAGAAAAAGGTGTGGACTGGCTAGTAGCTCTGCCAGTTGCTTTATTTTATATGCGCATGGTCGCACATTCCAGATCAGGTCTGTCCCCGTATGAGGTCGTATTCGGCCGCCCCCCTAACATGTGGGGTACTCCTAGACCCCGAAGTATTACTGATGTTTCATGTAATATGCTGACAGATTACCTAGCTTCCTTGATGTCTGCCCTCAACTCATGTCGTTCACAGGTTGCTGCCGCATTTCCAGACAATACCGAGGTGGCACCGCATGAAATCGTTCCAGGTTCCATGGTGATGGTCCGTAACTTTGACAGATCAAGTCCGCTGGAGCCTCGATGGAAAGAGCCCCGTCAGGTCCTCCTCACCACCGGTACAGCCGTGAAGTTGGAAGGCCGAAAAGGATGGATACACCTTTCTCACGTTAAACTTTTCAAAGGACTGAAACCCGTCTTTAAGAACATTTCCCAGGATTTTAAGGACTGCCAAAATATTGCTCTTAAGGACTGTCCCGCAAAAGACATTGATACAACCCCTCCCTTGGTAGAGAAAACTCCGCAGCAGGAGTATAAGCAAAAACTCCGGTCTAGTAAAATAAGTCAGTCAGTTT
The DNA here is from genome assembly GCF_964261635.1 of Lissotriton helveticus. Lineage (NCBI taxonomy): Eukaryota > Metazoa > Chordata > Amphibia > Caudata > Salamandridae > Lissotriton > Lissotriton helveticus. The sequence goes on along the minus strand of NC_136059.1, from coordinate 1,351,253,487 downwards.
GATTGTCTAAGTCCTCCCCTAGGTGAAACGGTTAGACTGTTTCTGACATGTATAAAATAGACCCCCATAGTGAGAGAGTTAGTAAAAACTCAATCAAATGTATCGTTTTTCTAAGTTTCATATTATTCATCAGCATTATGATTTCCTGCACCAGTTATGCCTTTTTCCTATATTTTCCAGTTCTTCATGTAAATAAGCCTGCTAATGCTACAGCAGAGCACACGTTTAGTGATCTGCCTCCTCACGAATATTCATACCGCCTTGCTATGCGTAATAACTCATTTATCCGCATGTTACATTACTCACACCAGACCAGCAATGCCACTAATTGTTGGGTGTGTGGTCGACTCCCCCCTTTCCAGACACCGAAGGGAGTTCTGCCACTTTTTCCTTATCCGTTCTCACATAATGGTTCGTGTGGAGCATGGTCCACGTTAACGTCATCCTCAACAGATATGTCTTTTCTTAACAGTACATGTTTCCCAGACAAGCAAGGTTTCCCCCACAGAACAGGTTTAGATCTAGAAAATGAAGTATATAATTTAGGTAATTATTCGTCGAATTTTATGGTCCTGAATGTTCAGTCTGATACTACTCCAGACTCACCTGCTATTTCAGTACTACCAGTCAAAGGCGAATTATGTGTCCGAAATAAGGGTTCCGTACACGTAGGACATAGTGATTGTACTACTATTATCCAGTATAGTGACAGTGGGAAATCTATTTTCAAAGCTTCACGTCATTCTTATTTTGTTTGTGGTCAAACTGCATATGTTCGTCTGCCCCTCGATTGGGAGGGAACCTGTTACATTGCTTTCCTACTGCCACCAGTTTTTCTAGCCCCACCTGACTACCATAGGAATTCCTTCCTAGTACATACTAGACACAAGAGAAACCTCCCGATTGTCGATTATACTGAAACTGCTGCAGAACAATTCATTGATATTGATAAAGGTGTTTTCCCTTATTTAGGTACAGTTGTAAATAGTAAGCTAATTCGTAGATTAACAAGAACCCTTGAAGCTGTAGTAGATGAGACTGCCTCCGCTCTAGGTAACTTAACTGAAGAGCAATCCTTTATGAGAATTGTTGTGCTCCAGAATCGTCTCGTCCTTGACGTCATACTGGCCGATAGGGGCGGGGCCTGTAGACTCATCGGATCCAGTTGTTGCATTTTCATTCCAAATAACGCGCCGTCTGTTTATTCAGCTATAACCAGATGCCATAAAATTGCCCATCTGTTACACCAAGATCCAGGCACCTGGACATGGTCCGGTTGGTTCTGGAATATAATTTCCGCATGGGGATGGAAAATATTGTCCTTCCTAGGCATTGCAGTAGCGATCATATTCAGCTGCTGCCTCTGTATACAATGTGGCCCTGCGATTTGCGGCATGTGTGCTACCTCTTGTATTCCTAGTCCCAAGCCCCGTTCTAAATCCCGTTCCAGGATAATTCGAGACGAGCAAATGATACTGTATGAAATGATAGATGGTATCATGAATATTGATGTTTCCTGATGGAAACGTAGTGACAAGGAGGGAATGTGGAAAAGTAAATTTTGCCATGTTCTGTGTCCCTACGTGTCATCCATCATATGTTATGTGTGCATGACCAATATGCATATGTTATTCCCCATGTCCGATTCAAGACGCAATTACAGTTGTGTCCACCTCTAGTATGCCAGTTTCCAGTCCTCGTGAATACTACGGATATCAGGCCTATGTAAAGTAATGTTGCCACGTTTCTCAGTGTGCACGTTATTTCATTATAAAGTCCCTGTTTCTAGGCCTCAACAGGGCCTGGACATCAGATTCAGCTCCTGTCTCCTGAAGCCTCGCTGAGGAGCGATACAGCCCCCACCTGTATCCTCGACCTTTCACTTACTTCCTGCCTCGCAGTGCCCGGTGCAGCTTGGCTCTGCCTCTGAGTCTGCCAAGACTATGTTATGATTCCAGCTATCAGTTTAGTCCTCCTTTTCTGCATTCCTAAGCTACTGAACTGTATCAATAGTTTCCGTCATTGTCTAGCCTATGCGGCTCCATATTTAGAGAAATACTGCATTTAATGGTCATTTAATATTCCTCATCATGCACTACATGTAGAATAATGCATGGTCCAGTCTTAGAATCAAGTTAGCCTTTCCCCTCCTGACTTCTAGTTTATATCAACATGTTCCCTAAACATCAGATACTAGATAGGGTTTAGGTACATGTCGCTCCAACTCTCCAGACTTTAGTCTCTGCTCCTAGCACAGAGTTCATAGCCCCCAGCTTCTCCTAGTAACACGTCATTGCCAGTTTGCGCGCACCATCAGGTTAGAGGTCCCGGCTCCTTAGGTAGCCCCCTCCAATGTTTCCGCCCCATTCATGACATATTCTGTTACGTCTGCACCACATGTCTATGTATACGCCCAGTTACACCTACTTTTACTCTTATCTTTCGCGACTGCTACGCGTCACGCCTTCTGCTCCACCCACTGCTACGCCTACTGCAATGTAATGCTATGTGTTTGCGTTTTGTATATAAGCTCGTGTATTGTTATTAAAAGCTAGCGCACGCTCATCCCAGATCCTGGCCCCCGGCAGCTGCCATCCTATTCCCGTGCAGGTTGTCCTGTTCCTGTCCTTATGCTGTATTAAACCTGCTAAACTCCTACTACCTCGAATCTTGACTCTTATTTATTGAGCTATCTGTTATGATATATGTCTAGTCAAAAATAGGGTATTATTTATTTATTTACCACACTTCTCTTGAGTCAGGCTGGGAGGGAGCCTTACAAACTTGCAGAAGTCAGAGACAGGTGCAAATGAAAATGCATAACATGTATGCTAGTGTACATGCTTATTCAAATCTCTCTTCGAAACCCAGAAGGGGTAAATCTAAGCTGATGTCCGGGTAAGAGCAAGCATTTTACATTTGTAAATGCTTGCTAATCATTGGTTCAGGTAACACAATAACAACACATTATAGACTCAATCTTGTTCCATACAATTTTTTGAGTGTCCCTAAGTTGCATGGATCTCATTTTTATCAAAGTTTTCGAAAGCACTGTGTAGTTGTTCAAGAATAAGGAAAGATCTTTAGAGTATCTTGAGTTATTGGAATTCCGTTAAGCAAAAAATGGGCCAGGAAATTTGGAAAGCAAACTCCAAGCACTTTCCTGGACACAGATAACACTTTTGCCAACATATTATCATAGGCAGTGTTCAACTGAGCTGAAACATTCAAGACTGAGAAACATAATTCTAATACGTCATGAGAGGACACTGCATTCTGTATAATTCCAATGGTGTCCTCACTTCCAGTAATAACAATTCACCAGATGATTACCTTAGCAGATACAATTGTCAAAAGATTATAGAACCATGGATAATAGTTTATCAAAATTAAGCACAGGGTAGAAAAACAAGGTTTCTGAATCCAAGGAAAGATATTGCAGTTATCAACCATTTGGCTGACAGAAAAACGCTTGGACAAATGCACTGAACTATAAAGGGAGAGGGCATCGCGTGGATTAGAATGGAGATCACTAGTATGGTTTGTTAAAGAAGGGATGGAGGCAAAAGCTGTCTTGAGTGATGTTGGGCCTGAACTGATGGACGATACTCCATCAAACAGAGAGGCAGAGGAAATTATCTCTGCCAACCTGAAGGAATTCCGGATAACCGTCAGCCCAGTGATCATCTCTGTACATTGAAATGAACCACCTCACGGTGGTTCCTTTCACAGTACACGTTTGGTGGATGGACTGTGCCAGATTAACAGCCATTCACCAATTTTTATAAAAATTTGTTTTTCAGAGCCAAATTCCCAAAAGTGGTAGTTTGTTTCAGAGAAACAAAAAACAAAAGGCCCCTTCATCCGTGGGATTTTCTATAGGGTGTAGGGGTCTTTATTTTATGTTTCAGTCCCTCATTGATGGCTTTTCCTTGTGGCAATGGACAGGAAATAAAAGACATTGCTCCTTCCACCCTAAATCGGATGGGCAGTGTCCACCGGGCTACGGAAGGAAGTTTTTCATTGACTGAGCCAAAAGGGATTCTGCCAACAGAAAATGTAAGGTCTGCCCATCTCTAAATGAGATGGGCAGACAGAGGGTGTTGAAAATTAGTACGTTTTGGTGAACATTATCTGCGCCATCTTGCCTCTTCCCCTGATGCCACACTTTTGTCGTGCGCGCCCGCCATTTCTTTAAGATGCCCCGATCAGAACGAACCCTTTTTGCATGCCGCTGGCCCCTGACATAGCCCTTCGCCTTCACTAAGCCTGCACGCTGACCACCCCCTGCTTGCACCTGCCTTGAGTCATAAACCCCTCTTCGGCGCTGCTCTGCCCCAGGCCCTCATCCTGTTCCCAGCGCGACACCTCCCTGCTTCCCTTTCATGATCTCCGGCCCTTAGATGCAAACCCCCTTTTTTCCCCGTGTGCCCGTTTTGTCTTCCCCGTTCCCAGGCCGACACCCAGCTCTGCCGATACCATTCCTTGCCCCTCCCCGTACAATAGAAAGCTTCCCCCATCAAAGGATCCCCGGGTTGATCAAAGCCCCCACTCCATGAGATCCGATCAAACCCCCCCACATTCCGTGAATCGGCGGAATATCCAGCTGTGTGATACTCATCACCTGTTGTGACTAGGGTGGGGACTTCAACTGTAAATGTGTGTGGGAACGGGCCCAAAGGGGAGTTCCGGGAATGTCTTTTTCATACATCAAAGCTTTAACATGAATGTGTAATCTACAATAAAGTCATAAAACAGTGTATAAGAGGCCAGGCCTCAGAAATGTATCTAGAGCACCTCAGAACGATACCTTCTGTCCGTTTCGTTGTGTTCTCCTCCGGAGAAAATAAAAACCTTGTTTCCTGCTTTCCAGTCTCCAGCGCCTGCCTCTTCATTGATTAAATAACTAGAGGGTCACAGAGGCAATACCGCCGGGCAAATATCGATTGTCCCCGACCCGACTCAGGTTTTTACAATTGGCGTCCCAAGCGTGGGGCCCATCAGCGACTCGTGGATCCAGTGGGAGAGGTCCCGACGACAGAGTGAACGACTGCAACGATCGGGAGAGCTCTTGCCCAATAGACCCTCGTCTGGCAGCCGATCATCCGAACTTCACTAGTTCCGAACAGACCTCTCTCGAGTGATCTACGGTCCTGACTGGGGACCATCAGGAGTGCCGTGAGAAATACGAGAAAAAGAGGACGATCGGGCGCTGGATTCGGAAGACAAGAAACTGTCCACATGGTCCGGGTAAGGTCGTGTAATCACGACAAGTTGCGAAATGATTGCTTGATTGTTTAAAAATACTAGTATTGCTCTTTATTTATTTGGAGATTCACTGTCTACAAACGGAGAAACAACGGGCTCTCTCTTTGCAAGCAGTGGAGGATAGGTAGGGCAGCAGCCGTGCTTATTTTTTTCTCCCCCACTCAATAATTACTTGAAACTGAACTGTTGTTCGCAAAACTATTGTTTCCTGGAGATTCCCTGTCTGCAAACAGGGAAGAGACCACCCTTTTTGCAGATAGTGAAAAGGGTAGGTAACGCAGATCTTTGCGGACCTACTCATTCTCCCCATTGTTATTTATTGGTCTTTTTGTTATTTTTTGATCCATGAGGTATTCACTGCCTGCAAACAACGTTGAATAGAAATATTCTGTCCAGTCTTTGCACCTAGTGATAAGATAGGCAGTGCTGACTTTTTAGTCCCTCGTTACGAGCCGTCATGTCTGTCTTCTCCCCACTGATTAATAGCCTGTTTAGCCCGGACCGTGTATTAGAGGTGGACCATATAGCTCCACTAGAAGGCACCCCTAATAAGGACATGTTCATAAACTATGGATTAGTCACCATAGCCTATAATAAATTGTGGCACAGGTATACCGAAGAGAATCAAGACAAACAGTGGCCACTGGCAGGATCCTTTGACCTTGATAAAATAGAAACGTTAGAAATAGCCCTTCGAAATAATAAGACAACGCCAATTATGCTCGACAGTCTCGGTATGTGGCGCAGAGAGGCTATGCAACGACAGAGAAAAGACGAGGACAAACCAAGTAGAGAAATATACCGACAGGACAACCCCAGGACATCGCTACCCACAACTTATCCCCCGACACTATGCAAAAGACGACCAGACTTAGGGCCAGACCAATGCGCTTTTTGTAGGTATGTCGGACACTGGAAAGCCCAATGCCCGACTCTACTGAGCGTGAGTAAAGGCAAAGGGCCGACAGGAACGACAGACCGGCAGTACGAGAAAAAGCGCGAGACAAAGAAGAACCCGACTTACATAGACAGATTAGACAGAACCACCACGTTTGATTATGCCCGATGGCACAGATTTCGCCAGGACAATTTCAGCGGCATGCTCAAGTTCTCCTAGGTCGGGCAACGTCAAGACGGGAACCCAGCCTCGTTTCAAATTCACAGACGGAAAGAGATAATTATGACCAATAACTGTTTTATATTCGTCTTGAGTCTTTGTATGTCGTACTTGTACTGTCCCCCGTCTGAGTTTGTGTGTATGTAATGTACAAATCTGCGTCATCCCTCTACACGTGTTTCCGTGTTACTCAACCTCTGTTAGCAGAAACTTAGCATAAAAGCAACCTGGAAAGAAAGAAATGGTAAAACAAAATCCGTAGACCATTAATGAACTTGAACTTTTAATTTAGCACAACAAACAAGGAATAATAACGGTAACTGTAGAAAATGAAAGTCAAACAGAACATTCGCCCCCCCCCATTCTGGAACCTTCCAAAGTAGGGCAGGGTTACGGCTACGCCCAACCAACGGCAACCCATATAAGGCGGGCCCGGCCGCCAACTCTTGGTCAGGAAATCTTAACGTATGGGGGAGCCGGAGGAGAGGCAGGAGCCAGCAGCCCGGGCAGTTGTAGGTAGTCCCGCCACATGTCTCCTCAGCCAGCCGCAACGGGCCTGGATAGACTTAAGTAGTCCCGCCACATGTCCAGAGAAGAACGAGGCACCTCTTCCTTTTCTCTTCCGTAACAGCCGCAGCAGCTCTGGACGGCGGGATGTCCTGCACGTACCTCCACAACAATTTGTCCAAGTTGGGCTGGGAGGGAGAGGCGACGCGGACGAGCCTCTCCCACCTCCACCGATAGGAGGTCTCCCAGCCCCCGGCCCGACGCCGAACACCCCCAGTCAGGCGATGGTGCCAATACTTCCACAGCACCGAACACACCATGGTGGCACCCCAGTACTTGCGCAGCACCGAACGTGCAATGGTGGCCATATTTTCGGAACACCGAACCTGCAATGACTGCACTGATACTCGTGCCGCGCCGAATGCGCGCCACAGGTGACCATACTCCCACAGCACTGAGCACAGGACTTGGGAAACACCGGATGAGGAGAGACCTTCATGCGGGGCGATGAAAAGGAGCGGCATGGAGTGCACCGGGAGAAGGAGACGATGCGAACGAGTCTCCCTCGCCCCCCCCAGGTGGGGGCATCACAGCTGCATCCCAGCTGAACGTCCCGCTTTCACACAACAGGGACCTCTTCCTTTCACTCCGAAGGATCTCTCCCACTCTTGCAAACTCGACGAGAGTGGCCCCTGTAGGGCCTCAAAATGGCGTCTGGGTCCGCTGGAAGGCGGGCCCCGGCCACTAGAGTAACTTTGACCAGCAATATAACTCGAACATTTGCCCCCTGGAGCACGAGCCCCCATCTCCGACAGCATCTCCGCAGCCTTGAAGATCCTACAAAGGTCCCCGGCGGAACCTTCGGCCTTTGCAGGCTTCCGGTAAGGGACGGCTGCCTTGGTCGCCAACGAAACAAACATGACATTGCCACTCCTTCTGTTAGCATGAATTCTAGAACTGCCGAAAAGGACTCTGGTCCAAACTGCCAGTAATGGGAAACATTTCCCCCTGATGCTGCTTCCGGACTGAGCCGGCCCCGCCCAAAATGGCGCTGGTATCAATCGGAACTTACGAACACCTCGTGGTGTTCCTTCGCACTAATATAAACTTGATGTTCTGAGATTTTATATGATCCTTTGTACACTTGGCTAGAAAAGACAAGGAGAACTCACTCGACGAACAGTATGAAAGGATCCCCGTTACAAATGTTGATTACAAATGTACAATGTATTATATTTTTATAACTGATGTAAACCTCATTTACGACGCACACGTACGGTATGCATATAGGAAATCTGATTACCACTATTATGATTATGCTTCTAAATTATGAAAATAAATGCCCCCGAACCCCCTTAACCCCCAGCCAATTAATAGACGTTTTAGTCTCTTACAAATGAATGAGTAAAACTTTCCGATGTTTTTATTGCTGCAAACGACACCCCCCACTGTACGCACTTTAGCCATTGCCACGACCGGCCAAATACGACCGCACCATCATAATCCTCATGCTGAAATGATTTTGCAAAATAAAGTTTTTGAAACTATGGACGGGTATTGCATGCTTTATTTTAAAAATGTGGGATCGGTGGGACAGTTCTTTTCTGTGCACCCTACTCTGCTCTCTCTTTAAGGTTAAAAGAAGATGGTTGCCCAGCCCTGGAGGACGGATCGGATCGACAACACGACACTCCGCCTTCAAAGTACGCGACTGACTCATGAACTCTCGCGTAGAGGAAGACCTTGACTTCCAAGGATGGGTAAAACGAACGGTGTAAATGAGGGAATGTAAAAGGAGGGTGAAATGAAATAATGTAAATGTGATAAAGTACAACGTTCCAAAGTATCAGGGAACGGAGCTGACCCAAGAACCGAAGAACCTTAGAACGCCACAGCGTTGAAAGAGGTTTAAGGATCCCGATAGTGAGATACATCCTTTGACTAGATACCTCGCACTAAGCACCTCTGGTTTCCTTTTTACGTTTCCCCGCACACGACCTATATGGGCACACTAACCCCCCCCTCGACTCCAGAAACCATATCCCCGGGGACCCTGCCCCGAGGAGGAAAGACGAGTAAGAGGTAAGTAAAGGACTTATGAATCCATGTATTTGAATATGCGCGAATGCTGTCTCCCCCACCCCCCCCCCTTTTTTCCTCCCTCTGCAGGTTACATCAGAGATTACAGCCGAGGTGTGGCGAAGATCTGAAGCCTTGCCATGTCTAATACACGAAGCGGACTAGCGCCGCAAGGTGGTGTCTAAGCACGCCTGCAAACTACTCACGTATCGAACAAACCCGGAAAATTAGCACAACCTGATAAAAAGTGATCACCCTTAAACCAGACCGGACGAATGAACCCATGTCACGTATGATGCGAAACTATGAGGGAATGTGTGTGTGTGACTGAGGCGTCGACCCAACTGGTCGAAGGACCGAGAATGCGAGAAGTGCGACAAAATGGTACCTCCTTTCTTCTTTCCTTTTTCTCAAGGCACGTCCCCTCTACCCTGTCTAATGCTCAAACTGCATGATTACAAGATTCTAACGCAGACCCGTGAATGCCCTTTACTGTGTAATGCACTAAATAGCCTTTCTTGAATACACTGCCACCCTCTCTGTTGCACGTGTACTATTTAGCCTGCCGTTGCACTCTCTCTCTCTCTCTCTCTCTCTCTCTCTCTCTCACTCTCTCTCTCTCTCTCTCTCTCTCTCTCTCTCTCTCTCTCTCTCTCTCTCCCTCTATTTTTGCACTCCCACTCTTCCGAGTGATTAGCCCCGAAATTGGCAGACTGCCACCCCTAGCACACCACCTAATTGGCTTCAAATACCGTCAGTATTTGCACAAAAACTTGTCTTTAATACAATCACCCTGAGGCCGCGTCATTACCTCTCCTTTTCCGCTAGAAGTCAATGAACCGAGGTTGGGCCGTAAGGGAAAGGACAGGTAAGACGACAGAGGTTCCCTAATCTGACCCGAAATAAGGGAACTACCTGTCAACGGCTCCTATGGTATAAAACAAGGACCTCAGAATACGCGACCCTCCCCTCCCCGAATTGTCGCAATACCCAAACCGGAAAAATGATCACCCCTGTTACCTCCCCTGTATCAGCCGCCCAAAAACTGGAATTATGAAACTACCCCTCATTTCCGGTTGTGAGAGATGGGTCGATTTATGCCCTTACCACAAGTTTCCTATGTCCCTGGTTGTTTCCCATAAAACCCCTGTCCTTCCTAATTAAGTAATCGGGCTGTAAAAGGTTACGTAGGATCCAGAATGATGTTTTACAAGGTTAACAGACTAGTCCAAGGTAAAGAAATCATCGAAATGAACCCCGTAGTAGTTGAAAAACAGGATGCATCGATAGAAAGCTTTGCCAGGTTCGTCTCACGAAGGTGGGTCACCATCAGATGAACTGTCGTGACTGTAATAAATAATTGTAAAGGAAAGTCATAGTAAATCCAACAGGCCCGTCACCGGTCATTCATATGCCAGTTGTGAACACTAATATAACGGGCATTTTCATTCTTTGCCTGGAGCTGGGAGAGAAATAGACTTTTTGATTATCTTCATCTGCAACTTCTCTAAAGACTGTCTTTTCAAACTTGTTTAAGGGTACTGCTGTTGGAGGAGAGAAGGACCGGATGTGGGAGCACGAGGCCTGACTGCAGACTAAGGAACACCTACGACATTAGCCAAGGCGAGACCACGACAGAAAAGAGCTGCAGGACGAGGCACTGTTTTCGACAACATGAGAAGAAAGGGTCGACCTGATGCCCCTGCTCGATGTCCAGTGTTGGTCGACAAGTCCCCGCTCTCTGAATTCGGTCACACGCCCGCCTATTTGAAGTCTCTCGTTCCCCTAGTTTGTTCCTAATTTGGCCTTGCTCCATCCCCCTTTTCCTCTGACCTACCCTATGGACTGTTTTGTACGCTCTTCTTCCATCTGAACTTTCTGACAATCACCTCAAAGGACACAGGGCGAAAAGGACCTTTCCGACCAGAAACGCGAGGAAAGGGTCGTGCCCTGCAACGCAGAACTTAGAACAGAGCTGGACTTGTAGCTCCACCGCCGGTGCTCAACAGCGCCAACGAAAGGCAACAAAGAATGATGAGAACTCGTTAAACTTCGAACATTTGACATCCCCAATCGCCGTTTCTGCTAGACCTCATTTCTCTCCCAGCCGCCATTGTATTGATCATGCTCCAATCCGAACCTGATATATATGTAATAACCTGCCAGTATGAAATATGCTTGCTGCTCTCGCTACAGAATCGTTTTTGTATTGCATTCCTATGACTTTCCTGCTAAACAAATTGATCAAAGTTTATCAAATAGGCCCACCTCCTAAAAACTAGAAATGTTAAAATGTATTGCTTACAACTCTTTTCATCTAAGGTTCCTACCGTTTTCTTTCTCATGCCCACCACAATAGAACCGAGTAGAAAATGAACCAGCAAGATGTCTTGAATATGTTAAAGGGAGGACTGTTGAAAATTAGTACGTTTTGGTGAACATTATCTGCGCCATCTTGCCTCTTCCCCTGATGCCACACTTTTGTCGTGCGCGCCCGCCATTTCTTTAAGATGCCCCGATCAGAACGAACCCTTTTTGCATGCCGCTGGCCCCTGACATAGCCCTTCGCCTTCACTAAGCCTGCACGCTGACCACCCCCTGCTTGCACCTGCCTTGAGTCATAAACCCCTCTTCGGCGCTGCTCTGCCCCAGGCCCTCATCCTGTTCCCAGCGCGACACCTCCCTGCTTCCCTTTCATGATCTCCGGCCCTTAGATGCAAACCCCCTTTTTTCCCCGTGTGCCCGTTTTGTCTTCCCCGTTCCCAGGCCGACACCCAGCTCTGCCGATACCATTCCTTGCCCCTCCCCGTACAATAGAAAGCTTCCCCCATCAAAGGATCCCCGGGTTGATCAAAGCCCCCACTCCATGAGATCCGATCAAACCCCCCCACATTCCGTGAATCGGCGGAATATCCAGCTGCGTGATACTCATCACCTGTTGTGACTAGGGTGGGGACTTCAACTGTAAATGTGTGTGGGAACGGGCCCAAAGGGGAGTTCCGGGAATGTCTTTTTCATACATCAAAGCTTTAACATGAATGTGTAATCTACAATAAAGTCATAAAACAGTGTATAAGAGGCCAGGCCTCAGAAATGTATCTAGAGCACCTCAGAACGATACCTTCTGTCCGTTTCGTTGTGTTCTCCTCCGGAGAAAATAAAAACCTTGTTTCCTGCTTTCCAGTCTCCAGCGCCTGCCTCTTCATTGATTAAATAACTAGAGGGTCACAGAGGCAATACCGCCGGGCAAATATCGATTGTCCCCGACCCGACTCAGGTTTTAACAAGGGTGTGATGGAAATGATGTATGTCCTCTTTGTGTTGCAGTACCCTGTCTGCTAAACTCTAAGGGCCATATGTATGAAGCTCAAATGGGTTTGCAAACGCCGAAATTCGGCGTTTGCAAACTCATTTGAGCTAAATGGTAGGTATGTAGCAAATTTGAGTGCAAAATAAGGAATTGCAAATTTGCGATTCCTTATTTTGCGATTGCATTTAAGGAATCACAAATTTTGCGATTCCTTAAATGCAATGTATGAAGCACCCAAGTTGTGCGATTTCTCATTAAGAAATCGCAAATTACCACCAACTTGAAGTTGGTGGTAATTTGCGATTTCTTTCACAAAAGCACTTTTTTGCATTTGTGAAGGTGCCATGTGGCGCACTTACATGCCCTTAGGGCATGTATGTGTGACATATGCACACACGTGAATTTCAGGGGTGCATGAGGGTGTCCTTATGACAGCCTTGCACCCTTAAAATTATTCTCAATTTGCGATTCTCAAATTGCGAATCGCAAATTGAGAATAACTTCACATTCATTCCTATGGGCCTCCAGGCCCATAGAAATGAATGGGAAATTATTCCTTAATTGCGATTCGTAATTTGCTAATCGCAATTAAGGAATTTTAAGAAATCACAAAAAAATGGGATTTTCTACATACATACCAATTTGCAAATCTCAAATAGCGATTTCTAAAAAAAAATCGCTATTTGAGATTCGCAAATCTGGATGTTGATACATCTGCCCCTAAATCAGGCCCTTGGTAAAGAAGACGGCTCAAATTAATAATAGGTGTTAATTAAAGCTCTAAAAGCATCTCTCCTAAGAAGCAATCAGTTATCACAGCTGAATTAAAGTTACTGATTTTTTTTCACAATGATGTTCTTAAATATTGCCTGCTGTGGATTATTCAGTACTTAATTTTGGAAATTTGATTCCCAATGTTGCATCCCGGTCAGAATGAGAAGGGAGATGCAAGAGGAACAACTGGTAACTTAGGGTCTCATTCACAGCTTGGATGGAACTAAAAGTCCTCAATCTTCTGGAGCCAATTCTAAATATAGAGTACAATTCATTGACTGAACTTCCTCTGCCATATGAATATTACTGTGGATGAAATTCTACTGAAGGAAGCTACTACCTATTTAGAGTTTCTTACAGAAATTTACTCCAACCTCTAAAGCAGAGTTCTTCAAACTGTGGGGCGCGCCCCCCTGGGGGGCGCGACACCATCCTAGGGGGGGCGTGCACTCCACCCTAATTTTACTTTTGTTCCCTGCGTCTTAGAGAACTCTGGTATGGCTGGAGGGAGGAAGGAGGAGGGAGGGGAAATCGACGGGGCATGAAGTGCCCATGCTTTGTTATATTAACCGTCCCAGGAGGGGGTTAATTCAAGGAGCTGAAATGCTTCAGCTGCAGTGAGTCTCCTCTGCTAAAACCGAAGGTAAATGAACAACAAGGCCTGTTCCTCATTCGATATTATAGTGGAGGACAGACATCCTGCCTCTCACTGCAGCTGAAGCATTTCAGCTCTATCAATTTCAGCTCTATGAATGACCTCCCGAACCAGGCAATCAAGATGTATGTCGTATGTTCTTAAATCTGCCCCACCACTTCCAGTCATTTGGTTCATGGGTAACAGATGAGGAAAATATGGTGTGCAAAGTCTTTAAATGAATGCGCAAAAATGATTGTGGGCTCCTGTCCAAAATGCCCCAGTGCCACTCAGGTGGCCGCCTGTGTCACTCCAGTTCCATCAAACACTAGGGAGTGGTCCATGTTAAAAAAGAAAGGACTTTTAGAGTCCTTGCTTTATTAAAGGCAACTTTAAATTCCTACAGGCCTAATGCTTCATAGTCCAGCAGTCCTTCATATAGAAGAGGTGTATGGTAAGGTTTGTAGGGTACACTGGAAGTTAACGGCTAATTGCTTCATTCCCATCTGATAACTCGTGAGGTATTTAACTGTGGCAGACGTTGAGACGTTTAGCAAGTTTGTGGGGGTGGTAGTATGTAGGCAGACTCGCCCATCCACCTTAAAATCACAAACACAGAACGTTGTGTTGTTTATGTAACATCGATTAACTCCAGACTTGCATGGCACCCTCTTTATGGGCCTTGAAATCTTGTGAAATGTAGGTAGATGTGTATGTATATATGAACATATATATAAAATGTTCACATACTCGCAATATGTCTGCTGGTTCTTAACCCAGTGAGCTGTCTAACCAGATAAACTGGTATTGTCCACCAGATAAGTTAAATTGCAACACTCCCCAGGTTTCACTTTTGTTTTGAGCAGAGGAGGTATACCTGAGGTGTAATGGGGCGAGGCGGAAGGTTACGTTTGCCCATAGGCATGCCCTTTAGGAGATGCTTTAACGTCTGCATTAAATTGCAAAGTACCTTTAAACCTGCCCTGTACCAGTCTGGGTGCCTGGCGGAGGCTTTGCTCAGTAGGTAACCTGTATGGCTTTCTATTTGTTGCTATTTGCTGATGTTGTTAAACTATGAAAGTTAGTTTACCTAACTTTTTTGAGTGTTTCCTCGTACTTTTGTGTCTGGGTGGTTTTCTGTTACTTTCTCTATACAGTTTGCCATTATGCTGCATGTGGATTAGGGCAAACCTAGGTAATCGGAATAGGATTTGGAGAGGGATCCGCTTTCCCCTAGGCTTTAAGTTAGTCATGCAGCATGTGGGTGCTTCTGGTTTCTAGCCTTATGTGGAGCCCTTAATGGCTGTGGCGCGTTTTCTTGCAGCCGGTTTGTACTTCCGGGTGAATGGGTAGTGTGGCACGAGAGTCCCAGGGCCCATCAAGAGAGCTAATTGTGCTGACCGAGATCCTGCCCTTTGCAGATGTGCACATTATGGGACATTTTCCTCATGAACAAGTTCCTACCTTAAAAGGGTCTCGGATCCTCTGCTCTAATGCTATGGACCTACACCCTAAGTCCTGCGTTTGGTGTTATTCTGCTTTACTAGTCACTTGCTCCCCTCCCAGCTCACTATGTTCCAGTTTTTATTTTACCCTTATTGTCCCTATCGATTGTAACCTTTTGTTTGATGTGCATTTGTGATTTATTTAGGTTGGTACCCCCTCTGACGATTGTACTGCTACTATTACCTTCCTTTCTCTCAAATTGTAAAGCGCTCTGATATCCTTCAGGATCATGTTCGCGCTATATAAAACTATATAAATAAAATAAAAAAATAATAACCCCCTCCTGCATAGCTGCCAAGGTTTCAGATTGCTATGTGTGACATTTTCGTAATTTCAGGGTAATTATTAGTGACATTTCAACACGTGTGAGTGACACTTTCTCGCGCACAAAATCAAGCCATGAAGACTAGGAAAAAACATTAAATTAAATTTGTGCAAAAAGAAAATCTTAAAACTGATGCCAAGTACCAGAAATGCATTATGCACCAGGCTGAGGCGCAGAGAAGTCTTAGGCATGCAGCTAGGGCACTGTAGTGTTTATAATTTTATAAACACGTCTCTCTCAGCACTTAATACAGTTGTTTCCAAGTGCTTCAAGGAATTGCCCGTTCAACCTGAGCCTGCCCAGCATGAATTAGTTAATGTACAGAATAAACTCCTGCATTCTCCATTAAATTGTATAGTTTTGATGCACATCAAATCAGTTTAGTCAGCATTCATGTACCACACGCATACCAGCCGCCTCACAAACATGTTTATTTACAACAAGGGGTGGTGATGGACAGAATCTCTGAATTAAGCAGAGTACTCTCACCCAGTCAAGAGATCAGGGCTAGATCCAACACCGTTTTTTAGCTCATTGCACCATCCCAGTTTCAGAACCTGGCTGTATGCAAATTAGTCTGTCCCTGGCCCAGTGCATCATGGGAACAGGGCAGACCAGACTACAAAAGCCAATTCTTACACTGGGAAGGAAACAAGCTTCCGGGGACCGGTTTCTGCCATTTCAGGCGTCTTTTCCAGTGAAGAATTGGCTTGGTAGTTTGGTCTGCCCTGTTCCCATGATGCACTGGGCCAGGGACAGACTAATTTGCATATAGCCAGGTTCTAAACTAGGATGGTGCAGTGAGCTAAAAAACGGTGATGGATCAAGCCCTGATCTGTTGACTGGGTAGGAGTGTTCTGATTAACTCAGATACTCTGTCCATCACCACCCCCTTTTTGAAATATTTTAGCCTCACAAACATGGGCACCACCTTCAAGAAACACCCACCAGCCTCTCGTGAGCGATGGATTTAATTGCGTATTATCGCCAGAGTAAAAAGATATTTGGAGCTGTTGGCAGGCCCAAGGTGAAATGAAAAGTAATGGTGACAGACTGCAGCACGCACCCCAGGCTTTTGGGCAAGGCAGCCAAAGGCCCACACTTGGTCACGGCCGGCAGCCTCGAGCCAGTGGGTAATTATGTGGAAGATGAAGATCATGTGTAGTGGCATTAGTAAAACAGTGTCAAGTGAGCGTTTAGGCCAGCATAGAGAAATCACCTTAAACCAGCCGGCCTGAGAAAGGTGTCGTGCCGTGCGTGTTTTGTGTGTGTGTCACTGCTGGCCGCTATGTACAAATCTGTTTGGGCTGCAAGTGTGGGTGTGACTTGTGTGTGTGTGGAACTTGGAATAGGTCAGAAGGCAAGCCGGGAGCACAGATCAATTGAAACTTTATGACCAGCAAGTACTCTTATTTTACGCCCCTATCTAACTCCAGCGTTAGGCACGCGCTTACTTGAAATGAAATTGCAGCTTGAGAGCAGCTGCATTTCACGCGACACCTTCTACCTGGCTCCCCTCTCTTTGTTGTGACCGCCCACCTGCATTAGACTCTCTCGGGCCGGCTCAGCTGCTCAGTGAGGGGTCTGAATGCTACGCCACCCTAGAGGTGGCTTAGCGAGGCGCAACGAGGAGAAATGTTTTAATTTCTCCTCGTTTTTCCCTCTTTTAATGCGTGCTGCATTCTACAGCATGCATTGAAAGAGGGAAATGCCTGTAGTGACTGTTTATGTGCAGGAAGGTGCCCCTTCCTGCACAAAAACAATCTCCCCATGACGCAGGCATCCTTGCACCATGGTGCAAGGATGCCTACGCCAGCGCATGGCTGCAGTTTGTGCGCCAGCGCAAGGGGAAGCACAGATATGCATAATATTCCTGTAAATATGTCGCATCCCTGTGCTTCGGAAGTGTCGCAGCTAAAGGGCTTGTGCTGCCACGCTGCGGCACTTCCTTGTAGATCTGCCCCTGGATGTGGAGCACAACCTGAGGGAGGCAGTAGCAAAAATCCATCCACAGATTGACCGTCTGTGGCGAAAAACAGACACACCCATCACATTTATGTTGGTGGTGTTATCAATCAATGTCATGTGTAAAACAAAGCATCCTAGTAAAAACAATTTGTGCACATTTTATCTAGGAAAATGGTTGTTTGAGCTGTGTAATAACCTGTCATTTCAGCCCACCCACACACAAACCTGCACTTTACTAAACGTTCTTATTGTGTTGAACATTATTTGCTGGATATGGCCCGGGATATGTGCGCGGCGGTCAATTATGTAGTGTACCAGATTCCAGAAATTTCTGTTAGGTGGTGGGGGGGCCCAACAGCTAAAAGAATTGAGCTGGGGGGGCTCAACCTACAAACGTTTGAAGACATCTGCTCTAAAGGATTCCCTTAGAAACTTTAGTTGATTTATTCTCAGCTGCATTACTTTGACCTATTAATGTGTATTGCTGATTGACTCCTGAGGCGAAAAGCCGGGAGCCTGTGTTGTGTGTGCCTGTAAATAAATAGCGAGCAACTCTTGCTGCTAGAAACAGAGGGGAATTGTTTTTATAATTTTAAACTTGCACTTGCATATTGGAAACGCGCACTGAGCACTTCCTCGGGCCAGACGACTTGGGATCTGACCGGGTGGCGAGTGTGACTAACGGAGGACGGCCGCCATATTGGGGGATCAGAATAGTCAGCGGGCTAGTGGTTGTGGCGCTAGGGAAACAAAATGGAGGCCTTCAAACGTGCGCGCAGCGGACGCGCCGAAGGCGCGCCAAAGGCAAGCCCGTCTGCACCCGGCCGACCGGGGCAAAGGGCCCGAATCGCTGCATGTCTGCCACCAAAAGTGCAATATAACGCCCAGCAGCTGAAGGCTCTTCATCCTGATATAGGGGAACAATGTAAGAACAGTATGAGCCTAGAGAACAATGAGAAGGTATGTAGACATTGTGCCTTTACAGTCAGCAGTCAGAGGGTGATCAGATGCAGGGAACAGACACTCAATCTCGCCCTAATTAATTGCCGCTCATTAGTTAAACACAAGATGGAAATCTGGGACCTCCTTGTGGATGGGCAGGTGGATGTACTCTTTCTCACCGAAACGTGGCTGACTAGCACCTCAGCACCAGACATCATAGCCGCACTCCCGATGGGGTTTGGAATTCTCAGAATGGATAGGCAGGTGGGGAGAGGGGGAGGAATCGCTATAATTTATAAACAGGAGCTCGTATGTACCTTAGAGCCCACAGATATTGTGGATAGTGAGACCGGCTTCTTTTCCATCTCTGCATCCCACAATCATATTCTCAAAGGTTTACAAAGGTGACATATAGACCGCCAGGGCCAGGGGCACGGTTCTCAGCACACCTGATTGATAGTCTAACGCAACCTGCCCTGAGATATGAAAGACTTCTCCTACTGGGAGATCTAAACCTTCATCTGGACGACCCGATTAACAGGGAAGCAGAGGAGCTTCGGCAGGAGTTAGCTGGCATCCAACTAATATTAAAATCTGATCTGCCTACCCACTGCCATGGCCACCTTTTAGACCCAATTTTTGCGAACTGGGACATGCTGGTTGTTGCCCACCCTACCCCCGTGACCTGGTCAGACCACTATCTAGTCAGGTTTAGAGCGGTAGTACCTGAACTCACAACACAGGGTGAGAACAGCACCAAAAGCATGCGCCGGAAATGGGCAAAATTTACGACGGAGGCATTTAACAAGGCCTTTGCCGAGGGTGGACCACCCAGTGGTGAGGGAGTGGAGATAGCCAGTGAGGTATTAGACAGGCGGATTATGGAAGCCCTAGACTGTACGGCACCATGGGTGCATAACGCCCCGCGGAGACAATCTAAATCCGCCCCATGGTTCAATGTTGAACTTCGGGGAAAGAAATCTGAATGCAAAAACCTGGAGAGGATGTGGAGAAAAAGCTTCTCCGAGCGGGAGAGAAATACCTACAAGACTAGTCTGAGGGCATATCATGCCTTAATAAGAAAGGCCCGTAAAGACTACTACTATAATAGAATTGAGGGAGCTGATAATTCCATGAAGGAATTGTTCATGGTATATAAAGAGCTATCGGACCTGTCCAAGCTAACCACCTCCACGGAAACGGGATCAGTAGAATCTTGCAATCAGATTGCAGAGTTCTTCGCCAATAAAGTGCGTAAGATCTACACCACCTTTCCGGACACAGCGAGGGAAGGATGCTCCACTAATGTCACCCCTACTCACCCGGACAGGGATCACCTTACAGTATTTGAGGTCCCCTCTCGAAAGATCCTATGCCAGATTGCTGGCAGTATTAAATCAGGCTCCCCAGCTGACCCATCACCCCCCAAAACACTCCACGGCAGTGTGGAAATACTTGAGCAACACATTAGACACTTATTAGATCTCTCCCTTGCGTCTGGACAGGTGCCCAAAGCATGGAAAAAGGCAGTGGTTCTTCCGCAAAAAAAAAAACCTAATATCAGCTCGGAACAACTTGAGAACCTGCGACCTATTTCTCTTCTCCCATACTTCGCAAAGATCGCGGAAAAAGCCGTTAATAAACAGCTGTCGGCATATATCGAGGCCAATGGCCTATTCCATACCTCCCAATCGGGGTTTCGGGCTCTCCATTCCACCGAGTCAGCCCTTCTCCTATCCACTGAAACCCTGAGGAAATATGTGGATGAGGGCCAAACAGCAGCACTGATTATGCTCGATCTGAGTGCCGCCTTCGACACCGTAGCTCATCACACCCTGCTACGGTGTCTGAAGATGGGAGGAGTGGTGGACAAAGCGTGGAAATGGTTGGAATCATTTCTTTCGGGCCGCAGCTTCCAAGTAGCACAAGGACCCCTTCGATCCAAAGAAATTGGACTAAAGCAGGGTGTACCACAGGGACCCAGCCTCAGTCCCACCCTTTTTAATCTATATGTGGAACCTGCTGCAGACATCACTGACAGGTTCAGGGTAGAAGTGGTGTCATACGCAGATGATACGCAACTGATGGTAACCTTGACACAGCCCAAAGAATTATGCGCCACCAATTTCAACGCGTGTATGCAGGAACTTGCCGCTTGGATGGCCGATAACTGCCTCAAGTTAAACGGAAACAAGACGGAGGTGCTGATTGTGGGTAGGGCTCCCTCTGTGTGGACTTCGGCATGGTGGCCCACCGCACTGGGTGAGCTGCCCACTCCCAGCAACTCAGTGAAAAACCTAGGGCTCTGGCTGGATAATAAACTCACATTTGAGAACCAGACCAAACAAGTGGCAGGCACTTGCTTTGGGATGCTGAAGGTCCTTAGGAAAACCCTGGACGTTCTGCCACTACAGGATAGACAGACCCTGACCCATGCTTTAGTCACATCCAGACTAGATTATGGAAATGTTCTGTATTTAGGAGCCAATACTAAATGCATACAGAGGCTGCAACGCATACAAAATGCGGCAGCCCGCCTAATTCTGATGCTCCCAAGGAGGGCGTCAGCTAAGAAAGCACTCAAAGCCTTGCACTGGCTGCCTATCAAAGAACGTGTGGTCTTTAAAGCACTCTGTATAGGCCACAGGATCCTTCAGAAGAAGGGCCCCACGTACTTGCATAATCTTCTGGACCCCTACCATCCTACCAGATCACTGAGATCAAGTGGAACCGGGCTAGTCCAGATACCTAGATTCCACAGAGCTAGAATGGGAGGGCGATCTTTCAGAGTATTGACCTCTACCCACTGGAACAGACTACCGCAGGGGCTCCGACTTGAACCATCAGAAGCGGTTTTCCGCAAAAAGTTAAAAACCTTCCTGTTTCCGAGAGACTAATGAAGGTAGTACAGCCTGCCCAGCTCTCTTGCTTCTAGACCGGTCAGTCAGCAATTACTCAGCGCGGGGACACACTAGCTAGTGTAACCAGGCGCTTTACAAACTAAATAAATAAATAAAAGTGAAGAGAAAGAGTGATTGTGAGATCAGTAGACATTTCATAGAAGAAAATTTTACAAATTCCAGTGATTCATCAATATGTATTCACTTGAAAATGTTTGCATGGCCAGAAACGCAGCATTGTTCCTCTAACCTGATGGCCCCACTGCAGCACACTTATCACACTTTGAGAGTGACCCTCTCTGCTTACAACAGCACGCTTGTCACACATTGTGAGTGACCCCCTCTGTTTACAAAACGTCACACACATCAACACACTGATTTTCTTTTATGAGGATGAGGTAGTGCTTCTTCAAGATCAGTGGCTGTATCATCATTCCTTGTCTCCACCCCAACAGGGAATCAAGACTGCATGCCACATAGTCTTCTCTAAGGAACAAAAACTTAGGAAAAAATATCAGGTCAGGAAGCATGTCAACAGAACAGAGTAACACTCTGTCCTATTTCCTAGCCTCTGCTCTGTGAAGGCATCCAAAACAGAATGCCTCGTCACCTCCTCCTCTCACCAACAGCACCACAGACATAAAAGTCAAGCCATGTAGTTGCACATTTTCCTTCAAGACATTTTCTGACACCTTGTCTAAAATGTATTTCCCATTCAAACCAATCTCCTCAAAAGACATAGAAATACAGGTAATGCCAGAAGATGCACAGAAACCCAGAGATCATTGTTAGACCCGGGAAAAGAGAATTCAGGGCTTAGAGAAAGCCTGGAAGCCACTGGAGTGCCATGCTCAATTAAAATTCACGCGTAGCTAAAGAATATGACCGGTGGTAAAGTGTCTCTATTCAAGCTTTAAAAACAGCAACACCAGAAACTGATGTGACAAGAAGACACACTTCATTGAATAAACCTATGACATGTCTAGGCGAATTTGGTTTCTATATTAAATGCATCAACAGGAAAAAAAGTAACTTTTTTCCTTCATGCGGTAAAGAAATTCATGTACTCATAATGAATCCCAATCAGCTACATACTGACCGCCTTTGACATCTCACAGTGGCAATCAGATATGGCATGATAGTATCAAAATTCATCCAAGCTGATCTCTTATTCATTACCTCTTCCAGCCTCTGCTTACCCTGAACCATACGCTTTAAACTTTTAACAAGATATCACAGAATGGACAACCCAGCTAAGTGAACTAAGAAAATAAGAAATACTACAAAGGGAGCTGCAGAGCTGATCAAAGCTGCCAACTTACTGAAAACCATAAACTGCAGGTCCGTCTCACACCAGGGGCGGCTCTAGGCTCATGGCGGCCCTGGGCTCATGGCGGCCCTGGGCAGGGAGCGTAGGTAGGGGGCTCCAGAAGAGGGGGTCCGGGGAGGCCAGTGAAGAGGGGGGGTCAGGGAGTTTGGAAGTGGAACAGAGCCGGAGGCCGCCAAATCCCTGCCACTGGGGCCGCCACGCAAATAAGTACCCATCCTCAGAGGATTATTATATTAAGGATATATATTGGTGTGGCGGCCCCTGGGGTTTGGCGGCCCTGTGCAGGTGCACAGCTTGCACATGCCTAAGGCCGTCCCTGCTCACACTTCTTCATCCGTCACACTGCTAAGCGATGCATCCCATAACATGATAACGGCACCATGGTGGTCATCACGCACAGCATGGAAACACTTCCTACATAGGATCAAAACGAACACAACATCATCCAACCACACAGCCTAAATGGTGTAGCGTGCTACCCATGTAGGCAAGTACTTCAGTGCCCCGGTGGGGTTAGTAAGCGCTATATAAATGATGCAATACAACACTGTTGAAAAGTAAATGTCAATTTGGCAGTCCTATTTCTTACAGAAAATCGTGCATAGTAAGGCAAGCGATGCAGTACATATTTTCACAGTTCTCTGCCTCTCGACCACTGTCACGAACAAGGCTTCCCCTCACTTTCTACAAAATTAATGAAGAAAACATTATTTTTTCTGAGCTGTTTTCATGCATGTATCACAGGCACAAGACTAAAGGTCCTACATAACATAATTTTCCTTGTTAATTACTGGGAAAGTGGTGCTTCCTAATTTGCTAACTACTAACAACCATCTGCCAAAAATAATACTCTTTTCTTTGCAGCATTTTTCTGAAGTAAAAATGTTGTCCGATTGGAGTCTGTTTTCAAGCTTTACTATTAAACTGCACTCACGCACGCATGGATTCCATTAGCTTGCATCCAAGAAGACCATAAGTGCACTAAATTATTAAAAAAGACATTTCTTTCATCCAAGTTTTTTTTTTGGTAGAGTCAAGTAATTGTTTTGTGTTTCAGAGGATTTGATAAGACGCACTACCGATTTGTTCATTCTCCTGCATTTAGATAAAGGAATAAAAGGCTAAATAGAAGTGGATTCAGTTCAGAGGAGTCAGCATTTTTATAATTTTTCTAAACGACCACATTTTTCTGTTCAAACGGGTCGCAAACTTGGTTCTTTTGGACTGTATTTCTGTTTGTCAATAAACGGAGCATGTACAATGATTCCTAGCAGAAATTAAATTGTTAGGGAGTGGGTTAAGCAGAAGTGGTACAACAGGAGGCTCAAGGGACAGAGACTGACAAAAAAGCCACCCCACTGCTCACTCTAAATAGTGCAAGTGGCCTGATTGCTTCATTCCGATGGCCCTTACTCCACTGGGCCCATGGAATCTGTTTTGTGTCAGCAGGAGTACCGCTGTTGTAAAACTGACAGTCTGTTTGACTCAGAAGTGAGCATGAGAACCTAGGGGCACTCCCTCGTGTTATCCTTCACTTACTTCAGTTTTACAGCTTCTTTTCTTTATTCATTATTCAGGGACTTTCCAACATCAGCCTCATTAGTTGAGACTGTCAGTTTTAGAAGAATGTTTGCTAAGACTTGTGCTATATATATATATATATATATATATATATATATAGATATATGCGCTCTGTTACCCTATTGGGTCAAGTTCGAGCTATACAAAACACTGAATACATAAATAAATAATTAGAGGTTGCATCTTGGTTTCTAGATAGACCCGACCTCTTCCATTCCTTAGTGGGGCTATATATATACCAGGGTGGCACAAAATTAAATGGCTGAGAGACATGAAGACTTTGTTATTTAATTTGGGCCTGAAGGAAGCCTGGACAGATAGATCCTCTCCCCCAAAAGCAACCCTCAAAACTCTTTACTGGAACTGGGTTACATCACAAAGGAATTCCAATGAATCCCTGGGCAGACTCACCGAGGATTTTCTGAAATTCAAGGACCTACCGAAACGGGAACTGTACTTGGACATTATTGAAAAACCTTTTGATAGGGCCCTTTATTTTAAATTTAGAGCTGGAACTCTCCCCCTGCATGCCTTTTCATCACGGTGGAAATCACCTGCGCAAACCACTGAATTTTGCCCAGTATGTATAAACAGACCAGAGACAGTGGCGCACTTCATGTTTGAGTGCGGAGAGTATGCCCTGCCTAGGAAGAAATGGCTCAAACACTTGTGTCGCCAGTTGGGCACTAGACGTCATGTGGAGGCCTTACGCATACTAATGTCTGACAGCCGCACCTTGTACGCTTGTGTTCTAGCCATGTTTTTAGCATGGGCCTGGTCTATTAGAGCCAAAAGGCTTAAATCAACTGTTTAATTCTTTTTTAAATGATTTATGGAAAGCTTTTTTTCAGTGAATAGCAATATTTTTAAAAGTATTTGGACACAAACTTTTTTGTATATTTGTTCTTTCGTGTTGTTTTTATTGTAAAGCTTTTATGATAAATTTTATCGAAATAAAGACTTTTTTGACTTTGACTTTGACTATATATATCTATCTATCATGGAGAACACTCCCAGCCTTCTTCCTTGGCAGTACCCCATTTGTTGTTGCTGTATTGTGCACTATGCAGCCTAGTGTTTACGCTACCACCTTGGATTTAACATCTGTTATCCCACAGTCACCAGGATAAACTAAATGTGTACATTTCCTCAATAGGTCACTGAATTTCCAAATCACCTCTGAAATCTAAGACAGCCTATCATTAGTGTTCTACTATGGGGTAATTTTAAACATGAGAATTACATCTGATGCGTACCTCTGGTAATACTGTTTCAATTTTCCCCACAGTTTAATTTGACTTTCAAAGGCATTCCAGCTGTGTCTCAAAAGCGCCCAAAAATGAATATAAAAAGGAGAGCATCAAGCAGGACAGATAAAGACATCATCCTAATCTGCTGATTGGGGCTTTTCGTTTTTTGAGGCAATAACCCCTTTGTACTCTCGTCAACATTAATGGTGTAGTTGTAGTAGGTATGTTAGTTGAAGACTCTTCTCATTCACATAGTTAGCCATGTTATCCCAGTGGGGCCCAGTAGCGGAATAAACGCTAGATTGGAATGCAGCCCGAGTAAATACCAGTGGCTGAGAATAATTCCAGCATTCCATCCATCCTTTTTTTGGATACTTTAGTGTGTCCCCCTAAGTGGGATGGGAAACGGCCTTTACAATATGGGCTGAGCCTTGCATGTCGTTTCCGAGCAAGCTTAACAACGCTTGTCTAAACTACACATCTGCCTTAACCACGCATATGAGTGGTTTAGACAGATATCAGTCTAGTGTCCAGGTGAGCGGGGAGAGGAAGATAAGGCGTCGGAACAGGAAGCTCTGGACGCGGACAGGTAAGTGGGGCTGGGGCGCTAATTTTTAGGGGTGTGGGTCGGTTTTAGGGCTCAGGGTGGGGTAGTTTTCACAATGGGGAAGGGTTTTAGAGCTCAGGTCAGTGGGAGGGCCGGGGTAGCTGTAAGGGCAGGGCTTGGGGAAGTTTTAGGGTTCAGGGCGGTTTTAGGGTTATGGGCTTGGAGGCCCTTAGGAATGAATGTGAAGACATTCGGTATTACCAAATCGGTAATACCTGGAGGTATTGGAAGGGTGCCAGGGTGCCCAAAGGACACCCTGTTGCACCCCTTAAATGTGCATGTGTGCACATGTGGCACACATGCATTCCCTAAGGGCATGGATGTGTGCCACATGGAACACTTCAAAAAGCAAAAAAGTGCTTTTTGAAAGGAAATCGCTACTTACCACCAACTTTAAGTTGGTGGGAAACAGCGATTCCTTAAGGCTGAGGTGCACTGTTTTAAGTGCTACCTACATTGCATTTAAGGAATCGGTATTACTGATTCCTTAAATGCAAGGCCAATAGGGAATCGATATTTACCGATTCCTTATTACCGATTCCTTCCCTACATCCCACATGGCTAAATACCTGTCCGTAACGGTGAAATTTAACGAATTTCACCGTTACCGACCGGTATTTGCCCACCTACATCTGGCCCTTAGAATCCAGAGCTTAGTATTGTTATATTTTTCCTCTGACCCATGATATTGCTTTTAATCACTTTAGGGTTGTGTTTAGTTGTCACCACACTGCTTTCTCAGTGATGCTTAGATCTTTAAGTGCTATTACATCAGCAGCAGGAGGCTATATATTTTAAATCTTTGCATCTCTCAGGTCTTCCATCAATATTGCTCCAGAAAAAGGGAGCATGAAGTTTATAATTTTTTGTTTTAACCATTTGCTACCTATTAGAGGTGTTACACAAAGTAGGATGCATGCAAACCATACGTGCCGGCAAAGAATGCACTGAGGTACAGCTGGGAGAACTAGTAGGAGGAGGGATAGTAGTGCAGACAGATTCGGGCCACTGCAACCTCAGTTTACCTTTACAGCATGAACAGCCCCTGCCTTAAGAGGGATCTCTCTCCTGCCCGATAGGTTCTGTATTCACTGGTGTCAAGACTCCTGCAACGGGACTTACATTGTTACATAGCCATAACCGGCAGATGTGCCAAACCTGGACTAATGGCATGGCCCCTAAACCTCAGGCGAGGACACCACAAGCCACGGCTTCTGTAATAAAGACCATCAGAAGGCCGCTGCAATAGAAAACAACAGCAGAGGAACAGTTCTCTTTATTTTCTATCAATTCATTAATTTTAATACTCTGGGCCTTCTTTTAGTAACAAAATGTGGAGGAATTCTAATAATGGTCAGAAAATATACTTCACCATTTGAAATTTACAGTGGAACTTTTTCTCAGATTTTCTTCTGTGTTTTCATATTACCTCCCCCTTCTGCCGGCAGAATATATTCTTAGAGTGATGCCCTAATTCAAAGTTCATTGGTAATGGAAACTCCTTCAAGTTCCAGGAGAATGATAAATCCAGACACTATTCAACAGACCGAAGAGGTTGTATGACAGAGGCAAACATGGCTAAACCACAAGTGCCTCTACAATGCAGCCCGAACCACAACTGCGTCTTAACCATGCAATCCTTTTCCACGCATGCCTTTACCATGTAATTTTGTTGTAAAGGTATGATTGGTAAGGGGAAATGCATGGTGAAGATCGCCATTACCCTGACTCTCATCCTTATCCTAAACCCTAAAATTCAATCATCCTACCCGCCGTCCCCGTCCTGAGGCCTAACACCTATATCGTCCTGCCCTTAAAACGAGACCTTGCCCTCCCCACGCTCTGAGGCTGAAACCCTGCCACCTTTAACAAAAAACTACCTCGCCCCCCTATCCTGAGCCTAAGTGTACTAAATTATTAAAAAAGAAATTTCTTTCATCCAAGTTTTTTTTTGGGTAGGGTCAAGTAATTGTTTAGTGTTTCAGAGGATTTTATAAGACGCACTATCGATTTGTTCTTTCTCCTGCATTTAGATAAAGGAATAAAAGGCTAAGGGCCATGTGTATGAAAGTACCGATTTGCGATTCTGAAACTGCGATTTTTACGAATCGCACATTCAGAATCGCAAATTGGTATGTATGAAAGAAATCGCAAATAATTAGCGATTCCTTAAAAAACGCTATTTATTTGCGATTTCCCCAATTGCGACTTCATATCCTGTAGGAATCGCACAATATGCGAATTCGCTATAAAAAAAAATCGCAATTTGTGCGTAAAATCGCAAATTTGCGATTTTCGCAAATGAGCCAATCAGGAACTCTGGTGCAGCATGATGACATCACAACCAGGAAGTGATTGACTACCCATGCTGCACCTGAGTTCCTGAATCAGAGGCAGTGTGAAGGTGTGTTTGGAACAGTGCAGTGTGCACCTGGAGAAACATGGCTGAGAGTGGAGCCACGCCCAGGCAGGAATCCCAGCAGCAGGAGAGTGAAAGCTCAAGGAAAAGAAAACAAAAGTTTTCTGAGGCAGAATTGGAGGCTCTGGTTCATGAAATGGTGTCAAACCATGAATTACTTTTTGGAAGGAAATCCAGGGAGGTGCCAGAGAGTCGCAAAAGAAGGATTTGGTAAGAAATCCAGCACAAGGTGAATGCTGTGGGTGTGACACCCCGGAGTGTGGAGGACCTCAGAAAGCGCTGGTACGACCTGCGCCTGCGCTCCAAAGAAAAACTAGCTGCCATGCTTGAGCAGTCCAGGATAACAGGTGGTGGGACCTCATCTGTTTCAGATTTCACACCCCTCGAGGAACTGGTGGAGGGGCCCTGCAACCAGAGAGTGTGGGAGGAGTGGTTGATTTTGACAGCTCTGACCAGCCAGCATCTGTAAAAGGTAGGAACCATGCCCTCACACCCCTCACACCCCCCAACAGTGAGCCAGGGTCAGGAAACAAGATAGGTAGTCCAGAGCAGGCACACAGGCAGACATAGCAATGCATCATGGGAGATGTAGTCACATGTAAATCAAAGTGTTAAAATTGCAGCTAAAATAGTCAAACATATATTCTGCTGGTCTTGACAGTGAAACAAGAGACCAATGTAAATGAAATATGTGTGAAAATTTTATTCATACAGTGCAAGTTAGTAAAGTCAATTAATGTGTGCTGTTCTGTCCACAGCACCATCTTCAACACAGCCCTCAGGCAGTGGGACAGTCGTTGAGAGTATTGTGTCAGGAGATGCCGGCCAAGATGTGAACACGGATGGGGAGGACCGCCCTGTCACCACTCACAGACAAAGAAGGAGACACATTGTCAGACCACTTGCGCCAATTCAGGATGACGCAGATGCAAGTGGTGAAAATATAGCCAATGTGGACACAGCCACAGCAAGAGGGACCTGCAATAGACCAGCATGTCCCACGAAGTGCAGCCAGGCGCAGACGACGCACGGCCAACAATGGGCGAGGAGAGGAATCAGTTTTTGCAGGACTGGAACTCAACATTTTGCAGGTGCAGCGCCTGCAGGCAAAAAACATTACACTTTTACAAAAGGAGGTGAGGGAGGGCTTCCGTGGACTCCGGAATGACCTGAAGGATGGCCTACAGGCGGTATGCGAGGAATTGCGTACAGAGGGTAGTGCTAGGCGCAGAGGTTGACAACGCCAAGATAGGTACACCAGGGCCATCAACCGCTTGGCGGCTACATCTAGCATCCAGGCCAGGCGCAGCAATGAGATGCAGCGCAATTCACACATGCTGCACAAGACATAGCAAATGAGCTCTAGCAAGTGACCACTGCTGTGGATGAGTTGCGCCAAGTACGCACAACAGGGCCGGGAGTACTGACTCCAAGTGAAGAAGATAATCAGTCAGTTCGGAGCAGCACCACCCCACCGCCAACCTTAGAGAGACGCCGTAGTGGCAGGACCAATAGGGCTACACCTTCAAATGAACATTAGTCTGTGCATCATTTAACTTGTGAGTCACTCCTTTACTTTTCAGAGCACTGTGAATGAAACATGTGCAAAATATATCTTGTATGACTACTATACGTTTTCTGTTGATACATATCCTGCTATTAAGGATTAAAAACAACATTCACACTTACATTACTTGGCATAGTGTCGTTTTTCCTTACCTAAAAATAGTTGCGCGTAATCTCATCACGCCTCTAGCGCCCAGCCGCTGCAACAGCTCTACCAGCTACCATATGTCCAGGTCCAGGCCCCTCTACGTCAGAGGATCCTGAGTCACTCAGCTCCACTGGTGTCCCTTTTCTTGTGGCAATATTATGCAGCATGGCACAAGCCACCACTATTTTACAACACGTTTTGGGGCTGTATTGAAGTGCACCTCCACTTTTATGGAGGCACCGGAATCTCCTTTTCAGGATCCCAAATGTCCGTTCGATGGTGCCTCTGGTAGCAATGTGTGCCCTGTTGTACCTGTGTTCACTTGCATTGTTGGGATTGAGGTAGGGAGTCAAGATGAAATCCCGTACTGCATAAGCACTGTCACCTGTGGGTTAGATAAAAATATGTTAGCCTGTGACATGCACATGGTAGTTGGTACAAATGACCCCTATGTCTGAAGGTATTTACCGAGTAGGTATCCCTCGCCAAACTCCCCTCTTGAGAGTCTACGATATATCCCACTGTGTCGGAAGATGAATGCATCATGTGTGCTGCCAGGGTACTTTGCTACGATGTCAGTAATGATGTGTTTGGCATCACACACCACCTGAATGTTCAGTGATTGGTAGCATTTCCGGTTTCTAAAGATGTATTCATTGCTTGAGGGGGGGGATATAGCAACATGTGTGCCATCAATAGATCCTATCACGTGTGGGAAATGCGATATTTGATAAAAGTCCTGCTTTGTCTGTGCTATTGCCTGAGGTGTGCTGGGGAAGTAAATGTGATGTTGCATCCTCTGAACCATGGCATCTAGGAAGGCATGGAAGAATCACGAAAGGGCACTTTGTGACACCCCTCCTGCTGATGCAATCACCCCCTGGAAACTTCCAGAGGCCAACAGGTGTAATGAACACAGGACCTGTATTTCAGTGGAGATGGCATTTGTCCTGCGTGTGGGGTGTTCAAGGTAGGGTCTGAGTTCTGCAATTAAATCATTTATGCTGTCTTCCTCAAGCCTGTAATGGGTGTAGAGCTCCTCCTCAAGGCGCTGGGAGATGCTGACGCACAAACGGAATATCCTCTCCTGCCGTAGCCTCCTCTGTGCAGCAGCTCTCAAACGCATCCTCCTAGCTATGATGTAAAGCCCCGCCATAGTGCCAAACAGTTTTTTTAAATCTGTTGCTGCTTAAATAGTTTGCACCTGGTTACCACCTGCTCCTACTTGGTGGTAATTGCGATTCTGTATTTTGCGATTTTACGAAATTCGCTAATTGCGATTTTTTCATACATATCATTGCGATTCTTTATTTTGCGAAATTTGGTAATCTGCAAGTTTTAAGCGATTTCCTACATTTGCGATTTTTCATTTGGGAATTTCGCAAACTGGAAACTCGCAAAAGTACTATATCGCTATTTTTTCGCAGAATGGCACATTTCGCTAAATGAAGAATCGCATTTTTTGCGATTCCTATAATTCAATGGCTTTTGCATTCATACATGCCGTTCAGCACATTCGCATTGTCCAAAATTCTGCGAATTTCGGCCTTTGCGAATGCGAATTTGCTTGATACATATGGCCCTAAATAGAAGGGGATTCATTTCAGAGGACTCAGTATTTTATAATTTTTCTAAACAACTAAATTTTTCTGTTCAAACAGGTCGTAAACTTGTCAATAAACGGAGCATGTACAATGATTCCTAGCAGAAATTAAATTGTTAGGGAGTAGGTTAAGCAGAAGTGGTACAACAGGAGGTTCAAGAGACAGACAGACAGACAAAAAAGCCACCCCACTGCTCACTCTAAATAGGGCAAGTGGCCTAATTGCTTCATTCCGATGACCCTTACTCCACTGGGCCTATGGAATCCGTTTTGTGTCAGCAGGAGTACCGCTGTTGTAAAACTGACAGTCTGTTTGACTCAGAAGTGAGCATGAGAACCCAGGGGCACTCCCTCATGTTATCCTTCACTTACTTCAGTTTTACAGCTTCTTTTCTTAATTAATTGTTCAGGGACTTTCCAACATCAGCCTCATTAGTTGAGATTGTCAATTTTAGAAGAATGTTTGCTAAGACTTGTGCTCCATATATATATATATATATATATATCTATATGCGCTCTGATACCCTATTGGGTCAAGTTCGAGCTATACAAAACACTGATTAAATAAATAAATAATTAGAGGTTGCATCTTGGTTTCTAGATAGACCTGACCTCTTCCATTCCTTAGTGGGGCTATATTCCTGTGGTTTCTGAAAAAACGCCAATCAGCATGTGTGATGAAGATGAACGCCGCAAAGCGGCTCTTGATGTTTTCAAGAAGCGCACACCAAACTCTTCTGCTGCACCAGACATCAGAGGCAGGGGGAATACATCACAAAGTTCCATACAGAATTTTTTCCTGAAACTTGAACGACTAAGTGAGAGAGAGATAAGAAAATGGTGGGAGGCTACCTCTCTACAAAATTATATCGATGTGGATCGAGTGCCCAGGGGGCTCCGCATGTATACAGTACCCGCCTATGAGAGCCCTGACCCCTTGTTACTGGAGCAATGGGCTGATCTTACTGCAGCCTCCTGCAAGGCCATGCTCAATCTACTTGTTAAATTCGCCTGGAGCGATAGGGCCAAAGCTATTGATGAGATAGCCACCCTTGAGATTGAAATTGCCAAAGAAACGGACACGGCCAAATCTACACAACTACGAGAGGATATGAAAAAACGCTTGATTAAATACGAACTTAAAATACGACAGCGGAAGCAAGAAAAGTTTGAAAGAGATGAGCGTGATTACGCTCAAGGAAGAATTCTTACTTTCTCCCAAAAATGTGATGGTCCCCGGAAAGCTGTTAATAAAATGAAGAACACCGGACCGGTAGAAGAACCCCCCACATCGGAATCCTCAGCCACGGAAGAAGAACAATCAGGTGATGAGAGGCCAACATCAAGCAGTGAAGGGAGGAAGACCCCTTTTCACCTGGAATTTGACCTCATCCGCCGTACCTGGCTGAGAGGGGGCAAACTAAAGCCACCCGAAAACGACGAAGAACCCGACGAGGTGGCTGGAAGAGGAAGGGGCAAAGCAGCAGCCCAAAATACTCGCAAGAAGAGAGGGAAGAAATGGTAGATTCCAGTACCACGATCGTTAACCTGACTGATCAGGTCTTAACACGAGATGAAGAGGACACCTTACAATTGGGGCTCAGTTTTTGCCCGAATAATGGACTGGAATATACCCAAACCCGTATTGACTTGTTCAAACTGACCCGCAAAATCAAACTACACAAGTTTCACAAAATGAAACCCCAGTCTGATGGCACAAAGAGAACGAAAAAGAAAACTACAACGTGCCCGACAGACGTTTTGTCCATCAAGGACCTTCATACGGCACAAGCCTTGGAGCATCTGAGAACTGAACAATTGGTTGAGAATGTCGAAGATATCATCGGGACACCTGGTGCGCAAAGCATTCAGCAACAATCACCAATCACAGATTTCAAGGCTCCATCGCAGTTCAATCCGCAGATGCAATATGATGCAATAGATACTTTTGCAGACGCTGTGACACAGGATCTCATGAATTACAGACTCTCGAACAACAAGAGGATGAAGACAAGGACTAATCTAACTATGGCACAAACCAACGCCCTTGCAAATTTGAGTAGAAATAAAGAGATTATTGTGAAACCCTCAGACAAGGGGGGGAATGTTGTCTTACTAACAGGAGACCAGTACTGTCAGGAGTCATTGAGACAGCTTCAAGATCTAAGGAACTATCAAAAGATCAATAAAGATGAATATGCAGAAAGTATTAGGGCTTATCATGATCTCTTGACTAAATGGCGTAATAAACTGATGTTAGATATGAACGAATTCCTTTTCCTTAGAAATCCAGAACCTGTGATTCCAACCTTTTACCAATTATCTAAGGTCCACAAAGATCTTCAGTGTCCACCGGGACGACCTATTGTGTCCTCCAAGGGTAGTCTTACTGAAAACTTGTCTATTTATATTGATTCTTTCCTCTCTGGTTTTGTATCTGATTTGAAATCATTTGTGAAAGACACTAAGGACTTTATTGGACAGATTGATCAGATTATCTGGGAACACGAACAAGGTATAGAGGCTATTAAGTACTTTTTGGACAAAAGATCGGCCAAGTATATGGAGCATGGGAAGATGCTAATAGAATGTTTGAATTTCTGCCTTAGAAATAACATCTTCCTTTTTCAAAATGATCTGTACAGGCAAACCAGTGGGACTGCGATGGGAACCTGCTTCGCCCCCAGCTATGCGAATCTTTTTGTAGGCTGGTGGGAGGAGCAGGTTGCCCTAGCTGACGAAAACCAGCGATGGGCTAAACACATCGTGGTATGGCGTCGATATATCGACAACCTCTTCCTGGTGTGGAGGGGCTCCACCACACAGGCAGAGGAATTCATTGGGGATCTTAACCAGAATCAGCTACATTTAAAGTTTACATCTGACATAAGTGAGACAGAGGTACATTACCTCGACCTAAGGGTATTTGTCAACAAAGGTGGGCTGGAAACTGCTCTATATAGAAAGCCGACAGCCGGCAACAGTATACTACATGCTGGAAGTAGCCACCCCCCCCAGTCTGATTCGCAGCATCCCCTATGGAGAACTGCTGAGATTGAGACGTAATTGCTCTCTAGAAACAGATTTCATCTCAGCAGCCAAGGGATGTATTGCCAGATTTCTGACCGGGGGATATGACCAATCTTTGTTGGATGATACTTTCAACAAGGTATTGAGAATACCCAGGAAACATCTTCTTGAACAAACCTCTAAGATCAGGGAGCACTCAGATCTAAACAGCAAATTCCGTATGATCACAACTTACTCTGCTTAGGCTAACAAACTGAGACAAATGCTCACAAGGAACTGGCATATCTTACGTACGCATCCCATTATTGGGGGTGATGTTCCAGTGAAACCCTTGCTCACATTCAAGAAATCGAAATCAATAAGAGATAATCTGGTACAGAGCCATCTTACGCCAATTCAATCTAAGGCCAGTGGTACTCTGAAAGACATGAGGGGGTTCTATCCATGTGGGAAATGTCGTGCATGTGATAACAGCAGACGGACACTAATGTATAGTGTTCCGGGCTTGGGCAAACCTAGAATGATCAACAAATGTATCACCTGCACAACACCGTATGTAGTATACTGTTTGGTCTGCCCATGCGGACTACAATATATTGGGAGTACGATCAACAACGTAAAACTCCGTATATTGGAACATCAAAGAGCAATCACAAATAAGGACGTGACCTACCCTGTTGCTCGACACTTCGCCAAAGTACACGGTAGCAACAGGGAACTGCTACGTTACTATGGCATCGATCATGTGCCTGTGCACCCCAGAGGGGGTGATAGACTACTGAGTCTTCGCAGACTGGAGTCTAGATTCATCATAGACCTGCAGACTAAAAGTCCCTTAGGGCTTAATACAGGGGAAGAACTTACAGTCCACCTAGGCAGATGATCCTTCGTCTCCTTAAATATGTCCTCAAACACACTGTAAATATTTCCTCATGAAATTAGATTGTGTATCAAACCCAAAAGGGTAATAGGGAGGGACATATAGGTATGAATATATAAAACTGTATTTCGGTAACTCATGTAATTAGACACTAACATGAACTGTTTCTCCCAAAAGATCTTTGGGATACACTACTTCTATTGATCAATTTTCTTACGAACGAATGTATGAATTTATTATACTGCAATCTTTATCATGTCCAAAATTTCCAAGTTATGCATATAATTTTTTTTTTTTTAATTTTCAAAAACCTTTATTGTTATCTTCAATATATACACCGCTATTTAGCCAACAACCCGGAGGCAGGCAGCTTAAGTATATTTCAGTACACAGCCAGAAATTATAAAGCGTATAGTTGCGCCGGATATCCATACATGGTAAAACTCATCAACAAACTACAACAGACGTATGTGAGTGTCGCATGTCAGCAAGTAATATTCCTACTACACATCCCCAGGCATTGTTGCTTTCTGCTGCTGTCCTCCATAATTGGTCACAAGCCTCGAATTACCCACACAAATCTCCCCAGCCTCTCCCCACCCATTGCTCTCAGTCATTGTCATTGCCTCCCGACCCAGCCAGCCAGTCTACCAACATAATTCCAAAAGGGGGTGGTGATGGACAGAGTATCTGAGTTAATCAGAACACTCCTACCCAGTCAACAGATCAGGGTTTGATCCATCACCGTTTTTTAGCTCACTGCACCATCCCAGTTCAGAACCTGGCTATATGCAAATTAGTCTGTCCCTGGCCCAGTGCATCATGGGAACAGGGCAGACCAAACTACCAAGCCAATTCTTCACTGGAAAGGAAACAAGCTTCCGGGGACCGGTTTCTGGCATTACAGCCGTCTTCGGCCCGGCTTGCTTGAATCCTGATGGTGCAGTGAGCAAGGGACTCATGTCTGAGCATACCCTTCCACACTCATGGTGGCCAAAATAATTCCAAAAGGGGGTGGTGATGGACAGAGTATCTGAGTTAATCAGAACACTCCTACCCAGTCAACAGATCAGGGCTTGATCCATCACCGTTTTTTAGCTCACTGCACCATCCCAGTTCAGAACCTGGCTATATGCAAATTAGTCTGTCCCTGGCCCAGTGCATCATGGGAACAGGGCAGACCAAACTACCAAGCCAATTCTTCACTGGAAAGGAAACAAGCTTCCGGGGACCAGTTTCTGGCATTACAGCCGTCTTCGGCCCGGCTTGCTTGAATCCTGATGGTGCAGTGAGCAAGGGACTCATGTCTGAGCATACCCTTCCACACTCATGGTGGCCAAAATAATTCCAAAAGGGGGTGGTGATGGACAGAGTATCTGAGTTAATCAGAACACTCCTACCCAGTCAACAGATCAGGGCTTGATCCATCACCGTTTTTTAGCTCACTGCACCATCCCAGTTCAGAACCTGGCTATATGCAAATTAGTCTGTCCCTGGCCCAGTGCATCATGGGAACAGGGCAGACCAAACTACCAAGCCAATTCTTCACTGGAAAGGAAACAAGCTTCCGGGGACCGGTTTCTGGCATTACAGCCGTCTTCGGCCCGGCTTGCTTGAATCCTGATGGTGCAGTGAGCAAGGGACTCTTGTCTGAGCATACCCTTCCACACTCATGGTGGCCAAAATAATTCCAAAAGGGGGTGGTGATGGACAGAGTATCTGAGTTGATCAGAACACTCCTACCCAGTCAACAGATCAGGGCTTGATCCATCACCGTTTTTTAGCTCACTGCACCATCCCAGTTCAGAACCTGGCTATATGCAAATTAGTCTGTCTCTGGCCCAGTGCATCATGGGAACAGGGCAGACCAAACTACCAAGCCAATTCTTCACTGGAAAGGAAACAAGCTTCCGGGGACTGGTTTCTGGCATTACAGCCGTCTTCGGCCCGGCTTGCTTGAATCCTGATGGTGCAGTGAGCAAGGGACTCATGTCTGAGCATACCCTTCCACACTCATGGTGGCCAAAATAATTCCAAAAGGGGGTGGTGATGGACAGAGTATCTGAGTTAATCAGAACACTCCTACCCAGTCAACAGATCAGGGCTTGATCCATCACCGTTTTTTAGCTCACTGCACCATCCCAGTTCAGAACCTGGCTATATGCAAATTAGTCTGTCCCTGGCCCAGTGCATCATGGGAACAGGGCAGACCAAACTACCAAGCCAATTCTTCACTGGAAAGGAAACAAGCTTCCGGGGACCGGTTTCTGGCATTACAGCCGTCTTCGGCCCGGCTTGCTTGAATCCTGATGGTGCAGTGAGCAAGGGACTCATGTCTGAGCATACCCTTCCACACTCATGGTGGCCAAAATAATTCCAAAAGGGGGTGGTGATGGACAGAGTATCTGAGTTAATCAGAACACTCCTACCCAGTCAACAGATCAGGGCTTGATCCATCACCGTTTTTTAGCTCACTGCACCATCCCAGTTCAGAACCTGGCTATATGCAAATTAGTCTGTCCCTGGCCCAGTGCATCATGGGAACAGGGCAGACCAAACTACCAAGCCAATTCTTCACTGGAAAGGAAACAAGCTTCCGGGGACCGGTTTCTGGCATTACAGCCGTCTTCGGCCCGGCTTGCTTGAATCCTGATGGTGCAGTGAGCAAGGGACTCATGTCTGAGCATACCCTTCCACACTCATGGTGGCCAAAATAATTCCAAAAGGGGGTGGTGATGGACAGAGTATCTGAGTTAATCAGAACACTCCTACCCAGTCAACAGATCAGGGCTTGATCCATCACCGTTTTTTAGCTCACTGCACCATCCCAGTTCAGAACCTGGCTATATGCAAATTAGTCTGTCCCTGGCCCAGTGCATCATGGGAACAGGGCAGACCAAACTACCAAGCCAATTCTTCACTGGAAAGGAAACAAGCTTCCGGGGACCGGTTTCTGGCATTACAGCCGTCTTCGGCCCGGCTTGCTTGAATCCTGATGGTGCAGTGAGCAAGGGACTCATGTCTGAGCATACCCTTCCACACTCATGGTGGCCAAAATAATTCCAAAAGGGGGTGGTGATGGACAGAGTATCTGAGTTAATCAGAACACTCCTACCCAGTCAACAGATCAGGGCTTGATCCATCACCGTTTTTTAGCTCACTGCACCATCCCAGTTCAGAACCTGGCTATATGCAAATTAGTCTGTCCCTGGCTCAGTGCATCATGGGAACAGGGCAGACCAAACTACCAAGCCAATTCTTCACTGGAAAGGAAACAAGCTTCCGGGGACCGGTTTCTGGCATTACAGCCGTCTTCGGCCCGGCTTGCTTGAATCCTGATGGTGCAGTGAGCAAGGGACTCATGTCTGAGCATACCCTTCCACACTCATGGTGGTCAAAATAATTCCAAAAGGGGGTGGTGATGGACAGAGTATCTGAGTTAATCAGAACACTCCTACCCAGTCAACAGATCAGGGCTTGATCCATCACCGTTTTTTAGCTCACTGCACCATCCCAGTTCAGAACCTGGCTATATGCAAATTAGTCTGTCCCTGGCCCAGTGCATCATGGGAACAGGGCAGACCAAACTACCAAGCCAATTCTTCACTGGAAAGGAAACAAGCTTCCGGGGACCGGTTTCTGGCATTACAGCCGTCTTCGGCCCGGCTTGCTTGAATCCTGATGGTG
The DNA here is from genome assembly GCF_964261635.1 of Lissotriton helveticus. Lineage (NCBI taxonomy): Eukaryota > Metazoa > Chordata > Amphibia > Caudata > Salamandridae > Lissotriton > Lissotriton helveticus. The sequence continues at coordinate 1,351,214,056 of NC_136059.1, read as the reverse complement.
CAGTGAGCAAGGGACTCATGTCTGAGCATACCCTTCCACACTCATGGTGGCCAAAATAATTCCAAAAGGGGGTGGTGATGGACAGAGTATCTGAGTTAATCAGAACACTCCTACCCAGTCAACAGATCAGGGCTTGATCCATCACCGTTTTTTAGCTCACTGCACCATCCCAGTTCAGAACCTGGCTATATGCAAATTAGTCTGTCCCTGGCCCAGTGCATCATGGGAACAGGGCAGACCAAACTACCAAGCCAATTCTTCACTGGAAAGGAAACAAGCTTCCAGGGACCGGTTTCTGGCATTACAGCCGTCTTCGGCCCGGCTTGCTTGAATCCTGATGGTGCAGTGAGCAAGGGACTCATGTCTGAGCATACCCTTCCACACTCATGGTGGCCAAAATAATTCCAAAAGGGGGTGGTGATGGACAGAGTATCTGAGTTAATCAGAACACTCCTACCCAGTCAACAGATCAGGGCTTGATCCATCACCGTTTTTTAGCTCACTGCACCATCCCAGTTCAGAACCTGGCTATATGCAAATTAGTCTGTCCCTGGCCCAGTGCATCATGGGAACAGGGCAGACCAAACTACCAAGCCAATTCTTCACTGGAAAGGAAACAAGCTTCCGGGGACCGGTTTCTGGTATTACAGCCGTCTTCGGCCCGGCTTGCTTGAATCCTGATGGTGCAGTGAGCAAGGGACTCATGTCTGAGCATACCCTTCCACACTCATGGTGGCCAAAATAATTCCAAAAGGGGGTGGTGATGGACAGAGTATCTGAGTTAATCAGAACACTCCTACCCAGTCAACAGATCAGGGCTTGATCCATCACCGTTTTTTAGCTCACTGCACCATCCCAGTTCAGAACCTGGCTATATGCAAATTAGTCTGTCCCTGGCCCAGTGCATCATGGGAACAGGGCAGACCAAACTACCAAGCCAATTCTTCACTGGAAAGGAAACAAGCTTCCGGGGACCGGTTTCTGGCATTACAGCAGTCTTCGGCCCGGCTTGCTTGAATCCTGATGGTGCAGTGAGCAAGGGACTCATGTCTGAGCATACCCTTCCACACTCATGGTGGCCAAAATAATTCCAAAAGGGGGTGGTGATGGACAGAGTATCTGAGTTAATCAGAACACTCCTACCCAGTCAACAGATCAGAGCTTGATCCATCACCGTTTTTTAGCTCACTGCACCATCCCAGTTCAGAACCTGGCTATATGCAAATTAGTCTGTCCCTGGCCCAGTGCATCATGGGAACAGGGCAGACCAAACTACCAAGCCAATTCTTCACTGGAAAGGAAACAAGCTTCCGGGGACCGGTTTCTGGCATTACAGTCGTCTTCGGCCCGGCTTGCTTGAATCCTGATGGTGCAGTGAGCAAGGGACTCATATCTGAGCATACCCTTCCACACTCATGGTGGCCAAAATAATTCCAAAAGGGGGTGGTGATGGACAGAGTATCTGAGTTAATCAGAACACTCCTACCCAGTCAACAGATCAGGGCTTGATCCATCACCGTTTTTTAGCTCACTGCACCATCCCAGTTCAGAACCTGGCTATATGCAAATTAGTCTGTCCCTGGCCCAGTGCACCATCAGGATTCAAGCAAGCCGGGCCGAAGACGGCTGTAATGCCAGAAACCGGTCCCCGGAAGCTTGTTTCCTTCCCAGTGTAAGAATTGGCTTTTGTAGTCTGGTCTGCCCTGTTCCCATGATGCACTGGGCCAGGGACAGACTAATTTGCATACAGCCAGGTTCTGAAACTGGGATGGTGCAATGAGCTAAAAAACGGTGTTGGATCTAGCCCTGATCTCTTGACTGGGTGAGAGTACTCTGCTTAATTCAGAGACTCTGTCCATCACCACCCCTTGTTGTAAATAATTTTGTCCACCCCAAGCGTGGAAGGGTATACTCAGATGTGAGTCCCTTGCTCATTGCACCATCAGGATTCAAGCAAGCCGGGCCGAAGACGGCTGTAATGCCAGAAACCGGTCCCCGGAAGCTTGTTTCCTTCCCAGTGTAAGAATTGGCTTTTGTAGTCTGGTCTGCCCTGTTCCCATGATGCACTGGGCCAGGGACAGACTAATTTGCATACAGCCAGGTTCTGAAACTGGGATGGTGCAATGAGCTAAAAAACGGTGTTGGATCTAGCCCTGATCTCTTGACTGGGTGAGAGTACTCTGCTTAATTCAGAGACTCTGTCCATCACCACCCCTTGTTGTAAATAAAGCCAGTCTACCAACGGCTGCCAAATGTCTGCAGGTCTGGAACGCAGTGGCATTAATTCCCAATAGGCTGACAGCTGATCTTTACAGTACAGTGCAGATTTAACCCAATTGGACGTAGTAGGTACAGCCCTCTGCTTCCAGTGAAGTGCAACTTGTCGCTTGGCAAGTAATAACAGGAGGGCTACCAGCTTCCGCGATGCACTTGGTATGGGCATCACAAACCCCAGCAGCGCGATAAGTGGGTCAGGGTCCAAAGGTGCACCTATTATCTGCCCTATGCTGCGGCAGGTTGCCTCCCAGAACGCGTGTATTGGGCCACATTCCCAGGCCAGGTGATAGAATGTAGCTTCACCCTCTCCACATCTCCAACAAGACGCGTCTGCCTGCAGCCCCATTTTGACCAACTGCCGGGGCGTGCGGTAAGTTCTATGCAGATAATTAAAGTGTATGAGCCTCAGCCTATAATTTGGCGATAGGTGTTCCAATTGTGTGCAGCAGAATGTCCATTGCCTCTCCGTGATATGTATTCCCGCCTCCACCTCCCAGGCCACTCGCGAATCAGTGTGTGGGACAGGCGACGCATTCTGCGTGGCCCTGTATATACGTGTTATCAGTTTATGCGAGGAGGCGTTTGACAACACATCCTCCAAAGCCGCCAGCGTCGGTGGGACCTCAGGGAAGACTGGATACCGCTTTTTACATGCAGCCCGTAATTGGTAATACAGCAGCAGTTCTGAGGCCGTTGGGTCGGTGGACTCAGTCATATCTTGCAGCTCAATGAACACATCATCAGGGTACAAATCTCCCGCTACCTTCAGGCTCCGTTCACACGCTCTGCGGACCACCGCCGCATCTGTTAGCGGCCCCAACAATGGGTTACCTTCCAATGGCATGCTCGGGGCATACAGTTCACTAATTCCTGCCCGTTTAGCAATACCCGTCCAGGCCCAGCGTACCACTTCTACAGTATCGATGTCTTCCTGGGACCGCTTGTACCTCATGTACGCCACAGCCTTAAGGGGGCAGGGGGCCGCCACATCAGTCTCTATCGCCACGTGCGGCTGAAATGGGGTCGGGTGTTGCCAGTAGTGCAGGTACTGGGCTTGTGCACTATACGCATATAGCTCGAGGTCCGGCGCAGCCAGCCCTCCCTGATGAAACGGAAGAGTGAGAAGGTTCCAGGTCACTCTAGGCTGCCTACCCGCCCAGACCAAGTCGATCATAGCAGATCTGAGCCGGGGAAAAAACGCCATCGTCAATGGAAGGTGTATGTTTATAAATAGGTAAAGAAATTTGGGGACTACAACCATTTTGGCAATGGCTATGCGGCCTGTCAGCGATAGTGGCAGGGACTTCCACTTCTTCACTTTGCCCTCGAGCCAGTCCATTGCCACTCCGAAATTCGCTAGCCAAATGTCTTGTATAGAGCGGCTGATCCTGATTCCCAGGTATTTGACCTCGTCCTCTGTCCAGTCTATCGGAAATTCAGTGTGGCATTTGGTTGTGCCGTCTGTCAACGGCAGCATGGTAGACTTCGACCAGTTAATATTAATACCTGTGAGGCCGCTGTACCGCAGTATTTCTCGCATTAATGGGTCAAAGTTGTCCGCCGGGTTCATCATGTATATTGTCACGTCGTCAGCATAGAGGGAGATGAGAAGGCCGCGTGACGTGAAGCCGATGCTGCGCTGGGTATGGTGTTGGTGCATGCGCGCTGCTAGCGGTTCCGTTGCAATAGCGAACAGCAACGGGGACAGGGGACACCCTTGTCTGGTGCCCCTCGTTATCGGAAAGGAAGACGAGGTCTGTCCATTTACTCTAACTCTAGCGGACGGGTTGTTATATAATATGCCAATGCGTCTGGCGAATAGTGAGCTAAATCCCATACGGGTGAACAGGGTGAGTAGAAATTTCCATTCAAGAGAATCGAATGCTTTAGTTGCATCCAATAGTGCTGCAGCAGCCTCTACCTTCGGGTCAAGATAGTGGAGGAGTCCAAATAGCACCCTCAGATTATGCGAAGTGGATCTCTTCAGCATAAAGCCACATTGATCAGAGAGCGCTATTTGCGGCAACATGTATTTAAGACGATCTGCGAGCAGCTTCGCATAGATTTTAGCATCAATGTTAATGAGCGAAAGCGGACGGTACGAATCCGGATTGGTGGGATCCTTATCCGGCTTTAAGATCGTAATAATCATCGCCTCCCTCATCGTCTGTGGGAGCGTACCCGACTCCACAGTCTCCTCGAAGGCCCTATGTAGTCTGGGTACTAGTATGTCTGCGTACTCCTTATAGAAGTCTGCTGTTAGTCCGTCCGGCCCTGGTGCTTTTCCTGGGGGCAGTCCTGCAATTATTGCTCTCATGTCCTCCTGTGAAAACGGCAAGTCCATGTACTGCCTGGCTCCATTATTGAACCACGCTAGGGCGATTGTGTCAAGGTAGTCTGTGAGCGACTCGTCGTCCGGCGTGACCTTGGATGTGTAAAGTGTTTTGTAGTAATGTGTCATAACCCTGAGTATGTCGTGGGGTTCCCTGACCACATCTCCAGCCTCATCCTTAAGTTCTAACACATATTCTGTACCTCTCGGCGCCCGAAGCATGTTAGCCAAGGTACGACCCGCCCGATCTCCCTCCCCATATCGCCGAGCCTGACTGTCCCTGGACAAGAACTTCACCTCCCTGTCTGCCTCTTCCTGGTGTTGTGTGAGTTTCGCTCTGAATTCGGCCCGGACTCTATCTGTAGGTGCCGTCATGAGCAGCGCCTCAAGAGCTGACAGTTTAGTTTCCAGTTTTTGCAGCGTGTCCCTAATGGATCTGAGAACCCCTGTTTTCAAGGACATGCAATGTCCTCTTGTCACCACCTTACATGCCTCCCATAGAGTGCCTGGGGAGTCCACCGAGCCTTCATTCAATTCAAAATATTCCTCTAGTTTCTCTCTCAGCTCCTGTCTGAAAACTTGGTCTCGGAGAGCACAAGAGGGGAATCTCCAGCTGAAGGGTTGGGCATACTGTGAGGGGGTAGATAGTGTCAAACAGACTGGGGCATGATCCGAAAGAGATCTGGGCAAGTGTTCCACCTCCCGTGTTAAGGCGTGAATGTCTCGTGTCAGCAGCCAGTAGTCCAATCTGGACCATGCCGCCCTGTGTAATGTCAAGCATGTCCCAACCCGGGTCTCGGGGTGCAGTAACCTCCAGGAGTCTAACAGTTGAGCGTCGGACATTATGTCCCCAAGTGCTGTCGCAGCCCTAGGGTGATGCTCTCTGGCCGCCCCCTGTCTATCCATGGTGTCCGACAAAACCACATTATAATCCCCGCCCCACACAATCGCGGCCTGGCCACGGGACTGAATCTTATGCCATAAATCACAAAAGAAGTCAGGGTTGTCATCATTAGGACCATATACATTTACCAGTATCATTCGCATGCCACACAACATCCCCACCAGCAACAGGAATCTACCTCCAGGGTCGCGCACCACCTCCGACGTTTTCCAATTTAGACCCCGTCTAATCAAGATCGCCACCCCACGTGAGTAATTCGAATAAGGCGCGTGCACAGTCTCACCCCATCTACTGTGTCGGAGCACAGAGGAAGCATTTGCAGTCAGGTGGGTCTCCTGTAGGAAACATATATCTATAGCTTTTCTGAGTAGGAAGGCCTGTACCAGTCTGGCCTTTCGGCTATCATTCATTCCGCGCACATTCCAGGTTAACAATTTAATGTGAGCCATTGTCAGACCACTGTTATGTGCATTGTTCCAACTACCACAGGTTTAGAGCTCAACCTGGATTCCAGCAGCCAAGCAATCAGAGTGGAAATTATACAGTTCGCATTGCCGCCCACCTTTAGACAGCAGTTAGCATGATGTCCTTGCTTGCCCAACAGTTCGTGTAGTCCAGTGTGCCATACAGTGTTGATATTTGTAACATACGTCACATCACCTACAATTAAACAAAACTCAACATGCCATCCCAAACTCAAACCCTCCCTTGCCCCTCCCGCTCCAACCCCCCAATCAGGTCGTGCATCATCCCCCCTTCCCTCCCTCCCCAACTTCAAGAACCCAGTAGGATTCCACAGCAAACATTGAACAGCGTGAATCATCCCTAGGGGAACGTGGGTTGGTCGCTTACTAACCCCGTACTCATGCCAGGGCGACCGAGCGCCGGCTTGGTAGTGATCTCTCAAGGACCTCACAACCCCCCACTCATATTCGCATTTTTCAACTTATCTGTACAGGTCACGTTCAGCAGGAACACACGTCGATACAGTCTGCCTCTCAGAGCCATGATTGCAAAGGCATGGTGCAAGTAGTTCAAAGTATCGGCCACCGTCACTCAACATCGCTCAGTCTCTCTCGTTCTTCCGGCTCTTCCGATAGCGCCTGTTTCTTCTGATCTCGTGACAGTTGCTTGGCATATTGTAACGCCGCCTTCGCGTCTACAAAAAAGGATGGTCTGCCCGGTCCCTGCACCCTCAGCTTCGCCGGATATATGAGCGAATATTTAGTGCCAAGTTGCTGGAAGATCTTTTTAGCCGGAACAAATTCCCTCCTAGCTGCCTGGACCTGCATTGTGAAGTCCGGGTATATTGAGATGTGGTTACCCTGATATTGTAGATCTTTTGTGTCCCTCGCCATGCGCAATATGGTGTCCCGGTCTCTATAGTTCAGGATGCGGGCAATAATAGGTCTGGGCGCCACGCCCGGCTTGGGCTGGGGGCCCAGGGTTCTGTGCGCTTTCGACCAGGAACATCTGGGAGAGTCCCGTGCCAAATAGTTCGGTCATCATTGTCTCGACGTAGAGCTCCATTTTTACTATGTTCGTCGATTCCGCCACGCCCGTTATGTGGACGTTGTTGTGTCTCGAGCGGGCCTCCAAATCTTGGTTCTTCTGCTGAATCAACGATAAAATCTTATCCATGCCTCGTAATTTTTTATCCATATCAGTTTGACTCTCCTCCGTTTCAGTCACTCGCGTTTCGAGCACCCCCACTCTGCCATCTTTCTTGTCCATACGTCTTGTCATGCTGTCCATGCGGGCTGCCAAATCATCCATTTTGTGATCTATGCCTTGCAAGCTCGTCTTCAGTTCTTGGAACATGGATTTGATGTCGGCATTTTGCGAGCCGCCCTGGTCACTCTTAGTCGCGTCATCCTCCGATGTATCCTGTCCAGTGGTTTTCTGCTTAGACTTGTAAAAGGTCAGCTTCGGCTGCCTCGTTTCCGGCTTCCCCATATTCGGCTACACTCAACGCGGTAGTGGAGGAGTGGCAACGGCGCCGCCGTCTATCTTCAGTGGCACGCTCAAGGAGATTTTTCACTCTGCTTCGGCCGGAATCTCAACAGCGTCAGGTGTCGCGCCAATGCCCCACGTCAGAGCACCAAGGCGTGTGTCTACCAACTCCAATGCACCTTCAGGGCAGTCTCGTGGTGCGCGATTCCGGCATACCCCTACGTGAGCTGTATCGCCGGTATGAATTACTTCGACCCCTTAATACCACGTCGCGTTTTCAGGCCTCCAGTGCTGGATTTTAGGGTGAGCTCAGGACAAAATGGCCGCGTGCGGCTGCACGTAAATACAATCTGCACACTCGCCGGCGTCGCAGTTAGGTGACCCAAGGACTCGCAGTATGTGTCTCAGAATCTCTCTAGTTGCGAACACACTTTAGCGCCGATCACAGGGCGGTTTCAGGGCAGCAGAAGGGGAGTTTCAGCCACGCCTCATTAAGGGAGGACAGCGCGAGGGATTAGCCCTCAGTAATGTCCATGGTAGTTACGGTTAAGGCGCCGTGCGCAGGCACACACTCATGAAGCACTTCCTCTAGTAAACCGGGAGCGCGCAGCCGGCAATGCTCGCCCTCTTGGTCTCCTACCGGGTCTTGCGCTGGATGACTCTCCACCCCACCGCAATTATCACTGCCGCGGGCCGTAGCCGGAGACGCACAAGGCGGGCGGCGGGGCCGTCAGCTCGTCGCTAATCTTCGCCCAGCCGGCGGTCCCGTTCACAGATCGCAGCCCGCTGACGTCATTCACAGTCCGGTGATCGGCTCAGTTCCCGGGTGCAGGCGCCTCCGATCTGGCTCCGGACGGGCGCGGTGTCCTATTACACCCGTCTGGGCAAAGGAGTCAAGCGAGCCCGCGGCCTCCGCTCGTCCACCAGGCCTCCGCAACGCTAATCTGCAGGTCTAAATCTCCTCGCTCCAGCCAGCTTTCTACCCCTTATTTCTTCACCGGGCAGCAGTCAGACCCTTGAGACGATGTTTGGGGGATGTAGGTCCGATGTCCCACACCAGAAGGGCATATAATTATCGGATTGATTAGCTCGGTCAGCGGAGCTGCGAGATCAGGAAGCCATTCCGCTTCGCATCCAAGCCACGCCCCCTAGTTATGCATATAATTAGTTATATATAATGATTTGTCTTCGCATGTGCATGTGCTCGACCATGGTCTCGACAGACAGGGCTATTTAAATATCTCATTCCATTTTTCATTTTCAATTGCATTCATATTCTATATATGGTGTATCTCGAAAACAGTATTATGTCTCTTGGCAACTTGCTGTATGTAAATGCATCATATCTCTTTCCTATCTCACTGTTAATTAATCAGTATGAATTAGCTGAACATCAATTTATCTCCGGGACACAGTATATATTGTGACTCCGGAGTTGTGCTGATACACGGCTTGATTGTGATTTGCCTTTGTTTTGGGGTGATGCTGCAAAAGGCTAAATTTTGGGTGTTTGTAACATTCTTTTGGTAATTTAGCCAGAATGATGCCGATCCACGGCGAGATTCCATCTATTTTGCATTATTTTTGCATCTGGCAGTGTTTGCTAGTCCATACCGATTATATAATCCTTAAGCACAGAGGTTATATACCTGCTATGAAAATTTTTATTTACATTTGGTTATATATACAATGGCCGCCACGTTTTACCAAGCGTTTCTGAACGAACATCTCTGTACATAGATCAAGTCCGCCCTCACTTTTTATGAGGGCGTTTACAAAAATGAGCCGTGAGCAGCACACTGCTGACACTGAGGAAGGACTTTGTTTGAAACGCGTCTGTCATCTTACTTTTTGCTGTAGGCGCTAATAAAATCCTGTCGCCTTACCCGGAGTGCTGAAGTCTTCTTTTTGATTATTGAGGGGACCACAGAGCATCTGTATGTGTATGTGTATGTGTATATATATATATATATCTATAATAAGAATGATTTTTTTATAATCTATGATACAATGAACACTGAATCTGTATATAGACTTTTAAATAATGTATTTTACAACTATTTAGAAAATCGAACGGATAATAGAATTGGGTGCATTGCCTAGTATGTCTTTCATGTTTACTTGCAAGTTTGCACAGGTGATTTCAGTTGACCACTTGCTATCACTTTAAAAGGTGTACCTTACATTGCAATCGCTGTCATGTGATCAAGGCTCCGCTGAGCCGAAACGTCTGTGACTCTTTCTGCCAAATAAAATCTGTGAAGTACCTCGAGGTCCGTGTCCGGAGTCTACTTGCTGGCTGTGCGAGCTGCGCGAGCTTGTGGTAAAACGGAATTCAGGATATATATATATATATATATATATATATATATAATCCCAAGAGACGATCCTTAACCTCCAGCCAGTGGCGAACAGAGACCAGTGAATCCCAAAGTTGAGGCAAGATAGTTTATTTCAAGCACCAATCTTCAAAAGCATACAGCGGACTGACGCGTTTCGGCTAGATGCCCTTGATCACATTGAAATGCATTTTTACAAGCCTGATTTGTATACGTTGTGAGATACACCATGTGATTAATAGAAGTAAACAAAATACTGCAGGGCCAACTGGAATACTTCATGTAAATGTTAAAAACAATTCAGTTCTATTGCACGGTTATTACAAAATGGTTCCACATTTTGTCAAATTGATAAATACATCTCAAAATAGCAAATGATACCTGCATAAATGCGTTATGTCTGTGGACTACGATTGACTCAATAATTACTGTATACGTTGGTCAGAGAACATTGAAATTTAGCAGCATAGATATAATGTGCAAATCACTGCATTATGTAAACAATTTATGCAAAGTGCGAAGTGCAAAATGGACCGGCATGTGTTAAAAAGTACCAAATAAATACTTAAAAATCACATTGAAATATCAAAATTTCTAAAAGCCGTTATTTCCATTATCTGAAATGTGCAAAATATCGCAATGTAAACCATCATTGTATGCTATGTCTCTGTTGAAGCCACAAACTATGATATGTTACTGAGTCAATCTGTGTATGCACTAATTGCTTGGGGACATCTCATGTAGATGGCAACCCCATCATGTTTACAGGCCCAGCCTTCTTCCTTGGCAGAACCCCATTTATTGTTGCTGTATTTTGCACTATGCAGCCTAGTGTTTACGCTACCACCTTGGATTTAACATCTGTTATCCCAGAGTCACCAGGATAAACTAAATGTGAACATTTCCTCAACAGGTCACTGAATTTCCAAATCACCTCTGAAATCTAAGACAGCCTATCATTAGTGTTCTACTATGGGGTAATTTTAAACATGAGAATTACATCTGATGCGTACCTCTGGTAATCCTGTTTCAATTGTCCCCACAGTTTCATTTGACTTTCAAAGGCATTCCCGCTGTGTCTCAAAAGCGCCCAAAAATGAATATAAAAAGGAGAGCATCGAGCAGGACAGATAAATACATCATCCTAATCTGCTGATTGGGGCCTTTTGTTTTTTGAGGCAATAACCCCTTCGTACTCTCGTCAACATTAATGGTGTGGTTATAGTAGGTATGTTAGTTGAAGACTCTTCTCATTCACATAGTTAGCCATATTATCCCAGTGGGGCCCAGTAGCGGAACAAACGCTAGATTGGAATGCAGCCCGAGTAATTACCAGCGGCTGAGAATAATTCCAGCATTCCTTCCATCCCTTTTTTGGATACTTTAGTGTGTCCCCCTAAGTGGGATGGGAAATGGCCTTTACAATATGGGCTGAGCCTTGCATGTCGTTTCCAACACAAGCTTAACAACGCTTGCCTGAACTACACATCTGTCTTAACCACACATATGAGTGGTTTAGACAGATATCAGTCTAGTGTCCAGGTGGGCGGAGAGAGGAAGATGAAGCATCGGAACAGGAAGCTCTGGACGCGGACAGGTAAGTGGGGCTAGTTTTTAGGGGTGTGGGTCGGTTTTAGGGCTCAGGGTGGGCTCGTTTTCACAATGGGGAAGGGTTTTAGAGCTCAGGTCAGTGGGTGGGTCGGGGTAGTTGTAAGGGCAGGGCTTGGAGAAGTTTTAGGGGTGAGCGGTTTTAGGGTTCAGGGCAGAGGGGGTCAGGCAGTCTTTTTAAGGCAGTGTATTATGGCTCAGGGTGGGGGGTGTGGGTCAGAATAGGTTTAGAGGCTGGGTCCAAGTTTGGGGAGAAATGTTAAGGGTGGGATTCTGTTTTAAGTCTTAGGGTGGGGTATTTTTTCAAAAGGAGCAGATGAAAGGGTAGGGGTAGTTTTAAGGGCAGCATAGGGGTATGTTTTAGGGCTCTGGGCGGAGGGGGGCTGGGGTCGGGGTATTTTTTGGTAGGGGGAAGGGGTAGTTTGAAGAACAGGGTGGGTCAGTGTAGTAATGAGTCACTACCAATCGATAGGTTCAAACGTTAAGTTTATTGTCACGAATATAACAGGTGCTTCCAGCTTGGCGGCAACAGCTTCAATCCCCAACATTCTAACCCACACTCCAAAGTGGAGCGCGGTTCATACCAAGGGGTAAGGAAGGAGAGGGGGAAACGCGGAGGGAGAGGGAAAGGAAGATTACAACACACCTCCCCCCTTATAAAAAGATGGAGAGAGAACGTGGGGGTGACGGTGCGCGATTGAGGCTGGGATGGGAGGGAGAAGGAAGAGGGAGACCGGGAGGGGTGAAGAAGTGCACAAGAGGGTCAAAAGGGGAAACCCCATGCAAGGTTCTAAATGAGAGGACACTGGAAACTACACAGAAAGAGAGTGCCCTGTCTGAGAACTGGCTATGGTGCCCACTGGGGGTGGCTAGGGGGAGAACTTGTTAGTTAAACCCACCCACCAACAGTTATAAGGATGTAATGAATAAGTCTAGACTATATCTTAAAACCCTAGCTGGGCTAGCGGGAGGAAAAGTGGAGCACTTACAAACTAATAGCGGGCCCAGTACAAAATTGTCATGTTACTACAACTTTTATCATGCTACTGTAACTGTCTTAAGCAACAAGGGTAGGTACCCTCAAAGTGTGAACAAAGCAATTAGGTGGATGCACAAAGAGGTGCTGCGGCATCCTGGCATAGGAGGTATGCTGGATACATGTATCACCCCTCATCGCAGGGTAATGCTCTGCAGGCCCAGGGTGAAATAGAAAGATTGTCAAGTTGCATCAACCCCTCCTAAACAACTGTGGCTGTCTGGTACCCCAGGAGTGTGCACCAACATGATGTAGGCAATGCAGTTCAGTGGATGAACGAAGTGGAATTACTGCATCCTGGCATTGGCGGATTGCAGAATGTGAGACACCCCTTTTCCGCCTTTGGCTCATCATCGTCTGATCTTGCCTCACCATCTATATTTCTGTCGGATTCTGCTCTCCTCATGTTGTAATTACTACTCCCTTCCTGAAGAATGAGAACAGCTGTACTATTCTTTTCTCTATGCAGTGGCTTGGGCCAGGACGCCCCCCGAATACTACCTCCTACGAAATACGCTTCTACTTCCATGTCCTTGTCTCTGCCTGGACTTAGTCTTCTTCTGCTCCTATTTCCTTGGCCCTTACCCATATTACCATCCTTATTGCCTTTTATTTTCCACCGTCGTTGATCATTTGCATACGCCTCCTCAGCTCTAGGTATGTCTTGTTGTTCACTCTTGGACATGTCATACAAGATCATATCTGTGTTTCCTGGACCATTAAACTTCGACTTCCTCCTATTATAATAGACTGGACACCTCTCCCCTTCCATGACTTTTAACAGGGATCCTTTAAGGTTTCTCGGGATGTTAGTATTCTCCCTTGTCATCAGACTGTGATCCACCCCTTGAAGGTGTTCATCTTTGTTTTCTCCTTTGGGCTCAATATAACTTGCACCACTTTTCTCTTTCCAATCAAAATTGTCCACATACTCCTCTGACATCCTGATTCCGAACCCGTCCCACTTGTTTATCTGCTGCATCTCCTTGTACTTGGACTGGTTACTTTTATTCATCTGCCCTCCACGTTCTTTAGTAGTGGTCCTTTCCACTATGCCATCTGTCTCCATTTTATGATTCCTACTGTCCTTCCACTCCAGTTTCTTACGTATTTCTCTTTCTTCCACCTGACTTTGATATGTGTTATTTTTCTTGTAGAGTTCATCCCTAATAGTTATTTCCTTCCACTCCTTTTTCCTAGTATCACTTTCAGAAGCCGTATTACTCTTAGATGGCTGCATGAGAACTTTAACCGTTTCCCCTCTTTTCTCTCGTTTGCTTATACTCCATGCCTGCTCATCATTTTCCTGGTTGTGTTTGTCCCTAATAGTTCTTTTCTCCCACACCTTTTTCCTAATATCTATTTCAAGTGCTGTATTACTCTTGGATGGCTGCATGAGGACATTAACCGGTCCACCTCTGTTCTCTTGTTTGCTCAGACTACGTGTCTGCTCCTTCCTGAGCTCCTTTATTTTCCCATCCAATGAGATCCTCAACTTCTGTTGATCTCTCCAGCCTAGCATGTTGATACTACCTTCCATTATGTGTATAGTACTCTCCGTAATGTTTTCTTTGTAAACCATGTCCATGACTATGTAGCCAATAACCTGTATACCCTTCCCCGTATACATCTTCAGAGCTGTGTTAGCCTCTTTCAATTCATCACCGTGTTTCTTTACAAATTTTTTGTCCCAATCGCTCTTACTCAGTATACTATATCTTGAACCAGAGTCCACAATCATTTCTGTCTCAATTTCACCTATGATAACGGTGCATCTCTGAGGTATCCTTCTGGACTTTACCTCCTCTTTACCAATCATTTCATTCTTGACCCCTCCATCCCTTTGCACCTTCCCACTTGTAGCTTGTGTATAATACTCATCCCACACATACAACATATTTTCGTAGATGTTTCTATCAGTTCCTTTCCTGAATTCCTTCTCCATGTTGTGATAAATTTTCCTTCCTCCTGTACCTAGACTACGAAGTAGGATTTCCGCCTTTACTTCCGGTGAAAGAGATGCTACCTCTTTCTCCAACAAGGACAGATAGTTTTCAAGATATACTTTCCATTCACCCCACTCTGCAATATTATTATCAACTTCCTCCATGAATGGCACAGGTGGAGGGAGATTATATATATGGCTCCCCTCCATGTTAAATCTTCAGCAATTCACCAACCCTAACCTGAAGATATCACTAGCCTGGGATACAGTTAAGCCGTGTGCAAAATTGGTGCTGCCGGGCAGTGCTGCTGGATCACCCCCTTTACTTACTTGGGCAAAAGAGGATGGTTAACAATGGCGTGTGCCGGACACTACAACTCCTACAAGGCTTCTAGGAATCTAGTTGTTGGCAATTACGTACACGAGGGTGAAAGATGCTATGACGTGCCCCTTCGATGAACCAATTACTTGAGTGGGTAACAACAGGGGTCGGTTAAATGTGTAGAGCCTCTACTGAGCTTTCACACTGCCTCACGCTGAAATGCTCGCAAAAATGTGTGAGTTACCTCTCAACCGCTGCAAACTCCCAGTTCATTAGCTGAGTGCAGAAAACGAGCGGTGCGCAGCCTGCGCTCTGGTGTCACACCAACTCATCTGTCTGTCCTTAAGGCGCTTGCTTTCCTCTCATAATCCACTCCTTCGCGCTCTTCTCCTATGCGCCACCGGTGCCAGTCATACACTCGAACATTAGCCTCCCCACCGTCGTCCTCACCTTCGCGCTCTTCACCTGTGCGCCACCTGTGCCCGGTCCGACACTCGACCGACCACCACCTAACCGTCGTCTTCACCTTCGCGCTCTTCACTTCTGCGCCACCTGTGCCCAGTCAGACACACGATCTGGTCACCCGTCGTCCTCACTTTCGCGCTCTTCACCTCGCGCCTCCTGTGCTCAGTAGACACCTGATCTGGTCACCAGCCGTCCTCACTTTCGCGCTCTTCACCTCGCGCCTCCTGTGCTCAGTAGACACCTGATCTGGTCACCAGTCGTCCTCACTTTCGCGCTCTTCACCTCGCGCCTCCTGTGCTCAGTAGACACCTGATCTGGTCACTAGTCGTCCTCACTTTCGCGCTCTTCACCTCGCCTCCTGTGCCCGGTGGACACCTGATCTGGTCAGAAATCCCACTCCTTATTGTCGAATCTCAAATCTCTTCCCCCACTTAAAGGCAGGTTAGACGCGAGGTGCCCGAAACGACACCCGAAATCAATTTCTATTTTCCCTGTCAGATTTCCGTATGACTTACAACGAGAATATTACATGGATCCTGAATTCCAACGTTCCTCTCACGGCGTTTAGATCTCAACTCTCCCAATTAATGAGTAGACACTTTCTCTCTCTCCTCGCCTCATTTGCCTCCTGTATTTATCTTCATTTCTATCTTCTTTGACAAGAATATAAATGAACTCACCACTATTATGCGACCCTTGCTGTCTCTGGTACTGTTTTACACTGTTTCATAAGCATTCAACGGAGTGTTTTCTCATTACATGCTCCTCCCAGCTTTCACAGGCTTGAATTAATTGTGAATGCAGCTTGGTCCCCCACGGCTAACTTCCACCAAATTCCTGAGCAAATACTTTAAGAATGCTCTGAGGCTATGGTTACGCACCTCCCTTATTACTGGAAGTAGAGGGGTTGGTAGCTTCCCAACGCTGTCACACCTTGTCGCCTCGCTTAATTTGCGCTCACCTCTGAACTTTTCCTCAAATGTATTCCGGAGGGTGACTTTGTACCTCCGCTCCCTTTCTCACGCACTTCACGTGCTCATCTCGCTGAAATGTGCAGCTCGCTCCGGCCATATGAAGTACTTTCCTTTTTCTTCATTCCCTCCTGACTTAACACATGAAGGGTTAGGCAGGCGAAGTCCTCCTTCTACTGCCGCTTTTCAGGGCCGGAACTTCCCGTCGACGACTCAGCGCAGGATCGGAACAAGACCTGCTCCGTCTTCTCCTCACGAGAGTTCCCTGCTTCTCGCCCCCAGCCTAACAGTCCTCACAAACCACGGAGGGGACTGAGCCTGGTGCCAACGATCATCTCTCCGCAGCCTGGATCAGAGCACCGCTGCCTTGAGTCATACACTTCACCTCACGTCGACAGTTGCTCCTAGTCTTCACTCTCAACCAGCCTCGAGGTAGACCGGATTATTATATTCTTTTTCAACATCGGGTGAGACTTCCTTGTTGCTTTGCTCCGCTCAAGCATCACGTATTTCCAGGGGGAAAACACCACACTGACCCTGGCTCAGCATCCCGTCCTCGTCGCCATAAATGTAGTAATGAGTCACTACCAATCGATAGGTTCAAACGTTAAGTTTATTGTCACGAATATAACAGGTGCTTCCAGCTTGGCGGCAACAGCTTCAATCCCCAACATTCTAACCCACACTCCAAAGTGGAGCGCGGTTCATACCAAGGGGTAAGGAAGGAGAGGGGGAAACGCGGAGGGAGAGGGAAAGGAAGATTACAACAGTCAGTATTAGGGCTCATGGTGGGGGGGCGGGGTAGGGGGATAGGATTTTAGGTCTTAGGGTGGGGAAGGGGGATCGGGGAAGTGGTAATTTATCATGCATATCCCTTTAGCAAACATGCCTTTACCATGAAAATCGTGGTAAAGGCATGCTTGGGAAAGGAATGCGTGATTAGGACACATTCATTGTTGGGACCACGTTGTAGAGGCACACGTGATTCAGCCATGCATGCTTCTGTCACACAACCAAGTGGAATGGGAATGCCCAGACATGGGTCCCGTGCACACTGTGTCACTGGAACCCAGTTGTACCCGGCTGATGAGCCCATAACTATGGCGAAACCAGAACTGGGTTGCCTGTGTTCCAGTTCAGGGAGGACCTGGCTTGGCAGTTCGGACTGCATTGTTAGAATTGGAACAGGGTCGAGACTGATTTCTATAAATCCGGGTCCAAACTGAGGTAACACTGTTTGCAAAATAATGCTGGATTTTTTTTTATATGTAATTATTTTTGAGGGGGAATGGAATGAGTAATTAGCAGTAGCTAAAAATAATTCAAGCATTTCATCCATCCCTTTTGTTTACTTTAGTGTCACTCTGAGTGGGACGAGTATGTCCAGCGTTGGGTCCGTGCACACTGTCACTGGAACCAAGCTGTACCTGGCAGATTAGTCCATAACTAGGGCGAAACCGGTCCTGGGTTGCTTGTGTTCCGGTTCAGATAGGACCTGGTTTGGCAGTTCGGGCTTTACTGGTCTGACTGAAGCAGGGTCAAGACTGATTTGCATATAGCTGGGTCCAAACTGAGGTAACACGGTGTGGAAAATAACAATGGGTTGGGACGTGGCCCGCGTAATTACCAGTGGCTGAAATTAATTCAAGCATTCCATCCATTTGTTTTTTTGTATATTTCAGTAGCAGAACAAAGTCATCAACAGACGTTATTTCAGAGAAAAAATACTTTTCATCCATTTTCTCCACAGTTAACAATCCACAATGATGTTATTACACCTTTACCTCAGCTATTAGTTTTAGCCATTTAGGTCGACTAACTTAGGACCCGATGTAGGTAATAGGGAAATACCGATGATGTAGGTAATAGGGAAATACCGATTCCTATATACCGAATTTTACCGATTCGGTATTTAGAAATCTGTATTTCAGATGTAGGTAAGAATTTGTTTAAAAATACCGAATTCTTAATATTCATTATTACCAAATCGGTAATTGAGATTCGTTAATAATGAATACCTACCCATTCATTCCTAAGGGCTTGGAGGCCCTTAGGAATGAATGTGAAGACATTCGGTATTACCGAATCGGTAATACCGGGAGGTATTGGAAGGGCGCCAAGGTGTCCAAAGGACACCCTGTTGCACCCCTTAAATGTGCATGTGTGCATATGTGGCACACATGCATGCCCTAAGGGCATGGATGTGTGCCACATGGCACACTTTAAAAAGCAAAAAAAGTGCTTTTTGAAAGGAAATCGCTACTTACCACCAACTTGAAGTTGGTGGGAAATAGCGATTCCTTAAGGCTGAGGTGCACTGTTTTAAGTGCTACCTACATTGCATTTAAGGAATCGGAATTACTTATTCCTTAAATGCAAGGCCAATAAGGAATTGATTTTTACCGATTCCTTATTACCGATTCCTTCCCTACATCCCACATGGCTAAATACCCGTCGGTAACGGTGAAATTTAACGAATTTCACCGTTACCGACCGGTATTTGCCCACCTACAGCTGGCCCTTAGAATCCAGAGCTTAGTATTGTTATATTTTTCTTCTGATCCATGATATCGCTTTTAATCACTTTAGGGTTGTGTTTAGGAGGTCATCACACTGCTTTCTCAGTGATGCTTAGATTTTTAAGTGTTCTTATATCAGCAGCTGGAGGCTGAATATTTGTAATCTTGTAGTCTTCCATCAATATTGCTCCAGAAAAAGGGAGCTTGAAGTTTATAATTTTTTGTTTTAACCATTTGCTACCTATTAGAGGTGTTACACAAAGTAGGATGCATGCAAACCATACGTGCGGTCAAAGAATGCACTGAGGTACAGCTGGGAGAACTAATAGGATGAGGTATAGTAGTGCAGACATATTCGGGCCACTGCAACCTCAGTTTACCTTTACAGCTTGAACAGCCCCTGGCTTAAGAGGGATCTCTCTCCTGCCCGATAGGTTCTGTATTCACTGGTGTCAAGACTCCTGCAACGGGACTTACATTGTTACATAGCCATAACCGGCAGATGTGCCAAACCTGGACTAATGGCATGGCCCTAATCCTCAGCCAGACAGCCCAATGGAAACTTGCTTGGCACAAGCTTTGTTGGTGTGCTGCAGCAGCGCCCTTTCACTTTTTATACGATTAGGCGTCGCTGAACATCTGTAGAGTACTGCCGTGCCCTGCCCTTCAACTCAAGGCAGCATAGTTCCCTTAGCAAAGACCTTTGGGTGAGTACTGCACTCTGTAATAGAATATGTTAGCAGATGATTAGCTTCTATACAATTTTTAGGGTCATGCCAGTGCACCTTCAGGTTTGTGTGGATGAGGGCTGGTAAAAGAAATGGTATGGTTTCCTGCAATATACTGTGATCCCGAACAGGTGAGGACACCACAGGTCACGGCTTCTGTAATAAAGACCATCAGAAGGCCGCTGCAATAGAAAAAAACAGCAGAGGAACAGTTCTCTTTATTTTCTATCAATTCATTAATTTTAATACTCTGGGCCTTCTTTTAGTAACAAAATGTGGAGGAATTCTAATAATGGTCAGAAAATATACTTCACCATTTGAAATTTACAGTGGAACTTTTTCTCAGATTTTCTTCGGTGTTTTCATATTCCCTCCCCCATCTGCCGGCAGAATATATTCTTAGAGTGATGCCCTAATGCGAAGTTGATTGGTAATCGAAACTCCTTCAAATTCATTCCAGAGGAGAATGATAAATCCAGACACTATTCAACAGACCGAAGAGGTTGTATGACAGAGGCAAACATGGCTAAACCACGAGTGCCTCTAAAATGCAGCCCGAACCACAACTGCGTCTTAACCATGCAATCCTTTTCCACGCATGCCTTTACCATGTAATTTCGTTGTAAAGGTATGATTGGTAAGGGGAAATGCATGGTGAAGATCGCCATTACCCTGACTCTCCTCCTTATCCTAAACCCTAAAATTCAATCATCCTACCTCGCCGTCCCCGTCCTGAGGCCTAACACCTATATCATCCTGCCCTTAAAACTACAACTTGCCCTCCCCACGCTCTGAGGCTGAAACCCTGCCACCTTTAACAAAAAACTACCTCGCCCCCCTATCCTGAGCCTAAGTGCACTAAATTATTAAAAAATACATTTCTTTCATCCAAGTTTCTTTTTTGGTAGAGTCAAGTAATTGTTTAGTGTTTCAGAGGATTTGATAGGACGCACTACTGATTTGTTCATTCTCCTGCATTTAGATAAAGGAATAAAAGGCTAAAAAGAAGTGGATTCAGTTCAGAGGACTCAGCATTTTATAGTTTTTCTAAACAACCACATTTTCCTGTTCAAACGGGTCGTAAACTTGTCAATAAACTGAGCATGTACAATGATTCCTAGCAGAAATTAAATTGTTAGGGAGTAGGTTAAGCAGAAGTGGTACAACAGGAGGCTCAAGGGACAGACAGACTGACAAAAAAGCCACCCCACTGCTCACTCTAAATAGGGCAAGTGGCCTGATTACTTCATTCCGATGACCCTTACTCCACTGGGCCCATGGAATCCGTTTTGTGTCAGCAGGATTACCGCTGTTGTAAAACTGACAGTCTGTTAGACTCAGAAGTGAGCATGAGAACCCAGGGGCACTCCCTCACGTTATCCTTCACTTGCTTCAGTTTTACAGCTTCTTTTCTTTATTCATTATTCAGGGACTTTCCAACATCAGCCTCATTAGTTGAGACTGTCAGTTTTAGAAGAATGTTTGCTAAGACTTGTGCTCCACATATATATATATATATATATATATATATATATATATATATATATATGTATTCACTGAAAAAACCATAGGTTATAGACCATATATAGTTAGGAATTAGCATTTACAAAACCTTGAAAATTCACTGAAAAAACCATAGGTTATAGACCATATATAGTTAGGAATTAGCATTTAAAAAACCTTATTTTACTCACACAAAACCATTGAAATTCCATATATAGTTAGTTGTACTAACTATATATCGCGCACCCGCAATCCACTGCTGATCATGTCACATATTACATCATTCATGACATGGTCAGTGACATCACTGATGACATCTCAAATGACATCACTGATGACATCACTGATGACATCTCAAATGACATCACTGATGACATCTCAAATGACATCTCAAATGACATCACTGATGACATCTCAAATGACAACATCCAGTGACTGTATGTTTCTGTAAAGTTAAAATATGTCTTACATATTGAAGAATGAGTGGATGTATAAGTGCCTGGATGAAGGATTTAGTAGGTGCATGACTGACTGTATGAGTGCGTGATTAAATGTGTCTCACTGAGTGCATGGGTTAGTGACTAAACTGTCTTAATTTGTGCATCATTATGTCTGTTGTTCTGTAAACTGCTGCATGTGTTGATCAGTAGCTATATGAGTAACTATATGGGTTATTGATTGGTTGCCCAAGTATTTTTATGGGAGACTGAGTGAGTGTGTGGGTGGCTGGGAGGTGTATGACTCTGTGCATAGATGTGTGAGCAGTTGATTCACTAGATGTATGGGTTCAAAAGTGCATGTGGAAACAGCTGTATGGGCGGTTGACTGTGTGCATGAGTGTATTGGTGAGTGAATGGATATCTCAGTGCTACATGTCAAAGTAAGTACATATGTAAAACACAGTACATGTGAGAGTTGGCATATATAAATAACTGTGCATAAGAGCCAGTGAATGTGTGAGTGGCTGTATGGATCATTGTGAACTTGTATCAGGGATTGTATAAGAGAGTAAATATGTTTTAGTATATGTTTAAATAAGTAAGGTGTGTATAACTGTATAGTTGAGGAAATGGAGGTGTGATTGATTCTTTGCATGACTGACTAGGTGTGTGAGTAACTCCATGGATGAGTGACAGTCTGTGAGTGTATGTTTATACTGAGTGTATCTAAGGTTATATAAGAGTCTGAAGAGGTTCATCATAATATCACATGAATGATGTCATCAGTGATGTGATCAGTAATGTGAAATGAGATGTCATCAGTGATGTCATTTGAGATGTCATTTGAGATGTCATCAGTGATGTCATTAGTGATGTCATTTGAGATGACATCAGTGATGTCATCAGTGATGTCATTTGAGATGTCATCAGTGATGTCATTTGAGATGTCATCAGTGATGTCATCAGTGATGTCATTTGAGATGTCATCAGTGATGTCATCAGTGATGTCACTGACCATGTCATGAATGATGTAATATGTGACATGATCAGCAGTGGATTGCGGGTGCGCGATATATAGTTAGTACAACTAACTATATATGGAATTTCAATGGTTTTGTGTGAGTAAAATAAGGTTTTTTAAATGCTAATTCCTAACTATATATGGTCTATAACCTATGGTTTTTTCAGTGAATTTTCAAGGTTTTGTAAATGCTAATTCCTAACTATATATGGTCTATAACCTATGGTTTTTTCAGTGAATTTCATTGGTTTTTTAAAAGCTAATATCTGTAGCTGTAAAATGTATACTTCTTTAAATCCAAAAATATATTTTATATGTTTATTAATAAAAAAAATTTTAAATATTTTTTTTTCTTCGCTCCCGGTTCGCGAACCGGGAAGCTTCCCGTTAGCTCAATTTGATGGCGCGACCCGGTCCGCGAACCGGTAAACGTTCCGTTTGCGCAACTGCCGCGTTAGAAATCAACATCGTGACGCGTCGCGGAAGCGCGACGTATCACGTTGTCGCGTAATGCGTGTTATGACGCGCCGCGTTAGCGCACCCGGAAGTGCACCGGTACGCGAACTGAGACGCGAAGCGCAGCTCCCCGGAAGCGATCCGGGGCGCGTCGCGAAAGCGCGACGTATCGCGTTGCCGCGTTATGTGTCTTATGACGCGCCGCGTTAGCGCACCCGGAAGTGCTCCGGAGCGCGAACCGAGGCGCGAAGCGCAGCGACCCGGAAGCGATCCGGGGCACGTTCCGCAGCGCGTAACATAAGCGTAACAGGTCATGTGACTTGTTAATAAAACTTTTCATTGGTTCATTTCACTTTTGCTTTCATAATGATGTAAGGCTAGGTCAGGTGACCTAAAAATAACACTTTTCATTGGTTTAGAACTATTGTTTTTCCCAAATGATGAAAACCCCTCCTTCTTTCCTCACTCTGACTTTCATCTTTGTGAGAGGAAGACCTTTTTTGATATTTGAGCAATGGCTTCATTGGTAGCTTCAGCTGGTGGACCACCACCACCTCCTCATGGGAAGAGAGGACCACCTCCCCAGTTCATCAGCAACACAGAGGAGGAAGAGGATGAGGAAGAGGATGAACAAGAGGAAGAGGAGACAGAAGGACCACAGTTTTTACAAGAGCAGCCCCGGGTTTCTCATTGGCAGTTTTTTTCAATCCCTGAAGGGCAGAAGAAAGTTAATGCTAGATATGTCACCTGCCTCATATGTAAAGAGAAGTTATCTAGAGGCACCTTAAAAAAGTATAGCTTCGGTAACTACACCATGCATCGTCACATGAGCAGGTGGCATCCATTAAACTACAGCCGGGCAGAGATGCGTGACCTGCAGGACAACCCACCAACTCCTGTGGCCAGGTCATCATCACAGATATCTTTGACAGCAGCAGAGGCACGGGAAACCGTGCCAAACATTCAGGACAACTTTGTCCATATGAAGTTTTCCTGTTTGTATTGCGGTGCATTACTGTCATGTGGCAATATGAGCATTACCTTAATCAACCGAGCTTATGAAAATCACAATTGCCCTAAACGCCCCAGACAGTAATTTTTTTTTTTGCTCCTGTTGAGCCCTTTCCAATGCCTGTTTTTTGTTGTTTCCCCTCCATCAAAAACAAAAAAAACCATAAAACTGTTCAAAAAATACAAAAAAAACAAAAAATGTTCAGAAAAATAAAAAAAAAATATAAAACAACAAAAATATTAAAAAAAAAGTTCTTTTCAGACCTACCTCCACTTTCAAAAAAAATTGCTTGAATGTTTAGCACTCTGGCAAGCTCTATTTCTTTTGGTTCGCTTCCCCGTTCGCTTCCCGGTTCGCGAACCGGGAGCGAACCAAAAATTGTTTTTTAAAAAAAAAAAGAAGAGTAAGTATAAGGGAAGTAAACAGAGAGTAATGTTAAAAGAAAGACAGCTATAGGGAGTAAACCAGAGATACTGTTTAATAGATCTATTTACCGAAGAAAAGATGGAAGAGGGTATAATTGTGAAAAACAAAATAGATAAGGAAGTGAAAGAAAAAAAAGAGAGTAGAACAATAACAAAGAAGAGTTTCTTGGAGAATGTGAGTGAATGTTCAAAATAAGATTAAAACATGTGGAATAACAGAGAGAAAAAACAGAAAAAGATTAATTGAAACAGCAAAGAAATGTAAATAACATAGAGCCATATCATCAACATAGCCAATAAAAGTTTTGCAGCTTTTATCGGCAGAAATGTGTCGCTAAAGCCGCTTTTGCGGCAGAAAACTGCCGCTAAAACCGCTTTTGCAGCAGTTTTCTGCCAATAAAAACAGCAATAATGTTATTGGCTGTGTTCATAATATGCCCCTTAGTGTGCTTCAACTACACAGAGAAAGCATTATGAACAAGTAGTGAAAGAGTGATCAGTCAAAGACACTAAGAGTAATAGAGACGGAGTGAGTGAACAAGAGTGAGGAACTATAAGAGAGGGACTGAGAAAAAGAGTGGAAGGAGTTGAGTAAGTAGGTAATAGAGAAAGGAATGAGGAAAGTAGCAAAGGCAGGAAACTGAGGGTTAAAGAAATGAAGCTGTGGAACTAATAGTAGGTGAATGTGATAGAAATGTAACGAAAAGAGTACAAAACATTTACCTTATAATTGTCGTTAACTTACTCACTTTTTATTTTTATACTTTCAATCTGTGAAAGAGAGAACAAACATTTGAAAAATATTAAAACATGTATTTAAAAATTAGAAAAGACAAGGGAAAAGATTGAAGGACAAACAGTTTTTCAACAACTTTGACACTTACAGAAGCTTCTGCTTCTCCAGGCCCCCTACACAGTCCTAAAGATATACATTTTAAACTAACAGTATCTTGATGCAGATGAAGTGAGGCCTATCTTAAAACATGGTGCATCTTTTGCACTGCTGTTGTCTCACAAAAGTGTCGCAAGACACTAACATTTTAAATGATTGTTTCAGGATGCCAATAAGATGTGTCCTATCCAGAGGTTTGTTTGAGGTGAGGCCTACTCAGGGTTCCAAATGAAATTTCGAGTTGTTGAAGAGAACAGAGGACATAATACATGTGAAGGCCTACCAATGAAGTAAGTCAAGTCCACTTCACTCTTGAACAAAGGCCAGACCTCTTCTGTGTCCGTGGACAGACCTAAACTTCATCTGCACAATGTCATTCATAAACTTAGGAAACACAGGTGATGTAATTGAAAAATGTGGAGTTTCTTTTCCTCATTTCACAATCACATCACCTGTGTTGCCTTTGGTTAGGTATCTCATAGTGCAGATGGAGTCTAGCATGTCAAAGAGTACATAGAAGTTGAGCAGTATATACAACAATTTTGACATTTACAGAAGACTTAGCTTCTTATCTTGTTGGAGATGAAGTCAGGCCTGTCTTGCAACATGGTGCATCTTTTGCATCACTGCTGCATCGGTTTCATGTGGCACGGGTTTTTTACAGCATGACACATCTGCCTAGATGCATCAATTTGTAATTTTGTCGCCTCATAGCAAATCTTTTGCACCGCCGCTGCATCACAAAAGTGACGCACAGTGGCGCAAAAGAGGCATACACCTATCATAAATCTGTCCCTAACATTTGAAATGATTGATTCAGGATGACGATAAGGTGTGGCCTCTCCAGAGGTTTGTTTAAGGTGAGGCCTACTCAGGATTGCATATCAAATTTATGCTTGTTGAAGAATACAGAGGAGATAATACATGTGAAGGCCTACCAATGAAGTAAGTCATGTCCACTTCACTCTTGAACAAAGGCCAGACCTCTTCTGTGTCCGTGGACAGACCTAAACTTCATCTGCACAATGTCATTCGTAAACTTAGGAAACACAGGTGATGTAATTGAAAAATTTGGAGTTTCTTTTCCTCATTTCACAATCACATCACCTGTGTTGCCTTTGCTTAGGTATCTCATAGTGCAGATGTAGTCCAGCATATGAAACAGTACCCAGAAGTGCAGCACTGCATGCAACAACTTTGACACTTACAAAAGCTTCAGCTTCTGCATGCCCCCTACACAGTGCTAATTATATACATTTTAAACTGATGGTATCTTGCTGGAGATGAACTGAAACCTATCTTGCAACATGGTGCATCTTTTACACAAAAGTGACCCACAGCGGAGCAAAAGAGGCGCACGGCCATCATAAATCTGACCCTAACATTTTAAATGATTGTTTCAAGATGCCGATAAGGTGTAACCTATCCACAGATTTGTTTCAGGTAAGTCCTACTCAGAGTTGCAGATGAAATTTAGGTTTGTTGAAGAATACAGAGGAGATAATACATGTGCAGGCCTACCAACGAAGTGAGTCATGTCCACTGCACTCTTGAACAAATGTCAGACCTCCTCTGTCTCCAGGAACAGGCCTAAACCTCATCTACACAATGTGATGTGTAATGTTAGGAAACACAGGTAATATAATTGAAAAACGTGCAATTTTTTTTGCTCATTCCACAATCATATCACCTGTGTTTCCTTTGCTTAGGTATCTCATTGTGGAAATGTAGTCTATCATATGAAAGACTACGTAGAATATGAGCACTGTATGCAACAACTTTGAGACTTACAGAAGCCTCACCTTCTCCATGCCTCCTACACAGTTCTACATGTACATCATAAATGCAAACAGTACAGAATTAATTATACATGTTAAATGGTTTATTTTTGCTGTTCTCAGAATGTATCAAATTTCACTAAAAACAGTGACTTGAAGGTATTCATCATATAACAGCGGGGAAAAAAAAACACAATCAAAATGATTGTGTTTAAAAAACCCATACAACATAACAAATCAGAATTCAGAACTCCTTAAAGTTAACTTACTTTCCATGACGTCGAAGGATGTCCTATGAACAGCTTACACTCTGTTGTGCTGTTATTACTTTCAGCCCACCACTTTCTGAAAGAAAACCTCCATCGTTTTGAAAAATATGTTACATACAATAAATGACTTCTTGCTCTCTACCACACGTTTCCACAAGGCCAAATCATGTCAGAGCCATTTATAACTCTTGGAATTCTTGTAAGCCAATCCCGTCATGTTGTATTTCCGCAACTTTCAGAATTAAAATGTTGAAGATCATTTTCACAATCCTGGACTACTAATATCTTACCCTTCTTGCTCACTCATGTTCTACATTTCCTATGACACTGATACTGCTTACTATGAAGCAGACTTACACTACCTCTATGACTACTACAATTATTTAATTCTCTACATCACTTTTAATCACAAAGCAATATAAAACAGTAGACAGCATTGCAGACTTACATTCCCTCTACTCCATGTTTTGATTGGCTGCTTGAATTAGCTTATAAAAAGAAATAGTTTTTCTGAACTCATTCAAAGTGCAGTTATTTTTCCATGACGTCCAGTGTTATGGTAAGAAGTTATGTCTCTGTACTACACTTATCCTCAAGGCCAAATCGTGTAGGAGCCATTAGAACTTCTTGAAATTCCTCAGAGCACATCCCGAGATTCTTTCCCTAAAATTTTGGTTTTAAAAACACCAGGTAAGAATTTTTAAGGTCATACGGCAATTTTTTTTTTTAAATTAAAACAGAATCGTTGCAGAATGACCAGCCATTTCTAGACTTTAAATGAGCTGTGTAATGTCCTGATGTTATTGAAGGACCGTCATGATATATAATTGCTACAGTTACAAAAGTCCTTCCTGATATTGACAACTGTGAAGCCACAAATTTTTTTATTAAAGTTGTCAATTTTGTTCCATCAGGCCTACATCGTTGGAACATTAAAATGACATACTGGCCATATGTTCGTATAAATAATGTTGACATCATTTCAGATTTACATTGGCTACATTCCATGTTGTGATCAGCTGCTTTTACTAGCTTATTAAAAGAGACTGATTTACTGTCTGGCAAAGTTAAATATATAAATCTTTCTGAGTCTACACTAGTAGTACTTGATACCCTACAGTTCTCGCAGTCATGCTGCCATTGATAAGAAAGCCCAAACAGGTGATCTACATCTACACCTTCAGCATGCAATACATCAAGCATATACATTAAAAACTCCTGACAATCTTGCTGAATATTTTGAGAGAATTGTGTTTGACCTGAACATCTGTCTAACAGATGTCGAATTTCAGACACACTTTCTATTTTTGCTCTATCAGTGCTACATTTCTCTAACACAGAATTTAACAAACTGCAAAATCTTTGATCAGAATTGACCACAATCTCTTCTTTTACATTTTCTAGAGAAAACAAAACATTAACCACTACATTAGCATAGCAGTTGACGCCAGAACTGTTTTCAAATTGAAAACCAACAACATCTTCAACAGAATCCTTTTTGTTTCTGCTTATAATTTCAGGTTCATCGACTTTTCGTCTTTTTGCTACAACCTCCCTAGTATTGGTCACATTTGTTCGTTTCCGGCCTACCACACGTTTCTCAAACAAAGGATATTGAGGCAAATGTGGCGCATACTCTCTTCTTAACCTATTGTATTCCTTAACACAATCTAGATCCGCACAAATGTTTGTGACATCACACTCAATCAAGTACAATCCCGATAAAGTTCTAACTCGTGACAATGCCACATATGCCATACCCTCCTTGAACACAGAACTGCCAATATTCACCAATGCACTGTCTACACTTAAACCTTGCGATTTATGGATTGTCACCGCATATGCCAAGCAAACAGGAAACTGCTTACGGCGAACATATAAGTCTTTTACAAGCAAAAATCTAGCAGAACAACGACCAATTAGCTGTACTTCCTCAATGCCATCAAATTTAATTTTTAAAAATTCAATTCCATCTCTATTTCTGTATTTCACAAAATCAACAACATTACCCATTGATCCATTTACCAGACCTCTTTCAACATGTAAATTCCTTCTTAAAATTATACGGCAGTTTAAGCACACATTCAGAGTCTTTTCAAAACCTGCAGTTTTAGATATAGTCTTCTCTAATGAATCCAATTTGGATTTCAAATTCTCAGACAAAATAATTGTTGATCCCATATGCTCTACTCTGTCAATAGCTTCCAGTTTCACAATCTCTTGCTTTTCTAAATGCAACATTTTGTTGTTGAAGATGGCACATTCTGCAAGAGTTGGCATCAAACATATTCCAGATTTCTTCTCAGTAATTTTCTGAAAAATATTCTCAGGCACAACATCTTGTTCTGGATATAAATTTGACAGTAATCGTGCATGTAAAGCTTCTTTCCCATGCTCGGTCACTTTTCCAATTCTAACATCTTGTAGAATATTCTTGTAAACTTCATCCTTCGCCTGACGCATATTTTCATGCAGTTCAGCATAATTGAAGTTTAACCATATATTGACGTTGCCAATGCTCCCTAGGCACTTCCTGGTATCTTCATGCGTGAGCATTTTGAACACAGGTTGCCCTTTCACTGGTGTCAGCTGCAGAAGATCTCCGAAAACAATGATGTGTTTGCCACCAAATAACACATCATACTCTGTTTTGAGAACTTCTTGCATTCTCAAATGCACAAAGGCAAGCATGACATTGGAAACCATGCTTACTTCGTCAATGATAAGAAGTTTCATTTTCCTCAAGATTCTTGAAACTTCACAACAAGCATCTCCAGATAGCTTGTGATATTGTAATTTGTTGTCATGCTCCACTGGCAGCATCAGTAAACGATGTAAAGTAATCCCTTTAATGTTATGTGCTGCCAGTCCAGTTGGAGCGGTGACAACACAAGACAGCGATGACTCAGTCCTTTCCTGCAAATAACATGAAATTGCTTTAATGAGGAAACTTTTTCCAGTTCCCGCTTCTCCACTCACGTACAGTTGGACAGGCTTCAACGACGTACATGAGCACTCTTTCTTCTCGTGACTTAATCCATGATCAAATTGCATGGTAACTTCGTCATATATTTTCCTCTGCTCAACGTTGAGTTGTCTTTCCAAGTCTTCTAAGTTAACCGCATCCTCCTGAGCATGTGCCATGGCTCTTTCCACTTCATTCATGGCAGTGGCAGCTTCATTTTCGATAACAGGTCCTCCTAGTGGATCCTGACTCAATGAAGCAGAACTCTGACTGTCCTGAGAACTGTCTCTGGCAATCTCGGCTGCAATCGTTGCTTCCTGCTCGATTTCCGCATTCAACATTTCTACATATTTGGGAAAAGCAGGACATTCTATGGTCTGCTTGGCGGCAGTGAAAGAGTCTTCGTAACAGAGGAAATCTCCAAGCAGTTCCTCTTCTGCACGCCAAGGCTTGAAAAGTTGCAAAAGTGCTAAATAGAAAAACTCCTTTTTTTCAGGAGATTCGCCACTCAATTTTCGATGGTTTACCAAGTGGCATTTTCTTTGCTTGACCAGACATCCCTCACTTCCAATTACAGCATACACTCCTTTCTCAGTATCTTCTTTGATGTTCCTCTTGAATATGTAATTTTGAAGAACCTCATACAGACAAACATTCTCGAGGTGACTGCTTCGATTTGGATAATATGTATCCAACATGTTGGTCTTCAAAATGTCGGTACTGTTTGGCTCCTTTTCCGCCAAATACTCAATTTCCCGCACAGGTTTCAGAACTCGATTACGCGTTGCAGCAAGACCAAGACTCGCCCAAACGATACTCCTAGATTTGGCATAGAGACTTGCTGAAGACAACCGGTCAGAACATTCGTAAGCTCCGATTTCTCGATGCGACAACATCTTCAGACTGAAACTGTACAACTTCTTACTGAGGCTCTTTTCATGGGAAATGTCCTCCCACATATCCTTCAATTCTGTCTTCTCTTTTTTGGTGATGTAAGATGTCACATACCGAGCCACAGCCATACAGTTATCAGCCACAAACTGTATATCCATGTTAGCATTCCACATGGACAAAATCACTGGGTTGTAGTCGTTGATGTACTTGGACTCTTCGTTCCTCTTCAAATTGTATGTGTTTTTCGGTGATTTCTTCATCACATTATGTTGCAGCGAAGACATCAAACTGTTTACTCTTCCTTTAGAAATCACCGGTCGTGGAAACCCGAAACGACATTTGGTGTAGAACTTGTCCTTGTTTCGGAATTTACGACGACAGTACTTTCCACAACAATGGCTTTGGAAACGTAGAACTTTTTCTCTTAGGCTTTTCTTCTCCTTTGCGTTTGAAACAGCACACGTAGAATACTGTTGTATGAAACTCATCACTGAGTCTTCTGGATCCGTTCCAAATTTAGGTGCATCCTTGATCCACAACAGCATATGTATGTGAGGAGCACCTCTTGCTTGGTACTCCTTTCTCCAGAAGAAATCCAACACCTCTCCAAGAGGTGGATTCTTCTTATTCATGATGAAAGACATCATAGCTTCAAATCTATGATTGAAGTACCGGCATAAATTGACTGGATCCAAAGAACACAGTTCTCCGGGTGTCTTGAATTCGATGTTTTCGATGTTTCCATTTGCCTCTCGTAGAAATTCAAGTAAGTCTTCCCAGCCATACTCGGCACAGCTCAGAGTGAGGAACCATGTGGGAGTTCCTAAGTTCCTCAGCATACATTTTAAATCACCATGACGACGGTACCAGTACTCATTAGTACCACGCTGACACGCCATGAGATTAATCAGGTGAGAATCCAAAATACTGTCTTGGACATTGACTTTATCCATAAAGTCACTTGCCGAGATGTTTTGCATGTGTATACCACTTTTCAAGATGTGGTTCACTGCATATGACAGTCCAGACAGATCGCTTTCAAACAGGAGATAAAACAAATAGGGAATACATTGTCGAAACCTAGCATCTCCTGCATACAATCGCAAAGTCCGGTATTCAGAAGCAGGAATTTGATGAGGTCGCTCATCATATCTTCCTCCCTGACCTGTTGGAAAAAGCTGTGGGAAACACCGAGCTTCCAAACTTTCCTCCCAAACACTAATGGGACTCCCTTTGGCTTGTTTCATTTGAAACAACTCAATAGCATTCCCCATGACTTCCTTGGAATGCAAAGGATGAACACTATAATGTTCATATATTTCTTCACTAGTAGAGGGTTCTAATTTCTCAATTTGACCAGCACACAAATCGCTATCCTCTTCCTCACTTACTTCCTCTTCTGCAACATATATATTCTTATAGTACTTATTATTTTTTTTCAAATACAATGTTGCCTTTTTGACTTTCCTAACATCCACTAAATCTTGCCATATTTTCTTATTCTTTGTCGGAACCCCATTAACTAAAATAACCAGAGGGTCCTCTTCCAATTTTTCTACTCCAATTGTGTTAATGTTTTTCTTCAAATCTAGAGGCAAATAAACAACTCTTCCCTTTAATCCTCTCTGTAAATCTGATGGAGGCAATTTCCCTGTCTTTGGCTCCATTCTTACAATAGCCTGAAAGGGATGGATACTTTGAATCAAAATAGATTCATAAGTATTTAAATCCTTCAATTCAGAAGGAATCTCAACCAATTCCAGATTATTATGAACTGCTCTAGCAGGCATCTGGTTTTGATTTAATTTGTTATAACAATAAGTACACACACGTTGATCCGATCCCAAATCAAAACAATTTTCTACCATCAAGTATGTTGTGAAATCATTCCATTCACTATTATTTTCCCTTTCACTTTTTGCATATAAATCCACTAACTTAGTCTGATTCTTATAATAAGTGCGTCGACAACACACACAAGTGAAATTAGGCCTCTCACCTGATTTCACCTGAAACGTCGCAATTTCCCTCTGAAAATTATCTGTACTGGAAACCTGTACACTATCTTCCACATTACCTTCTTCTTCTTGGTCAATTTCAACATTCTCCTCCTTACTTCCAAAGTAACAAAACTCAGTTTCTTCACAAATATTCTTCACATCTATTTCAGAACCATGCAAAAGAGCAGCGCATAATTGTTTAAGCATAATTGCTGGACTCTTAGCATAATACAACATTCTAACTAATTTCCTCACTTTATTATGATGCACTGCTAGCATCCTGAAATGATGAAAAACACTCTGGCATACTCTCCTGGAAAGACAAGCCAGTGAATGACCATGCAAACCTGTCACTTCTCTCACTCTGTAAGGATCTAATTCTTGCAACAACTTCATTTTCTGCTTCAAACTTTTCTTATTAAATGTCCGTACAAAATCACAAAGCAAATTGATGGAATCCTGTCGCACACTGCAAATACTACTACACTTCCAGGTGTACACAGGACCCTTAGGACGTCTTCCTAAAACCTCATTACCTAACACCTCTTCTGTCTCTGTTGTCACAAGTTTTTCTTTTTTAACTGGTCAACCATCTTTCACTTCATAAGCTCGACCACTGGTGTCAACTGCATGCACCAAATCATTATCCTGGAAATAACTCTCCTCATTAAAAAATGCCTCACAACTTGAACTATGCATCCATTCTCCGGAAAAAACTTCACAAAAATTACTACGATTAACTATTCTCTTCCATCTACTATTTCTTTTGAAATCATAAATTGCCTTGTTTAGCTTCCTAATTCTATTGATTATCAAAATAAATAACTTACGTTTAATTTCAAATGCCTGATCAATAACTTTCTCAACTTTTTTTTTTCTCTTATAAAAAACCACTTTCTGTTGACCTTTCTTAATATTTTTTAACAAATTGCCAATTATCCTGTTGCGGAACATTCGTTTACGAATGTCCCTAAACTGTTGTTTCCTTCTACTATCATGCACAGAGTTATCTCTTGCTCTAGCAGTAACATTTTTGATTGGCCTTTCCTTTCCGTTTAAAATGCTTCTCTTTTTCTGGACTGAAACATTTTCTGTAGTAATATTTTTTTTACTACAAATATTTCTTATGAATGTTTTTGTGCTCTTACCCGGTGCTTTCTTGGTGACTTGACAATTTTTTTTGGTAGAGGACTGCTGCATTATTTCATGTACCTGCTGTCTTTGACGTTTTGCAGCCTTTTTAAGTCTATCCTTGGTTGGCATGCTGAAATCTTGAAATGATATGCAGTTGAATCTGTGGTAAAATATAATAAAAAATGTTATTAACCACTATTACCAAACAGTAAATCAATAACAGTCATCAAAAACTTAACACACTACTTGACATTTTTACATAGAACATTTTTTAGTGCTTTGGCAAATATATAATACACAAATAGCAGAAAAGAAATAGAATTCTTCTTCATTTTACCTCTACTATTTTATATGTGATTCTGATCTAATTTTATGAGCATATTTTAATATTTTATTGAAGACACTAGACATAACCTGTTTTTAAAGGTGTTTTTAATTATAAATCAAACGGTTTACATTTTTACTTTTCATTTATTATAAATTTTAAAAATAAATGTTTATAGTTCCATAGGCTCAAGCACGTCAGCTTCCCAACCTATGTCATACAATTCTGACAAATCGGCATCCTCATCATGTTCTTCATCATCCTGAGAATTTAAATCATCCAATGGATCTACTTCCACTGACGTTTCAATTACAAGTTCAATGATAATGTCATAATCAACTGATTGCTGATTGTCACTCATGGTTGATGTTGTCGTTATCTTTAAAGAAAGAGAACAACAATGAGATGTTGCAGAGTAAGAGACAAATCTCAGAGATTATAATAGTAAAATTGTTTAACAAGAGTAACATTTTGCAGCTATTATTTAGCCATGACCAGCGATGCTGAGGAGGTAAGGCCTATGTCCAAGTTTTCAGTGAACAGGACTCATCTCTTCTTAACCTTGGATAAGCCTCACCAACTCTGTGTCCCCTGCTCATACTTAAATGTAAAGGGGCAGATTTATGTTAACTGACGCATTCCCAGGGATGCACCAGTTAATGTGCACCGCTGCTCTGCCACCCATGGTGTGCCGCATTTACAATGTGGAGCACCATTGAGTGAAAACAGCACAGATGCGTCACGCATCTGTGCCGCAAAAGCAGCACATTGCAGGAATCACGTCGTAAGCGCAACATGTCTACTGCAATGCACAGGAGCAAGCCACACATTGCATGGTGCATCACTCCTTATGCCTGTTTCAAACAGGCGTAATGATTTGAATCAGCAATGCTATAAAGCTGAGTCAGTGAAATCTTCTAAATTTCACTGTGTTAGTTTTACAGGGCTTTCTTGCAAATTAATGCATACCTTGCAACAAAACACCTATATGAAAACTGACGCAGGTTTCATGTGGCACAGGACTTTACAGCATGACACATCTGCCTATATGCATCAATTTTTAAATATGTCGCCACATAGCCAATCTTTTGCACCGCCGCTGCGTCACAAAAGTGACGCACAGCGGCACAAAAGAGGCACACGGCTATCATAAATCTGTCCCTAACATGTTAAATGATTGATTCAGGATGACGATAAGGTGTGGCCTATCCAGAGGTTTGTTTAAGGTGAGGCCTACTCAGAGTTGCAGATTAAATGGAGATGGGGCACCCCTGAGCCTTGCTGGAGCTGCATCGCACTTGCGATGCAGCTCCAGCAATGCGCCACCTTTACGGCACAGATGCGTCACGCATCTGTGCTGTTTTTGCCCCATGGTGCGCCGCATTGTAAATGCAGCGCACCATGGGTGGCGGAACAGCGGCGCAGGATGACTGGCACATCCCTGGGGATGCACCAGTCATCATAAATCTATCCCTAAGTTTCTTATCTTGTTGGAGATGAAGTGAGGCCTGTCTTGCAACATGGTGCATCTTTTGCATCACTGCTGCATCGGTTTCATGTGGCACGTTTTTTTTACAGCATGACACATCTTCCTAGATGCATCAATTTGTAATTTTGTCGCCACATAGCAAATCTTTTGCACCGCCACTGCGTCACAAAAGTGACGCACAGTGGCGCAAAAGAGGCATACACCTATCATAAATCTGTCCCTAGCATTTTAAATGATTAATTCAGGATAACGATAAGGTGTGGCCTATCCAGAGGTTTGTTTAAGGTGAGGCCTACCTACATTCATGGGGAAATGACTTAAAATGTCCTTAAGACACATGAAAGCGTTTTTTTAAAGCCTTTGCAGCATTTTTGGGTCACTTTTAACATGGCTATGTAACTCAAACAATCAAAATCTAAATTTGCCAAGCACAGGTGGGAGCATATTTACAAGGAATTTGCACCACGGGGAAAGGTCTTTTAATTTAAAATGGGAAAAATAATATCAGAGACACTCAAATGCCTTATAAAGAAGCAGACACCATTATGTCCTTGTCATAAATTTTAAAAGCATTCCTTTACCTCAAAAACGATTTTCAAGTCATAATTTGAAAACACTGCACATGGGGAAATGACTGAAAATGTCCTTAAGACACATGAAAGCGTTTTTTGATTGCCTTTGCAGCATTTTTGGGTCACTTTTAACATGGCTATGTAACTCAAACAATCAAAATCTAAATTTTCCAAGCACAGGTGCGAGCATATTTACAAGGAATTTGCACCACGGGGAAAGGTCTTACATTAAAATGGGAAAAATAACACCAGAGACACTCAAATGCCTTATAAAGAAGCATACACCATTATGTCCTTGTCATAAATTTTAAAAGCATTCCTTTTCCTCAAAAACGATTTTCAAGTCTTAATTTGAAAACACTGCACATGGGGAAATGACTGAAAATGTCCTTAAGACACATGAAAGCGTTTTTTGATTGCCTTTGCAGCATTTTTGGGTCACTTTTAACATGGCTATGTAACTCAAAGACTCAAAATCTAAATTTTCCAAGCACAGGTGCGAGCATATTTACAAGGAATTTGCACCACGGGGAAAGGTCTTACATTAAAATGGGAAAAATAACATCAGAGACACTCAAATGCCTTATAAAGAAGCATACACCATTATTTTCTTGTCATAAATTTTAAAAGCATTCCTTTTCCTCAAAAAAGATTTTCAAGTCATAATTTGAAAACACTGCACATGGGGAAATGACTGAAAATGTCCTTAAGACACATGAAAGCCTTTTTTTGATTGCCTTTGCAGCATTTTTGGATCACTTTTAACATGGCTATGTAACTCAAAGACTCAAAATCTAAATTTGCCAAGCACAGGTGGGAGCATATTTACAAGGAATTTGCACCACGGGGAAAGGTCTTACATTAAAATGGGAAAAATAACATCAGAGACACTCAAATGCCTTATAAAGAAGCAGACACCATTATGTCCTTGTCATAAATTTAAAATGCATTCCTTTTCCTCAAAAACGATTTTCAAGTCATAATTTCAAAACACTGCACATGGGGAAATGACTTAAAATGTCCTTAAGACACATGGAAGCGTTTTTTGATTGCCTTTGCAGCATTTTTGGGTCACTTTTAACATGGCTATGTAACTCAAACAATCAAAATCTAAATTTGCCAAGCACAGGTGGGAGCATATTTACAAGGAATTTGCACCACAGGGAAAGGTCTTACATTAAAATGGGAAAAATAACATCAGAGACACTCAAATGCCTTATAAAGAAGCAGACACCATTATGTCCTTGTCATAAATTTTAAAAGCATTCCTTTTCCTCAAAAACGATTTTCAAGTCATAATTTGAAAACACTGCACAGCTCCTATGCACAAAAACACCCTGTCAGTACTAATACTTCACATTTTCTCCAATTACAATTTCTCAAAGAAACATAATCTATTTGTAAAACACTTGAGACAAAGCAACATTTTAAAAACACAACTTTCTTCATAATTTTCTCCTTAAAGCACACTATTCTCTATCTAAATTAAATAAATCTTTTCTCACCTTAGCAAATACTTTATGAGTTTCAAAACAGTCTCAGAAATACACCAATTTGTCTTCAGCAGAACAAAGGGTATGCACTCCAGAGGCTGCAGCTATAGAAAGCACAGAAATGCTGTGATTCTTCACACATATCTCTCATGTCACCCAATCAAAACTCTTCCCTCACTTTTTTCAAATCAAAACCCTTCCCCCCTCTGCCCTCTCTGCCTTTTTTGCATAGCAACCACCTCCTGGAAGACCTCTGGTGTTTGCAAGTTCACACAACAATGTTTCAATTGAACTCTGAACTCTCAGTGCACCTGCATATCCAGTGCAATCTTTCATTTAATGATTTTTTATTGACCATTCAAAATACATCTTTCAAAGAACTCATCCATGCACCCTAACTTTCTGTTTTCAGCAATCAAAATCCACCAATCACTGTTACTGCTTCATTAACACAGAAACTCCACAGTTTTTTTCATTTTAAACTCTTTTTTTTTCAACTGCCATTTCATTGCCACACTTCATCTGACTGCAGCAGAACCTTCTCTCACCATGTTTTCTGTCTGGATTGTTGGACATAGTTACATCTATTGGGCTCAGAGGTATGCTGAGAACAGAAATTTACCTAACCTCAATTTACAAGATGTGGAAATTAAGTGGTTTGGCCACAGAGGATTAAAATGTCACCAATTGATACCATTGGTGAAAACCTTTATGCATTTGCCAAAACCTGACCTGTTAATTGTGCACTGTGGAGGTAATGATTTGGGCACTATGACTGGGGTAGGTCTGGAAATGCTTTTAAAGGACACCTTTGAGCAATTAATGGCACTTTTTCCTCAAACTGCCTTGGTATATTCAAATATATGCCAAAGACAGAAATGGAGGTGGTCGAACCAATTTTGTCCACAAATTGAGAAATCGAGGAAGCATGTAAACAAATCTGTTTCAGCTTACATGAGAGACCATGGAATGGGCTCCGTGTACAACAATAACTTGCGTTACTACATGCAAGATATCTACAGAGGAGATGGAGTTCACTTCTCAGATGAGGGCAACAGAATTTTCATTCTGAATTTAAGACTGTGCATTGGTACCTACTTATAAGTACCTAAATGTACCATAAACCCAAAAGCTCTTCTCAGAGCTACCCTACATCTGATCACTCACAATTATTATTTTACTCTAACATTTTTCACTAATTTTCAACAAAGTACGCTCCCGGGGCGCTACCCGGTACGCGAACCGGAAGCTAACCTCGCGAATTTTTTAAAAAAAATGGTTTTTTTTCGCACATATGGGCCTCCTCAGCCACCCTCAGAAAAACTAGGGGGTCAAGATAAGTCTACCGTGCCCCCTTCTACCCATTTTGAACATTATTTGCCCTCCATCTTGTATCTTAATTCGACCGAAACACAAAATGGTGGACTCCCGTAACGCTTCAGGTTCGCGTACCAGGGCGCTCGCCAGTTCGCGTACGGGGGCGCTCCCCGGGAAGCGCTCCATCAAAAAAGGTGGGAAAGTAATTTACAGAAAAACGACTGGAGACACTTTCACCAAATATAGATTAGCTCATACTACATACCAATCCCTACCATTTTCACAAATTTGATTGAAATTCCATTTAGCCATTTAGCCTGTAGACCTTTCTAAATACCGTGAGGTAAATTACTTCACAGAACACATCTGAAGTGTTGGAATTGACAACCAATGAAAATGTTACTTTCATTTTCTACTTTTTTTACCTGACATTTGATTCGTTATATACCTGAATATATTTAAAGGAAGAGAAGGGAACACAGCCATTTTGACTACTACTTCCTGGTGTACATTTCAATTGGATTTTCACTAATCACTTCAACTTCTTTGTAAAGGTAAGTTGTTATTTTAAAAACTGAAGTATATTGTGCACTATCAGTTAATATGGTAAACTTTTTCTGATAGTTATATACTATCCCTCTGTAGTAGTTATAGATTTAGATAGACTTCTCTGTTATAGTTATGGATGGAGTTAGGTTTCTCTTGTATAATTATGAATTTACTTACGTTAAATCACATACACTTTTTTATATTCCTACTTCCACTCTGATACTATACACTGCCCAAAGATAAATTCACTGATAAAAACTGCCTATCTAAAATTAATCCCAACAGTGCCCTATCTCTACTAATATATATTTTTTTTATCCAAATTTCAGGCAACATGGAAGGCGAACAGAAAGTTTCATTTCAAATTGTCCTGCAAGAGAGCAGTCAAGAATTAATTGATCCAAATTATATAGAATTTATGGATGAAACTTGGGACCAAGAACTACTGCAATGTGTGCAAGCAGTAGATGACCTCCTTCAAAATGAGGACATTTTACACACTCAGAGATTACAAGCTATGTTCAATGAAAATAACGACATTTCAGACAGTTAAATGTTAGAAATGTTATTAAATTTTGAAACACAATCACAATACATAATAATTGCTTAAAAAATAAAGAAATTAAACAATAATCAACAAAACCAACAATCAATTAACATACAGTATTTGAAAAGTCTATCATTCTTTTTTCCTTATAGTACGCTATGTGGGGCCCTTTTAAAGCCTCCACATCAAACCTAGGGGGTCAGGGAGGATCTACTATGCCCCCTTATGGTCATTTCCCCCTTTGTTTTGGCCTCCTCTTGTCTCTCGATCCTACCGAGAGACAAGATGGCGGCCGCTCCGGACTGTTTAGAATGTTGACAGACACCGGAGAGCCAATCAGCTTCGCTACGCGAAGTTCCGTTACGCGTCAAGTACGCGAACCGGAGCGCTGCCTGGAGCGCGCTTACAGATATATATCTTTTTTTGAACGTTAATTTCTCAAAATCAACTGGAGCACATATATTGAGACCTAGCAAAGGCACATCGGGCTAACAGTCCCTACAATTTTGCCAAGTTTCGTGCAAATCCATTCAGCCGTTCGGCCTAAAAGTGAGGCCAACCGCCCTATAGAAATTAACATGGGAAAAACACGTTTTGGGACCCCCCTTTTTCTCGGCCCCCCCTTGACGAACCCCCCCCAAATTTCCAGGGGCTGCTCAGAAACAAAATGTTCCATTTTCCTGAAAATTTCAGCCAATTCCGTCCACAAACGCCAAAGTTATTAGACATAGAATTTTCAAAAATCCCATAGGGAAAAAATCCTAACTATATATACCTACTGGCGACCGCCAGTAGGTAATATATATATAGATATATATATGCGCTCTGATACCCTATTGGGTCAAGTTCGAGCTATACAAAACACTGAATAAATAAATAAAAAATTAGAGGTTGCATCTTGGTTTCTAGATAGACCTCACCTCTTCCATTCCTTAGTGGGGCTATATATATATATATATTTATCATGGAGAACACTCCCAGCCTTCTTCCTTGGCAGAACCCCATTTGTTGTTGCTGTATTTTGCACTATGCAGCCTAGTGTTTGACGCTACCACCTTGGATTTAACATCTGTTATCCCACAGTCACCAGGATAAACGAAATGTGTACATTTCCTCAATAGGTCACTGAATTTCCAAATCACCTCTGAAATCTAAGACAGCCTATCATTAGTGTTCTACTATGGGGTAATTTTAAACATGAGAATTACATCTGATGCTTACCTCTGGTAATCCTGTTTCAATTTTCCCCACAGTTTCATTTGACTTTCAAAGGCATTCCAGCTGTGTCTCAAAAGCGCCCAAAAATGAATACAAGCATTAGAAATGCAATCGGGCTCGGATTTATTTGAGTTTGAGCTAATGGCATTGTAAATGCCAATGTATTGTTGCTATGTGTTATGGAGTGTGTTCATGTGGTGTGTACTGCCAGTGATCTCCTTGTGAGTGTGAGAATATTGCACCGTTACTGCCTGTGATGTCCTTCTTGTGAGTGTGAGAAGCTTGCACCTCTGCTGCCTGTGGTCTCCTTGTGAGTGTAAGAAGCTTGCACTGCTGCTGCCTGTGATGTCCTTCTTGTGAGTGTAAGAAGCTTGCACTGCTGCTGCCTGTGATGTCGTTCTTGTGAGTGTGAGAAGCTTGCACCGCTGCTGCTTGTGATGTCCTTCTTGTGAGTGGGAGAAGCTTGCACCTCAGCTGCCTGTGGTATCCTTGTGAGTGTAAGAAGCTTGCACAGCTGCTGCCTGTGATGTCCTTCGTGTGAGTGTGAGAAGCTTGCACCGCTGCTGCCTGTGAGTATGAGAAGATTGCATTGTGCATCTCTGTGCTGTGCCTGTTCTTTGTGAGGGACTCTTGCTCTGTTGCTGCTGCTGCCTTGGCACAGTACCTGCTGTGAGTGTGTAAGGGAAACTTGCACCACTGCTGCTTGTGATGTCGTTCTTGCGAGTGTGAGAAGCTTGCACCTCTGCTGCCTGTCGTCTCCTTGTGAGTGTAAGAAGCTTGCACTACTGCTGCCTGTGATGTCGTTCTTGTGAGTGTGAGAAGCTTGCACCGCTACTGCTTGTGACGTCCTTCTTGTGAGTGGGAGAAGCTTGCACCTCAGCTGCCTGTGGTCTCCTTGTGAGTGTAAGAAGCTTGCACAGCTGCTGCCTGTGATGTCCTTCTTGTGAGTGTGAGAAGCTTGCACCGCTGCTGCCTGTGGTCTCCTTGTGAGTGTAAGAAGCTTGCACTGCTGCTGCCTGTGATGTCGTTCTTGTGAGTGTGAGAAGCTTGCACCGCTGCTGTTTGTGATGTCCTTCTTGTGAGTGTGAGAAGCTTGCACCGCTGCTGTTTGTGATGTCCTTCTTGTGAGTGGGAGAAGCTTGCAACTCAGCTGCCTGTGGTCTCCTTGTGAGTGTAAGAAGCTTGCACAGCTGCTGCCTGTGATGTCCTTCATGTGAGTGTGAGAAGCTTGCACCGCTGCTGCCTGTGGTCTCCTTGTGAGTGTGAGAAGCTTGCACTGTGGCTGCCTGTGATGTCGTTCTTGTGAATGTGAGAAGCTTGCACCGCTGCTGTTTGTGATGTCCTTCTTGTGAGTGTGAGAAGCTTGCACCGCCGCTGTTTGTGATGTCCTTCTTGTGAGTGGGAGAAGCTTGCAACTCAGCTGCCTGTGGTCTCCTTGTGAGTGTAAGAAGCTTGCACAGCTGCGGCCTGTGATGTCCTACTCACTACTCTACTCTACTCACTACTCTGCACTCACTACTCTACTCACTACTCTACTCACTACTCTACTCAATACTCTACTCACTACTACACTCACTACTCACTACTACACTCACTACTCTACTCACTATACTCACTACTCTGCACTCACTACTCACTACTCTACTCACTACTCTACTCACTACTCTACTCACTACAAACTCACTACTCACTACTACACTCACTACTCTACTCACTATACTCACTACTCTGCACTCACTACTCACTACTCTACTCACTACTCACTACTCACTACTCACTACTCACTACTCACTACTCACTACTCACTACTCACTACTCTGCACTCACTACTCACCACTCTACTCACTACTCTACTCACTACTCTGCACTCACTACTCTACTCACTACTCTACTCACTACTCTACTCACTACTCTACTCACTACTCTACTCACTACTCACTACTCTACTCACTACTCTGCACTCACTACTCACTACTCTACTCACTACTCTACTCACTACTCACTACTCACTACTCTGCACTCACTACTCACCACTCTACTCACTACTCTACTCACTACTCTACTCACTACTCTGCACTCACTACTCACCACTCTACTCACTACTCTACTCACTACTCTACTCACTACTCTACTCACTACTCTACTC
The DNA here is from genome assembly GCF_964261635.1 of Lissotriton helveticus. NCBI lineage: Eukaryota > Metazoa > Chordata > Amphibia > Caudata > Salamandridae > Lissotriton > Lissotriton helveticus. Next base: position 1,351,170,212 of record NC_136059.1, on the reverse strand, counting down.
ACTACTCTACTCACTACTCACTACTCTACTCACTACTCTGCACTCACTACTCACTACTCTACTCACTACTCTACTCACTACTCTGCACTCACTACTCACCACTCTACTCACTACTCTACTCACTACTCTACTCACTACTCTGCACTCACTACTCTACTCACTACTCTACTCACTACTCTACTCACTACTCTGCACTCACTACTCACCACTCTACTCACTACTCTACTCACTACTCTACTCACTACTCTACTCACTACTCTGCACTCACTACTCTACTCACTACTCTACTCACTACTCTACTCACTACTCACTACTCTACTCACTACTCTACTCACTACTCACTACTCTACTCACTACTCTACTCACTATACTCACTACTCTACTCACTATACTCACTACTCTGCACTCACTACTCTACTCACTACTCTACTCACTACTCTACTCACTACTCACTACTCTGCACTCTCTACTCACTACTCTACTCACTACTCTGCACTCACTACTCTACTCACTACTCTACTCACTACTCTACTCACTACTCTACTCACTACTCTACTCACTACTCTACTCACTACTCTGCACTCACTACTCACCACTCTACTCACTACTCTACTCACTACTCACTACTCTACTCACTATACTCACTACTCTACTCACTACTCTACTCTACTCACTACTCTGCACTCACTACTCTACTCACTACTCTACTCACTACTCACTACTCTGCACTCTCTACTCACTACTCTACTCTCTACTCACTACTCACTACTCTGCACTCACTACTCACCACTCTACTCACTACTCTGCACTCACTACTCTACTCACTACTCTACTCACTACTCACTACTCTACTCACTATACTCACTACTCACTACTCTACTCACTACTCTACTCACTACTCACTACTCACTACTCTGCACTCTCTACTCACTACTCTACTCACTACTCTGCACTCACTACTCACCACTCTACTCACTACTCACTACTCTGCACTCACTACTCTACTCACTACTCACTACTACACTCACTACTCCACTCACTACTCTACTCACTCTACTCACTACTCTGCACTCACTACTCTACTCACTACTCTGCACTCTCTACTCACTACTCTACTCACTACTCACTACTCTACTCACTACTCTACTCACTACTCTGCACTCACTACTCACCACTCTACTCACTACTCTACTCACTACTCTACTCACTACTCTACTCACTACTCTACTAACTACTCTGCACTCACTACTCTACTCACTACTCTACTCACTACTCTGCACTCACTACTCACCACTCTACTAACTACTCTACTCACTACTCTACTCACTACTCTGCACTCACTACTCTACTCACTACTCAATACTCTACTCACTATACTCACTACTCTGCACTCACTACTCTACTCTACTCACTACTCACTACTCACTACTAACTACTCTACTCACTACTCTACTCACTACTCACTATTACACTCACTACTCACTACTCTACTCACTACTCTACTCACTACTCTACTCACTACTCACTACTCTACTCACTACTCTACTCACTACTCTGCACTCACTACTCACCACTCTACTCACTACTCTACTCACTACTCACCACTCACTACTCTACTCACTACTCTACTCACTACTCACTACTCTACACTCACTACTCTACACTCACTACTCACTACTCTACTCACTACTCACTACTCTGCACTCACTACTCTGTCTGGGTTAAGGGAGACCCTCGAGGCCCTGGTGTCACTGCACCTGCTGCACCCCTGGACACCCACAGCCACTGGTAGTAAAATACAGCACTGTCGGGGTTAAGGGAGACCCTCGAGGCCCCGGTGTCACTGCACCTGCTGCACCCCTGGACACCCACAGCCACTGGTAGTAAAATACAGCACTGTCGGCGTTAAGGGAGACCCTCGAGGCCCCGGTGTCACTGCACCTGCTGCACCCTCACAGCCACTGGTAGTAAAATACAGCACTGTCTGGATTAAGTGAGACCCTCGAGGCCCCGGTGTCACTGCACCTGCTGCACCCTCACAGCCACTGGTAGGAAAATACAGCACTGTCAGGGTAAAGTGAGGCCTGCTGCACCCCTGGACTTCCACCGCCACTGGTAGTAAAATACAGCACTGTCTGGGTTAAGGGAGACCCTCGAGGCCCCGGTGTCACTGCACCTGCTGCACCCCTGGACACCCACAGCCACTGGTAGTAAAATACAGCACTGTCAGGGTTCAGTGAGGCCCTCGAGGCCCCGGTGTCACTGCACCTGCTGCACCCCTGGACACCCACAGCCACTGGTAGTAAAATACAGCACTGTCAGGGTTAAGGGAGACCCTCGAGGCCCCGGTGTCACTGCACCTGCTGCACCCTCACAGCCACTGGTAGCAAAATACAGCACTGTCAGGGTAAAGTGAGGCCATCGAGGCCCCGGTGTCTCTGCACCTGCTGCACCCCTGGACACCCACTCACTACTCACTACTCTGCACTCACTACCCACTACTCTGCACTCACTACTCACTACTCTGCACTCACTACTCTGCACTCACTACTCTGCACTCACTACTCACTACTCTGCACTCACTACTCTGTGATCACTACTCTGCACTCACTACTCACTACTCTGCACTCACCACTCACTACTCTGCACTCACTACTCTGCACTCACTACTCATTACTCTGCACTCACTACTCTGCACTCACTACTCTGCACTCACTACTCACTACTATGCCCTCACTACTCTGCCCTCACTACTCACTACTCACTACTCTGCACTCACTACTCTGCACTCACTACTCACTACTCTGCACTCACTACTCTGCACTCACTACTCTGCACTCACTACTCACTACTCTGCACTCACTACTCACTACTCTGCACTCACTACTCACTACTCTGCACTCACTACTCTGCACTCACTACTCTGTACTCACTACTCTGTGGGATGTACGGACTACTTTACAGAGGGTGTTGTGGTTTCTCTCAGCAAGGATTTCTTTGCTAATTAATTGGCAAATAGTGAATTAGGAACCGCATTGTTACATTTTCAAACACTAATTAAAGACTACTTTGCAAAGAGGGCCGACATAAAGCAGTTTCGTCAGTCAGCTGCTGCCAATGCAGTTTGCAGAATGTTGCTGCAGTGTGCATCGGGAGCAATCAGCTGTTGAGCACGTTATGCAGGCTTCAACAATAGGCATATTGTGCATTCGTTGCTAGTAGGGAGGCAGACTGCTCATGTGCGCCCCCTAGCAGGTTGTCGATGCACGCTACATTTAGAGAGAGCACACTCAAATGGCATGATGTCCTCGATCATGACGACAGCAAACCGAGGCAAGCTGCCGAGGCGTTGTAAGGCATAGGCAAAATGGACACTTGCCCTGGGCCCCCAGTTATGAATCCCCCCTCTGGGATGATGATCGATCTCTCTCTTTCTTTCTCTCTCTCTCTTGCTCTCTCTCTCTTGCTCTCTCGCTCTCTGTTTATTTCTCTCAACTTCTCTCCTGCTCTAGTGGAATCTTTAGGATTTTTGGGACCTATGGCAATGCATATAACATCAGTTTTTATGTGATTCCATTTCTGAAAGTTGAAAATAGTTGATTTTTTTTTATCATTCTACTCATTTCAGTTTGCACCAAATGAGTCCTAAATTCAACATTGTTCCGAACAGAGCGCCTCAAAATATAACTTAGTTGCCCAGGGCTACAAAAACCCCGGAGATGACGCTGAGCAGCATACATATTAAACATATATATCGTGGACACCTACCACTGAATTGACGCTCTGGGACAGACAGTGTTATTGAGCTCTGCTGTGGGCGTTAACTCCCGATAATTGCTCCCTTGCACCCAGAACGAAAGGCGAAGGCGAGTGATGGGCGTGCAAGTCTATTAGTGTTATGTCCAGCAGACTCTGAGCTGTGAGGGTCACAACAATCGTTCTGTTCATTGCCACACGGCACACATTCCCACTGCCTTGTCTGCATAATGTCCCTGCTCTGCACTTCCGCGCCCCAGGAATGCCCCTTATACATGCAGGCAACAGTTAATGCACGCATTTCATAGGTCTTTGATTGGCCCAGCCAGTCACGCAGTCCATCAGGGGTGCAAACGGATGTTTTCCCTTAGCTCAATAACAGCCTGGGGTAGGATTAAAGTCTAACACAGCCCTAACTCGAAGTCAGCCTCTAAACTACCGGCAGCACATTCCCCTGTTACTGCCCCCCTACCCACTGAGCTATTGCAGCTTAGTACAGTTGGATGTCTTTCTCTGGTGTGTGATTTCATTCTGCAGCTATAGATAAAGGGCAGTAGGCAGCATGCAGATTTTTATTAGGATCCTAACCTTTTTACTTCTGAAAATATGCAAATGAATGCAGATTTATGCTGGGGGCGGAGGGGAATCTGGGTAGAGGCTGAACATGTACAAGAGGGCCAAAAGAGACACACTGTGTCGTTTGAAGGTCAAACTATGTGAACTAGAGCATAAGGACCAGCGAGGAGGAATGGATTAAACACATTCTTTTATTTCGAATGCAACATCTAGTAAAACGTAAACCTACTTGCAAGGACATGTTCACCTCTTTAATCATCTTGAGGTTGAATGTGGACTTTACTAGTTATACATTAATCGTTCCTTTTCAAAGCAGCACTTAAGAACAAGGTTACACGACGCCCGCCCGGAGGCGGCATCTGCACTGCAGAATGGTGAACGCGCACACAGCATCTGGATTCCATTACAGCACCTCCCTGACAGCTCCTAATTGATATTTATGACGGCCGTGCGCGAAACCGCCGAAAATATGCCAACATGGCCGCCTAATGCCCTATGGCATCAAGACTACTACAAAAACAGCACCGCGACGACCAATCAACATTCAGATAAGAAAAAACTAAGGAATGTGTCTTTCCCGGACCCCTAAAGAAACTATTTTTTTTTATAACATAAGAGCTCGGAGCTCCGCCTCCCCTGCTGACGCAGGGTTTGACGTAGGCCGAGCCCTAATCTGCTGATTGGGGCCTTTCGTTTTTTGAGGCAATAACCCCTTCGTACTCTCGTCAACATTAATGGTGTGGTTATAGTAGGTATGTTAGTCGAAGACTCTTCTCATTCACATAGTTAGCCATGCTATCCCAGTGGGGCCCAGTAGCGGAACAAACGCTAGATTGGAATGCAGCCCGAGTAATTACCAGTGGCTGAGAATAATTCCAGCATTCCATCCATCCTTTTTTAGGATACTTTAGTGTGTCCCCCTAAGTGGGATGGGAAACGGCCTTTACAATATGGGCTGAGTCTTGCATGTCGTTTCCAAACAAGCTTAACAACGCTTGCCTGAACTACACATCTGTCTTAACCACACATATGAGTGGTTTAGACAGATATCAGTCTAGTGTCCAGGTGGGCGGAGAGAGGAAGATGAAGCATCGGAACAGGAAGCTCTGGACGCGGACAGGTAAGTGGGGCTGGGGGGCTAGTTTTTAGGGGTGTGGGTCGGTTTTAGGGCTCAGGGTGGGCTCGTTTTCACAATGGTGAAGGGTTTTAGAGCTCAAGTCAGTGGGAGGGTCGGGGTAGTTGTAAGGGCAGGGCTTTAAGAGGTTTTAGGGAAGGGCGGTTTTAGGGTTCAGGGCAGAGGGGGTCGGGCAGTCTTTCTAAGGCAGTGTATTATGGCTCAGGGTGGGGGGTGTGGGTCAGAATAGGTTTAAAGGCTGGGTCCAAGTTTGGGGAGAAATGTTAGGGGTGGGATTCTGTTTTAAGTCTTAGGGTGGGGTATTTTTTCAAAAGGAGCAGAGGAAAGGGTAGGGGTAGTTTTAAGGGCAGCACAGGGGTACGTTTTAGGGCTCTGGGCGGAGGGGGGCTGGGGTCAGGGTATTTTTTGGTAGGGGGCAGGGGAAGGGGTAGTTTGAAAACAGGGTGGGTCAGTATTAGGGCTCATGGTGGAGGGGGCAGGGTAGGGGGATAGGATTTTAGGGCTTAGGGTGGGGAAGGGGGATCGGGGAAGTGGTAACTTATCATGCATATCCCTTTAGCAAACATGCCTTTACCATGAAAATCGTGGTAAAGGCATGCTTGGGAAAGGAATGCGTGGTTAGGACACATTCATTGTTGGGACCACGTTGTAGAGGCACACGTGATTCAGCCATGCATGCTTTTGTCTCACAACCAAGTGGGATGGGAATGCCCAGGCATGGGTGCCGTGCACACTGTGTCACTGGAACCCAGTTGTACCCGGCTGATGAGCCCATAACTATGGCGAAACCAGAACTGGGTTGCCTGTGTTCCAGTTCAGGGAGGACCTGGCTTGGCAGTTCGGACTGCATTGTTAGAATTGGAACAGGGTCGAGACTGATTTCTATAAATCCGGGTCCAAACTGAGGTAACACTGTTTGCAAAATAATGCTGGATTTTTTTTATATGTAATTATTTTTGAGGGGGAATGGAATAAGTAATTAGCAGTAGCTAAAAATAATTCAAGCATTTCATCCATCCCTTTTGTTTACTTTAGTGTCACTCTGAGTGGGACGAGTATGTCCAGCATTGGGTCCGTGCACACTGTCACTGGAACCAAGCTGTACCTGGCAGATTAGCCCATAACTAGGGCGAAACCGGTCCTGGGTTGCTTGTGTTCCGGTTCAGATAGGACCTGGTTTGGCAGTTTGGGCTTTACTGGTCGGACTGAAGCAGGGTCAAGACTGATTTGCATATAGCTGGGTCTAAACGGAGATAACACGGTGTGGAAAATAACAATGGGTTGGGACGTGGCCCGCGTAATTACCAGTGGCTGAAATTAATTCAAGCATTCCATCCATTTTTTTTTTGTATATTTCAGTAGCAGAACAAAGTCATCAACAGACGTTATTTCAGAGAAAAAATACTTTTCATCCTTTTTATCCACAATTAACAATCCACAATGATGTTATGACACCTTTACCTCAGCTATTAGTTTTAGTTATTTAGGTCGACTAACTTAGTACCCGATGTAGGTAATAGGGAAATACCGATTCCTATATACCGAATTTTACCGATTCGGTATTTAGAAATCGGTATTTCAGATTTAGGTAAGAATTTGTTTAAAAATACAGAATTCTTAATATTCATTATTACCAAAACGGCTATTGAGATTCATTAATAATGAATACCTACCCATTCATTCCTAAGGGCTTGGAGGCCCTTAGGAATGAATGTGAAGACATTCGGTATCACTGATTAGGTATTACCGAATCGGTAATACCGGGAGGTATTGGAAGGGTGCCAGGGTGTCCACAGGACACCCTGTTGCACCCCTTAAATGTGCATGTGTGCATATGTGGCACACATGCGTGCCCTAAGGGCATGGATGTGTGCCACATGGCACACTTTAAAAAGCAAAAAAGTGCTTTTTGAAAGGAAATCGCTACTTACCACCAACTTGAAGTTGGTTGGAAATAGCGATTCCTTAAGGCTGAGGTGCACTGTTTTAAGTGCTACCTACATTGCATTTAAGGAATCGGTATTACTTATTCCTTAAATGCAAGGCCAATAAGGAATTGATATTTACCGATTCCTTCCCTACATCCCACATGGCTAAATACCGGTCGGTAACGGTGAAATTTAACGAATTCCACCGTTACCGACCGGTATTTGCCCACCTACATCTGGCCCTTAGAATCCAGAGCTTAGTATTGTTATATTTTTCCTCTGATCCATGATATTGCTTTTAATCACTTTAGGGTTGTGTTTAGAAGGTCACCATACTGCTTTCTCAGTGATGCTTAGATCTTTAAGTGCTATTATGTCAGCAGCTGGAGGCTGAATATTTGTAATCTTGTAGTCTTCCATCAATATTGCTCCAAAAAAGGGAGCTTGAAGTTTATAATTTTTTGTTTTAACCATTTGCTACCTATTAGAGGTGTTACACAAAGTAGGATGCATGCAAACGATACGTGCAGTCAAAGAATGCACTGAGGTACAGCTGGGAGAACTAGTAGGATGAGGGATAGTAGTGCAGACAGATTCGGGCCACTGCAACCTCAGTTTACCTTTACAGCTTGAACAGCCCCTGGCTTAAGAGGGATCTCTCTCCTGCCCGATAGGTTCTGTATTCACTGGTGTCAAGACTCCTGCAACGGGACTTACATTGTTACATAGCCATAACCGGCAGATGTGCCAAACCTGGACTAATGGCATGGCCCTAATCCTCAGCCAGACAGCCCAATGGAAACTTGCTTGGCACAAGCTTTGTTGGTGTGCTGCAGCAGCGCCCTTTTGCTTTTTATACGATTAGGCGTCGCTGAACATCTGTAGAGTACTGCCGTGCCCTGCCCTTCAACTCAAGGCAGCATAGTTCCCTTAGCAAAGACCTTTGGGTGAGTACTGCACTCTGTAATAGAATATGTTAGCAGATGATTAGCTTCTATACAATTTTTAGGGTCATGCCAGTGCACCTTCAGGTTTGTGTGGATGAGGGCTGGTAAAAGAAATGGTATGGTTTCCGGCAATATACTGTGATCCCGAACAGGTGAGGACACCACAGGTCACGGCTTCTGTAATAAAGACCATCAGAAGGCCGCTGCAATAGAAAAGAACAGCAGAGGAACAGTTCTCTTTATTTTCTATCAATTCATTAATTTTAATACTCTGGGCCTTCTTTTAGTAACAAAATGTGGAGGAATTCTAATAATGGTCAGAAAATATACTTCACCATTTGAAATTTACAGTGGAACTTTTTCTCAGATTTTCTTCTGTGTTTTCATATTCCCTCCCCCATCTGCCGGCAGAATATATTCTTAGAGTGATGCCCTAATGCAAAGTTGATTGGTAATCGAAACTCCTTCAAATTAATTCCAGAGGAGAATGATAAATCCAGACACTATTCAACAGACCGAAGAGGTTGTATGACAGAGGCAAACATGGCTAAACCACGAGTGCCTCTAAAATGCAGCCCGAACCACAACTGCGTCTTAACCATGCAATCCTTTTCCACGCATGCCTTTACCATGTAATTTCGTTGTAAAGGTATGATTGGTAAGGGGAAATGCATGGTGAAGATCGCCATTACCCTGACTCTCCTCCTTATCCTAAATCCTAAAATTCAATCATCCTACCTCGCCGTCCCCGTCCTGAGGCCTAACACCTATATCACCCTGCCCTTAAAACTACACCTTGCCCTCCCCACGCTCTGAGGCTGAAACCCTGCCACCTTTAACAAAAAACTACCTCGCCCCCCCCATCCTGAGCCTAAGTGCACTAAATTATTAAAAAAGACATTTCTTTCATCCAAGTTTTTTTTTGGTAGAGTCAAGTAATTGTTTAGTGTTTCAGAGGATTTGATAGGACGCACTACTGATTTGTTCATTCTCCTGCATTTAGATAAAGGAATAAAAGGCTAAAAAGAAGTGGATTCAGTTCAGAGGACTCAGCATTTTATAGTTTTTCTAAACAACCACATTTTCCTGTTCAAACGGGTCGTAAACTTGTCAATAAACTGAGCATGTACAATGATTCCTAGCAGAAATTAAATTGTTAGGGAGTAGGTTAAGCAGAAGTGGTACAACAGGAGGCTCAAGGGACAGACAGACAGACAAAAAAGCCACCCCACTGCTCACTCTAAATAGGGCAAGTGGCCTGATTGCTTCATTCCGATGGCCCTTACTCCACTGGGCCCATGGAATCTGTTTTGTGTCAGCAGGAGTACCGCTGTTGTAAAACTGTCTGTTTGACTCAGAAGTGAGCATGAGAACCTAGGGGCAGTCCCTCAAGGTTATCCTTCACTTGCTTCAGTTTTACAGCTTCTTTTCTTTATTCAGGGACTTTCCAACAACAGCCTCATTAGTTGAGACTGTCAGTTTTAGAAGAATTTTTGCTAAGACTTGTGCTCCATATATATTTATAGATATATGCGCTCTGTTACCCTATTGGGTCAAGTTCGAGCTATACAAAACACTGAATAAATAAATAAAAAATTAGAGGTTGCATCTTGGTTTCTAGATAGACCTGACCTCTTCCATTCCTTAGTGGGGATATATATATATATATATATATATATATATATATATATATATATATATATATATGAACACTCCCAGCCTTCTTCCTTGACAGAACCCCATTTGTTGTTGCTGTATTTTGCACTATGCAGCCTAGTGTTTACGCTACCACCTTGGATTTAACATCTGTTATCCCACAGTCACCAGGATAAACTAAATGTGTACATTTCCTCAACAGGTCACTGAATTTCCAAATCACCTCTGAAATCTAAGACAGCCTATCATTAGTGTTGTACTATGGGGCAATTTTAAACATGAGAAATTACATCGGATGCGTACCTCTGGTAATCCTGTTTCAATTTTCCCCACAGTTTCATTTGACTTTCAAAGGCATTCCCGCTGTGTCTCAAAAGCGCCCAAAAATGAATATAAAAAGGAGAGCATCAAGCAGGACAGATAAATACATCATCCTAATCTGCTGATTGGGGCTTTTCGTTTTTTGAGGCAATAACCCCTTCGTACTCTCGTCAACATTAATGGTGTGGTTATAGTAGGTATGTTAGTTGAAGACTCTTCTCATTCCCATAGTTAGCCATATTATCCCAGTGGGGCCCAGTAGCGGAACAAACGCTAGATTGGAATGCAGCCCGAGTAATTACCAGTGGCTGAGAATAATTCCAGCATTCCATCCATCCCTTTTTTGGATACTTTAGTGTGTCCCCCTAAGTGGGATGGGAAACGGCCTTTACAATATGAGCTGAGCCTTGCATGTCGTTTCCCAGCAAGCTTAACAACGCTTGCCTGAACTACACATCTGCCTAAACCACGCATATGAGTGGTTTAGGCAGATATAAGTCTAGTGTCCAGGTGGGCGGGGAGAGGAAGATGGAGCGTCGGAACAGGAAGCTCTGGACGCGGACGGATTGGTGTCACTATATCGCGGATTATTACAACGCATTCCGTTACATCGGAATTTTTACAACGCAGGATCTATTACATCGGATGCCATTACAACGCATGGCATTACATCGCAGATGCTATTACAACGCATGGCATTACATCGTAAGTATAGGTAAGTATACTTTTTAAAAAAAATGTAATTAATTTAATTTAATTAATTTAATTAATTTAATTTAATTAAAATACATTTTAAAATAGTAATTAATTTAATTTAATAAATTTAAATCTATTTATTTAATGTAATTTTAATAAAAATTGTAATTAATTTTAATTAATTAATATAATGAAATTTTTTTAATTTAAATATGTTTAAAATTGTAATGAAATTAAATTAATTAAAATAATTTTTTTAATTTAATTAATTTAATTAAAAATGTAATTAATATAATATAATTAATTTAATTTAATAAATATATTTTAATTAATTTATAAATGGTAAATATAATTTATTCAGCCCTAATCACAAACCCAACCCTGAACCCTAAAAACACCCCTGTACCCCAAAACCCAAACCCTACCCTGAAACCTAAAAACACCCCTGTACCCCAAAACCCAAACCCTACCCTGAAACCTAAAAACACCCCTGTACCCCAAACCCAAACCCTACCCTGAAACCTAAAAACACCCCTGTACCCCAAACCCAAACCCTACCCTGAAACCTAAAAACACCCCTGTACCCCAAAACCCAAACCCTAAAACCTAAAAACACCCCTGTACCTCAAAACCCAAACCCTACCCTGAAACCTAAAAACACCCCTGTACCCCAAAACCCAAACCCTACCCTGAAACCTAAAAACACCCCTGTATCCCAAAACCCAAACCCTACCCTGAAACCTAAAAACACCCCTGTACCCCAAAACCCAAACCCTACCCTGAAACCTAAAAACACCCCTGTACCCTAAAACCCAAACCCTACCCTGAAACCTAAAAACACCCCTGTACCCCAAAACCCAAACCCTACCCTGAAACCTAAAAACACCCCTGTACCCCAAAACCCAAACCCTACCCTGAAACCTAAAAACACCCCTGTACCCCAAAACCCAAACCCTACCCTGAAACCTAAAAACACCCCTGTACCCCAAAACCCAAACCCTACCCTGAAACCTAAAAACACCCCTGTACCTCAAAACCCAAACCCTACCCTGAAACCTAAAAACACCCTTGTACCCCAAAACCCAAACCCTACCCTGTAACCTAAAAACACCCCTATACCCCAAAACCCAAACCTAGCCCTGAAACCTAAAAACACCCCTGTACCCCAAAACCCAAACCCTGCCCTAAAACCAAAAAATACCCAAACACCCCAAAACATATACCTCAGTACACCAAAACATATACTCCTATACTCATACTTATTAAAAAAATTATTTAAATTAATAAATTTAATTTATAATATTTTAAAACATAAATAAATATTTTTATTTATTTTTATTTATAATTAATAATAATTAAATCAATTATATAATATTAAATAAAATAAAAAAAAATTATATACTTACCAATACTTACGATGTAATGGTATGCGTTGTAATAGCATATGCGATGTAATGCCATGCGTTGTAATGGCATCCGATGTAATGGATCCTGCGTTGTAATAGCTGCGTTGTAACAGCATTACGACGTAAAAGTTGCGTTGTAAGTGTGCATCACCGACGCGGACAGGTAAGTGGGGCTGGGACTGGGTGGCTAGTTTTTAGGGGTGTGGGTCGGTTTTAGGGCTCAGGGTGGGGTCGTTTTCACAATGTGGAAGGGTTTTAGTGGGAGGGTCAGGGTAGTTGTAAGGGTAGGGCTTGGGGAAGTTTTAGGGGTGGGCGGTTTTACGGTTCAGGGCAGAGGGGGTCGGGCAGTCTTTTTAAGGCAGTGTATTATGGCTCAGGGTGGGGGGTGTGGGTCAGAATAGGTTTAAAGGCTGGGTCCAGGTTTGGGGAGAAATTTTAGGGGTGGGATTCTGTTTTAAGTCTTAGGGTGGGGTATTTTTTCAAAAGGAGCTGAGGAAAGGGTAGGGGTAGTTTTAAGGGGAGCACAGGGGTACGTTTTAGGGCTCTGGGCGGAGGGGGGCTGGGGTCGGGGTAGTTTTTGGTAGGGGGCAGGGGAAGGGGTAGTTTGAAGAACATGGTGGGTCACTATTAGGGCTCATGGTGGGGGGGCGGAGTAGGGGGATAGGATTTTAGGGCTTAGGGTAGGAAGGGGGGATCGGGGAAGTGGTAATTTATCATGCATACCCCTTTAGCAAATATGCCTTTACCATGAAAATCGTGGTAAAGGCATTCTTGGGAAACAAATGCGTGGTTAGGACACATTCATTGTTGAGACCACGTTGTAGAGGCACACGTGATTCAGCCATGCATGCTTCTGTCACACAACCAAGTGGGATGGGAATGCCCAGACATATGTCCCGTGCACACTGTGTCACTGGAACCCAGTTGTACCCGGCTGATGAGCCCATAACTATGGCGAAACCAGAACTGGGTTGCGTGTGTTCCAGTTCAGGGAGGACCTGGCTTGGCAGTTCGGACTGGATTGTTAGAATTGGAACAGGGTCGAGACGGATTTCTATAAATCCGGGTCCAAACTGAGGTAACACTGTTTGCAAAATAATGCTGGATTTTGTTTTTTTTATATGTAATTATTTTTGAGGGGGAATGGAATAAGTAATTAGCAGTAGCTATAATTCAAGCATTTCATCCATCCCTTTTGTTTACTTTAGTGTCACTCTGAGTGGGACCAGTATCCCCAGCATTGGGTCCGTGCACACTGTCACTGGAACCAAGCTGTACCTGGCAGATTAGCCCATGTAATGTGTATACTTGTAAAGCGCACTGTTGCCAGCCGGCGTCCTGGCGCTGTATACCGCTGGGGAACCCGTCCTGGCTTTCCCTGTGGGATGGTCCCTGCTGGGAATCCCCAAGGTGGAGCCAGGCATCCCGGCGTTGATGGGGCCGTTGTGGAGATTAGGCAAGCTAATGCCCAGAGTTGCCGAGTGCGACCCCTGGTTAGAGTAGGCACCGAGGCGAGAATTATCGAGTTCACTGACCCTGGTCCACGACCCTGCCGCGTCGGGAATCGAACCCTGGTCCCGGGCCGACTTCTGCTTCCGGGTCTGCCGCCTCTAACCAGTGAGCCACACCAATCCACTAGCCCATAGCTAGGGCGAAACCGGTCCTGGGTTGCTTGTGTTTCGGTTCAGATAGGACCTGGTTTGGCAGTTCGCGCTTTACTGGTCTGACTGGAGCAGGGTCAAGACCGATTTGCATATAGCTGGGTCCAAACTGAGGTAACACGGTGTGGAAAATAACAATGGGTTGGGATGTGGCCCACGTAATTACCAGTGGCTGAAATTAATTCAAGCATTCCATCCATTCGTTTTTTTGTATATTTCAGTAGCAGAACAAAGTCATCAGCAGATGTTATTTCAGAGAAAAAATACTTACCCTCCATTTTCTCCACAGTTAACAATCCACAATGATGTTATGACACCTTTACCTCAGCTATTAGTTTTAGCCATTTAGGTCGACTAACTTACGACCCAATGTAGGCAATAGGGAAAACCGATTCCTATATACTGAATTTTACCGTTTCGGTATTTAGAAATCGGTATTTCAGATGTAGGTTTGAATTTGTTAAAAAATACCGAATTCTTAATATTCATTATTACCAAATCGGTAATTGAGATTCGGTAATACCGAATACCTACCCATTCATTCCTATGGGCTTGGAGGCCCTTAGGAATGAATGTGAAGACATTTGGTATTACCGAATCGGTAATACCGGGAGGTATTGGAAGGGTGCCAGGGTGTCTAAAGGACACCCTGTTGCACCCCTTAAATGTGCATGTGTGCACATGTGGCACACATGCATGCCCTAAGCTCATGGATGTGTGCCACATCGCACACTTCAAAAAGCAAAAAATTGCTTTTTGAAAGGAAATCGCTACTTACCACCAACTTGAAGTTGGTGGGAAATAGCGATTCCTTAAGGCTGAGGTGCACTGTTTTAAGTGCTACCTACATTGCATTTAAGGAATCGGTATTACTGATTCCTTAAATGCAAGGCCAATAAGGAATCGATATTTACCGATTCCTTATTACCGATTCCTTCCCTACATCCCACATGGCTAAATACCGGTGAGTAACTGTGAAATTTAACGAATTTCACCATTACCGACCGGTATTTGCCCACCTACATCTGGCCCTTAGAATCCAGCGCTTAGTATTGTTATATTGTTCCTCTGACCCATGATATTGCTTTTAATCACTTTAGGGTTGTGTTTAGGGGGGTCACCGCACTGCTTTCTCAGTGATGCTTAGATCTTTAAGTGCTATTACATCAGCAGCTGGAGGCTGAATATTTGTAATATTTGCAATCTTTGCATCTCTCAGGTCTTCCATCAATATTGCTCCAGAAAAAGGGAGCTTGAAGTTTATAATTTTTTGTTTTAACCATTTGCTACCTATTAGAGGTGTTACACAAAGTAGGATGCATGCACACCATACGTGCAGTCAAAGAATGCACTGAGGTACAGCTGGGAGAACTAGTAGGATGAGGGATAGTAGTGCAGACAGATTCGGGCCACTGCAACCTCAGTTTACCTTTACAGCTTGAACAGCCCCTGGCTTAAGAGGGATCTCTCTCCTGCCCGATAGGTTCTGTATTCACTGGTGTCAAGACTCCTGCAACGGGACTTACATTGTTACATAGCCATAACCGGCAGATGTGCCAAACCTGGACTAATGGCATGGCCCTAATCCTCAGCCAGACAGCCCAATGGAAACTTGCTTGGCACAAGCTTTGTTGGTGTGCTGCAGCAGCGCCCTTTTGCTTTTTATACGATTAGGCGTCGCTGAACATCTGTAGAGTACTGCCGTGCCCTTCAACTCAAGGCAGCATAGTTCCCTTAGCAAAGACCTTTGGGTGAGTACTGCACTCTGTAATAGAATATATTAGCAGATGATTAGCTTCTATACTATTTTAGGGTCATGCCAGTGCACCTTCAGCTTTGTGTGGATCAGGGCTGGTAAAAGAAATGGTATGGTTTCCGGCAATATACTGCGATCCCGAACAGGTGAGGACACCACAGTCCACAGCTTCTGTAATGAAGACCATCAGAAGGCCGCTGCAATAGAAAAGAACAGCAGAGGAACAGTTCTCTTTATTTTCTATCAATTCATTAATTTTAATACTCTGGGCCTTCTTTTAGTAACAAAATGTGGAGGAGTTCTATTAATGGTCAGAAAATATACTTCACCATTTAAAATTTACAGTGGAACTTTTTCTCAGATTTTCTTCTGTGTTTCATATACTCTCCCCATCTGCCGGCAGAATATATTCTTAGAGTGATGCCCTAATTCAAAGTTCATTAGTAATGGCAACTCCTTCAAATTCCAGAGGAGAATGATAAATCCAGACACTATTCAATAGACCGAAGAGGTTGTATGACAGAGGCAAACATGGCTAAACCACAAGTGCCTCTACAATGCAGCCCGAACCACAACTGCGTCTTAACCATGCAATCCTTTTCCACGCATGCCTTTACCATGTAATTTTGTTGTAAAGGTATGATCGGTAAGGGGAAATGCATGGTGAAGATTGCCATTAAGAGCAGGTGATCGCTTGCACCTGGGCTCCATTGGCGGCGGCTACTACTTTTGCCCATTCAAAGCTGCTCGGTAATTTCGGTCAATGGCAGGGATTTCTTCTGTCTTCGTGACTCTCGCCTAGAGGTTTTTGTCCTGCAATCTTGTCCGCTGCTACAGGAGTAGCTTTGCTGTTCTTTTCTGCCCGTGAATCATCCCCGAGGAGAAGACCACCTGCGTGGCCGCAGAGGAGGTGAGAGGCGCGGCCCCGGGACTGCGAGGACCAGCATTCACCACCAGCAGCTGGGTCCTCTTCCCGCGTGAGCCGCGCCCCCTCCCAGTGCCCGCCTCCAGCTGACTCTATTTCACCTCGAGCGGCTCCCGCGTGCCTAGAGGTTTTTGTCCTGCAATCTTGTCCGCTGCTACAGGAGTAGCTTTGCTGTTCTTTTCTGCCCGTGAATCATCCCCGAGGAGAAGACCACCTGCGTGGCCGCAGAGGAGGTGAGAGGCGCGGCCCCGGGACTGCGAGGACCAGCATTCACCACCAGCAGCTGGGTCCTCTTCCCGCGTGAGCCGCGCCCCCTCCCAGTGCCCGCCTCTACTCTCCTAAATTGAATTTAAACAAGACCTTCAACGCGCATCGCGGGACGCGCGCGGGGCGAAGCCCGGGCCAAGGGCGGGCCCGTTTAAGCCCGTTCAAGACTGAGCAAGACTGGACTGGGCCTATTCCCTTACATTTACTTCCTGGCATCCCTTTGTATTTTAGTAGCTTTTTACCAGATAAGTTTTATTTGCGCTTTTTAACTTGATTTTATAGCTAAATCATGTCTACAAGGGGAAGCAGGAGCAAGACGGCTCAGGGGCTGGGCCAGATTACTGGTCCAATTGATCAATATATTACCAAAGCTAATGAAGCAATCAACCAGGGGATTGTACTGCTAGAAAGACGTGTCTCGCAGGACCTTGCTGCTGCACGAAGGTCCTCAATGGGCCTTTTGGCCCTAGCCACAACACCTATTCAGACGGGTGTAAGTGCCCCATTACTCCATGAAGCCCGTGCTGACATACACACCATCCCAAGGAGCGTTGACCTATCTGCCACACGTCTCTCATTGAGCGTAGATACTATGGAAGACCTGGAGAAATCACCGATTATGGTGATAAGCCCCACCCAATCGGTCCCGCAAACCTTAGCAGATCTTCCGAATATAACGGATAAGGGGATAAGGGAGGGAGCAATCCCTAAACAAAACGGCGCTAGGCCAATAGACAAATATAAACAACACTGCCCTCCAAAGCAGAAAAGACCCAGAAAATCTCCCCTTGTATCTCCAAGAAATAACTCCTTAAACTCCTCACTTGTAGATGCAGATGATCTCCCTGCAGCAGCTGCACTTACGGATGCTGATGAGAGGGGGCTTGTTGCTAGCAATAAAAACAACTCTGACTTAAATGCGCAATTGCTAGCCACCATTAAGGATCTAATAAAGACCCAATTACTTCCAATTGAACGATCCTTAATGAACATCGAGAAACAAATTGCCAGGCTTACCAACCATTCAAGCCACCTAAACCATGCTAATAGTATCACTGCACATAATAATCTAGCTCCTACTAATGTGAACACCAACAAGGCAACTACCGTACAGAAACCTTTAGTTTCATTATCAACACCTAAAACCCCTACGATCCCTACTAACTTGCAAGTTAATCTAAAAGAGGCTAAGGGTATCACACGGCAAGTACAGGGGAAGACTGGAGTACCCGTTGACTTAAATAAAACTAAACCTAAGTCTTTCCCTCCCAAGACCCCAGATATACAACAGGGAGGTGATACCACCAAAAAAACAGTAAGACCTAAGAGGCCCATTCACCTTCCCCCAGAGGCAAGCCCCTTTACTGTGATCCTTACGGGGGTTCCAGAACTCGGGGAAAACACGAGAGAATCTACCTGGTCTTTAACGAATAAAGTAAAGCAATGGCTTAGTATCAATAGACCCCTTCCCCCTAACTGTAATAGTAGATTCTCCATGGTACGTAGGGTCTCCTGGATCGGGGACACAAGAAAAAGAACACAGGGGGACTGTGTCATCATAAACTTTGATGACCCAGGTACGGTAAGATATATATGTTCTTGGACAACCTTGGAAAAAAGGGAGGTATAGATGCCAATCGTCTGTCCTTCTTTTATCCTCCAAGGTTCTCCCATGAACAAGATCACCCCTTTAGTTGGAATCCATCTCCTGGGTGGAGTTGGTCCCAAACAGACACACGCAGTAGGAGACGGGAATGGGAACCCTACTCTTGGAACTCCAGGAGAGAGCAACCATACACAGATGGATGGAGAGGGATACCGATCAGCAACCGCTTTTCAGCTTTAGAAATGGTGGATTGACCATCACGTAACCAAACATCTCCTAAGCACGAGCCAACAAATCCTCTGCCATCTGTAATCCTAGGGGTATCCCAAAGTCAAGGCAATGAACCATATGTGGAGTCTATTTCTGTGGGCCCTCCTAATTTGTCTATACCACGGTGCACAAATGTACTATCTGAAGGAACTTCAGCCTTTCCTCTGAATCCAGTCCTTGGTCCAACACAGCTCAATTTCCCACCTAACAGTAATGACTCAAATCAAAATATGTCTTTCCTAACTTGGAACATTGCTGGACTCTCAAAAAAAGCAAATGACCCAATCTTCCTGGATTTTATAAATACTTTTGACATAATAGCATTGCAGGAATGCTGGGATCTGGTACCTACCAATTTAGATGGTTTCAGTACAAACTTTACCTCAGCTATTCAGTCTAATAAAGGTAGATGTTCGGGAGGACTCTGTTTATATGTCTCAAACAGGGTCAATATCTTACTAGAGAGTGAAGATTTATCTTCATCCAACCCCATTAACAATAAAATTGGTCTCTCTCTACAGGCTTTTCGACTGACTGGGAAAGAGGTTGTCAGTTCCCTTATAATCAACCTATATAACAACGTACCGAGGGATGACCAACTTGAGTTTACAGAGCATCTGTCTAAACTTTTGAAGAAGGGAGCGGGAGGGGATAGATCCGATAGTCGCATATTAATTCTAGGAGACTTTAATTGTCATTTATGTCCATATAGCGGAACAAGGGTCTGTGATGTAAGAGCCCTAAATGGCGACTATATTACCCACTTCGAGCATACAACTGTTGGGAACCGACTGAACAATTTACTACATGAATGGGATTTGGGCTTCTTCAATGATCTAACTGTGCCCATGACTGATTTTCTACCTACATTTCATGGAAGGGGGTCACTCACGACAATAGACTTCATTTTGATGTCCAATAGTTACCATGGCGATGCCCTAGAAGCGAGGAGAGAAGATATAGTTATGAGTGATCACTATCCGATCAGCGCCAAAATATACACTCCCTCTAGTAGGATCCAATCCGGGGGTATAACAGAAAATCTTTACTCGCATTCCATATTTCTGTCTTCTATAAATGGTTACACCATAAAATGGTCTGAAGTTGATACGATCAAGTTCCTGGAAAAACTGATAACGTCTGACCCTGACCTCTTTCAGACATGCCTTGAACACCCCCCTAATCCTCGAGCAATCAAATCTGCCTTTGAAAAAATCGCAATACAAATCAGGAAAAATCTAACTAGAAAGCACAAAGAAAGTATTGTGGCCAAGAGTCCAGGCTGGTTTAATTCCGAATGTTCAAAAACACATAACATTCTCAAGGACATACTTAAAAAATCTCCTAAAAACTCATTTGAGATAAGATCTGCACGTGCTGCTTATAGACAGGCAATTAAAAATAGGAAAAGGGAACTGAAAGATGCCGCCTGGGAGGCATTAATAAAAGCAAGTACCCTAAGGGACAACACGGCCTTTTGGAGGGAGGTCAACGCCCCCTTTTTTAAGGACAGGACGTCTGACCTTATAGAAATTGCCATCACCGAGGAAGTCTGGATAAACTATTTTACAGAGCTGTATAAATTAGATGAGCAGATTGAACCACCCAACCTCGAAGTACTGCTAACGGAGGGAAATGACTCGCACAGAAGCCAGACAGAGTCATTTCCACTTCTCACCCATTTTAATTACCCAGAGGTGGAATTGGCTATACTTGAAAGCTCTAATGCTAAAGCACGAGGTCCTGATGGAATTCCCATTGATGTATTCAAAGACAATATTCATCTCTGGGCGCCAATCATTACAAATGTACTTAATTCTTATGCTCTCGAAGGTTTTCCTGCAACATGGCAAGAAGCAATAATAATACCTATTTTTAAAAAGGGAGAAAGAATGGACCCAAAATGCTATAGACCGATTTCCCTCCTGGACTCTATGATGAAGGTGGCCGGGAGAGTCTTGTTAAATCAACTACAAGCGTGGGCCCTGGACAATGACATTCTTTCCAAATTTCAATACGGCTTTGTTTCCGGCCTTGGGACAGTGGAGCAATGTCTTAACTTAGCCCTGATTACAGACAAATATCTAATGGCTAAGAAGAGTAATTTATATATGACTTTTGTAGACTTAAGCTCTGCCTTTGACTGTCTTAATCATAGCATACTTTGGTCTACCCTCACAGACCTGGGAGTCGATGTAAATATTCTTGCTTTTATAAAGGAACTCTACCGAGGAGCTGGGGCTAAGGTCCGTTATGGAAAGGATGGAACCTGTACACATAAATTTCCTATAAGAAAAGGGGTCAGGCAGGGCTGCATCCTTGCCCCTTTTCTTTTTAATCTTTATATAAATAGTGTTGCAGACTGTCTGGCCAAATTGGACGTTGACTACCCTAAAATAAATGGCCGTGCAGTCCCAATCCTTTTATATGCGGACGACGCTGTCATTATGTCCAGGACACAGCTAGGCTTACAAAAAGCGCTGTCAGCCTTTTCCATATTCATGGGCTCGACAGGCCTTAAGATCAACGTGAGTAAAACTTTTACCATGTGCTGCAGTAACAAAAAGAACATTTCATGTAACGCTTTCTTAAATTCAACAAAGATAACCCTAACGAAAACCTTTAGCTACCTGGGTGTACACTTTAACAACAAAGGGACATGGAATGCAGCCATTCATACACGCAATTTGGCTTTTATCAGACAAATTGGAGCCCTAAAGAAGTTTGCAACAAAACTAGGTGGGAAACCGGTTGGGATCTTGTTGAACATCTATGCAGCCAAATGCGTCTCTACAGCAATATATGGTGCTGGTATCTGGAGCATGGCGGACTGCCGTGAGATACAAACCAGTGAGAACGCATTTTTGAGATATCTGTTGACTGTTCCACGTTCCATCTCTACCACAGTCTGCCATAATGAGCTTGCTCGGGTCCATATTTCAGATATAATCAAGACCACTCCAATTCTGCTATGGCATAAAATATGGTCCTCGGAAAAAACAGCCCTCAACCGAGATGTGATTAAGGACTGTATGGCTCTAACAGACTCAAGGAAAATACCCTGGCTTCTTTATGTCAAGAAATTCTTAACTTCACTTTGACTAGCTGAACTGTATGACAATCCTACCTCATGTTTATTAACCTCGAAAAAGGATCTTAAGGCTCGTTGTCTAGGCCTGCTTGAGGATAGGCGCTCCTACCTCGAAGGAAATAAACCAACGATTGTTCATCACTACCTCTTGCTGCATGATGCAGGCATTCCCCTTTATCTCTCCCCGACCCTTCCGGTCTATGCGAGATTGCTGCTAACTAGGATGAGGACGGATTGTTTATATCGATTTTTAACATTCCCCACTATAAATGACTGGTCTGCCGACCTGGCGGCTTGCCCTTGTGACAATGTTTCCAAACAATCCAACATCCACGTTGTCTTGTTTTGTAAATTCTATGACTGGGGAAGAAAGAAACATCTACTCCCACTCCTGAAGTTATGGGGTCTAAGACAATGTAGGCCAGCTTTATTTAAACTATATATGCTTGAGGATGAACTTACGATTACTGCAGTTGCCAGGTTTCTGAAATATGCAGTAAGGTGTAGAGCGTCTATGAACTGATTTATTTATGATAGCCACTTCTCGATTATCTTACACACTTTTGTAAAACATCTTTTTTACTCTTTATACCTGTGTTCCGAATTAACTTTTTATATTGTATTAAATTGTGCTTTTATGATTTTCTTGTGTCAAAAATCGAATAAAGCTATCTTTGATCTTTGCCATTACCCTGACTCTCCTCCTTATCCTAAACCCTAAAATGCAATCATCCTACCCGCCGTCCCCGTCCTGAGGCCTAACACCTATATCACCCTGCCCTTAAAACTACACCTTGCCCTCCCCACGCTCTGAGGCTGAAACCCTGCCACCTTTAACAAAAAACTACCTCGCCCCCCCCCATCCTGAGCCCTAAAACGTAGCCCCGCACTGCCCTTAAAACTACCCCTAACCCTTAACCCCACCCTGAGGCCTAAAATCCTGCCCCTTTCAATAAAATTATTAGCCCATCTGAGCCCTAAGTCCTACCCTCACCCCACAAAAAACCCCTCCCAAATCAAGCCCTAGCCCTTAGAGACCTCAACCCACTCCCTCCGCCCTGAACCCTAAAAGCACGCCTCCTTATAAGACTGCCCGACTCCCCCTGCCTTGAACCCTTAATCTGACCCTCAACCCATAAAAACTACCCCCAAACCTCGCCCCAGCCCTATTTACTCATTCGCGTCCAGTGCTTCCTGTTCCACTCGCAACCCCCGGTCTGAGTCCTAAAACCCTACTCCCTATAAAAAAACTAACCAGCCACCCCAGCCCTGAGCCCTAAAACTTACACCAGTACTGCCCTCAAAACTACCGCTACCCCTTCCCCCGCCCTGACCCCTAAAACCGTGCCCCCTTAAAAAAAAAACTACCCGCCCCTCCGAGCCCTAAGTCCTATCCTCACCACACAAAAAAACCCACCCAAACCCAGCCCTAGCCCTTAAAATGACTCCAACCCCCTCCCTCCACCCTGAGCCCTAAAAGCCTGCCCCCTTATAATAAGACTGCCCTGACTCCCCCGCCTTGAACCCTAAATCTGACCCGACCCATAAAAATCCCCCTCTCAAACCTGGCTCCAGCCCCATTTACCTATCTACGTCTGGAGCTTCCAGTTCCAATGCTTTCTCTTCCTCTCCCCGCCCATCCTGACACTGGATTGCGTTATCAGTCTTGACTGCGCTTACGGGTGGTTAAGGCAGATGCGTGGTTCAGGCACGAGTGGTTGCGCTTGTGTTGGAACAGCACACGTTGCTCTGCCCGCGTTGTTTTGGCCATTTTCCAAATTTCCTCGACCAAAGGGATAATGAGGTAAAAAAATATTGCTCAGTTTATTCTGATCGAGAATTATCATTGTCCACCAGACACTGGAGTTCTTTCTTTTATAATTGAGGGTATCCAGAGTGACAATTTAAATGTTGGGATTCATTACAGTTACCTAGTTGTGCTGTTATATAGAGTTGGCTGGAATTTATACCTTCTGTGAACCTGGGTAGTGTTAGAAATATATTAAATCTGCCGTTTATTCACCGAGAGCTTGTTTTATGTACCCTAGAACCCGAAGTAATTTACCAAAATGGGAAAATGTATGTTCGTCTGTTGTTTGTGACTGTATAGCTGTCATTTATATTTTGGATATGCCTGACCTCTGATTAGTCTATAAATTAATATTTTTTTCATTTTCAAACTTAGGCCTAGGAAGCAATTATTCTCACATATTTTATAATACAGGTCCAATTTTCATATACATAATGTCCTCTTTTTTCCTTTATTTCTCAGAGATTGCTAGGAACAGATATGTTATTTCAGTGAAGGCATTACTTCAGCTGGCCTTACAATAGGGCTATGATGGAGATCCGAAAAAACCCCAAGCTAAACAATGTCACTCTCTCACCTGTGCATCATCTTACACCCCCTCATGAGCAGATGGACCAGCAGAGACCAGAGTCAGCTGGGCACCTTTAGAACTTTGATTGAATACTTGACACTGGGATACACTAATCCCTTGCTCTAGTTTCATTCTTAATCCATCCAAACATTTTCGAAAAAGAGCAGCTACCTGAAAGTAACAATAGAATTATAGATTACCACCATAGGAACAGATTGTAAATGTGTGACGTCCTGGGGCACCTGGTATTACAGAAATATTTGTAGATGTTTGTGATGCCTCTTCTGTCACAGTGTGAGGGACTCACTTGCCTGACCCATATTAGAGACTCCAAAAATACCTATATGGATATGCTAAGCACTTGCCACCCAGAAGGAGGTGGTCACTAGGTTTCCCTCCAGGGCACACTATGAGACTACATGGGGGGGCCTCCTTAACCCGCTTGCAAAGTAGGCCACGTTGCTCCTACGCAGACATTTATTGCAACAGTGAAGGGCCTCTACAATGCAGCCCGAACCACAAGTGCTTTTTAACCATACATTCCTTTACCATGCAATTTCGTTGTAAAGGCATGACTGGTAAGGGGATATGCGTGGTTACGATCGCCACTACCCCGACCCCCATCCGTGCCCTAAGCCCTAAAACTCTATCCCCTTACCTCACCCCCCCACCCTTAGGCGTAAAACCCATCTCCCCTGCCCTTAAAACTACCAATTCGCTCCCCCACTCTGAGACCTAAAACCCAGCCCCCTTTAAAAAAAGCTACTCGTCCCCACACCCTGAGCCCTAAAGCGCACCTCTGCAATGCCCTTAAAAATACCCCTACCCCGCCCTGAGGCCTAAAACCCTCCCCCTTTTAAAAAGAACTACCCGCCAATCCAAGCCCTAAGTCCTACCATAACCCCTAAAAATACCCCCTCTTAAACCCAGCCCTAGCCCTTAAAAGGACCCCAACCACCTCCTTCCGCCCTGGGCCATAAAAGCCTGCCCCCTTATAATAAGACTGCCCTGAGTCCCCCTGCCTTGAACCCTTAATTCGACCCACAACCCATAAAAACGACCCCCGTACATGGCCCCAGCCCCATTTACCCGTCCGTGTCTGGAGCTTCATGATCCGATGCTTTCTCTTCCTCTCCCCCCGCTCTGAGGCCTAAAACCCTGGCCCTTTAAAACAAACTATCCCGGCCCCCCATCCTGAGCCCTAAAACCTATCCCCGTACTGCCCTTAAAACTACCTCTGCCCCTTCCCCCTGTCCTGAGACCCAAAACCCTGCCCCCTTTAAAAATAAAATGACCTGCTCATCCGAGCCCTAAGTCCTATCCTCACCCCTAAAAATCATCCCTCGCAAACCCAGCCCTAGCACTTAAAATGACCCCAACCCACTCCCTCCACTCTGAGCCCTAAAAGCCTGCCTCCTATTGATAAGACTGCCCGACTCCCCCTGCCTTGAACCCTAAATCCAGACCCCAACCCATAAAAACTACCCCCCACACCTGGCGCCAGCCCCATTTACTATCCACGTCCGGAGCTTCCTGTTCTGATGCTTTCTCTTCCTCTCCCCATCTATCCGGACACTAGACCACATTGTCGGCCTTAATTGCGATTACGTGTGGTTCAAGCAGATGCGTGGTTCAGGCAAGCGTGATTGCTTTTGCGTTGGAACAGCACGCATGACTCTACCAGCGGTGGTCCGCCCATTTCCCGAGTTTCCTCCACAAAGGGATAATGAGGTAAAGAAATTTCGCTCAGTTGATTCTGATCGAGAATGATCATTTTCCAGCAGACACTGGAGTTCTTTCTTTTATAATTGAGGGTGTGCAGAGTGACAATTTAGATTTTGTGATTCATTATTATTACCTAGTTATGCTATTATATAGAGTTGGCTGGAATTTGGATCTCCTGTGAACCTGGGTAGTGTAAGAAATGTATTAAATCTGCTGTTCATTCTATATTTGAACCCTGGCAAATCCACCTTATGGGAGCTGGGAGGTCGACCGCGGGCAGGAGCCTGGGCCTCTGCGTTGCTAGTGGCGACTGGGGGCCTTAAATACCTGGGAGTATTCGTCACCGAGGTTCCCTCCATCGCGTGGGAGCGGAATGTTGTGCCGATGTGGGAGCAAGCCAGAGCTGATATCAAAACGTGGTCCTGCATGCCGCTTACCATTTATGGCAGGTATGCGATCTTTAAAATGGTGGCCCTCCCCAGATTACTTTATCAGATACAAAATCATCCGTATCTCATCCCCTCTTCATGGTTTCAGCAGGTCAATGCGGCACTGGCACAGTTCCTCTGGGCCTGGAGGGGCAGTACGGGTTGCAGTGCGTAATGCTTTCTCTCCACCTACTGTGGGGGCCTGGCGATGTCGGATATCCTCTCCTACTATCAGGCGTCTCATCTCCTTGTCCTCAATGACTGGTGGTATGGGGATAGGAGGGACCCGGCGTATGCACTGGGACGTCTGTTGATGGGAGCTCACTCGCTTCATACTATCCTCCATGCGGCGTGGATACGGCAGACCCTACCACCTGGCACGCAGTTAGTGTTCCAAATTTGGAGGCAGTCCCTGCGGCGTATTGGATGGTGAAATACTCTGACGGGTGAGACGCCCCTTTGGCGCAATGGTAGACTTCCTGGTTGGCTGCGCTTCAGGGCTTTGGGGGGTGGGATAGCATTGGTATTTCCACGCTGGGGAACGTACTGGCGGGGGTGACACTGAAGTCCTTTCAGGATTTAAGTCGGGAATTTGCTATGCCCCGAACCCAGATTTTCAAATACCTTTAATTCAGGCATGCGCTTTCACCCTATTTGGTGGGATTGGAGTCTCTCCCCGAGTTTAGTCCCCTAGAAGCAAAGGTATTTATGGGAGATTTGGGGCCTAAAAAGATATCCCGTATATATCAATCCCTGGTCACGCATTGTTCCCCCTCGCTGCAGAAGCTACGGGATTCCTGGGAGGCAGATGTAGGTACCCTGGAAGAGGAGGACTGGCGGGAGGCATTGGCTGGGCCTAGGGGTGCAGCTATATCCTCCGGTGGACCAAGATCCCCTGGTTGATGTGGGTTGAGACACTACAGACAGTTCCGCGTCTTGGGTTTGGTTGTGATGTACAGAAGTGAAAACAAAGAAGGTTGACCATGCGACGGGGGGGGAGGGGGGCAAGGGGGGCAGGAGGGGGGCAGGAGGGGGGCAAGGGGGGCAAGGGCAGTGGGGGCAAGGGGGGGATGGGGGAGGGGGGTGTTGGTATATGGAGGGGGTGGGGTAATGTCTATTTCTTGCTTCAGTAATTGTTGCTTAACTATTTTGTTTAAAATTGGATTGTGTTTCATTGCTTGAAGCTTACAAGTCCTGAAGTTATCTCTGGAGTGCAGAGACCTGCATATTGTGTACAATCTTCAATAAAATATGTTTAAAAAAAAAAAAGAAATCTGTTGTCCATTCACCGACAGCTTGTTTTATGTACCCTAGAACCCGAAGTAATTTACCAAAATGGGAAAATGTATGTTCATCTGTTCTTTGAGACTACATAGCTGTCATTAATATTTTGGATATGCCTGACCTCTGATTAGTCTAGAAATTAAGGAAATTCATATTTTCTTTTCATTTGCAAACTTAGGCCTAGGAAGCAGTTATGATCACATTTTATGATACAGGTCCAATTTTCATATACATAACGTCCTCTTTTTTCCTTTACTTCTCAGAGATTGCTAGGAACAGATATGTTATTTCAGTTAAGGCATTACTTCAGCTGGTCTTATAAAAGGGCTATGATAGATATCCGAAAAAAACCCAAGCTAAACAATGTCACTCTCTCACCTTTGCATCATCTTACACGCCCTCATGAGCAGATGGACCAGCAGGACCAGAGTCAGCTGTGCACCTTTAGAACTTTGATTGAATACTTGACACTAGAATACACTGATCCCTTGCTCTAGTTTCATACTTAATCCATCCAAACATTTTCGAAAAACAGCAACTACCTCAAAGTAACAATAGCCCTGTAGATTATTACCATAGGAACAGATTGTAAATTTGTGATGTCCTGGGTACACCTGGTATTACAGAAATATTTGTAAATGTTTGGGATGCCTCTTCTGTCACAGTGTCTGGGTGAAATTGAGGGACTCTCTCGCCTGACCCATATTAGAGACTCCAAAAATACCTAGATGGTAAGCTATGCACTTGCCACCTAAAAGGAGGTGGTTACTAGGTTTTCCACCAGGGCACCTTATGAGACTGCATGGGGGGCCTCCTTACCCCTCTTCCAAAGTAGGCCACGAGTCTCCTATGCAGACATTTTTTGCAACAGTGGCTACACATTGCAGTGTATGCTCAATGACATCCTACACCTAGGCTCCTGGGCGAGGTAAGGGGGACTTCATTGCCACCTAATGGAAGAAGGGGCTACCACAAAGATATATTGAACATTGCTCTGCGTTTCTCTGATGAGCTATCCTCAGCTAATGTGCTAGTTTAGGGAATCATCAAGTGTGCTGGAGACAATACTTAATAATTGGTATTGGACCCTGTTTTGAACTGGGAACACAGAGTACAGGTGTGCATTGGCCAAATGCCAGCCACTCTGCTTGATATTCCAGACCTGCAAATGTTAATGGAGAAACATTATACAGGGAAGTGATCTAAATCTCCCTGTTGAACTCCCGATGCCTGACACAGCTCAGTAGACTGGCACCTAGGTTCAGGCTCCACGAATGACTGAATGACTCAATATCATTCAACTTAACAAACAAGAATCCATACTGTCAACAAATAGATTGTGGAATTTATAGTGCTTATTTACGTATTTATTTTTAACTTAAATTGATTTAATTTGCAATTCAGATGTGTTTTGTATATTTGAATAAAGGGGCTTGCAATCTATACATTTGCAAAGAAGAAGCAATTCTAGCAGTGCATTAGGAAATTTCTATACCATGCATTTTCGCTGTTGTAAAGTCACCAAGATCAAATGCCTACAGGCTTCATGCTTCCGGATACCCAAAGTCAGGACCCTGGATCTCTTTGTTGCTAAATTCAGCGTGTATCTATTATTCCACCTATGTGAAAAAAGATTGCAGTTTCAAATATATATTTAAAGCTGATACTTGGCGACAATCACTCCTCTCTAAACCCTAATCCTAAGGCTTGGTGTGAACATCTTCTGAGCGAGATTTGTGTGCATTTTATCACCCTGCCCCTAACAAGGAGATTGTCGTCATAATCTCATTGAAAATCTACTTGGGAGTGCAGGATGTAAACATCAAAGTAACTGAAACACAGAAGTGACCATATAAGCCTTGACACATGATAGGTCACGTGATGCTTCATTTTGTGGACCGCATGTGTCACTTATGGTCCTTTAGATGTATTTTATTAGGGACATTTTCCTGAAAGATGCACACGAACCCTAAAGAATTGTTGGAGCAGCACAACCTTGTGAGAAGTTGGCCTCATATATGATGTTTCCAATTCTGGAACCACCTTGTATCAGTCCAAACTAACCCTTATGGTGTCTGGTTGTAAGTCAACCTTGTAGACAAGCTATCTTAATGGTAGCATAGACTAAGCAGCCATGAAGGCTTAACTCAAGAGGTCGTGTTAAGCAAGCTGTTTTACCAATCACAGTCCTGTAATATCAAATGAAAGGACACCACACAAGTATATATTATAAAAATATATGTGTTTATTCTTTAAATAATCCCCAGTACTCTTTATGAACAAAGGGGCACAAGCGTTAAATCAAAAGCACAGTATAACATACAAAGTTGCACAATTATGGATGAGGGCGGGGGGCCACTCAGACCATATACTAAAAAAGTGGTATAAGAGATACCAATCGAACAGTGGTTAGGCCTAGGGCATCGCTGGGAGCAGTCGGGACAAGCAATGCTGAAGTCGGGAAAAGCCTGCGGGATTCGGGTGCAGTGCTTAAAGCACACGCATGCACCAATGCAAGTCAATGGTGCGTAAAAGTTAAACAAGCAGAGTTTTAGGATACTTCCGATGAACCTAGAAGGACAAAACTTTAGACACAGACCCTAGAGGTGTGTACCAGTGTGGGAACACCGGCGTTGCAATGTTACCTCACCCACAGGAAGCAGGTGCATAGGGTCGAAGTGGAGTCGGGTTTCGTCACGCAGGTTCTGGGTGCTTGAAGCTGAAGATGCTGCAGGCGATGTGAAGGAGAAGTGTCCGGTGTGATCCAAGGGTGGATCAGAGTCGAAAAGTACCTGAAAGCAGAGGGGACAGAGTCTGGGTCACTCAGCAGTGACCAGGGTGGAACCAGGACGGAACCAGGCAATGTTGGGCGCAATCAGGTGGTTGTTGAAGAGCTTCTCTCCGCTGCCACGTGGGATCTGGGGCATCTGCCACGTCCAGGAGCGGGTCACGAGCTGTCCCATGTAGGCTCTCACCGTCGGCGCTGTCGGCTTCAAGATTGGGGCAAACAACACTTGGCAAAAGCAATCCACGCGGAACTGGAAGATTGCTTCTCACTCGGGCCAGGAGGGTCAGAGTGGGTACTCCTTTTCAGGGGAGCAGGTGCAAATCTGGAGCAACCAGAATCACAAGTCGTATTTAGGTTTTTGCCGGCACAGGGGCCACAAGCCAGCTGGCAAGTGACCGGGCCAATGCGTTGAGCCAAAAGAAGCAGAAGGGCCCCACGCAGCACTCGTCAAGTGTAGAGGGGTGAACTTCGGTGCAAGAGTGGCTCAGGGTTGGGGCTTCTCAAACCCCGGTGTACAGCTTCGAGGGTCACTCGTGGGCTGCACGGTCAGCGTCTTGTGCCCCACGCTTCTGGTCGCCTCCACGGGTCTCAGCTCTGCAGGGACTGTGGATCGGGCTGTAAGAAGGCAGGCAAGCTTGATCTCGTCGATCTCTGTCGCTCGAGTTCCGGCGGGAACTGCAACAAAGCAGACGTTGATATGCTGGATGGTGCCTGTTTGCACAGGGTGGTCACTCCTTGACCACAAGGGAGATTCTTCAGTCTTCTACGTTGAGTAGGATGTCGAAGGGTCCACAGTTTCGTTTCTTATGTTGCATCAGGATAATCTGAAGTGCATTGGCACTGCTCCCATTCTTATACCAATCTAGGGGGCTGGATTACCTGCAAGGTCCCCTCCTATGGGTGGGACCCAGGAAGGGGGTGGGTACACCCCTTTCCTTTGATCCAGGCTGTGCTGGGACGGGGGCTGGTGTGCCCCAGAACCGGTTTGGCCGGATTATGCACGGGGCAGCCTTGGGCTCCCCATGCAGTGTCTGGTTTCTTTCAAACCTCCCTGCTACAATCCACTATCTCCTGTCTGGGGGGTGTGACACCTCCCTGCGACAGGAAACCCTTTGTCCAGGCCCCCTTGGCTGAGTTTCGGTCAGCTGCAGGGGGTCAGACCCGTGTCTGTGGCAGAAGCATCCATTTTGTGGATCTGAGGCTCTTTTAAAAATCAACCGCATTTCAGCAAAGTAACATGTCTTCTCCCTCTAGAGGGGTGGAATGCTATCCCCATCACCAGAACTGGCGAGGGGATAGTATTCCAAATCGCATGACACCTTACACGACATGTTTTGATAAAGCCAAACCAAAGTTGCTATATAACCGCGAGGATTATAATGCACTTAATAGTATATGGTATGGCATTATCCTGGAACAGCTTAGGGAGTTGTTCCCGACAGCTGCAGACAGGCTCAGCTCATGCTAGAGTTCCATCTCACATTAAACCACGCACTCTGCCTCCAGGATTGATGAGGCCTTCCATAGGAGTGGCTCACAGGTTTATATGTGTCCAGATATAGGTTTAGATATAGGTATACTATATCTAAGCAAGAGGTGATTACACCATCTTGCCCCAGCTGAGTGATCAACCAGTTGTGTCAATTTAAGAACCAGCCAGGGGTGGCAAAAGATATGCTACAGCCCCTGGTAGACCTTGGTGGGACCTATGCCCTGAGCACCTATAGTGCATGGTACAGGGGCTGACAAGGAGTCCATTTCCAATTGTGGTATGTACCTAGGGTACATGGAATCCATTTTACAGAGAGAGCAGATAGCCTGGGGCCCTGATTAGCAGGGAACCAGGCCGACTAAGTAAAAAACCGGCTAAACACAAGGCAAAAAATGTGGGGTAACCATAGTCAGGTAGCCACCTTCCTACAAACCTCTACAACTCAGAGGGGAGGACAGGCTTGCAAGGTGCAACAAGTACTGGAAAGGTTCATGAGCATCGTTTCAGAACTTACAACATTTTACAGAGTATAAATTGTGCAGTAAAATGACCAATTTGGACACTTTTCGAATTTCTTAAAAAAATATAATAAAAAGTAAAATCCCTTTAGCTAAAAGCACTTTAAAGTAAGTCAGACTCATTCGCCTGCTGTAGTTTGGGGCAGTTAAACTAAGTGAGAAACTAGGGGCCATATGTAGGTAACTTCAATTTAGCGAGTCCTTAATAGAGATTTTTACTGAATCGCTATTAAGGACTCGCTAAATGGAATGTAGGTAGGAATCGCTAAAATATTAGCAATTCCTTAACATTCCTTAATAACGAATCGGTAATTGAGATTTGTTATTAAGGAATACCTAGCCATTCATTCCTATGGACTAGGAGGCCGTAGGAATGAATGGGAAGATATTCACTATTTGGGATTCGGTATTACCGAAACGCAAATAGCGGGAGGTATTTCAAGGGTGCCAGGGTATTCAAAGGACACACTGCTGCACCCCTGAAATGTGCACGTGTGCACATGTGGCGCACATACATGCTCTAAGGGCATGGATGTGTGCCACAAGGCACTTGTAAAAAAGCAAAAAAGTGATTTTTTTAAAGGAAATCTCTACTTACCACCAACTTGAAGTTGGGGGTAATTAGCGATTCCTTAAGGCTGAAGTGCACTATTTTTAGTGCTACCTACATTGCATTTAAGGAATCGTTATTTCCGATTCCTTAAATGCAAGAGCAAAATAAGGAATCGCTATTTAGCGATTCCTTATTTTGCAAGTAGGTTTGAACTCACCTACATTGCTCCCAGCCACATACCGGTCGGTAATGCGTTACCGCTCGGTATTTGGCCTCCTACATCTGGCCCTAAGTGAGTGAAACTTGGTATCATAAACTATATACATCCTTCAAGGTGTCAATTGTAAATTAATATGATCACGCATCTACGTGTGGCACTCTTCATTGTGTCTTTCACCTACCATGCTAAATATGACCTACTAAACAAATGTCACAGTCACTCCACAATCTCATAAGTCCCAAACAATGATTCTTAATGACTCCAAACCTAGATGACTGGTCTATTCCTATTTAATGTTATCTTTCGTACATACACATATTCACTGAAAAACATAAAGATTAAAGGGAATTTATAGTTAGGTGAAACTGTCAATGAAAGCATGCCGCTTTAACAAACACCCCCGCCATGCACAGTGTTTTCATCAATGATGTAATTTCAGATGTTGCTGTGATGTTATCAGTGATGTCACAGATCAGATCATGGGTGATGGAAAAGGTGAGGTAATTAGCAGTGCATGACACAAGCAAAAGTTATAATTACTTTAGGGTACAATTGATAGTTCCTTGAGATAACTATAACTGGCGAATTTAAGTGGTTTTGTTTGTTTAAAATGGTGTGTTTTAACTGACATTTTTGACCTAGCTATAATGTCCCTTTAACCTTTGTTTTTTTCAGTTAATTTCTAAGGATTTTATTACTGTAAAATAGAATTAAAATTCCTGACTATATAAATGTAAATGTAAATGTGCATGTATTTATATAGCGCAAATCACTGATTTCACACAGTATCTAAGCGCTTGCTTAGGGAACCCGTCCTGGTATTCCCCTGTGAGATACCCCGGCAGGGTATCCACAAGGTGAAAGCCAGGCATCCCGCCGCGAGGGGCCGTAGTGGAGATTAAGCAAGCTATTGCCCAGAGTCGCAGAGTGTGACCCCGTGAGTCGAGTAGGCACCAGAGCGAGAATTGTCAAGTCCGTGGAATTTTTTTGAGCCAGAGACCCGCCAAGGCGGGGAATCGAACCCTGGTCCACGGCTGATCTCTGCTTCTGGGTCTGCCGCCTCTAACCACTGTGCCACGCTTCTCCACATAATAGTCACTTTCACCTTTTTTTCCAGTGAATTTCTAGTTTTTTTAAGGTAAAGTAATTTTTCACTACCATATGTAAAGCCGAATCGACGCTGGGCATGGTCCTTTTCATGCCCAGAGAGGCTTTGGCCACAGGGCAGGCGCAGTGTCGAATTGGCCTTTGGGTCTGGCCTGCGACCAAACCCTATATCCAATCCCCGCAGGCACCCAACTCCATGCCGTGCAGTGTGGGCTTGGCCGCATAGCCTCGCTTGTGGCCAGGCCCTGCGGCCAACCATCCCACACGCTGCCGACTCCATGTCACACACAGCCAAAAACCTAGGGTTGGCCCCACGCCCTGGGGCATTTTTTTATGAAGGGGTGGGGACATGGTCTCTGCTCCTTAAGCCCAAAAGTGCCCCGGGGATCAAATCACCGGGGATCAAATCACCGGGGATCAAATCACCGGGGGCCTTTAAGGGGATAGGGATATACGGCTCCCATCCACAAGTCAATATTGGCCCAAGTGACCCATCCCCCAGGGCCAAAACACATATTAAGGGGAGGGGGCACACAGCCCCTCTCCGCAATCCTTAATTGGCCATAGGGACCAGGGCTGCACTCAACTTAAGGGGAGGGAGCGCATGACCCTCTCCATTAGCCTATTATCACCCCGGGTCCGTATCCGGGGTCTGTCCTATTTGTAGGTGGGTGCCCCAGTGACCATCTGGGCAACTGAATAAGCAACGAGTTAGGAGTTGTGGGGGGTGCCCCAGAGCCCCCAGGCAGCTCACCACAGACTGTGGCAGCCAGCGTTGCTTCCACCTGGCAAGAGCAGATGTATCTGCATGCCGAGCAGGAGCAATGTGTATTGTGCCAGCAGGGAAAAAGAAAGTCAGTTCCCACCCAGCGCGAGCGTTTTTAAAGCTCCCACTCAGCAAGAGAGTGCAGATGTACCTTTCCTGCCTGTGTTAATGCAGGTAGGAAAGACATGCTTGCTCCACCTGGAGGGAGATTTTAAAATGCTCACCATCGGATGGAGGTAGACATATGTATCCCTGCCCGTGCTGATGAGGGCAGGGAAATTACTGCGTTCTGGGGTGAGCTTCCTGGGACACAGTAATTGAGCAGGCCCCAGGGATATGGCCCTTGGGGCATTTACTGGCTCAGGGAGAGGTACCGCATGGCCCGCCTCCATTTAAAGTTGAGTTCAGCCCCAGGGGGTGGTGTCCCTTGGGCCTTTTAAGGCTCAGGGAGGAAAGCCACATGTCCCCCCTTCTCCTTTTATCACATTTGGTCCTGGGGGATGTCGTCCCTGAGGCCTACTGAGGCTCAAGGAGTTCTAAACGCCCCATTCTATTTTCTATGACGGGAAGTTCAAAATAGTGTGCTTTAAAAAAAATATATGCAAAAACAACAGTTGATGGACAGAATGCAGAACAATGTCATACATTCACCCCAGTACAGAGATCCCCTTTTGCTCATCACACCACCCCAATTCAGACATGGCCATATGCAAATCAGCCTTGACCCTGTGCCTCATGGGACAGTCCAGCCCTAACTGCCAAGCCATGTCTTCCTTGGACTGAAATCAAGCATCCTAGGACCTGTTTCTGGCTATCAGCCGTCTTCAGCCAGGATAGCTTGACTCCAGTGGTGTGGAGAGCACGGGACTCACGTCTGAGCATACCCGTCCCACTCGGGGTGACAAATGCAAAAACAACAGTTGATGGACAGAATGCAGAACAATGTCATACATTCACCCCAGTACAGAGATCTGGGCCTAAATCCATTGTTTTTTGCTCACCACACCACCCCAATTCCGGTCCAAGGAAGACATGGCTTGGCAGTTCGGGCTGGACTGTTCCCATGAGGCACAGGGTCAAGGCTGATCTGCATATGGCCATGTCTGAATTGGGGTCCCCATGGGCACCTTCAAGAATTTAATTTGAATTTGAATTTTAAAATATTTATATAGCGCACGTTTACCTAGCGGTTTCATGGCGCTGCGGGGACGATACAACTTTAACAGGGAGGACCAATTTAGTTAGAGTGAGAAGGCCTGTGAGAACAGAAGAGTTTTCAGTCTCCTACGGAACTCCATGTAAGATGCAGAAGTTCGAATAGGGAGGGGCAAAGAGTTCCAAAAGGACGGGGCAAGGACAGAAAACTTACAGCCTCCTGTCCTACTTTTCTTAAAACGGGGTACAACTAAGAGAGAAAGAGAGGAGGAACGCAATTGCCTGCCAGGAATGTAATGATGGATGTTGGCCTTGATAAAGGCAGGGGCTGTCCCGGCGCGAGCCTGAAAGGTCAGGCATCCAAGTTTGAACAGGGCTCTTTCTTTTATCGGGAGCCAATGCAAAGAGCAGAGAGACGGGGTGATGTGTTGAGATCTGGGTAGACTAAGAACCAAGCAAGCAGCTTGGATCTGCACCAGCTGAAGCCGGCGGAGGGCATAACTGGGGATGCCATTATACAGTGCGTTGCCATAGTCAAGGCGAGACAGAACCATCGCCATGACTATGAGCTTGAGGGCAGAGGTAGAAAAAAAACGTGATATCTTGCGAATAGTACGCAACGCAAAAAAACAAGAAGAGACCACCGTGCTGACATGTGAGTGAAGGGTAAGATGTTGATTAAGAGTGATCCCCAGAGTTTTAACAGAAGAAGAAGGAGAAGGAGGGGGACCAAGTGAGGGAGGCCAGAAAGCAGGAGACCAGGGATTGAGTTTACCTCCAGTCAGGACAAGTTCAGTCTTATCAGGGTTGAGTTTCAGATGGTTTGAATTCATCCAATCCCTGATAAAGACCATCACTGACTGGAAGCTGTAAATGGAATGAGGTGAATTAGACAGAGTGAAAATGAGTTGGAGGTCATCAGCGTAATTGAACACTGTGACCTCCATCCGCTGTAAAGCAAAAATGAGTGGGAAAATATATAGATTGAAAAGAAGAGGGGAGAGAGACGAGCCCTGAGGGACACCACATTGTACTTTTTGAGCCGCTGAGGAAAAGTCTGCCAGATGGACGGCTTGGGTGCGATCACTAAGAAATGAGGTCACCCAAGTGAGGGCGGAACCCCCGATACCCGCCGCCTCGACACGGGAAACAAGGATGGTATGATCAACCGTGTCTAAGGCGGCGGATAGATCGAGGAGAATCAGCGCTTGTGGGAGATTGGAATCAAGCCCCTCTCTAAGTGTGTCCATAACGGACACTACCACCTTGTCGGTGGAATGAAGGGGACGAAAACCCGCTTGAGAGGGAGCAAGAAACCCACTAGACTCAATAAAAGAACTGAGGGTGAACGTAATGTGCCGCTCCAGCACCTTAGCCAAATAGGGGAGGAGGGAGATGGGGCGGTAGTTGACTGGCATAGTAGGGTCGGCGCCCGGCTTTTTTAAGATGGGAACAATCGTGGCTGATTTATGGGAGGAAGGAACAGTACCTGTTTTAAGGGACGCATTAAGAAAGGTCAGGGAGGGAAGGGGACAGGTCCGGAAAATGTCGCCCATGATGTAAGCCGGGCAGACATCTGCAGGAGAGCCAGATTTAATACTGGGGAGAATAGAAAGAAAAGTCTCCTCAGATAGCAAAGCTAATTGATCAAGGTGGTAAGAATTGTTAGGCGGGACAATGTCAGAGAATGAAGCGGAGGGAGGAGGGGTATTGGACTTGATGCCTTCAATCTTACTGATAAAAAAATCATTCAGGGAATCACATAGGTTTTGAGAAGGAGCCGGTTTGGCAGTTGTTTTGTCCGAGGAGGCCAGTTCGAATACTGTGGCAAAGATTTCCCTCGGTTTATTCTCTGCCTGGAGAATCTTGCCAGAAAAGTAAGAAGTTTTTGCCTTCAAAATTGCTCTCTTGTATTCCACCTGAATGGAGTTATACCGGGTTTTTGAGGTCTCACTATAGGTACGTCTCCAGGTGCGCTCTGCTTGGCGAGCCGCCAATTTTTTCTCCTTAAGCTCCTGATTGAACCACTTGTTCGCGTGGTGAGTACGCTTCACCTGGACACGCCTAAGGGGGGCCACCTGATCACATGACGTGGTTAGCCATTTATTTATGGCCTCAGCTTGAGATGAAATAGAGAGTTTATCAATAGCTGGACTGGAAGTAGAAAGAGAGGAGCACAAAGATGGAATATTAACTTTTCCCCAATTACGCGCCCAGATGTTTTTGGGGAGGGGTGGCCTATAGGCTGGCCTCAAATCTAGGGAGAAGGAGATCAAAAGGTGGTCAGACCATGGACAGGGAGTGACTATAGGGGCAGAAATAGAGATGTTAAGAGACCAAATTTGGTCCAGGGTATGACCATGAACATGTGTGGGAATGTGGACATGCGAAGTAAAACTTAAGCTAACAAGCAGTTCAGTAAATTCTTTAGATAATGCGGTTTCTGCTGGGGCTGAGGGCCAGAAGTGGAAGTCTCCAAGCACCAGGACCGATGAATGGCTTACAGCGAGTGTAGCTAATAGATCCTGAAGAGCTGGGAGGAAATGAGACATAGGTTGGGGTGGACGGTACATCAGAACGCAAGTGATAGGGTTTTTAAAGGACACAGAACAGGCAATCAGAAAGTCCACCTCTAGGATCGAGGGGGAGGGAAGAAGTTGGAACTAAATGCCAGTACGGACAATCATGGCCACCCCTCCTCCTGCCTTGCCAGAGGGCCGGTCCGCTCGCAGAGCATAGTATGAGGTGGGCAGGGCAGCCAGAAGGCTAGGCAAGGACTCGGGGCGAAGCCAAGTTTCCGTTAGGAACATTAGGTCCGGTTTATGAGAGTCCAAAAAAATAAACAGGTCTGACTGGTGTTTAACGGCCGAGCGGGTGTTTAACAGAAAGGCCGAGATAGTCGGAATAATGGTTACCGAGGGGACCGATGGGGGTGGGATAGCAGTATTTAGGGTAACCCCAGAAGGTAGGGAAGTGGATGGTAACAGCAAAGAGGGTGTGTTCAAAGGAAGCGAAGGTAGAGGTGAGGCTCTAGCAATACCCATGTCGCGAATTTGGCCCTGAATTGCAGGGTCAAGGTGCCAAGGGCCTTGATGGGCGCAGAGTTGGTCAGCTGAATAGGAGCGCAAACTGTAATAGTGACGTGCCCCTAGCCCCGTCTCGCCGCGGACGGGCGCAGACGGGCTTACCTTAGGCGCACCTTCGGCGCGCTCAAGGCGTGTCCGCTGCGCTTCCGGTAGCACATGCGCGTTTTATAGGGAGCAGCCTCGGGCCGCTAGACCGCTGCCTGCGATGCGCGCGCCCTTCAGGCTGCTCCTAAGATGGCGCCTGCTCTTCAGCTGACCGGCACAGGAAGCCGCGCTGAGGGAGCTGCCCTCCACGCAATCGGCACTATGAGCCGCGCGGGACCGGGGCGAAGGAGGCCAAGACCATAAGTAATTGCATGCAAATGCACCAGTACAGTTTTAAAATAACACAATTCAGTAGAAAGCTGACTGCTTTCAAAAGAAAAAAACAATAAGAAATGGTTTAAAATAACGCGCAGTAGTGATCACTGCAGGTAAAATTAGCCAGCAATGCTGTTTCCAGTCGTAGAGCCCTCAATGAGCCCCAGGAGCTGCCACCACCTGTGAAACTTACCAGGAACCCTGCGCTGTCTGCCGCTTTGTAGGGAGCAGCCTCGGGCCGCTAGACCGCTGCCTGCGATGCGCGCGCCCTTCAGGCTGCTCCTAAGATGGCGCCTGCTCTTCAGCTGACCGGCACAGGAAGCCGTGATGGAGCTGCCCTCCACGCAATCGACACTCTGAGCCGCGCGGGACCGGGGCTAAGGAGACCAAGACTGAATTGTGTTATTTTAAAACTGTACTGGTGCATTTGCATGCAATTCCGTAAGTAATTGCATGCAAATGCACCAGTACAGTTTTAAAATAACACAATTCAGTAGAAAGCTGACTGCTTTCAAAAGAAAAAAACAATAAGAAATGGTTTAAAATAACGAGCAGTAGTGATCACTGCAGGTAAAATTAGCCAGCAATGCTGTTTCCAGTCGTAGAGCCCCCAATGAGCCCCAGGAGCTGCCACCACCTGTACTTTGCCACAACGCATATTTTCAAACCACTTGGATGCTGGTCTTGAAATGGGTGCTAATTTCCTTTGTGCACACTGTGGGCGCAGAAACTAAGGAGACACAAATTGCATGTTGCAATTATGAATGAAAAAAAAATATTTGTAGATTTTGCCCCTGGCTAATGTGTTTGAAATTTGCACAGAATATACAAGCCACTACATTGTACCCTTTGTAAAGCGCAATTTAGCTACCTTATTGTGCATCTATCTACTTAATAGGTAAACAGGGATCGCACGAGATTTTGCAATTCGGTAATTGTGGCCATAAACCTGAGGCCTTCATTAGGGCCTACAAGGTTTTAGGGTTAATACTTATCAGACCCCATCAAATCAGACTCTGCTGGGATGGAATGTATCACTTGATAAATAACACTCAAGTAGGAGTTTGTCCCAAATAATGGGGAATAATGTGTGGGTCTTTATGCACACCATACCAATATGGTTCCTGTAATTAATAGGCACTTTTCTCACTATACATTTTGGCACTTTTTAACTGCCTACATTTATCCAGGAAAAAACTGTGGCAGTGTAGTGTTATCCACCAAAATCAAAATACCATACACACTGGAATTATCTGCACCACTCATGAGTTAAGAGCAAGCTAGCCATAGATACAATGCCACAAAAGGAGGGTCGCATCATCACCCACATTTGGATGGCTAATCAACCAGCTAAAAATCTCTCATAGTGACTCATTATTAAAGTAAAAAATATATGTGGCTCAATGGTGTCCGGAGGGCCCCAATATACAGAAAGATCTCCTGGCAGACTGGGGATGGGAGAATAGTCTCCCGGAATGTCTCATGATGGGGTCCAGGACCCCTATGGATCACCCATTTGTAGTTTGTTGGGTCGCATGGGCTTAAGAGCGGGCTGTCACCTTGGTGATACGGAAGGCTCCATACGCAAGAACGCTGCCACTGCAATGGCTCCATAGCTTCTGACATATTCAGCCCATGATGAACTTGACAGAGTGGTTTGCGGGGGATGGGTCTTGCGGCAGGAGACCTATACCTCAATGGAACTTTTATTTCATTCGCCGACACACAGAAGTGTTTGTAAGTCCCAACCACACACTTTTTACAATATGCAAATATTTCTCGTACCGCACGCGAACTCTGAACATCCTTCCCTGAGGAGCAAGAAGCCAAATGCTTTATTGGTGATCCTTGACCCAGGCACTTTCAAGGGATTTATTTCTCGCTTATACAGGGCACTCAAAGCTGACCGTTCTGTCCACGTTTCCTGCGTTCTAGTTGGAGGGTCGGCTGACCCTCGATGGCTAGTAATGCAAGCTTTAAGCTTATACAATTTCACTACTTACACCGTACATACTAGGCCCCCGACAGACTGACATGGTTCAGTGTGCCATGTTCACAGTAGTGTCCCAGTTGCGGATTCAAGCCGGTGACATTCACACACATGACTTGGGGCTACCCACGCCTCCAGTCTTACTGGTTGGGAGTTTTGGGTATGCCACAGGTCCTGGATTGCGGTGATGATAAAGCATTATCTGCTCTGGGATTTACCGGCACCCAAAAGCTTGCAAGCTTGGGTTTTGTGCTAGCTAGGTGTCGCATGGCAATCCGCTGGACTCACCCAGTGCCCCCGCCTCAGCTCTCTAGATGGAAGGCAGACATGCTGGAATGGGGAGTGGCTGAAGAGAGACGTCTACACATAGTTTGTACAGACGAGAATGCTGC
The DNA here is from genome assembly GCF_964261635.1 of Lissotriton helveticus. Taxonomy (NCBI): domain Eukaryota; kingdom Metazoa; phylum Chordata; class Amphibia; order Caudata; family Salamandridae; genus Lissotriton; species Lissotriton helveticus. The sequence continues at coordinate 1,351,127,970 of NC_136059.1, read as the reverse complement.
TCAAGATCTGAAGAAATGGGGGATATTACTTGACAAGTTGCAGACTACTGTATAGCCGGGGAGAAACACAAACTCCCATACAGTCTGGAAGCCCTGCCTCATGGGTTGGGGGAACTGGCAGGCACCCTGGTCACTCAGAATCCTTCAGCCACTACGACCGGGTGGGCTTGGGGAACGGGGTTGACCATCTGGTCTTGATGGAAAATCACAGTTCACTGTAATAATACACTAGCTCCTACGACGTCCTCTTCCATCCCGATCATACTCCAGGCCCACCATGCCAGCGTTCCTTTGCATATGGCCCTGTCCACCTGGTATAGTAAACATTGCATTTCCATACAGGGGGAGGACGGGGATGGACATAGTGTTTGGATTCTGTCAATCTATGTAGTCTGTGAATATATCTACTGCACTGTCCTGTCAATTGCTGCATAGTTCACGTTTTCCGTGTTAATTCTCCACAGATGCTATGTAGCGGCCCCTCTTTAAAGAATTGCCCACGGACACGAGAACAGCCCAAATCCATCCTCGGGTAAGCTGTTCTACTTATTGTTCAATATAGACATGTTATGTCCCGCGCAGCTCCAAATCTAAATTAGATATCTTGTTGCAGATATTGCCATGTCCACCGTCCCCGGGCTCTGATTCGATTTCAACCGCTCCAAACAACGCCCTAATTGTAAGTTTATACTCTGTTCATATATACTGGTTATGAGCTGCATTGCCATGTTTAGCAACGATGCTAACCATGATATGTCCAATTCTTTACTCCAGACCTACGGGTCTGCACCAATTTAATGACATTGATTTTCTACTAATTTATTTCATTTCTTTTCTAAGATTAGAACAATTTTCCAGATGAGCTATTCCGTCCTTTAATTTACAAGACAAGCATCAATTGAATTGGTATGCTCCATCCCTTCATGTGTGCTCATTTAATTTAACTAAATTCAACTAATGATGTTGTGACTCATGACCAGATGATTATTCATAATTAAATAACCCCTGTAATATATATTGACTAGGTTGCCTGCCCCGCACCCTGTCCTGATGGAGACCCCACAGCAAGGGCACCACTAATCCCTGCAACCATTTGAGGGTCGAAACGTCGACAACTGCTCCTAGTCCATCAGCTTCACGCCAATATTTCAACATTAATGTATTTTGTGAAGTATGATACTTATCTAGTGATGCATTGAACCTACGGTCTTTTGTTTTGTATATTGAAATTGACATACAAATGCATCTTTGATATTTGGTTGATTTTACTGTCACGATTCCCTTTACCACACTATCCTCACCTTATCACTTCCCCCGTTTTTCCCCCTGGGGCACTTTACAATCGTTTGAAATTTTTACTACCAGATACTATATCTGACTAATATATCCACAGTGTGAATAAAAACAATGTGGTCTCATTCATTGTATTTCTAAATTCTTTTGTTAATTTTGTGTTTATTGCCAATTCACACTGGGACCCCTCCTTTTCAGTACTGTGATTACCCAGGTCCCAGTGACTATGTTTGGGTGAACCCCTTAGATATACCATACTCGAGCAGACGCTGGTCTGCGAGGTTTTTTCCTTTTCGAATTTATTTCACTCTTAGCACACCATGGTTGAAAGAGAACTTCTTTCATACTCAGAAGAATATATTGACAAACTTCTTGAGAATCCTGACAACATTTTTCTATCTACCAACATCCCGACTATTGACTTTACTCTTAAAGACAAAATATCGCGTTTAGAGCGGCTTGAAAAGAAACTAGTCCGTACCCGGTGGCATGGTCACCTTCTGACAAGATACCTCAAAGAGAACATCATCCCAGTTGGTTTATAAATCAAAATAGAACCAGCCATCTTTATTGAAGTACCCAAGTTCAAAGAGGGATTCAGCCACGTTGCCAACAACTGCTCACGCCACTGGATGGTGTTGGGTGTGGAGACCGCAGCAGAACAGATCCAGCTGATTACCGCAGAAATCAAAACACTCAAGGCGGAAATAGCAGCTGATGCCAACTTCGCTAGTGCCAAGGATACCTTAAGTAATCTAGAGGCCTCCCTCAAGGATTTCGATCTCACCACACAGAATCGCAAATTGTAAAAACTTGCACGCGACCTACGCCTGTATGACAAGAAAAAAACATACCCCTACCTGCAAGAAGACTATTATCGCCAGGATAACCAGGGGCGTTTCACCAATAGAGGACGTGGTTCCTACCGAGGCAGACGCAACTATACCACCTTTTCTGATTCATCATACAGTTCAGAGGGGGAACAGGACCAAGCAGACCCAAGTCACTTTCACAACTTCCAAGACTACGGGTACCAGCAAAACCAATACTATCCTTTTTTAGGACAACAACAAGGACCATGGCGTCCGCCGCGCGGCCAACAACGCGGCCAACAACAGAACACGAGCAATTGGGATGGAGGTCGCGGCAAAGCCCAGAAGCAAGTGCACTTCCAACCGGAACAACATGGCGAGAGGGTAACCCGCAACAAAACGTACCGGTGGTAAATTCCACGCACGCTCAGAGTCCAATTGTCAATATATCTCAACATAACTTGAATGACGATGAACTTAAAGTACTAAGCAAAGGGTTATCGTAAGTCCCCACAAACAAACCGGATAACTTTACAATACGAACTGAACTCTTCAAGTTCTTTCGCAAGATTCGGCTGAAATATTGTTTTCGCAACTCTGGACCCCACTTAAATTCCTCGCTTACGGGTCTCAGGATACCTTGCACTTTTGTTCCTCCCGCCAATACGATGTCACACAAGATCTTGGCCTATGAGGCCGTGGTTTGGAGAGATGTACAACAACTTTTACTAGAAAAATCCTACACCAAGTACAATATAAGCAGGACGGAGAAGGCGGCACTTCAATCCCTTGCCCGAAATAATGAGGTTGTGATCAAACCAGCCGACAAAGGCGGCGCCAACGTTGTTCAGGATGTGTTTAAATACGAATCTGAGATTCTTTGTCAATTGAATGATGGGATAAGCTACCAACAACTGAGATCTGATCCATCCAAATCAATTGCCCTTGAAATTTTGGAATTGACGCAAGCCGGCCTGGACCAGGGTTTCCTGTCTGAAAATGAGTTTCTTTATCTCAACCAAAAAAGCCCTCGATTGGCCACCATCTACACCATACCCAAAATCCACAAAAGCATGGTTGACCCCCATGGACGCCCCATCGTCTCGGGCTGTGGCTCCATGCTCAAGCCTCTGGGTAGATACATTGACTTTTTTCTAAAACCCCTTGCTGAATCTACCCAATCCTACCTACGCGACACCATGCACACAATAAACATCGTCGAGAATTTATCCTTCGACCCTCAGCACCAAGTCCTAGCCACATGTGACGTGGTCTCATTATATACTTGTATTCCCCAAGAAGAAGCTCTAGCTGTGATAACCAGATGTCTGCAACGAAGACCTGCTCCAGTACCAGTTCCAATGGAATTCATTGTGGCCCTTCTTAGAATAGCCATGACCAAAAAAATGTTTATGTTTAAAAATCAGTTCTATCTCCAGACGACAGGTGTAGCAATGGGGGCTCCCTTTGCTCCAGACGTGGCCATCCTTTATATGGCGGCATTCGAGGATGACACTGTCCTCAATGATTTCAATCCATTCAGAGACCAACTTGGTCTCTGGATGAGATACATTGACGACATCCTATTAATTTGGAACGGGGACTCGAATGAACTAACTTCCTTTTTTACATGGCTCAATCAACAATGCCCGCATCTAAAATTCACGATCCAGTCTGACAATCATACCATAAATTTTTTGGACATTACTATTTATGAGAATTCAGGCACTTTATTCACCACACTTTATTGTAAGCCAGCCGAGAGGAATTCCTTATTGCAATACAACAGCCACCATCCTCGAGCACTGCGGGACAATTTGCCTTTGGGCAGTTCCTACGTATACGTAGGAACTGTTCCATTAAAGACCATTATTTCGAGGAATCTGAAGATCTTTCAAATCGTCTCCAACAGCGTGGATTCCCTCGACGACTCGTCAGAAGAGCAAGGAAGCGTGCCTGGTTCTATCCGCGAGAGCAATTACTTTCACCCAAAGACAGTACTGGCCAACAACAAGACAGGATTGTCTGTGTAACAACATTCACCACCAAAAGCAACAAAATCAAACGCATTGTGAATCAGCATTGGAAATTAATCGCAGATGATGTCGACCAGATGGGCACACCGCTACACGCTTTCAAGAAAGCAAAAAGTGTAAAAGACTATGTAGTACGATCCTTTCTACCAACTTTAGAAGATCCAACTATCACTTCACTATGGAACCTTCCACCAGTTGTAGGCCACTTTAGATGTGGTCATTGCAAGGCCTGCAACACTGCGATACAAACCAAGGAATTCGAGCACAATCAACACAAAATCCAGCTCAGATCGCATAGTAACTGTAACACATCCAATATAATCTATGCGATAACATGCCCATGCAATTTAATCTATATCGGTCAAACACAACAGAAGGCCAAGATGAGAATCCTACAGCATATGAGCCGGATTAGGTGCGAGGTTCAGGGCGCACCGCTTGTAGATCACTTCAAACTCGCTGCACACCCCCCAGAAAGCCTCAGATGGGTTGTGTTAGAAAAAGCAGTGTTAGGACCGCGTGGGGGCAATATTTCCAGTATTCTAAATACACGTGAATTGAAGTGGATGCTTTTTTTCGATTCAATTCTTAATGGTCTCAATGAACAGGATAGTTCCTTTTCCCAACTGGCGACTCTGCCTTAAGTTTTTCTTTGGGCTTTCGACCCAATAGGAAGCCATCAGGCGCTTCGACCTACTATTGCTGACCTGAACTGGCCTATACCCTCCAGTGAGAGGTACGCCAGAGTAGAAATCAACCTAACATGTATGCTTCTCCCTTTTTTCAAAAAGTGACCCTATGTGTTTTACCATCAACATTCTCTGTCTAATTACTAAGTATGCGGGCTACTTGTCATGTTCTATGTTTTTTGGTTGTACTACTAAATGACCTTTACCATCTTATGACAGGTACGCCATACAGAGATATACATGGTTCTTTTTAAGTTATTTGCAATGGTTCTGTGAAAACTAATATGTGTATTGTAGTTTGTCGCTCCCCCGCAGGATTATTATCATTGCCGAGTGGTTATAGCAACCAACTCTCACCCCTGTTGATTTTTCACCGCTTTTCAGTGTCTCTATATATTCACGCATAGTCAGTATCAATACTGTCACGACATTGATCAGGTCCCTTTGGCCGTCTAAGCACCGCAACGTATTTCTCCTCTATGATAATGCTTCTTGCAGTAAACACTCATTGAGCATTGGTTTATTCAGAAAAACACCCAGTTGTTATCAACTGTATTTGTAATATCACAACTTTTTTTAATATAGTGAACCTACAATTAATATATTTTTTAATCATGATTTTATATTATCTCTTTGACTCACTGTATGATCGGTTATGGCCGATAGTCTTTCTACACTGTCCACACCCCATTCCGTGGTCACGTGATGCGGTCACCATAGCAACTGCCACAACTAGGAAGCTCGGTTCGCCATTGCTGTTACGAGCTACACAATACGCCAGATTCACTCGGCTTTCGGTGAGTGTATACCTCCCCATACCCTTGGCCCCATGCAGCCCGGACTTAGGAATTAGAGCCAATGACACGTTTTCCGTGTTAATTCTCCACAGATGCTATGTAGCGGCCCCTCTTTAAAGAATTGCCCACGGACACGAGAACAGCCCAAATCCATCCTCGGGTAAGCTGTTCTACTTATTGTTCAATATAGACAAGTTATGTCCCGCGCAGCTCCAAATCTAAATTAGATATCTCGTTACAGATATTGCCATGTCCACCGTCCCCGGGCTCTGATTCGATTTCAACCGCTCCAAACAACACCCTAATTGTAAGTTTATACTCTGTTCATATATACTGGTTATGAGCTGCATTGCCATGTTTAGCAACGATGCTAACCACGATATGTCCAATTCTTTACTCCAGACCTACGGGTCTGCGCCAATTTAATGACATTGATTTTCTATTAATTTATTTCATTTCTTTTCTCTACGATTTGAACAATTTTCCAGATGAGCTATTCCGTCCTTTAATTTACAAGACGAGCATCAAATGAATTGGTATGCTCCATCCCTTCATGTGTGCTCATTTAATTTAACTAAATTCAACTAATCATGTTGTGACTCATGACCAGATGATTATTCATAATTAAATAACCCCTGTAATATATATTGACTAGGTTGCCTGCCCCGCACCCTGTCCTGATGAAGACCCCATAGCAAGGGCACCACTAATCCCTGCAACCATTTGAGGGTCGAAACGTCGACAACTGCTCCTAGTCCATCAGCTTCACGCCAATATTTCAACATTAATGTATTTTGTGAAGTATGATACTTATCTAGTGATGCGTTGAACCTACGGTCTTTTGTTTTGTATATTGAAATTGACATACAAATGCATCTTTGATATTTGGTTGATTTTACTGTCACGATTCCCTTTACCACACTATGACTTCCCCCATTTTTCCCCCTGGGGCACTTTACAATCGTTTGAAATTTGTACTACCAGATACTATATCTGACTAATATATCCACAGTGTGAATAAAAACAATGTGGTTTCATTCATTGTATTTCTAAATTCTTTTGTTAATTTTGTGTTTATTGCCAATTCACACTGGGACCCCTCCTTCTCAGTACTGTGATTACCCAGGTCCCAGTGACTATGTTTGGGTGAACCCCTTAGATATACCATACTCGAGCAGATGCTGGTCTGCGAGGTTTTTTCCTTTTCAAATTTATTTCACTCTTAGCACACCATGGTTGAAAGAGAACTTCTTTCATACTCAGAAGAATATATTGACAAACTTCTTGAGAATCCCGACAACATTTTTCTATCTACCAACATCCCGACTATTGACTTCACTCTTAAAGACAAAATATCGCATTTAGAGCGGCTTGAAAAGAAACTAGTCCGTACCCGGTGGCATGGTCACCTTCTGACAAGATACATCAAAGAGAACATCATCCCAGTTGGTTTACAAATCAAAATAGAACCAGCCATCTTTATTGAAGTACCCAAGTTCAAAGAGGGATTCAGCCACGTTGCCAACAACTGCTCACGCCACTGGATGGTGTTGGGTGTGGAGACCGCAGCAGAACAGATCCAGCTGATTACCGCAGAAATCAAAACACTCAAGGCGGAAATAGCAGCTGATGCCAACTTCGCTAGTGCCAAGGATACCTTAAGTAATCTTGAGGCCTCCCTCAAGGATTTCGATCTCACCACACAGAATCGCAAATTGGAAAAACTTGCACGCGACCTACGCCTGTATGACAAGAAAAAAACGTACCCCTACCTGCAAGAAGACTATTATCGCCAGGATAACCAGGGGCGTTTCACCAATAGAGGACGTGGTTCCTACCGAGGCAGACGCAACTATACCACCTTTTCTGATTCATCATACAGTTCAGAGGGGGAACAGGACCAAGCAGGCCCAAGTCACTTTCACAACTTCCAAGACTACGGGTACCAGCAAAACCAATACTATCCTTTTTTAGGACAACAACAAGGACCATGGCGTCCGCCGCGCGGCCAACAACGCGGCAAACAACAGAACACGAGCAATTGGGATGGAGGTCGCGGCAAAGCCCAGAAGCAAGTGCACTTCCAACCGGAACAACATGGCGAGAGGGTAACCCGCAACAAAACGTACCGGTGGTAAATTCCACACACGCTTAGAGTCCAATTGTCAATATATCTCAACATAACTTGAATGACGATGAACTTAAAGTACTAAGCAAAGGGTTATCGTATGTCCCCACAAACAAACCGGATAACTTTACAATACGAACTGAACTCTTCAAGTTCTTTCGCAAGATTCGGCTGAAATATTTTTTTCGCAACTCTGGACCCCACTTAAATTCCTCGCTTACGGGTCTCAGGATACCTTCCACTTTTGTTCCTCCCGCCAATACGATGTCACACAAGATCTTGGCCTATGAGGCCGTGGTTTGGAGAGATGTACAACAACTTTTACTAGAAAAATCCTACACCAAGTACAATATAAGCAGGACGGAGAAGGCGGCACTTCAATCCCTTGCCCGAAATAATGAGGTTGTGATCAAACCAGCCGACAAAGGCGGCGCCAAGGTTGTTCAGGATGTGTCTAAATACGAATCTGAGATTCTTTGTCAATTGAATGATGGGATAAGCTACCACCAACTGAGATCTGATCCATCCAAATCAATTGCCCTTGAAATTTTGGAATTGACGCAAGCCGGCATGGACCAGGGTTTCCTGTCTGAAAATGAGTTTCTTTATCTCAACCAAAAAAGCCCTCGATTGGCCACCATCTACACCATACCCAAAATCCACAAAAGCATGGTTGACCCCCATGGACGCCCCATCGTCTCGGGCTGTGACTCCATGCTCGAGCCTCTGGATAGATACATTGACTTTTTTCTAAAACCCCTTGCTGAATCTACCCAATCCTACCTACGCGACACCATGCACACAATAAACATCGTCGAGAATTTATCCTTCGACCCTCAGCACCAAGTCCTAGCCACATGTGACGTGGTCTCATTATATACCTGTATTCCCCCAGAAGAAGCTCTAGCTGTGATAACCAGATGTCTGCAACGAAGACCTGCTCCAGTACCAGTTCCAACGGAATTCATTGTGGCCCTTCTTAGAATAGCCATGACCAAAAAAATGTTTATGTTTAAAAATCAGTTCTATCTCCAGACGACAGGTGTAGCAATGGGGGCTCCCTTTGCACCAGACGTGGCCATCCTTTATATGGCGGCATTCGAGGATGACACTGTCCTCAATGATTTCAATCCATTCAGAGACCAACTTGGTCTCTGGAGGAGATACATTGACGACATCCTATTAATTTGGAACGGGGACTCGGATGAACTAACTTCCTTTTTTACATGGCTCAATCAACAATGCCCGCATCTAAAATTCACGATCCAGTCTGACAATCATACCATAAATTTTTTGGACATTACTATTTATGAGAATTCAGGCACTTTATTCACCACACTTTATCGTAAGCCAGCCGAGAGGAATTCCTTATTGCAATACAACAGCCACCATCCTCGAGCACTGCGGGACAATTTGCCTTTTGGGTAGTTCCTACGTATACGTAGGAACTGTTCCATTAAAGACCATTATTTCGAGGAATCTGAAGATCTTTCAAATCGTCTCCAACAGCGTGGATTCCCTCGACGACTCGTCAGAAGAGCGAGGAAGCGTGCCTGGTTCTATACGCGAGAGCAATTACTTTCACCCAAAGACAGTACTGGCCAACAACAAGACAGGATTGTCTGTGTAACAACATTCACCACCAAAAGCAACAAAATCAAACACATTGTGAATCAGCATTGGAAATTAATCGCAGATGATGTCGACCAGATGGGCACACCGCTACACGCTTTCAAGAAAGCAAAAAGTGTAAAAGACTATGTAGTACGATCCTTTCTACCAACTTTAGAAGATCCAACTATCACTTCACTATGGAACCTTCCACCAGTTGTAGGCCACTTTAGATGTGGTCATTGCAAGGCCTGCAACACTGCGATACAAACCAAGGAATTCGAGCACAATCAACACAAAATCCAGCTCAGATCGCATAGTAACTGTAACACATCCAATATAATCTATGCGATAACATGCCCATGCAATTTAATCTATATCGGTCAAACACAACAGAAGGCCAAGATGAGAATCCTACAGCATATGAGCCGGATTAGGTGCGAGGTTCAGGGCGCACCGCTTGTAGATCACTTCAAACTCGCTGCACACCCCCCAGAAAGCCTCAGATGGGTTGTGTTAGAAAAGCAGTGTTAGGACCGCGTGGGGGCAATATTTCCAGTATTCTAAATACACGTGAATTGAAGTGGATGCTTTTTTTCGATTCAATTCTTAATGGTCTCAATGAACAGGATAGTTCCTTTTCCCAACTGGCGACTCTGCCTTAAGTTTTTCTTTGGGCTTTCGACCCAATAGGAAGCCATCAGGCGCTTCGACCTACTATTGCTGACCTGAACTGGCCTATACCCTCCAGTGAGAGGTACGCCAGAGTAGAAATCAACCTAACATGTATGCGTCTCCCTTTTTTCAAAAAGTGACCCTATGTGTTTTACCATCAACATTCTCTGTCTAATTACTAAGTATGCGGGCTACTTGTCATGTTCTATGTTTTTTGGTTGTACTACTAAATGACCTTTACCATCTTATGACAGGTACGCCATACAGAGATATACATGGTTCTTTTTAAGTTATTTGCAATGGTTCTGTGAAAACTAATATGTGTATTGTAGTTTGTCGCTCCCCCGCAGGATTATTATCATTGCCGAGTGGTTATAGCAACCAACTCTTACCCCTGTTGATTTTTCACCGCTTTTCAGTGTCTCTATATATTCACGCATAGTCAGTATCAATACTGTCACGACATTGATCAGGTCCCTTTGGCCGTCTAAGCACCGCAACGTATTTCTCCTCTATGATAATGCTTCTTGCAGTAAACACTCATTGAGCATTGGTTTATTCAGAAAAACACCCAGTTGTTATCAACTGTATTTGTAATATCACAACTTTTTTTAATATAGTGAACCTACAATTAATATATTTTTTAATCATGATTTTATATTATCTCTTTGACTCACTGTATGATCGGTTATGGCCGATAGTCTTTCTACACTGTCCACACCCCATTCTGTGGTCACGTGATGCGGTCACCATAGCAACTGCCACAACTAGGAAGCTCGGTTCGCCATTGCTGATACGAGCTACACAATACGCCAGATTCACTCGGCTTTCGATGAGTGTATACCTCCCCGTACCCTTGGCCCCATGCAGCCCGGACTTAGGAATTAGAGCCAATGACACGTTTTCCGTGTTAATTCTCCACAGATGCTATGTAGCGGCCCCTCTTTAAAGAATTGCCCACGGACACGAGAACAGCCCAAATCCATCCTCGGGTAAGCTGTTCTACTTATTGTTCAATATAGACAAGTTATGTCCCGCGCAGCTCCAAATCTAAATTAGATATCTCGTTGCAGATATTGCCATGTCCACCGTCCCCGGGCTCTGATTCGATTTCAACCGCTCCAAACAACGCCCTAATTGTAAGTTTATACTCTGTTCATATATACTGGTTATGAGCTGCATTGCCATGTTTAGCAACGATGCTAACCACGATATGTCCAATTCTTTACTCCAGACCTACGGGTCTGCACCAATTTAATGACATTGATTTTCTATTAATTTATTTCATTTCTTTTCTCTAAGATTTGAACAATTTTCCAGATGAGCTATTCCGTCCTTTAATTTACAAGACGAGCATCAAATGAATTGGTATGCTCCATCCCTTCATGTGTGCTCATTTAATTTAACTAAATTCAACTAATCATGTTGTGACTCATGACCAGATGTTTATTCATAATTAAATAACCCCTGTAATATATATTGACTAGGTTGCCTGCCCCGCACCCTGTCCTGATGAAGACCCCAGAGCAAGGGTACCACTAATCACTGCAACCATTTGAGGGTCAAAACGTCGACAACTGCTCCTAGTCCATCAGCTTCACGCCAATAATTCAACATTAATTTATTTAGTGAAGTATGATACTTATCTAGTGATGCATTGAACCTACGGTCTTTTGTTTTGTATATTGAAATTGACATACAAATGCATCTTTGATATTTGGTTGATTTTACTGTCACGATTCCCTTTACCACACTATCCTCACCTTATCACTTCCCCCGTTTTTTCCCCCTGGGGCACTTTACAACCGTTTGAAATTTGTACTACCAGATACTATATCTGACTAATATATCCACAGTGTGAATACAAACAATGTGGTTTCATTCATTGTATTTCTAAATTCTTTTGTTAATTTTGTGTTTATTGCCAATTCACACTGGGACCCCTCCTTCTGAGTACTGCATAGTTCCTAACAGTTATGTTTTTCACTTGATTTAATATCACAAATATAGCCTGATCAGGGATATGTAGATGTATTGCGTTAATTGGTTGCATTCTATGGCGGGGTTTCTCTTTGCCCTCTCAATTTGATGTGTTAATCACTGTGCACCATGTGTCCCTTCTAGGAATTATACTGTATGTGTGATTATACATGTCCCAAAAAGAAAAAAGAATTTTTTTTAATAAAAATGAAAAATTGTGCAAAGAACAGGCCCATTTCATTAGTTTAACTCTGCTTCATATATAGCTAATGATTAATTCTGCCATAATGTGTTTGATACAGACTTGAGAAACAGGCATAATTAATGCCTGATGTTTAAAAATACTTTGTGATCACAAAGCGATTAGCAAAGTCAGAGTATGTGTCAGCAAAAAGCCATTTGTTATTTTCAAAATCCTTTTACGAGTTACAAATGTTTTCCAACTCATAAAATGGCTTTCTCGACACTGTCTGAATTGCAGGGAGCATGAAAGGGGTGTCCTCCTTCTATTTTCAGTTTGGAGAGGAATGTATCAATTGTATGTGGCTGTAACTTTTGTCACAAACCAGTGGTCTGATACCGATATCTCAAAGGGAGTCACAAGTGGGAAGCTGGCCCAGCTTCCCATTTGGGAATCAGGACGGACTCCCTGGGAGGATCAGGCTGTGGTCTTGAGGATGACTGCTTGCTGTCCCCAATGGGAAACTTATTTTTTGGATTCCCATTGGGAATGCAAATGCAGCATGGCTGGACTGGCCGTACTGGGCATTAGGTGTTTCCCAGTGAGGCTGGAAGGGTGGGGGTGGGGGCTTTTGCTACTGAAGGCCAGTTTTGTAGCAGTGCAGAAGTTTTAAAAGCACTGCAGAGTTTCTTGTATATCCAACAGTTTTCAGGCAACAATGAAAGTGCCAAGATAACTCTATTGATTAATGTACCTGCAGGAAAGAGATTGGAGTTTTGTCTAGTGGCAGTTTTCACTCATTTAAGGTAGCGCAGAGGGTTGATTTGCCTGCTGCAAAGAGAGCGTACTATGCAGATCACAGAACAGTTTGTATGTGCATAGCTCAGTGGTTTACTGCTTTTGACACACAGATCCTTTTCTTACTGTGCAGTTCATAAGATACAATCGTAATCTAGGTTAGAAAGTTATGTTTTTTTCCCAGTCTTTCATTATCCTAATTGTACTAAAAAGGGTTTGTTTGGGTAGAAATACATTCTTATTAAGTCAACTCTAACCACTGTTACGTTCTGAATCCTGAGTTTGTGCTTCTCCAGACCAAGCCCTCTTATAAAAATGCCTACCAGTATGGATGACATGTGAATCCTACATCTTGTAGTCTTTGTCTTATGTAACATTTTCTATACCCTTTATTTACACACATAATTCATTGTCTCTGTATCTATGTGATGTAAAGTGCCCCATCACCCTACACTGATATGAGAGAGGCTATAAAACAAATACAATACATGTGAGAGATGGTCTTTAGAGAGATGAGAGTGCACTGGAAGGTAATAGTGAGGGAATCATTGAAGAGCCCCGATAAAAATTGCTGTATCATGATGCACTGTAAGGTCATTATTTACTATACTTTAAAAAAGAATACAATTGAATACATAATGCAAAACCTGTTGTAGAATGCACCATTTTTGCCATTTTTTCCAAAATGTTCTTGGGGGAGATTAAAAGCCCCCCCCAGCCCCCTTTTAATGGTCAGACTCACTTGCTATGCACCGTATGAGGGCTCGTCTGACAAAATGTGCCAGGTGTGCTTTGGGTTCCCAGTCTGAAACTGAAATGCAATGAGGAAAGTCTGCTGTCTCTTGCAGGTTACCACCCCTGCATTTACAACTAATCAAAGGAGCCACAAATTGTGACCTGCCTAATTAATATTCATTAGTAAGGTTGTTTAGCGACTCCATGGGATGCAACTTTTCAGTACAAAGGTCGCAATGTTAAGTCACATTTCCATGTTTCAACCAGTCGATGTGCAAATTGCACAACCCCGCTTTGCACATGGGAAAAATACATCAGGGCCAAAGGGCCAGATGTACGACCACAAGAAATAGAGATTCTCAAATGACGAGTTGCTAAATCCAACATACGTACAAATCTGGCCCTCAATTTGCGACTCACAATCGAGTTGCATCGCAATTACCGACCACGCATTTAGCGAGTTGGTACGCAATTATCGATTGCAGTAAAAAACGCACAATCACTTCCTGGAACAGCTGAAGGACCGCAAAAAAGGAAGTGGTGGCCCTGGAGGATCCTGACCAGCAGATTGTAAAGTGTAGCAGCACATACCTACACTGCAGGCAGGCTCCAAACATAGCACTGCAATGGCCAGTAAGCAGAGCGAGAAGGCAGCAAGGGAGTGCCACTGCAAACTGCAGTTTTCTGATAAGGATTTGGACAGCCTCACAGAAGAATGCTGCAACAATATCAAGCATATTTTTGGACGTGCATCCCAGTCTGTCCCAGAGTCTGAGAAGAGAATAATTTGGAGGGACATGCAGCTGTGCATCAAAGACCTGCATGTGGCAGACCGGTCCATCGACAAAATAAATAAAAAGGTGATATGACCTGCACTCAGGCCAAGGAGAAGGTGGCAGAATGGCTGCAGGATGTCCAGAGAAGAGGAGGATGCCCATCTAATGTCCCTCCACCCTCTGCGTAAGCAATGGTGGAGAGTACACTGGAGACAGAGGCAGTGTTTGGCTTTGGGTCGCTCAACACGTCTCAACCCCCCCTGATAAGAGCAATATGTTTACTATATCAGCATTCCTACCAAAACATTGCTCTCAATGCATGCAGCACACTCTCGCCCAGATACATCTAGATCCTCCATTTAGATGGTCAAAAAGTCACAGCTGTTGCATTATGGAAAACATAGTCAGTGACAAACAGTGGAGTTTCGGTCTGACATAAGCTGAACAAAATTGTACCATTACTGAAATAGTGCCCCACACGTTCATTTTATTCATGTCCCCTTTTGCCAAATAGATACACCTCTGGGAGGAGAGCAAAGGCCTGATGATGAGAGCGAAGACCAGGAGCAGGACCAAATGGAGTAAGGGCAAGATAGGGTTACACTAGGGAGTAAGCCAAGTTGTTCCCACAGTGCTGCATCTAGCTCACCACAGGCTACTGACATTTAGGGCCCAGCATCCCACCAGCCAGGCACAATCACACGCAGTCACGTCACCAGGGTCCGGCACCTGCGTCCAACCCAACAAGCACAGATGCAGCAGCAATCAAGGCTTGACGCTCACTTCCAGGCAGGACCTGTCAATCAGGCGGTGTTTGGTGGTCTAGAACATGCCATGCTGCAGGTTCAGCGCTTGCAGCAAAAACAGGGGCAATTGGGCAACTGTGTGCTGAGATGTCAGAGGAGAGAGGGTGTTAAAGGTTAGACCGAAAATGTCAACATTATCGGCACCATCTTGCTCTCCCTGGGCCCATTCGTGCGCATAAGCGGCAGCCATTTTGTACACCATGGCCTCCCTGCCCCGTGCCGATAGCCAGCGTCTCTCTCACTCTCGACCTCGCAGGCGACCCCTCGCGCGCTGACAACCCCCGCCCCCCTTTCCACTCTCACACGTCTTGGGTCATAAACCCCTCTTCAGCGCGGCTCTGCCTCGGAACCCCACCCTGCTCCCAGCGCGACACTTCCCTTCATTCCTTTCATGGTCCCAGGCCCTTTTGATGCAAACCCCCTTTTCCTGTGTGCCCGTTTGTCCTCCCCGTTCCCAGGCCGACACCTAGCCCTGCCGATACTGTTTATTGCCCCTCCCCGTACAGTAGTAAGCTTCCCTTATCAAAGGACCCCCGGGTTGATCAAAGCCCTCACCCTATGAGATCCGACCAAACCCCCAAATTCCATGAATCAGCGGAATGTCCAGCTGCGCGGTAATCATCACCTGTTGTGACCGGGGTGGGGACTTCAACTGTAAATGTGTGTGGGAACGGGTATGAAGGGGAGATTCGGAGGATATCCCTCCGTACATCAAAGCATTGCCAAGGATGTGTTGTATGTAATAAAGCAATAAACTTATGTATAAGAGACCAGGCCTCAGAGATGCGGTTAGAGCACCTCGTGACGATACTTGCTGTCCGAACCGATGTGTTCTCCTCCGGAGAAATGCTGAATAAAACCCTTGTTTCCTGCCTTCCAGTCTCCAGCGCCTGCCTCTTCATTTGATTATTTTCTTGTGGGTTTAAGAGGCGACACCGCCGGGCAATACTTAAGGACCTTTTCATTCTGGTTGGTAGCTTGACCTTTAGCAATTGGCGTCCCAAACGTGGGGCCCATCAGCGACTCGTGGATCCAGTGGGAGAGGTCCTGACGACAGAGTGAACGACTGCAACGATCAGGAGCGCGCCTGTCTGATAGACCCTCGTCTGACAGCCGATCATCCGAACTTCACTGGTTCCGAACAGACCTCTCTCGAGTGATCTACGGTCCTGACTGGGAACCATCAGGAGTGCCGTGAGGAATACGAGGAAAAGAGGACGATCGGGCGCTGGATTCGGAAGACAAGAAACTGTCCATGCGGTCCGGGTAAGGTCGTGTAAACACGACGAATTGCGAAATGATTATTTGAATTGTCCAGAAAATACTAGTATTACTCTTTGTTAATTTATTTGGAGATCCTCTGTCTGCAAACGGAGAAACAACAGGCTCTCCCTTTTCAAACAGTGGAGGATAGGTAATACAACTGTCGTGTCTATCCTTCTCCCCCACTGATCAATTACTTGAAACTGAACTATTGTTCACAAACTGTTTTCTGGAGATTCTCTGTCTGCAAACAGGGAAGAGCCCCTCTCCCCCTTTTTACAGATAGTGAAAGGGTAGGTAACGCAGACCTTTGCGAGCCTACTTATTCTTCCCACTGAATTGTTTTTTTAATTTTTATTGGTCCATGAGGTATTCACTGCTTGCAAACAACGTAGAATAGAAATATTCTGTCTAGTCTTTGCACACAGTGATAAGATAGGCAGTGCTGACTTTTTGTCCCTCATTGCGAGCCGTCATGTCTGTCTTCTCCCCACTGATCGGTAGCCTGTTTAGCCCGGACCGCTTATTAGAGATGAACCATCCGGCTCCACCGGAAGGCACCCCTAATAAGGACATGTTCATGAAGCATGGATTGATCGCTATAGCCTATAACAAACTGTGGCATAACTATACGAAAAAGAATGAAGGAAGTCAATGGCCACTGATAGGATCCTTCGATGATGACAAAATAAACGCGCTAGAAACAGCCCTAGGTAAAAATAAGACAACGCCCGCTATGCTTGATAGTTTCGGCATGTGGCGCAAAGAAACTGAACAACATAAAAGGAAAATTGAGAGTAGGTTGGAAAAAGAGCTGCGAAAAGCAGCCCACCTAGCTGCTCAGAAGCTAGAAGGAGAGATAAAGGAAAGGGAGAAAGCCAAACAGAAACTAGAAATGGAAACATCAAGCCAGTGCCCGGTTAGAACACCCTCCATGCTCTACCCTGATTTATCCTCGAGACAAAAGCGAGCGAGCGATGATTTGCTGTTAGGCCCTCCGACCATCTACATGCCTCCTCCATATGCCCCTTCCCAACCCTTAGCACAACACCCACCACCCCCGGGTGCAAATGAGGGTAGTGCCACAGCATCGGCCCCCATGGTCTCTATGTCGGCCGAACCTCTTGTACCAAATACTCTGCAAACGGCAACGTTGGGCGACCCTGAGACCCGAGGGACCGGTTCCGCCAGAATAAGCAGACTAAGCAAAGATGAGCGAACAGGGATCGACAAGATAGTAAGGACACTGGTAGAAAGGAAGGAAGGTGAAGAGTACATCACGGATATGTTTAAATCATATACAGGGAGTCACAGACGACACTTTACTGTACAACTGTGTTACCATGTCTTGAATGCATACGAGGACCGATATCGAGACCAAGGTCCCGAGAGCCTAACGACTCTGTACCGGAAGGTCGATATCGGGGATGAGGGCGAGTGTGATGTGACGGATCTCCTTACGCGTACGCTTGAGGTTTTCCACCACCTCACGGAACGAGAATCGGGAGCTAAACCCACGACATCCGTGGCGACCGAACCACAAACTGAGCCACCTAGCGCCATGATGCCAATACGAGAGGCTGCCCCTTACTGGGTGCCTCCACGAGGTGCAGGGACTCACGATGATGCAAACCACCAAGATGCAAAAGGAAGGGTAGTGTACAACTGGGTCTACCAACCATGGGACCGACAAGAGATTCTGACATTTCGGAAATCTCTACCCGACCTGCGTAAAAACCCCACTGCCTTCTATACTGAATTAGGTACAGCCCTAGGTTCAACGATTATGACCCTGGCTGACATCGACTTGTTTTTCGGGTTATGTCTACCAGCTGATGTGTGGAAGCAAATCCGGAAAGTCGACCACCATGAGCTGCTCGGACATACCTGGACACAATTCGAGGAAATTGACAAACAACGAGGACCGGGACAGAAGCCTTTGAAATCCATTTTAGACCTCCCAGATAAAATCGTACAAAAATTGAAAACCCTGATTCCAGAAAAGAAAGTGGACTGGTCGATAGTAACGGCCTGTCGCCAGAAACCCCAGGAGGATGTATCGGAATACTTCTCTCGGTTCGAAACAGTGTTCTCCAATTACAGCGGCCAGGACATGACCACTGCAACCGGACACCATCTGTTCGTCCAAAATTATGTTAAGGGTCTGTCGTCCGAGGTCTCCCAGAAACTGCAGGCTAGCGAGAGTAGTTGGGCAGCCTCCAAACCTACGGCTATCCTCCAGATGGCCCAATATTATGAACATCAGAAAAATGAAAACGATAGGGCAACCGAGAGGAAGAAGAAGGATTTGAAGGAGAGGGTGATGATAGCCCAGCTGCAAGGGGTGACTATAGGACGAGACCAATACCGGGGAAACTATCAGACGAATGCCCCTAAGTCCCAAGACCGTACTTCAACTCCCCACAGTGGACGTACAGACATTAGAGAGGACCAGTGTGCTTTCTGTAAAGGGACTGGCCATTGGAAATCCCAGTGCCCGGTTCTTCTGGACATGATCAGAAACAAAGACCCCAAGGACATAGCAAATGGGCCGAGAAATAAGGGACAACAGCGAGGGCCCTCAAATGACACGACTAACGACAGATCAGGTAGATCAAATGCATTCGATCGACCCAGACAGAACCAATACCAGCAATCTGACTATGATGACACCCACAACTTTGCATAGGACTGCCAAGGGCAGGGGAGGGATCCAGTCGAGCTCTATGTTGACCAGCAAGGCCCTTACGTCACTGCTAAGGTCCTGGGTACCACGTCACCATTTCTGGTAGACACTGGGGCAACACGTAGTGCGTTATCTAAACGACTGATTCCGGGGGCACCCTTGTCTGGCTCACTTATAACATCGACAGGTTTCGATGGAACGCCCTCCACTAACCCTTTGTCCGCCCCGATCCTCTTTGACGTAGAAAACAACACCACTGACACCACGTTTTTGCTTTCCTCCAATAGCCCTGACGCCATTATGGGACTTGACCTATTGAAACACTTCCGAGCGACGATTAGATGTTCTCAAGACGGAGTTCGAGTTTTTCTTTACGACAACCCTGTCCTGCTTAGACATTGCCCTCCCCGACGCATGTTTTCCATCACCGACACTGACACACCCCTGCTTGACACTCTGCCTCCATATCTATGGGCCAAGACGGATTCGGACGTAGGGCGCATGTTAATCGACCCAGTGCACATTACTGTCCGACCAGACGCAACTCTCCCAAAACTTCCACAATATCGGATATCGCCCGAGGGCGAGAAGGCATTGGTAAAAATTATTCAGTCGCTAGTCGACGCTGCAGTAGTGGAGGAAGTAGTTAGCAACGTTTGCAACAGCCCTATCCTGCCCATTATCAAGAAACAGGGAGAGGGAGATGAGAAAGCATACCGTTTTATCATCGACCTTCGAGAGATCAACAAAGTGGTGGTACCCCAGTACCCTGTGGTCTCGGACATCACCACCATCCTGACTTTGATTCCTTCTACTGCCACCACCTTCACTGTCATTGACCTCAAAAATGCCTTCTTTTCCATCCCCATCCATCCAGACAGCCGATACCTCTTCGGCTTCACCCTAAAAAACCGCTCATATAGGTTCTGCCGAGCACCCAAGGGCTACACAGAAAGCCCTAGCATCTACAGCCAGGCCCTCAAGAGACAACTAGATCAAGTCCAGTTACCCGACGGAGTGGTGTTAGTGCAATATGTCGACGACATCCTCTTAGCAGCCGACACCACTCCATTAGCAGTCACAGCCTCCATTCAACTCCTGCACTTCCTTGCGGAAAATGGCCACAAGGTCTCCAAGAAGAAGCTGCAATTCTGCCAACCCCAGGTCACTTACCTAGGCCACCTTTTGTCCAAAGCAGGAAGAGAACTCACCCCTGATCGAATCCAAACCATTCTAGATACCCCTGTCCCTAAGACCCAGAAGCAGGTCCGCTCCCTATTAGGCCTCACCTCCTTCTGCCGACAGTGGTTACCAAACTTTAGCCTCGTTGTGAAACCACTGCTTTCTCAGCTAGGTAAAGACGTCCCTTTCCCACTCCCTTGGACCTCTGAGTGTCAAACCTCCTTCACGGAACTACGAGATGCCCTCTGTTCGGCCCCCGTCCTAGGTACCCCTGATTACAAAAAGCCCTTCTCCCTTTACACACACGAAAGGGAGGGGTGCGCTTTATCTGTCCTGACCCAGGCCATCGGCCCTAAGCAACGACCGTGCGCTTACTTCTCCGCCACTCTTGACCCTGTAGCCAGAGCCTTGCCTGCCTGCGAGCCGTAGCTGCTGCTGCGATCTCTATCCGACAGAGTGAGGGGATCGTACTCTCTAGTTCCCTCACGGTACTGGTACCCCATGCAGTCGACACCCTCCTGAACCAAACCAAGACGCAACATCTGACGAGTGCACGACTGACTGGATACGAACTGACCTTGCTTGCACCCCATATCACCCTGAAAAGATGCACCACACTGAACCCGGCAACTCTGTTACCCTTGCCAGAGAACGATCCCAACGTGCACCCTGCACATGACTGCGTGACTCTTACAGACGAACAGACTAGAAGTAGGGTTGACCTCAGAGACACGGCTTTCCCTGACCCTGACGGAGAGCTGTGGGTGGACGGTTCTTGCATCAAACTCCCCGATGGCACCACTTCCGCTGCCTATGCAGTCACCACGGCCCGAACTGTAGTTGAGACAGCCCGTATCACGCAACGATCTGCCCAGGCAGCGGAACTGATTGCCCTGACCCGAGCCTGCATCCTGGCAACAGGAACTACAGCAAACATTTACACCGACAGCCAGTATGCCTTTGGGGTGGTTCACCATTTTGGGCTCCTTTGGAGGGAAAGGGGATTCTTGACCTCACATGGCACCCCCATTTTGCACGGGGATCTAGTCTCCGCCTTGATCGAGGCCGTCCTTCTCCCCAACAAGCTTGCAGTCATCAAATGCCAGGCACACAAAAAGGTGACAGACATCATTGGACAGGGAAATGCGCTAGCCGACGTCACTGCCCGAATGACAGCTGAAAATAGGACGACAACACATATGTACGTGACCAGGTCACAAGCAGAAAAATGGACTGACGCTAGAGACACTATTAGAGACATTCAAACGGCTAGCTCACAACACGAGTTGACTGAATGGGCACGGGTGGGATTAAAAGACGATGAAGGCTGCTGGCGGACAAGGGACACAAACAAATGGTTGCTACCTGATTCATACCGGATTCCCATACTGGCTATGGCACACTCCCCTGCCCACATAGGATCCGCCCCCATGATTGAACTTGTCTCCAGAGTTTGGCACAATGATAAAATCACAGATTCCGCCAAACGTCTGGTCCAACAATGCTTGATATGCCTGCAACACAACCCCGGGAAAGGAACTGTAGTGCCCCGGGGAGGATTTGGGGTCCCAAACCACCCATTTGAGGTCCTGCAAATGGACTACATCCAGCTAGATAGGTGCCAAGGCCTGAAATACGTGCTTGTCGTGGTGTGCGCCTTTAGCAAATGGGTGGAAGCATACCCAACCCGTGACAACACTGCTATGGCCACTGCAAAGGTACTATTAAAGGAGTTTTTCCCCCGTTACGGCCTTTGTCGTATTTTATGGAGCGATAATGGCCCCCACTTCATAGCCGAAGTCATCCAGTTCATCTTAAAGGGGTTGGGCATCAGGCAGAAATTTCAGGCAGTCTTTCACCCCCAGTCCGCTGGACTCGTTGAGCGACACAATGCCACACTAAAGCTTAAACTGGCCAAAATAGTAGCTACGACAGGTCTGAAATGGCCAGATGCCCTCCCCCTAGCATTGCTATCGATGCGTTCCACCCCCACCAGACATCACTTAACCCCTTATGAAGTTGTTTTCGGCCGACCCATGAGTATCTGGTCTGCACCAAAGCCAACTTCCATTCATGACGTCCCGGACGTCCTAATGTCTGATTATCTGTATAAATTGACTGAAACTCTGTCTGTCATTCATCAGCAGGTGCAGCAGGCCATCCCTGATGCTTCCAGGGGTCCGGGTCACGCCATCCAACCCGGGGATTTCGTGCTGATCCGAAATTTTCAGCGGACGAAAAGTTTGGAACCCCGGTGGACGGGCCCCTGGCAAGTGTTAATCACCACCCGGACGGCTCTTCGCGTGGAGGGGAAAAGGCATTGGCTGCACGCGCACCACTGTAAGAAGGTCTCCCCCCCTGGCCACGGCGAAAAACATTGGCGACCAAGAAGAGCTCCTGAACAAGGACCGACCGTCACTAACCTGCTATCCTGATACCGAAACACTTGAACTTTCCAAATTCTCCGATCCCACTGTGCCATCCAGAGAAGGGTATTTCCTGCGTCGAAAGGAGGGAGCTTCGGCTAAGTAGACCACGAACTAAGTTGAATCTCAAAACGGTGACCCAAAGCAATCAAGGGTTGCCTGGAGAGAGGCTAAACTAAGTCTGTGGTTCTGCCCACTACCGAGCACCTTGAAAATGAAGATGATGGAAGCGCCAGATAAGAAGATGATGGAAGCGCCAAATAAGAAGATGATGGCGACAACAGGAAATACCCACTACAGAAACCCAAGAACAGACAGACTCCACAGCTCAAAGACAATTGCACTCTTCATCGCAATCCTTTTTTGCTTTCTCCTCATGACCACACTCTGGATTGTGGAAGAAAATTCACCTGCTCATGAGACACTCCTGACCACTGCTCAGCCTATCACCGCGAAGGAACATTATCTGATTTCGCTCTCTCCCCAACTCAGAGAGAGGCGAAAGGAGTTTTGGAATAACTCTTTCGTACAGCTCCTTCACCAGCACAATCTCGCCTCCAATGCCACCAACTGTTGGATCTGTGGGTTGCTACCCCACGCCACTGGGCACTCGATACCATTCATCCCCTCACCCTTCTCGGTTCATGGCTCCTGCCTTGCTTGGCTGATCCTCCTGCAAGAAAGCTACAAGGACAATGCCACCTCCAGCAAAACCGCAACGCATTTCTCCCACGGGGTCCGGCGAAACAAAACAAAGACACACTTCTGCCCGCAGACCTCCAACGACTCCGTCCACATGGATATCCCTGCTAAAGAACGAATTGAAATGCAGGTGTTCAACAATCCAACCAGACCCACCTTCTCCTACCTGCGGAAACGAACGGCTGCCACCCTGACTGTGGCCCTGTCAGTCATCAACGTCACAGGCCACATGTGCATAGAAGGACATGGGACACAGCTGGTGAGCCACAGTGCCTGTCGTTTCACCAGAACTTTGGACTCCACGGATCCACCTTCCTTTGTGTCGTCCCCAAACATGTATTTCGTCTGCGGCACCAAAGCCTACACTTGGCTCCCCAAAGGCTGGGGGGGCACTTGTTACATCTCCTTCATCCTTCCTCCGACTTATGTGGCCCCAGCGAATCATCATAGACAAAAACGAGCCAAGGACATCGAGCAAGCCGACTCAACGGGAGCACAGTTCCTCGATGCTATGAAGGGACTTGTTCCTCTTTGGGGCCCGATGGCAAACAGCCGGGCCATCTGACATTTGACGCAGGCAGTTGAGACAACAATGAATATCACGGCTAGTATCTTTGCCAACAACACCGCCGAACTCCAAGCGGTCCGCTTGGTGGCCCTACAGAACCGCCTTGTCCTAGATGTGGTTCTTGCGGACCGTGGTGGAGCATGCCGCATTATTGGGTCCAGCTGCTGTACATACATACCGGACAACTCGCCCTCAGTGTACAAAGCCATCGAACATCTTCACAGACTCTCTTCGGAAGTCCACCAGGAACAGGAAGAATGGTCGCTTGGTGGTTGGTTCTGGAACACCGTTAAGAACTGGGGCTGGAGACTGTTCACCATTATCCTAATTCCTGTGGTAGTAATATGTGGCCTATGTTTAGGGATTCAATGTCTGCCACCCCTGTGTTCATTATGTGCAAACTGTATTTGTCCTAAGGTCGTGGACTTTGGAAACGAACGCATGGGGGCATTATATGATGCCGAGGTTGGGAATTTGATGAAGATTGACATTGAGTAGGCAAGTTGGCTAGATATGTTGAAAAGGGAGGACTGTTAAAGGTTAGACCGAAAATGTCAACATTATCGGCACCATCTTGCTCTCCCTGGGCCCATTCGTGCGCATAAGCGGCAGCCATTTTGTACACCATGGCCTCCCTGCCCCGTGCCGATAGCCAGCGTCTCTCTCACTCTCGACCTCACAGGCGACCCCTCGCGCGCTGACAACCCCCCCCCCCTTTCCACTCTCACACGTCTTGGGTCATAAACCCCTCTTCAGCGCGGCTCTGCCTCGGAACCCCACCCTGCTCCCAGCGCGACACTTCCCTTCATTCCTTTCATGGTCCCAGGCCCTTTTGATGCAAACCCCCTTTTCCTGTGTGCCCGTTTGTCCTCCCCGTTCCCAGGCCGACACCTAGCCCTGCCGATACTGTTTATTGCCCCTCCCCGTACAGTAGTAAGCTTCCCTTATCAAAGGACCCCCGGGTTGATCAAAGCCCTCACCCTATGAGATTCGACCAAACCCCCACATTCCATGAATCGGCGGAATGTCCAGCTGCGCGGTAATCATCACCTGTTGTGACCGGGGTGGGGACTTCAACTGTAAATGTGTGTGGGAACGGGTATGAAGGGGAGATTCTGAGGATATCCCTCCGTACATCAAAGCATTGCCAAGGATGTGTTGTATGTAATAAAGCAATAAACTTATGTATAAGAGACCAGGCCTCAGAGATGCGGTTAGAGCACCTCGTGACGATACTTGCTGTCCGAACCGATGTGTTCTCCTCCGGAGAAATGCTGAATAAAACCCTTGTTTCCTGCCTTCCAGTCTCCAGCGCCTGCCTCTTCATTTGATTATTTTCTTGTGGGTTTAAGAGGCGACACCGCCGGGCAATACTTAAGGACCTTTTTATTCTGGTTGGTAGCTTGACCTTTAGCAAGGGCAGCAAAGGCGCATGGAGCTCGGCCAGGCAAGGAGGATGGAGGCAATGACCAAGGCAATTGGGAGGCTGGCACAGGCAACCACCCAACACTCAAGGCACACCCTGGGCCTGCAGGTTGAGTTGGGCCACTACAGTGGTGACGCTGAGCGAGGCCTGCAACAAACAGCTGTTGAGGCGATTCAGACCGCCAGCATTGCTATTGGAGCAACTGGAGAGGCATCAGACAGTTAGGTGTCTAGCCGCAGTAGTGTCTCTGCTGCAGACCCACATGTGTTGCATAGGAGCAGCAGTTGCCAGCCTGCAACTCCACCTGCCAGATCCCTCCATGCCAGCCGTAGAGGGTAGAAATAACTGCACACTGACATTGTGCCATACAGTTGCCTCTATTATTATTTATGTTAGTGGTGGAGTAACCACACAATATGTACATTCATTTCTGTTATGATGTTCATGATGGACGGGTTGTCCAGCAAGGTTTTTGTGTGCCCAGAAAATAAAGGGTTACCTACTACATTTTGCTTTGTCATTTGTAGAGGTTAGTGTGTAAATGGATCGATCATACCATGCAAAGTAATGTCTGGCTATGTGGTCCCCGTGGCTTCTCCCCTCTGCTGCTCTGCTTCCCTCAATTTGCAGTTGGGCAGGTGGGCCAGAGTCATCATCCTCCAAGTCTGATCCAGACGCATCTATGAGTAAGCCTTTGTTGCAGGCAATATTGTGGAGTTAGGCACAGATTGACACAATTTTGCATGCAGTCTCAAGTGCATACTGCATGGCTCTGCCACTCTTGTGAAGGCACTGGAAGCATGATTTGAGGAGGCCAAATATGCACTCTATCACAGACATGGTGCGCCTATGTGCCATGTTGTAACGCCTTTTGTGTGGGTTGTTGGGAGACAGTTAAGGTAGGGCGTGAGGATCCATGGTTGCAAGGCATGCGCACTGTCACTTGGTAAGACATATATAAGGGTGAGACAACAAAGAGTAATGATTGTGCTAATACATTTGACTGTGGACATGACATTCCAGTACCTAGTAGGTATCCTTCATTGAAATCCCCTCTTTCATGTAGCTGGTATTTGACACTGTGCCTAAAGATGGTGGGTGATCCCAGGAAATTTGGCCACAATATCCGTGATGATGTATGCATTGCAGACAACTCGAATCTTGAGGGAATGGGTGTTCTTTTGCGGTCTTGAATATGTATTCCAGAGGAGACGAGGGGCATATGGGAGCATGAATCCTCTCTATGCACCCGATGACCTGTGGAAATCTGGGTATCCGGTGGAATTGCATTTTGGTATTTTTCTGTTCCTCATCATCCTGGGCAGGTAGATGTGTTGGTGTATGTGGAGCATGGCATCTAAGAAATTGTGAAAGAAACGAAAAAGCACACTCTGTGACATCCCTGTCTCTGCTATGACACCTTGGTAACTACCACTGGCCATTAGGTGGAGGGTGCATAACACCTAGGCATTGGAGGGGATTGCTTTTATAGGTTGGACCCTGTTACCACTTAATTTGTATTGCTGGTAAAGTGCATGTGCAAACTGGCTTTTTTGCAACGACTCGCAATTTGCAACTCTTTTGTGCATTCTGTTTTGCGACTCGCAAATAATGATTCACTGTTTGAGACACGCAAAATCCGTAAGCAAATTTTTGCAGTTGATAATCGGTCGCATCGCTATTTCTGATTTACGAATGTCTGTCGTGCATCGTGTACAGTCTATTTTGCATTCACAAATCGAATTGCAACCGATTTGCGATTCGCAAAACGGTCTTACATCTGGCCCTGCGTTTTTAAATAGCTGCACTGAAGGAGCATCACATTAGTATCATTTAGCCTCAGGGAAAAGAGGAGCTAAACATATGCCAAGTACAACAGGCAGCGCCTCGTGTGTCACCATCACATACATTCTCACAGGCACCCACACAGCTCCAACACCTCATCTAATTTTAGAAGTGACATACTAGTAGTGAAGCTCCCAAAATATGAATAATTGGGATTACTTCAATTACTGAGGCTGTGTTTACCTTTTTACTTTCAAGCTATTGTGAAAGGGCCTGCACAAAATGAAAAATCTCCTTCCCTATAAAAGCTGATTGCTATTGAACTGCTCAGAGCTCTTGAAGCTCACCCCGTGGCATAATGGAACCATAAAACATTGCGACAGAACCAGCCAAGTGTGGTGGTCAGGCTTGGGCAGGGTTTTTTTTTTTTTTTTTGGAAAACCTTTATTGATATCAAAAGAAGACAAATAGAGGCCCACAACCATGCCGGCCGGCCGCAATGTACAAAACAGACAGGAGTCATCAGGCAAATAGTACATTATCAAGCAACACAAAGCAGAGGCCGTATAATCGCAATAGGGAAAAAGAAGTACAAAAACTAAAGGGCTAAACACAGGAGTAAAGAAGGCTTAATTTTACAATAAGGGGAGAGGACATATGACAGGCGCAATTGCAATACGGAGGCATCCGATATCCCGTAATCAACCTCAACATTAAGAAGGGGGCGTGGGGCAAAATATCAGGGGGACAACACAATGCATTCAAGAAATCAGGATATGTGAGATACAGTCAACCCCTGAGCGTTATCCTCGTAACACGCCCGCCACCCGGGACAATACCAAGCCAGAACAGTGGGATCGGAAGACAATGCATGAAAACCCGCCCGTCACAGTACCCTCTGGGACGCAGGAAGGGAAAAAAGGAAGGGGGACTAGGTAGGGAGGGGGGAAGAGGAAGGGAAAGGAAAATGGAGGGAAGAAAAACCAAACAATAAAAGGGAATATGGAAATATGAAAAAAGAAAGGTAAAAGACACGCCGACACGGCGCCCCACGGTGAGAGGACAGGAGACAAAAGGATTAACGGTCCAAGCGAGGCATGGCAATCGGATGAAAAGACAGCCAAAATGTAGCAGGAGGAGTAACGACGCCATACCCCCACCCGAAACACACCATAGGAGGTCGGGACAGACGCGGCCTCACGAAAAAGATATACAAAAGGGCCATAGAACCAGAAGACAAACAAAAAATAGAACCCAACCCACCCGTCCCACCCTGCACCCCTGTAGAAGGCTACGGCCTACCCTTCAAACAGCGTGCCTGTCGCCCTAAACCAGAACCCGAAATATAGCAAGAAGAAAGAATGAAAAACGAGACAAAAAGACCACAAAAGCAGAGAAAGAAAACAGGAGGGAGGAGCAGAAGAGCTATAATACAAACGATAGGCCACAGCCCTCCGCCCAACCGGACAAGTACAATCAAAAAAACAGACCAGGATGTCACCCCATCACGCGCCACCAAATATTAGGAGAAGGGGACCTCCCACCCCTCTACAATCAGAGACAAGTGTGCAACGAAATCGCATACCGGGAATCAAGCAGAAGTCGTACATTTCACCCCCAACCCTTCCGAGCGACAAACCCCACCCACCACATGGCAATGTACAACCACATACTAAATACGAAATCAGCAGATAATCGAGTGGAATGGAGACTAGCATAGTTACGTGGGGAGTAGATAGATAGACAAGTGAGCAATAGTTCAAACTGAAAGTATCGATGCATCAACAATAGAAGCACGAGCCATGAGAAACAGGAGTTCAGTTGCGCCCCTGGAGCGGGCGAGGTGGTCCCATTTTTAAACTCAGGCAAAGTCATCGAAGCAGGCACAGGAGGAAGTCCACCCATAAATCCAGGCAACAATGTCGAACAGGGTCGCAGTACAGCATCCGAGTCCCCGGGGTCCGAACCTTGAAAAGCAGGGCGCCCCAAAGTCACCAGCACATTACACGATCTTCGATCAGCGGTGGAGACACTCAGGTCAATCGAGGGGGGTGAGGCAATGAAGGCATCGAAACAAGAGGGCGATAAGAAGAAACGGCCGCCCAAAATGGCGGCGGATCGTGGCGGACCCACCGGGACGCCCAGGGCCAGGGAAGCGTACAGGGATCTGAGGGCTTCCAGGATATCTCCGACTGTCGGCTCACGCCCACCAGATCCGATCCCCACACAATCAGGCAACTCGGGCCCGCCGCCACAAGGTGACTCTCGATCCAGAGGGCCAGCCGCCATTTCGTGATCAGCCCAATCGCCGCCCACGAGGACCCCCGGAAATAACAGTTCTCAAATGTAGGACTTTACAAGCGCCGGGGGTCCCAGCAAGGGCGGCCTCGATGCCAAAAGGATGTCCGCCCAAAACGGGTCTCCGCCCGCACCAGCACCGGTGCCCCAAACAAGCGGAGTCCGGGCCTCGAGGACCAGGGCCGCCGGACAAAGCAGCGGCGGGGGGGGACCCCCCCTCTCAGAATCAGGTCCCGGGGCTTCTCACCCATGGCTGCCACGCGACCAGCAGGACAGGTCCAGGTCAGGATCGCCGGGATCTTCGCACATCGGCTCACAACACTGGTTCTCACTCTCGGCCGGGGCCGAGAGCCGTCGGATCCCACCGGCCAGGTCCCCGTGCAAGTCTCGCAGAGGCCCCGATCTCTCGGAGGCCGGAACTCCGGAGCCACTGCACGTTAAGACCCCGGGGTCAGATGGTAAGTACAAACAAGCCGTAACGTTTCCAATTCCCCAAAAGTGTGCCGTCCCGGGACAGGATAAAAGACAGGATAGGCAGTCAGGATGGAGGGCTGCGGGAGCCGAGCTAAAAGGCGACCATCACGGCCGCGAGCTAGGCTCCTCCTTTGAGGCTTGGGCAGGGTTAAATAATGTTCTGATGGATTCTTCGAGAGATATGGCTAAATATATCCTGACATATACTGCTGAGAACTCAGTTCAGTTTGAAAAGAGGCAAGAAAGAATATAATGCCTGTACAAGCTCCACATCTACAAATAAGATACTGGATTTCAAATGAGCTCACTCCACTGCAGGCTATAACACATTGCTCTCGCTCCTGCACATCACATATTTCCTTGTTCGAATAATTGTGTTGGTGCAAATCTAGGAGACGAAATGTAATATACCAATTATACAGAGGTTACTACCTACAAGGATGCGCATATGAATGAAAAGACTGGGCACTCGTTTGCCCCATTTTAATCAGAAATGTGTGAAAACTCGATTATTGAACACCGTGTCATTTGAATGATGTGCTAATAAAGTAGGATGGCACAGAAACCTCATGTTGACTTTCCATCAATAGGTTGGTTATAGTCTGGAAATATATGCAGGCAAACGTTCACTAACGTTATTAATATTATTTTTCCCTGTTCTTCCCATTGTAGTGCTAAAAGTACAAATAATCACTACATTAAAACCACTTTGACGTGTTTCCCCTTTAATTGATGCTGAATGAAGCTACTGTCTGTTGAAGGTGGCACCTGAGGTAATGTGGCCAGTGTGTTTGGAACCCTTAGACATGGTATGTAAACTTTGGCTCCTGACAAAAAGGTGTTTTATTCTGACAAATTGCTTGATTCCGAAAGGTTTGAATGACACTGTTTTTTATTTCAAGCGTTGCTTAATTTGCACAGGAATAAGTGCCAGGGACCAGAGTTTTGCTCAGAAGTCCACGCGCACACTACAGTATGTTAACTGTGCTGTACACCATGACTTATGACATGTGACTCACCTTGTAGTCTTCTGGCTTATGTAACATTTTCAATACACTGATTTCCACACATATGATTGATTGTCTCTGTGTAATGTGTGTGCGATGTAAAGTGCTTCGACACCCTACACTGGTATAGGTGGTGCTTTATAAATAATAAAATACATCTGAGAGAAAGAGTGGTTATGGGGATGTAAGGGGGCACTATTAAAGGGTAGTAGTGAGGGAGTATGTGGGGGGCACCAACAAACATTGTCGCACAGGGCACCACCAGCACTAAAGCCGGCCCTGCTGGTGGTCCTGAATCAACTTCATGCCTTTTCAATCCAACACCAGACACCCCTTGCCTTTTATCTAACTCTTGCAGCTTCCTTATTTCACCCTTTGTCTTGTCTTCCTTCTTCACCCCTGGTGTTTTTTCAACCCCTTTTCTCGGTCAAAGTCTAAAATAAGTACTGGTCCCCACAAATGAGTGCTAGAGGGCCCCACCTGCAATAACCGGCTCAAAATAGGCACTGATTTCAAGAAATCTCTGCGCTTTATGCGGATGACCTTCTCTATGTCAGGGACATTCGGGCACCCAGAGATGATATCACTAAGAGGCTGGCTGACTTTGCGTCTATCTCTGGCCTCCGTGTCAACTGGGCAAAGTCATGCTTAAACCCATACGCTCCGTCGACCACAGAACCTGAACTAACCATCTCTGGCTATAACATCCAGTGGCATCCCACTGTCTTTCGCTATGTCGGAGTTAGTATTTATCACCAACATGATGACCTACTAGACGGTAATGTTACGCGTGCGGTGTCTGCTATAAGATTGCAAATGTCCTTCTGGCGGAGTCTGTCCCTGTCGGTAATAGGCTGTGTTGCCCTACTGAAAATAGTAGTGCTGCCCAGACTCCTATAGTTCTTCGTGACTCTACCTCTCTTTATCCGCTCCCCTGTATTTCGCTCCTTTGAGCGCACAATGGGAGACTTCATTTGGAACGGCACTTGCTGCTGTGTCACGCTATCTAAATTGTACTTGCCAGTGGACTGTGGAGGCCTCACAGTGCCCCACATGGAACACTATCTGGCAGCACAACTACGATGGGTGGCTAGGTGGGTAAGCGGGCAGTATCTGGAAGACATGGCTGTGCATCACCAAGTCTGGTAAGTTCCGTCCATCCTACGTTTATTCCACCCTGGGAGCTGCAACAAGACGCCTGGGCAGTTAATGCTGGCAGTGGCCCATAGGTGCTTCAAACAAGCAGTATTTCTCACCAGGGACTATGTCCCATATGCGCCTGCTTTGCCCATTTTGGGCACACTGAGCGGCCTAAATAGCACCACGAGAACTGACCTACTCACTTGGGAGGAGGCGGGTTTGCAGTCACTGGGTGATCTCTACCATGATGGTCAACTGAAACCTTTTAATGAGCTGGCATCGGAGGATTGACTACCTCACGGCCAGTCCCTGTTAAACGCCTCCTTGCTTTCTGAACTGTGGGCGTGGTGGGGCGACATATCGCAGGAACTGGCAACGCATCACATTATCCAATACATTCACACCATGGGCACGGGGAAGCACCTTGTCAGGTGGCTTGCTGACTCTTTGCACATGGGTCCGGCTTTCATACCTTTAAAGGCTATGTTTTCCCTCATACAGCTCTCCATAATACGCAGGCCATATCTCACGCCGGAAAATATAAACAGATATTTTGGACGTACTGATGCCAACTGCTGTCGCTGCCAGCTGGTGGATGCTGATCTCATCCACATGTTTTGGGGCTGCACTGCTCTGGCCACCTACTGGCAGGAGATCACCACACGCCTCTCCAACAGCACTGAGCGTATACTGGGCAACACATGCGAAGGCATGGGACGCATGGTTTCGCTCCCTTCACAAATTGGGCACTGGCAGAAAGTGTGGCGCTGAGATGAGAAGACACCCTGGATTTTCTCAAGACTCCCCTGGCATCCACCTGAAATGCCATGCTCCTAGATCATCAGAACCCCAGGCAGAAGTATCGATCCCCACACTCTGAGTCCAGCAGCACACCTGAGATAGATAAGTCGGGAACTCCATAGGCACTGCAGACCGTACTCCACATCCAAGGCGCAAATTTATCCCCCAGTCATTCAACCCCCCTCAGTCAGCACTACATGCACTTTTTACACAGGCAAGCTACTGATTGGCAGTGTAGCAGAAATGGGCGGAAAACGGGGATTGAATCACTTTGGCACACAGCTGGGCTACATACAAACAACCTGGTTACATAGAACACTGAAGCTTTTTTGGTACTACATCAAAAAATGGGTATTTGTATACTCCTAGATAAGGCCATGCTCATTAATTAAAATTAAAAAGATTTAAGTTTGTCAACCAACCACACATAATCTCACATCTATCAAAGACAAAAAGGTGAGAGGAGTCAGAAAGTACCTCACGTAAGCAACACCTCTAGAGCTACTGGTTAGTACTCACCAGTTTGCTCGCATTGTCATCATCGGTAACTTTCATGACAAGAAAAGAAAGGGGAAAGTAAAAGTTGTGCCCAAATCCTAAATTTGTGTGAGAGAAAGTAACGTGTAGATGATCATATCATCCATTAACCACCTGGACCCGGTAAAGTGCAAAACAAGAAAAATATATTTCAAAGCTAAAATAAGTTGTGGCCCACTTATTTCATACATGCTTTATATTCAACAGTGTC
Organism: Lissotriton helveticus; assembly: GCF_964261635.1. Taxonomy (NCBI): domain Eukaryota; kingdom Metazoa; phylum Chordata; class Amphibia; order Caudata; family Salamandridae; genus Lissotriton; species Lissotriton helveticus. The sequence continues at coordinate 1,351,094,147 of NC_136059.1, read as the reverse complement.
CACACTCAGATAAAAAAAACGGCATGTTTAGACCATTTTAATTGAAACGTCCGACATGTTTCATTGTCTCGCACATTTTATGGCAATTTCATCAGGGCTTGGGGACGTATCTCCACCTCACTGATGCTTCTAAAAAGATCTGTATTGGTTGAAAAACAAAGAAAAACAAAGAACACACACATAAGTTGTTATTCTGTGTCAACAATTCCACACTTCTCTTGAAGTATGTATATTTCATGCCATATTTACCAAGTAGTTAGTTGCCATGTGGACTCCTGTGGACTCCTACCAGCAACTCACTAGGGAAGTTAACAACTTTTCCCCATAGAGTAAAAAAGCAGCCACCAGCAGTGTACCTGTGAAGACATACATGCATTATTTCACCATTAGGAAATATTGATACTAACAACATTAAGTCACACTTTCCGTATTTACGAAATAGTGTTCCGATGCCCTCTTCAAGTTTTTAGAAAATATGTGGGAGCTTTGCAAGGAGGTAACAACATGACCCATGCATAATGCATTGCAAGCTCTATTAACTAAAACTTGTCATCCCGCTCGCCCACTAATAATAACAGGCTCCTGCGCTCAGTTTGTGCATCTGGAGACAAAGAGAGTCATACAGCTACCCTTTGGCTAACGTCTCCCCACTCACTGATATACCAGAGGTCTAAGCTCGATGACTCCACGGACGCCGAAGCAACTCATGCGCCGTGTGAAGTACCAGGCTGTGACCCGGAAGGGGGTCGTTAGGCACTCCCGCTCACCTGGATGGACAACAGTTGTTAACCAATCTGACACATCGAACGGAAGAGGGGGCGTTTACTAGATGCTTCACCAGTCCAATAGAGACGCATCAGATCCACGGGCGCCATCTTACAGTTATCATTGGCCACCTACACAGCAATTGGTGTCTGCTACACATTGCAGCGGCCGAATTTGCTATTCTGTTGGTATTGTAGTACTACATCTATATATATATATATATTTTTTTTTTTCAAAAACCTTTATTGTACCATCAAAGTTACACAGCGGAACGCCTACAACCTCACGGGCTGGCCGCTATACCAATTTATTAAGCACAGTGCAGCAATTCAACATCTTTGTGGAAATCACCAGCACAGTAGATAGAAGCGAAACCGCCGCAGTAAAAAGGTACAGTACATGCATCATAGTCCAAGACAGTATTGGTTTTTGGTTTTCCATTTTTTCAAAAAACAACAACAACTCAAACTAAACTTCAGGAATCACGATGCGGTCATGTACTGATTGGTATGGGTCGATTACGGCTCTTTTGTTAAATGTTCCCCTTCGGTGTCCCCCCGTTCCCACTAACCTGCCTAAGGTGAGTGGTTCGTACGTGCGAGTTTGTTCTGTCTAACTGTGGTCCCTCGTACTCTCCCTCCCACGCCGCTATGCGAAATCGTAACTAAGTAGCCAATCTCACGTCCCATGGCCATACCCTCATTACAGTTCGTTAGTAATACTAGCCCTCCTCCACTTCCTCCTCCGACACATCTTGTTCTTCCTCCGACAGGGGATCACAGATCTCCCCTCTGTATACATTTGACTTGGTCCAAATTTTGTTCCACTTCCCCGGGCAGGCCCGGTTGGAATAGACCGCCCTTTCTGTTACCATCACCCTGTCCATATTTAAGCACCATTGTGTCTTGGTCGGCACTTCTGCCACTCCCCACCGTTGCGCAATATCCCGTTTGGCTACCATCAATCCTATCGTAACCCAGAGTTGACTGTGTCTAGAGAGATCAGTAGGTTCCCATATATTGAGTAGGCACCGCTTTGGCTCAGGCAGCAGTGATATCTCCAGTGTCTGTGAGATTGTTCGTAGTATTCGTTTCCAATATTCCCGAATCTGGGGGCACTCCCATATGGTGTGGAAAAATGTACCCTCCTCCCCACAGCCACGAAGACAATAAGGGTGTTGTGACCTGTGGATGCGGTGTAGCATAGTTCTTGTGTAGTACACCCTATGTAATATTTTCAGCTGCACAAGTCGCAGCCGTGCGGAGATGCCCATCTCCTTGGGCGACGCAGTCGCCTCGTTCCATTCATGTTCGTCCAGTTCACAGGTGTCCCCCTCCCATTTCTTCTTTAACGATGTCAATGGGTCTGGCAAGTTGTTGAGTATTTTACGGTATGTGAGGAACGTTGCGCGTTCAATCATAAAATCAGTGAGGAGACGGTCTTCTAGCGGGGACGATTCCGGTAGTTCTGTGTTCAGGGGCAGAGCAGCGAGTAATGCATGTTGTATCTGAATGTATCTGTAGAGCTCCCTTTCACTAAGGTTGTGCAATTCTCTCAATCTATTGAAAGACATCACTCCTCCCCTCTCCCAAAGGTCGCCCACCGTGGATATCCCTATAGTGTCCCAACGGGAAAATCCCTGGCTATTCCTCATGTTACCTAAGGCGCGAGAATCCCACAGTGGGGTTAGCTTAGCTATTCTCCCCTTCCAACCCAGAGCCGTTGTCGCTGTATGCCATAGCGTCACCGTTAGTCTGGTGGGGCCCACCAGTTTGCGCATTTTGCGTTGGTCGTACAACGGAGCCAGTAAACTGTCAGTGCCCAGCTGCGCCCTATCCGCTTGAAAGGCCGGCTCAGTCTGTGGAGTATGGAGCCACTGGTTGATGGGTTTAAGATGTGCGGCCCAATAATACAGTTTTAGGTTAGGCAGCGCAATACCTCCCTCGTACCATCCTCTATGTAATTTGGGTTGTGCAATGCGCGCTGGGAGGGTCCCCCATAGGAGAGTGGAGATCAATGCTGCAACTTTTTGAAAGAATCTTGGGGCCACCGGGTAAGGTGTGTTCTCAAGAACATACAGAAATCGGGGCAGTGCCATCATTTTATATAATGCGGCCCTTCCTAAAAGCGTGAGAGGTAGTCCCGACCAGAATTTAACGTCTTGTTTGAGTCTTTCCAAGTGGGGCCCCAGATTCTTGTCCATAAATTCTGCGGGGTCACTAGTAATCTGGATGCCTAAGTATTTAAACGACGAACCAGCTATCTTCAGAGGGCAGTCTGCATCGAGAGCCGGGACCTGTCCCTTCAGAACATACAGTTTCGATTTGCTCCAATTTATCGTATATCCGGATATCCTACCATGATTATTGCAGAGATGCAATAGGGCCGGCACCCCACTGTCTGGATCTGTGAGATATACCAGCATATAGTCTGCATAGAGCGATAGCCTGTCCTCCCAGCCATCTTTCCAACGTATGCCTTTCAACAAGGGAGAGGTTCTAATAAGAGTGGCAAGGGGTTCCAATGAGATCGCAAACAATAACGGCGAGAGGGGACATCCCTGTCTCGTGCCCCTCCCTAATGAAAAAGTTCACGATATATGCCCATTCGCCACAACCTGGGCGACCGGGTCAGTGTACAACAATCTAATCCATGCGATGAAGCGGGGGCCAAATCCCAAACGCGATAGCGCTTCAAACAAGTAGTTCCACTCCACAAGGTCAAAGGCCAACGTGGCATCAAGGGCCAATATCACTGCTTGGGTCGCGATCGAGTCCGCCCTAGCCAACACTCCGTGTAGTCTGCGCAGGTTCAATGCCGTGTTTCTGTGGGGCATAAAACCGGACTGGTCCGGGTGTATAAGGGATGGAAGATGGGGTAGGAGCCTGGTTGCAAGAAGTTTGGCAAGGATCTTAGCTTCTGCGTTAAGCAGTGAGATGGGACGGTAGGAGGAGCATTCCTCAGGCGGTTTCCCTGACTTGGGGATGGCCACTATAGTTGCCGTTCTTTGGTCCACCGGAAGTGAACCTTTTTCTAGACATTCCCTAAACATCCCTAGTAGATGTGTACTGAGGGTCTCAGGCGTTGCCTGGTACCATTCTATAGGTATGCCGTTGGGTCCTAGTGCCTTGCCCGGGTTTAAGGCTTCAACAGCCGCTTGGATTTCGTCAGCGGTGATGTCCGCCTCCAGCTCATCGGACACGTCCATAGATAACGTTGGAACCTCTATTGGTGCCAATGCAACTCTGGCCATCTCTCGGGGGTAACCACATGTGCAGGGGTGTAGACCCCTTCGAAGTGGGTTGCGAGCTGTTCCACTATGTGTTTCGGGTTCGTATGTACCCTCCCCTGGCTGTCCCTCAAGCGTTGGATTCCCCTGGAACTTCCTTCCCGCTTGTCAAGCCAAGCCAGCATTCTCCCTGCCTTGTCGCCCACCTCATAAATCCGATTCTGAGTTTCGGTCATCTGCCCTCTCACTTGGAAGCGCAAATGATCGTTGTACAATCGCTGCTGAATGTCAAGTGCGTGTAAGGTAGCCGGAGTTGGGTGTAGTTCGTGTGTCGTCGTCAAATTTCTCAATGTAAATTCCAGTTCAACTAGCTCCTGAGTTTGTTCCTTCTTGTATCTCGTGACTGAGTTTATGGCTTGCCCCCTCAAGACCGCTTTATATGCCTCCCAAAGCACCTCGGAGGAGCGAACCGAGTTGATATTCTCATTGAAGTATTGTGTCGTTGCTCTTTTAAGAGCCTTGCGAACTTGGGGAATCTTTAGATAATTAGCGTGTATGGGGTATATGCGTTTGCGGGACCCCTCTTGAGTGGAGAGCGTGAGGGTGAGTGGGGAGTGGTCCGAGATCCCCCGGGGGTGAATTTCCACTGTGTCTATAAGGTGGAGCCCATCACCCAGGGTCAGGAAATGGTCGATTCTCGTCATACTGCCGTGTACTGCGGAATGGAATGTATATTGCTTCACATTGAGATGGAGGTACCGCCAAACATCAGTAAGACCCATGGCTGTCAGGAAGCGTTGGAGGCGGGGGATCCCCCCCGTAGGGGCCAGTATTGGAAACCTATCAAGTTGTGTATCTAAGATGGCATTAAAGTCCCCCCCAAGGATAACCTCCCCCTCGGGAAGAGACAATAGAAAGTCTCCCAACTTCGGGAGTTGCACCGAGTGCAGTGCCGGTGGGATATACACGGACACTATGTTAAGAAGTCTACCCTCCCATTGTCCCTGTAAAGCAGCAAAGCAGCCTTGATCATCCGTCTTAGTTTGTAGAGGGATAAACCGTGAGGTCCTCTGGAGCAGTATACCCGTCCCCCTGGAGCCCGACGTGAAGCCCGAGTGTACCATCATCTTATAGCCTCTTCTATCCATGGCCTTGGTTGCCCCCCCTGTCAGGTGAGTTTCCTGCAAGAGTGCTATGGTGGGTTTCTGTCTCATAAGGGTGGTCAGTACGAGGCCTCGTTTCACCTAGTCCCCTCACGTTCCAAGTCAGCAACCATAGGGACGAGCCCAGTGTCTCTGAGTCTATTCCCATTGCCTCGGGGATCGGGCCCTTAGCCATTTGGGATTATGGGGTCCATAATATGACAGTGAGAAGGTGAGCCATGTGTGTGTGTTGCGAACTCGTTCAGTGAAGAGCTGAGGGTTCTCCTCAAGGAATTAAACTGTTGCCGTCCCCACCAATCATGTAACGACTCCTGTGGTAACATAACTTTCTTCTTTGACCGCACATGTGTATTCCCAACTGTGTCAAAACAGTCCCACCCCTTTCCCCCCCTCCCTGCATCCCTGCCTAACGGACTCTCAACTGCCCGCCCCCCCAACTGAGCAGAGTGCTTAACCCATCCCACAACCAGAGTACTTGCGTGTAGGGGGGAGAGCGCCTCCCCGAGCAGGCGGCCTCCCTGCGTGCTTCCGAGGCTCCGTGAACCCGCTGCAACTTCCGCTGGTCGCCGTGCAGTTCCCGGTGTGCCTCACCGACTGCAGTGTAGTAGATGGAACTGCTCCGGCCAGTCACTGTATGGCCAGGGTCCCGGTGTTCAAGACGGGTCCGGCACTCAAGATGGCGGATCCGTCCTCTTGGATCCGAGCCGCCCCGTCCGTCCCCTGCATAACCCAATGCATTTCGGAACTAAATGTTCCTTCGTCGGGAGTTCTGTTGAAACACAAAGGAAATAAAGGAAGTGTATTGCAGTTATAAATATTATTTGTATTTTCTATATTTCTGACATGAAGTGTTATGAACTGTAAGAAATGAGCAGATTCTGAATTTGTTAATTTGAAATTGTATATCACATGAGTAAAATGTTTCAAAGGAATACCTCTCTTCTTTGTTGCATGTCAGAGTCCTAGCAGCTATCAGGGGCTAGGCCACTTTCATATTTATACAAATGTTAGCAGGCATCAATCTGACATAGCACACATACTGTAATACTAGTTAAAATAGCATTCAACGAGTGCGATTTTCACACACATACATTGATTGATTCACCCCTGCCAAAGTGAAAATCTGCACCAACATTTGGAAAACATGTCTTTCGAATCTATTGCAAGCATCACAGACAACCGTGCATCCACCAAAGTTTATACGGCTGATGAAGACACAGAAATCTATAAATTGATAAAGGAAACTAAAACATTTGATGCCCAGAGTGGATCAATTACTCAACAATTACATCATTTGGAATACTTGACAAGACGTGAACTCAACCAACCTTTGCATGCCTCTACTCTGATTCAATACCATCGGGTAAAGAGGATCCCACGTGGCCTAAGGCTGGCAATCCGGCCAATGTTATTTCGGTTAAACAACAATAAACAATTCATGGAGAAATGGTACAGCATTCTCAATAAATGTTCATTAGACCTAATTCTCCTTCTGATCGAAGAATTGTCAAAAACAATAAGTGAACTTGAAGAGGAAATCTACAATGTTAAAAAATAATTATCAGATAGAATGGAAGTGGAACCCTGGGGAAAATTCTTGGAAGATCTGAATATACGCCTCGACAAATATGGTAAAGAATTGCAGGAAACTAAACTTCGCAAATTTAAAAGAGACACGATTGACTACAAGTTAAATGAAGCCTATACGTGGGCTGAGGTGTACGCACAACAGAGATACAGTGGTAAAAAAACGCAACCTGCCTCCTCGGAGGAAAGTGTTATTTCTGACAGCGACACCAATATTTCAAGACAACCAGCTAGTCACCTTAAACCAACTGACAAAACAGTCGAGGCAACAACATTGGGTCATGGGACAACAGATACATCATCTTCAACATCATCATCTTTTTTAGACAAGGAGGGTGCTCAAAGCAGACCGCCGGAGCAGACTCTATCCACACTATTAGAAAAAAAAGACAAGAAGAGGAAAAGGAAAAAGAAATCAAAAAGAAAGGATTGAGGAGCCAAGGGAAAATCTCATAATTAACATTTCTCAACAACCACTGACGAAATTCCAAATTGATTTGTTGAACAAAGGACTTACTTTCGTAAGCACCTATCACACAACGGAATTAGAAACAGAGATATCTTTCTTCAAATTTATGAGAATCCTTCGCTTAAAGAATTTCTTTACGTTTGTAAATCCTACTGATTCCAATGATGATCTCACTCCCCAATTCAAACCTAAAAGCACATTTGTCGCGCCAGTCTCACACAAAAGTCTGGATACTTTCGAGACCCTTGTAAAGGCTGATCTTAATGCAATTCAATACAAAAGAAATCTAAAAAATCTGTCACGAGCAGAGTATAGTGCTCTACAAACATTGGCTAAAAATGCTGCAATCACTATACAGAAAGCGGACAAAGGTGGAGGTGTGGTGGTGATGGATTCAGATTTCTACTTGTCAAAAGGAACAGAACATGTAACGGACGATAAAATATACACCAAGCTACACAAAGGTCCCACAGTTGACATAGCCAATGTACTACGTGCAATTCTGGATCAGGCGGAGAAGCTCAATTGGATCAATACCTCTACCAAACGGTATTTGTGGCAAACTTTCCCTAGAAGACCGAAACTGTACTTTCTCCCGAAAGTTCACAAAAATCTTAAACAACCCTCCTTTCAGACCAATTGTGTCAGGATGTCAATCAATTTTTGAAAACATTGGAAGATTTATTGATTATCATTTACAGTCTTTCATCCAACAATGGCCAAGTTACATAAAGGACACATCCGATTTTTGAGAAACCTAATGACCATCAATCTTGAACCAACTGATAATTTGATTTTATGCACCATTGATGTGGTTGCATTATACACGTGAATCCCTCACGCTTTAAGACTAGACGCCGTAGAGTGGGCCTTGCTACAGGAGGATAAACCAACAACGTTGAAATGTCTCATCATACAATTACTGGAATTCTGCCTGGAGAACAGCTATTTCACGTGGCAAAATGACTTTTATCTCCAACTCAATGGCACAGCAATGGAGTTTCCAGGAGCATGTGCATATGTCAATATATTTATGGCCAAATTCGAGAGTGATTACATCATGGCAGATCAAACATGGCAAGAAGGTCTGCTTTACTACGAAAGATACATTGACGAAATTTTCTTAATTTGGAACAAAACAGAAGCGTTACTTATTGATCACATTGAGACTCTTAATCAAGTGGATTCTAGAATTCAGTTTACTTATCACATGGACAAACGTGAACTACCATTTCTGGATGTAATGGTTGCATTAAAGGAAAATAAAATTCACACAGCTGTTTTCAGAAGATCCACTGATAAAAATACAGCATTACTTCACAAGAGCTTCCATCCTACGTCTTTGATCAATAATCTGCCTATATCTCAGTTCATGAGAATTAAACGAATTTCCTCTGACCAACCTGCCTGCAATAAAGCACTTGAAGAACAAAGACAGAGATACATAGCACGAGGGTATTATCCTGAACAACTTGATACACAAATTGCAAAGGTAAACGCAATGTCAAGATCTGTTCTTCTTCAGAAAAAACTCAAAGAACCAAATAAACGCATGGTCTTTGTCTCTAAATACTCTTCGGCATCATGAGACATTAAAAAAATCATCTTAAAAAGATGGGAAATACTTGAGACAGAGGAAGATTTTGGATGTTTGTTTAAAGAAAAGCCTACATTTGCCTATAAACGGGTGCAAAATTTAAAAGAATTCTTGACAAAACGGACCAAAGTGCAAGATGATGGATAACGTAGTATATACAAAGGCACAAATAAATGTTGGATTTGCAAAAATTGCAATAATGCCATCATTGGAAACATTCTTCTACACCCCAGGACAGGAGAGAAAATACGATTAAGACATACAACAACATGTGACTCAGAACATTTAGTCTACATGATAAAATGTCCATGTGGACTTTTATATGTGGGGAAGACTCAGCGCAAACTGAAAATCAGGCTATCCGAACATAAGAGCAGGATTAGAAACAAAAATGTGACATCACCGCTAGCCGTACACTGGATGGAACATCGGCATACAATAGCACAAATCAAATTACAAGTAATTGAACAAGTACCGCAGAAGCCTGGCTTGGATAACTCCAAAATTCTATTACAGCGAGAAGTGTTTTGGATAAAAAAAACTGCAAACTCTAGCACCATTTGGTCTTAATGATAAATTAGAGATGGCATGCTTTCTTTGAGTAAGTTTCAAGGCATACACAAATACCACAACACACTATCATACCCAGATATCATGAGAAATGTTTGTTGTCAATACTGTAATGGATGTCCTAAATTTCAATTGCTGATTCAAAAACAATTACGTGTCAGATAATGTAATCTGATGACGATTATACTCTAGGATTGTATTTCTATCAAATAATGTGATACGTGACAAAGTATAATTTAGATAAAATGCGTGTCAGCTAATGTAATACGATGATGTTCATGTGCTGGGATTGTATTCTTGCAAAAATAATGCGATATGTCCGACAACATTTTTTTTTCTCACTCATCTAATTCATGATATAATATCTACATTATCAGTCTCACGTTTTCCTCTCTAACTTGTCATAGCATATGAAAACATTTATGCAAATATGCGATATTCCCATGAATTCTATTGAAACTGACACTTAAATATCTATGTCCCCTCATAGTTTTTATTTCTTAGTTTCTATCCATTGAGTTCACCCATATACTTTTCATCATTCTCTTGTTATGTCCAGATGTACTAAAACTTGATATCATACAATTATTTCGGATTATGCGCCATTTTCGCGTTTATCATCTGAGCCTTTTTTACAAAGTGTTCAGCAGCAATTTATTTCGTCGGTATACAAATTAAATTCTGTCACACGTGTTCTTAAGTGGATTACATGAGAATTATGAAATTGTATCTATGAGTTTACTCGATAGATATTTTCATTAGTTAATTTTACATACAGGCGATTGTTGTTCTTTTGAATAGTCCTCTTTCTTTGTTTTTCGTTAAGCGTTCAGGCTAAAACTAAAACAGAAGACGGACTCTCTATTCGTGTTATCACACGGAAACGAGAACGCCGTTTATCGGAGCTCGCCGTTCGTGCGGGTAAGTTGCCGTCTATGCCGATTTCCAGATTCTGATAATGAACTAAGCGATGTAATACACACATTACTAAATACAACCACTTATTTATTTGTTTACAGCTCACTAGATTGAAGAAACCCCGTCATACAAAAACGCAGTTAGATTGAACTTCCCGCCACCGCGGGTAAGTCGATCCACAATTGATTTTTTCGTACTACTGATGTAGTCGACTTGGAATGTATATATCACTTAGAATCCCTCTTTTTCTTTCACAGATATCGCCCTTATTGGTTTCCCAATATTCGAATCTTGTAAACGACTCGCGTTATATGCAGGTCAGTCTCATTTTGCATAAGGTGTTGCCACGCTGTATTTCAAACTCGCATTCATTATGTGATAAACTGAATAGGTCCCATTCATACTTTCAGGTTGCCATTACAATTATCCAACCACCTGTGGATACAGGTAAGCCCAAAACCGTGGGTACATAACTTAGTTTCAATACATTTGGTATCGCTATTTAACATCCAAAAACCACATCTCTGTCTCTTGTATACAGATCACAGTATTGCACACTGGCATTTCGCGTACTCTAGTATTCTCAATACCTTTCAATTGCGTAAGAATACATCATTTTTCTTCTCTTAAAATGACTACTACCTAATGTTGACTTCACTAATCACAATCTTCTACAAAGAAATGAGTTGAGCTCTAATTTGTAAGGAAAGGCATCAAAAGTAATATGTTTCCTTTATTTCCTTTGTGCTTCAACAGAACCCCCGACGAAGGATCATTTAGTTCTGAAATGCATTGGGTTATGTATGGAAGTGTATTGCAGTTATAAATATTATTTGTATTTTCTATATTTCTGACATGAAGTGTTATGAACCGTAAGAAATGAGCAGATACTCAATTTGTTAATTTGAAATTGTATATCACATGAGTAAAATGTTTTAAAGGAATACCTCTCTTCGTTGTTGCATGTCAGAGTCCTAGCAGCTATCAGGGGCTAGGCCACTTTATATTTATACGAATGTTAGCAGGCATCAATCTGACATAGCACATATACCGTAATACTAGTTAAAATAGCATTCAACGAGTGCGATTTTCACACACATACATTGATTTATTCACTCCTGCCAAAGTGAAAATCTGCACCAACATTTGGAAAACATGTCTTTCGAATCTACTGCAAGCATCACGGACAACCGTGCATCCACCAAAGTTTATAAGGCTGATGAAGCCACAGAAATCTATAAATTGATAAAGGAAACTAAAACATTTGATGCCCAGAGTGGATCAATTACTCAACAACTACGTCAATTGGAAAACTTGACAAGACGTGAACTCAACAAACGTTTGCATGCCTCTACTCTGATTCAATACCATCGGGTAAAGAGGATCCCACGTGGCCTAAGGCTGGCAATCCGGCCAATGTTATTTAGGTTAAACAACAATAAACAATTCATGGAGAAATGGTACAGCATTCTCAATAAATGTTCATTAGACCTAATTCTCCTTCTGATCGAAGAATTGTCAAAAACAATAAGTGAACTTGAAGTGGAAATCTACAATGTTAAAAAAGAATTATCAGATAGAATGGAAGTGGAACCCTGGGGAAAATTCTTGGAAGATCTGAATATACGCCTCGACAAATATGGTAAAGAATTGAAGGAAACTAAACTTCGCAAATTTAAAAGAGACACCATTGACTACAAGTTAAATGAAGCCTATACGTGGGCTGAGGTGTACGCACAACGGAGATACAGTGGTAAAAAACGCAACCTGCCTCCTCGGAGGAAAGTGTCATTTCTGACAGCGACACCAATATTTCAAGACAACCAGCTAGTCACCTTAAACCAACTGACAAAACAGTCGAGGCAACAACATTGGGTCATGGGACAACAGATACATCATCTTCAACATCATCTTCTTTTTGAGACAAGGAGGGTGCTCATAGCAGACCGCCGGAGCAGACTGCATGCACACTATTAGAAAAAAGACAAGAAGAGGAAAAGGAAAAAGAAAAAGAAATCAAACAGAAAGGATTAAGGAGCCAAGGGAAAATCTCATAATTAACATTTCTCAACAACCACTGACGAAATTCCAAATTGATTTGTGGAACAAAGGACTTACTTTCGTAAGCACCTATCACACAACAGAATTAGAAACAGAGATATCTTTCTTCAAATTTATGAGAATCCTTCGCTTAAAGAATTTCTTTACGTTTGTAAATCCTACTGATTCCAATGATGATCTCAATCCCCAATTCAAACCTAAAAGCACATTTGTCGCGCCAGTCTCACACAAAAGTCTGGATACTTTCGAGATCCTTGTAAAGGCTGATCTTAATGCAATTCAATACAAAAGAAATTTAAAAAATCTGTCACGAGCAGAGTATAGTGCTCTACAAACATTGGCTAAAAATGCTGCAATCACTATACAGAAAGCGGACAAAGGTGGAGGTGTGGTGGTGATGGATTCAGATTTCTACTTGTCAAAAGGAACAGAACATGTAACGGACGATAAAATATACACCAAGCTACACAAAGATCCCACAGTTGACATAGCCAATGTACTAAGTGCAATTCTGGATCAGGCGGAGAAGCTCAATTGGATCAATACCTCTACCAAACGGTATTTGTGGCAAACTTTCCCTAGAAGACCGAAACTGTACTTTCTCCCGAAAGTTCACAAAAACTTACAACCCTCCTTTCAGACCAATTGAGTCAGGATGTCAATCAATTTTTGAAAACATTGGAAGATTTATTGATTATCATTTACAGTCTTTCATTCAAAAATGGCCAAGTTACATAGAGGACACATCCGATTTTTTGAGAAACCTAATGACCACCAATCTTGAACCAACTGATAATTTGATTTTATGCACCATTGATGTGGTTGCATTATACACGTCAATCCCTCACGCTTTAGGACTAGAAGCCGTAGAGTGGGCCTTGCTACAGGAGGATAAACCAACAACGTTGAAATGTCTCATCATACAATTACTGGAATTCTGCCTGGAGAACAACTATTTCACGTGGCAAAGTGACTTTTATCTCCAACTCAATGGCACAGCAATGGAGTTTCCAGGAGCATGTGCATATGTCAATATATTTATGGCCAAATTCGAGAGTGATTACATCATGGCAGATCAAACATGGCAAGAAGGTCTGCTTTACTACAAAAGATACATTGATGACATTTTCTTAATTTGGAACAAAACAGAAGCGTTACTTATTGATCACATTGAGACTCTTAATCAAGTGGATTCTAGAATTCAGTTTACTTATCACATGGACAAACGTGAACTACCATTTCTGGATGTAATGGTTGCATTAAAGGAAAATCAAATTCACACAGCTGTTTTCAGAAAATCCACTGATAAAAATACAGCATTACTTCACAAGAGCTTCCATCCCACGTCTTTGATCAATAATCTGCCTATATCTCAGTTCATGAGAATTAAACGAATTTCCTCTGACCAACCTGCCTGCAATAAAGCACTTGAAGAACAAAGACAGAGATACATAGCACAAGGGTATTATCCTGAACAACTTGATACACAAATTGCAAAGGTAAACGCAATGTCAAGATCTGTTCTTCTTCAGAAAAAAATCAAAGAACCAAATAAACGAATGGTCTTTGTCTCTAAATACTCTTCGGCATCACGAGACATTAAAAAAATCATCTTAAAAAGATGGGAAATACTCGAGACAGAGGAAGATTTTGGATCTTTGTTTAAAGAAAAGCCTACATTTGCCTATAAACGGGCGCAAAATTTAAAAGAATTCTTGACAAAACGTACCAAAGTACAAGATTTCTTTTTAAAAAAAAAATATTTTAAGACCTTTATTATTTGAAATGTACAGTACACAGCATCCGGCTTACAACCCGTCAGGGCCAGCCTATAAACGGGCGCAAAATTTAAAAGAATTCTTGACAAAACGTACCAAAGTACAAGATTATTATTATTTTTTTTAAAAATATTTTAAGACCTTTATTATTTGAAATGTACAGTACACAGCATCCGGCTTAAAACCCGTCAGGGCCAGCCGCGTCTGGTTGAAATCATATCACGTGCATTAGATGAACACAGCCACTAGGCCGACAACCCTGGGGTTCGGCGGCGTATAAAAAACTGAATCAGTATTGCACAATCGTACAAACAGTCGGCAATGCAAAAAAATCAAAAATAGGTGTAGGCCTATAGGTTTTTTATTTTCTCTCTCATATGCAGATACGTAAACACAAAGCTATGCTAGCGCTCATCAATGACATTTGGTGAGTCGTGGCCCGCTGTAACACATGTAGGTCGTAAGGAAAAATGTCAGATTAGCTCGCCCTCAAGGAGGGCGTGGGATAGCATCAAGGAGAGATGAGGCTGCTCAGCATCTCAAGTGTTTTGGTTAGCGGGTAACTATACAGAGTATCTGACCTGATGGGAGTGTCTGGTGTCCGTAGTGGCGTTCGGGTAGGATCACCTCGGCCCTGGCAGTTATTCTCAAAGGCCCCATGATGTAGCGTGTACGATAATCGACGTTGAAGGGTTTGGTCCAGGGGAAGGTGGACCAGTAGGTCAATAACGTTTATAACAGTAACTTGGGAAATACAAATGAAAGGGGAAGAGGGGAGTGGGATGGAAGTGGCCACGTGGCAGGGGAGGGGGCTGTGGTGCCAATGTGTCAGTAGCTGGTCAGTGGGCGGGGTAGCCCGGAGGGCGCATCAGGTGGCCCGCCTGTATGTCAAGCACATAAGGGAGGATTTCCACCGCAGAGGCAGGTCAGTTGCAGCAGGATAGTGCTGTTCATGAGGTAGTCGGTGGTAGGACCCCTGGTTATAGTAAAGTGCGTGGGGACGCGGGCGCGGGAGGGGCAAAACACTCGTCATTTCAGGACAGCTGGGCATGTGGCATACAGTAACCAAGACCTGGGAGTCATGGAGGCAGCGATCAGTGCAGCATAGGTTATATAGCAATATTGCGTGAGGACTGGAGAGGGGGGAAAAGGAATAGGGGGAATCCGCTGGGTGCAATCGCGCTTCGTGTTGCCTATCGCAATGCGGGGAAGTGGGGGTAGCTTACATCTCATCACGTGATCCCCTGCTCCACACCTTTCTGTTGAAAGGATTGGAGGATATCGTCCCAGTGTTGTGCAATTGGAAATTTCCTAAGGCCCGCCGTTTCTTCTCGTCGCAGGGCAGCGCTCTCCGCTCGTGCCCAGTTTACCAATGATAGACCAAAGTACAAGATGATGGATAACGTAGTACATACAAAGGCACAAGTAAATGTTGGATTTGCAAAAATTGCAATAATGCCATCATTGGCAATATTCTTCTACACCCCAGGACAGGAGAGAAAATACGATTAAGACATAAAACATGTGACTCAGAACATTTGGGGCTAGATGTAGGTAATTCAATTTTACCACTTCTTAAATACCGAATTTTACCGATTCGGTATTTAAGAAGTGGGAAAATAGAGGGGGCGAGATGTAGGTAATTCCAGATGTGGAATTACCGAATCGGTAATATTCGGTATTTACCGATTCGGTAAATACCGAATCGGTATTTCCTATTGATTCCTATGGGCTGTGAAGCCCATAGGAATCAATGGGAAATACCAATTCGGTAATTACCGAATCCTGCAAGGGTGCAGGGGGTGTCACTTTGACACCCTCTGGCACCCCAAAAATTGACATGTGCACCATGTGGCACACAGACATGCCCTAGGGGCATGTCTGTCTGTCACATGGCATAGGTGTGCATGCACACATGTGCATGCACACCTGAATTCGGTATTTTAACACCCAATTGGATTGGGTGGTAAAATACCGAATTTGTAGGGCCTTTGGGACTCTGAAGAGTCCCACCTACATCTGAGATCTACCGAATCGGTAAAAATACCGATTCGGTATTTTACAGAATCGGTAAATTTACCGATTCTGTAAAAATGTGCCCCTACATACCGAAAACCCATTTACCGGTCGGTAAATGGCTCCTACATCTGGCCCTTAGTCTACATGATAAAATGTCCATGTGGACTTTTATATGTGGGGAAGACTCAGCGCAAACTGAAAATCAGGCTATCGGAACATAAGAGCAGGATTGGAAACAAAAATGTGACATCACCGCTAGCCGTACACTGGATGGAACATCGACATACAATAGCACAAATCAAATTCCAAGTAATTGAACAAGTACCGCAGAAGCCTGGCTTGGATAACTCCAAAATTCTATTACAGCGAGAAGTGTTTTGGATAAAAAAACTGCAAACTCTAGCACCATTTGGTCTTAATGATAAATTAGAGATGGCATGCTTTCTTTGAGTAAGTTTCAAGGCATACACAAATATCACAACACACTATCATACCCAGATATCATGAGAAATGTTTGTTGTCAATACTGTAATGGATGTCCTACATTTCAATTGCTGATTCAGATAAAATACGTGTCAGATAATGTAATATGATGATGCTTATACGCTAGGATTTTATTTCTGTAAAATAATGCGATATGTCCGACAAAATATAATTTAGATAAAATGCGTGTCAGCTAATATAATACGATGATGTTCATGCGCTGGGATTGTATTCTTGCAAAAATAATGCGATATGTCCGACAACATTTTTTTTTCTCACTCATCTAATTTATTATATAATATCTACATTATCAGTCTCACGTTTTCCTCTCTAACTTGTCATAGCATATGAAACATTCCCAAGAATTCTATTGAAAACTAACACTTAAATATCTATGTCCCCTCATAGTTTCTATTTCTTAGTTTCTACCCATTGAGTTCACCCATATACTTTTCATCAATCTCTTGTTATGTCCAGATGTACTAAAACTTATCATACAATTATTTCGGAATATGCGCCATTTTCGCGTTTATCATCTGAGCCTTTTTTACAAAGTGTTCAGCAGCAATTTATTTCGTCGGTATACAAATTAAATTCTGTCACACGTGTTCTTAAGTGGATTATATGAGAATTATGAAATTGTATCTATGAGTTTACTTGATAGATATTTTCATTAGTTAATTTTACATACAGGCGATCGACTTTCTTTTGAATAGTCCTCTTTCTTTGTTTTTCGTTAAGCGTTCAGGCTAAAACTAACACCGAAGACGGACTCTCTATTCGTGTTATCACACGGAAACGAGAACGCCGTTAATCGGAGCTCGCCATTCGTGCGGGTAAGTTGCCGTCTATGCCGATTTCCAGATTCTGATAATGAACTAAGCGATGTAATGCACGCATTACTAAATACGACCACTTATTTATTTGTTTACAGCTCACTAGATTGAAGAAACCAGTCATACAAAAACGCAGTTAGATTGAACTTCCCGCCACCGCGGGTAAGTCAATCCACAATTGATTTTATCGTACCACTGATGTAGTCGACTTGGAATGTATATATCACTTAGAATCCCTCTTTTTCTTTCACAGCAATCTCCCTTATTGGTTTCCCAATATTCGAATCTCGTAAACGACTCGCGTTATACGCAGGTCAGTCGCATTTTGCATAAGGTGTTGCCACGCTGTATTTCAAACTCGCATTCATTATGTGATAAACTGAATAGGTCCCATTCATACTTTCAGGTTGCCATTACAATTATCCAACCACCTGTGGATACAGGTAAGCCCAAAACCTTGGGTACATAACTTAGTTTCAATACATTTGGTATCGCTATTTAACATCCAAAAACCACATCTCTGTCTCTTGTATACAGATCACAGTATTGAACAATGGCATTTCGCGTACTCTAGTATTCTCAATACCTTTCAATTGGGTAGGAATACATCATTTTTCTTCTCTTAAAATGACTAATACCTAATGTTGACTTCACTAATCACAATCTTCTACAAAGAAATGAGTTGAGCTCTAATTTGTAAGGAAAGGCATCAAAAGTAATATGTTTCCTTTATTTCCGTTGTGTTTCAACAGAACCCCCGACGAAGGACCATTTAGTTTCGAAATGCATTGGGTTATGTATGGAAGTGTATTGCAGTTATAAATATTATTTGTATTTTCTATATTTCTGACATGAAGTGATATGAACTGTAAGAAATGAGCAGCTACTGAATTTGTTAATTTGAAATTATATATCACATGAGTAAAATGTTTTAAAGGAATACCTCTCTTCGTTGTTGCATGTCAGAGTCCTAGCAGCTATCAATGATGAAGTCAGCACTGCAGCTTTCAGAATGCCTTTTTTTAAATATCAGGCTGAAGTTAGCTTTTTATTCCGCAAGCTTCTTAATCGTAGCCTGAAGTTAGCTTATTTGGACAGCATTTATTTTACAGGCAACATTATACCTAAAACCCTTCACGGCCACCGGGGGAGCAAAGGACCTCAACCCCCAGCATTCCAAGCAGCAGTTGCCCACCGCCACTGTCACCAGCGTGCCAGGAGGTGCTTCTCTGCAGCTCGGGGCTCCTGCAGCGCGGAAACCCTTCACGGCCACCGTGGGGGAGCAAGAGGACCAAAACCCCCAGCAGTTACAAGCAGCAGTATCACGCCGCCACCAGCGCGCCAGGAGGCTCTAATCTGCAGCTCGGGGCTCAAGTAGTGCTGGAACCCTGCACGGCCACCAGTGGTGCGAAGGACCACAACCCCCAGTTTTCCAAGCGGCAGTTGCACGCCGCCACTTTCTCCAGCAGGCGCTTATCTGCAGACGCCAAGGGAGGGCCCATCCTAGCCCGTAACAGACTGGAGAAGGCCAGGCTGGGCCACCCCTCTGACACTCCTGATCCTAAATCTACTAAAAGGTACTGGTTCTTATACTGTTTCCAACATTGGGTATGCAGGACTGTTCCAGTTTTCCAATAGAGTACTGATTGAGTCACCCTTCCCTAATTGGACACGTGGGGCATACCTATTGTTGAATAACTAACTTTTTGGACTACTCCTCTGGACTACTTTGGCTATCAGCTATCACAACATATAACATAAAGTAAAGAAATCCCTTTCCAATAGACTAAAAAGTGAGTGAGGTAGATAAATAAGTGAATTCTGTAAACCAACCCAAAGTGAGGATCATGTGCTATAAGCACCTTCAACAAGAAAAATAACAGAGCTAAGTTACAACAATAAACACACATGTTATCTTGAAAGAAACCTTTCGTTTACAACTACCAGTATTGTGTTGCAATGAAACTCAAAAATCAAACATATAGTCAAATATATGATGTTTTATTTAAAACTGTTATTGTTTTGAAAAAGTTTTTTTTAATAAAAAATTCTAAGGTGCAAATACATAAAGTGACTAGTTGAATCAAACAATAATTTCATTAATACATTGCTATCGTTATCTTTATCAACTTCATAAAAAAAAACCAATAGCAAAACAAGTTTAAAAAGCACAAGTTTAAAAATATACAGAAAACTGTTGATGCGGCGTTATGGTGAAAGTTTGACAGATCTTCACCTTCAGGGCAATTTGTTTTGCAGGAATAACAATAGAAACATTTATTATAAAAATATAAATATATAAAAGAATTTTCATTTGCAACACATATCTAATACAGCAACTTTAAATTCTCCCCTAACTTTACACACACTTGTAACTCACTTTTCAATAAGTGAATGTACAACAATGTACACTGACTATTCAGTGGTTGTACGTATATCGCATGTTCCATATGGTTTAATAGTTACCATTTGCACATTTTTGATCTCATTATAAAGAAACCTACCTAATTATATGGAGACAATGAGAAAGTTGTCTTACTCTATATGAATTATTGTCAAAACAAAAGGACGAGGGACAGGGGCATTCTATCCCCAAAATCAGACACAAAAACGAACATATATAAAGACGAGAAGTCAAAAGAGTTGGGAATATATAATACAGCTCCAATTAGCAATCTATCCAGCAGAGTTTTAAGGAGAGATGAAATAGGGATTTTAGAGAAGGGATAAGATTTTGCCATTTCCTCTCCCATTGACAAGTTCAATCTAGAAAGAGATTTGAAGAGGTTTTTTCGCAAAATCAGGCTGAATAGGTTTTTTGAAGGGAAAGAAAGAGTACCCTCAGAAAATAAATCTTGACTTAAACCCAAATCCACTTGGACACAGTCTATACAGATGGTTAATAAGGAAATAGAGATCTTTTAACAAGTGCTTGAGAAAGGTATTGAGGACCTTCTAGATAAAAAAAATATGGGTGAATAACAATCTCACTCGACAATAGCGTACTGCATTACATGATTTAGAACAATGGAAAGATATCACCATAAAACCTGATGACATAGGAAGCAGCATTGTAATCTTAGACACTACCAATTATGATAGGAAAATGGGTATTCTTTTGAAAAATGAATTACACTATAATAAATCTAACAGAGAGGAATGGAAAACTCTAAGTAGACAGATCAGTAATTTACTCAAGCTAGCTAAGGAAGATAGTATAATTTGTCAAGAAGATTATGACTTCTTACACAATGAAAACCTTACTATACCTGCACTATATGGCCTACCAAAGGTCCATCAAAACTTTCAAAATCCACCCATGCGGCCGATAGTCTCTAGCATAGATTCTTTAGCAGAACCTTTGAGTAAGTGCGTAGATATGTTTTTACAACCTTTGGTAGCAAAACAAAAGGCCTATATTAAAGACACAAAGGCTATGATCCACGAAGTGGAAAATATCCCTTTTGATGCTGATAAACAATGGCTTGTTACGTTAGACATAGAGGCCCTTCACACAAATATACCACAGGATGATACTATCCAGATGGTAAAGGGCCTCTTTTTAAATGAGGATGGAGATTTATCTCCACATTCAGCGTTTATTGTGGAGTGTGTTGGAATTATTTTAAAGAATAACATATTCCTTTTCAATGCAAAGTATTCCCTACAAATGAAAGGGACCAGCATGAGGGCCACATGTGATCCCATCTTAGCATGTCTCTATGGGGCACATACATCAAAGCTTTTTGTGATTGCAAACGGTACGAATCGCAAAAATCGGCTGTTTGCGATCGCAAAATCAGCTTTCGGGATGCATCAAGGCCCTCGCAATTTGAGAATTCGCAAATATTTGCGAATTCTCAAATTGCGATTGCATTTAAGGAATCGCATTTTGCGATTTGCTAATTGCGAATCGCAAATTGAGAATGTCTTCCCATTCATTCCTATGGGCCTCTAGGCCCATAGGAATGAATGGGGAGGTATTCCTTAATTGCGACTCGCAATTTGCGAGTCGCAATTAAGGAATATTTAGAAATCGCAAATTTTTCAGCGATTTCTTCATGCATAGGCTTTTGCGATTTCTTAATTGCGATTCCTTAAAAATCACAATTAAGAAAATCGCAAAAGCCAACAATGATGCATGTGCCTGTAAGTCTCTTCGTTTAAAGATAAGCATATATTCAATGAATTAGCACCTTTTTATGAGAATGTAAGTAATTGGTTTTGATATATCAATGACGTCTTCTTTTTGTGGCAGGGCTCTAGAGAGTCTTTAGAGGTTTTTACTCAGTGGCTTAATTTGGGTGATGAAAACCTAAGGTTTATCATCCATTGATAATAACAGCTGTGATTTTTTAGGTATCGGGACCAAAAACAACAGCGCTTTGAAAGTTGAGTTATATACCAAACTAACCAACCGCAATACAATGCAACATTACGAGAACAATCATCCCCTGAGTCAAAAAGATAACATCTGTTTCGGCCAATTTCTCAGGGTTCACTGTATTTGTACGAATCAGAGAGACTTTGATTTTCATGCACAAAAGTTGATTAAAAAATGAACTGACAGGGCCTACCCTAAATAATTAGTTAAAAGAGCTTACAAAAGAGCTAAGTACTATAATAGGGAATTATTCTTTGTCCTGCATTGAGTGAAGGTCTTTTTATCTTGTTTTATGTGTTTTTTACACTTATTTTTGGCCCCTAAACTTTTGGTTAGTATTGTGGCTGCCATTTTGTTTTTTGGGGCACTTTGATTCTCCTCAGCACTGGACTGTTTGTGACAAGTTGTGGTGCTTTTCTCCCTCATTATATTGGTTATATTTTGCTTTAACCTGCCCTGAGCCTCTTGGTCTGCGGGGCCTTGTAACTGGCAGACTGATCGTCTTTCTGGCTCTGGGAGATTAGTAGAGGGAAACATATGTTTACTGCTGTCTGAGTTCTTTTCTTGACTGTGCATTTCAAGGTTACTTATGGGCAGAAGCAAAAATGTATTATAATCAAATAAAAGTACCACTTCTAAGGTATCTAAAGCGGATTCTTCATGTACTGAGTCCTAGATGGACTGTTCATTCTGTGCAGCTCATATGGCTCAGTCATCTACCTCTCGCTCAGTACCGCTGCCCTTATCGACTTCTAAAACACAAGCAGTACCTACGGATAATAAGCGCCTCAAGCAAGATCCGCCATCTCCTCCTAAACTTATGCTCCTTTATCTTTAGATACTATTCTGGAGGAGATACGCTCTTTGCACCGATATATTGAGGTGACTAACACTTGCCTACAAGTGATGGATAATAAGTGGTCCTCTATAGATTCCCGACTCTCCTTAGTGGAACAACGTGTCAGTGATGTCCAGGATACTGCTGGAAAAATAGCAATGTTAAAGAAAGATATTTCACTCCTTAAAAAATCTGCTGAAGATCTCGAAAACAGGAACAGACATAATAATCTACGTTTAGATGGACTTCCGGATGGTCTTGAAGGAAATGATCCGGTTGCTTTTTTCACGTCCTTCTTTCCAAAACTTTTGGATCTCCCTCCTTCAACTAATTTGAACATCCAACGTGCCCACAGGCTAGGTCCTCGTCTGTCTTCTACTTCAGCCCCATCAAAACCTCGAGGAGTAATTCTTCTCTTCTTGCAATTCACAGACCTTCTTCAAGTGTTAAACACAGCCAAGTCTAAGAAGCGTCTTGTCTCGTCTGGTGCTAACTTGTACATCTCCCAAGATGTTTCTACAGCAACGGCTCAACGGCAAAAGGACTTCCTTGTTCTAAAAATGTCTTCTTAATGAAGAAGAATATCTATATCTAAGAGATCGGCCAAGGTATCCATGTATCTATACCCTGCCGAAGATACACAAAGATTTACCATTTCCACCGAGAAGACTGATTGTCTCAGGCATTGGAAGTCTCACAGAAAGGATATCACAGTTTGTGGCTATTTTCCTTCAACCACTGGTGACTAACTTACCATCATATATAAAGGATACAGGGCATGTACTCAATATATTGGGAGATGTAGTCTGGGATCCTGGAACGATTTTGGTGACACTGGATGTCGTGTCACTTCCTTGTTCTAAAAATGTCTTCTTAATGAAGAAGAATATCTATATCTAAGAGTAGATCGGCCATGGTATCCATGTATCTACACCCTTCCGAAGATACACAACGATTTACAATTTCCACTGGGAAGACCAATTGTCTCAGGCATTTGAGGCCCCACAGAAAGGATATCACAGTTTGTGGATATTTTCCTTCAACCATTGGTGGCTAACTTACCATCATATATAAAGGATACAGGGCATATACTCAATATATTGGGAGATGTCTGGGATCCTGGAATGATTTTGGTGACACTGGATGTCGTGTCACTTTACACGAGTACCCGTAATGAACTTGGCCTTAAAGCATTGAAGTACTTTTTTGGAAAACGATCTGCAAGCCTATGGGAGCATATGCAGATGTTGCTCACAATGACAGGAATCAACTTACAGAATAATTTTTTTCTGTTTAAAGATGATTGGTTCAGACAGACACAAGGAGTAGTCATGGGCTCCAGATTTTCACCTTCCTGTGTGAACCTCTACATGGGGTGGCTGGAGGAGGTGATGATCTGGGGCCCAGATGGTAGCAACCCGGAATAAGAATATACTGTACTGGGGTCATTTTATCAATGACTGTATCATGATTTGGACAGGGACAGTAATTTAATTACATGGATTTTTTGAATATCTAAACAGTAATGATGCAAATATTCACTTCACTACACACTATCGTACAATTGAAGCAATATTTTTAGATCTGACACTTTAAATCAAAGGGGAACAAATTTGTAGTAAAATATATCATAAGCCGGGAGGCCCTAGGGGGCGCACAGCGGGATGGCCGGATAGAACCACGGCTCCGCCGGACGACCGATAACAATCGGACTGTTTACCGGCTTAGTCCTCGGTGTTCTACATGAAAAACATTGGTAAAGATGTCGGAACACATCGGGCATCTGGTGGGCTAAGAGACAGACAACAAACGAGAGCACAGCGTGAATAATCGAACATTTCTCGGCGGCGATCACATCCCCGAGTCCTAAGATGGCGGCCGGCGCGATCCCGATCGGTCTCTCTATTCCGGTCACGAAGTAAGTGTGAGGCATACGCTGCGCAAGTCGCATTAAGCCAAATACATCTCGCTGTTGTCTGATGAGGCCCATAGAGCAGCGGGCGTAATCCCACAAAACAAAGTATATACCGCGAGGCAAGTCTACTTACAGACATCTCCCCAAGGCAAGATGGCGGCGCCCATTACACTACATAACTGTAATCCCGAGTGACAATCGTAAAGGATCGAACTTTACAGCACGGATCTCTGCATCGGTCCGATCAGCAACCAATGTACATTGTGCGTTTCTGAGTCCAAATAATCGGCAGATGAGACCGTAGAACTATGACACTCGGCATGTCGGAAATGGCGCCAACAAACAAACTGTGAGGGTGGGTGAGCAGAGTTTCTAGCGCGCACTGAAGTTTGACGTGTGACCCCACACCTATATCTCATATTCTCTTCAAGAAGCGTTGTGTCTCTTGCTAACAAGTGCGACAGGCTCCGCTGCAACCAGTGCACTGCTAATTATTATACACGTGCGGTGGCAACTGCGCAATAACGTGGAGTCCTCGTGGTGCTACAGACTCCTAACACCATTGCATATATTGGTGCACCTGTGGCTAACGCGCTGTTTCCGACACCATACTGTAGTCTCGCCCTGCTCCTTCTGCTGCTATTGGCGCTGATAGAGCAAGGTTCGCATCGCGACTTGCTCGAGTCAAGAACCTCGCCCGTGTGTAATAAATTAAAAAAATTGTACGTCTTACTAATCTTTTATTTTCATATTCGAACAAGGTAGAGGAAGCTTGCGTACGTGTATTTCTAATACAACTAAAAACTGTCTCTAAAACATGGCCGCCGCTTGAAAAGTGCTTCTGCGCATGCGTCAGTCACACTCACGTGACCTGACGTAGTTATAAGTTTTGGAGGGAAAGGGTGCGCATGCGTAATACACAGCTTTCGTGGATAACGTGGTAATGCTCTTGTGAGTGTGTATATGTTGCTAACATTTAAACTGCATAGTATATTTTTATAATGATAAGTTTGAAGTACAAGACCAATGATGTGTTTACATACATTTATTTCCATGTATTAATTTGTTCTCGCTTACTTTTCATGTACTGCGGGAAATTGGGGTCCGAACCGGTTGGGAGCCATATTGAGGGTCTCTTCTGCGCAGACTCGTGGTGCACTGAAAGGTGGCAACATTGGACAGTGGAACTCAGCCAGCTGGCAGCCACCGTCAAGATGCTCATGGGAAAGCCACCTCTGCCCTACGAGAATGGAGAAAGTTGCTCCTTATATGATACATTGTGTGTTGAGCTACTGTTTGCCGTGCAGTTTCTCATGGGAACCCCAATCTTGCTAGGCGGTACCCATGGATGTAAATTAGGCCTCCAAATAGTCTATTCTGATTGGTGTGTTACCCAAAGCCTACCTTAGGACCAATCCAAATTGAGGGATTCTGACACTTTGCAACATTGGGGGTTGGTACACCGTCCCCAAACAGTATAACTACCCTGGGTTCACCTAGGGAAGTCGTCCGACTTGTCTGGTTTAGCTGACCTGTCACTGACCCAACGCACTCAATAGGTGACTTTATACAGAGGAGCTGCGGAGCTCTCTGTCCGAAATTTGACCATAGACTCTGAAGGTTTTACTGAACCTTAAGTGCTGGCGAAGTACTTTGCTGGGGAATTCGCTGACCCAATCGGGGTCCTGATCGATAGCTGCAGAGAGGGTGGAGCGCAGGCGTTGCTTCCGAACTGCGGGTGCTGGTCCTGTCCTGAGGGTCCTGTCCGAGAGGTCCTGTCCTGATTCCTAATCTGAGGGTTTCCTGTCCTGTCCTGGGTGTCCATTCTGC
Organism: Lissotriton helveticus; assembly: GCF_964261635.1. Classification (NCBI taxonomy): domain Eukaryota; kingdom Metazoa; phylum Chordata; class Amphibia; order Caudata; family Salamandridae; genus Lissotriton; species Lissotriton helveticus. The sequence goes on along the minus strand of NC_136059.1, from coordinate 1,351,067,705 downwards.
ACCTGCTGTCCATTGAGGGGTATCCTTCCTTGAGGGTTTCCTGTCCTTAACTGACCCGTGGCCAGGGTTTGGTTTTCACACCAGTCTAGGTAAATATTACTCAGAATCTCCTGAAACTGCACCTTTCTATATTTCTGTCTTTTGCTTTAATAAAGACATACTTTTGCATATGTTAATTTTCCATGCTTTCCGCAACCATTGAATTATAAAGTCATTTGCATTTATAACGTGTTCCTATGTCACCCTATCTGTTAGAAATTATATTTTGCATTGCAGTTTGTCATTTCCTGATATGGTCTAGAACCTCCCTACTTAAATTGTCTAAAGCACTTTTGCCTTAAAGCATAGCGTCTCTCTCTCTCTAGACTCTCCTATAGTTATATAAATGTCCCGAACTCCTGTCTCATTCCCTTGAAATAATTCTAGAATACTAGTTCTAATCAAAGCCTATCCCCTCTTTAGTGATTCATCTTAAACGTTCTAATTCCTGATCCTTCATTTTTGAATGTGTCCTGGTTCCATTAGATTATAAATGGTTGCACTGACTTATTTCCTATTCAGCTATGTACTTTCTGTTATTCTGATTATCGATTGCTTAATTACTGTGAATTTGATGCTATCTGAATTTTACTAAATTAGATAAAGACTTTAAAACTTCCAGTTGTCCGTGGTCATTTTACAAAAAGTATTGAATGTTAGTTGTTGGGTTTGTATTTTGCTGCCTTTCCTTTTACAGCTAGCTCCCTGATCCATTGTGGTCATAGGTACCCGTGTCGGTGGATGGTAAGTCGGGTACACTGAAGAATAACGAAAGGAACTCACAAATATCTGATAGCAGAGCATGAGGTCATCTGATCAATGTATATGGTGATTTGAAATATATGGGCCCGAAGCCAGAAGTGGCGAAATTATTGGTCGGGTGACCCGCGCGCTCTATCAGTATTTTCTGGTAAGCAGAGGATGGTTAGGGAATAGTTAAAGGTTAGGTAGGACTAGTTAGGCTAAGTCAAGTCGGTAGCTGCTAGTATATTGATGCTGCTATAAGAGCGGCTATTTCGAGGGACCTGATCAATCTCTTGAGAATGCGCTGCTTTTGAAAATTTATGAATTGTTTTAAAATTGTTATTCTTGTTCTTATATTGTTATATGTATTAATCCAAGCGTATGTAAAACGTATTGTTAAGTGTTGTCAGAACTACCCGGGGAATTGAATAGGCAAGTGGTGAATAGAATCCATTGCCTTGAGGTCGCAGGCTCAAGGAAAGTTAGGTGCAGGTTAAGTAGAAAACCAGAAGCACTAACTAGGGTTTTTCTGAATACAAGTGCGAATAAATGTTAGTGACGAGGTTCATTGGCAAAATTCCAATAGTGGCGTAACCTAGCAAGGGTCACATCGGAAGAGTAGCAGGTTCATCGGAGCTAGAGTGAAAGCAAAGGGGTCCGCTGGGAAACCTTAGACTCGGATATATCCCGGAAAGAGTGGATGGGTCTAGGGAAGTAACAGGTTCACTGATGCTAGAGTGAAGGGTAGGCGGAAGAGATCTACCCGTAGTGTGTGAAAAGTAAATGGAAGTAGTTTACTTGCAGTAAGAGACATCTTTCCTGTCTAGACACTTGAGCACTGTGGCGAATGTGTATTCGTTGTTAAATATACCAAGCACTAGCACTTTAGAAAGAAAGAAAGTTTCCGTTACCTTGTGAAGGGAGGGAGTCAGTCGCGAAGCGTCTCTGACGTCACTCTGTGCCGCGCTGGGATTGGTAGATACAGCGGGCGGGTAGCGGGGCTGGAATTGTGAAGGTGGGGTGAGCGCCGAAGCGTGAGAACTGTCTCGCGAAAAAGCCGCGCACCCATTGGCCGAAAATATTTGAACGCGTGCACCCATTGGTCGCACGGAATTGCAAGACGCGTTCTCATTGGAGGTAATTTGTAAACAAAGTTAAGCGTAAAAATCGTATGTGGCACTCGTATTCTCCAGAGACTAGACCCGATCCAAGAAACCAAGGGTTTGAAAGGGATCAGTGGAAAGCTAATAGGTACGATATTATGTACGGAAATAAGCGAAAAATGTCCCTTGTAAATAAGGTAAAGAATTACTTCAAAAAGGACAAGCCGATCAAAACTAGAGAGGGCATTGTTATTCCACCACCAAATACTCCCGCCTCTTTCATGATGTTTGACAGAGGGTACAATACGTGTGTGTGGTTGGAAAATTGGGTAAAATACACACAAGATGACGGAATAATGGCCTTTCCGTTAGAAGGTACCTTTAATGGTAGGATCTTGTTCAACTTAAGAACCCGAATGAATGAATTACATCCCAGACCGAGACTAACGCAGTATGAGGCATTAGAGGAATGGGAGATTGAGGCTTTCCAAAGAGAGAAGCCCCGAATGGACAAAGGGCTGACAAAGTATTACCCAAAACTGAGACAAGAATCCCGAGATAAAAAGATGAAACAATGGAGACAGAGCATGATTGTTGAGGGACTGTTCCCCATGATGCCAGCAGAAGATCCTCCTGGGGGCGGAAAAAGGACAGAAAAGACTAAACATTGGGGGCCCCTGGGAGAGTCAGATGACGAATTGTTAGATGACATGTGCATGAGAAGTCCGCCTCCTTATAATGAGGGACACCGACCTTCGAGTGCAGGAGATATTCCCCGGAGACCCCTACAAAGGGAAGAGGCCAGGTCCGCAAGTGTAGGAGGGGATTATATAGTTCCTCCTTATACTGAGAATCTGGGACCCATAGAAACCAGAAGTATATACCCCAGGAGACCCGTGGGTGAGGAGACAAGATATTCACGGGAAGGAGATTTTTGCTCTCACCCCCCCTACGGAGGTGAGGTGAGGTCCTTGAGTTCAGGAATGCCACGATTACAGTCCCGGGATGAGGAAGATCAGAGAATTCTAGGCACAGGAAGTCTGTTTCAGAAACCTAATTATGGCGGAGGGCCGAGTGAGACTCATCCTACTGCCCCGAGTTATGCTCCCATTCTGACCCCGCAGGTGTTACATGGAAACTCCTTGGACAGGTTATTAGAAGAGAAAGAGCGAGAAGCGGTGGGGAATCAGCGAGCTGAAATAATACGGAAAATTTCACCGCTAAATGCAAGTCCTGAAGCCTTGACGATCCCAGTAACGATCGGACCGGTGGTTCCGCTGTACGGGGACCGTCAAGGGACTCCAAAAACTCCCGTAATTACCCCTGTCATTGCACCGACCAGACCAGAACCCTTAATTATAGATGATCAGACCAGTGAGTGCGAGTCGGAGGTCTCGCTGCTAGATCTGCCCATTAGAAAGACTGAGAAAAGGATCCCGAAGCCGCACACGTTTAGTACGAGGGCAATTCAGATGGAATCGACCTCGGGTACTAGGAGTGTCACATTGGTGACTCCTGAAGAAATCGAAAGATGGAGTCAGGAATTGGAAAAGCAAACGTCCCCAACGAAACCTTTAGATCTTTACAAGCTGAGAATAGAAATAGAGGAATTGATGGCAGGAAACGTAGGATTAGACAGATTAAATACCTACTCCGAAGATGAAATGCTGTTTATCTGCAAAAGTCTCACCCGAAATACCCGAGTGCTTCATGAAAAACTGACAGACACTGCTGCTAGCATGGGTATAGATATTTCAAGATCAAAACCGCTGCAAAAACCATATAGAGCAGATTTCTCAGACAAAGATTTGGAAAACTTGAATGCTTCAGGAAAGAAAGCACAGGTCAAAGAACTATTGACTGTATTGCAAAAATGGGGAGATGTGGAAAGGTGCGAAGCCAGATGGGCCAAGTAAAAGGACGAGGCCAGGTCTAGGCAGGCAACTCCCTAATTTTTGCTAAAAGAAGCTGAAAAACCAGAGCAGTTATGTCCTATGCGCGAAGTACCCGGTGGGAAGTATGTGCACGTTCCATGGTCCAGACAGGATATTGTGTCCTTTACCAACGATTTCCCCAAATTGCGCGAAAAACCAGTAGACTGGTACAGGCAGGTGGAAAGGTTCGTAAAGGTGCAAAAATGCCTGTGGAAAGACCTGGATGGGTTTTTCGACATTGTGGTCCCGGTAGATCTGTGGACCGAGTGTAAAATAGCCATAGCTTGGCCTAGTGAGGAATACCCGAGAGATGGCAACACAGGGGAACCATCGAAAGAAGTGATGAAAAAATATGAACAAGTAATACAGCATTTGAAAGTAAAAGTGCCAGCAAAGGAAACTGATTGGACCAAGATAGATAGAACAACACAGGAAAGAGATGAGACAGTGCACTCCTTTTATGAAAGGCTGTTGCAGGTGTTCAAAACATACAGCGGTATAGACAACATCGAGATGAAGGATATGACACATTTTATTTACAGGTTTGTAAATGGTTTAAGACCGGAAATTTGTCAGTGGATAAAAGATAACAAAATCTGTTGGCATACTAAAAAGATGGATGAGGTCCTGCGGTACGCAAAGTACTGCGAGGACGAGATGGCAGAAAAGAAAAAGGCTCTGAAAGAGAAGGTTATGTGGGCTCAAGTGAAGCTCGCAGAACAGCAGGAAAAACAATTGAGTAAAATGGCCAAAACTACTCAGAACCAAGGTCTTGGGGGTGGGGGAGGAGGCAAGCCCCGGCCCAAAATGAGCAGGGAGGAGGCTAAGAAGAAATTTCCCTGCCATCAGTGCGGAGAAATTGGACACTGGCGAGACGAGTGTCCCTATTTGCAGGATGATAACTCCCAAACACCTGATTTAACTCCACAGACGCAGAAAGAAAGACCAAGAAAGACCCAACCACAGGTAAAAACGATTCAGTTGCCCCGAGCACCAAAGCAAGTATTTAAGGGAAAGTCCACGCAGGGTGATGACGTAGAGGTCTGGGAAAGCAATGAGAACAGAAATACAGCAACTTCGCAGTATTTACTAAACGATACCTTCCTTTGTGATGACCAGTACTGACGGGGCCTGAGAGGGGAGGACGAGGAGTGCGTACTTGGCGCCTCCTTGCCGGTAGACCAGTCCGGACCATACATTGAAGGAAAGGTTGACGGAAATGATGTCACTTTTCTGTTGGACACTGGCGCTACCTGTTCTACTGTGAGAACAGTGGACGTTCCAAACCTACCCCTCTCGGGAGAAGCCATCCAAGTAGTGGGTGTATCTAATCAATTAATTAGTACTCCTGTTACCGAGCCCATGGAGATCTCAATTGGAAACTTTAAAGAAATGCATAGATTTGTCGTTTGTGACACCAGTCCAGTGAACTTACTGGGACGTGATTTGCTGTGCAAAATGAACTGTACCATCTTTTGCACACCAAAGGGTGTTGAAATTCAGACCCCAGATGAAGATGGCATTTATAAATTAATGTTAATCAGACCAGACTCAGAAATTAAACGAATGACTATGCAGGATTTGCCCAAAGAACTCCAAGAAACAGTGAAGCCGGAGGTATGGGACTTTACCGGAAAAGATGTAGGATTAATGAAAAACGTAGACCCCATACAGATAGCCATCAAGGACAATGCAGTATATCTAGGCTGTGGGGTTTTAGGTTTAAACCTATAATAACTGACAAAACCCCACTGAAAGAAAAATAGCCCTCACCAGTGAAAACATATAAACACTGAAAAAACACCTGCACAACCACAAACTAAATGCCATTCAAAGAAAGGAAAAAGAAAGTGAAAGAGTCATTTTGTTCTTACTGCAGGGGTCAATAAAACGTAACTTTGTTATACAAGCTAGCAGTAAGAAAGCCTGACTAACATTATTCTGCTTGAGTTTTGTTCTTTAGGGATGCCACTAAAATATTGTTTCTTCTTCCTTTTAATTTTTTCAGTTGTATGGCCTTTGGTCTAAAGATGCAGGGTTTAGTTTCACGTTTTAGGGTTAGTTTAATTATTTTATAAACTGTAGAGAATCAGGATATATCAAACTCACATTTGATATTTTGGCTGCATGTAATTCTTTCACTGATAGGTAAAATGGCTAGTTTCATAAAAATCTTTCCTAATATGTGTCATCACATTTACCCACAGAGAATGGGTAAAAACCCTTAATACATCAGACCATAGTTTCTAGTGGGCCAGTATTAACAGTAGGTGAATTGCCAACACCTCAGGCTTTAAACATTAAATGCAAGGTATAGTGACAAGTATATATATCACCAAGCATCCGGGATAGTGGTGAAAACGTGCCCCCCGACTTTTGGAAAACATGGAACGCAGTGTCACTCATGCTCTTCAAAAAAGGTTCTTTCCAAGTTCAACAAAGATTGGAGTGATATTGTTTGTATTTGTAGTGATTCAGCTACGTATATAAAAAATGTGTGTGATGACCTGTCAAAATTGATACCAGAGCTGAAGTGATTCCCTGTAAGAGATCCTTGCCACTTGTTAGATGGCATGCAGGAAAGCATCTTTACAATCTTCAGCGTTAATGAGGGGTGCTATTGACTTTTTAGTCCATTCTGGTGCACTGTTTTCTTATGCCCAGGAACTAAAACGCAAATATTTATCATTTCGTGCTTTATGTGGCATCAAAGAAAGAGTCATCCCAACTGTGCCCCTTAGCTGACGGTTCTCAGCCCAAGGCGCTATGAATGCTGAGAGGGCCTTTTCACAGAAGTTTACATGGAAAGGAAAGCGCGAGCGCACATGACCAAAGACTCACTGAAGAAGTATTGTATGGTGTACTACAATAAGATTCATTTGCAAAAATCTCTTTGGACTTCATATACACTATACGTACACTGTCTATATACCATGTTCTTTCAGTGCAGAAAGCAAGCAATGATAAAAGCAAAACATTCCATATACACCAGAAAAACACTTTTTTTGTTGTTTTTAGTGGCGTAAAAATGTGTAACCACTGATAACTGTTTTTTAAGATATTGAAAACACTGAAAAAACCCCACCAGAATTGACCAAAAATAGAAACTGAAAACAGGACAGCCTAAGTATATCCTAATACTAAACCCTACAGAATGAATGCCGAAGTGAGAGCTGGTGTGGCACTGGAAATACAAAAATTGCTAGAAGGAAACATCATACAGGAAGTAATGAGTAGCCCATGCAACTCACCGATTATGGGCATCAAAAAGCCTAGTGGCAAGTACAGAGTAGTGCAGGACCTGAGAAAGGTAAACAAGATAGTGATTCCTTGCTGCCCTATTGTCCCGAACCCAGCAGTGATTCTGTACCAGATTCCCTGGGATGCTGAGTGGTTCACTGTGATAGACCTGTGTCATGCATTCTTTTCCATTCCCTTGCATCCAGACAGCAAATTTCTTTTCTCATTTGCCTTCAACAGTCACGTGTATGTCTGGAACAGGGTCCCCCAAGGGTACACAGAGAGCCCCTCTATCTTTAATCAGATCTTGAAAAAATGCTTGGAAACTTTGGTCTTACCTGGAAATTCTGTCTTGGTGCAATACATTGACGACCTCTTGGTGGCGTCCAAAAGTCATAGGGACTGTGTGATTGACACCATTGCCCTACTGAATCACCTGAGTGAAAAGGGACATAAAGTGGCCCCTGAAAAATTACAGTTCTGTGCAAAATCAGTGAAATATCTGGGGCACCAGATAGAGAAAGGCATCAGGAAAGTAACATCAGAAAGAGTGAGGATAATTCAAAAGATGCAGTTACCCCGTACTCAGAAAGAAATCAGAATGTTTCTTGGAGTGATAGGATACTGCAGGCAATGGATTGTGGGATTTGCAGTCCTAGCTAGGCCTTTGATAAAAATGACCAAGAGAGGAACACCGGATATCGTAGAATGGGATGATGAAAGCTTAACAGCCTTCACAAAATTGCGAGATTGTCTGTGTACAGCCCCTGCGTTGGGAATGCCAGACTATTCCAAGGAATTTGCCCTGTTCTGTGACACTCGCGATAATTGCGCGTTGTCAGTCTTAACCCAAGAACATGGCACAACCAGAAGGCCAGTGGCATATTTCTCTGCCACCCTGGATCCAGTGGCTGCTGGATTACCAGGATGTCTGAAAGCAGTAGCTGCTACGTGCACAAGTTTAGAGCAGAGTGAATCCATTGTCATGGGACATCCTGTAACTGTGTATGTTCCACATGGAGTGGTAATTTTGTTAACAAGAACGAAAACTCAGTATCTCACCCCTAGTCGGCTGACTAAATACGAGAGGATTCTCGTGGGTGCTGCAAATATAACAATTGTCAGGTGCAACATTCTGAACCCCGCTACTCTGCTTCCTGATTCAATGAATATGGAAAATGGGGAGGAAGAGGAGCACAACTGCATTGATTTAACAGAGTTTTGCACAAAGCCACGCCCAGACATCAAAGAAACACCTTTGCCTAAACATGACATAGAATTGTTTGTGGATGGTTCATGCCTAAGGCATGAACAAGGAGGCCTGAGTGCTGCCTATGCGGTAGTCTCCTTAACTAAAATTGTAGAAGCAGGTTATCTATTTGAAGTAAAGTCTGCACAAGTAGCCGAATTGATCGCTATGATAAAAGCTTGCAAATTGGGGAAAAACGTACGCCTAACAGTGTATACTGACAGTCAGTACTGTTTTGGAGTTGTGCATGACTTTGGCCAATTATGGCTACAAAGAGAGTTCCTGACTTCATCAGGTACCCCTATTCGAAATGGAAAAGTTGTTCAAGACCTTTTAGAGGCAATCCAGTTACCAAAGGAACTGGCAGTGGTCAAGTGTGTTGCCCATAAGAAGGACTTTGACCCTGTATCTTTGGGAAATGATTTTGCTGATCGAGTGGCAAAATTATGCACCAGGGATCGATATATCATAAATCCAAAACGGGGGGGGCCTGGAACCAGCTGCCAACTTCGAGTGTTTGAAGAAGTGCCTACATGGGATGAAGTGAGAGAATGGCAGCAGGCGGCACCCTGGCAAGAGAGAGAGAAGTGGAAGGAAGACGGGTGTAGACCAAGACGTGAGGATGGTGTCATCTTGGGCCCAAATGGTATGCCTGTGTTACCCAGACACTTGCTTGGCACGATGGCGAGATTGATACATGGGGGATCACACATTGGTAGGGACGCCATGATTTTGGTATTCCAACAGACTTGGTATAGTAAAAAGTTCAGGAAGGTAGCAGAGTCCCTCTGCCAGAGGTGCCTGTCGTGTCAAAAGATGAACCCAGGCAAGAGAACAATAGTGGAACTAGGGAAAATTGGGAGGTCGGCGGGTCCCTTTGTAAGAGTACAAGTTGATTTCATCACCATGCCACGTTGTGAAGGGAAGCGTTATGTCCTTGTCATTGTCTGCCTATTCTCAAAATGGGTGGAAGCTTACCCTACTCCCCAAAGTGACGCACTGACAGTAGCAAAGTGTTTACTGAAAGAACTGATACCTAGATTCGGGGTTCCAGTCACTATTGAATCAGATAAAGGCCGACATTTTCAGAATGAGGTAATCGACCAACTCTGTAAGGCATTTGGGATCTCGCAAAAACTCCACTGTGCATATCGACCAGAGGCATCTGGAGTAGTGGAACAAATAAACGGGACTATCAAAACAAGATTAGCGAAATTGTGTGATGCATCTGGCATGACCTGGGTAAAGGCCCTGCCTCTGGTTCTGATGGGACTCCGAAGTATTCCAGACCGAAAGACAGGCCTGAGCCCTCATGAAATCTTGATGGGAAGAGTAATGAGACAAGCATGGGTACCAGGAAGCAAACTGTTGAGTATTACTGATGATTTGGTGCTTGAATACTGCAAGAGATTAGGTGACCAAGTGCGTTATATCTCTCGCCAGATCGGAGTAGACGCCGTCGCCAATCCAACGACTCCTCTCCACAAACTGGTTCCCGGAGACTGGGTAAAAATAAAGAAGCATACTCGGTCGAGCTGCCTGGAGCCGAGGTGGGGAGAGAAGCGTCAAGTGATCCTGGTAACGACCACAGCAGTGAAGTGTGCAGGTGTTCCCCATTGGATCCACGCCAGCCACACCCAGAAGGTACAACCCGACAAAGAGCCTGGAGAAGAAGACGGTCCAGCAGAGGGGCCTGCAGAACCAAGACCAGAAGTAACTGGCGACGTACAACCCAGTACCAGTCAAGCTGAGGGGTCCGCAGACGTTGGTCCAGGAGTAGTTGATGACGAGCTACCAAGAGTCCAGACTGCTGAAGGGTTCCCAAAGGTTGGTCCAGGAGTAGTTGATGACGAGCTACCAAGAGTCCAGACTGCTGAAGGGTTCCCAAAGGTTGGTCCAGAAGTAGCTGATGACGAGCTGTCAAGCATATGGCCAGATGAGTGGATACCATTGATTGACCATACTGAAGACCCCATCAGAACAAGCGAACGAATTTTGAAAGGTAGAGAGTGGAATAGAGAGGAAAAGCAAGGCAGAGGCGAAGAACCTCAGGGTATTGAGATTCACATCAAAACTGAGGAAGGAGAAGGTCAGACAGGGACAGAACAAGTGATCGATACTCCTCCACTGACTCCTGATATCGAAAAGGGACAGATTAGACCTAGTAAAGAGATTCGAGCGGAAGAAAATCAAGAGAACGAAGTGCTTGAACAGGATCAGACAGGATTAGTGGAAAGTGTTCAGGAAACAGAAACAGAGACATTTGAAAAGCAAAAACAAAATTCTCCTGAACAAGGCCAGATTAGTAACCAGGCAGAAGAAATAGATGCAAGTCCTGGAACTAGTGAGATAGGAAGGGAAGAAGAAGCAGAATTGCCACAAACTAATGAAAATAAAAGGGCAAGAGAAGAGAACGAAGTCTCAGTACCAACTAAAAGACTTAAGAAAAGAAAGCACATTGAGCCTGGATACATAAAGAAACTGAGACTAAGAATAAAAACGGAAGAAGAAAAACGTGCAGAAGAAAGGAGAAGTGCTCGCATAGCAGAACAACCAGAAGACACTTCCAAAAGAAGGAGCGATCGAATAAAAAGACAAAACAAAAAGTACAAGTCTCCTGAATGGACGCTCGTTTTGGAGGAATTTGAAGACCTTGATATAACTGACGAGAGCGACGGAGAACCAGTCGCTGAGTACTCTGCCGAAGAAGAAGACGAGCCACCGTGAATTTACACAAAGTAAGTGTTGTAACTTGGCACTTGGTACCACCCCTCCCTCCTGTTACCCCCCTCCTGCTTCCTCCCCACTTGGTATGGCCCGTGCTGTCACTGGAAGGCAGCAGTAGAATGTTGATCAGTTACGATCCTGTCAAGCTGGGAGCACTTGTGTTGAATTTAACTTATTAAAGGTTCTGGAACTTTACACCGTGTGGACCTCATTACTACATTTCTTGGCGACGAGGGAAACGGAGCTGAGCCAGGGTCAGTTAGGTGCTCTCCCCTGGATTTGAATGAGCTTGGACGAGGAAAAAGAAAATATGAAATTATAAACAGAGGATTTACCTTGGGCAGTCCGTGTGAAAAAGAAATGTTGAAAGGAGTAAGACCCAAGAATATGAGCTCTGGAACAGGTGGAAGTTCGTGAGGTGAGCAGTTTCAGCGTTGTGAGGAGAGCTGAGTGGAGCGGTGAACGAATTTGGAATCGTCGACGCCGTGTTTGAACTTTATAAATTGAGCCTCGGTGACTGAGTTTAAAAGTGTGCGCGGCAAGAGTACCCAGTGTTCTCTGTTTCCGCAAGTAATAGAGAGGCAAATCAGAGCATTTTGAGTGCAGCCAAAAGTTCTGTCACATTTGACAAACCTCTCCTCAAATCTGCAGAGCAAACCTGATACCAATTTGGAGAGGGCACTGCCACCGTGTGGACATTTCAAGCATTGAAGCGTGAGAAAATATACAGTAAGAACAGTTCAGCGTATGACAAATCAACCGAGCTATGAGGAAGTGAAGCACAATTTAGTGGCGGTTTCCCTCGGTTGTGAAAAGTCGGAAGGAAAGAAGTGTAACTCTCCTCAGTGCTATGCGTAGGAATTGAACCACACCGGAGCAGAAAAGCAGCATCAGAGAGTGTCGACTGAAAGGAATAAGACGACACTGAGCTTACCAGTATCTACCAAAGGCAAATTGGTGAGTCATTGTGGATGGGAGGAGGAGAAGTGAGCGGGGCAGGGAGCGATCTATTCCCTGAAACTGCATTTTGATCTTTTGTGAGGCACCGCTGAGCGCGAGGGGAAGTCACCCTATGGAGAACTTTAAGGTTACAAATGCTGATTTAATTCAATAAAAAAATAAGTGGAAAAAGGGAACGAATTTAAATATCTGCCACCGCTGTTAGTAGTGGATAAATCTAGCATTGTGAGGAGAGTGGCCAGTGAATATAAAGTCTAGGACTCACCGGGAGCAAACCGGAAGAGATTAAATGAAATCTGGTCGCTTTATACTGGAATCTGCGTAGTCTTCAGCCTGACGGGTTGCCTTTAAGGAGCTTGGGGCTAAGAGCGAAGTTGTAGAAGTTAATGGGACGCAGCGAACGACTTATGGAGGCATTGTTATTGTTCCTGTTACTGAGTGGGCGCCCTGTAAGCACCTTGCTTTGTCCCCTCCGTGGTTTGTGAGGACTGGTGTGGGGCGTGGGAAGCAGTGAACACTTGTGAAGGAGAAGACGTAGCAGGTCTTGCTCCAAGGAACCCCCGAGTCCTCAACAGGAAGTTCCCGCCCTGTAATTGTGGAAAAGAAAGAGGACTTCACAGTCTTCATCACTTTCTGTGTGAATATTTGAGATAGCCTCGTTCGATGCGAGGAGGAGATGTCAGCGGAGCTGTGAGCAAAGTCTATCCTTGATTACCGCTTTGGATATTGAGTTGAGCGCAGTGTTAAGCCTGTGAACGGCGTTGGAAGTGAGATTCCTCCTCAGATTTCCAGTGGACAACAAAAGAAAACGTTAAGGTTTGGGGCGTGTGAGTGAGGTTCCCGGCATACTGAATGGGCTTACACTCTAGCAAAAGTGATAACGCACTGCCATTTTGATGCCAGTTTAACCAGCAGACCACGTGAAGCTACTCCGGTAAGGTGGGGTAAAGCCGAATTTTGAATTTAAGGGCAAGCGGAGGAAGAGGATGTGGCAGTGATCTCTAGATTTATATGAAAGTTGAAGTAAAAAGAAAAAAAAAATAAGAGTGAGCAATTTATAATTATTGAGCAAAGTAAAAGAATCGCCGTGTCAGGAGGAGGAGATATCGGCATATGATGATAACAGCGTTACCTCGTTAGCACAGGATGAGGTACCTTAGCTAGTATTGAGAAATCCTTATGGTACGACAACGGGGCTCCGGAGCAAACACGCCATTGCGCTTGGTGAAATTAAGCTTATCTACTCTTTTCACCTACTGTGTGCTTCGCTAGTAGCATAGAACCGAGAGAAACTTACTGTTGGTGTTCTGCTTATCTGGTCTTATAGCAAAATAACATGGAAATAAACAAAAGGTATAACGTATCTCCACCGGAGCCAATTTTTGAAAGAGATGGTATTACCACAAATACAAGGGAAGAATGGAAGGTATATTTTCGCAATTTGGAGTCTAAAATAGAGAATGAGGAGAAATCATTACTTCCTAATGATAAGGTGGAAATATTGTTGAATAGATTAAGTGCAGGAGGGGAAGAAGCCTACGTCAACATTGAAAAGATGGACAAAGAGGAAGCTGGTAGGAATGTAGGTGAAGTAGTTATGGAAGATACAATGGATCACTATTTGCAAGTTATGTCTAGTGATGTACAAAGGTACGAGGTTTTCAGGGATAAAAAGGATGATAAAGTGGGAATGAACATGAGTAAAGTTAACCCTGTGGGTACTATCAACTCTGGAGGAAGTGATTTTGATACTGTCGCTGATTCTGAGTCACATTATTCCACGGTGAGCACGAGTTTGTGGAAAAGTAAATTAGCTGGAGTTTTTGGATTTGAACTCAAAGAGTCCAACATATCCCTTAAAACGTACATAGGTGATGACAATAACATAACAGGGAGCAAAGAGTTGGAATGGAGATACAAGAAAAGAAGTACAAGGAAAACGTTTTACATCACAGAGATTGAACCCTTTGATCTGAGAGGAGTGGAACAAAAGAAATCTAGATGTATGATATACCTAGAAAGCAATGAACACAGGAGTAATCGGGTGAGAATCAACAGCACACAATTAGCCAGGTTTGAGTGGTTAAAAGAAAGGAAACCACCATATAAGGGTGAGGTGGCATGGAAAGGAACTGCTTGTAGAGTGGAATGGAGAAAAAAGTGGTTATGGACAATCTCAAAGTAAAATGTGGTACATATAAAGGACTTGAAAGGAGAAAGAATATGAGCAAGGAATCTGTGAAGGTAAAAAGTGAAGAAGTTAGGAAAAAAGAAAATGAGCTGATTAGTAAAGGTAAATGTAAGGTAACTCCAACTAAAGGAGTAAAGGAGGAAAAGTGTAATCCTACACGACGCAATTATTGGAGAGAGTGGCTTGAAGCTTCATGGAATGAACCCATTTCCAGAGGATCAGGTGCTGAGTATGGAAAGAGATCCGAAGTGGGAGGATGGCCTAGACCAGACAACGAAGATGAAAAGGTGTATGAGGTCTGTGGTGTTACCAGGCGCAGTGCGGTCTGGTCCAGGAAACTACCAAAGGGAAAGATCTTAAGGTTAGTATCACTCACCTGGATGGTGGTGACGATACGAGGGAGAGGAGAATGGAGCACATTAGAAATAGAGTTCCCAGGTGTCCGGGAAGTATAAGAGAAGACAGTGGAAGAGGGTAAAGAGGCACACGATCAGGTGCTATGCTCACTCCTCGAACTAAGCTTGGAATTGACCGGTGGCTGACTGGCATTGCGGAATAGCTGATGTTCTAGGAATCTTTTACCCTGTAGCATCCGCCTGGGCAGTCCGGATTTCCACGTTGGATTAAGGCCAGGACGTTTGGTTGGCCATCGCAGAACTAATAACTCCCGTTGTCAGTAACACTTCCTGTGTAAGGTTGAACTGAGGATTACCAGAAGTTTGACTTGGGGTTGGTCATCACGGAACCAATAACACTGGTTTACAGTTATACCACAGGTGACATTTTTGCGGAGTATAACTAGAAGTCTGAAGTGTAGGCCTCCTGGTCTACGACAATGTGGTAGTGATGTCTTACCAGTGTCTACATAATTTCCGTGAGCTCAGACACTAGTGTTAAGAGCATTAGGTCTCACAGTCTCTTGTTAAGAATTTTGGGGTTCAGGGGGGACGGGAGGTTGGGGCGTCCAGCCCTTGTTTTACCCTTTCCCCATCTTACATTACCGGGAGATTAAGGGGATTCCTAGTCACCTTATGGTTAGTATACACGGGGTGAAGAGTAGATACAGTTTCAGTCATCCACCCTCCCGTCCTGGGATTTCCCCATTCCGCCCACTCAGAGACTGTTTATCTCGCTTAGAGGGGTCATCTGCCAGTTTTGATAGAGGCTTTGGGTTCACCCCTTTAGATTTTCCAGGTTTTTACAGGGGTTTGGGTCTTCTGTGAAGGACCTGCAGCTTTTCATGTTAGCGCATTTGCAGTCATCTCTTTTCACTATGCTACTGTCTTTCTCTCTCTCATTGCTTCTCTCTCTTCTTTCCCCTATTCCTTCCTCCTCGCCATTCCGCCTCCCCTTCTCAGCTGTCCCATTCATTTTCCCCCCTTTGTCTCCCTAGGGAGGATGATGTGTTGTAACTTGGCACTTGGTACCACCCCTCCCTCCTGTTACCCCCCTCCTGCTTCCTCCCCACTTGGTATGGCCCGTGCTGTCACTGGAAGGCAGCAGTAGAATGTTGATCAGTTACGATCCTGTCAAGCTGGGAGCACTTGTGTTGAATTTAACTTATTAAAGGTTCTGGAACTTTACACCGTGTGGACCTCATTACTACAGTAAGCTACTGGTGTAAAGACACAAAGAGGGGTCGAGAAACTTCTTCTGAGCCAAAATGCCTGATTCAAACGTGAATGGTAGACCTAGTTGCAGTCGTTGCAAAACATGCTGCAAGGTATGTGTATGTAGTATAGTTATACTGATATTAATTTGGATAGGACTAACAGTTTTCATTCCTTTTGCGGTGAGCAAAAATACTAATATTGACCCTACTGAGATTGTAAATACTGAGACTGAAGAACTAACAACACAAAGTGTAGCAAAACATGAGAGAGCACTCAGACAAACAAAACAAGACCTAGAAGCATCAGATGAGGGAGGACTACATTATCATGGAGTAAAGAATAAAACGCATTTAAATGTTTTCGCAAACTTGTTAATACACTATGTAGAGACTATGGAAATTGAAGACTGCTATGTCTGCATGAAGCTACCTACCTCTGTGGCTGAAGGTGTGACATAACATCACCTGCCCTTGACCTATGGAACTCCTGTAGCATTTTAGCAAGCTTATTTTACAAAAGAGGACCGTTACAGTACTATTACTCTAACAATGACGTGATCTTTTCTGAACTCCCTATACGTGGGAACTTGAATCCTGTACATACCAAAAGTGACGTTACTCGCTATATGGGCGAATACTTCCTGACTATAGGTAATATAGACATAGGTGACGCACACAGAGATAACTTGACCTGTTCTTTGCGTGAGCAGGAAAAGATGTTCCTGAACATGGCAGAGAAGAGGAGAATAAAAATAAAAAGAAAGGCAGATGACGAGAAACAGAAAACGCCAAAATGGGCTGAGAACATGGAAGGCACCTCAAATGGTGGGGCGGGTCCTGCTCTGTTGCTGGATTTTGAAAAGAAAGGAAAGCTATGTCTTCACCGCGAGAAGACTAGCTACTATAATAACATTTTCATTGGTTCCAGTGAATGTGAACATAATTACAAAGTAATTGGAGGATGGGGTTTCAAAAATGGGTCAGAGCCTGTGTTTCCTGGAATTTATTATATATGTGGGGACAAGGCTTATTTCAAATTGCCGGATCACTGGTATGGAAGCTGCTATTTTGGCATTGTCTTCCCGAAAATATACCATGTGAACAAAGTTGCTGGAAGCAGTGAAAATACTAATGGCTTAGTGCGTAGTAAAAGAGAAAGCGTAGGTGAAATAATGGGTAGTATTTTCAGTGCACTGATACCTGAAGTGGGAGTGGTTCTGAACACTCACAGAATTTGCAAATTGTCCACTATAGTGGATGTGTTGTCTACTGACACAGCTCATGGATTTCTGCTGGTCAATACCGAAATGGTTGCGATCAGATCAATGGTTTTGCAGAACAGACTTGCTCTTGACACCTTATTAGCAAAAGAGGGCGGAGTCTGCCGGATGTTGAAGGCGCAACATTGTTGCACTTATATTCCGGACAAAAGTGTGCAGCTCAAAAGATATGTGAAAAACATTACTAATTTGGAAAGGGAACTCAAACCACTCGAGGTTGACAGTGCCTGGAAGAGACTGGTAGATGGTCTCTCAAATGTAGGTCATTGGTTTGCTGGCTTAGGTAAAAGCTTATTGTTTAAGGTACTGATGCCAATTGGAATTATAGGTCTTATCCTATTTTTCATATTTGTCTGTTGCAAGTGTCGTAAACACACCGGAAAGCATCAAGTGAATGCCAGAGGAGTGAAACGAAGTGTGGATGAGCTTGAATAGAAGAAATGAATAATCAGATATACAAAAAGGTGAAAAATTCTCACCCTACTAAAAATGAAAAAGAGAAGCTGGATCGTTTGTTGGAAGAGATAGAGATGTATAAAGTGTGAAGAAGTTGGCATCTGGTTCCATTATTTTTGTGATGATAGTAAATATCATCAAAGAGGGGATTGATAGAGCAAGGTTCGCATCGCGACTTGCTCGAGTCAAGAACCTTGCCCGTGTGTAATAAATTTAAAAAATTGTACGTCTTACTAATCTTTTATTTTCATATTCGAACAAGGTAGAGGAAGCTTGCGTACGTGTATTTCTAATACAACTAAAAACTGTCTCTAAAACATGGCCGCCGCTTGAAAAGTGCTTCTGCGCATGTGTCAGTCACACTCACGTGACCTGACGTAGTTATAAGTTTTTGAGGGAAAGGGTGCGCATGCGTAATACACAGCTTTCGTGGATAACGTGGTAATGCTCTTGTGAGTGTGTATATGTTGTTAACATTTAAACTGCATAGTATATTTTTATAATGATAAGTTTGAAGTACAAGACCGATGATGTGTTTACATACATTTATTTCCATGTATTAATTTGTTCTCGCTTACTTTTCATGTACTGCGGGAAATGGGGGTCCGAACCGGTTGGGAGCCATATTGAGGGTCTCTTCTGCGCAGACTCGTGGTGCACTGAAAGGTGGCAACATTGGACAGTGGAACTCAGCCAGCTGGCAGCCACCGTCAAGATGCTCATGGGAAAGCCACCTCTGCCCTACGAGAATGGAGAAAGTTGCTCCTTATATGATACATTGTGTGTTGAGCTACTGTTTGCCGTGCAGTTTGTCATGGGAACCCCAATCTTGCTAGGCGGTACCCAGAGATGTAAATTAGGCCTCCAAATAGTCTATTCTGATTGGTTTGTTACCCAAAGCCTACCTTAGGACCAATCCAAATTGAGGGATTCTGACACTTTGCAACATTGGGGGTTGGTACACCGTCCCCAAACAGTATAACTACCCTGGGTTCACCTAGGGAAGTCGTCCGACTTGTCTGGTTTAGCTGACCTGTCACTGACCCAACGCACTCAATAGGTGACTTTATACAGAGGAGCTGCGGAGCTCTCTGTCCGAAATTTGACCATAGACTCTGAAGGTTTTACTGAACCTTAAGTGCTGGCGAAGCACTTTGCTGGGGAATTCGCTGACCCAATCGGGGTCCTGATCGATAGCTGCAGAGAGGGTGGAGCGCAGGCGTTGCTTCCGAACTGCGGGTGCTGGTCCTGTCCTGAGGGTCCTGTCCGAGAGGTCCTGTCCTGATTCCTAATCTGAGGGTTTCCTGTCCTGTCCTGGGTGTCCATTCTGCACCTGCTGTCCATTGAGGGGTATCCTTCCTTGAGGGTTTCCTGTCCTTAACTGACCCGTGGCCAGGGTTTGGTTTTCACACCAGTCTAGGTAAATATTACTCAGAATCTCCTGAAACTGCACCTTTCTATATTTCTGTCTTTTGCTTTAATAAAGACATACTTTTGCATATGTTAATTTTCCATGCTTTCCGCAACCTTTGAATTATAAAGTCATTTGCATTTATAACGTGTTCCTATGTCACCCTATCTGTTAGAAATTATATTTTGCATTGCAGTTTGTCATTTCCTGATATGGTCTAGAACCTCCCTACTTAAATTGTCTAAAGCACTTTTGCCTTAAAGCATAGCGTCTCTCTCTCTCTAGACTCTCCTATAGTTATATAAATGTCCCGAACTCCTGTCTCATTCCCTTGAAATAATTCTAGAATACTAGTTCTAATCAAAGCCTATCCCCTCTTTAGTGATTCATCTTAAACGTTCTAATTCCTGATCCTTCATTTTTGAATGTGTCCTGGTTCCATTAGATTATAAATGGTTGCACTGACTTATTTCCTATTCAGCTATGTACTTTCTGTTATTCTGATTATCGATTGCTTAATTACTGTGAATTTGATGCTATCTGAATTTTACTAAATTAGATAAAGACTTTAAAACTTCCAGTTGTCCGTGGTCATTTTACAAAAAGTATTGAATGTTAGTTGTTGGGTTTGTATTTTGCTGCCTTTCCTTTTACAGCTAGCTCCCTGATCCATTGTGGTCATAGGTACCCGTGTCGGTGGATGGTAAGTCGGGTACACTGAAGAATAACGAAAGGAACTCACAAATATCTGATAGCAGAGCATGAGGTCATCTGATCAATGTATATGGTGATTTGAAATATATGGGCCCGAAGCCAGAAGTGGCGAAATTATTGGTCGGGTGACCCGCGCGCTCTATCAGCGCCTACTACCACTCAACAAGCGGGCTGTTGATCAAGTAATTATGCCAATGGTGAGGCCCTGGCGCATCAAATCGCTCATCCACAATATCTCACATATGCATGGTAACCCCAGCATCATACCGCACGCAAAATTATGAAGCAGATATAGCTGATACCTTCGCATCACCCTGTGCACTGGGTTAAGAGATCGCATCCACTCAGGGCAGGGGGCTTAAGCACGACGGCGTCCACCAGATCCACAAGATCCTCCTCGCAGCCAGCAAAACCGCTGCCGACTCGGACAGGGATGATGGTTAGACCGGAGAAGCAACAACAGAAAATCAATTTCGAGGCCAGAAAACCCCCTAAGAAATCGGAACAGATGGCTGAAGGTGGAGAACAGCCTGAGTCAACGCCCAACTCTAACATGGAGAAGATACTCCAGGCAATCCAATCCAACCTACAAGACATTAATGGGAAGCTGGATCACTTAACATGCAGAATGGATGGCATGTCGGACAAAATTGAAAAACATGGCGAACGCCTGGACGCGGCCGAATCTAGAATATCGGAAGTTGAAGATGACTCGAGAGCCACCTCGACCAAATGTGCGGGTATGGAACGGGTACTTGAAGTAATCCGAGTAAAGGAGGAGGAATTGGAAGCGCGTTCTAGACGCAACAACGTACGCATCACAGGAATACCAGAATCGACAAACACGGGCCGAATGTAACTGTTTGTAGAACAACTATGCTCCGAATTATTCGGCCCCGAGGCCCTTTCTAACGTCTTCATTGTGGAGAGGGTTCACAGATCCCTAGCGCCATGTCCTCCTCCAGGGGCCACTCCAAGGCCCATAGTGGCTCGGATATTAAACTACCGTGACAGAGATACCATCCTCAGATTGGCACGCGAGAAGGGTCCCATCACACATCAAGGGAACAAATTGGAGTTCTATCCTGATCACACTGTCGCAGTCCAACAGGCTAGGAGAGAATTTGCATTGGTGAAAGCCAAGCTACGAGAACTACATGTTGAATACTCGATGTTATACCCGGCGCGACTGCGCGTAACTTGGGAAGGTAAAGCAGTTATCCTGTCCACGCCGAAAACTGCGCAGGAGTTCGTTAAAAAGGCAGAAAAACAAGCAAAAGCCAGAGCACATGATGACCAACAAGCGACCTCGGATTAAGTTTCACCATTCCAGCATATAGATGACTGCCTATCCAACGGTAAGGTTGAACTACTGGCATTTACGTGAGAGGTAACGGACTTTGTGCAAACTTCTGGGATGTGTCGGACTATGTCTCACACTATGGGGCGCAACCATCCAGGTGGGTCCGTCACTGACCCAAGACACTCAATGACACTGCACGGTCCCAAAGACAAATGCATAATGCTTTACTGTAAGTTTTGCATTATTAGTACTATAAGGGGCTGTACAGTACACAACGGCACTCTGCTTTATTCATAATGCCTATGATGCACAAGACCCCAAGTTTTGGGTTGATATATATGATGAACAGTCAGTACATGTACAGAGACGTTGTTTCTTTCTCATATCTGTTTCCTGTCCCATGCACGTTTTTTCGTAGTTAGCGGGTTCAACATCTGTTCTTTTACATATGCCGATCACAAATTATTGGCGTATCATTACATCTGCCTGGGTACATGTGAAGTATACCGAAGTCTACTGTTTCATTTTTGTGATGTTATCATGATGAAAAATTTGCCTTATTGCTATTGATCGAATTACACCCTATGCTACATTTTGATTAACCGTATTAATGCTAGAGACAGTCCAACAGACGCGAGATGGTACTTTTAAGCCCAGTTCGTGTGTTGTTGGGGAGGACAGATAACTTGCTACCGTTCAAACTCTGGTATAGTTGGGGCAGTATTACACGCCAACGGGTTCCACATAGCTCAAATTCATGTGGTGTATTACTGTTGATATTGCCGATCTACATCTCTGTGTAGCTGCGCCTTGTTGGTTGAGGGAATTTGTCTCTTTATTGCTTGTTCCTCAATTGATCCACATATTTTGTTTGACATCATGGGTTTAACGATAGGTTGTAAGATCATTACACCATAACGCAACCTGGCACTCAATCAAGAGGGGCCGGGTAATACACAGTCACAACACTTATGTAATACTAGATTGCATTAGCGTCGTCCACATCCATTAAGTTGGATGCAGAGTTGTGCCCCGAGCGGACCTCCGAAAGGGAGTTCCCCACAAATGTTTTGTTCAAATGGGAGGAGCATCTACTCTTTCCAGGGTTAACATTGGTTATTTCAAGGGTAAATGGCTTCGGCATGGTTGGGTTGCTGAAGTGGGTGGGGGAAGGCTGGGGCGAAAGTTTGTTACTGTTATGAGACCAACTAACTTAAACTACACAAGCGGATTATACGAACAAGGTCTGTGGGCTACTGGGTGGTGTGCACCCATACACGCTTTTTGTCAATGCACTCGTGCTCATGTTTGTAGAAGAATGTTGGCACTTCTATGCTCACCTTTCCGATGTCTCAGATAACCAAGTCAGGCAAACAGCACATTAACCTTCTCACATGGAATGTCAGAGGCTTCACGAAACCACAGAAAATACGACAAATATTCGCATATTTGACTAGATGGGATGTGGATGTAGCACTAATACAGGAAACGCACATTGCACCTAACTCTCATCAATCACTGGGCAAGAGATGGGCAGAATCATCCTACTCAGCACACTACTCTTCCTACTCTAGAGGGGTGATAACTTTTATTCGCAAGGGTACCAACTTCACGCAACAACAGGTTATACAAGACCCGAACGGTAGATACGTCGTAGTGACTGGCATGCTGAGAGGGCAAAGACTCACGATAGTAAATGTATATGGTCCAAACACCAACGCGCCTGAATTTATCCAGGAAATATGGGAAATCCTCCAATCTCACAGACTCACACATATTATGCGGGGGTGACTGGAATGTGGTATTGGATGATACCATGGACAGATCCCCTAACTCCACAGAACCTCACAAGCAAGCAAACTCAAAGCTCCATAACATGCAAACTGACTTAGCCCTAACGGATCTTTGGAGACACAAATACCCCGTGACCTTGGGGGCAACACACATAGCTGCTGCCCATATTAGCTGGTCGCGTTTAGACTTCTGGCTTGGCTCTGTCAACATGTCCAGATACTTCCTAGATCATTATCGGACCACAATCCAGTTGTCCTTAAACTCACTCTACCACACTACACTCCTCCTCCCTTTCAATGGAGATTCAATTCTCGTGCCCTCACAGACACAATTTATGCACACACCATACTCAAGGCGATCAAGGAGTACTTCCAGATAAACGAACCAGTGGTGGAGGACCCATGTCTACTCTGGGAAGCTTTCAAAGCGACTATTCGAGGGGTGTGTATGGGCACTACGGTGGGCATCCTGCGTGACATCAGGCAACAAATACGACGCTGTGAAACGCGATGAGAGAGATAGAAACGACCTACGAAACCACACAGAACGTTACTCTGCTAGCAGAATTACGCTTATTACAAACAGAACACCAGAACTTTGTGGAAGATGAGATAAAGTACATGGACAAAAAACACAAAGCCAAAGCATTTGGAGAGGGAGGGAGACCGGGCACGGTTTTAGCGGCTACAATATGTGAGGGTAAAGGTTCAACACCCATTTTAAAGATCAAATCGGGCGAGAACGAGGTTAAAACACAATCGTCCGATATTCTAGACTGTTTTGTAGACACGTACGGGTCATTATACAAATCTCGTCCCATTGCTCCTGCAGAAGAGATTTTACAGTATTTGGATGATGTTACCATCGCGTGGCTATCTGATGGTCAGAGGGAGTACCTCGCGGCTCAAATTTCGGTAGAGGAGATCACCGAGGTGATTAAATCACTACCCAATAATAAAGCTCCTGGCCCTTGACGGGTACACAAATGAATTTTATAAACAATACGTTGATATTATAGCCCCACACCTGGAAGCAATGTACGGCTCAGCTTTTGATCAAGAAATCCTCCCCCTCACACTTAGGGAGACGATCATCATTGCATTGCTCAAACCCCACAAAGACCCAGATCTTTGCGATTCCTACAGACCGCTATCCCTAATTAACGTTGACTCCAAGATATTAGCCAAGATTCTTGCCGTCAGACTCACACCTCTGATGAATAATTTGGTACTCCCGGATCAGGCAGGCTTAATACCTACACGTTCCACTGCACACAACACAAGAACGCTTTTTGCCCTCTCTCATTATTTACAACCATCCACGAAGGCAGTTGCGATAATGCTTGATGCCGCTAAGGCATTCGATTCCATCAAGTGGAGTTACTTAATAACTATTCTCCATCGAATGGGATTCCCTAGAAGGTTCATTCAGTGGGTAACGCTGATTTATACCAAACCTTGTGCTAGAGTCTGTATAAATGGTTATGTCTTCAACAGCTTTGAGATAGAACGTGGGACCAGACAGGGATGCCCACTATCACCCCTATTGTTCGCTCTGGCCCTCGAACCACTAGCATGCAGGATCAGGCAGAAATACAAGACATCAGCACTGCGTTTCTTATCTAGACCACTGCACATTTCATTATACGCTGATGATATGCTAGTCTACATGCGTGCACCCGAAATACACCTCAACCCACTCATGAGAGAGTATGTAAAATTTGAGGGGCACTCGGGTCTGGCCATAAACTGGTCTAAATCCTACATAATCCCACTCACTGATCTGGCCACCCCCGTAACCTCGGAATACCCACTGCAGTGGCAGGAAGACCCGATACGTTATCTGGGGGTCATGTTCCACAGAGATCCTGAGGTCGTGATTAGAACAAATTATGGGACGACAATTTCCAAGCTGGAGGATAAGGTGCGTCGATGGATACAACTACCCCTGTCCTTGGCTGATCGCATCGCGATAGTTAAAATGAATATTTTAGCCAAACTACTATACCTGTTTAATAACATTCCTATTACCCCCCCGGCGGAAGTGTTTCGTAGGATTAAATCACTAATATTACAACTAATTTGGGCGGGCAAACAAGCACGCATAGAACTCCAGACCTTGACCCTCCCATACCTGAAAGGAGGATTTGGTGTACCAGATTTATTCTTATACTATCTATGTGCACAAGCGCAATATGCCACCTACTGGTACCACGAAGTACCATACCTTACCCATACAGCAATAGAGACGACCCAGCCCCAGTTCCCCTCACCTCTATTCTTACCCACAAACATCCGCCATTGCACGCACAAGATATAAATCCAGTGGACACTACTGTCAATGCATGGCACAGGTTGTGCCAGATCACACACAAAACGCCTCTATACGCTTCAGCACTGCCACTATCACACCATCAGGCACTATCGGTCACCAATGAAAAGGTAGGGATGTCTTTATTACAACAGGTGGGAATGGTGCATCTGGGTGATCTCTTTCATGACCACAAATTCCTTGATATCCCTGACCTAACTTATATACAAAACAAATCTCAGTTGTTTCACTTTACCTACTATAGGCTGAAACGGGCTATGAGAGAACACTATCCTTCCTTCCCCGATGAACCAGAGAGTTTGGCTGCCTTACAGCTGATCATCACATCCCAAGACACGTCACATCTAGTCTCACGACTATACACAGCAGTACAGGCAGAACTACCACACACAACTGAGAAATCCATGGAGAGATGGAACGTAGGTTTAGATTCCCCGCTGACAGTGCAAGAATGGCAACAGACATGTTCCCTGATCAGTATCCTCACTCCTAATGGTAACCTTAGAATAATACATTATAAATGTATTCACCAGGCATACTATACACCTGCACGCATGTTGAGGTTTGGTCTGCAGGACGATGATAGATGCAAAAGATGTGGTAGAGAGGGAGCAGATTTCTTGCATTTGGCTTGGTTTTGTTTCGACATCCAGTTATATTGGGTAGAGGTATTTCGCAAGCTTTCCATAATGCTGGATTCGGAAATTGAATGCAATATAAGGGTTGGCTTACTGGGTGTAACCTCACAATTTAAATCCACCAAACGAAAGTTCTGTATGATCTCCTTACTGCTAGCCAAAAGACAAATTGCACAATGCTGGAACGGTTCCCTGAAACCGACCATACCGAGATGGTTAAAGGACATGGCTGGCTGTAGAGACAGACTACTTACATATGAGGAAGATCTTCCCGCACAATCTAGACCCAAAGACTTTTGGTGTTATCTGACAGATTACCTGGACACTCTGGTGGATGTTTCAGGGGAAGAGCCGGCGAACAACACACAGCACGAGTGAGGTGGTTGTATTGTTGGCTGCGGTCCTCAGTGCTCCAGACACAATACTATGATTGTTACTATTCACATTCTTTGTGTACCATCCGTCAAAATCTACTGGTCTCAGTTAAGGGTTTTAAATGTTTGTTTTCAGGTCACACCATGTACACCTTCAAAGTTTAAAATCAAGACTCCAGTGTATGTTTTACGCCGCCGGACCGCAGGTTGTCGGCTGATGGGCTGTGTAATAACAATTTAATGTCACGTCATACTCATGTTTATAGCCGGCCTCAGGGATGTAGGCTCCTGGCGGTGTACTTATTCTTCTTTGCTTTAATAAAGGTCTTGGAAATATAAAATAATATATATATATATATCATAAGCCAACATCTTGCAATTCCATTTTACATGCTAAAAGCTCTCACCCTTAACACCAAATTAGGGCAATTCCAGGAGATGAAATGTTCAGGGCCAATAGGAATTGCAGTGAAGATGAACATTTTATGTCATGCTTACAGGATATAGAGAATAGATTGATTCAGGGAGGTTATTCACAACAGAACATCTCCAAATCCAAAGAGAAAGCAACGAGGACCAAGAGGACAGATACATTAAAACTGAATAAGACAAAAGAACAAGCATCCACAGAAATACGATTGATCACAGACTATACACAGTTGAGTTATGTGGTACGTAAGAGTCTAAAACAAATTGGAATATACTGAGGGTTGACAGAAGTCTGGAGGGATGTATAGCTTCAACATCACAGATTACATATAGAAGAGGGAAAACCCTGGTATCAATACTTAGCCCCAGCTATCCAACAGCGATACATCAAGAACACTGGTTAACACCATGGTGAAAAGGGTTCTTTAAATGCGTAAACTGTGGAATTTGCAAATAGGCGAAAGACAAAGCAAAAGAGTTATGTATGATTCCCAATAAAACATACACAATACTTACCAACATCAATTGTAATACAAAATATGTTGTATATGTTATTCTCTGTAAATGTCGGACACTTTATGTGGGAAGCACAAAAAGAGCCTTAAAGATCAGGATCAGTGAACATTTATGAGCTGTAAACCAAAATGACATGGAGTATCGGATTGCTGAACATATAAACACATATGAGAAACAAGGAAGGAACAAGACATTTACCTTCTTTGGAATTGAGCATGTGACAAGAGACCCACGGGGAGGCAATTTAGAGCTCAAATTGCGCAGACATGAACCCAAATGGATAATGTGCTTGAGGGCAGTAGAAGATGTTTTAAACTTTGACCAGGAATTGCAATATTTCGTAGGAAGAGAACCTACTCATGACATTGGTTGCTATTCCTGAATTAAACATACCATATGACTAATTAACATAGAGATTATAAATTGGTACAACATTTCTGCAGTAAAACTGTATATATGAATCTGTACAGTATAATAACAACTATGTTATGGAAGAAATCTTTGTAGATGGAACGTTTATACTGTTCCACCTTGAAGATAAGAGACTTGAAGTTCCTGCATTTTTCTTTAGACATTACTTGCCTGTTCTGCGTGTAAAAGTAATCCGTATTAGAGGAGCGATTACATGAGTATTAATGAATTGATGATCTGACTATGGGTTATACTCTCATCTAAGATGGCGCCTGTGAATTATCTTTAGCAACTTAGTCTGCTTATATTGTTCGAATCGGAATTATGAATTAGAAAAACAAATAAGTCCGGACCTGTATTTAGGTAATCATGACTTAACGTAGGACTATTTGTTTGCTCTTTCTCTGTCTTAGTAAAAATGTAGATGAATCCCCCCATATATTTTTTTTTGGTAGACTTATGGTTTTAGATTCATTCTTGGAGTAATAGTGATCCGTATACTGGGATATATATCAGTCTAAGATGGCGCCCATAACTAAATCACGTCTGGGTCAAAGTCCGTTTTAGCTTTTTAATACTGAAATAAGAGGTAGGAATCGCAAGTTGTTGTGACCTATATTCGGGCACTCGTGGATCAACGCCAGATATTCGTGGTGATTTGAGGTAAGGAAGAAAGCTCTGGGGTGACTTGGGTGTATTTTTGAGTTTTAGATTAAGAAGGTAGTAAGGCATACAATATATAAATATTTCTTATCTTGTTTTTGTAGCTATTCAACGTACGATTACGAGCAGGGTCCGGTGGATGGTCTATATTGATAAACGCCTATAGCGAAGGCGTGGACTTACCCGGGTTAGTGGAGTTTTACCACGCGCTAAGAAATGATAGATTTTAGGCTGTTGTGGACATATTAGTCTACCTTGGTAGTAATTATGTGAAATAAGGGCTCACCTCTGTGGTATTATTCACAGGGTTTAAACTCGAAGATGCAGGTGTAAAATCTTGGAATATAAGACGGGCTATATTTTGGAAAGCACTAAGAAACCTCCAGTAAAATACAGAATTAAGGAGGTAAACGAGTGATGATTCATCTCAGTACTACTTATATTGTAGTTGAGGTAAAAGGTCTTTATAGTGGCATTCACCCATTTGGGCTAATTTTGAGATGCTCTCGTTTGACTCCTCAGGTTCTTTCATAATTTTTAGAGTTACGTATTTGGCAGGTATGATAAAGATCTATATGAAATTCGTTTATCAACTCTTTGTGCGCAATGGGTGTTTTGTGTATATTGAGGGAGCACTATCAGCAATTTCTGTTCACACCAGTGGTTGAATATTTCACGACTCTATAGGGAATTCAAGTATGTATGAAGAATTAATTTTATATTTGGAGAATTTTTAAAAAAATATATTTTTTTCAATGGAGATGGTTACCACATGATCTAATGTGGTGATTCTTGTGCTGCACAGGGCGTATAAGACTTGCAATCTACTTTTAAAATGGTAAAAAACATGTATTACAACAGTGGTATTTCTATTGTATTTTTTGCCCTGATGAAGTTGCAAGGGTAATTCCATTGCGAGGAAACGTATTGGCTTGTGGCTAAAGGGAAATAAAACAGAACACACACAAGAACGGAAATATTAAGTTAATTTTATTTTGAATTAATTTATACACATTTGTGTTGTGATATTGTGGCATGTGCCTTGAAGTTTAGTGAATTGTTTGCTTTTATCAGTCTATGGATTGGTAATTGGGGAAAGCAGGGTGTGTCTCCCCTTTTCAAGGGCACCGCAGTAATAGAAGTGTCTTTAAGTCTACAGTGCAATTCATGTGAGAGCCATAAACTCACACACCTAACAGCAGTAAAAAGAGTTTGTCTAGAAGGGTTAGGCGGCTGCAGTGGCACTTTATTGTAAAGATAATGAGTGATAATTTAGATCGCGATAAATTGGCAGAAGAACTATTTGAGAACTTGTGTAAGGGCAGCACAGTTTCAGAAGCCGTAAAATGTCTAAATATGCAAAGAAAAGAAGGGCTTCCAGAGAAGTTCATTACATTGGAGAAACAAATGTAACGAAATGTCAAAATAGTGGGATGGGGCCACTCTGTGACAATATATAAAACTAAGGGGAATTCCCAGAACCCTGAGATCCCAAATAATCCCGACGTATGACAATCTTGATGAGGATTTATTGAATGTGTGGGAAAAAGAGCCGACATCAAGCTCGTTTAAATTAATTGATATTCTAATAGAAAATGCTGATAGAACAGTGATAAAATTACAAACGGTAATTGCACAATTGGAAAGTGAGATTTCCCTTCTAAATCTACCAGAAGCTACTGCTAAGAACTATGAAATTCGGAAAGAGATACTATCTAACCGTCAGACTAATATAAGACAGAGGAACGCACGGAAACTAAAGGGAGATGAAGCAGACTACAATAGTGGTAGGATTTTCACATTTAATAAAAAATATGACCATTTGGTTCCGGAAGATAGCAAAAAACAAACCTCTGATCTCTTATCAACTAGCTCGAGTAGTGTCTCTCTTAGTACAATACCAACTAGTGCGAGTGAGAATGAGGCAGAAATGGGAACATCAGCTAGAACTCTAAACCCTTTAGGGAATTCATCCTTCTTACTGGAAGGAAAACATATCAAAAGAGGCAACAGAGAACTACCTAGAAAAGGAATAAACACAGGAAAAGCAGGCGAGGTAAAAGAGGGGGCAGCACAAGGAGACAAGATGGGAATGAAAACCCGATCGTGGAACAAAAAGAACTAATACGTAATGGGACTAATCAATTAAATGTGATAAATATTTCTGATCAAACTCTCAGTGATGATATGATTTCTGTACTCAAGAAGGGATTGGGTTTTTGTCCTGAGTATAAAGGAAATATATGTGATACGAAAATTGATCTTTTTAGGTTTATAAGATGTTTGAAGTTGAAGAAATATTTTGCATTAAATCCACAACAGAATAAAGAGCATGATACAATGGCACAAAGTGTGACTGAGTAAATCCGCGATACAGGACATACACGACACTGTCACCTTACTTTCAATCACTGAACTAGAAGAGGACCCTATAACCACCACCAAGGTATTGGACCACTTGGATGTAAGAGCAGATTTAACACTCACTAGTGGACTAAAAATGAAGTCACGGTGGTCTCCTAACTTGTCTAGCGGTAATAATGTGGAGATCTTCCATAAATTGGTGACACAAGACTTAGATGACTATCTGACGAAACATGAACCTGCTCTAAGAATCAGTAATGACAACCTGACCTCTGATGAACAGAAGCATTAAAAAGCTTACAGTCACCAAATAAAAATGATTATAAAAAAAGCAGATAAAGGAGGAAACACAGTGGTGATGAACTGAACAGACTATGAATGTGAGATCTATTCCCAATTAAATGACACTTGATGTTATGAACGGGTTCCACATAATCCTATGTTTACATTGGTGACAATGATTAATGGACTTTTAAAAGGATGGCATTAAAAATGTCCTCTTAACGAAGAAGAATATCTATATCTAAGAGTAGATCCGCCAAGGTATCCATGTATCTATACCCTGCCGAGGATACACAAAGATTTACCATTTCCATCGGGGAGACCAATTGTCTCAGGCATTGGAGGCCCCACAGAAAGATATCACAGTTTCTGGATATTTTCCTTCAACCATTGGTTGCTAACTTACCATCATATATAAAGGATACAGTGCATATACTTAATATATCAGGAGATGTAGTCTGGGATCCTGGAATGATTTTGGTGACACTGGATGTCATGTCACTTTACACGAGTATCCGTAATGAAATTGGCATTAAAGCATTGAAGTACTTTTTTGGAAAACGATCTGCAATACCCAGATGTTGCTCACAATGACGGAAATCATCTTACCGAATAATTTTTTTCAGTTTACAGATAAGTGGTTCAGACAGATGCAAGGAGTAACCATGGGCTCCAGATTTTCATCTTCCTGTGCGAACCTCTTCATGGGGTGGCTGGAGGAGGTGATTATCTGGGGCCCAGATGGCAGCAACTGGAATAAGAATATACTGTACTGGGGTCCTTTTATCGATGACTGTATCATGATTTGGACAGGGACAGTAATTGAATTACATAGATTTTTTGAATATCTAAACAGTAATGATGCAAATATTCGCTTCATTACACACTACAGTACAACTGAAGCAATATTTTTAGATCTGACACTTTATATCAAAGAGGAACTAATTTGTAGTAAACTATATCATAAGCCAACAACTCGATATTATGGAGGCCGCAATAAAGCAGGGTCCCTTTTGGCTAACTATCTTAAATCACAAATAGAACGCTCGCTCATTAAATCCATTCACTTGTCAGACAGATCCATACTATTCAAAGATCAAGATATTTTGCATGAATTTCCAAACAAAATTCAACACCTGTATTCCCTGGAGTCCCCTACCACTTCTTCTCTTATTGATGCATATCTCGCTAATGTTCCCTTTTCCTCTGATGACGCCTTGACACAGACTTATCATTAGAAAAAATTTGCAAGGCTTTACATTTTTAAAAAGGTCAAACTCCAAGGCCAGACGGGTTTACAGTGGAGTTTTACTTACATTTCTCTAAGTTACTCCTACCTAAACTTTTACAACTCTTTCTTTATTTTCAGGACATGGGTGGAGCGAGTGGTACCTTTCAGGAAACCACCATTTTGTTTAATTCCCAAAGAGGGCAAGGATCCCTCGTTTTGTAATAATTATCAACCTATTTCTTTGATAAATGTAGATTATAAAATCTTTGCTAAAACAATTGCCCTGAGAATGGACCCTCTTCTTCCCCATCTCATTGGTAAGGAACAGTGTGGATTTGTTAAAGGTAGATTGACTTCAGACAATTCTGGGCTTCTGTTCAATGTCCTGAATAAAGCCCCTCATCTCTCATACTCTTTAGCTGCAGTTTCCATTGATGCAGAAAAAGCCTTTGATAGAGTTGACTGGTCCTTTTTACTTAAAGCCCTTGCTTGGCATGGATTTGGACGTACTGCTCCAGGGGCTTCAGTATTGTTTTTTTTTATTTCTCTGCTCTATACTGCTCCATGGGCTTCAGTATTGGTTAATCGACCGACCTCTCAATTTTTTCCTTTACAACGGGGTGTCCATCATGGTTGTTCCTTGTCACCTCTTCTGTTTATATTAGCCCTCGAACCTTTCTTATCTCATATTCTTAATAACAATTCTATTTCTGGCTTTCAGTACGGTGAATGATACCTAAAACTATCTGCCTACGCTAATGATATTTTGCTTTTTATTTCCAATCCAGAACCTTCTATCCCCCCTTTATTACAAGAAATGTTTGACTTTTCTTTAGTTTCAGGTTACAAAATGAATTCAGATAAAACAGAGATTCTTCCTATTACCAAATTTTGTGTTAAAAAATCTTTTGATCTTAATGGTTTTCTTTGGAGCAGTTCTAAGATTAAATATCTAGGTATTTGGTTTACTAGTTCTGTTGCTGATACTGTTACCCTTAATATGAAAGAAGGTCTCAACTGAGTTGAGACGCTTCTCTCTTCTTGGAACCCGTTATTTCTCTCATGGTGGGGGCGTTTGGATTCTAGTAAAATGACGATTTTCCCTATATTCTTATATATCTTGTCTATGATCCCTCTTCCTATTTCATCCCCTTATTTTAAAAAGCTGGATTCAATATTATCTAAATTTCTCTGGAATAATAAGAAACCTGGAATCTCCCTACAATGTCTCAGACAGGCTAAATCTAACAGGGGTTCGCTTTCCTAATTTTTGCCTTTATCATAAAGCTTATTGTCTTCGGCAAGCTTCTAGATGGTTCCTTTCTGATGCTTCTCCTTTTCTACCTTAATGGCGTATTAGTGAACATTCTCTATAAGCACCCTTCTCTGTGAAAGAAGTTCTTGCTTTTTTTCAAAGACGTCTGTAAACTTCTTCCCCATTATTTAAGCATATTTGCTCTTTGCTAAGTCCTCATCATCAATCCAAGATTCTTTCTAGACAGGACTTTCTTCAGTCAACTATATGCTATAATCGTCTTATCACTCTCAAAAATAGACCGATCTACTGGAAAACTTGGAGACTTAAGGGTACAATTTGGGTACAAGACTTATTCGACGGCACGTCTCCCTGTTCATTTCCTCAATTTCAGGTTAATTTCCGTTGTCCTCATTCCTTTTGGTTTAAATATTCAATTCTTATGGAGGTAAATCTTTATGCTTTCTATTCGCTTCCGGTATATGATGATACCCCTCCAGATGATAATCTTCTTAAGATCCTCTCTCTCTTCCCGAAAGCTGCTCTGATTTACAACTTTCCAACAGCCCCGAACCCCGAACGTACTAAAACAAAGCTGAAGATTACTCGGGAGACTGACTTGGGATGTGTTTGGAGCACTGATCTATGGGACAACATTTGGGCTAGATCATTGAAAATTTCTAGATCTGCCTCCACTACTCAAACCATGTTTTTTGTCTATCATAGATTATATCACAATCCAGTTAGCAGACTTACTACATCTCTTATTCACTTGCCCTCACACTGCCATGTTTTGGAAGTAAGTTTGGGTTTGTATGTCACTTATTTTTAATTTACACTCCCCCTTGTCCATCGTATTCGTTTTTCTTGTAGTCTTTCTGACCTTGAGCTTACCCTGTTGTCTTTTTTTTAATTTTTTTATTTTTATTCGTTTTTTTTACCTGATTTTTTTTTTTTTTTGTTGTTGTTTTTTTATATTAAAAACTTTTATTGAGCAATAAAATAAGAGTTACAGAGATGGGCCTACAACCACACGGGCTGGCCGCTAGTAGCAACGCACAACATAAGTAGCGAACGATCATTCCCGTGGCCGGGCGAAGGAAGGTACCAATTATTGCTCGAAGCATAGGACAGGACATGACAATTTTTATAATAATCATGAAAACAACAAACTCTAAAACAAGGCGAATGCACAGTAATCAAGTCAGCCCAGGAGGAGGAGGGGAAAGCAACTAATCAGGAAGACAAAAGCAAAGCAATGAAACTCGGCATGGCCGGTGGGGGGGGGGCCAGCGGGGAGGGCAGGAAAATCCTAAAACCATATGAAAAATTTTCGGGAATGTCAGCCTAGGGAGATAGGGTCATATCTAGAGCGTCAACCAGGGGAGGGGCACAAATATCTCCACGATATGCATTCCACTGACCCCAAATCTTCGTCCACGCCCTGGGTCTGCCCCTAGCCACATAGACGGTCTTCTCTCGGAACATGGACCAGTCCATGTTATCCTCCCACACCGAAACTTCGGGAGGTCTGGATGCGCCCCAAAGTTGCGCAATGTCCCGCTTCGCGACCATGTATCCCAAGGTCGCCCATCTGGTCTGGGCCACAGAATAATCGGTGGGTTCCCACACGTTCAACAAGCATCGTCGGGCCTCAGGCCGCAGGGTAATACCAGTCACAACATTCATCACCGCAAGCACATCAATCCAGTAGGCTGCTACCACCGGGCATTCCCAAAGAATATGCAGAAATGTGGCACTCATCCCACAACCACGCTTACATAGAGCATCCGGGGAAAAACCCATCACAACCAGACGCGGACCAGTTACATACACCCGGTAGAGGATCTTAAGTTGAACCAACCGGAGACGGGCGGGGATGGCGACCTCTTTCGGAGAAGAGAGTGCCGACTGCCAATCCTCGTCATCCAGTCCAATCCGTCATCGACCCAAACCTCCCGAAGTCGGACCAATAAGTCAGCGCGATTATTAATAAGTTTCTTGTAAATAAGGGAGATAGTGCTATCAGGCAGGTGTCCATCCAGTATACGATCCTCAAGGGGAGAGGACTCGGGCAGGGTCACATCAGGAGTCAGAACTGAGGCCAGGGCATGCCGGACCTGCAAATACCGAAAAAACTCTCTATCACTCAAGTCATATTCTGCCTTAAGGGCCTGGAAAGACTTCACTCTACCCTGCACACAAACGTCACCCACTTTACATATCCCAATCATATCCCAGCGGTCAAAGCCCTTAGTAGACCAGAGACACCCCTAACGTTCAGAAGCATAAAGCGGGGTCGCCATTGTCAGTCTGTTCTCCCATCCCAAACTCACATTCGCGGCGCGCCACACATTGACTGCGATCCTGGACGGGCCCACAAGATGGCGCCCGGCCGATCTGGAATAAAGCGCTCTATTAAAATCTCCTCCCGGCAGCTGGAGTCTATCCATCTCAAAGGCCGGATCTCGACCCGGGGAATACATTACGTGATTAATGGCAGACAGCTGGGCAGCCCAATAATATCTCTTGATATCGGGGAGCGCCATGCCCCCGTCATACCAAGGGATAGTAAGTTTCGCAAGGGCAATACGTGGACGCCCGTCCCAGATCAGTTGCCTTTGAAGACTCTCGATCTCCCAGAAATAGGTAGCGGGAATGTCGTCATAAGAATTTTGAAGCGCGTATAGGAATCGCGGCAAAGACATCATTTTAAAAAGGGCAGCCCTGCCTAGAGGAGACAGGGGTAGCTTACGCCAACGGGCCACATCCAGTCGCAGTCTAAGAAGCGGGGGAAGGAGGTTACGCTCGAACCGGAGTGAGGAGTCCAGCGTGATAAAAATCCCCAAATATTTGAAGCCAGAGTGGACAACCTGGATAGGAAACTTGTCCGGTAATGGGGGCAAAACACCCGAGAGAACATATACACAGGACTTAGCCCAATTAATAACCAGACCCGAGTTAGCACCAAACGAAGTAAGAACGTCGAATAAGACATTTAAAGATTTACGCGGGGAAGTAAGATACAGAAGAATGTCATCCGCGTAAAGCGAGACGCGGTCTTCAAAATCCGGTGACCAACGGATCCCTTTGAGTGAAGGTTCCCATCGAAGCCACGCAGCCAACGGTTCCAGAGCAAGCGCGAAAAGCAACGGAGACAGTGGGCACCCCTGACGGGTCCCCCTACCAAGACAGAAGGGGACAGAAACTCGACCGTTTACTACTACCTGTGCCAAGGGTTCGGCGTATAACAACTTCACCCAACCAATAAACTCAGGCCCAAAACCGAATTTCTCAAGAGCTGCCCAAAGATAGGGCCACTCTACCGTGTCAAAGGCCATCGAGGCGTCCAGCGAAGCCAAAATGGCCGGCTCCGTCAGTAGCCCCGCCCTCGCAACAGCTCCGTGGAGACGGCGTAGATTGAGAGCCGTGTTGCGATGCGGGATAAATCCGGACTGATCCGGATGAACCAAGCCACTAATGACCGTCAAGAGGCGGGTTGCCAGGAGCTTAGCCAGGACCTTGGGTTCAACATTCAAAAGGGAAATGGGCCTGTAAGACGAACAAAGGTCCCGAGGTTTACCTTCTTTGGGAATAACAACTATCGTAGCCAAACGCTGATCATATGGGAGAATACCCGTTCGCGGGATTCCAAAAACATGGCACGAAGATAGGGCGCCACCTTGTCAGGACGTAGCTTGTACAATTCAATTGGCAATCCATTCGGGCCCAAAGCCTTGCCCGAACGGAGTGATCGAATGGCCGTCGCTATCTCGTCCGTAGTAAAAGGGGACTCCAAAGAGACTCGGTCTAAATCGGAAACACTGGGCAGAGCTATATCACGCAACAAAAGGCGAGAGTCATCAACATCCCGTACAGACACAGGGGTATAAACCGCACGAAAATAATCCGCAAAACATTCAACTATTTCAACCGGGTCTGTCACTCCCAAGCCACTCGAAGTCTGAATCACAGGCACCACACGATTCACCCTCTCCGTCTTATCCAACCATGCCAGTAATTTACCCGCTTTGTCCCCACATCATACAAACGACCCTGTTGCTCCCGAAACATCAGTTTAGCCGCATCTGTGACCAAAGACTTATAAGCAAATTGCTTCAGACCCAGGGCATGGAGTTTATCAGATGTAACGTTCGATTCTAGGTCAGCCTCTATCTCAGCAATCTCCCTCTCAAGGTCTACCACCTCCCGATTCCTCGCCTTCTTGGATTCGGCAATAAGGGCGAGGGCCTGCCCGCGAATCACTGTCTTAAAGGCCTCCCACAGGGATACAGCAGAGGAGACGGAACCCTCGTTGTCCAAAAAATAATTGTCCAAAGACTTAATCAAGAGATTTCGGGTCTCGGGGGAGGTGAGGTACCATGGGTTGATAGGAGCCACCCGGCCCGCCGCCTCCACCCCCACCTCAAATCAAAGCCAGAGCGGGGAATGATCAGAGATGCCCCGGGGAAGGTGCCTAATCTCACGAACCGCTGGCGACTGCGCCGCAGGCATCAGGAAATAATCCAGTCTAGACAGACTCCCATGGGCCCCAGAGTGGAAAGTGTATTGAAGCTGAGTAGGATGCATAAGTCTCCAGCAATCCACCAAGCCGAACGTATCCAGAAACCCACCCAGCCACTGTTGGGATGAAGGGGTGTCCCTAGGGGGGTGACGATCATGTAGACCGGAGAGCACAGAATTAAAGTCACCTGCTATGAAGAGAGTACTATCAGGGAGGTTCAACAACACACGGCCCAAATCGGAAAAGGTAGAGGTCTGTAGACCAGGGGGCACATAAACGGCAAACAAGGAAAGGGTTCGACCCTCATAACGACCCACGAGGACGGCGTATCGCCCCCGATCATCAAGGATCACATCATCAATAGCTAGGGGGAGGGAAGCCCGAACAAGGATACCCACCCCCCTGGAACCCGTGGTAAACCCCGAATGTGCGGCGAGGCGATAGCCCCACCTATTCATTGCACGACATGTATTGCCTACCGAGTAAGTCTCCTGCAGAAAAACAATATCTGGAGACAAACGTCGTATACATCGCAACACCACACCCCGCTTAATACGATCCCCCAGACCATTAACATTCCACGAAATAAACCTCAACCCGCTACCCCCATCCCATAAAGCAACGCCGCAACCCCCCTCCAATGAGCATGACATCAAAAACATCATTAGCAAGATAGAATCGCCTTGAGAACACAACACACAAACCTCAAACTTCCCATCCACCCACCCCCCAACAATCAAGAAAACACCCCCCACCCTGCACCCCTGCAAGAAGCTAAAAAGCCACCCCAACATGCAGTGTGCCTGTCGCCCAAGAACCCCCATTCTACAAAAAGACCCCGGAGGAGGAAAGGCTCCGACCCACCCGCCACCCCAACAAGAAAAATAACAAAGAGATCACTCAGACAGCAGAGGCACTTGGGCATAGAACCCAGAAGAAGTTACTTGACACGAGGACCCGGGCATAAACAAACAGTTCAGCTCTCTACACCACCCTCAGCACCACCCGGGTGGGCGGCGGACTCAGCGGGCCCTTCACACGTGATGCCTGCAGGATAGCGTCCCGATCCCTATAGTGGAAGAGTTTCGCAACAATAGGCCTCGGCGGGGCGCCGGGCTTACCTTGGCCTCCCGGAACACGATGGGCACGCTCCACTGCGAATAACTTACTCAGCCCAGACGGAGAGAGGTAGTTCTGGATCAGGTCCTCAACCAGGAGATCAACAGAGTGCGGTTCTGGATTCTCCGGAACGCCCACCACACGCACATTACAGCGACGTGCCCTATTCTCAAAGTCCTCCAAGCGCCGGGTCATGAAATCGTTCACCTTACGGAGATTGCCAATCTCTGTCTGTATCTCCGAGACGTCTGCCGTGAGGCTGGATGACTTGAGATCCAATGACTTCACCTTCTCATTGGTTTTAGATAGGTCGGCCCGAATCAAGTTCACATCAATGGCCACGGTGTCGATTTTGTGGGCCAAAGCTTCATATTGTTGACCTATCGTTTCCTTTATGCCAGAAATGGCGCCCATGATGTCCTGCAAGGACGGTTCCGTTGATGCGTCTACGATGTGATCAACCGCACTTGGGCCAGGCAGGGCGGCTCCGGGGGACCCCTTCGCATGGGTGTAACGGTCCATAACGTTAGACTGGACCGGGCCCCCACGCAGGGGCGTCTTGGTCTTTCGTGTCTCTCGGTCCCCTCTGCCCGCCATGTCGGAGACCGCGCCACCAGGAGACTCACTCGACCCGATGGAAATGGCCACAGGAAAGTAGGGCGTCGGGACCAGAAGGCCGCTGCAAGGGTACCACTAGGAGAGGACCAGCTTGAAAGGAGAATAAGCCAGCCAAAGGCCCGACAGCCGTACCGTGTGCCGGACCCAGCCCAGGCCAGACTCCCCTG
Organism: Lissotriton helveticus; assembly: GCF_964261635.1. Classification (NCBI taxonomy): domain Eukaryota; kingdom Metazoa; phylum Chordata; class Amphibia; order Caudata; family Salamandridae; genus Lissotriton; species Lissotriton helveticus. The sequence continues at coordinate 1,351,028,025 of NC_136059.1, read as the reverse complement.
CCAGATGTCACAGTCCAAGGCAGAATCGAAACCGAAACTTAAGAGGGGGACCCACAAGTCCAGTCCCCCTGCCGTTGTTGTTCAACTCCGAGTCGGCCAGAGAACCTCACCAAGTCCCGGGCACACCCCAAGGGCGGACCCCGAAAGTTCAAATCGCCATATCTTCGGCGCCCCGGGTCCAAATCAAATTCCAAAAAGCACAGGAAGATCAGCCCAGCGTCCTCTACATAAATCCTCGTGAAGAATCAGGATATGTTCAGGATATCATGCCGGGAGTGGCGGGGGTCCGGGGAGCGCTGTGCTCACGCGGCCATCATGGATGCCCGCCAAGCTCCTCCTCCTTTACCTGAATTTTAACCCCTAAACCGAGGGCAAGAAGCACAGCATAACATAAAACCAATTTACCTTAAACATACAGAAGCACATAATAAGTTCATAAAGAAAAAGGAGAAATAAATAAATAATAAAAATAATAAAATAAGAAACATGGGGATAGAGAAACATCAGAGATACAACAACCTAGAGCAATATATAATAACATCATTAATCAATCCATCTCTATATACAGTCCTATTATCCTAAATCTCATCCTTCCATTTAGTTATTGGTTCCCATATTTTTAATCCCAGTGTTCTCCCTTTCTTCCCCTTCCTATCATAGATTGCTTTTTCCAAATTATATGTATTGAGAATCCTAGCCAACCACTGTTGATATATTGGTGGTAATGGATCGAGCCAAGCTGAAGCGATACATAATCTTAATACCGCCATAGCCACAAAGATAAAATAACATTCTTCCCCCTGAATACCCTCCGGATTTACACCCAACAATATTAACGAGGGGGTTAAGTTAACTGGTATTCTCAAGGCCCTTTGCACAAAAGTCTCAATTTCTTTCAATATTGTGAATAAGTGTGGGCATGTTGCAAATACATGTACTATATCAGCATGTAGATTTCCGCATCTTGGGCAATTAATGTCCGTTGTAGCTCCCCATTATGCGATTTTTGCCGGAGTATAATATAGTCGGTACAGTGTCTTGTAATGTTGTGCCTGCAATGCTGCAGAGCACAAAACATTCTGACCCAACTCTAATGACAGATTAAAACACTCTGCTTCAATCTCCAATTTAGTTGCCCAAGTTTCCCCCATTTCGCCATATCATCCTGTTTTGATTCTGTTAGTTCGTAGTAAAACCTTTTAATGTTGCAGCTAACCCCTTCCTGCACCAGCTCCAATATGGTATTTTTTCCAAATCCAGCAGGGCCGCCTCTTTTATTTATCAAAAAGCTTCTTACTTGAAGGTACTTAAAAAAATGCCTTGTTTCTATCCCGTACTTTGCCTGGATCTCTGAAAACTGCATCAAGCCCTGTAACCCCATCAAATCACCAATTTTCGTAATTCCTTTTTTTACCCAAACCGTGAATACTGCATCCGAAAAGATATCATTAGGAAAAGTTGAGTTATTCTTCATTCTTGTGTATCTGTTATTTTTACCCAGGCCATATCTCTTGCTAAAGGCCTTCCAAATATTGTATGCTGCCATGAGAGTCTTAAAACGAGTCCTCTTGAAATAAGCAGTCAAAATATCTAAGAAGCACATTATTCGCATCCCCACCCAGCAAGAGACCATATATTGCCAGGGTTTCTAGATCATCCTCCCCCTCCATCTCCGCTCCACCTATTAAACCCACCATATATTGTAAGGCAGCAGCCCAGTAATAAAGTTTCAAATCAGGTAATGCCCACCCTCCTCGTTCTCTTGGGAGTGTCATCAAACGTAGTGCTCTCCTGGTCTTTCCTTTAGACCAGATAAACCTATTAATCATAACTTCTAACTTTTTAAACCAGGAGTTGTCAAACATCAATGGAATTGCCCTAAATATATACAAAAACTTTGGTAGCACTAGCATCTTAATAATATTTGTTCTACCAACTATTGACAAGTGGAGGTTGTGTAGCCTATCTAAATCCCTTCCAACCTTGACTATAATAGGGGCTATATTTAATTCCACCACCTTATCTAATTCTGAGGTAATTGTGATTCCGAGATATACACCTGTCTGTACCACCCTTTGATCCTAACATACTACGTTGTTGTTCTTAATTATTTGCGTTTTATTGGTATTCAGGGAGTAGCCTGAGACCTTTCCAAAACTTTTTGCCTCAAGTTCCACATATCGAATAGCCTCCGTGGGTGATGGTGTAAGAACTGCCACATCTTCGGCGTACGCGAGTATCTTGCAATCCCCTCTATGCGTAATCAATGGAGCGATGTCTTCATTACTTTCCATCCTCCGAATCAAAGGGTCCAAATACATAGCAAACAACAGGGGGGAGCACCGGCACCCCTGCCTTGTTCCCCTCTTAATTTGAATCACCCTAGTCAATCCTAAATTTACCCTGACAGCTGCTACTGAATCCCTATATAGTGTTTTTATCGCATTAACAAAGCCCTCCCCAAATCCCACCCTTTTTAAAACACACCATAGATAGTCCCAGGAGACCCGATCAAAAGCCTTCTCGGCGTCTAAAAACAGCGCCGCCATCGGGTTCCCCGCGACTTCCATGGTGTCAAATAAGGTAATAAGCTTCCGGGTATGAGGGGTAGTTCCACGCCCTGGTATGAATCCATGCTGATTGCTGGTGACTAGTGGTGTTATCACACTTGCAAATCTTATTGCTAATGCCTTTGAATAAACCTTTGTATCGGCATTCATAAGTGTAATAGGTCTATAAGATCCGGGGTCTTTTGGTGGTTTCCCTTTCTTTAATATAACCACAATTTCTGCGCCTGACCATGAGCCTGGTACAGACACCCCTATCTGTGCCTGTTGCATGGTCTTCACCATGTCCTTCCCCAATACTTTCCAGAATACCTTAAAAAACTATCGGTATCTGATCCGGTCCTGCTGCCTTTCCGGAAGGGAGACTCATGAGAGCCGCTTCGATCTCCTGAGAATCTAATGGAGTATCTAATCTCTGTCGTTCTTCATCTTCTAACATCACTCTTGGAATATTCTCTAGATAGAGTGCAATTTCCCCGAGATCCTTTCCTTGCTGCTCTTCGTATAATTTCATATAAAACTGTCTAAAAACGTCTCTGATCTCCTGCGTGTCAGTTACCACATTCCCAGAGCTATCCTTAATCGCCCTTTCTCTCCTAACGCTGTTTTTTGCCTTGCTCGTACTGCTAGTGTTCGTCCCACCCTTTCACTAGCTTCATAGCATTTCTCTCTATTTGCCACATATATTTTTGCTGCCTTGGTTGCTATATCTTCCTCTGCCTCCATCCTTATCTTTGCTAATTTAATAAGTGAAGCCTCCAATGGATTGCCTGTTACTATACATTCGTTTAGCTCCTCCTCAGCTAGAAGCATTTCTCTTTTTAATACCTGGTTTCTCTGTTGCTCCTGTTTCCGTTTGTTCACACTATAACTAAGAGTCTCCCCCTGTACCCCCGCCTTGAAACTATCCCATACCATACCCTCTGATGCACTACCCCTATTTATTGCCAAATATCCCTCAATCCCTTGCATCATGTGTTGGATATATATCTCATCCTCCAAGAGCGCTCTCTCAAATGTCCACCGTGTACCCCCTCTAGGGATCGATGTCACAGCAAAATTTAAAATTAGAGGATTGTGATCAGACAATAGGCGTGGCATCCTCTCAATCTGAAATTTAGATGAACAGTTACTCGAAACCAAAAAATAATCTCATCTTACACTCACCCTGTGCGGGGCGGAATAGTATGTATATCCCTTCTCTTGCGGTTTTAAAGTGTCCCAGAGATCTATTTAAGGCATTATTCCTAGTCATAGAGCAGATTGCTTGAAAAACTCTTCTCTTCCTTCCTTGATACAGTGTATAAGGTCCTACCCCTAATCCTAATCCCCCTGCACCATTAATGTTAAAGTCCCCTCCAAGTATAATGCAGGGTGCCCAGGTAGCCAGCTCCACATCTAGGAATTCAAAAATTTCCGGGTCATCCCCTGTAGAGCCATAGATAGAACCTAAAGTTATCCACTCCTCCCCGACCATACATTCTACCAGAGCCCATCTCCCCCAAGCATCCTCCAGTTTCTTCCTAGTAGTGGTGCCCCTTCGTCTTGATAGTATTGCCACCCCCCTATTCTTAGAGCCTTGTCTTGAGAAAGCTAAAACTGAAAAGCCCAATTGCTCCAAGAAATGTATTTCAGATGCCATAATATGCGTTTCTTGTAAAAGTAAGAAATCAGCTCTCGTATTTTTTAACAAAAGAGAGACCTTCTGCCTCTTCTGCCTATCATTCAAGCCACATACATTCCATGACATTATTCGTACAGCCATTAAAAAACGTCAAATACCTTCCCAATCCATTTAGACCGTTTCAACTCAATTAATCCTTTCATCAGATATAGCCTCCACGATTGCTTATTGTTTATTATCTTTTGGTTTCTTTGCATTTTTGTATAGAATTCTTTCATGCTGTGCCCCTTACCCCCTGTACGTCCCCACCCCCTCCACTGAAAGCCCCCCCCGACGATCCCATTCCCCCTACTGGCAAATAGGTCCATGAGACCTATATGTGGCAACTGTGACCCCTCAGGAGTGCCGCGCTCTCTCAGCTCAACTCCCTATCCCTACACCTTTAAAAAAAAAACACCCAAAGACACACCATTCTCCCTTAATTTCCTCTCCGTCCCCCCCATGCCCCCCCTACACCCATCTTCTTCTTCTTCCTCCTCTTCTTCTTGTTTTACCCTTAGATTGCTAGCTAAGTTAGTTTATAAACATCTTTTGAGCTCATTTATTAAGTCTTCCGGCTTCCCTGAGAAATCAAAGCCACCGTACCATCCTGAGCTCTATTTTCTTTCAGCCATACCAGATATTCTTGGGCCTTAATCTCAGAGTAAAAAACTTTGAATTGCCCGTTTCTGACTACCTTTAATCTACTAGGAAACATCAAATATGCCTCACATCCTAGTTTTTGAAATGGAGTTATCAACTCCCTCATCCTCCATCTCCTCTCAACTGTTGTGTGGCAAAAGTCAGGCCTAGCAAAAAATTCCACATCTTTGTATCGACATTTAGCCTGAGGTTTTGCCTTTGCCATAATTTCTTCCCTTAATAGGTAATTTCCAACATATATGAGTATTGCTCTAGGTTTGGCAGTCGTATTACCCTTACTCTGTACAAATGGGAACCTATGCGCGCGCTGTATTTCGCTTTCCCAATTCCAGCCTATTATATCTGGCAATGCACCTCTGAGTAATTCAATTACATATGCCCTCACGTCCTGCCACTCCTTCCCCTCTGCCACACCCAGTAGTCTTATGTTGTTTCTTCGTTGTCTGTTCTCAAAGTCTTCAAGTTTCCACAGAACATCTGATGTAGTTTTTTCTTGATCGTGTTTGAAGTCCTGCCATTAATTAACTTCATCCTCCAAATTACCAGTTCTTTCCTCCACCTCAGTGACTCTTCCCACTAGATCTGTGTACAATTTATTGACCTTCCTAAGGGACCCTTGTATCTTCTTACTCTCCTGCCTTGCTCTACGACTCTCCACTCTAGCCTCCACCTGAATCTGCTTCAACATTGATAACATCATTTCAAATCCAAGTGAATCTTGACCTTGACCTGGACCTTGAGTCTGCCTCTGTGACTGATCTTGAATTGGGACGGAGCCCGCTGTCTCTTGATACAGTTGTGATGTCGCGGAGTAGTCCCAATCCAATCTTTTTACAACCTGTACTTGTAAGGGACTTGCACCACTTTTAGATCTACTCTGTCGCTTTCTCGCAAGGCTCTTTGATTTACGTCTGGAAGGGGGTTTATGAACTGTATCTTCCCTCACATCTGAGCTATCTGAAATATCACAGTCTAATCCACAAGCAAGTGATTCAGTTTCTATGTCTGTACCTCTTGTAGCATTAGTGGACTCTGAGCCTGTTTCAGTCCCCTCCACAGCCCCTTCCTCGTCATCGCCACCCTCATTAAGCGAATAGAAACATTCATCGCTAGGTGAACCGGGATTTAGGCCAGAATTTAGAATTGGGGCCCCGGAATTTAAATCAGAATCTAGTACAGTCCTATCAGTCTGAGGCACCATTAATACGGACATTACCTCCCCACCTCCTTTTCGCTCCTCTCTACCCACGGCATCTAAAGTATAGGTTGTGTCCCCAGAATTAACTTGTATTATTGCTCCTGTTTCCTTATCGTGTTCTTGTGTCAAATCCACATTACACTGGTCTTCCCCTGTTCCTGCGTTACCTGTATTATTTGAAATGTCCCCGAGGTCGCCGGAATCTGGGAAGCAGCAGGTACCGAGGTCGCTGGAATCTGAGAATCAGCAGGTACACTTTCAGAGCCCTGAATCTCGTTCCTCTGTACCGCGTATACCCTCTCTAATCGCTCTGCATCATTCTGCAGCGAAGCCTGCCCTGTCCTCTGCTCCGACTGCTCCATCTGCTGAGTCTGCACAGTGTGTAACAGGGCCTTTCCTGGCCGATACTCTGTCTCTGGTCCAGCCCCCTGTGTGCCCGTAACCATTGTACCTGAGTGATCCGTAGCTCCGCTAATGAGTCTCCCGTTTGCCTCCTGCAATATTGTTGGGGAATAAAGCCCAGAGACCGATAGAAGCGGGGCCTGGGTGATCTCTTTAGCCGCTGATCTATCTGATTTGGCATTTACCATATCCTTGGCGTTCATGCTTGCCGCCGCTGCCGCCGCCGCCGCCGTAGCAGGGGAGAACGCCACTAGCACCGTAGGCTGTCTTAGCGCTGCCTGTTCAGACATCTTAGTACCAGTGTTGTTTCTCCTGTTTGCGATAATTTTATCCTTTAGCTTCTCTTTTTTTTCTTTTTGGTTCACCGCGGTGCTGCTGCTGACTGCTTTACCCGGCTCCATATCTCGCTCTTCTATTTTACGTAAGGTTGTTTTCGCCCGTAGATTTGCTGCTGGGGCATCAGGATCGCTGCATAGCGCTTTCTCCTTATCCTCCTTTTGCTCCCTTGCGGTTCTCTGCTGTTTTGGAGCCATTACAATCTTCCTTAAGCGATGCCAATACCAATGACTCGTATCGGTAAGTCGTTCTAGGAATCGACGAGTACGGCTCAAGCTCCCTTTGATGTTCTCCTTTAAAGTCAACGCTGACCACTCTGCCGCGGGAGGAGAGCCCGAATCAAAGACTGAAGATAAGTTCACCGTGGGTTTTTTCAATTTGATTTCGAGAAGCATTGTTCTTCATGGGGGATCTCAGGGGGGTCTCAGGGGATTTTCTCGTCCTTTTCCATCAGCTAGAAGGGTGGTGTGTCGCTCACAGTTTGTAGCCACGGGAGAGAAGAGAGAGCACGTCTTCCCCCTACGGCCTGTCAGCGGCCATCTTGCCACAACACTTCAGCGAGCTTACCCTGTTGTCAATTAGGTTTATTTGACCTCATGTTAGCTTTGGCCTTTCAACAGATTACATTAAACTGGACATCATCCTCAAAACTTCCAATCACAGCATGGTGCAACAATGTTCTTTTGGCTACCACTAACTTCTTATTTGAATAAAGTTGCAAAACAACAATTAATTTGCAATTGTTCTGAAAATTGTAAGCCCCCATGAATGGTCTCTCTATTCCTTTTTTCAGTACCCTTAACCACTATAGTCATTTATTTACTTCCTTAATTGTTTAAGTTACTATATTTCACTGTATTATATTAACCGATCCTCAGTTGTATATTTTTTGCTCTACTCCTTCCTTTTTCCCCATAGTTTATTGTTTAAAAAAATTGTAAACAGCTTTCTCTTCTGCTGTAAGTTATCAGTCTCATTAATTGTTATTTAATAAGGTATTGTTTGTATTTATTCTTTGCAGTTTTGTTGCTAATAAAGCTCATTAAACATTAAAAAAAGAATGTACTATGCGGAGACCAGCTATAGAAAGTTCCTATAAACGTATCTGCTATAAAAAGATACTGAAGCAAAATATTACATTTTATTACTTGATATTTAAACTTTTACACATTATTCTTCATTTTACAGGGAAAGAGAATGTTTCATAACACTAAGGCGGCAAACGACTGGCTTGAAGTGAACATGTACAAAATAAATGGCGACATATGTAAACCAAAAACACTCAGCATGGAAAAAATAGAAGTGGAGTAAATACTTGCAGATTATGAAGACAATATAAACTCTGCTCACAATTACGTTGGTAGCAACACTCATCAACAGCTATTTGTTTCTATTTTTTATATTTCGGCTATGGGTTTTTCTTTATCAGAGATTAGACACAAAGAACAACTATGAGGAAAAAAAATCAATATAATATTTGTTTGCATGTATAACCAACACTTCTGGAGAGGCAAACTGTCTGTAAAGTAGCTTTACTTCATATACTCATTCACTACCCTAAAACCTAAACCCTGACAGAAAGCACTTTAATTAAAAAGAGATTTATTTTATGCAATTTTTGTTTGCAAATTGTTTAATTGTTAGTTTTACATGCATATTATCTAGACGCATCAACTCAACAGACAGCAGACACATCAAATGAAAATTGCAAGTATTATGTCATCCATGTGTCAGTTGGACAGCATCTACAAATTACTCTAAATTCTTACCAATACAACATCAATAAGCATAAGCCACATCAATGAGAACATACATATAAACAACATCTGTACAGCCTGGGCAAGTAAATCCTCACACATGAAATATATTCTAATAAAGTAGCTGTGGTCAGTCTTTTACTTTGATTCTGTATAGAATGCGGGTTTGATAATGAGGGATAGACTATTTGTATACAAATTGCAGGCAGTAGCTTTCGGACTACATATTTGACTGCACTGTGTTGGTGTTGTCTGCTAGGACAGTAAAGGTGTTACTACAGAAGCAGTTGCTTCATAATTGCATGGCAGTCTGCAACTGAAGAATGCTTTGCATATGTACTCTAGAATTCATTTAATGGATATAGCAATGCAGAGAGAAACATTTTCCAATTTACTTCTTGCCTAGAAAGTCTCCAAATCTTTTTGATAAGAACTTGAGCCTCTCTGTATACAAAAATGTTCAGCAAGGAGCCAGAGCACTAACTTTGAGTGTCAAGTTTTTTTTGAGGTTTCAAACACACAAGGTATCATTTTTATGTTCTGAGCCTTTTTCCTGCTACTTCTGGATAAAGACTTATTATTTTAGCCCTGTGGTTTCCTTATTGAAAGACAACAGGCCATCTTAAAAGCCACACACACAGCACACCACACTTTCTTTTTACCCCCTTCCATGCTGGTGACGGAACTGCTCCGTCACCAGCCTCGGTTGCGCTGTGCCGGTGATGGAGCGGTTTCGTCACGGCCCGCTCGGCGTGCCTGCGCGGCGCGTTCTATTGAGCAGGCGGAATTGCCGCCGCAGCAAAGGGGTTAAACAAAATGTTATTGACAATTCTCATATTCCACAGTGTTTATCTTGTACAGTGTACGGAAAATCCAATGCCAAAAGCTTCCGATTCATTCCTATGGGCCTTTATGCCCATTGGAATGAATAGGAAGGTATTCCATAGTTACGGAATGTGTAGGAGTCGCAAATATTTTTGCAAAACCTACATGCATAGGCAATAGCGATTCCTTAATAATCGCTATTAAGGAATCACAATTGCCTAGCTTGATGCATGTGCCCCTTAGTCTTTTAGACATTAATTAAAATGCATTGAATTTTGCATGAACCATTTTCAATGCTTCCTTTATTAAGACCAATAAAAATCTTTGTGAGCTTAGTTGATCTTTATGGGTGAACGGATAGTTACTTTTTCGTCTACAAGTCATTATGAATGCATTGGCTGGAGGTTGGCACAGTGGGTCGGGATGGAAATATGACTTGGCTGGAGGTAAATCCTCATGTACCTAGTAGGGTGATGCAGTGTTTTTGAAAAACAATATATGTATTTGTAAGCCAACGTGACTTTCTGGAAGAGAACAATGATTACTTATTCGGATGTAACTCCATAGGAATGCATTGACGTGAGGGCAACCAGTTTGGTGCCAACTGTGCTGACAAATTTTGCTTGGCTTGGGCAATTTACATACAGGTAGTGTAGAGGGGTGCTCTCTTTATTAGGATCGATATGAAAATTGGTGAGCCATTTTGATCTTCATGGGAGAAAGCATGGTTTCTTACTCGCCTAGAGTACTGTAGGTATACATTGGCTGGTGGATGGCACAGTGGGCCCATGTTCTGGTGGAAACATTGTTTTGCTCAGGCTAAATCCTTATGGACACTGTAGGGGGATGTGGTGTCTTTTAAAAACAAACTACATATTTTTAAGTCAATTTGTTTTCCTATAAGAGAATCACAGTTACTTATTTGGATGTAACTTCATGTGAATGCATTGAGGTGAGGGCAACAAGTTTGGTGCCAGAAGTAGTGACAAATGTTGCTTGGCTCGGGCCATTTACATACAGGTGGTGTAGAGTGGTGCTCTCTTTGTTAGGATCAAGATGAAAATTGGTGAGCCAAGTTAATCTTCAAGTGAGAAAGGATGGTGACTTACTTATCTATAACTCCATAGGAAATCATTGGCATGAGGGTGGAGCAGTAGGCACAGATGGAAACTTTGCTTGGCTCAGGCTAAATGGAGCTTGTAGTGGGATGTAGTGTGCTTGAAAAACACCATGCATATTTGGGAGCCAATATGCTTTTCTTATAGGAAAACAACCTAATCTGATGTAACTCCACAGGAATGCATCAAGGTAATGGCTACCAGTCTGGGACAACTTGTTGCGACAAATTTAGCTCGGCTCAGGCAATTTACATACAGGTAGTACAGGGGGGTGCCCTATTTATCAGGAACAATCTAAAAATTAGTGAGCCAAGATGATCTTTAAGTAAGAAAGGATGGTTACTTATTTGCCTATAATGCCATAGGAATGCATTGGCTGGTGGACGGCACAGTGGGCCCATGTTCTGGTGGAAACATTGTTTTGCTCAGGCTAAATCCTTATGGACACTGTAGGGGGATGTGGTGTCTTTTAAAAACAAACTACATATTTTTAAGTCAATTTGTTTTCCTATAAGAGAATCACAGTTACTTATTTGGATGTAACTTCATGTGAATGCATTGAGGTGAGGGCAACAAGTTTGGTGCCAGAAGTAGTGACAAATGTTGCTTGGCTCGGGCCATTTACATACAGGTGGTGTAGAGTGGTGCTCTCTTTGTTAGGATCAAGATGAAAATTGGTGAGCCAAGTTAATCTTCAAGTGAGAAAGGATGGTGACTTACTTATCTATAACTCCATAGGAAATCATTGGCATGAGGGTGGAGCAGTAGGCACAGATGGAAACTTTGCTTGGCTCAGGCTAAATGGAGCTTGTAGTGGGATGTAGTGTGCTTGAAAAACACCATGCATATTTGGGAGCCAATATGCTTTTCTTATAGGAAAACAACCTAATCTGATGTAACTCCACAGGAATGCATCAAGGTAATGGCTACCAGTCTGGGACAACTTGTTGCGACAAATTTAGCTCGGCTCAGGCAATTTACATACAGGTAGTACAGGGGGGTGCCCTATTTATCAGGAACAATCTAAAAATTAGTGAGCCAAGATGATCTTTAAGTAAGAAAGGATGGTTACTTATTTGCCTATAATGCCATAGGAATGCATTGGCTGGTGGACGGCACAGTGGGCTCATGTTTTGGTGAAAATGTTGCTTACCTTAGGCTAAATTCTTATGGACGATGTAGGGGAGATGTGGTGTGTTTGAAAAACAAAATACATATTTGTGAGCCAATGTGCTTTTACTATAACAGAACTGCAATTACCTTTCAGACCTAATTGTATTGGAATACATTGAGGGGTGGGCACCCCATTTGGTGCCACCTGTGGTGAAACATTCTGCTTAGCTCAGACAATTTACGTACAAGCACTATGAAGGGATGCTTTCTTTATTGGAATAAGATAGAAAACTGGTGAGCAGAGTGGATCTTCATCCATAAAAGGATGTCTTTTGTTGGCCTAAAGCCCCATAGGAAGGCATTAGCTGGTGGGTGGCACAGTGGACCTATGTTTTGGTGGGAACATGGCTTGGCTCGGACCTAATGGACCTTATAGGGGGGAGGTGGTGTGTTTGAAAAATATCATACAGATTTGTGAGCCAATGTGCTTTTACTATAACAGAACTGCAATTACTTATTCAGATATAACTTTACAGGAATGAATTGAGGAAAGGGCAACCAGTTTGGTGGCACCTGTTCTGACAAATGTTGCTTGGCTCAGGCAATTTACATATAGGCAGTTTAGAGGGGTGCTCTCTTTATTAGGATCCAGATGGAAATTAGTGAGTCAAGATGATCTTGATGAGAGAAAGGATTGTTATTTATGGTCCTTTAACTTCTAAGGAATGCTTTGGCTTGAGGGGGGCACAGGTGGAAACTTTGCTTGGCTCAGGCTAAATTCCTATGAAACTTGTAAGGGGATGTGGTGTGTTTAAAAAACATAATACATATTTGTGAGCCAATGTGTTATTCATGTAAGAGAACAACAATTACCTATTCGGATTTAACTATAGGAATGCATTGAGATAAGGACAACCAGTATGATGCCACCTGTTGTGACACCTTCTGCTCGGCTCAGACAATTTTCATACAAGTAATATAGGAGGATGCCTCGTTTATTAGAATATGAGACAATTGGAGAGTCAAGTCGATCTTGATGGGAGAAAGGATTTTGTCTATAACTCCAGAGTAATGCACAAGCTTGAGGGTGGCACAGGTGAAAACAATGCTTGGCTCTGGCTAAATCGATATGGAGCTTGTAGGGGGATGTGAAGTGTTTGAAAAACATCATGCATATTTGTGAGACAATGTGTTTTTCCTATAAGAGACCTGCAATTACTTATTCGGATGTAACTATATAGGAATGCTTTGAGGTCAGGGCAACCAGTTTGGTGCCACCTGTTGTGACACATTTTGCCTGGCTCATGCAATTTACATACAGGTAGTGTAGAGTGGTGCTCTCTTTATTAGGATCAGTATGAGGATTAGTGAGCCAATGTGATCTTCATAGGAGAAAGGGTGTTTTTTTTAATTTGCCTATTGCCCCATAAGAATGCATTGAGTGATGGGTGGTACAGTGGGCCCATGTTTTGTTGGAAATTATTCATGTGTCATGTTAAATCCTTATGGTTCTTGTAGGGGGATGTGGTGTATTTGAAAAACATCAACCAAATTTTTTAGCCAATTTGGTTTCCTATAAGAGAACTACAGTTTCTTATTCAGATGTAACTATGTAGGAATGAAATTGAGGTTAGGGCAACCAGTCTGTTGCAACCTGTTGCGAAAAAATTTGCTTGGCTCAGACAATTTACATATAGGTATCATAGAGGGGTGCTCTCTTGATTATGAACAATATGAAAATTGGTGAGCCAAGCCGATCTATATGGGAGAAAGGATGGTTTCTTGCTCGCCTATAGGTCCTTATGAATGCCATTGGTTGGTGAGTGGTACAGTGGGCTCATGTTTTGGTACAAATGTTGCTTTGCTCAGGCTAAAACCTTATGAACCTTGTAGGGGGATGGGGTGTTTTAAAAACAAAATGTATATTTTCGAGCAGATGTAATTTTCCTAATAGAGAACTGCAATTACTTATTCCGACATAATTTAATAGGAATACATTGAGGTGAGGGAACCCCGTTTGGTGCCACCTGTTGTGACAAATTTTGCTAGGCTAGGAAATTTCCATACAGGTACTATAGAGGGGTGCTCCCCTTAATAGAAACCATATGAAAATTGGTGAGCCTAGTTGATCTTGATGGGAAAAAGAATGGCTACCTATTCCCCTATGACTCTTATGGAAGACATTGTCTTGAGGCTGGCACAGAGGAAACGTTGCCTGGCTTAGACTAAATCCTTTGAGCTTGTTGGGGAATGTGGTGTATTTGAAAATCATCTTAAATGTGTGTGCGCCAATGTGTTTTGCCTATAAGAGAACTTATGTAACTACATGAGAATGCTTGAAATGAATTCAACCTGTTTGGTGCCACCTGTAGTGACAAAGTTTGCTTGGCTCAGGCAATTTACATACAAGTATGTTATGTTAAAAAACGTATACAGCGCACAAATACCAGTGGTGTCTTGGCGCAAGCAAACCGAGAAGCTGACAAAAGCATTAGTCAGTTAAAAACCAGGTCTTCATGGCTTTCCTAAATAGCGTTAGGGAAGACAGATTTCTGATGTTTAACGGGAGGGAGTTGCAAAGCCTTGTGGGCTCCCACCACAAATTTCCTTCCAATCCAACATACCTTGAGGAATCTGAGAGAGTATCACTTTTGCCTCTTGTGATCTCAGGCATCTGGTTGGAGAGTACCAGTGCAGTGAGTGTTTCAGGAACTGAGTTCCGTGTAGTGCTTTATAGGTAATGCACAGAGTTTTAAAACTGATCAGACTTTTGATTGGAAGCCAGTGTAGGCTCTGGAGGTGAGTTCCCACTGGCTGGAATTTCGGGATATCCAGGAGAAGCCTTGTGGCCACGTTTTGGATCATCTGGAGCTTTCGTAATTGCTTCATGGGCATACCAAGGTAAAACCCGTTACAGTAGTCCAGTTTAGAAAGCATTAGGGAAGTGACTACCGTTTTCCTACTTTCTACGGGTATCAGAGGTAGGATTTTCTTAATAGTTTTAAGCAGAAAGAAACATGATGACAAAACTGCCTTCACTTGAGATTCAAAATCCAGTCTCTGGTCTATCATCACACCCAAGTTTTTTGCTTTAGGGACTGGGATAGGTGCCTTTTTCCAGGTCATCTGGCCACCAAATCGGGAACCAGGAGGGGGGGAAATTACCGAACAGAATCACCTCTGTTTTCCCTGAATTACCTCTGTTTTCCCTGAATTTAGCTTGAGGCAATGCAAGCTCATCCATTTACTGACTGCTGACATACAGTCCCTAAATCTATTTGTTCGGGGTACAGTATTTTTGCTGATGGCTACCACAATTTGGGTGTCATCCGCGTAGGATGTTAGAGCCATTCCAAAACATCTGATGAGAGCTGCCAATTCTGAGAAATAAATATTAAAAAGTGTAGTGTAGATGGGTGATCTCTTTAGAATCAATATGAAAATTGACGAGCCATATTGATCTTAATGGCAGAAAGGATGATTACTTATTTGTCTATAGCTCCTATGGATGTATTGGCTTGAGAGTAGTAGCATTGCTTGGCTCAGTCTAAATCCTTATGAAGCTAGTAGGGAGACATTGTGTGTTCAAAATATTTGTGGGCCAGTGTTAATTTTCTATAGGAAAAGTATGATTACTTATTCTGGGAAAAATCCTTAGGGATGCCTTGAGGTCATGGCGAGCCATATGGTGCCAAAAATAATGACTTGCTTGGGCAATTTAAATACAGGTTTTGCAAGGGGGTTCTCCATTTCTTAAGATATTAATTTTGAGTGTGGCAAAGTTGTCCCATGTTTCAGGGGAAGATTGGTAGTGTCAGACTAAATCCTAATAGGCGTATTAGTGGTATGTGCGGCGATTGAAAAACAACAAATTCATAATATGGCAATGTGAAGTGTGATAAAATGGAATTAGCTGAATTATTTAAGGTTGTGTTTTATATAAAACTTTGTCTACAAATAAAAATGTTAGCAGAATAAGATGCTGGCCAATAGGATGCTAACTTACAAGGCCATGTTGCTCTTTACTATGTTATGGCTGAGCTGTTAATCGAATCCTGGGTGATAGAAAACTTCATTGTTGGCTTGCTGTACTATATTGTTGAAGTGTTTTTTCATTTTGCTTTTACATAGCGTTAGGGTCATCACGACACTATTCTGTTTTGCATTAGGCACTTTATTATATTTGTGAGAAACTGTTGCAATGATTATTACTCAACTGTATGCACTTTATAAATTCTGTCTATGCACTTTATTAATTTGAAAGGAACAGCAGTAATACATATTTTAAATGTTAGTTTTTATGCATTTTTCGGAAACCTTAGTAATGAATTTTGCTTTTTAGATATCCTGCATTTATTAATAAGTTCAAACTGTCTTTCTGAAAGCTATACTTTTTTTGGTTTATACAAGTTAGTTTTACCTCCATTCTGTGATTTGCAATCATGATTGAGGAGTGAACTATTTCAGCTTTTAAAATTCTGCTAAAAAAAATATATACGAGAATTTACACCAGCGATTAAGATGTTGGCTGAATAAGAAGCCAACTTCATCGTCGTTATTGAAATGCTGAAAACGTGAGCATTGCTTCTTAGTTGGAAAAAAAACACAAATAAATGAAGGTATCAGATGTTGTTTTAGTGGTCAAGGTTGGAAGGAACAATTCTCCATGCAGAATACAACCTTCCCGGATGAATTTACGCATTTTTTTATTGAACGTTTCAGCACAGAATATTTTAATTGACAGCCTCAACAACGATTGCTTAAGTTCGGAGAAATCCGCTTCTGGCTGCGTTGAGCGCGCATCTGTACTTAAGACGACCCACTTTGAATGCAATTTAAAGGGCCCAACTGTTTACAGGAATTTAACGACATTCTAGGCTGACAAGTGATAGCACACTTAAGATAATTAAAAAAGAAACTTTGGCGACCAAACAATGCGAACACAATTATTGAAGTCCAACGTAATTATAATTATGATGAAGTGAAACATTGCCATCTGCTGTTTCGTTGGGTCTACGACAGCCTCGCTCGGTGTTCATTTTCATAGCTATCATTGTGTATGGCAAACCTGCATGAATAGATAGGTCTTTGATTTTTGAAGGTGCTTTTGAGTTCGTGCGCACACTTGGAGACTGACAGTCGTGTACTCATTGACTCAAATAACAAACCGAAAGAGTCGCCCTATAGAAAAGGCTACAGCAGCCAGACATCAATTACACGTACTGTGCTGATGAAAGGCCATGGTGGGCTCTATTCAGGCAAACCCGGGATACGCCGAACCCAAACAAAAACCCCAAACCCAGACACATAAAACACCAACACACAGCCAGCCCGCTCACATAAGAAATGAGCCACGAGTACTTCTTCCGCATTATTTATAACCTCGGCCACGCCCTGCGGCGGTTCGACGCGGCGCTGCGTGCGTACGCTCAGCGTATCCTTCAGAGCCCGGGTGGCTGAATACCCAACGAAAGCATTAAGCATTCTCAAGTAGAACGACTTATTTTCTAAACGGAACCACAGTAAGTATTCAATTATGTGCCACACGCGCGAGGTTCCCACCTATTTAGGCGGGGCTCTGAAATTCATGTATCTCACGGATATGCATAAACGTTGAGGGCCAGGGGACTCCGCTGGGACCTGCGTTATGCCCCTGTTCGTTGCCCAACCCAGCCCCGCCAAAGTGTGACACTTCAAGGGATAGTGTAACGCATAAGAAACGAATTCCATCCCCACAAGGACTGGAGATGGTTGAGCGATCAACTGTGTAAATAAGTGTGTTCTCTCTCTGCGTTACAGATGCTCATTTCCACTTTGCATGAACTCACAAACATAGCTGCCAGGGTTTCAGATTGCTTATGTGTGACATTTTCATAATTTCAGTGAAAATATGAGTGACTTTTAACGACTATGAGTGACACTTTGTTGCAAGCAAAATCAAGCAATGAAGACACGGAAACAATGGAGCCACATGCATTCCCACTCACATAGCAGCTGCCTTAAGGAGAATTAATTGAAAGGGAACTGAGGTCCTTACTATCGCTCGGGTTTCTGTAATGTTGCCAGGGATCGGGCAAGCCCATGTTGAAGTGTTTTGAGGGGATTCATGGCCACACTTCTTTCCATCTTTCATTTTGGCCAGGGGCACTCTTATAAGATGCATCGGAGTGTCGGATGACCTTAACTACTCACCCTGGTACGGGAAACACTTGAGGCACTGTATTGGTGGACCACAGACTCTCATGGACCTCCTCACTTTTCCTGCCCGCCATTTTGCTGCTGCTCTCGGACGTTTTTCTCTTGTCCCCGGCTTGTCTTCTTGCCCATTCCTTCGTCTTTTACCCTTTTCCCTCGTTCCCCCCTTGATGTTCCTCAAATGTTTCCTCCCTTTTATGCATTGCCTTCTCTCCCTACCCTTGATTCCCTCCCACCCTACCTTGGTGTTGTGACTTCGTCGCCCCTACAACCCCACTTAAGGGAACTCTGCCTGAGGATCTCTACTATGTGTGCTTATTTTTGTTTATAGGGATAACTCTTATCACTAGTATTTGCAGTAGATCTTTGTACCATCTACCGTTCCTATGTGACCCTTGAGTATATCCAGTCATATCCCTTCCCTATGTATATAGAGATAACTCTAATCACTAGTATATGCAGTAGACCGTGTGCTCTCTTCCATTTCTATGTGACTCTTAGAGTATATCCATCCCTTCCCTATGTATATAGAGATAACTCTAATCACTAGTATATGCAGTAGACCGGTGTGCTCTCTTCCATTTCTATGTGACTCTTAGAGTATATCCATGTGTATCCATTCCCTATGTATATAGAGATAACTCTAACCATTAGTATATGCAGTAGATCGTTGTGCTCTCTTCCATTTCTATGTGACTCTTAGAGTATATCCATGTGTATCCCCTCCCTATGTATATAGAGATAACTCTAATCACTGGTATATGCAGTAGACCGCTGTGCTCTCTTCCATTTCTATGTGACTCCTAGAGTATATCCATGTCTATCCCTTCCCTATGTATATAGAGTAATCACTAGTATATGCAGTAGACCTTAATACCATCTTAGAGTATATCAACGTGTATCGCCTCCTTGTGTGACTTTACATCTTGTACATTTGCAATTTTTTTCCGTGTGTATCCTTTTTGTAACGCATGTAATCCTAAATCCTTATGTTTCTCAACTGGTGCTTATGTAAAGCGCTCTGACACCTTCGGGTAAAGTTCGCGCTATAGAAAATCGCATAAATAAATAAATAAACACCCCTACTAGCGTGACCAAAGTGGGTTGACCCTGCGTCCGCGCGGGCCGGCACGCAGGAGCATTAATAAATAGCCCAGGGCTCTGGGCATGGTTCAGTGAAGATCTGGCCACCAGTGTAAGCAGTCTGTGTGTGCGTCCAGTTACTGGCCCAGGGCCTACCCACGATACTACACTGGCGACGAGGTGGTCTCGCCACCCGCCGCGCCCTCTCGTGCCTCATCACCGCCACCCGCAGTGCAGCCTGCAGTGACCTCCAGTGGCTCACCTCGTCCGCACAGCTTACCGGCACCTCCCACGCGGTGCTGGAGCCCTGCTTCACGGGTCCGTTGGCCCCCGCCACGCCTCCTGCTCCGGCTAGGCCCCCTGCCACGAGACCCTGCCTACCCACCGGGAGCGCTCGGCCTTGTCCGACCCGCGTCTGCGGCCTGCCTTCAGGTGCCACGTCTGCGCATGCATGCACGCCGGCTGCGGCCTATGTCACTCCCCGGCCCGCGGAAGGGCCGCATCGCAGACAGGTGAGTGCGCTACGTACACCAACGTTCGGCTGGCCTCCCCTGCCCCACAGTGGCTTACCAACACACCGGCCCCAGCTAGCAGGCCAGCGGTTTGGTCACCGCCCATGGGGGTACATGCAATCCGTCCTCCCGGAGGACAATAGACTGGTGCCATACCTCACGCATCTCGCGTGGGTATACGTCTCCGCCCTGGCCCACAGCTCAAACACCTTGAACACTTTTTCGGACGCCCTAGTCAGACATTCCTACAGCACGCCCACCAGCTGTGACCCCCCTACGCCTGTGCACCCCTGACGGAGGACGTCTCACCCTACTCGCCCACACTAGGACCCTGCGACCATGACCACGGTGCCCCCCCTGGAGCCCTTCACCGTCTCCGACCCTCCCCCATCGCGAGCTGCAAAGTGGAAGAAATGGGTTGAGTGTCTTGAGAACTTCTTTGAGGCGGCTGAAATTGCGACTCCACGGCGGAGTGCTATGCTGCTTCACTTCGGAGGCGCAAACATCCATGAGATCTCCAAGGACATGAAGGAGGACGGCCCACCCAGAAACTACGCTTTGATGCGCAACGCGATCAACGCGTACTTTGAACCCTTCGCAAGCGCAGACTACGAACGGTTCCTACTCTG
Organism: Lissotriton helveticus; assembly: GCF_964261635.1. NCBI lineage: Eukaryota > Metazoa > Chordata > Amphibia > Caudata > Salamandridae > Lissotriton > Lissotriton helveticus. Next base: position 1,351,007,964 of record NC_136059.1, on the reverse strand, counting down.
CCAAGCCCGCCAACTCCCAGATGAGTCCGTCGATGTCTTCTACGCGAGGCTGAAGAGGTTGGCCAGCACGTGCACACTCACTGATGCAGATGATGAAATCCGTGCCCAGTTCATCCGGGGGGTGTGCGTCCTCGAAATTGCGTGAGAGGGTATTTCAGGAGGACAACATGCCGATGCGAGACATCCTCACGTTCGGGCGCTCAAAGGAATTGTCTAAGGCCAGAGCTGTGCATATGGAGGCCAAGCCCACCATCGCGATCAAGACAGAACCGGTGTATGCTCTACAGACGGACGCCCCAGACACCCGCCCAAAGCCTCCCCGGAGAGGGACTCCCAAGCCCGTCAAGTCATCGCGCAGCCGCGCCTGTGCATGGTGCGGAGGCCCTACGCCACACGACGGAGCCTGCCCGGCGCAGGGCAAGACCTGCAGCGCCTGCGGAAAAATCAATCACTCCGCAAGTGTGTGCCAGTCGACACCAAGGAAGTAACAGAATGGCCCACCCCGGAGAGTAAGGACGGTGGAACAAACCCCCGGCAGCCCAACCAGCAGCGATATGGACGACGACGAAGCTGACGCTGCCTCTGTCCATGTAGTCCGGATGCTAAACACCCTTGCGGCCACGCCAACAGCAGCGCCCATGTGCACCATCAATGTGCAGAACCAAGCAGTAGCAGCCCTGATCAACACAGGGGCGACAATCAACTTGATGGCGGCCAGCGTGTACCGGACACTGGTAGACGCCCCAACACTCCATCCCACCAGGGTACAAGTGTACGCCTATGGCACCAGACGCCCGCTTCGCCTGTGCCGGATGTTCCTGGCGGACCTATCCCATGAGACCACCCGCCAGCAGACCAAGATCTATGTGTCTCAAGAAGGTTCGGGATTCTTATTGGGGTGCAGAACAGCGCAGGACCTCGGGTTGATCCAATTTGCCCTCACGGTCCAAGCTCACGGCCTCAACCATCTGATACAAGACTTCTCGGCCTTATTCGAAGGCATTGGACGCCTGAAGGGACCAGCCATCCACCTTTATATAGACAAATCGGTCCCCCCATAGCCCTCCGACACCGACGCATCGCATTCCACCTACGGCCTAAAGTGGAAGCGGAGCTCCACCTGCTGGAACGGGCAGGTATCATCGAGAGAGTAAGCAGCCCCACCCCGTGGGTGTCGCCCATCGTGGTAGCGAAAAAACCAAAGCAGCCCGATGCCGTCCGAATATGCGTGGATATGCGCTTCCCCAACCTCGCCATCAAGCGGGAACGCCACCTGACGCCGGCCATAGATGACATCATTGGGGAGCTGTCCAGCTCGAAGTGGTTCTCAAAGATGAACTTACAGTCGGGGTACCACCAAATTCCCCTCCACCCGGATTCGCGCACGATCACCACCTTTACCACTCACGCCGGTCTGTGGCGATACACACGGCTCAACTTCGGGATATCAAGTGCGGCGGAGGTGTTCCAGAACGTCCTGCAGGGGCTGGAGGGGGTCCTGAACGTCAGTGACGATATCCTCGTCCACTCACCCACACTAGACGAACACATCAAAGGCCTCCACTCAGTGTTTGCTCGACTTCAAGACCGAGGCCTCACCCTCCACCTGGAGAACTGCGAATTCCTGCGCCAGGACATCCGCTTCTTCGGCTACCGTTTCTCGGACCAAGGGATAGGCCAGGACCCAGACAAGGTCAAGGACATTCATGAGGCCCCCGCTCCAACATCAGTGACGGCCGTCCGCAGCTTCCTAGGGATGGTCACCTACTGCGGGCGGTTCATCAAAGGCCTGTCAGACCTCACTGGCCCCCTTCGCGACCTAACTAAAGCCACAAGCACATGGGAGTGGGGCCCAAAGCAACAGGAATCATTCCAGAGAACCAAAGCAGCCAACACCCTAGAGACAACCATGTCTTCTCTAGGATTCAGGCAGCTTGTGAATGCCCCCACCCATATAAAAGGCCACACCCTGGATTTGATATGGACCACACATCTCAGGGTGGTACTAGTCGGAATCCTTCCTTGTATGTGGTCAGACCACCATCTGATCTACTGTGACATCCCTTTGGACACCATACCCTCACGTCCAGCACCTAAGACCAGACTGACCCGTCAGTGGAAAAACATAGACCAAGATACACTGACTACATCACTTAGAGGAATTGCCCAGCCAATAATGCTTAACCAAGATGTAGATCAGGATTGTAAAGACATGATGGACTTTCTGGTAAAGGCCATTGATCAAATAGCCCCTGAGAAACTTCAGACAAAAAATAGTGGGAAAAAGGGAGCCCCTTGGTTCACACCTGCCTTGAGGGACCAAAGGAAGGCCCTGCGTAACATAGAGAGAAACTGGAGGAGGAATAAGGATATAGCCACTTGCGAACAATACAAAACGGCGTTCCGTACTTACAAAAAATCTATCCAGACAACTAAAGCCGCATTCTACGAGATCCGTATAAATAAGGCGAATAATGTTCAAAAGGAAACGTTCAAAATCCTGAAAGAACTAACAAAAAGAGCCCAAGATGCAGAAAGCAGCATAGACTGTGACACCTTCCAGAAATATTTTCTGGATAAGGTTGATGTTATCAGGCGCGAAATAAAAAGCACGGGGTGCAGTTTAACTGAGCAGCATATCGATCTAAAGCCAACGGTTAGCTGCTTATTATCATTTCCCCCTATGGATCCACTAACCCTTGAGTCACTGATGAGAAAGACAAAATCTGGCTCTCCAGCGGATCCATGCCCCCCAAGCATCTTTTGCTTGGCAGGCCCAATTCTAGAGAACCATATTCTAGCCACACTTAATAAATCCCTGAGTACTGGCAGGCTCCCAACTGGCTTCAAGGAAGCTCGTGTAAGACCGCTGTTAAAAAAAGTGGGGGTAGATCCCAATGCCTTAAAAAATTATCGACCCATATCCCAGCTGCCCTTCCTGTCTAAAGTACTCGAACAGCATGTACTAAAATCTCTGTCAAGCTATCTGGAGTCTAACCATCTACTCCATGAGAGGCAGGCAGGCTTTCGTGCACACCACAGCACCGAGTTGGTCATGCTCTCGGTGCTGGATGAGCTCAGAAGGATGGCTGACAGTAAAAGACCGAGCGCCCTGATTTTGTTAGACCTATCAGCGGCGTTCGATACTGTCAGCCATCCCATCCTGCTGAACAGGCTGGCTGGGTTCGGGATCCAGGGTCTAGCCCTTCGGTGGCTGGAATCATTTCTATCTGGGAGAACGCAGAGAATCCAGATGGGAGATAGTGTATCAGGAGTGGGAAGCCTGACTTGTGGCGTCCCCCAGGGCTCAGCACTATCCCCACTCCTGTTTAACATATATCTACAGCCCCTGATTAACACACTAGCGGGAATGGGCTGCCGGGTATTCAATTATGCTGATGACACACAGCTGCTGCTGGGCATAGATGATACAGCACATGCCCAGTTGCACGCGCAAGATATACTCAGATACACGGTCCACTGGATGTCCATCAACCAGCTCAAAATCAACCCGTAAAAGACAGAGGTGCTGATAATACCATCTAAGTGCTCCTCCTGGAGCGATATGTACTGGCCCCAGGAGCTGGGCCCAACCCCACAGCCAGCAGCCACGGTCAAAAGTCTGGGTATTAAATTGGACAGCGGCCTCTCAATGACCAACCAGGTTTCCACCGTGGTTGGCACTTGTACAGGTCTTCTAAGACAGTTGCGTAAACTAGTCCCTCTTCTCTCCCAGTCGATGTTACGCACAGTGGTCTCGGCCACCATAGTGTCAAGACTCGACTATGGCAATGCGCTCTACCTAGGCCTGCCAAAAATATTAACAAACAGACTTCAGGTAGTCTTAAACGACGCCGCGAGACTTATCTTCAATCTCCCGCGGAGAACGCATGCCTCTCCACTATTAAAAAGTCTACATTGGCTACCAACTGGACAGAGGTCTGTTTTCAAAGGCCTGTGCATAGCCCACAAAGCCATTTACGGGAAGGCCCGACCTATATCAAGGAACGAGATATATAGACCGGAAAGAAATCTCAGGTCCTCTGATGCCAAACTCCTTGTATGTCCTCGTTTTAAGCTAGCCACAATGGGAGGGAGATCTTTTTCGGTTTTATTACCGAACCTTTGGAATGCCCTGCCTGAAACACTCCGAAAGGAGGAGAATCTACTCCGCTTCAGGAAAGCCTTGAAGACCAGCTTGTTCAGAACAGCACTCAGTCCAGCTTAGGCACTCCACCCTTTCTTTTTCTCGGATGTTATGTTCTGTGGTCAAAGCGCCCTGAGACCTGTAGGTGACCCGGCGCTATATAAACCCATAATAACAAATAACAAATAACAAAGCCGCGCTCTCTGCGGACACGACCCTGGCCTACTTTGACCCCCGGAACGAGTCACAACTGTTGGTAGACACTGGCCCGACAAGCCTTGGGGCCGTCTTAGCTCAACAACAAGCCTGCGGGGAATGGGCCCCGTTGCCTACGCAAGCAGGACCATCACACCAACGGAACAGCGCTACTCGCAGATAGAAAAAGTGTCCATCGCCATCTTGTGGGGGTGCAGGCACTTCCACATCTACCTGTATGGACACCCGTTTATAGTGATAACTGACCACAAGCCTCTAGTTCCGCTGTTCCAAGGTTCCTCCACACGCCCTCCACCCCGAATCGAGAAATGGGTGCTCCAGCTCCAAGAATTCCAGTTCACCGTTGAGTACCGGCCGGCACCCGAAACCCGGCGGACTTCCTGTCACGGCATGCCCGCCCAGTCACCGAGGTGGAGGCGGCTGAAGCTGCCGCCACCGAAGAATATGTCTGAATGATTGTAGAGAGATCCAGGCCACTCCGGATCTCCCTAGACGAAGTAGTGAGAGCCACCAAAGATGACGACTGCCTTCAAATAGCCATTCAAGCCCGCGCATCAGGGAACTGAAGGTCTCTTCAAAGCCCGACCTCATTCCGCACTCCTGAAGCTCAAGCCACGTTGAAGGCGCTGTACCTGGTCCGCAACGAACTGTCCGTTTCCACGGAAGGTTGCCTGTTGAGAGGCCCTCGCCTCGTGCTACCAGAATGCCTCACTCACCAAGCGGCCCTCCTTGCGCACGGCGTGCATCAAGGCATAGTAAAGTCGAAGAATCGTCTTCGGAGCAAACTCTGGTTCCCAGGCCTGGATCGGATCGTAGAAACCGCAGTCCATCTGTGCCCCGTGTGTCTGGCGACCAGCCTACCATGTTACCCGGCGCCAGTGATCACCGAAGATGGACCGACGTCCCCGTGGGAATGAGCCAGTGCTTACTTCGGCATTCTCCCAGGCGGAAAATACATGTTCGTAGTGGTGGACGACTTCTCACGGTATCCCGAGGTGGAAATCCTGTCCTCTACTGTAGCCTCAGCGGTCATACCAAAGCTGGAGAAGATAATCGCCACCCATGGTCTCATTGGCGAACTGCGAACAGACAATGGCCCACCTTTCAATGGCACCGAACTGGACGAGTTTCTGTTGTCACACCGAATCAAACACCGCCGGATAACCCCACGGTGGCCCCAAGCAAACGGGGAGGTGGAGCGGCTGATGTTGACATTGAACAAGACTATTCAAATAGCGCTGGCTGACGACCAAGGTCTAGAACTAGCTCTCTACCAGTTTCTGCGAGAATACCGCCTGACCCCTCCACTGCACCACCGGAGTCCCACCGAGCCGCCTTTGTTTCGGCAGGTTAGTAACGGACACTATCTCACACCACCCTACCTGGGCAGCATCACCGGCCCCACCGAACCAGTCCATGGAACGGAGAACAAAGACAAACATGGACGCATCCCGGAGGAGGAAGGCGATGGACAGCTCAATTGGTATTGGTGACAGAGTGCTAGTACGGGACCGCCACCCAGGAGGGAAGTTCCGTTTGCCTTTCGAGTTGGATCCCTGGACCGGGACAAGAGTCAAAGGCACCATGATCACCGCGTCCCGAGGAGAAGAAAGGGTCACCAGGAACGTGTAGTTTTTCAAAAGAGCCCCGATGAATGACTGGGAAGAATTTCAAGAACCAGGAGCGGCCAACCCGGACACCCCTCAAGCCTCGGGGGAAACAGCCGAAGATGACACCCCTCCACTGGCCTCAGGCGGAAGGAGCGACCAAACCACCCAGGACTTTGTAGGTCTCCCGTCGCAAGGGACGCAGAGCAGCCAAGAACCGTCTGGGACAGACTGTTCCAAGGACCTGTTCCAAACCCCGCCAGGCAGGAGTCACCAGGGCAGGTACCACCTGCGTCCCCATCCGAGACCATCACAGAGGTATCGAGACTTTGTTGCCCACTGCCAGCCATTAGCAGAGGGACGAACCGGGGCACACGCGAGAACCAAGTAAGACTGTTCCAACTGTTTAATACGTTTGGCATAGACTGTAATGTTATATGTAGTCATTGATGCATCATTCTATGGTTTTTTTATGTTTTGCATTAGTAGGTAAAGGAGGAATGTAATGTTGCTCGGGGTCGGGCAAGCCCATGTTGAAGTCTTTTGAGGGGATGCATGGCCACACCCCTACTAGCGTGACCAAAGTGGGTTGACCCTGCGTCCGCGCGGGCCGGCACGCAGGAACATTAATAAATAGCCCAGGGCTCTGGGCGTGGTTCAGTAAAGATCTGGCCACCAGTGTAAGCAGTCTGTGTGTGCGTCCAGTTACTGGCCCAGGGCCTACCAACGATACTAGTTTCCAAAAAGAATGCAAGCCCTAGGTGCATTCAGTCATATAATCATAAAAACATTTTTAAATAGCACTTCAGCATTTCTATAAAGACTGGATTTTGGTGTATATATACTGGCTTCAGGAGGAAAGACACTTTTTTAGCCTCATTTGGATTGGAGGTAGTGCTGTTTAAATTACTCCAGTTCTTACAAGCAAGACGTAACTCATGTAGCTGATGTACAAACACGCGTCTTAAATAGTCAAGCTCTTACTAAGTGTTCTATCCAGCTGACGTGGTATGGAGGTGAGGCCTCAACGGTGACAAACGCAGGGCTATATTGGGGGACAGTAATTATAGACACACTCAGCATACCGGTCTTGGGAGAAAACCAACGTGGGGGGTCCTCCCCTTTTATTAACACCTGGCCCGTGGTTGACCTGTGACAGTATCCAGCTTATAGGCCGGCACACAGAACCGCTAACTATTACATCCCTCCCCAACTTGGATCTTTAAACACAGGTCCAGGAAGACCAGCAAGCACTTAAGAAGCCTTGGCATCAGTCTTTGATGTTTTAACACACAAAGTCTAGAAGATGCTTGTTGGGTCAGGGATTGGGTCGTAGGCTGTAGCGGTGTTGTTGACTTCGGATGGATGGTGTACATGGCGACAGTATGGGTGGTGGAGAACTGGGAAACAGAGGCCCTGATGAAATTGATTCTGGGATGTTGATCTCTTTCTCTGTTCTGCATGGGGTATCCCTGTCCAGGTCCGGTGGGTGCCGAGGGTCCGACTCTAAGGACACTGATGGGACCTCCTTCAATCAGGAGATGTTTCGGGATATTTCCTTGCTCCCTTTCCAGGCTGTCACCATGGTGCCAATTGCTGGCAATGACTGTCCACTTGCCTGGTTCATGGGCAATCCAAAATTTTCCCCCAGGCCGGCGATCTTTGAGGAGGACTGTTGCACCTGGCCGGGGTGACCGGTGCACGGCGTGGTGTCGGATGCTTGCCTGGCAATTTTGCTGTTCTCGCCTCGCCTGGGTTTCCTGGACGTCATGGGGCTGGGGTGTCCACCCTGGACACGTGGGGATCAGGTCTCTCCGCAGCCCTCTAAACACGAGGGCCCAGGGGCTCTGCAGCGTGGTGCAGTGTGGGGTGCTCCTATATTCCCAGAGGAACTCGTCGAGGCGCCGCTCAGGGCCTGCTTGTTCCACGTTGGCAATGCGCAGTATTTTGTTTAATGTCCTCAGGAATCGCTCCAAGCCCCCGTTGGCATGGGGCCATTAGGGCGTGACATGGCGGTGATGGATCCCTCAATGTTGGAGGAAGGTGGCAAAATCAGCCCTTTGGAACAGTGGCCCATTGTCGCTTTGGATCTCGGTGTGGAACCCAAATGTGGCAAACACTTTATCCAGGACGGGTGCCACATTGGCGAAGGCGTTCGACACGACTGGTTCCAATATGGGGTATTTGCAGTATGCATCTATGAGGACGAGCGTATGCTTCCCTCCCGGGACGCTCTCAAAGTCTGACTTTCGACCACAGGATGGTAAAGACCTCTTCTGTGATTATCGGGATCGGTCGCTCAAGTGCGCTTGTCATCTAGCAGGCTGGGCAGTGGCATACTAGGTCCTCGACCATCGTTTTGAGTCTTGGAAAACAGACCTTTTCTTTCATTCTGGCCATTATTTTGGTCACTCCTTGGTGATCCCCATGGGCCAGTTGAGTTGCTCGTTGCCTCAGAGCTTGTGGAATTACCAGCCTCAGGCCTCGCAGGAGTACTCCATCTGACATGGCGCTCAGTTCGCTCCGCACCCTTCATATTTTCATCAACTCTCCACAGTCCTCAGGCACTCACGCGTTGGTTTGCTGGAGGTATGTCTTCCATGACCCTTTTTGAACTGCTTGAAGAGTCCGGGTGTATATGGGGTCTTGCTCAGTGGCTTTCTTGATGACTTCCAGCGTCATTGCCTGGGGGCATGCCGCAACGGAGATCATTTTTATATACTGTTCCGCCTCCTCAAGGTCGTTTGTCTCCTCTTTCGGGGGCGGGTCTCGGGACAGGAAGTCAGCGGGGTTCCTCACCCCGGGTCGGTAGACTACTTCCATTTGGTAGGGCTGGAGATGTATGGCCCATTGCTCAATTTGGGGAGGTGGATAAGGGGCTGACCTATTGAAAAGGGGACCAGAGGCTGGTGGTCTGTCACCACAGTGAATGGCTGGCCTGTCAGGTACAGATGGAAATGGTTGCAGGCCCATTTTATCGCAAGCGCCTTCCGCTCAATTTGAGCATATCTTCCTTCAGTGGGGGTCAGCGACTTCCTGGAAAATGACAGAGCCACTCACCAGCCTGGCTCCTGCTCCTGGGCGAGCACTACTCCCAGCCCCACCGTACTGGTGTCTACCAGTAGTTCTGTATGCTTCACCGGATCGAAACAGGCGAGGATGGCTTCTCCCAGTAGTGCGTCCTTGATGCTCTGGAATGCCTCCTCTTCCCACAGTCCCCAGTTGCATTTAACATCCACTTATGTGAGAGCCATCAGTGGCTCGGCGTGGGTTGAAAGATCGAGGATAAACCTCCCGCAATAGGTGGCCATGCCAAGAAAACTCCTGACTTCGGTGGGCGTGGTTGGAGCTGGGGTGCTTCGGATTGCTTGCGACTTCTTCGGATCCACCTGGTACCCTCCTGGTTGAACATGTATCCGGAGAATTCTAGAGACGGTTGTACAAACAGACACTTCTCCCGGTGGAGTGTTGTGCCATGATCACTAAGGCGGATCAGGATGTCATCGCTGTCGTTTATCACCCCGGGCAGACCAGATAACATCTTGTGGATAGTGTTCTGGAACACGTCTGCTTTGGAGAATATTCCAAAGTTCAGTTGTTTGTAACGACGGAACCCCAGGTGGGTACTGAAAGTTGTAATGTAGCGGCTTTCTTCCACCAAAGGCAGTTGGTGATACCCAGCGTTCAGGTCTATTTTTAAAAGACACCTGGACCCATTGACGTCCGCAATTATGTCATCCATGGTTGGCGTTATGTGGCGCTCCCTCTTGATTGCCCGGTTGGGTAACCTCATATCGATGCAGAGACATATGGCTCCTGGCTGCTTGGGCTTCTCCGCGATGACCATCGGGGACGCCCATGACATTGGTCCGGAGACATTTTCGATCACCCCTTGCTTCTGGAGCTTTTCAAGTTCTTTTTCCACCAGGGGCCTCAGGTGAAATGGGGCTTGCTGATGTCGTAGTGCCACAGGGGTGATGGTCTTGTCAATGTGTAGTTTTATAGCTTCACACTTCATGTGTCCGAGCCCTTGGAAGAGTTCTGGGAAATGGTCCAGTAACTCATCAGCTTGGTTCATCTGGACACTTCTGGCAAACAATACCAAACCAAGGTCTTCCGCAGTGTGACTGCTGATTAGGGTGTCCGCTTCACGGTCTATGACATGGCTGACGGTTATGACTTCTTGGTCTTCTTTTCTCTCAGTGTCAGAGGGGTGTGGCTCCCATAATCAAATATGTTGGTCTGGGACAGGGTGATCGGCAGTCGAGGTTGGAGGTGCCGGTACTGTTTAAGGCCCATCACATTTACGACACCGCTGTATCATTGATCGTTCTCACCTCCAATCCTGAAATCCTGACCACACATGTGAGTTGCGGCCCTCTGCGGCGTTTGATTTCTCGTGTGAACGAGATTAGGTATGTTTCCACTTCGTCTTTCTCCGTAGACGAGTCTTCTGGCCCTTGGTACCTTTGGCTAGTTCTTTGTGGTTCCTCCTTCTGCGTGGAGTCTGCTATGGATAGCTGTCGCACTGTCCATGAGGGTGGCCTTTGTCCTCGGGTGTCTCAACCTCGATTTCGTCTTCTGCCTACTGCTACAAAGTGGTTGGGAATCCCGCAATTCGCGCAGGTTTTGCCTTGCGCGTGGCAGTCCTTTGCCGCATGAGGCTCATGCCAACAGTACCCATATCGCATCTTAGACATTTCAATTTTTGTCTACTTGGATATATCACTCCGTGTCCGTGCTCGTAGAGCGTCATCTCGTTCCGTTTTGATGGTCTCTGATCTTTCCTGCATCTTCGTGAGGGCCTGGTCTATTTTGTTTGCTTTTGCCAGGGGATAGATCGTGGGTCCTGGCTAATATGAGGTTGTCTTCCAGGGCGATTTTTGGTTGACACAAAATGAGGCCTCTTAGTGTCTTGTCTCGGCACCCTTGGATTATCTGGGCCCTTATCTCCTTTGGCTGATTATCCTCCGAGCACGTGCTGGCCAGTTCGCGCAGACAAGCGTAGAATGCGTCAATTGACTCCCCTTCACGTTGGCGTGCCTAGTGCAGCTTGAATTGTTCAAAATCGGGATTAAGTTGGGGGTCGAAGTGCGCATCTAATGCCGCCACTGCAGCCTCGTAGTCCGTGGCAATGCCAGAGTTTGGCAAGTGTTTGAATATCTTGACTATTTCATCTCTGGCATAAAGGAGAAGTAAAAACCTTTTCACTGCCCCGCCGGTCTCCCTTGTGGCTACGAAATAGTTATTCAGACGTTCTATCCAAATCTTCCACCTCGGGGACACTGTCGCCGGGTCCGCCAGTTCACTGAAGGATGGCAGCACTCCAGTAGGTGCGTGTTGTACTGGGGCTCTTTGTTGGGCTTGTGCTTGATTATCATCAGCCATGCTTCTGGGGGATGGTGTCCTTTATTCTTTCTGTGCCTTTTCTCTCCCTTTGAGGTTGTGTATTCCTTTGTTTTTTTTCCAGGTCTGCTGCCCACTTGTAGGCCAGAACACAGGACCTCTAACTATTACAACTAATATGTAGGCTACCTGAATCCCTCTAATGTTTGCTGCAATACTAGACTTGTACTTGTTACTCAACTGTGAAAAGTTGGAAATTGGGGTGGGGCTTTACTTGCGGTACTAGCCCAGGGAGCAGAAGAGTGTTTTACCAACAGTTCTAAGGTCCAACCCTAGCCTGCTCTATTGCTTGATGGAGGTCTCCTATTGCTTGTATCTGATGTTCGTGCAGGCCTAGGTCTTGTCGCTGCTGGAGCAGCCTTGCAAGGACAGAATGCCGCCCACAAATCATTTCCTCACCAATCATCCCAGCGTGGCTGATGCCGAGCTAGAGACGTTTCTGGTGCAGGTGCTGGAGGCCTGCACCATGGAGGTGTAGGTGCTGCACAACATTTTGGGTGGTGGCCAGTGGCCTCTGCAATAGACTTTACGGCACCATGGTCAAATATGCGTTGGCCTAAGCGGTGGGGATTGGAAGCTTTTCCTGTTTCTCGAGATCATGTTGCACGGAGCGTAAGATTTTAAAATCATTTGTGAGTTTAAATATTTACTAAGTATGCAAAATGCTACAGTGATCAGAAATATTGATGGCTTGACTGAAAAATGATGTCGGCAAACATGGGGGTGACTGTGTTCACATTTGGAGCACACTTACACACACACTCGGGTGGCTGCAGCACTGCACCACTCCTGTCTTACTTTACATGACTTGTTGCAGCTCAGGCCACAAGCCACCACCGCAATTAGCATTTGGGGCCCACCTGGTCACAGTCAGTAAGTCCTAGAGTCGTCAAAGCCTGTCGTGCGTCAGTCCAGTGTCCCTCTTGACAACGCCAATTGAGATCACCACGGCACGGCCCGGGGTTAAATTTATTGCACTTTCTCAGACTGAGACAGCTGAGCCACACGGCAGCCTGTGGGAACAGGTAGCACTGCCGCGCCATGATTTACCGCAATTTAAAGTGCAAGTAAAATGTTTTGCTGCTCATTCCACAAGTTAATTCTGGCAGGACTGGGCAGTCATGTCTCGGTAGTCCTCATTGGGCCCTACCTCGACGTGATCAGTGACATCAATCTGAGACCCACACCTAGTTAATCACTGTCTCAGAGGGTCTGAACTTAAGGATGATATATCGTAGCATGCAGCCTGCCAGCAGAGCTGCTACTAGCGCGCACACGCCACGGCAAGCTGCAGCTGCCTTGCCATTCCCATTTAACAGTTTTAGGCAGTGCTAACAGCTTCAGTAACAGCTGAGGCGCTATGACTATAATGCGTGACAATGCATTTCAGTGCGGTGATGCGGAGCACCACACAGAAATACATTAGTCTAACGCGTGATGTGTGGTACGTGGCAGGACTGGGCAAAGATAGATGGTGGGCTGACATGGCATGCTGCTAAGTCAGGCAGAAAAATGTATAGGGTGCCACCTTTCCCTGAGAAAAATACTGGCCATTGTTCACCTTTTAGGAGTCTGCAAAGCCCCAAACATGATACTCAAATGGGACTTTATAGAAAATCTTCTGTATTCGTTTTTAACATAGCCTTTCAGTCTTTGTTTACTTTAATTATCAGCCAGGGATCGTTAAGACAGCTCTGGAACACATTTTAAACTGCTCTCTTCTTATATTTGCTCTTTATAGTATGTAATGATAAGAGAATAAAATACTACCTTTAGGTGATTTTCCTACTTTGTGTAGGGACTGGGACATGAAATATCGGTCATGTTGATAATAAAACGAGCAGATTGCAACCCTAAGGTTTAGTGCTCATGCTCATGAAACAGTGCTTTTTTCCCAAAAGAGACTAGTCTTGGCCCTACTGGCTCAATTACTTAGGGCCTTATTACAAGTTTGGCGGTCCAACCGCCGTAGGACTGGGTCCACCCCCGCCAAGCAGCTCATGGTGCTGGCGGTCCAAAGACCGCCGTATAACGAGTTGATCACGAGTCAGGCGGTGTGGAGATGGGGATCTTGCAGTGGTGGTGAGTATTTTTCTCAAATATGGCAATGTCTGTGTGTGCATTTTGACTGCATATGTGTTGGATGCACATATGCATGATATATGTGGAAGAATACCATATACCCATTACTGGGGTTCAGTCCATATGTTGGCAGTCTTGGCTATGGGCATATGGTATGAAAAAGACACACCTGTATATCACCGTACAGACGGTCGTAATCCTCATGGTGAAGGTCTTCCTGTGAAGGGGGTACCTGGAGAAAGGGATCCACGTCAGAATGTGCCTGAAGAAGAAAGGGGTGAGTACACATCCCAAATCCTTATTCACCGCTAGCTTGAAGCTGGTGGTCAGACCGCCACGGTCTGCTTGTGGATCAGGCAACTCGTAATTATTGGCGGCAGTGCAGCTCCCCTGTACTGCCCTATGACGACTACCTTTCCCCTTACCCAGTCCTGCAGGGATCTTTGCAAGGGTGATCCGCCAACTTGTAATACGATGCTCAGACCGCCGAGCGCACCGCGCTTCCACCACCACCGCTGATACAACGGTCCATGGGACCTCTAACTTGTAATACAGCCCTGAGCCTCATGCATCATGTGTGGGAACAATGCAAATTAGTCAGAGAATCAGCTGTCACACTGAGGCGGCTGATTCTCACACATTTTGTCATTTTACTGGATGTGATGTCACTTCCTCTAATGTCACTTTTTGTGATGACATTAAATTACATGATGTAATTTCCTGTGATGTCATCAATTATACTAATGAGCACACATAAGAATGTGTAAATCTGGAGAGCTCTGAAATTAGTTCTTACACTTGGTTTAGTCCGCCCACTTTCACCAAATACATGCCTCCAAGAAATCTTGAGAGTGGAGCAGCGAAGTCATGTATAACAGGAGGAGTTGCAGCACAAATAAATTGCTGCAGAGATTGAAGTCATATTCACAAAGTAAATTGAATGTATGTTTACATTTTTTAAAACAATACTTATACTTTTTAACACAATAAAAATGATATATATATATATATATATATTTATAAACAAAAATAGAATTGATTTATCATTAATTCCTATGGGTTGTTAGTTGAATTCATTGCCTCTTGCCTCCATCTTTTTCTACCAGGTTGTTTTGCAGTACTAGAAGTTCGCCATGTGTGGTGCTTGCTCACTCCAAGGCTTGGCTGGAGAACATATAAGACTGTTTTGAAGCAGTTAAGGCTGAAGTAATGTGGAAGTGTATTTTGTGGATTGCAATGGTCTTACGGTTTAATGGGTGTATGTTTCATATTAGTGTGAACAACCCTAAACCCCTTCTTAGTATTCCATTGACCCTCACCATTTTTGTTTTAATTATTCACCATTTGAGACTACTCCTCTGGTACCTGCCCCATTCATTATGAAAACGTAGGCCCTGATGTGCAGAGGTCTTCTGCACCATGGCAGAGATCTCCTTACATAAAAGATGGGAGATTCGGATAACTCCACCCATTGGTTTGTTAATTGTATTTTATAGTTAGCCAATAACTGCTACAAGATTACTACTTTATATACTCCGGAATGCAGTTTGTGAATCAGTCCCACAGTCAAGCTGATGTCTACTCTCTCCTCCTATCCACCTATTCTGTCTGCCCACCCTGAAAGGGGAATCTATATCTGCTTTCTTCCAGATACTGTTCTCCCTGCAAAACCCGACCTGAGACTCAATCGCAAGTATTCTGTTCCTGCAGTTAAGATCTCTTAAGGATGGTGACTTTATGAAAATATATAACCACCCAAGTATCTATCCGACTTAATTATTTTGATACATATATCACCCAATCGTATCCTGGTCTATCAAGAGTTAGGGCCTTACTACGATATTGGCCGGACTGCCACCGACAGGCTGTTGGTAGTGGTCCGACTGACCAACAGCCCTTCGGCCTTACCTTTGGATTACTATCCAGGTGGTCGGACCCTAAATGGTCGGGGGGAAGGCCGCAGCTACCGACAGGATCAGTGATCCCGTCGGGACGGCGGTGGGAATCACAGTCCTGAATGGAGATGGTGCAGAGGTAGGCACCACCGTTGGGATTACGATATTCCTTTCTGACAGCCATTTCATGTCAGAAAGACCGTCATGAAAAGGCTATCAGACACTGATTTTGGGGGCTCCAAACAGGGTCCCCATCCGTTGTTGGCCACATTGGCACACAGTGCATGGAGTTGCAGGAAGTGATCCTTTACACTGTGGCTTGTACTGCAGCCCTTTTCCTGGGCTACAGCACAAGCTGCAGTGTAAAGGAATACTATCTGACCGCCAGCCCAACGGTACCATCATATGGCGTGGGGACTGCCAACTGCTTGTCAGGCGGTCTCCTGACTGCTGCGATAGTGGTTGGCGGTCCGACCGCCTGACATCATAATACGGCCCATAATCTTTAGCGATCATAAATACTGAATATTTTACCCTTTCTTGATTGGAATAGAGAAAGAGGTTTAAAAGAAAATAGACAAAACAGGAGATGGGAAGACAAACACACAAAAATAGAAAATACAATGAAGAGTAGGGAGGCAAAAGAGCGGAGGACAGAGAAAAGCAGAACTAGAGATGTATAGATGGGTGGAAGAGTGAAGTAATAAAGGAGAGACAGGAGAGGGAAAGAGACAATACTGATAAAATGAAGTATGAAAGAAAGAGTGAGGGAGAATTAGATAGAGGAAAAATGAGAAATAGATAGTGAAAGGACAGTGATAAGTAAATAAGGTAAGGAGAAAGTTATGAAAGAGAGGCGGGGGTAAATTGCAAAGCAAAACACACTAAGAAGGTGTCAGGAGTTTCATCATCTGTATGTATAGGAAGCTGGGTTGCTGTTGCAGTAACCCCCCACTTTTTGCAAGACTACTAATGCACTTTGACTTGATGTGCCCTGAGTCCCTGCCAATCAGGTTCCCAGGGTCTGTGTTCTTTCCTCAAAACTGTACCTTGTACTCCCAAATGGCACTAACTGGGCACAGGTCAGCCCCTGGTAAATGGTACCACAGGTACCCAGGGCACTGTGATGAGGGAAGGCCTCTAAGGGCTGCAGCACTTATTGTGCCACCCTTAGAGGTCCGGTACCTTTACACTAACACACTTCCTTTGCAGGCTGCATGTTTTGGTGCAGGACAAAGTGAAGATTCGACATGGCACACATCCCTGTGTGCCATGCCAACAACCCACTGCCCTGGCATAGACCAGTCACCCCTCTAGCTGGGTCCCCTATACCAGTGGTGAGGGTACAGGTGCATGATCCCTGTACCCATACAGTGTCTAAGTCCATTCTTAGACATTGTAAGTGCAGTGCTGCCATTAAGAGTATATGGTGCTGGGAATTTGTCATTACGAACTCCACAGCACCATAATGTCTATACTGAAAACTTCTCAGCACATTAAACCCACACTGATGCCAGTGTGGGATTTAAAGAAAAATGCACTAAGAGGGCATCTTAGAGATGCCCCCTGAAAAACGACCAGCCTCTGGTGGGTTCCCTGACCGGTACACACCAGCCTGCCACCACAAGATATGTTTCTGGACCCCTAGGGTGGGAGCCTTCACTCCCTGAGCCCAGAAACAAAGCCTTTCCTGGGCAGAGGTGTTCACACCTCCCCCAGGACAGGAAGAGCCATCTGGGGCAGGGGAACTTCAAAGTCTTGGCAGCCTTTGTAATGCGACCCCCTGGCCTTTCCTGCTATCAGGAGCATGGCCCCCTTCCTGTCTCCCCTCCTTTTCGCCTGGAAGACAGGCGGTAAAAATTAGCCAGCCTAGAAGGTGTGCCCACCTCTGTCAACCTCACCCCTCAGGTGTGGAAGGCAGGTGAAGCCCACTCTTCAGTGCCCGCCATCTTGCAGATGGCAGTCACTCCCCAATCAGGATTAGCAATTGTTCTTACTACCCCACGTGGGCTGAGCACACTAAGGATGTAGTCATCCTAAGGTCAGTAGCCCATTGTCTGCTGACATCGAGACCCCTAAAACGCCCCCTAAATACTGTGTTTAAAAGAAGAAGGACCGAAAAGCCATGCCAAAGCTAACCAGAGGAGGACGCCCACTGACTTGGCCCCAGCCCTAAAGTCCTGTCCCAACTTCGAACCTGCTTCAGCAAAATCCTGGTGTGTCCTGCAGCCAGCAACCTCAAGAGACCCGGAGGACCTGCCTGCCTTCCATTCCAAAGAGACTGTCTCTCGTGAACACTGGATTTGTTCATCAACAAACTCCAGCTCCGCAAGGATCCGCGGATCTGCACCACTCTGCACCCAACCCCCACGGCCTGAGTTCGAGTGTCCCAACACCAAGAAGAGGTCTCTCCAGTGACCCTGAACTGAGATCCGGTGATCCCTGACCTGCCTCAAGCCTCCAGTCGATGCCTGCAGCTTCAAACCGGAAGGACCCCTCAACCACGACCAGGAGCTGGTAAGAAGATCCGACCCTAAAATGCATCCCTGCACCGACGCCCCATGGCTTTGGGTGGCCCAGCCCATGGTGCCTAAACAACCCCCAGCATCCCAACTTACATTTCCAAGTAGTGGTCACACCCAGAAGACTTTCGTTCCCGAGCCTGTAGTGTGTTTGCAAATCGGAGACCCCCATTGAAAGCCACAGGGCACCTGGCGCCAAAACAGCACTCTACACCCGGCCGCCCCAGTGCCCCCGAGGGTGCATCTTTTGCGCTGGCCTAAACCTACATTTGCCCTGAGCTTAAATCCAGGAGCTTTGCTCCCATAACCCAGTGGCCTGCTCGTCAGTAGCCACTAACCGGAGGCCATTGGATAACATTGGGCCTCAGCACTCTGCACCCGGCCGCCCTAGTGCCGCTGATGGTGTAACAAGAGTGCATCCTTGACCCTGGGGGACCCCTGAGTCTAACCCCAAAATACCAACTCCCAAAACAAAGTACTTACCTGTTAACCGATAACACTGTTTTCCGCCATAGGATGACATTGACTCTTTTTCTGTGAAAAGTTTCTAAGTGTGGAGTTGGAAAACCTAAGAAATCCTTTTCAAATTGTACTAAATAACAAAAACGCTTTTACTCACCTGTTTTCAGGAAATGTCCCAGTGCAGTATCCAGGTATACTGAACTGTGTAAGAAAAGTAATCTGCAAAGTAATCTACTGGTCATAATTACTAAAAAGCCTATACAAAGTATAAGTACTATATTTCCAAAGCATTGCATTTTCAGTAACAAAACAAAGTGCATATACAATTGCAATCCAAACTGTGTTCCAACTGCATTACTACTGTAAAGTATTTATTCCTTACCTGTGCCAGGCTTGCTTCGTCTAGAAAATCAAATAACGAAAATAATATTTTTATACAAAAACCATTGGTCTGAAGTTCAGTCTTTCAGTGTGTGAATTCATTTGCTGACTGAGTCTGTACAACAAATGCTTAACACTGTCCTCTGATAAAGCCTTACTTCTCGACCATACTACCACAAATAGAGAGTAAGTGCTATCTACTTTTACCTCTGCCTACCTTTGGGGTTCCACTGGACTCTGTGCACACTATACCTCACTTTGGTATAGTATATACAGAGCCAGCTTCCTACAATATGAACAAGGGATAAATGAATAGCACCTCAAACTCACTATTTTAGTTCTGTTACAGTGCACCAGTCTAGTGGCCTGATTTAGATGTGCATCGTAATGGAGAATTCTCCGATTCCTGATGGCAATGCTAAATATGGAGTAGAATTCCTCAGTGGAATTTCCTTCATCATATGGATGCCATGGTGAATGTAATACCAATGGTGGATTCTCTTACAGGTTTAGTATTTCCTCCCAAAAGGGGGAATTTTCCATTTCAACTTTAAAGCAAGTGACTGACCACTGCTGAAGGCAGGGAACAGAACATTTTACATCCCTTGTTCCCCTTAGGAACTGCGTGGACTGAACACATTCACAACACCGGGACTATTTGCTATTTAAAGCGTATATAGAATGGTACACGTTTACAGATTTCATGGTTTTCTGCAGCAAGCAGCAAACTGAGTGCTGCTGTTCTTGTTTATTTTGATAGGGCGTGACTGTCATCCTTTCCCTAGCTTGCGCTGAAATCTTTTACCTTTCCAGGGGCAGAGATACACAGTAGGGTGGATATTAAGGTAAAGCTGTCAGATGGCCTGGATCATGTTAGAAAAGGTGGGTGAGTGACCTTGCTTAGGCACTTCAGGAGGGTTGCATTCATCACTTTAGGAGGCTTGTAGTCGTTTAATGTAGTTTCCAGAACATTATATTTCACAGGTAATTTCTGATATGTATCTTATTACTGCTTTATTTTTCTTTCAAGTAAGCATTTCTCAATGTGTCATACAGAAGACACTGGAATGCCACACACAAGGGCACAGTCTTGGCAGATATGCTAAACCATCCACATTACATAAGTGGGGCGAGGTTTAAATTGATGGCATAGCAAATCAACATCCATGGCCAATGCATGGACATAACATCCCTCCCCACTCTTTGTAAGAGAATAGCACAACCATGACAACTCTAGACTATCAACATTTAAAATCAGAACAGATAGGCTAAAGTTTTGGCTCAACACATACCAGATCTATTACCCTTGTGGTGAGACTGGTTATGTATCAGGGACTAGAGTTCAGCCAGCATTCATGCTTAGATTGACCACTATTTTAACATTAGCAGAGCAGCACTTGGTGTGGCTCAGCCTTTGCAACGACATCCAATGGGCTCATGGGACCTCTAGCACATCACCATATTGGTGAAATACAATAAATACTGTTCCACAAAAGAGTAATTTTTTGGTGCTTTATTGAAATAAGACCGATTTTGATCACTTCATCTCCATTTCTGGTGACTGTCACAAGTGTCCGTATGAATGCTATCACTAACCAGGTACTAGGCTAAAAAAGAAGGCAAGACTTGCATCTTAGATGCCAGTCGTTTATCAAGAGCCAGTCACCTGCTTGGTTTTCAGGTGTGCAAACCGTCTGGTGGATGTTGATTTTATCATTGTGCTTTGTTCCTTATGTCTTAGTAGCTTCTCTATGAGGAACCGTTGCTTACAAAGATGAATAATAAAATATGGAATCAGTTCAGTTACAATCCTATCCATTTGCATTGATGCTGTTGTGTGTGTGGAACGAGGAGTGTTGTGTTAGTCTCTATGCAAATTGTATGAAGCTCTTTCAACGTTGTGACCTTTGCAGCTGTTAATCTGTGTCACTTTATTAAAGGTTCATATGACCCTCTCGGCTTCACTATTTGCATAAGGCCACCATGGTGTGATCTTGAGATGCTTCATGTTATATCCAAAGTATTTGGCAAACTTTTGTCCATGGAAGGGAGGTTGATTATCCCTTCTGACCTTCTTTAGTTATCAATTGGTGGGCATGATTTTTCCAATCTTGATATTACCTCTTAAAAAACTGTTACGCTTCTATGTCTAAATATATGGTGTTCTTGTCTACATCAACCAGCATTTACCATTCATCATGTCTTACCAATTTCCCTTTTCCTCAAAATAGCCGGGGGGGGAGAGGTCAACTGATCTAGCAGCATGACAGACAGGCAGTTATTTTAAACTTTTGCCTTCAGGGATTCTAGATTTGGGAAGCTCGCAATGCCTTTTATTGAAGTCTTCTTCTTGTCAATCTTCTATTGTCTGGCATGGGAAAGTTGTAGGGCCCTCTTCACGTAGGTACTTATGTGTAGTAAAGTTACGAGTGTGAAGTCTCCGCACTTGTGCCGGAGTCTTTTCACTTGGGGTGGTCTATGCACTTGGGGCATAAACTCCGCACTTGGTGCAGAATCCCCACACTGAAAACTACATTGCGCCGATTCAGCGCTGAGTGCAGAGATTCTGCACTCGTAATTTTACTACACGTAAGTACCTTTGTGAATTGGGCCCATAGAGTGCAGGGGATGAGAGAGGCAGGCAAGAAATCTTGTGACACACAAAAGTAGCCCATCATCAGTCACTGTGAGCTCTCACTACAGCATATGGAGGGCCGTAAGGGTTTTCAGGTGCACAGAAGTCCTTACATTATGGATCTTCAGGTGTGCTTCTGGGTGGCATGGTTTACTACCCATAGTCACTGATCGCATGCAACTTTATCACTTACCAGGTCCAGTGAGATGGAACAATGCTTGAAGCCTCCTACTAACAGGTGCAGATGCTCTTCCGGTGTTTGGACAAAATAATGGAAAAATAATATTATGGTACAAAAATATAATGTCAAGAATATTGGGACATCAACAAATCATGGACAGGAATATCATAGGTAAAAATATTGTTTTGAGTTTTCTTTTAAATATCAATGTAAAAATATTGACGTTGAAAATATTGTATGTAATATCATTTGTAAGTGTTAATTTGTAATGTATTGTAGTGTGTTTGATTGTATGTTTTTTAAAATTAGTTTCAGTTATGAAATTGTTGAAATTTGTATTAGTTGTAATAATGTATATAATGAATTGCATTTTTTTTTAGTAGCAATTAGAGTTTCAAAAATGTAAATTGTATAGTCATAATTTTAAAGATACGCAAGTTAATAATTCAGAATTTTTAAATTTGTTATATTATTATTTTAATATTTTTAAATGTGATGTTATGTTGAAATGTTTTATGCACTTAAAATTCAAATTTAAACTGTATACATCTTAATTGTTGTCATGAAAAAATTGAATTTCAATTTTAAGTAATCATTTTTTAAATATATCATTTCTTTAATATTTTTACATTTATTATTGTCAATTTACTTATATGATTTTATATAGATGTACATAGAGATTTGTAGTTTAGGGGGCCTATTAGGATGTCGGGCGGATTGCCCCTGCCAGGCTGGCGGTAGCGGGCAATCCGCCCGACATCCACACTCGTTTCCCCCCCCGCCATATTAGTATGGCAGGGGGAACCTCGGCGGACGGAAAGACCGTCCGCGGCTTTTCCCCCCGGTCGCCTTGCGGCCGGGGCAGAAAAGGAATAATATGGTGGCGGTGTCTATCAGACACCGCCAGCCATATTATGATGGTTGTATTTAGGTGCCTTTCCGCGGCGGCGATGCCGCCACGGAATGTCATGCGGTCTTTACTCTGGGGGCCCCCTGCGGGCCCCCAGAGTGAAGTATAGGTGGGGGGTGCACACGGGGGGTACCTGTGGTACCCCCCTTCATTTGCATTTACAAAGCGGCAGGCACCGCGTGGTGCCTGCCGCTTTGTAAATGCAAATGCTGAAATGCATTTTTGGCATTGTAGCGGGCGTTGCAGCGAGCACCGCCCGCCACAATGCTAAAAATGCAGGATGTGCCCGCCACTGTGGCGGGCACATCCTAATAACCCCCCCCCCCACGGGATACCTGCCCTTATGGCGGGCGGTCCCGAATACCGACAGCCATCCGTCATCCTAATAACCCCCTTGATGTGGGGTTTTAGAAAACATTTTTGTAAATTTTATATGTAAACTACCTTACCCGTCGTGCGTTGCTGCGATCTCCGAAGAAAGGAAATTCAAGGAAACTCGTTATGATAACATTCAATTTTCATTGTGTCATTTTTATTGAAACGTATTCATTTTAATTTTGAAAACATTTCAAAGTGTCGTTTTAATTCTATTTATTTATTCGAGTGCTTGTGGATACACGATTTTTTGTTTTTACATATGGTGCATACACCAGTATTCGAAAGATTATGAGGGCCGTGGGGGGCCGATATTTAAAAAATATTTATGCCAGAAACCTTCGCGGGAGTGTACTCAACAACTTCCCAAAGTTTCATGGCGATCGGATGAATGGTGTTTTAATTCTATTTATTTATTCGAGTGCTTGTGGATACACGATTTGTTGTTTTCCCGTCTGGTGCGTACATCAGTATTCGAAAGATTATGAGGGCCCTGGGGGGCCGATATTTTAAAAAAATATACCAGAAACCTTTGCGGGAGTGTACTCAACAACTTCCCAAAGTTTCATGGCGATCGGATGAATGCTGTTTCAATTCTATTTATTTATTCGAGTGCTTGTGGATACACAATTTTTTGTTTTTCCGTCTTGTGCGTACATCAGTATTCGAAAGATTATGAGGGCCCTGGGGGGCCGAAATCTAAAAAATTGTTATGCCAGAAACGTTCGCGGGAGTGTACTCATAACTTCCCAAAGTTTCATGGCGATCGGATGAATGGTGTAGTAATGCATAAAGGACAAACAGACAGACAGACAGACATACATTCATTTTTATATATATAGATTGTACAGTAAATTTTAAAGAAATGCAAGTTAATCATCCTGAATTTTTTAATTTATGTTATCATATTCAAAACTCCCACCTAGGAGCCTGCGTCAAGGGGCAGACCAGGTCACTGCACTGGTTTTACAGTCCCCAACCCCTATAGCTGATAAGAGTCACAACAGCATTAGTTGCTCGGTTAGGAGGATGAGCACTACCCAGGGGGTAGGTAGACCACTTGTAACAGATGCCCATTCCCCTAATGCAGATAGACATCTAGCCTCATCCATGCATGCTTTGTCTTGGAATCTTGCAGGACCTAGGGGCTCATACGATGGCGGGTGGACATCAGTCCGCCCGCCAGTAAGGCGGCGGACCGACTGTGTGAATTCGGATGTGCCCGCCACTATGGCTACCGCCGGCCTGGCGGGGGCAATCCGCCAGCCATCCTAATGGGGCCCTTAATGTGGGGAAGGACATTGATGCACCCGAGTTAGCGAACAGGAAAGTTCTAGCGGACGATACTCCTGCTTTCTAAATCACCAATGGGTGTACAGAGGGAATCACTGACAGAATATCGACATCGAAATTATCGAAGTCAAAAATATCGGAGGTGGAATATCAACGTCAAAAATCACGAAGTCCTATCTACATAAAGGTAAGTACATAAATATCGAAGAAAAAAATAACGTAAAAAATATTGTTTTTTTTACAAATGTTTAAAAATAATATAAAACTAAATAAATAATACATATAATAAAAAACTGTTAAAATATATTTAAAATATTTAAAAACATGTACATATAAAATATAATATATATACTTAATAATATTTACAATTAATTACTCTAATAACTTCTAAATTGTTAAAAAATTTTTTTATAAATAAATACATACACATACAACAATAATATAAATAAAAATATCAAATCTATATATCACAAATTTTAAAAATGAATTTTAAATAAATTAGACACTACATTAACTATAATAAATATTGGATAGCGTAGGGGTAACAATTACTATTCCAACACCAGAGGGTGCAACAGTACGGAAAGTGTTGGATAGCGTAGGGATTCAAATTACTATTCCAACTCCAGAGGGTGCAACAGTAGGGAAAGTGTTGGATAGCGTAGGGGTAAAAATTACTATTCCAACTCCAGAGGGTGCAACAGTAGGGAAAGTGTTGGATAGCGTAGGGGTTAAAATTACTATTCCAACTCCAGATTCGTACGGAGAACTGCATTGAGTACACATCGTCCTACGGGTACGGTTCTGCGTACGAATCGTACGGGAAAATCGCTCCATACGGCGATTCGGACTGGATTTTACCGAATCGGAATCGGCCCCTTAATATAATTACCAATTAATCAATTGATAAACATAAATGACCAATTAATAAAAATGTATTACCAATTAATAATTAATTAACATAAAAATATTTATCAATGCCAATAAATAAAAATTATATATTTACTTAATTACAATTAAATCATTTCCCACCCTATTCGCTTATAAACCCACAACCCGCTACAGAATTAAAACACATTTATTTTAAAATATTTAATAATTCCTAAAAAATATTTAATTAATTTACTATAACTAAATTACTTCCCACCCTATTCCCCTATAAACCCACAACCCGCTACAGGACTAAAATGCATAATTTACGTAAATAAGTTATTACTAACTTCAAACATTTAATAGATATATTTTAAAAGTAGTACAAAAATTAACAAGAATTATAAACCTTCTGCAATGACACGATACTCGAAATCCTGGACTCTACAGCGCCCCTACAGGAAAAAAAGTCTTCTCTAAGATTTCCAAGCCTTGGTTCAATGATGGCCTGAATTTGGAGCATAACATCTTAGAGCTGTAGAACGTCTTTGGAAATCCGCTCCTAACACTGTTAACCTTGAGCACCTTAGAAGGTTAAGGAATGCTTACAATAGGAAGATTCTTAAGGCAAAGGCAGACTTTTTCAGAACTCAGTTGAATCAAGCTATCAACCGGCCAAAAAAACTCTTTGAAATCGTCAAGCAACAATCATGTAACACAACTAATTTTAGTGAGTTAAATGACCTGGCCAGTCCTACCTGTGACGTGCTTGCCAATTTCTTCCACGAAAAGACTAGGACCATAGAGCTAGACATCCAATCTAAAATGGCCCTCCCGCAACCTATGCTCCAAGATCCTTCAAGCAATCAACCCCTCCAATCATTTCTCGAACCCCATGCCTCCTGTCCTGTTCAAGATTTTAAAAGCATCTATCTTACCACTATGGGCCAAAATTGTTAACACCTCTCTGAGTTAAGGTGTCATTCCGGACTGTCTAAAAATAGGGCTGGTCACTCCTATACTAAAGAAAGCTCCATCTGATCTTAACAACTACCGTCCTATAACCAACATCCCCACCTTGTCGAAACTATTGGAGAAATGTGTACAAATTCAATTATGCAACCACATTGAGAACTACAACCTCTTAGACTGTCACCAATCGGGCTTCCACCAAGGACACAGCACAGAATCTGCACTCACACACATTATGGATGATATACTAAAAATGCTTGACCACAATGAATCATGCCTATTGATACTTCTTGATCTGTCCTCCGCCTTCGATATGGTTAAGCATGACAACCTTCTGTCCTTATTGGAAAGAAGGATGGGCCTCTTGGGCACAGTGTTGCAATGGTTCTCCTCCTTCTTGAATAACAGATCACAAAGAATCAAGATGAATAATTCACTTTCACAACCCTCCATGGTCACACTTGGGGTGCCCCAGGGTTCTGCCCTTTCACCCATTCTTTTCAACCTCCTAATGGAGCCTTTTGCAAATGCACTGAAATCAGCGAACATTCTATATCAACTTTACGCGGATGATACCCAGTTGTATCTAAAAATCACCTCGCCTGATGACTTCATTGCCCTCAACACTACTCTACTGAACACTCAAAGTTGCCTCACTAACAACCATCTGATGTTGAATACCAAAAAAACAGAATTTATTCTCATCAAACCTCCGAGCCACATTCCAAAGCTAGACCTCTGCTTAAAACACCTAACCTCCTTTGACTGTGTCCCCCTCATCATTGACTCAGCAAAATCCCTAGATATCTCCATTGACAAACATTTGAATATGCAGTTGCACATCTCTATTGTCACCAATGGAGCTAATCACAAGTTGAGTATACTAAGAAAACTCAGACCCTTCCTCCCTCGGGCAGATCTAAAAATTGCAGTACAAGCCCTAGTACTGCCAAGATTAGATTACGGCAGCCCACCCTCTGTGGTCTCCCTAAATACAAGTTGGCCCCGCTGAGAGCAGCACTGAATGCTGTGGTTAGACTGGTATCTGGAACCAAAAGAAATAGTCACATCTCACCAACCTTGAAAGCACTGAATTGGTTGCCGTATGAGGCAAGAATACACCTTAAAGTGGCATGCATGACACACAAAGCACTTCACAACAATACACCCAGTTACTTGGCGTTAAAGCTTGAAAGGTTTGGAGGATTCAGACAATTACGAAGTGCGAGCACTTTCCTTCTGAAACCTCAATTGTTCCATAAGAAGAGAACAGGCTGTAGAGCTTTCTCAGGAATTGCACCAAAGATTTGGAACTCTTTACCTCCACTAGTGCGTGGAATCACTTCCTTTACTGCATTAAAAAAGGAAGTAAAAAGACTACTAATGAACAAATTAATCTCCTAAGTTTTAATTATAGGAGGTCACTGAGTCATCTTTAAGATCCTATCACCACTTCCAATCTCAGATGGATTGGTATAGTCTACCGTATGTATGACTTATATCACAGCCCTTTCTGCTCTATAATTGTAAATTGTCTAATGCTTAGTAGGCTGGTCATCTATACATTTTATATATCAACTTTGAATCGCTAGAAGTTATAATTTGTATGTTTGCTAGCACAATCTCCTAACGTTCATTAACTGTCTATTGTACAACGTCCTGCAGAATCTTGGTCTTCTATGTTTGTTATGTATATATTTTATATTGTTATTGTACAAATTGACAAATTTGAATGTGTGTATACCACCTCAACCATTTATATTCTTTTATTGTAAAGCGCTCTGATACCCCCGTGGGTCATGTTTGCGCTATATAAAACTTTGTAAATAAATAAATAAAAATAAACATAAAATAAAATACATAACACTAATATTAATATTGATATTAGTAACATCGATATTTTTGCTATTGATATTACTAACTTCGATACCAACAAAAACATTTCTTACCTTCAGGATGATATTCTGGTCGTCAATATTCTTGATTTCGATATTTTGTCCCTCCGAAATTTTGGACTTGATATTATTGCCTGTCGAAATAGAAAAGTCGATATTTAGACTGTTTACCGTACATAGGATCCTTGATAGTTTTAATGCCTTTGTAAATGTAGGGGGCTCGGAATCAATACCCAGAAGACAAAATGTATGGTCTTCAACTCGACATAACCTCTGCCTACAAGGGCTTCCGTTGGAGAGGGTGTCGGTCATTGAGTATCTCGGGGTCACCTTAACTGAAAAAATGGACTGGGGAGCCCACATTAACAAACCTAGCCTAAAGCTAATGCAGATCATGGGGGGGGTTTGATCAAATTATACAGGAAATCTACTCATAAACCCATTGGTCCATTTGTTGAAATGTAAAAAGTGCCAAGGGGTGCCTCTTTGTATGGGTCTGAAATTTGGGGGCATTGGTCACCACAATGTATTACATGGGGCATCATTAGGATCGCGAGGGGACTTTGTCCGCCCGCCATCCTCATTGTAAAAGGGACCGCCCGCCATAAGGGCGGAGATCCTGTGGGGGCAATTAGGATGCGGCCGCCACAGTGGAGAGCGCATCCTGCATTCCTGGCATTGTAGCGGGCGGTGCACTCAGCACCGCCCGCCACAATGCCAGCAAGGCATGTTGTGAACTTCAATGCACAACATGGCAGGCACCGCGCGGTGCCATGTTGTGCATGGAACTGCTAGGGGGTACCCCCATGTGCACCCCCCAGAGTATCTGGGGGCCCACAACGGGCACCCGCAGTCAATTCCCGCATGCTTTTCTGTGCGGCAATGCCGCAACGGAAAGGCATCTTTCCGCAACGATGGTAATATGGCTGGTGGTGTCTAACAGACACCGCTACCATATTAAACCCTTTTCCGCCCGGTCAACAAGTTGACCGGCCGGAAAAGCGGTGGACGGTTTTTCTGTCTGCTGCGGGCGGGGGAAATGGATGACGGGCGGGGTCGGATCACGGGCAGATCGCCACGACCATGCGGGCGGTGGCGAGCCACCCGTGATCCTAATGGGCCCCTAAGACTGAGAATGTCTTTGCTAGACAGTTATTTGGCCTCCCCTTAGTTACCACCTTACACTGCTCCATCTGGACATTGGGTTAAGGCCAATTGCTGATGAAATCTCCCTCAGACCCTTTACACTCTGGCGTCGTTTATGGGCTATCCCTGTTTTGGCTGAGTATTGGACAGAGTTCAGGTAGGTACTGAGCCTACATGGTATGGGAAAATTACCTTGGATAGCACATGTCAAGGACACACTTTTGGCCATGAATAGAGCAAGCCTTTGGCTTAATGCAGATGCAGCCTGCCCTATGATTTCCAGGAAGGAACTGCATGGAGCTATAGGAAGTGTAAATTTACACAACTACGGGGAGCGCAGCAACAGGCTCGTTAACAGCGGTGTTCCTGAGATTTAAAGACCAGTACAGCTTGGAGCCTGTCTTGGATGACATTCAACTGGCCCTAGCTAGGAAGTTATACTTGCAATTCAGGCACGGGGTTCTCCCGCTGCATGCCCTCACTCACACAAGGGCTGGCAGACTCCCTTTAGGTTGCCCTGCCTGCAGCATTGCAGAGGAGACAGAATACCACATACTCTTTTTTGCCATGGCTACAGGAGGGTTAGGCAGAGCTGGCTGTTTCAGCTATGCAGAAACCTAGGCACACAGCATTGCGCAGAGGCATTCAGACTGCTGAAATACAAAACACAATTGCCTATTGTATTTGTGGTGTTGCGCTCCTTATCTTCTATGTGGTGTGCAGGCAACAAGTTTTTGAATGCCAGTTTATAGGTTCAAGATTCTAACACCTTCCTGTTTTAACTGGATTCACTCATTTTATCTATCCCTATTTTTCTGCGGTTTTTAAAGTTATTTTTAATGTTTTTATTATGTCATATATTTGTTTTTATTAATATTTTAGATTTGTATTTATTGCTGTATCGGGCATAGGCTCTAATCGATGGTATTTATACATTTGGTTGTGGGGGCTCGATCCTGTTCTCCCAAGGATTATTTTGACTGCTTTAATGAATTGTTACTATGCATATGCACTTTAATGGTCTATTGACCGAATAGTTTCTTTGAATTGAATAATCATATTTTAATATATTTAAATTTGATGTTATTTAGAAATGTTTTTATATTAAACAGCATTTTTTTTAAGAAATATTTAAAACTGTATACATCTTTTAATTTGTTTCATTTAAAAAATTGTAATGGATAATTGTAAGTAAATTTTTTTAAAATATCCAATTTATAGAAATATTTTTACATTTATGATTTTTTTGTGTTTTTTTATTGCCTAAAGTTTATGACTGGTTGTAAATATTTTGAACAATATATTCTTTTTTAATAGTAATTTAAATAGTTAATTTGTAATTAAAAATTTGAATATGTATATAAAGATTTGTAGTTTAGATTAGTGTGTTTTTAGATAGCATTTTTGTACATTTTATATTAGAAAAATGATGTGGAAATATGGAGTATTGATTGTGTTTGTAATATTTGTATTTTGTAATATTTTATGTAGAATATTTCATTTTGAAATGGATATTGTAAATTTGAAATCTTTAGTGTCCAACACCTACTCCCAATATAGTTAGACTGGAGTGAGATTGTCACCCCTTTAGTGTCCAACACCTTCCCTAATATAGTTAGATTGGAGTGGGAATAGTAAATGTCACACCTTTAGGCCCCCATTAGGATGGCGGGCGGGCCATCATGGAAAGGGACCGCCCGCCTTAAGGGTGTGGGTCCCGTGGGGGGAATTAGGATTCACCCGCCACAGTGGCGGGGGCATCCTGCATTTTTAACATTGCGGCGGGTGGTGCTGAATGCACCGCCCGCCGCAATGTTAAGAATACATGTTGTGCATTTCAAAGCACAACATGACAGGCACCGCATGGTGCCTGCCACATTGTCCTTTGAAATGCACGGGGGTACCATAGGTACCCCCCATCCATGTGCACCCCCACAGCCCACGGAGTCCTTGGGGGCCCGCAACGGGCCCCCAAAGTAGACTCCACATGCCTTCCTGTGGCGGCATCCTAATGGGGGCCTTAGTGTGTAGTTCCCCCCCAATATGGTTAGATTGGGTGAGAATATTAAACATCACCCCTATAGTGTTTAAAACCTTCCCCAAATTGTTTTAGATAGGAGTGAGAGTAGTAAATGTCACCCCTTTAGTGTCCAACACCTTCCCCCATTATGTGTTAGATTGGAGTGGGAATAGTAAATGTGGCCCCTTTAGTGTCCAACACCTTCCCCAAAATGGTCTAAATTGGAATGGGAACTCTAAATGTCACCCCTTAAGTATCCAACACCATCACTGAAATGATTTAGATTGGAGTGGGAATAGTAAATGTAACCCCTTTAGTATCCAACACATCCAAATTTTGTATAAAAAACATGTCACATTTTTCTATTTTTATTTGTTTCCAATTTTAAATTATATTATTTTACATTTTGAATCATATATACTTCAAGTAAATTTTGTATATATAAAGATATGTAAATAAAATATTTTTTCATTATATTTCAATGATATCAAAATTAAGTAAATCATATTTATATACATTTGTAGGTTGTACATTTTCAACTCTTATTTTTAAAATTTTTCACTTTTTATATATAAATAATTTCAATATTATTTCACGTTTTATTAGTATATTTTAAATAATTGTATCTATTTCATACTAATATTCCATTTTTACTTTATGATTTTTGTCGCAGTTCTTAATCACATTGTTTGATATGTTTTATCTTTAATTGTTTCATTTACATGTCTAAGCTTTTTTATGTATATATTTTCAACATTGTTTTAACATAGCTTTTATTAATATATATAAAATATTATAATATATTTTATACTATTATTTAATTTATACTTTACAATTTTTTCATAATCTTATAAAACAATTTTGGTATGTTCTACTTATTTATAACGGATTTAGGTGGGAGGTTAAAAATTTTGTTATAATGTTTGTGGGTTTTTGGTATATTTAGATGTATCGTACGTGCATTTTTTAGCACTGCATTACTATGCTGTGTTAAACTGTGAAATGTTGGTTATATTTTGATGATGAACTGTTATGTATATGTATGTTTGGGAATGTAATGTGTTTTGCGGTTGGGTTTTTAAAATTGACTTTGCAGTCATTTGTTTATGAGCTCGCTCTGTTGGCATTTCAAGTTGACTTTTTATTTTGTTTAAGGAAATCAGTGTTGGTTTATAATAAACCAATAGTTTTTACTTTGATATCCCTTTTTTAGAGTTTCCTTGGGGGGTTCATTTTTTACAACACTTCGTTTTTTTTTTTTTATGGAAGCAAGATACTTTTCATTGTTTCAAGGGATTTTGAATGGATTTGTTATATTTTTGAATTTTTGGGGGGATTTTTGGATTCATTTATCTAATTGTTGGTGCATTAATCATTTCTATTACATGAAACTGAGAAAGTTCTGCAGCTGCAGAACAGTAGGTTTTATTTATTTTGGGTGGAAAATGTGATATTATATTGATTATGTCAAATATATGTGAAATCGTTTGGATTATGTGTGTAAATATTTTATGAATGGATTGAGTTTTATTTTATCTATTTTAATTGGTTATAGTTAAAAAAAATTACAAATAATTTGTATGTATTTTCATTATATCAGTCTTCATTAATATTGTGATTTTAAATAAGTTTTGACTGATCTAATAAAATATTATGTTGATTGTGTTGAGCAAAAATGATTAGGCATGTTGGTTTAGAGTTTGTCATACTTTTTGACGACTTTGGTAGGTTAACATTTATTTAATAATATTTTTTGGCTATCATTTCTAAGTAATCTACTACTTTGTCATTTATGAAGAGTTTAACTTTAAATTTTAGCATGCCATACATTTTTTTTTATTTGTATGCTAAGTGTAGGACCAATTTGGATAACAGATTGCTCCATTTTGTAGTTGTTCGTAGATGTGCTCTTCTTGTAATGTTTCTATACATTTGTGTAGTGTAGGTTGAGTTTTGCGTGGTGTCGGTAGGAAGTCATTGTGGGTGCACAGTCAAAATATCGAGTCTTTTATGTCAATATGCAGAATATCGACTTGTAAATATCGGATGTAAGAAATATCAATGTTTTGTATATCGATGTAAAAAATATGTGTGTGAAATATCGAGGTAAGTAATGTCGACATTAAAAATATCGATATGTAAAAATATCGTTTTAGTATGTGTTTTATGTTATTTTTTAGTAAGTTTTAAGTATAATATTGTTTTAAGATGTATATAATGACGTTTTATTTTTATAATTGTTTTAGGAGTGGGATCTGAGTTTATAGGGGATAAGGGTGGGGAGTCTTTTAAAATATTTAAAATTAATTATTTAAAATTTAAAATTAAAGAGGGGCGTGGCTTGGTGGCCGATGGAGGAAGACTTGTGAGCGCTGAGCTCCACAGCGGCCTTCCCCCATTAATCCTGCCGTAACTGATCCTGGTGGCCCTGGCGCCCTGAGACTGCCCGTGTCTCCTCCTGTACTCCTGGGGGCCTGCCCGGAGGTGGCGGAGGCGAGCCCCCGGCTGCGTGGAGCCCGCGCCGCACCGACGGATTGGTGGGCGGCGCCGGCCATATTGCGGCCCTGAAGATCAGCCGCATCCCCGGCCTCACGTACTCCGGCGGCCGACCTGCGGTGATACCTGGCCAGCCACTGGCTGCCAAGTGGCCTGGAGCCCTGGGTGCGGAGTTCACCGCAGCGACGGGATTCGACCCGCTTCCTTGTGGGGTGCCTGTGGGGACCCGTCGGGGGAGCCTACATACGAGAGGACCTGGTGAGGTGCCCGGCCCGGGGGGGGCCCTGCTGCTGCCCGGCCGAGAGGCTCGCGCTTGGGGTCGGACTTCTTCCTGTATGGCCCGCAAGGGACACGGCGACCGGCGCTGCCCCCTCCCGACTTGATTTGGGGCCCCCGCTGTGCACCGCCTGTGGAGCGCAGGCTTGAGGTGCGGACCGTTGCGGTGCAAGCCGGAGGAGGGGGGTGCTGCAGGCCGAGGGCCCCGGGACTGGGGTGCATCCGGACCTTGAGGCGGCCGACCTGGGGGGGGACGCCCCTGCGCGACCCCTGGCCATCCTCCACTGAGGGACCCTACCACCACCGGCTGACGAACTGGTGATCGGCACCTGAGGACGCCCGGGGGCTCCTCTCTTGGGGCCCGGGCACGCTGATCCTTGACCCTCGTGCACTTGGGTCCCTGCACGGCCGCCCTGCCGCCATTTTGGACTGACGGAACTGCACGTCGCAGTTGGATTTGAGGGAGTGCTGCGGCAGGGGGGGCCCTTGGTGGCCGGCGGCCTACATTATATCGAGGGGGTCCCTGGCATCGTCGGAGAGTGGCTGGGTTTTGGGGACCGGCGAGCCCAGAGGAAGTGCCGCACGTCAAGAGGCCCCGAGGATTGCGGACTGGCGAGCTGTACGCGGGGTAAGACGTTGACCCTGTTGCTGCGGGGGAGAGGCGCGGCTGCCCTCATGGGGAAACGCCCCTTGAAGCCCCCCCCGGAGGCTGCTGGGGGGCCTGTGGTTGATGGGGGCCCCATTTCGGACGCTGCCCCGGCGGCGGGTCTGCCGCAAAGTCAGCTGGAGCAGATCCTGAAGGCCATCGCTGATACCAGGGAGGCCCTGCATCGTGATATCGGGCAGGTGTCCACGAGCCTGGGCCTACTACGTGCAGACCACGGCAAATTGGCAGATCGGGTCAAGGAGACCGAAACCCGGATTGAAGCGCTGGAACCTTCGTCGAAAGCGGCTGGCGCCTTGCTGGGGGAGCTGCAGCAGAGGGTGCACCTGCTGGAACAGAGGGCGGAGGACGCAGAAGGGCGAAACCGCCGCAACAACATTCGCGTGGTGGGCCTGCCGGAGAAAATTGAGGGGACCGACATGCTGGGCTATCTGGAGGTCTGGCTACGGGACGTGGTTGTCCCGGAGGGGCTGTCGCCGTTCTACACTCTAGAGCGGGCCCACCGCGTGCCGGCTCGCCCTCCGGCCGAGGGCCGACCTCCCCGCCCGGTGGTGGCGCGGTTGCTGCACTACAGAGATCGAGACCTCATTCTGCAAAGGGCGCGAGCTTTGGGGCCTTATAAAGTGGACAATGCCCAGGTCTCCATATATCCTGACTACTCCTGGGAGGTCCAGCGGCAGCGATCTACTTTTTTGGCGGTCAAGAAGGCGCTTCGGGAGGAGGGCGTCCGCTACTCTCTCCTGTTCCCAGCCCGCCTGCGGATCATGCTTGATGGCAAATCTTCCTTCTACGACAACCCCGATGATGTCTGGGACTGGCTGGAGCTCTACAGGACCGGTGCGGATGCACATCACGCGCCTGGGGAACAGCGGCAGGCGCCACCGCGGCCTAAACGGGGCAGGCGACGCAAGAAACGTCCGCCGAAGGTTCGGACACCTACGGTATCACAGACTGAGCAGGAGCGCAGGGATGCCCTCCAGGCGGTCTCCGACATCTCCCAGGCGCTGGACTCCGCGACGGCTGTGGAATCGGGGTCTCGAGGTGGCACTGGCGGGGGGACCTCGGAGGACTCGGTGACTGGGGACCCCGCACCTCCGCATGTCACGCCTGGGACTGCAGATGGTCTGATGGACGAGTGAAGCTGCTGCTCTCCTGAACTGGTATCGTATGACCTGCTGTGTTCGTGCACTGGGATGGCGACATTGGCCTGCTGGGCCCGGGACTGGAGTTGGGCGGCCACCTCCTGTTGTGCTGATAGCTTTACTTGTGGAGGGGATGCGGGGGGCATGGGGCGCGTAGGGGAGGCCTCACGAACTCGGGGGAGTGAGCTGCTGGCGGTCTGGCGAGAGAGGCAGCAGGCCGCCCCCTCATTTTTTCCCGCACCTATTGTGGGACTCTGGTAGTTACCAGGGATTGTTGCTGTTGGGTGCTACCTATTTGGATGGGTTTCTACTGTTGGGGACCTATTCTGGGGAGGGGTGGGACATGGGGCTGTTGGGATGTGTCGGGGTTCATTTCATGGGGAGTAGCCAGTGTGCGTGCGGAAGTTGCCTTCGTTGGGGTTGTGCTTGTTCTGAGGTATGGGGACCCTCCTTGACCTGAAGTGTGTGACCTGGAATGTGAGGGGTCTGAATTCCATGTTGAAACGCCACAGGGTCCATGCACATCTTGTCCGCAGGGGGGTGCAGATCGCCTTCCTGCAGGAAACTCACATTGATCGAACTGAGGGGCGGGCCCTGCAGCGCAGGTGGCGGGGGCATGTGTTTTGTACCACTTACTCGGCGTTTGCTCGGGGGGCTTTGATATGGGTTCGGGCGGGGGTTCCCTTTCAGCCTTTAGTGACGATAATTGATCCTGAGGGGAGGTTTGTTGCTGTACAGGGCCGCCTAGATGGGAGGGACGTGACACTAGGACAGTAGGTCCTCGGTGTTTTATTTTTTCTGTTGTTGACTGTGTAGCTGTTACTCTCTTTTTAATGTGTTATGTTAGTTTCACTGCAGCCTGTTAATTAAAAGCGCCGGGACACTCTTTTTGAGTAGCCGTGCGCTCTATAAAAGCCACTATAACATAACATAACATAACTCTGCAGTGTCTACGCCCCGAACGTGGATCAGCTTGCCTTCTTTGCGCGACTGTCTGGGAAGCTGGCGACTGTCCTGGCTGGCACGGTCCTGCTTGGGGGGGATTTTAACTCTGTGTTGGACGTGGGACTGGATCGCTCTCACCCGCCACTGGCGCAGGCAGCGGCTCACAAGTTAGCGCAAGGTAGAAGAGATTGGCAGGGTAGCTGGGGCCTACTCGATGCATGGCGGACCCACCACCCGTCGGAAAGGGATTACTCCTTTTACTCCCCCCCGCACGATCTGCATGTTCGCTTAGACAGCATTCTGTGCTCACTGGACATCCAGAGCCTGATCCGCCATAGTGAGTATTTGACTAGAACGGTGTCTGACCACAACCCTTGCCTAGTGTCGGTACAGTGGATGCGACGACGCCAAGCTATTCCAACGTGGCGGTTGAACCCACTGACGCTGGAAGACCCGGTGTTTAAGGCAAGTGTGCGTAGTGGGGTGGAGGGGTATTTTGACACCAATGTGGACACAGCCTCCAGCAGAGCTGTGGAATGGGACGCATTTAAGGCGGTGGTTAGGGGCGTTTGCATCTCGGCCACCGCAGGTGTCCGCAAGACCCTGCTGCAGGATGTGGAGCGCAGTGAGGACCGATTGCGCGCGGAGGAACGGCGCAACCACACGGACCCCGAGGCTTGTGGCGCGGTTTCGGAGGCGCGAGAGGGGGTGGCGACGGCGTTGGAAAAGCTGCGCTGCTTTGATTATAAGGAGTTCCTGGTCCGGGCTCACGCTGAGCGGGACAAAGTGGGTTCGTTGCTGGCGTGGTTGGCCAGTCCTGGGGCCCGTGGCTCCCCTATAGTGGCGCTCGCCACCCCGGAGGGGCGCATGGTCTACACGCAACTAGACATTAACGACCAATTCCTTCGGTATTATGAACACCTTTACGTGAGCAGGATGCCGGGGCTACCGGCAGGGCTGGAGGAGTTCCTGGTGTCGGCGCAGCTACCCAAGCTCGACCCGGAGCATGTGAAACAGCTGGGCGGAGACATCTCCGAGGGTTAGATCAGGGTGGCCATCAAACACATGGCTCGCCGAAAGACTCCGGGCACGGATGGACTCCCGATAGAATTTTATGCGGCCTACGCGGATGTGCTGGTTCCACGACTGCGGGCGGTTTACCAAGAGGCCTGGGACTTGGGGCGCTTGCCGGCGTCCACTCGCGAGGCCTTGGTGATACCCTTACTGAAGAGAGGGGGTGATGCGAGCTGCCGCTCGGCGTACCGCCCGCTCTCCATGCTCACCACGGATTATAAGATCCTCAGCCGGGTTCTCGCGACGCGGCTATTGACCCACATGCGCTCCCTGGTGCATAGCGACCAAGCGGGCTTTATTCCTCAGCGCACCACTGCCACCTGTGTGCGCCGGCTGCTCAGGATCATGGGGGGTGAGGCCGCCAGCTTTCCGAATGCCGCAATCCTCTCAATTGACATCGAGAAGGCGTTCGACAGTGTCGAATGGCCGTACCTGCTCCGGGTCCTGGAGACATTTGGGCTGGGTGAACGCTTTGTGAAGTGGACTGCCTTGCTCTATGCTGCGGCCACGGCCCGGGTCAAAACGGGGTCCACCATTTCTGCCTCGTATGTGGTGGGTAGGGGAACTCGACAGGGGTGCTCTCTGTCACCCCTGTTATTTGCACTGGCCATAGAACCGCTGGCGGCGCATGCCCGGCTGGGACGGGCGTATGCAGGGCTCCCGCTGAGAGGCGACGCCCATTACATCTCTCTCTATGCGGACGATTGCCTGTTGTTCTTGGCAGACGCGGGCGATTCACTTCGCGGGGCCGAACAGCTCCTGTCGGACTTTGGTCGCCTCTCGGGGCTGCGAGTTAACTGGGGGAAATCTTGCCTCTTCCCGTTGACTCCGAGGGCCGATGACACCCAGCTAGAGGGTGCCTTGCAGTGGGAGCACCATTGTCTCCCCTATTTGGGCACGCACATCTATCACTCGGCTGCGGCCCTCCTCGACGGCAACATCAACAGGGCAATTCGGAACCTACGGGGTTGCATGGGCTTCTGGCAGACGCTGCCGCTCTCGGTCGCGGGTCGCGTCGCGCTGCTGAAGATGGTAGCGCTTCCCCGATTG
Source organism: Lissotriton helveticus (assembly GCF_964261635.1). Lineage (NCBI taxonomy): Eukaryota > Metazoa > Chordata > Amphibia > Caudata > Salamandridae > Lissotriton > Lissotriton helveticus. Next base: position 1,350,969,302 of record NC_136059.1, on the reverse strand, counting down.
CTGTATCTGTTCCGCACTCTGCCGATCTGGATACCCGTATCGGTTTTCAGCGGACTCCGTTCCCTGATGACGGGATTCATCTGGAGCTCGGGCAGGAGACGGGTTGCGCTGACCACGCTGATGCGCCCCAGGGCGGACGGAGGCCTTGCCGCCCCGGACTTCGAGTGGTACTATCTAGCAGCGCAGTTGCAGTGGCTGACCCAGGCAGTGGCTTTGGAGTTCCGTGGCCCGGAGGACGCGCCAGGAAAATTGTTCCCGAGGCATATCATCTCTTTTATAGTTCTGGGGCAGAAACTGGACCTAGCTTTGCTCACTTTGGAGGAACGGACGATCCGTAGCTGCTGGCTTCGGGCGCACAAGCGCTCTGGTGCTGTTCGCCCTTACGCCCCAGACATCCCGCTCGGGATGTGCACTGCCTTCCCTCATGGTGGCGACTGGTCCGCCCTAGCAGTCTGGGAGGAACTTGGCCTGCATATGGTCGGCGACCTTTACAGGGACGGCTCGCTGCTCCCGTTTCAGGAGCTGCAGGACTCCTACGGTCTGCCGAGGGGTGGGTACCTGCTGCATGCTGCATTGGTAGCAGGTGTTCGCCGATATTGGAGGAGTGGGCTCACTGAACCCCCGACTTCGGAGTGCTGCCAGTATGTGGTGACGGCCGCTGGCACTTATAAGGCCGTCACGTGCCTTTACCGACGGCTGACATCTACGGCCTTGCGGCCCTTAGACGGGCTACAAGCCAAATGGGAAGGGGACATCGGGCGTCCTATTCCTGACACGGTGTGGCCACAGCTACTGCGCAGAGCGTGGAAGGGCACAAGGAACGCCAGGTTCCAAATGGTCCAGTTTTTCACTCTACACCGAGCGTACCTAACACCGATGAAGCTCTCGCAGTATTTCGAGGGGGTTTCCTCGCTATGCCCCAGGTGCGGAACCGCGGATGCGGACTTCGCCCACATGTTCTGGACCTGCACCAAGCTAGCGGGTTATTGGGAGGCGGTAGTGTCTTGCCTGAATGCTGTCACGGACCGGCAGATCGATATTGACATGGGCACATGCCTTCTGTTGTGGTTCCCTCACACCCCTCGCAACCGAGTTACCAGCAAATTTTGCGACCTGGGTTTAATACTGGCTAAGCGGGAGATCTCCATGCATTGGAAGTCAATTCAAGGCCCCAGCTACCTGCGCTGGAAGACAACACTAGAGCGCTGGGCGAAAGCGGAGAGTACGTTGCGGCTGCGACAGGCTAGGAGTCTTGACAATGACAAAGCGCTGGAGGTGGCCAGGGCGTGGGAGGCCTTGGTGGTAGCGCTTCAATTGCCGGATGACGACCAGAGCGAGGATGAGGGGGGGACCCCGGGGTGAGGGCACCGAACTTGGGATTCTTCACACTCCCCAAGGTGCACACACTACTTACACTTACCGCTGGCTGATCTGGGGGTCGGGACTCTCCGTTGAGGGGGGCCTCTTCACCTCCATTGTGGTCCTTACTCAGGACGAGTGCTGATAACACATCATCGACTGGAAGAGAAGAGCATGACACACTGGCTACGGGGGGGGGAATTGTAGGAGGGGGGGGGTCAGTTGGGGACTGTTCATTATAAACGGTGTAGTGTTGGAGTTGTGCCGCTTTATCGCATCGTTAACCGATGCCTGACTTGCTTTATTCTGTATTGTATCTCTCCACCTGCTTGCCAATAAAAACCGTTTTTGCAAAAAAAATAAAATTTAAAATTAAAATTGGAAAACAATTTATAACATTTCTAAATTAAAAATAAATTTTATTTTAGGAGCTGGATGTTGGGTTTATAGAGGATAAGGGTGGGGAGTGTTTTAAAATATTTATAATTAATTATTCAAAATTTCAAATAAAATAAGAAATTTCAATTGTAAATACATTTTAGGCGCGGGATGTTGGGTTTATAGGGGATAAGGGTGGGGAGTGTTTTAAAATATTTATAATTAATTATAAAAAATTTCAAATAAAATAAGAAATTTCAATTGTAAATACATTTTAGGCGCGGGATGTTGGGTTTATAGGGGATAAGGGTGGGGAGTGTTTTAAAATATTTATAATTAATTATAAAAAATTTGAAAATAAAACAGAAAATTGATTATATAGATTTAAAAATTTTAAATACATTTTAGGAGTGGGATAAGGTTGGGGAGTATTTTAAAATATTTATAATTTTTTTAATAAATTTCGAAATTTAAATATGAAATTAATTTTAGAAATTTCAAATTTAAATATTTAGAAGATTTAGGTGTTAGGTTTATAGGAGTTACGGGTGGGGAGTGTTTTAAAATATTTATATTTAAGTAATAAAAATGTGAAAATAAAATAGGAAATTTATTATATCAATTTTAACATTTTAAATACATTTTAGGAGTGGGGTGTTGTGTTCATGGGGATAAGGGTGGGGAGCATTGTAAAATATTTATACATTTCGAAATTGAAATAGGAAAATAATTTTTGAAATTTTTAATTTAAATATTTTGAAGAGTTAGATGTTGGGTTTATAGGGGAAAAGGTGGGGAGTGTTATAACATTTTTATATTTAATTAATTAAAATTTGAAAAAATTGTAGGAACTTAATTCAATAAATTTCGAATTTTACATAACATTTTAGGATTGGGATGATGAGTTTATATGGGATAATATTTGAGAGTGTGTTTACATATATTTAGAAATAAACATTTATATTTAAAAAAATATATGAAAATTGTTTGTTTTAGTATTTAAAATTATAAAAAATTGTAAATATGTATGTATATATTTTAGAAGGTACTTAATTTATTTTAATTTGGAGTGGGAATATTAAATTAAATAGATTTTGGGCCCCATTAGGATGGCGGGCGGACTTTGTCCGCCCGCCATCCCGACGTAAAACGGGACCACGCGCCATAAGGGCGGCGGTCCCGTGGGGGCTATTAGGATGCGCCCGCCACACTGGCAGGCGCATTCCGCATTTTTAACATTGCGGTGGGCGGTGCGCCGCAATGCTAAAAATGCACATTGCGCACTTCAATGCACAAAGTGACAGGCACCGTGTGGGTGGGGTACCATAGGAACCCCCCATGGGTACCCACCAGACAGTGGGGGCCCGCAACGGGTCCCCACAAGACATTCCCGCATGACTTTGAGTGTCGGCAATACCGCCACGGAAGGCATGTTCCCGCCCACATCCTAATATGGATGGCGGTGTCTAACAGACACCGCCACCATATGACGCCCTTTTCCGCCCGATCAACTCGATTTTTATCGACGTATTTTGGATTTACGGCCTAATTAGAATCTGTGAATGTTTATGTTTCGATTCTAGGTTTTTGGAGAAAGCGTTTTCGTTTTATGGAGTTTTGCGTTTTTTTACTAAAAGGAAGTGTATTTTAGTTGTATAAACTATATTTATTTTACACTTCCTTTATTATTCCGTTTTCCTGGAGCGGATTTTAAGCTTTTTTTACGTTTTTTTTTTTTAATGGATATTGGATTAACGATTTCTTCTGGATGTTCGAGTTTTTGGCACAGTTGTATTTTTGCATTTTGTTGGGGTCTATTTTTATACATTATGGATTTATAACTACCAGGATTATTTTGGAGGAGTTGAATTTTCATATTACAGCAGTGCAAAAGGTAAGTGTTTTTCAATATATTTTATTGTGGGTGGGAAAATCTGTAATTTTTATATTGTTGTTTTGTTGTGTAATTATTTTGTCTATATATTTTTAAAAATGTATGATATATTAGACAAAATAATTATTTCTTTTATTAAAGAAAAAGTATATGTTTATATTTTTAATTTGTTTGGGCTGTTTCTTAATTAATATAGTTTCTTGGTTTAGATTAGAATTTTTGCAATCATTTTTAAGTACTCTAGCCCTCTTGTTAAAGGATAAAGTTGTACTTGTTGTTGTAAATATTGGTACATTTGAGCAGTCTGCCTAGATACTTTAGGTTTTAATTGTAGTACAGATTGTTCCATTCTCAACTCTTGAAAACTTTGTTCTTTTTGTATTGCCATTTAGTGTTTGCGTAGGGTAGGAGTTGTTCGGCCAGATGAAGCTAGGAAGGCATTATGCCAACCCTCTTCTGCATTGTTGGTTTTGGCTTCTTGGTTTAGGGTTGGTAGATATACATTCCACCAAGGAATTTGGCATTTAGGTTGGCGTCTATGGCCTGATCTGTGTAGTCTCCCCACTCAGGTGTCCTCGAAATAATCTAAAAGGGGAGATCATTTTTGTTTGTTTTGGTTGAAGAATGGACTTTCTATTAAAATGTTATAGTGCTCAGCCACGTCTGTGACTGGCACATAGGGCAGGGCTATTAGGTGTTTTATTTGGTATGCAAACGTGATGTTTGTTGCATATTCAACAGTAAGGGGGTCATTAGGATGACGGGCGGACTTTGTCTGCCCGCCATTCTGTCGGGGATTGGAACCGCCTGCCATATGGGCGGGGGTCCCGTGTGGGCAATTAGAATGCGCCCGCCACAGTGGCGGGCGCATTCTGCATTCCTGTCATGGTGGCGGGCGGTGCACTCAGCACCGCCCGCCACAATGCCAGGAAGGCATGTTGTGCACTTCCATGCACAACATGGGAGGTACCGCGCAGTGCCTGCCGTGTTGTGCATGGAACTGCTGAGGGGTACCATAGGTACCCCCCATGTGCCACCCCCCCAACATCCTGGGGGCCCGCAATGGGCCCCCAAACACAAACACTGCATGCCTTTCCGTGGTGGCAACGCCGCCTCGGAAAGGCACCCTCCTGCCTGCATCCTGATATGGATGGCGGTGTCTAGCAGACACCCCCACCATATGAAACCCTTTTCCGCCCAGTCAACTCATTGATCGGGCGGAAAAGCGGCAGACGGTCTTCCTCTCCGCCACGGTCCCCCCGCCATACTAATGTGGCGGAGGGAAATGGGTGGCGGGCGGGCTAGGATGTAGGGCATGCGGGCGGGGGCGATCCGCCCTACATTCTAATGGGCCCCCAAATGTTGATTTTTGTAAATGTCTCCACAGACATTGGTTGAAGTGGAAATAACATCCTTATATAGATGTGTGAGGGTATATTTTGAGGATGGAGTTTATCATGGCTTGTTCAAAGTCGATCACTATTTTTTGGGGAAAGAAGTCTGTTGTTTCTTCCTTTATTTTATTCAACATTTCGGTGTATGTTGAAGTTTGTTTGGTAACAAACAATATATAAATGGAATGCAAGTGTTATGGTATGTATAGTTTATAGTTGATAGAATGGCTTAGTGCACATACTAAAAGTGCCATCCATCATCCATGTTTGGCTTATTTTTAATTTCTGTATATTGTTTGCTGTAGCAAACATTATTATCCCTTTATCTTTATTGTTGTTGTCATAGAAGATGAAAGGTTCATCATTATGAGTTATGGTAAGTTCAGGGGGAATTATAACCTCTTGAAAAGTTTTAGGTGTGGGTATTGTTGGTCTTGTGGATTTTTTTGTTCTAGTATAGTTCTTTTAATAGAAGATATTGTTGGTAATTGCCCTCTTGCCTCTCAAGGTACTTTAGGTAGTAGTTCTTTAAGTATTACACTTGTTGGTAGTTCTGAGGTGCTACTTAATTCTTTAATGTTTTCTAGAGTAGATCTAACCTCTATTTCTGTGATATTTGGTGGCTGGCTGTGCTCACTTGTATGTATTACACTTGTTTCCCTGTTTGTTGCACGCCCATAACATTTGTTTGAGTAACACTTAGAACATTTCCAGTTTACTTCAACCCCTTCCATGCTCATGACGAGCTCAGCTCGTCATGCAGTACAGTGCTCCTGTGCTCATGACGAGCTGCCACACCCGTTTTTATTGCTGTCCAGCACAGCAGGGGAATCGCTCTAGCAGCGATGCGGTTAAGCCCGGTTTGTTTTTCCTGGGTATAAACATACCCCATATAGCACAACAAAAATTTCCCTTTCTGAGATGTAATGTATTTGGCATCTTCAGTCATTGTGGAGTTCTAAAATCTAGAAAAAATTTATATAAAATTATTTGACAATCTATTTTATACCTTAGGCATGAGTAATAATATATGCAGTTTTAGTATATACTTACCAACTATAATTTAGTTGAATTTAAATGTAGATTTGTCCCTGTTTGGTGAATGCTGTTCTATTTTGTAGTGGTCTGTGAAAATAAAGTTAAGTATATTTTAGTCTATGTCTCAAATTTATATGTGATGTTGGCATTTTGTAGGACACAGTATTTTATGATTAATGTTTTACTTTTATTTTATAAACATTTTCTACAAGTTATAAAAAAGTTGGAAAGCTATGTAAAAAAGACTATCTTAAACAATGTTATACAGTATGCATGAATAATAGTAAATGTACATTTATTATATACTTACCAACTGTTATTTAGTTGCAGTTGAATGTAGATGTTTTCTTGATTTCTTGCTGATGTTCTTTTTTAAATGGTCTGTGGAAAGAAAGTAAAGTATATTTAATGCTTTGTTTTGTTATTTATATGTGGTGGTGGCGTTTTTGTAGGACTAAGTTTACATTCTCTATGTTTTAGAATTATTTTATAAACTGGTTGGTATGATGGATAGGACATTTTAGGTGTTTTGTTCTGTTTTAGTTATACTAAAAAAAGATGCAAAGTATACTTACTTTTGCAGTTAGCTGTTTTTGCAAGTTGAAAATGTTCTTATTTTTTATAGTTAGATCTGTTGTGGAAATATAAAGAGATACAACATATAATTTAGTATTTTTAGTAAGTAATTAAAATGTAGGTTACATTTAAATTGACAGTTTATTTAAAAATGGTTATTTACTTACTTTTTGTTATTTGTAGTTGGCTTTATTTTAGAAGAGTCTTTAAGGGTGTAGACAATCTGGTAGAGGTTCTCCTTCCTGATTTTTTCGTTAAAGGTGTAATAGTTTTCAGTTTAGTTCTTTATATAGTGAGTTTTTAATTAGTTGTATGTTATTGGTCAGATTTATTTATTTGTATTTTTATTGGTTTGTTTGAATTTTCTTTTTAGTTTGTTAAATATTTTAGTTGGATGTAAATTTGTATTTTTTATTCTTTGATGAAAGACATTATAAAGGTATATTGTTTTAAAAAGGTATTTTATTTATTTTAAGTATTGTAGATGTTGAGTGTATTTGTTTTAAATGTTTTCGTTTCTGTAGTAGCTTTTATTTATTTTTTGTTGGATAAATTGTGTTAGTTATGTTTGTTTTATATTTTAAATGTGATATGAGTGTATATGTTAATTATTTGAATTATAGTGTGGAAAATACTACTTTGCATGCATTTTTGAGTTGTCGATATTTTGTTATTGTCGATAATATTGATGTCTATATTTTTGTTATCAATATATTTTATATGTACTATGTTTATTTATAACCTTCGATATTTTAGATTACGATGTTTGTGTTTGCGATTTTTGTGTAGTCGATAGCTTTGCATTACGATATTGTGTTATCGATATTTTTGTAGTTTATAAATAAGTATAGCACGTCAATTTTTTTGTTATCGATATTTAGAACTCGATATTTGTGTATGTCGATTTTTTCATTTTCGATAATATGTCAGTGATTCGTCATTGTGCCATTCTTACCCTGTATTGTTTGTTTTGGCTTACTGTGCCAAGGTACTGTCATAGACATTCCACCATGGTATTTGGAATTTGAGTTGGCGCCTGTGTCTCGAGAGATGCAGTCTACCAACCCAAGCGCCTTGAAAATAGTTGTTAGGGAACTTAGTTGGTCTTCATTTTGTTGTTAGAAAGGGCTTTCAATTAGTAAATTATAGTGGTTGGCTTCTTTTGTGACAGGGACATAGGCTAGAGCTATCATTTGTCAGGCCCATATGTGGTCAGTCAAGGCAATAGGTATATGGTACAAAAAGGACTCACCTGTATATCGCCACAAATAGGGTCGTAATCCTCGGGGTGAAGATGCGGCTTTGAAGGGAGGAGCTGAAGAAAGGGATCCACGTCAAACTCTGACCGAAAGAACAAACAAGCATTTACAATGCAATGGTCTCGGCATCATTAAAGGTAGAGCTATTGGCATTGCTCATGACATTTCTTTTTTTTTCTTTAAATCATAAATAAATGGCATTGTCATTTACATTGCCAATACACAGCACTCTGCACTCAACAGCACACAGCACTCTGCACTCAACAGCACACACCACTCTGCACCTGCACTCACTGCTCTGCACACTCACCCTGCACTCACTACTCTGCACTCACTACTCTGCATTCTACACTCACTACTCTGCACTCATTACTCTGCACTCACTACTCTGCACTCACTACTCTTCACTCACTACTCTGCACTCACTACTCTGCACTCACTACTCTGCACTCACTACCCTGCACTCTGCACTCACTACCCTGCACTCTGCACTCACTACCCTGCACTCTGCACTCACTACTCTGCACTCACTACTGTTTCTCAGGCGGTGACCGGCCCTCTTTCACAACACAGATGGAGCGTCGAGACAATGCCTTCAGGAAAAATCCGGCCTGCAGTGTTGTTCCCCATTTCATAGTCTAACTGAACTGCAGGAATCTCCTAAGAAAATTCCTGCAGATAGCCGTAATTCTGTGGAAACTCCAAATGGGCTTGTAGTTTACGGCCAAATCTACTTCACTTGTAGAAACATAATATAGTTGGCCATTAGAGGGCGTTAAATACACAAAAAGATATCTTTCCGCCTCATGAATGTGCTCTGCATACAAACAGTAATTCATTCATTTAAGCGTAGATGCTTGCAACCGCAGGGTGGGGGCTGATATATGCTTCCTTTCTTTTCTTTCAGACTATGTTGGCATTCCGTCAGCGGGGCGCCGGTCGGTGTGCTTCTTCTTTACACTGCCTCTAAATACTAAATGAACAGCATTGGTCCCTTTAAAGGATTAAAGGCGAGGATTGCTTTGAGTTTCTAGTTATAACCCAAGAGTAATATATGTGATTATACTCTACGAGGCACGCCGACTCCACAAACATCGTGGAGATACTGCTTGCTTACACTACAGTAGATAAGTTTAATTTGTTTTATGTTCCCCATTTTTGTTGGGGGTGACGATAAGACTGTTGAGTGCTAGTCACTTAAGGATTTTGGAGTCAAGAGAAAGGGTAAAAAGTTTGAGGGCAAAGACATCTACTAAGCAGTTAGTGAGGACCCAAGCCATCGTGAAGCAGGAAGGGTAGTTGCTAGCAAGAAGCAAACATATGTAGGGAAAATGTAGTTGCACGGAGAGCGATTTAATAGTGTAGGGTTAAAATATTTAGCTGGCCAGAGGAAGCCTGGGCTAAGAAGGGGGTGAGTAGGACTTGTCACGTGATGGTGGTTAGAGGTTAGGGTAAAGAAAAGGGATAGAAGGATAGGAGATAGCAAGCACCAAGAATGGACAAGAATGCTCATGGTTGACTGAGGTTACAGAGCGACTGGGGGCAGCGGAGATTGTGTAGAGGACTGCATAAGGAGCATGTAGAGGGTTCAAATAGCACAAATTGGTAGGTAGAGAGATTAGCTCAGAGTTTGGATAGCGGATTTGGTTCCTATTCCATTACAGCTATAGGGAAGGCGTTTAGTTCTGTATGTGCGTTTTGCAAAATCCAGGTACGTTTAGCGAGTATGAAATCAGCATACCCCAGTATGCTAAATACATAGACTGAAGCTACAAACTTTTAGCTTAAGCGGTAAAGTGATGCAAGCTCCTGAAAAAAGCACGTCGATTAAAATCAAAGCACCACCGCATTTTGGGTCTTCGACTTCTTTTGGTTTCTGGTGCCTCTGTTGAATAGCTTACAAATAGCAAATGCAGCAAAGATTATGCATGGATTCACTAAAGGGGCAGCTCAAAGGCATAATGCAGGCCCTTGCGAAGTAGAGAGGACGAAGTAGAGAGGCCGCAATGCCTCAGAGGACGCTCATTCAGCCCAAAAACATTGAATATTTGAGATATAGGTGAATCGAGGGCCTTAATGACATCTTGCAGGCGGCGTGGGGGGGACTTCATTTTGTATTACTTTATTGGGGCTGCCGAATTATGTTCTTTTTTTAAATCTGTTTTTAGGACAAGACATGAAAGTTCCTCATGTGATTTACAAAATACACGAGGTGAAACACTTTAGTTCTTTAGACCCAGTCACAGGGCCTGTGATGCAACTGGGCCCACATGGGCAGTTCCAGCTCCCACTGTCTGACTTTGCGTTGCCCTTTTCACAGGGATATCATCACTGTACGTGTTATCTCTGACGCAACTGTTCCCACAGGCAAGCACTGCATTCAGTTAACTCTTGCTTTTAACTGGGAGCAAATGGAAACTGATTAATGTTACACTGATTATTGCTTCATAATAAAAAAAAACTCAATTAATCGGAGCGCTTGTTCTTTGCGCTTTTTTTGAGGTACATAAACGATCGTTAAGTGGTCATCCCTGGATAATGCTCGCACTTTTTTGTCACATTTTTGTCACTTTTAAATGTGACAAAAAAGTGCAGTTTTACTAATCTGCTGGTTTCGCTGTATCCATGTGCGGGCCACTTTGAGAGTAAATTAATAGCCATAACCAAAATGTGGTCAAATGGGTTTGAGAATTCAGTTCAACAATATCCCAAGTTAAGCCAAGTCTGTATCTAGAATCGGAGAAAAAACACACACATTCCTTCCCCCCACCCACCACCACCCACACAAATAAATGAGCACAGCCCAGCCGCAGAAGTGAGAAGAGTTCGCATATAAAGTACTGGTACAGCATTCCTGTTTCGAAGGGCCGATACTGAAAAAAGTAACACTGGCAATGCATGCGCTGTTAAACAGCAGAGAAGAGCAGGTACTTTGATGATAAATAAAAGGGGCTATCGTACGACAGCACAATCCAAGTCAAAATGCATTCCCATCGGGGACTGCCCCAGTGAAAGGTATTTCTTTTAACATTTAGGAACAAACATGAATGTGCATCAAAAGCAAGATAACGCACTAAATGTCAAAGCGACGGCAAATGCGACCTAAGTCCCGACCTGTGTGCCCCAACAGGTTGTAGGCGCTATAAGAGTGCACCCAGCTGGAGCTGCTCCGCAGCCGGTGCCTCGTGCACTCCGCAACCAATCTGGGTCTCAGAAGCCGAGCAGATGGCACCCTCCGTGAGTTTGAAAGACAAATTGAGGGGAAGCGCCAGACAATCAACACTTTGACTACTGTAAATAAATATGGAGGCGAGACGCTCTTTTTTTATTTCAGAAATACAGGTGATGGGCAGGACATAAAGAGGCGCACGTTCGGCAAGCACTTGTGAATTACTCAGCTCTCAGCAGAACATGACCGGTCCGAATGCGTTATTCTACACCTAAATCGAGCTCTAGATCGACATGGTAAAGATGAAGGGCGCAGTCAGTTCTGCAGGTACACAACGGGGCAATGCAAGGTTCCAAAAGTAAATCTTTAAAAATACACGCACGTGAACGTCGCCTTGATAGACGTCTACATAAGGCTGCTGGGTGCTTCAAATAAGTTTGGCCGGAGCCGTCTCTCTTTCTAAATATTAGTTTTTCATCCCAGCTGAGAGAACTGCACAGACCACTTGCCGTCTCACGAGCCGCTGCCCTGCGCAGTGGCGGTCTGTCCTGCGCTGCAAGGTTCATGGCAGCTTGGGAACACTTGTTCGGATCACGCCGACCGACGGAGCCCCCTCACCGCCCCCAAATTCACAAACACAGGGCGACACCTACCTTAAGTGGGGGCCGGGGCCCCCCGCTTCTACGGACCGACATTTTGGTGGCTCCCGGCGCGCTGTACACAAACGAGAGGCCCGGGGTGGCGAGAGCTACCAGCGGGGACAGGCACTGGCCCGCCGGCTCCCTCCGCTACTCCCTCGGTCTGGCTGCATCACCCCCCGGCGGCCCCTGACAGCTCCTGCCGGACATCAACGAAGTTTCTCCTCAGCGGTCGCCTCCATCCACTATGGAAGGGGGGAGCAGCGCTAACATCGGAGCGCCCTGAAGGCAGTATCACCTGCTACCCCTAACGACACTTGTAAAGCAACATATTACACCGTGATTAAAAGCCAAGAAATGCTGAGCATTTAACAGAATGCTCGCGATGGGCGTTTTCATGCAACGTTTTTCACCGGAACCCCCATTTGGGACAGTTGGTTGGTGCCAACCGTAGCTTCAATCACAGAGGAGTTTAGTATGCCCCAAGGCTCGTGTGACTTGGACAGCAGGACTTTGTACGAGTTACGGAGCTACAATAATCCTTATTTGAAAGATTTAATCACACGTTGATTGTGAGCACAAGTAGGGACCGAAAAACGGCACAAACAGGGGTGCAGGAGCACTAAAAACAGCACAAACGGGGGCAGAGGCAGAGGCAGAGGCTCGAGGCTCGAGGCTCACCTTCACTGCGGGGAAAGAAAATGGCGGCTGCAGGCTTCCGATTTTTTTCAGATTCGGGGGCGTGGTTTTGCTGTTTTGAGTGACAGACGACGTCACTGTCTAAAGAACAGCAAAACTTACGCCCCCAAATCCGAAAAAGACGGAGCCTATTCGGAGGGACGGCTCTCTCCTCTAATGGCTGGCCTCCATTTAGGAAGCCAGCCAATAGGAGAGAGCCAAAAGCAGAGGCGGGACTAATAGTCCCACTAAGCAACATAAAATCTCGGACTTTCGGTTCTGCCTTCGGCAGACCGGATATTACCTCGACCTAAAAAGGGGTGAGTAAGCACCCCAAATACTTCATTTCTGCCGACTTAAAACTGGCAATTCCACCACCATGGTCAGCTCGCATGTACTGCCAGCTGCTTTTCCCTGACCGTGACCCCGGCGGTCTGCGGTGTGCTGGCGGTATTGCCGGGTCAGCCTCGGTCTTTCCAAATGCAATCCTCCCAAATCGTAATATGGCGGTTGGACTGCTGAGCTCGCAGCGCTGGGATCACGGATACAGCAGGACTCGGACCACCATACTCGTAATAAGATCCTTAATGCAGATTTTTGGAGGTGCCGCCAAATACTTTGATTGAAATGATAGTAACAGCATTGTATATCAGTCTTGCCTGGAGCGCACACCCCCCTTGCTATTTAGGTGTACAACTTTAACACACCCCGCAGTATATATATATATATATATATATATATATATATGAGGGCAACCACCGGAAAGCGTTGGCAGGCATTCGTACCTCCATCAACTTTTGGAGGACTCTCCCTCTGTCTCCCATGTGTAAAATTGCACAGGCCAAAATGGTCATGGTCCAACGCCACTTATATCATTTTGCAAATATCCCAATCATTCCCCCACTCGTTCTTCCAAGAACTATACACACATATATTTACACTTATATGGGGGAATGGACACAGACGAGTTGCCCTGGCTAAAATGCAGCTACCTATAGATCAGGGAGGACTTGGAGCTCCGTCATTTGAAGCATATTTTCTTGCGGCCGAGCTCAAGTGGCTATCACGCTGGACAGCAGGATGCACACTGGAAGAGATAGCCACAGATGCAGGACCGCTACTCATGTCAATGATGTGACGCATGCTCCAACCTGGTCCCTACCCAACAGCGACCCTCTCCCTACAAGCGAGAATGGCTTGGTCTAGTATGTTCCCCGTCCATCCACTATCCCGAGCAACCCCACCATAAATCCCCCTCCTGCCCCCTAGGCCTACCTAACGGTCAACATTAAACCACACGCACCTTTCAAATCTGGACTGACCACTCATTCCTAGAGGTCGGTTCCCTCTTCACAAACAGACAGCTTGCTCCCTTCTATGATATTGTAGAGGAGTATGGACTTCCTCAAGGACAATTCCTTTTGCACAGGCAATTGGTCTCAAACTGCCGTCGCAACTGGCATATAACTGAAGGTGAACCAGTGACACACCCGGTCATCCATGCTGTATTACAAATGGGTCCTGGATGCCACATAGTCACTTGGATATATATATCTATACGTGAGCCCACAGCTATATCACTAACCCCCATGCCACCAGTAGGAAGAAGAGTTCCAAAGACCGCTGCATGACAAGGAATGGAAACAAGCATTGGAGTTGTAATGCCCGTATTAAAAATATACAATTTTACATATTACACTGAGTTTATTTAACACCTGAACGACTCCAATGCTACTACCCAAACACACAGTTCACATGCCCCAGATGCCAACCCCCCATTACAACATTTCTCCATATGTTTTTAAGCTGCCCTGCGCTGCAACCATATTGGAGCACAATTCACAGCACAATAAGAGAAACAACAGGGCTCACCAACATAAATACATGAGACGCTTGTGCCCTTGGTATTGTCCGGGGCTATAAACATCACAGAGTTCAGATGTGATTTGCATCCCTAGCCCTTCTCTTAGCAAAACACGGAATCGCCATGCACTGGTGCGCACCAGCGGGACCCCCGTTGTCGGCTTGGATAGGGGCGGTCAGAAAATGGGGAGCATCCAAAGAAGACGCACTCCAATGCGAAGAGGCTCAGCGAACATGCAAACGACACATCTCCATGCATAGAGCAGCACTCCAAGATTTCAAACGTATCACCACAAGCACTTCAACCTCCCTGCTATCACCACATGCATCTCAAATGCCAACTGATCCCTCCAATCTATGACCACACATAGCACCCTCTCCCACCTGGCCACACATAAAGGTTAGCTAGAGCATCATCCTACATAGGCCCAGGCATAGGATATGTGAGCTACACCCGTTTCCCCTAAGAATACAAACACACTGAAGTCGTATCCACTCGCCCAGCTCCACCATCTATATCATCCTCGCTTGTGCCTCTCATCCAGCGTACCCACAGTTTATACTCAATTGCCCAAGTTCATTACGAGTTAATCACCCCATATATCTTGCATTCATCATACAATTCCATATGTAAGGTCAATATGATAACACAGACAGGGACTAACAACAGAGCACGACTAATGTAATTGCAGCCTCCCAAGCACCACAAGGCTCGATAGTAGCATAGTACTCCTCACACCGAAGATACCACTATTAGAAATCCATAACATGCATTTCTTTATGAGATTTTTCTGTGTGATGATGCAGTATCACTTGTTTTATTAATTTGCTCCCTTAATGTAAACAATGAAAATCAAAAAAAAGTTTAATTAAAAATACAGCATTGTGTATCTGTGTGTGGGTATATTTTTAGAATGGTTTGAATGGCTCGCTCAAAGTCTGTGATTATTTTTTGGTGATAGAAGTTATTTGTTTCATGTTGTATATGCCTTAAGTGATTGTAGTAAGTGCTGCTTTGTTTTTTTTGGTAGTAGGGCATAAATAAAAGGGATTTTTGTGTTTTGATATTCACCATGTATGGTGTATATCTGAGTGAATGGTTTGGGGCACAGTTTGAAGATCACATCCATCAACCAGGTTTGATATTGGCTACATTTCATTAAATTGTTTGCTGTAGAGAAGATTAGAAATAGTTTCTCATTATATAGGTTTTCATGTGAAAGGAAAGGTTCCTAATTATGTGTAATTGTTAAATGTTCAGGCATGTCTATGTCTTGGTATCTTCTAGAGGCAGGTGTGGTACCACTGGTGGGATTATTAGTTTATGCAATTAAACATTTTAAAGAAGGGATAGGTGGTAGTTTCCCTGGTATGTGTTTGGGGACTCTAGGTATAACTTGCAATATTTCTCTTACTCTTACTTCTATTTCTTTCACATTTGAAGGGTGGTTGTGCTCTCTTACATGAATTACAACATCATCTTTTGTAGATGCCCTCCCATAGCATGCATTCAAATAATATATAGTACATTTCCAGTTTATAGCTTCTGATGATGCAACTTCTTGGCAGTAGGTGTAGCCCATGTGATTAAAAGCTGTTTTCTTTTCTGTGAAGTGATACATTTTGTGGTCCTTGTTCTTGTGTCTGTAAGTAGTGAAATTGTAAAAATATAAAATATGTTTTAACATTTAATCGCAATCACTTCTATTTTGTATGCTTTCATGTATGCGCTGTTGACATGTTTTGAGCGGTTTTGCAGCTTTTCCGTTGTGGGGTATTTTAATGTGAAGCAGGTGCTTTCTCTTCTGTTGAATGAAAAAAAAATGTTACATTTTAAATGGTACTTTGTTGATAGTTTGTAGAGCTTGAGGTCGTAAGGTTTATTTTTGTTCGCTATAAGAGTGAGTTCAAAATTTGTTATTTATGTATATTTACTTTCTTATATCTTTTTGCTGGTTTGCAGTTATCGGTATTAAATCTGTAGATTTGTTCTTTTAAGAAGTCTATGTAAAAGGATAACATTTGGACAGTATGTTAATATTTATTTGCTGTTTTAAATCTTTATTTTTCATAATATTTATGTTTTAGATTCAATATAAGTATTACTTAGTAATGTAGGTGTTCAGATCTATTTTGTTATTCTTAATGGTTTGTTGAGAGAATCAGGATGTTTCCTTTTCTTGCAGTGTTTGTCATTTTTAAGTATTCAGGGCCTGATTAGGATGATTAGCATGGCTAAGTATTTAGGGGCTGTTTAGGATGGCAGGCGGACTTACGTCCGACCGCCATCCCTACGGGAACGAGACCGCCCGACTTGGTGTTGGTGGTCCCATCATAAGAATTGAATGCGACCGCCTTCAAGGCATTAACGTGTATTCTTTGTATTGCGGGGTGTGGTGCGGGCTGCAGCACCCGCCGCAGTACAAAAGAATGCACATTTTACATATCCATGCAGTATGTGGCAGGCACCCTGCGGTGCCTGCCACATGGTGCAGGGATAGTTAGGGGGCCACCTAAGGGTCCCCCCAGGGGCCATGTCATAGGTCCAGAGAGTAAGGAGGCCCGCTATGGGCCCCCAAAGTCTTTTTCCATCAGCCATTTCATTGCGGGTTAACCGTCATGAAATGGCCGGCAGAAAGAGACATTGTAATCCCTACGGCGGTGCCTTAGCACTGTTGTAGGGATACAACTCCCTCCGACACACCAACGGGCACCTTAAGCCAATCGGATACGTGGCCAGACAACCGCCCCCGCTGTCCTAATATGGCGGCTGGTAAACGCTATTACGATGAGGGTGGGACCACCACCGATGGGCTGTCGGTGGCGGTACCCCCGTCATCGTAATCAGGCCCTTAGTTGTTTAATTAGTGTGCCTTTTCTAATGTTGATTTAATTGTTTTTTATTTATTTTATTGGTTAAAGTTGTTTATAATTTTACTTTATTGGTTGGTTTAGTGTAGTTGTCATTTTATTTTATAAGTTGAGTCCTTCTATGGCATACACTAATTTAGGTTTTCCTTTTTATGTAGAATATATAATTTGATATTTTCGGTTATAAATTTATATATGTGTATATATATGTGTGTATATATATATATATATATATATATATATATATATATGTATATATATATATATATATATATTGGTGTTTCAATGTTTGTAGTCAATGTAAATTTAGTTTTTTTTCATTGTAAATATTTTAGATATATCATTTTTTTATAAATGTAAATATTTGGATAACAAGTTTTGTGTGTATTTAAAGTAATTGTATAAAGTGTTTTTAAAAATCTTTTTATGGGGGGCGTGGCTACCGGCCGGAGAAAATGGCTGCCTAGTCTGAGAGCTCCGGGGACGTAGCAGCCCTAACGCTAAAATCCGCACAATAATCCGGTGAATTGGAGTATACCGAGAGGTTCCCCTGACGTCGGAACTCAAGTGGCGCACATTGGTTCTTCCCAGCTTCCAAACCGATGCCGACATCTGCAGATATCGCCGCCTGACTGCGCGAGGCCTAGCAGGGCCTGGAGGACCGGGGACTAAAGTTGATAAAGCGGCCGGCGGCGGACACACGGGCATCTGTACATTCTGAACGGCGATCCCGCCGCCTTTGTTGCCCCCTGTGGTGACCTCCCCTGTCGGCGGGGACCTTGCTGCATGTAACGGACCCCCCCCTGGTACTATTGATGTGACCGGCACAGGCTTCTGACTCCGGCGCGAGCTCCGGGACGGCGGAGGAGGCGGGCCTGGACGGCGAGCGGTGATATTTCTGGTCTACCTTGTCTTCCCTGTCCCCCACCATACGGTCTGTGGTAGCAGGCTGGCTCCTCGACGATACGCCCTTTTCAGCTCTGGGTTGCACTAATGCCCAGTCCCAGGGGCATGCTAGATCCACGAGTGGCCTGACGGGATCAGAATATTCCTTGTGCTGCGAGCCTCCCAACCCGGCCTTTGAACACAAGTGAACCTAGGGTTGGTTTGCAGGGAGCATCGGAGTTTGGGGGTGCACCCATCACATGCTTCGCTTTTGTCCAGAGTTGCTCTACCACCCGGAGGCTTGAGACTGAAGTCGGCCCCGGGGGTTGGCAGCCTGCGGGACCCATCGATTGCACAGTTATAAAGGAGGTCTCTACTCCACTGCCTGTCCGGCCTCCCCCCCCCCCCCCCCCTCACCCCCTGACCACCAACTCACGCTGCTGCGAACCTTTTTGCCTCCACTCAACTACAAACCCTGGATACCAGAACGCTGGGAGCGAACAGTTTGGGAACATAATAACGGCTTAACTGGTGGATCCACCCCGTTCACACCTGCTGTTCGCCCTACAATCCAAGGTAAAATGGCGGGCAGAGGGCCCAGAAATCAGACTGTCCAGGCCAAATTAGACAAGTATGCTTATGAGAAAGGATCTCATACAACACCACCTCATGGCAAAACGCAGGAGGGCGACGGAGGGAAGAAGCTGACACTGGACGACATCATGAAGGCACTTGCAAATGTCCAGACGACGGTCAGAACGATCTCCACGGACGTCTCCCTGCTGCGGGCGGACCTCCGCAAAATGGCGGATAGAGTGAAAGACGTGGAGATAGTGGCAAAATCCCTGGTTCAGGACACATCAGACCTCCAAGTGTCGATGGCCTGCCTGGAAAAGGACAATAAAATGCTAACTGACAAACTGGACGACCAAGAAGGGCGCACAAGACGGAACAACGTCAGAATTATAGGCATTCCGGAGACAGAAGGAACCCAGGCAATGGACCTATATGTGGAAGAACTGATAAAAACCAGGTTACAGCCTAAGGGACTTTCACACATCTTCTCGGTCAATCACGCTCATAGAGTTCCTGGGGTAAGGCCGAAGCCGGGGGCGCCCCCGAGACCAGTACTGGCACGCCTTTTCAACTTTAGAGAGCGCAACACAATTCTACAAGCGGCAAGGATCTCCCCCCCTATCCGGATATTAAACTCAACCCTCTCCTTCTTCCCGGATTACACGGCAGCCGTTTCAAGGAGGGGTCGCAGCTTCTTCAAAGTTAAAAAACTGCTACGGGTGCAAGAGTTGCCATATTCCATGCTCTTTCCTGCAAAGCTAAGGGTGGTGGCTGAAGGGCAGACATGGTTCTTCGACTCGCCGGAGGCGACACACGAATGGCTGGAGGGCTGGCGTCCAGTGAACAAACCGGACCGTAGACCGAGACCGCACCGCCGCCGGGAGGGGGAGGACTCCCCAGAAGACATGGGCTCCGGCAGTCAGGAGCCCCACCACGAATTACCTCCTGAAGAAGAATAGGGTCGGCCGTATTGCGAACAATCAACCATAATTGATGATGCGGCACTAGGGACATTAACATTCGAGCTGACTTGAAGCTTTGGACTGGGGGGGGCCTGAGGGACTCCAAAAGGCTGCTGCCTCGTAGGACTCTTCCCCCGACACGCAAGTATTGCAGCTCTGGGAGGGAAAATAAAGCACTCTGCAAAGTTGGGGTGGCGGGCAGTTGTAGGTTCGCCGAGCAGGGAGGCAGGGAGGGTGGGTGGGACTCGGGATGGGAAGGTAACTGATGCGCTAAATTCTGCTGACTTTGTTACGTATATGATTGTTTCTTTTTGTTTTGTTAAACGCAATCTGGATGCGACAGCACTGTGGGACGATACTTTAGCTTTGCGGGCCAAATGCAATTCTAGATACTTGATACACCTCACTGTAGATGATGGCTGAAACTGCCTCGCCGGGGCTACAGGCTCAACGGACAACCCTCACTCTACTTACCTGGAATGTTCGAGGCTTAGGAGACAAAGTGAAGAGAGGCCTGGTATTGCAATACTTGAAACGTTGTGGCCCTGCGGTGGTCTTTTTGCAAGAGACGCACCTGGTTGGGTCAGCGGTTCGAGCTATGGACAGATGGGGATACCAGATGTTAGCCCATGCAGACTTTTCCTCGGGCTCCAGAGGTACGGGGATTCTTATTAGGAAAAACTTCCCACTGGTGGTGCAGCAAACACGAGTTGACGAACAAGGCCGCTTTGTGGCGCTGACCTGTCAGTGGGAAGGGCAATTATTCAATTTGGTCTCTGTCTATATACCACCTGCACTCCATGCACAAGCCCATTCCGCCTTTACGGCATTTCTATTGACACTGCCGGAGGCGACACTCCTGATGGGGGGCGACTTCAACGACATTCTTGATGGCACATAGGACAGATTCCCTGTTAGGCTGGAGACGCAGGGTGGGCGACGTCTTCTTGGTCTAGTAGACGCCCTGGGACTTACAGACATCTGGAGATTCAAGCACCCGAATGAAACACGATACACCTTCTACTCAGCAGTGCATAAATGTCTCACACGCATTGATTGTTTTCTGGTATCCGCAGACGCCCTGCAGGGTCACTATCCGTCCCAGGGGCATCTCGGACCACTCCCCAATACTGTATAAATATACCCATCCCCAGGTCTGCAGAAGACGAATGTTCCCGGTGCATGCTGGCTTCCTCCAGATGGCACCCATTCAGTTGACCCTCACACGTACCACTAAACACTTTTTCCAAGAAAACCAGGGTTTGGTGGACTCACCCAGTATGCTCTAGGAGGCGTATAAAGTGGTCCTCCGGGGACAGGCAATGGCTGCCATCCTGGGTCACAAACGGGAAAGTCGGTGGAGTTGGACAGTCTTGAAGCTGAACTGGCCGTGGGAAGCCTACCCTTCTCCGGGAACCGCCCGTACGGTTCGCTTAAAACAAGCGGAAGTTTTGGCCCGCCAAAGAGAAATGGCGCAAAGCAAGATACAAGCTACTAGGCATAGGGTGTACGAGCTGGGAGATAAGGCAGGGAAAATGTTAGCCTGGCTGGATAGGAAAGAAAGAGCGCATAAAGTCATTGCGCAACTGACATCACCTGCAGGCTCCCCGGTCTCTGATCCTGATAGTATAGTCAATCTCCTAGCCGACCATTATGAACAAATTTATGCTCCCCGGGCAACCTATACGGTTGCAGAGGCATATGGATATATTAAGGATCTATCAATACCTAAGCTCTCCCCGGAGGCAGCGCTTCTGTTGGAGGCAGACATTACCACTGATGAGGTGCAGACAGCTACCTACGCATTAGCGTTCGGCAAGGCGCTGGGGCCAAATGGGCTCCCAGTTGAAATGCACAAGAGATTGGTGCAAACTACAGCCCCCTTCTTCCTAAGTATGTTATCCGACAGCCTTGAGATAGGGGAGCTGCCGCGGGACCAGCGACTAGCCACGATTGTCGCGATCCACAAGCCTGGTAGACCTAAGACAGATTGTGCCTCCTACCGTCCAATCTCCCTCATCAACGCGGAGCCTAAGATACTCGCCAAATTGCTGGCGTTGCGACTTACTCCTCACCTCGCAACGCTAGTTAATCCGGATCAATCTGGCTTCATGCCACATCGGAGCACAGCCCTCAACCTCCGTCGGCTTCATGCGGTCCTGGCACGTGCACCTTACCTTAAAGAACCTGCTGTCATCCTTTCGCTTGACGCTACTATGGCGTTCGACAGAGTCGAATGGCCCTATTTATTTGCAGTGCTCCAACATATGGGATTTGGTCCCAAATTTTGCGCCTGGGTTCGTTTGCTATACACTAAACCCCTAGCGCATGTTGTCACAAATGGGCACATCTCACGAGACTTCCCGCTTGGCCGAGGCACGAGACAGGGATGCCCACTGTCTCCGTTGCTCTTCGCATTGATCTTGGAACCACTTGCGATCTGGATCAGGTGGGAACCCTACATCAAGGGGCTCCGATGGACTGATGTGTGGGAGGATCGTATATCCCTATACGCAGACGATATCCTCCTGTATCTTACGTCCCCCAAAAAAATCTATTCTCGAATTGCTAAATGTGTGCGAGAAGTTCGGTAGAGTGTCAGGTTATATGATTAACTGCACTAAGTCAATACTGTTTGTCCTTGCTGGCCCCTCGCCTGTTCTGCCCCTGAGCTGCCCCCTGAGGGCTACCACAACAGCATTTAAATATCTGGGTATCTTTATAACGTCAGACCCTGACGAATTTTATAGCCTATATCTCAGCCCCCTTCTGGAGCGGTTCAAGCGCGACGTAAAGGTGTGGCAAACTCTCCCTCTCACACTTTTGGGCATGGCAGCGCTGTATAAAATGATGGCGCTCCCCCGCTTCCTATACGTGCTTGAAAATACCCCGTCAATGGTCCCTGCACAATATTTCAAAACTGTCGCTGCAACAGTATCCCATCTACTCTGGGGCGGGAAGCCTCCTCGAATCGCGCAAGATAAGTTAACTTGAACCTGGTACGATGGGGGGATAGCACTTCCAAATATAGAATGTGAGAAGTTGGCCTGGTATATGATGTCCACAGTTCTATGGGCACCCTGTATCAGTCCAAACATTCCCTTATGGTGGTCGTTGTAAGTCAACCTTATAGACAAGCTATCCTAGGGGTAGCATGGACTAAGCAGCCTTAAAGGCTTAACTCAAAAGGACATGTGAAGCCAGCTGTTTTACCATATGCAATCCTGTAATACCAAATGAAAGGATACCACACAAGTTATATATTATAAAAATATATGTATTTATTCTCAGAATAATCCCCACTACTCTTTATGAGCAATGAAGCACAAGCTTTTAAACAAAGGCACAATATAACACATACAAGTTGCACGTTTTTGGATGAGGCCGGTGGCCACTCAAACCATATATCAAAAAAGTGGTATAACAATCACTAATCGATATGGGGTAAGGCCTAGGGCCTTGGGAATCGCTGGGACTACACTGGACTAACCACAGTTAGGACGGGAGTAGCCCGCGGGATTCTGGTGCAGTGCAGAAAGCGCACGCATGCACCAATGTAAAGTCAATGGTGCGTAAAAGTTATCGTTTCACAGATTAAAGAGTCTTCCGACTGGACTAGGACTACCAAACTTTAGAGTTAGGCACTAGAGGTGTGTACCAGTGTAAGAACACCGGCGCTAGTAAGTTACCTCACCCACAGGAAGCGGGTGCGTAGGTGCCAAAGTGTGTCGGGTTTCGTCACGCAGTTCGATGGTGCCTGAAGATGAAGATGCTGCAGGCTTCCAGAAGACAAGTGTCCGGTGCGATCCAAGGGTGGATCGAAGCTGAAGGGTACCTGAAAGCAGAGGGGACAGAGTCTGGGTCACTGGGCAGTGACCAGGAAGGAACCAAGAAGGAACGAGGCAATGTCGGGCGCAATCAGGTCGATGTCGGGTGCCTTGTCTCCGCTGCCACGTGGACTCTGGGGCACCGAGGATGTCCTGGAGTGAATCACGAGCTGTCCCACGAAGGCTCTCGCTGTTGGCGGTGTCGACTTCACGATCGGAGTCAACAAGCCTTGGCAAAGGCAACCCACGCAGGAATCGAAGATGGCTTAATACTCGGACCAGCAAGGTCTGAGCGGGTGCTCCTTTTCAATCCAATCCAAAAATTCTTTATTTCGGCCATTTAGGCCATAAAAGATGCATAAAAACATACATAAAAACATTATTAAATAACACCAAATTAAGACTTGCTTAATAAATAAAAACATGCATAGAAACTTTTTAGTTATACCATAAATTTAAGACATAAGACATACTTGGAAAGGATATATAAGGGAACAACCACTGCCCGTAGAGTTAGTAAAAAAATTCAATGGCATTTGAGTTAAATTGGCAATAAATCCTGTGATAATCATACTTTAAGTAGTTTGCTCCTAATGTGCCACATGGCCATTAAAAATTTAGCAACTGCGAATACAATATGAGGGGAGGAGTCCGTTTTCAGTATTCTGAGCGAGTTCACATAGCTCCTTACGCCCAGATTCCTACACAGAGGCACTAGCCAATGTTTCCTTGGTCTCTCGTAGGCTGGGCAAAAGAAGAGAACATGAGATTCCTCCTCCTCACAGTTGCTACAACCGGGGCATATTTTATCCCCCCCATTGGCCCACTTGCACATGAAGGATTTAATAGGTAAAGTGCCAAACCTCCATTGGATAAATAGCTTTCTTGCCAGAATCGGGAAGATGATGTCCATAAAACTTTCGAAGTAATAAGAATTTTTCGAATCCAGGAAACGTTCAGTTAAAATCCCAATGCGGGGTGCAAGCATAAGGGAGGCAAGACTTTTTTCCCTATGAAGTTCTACAAGTCTTTTCCGGGAAACTCTTTGGCAACCCAACTCAGGAGCCTCCCACAACTCTTGGAGATTCAACCGAAACAATTCCTGCTTTACAGAGGATAGCCATGGAATTTTTCCATTGTGATTTAAATTCATAACATGGAGAAGATCTTGCCTATAATGTTTGAGCTCGTTAGTAGACCAAAGCCTATGCCAAAATCTTAATGGTTTTAACTCAAGGTCGTCCGATATGGGAGGTAGACCCGTATCTAGTCGTAGAGGAAGCAAAGGTGTACCACGCGGAAGGACCAAAAGGCGTCTCAAGAAGTTATTTTCAACACTAGACAACTCTTTTCCAGCTTTGAATCCCCACAGCTCGCTGCCATATAGTGCGGCCGACTTGGCTTGTGTTTTGTACATTTCAACTGCAGGGGCTATAGGTTTGTAGGTAGAAGTGTTTGTAACCTTCAAAATTGCCCCGTACAGTTGTGACAGCCTTTATTTCACAAGGTTTTTTATTGAGAGAGATTGGCATGATATGAACAGTACATACAAGAGCAGATAGAATTTCGCGGAATAAGTACAAATGAAATCGACAAGCGAAGAATAACATAAGAGGGGGGGGAGAAAAACAAGAAAATAAAACATCCTATCAGTACAACACTAGAGGCTTATTGCAGTAAGCGAACTATATCAGATATACAGCACAGTAGGGTGTATTACGTCCAACCTGTAACCCTTGAGAAGTTGATTGGGGAGGCAGAGTTTGGGCATTTCACGGGGGCTTGAAGAGATCAAAATGAGAGTCAAGCGAGGACCATAGTTTCCTATGTTGTGGACGCCAGGGGTTAGAAGCAAGGGTAATGTTATCGGCACCCCTGAGATTTGAAACCCAGTTTAGCCAGTCGGGGAAGGAGGCTTTGGCTGTGTTTTTCCAGTTGGTCGTTATGATTTTAACCGCCGCTGTCAGTAGTAGATCAAGTAGGGCTTTGTCATTTTCATCTAAAGTGACAGCTTTGGAGGAACCCATAACTATAGTAGCAAATTCTCTCGGGAGAGAAATGTGTAGTGTTTCGTTAATGAATTCAAAAATTCTGTCCCAGTAGGTGGTAACTCGGGGGCATTTAAATATTAGGTGTTCAAGGTCTCCTCCTGATTCCGAGCAGTTCCAGCAGGAGTCAGTATCCTTGATGTTGTGAAGGAAGAGTCTTCTAGGGGTCCAAAAGGCTTTGTGTAGGAGCCAGAATTTAGTTTGGGACAGGGTCGGACTAATTTTGTGTCTTGTGGTTGACAGCCTTAACCGTTAACTTGATATCTGTGGATCCCAGGATAAATTCTCATGCAACAATACGCCCAAATACTCTCCAAAGTTACTGAGCTCAGTGTGGGGTTAGGTCTTGTCTTAGGGGGGGGGGGTTAAATATCATGAATTTGGTCTTCCCTGTATTGATCTCCAGACCATACTGTCTACAGAAAAGACCAAATCCGTCCAGGATCCGCTGTATACCCATTGGGGATTTGGAGAGCAAGAGGGTGTCGTCGGCAAACATGATAGCCGGCACCCTTCTGCCCGCCAAAAAAGGGGCATCATTGTCCCTGACCTTACTTAAGTGGGTCAGGACGTTGTTAACGTAAAGGCAAAACAGTGTTGGCGCCAAAACGCAACCCTGCCTTACCCCCCTTAGGACAGGGAACCTCTTGGATAAAACTCCTCCCCTCCCGCACCGAACTTGAGCAAAATTGCCCTCATGGAGTCTAATTATGGCCTGTAGGAGATGGGTGGGGACTCCCATCTCATTCAAAACCTCCCAAGTTTTTTCCGGGGCACCAGGTCAAATGCTGACTTCAGGTCCACGAACACCATGTACAGCCTTCCACCCTCAATCCTCACTGATTTCCAATAGAGGAGCAGGAGGCGGAAGATCTGGTCCATAGTGGACGTGTTTTTCCTAAAGCCAGCCTGGAGGGGGCTTAGAATGTCATTGTCCTCCATCCAGTCCAGGAGGTGCTCCTTTTCAGGGGAGCTGGTGCCAGTCTGGAGCAACCAGACTAGCTGTGTAAATTCAAGGTTTCGTCGGTACTGGGGCCACTAGCCAAGGGGCAAGCGACCGGACCAACGCATCGAGCAGAAAGATGCAAAAGGGCCCCGCGCAGCACTCGTCGAGTGTGGAGGGGTGAGCTTCGGTTCACAAGCTGCTCGGGCTGGAGCTTCTCAGACTCCAATGCACAGCTTCGAGGGGGCCTCGGATGCTGCAGGTCAGCGCTTCGTTGTTTCTCCAAGATGGCCGCTCCCACGCTTCAGGTCGTATCCACGGGTCTCAGCTCTGCAGGGACTGTGGATCGGGCTGTTAGAAGGCAGGCACACTGGGTCTTGTCGATCTCTGTCGCTCGAGTTCCGGCGGGAACTGCAACAAAGCAAACGTCGAGGTGCTGAATGGTGCCTGTTTGCACAGGGTGGTCACTCCTTGACCACAAGGGAGATTCTTCAGTCTTCCACGTCGAGTGGGATGTCGAAGGGTCCAGAGTTTCGTTTCATAAGTTTCATTCAGGATAATCTGATGTGCATTGGCACTGCTCCCACCTATATTCCAAATCAGGGGGCTGGATTACCTGCTAGGTCCCTCCTATGGGTGGGACCCAGGAAGGGGGTGGTTACACCCCTTTCCTTTGTCCAGTTTGCCGCCAAGACTGAGGCTAGAGTGCCCCAGAGCCGGTTTGACTGAAATCTGCCCAGTGACACCTTGTGTGCCCCAGGCAGTGTCTAGTTTCTTCCAACCCTCCCTGCTACAATCCACTATCTTCTGTCTGGGGTGGTGTGACACCTTCCTGTGACAGGAAACCCTTTATCCAGGCGTCCTCTGCCAAGTTTCGGTCAGCAGCAGGAGGTCAGACATGTGTCTGTGGCAGCAGCATCCATTTTGTGATGCTGGGGCTCTGGTTAGGAATAACCGCATTTGCAGTAAGTAACCTGTCTTGTCCCTCTAGAAGGGTGGAATGCTACCCCCGTCGCCAGAATTGGCGAGGGGGTAGTATTCCAAAATGTATGACACCAAACACGACATGTTTTGATAAAGCCAAACCAAAGTTAGCATTAACCGCGAGGATTATAATGCACTTAAGAGTATATGGTATGGCAGTATCACTAGAACAGCTATAAGGAAATGGTTCCGAAAGCTGCAGACAGGCTCAGCTCATGCTAGAGCACCATCTCACATAAAACCAAGCACTCTGCCTCCAGGATTGTTAAGGCCTGCCATAGGAGTGACGTATAGGTATATATGTGTCCAGATATAGGTTTAGACAGGTATACTACATCTAAGCAAGGGGTGATTACACCACCTTGCCCCAGCTGTGTGAACAGCCAGTTGTGTCGATTTAAGTACCAGCCAGGGGTGGCAAAAGATATGCTGCAGCTCCTGGTAGGCCTTGGATGCACCTATGCCCTTGGTACCTATAGTGCACTGTATAGGGGCTGACAAGGTGTCCAGTACCAAATTGGTTATGTACCTAGAGTACATGTCTGTGAATTTAGAGAGAGAACAGCAGGCTGTGGGTCTGATTAGCAGGCCCACAGCCACATTAAGTCGAAAACCAGTGAAGCAAAAAGCAAAAATTGGGGTGACCATAGGATAGCAGACCCTACTCTCCTACATAGAACTATACTATTGGGCGGCACATCTAAAGCAGATTAATTTCTGGTTACACGCACCACAAACTGAGCCGGCATACTCTGCTGATAGACACTCTTTGGAAGGTAGGGGACTGCTAGGTAATCTTTACAGCCCTCGCCCGCCTCCAGGTTTGATAGGCCCGACACAGCACTCTGTACAGTTGTGGTACAGGGCCAACAGGCATCTCAAATGCTTGGGAACTATCACCCAAATGACACCGCTATGGGACTCAAGCAAGTTGGGCTTCCTCCGAAATAGTAAGGGATTCCAGGCCTGGGACACCATTGGTATTTCGGTGGTAGGTGATCGATGGAAGAAGAGTAAGGTGGTAGATTTTGCCCACCTACGAACACAATATGAGATGTCACAGACGGAGAAGTTTAGATACCTGTAAATTAAGCATGCGCTACAGTCGGTTATTCTGACGGGTACCGTCCTGGAGGAGTCGTCTCCTCTCGAAGATAGACTTCTAACCGAACACATGCAGGACAAGGCCACTTCCTTCACATATAGGAAGCTCATTAATAACCTCCCGGACGTGACGGCCACACTGAAGCAGAACTGGTCTGAGGAGGTGGGCCCCTTTGAAGACTCTGAATGGCAGGAGGCCCTCGCCGCGTGAGACCGCGATCCCCTCAAGATTGAAACTGGTCCAACTCAAAATACTGCACCGTACATACTACACTAGAACAATCCTACACAAGATAGGAAAAGCCACGCATAAATTCTGCCTACGTGACTGTGGGGAGGAGGGGACATTTTTCCACACCATCTGGGACTGCAGATTCAAAACGACATACTGGACAGCAGTGATGCGCACGATTTCTCAAACAATAGACATCTCCCTGCTACCGGAGCGTCTTCGCTGTTTGCTGAATGTGTGGGAACCTAATGACCTGAACCACCGGCAGCAGGACTGGGTAATGTTGGGCATGTTGATGGCAAAGCGCAACATCGCCAGGCTATGGGGATCGGCAGTACCACCGACGCTTCGTAATTGGTGAAGGGACATGGATGAGGCGATGGTGGCGGAGAAGGCTGTCTACATCCACCGTGGATGTCCAGAAAAATGGTGTAAAGTCCAGGGGGCCTGGAACACATTTAGGGGTAACATCTGAGAACCACCAGGTACCACTGGGGAGGGTGGGGAATCAGCCTAGTAGAACTTGGTCAGGATACACAGTTGAGGTGACGATATGTTTAAAATGTCATATTCAATATTTATGATCCAGAACTGACTGTAATTGTGAAATGCCCGCTAAAGTACTCATGTATCGATTGTAACAATTCTGTGCAGAACTGTCTCGTTTGCATTGTTATTATAAAATAAATTTAAAAAAAGAAAAAAAAATCTTTTTATTAATGAGTATGTAATTATTTTGGCGATAATATTGTAGTCTATATTGTGTGAACTGATATTTGTGACATACATGTTTATTTAACTTGTTGCGTGCGTCGGACAGCCCCCGGCCGTCCGAGGTCACAGTGGGCATGTGCGGAGGATGGCCGGGGCCGTCCAAAACACGCCCACTCATTAATTCCACAGCACAGCGGCGGAATTTGCGCCGCGGTCAAGGGGTTAACGGTAACAATTCTTTGTTTACGATATTTTTGTTTTCGATATATGTAGAAACTGATATTTCTAACAACAGTATTTGTGTTCTCAATATTTGTGGTTTTTCTAGTTAAGTATACCACCTCTTATTTTTGTTATTGATATTTTATTCCTAATATTTTTGTGATTCGATATTTTATGGATCAATATTATGTCAGTGATCCACTCTTCTGTTTCTCAGGCCTGGTAAGCCTCTTGATTTTGGAAAAGGGGGGTGGTGATGGACAGAGTTTCTGAATGATGCAGAATACTCTTACCAAGTCAAGAGATCATGGTTTTAATCCATCACCGTTTTTTAGCTCAATGCACCATCCCAGCTCAGAACCTGGCTATATGCAAATTAGTCTGTTCCTGTCCCAGTGCATGATGGGAACAGGGCAAACCAAACTACCAAGCCAATTCTTATACTGGGAAGGAAACAAGCTTCCGGGGACCGGTTTCTGGCATCACAGCCTTCTTCGGCCCGGCTTGCTTGAATCCTGATGGTGCAATGAGCAAGGGACTCACGTCTGAGCATACCCTCCCACACATAGTGTGGATATAACCGATTTTGGAAAAGGGGGGTGGTGATGGACAGAGTTTCTGAATGATGCAGAATACTCTTACCAAGTCAAGAGATCATGGTTTTAATCCATCACCGTTTTTTAGCTCAATGCACCATCCCAGCTCAGAACCTGGCTATATGCAAATTAGTCTGTTCCTGTCCCAGTGCATGATGGGAACAGGGCAAACCAAACTACCAAGCCAATTCTTATACTGGGAAGGAAACAAGCTTCCGGGGACCGGTTTCTGCCATTTCAGGCGTCTATGTGTGGGAGGGTATGCTCAGACGTGAGCCCCTTGCTCATTGCACCATTGCTCATTGCATATAGCCAGGTTCTGAGCTGGGATGGTGCATTGAGCTAAAAAACGGTGATGGATTAAAACCATGATCTCTTGACTTGGTAAGAGTATTCTGCATCATTCAGAAACTCTGTCCATCACCACCCCCCTTTTCCAAAATCGGTTTATCCACACTATGTGTGGGAGGGTATGCTCAGACGTGAGCCCCTTGCTCATTGCACCATCAGGATTCAAGCAAGCCGGGCCGAAGAAGGCTGTGATGCCAGAAACCGGTCCCCGGAAGCTTGTTTCCTTACCAGTATAAGAATTGGCTTGGTAGTTTGGTTTGCCCTGTTCCCATCATGCACTGGGACAGGAACAGACTAATTTGCATATAGCCAGGTTCTGAGCTGGGATGGTGCATTGAGCTAAAAAACGGTGATGGATTAAAACCATGATCTCTTGACTTGGTAAGAGTATTCTGCATCATTCAGAAACTCTGTCCATCACCACCCCCCTTTTCCAAAATCGGTTTATCCACACTATGTGTGGGAGGGTATGCTCAGACGTGAGCCCCTTGCTCATTGCACCATCAGGATTCAAGCAAGCCGGGCCGAAGAAGGCTGTGATGCCAGAAACCGGTCCCCGGAAGCTTGTTTCCTTACCAGTATAAGAATTGGCTTGGTAGTTTGGTTTGCCCTGTTCCCATCATGCATTGGGACAGGAACAGACTAATTTGCATATAGCCAGGTTCTGAGCTGGGATGGTGCATTGAGCTAAAAAACGGTGATGGATTAAAACCATGATCTCTTGACTTGGTAAGAGTATTCTGCATCATTCAGAAACTCTGTCCATCACCACCCCCCTTTTCCAAAACTGGTAAGCCTCTTGTACAGTTGTCTTGACATGTAGTCTGCTGGGTTGACAGACCCTGTTTGTAAATCACCTAGAACAAGTATTTCTGCGGCTTAATGGACTGTTGGAATATTGGAATCAGTGGTTTATAATGAGTTGAAATTAGGTCTTGATATAGGTAAAGATTAAAGTGACAACACCCCCAGAATGATGGTTGCCTCTTTTTAATGGGGATACCTCTTTTCAGTACTGGTAAGGACCCAGATAGCATACATCAGAGGTGCCTATTTGTTGCTGTACTGCTGCTGTAGAAGAACATTGCCAATCCTAATGGAGCTGACATGTGATGTCAGTTTATTCTTTTTCAATTGGCTCTAACACCATATTGAGCTGTATTCAAAGTGAAACATTCTTGGTTGCTTGGAATGTGAGTTCCTTATCTGGTCTCCATGACAAGTTCTATTGGTATTTAAACATCGTTATGATGCTTCCTATTTCATTTTTTTTAAAAGTTTAAGTTTATTAAAAATCAAAGAGAAAACACAATACAAAAGCATAAAACATAAAAGAAGAAACAGATAAAATGATAAATGAATGAGGTAAAACAATGTAAAAAAGATTATGATATTACAAATGACAAAAAAAAAAAATACCAAATGCAATCAAGGAAAATATATGCAAATAGAAACAACATAAGCATATCAATAATTGAAGAGCCAACAAGACTATGCAATATATCAAAAAACACTATTAAGAGAAACATTCAATGAATAATAATAAGGAGGAAAAAGGCAACGGTAAATCACGGAGGTTTTTGTACTTCAGCTGATCTAACATTGGAGGTAATGGCTGAGGGGGCAGATGAAGACAGATAATTTACCAAAGAAAGCCAGAGAAGGTCTCTTTTAATCGCTAGAGAGCTGGGGGTAACATAGTTGGTATCGAGAAGATGATGAAAGCAAACCGCATTCCACCATGCACGAAAAGTAACATTAGTAGCTTGTTTCCAATTAGTGGTGATTAGGTGAAATGCAATTGCTGGTAACAGATCTATAAGCAAATGATGGTGAGGAGATTGGGGGAGAGTAGGAGATAACGAACCCAGAAAAATGTGTATAGGTGAGAAGGGGATTTGAAAATGAAAGATTTTTTGGATTTGGAGCCAGACCAGTTTCCAAAATTGGAGTATAGGAGGACATTCGAATAGCATATGTTTCAAATCAGCAGATGGACAAGGGCAAGACCAACATGTAGAAGGAGTGTCTGAGGAGAAAGTGGAGAGAGTTAACGGGGTAAATAAAGTTCGATTGTAAATGAAATAAAGAGTTTGAGTAGTGTTAGCAGCTCTAGAGGTTTTATGAAGTTTAGACCAAATCTTATCCCAAAAAGGGACCGGCCATTCTTGTTGAAAATCACGTTCCCAAGCTAGTTTAGTCTTAGACTTAGGTCTATCTAATTAGAGGAAGAAAGACTTATTAAAGAAAGATGCAGAAGGAGAAGAATCCAATGCAGAAGAAATAGAACGATGAGTGAGAGGGATATCACTAGAATTTGGTAAGGATTGTAGGTATTGAGTAAAAACAGGTAGCAGCAAATTGTATTGAGTATGAGAACTAGATGGTAAGGAGAATCGCGATTGAAGTTCTTAAAAGGAAAGGGGATGATCATGTGAAAGGATTTGAGAGATCCAGCGGATACCACGGTGTAGGAGAGTAGGGTCTGCTATCCTATGGTCACCCCAAATGTTTGCTTTTTGCTTCACTGGTTTATGAGTTAATGTGGCTGTGGGCCTGCTAATCAGACCCACAGCCTGCTGTTCTCTCTCTAAATTGATGCCAATGCACATTAGGTGCATTACGAAATTGGAACTGGTCCACCTTATTGGCCCCTTTAACAGTGTACCCCAGGTACCCAGGGCATAGGTGCTTCCAAGGCCTACCAGGGGCAGCAGCACGTATTGTGCCACCCCTGGCCTGGCCTCCATATTTGACACAACTGGCTAATCACTCAGCTGGGGTAAGTCGGTGTAATCACCCCTTACTTAGGTGTAGTATGCCTATACCTAACCCAAAATGGACACATATGTTCCTATCAGCCACTCCTATGGAACGCCTCATCAATCCTGGAGGTAGAGTGCTTGGAAATATGTGAGATGGTGCTCTGGCATGAGCTGAGCCTGTCTGAAGCTTTCGGAACCAATTCCTTTAGCTGTTCCATGATACTGCCATACCATATACTCTTAAGTGCATTATGAACCTCGCGGTTAAATGCTATCTTTGGTTTGGCTTTATCAAAACATGTCGAGTAAGGTGTCATACGAATTGGAATCCTACCCCCTCGCCAGTTCTGGCGACGGGGGTAGCATTCCACCCTTCTAGAGGGACACGACATGTACATAACCTGAAACCCGGGTAAAGTTAAACGTGAGCCACAGCATCACAAAATGGATGCTGCCACCACAGACACAAGTCTGACCTCCTGCTGCTGGGAGTCCTTCCAGCGAGGGCGGCTTGGACAAAGGGTTTCCTGCCTTGGGAGGTGCTAGCGCCACCCCAGACAGGGTTTTGTGTATTGGATAGGACAGGGCTGAACAGAATCAGACATGCCTGGGGCACACAAGGTGTCCCTGTGCATATGCCAGTTCAAACCGGTGCTGGGGCTCTCCAGCCCCAGTTCTGGCGCGAAGCTGGACAAAGGAAAGGGGGTGTAACCGCCCCGCTTCCTGGTCCCACCCAGAGGAGGGACCTAGAAGGTAATCCGGCCCCTAGATTTGGAATAAGAGTAGGAGCTGTGTCCCAAGACTTCAGATCATCCTGAACTCGACTTGAAACTAAGAAGAAGACTGGACTTCGACATTCTGCTGCACAGAAGACTGAAGAGAATCTCCCTTGTGGCCAAGGAGTGACCACCCTGTGAATACAGGCACCAACCAGCAACTCGACGTCTGCTTTGCCGCCGCCTCCAGCTGGAGCCCGAGCCCAGAGCCCGACGAGACCCAGACTCCCAGACATCTCAGAGCTCGATCCACAGTCCCTGCAAAGAAGGGACCCGTGGAGCCACCGAGAGACGTGGGACCGGACATCTCGGAAGACCCTCGAAAAGCTGACTGCGCAGCACCTGAAGCACCCTCGACGCTGTGCTTTAGGGTTTGAAAAGCCCCAACACCGAGCAGCATTTGCACCGAAGATCATCCCCCCAGCATCTCCACGATCTGCATGGGGCCCTTTTGCACTTTGCCACTCGGCGCGCCATCCCGGTCACTTGCCACGCGGCTAGTGGCCATCTTGGCGATGAAAACTACGACTTGCACCGCTGGTCTGGTTGCTCCAGACTGGCCCTTGCTCCCCTGAAAAGGAGCACCCGCTCTGACCTTGCTGGTCCGAGTGTTAAGCTTTTTCCACTTCCTGCGTGGCTTGCATTAGCCAAGGCCTGTTTGCTCCAATCAAGTTGCCGACACCGCCATCAGCTA
This sequence comes from Lissotriton helveticus, assembly GCF_964261635.1. Classification (NCBI taxonomy): domain Eukaryota; kingdom Metazoa; phylum Chordata; class Amphibia; order Caudata; family Salamandridae; genus Lissotriton; species Lissotriton helveticus. The sequence continues at coordinate 1,350,934,506 of NC_136059.1, read as the reverse complement.
GAGCCTTCGTGGGACAGCTCGTGATCGACTCCTGGACGTCCTTGACCTCTTCGTGTCCTCGTGGCTGCGGAGACAAGCTGCACCTCTTCACCTGTTTGCACCCGACATTGCCTGGTTCCTTCCTGGTTCCTCGGTAGTCACTGGCTAGTGACTTTGAACATTGTCCCCTCTGCTTTCAGGTCTTCACCTCTTCAGATCCACCCTTGGATCCACCGGAACTCTCCTCGACGACCCGCCTGCAGCATCTTCAGCTCCAAGCACCATCGACCTGCGTGACGAAACCTGACACTACTTCGCACCTGTGCACCCGCTTCCTGTGGGTGAGGTAACTCAGCAACGCCGGTGTTCCCACACTGGTATACACCTCTAGTGCCTGTGTCTAAAGTTTTATCCTTGTAGGTCCATCGGAAGGTTCCTAAAACACTAACTTTGTAACTTTTACGCACCATTGACTTGCATTGGTGCATGCGTGCACTTTGAGCACTGCACCCGAGTCCCGCGGGCCTTTCCCGACTTTATCACTGTTAGTCCCGAACAGCTCCAGCGATTCCCAAGGCCCTAGGCTTCTTTCCTTTCCCCATAGTGGTTCTTATACCACTATTTTAGTATATGGTTTAGGTGGCCCCTAGGGCTCATCCATATTGTGCAACTTTTGTATATTTAAACTGTGTTTTGTTTTAACGCATTTGCTTCTGTGCTCATAAAGAGTATAGGGGATATTTGTAGAAATAAATCTATATATATTTTCAATATATATCTGTGTGGTGTCCTTTCATTTGGTATTCAAGGGGATTGTGTATGGTAAAACAGCTTGCTTCACATGCCTTTACAGAGTTTAGCCTAAGACTGCTTTGTCCACGCTACTAGGATAGCTGGTCTATTAAGGTTGACTTACAACCAATCATCATAAGGGTTGCTTGGCATGGTACAAGGTGATCACTAGAACTAGTGAGCATCATATACCAGGCCAACTTCTCACATTGGTGAGCAGCGGTTGGGATTTGAGCTTGCTGTTGTTTTACCATTACAATCTTTGAGAAGTATCATTTGAAAGATTATACAGGTACCTGATAGGTACACTAAAACAAGACTAGTATACTTAAGTTCTACTGAACTTAGTTGTTGTAGAGGATAGGGAGTAGCACACCCTGACTACAACTACTAGATAGGTTTGGTAGGTAAACACCAGTGTAGGTAGATTGCAACATATCCACCCACACTAGAGCAATGTCTGGGGCAGAGGGATCCACTGGACCTATCTCTGTTGAGAGTGACCCTCCAAGGGCACCATCCAAATTTGCTATCTTTACTTTTAAAGAACTGAGGCAGCTGTGTTCCTTAAGAGGAATCAAAACGGGTCCTACCCCTACAGCAGAACACCTCAGAGAGCTTTTAGACAGGTCTGAAGCTCTAAAGACCTCCAAACCAGGCCCCTCAGGGAATGGAGATGGAGGCTCTCCCACTGAAGATAACAACACTGACACCCCTGCCCCTGTCATCCAGATAGATGAGGAAGACCAGGTCACTGGAGATACTCAGCCAGAGGATGAAGAAGAAGAGGAGGAGGAGGAGGAAAGTGGGTCTGAGGATGAGAGAAATAGTCAGGTGCTAGTCAGCAGGCTTAACCAGGCTAACTTAAGCTCATTTGGGACTGAAAGTGGGTCCAACCCATTCAGACCCCCAAGTGGACTTAACCAGGAGCAAAGGAGGAGAAGGAATTACTCGGGTGAGTCCAATGCCTCCCAAGCTTCTAGAGGTTCTCATGGACACTCCAGAAGGGAGTTGTCTAGCCCTCAGAGAAGGGAACATGAGGCCAAAATGAGAGAGGCTGAACTTAGGATCCAGAAGCAAGAATTAGAAGTTGCCCTGGCCAAAGAGAAGCTTGCTAAAGCAAGACAGCCTAGAGAGAGTGGATTAGGATCCACTGGTGGCAGCAATATCCAAAAGGATAAAGACAGGTCCTATGACAATAGAAACCTGAGTAAGATTGTGCCCATCTACAAGACTGGGGATGACATCCACAAATGGATGACTGCACTTGAGAGAGCCTGCAGAGTACAGCAGATCCCTCAGGAGCAGTGGGCAGCAATCTTGTGGCTCTCCTTTGGAGGTAGAGGCCGAGACAGACTCCTCACAGTTAGTGATGGGGATTCTAGAAACGACCTGGTCCTGAAGAGTGCTCTGATTGATGGTTTAGGCTTAACCACTGAACAGTACAGGTTAATGTTCAGAGACACCCAGAAGACACAGACTCAGGACTGGTCTGAATTTGTTGAATGTGCCACTAAGGCTCTGGAGGGCGGGTTGCTGGGAAGTAAGGTTACAGACTATGAAGGATTGTACAATTTACTGATGAGAGAACAGATTTTAAATAACTGTCAGAACCAGCAGTTGCATTAACATTTGGTTGACTCAGATCTGACCTCTCCCCAAGAATTGGGAAAGAGGGCAGACAAATGGGTTAGAACCAGAGTTAAGCAAAAGAACCAGAACCAGAACCAGGGTGGTGACCAAAAGAAAACAGACCAGAAGGGTGGGGAGCAGAAAGCTAAAGACCAGAAGTCTTCAACAGGGCCCCAAACTAATTCTGAGGGTGGGTCCCAAACTTCCAAGAAGAAGAAGAAAGAAGGTCAAAGAAAACCCTGGTGTAGTACATGTAAAAACACCTCTCACTGGACAAGTGAGTGTAAAAAGGGTGGAGCCCCCAACACTGCAGCCCCTAAGGCACCTGCACCCAATAGTACAGTTAGCAGTGTTGGTCCACAAAATAAGGGGGTAGTAGGTATCACCTTGGGAACTGAGGGAGATTCTGGCCTAGTCAGAACCCCTACACAGGCTGTTCTGATTTGTGATGTGGAAATTGATTTATCCACTACTGTCAGTCCCAGTAATCTGGGCAAGTACAGACAGACACCTTTGATTAATGAAAAAGTGGCTCAAGCATACAGGGACACATGTTCCAGTGTCACAATGGTGACACCTAGCTTTGTGGACCCTGGACAATACCTACCAGGTGATAATTACCTGGTGACCAATGCCAGCAATGTCACTACTACACATAGTGTGGCACTTGTTAACTTTTCCTGGGGAGGGGTAACTGGCCTAAAAAGAGTTGTGGTTAGTGCTGATCTCCCAGTAGAATGTTTGTTGGGCAATGACCTGGAGAACTCTCTATGGTCAGAAGTTGAGTACAGGACTCATGCAGAGATGTTAGGGATATCATCACATGTCCTTGCTGTGACCAGGTCACAGGCCAAAAAGTGCCTCTCTGAACCTCAGGTCTTGGATCCTAGAACAATCGACCAAGTACCTTCCAAGAAGAAGAACAGGAGGGTAAAGGCTGTGCCTTCCCAACTGCCTACAAGTGAGGATCAGCCTTCACAGGAAGATGATCTTGAGACCCCTGAAGGAACTGTCCCTGAAGAGCTTGAACCTGATCAGGTTGAGTTTCTGGGGACAGGGGGACCTTCTAGGGCAGACTTGGGGCAGGCTCAGTTAACCTGTCCTTCTCTTGAACCCCTCAGACAGCAGGCTGCTGCTGAGGCTGCTGGGAATGCTCAAGGTACCCATAAAGTATATTGGGATGATGGGCTCCTTTATTCAGAGGGTAGAGACCCCAAGCCTGGTACAACCAGGAGGTTGGTCATACCTCTGCAATTTAGGGGCTTCCTTCTTACCTTGGCACATGATATTCCCTTAGCAGGACACCTAGGCCAGAATAAAACTTGGGACAGACTTGTCTGTCATTTTCACTGGCCTCACATGTCAGAAGATACCAAGGAGTTTTGTTGCTCCTGTGTAACCTGCCAAGCCAGTGGCAAAGCAGGTGGTACCACAAAGGCCCCCCTGATACCACTACCTGTGGTGGGGGTACCCTTTGAAAGAGTGGGGATTGACATTGTTGGTCCAATGGATCCCCCTACAGCATCCGGGCACAGATTCATACTGGTGGTGGTGGACCATGCCACCAGGTACCCAGAGGCAATTCCACTTAGGACCACAACAGCTCCTGTTGTGGCCAGGGCCTTACTTGGCGTTTTCTCCAGAGTGGGGTTTCTTAAGGAGGTAGTATCTGATAGAGGTGCCAACTTCATGTCAGGATACTTAACAGCTATGTGGAAGGAATGTGGTGTCAACTACAAGTTCACCACTCCCTATCATCCACAATGCAATGGGCTTGTTGAAAGGTTCAACAAGACCCTAAAAGGCATGATCAAAGGATTACCTGAAAAGCTCAGGCGAAGATGGGACATCCTTCTGCCCTGCCTTCTGTTTGCTTACAGAGAGGTCCCACAAAAGGGGGTTGGCTTCAGCCCCTTTGAATTGTTGTTTGCGCACCCTGTAAGAGGACCCCTGTGTTTGGTGAGGGAAGGATGGGAGTTACCTCTCAAAAAGCCCAAGCACGACATAGTGGACTATGTACTTGGTCCCCGCTCCAGGATGGCTGAGTACATGGAGAAGGCATCCAAAAACCTTGAGGCTAGCCAAGAATTACAGAAAGCTTGGCATGACCAAAAGCCTGTCCTGACTGAGTACCAGCCTGGACAGAAGGTATGGGTGTTGGAGCCAGTGGCCCCAGCAGCACTCCAAGACAAATGGTCTGGACACCATACAATTGTTGAAAAGAAGGGAGAGGTTACCTACTTGGTGGACCTAGGAACTCCCAGGAGCCAACACAGGGTGCTCCATGTTAACAGGCTGAAAGCATATGTTGACAGGGCAGACATGGGCTTGCTCATGGCTATAGATGAGGGGCAGGAGGAAGAGAGTGACCCTCTCCCAGACTTGCTGACTCAGAACCCTGAGGATGGTTCAGTTGATGGTGTGGCCTTAGATGGCAGCCTCACTGAACATCAGCAAAATGACTGTAGACACGTTCTGCAGTCATACAGACATATGTTCTCCCTGACACCCAGTCAGACTAACTGGTGTACCCATGTGGTGGACACTGGTGACAGTCTTCCTGTGAAAAACAAAATTTACAGACAACCTGACCATGTCAGAGATTGTATCAAGACTGAGGTGCAAAAGATGCTGGAATTAGGTGTCATTGAGCCTTCAGAGAGCCCCTGGGCTAGCCCAGTGGTTCTGGTCCCCAAACCTCACACCAAAGATGGAAAGAGAGAGATGAGGTTCTGTGTGGATTACAGAGGACTCAATGCTGTCACCAGGACAGATGCACACCCTATTCCAAGGGCAGATGAGCTCATAGACAAATTGGCTTCTGCCAAGTATTTGAGCACATTTGACTTGACAGCTGGCTACTGGCAAATCAGGTTAGCTGAGGAGTCTAAAGCCAAGACAGCATTTTCTACCCCAGGTGGGCATTATCAATTTGTGGTAATGCCCTTTGGTTTGAAAAATGCACCTGCCACCTTCCAAAGGTTGGTGAATCAAGTCCTTACTGGGTTGGATGACTTTTGCGCAGCATATCTGGATGATATTGCTGTATTTAGCTCCACCTGGGGGGATCACCTGGTCCACCTGAAGGAAGTGCTAGAGGCTCTGCAAAAGGCAGGCCTCACTATCAAGGCAACCAAGTGCCAGATAGGGCAGAGTAAGGTTGTATACTTGGGCCACCTTGTAGGTGGAGGCCAAGTTCAACCACTGGAGAGTAAGATCCAGACCATAAAGGACTGGTCCCCTCCAACTACCCAGACTCAGGTCAGAGCTTTCTTGGGCCTGACTGGGTACTACAGGAAGTTTGTTAAGAACTATGGGTCCATTATGACTCCTCTTAATGATCTGACATCCAAGAAGATGCCCCAAAAGGTTCCGTGGACAGTAAACTGTCAAAAGGCATTTGATGACCTGAAGAAGGCCATGTGCTCTGCACCTATCCTGAAGAGTCTTGACTACTCAAGAGAGTTCATTGTCCAAACAGATGCTTCTGAGTTGGGAGTGGGAGCTGTGCTTTCACAACTTAATGTAGATGGTCAAGACCAGCCCATTGCTTTTATTAGCAGAAGGCTGACCCCCAGAGAGAAACGTTGGTCTGCCATTGAGAGGGAGGCCTTTGCTGTGGTGTGGGCCCTGAAGAAGTTGAGACCATACTTGTTTGGCACTCACTTCAAGATTCAGACCGACCATAAGCCCCTCTTATGGCTTAATCAGATGAAGGGTGAAAACCCCAAACTGCTCAGGTGGTCCATTTCCCTACAGGGGATGGACTTTACAGTGGAGCACCGCCCAGGGACTGACCATGGTAATGCAGATGGTCTCTCCAGGTACTTCCACTTAGAACATGAAGACACAACTGGTCAAGGTTAGTCTAATCTCCCTGCATTTGGGGGGGGGGTTGTGTAGGAGAGTAGGGTCTGCTATCCTATGGTCACCCCACATTTTTGCTTTTTGCTTCACTGGTTTATGACTTAATGTGGCTGTGGGCCTGCTAATCAGACCCACAGCCTGCTGTTCTCTCTCTAAATTGATGCCAATGCACATTAGGTGCATTACCAAATTGGAACTGGTTCACCTTATTGGCCCCTGTAACAGTGTACCCCAGGTACCCATGGCATAGGTGCTTCCAAGGCCTACCAGGGGCTGCAGCACGTATTGTGCCACCCCTGGCCTGGCCTCCATATTTGACACAACTGGCTGATCACTCAGCTGGGGTAAGTCGGTGTAAACACCCCTTACTTAGGTGTAGTATGCCTATACCTAACCCAAAATTGACACATATGTCCTATCAGCCACTCCTATGGAAGGCCTCATCAATCCTGGAGGCAGAGTGCTTGGAAATATGTGAGATGGTGCTCTGGCATGAGCTGAGCCTGTCTGAAGCTTTCGGAACCAATTCCTTTGCTGTTCTATGATACTGCCATACCATTTACTCTTAAGTGCATTATGAACCTCGCGGTTAAATGCTATCTTTGGTTTGGCTTTATCAAAACATGTCGAGTAAGGTGTCATACGAATTGGAATACTACCCCCTCGCCAGTTCTGGCGACGGGGGTAGCATTCCACCCTTCTAGAGGGACACGACATGTACATAACCTGAAACCCGGGTAAAGTTAAACATGAGCCTCAGCATCACAAAATGGATGCTGCCACCACAGACACAAGTCTGACCTCCTGCTGCTGGGAGTCCTTCCAGCGAGGGCGGCTTGGACAAAGGGTTTTATGCCTTGGGAGGTGCTAGCACCACCCCAGACAGGATTTTGTGTATTGGATAGGACAGGGCTGAATAGAATCAGACATGCCTGGGGCACACAAGGTGTCCCTGTGCATATGCCAGTTCAAACCAGTGCTGGGGCTCTCCAGCCCCAGTTCTGGCGCGAAGCTGGACAAAGGAAAAGGGGTGTAACCGCCCCCCTTCCTGGTCCCACCCAGAGGAGGGACCTAGCAGGTAATCCGGTCCCTAGATTTGGAATAAGAGTAGGAGCTGTGTCCCAAGAATTCAGATCATCCTGAACTCGACTTGAAACTAAGAAGAAGACTGGACTTCGACATTCTGCTGCACAGAAGACTGAAGAGAATCTCCCTCGTGGCCAAGGAGTGACCACCCTGTGAATACAGGCACCAACCAGCAACTCGACGTCTGCTTTGCCGCCGCCTCCAGCCGGAGCCCGAGCCCAGAGCCCGACGAGACCCAGACTCCCAGACATCTCAGAGCCCGATCCACAGTCCCTGCAAAGAAGAGACCCGTGGAGGCACCGAGAGACGTGGGACCGGACATCTCGGAAGACCCTCGAAAAGCTGACTGCGCAGCACCTGAGGCACCCTCGATGCTGTGCTTTTGGGGTTGAGAAGCCCCAACACCGAGCAGCATTTGCACCGAAGATCAGCCTCCCAGCATCTCCACGATCTGCGTGGGGCCCTTTTGCACTTTCCCACTCGACGCGCCATCCCGGTCACTTGCCACGCGGCTAGTGGCCATCTTGACGACGAAAACTACGACTTGCACCACTGGTCTGGTTGCTCCAGACTGGCCCTTGCTCCTCTGAAAAGGAGCACCCGCTCTGACCTTGCTGGTCCGAGTGTTAAGCTTTTTCCACTTCCTGCGTGGCTTGCATTAGCCAAGGCCTGTTTGCTCCAATCAAGTTGCCGACACTGCCATCAGCTAGAGCCTTCGTGGGACAGCTCGTGATCGACTCCTGGACGTCCTTGACCTCTTCGTGTCCACGTGGCTGCGGAGACAAGCTGCACCTCTTCACCTGTTTGCACCCGACATTGCCTGGTTCCTTCCTGGTTCCTCGGTAGTCACTGGCTAGTGACTTTGAACATTGTCCCCTCTGCTTTCAGGTCTTCACCTCTTCAGATCCACCCTTGGATCCACCGGAACTCTCCTCGACGACCCGCCTGCAGCATCTTCAGCTCCAAGCACCATCGACCTGCGTGACGAAACCCGACACTACTTTGCACCTGTGCACCCGCTTCCTGTGGGTGAGGTAACTCAGCAACGCCGGTGTTCCCACACTGGTATACACCTCTAGTGCCTGTGTCTAAAGTTTTATCCTTTTAGGTCCATCGGAAGGTTCCTAAAACACTAACTTTGTAACTTTTACGCACCATTGACTTGCATTGGTGCATGCGTGCACTTTGAGCACTGCACCCGAGTCCCGTGGGCCTTTCCCGACTTCATCACTGTTAGTCCCGAACAGCTCCAGAGATTCCCAAGGCCCTAGACCTCTTTCCTTTCCCCATAGTGGTTCTTATACCACTATTTTAGTATATGGTTTAGGTGGCCCCTAGGGCTCATCCATATTGTGCAACTTTTGTATATTTAAACTGTGTTTTGTTTTAACGCATTTGCTTCTGTGCTCATAAAGAGTATAGGGGATATTTGTAGAAATAAATCTATATATATTTTCAATATATATCTGTGTGGTGTCCTTTCATTTGGTATTCAAGGGGATTGTGTATGGTAAAACAGCTTGCTTCACATGCCTTTACAGAGTTTAGCCTAAGACTGCTTTGTCCAGGCTACTAGGATAGCTGGTCTATTAAGGTTGACTTACAACCAATCATCATAAGGGTTACTTGGCATGGTACAAGGTGATCACTAGAACTAGTGAGCATCATATACCAGGCCAACTTGTCACACACAGGAGTGCCAGTTTTCCAGAAAAAGGAGCGATTACGAAGTTTGAGAAGTTTATTATACCAAATAGGTTGAAGATGAGTTGAAGAAAGATAAGGATAAGAAGATAATAGGAAAGGAAGAAGAAGTTTACTAGAGTGAGAAAGAATGGGATTACGGAAACAAGTCAAAGTAGACGTAAAGGACAGGATTTCGCGGAAATCAAAGGGAGAAGTGAAAAAGGATTCAATTTGCAGCCAAAGTGGAGGGTAAAAAGGGAGATCGATGGAGAGCCAACAAGATGTTTGTTTCAAGGAAAAAGCACGATGGTAGGCCCTGAAATCCGGGAAGCAAACTCCAGCATGGGATTTATCCTTACGTAAAGAAGCAAGAGCAATACGAGAACGCTTGCCGTTCCATAAGAACTTGAGCAGATGGGAATCAATTTTTTTGAAATAGTAATCAGGAATATGAATGGGAATCATAGAGATGAGATAAAGTATAAGAGGTGATAGCATCATTTTTATTGAATTGAGTCGCCCCCTGAGGTTACGTAGTTTTCGGCCCGCTTCGCTACAACCACCATTTTGTGTTTAGTCGCCATTTATTGTTGCCTCACTCAGGCAGCACGACTAACGCGGTAAAATGGTCTTTCTGCCTTTTCAGCTGCTCCATGTTTTTCTTCAACTATTGTCTTTGTGTGCGATACTGATGTCAGGGTCTGGCCGAGTTTGCAAAGCCATGTCTAGACTGATTAATCCATGTCTTACTTCACTGTTTGGGACCCACCATTCTTCTCTACCTTATCTTATTTAACTGGCCTTCACTATTCTCTTCGTGTGTTCTCTCGTTACATAGCCCTTCTTTTGAAGCATTCTACACATGTTTTGCCACCTGCAAATTGAATTACGGGCACTAGTGTTGATTAACCTGAGGGGAGGAGAGCACACGGGGTCTGAAAGGAGGGTGTGTTTTAGACATCCGATAGCTTGTTTTCGAACTATTCCTATTTGTCAGTTTTGTGTATATTGGGAGTTGTCATTGAAAACTTGTGTTGTATAATAGACTGTGCGCCACGGATTGAAGTGGCAGTCTCTTGAGAACCTACCTGTGTGGTACTTCTTAGATAACTGTGCTTAGCTGCAGCTAATAAAACTACTTTTTTACGCCTAACGGAGTGTCTCGTGTCTCTGTCGGTCGAGGCAGGTGAACTCGCAGATCTTAGGCGTGCCCTGCGCCGCCTGGCCCATAAGGTCGGGTTCTCCAATTGGCGGCCCAACGTGTGGGCGACTTCAGCGGTAGTAGTTTTGCCCGAGAGTCGTGAGGAGCTTCGCAAGAAAATTCCGGAGGATTTCGCGAACCACGTGAGCGACCCCTGCATTTCGAAGTGGACCGAAGGTCTTTTGAGGCGTGGCTACTCCTTCCCGACGGCTGCTGACGACTGCTACCCTGACTGTCGCCCTGCCTTGGCCCTTTGGTGATGATTGGTATCGCGAGACGTTAGACGGACATCTGTTGGCGTGAGAAAAGCATTTAGTTAAGTATTTGTGGGTAGCGCCCACTCTCTTTGTTTTTGTATTTGTTATTCGATTAGCGTGCTAACCGAAACCAAGGGGTAAGTACGCTTGTGCTGTGACTCTATTGTCTGAAAATCCCTTGACGTTTGTAAGGAAGTCCAGTTTGTTCCGAAATGCTTGTATTTAGTAAGTTTAAGAAATTTTGTTGTTTTGGTTGTTCTAGGGATTCCCGGCTGGAGGATTCTTGTCCGATCCCTCCAGTTGGGACTCCTGCTTACGAGCTGTATTCGAAACATGGTCTGGGTCCTATTGTTTTTAATGAAACATGGATCTGATACACTAAGAAAGATGGTGTTTTACAGTGGCCACAAAATGGTTCTTTTGAGCCCGATATATTAGATAATTTGGAAGCGATTCTATTCAAGTGAAAAGCCCGGCCGGCAATGTTTGACTCTTTCGCCTATGGCGTAAGGAAGCCAAACAGAAATTAAACAAATGAAGAAAGATAAGAAAGAGCAGAGTATGTCGATTTTACAGGCTGCCGAGCAATTTAAAAATGACGAAGCTGATCAGGTGATTGAGGTGTCGGCAAGACAACATCATATGGCAATAGATAGATGCTATCCTGTGTTACCTACTGTATCAAAGAGTAAAACTCCTGATGATGATTCTTTTATGTCTCATTTGTTGACATTACCTCCACCTTATGTGTTAGGTGCTAATGCACCACCGTTGCAGCCTGCTGTTAATCCAGCTGCTTTAGTTCCTGCACAATTGCCTATTCCTGTGATTCCACCTCCGCCCTTTTACCAGCGACATCTGTACCCCAATCTCCTGTGCCTCAGCCTTCCCCATCTGTCGTTTCCTTTGCTACAGATTCTTCGTCTATTTTACAAAATACGTTGTCTCCTGTTTTGGTGTCAGATTCCCCTACAGCTCGACAACATTTAGTCGATACTGTTTCAGGTCTTTTGTCGCTTTTTCTTGGCCTCTTTACTTTTCTCCTGCGTCGTTTAGGAGACAATCCCGTAGTCAGTTTCCGGATTTGGAAGAACGGACTACATTAGATTCTCTTGCTAGGAATTGGATTATGAGTAGTGTACAATATAATGTATGTGATATTTTGGATACTTTCCTTCAATGGAACGTGCCCACACAGAGATACGTATTCAATGTTATGTGCAATACTCTGATTAAAGAATGGGGAAACGTGGATCTAGATTCACCTCCTCAGGACTTATTCGAAATACAGGATCAATTCGATAAGGGACTTATCGTGGGTCCTGCTGTAGAACATGCTATTCAAAAGCTTGTTACTTTTCGATCCGCCTTTTTCTCTCAAAGCTTTCTTGAGCCTGATCGCGCGGTTCGTCGTAAGACGGCACAATATCCTATGCGAGAAGTTCCTCCAATATGGAGAGATGAGGTTCCACAGCAGGTAATGTTCCTGGTGTTCCTGCTCATTTTCAGCGTATATGGGTACATGACCCTTGGAAAAGGTCAGAAGTATTGGCACTTAAACAGTCTTTACCGGACCCCCGTAAGAATCCTGCTGGGTATTATAAAGAGCTGTCTCAAACTGTTGACGCTTGTATTATGAATTTGGCAGATGTTGACTTACTTATGGGAAATGTAGTCCCACAAGCAATATGGACCAAGATTCGTAGGCAGGATCATGCTGCAGCTTTAGGTGGTGATTGGGCTGCCATTACAGCTGCGGATGCAGGACAAGTAGGTGGTGCCAAACCGGATGTCCTGATTACGGAATTACCTGGAAGAATAATAGATTTGATGAAAACTCTGATGCCTGCGGTGCGCGTCAATTGGGATAAGTTAGCGGCGTGTAAGCAAAAGACGGATGAAAGTGTCTCCGACTTCTTTACTCGTTTCGAGGAGACTTTCATCGACCATAGTGGGCAAGACATGAGTACTGAAGGTGGACAGCGATTATTCGTAGACAAATTTGTTTTTAATTTACTTCCAGAATTATCGCATAAATTAAAACAATCGGAGAGTTCGTGGGCTGTTTCTTCCACTGCTCAGATATTGGCTACTGCTCAATATTATGAGAATAGGGATAAGGAAGATAAGGAGAAAGCGGAGAAAAAGACTAAAGATTTAAAAACTAAGGTTCTTCTGCAACAGGCTTATCCCCCTCGTTCTGCTCAACACCAATTTCCACAGCCCTTGCAGTTTCAGAGGTTGTTACAGAAGCCAGTACCCTCAGTTCCACGAGTTCCATTGGGCCCTAAGCAGTGTGCCTACTGTAAGGAAGATGGTCATTTTAAGAATACTTGTCCAATTTTATTACAGCGGTATGGTGGACTATTAGCGTCCCGGGGTCGTGGTGATTCTCGATCCATGTCCAGAGGTAGGGGTCGTGGTGCGTCGATTCAGGAACGACGTCCCTCTCCCCCTGAGGATTCTACAAATTACTTTGATCAGCAGAATTCTCAATCTGCACAATATTACAATGATGACTATTGTCTCGATAATGAGGACGTTGATTTTCATACTAGCTAGGACAGCCATAGGCAAAGTAAGGGAGTCGTATCAGTTCCAGTAGATCAGGAAGGTCCTTATGTTAATATTATGACATTAGGTGTTACAGAACCATTTCTTTTGGTTACTGGTGCTATGAGAAGTTCCATAATGCATTCTAAACTCCCTGGGGCACCTTTGTCTGGCTTAACAAATGTTTCTGTGGGATTCTCTGGCGCCCCAGTTTCAAATCCTATTTCTTATCCTGTGCCCATTTCCATTGGTCCGTACGATTTGGAAGCTCCACTCCTTTTAACAACAGGATGCAGAGAGAATTTATTGGGGTTGGATTGATTGAAACGTCTACATGCTACACTGTATTGTTCACCCTCTGGTGTGCACCTCACCTTGAGTGATAAATTGACTTCCCCGATGTATGTATCTAAAGAACAGCTACCACCTGAATTACGTTCACTTCCTACTACACTTTGGGCTACGGGTCCGAATGATGTTGGCTTATTGCAAATTCCACCATATGTGATTACTGTTAAAGACAATGTTAAAATGCCACAAGTTCCTCAATATAAAATATCTAGTGATGGTGAGAGAGCTTTGTTGGCCATTGTTCATGATTTGGTTCAGAAGGATGTGGTTGAAGAGACTAGAGGGAATGTTTGCAATAGCCCTGTTTTGCCTATTCTTAAACGTACTGATCCCTCTCAGCCACCTGTGTACCGTTTTGTAATTGATCTCGAGAGGTCAACAGAATTGTTGTCCCTCAGTTTCCTGTTGTGCCAGATATAACAGCTTTGCTTACTATGATTCCTGCTTCAGCGGTTTGGTTTTCAGTTATTGATCTTAAGAATGCTTTCTTTAGCATTCCTATTGCTGAAGAAAGTAGGGATCTCTTTGGCTTCTCTCTCGGAGGCCGAAGCTTCCGGTTTAAGTGTGCACCTCAGGGCTATTGTGAAAGTCCTTCCATATATAGTCAAGCTCTAAAGTCTCAGCTTGACACCTTTTCTTTACCCTCAGGTGCTACTCTTATCCAATATGTGGATGATTTGTTGATCGCTGCTGATTCGGAAAATGTCTGTAAAAATGCAACTGTGTCGCTCTTACGACATTTGTCTGATTTACATCATAAAGTATCATCTTCCAAGTTACAATATTGCCGACAAGAAGTCACCTATTTAGGTCATCTCTTGTCGAAGGAGGGAAGGCAATTGACTCCAGAACGTATTCATGCAATTGCACGGATGCCTGTGCCATCCACACAAAGAGAAGTGCGTGCTTTCTTAGGCATTACCTCTTACTGTAGACAGTGGATTCCAAATTTTTCCTTACTTGCTAAACCTCTGTTGGCACTTACACTTAAAGATACGCCCCACCCTCTGCCTTGGACTGATGAATGTCAAAAGAGTTTTTCAGATTTACGTACTGCCTTGTGTTCTGCTCCTGTGTTGGGTACTCCAAATTACAGTAAACCTTTCACCTCTATGTTCATGAAAGGGAAGGTTGCGCATTATCAGTACTGACGCAACAATTCGGCGACAAACAAAGGCCGTGTGCCTATTTTTCTGCAACATTAGATCCAGTAGCTAAGGCATTACCTAGTGTCCTCAGAGCAACAGCAGCAGCGGCAATTTCTATTTGTCAATCCGCTGGACTAGTGCCAGATCATACTCTTAATGTTATGGTGCCACATGCAGTAGATACTCTTCTTAACAGGACGAAAACTCAGCACTTAACGAGTGCTCGCTTGTCTGGATATGAGTTGACACTTCTAGCTAGCCATATACACATAAAAAGATGTAATGTTCTGAATCCAGCAACATTGTTGCCTATTTTGGATGCGAACCATGTACAAGATCAGCATGATTGTTTTCTTCGCACTGAAGAAGAAACGAAGGGTCGAATAGATCTGAAGGATACACCACTTGTGGATCCGGATGGGATCCTATGGGTAGATGGGTCTTGTTTCAAACTTCCTAATGGCGAAACTACAGCTGCTTATGCAGTAACGACTTTGTACACCGTGGTAGAAACTGCACGCATTTCACATAATTCAGCACAAGCTGCAGAATTGATTGCGTTGACAAGAGCATGTGTGTTGGCGAAAGGGAAAAGAGTGACTGTCTATACTGACAGTCAGTATGCATTTGGCGTTGCCCATAGTTTTGGTCGTTTGTGGAGGGAAAGAGGATTCTTTACCTCCCACGGCACCAAGATACAGCATGGTCAGTTGGTAACTGACCTTCTTGAGTCACTTGCTCTGCCTACTCAAATAGCGATTGTGAAGTGCAGTGCGCATAAAAAGATTATTGATGACGTAGGTCAAGGAAATGGATTTGCAGACGAAATAGCGAAGGAGACAGCGAGGAATGTTGACAGTCGCATGTATGTTGCGGGCCCTGCTAGATGGGTCGCAGAAGCTGGTATGTGTGAAGACACAGTGGAAAGCGTGAAAGCGATTCAGAAGGAGGCCACCGAGAAAGAGTTAAGTACGTGGAGAGAGAGTACGGGAATGTTGGATAGTATGGGATGTTGGACGGAATTATCAGAACATCAACGATGGTTGCTACCAGATGCGTATGTACTGCCTGTAGTTACTATGGCCCATGGACCAGCCCATATTAATGCAAGGGGTATATGCAAGCTTTTAGCTCCAGTATGGCAGAATGAGGGTATTCCTAAATGTGCAGACAATGTGGTGAAACATTGCATTGTTTGTTTAATGCACAATCCAGGAAAGGGAACACCAACTCCAGCAGGTCACTTTGCACCCCCTACGTACCCATTCGAGGTACTGCAAATAGACTATATCCATATGGAACGCTTTAATAATCTCAAGTACGTCCTGGTGGTGGTTTGTGCCTTTTCCAGATGGATAGAGGCCTACCCCCTAAAGGACAACACTGCCTTGTCCACTGCAAAAGTACTTTTGAAAGAATTCTTCCCGAGATTTGGTTTGCCGCGCATTGTCTGGAGTGACAATGGAAGTGAATTTGTAGGTCAAATTATGCAGAAGGTGTGTGTGGGTCTAGGCATTAGACAGAAATTCCATGCGGCAAACCATCCTCAGTCAGCAGGTCTGGTAGAGTGCTATAATGGCACTCTCAAACTTAAGTTAGCAAAGATTCAGCCCAGCACGGGCCTTTCTTGGCCTGATGCCTTGCCTTTGGCACTCCTTTTAACTAGAACGACTGTTCATTCTCGTTTGGGGCTTAGCCCATACGAGATTGTGTTCGGACGCCCAGCTACTGTCTGGGGAGTCCCCAGACCCAAAAAGTACTCAGATATTCCATACCCGCTGTTGGTTGACTATTTGCATGATCTCACCACTAAGTTGCATGTTATTCGTCAACAGGTCCAAAACGCTTTACCGGAGGCCTCCTCAGATCCCGGACACTCCATCCAGCCTGGGGACTGGGTGTGTCTGAAGAACTTCCAGAGGAAAAAGAACTTGGAACCTCGCTGGGGGCCGCCGAGACAAGTGTTACTCACAACTCGTACAGCTGTCAAGGTCCTGGGAAAGAAAAACTGGATCCACGGCGTACATTGCAAAAGGGTACCATTGCCTTTACCTTATGACCAGTGGGTCCGAGAAGGTATTGGCGATAGTGAGTGCGAGAAGGTACCCAGCTTCGTACCGTTCAGCAGTGCACGCCTGGATTGGACTAGATCAGAGAAGGAGGACGATGACGTCTTACAGGAAGCTGTACCTGTGCATCTGAGACTTAACACTACAGATCCTGAACATTTATTCGAGGACCAAACAACGCCTGGAAAGAGACGATACAATCAGAGAAAGAGATTGCCTAAAGACAATTAATTTTGGTTTCCTTTAATTCTGTTTATAAAGAAACGTTTTTTTTTTCTCTCCCTTATCCATCAAGTTGCAGGGTCACGGTAGGAGTCTTGAGCTGTGACCTGAATAGTGACTAGGTCAACAGGACTTGCAGTGTCATAGGACGGCTAACAATCACAGCCAAGTGATTAAGGAAGATTATCGTGAGCAACGCCTTTAGAGTAATGGATAGTACAGGGAAAGGAAGTGATATTAAAACGATGAAGAGAGCTCATTATAAGAAATTATTATTTGGTCGTTGTGGCGTAGCACTATGTGTTTTGGTATGTTTATGTAGTTTATTAGTATGCATAGGATGGCTTATTCACGTTCTGCAGTTGGTACCTGTTCCCGCTTCTGCCCCTCTAAATCCCTCTACTACTGTTACTCCGCATACATTTTACTCACTCCCAGACCACGAGCAAATGAGAAGAATGGAATATCTTAATAATTCGTTCATTCAACTGTTACACCAGCATCAATTGATAGTAAATGTTACTGATTGTTGGGTCTGTGGTCTCATACCACATAATACACAAAGAGGAATGCCGTATCTAGTCCTCCCCTTTTCATACGAAGTTTCTGCTTGGGCCTATCTGGCTATGTTTTCCAATGCATACCAGAACTTACTTCGATATCCTTCTGGTGGATCCTATAATGGTGGAGTGGATTTCAGTCACAGTTCTTTGATAAAGGGTATTGTAACGATGGCAAAGATTGCTGACATTATCAAGATTCCCAAAGACGAGAAGAGAGCATACGATGGGTGGAATATAACTCGTTATACTCTCAGCCTCACCGACAAGCTTAAGCAACAGAGTTCTACACCGATTTGGGTACTTCCCCAAAGAGGTCGTTTGTGCTTGCAAATAACTGGCCAGAATACCAAAACTAAGCAGGAGAGGAACAATTGCTCCCATACTTATGTCTATACTCCTTCTACCCCCGCACCATTGGTGGCATCGCAAGGTACATATTTTATCTGTCATGACAAAGCTTATACATGGCTTCCCCCATACTTCTCGGGGACGTGTTATATAGCTTTTCTCCTCCCTCCTACATATACTGCTCCTGCTGATTATCATATAAAGAGAGTTGCTAGAGGAGTTGTAGATTCGGAAGATACAGCAGGACAAGAAGGAGGGGATTTTCTGAAAGGGTTTCTTCCCTTTTGGGGTCCGATGTCTAATAGCAAAAATATCAGACAGTTGGTCCATGTGGTTGATGCTACCATCAATGTGACTTCTGGAGCATTAAAGAATTTGACTGCTGAGCTTCAGGCGAATCGACTTATGACTTTACAGAATAGAATGGTTTTAGACATAGTCCTTGCAGATAAAGGAGGAGTCTGTAAACTGATTGGATCCAGTTGTTGCATTTATATCCCTGACAATGCCCCTACAGTATACCAAGCCATCTCTAAGCTACATGTCATCTCTGAGTCTATTCACCAAGATACTGGAGATTGGTCTGTGATGGGATGGTTTTGGGGACTACTGTCCACTTGGGGATGGAAAGTGCTAACTTTCCTCGGAATGATTTTAGCACTCGTCTTTTCTTGTTGTCTTTGTCTACAGTGTGGTCCAGCCATCTGTGGACTTTGTGCCACGATCTGTGTCTCCAAACCAGTAGCACAGCAGACAGAACATATTAAGATGATGGTGCAACAACACCTCAATGATCTCATGACCATTGATATCGACTCAGACTAACATGAGTTCCTTTGTGCATTGCCTGAGTATGGCAAAAGGAGGGTCTGAGGTTACGTAGTTTTCGGCCCCGCTTCGCTACAACCACCATTTTGTGTTTAGTCGCCATTTATTGTTGCCTCACTCAGGCAGCACGACTAACGTGGTAAAATGGTCTTTCTGCCTTTTCAGCTGCTCCATGTTTTTCTTCAACTATTGTCCTTGTGTGCGATACTGATGTCAGGGTCTGGCCGAGTTCGCAAAGCCATGTCTAGACTGATTAATCCATGTCTTACTCCACTGTTTGGGACCCACCATTCTTCTCTACCTTATCTTATTTAACTGGCCTTCACTATTCTCTTCGTGTGTTCTCTCGTTACATAGCCCTTCTTTTGAAGCATTCTACACATGTTTTGCCACCTGCAAATTGAATTACGGGCACTAGTGTTGATTAACCTGAGGGGAGGAGAGCACACGGGGTCTGAAAGGAGGGTGTGTTTTAGACATCCGATAGCTTGTTTTCGAACTATTCCTATTTGTCAGTTTTGTGTATATTGGGAGTTGTCATTGAAAACTTGTGTTGTATAATAGACTGTGCGCCACGGATTGAAGTGGCAGTCTCTTGAGAACCTACCTGTGTGGTACTTCTTAGATAACTGTGCTTAGCTGCAGCTAATAAAACTACTTTTCTACGCCTAACGGAGTGTCTCGTGTCGCTGTCGGTCGAAGCAGGTGAACTCGGAGATCTTAGGCGTGCCCTGCGCCGCCTGGCCCATAAGGTCGGGTTCTCCACCCCACCATGACAAGAAGAGAGGGTGTCAACAAGTGATGGCAGCATCCAATTTCTTTGAAATACAATCAAAGTTTATTCTAAGAGTGTCAGACAGGAGGGGGGCAAACCAAATGCCTAAATATTTAATCTTGGATGGTTGCCACGAAAAACCAGATTGGTCAAAGAGATGTTTTTGACAGAGAGGATTAAGGGGCAAGATTTCACACTTGTCGGCATTAAGACGATAACCAGATACAGCGGAAAAAGAGGAAACCTGATGAAGAAAAGCAGGAAGAGAAGAAAGAGGGTCCGAACAATAGAAAAGAATATCATCAGCGTAAACCGAAAGTTTAACTTGATGGGAGCCATATAGAAAACCAGAAATAGAATTGTCTTGACGAATTTTGGTGAGAAAAGGTTCCAGGGCTATAACAAACAATAGAGGAGATAATGGACAGCCTTGACAAACGCCCCGCTGGAGATCAAAATAATCTGAAATCGTACCATTAACAAAAATTGAAGCCTGAGGGCCAGAATAAAGTAAGGAAATAATAGATATAAATTTGGGTGGAAATCCCGCCCAGTTAAGAGCATGGAACATGAAATCCCAACCAATCCTGTCAAAAGCTTTCTCAGCGTCTAAAGAGATAGCAGCTAAAGGAACATCTAGGGAAGAAGCCTTACTAAGGATGTCGAAAAAGACACGTGAGTTGTCCGAAGAAAGGCGACCTTTAACGAAACCGGACTGTTCAGGACCGATTAAGTCGGGTAAGAAAGGATCCATTCTAAGAGGCAAAATCTTGGCCAAGATTTTGTAATCGGTGTTTACCAAGGAAATGGGCCGATAATTCTTACATAAAGAGTGGTCTTTATCTTCTTTAGGGATCAAACAAATTAAAGCTTGTTGAAATGAGCCGCTAGACAAACCCGCGTCAAGAAAAGATTGAAATAGAAGTGAAAGTTTTGGTAGAAGAAGAGAAGCAAAGTGATTGTAGAGTTCAATGGTGAAGCCATCGGGACCAGGGGCCTTACCATGACGTAGCTTCGTAGCAGCGTGGGAAATTTCTGTAAGAGAGACATCATGTTCTAAAGATTCAAAATTAATATGGGTAGAAGGTGGAGGAGGAATAGAATGAAAATAGGAACGCAGATCTTCCGAGGAAGGGATGGTTTCAGGAAGTAAAGAGTTTTATAAAATTTGACAAATTCGCTTAGAATGTCTTTGTCTTTGAAGAGACTCCCCGGAGGAAGAGCGGATAGATTCAATTTTAGTACGTTCTTTCCGAACCTTCAGGTAGTTGGCAAGCAATTTCCCGATTCTGTTCTGACCACCGTAATAACGTGAATTACATTTTAATAAGAGATTGGAGGCGGCGTCAGTAGTAAATTTATTGAATGAGATTTTAGCATCGATGAGGTCTTTGAGGGAGGATTCTGAGTTAGAGGAGTTGTAAAGAAGTTCCAGTTGTTTAATTTTTGTGAGAAATTGAGCAGATTTAGCTTCCATTCATTTTTTCTTTTGTGAGACAAAATTTATGATGAAACCTATAGAAGCTGCTTTGAAAGAGTCCCATACCGTCACATATGGGATATCAGGAGTTTGGTTTAGAGAAAAGAATTCAGAAGCAAAATAAGTAAATTGTGTACAAAAAGAGGGGTCGAGAAGTAAGGAAATATTAAATCTCCATCTGCCAGAGTGAGGGGAAAAGGGAATGAGATCAATATCTACAAGGACAGGAGCATGATCTGAAATTAAAATTGAGCCAATATCAGATTGTATGGCATGCTGAGCGAGAGATTTGCTAAGGAAAATATAGTCAATGCGGGATTGTGAATGGTGGGATGGGGAATAGAAACTATATTCTCTAAGATCCGGATTACATAGTCTCCAGATATCAACCAATACATTATGGTGAATGGCGTTGGTGAACTGGGAGTGCATCGTAGACGAGGAAAATTTTGCTTTGGAATTCCTGTCAAGAATAGGGTCATGGATTTGATTACAATCACCACCCAATATAATATAATCTTCATTAATTGTGGTCAATTTGTCAGCGGTGGAAGGCCAAAATGATTTATCTATACCAGTAGGAGCATAAACATTGAAAATAACAATAGGAATTTTATCTACAAGCAGATTAACAATTACCCAACGACCATTGGCATCACAATCATGAGAAGCCATGGAAACATTTAACTTTTTATGAAACAAAATCATACCATTTTTCTTGCCCACAGCAGGAGAATGAAAGCTATGTCCCACCCAACAACGTTTAAGCTTTGAGGCTTCTGCATCTGAGAGATGAGACTCTTGAAGAAGGGCGACATCAGTTTTAAGCCTGGCAAGATGGGTTAAAACTCGTTGCCTTTTAATCGGGTTATTTAAACCCTTAACATTCCAAGTAGTAACCCGGAAGGTAATTCAGTAATAAAGTATGAAGCAACGATATGCTTGTTCAAAATTGAAAAGAAAAAATGTACAACAAGAAGAAAGAATAAAAGAAGAGATAGTAGAAAAGAGAGCGAAAAAATAAAGAGGACAGAAAAAAGAGGAATAAAGAAAGGACAAAAATGAAAATGAAGATGAAGATGATGAGAATGAAGAGATAAGGAAGGGAAAATCAATAGGATGCTACCTATTTCTGACATGGATTAAGGAGTCACTGTGGCTTGAATACCAGCATATGTCTTGGGGTCACTGTTCACGTAATTGGTAGATAAGTGGTATCTGAAGCTCTTGATGTCAGTGCTGTGGAATTCATACTTCTGTTTGTGCAAGGTGAGGTCTTGTCTAGTAGTCTCCTCAGCATGACACATAGGTGATCATAGAGCTCTTTTAGGGATGTGGCATGTCCTAGGATATCAACACTGGCACAGATTATACTATTTAGTCCCGAGAGAAATTCACAAATGCAATTATGCAATTATTTCCCCTCTCTGGAGATTCCAGACTGTAAATGCTTGAAGTGCATCAACCTGACATGGGTAGAGAAAGTTGTGATATACCTAGAGTGTTGATTAAATTTCAGCTAATGCTAACTAGTATTAAGTACTGATTTGTAGAACCAGCTGTATTTGTTTACTTTTGCCACCAAGACATCTACATGCCATTTGATGTTCCTCTCACACTTGATTGCTAGTTTGGTAGGGTCAAAATTATGCTGATTTAACCTGCGCCAATTTTTCTTTTTTTGTTTTGGCTATCACAACCAGGAATTCAGGGACGGTGAGTTTATGATATAAAAAAAAATGTCTTCCTCTTCCAAACCTTCCAATTCCTCTTGCATCTTTTTGCAGAAGTGAATGACATGGGTCAATACCTCAGTGCCATTGACTGGATGGCGTCATTGATGTGTATGGAAGGAACCTTGGGCCTGATTACGTGTTTGGTGGTGGTGCAGCAGCGGCAGTCCTTCACCATCCACTGTAGGACCACCAAACCTGTGGTGCGACCACCCGCCTGATCAGGAATTATATCGTGGTCTGGCTGGCAGTGTTGTGTCGGTCTGCAAGGCTCACAGAAGAGCCTGCAATACAGAATACCTCAGTCAGACAGCTGACCGCTCCTTCCTGCACAGTTGTTTAGAAAGTGGTGGTGCAAATACAGGGAGCACCACATGTGCCCTCCCCGCTTACACCCCCAGCCAAAATCCGTCAGGTTGCCTTTCTTTATGGTGAAAATACCACCTTTGAAAGGGCTACAAACATGCAATTCATAATATGCTTGGCAGTTGCAGACTGCCGGCCCAGCAGGATCCTTGATCCCAGCGGTCTCATGGCCGTCCGACCACTGCAATCCTAATACTACTGCTGGTGGGCCAGCAGTGGGCCAGCAGTGTGGTGGTGGTCGGACCACCACCACGGATTCGGTGGTCCTATGGACTGCCAAACTCATAATAAGCCCCTTTTTTCTTTCAAGTACCCTGTTCCAGTGAGTAGAATGCTAAATATCTTGAGCACCGCAACAAGTTTGTACGCTTGTATGCTCAATGCAAACTAAACCAGTTTGAAGTGCCCTGTTGTGCTGCAACTAATAAGGGGTTCAGTGGCTTGTTTGGTTATGTAGAATTAACTCTTGACTACTGACCATTGTTGTGAATGTATATCAAGAACATGCCCAACAGCATTAATGGGAAGACGTTGCCAGAAATGAATAAACAGATCTTTGCCAGTGATAGGACAATGAGGTATGCCTTTGACCTGTTTAAAAAATGACTACTGTGCAGTCTACAAGTACAGAAACACCGATTTTAATTCGGAATCCTGAGAAGAACAAGGTCTACATCAATGTACCACAGATCAAGTCTTCATCTAATTTGAACCAGCCTGCTGAGCTACCCAAGATAGACCGGGCGGCGTCTGGGTACTTTATCAACTTTGCAACCCCTCTCACCAAAGTAACAGGTAGGTAGCCATCTTCACAGTGAGGGATGTACTTGGTTGAGTGGGCAGCACTACAACTCCCAACAGGCCCCCTTCACCCACAGCCCAGCAAGATGGAGTCCCCCACCATGTGCTAGCAATGCAACCCCTCTCACCAAAGCAACAGGTAGGTAGCCATCTTCACAGGGAGGGGTGTACCTGGGTGAGGGGCCAGCACTACAACTCCCAACAGGCCTCCTTCACCCACAGCCCAGCAAGATGGAGTCCCCCACCATGTGCTAGCAATGCAACCCCTCTCACCAAAGTAACAGGTAGGTAGCCATCTTCACATGGAGGGGTGTACCTGGGTGAGGGGCCAGCACTACATCTCCCAACAGGCCCCCTTCACCCACAGCCCAGCAAGATGGAGTCCGCCACCATGTGCTAGCCTCACCAAAGTAACAGATAGGTAGCCATCTTCACAGGGAGGGGTATACTTGGTTGAGTCGGCAGCACTACAACTCCCAACAGGCCCCCTTCACCCACAGCCCAGCAAGATGGAGTCCCTCACCATGTGCTAGCAATGCAACCCCTCTCACCAAAGTAACAAGTAGGTAGCCATCTCCACAGGGAGGGGTGTACCTGGGTGAGGGGCCAGCACTACAACTCCCAATAGGCCCCCTTCACCCACAGCCCAGCAAGATGTTGTCCCCCACCATGTGCTAGCAATGCAACCCCTCTCACCAAAGTAACAGGTAGGTAGCCATCTTCACATGGAGGGGTGTACCTGGGTGAGGGGCCAGCACTACAACTCCCAACAGGCCCCCTTCACCCACAGCCCAGTAAGATGGAGTTCCCCACCATGTGCTAGCCTCACCAAAGTAACAGGTAGGTAGCCATCTTCACAGGGAGGGGTGTACTTGGTTGAGTGGGCAGCACTACAACTCCCAACAGGTCCCCTTCACCCAAAGCCCAGCAAGATGGAGTCCCCACCATGTGCTAGCAGTGCAACCCCTCTCACCAAAGTAACAGGTAGGTAGCCATCTTCACAGGGAGGGGTGTACCTGGGTGAGGGGCCAGCACTACAACTCCCAACAGGTCCCCTTCACCCACAGCCCAGCAAGATGAAGTCCCCCTCCATGTGCTAGCCTCACCAAAGTAACAGGTAGTTAGCCATCTTAACAGGGAGGGGTGTACCTGGTTGAGGGGCCAGCACTACAACTCCCAACAGGCCCCCTTCACCCACAGCCCAGCAAGATGGAGTCCCCCACCATGTGCTAGCAATGCAACCCCTCTCACCAAAGTAACAGGTAGGTAGCCATCTTCACAGGGAGGGGTGTACCTGGGTGAGGGGCCAGCACTACAACTCCCAACAGACCCTCTTCACCCACAGCCCAGCAAGATGGAGTCCCCCACCATGTGCTAGCAATGCAACCTCTCTCACCAAAGTAACAGGTAGGTAGCCATCTTCACAGGGAGGGGTGTACCTGGGTGAGGGGCCAGCAAAGTATGACACCTAGCCAAGTGGCGTATGCCACCCAAACCCGTCATGATGCCCAGTACTGTGTACCACAACAATGTGATGATTTCGTCAATCTTGTGCTGCATGACATGACATCCCAATTGTCACAACAACCAACCTGTGCAGTACACATCAATGACTCTCTATCCTTTGTACAACAGGTGATCGTGAACTGGCAGGAAATGTCAGCAACCGGCAACACCAGGCACTCCCTCAGACCATGGACTCTCTGGAGCTGATGACCTCGATGCCTCGGATGCCGTGGATGTTGCCAATACACCAGTGTCGCCAGTGCCTTCACGGTCCCAGGACATTGCTCTCACCACCACCTTGACCACAACAGCAACAGTGGCCCTGCCGTCGGGACTTTTACTGCCACTACCACCACCACCACCACTGCAACAAGTCTACCCTGTCCCACCCTCCCAGACTCATTGGACAATGAAACACCCACCACATCCCAGGAGAGCAGGGAGAGTCTCTGGTCTAGGACCCAGGTGAGGCAACAGGTTCCGGACAGGAGGGCAGGTGGCCAGCAACATCCACCCAATTGTGGTGCCGAGGCCCTGGATGCCATCAACAGGGTTGTGGACGTTTATGAGCGTGCACAGGCACAGGCACGCGAAGACACACTGGAGTACCGACAGCTGTTGCGGTCCATCGATAACAGGCTGGCACAACTGGTGGACATCATGGGTCAGCAAGCAGCGTCTCAGAGGGAGCAGCCTGCAACCCATATACCACCTCCCCCTACCCCAAGTGGCCAGCAGGATGTCATTACACAAACATCCCCTGAGGCCACAGAGAGGGATGTGGCCCCCGAGCAAGCTGCCCCCACAGCAGTCCCCCCTCCGGCCAAAATACAGAGGGGACGCCCGAGGAAATAGCCAGCTGAAACCAGTGGCAAAGCACCAGCCAGCTACCAGACGAGGAGCCAGCGCTGACTTCACCATGCCCTGAGCCTGCGATTCACTCTGCTGACTATCCTCCCCCACATCGCCAGGCCATCGCTTTTATGAGTTGTACTGGGTTTCCACGACAATGTGGGTTCTACACGATGTTCTCATCCACCATGACTTTCAACTTGATGATCCCCACCCACCCATCTTGTAAATATGCACTCCACCAACACTGCCACCATTGTAAATAAACACCCTTCAAACACTCATGTCTGTGTGTACTCCAAGTTTAAGTCACAGGGTGTACAATGATGTAAACGTTACCATGTCCAAGGAGCAATGCTTGTCTGTACTCATGTTGAAAATGAAGCGACCTAGGGAGAACAAGAGCACAACATACACATGTCAGGAAACTGCATCACAGCCTTCACACCACACCACATTTCACAGCTGGGCTATCTATCCACTCCACAATTTTCACCAGTCACAACATACCCATTTGTGTGCCGTGCATGACTACCATGTCCCACACACATTTGCAAGCAGCACAGAGCCAACCACAGGCAGCAGTCACAACACACATCCAGACATCACCACCACCACCCCTCCCGCATACCATGTCAACACCGTACGTTGACACCCACCTTCAAGGGAAGTAGCGCTCAATGAGCTGACGTCTCTGGTCCACACCTTCCTCCTCTCCACTATCATCATCACCGGACACAGGCAGGATAGCATGCGGAGCCACTTGTTGGTCTGCAGGGTCCAGGATCAGGGGGATCCCCTTGCACAGGGCCAGGTTGTGGAGCATGCAGCAGGCGACCACGATTTTGCAGACCTTTACGGGTGAGTAAGGCAGGGCCCCTCCGGTCTTGTCCAGGCAGCGGAACCTTGACTTCAGCAGCCCGAATGTGCGCTCCACCACCCGACGTGTCTTGCCATGTGCCAAATTTTATCTCTGTTCGCCGGGGGTAGTGGGATTCCGTACTGGGCTCAACAACCATGGCCGGTTTGGATACGCAGAGTCACCTATGGGAGAGGTGGACAGGCACATCCAACATTACCACTGTGGTGGGGGTGAGCAGGGCACACATACAACACAGTGTTTGACACTTACAACTCACCAACAAGCCAGCCACGTTCCGGATGCATATTCGTCATCAATCGGGGCACAGTGCAGCTCCGCAGGACGTGGGAGTCATGTGCAGAGCCTGGAAATCTGGCACACACATGCGAGATGATCTGATTGGCCTGGCACACCACTTGGACGTTGATGGAGTGGTAATGCTTCCTATTACGATAAATGTATTCACAAGCCTGTGGTGGAATCAGACCAATATGTGTGCCATCAATGGCACCCACCACATGTGGAATCCGACCCAGAGCGTATAAATCAGCCTTCACAGCTGGCAATTCCGCTGCCCCAGGAATTGGATATATTCATCCTTAAACAGCATCATGGCTGCCAGGACATCAAGCACTACCACACTAAACATGGGTTGTGACATCCCCCTGCTGTACCAATTGTGTGCTGGAAAGTGCCAGTAGCGAAGAAGTGAAGTGCCGCCATCACCTTGGCCATTGGTGTGATTGCCCCGGGATATTCCCTGCGTGGCTGCAGGTGGGGCTCCAGTTGGGCAACCAGATCTGCAATGTGGGACCGTCCAAGCAGAATCTGTGCA
The DNA here is from genome assembly GCF_964261635.1 of Lissotriton helveticus. Classification (NCBI taxonomy): domain Eukaryota; kingdom Metazoa; phylum Chordata; class Amphibia; order Caudata; family Salamandridae; genus Lissotriton; species Lissotriton helveticus. Next base: position 1,350,906,714 of record NC_136059.1, on the reverse strand, counting down.
TCACCTCGCCGTCCACAATGTCCTCCAGCACGGTGTATGGACGGTGCACATTCGGAGCCCTCCTAGGATGGTAGTACATGCCAATTGTAAACAAAACACAGCTGTACCACATTTGTGTTCATGACAGACACAGCAATAACAATGACTGACATCACCAGTGATGGGACCACTGACTACATGTGGGTTGGCCCTGGCACACAACAATGGCACACCTGTAGACTTGCCACACATTGACATCCCCACAATGACGTCACAGACATGTGTATGCCCAAAGGCACGTTCCCACATGTAGCACAGACAGCCTTGATTGTGCAACATACACCTCATGTGTAGACAGGCATTCACACAGGCCCCAATCTTTGTGCTGCACCATGCCAATAGATAAATACACAGTCCATGAGGTCATGCACCTCTGACTAGACTTGCATAGGCTGGACAAGAACACATGAGAGGGTAATCCATCAGGCATACATCACACAGCAACAAATTCATAGTGCATCCATCACATCATCACATGTCGTTGCACATACCATGCACAGACACACATGTAACACAATATGCAGGTCCATAGTAACAATGAACTGTGTCAATGTAAACCAACAACCCATGTCACATGTGAGCCACCACATCACTACATTGTCACAGATGTGCACTGGCCTGGCATGTGCACACAGCACTGGTCTGGATGTGTAACTTGCAATGTTAGCACTGCCCTGTTGCATGATCATGGTGGCCAATGGACACCCTTGGACAGCGCCCGCTCCACAGCATGATGTGTTTGCAGGTACCATGGTGTGCAGGTACCAAGTGTGGCTCACTGGTTAGAGGAGGCAGACCTGGAAGCAGAGGTCAGCCCGGGACCAGGGTTCAATTCCCGGCTCGGCGGGGTCTTGAGTCCTAAAAGGTCCATGGACTCGACAATTCTCGCTCCGGTGCCTACTCGATTCACGGGTTCACACTCTGCGACTCTGGGCAATAGCTTGCTTAATCTCAACAACGGCCCCTCGCGGCGGGATGCCTGGCTTTTACCTTGCGGATACCCTGCCGGGGTTATCTCACAGGGGAATACCAGGACGGGTTCCCTAAGCAAGCGCTTAGAAACCGCTTGGTGATTTGCGCTATATAAATTCCTGTACATTTACATTTACATTTACATGTACCTGCTCACCCACCCATGTCCCCTTGCCAACACGGAATGAGTGCCTGACCATGCAGTAATTGGCCTCGCGCTGGCAGTGCACGCCTGCCGCAATTTCAAAACTTGCATTCAGCCTCCACAAATGCTTCTCCCATTGGCTGTTGAATAGGGTGCCATGGCGGGGACACACCGGCGCGGTCATGCGTGCGCTGCCACTAGGGTGCATCTTACAAATGCATACAGTTTCCGGCACCGCGATGGAGGTTCACACAAGCTGCGTGGGGGGGGGGGGGACAGGCTTCCCACAACATTTAAATCTACATTGTGAAATGGCAGTTGGTATGTCCCTTCATGCAGATAGCGGTACCCACCGCCGTTCCCCGGCGGTGAGTCACCGCCCATGCCCATGCCCATTCAGTCCAGGGGCCCGCCATGCAGATAGCGGTACCCACCGCAGCCCGCCATGCAGATAGCGGTACCCACCGCCGTTCCCCGGTGGTGAGTCACCGCTCATGCTCATGCCCATGCCCATTCAGTCCAGGGGCCCACCATGCAGATAGCGGTACCCACCGCCGCTCGACATGCAGATAGCAGTACCCACCGCCGTTCCCCGGCGGTGAGTCACCGCCGTTCCACGGTGGGTACCGCCATCTGCATGTCGGGCGGCGGTGGGTACCGCTATCTGCATGGCGGGCGGGAGTGGGTACCGCTATCTGCATGGCGGGTGGTGGGGGGTACCGCTATCTGCATGTCGGGCGGCGGTGGGTACTGCTATCTGCATGGCGGGCGGCGGTGGGTACCGCTATCTGCATGGCGGGTGGCGGTGGGTACCGCTACCTACATGGCGGGCCCCTGGACTAAATGGGCATGGGCGGTCCCCGGCGGTGGGTACTGCTATCTGCATGGCGGGCCCCTAGTCTGAATGGGTATGAGCATGGGTGGTGACTCACCACCGGGGAACAGCAATGGGTACCGCTATCTGCATGGCGGGCGGTGGTGGGTACCGCTATCTGCATGGTGGGCGGCAGTGGGTACCACTATCTGTATTGCGGGCCCCTGGACTGAATGGGCATGGGCGGTTACCCACTGCATGGGCGGTGACTCACCGCCGGGGAACGGCGGTGGGTACCGCTATGTGACTGAATGGGGGATAACATCTGCCATTGCCACTTGCACTTTCAGATGTATCTGTTAGCCTGCCCCACCCCCGCGGAATGTGTGCGCCGCCATTGCGATGCCAGCAAGTGATGTATTTCAAATGATGCACCATCGCGGTAGCGCGCACATGCGGTTGGTGGTGTGTGTTCGTGATGGTCCTTGCACTTGCAGCAAATGGAAACAGGTACCGCGGGACGCGTAAGCAATTTTTAAAAATGCGGAAGCCGTGCACCGCCACAGCGGGGCCAATCATTGGCTAATTTTGAATGAGGCAGCCCGGGAACACTAATTGCTGCTGATGTGTGCCACTGATATCAGCTCAGGGCCCTATAAATGTGTGAGTCTGAGCACCACACATCCACTGCTTCCAGCGACTGCTGCTTGCACCCGTCACCTCTACCTGCTGCTGCTGTCCATTCCACCAACTGCTGCCTGCACCCATCACCTCTACCTGCTGCTGCTGCCCACTCCACCGACTGCTGCCTGCACCCATCACCTCTACCTGCTGCTGCTGCCCACTCCACCAACTGCTGCCTGCACCCATCACCTCTACCTGCTGCTGCTGCCCACTCCACCAACTGCTGCTGTTGTGCCAGAGTCCTGGACCTTGCCATGCCGGGAGCTGGACAGATCCGGTCCCGTACCTTCAGTGCAGAGGAGCTGGAGGTCCTTGTGGACGGTGTGCTCAGCCACTATGAACGTCTCTACGGTGCCCCAGGACAGGTGGTAAGTGCAGTGAAGGACATGTTGGTGAGCATGAGGTGGTCCCTGACACCTGGTGTCTGCAATCTGGGCGGTGTTCTGTGGGAGGCAGTGTGGGTATGCCCCAGCAGGCCAGGAACGCTGTGATGTGTTACTGGTTCTGTCACTGACTGATTGACCTCTTTGCTGCGCAGTGTTATCTTTGAGGGGTAACAAACATGAAATGAAATGATTACGCACTTGTATAGCGCACGACTACCCGTAGGCATCTCGGCGCTTGTACAAATACCGCAGAGGAACTCTTCCCGGCCTTTCCCTGTGGGGAGCCCACTCCTGGGCACCCCCATGGTGAAGTCAGGCATCCTCAGCGTTGTTGGGGACATGTGTAGTCTTGTGGCTGTGCTGTGTCACGACCGATCACAGCTATCTTGTGTGTGTGTGCCTTACCTGCTATCCATGAAGGAATAATGCCATATTGTCCTGTCAGTCACATATGTTGTTCTGTGCATGGCTGATGACAGATACCTGTACCTTCTATCTGTGTGAAGGGCCAACTGTTCACTGACTTGCCCCCTCTTGTCTCCCATTATGGTAGGTCAAGCTGCACCATCGCAAGGCCGTGTGGAGGGCCATAGCACGTGATGTACGGGCAGTGGGGGTGTGCTACAGGCGACACACACACTGCCACAAGCGGTGGGACAACATCTCCAGGCTCAGTAAGACTGTGGCAGAGATGACACTGGGGCAGATTCCAAGATCAGGCGGACTTGCACGACGTACCATGACCCCTCTAATGCTACGTATCATAGCTGTGACACATACTGACCTGGCTGCACGGCTGAGAGGGGAGCAGCAGCAAACTAGCGGTGAGCACACTAACATGGGTTTGTGACTTGGGAGTGCATGCATGTATTGCTGGTCAGACACAGTAGTGACATCCATGGTGTATATGGTGTGCTGCTATTGCATATTGTTGGATTATCGGAGTGAGAGTCAGCATCCATGTCAGCCAGCTGGACATACCAGTTGCATTGTAGTGCAGGGGCCCAGGACATGTCATTCATGTCTGTGGTCCCATGGCATCACATGTGTGGTGGTCTGCATGCACTTGCCCAGTTGGTTTCATGTACATGTGTCACAGGGCTCACTAATTCGTTGACATGAGGATGTCTGGGAGGGGTGGTTTATGTGCAGGATGGGTTCGACATGTTGTCCAGCAGTCAAGGAAGTTTTGATTTTGTAATTTGCAGTTAGTGAGTGTGGCACTTAGGTATACCTCTGATCTCTCTCTTTCAACTTTGGACGAAGGCACTGACAGACAAACGACGGAGGGAAGTGGTGGCAATGCATCCGGATCAGAGACCACACAAACACAGACTGAGATGGAACAGAGCAGCCCCGGAGAGGGGGACAGAACTATCCCTGAGGACTCACATTTGGAGACACCATCGTCATCATCTTCAGACAGCGGTGGTGAGTCAGCACTGTTGGTAGACACAGGGAGTGGACAATCTACACCTTCAGTCGGTACACAGCACACTGGGCCCACACTGCCACCAACTGCAAAAAGTACTGCTCGTGCTCACAAGAGTAGGGGGAGCAGAGTGGCCTTTGGTGCAGGCACCGCTGCCCCTGCCCCTGTGACACAAACTGCCCTTAGTGCTGAGGCGGTTGATCTGCTGCGACAGCTGTGTGTAGGGCAAACAAACATGATAAATGTATTCCTGGACCACAATAGGAAGTTGGGGCAGGTAGTAGCATTCATGGAGGGGATGCATGGTGATGTTGCTGGACTCCACAGGACAGTACAGTCCTTATCCAACACAGTGTCTGCACTGCAGCCATTCAACAGTCACATGTACAAGGTTCTACTTCAGTTCCCCTATCCACACCACTTACTGTCTCAGGGGAGAGTGACACTTCAGAACATGCACCATTTTCAGGGTATTGCACTAAAAGCAGCCACAGGCAGCAAGGCAGACAACGGAGGCCACAAACACCATCCCCTGGGAAAGGGAAATCTTTCACAGAACACGACATCAGCTACCCTGGAAAGGACACACAGGACTCTCAAGGGGTGATGGGGGGCACAGATTCACGGGACACACAGGCATCCCCCTCAAAAGGTACTCACAAGGGCAAGGCACATCTCATGAACAAGGCACAGACCAAGGACAGGGCATCCGCAAAGGACAGGACACCACCCACGGACACGGCTCCTCACAAGGAGCAGACACCTCCCAAGGACCAGGCCCCTACAATGGACATGGCACCTCTCAAGGACAGGGCACCTCCCAAGGACAGGGCACCTACCAAGGACAGGGCACCTACCAAGGACAGGGCACCTCCCAAGGACCAGGCCCCTACAAAGGACAGGGCACCTCCCAAGGATAGGGCACCTCCCAAGGACAGGGCACCTCCCAAGGACCAGGCCCCTACAAAGGACAGGGCACCTCCCAAGGACAGGGTACCTCCCAAGGACCAGGCACCTCCCAAGGACCAGGCACCTCCCAAGGACAGGGCACCTCCCAGGGATAGAGCACCGCCCATGGATAAGGCACATTCCAAAGACAGGACACCTCCTAAGGCCAAGGCGTCTCCCACGGCCAATGCTACTCCCAGGGAGCAGGCACCTCCCAGGGCCAAGGCGTCTCCCATGGACAGTGTGAGAAAAACAAGGACCCCCTGGGTAGTTACTAAGCAGACTCCTAGGGCAGGGTAAACACAGTATGTGAGAAAATTCCTAGGCAGTCTTATCAATAAGTAAACAAGTGACCCGACCAAAATTGCAAAAGGAACAATCAGTAAAAATAAGAAATTATCTATTTAAAATATATATATTTTAATAAAACACAATAATAAAAATCATATAGATAACTGAAAATAATCAGACTATATGACAATTCAATCTAAAATTACATACAATCAATACATATATAAACTGAACATATTGAATAAAAGAAGACACCAAAGTTACAAAAAGGTGTCCACAGTAAGGTGACGATAAATTACTCGACGCGCGTTTCGGCGAGAACGCCTTCTTCAGGAGCCACCTGAAATTACATACAAACATATATAAGGTGCAATTCTTAAATATTCTAAAATTAACAGGTCAAACAGTATATACTATAATTCCTGAACCAAAGGTTCAGAATACATTGTTAAGTAAATTGCCTAGTGCTATTAAGGTCAAAAGTGTCACTTTGTTTCTTACATGTCATCTAATAGACATATACCATGAACAGTGATTGTGTAGTACTCAAAAACATAATCAAAATCAAATACAGAATTAAATCCTAACACCTGTTCTCCCATGGACAGGACATCCACCAAGGACAGACATCCATCACCCATGCGTCCCCTGAAGCTGGTGTTGGTGAAGGAACGTAAAGCACATGTGTCAGAGGTGGAGGCCCCCATATCTCTACTCCTATCCACACCTCGGTGAAGCAGAGGAAGGAGTATCCTGTTGTTGCATCCCCCATTACACATGGTGCAGAGGGCAGAAGGCAGGGCCAGAGCAAGCGTCAAGCAGGTTCCAGCACGTCCCCAGAGAGCAGACCCACACATGCACATGATCCAACCTTGATAGGTGATGCTTCAGATGAGGCCGCACCACTTACCAGTCCAGTCATGTCTAGGTTGCCCTTCCGAATCCCCAAGAAAAGGAAACACACACCGGTAACACCTGACCACCCCAATGTCGCACAACTACAGCTGTCCCCAGCTCCCAGTGCCACCCAGCCTCCTGGCCCTTACAGCCCTGTAGCTCATCCTTTCAGTGGTCCTAGTGGGTCAGCTGCAGTTCACTCTCATGTGTCTGATAGTGGCACTGTGTCTGTTGTTCGCTGTCATGCCTCATGTAGTAGCACTGTGTCAGTTGTGCCCTCTCCTGTTTCAGGTACTGCCACTGTGGGTGTCCGCCAATCTCATGTCTCAGATGCTGGCATGGTATTTGTTGGTCAGTGTCCAGGGACAGGTCCTGGCAGTGTGTCAGGGTCTGTCGCTCATGTGTTAGTCACTAGGCTGTGGCTGTTTCCCACACTCTTGCATCAGGTCCTGGCAGTGTGTCAGGGTCTGTCGCTCATGTGTCAGTCACTAGAGCTGTGGCTGTTTCTCACACTCCTGTATCAGGTCCTGGCAGTGTGTCAGGGTCTGTCGCTCATGTGTCAGTCACTACAGCTGTGGCTGTTTCTCACACTCCTGTATCAGGTCCTAGCAGTGTGTCAGGGTCTATCGCTCGTGTCAGTCACTAGAGCTGTGGCTGTTTCTCACACTCCTGTATCAGGTCCTGGCAGTGTGTCAGGGTATGTCGCTCATGTGTCAGTCACTAGAGCTGTGGCTGTTTCTCACACTCCTGTATCAGGTCCTGGCAGTGTGTCAGGGTCTGTCCTCATGTGTCAGTCACTAGAGCTGTGGCTGTTTCTCACACTCCTGCATCAGGTCCTGGCAGTGTGTCAGGGTACATGGCATGGTATTTGTTGGTCAGTGTCCAGGGACAGGTCCTGGCAGTGTGTCAGGGTTTGTCGCTCATGTGTCAGTCACTGGAGCTGTGGCTGTTTCTCACACTCCTGTATCAGGTCCTGCCACTGTGTCAGACTGTTCATTGTAACCACCCTTGCAATATTCTTGTCCATGGGACTGTCCATATGGCACACGTCCTTGTGCTGCCTCTGATGTACCTGCTCTGTTCTGGCCACTGGCCCTGTTAGCAATGTGATGCTATGCGCCCCTCACTTGTGCTGCCTCTGATGTACCTGCTCTGTTCTGTACCATGGACTGTTGATGCACTTTGCCCCTTACTTGTGCTGCCTCAGATGTACCTGCTCTGTTCTGGCCACTGGCCCTGTTAGCAATGTGATGCACTTTGCCCCTCACTTGTGCTGCCTCAGATGTACCTGCTCTTTTCTATACCATGGACTGTTGATGCAGTTTGCCCCTCACTTGTGCTGCCTCTGATGTACCTGCTCTGTTCTGGCCACTGGCCCTGTGAGCAATGTGATGCACTTTGCCCCTCACTTGTGCTGCCTCAGATGTACCTGCTCTGTTCTATACCATGGACTGTTGATGCAGTTTGCCCCTCACTTGTGTTGCCTCAGATGTACCTGCTCTGTTCTGTACCATGGACTGTTGATGCACTTTGCCCCTCACGTGTGTTGCCTCTGATGTACCTGCTCTGTTCTGGCCACTGGCCCTGTTAGCAATGTGAGGCTATGTGCCCCTCACTTGAGCTGCCTCTGATGTACCTGCTCTGTTCTGTACCATGGACTGTTGATGCACTTTGCCCCTCACTTGTGCTGCCTCAGATGTACCTGCTCGGTTCTGTACCATGGACTGTTGATGCACTGTGCCCCTCACTTGTGCTGCCTCTGATGTACCTGCTCTGTTCTGGCCACTGGCCCTGTTAGCAATGTGATGCTATGTGCCCCTCACTTGTGCTGCCTCTGATGTACCTGCTCTGTTCTGGCCACTGGCCCTGTTAGCAATATGATGCTATGTGCCCCTCACTTGTGCTGCCTCAGATGTACCTGCTCTGTTCTGTACCATGGACTGTTGATGCACTTTGCCCCTCACTTGTGCTGCCTCAGATGTACCTGCTCTGTTCTGTACCATGGACTGTTGATGCACTGTGCCCCTCACTTGTGCTGCCTCTGATGTACCTGCTCTGTTCTGGCCACTGGCCCTGTAAGCAATGTGATGCTATGTGCCCCTCACTTGTGCTGCCTCAGATGTACCTGCTCTGTTCTGTACCATGGACTGTTGATGCACTTTGCCCCTCACTTGTGCTGCCTCAGATGTACCTGCTCTGTTCTGTACCGTGGACTGCTGATGCACTGTGCCCCTCACTTGTGCTGCCTCTGATGTACCTGCTCTGGTCTGTACCATGGACTGTTGATGCACTGTGCTGCCTCTGATGTACCTGCTCTGTTCTGGCCACTGGCCCTGTTAGCAATGTGATGCTATGTGCCCCTCACTTGTGCTGCCTCTGGCGTACCTGCTCTGTTCTGTACCATGGACTGTTGATGCACTGTGCTGCCTCAAATGTCCCTGCTCTGTTCTGTACCATGGACTGTTGATGCACTTTGCCCCTCACTTGTGCTGCCTCTGATGTACCTGCTCTGTTCTGTACCATGGACTGTTGATGCAGTTTGCCCCTCACTTGTGCTGCCTCAGATGTACCTGCTCTGTTCTGTACCATGGACTGTTGATGCACTGTGTCCCTCACTTGTGCTGCCTCTAATGTACCTGCTCTGTTCTGTACCATGGACTGTTGATGCACTGTGCTGCCTCTGATGTACCTGCTCTGTTCTGTACCATGGACTGTTGATGCACTTTGCCCCTCACTTGTGCTGCCTCTGATGTACCTGCTCTGTTCTGTACCATGGACTGTTGATGCAGTTTGCCCCTCACTTGTGCTGCCTCTGATGTACCTGCTCTGTTCTGGCCACTGGCCCTGTTAGCAATGTGATGCACTTTGCCCCTCACTTGTGCTGCCTCTGATGTACCTGCTCTGTTCTGTACCATGGACTGTTGATGCACTTTGCCCCTCACTTGTGTTGCCTTAGATGTACCTGCTCTGTTCTGTACCATGGACTGTTGATGCACTGTGCCCCTTACTTGTGCTGCCTCTGATGTACCTGCTCTATTCTGTACCATGGACTGTTGATGCACTGTGCTGCCTCTGATGTACCTGCTCTGTTCTGGCCACTGGCCCTGTTAGCAATGTGATGCTATGTGCCCCTCACTTGTGCTGCCTCCATGTACCTGCTCTGTTCTGGCCACTGGCCCTGTTAGCAATGTGATGCTATGTGCCCCTCACTTGAGCTGCCTCAGATGTACCTGCTCTGTTCTGTACCATGGACTGTTGATGCACTGTGCCCCTCACTTGTGCTGCCTCGGATGTACCTGCTTTGTTCTGTACCATGGACTGTTGATGCAGTGTGCTGCCTCTGATGTACCTGCTCTGTTCTGGCCACTGGCCCTGTTAGCAATGTGATGCTATGTGCCCCTCACTTGTGCTGCCTCTGATGTACCTGCTCTGTTCTGTACCATGGACTGTTGATGCACTGTGCTGCCTCCGATGTACCTGCTCTGTCCTGGCCACTGGCCCTGTTAGCAATGTGATGCTATGTGCCCCTCACTTGTGCTGCCTCTGATGTACCTGCTCTGTTCTGTACCATGGACTGTTGATGCACTGTGCTGCCTCTGATGTACCTGCTCTGTTCTGTACCATGGACTGTTGATGCACTTTGCCCCTCACCTGTGCTGCCTCTGATGTACCTGCTCTGTTCTGTACCATGAACTGTTGATGCAGTTTGCCCCTCACTTGTGCTGCCTCTGATGTACCTGCTCTGTTCTGGCCACTGGCGCTGTTAGCAATGTGATGCACTTTGCCCCTCACTTGTGCTGCCTCTGATGTACCTGCTCTGTTCTGTACCATGGACTGTTGATGCACTTTGCCCATCACTTGCGCTGCCTCAGATGTACCTGCTCTGTTCTGTACCATGGGCTGTTGATGCACTTTGCCCCTCACTTGTGCTACCTCAGATGTACCTGCTCTGTTCTGTACCATGGACTGTTGATGCACTGTGCTGCCTCTGATGTACCTGCTCTGTTCTGTACCATGGACTGTTGATGCACTTTGCCCCTCACTTGTGCTGCCTCTGATGTACCTGCTCTGTTCTGTACCATGGACTGTTGATGCACTGTGCCCCTCACATGTGCTGCCTCTGATGTACCTGCTCTATTCTGGCCACTGGCCCTGTTAGCAATGTTATGCTATGTGCCCCTCACTTGTGATGCCTCTGATGTACCTGCTCTGTTCTAGCCACTGGCCCCTTTAGCAATGTGATGCAGTTTGCCCCCCACTTGTGCTGCCTCTGATGTGCCTGCTCTGTTCTGTACCATGGACTGTTGATGCACTGTGCTGCCTCTGATGTACCTGCTCTGTTCTGGCCACTGGCCCTGTTAGCAATGTGATGCTATGTGCCGCTCACTTGTGCTGCCTCTGATGTGGTTCACTGACATAATATCGAATTCACAAATATAGAATTACCAAAATATAGAAGAAAAAATATAGAATGCAAAAATATCGAATTCCTATCTACAAACAGGTAAGTACAAAAATATTGAATCAAAAATATAGTTTTAAATAATATAGTAAGTCAAAATATCGAATTTTTTAAAATGTCTTAAAAGTAATTTAAAATTAATGAAATAATAAATATAACATTTATTATTACCACTACAGTGAGTGAAACAGTAGGGAAAGCGTTGGATAGCGTAGGGGTAAAAATTACTATTCCCACTCCAGAGAGTGCAACAGTAGGGAAAGCGTTGGATAGCGTAGGGGTAAAAATTACTATTCCCACTCCAGTGAGTGCAACAGTACGGAAAGCGTTGGATAGCGTAGGGGTAAAAATTACTATTCCCACTCCAGAGAGTGCAACAGTAGGGAAAGCGTTGGATAGCGTAGCGGTAAAAATGGCTATTCAATATTAAATTACTTACCTTCAATTCGATATTTTTCACCACTATATTCTGTCCATTCGATATTTTGTCCATTCTATATTTTGACTTCGATATTTTGGTAATTCGATATTTTGAATTCGATATTTTGTCTTGTTACCCTCTGATGTACCTGCTCTGTTCTGGCCACTGGCCCTGTTAGCAATGTGATGCTATGTGCCCCTCACTTGTGCTGCCTCTGATGTACCTGCTCTGTTCTGTACCATGGACTGTTGATGCAGTTTGCCCCTCACTTGTGCTGCCTCAGATATAACTGATCTGTTCTGGCCACAGGCTCTATGGTAACTGTGCTGCTTGTTGCCCCTTGTTGTGCAGCTTCTCATGGACATGCTCTGCACTCTCTCATTGGCCTGCCTGGAACTGTGCTGCTTGTTGCCCCTTGGTTGTGCAGCTTCTCATGGACATGCTCTGCACTCTTCTCAATGGCCTGCCTGGAACTGTGCTGCTTGTTGCCCCTTGGTTGTGCAGCTTCTCATGGACATGCTCTGCAATGTGTACTGGTCACTGGGCTGGCTCCTGGGTACATCAGAGTGCTATCTTTGTGATGTTTAATAAAGGCAGTTACTCATGTTGTGTACGTTGTCAGTGTCCGTGCTTGTTGTGTACTTGCATTGTGGATTTCTTTTGTTTACAACATGCCCTGTCTATCACGGATTAGTTCACAATGGTGACACACCTGACAACTAGTGAGGCGAGTTTTGATTATGTCCCCTGCACCGCTCAATATACATATATTACTGGTCCGCCCAGCAAGAGTAAGGGAGTGACACCTCTGCCATTGATGGGAGGGTGGCAATGAACGCACATTTACTTACAGGAAGGCCTCTCAGGCACCCACTGGGCCGCTGGTGGTCATTTACAAATGCAGGGACTGCCCAGATCGGTCCACCATGGCTGCCCACAACAGCAGCCCTCAGCTGGGACTGGACACCGGCCCCTCGGCCAGTGCCCTAGTGCCCTCGTTGCTAATCCTACGCTGCTGGTGTGAACAGGTATGTTGTGGCGTGATATGTGTGTATTGCTTACTTGCGTACCTGCGGCGGCGTCCACGAAGGTGCATGACTTGCTGGAAGTGAAGTACGAACAGGGCCGGGAGGGCGTGTAGGGCTAGGTCCATGGTGGCTGGGTCCGTGCGGTGGGTCTCGAGGCACTGCTTTCCCTCTCCGCTGTGGTGCTTCCGCCGTCTAAGAGATGGTGGTTTTTCCGCTGCGTTGTTCTGGTTTGTTTGTGACTACGTAATATGGCGGACGGTCGGGATGTCATTCCGCACGGCGGTGAGGCTGGATTGGCTCCGTCCGCCGTGGTGTCTGGTGTGTTCCCACAGCGGTTCACGTTTTTCTGCGGCGGACGGTAAATGTGCCCAGTTCGCATTCCTACTATGGCGGACGCAAGGCCCGCTGCTGGCGGACGGTGAGGTGCATTTCCGCCACCTCCAGCACTGCGGTCATACATCCGTCCGCCATCCTAATGGACCTCTGAATCGGGTTGGAAATGGTTTCCAACCCACTCGGATCGGGACAGTCCGACCGACGGAGTACAATGCATCCGGATGTTTCCCGATACGATTTGGTTGGACTCCCATTGACTTCAATGGGAGCATATGTTCCTAACCGTATCATAATTGGGCCCTTGGTCATTCCCGATCCGATTTGGAAGGAGCAAATGCCATTAGGAGGCCTTCCTAACTGCATCAGAATCAGGCCCTAGGTGGCAATGATTTCCAACCCGCATCAGAATGAGGCCCCAAATGTTAGACGATCTAGAGCATTCCACTGTGGTTTTTTTGGATGAATTTTATGATTGTACCAGTAATTTTGATGAAGTGTTCTGTTTTCAACATTACGGTCACCATTTCCTACACAAGGCTAGTACACCTCGTGAAGAGTTTAACTTTACACAATGGTGATATGGCCCTACACCACCAAGGGTTAGAGCAAAAGCATTTCCACAGAAGATTGATGACACATCTGACCCAGCCTCATTTTATTATAGGCTTGCATCATCACCAGCAAAGAAAAATATGTTAACTGACACTAAGCTTTCCTTACCCCACTCTCTGTACAAGGTTTTGACTGTTGGAGGGATTCGGTAGATGTAAAATCTATCTGGAGGACTAAAGATTGGAAGGTTCAGAGAGCTAAGGCTTTATTCAGAGCCTGTTTAATACCTCAGCAGATGATTGCCCTGAACAAAATTGTGCAACAGAGAATGTGTCTTGGCTTAGCCAAGATAAAAGATTTTAACACACCAAGGGTTCCCATTCTTACATGATTTGACAACTGGCAGTGGTTAACATCAGATGATGAAAGAACTATTGATACTATGTGTTATGTGAAGGGTTCATATATAAACAATGGGAGCTTCCTTTCACATTCTGGTGCGGAGAAAGGATGCTGAAGACTTTCTCAGTGGCTTGGACTGTGAAAATACTGGGTCCCTAGAATGCCAGGACATTTTGTTGCACAAGGTATGTAATGCATCTGTGGAGAACCTTCCTTGCTACTTGAAAGGGTCTCCGGCGGCCATGATACGTCCGGCTTTCAGATTACTCTCAATCAATCATTCAAATCAATCAAAGAAACTTTATTCAATCCATTTAAGAATACATATCATAAAAGTACAAAGCAATAAAAACATTTATAATCGAATCAGTTTGGACACAATACCTAATTTAATTCTTAACGCAAAACGTGTTAAAAAGACGATTAAGTCTGGAAGTTCATTTCATAAAAACGAATTATAAATGTCCGAATTACAATTGGGTTAATAAAACAAGGTCGTCAATTATCAATATTCATAAGGCATGTGCATAATAGTTTTCCTTCTCCTTAGACATGCCAATAAAAAAGTAGCTACTGAGAAGCATACAAATAGGTCAGAGAGTTTCTTTAAAAAGTATAATGCCAGCGACATTGATTAAAATTCATTTTCTTAAAAATTGGGTATAAAAATCTGATACGTTCATTCTTATAAACCCCACAAAAAAGAGTATATGAAGGTCTGACTGCGCTGAGCCGCAGTCACAGGGGCAAGGTACCAAATCAGTATGTCTAAATCTCTTCATAGGAAAACCCAGCAGGAGTGGTATTAGGTTCAACCGGAATCTAAGCAAGATAAATCTGTGCTGCAAGTTTCTTATATGGTCTAAATATGAGAAACCCCCAGATGAAATTCCTGGAGAAGTATGGTAGAAACATCACAGTGACCTTAGAATAATTTACACTTTAGCGCTCATACATCAATTTTTCTAAGAGTATAGACCTCAATTTTCCCTTTGTATTGCACAAGTTTTGGTTAAAACATTTTTTTTAATCCTTGTGTCAACAGTAATGATCTTACATACCAAAGCCAGGGAATTTTACAAGTATTGTCTAAGTTTATACAATTATTAGTTATAACTTGAGTCAAGTTCACTGTGTCCCTGAACCAGATCCAGTGCCACAGGTGTACTGCGGCGATCTTAATGTTGTTGATCAGGTACAGGATTTCTAGTTCATTATGATAGTTGTTATTAGAATATGATATAGGGACAGCATACAGTTTCTTATAAAATCTATCCTCCAAGGATTGGAGTTGGGTTGCCGTAGCCGTTCTCCACACCGCTGCCCCATAAATTGCTGCTGGTAGTATCTTCGCTTGGTATATTTTCCTTATTGTTGATAAAGGTTTAGACCCTAATCTTTTTGCAAAGGTTCAGATTGCTGACATACCCCGCTCCATTACGATCACTCTGTTATTCACCATAGGTACCCATGACTGTTTTTCGTCTAAATGAACCCCTAAATATGGGAACTAATCTATAATCTCCAGTTTTCATGGACCTATTGTAAAGTTCAGGGATCTTTTTGAGGATGAAGTCCCTGTAACAAGGACAAAGGGCTTTGTTTCGCTTACCTTCAAGCCCAGAGAAGACATGAATGCGACATAGACCGTTATTAGCAGTTGAAGGGCCAGACCTGTTCTTGCAATTAAAACTGCATCAAACTGCATCATCAGCGTATGCTAAAATAGGTATGGGAGTGTGGCCAAATTTAGGAACATCTGGGGTTACTCCTAGAAGAGCTTCTTCAACTCCATTTGTGTATACAGAAAACAAGAAAAGAGCGAGGACACAGTCCTGCCTAACTCCCCTTTCTATCTTAAATGGGCGTATCAACTTTCCCTCTTTCCCGTATCTAACAAGAGCAGTTTCATTGGAGTACATTTGTCAGATGAAGCAGATTATTGTCGAGTCTACCCCTAACAGCTCCAATAATTCCCAAAGCTTTGAATGAATGACACAATCAAATGACTGGCTTAAATCCATAAATGCCATAACAATCTGGCCAGACTTTGCTCTAGTATATTCACAAGTAATTAATGATAGATTGAGGCACTGGTCTATGGTGCCCCAACCAGACTGAAAGCCATATTGTGATTGCATGAGCATATTCTTTTCGGCTGCCCACTCTTCCAACCTTTTTAATAGTAGACGCCCTATGAGTTTTGCCATAGTGTCTAATAATGAAATCTGCCTATTATTCTGGGGGTTATCCTTAGGGCCCTTTTTATGGATGGGAACAATAACACTGATCTTCCAGGAATCTAGTGGAGTAGTTTTTGCTATGCCATTAAAGATGTTTGTCAGTAAAGGGGACCATAGATCTTGGTAATCAAGAAAGAGATCGATAGGCACTCCGTCTCGGCCTGGTGCCTTATCCCTAGTACACTTACTCAGGGCTAATTTTGTCTCCACAACTAAGAATATCAGTTGAGCTGGCTACAACGAGTCAGTAGGCCCGTAGACAGTGGAAGATGTATTGCAGGTAGTAAAAATCTGTTCGAAGTGAGCCCCATGTGTCTTTGTTAAGATGTGAATCTAGGGAAGGATCAGTATTATTTTTAAAGAAGGGTGCATTAATTGTCCCCTCAAAATCTTTGCGGTGGTTCATTCTTGAGAGAATTTCAGGGAACACGTGAGGAGGTGATCTGGATAGGAAAAGGAAGTTGAGAGGGCAATGGTACATTTGCAAATTCAACACGGTGCAGAAAGGTCTGCACCCCATAGAGGACTGGATGTCCATAATTTCTTAAGATGAGCCCTGCAGGATAGGGATTGTGGTTCATGACGCTGATCAAGAATTAATATTAGGAGTTCCAGTATTACTCCGTGGGCAGTTCTTTAATTACATTTGGTAGTGTAGAAATAAAATGGAGCTTCTATAAAATTCTCGTATTTAAAATATTATGGATTTTTCTGGAGTTAATAGGGGATCACGCCATTGATATTGCCTTCAGGTTAGAATATATAACTAAAAGAAAGGGCCCAACTTTATTCATTTATTTATGTAATTGATTTATTTATGTTCCCTTCTTTGAGGAACATATATTTAAGAGGAGCTGCTGCGCTATACATCATTCAGGGGCAGCTTAGAATACAGAAATTACTAGCGCCTTAACCGGGAGTAGGACAAACCGTCATTGAATAAAGTTTTTCTAACATAGGGTGAGAACTTTAAAATAAAAAAAATTGCAGACTCGGACTCACTAGGAAGGGAAAGCGATGACTCGGATCACGAGATGCAGACGCGAGGTTACGTCAATTTCATCAGCCGCGATCAGCTATTTGAACTCCTGATTTGCTTTGCGCTGTGTTTTTATAAAGACGTCTCCAAATGGAAGTAATGGAAGCACGCCGACTCTCTGTACGAGGTGAGTGCTTCAGAAACGGGGGCTATGATTAATGCCAGAATTATCAGCGAGGGTAGGGGGAGTTAACATATTGATAGGCAGTCCCTTTCAGGCATAATAAAACTAAAACTGTAAACCATGTGGATCACGCATGAGAGATCTGGATAGAGGGAGCTGTATTGATATACATAAAAGCCGCAGGGGGTACCATGGAACCCGTGGGCATTAAGAAGTGTCATTTCGTTAATATTAAGAACGGGCACAGCATGTATTGCTTTGAACCAAGGCCGTCAGGAACAATAAAGCACGGTTTGTGTGTCACAAGGGATTTAGCAAGCACAGGAGGAAAAGTAAGAAGCCCCGTAGTATACTGCTGTCAATGAGGATATTGCTGGTTATCAGGAATGGGCAGAGTGTGAGGTGTATAGACACCATACAGATGATTCTATTGTTCATTTACAGCTCCTAAAGGGCCAAGAGTCAAACGAGGACCCCAGGATAAAACAAGTGCATATAAACGTAAGTAAGTATTTAGGCATAAGAATTACGGCATTGTCAACAGATTGAACTCTACACATGGAGGATTTATTTGTTCCTTTTCTAACCCACGTAGATTAAAGTATATGATCTTGGACAGGAAAACAGCATACAGAAAGAGAGTTCGGATAAGGGTCAGACTTCACCAGGGGCGTCATGCCTACAGTTGCTCAGCCAATCAACCACACCATTAATATACACACTGAATAGTGTGGGAGCTAAGATGCAGCCTTGCCTTACCCCACGGTTTACAGGTATCCTCGTGGTAAGGTCACCTCCCATGTTCCACCTGATTTATGCGTATGTGTCTTGGTGCAAGACCCTAAGGATTCTCAGAAGATCTCTTGAAATGCCATATACTTCCAGGACCTCCACAGGTTATCCCTAGGCACCAGGTCAAACGCAGCTCTTAGATCCATTATTGCCACCTAAAGATGGTCCCACTTGGGTTAGTTTCTAAGGAACAACGACCTTGCTGACACAAAGAACTTTGTGAGAACACTATCACACTGCTTAGGCATTATGTGAAAGGCCTTCAAATGCATGATACAAAAGTGTTATTACGTCCATATGGTGATACAGCTATCTGTGGAATACAAATAATGACAGCCTGATCACAATCTCGGCCGAAATCAAGAATGATCTGATAACCGTTTCCAAATACATTCAGAGGAGATTATTCTGCTGACTTTGAGGGGTCCCTGCATGATGAAGCTTTCGACTAGCAGCTGTTTGACAGCTCCATGAGGGGTGACCAGTGTGTGACCTAGACGGAGTCCTACATTCTTGCCCACCAGGTAAAGTTGTCGCCCTAGTAGATGTATGCCGGTTGTTTGGTCTCGTATCAGGATCGGAAGACCGAACGAGTTGGAGATTAATTTGCCGTTTTTGAAGAGTGAGTACGCTCCGGTTTGAAAATGAATACCACCGCCTACTTTGTGTTTGGTCCATACCAATAGAATCGTGATGTGATGAAAAGCGTCTGACAAGCCATTTTTGGATTATTTCAAATACAGCGACGGTGGGCCATTATTGACCTTTATGAATTTGGATGATCATTCTGACATCGTTTTCCTTGTTAGAGAAATTATTTGATCGGATATATATTGATCCTGGCAATAATCTTGTGGATTAAGTCACAATCTTTGCTCTCCTGTTTCTGTTGTGAGCATTCAGCCCAACTTCTCCATGAAACCAGTGTTCCCCAGGGCCACTTGGTCCTGATGAAGACCCCACCCTAAGGTGTGACGTATACCTAGCAGTATCAACTTGGGGTCGAAACGTCGACAGCTAGTATCACTCACCATCGATGCCACCATCATTTTCACTTATTAAATAGGAGCATCTTTATCATGGTTTCCTTTTGATTTTGAGTATTAATGACTCATTTATTGTGCTGGCTCAGAGACTTGAAGCCAAGTTTATTGATTGCTGAATAATCATACGTAAATATTAATGTCACAATGACCTACCTTTCACATCCCTTTCCAACACAAACACCGTCCCCTACCCTCCCTTCTCCCTGGGGCACTGTAATAATTGTGTTATGAATTTGTCATAAGAAATGTGAAACAAGCACATTGTGAATAAACAACAGTGTGCTGAAATAATTGTTTGTATTTCTTAAGATTGTGTGTTTTAAAGTCTGTTTGTGTACTTGAGATACCTTCTCACTGGGACCCCTTATTCGGTATCACCAGATAAAGGGGTCAGATCATCCTGAAGAGGGTTTACTTGCAGACCATATATTCACACCCTAGACACGTAGGTAATAGTTTGCATCATAGGGGTACTCTAGACTGTTATAACTACTGTATATGTATGCATATATAAGGTGTCTCAACAAGATGGTGGAACTCTGTTTTATTCACTGTTTTGACACCCATTATAACTTTTGTCTGCTTCTGTCTTTTAATCATTGCAGAACATATTTTCCATCCAGGAATCCCTACGGTTGAGAAAATATATAAACAACGTCCCTTTGTGTATTCTGTGTATATTTCTCTGAGCGAAAGAGAGCACAAGTGACTGAGCAAAATGTCATAGGTCTGCCACCATGATTCCTAAGGAAACAAGTTTGTCTTGTTCAGTAGTTTCCAGAACTGTTCACTCCCTTCCTAACCTTAGGAGGGGGCTAACAGTGGCACTATGAGCTAGCTGGTCCAAGGGACAACATATGCTGTGGGGGTGCATGGAATCGGCCTGGCACCATCCTAAGTTTATGCCATTGGCTCTTGCTCGGGTGCCACGCGTCAAAAGGGCTCGGCTAGGCGGCCGGTCCTTCAGATTCCTTGCCCCTCAGCTATGGAATACTCTACCGGTGTCCTTGCGAAACACCGCAAACCTGCTTGCCTTCAGGAAAGACTTAAAAACTTGGCTATTCGCTGGATAATCTGTCCCATCTTCTAGGCCCCTGCTCTTTCACTTTTATTGTTATGTTTTTTCAGCTCTTTTTCTTTGGTCAGGAGCTTAAAGCGCCGGGACACTCCTTTGGAGTAGCCGTTGCGCTATAAAAGTTTCATTTTAACATAACATAACATAACAAATGCGCAGTTCCTACTGATTGTGGAAACTATATGACACCAGTGCTCTAGAAAATGTACCTAAACATTCCCGCCATGTTTGGGAATCTAGTTTCTTGCTCTGCCTAACCTCTGTACCTATCTGGGGTAAGACCATACTGAGTGAGAAGGGCGTACTTCATTTCAGTGTAGATGAGGTCATGCCCCTTCCCTAAGGCTAACAATGTGTCCTTCCCCTCCACTGTGAAGTGCTTCCACAATCCTGCCTCCCAATTTCTCTGAGGGAACACATTTTATTTTTTTTAGAGTTTTATATAGCACAAACTAGCCCCGAGACACCGGGTATAAAAGAAGGACACATTCATGTTTGTTAGGCACAGGGAGATTAAGTGATTTGCCCAGAATCACAGGATGTTGAGTGTCGTTGCCGAGACTCGAACCCAGTTCCCCAGCTTAGAGTTCAACCGCCCTAGCCGTAAGGCTACATCCTCTTCCCATTCATGTCAGGAGCTGCCTCATAGCCCTGAAACCACCTCTGGATATCAGCCTCCTTAGTATACTCTTTTCCTATATTTTTCGGAATGTGCACCATTTTCCTAGACTGCAGTGATGCAATGCTGTCACCCTGTGTGCTAGACATGGTCTTCAAATCCCCCTCCTTGAAGCTCAGCTCCTGAGTTAAAATCAGCTTTCTCTCCTCTTTAGCCAGCTTATCCTTCTGCATGGCCAAGGCATCCTATTCTGCCTCTCGCTTGAGTGTAGCTAGTTCCAACTGGAACTATCTCTCCATTTTGAGCTTTACCAGCTTATACTTCCTAGCTTCCTGACTGTCCTCCAGTTTCTCTGGGGAAAGACGTTTAGAGGGCACATTGCTGCCAGTTCTGGACTGTGCTCTTCCCCCCAGGCAGCTCTTGATCCAAAATCCACATGCATGATCTGTACATCCACCTCAATATCCTCATGTTCACCTCAGTATGCCCCAGCCTTCTTTGCTGTCAACCAAGCCCTCAGCGCCTTTTGCAGCTCCTCTGACTTAGTGAGGCCTTTAGTAAGACATTTGAGCTCCTTGAATAACTTTTTGAGCTGAGGCAACATATAGGTTTCCAACCGCTCTAGTTCATATAGCAAATCTGCAGCTTCAACTACTGGCTCACCAGCCTGAGACATGATTATGGATTAAAAACTCAAGAGTTGAAGAGAAGATAATAATCAAAAACAGTATGTGGTTGCGTAGTGATCTGCGATATGGAGTAGTGTACACCAATCACTGTATGTAAAGTACAAACACAAGTCGTAGCCTCACCATTGACCATCAATGTTAGAAATAGTGTCTCTTGTTGGCAGTGGTTTGCACAGATTCAGACAGCTAAGATAACTTCTGCTCACCCCGTTGGTAGCTGGCACAAGCAGTCTGGCTTATCTCAGAGGCAAAGTGTAAATCATGTGTGCATACACGCACAGTAACCAGGCTTGCAACGACCATTTAGCTCAAAGGGCTTCAACCCCCCACCCCCCAGTTGTGTGAGTCAGCCCGGGCTGAGACTGCTTCCCAGGCACACACGCAGACAGTTTTTGAGCTGTTGTGGACTGGCTGGTCTGGCGTCCGACTTTCTGCAGCCGCACCCGAGTACTTCACAGGTCTTTAAAAGACCATTTACTTGTTAACGAGGCTTAGTTGTTCTTTCATCCCTGCATCTTCACTCTGTTGATTTCTGGAAGAATGAACCCCTTCTGAAATTGTATTAGCCCCCCCCCTCCTACCAAATGTAGCTGTAGTTGCACCTCTGACAGTAATACAGTTAAAACACTACAAAAAGAGTCCACACCAGTTTGGAAAAATGACCTGTATTTATCTGAATAAAACAAGACCAAAATGACAAAAATCCAACAAACACAACTAAAGATATCACTTTTCAAAGGTTAAATAAGGTCAGTCCATAGAAAATATGGATGCGTCACTTTTAGCAGAAAGTTCCTGGGAAACTTTAAAAGTCAAAGACAAAAATAGGCACAGGGGAGGTGAGGTGCTGGAAAAACAAAGCAATGCTTCGGTTCCTTACTGCTAGCAGGGGTGATCCATCGGTTCCTTACTGCTATGCAGTGGAGGTGATGTGTTGGTTCCTTACTGGAAGGGAAAGTGATGCTTCAATCTTCAGACACACGGCCTCGGTTCCTTACTGCTGGGTAACGTTGATGAAGAGACAGCATCAAAGTACGTATGCGTCGAAAATCCAGGTGTGTTGTGTTGATGCGGCCAAGCAGGCCCTGCGTCGATTTCACTTTGATTTCACAGCTGTGAAGCAGGCGATGCTTCGATTCTTCAGACAAAAAGCAGGGGCTTTGTTGGCGTCGGAGCGGATGCCACAGACGTCGGTGATATGGTGCTCGGGACTTGGGCTGTGGTGATTTTGCAGCCGCATAGGAGGCGCTGCATCGATTCTTCAGCCTCACAACATGATACGTCGATTCTTCAGCAGCACGGTGAGGCTGCATTAAGTAAAGGGTTGCTTAGAGTTGGTGCATGGATTTTCTCACCAGTTTCAACTTTCAAGGGCCCAGAAACTGGATTTAGCTGATGGTAGGTGGTGAACTCCACTCTGCTGACGGAGTCTATGGAGCTTTGCCAACTCCAAGCTCTGCTTGAAGCGCGGAGTTCTTCAAAGCTTTGCCACCTGCTAGTGGAACAGAGTTTACTGTTGCACTCGCCGAGACTTGCCATCGCCACTCACCTCTGACTGTGTCGGTCTGCACTCTGTCT
Source organism: Lissotriton helveticus (assembly GCF_964261635.1). NCBI lineage: Eukaryota > Metazoa > Chordata > Amphibia > Caudata > Salamandridae > Lissotriton > Lissotriton helveticus. Next base: position 1,350,883,700 of record NC_136059.1, on the reverse strand, counting down.
CCGTCTGTGTAGCTGATGCTGGCGGTGAGGGGGGGTGTTCCAGGCAGGGGGTCGACACTTCCTGTTTGGGAGGTGGGAGCATTGCTTTGCAGCTGCTGTCCCAAAAGTGCTCAGACTCCGCCGCTGCTGGCTCCCTGCTCTGACTCAGCTCTGAGAGTACCTCACCTAAGCTTCACTGGCTGGATCCCGCTCTTGCAGGACATGGCGTGAGCATGACACTCCATACCTAGGAGCCTGACCGCACAGACAGCCCCATGTGACCTGGAGGAGCGGGTCCTGCATGAGCAACATAGCGGCCTCACTCGTTACTTCACCACAACCAGTTGGATTGCTTCATCTGTGCCAGTAAACAGGGTTAATTTCATGTATGGGACGGGAGGGTGTCACGGGGCTGGGGTGTGCAGCCAGGGAATCCTACAGCCTGCTCTGTGCATGCCCCCAATTGCAGGCAGAATTTTCTTTGCATGTGTCTGGTGCATTTATGGAAGGGGTGTGTGCATCTGAGGACTGCGTGCCATGCCATCTTGCCTGGTTTTGAGACTGTGCCAGGAACACACGCACTGAGTTCGGTGTGATTGACAAGATGTCATTTGTTTTTATTTTAACTGTTGTTGACTTACTTTAGAAGTGTTCGTGTGCACTCTGCCAGCTCACAGAACTCCATGGAATTCCACTGAGTTTTTCGGTAACTCCTTTCCGTGGAGTGAAACTCCGCGAGCTCCACCCACCCTTTGATTTGGTACCACTTGGCAAGTCAGGGCGCTCAGCAGAAGACCCCAGGTACTGGTAGGTAAAGTCTTTGACGGCTCTGAAACGTCTTAACAGGAGGTAAGCACGCACAAGTCCTTAGAGAACCTTGTAAGCTGAAAATCGGTTCTTCCGAGCATAGTCTGTTGCGCTAGGGCACTGGGTAGTTGTGAATTTGGGACTGGGAATTTTGGAAAATCACTGTATTTGAATCGCTATTTTTATGCTGTTCTGTTTTTAATTACGCTCAAAAACTGTGCTTTTCATACCTGTTTAAGCCAGCAATTCCGGTCCCCGGTCCTCCGCGGCGTTTGCCGTTTGAGCGGAGGGACAGGGAATCGAGGAGAAACCTATCTCCTGTTTTGATAGGCCAACGTCATCATTGAGACCCGCCCCCCACACCATTTACACCCTCTCCCAGCGCGGACACGCGCAGATGAAATTCGGTTCTTCCGAGCATAGGCTGTTGCGCTAGGGCGCTGGATAGTTGTGAATTTGGGACTGGGAATTTTGGAAAATCACTGTATTTGAATCGCTATTTTTATGCTGTTCTGTTTTTAATTACGCTCAAAAACTGTGCTTTTCATACCTGTTTAAGCCAGCAATTCCGGCTCCCGGTCCGCCGCGGCGGGTGCCGTTTGAGCGGAGGGACAGGGAATCGAGGAGAAACCTATCTCCTGTTTTGATAGGCCAACGTCATCATTGAGACCCGCCCCCCACACCATTTAAACCCTCTCCCAGGGCGGACGCGCGCAGCTGGAAATCGGTTCTTCCGAGCATAGGCTGTTGCGCTAGGGCGCTGGGTAGTTGTGAATTTGGCACTGGGAATTTTGGAAAATCACTGTATTTGAATCGCTATTTTTATTCTGTTCTGTTTCTAATTACGATCAAAAACTGTGCTTTTCATACCTGTTTAAGCCAGCAATTCCGGTCCCCGGTCCGCCGCGGTGTGTGCCGTTTGAGCGGAGGGACAGGGAATCGAGGAGAAACCTATCTCCTGTTTTGATAGGCCAACGTCATCATTGAGACCCACCCCCCACACCATTTAAACCCTCTCCCAGCGCGGACGCACGCAGCTGAAAATCGGTTCTTCCGAGCATAGGCTGTTGCGCTAGGGCACTGGGTAGTTGTGAATTTGGGACTGGGAATTTTGGAAAATCACTGTATTTGAATTGCTATTTTTATGCTGTTCTGTTTTTATTTACGCTCAAAAACTGGGCTTTTCATACCTGTTTAAGCCAGCAATTCCGGTCCCCGGTCCGCCGCGGCGTGTGCCGTTTGAGCGGAGGGACAGGGAATCGAGGAGAAACCTATCTCCTGTTTTGATAGGCCAACGTCATCATTGTGACCTGCCCCCCACACCATTTAAACCCTCTCCCAGCGCGGACGCGCGCAGCTGAAAATCGGTTCTTCCGAGCATAGGCTGTTGTGCTAGGGCGCTGGGTAGTTGTGAATTTGGGACTGGGAATTTTGGAAAATAACTGTATTTGAATCGCTATTTTTATGCTGTTCTGTTTTTAATTACACTCAAAAACTGTGCTTTTCATACCTGTTTAAGCCAGCAATTCCGGTCCCCGGTCCGCTGCGGCGTGTGCCGTTTGAGCGGAGGGACAGGGAATCGAGGAGAAACCTATCTCCTGTTTTGATAGGCCAACGTCATCATTGAGACCCGCCCCCCACACCATTTAAACCCTCTCCCAGCGCGGACGCGCGCAGTTGAAAATCGGTTCGTCCGAGGAAAGGCTGTTGCGCTAGGGCGCTGGGTAGTTGTGAATTTGGGACTGGGAATTTTGGAAAATCACTGTATTTGAATCGCTATTTTTATGCTGTTCTGTTTTTAATTACGCTCAAAAACTGTGCTTTTCATACCTGTTTAAGCCAGTAATTCCGGTCCCCGGTCCGCCGCGGCGTGTGCCGTTTGAGCGGAGGGACAGGGAATCGAGGAGAAACCTATCTCCTGTTTTGATAGGCGAACGTCATCATTGAGACCCACCCCTCACACCATTTAAACCCTCTCCCAGCGCGGACGCGCGCAGCGGCGCGCCAAAGGCTAGCCCGTCTGCGCCTGGCCGTTGCCTGTTGCCAGGACCCCTGCCTCTATCTATTCGGTCTTCACTCAGGTAATTGTAATTATGTTGTGCTATACTAGTGCTGATTTAAAACTCCTGAATACTGGCAGGACAGTGCGCCCAGCGTTAATTACCCCAGTAAGCGAGTTGCAAGTATACCCTTATCTGTCCTCCCAGCAGGGAACACTAGATGGTTTCTCATCAGGATCTGTTAAAAATGAGTTAAATGTGGACCCTGCTTCCAGGGCAAACACTACCTCGGATAGGGGCGATCAAAAGAAAGATGAGGCTACAACCGCTTTTTACCTCAATGCGCGGTCGATACCTAAACATGTCTCTGAGGTTTGGGACTTACTTGAATCTGAGAAACCTGACCTATGTTTCTTTACAGCAACTTGGCTTCACAGCCAATCTTCATCTGATATTGCTTCCTCCTTTCCTCCGGGTTATCTTTTAACTAGGTTGGATAGGAAAGGACGGAGAGGCGGTGGCATAGCCATTGCGGCTATGGCCCCCATTGAGATCAAGCAATTAGAATCCTTTTTAAGTCCCGTAGCCGAAATTATGATGGTCAGTATTAAAATTTCTTGTACTGAAAACTGGCGAGCTGCCTTGGTTTACAGACCACCTGGCCTTAGGACAGGATTTGTCAATTTTCTATTAGAAACAATAGTCTCACGCGCTTTGGCTACGGATAATTTTATTCTGCTTGGAGATTTTAATTACCATGCTGAATGCTCCTCTGATCCTGAAACCGGGCATTTAATAAAGACAATGGAGAGTCTTGGTTTAATCCAGAGAGTAAAAGGCCCGACGCATCTAGCAGGCCATACCAAAGTGAGTTATGAAGATCCCCTTCCCATGATCTGGAATGAGCACCATTTGATAAAATGTAACCTCCCTTGCCAGGCTTCAGCCGCCTTGACTAATGGGGAAATAGTGCCGATTCGTCAATGGCGCAAACTTACATCTGAAGCTTTCAATTCCCATTTTAAGCCATCACAGAATCTGGCTCTTTCCTTAGAGCAAAGGGTGATTGATTTTGAATCTGCCATTGTCCATACCTTAGATGTTATCATTCCGGAAAGGAATGTCAAAGCTAAATCAGTGGCCTGTCCATGGTTTACTGTCGCCCTACGAATTGATAAACAAGCTAGCCGACCATCCAAACGTAATTGGTGGAAAACCAAATTGGAAGAAGATAGAGTTCGGTATAAAATGCTCCACTCATGTTATACAAAGAACATTAAAATGGCCAAGAAGGCATACTTAACCCAACGCATAAACAATTCAGCCAGTTCCAGTAAAGAACTGTATAAGATACTTAAAGAATTTACTTCCCCACGTGCTGAACAGGCTCTTTTTAATCCTTTCCAAAATTGGGTTGAATCAGTGTCTGAGTTTTTTGAGAATAAAATCAAATTAATTTACTCTTCTTTTCCTAATACAGACCAGGGACTACTTTCGCTAGAGCACAGCCGGAGCCTCCCACTATCTTTATCGGATTGTAATGAATCTCTCTATTTAACCGAATTTGATCCGATCACAGTCACCGAAACACTGGAGGCCTTAAGAAAAATAAAATCTGGTTCTCCTTTGGACCTTTTTCCACCTCGCCGCTGTGCTACTATTTTGCCGCTGTTAGCCAACTCCCTCACTGCTATTTATAACTCTTCCCTTGAACAAGCGGTTGTGCCAAAAAATTGGAAACACGCCCAAGTAAAACCAATCCTTAAGAAGCCTTCGGACGACCCCTTCTTACCATCTTACTATCGGCCGATATCTCTGCTTCCCTTTTTACCCTGTGGTATATAAATAAATAATACCGGATCTAGGTTTTACTGGACATAGCAATAACAGATAGCTCAATAAATAAGAGTCAAGATTCGAGGTAGTAGGAGTTTGCAGGTTTAATACAGCATAAAGGACAGGAACAGGACAACCTGCACAGGAATAGGATGACAGGGCCCGGCAGGGGGGACAGGGAATGAGCTGGCGTGGCCCGGCAGCTGCCGGGGCTGGATCTGGGATGAGCGCGCTAACTTTAATAACAGTACACAAGCATATATACTAAAACAGTTGCATTGCGATACATACAATAGGCGGAGCAGTAGGTGTGGTCAATAGCAGTCGCGAAAGATAAGGGTGAAAGTAGGTGTAACAGGAGGCGTATACATAGACATGTGATGTAAACGTAACAGAATATGTCATAAATGGGGCGGAAACATGGAGGGGGCTACCTAAGGAGCCGGGACCTCTAACCTAATGGTGCGCGCAAACTGACAATGACGTGTTACTAGGAGAAGCTGGGGGCTATGAACTCTGTGCTAGGAGCAGAGACTGAAGTCTGGAGAGTCAGGGCGACATGTGCCTAAACAATATCTAGTATCTGATGTTTAGAGAACATGTTGATATAAACTAAAAGGTATCGGGGTAAAGGCTAACAGACTCTAAGACTGGAGCATGCATTATTCTACATGTAGTGCGTGATGAAGAATATTAAATGACCATAAATACAGTATTTCTCTTACATGGAGACGTAAAGGCTAGACTGTGACGGAAACTATTGATGCGATTCAGTAGCTTGAGGAATGCAGAGAAGGAGGGCTGGACTGATAACTAGAATCATAACATACTCTTGGCAGACTCGTAGGCAGAGCCAGGCTGAGCCGGGCACTGTGAGGCAGGAAGTAAGTGAAGGGTCGAGGATACAGGTGGGGGCTGTATCGCTCCTCAGCGAGGGTTCAGGAGACAGAAGCTGAATCTGGTGTCCGGGCCCTTTTGAGGCCTAGAAACGGGGACTTTACAATGAAATAACGTGCACACTGAGAAACGTGGCAACGTAGCTTTACATAGGCCTAATACTTGTAGCTTTCACGAGAACTGGAAACTGGCATACTAGAGATGGACACAACTGTAATTGCGTCTTTAATCGATCATGGGGAAATACATATGCATATTAATCATGCACATATAACATAAGATGGGGGACACGTAGGGACATAGAACATGGCAAAATTTAATTTTCCACATTCCCTCCTTGTCACTACGTTTCCATCAGGTAACATCAATATTCATGATACCATCTATCATTTCATACAGTATCATTTGCTCGTCTCGAATTTTCTTGGAACGGGATTTAGAACGGGACTTGGGGCTAGGAATACAAGAGGTAGCACAAATGCCACAAATCGCAGGGCCACATTGTATACAAAGGCAGCAACTGAATATGATCGCTACTGCAATACCTAGAAAGGACAAGACTTTCCATCCCCAGGCGGAAATCATATTCCAGAACCAACCGGACCATGTCCAGGTGCCTGGATCTTGGTGTAACATATGGGCAATTTTATGGAGTCTGGTTATAGCTGAATAAACAGACGGCGCGTTATTAGGAATGAAAATGCAGCAACTAGATCCGATGACTCTACATGCCCCGCCCCTATCGGCCAGTATGACGTCAAGGACGAGACGATTCTGGAGCACGACAATTCTCATAAAGGATTGCTCTTCGGTCAAGTTACCTAGAGCAGAAGTAGTCTCAATCACTACTGCTTCAAGGGTTCTCGTTAATCTACGTATCAGTTTACTATTCACGACAGTACCTAAATAAGGGAAGACACCTTTATTGATATCTATGTATTGTTCTAGAGCAGTTTCAGTATAATCGACAATCGGGAGGTCTCTCTTGTGTCTAGTATGTACTAGGTGGGAATTCCTATGATAGTCAGGTGGGGCTAGAAAAACTGGTGGCAGTAGGAAGGCAATGTAACAGGTTCCCTCCCAATCGAGGGGCAGACGAACATATGCGGTCTGACCACAAACAAAATAAGAATGACGTGAAGCTTTAAAAATAGATTTCCTACTGTCACTATACTTGACAATAGTAGTACAATCACTATGGCCTACATGTACGGAACCATTCTTTCGGACACATAACTCGCCTTTAACTGGTAGTACTGACATAGCAGGTAAGTCTGGAGTAGTATCAGACTGAACATTCAGGACCATGAAATTCGAAGAATAATTACCCAAATTGTAAACTTCATTTTCTAGATCTAGCCCTGTTCTGTGGGGAAGACCTTGCTTGTCTGGGAAACATGTACTGTTAAGAAAAGACATATCTGTTGAGGATGACGTTAACGTGGACCATGCTCCACACGAACCGTTATGTGAAAATGGATAAGGAAAGAGTGGCAGAACTCCCTTCGGTGTCTGGAAAGGGGGGAGTCGACCACACACCCAACAATTAGTGGCATTGCTGGTCTGGTGTGAATAATGTAACATGCGGATAAAGGAATTATTACGCATAGCAAGACGATATGAGAGTTCATGAGGAGGCAGATCACTAAACGTGTGCTCTACTGTAGCAATAGAAGACTTATTTACATGAGAAACTGGAAAATACAAATAAAAAGCATAACTGGTGCAGGTAGTCATAAGGCTGAAAAACAATATGAAACTTAGAAAAACGATACATCGGATTGAGTTTTGACTAACTCTCTCACTATGGGGGTCTATTTTATACATGTCAGAAACCGGTCTAACCGTTTCACCTAGGGGAGGACTTAGACAATCAAACTGGCTGACTTATTTTACTAGGCCTTAATTTTTGCTTATACTCCTGTTGCGGAGTTTTCTCTAACAGGGAGGGTTCAGTATCATTGTCTTTTGCGGGACAGTCCTTAGGAATAGTACTTTGGCAGTCTTTAAGATCCTCGGGAATGTTCTTAGAAACAGGCTTTAGTCCGTAAAATCTTTTCACATGCGACAGGTGGACCCAGCCCTTCCTGCCTTCCAGCTTGACGGCAGTACGGGTGGCCAGGAGGACCTGTCGGGGTTCCTTCCAGCGAGGCTCCAGCGGACTTGAACGATCAAAGTTCCGGACAAGAACCATGCATCCGGGAACGATTTCATGCGGTGCCACCTCGGTATTGTCTGGAAATGCGGCGGCAACCTGTGAACGACAAGAGTGTAGGGCAGACATCAAGGAAGCTAGGTAATCTGTCAGCATATTACTTGAAACATCGGTAATACTTCGGGGTCTAGGTGTACCCCACACATTAGGGGGGCGGCCGAATACGACCTCGTACGGGGACAGACCTGATCTGGAATGTGCGACCATGCGCATATAAAATAAAGCCACTGGCAGAGCTACTAGCCAGTCTACACCTTTCTCTTTACATATTTTGGCAATGCGGATTTTCAGGGTCTGGTTATGTCTCTCTACGAGACCGGCTGCTTCTGGATGGCGTACACAATGGAACTTCCACTGGTACCCTAACAACAGGGAAATGTGTTTCATGAGCTCAGATGAGAAGGGCTGGCCGTTGTCAGAATATACGACTCTAGGGAGTCCGTAGCGGGGGAAGAATTCACGAACCAACTGCTTGGCAGTGGTCGCGGCTGTGTAATCTGGGACTGGATATGCTTCTGTCCATCTGGACAAAGCGCATACAACTACAAGGACATACTTGAAACCTCGACATCGCTCCATCTGAATATAATCCATCTGGAGGACTTCAAAAGGGTGGTCAGGGGGCTGGAATCCACCTTGTTCCACCGGGACACTTTTACCTGGATTAAACTGGCAACATATCATACAGGTACGGACTTTCTGCTTGGCTGCAGCTCGTAAATGCTTATTGAACCAAATGTTCTGGATACTGTCTAACATAGCTTTTTCTCCTAAGTGTGCTGGACTATGTGCGGTATTGATAATGACTTGGACCATAGAGTCGGGGAGAAACCATGTGGCTCTACCCTTCGTTACCCATCCCTGATCTGTCTGGACCCCTCCTTGTTCGGACCATTTCTTGATTTCATCGGGAGTAGCATGTAACTGGATATCTATGACATCTTGAGTGGGATCCTTAACTGTCATGCATGTAGTCGGATCTGGAGTATGTGTCTGTGTCGGATTAACTGGAATGTCTGGAGTCTGTGCTGTAAGCTTGGCTGTGCGATCTGCTAGATCATTACCTTGAGAAATAATGTCAGTAACTTTCGTATGTGCTTTGCACTTCATGATAGCAATAGATGTCGGTAAGTGTATGGCATCTAATAGAGCTTGAATAAGGAGACCATGCTGAATCTTGGTTCCATGAGAAGTCATGAAACCTCTCTCCTGCCAGAGCACTCCAAAGTCGTGTACGACTCCGAATGCGTAGCGTGAATCTGTATAAACATTAACTTTCAGGTTCTTGGCGTGTATGCAGGCTTGTGTCAGAGCAACTAGCTCTGCTGCTTGAGCAGACAGGGTGTCAATACGGTGTGTTTCTATAACTTCAGTGTCAGTAGTCACTGCATACGCGGCTACTAGTTCTCCTGTACTTGTTCTCATACATGAACCATCCACATAAAGTGTCAGGTCGGGATCTGGTAATGGAATATCTGTCAGATCTTGTCTTGGCTTGGTCATAATACTAACTACTTCCACACAGTCGTGTGTGGCAGGATTCGAATTAACTGACGGTAACAGTGTAGCAGGATTTAGAACGTTGCAGCGTCTGATTTCTATGTGTGGCTGGAACAGTGTCAGTTCATAACCTGTTAAACGTGCAATTGTCAAGTGCTGAGTCTGTGTTCGGTTTAAAAGAACTTCCACGGAGTGTGGAACTTGTACTGTCAAGGAATGTCCTAATACTATGGAATCACTTTGTCTGATAGCTAGAGCTGTGGCTGCAACTGACTTGAGGCACGCAGGCAGAGCCTGGGCTACAGGATCTAATGTGCTCGAAAAATAAGCACAGGGCTTGTATTGTCCTGCTTGATCTTGTGTGAGAACAGATAATGCTGTACCTTCGCGTTCTGTGACGAAAAGTGTAAAAGGCTTACTGTAGTTCGGTGCAGCTAGAACTGGAGCTTGGCATAAAGCTTTCTTTAACTCATTGAAACTAAGTGTATGTTCAGATGTCCAAGGGAGGACAGTCGATACGGCTGCCTCCTGTGTCGTTAACTGTATCAGTGGCTTAGCTAGAAATGCATACTGAGGAATCCATTGTCTGCAATAAGAAGTAAGGCCGATAAAAGCACGTACCTCCTTCTGTGTCTTGGGCTGAGGAAGACTCGCTATTAACTGGATACGGTCGGGTGTCAACTGCCTACCCCACTTGGACAGTAAGTGGCCTAAGTAGATCACTTGCTGGACACAGAATTGAAGCTTCGAAGGGGACACCTTGTGCCCCATCTCGGCAAGGAAATACAAGACTGTAAGTGATGCTCGCTCGCAAGCACGTTCAGAACGGGCTGTGATCAGTAGATCATCGACATACTGGAGCAGGGCAGTGTCAGTTGGCATGTGAATGTTGTCTAGTTGTCTCTTGAGTGCTTGACTGTAAATACTAGGACTTTCTGTGAAACCTTGAGGAGCTCGCGTGAACATATAGCTCCTTCCATTTAAACAAAATCCGAAAAGAAACTGGCTGTCTGGATGAATGGGGACACTGAAAAACGCGTTCTTGAGGTCTATGACTGTGAAAAATGAGGCTTCGGAATCAATGGCTGTCAATAGGGAAGAAATATCTGGGACAACTGGGTACTGGGGAATAATACATTTATTGAGCTCTCGTAGGTCAATCACTAATCGATATACTGGAGGTGCATTTGGATCAGTACGTTTCATGACTGGAATGATCGGAGAATTACATACATTGGAGTCAGTTTCTACAACTACTCCTTGAGCGATGAGCTCGTCAATAATTTTGGATAAGGCTGCTACAGCCTCAGGTGGCAATCTGTACTGTCTGATTCGTGGTAACACTACACCTGGTTTGAGAGTCACACGATGGGGTGTGATTTGCATATAACCAACATCAGTTGGACCTTGCGCCCATAGATGCTGCGGAACATTAGACAATCTTGGATCAAAATCTCGTAATACATAGTGACCCTTGAAGTCACGTAGAAACAGTCGTATTCCCTCTGGGGAACAACATATAACTGCACCTAATTCTTTCAGTGTTCTAATACCTAACAGATTTTCTGGACACGACTTCGTAAGTAACAGATCAGTAGTGCGGGACAATGGACCTACTTCTAGAGTAACTGGCTTAGATATCTCGTTTACAATAGGCTTTCCTGAAAATCCAAGGGAAACATTTCTAGAGCCTGAGAGCGGAGCCCCTGGAACTTCGGCGTGACTAATGGTGGTCCTACTTGCCCCTGTATCAATCAGAAACTTTCTGTCTTTCCCTAGTACTTGACTATGAACATAGGGACCTTCTTGATCTACAGGAATCTCGATGAGAGGCAAGCCTACCTCCCTCTCTAGGCTGTTTCATGAATATGGCTGATACTGTGGATACTCAGACTGTGCATACTGGTACATCTGCTGTGTAACATGCTGTGTTGCAGCAATAGGCTGCGGTGCTGGAACTGTCTGTTGTGCATTCTGCGGTGACTGAGAAGTCTGTGAGACTTGTTCTTGTCTAGGCGGACGTGGTCTTTCTTTAGTTTTACCAGTGGCTATATTATGTTTCAGAACTGCACACTCGTTTATAAAATGACCTGGCTGTTTACAATAATTACATGTCCCTTTAACGGGAGCTGCAGGATGACTCGCTTGATTCGGACCCCTCTTCTGACTGTCTTGTGGAACAGATTGTGCAACTAGTACTTTCATTTTCGTGTCTTTCATACGTTTTCTCTCGTGATCTTGCTCTTCTCTGATTCTATTCTGGTGGTACTGGAGCATAAGTAACATCTGGGACGGGGTACTAGCTTGCCATGTACTTTCGACTTTCAAAACTCGATTCTTAACTTGTGGACTTGAATTCTCGACTAATTTAGTAACAAAAAGATGAGGGTATGACTCACTACTTGTCTTGAGGCCACTGTTTATAATAAAACATTTTTCAAATCTAGAATAAAAATCACTAGTGTCTTCGTCTTGTTTCTGTTTACAGGCTGAGATTGCATCCCAGTCTTCCTTTTTAGTGGCTAATAATCTGGGCAAAACTTGTATTAACAGTTCTGGTAATTCTTTACATTTCTCTCCAAGACCGGTACCTGGTACTCGTATCTTATCTTCAGCTTCTAGAACTGCCCAATCGATCTTTTTCTCTCCCACCTCCCATTCTTTTTCCTTGAGTTTCTCGTATACCTCTGCGGGCAACAGGACCTTTAGCATTTTAATAATATCTGGATACGTGTATTCTCCCATACGGAGCATGTCTTTTAATTCTCGGTGGAACCCTGCTGGATCTTTGTCGTGACAGGGAATTAGTTTCTTCATCTCTAAGAGTTCCATCTTTGTAATCGGAGTGTAAACAAATACTCTTTGCATTTCACCATCTGTTGTCCTAACTGGGTGTACTTCTCGTAACGGATTCTGTCTGTCTATGTAAAACGGTTTACTTTCTGGGGGTGAGACATGAACAAAATGCGGGTTCAAAAACGTTCTATATTTGTGACGCTGTTCTAGAATGACACTAATTAAATCGGTACCTAAACCTTTCCATCTATACTGGAGTAACTCGTTCAGGACATCGTGTAACGGACCTGGATCAGAATGTTGACCCTCATACAATGTAATGAGGTGCTGGATCATATACATACCCACCAGTCGCTGCTCGGCTGGGGGCAATTTCAGAAACATTTGTGCCACTATTTCGTCTGGAAAAGTGGTAGAATCAGTAATCCATCGGACTGCTGATCGGACTAGTTCTTGTTCATGCATAGTACTTAACTTACTATAACCGATTCGTGATTTCAGAATGTGATCGGTAGCTTGAAATACTTGTTCTAGAGAACCTTGTTCTGGTGCTGGGTGATGAAAAACTGACTTGTGTTCTAGGCGTAAATGGCGGTCTGGAAATCTAGATTTTCCTACATACGCTATTCTGGCGGGATTCACGTCGTCTACCTCTTCAGTAGAAGAGTCATTCTCTTTCTCGCTTACTTGTGCTGCTTTACGTTGTTCTTGTAACTTTATTATTTCCTTACGGATTCTCTTGTACATACTCTCTATACTACTGATAGTTCTGTGTTTACCCTCGGCTATATTATCACTCCACCTTGTCAGGATTCTCATTTCGGCCGGATCTTTGGACGGGTAATCTTGTTCTCTTATTAAACAATTAATCAGAAACTTTAATAGCATGAGCTGGATTTCAGCTTTCCTTTGGGACATGGCTTCGCCAATACTTTCTGGATCATCCCCTGTACGGATGAAACGATATATTCTGTCTAGATCTTCTTTCATATTCGGTAGGGTATCCAAATACCCGGTCACCCGTCTTACACGGATGGAATATATAACTGTACTATCATCACCTGCAACTGGATCATAGCGGCATTCAGTAAGAGCTCGTCCGATATCTGCAACGGACTTATATTTGGGCGTACGCTGTAACGCACATTCATGTAACTCGACTAACGTTAAACGTTGGTGTGGTGGCGGGGTACCAGGAGGACCTCCTCCTGCGGCCCCTAAACTGGTATCGTCGACTGATGCTCTTCGTGCTGGCAGAGTGGGAAATTGTAGTGTAGGCTGGACCGGGGGTACCGTGGCAGGTACTCCGGTGACTGGAGGAGCAGGAATGGCATGATTTACAGGGACTGGCGGAACAGGATTTGCATACTCTGGGACTGTGTCGTCCAAGTAGGACGAGATGAAAATATCAGCTGCGGTCGGTTTGTGACGTAGCTTGGTCGGAACTAATGGTGGCGGAAAATTACTGGATGCCTCCGGGGTCGCTTTTGGCAAGCCCTCGGCAAGAAGAGGATACATACCCTTAATGAGGGCATTCCTCTGTCTGTCTGACTGTTCGGTTTTGACTCGTTCACCTATCTCGATTAATTCCCTTTCGTGGGCTCGTTCTAAGGATTCTCTACTTAATTCTGACTTTCTGATTTCTTTTTCGGTTCTTTTATGAGATTCTTTGCGCCATAACTCGATGGCATCTTTCTGTGACTGTCTGGCTTTCTTTTTCCATAATGCTTCTTCTACTCGCATGATGCACTCGGCATCCCATGTACCCGATACGGGCCATCTATACTTTTCTTCTAACTGTTTGGTATACTCTACCCATAAATCTAGATATAATATGGCACTTATGCCATGCTTCTGATACATAAAATGACCTGGACTGTCCCTAGGCGGGACAGGAACTGCTTCCTCTAACAGACCTTTTCTAGTTCTTAACTGACGTAGTTTGGAAAACCACGGCATGACTGGACTGTAATCTAGACACAATACAATACACAATGAACACGATAATTACACCACTCTCATACCACGACATTATAATACATGAATGACATTTGAAATAACAATTCGAACAGAATACTACCTGGAATACGGAAAACAGAATACATGAATCTCTCGAGAACAGAACTGACTAGAACAGAAACTAGATGCACTGCTGAAACAGTACGAAACTTACCGGTCTCATAAAGAGACACGTCAGGACCCGCATCCACCGAAGTGGACACTTCGTTTTGGGATCTGTGTACCACCAAACCCCTCGGACCAGAGACAATTAGATTGACCCTGTCTAGATACTACCCCAGCAACGGTACTCACCGGGCAGCAAGAACGGAAGGCCTCGGACTGGACTGGACTGCTTCGACGCCGGACGGACGAACTTCGGACTTCAGTTACGGGTGGGCCTCCGGATACCTCGGACCTTGGACTCTCGGCTTGGGCTCTGGTCAGGACTCGCCGCGTTCCTCCACCGCCTCGTCTGGATGCTGGACCGCCACCTCCGTCTCCTCCGTGGGCCTGAGGGATACTTGAAGCAGAAATATCTGCACGTGGCCGGTATGGTTCCGTCACGGCTGCAGAGGGTCAGGGGGCCGGCGTGGCTTCACCGGCGCGTGGGGAAAGGGCAAGTCCCTATTCGGGCGCCATTATGTGGTATATAAATAAATAATACCGGATCTAGGTTTTACTGGACATAGCAATAACAGATAGCTCAATAAATAAGAGTCAAGATTCGAGGTAGTAGGAGTTTGCAGGTTTAATACAGCATAAAGGACAGGAACAGGACAACCTGCACAGGAATAGGATGACAGGGCCCGGCAGGGGGGACAGGGAATGAGCTGGCGTGGCCCGGCAGCTGCCGGGGCTGGATCTGGGATGAGCGCGCTAACTTTAATAACAGTACACAAGCATATATACTAAAACAGTTGCATTGCGATACATACAATAGGCGGAGCAGTAGGTGTGGTCAATAGCAGTCGCGAAAGATAAGGGTGAAAGTAGGTGTAACAGGAGGCGTATACATAGACATGTGATGTAAACGTAACAGAATATGTCATAAATGGGGCGGAAACATGGAGGGGGCTACCTAAGGAGCCGGGACCTCTAACCTAATGGTGCGCGCAAACTGACAATGACGTGTTACTAGGAGAAGCTGGGGGCTATGAACTCTGTGCTAGGAGCAGAGACTGAAGTCTGGAGAGTCAGGGCGACATGTGCCTAAACAATATCTAGTATCTGATGTTTAGAGAACATGTTGATATAAACTAAAAGGTATCGGGGTAAAGGCTAACAGACTCTAAGACTGGAGCATGCATTATTCTACATGTAGTGCGTGATGAAGAATATTAAATGACCATAAATACAGTATTTCTCTTACATGGAGACGTAAAGGCTAGACTGTGACGGAAACTATTGATGCGATTCAGTAGCTTGAGGAATGCAGAGAAGGAGGGCTGGACTGATAACTAGAATCATAACATACTCTTGGCAGACTCGTAGGCAGAGCCAGGCTGAGCCGGGCACTGTGAGGCAGGAAGTAAGTGAAGGGTCGAGGATACAGGTGGGGGCTGTATCGCTCCTCAGCGAGGGTTCAGGAGACAGAAGCTGAATCTGGTGTCCGGGCCCTTTTGAGGCCTAGAAACGGGGACTTTACAATGAAATAACGTGCACACTGAGAAACGTGGCAACGTAGCTTTACATAGGCCTAATACTCGTAGCTTTCACGAGAACTGGAAACTGGCATACTAGAGATGGACACAACTGTAATTGCGTCTTTAATCGATCATGGGGAAATACATATGCATATTAATCATGCACATATAACATAAGATGGGGGACACGTAGGGACACAGAACATGGCAAAATTTACTTTTCCACAGGGAAAGTGTTGGAACATCTAGTGAACAAACGCCTAGCTGATTACATAGAGTCGCGTGGAGTCCTGGATCCCTCTCAGTCTGGTTTCCATGCTGCTCATAGCACGGAAACAGCTGTTGTGGAGATTGTGGATAACATCAGGCTCGCGGTGGATAGAGGCGATTCAGCCATTCTTATTCTCCTGGAACTCTCCGCCGCATTTGACACCATCTCCCACAGCATCCTTAAATATCGTCTGTGGGAGATAGGTGTCAGAGGGGGGGCCTTAGGCTGGATTGATAACTACCTGACTGATCGCCTCTCTTCCATTCGTGTCGGTTTTCTGGTCTCCAGTGGGCGTCCTGTTACAATCGGAGTACCTCAAGGGTCGATCTTGAGTCCGCTTCTCTTTAATCTTTACCTAACACCGCTGGCTAAAATCATCA
The DNA here is from genome assembly GCF_964261635.1 of Lissotriton helveticus. Taxonomy (NCBI): domain Eukaryota; kingdom Metazoa; phylum Chordata; class Amphibia; order Caudata; family Salamandridae; genus Lissotriton; species Lissotriton helveticus. The sequence continues at coordinate 1,350,867,375 of NC_136059.1, read as the reverse complement.
ACTCTCACGGCTTTGGAACCGTGTCGTATGCCGACGATACCCAGCTGCTTATCACATGCGGCGTGGATCCCGTCGACACTCGTCCTCGTTTCAAGGATTGTATGATTGAGTTGAGCAACTGGATGAGAAATAACAAACTCCAGTTGAACGCCAGATAATTCTGTTTGGTAGGGTGGAGAAGTGTTGGACCCATGAGTGGTGGCCCTCTGAATTGGGGGAGTGTCCTGTCCCGAAGCCAGCGGTTCGGAATTTGGGAATTATCATTGACAGCACCTTATCCATGAAATATCATATCACTAAATTGACAGGGAAATGTTATGGAATTATGCGCAGTGTTAAGAAGATCTTTAGATGGCTCCCTATAGAAGCCAGAAAACCATTGGTCCAAGGCCTGATCATTAGCCATCTTGATTATGGTACCGCTATGTACTATGGGCTAAACGAAGATATTCTGGCAAAACTACAGACTCTTCAGAACACGGTTGCTTGATTGGTTTTAGACCTCCCGCCCAGAACTGCATCTGTGCCTTGCCTGAGGAAGCTTCACTAGCTTCCTGTTCATCAGAGGAGCCATTTTAAGATCCTGAGCATAGCACATAAATCTCTTCAAAAGAAAGGGCCCAGATATCTTCAGGATAAACTGAACTGGTATATCCCTAAGAGATCCCTGAGATCTAGTAGCAAATCACTGTTGGTCCAATCACGTGTCCGCACCGTTCGGTACGGTCAGCGCTCCTTTTCTTATCTGGCGCCTCTTCTTTGGAACAAACTGCCTCCTCACCTTCTCTTAATCTCTGAACACAAGCAATTTCGGAAGGCTTTAAAAACCTGGTTGTTTTCTAAGTAGATCCCCCTCTTGGATTTACTCTATTCTGCGCTTTCTTCGGCTGATGCTTTCTTAGGATTAACCGATATGGCTGCAAGCGCCTTGAGACCTCACGGTGAAAAGCTGCGCTCAATAAAAATCTTTGACTATGACTATGTAAGTAGGATTCATAAAGCAAAGTCCAGCCCTTTTACTCCCAGTATAGAACCAGCAAGCCAGCACAACAAAGCAACAGTCAGAGTGTCAGTCCATTCTACAGCATCCAGCTCTTCATCCTAGCAGAATGTCCTTTAGTCCAGAAATGTTCTGATTTGAGAGTATCAGAGGTGCCTTTGAAGTAGGCAACCTTCAAAGGAAAGTCTTTGTAGTGCACAATATCCTGCCTTTCCCTGACCTGACTCCAGGCACACTACAGGGGGGCGGAGACAGCTTTATGTAAGCACAGCCATATTCAGCTGTCAGTTACAATTCCTCCCATCAATCTATCTCAGTAAGGCGTATCAGCCTGGTGATGGCCCATCAGGATATGCAAGGCACACCTCAGCTCCCCTTTGTGTGACTGTCTAGAGTGAAAGCACAAGAGCCCAACTGTCACCCTAACCCAGACATGGATTCTGCAGACAAGCAGAGGCACAGCATAGTTAAGATAGAAAATACTCACTTTCTAAAAGTTGTATTTTCAAATATACAATTTAAAAATATAAAAACTTCACCAAAAGATAATTTTTTTTAAATGAATGTTCAGAGACCCCAAACTCTAAATCTCTATCTGCTCCCAATGGGAAATTAAACGGAAAAGATATTTCAATGCATCCCCTTGTTACCCTATGATAGAGATAGACCTTGCAATTGTGAAAGAAAATTAGCTGTATTTTACAATCAGGACATGTAAAACACAATAGTACATATCCTACCTTTAAAATACATCGCACCCTGTGCATGGGGCTGCGTGGGTTCCCTTAGGGGTGAAGTACATGTAGTAAAAGGGAAGGTTTGGGCCTGGCAAGTGGGTCTACTTGCCAGGTCAAAATGGCAGTTTAAAACTGCACACAGAGACACAACAGTGGCAGGCCTGAGACATGTTTGCAGGGCTACTCATTTGGGTTACACAATCAGTTCTGTAGTCCCACTAGTAGCATTTGATTTACAGGCCCTGGGCACACCTGGTGCACTTTACTAGAAACTTACTAGTAAATCAAATATGCAAATCATGGATAAACCAATCACCAGTACTATTTACAAAGGGAGCACTTGCACGTTAGCACTGGTCAGCAGTGGTAAAGTGCCCAGAGTCCTAAAACCAGCAAAAACTAAATGTAGCACACAGTCAAAAACAGGAGGCCAGAAGCAAAAAGACAGCGGAAATCACGGCAAAAGATGCCATGTCTAACCTTGGAGATATCACGGCTGGCAATCATAGAAGTAGTAGTAGACGGGGTAGCCTGAGTATGCACCAAAAGATCTGGGCTCTTTGCATGCTGGGAGGGTGATGCTGCACTCTGAAAGGAGAGGATCACCATCCTGCAGGCTCCCGGCCCTACCCTCCAGGTTCCCCGTAGCCCCCCTCATTTTGACTCACTGTTGTGATTGGAGACTCGGAGCTTGGGTTACCCACTAGCGCCTGCCGAGAAAGGCTCAAACCAGCTGCAGGGGAAACATTCCATGTGGTCCAGCCTCGTAACTATGTTGCAGACTTGGATATTCACAGGCTTAGCAATAATATTGTCTCCTTGCGACGTTCTCCATCAAAGAAAGTAGAGATTCAACCTTCCTCCCCCACCCCCTCAAGTGTCCCGCTTCTGTTAAAGTATCCACCAGAGACTCTTTCCCTGGTGCAAGTTGCTCCTAGCTGTAAGCATTAAGCACAAATGTTAAAATATTTATTTTTTTGAGAACTTTAATTTTCATTTGTCAATATACAACCTGGCAGTCAGAGTATACACAGACATAGCACGGCAATATATGTTATACATGAGTAGGTTAATCAAGAAGTATTGAATAATTACATATGCCCAAGTCTGTTTCCCATTTTCAAGGGGATCAATAAGAGTCCCACTCCTGAAACTAGGAATGTACCTTATAATTATCATATGAAGTTACCGTCCCCGCTCTTCCCCAGTGTCGTTGTGTTCTGCCTCATTGGTGTCAGAGCCTGCATCTGAATCTGTTGTCGCTGTGGAATCAGGAGCTAGGAGTTTGTCTGTAAGAGCTTGCCAAGTGTCCTCAAGTTTGTCATCCTTCCTACTAAGGCGTATATCTGTCTCCTCAGGTAGGGCCCACTCAGCCACATCCCTATGCCAGAGCGCTATCATCGGGGCACGCTGGGACATCCATGTGATTGCAATTCTATGTTGTGCCAGTATCATAGCTAACTGACCAAATCTATATGTTATCTTGTGACCCTTCTGGCATCTAAAGAGGCCCAGTAAACAACATTGGGATGGCAGCTCAATATGTAGTTCTGTGGCACTCACCATTTCTACCACAACTAGTTGCCAGAAGGAGTGTATTGCATTGCAGGACCATGCTATGTATAAGAAATACTCCCCAAGTGTTGCAGTAAGAACATGTATCTGGGTGAGCCTCAACCATTCGATGGAGGTCTGTTGGCGTTAAGTAGGTTTTTTGCTGAAAATTAAAATTTATCAGCCGAAACAGGCATTGCTAGAAACTGTGCGTGTTAGGTCACATGCCTGTTGCCAGTCTGCATCTCCCATTGGAATACCAAGGTCTAAACTTCAGTCCTCATGGGCCCGTTGTTTGGTGTCTTCTGTAGCCAACGCATTACTCTGTAAAGATGTGCAATTAGCTATCTACTTACACCATAGGTTAGCAGTATCTCAAGGGTCTGATTAGGCGACAGAGCTGCTGGATAGCACGGCGAGGTGTGCTTGGCTGTTTCTACTAAGCCCATATGCTGTAAAAATTGCCTGCGGCGTAGACCAAACTCTTAGGGCCAGATGTTGGTGGCCAATTACCGGTCGGTAACGGCCGAATTCGGCCGTTACCGACCGGTAATTGGATTTTGAGATGTAGGAGCATGCTTTACAGAATCGGTATTTTACCGATTCTGTATTTACAGATTCGGTAAAATTACCGAATCGGTAAATACAGACTCGGTAAAAATACCGAGTCTGTAAAAGGATATGCAGGTAGCACATCTTTGAGTTCCGCAAGCCTTTCAGATTCGGTATTTTACCACCCAATCCAATTGGGTGGTAAAATACCGAATCCAGGTGTGCATGCACATGTGTGCATGCACACCTGTGCCATGTGCCCTTAGGGCATGTCTGTGTGCCACATGGCGCACATGCCTATTTTTGGGGTGCCAGAGGGTGTCAAAGTGACACCCCCTGCACCCTTGCAGGGGGTGTCCGAATCGGTGTCCGAATAGGTGACCCAATCGGTATTGCCCATTGATTCCTATGGGCCTTGCAGCCCATAGGAATCAATGGGCAATACCGATTCTGTAATTACAGAATCGGTAAATACCGAATCTTAACGATTCGGTATTTACCGACCCTGAAATACCTACATCTCCCCCCCCTCTATTTTACCACCTCTTAAATACCGATTCGGTATGAATCGGTATTTAAGAGGTGGTAAATTAAAATTACCTACATCTGGCCCTAAGTGAGCATTTTCAAATGAAATAAAAGACTCATCTGGGTACAAGTTGTCCCATAGTTTGCATCCTCCCTCTTTCCATGCTTGGAATGATATATTGTTTTTTAAATCCAGATTGGAAGCTCCCTGTGGAATGGTGTGTGCTTAAGTATTGTCACTACAAACTGTTGCCATACTCTGGCTGTCTGTATTTCTTGGTGACCCATTCCCTCCATTAGCCGCCCTAGAAGACGACCACCGTCTACTATTTGCGCCAAGAACCAGGTATCCCAACTAGGGTCTGTGTCAAGCCATAGAACTGCATGTTGCAATTGAGCCGCATAATAGTAGAGGTCCAAACTTGGGACCTCCAATCCACCCGCTGCATACGGCCTAGTCAATGTGGCCAATACCACTGTACTACGCCCACCAACCCATAAGAGTCAATCAATCAATCAGGGGAATTGTAAACGCGCTACTCACCCGTGAGGGTCTCAAAGCGCTTAAGGGGGTGGGGGGATCTCCGCAGATCTGCTTAGCCGAAGAGCCAGGTCTTGAGGGTCTTCCTGAAGGTGTTCCGTCTGATGTCTGCCAGTAGCTCGTTCCAGGCCTTGGCTGCAATGTGAGAGAAGAATCTTCTGCCAGTTCTGGCTCTGTGGATGCGCGAAGTTTCGGCCAATGCGAGGTTGGTAGATCGGAGGTTTTTTTTGGGTACGTGGAAGTTGATTCTGTCGTTGAGGTATTTGGGTCCTTTGTTGTGTAGGCATTTGTAGGCATGAGTGAGGATTTTATAGATGACTCTTTCTCCATGGGGAGCCAGTGGAGTCTTCATAGGTGTTGGCTGAGGTGTTCGTGCCGGGGAATGCCGATAAGATGAGATAAGAAGAGAGTTCAGCTGACAAAACTTTTGTGCCGGGATTGGGCACAATATATTTTGGAGCAAGTGCAGACACCTTGGCAGGAGTGAGAGAGCGCGCAGGTCACCCTGCCAATAATTTCACCAATACACGTATCGGGCCCATATACTTTTCAATTTATCATATACGTTAATCAGGTGACCTTACACTCTACCAGTAACCCTGGTTCCTTCCTATTTTTCTCTACTGTACCCGACTTACCAATCCACCGTTACGGGTACCTAATGACCACAATGGATCAGGGAGCTAGCTGTGAAAGGAAGGCAGACAACCAAATACCAACATTTATATTTCTTTGTATTCGTAAATGACCACAAACTCAGGAAGTTTTAAAGGGTTTATCTAGAATTCAGATTCAGAAAGCATACAGTTTATAACTAATAAGCAATCAATAATCAAGATATCAAAGAGCACATATCCATATAGAAAATATATCAGGGCAACCATTTATGAGTCTTAATGAAAGATAAGAACAAGAAACATGCTAATCAAACTTTAATGGATGAAAATGTGAGTTTGACTAACTATAGATGGGCAATCTTAGACACAAACTAGAATTTCACTACTGGGAAATACTCCAAAGTTTGGATACGAGTTTGGGAGATCCTATACATCTATAGGAAAGGGAAAACAGGGTACATGCTATAGTTCTAACAATCTTACTTTAATCAACTTGAAAAAGGAAAATTATAAACCGCATCTATTATTTCATAAACGGTATGAAGAGTTGTACTTAAAGGAAGGGTAACATAGGAACATGCTAGAAACAGCAATAATGTATGAGCTTTTATTCAGTTGCTTTGCGAAAGCATGGAAAATCAACATATGCAAAGGTATGTCTTTATTAAAGCAAAAGACAGAAAATGGAAGGTGCAGTATAGAGTTTTCAGCACTATATATTTACCTAGAATGGTGTGAAGACCAACCCTGGCCACGGATCAGTCAAGGACAGAAAGTACCCCAAGGAAAAACAGTCATCAATGGGACAGCAGGTGCAGAATGGACACCCCAGGACAGGACAGGAAAACCAGATTAGGATCAGGACAGGACCACCAAGGAACGACCAGCACCCACAGTTTGGAATCAATGCCTGCGCTCCACCCTCTCTGCAGCTATCGGCCAGAACCCCGATTGGGTTAGCGAATTCTCCAGCAAAGTGCTCCGCCAGCACTTAAGGTTTAGTAAAACCTCTGAGTCTATGGATATTTCGGACAGAGTGCTCCGCAGCCCTCTGTATAAAGTCACCTATTGAGTGCGTTGGGTCAGTGACAGGTCAGCTATTCGGACAAGTCGGACGATTTCTCTAGCTAAACCTAGGCTAGTTATACTGTTTTTGGGTCAGTGTACCACCACCCAAATGTTGTAAGTGTCAGAATCCCCAATTTCGATTGGTCCCCAAGTAGGATAGGTCAACACACCAATCACATTAACTTTCTACAAGCCTACATTTGCATTTTCTGGGACCGCCTAGCAAATTTGGGGTTCCCATGACGTGCTCTACAGAATACAATGGATACATTACAATTGTTGCTAATGCAGGACAGTTAGCCGCTTCGGCTGGGTGAAGGTGCATCTTCCCAGGCACGTTTTGGCCGCGACCTCTGGTTGGCACCCATTCAATGTCACCGGCAGAAGACAGTCATGCGCAGTGGTGTACTTCAATATGGATTCCTGCGTGTCTCGCAGACCCTCAAGAACCCGGTACATAAAAAGTAAGCGAAAAACAAATTAAACATAGAAATAAATGAATACACTGTATACCATGGATAGCTACTCTATACCCCTTTACTTAAAATATACTATTGCGTGAGAGTTTTAATGCAAACAGACAATAACATAAAACATTTGCGCAAGCTTCACCATGTGAGGATACAGACAGCCATCTTAAAAACAAGTGCGCAAGCGCAAAGTTTCCCACCAGAACTGCAAGTACGTCACGTCACGTGAGTGTGACTAACGCATGCGCAGAAAGAAACCCCGCCAAGCAGCGGCCATTTTAGATACAAACGTTATTGAGTTAGTAAACACATATGCAAGCGTCACTAGGACACCCCAAATGTCTGAATAAAGGGAAATTAGTAAGACAAACAGGTTGAATTATATTGTTATAAGTTATTCGAGGTTCATGAGTCCAAGCAAGTCGCGTAATATGCAAATCCTTGCTCCATCAATCCCCTCTTTGATGATATTTACTATCATCACAAACTAATGGAATCAGATGCCAACTTTTTCACACTTTGTTCATTTCAATCTCTTCCAACATTCGATTCAGTTTTTCCTTAACGTCTTTGATAGGGTGAGAATTTTTCACCCTTTTGTAAATCTGATTATTCAGTTTCTCCAATTCAAGTTCATCCACACTCCTTTTCACACCTCTTTTATTCACAGTGTACTTCTTTTGGTGTTTGCGACATTTGCAACAGACAAATATGAGGAATATGATGAAACCTATTACTCCAATTGGCATCAGAACCTTAAACAAGAAACTTTTACCTAAATTAGAAAACCAATGTCCTACAGCGGAGAGACCATCAGTAAGTCTCTTCCAGGCACTGTCAACCTCCAGTGGTTTGAGTTCCTTTTCCAAATTTGTAATGTTCCTTACATACTTTTTGATTTGTACACTTTTGTCCGGTATGTAAGTGCAACAATGTTGCGCTTTCAACATCCGGCAGACTCCGCCCTCTTTTGCTAATAAGGTGTCAAGAGCAAGTCTGTTCTGCAAAACCATAGATCTGATCGCAACCATTTCGGTATTGACCAACAGAAATCCATGAGCTGTGTCAGTAGACAACAGATCCACTATTGTTGACAATTTGCAAATTCTGTGTATGTTCAGAACCACTCCCACTCCAGGTATCAGTGCACTAAAAACACTACCCATTATTTCACCTACGCTTTCTCTTTTACTACGCATTAAGCCATTAGTGTTTTCACTGCTTCCAGCAATTTCATTCACATGGTATATTTTCGGGAAGACAATGCCAAAGTAGCAGCTTCCATACCAGTGATCTGGCAATTTGAAATAAGCCTTGTTTCCACATATATAATAAATTCCAGGAAACACAGGTTCTGACCCATTTTTGAAACCCCAACCTCCAATTACCTTGTAATTGTGTTCACATTGACTGGAACCAATGAAAATGTTATTATAATAACTAGTCTTTTCGCGGTGAAGACAAAGTTTTCCCTTCCTCTCGAAATCCAGCAACAAAGCAGGACCACTCCCACCATTTGAGGCGCTTTCCATGTTTTCAGCCCATTCAGGAGTTTTCTGTCTTTTATCATTTGCCTTTCTTTGGAAACTTTCCCTTCTTTTCTCTGCCATGTTTAAAACATTTTCTCTTGTTCATGTAATGAACAGGTCAAGTTATCTCTGTGTGCTTCACCTAAATCTATGGTACCTATAGTCAGAAAGTATTCTCCCATATAACGTGTAACGCCACTTTTAGTATGTACAGGATTCAGATTTCCACGTATAGGGAGTTCAGAAAATATCACGTCTGAGTTTGAGTAATAGTACTGTAATGGTCCTCTTTTGTAAAACAAACTAGCTAAAATACTACAGGAAATTCCATACGTCAAGGGAAGGTGATGATAAGTCACGCCTTCAGCCACAGAAGTAGGTAGCTTCATGCAGACATAGCAATCTTCTATTTCCATTGTTTCTACGTAATGCACTAACAAGTTTGCGAATACATTTAAATGAGTCTGGTTTTTAACTCCGTGATAATGTAGTCCTTCCTCATCTGGTGCTTCTAAGTCTGGTCTTGTTTGTCTGAGGCTAAGTGTTTTCTCACGTCTTTCTACACTTCGTGTTGTCAGTTCTTCAGTGTCTTTTGTCACAGTCTGTGTAGGGTCAATATTAGTATTTTTGCTCACCATATAAGGAATAAAAACTGTTAGTCCTATCCATAATATTAATACTATAGCTACACTACATATATATACTTTGCAGCATGTTTTACAACAATTACGTCTAGGCCTTCCATTCACATTTGAATCAGACATTTTTCCTTAGAAGAAGTTCTCAACCCCTCTTTGTAACTTTGCAAAGGTAGCTTACACTGAGCAACTTCAGGTTGGTTCGTCTTCTTCGGCAGACTGATCAGCTGTCTGTTCTTCGTCACTGTCATCAGTTATATCAAGATCCTCAAATTCCTCCAATATCAAATAAGTCCATTCAGGATCTTGGTATTTTTCGTTCAGTCTTTTTATTCGATCACTTCTTCTTTTGGAGCTTTCTCCAGCTTGCTCTGCTATACCGGAACTTTGTCTTCTTTGCTCAAGTTTTTCTTCTACTGTTTTTAGTCTCAGTCTCAGTCTTTTAATATACCTTGGTTCAGTATTTTTCTTTTTCTTGAGTCTTTTAGCTGGCACTGTGATTTGGCTTTCTTCTAATGCTCTTTTATTCTCACTGGATTGTGGCAATTCTGCTTCTTCTTCTCTTCCTGTCTGACTAGTCCCAGGTCTTATATCTGTTTCTTCTGCCTGGTTACTAAGCTGGCCTTGTTCAGGTGCATACTGGATTTGACTTTTGGGCGTTTCAATTTCTGTGTCCTGAACACGTTCGTCTATTTCTATCTGTTCTTTTTCAAGCACTTCGAACCTTTGATTTTCTTCCGCTTGAACTTTCGCCCTAATTCCTGTCTGTCCCTTTTCGATTTCAGGAGTTCTTGGAGGTGTGTCGATCACCTGTTCTGTCCCTATCTGATCTTCGTCTCCTTCAGATTTTACATGGATTTCGATAATCTGATTTTCTTCTCCTATTCCTGTCTCGTCCTCACTATTCCACTCTCTGTCTGCGTAGGTTTGACTTCTTGTTCTGATTGGATCATCAGTCAGGTCGATTATGGGTATCCACTCATCTCGACTGGTGCTCGGTTGTTCGTCTTCAGCTACTTCAGGACCAACGTCTGGAGACCCCTCAGCTGGACAACCTTCAGCGTCAGTTTTCTCGTCTCTGATCACCTTCTTGATATGGCTGGCATGGATCCACTTTGGAACACCGGCACACTTCACCGCTGTTGTGGTTACCAGTATCACTTGGCGTTGTTTTCCCCACTTCGGTGCAAGGCAATTTGAACGAGTATGCTTCTTGAGTACAACCCAATCGCCTGGAACCAATTTATGGACTGGAGTTGTTGAACTGGCAACGGCGTCTTCCCCAATCTGGCGAGAGATAGAACGTACTTGGTCACCCAGTTGCTTGCAGTACTCAAGTACCAAATCATCAGAAATGCTTATCAGTTTGTATCCTGGTACCCATGCTTGTCTCATCACTCTTCCCATCAGGATTTCATGGGGACTCAGGCCTGTTTTTCGGTCTGGAATACTTCGGATTCCCATCAGAACAAGAGGTAAAGCCTCTATCCAGTTCATGCCCGTAGATTCACACATCTTCCCTAATCTTGACTTGATAGTGCCATTTATTTGTTCCACTACTCCAGAAGCCTCTGGACGATATGCACAGTGCAGCTTTTGTATAATCTTGAATGCTTTACAGAGCTGATCGATTACCTCATTCTGGAAATGCCCACCTCTATCTGATTCAATTGTGACTGGAACCCCGTACCTAGGTATTAGTTCTCGCAGTAACAACTTGGCTACAGTGATGGCGTCATTCTTTTTGGCTGGGTAAGCTTCCACCCATTTTGAAAACAGGCAGACAATGACAAGGACGTATCTCATTCCTTTACAAAGGGGCAATTGAATGAAGTCTACCTGTAATCTTACAAAGGGACCTCCTGACTTCTCAATTTTTCCCAATTCGACTACAGTTCCTTTCCCAGCGTTGAACTGCTGACATGTTAAGCACCTCTGGCAGAGTGACTCTGCTACCTTCCTGAACTTCGGGTTGTACCATGTTTGTTGGAAAACCCGAACCATGGCATCCCTGCCAACGTGTGCATCTCCATTCATCAATCTGGCCATAGAAGCAAGCAAGCGTCTAGGCAACACAGGCATACTGTCAGGGCCCACAATGATACCATCCTCACTTCTCTGTCGACAACCAAGCTTTCTCCATTTTTCCTTTTCCTTTGATGGTGCAGCATACTGCCAATCTCTCAATTCCTCCCATGTAGGCACCTCCTCAAACACCATAAGTTGGCAGCTGTTTCCATATCCCCCCAATTTAATATTAACAGACATTCGATGTCTGGCACAATGTAGGGCCACTTCGTCAGCATATCGATTTCCTACTGTCACATGATCGGTGCCAGATTTGTGAGCAGCACATTTGACCACTGCCAATTCTTTTGGTAACTGGATTGCATCCAGTAATTCTTGTACAACCTTTCCATTTCTGATAGGAGTACCTGAAGAAGTCAGGAACTCCCTTTGTAGCCACAATTGGCCGAAGTCATGCACAACCCCATAACAGTATTGACTGTCAGTATATACTGTTATTCTTTTATTTTTCCCAATTTTACAGGCTCTTGTCAATGCAATCAATTCGGCTACTTGTGCAGACTTCACTCCAAATAAACAGGATGCTTCTATAGTGCGTTTTACCGTGACTACAGCATAAGCAGCACTTAGGCCTACAAGTTCGTGTCTCAAACATGAGCCATCCACAAACAGCTCACTATCTTCTACTGGCAGGGGTACTTCCTTGATGTCTCGGCGTGGTTTAGTACTGAATTCTGTCAGGTCAATGCAATCGTGTTCGACCTCTCCCTTTGCTTCTGCAATTATTGAGTCTGGCAATAGGGTAGCTGGATTCAGTATGTTACACCGAGCAATGACCACATTTGCAGCACCTACAAGAATCCTCTCGTACTTAGTCAGCCGACTAGGTGTGAGATACTGGGTCTTTGTTCTGGTCAGTAGGATTACAACTGCATGTGGAACATACACAGTTACAGGATGTCCCATAACAATGGACTCGCTTTGTTCAAGACTCGTGCAGGTTGCAGCTACAGCTTTCAGACATCCGGGTAATCCAGCAGCCACTGGATCCAAAGTGGCAGAAAAATATGCCACTGGACGTCTAGTCAACCCATGGGCTTGGGTTAAGACTGACAGTGCACAATTGTCTCGTGTATCACAGAACAGTGAAAACTCCTTTGAATAATCCGGCATCCCCAATGCAGGGGCTGTACACAGACATTCTCGTAATTTTGTAAAGGCTGTCAAGCTTTCCTCATCCCATTCCACTGGGTCCTTTGCTCCTTTCTTTGTCATTTTGATCAAAGGTTTTGCTAGGACTGCAAATCCCACAATCCATTGCCTGCAGTAACCTACAACTCCAAGGAACATTCTGACTTCTTTCTGAGTATTGGGTAACTGCATGTTTCGAATTATTCTGATTCTTTCTGAAGTAACCTTTCTGATACCTTTCTCTATCTGGTGCCCCAGATATTTTACTGACTTTGTACAGAACTGCAATTTGTCAGGTGATACTTTATGTCCTCCTTCACCTAGATGGTTCAGTAGGGCAATGGTGTCAACAACACAGTCTTTCTGACTCTTAGACGCCACCAAGAGGTCGTCTATATATTGCACCAAAACTGAGTTTCCAGGTAAGGTTAAAGATTCAAGACATTTTTTCAGAATCTGATTAAAGATTGAGGGTCTTTCTGTGTACCCCTGGGGGACGCGATTCCAAACGAACACGTGACTGTCGAAAGCAAATAAGAAAAGAAATTTGCTATCTGGATGCAAAGGGATCGAAAAGAATGCGTGACATAGGTCAATCACAGTGAACCACTCAGCATCCCAGGGGATCTGATACAGGATCACTGCTGGGTTTGGAACAATAGGACAGCAGGGAACGACAATTTTGTTTACCTTTCTCAGGTCCTGAACTACCCTATACTTGCCACTAGGTTTCTTGATTCCAATTATGGGTGAGTTACACGGGCTACTCATCACTTCCTGTATGATGTTTGCTTCTAATAATCTTTTTATTTCAATGGCAACTCCTGCTCTAACTTCTGCACACATTTTGTATGGCTTGGTATTGGGGTAAACTGCATTTTCCTTCATGGCTACTTTGATTGGGTCTACATTTGCCATCAGCCTACATCCTTTCCAGTAAAGTCCCATACTTCTGGTTTCACTGTCTTTTGGAGTTCTTCGGGTAAGTCTTGTATAGTCAATTGTTTAATTTCTGAGTCAGGTTTGATTAACATTAGTTTGTATATTCCATATTCGTCTGGGGTTTGAATTTCGACGCCCTTTGGTGTGCAAAAGATGGTACAGTTCATTTTACACAACAAATCACGTCCTAATAAGTTTAGAGGACTGGTGTCACAAACTACAAATCTGCATTTCTTTGAAGTTCCCTATTGTAATCTCCATGGGCTCAGTAACTGGGGTACTAATCAATTGATTAGATACACCCACTACTTGGATTGCTTCTCCCGAGAGGGGTAGGTTTGGAACGTCTGCTGTTCTCACAGTAGAACGGGTAGCACCAGTGTCCAACAGAAAGGTGAGATCATTGCCTTCAACCTTTCCTTCGATGTATGGGCCTGACTGGTCTACCGGCAAGGAGGCGCCAAGTACTCACTCCTCGTCCTCCCCTCTCAGGCCCCGTCAGTATTGATCGTCACAAAGAAAAGTATCATTCAATAGAAATTGAGAAGTTGCTGCATTTCTGTCCTCGTTTCCTCCCCAGATCTCTATGTCATCACCCTGCGGTGTTTTTCCCTTATAATTCGGTTTAGGTGCACGGGGCAACTGACTTGCCTTTACCTGTTGCTGGGTCTTTCTTGGCCTTTTATTCTGCGTCTGTGGATTTAAATCAGGGGTTTGAGGGTTATTATGCTGTGCATATGGACACTCGTCTCTCCAGTGCCCTATCTCTCCGCACTGGTGACAGGGAAATTTCTTTTTTGCTTCCTCTCGACTCATTTTCACTCTGGGCTTCCCTCCTCCCCCAGAACCTTGATTTTGGGAAATTTTATTCATTTTACCTAATTGTTTTTCCTGCTGTTCCGCTAGTTTTACTTGTGCCCACATAACCTTTTCCTTCAGAGCCTTTCGCTTGTCTGCCATCTCGTCTTCGCAATACTTTGCGTATCGCAAGACTTCGTCTATTTTCTTAGACTGCCAACAGATTTTATTGTCTTTGATCCACTGACAAGTTTCAGGTCTTAAACCGTTTACAAACCTGTAAATGAAGTGGGTCATATCCTTCATCTCGATATTATCTATTCCACTGTACGTTTTAAACACCTGTAAAAGTCTTTCATAAAAAGAGTGCACAGTCTCATCCCTTTCCTGCGTGGTTCTATCTATCTTGGTCCAATCAGTTTCCTTTGCAGGCACCTTTTTCTTTAGGTGTAACATAACCTGGTCGTATTTTCTCATCACCTCATCAGAGGGAGCTCCTGTAGCAGGGTCCCTTGTATATTCCTTATTAGGCCAATCAACGGCGATTTTACATTCGGTCCATAAATCCACAGGCACCACTATGTCGAAAAACCCATCCAGGTCTTTCCATAGGCATTTTTGCACTTTTACAAACCTTTCTACCTGTCTGTACCACTCCACGGGCTTTTCTCGCAACTTTGGAAAGTCATTGGTAAAGGACACAATATCCTGTCTGGACCATGGAACGTGCACATATTTCCCACCTGGCACCTCTCGCATGGGGTATAACTGTTCGGGCTTGTCTGCTTCCCTTAAAGCAAACTCAGAAGTCGTCTGTCTGTACCTAACCTCTTCCTTTTTCTTTGCCCTCCTGGCTTTCCATTTGTCTACATCTCCCCATTTTTGCAACACGGTCAACAATTCTTTGATCTGAACCTTCTTTCCTGACACATTCATATTCTCTAGATCTTTGTCTGAGAAATCTGCTCTGTAGGGTTTTTGTAATGGCTTTGATTTTGAAATATCTATTCCCATACTAGCTGCAGTGTCTGTTAATTTCTCATGGAGCACTTTGGTATTACGGGTAAGACTCTTGCAGATAAACAGTAGCTCTTCCTCGGAATAGGTATTTAATCTGCCTAACCCCACGTTTCCGGCTGTCAGTTCTTCCATTTCAATTCTTAATTTATAAATATCTAATGGTTTGGTCTGAGGAGTTTGTCTCTCTAATTCTCGACTCCATCTCTCAATCTCTTCAGGAGTTACCAATGTGACACTTTTGGTACCTGAAGTTGATTCCATTTGAATCTCTCTCGTATTGAAAGGATTATGTCTCTTCTGCAGACTCCTTCCTGAGTTCCTAATTGGTAAATCCATTAAAGAAGCTTCAGATTCACATTCACTCGTCTGATCATCTACAATTAAGGGCTCTCTTCGGGGCTGTACTACAGTCGGGGTAATAATTGGGGCTTGTGGACTCACTTGTCTATCCCCATACAAAGGGACAACGGGTCCAATAGTTACTGGGATTGTCAAGGCTTCGGGGCTTGTATTTAACTGGGAGAGTTTCTGAATTATTTCGGTTCTTTTTTAGCCAGAGCCTCTCGCTCCTTTTCCTGCAGCATTCTTTCCAGGCTTATTTCAGGTACTATTTGCGGACTTAATGTTGGGGCAGTTGGATGCGTCATACTTGGTCCTTCACCATAATTGGGTTTTGGGAAACAGCTTCCTGTGTTTAAGGCTCTCGGTCCTCCCTCATAAGGAGGTCTTGAACCAAAATCTCTTTCACCTGTATATCTTGATTCACCACTAAATGGTGGTCTTAGACAGGTGTCTCCGGCACCTATGAGTCCTAGGCCCTAGCTATAGGAAGGTATTTGACAGCTATCTCTTATGTTTACAGATCTATTCCCTTCCTGACACGGAGGTCGTTGGGAAGTATCCTCTACACTAGACGATCTGGGACCTTCATTATAAGGAGGCGGACTTTTCATAAACATGTCATCTAGTAAATCATCATCCGAATCCCCATTGGACCCCCAATGTTTGCATTTTTCTGTCTTTTTCTCTCCCGCAGGACCACCCATTGCCATCATTGGAAACAGTCCTTCTACAATCATATTCTGTCTCCACTGTTTCATCTTTTTATCTCGGGTTTCTTGCTTTAATTTCGGATAAAATTTTGTTAATCCTTTATCCAAGCGGGGCTTGTCTCTCTCAAAAGCCTCAATCTCCCATTCCTCTAATGCTTCGTACTGCGTTAATCTAGGTCTGGGATGTAAATCATTCATTCGGGTTCTCAAATTAAATAAAATCCTGCCATTAAATGCTCTCATTACAGCTGGTCTTCGGGTAAGTAGATAGCCAATCTGCTCCAAACCACCGTGTGTTTGTTAGGGCAGCTGTTGGTATATTTATACCTGGAAGGTGCCGGGTTTGACGTAAGGTTGGACATAAGACGTCACTAAGAACTTACAGTTCTTTCAGGACTCCAGGAGTTCTTGGACAAATCAAAACAAAAGCAGGGGGAATTCCCGGGCTGCTGGAGGCTTGGTTTGTTTAAAGAACGTGTTGTACTTTCTAGGAGTCTATGGGAGTAGCCTTGCTGTATTTGGACTGCATTGGCTATGACTAAATATGGATATGATTCTTATGCCTCTATAAGGATATGATTTGTTATAACCACATTAGGGCATAAATCGGGAATATTTAAATAGGGTCCTAGATACGTTCACAACACGCCCTTAAGCGCTTGTTCGAGTAGTTTGCGCAAACAAACCTTGCGCCACCCCCTCCCGTGTCCCCCTCCTCCTTTCTTTAAGCACTGGCACTACGCTCCCACCACCTCCGTCTTGAGTTAGAGCACAAAGGGCACGAGTGTAACTGGTGTATCCCTCACTTCCGGTCCTATTCCTTGGTGGTTTCCGAACAACAGCCCCCTGACGCATTGTTTTGTCTATCTCTTGTTTTCCTTGGGCTGCCATACCTTACCTGAGATATCGAAGACCCCGGAGAAGATTGCCTGGCTGGGGCTTAGGACACCTTACCGCCACCACGGATCCGGCTAAGTTTGCGGCTGAAAGACTTACAAGTCCAAATAAGCGTGTATTGAAAAAATAAAACCCTATCTTCCTTGACCCAGTTTTTGCCCCATTTCTTCCACCCCGCCACAGCGCTGCACCAGTTTTTCACCGGTAATTAGCAGCCAACGGGTGCTGGGGACAGGCAGGGCAGAGGAATATAGTGTGGTGGTGCTGGTGACTCGTCTCAGCTTATCCAAGGCCCAACTGGTAGTGGAAACCGTCTGCATATCATTAGGGTCTCTGGGTATGCCCCTGGGTAATACAGTCGATAACCGCTCAGGAAGGAAAAAATCTGCCTCTGGGCGGAGAAACGGGATCCTGGCGTCAGGGTGACACCATGCAAAGGCGTAGCAGCATTGGGCCACAAGATCGTATAATTGTAGATCCAGCACGGCATACCCTCCCCTCTCGTACGAAAGGGTGAGCACCTGCCAACTTACGCGAGCCTGTTTGCCCCCCCAAGCCAATCTGATAAGGTGTGAACACAACATCAAAAAGAAACTGTTTGGGAGGGATATGGGGATATTGTTGAAAAGATATACACATTTGGGGAGAACCACCATCTTAAGAATCGCAACTCTGCCGGCAATGGACAATGGTAACCGCAGCCATCTCTCCACTTGATCCTCGAGGGTGCTAATTGCTTGCCCACAGTTGAGGCGAAGGATCTGGGCATTGTCGAGATGGATGAGGGTGCCCAAAAACTTAATGGAGTCAGTGCACCACTCAAGGGGGAATTCGCATTTCCATGGAGTCGTACTAGAGTTTAAGGGGAAAATAACCAATTTACGCCAGTTGATGCCCAGGCCGGAGTAAACCTGAGTCAGATACTTTATATTTATGTCAGATATTTTCCAACCCATGTTCCCTGACCAGACCTTGCAGAGCCTTAAAAACCTTCAGCTTCCTCCCCTGATATAGTTGATACCCATTGAGATTGAATTGGCTATCTAAATGAATATTTAGATCCCCACAATAGATTAAGGGGTGTGGCCATGATGCAAGCTATGTGTTTAAGTAGTCCAGTACCTCAGGGTCATCTAGATTGGACCCATACATGAACAGACCGTCAAGGATGCATTGCCAGTATCCAACCCACATTTCGTGATGGCCCACTGCCCATACTTATCTTCTCTGACTCGTTTGCAAGTGCCTATTCCTTTTTTTGTTAAAATTGTCACCCCTTTTGATGTTGCTCCCTGACAAGTGCATGCTAGTATGGTATACCCCAAATACTTCAACCACCATCGCTTATTCCATGATATGGGTGTTTCTTGGAGGCACACCAAATCAGCCTACAAAAAGCCATAATCTTTCAATACTGCACATCTGGCTAATTCTCTCTGTATTAACCATTTTCTTGCTCCTTACAAAGCTGAGGATGCTTTGACAGTCAATACGAAAAATACCACTATTTACTTCACCCTCCCCCCACCCTACTACCCCTCCCAAAACCTTTCTCCCCTTCCCCCAACCTCACCAACTCACACAAGCAGTTGGACCAGTCAGGCCCTGTGTTGGAATGCTACCCTTCCCGCATGCCCGCCCCAGCTGTGAACCTAAAAGATAGTCTTCCTCACTGCTCCTACCCTCCTGTGTAACAGAAGACAGAAACGATTGCTTCTTCCCCAATCATAAACAAACTTATATGAGAGTTTGCAAAAACTCTTTAGCCTTAATCTCTGATGTGAAAAAATAAGGATCGTATCTCCAGGTTACTTTTAACTTAGCTGGATTCATTGGATAGACCTCATCTCCCTTACTCTGAAATGATTGGATCAGCTGGCGTAACCGCCAGTGACGTTCCACCGTGGAATGGCAGAAATCAGGTCTAACAAAAAAGGTATGACCGTTAAAGGAGCGCTGTCAATCTGGTCGAGCCAGATTAAAAATCACTTGGCAAAGCAGAAACTTTCCGATATATATCAGGATTGCTTGAGGGTTACTCCCTTCTGTTGCAGCAGACCTCTTCTGCTTAAATGGAAATCTATGAGCACGTTGGATCTCCTGAGCCCAATCCCAGTTCTCCAGCTTGGGGAGAGCACATTTAAATAGGTCGGTGTCAAATTTCAACACATTGTCCTCCTCTGCTCCCTCTGGGATACCTAAGACCCTCAACTTATTTAGTCTCAGTCTATTTCAAAGTCTTCCAATTTCCACTGAGTGTCCGTCATTTGATTTTCCAGGGATGCTGTAATTTCTGTTTGTGATGAAGCCCCATTTTCCAGCATGACAACCCTATTCTCCACCTCAGTCATTCTCTCTGTAAACTCAGAACACATTTTAGAGACCTTGTTGATGGCACCCTGCATCTTCCTGCACGCTGTCTAGACTCTACAGCTTTCCAAGTGTGTCTCTTCCCTGTGAGCCATAATTCTTTGGTATATAGACTCCAGTGAGGCAGCCTCCGCTCCTCCCTGTGGAGAGTTACCAATTACTGCACCACCCCCTTCCAAAACTGGGGAGATAAAATAATCCCAGAGAGGCCCCCGAGCTCTTGCTCCATTTCTGCTTCCTTTTTCTCTTGAAGGTAGTTTTTTTCTCATTTTCATTGTGGCTGTATCCTTTGGGATATCATTGTTTCTCCTCTATACTGCTGGATTCGCTCTCATGACTGTGACTGTTTGCATCTTACCAATTAGAGATATCCGATAGTAGAAAGAATTTATCACCACACTCAGTCTCCTGCCCCTGTTGACCGCTGGATTTCCCACAGGGTGTGCCCTCCTTGCATATAAAATGGGACGACTTATGTACCTTGTGAGCCTCGATTGAGGTCAGTTCTACTTCCTTATGCTGAGTGAACATCATTTGTTCCCATCCCGGTTCCTCTGGCTCCTGTACCGCAGATCTGCATGGCAGATTTCTAGTAGAGAGAGTTTTGCTCACCTCTTCTGCTGTGATTGCCAGCTGGAATTGTTCCTTACAGAGCTCTGAATCCAAATGCTGCGGGGAGCAACCCCCACACCTCCAGCCACAAAGATCACCTCCTTTGCCTTCTACCTGAGTACCCTGGGAGGATTGACTAAGCACCGCAGCTGCTTTCCCCTCAGGTGCTTATCCACTCTCTCTGGAGGTTCTGCATGGGGGCTTTTTAAATAGATTTGACCAGGGTGCCTCAGATTCTATTGCAGCAGAGCCCTTTATTGAAGCCTCCGGGTCAAAATGTGCTTTAGTTGCAGGCTTCTTTGACGATACTCCTGTTTCAGGGTGGGCAGGCTTGATTCTGAGCCTGTAGCCCCTCTGCGGCCCTTCATGCCTCTGGCGCCCTTTGATAGAGACATCGCCGGTCTGCCCTCTCGAGCAGCTCCGCCCCCGACAGCAATGCCTACCCCGAGGATGGCCAGTTACCGACCGAGCCATCTCCAAACGTGGTATACCTAGATTACACGGGATGCAACTGTTCCTAAGTAATCAATCCGCAGTCCCAGAGGGTACCTCAGCCCTTTCATCCTTTTTTCGCAAGTAGGGGCGACCTTTTCATGGTTAACAGGGCGGGCAGAAATGGATGATGCAAACGGCTGTGCTCAGATGACCGCCATCTTGCCTGTAGTCGAGAACCTTTAATTAATTAATTTAAATATATATTAAATTACATATATTTTTTTAAGTTTAAATTAAAATAAATATTCCCATCCAAAGAAAAAGAGGTCATTTTTATTATGCATTAATAATTATTAAAATTGATGCATGGGATTTAAAGTAATAAAGTGCACTTTCATAAAACCTGATGTTTCATTAATTCATAAATCTCAAAAAGGTTGTTAAAATATTTTATAAGTAAATAATACATATGTTTTATTGACTTTTTGGTTAACATTAAATTATCTGTATTTATATTATTAATTATTCTAATTAATTTAATTTAATTTAAAATTATTTCTTATGGGATATTATTCTAAGTTTCTGCCTCCATTATTTTCTACAAGAGGGTGTTGCAATACCAGTGGCTAGCCATGTGTGGTGCTGGCAGTAGTAACTTGCACTCACAAATTTGTCTCTATGCCGTTTCAGTGGGTGGAGATGGGTAAGTCTACACTTTTGAGTAAGTTTACATTTTGCAAAGAGCTCAAAGTAGTAAAGTTTTGCAAAAGTGTAAGAGTAAATATACACATGTAACTTACTCACAAGGGAAGTTACCATTATGAATATGCCCGAAACAGTTCTAAAATAACAGTTCAACTGTACCAATTTCTCTGTTCTGCCTGGACAGTGAGTGAAAGTACTTTCACTTTGGTCACAGGTGGCCACTGGAGGTTTTCTCCCACTCCATGACTACAGCACAACTTTTAGGAAGACGCTGTCTCTTGCCTTAGGCACTCCAGAGGCGCTTGATGAGAGTCATTCATCTTGTACAGATAACCGCTTCCAAAACTACACAGAGTCCCTTTGGGGGGACTTGCACCCTCAGAACATGCAGAGTCTTTGGTACCTCTGTGTCGCCCAAAATCAGTACATGGTGCTTCCAACTTCCCAGTGCAAGTGCAGTTTTTCGTGATGACACCAAAGACTTTGCTGTCCATTGAAGAGTTCTCTTTCCTGCTATCAGCTCACATTGAATGGAAGTTGTCACCTACGTCTATGGTCCAACAAAGAATCTTAAAAAGGCCAGTGCAAAACCAGTTAAAACTGGTCAACTGGCCTGCTTCCCATAAAGAATCTTTTCTGGTGCCCATTTTGTGTCTCTGGTGGCCACTATGTGATTAGCTGGCTTTGATCCTCTTTTATAAATAGACAGTGTTCTTGGGGATGTGAGAAGCTGGCAGGGTGTCGGTCATTCAGAGTTCCTCCTGGTAATTCCCTTGAGTTGTTCTGTACTTCTTCCTATCCAACAGACTCCTGTGGGATGTCAAAACTAGACGATGTGTTACAACTCTAGGGGCCAGATGTACGAAATACTTATTTTGCATTCCCTGAATAGCAACTCCTTATAAATCGCTATTTAGGTAATGCAAAATGTCATGTACAAAAATAGAGATTCCCTAATACCGATTCCTACAGAGTAGGAATCACTATTAGGAAATCGCTATTTAGGTAATGCCGAACGTATAGGCCCCAAGGTACGAATGATTTAGCATTTTCTAACTTGGGATTTCCTATTAGGAAATCGTAAATTAGGAGATGCTAAAGCAAGGATGAAGTTTAGCCTAAGCCCCCCTCCTTGCTGCACCTCCAAAAAAGTGGTGCCCATGTAAAATGCACACATGCCCTAGGGGCATGTGTGCGCTTTATAGCACTTTTATAAAAGCATTTTGGAATGCTTTTTTTAAATAGCACATAGTTACCATCGACTTTGAGTCGATGGTAATTGCATTTCCTAAATGCCCAATTCGCATTTAGGAAATGCTTTGTAAATTTGCTAATAAATTGCAAATCCCAATTTTCGATTTCCTATTTAGGGATTTGCAAAATGCGATTTCTACTGGGTAGAAGATGCATTTTGTGATTCCCTAAAGGCCTTTGTACACAGGAGAAGGCTGTATGCATTTCTTAACAGGCCGAAAT
Organism: Lissotriton helveticus; assembly: GCF_964261635.1. Taxonomy (NCBI): domain Eukaryota; kingdom Metazoa; phylum Chordata; class Amphibia; order Caudata; family Salamandridae; genus Lissotriton; species Lissotriton helveticus. Next base: position 1,350,844,615 of record NC_136059.1, on the reverse strand, counting down.
TGCGATTCAGCCCGTTAAGAAATGCAAAAAGCCTTTGTACATTTGGCCCTAGGTGGGGATATTCATAAGGGTAAACTCACAGATGAGTGAATATGCACAGTTATTTTTACTCATCCACGTTTCATAACTTGAGTACTTTTGGTTATTCACCATTTACGAGTGTAAAGTTACTTAAAAGTGTAAACTTACATGTGCTCACCCACAGGAACAGGGGGTACTAATACAACGTCATTTAGAACTGTAAAGACACTACTAGCAGTGACTTTATGATCATATTTGATGTTCCGCACACTTTATGGAGTCCTCCGCAATCTGGTCTGGGCTGTCCCTATGGTAAAGGATAGGGGAGAGTTTTAAAGTTTATTTAAGTTATAAAAAAATATATATACTTTTTTTATGTTATTGTTAATTACACGTTTTTTTAAATGGTATAGCATTAGTAACTTATTTTTTAATTAAATACATAGTTAAATTAAGTTTATTAAATTATAATTGTTTTTTTAAGAATTACTGTAAAACATATGTATAACATAACATAACATAACATACCAACAAAAAGTATTTTTCACATGTATTTATTATGTATTAAATGTTGCTTATAGATGTGTATAGAATTGATTTTATTTAGCTTAAATATTTTTTTATTAATCTTCCATTTATGTTTTACATTTAAAGAAGATAATTCAAATATTTTATTTTACCTACCTTCATTCATTTCTGTGGGAGGGTGATGCAGAACCAGTGGTTGGCCATGTGTGGCGCTGGACTTACTTCACGTCTGAGCTGGATTACATTTACTACTGTTTTGGACTGTTGTGGGTGTTTTAATTTTAGGAGTGGAGTTTGTAAATAGCAGTGGTCTTACTTTTTTTGTTCGTGGGTGCATGTGCCTAACTAAACCTGACTAAACCTCTTCCCTACCCTCCTTTAACTCCGCCGGTTTTGGTTCTCAGTCCGGCCCTGGCCACCACGATCCTGATGGGGCAGTGGTGGGGAAAGCAGTGGTCTGCGGCGGTGGTGCCGTTACTGGCACTGCTGTACAGATTACAACCTGCATTTCCGACGAGCTTTTCTTGGTGGGGACCACGCCAATGGAAAAGTCAGCGGAAAGGCAGGGAAAGAGGCCCCAAACAGGGCCCCAGGGTGTTTCAGCTCATGGAGGGGTGCATGGGGACACATGTTGTGCCCCCCCCACTTGCACTGTGGTGCATGCACTGTGTGCGATGCACAACATGGTTCATGGTACACAGTGCACCGACGAGCAAGCAACGCTGCCACGGTGGCGGCATGTGCTACAGGCTCCCTATGAGCCAAAGCATGCTGCCGCTGTGGTACCGCTGACACAACACCACCTGTCCGGTGGTGTTCTTGTAATATAGCGGTTGGGATGCTGCTGGCTTGGTGGCATACTTTCGACCGCTGCAATTGTGGTCCAGCGGTCGGACGGCCAAACTTGTACTCAGGCCCTAAGTATGGCACTTGGCTGGTTGTAGTCCTGCATATCGACCACTAAAATATAGACATACCAAAATATTGTGAATACTATTCTTATAATTAAGGCTTCCAGTTTCCATTTTTACTGATTTTTGCAGATATATACAGACATAAACAATGTATCTTCCTCCCTGTAATTATCTTTAATTTTGGAAAAATACATAAAATATTTTTTTTCTGAACAAATCTCACTACTGTCACTACGGTCAATCATGTGTGCTAGGTCAGTGGCTGTTCAGACTGACAGGTAAGGGAGTTCAAAAAGAAAAATATTTCCTGATGAAGTTTAAATAAGTGCATCAGTACAGCTGTTGAAACAGTTCTACAATGCAAAAGATTTCAGAGAACTGTATTGTACCATAAATGGCTAAAACTCATTTGACATTCAAGCATGCCTAAACATTTGTTGATTAAATAAACCAGGCAACATACCCATTGCAGCTTCTTTTGTACACAAAGCGCAAAATCATTTTGGATAAAAACAGATAAAATGAGCAAAAAACAAATGTGGATGAATACAGATGGAAATGTCAAAAAAATGAATATCATAAAACCAGGAGCCCTACTTATAACTAAAATATCAAATCAAAAATATTACACCACAAAAATATTGAAATTAAAAAAATACCTAATACTAACATTTTGATTACATTAATATTGAAAACCAAAATATTATGTAAGAAATATTGATAGTAGCATTTAAAATATTAAATGTATTTTTTTAAACCAGTCTTACAATTTAACAAAAATGTGGATACTTTTTAAATAAAGTACACAATAAAATAAATTGTTTTTGGTAATTATTCTCCAATAATATTTATTTTAAATTGCAACTATTGAACTAATAATATCATTTTTTGCCTTAAAAATAACGTAATTTACAAAATATAAATCAATTGAAAAAGTAATCAATTATGTATCTAACAAAATTAATATTGTCACAAATAAATGTATTTTAAACATTTTTAAAAATCATAATGATACAAAAATATAAAACAGTATTTAAAATACATTTGAATTTGTAATAAATATATGCGTAAACACATACCCTAAAGTAACAACAGGTAAATAAATATTTAAAAAGTAGTTTAAACACTAATTAATTAATTAATGACAAAAACTAAAAATAACCAAGAGGGAGATTTAGAGTTTGACAGACTAGGTACTTAGTTGCAAATGCGACTGGTTACCCTGTCTCCCTGTTCGCCTGCCATATTAGGGTCAGGAGGACTGTCACCTTTCCGTCATCAGGGAAGCATTTGCTGTCTCGATGAAAAGCTTCCTCCGATTTCCCTATAGAATAGAGGCCATCGGAGGAAGGGCACTACACGCCAACATTTTTTGAGTGGGAAGTGTGATGTACTATTTTTCTGTTGATCATGGCCAGGTAAAATGTGGCGGTGAGGGACAGAAAAAAATAAATAATAACTCCCCACATCCAGAGAAAATGCTCCCTCTGTATGAGGGTCCTTAGGTATTTGTGTTTCAATAGCAAACACCCACTTACGGAGTTAATTTGTTTGAAAAACAAAGTTTTCATACCTGGCAACCACAATCAAAACATCTTGCTCTCTGGAAGGTTGCACACACAACATCCAGAGCCACAGACTCTTCCTGCGTGAGAGTAGAAAGTCTGCAACATCTGTGCTCTAGAGACCAAAATGTGCAACAAGGAGAAAATAAGATGCAAGGCCACCCCCTCCTATGCAATGAGGGCCTGTAACTCCATAACTGCCCCATCCCTTCTCTCCTTTCGAAGACAGCTCAAGACCAATTGCTTTAAGTTGCACCACCTCAGTGTATAATTACATCAATATGCATAAATATCAAAAGTTCATCCAAAAATGCAATTCCTTCTGCTCGTTAGGACTGCATACTTGGCGGTCGTGTTTGAATAGAACCAGTGCCTATATCGCTATGAAGATATATCGTAAGAGCCACATTACGGCTGGGCACGAGAGTGGTTGCTGAAAACATATTTCTCTAGACACTAAAGAGGTGGACTTTAAACCTCGGAGTGTATTTTGGATTCCGTGAACGAACTACAGGATATTGTCAGAATTCGCCACAAGCTCTTGGAATTGCTCTCGCTACGTGATTTAGTGTATACCCATGAAAAGGAATGAATTCGATTCCATGATCTTACTGACAGTTTATGATATTGGATGCCCTGAAGAAGTTCTGGTTTCAGAACGAAACGCGTTGGCTGTGACTGTTTAAAATAAAGAGAACACACACCCTGAAAGAATGAATTGAATTATTTGGATGAACTTTTGATATTTATGCATATTAATGTAATTATACACTGAGGTGGTGCAACTTTAATGCAAGTGTTACGATACTAGTTTACCCTGGGTCAGGGTGGTGCTTTTGGGCAGTGAGCATTGTTAATTGTTTGCACACAAAAAACACAATAAATTACTGTACTGAGTTATTGACAAATATCTTTCTGCGTTTTGGGTGCCTGGTGAAGAGTTGGTCCACTGTCCGGTTCTGTGCAATTAATTACCAATTGCTTTAAGCAATAGCGCCTAAAGTGAGACCACCTGACCACTCCCTGAAGGGAATTTCCCGCCTAGCATAACCTTATCTTCAGACCTATGGCCTCTCACACTTTCCTCCCATCTCTCTTCTGCAGACTACAGGTCTTGCACAGTACTCGGGTGCTTTGTTGCTAAGGTTGCACTACAACATTCACACGCGTACTCATTGTGCACCAACTAGTATACTGAAATGTGGTCAACACTTTGGACACATCTTAGTGTGATGTGACCGATAACTTACGTGTATGAGCAACATTGTGTAGCTGAGACAGTGCATTTTTTTGTTATGCCTTTCACAAAGAAACATCTCAGCAGTTTTGTACTTGACGTGTGACATTATAAAGAACAGCACAGGGGCGAGCGAGACAGGGTCTGTGCAGACAGCTGATACCTGCATGTAATGCAGGGTTGTTTGGCAATGAGTGACAAAACATAGCATTATAGTCCATATCCTTTGCCATCACGTGCCAAGGCATGTGTGAGTGACAGGGCTATTACAACAGCACTTTGTTGGGCAAATGCGACGTATTATGATTGCCTGAAGGGAGGGCTGATCTTTCTTCTTTCCTTTCCCTTCCACTCGACGACCAGCCGTTGAAATGTGCGCGCAGAATGTCCGTCAGCCTGAGCCTATGATATACGTTTCCTGGCAGTCTGCGCCTTGAAGAAAGTTATTTGTCTGCGAGGCACACGGTGGGAAGGACGAGTGAAGCGTCCCGGCTTCTGGAATTACACACGGCTGACAGGATATAGTCCCTCTGAAGTGTTTCTGGGGGTATTAACCGGGAGAAGCAGGGTTTGACATTTCTTGCGGTTCGTGGTGTGAAATCAAGGGGAGCCATGCTGACTCTCCCCTCGGCGCTGAGGGGAACCCTCCTGCCCGGGCTCGTGGCTACCACCTTCAGCCAGAAGCATCCCGGGATCCGTGAGTATTCGCTGGAAGCGTTCATCATTAGACCTGGAGATCCTTTCCCACCTACTCTGCCCCCCCTCCTCTTTACTGCCAGAGCTAGAGGCTTTATCAAGTGCGCGCAGGTTTCATAGTGACGCAGTGGTTGTCCGGTTTTGTAGTAGTCACATTAATTTCTCTCTTTGTTGAAGGTGGACTTTTTCCTCCCGGTGGAGGGTCCTTTTATTTCACGTGCTCTGGTGTTCTCTGTTGAAGGGGTGCTGACGTGAAGTTCGCTCTGTTGATGATCCGGAGCTTATTTACAAGCCCCGTGCGCCGCCGGTGCGTCACTTTTAACATGAGGAAAAGTGACGTACCGGCGGCGCAAGGGGCTTGTAAATAACACCTTCTGCGTGAACAGCCAGTCATTCTTAGGCGATTAGATGGCGTGGAGTATTGCGCCTCGTACACAGACTGCGAACTGATAGAAATCGTTCTGTGGGGATGAACTTAACAGATTCGCACATTTTTCTTCCCAGTTTTGTTCTGTTGATGGTAATTAAACTCGGCAGGTGCGATGGAAGCATGAGATTGTCAGGTGCATGTCACTGAGCGGGCACCCCTTTGTCTCCTTTCAGATCTAGAAAACACATTTCCATGGAAACTGTTGAAGAAAGTTAAACAATGTTTGCTTTGAAATTAGACTAAAATGCCAATGCATTTTTGAACTTGCTCTGAACCACATATTTCATGTTTTAAATGCTGCCCTTAAGAAATATGGGGAACTGGATACGCACACCTGCCATTATAAATTGTCATGGTTTTGTGTACCTCTCTCTCAATGTGGGGAGAGCAGGCCTGCTTTCAACTCTTCCAGGTGTGGAATCCTAACTTCCAATCATTTGCGGCAATTGCATATAGAAGTGATGATTTATTTGCGAAATAAAACGGTAATTGTTGATTAGTTTCATCTTCAACCTACTTTCCTCACATTCATGCCAAAGAAATAATTAATCTTTGAATTGGTGGTAGTGCAGTGTACTCGTGTGTAAGGGGCCTAAAGTGAAGCACGATGAAACATGCAGCACACTGCACAGTAATTGTCAGTACAGTGCAGTTCACAGATTCCAATTCAAATTACTCACTTTAGCAGAAATGAGGAGTAAGAGCGTTTAGTTGTAGTAAATCACAGGCAAGCACATTGCTATGATACCATAAGCTCCAACTTCCTAGAGTCTAAAACGTGTTACATTGTCATCTGAGTTTTCGCGACACTGCCAGACATTTACGAGAAGTTTAATATAACTGTGAGTGAATTACAAATTGTGTTATTGCTTTCCGTATGGGTGTCCAAAGTTGGTGGACAGAATAATAAGATCCTTGCCATAAAATCAGGGTAACCAGTGACTGCGTACAGGCCTCACTTAGATTAATTGTTATTTTATCCCATATGGGTATTTTGAAAATCATGCATGGCGTTGACTCTCGCGGAGAAAGGTTGGGTCTCCTTGTTCTAGGGAGAAGGCTCTCAACTTAAAATTGTGTTCAAGTTGTGTACATTGTTAACATAAATGAAAATATTAAACATTGGTACAGTTATTTCAAAATCTGCCACTGGGCAGAATTTTCATGCAAATTTGTTAAGAATGGTGACCAACATTTGTGCTCCCCCGCCACTCAACAAAGAGTCTGTGCAAGGGTCTTTGTACCCTGGCTTATGTTTGAGCTGTGCAGAAGCCATTGATTTCATTACTGAGAAAGGTGCATGATGTCAGTCACTTTGAGATGTGGATGAACTGTAGCTGCCTGCTGTTAGCGTTTCAAGTCAGACTTTCCCAACATCACTAGGAGTGCATTATTTGAATCGGATATTCAATAAAGCAGCAGATGGCAATGGCTCCTAGGCGGGGTTAGATCCTTGTTACTTCTTAACATTTAAAGCTTAGCTCTTTTCACATTACCTGCTTGTTTTTGTGTGGAAGACCTAAACTGAGTTATGCTCAATGCTTCTATTTAAAAGTTAAGCTGGAAGGAATATTGTTATCGCTTGAAAGTGATCCATCTGGGTTTTTTATAGATAGTTCTGAAGAAATATAAAGGATCTCTGCTAAAAGGATCTGAACCCCAGTGCTTCATTTGTGAAAGAATAAGTGCTGGAGCCCAAAGTTTTGCTCAGAATCCTGCAGCCGGTGCCATTGAATTTCGGCATTCTAAATACCATGGCGGGTAGCCTTAATTCCACCTCATGCCTCTTTAATCGACCACCAGGCAGTCCTGCAGGCTCCTCTAGCAGTTTTTGCCTCACTGTTTTCTCCCGTTGTCATGGTTATTCTATCTTTCTCTTTTTCTCCCCTTTTTTGTTTTTCTTTTTGTTGCTCTGGTTCAAAGTCTGATGAGGAAAAATACATGCCTTTCGCCAAAATTGAGTGCCGGTGGGTCCCACCTGTAACCAACGACTGATTGTCCACCTATTGTGTACAATCCTGCATGCATTCGAGTACCCCGGGTAATCTGCAGCTGCTGTAGAATCCATTGATTAACCTTGGCATTGTTTAAGAAATCCAAAGAGAGATACATTCACTCCTGACATAGGAGTAATGCTTCTTTTTTTAACATTCATAGAGTTTGGGAGCTGCTTGCGCATAAGGAACAGATATGGGTACCAAAGGGCCTGAAGCCTAGAGAAGATGGCAGCAAAAGATAAATGGAGGGCACAGTTACAGAAGCGGTGGAAGGTGACTCGACACAGTCAATTTTGGAGAGGAAGCTAAGGGAACAGTCTGCCTGGAGAATAGGTAGTTTAGTTCATTTTCTTGAGAGAAGAGAGTGGTTTGGAGCGAAGTAATAGTTGAGCGAGTGCGAGTAGAGATCAGATAATTTGTATGTATGGAAGGATGAAGTCACAAATGTTGTGAGTGGCAGTAGACAGCACCAGGTAGGTATTGTGTTTGATCACTTCTGAGGCCCTCACACTTATGCAGAGCTGGATAAAATGGATTTTCTACTGGAATGGCTCCACGTGGTCATCTTAGATCCAATCGGCAGGTCCAGGGCAAGAAAGAGAGCAACTCGAAAAAGGAAGAAGAGAAAGACGTTCAAACAGTGGCAAAGGGAGAGGGTAGGGTGAAAAATAACACCCAAGAGTGATATAAAGAGGTAGGAGGTGTGGGATCCTGGAATAAACAGGCATGAGGAATAATCAGCACTACCAGCATTGCTATATGGCACCCTGACCTTCCGTAGCACCGGCCCTGGGAGTCTGAGCAAACCTTTGGGCCCCAGCACTTATTCTTTTACAAATTATGCCCTGGGCCACTATCAGGAAGCAATCATGGATTCGAATATTCAATTGCCAACCACATTTATATATTTTTTTTCACTGATTCATCATGTAGAAAAAAAGGGATTACATTCGACCACCCTCGCTTTCTTAGAAAAAAGCACCAGCTGATGATGATGACAAAACAATTCTTATTTTATGCTTGGTTGGACATCTGCAGCACAAATCCAGAAGCTGAGCCCGATTCACAAAAGGTATTTTGGAATATGTAGATTAGTACTCCAGTAGTGCTCCTTTACGTACTACAAAATGCAATTCACAAACCTATGGACGAAGATCTCCAGCTACTCCTCTCCTTACTTTTATCTTTGCATGCCTAGGTTTCAAATTTAATAGTAAAAGTTGGAGGACCAAGGGAGAGGGTGGGGAAATTGGGAATAATTGTCACACATTGGGTGAGGTAAAGGAAAATATGTGGAGAGATTTAGCCAGTGACATAACCCACACATACACATAAGGGTAAAAGAACTGCTATTTTCATAATACACTTTTATTTCTACCACAGCCCGATAGTGACAAACAGGCTTAAATGTACTCCAGCTAGCCTTGGAGTACGTTAAGCACCACACATGGCTAAACACTGGTAGTGCAACACACTTCCATAGGAAACAATGGAGGTAGTCTATAACAATAGTACTCTTTAGTAAATTATGTAAAATAAATTAAATTAATATCACTCTCCTTCATTGACTTTGAACTATACATAAAATGCTTTCCTTTTTTATTATTAGAGGGTACTTATTAGACATGGGTTTTCCAATGTAGTATTATTATCAATCACTCTGGATGTAGGATCAAAGAATTGTTCATATAGTCTATATGCACTTTTGGTAACCCCTAGTCCTACCATGGCATATGCTAGTTTTTATAGTGAAAGTCGAATAAAGTAACTACAAGGGACCTCTCACACATAATTAGTAACAGGCTTGCATTTCTTCTTGAAACGTGTGGTAAAAGTTGTATGTAGTATATTAGCTTTTTCGCATTGTAGTTCTTTGTATAATTTTTCCATCTGAAATAACATTCAGTGAAAATTAGTCAAAGCATGACTCGGTTTGAGCATGGCTAAAACGTAAAGCTACATGAGAATTGACAGAATAGCAATAGATCCATAAAGTCGTGTCTTGGAGGGATCAGTATATACAACATGAATAGAAATACAGGTTGTTGGCATTTAAAGAAAACCTTCATTTATACATTTTCACATGTAAACAGTATGACTATGATCGGACACTGTCACAGTTCACACTTTCGAGTAGTACTTATTCAAGGATGTACAGACAAGTCATGCATTTTGATATCAAAGAGTCCCATCCGGTAGCGGAGAAAAAACAAAGTCCCACATTCACGGCCAACCTCACAATGTAGATGATTTGCCCACCCGTCCAGTTGTCAACCCTCACACCCAGTGTATTATAGACACAAAAGCAGAATTGTTGCAAAGAAATCATCATCACTAAGACATTCACAAGGTCGCCCTCCCAGTCTCTACGGAGCTTGCCGTCGTTTACCGGGATGATCTCTGAGCAGGCTTTGTATAGTTTAGAGATGAGGTGAATTCCATGTTCACTGTCTATCAGGCCCGGACCGGCCGGTGCGTGCACCGGACAATCCCCTGGCGCGCCGCAAGGGTGAGGGGCCGGTTTTGTTACAGGGATGTTTTTCCAGCATAGCTGCAAAATCGCCCTGTAACAAAATCGGCCGAAAACCGGCCCTGGCAAAGAGCTCGGTCACACCCCCAAGGGGCAGCCGAGCACTTTGCCAGTGCCAGTTTTGGTTTCCAGTCCGGCCCTGCTGTCTATGATCAGAGACAGAGGAGCAAAGGATTCGGGTTCGATCAGGAAACCAGGCAGCGCGGCGCATAGAGTCGAACGCACCGATTCAGTACGAAGCTGTCCTTAAACGTGGCATCAGGGAAACAGCAAATGTCCTTCACCAAGAAGGCATGGCCATCGGGGTATAGATCTGCCAGTTTTTAATCTCAAATTTAGTTAATGTACTCTGTACCACTCTCTCCCCTGTGTTTGGGAGTCATCAGGGAGGAAAGTGGAATACAGTGTGGCAGTGCCGATAATTCGCCTCAGCTTCTCCCAAGCCCAGCTGGTGGTGGACACAGTCTGAATGTCATTTGGGTCTCTTGGAACGCCCTTGAGGAGCACCGTTGATAGTTTCTCAGGCAAGACAAAATCAGATTTCGGCTGAAAAAACGGGAACCTAGCGTCAGGGTGATAACAAGTATAGGCGTAGCTGCATTGGGCTACAAGATAGTATAAATGGAGATCTGGGACTCCGTAGCCCCATCTCTTGTTGGGAAGTATAAGTACCTGCCACCGAACGCAAGCTTGTATACCCCCCATACTAGTCTAATAAGGAGGGATCTTAGTGCCATAAAAAGCGGTTGGGGTGGGGAATCAGGATGTTATTAAAAAGATATAAAAACTTGGCAGGACCACCATCTTAAGAATCGCAACTCTACCCGTGATGGACAACGGCAACCTCAGCCAGCACTCTATTTGTGCTTCGAGGGAGTTGACTGCTCGCCCGTAGTTGAGGCGTATGATTAAAGCTGTGTCTAAGTGGATATGAATGCCCAAGTATTTAACAGAGTCCGTTCACCACTCCAGGGGGAATTCACACTCCCAGGATTTGGTGCTGGGAATCAAGGTGGAAAATCACTCGACTTATGCCAGTTAATGCAGAGGCCTGAGTATCAACCAAATCATATTATTTCTCTTATGAAAGGTTCTAAATTGACCTGAGGTTCCCTTACATAAAGAACGGTGTTGTCCGCATAAAGCGAAACGAGGAGAGGGCCGGTGTTGAATTGTAGGCCACGCTGTAAATGCTTTTCTTGAAAATGGCAAATGAAAGGGTCTTTAGCTCAGATGAATAACAGAGGCGAGAGGGGGCAGCCCTGCCGTGTACCCTGAGATAGGGAGAATGAGAGAGAGAGAGCGTACCATTCAGTCGGAGTCGTGCTGTGGGGTGGCAGTAGAGTAAGGAAGTGGTGGCAATAAAACCCATCGGCATACCCATACGACGCATAAACGACACAAAAAAGGACCACTCCAGGGAGTCAAATGCCTTCTCTGTGTCGAGTAAGATGGCGGCAGTTGGAATATCTGGATTGATTCAGTGGAGCACTGAGAACAGAGTCCGGAGATTGAGCGATGTAGACCTGCTGGGGACAAAACCGAATTGGGCAGGGGAGATAATGAATTCCATCAGTTGGGACAGGTGCATTGCGATAACCTTAGCCAGGATTTTATAATCTAAGTGTAATAATGACAGAGGCCTAGAGGACCCGCAGAGTCGCAGATCTTTGCCCGGTTTGGGGAGGAGAATAATGTCGGCCAGTTGCAGGGTAGAAAGAAGGATCTGGGTCTCTAGGGCCTCCGCGTACACTTCAATGAGTTGAGGTGCCAAAAGATTTTTATATGTCTTGTAGAAATCTCCCATGAAGCCGTCCAACCCAGGGGAAGAGAAGGATCAGAGGGCTTTGATGACACCCAGCTTCGGAAATTGGCTCTGTTAAAGCATCTTGCATGTGCTTCTCAAGGTATACTAATACAATTTCCGATAAATACTCTTCAAGGGCTGTTGGATCATGACCTATTTTGGAAGTGTAAAGGGTCTTGAAGTAGTCAAGAAATTTGTCCCGAATGTCCGAGTTGGTGGTGAGTGTTTCTTTGGTAGAAGAGCTGAGTACCGTGATGTAGGCCTTACTGCACGGAGGCCGAAGCATCTGGGCCAAAATACAGCCAGGTCTTTCACCCTCGCCGTACCTCCTAGCGGTTTGGTACTTGCCCAGAAAGAGGATTTTACCGTCCGATGCCTCCCTCTAATTAGAGAGAAGGGCAAGCCGTCGTGTTTCCAGTTCCGGATCAGGGGAACGTTCGATGGCAATGTCAAGTTCTGTCAGACCGCGCTCTATGCGGGATAATGTGTTGCGTAGGTCCCTGAGCATTACAGAATGTTTGGCAATGCAGACACCTCTAATGTATGCCTTGAATCCCTCCCACAGGACAGCCCAGGTGTCTACTGAGATGGTGTTAATAGCAAAGTATTCTTCAATGGCTTCCCGCACTTCATTGTTAAACAGGTTATCAAGAAGAGCACGGCTGGGGAAGCGCCACTGGCGCTCAAACCCCTCTGGTCGGGAGATATTAAGGTGAAGCAGAATGGGAGAATGGTCAGAATACGTTCTCGGGAGTGTCGTGAGAGAATTAAACCAACTGGAGACACCTGGGGAATTCAGCCAGTAGTCGATCCTAGTCCAGGTGTTGTATTGGCCAGTATAGTGTATGTAGTCAGTGTGGGTGGGGTTGCACATGTGCCATATGTCCAGTAAGGAAAGTTGATCACAAAGGTCTAGTAATGCCCGGCATGCGCGAGGTTTGGAATCGGGGAGGTGGAGGTGCTGTCTAATGCGGGGTTAGGAAGCAGATTGAAATCTCCCCCCACGAGAAAAGACATGGGACCCAATTTCGTGAGTTGGGTGTAGAGAGTGTGATAAAAATCTGGGGAGTCAGTGTTCGGGGCGTAAACGCATACTAGGGCAATCAAGTGTCCCATTACCGACCCAGCTGCTATGATGTACCTACCCTCGTTTTCAATTACTATCGAGCTGGGGCTGAAGAGGAGTCTTTTATGTATGAGAACAGCTGTGCCCGGAGCGTAGTTGCTATAGTTGGCGAAATACCTATGTGCACCCCAGCTAGAGGCAAAGCGCGTGAAGTCGGATCTGGGTAAATGTGCCTTCTGTAGGAAAGCGATATCGATTTTGTGGCGTAGTAGGTAATGAAGGACGTGTCGTTTCTTATGGTTATCATTGAGGCCCCGAATATTCCAGGGCATTAAAGAGAGGCTAGAGGGACCCGCCACATAACCTAGCTGGGCCATCTTGAAGTTGTGACATTAGTGAATGGAGTGGAATTCCACTCCAACCCAGGCGCACACCGTTAGTCATATTTAGTAACTTTGCACCTTGTTCGGTAATTACTACTCATATTCCCAAATTATTCATCTTTAAGTTTTATTTTTCCAAACTCTTTTCACACGTGGTTTGCTCCTGTGTTAATAACTTCTCATGCCGCGGATATGCCCGTCCAGGCCTTTTTCCGTTTACGTTTAACAACATCAAACATCCTTGGTTGTAAGATCTCATATTACCCAATGCATTTCGGATTATTCAAAATCCTTCGTCAGGGGTCCACTACAAAAATAAGAGACATTGCTATTACCATCTGATTTCAAATCACTAACATTTGCTGTTTATATTTACATTTCAACAAATCCGTACGTAGTTTTAGGCTCAACTTCTCAACAGCGCTTTCCCTCTAAACATGGAACTGGGTGCCCCTGTTGTTAAACCTACCGGAACCTTTGTCAACCTATTCAATCTGTTTTTAACCTTCCTTTACAAACTGTATCATCCCCGGTCTTAGACACTATTATACAATGTCCTCTGTATTCGGTCTAACAATTATCCGCTACTCAGGCTACATCAAAATTTCTCTCGTACCTGATCAAGCGTTGCTCTCGTTGTTGCTTTCACTACCAAATCCCTCTCACAATACGCCTCGTGTTGCCGCTAGTAAAATACCTGCCGAACTGCCCCGCCTCTAGAACTTAACCTATCCCAACCTTTCAATTACCCTGCTTATTAACACTCGTGCCTACACTTCCCATAATTTCCTTCGACTGAGACCTAGTGTCCTCCGTGATTTTAATTAGTCTTGACTGTGCTACAGTTTTGTTTGTAAAGTTCCTCGGGTCCTACAATTCTATGCCCCGCCCTCCCTGACGATGTTACCTATTGCGCTTAAACTACGTTAATAAAGTTCACCATGTCAAATTTCAGTGCAGCTCCTGCATTACATGTATGTTATTTAAAGAAATGTAACAGTAAAAGAAATGTTCTAAGAAGTTCAAAAATTTTCGTGAAATATTTAAAACCAGATATCCACTCGCAAGTTTCCTTTAGTCCTTGGATGTGCATTTCACGTGTGTGCTGATGTCCTTCATACTGAATACTCCGTTTAGTCTTTTTCAATGGGTGCTACGTGCAGGTGGGACAGTTGTATCAAATATCAAAGCAGAAGTTTGCCGTGCACACCTCTTTTAAATCCATATGCTCCTTATTTAACATCTTTTTTTCCGTTGAATGCGTGCGCCGTGGGATGCGTGATCCGTCCCTTTTCACGTTAACGTATATGACATTAGTGAATGGAGTGGAACTCCACGCCAACCCAGGCGCACAGCGTTAGTCATATTTAGTAACTTTGCACCTTGAAGTTGTAACATACAATGTGACTACAGGCGGTTCCAAGTGAACATTATCCGTGACAGTGAACAGCCTTATGAAAGTACAACAACAGTTATGTGATAATAATAATCCCCCTCACATCCCCCACTCAACCTCACTGCCAAGAAGGCAAGGCCTACCCAACACTAGGAGTAGAATAGAAAGTACCAATCAACTTAACAGTGGAGCGATGAAAACCCCAAAGTAGTACATCCATAAAACGTAAAACCAAAACAAGGTGTACACCAAAAAGGGGGGTGGCAACGACACGCCAGTTTCCCAACCATTGGAGACATTTTCACAAGAATGTAAATCATTATCCCAAAACAGTTACATAACAATGAAAAGAGAAGCACTTAATGTACTCAGCCAGACCCAGTTCCTGAGAAGAGTTCCATGCTTGCATAAGACCCACTGTGCGGCGGCGAATTACGAGCCCCGACTGCCACCGACTGATTGTTCCGTCTGTAAGTAAGACAAAATTCCTGAACTTCCGTTGGACTATCGAAGATGCGGGCGGGACTTACCATTGATGTCACCCTCAGTCTAGCGGGATATAACATACCGTATTTTAAACCAAGGTTCTTGAGGGTGGCTTTAACCCCAGTGTACTTGCGGCGGGCCTCTTGAAACATGATAGTGAAATCCGGATACAGCGATAGCTTGGAGCCCTGCCAAATGGTGTCGCCACACTCCCTCGCAAGGCCCAGAGTGGTGTCGCGGTCCTGATAATTCATGACTCATACGATGATGGGCCTTGGGGGGCACCCTGGATTGGGCCGCGGCCCTAATGAGTGATGGGCCCGCTCCACAACAAAACCTGAAGTGAAGGAGTCTCTACCAAACCGGTCACCCAACAAAGATTCCACAAAGGTGATGGCCGGTGGCTGTGTATTCCGGAACACCCAAAATGCTAATGTTGTTACGCCTACTGCGCTTCAAGATCTTCATTTTTAATAGCGACATCTTTAAAAATACGTTCTATGCAATCAAGTCTTTTGAGGGATTGGGCAGTGCCATCTTCAATGTCAGATATTCCGGTTTCTGCGACATCCAGGCGTCATATCATGGACTTGAATTTTGGCCCCCATGTCCTCAAGGCTCCTGTCGAGGGTGTCAAATCGACCATCTTGCGCACAAAAGCCCGCACCCATCACCTGCCGCAGTGTTTTGGATTGGGTAGAGGGGTCCTCTGTGCGTTCTGCGTCTTGCCCACCCTCAGCCATGTCGGAACCACCCTCCAGGGCAGTGTCAGCATGTTTTTCAAAAGGAAGTGTCCTTTGCTTGGGATCCTTACGGCACCGTGATGCCTCAGGAGGAGCTGCAGCAGGAGGCACCCAGCGTGCAACACCCAGCGCAGGCTGAGGTATGGGAGTCGCAGTTCGTGAAGGGCACCCGACCTTGAGAGATGGGGATCGGGGGCTACCTTCCCCGGAGCTGACAGAGGAGATGCGCGTGGCCCCCAGGCATCAGGATGAGTATAGTGGCAGAGACTTTATGGGGTGTATTCGCAGCGCTGCCATTCAAGTGGAGAGGAGCAAGGTGACTGCCAATGAAGACTTGTGGCACCTGTAGGGCTGTCTGTAGGGACGCACTGCCCATTAGGAGCAGCAGAAGCAGGATGTGGCAATTTACAAGGGCCGCAGCGCCATAGTGTCTGTTGTCCTGGTCAGCGGAGAGCCAGAGGCGGGTGCATAGGTGAGGCCCAGCTCAGCCCAGCCGGCTGTAAATGAAGGCTTGTGGTGGATTGGGAATGCTGAAATGGGGGCGCGAAGCGGACCGTGCTCTGAGCTGGAAGGGGGCGCAGGGAGCTGCATGTTGGCTCTCGGTTCACCCCCTTGTGATGTCGTCAATCAACAGGGAGGTCATTTCCCGGGTTCGCCCGAGGGCCCTGTCCCCGCGGGCCTGTGGGAAAAGGTGAGGAGTTACTGCCTGATTTGCGGGGGGAGAGCGAGTCCGCCATTAGGTCAGTACAAGGGACTGCCACCGCAAATGCAACGAGTGGAGGGCTTCCTTTCGTCCGGAGGACTCACTGCCGTGGCACTTTCATTATTTTGCTGTGCTTACTCGTTCTGCAGTCGAGGCTGAGGAGGGATGCCGCAGCCGCCAATCCAGGCCGCTCTGACCCAATATGCGCTGCTGCATATATCTCGGCAGTGGAGTCTCTTCTACGGGATCAAAGGGCAGCGTCGAGCTCAGGAGACTCTTAGGGATCCAGCGGCATCAAGGACTTAATGATAGCTGCCACGGAAATGGGGGATAATGGCTGCTGGGCTGAGATGGCTGGAGGAGCTTCAAAGCCACGCGGCAATCTTGGTCTGCGGCTTGACCATGCCCCCAGGTTGTTGGCATTTAGGGGGAAGCAGGGGATCTAATTTACTTCTCTAGGGTATAATTGTTGCTATTGGCCCTTGCGCTTCGAACACACTTAAAGCAAGACACAATTATTGCACAAGGGTCTTATTTTTTAATCTCAAAACAGTCATACATTTGAATTGCATAAAAGTGTAAAAAAATCTATTCACCTTTAGTACACTTTATTGTGAATAGTAATGCTCCAGAAATCACAGATTTGAGTTGGGCACACAGGAATGGTGTCTGGGAATGATAAAACATAAATAACGCAGTTATTGCTCAGATTGTTCATCACTTTTTTTAGACATCTTTTTATTGAGTTTCATAGATAGGAAAATATGCAAACAAACAAGCAGGGACACATCACAGCCAGCATATATCAGTATAACATATGTCAGTTTCAAAAGTGTGACAGGTATGGTACAAGCATGAGATAGCAAAAGTCAAAGCACAACCGTCCAGGTCTTTATTTCACTCAACCCCAGAAATGTTCTCACCCTTATCACTCCCTCCCTCTCTATGGGCTCTCCAAGAGGACCACACATTTTGTTATGTTATGTTATGTTAATATTTTTTATAAAAGGCGCGCAGCTGCCCCAGCCAAGGGGCGTCCCGGCGCCTGATCAGGTACCACAACATAACAAATCGGTGCTGGGAAAGACAGGAGGGGATCATTCAACAGTTGGAAACAAAAAAGTTTTTATGGCACGCCTGAAGGTAGTGAGACTATTCAAGGCTCGAATGTGGACGGGGAGAGAATTCCACAATCCTGCCGCTAATACTTTAAAGGAGCGACCTCCCATCCTACTAAGTCTGAACCGCGTGTTAACCGCCAAATGGAGAGATTCCGATCTGAGGGACCGCGTAGGGACATAGGGGGAGACAAGCTTAGCGAGGGCTGGAGGAGAAGAAAACTTCAAGATCTTAAATGTCAGGCAGAGAGCCTTAAATTTAATTCTCTGTCTGACCGGCAGCCAGTGGAGAGAAGTCAAAACTGCAGAGACAGAACACCGTCTAGGAAGGCCAACGATGGCACGTGCCGCGGCATTCTGCACCCTTTGCAGTCTAGTGGCTTCTGCCTGATTCACTCCAAGCAGCAGCGCACTCCCATAGTCCAGCCGCGAGAGGATGGAGGCTTGGACCACCAGTTGCCGGGTAGGGGGGTCGAAGAATTTGAGGACCGGTCTCAGCCCTCGCAGAATACCATAGCAGGTAGCTGCAACCTTCTTCGTATGGCTGGTGAAGGAGAGTGTAGGATCCAGCCAAACCCCCAAGTTCTTAACTTCGGCAGCTGGAATGGGAGTCACCCCCAATTCTGGAGGCCACCACTGATCTCCCCAGAGCTCCGCCTGTTTTCCTAAAACCAGGACCTCGGTTTTTTTGGCATTTAGCTGCAAACAATTTGCTCGCATCCAATTTGCCACGGCTATGAGTCCCGCACGGAAACTGGGAGCGTTCACCTCGGGATCACCGCTGAGTGTCACCGCCAGCTGCGTGCCGGCGGCATACGATGTCATGGTAAGGCCACATTGCCTGACGACTGCAGCCAGCGGTTTCACATATAGGTTGAACAGGGTGGGGCTCAACGCAGAACCCTGCGGAACCCCCAGCCCCAGCGGATGGAACGAGGACTGACCAGGTGGAATAGCCACTTTAAAAAACCGGTCCGAGAGGAAAGAGCGAAACCATTGGAGAGCGGACCCCTCAATTCCCACCTCCTCCAACCGCCGCATCAGGATATCATGAGACACCGTATCAAACGCGGCGCTCAGATCTAACAAAAGGAGCGCCGCTGTTTGGCCAGCATCTAGCACCGTTCGCAAGTGCTCGATCATAAAGAGCAGTGCGGTTTCGGTGCTGTGTTGTGTTGTTTTTCCCATTTCTTTGGGCACTCTCTGCTCAGGTATATGGTCTTTTCAGTGAGCATGCACTAGCCCATGTTGTTTTGCCAATCCTGCGGCTTTAGAAGGTCTATTACTCCCCACTTTTTTTTTGCAAATTCTTTTTATTGCTTTTCATTGTTATGCAAGGTACATACAGCATGAAAGATTATTGGAAAATGTACAGTACAGTTTCTACATGGCATGCATTACTCAGTATTGTAATAGTAGGTATGGACATAAGTTAGGATATTTAAACGGCTTTGTTTCTGGGAAGAGTGTATCACTATTATCCATTCAACCTTAAGTCGCTTCCTGCATTATGTTCTGTCTCTCATGTGCTGTCCTGATGCGCAGGTGATCTAAACCACTGCGTGTTGTGACTAAATACAATAGGGAACATAACTCTTCAACATGGGTAACTAGAACTGGGATTCACTGCATGGGAAATGATTAATTTTACTGAGGGCTAGGAGGTCAATTAGTCGGCATCAGTTTTTAGTGCCTGCGGCTCAAGGTGTGAGGTGCAGGTGTCTATGTGGGATGTGCTAGTTGCTTTTTATATCCAGGTTGTGGGTCACAACTGTCTAGAGATCACTTTTTGGGTGGAACGTGCTGTACGCTCACTCGGTGTGGTGCCCCCACTGTTGGGGCGGGGTGGCCTGCGCAGATGGTTCCTCTATTGCATGCAGTTTGGAGGCGTGGAGTAATGCCACCCATTGAATGGAGATGTGGTACTTGTGAGTACCCAGAATTTCTTCAAATCTAAGCAGCTCCTCTCCTCCGGGCCCCTACTTACTTACTGCCCCTCTCCAGGCCTCATTGGTGGTCCGCCCGGGGTATCACTCCACACTTTTGGGCAATGTTTCCCTTGGCCACCCCCAGGCAGAGGGAAATCCATATTTACTGTATCAAGGAGGTGGTGTGTCACATCAAATATTTAGAATGCAGCATTGGATTTTGTCTAGAATCTGGTAGCCTGTGACTGTGTGCATCATGGCTCTAATGGAGGACCAGTAGGGTTTTAGTCGTGGGCAATCCCAAATAATATGTAGGAAGGTTCCCTTTTCACCACAACCTCGCATGCAGGCCACCGTTGAAGATCTACCTATGGCGTGTAGTGTGGTTCGTGAATAGTAGGAGTGATACAGTATGCGTAGCTGGACCAACCTGAAGCGGATATGATCACAATCTCCCGGGGGACCCCAGAGCCTCTTCGTATGTTCCTGCCTCTGCTTCCCATTTTACTTTAAGGGCCAGCATGTTGTGGGTATTTAATATCTTTTTAAACATTAGGGAAATAGCAGATTATTCATCGCTACACAAAGTTCTACTCTTTCTTGTCACAGTCCTAACAGTATCACAGTCAGTCTTATGTAGGTTAGAAGATTTTGCACTAACCCTTTAGACATAAAAATAATTTATATCACCATCATGCTCTGAGGACATACAAAAGTGACCACTGACCTAGAAGTCCATATTTTGCTATTTGCTAAGTACTACAGCTGTCAAAGTCACAGGCAGCACATGAGGGAGGAAACTAAAAACATTGACGAGAACACACAAATGTCCGTTAATGACCTTTACTGTCAAATGACCATAGATTAACACTTTGCCCGTCTTCTTTGCAACTCTGCTAACAGTATGAGCATACATAAAACAATCTCAATTCTTTAACCCATACCCCTTGATAGATCTCTAGAAGATATGTATCAAATGAAACCTGTATGATAGCACCCATCCCAACAAGGAAAAACTATATAATAACGGCAGAGGGGGTGGCACCATTAACCCTTACAAAGGGCCCATCACACAGCCGAACCACAGGAGAACAGTGACAGTATCATTAATAAGTGACATTACCTCCAACCTGTAGAGGAAGGGATGCCTCTCCCAGTGTAGGGACTTAGAAGAAGAGCCAGATTACTCGATCTACCAAATATTGCAGCCTATAGGATCATATAGGCAGATCAGATAGCTCACTCACATCTCCCAATGTCACAAAGGACATGAATGTCCCATACACTTTTTGGACAGAAATCCTCTCTATACACTTAGGACAAAACTAGCATCGGTTCAAATGTGTACTTCCCACATCAACCAGGACACAGAACATCTTCATTACATCAAATAATACTTGTTACATTTTGGTATTTTTTCAGATATTATTTCAGATAACAGAGCAATGTCTGGAGAACTCTGGCTTTATCAGAGAAGAGGTCTGAATCTAGTTGGATGGCTTGAATTGGGACCAATTTATGAATATCCCTAACTTCTCTTAACAAAAGACCCCCTACATCATGAAACCTTACAAAATGTTTTATGTTCTCATTCAAAAAGAACCATGGGTAGATTTGTAAATAATTGTGAACTGTGTATTTTAAACTTCTGAGCCCCTACCTGCTAATTGTCCGGTCGGCGCCTCGTTCCACCGCGGCAAGTGCCGTTTGTAGTGGAGGGCGTTCACGAGCTGGGCCCGCCCCCTGAGGGTGTTCACATCGCGGACGGTGCCTATTTAGGTATCTCCTCACCTTCCTGCGCAGCGGACGCGCTTGAATACTAGGCGCTGAGGCACTGCTGGGGAAGTGTGCTCATCGGCATTATTCGTGCTTTTAAAACTAGTATTTGTAAATAATTGTGAACTGTGTATTTTAAACTTCTGAGCCCCTACCTGCTAATTGTCCGGTCGGCGCCTCGTTCCACCGCGACAAGTACCGTTTGTAGTGGAGGGCGTTCACAACCTGCCCCGCCCCCTGAGGGTCTTCACATCGCGGACGGTGCCTATTTAGGTATCTCCTCACCTTCCCGCGCAGCGGACGCGCGCGGCGGGTAGCCGGCGGGTCGCCGAAGGCGAGCCCGTCTGCGCCCGTCCGCGCTGGTCCGTCGCCTGGCACCAGGAGTACTGCCCGACAGCCCATTAATGGCCCCATACACACGAGGGGAGCTATTGGCCCTTCGCAGGAAGAGTGCCTGCAGGCCCCATTTATGGGATCCGGTCTCTCTCAGCCTATGGTGCAAGCATTGTGGTCATAGGGCCACTGAGGCCTTACTCTGTCTCCCAGCTGTACAATATAAAAAACTGAAAATCTTAAGATCCTTAGCTTAAACTGCAGGTCTATGACTAAACACCACGAAGATATCTCTGAACTCCTTTTGGATCATAAACCTGATTTATTACATCTTACTGAGACGTGGTTGACTGATGAGTCTGGCACTACCTTAGCCCTAGCTCTACCCCCAGGTTACGCTATTCGGGCCCAGAATAGGATAAAGGGGAGGGGTGGAGGACTGGCTATTATTTTCAAATCGAGTCTTGCCTGCACCCTTTCCCCGGCTAACATAGCTGATTGTGAAAGTGTCCTATTTAAGATCAGGGTTTCGGACATTTTCACCCTCACTGGTCTCCTAATATATCGCCCCCCTGGTCCAGCTGGCACTTTTCAAGACTCCCTGGTTGCGGCTATTTCCACTCTTATACTGCAATCAGCCAACTTTAGTGTCCTGGGCGATTTAAATCTTCATCTTGAGTCTCTCGACTCCCCTGCCATACTGAATTTTGTGGGCGACCTGGAGGCCTGCCAAATAATTCAGCTGGTTAGGGGACCCTCGCACTCTGGAGGACATTTGCTGGATCCCGTGTTTTCCAATATTCAAGACATCATTGTACACCCTCCCCTTCCGCTTATCTGGATGGATCACCATCTTATTCATATCTCCATAGGGATACCAGTGGGCCCTAGGCCCAAACCTCCTCCCCCCCTCTTGAGACGCCCCTGGCACAAGCTTGATGGCGCCCTATTTGAATCCAGACTCAAACTCTCACGGCCTAAAAGGTCTAGCAATCTGGAGGAGGCTGATAAATCCTATAGGAAATGGATCACTGATGCACTGGATTAATTTATTCCCAAGAAACTGTCAAGGCCTTTTCGCAACCAGGCTCACCCGTGGTACTCGGAAGAATTAGCTATTGGGAAAAAACAATGTAAAAATTCTCGAGCGCAAATGGAGACGCTCATATGACCCCATAGCAAAAGCCAGCTATAGATCTGCTACCAAACTGTATCATAAGCAGATAAAAAAGGCTAAAGCCATCTACTACACCAATTTGATCAACTCGAGTACCAATTGCTCAAAAACCATCTTTTCCCTGATAAAGGACTTGTCTAAAGCTCCTGAGGCCATTGGAAGCGCAATAGGATCCAATACACAATGTGAAGAGCTTGCTTGTTTTTTCGTAGGAAAGGTTAAAGGTATTTACAACACCTTAAATTCGAATGCCCCGACTACGCCCTTCTCTGAAGCCACAGTCCCAACCGCCCTATCTTACTCCCTTTTAACTTTCCCCCCTTTATCCCTGGCTGAGCTGGAGCTTACTTCCGCTAAAGTGAAGTCTGGCTCTCCGGATGACCCGGTCAAACCCGAGATGTTCCGACTCCATCGCGACTCCATTTTGTTGGAGGGTCGCGCGCTAATTAATCAATCTCTCCAACTAGCCACGGTTCCCAGCTCCTGGAAGCATGCAAAGGTGGTCCCTTTGCTAAAAAAAATCTACTTTGGACCCCTTAAGGCCGGATAGTTACAGGCCTATCTCCTTGCTGCCGTATTTGGCCAAGGTCACGGAATCCTACGTGAATGCTGCCCTGACCAGGTATTTGGAAACAAATGATATTCTGGGCGAGTCTCAAAATGGCTTTAGAGCCAACCATAGTACAGAATCGGCCCTCCTGGCAGTTACCGAACAACTGAGGGTGGCACAAGATCTGGGCAACACTTCTGCCCTTATTCTGCTGGATTTGAGTGCGGCCTTTGACACGGTCTCCCACAGGATCCTGCTTAAACGTCTTGGGGTGATCGGAGTCGGGGGCGGCGCCCTGGACTGGTTCGCGTCATTTCTATCTGACCGATCCTTCCAGGTGCATGCCGCTCCGTACTCGTCCAGCAGACACCCTCTCAGCTGTGGGGTCCCCCAGGGCTCTGCTCTCAGCCCCACGTTGTTCAATGTGTACGTCAGACCCCTGGCTATACTAGCTAGAGAACGGGATATCAAATTAACCTCTTATGCTGACGACACTCAGCTTGTTTTCACTTTCTCTAATAACTTTGAGGCTGACCAAGCTAAATTTGGTGAAGATCTTGTGGCCATTGCCAACTGGCTATCTGATAACTGCCTACATCTTAATGCCTCCAAATCAGAGGTACTCATAGTTGGTCGGAATCCACAGATGTGGGCCGAGCACTGGTGGCCCCCCACGCTGCGCCAGTCCCCGACCCCTAAGCAAGAAGTAATAAATCTAGGAGTATTGCTGGATAACGACCTGGCCCTGGACGCTCACGCAAAAAAAGTGGCAGGTTCTTGCTATGGGTGCCTTCGCGCCCTCAGACCCATCCTGGTTTTTTTTTAACCTCCTATCCGGCAGATAATAGTCCAGTTCATGGTCCTCACACATCTGGACTACTGCAACGTTCTCTTTCTGGGCTCCAATCAGACTGTCATTAAAAGACTTCAGAGGGCTCAGAATGCTGCAGCCCGCACTCTGCTCACCCTGCCAAAACATTGCTCCACATCAGAGGCTCTTGTTCGGTTGCACTGGCTCCCTGTGAAACAGAGAATTCTATTTAAGACCCTATGCGTAGCTCACAAAATTTTACATGGACAGGGTCCTCATATCTTGAAGGGACTCTGCACCTTCTATACCCCGACGCGCGATCTTCGCTCTGCAGATCGCCACCTGGCCTGTACTACGAGGATACGTAGGAGCAGAGCGGGAGGTCGCTCATTTAAGCATAAGGCTCCACTACTTAGAAACTCTATCCCTCTACAAGCACAATCCACTATGCATCACCAGAGTTTCCGCAAGTTAATTAAAACTTGGCTATTTTCGTCAGTCTAACCTGCAGTGCTGTGGAGGCCGGTATTACACTCTCTCTCCACACGTAGCCTTGATGCCGCTCTGTCATGCACGTCTGGAAAGCGCTGGGACGCCCCGTTGCTGGGGTAGCCATGCGCTATATAAGACAACTTAACATTTTTTTTTTTGAAAATCTTTTTATTAACAGGATAAAAAGTACACATGTAGGTAATATAGCACAGTTAGTTGTCTAGTATTCTGAGACGTGCACATATGTCCAGTATCAATTTCAGCAGTTAGATATTTTCATTTTCATTTTCATTGAAACAGTACTCAAGTGAGATAACATCCCCTGGTCCACCCTCTCAACCCCGGCACTCATAGCAATAGCATTCAAACTTTTTGATACATGACTCTACCCATTGCGGCCTATATGTCCGTCGGGCTCAACACTGATCACACAGGTATTCAAATACAATAGTTGTGTAGTGTGATTATGTAGTGCGCCTGGAATCGTAGACTTTCATCTGTATGTACGGCAGCACCATCTATAGATTAAGCTACATACATCCTGTGAATACCATCTTCATCCTATCCATCAGCAGATGATGGGGCAGATTCGCCATCCCCTCCCGTTTCAAATGTACCTAGTGCAGTGTACCAGTCTAACGAAATCGGAGTTTTCCTGAGGCCTTTGCGCTCTTCGTGTTGCAGCGCTGCACCCTCTGCCCTACCCCAGCGCAGCACCTCCGCCCTCCATACTTCTGGGTCAGGTGGTTTAGCAGACTTCCACCGCGTCGTTATTGTGCGTTTTGCGAGGAGCAAAGCCATGTCCGTGAACCGAGTAGTGACACTTCTACGGCATCCTACCGGTCCCAGGCCTAGTATGGCATATTCTATTGTGTCAATCGGTTTAGAAGGAGCCAGTTTAATCAGTTCTTCGTGTATGGTGTGCCAGTAGTATCCTAATTTTGGACAGTTCCATATCATATGTAGTAACCTTGCGTCTTCCGCACCACATCTAGGGCAGCTATCAGCAGCGGTAGGAAACATAGCGTGTATGTGGTGGGGTGTAAGGTATGCCCTATGTAAGACCATCAATTGTATGAATTTAAACCTCGGATTCCTGGACACTTTCTTTGGAAATTTCAGGATGCGTTCCCATTCCTTGTCTCGGATCGGTCTGCCTATGTACCCCTCCCATCTTGTTTGTAGAGGTTGCAATGATGTCGCCTTTCCTGCTCTAATACCACTTGTAATCCATTTGGTGAGGTGGCTGCCCGTTCCCATAAGATATTGCATCGTTAGCAGCGGATTTGTAACTGGTTCCTCTCCATTCGGTACCCACGTTGTTTCTATATATCGTCACACCCCGGCGTGCAAAAGGAACAGTCCACTTGGGGTGTGATGCATGGTACAGAAGTCCTCAAAGGACAACATTCGACCATCCGCAAATAGATCCCCTACTTGTAGTATTCCCGCATCATGCCATGCGGTGAGTGTGCGGTTCGACAGCGGTCCCGTGGCCGCCGGGACACCCAGGAGTGGTATTGTGGGGGCGTATGTGGTCGTCGGTGATGTATATTTCACCGCTTTCCTCCAATAGTTGATCGCAAGCCGAAGTAGCGGAGGAGACGCCACTGGGATCTCCGAACGGGGTAGCAACAGCGTATGGACCTTCCCCCTCGACCAGTCCGCCTCCGAGATGTCAATTTCATGCAAATTTCATTTTGCCAGCCAGTAGGCAAGCCATTGTAATTGGCAGGCAAAGTTATAGGCTCGAAAGTCCGGCACCCCATGCCGCCAGACTCCGTGGCAAGCTGCAGTTTGGCCATGCCGATACGCCTTCGTCCCGAGCCCCACACCAGCTCCGTTAGGATTGTATCCAGCGTCTTAAACCATGTAGCCGGAATCATGAATGGGAGGCTCGTGAAATAGTAGATCATGCGGGGTAGCATAACCATCTTGGAGATGGCCACTCTGCCCGCCACGTACAGCGGCAGTGCTGTCCAGAATTGTGTCTGTGATTTCAGCGCTGTTATCGACCTCCCCAGGTTGCCGTCGATCATGTCTCTAGCTTCTCTATATATCTGTATCCCTAGGTATCGGAAGGTAGTTTCTGCCACCTGGAAAGTATGTGGTGCAAAGGGTAGTGGGGCGGTCGCGCCAGCGGAATTGAAACAATATCCGTAGGACTTAGGTCCGCTAATGGTGTGGCCCGACAACGTACGGAATTCTTCAAAGATCTCGGGTTTGGGGTCCAGGGCACCCCTCAGATCACGCAGATACAGAATGATATCATCTGCATATGCAGACACCACATGGACTGTCTCGGCCCTTTTTATGCCCCTATGTGATGCTAGGGTCCGTAGTCTGCATAGCAGTGGCTCAAGTGCTAGGATAAACAGGAGGGGGACAGCGGGCAGCCCTGCCTTGTACCCCTCGCAACAGTCAGGGTCGCCGATATGCATCTGTTCGTGCGTACCCGAGCTGTCGGGTGTGTGTACAGCAGTCTGATCCAGGCAATATATTCGTCCGGGATCCCAAATCTTTCAAACGTTGCAAACATAAAATCCCAGCGAAGGGAATCAAAGGCCTGCTTTAGATCTAGGGAAATACATCCCTCCGTTCCCTCTCTCGCCTGCTCGCTAAGCATGAGTTGGCTTAACCTCCGAAGGTTCATAGCCGTACTTCTGCCCGGGACAAACCCGCATTGGTCAGTATGTATTAGTTGCGGCACATATAGGGCTAGTCTCGTTGCCAGGATCTTGCTCAGTATTTTATAGTCTGTATTTAGTAACGACAAGGGTCTGTAATTAGCCGGTTGCATTCCATCTCTACCCGGCTTCAAAAGGGAGACTATCATCGCCTGTAAGGACGACTGCGGGAGCGAATGAGTTTTTAGTGCTTCTTGATACACTACTTGTAGGCGTGGGGCAAGGAGGTCAATATAGGCTTCGTAGAACTCAGCCGGTAGGCCATCTGTCCCCGGGGTTTTGTTCCTCGGTAGCGCACGTATGGCCTGACGAACCTCCGCAACCGTCATGGGGCGTTTGAGTTCCTCTCTCTGACGGTTGTCAAGTTGCGGCAGGTCGATCCCTTCCATAAACTCCTCAAATGCTGTGTGTGAGAGCTGTCGGTGTGGGCCGTACAATTTGGCATAGTAATCCCTGAAGGCAGTGTTGATATCGAGCTGGGATGTGGCTATGGACCCCCCCTGGTCGACAACTTCTAGTATAGGCATGTGTGCCGGGGTATCACGTATTATGCGGGCCAACAGGGGCCCTGATCTGTCCGCTTGTGTGTGTTGCCTGCAGGTGTATTCCCTGTAGTCTAGTAATCTTAGCTCCTCTAGCAGCTCAGCGTGGTGTATGTGCGCCTCCTGCAGTGGCGTAAAGGGCAGGTTCGTACCAGCGGCCTCACTTTCCAGCATGGCCAGGCCACCCTCTATCACTTTAAGGCTGTCAATAACCTCACGTCTCATGCCCACCCGTGTGGTCATTGCCTCCCCTCTGATGGACACTTTAAATGCGTCCCATTCCACTTGCCTGGAACCAGCAGAGCCTGTGTTTATAGTAAAGTAAGTGGTGATGGAATCTGCCAGCGACGCCTTAAAGACAGTATCCTCCAGCAGTTCCGCATTTAGGCGCCTAGTCGTTATCGGTGTCGTGACCCTACCCCATTGCAATGTAACTTCTACTGGGTTATGGTCTGAGAGGGTCTTGCCCATATGTTTCTGCCACGAGTACCGCCTCTAATAGTGGCTTAGTGCAAAAAACTCGGTCAATTCTAGTGTGTAATCTGTGGGGCGGGGAGTAGAATGTGTACTCTCTGTTCAACAAGTGTTTGCTGCGCCATGTATCTGCCAGATCCCACCCCTCCGCCCACCGAGCCAGCGCATCCGCCTGCCTTCTACTCTCAGTGGCATGCAGAGGTGGATGTGACCTGTCTGGTGAGATATCCAACACAGCGTTAAAGTCCCCGCCTATGATCCATTCGAGTGCCCTTGAAACGTGTAACTCCCTAACATTAAGGTTCCCAAGCAGGAAAACCTGAGGTCCAAACCATGCTGCCCAACGTGGACAAAAGTCAATCCAGAACATTTCTATATGATGGGGGGTGTAGTCCACGCACACCTACCAGGTAACTGTCAGTAGCGTTTCAGTGTGCCCACAGCTGGTGTACCCCCCGTGCTCCACTCACCCCATTGTGTCCCCGTGTGTGTGCTTCATACATTACCACCCGGAGCCTGTAAAGGATTCAGTCAGAGATCTTCTGATAAGACAACTTAACATAACATAACATAACATAACATAACATAACATAACATAACATAACATAACATATAATGCTTTCATTGTAAACTATTAAGAGGACCAAGCAAAGATGGATTTCTCAGTTGTTGACTGCATTTAACCCCCCCGCCCATAATTGCATTAGGATTCAAGAACAATAAGCGCCAGTGTTAAAGATAAAATGACGGCCCGAGCATCGGCAAACACTAGCACAAATTAAGCACTGAATCAGTCCAGCTGGCTTGGGGGCTCCTTTTTTCCCCATTTCCAAGTATTGTTTAGAGGTGGGTGAGCTGAGCAGAGCGAATCCAAGTGGTTGGCTTGGCCTTAAGAGCCCGTGCATGAGTCGAGCCCTGCAATTATTTGGCATATTCTATGCAACAAACATTGCGTAACAATACAATTAAGTCTCGTTGTAAGTCAAAAAAATGTATTTAACATGTGGAAACGTTTCACCTTAATATATCAGATTACATCACTGCATTGAGAGGTATTCATTAAAAGTGATTGTGCCCTTAACCTTGGAATATCCCTGCCCTTCGCGCCTCGCGACAATGCTATTAGTGAAATAAGAGGCAAGTCAGCTGTCATGAGTGACCTGTATGTGGTTAGGTTTTTATTACACATAGAGCAACATTATGTCCTGTTTAACAAAACAAAGAGTTTTTTTTAAATGCACAGCCTCAACGTGCATTTGAAGGCTTCCTCATATGTGACAATAAAGAAAAAGGCATCTTGGTGAAAGAAAGCTTTTGCTTAGAATCACACAGTTTGGTCAAGTGGGAAGATGGGATTTCTTGTCTCACACTGTTCACTTTGGGAACTCAATGGATATCTGTTTCTCTCACCTGTTTTACGTCAAAGGTCACTGCTATGGCTTTAATTCTTGGGACATGAGGTGAAAGCCTGAGTGGCAGGAAGAAGCCACATAAAAGCTCATCTTGTTTTTTGTTTATGGGGTGAAAAGGACCTCGAGATGAACCAGTCGGGTATCTGGCTAGAGCATGTCTTGAGCTTTCAGTGGTACGCCAGCCTCTAGTATTGTTTGCTCACCAGCAGTGTCTGTTTGTGTTTATGTTTATAGAACTTATAAAGCGCTCGTATACCAACTTTCTCATGGCGCTAAGGGGAGACTAGAGCTATCCTATACCAAAGACTACTAAAAATACTAAAGACGTTTCTGTTTAACTCCCCTCAGTAAAAATTTAGCCAGCTACTCCAGCACGACATTTCCATTCTGGTTCCTAGCGCTTGGACGCCTCAGGGCAGCAACCGCGCTGTTATAAATCTACGTTTCATTTAATTTCATTTCATTTCATCCTTGAGTGAATAACCATGTTTTGAGTCTTTTCCTGAAGCTGAAATATTCTGAGGTCAGTCTGATTTTAATTGGGAAGGAATTCCACAAGGTGGGACCTAATACCGAAAAACGCGAACCATCCGTTCTCTTGCGCTTAAATCTTGGAACAGTCAACATATTCATTGTTGCTGATCTAAGATTCTGTGTGGGCATGTATCTTGCAATCTTGGTGGATATGAACTTGGGTCCTGAGTCGTGGAGTGCATTAAAAATCATACAGCCGGTCTTAAACATAGACCGCTGTATCACAGGAAGCCAGTGAAGCTGCTTCATTAATGGTTTAGTGTGACACCGTCTCGGTGCTGGAAAACCAGCCTAGCTGCTTGATTTTGAATGAGCTGTAACCTGTGAATTTGACCAACAGGGAGTCCTAAATATATGGAGTTTGCGTAATCCAACCGAGACATTATTAGTGCGAGCAAAATGGTTATGCTAGCCTCCTTAGAGAAGAATTTCCTAATTTTCTTGAATGTCCTCAGTTGGTACATACAGGCAGATGAGACTACGCTGATCTGATCCTGCATGGAAAGATCAGCATTTATCTTAATTCCCAGGCTTTTTACTGACTTTTTGGGTGTAGGGGGAATACCCAAAGCAACAGGCCAGTGTGCTGGTGTCCACTGTTTTATTCTGTTGTTTGAGATGATTATCTCCGTCTTGTCGGAATTTAACTTGAGATAATTATGGGTCATCCATTCCTTGATAAAGAGCATAATATGTTGAAATGCATCTTTAGAGTCATTTGTCCCGTCAAGCGGGAAGATCAACTGCATAATTGTATACCTTCACTCCTCTCTCCTTAAGAGCATAAATCAGGGGACAAATATATACATTAAACAGATGCGGTGAAAGGGAAGACCCTTGAGGTACCCCACAATTGGTATTTACCCGGGAAGAGCTGAAAGGTGCCAGTCTGACGGACTGGGAACGATCCTTTAGGAATGAGAGCATCCAAGCCAAAGCTGTGCCTCTCAGACCTGACGCTGCTAATCTATCCATTAATATAGAGTGGTCCACAGTGTCGAAGGCCGCGGACAGGTCTAATAGCAGCAAGGCCTGGGTGCACCCCCTGTCTGCGCCTTCCTTCAGGTCGTCCATGACACTTAGAATAACTGATTCTGTAGAGTGCTTTGGTCTAAACCCTGCCTGATGAGAGACCAAAAAGTTGGAATCTTCAATGAAGGCGCATATGAGTTTTGCCACATGTGCCTCCAACAGTTTGGCTAGGTAGGGAAGGAGTGAAATAGGCCTATAGTTACTTAAAACGTTAGGATCTACTCCCGTCTTTTTTTGCAATGGCACTAACACTGCCTCTTTGAAGGCGGGTGGGACTACCCCTTGCTCCAAGGAAGTATTTAAAAGAGAAAGAAAAGTGGCTGAGAAATGGGATAACAGTTCTTTTTGTATCCTGACAGGCCAGAGGTCATTGGGGGAACCAGACTGCACCTTATTCTTGAGTTCTTCCAATCTATCAGGAGTGATCTCTTGGAATTTAGTCCAGGTTCCAGGTTTAAAGTCTTTATTGCGATTTTTACATCATAAAAGGCATCTTTTGGAAAAAGAGTAAAAACAAACAAAAAAAAAACAT
The DNA here is from genome assembly GCF_964261635.1 of Lissotriton helveticus. Lineage (NCBI taxonomy): Eukaryota > Metazoa > Chordata > Amphibia > Caudata > Salamandridae > Lissotriton > Lissotriton helveticus. The sequence continues at coordinate 1,350,812,715 of NC_136059.1, read as the reverse complement.
ACATTAAAAAGTAATAAATTAAGATCATCATAATTACATAGAACATTTCATCGTTAATAAAGAATTAAACAGTATAATAAAGACCTCATATTTTAGAACCATTTAAAAAAAGTTGGGATCAAGATGCCTGCAAATGTCTTGCTCTTATAACCCATGCCCACCCCAGGTATTTGGCAACACCCACGACTACCACTTCTGAGGTACGTAGCGCCCACAAAGCCTCAGCACTCCCTCGGACTTTAAGCTGGCGGCAAATAGGCCTAATCCATTTATTTCTTGGTGCGTGATAGGCAGGGCATGCAAATAAAAAATGACCAGCACTCTCCTTGTGGGGAGTACACCATGGGCAGGAGTCAGTTGTGGAAGGGGACCACTTCTTGGTAAAAGACCTTAAAGGCAAAGACCCGACACGAAACTGGTGATATAGTTTTTTATCAAGTGACTTGGTTATAACGTCCCAATAATTCTCATAGAAGGGATCCAGTTTGAGGGACAAGAATCTACCTGTTAAGCTAGTAGCATCTGAACTAATAACAGACTCTTGTCGAACAAAGGCCCAATATAATGCTTTGAAGTCTTGCTTGGAGGGAAAGATAGTAGACCCTGGGGAGGCCCACAGCTGGTTACAACCCATGTCTTCCAAGATTAATTTAACTTCACGCAGCCAGGGTATACTACTGGACCCCCAAGCTGATCTTTCGTCCTCTAATTCTCTGGCAAAAAGGCTTAAATCTGGGGACGTCCAAATGCTTCTCCACAATGCTACAAGCCGATATCGAGCCATCTCGTTAATAGGTTTACAACCCAGGTCCAGACAGAGTGGTTTAGTCGGAGCGGATTGGGGAAGTCCTACCAGTTTACGCATAAATTTGTTTTAGACTTTTACCAGGGATGATAGGTCTATATACCCCCATAAATCAGTCCGGTATAAAATAGCAGAGCTGACCTTAGTATCATAGATCCTAAGAACGGGTTTAACCCTTTTAGTTAGAGACCTTTTTTGCTCCTGCAGGAGACAACCAGTAAGGCGTGCAAATCTTAAGTGAAGTGTGTCAACCTGTGGTTTCCAGCTAAGGCGGTGATCCAAGGTTACACCTAGATAGGTCATGACCTCTACTTGTTCAAGGCTTTCGCCATTCATGCTCGGCTTTTAGTTAAGACCATATATTTGGTTTTGCTCACATTGATTTTCATGTTGTTGGCCTTGCAAAACTCGTCAAATCTGTTTAATGCGGTTTACAGGCCACTACGGGTCTTTGAGAGGAGCAGGGTGTCGTCGGTAAAGATGAGCATGGGGAACTTGGTCCCACCCAGTGAGGGCGCATCGGAGGGAGTGTCAGCAAAGAACTTTACCACCTGGTCGATAAACAACAAAAAGAGCGTGGGTGCCAAGACACAACCCTGACGGACGCCTCGGGTTACGGGGAAGCAATCTGTCACCTGCCCTTGGCCTCCCCACCTCACCCTGGCATAGTTGCCCTCATGTAGTCTTACTACCAGATCGAGCAATTCCGGCGGCAGTCCCAGGTTCTTCAGGACAACCCACAGTTTGGCTCTTGGCACAAGGTCAAAGGCCGACTTTAGATCTACAAAGGTGGCATAGATGGTTCCTCCGCCCAACAGAACCACCTTCCAGTAAATCAGAGTGAATCTGAAGACCTGGTCGATGGTGCTGGTGCCTGATCTAAATCCGGCCTTCAATGGGGAAAGGATACTTTCCATCTCCATCCAACCCTGGATTCTGGCAAGGATCATCCTGGCAATGATTTTTTGTAGGGAGTCGATCAGGCTTATAGGGCGATAATTGCCCGGGACCGAACGATCCCCTTTTTTAAAAATGGGGAGAATTTCCGCCCCCTTCCAGGACACTGGGATCCGTGCCCCCTTAGCAATGGCATTGGCTACTGAGGTTATATAGGGAACCCAGAGTTGAAGGTTAGTTTTAAAAAGGTCGGCCGGGATAGAATCCATCCCTGGCGCTTTCCCACACTGAACCAAGCGAAGTGCAGACTCAGTTTCTAAAGAGGTAAAAGTTAGCACTTTGTTGTGAGTAGGGTGGGAAGTTTCCCACTTGACTTGGGCATTACAGGATTCCAAATCAGGATCCAAAAACTGGCTAGAATAAAATTCAACCCATGCTTCCACAGACACGTGATTAACAGGGATTTGTGAATCGGGGTTCCTACCCCACTTCACTATTTCCCAAAATTTAACTTGATTTGGGGAGCCACAAGCCTCTAAAAGATCAGACCAATGGCGTTCATCCCACTCTTTTTTTGCCACCCACTGCACTTTTTTGTAACTTAAGCGTGCCTCTTTTATATCGCTTGTGATCCTAGATTTAACTGCTTTAATTAATTCGCTATGCGCCACTCTGCAGGCTTTATTGTACCATTTATCTTGACAACCCTGTGCCTTCACCTTTCCTTGAGTTAATGGAAGGGGTAAAAGGGCCTTAAGTTTGTTAAAACACTGTTCGTGAAGGTCACAGATCCGGTCAGTGGCATCCGTGGTGGAGGATAATTTCAAGATGTCATTCAGGGTCGACGAAACTACCTCCGTTATACCTCCAAGGAGGGAGGAATCCTCCACAACCCTAGACCATTTGAGCCTTCTTCTATCATTAGTCAAGATGGCATCACCCGTTAAATATGCAATGGATTTGGACCCAACGGGAACATCTGGGAGTCTTAAGCTAAAGGACAATGGGTTATGATCGCTTTCAGGGCGAACCATGACTTCCATGTCGACCAGAAGTGACCAATATTCAATTTTTAACAAAATATAGTCAATTCTGCTTTTGCTAACCCCGTTGTCAAAAGTGGGTTTGCCAGCCTTATCAGAGGGCGTGCGCCCATTGGCTGCTCGCAGACCCCAATCCAAACACAATCCCGCCCAATGTAAGGCCGCCTCTGTGGTCCTTTTAACATTATTCAGGGACAGCATCGGTATATTCCACACGATGTCATCCTCCATCCCCAGTTCCCCCCCCCACACTGAGCAAAGGTTCAAAAGTGCAGTTAAGATCCCCTGCTAAGAGAAAGAACTTATCTCTCCCAATCCCTTCAAGATAAGAATCCAATACAATTAATATGGCTGGATAACCCCCTCTGGGGCAACCTCGAGCGTAGACGTTAATAATTACAACCGCTTGACAATTTTCCTTGCATAGTTTAATTCCCAGAAGATCCGGGTTATCCACTACAATTTCCACTGGTCTATAGCCAATAGACTGTTTGACCCAGATAACTAGGCCCCCTGAGGCTCTACCTTTATGGCCCTTCACTGCTGGTTTGAAGAATTTAAAAAAACCAACCCTATGGATTGGATCAGGAGCCCAACTCTCTTGAAACAATAAAATATCAAAGGTGTCAATAAAGTCTTCCCAATCCTCTGAACCCATGCGCCCCTTTAACCCCGCTATATTCCATGAGGCTAGTTTGAGTGACACGGCCTGACTGGATGGTACAGTGACATTCGGAACACATTCAACCATTCCCGCGATATCACACTTACTGGATTGAGGACCCACCTCCAGAGTAACATTCTTATTAAAAATGGGGGCTGTCCCCTTCTCATAATCCTGGGTACCTCGCCCCGCAATCAATACCGTATTACAGTCTTTGTTAGCCCCACCAACAAAATTGCTGGAGACACTCCCACTCCCAACCACAGGGTAGAGTCAGTCGATACCCTCCAGACCAGAAAGGCATTCGAAGCAGTTGAACAATAAAGGATAGTACGGGGTAGGAGGAATTCTATCCGCTTGGAATCCTCTGAAGGGTCTTCTTGGAGTCACAGGGTTGGGGGGGAGCTCAGAGGATCGTTTGGGATAAAAGTACCCAAGACCCAATGTCTGCACATCACCCAGCCTACCAAACCTCGCTTCCCTGCATATAAAATCCACTACCCATGGGTCCTTAAAGGATATGATGATATATTCCCCTTCTAAGTCCTTAACAGAGTGGCCCACCCAGTCAACTCTTCTCACATTCAATATATTTGTGGAAGAGGAGGGAGGGAGGGGACGATATTTATTTAGCCAAAATACGACTTTATTTATGAGTTCCCGATAATGTTCATTTTGTCCCTCCCTGATGGGTGCGACACCTGTTAGGACTATCGTGTATGGGGTGGCTTCAACTGGTAAATCTGTGCGGGGGGGTCCCCGTTTATTGACCTTCGCAGAGGGAATAGAGGGATTGGTAATTCTACACCCCAAATCTCCATTACTTATTTTGGGTTGTATTGATGTATTGGAGTCGCCCCTTGCTTGAGTTTGGGCTGGCTTAACCACAGGCGGCTTAAAGATACTCGACTGACACAAGAGCTTAGATTTAGTGCTAGCCTGCTTAGGGGCCTGTGAGGTCATGGCCAATTTGGGTATGTTGTCATTATTTACAATTTTTCCCCCTACCCCCATCCCTTCAGATTTATTCAGGGCTGGCTTGATGGGTACTGGTTTAGCAAATGCTAAGGAAAATGATTCACCTGTAACCACTGCTCCCTGTGATTTAAGATTACTAGGGGGGATATAATTCTCCGGGGCACTTTGTGGATTGATTAGTTTTTTTAAAAGCCCAGTATTGGTATTAACAAGATTCTCGAGAGCATCCAGTTTAGAGGTGATCACTCTAGCTCTTTCCAGAACGGGCAGTAAGAGGGATTTAAATAAAACTTCAATTTTACCCAACAAGCCATCATCACTATTAAGACACGTGGGACAGGGGTCTGAGGATCCAAAAGGGATATTGGGAGGACGCAGGGAATCATTTGTAACCGAGAAAGAGAGTGGATTAGTAGTTACTTCGGGAGTAATGGTTTGCTCGGGTAAGCCATTTATTTTTGGAATCTTGGTGACACCTCCCCTCTGGCGTCTCTTACATCTTTTCCTCTTGCGCGATGAGTTTCTTGTGGGGACCTCATCGGGGGATGTATCCAGCAAGGATTGACTACCAGAAGCACACTATCCTCAGCCCCACTACCGTGTGAATTGCCCGGGTTTGTGTCAATATCAGAGGAGATCAGGGACAGGCCCTCCCCCCCCTCCTCACGGTGCACATCCACCGGTGCTAAGACCTATTGGTGACTAGCACTCGGTGCAGGTGCCTAGGGACTAGGTATTGTAGCAATTAGGCCCAACGAAGAACGTTTCCCACTAACTAGGTCAATTGAGAGCCTTTTTTCAACCATAACTATCTCTTTTTCCAATATGCCTGTTGCCCTAGTGATAAAGGCATCCAAGGGGCCCGATAGCACCCCCTTGGATGTCTGCAGCTGAACTGTTCGTACCTTGCCAGAACGTAGTGACATGATTAGTTATGATACAACAGATCCAGGGGGGGTGGCCCAACCCAACCTCGCCCGACCACAGACGGCCACAGACAGTCCCGCCCTTGTCCCGGGCTTCTCCCGGGACACTCCCGCGCAACGGCAGTAGGTTCTGCTCTTATTGGGTGTGGACCGCCCTGGGGGCGGGGCTAGCAGGGAGAGCAGGCCAGGTGTTGCGAGTTGGCCAAGCAGGGACTCCTGGGAGATGGAGTCCCCGCACTATCGCTCGCAGCCCTGCTGCACTGCCCCTAGGCTCCCCAGATGTAGCGTCCGCCACTAAACAGCAGCAAGTCTCCCGAAGTCCTCCACCACGATGCGGGACCCGCGAAGCGGGTTCCACGAGTTGTTGGCTTGAAAGGCAGGAAGAACAGCCCAGCAGGATAATCCAAAAGATGCAGCAGCCTCTCAGGGCAGAGTCACGATGCACAGAGTCCCACCGGGTCGGGGATCAGGAGCAGTTTATTAAGTGACCTATGCGCAGGGGGCGGGGCTAGCAGGGAGAGCGGGCCAGGTGTTGCGAGTTGGCCAAGCAGGGACTCCTGGGAGATGGAGTCCCCGCACTATTGCTCGCAGCCCTGCTGCACTGCCCCTAGGCTCCCCAGATGTAGCGTCCGCCACTAAACAGCAGCAAGTCCCCCGAAGTCCTCCACCACGATGCGGGACCCGCGCAGCGGGTTCCGCGAGTTGTTGGCTTGAAAGGCAGGAAGAACAGCCCAGCAGGATAATCCAAAAGATGCAGCAGCCTCTCAGGGCAGAGTCACGATGCATAGAGTCCCACCGGGTCGGCGATCAGGAGCAGTTTATTAAGTGACCTATGCGCAGGGGGCGGGGCTAGCAGGGAGAGCGGGCCAGGTGTTGCGAGTTGGCCAAGCAGGGACTCCTGGGAGATGGAGTCCCCGCACTATCGCTCGCAGCCCTGCTGCACTGCCCCTAGGCTCCCCAGATGTAGTGTCTGCCACTAAACATCAGCAAGTCCCCCGAAGTCCTCCACCACGATGCGGGACCCGCGAAGCGGGTTCCGCGAGTTGTTGGCTTGAAAGGCAGGAATAACAGCCCAGCAGGATAATCCAAAAGATGCAGCAGCCTCTCAGGGCAGAGTCATGATAGAATTTTTATATGATTTATAGGATTTCTATTCCAGATGATCTGTGGAAATGGAGTTCTGAATGATCTTAATTTTTTCCACAAAGAAAGTATTCAGCTCATCACACAGAGCCTGAGAAGCTGTGATGGCCAAGGTGATACGGTCAGGACTAGAAAGTTCTCGGACGATTTTAGAAATATCGCTGGACTTGTTATTAGAGTTGAGCACCCAAGAAGAATAGTAGGCCTTTTTTGCCTCCCCCTATGGCGGCTTTGTATTCCATGAGTGCTTCAGCATACTTCTTCCTTTCTGATGCAGTATAACTTCTCCACCACTTCCGTTCTGCTTGACACGTTTTAAGTTTAACAATTTTTAATTCCTTAGAGAACCAGTTAGAGGTTTCATGCTGCCTCCGAGGCCTGTCTTTCCGCTGTAAGGGGGCATGCACCTCATAGGCTTGCAATAGCCAGTTGAAAGTGGTTTTCTCCAACTCATTAGCATTGGTCATAACAGGCGGGAGGGTGGATTGCAGCATATTGTAAGACTCCGGTAAGCGAGACTTGTTCCACATTCTAATCATGGGTCTTATATCGCTCCGAGGTTTAGCTGTAGATAACCCATTTATTGAAATATGCATGAGATAGTAATCTGACCAAGTGCAAGGCTGTATCAAGAGATCAAGAACTGAAAGATTAATGGTCCATAATTGATCTAGTACATGGCCTTTAATGTGGGTGGGTTGTGTTACGTGCCCTTCTAGATTCAGATTAGTTAATAGGTCAGTAAGTTCTTTGCAGCCCTGACTCTCCCCTTCATGAGAGGGCCAACAATTCAAGTCTCCAATTAACAATATTTTAGCATAGTCTATGGTGAGAGGGGTAACATAGTTAGCTAATTCGGTGACACACCTTCCCATGGCAACAGGAGGTCTATATATCAGTATGCACACCAAGGTGAGCTTAGGGAAAGTGAATTTTAATGTAAGGCTGTCTACTGAACTCATTTCAAAAGAGGCTATAGAAGTGGCTGTCAGTTCTTTCTTAATAACTGCTGCCACCCCTCCTCCTCTTTTCCCAGCGGATCTGTTAACCTGCATTAAATAGTAGGTTTTTGGGAGGTCTGCCTTGTATTCCCTCTCACACCCCTCCATTTGATCTTCGGCATTAAGAATGTTACAAAAAAATTGATCATCGCCATACTTTGCCACAATTAGTAAGGTAAACAATATTCCACAATTGTGCCCCATTGGGCTCCACTAGTGATAATTCAAATTTCCATAGCGGCCATCTTGTAATGTGCAATGCAACTTTGTTTTTCTTTTCTCTGGCATTTACAACAAAAGGAATGATAAACGAAGAATTAGAAAACGATACAAAGAATAATAATAGTGCCCCATTTGGCTGCATGCCACATGTGAAAACAATGCTTAGCAATGTTGTAAAAAATGAATCATAGCCATACTTAACAAGGAATAATAAGGAAAATAGTATTCAACAATTATGCCCTATTGGGCAATTGCTATGTGAGGAAATGTCCACAATTGATAATTCAGAAGGAAAGCCTATTTAAACAAAACAAAACCAATTTCAACCCATTGGGCTTAGATCGCATTCAGATAAATTAAAAAGATATCCGACCAATCTGTAAATAAAAAAAAAAGTATACACAATTATGCATTGCAAGGACTTGAAAAGAAACCTGTCAATATTTAAAACCAATGCAGTTTAAAAAATAAAAAATACTAAAGAAGTAAGATGAAGAAGAGGGAGAAAAGGACATGTAATATAAAGTATTTCCACAGGAAAGTGTACATCTCCTCTTCCACGTTTAACCCCGTTGGTTCTTTTGTACCCATTTTCAGAATGTACCTACACTCAAGTTGTCTCAATGGTCTTTCCCGGTCACCGTCTCGAGTTGATTTCAGTACTTGATCTTAGATACAATATGTCAAAGCACTGGGATTACTGTTGTGATAATCCTTGAAATGCCTTGCCACAGGCTAGGTTTCATTTGCATTCTTTACTGCACGTATATGCTGTAAAATACGTTTATGTGCTTGTAATTCTGTGATGCCTGTGTACTGTTTGGGGCACGGACATTCTAACAGGTAAACTACATAGTCTGATTTACAATTTAGTGGTTTGTTGATCAGTATCCATTCCACAAAATCTGTTCTGCTTTCAATGATGTTTTTACCACTCTGGCAGGCTTCGCATTTTGTACATTTCATAAAGCCATTACTTGGTCTTAGCCGATTACTGACAGTGCTTGTCTCTGTCTTAAATAGAGTGTCACTATTGAGGGTGATTTCCGATAAGCTATTGAAGGTCTCGAATTCATTCTTGCCCCTATTACTAGATCACATTTAATAAGTAACCAGTGTTTATTCAAGGCTCGCCTCACCTTTTTTTTTACTGTTTGTTGTATGTGGTAATGTATCTACACACATTGTCTAGTTGCAAAATAATGGCCTGTGTCTTGAAAAGTAATTCTGATCTATTAGTGTTGGCACTTTTCTCCTGGCCTCTTCCAATATTCTTTCACTGTTACCCCTATTTTTAAGTCTCATGCTCATTTCTGCTTCTGCTTTTTTCATAGATATACTGAGAGCTGCTGCAAATTCTCTTGGCTCCAAGCATTTCCCCATAATGAATACTGTTCTTCAAAGGAATAGGATGTGAATTATTCACATGAAGGGTGATATTGCCTGCAATTGGTTTCCTATACACAGAAGATGCTAGATTGGAGCCAATTACTTCCAACCTAACATCTAAAATTCAATGTTAGTATTGCTTATGCGGCTGGTAAAAGACAGAATTAGATCATTATTATTGATTATAGTTACAAACTTACCTACAGATTCTAAATCTCCTTTCCATAACAAAAACAGATCATCTATGTACCTGAGCCACATAATAATGTGTGGGGACCATTCTTCCAGATCTGGATATTGCAACACCTGCTTCTCCGACCAGCCCATAAGCCAGTCAGTCATTAACATTATCACAGACAAATAATACAATACAATACAGACATAGTAAAACAATCAAATTTAAAATAACAATCCGTAGCAACATGTGGATTTTTCTTTTTAGAGTCCAGGCTTCCAAATACTCTGGGGGATAATAAAAAGTCCACAAAAGTGCATATGCATTGACTATAAAGAATTGGTAACCATCATACAAGGGCAGATACCTAGGATTAGTAGAAGCAGCCTAACCCCCAGTTGTCGAATCAATGCCTTAAAAGTACCAGTGCCTAAAGTGCAAAGAAGACCAAAGTTTGATTACAAAATCACAAAGGCTGGTTCAGCTCAGACGTCTAATGCAAATGATAAAACAAGGTTAAAATGCGATAGAAAAAGCAAAAAAATTATATCTAAGAATGGTATCTGCAAAAGTCTATGTCGTAAGAGTTAGCGGCATGACCCGTCATGCATGTACAGTTCTAAGATTAGTTCAGAACTAGACTAATAAATAGATACATGTATAAAATCATTTAAGAAACATTAAAATACAATGAAGTTACATCAGTTGCATAGTCAATGCGTACCTCCTACTGATCCACATTTTGCCTAGAAATTTGGCAACAGCACAGACAATTAGCATGCTAGAGCCAGTCAGTCTGTCAAATTACTTTATTTGATACTTATAGTATAAGGTCATAAAAGTACAGATGAATACACTTTAAGACATCAATCAATTAGTGCAGAATCGAAAAGTATGTACATGTCAGTATAAAGATAATAAAACAGTGCCTTGAAATTTGGCAACAACACAGACAATTAGCATGCTAGAGTCAGATTTTAAGATGCGTAGTGCATCGCTATGACAGCGGGTACCTAATTGTCTACAGACAGGAGCAATCCACCGAGATCTCAAAAGGTGGTACCTAGGGCAAGCAAAAAGTATGTGACTGATAGACTCAGGAGCAAAAGGGCGAGCCAGGACAGAGCTGAGATGTGGAAGTAGGCTGGCACCAGGAAGCGACAAAGGTGTTAACGGGAAGGGAACAAAATCTGAATTTCATGTAGAGTTTCCTATCCTGGGCATTTGTAATAACCTCCACATTTTGCTTAAAGGTGCCGTCCACTTTGAACTCCATGAAATCAAGTGTCAAACGGCCCCCGGATGGATGGGAGATAAGGGACTGCGCCACTCAGTCCCATTAATATCTCTTAACCTGGGCTTTGGTAGGAAGAGATTCTGTAGTGTCGGTGTCCCACTTGCCTTCCATCCCTATAGTGAACATCAGTGATTTCACCCTGTTTAGCCAGCCAATTTTCTTATGGCGGTCCAGTGCATAGACCTCGTGCAAAGCAGCAGCATATGGTTGTAGCTCAGGGGTGATTTTTAAACATAGCCAAAAGAGCAAGGGGCATAGCTTTTTGCATAATCGAGAATCTACCCATAGCAAACCTCAGCGGTTGCAGGGGGGTATTCTGTGGAAAGGAACAAAGTGATCTCAAATTTTTTTTTCAGTCACTAAACGTGCATCCAGTTTTTCAAACCCCCAGAGTTCCACCCCATAAAGAGCTGCTCCCACTGCTTTGTGACCATAAATGCAGAGGGGGCAGCTATTGACTTGCTCGATGTGATATTATGCTCCTTGATCAAGGCCCCTGAGATACACCTTAGCTGGAGGTTCTGCCTCTTAACATGATGTCTCCAGGAAAGGTCTTCAGAGAGATTGATACTCAAGTAATCAAAGGTACTCACTCTCTAGTGGTTTCCTCTCTAGAAACAGCTTTCCCTTAAAAAATGGGTGGGGGTTAATCATTAAGAGCTTGGTCTTTGTGGTGTTAATCTCAAGGTCTCTTAATACACAAAAAACTCAAAGTGTTTTAGAAGGGATTGCATGCCACTCAGGGTCTTGGAAACTATCAAAGTGTTGTCTGCAAAAAGTAAGGTTTCACCTTATCTCCCCCCAGGGTCGGTGCATCAGCTGGGCTCTCAGCAAGAAACTGGACAGCACCATTGATGAAGAGTGAGAAGAGAGTGGGGGCCATTACACACCCTTGCTGGACCCCTCTTTGAACCCTGATCGGGTCTGACAATTGATCTTGGTTACCGCAGTGTACCCTTGCATAGCTAAAATTTCGGGTGGTATACCCATTTCCTTTAAGACACACCAAAGATTGTGTCTGGGGAAAAGGTCAAAAGCAGACCGTAAATCAATAAAAGCTACATGTAAGCTTCCCTGAGAAATTGTCACTGTCTTCCAAGTTAGTAATGGGAAGTGGAAAACCTGATCGACAGTGCTGACTTCCTGTCTAAACCCGGCTTGAACAGGGGTCAGAATGTTGTTGTCTTCCATCCAAGTTTAGATTTTTACAAGAAGTGCTTGGGCAAAGACCTTTTGGGTACTGTCGATCAGGCTAATAGGTCTATAATTCGAGGGCAGGGAGCGATCATCCTTCTTGAACACTGGGATTACCTCGGCCCCTTTCCAGAAGATGGAATTGCGAAAACGACGGCTATTCCGTTGGCCAGGGCCAAAATATACAATGACCAATTCTCAACGTTACTAAAAAACAAGTCACCAGGGATAGTGTCCGGCCCGGGGGCTTTGGAATAAATAATTGCTTTAGTACTGGATCTTAATTCAGCTAAAGTGAAGAACCCATCAATCTCAGAGCTGTCATAATCGAATGTTGGGTCTTCGTTAGCATGAACAGGCTCTCCAATGTATAGAGACGAGAAGTGGCAATGCCATTCCTCGATGGCAATGTTATTGTCAGGTGATTGGGACCTATTTTCCTCCTTCCTAGTTACTAAAAGCCAGAAACGTTGTGTGTCTTTTTTTGCCCAAGCATCACTGATCAGTGACCAGCCTCCACTTCCCAATCCTTTTTGGCCTTGAGGTTCGCTTTCTTGTAGGGTCGCCAAATTTCCCTCACTTGAATTACATTATTTGATCGGATTGCAGAGACACATTTAGTTCTAAGGTCCCCTCATTGTCGCGTGAACCAAGTAAGCTGCGATTTAGAACTTTTTTCCCACCCTGTGGCCATTGTTGTATTTTATAATAAGTGATCAACAAGTTAAAAAAGTTAGTATGACAGTCAGCAATCTTTGCAAGATCACTCAGGGGTTCTATCAAACTGAGCATCAATTTAGTACTGGCATCCAAGTTGGTGTTAATTTGAGCTAACTTCTCCGGGCCCATTGCTACACGTGCCCATTTAAGACGCCTGTTATCGTTGGTGGAATGTACAGGCTGGTGGCGAGAGTAGCATCAGAAGAATTAAGGCGTCTAGCCCTTAGGATTATCTTGAGGGGATTGTGATCGCTATCTGTAGTAGACCCTACAACCATGTCAACAACTTTGGGCCATAATCTCAAGTCTAACAGAAAATAATCAATTTGGCTCATATTGGTGGTCCAGTTAAAAGTATTAGCTCCTAACTTCAGCGTTGGTTCGCCTCTTAGTAGCCCTCAAACCAAATTCAAGAGTTATTGCATTGAACTGCAGTGCTATTTTGGACCATTTTTCGATAGGAGTAAGGTCCAAGGGGGGACTGAGCCATAACTTCTCCTCCTCCTTACTTCCACACAGATCCTCCTGCCCCAGTGGTTCGAAAGTGACATTAAAGTCTCCTGCTACTATTAATGGTAATAGAGTATTTCTAGCATCTAAAAGGTTCTCCAAATCCTGAAGGGTGTACGCAATCGTCCCTCTGGCTTACACGTTATAAAGATCCACACCAACCCATATTCTGCCCTTATCTGGACTGCTAGTATGTCTGGGCTGTTGGTCTTAAGTTCTTTAACTGAACATTGTAAATCGATTTTGATCAACATTAGTAAACTCCCGATTGGGCACCCAGATTTATTAGTAATTGCAGCACAATGGAATGTGATGTACCTAGGGATAATGATGGGCGAAGGGGACCACGTTTCTTGTAGAATACAGATGTCATGCTTTTCTACATATTGGGTCCAATGGGCATGTGCGAGTTTTGTTCTCACCCCGGCAACATTCCATGACAGTAAGGAGAATTTGGTCATGTGATCTCTATTACCTAAAGCTGCAGGATTTCCACCCTCTCTCGATTCTCCTCCCTGCGATCCAGTCCTGTGTCCCACGGGACTGCCCCCCTCATTTCTGCCACTGGATGCAGTCAGGCAGTCAGGCATTTGCATCAAGAGTCGAACCAGGGCTCTGCTGGTGTATCAAGTAGTGAGTGGTTGGCAACATGGGCGCAGTAGTGGACGATATTTCATCTGTATCCCCGTACGGGTGGAAGGATTGATCCTAGCTTCCAATGCAATTAGATCATGGGCAAGGTTCACATCGCAAAAGAGCAGCTCTATATAGTTTGTCAAGGAATTGATTCCATTAATCCTTTTGGCCTCATAAATATCCTCCCTGATTTTTGAACGACACCCCCTCACATGGCGTATCCAGTGTATACTTTTGTTGATAAGGGAGTCTTCGTTTTCATGACTCCTGGGAGATGATAATCTGGGGACATTGGTCAGAAAAATACTCTTACGGGGCCCTTGTGGTGAGATTTGCCAACCGCATATTCCTCAAAGGAGACAAGCATCGAAGGAGGGAGGGATTGAGAGACCACTAGCAGGCAGCTGGACTGGTGTACGACTGCGAGCAGTGTTGCCATAGGACGTAGTGTTCCTAGGCATAGGGCCAGAGGGATTCTTGCTGGTGGAACTTGCAACAAATCCTGAAGATGGAACAATTGGATTATCAGGGGTAGCCGTGCGGGTCAAAGATTTTTCAGGAGGCTGATTAGATGGTTGGGCTTTGGCATCACCTCTATTTACTAGCAATTTGATTTGTTCCATTAGCACTTGGACTGCCTTTTTCAGAAATGTTACCTCGGACCTCAGATCAGCTATGGTCTCAAATGGATCTTGACCCTTCAGAACCTGGTCGGTAGTGGCAATCTCATGTATGGACCATGCTGAGGTATCTCAGGCCCTAGGTCGGCTCTCGATTCCTGTCTCCCATCATCTAGGCTGTGAGACTCACCTAGCCCCATCCCAACTCCCACCAGGGGCTCTTCCATGAGCTGGAGCTGGAGAAACCTATAGAGAGGATAAGATCGGTAGCTAGACTGGTAACGGCTGAAGCGTTGTCCAGAACCTTGGCAGGGAGTTCAGAACTTATCACCTCCTCTACCTCCTCTATCTCTCCTGCAACATCGTTGGGTATGTGGGACACTAAAGAGTGGTTAGGAGAACAGCATTTGTGCTGCATGTTTTAGGCTTTCTAAACAGAGATGGAATACGTTTAGGCTGGAAGGGCTTTGCACTATTGGAGCGGTTTGATGGGCAAGGGGGCAAGGGATCAATTGCAAGTCGGCTCGCGGAGTTAAAATATCTTTGCATTCAACAAGAAGGTCGTCTATGCGATCAAGAATGCAATTACGTCGTGTCGACTTGCGTACTTTACTGATTTTATTAGATTTTGGTTTTGGATGTGCCCCTCCGTCCCCATTTTCTAAGTCTTTGGATTTCCTTTTCCCCATGGTGGTTTGTGGTGATTGTGGGGCTCAGTAGGTTTGCAAGTCTAGAGTGTAGTCAGAGTTACTCTCCCTAGCCCTTTTTTCTTGGAATTACAGCTAATATATCCAGCATACAACCGAAGGAGCACAAAGATCACAACTACGGTAACCAACGAGAGCTACTGAACTGGCCACATGTCACAGTAGACATGCAAAAATTAAAATTCTATGTTGTGACTCTAATAAACAGGGCGTGGGTTGGTAGGCAGACAACAGACAACAGGCGGGCAGCCAACAGCCCAAGGAACCCAAAGATAAACGATCCAAAAGAGCAAATGGGCCAAGGCCAGGTGTCCGACTGGTAAGGTAGCTAAGGGGGGCCAAGAACAAAGTCCAAGAACAAATACAAAGTCAGAGATGGGATCAAAATAAAGATCAATTGAACTCACAGTTAGGTGTCCCTCAAAGCAAAGGGGGTGGCCCTGCCCTGCCTCTTCCTGGCAATGACAGGCAAGGACGGTCCCGCCCTTGTCCGGGCTTTGCCTTGGGGCGTCCTGCGCCGCGTGTCTCTGCTGGTGCTTAAATGCGTGTTGCCACCTCCCTCCAGGGAGCAAGGGTTTCTGGGACAGGTAGTCCCTCAAGGAATGTGGCAGCTGCGGCAAAAACAAGTAGCCTGCACCGCGGGCCCCTGCTGGCGCTTAAATATGTGCTGGCCCCTGCCTCCAGGAAGCAAGGGCTTCTGGGACAGGTAGTCCCTCCAGGAGTGTGGCAGCTGCGGTGGCGGCAAAAACAAGTGCCCCGCGCCGCTGGTCTCTGCTGGTGCATAAATGCATGTTGCCCCCTCCCTCCAGGGAGCAAAGGCTTCTGGGAAAGGTAGTCCCTCCAGGATTGTGGCAGCTGCGGTGGCGGCAAAAACAAGTGGCCTACGCTGCAGGTCTCTGCTGGTGCATAAATGTGTGTTGGCCCCTCCCTCTAGGAAGCAAGGGCTTCTGGGACAGGTAGTCCCTCCAGGAGTGTGGCAGCTGCAGTGGCGGCAGCAAGAAGTGGCAAATTCACATAGCTGGGGGCAAAGCAGGTGGCCATCGCTTTTCCCTGCATCTGTCTATCCAAATCATTGTTAAACAGGTAAGTATTGCTTTTTAAGCACTAAGCGATCATGCTCAATAACATTTCATTGTGCTCATAGTACTGTATAGGTCTGAAATTCGGAAAACTCTGCATGTCTTTAAGCCAGTGGTTCCCAAACTTTTTCGACCTGTGGCTCCCTTGACCTAATTGGCAGTTGGCCGTGGCTCCCCATTATGTCACTTTTTTTTTTTATATATAATCGCTGAGGGGATGTCACCCCGATAGCGGGCGTTTTTCCCGTTTTCTCCCTTAAATTACTTGGGATGCAGCTGATGAAGGAATTATAATCATATTTGTAACAAAATTCAAATATAACAGTCGTTTAATAAAAACTTTATTTGGTTAAGTGATAAACTATACAATATTAATTGCCAAATATGTTTCCATGACTTAACCTTTTTTAATCACACTTAAGGAAGCTTGCATTGTTGCAACCCCTGCTGTATCTGTTTATGGTCAGTTAATGATAAAACTTTTAGTTATGAAAAATAAAGCAGAAATAACCACGCCAGACCACACAGAATGAGCTCCAAAATCATTATCCCGAGTTTAAGGGAAGTTTTCCAGAATCAGACAAAAGTGGAGAAAAATTAAGTCCTTCCAGTGATTTCATAACACTACGTTTTTACGGCTCTAGGTGAAAAACATCTTGGCTGTAAAAAATAGCTTTAAGCCTTCAAAGGATAGTACCAGTAGATAAGGTTTTATAACCCTCATTTAATTTCGGAGGCCCTACTCTTGTCACTAACATGGCGAAATATAGGGAGGGAATAATGAGGGTACTGCTTTCACTGAGGCGGACAAGGAAGTTTATTACGTGCTTCCTTCCTGCCCTTGGATGAGGGTCAGACTGGGTCCGAGAAAAGAATACTGGCTGCATGCGGCCTATTTCCACAGCAAGTTTGCATACTGGACTTTCAGGCGCGGGGTTTCTTCACATGAAAGACATGCAGCAACAGCTGCCTGTATATAAGTAATACACAGGCTTGGGGGTCACGAGTTTGTAATTTTCCCCTTCTTTACAAATAAAGTTAAAGCAATGATTATTATAGTGTGCAACCAACCTGTTACTTACTTTTAGAACACCGGCAGCAATAACGCTCGTCAGACATTGCTGTGAATGGGGGCCATATGCGGAGGCTGCGTGAAAGCAAGTATGTGTGTATGACGGTCGTTCTCTCTTGGGCCAAACGATTCTGGATTAAAAAGGTGGCATTTGGAACCTCCCTGTGTTGCACTGCGGCTAGGTGTTATTTAATTAAGCTTCACTTGCATCCTTCATTCAGGGCGACAGATAGGGGTCAAAAGACGCATCGTTTCTTAATTGCTCAGATGCATTTTTTCAACATGATTACAAGCTTGTTCCCTCAGCGTTCGCGGCGCCCCTGGCGTCTCCTAATGGCGCACCGGGGTGCCGCGGCGCACAGTTTGGGAACCACTGCTTTAAGCCATCCGCATGTCTAATACTATTATACAGTGAATTAACATCTAAACAGACCATTAGGTAGTCTTCTTTCCAATGTACATCAAAAATTATTTTAAGGAAATCTGTAGTATCCTTAATATAAGATGGTAGATCTTTGACTAATGGCTGTAGGAAGTAGTGAACATACTTAGAAATAGGCTACCAATAGCTGAAATTATTTGCCTTCTTGGAGGACAATCACGATTTTTATGTATTTTGGGTAGTAGGTACAGAATCGGTATTCTAGATGGGCAATCTTCAAGAAACTATATTCATCCAAGCTGATCAAACTCTCATCACGCCACTTCTCAAAATCCTGCCAAAATTATGTTTCTAACAATCATACTCAATTCTTTTTATCTTTTGGTAACATGTGGCGTCTCTTAACTGTTAATATGCTTCATCCATAAACATATCTTTTGGCCAGATAACAACATTTCCTCCTCTATCCGAATTACGGAAAATAGACTCATTGTTTTTTGACCACTTCATCATTACTCTATTATATTTGGCCCTCCATGATATTGTCCTTTTCCTTTCTTGTAATTCACTTTTCTTGATTTTCTTTAATTCATAGACTATACATTCGTTAAAGGTGTCTATATTATCATGCCGTGATGTAGGGTTGAGTTTAGACTTAGGTCTAAAGGGAGTCACAGCCCTTTTGCTGCCTGCTATTTGTTGGTCTACCAGATGTTCTGTGTCTGTTAGAGATTCCCATTCACTGGTCCCTTTATTTTCCAATTCTCCCAAATCTCTCAGGAGATCAATATCTGATGCTGCAAGGTTACTTCCTATATATACATCTATTATTACTATATTGCTTCTTTGTTATTGTTTAAAAAATCTATTTAATTTCAGTTTACGTGTAAGCATGTAGAGGTCTAATCTACTTTGTTCATAATTTAATGGTGTTTCTGGACAATACGATAGTCCTAAACCCAGAATTTTTTGCTCTTCTTGTGTGAGTGCCTCTTGGCTTAAATTAATTACCATAGTCGTCTTCCCTTGGCCACCCCTCCTTTGGTTCCTCTGCCTCTTTATTGATGCTGTTGCGGACCATGATTTGTGTATCGGCCCAACCGAAAAAACGGAACTCTTCTTGTACGTCCAAGATCTTTTGATCCTTCTCGGTCCGATTCGGAACCAGTGTCCGAACTGATATCACTCGCAGTCATATCTTGTCATATTTTGTTTGTTTCTTCTAGTCTCTCCCTTCTAATATTGTCATATTTTCTGGAAAAGGTATACATTCTTCCATTTTCATATTCTTTTCTATCCCTCTTAAATTTTAGGGCCTTTCTCGCAGTTATTACATCTTCATGTATTTTTATTCTCTGTTTAATTTCTTTCAAGAGTTGTGGAATATTATTTACTTTACTAATTTTGGCAAAGTATGGCTATGATCAATTTTTTCGTAACATTGTTAAGCACTGTTTTCGAATGTGGCATTCAGCCAAATGGGGTGTAGTTATTGTTTTGTGTCATTTAAAAAATTTTCTTTTACTTTTTTTATCATTGTAAATGCCTAAGAAAAGTGATACAATGCAGTATTGCACATTACACAATGGCCTCTATGGACATTCTCCATCTAAGTTGAAGAAAAGTCCCCTTTCTATGTTATTTACTGCATGAATGTTAAAAAGGTGGTTGATGCGGTTGTATGGCGTCATGAACAAGGCTCAATATCAATAAATACTTTAGAACTATGTGTATTAATCACAGGTTTTGGGCAGTGGATGCACAAACGATTAAATCAGAAAAGAACAAACGCTGGGATATCTTTAGAAAAGTGTATTATCTTTATGTTTTTCAAAAATTAGTAGGGTACTTTCAACACTCTGGTTGAAAACAAATGCATACAAATGAAAAAGGTACAATTTAATTTATCCTCAGTTTCATAAGTAAAAATCCTCTCCTGGCAGAATTATAAAGATGACCAGTATTTTCACTAAATAACCTAATCACTTGATGTATCTTAATACACGAGAAGTTGGATAATGCGGTCGACGTTTCGGTCTTTCTGTCGTGTGAACCCTTTAGACCATCTTCGGGACAATTCAATCTGCATTTTTTTTTAAAAACAATGACCCCTAGAGGAACACAATATTAATAATTACTTTTGTGTCATACCAACCATTTTAATACATTATTTAAAGATAACCCGTGTAAAGTATCTGATAAAAGATACAAATCTCATAATTGATTTGCATGGTTTACAATTTAAATTTATATCTCATGATTTAACACAAACCATTAATTGTAAAAATGTCAACCATCTTGTATTTCTTATTTTATTTCCAGAACTCATCCGAAAACACTTCTATTCGTAATAAATACTTCGTAATGAAAACAAATATTGCACTTAATTCAAACAATGTGATATGTGCACATATGTCTATTCACACAAGCCAATATATCATTTGGACAACAATATAGACGTCTGGAAAAATCTTTTTTACTTCTAGAGACAAATTAGTTGTTTGGACCTTGGAAGTGTTGTCAAGACTGGTAATTTGTTCAGACCTTTGAAAATGTTCTAACAACTTCAAAAAATGTAGTTTTCCTGATCACAGTCTAAAACCAAACGGATGCGTTAATCTACTGATTCCCTTATCGTGTTTATTCAACCTATACTTTCATTGAGGTATATAAAATGTACCTGATGTCTTTAATTCGTAACACACCTAGGTTGAGATCTTGATATTTTATGGACCTGGTCTTGATATTTTATGGACCTGGTGTCCCTCACTTGTCCAAACACAAGGTGTTCTTGAGTCTGTCTGAAAAGATGACAACATATTCTTTAGTTTAAATGGACGACTCTATCTTTTGCGATGTTCCTCATTTAGTCGCTTAAAGCTTAGTTAAATGTTCTGCAGGTATGTAAATCAAGGCTTCCTTTTTGCGTGATTGTTGACATCGGTTTTAACACATTAGTCAACTGTGTTCTATTTACTGTGAGCATACCTGATGCACAGTCATACCTTGTAGCATTAGGACACAATCATCCTTATTCACTTAATTCGGTTATTTTATGTATAAAAAGTGCTCAGCGGAAACTACTTTATTGTGTATAAAACACGGTTGTACCTAGCATAATTGTTATTACTATGAAAGATAAAACACCAGTCTCTCTCATAAAAGAACTTCATTATTAAGTTCGAAAATGGCGCTGACTTTAAGTTATTGCTTAACACCAGTTACTCCGTTCAATTCTGCTAAAGCCACTCAGAGAATCCCTTAAAGTAGCTGGTGGAACACTTTTGCCAACTTAGACACACAGAGAAAGAAATGACATGGTGGGTTGTGGAAGTGGTGAAACCTACACTAAGACAAAGCATTGTTGGTAAAACCCTCAAAATTAAAGAAAATTGCTGGATGTGCCTTGCTGATAGCGTTAAACGGGGTTGAACACAGTCACTGAGTGGCACACATTAGCCTGTCTAGTGTAGGAATCTAAAGGTAACCCCTTTCTCTTTAAGGCATTAGTTCTGCGATCTTCATACCATAGACAGTATGTGTAATTAACTGTGTACTTTATGCACCATGGTATGATTTTCTTTTGTATAATAGGAAAGAATGAGAAAATATGTCTATACTGTATTGAGTATCCTTATGATGTTTGGAAGAACATATTATGTGTTTCCAACTATATATAGAATTTGTAAAATGGCATGCAACGAAGAATGTGATCACTTTTGTTTTCACTGACATTAAAGCGAGAATGATGAGAGAATTTTTGAAATGGTAGTCAGTGAAGAATGTGAGCGCTTTTTTGTTTTTATTGACATAAAAGCGAGAGTGGTACCTATATATACTTGTTTGCAAATATTTGTGAAATCTAATCATTGTAATTTTAACAACTGCAAAATGTTTGATGATATGATATTACAAGGTCACCATCAGTAACCAAAGTAGATTCACTCACCAATAGTTCTGGGCTTAACTACAGGTCGATTGAGATAATCTGACAGTCCAAGATGGCTGCCATACAAGTCAGCCGTTTTTATGAATAACTCCTGCCAGTGTAACATAGGCACAACAGGAGCTTGCAAAACTAACATGTGGTATCTTTAAAAACTAAAAATTAGGAAATATAGACTCGCGATGTCTATATTGTTTATCCCTTCAGATAGCAAGGTTGACACTTAGCTATTAATAATAAATAGAAACCTTCCAAGATGTCCGATATAAAAGACGAACTGTTTACATCCGGGTTAAAGAACTAGGACTGCCGGTGAGAATGATAGAAAAAGGACACCCCAGCGGCTCTGTTTCGTTCGCTGCTGTATTGCTATAGTAAGTTCTGCACCGCTGTCAGTTTATGCCACGTCACCTCAAACTAGATTCCCGTTTTTGGACGTGAAGCCATGTTTTGATTTCTCGCGACACCAATTTAGAGAGCATAACTGCAGCCTTAAGCAACACCTGATCTCGCAGTAGAACACGAGCTTTAAAAGTGGTTATAGCGAATTCGGTTTGCGCTATATTCTGGAACAAGCTACTTTAAGGGATTCTCTGAGTGGCTTTATCAGAATTGAACTGAGTAACTGGTGTTAAGCAATAACTTAAAGTCAGCGCCATTTTCGAACTTAATAATGAAGTTCTTTTATGAGAGAGACTGATGTTTTATCTTTCATAGTAATAACAATTACGCTAGGTACAACCGTGTTTTATACACAATAAAGTAGTTTCCGCTGAGCACTTTTTATACGTAAAATAACCGTATTAAGTGGCTAAGGATGCTTGTGTCCTAATGCTACAAGGTATGACTGTGCATCAGGTATGCTCACAGTAAATAGAACACAG
This sequence comes from Lissotriton helveticus, assembly GCF_964261635.1. Classification (NCBI taxonomy): domain Eukaryota; kingdom Metazoa; phylum Chordata; class Amphibia; order Caudata; family Salamandridae; genus Lissotriton; species Lissotriton helveticus. Next base: position 1,350,790,425 of record NC_136059.1, on the reverse strand, counting down.
CTGTATAATGTGTTAAAACCGATGTCAATAATCATGCATATGGAAGCCTTGATTTACATGCCTGCAGAACATTTACCTGAGCTTTAAGCAACTAAATGATGAACATCGCAAAAGATAGCAAAAGATAGAGTCGTCCATTTAAACTAAAGAATATGTTGGCATCTTTTCAGACAGACTCAAGAACACCTTGTGTTTGGACAAGTGAGGGACATCAGGTCCATACAATATCAAGACCAGGTCTATAAAATATCAAGATCTCAACCTCGGTGTGTTATGAATACGGCTCCTGGTTTTATGGTATTTATTTTTTTGCCATTTCCGTCTGTATCTATCCATATTTATTTTTTGGGCATTTTTCTGTATTTATCTGCATTTATTTTTGCCACAAGCAAAAGATGAAACTACAGCTAGTATTTTTCCATATTTATTTCAGTCCCCAAAAACACGGACACAAGAGCCGAGGGAACAACAAACTAAATGGCAACAAACTCAACACACAACGATCACAGTGAAAAAGGGACACCACAAGCCACCAGGCTGCAGACAGACATGGGGTTAAGTGTGCATCCAGCTACAAGAGTTGGATCTAGAACTAGTTGTTGCAGACCCAGAACATGAGATAACATAGGCTAATATGTTCCCAACATCCTGGTCCTGACCACATTATTTCGGACAGCCCTCAGCACATACAATCATCACTCACCATTGACCACTGTACAGGCACATGCAGCGGAGGAAGGGTCTATTGAGAGACGGCTGAACTCCAGGTATTTGCAATAGAAGGTGTTCTCGGGGTAATGAGAGATAACGTTTTATGCTGGGGAATATTGTCATCAAATATAGGAGTGGAAACAGTGACTGGGGCAATGCAAAACCTCACACTTCTCACAGGCTGCAACTGTCTACTTAACTATTGAGTACTCTCAATTTGAGAAATTTCTGTTTTCCTTCGTGTAACTGCGTTTGCGCACTAACGTTTATTAACATTTTTTTAAACAAAATGTGTAAATGTAGAATACAAGCCCTTGATGTAAAACAAATGCTGCTTGGCCAAATCTATTCATCCTGCAGTGTATCATTGTCATTATAAAAACACAGTGCTGTTCAGTGTCATCACAACATGGTTGCCGAATTTAGGTTTAAAGTATTTTGTTTTTTAAAGCAACACATTGAGACAAACATACAGGGTACATGCGGTATCAGGTCCATGCGAATAAGGCTATGTCCCTTACGGTGTATCTGCATAGTACAGTGCAATCGTGGGATCATCAGTAGCGGTACTAAAGGATAGGCATCGTGGTGAAAATAACGCAACTGTCCCTCCCCAAACTTCCCCCCCAAACCCCCAACTCCCGGATCCCCAATCCCCCCTGCCCCCTCCCTCCCCCCCATCGTCCAGTGCGCAGATCTGTTCCTAGCCGTATACCTTGACGCCCATAGCGAGAGGGGCTAGACCCTCATCCCCTCAGTTGGCTGGGTCCGTGGGGCTCGTGAGTCGTAATAGGCGGAGATATTTGGGACAGGTGAGTTCCTTAAATTCAGTGAGCAGCAGAGAGTGGAACGGTTGCCATAAGTCGTTAAATTGCTCCACATCCCCTGCTACTGTGAGTGATAATTTCTCCATGCCTAGCACATGCCATAATCTATGTAGCCAGCCCGTGATGGAGGGTAATGTGGCGGTCCGCCAGTGTAGCAAGATGCTTTGCACTGCAGAACCTAGCGCGATAGCTATCTGTCTGCCCCTGCGGGATCTGAGGGGATACATTAGACGGTTTGGGAGCCCCAACAGGATGCAAGGCAGTTCGGTATTAAAATTGGAATCAATTTCATCTAACACTTCTTTCCAATAGGGCTCTAGGAGCGGGCAGTCCCACAGAATGTGTGTCAGTGTGCCCTGCTGCCCGCACCCCCTCCAGCAGGTGTCGTCTTTGCTATGGTCCATTTCGTGAACCCGCTCCGGTGTGTAGTTCCAGTATGTAGAGACCTTGGTCAGTGTTTTGGTGAGGCCCATGTGGTATGCCGAGTGCCGAGCCCTGTAAAATATCTGCTCCCATTCTTTACGGCTTAGTGTTCTGCCCAACTCCCGTTCCCAGCGCTCCCTCCCGGGGTTGTAAAAGTGTGCGGAAAGTGGTTGTAGTAGCTTATAAAGATCGGTGATCAGTTTTGCATCAGAGGTGCGTGTCATGAGCCATCTCTCATAGGGGAGGAATTGTCTATCGGCCGACCCCCTAACATCCGTATGCAGTGCCCAGTGTCGTGCTTGCATATAACGGAGCCTTTCAGACTCCGGGAGGGAAAACTCCTGTCTGAAGTGCGGGAAGGGGATGACCCCCTGAGGGCCGTACATGTGACACAGAGCGCGACAGCCGGCCGCTCTCCAGTGGGTAAAAGCCCCCCTCCCCGGACCCGGATGTTGTTCTGGCGGGACCGGTTTTCAAGGTCTTCATTATGTGCCTGGAGGTCCAGCTGTTGTTCCCATAAGCGCAGCACCTCCTGTTGCAGGTGCCCGATCTCCTCATCCCTGGAGTGTCCGGAATCTTCCATGGCCGCCACTCGTTCACCTAGGCTATCGACCTCTCTCCGCACCTCCCGGACTTCTCCGGCCACCTCCTGTTTCAGCGTCTGAAAATCCTCTCGAAGGGAACTGAAGAGCGATTCTAGGAAGGACCTGGTGACCGGTGGCTCTCTATCCCCTGCATACAGCGAGCCGGTCGAGGGGCCAGGAGAGTGCTGGCCCTTGTCGTGTTTCGCTGTGTTCCTGTTCATCATTTCCGGCAATGTCCGTTCCCCTTTCTTGACCCCTCTATTGCTGGCCATTGCTGAAGTGGGCACCTCCTGAGCAGAACCTTTATGTCCTTCGGTGTCCTTCGGCAGTCCACAGTGTGAAGGGGGGGCTGCCAGTCGCCCTCCTTGTCACCGACCTCCACTACGTTCCCAGGTGCAGTCGCTGTGTGGCGGCCACCAGTAGTGGCAGTCCAGTCACGTAGGGGGTCAACCTGTCCAGCGCGTCACTGTTCCACGCCCCTCCGGGACCTCAGACCACTGGTGCTGTAGCTGGGGCTACTATGTCCGTCTGGACCCCGCTGCTGCCCGGCAAGATCCCCACCGGATTCCCCGCGAAGCACCGACCTGTCCGCGAGTTTCGGACAGTCGTCTTCGCTGTCGGGGGTGATCACTTGTGCTCAAGTCTCTAGCGTGCGGCGTGGCCCGAGCTCCTCCAGACCCCCAGTATCGGAGGTCTCTGCCCTCCTACCTCAAGCCTCGGTGGTCTCTCTGATAGCCTGCCTGGGGTCTTCGGTCAGACCTAGGTCTCCTCGGCCCCTCAGACAGCTTCTCCCTCGCGATGCACCAGGAGGGGGGGGCCGACAGCTTCTCACCCGCATCTCTCCCGCTCTGCAGATCACGGCCTGGGGCCCAGGATCCGCAGCTCGCCACGTCTCCTTGCCACCGAGGACCCAGCCCAGTCCGCGGGGGTTCTCTACGTCTCTCCGTGGTGTGGCGCAGGCAGGCCGCTCCCTCGGTCGTGCCCTGACGAGCCCGTATTCTCCGGGCCGGCTCGAGCACTGGACTGCTCCTGTCTCCGGTCGCCGAGCGTTCGCGCCCCAAGGCGCTCGTCCACCACTGCTCCTCCAGCAAATTCCGGCCCTCTATCTGCTCTCCTCCTGCGGCCGCGGGGTCGGTTCGCGCCAGCCGCAGGCCGCGCTCCCGGCCCTGCGCCTCCGGTCTTGCGCCCCGCTCCCTCGTCGGCTGTGTCACTCGGGGCCTGCTGCCAACCCCCTCTGTATTAGCCCCCGGCTCGGGGTCCCGCTCGAGGTTCCGCTAGCGTTGCACTCGCCCAGCCGCAGTGGTTGCCGTACTCCGGCCTTTCGCAGCCTGGGTCGCAAGGCCTCCTCTCCTCCCCGAAGGCGTCTGCCGCAGGCCCCTCCTCCGGTCCGCTCCGGCCTCCGCTCGGCCTCCGGCGCTTCTCCGCCGCACCTATGACGTCTAGCCGGGTTTCCTAGCAAGTCGAGGGTGCTCCGTAGTCTCGGCTATCGTTAGGGCCATAGATCGGGGGGGAGATCCATGCGATAACGAGGCCTAGGGGCTCAAGGTCGGGAGAGCTCGCGCGGGGTGCGACTCCTCACTCCGCCATCTTGGCCACGCCCCTGGTTGCCGAATTTAAAGTGTGGATACAGAATGTGTAACGGATCCTGACATGAAATGACTGATGCCATTTCAGTTGTTTATTCGAACTTCAAATTACTCTTTAAGAAGGGCTCCAGGCGTTGTTTTAGTTATTATTTAAGGTTACCGTTTTTAATTTTAAATGTTACTTTTTCTATTTTTGTTCTCATTATACACACTTACTGCCAGTGAATGTCACACGTTCAACTTCTCTGATGCATGTTGAAAAATCAGAATTTGTGTAATGAGTGAAAAAAGAAGAGGGAATTCAATGTATTTACATTTCCCCTACTTTATTTTTTTTTACCAAAGTCTTTTCTGTCTCTTCGTTTCTAGATTGGGCTGGCACTTTTAATACCAGAGGCAGAAGGGAAGCTAAAACTCGAACTTCCTCGGTGGAGTAAACTTATTAAACATTTGACTAAAAAATCTTTTTTTTTTAAAAACATACTTTATTCGTCAATTTGCATATACAACGCAGGGCTCTGTGCACCAGAGACATCTGCCAAACCAGACATATGTACTCATGAAAGCAATCAACATTTTTAGTAAGATCAATGTGCATAACAAAAGCATACTGAATGAAATAGAAACCCCCCCAACTTCCACCCTCCCTCACCCTAACCCTTAGAATCGCACCATGTCCGCATAGTTCTGTCCACAGCCTAAAGAAGCAAACAAAGAATCCTACCCTCGCAACAGACTCAAAATCTTTTTGATCACTGTCTTGCACCAAGGAGCTTCTGTTCAGATCTAAGATCTTGAAATAATTGTTCAAGCAATCGAAATCAGCTGAACTGTGAGATTCTTTACTTCCTTGAAAGACAGTGCTTAATTTGTAAAAAAAATAAGTAAACTGTCAAAATTTCTGGCCTGCTTCCACAACAAATACAGACCTAGTCCGAACCCCAACAATGAGGTAAAACAGGCTTCTATGTGGGTGTCAGTGTTTGATTTTCGAGTGACCTATTCCCCTTTTTATGGAGATTGATGACGCAGGTTGCCTTCCTTTGGCGCTGCATGTGTAACACCTCATTGATTGCTCGCTAATGTGCCCTGCCAAGAATCCTTTGTTTTGCTAATACCCTGCTACCTTCTACCTGGACTGGGATGTAGAGCCAAATTTCGGGGTGTGTGCTATGAAGAATTTCGTGGGGGGGGTGGGGGCTGATTCTCCCAGCAATATGCTGAGCTGAGATGCAGTGACGCTATGAAGGGGTGAGAAAACATAACAAAGCCTCGTAACTAAATAAATGGTCTTTTAAAGACCTCTGAAGTACTTGTGCGGCTGAATGTGATCCCAGGAAGCTGGGCTGACCCGGGAAGCAAGGCTGACACACACATGGGGAGGGAGGGGGTGTGGGGGGGTCGGAGCGTCACAGGTCTGAAGCTCTTTGAGCCCATTAATCTGTCCCCTGAGGCCACAGAAAGAGACTTGTCGAACAGATGCTGAGTTCAAAAGAAGGGCTGGGGCAGCAACAAAAGGAACAGGGGCATGGCAACTCTGGGCTGAAGCACGACAATTTACTAGTATTTTGCCGTTTTTACATATAAATACAGACAAAGGAAAAATAGTTTTCCCTCTGTATTTATATGTTAAAATCCGTTTAAACGGAAAACCGGGAGCCCTAGTTATGAATGAAAGACATCAGGTACATTTTATATACCTCAATGAAAGTATAGGTTTAATAAACACGATAAGGGAATCGGTAGATTAACACATCCGTTTTGTTTTAGACTGTGATCAGGAAAACTACATTTTTTGAAGTTGTTAGAACATTTTCAAAGGTCTGAACAACTTTCCAGTCTTGACAACACTGCCAAGGTCCAAACAACTAATTTGTCTCTAGAAGTTAGAAAGATTTTCCAGACGTCTATATTGTAGTCCAAATGATATATTGGCTTGTGTGAATAGACATATGTTCACATATCACATTGTTTGAATTAAGTGCAATATTTGTTTTCATTACGAAGTATTTATTACGAATAGAAGTGTTTTCGGATGAGTTCTGGAAATAAAATAAGAAATACAAGATGGTTGACATTTTTACAATTAATGGTTTGTGTTAAATCATGAGATATAAATTTAAATTGTAAACCATGCAAATCAATTATGAGATTTGTATCTTTTATCAGATACTTTACACGGGTTATCTTTAAATAATGTATTAAAATGGTTGATATGACACAAAAGTAATTATTAATATTGTGTTCACACGACAGAAAGACCGAAACGTCGACCGCATTAGCCAACTCCTCGTGTATTAAGATACATCAAGTGATTAGGTTATTTAGTGAAAATACTGGTCATCTTTATAATTCTGCCAGGAGAGGATTTTTACTTATGAAACTGAGGATAAATTAAATTGTACCTTTTTCATTTGTATGCATTTGTTTTCAACCAGAGTGTTGAATGTACCCTACTAATTTTTGAAAAACATAAAGATAATACACTTTTCTAAAGATATCCCAGTGTTTGACCTTTTCTGATTTAATCGTTTGTGCATCCACTGCCCAAAACCTGTGATTAATACACATAGTTCTAAAGTATTTATTGATATTGAATCTTTGTTTTTTTTGAAAATAGGAATTGCTCTATTTAAACAAAATCCCTTGTAGGCATCCTTACTAAATAATACTGTTTCTGCCCAAGCCTCCAAGGGTATATTGGGTTTCCCCACATCCATACTAAACATGAACAAGGTTCAGCAGGAGCCGGAATGCGTAGACGCTTGTGTCTGCCAAGGAGTGCATTTCTTTTATTTGCACAACGAAGAGTGCCGTCTCTGTGTGGGAAAGTAAGCGTTGAGAGTCATTTCCATATCCTCGTCCGCAACAGCATCAAAAAAGAGGTAGAGGAACCAAAGTAGTGGCGGCCAAGGGAAGAGATAACGAAAATACAGCGGGAGTGCTAACCAGAAGCCACAGCAAGAAATAGGGAAGACAAACATGGTAATTAATCTAAGCCAAGAGTCACTCACACAAGAAGATCACGAAATTATGGGGTTAGGACTATTGTATTGTCCAGAAACACCATTAAATTATGAGCAAAGTTGATTACATCTCTACAAGGTAAACTGAATTGAAAGACATTTTTTAAACAACAACAAAGTAGCAATATAGAAATACTGGACGTACATATAGGAAGTAAACGCATCAGCTGCAATAAACCTTTTTAAACATCCCTTTGGAGTGTGGGCTTCACTTGTGCTGCTGCTCGAGTACTTATCTCATACGTATATAAATATATATATAAGAGTTTGGAGAATATTATATAAAAGATTTAAAAAATAAAATGTATATATACTTACCTTATATATATATTTACCATGCCTGGTAAAGGCATGCATGGTAAAGACAACAGAGTAGTAAAGGCTGTGTAGAACAGACATGTGTGTTAATTGCATGCGTTGTAAAGACATACATTCTGTAACAGAGCACAGATTGTTTGCTCGATTACAAAGCCTGTCAAAAATTGTGCACCTTCAGACAGCATGCTATCTAAAAAAGAGCCTCCTATATATTCTTAAAAGCCTGTATGAAAAGTAGATCTAGACTTTAAATTTAAGATCGTTGGCTCTTCTCTTTTCTTTAAATAATCCTCTCCTTACCTTCCATGCTCTGCATGCCTCTTCTCTCTGAGAACAGTCCATGCTAAGTCACACGTATGTTTCCCTTGCTCTCTATTATTGTATTTCTGCAAATTGCACAAACCTCATTTAAAAGGTCAAGACCTCTCCTTCTTTGAGGGTCATACACTGCAAGCTATGAATATTTAATATACTCAAGCCTCTCTTAATTCGCCTGATTATTTGCATGAACTCAAAGAGCCCCCTCTAATAATGTCACCTAATCCCTTTCAATGTAATCTACCAACAAAGAGACAGGAACATATGCATGAGCTGGTTTCTTTAGTAGCGCATTACTAATCCCAGTAACTATTAATAACCAGTAACCACTAAGCCCGGGCAAAGGGCGGGGCATCTGAGGCCGTCCGAGGTTGATCGTGGCCGGACTGGCCCCCCCCTTTCATTAGTTATTATTTGTCTATTTTTCTTCTGTTTGCTTGAACCCTGGTTATAGCTGAGGTAATCTATCGTTCAGTGGCTTTCTGTATCCTCTTCTTCTGTTCCCTTATCACTGAGTTGTTGTGTGGACTACAGCCCTGGGGTACCAATCACTATGGCTTTACGTTCTGGGAAAGAAAGAATTGTACAAGTCACAACAAAGAACGGGGTGGTATCTGGTACCCTAGATCATTTTTTTAAATGGGCATCAGGTATTCTAGAAAAAGAAATAGCCTTTGTTGAGAAGTGCTTATCCGTCGACCTCATAACGGGAAAGCGCTCGTCCTTGGGTAAAATTGGGACAGTTGTATACCCTATTAAATCAAACCATCAAGCCCTTATAGTCAACCAAAGCCCAAGTCCAGACTTTACACCCGTGGTTTCGGACATTGAGGCGGTCTGTCCCATACCAAATACTAATGCAACTATAACTAGTACGTCCACGAATAGTTTAACCAACAGTGTTGGTGATTCGCCCCTACAATATAGTCCTGTACAAAAAGTTCAAAATGTGGGTAAATCAAACAACTCTAACCCCAGCAAAAGGAAAAGAGGGGGCCAACTTCAGAAAGGGGGCATTGCAAAAATGTCCAAAAATAATAGCTTAACACGGCCCTCACATGTCTTAATTAGCCCCCCTATTCCCACGGTGGCCCCCATTGACTCTGTCGATCAATGTTTGACTAGCAGAACAGATGATGATCTTTTGGGTAAAATAGAAATTCTTGTGAAATCTTTGATGTTACCCTTATTGTAACGCACAAGGCTGATCAATTATAAACTGGATTTGCTGGAGAATTTAGTTATAGCTAATTCCAACACGTTGGATAAATTAGTAAAAGATTCAGATAAAGGAATGGAGACACCCTCTGATCCCCAGAACATCAAGGTTGTACCAAAGATGGTTTCTTCAGACATAATTGAGTCATCGAATACTCAGTCGAGTCGACCACGAGTGGAGAAACCTCTTGTTTGTATTAATTCTTTGACTTCTACTAAGGGCACGGCCACGAAGGAAGGTGTGGCGACTAGAACTCAGCCCGCTCCTTGTGTGCCAGACATTAGTGGACAACCAAAGGGGCATGGTGGCCAATTGGGGAATGAGGCTGCCAAACAGAGGCTTCAATGTGTCAATTTACCCCCTGAGTTCGTCCCCTATACGATTATTTTGACGGGAGTTCCAGCTATTGGGGAGGACAAAATGGAATCATATAGGGACCTGAAAAACAAAGTCACCTTCTGGCTAAATAAGAACAGAACGCTCCCTCCCCTGTCCAAAACGGAGATCTTAAATGTCAGAAGAGTAAGCTGGGTAGGACATTGCCCTAAAGATTTAGAGGGCGACTGCGTAATAATTAATTTTAGGGACAAATGGGTGGTGGACTTTAGCCGTAGAGAACCAAGGTTTGGAAGGGTGGGCGAAGTTCAATCATTAGATCTTCATTACTTCTATCCCCAAAGAAATAGTGATTCTCTTTTTCACCCATCTAAGCCTCGAGGGAGAAGTCCTATTAGAGCACCCCGCTTTGATCGGGAAACACATTTCCCATACTTTCCACCTTTGTTCAACCAGTTTGAGCCCCTCGCAGGCCTAGAGGGAGTTGATTGACTTCTGATTAAGCCAGGCTGTAACATCCAGTCCAAGAGTTCCAGAAGGGCTCCTGAGGGTACTTGTATATCTAAGGTCGGTGCAGACAATAATAGTGATTTGACACAGTGTAGGTGCAAGGAGGTGGTTAAGGTGCGACAGAAAGACGTAAATGGGGTGGATAGGCCCCCCCTGGATCCTCTGTTTAGTGACCCCCCAGACAGAGAAACACCGACTGTGGGTGGGAGGATAATAGGCCCTAATTTAGGCTCTCCTGAACCAAGTCAACTTACCCTTCAGGATTCTTTATTCAAAATTGCCTCATGGAATATCGCAGGGCTGAAGGGGAAATTAGATCTAGGAGAGTGGGCAGATTTTGTAGATGACTATGATATCTTGATTTTTCAAGAAAGCTGGGCTCCTGATCCCATTTTTCGTCTGGGGTATCTTAGCTTTTTCAAACCTGCCATCCGGGGAAAAAAAGGCACAGCATCCGGTGGCCTAACAATCTGGGTGAGGCAGTCCCTTAACTCTAGGCCCACTGAAGTGTCAGTACTCAACCCAGATATTCTTGGGATTAAGCTTAGTAAGGAAAATCACCAGGAAATTTTTATTCTTAACATATATGCTCGTGGCCTACCTGGAGGGCGGTGCCCGACAATTATTGGAGAATTAGACTTGCTCCTGAACTCCATTGGGAGGGACAAGTTTTTAGTCCTGGCTGGGGACTTAAACTGTACCTTTGAACCACTTTTGTGTGAGGGTGAGGACTTATATGCCGAAGAAGATGCGCTATGGAATGTTCCACATCTTGCCCTAAGCCCAATTAAGAAGGGGACGGAGGCAGCACTCCATTGGCTGGGACTGTGTCTTGAGTGGGGGTTGAGAGCGGCAAATGGCCGCTCTCACTCTGATAAAATGGGCCGGCCAACTTTTGATAATGGTACCAGTACAAGTCGCATTGACTATATTGTAATTAAAATTGTGTTTTAGTCACTACTTGATGATATGTCAATTCTTGCACGTCCCGAGAGTGACCACAACCCGCTGGTTTTAAGTTTCAAACTCGAAGATAACTCTGGGTGCAGTAGCCCTACCAAGTGTGCTACAGCTGAGGCCATCCTTTCCAATGACAGACGTAGGGTTCGTTGGAGTAGGATAATTGAAGACCCTGCTATTCTATTTTTTTGCAGAAACAATTTTTATTGGCATATTAGGTCAAATCAGTGCAATACAATGAGTAACGAGTGCAGTGACATCCAATGATACAGGAGAATAGTACTTTCCTTGACCAGATGCCGTTTATGATAACAGTCCCGTAACCGCCCCCTCCCCGGATCCCACCCCCCCCGGCCAGTGCGCCAACTTCGTCTCTCTAACCAGCTAATAAACAACAGTCAGTCACCTCCCCAAACTAGTTGGGGGGAGGAGTTAGGTAGTGCATACCAGCGGGGGACCCTAACCCCCAGGATCTCCGTCGTTACATGTTACAGTGGTGTACTGCACCGGGAATGGGGAACCTCTCAGCAGAGCTACCTTATGGTGTCGCCATCTCTCCATCCTCACTTTGGTCACCCTCAGGCAATTGGATCGCGGTCACTAGGGCCTCCCACGCTCTGGCCGATTCCAACCCCCTGTCACTATCTAATCGCCTGGCCTGTTGCAGCCGCAATGCGCTCTCTGCTTTCGCCCACCGCTCCAGAGTGGACCACCATCGCGAGTAACTGGGGCCCCGGCTAGACTTCCAATGCATGGTGATCTCCCGTTTGGCCAATATCAGCCCCAAGTCAAAAAATCTGCTGGTAATGCGATTGCGAGGGGTATGAGGGAACCACAACAGTAAGCAGACGCCCATATCCGCTTCAATGTGCCGATCCGTGACAGCATTCAGGCAGGCCACCACCGCCTCCCAGTAGTCCGTAAGCTTCACACAAGACCACAGCATGTGGGCAAAATCCGGGTCCTCCACACCACATCTAGGGCAGAGTGAGGATGCGCCCTCGAAATATCGCGAGATCTTAGCCGGCGTCAAGTATGCTCGGTGAAGGGAAAAGAACTGGACCAGCTGGAACCTGGCATTCCTAGTGCCCTTCCATGCCCGCCTCAGCAGCTGCGACCACGTCGTCTCGGAAATCGGTCGCCCGATATCCTCCTCCCACATGGCTCTCAGCCCATCCAGGGGCTGCAACGTTTCAGTCGACAGTCTCCGATAGAGTCAGGTGATGGCCTTGTGAGTGCCAGCCGCCATGACCACATACTGACAGCACGCAGATGTCGGCGGTTCAGAAAGGCCCTTCTTCCAATGACTCCGGATACCGGCCACCAGCGAGGCGTGCAACAGATAGTCCCCTCTCGGGAGGCCATAAGCATCGTGCAGCTCTTGGAACGAGAGCAGCGATCCCTCTTTGTACAAATCACCAAGCATTTGCAGGCCAAGGTCCTCCCAGGTCGCCAGCGCAGACCAGTCTCCCCCATGTGGAAAGGCAGTGCACATCCCTAGTGGGATCTCGGGGGCATACGGGCGAGCGACACCGGACCGCCTATGGCACCGCACCCAGCATTTTCTAATCGTCTGCTCCTCCCCTGTAAGTCGGGAAAGGTCCAACTTCTGGCCCAGAACTATAAAAGAAATAACGTGTCTCGGAAGGAGTCCACCTGCGGCCCCCTCCGGGCCTCGGAATTCTAAAGCCACTGCTTGGGTAAGCCACTGTAGCTGTGCTGCCAAATAGTACCATTCAAAATCAGGGGCTGCTAGTCCCCCGTCCGATCTGGAGCGCATCAACGTGGTCAGCGCCACACGCCTCCTGCCCGCTTCCCAAATGAACTCGGTAATTAAGGAGCGAAGTCTGGTAAAAACCGACGTCGGGATCCAGATCGGCAACGTGCGGAACAGATATAATAGACGGGGTAGTGCCACCATCTTTAATAACGCCACTCGCCCCGCGACCGATAACGGGAGCGTCCGCCAGAATCCCATGCAGCCACGCAGGCTCCGGATCGCTCTCTCAATGTTGCCCTCCAGGAGGTCCAACGGTGATCGGTATATGTGCGTGCCTAGATAAGGGAGGCATTGAAATTCCCATCGCAGCTCACCCTCCGGTTGGGAGTCGTCCGCTCCCGACACCAACGGGAAGAGGCAAGACTTCCCCCAATTGACCCTCAGTCCTGACAGTTGGCCAAAGTCCGACAGCAGCCGCCTAGCTCCGCACAGGGCAACATCCGTGTCAGCCAAGAACAGTAGGCAGTCGTCGGCATAGAGGGATATGTAGTGGGTGGCACCTCTCAGCTGAAGGCCCTCATATGCTTGGCCCATACGAGCGTGAGCAGCTAGGGGCTCTATGGCGAGCGCGAACAGGAGGGGGGACAGGGAGCATCCCTGCCGGGTCCCCCGTCCCACTCTGTACGGAGCAGAGATGGTAGCCCCCGTCCTGACTCGGGCTGTGGCCGCCGCATAAAGTAAGGCGGTCCATTTCACAAACCGCTCGCCCAACCCGAAGGCTTCCAGCACTCGAAGGAGAAACGGCCACTCAACACTGTCGAACGCCTTCTCAATGTCGGTCGACAGGACAGCGGCACCCGGCAAACCAGCAGCGTCGCCCCCCATAACCCGAAGGAGCCGGCGTACACAGGAGGCGGTAGTGCGCTGGGGAATAAAGCCTGCCTGGTCGGAATGTACCAGAGCGCGCATGTGGGCCAGTAGACGCGTCGCAAGAACCGTACTCAGGATCTTATAGTCCGTCGTAAGCATGGACAATGGACGGTAGGCCGAGCGTGAGCTAGCTTCGCCGCCCTGCTTCAGTAAGGGGATTACCAAGGCCTCTCGAGTACTTGCAGGTAGGACCCCGGTTTCCCAAGCCTCCCGGTAAACCGTCAGCAAGCGCGGTATCAATATATCTGCGTAGGCCGCATAAAATTCGATCGGTAGCCCATCTGTGCCAGGGGTCTTACGACGAGCCATGTGTTTAATGGCCGCACGAATTTCTCCCTCAGATATGTCCCCGCCCAAATGATCCGCATGTGCGGAGTCAAGCCGGGGAAGCCGCGCCGCCTGGAGAAACCCATCCAGTTCCTCCGGTACACAAGGCATCTCGCTCCTATACAGGCGCTCGTAGTATGTCAAAAATTGGCCATTGATCTCCGAATGGGTGTAAACCTCATTCCCCTCTGGAGTGGTCAGAGCCACAAGCGGGGTGCCGCGGGTCCCCGGTGCGGCCAGCCAGGCCAAGAGTGAGCCCACCTTGTCGCGCTCGGCATGAGCCCGAATCAGGAACTCTTTATGATCGAAGCAGCGCAGCCTCTCCGTCACAGTCGCCACTTCCTCCCGCGCCGCCGAAACCGCCGCACGAGCGTCAGGGGCCACGTGGTGACGCCGCTCCTCCTCGCGTAAACGAGCCTCGCTCCGCGTAACTTCCTGCAGAAGAGTCCTGCGGACTCCCGCAGTGGCCGAAATACAGACTCCTCGAACCACCGCCTTAAAGGCGTCCCGCTCTAATGCTCTACTGGAAGCAGTGTCCGCGTTAGCAGCAAAGTAGCCTTCTACCCCATTGCCCACCTCGGCCTTGAACACCGCATCCTCCAATGCCAGCGGGTTCAACCGCCAGGTCGGTATGGCTTGCCGTTGCCGCATCCACTGGACCACTACTAGGCATGGGTTATGGTCAGAAATTGTTTTAGCCAAGTATTCACTGTGGCGGACCAAGCTTTGAACATCCGGCGAGCACAGAATGCTGTCAAGGCGGACATGAAGCGCGTGTGGAGGGGAACAGAACGAAAAATCCTTCTCTGTCGGGTGTTGCGTCCGCCATGTATCAACCAGGCCCCAGCTACTCTGCCACTCTCCCCTACTCTTCGCTAGCCTGCGCGCTGCCACCTGCGCCAACGGAGGGTGAGATCTATCTAACTCCACATCTAGTACAGAATTAAAGTCCCCCCCCCATTAAGACCGTGTTGGCTAGAACTGTCGCCAGTTTCCCCGAAAGTCGTGCAAAAAAGGCAGGTTGTTCCGCATTCGGGGCGTAGACACTGCAAAGTGTCACGTCTCTCCCATCCAGGCGGCCCTGTACAGCTACAAACCTCCCCTCGGGGTCAAGCAGTGTCTGCAAAGGTTGGAAAGGGACCCCCGCCCGCACCCAAATCAAAACCCCCCTCGCAAAAGCTGAATAGACCGTGTAGAACAGCTGCCCCCGCCATCTGCGCTGTAAAGCCCGTCCCTCAGTCTGGTCAATATGCGCTTCCTGCAGAAAGGCTATTTGAATCCCCCTCCGAACAAGATAAGCATGCACCTTGTGGCGTCTCAGCATAGAGTTCAGTCCCCGCACATTCCAGGTCACACACTTTAGTTCAGGTAGGGTCCCCATTCATGGTAACAAATACAGTCCAGATGAAAGATAAAAGTCTAGGCACACTGACAACATCCCAAAACCAGCCCTGGAAAACCACCCAACAATCCCGCGTCCCACCCATCCCCAGAATAGGCCCCAAACAGTAGAGACCCATCCAAAAGTCAATATCCCAAGTAGAACAGTCTCCGGTAACTACCAGAGTCCCACAATAGGTGTGAGATAGGGAGGGTGGCCTGTCGCTACGTCCAACAGGCTGCAAGCTGCCCGTGTCACCTGGCCGGCCCTCCCCAAAGCACTCCAGATGTCCCACATCCCCACCCCTGCAGAAGTAGAAATCACCAACGGCAGAAGGCAGACCCTCCGCAACAACACATCTCTCCGCTCACCCAAGTCACATGCCTCCGCCCCAAACCCAGACAGGGGTCCAGTTGCCAATACAATACCAGCACGGCGGGTCCAGAGGATCATTCGTCCAATAAACCATCAGCAGTCCCAGGCGTGACATGAGGTGGCCCGGAACCACCAGCTCCTGATTCCTCCGATACCACTTCCTCGGAGCCCTCTCGAGAGCCCGTCTCCACCGCCGAAGTCGACGCCACCGCCTTGGAAATATTAGAGACCGCCTGAAGGGCCTCTTTGCGCTCCAGCTCGGTCTGCGAGACAGAAGGCGTCCCAGCTTTCGGTGGTCGCCTCCTGGGCCTCCTGGTCCGCTTGGGCCTCTGCGCCATCCTCCGCCGCTCCTCAGACGCTGGACGACCATCCGCCCCAGCCTTGTAGAGCTCCAACCAGTCCCAAACTTCCTCCGGGGAATTGTAGAAGGAGGATTTGCCATCCATCATGATCCGCAGGCGGGCAGGAAACAAAAGAGAGTAGCGGACCCCCTCCTCCCGTAGAGCCTTCTTGGCCGCCAGAAAGGTGGAGCGCTGCCGCTGCACCTCAAAAGAGTAGTCCGGGTATATGGAGACCTGAGTGTTGTCCACCCGGTATGGGCCAAGTGCCCTCGCCCTCCGCAGAATAAGGTCACGGTCTTTGTAGTGCAGCAGACGCGCCATCACTGATCGCGGTGGCCGGCCCTCAGCCGGAGGCCGAGCGGGCACCCGATGAGCGCGCTCCAAAGTGTAGAATGGGGTCAGACCCTCCGGAGCCACCACGTTGCGCAGCCAGGGCTCCAGGTAGCCCAGCATGTCCGCTCCTTCAATTTTTTCGGGCAGGCCGACCACGCGTATGTTGTTGCGGCGGTTGCGCCCCTCCGCATCCTCCGCCCTCTGTTCCAGTAGGTGCACCCTGTGTCGCAGCTCCCCCAGCGCAGTTTCAGTCGCCTTGGTCGCCGGTTCCAGTGCGTCCACTCGGATCTCCGCCTGCTTGACCCGGTCCGCTAGTTTACCGTGGTCTGCCCGCAGGAGCCCCAGGCTCGTGGATACCTGGCCGATGTTCTGTCGCAGTGCTTCCCTGGTATCGGCAATGGCCTGCAAAATCTGTTCCAGTTGGCCCTGTGGCAGGCCCGGTTTCGAGCTTATGTCCATGGTAGAGCCCTGACTGCTTGCCGCTCCCTCCTCAACATCTGCCGGGGGCTTTTGGCGTCTCCCCATGGTGATCGTTGGCCACAGGCGAAGGGTGTCCCCCAAAACTATGTCGTCGTGGGCGCAAGGCGCGTCCGTGAGCCCTCCGCCCTAGGGTCGCCTCCCGCGGCGCGCTCGCCACAACGCAAGGGGCTCCGGGCCCAGCACCCCACAGCAGGAAGTCCGCCAACCGGTAAGGCGTGTGTCCCCTTGACAGCGCGGGTCCCAGCCTCAGCCAGAGGGGGTCAGCACCGCTGTGCGCTAGTTCAACACTAGTCCCAGAGGGCTGGACCTCACTGTCCAGCCAGAGGTCTCCTCAGGGCAGCAGCGCCCACGGCGACAGCTCTCCGCAGAGTTCCCCAGGCCCTAGAAACCTCGGGGGGGGGGGGGGTCCCCGGTGCCGCCTCCTCAGGGCTCTTACCGCCAAAGTCCACGACGGTCAAACAGGGAAGCAGCTGGGCAGCCAGGCGCCTTCCGCCGGTCGTCGTCACCCAGAGGGGAGCCGGGCTCCTCTGCGTGTGGGCCAAAGAAGCCCCCGCCGTCACCTGTGCCGGCCTGGCTCCTCTGCACACGGGCTCCGCCAGCCGTCTGTGTCCCAACGCTCCCGCCGGGCAGTCCGCCCTCCGCCGCAGGGGCTCCGGTCGCGATGCCACCGACCCGCCCCTCGCGGCGGCCGGCAGCCGGGCAGCCCGCACCGCAGGTCGGCCACCCGCGCAGCCGAGGTCGGGGATGCGGCCGAGCACCCAGGCCGCTCAAAATGGCCGGCGCCGCACTGGTGATCTCAGGCCCAGCGCGTCCCCGAGCTGCCACTGGGACAGCGTCTCTGCTCCAGGGAGAGCCCGATATGTCACGGGCAGGGATGTGGTCAAGCCCAGACCAGCAGGGCCAGCGAAGGGGCTAAAGGACAGGATAATCGGGAAGGCCGTGACGGAGCTCGGAGCTCAGACGTCCATTCCCAGCAGCGGCCAAGCTGCGCCCCCCAAGACCCTGCTATTCTAGATAGGATTTCACATGAAGTCTCTTCCACCCGATGTGCTATTCAGGCTCTGGCTAATCCTCCAGGGTAATCCGATCAGTTAATAGAGCTCCATGAGCAGTTATTTGGTAATTTAAAAGTTCTCCTTACCAAAACCCCTAAATCCGGGCAGGTTTTGGTACCGCCACCAGGTAAAAAATGGTATAATAAATCATGCCGACAGGCTTATAGTTCCTTGATTAAAGCCATAAAATCCAGGGTGGTAGATGATATCAGAAAGGCAAGGCTCGTGTATAAGAATGCCCAAAGGGAAGCCAAACGAGCATGGGACGATAGTCGCTGGCAGGATCTATACGAAGCAAGTAGGTCCTCAAATCAGATTAAGTTTTGACAGGTTGTAAAATGGGGTGGGAACCTGGATTTGCAAACTCCGGCAAACCATGAACCTGCTGAGAATTGGGTTGAGTACTATGCACCCCAATTTAAGGGCCACGAGTCAGAACCTGTGTGGTTTGGTCATTTCTGCACCTATGCCCCCAAAGTCACGTTCGCCTCTAGTGTTTGTGAATAATGATGCAGAGGTTGCGCTGGGATTGGTCCAAGCCGGCAAAGCTCCGGGTATGGACTGTATCCCGGCTGACTTATTTAAATATGATCTGTTGAATTGGTTGCCATATATCACGACACTTGCTAATGCCATTGCAAAAGGGGCACAGATTCCGGTCTCTTGGAAAGGGGCTGAAATCTTACCCATTTTTAAAAAGGGGGATCGATCGGCCCCGGGCAATTATCCGATAAGCTTAATAGTTGCTATTCAGAAAGTTATCTCTAGAATGGTATTGGCTAAAATACAGACTTGGATTGATAATGAGAACATTTTATCCCCTATGCAAGCTGGCTTTAGATCAAGCATCAGCACTATTGACCAGGTGCTCAGATTTATCCTGATATATTGGAAGGTGGTGTTTTTGGGTGGAGGAACTATATACGCAGCGTTTGTGGACCTTAGGTCCGCTTTCGACCTCGTCCCAAGAGATAAACTATGAGCTGCCTTGGAAAAAATGGGAATGCCCCGAGAACTGTTGGAACTAGTAATAAGATTACATGAGGATAATTTCGCACGGGTAAGATGGGGTAGACAGGGGCAGGTAACCGAGCGATTTTCAGTTAATCGCGGTGTCCGACAAGGGTGTGTTCTCGCCCCGACTTTGTTCCTGCTATTTATAAATCAAGTAGTGCAGCATTTTGCAGACTCATCCACTGATGCCCCTGTCTTGGGTGGTACAAAGTTTCTCCTTCTTATCCTTGCCTTGCAGATGACACCCTTATCCTCTCTAAGGGCCATATGTATCATCAAACTATTTTGCATTTCCTAAATAGCGAATTTTAAGGAATCGCTATTTAGGAAATGCAAAACGGTATGTATGCACAAAATCGCTTTTCAATAGCAATTCCTTAGCATTCCTAATTTGCGATTAGCAAATTGCTAATCGCAAATTACCCATTCATTTCCATGGGCCAGGAGACCCATAGGAATGAAAGTGCAATTTGTGATTAGCAATTTGCTAATCGCAAATTAGGAATTTTTTCAAGGGTGCAGGGGTGTCTCAAGAACACCCTGCTGCACCCCTGAAAAAGACATTTTGGGGGCATATGGCGCACATACATGCCCTAAGGGCATGTATGGGTGTCATATGGCACCTGTGTTTTTTTGTAAAAAAGCTTTTTGAAAAGAATTCGCAACTTACCACCAACTAGAAGTTGGTGGTAATTTGCAAATCCTTAATGGCAATTTTTGAATATTTTTTGTTTGATACATTGCATTTAAGGAATCGCAAAATTTGCGATTCCTTAAGTGCAATCGCAAAATAAGGAATAGCAAATTTTGCAATTCCTTATTTTGCATCAAACATGTTTTATACATACCATTTATCTAATTAGCATTCGCAAAGGCCGAAATTCGCAGAATTTCGGCCTTTGCGAATGGTAATTAGCTTGATACATATGGCCCCATAACACAAAAGGGACTCCAAACTGCGATAAATAAGTTTGAGGTTTTCTGTAAACTTAATGACTTACAGGTGAATGTGAGTAAAACGAAATTCATGGTTCTAACTAAAAATAGGCTGTTGAAGAGTCATGTTAGCATGAATGGCACGGAATTAGAGCAAGTGGAAGTAATGACCTATCTTGGGGTAGTTTTAGAATATAGGTTAAAATGGAAACCTCAACTTGATGCACTCTGTCTAAAATTGGCTCGACTAACAGGGTGCTTAATTAAGGAGCAAAGAACCTCACAAACCAAAAGGATAGCGCCGGCATTAAAAATATATGATGCAAAAATAAATTCTGCAATTATGTATGGTGCAGACCTATGGGGCTTTTCAGACCTTTCCCAGTTGGTCAGGATTCAAAATAATTTTTTACGAAATTTGGTTGGTCTTCCACAATCTACTCCTATGAAACCCTTATTGCTTGATATGGGCTGCCGCTTTATTGTTGATGTAGCGCGGTATAGGATGATAGCACTGTGACGGCGAATATGGATAACACCGGAAACTGGTTCTCTTTGCTAACGAAATTTCAGATGTAAGATCAATTGTGGGATCAGGTAATCTTCCCTGGCTTAGAGAAATGAAGCTTATGTTGGGAAATATGGGTCTTAGTCTGCTGTGGATGGACCCTGGAAATAATGCCTTTCCTTCAAAGGGTGAATTTAAAGCACTATACTGGGCGTCTATAAGATATCAAATTGTTGCCCAGACAGAGTCCATCTCATTGATTGGCAGGTTCTTGGTCCATAAGCTTGACCCCCCTATTGGAGGAGTACTGGGACGTCATTACTAGTAGCAATGATAGAAAGCTCTATCACCAGCTCAGAGTTGGGACGTTACCTGTGAGGACCTTTACAAATAAGTGGCGTGAACAGTCTTCCGAGTATTGCCCTTGGTGTTGGGATCAAACGGAATCAATAGGTCATATCTTCTTTGCCTGCCCCGCTTACCTAGCCCCCCGGAGAAAATGGTTAAAACCAATCTGTTCTAAATTGAGAACGCGGGTGGGTGCGGAGGCGCTATGGCTTTTAAGAACTAAGGGCCATATGTATCATCATACCGTTTAGCGATTCCTAAATAGCGATTTTTAAGGAATCGCTATTTAGAAATCACAAAACGGTATGTATGTAGGAAATCGCTTCTTTTTAGCGATTCCTTATCATTCCTAAATTGCGATTAGCAAATTGCTAATCGCAATTTTCCCATTCATTTCTATGGTCCAGGAGGCCCATAGGAATGAAGGGGATAGAAGAACACCCTGCTGCACCCCTGAAAAAGACATGTGTGGGCATATGGCGCACATACATGCCCTAAGGGCATGTATGAGCATCATATGGCACCTTTGGAATTTAAATAAATTGCTTTTTTTAAAGAATTCGCAACTTACCACCAACTAGAAGTTGGTGGTAATCTGCGAATCCTTATTGGCAGTTTTGCATAAATATTTCTATGATACATTGCATTTAAGGAATCGCAAATTTTGCGATTCCTTAAGTGCAATTGCAAAATAAGGAATAGCAAAATGTGCGATTCCTTATTTTGCTGCGAAAAGGTTTCATACATACCATTTAGCTAATTAGCATTCGCAAATGCTAATTAGCTTGATACATATGGCCCTAACACAGCTGAGATTGTGACCATAGCAGTAGCAAAGTTTCTGGGCTGGGCTTGGATTATCAGAGCTAGGCACCCATATGTGAGTTGATTAACTGACAGTCTTATTCTTAACACAGTCGTACGTCTGTAATTGTAAATTTAATAATGTTTTACGTGGTTGTATAATATGTCCAACCCCTTATACAGTGACTAGCAGCCCATCCCGACCTTGTCCGGGAGCAATCAGGCTTCCCCGACCCCCGCCCGCCCCGACATTGTGCAGCAGCCCGGCCCCCCGCCCGCCCCGACATTGTCAAGCAGCCCGGGCCCCCGCCCGCCCCGTCCCCCCCTTGCCCCGTCCCCCGCCTGCCCCAACCCCCGCCTGCCCCGACCCCCGCCTGCCCGTAGCCTTACCTCAGCCGCCGCTCCTCCCCCGCGCTCCTCATTTCACGGCTCCGCCGCTCCTCGCCGCTTACCGCTCCTCCCGCCTGTCCGCCGGTCCTCACCGCCAATCCGCCGTTTGTCACTGCTCGTCCCCCGCGCCATGTCCGCCGCTCCTTCTCGCGTTCCTGGACGCCGCTCCTCCCCGCGCTCCTGACGTCAGCACGCAGGTCGCGGACGGCGCTTTTCGAAGGGACTACTTTTTTTTTTTAATGTTAATTTTTTAAATAACGCATATTTTTATACTTTATATAGCCTATGTCCATCTGCACACCCTGACGATTACAATGATGTATCGGGTGTGTGGATTGGCGCTGTGGTTCCCGAGTTTACCCGCCTCAAAGGTGCAAAGTTCTTCCTTTATAATAGTAGTATAGATTATTTGTGTGCTGAAACCAATTGTTGCACTCTAGGTTATACCAATCTAGTTTTAATGTTTTTATCTGGGGTATTTAGCCTATTAATATTGTCAAGAGTACTGTGTTTTATGTATATTTTTCATATATGATGTCTTTTATGATGAAATATTTCGAATAAAGACGTATGAACTGAACAGTAACCACTAACGTGGGTACCAAAGCAGATTGCTGCTCAATGTAAAGAGCTTCAACACCTCATCAGGGGTAGTAAGCGCTATAGAAAGGCAATAACAATACAATGCAATAGCTTAATTTATGGTGAGAGCATGCAACTAGCTTGTTGTATATCTGATATTAAAAAGTTTATTTAGTGACTGGTGTGCATTGTCGATAAAAAATGCCAAATGTTGAAATGCAGTTTCTCACAACTCACAGGCCCAAAGAGGAACCTAAATCCGGAGAGAGGAAGGAACTGGAGACGAAAGAGGCCACGCATTCACAAACAACAGAGGATAACACAGGAAGGAAGGAATTAAAAATGTGCACTAACCAAAAGTAATATCCATACTGCACACAGGTGCAGTGATGCTCCACACAATCACTATCCTGTTGGTCCACAAACTGGAAATTGGGCAAAGGAATAAACACAGTGCTGTATAATCAGCACTTACCCAATACGTCCACACAGAGAGCAATCAGAGAGTCATGGCAAGAACAACGGGAAGGGACATATGAAAATCGTATGCTTCCTTTCAAACCTGAAACCTGATGCTTCTAACCTATTACCTAGAAGTTAGATGAGCGAGAACAAAAACTTTGAGGAAGGAACCATGGAGATCGGTAATCCCCTATGCCTACACCTGCTGAGGGAAAACAGTGGTGTAAAAGTATACCATTCGTCAAAAGTAGGCTGTTCTGTCTTTTGCCGGCCAGCCAGAGCCCTTTGATTCACACCGCAGCTGATGTGACTCATCTACATTGCTGCTCTAAGAATCATCTGACTCATGCTTCTACAATCCAACCCATGGTGGTTCAACATTGATGCAGTTCTTCATCTTTGACAAGAATCCAACCCCTGGTGGATCGATCAATTGAAGCACTCATCAGCCCTTTGATTGTTATCCTCACTGGCTGTCCCCCTTGTCCTTAAGAAAACCCGCTGTGACTCCTCTTGATTCACGCACCTTTTGGGTCGAAACATCGACGTGCCTATACAATCCATTCCTTACTCTCTCCACGCCATGTGAAAAGCAGAACAGTGTATGGATTGGAGATTCAAGTGTATAGAGATTGATGTTTACTGAATGAACATTTTAGATACGTTTTGTACAGCACTGTATATATTTTATTAACCTAAAGCACTTTGTCACTTCTAGATCACCTTATCACAGATTAGTTTATTTTGTGTCATTTTCCAATACCATTTGTTTTCTGTGACAGCCTGACTACGTTACATTGAGAGCAAATTGTAAAAAAAAAATGAATTAAGTTGCTAATACAATTCCTCTTGATTACATCAATCTAGGTGTGTTCTCCTTTCATGTATACATGTTTATGATAAAGTTGAAGTAAGTATTCCACTCCAGACAGAACCTACTTTACCTTAGTATTCAGATACCCAGGTTCTAAGTGTCAGTAGGTAACCCCATTATACTTGATGTACCTAACCTATTACCTAGCAGTTAGGCGAGCGAGTACAAAAACTTTGAGGAAGGAGCCCTGGGGATCAGTAATCCTCAACGCCTACACCTGCTGAGGGAAATTAGCGGTGTAAAATGATAGCTTTCGTCAAAAGTAGGCAAGGGAAAAAGGGTAATCAACGTACCATTCTTTGGCTTCTGCTGAAATTTTCTGAAACAATCAGCTGAAATGTTACTCAGGGCCTAATTTAGAGTCTGGAGGTCTTCCGACCGCCAGACTTACAGTGGCGCAGCAGTGGCCGTCCACAGTCCGCTGTATTACGACTCCTAAAGTGGCAGTGGACCATCGGCTGTGCCAGGGAACAATGTGTTCCCTGGCGGTGGCGCAGGAGCGCCACAATGCAATATGCTGAATGGGGACTGGCGCAGTCCCGCTCAGCATATCGCGAGTTCCTGGCCCACCAGCCTTTTCAGAGCGGAGCCCTGCCATGAAAAGGCTGACAGTTCAGGAACAAAGGGGGCCCTATAGGGCCCCTGTGCCCCCCCTGCCGTGGGGATACATTCAGGGAGGCACAAATTGTGCCCCTCTGTCTGTACCTCCACAAAGTTCCAACACTGCATGGACATCCACGTCCCCGCCTTGCTGACATTTTTGTTGCTGTTCCTATTGCGGGCATGTTTTCCAGGCTTTGCCATGGGAACAGTAAAGGACCACCAGCCATAGTAAGAGATAGACATTTTTGACTTGTAATACGGTCAGTGATGCTTGCGCATCTTTGGCGCAGCGGAGGCGGCATTGCGCTGTATCTGCTGCACCAAAGTCGTGATCAGGCCCTTAGAAACTGAAGCCAGAGAAAGACATATACATTGGCCATATTGTAAAATATTTCAAAAGGCAGGCAAGTAAAACGACTCTGGAAAAATCTTAAGAATGGGAGAACATTTTACTGGGTTAAAAACTATAAGACCAAACGAAACATGGTACCTTAGAGATGTTTAATTCACCTACTGCAGAATGCAAAGGTTTATGAAAACCCCGGTCAATTCTGGAATTCACTCTGTCCATCCAGTGTAGGTATCATGTTTCTTGTACTCCTGAAAAGAAAAACCAAACAGCAAAGAGAGCACACAAAACACCAGCTCCACAAGTGTAATAAAGAAATCTCAGAGCCCTGGTACGAACACATTCTGGGCCTACGTAAAGAATGGAGCGTTTCTACACAATTACATTGTGCTGTTTACAGTGCATGTAATAACTAGATAACAGCACTACTTACGAACAGGATATTTATGTCCTTCAGAGGAAAATCCTTGGCTTGAAATCCAAAGAAGTGGTCATATGTCCAGCACAACTAAACAATTCAGCCTGGGAGCATCACAGCCATGAGAGGTTTGTAAAATGTCTTTGATTCACTGGTTCACGAATCAAGGGTCCATGTTTGTGAACCATGTTCCATTCTCTGAGGGCTTTTTATGGCGATTCTGGTCATTTTCCACCCATTTGGGTGAGCTCTCCATCACCCTGGGGTGAAGCTGAGACCAGCTTGGCCTAAATGGGCTCTCCTAAAGAGTTTCTTCAGTGTATGGTTCCTAAATCATGGTTCCTGGTTTGTGAAAAATATAACTGAATGGAGAGGAAAATGCAATTCTTTCTCTAGTCTTGATCAAGGATTTATGTTCTGTGCATTCCCTGCCCCGTGAGTTCACAAACTCTACGTCATCTCGACAAATCAAATTCAAACATTTTTCTAAACCCAAATTTGTGAACCAGGTTGTAAACTAAACATGCTTAATTTAGCAGAATCAGATCTTTTTATTTATTTAATGGCTCAAACTGCATTGATTTAGACTAACCACAAAGGGACCAAGTGATGGGACCAAGTAAAACATAAACACGCTTCCAAAATAGATTCCTACTATTAACTTGTGACCATCCTCCCATGTCTGGTCTTGATTTGCAACAAAAAGATGAATATGGCGAATCAAGTGCAATATGGCAAAACAAATGTCTGCCAAATTAGCTGCAGATTCGTCAAATTTAAAGTAAAAGGGCATTTTTATAAACTAAGACTATCATCCATAAATTCATTGGAGCAATTGCTCATCCTAATATATATTTTATATTTATGGTCCAAAATTCTATCATGGGTCCTGGTGACAACATAAACATAAACCAAAATACCTAAGGCTGTTGACCTAAAATGGAAATTTAGCTCTGTCAGCACTCAATGGCTGTCTAGCATATTATATTGAGTATGGTGTTCATAAAAATGAAATGGGCAAATTCTGGAAAACTCTTTTGAAGCTTACTAACACCTGTTACCCAGACCCCTACTGCAGTTACTTCTGGAGGCTCTGTCTGTTAAAGGCGAAACCCTGAGATACACGAGAGCACCATGGGCTCACAGGCTCTCATTTCGAGTGGTGGCGAAGTACTGGTCGTCAGTTTGGCATCCGAATAAAATCTGATACTGCAGTTTTTACTTTTTTCCTCCTGCAAAATCATAATATGACTTTCCAGAAAACCAAAAGATTCAAACAATAACAAAAAAAAAAGACACAATTGAGAAGGGCCGTCCAAAATGCCACAGTACCATATAGGACCCAGCCAAGATTTTTTAGCCATGTTATAAAGAAAGCTAGGAGAAAGTCCTAATGGCTTCTACGTACGTATCCATAGTTATCAACAAATGATACCTAGTACCACTCATTCCACCTCTTCAATGTTCTCCAACTTCTCCGACAAACTTTTAACACTGTATACATTTTTAGGTCTCGTGACCTATCAATGCGCATGCGCATTGAGAGAAGCGAGACTATAGGGCTTTAAACAAAGCTTACCTAACTGTGGCGATTTGCTGCTGTGCCCCTGGCTTTTAGGTCAATGCGCTTGCACATCACCAAATCGCCATCTGTTCCCTCAGCCGCATTCCTCCCACACCTTTTGAAGTGAAGCTTAGCTTCACTTCAAAGGCCCCGGCTGCTTCACACCCTCATGCCGCTCTCCCCGCTCCGCCCCCTCCCCTGCCCGCCGTGTGCATTTCTCCTCCCCCCCACCCCACAGCAATGCCCTCCGTCTTGTTTCCTTTCTTGTTTCTCTGGGAACTTTGCACTCCGATGACGCTGAATGGAGTGTGTTTACATGCTCAAGGCAGGCTGGGCTCACCGGTGGTCCTACACACAGCAGCAGCTGGCTTTTGTGTGTGCCTCTAGCAGTCTCTTTTCTTTGCCTATTGCTAACCTTACTTTCTTATCCAGAAAGCCAATCTTTTTGGTTGCAAACGGTTCTGTGCCACAAATAAGGTTACCAGCCGTTCATTTGTGCCGATCACCATCTCTCTTACTCCTGATATTTTCTACTACAGATAGTTATCGGGCATGGAGATTAGCCTATTTATTTTTACATATTGGCACACGAAAACTACAACTCCCAGAAGACACTTGTTTGTTAAATCAAAGCTCAGTTCTACAAACCTGGTGTTCAGTGCACATACATGCAAAACCTGGCAACTTTGCAGTAAGCCACCAAAATCTCAGAGCCACGGCAATTCAAGCTCCGTGCATGCATGCAGACTGAGGAGGGTGCAGGGCCTGTACTTTGCTCCCACCTGCAGCCCGAGGTATCTTCTCACGTGCTGCTTAAACTCTGTCTTTTTCTGCAGTACAAGCAATGTGCCCACCACAGGCTGCGTCCAGTAGCAGAGGTCGTTACCAGTTAGCAAAGGACTTCCTGATCAGTGATTGTCAGCAAAGCCCAAAGCTATAATGCAGGGCCCTGGATGCTTTTTGAAATGGGATTTCTCCGTCGTCAAGATGCGCATTGTCTGCTTCAGCCACCTTACACCTGCTGCCAGGGTGGTGTACTGGAGCTCGAAGCCATCTCCTCTGCGTTCGGCCCCGTTCTGATTACCTCTGAGTCCTCCACATCACCTGTTCTTTCACTTTCGCTTTCTCGTTATATGCCCATATACATCTCCCATCACACTCACCCTCACTCACCCTCACCCTCACTCACCCTCACTCACCCTCACCCTCACCCTCGCTCACCCTCACCCTCACCTTCACTCACCCGCACCCTCACCCTCACCCTCACTCACCCTCACCCTCACCCACCCTCACCCTCACTCACCCTCAACCTCTCACCCTCACTCACCCTCAACCCCTCACCCTCACTCACCCTCACTCACCCTCACCCTCACTCACCCTCAACCCCTCACCCTCACCCTCACTCACCCTCATTCACCCTCACCCTCACTCACCCTCACCCTCACTCACCCTCATTCACCCTCACTCACCCTCACTCACCCTCACCCTCACTCACCCTCAACCCCTCACCCTCACTCACCCTCAACCCCTCACCCTTACTCACCCTCACTCACCCTCACCCTCACTCACCCTCACCCTCACTCACCCTCACTCACCCTCACCCTCATCCTCACTCACCCTCACCCTCACTCACCCTCACCCTCACTCACCCTCACCCTCACCCTCACCCTCAACCCCTCACCCTCACTCACCCTCACCCTCACTCACCCTCAAACCCTCACCCTCACTCACCCTCACCCTCACTCACCCTCACCCTCACTCACCCTCAACCCCTCACCCTCACTCACCCTCAACCCCTCACCCTCACCCTCACTCACCCTCAACCCCTCACCCTCAACCCCTCACTCACCCTCACTCTCACTCTCACTCTCACTCACCCTCACTCACCCTCAACCCCTCACCCTCACCCTCACTCATCCTCACTCACCCTCACCCTCACTCACCCTCAACCCCTCACCCTCACTCACCCTCAGCCTCACCCTCCCTCAACCCCTCACCCTCACTCACCCTCACCCTCACTCCCCCTCAACCCCTCACCCTCACTCCCCCTCCCCCTCACTCACCCTCACCCTCACTCACCCTCACCCTCACTCACCCTCAACCCCTCACTCACCCCCTCACCCTCACCCTCACTCACCCTCAACCCCTCACCCTCACTCACCCTCAACCCCTCACCCTCACTCACCCTCACCCTCACTCACCCTCAACCCCTCACCCTCACTCACCCTCACTCACCCTCACCCACCCTCACCCTCATCCTCACTCACCCTCACCCTCACTCACCCTCACTCACCCTCACTCACCCTCACCCTCACTCACCCTCACTCACCCTCACCCTCACTCACCCTCAACCCCTCACCCTCACTCACCCTCACCCTCACTCACCCTCACCCTCACTCACCCTCAACCCCTCTCCCTCACTCACCCTCAACCCCTCACCCTCACCCTCACCCTCACCCTCACTCACCCTCAACCCCTCACCCTCAACCCCTCACTCACCCTCACCCTCACTCACCCTCACCCTCACTCACCCTCAACCCCTCACCCTTACCCTCACTCACCCTCACCCTCACTCACCCTCACCCTCACTCACCCTCACTCACCCTCACCCTCACTCACCCTCAACCCCTCACCCTCACTCACCCTCAACCCCTCACCCTTACTCACCCTCACTCACCCTCACCCTCACTCACCCTCACTCACCCTCACTCACCCTCACCCTCACTCACCCTCACTCACCCTCACTCACCCTCACCCTCACTCACCCTCACCCTCACTCACCCTCACCCTCAACCCCTCACCCTCACTCACCCTCACCCTCACTCACCCTCAAACCCTCACCCTCACTCACCCTCACCCTCACTCACCCTCAACCCCTCACCCTCACTCACCCTAAACCCCTCACCCTCACCCTCACCCTCACTCACCCTCAACCCCTCACCCTCAACCCCTCACTCACCCTCACTCACCCTCAACCCCTCACCCTCACCCTCACTCACCCTCACTCACCCTCACTCACCCTCAACCCCTCACCCTCACCCTCACTCACCCTCACCCTCCCTCAACCCCTCACCCTCACTCACCCTCACCCTCACTCACCCTCAACCCCTCACCCTCACTCACCCTCACTCACCCTCACCCTCACTCACCCTCACCCTCACTCACCCTCAACCCCTCACCCTCAACCCCTCACCCTCACTCACCCTCACCCACCCTCAACCCCTCACCCTCACTCACCCTCAACCCCTCACCCTCACTCACCCTCACCCTCACTCACCCTCAACCCCTCACCCTCACTCACCCTCACTCACCCTCACCCTCACTCACCCTCACCCTCACCCTCACTCACCCTCACCCTCACTCACCCTCACCCTCACTCACCCTCACTCACCCTCACTCACCCTCACTCACCCTCACCCTCACTCACCCTCACCCTCACCCTCACTCACCTTCAACCCCTCACCCTCACTCACCCTCACTCACCCTCACCCTCACTCACCCTCAACCCCTCACCCTCACTCACCCTCACCCTCACCCTCACTCACCCTCAACCCCTCACCCCCTCACTCACCCTCACTCTCACTCACCCTCACTCACCCTCAACCCCTCACCCTCACCCTCACTCACCCTCACCCTCACTCACCCTCACCCTCACTCACCCTCAACCCCTCACCCTCACCCTCACTCACCCTCACCCTCACTCACCCTCAACCCCTCACCCTCACTCACCCTTACCCTCACTCACCCTCAACCCCTCACCCTCACTCACCCTCAACCCCTCACCCTCACCCTCACTCACCCTCACCCTCACTCACCCTCAACCCCTCACCCTCAACCCCTCACCCTCACTCACCCTCACCCTCACTCACCCTCACCCTAACTCACCCTCACCCTCACTCACCCTCACCCTCACTCACCCTCAACCCCTCACCCTCACTCACCCTCACCCTCACTCACCCTCACCCTCACTCACCCTCACCCTCACTCACCCTCAACCCCTCACCCTCACTCACCCTCAACCCCTCACCCTCAACCCCTCACCCTCACTCACCCTCACCCTCACTCACCCTCACCCTCACTCACCCTCACCCTCACTCACCCTCACCCTCACCCTCACTCACCCTCAACCCCTCACCCTCACTCACCCTCACCCTCACTCACCCTCACCCTCACTCACCCTCAACCCCTCACCCTCACTCACCCTCAACCCCTCACCCTCAACCCCTCACCCTCACTCACCCTCACCCTCACTCACCCTCACCCTCACCCTCACCCTCACTCACCCTCACCCTCACTCACCCTCACTCACCCTCACCCTCACTCACCCTCAACTCCTCACCCTCACTCACCCTCACTCACCCTCACCCTCACTCACCCTCACCCTCACCCTCACTCACCCTCACTCACCCTCACCCTCACTCACCCTCACCCTCACTCACCCTCACTCACCCTCACCCTCACTCACCCTCACCCTCACCCTCACTCACCCTCAACCCCTCACCCTCACTCACCCTCACCCTCACTCACCCTCACCCTCACTCACCCTCAACCCCTCACCCTCACTCACCCTCAACCCCTCACCCTCAACCCCTCACCCTCACTCACCCTCACCCACCCTCACCCTCACCCTCACCCTCACTCACCCTCACCCTCACTCACCCTCACCCTCACTCACCCTTAACTCCTCACCCTCACTCACCCTCACCTCACTCACCCTCACCTCACCCTCACCCTCACTCACCCTCTCACTCACCCTCACTCACCCTCACCCTCACTCACCCTCACCCTCACTCACCCTCACTCACCCTCACCCCCACTCACCCTCACCCTCACCCACCCTCACCCTCACTCACCCTCACCCTCACTCACCCTCACCCTCACCCTCACCCACCCTCAACCCCTCACCCTCACTCACCCTCACTCACCCTCACCCTCACTCACCCTCAACCCCTCACCCTCACTCACCCTCAACCCCTCACCCTCACCCTCACCCTCACTCACCCTCAACCCCTCACCCTCACCCTCACCCTCACTCACCCTCACCCTCACTCACCCTCAACCCCTCACCCTCACTCACCCTCAACCCCTCACCCTCACCCTCACTCACCCTCAACCCCTCACCCTCAACCCCTCACCCTCACTCACCCTCACCCTCACCCTCACTCACCCTCAACCCCTCACCCTCACTCACCCTCAACCCCTCACCCTCACCCTCCCTCACCCTCAACCCCTCACCCTCACTCACCCTCAACCCCTCACCCTCACTCACCCTCACTCACCCTCAACCCCTCACCCTCACTCACCCTCAACCCCTCACCCTCACCCTCACTCACCCTCACCCTCACTCACCCTCAACCCCTCACCCTCACTCACCCTCACCCTCACTCACCCTCACCCTCACTCACCCTCACTCACCCTCACCCTCACTCACCCTCAACCCCTCACCCTCACTCACCCTCACCCTCACTCACCCTCAACCCCTCACCCTCACTCACCCTCAACCCCTCACCCTCACTCACCCTCAACCCCTCACCCTCAACCCCTCACTCACCCTCACCCTCACTCACCCTCAACCCCTCACCCTCACCCTCACTCACCCTCACCCTCACTCACCCTCACTCACCCTCAACCCCTCACCCTCACCCTCACTCACCCTCACCCTCACTCACCCTCAACCCCTCACCCTCACTCACCCTCACCCTCACCCTCACTCACCCTCACTCACCCTCAACCCCTCACCCTCACTCACCCTCACCCTCACTCACCCCCTCACCCTCAACCCCTCACCCTCAACCCCTCACCCTCACTCACCCTCACCCTCACTCACCCTCAACCCCTCACCCTCACTCACCCTCAACCCCTCACCCTCACTCACCCTCAACCCCTCACCCTCAACCCCTCACCCTCACCCTCACTCACCCTCACAACACATATTGTGTTACAATAGGTGTCACATTTGCGAAAGATAAAACTATTGGCATTGTAAATAACAAAGCTATTAATTTCGCTATTTTCAAAACAAGCACATAAATAAAAAATGTGTCCTTTACAATACCAATAGCTCAAACTTTCCTAATGCGAGACCTATTGCATTGCTGTGCTTCTCTCCCCTGCTGCACTCTCCTGCTCTCTAGAGATGTGGCCTAACGACCAGAGCTGCCATCTAAGTCACGTAAATACAAAACATGTTGCATTCCAAATGCTATAGGTGTCACATTCGCGAAAGTTATAACTATTGGCATTGTAAATGACAAAGCCATCAATTTAGCAATTTTAAAAACCAACAAATAAATAAAATATGTCATTTACAAGACCAATAACTCCAACTTTTCTAATGCGAGACCTATTGCATTTCCAATGCTTGTTTACAATAGACATTCACCAGTCATTCTCTTCTCTAGGTATGTAGATCAGGAAAAATGTTGTTGCCCCACTGCTTGGCAATTTGGCTTCTTGACACCATTTGTCCCATATTGCACAATATCCTATTGTACGAAGTCAACCTCACCTCTACAGTCATGCTCAGTATGCCATCTTCGGATATGACTAAACTTACTACCCCAATACTCTCAGTAGTTTTGCATGTACATACGCCCAGAAGATCATATAGTCGATCAACCTCAAATTGAAAACCATCACAATTATTCATTTTCCTGCTTCAAATAAGGGATAATGTATAAGGTCAGGCTTGTTGCACTCAAATTCTCTATAGTTCCCACTTTCCTACAAGTTTTTGCAAATTTTACAAGGTTTTTTTTCTGGCAAAATAATTCTCACTTCTCAGGCCATAGCAATGAGGCTCAATCCTTACTTTGGCCCAATGCTGCTATTTTCCCTTTAATAAGAATGTGGATTGTATTAAGGGTACAGTTGCTTCCCATTGTCTTAAGGAGTTAACGACAAGCTCAGAATGTTGGTCTCACAAAAACAGAAGAGAGCTATATACATAATTTGTTAAATACCATGATTACCCATAAACTAAATTTCAGCTTCAAAAGATATGTACTGAAAACAATACAAAGGTTCATATTTTTTAATTAGCTAAGATACAGTTATTTGATTAAGAAATTTCGTATATAAGGACAAAAGCACCTCATAAATGCTTTAGGAATTGAAAGAGAGTTTGTACAATGAAGGCATCTTTATATACGTTTCCTCAATTATTGTTTTCTTTGGTATTTTAGAGGATATGAATGGTTACTGGCACAAGCTTATTAATGATAAAGTGATCTGTGGATGTGGGCTACAAACTTAGGGGCTAATTACAATTGCAAAAGGACCGCCACCGCCAGTCATGCGGTGGTGGTCCTTCCGCTATCGGACCTCGATTTCCCCGCACCACATTACGATGGTGTGGTGAATCATGTTCAGACCGCAGCAGACGCAAAGACTGTCCGCCACAGAACTGCAACAGGCAATCATTGCGATTGCCTGGTGGAGCGGTCTGCACCCACAAAATGGTGGCGGTGCCTAGCAGGCACCGTCTGGCAAATAATGATGATGTCTCCAGCCAGCCTTTCCGTGGCGGGTATACCGCCATTGAAAGGCTGGTGGAGATTGGTTTTGGGGGCCCGTTGCGGGCCCCCCTGTGTTGGGGGAGGTGTGGGTGCACTGGGGGTGTACCCATGGTACCCTCCTACATCTCACTGCTGCACCAAGTGGCAAGCACCGTGCGGTGCCTGCCACTTAGTGCAGTGAAATGCACAACATGCTATTTTAACATCTCGTCGGGTGCTGCTGTCAGCAGCACCCGCTGCAATGTTAAAATGCAAAATGCAACCGCCATGGTGGTGGTCGCATCCTGATTTGGTGTGCGGAACCTCCGCATGTATTGTGGACGGACCCGTTCACCAACACGATAGCGGACGGACTCCAGTCCGTCCGCCATCGTAATCCGCCCCTAAGTTGTGATACATGCAGATGAAGGAAAATATTGGAGGCTATGGTTTTCCTTTGCAAGTTGACAACTCCTGCA
The DNA here is from genome assembly GCF_964261635.1 of Lissotriton helveticus. Lineage (NCBI taxonomy): Eukaryota > Metazoa > Chordata > Amphibia > Caudata > Salamandridae > Lissotriton > Lissotriton helveticus. Next base: position 1,350,755,838 of record NC_136059.1, on the reverse strand, counting down.
GTGACAATTGCAGTTACTTTGTGTACTGCAACGAAGCAGCATGAATTTTTAAGGAGGTTAGACTTGTAAACCCTATGTAATTTTGTAAATTTGTATCTTTTTAATTGTCAAATTGATTGAAAGACAGACAAAGAAGGGAATTCCAATATACAAATAGATAAGTTATAGAAAATACTTAAATCAAAAGGCTAAACAATCGTACACTAAGTTATCAAAAAGGAAACGGACACTAGTTACACCTTATGGCCATTGGCATAAGGAATACAGGTCAGAGTAGCCTCAAAAAACTCTAAGTAATGGTTTGGAAAAGGTGCGGTATATCTGATTCATCCGCCCCACATTAGAGTTGTGGCAGTTATCATAGGCTACTCCGAAGTAGTGAATTTGCCGGCCTCACCCGAGGCGCCTCTGGTCTAGGGTGCAGTGTCCAGAGAATTCAAAGTGAGATAAGGGAAGTGTAAAGAAAACTGTGCAAAAAAGGAAAAAATAGTTAAAAATGGCAAACGACCCAGAAGTTCTTTAATGAGGGTTAGTTTATACCACATTAAAAAATGGTGATACGATTTTTAGACCGAGTTATTGGGTCCAATAGTATAATTAATAAGGTACGTCGACATGTTTCAGCTCCTTGGGCCTGGAGGGGTCTATGGAGCTTTCGTCAGGACTAACAACAAATAAAATTGTACTTACACAATTTGTGCAGTGGTATTACACATATAGGTACTCTTATTTTGGTTATATGATTCGGGTATTTTCCTCCAAAATCTGCAATGAGATGAGATAATGTACACAGATTGCACACACCCACACACCTTACTTATCTTCTTATAACGTATCATTAATCATGATCTAGTCTGGTTAAACGACATTTTCCTTCTACCAAAACATTTTTGCTTTTCTTATATAAAAGGCAATACACATGGGAAGTAGAAATGCTGATATTGTTAAGGCTTAAAAGATACTGGTCTGCGGCGCAGGTTTGGATTTCATTTACAAACGTTCAGAATTGAGTGGCTAGTAGGTCTCATATTGCACAAAGCCATACACAACATTACAGGGATCATGCGCCTGTGATATTCATTTTGTTTACATAAACTTTAAGACGCGCTGAACTATTTAAATTATGTAGCTTAGTCAAGTGTTAAAATGCAGTTGGAAAGAAAGAAAGAAAGAAATTTGTTCCACAGTCGCTCGTTCAGATTAAATACATCCGAGCGTTTTTTACAAATATGCTCCGGCGTTTGTTAAAGTGGGAGGTCGAAAGGTGCTGGCAAACATATTTAGCTTTTCAACAATAAGTAAGGGTATGCAACAAGCGTTAAGTAGGGATATGCAGCAAAAGTTAATCGCCTACCTGAAACCAAGAGCACTCCTGCTTCGCCAGGGTCTCGCTTGCAGGGTCAAGCACAGAGCTGTTTGCAAAGGAGATTCCATTAGGCTACTAAAAAGCGTGCATCTTACCGGAGTTACAGGAGCTCAAAGGGTGCCGGCGCCATTACCCGCGTGTTTGGAGAATTCCTGCCTTGTGCTGGCTCTGCCCCCGGGGTGTGGCTCAGGTTGTGAGCCCTGATCTTTAAAGGGCCATTGGCAGCCGTGAAAACGTGACGTGTTTCTTTCTTCTTTGTTTTTCAACAGCGTCTAGTTAACTTTATTAGTCCATCTCAGGCATTAAGACTAAAGAGAATGTTCGTATGGGCTCAATTAGCGTTTTAAATATGGAATAGGGCAGATATGAGACAAGCACCAAAGGAATACACAGTTACGTATAGTCTTATTATGGTTCATAGAGATACAGGGTTACACTCTTATGTTTTCCAAGAGGGTCAGTTGGCAAATCGGTGCCAAGGGATGGCATCGTTCAGCCCCTGGTCGCATGTTTTAAGGCGGTCCACCCACCTTTGTTCTTTTTCAAACAACCTGCGTTCACAGTTACTGTTTTTTTCTGCAAGCATTTCGAGTACTGTCCAGTGGAGCTCTTCGCAGGAGTGGCCTGTCTCTACAAAGTGGGCGCAGAGTTTGGTGGTGTTTTTCTTCAGCCTGATGTTACTTTTATGCTCACCAATCCTGAGCTTAATTTTGCGACAAGTCATCCCGATATATTTCTTGTTGCATGGGCAACTGATCATGTAGATGACATGTGTGGAGTTGCAATTCGTATGCTGGCGCTGTGTCCATACCAGTGTGTCCGTCAGCTGCAACGTTTTTGATACTGTAGTCGTCTTGCAGGCTACACAAGAGCCACAGGGATAATGGCCAGTCACGGGGTTCATGGTAACATTCCTCGTGGTTACATGTTGTTGTTTCGTCACTGGGCGAGTATGGACCAAAACGTCCTTGATGTTCTTGGTTCTGCGATTTGCAAATCTAGGCTTGGGCCAGTTGAAGGCTCCAGTATTCAAGATATGCCAGTTTTTTTGATCATTTTGTTTACCTCATATGTTTGTGGGCAAAAGGTGGTGACACATGTGGTCAGATCTTGTATTTGTGTCTTGGGATAACTCTGTAAGAGGCACTCCCTGGGTTGATTGCTTGCTCTTTTTTTACAGTACTTCACTGTTTTGGCGGTGTAATTCCTTTGTAGCAGCTTATGACTTAGATCTTGTGCTTGAGTCAGGTAATCTTCATTTCTGCTGCAATTTCGCTTCAGCCTCAAAAACTGGCTGAAGGGAAGATTATCCCTTAAAGGCTTGGGGTGGTAGCTCTGATATGAAAGCAAACTGTTCTTGGCAGTGGGTTTTGTGTAGGTTTTTGTCTGGAGGGTGTTATTTTCCACAAATATTGTGAGGTCCAAAAAATCTAAGCTGTTATTGCTTGAAGAGTGAGTGAATTTCAGCCAGGGGTCGAGGTGGTTAAGCCAGTGTATGAATTGTTCCAGATCATCTGTAGTGTCCCAAATCAGGATCACGTCATCTATATATCTCTTCCAGTAAAGGATACTGGAAGAGAAGATGTTCGCTGCGTCGTGGATATACTGGCGCTCGAAATTGCTCACGTACAACCCCGCTACCGACGGGGCAAAGGCACTGCCCATCGATGTGCCGTGTGTTTGGAGATAGAGATCTTGCTCATAGGCGAAAATTTTTTCTTTTAATGCTAGTTTGCAGCACTCGAGAATGAAATGTCTCGGAGTATTGTATTGCCACTCTTCAGCATAAAGAATATCTTCCAACACTTGCAGTGTGTCGTCTTGCGGCAAACTAGTGAACAACGATTCCACATCCAGGCCCACTAGGAGCATTGTTCCTGGATCAAATGCTTTGGCTTGGATCTGTAACAACAAGTCCCGGGTATCCTTTAAATATGAGGGCGTTCGTTGTACTAGAGGTTTTAAAAATTCGTCCGCAAATTTTGAAAGCGGCTCAAGGACTGACCCTATTCCAGACACTATAGGTCTCCCCGGAGGAGGGGACCTATTTTTGTGAGTTTTCGGAAGTGAATAGAAGTAGGGGATTTTTGGTTCTGGCGTGATCAAGTAATCAGCTTCTTTTTTGGTTACCCATCTTTTAGTCTCTGCTTCATGTACCATAATCGATATTGTATTTTGCAATCTTTGTGTAGGATCAGTACTGAGTTTTCTGTAGAATCTTGTATCAGACAGGAGGGTAAGACATTGATCATTATAACCGTCTTTACTTAAGATTACGATCCCTCCCCCCTTGTCGGCAGGTTTTACCACTATTGACTCATTCTGTCTCAAAGAGTCAAGGGCTGTACGTTCCTTTTTGGAGAGATTTTGAAAGGTTTTTCTATCCTTATCAAGTTGGTCCACTCCTTTCATTAGGGATTGCTCAAAGGTGTGGAATTCTGGAGGTGGATTAAAAGTAGATTTTCTACGTAATGTAGTGTCTCCTTCAATTTGGCTGTTAGTAGTATTGTGGAAGAATGCTTTCAGCTTGAGTGTCCTACAGAATTCTGCTAGCTCACTTTTCAGTTTAAAAGTATCCAGTCGAGGTGTTGGCACAAAACGTAGGCCTTTATTCAGGATTCCTATTTGGTCTTCATTCAATTGTATGTCAGCGAGGTTCACTATGAGGGATTGGTCTTGCTTGTTGATGGTTGAGTTGCTGCCATGCTTCGGGTCTGGACGTTTCTCTGTTGGTCCTGCCACCTTAACGCCTTTTTTCGGCCCCTGGGCTGGTTTTGGCCCCTGGATAAAAAAGGCGGCTCTTGTTGGTGCATGTTGGGGTTTGCTGCCATTTGTTGTTCTCCCTGCTGAGGCATATGTTGTATGCCATGATTGAAAGGGTCCATCCACCCTCCACCATATTGTGGTACAAACGGCGGGTAGAAAGGCATGTTAAAGCCTGGATAAAAAGGTCTCTGCCATCTGTTTCCCCTTCTCGGCCGTTGGTTCCTATAGTTATTGCGTCCTCTTTTGGGGATGTAATCATCCGTACTTGTAACCGAGTTGTTCGAAGAATTGTTCCCTGTTGATTCTTGATCAGAGCCTGTATCTGGTACACAATCGTACAAACATTTCATTGTCACACCCAATTATGTTTTTTAATGCCTTAACCACGGCGGCAATTCCTCTGCGGTGCGGGCGTTCTAAAGAGTGGGTGGGGCTGCGACGGCCGTTGGCCGTTCGCAGCACCAGGGAGGGAGTGCTGCCGTCGGCCGTTGGCTGACGGGAGCACGGAAGGGGTTAATAGATAATCAACATAGTAAACTGTGAACAAAACCATTAAATATGTGATGGAGAACTCATATAATTCAAGCTACATTATTATTATTACTGCTTTAGGCAAAATAGATCAAGTTACATCAAATAAGATCCCAATTTAACCTACTCCATTTTTGTTCTAATTTTTTAATAGTACGTAATCCCTAGTCCTAGATAACGCAAGTTCCCCTAAAGGTTGCCTGAAACTTCAGATGGTTTTGAATGGACCACGGAGCACGTTAAAAGTTATGTATTTTTTACTCTGTATGTTTACTTTGATATAGCTTGCATTGAAAATATTTTTCTTTCGCAAAACATAGCAAACAGGCCTTATGCTTTTGGAGGATATCCATATTAGAGCTGCAAAGAGCCCTATGCACATTATACCCTGTGGATATGGAATGGTAATACCTGGCAGGCTCATATGGAAGGACTGAATGCATAATGTGACTGAAGCTCATGCCCTGCACCCAAGCCAAAAGCCAAACGCCTTGCTCAGACGAATCTGGGTGAGAAACAGCTAAGAGACAATACCTTACTTCACCCAGTGCACATTGGAAAAGAAAAAAGACGTTATGTAGTGGGCTCTGGGGCCATGACGTATCATGAAGCTGCATGGCATTATAAATACTTTGGACAGTGGTCAACGTGTAGCACAACAAAACAAAAGCAAATCACTGGAAAAACTGTACTTGATGGGAAGTTAAGGTTTATTCATGGATGAAAAACTAATGTGTTTTATAAAGAAACCATTCATGGTCCCCTAAATCCCAATAAAGGTGACATTTTAATTATGATATAAAACCTAAAAACATCTAAAATGTGCCAGTTATGGCCGACTAAGCTTCCATAACTGTCTTCATGCAATGCTAATGACCTCACATAAGATGTCATCAATTATATAATTGATAGCATCACTGATGCCATCACATCACCATTTTCCTGAAATATCCATCATAAGTAAAACCCAGTGGGCGCAGCAAGTCCTGATGTCTCCCTGCTGGAAATCTAAGCAATGGTGTTGCAATTCTTGAGAACCTCTTCCAAAAAGGGCTTTCGACAATAACCACTCCTCCTAAAAACATGGAGTAGAAAAGAAAAGGTTAGAAGAGAAGCAACCATATTGCACCAATGTACTATCTTCCAATTCGGATTGAAAGTGGCTAAAAGAAACAACTGAAGCATCTCATCCCAGCCACTGAGGAGCCTGGCTGCAGAAGGTCCCAGGCCTAGAATCAGGTGAAACAACAAGGCCTTATCTTCTGTAGAAAATGAAGGGAAAGCAATGTATGCCCCTTTAATAGAAAAAGTAAATAGCACTCCCTGGGGGGAGTAATGAACCTATATGGAAAGGTCTTTACTCCCAAATCACATCGTGAGGGTTATGACATATGTTTTCCATCCAGTTCTTGGGTACCACCAGCAACTAAGGAGGGGATGGGAGCATGCGTCTGCATAGTAAGTTAGCATTTCAATCACATCCCAATCCCTGTAAGCACTAGAAGGGATATGGCCTGAAGCACCCAGTTAGGTGCAGCCTTCCTCCCTTCCCTCTCCTACGCCCCATAAATATTCAGGTTGGGAAAACCCCTAAGACAGAGGTAGAGGAGGGAGGTATATAACAAAGACTTTTCTGAAGGAGCATTGGCCGCCCCTGACTGAAACAGAGGACCTGGAACTGGTGAACATCCAGGGGCTGGTTCAGCATGGCTGGAGAACCCATTAGTTAAACAATACGTTTCTTTACAGCAAAGTCATTTTAGACTACAGGTACAATATATTTAAAATGCATAAATAAAAATTACTACATTTTTACATTTACTTCTACACGATCAGAAGTTGGCCTAGTCAGACAGCTATCTCTAGCAAAGCTGTTTAGCCTAACAAATTGACAGCAACTCTACAGTTAAAAACATTGTATATTTAAAACAATGGTCATAAACCGGTCTGACATAAGGATAGCAAATAGAAACAGCTTTCACAGACATCCCACAGGTGCAGATACTATTTGAACACTTTTTCTTGGCATTTTTCAGGAATTATCACAATGATATGTCGCTCAAGTATATAGCTGTTTTCTTTCAGACATTTTCTTGATTTTCGCTTTGCCATTATAAACCTGGTCTTCCCTCCAGGACCCGTAAACGAATTGTACCCTGAAGAGTTGTAGTATTGTACTTATGTTGGTGAGTTGTGTTATTTGCTACGGAGGCTTGTGTCAGATTACCTTTCCCCATCCGTATTGATATTAATCTACCTACATAGTATTATGCTTCTATGCTGTGTATGGAACCCTTGTTTATGAATATATATTCAACTCTCTATTATGATCTGATAGATAGAGCCTCTTGCCGAATATGCTAGTTCAGGGTTAAACCCACTCTAATTCGAAGTATTTCCGATCACAACTTTCTATCCAATGAGTTCGGCAAATAGGTGAATGTCTCTGGGGGCCCTAGCCAGTCCTTCGAGAAAGAAATAGAACATTTCCAAATTAAAATGTATCATCTTTTGAAATACTAACTCGTTGCTTCGTTTGGGATATGTTTACCAATCAAATAACCAGGTAATATTTAATTGTACATTGTTTCCAACTGATTGGTACAAAGAGACTAAATTCAATGTCCATGGGAACAAGGTCATGCAACAAGTAGCTTACATTTTGCTGGGCTCAGACGTTTAAAGCAGGTGGACACAGTTTAAGCGATGCTATTTGGCTAGACAATCCAAGGACGATAGGCCCAGCACTCACTTGAAACAGTGCAGCATAGTACTCAATGGCAATTCAAAAGTTTTTCCAAACACAGACCTTCTGAAGTACTCCAGGCCAGCTGGAAGTCTAATAATTATTCAGGACCATAGAGAGCTGGAAAAATACATTTCACTCTGAACACTTCCAGCAGGGTTTTTGGAAGAGTAGCCTCCATCCTGATGTGGGAGGCAGACTAAAACATAACCCTTTCTCTCGTTTGGCAGATAGTGAATACATTTTTTAAGAAAGACTTGACATTTTCAATTTTGAGGGAAACGCAGTTACCCATGGTAACCATCTGTAAGAATGGGACTCAGCTACCGAGATGGAGATTACAAGGCCAGAGACTTAGGGCCAGAAGTAGGTAGCCCAATACTGATCGGAAACAGCCGAAAATCGGTATTTTCGGCCGTTTCCGACCGGTATTGTGCTTACGGCATGTAGGGGACTGAAAATCGTCCAATTTGGTAAATTTACAGAATCGGTAAAGTTACCGAATCGGTAAATTCACCGAATCGGTAATTTTACCGAATCGCAACAGTTTGCGAATCGGTAAATTTACCGAATCGGTAAATTTACCGATTCGGAGTGTTTACCGATTCGGTAACTTTACCGTTTCGGTAAATAAGAAGTGGTAAAATTGAAAATTGAGATGTAGGTAAGCTCTTAAATACCGAATTTGCTTGAAATTTGGTATTTAAGAGTATGTATTTACCGTGGATTGAAATCAGGTAGTAACCAGGTGCAGCCCATTAAAATGGACCCAAAATGCAATACTTTTTCTCTCAATGGCGGCATTCTATGCCATTGCGAGGCGGCTACGGCTACAGGAGGAAGGAGAGAGGGAATGGCAGAGACAGGAGCAGGTCTACAGACAGAGGATCACCTTGTTCATGCTCACAGAGGCAGAGATTCTTCAGAGATACAGGTTGGACCCAGACACCATCTTGGACCCCCTCAGGGACCTCCACCCACTGTTGGAGCACACTACCCCAAGGGCGCACGCCATTCCACCCTACGTTCAGGTGCTGTGTAGCATACACCTGCTTGCGTCTGGGAGCTACCAGAGTGTGGTTGCTGCGGTAGGTTGGGTGACCCAGAGAAGCCTGTCACGCTTTTTCCACAAATTCCTTGACGCCATGTTACAGAGGATGGACCATTATATATCTTTCCCTGCAACCCATGCTGAACTGCTCCAAACAAAATCTGACTTTTATCTGATGGCGCGTTTCCCCAATATCATTGGCTGCATTGATGGCACCCACATTCCCATTTGTCCCCCTGCTGCCACTGAATACATATATAGGAATAGAAAGTCCACCCACACCATCAATGTGCAGCTGATCTGCAATGCCAAGTGCGCCATCACTGACCTTGTGGCAACATTTCCTGGGAGTACCCACGACTCCTTCATATTTCAAAACAGCGGTATCTATGCACGACTGACAGCAGGGGAATTGGGTGAAGGATACCTGCTAGGTAAGACACAGTGTGCAACCCCATTAATACCTATTGCAGAAATAAGTACATGTATGCATGTGAGTAATGTATTCCCATTTCCTTTTAGGAGACAGTGCATATGCCCTCCGCTCCTTCATCCTCACCCCCTACCTCAACCCCTCAACACCCAGCCAAAGGAGATATAACAGGGCTCACAAGAGCACAAGAAATATTGTGGAGCGTACCTTTGGTATATGGAAGAGCAGGTTCAGGTACCTGCATAAGAGTGGAGGTGCCCGGCAGTATACCCCCATCACCTGCTGTAAAATCATTGCTGCCTGTGCCATGTTGTACAACCTTGCTGTGAAGAAGGGCACAGAGGTGGAGTTGTCAGACTTTGAGGATCATGACGACGAGGTTGCTGTGCCTGAACCACAACCTGCTGGAGTGTCAACACCAAGTGATGGCAGATACAGACGTGAGGAGATTACACGCAACTATTTCTGAGTAAGTAATGAGACAAAGACATATGTAGAATGCTAGAACACTAGTTTAATTTTGTAATGAGGATGGTATTTTAAAGAACAAAAGTGCACCAGAAAGCATTTAACTGCAATGCTCACAGTTCTGGACCAGTTCAACATGCACTGTGAAAGTTATTTCCTTGCTCGCTTCCCAGTAACACTAGTAGATTGTTCAAGCTGCTCACTGTCTTGCTGGCCTGCGGCCTCAGCATGGCGCCTGCTCCTCCTGGTTTCAGTTACAGGGGTGCTTCCAATGCTGCTCCTGCTCGTGCTCTCCTCACTTATAGACACATCCAGAGCAGCTGTGTATGCAGTTTGTGCATTCAACAGCGCCTCAAGGGCACTGGTCATCCTGCCCATGCCCCTGGTGACCTCATTTGTGTTTTGTGTCATCGCCTCCTGCATGTTGGAGCTTCTCCTGCATAACAGGGATGTGGCTGTGGCCAGGCGGTTGATGGCTGTAATTTGGACATGTGCACGACGCCTTGCAGCAAAATCATTGTCTATTTTGGTGCATAGTAGCTGCACCGAGTTGTTGATTCCCCGCATCCCTGCCACCATCTCCATGTTGACCTGTGCCATCTCCTTGTTGAGCTGTACCATCTCCTTGTTGACCTGTACCATCTCACTGATGCCCTTTCCTATCTCTCCCATGTTACTATTCAGGGACCTCAGCTGTCGTTGGCATGCCTGGATGGCTTTTCCCTGCATCCTTTGTATCCGCACCATGCTCCCCTCCAGACAAAGGAACACACTTCCACCCTCAACTGGTGCATCTGCTGGCCTTTCTTGCACTCTGCGGCGTCTTGCTGTACTTTGGCCCATCCCTGCACTGGAGTGTGTTGTGCCAGGCCTCACTGCTACGAGCAAGTTCTGTTGTCCGTCACCCTCCATGTCAGCTGCTACGAACTCAAAATCGGGGAGTGGAGCCACGACATGCCTCCTGCCTGGTTGTGATGGGGGTATCACATCATGCTGTGATGCTGGCATTTCTGGTGATGACAGCAGGAGAGGGTACTGTGATCTGCTAGGGGACGCCTGCAACTCTTGGCCCATTTCTGTGTCTTGGGCAGGTGGATGGCTACTTGATGCAGCTTTCTACTGTGGTACGTTGGTGGGTACTTTGTCCTGCATCCTGACTCTCCTCCCTCTCAGGTGGTGTCCCTTCAGCCTCCTGCGAGCGCCTGCGAGACGTTTCACCTGTGGACATATGAGCGTACATTAGCTAAGCGCTACTGTCTCACAGTCACTACAATTAAATAATTATCACATTGGCCATGGTCTACATGCAGTCATTACATGTACTAATTAGTTGGTGTGCTGTATGACATGTCCTTACATTTCCTCTCTACATATCTCATCATGCATTTGCCCTGTATATTGCTAGCAGTACTGGACTTGGGTTCACTTGCCCACTAAGGGTACAGGTAAGGGTGTTGCTGTTGGGGGGAATGCAGTGCATTTGTCTTACCTTTGTTGCTTGCAGCTCTGGCCGAGCTGTCTACTTCTCCCAGTCCGCAGACGCTCTCTGGTTCCAGGGTTGAGGCCACCATCTCCTCCAGGTCAGTCAGGGGGTTCTGGGTTCTTGCCTCCGCCTGTTTTTGATGCCTGCTTGTGTTGTTCTGCCATTTTCTTCTTGGTTTGGCTCCTCAGGTCATAAGAACGTTTTTAAGGTCATCTATGTCCCTGGTGTTTACCCCCACGGCATTCACTTTCTCCATGATGTCCAGCCAGATTTTTCTTTTGGCTGATTCAGCCACAGTGAGGGACTGCCTGCCAAACAATTTGTGGTGCACCTTGACCACCTCCTCCACAAGGACCTGCAGCTCCATGCTGCTGAATTTCAGTTTCCTTCTTCTCTCAGGCTGCTCTTTTTCTTGGCTGCTAGTCATTTTTCACTTTTAAAAGTGCTCCAAACCCTTTCTGTTGCTCCTGCACTCTGCTCCGCTCCAACTGCCTTTCCAGAAGTTTCTAATTAGTTGCAGCTGCCTGCGTAGCCACTTCCTGGTAGGGAGGGTGATGGTGATGGCACCTGATTGGCTGCCTACTGTTTCACTTTTGTTAGCTTTCCGATTCGGTATTTACCGAATCGGTATTTACCGATTCGGTAAATACCGATTCGGTATTCCCTATTCATTCCTATGGGCCTTTTGGCCCATAGAAATGAATGGGGAATACCGAATCGGTATTTACCGAATCGGTAAATACCGATTCGGTAAGTTCCGATCGTCCGATACCGAATTTTACCGATTCGGTATTTTTTACCGAATTTTTACCTACATCCCATTTTCCGATTCTAAAATACCGAATCAGTAAAATTCGGTATTTTGGAATCCGTAAAAACGATTTACCTACATCTGGCCCTAGATGTTTTGATATTTTAATATAAAGTTGATTGACATCCGGATCCTCTGGTAGGGGAATGTCTTGGCAGCACAGTAAAAAGAGTATCACGTTTGAAAAAGGGTTGTAGCATCATGCAAAAGTATCAGTCTTGTAATTATCTGCGCCTCCATTGAGGATTCTTGGGAATATCTGATCCTGGACTCAATAGGGGACTGAGTGCTTTGAAACAATGTTGAGGAAGGAAGCAAACTTCAGAGCAGCCCTAATACGATGCGCTGATGGCTTGTGCTATGCCACCTGCCGAACTAACAAGAGCCATAGCCCTGCTTGCACTGCTGTGGCCTGTGTTTTGTCTATTCAGTGTGTATGAGGGATGTTTGTGCTATGGATTGTTGATTTATACACTACTGGCTACTCTTTCCATGAAATGTTTGTTGGGAAAGAGGGGCACATACGCTTCTGAGCGTATGTTTGTTCTGATATCTTAGAATGTTGCCCTAGAAAGCCACTCTTAATTCTAATACAGTATGTTGGCATTCTTCATTGTTCACCATTAAATACTTTAGACGAGTTTGTCAATTGGGGGGAGGGTAGAGCCAAATGTTTTTCTACTTAAGGGGGTAAGTGGGCTATAAATAAAAAGTTTGAAGACCATGGAATTAGGCACCTTGAAAAAAAATTGACTACATTTCATGAGGTCTCTTGTGTGTACAGATTCAAAATTGTGGGTGTATAGGAAGCCCCCTTTTCTGTATGGTCGCCTCAAACTTTTCTCCTTTTACTGGACCGTAAATGTTGCTGGCTTTAGAACTTTACCCCTGCTAACCAGCAGTAAAGTGCCTATGCTTGTGCTCCCCCTTTAAACATGATTAAATTAGCCTATTTCTGATAGGCATATTTACCTCGCATGCACGTCCCTAGTATATGGTATAAAAAGTGCACCCAGGGCAAGGAAGTTAAATGCCACTTGTGGACTTCAACACTTATTATACCATCCACTATAGTGGCAGTGTAAACATGAATTCAAGCCTTCCCAGTGTGGCCTGACTATTACAGTGTAAACATTCACTGCAATCTGGCAAAATAAACAATTTTGAAAGGTAAAAACCTGCCTTTTAAATATTATTACGTTTAGGATTAACTTCCCACACATTCCCCAAGCCCTCAAAACTCACATGCAGTGTGGACGAATACTTTCGCCATTTTGAAAATGCCCAGACTCATTGCATGTTGGTCCTGTTTGCAGTAAGGGTAAGTCAGGGACTGGGAACTTGTATCTCAATGGTTAGGGAGGGGCCAGGAGTCACCTACTAGCTCGTTCAAGGAGTCAATTGGCACCTCCAAACACTCACTACAGAACACTTTATGGATTTGCGGAGGAATAGAAGAGGACTGGACCATCTGTCCGTGACCTGAGAGGAGCCCTTAAGGATTGGACCTGCTCCCTCTTGTACTCAGGCTATTGAACTCCAAGGATTAGTTGGATGATCTGTGTGGCTGCATGGAGATAAAGCACTGCAAGATGCCCTTTCCTGGAAATATCCAGCTGCCCAGTTGTAACTGGACCTAGTCTGTACCCTGCTGTTAGTCTCCGACTGACACCCCATGAGGTCTCTATGGTGCTCGGTCCATATCTCTGGGTTCCCTTATTGGATTTGTATCATTGTGGCTCCTTCTTGCATGTGACCTTCCCCTAGAGCATGGCCCAAGTGCTTGTGTCCTTACACTGATGGCACTTTTGGACCTATTCTTTTTCTTTTTGTTGCGCCACTCTACAGAGTACATCTTTCGTAGCTGACTGTCGCCTGCTCCTTCCCATTGTCAGTGTTTGATGGTGCCCCCCTCCCTCCCTCAGCTGGGCCCCCACCCTCCCATTGTCTGCTTGTTTATTTATCCTTAACTACTGTTTGCAACTAAATCTCACACCCTTACTGTGTGTGTTTTTTAAACAATTTTAATTTGCCTGATTTTATGTGATTGTGATGGGACTTTGCATGTGAGTGGTTGTTTATTATTAGCTCAAGTCCACATGTTATCACATTAGGGAAACTGTCTATTATATACACACTCCATTCCGTTTCCTATGAAGAATATGTGCTTCCCAACTCTCTTGTCTTGCAATGTTACGGGGAAATTTCATTCATCTTTTTTTTTTTTATAACATTTTTATTTGTTATTGTTTTTTCAAGAGTAAGGTGGAAAGCGAGGAAGAGCAAGAGGAAGAATAGAAGAAAAGAGGAAGAAGGAACAGGCGACAAACCGCCACATATCCCCACACAGGGGGCGCTGAAAAATTTGCCGTAAATCCCCAAGTCATATATGGTACCTTTTTGCGGGTCGGCGCCCATGGCAATGTTCGTGTTCGGCAATCAGCACCGATAGTGAGGGTGCGGCAAGTCTGTAGCTAATGGCCAAAGGATCACAAGAGAGGCGCCCCCAACTAGGAGCTCTTTTATACAGGAATGCCACACAGGCCACTTCCACAGGCAAAGCATGTCGCAACTAAGAACAAACTACAACCCCCCCAACACCCCTCAAGTCCCCCAGCCCCCCACCCCCCCTTCCCCCGGTGGTGGTGACCAACATCCACGCAATACAACGTCACTCTCGTAGATGGCTAGATTTGAAATAGGTGTAATGCACGTAGTGCTGAGGGGCAGACCGCAGAAGGCAGACCTCGGGATAAGAATCTAAGCAAGGGACCCCAGGTAAACATGAAGTTTTTAAAATTCCCCAAAAATATGTCGGACATTCTCTCCATACTCAGCAGCCGCCACAGTCGCGCGTGCCATAGCGAGATGGCCGGCGCAGATGGGTTCTTCCAGGCGGCCGCTAATGTCAGCTTGGCCGCTCCTAAACACAGCCATACCATGCGCTTGTCAGCTCTAGTCTGATGTTCCAACAAAGGGTCCCTAAGTCCCAGCAGTACATAATCCATTGAATTCGGAACTGGATAACCCAGCACATCTTTAATATGGGACAGGATCTCGGACCAAAAGGGTCGGATGGTGGGGCAATCCCACCAAATGTGGCGGAAATCCCCCAACATACCGCAGCCCCGCCAACACCTATCTGAGGTGGTCGGAAAAATCCGATGTAACTTAGAGGGGTAAAGATACCAGTCATACAGAAGTTTTAAGTGAGCCTCCCTAAGATCTGTGGAATGGTTATGTGCCGCTACATCCCGCCAAAGGCTCCTCCACTCGCTGTCAGAAATGTCCCTGCCCAGGGTAGCCTCCCAGTGGTCCATGTAACGAGGGCGGGGGGAAACCGCGGTGTCCAGTAACAACCTATATATGAAGGAGATCGTCCCCTTCATCGTAGACGTGCGGAGAATAAAAGCCTCAAATTTCGTCAGCGGCCGAGTAGCGGCTTCCCCCACTGCAGTCGATGTCGCCCAGTGTAGGAGTTGAAGGTGTCGAAAGCGTTCAGTGGGTGGAACTCCATAATCTCGCATACAGTTTTGAAAGGTGAGAGGTGTCGCCCCATGAAACAGGTGAGTCAGAGCTCGGCAACCACCCTCCCTCCAAACGTCAAAGGAACCGTCAGTCAAAGCCGGAGGAAAAGCCGGATTAAAATGTATAGGGGTAAATGGAGACGGGAAGGTAGTCCATCGGTCGTCACCACTGAGTGTGTCCCAGACCTTTAACACCGTGCTGGTTGGAGTGCTAATATATGCATTCCTGGGCCGGTCAGCTTTAGGCTTCCAGGCCAGATCCCAAATGGATCTTCCGGCCACACACCGATCCATATGGAGCCAGTGCTTTTCCGAAAGCTGTTGCGACCATTCAACTAGTACCCTCAATTGCGCCGCTTTATAATACATGTGCATGTCCGGGAATCCCACTCCCCCCTCCGTTCGCGGACGAAGAAGCACTGCGTACGAAAGACGTGCCCGGCCCCCCTGCCACACATATTTCAACATCATAGTTTTAAGCCGACGGAAATAGTCTAACTCCACCGGTATGGGCAATGCCTGGAAGAGATACAACAGTTTCGGGAGGAGGACCATCTTGATCGCGTGAATCCTACCCAACCAGGAAATGTACCTCGGCTTCCACCGCTCAAGTTCAGTGCGTATCATCGTCAACATTGGTGTAAAGTTGGCCGAAAATAAGGCGCCTAGAGTAGATGTCAGATGGACTCCCAGATATAGCAAAGACGATGTCGACCATGACAGGGGGGTGAGCGCCCGCAGTCGGAGCACCTCTTCAGGGGGAAGAGTCAAGTTCAGAATATACGATTTGGTGAGATTGACTCTGAAACCCGCCGCCATCTCAAAATCAGAGAGCACCTTATGAACATATGGTAATGATATCGCTGGATCTCTAAGCGAGAGCAGTACGTCATCCGCAAACAACGAAATCTTATGCTGTTCACCGGAGAAGGGGAGGCCCAAGATATTGTCGTCTTCCCGAATCGCAATTGCCAAAGGCTCGATACTTAAAGCGAAGAGGAGTGGGGAGAGAGGACATCCCTGACGTGTCCCACGCGAATGACGGAAGCGCCCGGATCTATGGCCATTAACCATCACTCTAGACATAGGGTTGTTGTAATTAGCCTCAATCATCCTTATGAAGCGGGGGGGAAATCCAAAGGCCTCCAGGGTGCGATGTAAAAAGCCCCAGTCGACGCGGTCAAAAGCTTTCTCCGCGTCGAGCCCCACCAAGACCGCCGGGATATGAAGTCTATTAGCCTTCTCGATCAGGTGGACCATGCGTCGCAAGTTGTCATGAGTTTGCCGTCCTTTTATAAAGCCGGATTGGTTCGGCTGCACCAAAGCCGGCATCAAGTCCTGTAGCCTCCCCGCGAGTATAGACGAGTACAACTTAGCGTCCAGGTTGAGGAGCGCTATCGGCCGATAAGAAGCGCACTCGGTATGATCTTTCCCCAATTTGGGGAGGACGGTGATCAAAGCTTCGGCCATAGTCTCAGAGGCTCTACCCTCCGAAGCCATGGCATTAAAGAGGGAGACCAGGAAATCACAGAGGTCCGACGCAAACGTCTTGTAAAACAGGGCAGTGTAGCCATCCGGGCCCGGTGCCTTGTGAAGTTTTAAAACCTTGATGGCGTTTAGTACCTCTTCTCTAGTGATGGGGGAATCCAGCAAGTCGTTCCATTCTCTGGAGACCTGCAGTATCGGGAGACCATTCAAAAACGCAGATTGAGCCTCTGGGTCAAGGGCATCACCCGAGTAGAGATCAGCGTAAAAGCGGCCAAAAAGATCCGCCTTGTCCGCATCACTGTGTCGTACAGAACCCGCAGGATCCCGTATTCCCCCAATGTAGTCCTTCTCGCGTTTATCACGAAGTTGCCGGGCCAAGTGCCGCCCCACCTTGTTCCCTTGAGAGTAGGAGAGGCGGCGGAGGCGGAGGAGGGTGAACTCAGCCCGATTATTATAGTGGGCCCTCAACTTCCCTCTCACCGCCGTCAACGGACGGAGGGTCACTCTAGATGGGTTGGATTTGTGTGCCTGTTCCAAAAGAGCAAGCTCCGTTTCTAGGGCCTCTCTCTCCTGTCTCCTAAGCTTATTGAGGTTGGCATTAAGGGCGAGGCATGTGCCCCGCAGGGAGGCCTTGCACGCATCCCAAGTGACATACACTGAGGTATCAGAGGGCGGGTTAAGTGCCATGAAGTCCCCTATAGCTTTCCGCAGTCCCTTACAAGATACCTCATCCCGCGTCAATGCCGCCGGGAAGTACCACTTTCGCCAACCGTCCCCCCCAACATGCCACTGCAGACCAAAAACCACCAGGCTGTGATCAGATATCGAAATCGGAAAGACACTGGAGAATTGGGCATCTCCCCTGAGGGCCTGACTAATAAAAACATGATCTATACGGGAGTAAGAACGATGTACAGAAGAAAAAAATGTATAGTCCCTAGTATGTGAGTGTAAAAATCGCCAACTGTCCACCAATCCCAAAGCCTCTATTTGTCGTTGCGTTTCAACCGAAAAAACCCCCGCGTCTGCCCGGCGCGCTCCTGAACTGTCCATGTCTCTGTCCCAAACCATGTTAAAGTCCCCCAAGAGGAACAAATGCCCCTCCACGAAGTGTCCCACCCTATCCAGCAGCTCCTGCAAAAACCCATTCTGTCCAGCATTAGGGGCATATACAACTACAAAAGTACATTGCCGGCCATATAGGGACCCCTTCACCATTAGCCATCGGCCTTCCTTATCCCCGCTCACCCCCAGAGGTTGAAAGTGCAGAGAAGCCTTGAACATGAGGGCCACCCCCCTGTGTTTGGTGGACGCTGACGCCCTATAGATGAGGGGAAAGTGTCGGTGCCGTAGTCTAAGTTCATCTTTCCTGGCTAGGTGGGTCTCCTGGAGAGCCACCACATCAAGATGGTGATCCGACAGGTACTTCCAGAGCTTTTGGCGCTTTTGCGGGGAGTTGAGACCCTTTACATTCCAGGTTCCCACACTAATAGGCATGGCGACAATGGAATTCTCCGCTCTGAAAGCTTACCAGCATGATCCACTCCCATTCCTCGACTAGTGGTACCCTTACATCACACGTACCCGGGCTAGGCCCAACTCCAAGCTTCCCCTGACAGCCCCCCTCCACCCCCCATTCGTCACCAGATCCACATCTCCAGATCTCCCATAGCCAGGCACACATGTCTTCCCGCAAGGTAACCCATACTGGCGATAACTGGGTAGAAACACCGCTATTAATGACCAGGCCCATGCCTCTCTCCGGGAAACAACACCACGCCCAACCAGGAGCTCCAGGTCTTTCGTCCCTAAGCAGCCAGGGACAGTGAAATAACGCGCAATTATGCATGGGGCAGTGAGTGCTCCAGAGAAATTGCCCTTGCCACAGACGCTAGAGGAGGACACCTCGAATGCAAACAACACCTTGTACACACGGCTTCCGGACACCACCACCATCCCCCCCCACCCCAAATCTCAACACCCCCCCGCCACCCTCACCCCCAGGACCCCCCACCCCACACCCAGAAACAGAACAACAACAGAAAATAACGGAAAGCACTGAACCTGAAACGTCCCAGAACAGTGCAGCCCACCATAAAGTCACTGGGAGGGGGGTGAGAGACCTCAAGAGGGTCTCCCAGGGCCTCGGTCCGGGGTGTCTTCACACAAAGTACTTGCATACCCTCGGACCACGGAACTCGGGCCCCTCCGGCCCCTTAGGCCCGTATCCTTCAAGTCAGGCCGCTCCAGAGCTCTGCTGTGAAGACGTCAACGTTGCTGAGGCCACGGAGGCCACCGCTTCCCCTTCATTCATCTTTTTAACAGGACTTTTACGGGTTCCCCAGCTTTAAAAGCCACTGATCTGCAGATTACGAGATCTGTTTTGCTATGTGCAGAGCTGTGGCCTACAAAGCTGGGAACTCCATTCCAGTCTAAGCAGTTCCACAACATCTTCTGACTGTGGTGCAAATTAGTTAATGTGGACATGTAAAAACCCATCGCAGACAAAAGAGACCTTGCATGTGAGGGCTTATTTATTTTCCTTTATTCCACTGCAGACAATGCTGCCTTTCATTTTTTTAAGTTAGAAAGCTTTAAACAATATTTGTGACTTCATCTCAACCACAACCTAATTTGTATTCCACTTGAACAATGCTGCCTTTCAATTCTCTAGTTAAACAGCTTCAAACAACAGTTCTGACTACATAAACACTGGATGTGTGCAAGGTAGATGGGGGAATGTTACAATTCACTTATTTTAGCTTATGTGTGTTCAAAAAGCGACCAAGAAGGCAACATCCACATTCAGCTTTACATTGACATTTAGTGCACCTTGGACAATGTTGCCTTTCATTTGTTATGTGAAACTGCTTTAAATAATATTTATGACTGCACTTCAACCACACCCTGACTTTTATTTCCCTCTAACAATGCTCCTTTTAATTATTTTGTTAGACAGCTTTAAACAATACTTGTGACTGCAAAAATACAGGATGTGCACAAGGTACACAGGAGAATGTTACCCTTCACTTATTGTAGCTTATTGGTGTCCAAAAAGCTACCAAGAGGGCAACATTTACATTCAGATTTATATTTACCTTAATTCCACCTTGGACAATTCTGCCTTTCATTTATTATCTTAGACAGCTTTAAACAATATTTGTGCTGCATCTCTCTCACAACCTAAGTTTTATTCCCCTCGAACAATGCTGTTGTTCAATTCTTTTGTTATACAGCTTTAAACAATAGTTGTGACTGCAAAAACACAGGATGTGCACAAGGTACATGGGAAAATGTTATCCTTCACTTATTTTAGGGTGTCCAAAAAGAGACCAAGAGGCCAACATTTATATTCAGCTCTAAATTTACATGTATTCCACCTCAAACAATGCTTCCTTTCATTTGTTAAGTTTGACAACTTTAAACAATATTTGTGACTGTACCTCACCCACAACCTAAGCTTTATTTTCAACTTTACTGTGCAAACAATGAGCTTCCAGGACACACGTTTGCTGTGCTGTTAAAGACAAAAAGCATTCATTCTTAGCTCAAGCACACATTATCACATGTGAGGAACTGCTTGCCTGTTATACACACACTCGGTGGCATTCCATTTCCTTTTCGGTAAAAAATGTGATTCCCACCTTTCTTCATTTGCACTGTAACAGGGCAAATTTTCATTATTTTTTTTACATGTGCACATTAAATAATGTCCACCATTTAAATTAAATGATGTAATAAATTAAAATTAAACAGTCCTTTCCACTAAACATGATGTGCATTCACTACCCATTATGCACCTTACTTATTACCTACCACTATCCATCTCATTTTCTAAATTAAGCACCTCCAACCCCCCATAAAAAGTGCAGTGTTCACTATATCATAATACTTTTTTTTAAGACAGCCATTATTTATATTGCAACTTCCCTTCTATTTTACATTTTAATTCAAATCTCATACCATCCCTCATGCATTAATAAATAACAGAAGAATAAAGGCTTTTTCATAGCAATTTAGAATAACAATTTAAACATACTGTACAACCACTGTGCTGTACAACACAGCCAAAATAAACTAAACAAATAGCTCTCCCAGAGGCAAGACCTGTTAGCTTTGCCAATGCTTGTTTTTTGCTGCCCTGTAGGTTACAGCCTTAAAGAGTTCCCATTCAAATAAAGCCACTTCTAAGGGGGCTTTGGTGGCCTGGCCATTGTTTTTATGCTAGCATCACTGCCTGGCTAACCCTGGGGGGGTTGCGTGCAAGGCAGGGTCAGTGGCCAGGCTCTGCTGCCCTCCCTCTGTGCTGCACAGACAAAGGCCATGTGCAGCAGGTGATTGGCCACCTGATGAGGATTGGATGCCTGTGCCGTGTTGGGTGCAGAGTCTGGCTGGAGGCCAGGGTCTGCAGCTAACCCCATGCTGTGCAAGGCCGAAGGCTGTGCACTGAGGGGGGTTGGGTGCTTGCGGGGTGTTGGCTCAAAGTCTGGCCTCGAGGCCCAACTCCTTGCTGTGCAAGATCAAAGGGCATGAGTAGCAGGGGGTTGGGTACCCATGGGGAGATAAGCGCTGGCCTGGCTGTAAGTTGGGCACCTGTGGGGTGTCATGTATGGGTAGAGAGTAGGGCAGGGCTTGGCCAGAGGACAGATCCTATGGCAATCCCTAGAACTGGAAACGCAGTACTGAAAAACCATTCTAAAAAAAATTAGAAGGATCTGCTCATAGACTAAACCCTGAGGTCAACCGCAGTTGTGTAAGCTGTAGGTCATGTGTACTGGGGGTTGGCTGCTGCAGTTCCTGCCAAACCAACACGGTGCAGGACTGTAGACCATGCATAGGTGGGGGTTGGGCGGAGGGCCTGGCCAGAGGTCAGGCCATGTGGCCATCCCCCATTCTGACCATAACAGAAAGCTTAGCACAGTGTTGGGTGCCAAAGGAGATTGGCCACAGGGCCTGGCTGAAGATAAGCAGGAGGATTGAGGACAGGTTACCTAAGGAGGTTGGGTGTATGCTCATCTTTGAACAACCCTATAACCACAAAAAAGCGCAGAAGTTCAATGAAAAAACAAGTTATAGCTAGGTGTTGAAATGAGATAAGAACTACATTTGAAAATAGAAAAAATTAAAGTTGCCAGTTATAGTTTAGTGCGAATAGCCTGGCAGAGAGACATTTTGTCTCTCCGCTAGGCGCTCCCTTTTGCGCCACTGCCCTCTGTGCCCCCCCGCCCCCGCTTCCCTCCGCTGCTCCCCTGAAGCCCCGCCCCCTTTTACCTTCTGTCTCCCGTGCCCTCACCCATTGGCCGCCCCGCTCCTGCCTCCCAGCTGCTCCTCCCTCCCACTTGGCCTCTTATGGAGGTCGCCGCGCGGCAGTGAGTGTGACCTGACCTCGGGTCGCTCCCCACGCCGCACAGCTCCTCCTGGGTGCCCGTGTCTCACTCCCGCTGCTGCAGAGGGATCGTCGCCCCTGTTGGTTGTACTGCTAATCTTTTTCTCTCAAATTGTCTCTTGTAACTTGTTGTTTGTATTTCTGCAGTTTGCTTTTTGTCTCTCATTTTGTCTCTCCGCTAGGCGCTCCCTTTTGCGCCACTGCCCTCTGTGCCCCCCCGCCCCCGGCTTCCCGCCGCTGCTCCCCTGTGGCCTCGCCCCCTTTTATCTTCTGTCTCCCGTGCCCTCGCCCATTGGCCGCCCCGCTCCCGCCTCCCAGCTGCTCCTCCCCCCCATTTCGCCTCTTATGGAGGTCGCCGCGTGGAAGCGCAGCGTATGCGCGCAGCTGATGCGTGCAGTGGGCGCGCCAAAGGCAAGCCCGTCTGCGCCCGTCCGCGCCTGGACCGTGCCCAGCGCCAGGACCCCTGGACCCCGTGCCCCCCGCCACGCCAGACTGCACTATGACTCCAGCACCCTCCACGCACTCAACACCGGACGAGACCACCCCTGCTACTGGGCCACCCCGAAGCGCACCCAAGGGCCCTTCGCCTGCTGGAACTGCAGATTCACCAGCATCCAGCCCACCAAACCTCCAACCAGAGAACCCAACCACCTCCACTGCATCCTCCTCAACACTCTCTCCGCTCGCAAACACGTCATCGAACTCTGCGACCTCCTAGACTCTACCGCCCCCGACGTCACCTTCCTGACAGAGACCTGGCTGAACGCCACCTCAGCGCCAGACATCGCCATAGCCATCCCACAGGACTACAAGATCTCCCGCAGAGACCGCACCAGCGGAGTGGGAGGGGGAAATTGCCATCATCCACAAGGCCACCCTCAGAGTCTCGACCAACACCGACAACACCCTCCCCACTGCCGAGCACATGCACTTCCAGATCCACGCCGACCCCAGCACCACCCTCAGAGGAACACTCGTCTACAGACCACCCGGACCATGACCACAGTTCAGCTACACCATCGCCGGCCTCGTCAGCACCCACACCCTTGCCTCCACGGACTACATCCTCCTCGGGGACCTGAACTTTCACCTCGAGAACAACAACGACACCAACTCCACCACCCTGATCGCCAACCTCGCCAACCTCAGACTCAAACAGCTCGTGACGACACCCACACACGCCGCTGGACACACGCTGGACCCCATCTTCTCCGCAAGCCCCCACGTCTCCTTCAACCACACTACCGAACCCCACTGGACCGACCACAGATGTGTCCACTTCACCTTCAGGAAACCCACCAAACACCACCGCACCCAACAGCTACCACGCCGCTGCTGGGGCAAGGTCACCAAGGACCAACTGACTACCACCCTCTCCCTGAAACCACCCGCCTACCCCACCGACCCAGACACCGCCGTGACTAACCTCAAACAGTGGATCAACGACTGCCCCAACAACCGCGCCCCTCTCAAGACCTCCACAACCAACCACACCAACAAGAAAGCCGCCTGGTTCACCGAAGACCTCCGGATCTCCAAGCGCACCTGTTGGAAACTGGAGAAGAAATGGCTCCACGACCGAACACCAGACAGCCACACAGCCCAGAAAAGCGCCACCCGCAGACACCACCAACTCATCAGGACCGCCAAGAGGACCGCCTTCAAGGGCCGCATAGACAACAACGCACACAACACCAAAGAGCTCTTCAGCATTGTGAAAGAACTCTCCAACCCCAGCGACATCCCACCATCACAGGACCTGTGCGACTCCCTGGCCACCTTCTTTCACTACAAGATCACCGACATCCACGACAGCTTCAACTCCGACACCCCCTCACCCACCACCGAGTCCACCACCCCTGCGACCTCCACCCGCATCAGCCGCCTGACCGTCTGGTCCTACGTCAGCGACAAAGACACCATCAAATCCATGAACTCCATCCACTCTGGATCCCCATCTGACCCCTGCCCTCACCACGTCTTCAACAAAGCCAGCACAACCATCGCGCCCAACCTCCGGAAAACAATCAACAGTTCCTTCAAGACAGCAACCTTCCCGGAAAGCTGGAAGCATGCCGAGATCAACGCCCTTCTGAAGAAGCCCAAGGCGGACCCCAAAGACCTCAAGAACTTCCGGCCCATCTCCCTGCTCCCATTCCCGGCAAAAGTGACAGAGAAGATTGTCAACAAACAGCTAACCCGCTACCTCGAAGACAACAACATCCTGGATCCTTCCCAATCCGGTGTTTGCAGCAACTACAGCACCGAGACCGGCCTCATCACCGCCACTGACGACATCAGGATCCTGATGGACAAAGGAGAAACAGCCGCCCTCATCCTCCTGGACCTATCAGCAGCCTTTGACACAGTCTGCCGCCGCACCCTATCAGCGCGCCTCCATGACGCCGGAATTCAAGAGAAGGCCCTGGCCTGGATCACATCCTTCCTCTCCAGCAGAACCCAGAGCGTCCGCCTCCCACCCTTCCGCTCAAAAACCACCAAGATCATCTGCGGCATCCCACAGGGATCCTCCCTCAGCCCGACGCTGTTCAATATCTACATGGCACCGCTCGCCCACGTCGCACGACAACATAACCTCAACATCATCTCCTACGCCGACGACACCCAGCTGATCATATGCCTCACCGAAGACCCCCACACCACCAAAGCCAACCTCCACAGTGGAATGAAGGCCATAGCCGACTGGATGAAGGACAGCAGACTGAAGCTGAATTCAGACAAGACAGAGGTCCTCATTCTCGGCCCCACCCCATCAGCCTGGGACGACTCTTGGTGGCCCACATCGCTAGGCACAGCCCCAGAACCCACAGACCACGCACGGAACCTGGGGGTCATCCTCGACTCCACCCTCTCCATGACCAGGCAAGTCAACGCCGTCTCCACATCCGAATGCTCCACAGGATCTTCAAATGGATCCCCCCCGACACAAGAAAAACCGTGACCCAGGCCCTCATCACCAGCAGACTCGACTACGGGAACGCCCTCTACTCAGGAACAACAACCAAGCTCCTGAAACGACTACAACGAATCCAGAACGCCTCGGCACGACTGATCCTCGACGTCCCCGACGCAGCCACATCACACCCCACCTGAGAGGCCTGCACTGGCTCCCCGTCGACAAGAGGATCACCTTCAAACTCCTCATCCACGCACACACAGCACTACACAACACCGGACCTACATACCTCAACAACCGACTCAGCTTCCACACCCCCACCCGAAGCCTCCGCTCAGCCAACCTCGCCCTCGCCACAGTTCCCCGTATCTGGAAAACCACCGTCGGCGGCAGATCCTTCTCCTACCTCGCCACCAAGACCTGGAACACTCTGCCTACCAACCTACGACAGACTCAGGACCTGCTGGCCTTCAGAAGACTTCTCAAGACCTGGCTCTTCGATCAGTAGCGCCCCCCCATCTCTCCCCCCCCAGCGCCTTGAGACCCTCACGGGTATGTAGCGCACTTTAGAAATGCAGTGATTGATTGATTGATTGATATGGTGGATTATGTAATTTGGGCTGTCATCAGTGATGTCGTCAATGAGGTAATTTGAGATGTCTTCAGGGTTGTCATCAATGATAACATTTAACATGTCGTGAGTGATGTTGTATGTGATGCCATAAGCAGTGCATGACCAGGCACAAGCTATAATAAGCACACTAAACTGTAACTGGTGCATTTGAGTGTTTTTTCGGTTTCAAAACTTAGTTTTTATCTCATTTCAGTACCTAATTCTAACAGCACTGTAACTCTTGTTATTTCAGTGAAAATATACATAAAGATAGACAGATAGATAGATAGATAGATAGATAGATAGATAGATAGATAGATAGATAGATAGATAGATAGATAGATAGATAGATAGATAGATCGAGAGACAGACACATTGCAATATGCTATTTATTACCAATGCTAAGTGTAGGGAGGGGCAAAAGGGAATTAACAAAAGGGAAAATCTCAAGAAGGTTGTGTTGTTCCTCCTGTGGCAACACAATGGTAATAAATAGCATATTGGACTCAATGGATGTGGGTATACGGGTTATGATATGTTTATTTTCATGTGCACTAAGTGCAAATGTATTTAACCATAACCAGAATACAGGGGGTTAAACCAGTGCATGTGAGACAAAATCACAATAACCAGGCCTTTTGAGTGTGACCCGAGTTGTTTTCTTCTGTAAAGTGATTCTAGAATGAATTTGTCAGGCATTAAGCAGTGTTTTCTCAAGTCTGTTAAGTTGTTCTGTAGTAATAATACATCTTTGCATTGTAGTAATAAATGTGTGAATCTGTGTTTATTGATACATTTACTTCACATATTACTTTGTCCAGGGCCACGTTTATTTTCACTGGCCTGACATAAATGTATAATTATATTTCTGATATAGGATCGGGCCTGTAATTACTGCAAAATCTTGATAACACATGTGGAAACCCAAACCAAAGTGAAAATAGGACCATAATTAAATAACCAAATGTCTTTGCTTCTAAACCTGGCGCTCTATAGAAAACATCACATGTGCAGAAAGAGCGCAACGAGTTAGGACTTCTTGAGGAAAAAAGATTAGTATTTCTTAAGCAGAGACTACTGGTGTTGGCTGTAAATTAAATGCAACCATGTCTCAACTAACTAGATTCACTCTGGAGCAATAATTACATGTAGTGGTTAATCATGTTTTTCTTGACTAAAAGGCCGAACAAACCCATTCTCCCTGCTCGAGAGTTGAAATATCACAGTGCCTGTGCTGTGCTTTAAATGAGCACCGTCAGCCATTTCTGGATCAAAGTGTGCCTTGGGCAATTTCAGCAAATATGGAAGCTAATGGACTTACATGAACATAAAATAATGCATTAGTAGGTTTCTAAAATCCAGCGGGAGCTTTTAATTACAATCCTCCAATTACAGTGAGTGTGGAAAGGGATCTATTGAATAATGTATAACTGTTGTGTACTTGCACAGTACAAAATTGTGTCACTCTGAAGATCCAGAATATAAGTTGATGGAATGTAGATGTAGTTGTGTGTTTAGTACTGCGAATTCTGGGGATGTCAGGATCCTAGGAAGCTCACAGATGTTACAGGCGATGTGTAGTTTGGCCATAGTGCCGTGCGTGGAAAGAGTCAGTCGGACACTGGGGTAACCTATAGGGGGGAAATCAGTGGCAGGAAAGAGACTAGTATTGAGATCAGTGACTGACAGGTGATTGGCAGCGAGGCGAAGAACAGTGCAGTGAGCCGAGTGACAATGATATGAGTGACAGGTAGGTGAATGACTGGGTGGTATGGTTCGTGTGAGAATGACACGTGTCCTCCAGCGCCAAGGCGCCTCGGCATTCCTGCGCTTTAAAAGTGTTTACTTACTTATTTACGTTTGAGTCACCTGGGTGGCTGCTTGAGAACACCCCTTCCTAAGATCACATATTTTTGTCCGTTCCTATCACAGATGACCAATTTGAAGGGTCCCCTGCAAAATATTTTCTTACAAAAGTGAGACGATGTGGTGACATTAAAGTTGTCTCTCTGTTTCAGTTGAGGTTAGTGACAGTCAATGCATTTCTGTGGCTGAAGCCTTTGTGTCTTCAGAGAGGAGAAGTAATAGTCACGGCATACATGGCATTTTGTGCAATGAAACTAAAAATACAATTAACTGTATTTGTTTGAAATTAGATGATTACCATTTTGTGTGAAATTTCCTTAGGGCTGGTGTCAAACCCTTGTGTGTAATTAATAATGCCACCCTCTCCTCTATTTCTGCAATTATTAGAAGCAGTCTCGCAGTGCTTCAGGAAATGCCGGTAGGTGGCTGCTGTAAACATTGATATTACACTGTAATTAGCTTCCATGTGAGATATTAGGTGATTCTGACCCAATAACATCCTATTAGCTAAGTATTGGTTAGTATATTGTGATAGAGTTCTTTGCTTGTTTGCCCACTTTCCTGTTACAGATAGGGAGCAAACATATGCAAATCAGTCTTGATTGGAATATCCTAGCCCAAACTGCCTACCACGTCCACAGGGCCAGATGGGAAGCCTAAATCAGCTCTGGCAAACATTTCTCAATCTACCCAAGACTGCAGGACCAGCAATTAGAATTGGTCCATGAGGGCATAGTTCCAAACAGGGGCGGCCTTAGGCATGTGCAAGCTGTGCCCCTGCACAGGGCCACCAAACCCCAGGGGCCACCACGCCAATATATATCCGTAATGTAATAATCCTCTGAGGATGGATACATTTTTGCGTGGCGGCCCCTGGCAGGGATTTGGTGGCCTCCGGCTCTGTTCCACTTCCAAACACCCTGACCCACCCCTCTTCATTGGCCTCCATGCTCTGCCCCACCCGGGCCCCCTACCTACGCTCCCTGCCCAGGGCCGCCATGAGCCTAGAGCCTCCACTGTTCCAAAACTAGTCGTAAAAAACCTTGGAGTCCGTCTGGACCAACCCCTCTCCATGACAGAACAAACGTCAGCTATTACAGGTCCCTGCTTTTATATGCTGTGGTTGCTGAGAAGGATATTTCCCTTATTACCCCGCTTCTAAAGAAAAACTCTTGTCCAGGCACCTGTCATTAACCATCTGGACTATGGTAACTCACTCCATGCCTCCATTAACGAGAAGCTGCTCTCCAAGCTTCAGGTAGTTCAGAACATCGCCGTCCGTCTGGTCTGTAACCTCCCCCTGGGCTCGGCAACTGCCCCTCTTCTCCAGTCCCTACATTGTTTACTGGTGAGAAAGAGAATCATTTTCAAGATTTGCTGTTTAACCCATACCGCCCTCCATGGACCAAGGCCCGCATACCTAGCCTCCAAACTTGTGCTTTATTCACCTCTCAGACTCCTAAGATCTCCCGACAAGGCCTTGCTTAAAGTCCCTAAGTCCTGAAAGGTCAGGTCAGGTCTCAGATCCTTCTTCTTCTTTACCCCCCACCTATAGAACAAATTGCCATTGTTATTACGCACCTGTGGAAATCATGCCCATTTCAGGAAAGAGATAAAGACCTACTTATTTTAAGAATGCCTTTTTTGCCCGCTGTCCGTCTTCCTGGCTCCGCGCCAAGATGGGCGTGATTTGAGTGCGTAATAAATTAAAATAACATAACAATGGTCAGGATACCCAATACAGCTCTAAAGCAGCTCCATAGCCTGCAGCCTTCTGGGGAAATAGTTGAATGGCCAGTCCGACCCTATATGTACCTTCTGAAAAGGAACACATGGAACCCCGTACTGCTTTCAGCCTTGTTCGGCCTCATCAGAAAGGTGCAGTTTATTGGTGCGCCCGGAGAAGCCTCTTTGCTTTTGTCTCATATCAGCCTTAGTTGCCTGGAAAACAGCAAAGCTACAACTCTGTTACAGCAGTTTAGGGCCTCATTTAGTGCCTTGACAACTACAACAAATTGTTCATGACTCCGCCAAAGAATCATACATGGAAGCTGCATCTGACCAAGCTAGGCGTAGATTAATATTTCTTAAACAGTGAAGTGGGAACATCTTGCCCCAAGTCTACCATAGATTCCAACCAGTGGTGGTTACTTTATATGAGCACCGCCCTGCCCCCAATGTATTACCTTTTAATTTTTAAATAAAGAATTCAGAAATACATACATGCTCCTCACTCTAACCAGCAGGTTTTAAAGTACATGCGCTGGAGTAGAAGTTTTTTTCCCATTTTCAGGGCCTCATTTCTGGTTCAAATGTCACCTTCAACAAAACCCTAGTATTTATATTTCGATGGTTACAAACTTGACAAGTGCACAAGCTATCCCATAGTCATATACATTACAGTAAATCACTTTACATTTACTACACCTGCCTTCATCCGCATCCTCCTCTCCCCTGTCGCCATCCGGTACCTGGGTTAAAGAGAAAAAGGACAAACCTTTTCCCAGGGGAGACCTGCACTTGGTGATCCCTTCTTGTTGCAGTCATGGTTGCCTGCTTCTTGTGTCCCACCATGTTCAAAGTTCAGCAGCCGCAACTACTTCTCACTACTAATAGTACTCAGAGTACATTTGGATGGGTTTGGAATCGTGCATTCTAGTGGAAAAGCCCTGCCGAGTTGCAAGATATAGGGTCTAAATAAGTAGTGACGCAGCAGCTGAGGTTAGTATATTCCTTGAATTTAACATTCCATGCAATTAAAAAGTTAGTTAAAGGTAGAAGGACCTAAGCATGCTGGGAGTACTATTTCGTGGAACAAAAGAGTTTTGAATATCAGAAATATTGAGAAATTCTGCGATTTAAACCACCATTTCAAGAAATAATCTGAGGGGGGACCTATAATGCAGTGATAATTACTATGATGTCTGGCAGTCCCAGGTGTTATTTCTTATGAATTGTTGCTTTTATTAGGTCTGAAGTTAGCCAAGACCTTTTGATTAGAAAACTGTTAACATGTATTTACGTATAGAGGCTTCTAGCCAGCCGTATTCATTCTTTGATCTATTGATGTGTCGGTTATATATTTGCTGCTCACTGCAGCATACAGCTTGCTAGGGGTTGGCCAGCCCACTTCAGCAGTTGGCTAAGCGATGGCATTCTGCTCTTTCACAAGGAGCACCTCCAGACGAAATGTTGTTCCATTCAGTGACTACTATGGCAATGTGTGATTATTGAGACCCAAAACATTGTTGTGCTTTTTTCTAATGTTTTAGGGACTGGTAGCCCCCCACAGCTTCGAAAGACGCTACCATTCAAATAACATGAATATCCGTGGACATTTTTATCCTATCCTGCTGACCTGTCCTTCTCCCATTTTTATGGCTTCTTGCTACCATTGTTTAGCAGTCAGTGTTAAAATGGACTGTCCCTAATTTCTTCTTCGATGAGCATTTCATAACACTCCCTATTATGGTAACTACTTTTTGTGTGAGTTGGTAGTGATCCTTCTTTTCCTCTTATTTTATTGCGCTCACTGATGATTATGATAGAGATTGTAGTGTGGGGAAAATATTGAGTAAAAGGGTTTGTGAGTGAGTGAGAATGGTAAACAACCTTTACAACGCTGTCATTACATCGCACTACCTTTACATAGCAGTCATTACATCACAACATCCTTTACATCGCATGTCATTACAACGTAGCCATTACATTGCATGTCACTACAACACATGTCATTACAATGCATCACTACGACGCAGGTATTACATCGCAAGTCATTACAACGCATTGTACCCTTACACTGTCCAACACTTACCCTACTGTTGCACTCATTGGAGTTAGAATAGTAATTTTTACCCCTACACTATCCAACACTTACCCTACTGTTGCACTCATTGGAATTAGAATAGTAATTTTTACCCCTATACTATCCAACACTTACCCTATTGTTGCACTCATTGGAATTAGAATAGTAATTTTTACACCTACACCATCCAACACTTCCCCTACTGTTGCACTCATTGGAGTTAGAATAGTAATTTTTACCCCTACACTATCCAACACTTTCCCTACTGTTGCACTCACTGGAGTTAGAATAGTAATTTTTACCCCTACACTATCCAACACTTACCCTACTGTAGTAATTATTACCCCTATACTATCCAACACTTATCTTAAATGTAATGTAATGGTATGCATTGTAATGGTATGCGTTGTAAAGGTATAATGCGATGTAATGGAATGCATTGTAAAGGTAGTTTCTGAAAATGCGATGTAATGGCATGCTATGTAAAAGAATGTGTTGTATAGGATGTTGCGATGTAAAAACTGGGTTGCAAAGGCATGCATTGTAAATGTAGGCGTTGTAACATCATACATTCGTGAGAATACTAGTAAAGTACAAGGTAATTGAGATTCTATGTTCTTAATGATCTTCGATTGGGTCCTCACATTTATTTTAGTAAATGTAAGAAACATATAATGCTCTCCAGTTAATAGTACCTAAACGTATATAGATATCTTTAGGTTCTGTTTCGGGTAAGTAAAATAGCTGCGTTCACCGGAGCATAGATATTCCTCAGAGTCCACTTTTTGGACTGCATGGGCTAGAATCCTAGCTCCTGGCCTGTGGAAATCATAGCACAAACGCTTTCTCTCTAAGACATCATTTTTTTCTACCACAGATGCATTCTCCATGATTTGAATACCACTTCAGTTTCTCTCTGTACAACCTTCTCCGCTTCTCATACCTTGCCTTGGATTCAAAGGATTTTAGTCTCCCTTCATATTTCCTCATTTAAATGCTACAGTGCATTGAGTTTCTATTGACTGCCATTCCTCCTTGGATGCCTGTTCTGACGGTATACAATGTCTGGTACCTCTAACTAACTCTAATATGGCAGCTATGTCTACCAAACATCCTACAGTGACTCATGGCAATGTGCTATAACCCGTTCGCTGCTGCGGTCGGCTGTTGGACGTCGCGCGAGCTACCTCCCTGGTGCTGCGTACGTCCAACGGCCTACGCGGCCGAACCCGTTTCTTCGAACGTTCAGCATTGGCGCTGAACGTTCGAAGCAAGAAACGGGTTAAAAATGTTTCAGTAGAAGCTTTCACACAAAGTGCAAGTGCAGTCATAATATTGTCTGTTTCCATTTTTGACATTTTGTTGCGTCAGCAACCAAACTTGCTATTAATTATAGCTGGATAGGTAGAGAAGATAAGAGCACCTGAGATCGAGAAATAAAGGGCACATCATAATAAAACTTTGTAGTTTTCTTAATTGACGTTTCTTCACCAACAAAACGGGCAGCACAAGTGACATTTCGCTCCTTTTGACCCTGAAAGCTTTCACAATGTTGACACCCTGTCATGCCAGTCGCCCAGACCTGCCAACTTTAATATTACTTATATTGTGAGGAGGAAGGGGCGGGATATTGAAGGCCTGAGGTCTGGTGTGTGGACAAGGGCTTTGAGCCTATCACCACTGGCCAAGAAAGGAAAGGAACAAAGAGAGGGGCTGCCTGGCACTATCCGAGGAGACATCTCAGAAAACACAAATTACAGAGGCTTCTATGGCTGGTCTACTTCCTTGGGAGCTTGTAAAACTCCTGATGGATGTATGGTGGCTGTGCAAAACCTCCACACAATGAGCAGTAACCTGCTCTCTGCGGGGGTTTCCAGCTCACTGTGTTCGCACCGTGTGATATCGGCTCTTCACCAGGAGACCGTGTGAATTGAGCCAATATCCTGTGACGCACAGTAGACCTGTTAGCAGTTGCGGCTCGCACAACTCACGGGTGGGGGTACGGCTGTATGGGTCGCAGGTTTCCAGCGCAGGCTCCAAGCTCCCAATCTCAGCACTGCTCACGTGCTGGGAATACTATTCCCAAATTTGAGCAGTGCTGGTATTGGTCTGAGTGCCTCAGTTTGGTGCTTAGACATAGACTGGGAGCCTGTGTTGGTTTCTCCACCCAGCTGTACAATGCAGCTAGGTAGAGAAAGGCTAAGTGCGCATGGCAGTTTGGCCTGCCTGAGAGGGCCGGCCAAACCGTCATGAGCACTTGGCAGTACCCACCACTCCCCCCTCCTCCCTGATGCTGCAGTTACAGCATCAGGATGAGATGCCACGCCCCTTCCTCGTCTCGCAGCCTGAGGGAGCTAAAATAACATTGATAATAAACATTGTTTAGTATCCTTTTATTTTTGTCCTTTGCCTCTGCTGGCTTTCAGCAGGGGGTGGGTGACACTCCTCCGCCATAATGGAAGAGCTGCCCCTGAATAACTCTGTTCCTGTTTTCATGACTGCTAAGCAGCTGGATACCAGGGCAGGGCAAGGGGAACTAATGTGCAAGCGAGGGGTAGCAGCTGCTATCCCTAGTGACTCTTGATTGATATTCTTGACATTCTTTAGCCACCAATAATACGACTACATGGTATATACTTATTCACTACCCTAAGCCTATACCATTTATGCCCCAAACGTGTAATATTGTTGTAATTATCTTTAAACCATGCGCTAAAGCAGATGTGTTAGCTTCTTTATCAAAGAAGTGCAGAGTGAAAGGCTGACACGTCCTTCCGCCATGAAGTCCCACTGCCAACTATCAACTCTAGAACTCTCCCTCAAATTCCCTTATTTCAAAGACAACAACAACCATGTGATGTACATCGTGATACTGGTGTCATCATGGGGTTTAAAGATAAACACAACACATCTTCCCCTTATACACAATAAACAAAAGAAATACACTCCACATAAACGTTGCTAAACATTTCAAAGAAACTGTTGACAATAATGAGGTTACTACCAATTACAACTCAGTGCCAACAATTTATACAATTTCTAAATTAAAAACTATTCAACAAAGTCTCTCAAACATGCTGGGTGTTTGATTTCTCTCATGGACCTGATAACCGGTTGCTCTTCACCAAAGTCATCCACCGGCACTACTTCCTTACTCACACCAGTTGTCCTCTCCACTTCCACACTACCATCAACTTCACTCACTTCCCTACTCTCCTCCAACCAGCCATAACTACCTGATACCTCTCTTTCCACATCACCAACTTTCCTGTTACCAGTATACTTGGCAATCCTGCCAAAGTTCCAAACAAGTCCATCACTCAATATCGCAGCACTTCTATATATTTCTGTTATACCTAACGAGTTAGAATATCTACTCCCCCTCTTCTTTACCCTCCAGGGCAATTTCACATGTACCACATCTACCTTCTTCATCACTATCTCCTTACTCCCCCTCTTACCATCAGTATGCTCCTTATATTTACCTTGTGCCTTCCCAATGTCTTACAACTTCTGGTGACCACTTCTGCAGGCTGGACTGAGCCATCCAACCTTGGTTGTCCTTCATAAAAGGCATCCTCCCTTTCATAATGGTTGACGGGCTATGCCCAGTTACAGAGGGTGTGGTCCGAAATAGCCACACAGTACTTTTGATACAAGCCATCCAATTTATGATATACTGAGGTGAATGTGTGCTCTATCCCATTACGACAAAGGAGCCCTCCCATCATCTCACTTCTAAACTGAACTCCATTGTCCGTTATGATTTTCTTTGGTAACCCTTTTCTTTGAAAAATATCATCTTACAATCTAACCGCATTCCCAGAGCAAGCATGGTTCCCAAATGCCATTTCTAGCCATTTGGAAAAATAATCAATGGCTGTTAAGGCATACCGAGATTCTCCACCATTGCAATCAATAGGCCCCATGATGTCTTCCCACAACACCTCCCAGGCCATTTCAGGACTAGCAATAGGAAATAACTGGTGTTTCATCTGTATCTGCGATTTATCTGCATCTCTACACAAATCATAATCTCTGACCACTCTCTCAATTACGAAATCTACACCTGACCACCAATAGTTTTCTTTAACCCTTCTCTTGCTTTTAACAATTCCTAAGTGCCCATCATGGTATAATTTCATGCCCATCTCCCTCATCTCCTTAGGGAGAATAAACTTCACCCCTCTCATGATATTCACTTGCATAACAGTTCATTTCGAATCTCCCAAAAGTTCCTACATTTCTCCTCCAACAACTTCTTCTCAGGCCAGCCCTCAACAATAACCCTTTTCACCTTCAGCAAGGTGCCATCCTGTTCACTAGCTCTATGCCAAGCATCTTTGGAAATGGCCACTATACTTTCACCCCCCATTAATGATGCACAGAGTTTGTCTCTATCATCCATGACTTTCTTTTCCAGTGGCAAAGGTAATCTACTTAGGCAATCCACTACCTTGTTTCCCACGCCTGGGAGATACTTTAAAGTGTACCTATAATCCAACAGGTGCACCGACAAGCTCGCAATCCTGGGTGTGGCATTAAACAGACCTTCAGAAGACATCATTTTAGTAAAGATTTCTTCATATCCCCACACAAAACATCTGAAATGCTCCACACTGCAAACAATGGCAAGCGTTTCTTTTTCTGTGACAGAATGCCGTTCCTCAGCTGGTGATGAGGCCCTTGATTGAAATCCCACTGTGTGTTCACTCCCTCCAGACTCCTTCTGAGACAGTACAGCACCAATCCTCTTGTTGCTTGCATCAGTGGTCAAAGTGCAATACAATTTGGGGTCAAAACCCTGCAAACTCATAGGCATACAGATGCTATCTTTAATGTGTTGAAAGTCACATTGCAGAGTATCAGGCCAGATGAATTTAACATTGTGTTTGAGAATCTGTCTTAAACTATAAGTCTTCTCTGGAAAATTCCATACAAATTTAGGGTAGAACTCCACCAACCTCAAGAAAGATCGTAATTCACCCTTGTTCTTCAGTGCTGAAGCCTCCTTAACAGCGCTAAGAAGACTTTTCTCATGGCTAATACCTTCTGTTGTGACCTCATGCCCTAGATAGTCTAATGCTTTCACTGCAAATTTACACTTGTAAAGCTCAACTGTGAGCCCATTCTCTCGAAGAATTTCCAACACTTCATGGAATCTACAGTCATGCTGATCCCTGTTTTCCCACATGACCAAGAAATCATTGCGGAAAAATACAGTCCCCACTTTATTTTTGGATTACTTTAGTCCAACCTTTGGAATGTGCTCTGTGTGATCCTTTTGTACCCAGCTTCTCGATTCTTGTGTTAGACAGTGGCATGCAGAGCTTGTCTTCTATGGGGGCAGAGCAAGTACAGGGTCTTCATCGCTCAAGAAGATCACCTTACGTTGGGGCATTTGGAAGTGGCGTTACCCTGATCTGTCTTTCAATTGCAATTTGTAGTGTTCATAACAGCATTTACTGGGCGCATAGTGAGTGGCAATTGTTGAATCATGTGTGCTTCTCATACTTTGTCATTGACACCACCTCAACCATTTTGAACTTCTGAAGGTGAGCCACTCATTAAATGACATGTGTGGAAAGAGTATTTTCTTAACTCCTTCCATGCTCGGGACGGCTCGGGACGGCTCCCGGCCGTCATGAATCACAGTAGACGTGTGCTCATGATGGCCGGGAGCCGTCTGAACGTTGCCGGTCAGCCCACGCGCAATTAATTCCCCGTCTGTGCGGGAGAATTAATCAGTGGGCGGAGTTCGGATGGCTCCCGGCTGTCATGAGCACACACCTAGTGTGACTCATGATGGCCGGGAGCCATCCCCAGTACCCGAGCACCATGCCCAGCCACGCCCCCCTCGCACCATGGAAGAATTTGCAGCGCGGCGAAGGGGTTAATTATATTGATACCAATGAAAATGAGGACTTGTCGCAGTAAAAAAATAAAAGAAAATACTCTTGCATTCATTAGGTTCACAAGGGCTCATTGTATACAGTGCTATGGAAAAGAAACCTCATAGTTTTAGCGACTCTGATGTTTTCCAACATGCATTAGATGATATATGGATAAATATTACTCTCAATCAGTGTGTACTGCGATTGACAGTCACAATTTTTTCAGGAGAAAGAAGAACAAATTGGAGCCTGTGGCAGACTGTGTTTCAACTCTTAAGAGGCTTGCTCTTATGTGTAGATTTGGGGTTTTGCATGATGAGCTCATTCGTGTCCAAATCATTATGTATGTTAACAATGAGATTATACAGGAAAGGTTATGGATATACGGGGAGGCTTCTTTAGCAGAAGTGACTCTAGTACACATGTGCTAAGGTAGCTGGGCGCCTTCTAAGGAGGTGTCTACGGAGGTGGTCTGTAAAGTGAAACAGAAGGTCAAGAGGGAGAAACCCAAAGTTCAGAATGATACTAAGAAAATAAAATAAAAATAAGGCGAAGCGTTGCTATAGGTGTGGAAGTAAGGACCACTTGGCATATAGTAAAAAATTCCCTGAGCAAGACCAAAAATGTATGGAGTGTGGTATAAAGGGGCATTTTGCCAAAGGGTGTAGGAAAGGGAAAGCTACTAAAACTATGGCCAGGGTACAGGAGGAGTCAGACTCAGATACGGGCTCGTATGGGTCTGATTCAGAGCCAAACGATAAGGACAATGACTGTGTGCTTGGTATTCAAGAACATTATGATACTGCTTGCAAAGCGTAGACTAGCCATTCACGGGGGCTCCTCTAAAACTCCCTGCATAGCTACTTGGGTACAAGATATAGCTTACTGTCAGGAGCAGTTAGCAGCATTCTGGGACCTTATGCCTGTGACATCTCGCCCGGAAGACATATGGGAACACTTCACAATCTGGTTCAGAGAAAAAGGCGAGGCTCTACCAGACGACAATAGGCCAACAACAGCTGCAACATTGCCAGGATCGCCACAATAGTTGCCTAAGCACCTGCCATATTGTGTAGAATGACTTCCCAGATCTGGATATCATCCATACTGAATCACGTGGAATAGTTATTTACCGGCACCCCCCACCCCTTCAGGTGCCCAGAGAATCTATCCGTCTGCTTAATCCACACATACCGCTAAAGTGTTCCAGTCATTATAACCTTGTTAATTGTTTTAATGTATATGGTGATATTCCTAAAAAGTATAGAACGCACTGGAGAATATATTTGACTTCAATTTACACTGATGTAACAACAATTCATTTACGGATACAATTCTGTATAATGCTTTGCCGTTTGTACACACGATTTTGCTTTGTTATGCATATGTCTAAACAAAATGTAACAACATACATATTTTTTTTTTAAAAAAAAGAACATTATGATAGTGATGATGTCAATCTCCTTCATAAACCCTCTAGGTCTAAATCAGTATGCAACATGAATATTGGAGGGTGGAAATCTCTATTATGGCAGACTCTGGTTCTCCTTACACAACTGTGGATAAATGGGTATGGGAAGAGAAGTATGTAGGAGCTTTAGGGAACTCAATATCTGAACAAACACAAGGAGATGATGAACGGAGCTCTAACATTTTTCAGACACTCACCCCAGTCACAGACCTGGGTTGAATCCATCATTGTTCTTTAGCTTACTTTGCCACCTCAGTTCAAACCCAGCCATATTCAAATCAGTCTTGAACCTGTACCTCATGGGAACAGTCCAGTCCGAACTACCAAGTCAGGTCTTCCCTGAACCGGAAATAAGCATCCTGCGACCGGTTTCGGGTAACTTTTCCACTGGATTTCATTACAAGACAGGAGGCTAACATTATGCATTAATCCTTTAATGCAACCTACAAGCAGCCGCTTAAATCATAGAAAGAAGAACTAGAATGCAGTGACAGCATAACAACAATATAAGGCATGAGCAACAACAGAGCTGCCCCTTTTAAATGCGGCTCGAAAGCAGATAAGTTGCTCTTTCTTGCTCTTTATATATATATCTCATTGACTGCTTCCCTATGCTTTATTGATTGACTGCCTTTGTCTTAGTACTCTATATTCATTGGCTTTTCTTTGGATGGTGTGTTTTACGATTGACCTGATGCTTTAATTGTAGTTGTTTGATTCCCCTTGTCGTTGACTACTGCCTAGATTGCCTCAATGCCTGGTCGTTTCCCCGACCCCTTCCCCCCCTCCCTTCCTCCCATCGACTTCCAATTTACGGTCGTCGATCACCCCCCCCCCCCTTTACACTCCCCTTTTAACGGAGCTTTCGTTACGGGCAAGCCACCAAATTAGATTAATGTAAATTACCTATTTTCGCCGCATATACTTCGCCGCTTTTATTTAAATTGTTAATTCCTCAGATGCGCTCGCCTCTTCCCCTTGCGAGCGCGTCCTCCAGCCTTTGTGAGGAATGGACCTCGCCGGCGGCCGTGCAGCATCTTCCGGCCGCTAAGGGTCATTCCTCTAATCCCCCGGCAGCGGCTGGCTCGAGCGCCTCAGTTAAATCGCGCTTGCCAGCCGCTGCCGGAGCCTCGTTCAGGTGTTTCCTCCGCATTTCTAGCTTTTTTGGCCTCGCTCCAAAAAACCCCCCCAAATCAATTCCATTTTAATATAATATATAAAAAAAAATAAAGAAAGAATAACAAGTATAAATCTTACAGCAAGCCAGGGAGGGAATAACCCCCCTCCTCTCCTCCTTTCTTAAATTAATTCCTTACACATTATCTGTAAATATAAGAAATTAATTTGTTTAAGTTACATATAAATTATTCAGCTAAGTACATAAAAAATATTTTTAAAAAATATACATATAAGAAAACATTTTATATTTCATTGTTTAATAATCTTAAGTCATCCTAATTATACTTACCCGTCATATCTGACATGGAATCAGACGAAGCTATCGCTAATTCCCCTAATCATACTAATGACTCCTTTAAAATGTTCTTACAAAAGGAGATGAGGTCCTGCATGATGGACACGCTCAAGGAGATCATGTCACCCAAGAGACCCTTCCTACAAGATCATGATGACGGCCCTCCTCGTGATCCTCAAACTGTGTACTCTAAGAGCAGTAAAAAACTGAAACAATGTGAAGGTACTATTAGAGGTCGTGGTACCTCACTTGACCTGGGAGGTCCTAGCACCTCACGCTTGTTGGGAGTGCCTCAAAAGATTCAGGTGTCTCTCGCGACACGAATAGGATGGGTGTCCCTAGCGGCACGAACTTGGCGGGTGTCCGTAGCGACACAAATTTTAATAGTGCACGTGATGATGCAGGTGCCGATTCGGAAGAAGATGAAGTCTTCGATAACCCCTATGATGAGTTTATCCTTGACTTGGACCATCAAGATCTCAATGACCTGGATTTTAATATCCAATCTGAGGTTGACTTTTCCCCCTCTGCTAACGACGCAATTTTTGACCTCTTGGGTGGCAAAAAGTTTTCTCCCCTCAACATCTCCCACCCCAGTAGTTCCAAATGGTTTCCCCAGGATCATGTCTCTAAATTCATTACCAGATGGCTAAGAAATTCTCTTGAGAGAGAGACACGTAATACCCTCAGATCGGAATGCCCGAGACCCTACATCAAAGACAAGGTATGTTAGACCCCTAATCGCAACCCTGACCTCATTACATTTTTCTTTAAACTGGGTAAGGACCCAAGGAAAGGCCTTGAGAGAGCTCTCAAAAGCTGCCAGGATTGTCTTCTTGATGTTCTCAGCCCCCTTACTAAGATTCTTGACTTGGCCGAAGAATCTTATATCTCCAATTCACCCCTTGACACTGACCTGGTTAGAGGCTGGAGCCAGAGGGCAATCGTCTTGCTTGGCAAAGCTAATTCAGGCCTCAACATTGAAAGGAGGAAGACCATCCTCAATTAAATTAATCCAAAACTGGGTGACCTGGCCGAGAAGGAACCTTCAAAGAAACCCAGAGGCCTCCTCTTCAGTGAGGACATGATTAAAACTATAGGGAAGTATGTTTACACTTTCACTGCCCTAGACAAGGCCCAGAATAATATGAGGCGTTTCTTCAGTAGTAACTTTTTTGGACAGGCCGGAAGAAGGGGCCGTTCTTCCGGCCGCAGAAATTACCGGCCCTTCTCATTCACTAGAGGCAGAGGAGCTGCGGGCAGAGGCTTCTACCCTTTCAACCGGCAATT
Source organism: Lissotriton helveticus (assembly GCF_964261635.1). Taxonomy (NCBI): domain Eukaryota; kingdom Metazoa; phylum Chordata; class Amphibia; order Caudata; family Salamandridae; genus Lissotriton; species Lissotriton helveticus. The sequence goes on along the minus strand of NC_136059.1, from coordinate 1,350,714,452 downwards.
TTACCCCCCAGAGAGGAAGAGGTTCGCGCAACAGAGGTTTCTCCCACCGAGGAACTCCCAACAGCAACCCTCTAAGTAAGTAATTTTCTCTCCTCTGCCCCTCCCAGGGTCGGTGGACCACTCAAACACTTCTACCATGTTTCGAAATCTTTAACTCAAGACCCGTGGGTTCTCGGAACAGTTCAGGGGTTCAAAATAGATTTTGTAGAACTTCCATGTCAAACACATACAACCAATCCTTTGGTTCTTCCAATAGAACATCAGGAGATTGTCAAAGAGGAAATTTCTTCTATGCTCCAAAAAGGCGCTATTATCGAAGTTCCATGGTCTCGAAAGAAATTTGTAAGCACTCTTTTAGTCCAAAAAAAGGAGAAAGGGTGGAGACTGGTTATAAACCTACGAGAAGTAAACACGTACCTAGTGTACAGACACCTCAAAATGGAGGGCTTTCACCTTCTCAGAGACCTTCTTCTTCAGGGAGACTGGCTAGTCAGCTGGATCTTAAGGACGCCTATTTTATCATCCCCATGGCAGAGGAACACCAACACTTCCTTCAATTCATATGGGACAATCACCTCTTTCAGTTTCAAGCCCTCCCATTCGGACTATCATCCGCCCCTTGGTGTTGCACCAAGATCATGAGGACAATCGTCTCTCTCCTGAGAGCAAAGGAGATCCGCCTACTTATCTATCTAGACGATATCCTCATCATGTTCCAACTTCACTCTCAACTCTTGGAAGACCTCAAGTCCACCATGAATCTTATAGAGAGTCTCGGTTTCATTGTAAATCGGGAAAAGTCCATCCTTACCCCCACAAAATATCTAGAATTCCTCGGCTTCACCATAGACACTTCAAAATGCCTTCTTCTCCTTCCCAACAAGAAAATCGCAAAGATCCGGAAAGAGATCAGGTTTGTTCTAAAACGGCAATCTCTTACTCTTCGAGAATTGGCCAGACTTCTGGGTCTTCTATCTTCCTCCATTCAGGCCATCTTTCCCGGCCCTCTCAACTATCGTGCCCTCCAGAGAGTGAAAGCCAAAGCCCTCAGATCCGGTCTTTGGTACGGAGACCTTGTAACCTTAGATCAACAAGCCAGGTAGGAACTCTCTTGGTGGCTGGACAATTTGGATGCATGGAATGGAAGAGCTATCTTCTGGTCGACTCCAGATTTTGTCTTGGAGTCAGATGCCAGCCTTCACGGTTGGGGTGCCCACATCCTAGACCAAGATACAGGTGGTGTTTGGTCTCAGGCGGAGTCCTCCCACCATATACATTTCCTAGAACTAACTGCTGGTCTTTACGCCCTAATGAGTTTCAAACACTCACTTCAGGGCAGATCTGTTGTCTTGAAGATGGACAACATCCCTGAGGTCTTTTATATCAACCACCTTGGTGGGACAAGGTCGGCAGAGCTCTCTGATCTGGCCTGGAGACTTTGGATGTTTTGCTTAGAACACTAAGGGCCAGATGTAGGTAAATATATTTTACCGACTCATAAATACCGAATTTTTCCGATTCGGTATTTATTGAATCGGTAAAATATAAGGAGGGAGATGTAGGTAAATCCAGATGTGGATTTACCGAATCTGTAAAAGTCGGTATTTACCGATTCGGTAAATACCGACCGGTAATGCCCATTCATTCCTATGGGCTTTGAAGCCCATAGGAATGAATGGGCATTACCGATTCGGTATTTACCGAATCGGTAAATTCCGAATTTCACAAGGGTGCAGGGGGTGTCACTTTGACACCCTCTAGCACCCCCAAAACAGGTTTGGGTGCCATGTGGCAGGCATACCTGCCCTAAGGGCAGGTCTGCCTGTCATATGGCACAGTTGTGCATGCACACATGTGCATGCACACCGGAATCGGTATTTTACCATCAAATTGAATTTGATGGTAAAATACCGATTCGGTAAGGCTTGTGGGACTCAGAAGAGTCCCATCTACATATCAAATTTACCGAATCGGTAAAAATACCGATTCGGTATTTTACAGAATCGGTAAATTTACCGATCGGTAAATTTACCCATTCTGTAAAAATATGCCCCCTACATCTCAAATTCCATTTACCGGTCGGTAACGGCCGAATTCGGCCGTTACCGACCGGTAAATGCCTACCTACATATGGCCCAAAATCTCCCTGAAGGCAGAATATCTCCTGGTAAAATCGAATCTTTCCTCAGATTGGAATTCGAGATTTCTTCTAGACTTCAGCGATTGGAAACTCAATGTGAATGTTTTCAATTCTCTGTTTAATTTTTGGGGTCCCTTCAATGTGGACCTTTTTGCGAGCAGATTGACCTTCCAACTGACCCAATACTTCGGCTGGATGCCGGATCCAGGCACCCTTGCAGTGAACGCCTTTCTACAGCCCTGGTCCCATCTTCAGCCTTACGCCTTTCCTCCCTTTTCCATGATTCAGAGGGTTCTTCAGAAGGTGAGACAGGACCAGTGCTCCCTGGTCCTGATAACTCCCTTCTCGCCTTCTCAAGCATGGTTCCCCACAACCTTGGAACTGTCATGTGACATCCCCTTCCTAATTCCTGCAACGAGAGGCCTGGTTTCAAACGCAAACGGAGAAGATCACCACCTAATACTTTTAGGGAATTTGAACCTTCTTGCTTGGAAAGTGTCAGGCAATCTAACGAGTTGTCTGGACTTTCATCATCAGCTCTCACTCTCCTCGGTGAGTCCTGGGCTCCAGGGACCCACTACAGATACAATAACATTTGGAGAAAATGGTTTTGTTGGTGCATGGAGAGGAACTTGGATCCCGTGGAGGCTCCTATCGTCAATATAGTTAATTTTCTTGTTGAATTATTCGATAATGGTCTCTCCTATAGATCCTTTAATTGTTATGGATCAGCTATCTCTGCTGGACATTCTCTCGTCAACGGTAAGACGGTAGGTAAGAACGTTATTATTTGTAGAGTTTTAAAGAGTATTAGACTAAGAAGACCTCCTAGACCCAAATACCAGTCCTGAGATGTTAAAGTTATCCTAGATCTGTTTTGCTCATGGCCTGATAATTTTCTTCTTAACAGGAAATGTCTTTCCATTAAACTTGCTACTCTCTTATGTTTGATTTCTTGTCGTAAGGTATCTGATGTGAAATCTCTGGATATTTCTAACAGATGTTATGACATGTTTGGTGTTAAGTTTGAAATCCTTAGGAGAACTAAAACCATGTCAGATTCTATCTTTTACCCTAGTTTTGACTACTGCAAAAAACGTTGTGTTGTTGATTGTCTGAAAGAATACGATTCCAGGATAAAAGACCTTCGCCCTCAAGATGCCAATCAACTTCTCATTTCCTTTGTCAAACCTTTTAAACCTATCTCTTCCTGCTCTATCGCCAGATGGGTCAAGTTGGCTATGAGCTTCGCTGGCATTGACCTTTCTAAATTTCAAGCCCACTCTCTCAGAGGTGCTATGGCTAGCAAGTCCTTTTGGTCTGGTGGTAAGTTAGATGTTATCCTTAAGGCTGATGACTGGTCCAATGCCTCCACTTTTGCTCGTCATTATTGTAAACCTATTGAACACATGTCCGATGTTGTTCTTCCAGGCTACCAACATGCATAATGTAGCCTCCTGTCTTGTAATGAAATTGCGATTCTCCTATTATCATGACCAGAGAATCTGGATTTCATTAAAGACACGGAGGCTTTATCCCACCTGTCCCTCCCTTGGACGGAGTATATATTCTTATGTTGTTGACTATTTGCATTCATATACAGTTGAATTTGCTCTTGTTCATGTTTACGATATGCATTTTATCTTTGCAAAGGTTCTTTCAGCCTTTTTAATTTCTCACTTTCTTTTCAGATAACTCAACCTAACGGATCCTTCTGGACTTATCCTTCTTCATCGCTCTCTAGTCCAAGCTTCACCTTGAACTTGCCGACTCTCTCCTTTGCTTTATTGCATTTAAAAGAGGCAGCTCTGTTGTTGCTCATGACTTATATTGTTGTTATGTTGTCACTGCATTCTAGTTATTCTTTCTATGATGTAAGCGGCTGCTTGTTAGTTGCATTAAAGGATTAATGCATAATGTTAGCCTCCGTGTTTTTAATGAAATCCAGATTCTTTGGTCATGATAATAGGAGAATCGCAATTCAAGCTAGCCTGGCTGATGAGGGGTGTTACCCCGAAACAGGTCCCAGGATGCTTGTTTCCGGTCCGGGGAAGACCTGGCTTGGCAGTTCGGGCTAGATTGTTCCCATGAGGCATAGGGTCAAGACTGATTTGCATATAGCTGAGTCTGAACTGGGGTGGTGAAGTGAGCTAAAGAACGATGATGGATTCAGCCCAGATCTGTTAATGGGGTAAGTGTCTGAAAAGTTTCAACGTTTCATTCATCATCTTATGTTAACTCATTATCTGAACCTGATGTTGCCCCTGAAAGTTTTATAGGAGACCACATTCCTATGATTAGATTTAGGAGGTTGTAATTTAAATTTAAAGTGAGAAAGCAATGTGCAAGCTTAACGTGGCAGAGGAGGTGTCTTCCGTTCTTGGTTGGATTGACCAGAGGGCCTTAAACATAATTTTGGACCCCAATAGTAATGAACAAGAGTTAGTTATAGGGGTGGATACGCAAAAAGGGTTAGCATTCAAAGAAATGTACTCATAAGTGTTTTACGGGAAAGATTGGCACACTTAAAGGGTTTTTGTACAGATTAGTGCTAAAAGAAAATGCATCTCCAAAGTGCAAAAGGTCAGAAAAATTCCGTGGATTTTGAGGGAAGAAGTCAGAATCAAATTTGAGAAGCTACTCCTTGCAGGGGTAATTGAACCGGTAGAGGCTTCTGAGTGGATGCCCCATTGGTGGCAGCAAGACGCACCAATGGAGAGATCCACTTGTGTGTGGATCTCAGGTATCTTAACTGAAACATTGTAATTTAAAGATTCCCATTGCCTAAAATTAATGAGTTATTGACGATGACAAAAGACATGGAGTGGTTTGCTTCAACTGATTAGTCTTCCGCTTACCATCAGGTAAAGCTTCATGAGGATAGTAAGTTTCTAACCTCATTTATTACCTCCCAAGGATGCTCTCTGTTTGTATGCCTGCAATTTGGACTCGCGTCAGCGGCTACGGTCACTCAAAAACATATGCATAATTGTTCAAAAACTAAGTGTGGACTGTAGTTTTCCATGACAATATTATGGTCATGGGGGAAATAGTGACCATCCTGACTGCAGATTATATGAAGTGTTGGGAATTCTTCGAGAGAGAAAGGCTCACAGTTGAGCATGATAAGTGTAAATTCACATTGAAAGCATTAGACTATCTATGGCATGAGGTCACAACAGAAGGTATTAAATCTAAGAAGATTCTTCCTAATGCTGTTAAGGAGGCGCCAGCACCCACTAACAAGGATAAATTACAATCTTTCTTGGGGTTGGTGGAGTTCTTTGATAAATTTGTAGGGAATTTTTTGATGAAGACTTATAGTTCACTACAGTTTCTCAAAAACAAGGATACATTAATTGGGTCAGACACTTTGCATTGCGACTTCCAACAAATAAAAACTAGCATCTGTAGGTCTAGGAGTTTGCAGGGATTTAACTTCAACCTGGATTGCATTTTGACCACTGAGGCAAAGGAAAAAGGGGATTGGTGCTGTACTGTCTCAGTAGGAGTCTGGAGGGAGTGAACACACATGGGATTTACATCAAGGGCTTTGTCACCAGCCGAGGAATGGTATTCTGTCATGGAAAAAGCAGTGCGGCCCATTGTTTGGAGTCTGGAGTATTTCAGAAGTTGTGGGTGGGGTATGAAGTGGAGGTGAGGTGTGAACATAAACCTTTACTTAAAGTGTTGTTTTTGGAAGGTCTGTTTCATCCCACACCCAAGATTGGGAGGTTGTCAGTGCACCTGTTGGATTATAGGTACACTTTAAAGTAACTTCCAGGTTTGAGCAGCAAGGTAGCGGATTGCCTAAGTAGGTTACTTTGCCACTGGAAGAGAAAGTCATGGATGATAGAGACAAACTTTGGGTAGCATGGATGGGGATTGAAAGGATGGAAACCATTTCGGAAGAAGATTGGCGTAGAGCTAGTAAACAGGATGGCACCTTGGCGAAGGTGAAAACATTTATTGTTGAGGGCCGGCCAGAGAATAAGTTGTTGGTGGAGAAGTGTAGTAACTTTTGAGAGATTGGAAATGAACTTACTGCTATGCTTCAGAATAGATGAGAGGGGTGAATGTTGTTCCCCCTAAGGATATGGGGGAGATTGTCATAAAGCTGTGCCATGGTGGGTACTTAGGTATCATTAAAAGTATGAGAAGGGTTAAAGAAAACTATTGGTGGCCAGGTGTAGATACCGAAATTAAGAGAGTGGTCAGAGATTGTGATTTGTGTAGGGATGCAGACAAATCGCAGGTACAGACGAAACCCCATTTATTTCCCATTCTTAGTCCTTGGGAAACCGTAGTTATTTCCGATTCGTAATCGTTGGGAGGTGATGGGGTAGACATCACGTGCCTATTGAGGGTGATGGTGGAGAATCTTGGTATGCTTTGGCAGCCAATGATTATTTTTCCAAATGGCTGGAAGTGGCATTTGTGAACAATGCTTGCTATGAGAATTTTGTTAGATTTTTAGACTACATTTTTTAGAGGGAAGGGTTACCAAAGAAAACCATTACGGACAAAGGGGTTCAGTTTAGGAGTGAGTTGATGGACGGGTTCCTGTGTCACAATGGGAGAGAGCACAAATTCACCTCAGTATATCATTCCAGTGCAAATGGTAAAGTTGAGAGGTTCAATTTTGTGATAAAAGGGATTTTGCAATTGTCTAAAGGAAAAAGGTTAAATTAGATGGCTTGTATCAAACGTACTGTGTGGATGTATCGCACCACACCCTCTTTGACTGGGTATAACCTTTTCATCATTAGGAAAGGGGGAGTGCCTTTTATGAAGGACAGCCAAGGCTGGATGGCTCAGTCCCGCTGGCAGCAGTGGTCTCCTGAAGTTGTAAGGGAGAACATTGGGAAGGCACAAGGTAAATATAAGGAGTATACTGATGGTAAGAGGGGCAGTAAGGAGGTAGTGGTGAAGAAGGGAGATGTGGTACGTGTGAAATTGTCTTTGAGGGTAAAGAAGAGGGAGAGTAGATATTCTGACCTGTTAATTGTAGCAGAAGTATACAGAAATGCTGCAAAATTGAGTGATGTATGTATTTCAAACTTTGGCAGGATTTCCAAGTATAATGGTAACAGGAAAGTTGGTGATGTGTAAAGAAAGGTGGCAGGTAGTTATGGCTGGTTGGAGGAGAGTAGGGAGGTGAGTGAAGTTGATGGTAGTGTTGAAGTAGAGAGGACAACTGGTGTGAGTAAGGAAGTAGTGCAGGTGGATGACTGTGGTGAAGAGCAACCGGTTATCAGGTCCATGAGAAAAATCAAACATCCAGCATATTTGAGAGACTTTGTTGAATAGTTTTTAATTTAGAAATTGTATAAATTGTTGGCACTGAGTTGTAATTGGTAGTCACCTCATTATTCTCAACAGTTTCTCTGATATGTTTAGCAATGTTCATGTATAGTATATTTCATTTGTTTATTGTGTATAAAGGGGAAGATGTGTTGTGTTTATCTTTAAACCAGGTGCTGACACTGGTATCACAATGTACAGCATGTGGTTGTTGTTGCCTTTGAAATGAGGGAATGTGGGGGAGAGTTATGGAGTTGAGAGTTGGCAGTGGGACTTCATGATGAAAGGAAGTGTTGTCCTTTCTCTCTGCACTTCTTGAATAAAGAAGCTGACATTTACATCTGCTTTCATGCCATTATTACACAACAAATATGCCCAATTGTATATGCACCTGGAAATACCGCTTCAGAGGAAAAAGGACTAATAACGGTCCACTCCAAGGATTATTCTGTATTTTGAAAATATATTCAGAGTTTTCTTCCATGTAATAGACTAATTGCCTGGATAAAAGACACAAGATTAGCGTTTATAATAATTTAATGGCCACCTTGTTTCTAGCTTCTTCCTATGAGGATTGAAAAAGACAACATTAATGTTGAGGATTCCCAGAATTACTTTCTCACCTGGTATTCTCAGGGAGTACCAAAGTACAGCCCGGGAAATCTATAATTTCTCGCTCGTTCGCTGTAGTGCATTAACATCAGTACAAGAGGTTTCGGTGGGGTGCGGTTAGGGGATCTTAGGGGGTTATTGGTAGGTGTTGAGTTAGGGGGGTGGTAAATCTGTGTTCCTGAGTGAGGAAAATCTGTCAGCTTCACACATTTTATCACACAACACATTAATAATATACATAAACTTAAACTCAAGCCAATGCTATATCTTTTGAGGGAATGTAACTACAGGAAGGGTAGGATATTTAATTCGATGAGCAGCAAGCTGACAGATTCTTGCACCCTCAAGTGGTGAGTTGTGACCCCAAACTGTTGTATAGCACTCACTTTGTAATATGCTACAGTTCAAAGAACGTGAGCATCTGTGGACATTTGTATCCTATTCTGTTGACCTATTGACCTGTCCTGCTTCCATTTTTATGGCATAGTGCCAACATTGTTTAGCAGTCTATTCAATGAAAATTTCATAACACTAACTTTCATGGAAAAATGTTTCCTGCTGGTTGGTAATGAGCCTTCCTTTTCCTTTTATTGTACTATGATGATGAGGGCGGAGTTTGTAATGTGGGGACAATTATGGTGTAAAAGGGTTTGTGAGTGAATGAGTACACTGGAAAAGCAGCTGTGCAACGCAAAATGTGTTAGCGCATTTGTGATTCTGTTTGTGATGTAGGGTTTTTTATGTCAGTGTAAAGCTTCTAAAAGTCAAATGATGGCTTGCAAAGGGGACTGAAGCTTAAGGTCTATTTACCAGAGAACGAGAAAAAGGACCTCCTTCAGATGTACAATGCAGGTTTTTTCTAAGCTCTTGGACAAGAAAAGGGATATCCGCCCCCTCTTTTTTGCAGAGCTAGTTTGCCAAGACTGTCACTGGAGTTCCCTTCTTAAAGCAAAAGTCTCATGTAGGAATCTACAAGTCAAAAGCTTGAATGAGATGAAGGGGTGCTTCTCCAGTCAATGATCTGAAGACCGGGTTGGGTCCTGTGCATCTATCAAAACAAAGAGTTGGTGAACCAAACAGCTGAATTTTTGTGGAGCCGGACAAATATTGATCGGCCTCAGAGTTACAATAAAAATTATTTAAATGAAAACTTGAAATGAAATGTTAGATATTGAAAACTGAGAGCAGACACTGTTCAGCCTAATACCTGCAGGAGAAATAAAGGAAGCAATTAGAAAAAATATGTAATTCTAAAGCTTCCTTGGTTCTTCATTAACATCTCACAATAAACAGAGCGGTAAACCACCCTGAGGCTGTGGCCTAACAAGAGTATCATGATCCCTATTGCGAAGCAAGGACAATGTCCCTACATAACCCTCTACTGGGTTGTAAGAGTATTAGCAATTGCATTTCAGAGGATCCTTCACATTCCTGGATCCAGGTGCCACTGTAATTGTTGCATAATTTACAACTTAGCCCCTGCCCTGAGTTCTAGTGGCTCCAGCAAGCAGGTGTTACCTCACTGAGTATGTGACAAGCATTATAAAGTGCCACTGGGATATATCACGACAATCAATCAATCAATTGCACTTTATTCGTTTTTTGCATAAAACCATAAAAGTAATCTAAAACCATACATATTACAAGATAAAACAGTATGTTATACAAAAAGTGACATGAGAAAATTAAGAACATAAAAGACAGTGTTACCGGATAACAGTTGTAAAAGTGTAAAAGCTGGTCACACCTGCTTAAACTCTAATTTTCTCAAAATAGGAATGATAAAACATTTTCTGGGGGGTCACATAGTACTTACAAAACATTTAAAAGTGAAGCATGTCCTGTGGAGACTTACTGTCACAGTCACAGGGTGCTAAGATCTGACCTCTGTTACACCCACGGGGTTGTGTCAACAGGAGATGGAAGAGATCAATACGAAACCTAGTCAATAAAAAGCGTTCATAAGTACTAAAAGGCCCTAGGAAATATGGCTCAGTGAATTGCACAGTTTTCCGAATGACAAATTCACAGACACTAGGTTGTCTCAGCTCACATTCTTCCCTATCTATTGTCCTCTGACTGTAAAAGGTCTCCCAAACCCAGCCCAGGTGTATCTCATTCACTAAATCTGTGTTGGTGAATATATCAGCTCTCCCCAGCTTCCCAAGACAACTCTTTAGGTGGTTAAGCCACAGAATGTGATGGGCATAGTCAAGAGCCATACACTCCTTCAGGATCAATTTGCTTAGGGTTGATCCATGATTCCGCCAGAGCTTCAACCATAATGTTAGGGGTCGAAGGGCCAACAGATCCGAAAGATAGGGCACCCCCAGCTCACCATGAACCACCATGTTAGATGTTCCCTGTGGCACGCATAAAAGACGTTTCAAGAAATTGTTCTCAGCCACTTGCAGTTCGCCCATGGCAGCATAGCTCCATACTCCACTGCCATAGGAAAGTTTTGTAATACATTTAGCTTGATGTATCTGCAGGAGTGCCGCAATCGGTCTCCTGCCTAATCTTGATGCAAATTTAAAAATGGCCATATTAGCACAAACTAGATTTCCCCTCTTTCTCTGTTTTAGTGGCCCCCATTTCATCTTGTTGTCTATCAGGACCCCGAGATACAAAAAGACGTCTGTGCGGGGAACCAGGGCAGGTCCAACCGTAAACTAATAATGCTTTCTAGAGTGAGGTCCCATCTGTTTCACGTAGGATTTGGAATCATTTACTGACAAGTCCAGATCCTCCATGAATGAAGAAAAGGAGTTGAGCAATGATTGTAACCCTCTTGCTGTCCGGGATATGAGAACTGCGTCATCCGCATATATTAAGACAGGCAGACCATGCCGACCCACCTGGGGATAATCTACCTTAGTCTCCAATAAAACTTTCTTCAGTTTGTTAATATGTGAATTAAGGAAGAAAGGGGCTAAGATACACCCTTGATGTACTCCTCTTTCAATTGAGAACTGACGGGAGACCTTGAGGTCTTGTGACTAACCTCATCCTTGGTATCGCTATGGAGGTCCTCCAAATAATGAACGATATCACCATCCACCCCGAAGGACAGCATGCTCTGCCAAAGCTTAACTCTGTTCATGCGATTAAACGCGGATGACATATCCATGAAGGCCAAATAAATGGTACCGGTTCGGGCAACCGTATATTTGTTAAGGATAATAAATAGGTTAGAGCACTGGGTTACGGTAGACGGTCCAGGATGAAAACCATACTGGACGTCGTTTAGAATATCATTATCCTCTGCCCAGCTGGTCAACCTGTCTAGGAGAACATGACCCACCACCTTGACCACAGAGTCCAACACAGAGATTGGTCTATAACAATGGGTGCTATATTGATTACCCTTTTTGAATACTAGCACTATGGTGGAGGTGGCACAAAAATCTGGGGGACCGGTTTTTACCGCGGCGTTAATGACTGCTGTGAGGATGGGTGCCCAGAGATTTAGATCAGATTTATAAAGATCTGGCGAAATACCGTCAGGGTTTTGTTGTTTGACAGCTCAGATATTACGACAATCACTTTTGGCACTTGATTCTGTTTTTCCGAGTGGTTTCACACTCCGGAGATTTTTCACTATGGACAATTCACCAGGAATCATAGCAGGCAAAATATACCCCATAAAAAAGGTTGGAAAGAGAAGAAATATGCAAAATCTTGTGTACATTCGGTCTGGTAGGCATCATGCTGACAATATGGCAAAAATTTCGCTTCAGTGTAAAGTTGCAAAGTGCAGTAACCAACTCAGAAAAAGTGAAGTTCCACAGGGTAATATCTCCATAGTCGAAATTAGAATAATTGTATTTTTTCAGGCACATAGTAAGGACAAACCTCTGTCAAAATGTACAAACATATTGTTGATTTTGAGACCCAGTGTATTTTGTGGACAAAGAGATGGGCATATGTCCTTGGTTTCAGAGTTACTTTGTTTGAACTAACATCCTCAACACTCTGAAGGCTTTTGGCCAGGTTTATCTATTGACCATGATCCCCAGTCATTTTCACCAACAGCTGAGGATTACAAGCATAAGAAAAACAATCAGGCTGTGATGTCTCTTGGCAGCTAATATGGTTGAATGTAAAGCTTAAACATCCAAGGTGCAAGGTGACATGCAAGGAGACAAAGGAGAGACCGTGTTACTCCACCATAGAGCCCAGAGAGGGGACAGATATATGATGCCAGGCGACCAAAGAATGAAGATGGTGGATTGACTCTGCACAAGGAGGACGCCTACCTCTGCTCTCTCTATGGAGTCCGAGTGAGCTGCTGCTGATCCGCCCGTTGCTACCGATGCAGCCATGAGTTGCTATGAGGCTGAAGCGGTCAGGGGAAAAAAGAAAGAAGGAAGCTTATGGCCACGGCTGCCCTTTGCGTGTCGGATATGCCAGATTACGGAAATGAGTGCAGCGGTGTATGGCTGCCGTGCAGTGCGATGGTTATTGCTTTGGTCACTGCCCTCACTGCTATCATTAACGCTGATTTTGAGTGCCGGCTGCACTCTGCTGATACGAGGCAGCAGGAGAGTATCGACGGCGCGACATGGGGCTGAGATAGAAGGGAGAATGGCTCCACCATGAACCACCCGACGAGGACGTGCTGAGACGCCAATGGAAGCTGGCCCTGCGCGGAGGCATTAGAAGGCGGCAGAGACTGTAGTGATTCAGTTCCAGTCAGAGAAGTGCCGGAATGTGATGTAATGCTTGGGGGTGCTTGTAATCTTGGCTCTGGCATTGATGTCGGTCCCCAGCTGGGGTAACCAATCCTGAAATTACTGTGCTCTGGGAGGGCAACAAAGCTGCTCCGATCCTATGGCTCAGAGACTGCCATTCCGGGTTTTCAAATGGCCGAGGTGCTGAATGCTGCAGTACAGGAGGGCAGGGGGAGTGAGGAAGGTCCAGCTATGTCCATGATGCCCTCCACTTCTCCCATTCAAGATCTTGACAGGAGCACTCCGCTGCCAGCTATGACCTCAGAGATAATGGTGGAAGAATCTGCATATAAGAAAGTTTATGATCCAGCTGCTTGCGCTGGCCCAGTTGACCCTTTAATAGTCAATATAGCTTAGACCTCGGAGCCTAATATGTTGATTTCAGAGGACTCCCTGGAAAATTTGATGCAGTTAAATGCTAATTTGTCAAGCACTGGCATTTTGGGCGAGAGTGGGAGTAGTGGTACTCCCAAAACGCTGGAGCAATTGACTTGTGATTCTATTGGGAAGGAGATCAGTGGTGGTTTAAATGCAGCACAGCCCAGATGTTTAGAACAGTCTCTTAGTGTTGCACGGCGCAATTCCACTGAGGTTCAGGGCCATGGTTCTACAACTGGCTTTAACAGAGAAGCAGGGGCTCTTAGTAGCTCAAAAATCAATACCCCGATGGGGGGGGGGGCGGTGTGAAAGGGAAGGGACCCTAAACTATTCGGACAGGTAAAGGAGGTAAAGGCTGTGGTACTGGAGTAAAGGCGCAAGTGACTGAGGCACTAGGTCGCCTCAAGGAAACTGCAGCAAACTCCACGAAGGTCGGTTCAGGGGTGAGTACTCTGCGGAAATGGGTTTCTTCAATGGGTGATGTAAAAGCCAGTATATCTAGGTTGTCTAATCCTGGCAATATAGTACCTGCTTCAACAGACGATGAACGTCCAGCACCGGCAGCAAATATCACTGAGAGTGTATTCATGATGAATATTGCCATTGAGGATTGGGATGGCCAGTGCAGTTTGCAAGATGGGTCCAATGGTGGCTGTCAGGGTCTTCCACAAGTGTCAACAGCAATGCCGGTAGCACAAGTCGAGGAGATTATGTCTGCCACTCCTACAATATCAGTTACAATATCTCCCATTATATCTCCTACAACACCTTCTGTACTGATCCCTATATTAGAAAAAGGATGTATCAATAAGATTCAGTATGCTGCTATCGACGGTGGGGATCCATCACTTTCTAGAATTATGCAGGCGCTAGCCATTCAGAGAGCCGAAGCTCAAGATTATTATCAGCATGCCAACGCTGATAGCAGAGAGATTAAGAAAGCTTTGTCAGATGTGACTTCCAAGGTCACTTAGCTCTCTTCTGAGGTTATTGATCTTCAACAACGAGTTACAGCTATAGAGGAGATCAATACTCATACTGTGAATTTGGTAAAACTGCAAGCTTCTCAAATTACTCTCATGCAAATCAAGATCGAAGACCTTGAGAATCGGCAGCGGCACCAGAACTTAAGGGTCTTTGGTATTCCAGAAGGAAGGGAAGGTTCTGACCCATGTGCTTTCATTGTAAATCTTTTTTGAAAGCTTTGCCCGACCTAGCAGACTGGGATATGGATACTCAGGTCCAGCGAGCGCACAGACTGCCTCTGTTTCTCTCCCAAGGCTTTTCTTTTGTTCCATTTCTTTCCTCTTGTGTTCGCCTACTTCCCTCCTGTAGGCGGCTCTTAGTTCGCTTATGGAGGCCCCCTCTTCCAGTGAGCCTTTATTCTTCCGTTTTCTTAGTGCCTTCTTTAGGGCACCTTTGCATTGTCTCATGCTTCTTGGTATCTGTTGGTTCTTTGAGAAAGGGGCCTTGTGGGAAGGTCTTTTTTTGCCTTGTTCTTTACCCAGCTTCTGCCAAAGGTCATCCATTAGTACTTCCCAGTGCCCAAGAGTGTCTTGGTTAATCTCCCACTGTCCTCTGGTTTCCTGCGTTGCTGCCCACGCCTGCATTTTCCCCTCAAGTTTGATTGTCCATTTTATTCTTTTGATGGCTCTGAATTGTTCCTCCCCTGTGGTTTCTCCCATCAATTTCTGGAGATCTGCTGTTTCCTTTCCTATCTCGAATGTGGCACATAAAGGCCTGTGATCGCTTTCTCCTCTGTCATCGACTTGAAGTTCTTTCAACTTGTCAGCCAATTTCTCGTTGGTTAAAATGTAGTCAATTGTAGATATGTTTCCAAATTATGGTTTTGGGCACCACGAGGGTGAACGTAATTTCATCATGAGGTGGGTTGATTTAAGTTTAGCATGTTTGAGAAAACAGAGCAGTGGACCCGCCTTGTGCCCTTTCTTTGGTGTGCTAGAAGCTCCTTCCAGACTTCTCAGATTGAAATCTCCTGCAACGATTACGTGGTAATGTTCGTATTTAAGTATTATATCTTCCAGCGTGTTGGTGAATGATTCAATGCTGGCAGCGGCATTGCTGGGTTGATGTAGCAGTTTATGAGCAGTAAGTTGAGCGGTCGGTGGCCTTCCCTTAAACCGGTGATTGTCATTGCTTGCAGGTCTGGGGAATTTACTCTTATTTCTGTCGTTCTAAGTTTATGCGCATGGCTTATGAAGATGGAAAGACCCCCAGATGGGCGTCCAAAAATGTTTTTTGTTGTTGCATTTTGCCGATGTTCGTGGAAAACCTCTAAGGGTGTTGATGTCATTGACCAGGTTTCTTGGCAGCATATCATGTCCCCTTTAGCAAGGTAGTACTGTACTTCCTTGTTCCCTATTTTTTTGTTTAACCCTGGTATGTTCCATGATATAAGGGTTAATTCTTGAGGGGAGTCAGGGTTTTGCCATTTGTGTTGCTCTGTACGCACCAACTTTGCCCTTCCTTCGTTATTGAGTACTTGATTTTGGCTAGGGTTGCTGAAGCCAATTGACCCCGCTTATGGCCTGTTTTGGTTGACCAATTAGTACTCGACGCAGATTGTCGCTTTGAAGGACAGAAATGTTTATTGGAGTATTAAGGCGTTCATTAATGTGTTCCCCTTGTTTTCTGTTATGACTGGTGCCTTTCAGAATTGATGTAGCTCCCTGGCCCCTGTTTTGTGGTTTGAGCACAAAGGGGTAGTTAGGTTGTCTAGGTTCTGATGCGTCTATGCCCCAACTTGCTAGTTGTTGCTCTTCTCAAAAGAAAATCCCATTGGAGTGCTTGAACCTTGAAGCCCAGTAGCGTTGAGTCACTGTGGCTGTCACCTGGTGATCTTTTGAACTTTACCCACTCTATGTTTTCCGATGTTATCTGGCACAAGGAATTGATGTGGGCAAAAAGTTGTAGAATGTTATTTCTATTTAGGATATCGTGGGGGCCTTCCATGCGGTACCTGGGAGTTAGCAAAACCTCGTAAACTGTAGGTGTTTCCACTGGATTTTTCATTTTTATGGCCCCCTCGTTACACTGGCTGCATGCTCTCAAACTGTGGGGGGGTTAATCGGAGATCGCCAATGTTGTTCGACTTCCGCCCTGTTGTTGGTTCCCAGCCGGCTTGCTATATGTTTTTGCTCCAATGGTTGAGATGTAGTTTGCTCCGTGGTGCCTTTGTGATCCTCTTGTTCCATAAGGTCATTGGGCCTTATTTGTGTGGAGACGTCCTCCTTGCCCCTTCCAACCCTGTTTGGTGTCACCTGTGTGGCTGTTGTTGATAGCCTGCTGGGTGTGGTCGTTGCTCCTGGGCCGCCTGGTTCTCCTTATCCTCGTGATCGGAGTCTCGTTGCGACGCGCCGTCTCTTGCCCTTTTCTCGTCCGTTTCTTTTTCTTTTTCCGTCAGTGAGCATTCATTCTTAGGCTTCTGTTGGAAATTAAAAATCGGATAGGGTGGCAGTAAGTTGCTTTTCTCGTTAGTTCTATGACTATTCTGCATTGTTGGCAGAATGGATCTGCTTTTCAGTTTTGCTCTCTTCTGCTGTTTCTTCAGTTTTTTCTTCGCCCTCCGTGTTAGAGGGACTTCTTTTCTAGCTCCTGTTTCCCCTTCCGTGGTCGCTTTTGGCCCTTCGAGTCCCTTCGTGGCTGGGCTTGCTGAAAATTCTTTTGCCTCCCTATTTGCCAGGGCTGCCGCGGGCTCCGGATTATTCGATTCTTTTTCTCTGGTTTTAATTTCCAATTCTCGCATTTGGCTGTGTTCTCCATTGGTCGCCACTTTGTGATTACCCTCCACCATTGATTAGATCAGTTTTTGTGGCTTTGGTGATTCGCCTCTGCTTTTGGTTAAGGCCACTATATCCCCCAGCAGTTCTGCCCACTTCTCTATTATCTCGGAACATGTACTTGTACGAGCTATCATAACCTGATTATGTTTGATTGTTGCCTCCAGTTCTTCCAACTTGCGGCCCTGAATCCCCAAGCATTGGGCTATTGTTTGAAGTAGGTCAACTTGGACCTCCATTTTAGTTGCCTGCCATATCAGGGCCTTGGCAACTGACTTTTGCGCTTCTCTGATGGTTATCAAATGGGGGGTATCTTCTTGTTCAACTTGATCCTTCTGGCCTGTTGGTGAGAGTATTCCTGCTCGATCTGTGGCATAATTGTTTACCGCAACCCCTCTCCCGATGAGATTGGGGGTAAGATCCAAGGTCCTTTCGATTGTTCGCTCTAGTTTTTGTAAGAATGAGTCAGTGAGATCTCTTGTCTCTGGCGACTCAAGTTGCTGACGCTCATTTGTAGGGACCGTTATACTTGTTCCTGAAAAGGGTTGCAGGCTGGTGCCATGCACGTATTTAACCTCGATGACTTCTGGCTTGACAGGTGTTTCCTCCTCCTGGTGCCAGTGGATCAGGGCTTTTGTTGAAAGTGGACTCTGTGTCGCTGCAGCGAGCTTCCTTAAGATCCCTTCCACTGCTGTGTGCTGCTTTAGTTTGTCTGCGGTATCCCACCTTGAATCGATATCACCGATCCATTCATTCTCCCAAGGCAATTAAGCCAGATCTAATGTTGAACGGCCTATTCTTGTGTTTCTGGGTAATTTCCTGCTTCGTCAAGCAATATATCTAAAGGCACGTCTATCGGCTCCTGTCAAACTAGATACTAGGTCCATATTTGTGAGCTCTGACCTGAGCAAATTTATAATGGACAAGCGATGGCGGCTGCGTCAACTTATGGATCCCTTGAAAGCTTTTTGCTCACAGGTTTTCCTTCAAGCGCCCGCCCATTTAAATATTATTAAGGATGGTCGCACACATTTCTTTTTCAATGAACAGCAGGCCAAACAAGCACTCTTTAAGTGGAAGCTCACTTCTAAAGATGATTCGATGTGTAAAGGGAGCATTTTTGTGATAATAGACAATAGTATAACTTGTGATTGCTTAAGCTATATGTCTTACAAAGTACTGTTTTGACTTGTTGTATTGTTTTGTTATTGATACTTCTATCCGCATACTTGGAGTGTGTTGTGTTCAAGGGGGTCCCTGGGGGGGGAGTGAGGGTGGTGTCTTCTGTATGCTGTCAACTGGGGACAGCAAGGAAGAGGGCGATTCCTTTTTGCAGACATGGTGGTGGAGGGGCGGTGGGGGGGGGGGGTAGGAAGGTTGGAGGATGGTCAGAGAATGGTAGTTGGCCGTCCATGATCGTTTTGTTAGATTAGTAGGTGGGGGCTGTCAGGGAGGTAGGGAGATAAATAGCCAACGTTTAGTAAAAAATTGCACAGATTGAGCACAGGGGTAAGGGGCACTTATCGAGGGGGACTAGATCGAAT
Source organism: Lissotriton helveticus (assembly GCF_964261635.1). Classification (NCBI taxonomy): domain Eukaryota; kingdom Metazoa; phylum Chordata; class Amphibia; order Caudata; family Salamandridae; genus Lissotriton; species Lissotriton helveticus. The sequence continues at coordinate 1,350,695,941 of NC_136059.1, read as the reverse complement.
TTACAAACATTATTAAATGCTGTGTGTTAAATTCATGTGTTGGAATTTATCTGGGCTTAATCAGGCTGGCAAACACCGATTGGTAACGGAAAAACTTTGGGTATTCAAACCCCAAATATTAGGGCCTGCTTAAACACATTTAGCTTTTAACCCCTTGCTTGCTTCTGTCGGCCGTTGGCCGAGGGCAGCACTACCTCGCTAGTGCTGCCATCGGCCAACGGCCGACGCGGCCCCACCCATTTTGCGGAAGTGCCGCACTGCCGCAAAATCGCGGCCGCAGGTAAGGGGTTAAGGATAGAGCCCACTTTAAACAACTTGGATATGACTTACTGTATGTACTTCACAATCAGTTTCTATTCGAGGGGTGGCCATATTGAAGTCCAAGTAATGCAGAGTTACGGTGTTACGAACAATGGTCAATTCTAAAGGGAGATGGACAATTGCCTAACTCCTGATTTTTGGGCGTAAGTACACGGTATGTATGATATATGATCCTAATACTGACTGTCTGGAGGTTATTTCTTTTTTATGCTCTGAATTATTGGAGTGGACAGGCGAACCTATAGTTATGGGAGACTTTAGCTGCTTTCTAGATAAAAAAGATTGACACCACGAATACTTCAGCACGTGCCAGAATGGTTCAGACGAGGGCAGCCATATTTGATTTACTTCATATACATCAATTGGAGGATGCTTGGAAGAAAGTATTTCCAACAGTACCAGGCTATACCTTTTTTCAAATCCACATAAACAGTATTCCAGAATCGATATGATTTTCATTAATAAAATATGTTAGAAAATGTATCCATGGAGGTATGTCCTAAAATGACATCGGACCACAACCCTATTATACTGACAGTGCAGCTTCAGCCAGGGGGTAAAGAGCTAGTTAGGGAATTCTCTTTCCCTAGACATCTTCTTAATAATCCTGATTATGTGGAATATGTGCGAGGAATATTGAGGGAATACATAGAGAATAATCAGGCCACGCCTTCTTGTGCTATGGTCTGGGACTGTTTGAAGGCGTATGTGAGAGGGGCACCATTACAATATATTATTAAATAGAATCGTCAAAATGCGAGCTTGGTGGAGAAGGAACACAGGCAGTATAAAGAGCTAGAGCAGCAACATGCTAGAGCTATTGCTTTTAAAGATACTGGGGAGCAGATGATTTTTTTTACAGGTTATTGAACTAAGAACAAAGCTCAAGAGAAGGCTAAGGAACAGAGTAGCTAGTAATTACCATAAGTTTAAAACTAGACAATATGAATATGGTCATTGGTCGTCTGTTGGCCTATCAGCTAGCTGATCAGAGGGCCAAATCAAATATTAAACAAATCAAAGGGGCAGATGGTTTAGTTTATCCAGATACACAGATGAAATAGAACAATTCGGGCTATTCTATGCACAGCTCTATAGTGACTAAAAATGTTTTAGTCAGCAAATATCTATGAACTATATACAAAAAAGTGCAATGTCTGTTTTGAATCCACGTCATACAGAGCCAATGCAAAAAGATGTGGATATAGTAGAAGTAAACAAAGCCATTTGCACATTACTTACAGGTAAGGCTGTAGGCGAATATACTATTCCTCTGGAATTCTATAGAACTTTTAAAGATATACTGGTTCCGATTCTGCTTGAGTTGTGTAATAAAATAATGCAGCGGGAGGAAGCTCCCTCCTCTTGGATTATTACTAACATTATTGTTTTTCAAAAAAAGGGGTAACCGGTAGAAGATAGGAGTTCATACCAACCAATATCCTTAATCAACACTAACGCCAATTTTTTTCTGAAAATTCTTGCTTCTCGTCTAGCCCCCATTATCCATCTTTTAGCATCTGTACAACAGCATGGCTTTGTCCCGGGTAGAGATTCTGCTGCTCACATTAATACAGCTATTACTGCATTTGATGTTTCTGGCCAATTGAATCAGCAGATTGGGATGGTGATGTTGGACGCTGAGAAGGCCTTTGACTGAGTGGCTTGGGGAGCTTTATGGCTCACGATGTCAGAGGTTTATCTCAGCGGTACAGAAACTATACAGCAAAGCAACAGCTGCTGTTAGGCTTCATGGCCTCTCTTCATCTTTTGTTAGTATTCAGAGGGGTACGCAGCAGGGATGCCCGCTATCCCCATTATTATTTGCTCTTTAAATTGAGCCTTTTATAAAGCATTTGCTTCATAATGTTCATATCCCTCCCGTGTCTTTAAATGACATGGAATTAATACTAACTGCATACACAGATAACATTCTTATTTTTACTATGAGACCAGTAAAAGCTATAGCTGAGATTACACAAGAGGCCCAGCGTTTCGGTACCTTTTTGGGCTACAAATTAAATTTGGATAAGACACAGACAATCCTAAATTTTCAACCTGAAACGGCCCCAATTACAGTAGGAATTACAAGAACTGCTACATATCTTGGAGTGTGTCTTAGTTGTCAAGTTGATGATGTGTTCGCTCTACATTACGAGCCATTGTTAAAAAAGGTGGTCACAAATATGTGTATTTGGCATTGGCTACCCCTCAGTATAATTGGGAGGTGTAACGCAGTAAAAATGAACATCCTTCCGAAGTTTCTGTACCTTTTTCACTCTATTCCACTAAGGGTACCATTGTCATTTTTTAAGTGGTTAGAAAGTGCTGTAGGGAGTTTTATAAGGGGCTACCGGCGGGCAAGGAGAAATCTTAGGTACAATAAGCTACCATATGAACTAGGTGGTTTTAAACTACCGGACTTTAAAGTATATTTTTGGGCTGCTTTTGTTAGTTGGATTCAAAGTTTACTCAAAGGGCCTGGTACTGGCATGATGTGGCTCTCATACCAGCTGGCCTGTGGTCCAAGCACAGGTTTTGTATTGTATAAAACGGCCGACCCTAACTACTACAAGAGGGTTTAGTTTAATGTAGTTTGACACATTGTCTGGATTTGGTAAGATATATGTAAGGTTTATACATTACCTGAGCTGCACGCGTATACCAATTTATGGGGAAATCCGAGATTTTCTGATATATTTCATGATCATGAGGGGGCAGGGTGGCAACGTAGTGGTATAATACAGCCGGGGCAGTTATAAGATGAACAAAGATTCCGATCATTCATATTATTGAAAGAAGAATTTGGGATATTACAGAACCAATTTTTTTAAGTACTTACAAGTTAGGGATTATTTTACTCGCAGAGAGGGCTTATTAGAATTACCTAGCCTGACTGAGGTACTATCTGCAATTTTTCAGTTTTCTGGCAGGGCCTGTATCGGTAAAGTTTATCAGAAATTCTTAGCGGCTGCTAGTGATGATGGATTACATATCACAGTTAAACTGAGCCGGATTCTTGAAATTGATATCACAAAAGAGGAAGTATATGAATCTTTGGAAACTATAACTGAAGCTGATCTACACTCCTGAGGCGGAAGCCGGGAGCTAATCACCCTTTTTAAAAATCTTAAACCTGTCACAGAAAAACGTGTGTATTTGTATTTGTACTTTTAAAAGCACTTACTTGTTGTTGGGAAATTGCTGTTAGAGCAGCGGAGCCAGCGCTGACACAGCACGCTTACCGACAACACCCCTCGCGCCACGAGCAGAGGCCACGCCCCTTTTTAGGCCACGCCTCCTGCCGCCGCCTACTTATAGACGCCGAGTAAGGGCGCCAAGTAGAAGCTTGATCTACACTCCTGAGGCGGAAGCTGGGAGCTAATCACCCTTTTTAAAAATCTTAAACCTGTCACAGAATAACGTGTGTATTTGTATTTGTACTTTTAAAAGCACTTACTTGTTGTTGGGAAATTGCTGTTAGAGCAGCGGAGCCAGCGCTGACACAGCACGCTTACCGACAACACCCCTCGTGCCACGAGCAGAGTCCAAGCCCCTTTTTTGGCCACGCCCCCACGGTCCTCACTCTTCTTGGACCAGTATAAATCATGTGCATCTTCCGGTCGCGCAGCGGGCGCGACGTTTGCGCACCGAAGGCGCGCCTAAGGCAAGCCCGTCTGCGCCCGTCCGCGACCGACCGGGGACAGGGCCCACCCCCCCTGTTCAACCGTCACGCCAGACCATAACCTATCACCCGCAGTCCCTTCGCCAATTAAACCAGACAGTCGGGCCATCCTGTCTACACACATGGGACCCCTCTATCCAACACTCCGTCTGTAACCAATGCGATTTTCGCCTCTCTCATGGTACAAAGAATCCCACTTCTTTCTCTATGCTGCTGCTTAACTGCCGTTCGCTCCCTAAACACTCCGCGGAACCTCTCTATTGTTAGAGGAGATAAGCCCTGACGTCTTTTTCGCCACTGAGACTTGGTTACAGGAACACTCTGAACCTGACCTGGTACAAGCACTCCCTCCTGGCTATCAAATACTTCGCCTCGACCGGATAAAGAGCATGGGTGGTGGTCTAGCTATAATCTACAAATCAAACTACGTTGTCACCAGCACCCCCGTAGATTTCCCAGACTGCGAATGCCTTCCTTTTTTCATAAAATTAAGTGCCACACACACCTTTTCGGGTATGCTCATATATCGCCCTCCTGGACCACAAAGGCAGTTTCTCTCAGACCTCACCTCGATAGCAGCAAGTCTCGCAGTTAGCACTGCCAATTTCACAATCCTGGGTGACCTTAACATCCACCTGGATAACCCAAACGATCCTCTAGCAAGAGATTTATCCTTGGCTTAAGCGCCCTTGAACTGCACCAACGTGTCACCGGGCCCACCCATCTAAAGGGTCATTTCCTGGACCCCGTCTTCAGCAATTGTAATAACCTTCACATTGGAAACTCCTCTCCTCTTCCCTGGTCTGACCACTTCCTTATTCCGCTCACTTGGACCCTGCCCGATCACTCCCCCCCAACCTCCAATGGCGCAACGTTCACGTAACTGGTCTAAACTCCACCTATCTGAGTGGGAGGCCCTCTTACAAAGTACCAAACCCACTAATACTTCAATCCCCGCTCAAGACAATGATAACTACAACTTGTGGATCACCAGCTCCCTTGATATAGTTCTACCACAAAAAAACTCCCACCCTAAACGGGGCAATCCCACAGCCCCGTGGTACACAAACGAACTACGAGAGGCCAAGCGTGTATGTAAACGATTGGAGAGGAAATGGCGCCTCAGCTACCTCCCATCAGACAAATCAAGCTATAGAAAAGCAATTAAAAACTACAAAACGGAAATTCATCTGGCTCAGGCTAAATACTTCGAACTTAAGATTGAGAACGCAGCGTCCAAACCCAAAGAGATCTATCGAATAGCCAAAACCCTTCTGCAACTTCCGGAACCACCGTAGCACCATAACAATACTCAGACCTACTGTGAGGAAATAGCTGAGTTTTTCCACCAGAAAATAGAAATCATCAACTCCTCTTTCCCCCGCCCCAGCACTATACCCACAGATTCCGTCAACACAGGTTGCACGACAGTCCCTCCTCACGATCTTAACTGCTTCCCTCCTTTAGAACTTACTAATTTGGAGAAACTTATGGGACAGGTCAAATCTGGATCACCCACTGACCCAGCTCCTCCCATCACCCTCACCCAGATCACACCACTGATCTCGCCCACTATTCTAGACCTGCTCAATTCCTCACTCCATACTGGGATTGTCCCTCCTCTATGGAAAAAAAGCAATGGTCAAAGCCCTATTAAAAAAAAACAATCTCGACCAATCTAACCCCGCTAACTACCGTCCCATCTCCCTCTTACCATGGCTCAGTAAACTCCTCGAGAAGCATGTCAACTCCGTTCTCACCAACTTCTTAGAAGTCAATTCCATTCTAGACCTCTCTCAGACCGGATTTAGGCCCCGTCACGGAACGGAGACGGCATTGATTGCAGTGACGGAGGAGGCACGAAGGATCTTGGACGATGGTGGATCCACGGCCATAGTCCTACTCGACCTAAGTGCCGCCTTCGACACCGTCAATCATAACATCCTACTCCACCGCCTTGGAGGTATGGGAGTGTCAGGGACTGCTCTCAGCTGGATAAGATCTTTTCTGACTGACAGATCCTTCAAGGTTTTTGAGAGGGACTTCACCTCTGCCAGTAGACCTCTTAACTGTGGAGTTCCTCAGGGCTCTTCCCTGAGCCCCACCCTTTTAATGTCTATCTGCGCCCCCTAGCTGATGTCGTCCGCCCATTTGGTGTGAAGATCGTCTCCTATGCGGACGACACGCAGCTAGTGGTATTTCTGGACCCCCCCCCTAAACTCTCATCACAGCCATCACAAATGCCTGGAAGCAGTCGCCACCTGGATGTCCGGCTCTTGGCTCAAACTTAACGGGGACAAAACTGAGATAATGCTCCTTGGAAACAACATAGCCAAAACCATCGACCCCATCTGGCCTCCCTGCTTAGGCAATCCCCCGCAACCCAAGGAGCAAATCAAGAGCCTGGGCATCTGGCTTGACCACACTCTTTCCTTCAACCATCAGGCCACTAAGCTAGCTGCCACCTGCTTTGGGCTGATGAGACTGCTCCAAAAAATTCTCCCTCTCCTTCCATTCCACTCGAGACGAATCGTGGTCCAAGGACTGATCCTCTCCCGCCTCGACTGTGGAAATGCCCTATATCTTGGAGCACCCCAATCCACACTCAACAGACTCCAGGTTATTCAAAACTGCGCAGCAAGAATTCTCCTCGATATTCCCCGCCGAACCTCAGTAAGAGCCAAACTGAAAGATCTTCACTGGCTTCCGGTTAGATCCAGAATCGAATTTAAGAGCATGTGCATCGCACATCGCTCTTACTGGGGAACAGGCCCCCCCATTAACTCCCCCCTTGTGAAAGCCTACCAGCCCACCCGTTCTCTCAGATCCGCGACCTCCCACCTCGCCTCAGTACCACGCATCAGGAAGGCCAGATGTGGTGGTCGTTCGCTCTCCTACAACCTAGCCAGGATCTGGAACTCCCTCCCTCTCCATATCAGATCTGAACCCAACCTCCTCACCTTCCGAAAAAGTCTCAAAACCTGGCTATTTAGCGAAACTTCTGTCTAAAATCCTAACTCTGCTTCTCTCTCTTCCTACCTTTCCGGACTAGCTCAAGCTCCCTACAGCGCTGGGACGCCCCTGGGTAGCCAACGCGCTTTACAAATCCTCATTCCATTCCATTCCATTCCATAAATGCTGCAGTTACCTCAGTTCATTTGAAGCTACAGCAACATCGGATTATGTAAATGTAAATGTAAATGTGCTGGACTTATAAAGCGCACAGCTGCCCGTGAGCGTCCCGGCGCTTGCTTAGGGAACCCGTCCTGGTATTCCCCTGTGAGAAACCCCGGCAGGGTGTCCACAAGGTGAAAGCCAGGCATCCCGCCGCGAGGGGCCGTAGTGGAGATTAAGCAAGCTATTGCCCAGAGTCGCAGAGTGTGACCCCGTGAGTTGAGTAGGCACCAGAGCGAGAATTGTCGAGTCAGTGGAATTTTTTGAGCCCGAGACCCGCCGAGGCTGGGAATCGAACCCTGGTCCACGGTCGATCTCAGCTTCCAGGTCTGCCGCCTCTAACCACGGAGCCACGCTTCTCCACTATGCTGTATTATACCCCAGAGCTTATTTCTAAGTGGGCTACGACCCATTGATCTGTAAAGTCATGCTGCTTGAAGTGCCAAAAATATGCCGCTGATCTCTGCCATATGTTTGTTACGTGTCCGAATTTGAATACGCTTTGGTCCGATGTAACCCGTGAGCTTGTAATATTATCAGGCTATGACAATCAAATAACAGAGAAGGACATTGTAATGGGGGTAATATCAGACTGGGGCAATCTAAGGAAAATTGTTAGTATTGATTATTATAGCATGTGCTAGTCTATGCATTGCTCGGGCATGGATTTAAACAGTGAGTCCAAGTATTACTGATTTTTGGGCACTATTGAGCGGAATTTATGAAATGGAACTGGCCCTAGCCAAAGCCAGGGGCCCACGCTCTTGGGCAACATTTAAAAGGATGTGGTCGAGCCTTCAGTGGGACTAAGAACTGGCATTGTTTCTGACTTTTAGTTTAAGTTATTTTATGCAATTAAATTATTTAAAGTCATCTTCAAATTTTGTCAATGTATGTTTTGCTCTATGTGCTCTTGTGTGTCTTGATTTTGGTAACTTGTGTTGTTTTTCTGTGCTATTTCTGTTCAATGGTATTATACTGATGGCCAATAAAAGTTAAAGATTAAGAAGAAAGAAAAAAGATATATGATGCTAGCTTGTCAATTTTTAACTTTTCCCATAAAGAACGAGGAAAACTAGGTAATTGTGTTGCTTTGACACCAGTAACACGTGCGAGCCCCTATGACATGTTTGGATGTTTCATCATGTTGAAGACTGCAAGGAGAACCAACAGGCTACACATATGAGTTTGCACTATCGCCCTTTTAAGCATATTATTGAAGATGTCTCTGATAACAGAATTTTGATGGGTGAAAATAGACTGAACAATAGGATTTATACCCCTTATGTACTGGGCGAAGTTGCAGAGCTATAACATTGAGAGGGGAGAAAAGTTTTTTCAGTGGCCCCAGTTGGAAGGGTTTAAACAAATGCATGCTTGTTTAAAGATTAGTGGTTCTCAAAAGTGGATAAAAGGGGCAAAACATTTGGTATATCTTGGCTTACTGGTTTACTTTAGTAGGAACATTTGTGTTAGCTAATTTAGGCGAGAGGCAGTACCAAACTGTATAAAATACTTCACTGTTTCTGTTTTTCGATGAGTAATATTTCTTTCTTAGAATCTTTTGCCTTATGACGTATATAAAAAAGTACTTGTACAGATATTGTTGTGGAACTTAGCTGTAACGTTCCTACATTCTTCATTAAAACGGCATGCTTGTGTATGAATCTGTGTTTTTCTTAATGGTGAGGAGGTGTTCAGCGCATAAGTATTAATACCATTGAATTGATCCAACAATGAGGTGCCAACATATTTTATTAATTCATAGAACCATGTCTTAAAAACTAGGATCTTTAATATTCTATGGCAAGGACTCTTTTAAGAATTATTTGGCAGTCTGTGATTACAATGAATAGATTGGGCTTATCTGAAAACAATGATAAAAAAGTGAAAGTGTTTGGTTGTATGGTAGCTAAAGCTATTGAGTATATATCAAATTTCAGTTTGGGAACACATCTTGAATTGGAAAGAGTTTCTTAATTTATCTGAGATATTTGATCATTAAATAATATTGATAATCTTTGGGGAGCTGAGGTCAGGCTGGACTGGTTTCACGGGACACAGTCAAAATCCCTGGTTTCTGTTCAAGAAGTACCTTCTTTCCGAGCTGAATGGACAGAGGGAATCTACAGCTCACACGGACCAAAAATGTTCTTATAGTCACAGACATGATTCTATACTGCAGAGGACTAGTTCCTCGGTACTGTGACAAACCCTATAAATGTAATATGTACTGCATATTCCTTAGAACTTCCTTTAAAACCTAAATTGATAATAAAATAGTTCCCAATTATGCTGTCAGCTCCGGGTCTGGTCAAGACCCCATGCAACTTTTACTTCCAATGGTAATTAGAGCAAGAACAGTGAAGAATATATTCTATAATGACCACTTTTAGCATGCCTTCAGAAATGATAAGATAACTGTGAAAAATCCTACCAAAAAGAAGATACTTTCGGAATGTTATAGAAAAAAGATGAATAATATTAACGTTAAAACAACAGAAGCATTCGAAATGAATAAGCAATCTAACAATATGTTTCAACACATTAGTAAAGTATTTACATTAAACATCATTTATTTTATGCATGCTGATTTCCAGAATATATAAATACATTTAAAGTTAAATAAGGTGCAAAAGTTTAACTTCTTCAGTTTTAAAGTACCATCATAGTTCATTATTAGAGTTAGAAAATGTTTTCACCTCAGGAGAGGTAAGGAGTAGTCTTTCAAAAACAAAGTTTAAGGCTCTGACAGCAATGGCAGATCTTTTCGCAGCTCTAGATGTTTAGATCAAACATAATCCCAAAGATCAATATCCCAAGATATGTGGAAAACCTTTTCCCAAAGTAATTGAATGGAAGATTCAGGCCTACTAAGATAGGCTGATAGTTTTGTCTACATAGGATGAAGTTCAAGGGATTACCTCACTCAAAATAAGATTATGTCATTCTTGGTTATAATTCATGTTTATAAAACTGTTATCAGAAACCAAATTAGTAAACCTTTCAATGCAGCTTTGAGAGATTAAATAACTACTGTAGAAAGAATCAACAAAATTATGTTGTAAAGAAGTGAAAGGAATTGCAGAACTGCTATTGTTCATTTGAGACATCAGAGATGATGTTCTCCTGTCTTTCTGGTACATCATCAATGCTATGGTTCATCAAATGTTAATGTATTAAATCCATGAGGAATTAACCAAATTACTTAAAATTAGTTTGGAAATTAGCAATCACTTTAATAGAACAATGAGTGTTTCATTATGGGTAATGTATAAAGGGGAGGCCCAATATAATACCTTTCTGAAAGAGATATTAGCGAATTCTGGTTTTCTTCCATAGCAGTGGAGTATTGGATTGTAGGTATGAAGTAAACAACAAATTTACTCCAAAAGATGTGTTGTAAGTTTTGAAGTCAGGTTCAATGGGCTTCAATAGAGAAATCATCAGCATGTTATTAATTGACAAAAACTTGGAACAGATTGAGTTTATTTGTTGAAAAATATAGGCAGGTAATAAAAACAGAACCATGAGTAACATAAGTAATAGATTAGGAACTAGCATCATTTTAATTGAATCTAGCCAGCCCCAACAGGACAACAGGACAAAAATAGCGAACCAAATTAAATGAATTCATTTAATGTATGCTTTGTAGAAGATAAAGTATATTCAATACTATTTCAACATAATTTAATTTTAGAACCAGATACTTGCGATGTAACCAAAGTAGCCAATAGTCTTAAAGATGAGATCACTTTAGCCATATCCAGATAGTGATGTCAACGAAGCTGAGATTTTAACACTTCCATATTTACACTCAACACCTTCATTATGCTAATTACTTCATATTCGTTCTAAACAGGGCCAATGCATATTAAAAAAGTAATGGTGATAAAAGGCATCCTTGTCTAGTTCTCTGAAATATGCATGACAAATACAATCAAAAGTCTTTTCAGCATTGAGCGTGAAAGCTGTTAGGTGAAGCTTACATTTAAAATAATGTTGGAGAACAGTCTGCCATTTCCTGAATCTAGTTTTCCTTTTATGACTCCAAAGTGATCATATTTTATTGGAAAAGAGATCTGGGAATCCATGTTGGTGGCTCATATTTTGGAATCAACTTTATAATCACTTTTAATTAAGGTGAAAGGCATATCATTCTTTCCAGTGTGTATGATGTTCATCATTTTTGGGGATTACTGTAACACCTACAAGAAAGGACATATGGGGTAAATCTAGTGGAAAATATTAATGAATCCCATTAAGTTGGGACCTACATTTCTAAAGAAAGGTGATATGAAGTAAATGGATAGATGACCAAAAGGACTTAATCAACTGATTTCCTTTTCAGATTATAGGTCTTAATAAAAACTTTTGAATGATTTAGATTTTGTTTTATCCCATACCAATACACCTGATAGATTATGCTATTAGTCTTTTTATTTTTCACTTTTATGTAATCAGCAGTCATTTTTCTCATATGTTTCTTCCTGACAAAAATGTGACTTTAACTTGTTAAAGTGCATTGTATGCTGTAAGGGTGACCATTTTATTTAATTCAATTTTAGCATTAATAAGATCAGCCACCATCTAAGAAGAGTTGTTAGTGTATTAGGAATGTTCAATGTATTTCATCCGACAAGGGAAATCCTTAGATGCAACGTTGGAAACTTTTGCCTTCTTTGCAACATAAGCTATAACAAAATCTCTAGGAGCAGCATTAAAAGTATCCCAGCCATTTGAAACAGAAGGCTAAGAGATGATAATTATGGAAAAAGATAATTGACAAAAGAAAACATGTCTTTATCAAACGTGGTCTTGGGCATAAGTATATACAGAATCTTCATCACTTAACTGCCTTCACAATATTAGCTAAATCATGAGTACTCATTACAGGATTTTGATCAAACATGAAGATGGAACCCATCTCATCATTATTCAATATTGTTGGAAGGCATTTGGTAGTATAAATGTAATTGATCCTAGACAATGGGCCACACACAAATGAAAGAAAAGAGAATTAGATCGTATCTGAATTATATGTTCCTAAACCATCCGAAAGAGACCTGGCTGACATGGCTGCTTAAAAGGCCTAAAAGGCTTTATGAGCTTTATCTGGTCACATTTATGTTTGATTTTCCTATTCAGGGAAGTGTCCTTGACCTGGCTATAATAATGTTGTCATTACTGTAAGGAGACAGGCTTTTGGTGCAGGTTTCCCCCACTTGTGTGCCCCATTTGGACTATTAGCTGCTGGGTTTTGGACTCTGAGAGTGCACTGAGGCATGCTGTCCAGACCTCAGTTCCAATGTTCTGGCCTACTACAAAGGTATGATAAATTGGGCACCCACAATTGGCAAGTACTAACTTACTTAGAAACCCCTAGTATATGGTACCATGGGCATGTAAAGCAGAGTGTTCACCCAGGGCTGCAGGACTGTTTGTGCAACCCTGCATGTGACAGAGACAAAATGGACCCAAGCCTGCCACTGCAGAATGAAAGGGCAGTGTTTTACACTGCCTGTTCAACGTTGCCAAATGGCAAAAACACCACTTCCTTTAATGATATATGTAAGTCTTCCCATAGGAAATCCTATAGAGAACCGATGGTATGGAGCCATATATTATTGAGTAAGACATGATTTTCAATATGTCTTAGCAGCAACACTTACTAATTGTCATTTTGCTGTTGAAAGGTTAGTAGTCCCATCGGTGAACACAGGGTTTCTGGCTGGCATCCCAGCCCGGCTAACTTCTGAATGAGACTACCTAACAAGATCAAGTTGGTAACCAAATTAATTGTGGCATTATATCCGACCTGATACCCATTCCAGATTTGAAGTCACTTTTGAAGTTAGGCAACTTTTAGAAAGTTGCCAGGCTGCCCTCTAGCTAGTCCAGTGGCCTCACAAAGGCCCTGACCCATAGATGGGGTTCTGACTGCCCAGGGAGACATGCAAATTACTCCCTGGCCTGGGAACAAAGGCAGTTGCCTCAGAATGAGATGTCACCTCCACTTTTCAGGATGGCCACTCATAGTGTTAGCTCAAAGGTGAGCTTCGGAGGGAAAGCTGCCTTTGAAGGGCCGCTTGTGACAACACCCCAGGGCAGGATACATTTTGTTCCTGCAGACAATTAGGAGACAGAGCCAGGGAAGGAAAACCTGTGCCAAAACCAGTTTTCCCATGGGCGTGTAGACTACTGGTAGCCATACCTCTAGGGTTGCTATCCTGCTCCATATGATCAAAGAAGGGTTGTACCATTTTGGAAGGGGCAAGAATGGGTCACTCTGGGATAGCTATATGCCACATATCACAGGAAACACGTTACTGGGTAGGCGGGGACCCAGTAGCCCATTGACTAGTGACCGCATGGTCTCCTCGGCGGCTTTCCTAGGATATATATGGCACCCTTGGCACCCTGTCTCTCAGTTCACGCTGGAGGAGAAGAAAGAACCGAAGAAGGACTGCCCTTCTACCCTTGAACAGCACAAATAAAGGCTGCACCATTGAGAGGACTGCACTTGCTGTACTTTTGGGCAAGTGCGATTGGGACTGTGCCTGCGGCTCCTGACATGGGGAAAACTTGATTTCCAATCTTCATCCACAGTAATGACTCCAAGGATTAGTCAGCTGATCCCGTGGAACCAGCTCCAGGGTCACAAGAGCTGAAAGAGCCCAAACTGACAAAGTGGAAGACCCTGTAGAAGTTGTGCCGCTACAAGTCACTGGGCACAACGAGAGACAAATCCAAGATAGCCGAAAGTTGCACCTCTGTCTGCCGGACCCGAGTCTGCTCTCAGAGTCTGAGTTTGTCACCCTCAAGGGACACTAGTCCCCGCCAAGCATTTTAGTTCTGACCGCTGTCTCATAAGAACAAGTGCCCAGCAGTGGCTGGGCTTTTACTGTTGCAAAGAGGGCATCGTGGGACCCCCAGTGCCATGGTCTAAGTCACCTCAACCCACCCATGGACTGAGGGATCAACGACACTTTACCCCTGTTGACTGCACAGCAATAGGAGTATCTTTTGAGGATCTTTTGCCTGTATCCTCAGCATTAGGACCACTCCCTTGAAGTCTATGGTGGTCGTCATATAGAGTTTAGAACTTACTTAAAAAAAGCTCTGGTGGCCAGGTAACTCCGAGACCTCTGGTTGCCCAAACCTGGTCAGTTTCCGAACTAACTGTTTCAAACTTTTTTAAGTTTGCAAAGTTTTTGTTGATCAATGCTTGTTTGTGGTTGCATTTAAAAGTATTGATGATCAAGGACTCTAAAAATTTGTAAAAATATGTTCTATTTTTATAAATTGTTGGCTTGTCACTTTCTTGTTTTAAATATTTTTATTGATGACATGAGAACAAGATTGCAGCAAATGAGAAACAAACTCATCATACATTAATAAAAAATGAAGGAAAAAAGAAACTAGCGTTTGAGGCAAACAACAAAAGTTAAAGCACTTTGATACGGCAAACACAAGGTGAATAATCTTGCATAGAAACAAAGGGCTGGGAATCCAAGTGAAGCAAGCATAACTTCAAATAAACAGATAAACAGATAAGATAAGCCATTTCCTTAACACATACCTAGACAAATTATCCCCAATTTTCTTTTCAATTTACATAGTGCTCTTACACCCCTGACTTTAGCTAATGCACATTCCATATTGTATTTATCTGTTATTATTGCCCACCACTCTGCCATCGAAGGTGGATCTCGTGCGATCCATGCTCAAGCAATTGTTAGCCTAGTGCAGGCCAGTATAATACTAATAAGTTCTCTCGAGCTGTGGTCACATGATTGTGGGCCCAATAATACCTCTGTGGCCGTAAATGATATAGGCCTATTAAGTTTATGGGACACAGTCTTTTCCAGATCTCTCCAAAATGTTAATAATAATGGGCAAGCATAAAACATATGCGTTAAGTCAGCTGCATATAAATCACATTTTGGGCATCTAGCCCGATCACTACTTGAATTACTTGTTGCCCATTTTGAGATACGTGCAGGGGTATAATAAAGAAAACAGATAGTCCTATATGACTACAGCCGTAAACTAGATGAGTGTACTGATTTACGGATAGTATCCAATGCAGAAGATATCAAATTAGTGGTGATATTAGACTCCAATTTCTGGTTCCAGCGTATGGTTAGTTTCCTACAATCACCATCTTTCTGGGAGTTAAAGCTTTTATATGCAGAGCTGATCAATGATTTATCTTTAGCTAAATGGATACATTCCCATATGCTAGAGTCCGATAATTCAGTAATGTTGAGACTACGTATAAAATAATCTCGAATTTGATAATACTTTAGGCGCATATTTTCCGTCACTTTATAAAGAAGTTGAAGTCTCTCAAATGATAAGAACCCAATATTATCTTATTAATCACCAAGATTTTTAATACCCAGTTGTGCCCATAATCTCCCTCCCCTATCATGGAAAATTCCTGGGAGAGCTGGATTGTCCCATAAAGGGAGTCTGGAATGATATAACGACATTTGAAATTTGCAAATGATGGCTCTCCAAAGATATACTATATCTCTTGCAGTCTTAAATTTGACCCTCTTAAAGTAATTTGGATCAGTTATACAGTATAAAAACATTTTAGATTCAGTTCCTAGCATAAATGTATAGTAAAAAAATGGTTCATTATAGGGGTGTATCATACTGCGAATGTGTCCTATAAATGTCGACCAGAAGTATGCTTTGAAGTCAGGTAAGTCAAGACCGCCTTTTCCATAAGGTAATTTAATTAAATCAATTGTCTGGAGTGCTTTTTCATAGCCCCATATGAAACTGCTTAGTATGCCATCTAGGCGTTTAAAAAAAAGATTGCTAATACAAAATGGAATGGATCGAAATAAATAAATGCATTTGGGGAGAATCTTCATTTTGATTAGATTAATCTTGCCAATTAAACTTAGTGGCACCTTATGCCATTTTTTCAAAACAGTAGCTTCTGTCTTTTAACAGTAATTCATAATTCAGCGTAGCTATCTCTTCTGGGCAAGCAGAAAGTTTTACGCCAAGATAAATAGCAGTTTTACATACTCCTTGCATTTGATCCTTTGGTTTATAATTCATGATAATTTGCGTCTTATTAGTGTTCAGCTTATATCCAGAAACTATACCAAACATCCTAGCCTCCGTAATAATCCCTATCATTGCTTCGACTATATTTATCGAATAGACCGCAATATCATCCGCATATACCGTCATTTTTAGGGTATTTAAACCAGATGAAAATGGTATTATACACGGATTCTTTTGTATTGCAACTAAAAACGGTTTGATGGATAAAGCAAATAATAAAGGCGACAATGGCCACCCTTGACGGGTACTCCGAAAAATAGTAAATGTATCTGACTGCATCTCTGCATAACAAACTTTTGCCCTTGAATTATAATACAAAACCTTTATCCATTTAAAAAATGAGCCCTTGATGCTGAATCTATCCAACACAGCCCAGAGGTACTCCCACACCACTCGGTCAAATGCTTTCTCAGCATCAAGTAGTATGATACCGAGTGGGGTGGAGTTTACCCAGGCAACATCAAAAGCAGTAAAAGTCATATTAATATGAGTCGTAGTATCCCTACCGGGTACGAATCCATATTGTTGTGGAGAAACCAGGGCAGATATTATTGGGGCAAGTCGGTTAGCCATTTTTTTAGCGAATATCTTCGCGTCAGTATTTATTAACAAAATCGCTCGGTAAGACCCACATTCATCTGGTGCTTTATCCTTCTTAAGAAAAACAATAATTTGCGTGATTTTCCATGACTCAGGAGCTTTCCCCTCTTGTCCAATAAATCCAATCACTTGGTTAAATATGGGAACTAATTCCTCTATGCAGTGCTTATAAAGATCAACCGGAATCGAATCTTCCCCTGATGATTTACCCGAAGGTAACGCAGAAATTGCCAATCTAATTTCTGCTTGAGTAACTTCTTTATTCAGCATATCTACTTGCTCCATATCAATATGATTCACTTCATTAATTTGGTGATATATATTAATATCATCAAGACCCGGTCGTCTTTCAGGGGTATATAGTTCCTCATAGTATCTAGCAAACTGTTCTAGTATTTTGGGGGGATTGTTATATGTCACATTGTTTGAGCCTTTAATAGCCCTGACTAGTGTTTTAGCCTTATTTTCTGCTACCTTATAAGCTAATATCTTTCCTACTGTTTCGCCACTTTCATATTGTGAAAGACTATATTTATTTAATTTGACAAGACTCTTTTCTCTCAATGTCTGTTTTAAATCAGACTTAAGGCCAATTAAAGCAAAGGTTAGTTTTTCTTCTGAATTAGACCCTTGTAGCAGCGCTGTTACTAATTGTTTTTCTCCATGTAATATTTTCGCTATAGTATCATCTGTATCCCTTTTCTTTGCAAAGTTCTGCCTAAATATGTACTGCTGAGTAAAACCCCTAATGCTGGCCTTACAGGAATCCCAAACCATATTATAAGAGGCTGAACCAATATTAATTTCCCAAAAATCTTTTATGTGGGCCTTAAGTTTAAGTATAAAATCTGTATTAAGCAGTAGATGTCGTGGGAATGAAAAAACAGCGATAATTGGGTTTCTTCGTAAGTATTTTAAAAGAAAGGATAATAGGGTTATGGTTTGACGTGACCCGCGGGCATATCTCCATGCTACTTGTTTCCAAAATATTATTAGACACCCATGCCATATCAATGCGGGAGCATAATTTATGCACCGCAGAATAATAAGTATAGCCAGCAACATCAGGGTGTAATACCCTCCAAGCGTCTTTAATATTGTGGATACGCCCAATTTCTAAAATTGCTGCCCTAGTTTTACGCATCATCCTAAATGCTCCCCGTCTATTAGTGTCCATATCATAATTCATGATACAATTAAAATCACCAAATATCAAATGCTCCCCCTCCCATTCAAGAAGTTCAATATTTATCTTATCCATAACAGTGGGGTCGTCTATAATTGAACCGTAGACCACACAAAACGTTTATTTCCTGTTTTCTATAATTAATTGGGCAATAGCCCATCTGCCATTTTTATCTGTCGAGGTTTTAATTGTCTCAGCTTTGAAAAATGTATTTTGTAAAATAGCAACTCCCCTAATTGACATATTTTAGTCAGAGCTAATGACAACATTGTATCCTAATTCTGTAAGTATGTTACGATCCTTATAGCATACATGTGTCTCGGATAGTAGAACTATATGCGGGCTATACATCTTTAGCTCCTCAGAAAATAAGCGTTGTTTGTTCTTACTATTTAGCCCTGCCACATTCCAAGCAAGACACCTTACTTTGTCCATAATAGTGAGTTTCTCCCCTCCCCCTGCCCCTGCACATAAAAAAAAGAAAAAACATAAGCAAAACACTTTGCCCCTTATTATCTTTTGAAAAACTCGCCTCATGTCAATTTTACTAGTTTTATCCACTCCAAAAAAAAAAACAACCCCTAAACTCTCTTCCTCTTATTCCTCACCATCCCTACCCCCCCTCACCCACCCCCTGCTTCTCCGTAGAGGAGGAATCCTCTCTCTAACCAGCTGCCGTTTGTTTGGGCAGCCATAAAAGTTACAACAGTTCCCACCCCTCTCTCCCAAGAACACCCCCACAAGTATCGCCAATATGGCTATAATTAACACAGAGAAACCCCCCAAAATACTTCATTACCTCATTATCCAAAAGCCATTATTTAACACCATAGAGAAAACAAGGCAAAAAAAGAGAGAGAGCAAAACCACTGTAAGCAAGTTTTAAAACCACTAACTGCATCATTTTTAGCTCTTTAGCATTTTAAATCATTATATATAGTCAGACATTGTTTTGCTACTCTGTTGATTTCTCAGTAGATTCTCTCCGCCATTTTTCCATCCTTTTTTACCCTTCTAGATCATCAGAAAAGAAAAACTTGTGACCATTCTCAAAAACTTTTAAACGCGCTGGTTCTTGCTGCAAGAAAGCTTGACCACCCATGGCCTTAATTGGATCAATAAATTGCCGTAACTTCCAGCGCTTCTCCATGGTAATTTTGCTTAAGTCTGATCTAACAAAAAAAGCTATCGACTCTGTGGTGACTGGTCTATTAGGTCGAGCTTTCAGCGACACAGCCTGCCTCAGCAGAAAATTACCCATATAAATCAGAAAGGGCCGGGGATATTGGTTATTTTTGTTGCGCTGAACTAGGGGTAATCTGTGAACCCTCTGCAGCTGCGAGTCCCAGTCCCAGTCTGATAAATCCGGAAATGCTTTTTGGAAAAACTGCACCATAAATGCTCTCGGATCTCCACCCTCAGCCCCTTCTGGTATGCCGAATACTCTGAGATTTTGTCTTTTTTTTCAATTTTCCATATCCTCAATTTTATTTTGCAAGCTTGCAATCTGAATCTCATGTTTGTTCACACATGTCTGTGTACGACTAGAGAGTTCCTCAGTATCTACTACCCTTTGTTGTAGCTCTGATACCTCTTGCCTGAGACCCCCTAATTTGTTTTCCAAAGTGTTTAGAGACTGCTGCATTTTATCATTATCTGCACGCATCTGCATATAGTGTTGCTGAGATTCAAGTCTCTGTTCCTTGAGGAGTTGGACAATCATATTAAGTGATGCATCCTCCTTAGTGGCCCCAGTCTCGCTTATACTCTGTGATTGAACCGCTGTTTGATTCGGGCCTGCATTCAGGCTATCCATATCTAGTATAGTCTGAGGACGATTTTGATCAGGCATGATTGACATACACTTGTCAGGTGTATTTGTATTCTTAGGCTGGGTTTCCTTAGGCGCCCATTCTCCTGGGCTGTTCCCTGATAGCCATAGTACCATCGTCTTTACCCCGCCTTTGCCTTGCACCCATTTTCGTAGAGGACTGTTATCAGCAATAGTTTTCACTTTTACCCCGCTTTGTGTGTGCGTTGTTGTTTTAAAAAAAAAATTGTTTCTAGATTTTCCTTTAGCTTTTTATGCGGCAGAACCTTTATTCATATTATGAGTTTTCCCGGAAATTACTTCATCCGTATCTTCGAAATCATTGTTAAATTCAGAGTCGATTTGTGAGTCATCCCCTACAGTAGCTCTGTCTATAGCTGTGCACAGCTCCTCCCCTAGCTTTTGTGTTATGCTTAACCCAGAGTTGTTTGGGAAGAGTTGTTCATAATTAGTACAGATGGATGGTATTGATACATCCGGGCAGATAAACGAATCACCCCCACATACAGTTTCGGGTAGATCTGTGTGCCCTTTAGCTGTAGATGATGCTGAGGTTGTACTTTTTATATCCATTAGCAGTGACTCGTTGTCCATGACTCCATCTGTATCTCCATCTACGTCTACCTCCATCAGCAGCCTTTGTCATTACGCTTGTCAGTTCCACTGTTGTTTCCGCTGACTTTTTAGCAGGAGTTTGAGTTTGAGCTAGGAGTGGGGCGAGAGTTGTACTAAAAGGCAAGTCTTTAGAAGTCGCATTTTTACCCTGTTGCAAGATTGGGGTTACAGTATTGCTATTATTAGGCAGTTATATATTCCCGCTTCCATTTTTACTGCCCGGATCTACGGCTTCCTTTGGAAGCTGTAGAATTGGGGGTTTAATCAAAGGCAAGCCTGTTATTTCATGTGCAGTTGTTTCATTTACACAGCTATTGTCACGCCTGCCAGTCCTCCGATCGGATCTCGCTGTCCACATAACACGCATGCGCGAGGGGAACGGGCTAGAGCCAAAAGCCTCCCCGCATTACTTGGCTTCGCGTTCTAGTGTTTCTGTGTATCCGTGCGAGCACGTCACTTCCGTAGAAGCCGTTTCCGTTGTTTCGGAGCCGTCCCCGTTACGGCAACTTCTGCTCTCTGAAGCTCGTTCCTGATCCTGTTTTCTCGCCGGCCGCCGTCTGGACGGTCCTCGGCTGTCTGTTCAGACACTCGTTTGTTCTCCTCATTCACTGCCCTTAATTTCCTTCGCTATCTTGAGTCCCTAAGTGGTTCGTCCTTCACTCTCCTGCAATTAGGGCAGAACCGAGTTTTGAAAGTAATCTCCCTCCTGAGTCGGCTATCTTCTTTCCGAACCTGAAGGGGTCCTAGGCCTGGGTATTTGCGGTTCCGCCCGTCGGCCGGACACTCATTGTTCCGCCGGCCGGCCGGACTTGTGGAGCGCTGGCCTGGGATCGCACTGAGGGATTGTGGGAGTTGTGGTCCTCCAGGACTGTTATCCTTTTATTTTATGGTATTTCTTTCTTTTGGACTCACTGGTGTCTAATTGGAGACTGGCAACCGTCACAGAGCGTGGGCAAGAAGAACGGATGAGACATAGATCATTCGCATTGCCCCACATCTGGACAGTCAGAGTCCCTAATATTGGTACAGCTTGATCAGCATCACGTCTGCACATAATTGCTGGTTCAGTATTGCAACATATGTCAATTCAACTAGTTACAAACAAATCTCTCACTGTTTTTTAGGTAAGATATAGCATAGGGTTTCATGTTTATTATCTGTCTATTGTTGAATTGCATTAACCTAACCTATTCCTTTTAGTGTCAGCCTTCACCCTGAGGGATCCCAGCCCGAAGAGTCCTGTTTTCTTCCCCGCCTTTCCTTGTTTTGTTCCCTCCTTTCCCTTCATACCACCATTGCGTTCTAGTGCTTGATAGATGCAATAGGTGCAGGGGGGAAGGGCTGGGCTTGTCGGCGGTTCCTGGCACTCCTGTGGAAACGACGCTTGGATCCTTACAGCTATTGGCTTCTTCAGTTGCCACATTCTTACCAGCTCTCGTAGATCTTGCCGGATTTTTAGGCGCCATCTCACTATATTGGGGGTGTTGTATCCTTATCTGCGCAGTTTGCTCCGTACTAGCCTCTGCGGGGCAAGAGACTGGGTAGATGACAATAGAAGCCAACAGAGGTGGCTCCAAATGGCCTGAGATTTTTGCATGAAACTGGTATTTCGCCCGCAATAATAGCCACACACGAGTCCCTTTCATTCGCAGGATCCGAGGGTTTTCTCCTCTTATCTTTTTATCTCAGCACCTTATGTAGTACCCAATATTCTGAGTCTTCAATCGGGTGAAGGCAATCTGTTGACGTGCATCAAATCCAAGTCCAGACCCGCTCCACACCACCGCTAAGTCATTTCCAAATTCGCTGAGAAACTGAGTGTCCAAAATTAAGGTACCATGTGTAACAAAGATTCTTCTTGAGAAAAAAAAAATTTTGTTGAAAAAACAGGGTTCTTTTTCCCTCCTTTTTCCCCTCAACACTTCACCGCTTCACCATAGTTAATTATTAGCCATGCACCATGCAACGTAGCAGTATAACAGAGTAGCAGTGTGGAGATTTTTGGCAGCAAGTAACCCAAATATCCAGATGCTAGGGCTAAGGAGAAATTAAAAAATAAAAGAAAAAGGGGAAAAAAACAAATTTTTATCTTTTTCACCTGTGGCTTTTATCCTCCAGGCCACCTCTGCACAATCTCCAAATCTCAAAATCCAATAGAAAGCCAAAATTCACCAAAAGTGCAGATTTCAAAACTGTGCCCGCATGAGTTTTCTCAGCCATTCACCATTGTTCCTCCACGATACAATGTGGCCCACATAGAGCAGCAAAGTATCAACAATGTATCAAAAATGAAAAGATGAATCGTTTTTCATATATAGCTCTTCGTGCCTTTTGGCTTCGCTTTTGGCTCCACTGAGTTGAAATCTTGACACTTGCTATGGCTCTTGGCTCTCTGCGGTTTTCCCCTCTTCAGTTATCTCTCCCGGCGTTTTCTCCAACCTTAGCTGGGTGTCTTGATCCCATGTCCAGCGTCCAGCTATGAGCTCACACCGCATCCCTCTATACTCCGCCCAGCTCCGTTCGGCCGCCGCAGCTTTCCACTCACGTGCCGCGGTCACCGGCTGCGGATCTGCTATTCCAGGAGTCCCGTCCCGGCGGCTCATTCCCAGCTCCCTGCTTCCTGCTTGCACCACCGCTGGTGGTGACGGCTTAGACCAGATCTAGTCGGGCCGGTCTGACCCCAGCACCTACTCCAGCCACCTCCTGCCTCCAGCGATTCACTAACATCCGCATTCGAGTAAGTTTTCTCGGGTTGTTTACGCTCCGTACCCGGTACTCTGCATTCAGTGGGAGAGAGGGATCCTGCTGCAACTCTGCGGCGGCTTCAGTCCGCCATCTTGCGCCTCCCTCCGATGTCTCTTTCTTGTTGTGTGACTTTCTTATTCCAATGTTTGGTGCTGTTAAATGCTTTACACTAAGGGGCATATTCTCAACGACTTAGCAGCACTGTATCGCAGCCAAAGTGGCAATAAATGTATCGCCCTATTCACAAGCTGGCGCTAACAATCGATATCACTAGTTTTCCTGCAATAGCAGCCGCAAAAACATCACCACAGATGTTATGTTATGTTAATTTACTCATATAGCGCATGTACACCGCCAGGTCTCTTTGCACTTTTTGAAAGAGGAGAAAACACAGTCAAAAAAGTAACTGGAGTAGTCTCCAGGTACTGAAAGGACTTTAAACCATATCTAATGCTTCCCTAAAGAGGAAAGTTTTTAGTTGTTTCTGGAAGGGGAGAAGTCTAGGTTCTTTCTGGAGATTAACAGGCAGCTGATTCCAAATTTGTGGCAGAAGGACCGAAAACGCTCTCCCTCCTTTGCATATGGTGTTAAAACGTGGGCAGGTCAGCCGGGCGGCTTCTGCTGAGCGCAGCACACGCCCTGGCACATATTTTAGCAGGCGTTCTTTTATGTACCCTGGGGTGTGTCCGCATAGAGCTTTGTGGGTGATGCACAACCCCTTAAACTTCACTCTTTGCTTAATGGGCAGCCAGTGCAGTTTGCTCAGCAAGGGAGTAGCATGAGTTCTTCTGGGCAGCCTAAAGATGTGCCTGGCTGTGTCATTCATCACTACCTGTAGTTTGTTAGTAAGTTTCTGGGGTAGTCCGACATAAAGCGCATTGCCATAGTCCAGTCTCGAAACAATAGTTGCTGATACTATCGTTTTCATTGATGAGACCAAGAGAAGAGGGTCCAGTTTCCTCAGCTGTCTTAGTAGACTTATACATGTTCCGACCACAGAATTGACTTGATTGGTCATAGAGATGTAAATGCTCAGACTTTTCACAACGGGTGCTGGGTTAGGGGTAGTCCCCAGCTCCTGGGGCCAAAACTGATCGCTCCAGGGGTTGTTTTTAGTTGAGATAGCTAGGATTTCAGTCTTGTCTGGATTGATTTTTAAAGAATTCGCAGTCATCCAGTTAACTGTAAATCTGAGTATGTTCAGGGCTGACTGTTGGGCATGGGCCAAATTATCGATCCTTAGGATGAGTTGGGTGTCATCTGCATAGTTGGATACTCGGCAGTCCATTTTGGCTAGTGCAGCCACCAAAGGCTGTAGGTATATATTAAATAGGAGAGGGGACAGTGCAGAGCCTTTAGGGACCCCACACAAGATGTTACCCTTTTCCAATTCCTGCTCGCCCAGTTGGATCCTCTGCGCTCGTCCTGATAGAAAAGGATTCTAACCATTTATGGACCTGCCCCCGAATGCCCAAGTCCGCCAGCCGGGTCAATAATTTTGTGTCTTCAGGACGTGTTTCTCCACCACCTTTGCCAGGAAAGGGAGCTGGGATATAGGCCTGCAATTCTTTAATATGGTCCTATCTGCCCCTGTTTTTTTTAATAGAGGAGTAACTCTAGCCTCCTTCAGGTTTACGGGGACCTGGCCAGTCGCCAAGGAATTTTTCAGGAGGGTGAGAATCTGACTTTCCAAGGCAGGCAGTGCCATCCTGAAGATCCGTGGCGGGCATGAGTCGGCAGGAGAGCCTGACTTGGTGCCATTAGCCAGGAGTGTTAATGTAACGGGGTGTCCCCGACTTTGATCCCCGTTACGGGGAAAGGACCTGTTCAATCACCATTGACTCTGAGACGTACTTCAAATACCCCCTCTTGTATCCCTCAGCAGATGGACTATCGAGGGGCTGGATCCGAGGCTGCCTCCGGCCGAGAAGGTGACGGGGACTGGCCCTTTAACTATCAGGCTGTGGATGAGTGGGCGGAGTTCCAGGATGACGGAACGCCGTCAAAAGTGGAAGCACCGGGAGACGAGTCGTGCTTGTACACCTGGAGAGGAGACGAGGAGAGAGGTCGGAGGAAGACCGAAGCAAGTTGGAAGGAGGAGTCGCATACTGGAGGAGAGTTCCTGTCCGAGGAGGAGACGCCTGGAGGCCACCGATTCCACGAGCCGCCCAGTCACTCACCCGGGGGAGGTGTGTGGCTTGCCCAGGTGCGTAATCGGATCAAAGGCTGGGTGGGACGGAAGGGCGGTCCCGTTGTAAAATAGCGGAGTCCCTGGTTCCCGGTTTTCCCTACCCTGAGCACCCCTACGTCCCCCTCACTTGTACATAAGTTCGGAGCACGTGTGGGTTTACTTCCTCACTCCCTTTCCCAGTGTTACCGGTCCGAGTAGGACAACCGCCTCACTCGCTGCCTTTTCTTTTGTTTCCTTTCGGTCCGGGGGAGAGGAGTAGTCAAGACGGACCCGGAGGATACCAAACCCCGAAGAAGCCAGACCGGCTATCGGAGGACTCTGAATGTAGAGCACCGACGAAGGAGAAGGTCCCGAAGTCGATCTCCCCGACGTACCCCCCTGATCAGAAAGACTTGTTCTGACCATTTGTTGAACTCATTAAAGCCCGTTGTAACAAGAACCTGACTCCTGCCCTTCTCTTCTGTCCCCGCGAGTCCCGCACCGGTTACAGTGGTGGAGAATGCAGGCATAGACCCCATCTGTGCACGGAAGATGGAAACCGTTATTGAGCAGCTCGCCAAAGGACAGGAGAGGCTTGAATGGGTTGCCGAGCAACAACTCAACGCCGCCCAAGCCAACCGAGATCTACTAAAGGAGGCCTTGTCAACTCGACCCTCGGCCCCGTGGGTGGATCCCGTCTCATCCGGAAGCGGTGTCGATAGAGTAATACCCCATGGCTCTGCTGCCATAGCTCTTCAGAAATACCAGCCGGGGGAGGATCCGGACGCGTTCCTCCTGAATTTTGAACGTGCAGCCAGGGCCTGTGGTTGGCCTGTGGTTAAATGGCCGTTCTTTTTGGCTCCACTCCTGGTGGGTGAAGCGCAAGCCGCGTACCAGGTGGCAAACCCCACTGGGGATACCCTATACCTAGAGGTAAAACGGATCATTCTAGATCATCTGGGGCTGGACGCAGAGGCATACCGTCTACGCTTCCGGAAAGAACGGGGTGTCCCTGGGGAGAATCCTAAGACGCTCTTCGTGCGTTTACGAATGGCGGCCGAAAAATGGTTAACTCCCTCTGTTAGCACCAAGGAGGAAATAATGGACCGGATTTATCTGGAGCAGTATTTAGAAGCTCTGCCCTATGCCACACAGAGGTGGCTTAGGCAGCACCATAACCTTACGGCAGCCCAGGCCATAGAAATGGCCGCCTCTTTTGCCCGTGCTCAGCCCCGGAATCCCGGATGGGAACACGAAAAGACTCCTAGACCAGCTCCCAAACCTGAGAAGAAGCCGCCGCGTCAGGGAGAACTACCCAAGCCACGACCCTGGAGACCCGCGAGCCCTGGAGCATCCGGTCCACAATGCTTTGACTGCGGAAATTGGGGGCACATTGCCAGACACTGCCCCAAGCGAAGACCCCCGGAAGAACCTATGGAGGTGGGATACCTCCCCAAATCTATCCTCTTCTCGGCTGAGATGGGGGGCACGTACAGAGTAAGTGTCAGGATAAACGGGGCCTCTATTCCTGCCTTACTAGACTCCGGGTGTAGACAGTCTGTGATTCAAACCAAACACGTTACCCTGTCTCAATATATACCCCGACAAATGGTGAGCATTCGGTGTGTACATGGGGATGTACGTCCTTACCCGGTAGCGAACATTCCCATACAAATCAAAGAGGGGGATTCCCAGACGGTTAGGGTGGGGGTGTTAGCCTCTTTGCCCGAGGACCTAATTATAGGTACTGACAACCCTCGTTTTTTATCTATGTTTAAAGCTAGCTCTGAAAGACAAGGTAGCCTGCACCCTCATGCAGACAGGCCCCATGCCCCCTGCCCCGCGCTGCTCTCCCCGGGACCCTGGGTGTTAGATAGGAGTTTCCGATTCGCCCAGTCCAATGATCCTACCCTTTTCAACGCCTGGGAGCAGGCCCATCAGGATCAAGGGCTTAATCCGGATAGATTTCCCCGATTTGTCATTAGACGCGATCTCTTATACCGTGAAGGGAACCCCAACGATGAGGCTCAACTGCTGGTACCGGTGTCATTCCGTAACCAGGTGCTATTCTTTGCACATAGTCACTTACTTGCCGGCCATACAGGGGGAGAAAAGACTACACAGAATATTCTCAGACACTTCTACTGGCCGGGGATATACAAAGATACTGCTGTGTATTGCAAGGAATGTAGCATATGCCAGAAAATGAACAAGACTAAGCCCCCACCAGTCCCCTTACAGCCCCTTCCTATCATAGGAAAGCCCTTCGAAAGGGTTGGTATGGACCTCATTGGTCCCCTCCCGAAAACATGAAAAGGGTACCAGCATGTACTGGTAATGGTAGACTATGCCACCCGATTTCCTGAGGCCTTTCCTTTGACAGCGGCTACCACCAAACAGGTGGCTGAGCGAATGATTGAGGTGTTCAGCAGAGTGGGTTTCCCAAAAGAAATCCTTACGGACCAAGGTACCCCGTTTGTGTCAAAGCTCATGAATGAAGTCTGTAAAAATCTTGACATACACCAGATACGCACTTCCGTGTACCATCCACAAACCGATGGCCTTGTGGAAAGGTACAACCGGACTCTCAAGACGACACTCCGGAAAATGTTAGAGGTCAGTGGGGCTGAATGGGACCAAATATTGCCGCTGGCTCTTTATGTTATCAGAGGACAACGACAAAGCAGCCTAGGCATTTCATCGTTTGAGCTCCTCTACGGCAGACAACCCCGATCCTTGATGGAAATGACAAAGGACGCATGGGAAAATGAATTACCGGAGGAGACAGCCAACACCTTGGAATATGCCCAGAGCCTAAAAGCACGGTTGGGGAAACTGAGGGACCTTGCCTATACTCACCTGGAAACCCAGCAGAGACGTCAAAAGGCCTACTACGACAAAGGGAAAAGATGGCGACATCTGAAGGTAGATGACTGGGCCCTAATCCTCCTCCCCTCATCAAACCAGAAGTTCCGAGCAGAGTGGGTGGGTCCCCACAAAGTAGTTGAAACCATTGGAAACACCAGTTACCGCCTGCAGATCGGGCCACATAAAACACAAGTGTACCATATCAATCTTTTGAAGAAATGGTTGGGTCCCGTGCCATCCGGAGTCCACTTATCCGCGACAGTATCCACACCTTCCACACGAGATGAGCTGGTGATCAATGACGAGCTGACCTCTACTCAGACCAAGGAGTTAAAGGATCTATTGCTCCGACATGACACACTCTTCTCTAATATACCAGGAAGAACCTCTATGGCCGAACACTGTATCGATACGGCCCCGGGGAAGACGGTCAAGATCAAACCATACCGATTGCCAGAGTCCAGAAGAAGAGCAATACAAAAGGAAGTGGAGGACATGCTACAACTGGGAGTCATCCGGCCGTTGAAGAGTAATTGGTCCAGTCCAATAGTCATGATTCCCAAACCGGACGGCTCACGGAGGTTTTGTATGGATTTCCGGGCGCTGAATGAGATCTCCAGCTTTGACGCATACCCCCTCCCGAGAGTCGACGAATTGATAGAGCGTTTGGGAGAAGCACAGTACATCACGACACTAGACCTTACAAAAGGATACTGGCAGGTGCCATTGAAGGAAGAAGACCGACGGAAAACCGCCTTCAGTACCCATGAAGGGCATTTTGAGTTCACGGTCCTCCCCTTCGGCCTCCATGGAGCCCCTGCCACCTTTCAGCGACTCATGAACACCGTCCTGAAAGACGTTGCGGCTTTTGCATCGGCTTATCTGGATGACATTGTCATCCATAGTCCAACATGGTCCTCACGTTTGAGACATCTACATGAAGTGTTTTTAGCCTTAGAAAAGGCTGGCTTGAGAATAAATGCAAAAAAATCGAAAGTCGCCTATCAGAAGGTGAAATATCTAGGGTATGTCCTGGGCCATGGGCTCATTGAACCGCAGATCGAGAAGATAAGGGCCATAGCTGAGACCCCCTTTCCCTCCAACCGTAAACAGTTAAGAGCATTCCTAGGCTGGGTAGGATATTACAGACGCTTCATCCCCCAATTTTCACACATCACTGCCCCCCTTTCAGATTCATTAGGACAACCCGGGAAATCCACCACGCCCCTCCTTCCCACTGAGGCCATGCAGTCTGCGTTCACTCACCTCAAACATATCATCACATCCACCCCCGTCTTGACCTCCCCTGATTTCTCTAAACCCTTCACTCTGCACACTGACGCTTCCGATTATGGCATTGGGGCCGTGCTTTCTCAGATTGGGCAGGACGGTAGGGACCATCCCATACTATATGTGAGCCGTAAACTGTTTCCCCGAGAACTGAGGTATGCCACCATTGAGAAGGAGTGTTTGGCGGTCAAATGGGCAGTTGAGAAGCTTTCCTACTACCTGGAGGGGCATCCGTTTACCCTGTTCACTGACCACGCCCCACTCCTCTGGATGGCCCGGAATAAGTCCAATAACGCGCGTGTGATGCGCTGGTTTTTGTCCCTGCAGCCTTATTCCTTCACTGTGAAGCATAGGAAGGGTGTGGACAACGTGGGTGCAGATTTCCTGTCCCGACATCCGCTCCCCGAACGTGAGCGTCCAAGGGGGGAGGTTTGTAACGGGGTGTCCCCGACTTTGATCCCCGTTACGGGGAAAGGACCTGTTCAATCACCATTGACTCTGAGACGTACTTCAAATACCCCCTCTTGTATCCCTCAGCAGATGGACTATCGAGGGGCGGGGACTGGCCCTTTAACTATCAGGCTGTGGATGAGTGGGCGGAGTTCCAGGATGACGGAACGCCGTCAAAAGCGGAAGCACCGGGAGACGAGTCGTGCTTGTACACATGGAGAGGAGATGAGGAGAGAGGTCGGAGGAAGACGGAAGCAAGTTGGAAGGAGGAGTCGCATACTGGAGGAGAGTTCCTGTCCGAGGAGGAGACGCCTGGAGGCCACCGATCCCACGAGCCGCCCAGCCACTCACCCGGGGGAGGTGTGTGGCTTGCCCAGGTGCGTAATCGGATCAAAGGCTGGGTGGGACGGAAGGGCGGTCCCGTTGTAAAATAGCGGAGTCCCTGGTTCCCGGTTTTCCCTACCCTGAGCACCCCTATGTCCCCCTCACTTGTACATAAGTTCGGAGCACGTGTGGGTTTACTTCCTCACTCCCTTTCCCGGTGTTACCGGTCCGAGTAGGACAACCGCCTCACTCGCTGCCTTTTCTTTTGTTTCCTTTCGGTCCGGGGGAGAGGAGTAGTCAAGACGGACCCGGAGGATACCAAACCCCGAAGAAGCCAGACCGGCTATCGGAGGACTCTGAACGTAGAGCACCGACAAAGGAGAAGGTCCCGAAGTCGATCTCCCCGACGTACTCCCCTGATCAGAAAGACTTGTTCTGACCATTTGTTGAACTCATTAAAGCCCGTTGTAACAAGAACCCGACTCCTGCCCTTCTCTTCTGTCCCCGCGAGTCCCGCACCGGTTACAGTTAAAGACCTTGAGTCTAGGTGAGGGAAGCTGTTAAGAA
Source organism: Lissotriton helveticus (assembly GCF_964261635.1). Classification (NCBI taxonomy): domain Eukaryota; kingdom Metazoa; phylum Chordata; class Amphibia; order Caudata; family Salamandridae; genus Lissotriton; species Lissotriton helveticus. The sequence continues at coordinate 1,350,665,022 of NC_136059.1, read as the reverse complement.
GATGACCTGTGGCGGGTGAGGATATGGACAGTTCCAGGGGGCTCATGATGATGCGGGTGTTTTCAATCTCTCGAAGGATATCTGCTACTTTCAGGAGAAAAAAAGACTGTAATACATTACAGTCAGTGGGTGCTACTGCAAGGTTTTCATCTGACTTTTTGCTGAGTTCTTTCAAGAGCTTGAAAATCTCCTTTTGTATATTTGGCGCGTGGGTGATTCGTGCTGCATAGTACTCAGCTTTCCTGGATATGATGGATTTTTTATACAGTGTGAGTAGAGATTTGTAGGTTGTAAGTTCCGCGGGGGCACCGGCAACTGGCAACTAACACTAATGATATGCAGAGTAGGCGTTCCCGTGCAAAAAGCAGCAACAACACCACTTTGCAACATTCTCAACGACCAGCCAGATCGGCGATAAGATCCCAAAACATGTGTTAAGGCGAGTTAGCAGCAGGGATTTAACACCTGCTCTTACCTGGTGTTAAGTCGGACGACAACCATAAGGGGGCCCAGCCCAGAGCCACGCCTGAAGAACAACAGATGCCATGGAGCTAGTGATCAAGAAGCTCAGACACCCAAGAGGGCCACACCACCCACCGACACCACCCCCAGGACCCCCTTTCCCGGGCCCTACCACTGGCACCAATGCCCCCCCCCCCCCCCCCGGACAAAGATATTTTACATCAACTTTACGAAATCATGAACAAAACAATTTGCCTGATGTTGTACAATTACAACAATTAACATTCATGTGTGGTCAGAAAAAGGAGAATCATTCATTCATCTTTGAATTTCCAAACAAAATATTTCATTCAAATGTAACTCAAAACAACTATTTGGAAGAGTCATGGCGGGTCTTCTCTGGACAATCTTTAAGTCACAGCTGTAGGAAGGTGGATATCTGATTATAGTTACCCCCAAACTTTTTGCCTAGTGTTTAGCTGGTTTTTTACTTAGTTGGCCTGGGATCCTGCTATTCAGGGCCCCAGGCTAATTGTTCTCTCTTTAAAATGGACTCCATGTACCTTAGGTACATACCCAATTGGAACTGGTTCACCTTATTGGCCCCTGTAACAGTGTACCCCAGGTACCCAGGGCATAGGTGCTTCCAAGGCCTACCAGGGGCTGCAGCACGTATTGTGCCACCCCTGCCGGGCGTCCATATTTGACACAACTGGCTGATCACTCAGCTGGGGTAAGTCGGTGTAACCACCCCTTACTTAGGTGTAGTATGCCTATACCTAACCCAAAATGGACACATATGTTCCTATCAGCCACTCCTATGGAAGGCCTCATCAATCCTGGAGGCAGAGTGCTTGGAAATATGTGAGATGGTGCTCTGGCATGAGCTGAGCCTGTCTGCAGCTTTCGGAACCATGTCCTTTAGCTGTTCCATGATACTGCCATACCATATACTCTTAAGTGCATTATGAACCTCGCGGTTAAATGCTATCTTTGGTTTGGCTTTATCAAAACATGTCGAGTAAGGTGTCATACGAATTGGAATACTACCCCCTCACCAGTTCTGGTGACGGGGGTAGCATTCCACCCTTCTAGAGGGATACGACATGTACCTAACCTGAACCCCGGTTAAAGTTAAACAGAGCCTCAGCATCACAAAATGGATGCTGCCACCACAGACACAAGTCTGACCTCCTGCTGCTGGGAGTCCTTCCAGCGAGGGAGGCTTGGACAAAGGGTTTCCTGCCTTGGGAGGTGCTAGCACCACCCCAGACAGGGTTTTGTGTATTGGATAGGACAGGGCAGAATAGAATCAGACATGCCTGGGGCACACAAGGTGTCCCTGTGCATAGGCCAGTTCAAACCGGTCCTGGGGCTCTCCAGCCCCAGTCCTGGCACGAAACTGGACAAAGGAAAGGGGGTGTAACCACCCCCCTTCCTGGTCCCACCCAGAGGAGGGACCTAGCAGGTAATCCGGCCCCTAGAATTCGAATAAGAGTAGGAGCTGTGTCCCAAGACTTCAGATCATCCTGAACTCGACTTGAAACTAAGAAGAAGACTGGACTTCGACATTCTGCTGCACAGAAGACTGAAGAGAATCTCCCTTGTGGTCAAGGAGTGACCACCCTGTGAAAACAGGCACCAACCATCAACTCAACGTCTGCTTTGCCGCCGCCTCCTGCCGGAGCCCGATCCCAGAGCCCGACGAGACCCAGACTCCCAGACATCTCAGAGCCTGATCCACAGTCCCTGCAAAGAAGGGACCCGTGGAGGCACCGAGAGACGTGTGACCGGACATCTTGGAAGACCCTTGAAAAGCTGACTGCGCAGCACCTGAGGCACCCTCGACGCTGTGCTTTGGGGTTTGTGAAGCCCCGACACCGAGCAGCATTTGCACTGAAGATCAGCCCCCCAGCATCTCCACGATCTGCTTGGGGCCATTTTGCACTTTGCCACTCGATGCGCCATCCCGGTCACTTGCCACGTGGCTAGTGGCCATCTTGGCGACGAAAACTACGACTTGCACTGCTGGTCTGGTTGCTCCAGACTGGCCCTTACTCCCCTGAAAAGGAGCCCTCGTTCTGACCTTGCTGGTCCGAGTGTTAAGCTTTTTCCACTTCCTGCGTGGCTTGCATTAGCCAAGGCCTGTTTGCTCCAATCAAGTTGGCAACACCGCCATCAGCTAGAGCCTTTGTGGGACAGCTCGTGCTCGACTCCTGGACATCCTTGACCTCTTCGTGTCCACGTGGCTGCGGAGACAAGCTTCACTTCTTCACCTGTTTGCACCCGACATTGCCTGGTTCCATCCTGGTTCCACGGTAGTCACTGGCTAGTGAATTTGAACATTGTCCCCTCTGCTTTCAGCTCTTCACCTCTTCAGATCCACCCTTGGATCCACCGGAACTTTCCTCGACGACCCGCCTGCAGCATCTTCCGCTCCAAGCACCATCGACCTGCGTGACGAAACCCGACACTACTTCGCACCTGTGCACCCGCTTCCTGTGGGTAAGGTAACTCAGCAACGCCAGTGTTCCCACACTGGTATACTCCTCTAGTGCCTGTGTCTAAAGTTTTATCCTTGTAGGTCCATCGGAAGGTTCCTTAAACACTAACTTTGTAACTTTTACGCACCATTGACTTAACATTGGTGCATGCGTGCACTTTGAGCACTGCACCCGAGTCCCCTGGGCCTTTCTCGACTTCATCACTGTTAGTCTCGAACAGCTCCAGCGATTCCCCAGGCCCTAGGCCTCTTTTCTTTCCCCATAGTGGTTCTTATACCACTATTTTAGTATATGGTTTAGGTGGCCCCTAGGGCTCATCCATATTGTGCAACTTTTGTATATTTAAACTGTGTTTTGTTTTAACGCATTTGCTTCTGTGCTCATAAAGAGTATAGGGGATATTTGTAGAAATAAATCTATATATATTTTCAATATATATCTGTGTGGTGTCCTTTCATTTGGTATTCAAGGGGATTGTGTATGGTAAAACAGCTTGCTTCACATGCCTTTACAGAGTTTAGCCTAAGACTGCTTAGTCCATGCTACCCCTAGGATAGCTTGTCTATAAGGTTGACTTACAACCATCATCATAAGGGTTGCTTGGCATGATACAAGGTGATCACTAGAACTAGTGAGCATCATATATCAGGCCAACTTCTCACAACAGCCTGAAAGACAAAATTCAAGATAAGAAGGCGTGTCATGTGCTCATCAAAGGACAGAGAGAGCGAGAAAGAGAGAGAGAGAGAGAGAGAGAGAGAGAGAGGGAGTGAGAGAGATAGAGAGACAGAGAGACAAAGAGAGAGAAATAGAGAGAAAGATAGAGGGAGAGAGGGAGAGAGAGAGAAAGAGAGAGAAAGAGAGAGAGAGAGAAAGAGAGAGAGAAAGAGAGAGAGAGAGGGAGAGAGAGAGAAAGAGATAGAGAGAGAGAGATTGTACAAGGAGCGCAAGGCTGCTCGGGCTCTTGGCTCATACATGCCAACTGTTGTGTGTGTATCGCTATTGATGTACCATAAGCCTACAGCCTAGCCTCAATTGCAGCACGAAAGCCACACCACATTTCCAGAATGCAAGCAGTAGTCCGACTAACATTAGGCATGAAAGTTCCTTTGTCTCAATTCATAAGGCGGAAGGACATCTGCTCCTCCGACCTTGGTCTTGCATGTGGCTGGTACCCCCTGAGAGAGATACCATAGCAGATGATGACTACTCCCACACTACGCACAGCGCTAATGAGAGACCATCGCATCCACACTCCATACACAGAAGTCCATGCTCAAGATACTCTTGCATGGAATGCCCTTGACACTTACGTAAACAACACCCATATGTCCAAACGCACACACATACGACTCATTGCTTCAACTGTGGCATATCATCCACATAACTGCTGCAGGTCAGAAGAGTGCTGGTTCTACATGAGCCACCAACGCAATGGCAGGACATCCCGAGCAAATGCACAACCCCTGTCACGTGGAACTGTACCATGCACATATGCTGCATTTGTTGGGGGCACTGCCACTGGCAGTGTTGCGCATCAGTTACCATCTGAGCTACTGTGTTCTGTACGTCACCTGCGTCCATCCCTGGTTCCACTTTTGATCATTCATATTTGAGTGGCGATGCATGTCTGCCTATCCAACACAACGGTTGCTGAACTGGATTATAACTTGTGTGTGCACCCCCTGTTGGCCCACGACCGGGAGTGTGAATGCGATACCCGTTCATGGGATGCCTTGATATTTGCTGTATGTGCTGGCAGTTAGGCATGGGAGATTGCACAAGTCCTCGTGTGCAGTGACCACATCGAAGCCCTCCCCTATTGGGCTGTGTTGCGGATTGGTGACACGGCGTGGACGGAGCACATCTGTCCGGACCAGTTAATGGATTGGCTCGCCCTCGTGTTCGTTGAAGTCGACAATTACGTACTCTTGGAACTGATGGCCCTGGAAGCTGCGCTCGCATTCATGGACGAATAACTACATTCCTGCAGCCACAACTGATTGTAACCAAGAGCACAGGTCCAAACACCTTGTTGCATCTTGGAGAAATGGTCATATATCCCACCACAACAGTGGACATGTCTGCATTCACATGGACTCAGAATGCATATGCGTGCACCTACACGTGTTGACACACACCTGTGCAAGGTGAGGCAGTCCCATGGGCGGAGCTGCACAGCGTCGTTTGGCAACGTTCCTAAATCTGACATATTGCTAGAGGGAGAGTACACAAATGGCAATATAGTGCTACATGTGACCTTGTTGGACCCTTTCACCTGCTCACTGTCAGTAGAGCAGACAGTCAGCGCAGTCTGGTGGTACAGCACTATGCAGATCCCAAGGGCTGTGAGTCGTGTCCCCTAATACGGCGCAATGAGCATACGCCAAACATCATATGACTCGTCTAGCAAGGCAAGGTGGGCTGAGACCATTGCCATCCGTAATGATTGGTGTTCATTTTTTGCCTCCCAGTTTCTTGCACCTCTACATGTGCCTATGCTGCCTGATAGTGTCGGAAGCATTGGTCTGCATGTTGTGGCCCTTGTCTTGCCCATACTGACACGCACATGCTAATAAAGTCTATGCAACTTCACTAGTGTTCAACTGTGATGAGTGTTGAATAGAATGACAAATCGTGGGCCTCAATGAGCATTGTCCATACACAGGGAGGGACTGACTGACACATTTCACTTAGGGGTGAGTCCCAATTGCCAGCTCCACCTCCGTGAACCAGACATTGTGGTTGGGATAGTGGCTGGTAGACCTGTGCTCTTACGTGTCTTCAGCAATGTTAGTATGGTGTCCAACTTCTTGCCATGTGGATCAATGTGATCCATCAAAACAGGCTGTGTCCACACAGTTGAGTGTGAGTAGGTATGCGAAGAGATGTTCTGTTTTCACATGTGATGGGGGACACTACTTTGGGCCTGCTACAGAATTTGACATTCTTCCACCCATCCCTATTTAATACATGGACGTGGGGCTACGTTGGGGGTTTGCGAGATTGTTGTTCATGAGCAATGAGGCCACAGCACACCTTCACAGTCATCTCATTGGCCATGTAGGTCAGTGTCAAACATGTGCATTAATGTCATTTCCCGGGGTGTACCTTTTTGTGCAATCAATGTCCCTACATTCATACATACTTTTATACTTGATTGAACATAGACATGACACATCTGTGTGATTTGGAATGTTTTATTCACATTCTGTGGAGTTTCGGAACTGGAGCAGTACATGGCCATGCAAACCCCACATTAAATGGTTTCCCAGTGGAGGGCCAACCAGAGTCCTTTTGGGAATAACAAGTTAATCAGAAGAGGAAGAGTTCAGTCCGCAGCCTGTTTGCTGTGTCATTGGTAACCAGAGTAGATATGCCAGTCCATGTCGGGGTCCAGGTGAATGTCGCAGAGTGTTTTGGGGGACAGTGTAAGGTGTTGTTTTAGGGCATGATGCAGAGGGCTGAACCAAGCAGGAACAGGCCATATGGAGGGGATGAATGCTACAACCTCCTTTCTCACACAGAGTCATTACCATCCACATCTTACTCCTCTGGTATGTCTTCTGTGTCAGGTGTGTGTGGTGGTGTTATGGCTGCATCACTGTGTGCCACTGGCACATCAGGGGGTGGAGGTGTTATGCCTGCATCACTGTGTTCCAATGACACATCAGGGGGCAGAGATGTGTGTGTCGAAGTTCCTGCAGCAGTCATCTGGGACAGGCTCTGTGGCAGAAATGGCAAGATGAGGATCTGCAGGGCATGGAAGATCCCAGCTACATCTCGCTGGTGTTCAGCCGTGGCAGCCATCCTTCCAGCCTGCATCCACTCCATGGTCTCCATTGTCCTCCGCATCTGTGCCAACTCTGTGCTGTCATCGCTGGAGCCTGTCTGACTAGACAGTTCTTGTATTCGAGTAATGGCTCCAGTGAGGGCAGCCAAGGATTGTTGTAGACCATGGAACGGACTGTGGGTGTCCGTTAGGGACTGTAAGTGGTCCCTGATGGGAATTATATACCCACATATGGCATCTAGTTTGGCTGCCATGAGGTCGAAACCCACCCGCACCTGTTCAGCCAGCCCCCTCTGGCAGTCTAACACACGGCATTGGAAGGCCATGTGTTTTTCCGTGAGGTGCTGGGAGCCAGCCGTGATGGTGGGTGCTTCCTGCTGTGTGGTCTGTGCAGATGGGTGGGGTTACCTCGATGCAACGGGCTGTCCTGCTTCTAGAGGTGGGGTGCGGAAGATGTCCACAAGCTGTTGGAGGGTGTCGGAGCAGATGGCAAGGGGGTCCTCTTTATCATCACTGAAGAGATATCTGGTCTGCTCTGCAGGAGGTGTTGATTGTCTCTCTGCAATGTAAAGGGGAGATGCATGTTAACAGTGTGTTCCATGTATGTTGACGCATTGTACATGTTTACATTCAGACTGCATGACAATGTACATTGTGAATGTTTTGGAGGAGCTAGCTATTTGATGGGAGACAGTGGACATTTCGACTACATGACAAATGTGAGGTTGTACTCGTACATTATCATCTCACAGTTTCCTGCTATGCCAGATGTGATTGGCCAGTTTCTACGCACAGGCAGCACCAGTTGTGTCCTCTGTTCTGTAGTGAAAGTGTTGCACTTTGTACCACATTGTGGTCAATGTTGATGTGCTATAATTGCTATATGTGTGTGCTGCATTGTGGGAGAGTCACCCCTGCAGCTCTGATTTAGCAGTCCCTTATCCCTTTGAGGCGGTGTGCCTTTGACTTGTGTGCTTTTAAGGTGCTGAGATGTTGGCGACTTGGGTCATTTGTGATCTTGGACGGTTTTTGTACTATTGTGCATTGTTTGTCTGCAAATGTGTTCTTGACGTCAGGGGTTGTATGTGCACGTGGATGTGTCAGAGTGTGACCTGCTCCTTTGAGGATGTGATCCTCACTGGGCCACCTCAGTGTCGTGTTGTGAACGATGTCATGTATTTTGACTGCAGCCATGCTATTGGTCATGCAGTGTCACTTGCATTGTTAGTGTGGCTCACAGAGCCGCTGCTTTGCTGGATTCAGCACATGTGCAGGGGTAGGTTGTGAGATTGGTAACAGGGAGGGGGGCTCCTTTGTGCAAATAGTGGACTGGGGCCTACTTGGTGTTTCTATGTATGCTGCTGTGTGCCAAGGGTATCAGGGACGTGTTCCACAATCATTGTGAGTGTGCAGTGTGCTACACATAATTGTGCATGTGTGCCATTGTGCCCATCTCCCCCGTCTCTCCAGTCCATGGTTGTTTCTTACCCTGTTGCTGTTGGGTCAGGTCATTTCGAGCTGTGTCCGGGCCCCCAACTCCTTTCACCGTCTCCACACTGATGACTGTGGCCACCATTTCCTCCAGCTCATCCAGCTCCTCCTGTGGCGCAGGACTCCCACCTCCAGTCGCCGTTGCTGCCCTCCGGTTGGCAGCGAGTTTCTGCTTGGTTTGGCTTTTCACATCATGCCAGCGCCTCTTGACCTCCTCAACACTCCGACTGCATTCACGTTGTTCACGATGGACTGCCATATTTCCGTTTCAGTTGCCAATGACACAGTAGAGGTGATGAACAGTTGATGGTAGTGTTCTATCTCCTCCGTGACGATGATCCAGTTTTCCTGCGGACTGAACCACATCTTCCTCTTCTCCTTACCCTTCCCCGACCATGGGGTTCCTGGCTGGTCCTCTGTGGGGCTTGTGGGGTTCGAGTTCTCCTCTGCACTCGGGTGCATCCATGGTGCTACGCAGTTTATTTTGGTATTTTATTTCGTTGCGTTTATAGTGCATTTTCCTGCATGACGTGTGGGAATTGCAGGCCTGTCGCTGGTTATCACTGATTTTTTTATTGCGGTTGGCCACATGACAACTTTTTGGGCGTTCGTGTTTCGCGTTTTTTTTGCCATCACTGTGATTTTATCACAATCATTTGACGCGTTAGCATGAGACTGTCACATGGTACCGCCGTGTTGAGAATACGTCAACACTGCGTTATTTTCCTGTGATAGACTGCGATGTGCAAAGTTGTGTTAAGCTAATTTTGCGATAATTATCACACATGTTCTTAAGAATATCCCCCAGAGTTCCTCATCCAAGCCTTACTGCTCGCAGCCACAGCTCCCGAGGGTTGAGCTAAGGTTAAGTAAACAATACTGACTGGACCCAGGACAGTATCTGTGAGTGTACTACACGATAAGGCCCAACGGCCAAATCATATAGGATACCCAGATCCTCACATTTATACATTTTCACCAATTTCAATGTATTTGTGTTCCATTAGGAAGGATTGATATGGAGAAGATCATTAATAAAGACTAATTAATTGTATTAAGTACTACGCAGTTGGCTGCTTTCAGGATAGGTTGTAATTCTGAGGCACGGTCTAGTATCTTATCTAGAATATTATTGGTGGAAGAAATCAGTGAAGAAGAATCTTTCTTTATCCTTTTTGATTTAACACCCTGGATCCAGTAGTGTCTCTCATAATATCCAGATTAGCAGGCACCACATTAAAGTTAGTTTTAGATTTTTACAAAGATTTGAAGCATGTTCTGAGTCTGCCCATGCACAAGTAGAGAAGAAGGTGCCAAGTGGCCTTGAATCTTGTTATTTTTTTTTGTTTACATTTTTTATTGGGATTTTGGATTTCATTACATCAATCATAATATCAATCAAAATCATGTCATCATGAATTATATTAACATATGTCTATTATCAATTGAGAGATCACTTTACAAAAAAACCAGAATTCATCACTTATTACATGTTCCGACATTGCAGATATGGTATGATGAACATTCCGGGTGTTATCCCGTTACCACCCTCTGATTTGGTGGTAGTATATGTACTAGCCTTCGGCTGAGTATGTCAATTTTAATCAGGGATCATTGCGTATTCCTTTTGTGTTCCTGTGTGGTGTGCTCTCGCTGGGCGTTGGACTTGTGTGTTCTCATTAAGATATCATCGGAATCAGAACCACCGATGTAGGGGAAAACCCATTAACCTTAGGGGTAAACTGGGGAAACTGTTGCGGAGCTCTAGTGTAATAGGGTTATGTGTTTGGTTGTGGTTGCAGTCTATGTTACGATATCAAATATATGGGTGGGGCCTTTGGAGATTTGGCTCTATGTGTCATTCGGGGGTCTGAGGTTGTCTTATTGCAGTGTCCATCCTAGGTGTCTGTGTCTGGTCGTATGCTATCTTCCGTCGGCCTCCGGGGGGATAAAGATGGTGTCTGTGATTGGGTGGCTGTCGGTGAAGACGCTTGTGTTGTTTCATGAGTAAATCGGTGCATCAGTTGTGCCCCCTCTAAGGAGATTGGGTGCTTCCGCATTCCCCTCACTTCCTCATCCCGCAGTACCTCTTCCTCTGCCACGGCCATTTCTTCATGGCCCCAATCCCGGCTGCCTTGGGGGTCCTCCCAGGGTACACAAGGTGCATGGCTAAACCTCTTTTCGCTAAGAGAATGGCAAAGCGGTACTGTACCTTCGCGGTTATCTACCTGCGGAAAATGCAGATGGCACTGGCTTCCCATGAAGACATGGTCAGAATGTTGGTTGTCTCAGTATTAGTGTATTACGGGGCAGTCCCGGAACATATGTTTAAAGTCCGCCTCGAGAGTCTGGCATCGAGGGCAGGCAAAGTGTGTGTCAGGATAAAAACGGTGTAGGTATTGTGGGGTGAGGTATGAACTATGGAGTATATTGAATTGAATCTTCCTAAAACGTGTGTTCCTGGAAACTTTTTTGGGGTACTCTAGGGCTTTCTCCCACTCTTTATCATTGAATATCCTACCCACCTCGTCTTCCTACATCTGTCGTAGTGAATCCCATTGGTGGAGAATCAGTTTCCGAACGGCTTTGTATAGCCAGGTGCGCGGTGTGGCGCCGCGGCTAGGGCGACTGACTCCGGCTTCTGGGGATCATTGTTCGATCCCCGGCACCGGCGGCAGATTAGCTCAGCACCATGTGACTCTGGGCAATAGCTTGCTTAATCTTCCTGACGGCCCCCAGCGCCTAGAGACCCTTACGGGTGATTGTGCGCTTTACAAATGTGGATTATTATTATTATTACCTACCCCCATGTGTAATATAGTGTGTATTACCGGGTGTGTCGGGGGCACCCCCGCATTTAGGTCCCAATATGGACGACTACAGTCTAGTAGCTGCAAATGTAGTAGGAACTGCCCCGGGGGAAGGTCATATTGAGCGGTCAATTGGGCCTATGTCATTAACTGTCCGTCCTCAAACAGGGACTCTATCTCCGTAATTGAGTGATCGATTCATACGCAGGTCGTATAATATGTGTCGTTGCAGGGAAATCCCACTAGCGGGAGTAAGGGTGAGTAAAGGGGTTTTCCCCTGGACATGCGATGTATTTTCAGCATACACGTGCGTGCTATGGTCACTTGCAGAGGGTAAGTGCGGAGGGGTTTGGTACCTGGCATCAGCAGCCTACGTATGGCTGGGAGGGGTATCCGCCCCTCTTCTGTGATTGTTTCTCCTATATACCGTTCCGCTGTCCAGTACATGGTGGTATCACTGGAAGGTTGGTGAAATGGTAAAGGAGCCTGGGGACCATTATCATCTTTGCAAGGGCCACTCGTCTTATGGGGACGAGCGGTAATGTCTTCGAGAAGCTCTCTGATGCTCGTAAACCCGCTAGTACCTTGCGGTGGTTTACTTCGTACAAATCTCTAGAGGAGTGAAACGGTCTCACCCCCAGGTATCTAGGTGCTCTATCTAGTGCATCCTCATACATGGTTACTGCCCTGGAGATTAGGTGAGCAGAGAATGTACTGTAATATTCAAGCGGGAAGCCATCCATTCCCAGGGCTTTGTTTCACACTAGCGCTCAGTTGGTGCGGGTGACATCTGGGGCTTTGATCTTTGCCTCTAACTCTTTTTTGTTGGTGTGTGGTATCCTGGGAATTTGCAACGAGCGAAGGAACTGAGTGATTACATGTTGATTTGTTTGTGCCGGGGCCCGGTAAATACTGGAGTAATAGTTGTGGAAAATATGCAAAATCTCTACTTGTGAATGTCGAGGGGTCCCCGTATTGTCAAGTAGTTCTGTGAACGTTTTAACGTCTACGTCCTGCTTGGCTAGCCATGCTAATAGTGTACCTGTTCTGTTACCCTCTTTATGTACTCTAGCGGCGTAAGCTCGAAAGTTGTATTTGCGCAGGTCTTTCATTGCTTCGTATGGGAGGTTTTGGCTGCTGCAATTTGGTCGGGGGTGGGACCGGCAGTATCCTTTTGTTTCATGAGAGCCGCTAGCACCATCACCGAGTTTTGTAGTGCTCTTTCGAGTGTCTTACGTACTCCCACTATTTGTTGTATGCTGTGCCCCCTAGCCGCGACTTTAAATGCATACTATTCTATCAGCCTAGATGCTGCCGTACCTGAGTTGAGGGTGAAGTGTTCCTGAATATAATCCCTATGTTCATGACAAAACACCTGGTCTGTGAGACAGTCACGTGGCAGTTGCCAGGTGGGTATTGTGGGGTGTGGTGGCCTTCACCTGAGAGTCATTATGTGTGCGTCATGGTCTGAGAGTACCTTACCCAGATAATCGGAATGTTGTGCTCCCGGGAGCAATGTCTTGGAGCAGAGGAATCTATCAAGATGCACTCGTAAGTTGTGTGGGATGGAGTGGAAGGAGTAAATTCTAGTGTCTGCGTTCCGTTTCTCACCATGGGTCCGCCAATGACCAGTGTTTCACCAATGCTTGATATTGAGTTGTCTGCTTGTGTGCTGGTGAGTGTATCGGTGGGGGGTGGGACCTATCGAGATGAATGTCTAGGATGCAATTGTAATCACCCCCTAGGAGCCATGGGACTGAGGTGTGCTGAGTGAGTACTCCTGTGAGGCGCATCCAATACTGGCCCTGTTCTACATTGGGAGCGTATGTGCTCTCTAAAAGAATGGACTGGCCCTCCAATATCCCCTCTATCAGGGAATAGCGGCTTTCTTTATCTACGGTATGTGACTGTTCCTTATAGGGGATCCCGGGTCTAATCCAGATTAGGGTTCTCCTGGCAAATGCTGAGTATGTAGTGGCACAGACGACACCCTGCTACTTCCTACGTAGATGGTCCACCTCAATCAAAGATAAGTGTGTCTCCTGCAGAAGAGCTATCTGTGCTTGTTGTCTTTTTATATATGCATAGACGGCATAGCACTTGTTAGCTGTGTGCATGCCCCTAACGTTTAACATGATGATTTTTATATCTGGGTTGGGGACTTTAGTGGTCATTGCATTCGGTGACAACGGGCAAATCGTGTTTTTGTGTTGTCCAGTCATCCCTTCCCAATCCCCTCCACCACCAATTGTCAACTGCCCACTTGTGGCTCGTAATCTCACGAGTTTGCTCCGCTAAGGGTATTTGGGGAACCTGAAACAGGAAAATTAAACTTGAACAACTGGGAGTATTCCCAACTGAGAGGACATGTCGCAGGGTATGATATGTCCAAACTGTACTTCATGTACTGTCTTTAAATCGTTCTGTGTGAGGGGTGGTTGTGAGGTGTTGCCCGTCTCTGGCGTCTTCGCTGCCCGCTTTGTGATGCTGAGCCAGAGTTACCTAAAGAGGCCCCTGTACCGCTGATCAAACACCACGACCCAGTTCAGTGTGTCGTGTCGCTTCTGAGTTCTGGATTCGGTGCCCCGGGTGCTCACATCATTGTTCATGGTTCTGGGGTTGATGTCAACTTGTGCAGTATGCTATTGTGATAACTTCGTAGCCGATAGGGGTCTATATTAGCGTATCTGCCATTTGTGGAGTGACTATTGGGAGTGTGACTGAGCTATCGCGGGAGGAGTGTGCATCGCTTACTTCTTCTTCTTCTGAGGTGAACAGGTGGGGGGCTTTATCTTCATCCAAGTTGTCCTCCGTCGATCTCACCACTGCCGCTGCTTTCAGTGCTCTCCTGTGTTCCGCTATAATTTGCTCCAGGTCAGGGGAGTGCTGCATGAGAGAATCTGAGCTTGGGTTCAACTGTGTGCGGGTGATTTTCTTGTGTTGACGTCTTTGGCAGTCAGTGGGTCGGTGACTTTGTGTGTTTCTGTGGTCTTCTGGTCCTGATAGTTGCTGCTCCACCCAATCTCTTGCCTCCGTGGGGTCGGTGAAGACATGTGCAGTTCCATCATGCAAGATTTTCAAGCGGGCCGGGAAAAGGAGAGCATATTGTACGTTCCTTTGTCGTAGAGTTTGTTTCACTGCTAGAAAGGTGGCCCTTTGTTGCTGGACAGCATGAGAGTAATCTGGGAACAACATTACTTGTTTGTCTTCTACTTAGAGTGGCCCTTTCTGTCTGGCCGCTCTAAGAATAGTGTCTCTGTCCTTAAAGTGGAGCAATTTCAGAAGGATTGGTCGAGGCGGTGAGCCCGGTAGTGGTCTACGGACCGGTACTTGACGTGCCCTCTCTATGGAGAAATATGGGGTCAGGTCCGTTGTTTTGTAAAAATCTATTTATCTAAAAATAAAAATACTTTTATAAGCATCTGCATTTTAAAATTTATTTAAACTTTAATTTTTTTTATCAAGCTACAAAAATGTAAAGTATTCTTCAAATACATTTTCTTTTTTATTAAATTAAGCTACATAAATCAACCCCTCCCCTAAAGTAACAAATCATAAATAAAAGTGTATTATTAGAAAACAACAACGAGCAATAAAAAAATCATATTCATTCACCAAAATTATTTAAACCTTTACATGTGGGAATTGCATATACTATTGTATGCATATATATGGGGAGAGAGGTCAGATTTACTATTCTAATTCGATTCTAGATAAAATTGGGGAAAGTGTATGTATGTGTCAGGGCAGACGTGAGGGCAGGTTTACTATTATTTTTTTTTGTTTTGCAGTTCTTTATTCAAAGTTCAAAATGGGAAGGGACAGCAACAGGGTACAACAGCCAATGCAATGCTCCAACCTGACTGCCATTAGCTGACAGGTAATACAAGGGCTAATATGATACAAAAACAGTGCAAAATACAACAGTTGGGCCTGGGCCCGGAACAGTTGAGGGAGGATAGGAGGGGTAGGGGCTGCGCAAGGGAGGCAGGGCAAAGGAGAGGGAGGAGGCAAGGGGGAAAGAAAAGGCAGAGGAAGAGAGAGGGTGAGATGTAGGTGGGTAAGGGGTGGGGATGGAGAAAGAAGAAATAAAAAAGGGGGTAAGCAGAGGAAGATATAGGCAGAAAGGAATAAGGGAAAGAAAGAACAGAAAGAAACAGAAAAAAAAGATAGAAGAGACAAGAAAAGAAACAAAGAGACAAGAAAGGACATGCTGGGTAGTGGTGCGGGCCTCTCTGTGGATGGAGAAGCAGACAGGGGAGCAAGAAAAGAATAAAGGTGCAGGACCGCAAATGAGACATTAGCCAAGAATAAGAACAGGCCAGTGTGCTGTGCCAGGACCCGGGTGACCCCAACCGGCCAGCAAGGGTGTTTGCCATACAGACAGTGCACTGCATTCAGCCCCCACACCCCTGGAGTAAAGGTGCCCAAGTGTAGAGAAAGGCCTCTGGATTGTCTTTCAGGTTGTAAATAATTCATTCATATGAGGCCATTTGATACATGCTTGTAAGCCATTCAACATGCATGTGGGGTTGAGGGGAGTAGCAGTGTTGGAGGACACAGTATTTTGCTGTTGCCAGCGCTGTGTGAAGCAGCCAGCGTTTGCACCTGGACAGGGTTGAGAAACTCACAAATTTATGGAGAAGGATCGCAGATGGAGGCAGAGTTAGGGGGATCGATTGCTCCTCGCCAAGTGTGGTGAACCGGATTGCAACGACTATCAGCACAGTGGCAGCAACCGTAGTGGAGCAGTAACCTTGCCGTCCGCAGCATCGCTGGAGTCCACTGCCAGTCGTGCAGTGACTTGAAAAGGCAGAACTCCACATGGGCCTTTCTGATTCTGCTGCCCACAGCCTCCAGGAGCTCTGCCCAGGCCTCAGGTGAGTATTCCACCTGGAGAAGGGCCTGCCATTTGATGTGTAGGCTGTCCCACAGGGGCACCGAATAAAGATGAGGAGTCAGGAGGAGGCTGTAGAAGCTGAACATCACTCCTAGGACGCAGCCCCTCGTTTTCAGGTAGGAGACTATTGGCGAAGGCAAAAGCATCTAGGGCGGTAGGCCTATCCCGTGGGTGAGACAGTGACGTAAATGCAAATGTTGCCAGCGTTGGCTGGTTGGACGGCAACATTTCTCCCCCAGCACCTCAAAGGGTTTAATGTTGCCCAGGGCACATTCCTGTTGGAGGGTAAGTATTCCCACCGTGCGCCACATACCTCAGTCAAGCACCGCATCCCCGATGCCCTCAATTGGCATTGCCCCACAAGGTGCCCTGTTCATGGAGGAGGGCATCTACCAAGAGTAGGTCGTGGGCGCGGGACCAAGACTTGGCCAAGGCCTGAATCATAAGGTTGCTAGAGCCTGGTGCAAAGGCCTTGTTGCGGTAAATGTGGTGCAGTCCTCGGGAGTAACCCAGGAGGTTACGCTTGATTGAAACCCATAACGGAAGGTGCAGGGTCTGCAGATGCATTTAGATAAGTTGAGCCAGGTATAAGGGAAGGCGTAGTGTTCCACTGAGGGCAAACCCAGGCTGCCACTTGAACGGAAGGCCACCAGGTAGCTGCTGGCCAGCCTAGGTCAAGAGCAACCCCACACAAAATCCCTGAGGTCTTTGTCGACAGAGTGCAAAAGCAAGCGGGGTACATGCAGGGGTTGCATGCCTAGAAAGTAGGTAAAGTGCAGTAAAGAACCCATTTTGACCACCTGCGACCTGCCCCATAACTAGAGAACTGAGGTGGGATCATTTCTCATAGTACAGCCATGTGTGGTCCTGGAGTGGGTCAAAGGATTGTCCATCGCCATGCGGTCCAGTCCCTGGTTGAGGTAAATCTCCAGGTATTTGAGATGGGAGGGTTTCCACTGGAAGGGATAAGTGTAAATAGATGCACGGATGGTCATTCGTGAGATTGGTAGGGCTTCGCTCTTGCCCCTGTTAATTCTGTAGTCAGAAATTGCAGCAAAGTCAGTGCATATGGTCATAAGCGTCGGGAGCGACCAAGGGAGGTCTGAAAGTGTGAGTAAAATGTTGTGCTCCCCTAGGGGTGGGGATGCCCACCAGTGATGTGGACTAGCAAAGGGCCATGGCTAGAGGCTGTATGGCCAGAAAAAAGAGAAGGGGTGAAAGTGGGCAGCCTAGTCGTGTCCCTCAGGGGATCGGAAAAGGTTTTGATAGGAACCCCCCGCAGGTGACCTGTGCTGAAGGAGAGTTTTAAAGCCACGGGACCTTCGATATGAAGTCTTTGCCAAGTCCACATCATTGGAGCGCCATGAAGAGGTAGCCCCACTCAATCCTATTGAACGCCTTCTTGACATCCAAAGTGAGTGCAAGGACCGCCTCATTGAGGTCCCTACCAAGGCGCCTGGACTAGTGTGTGGAGATGGTTGCTTGATGAACTCCCGGGAACAAACCCTACCTGCGAGTGTTGAATAAGGGTCAGGATGACCTTCTGGAGATGAGCGGCCAGCACCCCCACCAAGATCTGGATATCCTCGTTGATCAAGGATAAGGAGACAGACCTATAACTGCTGCAGAGGAGTGGTCCTTCCTCGGCTTGGGGAAGTCCACGATCAAGGCCATTTTTTAGATGAGTACAAGGGAGCCAGTCTGTTTCGCCTCCCTTAAGGCATCTTGGAGGGAGTCCGTCGCCTCCTCCCTTGTCCACTTATAGAGCTCAGCCGGGAAGCACCCCTCCCGGGGCGCTTTATGGTATGGGAGGTTAGAGATGGGCAGCAAGATCTCAGCCTTGGCGATTTCTCCCTCAAGCAGGTCCCAGCGTGTGTCATTGAGGCAACGGGAGGCGCACAGATTCGAAGAAAGCATTCAGCCTAGCTGGGTTTACCATAATCTCCAGGGTGTATAACTCCTGGTAGTAAGCTCCAAATTTCCCTGCGATGTCCTGGGGCTGCGTAAGGGTTTTCTGCCACATCACCACATCGCATTCGCGCAGTTGTATGGCCCAGTGTGGGGCAGCGGTTGCTGTGGATCACACTCCTCACCCAGCCACGCCTAAGCTTCTCCGCTTCCACCGACGAGAGGTGGGTCTCTTGGAGGAAGCCACATCCACAACCTTGGATTGGAGATATGCCTACATTTTCTTATGCTTGATGAAGTGTGTGAGGCTGGGTGACACAGCGCGGCCATAGATAGTTCAGGTTGAGCAAGAGGGGAAGGGCACCGGAAAGAACCAAGAATGGGAAGTGGAGGAAAAGGGGAGACTGCAAAGAAACTTGGTAGGAGGAAGAGGAAGAAGAGGAGGAAAAATAAGAGAAAAGAGTAGAAAAGAACCCCCCTTGCACTGGAGAAGGGAAGGGGAGAACAAGGACAGTTCTGGTGAGGAGGGGCGAAAGGACAGGGGGAAGAAGGAGAGGCGAAACAACCCTGTGACTGGGCAAAGGATGAGAAGGGATAACAGGGGTGATGGGGGAATCAAGCGCCAGCCAGTGGGGGCGTCATTGACTGGCGCCTCGAAGGGAGTCCAGAGGCTTAAACCTTGAATCATGGTTCCAAACCTGGAAGCCCACGCGTCTCGGGAGGCCCTGAGAAAATAGAAAAACAGAGTGGGGTTGACAAGGGGCTGCAGGATGAAAGCATTGTGGGGGTGAAATAGGGAGACAGCAGGCCTCTGAGTCAGGAGAACTAAAAAACTGTGGAGAGACGGATGTGAGGAAGCTGGGTATGCAGGCAGACCCGGTGCATAAGCCAGCCAGATCGGGCAGCAAGGTGAAGAACAAGGCACAGAAGAACAAGCGGTTCCCTGCTGCAACAAGTTGGAGGGGCGGGCGTGCCTTACAAACAAACAGTAAACATTAGAACCATCAGGCAACCATGAAAAGATACTAAAATCAAGTGGCCTACACCCATGGAATACTCGACTAACAGTGAGTCCCGAAGGACCCCAGGGAAAAGCCAAGCAGGAGGTGGACAGCAGAGCAAGGGAACCCCTCATTCAGCAGATGTCCAAGGCTTCAACAGGGAGCTGAAATTGCCCTGTCCTCGATCCTTGGTGTGCTCTACCACTGCTTGAAGCACCTTGTCCATGACACTTTGGGATCTGTGCGATCTGTGCGAGTGGTCTTGAAGCCTGTCCAAGGGTGGCTCCCTCGGAGGTTGCGATCATCAGAGCCCAAGAGGGGGGAGTTTGGTAGGGGAGTGGCTAACAACAGTTTATAAGGGTTCGTGTCCATCACCTGGTCCTGAGGGCTCTCCGGGAAGGAGCGCAATCCCCCCAGGTCAGGGAAGTCTTTGGATCTGGCATTCCTTGTGCTCCACATCTGCGGGGTCTCAAAGAGGCCAAATCTGATATCCAGTTTGCAAATCAGGGGCGAAGGGCGACGAAGACCCTCTGCTTGTCATTGTTCTCTCCTGGGAAGTCCACTGCGATGTGGATCTTGTGACTCTCGAAGTCGAACGGATCATGGCATGGGCTGTGGCCAGGAGCTTCCGGACCTGCTTCTGGCCCTTCGTCAAGCTCCAAGGTCTGCCAGTAGTCACTAGTTCCAGGAAGAGGGGGAGGGCAGGCCATCGCCCCCACTTCTCTGACAGCAGGAAAAGGATACGCAGCCCCCTTCTGGCCTCACAGGTTTCACAGGCTCTCTCTGGCATGACTGCGCACTCCATGTGGGACCAGGCCGCCAGGAGCCAGTGGCAGCAAAAAGATCAAGGCGCCTCAGCCGGTGAAGAGTCGGGGCTAAGATGGTGCTCAAGGATGGTCTGCTGCAGGGAATGGGCCCCTCTCCCTTAGCAACACTGCTGGCATCGCTGGTTCCCTCAGGCCTGCCAAAGCCAGGGAGTTCTACAGACAGACGGACATTTTTATCCACACCCAAATTTACTATTCTAACTACAGTCCAACAAACATTCTGCTACATGTATGTGATTAGGATGGGACATGTTTAAAATGTTAACTCCAGTCTAACAAACATTGGAGAAAGTCCATGTGATTGGGGGTGTCCCAATTAATAATGAAACAACATTTATAAAAACGCAACTTATTCAAATATTTTTAAAACCTCACTTAAAAATCAAAATAAATTCAGTCCAACACCCATTTTTATTTATCAGGTAATTTAATAAATATAATCCATTTATGTAAAATGTATCCAATAATAAAAATAATATATTTTATATAACTTTTGATATGTTGATGGAATAAAAATAAAACATTGACATTTTAATTTCTTTAAAATCAATATTATAAAATGTATTTGAATGTCTTTTATAATATTATAAGTTAGTTATGGTTAACTATTACTTATTTTTTATCTGTAACACTACCAACCTTATCCTCTAAGAAAACCCACACCTCATCAATATCACAATAAGGAGAATGTGAATAAAAACAATAATTAACATAAATAATTGATCAAAAACATGTAGAATAAGACATTTTCAATACCACAAAACCCACATATTACCAAAATAAAATCCAGCCTGAAATAACTAAATAGTATATTTTTTATCAATTATTTTATATTATTAAAGACAATTTAATATTGACAAAAAATAACATACAAACACAATATTAAATACCACAATATTTTAGTAACTAATATTTCAAACTTAAACATTATTTTTTTAAATGATATGCTTGTCCTCAATATTTCCTATTAGATTTGTTTGTAGTCACGCTACTTTGGCATTGATAATCAACAACATCACTATTCTAGAGTCAGGCCTTTGGTCCTGAAATACCATGGGTTCTCATAGCGTAGTTCAATTTAGATTGCTCTTGTGGATTTTCTCCACAGCTGCACTTGTAAAACGTCTGTGTCTAATCAAAGATAATCGAGTTTTGAAAAGAATGTTAGCATCTGTAGTAGACTATCTATTAGTAATACAAGTAGCAAATGTATTCAGGAGATTCCAGAATTGTTGTGAGCAATTTATGATACTTCTTTGCTCTGTGGAAGGCTTGACAGGTAAGAAAAATCCACTTGTTTTCAATTAACTTTCAAGTATCCATTGAGGAAATTTTTTGAAGTATCTTCTATCTGATCCATAAACTTCTTCTCAATGTTAGTTAATGTACAGGCTAAAATGTGTCTATGAACGTAAGTAGTGTCTAGCGTTGCAGTGGGTACAAAATACTTTCCTATCATTTCAAATGTCCTCCTTGTGTCATATTTATTCAGGTGTTTGTACACTGGTACCTCAGAAAGTACTACTTCATAGTTAAAGAAATAGTACTCATAATGATCCTTCTTATAAAACATTCTAAGAAGCAAACTACAACTAATGCCATGTGTCACGGGTAAGTGATGGTATGTGGTACCTTCCTCTACTGATGCAGGTAACTGCCTGCAAACATAACAATCTCTACCTTCCATAATGTCTACGTACTCATATAAAAGCCTAGCATAAGCATTTAATGTATAATTCCCTTTGGACACATCTACACAGAGATGCTGTTTTCCTTGAGGAGCTAAAACACTATCTGATCCTAGAGTACCTTTCTTTGAAATATAGGGTGTAGGTAAAGGCACCTCAGGTGTGTTAGCTCTATATGTCGCCTCTTCCGATGATCTTGAGACTGATTCTACAATTACTACTACTATTATTACTACTACAATGGTTATAAGTGTACCTATAATATATTTGCGTGTGAGTTTTGGATTTTCAGGCTCCATTCTAAATTAGATTCAGACCAGGTTTTAAGTAGAGAAGTAGCAACCACAGAGTTTCTCTTCTCCATTAGTCTCTACTCGCACAAAGCAGGAAAACATAAAAGTCTTTTAAGTAGAACTTCCAGCAGCTTTGTCTTTTCTTCTAATTTTTTATAGTAATTTGCACAATCTTTGTGAGACTTCCTTAGCCCTACTTCAACTTTTTCTAAATGTAATCCCTAAATGTATTCTTCATCCACTTTGGCCTAGGTAATCTTCCTTGAACACTTTGACAACGTTCATGAAATTTCATCCAACATCCCTAATAAGTTCTGAATCAAGTTCATGCATTAGTAGTTGTAATAAATCAGCTCTCAATTCCGCAACGTCTGCCGGTGATTGCTCTATACTCAAATGGGGAAAGACAACTTCATTCAATAACAGGTTACGCAGCCCACTCAATCTTGGTGGATAAGGAACGGCCAATGAAAGAAGAGCATTCCGGAATCTTCAGCAGAAAGTCGATTATCAGCACTAATGTCCCGGAGCTTGCCCTCATCGGCATTGGCAGCTAAATAAGTCCACTCAGGAGATGAGTACTTCCGAAAAGGCACCATAAACGTTTGGTACCTTCTCGAGCCCAGTTTCTCACCATCGGCTTCACTTTGCTCAGATTGAGACATTTCACATATTGATGCAAACTCTCTTTCAGATGTAATTCTTAGATTTCTTCTCTGTTTTTTTTACAGCCAGGTCTCATTTAAGGTTGTTCTCGGTCTTGACTGCACTTGTCTCCTCTTTTCACTAGTTCCTTTGTCTCGGTCAGACTCTGGTTCGTACACCACTGTTCCCTCTTCTTCAGAGTCAATGCTGATGTCTCGTTCGATTGGACCCCCTCAAATTGTTCTGGTATTTTTTCAGCCTTCACTGGTCCCTCTATAGCTTGGCTTGTCCTCTCCTGGTCACTTCTGTCAATGCTTCTGGGAGAGGAGCTGTTTCTTGAGAAGGGCTCATAACTCTTCAAGAGGCATGAACCCAGTTCGGTACTCCGCCACATTTAACAGCAGTCGCAGTCGCCAGTATCACTTGATATGGTCCCCACCAATGGGCCTCAAGGCAGCTCTTCCTCACATGCCTTTTGATGAGCACCCAGTCTCCAGGATTTAGGTCATGCATATGTCTCCTGACATTAGTGCAGTCACTGCTTCAACCTGATGAGACACAGACAGGGCCGGACTGGGAACCACAACCAGCCCTGGCAAACTGCTTGGCTGGCCCCCCCTCCCAACTCGGGGGGGTTGGAGGTGCCGCCGAGCTCTGCCGGGGCCGGTTTTTGGCCGATTTTGTTACTGCAAAAACGGCCCTGTAACAAAAACAGCCCCCAGGGGCCCAAAACTGGACCCCACCCATGCAGTGCACCGGGGGATTGCCCGGTGACCGCTATGGCCAGTCCGGGCCTGGACACAGAACAGACCACATCAGCCAAACCTATATAGTAGTTCAGAACCAAATCATCTGAGATATTCACAAGCATGTTGGCAGGCACAACAGGCAATCTTATCGCTCGCCCCATAAGAACCTTGTGAGGCGACAAGCCAGTTCTTCTATTGGGAATACTGTGCAGACTCATCAGCACAAGAGGCAGTGCATGGGGGACATTTCAAAGACGTTGATGCGCACATCTTTGCCAATCTTGACTTTAGGGTGCCATTGACTTGCTGTAATGACGGGATTCTCAGACCAATTCTGTAGCTCACCATCCATAGCATACCCAGTCATCACGTAACCAACACCCTTCCCAGGCCCTACAGGACATACCACTCAAAATACCTACCTGAGAATGGGGAGATGACTATCTACAAGGTTAGATAGTCAAAGATACTACTAATATCTTGGGATTTCCACACCATATCCTATGATAGATCATGTTTATTGTCTTATGGCGATCTTGCCTGGACTATACATATATCTCACTTTATAGCCTTACGACAATCTGATCTGGGCTATACCTGCTCTCTCAGCAGCTTCACTTTATAGTCTTACGTCGATCTTGCCTAGACAATACATATATCTCACTTTATAACCTTAGACGACAATCTGGTCTGGGCTATACCTGATTTATAGTCTCCCGAGTGTCTCTTTATAGTCTCCCGACTGTCTCTTTATAGTCTCCCGACTGTCTCTATTTATAGTCTCCTGACTGTCTCTTTATAGTCTCCCGACTGTCTCTTTATAGTCTCCCGACTGTCTCTTTATAGTTTCCCGACTGTCTATTTATAGTCTCCCGACTGTCTCGATTTATAGTCTCCCGACTGTCTCTTTATAGTCTCCCGACTGTCTCTTTCTAGTCTCCCGACTGGCTCTTCCTCTATTGTACACTGCAGTGGAAACCCAATCACACCACACAGAAATAATGCCACATTCCAAAGTTATTCCCTGATATGATTCACACTCTCCTCTGTCATCAGTTACTTTCTCAGAAGGGAATGTCCCATCCTTCTGTCCATCAGCACCTGGCTAAAAAGAAAGGTTAACCCTATCCATAGAAACAACATTCAAATGTATACATTCAAGAGTTCTTTATTAATACACTGGGGAAAAGAATATGGTTTATAAACCCAATGATAGCCAAATCACTCCCATCTGCAAATATCTCCAATCATGAGTCATGCACCTTTCTATCATCAGTTACCTGTAAGAAGGGAATCGCCCATCCTTCTATACGTCAGCACCTGGCTAAAAAGACACTGGGGCTCCTTCTTAGAAACAACATACACATGAAACTAATGCACACAGGGGTCTCTTTATTACACAATGATAGAATGACAATACTAATGCTCTTTATGGCACAATCATAGAATGACAACTAATAAGCAATCACCAACACATAAGAGCTGAAAGAAAAGTGATTAATTATGAACAGATATAATTAGAACATTCTCAGAACACCTCACCCTATTAAGAAGGGGTCCAACTCTCTGTTCCTCTTTGGTTGAATCAGAACTCTCTACTCACTGAGCCACCATCACCAACGGGCCAACTTCTGTTGTTCCTCATGGCCTCTGCACTCCACTGGCTCCAACTGCACTCCAGATATAACTCCACCAACTGTCTTTATCATCTCCAAAGAACCATCTCCAGATGTAACTCCAACTGCCAGCTGTACTACTTCACTGTAGCAGGCACCTTCTGGCCTCTTCAACTGACCAACTTTCTCTGACTGCTCTTCTCTCTTGCTCTCTGATAATATAGAACGCTCTCTCCTCATGGAAATTTCCAGTAGCAGGCTGACTCCCACCGAATTCCTGTGCCAGCTCCCAGGCTCTCCGCGCACCCACAGTGGCCAGCTGCGTATTGCATCTAGGGCCCGAGAGACAAACACATTCTTTCGATAAGAACCAGTCTTCACCAGCTCCTCACTAGCACATAACAGGTTAAACTCTAAACATTACCTATAACCTACAAGCGCCTCAGACAACTGAGGCAAGAAGACAAGTTGGCTGCTCTCTAGTTTAGGCCTCTAGGCCCGAAAAAGGATAAAGAAGGCACAAAATCATGTCAAAGCCAATAGGTAAACCCTACAAATAGGTACAAATAAGGCTGAAATAAAGGATTCATAGCAGTATACTGAGATGGCAGTGGATCATAGTCACCACCAGTCCAAATAGAACACATTATCCGGCCACTACACTTGCTCAACAATTCCTGAGGCTTCTGGCCTGTAAATGCAATGTAGTCTATGTTCCACCCTCAAAGCTGCACAAAGCAACTTCAGGACTTCATTATTAAAATGAGTCACTCGGTCTGACTCCAATGTAGTTGGAAATCGGAACCTTGGAATAAGCTCTCTTAACAAAAGTTTAGCTTCTGTGAGACTGTCACACCTCCTAATTGGATAGGCTTCGACCCAACGGGGGAATATGCACACCATAACCAGAATGTACCTCAATCCATTGAACAAATACATCTCAACAAAGTCCAGCTGCATCCTATGGAAAGGTCCTCCTGATCTCCCAATCTTACTCTGAGTAACATCAGTCCTTTCCCTGCGTTCATCTGCTGACACATTACACATTGGTGGCACACTGCTTCTGCAATCACTCGGAACTTTGGATTGAACCATGTCCGTCTAAACAACCTCACTATCGCATCTCTTCCTACATGTGCCGAACCATGAATCTGCCTTGCCTCAGGGTATAATAAGCAGTTGGGAGGAGCTGCTCTCCCATCAGTCGACACCCAGATGTCATCCTCTCTCTTCATACAGCCTGCTCTGATCCAGCCTGACTGTTCCTCCTCAGAAACCGTATCTTGCAGAAGTCTTACCTCATCCCAAGTGTTGGCAGCAGCCAGCATCATGTTGAAATCGGTCACCTATGTGTCTTCATTTCTGTATTCTTCATTGAAAGTACATGTATTCAAAACATAATAATGTTCAACCTCCTTTGCATATCGATTTCCCACAGTAACATAATCTGTCTACTTACAGTGTGCAACTTCCTTCAGCAGCTGTAGTGCTTCCAACAATTAGTTTTCTCAATTAGGAATTAGCAATTAGGAATCTCCCCATTCCTAATCGGAGACCCAGATGAAGTCATGAATCCCCGTTGAGACCATAGCTGCCCAAAATCATGAACCACACCAAATCCATATTGGCTGCCGGTGTAGATCGTCACCCGGAGTTGTTCAGAGACACAGCATGCACGGGTGTGGAAAATTAGTACGGTTTGGTAAACATTATCTGCGCCATCTTGCCTTTTCCCCTGATGCCGCACTTTTGTCGTGCGCGCCCGCCATTTTAGGTGCCTTGATCAGAACAACCCTTTTGCACGCCGCTGACCCCCGGCGTAGCCCTCCTCCCTCACAAAGCCTGCGCTCTGACAAAAACCCCCGCCCGCACATGCTTTGGGTCATAAACCCCTCTCCAACGCAGCGTTGCCTCAGAACCCCATCCTGTTCCCAGCACGACACCTCCCTTCATTCCTTTCATGGTCCCAGGCCCTTTTGATGCAAACCCCCTTTTCCTGTGTGCCCGTTTGTCCTCCCCGTTCCCAGGCCGACACCTAGCCCTGCCGATACTGTTTATTGCCCCTCCCCGTACAGTAGAAAGCTCCCCTCCTCAAAGGACCCCCGAATCGATCAAAGCCCCCACTCTATGAGATCCGATCAAACCCCCACGTTCCATGAATCGGCGGAATGTCCAGCTGCGCGATAATCATCACCTATTGTGACCGGGGTGGGACTTCAGCTGTATATGTGTGTGGGAACGGGCTTGGAGCGGGGGTTCCGAGAATGTCTTTCCGTACATCAAAGCATTACCATGAATATGTGATATGCAATAAAGTAATAAACTTGTGTATAAGAGGCCAGGCCTCAGAGATGCGGGTAGAGCACCTCATGACGATACCTGCTGTCTGATTTGTTGCGTTCTCCTCCGGAGAGAATAAACCTTGTTTCCTGCTTTCCAGTCTCCAGCGCCTGCCTCTTCATTGATTAATAATTCGTGGGTTACAGAGGCAATACCGCCGGGCAAATATCGATTGTCCCCGACCTTAGATTCAACAATTGGCGTCCCAAGCGTGGGGCCCATCAGCGACTCGTGGATCCAGTGGGAGAGGTCCTGACGACAGAGTGAACGACTGCAACGATCGGGAGAGCTCGTGCCCAATAGACCCTCGTCTGGCAGCCGATCATCCGAACTTCACTAGTTCCGAACAGACCTCTCTCGAGTGATCCACGGTCCTGACTGGGAACCATTAGGAGTGCCGTGAGAAATACGAGAAAAAGAGGACGAACGGGCGCTGGATTCGGAAGACAAGAAACTGTCCATACGGTCCGGGTAAGGTCGTGTAAACACGACAAACCGCAAAATAATTGTATTGGTTGTTCAGAAAATACTAGTATTACTCTTTATTTGACTTATTTGGAGATTCACTGTCTGCACACGGAGAAACAGTAGGCTCTTTCCCTTTTGCAAACAGTGAAGGATAGGTAACGCAGCCGTCGTGCCTATTTTTCTCCCCCACTGATTCTATTATTTATTAACGGTTTTTGGGAGATTCCCTCTCCCACACTGATTAACTGGGTTCTTTGACCCCGAACTACTGTTCACGGATCGTTTTCTGGAGATTCGCTGTCTGCAAACAGGAAATAACAGATTCCTCTTTACGGATAGTGAAAGGGTAGAGGACGCAGACTTTTGCGCCCCTACTTATTCTCCCCACTGATTTCATTTTATTTTATTCTATTTTTATTTTATTTTTATTGGTTGTTCTTTGTTATTGGTTCATGAGGTATTCACTGCCTGCAAACAACGTAGAATAGAAATATTCTGTCTAGTCTTTGCGCACAGTGATAAGATAGGCAGTGCTGACTTTTTGTCCCTCGCTGCGAGCCGTCATGTCTGTCTTCTCCCCACTGGTTGATAGCTGGTTCAGCCCGGACCGTTTATTAGAGGTGGATCATCTAGCTCCACTGGAAGGCACCCCTAATAAAGACATGTTCATAAACTATGGATTAGTTACCATAGCCTATAATAAATTGTGGCACAGGTATACCAAAGAAAGTCAAGACAAACAGTGGCCACTGGTAGGATCCTTCGACCTTGATAAAATAGAAACGTTAGAAATAGCCCTTCGTAATAATAAGACAACGCCTATTATGCTCGACAGTCTCGGTATGTGGCGCAAAGAGGCAGTGCAACGAAAGAAAAGAGACGAGGACAGAGCAGGTAGAGGAATATATCAACAGGACAACCCCTGGACACCACGACCCGAAGGTTATCCCCCGACACTACGTACAGGACAGCCAGACTTAGGGCAAGACCAATGTGCTTTTTGTAAATGTGTCGGGCACTGGAAAGCACAATGCCCGACTTTACTGAACGAGGGTAGGAATAAAGGACCGACAGGAATAGCAGTCCGGAAGAAAGGAAAAAAGCGCCAGACAAAGAAGAATCAGACTGACATGGCCAGGCCAGATAGAACCACCACGTTTGATTACGCCCGATGGCACAGATTTCGCCAGACCGATTTCAGCGACATGTTCGAGTTTTCATAGATCGGACAATGTTAAGACGAGAACCCAGTCTAGATCTAAATTAACAGACGGAAAAAGATAATCATGGCCAATAACTGTTTTATGTTTGTCTTGGGTCTTTTTATATAATATTTGTACTGTCTCCCCGTCTGAGTTTGTGTGTACGTAATGCATGAATCTGCGTCATCCCTCTGCCTGTGTTACTTTGGTACTTAAACTTTTGTTAACAGAAGCTTTAGTATGGAACAACCTGGAAAGAAAGGAGTGAGAAAACGAAATCCATAGGCCACTTATGAACTTGAACTTTTATTTAACATAACGAACAAGAAACAAATAACAATATGTAATAATAACACTTAATAATGCCCTAACAACAGAAAACGTTTGAAACAAGAACGGTAAAACTAGAAAATGAAAGTCAACAGAACATTCGCCCCCCCCATTCTGGAACCTTCCAAAGTAGGGCAGGGTTACGGTTACGCCCAGCCGGCGGCAACCCATATAAGGCGGGTCCTGCTGCCAACAACCGGTCAGGAAATCATAACATAGAGTGGAGCCGGAGGAGAGGCAGGGGCCAGCGGAGTCCGGCCGCAGCGGCCCTGGATAGCTGCAGGTAGTCCCGCCACATGTCTTCCCGGTCCGGCCACCAATGGCCAGGGACCGGGGCCAACGGGATCCGGCTGCAGCCGATGAGCCAAAGAACCCGTTCATGGGGCCAGAGCAAGGGGCGTCCGGCCGACATCCGCCGGAAGCCCGGTCCAGAGAAGGACAGGACACTTCTTTCTTTTCCCCTCCGTAATGGCCGCAGCAGCGCGCCCGGCGCCACTTCTGTCATGAACAATGGCCGCGACAACTCTGGGCGGCGGGATGTCTTGTACATACCTCCAGTCCTGGTTGGGCTGGGAGGGAGAGGCGACGCGGACGAGCCTCTCCCACCCCCACGGATAGGAGGTTTCCCAGCCCCCGGCCCAGCGCCGAACTCCTCCAGCCAGGCGGTGGTGCCGATACTTGCGCAGCACCGAACATGCAACGGTGCCGATACTTGCGCAGCACCGAACATGCAACGGTGCCGATACTTGCGCAGCACCGAACATGCAACGGTGCCGATACTTGCACAGCACCGAACATGCACCGCAGATGGCCATACTTCCGCAACACTGGACATGGGTTCATTCCAAAAGGTCTCCTCCACTCTTGCAGACACGACGAAGGGCGGCCGCTGCAGGCCTCAAAATGGCGTCTGGGCACCCTGGAAGGCGGGTCTCGGCCGCTGGAGTAACTGTGAACAGCAACGTAACTCGGGCGCTTGCCCACCGGAGCACGAGCCCCCACCTCCGACAGCACCCCCACAGCCTTGAAGATTCTACAAACGTCCCAGGAGCCCTCGGCCCCTGCAGGCTTCCGGTAAGGGACAACTGCCTCGATCGCTAACAAAACAAGCATGACATTGCCACTCTTTCTGTTAGCATGAATTCTCGAACTGCCGAAAAGGACTCTGGTCCAACTGCCGGTTGTAGGAAACATTTTTTTCTGATGCTACTCCCGAACTAACCCGGCCCCGCCCAAAATGGCGCCGGTGACAATAGGAACTTACGAACGCCACGTGGTGTCTTCTTTTCGCTAATAAAGAAAAACTTGATTTTCTGAGACATGTACCTGACCCTTTGTACGCTTAACGAGAAAGAAAGAGAATTCACTCGACGAACATATAAAGGGACTCCGTTAAAAAATGTTGATTACAAATGTACGATGTATTATATTTTTTTATAGCTGATGTATAACCTCGCTCATGACGCACATACACGGTATGCATATAGGAAATCTGATTGCGACTAGTCTGACGGTGCTTCTAAACTATGAAATAAATGCCCCCCGATCCCCCGACCAATTTATAGACGTTTTTAGTTTCCTACGAATGAATGAATAAACCTTTCTAATGTTTTCTAATGCTGCAAATTAACCCCCTACTGTACGCACTTTAGCCATTACCGTGTCCAGCCAAGTACGACTGCACCTTCATAGATCTACATGCTGAATGATTTTGCAAAATAAAGGTTTCTCAAACTATGAACGGATATTGCATGCTTTATTTAAAATATGGGATCGGCGGGAGAGTTCCTTTCTGTGCACCCTACTCTGCTCTCTCTTTAAGGTTAAAAGAAGATGGTTGCCCAGCCCCGGATGGAGGATCGAATCTGAGACACGACACTCCGCCGTCAAAAATGCGACTGACTCAGGGATTCGCGCATGGAGAAGGACCCCGACTTCTAGGGATGGGTAAAAGCGAAATGGCGTAATGTAAAGGATGGGTAAGGGTGAAACGATGTAAATGATAGAATATTATAAAGATACGACACTCAAAGGTACTAGGGAACAGAGTTGGCCGAAGAGCTGATAAACCTTAAAAACATCACAGCGTTGAAAGACATTTGAGGACCTCGATAGTTAAATACACCTACCAACTAGAAACCTCTCGCTAGGTGCTTCTGATTCTCTAACGTTTTCCTACTCACAGCCCATAAGGATACACCCCCCCCCCCCTGGGTTCCAGAAACCACGACCTCAGGGATTCTATCCCGAAGAGATAAGACGAGTAGGAGGTAAGTAAAAGACTTTCGTACCCGTGCTTTTTATGTGCTCGAATGTTGTCCCCCTCCCCTCTTCCACCCCCCCCGCAGGTTACATCAGAAATCACGACCGAGGTATGACGAAGATCTGAAGCCTTGCCATGTCTGATACGCAAAGCGGACTAGCGCCGCAAGGTGGCACCCAAGCACACCCACAAACTGCTAATGTAACAAACGGGTCAATAGATGATATGACTTGATGAAAAATGATCACCCTTAATCCATGTTGTATGAATGGACACATGTCGCGTGTGTATGAAACTATGAGAGAATGTTTGTGTGTGACTGAAGCGCTGACTCAACTGGTCAAAGGACCGAGAATGCAAGGAATGCGACACGATGGTGCCCCCCTTTTCCTTTTTCTCAAAGCATGTCCCCCGTACCCGACCTAATGTTTGCCCGTCCTGAACCGCATGCTTTCAAAATACTAACACAGACCCGCGATGTCTTGTATCGAGTAATGCGCTGAATCGTCTATCTTAAATACACGGCCGGCCCCTATGTCGCACGTGTACTATCTAACCTATTATTGCACCTCTCTCTCTCTCTCTCTCTCTCTCTCTCTCTCTCTCTCTCTCTCTCTCTCTCTCTCTCTCTCTCTCTCTCTCTCCCACACTCTCACTCTTCCGAACGACTAGCCCCTAAATTGGCAAACCGCCACCCCTAGCACACCACCCAATTGGCTTCAAATACCGCCAGTATTTGCACAAAACTTGTCTTTAAATACAATCACCCTGACGCCGTGACACTACCTCTCCTTTCTGCTAAATTGATGAAACCGAGATTTGGCCAAGAGGGAAAGGACAGGTAAGACGACTGAGGTTCCCTAATCTGACCCGAAATAAGGAAACTACATGTCAGCGGCTCCTGTGTTATAAAAAGATGCCTCAGATAACGCGACCTTCCCCGTCCCGAATTGTCGCAATACCCAAACAGTAAAAATGATCGAAACATCCTCATATTCCAGGAACGCCCCCTGTTTCGTATCAGCTGCCCCAGACGAGAGTTATAAAACTGTCCCTCACCCCCGGTTGTAAGAGATGGGTC
This sequence comes from Lissotriton helveticus, assembly GCF_964261635.1. Classification (NCBI taxonomy): domain Eukaryota; kingdom Metazoa; phylum Chordata; class Amphibia; order Caudata; family Salamandridae; genus Lissotriton; species Lissotriton helveticus. The sequence continues at coordinate 1,350,632,651 of NC_136059.1, read as the reverse complement.
GATTTACGCCCTTACCACAGTTTTTCTATGTCCCTAGTTGTTTTCCACAAGACCCCGGTTTTTTTAATTAAGTAGTCAGGTTGTAGGAGGCTATGTAGGAACTAGAACGATGTTTGCAAAATTAAGATTAGACCAAAGTGAAGAAATCGTTGCAATGAACCCTGTTGAAAGTAAAATGTTTAGCTGAAAGGCAGGATGCATTAATAGAATGAAAAATGTTTAGCCTTTGTTCATCTCTCGGAAAGATACCTATCAGACCATGGTGATAGCACATTGCGTTTTTTGATATATAGCCCAGGAGAACGGTATAGCTTTGTAAGGCTCGTACTAGGAAGGTGGGTCTCCGTCAGAAGAGCTGACGTAACTGTAATGCAATAAAAGGCACCAGATCACGTACCATGACCAGGCAGAAAACACCATTGCGTTCTCATTTACCTGGAGCTGGGAGAGAAATAGACTTATGTGATTACCTTCCTCTGCCAATTCTCTAAAGACTGTCTTTTCAAACTCATTTAAGGGTACGACTGTCGGAGGAAAGAAGGACCGGATGTGGGAGCGCGTGGCCTGACTACAGACTATGGAACATCTGCAACATTGGCCAGGGCGAGACCGCGACAGTAAGGAGCTGCAGGACGAGGAGCTGTTTTCGACAAAATAAGAGGAAAGGGCTGACCTGATGCCCCTGCTCGATGTCTAATGTATGCCGAAAGGTCCCCGCTCCCTAAACTCGGTCATGAGCCTGCCTACCTGAAATTTTCCGTTCCCCTAGTCTGTTCCCGATCTGGCCTTGCTCCATCCCCCTTTTTCTCCGACCTACCCTATGGACTATTTATACACTCTTCTTCCATCTGAACTTTTTGACTATCGACTCCAAAAGACACAGGGCGAAAAAGACCTTTTCGACCAGAAACGCGAGGAAAAGGTCGTGCCCTGCAACACGGGACCTAGAATAGAGCTGGACCCTTAGCTCCACCGCCGGTGCTCCACAGCGCCCACAAAAGACGACAAACAATACTGAGAACTCATTAACTTCGAACATTGACACCCTCAATCATCGTTTCTGCTACGTCTCATTTCCCTCCCAGCCACCATTGTATTGATTATGCTCCAACCAAATATATACGGAGCCTGTGTATAATAACCTGTCAGTTCACATTATGCAATGTACTCACTGCTCCCACTACAGAATCGTTTTTGTATTACATTACTATGACTTTCCTGCTAACAAGTTTATCAAAGTTTATCAATAGGCCCGCCTCCTAAAACTAGAGATCTTAAATGTAATGTTTACGACTCCTTCACCTGGGTTCCTACTGCTTTTTCTTATGCCCACCATAATAGGCCTGAATAGGAAATAGACCAGCAAGATGTCTTGAATATGTTAAAGGGAGTACTGTGGAAAATTAGTACGGTTTGGTAAACATTATCTGCGCCATCTTGCCTTTTCCCCTGATGCCGCACTTTTGTCGTGCGCGCCCGCCATTTTAGGTGCCTTGATCAGAACAACCCTTTTGCACGCCGCTGACCCCGGCGTAGCCCTCCTCCCTCACAAAGCCTGCGCTCTGACAAAAACCCCCGCCCGCACATGCTTTGGGTCATAAACCCCTCTCCAACGCAGCGTTGCCTCAGAACCCCATCCTGTTCCCAGCACGACACCTCCCTTCATTCCTTTCATGGTCCCAGGCCCTTTTGATGCAAACCCCCTTTTCCTGTGTGCCCGTTTGTCCTCCCCGTTCCCAGGCCGACACCTAGCCCTGCCGATACTGTTTATTGCCCCTCCCCGTACAGTAGAAAGCTCCCCTCCTCAAAGGACCCCCGAATCGATCAAAGCCCCCACCCTATGAGATCCGATCAAACCCCCACGTTCCATGAATCGGCGGAATGTCCAGCTGCGCGATAATCATCACCTGTTGTGACCGGGGTGGGACTTCAGCTGTATATGTGTGTGGGAACGGGCTTGGAGCGGGGGTTCCGAGAATGTCTTTCCGTACATCAAAGCATTGCCATGAATATGTGATATGCAATAAAGTAATAAACTTGTGTATAAGAGGCCAGGCCTCAGAGATGCGGGTAGAGCACCTCATGACGATACCTGCTGTCTGATTTGTTGTGTTCTCCTCCGGAGAGAATAAACCTTGTTTCCTGCTTTCCAGTCTCCAGCGCCTGCCTCTTCATTGATTAATAATTCGTGGGTTACAGAGGCAATACCGCCGGGCAAATATCGATTGTCCCCGACCTTAGATTCAACACGGGTTAAGGCAATGAGTTCAGGCACCTGCGCGGAGTATGCTCCTTGTAACCAAACGGCTTCCACTACTCCAGAAACAATACAGACAGCAAAAGCTGCTCTCAGATTTCCTTCATTGTCTCTTAGACAAGATCCATCAACAAATAGAACATGATCAAGGCCAGTCAGTGGCTCATCTGGAATGTCAGGACGTGGTTTGGTGCACAGTTCAGTGACATTGAGACAGTCATGGTCTTCATATCCCTCCCCTTCAAAATTTGAAATGGGTAACAAAGTAGCAGGGTTTAACTCAGAACAGAGCTTCAGAGTTATATTGTCAGCAGCCAAAATCACTTGCTTATACCGTATCAATCTGTTATTGGTCAAGTGCTGTGTTCTTGGCAAAATAATTTCCACAGAGTGTGGGAAAAACACTGTCAGTGGATGACCCATCACAATACTCTCACATCGTTCAATACTGACACCAGTTGCAGCAATGGATTTGAGGCATCTGGGCAATGCTGACACTACAGGATCTAATGTAGCAGAGGAATAGGCCACTGGTCTATGGGCACTTCCAAGTAACTGTGTGAGTTTGGAGAGTGCACAGCCTTCTTGTTCATGACAGAACAGCGAAAACGCTTTGTTGTAATCAGGCATTCCTAAAGCTGGAGCATGACACAGGATCTCTCTCAGCTCCATGAAGGCAAGCAAGCAATCGTTATCTCATGGCACCGGATCTGGCACATCTTTGTGTGTCAACATCTGCAAAGGCTTAGCCACAAGGGAGAAGTTGGGAATCCACTGTCAATCCCACCATTCCCAAAAACATCCTGATTTCTTTCTCAGTGAGTGGTGGACTCACCTGCATGATCGCCAATACCCTCACCAGTTACTTCTTTGTCTTGCTCGTCTCAATTCAATGTCCCAAGAACTGTACTTCATGCAAGCAATATTGGAGCTTGCCCAGGGACACTTATGTCCATTCTCAGCCAGATGATTTAACAGAACAATGGTCCCATCTCTGCAAGCCTCCCTCATTTTTTTATGTGATCAGAAGATCGTCAATGTACTGAACCAGAACTGAGTTACGGGGTAAGACTAAGGACTTAAGATTCTTTTTCAAAATCTGATTGAAGATCGATGGACTTCCAGTATACCCTTGAGTGATTTGACACCACGTTAAGACATGATTTCCCAGCCGGAAAGCGAATACAAATTGGCTGTCCTCATGGAGGGGAATGGAGAAAAAAGCCTGACAGAGATCAATGACTGTGAACCACTCAGCTTCACATGGAATTTGAAATAGTAACCCTGATGGATTCAGTACCACAGGACAACAAGGAACCACTATGCTGATTATCTTTCAACTTTCTTGCACAATGCAGTATTTACCATTAGGCTTCTGCAAGCCCATAATAGGAGTTGCATGGGCTCCCCAGAATCTCTTTCAGAATGCCTTGTTCAATCATGAATTCAATCACGTGTGATACCCACCACAGTTTCAGATGTCAGATTGTGCTGTGGTGTTCTCAGAAACTTGCCATTTGGCCTAACCTGCATGCGGACCGGTTCAACTCCTTTTATGAGTCCAAACTCTTCCACCATTAAATCCCACACCACTGTGGAGACTGTGTCCCAAAGATCTAAAGGCATGTCTTCCACTGAAACCAGGAGTTTTTTTTACAGCTCACTGTAACTTCTACAGGCAATTGAGCATCCCCAAGTTATGCGAACCTCTTCATGCACAAATTTAAAATTGATCAAATCCTGTCTAACGAACTATGGAAGAGCAAACTCATCACTTTTTTGAGATACATCATTGACATTTTTGTACTGTGGAATGGCACCAGAGATTAATTAATTTCAGCCATAGAAGCATTATATACCATCAACGATTGCATTGAGTTCACATATGACATTAGCAGTGAAAATGTCAGTTTTTTGGTTGTATAATTTTCCATAGTGAATCAGAAATTTGAGACAAACATACACAGAAAAAAACCGATCAGAAACAATTTGCTGCACTGTAATAGTTTCCATCAGAACTCACTCAAAGTACTTCTATCATCCTCACAATTTTTAAGAGTGAAAAGAATAGTTTCCAATCCAGATAAACTGGGAGCAAACACGCTTGACATGACCAAACGATTCAAGAACAGAGGGTACCCATCCAAAATACAGAATAGATCAGTGTTAAGATCATCCAATAAAACTTGAAACTGGTTATTAACTCCCTTCAAAGAGCCAGTCATATCTTAACAGAGTAGTCCTTTGTTGGAAATTGCCGTTTTTGCAAGGTTATCCCGAAACTTTTTGCTTCTTCTTCCTTCTTTTTTTCCTGACTTGTTTGTGTTGGTTTTAGGACTCTGGGCACATTACCACTGCTAATCAGTGCTAAAGCGCATATGCTCTCTGTGTAAATTGTGTTATTGATTGGTGTTTCTATGATTAGATATTTGATTTACTTGTTAGTCCCTAGTAAAGTGCACTGAGTGTACCTGGGCCTGTAAATCAAATGCTACTAGTGAGCCTGCAGCACTGATTGTGCCACCCACGTGAGTAGCCTTAAAAAGGTAACTCAGACCGGCCATTGCAGAGTCTGCACGCAGATGGTAACTGCCATGTCGACTTGGCCAGTGCACACACCTGCCAGTCCCTAACCTTACCTTTTTTTACATGTCAGGCACCCCTAAGGTAGGCTCAAGGTACCCCTGTGGGCAGGGTGCACCGTGGTTTGAGGGCACCGCTCGTAAAGATACACAACGCACCGTCCTTATCCCGCACCGCAGCCATGGCCTACTGACGCCGGCACCATCGACTCCAGCTCGTCAGCTGACGACAGCGCTTCAGCAACGTTGACGCCGCTGCTTGCTCCATGACCTGCCAGCACCATGACGAGCACCGCCTTCATCTCGCACCGCGACCCTGGTCTTACTGACGACACCTGCTGATGCCTCCATCGAGCCGCTGCTCGCAACGGGACGTGAGGGCACCACACGCCGCTCCGCAGCACTTCGCACTGCAGCACATGACGCCTGCCGACGCCAGCGCTCCTGACTCCATCAGAGAGGAGATCGACCTGCAACGCGTGTGACTTTAAGGGCCCCGACGACTCTTGCACCGACCTCTGGAACCGATGCCTGCGGATGCCCTGCATTTCTGAAAGGTTCTGTTTGCTGGTCTTCCCAACACCGTAGCTGGTCCACGACGCTGCGGTCAGCCAGAACTGTTTGGATGTGTTTGTTCATGACACTGTGATAGCCCCGGACGGAGCTATCGACATCAAGGAACTATTTTTAAAGCATATTTTGATTAGTGAAGATTTTAAAGTACTGTATTGTGGATTTTTATCGTTTTTGGTCTTGTCTTAAGTATATAAAAATATTGGATATTTCTCTAAATTGGTGTGGTGTCCTTTTGTAGTGCTTACACTGTATTACTGTTGGTTATGTGAAAATGCTTTACACACTGCCTCTAAGATAGGCCAGACTGCTCATACCAAGCTTCCAAGGGGGTGAGCAGGGGTTATTTTAGGAGCGTAACTCCCTTATCCTGACAAGGGTGGTGGTTTCTGCCTGACTTTGGCACATGCCCTAGCCCGCAAAAAATCCCATTTCTAACTATCCTAGTATCAAAGTTTTCCACCAGAAACGCAAGATTCAAGAAAATTATCCACAAATATTGGCCAATGAGACAAACGGAGCCTGATTTCAAAGGTATTTTTGATGAGTTCCCCATGTGTGCCTAAAAATGCAGCAAGAACACTAATGGGTTACTAGGAGAAAAGAAAATGGTCCTTACTGGTAAAGTGGAATACAAAGGCTATGTTCCCTGCTTGAACTGCATTAATTGCAACCGCATCTGAAAAGGAAACTTCATCAATCACTCATTGAAAGGCAACAAGATCAAAATACACACAACAGCCAGCAGTGATTCGAATAACGTAGTGTACTTGTTGAAATGCCTATGTGGCCTGGTGTATGTGGGGAAAAACGGAATGAAAAATCAAAGTTACACTGAATGAGCACAAGAGCAACATAAGAACCAAAAATGGCAAGTCAGTCATAGCTACCCATTCTATGGCTCACAATCACAGCATTTGCCAACTACGCTACATGATACTCAAAACTATTGACATTAAAGGGAGAGACAACCGAAACTACCTGTTGCAACATGAGACCTATTGGATTAAAAGACTAAGGGCCAGATGTAGGTAATTCTAGTTTACCGACTCTTAAATACCAATCCATACCGAATCGGAATTTAGCCACAATGTCTGTAATGATGTTGCCAGCGTTGCATATCACCTGCACTTTGATTGAGTGCGTTGACTTACGGTTCCTGTAAATGTGCTCTGTGGCTGCAGGTGGGCAGAGTGGGATGTGGGTGCCATCTATGGAGCCTATCACGTGAGGGAAGTGTGCCAGTTGATATCAATCTGTTTTGGTCTTCGCAAGTTCCGCAGGTGTGTCAGGGAACCTAATATAATGATCTATTCTCTGCATCATGGCCTCAAGGAACTTCCTAAAGAAATGGGACAGGCAGCTCTGGGACACACCACCTACTGCAGCAATCACACTCTGGTAACTCCCAGAGGCAAGCAGGTGTAGGCTACACAGCACCTGCACATGTGGTGGGATGGCGTGCGCCCTTGGTGTTGGGTGCTCCAGGAGTGGGTGCAGGTCCCTGAACAAGTCCAGGATGGTGTGGGGGTATAGCCTGTACCTTTGCAGTATCTCTGGCTCAGTCAGTTGGAAGAGTGTTATCCTCTGCCTGTACACTTGCTCCTCCCTTCTCCATACCCTCTCTCCTGCTGCCTGTAGCCGTAGCCGCCTTGCTTTTGGGGCCTTATTTTATAACCTGCACCTGGTTACCACCTGCTTCCAATCCATGGTAAATACCGACTCTTAAATACCGAATTTCATAGAATTTGATATTTTTTTGGTTTCCTACATCTCCATAGACATTTTTTACCATTTCTTATTTACCGATTCGGTAAATAAGAATTCGGTAAATAAGGATTCGGTAAATTCAGATTCGGTAAAATACCGACTCATATTTACCGAATTGGTAGATTTTTGACTCCTACATCTCATTTTCCAAATACCGGTGGGTAACGGGCGAAATTACCGAATGTTGGCCGTTACCGACTGGTATTTGGCTACCTACATCTGGCCCCAAGTGCCCTGATGCCACATGGTTTGAATGATCGCTTCGAATATAGTTGTTTTCTTTAATATGCTAGGCGCTAGGGGCTAAATGTAATTGGACTTTGATCACCTTGCATCATATGAAGCTACGTTCTTGTATAGTGAAACAGTATTAATTTTTTGTGTTTTCCCCACTGTTTTTTTTACATTTATCATAGTTTTCATGTATAATTTCTAATTATCTAATGGATTGTCTGACATTGACACTTCCAACATGATGGTTTAATTTCCCATACACACACGTCCTTTTTTTCTGGCTATGAACGCTTTTAACATCCTAGACAACATGCTCACCACTAATGGCAACAGAGCAGGATGCATGTTTTTGAACGCACGTCTTCCCATAAGTCAAACTGTTTTTACATTTTAAATCAAGACCAGTACATGCTTAAAGACATTGGTCTACATGCATGACTTTACACATAGGTTTGCAACGTGGTTACTGCCGAAACATACCTGCGTAATGTTTCTGTATGTTTGCATGATTTGTGAGGACATAAGTGTCGGTTTTCAATCATATCGAACTGAAGCACGTTTTCATTTACGCATGACATTCACGGAGTCATTTTAGTTTTAGTTTTGTTTTGCATTTGGCGGCGTTAATGTTTTAAGGTTAGTGCAATCGATACACAAAGTGTCTTATGTTGCCAGTTTCACCAGGGATAGTTACAGTTTAGCATATTCATTGTTCTGCATGTGTTTATTTTACAAAAACTAGGTGAAGTTCAATCGTTCGCGGGTCAGCATCACTGACCAACAAATTAACTACATTACTCACAATTATTAACATACTAACAGGGCAAGTTTCGTCATAACAACAGCAACTTTATTGATACACACCAACGTTTGTGTACTTAACAAATATGTAATAGGGCAAGTCTCTGTTACAACAACAACTACACAACTGAGCACTAATCACATGGTGATGGACTAACCAGAGCTGTAGCTGCCGATTTCTCATTTCGCTTTAATTCTCCTTTCAGGTATATATCCCCTGATGAAGGCCTCAATCAGCCTGAAATGCATTTGGATGGGATGAATAATAATGTTATTCGATACACCTCATTAATGTATTTACGAAAAGTGATTCACTTTTTCTAAAAGCACATTTTATTGGTTTCAAGCATAGGACGTACAACAAAGGTATTGCAAAGGCTAGATATTCAAGCAGTTACAATGCTTTCTGAACAAAGGTATAGCCTCAGAAATTGCATATACAGATTATACATGACGATGTAGCCCATCCCTCCCATTGCTAAACATTTATTTGGTAATAAGAACTGAACACCCGCTCCCCCAGACTGACATCAAGTTTCATTTTACCGGTTTACGCTGTCCAAGACTCCAAGTACAACAACCTAATTTGGTTATCTGATTTTTAGTCATGCTGTATCCCCAGGGAGCAACAGAGGGGTCTACTCCACAGTATGCCCATATTATGTGTGGTTAGCCATGCCATTTTGTCTATTCAGTATAAGGAAGACCCAAGAGTCACAGATTGTTCTGCCAGCGCATTCCACTCAAATGATATCAGGACTATCCTCAAACCTCAGTTTTCTTCTCTGCGTATCGCCATGCCTTCCGCCCTCCCCCATCGTACCACTTCATTATGCCATGTCAACACTGCTGGTGATTGTGTGGATTTCCATCTCATAGTAATTGTACGTTTCGCCAATATAGGTACCAGGTTCGCAAATCTGTACTGTGTCTTCTGAGATTTGCATATTTTACAAAGCCCCAGTATACCAATTCCACTGTGATGTTGCCTTACCTGGAGTCACTTTATTAAGGAGTGTGTAGACTGTCTCCCAAAAGGGTATCAACTCAGTGAATGCCCCAATCATGTGTAATAGCCCCGCCAGTTGAGTGTGGCATCTGGGCATACGTCTACCGAATCTGGGAACATTTTACTCAGCCTATGTGGGGTCAGATATGCCCGATGTAATAACATAAGTTGGATCAGCTTAAATTTAGGGTTATGTGACACTTTCTTGGAATATTCTAACAATTTCTCCCATTCCTTATCTGTCAATTCATGGCCCAGCTCAGCCAACCATTTTTCTCTGAGCTCTTGGAGTGGGACTGCTGCATGTGTTCGAATGCTCCTGTATATCCATCTTGTTAAGTGTCTCCTGTTTCCCATTAGGTATCTCATATGGACTAGTTCATGTGTTTTGGGCTCTGTTATGTCTGGTGACCAGACCCCTTTAATATATTTACTGATTTTAGCATGTAGGAAATAGAGTGAATTTGGGATACCTTGCTCGTTAACAAATGTGTTGTAGTCCATAAGCATTTGTCCACATAACACATTCCCACCAAGGCTATCCCCTCCTCAGTCCATTTGTGCAACTGCCTAGAGGAGATTATCCCAGCCCGCATAGGGATCCCAATCAGAGGGATGTTTGGTGCATATGGGCGTAGACCTTTAGTATATTGGATACCTTCTTCCAGTAGGCCAAAGCTATCTTTTGTAGTGGGGGTGCATTTCGAAGGGGTCTGCTTCTGGGCAACAGCAATGTATGTAATACTCCCTTTTACCATGTTGCTTGTGACATGCCTATTTCCTGCAGGTGACGGCCAGCTACACAGTAGGATAGCCAGTGCAGTTGACTAGTGTAACAGTATGCCTAAAGGTCAGGAACTCACAGGCCTCCCCGTCAGTACCTAGCTGCAGTTTTAGCAGCCCTATTTGTCTTCGCCCGTTACCCCATATTAATTCAATTAATAGTGTGTTGAGCTTTTTGAATATATGTGACAGGACTATTATCGGCAGATTAGTGAAAAAATAGAGCAGTCTAGGAAGCACTACCATTTTGGATATGGTGACTCTTCCCGCCACTGAAAGCGGAAGCGAAACCCAAAAGGAAATCTGAGATCTGAGCGATTTAATTGCTCTGCTCAAATTACCCTCCAGTAGGTCCTGTGGTTGTCTATAAATATGTATACCCAGATATTTAAAAGTAACAGGTGCGACAGCAAACGACCAGTGTCCAAAGTCGACCGGTTCAGTATATGCAGCGTTCTGAAAGTAACAGGCATTAGACTTAGATTCGTTAATAGCCAGACCAGATTCTGTTTGCAAGTGTCGGAACACCGCTGGAAGGGGGTCGTTGGGGCCCCCGAGATTGTTGAGGTAAAGTATGATGTCATCTGCTTAGGCAGAGAAAATGTGGGTGGTGGACCCAAGCTTTATACCCCTGTCACCCGCAACTGCCCTGATCTTAATGGCAAGTGGTTCTAATGCCACCACAAACAATAGGGGTGTTAATGGACATCCCTGCCTCGTTCCTCTGGCTACTGGGTAGGATCGAGAAATATGAGCACTCGTCCGGGCCTGGGTTGTGGGGTCAGTATATAGTAGGTGGATCCAGTCAATGTATTTCAGTGGAATGCCAAATAGAGAGAGGGCACGATGCATGTAATCCCAATGGAGAGTATCATAGGCCTGTCGCAGGACCAAAGAAATACAGCCTGCCATAGTATTATCAGTAGGTAGTGATGTTATTATCTGATGTAAGCGCCTTATGTTTAGGTAAGTGCTTCTCCCCAGTACAAAACCGCACTTATCAATGTGGATCAATCGCGGTAGGTACTGTTGTAATCTACGGGCCAGTAGTTTACTGAGGATTTTATAATCCATATTCAGTAAAGAAAGGGGTCGGTATCCCATCATATCTGTAGGGCCTCTGCTGGGCTTTTGTAATGATGTTACGAATGCCTGCCTTTTAGTGAGAGGTAGGGATCCCGTTTTTAACGCGGTATGATATAACTTTTCTAGTTGTGGGGCCAGTTGCAATGAGAAGGTCTCGTAAAATTCCATGGGGAGGCCATCAAGGCCTGGGGTTTTGTTGCATGGAAGGTCTTTTATTGCTGCAAGGATTTCAGCTTTTGTGATAAGAGCAGCTAATTTCTTTATCTGTGTATTTGTAAGTTGGGGGAATTCTAAGTCTGTAAGTAAGTCGTTGAGCTCCTCTACTTCTAGTTCTGCAGGGGCCGCATATAACATTGCATAATATTTTTGGGATGCCATGTTAATGTCAAATTGTGTATTGACATTGGTTCCCTCAAGAGTGGTGATTTCATGTATATGGATATTAGTAGGATTGTCTCGTATAATTCTCGCTAGTAATGTACCGGCTTTATCTGCCTCTGCTTGTTGTTTTTGGGTATATGTGCGATAATCTATGGTCCGCAATTGCTTGAGTAATTCAGCATGCTTAATATGTGCTTCTTGTAAAATTTCAGCATTAGTATCACGTTCCATTTCCAGTGTACCCAGTCGGTCCTCTAAGTCCCGTAACTCTGAGTTTACCATTCCGCAAACCCCTACTTTGGTACTAATGGCTACTCCGCGGATGACAGTCTTGAATGCCTCCCATTCTATCTGTTGTGTACTGGCAGTGTTTGCGTTTTCTGAAAAATAGTTTGTTATGGCAGTGGATAGGGTTGTACGCAATACCGGGTCTTCCAGTGCAACTGGTTGCAGTCTCCATGTCGGAACTGGGGTGGGGACCTTACCCCATTTTTGCATCAATTCCAATGGCTTGTGGTCTGAAAGCGTTTTCCCAAGATATGTTGACAGGGAACTATTACAGACTAAAGACATGGAGCAAAATATCCTGTCAATATGTGTATGTAACGTGTGTGTGGGAGTAATATCAGTATTTGCGACTGGATAGGGTATGTACCCGCCAGGCATCTTCAATTGTCCACCCTGTTACCCAATTCACCAGTGCGTCAGCCTGTTTCCTACAAGCAGCTCCCGCAAGGGTAAGATGAGAATGGTCAATATCTATGTTCAGTACTGTGTTAAAATCTTCACCTATTACCCAGGGATAGGCCTCACACCCTGTCAATGCTGTGTTTAGAGACATCAGAAATGTATCCTGTACTGTATTAGGGGCGTATATGCTTGCAAGGATCAGTGGGTCCCCATCTAGTGTACCACAAATGAACACATATCTGCTATTTATGTCTATCTTTTGCTCCAGCACCACAAATGGGATACCACTTCTGATCCAAATAGTCGCTCCCCTTGCGAAGGCCGAGTATGATGTACAAATGAGTTGCCCCTGCCATTTTTTCCAACGTTTAAGTGTTTCGGAATGTGTAAGGTGTGTTTCCTGTATCATAAAAATGTGTGCCTTCCTTCTATTTAGTTGTGCATAGATCCTATGTCTCTTGTGGACAGACCCTATTCCTCTAACATTCCAGGTTAGGATCTTGTATTTCCCTGTCGTAGCCATGAGCTAGATTATGCTGCTGCATTGTACCAATTGCAGCATAGTCTTGGTGGCAGGCCTTATATATGCTGTGTGTGAGTCTGTTTAAACAAAAAACAACCCCCAATACTGGGCTCCCCGACAGAACAGTGGAGGACCAAACTTTGATTAAAAAAACAATTATTAAACCTAACAAGAGAAACAAGATTGCATTTGCATCGAGGGGAGAGGGAACCATTGCCAACAGGAAGCCAAGGGGGTAATTCCCTTCCGAAGCAGTCACACGTCAGACCCAGACTAGGCGCGGTTATTTCCAGATTTGTTTTGCCACCATACTTAATACAAATTATAACACAAGTAACTTCCCACCGTTGTTGCCCTCTTCCTAGATGCCTCGGACTGCTACAACCACCTCCATTAGCCCAAGAGATCGTTCACTGTCTGCAGGGTGATAGAGGGAAAGAGAGTCAGGCTGTTTTCAGAGTCTGAATGAAGTGTGAGGTCCTCCGAGGAGTCTTGTGAATCATCTGTCGATCGTGCATCTAAGTCCTCCAGTGCCTCTACTACCTGTATCACAGATTTGGTTGATTTCGGATTCAAAGAGCGAGTAGAGCCTTGCGGGGAACTCAGTGATAGTGTGACTTCTAGCCATTCTGCAGCTTCTAGTGGACACTCAAAGATATGGGATTTTTGGTTGTGAATGACTTTTAGTCTGGCCCGAAAAAGAAGGGCATATTTGAGATTTAGTTTTCAGAGCTGCAGTTTAACTTCTTGAAACGATGCCCTGCGTTTTTGTACTGCCAGGGTAAAATCTGGATACAGAGGTATTGTCTTGTTTTCAAATTGTATTGGGACTTTTTCACGGGCCGCGTGGAGCAATGTGTCTTGATCCTTAAAATTAAGAATGCGTGCTATCAGTGGTCTAGGGCGGACACCTGGGAGTGGAGACCCAGTCGGGATCCAATGTGCTCTCTCGACACTAAAGAGTTCGGTCAGGCCCTCGGGTGCCACCTCGTTTTTGAGCCATTGTTCCGCAAATTGGGTGGCGTTGGACCCTTCACTTCGTTCCGGCAGACCTACGATTTGTATCTTGTTACGGCGGGCCCTCCCTTCCACATCATCCACTCTGTCTTGTAGATCTGTAAGCTGCCACCGTAGATGCTCAATTTGCTCTGAATGTATTTTTGTGTTGAGGCATCTATTTGTAGTTTGAGAACCGTATCTGCCAGCTTGCTATGATCAGCCTTTAAAAGTGCAAAACCAAAAGCTAATGCACCTACTTGTTGCTCAATTGCTTTCCTAGAATCACACACTTCTTTCAGTATCAAATCTAACTTATTGTCTTGCTCACTCATCGAAGTCGGTGGAATACATTCATGATCTGATGTGCTATTTGTGTCATCATGGTCTACGTGATCAGCTGGACCAGAGACCGTAACGTCGTGTTGCTGCTTTCCCCTGGTTCGTCTCATCTTGCGGCTTGAAGTCTGCACAGGATATGGGGTGTATTATGTGAGCTTTCCTCTTGTGCTGTAGTGCCTGAATTCGTACGTGGAACACTGCTCTGTAACTAGGGCGTCACAGAGATCATTAAGATCCCGGTACAGGTTATGACATGTGACCTTATTCTTTCTTAGTCATGTAGCAATATATTGCTTACTGCCTCAATGCGTGTTGCGCAATGTAATGAGCTCTAAGCGAGTCAAATGTACAGCTGGTGGCACTCTGTGATACAGTCTAGGAGGCAGGCATTGTGGGTACCTAATCAGGCACAGTACTCACAGTTTGTTGACACTTCAGTCTCATCAAGCAGGCCCGAGTATAGTCTTGGGGTTTATAGCGCAGTGTTTTTATTTAAAGGGGTTCATTTCTCCCAGCCGTTAGTGCGATTGTTGTGCACAGTATTACAAAACGTCCATATTGTGTTCCCATCCTCCAGCGTATCCGAGCAAGCAGGCACGGTTCCAGGATTTTATGGTTTAATGGCAATATTTACCGGGGCTCACTACTCCCAGCCACACATATGACAGTGTGATTGCTATGCACAGTAAGTCGAGGCGGCCCCCCTGTGTTTTCAGCCTCAGGTGCGCCGTAGGTTACGGCCGCGGCGTGCAGATCAGGCGCCCTGCCGCACCACACATTGCTCCCAATCGGGACCTCCGGACTGGGCGCTTCCCTGCGCAGGCCTCTACAGCTGCAATTCACACCGGCAGCAGGGCTCCTCAGTGCACCTCAATCGCACACAGGAGAGTGGGGGAGCCGTCGCGTCCCAGGGCAGTAGCAGGGGGAATCCAATCTCACCTGTGCGGCCAACAGTCAGCCCCGGAGGTCTCAGCCCAGGCACCCGGCAGCAGTCGGTCGGGTCGTCCTTCCGGATTCTCTTGTTGTTCTCCGCATAAGCCGCCCTCTCCAGCAAGTTGGCGCCACTAAGCAGGTATCTACAGCTTGCTAACGGGTAGTTCTGGTTCCCATGCAAGCACGTACCTGCCAGAGTGGAGTGTAGTCTCAAGGTGCCATGCGGCCTACGTTCGTAACACGTCCAGGCCGATTGTATGACGTTAAAATGAATTCCGTTGCAACGCATGCCTTTACCACGCATGCGTTACAACGGAATTCGTTTTCCACGCATAACCTTTACCTCGAATATTCCTTTACCACGCATACATTTACAACGTTTTTCATTGTAAATGTATGCATGGTGAGGGCATACTCTTGATAAAGATTATAACTCTCCCCTTACATGCCCCCAGCCTCCACTCCTTATATTTACCCCTGCCCTTAACCCTTAATATATATATATTTATTTTACTAAAATGCCCCTTACCTTTTAACTCGCCTTCTCTCCATCTTCTTTGTTTACGTCGGTCGTACGTCGTTAAGAGGAAGCGAAAGTTACTTTCCGTTTCCTCTCTAACGACGTTGATTGCTTCAGCTTCGGCTTCGGCTCTTCAGGTTAGTTTTGATTTTTTTGGGGGGAGACCCCCCCAGCCCCCCTTTTTATCCCAACGCTTTATTTTTTTTATGGGGGAGACCCCCCAAACCCCCCTGTTTTTCTTTTCATTTACCACACATGCCTTTACTACGTATTTCGTAGTAAAGGTGTGCATGGTAAAACCTCTCGTTGTAACCACGCATGCGTTGTAATGCATGCGTGGTAAAGGATTTCGTGGAAACGGCTTTGTTGTAGAGGCCGTTTCCCGTCCAGGCCGCCGTGCCGATTTCTCTGGCTCAGTATTAGCTGGTAGGAATGTTTCACGTACACCAGAGTTTCGGTAATATGTTACTCTGGTCTCTCTATGGGATCATGGGGCAGCAACAGGTGTCCGATGGCTCCGTGGCAGTGAGGATTTGGACAGGATTCAGGCCTGGTCCGGAGCACAATTAAGACATGTTCGCCATGTTCATCTAAATTGAGTATAGTTTGTCGTTACAAATCAAGAATAAAGTGATTACCATCCTCCATTCGGATTTCGCAGTGCATCAAAGGGACGTTTCCCCTTGTGGGCAACGCAATTCTCACTTATTTAGACATGCTTCTGATCATAAAGCGCTACCTTGCTGCACGCATAGTAACAGACAGCAATGCAATAACAACAATATATTTTGGCTACAGACACTATAAACACTCAGTGTGTGAGCCAAGCTCTATTAGTAACAAAGTGGCCCACATTTGGAGAGCCTCCTAATGTGGCTTCTCCAGTATGCCACCCATGTGTGTGAAACTCCATCACCAAAGGAATGAAAGCCCTACCCAGCCAATTAACCATTGAAAGCGTTTGAAATGGAATATGGCATTGGACATTCATTGGTAGCACATTTTGTGCTCGTTCAACTAGAGGAAAGATAGAGCTGGAGAGTGGGTAACTTGGGGACGGTCTGAGAGAACAGTTATACAGGGTAAGCTGGTTGTTGATTTATTATCAAATTAGAACCCATTAGAACATGAGGTTTTTTTCTTTCCTACCATGTAAGGCACCCTAACCCATAATGCATAGTGTGCCCAATGTAACCCTCTGTTGCCTGCACAGTGCAGTCTGTTACTGCATTCTAAAGATGCATTCTAAAGATGCTCACAACAGCAACCCACATGCAGCCAAATAACCGGCCCACACACTGACCTGTCAGGCCGGCCCTTCTGGCACTGCTAGATTCCTCTATAGCAGGGGTCTCCAACCAGTAGCTTGGGAGCTACTGGTAACTCACCAGCACCCTCAAAGTAGCTCTCTGAGGTGAAGCCAAACCAAGCCAATCACTGAGATTCTGTGTGTATTAAAGAAGGCAGCACTACTCGTTTCATTACCCGCTAGACAGCCAAGCCAATACCAGGGCCTCTTGATAACACTCAAACACACACTGTGTTGGCCTGTCATTCAATCAATCAGGGATTTATAGAGCGCACTACTCACCTGTGAGGGTCTCAAGGTGCTGGCGGGTGTGGGGGTGGGGGATTTGGGCAGCTCCGGTCATTCGAAAAGCCAGGTCTTGAGGCTCTTCCTGAATGCTTGCAGTGTGGGGGTTCATCTGTTGCTGAGGGGGAGTTTGTTCCAGGTCTTGGCCGCAATGTAGGAGAAGAATCTGCCTCCTGGTCTGGCTCTATGGATGCGGGGGATTTTGGCCAATGCCTGGTCAGCGGAGCGGAGGTTTCTTTTGGGGGCGTAGAAGGAGATTCTTTTGTTGAGGTATTGGGGTACGGTGTTGTGGAGGGCTTTATAGGTGTGTGTGAGCAGCTTGAAGGTCACTCTATTTTGACGGGAGCCAGTGGAGGACTCATAGGTGCTGGGGGATGTGGTCTTGTTGTGGGATGCTGAGGACGAGTCAGGCCTGGAGTTTCTGGAGTAGAGATTTGCTGATTCCGGCGTAGAGGGCGTTCCCGTAGTCCAGCCTGCTGGTGATGAATGCGTGGGTGACGGTCTTCCTGGATTCGAGGGGGATCCATTTGAAGGTCTTGCGGAGGGTGTTGAAGCATGTAGAGGCTACGCTGTTGGCCTATGGGTCTGCCACATGAATCATCTGTATCCACTTTAAATCTACCTAAGAAGTAGATTGGGCATTCTATACGCCCTGCTCTATCAGTCACACCATGTTCAAAATCAAAGAATAGTAGCAGCAGTAACCAGGTCTGACCCACCAAAGTGTGTGACCGCAAGAACTAGAGTGAAAATGTGTTCGTTGGGAGCCTAATCAACCAAAGAGCTGAGGAGGAGGATGCAGCTAGGGCAGAGAAAATGTAAAGCCTCACATTCAATTTTGTGTGGGTATGTGACATTGTGTCCTTCCCTAATAAACAGTGTTGCTTCCTTAAAGCTACTCCTAGTGTCAAGGACTGCCAAATATGTATGCTGGTCCCCACCATAAGAGTATTATCTCTGACGCAATTGAGCCCGTTCATGGTATAATTGTATCATAGCCATAAGATTTTCATCCTTGACTATTTTGTGCATACAGGTCTAGTAATTTCATACCTGCTGCCATCACTGACATATAAAGAGCATGGCTGGCCTGCTTTTAGCCCTTCCTGACAGAGTGGCAACCGCCTTTCCCATAATAATGGCCATAACTAATATATGTTGGGCATCCAGCTGAAGCACAGTGGTGGGCCTGGGTTAATGATGGGCATTATTAGCATAACAGAGGCATTTGTAGAGTTATGGTGAGCAAGCATGGCCTATGATTCCAATACCTGGGTATTTGAAGCAGAATTTGTCCATGAGAGGCATTCTTACATGGCGGTACTCAATGAAAACGAAAGGCTGATGTTTAGCAACTGTGTATTTTCTATAAAGGAAAACTGATTTGATTTTTAAAGGAAAAAATTGTTTTTTCAGAAAGGTTTTTCTTCTGGAAAATTTAGTTTGATTGCTCAAAGTGGAAAGTGATTTTGATATATGTGTATTTTCAAAAACTAATATACTATTGAAGACGAAATGTTGCAATTCTAAAACACATTTAAAGTTGTTAGCTGAAAGATAATTCAATTTGAGTTGGGGAGACTTATTGCTGTGGTAATACTCTGTGTGGCACACAGTATGTGATGATTTGAATTTCACTTGATTACAAGCATTTAATATTGATAAACGTTTCCCTGGCATTCTGCTGATAACTTCACCTGGAATTTCCGGGTGGTTACTACTGATAATCGTGCTTAGGGTGGTCACAGTGTAATGTTAATACATATCATCAGCATTTTACAGTGATAAAATATGCTAGTAGCTCAGCAGAACTTTCCATGAGCAGAAGTAGCTCTCAGTACAGAAAAGGTTGGAGACCCCTGCTCTGTAGACCATCCCGACGCTGCTGGTGTTCATCACCTCCAACCACCGGCATAAATAAAGCACTGCCAAGCTGCTATTGGAAGCCAGTAACATGCCTACAAAATGCCTGCTTTCAAGGAGGTATTACACTGCTAACAATTCCAACTTTGTGATGGGCAAATTATTCTTTCATCTCACACACTGGGTTAAGTGGCCTCGGGTTCAGCTTATATAGCACTCTGCTTTGAATATATAATCAGAGCAGTGTGATATTATGTAAATGAAACATCTACCGCTATAAATTTCTGAGCCAATGCGGATAGAAATCAGCAGAGGTCATCTGTCACATCCCAAGCCGTGTTTTTGGCGGTGGGGTTTTCAAAAGTCTTTTCTGAATAAGCCATTCATTATTTCCCAGAACAAATCAGAAAGCAATGTAATAACATCGGTTCCTTTGGCAACCTTCCTTTAGATGTGTCATGCCAAGGAGTATCGTGATTCAGTAATGAGTGGCTACACGGAAAAGGGACAGTGTGTGAAGAAGTCCGTGAGGCTGTGCAAACCGATCTTCACTTCCTTGCCTCACAGGGCAGAGAGAACGGCAAAAGCAAAGCGATAACCATTGTGTTGCTTTCCTTCAGTTGTCAGTGACAAACTTCAGCTATTATAATTAAGTTTAGGAAAATTAGGAAGCAGTTTATTTTTTTGCTGCATTCGATGAAGTTCTTGAGTGTTAAGAAGACAAGTTCTGTGCCTTAGGGCCTGAATATAAGTTGGGCATAGTATTCCAACCCTATTTACGCAGGGGTCAGAATTACGAGTTGATAGTTATTTTACACATTCGATAGTATCGGATACGTCAAGTACCTCAGAGTTCGTTGGATTTAGTTATGTCAAACCTGCCCAAATTTAACAGGGGAAAAGCATGCTGTATTTACTGCACCATGCAGATTTTGGCGCCTTGAACACCATAATCTGCATGTTATTCCCCAATAGCTCGTAATAGGTGTTATTTATCACACCCGATAAATAACGTACCACGTGGTATCGTTATTTATAAGGCCTATAGTGTTCATAAGTGCCTAATGTTATTCTTGTAGACTGCCTTAACTGCTGATGCCTGTAATAGCTATGCGCATGATTGGGGAGCACGCCGTCAGGTCTGGCAGGATCATGGTTGAATCTGTGACGTTTTACGGTGTCTTCCGTACCTGCGTATCAAGAGCACATGGTCTCATGTCTCATGCTGGGGTCTAGCAGCCATGTGCATATCACAGTGACCATCCTCCAGGTGATTCACAATTGCCATTCTGTAGGTATTGCACCTGCTAGATGGCAACTATTAACATATTTAGCAAGCTTGAAAATAAAGAATGGGGCAGCACACCAGTATGCATGTTTGCTTCTTATTCACAAGAGAGCAATTTATTATTTTGAATAGAAACTGGCAATTTGTGAAAGAAAACCTGTTTGTGGCTGTATTTGTTCAGTTGTTACTACACCTGGACAGTCCTTGTTCAGTTACATAAGGACAACCAACATGTTTCACCCTTTAACGGTCTGTTTTCAAGGGAAGGTCGATTAGGTTTACCTTCTGAGCTAAGGGGGGTGTTGGAGATGTGTGTGTGGATGCTATTAATGCTATGTACATAGTGTTGTTGATTCACATGTTTGAGGAGGCTTGTCTGAAAAGAGCCTCTATAAGTAATATTATAATGGGTTTCCAGGTCTGTGCTGCCATATAGAAGAGTGGTTTATGTGTGAAGTAATTACTCAAATTGAGATGTTCAATATCATGATTTAGTTGTCACTGGAATTATAAAGCTCTGTAGTATGACTAGTGAAGACAGGGAGTAAGTAGCCTGTTTGCTTTGAGTCCAAGTGTGGTCAGCATTTGTCTGCACTTGTTTGCCTTTAGCTTTTTTCCAGAGGTAAACATTCACTGTATTTCTGTGTTGTGATACAGTGTTACCACCTATTTTTAACGAAGCAACGGCATCTACATTTGCATGCCCTTCAAAGTTGCACATGACACTTTCCCGATGCAATCTGCGGTATCTTAAGCATTACTAGAGGTTCCTCAAGTTAGATACAGGTATATTTTTAGAAGGCTGCAGTACTTTGTCATTACTCGCGAAAGCATAGACATAACAACCTTTGTACAGGTGTGAATAATCCACCTATAGAGGTGAATTTAGGTTCAGTATGGAAGGTACAGTAAATCGGTATGGTGGATGTTGTTTTGGTATTGTAGGCTGGGTAGCTATGGTGGGTAGGAAGTTATGGAATGTAGGCATGAATTGAGAAAGCATGAGAAAGCAAAGGGAAAGGAATACATTTGGAAAATTATGATATTTGGAAATAATTGTATAGAGGTGCACCCTAAGTTTGTGTTTCTACATTTTAAACTTCCTTTTAAGACAGCAGTGTCCAGTGATTAAAAAAAATCATTGTCTGCACAGGAGGAGTTTACTACAATAACTCAATAAAAACGTAAGCAGTGTAACAACGCAGGTGTGTTAGTAATCGAAATGAATTTAACAGGTTGATCTTCTCCCCATAGAAACGATTTAAGAGTAAATCACATTATACCCTCTTTTTCATGCGGGAAGTGATGTCATTTGACATTTGACCATTATGAAGTCAGAGGGAGAATAAAACGTGTGTCTCTAATATACTACAATTTTTGAAATTTTTCATCAACACAATTCAAATCCTCCTGCTCCACTTTTTCCCTTGAACCCTCATGAAGCTCCTGTTTGTGCTTCCTTTTCTCAAATAAAAATGTTTCCTTTTCAAAGCTTAGTGTTATCCATGCATCCTACAGTTTATACTAATGTTCTTATTCCTGAGTCGTTTTTGAAAGTATAGTTTTCTCTTTATTCTTCACATATTCCTATAATGAATGGTTCTTTAGGTGAGGGTCTTGTAATAAAGTGAAAACGGCATATGAGTATGAAGATTCAAGAGATGTTTAATGAACAACCCCATCCATCGGCTTACAGTCACCAACTGCTGAGCTCCCGAACCCTCAGTGGACCTGGTTCATGCTGGAACATAGAACGTGGAGCCAGGCCACATCACACTTCTTCCCTCTTACATTTGAAATACGAAATTAGAAATTAAAGATTAACATCACGTACTAATATAAGTAAATGATAAGAAGAACACCAGAAAGTGAATCCAATAACTCATCCCCCTAAATTACAAAAATAGGAGAAAAACACATATTATCCTAAACAAAAAGAACAATTCCTCGGGCAGGTACAAAACCCCGCATGACGGCGCAACTCAGGGAGGTCATGGATAATGTGGGGGCAGTGGATGTTTGGCGTCGTAGACACCCAACACAGAAGGTGTACACATGCTATTCTCTTACGCATAATACTCATACAGGCAGATGCATCAAAGAAAATACCGGGAGCAAACGGGCAGATTCTGAGAATCATGCCGTTTGCTCCCGGTATTTTTGCATTTGGGATGCATCATCCCAAATGCAGAAATCGCAATTTAAGGAATCTCTAAATAGCGATTCCTTAAATTGCTCTTGCATTTAAGGAATCCCAAAATGAGATTCCTTAAATGTAATGCATGAAACCCAAAAAAATAGCGATTTCGCTAATAGGGGGAGCAAATTACCATGAAGTTGAACTTCGTGGTAATTTGCTAAAACTTTGAAAAGTTCAAAGTTACATGTTGCGCACACACATGCCCTTAGGGCATGTGTGTGTGTAACATTTGTGCACAGGTCCATTTCAGGGGTGCAACAGGGTGTCCTTTGGACACCCTGGCACCCTTGAAAAAGCGGAACATTAGCGATTCGGTAATAGCTAATCGCTAATAAGGAATGGCTTTCCCATTCATTTCTATGGGCCTTTAGGCCCATAGGAATGAATGGGAAAGCCATTCCTTATTAGCGATTAGCTATTACCGAATCGCTAATAAGGAATCTGTAGGAATCGCTAATAACATTGCGATTCCTACATGCATCCCGTTTTACGAGTCTTTAATAGCGATTCCTTAAAATTCGCTATTAAGGACTCGCAAAACATAACTTTGATGCATCTGCCAGATAGTCGTCTGGACAGGGTCTTGATCGCGAACACTGACCTTCATGTGATGGTGGAGGTGACACACCTGGCCTGATTCTTGTCGGACCACTCCCCAGTGGCCTGTGTGGTGCAGTGGGGGGCCCCCGCTCCTCGGCCCCGTACGTGGCGGTTCCCTGTAGACATACTTCGTGATCAGGTGGGGAAGGAACACGTGGGGACAGCTATTGGGGATTATGTTGACCTCAATTGGGGGACTGGGGGCATGTCCGCGGCCACTAAGTGGGAGGCCTTGAAGGCGGTAGTGAGAGGCGTCTGTATGGGTCTAACATATGACGTCAGGAAGCAGCTCCTGAGGGATCTCCAGGGGGCTGAAGATACCCTCCTGCAGGCCCAGCGACTGGTGGGCCCTGGTGGGTCACAGGAGGCGGAGGAGTGGGTAGCCAGAGCACGGCTTCATGATATACTGGATAGGCTCGACAAATATACGTTGACCCAATATAGGCAGCGCCTCCGCAGGGAGGGGGATAAGACAGGGAGGCTACTGGCCTGGATTTTGAGGGGAGAACAGGCCCCTGAGCGCATAGTGACTCTTCGGGACTCTCGCGGTGAGTTGGTATATTCGGAGCGGGCCCTTCTTGGGGTCCTCCATTCTCATCTGCGGCTCGTGTACACGGCGGACTCGGATATCACGGAGGCCTTGTACCTCCCCTATTTGCAGGGACTGCCCGTCTCGACCCTTTCGGACTCGGACCGGGAGGAGCTGGATGTCGGCCTGACGCTGCTCGAGGTTCACGGAGCGTTGGCGTGCCTGCCACGAGCGAAGTCGCCGGGTAGTGACGGGTTCCCCCCAGAGTTTTACCATGAGTTTCGGGATATGCTGGCACCGCTTCTTCTGCAGGTCTTCCTTGAGGCGTTCGAACGCGGGGAGCTCCCTCCGAGCATGGATCAGGGAGAGATCTGCATGATCCTTAATCCCGGGGGAAATAAACACGACCCTTCTTCCTACCGACCGATCACTATGATTAACACGGATATCAAGATCCTTACTAAATTGTTGGCCATTCGACTGTCCCCCCATATGACGCATTTGGTCCAACAGGTCCAATGTGGTTTTATCCCCGGGCGCAATACGGCTATGAACTTGCGGTGACTGAACCACATCCAGCATGAGGTACAAGGTACGGAGGAACAGTTGGTCTTGGTCTCCATAGATTTGGCCAAGGCGTTTGACACTGTAGACTGGGGCTACCTTCGGGCGGTGCTTCGTCTATTGGGCTTTGGACCGCACTTCTCCCGCTGGGTGCATATCCTCTATACCTCCCCGTCCGCTCGGGTCCGTCTGGGAGGCGCTAGGTCGGAGGAGTAGAAGTTGGGCAGGGGCACGCGTCAGGGGTGCCCTCTGTCGCCTCTACTCTTTGCTCTTGCTATCGAGCCGTTTGCTGTCAGGGTACGCCTGAAGTTGCGACAATGGGGCATTCAGGTGGGGGACACGTGTAATGTCATCTCCTCATATGCGGATGACGCATTGTTTTATTTAAAGACACCCAGAGAGGCGCTCTCGCAGTTGCTACACCTTCTGGATCACTTCGGAGAGGTGTCGGGTCTACGCCTAAACCGCAGTAAGTCACTGATCTTTCCATTTTCGGGTTTCGACGTGGTGCCCTTAGAGGCCCTGCCGGACCTTGGGCTCCGCTGGGAGCAGAATAGCTTCCGTTATTTGGGCATTCATGTTACCTCGCAGGAGACGCAGTCCCTCGCCCGAAATGCAGATAGGGTACTTGACTCTCTCCGGTCGTCCGTCACATTTTGGAACACCCTGCCGTTGTCTCTCATGGGGCGTCTAGAAGTCGCGAAAATGGTGATGCTCCCGAGGACATTGTATGTCCTCCAGAACTCGCTGTGTCCCTTACCGCCTAGGATCTTTAAGACTCTCAACACATTGCTCACGTCCCTCCTTTGGGCGAGGCGTCGTAGTAGAGTTGCCTTGAGTACAGTGGTGCGCTCCTTTGAGGAAGGGGGTTTAGAGGCCCCGCGGTTTGATCTTTATTACTACGCTTCGCAGCTCCTCCCGCCGCGCGGTGGTTCGCGGGTGTGGAAGTCTGGGAGACTCAGCTGCTAGTGGGTAGGGCCACGGTGCAGGAACTCCAGATAGCCCTGATGCAGGGCTCTGGAGCTAGTCCCGGCCTCCCCTATGTGGTCAGACATACGGCCGCGGTATGGCAACGCTTTGTGGAACGGATCCTCGGCATGGCACCCTTTCATAGGGAATTGCCGGTCTGGATATTGGCACCCATGATTCAACTGGAGCAACATTTATCATTCCGTACGTGGAGAGATGGAGGATGTGAGGTCCTCGCGGATCTTTACCCCTCGGAGGTCTTTCTGTCCTATGAACAGGCGGAAGAGTCGTTTCGCTTGAGCGGTGGGCATTATCTGCATTACCAGGGCCTGCGGTCCGTGGTCCGGTCGGTCTGGCCGCAGTGTCCGGAGATTCCCCCAATGACCCACACTTTACATATCTTGTCCTGTGGAAAGGGCCGGAGGTTGATAGCCTTGCTCTACGCTGCGATGAAACGCGACTCGATCCCTCCGGTGCCGCCTTTTTGGGCGGTTTGGGAGGCGGACTTGGGAGCCCCTCTAGATCAGGGAGAGCGCAGGCGTGTGGGGATATTAATGCATTGGGTGTCTTGTAATGCCCGCTTTAAGCTTATTCACTTCAACTTTTTACACCGCACATACCTCACCCCGCTATCGCTTAGTCGCTTTTCCGACAATGGACAAGACAATTGCCCCAAGTATGGCGGGAAGGGGGCCGGGTTCCTGCATTTGGCCTGGGAGTGTCCGCTGGTTGCGAATTTCTGGACGGACGTGGTGGTCCCTATTCGGTCCACTACTGGTCTCCGTATTGCGCTCTCCCCCTTGCACTGCATGTTAAGGCTGATCCCCAGGCCCAAGAGGCAGAAGCTCCCGTTTAAATTGTTACAATTAATGCTGGTCCTGGCCAGGCGCAGGGTAGCCATGGCGTGGATGGGACAGAGGGCCCCTGAGGTGGATATATGGCTTAGAGATGTGAGGGAATGGACTCTTGCGGAGGAAACGCATATGCAGCTCTCTAGAAAGAATGAGAAGTTACAAGATGATTTGATGGCCTGGCGAGTTCTGTGTCTGGAGGGTCTGAACACAGAGGATCACTCGTCACATAGTGTTAAGACAACCGGCGGAGGCGAGAAGGGTGAGGAAACCTACAGGAATCCGGAAACCGCCCGCCTGAACTACGATCCCCAGAAGGCTGTGCAAGACAGGAGCGCTAGTGGGCGTACCCATATAAGGAATCAGGACGCCAGCGGTAGGCGTCGAATATTTTGAACACTTCCCCGCGAACCTGGAGAAGAGTGCGAGCGGTTGGAGAACTCCGTGAACTACGACGGCTTTGGAGTGGAGTAGAAGCCGAAAGGTGAGAAGACTCTGATTTCCCGAGTCTGTGACAGCGGGGCTCCGCTTCACGCTCGGTGGAACCCTTTAGATCCCGTTTGGCTTCGACGCCTTGTCAGTCCCCGCTCGAGGGTATTGAGCACTCCATAGACTCCGGTCCGCTCCGAACACTGACAGTCCCCGCTCGAGGGTATCGAGCAAGTCGGCTCCGACGCAGTGGCAGTCCCCGCTCAAGGGTATCGAGCAAGTCGGCTCCGACGCTGTGGCCAGTCCCCGTTCGAGGGTATCGAGCGGAAGGAACTTTG
Source organism: Lissotriton helveticus (assembly GCF_964261635.1). Lineage (NCBI taxonomy): Eukaryota > Metazoa > Chordata > Amphibia > Caudata > Salamandridae > Lissotriton > Lissotriton helveticus. The sequence continues at coordinate 1,350,605,946 of NC_136059.1, read as the reverse complement.
GTTATCTGTGGCCAGTCCCCGCTCGAGGGTATCGAGTTGAAGTCTCTTACTGAGACCCTGACCAGTCCCCGCTCGAGGGTATCGAGTGTGGAAAACGCTTGGGTGTTTTGCCCTCCGTTGGACGCGGGTTAGGACTAACACGCATGCGGAGGACGATCACGCTAGAGTTATAACGCGGATAAGACTCGAGTGGCATTTTCGGCCATTATTTAGCACGGGGTCCTCTGTTGGAAGGTGCTAGGACCAGCGCCATTGCAGAGGACGGTAAGACGCGATCCGCATCATTTCATCACTCTTGCTTTACTTATACTTTTACCTTTTAAACAAGTCTGAATAAAGAACTTGTTGCATTCCTCCATTGGACTGGCACCTCCTTTGTGGGCTAACTAGGGGGTGAGTGCTTGGGGTTCATACTGAGTTACCCGATCCGAGGGACCACCGGATTACACATAGTGACTCGGAGGGGCCTAGTGCCGAGTTATTTTCAACATCCGAGCGGGGCTCTGGGGGGGAGGGGGAGGAGGACGACTGAGGGGTGTATTCTGGGGTGTGTACCTGATGTGGGGCCTGGTCTGAACCTCACTTACGACGTTTGTTAATTGCGATGTGATGATGACCCTTGACTTTTTTTGATTTATCTCTTTTATGATTCAGAGACTGTCCTAATCCGAAATGTGCCGTAATGAGTCTGTCGCTCTGTAATCAATTGTTGTTTTTACAAGATGCCTGGGGGGAGGGGGGTACCTATTGTTGTATTCTGTGCAATTGCAATTGAACAAAAATAAAGTTTCCCAAAAAAAAAAAAGAACAATTAAAATCTCACATAATCTTTCAGATAATTTGGGGTTTTGTGAACCCTATTACTCATGCGAGTAGGCTCAGGTTTTGAACAAGTATAAGACGAATCCCCAACAGAAGATTCAGGCTTAGGGTCAATCTTTTTATCTAACCCCACATGAACAACACGGCTGTGGTTCCAGATGCGTCCATTATCAGTTTTGTCCGCATTTTTGAAAAGTTTAATCATACTTTTTATATTAGTGAATTTGGACCAGTTCTGGCACCCTACAGGAGCTTTAATTTTGACTTTGTCACCAACCTTGAAATTGATAATCTTCCTTGACTTGTGAGCATCTACATAGATGTTCCTTTTCCTCTGAAGAGATAACTCCTTATCTCTCCATTTACCATTAATCATCCACCCTGGACATAAACAAGTATTAGAAGACCTTCCTCTGAATAACTCAAAAGGAGTCTTGCCTGTCGTACAATGTGGTGTAAATCTGTAAGCTGTAATGCGATTCTGTAACTCCTTCCTCCAATTGAAACAGTTAACTCTTACCAACTGAATGCTCTCCTTCAAAGTTTTGTTCAGTTTCTCCAGAGCACCATTAGACTCTGGATGATATTGTGAAATCCTTTTATGTACTATACCACACTTAAGTAAATATTCTTCCATTTCACCAGAACAAAATTGAGGACCATTGTCCGAGAGTAATGAATTAGGCAAGCTTTCTCTTTTAAAGATAGACTCTAAAAACGTAATAATACATTGAGTTGTTATATCTTTCACTGAACTGACTTCAATCCATAGAGAGTATAAATCCACCAAAACAATTAAATAAGGAGTCTGTTGTTCACCATATAGAGGACCCACAATGTCAATGGCTACTTCATCCCAAGGACACATGGGTAATTTCCTACAAACCGTTGGTGGATGTCTTGGCTTGAGTACTTTGTCGCTCAATGGGCAAGGGACACAATCAGGAACAGCACGTTCCACCATTAGATCCAGACCTGGCCACCAGAAATCTTGTCTGATGCGTTCTTTTGATTTTGAAATACCCATATGCCCTCCGTGTGCCATTTTCACAATGTTGTCACTTAAACTTTCAAGTGGGACCAATCTCATTCCTCTAGTTAAAATGCCGTCAACAATAGCCAGTTCATGAGACACTAATGACCATGGCTTAGTAAGACTGTTACTCTTATCCTGTGATAATAAATTGATCACCCCCAACAATTCATTGTCTTTATTTAATTCCTCCTTCCACTCATCCTCTTTTATCGCACCTAAAGTTATGTAACACACCTTTACTTCAAACTCTTCTTCATTCTGTCCATCCTCTACAGAAAAATCCATTGTTTCTACATTGTCCACTAAACGTGACAGACAGTCTGCAGAAACATTTGTACTTCCAGGAATATACTCAAACTTAAAGTTGTACTCCTGCAGAGAAATGACCCACCTTCTGATCCTTGATGAGATGGAATCAAGGCCTTTTTTTCAAAAATGTCTTTAACAGGTTTGTGATCTGATCTTACTACAAAATAGGTACCCCACACAAACTTCTTACATTTGTTGATTGCCCAAAAATGGCAAGTGCCTCCTTTTCAATAACAGAATAGTTGAGCTCAGCACCTTTTAAACACCTGGAAGCACATGCAATCAAATCCTCATGACCATTCCGCACCTGAAAAAGTAGAGCACCCAGACCTTTTTTGCTGGCATCAGTTACAATATACGTGACATCGCCCGGTTTAAAGGCCGGTAAATTTGGCGGATTTTTAAGATCTTTCTTAACTCGTTCCATCTCCTCTTCACACACTTCATTCCACCCAAACTCAACATTCTTACGCATTAAACATCTGAGATGAACAGTCTTGTCAGCAAAATTCCTAATGTATTTACTGTAAAACTCAGCCATGCCCAAGAAAGAAGATAGCTCTTCCTTTGACATTGAAACCCTCAACTTCTCTATGGTCTCTACCAACTCTTTTTTTGGTCATAAACCATTGCTAGAGATATGATTCCCCAGATAATCAAGTTCAGTAACACCAAACTTACATTTATCCCGTCATAAGGACAAACCAGCTTTAAGCAATTTTCCTAGTACCTTTGTTACTCTGTCATCATGTTCCTCAATGTTATTGCCACAGATCAAAACATCATCTTGATAACATCTGACACCTGGTATCCCCTTGAAAAGATCATTCATAATTCTCTGAAAGACAGAGGCCGCGGACACTAGCCCGAAAGGCATCCTTAAGAACTTAAACGCTCCCATGGTGGTTATAAAGGCAGTCAGCTCTTGTGAATCTGTACTGAGAGGTACCTGGTGATATGCTGAAGTCAGATCTAACGTACTAAAATAACACGCACCATCTAACGTTGAAACCAACTCCTCTATATTAGGAAGTGGGAATTTATCTACTACTACCTCTTTGTTAAGAGCGCGAAGATCCACGCATAAACGAATCTCATTGTTGGCCTTGTGCGCTATGACAATGGGAGCCAACCATTCAGTGGCTTCTATTGGCTCTATTACCCCAGAGGCTAGTAACTTGTAAATTTCCTTTTGTACTGCCTCCTGCACACTGATGGGAATACGTCTCACCTTTGCAGCAACAGGCTTGGCACCAAGCTTGAGTTTAATCTGATTTTTATAACCTTTTAAACAACCTAATGTGTCACTGAACAATCCTTCAAACCTCTTCACAAATTTATTTTCGACACTCTCTACAGACTGTACTTGTACAAAAGGCTTGGCATTAGGGTTTAGAATGATTCCCAAACGTGCTTGATGAGTCCAGCTTAACAAGTTGTCTCCTTTCTATGCCACATAAATGTTAGCATCAGAAAATCTCCCATTGCATTCTACACAATCCATAAAATAACCCACCATTTTAATGTGGGTTCCTCCATAGCCTGTGGGTCTGACATCTGATTTCAATAAATTGATCCTATTTGAAAAATGTTCCTGAAATACTTGCTTGGATATAAAGGTGAGGTGAGAACATGAATCAAATTTCATTTAAATCTTTACATCACCCACCTTAACCCACTCTGAAGGATGTTCCACACCACACTCATTCATTTGAAAAGTAACCTCTCTTATCTCATTCCTATAGTCTCTTCTGTTACGGAAACAACAATTTTTCCCATAATGTTCTCTTCTCCCACAAACACTGCAGATCACCTTGAGAGCAGGGCAATATTTTGCATTCGCCATGTGCCCAAACTTACCACACCAAAAGCAAGTACCCTGAAATGTCACAACATTTTTTTTTTCGTATTGCAACTTATTTGTCTTATTTTCATCTTCTTTACTCTTGTAGTTGACATTTTCAGTCTTTTTTACAGAATCAACCTTTTGAATTACCTGACACTCCACTTCTTCAACTTTCTCACAAAGACATGTTTGTTAATTAACTTTACTCAATTCTCCTACACACTTGAGCATATGTTCTACACGCTTTGCAATAATCATGACTTCCTCCAAAGGTGGCTCATCTTTTAGTAAAAAGTTCTTCCCTTATTTTGTCACTACAACACCATAAAACAAATGAATCTCTTATTCTTTCTTCCACCAACTCCCCAAATTTACAACTCGAAGCCAATTTGCGTAATGAGGTAACAAATTCCTCGAACGTTTCATCTTTCCCTTGTTCCCTTAATCCAAAATAATACCTCTCCATGATGGAACTCACCTTTGGTAGGTAATGTAAATCTAACTGTTTTATGCAAACTTCATATTCATTCAAACCCCTTTGAACTGCTTGGCACAGTTGTGGCAAATTCTCTAAGACTTCTTGTCCCTCACCTCCTAAACAGTGCAGTAATAGTGCTTGTTTCCTCTCTGTACTCAAATTTGTGCCACATACTCTCGCATAATTTTCAAATATTTTTTCCCATTTTTTCCATTTAACTGGTGGCTCCCCTGGATCAGACAGAAAAAACGGGGGCTGTTATATTTTGCATTTCTCAAACTTGCTCTTATAATCTTTTTAAAGTAAATGTTGACTACACGGATTCTGCACTAAAATCCTGTACCTGTTAGTACTTGAATTCCCTACTACAGAAACTAACCTCAAACAACTAGTAATATTAACTTTAAATGGAATGAAATATTATTTATTTAAATACATTCATTTTATAATAGCCTGTAAATTATAAATGTTGTTATGTAGATAGACAGAATAAAATAGCTCCTAAGTTCTCAGGTCACAAAATGTGATAGAGTTGACAAGCCAGACACAACCAATAAGATCAACTAAATCAAAACCTGGAATTAGGCGTCCTTTTCACCACAAAAGCAAGCACTTGTCAGTTGTTCAAATAAATCAAATGCTTGAATTCGGTGTGCTTGTCACTGCGACAGCAAGCACTTGTCAGTTGTTCCAATTTTTCAAAATGAACCTTTCCTGTGTAAGATCTTCTCACAAACCATGTAGACTTTCAGTTTTCCGAAAGACTTCCTGATTTAAAATGGCTGCCGTTGACATCACACAAACCGTTGGCTTTCTTTCTGCAGATGATTGACTTGTTTCCCGAAATGATTAAAACACCTTTAAAATGGCTGCCGACGACGTCACCAAGAACCATTAGCTCGCTTTCCAAAGGTTATAGAGCTTGTTTTCTCCCAGAAGACCTGAAATTGCTTTTGGTCTTCTTTCCAAAGGAGAGTTTTACACATCAGTTGTCTCTCAAGAGGCGTGGCATGCAGATAGGCCCATGTATGTCACAACCAAATTCATACCTCCGCCATTGCTCTGCCAGCACCAAAATGCCCGCGATCGTCTCCAGACCACACACAGTGCCTCCAACGACCTTCTTCCCTCTGCGCTCTGCGACCGGCTTGCTGATCTTTATTTCCTCTTTCCAGGTAATTTAAATCTTCTTTTAAACTGTGAGCAGGTCCCACGATAATCCCTGATGTTGGAGTTGCTTCACTTCTCCTCTCGCTTCACTTTTCTGCTCACCCCCGCGATCGTCGCCAGTGTAATAAAGTGAAAACGGCATATGAGTATGAAGATTCAAGAGATGTTTAATGAACAATCCCATCCATCAGCTTACAGTCACCAACTGCCGAGTTCCCGAACCCTCAGTGGACCTGGTTCCATGCTGGAACATAGAACGTGGAGCAAGGCCAAATCACAGGTCTGTTTCCTCAGGACAAAACTGGCAGTCATTTTTAAGGAAACCTTGCTTAGACGTCTCTGTAATGTTCATCACATCACTGGATTCCATTCTTTCAGCAAAATTCTGAAGGCAGTTGCTTTGCGTCAGTCAGAAGATCATGATCTTGATCCATAACAATGAAGTGCCATCTTTTTTTCAGCCTGGCTGGCACTGCTTAGCAGTACCGCTCTTCAAATTGTAGATACCGCAGCATCTGCGTACTAATCCTGTCGGACCTCTCAATGGCATTTCATATGATCATCCATGTGCTTCTTTAATATATTCAGTTAACTCCTACAGGGATTAAGGGAAGGATGGGGAGTGGTTTATCTCCTTCCTCTGTGATTTGCAACAATTTGTTGCTCCCAAGGATGGATTGGGGAACCAAATGAAGCACTGGCAAAAATGCTCAAACTAGTGCTGCTCTCTTTATCTCCTTGCGTTACCTCTTTATTTCTCTATTTCAATCCATCCTTTCTCCTTCTCACCTCTTTCTCTCTTCTCCCTCTTTGATCGTTTTCCCTCTACCTTTCACCTTGGAAACCGTGGCTGAGGCACTAGGAGCAGCCCTGGGATTCCCTGTGGAATAAAAGACTTGTCTGGCCATGGTTACAACTGAACCTTCTTAATCCTCTCTTCACATTATGACCAAGGTGACTGGCCCACATATCTCCTCCAGAGTGTTCACCGTACACAATTGTGTTGGAGAATGTACTGATACTGCTCTAAAGCAGCAACAAATGTGTCTCCTGCTCCAAAACATATTTGAGGTTTTGGGGTTATTAGAGGAACAAGACTGACTTTCTTCTCCTGGGAAATAGTGCACACTGAGGACAAACCTTTGGTCCCTGTATCTAAGCCTTATTTGCCACGCCAAGACCGAGCTATTGAGGGCAAAATCAGTGGAGTAATTGCCTAGAATTTGGTGGGCCTGCGCTCCAAGTTAGGAAACCTGGAATGGCTAAAGATTGTAGAGCAGTATCTAGTTGTTTGCTGTCAAGAAACAGGGTTATTATATCCACCCTACCTAGACGTTACATTACTTAGCATGTCCCAGCCCCTCTCTCAAAGGCAGGCTGATTAAAGGGGGCTTGGCAACTTTTCTAAAATGAGCATAAGAAGGAGCTTTTGATTGTTTGGGCTGGCGACTTCAGTATGTGATACTAACATAGTGGAGTACTGTTGACCAACGATGAATTGGAGTAGACCCTCACACATTTTAGACATACCCCATATGGGGATGCCTTAAACAAGGTGGTAGTTGCGAATTCCATTGAAACAACAGGAAGGTTTTTAAACAGTTGTAGTTGGGTGCACTGCCAGTTTATACGCATTTACTTATGATCATTAGGATGTCTACGGTGCTTCACGGCGAGTGGACAAACCTAAACCACTCTCTAGAGTAGAACAAACTACTGCTAATTGCTTTGCGGATTGCCGAAGCACTCTCATGTGAGTAATCAATGTCCAGTTACAATTTAACAAAATTACAAACACCAAGTATGACAGAAGTGACAAGATATCCAGAAGATGAGTAAATCTTGGAGTCTTTAATGGAGATTACAGCCAGCCGACACGTGTTTCATCGCCTTCGCGATTCATCAGGGCTGAAACAAACAAATGAGTAGCGTCTAGCATAATCTGTGAGCAAAAAACATTTATATACAGGGCCATAATATCTGGCCGTTATGTTACATGCACTACAACTTCCTCCTGCAGTGGACATATAGTGAGTGCACCATTTCACAAGTATTGACTCACTCGTGCTACCACAACACATCCGTGTCGGAATTCCGGTGTATGCTACCGACTATACATAATGACGTGCCTATATGTGATAGTGATGGTATTTGGACATGTGCGGCGACGAGATCACCATTGTTTCTCTGAAAAACAAACAATGACACATGCTCTATATTGATGGCTAAAGTGTCCTAATCGTGAACGGCTCTTGCATCATCCATGCTGGTTCTTTTGTGAAAGTCGTGAGAGACAAGTGTCATTTCCAAAAACATACCTAGAAGGCCGTATCGATGTCAGAAGGTCTATATATATCCAAGAAAAGAAAGAAAAAACCGAAAAATCTCATCACTATCTGCGATTCCGGTAATATTCAGGCAAAAGGTCACCAAATGAGACTGTAAGCCACTACTTGCACACCGGCTTACCGCTCAGCTGGTGATAATTCCGACCCAGCCGGGCCCGTGACTAATACTGCTGGCGGTGGTTCGTCCAGCAGCGATCAATATTTCTGTATCTATAATCAAGTGAAATAATTTATGTTTTATTCATAGTAGGGAAAATTGTCAATTATTGTTCACTCAGCTGTCAACTGCATTCTCACTGGAGTCCTGGTATTTGTTATTCGAGATTTGATTCTATATTACTACTCCAAAACATTTGATCCTACGCGCTATCACCGTCTAGCGTTGTACGCAAAATTCACCTATCGTTAATCCACTTACATGTGTGAAGATTAATATACAAAATAATGGGCTCGGAGGTGACCCGATATAGTTGTTCTGGTTTGCGGTTGTCGATATCAAATGATATTACTGTTAAAGGAATAACAATAACAGATATGTTACTATCTCACACAAGTCATCAAAAACGTTATTCATCGTTATGCCAGTGTTGATACAAGATTTACCTCTTTCTTTTCCTTCACGGATACCTGTTGCGGTTCCAAAATTGTGGTGTGTTACATGCTAAAGGGGAACGAGTAATGAGATTCTTAGTTTCAAAACTACAACTCGTATCTTTGAATCCGAAGACCATCGCGCCCCTAACTCACCCGTGTTTGGCGTCCTCTGCGGGTGTGGCGGGTTCACCTCCTTCGCGCTCAGTTCCTGTTTGGACACGTGATTGAGTGCGAAGCGACGTATATGGGTACTTCCATATGACGTAGTTCAAAGACTAGAGCGCGTTCGGTGCTAGTCTATGCTGACCATGTTGCACGGTCTCTTGTATGCATAATTATTCGTGTAGATTTATAGTGACGTTATTTGTTGCGATCTCTAGAAAGTGGAAAAGAAACGAAAAAAACACGAAAAAAACAACAATCGCGATGAGAGGATCGCAATGAAAAAACGAAAAAATATGACCATCCAGTATGTGAACAAGAGTGTGACTAGACGCTCACATATGAGAATGCGTATGATCTCTGGAAAAGTTCGAAAATCCCATATTTTTTGACTAATGTCAGTATATAACGTGACATAAGTCTCAAAATGATTAGTGATGGTGGAGTGCACACCGTGAATGATTCAAACTAATTAAAACCGTGAGAAACCCAGTCATACTGTGACTATTTAATTTCTAACATATTAGCTGTTTGGCATTTATTCTTTACCTAAGTTATAGCTTCGAGATCTCATAACATTACTCAATTGTACAGGAGAAAAGCATCCCAGCATTTGGAGAGATTGAGATATCGACGAAATCTTACAGGTCTACAGTAAGTTACAGTGTTCTTATATCTTGGACATAATTCAGATTATGCAGTTCAAACAGTATATATTATTAGTCACCCAGAAAAAATTGCATCTCCTGGTCGTAATTTAATCCTGACTGTACCGATTGCAAACGCATAATCCAAGTTGCCTCAGTGCGTCTTAATTTCAATTCTCGGTTACCACCTCTTATTGCCACTGGTATGGTTTCAATTCCAAAAAATTGTACATTTTTGTTCTGTTGATCTTTTTGGCACGAGGCTACATGCAAAGCCACTGGATATTTAGGGTCACAGTTTACAATCGCTCTTATATGTTCCATCATTCTTTCCTTCAATGGCCTGATTGTGCTACCTACGTAGTGCTTGCCACATTCACATTCAATAATGTAGATAACAAATTTCGTAGTACAATTAATGTTGCTCTTGATGGTATAACAAACGTCATCAGGGCCTGTGAAATTTGTAGTTCCATGTTTGGCCCATTTGCACATACTGCAGAACCCGCATTTATGAAAACCCAGACCTCGTTGTGTCAACCAATTAGTACTTCTCATATCACGGGGTACTGTGGGACTCAACTTGTTTCTTAATGTGTTACCTCTTCTAAATGAGATCTGTGGCCTCTCTGTGATGTACTTAGTCAGTGTTTTTTCGGATTTCAATAGGCTCCAATGTTTAGTTAAACTTTTTCTTAAGTCCAGATGGAGTGAGTTGAAATCCGTGACCATTCTTATGTGTTCTTTATTGTCTGAGTTAGGCTTTTGTTTGGTAGTGAGAGTGTCTATTCTCCTCACTCTTTTAATCCTTTTTTCAGCTTTCCTAATGGAGTTGTAGGCATAACCCCTTGTAAGGAATCTTTCTTTCATGCTTTCAATGCATCTCCTGAATTCACAGTCCTCACTACAGTTCCTTCTTGCCCGAATAAATTCGCCAAAGGGTATGGCGTTAATCTGGTGTGAGGGGTGTGAGCTTGAAGCATGCAAGATTGCATTGCACGCTGTCGACTTTCTGAACAATCTACTGTGCAGACAGTTGGAAGAGATATAGAACTCGATATCTAAGAATTCTATATTCGTTTTGCTCCACTTCATGGTGAAGTTGATCTTCCATGTGTTGTCATTCAAGTATTTGAAGAAATTATGTAAAAGCTCCTCTGAGCCTGCCCAAATGAGGATGCAGTCGTCAATATATCGACCCCAAAATATTATGGAGTCGATATATTGAGCACCCTTTGTGCCCCAAATCAGATCTGCTTCCAGTGCCCCCATAAATAGATTTGCAAACAAGGGTGATATTTTAGAGCCCATGGCTACACCTTGTTTCTGTCGGTACCAGTTTTTGTCACACATAAAGAAGTTATTCTTAAGGACCAATTCTATCATTACCGATAGCATCTCGGTATGCTTCCATAGTGTGGCTGATCTGTTACATAGGATTTTGTTAATGGCCTCTATACCCAGCTGTGTGTCGATGCTGGTGTAAAGGGACACCACGTCCAGTGTTACCAAAAGAAAATCATCTTGCCATTCCATATCCGCTAGTGTACTAAGGATGTGTTTGGAATCCTGTATGTAGGACGGCAAGTTTTTAACTAGCGGACCCAGATACAGATCCACGTATTCCGCTAGCCTCTCTGTTGGGCCCCCTATGCCCGAAACAATGGGTCTCCCTGGTGGAAATGGGAGTTCCTTGTGAATTTTAGGCAAGGTGTACAGCCATGGATAGGTGGGTCTAAAAACTTTCAAATATAAGTATTCCTCCTCGTTTAATAAACCTGATTGCTTCCACTTTAACAAATGTGAGTTGATTTCTATTGTTAAGGGACCAATGGGGTTATATGTGAGGCGTTCGTAGCATACTTCATCCTGTAATTGTTGACTAATTTCTGATTGATAGTCTATGCGATCCATAATCACTACGTTCCCTCCCTTGTCTGCCTCTCGTATGATGATAGTATTATCGCTCATAAGTGTATTGAGTGCTATTCTTTGTCCCTTACTGAGGTTGTCCTTATATTTGAACATTCTGTCTTTGTGTAGATGGTTCAGTTTGTCGAGATCCTCTACCACACGCTTATGAAAATTGTCTATGGCATTGCCACCAGGTAGTGTAGGGATCCATTTTGATTTGGACTTTAGTCCACTAACAATGCTAAAGTCAGATTCTATATCCAACTCCTCTAGCAGTCTGTCCATCTCTAGAGGAGAATCCTCCATGTCAGTCAATGATAAGAGAAGATGAGTTGCATGCACATCATTTATTGATAAGGATTCAGTGGTGCTAGTAACAGGTGGATTGACAGCCCCTCTACCCTTTTTCTCCAAACCATAGAAATGCTTTTTGAGTTTAAGGTTCCTTATAAATTTAAACAGATCACTTTTCAATTTGCAAATATCCCCCTTTGCAAACGGGTTGAAACTAAGACCTTTACTTAAAAGGGAAACCATATCTGGAGTAAGGTTTATTTTAGAGAGGTTGATGACCTGCACATCTCTAGTGTTTGCACCATCTAATTCCTGTTGGCCCCTGATCTCAGCTTCCTTCTGTAGTCCTCTGTGTTTCCGTCCCCTGCCCCTCCTGGTTTTGGATCGGATTGGTTTCTTGCTGTGGGGTATCTGTTGCCCTTCCTGATCCGTAAAACCTCTTGAAAAAAAGGTGGCATACCTTGTCTGTCTTGGTTGTCTGATTCCCCTCCTGTGGTACTAATGGAGTTAAGTGAGGAGTTACTGGAAGAGACAGAGGTGGGTTCCGGACCCTGAGATTTCTTGTAAATGTTTTTTGAGCTGTTTGGGATCAGGGAATCATATTTTTTATCAAAAGTGAAAATTCGACCACAGGTGTAATCCAACTCATCCCTTCTTAGTTGCCTGGCTTTCCTATTTTTAATTTCTGATTGGTGTTTCAATATGATTTCATCTAGGATGGTGTAATTTTTAACAGTGCTCTCTGGTCTATTTAAATCTTTGATTTCTTGTTCAATGGTAGCTATTTCTGCTTGTAATTTGGCCCCCTTGCGCTCAGCACTAACAATTAATATCTCCATAAGGGTAAAAGAATTGATAGAGAGAGATTCTTCCCATTTGATCATGAGATCGGCATCTAGGTCATCGTAGGTGGGAAAGATTTGGCCTCTGAGACCTCTGGGAACGCGTTTTAATCTCAAATATTGTTTGAGGGTCGCGCCATCCCACCATTTTGAGTTCTCCATTTTCTTAAGGCGTTCTAATTTAACAAATTTGTCTCTGAGTCCCTCAGTACGAGGGGGATTGGTGCTGGTGGAAGCGCTTTGGGTTGACATCCCTTTCGCTAAATTTTCAAAAAGCTCTTCTGCCATTTTGGTTCTATCCATATTTGTATAATATGGTGTGATCTAGCAATGTAATACTAGAATAACCTCACGAGTAATATAGTTGCGTGGCGGCTACCCTCAACTGGAAGCTAATTGAAACAACAGGAAGGTTTTTAAACAGTTGTAGTTGGGTGCACTGCCAGTTTATACGCATTTACTTATGATCATTAGGATGTCTACGGTGCTTCACGGCGAGTGGACAAACCTAAACCACTCTCTAGAGTAGAACAAACTACTGCTAATTGCTTTGCGGATTGCCGAAGCACTCTCATGTGAGTAATCAATGTCCAGTTACAATTTAACAAAATTACAAACACCAAGTATGACAGAAGTGACAAGATATCCAGAAGATGAGTAAATCTTGGAGTCTTTAATGGAGATTACAGCCAGCCGACACGTGTTTCATCGCCTTCGCGATTCATCAGGGCTGAAACAAACAAATGAGTAGCGTCTAGCATAATATGTGAGCAAAAAACATTTATATACAGGGCCATAATATCTGGCCGTTATGTTACATGCACTACAACTTCCTCCTGCAGTGGACATATAGTGAGTGCACCATTTCACAAGTATTGAATCACTCGTGCTACCACAACACATCCGTGTCGGAATTCCGGTGTATGCTACCGACTATACATAATGACGTGCCTATATGTGATAGTGATGGTATTTGGACATGTGCGGCGACGAGATCACCATTGTTTCTCTGAAAAACAAACAATGACACATGCTCTATATTGATGGCTAAAGTGTCCTAATCGTGAACGGCTCTTGCATCATCCATGCTGGTTCTTTTGTGAAAGTCGTGAGAGACAAGTGTCATTTCCAAAAACATACCTAGAAGGCCGTATCGATGTCAGAAGGTCTATATATATCCAAGAAAAGAAAGAAAAAACCGAAAAATCTCATCACTATCTGCGATTCTGGTAATATTCAGGCAAAAGGTCACCAAATGAGACTGTAAGCCACTACTTGCACACCGGCTTACCGCTCAGCTGGTGATAATTCCGACCCAGCCGGGCCCGTGACTAATACTGCTGGCGGTGGTTCGTCCAGCAGCGATCAATATTTCTGTATCTATAATCAAGTGAAATAATTTATGTTTTATTCATAGTAGGGAAAATTGTCAATTATTGTTCACTCAGCTGTCAACTGCATTCTCACTGGAGTCCTGGTATTTGTTATTCGAGATTTGATTCTATATTACTACTCCAAAACATTTGATCCTACGCGCTATCACCGTCTAGCGTTGTACGCAAAATTCACCTATTGTTAATCCACTTACATGTGTGAAGATTAATATACAAAATAATGGGCTCGGAGGTGACCCGATATAGTTGTTCTGGTTTGCGGTTGTCGATATCAAATGATATTACTGTTAAAGGAATAACAATAACAGATATGTTACTATCTCACACAAGTCATCAAAAACGTTATTCATCGTTATGCCAGTGTTGATACAAGATTTACCTCTTTCTTTTCCTTCACGGATACCTGTTGCGGTTCCAAAATTGTGGTGTGTTACATGCTAAAGGGGAACGAGTAATGAGATTCTTAGTTTCAAAACTACAACTCGTATCTTTGAATCCGAAGACCATCGCGCCCCTAACTCACCCGTGTTTGGCGTCCTCTGCGGGTGTGGCGGGTTCACCTCCTTCGCGCTCAGTTCCTGTTTGGACACGTGATTGAGTGCGAAGCGACGTATATGGGTACTTCCATATGACGTAGTTCAAAGACTAGAGCGCGTTCGGTGCTAGTCTATGCTGACCATGTTGCACGGTCTCTTGTATGCATAATTATTCGTGTAGATTTATAGTGACGTTATTTGTTGCGATCTCTAGAAAGTGGAAAAGAAACGAAAAAAACACGAAAAAAACAACAATCGCGATGAGAGGATCGCAATGAAAAAACGAAAAAATATGACCATCCAGTATGCGAACAAGAGTGTGACTAGACGCTCACATATGAGAATGCGTATGATCTCTGGAAAAGTTCGAAAATCCCATATTTTTTGACTAATGTCAGTATATAACGTGACATAAGTCTCAAAATGATTAGTGATGGTGGAGTGCACACCGTGAATGATTCAAACTAATTAAAACCGTGAGAAACCCAGTCATACTGTGACTATTTAATTTCTAACATATTAGCTGTTTGGCATTTATTCTTTACCTAAGTTATAGCTTCGAGATCTCATAACATTACTCAATTGTACAGGAGAAAAGCATCCCAGCATTTGGAGAGATTGAGATATCGACGAAATCTTACAGGTCTACAGTAAGTTACAGTGTTCTTATATCTTGGACATAATTCAGATTATGCAGTTCAAACAGTATATATTATTAGTCACCCAGAAAAAATTGCATCTCCTGGTCGTAATTTAATCCTGACTGTACCGATTGCAAACGCATAATCCAAGTTGCCTCAGTGCGTCTTAATTTCAATTCTCGGTTACCACCTCTTATTGCCACTGGTATGGTTTCAATTCCAAAAAATTGTACATTTTTGTTCTGTTGATCTTTTTGGCACGAGGCTACATGCAAAGCCACTGGATATTTAGGGTCACAGTTTACAATCGCTCTTATATGTTCCATCATTCTTTCCTTCAATGGCCTGATTGTGCTACCTACGTAGTGCTTGCCACATTCACATTCAATAATGTAGATAACAAATTTCGTAGTACAATTAATGTTGCTCTTGATGGTATAACAAACGTCATCAGGGCCTGTGAAATTTGTAGTTCCATGTTTGGCCCATTTGCACATACTGCAGAACCCGCATTTATGAAAACCCAGACCTCGTTGTGTCAACCAATTAGTACTTCTCATATCACGGGGTACTGTGGGACTCAACTTGTTTCTTAATGTGTTACCTCTTCTAAATGAGATCTGTGGCCTCTCTGTGATGTACTTAGTCAGTGTTTTTTCGGATTTCAATAGGCTCCAATGTTTAGTTAAACTTTTTCTTAAGTCCAGATGGAGTGAGTTGAAATCCGTGACCATTCTTATGTGTTCTTTATTGTCTGAGTTAGGCTTTTGTTTGGTAGTGAGAGTGTCTATTCTCCTCACTCTTTTAATCCTTTTTTCAGCTTTCCTAATGGAGTTGTAGGCATAACCCCTTGTAAGGAATCTTTCTTTCATGCTTTCAATGCATCTCCTGAATTCACAGTCCTCACTACAGTTCCTTCTTGCCCGAATAAATTCGCCAAAGGGTATGGCGTTAATCTGGTGTGAGGGGTGTGAGCTTGAAGCATGCAAGATTGCATTGCACGCTGTCGACTTTCTGAACAATCTACTGTGCAGACAGTTGGAAGAGATATAGAACTCGATATCTAAGAATTCTATATTCGTTTTGCTCCACTTCATGGTGAAGTTGATCTTCCATGTGTTGTCATTCAAGTATTTGAAGAAATTATGTAAAAGCTCCTCTGAGCCTGCCCAAATGAGGATGCAGTCGTCAATATATCGACCCCAAAATATTATGGAGTCGATATATTGAGCACCCTTTGTGCCCCAAATCAGATCTGCTTCCAGTGCCCCCATAAATAGATTTGCAAACAAGGGTGATATTTTAGAGCCCATGGCTACACCTTGTTTCTGTCGGTACCAGTTTTTGTCACACATAAAGAAGTTATTCTTAAGGACCAATTCTATCATTACCGATAGCATCTCGGTATGCTTCCATAGTGTGGCTGATCTGTTACATAGGATTTTGTTAATGGCCTCTATACCCAGCTGTGTGTCGATGCTGGTGTAAAGGGACACCACGTCCAGTGTTACCAAAAGAAAATCATCTTGCCATTCCATATCCGCTAGTGTACTAAGGATGTGTTTGGAATCCTGTATGTAGGACGGCAAGTTTTTAACTAGCGGACCCAGATACAGATCCACGTATTCCGCTAGCCTCTCTGTTGGGCCCCCTATGCCCGAAACAATGGGTCTCCCTGGTGGAAATGGGAGTTCCTTGTGAATTTTAGGCAAGGTGTACAGCCATGGATAGGTGGGTCTAAAAACTTTCAAATATAAGTATTCCTCCTCGTTTAATAAACCTGATTGCTTCCACTTTAACAAATGTGAGTTGATTTCTATTGTTAAGGGACCAATGGGGTTATATGTGAGGCGTTCGTAGCATACTTCATCCTGTAATTGTTGACTAATTTCTGATTGATAGTCTATGCGATCCATAATCACTACGTTCCCTCCCTTGTCTGCCTCTCGTATGATGATAGTATTATCGCTCATAAGTGTATTGAGTGCTATTCTTTGTCCCTTACTGAGGTTGTCCTTATATTTGAACATTCTGTCTTTGTGTAGATGGTTCAGTTTGTCGAGATCCTCTACCACACGCTTATGAAAATTGTCTATGGCATTGCCACCAGGTAGTGTAGGGATCCATTTTGATTTGGACTTTAGTCCACTAACAATGCTAAAGTCAGATTCTATATCCAACTCCTCTAGCAGTCTGTCCATCTCTAGAGGAGAATCCTCCATGTCAGTCAATGATAAGAGAAGATGAGTTGCATGCACATCATTTATTGATAAGGATTCAGTGGTGCTAGTAACAGGTGGATTGACAGCCCCTCTACCCTTTTTCTCCAAACCATAGAAATGCTTTTTGAGTTTAAGGTTCCTTATAAATTTAAACAGATCACTTTTCAATTTGCAAATATCCCCCTTTGCAAACGGGTTGAAACTAAGACCTTTACTTAAAAGGGAAACCATATCTGGAGTAAGGTTTATTTTAGAGAGGTTGATGACCTGCACATCTCTAGTGTTTGCACCATCTAATTCCTGTTGGCCCCTGATCTCAGCTTCCTTCTGTAGTCCTCTGTGTTTCCGTCCCCTGCCCCTCCTGGTTTTGGATCGGATTGGTTTCTTGCTGTGGGGTATCTGTTGCCCTTCCTGATCCGTAAAACCTCTTGAAAAAAAGGTGGCATACCTTGTCTGTCTTGGTTGTCTGATTCCCCTCCTGTGGTACTAATGGAGTTAAGTGAGGAGTTACTGGAAGAGACAGAGGTGGGTTCCGGACCCTGAGATTTCTTGTAAATGTTTTTTGAGCTGTTTGGGATCAGGGAATCATATTTTTTATCAAAAGTGAAAATTCGACCACAGGTGTAATCCAACTCATCCCTTCTTAGTTGCCTGGCTTTCCTATTTTTAATTTCTGATTGGTGTTTCAATATGATTTCATCTAGGATGGTGTAATTTTTAACAGTGCTCTCTGGTCTATTTAAATCTTTGATTTCTTGTTCAATGGTAGCTATTTCTGCTTGTAATTTGGCCCCCTTGCGCTCAGCACTAACAATTAATATCTCCATAAGGGTAAAAGAATTGATAGAGAGAGATTCTTCCCATTTGATCATGAGATCGGCATCTAGGTCATCGTAGGTGGGAAAGATTTGGCCTCTGAGACCTCTGGGAACGCGTTTTAATCTCAAATATTGTTTGAGGGTCGCGCCATCCCACCATTTTGAGTTCTCCATTTTCTTAAGGCGTTCTAATTTAACAAATTTGTCTCTGAGTCCCTCAGTACGAGGGGGATTGGTGCTGGTGGAAGCGCTTTGGGTTGACATCCCTTTCGCTAAATTTTCAAAAAGCTCTTCTGCCATTTTGGTTCTATCCATATTTGTATAATATGGTGTGATCTAGCAATGTAATACTAGAATAACCTCACGAGTAATATAGTTGCGTGGCGGCTACCCTCAACTGGAAGCTAATTGAAACAACAGGAAGGTTTTTAAACAGTTGTAGTTGGGTGCACTGCCAGTTTATACGCATTTACTTATGATCATTAGGATGTCTACGGTGCTTCACGGCGAGTGGACAAACCTAAACCACTCTCTAGAGTAGAACAAACTACTGCTAATTGCTTTGCGGATTGCCGAAGCACTCTCATGTGAGTAATCAATGTCCAGTTACAATTTAACAAAATTACAAACACCAAGTATGACAGAAGTGACAAGATATCCAGAAGATGAGTAAATCTTGGAGTCTTTAATGGATATTACAGCCAGCCGACACGTGTTCCATCGCCTTCGCGATTCATCAGGGCTGAAACAAACAAATGAGTAGCGTCTAGCATAATCTGTGAGCAAAAAACATTTATATACAGGGCCATAATATCTGGCCGTTATGTTACATGCACTACAACTTCCTCCTGCAGTGGACATATAGTGAGTGCACCATTTCACAAGTATTGACTCACTCGTGCTACCACAACACATCCGTGTCGGAATTCCGGTGTATGCTACCGACTATACATAATGACGTGCCTATATGTGATAGTGATGGTATTTGGACATGTGCGGCGACGAGATCACCATTGTTTCTCTGAAAAACAAACAATGACACATGCTCTATATTGATGGCTAAAGTGTCCTAATCGTGAACGGCTCTTGCATCATCCATGCTGGTTCTTTTGTGAAAGTCGTGAGAGACAAGTGTCATTTCCAAAAACATACCTAGAAGGCCGTATCGATGTCAGAAGGTCTATATATATCCAAGAAAAGAAAGAAAAAACCGAAAAATCTCATCACTATCTGCGATTCCGGTAATATTCAGGCAAAAGGTCACCAAATGAGACTGTAAGCCACTACTTGCACACCGGCTTACCGCTCAGCTGGTGATAATTCCGACCCAGCCGGGCCCGTGACTAATACTGCTGGCGGTGGTTCGTCCAGCAGCGATCAATATTTCTGTATCTATAATCAAGTGAAATAATTTATGTTTTATTCATAGTAGGGAAAATTGTCAATTATTGTTCACTCAGCTGTCAACTGCATTCTCACTGGAGTCCTGGTATTTGTTATTCGAGATTTGATTCTATATTACTACTCCAAAACATTTGATCCTACGCGCTATCACCGTCTAGCGTTGTACGCAAAATTCACCTATTGTTAATCCACTTACATGTGTGAAGATTAATATACAAAATAATGGGCTCGGAGGTGACCCGATATAGTTGTTCTGGTTTGCGGTTGTCGATATCAAATGATATTACTGTTAAAGGAATAACAATAACAGATATGTTACTATCTCACACAAGTCATCAAAAACGTTATTCATCGTTATGCCAGTGTTGATACAAGATTTACCTCTTTCTTTTCCTTCACGGATACCTGTTGCGGTTCCAAAATTGTGGTGTGTTACATGCTAAAGGGGAACGAGTAATGAGATTCTTAGTTTCAAAACTACAACTCGTATCTTTGAATCCGAAGACCATCGCGCCCCTAACTCACCCGTGTTTGGCGTCCTCTGCGGGTGTGGCGGGTTCACCTCCTTCGCGCTCAGTTCCTGTTTGGACACGTGATTGAGTGCGAAGCGACGTATATGGGTACTTCCATATGACGTAGTTCAAAGACTAGAGCGCGTTCGGTGCTAGTCTATGCTGACCATGTTGCACGGTCTCTTGTATGCATAATTATTCGTGTAGATTTATAGTGACGTTATTTGTTGCGATCTCTAGAAAGTGGAAAAGAAACGAAAAAAACACGAAAAAAACAACAATCGCGATGAGAGGATCGCAATGAAAAAACGAAAAAATATGACCATCCAGTATGTGAACAAGAGTGTGACTAGACGCTCACATATGAGAATGCGTATGATCTCTGGAAAAGTTCGAAAATCCCATATTTTTTGACTAATGTCAGTATATAACGTGACATAAGTCTCAAAATGATTAGTGATGGTGGAGTGCACACCGTGAATGATTCAAACTAATTAAAACCGTGAGAAACCCAGTCATACTGTGACTATTTAATTTCTAACATATTAGCTGTTTGGCATTTATTCTTTACCTAAGTTATAGCTTCGAGATCTCATAACATTACTCAATTGTACAGGAGAAAAGCATCCCAGCATTTGGAGAGATTGAGATATCGACGAAATCTTACAGGTCTACAGTAAGTTACAGTGTTCTTATATCTTGGACATAATTCAGATTATGCAGTTCAAACAGTATATATTATTAGTCACCCAGAAAAAATTGCATCTCCTGGTCGTAATTTAATCCTGACTGTACCGATTGCAAACGCATAATCCAAGTTGCCTCAGTGCGTCTTAATTTCAATTCTCGGTTACCACCTCTTATTGCCACTGGTATGGTTTCAATTCCAAAAAATTGTACATTTTTGTTCTGTTGATCTTTTTGGCACGAGGCTACATGCAAAGCCACTGGATATTTAGGGTCACAGTTTACAATCGCTCTTATATGTTCCATCATTCTTTCCTTCAATGGCCTGATTGTGCTACCTACGTAGTGCTTGCCACATTCACATTCAATAATGTAGATAACAAATTTCGTAGTACAATTAATGTTGCTCTTGATGGTATAACAAACGTCATCAGGGCCTGTGAAATTTGTAGTTCCATGTTTGGCCCATTTGCACATACTGCAGAACCCGCATTTATGAAAACCCAGACCTCGTTGTGTCAACCAATTAGTACTTCTCATATCACGGGGTACTGTGGGACTCAACTTGTTTCTTAATGTGTTACCTCTTCTAAATGAGATCTGTGGCCTCTCTGTGATGTACTTAGTCAGTGTTTTTTCGGATTTCAATAGGCTCCAATGTTTAGTTAAACTTTTTCTTAAGTCCAGATGGAGTGAGTTGAAATCCGTGACCATTCTTATGTGTTCTTTATTGTCTGAGTTAGGCTTTTGTTTGGTAGTGAGAGTGTCTATTCTCCTCACTCTTTTAATCCTTTTTTCAGCTTTCCTAATGGAGTTGTAGGCATAACCCCTTGTAAGGAATCTTTCTTTCATGCTTTCAATGCATCTCCTGAATTCACAGTCCTCACTACAGTTCCTTCTTGCCCGAATAAATTCGCCAAAGGGTATGGCGTTAATCTGGTGTGAGGGGTGTGAGCTTGAAGCATGCAAGATTGCATTGCACGCTGTCGACTTTCTGAACAATCTACTGTGCAGACAGTTGGAAGAGATATAGAACTCGATATCTAAGAATTCTATATTCGTTTTGCTCCACTTCATGGTGAAGTTGATCTTCCATGTGTTGTCATTCAAGTATTTGAAGAAATTATGTAAAAGCTCCTCTGAGCCTGCCCAAATGAGGATGCAGTCGTCAATATATCGACCCCAAAATATTATGGAGTCGATATATTGAGCACCCTTTGTGCCCCAAATCAGATCTGCTTCCAGTGCCCCCATAAATAGATTTGCAAACAAGGGTGATATTTTAGAGCCCATGGCTACACCTTGTTTCTGTCGGTACCAGTTTTTGTCACACATAAAGAAGTTATTCTTAAGGACCAATTCTATCATTACCGATAGCATCTCGGTATGCTTCCATAGTGTGGCTGATCTGTTACATAGGATTTTGTTAATGGCCTCTATACCCAGCTGTGTGTCGATGCTGGTGTAAAGGGACACCACGTCCAGTGTTACCAAAAGAAAATCATCTTGCCATTCCATATCCGCTAGTGTACTAAGGATGTGTTTGGAATCCTGTATGTAGGACGGCAAGTTTTTAACTAGCGGACCCAGATACAGATCCACGTATTCCGCTAGCCTCTCTGTTGGGCCCCCTATGCCCGAAACAATGGGTCTCCCTGGTGGAAATGGGAGTTCCTTGTGAATTTTAGGCAAGGTGTACAGCCATGGATAGGTGGGTCTAAAAACTTTCAAATATAAGTATTCCTCCTCGTTTAATAAACCTGATTGCTTCCACTTTAACAAATGTGAGTTGATTTCTATTGTTAAGGGACCAATGGGGTTATATGTGAGGCGTTCGTAGCATACTTCATCCTGTAATTGTTGACTAATTTCTGATTGATAGTCTATGCGATCCATAATCACTACGTTCCCTCCCTTGTCTGCCTCTCGTATGATGATAGTATTATCGCTCATAAGTGTATTGAGTGCTATTCTTTGTCCCTTACTGAGGTTGTCCTTATATTTGAACATTCTGTCTTTGTGTAGATGGTTCAGTTTGTCGAGATCCTCTACCACACGCTTATGAAAATTGTCTATGGCATTGCCACCAGGTAGTGTAGGGATCCATTTTGATTTGGACTTTAGTCCACTAACAATGCTAAAGTCAGATTCTATATCCAACTCCTCTAGCAGTCTGTCCATCTCTAGAGGAGAATCCTCCATGTCAGTCAATGATAAGAGAAGATGAGTTGCATGCACATCATTTATTGATAAGGATTCAGTGGTGCTAGTAACAGGTGGATTGACAGCCCCTCTACCCTTTTTCTCCAAACCATAGAAATGCTTTTTGAGTTTAAGGTTCCTTATAAATTTAAACAGATCAATTTTCAATTTGCAAATATCCCCCTTTGCAAACGGGTTGAAACTAAGACCTTTACTTAAAAGGGAAACCATATCTGGAGTAAGGTTTATTTTAGAGAGGTTGATGACCTGCACATCTCTAGTGTTTGCACCATCTAATTCCTGTTGGCCCCTGATCTCAGCTTCCTTCTGTAGTCCTCTGTGTTTCCGTCCCCTGCCCCTCCTGGTTTTGGATCGGATTGGTTTCTTGCTGTGGGGTATCTGTTGCCCTTCCTGATCCGTAAAACCTCTTGAAAAAAAGGTGGCATACCTTGTCTGTCTTGGTTGTCTGATTCCCCTCCTGTGGTACTAATGGAGTTAAGTGAGGAGTTACTGGAAGAGACAGAGGTGGGTTCCGGACCCTGAGATTTCTTGTAAATGTTTTTTGAGCTGTTTGGGATCAGGGAATCATATTTTTTATCAAAAGTGAAAATTCGACCACAGGTGTAATCCAACTCATCCCTTCTTAGTTGCCTGGCTTTCCTATTTTTAATTTCTGATTGGTGTTTCAATATGATTTCATCTAGGATGGTGTAATTTTTAACAGTGCTCTCTGGTCTATTTAAATCTTTGATTTCTTGTTCAATGGTAGCTATTTCTGCTTGTAATTTGGCCCCCTTGCGCTCAGCACTAACAATTAATATCTCCATAAGGGTAATAGAATTGATAGAGAGAGATTCTTCCCATTTGATCATGAGATCGGCATCTAGGTCATCGTAGGTGGGAAAGATTTGTCCTCTGAGACCTCTGGGAACGCGTTTTAATCTCAAATATTGTTTGAGGGTCGCGCCATCCCACCATTTTGAGTTCTCCATTTTCTTAAGGCGTTCTAATTTAACAAATTTGTCTCTGAGTCCCTCAGTACGAGGGGGATTGGTGCTGGTGGAAGCGCTTTGGGTTGACATCCCTTTCGCTAAATTTTCAAAAAGCTCTTCTGCCATTTTGGTTCTATCCATATTTGTATAATATGGTGTGATCTAGCAATGTAATACTAGAATAACCTCACGAGTAATATAGTTGCGTGGCGGCTACCCTCAACTGGAAGCTAATTGAAACAACAGGAAGGTTTTTAAACAGTTGTAGTTGGGTGCACTGCCAGTTTATACGCATTTACTTATGATCATTAGGATGTCTACGGTGCTTCACGGCGAGTGGACAAACCTAAACCACTCTCTAGAGTAGAACAAACTACTGCTAATTGCTTTGCGGATTGCCGAAGCACTCTCATGTGAGTAATCAATGTCCAGTTACAATTTAACAAAATTACAAACACCAAGTATGACAGAAGTGACAAGATATCCAGAAGATGAGTAAATCTTGGAGTCTTTAATGGAGATTACAGCCAGCCGACACGTGTTTCATCGCCTTCGCGATTCATCAGGGCTGAAACAAACAAATGAGTAGCGTCTAGCATAATCTGTGAGCAAAAAACATTTATATACAGGGCCATAATATCTGGCCGTTATGTTACATGCACTACAACTTCCTCCTGCAGTGGACATATAGTGAGTGCACCATTTCACAAGTATTGACTCACTCGTGCTACCACAACACATCCGTGTCGGAATTCCGGTGTATGCTACCGACTATACATAATGACGTGCCTATATGTGATAGTGATGGTATTTGGACATGTGCGGCGACGAGATCACCATTGTTTCTCTGAAAAACAAACAATGACACATGCTCTATATTGATGGCTAAAGTGTCCTAATCGTGAACGGCTCTTGCATCATCCATGCTGGTTCTTTTGTGAAAGTCGTGAGAGACAAGTGTCATTTCCAAAAACATACCTAGAAGGCCGTATCGATGTCAGAAGGTCTATATATATCCAAGAAAAGAAAGAAAAAACCGAAAAATCTCATCACTATCTGCGATTCCGGTAATATTCAGGCAAAAGGTCACCAAATGAGACTGTAAGCCACTACTTGCACACCGGCTTACCGCTCAGCTGGTGATAATTCCGACCCAGCCGGGCCCGTGACTAATACTGCTGGCGGTGGTTCGTCCAGCAGCGATCAATATTTCTGTATCTATAATCAAGTGAAATAATTTATGTTTTATTCATAGTAGGGAAAATTGTCAATTATTGTTCACTCAGCTGTCAACTGCATTCTCACTGGAGTCCTGGTATTTGTTATTCGAGATTTGATTCTATATTACTACTCCAAAACATTTGATCCTACGCGCTATCACCGTCTAGCGTTGTACGCAAAATTCACCTATTGTTAATCCACTTACATGTGTGAAGATTAATATACAAAATAATGGGCTCGGAGGTGACCCGATATAGTTGTTCTGGTTTGCGGTTGTCGATATCAAATGATATTACTGTTAAAGGAATAACAATAACAGATATGTTACTATCTCACACAAGTCATCAAAAACGTTATTCATCGTTATGCCAGTGTTGATACAAGATTTACCTCTTTCTTTTCCTTCACGGATACCTGTTGCGGTTCCAAAATTGTGGTGTGTTACATGCTAAAGGGGAACGAGTAATGAGATTCTTAGTTTCAAAACTACAACTCGTATCTTTGAATCCGAAGACCATCGCGCCCCTAACTCACCCGTGTTTGGCGTCCTCTGCGGGTGTGGCGGGTTCACCTCCTTCGCGCTCAGTTCCTGTTTGGACACGTGATTGAGTGCGAAGCGACGTATATGGGTACTTCCATATGACGTAGTTCAAAGACTAGAGCGCGTTCGGTGCTAGTCTATGCTGACCATGTTGCACGGTCTCTTGTATGCATAATTATTTGTGTAGATTTATAGTGACGTTATTTGTTGCGATCTCTAGAAAGTGGAAAAGAAACGAAAAAAACACGAAAAAAACAACAATCGCGATGAGAGGATCGCAATGAAAAAACGAAAAAATATGACCATCCAGTATGTGAACAAGAGTGTGACTAGACGCTCACATATGAGAATGCGTATGATCTCTGGAAAAGTTCGAAAATCCCATATTTTTTTACTAATGTCAGTATATAACGTGACATAAGTCTCAAAATGATTAGTGATGGTGGAGTGCACACCGTGAATGATTCAAACTAATTAAAACCGTGAGAAACCCAGTCATACTGTGACTATTTAATTTCTAACATATTAGCTGTTTGGCATTTATTCTTTACCTAAGTTATAGCTTCGAGATCTCATAACATTACTCAATTGTACAGGAGAAAAGCATCCCAGCATTTGGAGAGATTGAGATATCGACGAAATCTTACAGGTCTACAGTAAGTTACAGTGTTCTTATATCTTGGACATAATTCAGATTATGCAGTTCAAACAGTATATATTATTAGTCACCCAGAAAAAATTGCATCTCCTGGTCGTAATTTAATCCTGACTGTACCGATTGCAAACGCATAATCCAAGTTGCCTCAGTGCGTCTTAATTTCAATTCTCGGTTACCACCTCTTATTGCCACTGGTATGGTTTCAATTCCAAAAAATTGTACATTTTTGTTCTGTTGATCTTTTTGGCACGAGGCTACATGCAAAGCCACTGGATATTTAGGGTCACAGTTTACAATCGCTCTTATATGTTCCATCATTCTTTCCTTCAATGGCCTGATTGTGCTACCTACGTAGTGCTTGCCACATTCACATTCAATAATGTAGATAACAAATTTCGTAGTACAATTAATGTTGCTCTTGATGGTATAACAAACGTCATCAGGGCCTGTGAAATTTGTAGTTCCATGTTTGGCCCATTTGCACATACTGCAGAACCCGCATTTATGAAAACCCAGACCTCGTTGTGTCAACCAATTAGTACTTCTCATATCACGGGGTACTGTGGGACTCAACTTGTTTCTTAATGTGTTACCTCTTCTAAATGAGATCTGTGGCCTCTCTGTGATGTACTTAGTCAGTGTTTTTTCGGATTTCAATAGGCTCCAATGTTTAGTTAAACTTTTTCTTAAGTCCAGATGGAGTGAGTTGAAATCCGTGACCATTCTTATGTGTTCTTTATTGTCTGAGTTAGGCTTTTGTTTGGTAGTGAGAGTGTCTATTCTCCTCACTCTTTTAATCCTTTTTTCAGCTTTCCTAATGGAGTTGTAGGCATAACCCCTTGTAAGGAATCTTTCTTTCATGCTTTCAATGCATCTCCTGAATTCACAGTCCTCACTACAGTTCCTTCTTGCCCGAATAAATTCGCCAAAGGGTATGGCGTTAATCTGGTGTGAGGGGTGTGAGCTTGAAGCATGCAAGATTGCATTGCACGCTGTTGACTTTCTGAACAATCTACTGTGCAGACAGTTGGAAGAGATATAGAACTCGATATCTAAGAATTCTATATTCGTTTTGCTCCACTTCATGGTGAAGTTGATCTTCCATGTGTTGTCATTCAAGTATTTGAAGAAATTATGTAAAAGCTCCTCTGAGCCTGCCCAAATGAGGATGCAGTCGTCAATATATCGACCCCAAAATATTATGGAGTCGATATATTGAGCACCCTTTGTGCCCCAAATCAGATCTGCTTCCAGTGCCCCCATAAATAGATTTGCAAACGAGGGTGATATTTTAGAGCCCATGGCTACACCTTGTTTCTGTCGGTACCAGTTTTTGTCACACATAAAGAAGTTATTCTTAAGGACCAATTCTATCATTACCGATAGCATCTCGGTATGCTTCCATAGTGTGGCTGATCTGTTACATAGGATTTTGTTAATGGCCTCTATACCCAGCTGTGTGTCGATGCTGGTGTAAAGGGACACCACGTCCAGTGTTACCAAAAGAAAATCATCTTGCCATTCCATATCCGCTAGTGTACTAAGGATGTGTTTGGAATCCTGTATGTAGGACGGCAAGTTTTTAACTAGCGGACCCAGATACAGATCCACGTATTCCGCTAGCCTCTCTGTTGGGCCCCCTATGCCCGAAACAATGGGTCTCCCTGGTGGAAATGGGAGTTCCTTGTGAATTTTAGGCAAGGTGTACAGCCATGGATAGGTGGGTCTAAAAACTTTCAAATATAAGTATTCCTCCTCGTTTAATAAACCTGATTGCTTCCACTTTAACAAATGTGAGTTGATTTCTATTGTTAAGGGACCAATGGGGTTATATGTGAGGCGTTCGTAGCATACTTCATCCTGTAATTGTTGACTAATTTCTGATTGATAGTCTATGCGATCCATAATCACTACGTTCCCTCCCTTGTCTGCCTCTCGTATGATGATAGTATTATCGCTCATAAGTGTATTGAGTGCTATTCTTTGTCCCTTACTGAGGTTGTCCTTATATTTGAACATTCTGTCTTTGTGTAGATGGTTCAGTTTGTCGAGATCCTCTACCACACGCTTATGAAAATTGTCTATGGCATTGCCACCAGGTAGTGTAGGGATCCATTTTGATTTGGACTTTAGTCCACTAACAATGCTAAAGTCAGATTCTATATCCAACTCCTCTAGCAGTCTGTCCATCTCTAGAGGAGAATCCTCCATGTCAGTCAATGATAAGAGAAGATGAGTTGCATGCACATCATTTATTGATAAGGATTCAGTGGTGCTAGTAACAGGTGGATTGACAGCCCCTCTACCCTTTTTCTCCAAACCATAGAAATGCTTTTTGAGTTTAAGGTTCCTTATAAATTTAAACAGATCAATTTTCAATTTGCAAATATCCCCCTTTGCAAACGGGTTGAAACTAAGACCTTTACTTAAAAGGGAAACCATATCTGGAGTAAGATTTATTTTAGAGAGGTTGATGACCTGCACATCTCTAGTGTTTGCACCATCTAATTCCTGTTGGCCCCTGATCTCAGCTTCCTTCTGTAGTCCTCTGTGTTTCCGTCCAATGCCATAGACAATTTTCATAAGCGTGTGGTAGAGGATCTCGACAAACTGAACCATCTACACAAAGACAGAATGTTCAAATATAAGGACAACCTCAGTAAGGGACAAAGAATAGCACTCAATACACTTATGAGCGATAATACTATCATCATACGAGAGGCAGACAAGGGAGGGAACGTAGTGATTATGGATCGCATAGACTATCAATCAGAAATTAGTCAACAATTACAGGATGAAGTATGCTACGAATGCCTCACATATAACCCCATTGGTCCCTTAACAATAGAAATCAACTCACATTTGTTAAAGTGGAAGCAATCAGGTTTATTAAACGAGGAGGAATACTTATATTTGAAAGTTTTTAGACCCACCTATCCATGGCTGTACACCTTGCCTAAAATTCACAAGGAACTCCCATTTCCACCAGGGAGACCCATTGTTTCGGGCATAGGGGGCCCAACAGAGAGGCTAGCGGAATACGTGGATCTGTATCTGGGTCCGCTAGTTAAAAACTTGCCGTCCTACATACAGGATTCCAAACACATCCTTAGTACACTAGCGGATATGGAATGGCAAGATGATTTTCTTTTGGTAACACTGGACGTGGTGTCCCTTTACACCAGCATCGACACACAGCTGGGTATAGAGGCCATTAACAAAATCCTATGTAACAGATCAGCCACACTATGGAAGCATACCGAGATGCTATCGGTAATGATAGAATTGGTCCTTAAGAATAACTTCTTTATGTGTGACAAAAACTGGTACCGACAGAAACAAGGTGTAGCCATGGGCTCTAAAATATCACCCTCGTTTGCAAATCTATTTATGGGGGCACTGGAAGCAGATCTGATTTGGGGCACAAAGGGTGCTCAATATATCGACTCCATAATATTTTGGGGTCGATATATTGACGACTGCATCCTCATTTGGGCAGGCTCAGAGGAGCTTTTACATAATTTCTTCAAATACTTGAATGACAACACATGGAAGATCAACTTCACCATGAAGTGGAGCAAAACGAATATAGAATTCTTAGATATCGAGTTCTATATCTCTTCCAACTGTCTGCACAGTAGATTGTTCAGAAAGTCGACAGCGTGCAATGCAATCTTGCATGCTTCAAGCTCACACCCCTCACACCAGATTAACGCCATACCCTTTGGCGAATTTATTCGGGCAAGAAGGAACTGTAGTGAGGACTGTGAATTCAGGAGATGCATTGAAAGCATGAAAGAAAGATTCCTTACAAGGGGTTATGCCTACAACTCCATTAGGAAAGCTGAAAAAAGGATTAAAAGAGTGAGGAGAATAGACACTCTCACTACCAAACAAAAGCCTAACTCAGACAATAAAGAACACATAAGAATGGTCACGGATTTCAACTCACTCCATCTGGACTTAAGAAAAAGTTTAACTAAACATTGGAGCCTATTGAAATCCGAAAAAACACTGACTAAGTACATCACAGAGAGGCCACAGATCTCATTTAGAAGAGGTAACACATTAAGAAACAAGTTGAGTCCCACAGTACCCCGTGATATGAGAAGTACTAATTGGTTGACACAACGAGGTCTGGGTTTTCATAAATGCGGGTTCTGCAGTATGTGCAAATGGGCCAAACATGGAACTACAAATTTCACAGGCCCTGATGACGTTTGTTATACCATCAAGAGCAACATTAATTGTACTACGAAATTTGTTATCTACATTATTGAATGTGAATGTGGCAAGCACTACGTAGGTAGCACAATCAGGCCATTGAAGGAAAGAATGATGGAACATATAAGAGCGATTGTAAACTGTGACCCTAAATATCCAGTGGCTTTGCATGTAGCCTCGTGCCAAAAAGATCAACAGAACAAAAATGTACAATTTTTTGGAATTGAAACCATACCAGTGGCAATAAGAGGTGGTAACCGAGAATTGAAATTAAGACGCACTGAGGCAACTTGGATTATGCGTTTGCAATCGGTACAGTCAGGATTAAATTACGACCAGGAGATGCAATTTTTTCTGGGTGACTAATAATATATACTGTTTGAACTGCATAATCTGAATTATGTCCAAGATATAAGAACACTGTAACTTACTGTAGACCTGTAAGATTTCGTCGATATCTCAATCTCTCCAAATGCTGGGATGCTTTTCTCCTGTACAATTGAGTAATGTTATGAGATCTCGAAGCTATAACTTAGGTAAAGAATAAATGCCAAACAGCTAATATGTTAGAAATTAAATAGTCACAGTATGACTGGGTTTCTCACGGTTTTAATTAGTTTGAATCATTCACGGTGTGCACTCCACCATCACTAATCATTTTGAGACTTATGTCACGTTATATACTGACATTAGTCAAAAAATATGGGATTTTCGAACTTTTCCAGAGATCATACGCATTCTCATATGTGAGCGTCTAGTCACACTCTTGTTCACATACTGGATGGTCATATTTTTTCGTTTTTTCATTGCGATCCTCTCATCGCGATTGTTGTTTTTTTCGTGTTTTTTTCGTTTCTTTTCCACTTTCTAGAGATCGCAACAAATAACGTCACTATAAATCTACACGAATAATTATGCATACAAGAGACCGTGCAACATGGTCAGCATAGACTAGCACCGAACGCGCTCTAGTCTTTGAACTACGTCATATGGAAGTACCCATATACGTCGCTTCGCACTCAATCACGTGTCCAAACAGGAACTGAGCGCGAAGGAGGTGAACCCGCCACACCCGCAGAGGACGCCAAACACGGGTGAGTTAGGGGCGCGATGGTCTTCGGATTCAAAGATACGAGTTGTAGTTTTGAAACTAAGAATCTCATTACTCGTTCCCCTTTAGCATGTAACACACCACAATTTTGGAACCGCAACAGGTATCCGTGAAGGAAAAGAAAGAGGTAAATCTTGTATCAACACTGGCATAACGATGAATAACGTTTTTGATGACTTGTGTGAGATAGTAACATATCTGTTATTGTTATTCCTTTAACAGTAATATCATTTGATATCGACAACCGCAAACCAGAACAACTATATCGGGTCACCTCCGAGCCCATTATTTTGTATATTAATCTTCACACATGTAAGTGGATTAACAATAGGTGAATTTTGCGTACAACGCTAGACGGTGATAGCGCGTAGGATCAAATGTTTTGGAGTAGTAATATAGAATCAAATCTCGAATAACAAATACCAGGACTCCAGTGAGAATGCAGTTGACAGCTGAGTGAACAATAATTGACAATTTTCCCTACTATGAATAAAACATAAATTATTTCACTTGATTATAGATACAGAAATATTGATCGCTGCTGGACGAACCACCGCCAGCAGTATTAGTCACGGGCCCGGCTGGGTCGGAATTATCACCAGCTGAGCGGTAAGCCGGTGTGCAAGTAGTGGCTTACAGTCTCATTTGGTGACCTTTTGCCTGAATATTACCGGAATCGCAGATAGTGATGAGATTTTTCGTTTTTTTCTTTCTTTTCTTGGATATATATAGACCTTCTGACATCGATACGGCCTTCTAGGTATGTTTTTGGAAATGACACTTGTCTCTCACGACTTTCACAAAAGAACCAGCATGGATGATGCAAGAGCCGTTCACGATTAGGACACTTTAGCCATCAATATAGAGCATGTGTCATTGTTTGTTTTTCAGAGAAACAATGGTGATCTCGTCGCCGCACATGTCCAAATACCATCACTATCACATATAGGCACGTCATTATGTATAGTCGGTAGCATACACCGGAATTCCGACACGGATGTGTTGTGGTAGCACGAGTGAGTCAAAACTTGTGAAATGGTGCACTCACTATATGTCCACTGCAGGAGGAAGTTGTAGTGCATGTAACATAACGGCCAGATATTATGGCCCTGTATATAAATGTTTTTTGCTCACAGATTATGCTAGACGCTACTCATTTGTTTGTTTCAGCCCTGATGAATCGCGAAGGCGATGAAACACGTGTCGGCTGGCTGTAATCTCCATTAAAGACTCCAAGATTTACTCATCTTCTGGATATCTTGTCTCTTCTGTCATACTTGGTGTTTGTAATTTTGTTAAATTGTAACTGGACATTGATTACTCACATGAGAGTGCTTCGGCAATCCGCAAAGCAATTAGCAGTAGTTTGTTCTACTCTAGAGAGTGGTTTAGGTTTGTCCACTCGCCGTGAAGCACCGTAGACATCCTAATGATCATAAGTAAATGCGTATAAACTGGCAGTGCACCCAACTACAACTGTTTAAAAACCTTCCTGTTGTTTCAATTAGCTTCCAGTTGAGGGTAGCCGCCACGCAACTATATTACTCGTGAGGTTATTCTAGTATTACATTGCTAGATCACACCATATTATACAAATATGGATAGAACCAAAATGGCAGAAGAGCTTTTTGAAAATTTAGCGAAAGGGATGTCAACCCAAAGCGCTTCCACCAGCACCAATCCCCCTCGTACTGAGGGACTCAGAGACAAATTTGTTAAATTAGAACGCCTTAAGAAAATGGAGAACTCAAAATGGTGGGATGGCGCGACCCTCAAACAATATTTGAGATTAAAATGCGTTCCCAGAGGTCTCAGAGGCCAAATCTTTCCCACCTACGATGACCTAGATGCCGATCTCATGATCAAATGGGAAGAATCTCTCTCTATCAATTCTATTACCCTTATGGAGATATTAATTGTTAGTGCTGAGCGCAAGGGGGCCAAATTACAAGCAGAAATAGCTACCATTGAACAAGAAATCAAAGATTTAAATAGACCAGAGAGCACTGTTAAAAATTACACCATCCTAGATGAAATCATATTGAAACACCAATCAGAAATTAAAAATAGGAAAGCCAGGCAACTAAGAAGGGATGAGTTGGATTACACCTGTGGTCGAATTTTCACTTTTGATAAAAAATATGATTCCCTGATCCCAAACAGCTCAAAAAACATTTACAAGAAATCTCAGGGTCCGGAACCCACCTCTGTCTCTTCCAGTAACTCCTCACTTAACTCCATTAGTACCACAGGAGGGGAATCAGACAACCAAGACAGACAAGGTATGCCACCTTTTTTTCAAGAGGTTTTACGGATCAGGAAGGGCAACAGATACCCCACAGCAAGAAACCAATCCGATCCAAAACCAGGAGGGGCAGGGGACGGAAACACAGAGGACTACAGAAGGAAGCTGAGATCAGGGGCCAACAGGAATTAGATGGTGCAAACACTAGAGATGTGCAGGTCATCAACCTCTCTAAAATAAACCTTACTCCAGATATGGTTTCCCTTTTAAGTAAAGGTCTTAGTTTCAACCCGTTTGCAAAGGGGGATATTTGCAAATTGAAAATTGATCTGTTTAAATTTATAAGGAACCTTAAACTCAAAAAGCATTTCTATGGTTTGGAGAAAAAGGGTAGAGGGGCTGTCAATCCACCTGTTACTAGCACCACTGAATCCTTATCAATAAATGATGTGCATGCAACTCATCTTCTCTTATCATTGACTGACATGGAGGATTCTCCTCTAGAGATGGACAGACTGCTAGAGGAGTTGGATATAGAATCTGACTTTAGCATTGTTAGTGGACTAAAGTCCAAATCAAAATGGATCCCTACACTACCTGGTGGCAATGCCATAGACAATTTTCATAAGCGTGTGGTAGAGGATCTCGACAAACTGAACCATCTACACAAAGACAGAATGTTCAAATATAAGGACAACCTCAGTAAGGGACAAAGAATAGCACTCAATACACTTATGAGCGATAATACTATCATCATACGAGAGGCAGACAAGGGAGGGAACGTAGTGATTATGGATCGCATAGACTATCAATCAGAAATTAGTCAACAATTACAGGATGAAGTATGCTACGAACGCCTCACATATAACCCCATTGGTCCCTTAACAATAGAAATCAACTCACATTTGTTAAAGTGGAAGCAATCAGGTTTATTAAACGAGGAGGAATACTTATATTTGAAAGTTTTTAGACCCACCTATCCATGGCTGTACACCTTGCCTAAAATTCACAAGGAACTCCCATTTCCACCAGGGAGACCCATTGTTTCGGGCATAGGGGGCCCAACAGAGAGGCTAGCGGAATACGTGGATCTGTATCTGGGTCCGCTAGTTAAAAACTTGCCGTCCTACATACAGGATTCCAAACACATCCTTAGTACACTAGCGGATATGGAATGGCAAGATGATTTTCTTTTGGTAACACTGGACGTGGTGTCCCTTTACACCAGCATCGACACACAGCTGGGTATAGAGGCCATTAACAAAATCCTATGTAACAGATCAGCCACACTATGGAAGCATACCGAGATGCTATCGGTAATGATAGAATTGGTCCTTAAGAATAACTTCTTTATGTGTGACAAAAACTGGTACCGACAGAAACAAGGTGTAGCCATGGGCTCTAAAATATCACCCTCGTTTGCAAATCTATTTATGGGGGCACTGGAAGCAGATCTGATTTGGGGCACAAAGGGTGCTCAATATATCGACTCCATAATATTTTGGGGTCGATATATTGACGACTGCATCCTCATTTGGGCAGGCTCAGAGGAGCTTTTACATAATTTCTTCAAATACTTGAATGACAACACATGGAAGATCAACTTCACCATGAAGTGGAGCAAAACGAATATAGAATTCTTAGATATCGAGTTCTATATCTCTTCCAACTGTCTGCACAGTAGATTGTTCAGAAAGTCGACAGCGTGCAATGCAATCTTGCATGCTTCAAGCTCACACCCCTCACACCAGATTAACGCCATACCCTTTGGCGAATTTATTCGGGCAAGAAGGAACTGTAGTGAGGACTGTGAATTCAGGAGATGCATTGAAAGCATGAAAGAAAGATTCCTTACAAGGGGTTATGCCTACAACTCCATTAGGAAAGCTGAAAAAAGGATTAAAAGAGTGAGGAGAATAGACACTCTCACTACCAAACAAAAGCCTAACTCAGACAATAAAGAACACATAAGAATGGTCACGGATTTCAACTCACTCCATCTGGACTTAAGAAAAAGTTTAACTAAACATTGGAGCCTATTGAAATCCGAAAAAACACTGACTAAGTACATCACAGAGAGGCCACAGATCTCATTTAGAAGAGGTAACACATTAAGAAACAAGTTGAGTCCCACAGTACCCCGTGATATGAGAAGTACTAATTGGTTGACACAACGAGGTCTGGGTTTTCATAAATGCGGGTTCTGCAGTATGTGCAAATGGGCCAAACATGGAACTACAAATTTCACAGGCCCTGATGACGTTTGTTATACCATCAAGAGCAACATTAATTGTACTACGAAATTTGTTATCTACATTATTGAATGTGAATGTGGCAAGCACTACGTAGGTAGCACAATCAGGCCATTGAAGGAAAGAATGATGGAACATATAAGAGCGATTGTAAACTGTGACCCTAAATATCCAGTGGCTTTGCATGTAGCCTCGTGCCAAAAAGATCAACAGAACAAAAATGTACAATTTTTTGGAATTGAAACCATACCAGTGGCAATAAGAGGTGGTAACCGAGAATTGAAATTAAGACGCACTGAGGCAACTTGGATTATGCGTTTGCAATCGGTACAGTCAGGATTAAATTACGACCAGGAGATGCAATTTTTTCTGGGTGACTAATAATATATACTGTTTGAACTGCATAATCTGAATTATGTCCAAGATATAAGAACACTGTAACTTACTGTAGACCTGTAAGATTTCGTCGATATCTCAATCTCTCCAAATGCTGGGATGCTTTTCTCCTGTACAATTGAGTAATGTTATGAGATCTCGAAGCTATAACTTAGGTAAAGAATAAATGCCAAACAGCTAATATGTTAGAAATTAAATAGTCACAGTATGACTGGGTTTCTCACGGTTTTAATTAGTTTGAATCATTCACGGTGTGCACTCCACCATCACTAATCATTTTGAGACTTATGTCACGTTATATACTGACATTAGTCAAAAAATATGGGATTTTCGAACTTTTCCAGAGATCATACGCATTCTCATATGTGAGCGTCTAGTCACACTCTTGTTCA
This sequence comes from Lissotriton helveticus, assembly GCF_964261635.1. NCBI lineage: Eukaryota > Metazoa > Chordata > Amphibia > Caudata > Salamandridae > Lissotriton > Lissotriton helveticus. The sequence continues at coordinate 1,350,569,036 of NC_136059.1, read as the reverse complement.
CATACTGGATGGTCATATTTTTTCGTTTTTTCATTGCGATCCTCTCATCGCGATTGTTGTTTTTTTCGTGTTTTTTTCGTTTCTTTTCCACTTTCTAGAGATCGCAACAAATAACGTCACTATAAATCTACACGAATAATTATGCATACAAGAGACCGTGCAACATGGTCAGCATAGACTAGCACCGAACGCGCTCTAGTCTTTGAACTACGTCATATGGAAGTACCCATATACGTCGCTTCGCACTCAATCACGTGTCCAAACAGGAACTGAGCGCGAAGGAGGTGAACCCGCCACACCCGCAGAGGACGCCAAACACGGGTGAGTTAGGGGCGCGATGGTCTTCGGATTCAAAGATACGAGTTGTAGTTTTGAAACTAAGAATCTCATTACTCGTTCCCCTTTAGCATGTAACACACCACAATTTTGGAACCGCAACAGGTATCCGTGAAGGAAAAGAAAGAGGTAAATCTTGTATCAACACTGGCATAACGATGAATAACGTTTTTGATGACTTGTGTGAGATAGTAACATATCTGTTATTGTTATTCCTTTAACAGTAATATCATTTGATATCGACAACCGCAAACCAGAACAACTATATCGGGTCACCTCCGAGCCCATTATTTTGTATATTAATCTTCACACATGTAAGTGGATTAACAATAGGTGAATTTTGCGTACAACGCTAGACGGTGATAGCGCGTAGGATCAAATGTTTTGGAGTAGTAATATAGAATCAAATCTCGAATAACAAATACCAGGACTCCAGTGAGAATGCAGTTGACAGCTGAGTGAACAATAATTGACAATTTTCCCTACTATGAATAAAACATAAATTATTTCACTTGATTATAGATACAGAAATATTGATCGCTGCTGGACGAACCACCGCCAGCAGTATTAGTCACGGGCCCGGCTGGGTCGGAATTATCACCAGCTGAGCGGTAAGCCGGTGTGCAAGTAGTGGCTTACAGTCTCATTTGGTGACCTTTTGCCTGAATATTACCGGAATCGCAGATAGTGATGAGATTTTTCGGTTTTTTCTTTCTTTTCTTGGATATATATAGACCTTCTGACATCGATACGGCCTTCTAGGTATGTTTTTGGAAATGACACTTGTCTCTCACGACTTTCACAAAAGAACCAGCATGGATGATGCAAGAGCCGTTCACGATTAGGACACTTTAGCCATCAATATAGAGCATGTGTCATTGTTTGTTTTTCAGAGAAACAATGGTGATCTCGTCGCCGCACATGTCCAAATACCATCACTATCACATATAGGCACGTCATTATGTATAGTCGGTAGCATACACCGGAATTCCGACACGGATGTGTTGTGGTAGCACGAGTGAGTCAATACTTGTGAAATGGTGCACTCACTATATGTCCACTGCAGGAGGAAGTTGTAGTGCATGTAACATAACGGCCAGATATTATGGCCCTGTATATAAATGTTTTTTGCTCACAGATTATGCTAGACGCTACTCATTTGTTTGTTTCAGCCCTGATGAATCGCGAAGGCGATGAAACACGTGTCGGCTGGCTGTAATCTCCATTAAAGACTCCAAGATTTACTCATCTTCTGGATATCTTGTCACTTCTGTCATACTTGGTGTTTGTAATTTTGTTAAATTGTAACTGGACATTGATTACTCACATGAGAGTGCTTCGGCAATCCGTAGTTGCGAATTCCCTTTAGTATAGACAGGATTTTACTACAACGAATGTGGAGGATGCAAGCTCAGTGATTGATTATGTATTAATTTCAGAGGATCTAAAAGTGGTCATTTATAGCTACAATGATTTGACATGCTGTGTAAGTGACCATATCCCCCTAGTATTTGGTATAAAATTAGGGCTGGGCGAGAACATTAATGGTAAAATTAAACACCATTAGATGGATTACAGGAAAAATAAGGGCCTGACTATCAAATAGGGGAATATTGATCATGATAAATTCCTCAGGGAACTTTTGGAAAATAACTATACCCAAATAGTTCTGGCCCTCCAGAATGAAGCAAATCCCGAGGAGGTTATAGAGGCTTACTCCTCTATAACTGGCTTTAGAACTGGAAATTTAACAAAGGATAGAGCACGACCGAGAAAAAGTCCTCAATGGTTTAACAAGACATGTTCGTATGCCCATAGACTCCTTAAACAAGCCCTTAAGGCTCACCCCCGGGAGCAGGGAGGAATAAGGCAAGCCAGGAGGTCCTATGAGGAAGTGAGTGCTGTCAGGAAAAAGTTAATCACAGAAAAGGGCTAAGAAGACCTATCAACAGCAAGAGCCATGAAAGATTCAAGAGCCTTTTGGCGGGTGGTTAATTCTCCCAATTTGTTCTGAGATGATATCCCCCAAGTAGAGACCCTCATATAAGCTGGGAACTGGGTATAGTATATTTCGGAAATCTTTAGCACTGATGATGAAAATGTCAATGAGTTGGGGGGATGAAATCCTTCTAGGTTAGGATCTGGACTCAGCTGTTGCCCTCAGTAAGACGATAGAGGCCTCAGATGTTATCCAGGCCACACTAAGAAGTCCATCTGATAAAGCTGCAGGCCCAGATAGGATTCCACCTGATATTCATAAATCCCTCTTGTAATTCTGGGGCCCTCTAATTACACGTGTTCTAGGATATGGTATAATTTGCCCCCTAGTGAAGACATATCAAGAGGCAATTATTGTCCCCATTTTCAAGAAGGGCAATAAGTGCAAACCGCATCGCTATCGCCCAGTGTCCTTGCTTGATAGCTGGGTGAAAATCTTAGGCAGAATTAGCTAACAATGAAAATTGTCTAAAAGAAACGTGCTGTCTCTCTGAAGTTCAGTTTGGTTCAGCCTGGGCCTGGGAACATAAGAGCAGACCCTGAATCTAACACTTATTGTTTACAGAGGAATTTCAATCAGTAATTAGAGAAAAGCAAAGCTGTGTCCTTGCCCCTTTTCTCTTTCTTCTATATACGAATGGTCTTGAAGTCTATCTCTGCAGCGCAGGGAAAGATTTGCCAAAAATTGGATCAGAGAAAACAGTTGGTCCTGGACTTATTTGTCAAGCAATAAAGTCTAAAGGTGTTCACGATTTCTTTCCAAATTTATGCATGCATCTAATCAGCAGGAATTATCAAATACAAACAGATTTCCCATATGTGCACCAGGTATAAAAGACATAGGCTCCTATTGACTTTGTAAGAACAATTTCTATTTAATATTCAAAGACATATTTCAAGAACTGGTAGGTAACATTACCATTTTTAGTGATAGTCAGGAGGTTGCTCCAAAGTAAGAGGCGTGCAAAAGGTGGTGCTCGTGTGTGCAAATAAATAAAGTGAACAGAGAAAAATAGAATCAAGGTAATTCAAAATACAATAGTACAATGACTTCAAACAATATAACTGGTTTATAAATGACAGAACCAGTTAGATAAAGCCTGTCCACCACAGATCATTTTTCTTATGTACATTCTTGATCATTTTCAGAAGCAGAGAGATATCATCTGTAGGTAGGGTGAGGATAAAGGTGGCACGTGGTACAGGCCGAAACGGGGGTAAACGTCGACGTTTCTACCCGACTTAAAAGCATAGAGGGTAAGGCTGATCTCCTCGTTGAATTCTGTGCAGGTGGCAAAAGAATATTGCGAACTGTAAACTGATCGAGAGGTAAGGACAGGCTTTATCCTCACAACCACACTGGGCCCTTACCACCCCTGTAATCATTACAAGGTATTAGGAGACTGTGTCTGGCATACTGCAAGGGCAGCGTGCCACCCCTTAGGGTGAGGGCTCCATCCCCCACAGATCAGCACTCTATGGTCATGTAAGTAAATATTCAAGCAAGTATATTCTAAAGCACCCACGTTTGCTGCATCATTCATGAGCAGCCGGTCCAATCAGATGTTTCCCCTTGAATTCTGGGACTTGTAGTTATATTAATCATAGTATATAATAAAGAATACAAGCCCTAGAATGCAAACAAAAACCTCGCCTCGACTTTATATTCACGTACGGTAGTGGTAAAGGTGAGACGAATGATATTCATGGCATAACGTGTTACAGCACTGAGGCTTTCTTTATTTATGGGAGACTTCCTGGCCTCAGATGCTTCTACTCACCAGCATGTCCCTGTCTCAGTGCTGTTAACTGGTGACTTACTAAGTTACACATTCTGAGGCCTCCTTGATAGATAGTGATCTTGAGGTCGTCTCCATAGCTGGTCCCATGTAGCAGCAAGAGGGACACACAATCGTTGCAGAATCCTACACTGCTTCCGAGAGCTGGGCAGACAGTCAGATGCCATCGTCTCACCCTGGGAGGCGGTTAGTTGAGTTTTCAGGGCGAGAACATGACGTAAGTACAGATGCCACCCCTCAGCTGCTCGATGCGATGTTACACTGATAGACTCTCTGTCCACTCATCTTATATTAGCAAATGTCTGCTGCAGCAACGGGGGTTAGGCGCGCGCTGGTGCTCCATTCTGATTAGCTAGTTGGAGGGTAGCACGTGGCCGAGTGATTGGCTGTCTCAGCACTGGTTGCTTGGGAAAGGGTTTGCATTACTTACATTGCCTGGGCTTACCTGTCCACCTCCCCCCACCTGCCACTGAGTAATCCAGAATGACACCTATGAGCACTAATGACTGAGCGACAAAGTCATGCCTCTAATTTATCACTGAACCCTCCCCAGGACTGCTATCATCCACCGATATCCCTACATTAAGCTGGCGCGAGTCTCTGAACGTCCTCCACTGTGTCTGGCAGAGCAGGCATAGCACAGTGCCTGCGGGTGCTGCAGTCTGCCCCCACCTGCCGCGTCCAGACTGAAAACCGATACACTGGGTTTTCCGGAGAGTTTGTTGGGGCCCTGGGAAGCAGGGTGAAAATCAGTCCAGTCCAGATACATTGGGATGTCTGGCCAATCTGCACATGGTTAAAGAAAATATTTGTGAATGTATTAAAAAAAATTCCCCATTTTACCTGGGATGTCTGGCCAATCTGCACATGGTTAAGGAAGATATTTGTGAATTTATTTAAAAAAATCCCTATTTTACCTTCTGAATCGTTCATCATAATTTCTGTGAGGAAATCGATAGGGAACATTTTTTCTCAATTATGGTTAATCAAATCCCAGCAGAGGATTAGCATTTTCACTGTGGAGCAATCATGTTAGAACTCACAATAATTCATAAAATCAGTCTGACACCACCAACAAATGGTTTAAGTTGTGATTAAAAACTGCTATCACCGTTTTATATATGCCTTTTTATGACCCTCAAAATCAAACATTCTCTACAATGCATTTTAATATATCAAAAACGACAGATAAGCCTTAGCCGTTTTTGTTCCATTGAAATTCATAGTCACCATAAGCAGTCCAACAGTTTATGCTTCTTGTAATCTTCAATTTAGTTATCCCATGAAAAAAGACCATCTAACTAACAATTATATGAATTTTCCCCAAATGCATGGGTTAACAATGTCAGTATTATAGAAGGAGGGAGCACCGCCGGGGTAGTTATTAACTGGGAGTCAGTGGCCCTGACGCAGAGCCCTCTGACTGCACCCTGGTCAGTAACTATCTGGGAATGCCCCATCCCTTTGATAATATTACTTAAATGATTCCACATTGAGTAGTTTAATGTTTCTTCCTAGCCGCTTCTACTCTTTATGGTGGAGGCTCATTGTAGAACCATGTGGATACCATGATGTAGTTAATATAGATATGAAGGATGGTATAGAAAGCAAGGTCTGCTCGCTTTACATACTGTTTCAGATTACTGCCTAAAACAAGCATGGCCAAAGTAGACAATTTTTCAGTATATAACCAAAGGCTAGGTAAGTAGGTTCCATTAAAATTCACTATTCGCAAATGTATCTTGGTTTGATCTCCTGAATATATCGCCTGGCTTTGACCAATAGGGATTTGCTGATAAACTGGACTGGGATATCTTGTGGGATAGGGAAGAAGCAGATAAAACATGAATACATGAAGAAGACAGATGAAACCAGTGATATGCCGAAGTAATGAATAAAGTTTATGGATAGAGTGTATTTACTGAAAACCAGTGTTAAAGGATGAAAGGATATTTTGCGGAATATTTAGAGTCAGGGTCTTTTCATAGCAGAGTATTCGTGCAGCATCTATATAAATAACAGTATCTTTACTGTATGACATGCAAGAAGGCCCCATAAATTACAAAGTGGGAGAGATGATGTCAATTTGTAGATCCAGGCTGCTTCGGAAATACCATCTCTGCGACTTAGATTCCTCCCAGGTTCAGATTACGTAAGGGTGAACTATACTCGCCTCAGAGAGGTTGAGTAGCAGCCACTTCGGCCGTTTTTGAGACAGATTGTTTTCAGTTCGGCAAACCTTGGAATTGTTAGTTCTTTTTAAGTGTAGAATGTGATAGAAATCTGCTCAGGCGCTGGGCCGCAGGTGGGGCGGCCCGCAGGTGCGCCGTAATTACAAAGCAGATGAGCGGGTTCATTACCGAGGCCTGCGTCGAGCCTGTGGCCATGACAACTAATCCTTTCATCCAGGTGCGCGAGCACTGCTCTGTCTGAAGAGTGCACCGAGACAAGAACAAACCATCGAAAACCTTCAGCAGAACTGCGTTATTGCATGAATAGCAAACTCATTGCAGTAAAGTTATTAGAACGGAGAAAAGCTTTTTACGAAAGGGAACTCAGTCATCAGGTCAGGGAGACATCTTTGAAAGCCTGCTATGTGAGTACCCTCTCCCTCACAAACAGTCGTGGGCGTTACCACTAAGTGACACAGTGATGAACCCCCCCTCCTAATTTCGGGAGATGTCTCTTGCATTTGGGGTTGTGAATACTTAACTTGCCTCCCTCTCTACCGTCTTCTGAATCCAACACTTTCTCCATTGTTGCCCTACCATAGTCCAACCGCCATCTTGCTTACTTTGGAGTGGGATTGGTTAATTTGACCCTCCACTCCTTCCAGCACCCAGAGTCCAACACTCCCCATGTTACTTGGTTTGGAGTGGGAATAGTAAATCTGCCCCCTCCGAGTCCAACATTTTCCAGAAAGTTGGCTGATTGAATAGTTTTCAGAAATCGGGCAGATCTCTTAGAAACTATGCCTGTAAGGCTACAAGTTCAGGCTGCAGATGCTAAATCAGATTTTATTACTTAATCACACATTTCTGACAATCCACCTATCCCGTAAGATCTGTTGTATAAGCCTAGATGCTTTCTGGGCATGGGTTGCATAGTGTTCTGGTTCAGAGAGGACCTGGTTTGGGAGATCAGGCTGGGCTGTTCCAATTGGAGCAGGGTCAAAAACTGATTTGCATATAGCTAGGTCCAAGCTAGTGTGGCATGGTGTGCAAAATATTGGGATGCGGCTCAGTGTAATTAACAGTGGCTGAGATTGCTACACACATTCCATCATCACCTTTTTGTATACTACTATTAAGCTTTTCGCCAAAGCATGAGGAACTTTAACAATGGGCCATTGAAAACCACCTTCTCCATATCATGCAAATAAAATACAGGGCTGGTTGTGGGACACACAGAACTGGAGGTGAATAGGATGCTTCATAAACTAAATAGCACACTATGAGCAATTATCTTGGACTATTCAGTTGCCCAAATTGTGTGGAGAAAAAAATGCTTTGGAGAAAATTTGAGCAGTAGTGAATCCCCAATTCTTAACTGAGAGGTATACAAGCTTGATACTCATATACATGGGTGCGTAAAAACATTTGTGATGGGAATGCAGTGACCAACAGAATTTATATAAGCAGGGGTACATATTAGGACCTCAACTAATCAGTTTATGCACCACTGATATGGGGGCCACAAAAGATGATAAAGGATCTGACTCATAATTAGGATCTGACCCCCTCCAAATTAGTTAGGATCCCTGCAGATTCTCCAATATGTGATTAACACTGTCCCAGATGGAACAGGAGTGGGCTGGCAACCTGCATTAGGAGCCAAGCAAGGTTATGACAGGAAAATAAGTTAAACGTGAATGTGTCCTAACAAACATATTTTCTTTTAAGAGGAAAGAGACACACTTTCCTGCTATTTGACTGCCAAGAAACGTAAAGTTATCAATTTTTAGGTTTTGCCTCACAGCGCTTGTGCTGTGCTTGAGAAATCTATTGTTTTTAGTATAAACTTTAAAAGGGATTTTCATCCTACCGCCTCTCATTCCTTGCTTCTCATTGATTCCTGTGCATGCCACTTGCCGCTTCTCCATTTGTATTGGCTGTAGCATATTTTCCTGCATTTTCCAATGCTATTCCTTATCTGCTCTCTTATCAATTTCTTGCTCCATCAATACTGTTAACATCCACTTTGGTGGACCTATATTTTCATAAAGTTTTGTCTTTTACTCTTGCAGCATGTTTATATAACAATTTATCACCCAGAGAGATTAAGTGATTTGCATACAATAATAGGATATTGCACGGTGCCGCAGAGGCTCAAACCGGGATCCCCACCTCTTGAGTTAGCAGCTCTGGCTGCTGAGCCATATCCTCGCCACTCCCATGGTATTTGTCAGGTAGCTCTTTCCTTCTCCCAGACGATGATTGATGAAAACAGTTCTTTATTCATCACATAGGCGAAACCAATGCATTACCAATGCTTGTTATAGCTACTTGTGGTTGGAATAGGAAGTGATAAACCCACTAATAAGCCCCTACTCATAGTGCTAAAAGCGAACTGCGGTCTGTCTTAACTCTTTGAAGTAGAGTTTTGATTGTAGAAGTTAACAGTTTTCTCAGACACAGCATTTTTAAAATACACATTTAGACTGCTTTGAGGGGTGTCAATTCTTACATGGAGTCCAGTTTTTCAATAATATAAAATTAACCAGAGATTAATTTGTGAAACATAAGTGCTGGGCCCCAAAATTTTGTGTAGAATCCTCTGCGGGACTGCAGACGGTCTGGGGCAATTACCAAGGCTGTGTAGTCTTTTTTTTGTTGTTGAAATATTTGTATTGTTTTTGTTGCTCTTAAACAATAACAAAACACAATACTACAGTTGCAGAGTAACACACAGTGCCATCCTAGAAGGGATCATTATCTCCATAATACATTCAAGGTGCGGTTTGCATTTTAGCCAGGGACATTTAGGACGTTGCAATGGGGTTTCCCCTATTCCCCCCCATCACAATGCAACATTTACTTCCCCGAAGTTTAAGTCAACATTCCCCCTTGGTGCATTTCATAAAATGATATTCATTATATTTCTTTCGGGACATGTCTGGCTTTCATCCTCCGTCACATCCAGTCCATAGTATTTCCTCCAGCAACCCCATACCGTATGAAATTATTTCAGGCAGCCTCTGGCCTTGTATGTGACCCTCTCTGCGGTTATGTACATGTCCATTCCTGCTCTTCATTTTTGAAGCCTCTGCATGATTTTGTCTCCCCATCGTCTTGCTATATCCCTTTTCGCTACCACCTCCAGGCCTAGTGTGCTGAACAACAGTTGTGGTCTATCCACGTCTATGTCGTTTGGGATTCCTAGCAATACACATTTTGGGTCTGGGGGGATATCCATCTTCAGTACTTTGTTAAGTTCCGCTATAACTACCTTCCAATAAATCTGTATACTTCTGTAGGTCCAGATAGTCTGGTAAAAATTCCCTTCTTCCTGTCCACATCTATGGCATGTTGCATCCACAGATTGCCTTATTTTATGTACTTTGCCCCGTCGTCGTAAGCCCTGTGCAATATTTTGTATGGAAGAAAACGCAGAAGAGACTTGATTGCAACCTCTCTAGGGTACATCAGGGCTGCCTCCCAGTCCACATCCTCTAATGTGCCTAGATCTTTTCCCATGTGCTCCCCAACTAGCCCAACCTATCTGGGTATTGTTTTTTGGGGTCTTATAGGTAGCCAATACTGCCTTAATCGTGAGATGTTCCTGGAGTAGTCTCGCTTACAACAGTGCATATTCAGACAGGAAGACTCCCTCTATATTCTCTGCCTGCCATGCATTCCTTATTTAAGGAACTGAGTTGATTGGAGTGAGAATTTGTTCTTTAGGGCAATAACACTTTTTAGCTTGCCTTTGTCTGTGATGTCTCCTATCTTATAGATACCTATAACATTCCATTATTTAAACCCTTACAACTTTTTTATTTCCTTCGGCCAGTTTCCTTTCTTCAGATATGTTTCTTTTGTCATTTTATGGTCCCGCCCCATTGTTTTAGTTTCCCTTCCCCAGGCCTTATACTGATTTGCGTGTCTGGGACCAGTTCTCTGGCTCCCTTACCTCCGTATAGATAGTGGATGAACGTTCGCTGCTGCATGGTCTCTCTCCCTAGCCTGTATGTCTCCTTTTGTGTGTATCCAGTCATTTATTGGTGTTAAATGAGCAGCCCAATAATAAGCTTCCACATTGGGCAATGATATCCCCCCATTGTATTGATCCCGTTGCAATATGTGTAAAGCAATTCTTGTTTTTGTCCCTAATCACAGGAGTAAGCATAATTCAGTCTCTATTTCACAGAATATCGTTTGTGGGAGGGAGTGGTATGTGTTTTGCAATGCATAAAGAAATTGCAGGAGGTTTATCATTTTAAACATGTCCGCCCGTCCCATTATAGTGTGAGGTAATGTTTTCCATTGTTGTGCGTCCTCCTTAAATTTTGTCAATATACGTTTGATGTTATGTTGGCAGCATAGGTCCCTGTCTGTGGTAAGGAAGATTCCTAGGTATGTATATCCATTGTGTACAACTTGTAGATCCCGGGGCAATAGGGGCCATGTCATCACCTGACCCGGGCTATAAATCACCGATTTGTGTCAATTTATTTTCTAGCCCGAATGTTGTCAGTATGCACCTATAATGTGGAATAGGGTGGGAATCCTAATGTTATGTTGTGCAATAAATAGGAGACTATCGTCCACGTATGAGGAGATCTTTTCTTCTATGGTGTCCTCTAGGCTAATCACTGGATTCATGGATCCCACCTGCCTATTTAACAGAGCACAGACTATATTCATGTAACCATCGTCCTGATGATGACCTCAACTCATAGAGGTTGAAACGCCATTGACCCTGCAACGCCAGTTGCGGCATGATATTGGTCAATTGCAAACAATGAAACTTTGTAAATAATTGTAAATATTGTATATTGTCTGTCACTGATTATCCTTTCACTTTGCTCCGCCTCACGTTGTTCATAATCACTTGTGTCACTGCGCCGTTTATTCATTCACCTTTGCCAGTACACTTTTGGTTGTTATGGTTACTGCAATTTACTTGTGCCAGTGTGCTTCTATATGCAAATAATAACTTTTGGAATTATACCTTGGTCTCCCTTACTCTTTTTCCTTGTGCTATGTGATTTATTCACACTTTTATTTGTCTATGTGATATTCCTGTCGAGACCCTGTATCATGGTTATAAGGCACACCAAAGCAAAAAACTGGTTTCGAACTAGGGAGCATGTAAAAACATAGAGGCTGAAAAAACACTGGTTGAAAGCTGGGCCAGATCGACGTAGCAAAGAACTGAGGCTTAATTCAAGAAAAGTCTCTCTGTACATCATGTCCCCAATCCTCTGAAGCCACCATGCAGATGTAATGGTTAGAAGAAAGACCATTGTGGCGTCTTCATCTATGCCATGCATTCTCCTCTTAGTGTTTTGTCTCCTGCTGCTCAGCCCACGCACTTCAACTGTCATTCACTTAACCAGGCACACATCAGCATTCTAATTACGCCACAGTCACTCTGGCTGAGCAGCAGGGGACAAAATACTAAGAGAAAAATACATGGCATAGAAAAAGATACCACAACCACCTTTATGGTCAAGAATTTTACATAGATGGAGCTAAGAGCTTGGATATCAATTCTCCAAAATGCATTGGGTAGGGAAGTGAAATCACACAATCTGTTGACCTTGATGAAAACGATGGAAGGAACATCATATGACCTTTGACCCTGAAACTCCGGAAAGTGATGTCATATGGTCTTACCCTATGTGTATTTAACCACTGAAGTTCCACAATAACTGCATAACTAATAGAGCAACACAACACAGACAAGTGTCCATTTTAGATACCACCTATATTAGGGTGCAAACCTGATATGACAGGGTAATCTTTGCGCATTTCACATCATTATTCATGGAAATACTGAATGCAACATTTGTAAAAGAACACACACCACAGTTCTAATTATTGCAAGAGTTTTCTTATTTTTAGATGTCTTGCATGAGTTAATCAAGGGTCAAAGGAGGCTGTCCAAAAATAATGGTGACATAGAGTCACAGATAAGGTGAAGTGCTAAAGTGAGTGGTAGTGACAGGTGACAAACTTACTGTACAGTGACACAATAACATGTAAAAACATAAATTGACATCAGTCCATAATTTGAAACCATTGGTCTCAACAAACACGATTATTCTTTTTTCTGTTGAAACTTAGTATGGGCAGACTGGTAGTACAACGTCGACGTTTCGACCCTAGCAAGTGGTGCAGATTTTTGGCAACCATATCAGGTCTTCATCAGGACAAAGAAAATAGGTCAACCTGATGATTTTGAAGGTATAAAGGCTTCTTCCGTAGCCTGTGCGTGCGGGGTGTCAGCCGACACCCTCCCAATAATTTCTCAGTTGGGGGTATCTTTGGCAATGTATGCAGATTTCTTCACCAGCCGGTGGAGAAATGGGGGGGAAAAAGTGCCGCACTAGCGATCACTCGAGAGATGAACAGCAAGCGTCTGTCTCTTTCTCAGTTTGGCGAATGATGGCCATCACAGTACAGAAAGATCGTCACCACCACTCACTTTAGCACTTCACCTTATCTGTGATTCTATGTCACCATTATTTTTGGACAGCCTCCTTTTACCCTTGATTAACTCATGCAAGACATCTAAAAATAAGAAAACTCTTGCAATAATCAAAACTGTGGTGTTCTTTTACAAATGTTGCAATCAGTATTTCCATGAATAATGATGTGAAATGTGCAAAGATTATCAAATAGATTTAAGTATAACAAAAAATTGTCCTATGTTCCGACAGAACCACTGTTTTTGTCTAAAGTTTAGAACGCAGGTTCTGAGGGTCACTGGGTCACCCCATTAGAAGTAATGGCTGATATGACAGGGGGCATTATTCATTTATCTTTGCATTACACTAAAAATGATGTGTTTGTCTAAAGAAGATATAGTGCGCAAAACATCAGGAACTCAAATTATTTATACCACACACTGTCATGATTTAACAGTTCCTCTATACCGCAACAAGGAATGTATTGATAAACTATACGGAGAGGGAAAACAAGAGACACCAAAAAATAGTAGTTATGTCCACATGTACCAATTGTTGTAGGCCACACATTGAATAGGAATTCTGTTATTGCCTTATATTATTCCTTAGTGTGAATACGTTTTGATCCATAATCATTAGCAGGGCTGTCATTCAAAGCATAGGAGTGAAGGTTTTATACAAACATAATTTTTCATGTATTCACAATAATGATGCATGGCAAGAACATGTTTATAAGTGTGTTTTTTAGTTCAGTTTTTATTTACTAGTGAACATTGCATTGCTGTATTTATTTATTTCACAAAAACCTAAAGCGCATGGCCTCATCCCCATCGGAAGCTGCAGAAATTAAACAGATACTGTTTATCTGCTTTCTTGCACTAGAAGTTGGTGATCTTTGAAAGTGGTGTGGCGTAATACTTGTCCTGAATTGCAGCAAGTAAGCATACTGAGTGAGCTTATGCTCTTCTAGTGAGGGCTAGGTGCAAGGAGGAGGTTCTCTCCCTGAGTATTTTTTTTAACATATGGAATCAAACAGAGTATTTTAAGGAACAATGTTCTCATGCATTTCCTAAAGAACTATAGGCTCTGAAAAGGTATTCATTAGATATTCACGCCCTTTCATGGTGTGGCAAGCTAATAAAAGCTGATGGTCCCTGGGATTTACCCTAGGTTTTATCAGATTGTGCCCCCAGTGCGCTCATGTATCAAAAAATACCTTCATTGAATCATCATTTTGTCATGGGTGCCCCCCATATGCCATGGGTGCCCTATTAGGCCAACACTTAAATTCTATACGCTGCTGCAAGAACTTTGCTGGTAGTGTTATACATATGTGACCCATATATATATATATATATATATATATATATATATATATATATATATATATATAATACCTGTTATGTCAGGGCCTGCGTTTTGTCATAGTTGTACACCTCCCATATGTTATGATTTTCCTCCCATAGGCCAAGAATTACCTCCATTATGGCAGTATCATCTTTTCACCACAGGTGCCTTCTATGCCCAGAATTCCATCGGGTTTTCCAGCGCCAACATCTTTTCATGGGAGTCCCCTATGCCAATTTTTACCTCTAGCATGTCAGTGTCAGTATGTTGTCACAGATGCCTGTCATGCTAAGGTCACCTCCAGTATGCCTGTGCCAGCATTTTGCCCTGAGTGCCTCTATAAGCCAAGAATTACCTACATAACACCTGGGCAACTGGAAGATTCACAAGCAACCCCACATCCACACTCACGTCAACTTACATTCACCTGCTCACACACATTGCCACTCATTGCCACTCACTCACTCTCACTGATTCAGTCTTGCTCTCACTTATTGATTCTCACTTACTCTATGCACTCACTCTTACTGTCACTCACTCATTCTTACTCATTTGCATTCATGCTCCTACACTCTTACTAACACTCAACCTTCCTCACTCACTCACACCTGCAAGTACTCTTACACTCACACACTCATTCTCACCTAGTCTTTCATTCAGGGCAAATGGCAACTTCGAAAGCAACCAAAATGAAGTTACACAACATAGAGGCGGGAGAACAGGATATCCGCCATTTTTTTTTTACCATTGTGTCTTCGCACCAGTTTTCCTAAGGCTAAGAGCAAAAGCCTTCATAATAATGCTACCAGTAGCTGGCTGTGGAATCCAATTAGACTTAATAGTAATGTGCGTCAAGACACGTCTTCTTTTGAGGCTCCCAGAATGGCGCTCTCGTCTGATATTTACATTTTACGTTAAGAAACAAATAAATATCGGCTCTGTATTTTGCAATGGGGAAAAGCATTTCTTTATCCCAATGAGCTTTAGGTTTGCAAAACCGAATTTGGAAGGATGAACGTCTAAGCCCACTACGCACTCAAAATCGCTGAGCTTCAATAATGAACATTCTGCTTATGTCGCAACGACACCACAAAGGCTGAGCTCAGATAACGTTTTTTTACAAGCCTGCTGTTTGTTGCACACAATCAGCTACAAATGATAGACAGGTAGAAGTACATTATTATGGTAATTATATGCAGTGGCAGACAGTTGTCGTTCATGACTCAAAATAAATATGCATAATTAATTATTTTCTTGTACAGCTAAAAAGGGGGGCTAGCTTTGTAATTGTAATTCTTAAAGTGTACTGAAAGTTTGCAGCACGCCAGTCCCTGATAGTTCAGCACAGGGCAAACCTGTCATTTCATAAGTCACTTTTTTATTTTTATTAATTCAAATCAGTCAAAGCAGAAATATTTTGGGTTTTATATATTAGTATTTTATTCCTGAAGTAAGGAAGCTAATGTATGTTTTTTATCGTCATTTTATTCTTCCGGGAAATCCATTGAGATTTAAGACCCTTATTTCAACCCTCGATGAATGGTTTTAAGATGTTAAATAGTCTCTCTATATTTTCTTTCATATTAATTATTTGCTTTCTGTTTTCCTTCCCTCTGGTAACCGCATTCAATGCATGAGTCACAAGGGTATAGCGAGTTACGTATGGTTGCAAAGACATTTGGAGCATGCAAGGAGAATTTGAAATGCGCAAGAGTCACAAACCTCTCAATGAGAGCCCAGCACTAAGCTATTATAGCATTAATCAACCAACCCTTTTGCAAAAAATGTAAAGTCATTTGTGATCATTTTAACTGTGTTGTAAGTATGACATTCTCTACTAGAATAATATTTAGCCGTTAGTACATTTCAATTAGAATTTATATAACATTGCTAAATTTCGATGAATATTTAGAGAATATGCATAATATTTCACTACCCTAAACTAGATACAAGGAGGTTCCCAAGTTGTAAAGACAGCCTGAAAAGTTGCAATGGCTGGACTGGTTAGATGCACGTATACACTGGCTTACATAACGAGAAATGTAGGAGAAGCAGCAAGAGGATATTAAGGGTGATGCTATCATGAGAGACAGAGCACGAGGTGTATATTGGAAAAACAGATATACTCTCGATGTACAGTATGAGCTGCTCACAAGCTTTAGCCAATGGTGGACCATGAAACTAGGAAGTGTCAGGCACTGTTGACCAGTGGCGCCTTAACGCTAGGGCTCGCCGGGCCGTTGCCTGGGAGCCCCACAAGCATAGGGGTCCCATGCAGACCAGAATTTAACACTAAATTTCAGTTAAACATTTTTATTCCTGTGAGCGGTGGTGTAAGCAGGGCCCAGGGCACTGCTTTGCCATGGGGCCTATCATGCTTTTATACACTCGTATCTCCTATCCCCTGGGACCTGCTGCAGATGTTATTACAACACATGCCATTACAACGTAAGTATGGGTAAGTATTTATTTTTATTTTAATTAATGGGAATGTAATAGTAGTGTAAATGTTGGATAGTGTAGGGGTTACAAATTCTCTTCTAACTCCAGGGGGGTGTAATAGAAGGGTAAAGTGTTGGATAGTGTAGGGGTTAAAATGAAATTAAATACTTACCCATACTTACGTTGTAATGGCATACGTTGTAATAGCAGCTGCGTTGTAATGGCATGCGTTGTAATGGATCCTGCATTGTAAAAGTTTAGTTGTAATGGTAGTGCGTTGTGAAAGTTGCATTGTAATGGCTGTTTCCCAGACCTCCTGAGAGAGAGGCTGTTCTTGTTGGGCCATGCTATTCCTTATGTTGCATCGTTTGATGTAAATAAAGAATCAGTTTGGAAGTTCTTGTACACAGCCTGGTTCCTGTGGATGAAGGCACAGTCAAATAGTACATTTTCACCTTCCAATTAAGTATTCTATAGACATTTTATTGTATCAGCTTTTAGAGTGCTGCATATATTTTCCTACCTTTTGGAATGAACTTTATGAACTCTTGTGTGTCTCGCAGAAGAGGTTCTCCAAACTCAATGACACATCATCAAACAAGGGGACATCCTGAAATCACTGTTGCACAGGTGGAGGAGATGTTGCTTTTATTTACAATAATGCTATTACCCTTTTCCCTCTGCTACTTCATGATGAATCTTTAACATAGTGTTTGCTGGTCAACTTGAAGATTTCTCTTAATGCTAGTTATTCTTGATTGCTTTATTATCACCCTGTTGTCAAGAATATTTCAACTTTTAACACCTTCCTTGATCTGATAGATCTTAAAATTCCGACTCTCCTTCCTTCATTTTAAGAGATCTAATTTTTTTGACTAGATCCAGCTGAAGATAGCCTTGCTTCTGAGCTGTCATCACATCATGAACGAATTTGGGTTCCAGCAACTGGTGACATCCTGCAACCATACATGACAGAGGCCATCTTCTGAAAAATATAGACATCCCCATACTTAATATGTATCCCTGTAACTGACCTGATCATCTTTGGATTGATTTTCAGCTGTGTACACCTTCTTTGTCTTGCCTTAAAATCCTGTCATATACATTTGACTAAATGCTCCAAGAACAGCCTAGCTGAAACAGAAATTAGCATCTTAGGAAACGCAGTTGGCTAGCTTCTCAGGTACTTGGGAGTATGAGTTTGGGTTGTTTTCTACCTCTATGGCTTCAATCTTATCAGCCTCTAGCATGCCACATAGACCTCAGGTGCAACCTCATGTAGCTTCATGGATCAACACTGAGCTTAAAAAAAATGAAAGCTGATAAATGACAGAAAATCAGTCAATCAATTATTCAGGGGTTTGTAAAGGGCAGCAACCCTCCTGCGAGGGTCTCGAGACGCTATGGGGCAGGGGACTGGCTCCGTTGAGTGCTGGGGTCATCCAAAGAGCCAGGTCTTGAGGTCCTTCCTGAACTGGAGCAGTGTAGGGACTTGCCGGAGGTGTAGGGGGAGGTCGTTCCAGACCTTGGCTGTGAGGTAGGGAGGGACTTTCCTCCTTTTCTGGTCTTGTAGATGCATGGGATGGTGGCCAGAGAGAAGTCAGCTGATCAGAGGTGTCTCTTGGGTGTGTGGAAAGAGAGGATGTTGTTTAGGTATGATGGTCCGATGTTGTGGAGGGCCTTGTATGCATGAGTGAGGAGCTTGAAGGTTATTCTTTTTTCGATGGGGAGCCAGTGGAGATCGCAAAGGTGTTGGGTGATGTGGTTGTGATGGGGGATGTCTAGGATCCGTCTGGCTGCGGGGTTCTGGACAGTCTGGAGTTTGCAGAGTAGTTTCTTGTTGATTCCAATGTAGAGGGCATTGCTATAGTCCAGTCTGCTACTAATGAGGGCATGTGTGACCATTTTTCTGGATTCTGACAGGATCCATCGGAACGTTTTCTGAGTATGCGGAAGGTGTGGAAGCAGGCTGAGGATACAGTGTTGTTCTGGTGGTTCATTGTGAGCCATGAGTCAAGTATGATGCTGAGGTTTTGTGCGTGGTCTGTCGGGGTGGGGGTTACTGAGGACAGGGGGGACCAGGTGTCATCCAATGCCAAGAGGGTGGAGCCAAGGATGAGTACTTCTGTTTTCTTAAAGTTTCAGGCAGCTCTTCTTCATCCTGGTTGCGAAGGTTTTCATCACTTCTTGGAAGTTGTACCTTATGATGTTGGGTTTTTTGGTGAGAGAGAGGATGAGCTGGGTGTCGTCGGCGTAGGAGACGATGTTGAGCCTGTGGTTTCCCACGATGATTGCGAGGGGGCCATGTAAATATTGACGAGGGTGGGGCTGAGGGAGGATCCCTGGGGCACTCCACATCTGGTCTCTGTTGGTTCCAAGAGGTAGGGCTGGAGTCTGACTCGCTGAGTTCTGCCTGTGAGATATCAGCATACCCATTCAAGGGCCTTTCCGTGGATACCGGCATCGTGGAGTCTGTTGACCAGTATGCGGTGGGAGACCGTGTCAAAATTAGCTGAGAGGTCCAGCAGGATGAGGGCTGCCATTTGGCCCTAGTTGAGAAGGGAGTAGATGTCGCCGGTGGCAGTGAGTAGGGCTGTCTCGTGCTGTGATTGCTGGACAATATGGATTGGGAGATCTCGAGGATGTTGCTGGCTTCGGTGAAGTTTGCTAGATGCATGTAGTCTGCCTTTTCGATGACCTTGGCTGCGAATGGAAGCAGGGAAATGGGCCTGAATTTCTTGAGTCTGTCGGTCCATGGAGGGTTTCTTCAGGAGGGAGTGGACTTTGGCGTGTTTCCAGTCATCGGGGAATGTGGCGGTTTTGAGGGAGCAGTGGATCGTCCAGCATACTACGGGTGCATTGGCCGTGTCGGCTCTGTGGAAGATGTGTGGTGGACAGGGGTCTGAGGGTGCACCAGAGTGGATGCTCTTCATGGTCTTTAGGGTGTCTTCTGTCATGGGCGGGGTCCAGGTGAGCAGGGTCTTTTGGGTGGCGTCGCTGGGGGTGGGATCAGGAGCGGTGTGGAGGTCTTGGTTGTCAAAATTGTCATAGATCATCTTAATCTTGAGGTGAAAAAAAGTGCTGGGTGTGTTGCAGAGGTCTTGGGAGGGAGGGACGTTTGTTGTTTTCTGTTGGGTTTGGCAAATTCCTTGATAATACAGTAGAGTTCTTTCGAGTTGTGGGCATTGGTGAGGATTCTGTCTTGGAGGAATTTCTTCTTAGTGCATTTGATGAGTTGGTGGTGTGCTGTGGTGGCTGCTATGTAGGCGGTGCGTGTTTCTGGGGTTCTGTTGTTCCTCCATGTCTTTTTGAGTCGTCTGCAAGAGCACTTGGAGTCTTGGAGTGCAGGGGTGAGTCAGCCTGCTTTCTTGATGTGTCGTCCTGTGGCTTTCTTGAGGGGGGCGAGTGTGTTGGCGCAGATCGTGATCCAGCGGTGGAGGTTGCATGCTGCATTGTTAGCGTCTGGCATTGTTGGTGGTATGCTGATGAGGGTGGAGGTGAGCTGGTCTTCGGTGACTTTGTTCCAGCTTCTGCAGGGAAGGCAGTGGGCGTGCTTGTGTACTGTGTGTTTTTTGAAGGAGAAGTGGATTCAGTGGTGATCTGTCAAGAGGAATTCCATGGTGTGGCTGTAGGAGATGCTGTTTAATTCTGTGAAGACGGGGTCGAGTGTGTGTCCTGCTGTGTGCTTGGGGGTGGTGCCCAGTTGCTTCAGTCCTCTGTTGGTGAGGTTCTCTAGGAGGGTGGTGGTGTTGGGGTCATCGTGGTTGTCCAGGAGGAAATTTAGGTCTTCGAGTAAGATGTAGTCAGTGGAAGGCAAGAGGGTGGGGTGCGATGAGGTCAGCGATGGTGTCGGTGAAAGAAGCGCGGGGGGCGGGCGGCCTGCAGATGAGGGTTCCGGGGAGAGTCATTTTCGGATTGGTCTGGATCTGGAAGTGAAGGTACTCCAGGAGGGTCGTAGTGTCATTGGGGCCGGTGGTTGTCATGCGGAGGGTGCTTTTCTGGACGATGGCGATGCCTCCTCCTGGGCGGGTGGGGCAGTCTTCCCGCAGAATCTTGTATCCATTGGGAATGGCGGTGGTGATGTCAGGTGTGGAGTTGGCATTGGTCTAAGTTTCTGTGAGGAAGGCGAAGTCTGGCGCGTGGGTGTTGAGGAGGTCCCAGATTTCTATGGTGTGCTTGTGTAGGTAGGGCACGTTGAAGAGGATGCAGTTGAGTGGTTAGTGAGCAGTGGTGTCTGGTAGACTGGGTGCTGCTGCTGGGGTCCAGAGGTGGGTCAAAGTGCAGCGGCATTGTCGACAGGAGATCGGGCCTTGGGTGTTGCTCGGTGTCGAAAGCTGGCAGTTGTTGCTGTGTCCAGGGTTGAGAGCATGGAGGGTGCAGGAGTCGTAGCAGAGGCGGGTCGGAGGACCAGGGTCCCTGGTGCTGGTAGCGGTTAGGTTGTAGACAGGCTTGGCGTTGGCACGCAGTGGCTGCCATTAAAACAGTGGGAGGGCGATCAGCTGGGTGGCAGGAGTGGGAAGGACACACTGGAGGGGTGCATGGGCAGCAGCGGCGTGGAGCAAGAAGAGAGCAGAGAGAGGAGAGAGAAAACAGGAAATAAGAGAAAATGCGCAGAGAGAGAAAAGAGGGCATAGAAAAGCTAAGAGAGGCAGAACAGCAGAAGAGCGGAGTGCTCTCCCACTGGACAACCAGGGATGAGGGGCAGGCAGGAGCCTGCGGGTGGAGGAGGGCCTCCAACACCTAGCGGTGGTCTGCAAATGGAGAGGTCAAGGGGCTCAGGGGGCAGCACTTAATGGTGGAGCTGCTCGGAAGAAGAGCAGTCACACTGACCAGGTCAGTGGTCTAGCTCAGACAACCATTTGCCCAATTAAACCCTAGTTAAGGTGGCTTTCTAGGCATACCTGTTCTAGATGACTTGACGCTGGATGACCCCTAGGTAGTGTGTGCACTATGATCAATTGGTAATTGTTGGTCATTATTACTGGTGTATGGTATAGCTTCATTACAAATCCAGTGTTGGACAGTGCACACTTACCTCTGTGCCATGGTGCGAACGAGTGCGTGACATTATGGCAATCTTGTTTGAGTACCTGCATGGTGAGGACACCAGCAGCAGGCCACTGTTAGTAGATATGTCTCTGTGCTGTTCTTCCTCCTGTGCCAACGCGAAATTGCAAAGGTGAATGCTGTGCTATGTTCCGTGAAAAATTTGTACATCTGAGCATTCATGTAGTATTTTATTGTAGTTTATTAAAAGGTTTGCACCTTTAAGGTTTGACACTCTGTTCTCCGACTTAATTACCAATTAACAATTCCCACCGACTTGCTGTATTCTTGAGAACGTGTTTAAGAAAAACAAGGGAACCCAAAAGGTATGCCGTAGGGACCTTGGGCAGTATCATATTACGAAAAACAGTGGTCCCTATTCGTGGACAAAATGGTATACTGGGCCGATAATCAAAACACCTGATAAGTGTTATGTCTTTTGTCCGGCAGGACAAGGAATTTATTTTAACAATTTACTTCCAGTACCTGCATGGTGAGGTCACCAGCAGCAGGCCACTGTTAGTAGATATGTCTCTGCGCTGTTCTTCCTCCTGTTCCAGAATGCCAGAACTCCTGACCCGCTGCAGCGCCACCGACTTCTGCATATTGAGCTATTACGCTCTGTTCCCGATCCAGACGACTTATTACGCTGGGCGCGGCTTTATCGATTTCTCCATTGTACACGCTGATCTGCTGCAAGATCCGCCGACTTGCCTGGTTCTATGCGCTAATGCGTCAAAAGGCAGAGTGATATTTTAAGACAACAATGATTATAATTTTGTCCTGATGATGATACCCCTCATTTTACTTAGGCATCGAAACGTCGTCGACCAAAAAACCCCCGTATGCAATATGACATTTAAAATATTGGGAAATGCAATGGTGTGGTTATAACAATCTTTGTCTGTAACACTGACTACAAGTACACAGACATATTTGTGCTTTGCTCCTTTTACCATTCTGTTTGTTGTTTTGCCTTGAATGTTGTGGGTCACGGCTGTGCCCACTTGTTATTAATGTGTTCATTCTGTTTTATCAAGTAAATTGTTAAAATAAATTACTTGTCCGGCAGGACAAAAGACATATCACTTATCAGGTGTTTTGATTATCGGCTCAGTATACCATTTTGTCCACGAATAGGGACCACTGTTTTTCGTAGTATTCTTGAGAACGGCATTTTAGCTGCTAGCTGCGGACAAGAAATGTGCTTACTGTGTTCAGCTGCTACTTGCATTCACCTCAGCAGTGTGCGCCCCTGCTACTCATCCCTTCTGACATGTGCACAGTGGAAATCAGTGTTCAGTGTGTGAACAAGATATTGCTCCGTAGTAGGGCTTTAAGTGGGATGAAAAAACTGGGTGGGGTTCTCCCGAAAGGCCATGGCCTATGTAATTAATGGCGTGGCTTACAAATACATAGGGTAAAAATCTGTGCTTAGCATAGTGGGCCGCCAGACTTTTATTTTGCTGTTTCTGTCATTGCATCCAGATATATGATACAACAAGTAATATCATACCTACAACAAGTCAGGGCTATTGGCTCTGTCAATGGTTGTTAGTTGCATAAGATAAATAAGCAACAACTATGGCGTGTATATAATGTTGAAAAAGCTTCCACATAAAGCCCTGGTGACACCAGAACAATGTTGCTGCTTCTGAGTTTCAAAAAGAGAAGGGAAACCCAGAGATAAAATTAGTCTCTTTGAAGGATTGCCCTTCCCCTACAACGCTCACCTGGCATGACGCATGCCGTAACTTCTCCACTGTGAGAATTGAGCAGTGTGAGCACGTGCACATCATGTGCCTGCTGTCTCTTCAGTCTGGAAAAAAGTGGACCGCCTGTGCCAAGGCACAAAACAGAGCCCGATAGGGATCCGTTTTGAAGCCCCCTTTAGAAAGCTGATGGTGCTCAGCACTGGTGAGACCCGGCCCACTTAAAGCTCTGCTCAGTAGCAAATTCCGGCTTAAGACCTTGAATCTGGAGATAAAGAGATGGATGCAAAGTCCCATGATGTCTCCTTCATGCATTTAATCCTCGGAATATACCTTTTATGTGATGTCATATTGTATGATTCAATGGATGCCGCATGGCTAAATCCCTTTAATTCTGATCCTTGAGGAGCACAACACTCAGAAAAAATGCACTGGCATCAATGGGAATTTATTCCATTATATTATTCAACTAGTGAATTATGTAAACTATGTTTTTACTTGGGTGCTTGCTGGGTCACCGACTACTGCGTGGGTTTTCCGCAATGTCCGAGAAGCATTGAAACTACAGTTCCCAGCTCCAGGTTGTGTATCCCCCTGTTCCACCTGCTCACCTGCATATCATTAGAAGTGACATAGACCAATGAAATGGCGGTAGCAAGCCACACCTATTCACGTACAGCTGGGTGACTGGACGGCTGGAAGAGCCGCCTGTTGGGAGGAGTATGAAAGACCGAGAAACAGTTAAAAGATCCATGTTCAATAGAAGCCGAGTGAGAGAGGTGTCAGCAAGGTTTAAGGGTGAGGAGCTATTACACGCTACAAGTTGGGGTCTACTAGACTGGGATTAAAGTGAGAGGCCCCTCTAAAATCTGCTAAAAAGTCAAGGACAACCGGTCCAAATGATTACAAGGGAGGAAAACTCACATTCAGACCCAGGAGCTTGTGACAGCAATAGGAGAAGTATCTTTAAAGTACAGCCTACATATGGGATTGCCTGTGTTTGGAATACAGGCACCAAAAGGTATGCAGGGTGAAGGGAAAGTTCAGGAGGCTGTTTCAATGTCGCTCTAACATTTATTTATTTATTTATTTTATTTACAAGCTTATATAGCGCTTGAATCGACTCCAGCTGGAGTATCTCTGCGCTTTTGGGCCAGTTTAACAAATACAGATGAGAATACTGATATGGATTAAATCTCATTTTTAAATAAAACAGTTTTAAGGAGTTTTCTAAATTGTAAATGAGAGGTACAGAGTCTGAGAGTTAGGGGAAGTTGATTCCATAGTTTTGGTCCTGCTACGGACAGTGCTCTGCCTCCGTGTCTGATTTTTTTGACACGAGGTACCACCAGTAGATGACTTGTGCTGGATCTGAGTGGCCTGGACGGGATGTAGGGGATGAATTTCTGTTGCAGATAGGTAGGACCTTGGGCATTTATGCTTTTATGTATTATACAACAAATTTTAAATTTTATTCTTTGTCGTATGGAGAGCCAATGAAGTTGATGTAGGAGAGGTTTGGATGCTGTTCTTGGAGGGGCATTCAGGACTAGGCGCGCCGCTGTGTTCTGGACTACCTGAAGTCTGGCTAATACTCCCTCGTTGGCAGATAGGAGCAGGCCATTACAGTAGTCGATACGACTCAGAACAAGGGTTTGCACTAATGTCTTCCTAAACGTGTCTGGCAACAAAGGAAAAATTTTTCGCAACATGCTGATGACATGAAAGCATGAACCTGCGACAAGGTTGGTATGTTGCTTTAAAGACAGTTCCTGATCGAGGCGGATCCCCAGGTTTTTCACGACCAGTTTGGGTTCTGGGACCACACCAAGATCAGAAGGCCACCAGTCCGGAGCCCATAGAAGTTTGGCTTCGCCAAATAGCATAACTTCTGTTTTGCTAACGTTGCACTGTAGAAAGTTAGTGGACATCCACTGTGCAACGGCCTTCATACCAGCAGAGAAGGAGTTCTTTATCTCAGCGGTGAGAGTTTCAAAAGGGAAGAGGAGCTGCGTATCATCCGCGTAAGATACGGGGATGAAACCAAATTTTCGCATCACTCTTGCCAGGGGTGCCACATAGATGTTAAAAAGTGTTGGGCTCAAACATGAGCCCTGTGGCACCCCTTTAGAAATCTCCACCTCTGCTGACCGATGGGCACCCATGGTGACAGTCTGGGTGCGCTCGGTTAAAAAACTCCTTATCCAATCAAGGGCTCTGTTCTTAACTCCTACGTTCGACAACCGGTCAATAAGGATGTTGTGTGACACGGTGTCGAACGCTGCCGACAGATCTAATAACACTAGAATCACGGAGTAGCCTTTGTCTTGAAACATATGTAAATCATCGGAGACAGACAAGAGGGCAGATTCCGTGCTGTGTTTCGGCCTAAACCCAGATTGGGAATAGTCTAGGCCGCCAGTGTCTTCAACATAGTGGGAAAGATGTTGATTTACATATTTTTCCGTCAGCTTACCCAAAAATGGGAGCAGAGAGATGGGCCTAAGATTTGTTAATTCAGTCCAAGGAATGGCGGTATTCTTTCTAATAGGCCTAACTAACGCTTGTTTCCATTTTCTTGGGACAGAGCCTGTTCTAAGTGAGAGATTGATGAGTTTTTCCATTGTGGGGCATAGTACCTCCAGCAAAGAGGGCATAAGTCTGGCAGGAATTATATCATTGGGACTACCACTTTTGATTTGCATGGTGAGTGCTGACAACTCCTTTGGGGTAATGGGGGGAAAATATCCAAAGTGTGATCATTATGGTTACTCTCAATTTCGTATGAGGCAAGACCTTCTTCGCAGGTCATGGTTTTATTAGAGTGCATGATTTTTTTATAGATCAGGTCTATCTTGTTAGAAAAGAATTGGGATATCTCATCACAAAGCTTTTGTGATGAAATGTCCGGACTTTCGCTAGCTGTCGGTTTAACGAAAGATTGAAGTATTTGGTACAAAACCCTGGGGGAATTATCTGCCTCTGAAATAAGAGATGTTATGTGGGTTTTCCTTGCAGTACGAATAGCTTTGTGGTATGTACTTAGTGACTCCCAGTAAATGCTTCTATCAATATCTGAATGAGAGCGCCTCCATTTTTTCTCTAACTTCCTAGCTGTTAGTTTTAATGCTCTAAGGTTCTCAGAGAACCACACTTCCTGTTTTTTTGCTGACCGTGGTTTGAATGTTTTCATAGGGGCTATAGCATCTATAGCAGCTATTGAAGCTTTTTCAAATTTATCAAGAACATTTTCTATCTGGTCCACCATGGTAAAAGATGGTTCAATAAATTTATCCAAAAAGGCAATTTTGTTGACTTTATGCCATTGTCTTCGTTCACTGGGAAGAGACATCGGTCCATGAGAGATAGATTTTGGGTGGGGGGTATGGAACTCAATAATAAAGTGGTCGGTCCAGCTGACTTGGGTAGGTGGGGAACAAATAACAGAAGAAAAATTGGCTAAAATAAGATCTAGGGTATGGCCGGCTTGGTGTGTTGGGCCCACATTACATTGTTTTAGTCCTAATAGGAGAAGGTCATTAAGAATGGATTGTGCTTCTGTGCAATCTTTCAGCTCACTATGTATATTGAAATCTCCAATTAGAAGGAAATCTCTGTCATTACAGACATAAGGTGCAAGAGTCTCGAGTAGAATATTCGAGAAGTTGGTAGTGGGTCCAGGAGGGCGATATAGTAGAGCACCCATTCTTATGTGTTTAGGGGATAGAGCGATTTTAAAGATCAGTAATTCAATATCAGGCGTACTTAGTTCAGTTACTGTAGAACAATTGATTTCTTGTTTATGAATGATCGCAATCCCTCCCCCGGTTTTAATGGGGCGATCTAATCGAATGATTTTATATCCAGTAGGAATAGCCAGAGCGATAGCAGGAGTTGAATGGGGTTTGAGCCAAGTTTCAGTACAGAAACATAATTAGCATTGGCGAGAATTTGAGCTATTAGCATTGCAAATTACAATGCCTTTTATTTGTTTTACAAACCAAAAGATAAATAAAAGAAACCAAAACATAAATAAAAGATATTGTCATTTACAATACCAAACGCTCAAACTCATGTAAATGCGAGACCTATTGCATTGCAAATACTTCTTTAACATATGACCCTTATAACAACTATGAGTGGGTTTCTAAGCCTGTGTGTTGCAGGCTCAGGGTGTTTGTCTGGACTCAGCCTTCAAGTCCATGAACAGTCAGGCTGTAACTGACCTTTTCAGCTTCTCTTTCGCATCTTAAGATAGACAGTGCCACAAACTGCCTGGATGGATTATTGCTTTTTAGATTTTCAATTTGTTTTATAGCTACTTATCACCATTAACCAGATGTTCCACCAGTGCTGCAGAGGATCTGTGTGTAGTTCAAACTTTTAACATGACTTTAGGAAATATTATTTCGATGCCCCTTCGATGGCTGACAACAGTTTTCAAATTCGAAGAAAAATAAACAGCCCAAAAAAGGCTGTTTTTTTATCCCTTACTAAAGCCATAAAGCTCTTGCTTGTTCGCTGAGCAAACATTTGTAATTGGTTAAAAAAAATCACATGATGCCTGCTTCAATCTTTACTGTGAAGCAAAAGTGTGCAAAAAAGACATCCCTCTCTCCCACACATTTCAGTCCCTGTTCGTGAAAAAATAGGCAGAAACATTTGCAAATGCTAATGGCTGAATTGTAATGAAAAATATAAAATTACATAACGTTGCAAAGTGTTACAGGGCAACGCGCGCCTGCCTCTCCAAATGAATCACTTCCATTAACTGCAGTTCTCTCTGCCGGGTGCCGGCTGAAATCACACCCTGCCTCCACTGTACCCTGTTGTTTGAAAGAGTCCTAGAGTAAAACCCCAGTGCTATCAGCATGAATCTCCTGTTAGGTAATGCGAGAATCAGCAGAAAGTCGGCGTAAACAGGTACTGGCGTCAAAAAATTGTAAAACATAATAAAAGGATTTGAAATACCTCTTCTCCCATTGAAATGTGGCAGCTGCCTTCCCTGCGTCAGGGCGTCCAGCACTAGCTGCAACTAGTACAGCGTTTGTGTATAGCCACGCCGCGCTCTGAGCAGCACCGGCACACAATGGAGAAAGGAGGGGCCAGAGGGAGGGAGGGAGGGAGGGAACAAATAAGAATCCGTGTCTACACGAAAGTGAAAGCGCGCCATGCGCGCGTCATGCTATAACGACGGGAGCTGTACACATGCACATTGCCTGTCTAACTATGAGGACGGAGGAGAGAAGGAGGGAAAGTGAAAACGCGCCATGCGCGAGCTGTGTTCAAATGCCAGCCTTACGCTGGGACAGGAGATGTGCATGCGTACGGAGTGCACATCTCCTGTCCGTACGCGTGCACATCTGTCCCCCTTTGGCAGAGAAACCGACGACAATAGGTTTCGCCAAGGCTTGTAGTTCATGCGCTGCGTCACTAGGCGAGACCTAAAAACTACAGCATGAGCTCTGTCAAGGCAAGAGACAATAAAAGGGACAATAAATTACTATTTCAGGAGTTGTACAAATTCCCCAGAACCAGTACGCCTCCCCAAAGATCACCTCTCAGCAGTTCCAACTCTGTGCTATAACACACGCGGAGAGGCTTAGAGTGGCTCAGCAGGAGGAAGGGTAAATGGATAAAATACCCCTGAGAAGAACATCTAAAAGGAAGGAAATGACAAAATAAATATCATTCAAATGTTTTCTAATCCAATAAATATAATTCGAACACCATAGATTCATGATAGTACTCGATAATATTATTGCTCAACTCTTCCTATGGAACGAAAAGGAACTGGATATAATAGCTGAAAATAAATATGATTAACAATACTTTCAAATTGATAAGGTATAACGTCACAATAACACTAAACTTGAGTTTTCTCAATACTCACAACAAATATTACGAATTATGGGGCTCATTATGATCGCGGACGGACTTGAGTCCGTCCGTGACCATCGAGGAGGAGGGAACCTCCGCATGGCCTGCGGAGTTCCCTCCTCTCCAATTAGGATGTGACCGCCACCCTGGCATGCATTGCATTTGTATGCAGAAAGCGGCAGGAACAAATGCAGGGGGGTACCATAGGTACCCCCCATGTGCACCCCCCACCCCCCTTCACCCAGGGGGCCCGCAACGGGCCCCCGCAGTGAGGCTCCGTATGCTTTTCCACGGCAAAAGCATTCGTTTTGGGCATCTTAATATGGCTGGCGGTGTCTGAGAGACACCGCCACTATATTAGGGCATTGTAGGGCTTTTCCGCCGCGGTTGTAAGCCAACCGTGGCGGAAAAGCTGCGGACGTAAACCTGGACCCACCAGCCATCCTTATGTGGCGGTGGGTCTTTGGTGGGTCCGCTGCGGTTTTTCCGTATCCTCCGGGCCGGTATCCTAATCTGCCCCTATGTGTCTTTTAAAGTATGTTGAGGGTTGTGAATGTAGGGATAGGAAAATGCAGACGATTTTGCAGTTTTTGTGAGGTGTTTGTTCGTGAGAAATCGGGTGACATGAAGGGGTGATGATGTTCAGAGTTGGTTTTGGAGTGGGATTAGGGGAAGCGAGGAGGAAGTGAAAACAATAGCTGGATGAGTCGGGATGTTAGTGAAGACTAAGGAAGAGTGCAGTGAGGAGTGTGGGGTGACGATTGGATTATAAATGAAGGTGGTAGGAGCGGCAGTGAACAATGAATGTTATACGAGGATGATATGATGGAGAAGTAAAGCGGGTTAAAGTGGAAGTAACGTGAACTGTTTGTTTGGAATAGAGCTTGAGTTCGAGAACAGGGAAGTTGTGAGCGTGGTGCTTGGAAGGGCGTGAGAAAATGAGATGTACATGGAGGGAAGGAGAGGTATGCAATTAGTTTACATGTGATGTTGGGGGAAGACATGAGGGGGTCTCATTTAAATATGCAGACACTAATATTGAAGTATATGATTATTTATATAATTGTGATGAAGTTTGTGTATTAATTTGTATCTCATGGCCGGTATAGATTATTATGTGCGTATTTTTATGGACAATGTATTAATAGTGCATGTTTTATTGTTGTTTGTAGTTATCCCTGAAGAAGGGCTCCCGAAATGCATTGGGTTTTAATAAACACTGCTTTGGACGAATCATGCTTTGGTCGTGTTCTTAACAGAAGTCCGGATCGGCACATTTCGAACATGAGAAACTGTGGAATTGCATGACATTCTACGTGTGAAAAACTAGGATTAAAAGCAACCAAAAGTGGATGAATACATGGATGAAAACGGATTATCATATCATATGGAGAGTGTGGTATGTCCACCATTAAGCTGTGCAATTGGGCTTGGGGCGTAATGACGCCCCCACATAATGCGGTTTTAAGGAAACACAACATAACAAAAGTGTAACGATATTTTTATGTTTTTTTGTGTGCAAAATAAAAGGCATAACACATTTTTGTGAGGGGGTTGTATATTCATGCAACATAAACAGTATGAAGTATGCATTTAAACACACAAATTCACACGTACAATGCTATATTGGTTGTGTAACAAATTTAACATGATATATAAAAGTGCATTTTTCTAATAATTGTAAACTAGGCCACATTTCATCTTGTCCTAGATGGAAGTAATTTACTCACTCAGTGCTTTCAGCTCTTCGCGCATCCAGTCCCCCCAAGCTCTGGAGCACAGTCAAGCTGTAATGATTTTAGTTATTTTCCACTGTTGTTATAATTTTGTTCCTGGTAAACCTTCCCCAGTTCAACTGTAACTTGTTGCAAGTTTCGTTTTTCTTCTACTGTTAAACTGAGACCTATTCACTCATATAAGACATTATTGTTGATGCATGATATTCTATTTGAACAGTTTATGATGTCGTTAATAGAAATGTGCGGAGACATAGATGCTGCTAGGGATCCTGAGATTGAGTCTATTGATTTTTTTTTCTTCCATAAATTCTGATTTTACATACTCACTGCTCCTTTACCTTTGCATTTTGTAACAAAACCCTTTACATTTTCAATGATCTAGCACTCAGTTATTGATTGGGCTCACTCAATTTACCCAAATTATTCTTCAACTATAATTAGTTAATGTCTTGCATTATTCTTTATTTTAATGTTTTGATGCTTTGGGAGGTGCCTTAATGCAGGGACACATTGCATTATAAAATTTTGGTTTAACACTTTCACTGATCCGGTTAAATGTGGGAACTCTGTAAAGGTAAATGTTGGCGTGTCCTGATTTTAGGGTACAGTGTTTTTCTCCTATATGATCACTTGTATGAGTAATTACACCATATCCCGGAAAGCACCATGTGATCTGAGGGGCTGGTGAGAACGTTAATCAAAAAAAAAACTTCCTGCAGGTCTGAAGGTTACTAGTTATATCCAATAACTTACATTGAAATTATATACTTAGTCCAAAACAAACTTTAGAAAATTAAAATATCTTTGCTTACTTTACACTTCATCACTCCAGTTTATGCAGTGCCGTTTTGGACAATGGGAAATAAAAGACCTAGGGCCAGATGTAGGTAATTCCTATTTACCGACTCTTAAATACCGAATCATACCGATTCGGTATTTAAGAGTAGGTAAATAGGAAGGAGGCATATGTAGGTAATTCTTATTTTTCAATTACCGATGCCTTGAAGCCCATAGGAATCAATGGGAAATACCGATTCGGTAATTACAGAATCGGTAAATACCGAATCCTGGCAGGGGGAATGGGGTGTCACTTTGACACTCTGTAGCACCCCAATTGCAAGGGTGTGTGCCATGTGGCACACATACATGCCCTAAGGGCATGTCTGTGTGTCACATGGCATAGGTGTACATGCACAGATGTGCATGTACACTGGAATTCGGTATTTTACCACCCTATAGGATTGGGTGGTAAAATAAGAAATCCTAAGGGCCTGTGGCACTGCAAACTGTGCCACCTACATATGGATTTACAGAATCGGTATATTTACCGATTCGGTAAAATACCGAAGTGGTAAATTTACCGAATCGGTAAATATACCGATTCTGTAAATTCCGACCCATCTACATGTCAAAAGCCAAATACCGGTCGGTAACGGCCGAAGTCCGCCGTTACCGACCGGTATTTGGATACCTACATCTGGCCCCTAATGCCATCCTGGAAGGATCAGGCATCGAACAAAGAATGTTGTTTATGCAAATGTAAGGATGAAACTCTTGCACACATATTCTCAGTTTTCCCGAATTACCCGACAGAAAGAAAGATAATGCTGAAAAGAATCTTCAGAGAACTAGAAATATGAACATGCAGGCAAGCTGCAACCCATTGGTTGGGTGGCTCCTCTATACCGCTTATATGCCGGGGAGTAACATTTGTAAAAGTAAACATGAAAGCATTAGAGTAATCAATTTAGGGCATCAGCACCTTGACAAAGAACTATAACTAGGAAACATATTGTATCTGCACTTTAACGAAGGGCTTACGTAATATACAAGGAAAGAACAGTAACTTCGCTGAGCTGAAGAACTGAAGGTCAAATCTTTAGAAATTTGAGTTAAAAGAGCGATTAAAACAAAAGAACAACGACAACGCACTTTAAAACCTAGGACAACGAGATAGAAGACCCTCAAATTGAAATGTACCTCTGCATAATAGCACTTTAAACACTAGCTCTTGTACATTGAATAACGGGATCGCATAAAGCCCTGAGAAAAATTGTCATGCACTGAGTAGCGAGATTTGCAAATTGAGGCCACACAAGAACTGTATGAATGCTCTTTTTATACACATTTTTAATTTGGAGTTATATGTTCGTTTAAAAGATTTGCCAGAAACAAAAGTTCATAATCACATTTTATGAAATGTAATGAATTAATGATAGTGTAACGGTTTTTATTGACAAAAAACATAAAATAAATAAAATACAAAAAAAGACACTTCATCTCAGTATTCTTGCTACATTGTTCTTAAGGTAACCTCACAGTGCTTCCCCTGCTGTTTCTGAACCAATCTCATCCTATTGCTTCTAAAAAACCAGTAGCAATCAAAGGAAGAAAGGGGAGGGGTTGCTCTTTAGTATTTGAGCACTCCAAGATGTTCACCTCAGTAAGCCCCCTGGTAAAATGTAGTTTCTCTCAATGTTCATGGGAGCAGACCTATCGTCATGATCTTGTCGAATGTGTGGGCCCAAAAATCCACCACTTGGTGTTCACTACAGTTAGTGGTGTTAATGAAGTTGCCTCACTGAATTCTTGAACAGTTTCAGAGGCAACTAATGTTACATTTGTGCCGCAATTAGGTGCTTCGATTATCTTGTTAACAGTGTCACCAATTGACAACTGTGCCAGACGGATCTGAGGGAAGAGTAGATGGGATGCAGAGTTAGTAGTGTAGCCAACCCAAGCTACATGGAGAGTTTCTCCTGATTGAAGAGCCGTCAATTTCCTTGGATTGCTTGAAGAGTGATGCACTAAACTTTCCTGATGCTCCAGGTTGCTAAAAAGAAATAGCTAAAGGAACGCATTGATAGGTTGAAAAGTTGTCTGGAAGTCTCTTTTTAGATTCTGTGTAGTTTCTGAAATATTAGCAGTGGTGCTTCAAGCTATAACCAGTTGAAATGTCAAA
Organism: Lissotriton helveticus; assembly: GCF_964261635.1. NCBI lineage: Eukaryota > Metazoa > Chordata > Amphibia > Caudata > Salamandridae > Lissotriton > Lissotriton helveticus. Next base: position 1,350,535,140 of record NC_136059.1, on the reverse strand, counting down.
ATGGGGGAATTCCAATGCTGTGGCCACTTTGATTTTATGTGGAAACCCGAGGTATGTGAAAATTAATCAAAGCCACCTCATCGTATGGAACTCCTGTTTAGGTATTTTATTTACTGCTGGTATGAGGGTTATGGGGGAGTCTATGTTACCCCCATGTTCCTCAGTCAGCTGAGCGTGGTGGAGGTGGTGCTAGTTCATGTAGCTAAACATTGGAAGAGTCGTGGTTCCTCCTATTGGCACATGCAAGAATCTCATTTTTGCAGAGCTGAGATTGAGGTGGTTAGAAAGCATCCAGTGAAAAGTTGCTTTTAGGTATTATCCATGGTACCAGAATCAAGATCTGCTGAATGTTCAATCTTTACCGCAGGTGTGATTTACAAGATAGGTACTGTACTAGTGCCGATGTTGAACAGGCGGCATGATGTGATCCAATTCAGGACAGATCATTTAATTTCTATCTCATTAAGCCGTTGTAGGACAATAAAGCAGTGAATCATATCAAAGGCCAATGATAACCATTTAGGAGAAAAACATTACTCTATTTGTGTCAACAGATGTTTTAATATCATCCCAGGTTGCACTCAGTGACGACTCAGTGCTATAAGATGGATGAAAACCGTTTTAGTATGCAGAAATTATCTTCAGCAAATGTTATGTATTGGAATGTAGATCTTTCAATCAGTTTTCCTAAAAAAAGATAATTTGCTGTTGGTCTTTTAATGTTAGAGGTAGGAGGATCTAGACCATGTTTTTTATCATACGTTTAATAGGAGTGATTCTAAGTTCCCTTAGGAAAGTTCCTGTTGCTATGGAATGGTCCATAATAATCAGTAAAAAAATAACAAAGGTTTACTGCAGCATTATTTATAGGCATTACATTTTAGTCGCTCTACGTCTTGCTTATTTTAGGGACCAAGGGATTATTAATCTATAGAGGTTCACATTTACCATAGTAGCAGCCATCAGTTCACACATAGAAATTGGTTCAATTTCAAACAATAATTATATATAAATATAAATGCCGAAGTGCTCAAAATGTGTCCTCTCCCTGGTTGATCTGAAGGGCTGCTTTATGGACAATGGCTTATCCACTTGTAATCCTTTTGGAAGGACAATTCTTGCGGAGTGCCTTTATTCCAGCATGGATGGTTTTGTGTGGAATGGGTGGCTCTACACACTCTATGTTTTTATCTCTGATTTTTGTCACAAGTAGCAGGTGAGGGCAGTTATGCTTCTAAGACCCCAAAATAACAGATTCTAATTTTGTTAAATTTACTTTTACTCGGTTTACCAACCCCATAACTATGGAGGACTGAGCTAACTTTGCAGGGATTCGAACTTCTTATGCCCCACAGATCAAAGCAGATGCCAGCAGTGAACATTCAACTTGATGAGCCACCTTGCCTGTCTGGAACTAAGATGGAGTCATGGTATGAGTTAAACACGCTTTGATGATACTCGGTTTACTACTTCCTTCGTCCGGAATGACTTTCAGAGTGTACTGTTTCCACTTATATATACGTCCTTGCATTAGTTGGGGTTCTGACTCGTCATGCCCGAGAGCTACATACAGTTGTTGCCAAAGGAACACAGTGACGTATTTTTCTAGTTTCTTTTTTTTCGTGTGCCCTCTTAGACTCATATTTTGTTGGCTCCCTGTTCTTTTGTTATGATGGACACTAAAAGGCACATCATAGTAAAAATATATTTCCTGTGATCTCAAAGGCTGCAGCCATTTCTGAAAAAATGCTTTTCTCCACAGGACATCTGCTGCTTTTATGCTCAGATAGTTTGAGTTCACTGGAAATAACCCACATATTATGAAAAAGAGGAAAAACAGATAATTATCTTCCATTCTCTTGACATTGCATTAACCTACAGTGCTTCTGCGTCAGATCTATGTTTAAATTAGAAGTGCAGGAAAATGGGTTCTTTTGTTCCGCCTGGTTTTCGAAAAAGAGAGCCTTAGATTGTTTTGCTTGTGTTAATGCTTTCATGGGTCCCAAAAGAAACCCCTTCAGCACCGGAAGAAATGAGTTCTCGCTCAGAGAAAATTTCAAAAACTCTTCTTTTCTCGTCTATGTGCGACCTGAACCCAAAGATCTAATCTGGACAAAAAGAACCTCATCAGTTTGAAAAAATAATTTCAGTCCTCGCCAACATGCATTAAAGTGCAGGGATGATACTTCAGAGCCACAGATTCAAATCTCATGCAAACACTGGCTTGTAGTTGAGACACATTTTCTCTCATGTATTGTAAAGAAGTTTCAATTGATTATTGTAAGGGTCTTGGGAAGAATTGTGCGGAAATATTAAATTAGCTTAGTGAACAGGTATGAAGAGGCTAAACTCACCTAAGGTTTGTGGCTTTTTACCTCTACAGCCGTACATCTCACCACAAACGTTCGAAATGACATGCCACCGTCAAATCCGGTCAAGAGGACTCAACAGACGGAACAAAAGCAAATATAAAACATATTAGCCCTTCAAATGGTACCAGATCCCCATCTGAAGACAACCTACAATGATTGCCAGATTGACATAAACACTCCGTCATACATTATATGTCAAAATATTGTGCTACTATGAGATGGGGGGTGGCGGGGGACAGGGGTAGATATATATTAAGGAGCAAAATGGGCAGGGGGATACATATCAAGGACCAAAAGAGAAGTCTCCATTAGCTAAGCCAACAGTCGCAGCATCAATTCACTTGCTGGGAGGTTTAAGACTTAGAAACCGCCATTTTAAACTGATCATCCACCAATATTCGGGTACTTTACTAGGAATGCAGCCTCATAGATACATAATTTGTGAGAGGAAAAATCAACCTAACTTTAGGGTGCAAGATAGCAAGGTGCTACAGATATTTTGTTTTGACTGTCTGAGAGTACAAGTTTGACATCTCGTCTATCAAACAGCTGAGACGCTCTCTGTTGCAAGACATATTGTTAGCTTAAAGTGGGCTTGGTGAGTGTCTGTACCCGTAAAATTGATGCAATATTTGTGATCTTCCACTGCATATTTTTCAGGTGCTACATTTGTATTTCTGTTTAAGCACTCCAGGAGATTGCACATGCATTTCAACTGTCTCCCTATTACCCTCTCTCTTTTCTCCATGTGCTTCTCCCCTCCTCGCTTTAAGTTATTCTTTCACATGTTTACTTCATCCTCTCATCCTGAATCTTCTTCTTTCTCCTGTTAGTTGCTTCTCTCCCTGCGTCTCCATGTTGCCCCACCCAGTACTCTGTCTTGCTTCTGTCCCGCACTCTGTGTTGCTTCCCCGTCCTCCTGTTACTTTTCCCATCCCCATGTGCTGTGATTGCCACCCATCCTCTGTATTACATCCGTCCCATCCCACACTCCATGTTGATGTCTCTCGCCTATGTCTCTCTTTGCCCCAGTTTTCTCCCTTATGTTGCATCTCCCTCACTATCCTGTCTTACTTAACCGCCACAAAATAGCAAACAATTCCTAGCCCAGCTGCTACACACACAGACTTGCCAAAGAACACTTTCCTTTACCATTCTTTTAAATTCATGCATTATTAATGCATTTTGTTTATCACTTAAGAATGTCCTTCGACAGAGTGAATTTGGCACATGCTTGTTTTCTCAAGACCCTCCCATAGATTCATCAAGCATCCGTTTAGTGCATTTTTCAAAGTTTTTGCAAATTACCATGATGTTTTACTTCATGGCAATTTGCTCCCCCTATTAGCGAAATCGCTAACTTTTTAACTTTAATACATTGCATTTAAGGAATCTCAATTTGAGATTCCTTAAATGCAATAGCAATTTAAGTAATCGCAATTTTGCGATTTCTTAAATTGCGATTTTTGCATTTGGGATGATGCATCCCAAATGCAAAAATACAGGTCGCAAAGGGGCAGATTCTGAGAATCTGCCCCTTTGCGAGCGGTGTTTAGCTTGATGCATCTATGCCCTTGTGTTCTATTCCAAGCTTTAAAGTAATTCTGACTGTTATCCCTGCTGCCTGACTCTCAAAGACGCAGAGGATATTTGAATCTGCTTCTCCAGGGAGCAAATGACCTGCACAAATTTTGGATCAACTTTCCCTTTCTCATTACGCTTCACCTATATTCTTCCCTATATTACATTTGTCACGGTTTACAGGGACTGACCTTTTACCTAGATACGACACTGCATTCAGACCTGGGGTTTTCCCTAGTTCGAAATGTCATACATAATGCATGAGGATTCTTGGAAGCACAGCGGGACTATCATCCCCGCTATAATATCTATGTATAAAGTTCATGTCCTACGTCATCCTTAGGCCTACACAGTAATACAGCAAGGTAGGACTCCTGGGAAGACCTATGGGTATATATACATCACAACTTGCTAAGATAGATAGAGGAGACTGAGACTTCCTGGCTGACACACTGACCAGAGACGCTGAGGTTCCTGCATGCTGATACCCCGCCTCACTGTGGTCTAACATCCGTCGCGGGGTGTCCAACGCGGGACCAAGACGGGGTCCCATAGTCTCTGACTTTAGGTAATGGGGTTGACTAAATCCTAGTAGGATTCTTGGCATAACACACACAGGCTAGGTACATTTAGGTACATCTAGTAAGGAAGACATCGTAGGAGTACGCATCTTTTTATCATGTGTTTTATATACTTGAATGTATTCATGATTATAGTAAGATGGTAGAGCTATACCATCCATTTACCTTCATAGTACTGCTAATAATTTATATCTTACACTGTCTAACAGTTTTTGCAGCTCATCTATTCTACACCAGAATAACAACAGTTCAGTAAATGCTTATTGATAACACCCAGCCTGTTTATTCTGTGTATATCTCTGAGACGGACTAAGTGAGCACGAGTGACTGAGTGAAAGGTAGTATATTGTTTCCACGGTCCTGAGGGATCAGGGTTGTCATGCTCCTTGGTTACCAGGAACTATTCTCTCCTTGGTAAGAGGAGAGTCTAGTGGCACTGTGAGCTAGTTTGTACAAAAGGGCCAACATACACGGTGGGGTGATCAGAGTTCGTCTGACACCAATCCTACAGTATATGTTGTCTAACGTGCAGCTCCTGTATACTTTTAATAGGAGCTACACAACACTGGGAATAAATACAGCAGCTCTGTTTCTGAAGGGACACCGTGGCACCAAAAGCCCTGGGATCTATAATCATGACCTGGGGTGTCAATGGGGTGAAGTTCAGGCCCTCAGGTTTCTTACATTGTAGTGCACAGCCTCTAAGTAATGAAGGACATTTGAACTAAAATCCTGTGCTTTACACAGCATGCAGCCTGACCAGCATTTAGGTGCTGCTTTGCGAGTTTTGTGCTGTTGCATCCAGACATATCGCACAACAACAAATATATGCCTAAAACAAGAAAGACCTATTGGTTTTGCCAGTGCTTGTTAGCAGTTTGATGTAAATGAGTAAAAATTATTTTCTGTAAATAATTAGAATTGGTAATTACAAATGGTTCATATGTGATCATCACTCTGTGCGCACTGGAATGAGGCCAAGGATTGGATGAGCATGCAATCTGAATACTCTGTTGGCACACTCAGACAGTGTTCTCAGCCTCCGCTCCTGAGCTCTCAGTTGCGCCACATTATGAACACCCTCCCACAACCAGAACGCACCCAGACACCTAAATTCAACTCAGCTTGCATTTACCAAAGAGGCAATGGAAAACCCTTTTACAGCTGAGTGCTCTTGCCTTTGCCATTAATTAGTTAAGCCAAATGCAATTATAATACAAAATTGCGCTGAAGCAAATATAGTTTACAAATCTCAACAAATTCAGATTGTTCACTTATCTAAAATATGTAATGTATATAGAATAACATATTGCTCCAATCATTGGCAAAGCTAATAGGTCCCAAACACGAGACCTATTGACTTTGCTAATGCTTGACTAAAGACTGTGCCTGCCAAGCTCAATTTAAGAGACACTGACATTACCTTACCCAGCAAGCTGCGGCTGAAGTAACACTTATGACTAAACAAAGAGGGAATTATGATGTCATGGAGTTATATGAGATAAGTATTGCGCCCAGTGAAATCAGATACTCAGAGGTTGGGAATTCATCAGGTGCGATAATTACCTCTAATGATGTGTTTCGCTCCTCAAAATGAGTCCTAATGTGGGTTTTTTGTGATTTCTAGACCAAAATCTGCATGTTGTAATATTTACCAGGCATGAGAAATTGGGTTATTTTTTAAGGGGGGTGTGAGCCCTTCTCAAGCAATAGCCACAATCCTTGTCAGGGTGAACCACAAACAGTCACTAAATTAACCTGTGCTTAACCATTTGGTAGCTTGACGGAAAAAACAGTCAGATTGAACTCAGAGGCAAAGTGTAAAGTATTTATGCAGCACTAAAACAGTAATAAAGTGCAAACACCACACAAGAAAAAACATTCCACAGTAATTTAGAAAAATATCATACATTTTAATAAACATCTGACACCAAAACAATAAAAATCCAATCAGTAGAACTGGAGCTATGCAATTTCAGAGATTTATGGGTAGGTATAGCACCTAAAAGCCAGTTGGGCTGTTTGGAATCAAAGTGATGTTTTTTTTATAGTTGTGATTATATTATGATGAAATATGATTTATTTTTTATTTTTTATTAATTCTTTATGGTCGTTTTATATTTTTGTATAACGTTTTTAAGAATGTATTATCAATGTGTTTTTATGTGAATGATCGTTAACTGGTCAAATAAAATCACTACTATTTATATGTATCATAATGAATCCTGGATGGAATTATTGGCAAGATATATTTGTGCGATGCGAGGAAAAGAATCCAGAATGGAATCCCTAGTATTATGACGTTTCAGTAATGTATATTTCGAAGTTTCCCTGGATGCTGGGTTTTAATGACAGAGAAACAAAAATCGGCAATAGCGCAATTAGAAAAAGTCCATAGATTTAATTGTATATGATCAAAGATTTTATAGCTTTGTGTAAGATTAAGATGGAGAAGCCTTAGGTGTCAACAGTTACTGTGCTGTTATAACACTGTCGAAAACACATACACTGGCACTCTCAATTTCAAAATAAAGAAGTGCAGGTACTTAGGGGCCGATTAGGATGGGGGAAGGACCACCACCACCGGCCTGGCGGTGGCAGTCCTTCCGCCATCAGACAGCGAATTAACCACCGCCCAATTAGGATGGCGGTGGGTACCGAGGCAGATGCAAAGTCCGTCTGCCACTTCACCGCCAAAGGCAATCGTACCGATTGCCTGGCGGATAGTGCAGGGTGCCTAAAATGCTGGTGGTGCTTAGCAGGCACCGTCCACCAAATTAATATGTTGTCAAGAAACGCCATGGAAAGGCTGGCAGGGATTGTGTTTGGGGACCCGTTGTGGGCCCCCCTTGTTTTGGGGGGAGGTGTTGCTGCACTGTGCTTTCCTTGCACTACGTGGCAGGCATACTTTGCTTTGTTTGCAATACTGTATATCGTGTTTATCCCACTCATTTTGCTTCGATTGAAATGCTTAAATGGACTAGTGAGTCTTTCTTTTGTCTAGGTGCAGATCACAAACAAGAATATAATTAAGATGTGTTTGATTGCACTAGATGAATTCCTCACAGCAAGAAAAGGTGGTACTTCACGATTCAGTTATGTTTATACGTCTACACAGACTGTCATGGGTCGGTGATACCTTACTCATGAGAGTTGTTGTTCTCAATCAAAGCATTGTGGATTTTGTAGTTCTCTGAGTTTTGTGATGTTTACTAAGCTGTTTCAAACTTTGTTATAGCTGATATTTAGAAAAAAGCGAGGAAGGGCATGCAAACACATTTTGCCTCCATGTCCTTAATAGACCTGAAAAATATTTTCCATGATTGCTAGAAAATTTCGATTCTTTGGAGACATCCAGGACGTATCTATGTATGTTTGTGGCATTTGCATAGCGTGAAACTAGCTGAAAGACAATGGCATACTAGATCAGAATGGGGAAAGTCTGGAGCACAAACTAGAGTACGAGGGACAAAGTTTGTTAACAGCTGTGTGATGGTTCAGAGAGCCAAAATCTATGACTAACTGCAAGCAACACATTAGTACGTCCAGCTACTGTAGCAGGGCATACTTTTCCAGACTCTAGGCGTTGCTTTGACAAATCACCATAACATGTTTCACAAATTAAATGAAAACGGTTCCCCCCAGAATGCAATGATTTGCTAAGAAAAAGCCCATACTTGAATACATTGCGTCCCACTACTGTGAGCCCTTATTCGTGAGAGGGTGCTAAATCAGTGGCAAGCCCTGGTGAAGAAAATGCTTTACTATCATTCAGAGGTGTAGAATTAAGTCTGATTTCGAATTTTCTGCTACGTGTGGTATTCCTTACTTATATATTGACTTAATGCACGTTTTGTCATTGAAGGAATTTAGTTATGACAACCATTTTTCCATTTGTCACAGGTCAGTAAATTATTATCACACATTACTTCCATTAAGGGCCCTATAAAATCAGGATCTTGAATCGACTAGCAGTCATACACCCACCATGTTACTGTTCCCCCCTCAGGCAAAACTAGAACGTGAGAAAGGTTATTCATAGAAAGTTTCATTCTTTGGAAGTGAGACTGTCCATGCGAGGAAGCTATTGAAAGGCTATTAGAATTGCATCTTTCTCTCTTAGCGTTGTCCCTCCTCAAGCACTCCTGAATATTTTATAGAGGCCATAATGACCCAAGGCACTTGAGGTGTAGTTTTCTGGGACTAAAAGTCAGCCTTCTAATTCCAGAACCTTTAATGAATGATCCATCATAGAGTGACAGGCTGTTCAGGCCTTTCTTGGGAGATGCTGTGATTTACTGCAAGCTGCTGTAGTTCTAGGCAGGATTACTTTCTATGCCTGTGGTATGGCCAAGGGACACTTTCATGTAATTGAAAGTCATTTCACATTAACTTGACATGTCCTTGCACATGCTCTTGTGTGGACATTTTGGACATGGCTCTATCCGTTTCTGAATATTAAACTACTGGAAAAGATATTTAGCACTGCAGCTTAGAAGGTTTGTTTAGTTTATGCTTTCGAAATATGAAAACATACGTAGATGACAAAATAATTGCAGGATTTACATTTCTCCCAGCAAAGGTAAGTCAGCTATTGGTAAGCCCTAAAGATGTACTCAGTAAGCATCACTGCCCACTATGTGTAATCTTTCTCTGAATTAACACATCGCTTTGTTCTTACCAGTATTATTTGCCTCAACGACAGGTTTAAAACAATGCTTGGTAACCTCCCCCTGCTCCTCTCCAATCTGATTGATGCATTGACATCAGTAGCTCTTGATCCCTTCCTCTGGTGGCCCCACCTGCTTTTCTTTGCTGAGTTGTAGTGCACCTCCTGCCCTTGCTTGACCCCTTACTATCCACAACAGTTTTGAAATCTAGTGCACATATTACAAGGCTTTACAAATCGATTGTTGCAAAACAATATAAAAATATGGCCATACCTTGCCTGTGTTTGCCTTGTACTGAAATAATGATTTTGCATTTATCTGTATGCAATGTTAAAATGTAGAAATTAATTGCAGAGTTTGTGATAGAACTGCTTGTGCAGCCCTGATGCTGTCAACGTAGTTCAGGATCGGACGCGGTTTGGGTGCTCCTGGACATGTAGGGGCATATTTATTAAGATATCACCCAGCCCAGCAAGTCACCAAGCTACTCTGGGTAGTAGGGAAAGGGCAGGAATGAGCCATACCTAACAATATATGGTGCACTCCTGTCATTTCCGAGCTCAGGCGCACAATGTGCTGCCTAACAGCAATGCTGGCACCCTAGCACCATGGTACAAGGGTGCTTGCATTGTAAGAAGGATTGTTTTTGTGCAGGAAGGGAGACCTTCCAGCACAAAACAATCCTGTGAGGCGTTTTCATTTTTCCATGTGTACTATACAATCAGGCACACATAGAAAGAGGAAGTAAGAAGGAGATACGCCTGATCTGGGGCATTCCCCGGTCTACCACTGATAGTAGATCTGGGAAAGTGACAACATCCATGGGTGGATGTGTGGTACTGGAGCAGGAATCAATTTATTTAACCGCATCAACGCGGTGCAGATTTCCGCGGTGCGCTGAAGATTTCAAAAACCCGCAATTCATGATGAGCTCAGCTCGTCATGAGTGTACGAGAGGTGTACCTCATGACGAGCTGAGCTCGAAGGGGTTAAAACAGTTTATCATCTCGATCTTACTCAAACAGGGTTGACCTCCGCTCAGTGTGGAGTTTATGTTTCTGTCTGCAACAGAAAGTAATTTACCATCATACATGAGAAGATCAGAAGCTATGCATCACATAATTTAAGATCACAGTAGCTATTCTAAGTTCAGTCAATAATGAGAGCTAAGTATACAATTCAAGGGTTTTATTTTCATTAAAAGTTTAGTAAATGCTCTTTATTCAGTTAGTTCAATTCTACCAGTCAATTAACGGACTTCCGATTTGCACGGCAAACACGCCACGGCCTGGAGATCCGAAGGGTTCTACCTAATACTGCTGGATGGGGCAGCTCTTCTAAAAGAAACTCCCTTATATTTGGAAGCCTATTTAACTTTCCGGACAAGAGACTAATTGGTCTACCTCTCCAGGAGCAGTACTTATAGGAACCCCTTCCGGGTTGGAATTATCACTGGAATTAAGAGACTACTTGACACTGACCTCAGCCCTGAAGAAGTCGCGTGGTAATCTCCTGTAACAGCGACGAAACACGTGTTGGCTAAGAAGGCTTAAAAATCTTGAATTAAAGAAATCTGAAAAAAATAAAGACACGCATCATTGTGATATTTAATGAAGCTTTATGTATTTACTTTTGAACATGTGCAGAGAATTTGTATATATAGTATAATGGTCTGCTGGCCACAAATTGGGGATCTGGTGATTTTTCCCTACCTCATGCACTGTGCCAGATTACCTGCCTTAACTGATTTGTTCTTGTGATATACCTTAGAGCGCCATCTTTGCCTATTGCTGACCACCGACTGTATAACTAATTAACAGAAATGATCATAAAAAATATGGTTAGAACAAATCATAATGAACAATGCATCAAACTCATCCCATAAATGAAAGAATCCTTATTCTAAGAATGGGGCAAAAATGGTGTTAGTAGGAACCCATAAAGAGTTCACATTCAAGAGGAAAGAGTGAGATAGAGCATGAAGCTGAAATTCAATCAATAATTGTCAGCTGAACTTCCCATAAAGAGAATTTCATGAAATTCAGTAGAGTCTCAGCAGATAAGACACAATAATCATGTAGTAGCAGTAGCAAACTGCAATTAGCAATAGGTTCGGAAGAGGATGGTAAATCAGCATTGAGCCTTCAGCATTAAGCTGTTAGAGTTCATCTTCTGTGTGGAAAAGTGTATGGAGTAAAGATCGGGAAAAAAGTGTTATCCTACTCTAGAAACATGCACTAATAGTAACAGTCGAAAAGAAATATTGCAGTCCGAGTTGTATCTTCTCCTCTCATCTAATCAGTTTTAGGTATTCTTTTGAGAATAATTCCCTCTTCCTTTACCACGATTCGCACAATTGACTTCATAAAGTTATCGTGAAGTATGAAACAAAATGTAAATTGTTTCCACAGATGAGGCCTTTTGATTCCAGCTCATCTTTCCCATGAGCATAACTACATTCCTAACCTTCTAATAACGCACATTGTATATTACTTAACAATGGGCTATGTGAAATAGAAACCTCAGCTGCAGTGAAGTATTATTTAGCACCACATCTTTTCACTATCAAATGGGGAAAATATGTTAAATGGGTAACATTTCTTATTGATGCAATGTATATTGTGTGAACTAATATATTCAACGATAAAGTGTTTCTAGCAAACATTTTCAAATCGCTATTATTAATCAGAAACATTCTGCAGTGTTATGTGAAGTTTTCATTAAAGGCATATCAGGGCAAGGTACATTTTTATACATTTATACATGTCGTAGCTCATTTGAATAAGCCACTAGTAAAGCAAAGCTGCTTTAGGCATTTTGAGGCCTATTACTAATAATTATAGCTACTTACTGCATTTTGCATATTTTAAATGTTGTATCAGTTCAATATAAATTGCACACACACAAATACCATGTGACCAACTATTATGTTTGCATTTAATAAAACTCTCTTTCAATCACCCATCTGATGGTTATCATAACCATCACACTTTTGGGTGAAATTCCATTCAGAGGGTACTCTCATCATCAGTTGAGTCTTGTCTTTTTCCTTTTCAGACTTTTGAATTGTAATGATTTTCTATACTCATCACTAAGACAATCATTTAATGCTAATTATTCTTCTATTCACTTATTCATTTTTTCTGCATTTTCCTCTATTAATTCAGTATCTACAGTCTTTAACTAATGCAAGTAAGAAAAGAAAACAAAGCCCCATGATTAGTATTGGCAGAAAACAGCTTCCAGGACTGTTGACAGTTTTCTAATCTTTTCGGCATTAATATGACACCTGCAGGTGGTGTAATTGCACCAAACATGTCTCCCACTTACTAAGTTCCATCTTCTGAACTACAGGTGTGTCTGTGTGCTGGTGTCATTGTTAATGCATCTATACTGTATACTTGATACTGTAGTGCGGTTTAACAGGGCTCGTGCACAAGAGCTTTCATTTTACATGTTCACGTTTAAACTTTACGACTTTTTAGACAAGTGACTTTAACATTCTTTGCATGTATATGATAACATACTCAGAAAGTGTTATGCTTGAAAGCACATTTCTTCGTAAGCATTTTATCACAACACTACATTATGTTCATGGATAAAGTTCACTGAGCATGCTGCCCTGCGTATTGTTGTTCTCCATTCAAAGGCAGCTCTGAGTCAAAAATACAAACAATGAATAGGGAAGTATCTCAGATACAGTGCAAACGAGGCCAGTTTATGTTATGTAAACTGCTTCTGACATTTAGCTTGTGAGAGGAGCACTTCCATGGATTATCCTGGATGTCCGCCCGTGGCTGATTACCAGCCCTGCTAACCTCTTTCACCATCCTGCAAAGGACATAGGCCTGTTCCACACCAGACTGGCTTCCTGGTACATTACCCATACAGGTAAATGGGGAGTTAAGTTTCTCCAACAGATCTGGCAGAATGCCTTTTTAGGGTAGGTAGGGTTTTCATTATGATATATATGCATATAATCACTGCAAAGTTATAATGGGTGAATTATTCATCTCACCATTCTTGTAATACTGGAAATATACCTGTTTTCCTGCTATTAATAATTGCAGCTCATGTATTTTACACAAGAATCCAATTGCTACAATAAATGTTTGAAATGCCAATGTTCCTATTTGTGGTGTCTCCCTTTGGGCATACCTAAGGTTACCACGAAATGGTAGCTCTGTTTCCACAATTTCCTTGTGGGAGTCAGAGTGGTCATATTCTAAGGTTGCAGACACCATTTGGTACTCTGTCAGGTTTAGGGGTCCAAATGGTGCTCTGTGAGCTAGTCAGGAATTGGGCCAACATACTCTGATGATATGCGGGGACTAAGTTCTCATATTTTGACGCATATGTTGTCAAACCACACAGTCTGACTTGATTAGTAGGAACCATACAACAATACATCTTAGGAAATAATATAGCTAAGTAGCAAAAACCCTCCCAATCAGCAGGTAACTAAAAGAAAGCATCTTGTCCACAAACAAAATAAACTCCCGGGGGAATATTTAGAAAATTTGAATTACAGGACAGCGCAGGAAGTCAACTTGCTGCACTGCCCGGCGTCACAGGGAAAGGGCAGAAATCCGCCCTATACATCCAATACAGCACATTTGTGTCCGTTTCCCGTGACTAGTGCCGTTTTGGCAGCCTAGCGTCAAGGCAGGTACCCTTGCACCATGGTGCAAGGGTGCCTGCGTTGCATGCAGGATTGCTTTTGTGCAGGAAGGGGCAAATTCATGCACTTAAACAATACTGAGAGGCTTTTTCCTCTTTCTATGTGTGCTGCAGAATGCTCTCCTGGGGAGGTGTAGCTTTTTGGCGCATTCCCACGTTTACAAGTTCTTGTAAATTTAGGAATGTGTCAAAATCCATGAAAGTTGCATTGGAACAACCACGGAACACTCATGAAAATGGTCCCTGGCGCAGTGTAATACAACGCAGCGATTTGGGCTGCAATACATTACTAGAGATTTATGAAGCCAAGCAGGGCCATGCAAGGTGGCCTTGCGTGGCTTCATAAATCTAATTTTATATTTGTGTTGCGGTGCATGAGCGATGCAATGGGGCTCACAAATATTTGTCTCTTATACTGCAGTTTCTTCTCCTTGCAAAATTTGCCATGTACCCTCCATCAATTCAAATGTGTCTTAACAACTACTAATTCCCACATGTCTGGTTCTTGTGTGTGTTCTTCTTTTGGGAACACCAATATTTCCTTTTAGTCTTCTATCTCATTTCAGCTTTGGGTAAACCATCTCCTCCTTACATTTGTCCTCTTCCTTCTTCCAAACATTTTTTGAAACATAATTTTCTCTATCCTTACTATGTGGAATGTTATTGTTCCTTTCCTCAAAAGTCATAGGAAATACTTTCCCTAGTGGTCTCATCAAACAGGTTAGGTTATTTTGGTAAGACTTGACACTGTCAATGGCTATAGACTGTCTAAAATAATACCAAGCTATGTCCATCTTTTCTCCTTGTGGGTGTAAATTCATGCTTTGCACTAACGGTACTCTGGAAAGTATTAAATTATGGTTAGAATAAAAATATTAAAAATGTGCTCACCTATATACAAATGAAAGCAATATACTACATGAAACTGCGTAGGGCAATGGAATGTGATGGTATGTAACCACTTCTGCTGTTCTGCTGTTGATGGCGAATAGTGGGCGCAGACATAAGCCTCTTGCTTTCATAGCTTGTGTGTATTCTTTCACTAATCCAGAATAAACATTTGGTGTGTAATAATCTCTCTTGTCCCGTGCAAATGATGCTTTTAATTGCTCCTTATCGGTGAGGTGTGCATATGTCGTTTTGCATTAGTGGACCTAATCTCTCTATTGGGTGTGAAATGGAAATGTGCTAACACTATTATAATCATTAGTACTGTTATTACGAAAATCGAACACAATAATTTTGCATGTATTGCTAAAGCAATACATGCTTGTCTACTATCAGACAGTTTTAAGCAAAGTGTACAGCAACAGCTTAGGAGTTCAATTCAGAGTTTTCTCCAGCTACTCTCCTTGCAAAATGTTTGTTCAAATAGTTTCTTTTTACAAAGTCTCTTTAAATTCCAAATCTGCATATAGACAACCTTAGCCCTACTCCATGCTCTTTTAAAATATTATGCCTACTCTTCTATTGCAACCCAGGTAAATCTTTTTAAAACAAAAATGAATTTTTCCTTTCATTTTTTTTACCACTTTTCAAATAGTTTTAATCTTTTGAATGTCTCTCAATATTTTCCAGAAATCTTCATCTAACAGCTTTATCTGATTTTTTTATTTAAGTAATGTCATATAGGTTCAACAGTTCAGATTTCACATTACACAGTTCATCCAATGATACATTTAGTACTTTATTCACGTACTAACTCCATTCAGGTGCAGAATACCTTTGACAAGGCACTCTTGCTCTCTTTGATCTTCTCAGTTTTTATTGATCTTCCTTTGTGTCACTTTCACCGTTTCACTCTGTCTCCTCAGTAATAGTTTGAGGTATTCAATCAACAGATACACTTGTTCTTAATCTCCTTTGATTACTGTTTTGTGACCATTCAGCTTTACGGACAACTCTTCTCGTTTCAGTGCTTGTTTCTTCACCATGTTTCTCTATTCGTACTGATGCTGTCTCAGTAGTTCTATCAGTATGATGTTTAGTCTCTTCTTCTTTGTTAGAGACCTCAAATAAACTCCGTGAAATGATATGAACTTGATTTGGTGCAATAATTTGCAGTTCTACATCCCTTTCTTCTCCTTGCTGCCATTGTGATCTTTGTGTCACTGCTCTTTGTTGAGGTTCAGCTTGAGTGCTCTTCATCTGGGATTGGAGAACACAATTTCCTTATATTGATTTCTTACTTTTTTGTGTGCGAAGCATGTACCTAACTTGGTACTCCGGCACTCTTAACAGCAGTGTTAGTGACAAAGGTCACTTGGAAGGGGACTTTTCATCTCAGTTCCAAACAAGTCTTCCCAACGTGCTTCTTGATCACAACCTTATCTCCCCGATTGAGGTTGTGGCACTGTTTGTGATACTTATCTAGTGTGGCAGCTGCAGCCTGGTGAGAGACAGAACACATCACTTCAGCTGATCCCTCGCAGTAATCGAGTATCATATAATATGTGATGGTAACAAGTGCATTTGCAGGTACAGCAGTCAATATCATTGCTCATCCCATAAGGATCTCATGGGGCGATAATCCAGTCCTCCTATCTGGAAAACGTTGGAGACTCATCAGCTCTAGAGGCAAAGTATCAGGCCATTTCAGTGATGCTGAATCACAAACTTTGGCCAAACGAGATTTTATGGTTCAGTTGACCTATTCTACAATCCCAGAAGCTTCAGGTCAATAGCTACAATGCAAACTTTGTTCAGTCTATTATGCCGAACACAACAGTCTCAGAATCTTGTTGTAAAAGTGTGCCCCTCGATCTGATTCCATACAAACCGGAATATGGTACTTTGGTTTTAATTCACTCAATAACAGTTTTGCTACAGTGAGACTGTCATTTCTTCTGGTTGGGTAGGTTTCCACCCATCGCAAGAAGATGCACACTATGACCAGAACATATCTCAACTCATTGCAAACAGGCCTCTCATTAAAGTCCATTTGCATTCTGTTGAAATGACCGCCTGATCTCCCTATGCACCTCAGAGCAACATGAGTTATTTTCCTTACATTCATTTGTTTACATATCACACTGGTACAATTCTTCTGCAAGTATCCTAAATCTGGGGCTAAACCCGTTCTGCCTAAATAGCCTTACCATTGCATCTCTCCTTAAATATGTGTGCCCATGGAAGTGTCATATCATTGGAAACAACAAACTATAAGGTAACACTGCTCTCCCATCAGCTGACATCCAAATGGCATTTGTGTTTTATCATACCCAGCTCTGTTCAAATCTTGCTTTTCTGCTTCTGAAACCTTTTTAGTTATTTCTATGTGTCAGCTACTGGCATCAGCGTAGAAAAGACAGTGTCCTCCTCAGATGTACAAGCAAATGTTTAGTTAAATGTGCAGGCCACTAGTGCACAATACCGTGCAACCTCGTCGGCATACTTGTTTCCGACTGCAGTCTTACCATTTCCACTTCAGTGAACTGCACATTTAACCACTGCAATTTCATTAAGTAACTGAGTGGTCCTAAAAGGTTTCTTATATGGTTACCATTATGTATGGATGTACTAGAAGGGGTCATAACCCTCTCTGTGATCATAATTGCCCAATATCATGGACAATAGCAAAGCCAAACTGACTATCTGTAAATATAGTCCCTCTTAAATGGGCCGTCAATATGCAAGCTCTTGTAAGGGCAATTAATTCTGCAACTTGTGCTGATGTAATACTTCAAAACCATGAGGTTTCCACAATATCATTAACTGTGCAAACAGTGTAAACTATTCTCATGATACCTTCATTGTTTCTCAAGCATAAGCCATCAACAAATATATATTCACACTCATTCAAAGGTTCATATTTAATGTTTCGTCTTGGCTTTGTGCATAAATCAGTGACATCTAGACAAGCATGTTTAATTTCATCACAGGCATTCTCATTTACAGGCAACACATTTGATGGATTTAAAATCTGACAATGCTTCAAAGTCATATTACCGGCACCTAGGTTCGGCTGCTCATACTTTGTAAGTCCATTATGATTCATGGATTGGGTTTTGTTTGGGTCAGCAAACTTTCCACAGATTGTGAGACCATTACATTTACAGGATGTTCCTTCACTATGCTCTCACTCTCACTCCTCTCTATGCTAACACCAACAGCTGCAACTGCTTAAAGGCAGCCAAGGAGTCTTGCGGGGACAGAGACAAGGGTTGTCGAGAAGTAAGCCACAGGATTTCTCCATGCATTTGCGTGAGCACCGAGAGAGTGCATCCCTTCCTCTCACTGCAAAACAATGTAAACATCTTACTGTAATCTGGCATTCCTAGTGTCGGGGCACGACAGATACTTTCTGTCAGCTCTAGAAAAGCTTTCAAACAATTGTCGTCCCATAGCAGCAGATCAGGCATATCTTTGTGTGTCAGCCTCAGTAAAGGCTTAGCCACCAGGGAAAAGTTTGCTATCCACTGTCTACAGTAGCCAACCATTCATAAAAACATCCTGAACTCTGTGTTCGGGTTAGATTCATATTAAGAATTGCTTTCACCCTATGTGGTGACACCTTTCATACTCATTCCTCAAGGTTGTGTCCCAGGTACTGCAGTTCTTTTTGGCAATATTGCAATATTCCTGGGGACACCCTATGTCCAATCCCAGCCAGGTGATTCAATAGTGCAATTGTATCCTGCTTACAGGTTTCTTGTGTCCCTGATGCTAGAAATAGGTCATCTATATATTGCATGAGTACTGATTTATTGGGCATCTACAATGATTTAAAATATTTTTCACTATCTATTTAAAGATGGAAGAACTCTCAGTATACCCTTGTGGGACTCTGCACCACATCAAAACTCTCTAGGAGAACACAAAAGAAAAAGGTTAGTGACTATACTTATGTATTGCAAAAAGAACAATTGATGGACAGAATGCAAAACAGTGTCATACATTCACCCCAGTACAGAGATCTGGTCCTTAATCCATAGTATTTTTGCTCCACATGCCATTCCAGTTTGAACCCAGCTATATGCTCATCATTCTTGATCCTATGCGCAATAGGAACAGTCCAGTTCGAACTACCAGGCCAGGTCCTCTCTGGACTGGAGACAAGCATCCTAGGACCGGTATTGGGGTTTCACTCCTCATCAGCCAGGATAGCTTGACTGTGGTGGAATGGAGAGCATGGGACCCACGTCTGGGCATACCCGTCCCGCTCGGGGTGACAAATGCAAAAAGAACAATTGATGGACAGAATGCAGAACAGTGTCATACATTCACCCCAGTACAGAGATCTGGGCCTAAATCCATAGTGTTTTTGCTCCCATGCCATTCCAGTTTGAACCCAGCTATATGCCCATCATTCTTGAACCTATGCCCAATGGGAACAGTCCAGCCCAAAATGCCAGGCCAGGTCCTCCCTGGACTGGAAACAAGCATCCTAGACCCGGTTTCAGTGTTTCACTCCTCATTAGCCGGGATAGCTTGACTCCAGTGGCATGGAGAGCACAGGACCCACGTTTGGGCATACCTGTCCCACTCGGGGTGGCAAATGCAAACAGAACAATTGATGGACAGAATGGGCTTTCACCCCTCATCAGCCGGGATTGTTTGACTCTAGTGGCACAGAGAGCATTGCATATAGCTCGGTTCAAATTGGGATGGCTTGGTGAGCAAAAGAATGATGGATTAAACCCAGATCTTTTTGACTGGGGGTGAATGGTTGCATTGTTCAGAGTTCCGTCCATCATTTGTTCCTTTTATACTTATGTAATGGCACTGAGTAAAAAGCTTGACAAAGATCAATAACAGTGAACCATTTTGCAGAGCACGGAAACTGAAAACGTATCGTGGCTGGATTCGGTACCACTGGACAACAAGTAACAACATTGCTATACATTTTTCGGAGGTGCTTCACAATCTGATATTTGCCGTTGGGTTTCTGTAAACCCCTCATCAGAGAGTTGCATGGACTCCCAACCAATTCTCTCAAAGTCCCCCTTGCTCAGCATGTCATCAATTACAAACGTTATACCTGCAACTGTCTCTGGTGGCATATTGTATGATGGTGTTCTTGGATACATTCTGTTTTATTTTACTGTGACACCTTTGATTAGTTTGATATCTTTTCTTGTGAAATCCTATACTTCTGGGTTCCCTGTGTCTTTCAAATCAGGAGGTAACTCCTCAACTGTTCTCACTTGGAACAAACCCACAGCTGAATCTTGTTGAGCCATTTTAAACTCAACATCTGCATCATGGGTCTGAAACTCTACGCTGTCCACTGTGCAGTAAATTGTGCAATTTACTTTACACAACAAATCTCTTCCTAACAGGTTTACAGGACTTGAGTCACAGATTACAAATTGGTGTTTCTCTTCAAATTAGCCTATTTTTACTGGGTCGTTCTCTGAAACTGGGTTTGTGATCTGGTTATGTGAAACTCCTACATCTTGGATCTTCTTTCCCGAGAGGGGTAGGTCTGGGACATCCGCTGTTCTTACAGTGGATCGGGTAGCGCCAACATCAATCAAAAATGATACTGGGTGGCCATTCACCTCACGGTCCACGAATTGACCACTCTGGTCTACCTCTAAGACTGTGTCAATGTAATCTTTCTCCCCGCTCAGGCACCGTAATTGGGAAATGGTGCAGCCAAAATCATCATTATCAAATATAGGAAATCGTTGGAATGGGTCCTGATTTTGGTTCTGAAATGGGTTCAGATTTGTTTTTGGTAACTGGTATACATTAAATTGGGGGTATCCCATATTTTGTAGGACCATCTGGGCTTGTAGGCCCTGTTGCTACATTGGTACTTGCATCTGCTCAACTTGCCCATTTTGAATTTGTAATTGATTTCCTCCCTACAGTTGTACATTTCCGTTTACTCTGTCAGGATTAAGTCTACACTCCCTCTTCCAATGCCTGATCTTGTTACAATATTGACACGGATGAATTTTTTTCAGAGTTGCAACGTCCATACTAGAATTTGGATCAACTGGAACACCTATACCTCTACCAAATCCTCCTTGAGTACCTTATACTCTTGCTTGTGCAGCAACACCTTGCATTCCACCTTCATTTCCTGCAAAAGACTGGTTCTGAAACCCTCTCTGAGCAAACTTTGTCTGGACCAACATCAACTTCTCCTTAAGTTTTCTCTGCTTTATTTGCGGTTCATCACCACAGTATTTTGCATATCTCAGTATTTCATCCAACGATTAAGTCTGCAAGTAGATCACACTATGCTGGATGTGTGTACTAATGTACTGATCTCTGGTCTCAACCTAATAGTAAATTGAGATACAAAGAACCCTACATCACTGGGTTAGGATACTCTCTCCCACTGTGCTGTTGAAACACCGGTAACAATCTCTCATAGTAATCATGAACTGATTATTTTGGTTCTTGTGAAGTTCTTTTGCTCTTCACCCAATCATTGTATTTTGGAGGCACCTTGCCTTTCAGGAAAGTAATCACTGCTCCTTACATCTCAGTAACTACTGGAGATGATGCATTAGTGCACATCTCTCTTGTTGGCTCTTCATGTGGCCATTGTACATCAACCTTACATTCATCCCAAAGATAATTTGCCACTACAGTGTCATAGAACATATTTAAATACATCCACAACACCTTTGAGATTTTGACAAATCAGTCAACCTGTGTGTACCATCGCACAGGCTTGTCTTTCAATTTTGGAAAATTGTTCGTAAATGCTGAAAGATCACCTCTGCTCCATGGTACATGGACACACATGGCACTCATTATGGGGGCACATGCATCAAGCTATTTTGTGATCGCAAATGTTGCGAATCACAAAACGTGCCCGTTTGCGATCGCAAAATAGCCTAATGCAATGTATGAAGCAAATTTGCAAAATTGTCCTTAAAATCGCAAAACATTAGCGACTACCTAAATACCTATTCGTAATTAGCGATTCGGTAATAGGTAATCGCAAATTGGGAATCGCAAACCCTATGCATGAAAAAGTTACAAATTGCAATTCTGCGAAAAATCGCAATTTGCATTTCTTAAATAAGAACAAATCAAACCAGGTGGTAACCATTTCAAAGTGGACAAATCAGGTGCTAATCATCACCAAACTACTTAAACAGTCCCAGAAGGCATCAGAATGTTTCACAATAGCAGCGCTCCACATCATGGTGAGGAGGATGAGGCAACGAGCAGCAGCACAGAGAAGGAGGATACAGGAGCGCATTTTCAGAGTGTGTGTTACTTTGCTAGGGCAGACAGAGGAAGAAATATATGATAAATATAGGCTGAATGGAGACATTATCTATGATCTCATAGCTGAACTAAATCCACTACTGCAGCGTCGGACTCGCAGGACACATGCCAACCCCACTCATGTGGAGAAGTGTGGCTCACTGGTTAGAGGAGGCAGACCCTGAAGCAGAGGTCAAACCCGGGACCAGGGTTCAATTCCCGACGCGGCAGGGTCCTGAGCCCAAATGTCCACGGACTCGATAATTATCGCTTCGGTGCCTACTCGAATCACGGGTTCACACTCTGCAACTCTGGGCAATAGCTTGCTTAATCTCCACTACGGCCCCCCGCGGCGGGATGCCTGGCTTTCACCTTGGGGATGCCCAGTACGGGTTATCTTACAGGGAAATAGCCAGGACGGGTTCCCAAAGCAAGCGCCTTGAGACCTTGCGGTGATAAGGCGCTATATAAGAACCTTTGACATTTGACATTTGCAGGTCCTATGTTCCCTGCACCTCCTAGCGTCAGGTAGCTTCCAGGGAGTAATTGCTGCAACTGGAGGTGTCTCTCATAGTACCCTATCACGCTTTTTTTAAACTCATTCCTTGATGCCATGTTGCAGAGGATAACCCACCACATAAGGTTCACAACACCACAGGAATTGCAGCAAAATTTGATTTCTAGCAGGTAGCCGATTTTCCTCACGTAATTGGTTGCATTGATGGGACGCATGTAGCCATTTGTCCCCCCTCAGTGAATGAGTACATTTACAGGAACATAAAACCATACAATTCATTGAACATACAAGTCATCTGCAATTCCAAAAACATCATCACAGACATAGTGGCTAGTTACCCTGGCAGTACACATGGCTCCTACATCTTCAGACATAGTGGCATACACAGATGTCTCCTTGCGGGTGAATTTGGAGAAGGATATTTGCTCGGTAAACAGATGTAACACTGTTTTGCAGACTCTTCCGCCATGGTGACACATAGTAGAGAGTAATGTTTTTTTTTTACTTCCTGTAGGTGATAGCGCATACGCTGTGCGCTCCTTCATACTGACGCCATAACTAAATCCACTACCCCAAGTGAGCAGTGATATAATGATGCACATATCTCCACACATAACATCATTGAGGGGACATTTGGTTTACCAAAATCTAGGTTACGCTGCCTCCACAGAACTGGTGGTGCATTGCAGTACATGCCAGATACCTGCTGCAAAATTGTTGCCACATGTGCCATGTTGCACAACATAGTCACTAATAGAGGCATACCCCTGGAACACTCTGACAGCGAGTCTGACGAAGACAATCAGCCAAGACAACCACCACAAGCGGCATGCGGTCCAAGGGCAGCAGAGGGGAGACAGAGATGTGCAGAAATCATTCAAAATTTCTTTTAAGGTGGGTAATGTTGAGACAACACACTACATGCTCAACTGTTTAATGTGACAAAATGTGGTTGTGTTAATGCACACATACCAGGTGCATATACGTTTTGTAAAAATAAATGAGTTAATATGGCATTGCAATGGTACTTAACTGGCAGTACATACAGTGTTCCTGCTACTGGTTACCTCACCAGATTTGTAAGTGTCCAGGTATTCACTTTTTGTGGCCACACACTCCAGGGGGCCTCTCTGTTGGCT
The DNA here is from genome assembly GCF_964261635.1 of Lissotriton helveticus. Classification (NCBI taxonomy): domain Eukaryota; kingdom Metazoa; phylum Chordata; class Amphibia; order Caudata; family Salamandridae; genus Lissotriton; species Lissotriton helveticus. The sequence goes on along the minus strand of NC_136059.1, from coordinate 1,350,511,422 downwards.
CTGCCACACCCCTTGTGGAGCCTTCTGTGCCACTGTTGCTCTGAGCACTGCCCCTCCTGGCAGTTGTAATTGGTGCCAGTAGGCTACTGAGGCTGGAGGCCTCCTCACTGTCCCCCCTTCCAGAACGTTGTTGCCACCAACTCCAGCAGTCTGGAGCTGCTCCACCTCATTGGTGACCTGGATAAGGCACCAGGCCACGTCCCCGCAGCAATGGCTCATCTCAACTTGCATCCCGACAGCACGACGGGACAACTGATCTGTTGTGTGCTCAGCCTACTGATCGCCCCGGTGTAAGCATCTAGGCGCACCATCAAACTGTGATGCCTCCTACGATGTGATGCCTGGCTATCCTACATCACCCTGCATAAGTCATGCATTGCTTTGGTGACATTAGCAAAGTTTTCATTGCTAGCCCTATGTCCTTTCACAACAGCAGTGGTGAGCTCTTTCAGGCAGTCACGGATGTCCCCTATGTTGGTTGCCAATGTTCCTAGTTGGCCCTGCATTAACCTCAAATTTTTGCATTGTAGACGCTGGACCTTGAGCATCTTCCCCTCCAGCCCACTCCAGGCAGCAGCCCCATCATCTCCTGCAGCAGTCATGAGTGCCCTGATTAGATTTGATTTATAATTTATAGAGCGCAACAATTATCCTAAGGCATCAAGGCGCTAGAGACCAACCGTCCCAAAAAAGAGACGGAGCGGACAAGAAAACCGGATAGATGCTAGTCCAAAAAGAGCCAGGTCTTAAGAGCTTTTCGGGATGGAAGCAGAAGGGGAATAGATCTGAGGTCCAGGGGAAGAGAGTTCCAAAGTTTACTCGCTGCCACTGAGAATGCTCTGTCCCCCCACTTCCTCTTTTTGGTTCTTGGTACCACCAATTGCATTTGGAGAGAAGATTGCAGGGGTCTACTGGGAGAATGCAAACTGAACATTGTTTTTAATCTTGAATGGTAGGGGAGATTCACTGACTTGTGAACCATACATAGTGATTTGAAGCTAATACATCTTTTGATAGGGAGCCAGTGCAGAGATTCTAGTCCCTTCCTGGTGGATTGTTTCCTGGGAATGTCCAGAGCGAGTCTTGCCAGTGCATTCTGAAGCACCTGGAGTTTATACTGCATAGACCTATTTGCGACCAAATACAGTGAGTTGCAGTTGTCGAGTCTGGACATTTTTTAAGGCTAGTGCAACCTGTATTCGTGCTGGTCGTTGGATGAAAGGAAATATTTTTTTTAGCATCCTTATGAGCCAGGAGCAGGTCGAGATGGTACGGTTCACTTGGATACCAAAATTAAGCTCAGTATCCAACAGAACTCCAAGGTTCTTAGCCTTCTGGCTCGGGAAAGGACAGAATCCTAAGGATTGAGGCCAGCACTTACTGTTCCACTTTGAAGTCCCTGATCCAAATAGCATTATTTCTTTTTTCTTCCCATTAAGTTTCAGAAAGTTAGCAGACATCCATTCTGCCACTTTTGACATGCATCCGAGAATATTTTCTGCCGTTGAGCATGGACCTTTGGGGATAGAAACCATGATCTGTGTGTCATCTGCATATGACACTACCTCCAGTCCGAATGAGTGAATCACGGTTGCGAGGGGTGCCATGTAAAGATTAAAGAGAGTAGGGCTCAGAGACGATCCCTGCATAACTCCACAGGGTAGAAGAAAGGGGTCTGAGTGAAAAGCTTGTAATTTCACCCTTTGGGATCTCCCTGTTAGAAATGAGGACAGGAGGGCTAGTGCTTGATGCAAGACACCAAGAGTCTGGAGTCTTGACTGCAGTACAGTAGGTGAGATGGTGTCAAATGCTGCTGACAGATCCCGGAGAATCAGCACTACCCCCTATCCATCATCCACAGTGCGTCTGCGTATTCAGTGGCTGATATTAAAGGTGTTTCTCTCCCTTGATGTTTCCTGAATCCAAACTGGGAATCATTAAACCATGATTGTTGTTCTGCTGTTTCCATGAGCTGCTTATTGATATGCAGCTCCAAGATTTTAGCTGGAACTGGAAACAAAGATATGGGACGGTAGTTCTTGGTTCTTGCAGTCTCCTGGATCTAGATTGTTTTTTTTTAGGAGCGGCCTAATAATGGCTTGTTTCCTACGGTGTGGATAGATTCCAGATCGGATCACATTATTCATGAGTTTGCAGAGGGGTTCTGCTATGGTGTTTGCTGCCATATGGAGAACTGCTGGAGGACAGGCCTCCATGGGTGAACCAGCATGCGTTCTCAAAAGGTATTGTGCAACAAGTGGAGGCGAGAGATCAGAGAATATTGAGAGACCCCTATTCCGGCTGCAGGGCTCCAAAGGCTCAGTAAGGCTGATGGATACCGGAGATTTAGTGGAAGATCTAGGGTAAAGATCAAAACAGGTATAACTATCCATGGTTTTAGACTGAAAGAAAATGACCAGTTGATCGCAGAATGCTTGTGAGGTCTCCGGTTCAGCTGTAAGTTGGGAGGATGAAAGCTATTGTTCCAGCTTAAATAACTCCTTTGTAGACAATAAATTTCAATTTTGTATGTGCAGTATTTTTTTTTTTGCCCTGGACTATTGCCTGAGGAACTGTAAAGCCCTGCACCGCATTGGTACCTCTGGTGGTGTTGTGTGTGTATGGCCAGCCTGTTGTGTTGGAGTGCCAGGTTGGCTCGCCTCCTCACTTTCCAAATCTGGCAGTGGTGCGACTTTTCTCCTGTGTCGAGTGGGTGCAGGTATGGGTGATGATGCTGGCACTTCAGTTTCCACTTCAGACTGTGCATCATGTTCCTATGTGTCATGGATATCACCCACATCACTATCCTGTGCAGCTGCATCTATGATGTTAAACAGTGCAGGTCAGTATTTTTGGTGTACATGTATATGACATTGTGCATGCCAAGGCTAGCCTACGACAGGGCTACACTCTGTGGCCTTCCCAAATACACCCTGGCTCCACTAAGGGCATCGCTGAACCCTGCAGCCGGACTTGTCCCAGGTACCAAACAAAATGAGCACATATCCCCAGTCCTAAAATCTCTCAAATGGTTACCCAACGAAGCTTGAATTCAGTTAAAGATTGCCGTTCGGACGCACAAATCCCTGCATTTAAAAACTCCCAGGTACCTAGTGCAAAAAATTGAATTATCCTGTGGTGGGACAGCATCAAGAACCTCGAACACTTTCCTCCTGAAACCACTCATCCTTAGCAAAAAGAGACCTTGTCACCGAGCCTTCTCTGGTGCGGCCGCAAAGATATGGAACTCTCTTCCACTGGAAGTACGCAAAATCTCCTCAACGACTGCTTTCAAACTGGAAGCCAAAAGATTCCTAATGGACAAATTCCTACCTTATTCTGGACTAGGTCCACTGGCTCAAAATCATTGAACCTACAACTACTGCTCCATCATGTGATGCTGCTCTTCTTTACCACATTGTGTGCCCCCCTTGTAGCCCGCTATATACCTGTTTATTATGGTACTCTCCTTTGTGTCATTTGTCTGTGAATCACGCAATTATTCATGTTGTGTATTCTTACTTGATGTCGATATTGGGTTTATGACCTTCCTTCCACCCTTTTGCAAAGCGCTCTGCTATCCTTCGGGATCTTGTTCATGCTATATAAAACTTCATAAATAAATAAAATAAATAAATAAATGCCATTGTCTAATAAAGTTATTTGGTTACACACAAAATCTACTTTAGTCACTTCCTTGGTGTACTCTGATGCACTAAAGCTGTTTTGATACCTCCTTGCCTTTCCCTTCGATTTTCTGTATACTACTACCATAATGCATTTGGGTGTTGCAAGTAAAATGTGGACTGGACTAAGATTTGCTACACTACGCATGATCTGCATGGGGGCTATTTTTGTAAGATTAAACAATAAATGATAATTTGCATTGATCTTACCTTGTGAGATACCAGTCTGTTCAGAGGTGTCTATCTGTGTAATGCCAACAAATGTTTCCGGCTGCAGTGTTGATTCAACCATGTCCTCCAGGGGTGTGTTGGCAGGTTCCGCACATGGTCCTCCTCCTGTTTTTTTGGCTTCGGCAGATCTTTCAGCCACCCTTTTTTTGCTCGGCTGCACAGTCATATCAGTGCTTGCGCAGGTCAGATATTGAGCACTGTGTGACCCCCACTTCATTGACCTTAGATTGGATTCCCAGCCAAATCTTCCTGTGATGGTGGGCGCGCGGCGGGCCGGAAAAGCAGGCAAGGAGGCCGGATGTAGTGGGCTATGACGGTGTTTATTTAACTGTAAGAGTCAAAAGAACAGGAGGTATAACAGTGATGTCCAAGGATATTCCGGGTTCTTCTCCGATGTGGGAGTCTTCAACTGTTCCTGGGAGCCGTCTAGTCGGGTTCGGCATAGGGGAGGCACCTCGGAGGGCAACAAGAGACAAGAAGGTACCGTTAGTCCGGAGGGAACTCTGTGAGCTTCCTTTCACCGACACCGGGGCAGTGAGGAGAGGAAGAAGAGGTCCGTGAGGAAGGTAGGGGTCGGGAGAAGGAACGAAGGACGGATATACAGCAAGAGTGATAGGACGTAAGTGAAGGGAGGGATTCAACACAGTGTGAGTGCTTTACAGGTACTATACAGTGCAAGATAGGGAGCTGCTACTACGTGGTTCGTGCCTAAGAGAGGGAGGGAAATTTACACAATATATAAAATGAGCGCCTAGCGCGCTCTCAGGGGTGTTACTAGTACTCACACGGTCCGCCGCAACTCTCCGATTGAGTTGCGGCTGCTCTTCAGCCACCTCCTCAGGGACTCCACCAATCTTCTGACCACACGTCTTCTTCGGGATTCGCCTCGTCTCCGTCTTCTCCTCCAGTCCGAGCGTCCTGCCACGATTCTCCGACGGCGTTCTGGGCTTCCCGTCCGTTTTTCACTGGTTCTGTCGCTGCCTCCGGGGTGGGACTTCCGGGGTCGGAAGGAAGTGTTTCCTGTCGGTGGCTTCCTCCGATTGGCTCCTGTAATACAGAGAGGGGCGGGAGTCTCCTCATCATGGTGGCTGTTCTAATACGGGTTTTGTTTTTGGGAGAGTGACCGAAGGGGCTTGCAGTTATGTCCGATAGCGGTAAGTCTCTGGGTGGAGTCAATCCGGGCGGGGAAGATCGCGGGGCCACATCACATCCCCTTCCCCTAGCTGTCTTTCCTGTACGGGTTGGTGAGGAGGGGTATCGGGACAGGAAATCAGCGTTGCCTTGGTCTGTTCCCTTCCGATGTTGTGTTCTGAAGTGAAAGGGTTGGAGGGACAGGAACCAACAAAGGACCCGGTCATTATGTCCTTTATTCCTGGCCATCCACTCCAATGGAGCGTGGTCTGTGTAGATGGTGAAGTCACGGCCCTCCAGGTAGTAGCGGAGGCTTTCAATGGCCCATTTGATCGCGAGGGCCTCTTTTTCCACTACTGCATAATTTCTCTCCCTGGGGAATAGTTTCCTGCTGAGATACAGGATAGGCCTTTCGTACCCTTGATCGTCTTTCTGGGATAGGACCGCCCCCAATCCCTGGTCGGAGGCATCAGTTTGTAAGATAAAGGGCAGGGAGAAGTTAGGGCTTACTAGGACCGGGCTGGAGGTCAGGGCATTTTTTAGATCGGAAAACGCCTGCCATAAAAAGTGGGTGGGGTTTTTCAGGGTGGCTTCAGTTCGGGTAGATTTCTTTAGGAGGTCCGTAAGGGGGGCTGCTCTCTGGGAAAAGTTGGGAACAAACCTCCGATAGTATCCCAGGAGCCCAAGGAAGGCTCTCAGGTCTTTTTTCGTTTGTGGGAAGGGAAGGGACTGTATAGCTTCTGTTTTGCTTTTCTGGGGTCGTATCAGGCCTTCACCCAAGAGGAAACCCAAATATTTAACTGTTTGTGCAGCAAGGGTGGTTTTAGCAGGGTTGATGGAAAAACCATAGGAGCCTAGGGAAGCAACAACCATGGAAAGATGGTCAAGATGTTGCGACCAGCTGTCGCTGTATATGATAATGTCATCCAGGTAGGCTCCTGCATACAGAGAATGGGGCCTTAGGACATGGTTCATGGCCCGCTGAAACGTAGCTGGGGCGCCATGAAGCCCAAAAGGCATGACTATAAATTGGAACAACCCCTCTGGGGTGGAGAAGGCAGTTTTCTTTTTGTCCTGTTCTCTGAGGGGTATCTGCCAATAGCCTTTACAGAGGTCTAGGGTGGAAATGTACTTGGCTTTACCAATCCTTTCAACCATTTCGTCAACCCGGGGCAGGGGATAAGTGTCAAATGAGGATACTATATTGACCTCCCGGAAGTCAATGCAAAACCTGACAGACCCGTCAGGTTTTGGTACAAGGACAATGGGGGAATTCCAATCACTGACTGAGGGTTCTATGATCCTCATCCTTTGCATTTCTTCTACCTCTCTGCTTATGACGGCTCGACGAGCTTCGGGTACTCTGTAAGGCCGCATCCTAACCACTTTCCCTGGTTCTGTGTCTATGGCATGTTCTGTGATTGTGGTTCGTCCCGGATAGGAAGAGAAGACCCCTTTAACGGGAAACAACGCTTCTCGGAGCTCTCGTATTTGTATTGTGGACAACTCGGGATCTAGGCAGGGATCAAAGGGGAAAGAATAGGGCAACGTGGAACCGGACAGGACAGGTCGGGGTCCCTCCCACTTTTTCAGGAGGTTGATATGGTATATCTGGCATGTAAACCGAGTGGGATCCAGTTCAACCTCATAAGTAACCGGGGTGACCTGTCGCCTAACGGTATAAGGGCCTTGCCACTGTCCCAAGAGTTTATGGTCTGAAGAGGGCATCATCAGGAGGACTAAGTCTCTGACAGCGAAGACACGGCTTTTAGTGCCCTTATCATATTGCATCTTTTGGGCGTCTTGGGCACTTTCTAGGTTCTGTCGGACTATGTCCCGTATCTCTGCCAGATGGGTCTTTAAGTTCTCTATGTACTCCGGCAAAGGCCGGGTCCGATCGGGTTCTGCCTCCCAGGCCTCCTGGGCCATATCCAGCAATGTACGAGGGGGCCGACCATACAACAACTCATATGGGGAATAGCCTGTGTTGCTCTGCGTTTTACACCGAATGGCGAATAGAGCCAGTGGTAACATTTCTTCCCAGCGTTTGACCTCTAACCCTATCAATTTTTTTAGAGTTTGTTTTAGCGTGGCGTTGTAACGCTCAACCAGTCCGTCCGTGTGGGGATGGTACGCTGAGGTCCTGATTTGTTTTATTCCCAGTTGGGAACAAACTTGTTTTAGGAGATCTGAAACAAAAGGCGTGCCCTGATCGGTCAGGATTCCCCTGGGAAACCCTACCCGGGAAAACACAGAAATAAGGGCTTTGGCGATATTTTGAGCCGTGGGTTGGCGCAAGGGAATGGCTTCAGGGAAGCGAGTGGCATAGTCTACTATGACTAAGGCATAGCGACACCCGCTTCGTGAGGGCAGGAGGGGTCCTATGATATCCATCCCTATTCTACTAAATGGGATGTCTATGAGGGGGAGAGGTTTCAGTGGTACCCTAGGTGGCCGATATCGGCTGTTTCTTTGACAGACCGCGCATTCGCGACAATAGGTTTTGATTCGCTGGTGTACCCCTGGCCAGTAGAATTTATCAAGGACTGCCTGACTAGTCTTCTCATCTCCGAAATGACCCCCTAAAAGGTGACTGTGCGCTAAGAAGAGAACCTTCTCTTGAAATGGACCGGGGATCAATAACTGCGGGTTCTGGTGTGCTCCCCCCTTTCGGTATAACAGTCCGTTTTTCTTGTAAAAGTAGGGACCTACTTGTAAGGGGTCCTCGTTGTCTAGGGCCCTTCCCCAGGCTTCTTGCAGGAGCGGATCCTCTTGTTGGGCGGCCCTGAACTCCCGGTCAGTCTGCCATGGGTGTTCCTCAACAACCGTGGGATAGGCATAGGTATGGTATTTCTTCTCCTTTCTCCTCTGACTTTTCAACTTGTGTGGTTTAGGAGCTGCATTCAGGGAGGACAGGCCCTGGGAGTAGGGGGCTTCTTTCCACCACTGGGCAAGGGAGTCAGTGGTGTCCTGCAGGAGTAGGGGAAGGCCAGAGTAATCACTTCCCAGGATGACTTGTTCGGGTAGCGTAGGCACAAGACCGACCGTAAGGTTGGTACCAGGGTCACCGGGGTGTTGTACCTGCACCTGGGTTGTGGGGTAACGTTTGGTGTCCCCGTGTACGCACTGTATGGCTACCATTCCGGTAGGGGGGCCCACAGGGAGGGCTAGATCCTGAGGACGGAGAACGCTTTGGCGGCAACCTGTATTGGCTAGGGCAAGGACACTTTGTCCGTCGATAGACACCGGACAGTGAAACGGAGGTGGTGTAGCCCCCGGAGTGTGGCAGACATAGTTCCGCACGGGGCCTATCTCCATTGGCTCCTCCTTCTGACGGCATACTCGGGCTATGTGTCCAAAACCACCACAATTGTAACACTGAGGTCCAGGGTTAGGAGGACGATACATGACCGGTGGGGCCATGAGAGGAGGAGGTTCCGGTCTCCGGGGTGGTATTGGACGGGAAGACCGAGGGGTCGTTCCATAGTGAGGTTTATGTGTCGGTTCCTCCTTGCTACGTTGCAGTTCCTGAGCCCGACTATAGGCACAGGCTACTTCAACAGCCGTGTCCAGAGTGAGGTGGGAATGTTGTCGTACCCATCTCTGGGTGGACGGGTGCAAGGAGTTGAGAAACTGTTCAAGGTAGATCTTGCCCATGATATCTTCCTTTATGGATGCTTCTGGTTTTAGCCACCTGTTGGCGAGGTCTTTGATCCGGAAAGAGAGGGCTCGGGGATTCTCTTGAGGCCCTTCCTTGGCCTGTCTCAGCTTTATTCTATAAGCGTCATCGTCCACCCCGAGACGTTCCAGAATACATTTCTTTATATCCGGGTATGGGTTGTTTCCCTGTATATTCGCCTGTTGGTAGGCGGCTTGCAAGTCACCAGTCAAAAGAGGATCCAGGTATTGTCCCCACCGCTCGACTGGCCAGTTGGCGGCCTGGGCCAATCGTTCGAAATTGGTGAAAAAGTAGTCCGGGTCCTCCCCCGGGACGTACTTCTGAAGGACTACGGAGGGGAGAGAGGTCATTGGTCTTGGTTGTCCTAGGGCATCCGTCAATTTGCCCATGGCTTGTTCGTGTACAGTCCCTTGGCCTTTGAGGACGTCATGCAATTGACCTCTGTCGTCTTCTGCTGTTTTCAAGAATTGTTCCATCAATTTACCCAGTTGTTCCTGGGAGTCTGCCATTCTTTTCATGACGGCCTCCATGCTTCCAGCAGATCCCACTTCTGACACCAGATGTGATGGTGGGCTCGCGGCGGACCGGAAAAGCAGGCAAGGAGGCCGGATGTAGTGGGCTATGCCGGTATTTATTTAACTGTAAGAGTCAAAAGAACAGGAGGTATAACAGTGATGTCCAAGGATATTCCGGGTTCTTCTCCGATGTGGGAGTCTTCAACTGTTCCTGGGAGCCGTCTAGTCGGGTTCGGCATAGGGGAGGCACCTCGGAGGGCAACAAGAGACAAGAAGGTACCGTTAGTCCGGAGGGAACTCTGTGAGCTTCCTTTCACCGACACCGGGGCAGTGAGGAGAGGAAGAAGAGGTCCGTGAGGAAGGTAGGGGTCGGGAGAAGGAACGAAGGACGGATATACAGCAAGAGTGATAGGACGTAAGTGAAGGGAGGGATTCAACACAGTGTGAGTGCTTTACAGGTACTATACAGTGCAAGATAGGGAGCTGCTACTACGTGGTTCGTGCCTAAGAGAGGGAGGGAAATTTACACAATATATAAAATGAGCGCCTAGCGCGCTCTCAGGGGTGTTACTAGTACTCACACGGTCCGCCGCAACTCTCCGATTGAGTTGCGGCTGCTCTTCAGCCACCTCCTCAGGGACTCCACCAATCTTCTGACCACACGTCTTCTTCGGGATTCGCCTCATCTCCGTCTTCTCCTCCAGTCCGAGCGTCCTGCCACGATTCTCCGACGGCGTTCTGGGCTTCCCGTCCGTTTTTCACTGGTTCTGTCGCTGCCTCCGGGGTGGGACGTCCGGGGTCGGAAGGAAGTGTTTCCTGTCGGTGGCTTCCTCCGATTGGCTCCTGTAATACAGAGAGGGCGGGAGTCTCCTCGTCATGGTGGCTGTTCTAATACGGGTTTCGTTTTTGGGAGAGTGACCGAAGGGGCTTGCAGTTATGTCCGATAGCGGTAAGTCTCTGGGTGGAGTCAATCCGGGCGGGGAAGATAGCTGGGCCACATCACACTTCCTTTTTACAGACTCTGCGACCTGCAGTGATAGCTTTCCAAATAATTTGTTGTGGCTCTGCACCACTTCCTCAATGGGGATTTCAAGTTCTTTTTCGTTGAAATTCAGCTTCCTTTTACCCTCTCCACCTTTCTTGTCCCCTGTTTTATAAGCCATGCTGGTGTTTTCCCACAGATTCTGCTCCCAAGACAGCTTATTTCTCCTCAGCTCCAACAGTCCGCCTACTCCTCTGACTCTCTCAGTGAACAGGTCTGAGCAATCCCAGATTCACTTTCTGGTTGTGATGTCATCCAAATTCAGGCATATGTGTAAATTGCTATTTGCGATTGGGTAATAGCGGACTCGCTATTTGCTAATCGTAATAACGCAATTACTATTTGCAATTGCGATTATTATCAAATTGCTAAATTATAGCAAATTTATTGATGCATTCACTTTTGCGATTCCCAAATAGCATTTACTTAAACATTGCTATTTAGGAATCACAAAAATTATGCTTGATGCATTTGGCCCTATCTCTCCCAGGAAGAGGGAGTAAGTAAGTAACTAACATGAAAGGAGATGGTTAGGAGATTTGAGATAGCTGGGAAAAAGAGTCAGCAAGAAGAGTTGCGAAGGCTGGCCAACCGTTTGGGAGAAATGTATGGGGCTCAGTGCAGGTTGCTGAGGCCCTAAGTAGAGAGTGGTGAGAGAATGTGTAGGCATCTTGATCTTGCAGTTCAGGATTGACTGGTTGCTGGGAGGGAGAGCAAGAGTCTTTGTGGTTAGGGGTAGGGAAGTGTGTTTGATGTTGGGAAATGCCAGGACTGAGGATATGTAATTGGCCAGTTCTATATAACGGTTTCCTGTTACTTAGCCTGGAGTATAACAGTGACACTACCCACTATTGCATCAATTCACTATTGCAGCATGTTTTTCTTATTAACTTCAATTTCCTCTCCTTAATGAAAAATGAATGTGCAATATAACATTTGAATGTATAATTTCACCAAGACCTTTGTACCTAAGTAATCATTGTAAAAACTCTACACAGCCGTCATTAACATTTTCCTTTTAGCAAAGAGTTAGTTAGCAACATTCATAAAATCAGTGTACCCTGATAAACAATTTAGCTTATCCCACACTGGAACGTTAGTGCTCTTTTTCGTAAAAAGGGATTACACTCTTGTTTCTCACCTTTGCTCTGTAATAAAGGGCAGCATAATAAATATGTGATAAAATGCATTCTGCATACTCTGAACAATATAACAATTACACAAATTACGTTCATATAATTGATTGTAGATCTATTGTTGAACTGATTTATGGATTCATAAAGCCTCCTGGACAGACTGTACCTATGCAAAATGATTGACTCAATGACTGGCCTGGTGCTGTAGGTGATATACAATGGTACAGAAGGGCAGAAATCAGAAACCATGCAGAACCCACAAGTGCTAGCAGAACAAAACCTTAGTTTAGGAGACAGAATTTCCAAATTAACACCATCTGTACTTAGAAGCTCATTGGCATGTCACTCTAAATAGCTTCTTCATAAAATAATGTAAAACTGAGGTTTGGGGCCATTAAACATGTATATACATTGGGTGTCCTTGTTGTAAGTATGAGTTCACATGTAGGAGGGGTGAGTGTTCTAATATAGCCTTATAGCCTGCCGTAGCAGGCTATACCGGCCATTAATGACCCCCTTTAGCGTTCATCAAGGGCCTTTAACAAGGGAGCGGGACTTTAATGCCTGTATAGCCCAGCTACGGAGGGCTATAAGGCTATTAGAATATTCTGCCACTGGATGGCAGAATGTTCTAACAAATAAAACAAGTGCCTCAAGGAGACCGAGGGGATTGAAATCCCCTCGGGCTCCGTGAGGCCTTTGTCCACAGCAACAACCGTGAACTACAACATTGGAATGCTGGAGCACCGGTCTTCTATTGGCCATTAGAAGCCCGAGCACTCCATTGTTTTCAATGGAGCTCCAACGTTCCAATGTTCTAATTAGTGATATTATTGTTTACATGAAAAGATTTCCCAGACTTTTTTGAATGTCTTGCATAAAATCAACAGCTTTAGTAGTCTGACAGGGATTATGCACTCAACAAAAAAGAAAGAACATGCATCAAAGCAGACTTTACTGTTTACCATCATGCTGCTATTTGATTGGCTGTTAGTTGTGTTGGTCCATCAAAAAAGTGCTTCTATTGCAATGCATGGATGATGAATAGGCCATGCAATATAAGGAAGGCACAGATATGCACGGTCAGCTGGCAAGAACTATGGGTGTTTCCGTCCGCCGCGGTCCCCCCGCCATAGTAATATGGCGGGGGGAAATGGGTGGGGGGCGGGCATAAATGTCGGGCGGATCGCCACCGCCATTTTGGCAGTGGCGATCCGCCCGACATTTATGCCCGCCCGCCACCCATTTCCCCCCCGACATATTACTATGGCGGGGGGACCGCGGTGGACGGAAACACCGTCCGCCGCTTTTCCGCCCGGTCGCCTTGCGGCCGGGCGGAAAAGGTTTAATATGGTGGCGGTGTCTAATATACACCGCCAGCCATATTACAATGGGCTCAGTTAGATGTCTTTCCGTGGCGGGGTGCACAGGGGGGGTACTTGTGGTACACCCCAGCATTTGCATACACGAAGCGGCAGGCATCGCGCGGTGCCTGCCGCTTCGTGTATGCAAATGCATACAGGCATTTTTAGCATTGTGGCGGGCGGTGCTGAGAGCACCGCCCGCCACAATGTTAAAAAGGAGCGATGCGCCCGCCACTGTGGTGGGCGCATCCTAATCCCCACCACGGGACCCCCGCCCTTATGGCGGGCGGTCCTAATCCCCGTGAGGATGGCGGGCGGGCAAAGTCTGCCCGCCATCCTAATGACCCCCTATATGTCTTAAAATCTTCCACTAAAACCAACTCCCCTAAAACAAAAACTTTTCACGTGACACACTCTTACATTAATTATGATCTTTATATCAGTCTCTAAATGTCAGGTCACGAAGTGGGTCTTACGGTCTGCTTCACTAGTTCTTGCTGGCAGAATATGCCAGATGTTTTCTATATCTAAACTCTGTGTGGCTTAAATTTATCAGTACTGTTGTGCAGATGCCTGCCAGATGTGGGTTAAGGATGCTTAGACTTTTGTGCACCTTCATATGTACTGTACACCATGAGGGGGTTCACGAGTGGACTTTTTTAATGTAACATAGCAGAAATAGCAGGAATGTCAAGTGATTTTCTGTTTTTTATGCAACCTGTCTATTGTGGGCTCTTGCAACAAGATAAATTCATGGGCTCAGTTATTTGACCACATTTGCATGACAGAAGTACTGGGGAAGTTGAGGTTAGAGGTTTGTTCCATATCACACATTTTCTTGAATGCATAATTCATATTAATGTCTCCTGGTTTTAGAAGTCATCTCTTCCACAGTACCATGTCCTCAACACCCAATGCAATTGTGTACTATGAGGAGATTGGTTCAGATGCACTCACCTATCAGGTTACCCTTAGACCCATTGAGACACTTGCTCATTCATCATTTGCTCATTCTTTCATCTATCTCTACAGTTACTCACCCATTCATCACATCATAAAATTCTCTAGTCACCCAATCATCCAGCCGTGTATTTACTTACTTATTAATCTATTGATGTACTCCACCCTTCACGTATGTATTCTCTTATCCATTCATCCATCAATATAAATACCCATGAATGTACTCACTCACACATTTCTTTATGTATACAGTCACTTATATATGTATTCAACCATCCTTTCTCATTCTGAGAGTTACCCATTCATCGACTGGCCCAACCAACAGATAGAAACTCTGCAATCAATGAAATAACACCTTTGTTTAAAATAAAAACCATACTCTTTTACCTTGCCAGTGCTTGTTTTTCTTGCAATCCACTGTCAATTCTTCCTTTCCTTCATCGTTGTTATCTTTCAGAGGCATCAATCCCCTTATTGAGAAAGTGAATCTTGTAAGTAGGGCGTGCTTCAGGCCTAGCAATATTTACAAAAGTGCCCAAGAGACTAAGGACCTCCTTTAAAGTCTGGTAGGTGGCCCGCCAGCCCACCAGGTCAGTCAAGGGTACTGCATCTACTCCACTCTCCTTTAAAAAATTCTCTTTAGGCTCCAAAAGGTTCAAAATGTTAAGTGACGTTGATCTTTGTTATAAAGTGGTCGAATTACATACCCACGGTCCACTCTTGGAATTCTGTCCCTGATTCGAACGTGTGGGAGCCGGAGCAACAGCGGCTGGTTCAATTGAGTTCGCTGCATGCAGGACAGGCAGGCTGTGCTCGATAATCCTCACATGCAGTCATGCACCCACAGCTACCTGAGGTTCCTCGTGACTCCTCCTGGCAGGGTAAGTCTTTGTTCCGCCCCACAGTGGGAGGAAGGTGGTGCGAAGTTCCTGATACTGATCCCTTGTATCCTTGTAGGTGAGTAGGGGCTCCCACAGCTGCCTCACTCCTCCAGGGATGTTCTTGGACACTGCACACTTTTTGCTAATTCCGATGACCCCCTCTGGCTTATGGGGGTCACCATATTTCTACTGTACACAGGCATTGAATCGATCAACACAGCAGATGCCTGCATGGTGGCCTAACCTGTCATACTGGGTCTCCGTCTCTTCACCGCACAAGGGCTGGGACCCACTCTGCATGGCAATCCATCCAGGGCATACCATTCTGGCATCCAGGGTAGCTAAGCTCTCACTGCACAAGGACTACTGCCTGATTGGCATGGCAATGATTACAGTTTACTTTGTGTTACAGCAAACAAATGATGGATCGAATGCTGACAAATCGAACATTCTCCCCCAGTCAAAATATCTAGGGTAAATACATCGTTCTTAAGTCCACTACACCACCCCAGCTTGGACTCAGCCATATGCAAGTCACTCTTGACCCTGTGCCTCATGGGAACAGTCCAGACCGAACTGCCAGGCCACGTTCTCCCTGGACAGGAAACAATGGCTGGGTCTAAACTGGGGTGGCATTGTGAGCAAAAAAACAATGGATTTAACACAGATCTCTTGACTGGGTGTGAATGTATGATTTATTCAGCATTCCGTCCATCATTTGTTTGCGTAGCACTTTTCACCCTAAGTGGGATGTGTATGCCCAGAAGTGGGTACCTTGCTCACTGTGCCACTGAATTCCAGCATGCCTGGCTGATGAGGGTAGTACCCAGAAACCGGTCCCAGGTTGCTTGTTTCTGGTCCAGGGAGGACCTGGCTTGGCAGTTCGGTCTGGACTGTTCCCATGAGGCGTATGGTCAATTCTGATTTGCATATGGCTGGGTCTAACCTGGGGTGGCTTGGTGAGCAAAAGAACAATGGATTTAACCCAGATCTCTTGACTGGGTGTGACTGTATGATTTATTCAACATTCCGTCCATCATTTGTTTGTGTAGCACTTTTCACCCTAAGTGGGCTGGGTATGCCCAGACGTGGTCCCTTGCTCACTGTGCCACTGGATTCAAGCTAGCCTGGCTGATGAAGGGTAATACCCAGAAACCGGTCCCAGGATGCTTGTTTCCAGTCCGGAGAGAACCTGGCTTGCCAGTTCGGTCTGGACTGTTCCCATGAGGGACAGGGTCAAGACTGATATGCATGTGGCTGGGTCTCAACTGGGGTGGCATGGTGAGCAAAAGAACAATGGATTTAACACAGATCTCTTGACTGGTTGTGAATGTATGATTTATTCAGCATTCCATCCGTCATTTGTCTGTGTTACAGTTTACTTTGTGGCGGCCCCTCCTGGCTTACGGCAAGTCGCCTATTGAGTCCTGCAAAAAAAGCAGTGACCTGATTGGTACAGCAGCCGTTTCCTCACACCTCGTTCAGGGAACACTCTTGACCTAATTTCTCACTGGATCTCACTCTTTCCAACGCTCTCCTCTTCCTCACAGGGCACAATGGTCTTGGCAAGTATGGAGGCGCTGGTGCTCCAGACTCCAGGGCAGGTGGTCCTGGACAGCAGAGGCCAACAGGGACAAAGGGGATGCCCAAACCGCTGGAGCCAACACAGGAGGGGTTAACAGTTGAACCTTCAGGCTCCTGCCGCAACCTGAGTCCCTAAGCTTCTGGGTGCCTCAGGTGGGGCTGGGGCACCCAAAATTAAACAAAAAGCAAAAAAAGGTACTTTGTGCAAAGCTGCAACAGCACACAGAGTGGAGCAGCATTCCTACTAATATGATATTCCCTTCTTTGTACACCCCATAATGCTGAGCATCCTACATTGCCATATGAGGGCTTAAATATGTATACTGTTTCTTCGTGGTGCCCCAAGGAGAGAAAGGTAGTATGCAACAAAATGAGGGCAACCCAATAACCCCTTGTGTGTTTGGGTAATAGAATCATCATAAGTAACTGGACAGCAACAGGATCATTTGCAAAATGTTTTACACTTAATAATATTTAAGCATCTGTTGACTACATTGCATTGAACTAAATCATGAGAAGCAATCATAATTGACCGTCAGCAACAATGGAGCCAAACCAAAAACAAATGAAAATGAAAAAAACCAGTTGTTTAAGGGTGAAGATGTACCAAATCACTCTGTAAGTTTACATCAATTTAATAGGGGTGTAAGAAAGCGATAAAACGCACATCTATCCAGTGTGTAGTTTATCCATAATATATCCTTGACCACTTGTGAGATGGTTGTATGTCACCTTCACTCTCCAAAGGGAACAATATACAGAATGTATCATTATGATGTAGAATCTTTTCCTAAGGTAGCTGGTTTTAATTCTATTTTTGGCATAGCATGTTGTCTTATAAGCCATGAAGTAATAGTTTGTACGTTTTATGTATATATATTTATGTATATACATATCTATCTATATATATATATATATATATATATATATATATATATATATATATATATATATTTTCACTGAAAAAACCATAGGTTTTACACCAGTTATAGTTAGCTGGAAGTTTTACTCGCATAAAACCATTGAAATTCCCACGTTATAGTTAGTTGGACTCACTATAACTTGCGCGTGCAATGCACTGCTGATGACGTCACATTTTACATCACTCATGACATGGTCAGTGACATCACTCATGACATCACTGATGACACCATACAGTGAATGTGTGTCTTTTTAAAAAATAAATATGTGTTATATATGTATATGTAAAAGTTGATGGAAGAATAAATGTTTAAATAGGTGTTTACATGGATGTTTTTAAAAAAAAAATTGATTGGTTAACTGGTTTATTAAGTGTATCTTAGTGAATACATATATTAGAGAGTAATGTTTAAATATTTAAATATTTGTATTAGTGTTTCACTTTGTGTATAAGTGGCTGCATGGGTTGGTGAGTAGCTACATGTGTATGTATATGGGTTATTAGATGTTTTTCTTAGTATCAGTATGAGTATTTGTATGGTTTGGTGGGGGTATTACTTAGCACATAGATGCATGAATGACTGACTCTCTCTTTGTATGTGTTTTGAAGACAGCATATGTGCAGGACTGTATGGGTGGATGAGTGTGTATATGTGTGTGTTACTGACTGAATGAGTGTCTCACTAGTATCTTTATCAGTAACTACATATGTTTTAATGTAGTATATTTGAATATTGATGTATATAAGTGAGTATATGTGAGAGTGAGGGATTGTAAGAGTTCCTGTTTAAATTAGTATGTGTTTCTATAAGTGATTGTTTAAGAGAGTAAGTATGTATAAGTTTATTTAGAAGTAAAGTGGTAGTGTGTGTATAGCTGTATATGCAAATAAATGGATGTTCAATAGTTTATTTGCATGTGTGAGTATGTGTGTGAGTAACTTTTGGATGACTGTCGGTGTGTAACAGGATGTATAGGTGTATCACTACATATGATGAGTGAGTATATGTATGAGTGACTATATAGAACTGTTGGTGAATCAGTGCATGTGTATATAGATGGTGGAATTATTCAATTGGTTGTAGTAACTGGTATGGGCATCTACATTTTTTTGAAAATGTTACTTTTTATTTTTGAATATGTGTTTCAAGGGTTACATTTCAGTGAAAGGAGGTCTATCACTCTGTCACAAGGATGGTGTCATCAGTAATGTCATGAGTGATGTCACTGACCATGTCATGAGTGATGTAATATGTGACGTCATCAGCAGTGCATTGCACGCGCAAGTTATAGTGAGTCCAACTAACTATAACGTGGGAATTTCAATGGTTTTATGCAAGTAAAACTTCCAGCTAACTATAACTGGTGTAAAACCTATGGTTTTTTCAGTGAATTTAATAGGTTTTTTAAATGCTAATTCCTAACTATAACTGGTGTGAAACCTATGGTTTTTTCAGTGAATTTAATAGGTTTTTTAAATGCTAATTCCTAACTATAACTGGTGTGAAACCTATGGTTTTTTCAGTGAATTTCAATGGTTTTTTAATAGCAAATCTCTATAGGTATGAAAAGTAATATTTTTTATAACGAATTTTATATTGTATAATTATGTAATTTTTATTTTTTTTAATTTTAATTTTAATTTTTTGTCCTGGGGCGCTCCCGGGGCACGTACCGGTGAACGCACGGGTAAGCGCAATGTTACGGCGCGCCCTGGGGTGCGTACCGGGGAGCGTCCCGTTAGCGCTATTGCCGTGATCGAAAAAACCACATCGTGATGCGTCGCGTAAGCGTGACGTATCGCGTTGCCGCGCAATGTGTCTTATGACGCGCTTCGTAAACGCACCCGGAAGCGCTCCGCGGCGCGGCCCGGAGCGCGTAACGTAAGCGCACCGGGTCATGTGTCGGGTCATGTGACCTGAAAATAACACTTTTCGTTGGTTCTCATCATTGGAGCGCCCCCCCCCCAAAAAGAAAAAAAAAATTAATGAAGCAGTTAGCATGAGGGAAGGACACAAACAGAGTTTATTACATAGTAAAAAATAGAGAAGGTGTAATTGGATGAAAGTGAGAAAAGTAAAATGACTAAAAGAGCGAAAGAAAGGAAGAGAGAGGAAGAACACTAAAGTAGAGATAGTGTGAGACTATGATTGGCTGTTAAAAGAAAAAGAAAGGACAGTAAAAAATGGAGAATGAAGGGTAGTGGCTGAACCACGATAAATGAAGAACGATGAGGGAAAGTGATAAAAGACCAGGTAGTATAAGTAAAGAGGGGTGAAAGAGGGAGAAAAATTGAATTAGGATAACACATGGGGAGTGACAAAGAGAGAGGACAAAGAGAGTAAAGGAAACAGTACCTGAATGGGCTTGAGTAAAACAGCAAAAAAAGATAAGTAATGCAGTGTGTGTGACTTATAGGGAGTCAGTGGCTGTAGGTCGGGGTGTGGGTGTGTAAGGTGTGTCTGTGGGTGTGGCTGTGTGGGGTGTTTCGGTGTGGGTGGAGGTGAGGGTGTGTGAAATATGTGTGAGAAGTGTATGAGTGTGGGGTGTATATGTGTTCGATGTATGTGTGTGTATGGAATGTGTGTGTGTTTTTGAGGAGTGTGTGTGGGAGGTTTTTTTGTGTGTATAAGGTGTGTGTGTGGGGTGTGTGTGGGGTGTATGTTACAGGTGTGTGTATGTGTTGGGAGGGGGATGAGGTGTATGTGTAGGAGTAAGGTAAATAATTAAGAAAAAGAGAATGAGTGAAGAAGCGAAGGAAGGGAACAGAGGGTAAGTGAAGTAAAGAATAGGGATCAAAAGAAGTTGAATATGAGAGGGTAAATAGGGAAAGGGGAGTAAACAAGTAGAATAAGAATAAGTGAGAGAAGCAGAGTAAAGACACAGGAGTGAGGTAGATTGAGAAAATGTTAGTGACCTTAAAGCAAAGGGTGATGACAAACTACATTTTTTTAGTCATACTTACCATATAATAAATGTAACTTTAATTTTTTTTACTACAGTTTGTATCTGTGAAAGAGAGAAGAAAAAATAAGTTATAATTAGTAAAATATCTATTTTAGATTAAAAGATACAAATGAAGAGGTTAAAAATCATAACACTCTATTTAGAAATAAAGTTAGAGTGAAGGACACAGAAAGGGAAATAAACTAAGGTAGAAGGACAAAAAGAGAGAAAAAGAAATAGAAGGAGAGCAAATTACAAAGTGTAAGGCATATAGTTTCACTGACAAAAAGAGAGAGAAGAACAGAGAAATGAACTGAAGGTAAGAAAGATACTAAAACAATGTGAGTTAGCAAAACTAAAACAGGAAACAGAAGTAAGTAAAAAGATAATGACTGAGACAGAAAACAGTCTAATTAAGGATGCATTTAGAAGAATGAGCAATAGAAGATAACTGAGAGTAAGTGAAGAACAGTCATAGAGTGAAAGGATGAAGGGAGACAGGATAATATACAACGATTGAGGGAAATGGACTGAGGAAGTTATAAGGTAAACATACTAAGAGAAAAACTGAGTGAGGTGGAGTACAATGAGTGAGAAAAGAAAATGAGTAAGTGAGCAAAAAGAAGGAAAGAGAGGAGAAGACGACTAAAACAGTGGTACTGAGAGAAAATAATTTGGTGATGAAAGTAAAGAGAAGGACATTGAAAGAAAGGAAATGATGGATAGTAATGGAACCAGATTAAAAGAAATGAGATGAAGAACGATGAGAGAGGAGCAGTGAAGTTGTTGTAAAAGAAGTGATAGAAGGTAGATAAACACAAGTGAACATAACACAAGTAGAGTGAGGCACTGAGGACATAGAAGTAGTGAACGAAAAATAGAGAGAAGAGGTCAAAAGTAAGGACCAAACAAAGATAAGCTAGGGAGAGTGGGTGATTTATAGTGATAGAGTGCGACAATACTGCTGAGTGAGTAAACAGGAATTACTAAAAGAGCAAAAGAGGAAAATACGGAAAAGAGAAGTAAAGCAGAGAGACTGAAAGCTGAAAAGTTATGCAAGGGAGAGTGGGCATGCAGACAGTTGAAATGAGAATGAGGGGTTGTCAAAGTAGTGGAGTAAAGGAACGGGGCTTACAAAGAGTGAGAGAAAGACATTATAAGTGAGTAAAAAGAGGTGAAAGAGGATGGAAAAAAGAAAGTGAGTGTCAGAGAATGGGAATACAATTTAATTTACACAATCCAAACTATAGAATAACTTCTACAACATGTTACATAGTTTATTTTTGCTGGTCTCAGAATATATTGAATTTCACTTAAAACAGTGAGTTCAAATTACTCATCATATCACAGCGGGAAAAAAAACACAATCTAAAAGATTGTGTTTTAAAAAAAACCTTAGATACTGACAAATGACAAATGTACACTAATCTTTGATTGACTTACTTTTCCTTGAGGCCAAATAGTATATCATGGAGGTCCTTTTCTCGTTGCAAAGTACTTTGCTGTTCACTTAAAAATCCATTTCATCGACTTTCTACAAGAAAAGCTCCAAGAACATCTGAAATATTTTTAATATTTTCATATACTCCTTTTTTTCAGTCATGACTCTTTACTCATTCTTGCACCTTTCCATTTGGCCAAATAGTGTCAGATGTATGAGTATATATGAGTACTCCTCCCGTCTTCATAGGCCAATTACCTTTACCTAAATTTTGGCTGTAAAAACACTAGGTATGAATTTATAAAGCCAAAAGGCAAACGTTGTTTGAAAGTCAAATGAGTGTCGTTACATTGGGTCCAACCTTTAGAAGTTTTTAAATAGCATGTGTAATGCCCTGATGTTGTAGAAGGACCGTCATGAAAAATAATAGCTACAGTTGTAAAGGTTCTTCCTGATATCGATAACTGAGAAGCCACGAAATTTTTAATAGAAGTTGTCAATTTAGTTCCATCAGGTCTACATCGTTGGAACATTAAAATGACATAGTGACCATAATTTTGTAGAAATAATGTGGACAGCATTGCAGACTTACATTGGGTACACACCATATTGTGATCCGCTGCTTTAACTAGATTATTAAAAGGCACTGATTTGCAGTCTGGTAAAGTCAAATATATACATCTTTCAGAGTCTATTCTAGTAGTACTTGATGAAGCACAGTTATCACAGTCATGTTGCCATTGATAAGAAAGGTTAAAAAGATTTTTTATATCTACTCCTTCATCTTGCAATACATCAAACATATACATTAAAAATTCCTGACAATCCTGCTGAATATTCTGTGAAAATTGATTTTGACCTGAACATATGTCTAGAAGATTTCTAATTTCTGAAACACTTTCTATTTTTGCTCTATCACTACTACATTTCTCTAACACAGAATTCAATAAACAGCAGAATGTTTGTTCCCGATTTTCAACAATCTGTTTTTGTAAATTTTGAAGAAAAAAACAACATTAACTACTACATTAGCATAGCAGTTGACACCAGAACTGTTTTCAAACTGAAATCCAACAACATCTTCAACAGAATCCTTTTTGTTTCTCTTTACAATTACACTTTTATATACTTTATGCCTTTTTGCTGATACCTCACTGCAATTACTCTCATTTCTTCTTTTTCGGCCTACCACACGTTTTTCAATCAGAGGATATTGAGGCAAATGTGGAGCATACTCTCTTCTTAACCTATTGTATTCTTTAACACAATCTAGATCTGCACAAATCTTTGTTTCATCACACTCAATCAAGTACAATCCTGATAAAGTTCTGACTCGTGATAATGCCACATATGCCATACCCTCTTTAAACACAGAGCTTCCAATGTTCACCAAAGCGCTATCTACACTTAAACCTTGAGACTTATGAATTGTCACCGCATATGCCAAACAAATAGGAAACTGTTTTCGGCGAACATATAAGTCTTTCACGAGCAAAAATCTAGCTGAACAACGACAAATTTGTTCTATTTCATCAATGCCATCAAATTTAATTTTTAAAATTTCAATTCCATCTCTATTTTTGTAATTCACAAAACCAACAACATGACCCATTGCTCCATTTACCAGACCTCTTTCAACATTTAAATTCCATCTTAAAATGACACGACAATTCAAACACACATTCAGAGTCTTTTCAAAACCAGCAGTCTTAGATATAGTCTTCTCTAATGAATCCAATTTTGATTTCAAATTTTCAGACAAAATAATTGTTGCTCCCATATGCTCTATTTTATCTGTAGCTTCCAGTTTCACTATCTCTTCATTTTCTAACTGTAACATTTTGTTGTTGAACATGAAACATTCTTTCAGAGTTGGCATCAAACATATGCCAGATTTCTTCTCGTTAATTTTCTTAAAAATGTTCTCTGGAAGAATGTTTTCATTTGGGTACAAATTTGAAATTAATCGTGCATGTAAAGCTTCTTTCCCTTGCTGACTTACTTTTCCGATCCTTACATCTTGTAAAATATTTTTATAATCTTCATCCTTTGCCTGCCACATATTTTGAAGCAGTTCTGCATATTTGAAGTTTAACCATATATTAACGTTTCCAATGCTTCCTAAGCACTTCCTGGTATCCTCATGCGTGAGCATTTTGAACACAGGTTGTCCTTTCACTGGAGTCAACTGCAGAAGATCTCCAAAAACAATAATATGTTTTCCTCCAAATAAGACATCATAGTCTGTTCTAAGAATTTCTTGCATTCTCAAATGCACAAAAGCAAGCATTATATTTGACACCATGCTTACTTCATCAATGATAAGAAGTTTCATTTTCTTCAGGACTCTCGAAACTTCGGAACACGCATCTCCAGATAGCTTGTGATACTCCAATTTGTTATCATGCTCCACTGGCAGCATCAGTAAACGATGTAAAGTAATCCCTTTAATGTTATGTGCTGCCAGCCCAGTTGGAGCGGTAACAACACAAGACAGCGGTGATTCAGTCCTTTTCTGCAGATAAGTTGCAATTGCTTTAATCAGAAAACGTTTTCCAGTTCCCGCTTCTCCACTCACGTACAGTTGGACAGGCTTAAATGATGTACATGAGCACTCTTTTTTCTCATGACTGAATCCATGTTCAATCTGTTCTGTGACTTCGTCATATATCTGTTTCTGCTCAAGGTTTAGTTGTTTCACCAAATCTTCTAAGTTAACTTCATCATCTTGAGCTTGTTCCATAGCTCTTTCCACCTCACCCATGGCAGTGGCAGCTTCATTTTGGATAATTGGTCCTCCAAGTGGATCCTGACTCAATGAAGCAGAACTCTGACTGTCTTGGGAACTGTCTCTAGCAATCTCTGCAGCAATTGTGGCTTCTTGCTCTATTTCTTCGTTCAACATTTGCAGATAATTTGGAAAAACAGGACATTCTATGGTATCCTTGGTTGCATTAAAAGAATCTTCGTAACAGAGAAAATCTCCAAGTAGTTCATCTTCTGTACGCCATGGCTTAAAGAGTTGCAAAAGAGCTAAATAGTAAAATTCCCTTTTCTCTGGATTTTCGCAACTCAATTTTCGATGATTAATCAAATGGCCTTTTTTCTGTCTCACTAGACATCCTTCACACCCAATGATAGCATATATTCCATTGTTAATATCTTCTCTGATGGTTCTCTTATAAATATAGTTTTGCAGAACTTCATACAAACAAACGTTCTCAAGATGACTACTTCTATTTGGATAGTATGTATCCAACATGTTGATCTTCAAAATATCTGTACTTTCTGGTTCCTTCTCTGCCAAATACTCTATTTCTTGTACAGATTTCAAAACTCGGTTTCGTGTTGCAGCAAGACCTAGACTCACTCAAATGAAGGTTCTAGATTTCGCATAGAGACTTGCTGACGACAATCGATCAGAACATTCATATGCTCCAATTTCTCGATGCGACAACATCTTCAGACTGTAACTGTATAATTTCTTGCTTAGGCTCTTTTCATGTGAAATGTCCTCCCACATTTCCTTCAGTTCTGTCTTTTCTTTTTTTGTGATGTAAGACGTCACATATCGAGCCACAGCAATAGAGTTGTCAGCAACGAATTGAATATCCATGTTAGCATTCCACATGGACAAAATCACTGGGTTGTAGTCGTTGATGTACTTGGACTCTTCGTTTCTTTTTAAATTGTATGTATTTTTTGGTGATTTCCTCGTCACAGTATGTCGCAGAGAAGACATCAAATTATTTACTCTTCCTTTAGAAATCACTGGTCGTGGAAAGCCGAAACGACATTTTGTGTAGAACTTGTCCTTGTTTTTGAATTTTCGACGACAGTACTTTCCACAACGATGGGATTGAAAGCGTAAAACTTGTTGCCTTAAACTATTTTCTTCGGTAGTTTTCGGAACAGCACATGTTGAATACTCTTCAATGAAGCTCATCACTGTCTCATCCGAATCTGTTCCAAATTTGGGTGCATCTTTAATCCATAACAACATGTGTATGTGAGGAGCACCTCTCGCTTGATACTCCTTTCTCCAAAAGACATCCAAAACCTCTCCAAGGGGAAGATTTTGTTTGTTGGTAATAAAAGACATCATAGCTTCAAATCTATGATTGAAATATCTGCATACATTCACTGGATCCAAAGAACACAGTTCTCCAGGTGTTTTGAATTCTATATTTTGTATATTTGCATTTGCCTCTCGTAGAAATTGGAGTAAGTCGTCCCATGTATACTCGGCACAGCTAAGAGTGAGGAACCATGTAGGAGTTCCTAAGTTTCTTATCATACATTTCAATTCCCCATGACGACGGTACCAATACTCGTTTGTACCACGCTGACATGCCATGAGATTGATTAGATGATATTCCAAAATATTATCTTGCAGATTCACTTTCTCCATAAAGTCCCTCGCCGAAACATTTTGCAGATGTGCTCCACTTTTCAGTATATGGTTTACTGCATAAGAAAGCCCAGACAAGTCACTTTCATACAGTAGATGAAACAAATAGGGAATGCATTGACGAAACCTTGGATCTTCAGCATATAATCTTACAGTTCGATATTCAGATGCAGGAATTTGAAGTGGTCAATCGTCATATCGTCCACCTCGACCTGTTGGAAATAGCTGTGGAAAACAACGAGCTTCCAAACTTTCTTCCCATACACTAACGGGACTTCCTTTTGCTGCTTTCATTTGAAACAATTCAATTGCATTCCCCATTACTTCTTTGGAATGCAAAGGATGAACAGTATAATGTTCATATATTTCTTCACTTCTAGAGACATCAACTTTTTCAATTTGGCCGCCTGAACAATCACTGTCTTCATCTGCAGCTGTTTCCTCTGCTGCAACATAAACATGTTTGTAATACTCATTGTTTTTGACTAAATACAACGTTGCCTTTTTGACTTTCCTAACATCCACTAAATCTTGCCAGATTTTTTTACTCTTTGTCGGAACCCCATTAACTAGAATAACTAAAGGTTCCTCTTCTACTTTTTCTATACCAATTGTATCAATATTTTTTTTGAAATCTAGAGGCAAATAAACAACTCTTCCCTTTAATCCTCTCTGCAAATCTGTAGGAGGCAATTTCCCTATCTTAGGCTCCATGCGAACAATTGCCTGAAAAGGGTGGACACATTGAATCAAAATAGACTCATATGTATTTAAATCCATCAATTCACGGGGAATGTCTACCAACTCCAGATTATTATGAACAGCTCTAGCAGGCATTCTGTTTTGATTTAATTTATCATAACAATATTTACAAATACGCTGATCAGAACTCAAATCAAAACAATTCTCCACCCACAAATAAGTTGCAAAATCCTTCCACTCATAATTATTCATCTTTTCACTTTTTACGTATAAATCAACTAATCTAGTTTGATGCTTATAATGACTTCGTCGACAACACACACAAGTAAAATTCGGCCTTTCACTTGATTTCACCTTAAACCTGCTAATTTCCTGCTCAAACTTTTCTGTACTTGAAATCTGTACATTGTCTTCCACATTACCTTGAATTGCTGTGTCAATTTCTACACTATCCTCTTTTTTATCAAAATAACAAATGTCAATTTCTTCACAAATCTTCTTCACATCTAATTCAGTTCCATGCAAAAGAGCACTGTTTAATTGTTTAAGCTTAAGTGCTGGACTTTTTGCATAATACAACATTCTCACTAATTTCCTCATTTTGGTATGATGCACTGCTAACATCCTAAAATGATGAAAAACATTCTGACAGACTTTTCTAGAAAGACAAGCCAGTGAATGGCCTTGCAAACCTATGATTTCTCTCACTCTGCAAGGATCTAAGTCTTGCAACAACTTCACTTTCTGCTTTAGACTTTTCTTACTATATGTACGTAAGAAATTACAAAACAAATCAATTGATTCCTGTCGCACACTACAAATACGACTACAATTCCAAGTGTACACTGGACCCTTAGTACGTCTCCCTAAAACTTCATCAGTTAACACCTCTTCTGGTTCTCTAGGCACAAGTTTCTCTTTTTCAATCGGACAACCGTCTTTCACTTCATACGCTCGACCACTGGTGTCAACTGCATGCACTATATCACTCTCCTGGAAGTAACTCTCCTCATTAAAAAATGGCTCACAACTTGAACTGTGCATCCATTCTCCTGAAAAAACTTTACAAAAATTAGCCCGATTAATTACTCTTTTCCATCTACTGTTTGATTTGAAAACATCAATTGTCTTGTTAAGTGTCCTAATTCTATTGATTATTAAAAGAAATAATTTTTTCTTAACTTCAAAAGCCTGATCAACAATCTTCTCTACACTTTTCTTTTTCTCATAAAAAGCAGCTCTCTGTTTACCTTTCCTAATGTTTTTTAACATATTTAAAACCACCCTATTGCGAAACATTCATTTACGAATGTCTCTAAACTGATTCTGCCTTCTATTCCTATACATATTATTCTCTCCTGCTCCAGTTTTAGGATTCTTTGAAGTTCTCTCCTTCCTTTTCAATTTTACTCTCTCATTTTCTTTTTCTACATGCAGTCCATCATTTTTTTTTAAAGTACATATGTTCCGAATAAAAGACTTAGTTGTCTTACCAGGAGCTTGGTTCCTGTTTTTTGAAGTATTTGTTGTGGAAGAGTGCTGTAATTCTGTTGCTGTTTTTTATTTTTCCCGGTTACGTTGTTTTGTTGTCCTTTCCCTTGTGGGCATCTTTGCTTACTCTTGAAATAACGATTTCAATCTGTGTTAAAGAAAAAAATAGCACATTATAGACCACTATTACCAAACAACAAAGCAATGACAAAAAGCAAACGATCTATTCAGGGTTACAGATCAGGTGAGGATTCTCCAGGGGTGCACAAAAGGTGAGGCCTGTATTGAAGAGTATAGTGGAAGACAGCTCTGTCCACAAGTACAAAGAAGATGAGACCTGTGTATAAGTCCACTGCACTCTTATAGACAGGCTTCACCACCTATGCTTCCCGAGAAAGGCCTCTCTCCCTTTACAGTCTTGATCATAAACCTCACCTCCTCTGTCCCTCTGGACATGTCTCACCTCATCTGCACAATCTACTTCCTAATCTCAGGTAACACAGATGACATAATTGATCCTCATTTATAAAGCCATGCGTCAGTTTTGCGCTACTGAAGCGTCACTTTTTGTGACGCATTGGCGTCATAAAACATGTGCCTTGTTGCACCATATTTAAAAAGTGACTCATGTAGGTAGATGCGTCATTTTTTAAACCTTTTGCACCACATTATACCTCTGTCAAGTGTAATGTACAGAGAGGGGTCATTTCTCCACAAAAGCCTCGTAATAATGACGCAGTAAAATCTATGAGATTTCACTGCGTCACTTTTAGGACACTGTTACATCAAAATCTTGCACCTGCCTCACAACAGGGATAAGACTGAGGCAAACGCTTTCACATGGAGCTTCACAATTTTACAAAATACAATTCTTCTATGCAAACAAACTCAATATGCTTCCTACACTGAGTTAACACAGGTAACATCATTGTAAAGAGTCAAATTGACATCTGTGTCTAAGAATGCAGACGGGGATAGGCTTCATGGAGCCTAGTCCACTGCACTCTTAGATACAAGCCTCACCACCTACGCTCCCCAGGAAAGCCAAAACATGTACCTTTTTGCACCATATTTAAAAAGTGACGTATGTAGTTAGATGCGTCACTTTTTAAACCTCTGCGCCACATTATGCTCAAAAATGTAAAAACCATTCATTTTCCACAAAATAACAAAGATCCTATGTACAAACATCTGCCTCACAGCAGGGATAAGACTGAGGCATAAGCTTTCACATGGAGCTTCACAATTTTACAAAATACAATTCCTCTATGCAAACAAACTCAATATGCTTCCTACACTGAGTTAACACAGGTAACATCATTGTAAAGAGTCAAATTGACACCTGTGTCTAAGAGTGCAGTCGGGGATAGGCTTCATGAAGCCTAGTCCACTGCACTCTTAGACACAAGCCTCACCACTTACGCTCCCCAGGAAAGCCCAAACATGTACTTTTTTCCACCATATTTAAAAAGTGACGCATGTAGTTAGATGCGTCACTTTTTAAACCTCTGCGCCACAATATACTCAAAGATGTAAAAACCATTCATTTTCCCCAAAATCGTTTTTGACATCACATTTAGGAAACACAGCACAGATCCTATGTACAAGCATCTGCCTCACAGCAGGGATAACACTGAGGCAAACGCTTTCACATGGAGCTTCACAATTTTACAAAATACAATTCCTCTATGCAAACAAACTCAATATGCTTCCTACACTGAGTTAACACAGGTAACATCATTGTAAAGAGTCAAATTGACACCTGTGTCTAAGAATGCAGACGGGGATAGGCTTCATGAAGCTTAGTCCACTGCACTCTTAGATACAAGCCTCACCACCTACGCTCCCCAGGAAAGCCCAAACATGTACCTTTTTGCACCATATTTAAAAAGTGACGCATGTAGTTAGATGCGTCACTTTTTAAACCTCTGCGCCACATTATACTCAAAAAATTAAAAACCATTCATTTTCCACAAAATAACACAGATCCTATGTACACACATCTGCCTCACAGCAGGGATAAGACTGAGGCAAAAGCTTTCACATGGAGCTTCACAATTTTACAAAATACAATTCTTCTATGCAAACAAACTCAATATGCTTCCTACACTGAGTTAACACAGGTAACATCATTGTAAAGAGTCAAATTGACACCTGTGTCTAAGAGTGCAGTCGGGGATAGGCTTCATGAAGCCTAGTCCACTGCACTCTTAGACACAAGCCTCACCACCTACGCTCCCCAGGAAAGCCCAAACATGTACCTTTTTGCACCATATTTAAAAAGTGACGCATGTAGTTAGATGCGTCACTTTTTAAACCTCTGCGCCACATTATACTCAAAAATGTAAAAACCATTCATATTATATCATATCATAGCAGGGATAAGACTGAGGCAAAAGCTTTCACATGGAGCTTCACAATGTTACAAAATACAATTCCTCTATGCAAACAAACTCAATATGCTTCCTACACGGAGTTAACACAGGTAACATCATTGTAAAGAGTCAAATGTATTTCTTTAAACATGCACACATTCTTTATTCCTTTTAAAAAATGTAAAAGCCATTCATTTTTCCCAAAATCGTTTTTGACATCACATTTAAAAAACACAGCACAGGTCCTATGTAGAAGCATTCCATGTCACTACTAAAACTTCACAATTTTACAAAATACAATTACTCTATGCAGTAAAAACTTTTTACCAAGCATTATCAAAAAGCATGACACAAAGCAACATTAAAAAAACACAATTTGCTTCCAAATCTTCTCCATAGAGTATACAAGTCTCAATGTATATTAAATGAATCATAACTCACCTTTACAAATGCTTTAGGAGATTCAGAACAGTGTCAGATACACACACCAATATTTCTTTAGCAGAGCAAAAGGTATGTTCTGCACTGCAAACCATAAAGGCACAGAAAATCTCTAATTCTACACACATATTGCTCATGGTAACCAATCAAAACTCTTCCCTCTGTATTTTCAAACCAACACCCTTCCCCCCCTCAGCCCTTTCTACCTGTTACCATAGCAACTCCCTCCTCACTGAGCTCCCAGGGTTAAAAGTTTATTCTACAATGTTGCAAATCACCTCTGCAAGGATGTTTGACCTGCGAATACACCAGCTTATCTGATGCAAGGTTTCTTTAAATGACTTTTTTTAACCATTCAAATTACTTCTTACACAGAACACAACCATGCACCCTAACTTTCAGTTTTCAACTATCTCATTCTACCATCAATCCACAGGTTTTTTTTGTGCAAACTCCTATTGTTCCAACTGCCATTTCTTTTCCACACTTCACCTGACTGCATCAGAATCTCCTCTCACCATGTATTCTGTCTGGATTATTGGACATAGCTATACCCACTGGGCTCAAAGGTATGCAGCTACCAGAAATTGATACCAATGCTGAAAACCTTTTTGCATTTGCCACACCCTGACCTTTTAATTGTGCACTGTGGAGGAAATGACTTGGGCACTTTGACTGGGGTAGTTCTGGAAATGCTTTTAAAGGACACCTTTGATCAATTGATGGCACTTTTTCCTCAAACTGCCTTGGTATATTCCAATATATGCCAAAGACAGAAATGGAAGTGGTCCAATCAATTTTGTCCACAATTTGAGAAAGCACGGAAACATGTGAATAAATCTGTTTCTCCTTACATGAGAGACTATGGAATGGGTTCAATATACAACAAAAACTTGCGTTACAACATGCAAGATATCTACAGGGGAGATTGTGTGCACTTTTCAGATGAGGGGAATAGAATATTCCTCCTGAATTTAAGACTGTGCATTGGTACCTACTTGTAGGTACCTAAATCAGCCACAGAACCCAAAAGCCCTTTTCAGGGCTACCCTATCTCTGATCACTCCAAATGATTATATTTTTCTAACTTTTTTCACTATTTTCCACCATAGTACGCTCCCCGGTACGCTTCCCGGTGCGCGTACCGGGCGCTCCCCCCGCGGAAAATAAAAAAAAATGTTGTTTTTTTTTTGCCTATTTGGGCCTCCTAAGACCCCCTCACAAAACATAGAGGGTCAGGAGTGCCTACGATGCCCCCTTATACCCATTCCCAACGTTGTTTGTCCTCCATTTTCTGTCTTAAATCTACCGAAAACAAAATGGAGGACTGCCGTAGCGCTGCCGGTACGCGTACCGGGGCGCGCACCGGGAAGCGCTCTAAAAAAATGTTAAAAGTTAATGTACATAAAAACCACTGGCGACACTTTCACCAAATATAGAATAGCTCATACTACATACCAATCCCTACCATTTTCCCAAATTCGATGGAATTCCATTGAGCCATTTAGCCTGTAGACCTCTCTAAATACCCTGAGGTAAATTACTTCACAAAAACCCATCTGAAGTGTTAGAATTTACAACCAATTAAAATGTTACTTTCATTTTCTACTTTTTTTCCTGACATTTGATTGGTTATGTACATGAATATAAATGAAAAATGAGAGGGAAACACGGCCATTTTGACTACAACTACCTGAGGTACATCTTGAAAGGATTTTCGCATTTTGTCTTCTTCACCTCTCTGTAAAGTAAGTTGATAATTTGTAAGGGGCACTTTAAGTTAATTTGTAAAAACGTTTTCTGATAGTTATTTACTGTCCCTCTGCTATAGTTATAGATAGAGATTGGCTCCTCTGTTATATTTATGGATTGACTTAGGCTTCTCTGCTATAATTATGAATTTACTTACATTACTTCACAGACACTTTTCTATATTTCTACTTCCTGCCTGTTACCATACACTGCCCAAAGTTAACTGCACTGTTAAAAAATCAAAACTACCTGTCTGAACTTAAACCCAACAGTGCCATATTTCTACTGATTTTTTTTTAATGCAAATTTCAGCACAAAAATGGAAGGAGAACAGAACATTTCCTTTGAAATTGTCCTAGAGATGAACAATGAAGAAATCATTGAACCCAATGACTTGCAATTCATGGATGAATCACGGGACCATGAACTTCTACAATGTGTAGAATCTGTGGATTTGTTAATTCAATATGAGGACGTTTCTGACAGTCAAATGTTGGAAGTTATGTTCACTCAAAAAGAGGACATTTCGGACAGTCAAATGTTAGACGTTATATTTAATTTGGAAAATGAATCTCAAAAATAAATTTATATTTAATAATTCTAAAATTGTTTGAGACATTATTCATTTTTATATGTAATTCTTAAACTAGTACCAAATTGATTATAATGTAAAGTCAGACTTATAGTATACTGTGCAACTGTTTTGTTTTACATAGTAATTTTGCTCATAGATACTTCCTTTCTCCCACTATATTATCTCCAATGTGTATTTGACATCTCTTTTTCATCTCCTGCCTCCATGTTCTTTCTCCTTTCCTGACAGACTATGGTATGGATTCCATATACCACAATAACTTCTATAACAACATGCAAATTATCTACAGAGGAAACGGTGTACATTGAATTTAAGACTTTGCATTGGTACCTACATGTTGGTACTTAAATCACCCACACAACACAACAACTCTATTCAGAGATACCCTACCTCTAAGCACTTTAAATTATTATTTTAGTGTTTCACTGAGTTTTCCCCATGTGTGGGGGTGGGGGAGGTGTGTGTGGGGGATGTGCGGGGTGTGTCTCTGAGGTGTGTATGTGTGTCTCTGGGGGGATGAGGTATATAGGTGTGTGGGGTATGTGGGTGTGGGTGGGGATGTGGGTGTGTAAGGTGTGTGTGTGGGTGTGGGTGTGTGGGGTGTTTGGGTGTAGGTGGGAGTGTGGGTGTGTGAGGTGTGTGTGGGTGTGGGGGGTATGTGTGTAGGATATGTATGTATGTGTGGGATGTGTGGATGTGTCTGTGAGGTGTGTGTGTGTGTGTGTGGGGGGAGGTGTGTGTGTGGGATGTGTGGGGTGTGTCTGTGAGATATCTGTGTGTGTGTGTGTGTGTGTGTTGGGAGGGGGTGAGGTGTGTGTTTGAGTGTGGGTGTGTGGGATGTGGGTGTGGGTGTGGATGTGTAAGGTGTCGGTGTGGGGTGTTTGGGTGTGGGTGGAGGTGTGCGTGTGTGAGGTGTGTGTGGGGAGTGTGCATGTGTGAGGTGTGTGTGGGGAGTGTGTGGGTGTGTGTGGGACGTACTTGTAGGTACCTAAAACAGCCACAGAACCCAAAAGCTCTTTTCAGAGCTACTCTACCTGTAATCACTCAAAATGATTATTTTACACTATTATTTTCACTATTTTTCACCAAAGTACGCTCCCCGGTGCGCGTACCGGGCGCTCCCCCGCAAAAATCGAAAAAAAATAAAACATTTGTTTGTCCCGCGGGACCCTTTTATGGCCCCCACATCAAACCTAGGGGTCGGGGGGGGGGGGTGTACCCTGCCCCCTTTTGCTCATTTCCCCCTTTGATTTTTGCCACCTCTTGTGTCTCGATCCTACCGAGACACAAGATGGCGGCCGCTGCGGACTGTTTCGAATGTTTACAGACACCCGAGAACCAATCAGCTTGCCGTGCGCAAGTCGCGTGGCGCGCCCGAAGCGTACCGGGGCGCTGCCATAGATATATACATTTTTTTTAACCTAAATTACTCAAAATCCTCTGGAGCACATATCTTGAGACATAGCAAAGGCACATCGGGCTACCAGTCCCTACAATTTTGCCAAGTTTGGTGAAAATCCATTCAGCCGTTCGAGCTAAAAGTGCGACAGACCGCCCTATGGAAATTAACATGGGGAAAACACGTTTTGGGACCCCCCATTTATCTCGGCCCCCGCTTGACGAATCCCCCCTAAACTTTCAGGGAAGGAGCGGAGAGCCGCGAGGCAAAGTTGCTGAAACATTCAGGCAGATTCCTCAACCGGCGCCAAAGTTATTCCCAATAGAATGTTGCGATTTCCCTATGGAAATCAATCCTAACTATAACTACCTACTGGCGACCGCCAGTAGGTAATAAGTATATATATAAATATATATATATATCATTTCTACACTGGAACAGTGGGGTCTCCATCGAAACCTATAACACATAGTCAAGCATATCATATTAAATTCAACAACTCTGATGATAGGCTATGTTAAAAATAGTATTAAATGATCAATTATCCCTACTCATTTTAGGCATACTCTAAAAGGCAATTTTATTTTTTAGGACAAACAATGTAGATGTTCAGGAAGGTCTGCATGAAATGAAACACTAACCAGGTCTGGTCCTTCCTCTTCCTCACTTCTGTGTAGTTCTCAGCCATGGTATTCCTCTGCCTGGGGAATAAACAGATTTTTGGGTAATGTGGACGCTTAGGCCTCTGCAAGCTATTCAGAGTAAATTCAGGTTAATCTCTTCTGACTTTGTATTTTCTGTTGAAATTTGTTGTGGCATACCTTATTAAACAAACAATTACTACAATTTGGAATACAATGAGTAATAATGTCTAGGATGGGGGTAAAATGCGCCTATAATAGCTCCCAGGCAGCTCCAGGGAGACTGGCAAAAATTGATTGGCCTAAAGACTAGTAGGCCAGGCCACAAACACCCCCAGAACAATAGCAGAACATTTGGCAATTATAATTGAAAATCATAACAAAACGACTATGGGCTTATAAAGGCCACTAATAACTAAAAATATCCCTTACTTTATAGGGAATATTTTACAGCGGATAGTTTCAACTGTGAGTATTGCCTCCTGAAATATCTGTATCTGAGTAATAACCTGATCACACACCATACCATGGGTACTTGCAAACATTTTCCCAGGGGCCAAAGTTTGGTCTTTGGTATCATCAAGTGCCGCACTGATGGTCGGGGTTGGGGTAGTGGGGCATTGGGGTAGTGGGGCGTAAAGTAGGTGTAGGAGAAGTGAAGCATGTTCAACCAGTGGATAACTGAATTACATAATATGGAACAAGAAGACCTGGGATGAATCCTGGCTTCCTCAGTTGACCAAATTGTATGATCCTGGGGAATTGTTTTATTTCACTTTCTCTCCCTTTTCTTCATCATTAAACATAAGAGGACTTAAACATATATGACTTGAGGATGCATGCAGTACAAAACCTTCTCCTGTGTTTGCATGTAATCACTAATGGCATTGTTGTCAGGGTGAGGTGGGGGAGCATGACCGTTTCTAAATTTATGTTGAAATCTATCACTTAAAAAAAATAAATTCTGAATGCACTGCTAAAATCTGATTTACTAATGTGAAACAGGTTAATAAAATGCATTTTTTGAATTCTGAAGAGCCTATCATATTTTTACACCTTTGCAGACGTTAAAGATGAAGGTGTTCCAAAGTTAAGGGGTGCAGTACACCCTAGTTACTTCCTTTCTTCAACCGTAATTATTCTTTAAATGAATGCTGCTATTTATTTAACATTCTTTAAATGTTTGTGCTAAGTTGAGTAAAAAGCAGCCCAGTGCTTGCTGCTGTTGGCCAGGGGGCCGCATGTAAATGCCAGGAGGGCCATACTTTGAGTATCAGTGCCCTATACACTGTAGCATTTTCAATGTGACTTTTTTAAAGGATAGGAACAGCAATTAGCCGCTTCCATTTCCTGATGGAGGCACTAGCCTGAAACATGTTGACCAATTTTTGGATATGTAAGTTGATTTGGGTAAGAATGAGGAATTACCAGTGGCATCGGATCTGGAAATATCAATTCTCCTGGAGCTTCCTCATTTCTCAGAGGATTTTGATTAGTTCAACCTGTAATCTATGTAGGTTCTGTACCCCCGGATTTAACAGAACCTTCAGTACTGGTAACTCTTTGGGTGTGGATTTATCAACCCCTCATCTATGGCACTCGTAATTAGGCCTCAATCATGCGCATGACAAAACAAATTCATGGCTTTGGTACTAGGAAATCATGAATGCCAGCAATAGATCAGTATTCAGGATCTGCACAAGAATAAAACTTGTGTAATAATACGGCCCTAGAATTGACCCCAGGATTCTTATAATGTGATCCAAACCACAGCCCCCATTCTGAAGCACTGATCAGACAGAGCAGATTTAAGATGGTCAGCTGGAACTGCTTTACTCAATCCACTATGGACAGCATTACATGATGAATATGAGACGTTTTTCCGCCAACAATTACCCCGCATACCATCACTCCGCAATTTTAATTCCGCAAAGACATACACCCCGCAAAAAAACACAACGCATACTTTTACAACGAATATGCCTTTACCCCGCATGCCATTACAATGCAAAGGCATGCATGTTAAAGGTATACTCATTGTAACAGTTTTAAAGGTAAGTATGAGTACCCTAACCTACCCTACACGCTAATGTAGTACCCCTGCACAACCCACCCTCGACACCCAGTCCTTTTCCTACATTTACACTACCCAGCACGACCCTCCAACACTACCATATACCACTTTTCTTCCCTACACAAACACTACAACACTACCTTGATACACTACCCCTGCATGACCCTACACTACATAAACACCACATCACTACCCTACACTATACAAACACTACCCTAAACCCTAAAACACTATCCTACACTAACACTACAACACTACCCTAAAACACTACCCCCAGCAAGACTCTACACAAACACTACACCACTACCCTAAACCCTAAAACACTACCCCCAGCATGACCCTACACTACACAAACACTACAACACTACCCTAAACCCTAAAACACTACCCCCGCATGACCCAATGCTACACAAACACTACAACACTACCCTAAACCCTAAAACACTACCGCCAGCATGACCCTACACTACACAAACACTACATCAATACCCTAAACCCTAAAACACTACCCCCAGGATGACCCTACACTACACAAACACTACAACACTACCCTAAACCCTAAAACACTACCCCCAGTATGACCCTACACTACACAAACACTACAACACTTCCCTAAACCCTAAAATACTACCCCCGCATGACCCTACACTACACAAACACCACAACACTACCCTAAACCCTAAAACACTACCCCCTGCATGACCCCACACTACACAAAAGCTACAACACTTCCCTAAACCCTAAAACACTACACCCCGCATGACCCTACACTATACAAACACCACAACACTACCCTAAACCCTAAAACACTACCTCCGCATGACCCTACACTACACAAACACTACACTTCCCTAAACCCTAAAACACTGCCCCCGCATGACCCTACACTACACAAACACTACAACACTACCCTAAACCCTAAAACACTACTCCCAGCATGACCCTACACTACACAAACGCTACATCAATACCCTAAACCCTAAAACACTACCCCCAGGATGACCCTACACTACACAAACACTACAACACTACCCTAAACCCTAAAACACTACTCCCAGCATGACCCTACACTACACAAACGCTACATCAATACCCTAAACCCTAAAACACTACCCCCAGGATGACCCTACACTACACAAACACTACAACACTACCCTAAACCCTAAAACACTACCCCCAGCATGACCCTACACTATACAAACACTACAACACTTCCCTAAACCCCAAAACACTACCCCCTGCATGACCCTACACTACACAAACACCACAACACTACCCTAAACCCTAAAACACTACCCCCTGCATGACCCTACACTACACAAACACTACAACACTACTCTAAACCCTATAACACTACCCCCAGTACAACCCTACACTACACAACCACCACAACACTACACTACACAAACACTACACTACACTACACAATCACTACCCCAGCACAACCCCCAGCCCTAAAAAATTACCCCGAAACCCCTTACCTCTCTCATCGTCGTGGTGGTTCCACACTCCTACTGGTTCCATCTTCTTGAAGTTTATTTCTTTTTCACAACGCATGTGCATTTACCATACATGCCTTTACAACGTAATTCGTTGTAAAGGCATGCGTGGTAAATGCACACGCGCTGTGAAAAAATGCGGAGTGATGGTATGCGAGGTCAAAGACCTCGCGGAGTAATGGTATGCGGACTGAAAGTCCGCAGAAAAAAGATTCGGAGTAAACGTGCCGCACCTTACATGATACACTGTTTATTGTGTTTATCGCTCTAGAAGTAGTAAAAAATTTAGGTATACAATAGCTGCTCTAATACCCTTCTATGTCCCTCCTCGTTCCATTAATATGTATCCTGAAACTAAATATATGACAAAGTAATTTGCTGCTCAAGTATTTTTTTTTTTAAAGTTTGATATGATTTTGAGGTTCATAGAAGAATACTGCAATCCATTCACTATAAAAAATATAGCTAAATATTTTTCATAAATTGTAGAAAATAAAATTTCATAGTTCATGAGACATGCTATGCCATAAAAACATAATAATGTTATTATAATATATATAACCTGAGAGAGGAAAAGACAGAAGGAAGTAGACGATAGTAAAGGATAGAGTACAAGAATAGTATTGGATAAAAAAATAAAAGGTAACCATAGTAAATCTAACTTAATTGGAGCTTGAATATTCTGATCAGAAATTGAATCTATTCTACGGTTGTCACAGATATGATTCGACCAAGAATAAAATCATAAAGTGGAAGAATATTTCAGTGAGACAGTAATCTGCCTAAAGGCTATAGCAATAAAATGATCTAACAATTTAGCGTGATTGCACATGTAGATTTGAAAAGAACAAGAGAACATTATTAAAAGTTATAGGTAATGATAATTTAAAAAGCTGTGAACATTAGGCCATATAATCATTCAATATTGAAAAACATTGGAACGTTGAAATAACATAAGTAACACACCCCAGGTTGTTTTTATAAAAGACCAATAGAAATGGGAAGCATTAGAGTCAATATTTCTAATGGTAATAGGGGTAATTAACAGTCTGTCATAAATAAAAGATATTGTGTAATGGCTGCCGATCTAGAAGTACGGAATAGTTTCTTCCAAATTGTTGTACAAGTAGTGATGTGAAAACCCTGTTCTACTTCACTTACCACATCAGTTCCACAGCAGTTTTTGATCTATTTAAAGTTGGCTCATTTAGCAATCTATACATATTTGTGGCTTTAGGAACAATATGTCTGCAAATTACTTCATAAAAATTATCTTGTGGTGGAAAAATTACATTTTAACAATTGTCCATTTTTTATATGGTGTATATACAAAAAAACCAAAAAAAACATACAGCTGTTATATGGGTTAACCGCCGTTGGCATAGACACAATAGTACAGTACATTTTGTGAGGAACTCCGCTTGCTGGCTCGATTTTTCATAGAGAAGTAAGTGTAAGGAAGGAAAGTATAGGAAAGTTAGGAGGAAGCGGAGGAAGAGGAAAGTACAGATAGACAGATAGATATACCATCCTGACTTGACAAGAGAAGCTCTTAGTATCCGACATAACAGTTGCTTTTTATTCCCCACTTAGCAAGGTAGGTACGGCATTGTGCGGCACAACAATAGTGTTCAGGTCGGTATCTTATGGAGGCTCGTATGGGACCAGGGCCTTATTCAAGACTTCCCACAAACCCCTGGATGACGCTTTCCAGGGAGAGTATTGCAGCGCCAGTCGGTCTGCTCCTCTGAGGTGGGTGACCGAGTTGAGCCAGCCTTTGTAGGTAGTTTTGGTGGTGTCCTTCCAGTTTGTTAGCACCAGTTTGACCGCAGCTGTCAGGAGTAGGTCCATTAGTTCCCTCTCTCGGTCGGAAGATAGGTTGGTTTGAATAAATGCCGTGGTGAGCGAGGCCAAGTCTCTTAAAAGTTTGCACTTAAACACACGGTCTATGAAGTCAAATACCCTTATACAAAAAATTTAATAT
This sequence comes from Lissotriton helveticus, assembly GCF_964261635.1. Taxonomy (NCBI): domain Eukaryota; kingdom Metazoa; phylum Chordata; class Amphibia; order Caudata; family Salamandridae; genus Lissotriton; species Lissotriton helveticus. The sequence continues at coordinate 1,350,470,541 of NC_136059.1, read as the reverse complement.
TTCAGTTTTATTTAGGTTAGGTTTGTTACCAAAAACATTGGAATTGTCATTAACTTAATCTAAAAAAGAAGTGGGGTCGGACATATATATTAATACATCATCTGCATACTCTGATATTCTTACTTCCCTGGTGTTAAATTTGATGTCATAAATTAAAGTGCCACATCTAATTGGTTCCAATGAAGTCTAAAAGGCAAAGGGCAAATAATAAAGGCAACAATTACTCCCCTGTCTCATACCTTGACTTAAATTGGAATAAGGAGAATTAGTAATTTTGACAAAAACACTAGCTCAGGGAAATTACTGTAATTACTTAATCAAAGATATAAAACGAGAACCAAAACGTTACCATTGAAGACATTTGAACATAACCCGCCAATTAACACAATCAAATGCCTTTTCAGCATCAAGTTAAAGAGTAGCCAGGGGGATCAGATTTGAAATAACGCTGACATTGTCAACTGTAAGCCTATCTTTGATAAACCCCAATTGGCTGGTTTTAACGAAATAAAGAATTACAGATTAAAGACAGCGTAGATACAATTTTTGCATTGATTAATCAAAGAAATGGGCTATCATTTTTACAGTAGGAAGGATCTTTATCAGGTTTGTGGATAACAGTAATCAAGGCTTGAATGAATGAACACTGTGGGTTAATTTCATGCAGTAGGGAATTCCAATGGTTTATTATGGTGAATTAAACTTTCCCTTCCTGTTGAATACATTTAACAAGCTGTCCAATCGTTATACCTAGCTAGGTTAAACTATGACAGTACCTTGCTAACATGTATACTGAGGTTGCACCTTGCAATCTTAAAAACAGCTCTTCAAGCTTCAGCAAGGCTAGACTCCAGTGGCAGGAAGTTGATCAAAATCATACCTATTTTTTATTCTTGAACTGGATTGCGACCAAAGCAAGAAGTATCTTGAAGTTGGCTAGCATTATACACAAATTGCTCCACTTTACGACTCTGAACTGTCTCTCAAATAAAAGGGGATCTCTGGTAGCCAGTGCCAACTTTGTAGTGCAGCTACCCTTAGGTTGGAATACCTAGTGATGGAAATTGTTCCAATATGTGCAGGGTCACCCTGCCTTTTTTTGGCCTTTTGCTGAACCATTTTGTTTCTAGCTATATAACTCTGTGCACTGTACCCTGCTAACCAGTGGTAACAAGATACTTGTTTCAACATGGTATAATAGGTATACTTCTGATTGACATAGTTAACTTAACTATAAGTCCCTAGTATAAAGGCACCCACAGCGTATTCAGGGTCTGAAAGTTAAATCTCACAGATGACCTGTGACACTCATTGTGGCGTCCACTTCAGTGAAAGAATAAAGCATGTCTCCAAGCCTCCCACTATAGCCTGGTTGTGCATTTTTAAGCTGCTAATTCAATGTATAAAAAAGAACCCTTAAATGTTAATAAGTCACTCGTTAAGTTGTCCCTATTGCTCATAGGCTAGGGTACATGGTATTTAAAAGTAGGACATGTAGAAGTTTAACCCCTTCCATGCTCATGACGAGCTCAGCTCGTCATGCAGTACAGTGCTCCTGTGCTCATGACGAGCTGAGCTCGCCATGGCCACACCCGCTTTTATTGATGTCCAGCACAGCAGGGGAACCGCTCTAACAGCGATGCGGTTAATATACCACATGTACTTGCTGTGAAAAAGCAGAAAAGCTACATTCACTATAGCAAGGCTGCTGCTGTCACAGGGAAATGCTAGATTACATGATAACACCATATGATATGAATTCTGGATTGGTAACAGCTAGAAAAATATTTCAAGGACTCTTTGTATTAGTTAAACAAAAAACAATTTAATTGTAAAGTCAAATTTAATTTTGTCTATCTATTACAGAAAAGGTCATTTAAAAAGTTACCTTTTCCTCTCTAAAGCCTCTGGAGTTATTTATGTAAGTATTCAACTATCACCTGGCAGCTTGATGACTCCTCTGTGGTGAGGTGTGAACTGCTGCCAGGATAGGGACAATGGGCCTTGGGTGTGGGCGCCTCCCCTTGAGAGGATGGCCTGGGGGCTGTGCCCAGACCCTTGATAACCTTCTAATGCGCTTCCCAGTCACAAGCAGATATAGCTCACATCGGGTCCTACGTTCCCTTTTGTCTAGTCAGCCAGGCACCAAACCCAGTTGGAGAGAGCTGCCATAGAACTTCTTTAGAATGAACACCAAGGTGGGGCTGTAAGCATCCTCTTTGAAATTGCCTTGCTAAATCCTGCTTAACCCCTTCGACGCTCATGACGAGCTCAGCTCGTCATGGAGTTTCCATTGACTTCAATGGAAATTACATGGCAGAACATCAGGGAGCTTAGCTTCCAAGTGGTTAAATATCACATCCTGCTTGACAGGCCTTCTGGGGTTTTATTCATATCATTTCAGGCACATTTTAAAGAAGAGAAAGAGAATAGTAATACACACTGTGTGTGTCCACTGTCTGGTTGCAGAAATCTCAGCTTTAATTTGATCTGAGTTCTGTCTCTAAGTTTGTTGGGAGTACAGGAACTGCCTAAAACTGGATTTTGGTGTTGGATGTGAGAGGGCACTGGGATTTCCATAGTATACTACCTACCCACAACCCCAGTCTTCAGAGCCCATGTTTAGTGTGGCCAAAGACTTGAAAATGCTCAAAGTGGGTAGGGTTAGCATCAGTTAGCCCTGATAACTTTTAACCCATTGGTTAGGGGGTTCCCAGTGGGCATTCCAACCCACTAACTTGTGCCAGGCATACATTTGACACACCCAGGCACTTCTAAACACTCCTGGATCTGAGGTAGATCGGAATAGGACAAAGGGCCAGATGTATGAAGGCTCTGTTTTGCGATTTCCTAATTGGGAATCTTTGCAAGTCAAAATTAGGAAATCGCAAAACGGAATGCATAAAAGTGTGTTGACTTGACAAGAGAATAATAATGAGGTAGGTCGTATTTGCGACCCCCTAGGAATCGCAAAAATCACAGGGATGGTGGCCTGCTGGGCTCAGCAGACCATCATGTCTGTGATTGCTTTTTCAAAAAAGAAAAACAGAAGGCTTTTTTAAAAAAACATGAAAAGTTGTATTTATTTTTTTAAAGAGCAGGTAGTGGTCCGTTGAACCACTGCCTGCTCTTAAAAAATGATGTTACTAACATTCACAAATTGGAAGGGGTCCCTTGGGGACCCCTTCCCATCTGCGAATGGGTTACCACCTACTTGACGTAGGTGGTAAAATGCAAATGTTTTGCAACCGCATTCACGGTCACAAAATATTCATGCATACTGTTAGGATTCGTTATTTGGAAGGGACGCCCTAAACACGCCCCTTCCAAATAGCGACTTCCAAACCCATTTTGTAATTCGGTAACAGGTTACTGAATTGCAAAATTGGGTTTGCTGCATCAGAAATTCATTTTCTACGATCGCAAATGGGCCGATTTGCAGAATTGGCCCACTTGCGAGGAGCAAAATGCATGATGCATTTGGCCCTAAGCCTACTACCTGCAACCTGAGAAGTGCCATGGGCCTTGGCTCTGTTTTCGCTCTTGTAACCACGAAAAAGAAGTGGACTCCAAGGGTCAAAGGCTGACCTCCTGTTAAAGCTACAGGGATGCAACTAGGTACAAGATACCTTCCCTGCAACTGCTGAGCTGATCACTGACAACTGGACATGGTATTGGCTGATGTTGTGGGGGCTTCAGCAGTACTTCTGTGGTGGAATGGGGCTTACAGGTCTAAAGTCACATGGTAAAATCTTTGATAGGAGAAACCTGGTTAGTATATCCTATCCACACTCCATCATGGTTTACATACAATTGCACCTAGGTCCTGTTCTACTGCAACTATTGACTACCATTGGAAATTGGTATGCTTTAGTGCAAATCCTACCTAAAACTTTAAAGCTTCATATCTCTAGTTCCTCTTGTTGTAATTTTGTTTATAAAATCTTACTCTACTTTTATTAATGTTTCAGAACTGCATAAATACTTAAAACTTAAAAGAAAAACATATATCCAGTTTCCGTTATTGAATTTATGTAATTTTTGTGTAATTTTCTTTATTATATTTACTAATTTGTATTGCTTTGTATTTCAACTATATCACTGTTGTAGTATGCATAAATACTTTACATATACTTTTCACATTGCTTCTAACTTAAGCCTGTCTGCTCTGTCCTATGGCTACCAGGGGATTGAGCTCGATTTTATTTAGTGACTTTAATGGCCCACCCTGACTAAGATTGTGATTAGTACACGAGGTGGGTAATTACCACCTAAATCAATAACTCTATTTATTACACCCTTGTGCAAAAAAGAGAAGGAGTCTTGAGCAATTCTTCAGAGGAAATGCACCCAGCTTTTGGAACTTCCTTATTCACTATATAAAACAAGACATCCACTCAGGCCATGTTTAATAACAAGATGAAAACTGTTGATAACGTGATCTTATTAAAATCTACAGCAGTCCTAATGGTTAACAATTCCCAGTGAACCATCCATAGGTTCTGCAGTACTTACTCAAAATTATCAACCTAATGGTACCTTTAAACATTATTTAAGCAACATTCATAAATTATGCAGTATCTTGTGCCTGAAGTATTATGATTCCTACTAAGAAATCGCAAATTGCATCAAATACCAATTATCAATTTGCCATTTCATAATTGGAATCTAATAAAAATGCATGTGGTAGAAGTGGGTGCAGTTAACACACTGACTTCTACTGAATGCAATGTAATTTGTGAAGCAACCTATGTATTAATGTATTGGTTCACAAAATACTGTTTCGTAGTGGGTCGCAATTCAGCATACCTCATTAATATTCATGACGTAGGAGAACATCTTCGATTGGTTAAAATCACAAACCACCATGTCTGTGATTGCTTTTGAATAAAGCAATCTTTCTTTATAAATGCAGCCAGTTTTCTAAAAGGATAAAGGATAAAGGGATGCATTTAAAAAAGAAAATGAATGCTTTTCTGAACATGTTTTACGAACAGACACTGGTCCCTTGTAAGAAATGTTTTTGTTGGCATTCACAAAGGAAAGGTGCCCTGGGGGGACTCCTTCCAATTTGCAAATTTTAACACTACTTTTGACTTAGTGGTAAAAAACATAGGGCCAGATGTAGGAGCCCTAATACCGGTCGGAAACGGCCGAATTCGGCCGTTTCCGACCGGTATTAGGGTTTTCAGATGTAGGGGGCTGAAAATTACAGAATCGGTATATTTACCGATTCGGTAAAATTACTGATTCAGTAAATTACCGAATCGGTAAATATACCGATTCTGTAATTCCAAATGTAGGTGGCTCAGTTTACAGTACCAAAGGCCCTTAAGAGTCGGTATTTTACCACACAATCCTATTGTGTGGTAAAATACTGAATTCAGGTGTGCATGCACATCTGTGCATGCACACCTGTGCAATGTGACACACAGACATGCCCTTAGGGCATGTATGTGTGCCACATGTCACACAAGCCTGTACTTGGGGTGCTAGAGGGTGTCAAAGTGACACCCCCTGCACCCTTGCAGGATTCGGTATTTACCGATTCGGTAAATACCGAATCGGTATTGCCCATTGATTCCTATGGGCTTCAAGGCCCATAGGAATCAATGGGCAATACCGATTCGGTAATCGGTATTTACCGAATCGGTAAATACCCAATCTTACAGATTCGGCATTCCTGAATTCGGAAATACCTACATCTGCCCCCTTCCCATTTACAGACTCTTAAATACCGAATCGGTAAAATTCGGTATTTAAGAGTCTGTAAATGGGAATTACCTACATCTAGCCCATAATGTTTTGCGACCGGATTTTGGTTGCAAATTATTAATTACACAAGCTAAAGAATCTGTATTTGGTAGGAACACCCTTTTCATATCTCTTCCAAACACTGATTCTGTATTTATTCTAAAACCGAAATTGCGATTCAGTGACATGTTACCCAATCACAAAATAGGTTTGGTACATTTAAAAAAAACATTTTGCAGTGGCAAAGGTTAAAATTTGATCTTTGCAACCGTAAAATTGCTTAATACACAGGCCCCATCTTTCTCTCAAACGTGCTCTCTTGAGGTATACTCCACAAGGGGACAAAAGCGAAATTCATTGTGCAGAAGCACCACATCCCAAGAAAGAAATCAAGCTTTGAAGAGAGCAATCAAAACTGAACCAGCATAACAACTCTTGTCCAGAGGATCTACAGATTAGGTTGGACCACAGCATTACTACTGCTCCCAGAAAGATGTCCGCCCTAATCGTAAAAAGACAGAACACTGGCCTAATTGAAATGAAACTACTGCAACCTGAAACTCCAATGATCCAGGTCTCAAACCCGGGAGTACACGCCACACTACAAGAGACTTAGGAGAGGCTGCCACAGAGCATTCAAACAAGCCAAAAGACCTACAATTTTACAATTTTGAGGAGCACATTGCGGTTCTTTCAAAAAGAGTCTAAAAAAGAAACTCATAATTTACAAAATCTGTACACTACGCTCGTTGAGGTAAAATAGTCAGCAAAAGACTTTCCTTAGACATATGGCACAAATACTGCATTCACAATTGGATTGGTTTTCATCATCCTTATTCTTTAAATAATCAAAATTCATGATCAGAAAGACAAATCCATGATGGAAACAGCCTAAGCGTTTCATCCCTTTTCGTATGGGTATAAAAATACTGTTATGGAACCTCTTTTCTTCAAACAAACGGACGCTACGTACTTCTTATGTACTACACAGACCTCACAAAATTCTTTTGTAGAAACACTGCTTTTGTGTTTTTAAATATTTTTGTTGTTAATATTTTGTTTGTTTGGTTTTAACTTTGAATTGACTGGAGTGAGAATATTAATTGTTAATCCTCCACAATCCAACACTTTCCCTACTGTTGCACTCCCTGGAGTGTGAATAGTAATTTTCTGCCCTCCGCTATCCAACACTTTCCCTACTTTTACAATTATTGGAGTGGGAATAGTAATTTTTACCCCTCTGCTATCCAACAATTTCCCTACGGTTGCACTGACTGGTGTGGGAATAGTCATTTTTACCCCTCCGCTATCCAAAACTTTCCCTACTGTTAACCTGACTGGTGTGGGAATAATAATGTTTACCCCTCCGCTATCCAACACTTTCCCTACTGTTGCACTCACTGGAGTGGGAATAGTAATTTTTACCCCTCTGCTATCCAACAGTTTCACTACTGTTGCACTCACTGGAGTGGGAATAGTAATTTGTACCCCTCTGCTATCCAACACTTTCCCTACTGTTGCACTCACTGGAGTGGGAAAAGTAATTTTTACCCCTCCGCTATCCAACACTTTCCCTACTATTAAACTCACTGGAGTGGGAAATGTAAGTTTGTAGATTTTTAAATAGTTTAATGTTTTAATTTATAATAGAATGTTTTTTATTAGATTTTATTTAATTGGTACATACATATATATATATATATTTGTAAATGTGTATATAATTTTAAAATTATAAAATAAATTACAATTAATAGTTTATTATTTGTTATAAAGTAAACATATATGAATTATAATGTATGTGTGTTTAACTTTTTTAAATTAAGTGTATTTATTTTTATATATTTTTGAAAAATTATGTAAAATCTACTTTATTTTTTATATTAATTTTATTATATAACATATTTAATATTTATTATTTTATATATATATATGTGTATATATATATATAAGCATTCAAGGACGATTTGAATGAGTGGAAAAGAGAGGGGCTCATCTCCAAAGACGAATATAAATTTCTCAACAATGAATTCCCAATCCTTCCCAACATTTACTTCATTCCGAAGGTACATAAAAATGAAATACCAGTACCGGGAAGACCCATTGTGTCCTCGATAAGAAGCACCTTTGAGAACACTTCAAAATATATTGATTTTTACCTCCAGGAATTTGTAACAGCGTTACTGGCGTACATCAAGGATACAACTCAGTTTTTATATCTCTTGAATGATTGTGAATGGTCTGAAGACTTTTTGTTTTTAACCATGGCCATATCCACCCTTTACACCAGTATCGCCCATGCAGATGGCATGAGAGCAGGGAAATTCTATTTCGACAAAAGACCTATAGAAATGTACCGCCACAACCAGATGATAATCAAAATGATTGACAGATGTCTTCATAACAATGTGTTTATGTTTGACAACTCTGTCTTCAAACAATTAAGGGGTGTGGCTATGGGGGCATGTTTCTCCCCCAGCTACGCGGGGCTCCACGTCGGCTGGTGGGAGGAACATGTCCTCATGGTACAACACGCCACTGCATGGGTCACGTACATTGTGAAATACTGGCATTATATTGACGATGTGTTCATCATTTGGCGAGGTAACGGTGAACAAGCTATTGATTTCGTCAACAGCATCAATGAGAATGAGTTAAACCTCCATTTCACTGCCAATATCGATGCTAGAATGGCCAATTTCCTTGATGTACAAGTTCAAATACAGGATGGTAAGATTGAAACATGTCTTTACAGGAAGAGTACATCAGGAAACACCATATTGCATGCTGGCAGTTTTCACCCCCAACACACTATAGCTAGCATTCCATTTGGGGAATTCCTTAGAATCCATAGGGCATGTAGCACTCCTGAAGCAAGACAACACCATCAACAGGAGGCTAAGAACAAACTAATGGCGAGAGGTTACAATTCTAGTCGCCTAGATCTAGCCATAGAAAAAGCTAATGCTCTCAGTCGCCCTTCCCTTTTGTACCCAAATAGGGATTCACCCGCAATGGATAACAATTTAGCTAGCATGGGGGAGATTAGATTGATTACTGGTTACAGTAGACAGGCCAGACAAATCAAAAAAATTGTGAAAAAGGAATGGCCTATTATTCTAACTGACCAGGTACTCAAGGAGGTAGTTCCAATGACCCCTGCAGTCACGTTCAGAAGAGCATATTCTAGGCGTAATGAACTAGTGACTAGCAGTCCAGAGACTAGACAAACAGGCAATTGGTTGTCCCCTCGCAAGGGCTTCTTTAAATGTAGCTCTTGCGGAGCTTGTAAATTCGGTGTCAATACCACATCCTATTTGACCCCCTTTTCCAGCATTCCAGTAGCTCTCAAAGACCATTACACCTGCCGCACAGAATTTGCTGTGTACGTTTTAAAATGCAGCTGCAACATGATTTATGTAGGCAGTACCAAGCTACAAGTTCATGTGCGGATATTGCAGCATTTGAGAGCGATAGTGAACTCTGATCCGGCATATCCGGTCGCTCGGCATTTTAAGACCACCCATGACAATGATTTAAATCATTTACAATATTTTGTCATTGATGCAGTGGCTTTGAACAAGAGAGGGGGCAATAGGGAAAAATGCCTAAGATAACTCGTATCTAGGTATATAGTCAATTTCAACTGCAAAGCACCAACAGGTTTGAATTTAGGGGAAGATCTTTACAATTTTTTGTAAATGAAAATTTTTTGCAAATTAAATCACCGTCATTTTGTCCAGATCTTTTTGATGCTGTTATATGACATATATTCACAGTTCCCTGTACTAATCTAAGGTCTGACCATTCACTATGAAGTTAATTATTTGCACACAGTCCCCTCCCCTTTTTTCCGATAGTTACATTCCCTCTTCTCTGCTCCAGCGTAGGCAATTAGTTATATACATTTTTTTATCACTTTGTTTTTTTTTATATTTGGGCTCTACTTTTTGACAGTTTAGACCACAGCACCACACATCACAATTAGTTGATTCACAGGGTTGCGCCATAAGGGTATCAAGGCAGTGACAAGTAGGAGAGTATGATTTGAGCCATCTAGCCATGCATTTGTACATCAGATGACATACATTCTCCCCTGTATTTTCTTTATTTAGACCATGAAATCCCATGTCTCTCCATGTATTTGTACAGACATGTTTACAGATGTGGGAAATTACAATTTAGCCTATTTGCAGACTTTGATTGTTGAATCAATAATTCAACATGTTTAAACATTAACGAATGAGGGGACATCCATCATGTATGTCTATCGGCGTATTTGTACGAGTACAGGGGCAGCAACATGTCTGTCCAACATCGCTATTTTTGCACTATCTTGCACTACATTTTGCACTACTAATGGTATTATTTATTGTTATTTGCCCGTTAATCAAAAGTTTTTTAGTACATCATTAACATTTTAGAGGGCTAGCAGTTGCCTTTTTAACATTCGTGTATTTTATGTAAATTGTAAATTGTAAATTGATACTTGTATAGCGCACTACTCACCCGCAAGGGTCTCAAGGCGCTTGTACGAATACCGCTGTGGAACCCATCCTGGCTTTCCCTGTGAGGTGTCCACTCCTGGGCACCCTCAAGGTGGAGGCCAGGCATCCTTAGCGTTGTGGGGGCCGTTGTGGAGATTAAGCAAGCTATTGCCCAGAGTTGCAGAGTGGGACTCCATGATTGGAATAGGCACCGAGGCGAGAATTATCAGGTCCGTGGAATTTTGAGCCCAAGACCCGCCGAGGCGGGGAATTGAATCCTGGTCCCGGGCTAGACTTCTGCATCAGGGTCTGCCGCTTCAACTATTGAGCCACACTTCTCACTTTTATATGAAATGTGTTTATATATTCAGTTATATTTTTATCATTGAGTAAATGCACTGTATTTCATATACATGTAAGCACTTTGCACTTTAATACCATCTATGTATATAACTATTTGGGTTAAAATGTATTGTATACAGTGCTGTTTAAATCATTGTTATAAAGGGCAAATCACGATACTTCCCATTTAACATCTGAGGACTGCATAATTGTATAAAATGCGTATCAGGTTACGTTTAAAGAGGATAAGGACAGGCGTTATAAGATGGCCGCACCTAACTGTAAAACAGTACAACAAGTTTTGTCTGCTTTTTATGTCTATACCCTACTGTGTATTGGCGCCAAATGGGTGTTTTAAATTCACTGTTTAGCCTCCTCGTTTGTTTAGTGAGCAAGGACACAGCCTCGTGTCCGAAACGCGTCTGAGGCATGCACCGTTCCACTTATATAATATAAATAAAGAAATCTGATTCCGGCTAATTCTTGAGTCCGTGTTCCTGTTTTGTGCACCAACGCACTGGCGAAGTGTGGAGTCGATATATATATATATATATATATATATATATATATTACCTACTGGCGGTCGCCAGTAGGTATATATAGTTAGGATTTTTTCTCTATGGGTTTTTTGAAAATTCTATGTCTAATAACTTTGGCGTTTGTGGACGGAATCGGCTGAAATTTTCAGGAAAATGGCACATTTTGTTTCTGAGCAGCCCTTGAAAATTTGGGGGGGGTTCGTCCAGTGGGGGCCGAGAAAAAAGGGGGGTCCCAAAACGTGTTTTTAACATTGAGTTTTCCATAGGGCGGTTGGCCTCACTTTTAGCCCGAACGGCTGAATGGATTTGCACGAAACTTGGCAAAATTGTAGGGACTGGTAGCCCGATGTGCCTTTTGTAGGTCTCAATATATGTGCTCCAGTGGATTTTGAGAAATTAACGTTTAAAAAAAGATATATATCTGTAACAGCGGACCGGTTAGCGCTCTGGTTCGCGGACTTTTCGCGCAACGGAGCTTTGTGAAGCGAAGCTGATTGGTTCTCCGGCGTCTGTCAACATTCCAAACAGTCCGTAGCGGCCGCCATCTTGTCTCTCGGTAGGATCGAGAGACAAGAGGAGGTCAAAACAAAGGGGGAAATAACTATAAGGGGGCATAGTAGATCCTCGCTGACCCCCTAGGTTTGATGTGGAGGTTTTAAAAGGGCCCCGCGGGGCAAAAAACAAACAAAATAATAATAATCGAACGGCTGAATGGATTTGCACGAAACTTGGCAAAATATTAGGGACTGGTAGCCCGATGTGCCTTTGCTAGGTCTCAATATATGTGCTCCAGTGGATTTTGAGAAATTAACGTTGAAAAAAAGATATATATCTGTAACAGCGCTCCGCTTCGCGTACTTTTCGCGTTACGGAGCTTTGCGAAGCTGATTGGTTCTCCGGCGTCTGTCAACATTCCAAACAGTCCGTAGCGGCCGCCATCTTGTCCCTCGGTAGGATTGAGAGACAAGAGGAGGCCAAAGCGAAGGGGGAAATGACCATAAGGGGGCATAGTAGATCCTTCCTGACCTCTTAGGTTTGATGTACCATTTTGCCAAGTTTGGTGTAATTCCGTTCAGCCATTCAGGCTGTAGACGTATGTAAATGTCCTATGGAAAATTGCATGGGGAAAACACATTTGAAAGTGTTGAAATTTAGAACCAATTAAAATGTTACTTTGGTTTTGTATTTGTGTGTGATGAAAGTTAATTGGTTATGTATATATGTCAAATGAGAGGAAACCACAGCCATTTTGTGATACTACTGTCTGAGGTACATTTGTGAGGAATTTTTGGTGGTGAATTTCTGGTGTTTGATTTACACAGTACTAACACTTCTGCTACTTTTAAAAAGGTGAGTTGTTAATTTGTAAGGGGAACTATGTTGTACACTTGAAGATAATTTGAAAAATGTTTTCTGTTATTTATTTGCAGTCCTTCTGTTATACTAAATACTTGATGAAGTTAGTTTTATATTATGTATTACTAAAAACGATAAATGAAAGTGATTATTTTTTTCTGCAATTTACAGCAAGCAATTTCAAAATAAAATGGCTCACAATGAAGAGACCGTGTTAATTTCTTTTGAATTGTCCACTACATTGATTGAAATTGAGAGCACCAATAATGAAATATTGTCACAAGGAGGACATGACTTGTATGATTCCATTAGATTGATTGAAATGGACAGCACCAAGAATGAAATATTGTCACAAGGAGATGACTTGAATGATTCCACTACATTGATTGAAATTGAGAGCACCAATAATGAAATATTGTCACAAGGAGGAGATGGCTTGTATGATTCCATTAGATTGATTGAAATGGACAGCACCAATAATGAAATATTGTCACAAGGAGGAGATGACTTGAATGATTCCACTACATTGATTGAAATTGAGAGCACCAATAATGAAATATTGTCACGAGGAGATGACTTGAATGATTCCACTACATTGATTGAAATGGACAGCACCAATAATGAAATATTGTCAGAAGGAGGAGATGACTTGAATGATTTTTTTGATCAATCTCTTGATGGCGAATTTATCGAGTGTTTGGAGACCATAGAGTTACAAGAATCATCATTGCAGACTTTTAATGAGGAGATTCCAGATGAGATGATTGAAGAGGAAATTACTGATGAGGACATGTTACTAGTTGTTTCAAATTTAGAAAATTCTGAAGAATAAATTTATATTTAGAAATCAAAAATTGTTTGAGACATTATTTATTTTTATTTTTAATTTATGAGGTTGTAGCGAAGTGATTGTAGTATAAAATGAGACTTATAGTATAGAGTGCAACATTTTTATGTTACATGGTAAGTTTACTCATATTTACTTCCCTTCTGCCACTATATTATCTCCAATGTGTATTTGACATGTCTTCTTCATCTCCGGCCTCCTTTCTCTCACTGTGTGTCTCCGATGCATCTTATCGCTGGTATTTTGTGTAATTACAGAAGAGAGTAAAATAAAATAGTTCGGAACGTGAAAAGGGGGCAAAGTAGAGTACTCCTCACCCCCTAGGCCTTTTTAGGCGGTCCTAAAAGGATCAGTTTCTGCTTTCCTGAGAGATTATGGTATGAGTTCCATATACCACAATAACTTGCATTACAACATGCAAGATATCTATCTCCTATTACCAACTTTTGGAGATATTCGCGCTAAGCGCGAATATCTCCAAAAAGTAACACCTGCCCTGAGCAGTTCTTAGCCATGTTATCCAATGGGAGGTGGATAACATGGCTAAGAGTATTAGCTCGGTAATGCATGAATATCGCTGAGTTTTTAGCGATATTCATGCATTGCGGCCGTTTATTATCGCATTTGCGATAAACCTTGATAATAGTAAGGTTTATCTTCGATAATTTCTGACGATGCTTAGTGGTAAAAAATTGGTTGGTAAGCATCGTTAGCGATAAATATCGCTTAACTTTGGTAATATGCCCCAACGTCTGTTAACGTTCGATTCGAAGGAAATGAGGAAGTGTTGAAAAACATTGTCTGCGCCATCTTGCCTTTTTTGAAATGCCACACTTTTGTCGTGCACGGCAGCCATTTTAGATGTCTTGACCAGACCCACTCTCTGCACGCTGTCGATTCGTAGCATGGCTCCTCACCCTCGTAAGCATCTCCCCCAGGCACTGGTCACCACCGCTCTCTGTCTTATGCATGGGCAATAAACCTTCCCCCATCTGCGCTGCTCTTCCCTGAGAATCACACTCTGTGCCCGCCCGACACCTCCCTTTCGCCCTATTCACTACCGCACCCTCTGACACTCCTCTTCCTCTGTGTCCGAATGTCCAGGCCGGTCCTAGGCTATCAGCTAGCCCTGCAGATGTAGTTTATGGCCCCAGCTGTAAAGAATCACCCCTCTTCAAAGGAGTTATAGTAGATCAAGGCCCACACCCGATGTGATCCGTCACAGCACACGCGTTCCTACTATCTGAAAACCATCCTGTATTGTGATTGGGGAGGGGACCGAGCCTGAAGCGGAAGATTCCAGGAATGACTCTTTGTACATCAAAGTTTTTACAATTATGTGTCACATTAAAAATATATAGCACTCCAACAAAGTAGTAGGAATATAAAACTTTAATAACATATAAATATATACAACAAAACAAAAACAGTAAAAACATTTAAACAACGAAGAGACCGTGGCAATTTCTTTTTAATTATCCAATAGATTTATTGAAATTGACAGCACCAATAATGAAATATTCTTGTCAGTAGCGGTCTGTTGTGCGAATAGTTCCAAGGCAGCAGAACGCGCTGAAATCTAGATGGCACGAAAGTGATGTCTAGTAAGTTGCCGCCCAGCAAAAAACGGCGTGGGGCGCCGCGGGGGTGAGTGAGTCCAGTAGGCACCACAGCTATTCTTACCGGCATTGCAGAATTACTGCTGGGGACAATGCCTGTGCTGTAGCAGGGTCACAGCAGAAACAAAAAGGATTCTGTTGAAGATGTTGTTGGTTTTCAATTTGAAAACAGTTCTGGTGTCAACTGCTATGCTAATGTAGTGGTTAATGTTTTGTTTTCTCTAGAAAATGTAAAAGAGGGGGAGGCAGTCCAAAGTTCCGTTAAAAGGGCAAAGGAAAGGATCGGTGGTTTGAACTATCAGTCAAAAAGGGGAGGGGGTGCAATAATTTTTCCTACCGGGTCACACTGTGCTTTCACCGGAAGTAAGGTCTGCAGGATTGTAGTAATTCAAAGTGAGGCTGGCGCCAGCATGGGAGCGCCGACGTCCCGCGGATACAGTTTCGTCACTCCACGGGCGATCATGTCAGTCATTCCCCATCGGGGGTCGGAGACTCCCGCGGCTCCTCTAGAATCTTCAAGGTCGTGGAGGACTACGGTGGTGGAGTCAACCAGTGACCGGGCCATTTCTTTATGTTGGGCCCGCTCTTGCCAGGTCGACCGCCATTTTGAGAGTTCGGCAGCTACCGGCGATCGCGGGGTCACATGAGCGGACGGGCTCCACCCTGCCGGGCGAGACGTTGCAGCATGGCCACAGTGGAAGAACCGTTATCTAGGTCGTTCCGAAACTGTGCAGCACTGTAGTTGTTAGGATGCCACCGCCTGGAGCGCTGAGGGTGCAGCTGGGAAGCCTCCACCTGGGGAGGCGGGAGAGGCCTGTTCGCACCGTCTCTCCCTCCCAGTGCACCCCACGGCGTCTCGCTTGAGATTTGTTATGGCCGGACCAGGCGATGAGGACGAGGGGGGGGTCGGAGGCATGTGCAAGACATCCCCCTCCAGTGTTGTCGCAGCCATTATAAAAGAAAGAAGTGTCCCGTCCGTCTTCGGGCCGGGCTTCCGGTGGATGTCGGCCGGACGCCCCTGGCTCTGGCCCCATGAACGGGTTTCTTGGTTTATCGGCTGCAGCCGGATCCCGTCGGCCTCGGCCCCCCGACCGTTGGTGGTCGGACCGGAAGAGCATGTGGCGGGACTACCTGCAACTCTCAAGGGCCACCGCGGCCGGACTGGGAGAGAGAGGGGAGGGTCGAGGAGACATTCCCCCCCCCCTGCAACTGTTCAGCGTTGTAAAGGCAATCCCCTGGCCGGGTCCCGCTGGTCTCGGCCTCTCCTCCGGCTACACCCTACGTTAGGATCTCCTGGCCGAGGCGTGGCAGCAGGACCTGCCTTATATGGGCTGCTCCCGGCTGGGCGTAGCCGGAACCCTGCCCCACCTTGGAAGTTTCCAGAGTGGGGGTGGATGTTCTACTGACTTGCATTTTCCCTAGTCTATCGATTTTTTTGGCGTGGCAGGCGGTGGGACAGCGAGGGGTGATTTGGTTTCTCTTACTGTTTTTCTGGTCTCTCACCACTGGCATAGTTTTAACGTTTTCTTGTTTCTAGGACATTAATAGGTTTTATCATTACGTTATGTTATCGTTTCTTTGTTCGTTGTTTAATAAAAGTTCATGTTCATCAGTGGCCTACTGATTTTCGTTTTCCTATTTTTTTCTTTCCAGGTTGTTTCATGGTAAAGTTTCTGTTAACAGGATACAGTGATCACTTCGTTATTATTGCATATGTCCTTTTCACTAGGGGTGCTCTCTGGTCGGGCCAGATGACGTATCTCTAGTAAATGGTCCGGGTGAAAAAGGTGCATCAATCAGTGGGGAGTAGATAGGCATGACAGATTACAACGGGGGAGAACGGTCCGCATTACGTACCCTTTCACTACTTGCAAAGATTTTCCTACGTTTATTTGCAAACAGGGAATACCTCCAAAAAGAACTAATTCCCAAACAGTCAATGTTCGGACAATCAATCAATCAATGAGGAATGAAATAGGTACGACGTGTTAAAGGCTTGCGTTACCTACCCTTCACTATCTGCAAAGGGAGATAGAATATTCCTATTCTTCCTCGTTTGCAGGTAGAGAAGATCGTTAAGAGAATTAACTTCGAACAATTCAATGCTCGATTGAAACAATCAACAAGGGGTACTGTGAACACAAATGAACGCCGCTTATATACATACGCATTGCTATTTTCAACAGGTTGTTCCTAATGTTTCTATTTTAGCGAGGTCAAAAGAGATTCCATTAGTGGCCTACTGATTTTGCTCGATTCCTTTTGTTTTTTTACACGATTTTTCGCTATCTGCAAAGACTAAACAGAGTATTGCGACTCTGTGCTTGTTTGTAAATAGAGAATGAACCAAAGAGAACAATCAATCAAATGGAGAGAGAAGCAGGCACGACGGATTACAAAGGGGGAAAGGGCTGCGTTAACTACCCTTCACTATCTGCAAAGAGAGAGTACTCCTAATAGAAATGAGGGGTGGGGGGCAGCAATCAAAGCAGATCAGTGTGCATAAACACGAAAAAAAAAATTCTTACCACGTACTTGACATTCGACAGCTTATGATATTTGCTATTAAAAAACCATTGAAATTCACTGAAAAAACCATAGGTTATAGACCATATATAGTTAGGAATTAGCATTTACAAAACCTTGAAAATTCACTGAAAAAACCATAGGTTATAGACCATATATAGTTAGGAATTAGCATTTACAAAACCTTATTTTACTCACACAAAACCATTGAAATTCCATATATAGTTAGTTGCACTAACTATATATTGCGCACCCGCAATCCACTGCTGATGATGTCACATATTACATCATTCATGACATGGTCAGTGACATCACTGATGACATCACTGATGACATCTCAAATGACATCACTGATGACATCTCACTTGACATCAATGATCACATCACTGATGATATCATTCATGTGACAATACAATGCATCTCCTCACATTTTAATATAACCTCTGTTTCACCCAGTGTTAAAAACAGAGTATAATTTTTGAAACCATTGACACACCAATACTAGTTACTACATACGTACTCACTGATTCCTACGTCTACACACACATTCACTCATTCACCCATACAATCATTCATACATACAATCACTCATGTTTACAACACAATCATATGCACTCATACACCTATACAGACACTCACACTCTGCCACTCATCCATGGAGTTACTCACACACCTAGTCAGTCCTGTAAAGAATCAATCACACTTCCATTTTCTACTCTATACAGTTAAACATAGAGCACCTTACGTTTTCAACCATATACTAACACATACTTACTCTCTTATACAATCATTGATACAAGTACACATTGATCTGTACAGAGTCACACACCTCCCATCCAGCCACACACACACTCAGTCTCCCATGCAAATACTTGGGCAATCAATCAATAACCCATATAGTTACTCATATAGCTACTGATCAACACATGCAGCAGTTTACAGAACAACAGACATAATGATGCACAAATTAAGACAGTTTAGTCACTAACCCATGCACTCAGTGAGACACATTTAATCACTCACTCATACATTCAGTCATGCACCTACTAAATCCTTCGTCCAGACACTTATACATCCACTCATTCTTCAATATGTAAGACATATTTTAACTTTACAGAAACATAGTCACTGGATGTTGTCATCAGTGATGTCATCAGTGATGTCATTTGAGATGTCATCAGTGATGTCATCAGTGATGTCACTGACCATGTCATGAATGATGTAATATGTGACATCATCAGCAGTGGATTGCGGGTGCGCAATATATAGTTAGTGCAACTAACTATATATGGAATTTCAATGGTTTTGTGTGAGTAAAATAAGGTTTTGTAAATGCTAATTCCTAACTATATATGGTCTATAACCTATGGTTTTTTCAGTGAATATATATATATATATATATATATATATATATATATATATATATATATATATATATATAATTCGATATTTTGTCCAACTATGTTTTTTACATCAATATTTTTTTCTCTCAATATTTTTGTACTTACCTGTTTAAGTATAGGGAGTCGATATTTTTACCTTCTATATTTTTTCATCGATATTTTTACATTCTAATTTTTTTAATCTATATTTTTTACTTTTATATTTTTACATCAATATTTTGTCAGTCAACCAGTGTAAGCATCTGGCCACCATCAATCCAAGCTGTTGACGACTCAAGAAAGAATGCCTTCAACCATGAGGGCAAGTCATTGTCCTAAATCGTACAGGTTCCCCTCATGTCTAGCACCTACAACATGCCCGTTCCGTTCTAATGGGCCATCACTCCCACCAATGCAGTATCGATTAGCTAGAGTGGAGTCTAACACTGTTGCCATGCCTACAGATAAGAAGCAGGAGTGAAACTTTGAAGAGTCAGTCAAACAGAGACTATCTGCTCACCTGGCCTGCATCTTGATCCTGGTGGCGGGAGCGAGTCTTGGCCATTGCCCATTTACCCCAGGGGTTGCACAAGTGACTAAGCAGTGGCTCCTCAGCGGTCTTCAGTGGTTCAGACATGGCACACATGCTGCCACAGCGCACAACACACGCAGTCCCATGGCACCCCATCCTAGGGGCGTCCGCAAGAGATGGACTTGACACTGCCCCATCTAGGAATTCCAGGAGGGAGTCAGGCCCTGCAGAGTACACTCCAAAAGAGTGCAGACAACATGACTGCCTTTAACAAGCCAAACAACATCACCAAAGTATGTTTTTGGATTAACTATTTACGGTGGACACTAAAATCGCTTGTGACATATCATGTTTTGAAACATTGACGCCAACCACAGGTCATCCCCTGATTGTCAGCAGAGTGAAACAAGTCCTGACTATGGGACATTATTCCATCCGGTATGATACCATAAGGTCCCTGACGTCTCTGAACCAGTGTTTGTGTCCTGAACCGCTCAGGTTAAATTATAAAGGCGAGAGGATATGTCCTGGATCAGACAGCTTCATCATACCATGTGTCCACTGCTATCCTGCTGATTTAGCTCCAGAGAATGATGAACCATGTGTTTCCAGTTTTACTTTTGTTTGTTTACCAAGGTTGGGCTTTGTTTGTTTTTCTTTTGAATTTCGAGAGGAATGTAGTGTCCTGATAGGTACAGGAGCCCCCATCCCTGGGGGCAGTACTAATACCCACCCCACAACTATCCAACACAGACGTCACGAGTCAGGTGACACTGCTAATAAAAGGGCACGGGGACACATGTTTGATTCGAGTTTTAGTTACCACATAAGCAGTGTCTGTGTACTTATTTATCACTCATGTGGGCCCAGAGCCCACAACATCACATATCTGCAAAACACCAAATCAAGCAAAACAAACGTTGGCATCCGCTAGGAACTGATGATTCAAGAAGCCTTAAAGACTTCTTCCTGTGCTTCTCTGCAATTTTTGAGGCTCTCTTATAATCCTTTCATACCTCTCCTTTAGTGCCTATATTTTGCACCAGTTCTTGCCGTAAAAGTTTTAAACTTGCAGACTGACTCATGTCACACAGCCCACATGAAGGAATTATTCCTGATAATTGTTGTTGGCATTTAAACATATCATTCTTCAAGGCAACTTACTGGAGAAAGTCTAATCAACTACAAAAATAGGGGAATCATAAACATCTTCATAATCTGCAACCAGGCCTCAGGCCCTTGTGGGCTACACAGACAGCGCTTGCAAACACTGGGTCCTGGCATCACACCGAAGGAAGGAAAGCACTGTACCCTCACACTCTATGATCAATATGCAACCTACAAGCCTGTGAATCACACAACCTCCTCTTCAAAACTCTGATCAAATCAACAGTGGTATCTGGTATGGCCTTGAAGCGGATCTACTTTTTTCTCAATAATCAGGTGATTATTGTTTTGGGATGATTATCAGTAAGAAACATGCCATGAGTTTTATATAGCGTGGACTAGACCCGAGACATCGGGTGTCAAAGCGCTTTACATGATCACCAGTTTCGTTACAGAAGGACACATTCATTTTTGTTAGGCACGGGAGATTAACTGATTTGCCCAGAATCACAGGATGTTGAGCGTTGTTGCCGAGATTCGTACCTGGTTCAGCAGCTTTGAGGTCAACCGCTATAGCCGTAAGGCAACATCCACTCCCCATGAAGGGACCAGCGCATCACAGCACTCAGATTAGAGGTATGCAACTTTGCCCCATGAAAGGACCAGCACATCAAAGCACTGAGGTCTGTTCCAAAGGTCACCAGTATGCAAGATCATCCAATGATGGGACCAGTACAATAAAGCACAGAGAGGTCAACTATGTAGGTCAGCAGTATGCAAAGGCTCCCCATGAAGGGACCAGCACATCAAAGTATTGCAATGTCAGTTGCATAGATCAGCATTATATAAGTTTGCCCCATGAAGGGACCAGTGCATCAAAGCACCGAGAGGTTAGTGGGATGCAAGTTTGCCCCATGAAGGGACCAGTACATCAAAGTACTGAGAAGTCAACTATGTAGGTCAGCAGTATGCAAAAGCGCCCCATGAAGGGACCATCACCTCAAAGTACTGCAATGTCACTTGCATAGATCAGCATTATACAAGTTTTCCCCATGAAGTGACCAGTACATCAAAGTACTGAGAAGTCAACTATGTAGGTCAGCAGTATGCAAAAGCGCCCCATGAAGGGACCAGCACATCAAAGTACTGCAATGTCACTTGCATAGATCAGCAATATACAAGTTTGCCCCATGAAGTGACCAGTGCATCAAAGCACTGAGAGGTTAGTGGTATGCAAGATCATACCACGAAGGGACCAGCGTATCAGAGCGCTGAGAGGTCTATTGCACAAGTCAGCAGTATGCAAGATCATCCCATGAAAGGACCAGCGCATCACAGCACTCAGATTAGAGGTATGCAAGTTTGCCCCATGAAGGGACCAGCGCAAAGCACGGAGAGGTTAGAGGTATGCATGTTTGCTTCATGTAGGGACCAGCATACAGCACGGAGGTCTGTTTCGAAGGTCAGTGGAATGCAAGATCATTCCATGAAGGGAACAGTAAATCAAAGCACTGAGAGGTCAACTATGCAGGTCAGTGGTATGCAAAAGCGCCCCATTAAGGAACCAGCACCTAAAAGTAATGATAGGTCAGTTGCATAGATCAGCATTATACAAGTTTGTCCCATGAAGGGACCAGCATATCAAAGCATTGAGAGATTAGTGGTATGCAAGTTTGCCCCATGAAAGGACCAGTGCATCAAAGCACTGAGAGATTAGCGGTATGCAAGTTTGCCCCATGAAGGGACCAGTGCATTAAAGCACTGAGAGGTTAGTAGTATGCAAGTTTGCCCCATGAAGGGACCAGAGAATAAAAGCACTGAGAGAGTAGCAGTATGCAAATTTGCCCCACAAAGGGATTGCTCTCACTAAGGCACCTAATGCAATTTGATCAGGTACGCTTGCAGATCTACTCTTGTGACACTCAAATCCATATCTGATTGTACAGTAGTTCTGGGAGCCATAATACCCCAAGGAATGCTTAGATAGACCATGATTTCACTGGATGAAAGAAAACCTCTTCTGCCTGAATGTAGCCAAAACAGAGGACATAACCCTTAATAAAAAAAACTGTCATCACTTTAGAAGCCTAGGGCCATATAGATTGGATGGCCGGACTACAGTCAAATAGTTTACTGTCATATAGTTTATAAAAGTCTCCCAAAAAGCTCAGAGACAGATTGAAAAAAGTTCAAAAACTAACACTATGCAAAACCGAAGGCTCACTGGTGGTTCCCACTGAAACCAAGAGTCGAATTCAAAACTCTGTATATCATCCTCAAATGCAATTGGAGCTAAATAACTGGATATATAAAATGCAATTCTCTTCTACACCGCCCACGAATCTTCGATCAGTTAATATAGACATTATCCAGGAAGAGACCTGCAAATGGCAGATACATGTAGACAGATTTGGGGAAGTCTGGTGCTCTAAGTTCTGTCAAAAAAATTGTATTATTTGAATTCAATTGCTTTATTTTAATTGCTTTATAAAAATTCCTAAATAAATATTGATTTGTAAGAGACAATCTGTAACTGTAAAGCCTTCATTACAAGTTAGGCGGAATAGGTGATATTTTTACCACAAATATGTGTTGTTATCCCGCAAGACATTACCCCCGATACAATCACCCCATATTTTTTACAACGCAAGTTCAATTACTACGCAATATCACCACCCCCCAAACTTTCACTCGGCATATGACTTTACCACACATGCCATTACAACGCAAAGGCATGCGTGGTGAAGGCATAAACTGTGTGAAAGTGCTTTACCTAAATAAATATATATCCTGTATAGTGGAACCATCTCCAGTTTTTTTCTATGTATTCACTGTTATGGTGGTACCTTTTCATCAAGCATTTATGCGGTGATATGGAATATTGTTTAAAAATTCAATTCAATTTCTTATATATTAGCAAATTATTTGCATTACAGAAAATGAAAATCTTTTTACTGATCAAATGAAAAACTTTATTCATCATAGTATATCTTCTATGGTTATGATCAGGTGATTGCTGTAACCAATGCACTGAGTGGGCGTGGTGTTTTGCACAAGCATTTAAAAAAAGACAAAAAATTGTAACAACTTTACATGTGACCAAGGGCCCAGGGGCCCGAAACGCGTTGTGCTGTTGTTGCCTCACCTGCACATTAAAATCTTTTGAAGTCAGATCCTGTGGTCCGTTTCTCCTTTTGCTTCGCCGATCTGGACGATTGGAAGTGGCCTGTGGAGTCTTCGTTTGCATATGATGACAGCAGTCGGTTTGCTGCTGCTCACGGACCCCCTTTCCTTTCAAGTCGGTGTTTTCTTCAAACCACCTTTGCCTTTGTGTCCTGTTGGGAACTACGGAAAATGCCCCCTCACAAAGCCGAGTAACAGTCTTCGCCGCCAGAAGGGGGAAACGAGCTGCACCTGGGTCGGAAGACGTAGGTGGGGTCGAAGTATACACCACAACGCGGTGAGGCTGTAGGGCAGAGTGGAGGTGGAAAGGTTAAGCGAGATCGGCAATTTCATCGAAGCGGTAGCTGTCAGAGGAGAGTTGACGCTACATTTGTTTCAAGCGAATAGGTGCAGGTGGGACGCAACATGTCAACAGAAGCTGTCCGTGTTCGAGCAGCGGAGGCGGAAGAACTATTTGGGAACATCACGGCGGCTGCTGCTGGTTCCACAAACGCTACAGGTCGAAAAGAAACACATGAGGAATCCAATATCAAAACTTTATTCAGAGAATTAGAGAAGAACAAGAAACTCGAAGTAACTAAATGGTGGGAGCATTATTCGCTTTCAAAATATGCCGATGTGGGGAGAGTACCAAGAGGATTAAGAATCATGCTGGCTCCCAGCTTCGATAAGCCAAATCCCCTAATGTTAAAAGAATGGGGACACAGCAACCTTGCAGCTTCAATGAACTTAGTAAAGATATTAATCAAGTATGCTGCCATCAACAGAGAGGAGGTTTTGAAAGAGATAGAATGGCTGAATGACGAAACTGGTAAAATCGGGGATACAGATGGTGTAAATAAACTCAATGACGCCATGATTGAACGCCTGAAAAAACACGAGGACAAAATCAAGACCCGAAACGTACACAAATTTGCCAGGGATCAGGCCGACTATGAACACGGCCAAATGTTTACATTTGCGCGTAAATTCAGCGCAGCAAAACGGCAACAGTACAGTACCAAAGGAGCCATCACTGTAAATCCCTCCAACACCATGGCAGTACCTAATATCAGCGAAGAAGAACCCTCCAGTTTAGATACTATTTCTCTCACGAGTGGCTCCAGCAGGGCATCGAATACGGACTTGACTATACAGGCAGCACCAATTTTGGATCTTGGAGAAGAATTAGATTTTTTAGTCAAGGAAAGACTGGATACTCTAAGGCCACGACTAAAGAATCAAACAGGAACCGCCGCAATAAAAGGAGACGGGAAAGGAAACGCATATGTCGCCAAAAAGCCGCAGCAAAAAAAGAAACCACAGGCGAAGTGGCAGCAGAAGCAAAAGTAAGTGACAATTCTGTCATTAATTTATCGGATGTTACACTCACTTTGGCAGAGCAACAACTTCTCTCACTTGGTTTAAACTACTGCCCCAAACAGCCTTTTAAATATGCTGCCACCAGAATAGACATTTTCCGGTTTATCCGAAAATTAAAACTAAAAAAGTTCTTTGGGGTCCAAAAATAAAAACCAACCCCTGAGTCTGAAATCTTACCGTCTGGGGCCGGGGGTGATGTCACTAAGACCACTGCGGGGGATGTTCCTCTCCTTATAGCACTTCATGACCTGCACGATGCCACAGATTCCCAGCCCTGTGGCCCAGACATCAATTCTAGCACACAAGCGAGATTGAAAAAAATTGATAAACCACAAAAGGGAGCAGGGTTGTCTCCATTCAGAAGTAAATCCAGTTTTGTACCCTTGGCTGTTAAAGATTCTGTGGACACTTTCCATGACTGCTTAATAAATGAGATCAATCAACTACACAGGTCCACTGTTAGCAAGGGAATAAAATACAACCAGAAACAAAAAGATTATGCCACCCTAATGAAAAAATTAAGCAATAATATTGACATTGTCATTAAAACATCTGACAAGGGTGGCAACATTGTTCTATGGCCTGCCAAGGAGTACAACGTGGAAGCTTATCGACAGTTAAACGACAGTGCCTTTTATGAGAAAACCACCCATAAAGAATATGATAAGGCCAAAGAAACTCTTCTGAAACTATTGTATAAATGGCGGAGGGAGGGCCTAATCTCTTTGGAGGAATTTAAATTCATGCACACTGATTTTACAGTCCTCCCTGTATTTTATCTCATACCTAAGGTTCACAAATGTTTACACCCTACTCCCGGCAGACCTATCATCTCTGCTATCAAAAGTGCTAGTGAACAGGTGGGAAGATACATTGACTTTTTTTTTGCAGGACTTGGTGAAGGAGCTGCCGAGTTGTGTCAGAGATACCAGCGATTTTTTGTTGAAACTTAAGGATCTTGAGTGGAATAATGACATGTTACTGATTACTTTAGATGTAGAGTCCCTCTACACCAGCATTGCCCACAGTACTGGTCTAAAGGCTATTGAGTACTTTTTGAATAAGCGCCCTGTAGAGTACTACCAACATAACAAGGTAATTCTCAGTCTTATAGACTGGTGTCTCCACAATAACTTTTTCATGTATGGAAGGGATGTATGGAGACAACTCAGAGGAGTCGCGATGGGATCCTGTTTCTCCCCCAGCTATGCGTGTTTACACGTTGGCTGGTGGGAGGAGCAGGTCCTGCTTATCCTACATCGTCCCTGGGTTAATGAAAAGATAGTGAAGTACCTACGCTATATAGATGATGTGTTCATCTTATGGCAAGGCGATGCACAGGAAGCGGCTCTTTTTGTTCAAGAAATCAACAATAATTCCTTGAATTTACACTTCACGTCCAAAATAAGTCAACAAGAAATTGAGTTCTTGGACGTGAAAGTGTATGTTAAGGATGACAGAATGGTGACCACCCTCTTTAGGAAGCCCACTGCTGGGAATACTACTCTGCACGCTACCAGCCTGCATCCCAAACATACTATCGCTAGTATCCCGCTGGGTGAAATACTGCGTCTTAAACGCATATGCAGTACTTCCATCGAGTTTGATCGGTGCCTTGCTCAGATGAATACCAGACTTAAAGCACGGGGATATTCTGATACCATTCTAAAATAAGCACTCTCGAAGGCAGAAATTCGCTCGAGGGATAGTTTGTTTGTATCCAATGAAACCAACACTCTTAATATAGAGTGTGTTGAGTCCATCCCTGAATGCAACAGTTGCCCAAGATTGATTACGCCTTCAGTAACGAAGAAACCAAAATCAGGAGTATTGTTACAAGAAATTGGCCTATTCTCCTCACTGATCCTGTACTAGGTGCTTTGCTTCCCGATAGACCATTGGTCACCTTTAGTAGGGCAAGAACTATGGGGTCGGTGCTTGATGTTAGTAGCCCTGAAATTAGACAACAAACCACATGGCTTAAAGCCACAGGCTTTCACAGATGTTCCTCCTGCAGGGCCTCCAAATTCGGGACTAATAAAACCCACTATCAAACTGCCTTTGGTAAAGATATGTTCCCTATTTCCGCTTGCTACAATTGTAAGCCTGACTTCGCTGTGTATGTCCTGACGTGCACCTGTGGCCTTAACTATATAGGCAGTACCAAACTACAGGTGCACGTCAGGATAATCCAATATCTGAGAGCTATTTTACACAGCGACCCCGCCTACCCGGTGGCACGGCACTTTAAGAGTAAACACAACAATGACTTAAATTGTCTGTCGTATTATGTGGTGGGTGCCGTCCCCAAACTGCGGCGAGGAGGTAACAGAGAACATCTACTTAGGCAGCTCGATACTACTATGATTTTACAGTTTGACAGTAGATGGCCTAATGGGCTGAACAATTCTGAAGATATGTACACTCATTTGTAAAATTGCAGTAGCAATTTGTCTCTGTCATTAACATTAGATGTACCACCCCCTCTCTAAAGATCTAGATCCATTTTTTTGCTCGCTAATTGAGAGAAATTTTGTTTAGAGACAATCAGGTTCCCTGTGGTCTATTGTTTGTGGCATATTTCCTCTTCAACTGTTTGTTCACTCTGGTGCACTTATCCTGTATCAGCAAATATATCTATATTCCGCATAGAGGTATTCAGATTCCCTGTTGCCTCTATATATGTTTCCTCCACCTTTTGTAATCATTTAAAGCCTCTAATATTGCTCACTGTTTTTTATTGGGTGCTCACTATTTATGATATATGATGTGATGGGATGTTTTAACATTTGTATAAAATAATTTTTTATGTGATGCCTATTATAACATTTTGGCTAAATACCGAATTTTTATTGTATCGACATATTTATACATATAGTTTTTAATTACTCATTGGCATCAGTTATGTGGCACTTTCCACACTACAATCTTTGCACTAATTGGGATAGCTATGTTTGCACAAATTAGATAAGTTGTTACCTGTTATTTTACAGGTTCTTTATTTATCCTATTTATATTCTATTTTTGCTTTTGTCATCCGAGAATAGTTTCTTTTGTTCTACTTGCTAGTTTTGGTATCAGCTCCCTTTTTAAGAAATTGTTTTATGGTATTTTACAGGAAGAATGCAAATCAATAGGGATTTATCCCGGAAGACTTCGACATCCTGTATAGTGGAACCATCGACAGTTTTTTTCTATGTATTCACTGTTATGGTGGTACCTTTTCATCAAGCATTTATGCAGTGATATGGAATATTGTTTAAAAATTCAATTCAATTTCTTATCTATTTATTATTCTGTTTTTATAAGCAAATTATTTGCATTACAGAAAATGAAAATCTTTTTACTGATCAAATGAAAAACTTTATTTATCATAGTATATCTTCTATGGTTATGATCAGGTGATTGCTGTAACCAATGCACTGAGTGGGCGTGGTGTTTTGCACAAGCATTTAAAAAAAGAAAAAAATTGTAACAACTTTACATGTGACCAAGGGCCCACGGGCCCGAAACGCGTCGTGCTGTTGTTGCCTCACCTGCACATTAAAATCTTTTGAAGTCAGATCCTGTGGTCCGTTTCTCCTTTTGCTTCGCCGATCTGGACGATTGGAAGTGGCGTGTGGAGTCTTCGTTTGTATATATATATATATATATATGTATACAATATATATTATATTTTTATAAATATATATCACTGATTTATTTATAAAAATATTGTATATGTTTATATGTATAAAAAAATATTTTAAAATACCCACTAAAATTCATATAATTCTAAATTACCCATACCACCCCAATACCCATACCCACTTAAATCTTAAACTACCCTTGGCACCCCAAAAACACCCTTTACCCTAATATTACCCTGCACACCCCAAATCCCAAAATCACCCTGATTCCTAAAAATACCCCCTGCACCCCAAAACCCTGCCCACCCTGACCCCTAAAAATACCCCAGCACTCCAAAACCTAAACGCACCCTGAACCCCAAAAATACCCCTGCACCCCAAAACCTAAACGCACCCTGAACCCTAAAAATACTCCCTACACCCCAAAATCATATCCCACCCTGACCCCTAAAAATACCCCAGCACCTCAAAACCTAAACATACACTGAACCCCAAAAATACCCCAGCACCCCTAAACCTAAACGCACCCTGAACCCTAAAAATACCCTCTACACCCCAAAACCCTACCCCACCCTGAACCCTAAAAATACCCCAGCACCCCAAAACCTAAACCCTAAAATTACCCCTGAACCCCTAAAACATATACCCTTACACCCCAAACCCAAAACCCTTTACTCACCTTATACTTACATATAAAAAACATATGCATTTACCATTCATGCATTTACAAAGAATTTCGTTGTAAAAACATGCGTGGTAAAAGCATATAAAATGTAATGCCATGCGTTGTAATGGGATTGCGGAGTAATAGTATTTGCGTTGCCATGGTATGCGGGGTGATGGTATGTGGGGTAAAATATTTGTTGTGATGGTTGTTTACCTTTTACCACACGTGGTAAATAACATTACCACGGAGTGAGGTATTTTCTACGTGTAGCAAATACCTCTGATCGATTCTGATGTTTTAACTTGCAAATGAGGCTTGACATGAATGGGTATTTAACACGCAGAATTCCACGTTTTCCCTTTTTTATTGAACTTTTCCCATGAAAAATTGTGGCAGATTTGACCTACTGGAGTTTATCAGGGGAAAATTGTGAAGTTGTGATAATTATCACATAACTCGAAATTTGAATGTTTGTGCAATCACATTGTCACGATCCAGTTTCCCTACCAAGGAACAATACAAGCTATATACCGGTGAAGGAATGTGGACCGCCCACTTTGATTCCGGCGTTTTCCTCTCTCTGCAGCAGGATGAGTGGGCTACTATGTCAGAGACGATGGAGGAGGATGAGACAGCTTTTTCCGTTCCTGGCCCCTTTAACTGGAAAATGGCTTGCAAAGACGCCTCCTATCACAGTGACGTCATGTGCCCTGACCCATTCAGGGAAGCCCTGACGTGGCGGAGCGAGTTGCAAAAACCCGGAAGCTGCCGAGAGAGTTTGTTCGCTGGGACCTCGAGGGAAAAGACCGAGACGCCAGCAGCCGACCCGTAGCCGCTGAGGAGTCCGGAAGAAAAGAGAATCCCAGAAGTGCTAGGAGGCGAATGCACCGGTGCTGGGCCCAGCTATGCTCCAGGAGGAGCGTGGCTAAAACAGGTTCAAGACTTCGTTGTGATGGGTCGTGAGGAGAGAGAGGGCCGACGATTAGGGCTCTACTGGTGATATCCCCTACTCCCACACATATTCACAGACAGTCCGCAGAGCACTTGTGATCCCTCACACCCTTCCCCAATGCACCAAGCCTTAAAAGTATACTGATGCCTGCCATATATTTCTCTTCTTTCTCCAAGGGACTGACTTACGACCCCTGACTGAGTGAGAAGACCTACGAAGCAATAAGGAAGATTCCAAGAAGAGCCAGGATAAGACGGATTATACTTTATACTCTTGCTTTGAACTCTGGCTTCACTACGCAGACGCGTATACAACAAAATAAAACCAAGTTTGTTTCAACCTTGTCCCAGCCACGATCCATGCTCTACGTCACACACATATTTGCACAAGGTTCGGAAGTTAAGGGGTATATTTACAAGAACGTGTGATAACTACTGCAAGAGTAGCGTAACTGAACTTTCAACATTGCTGCCTATCGTGGGAAAACAACCCTATGTCAACGTGGAATTCACAACAAGGCAGTAGCATGCGATAGACACCAGATAACGTGGCAAATGTCTGCGTGAAAATCAATGCCACGCTGCAAAAATGAGATACGCAAATGCAAGAAAACATGTGATGAGGCCAACGGTGGGTCAAAAAGTAGCGAAAACCAGCAACAGGCCTGGTAATCCCACACGTCTGGTGGGACAATGCACCATAAACCCCCCGTGAAAAATACATCAGAAACAAGCCAAAGCACGCAGCAACATGAATGCACCCTGACCAAGGCGCAGAGGCCTACTCGAACCCGAACAACCCCCACAGACCGCCTGTAAGGAACAATGGGGTCGGGGAAGGCCAAGGAGAAGAGGGAGATGAAGATGGGGTGCAGACCACAGGAAAACAAGACCAGGGTCACGGAGATGGCAGAACACTACCAGCAACTGACCCACTAGCAGAGGTATCCAGTACCCCCCAAACAGTCACAATGTACACTGCCATACAGTCTGCATGCAAACTAGCACAATGCGCCAACATAAAGCCAACACGCACCTCCCCTTCACATTGCGGAGGGGCGCAGAACACCTGCAACAGAGCACATAATACAACGCATCAGTGATGCCATGGAGGAACACCACACTGTCGACACCGACGCCCTACAACATCCCATGGATATCCCACGTAACTCCCCTCCAGGACCCGGACAGCTAAGCTATTCAGAGGAGAACACCAAGCCTGCAACAGACCACACAGCAGGAAGCACCCACAGGCACAGCTAGCTCACAACACTTCACCCACCCACACCTGGCACCCCAATGGCATGTGTCAGCACACCAAAAGGAGGTGGCCCAACAGGTGTGGGTGTGGGCCGAACCCATGGAATACGAACCAGGACACATACGTAGGGGTCTATCACCCTACAGGACCCACCCACACCCCACTAAGGAGACCGACGCTGCCATTGAGACAAATGCAGATGCACATGCACAGCACAGAACCACGGCCAGGAGCTCACAATTAGCAGTCACACACCCATGTTGGCTGTGCGTACGACGGCCCTGGCCACTCCCCTCACGAATGGATTGGGTGACGACGAAGCTACATGTCCAAGCCCCAACCTGCTGCCTCCGGTGACATGTTTGCATCCGTAGTACACCGCACAATGTAAAGTCGTAGGGCCCAGGGACCACATGCATACTAAAATACCACATGGACACACGCAGAGATCATGTTGAACTGGCTACGGGCACACGCACCCGGCCCCTTTATTGGTGGGGCCACATGACACCTGTGCTGGATGTGTGTGGGGTGAGTGTAGGCCAACCCGCATGGAATGTCTGGTGTTGGCAACCACTTGGACATTGGACACCAGTGCAACTCAAACAGATATCACATGCAAAACAGAGTCAACTGATGAGCAACATGGGGTGAGCCATATAAAGTCCAGAGGACAGCCAGCATGCAAACAGAAGTGTCCGTGAGTCGCTGTGCACTGGGCTGTGGACACTAGAGATGAGCGTGCTCATGTGCAGAAAAAGTCTCGGATTGTGTCCCTTAGATATATTCCTGATGCAGATGCAGTGGGGTGTGTCAGACTTGCATCATCTTCACCATCAATGTCTCAGGTCCCCCACACTGATTGAGGTGACATACCTGCGCAACCACTCCACAGCACAAAACACAATCAGCAATGGACAATGACCTTCAGTGCACTGAGTCACTGGCACCTGGAGTGCTGAGCAGGGTAACAGGCCAATGATGGCATCCACGACAGGCCTGAGCAACCACAAAGTCTGTCAGCACCACCGCTACAACTCTGGCAGATGGCCTTTTCATATCTTGGACCCTCCCTCTGGAACACTCTTCCACTGACCTTTAGGCAGGAAACAAATCACTTGAAATTCAGGAAGGCCTTAAAAACCTGGCTGTTCAACATCTAAAAAAAAAAAAAAAAAAAAAATCTGAATATCTCAATGCACTGAATCATCAGCGCCGGGAAACCCTTTGTTGGGTAGCTGTAGCGCTATAGAAGTGAAATAAATAATAATAATAAATAATAAATAATAATAATTTGGAGGTGGTCCTTGTGGTGGTGATGTGTGCCTCCTGCGGTGGTGCGTCATCCCCGCCGGTCTGGACTCGCTTTAGTGTGTGAGCCCTTGTGGGATGCATTTGGGCCCGGAAGCTGCATACAGCGCAAGGCCACACAGTCATGGCATTGATGAGCCCAAGGCCCACGCCTCAGGGGCCAGATTTTTGTCTCCGGAGAAAAGGTCCCGGACTTAACCAGCACAGAGTTAGTGGCCCCGGATGCACTGCAGCCGACACAGGCACCCAGCCACGGGACAGTGACTTGCGGTGCAGTCAGATGGGCAATGCGACCTAAGCGCGTATCCATCATTGTCTGAGGTGTATGTTTCAGAGTGTTTCATGGGACAGTGGAAGGTGTCCTCTAGGGCAAGACACCGAAAGGTTTGATTTTATCAGTAAGCAGCAAGTGTAGGAGTGGAATACGATAGCCTGTTGTCACCATCAATTCCGTATCAGCGACATGGGGGTGAAAACTGCCCCTTAGTCCATAGGCTCAGACGCCAACACCGTTCGACCAAAAAGTGTCCATGAATGTCGGGGAACAGACTTAGTGGCACCGGGGCTGAGTGGGGATGCAGACTGCGATGATGCCGGTACACTGAAATGGACTCCGCCATTGCTGAATCATGACTCTGTGACCTACTGGACCACAGTGTAGGCCATAGGCAGCGGTCAGCAGTAGCCTACAGCTACGTGTCTTTGGCTAGCGATGCACAGCTCTAGTGACACCAGGGAAGTTGTTGGTAGTGTACAAACACCTCCGTAACTATGATCCTTTTCTCTCCGCCAAGTTGCAAGGCGACATCCTCTTAGGCCTCTCCTTGTGTGCAATTATGTGTAATCTACCTTTGCATACTCGATGTTCAGTTCCAAATCTATGGCCTACTCAAGCACAGCCTAGGCCGAGAGCAGTGTAGGCCGGACGCAGCGGACAGCAAAGGCCCTTCACCGAGTGTTGCCGGCATAGGTTGGTGGCCCCACCAGCCTGCGTAGTTTAGGTTCAGTGGCACCACATGTTCGGTCACCTCCATGACTATGACCCGGCTTTCGTCCGGACTGAGTCGCATCTTCCTCTTACTTGTCTACGTGTATCCACTGGGGTAGACTCAGCCATTCGTGATTCGCAACTAGGTGCTGGATGTGAGATATACTGGTCCACAGGGTTGTGCTGGTCCCTCATCCACGGCTCGACGGCTGGCGTTGGATAGGGTTTGTGGCAGCACGGCTCGCCGGATGGCTTTGGACAAGGTTTGTGGCAGCACGGCTCGCCGGATAGCGCTGGACAGGGTTTGTGGCAGCACGGCTCGCCGGATGGCATTGGACAGGGATGTGGCAGGATGTGTCGCAAGATGCGCATATGGAACTAAGCCTCACTGATTGAAGGGAGTCTGGTGCTGTGGCTGCTGTCCTGGATTTGGGGTCACTGCCATTCAGGAGCTAGGACACAGTCTCACATATGGGACCCACTGGGGCGCAGAGGTCGCCGGTAGAATATGTTAATGTGAAAGGAGTAATGTGGGTCAGCGTCGGGGGGACAGCGGTGGTCTGAAAGGCTGGTCAGGTCGCGGGCCTTGGGCTTGGGGCTTACACTAGCATGTGGTGGGCTCTCCATGACACACGCCGGTGTCCGAAGCTGATTAGCGTGGCCTGGCTGCATAGGGTCGGCCCTGAAGGGTTTGTGGTCCAGCGGGCCGGGGTATGGCAGGCGCACAGGACCTCAGGCAACTCCACTAATGAGGACGGCGTCAGCGGGTTGGGATGCGCCGCCCTGGCAGAGACGGGCTTTCCGGAAGAGGACCACGTCCAGTGCTCCGTGCTTTTTATTCACACCCGTACGCTGGCCTGGCATACGCCGGCCTATCCCACTCTGCTCATGCTTACGGGTGGGGCATAACAGGTAACATTTCCGCAAGGACGCATGTCCCACTAGCACATTTTATTAATACAGTTATACTATAAATAAGATTAATTTTGAAATGTAATTGCGATAGCCAATAGAATTGTGGAGTCATTTGTACAACCTGAAGAATCCTGTCAATGCCAACTAAGATTGTGATCCTTCTAAGACTATCAAAATGAGCAACACTTTTTGAGTAATAGTAAAACCTGTAACATATGGTGGTAGGATATAGCTAACTTTGGTGCTGAAATCCTTAATACATCTACATTTTGTATTATTCCTGGTCACATTAACACTTCTGAGTTTCTATTAATGACCCATTTTCTGCCCTAGATAATTGTAAGAATAGGTGGCTAAACCTGTAACATAAGCACTTTCATTATTATTATTATTATTCTGATGATTGAAACCGAATAACCTAGTTTTCATAAGTATATCTTGTCTAGCATGTGCGCCTGTACAAAAGACCCTGACCTTGCACTTTTTATGCGCAAAACAATAAACCATTGCTGTGATTGTTCCTGTACTTCCATTACAGCGAGCAATGAAAAGCAAAAACAGGCTTTAAAATGACCTTCACTGCGTGGGAGAAATGATTCACTCTGCTTGCTTTGTAACACTGATAATGTGCTTGAGAAAACATCAATCTAGACGTTATTACTTTCCTGCAGTCTACCCTCTGTAATTCTGTTTGTTCGAACGGATGCTTCTCCAGCCTAGCCTAGCTGAGGCTCCCTAATTCCTGTTGGTATTTCGGGGAGCAGGGGTGTGCCAGTGATAGAAAGCTGAAAGCCCTTTAACTAGGAAGGGCAGAATTTCCAGGGGTGGCATTTGTTTTTCTGTGTATGAGCAGGTCTAAGGTTATGTTTTTTTTGTACCCTACTGTTTGCATTAGAAATGTAAATGTTTACCAAATAAAATAAATAATAGTACACATATTTTCAGGTTAAATATTAATCTAAATTCATTTGCTATCTTTATTAACCCCTTCGTTGCTAGGTCTTCCGCCCCCCCCCCCCCGCCACCTGTGCTAAGCCTTTTTTGGGCTATTTGGAGTAGTTCGCGCTTAGGCCCCTGTAACTTTTTGACCACATAAGGTATCCACATCAAACTTTTGTCAGAAAAACAAAATTATTTACACAGTTTTGGCATTTTTCTGGGACATAGCCTATTTTTGCTATATTTTGTGCTTTCAACCTCCTTCTTGTTAATGGTACAAATGGGTATGAAAGCAATGATGGATCCTGGAAAGCTATACATTTCTGAAAAGTAGACAACATTTTGAATTCAGCAAGGAGTAATTTGTGTAGATCAATCAAGGTTTTTGTACAGAAACTAGCAGTTGAAAATAGAAAAAATGAAAATGAGTTAAAAAAAAACAGCCATTTGTGCTACCATTTTGACCTGTAACTTCTACTAAGTATGACAGATGCTTGAAAGCAATACACTGTTACATCCACTGGACCTTTCTGGTTGTGGGGATATATAAAACTTGTATGTTCACCAAGAACCCGAGGAACCCAGAGCCAATAACTGAGCAGCATCTTGCAATGGTTTTTTATTGTGTACCGGGTATATGGCAATTCATTTGGGAAAATATAAACAGGGAAAATCGTTATGAAAGTCACCTATGTATTTTTGAAATGGGAACAAAATATAGAGTTTAGAAACAGTAGCTATTTGCACATCTCCAAAATTGTGGGTGTACCCATACCAGCATGTGAATTATAGGTCATTTTTCAAAGTGACTTCTTTTTTACACATTGTCTTACATTTGGAAGGCAGAAATGCATTGAAAGTCAATAGGTAATAACAGTTGCTCTACAATTTTATATTTCCCTAAGTCTCCTGATACAAATGGTACCTCACTTGTGTGGGTAGGTATAGTGCCCGTGAAAGGAAACAGCCCAAACGCAACGTGGACTCACCACATTTTCACAGTTAAAACTGACCTTTGTTTGCAAGTGCCTAGCTGTAGATTTTGAACCCTAGCTCCGCCGGCACCTAGGGAAACCTAGCAAACCTTTATATTTGTGAAAACTAGACACCCAGGGGAATCCAGGATGGGGTGACTTGTCTGGCTTTCACCAGGTTCTGTTACCCAGAATCTCTTGCAAACCTCAAACTTTGTAAAAATAAAACAAATTTTCCTCACATTTCTGTGGTGGAAGTTCAGGACTCTGCATGGATCCCCAAAATTGCACACACACCGCATTTCCCAAAGTCTTCCAAGAAAAATGGTACCTCACTTGTGTGGGTAGGCCTAGGGCCAGCAACAGGAAACGGACCAAAACGCTATGTGGACACACCACATTTTCATAGTGAAAACTGACCCTTTTTTCGCAAAGTGCCTAGCTGTAGATTTTGAACCCTAGCTCTGCCGGCACCTAGGGAAACCTAGCAAACCTATACATTTCTTAAAACAAGACACCAAGGGGAATCCAGGATGGGGTGACTTACCTGGCTCTCACCAGGTTTTGTTACCCAGAATCCCTAGCAAACCTCAAAATGTGTCAAAAACCCCATATTTTCATCACATTTCTGTGGTGGAAAGTTCTGCAATCTGCGTGGGTCTACAAAATTCCACCCACCCCGCATTCCCCAAAGTCTTCTGAGAAAAATGGTACCTCACTTATGTGGGTAGCCTGGTGCCCACGACAGGAAATGGCCCAAAACGCAATGTGAACATACCACATTTTCACAGTGAAAGCAGACCCTTTTTTTGCAAAGTGCCTAGCTATAGATTTTGAACTCTAGCTCTGCCGGCACCTAGGGAAACCTAGCAAACCTATACATTGTTTAAACCTAGACACCCAGGGGAATCCAGGATGGGGTGACTTGTCTTGCTTTCACCAGGTTGAGCGTATGGTTTGCAGACCATTCTTCCTTGCCTGAACCCATTCTTATATATTGTTTTGTTTAATGTGGTAGTAGGACACAGATTGTGTCCCACTTGAATTTTTGTAAAAACTTGTTGCTAATTTGCTTATTGGATATTAAATTCTGTCCGGCTGTACAAAGAATATAGAAACTATTTAGTCTATATTTACTCCACACCTTATCTGGAACTGTCTAGGGACCCCTGTCTTTAGAAATCATATATGTACCCAAGGTCCCTGACCAATCGCTAAATTGGGTTTCCCTTGTTTTTTTGAAACAGTAATTCACTATTAGGACATGCCACACACATCAGGGCTTGTCCCACCTAATACTTACAATGCACCCCACTCTTTCACTCTTTCCCACACAGAAGTTTGTGTAAAAATTTATTTTTCAGCTAAATTTGAGGATTGCATGGGATTCTGGGTAGGAAAACATTGGGGGGCCCACGCAAGCTATACCTGGCTCGACTCCCTCGGGTGTCTAGATTTCAGAAATGTGAGGGTTTGGTAAGTTTCCCCAAGATGGCCACCAAGCCCAGGGCCAAAATCCCAGGTGACCCCCCTTGCAAAACAAGCAATACCCCTAGCATATAGGTATCGTGAGCCTGGCACAACATGCCTTGCATATCCTGTTCTATTTCTACGCTTTGTGATAGGTAATTCTGATGTCTCCTCAATATGTTTTGGGCCCTTGCCTGTCAACAGTACTTGACCTATCCACCCAAGTGAGGTACCACCTTTATCAGGAGGCCTGGGGGAACGCTGGGTGGTAGGAAATGTGTGGATCCAAGCAGATTCCAGAACTTTCCATCACAGAAATGTGAGGAAAATGTGTTTTTGTTTTTTACAAAGTTTGAGGTTTGCAAGGGATTCATGGGTAAAAGAACTTGGTGAGAGCCAGACAAGTCACATCATACTGGAATCCCATGGCTGTCTAGTTTTAAAAAATGTATAGGTTTGCTAGGTTTCCCTAGGTGCTGGGAGAGGTAGGGTTCAAAATCTACAGCTAGGCACTTTGCAAAAAAAGGGTCATTTTTCACTGTAAAAATGTGTGTGTGTCCACATTGCGTTTTGGGCCATTTCCTGTCACCGGCACTAGGCCTACCCACACAAATGAGGTACCATTTTTATCGGAAGACTTTGGAAAATCGCAGTGGTTGGAATTTTGTGGATCCATGCAGATCCCAGAACTTTCCATCACAGAAATGCGGGGAAAATTTGTTTTTTGTAAACTAAGTTTGAGGTTTGCAAGGGTTTCTGGGTAACAGAACCTGGCGAGAGGCACACAAGTCATCTCATCCTGGATTCCTCTTGGTGTCTAGTTTTAAAAAATGAACAGGTTTGCTAGGCTTCCCTATTTGCCGGCTGCGCTAGGGCCCAAAATCCACAGGTAAGCACATTGCTAAATACAAGTCTGTGCCTAGTGGGCTTTCTGCCGCCCTAGGGGGGGAGTCGTGGTGGGAGTTTGCCCCGCTATGCCTCCAAGAGGGGCAGAACGATTGTGGCTATTTGTTTGGGGTGGTGGGGCAGTGGAATGCCCATTCTGGGTAGCCCCCACCACCATGCATAAAAAAAGCCAGTGCAATTGCTGGCTCTTAGTGGGCTCTGTGACACCCCCTGGGGGGCAGATCAGGGGATACTGACCCCATCTGTCTCCTGAGGGGGCAGAAAGACTGAGGAATTTCTTAGGGGCGTGGTGGGGGCATTGGCATGCCCATTCTGGGCAGCCCACATCTCTGAGTATAAAAAATAAATATTCCCTGATACCTATTGGGCTTTCTGGCCCCCCCCCCCCCGGCAGGAAGATAAGAGGCTTTTGCCCCAGTCTGCCTCCCGGGAGGGGCAGAAAGATTGTGGCAACATTTTTTGGGGTGGGGGCATGTGGCATGCTCATTCTGGGCAGCCCCCACCCCTACATACATTAAAAGAATCCCTAGTGCCTTGTGGGCCTTCTGCCCTGCCTGGGGGGCAGATAAGGAGCTACTTCCCACATCTGCTTCTGGGGGGGTCAGAAAATTAGTGGCATTTTTTTTGGGGGGGGGGTGTGGGGTCATTGGCAGGCCCATTCTGGGCAGCCCCCACCCTGAACTTTGGAAAAAGAAAAATCCCTGGTGCCCAGTGGGTTTTCCGCCAAGCCAAGGGGGCAGATAAGCGGCTATTTTCCCATCTGCCTCCTGGGGGGGGGGGCATAAAGTCTTTTTTCTTATTTGCAGGGCTATGGTGGGGTCACTGGGATGCCAATTCTGGGCAGCCACCTCCCCGAACCTTGGAAAAAGAAAAATCCCTGGTGCCTAGTGGGCTTTCTGCCCCCCGGGGGCAGATCAGGTGCTATTGCCCCCATCTGCCTCCTTGGGGGCAGAAAGTCTTTTGCCTTCTTTATGGGTTTAGGGCAGGGGCATTCCGATGCCCATTCTGGGCAGCCCCCACCCCTGGCCAATAAAAAAAGAATCCCTGGCATCTATGGTGCTTTCTGCCCCCCGGGGGGGCAGAAAGACTGTCTATGGCAAAAGTCTATGGGGGAGAAAAGGCCCTTGTCCAAGGGGCCGCTCCCCCTCCCTGGTGCTAGTGAGTGAATCCCTGCTTGGGGATCGCCCTCCTGGGGTGAACCCCAATCATGGGACCACTATGGAAGGGTACCATTGGAAAGGGGAGATTGGAAAGGGGAGATTCTCCCCTTTCCAACGAAACCTCCCCCATGTGTTTCGGTGCTTGGAAGGGGGGGGGGGGCTGAGATAGCCCCACAAGAACCGAAACTGTGAAACTGAAACTAAGTTTCAGTTTTGTTTTCATTGTAAAGATGACAGCACGCCATGCACGCCATCGTCATTACAATGAAAACCCCTAACAGGCCTCTGGAGGTTGGGGAAGCTCTTCCCCTCCTCCCAAGGCAAAAAAAAAAGCTAAATCCCTATGCTGTCTGCAGCAGAGGGATTTTCCTTGCCTGTACTCATGACAGAATGATTCCATCATGAGCACACTTGAACTTGTGCTCATGACGGAACCATGGAAGAGGTTGAGAACCTAAAGCTTGCAGCATTTATACTTTCATTTAAAATTAAAATATAATTATTCTGAATATATTAATTTAAATTTCTGAAGTTTAAATTTTTAGAAATTCCCTCCTAATATTAATGATTAAAAGTGATGTATAGAATTATGTAAAAGAATGTAAATTATATTGTAATGAAAAATAATGGTACTTTAATTTTCCAAAAAGTTTAATATGTTATCATAGAATAATATTTATATTGAATTACATTTACAATGTTTTCATAATATATAGAATGCTTTGAGCCAAAACGCATAGACCATTCATCTGTGTGTTTGCACTATGGTGTGATCAATGAACACATGTATGTGTATATATATATATATATATATATATATATATATATATATATATACATACATACATACACAGAAGAGACGTTTTCACACGGGTCGCGAGGAAGAGCGACGAGAAAAACGTGAGTCGTTCCATTGTATATACATAAGACTGCGAGCTGAGCAGGGCGAGGGGGCATAGTTCGTCTGAACGCGGTTCACTGTTCCGCAACG
Source organism: Lissotriton helveticus (assembly GCF_964261635.1). Lineage (NCBI taxonomy): Eukaryota > Metazoa > Chordata > Amphibia > Caudata > Salamandridae > Lissotriton > Lissotriton helveticus. The sequence goes on along the minus strand of NC_136059.1, from coordinate 1,350,429,346 downwards.
GCTAATAAATCGAAGTTAATCCTTTTTCCAACTGATGTGTGATGAAACGGATCGCCGCGAGGCGGCGTTAGACATCTTTAAAAAACGAGTTCCCACTGCGCAGGCAATGCCCATGAGGGGAAGAGCTGGGTCAAAATCGTTGGATGCCCTGACTGTCTTACTAAACAAGCTAGAACGCAGCAGTGAGAAGGAGATCATAAAATGGTGGGAGGCCACTTCCCTCCAAAATTATATGGATGTTGATAGGGTTCCACGGGGGCTCCGGATTTATATTGTGCCGGCATATGAAAATCCAGACCCCATGTTATTGGAACAATGGGCTGAATTGATGGCTGCGTCCTGTAAGGCAATGTTGGACTTATTAGTCAAATTCGCCTGGAGTGACCGAAAGAAAGCCCTAGAAGAAATCGCATCCTTGGAGAATGACCTCTCCAAAGAGGAGGACCAAACAAAAATACAGCAACTGAGGGATGAAATGAAGAAGAGACTTATGAAATATGAACTCAAAATAAGATCTAGAAAACAAGAAAAGTTCGAAAGGGACGAACGTGATTATAGCCAAGGGAGAGTACTAACGTTTTCGAAGAAATACGATGGTGCCAGAGCAGCCATGAAGGATAAAAGCAAAAAGCAAATGGCGGAACCAGTGGTGGAACTAGTCACTTCAGAGTCGAGTGCCACAGATGAGGAGCCCTCTGGGGAAGAAAATCTGGGAACAACGAGCCAAGTGCGGAAGAATCCTTTTCACTTGGAATTCAACCTAATCAAAAAAACGTGGCTGAGAGGGGGAAAGAGCAAACCCCCAGACGACGACGATGTACAAGAAGGGGCGGCTGGCAGAGGAAGAGGAAGAGGCAGAACGACAAGTTCCAATACCCGCAAGAAAGGCAACAGGTGGTAGACGGTGATGATAATTTGACAATAATAAATCTCACTGATAAAGATCTATCGAATGTTGAGAAAGACACTTTACAATTGGGCCTCACTTTCTGCCCGAGTGAAAGACTGGAATTCACACAAACAAGAATCGACCTTTTCAAACTCGTAAGAAAAATGAAGTTACATAAATTCCACAAAATGAAACCTAGTGATGGCGAATTTCATCACAAGAGCAAGAAGAAAAAGAAAACTGCCATACAATCCACTGACATTCTAACGGTAAGAGATTTACGCTCTGTTCAGATATTACAAGACCTAAGAGAGGAACAAACACAAACAACTGAGACAACAATAGGTATTGAGCAGGAATCACCGCAAACTCATTTTAGAGCTGTCTCACAGTTTATCCCTCAGATGCCTTTTGATGCAATAGATACTTTTTCAGAGGCAGTTACACAGGATCTTGTGCACTACAGAATGAACACTAGCAATAAGTGGAATGTGAAACAGAAACATAATTTAACTATAGAACAACAATCCGCCTTGGATAACATCAAGAAAAACGAGAAAATGGTATTGAAGCCATCTGATAAGGGCGGTAATATCGTCCTATTACCAAGAGAGCAGTACTGCAAGGAATCCCTCCGCCAACTACATAATCCAGAAACCTACATTATCACTGATGTGAGGGAGTATGAAAGCAGTATCAAGATGTACCATGATCTCCTAACGAAATGGCGGAACAAGTCCATGTTGGACATGGATGAGTTTCTATTTCTGCGAAATCCTGAACCAATCACTCCCACGTTCTACCAACTCCCAAAAGTACACAAAGACATAATCAATCCGCCAGGACGACCCATCGTCTCATCCAAAGGTGGACTTACGGAGAATTTATCCATTTATATTGACTACTTCTTGGCTGAGTTTGTGGTGAACTTAAAATCATACGTGAGGGATACGAAACATTTTATTGAACAGATCGAACACATCACTTGGGACAAATCTTTTCTGCTCATCACTCTTGATATCACGAGCCTTTACACCTGCATAAGGCACGATCTGGGGGTGAAGGCTGTTGAGTATTTTCTTGATAAGAGACCCGGCAAATACAGAGAGCATGGTATAATGCTGATTGAAATGCTGGAATTTTGTTTGCAAAATAATATATTTTTATTTCAGGATACCCTGTTTAAACAAATCTCTGGGACCGCCATGGGAACCTGCTTCGCCCCCAGCTACGCGAATCTTTTCGTGGGCTGGTGGGAGGAGCAGGTGGCCATTGCCGGGGTCAACAGTAAATGGGCAGATAACATTGTGGTGTGGCGTCGTTATATTGACGACTTGTTCGTGGTGTGGAGGGGCTCCTCCACAGAAGCCAACAATTTTATCAGGGATCTGAATAATAATGATCTGCATCTGATATTTACTGCCGATGTAAGTAGTCAGGAAGTTCACTACTTAGACCTTAGAGTTTTTGTAGAGAATGAAAAGTTACAAACTACCCTCTACAGAAAACCCACGGCAGGGAATAGTATCCTCCACGCCAAGAGTAGTCATCCACCCAGCCTAGTAAAAAGTATTCCATACGGTGAGCTACTAAGGCTGAGACGTAATTGTTCCCGTGAGGAGGACTTTACAATAGTTGCCAATGAGTGCATACGGAGATTCTGCATGAGAGGGTATGATCCGGAATTGTTAGACCTAATCTTGAATAAAGTGTCCAGGATCCCCAGACGACAACTCTTATCATGCGAGTCTAGAAACAAGGAAAGAAAGGGAGATAGCGAAAACATCAATAAATTTAGAATGATAACTACTTTCTCAGATGGAGCGAATGCCCTCAGAGGGATGCTCAACAAGAGTTGGCATATATTGCGAACTGATCCAGTAATTGGGAGCGATGTGCCGGAGAGACCACTGATCACTTTCCGAAAATCACGTTCTATCAAGGATATGGTGGTACAGAGTCATCTAACACCCATGAAAAGTTCTGGACAGGGTACACTGCGAGATATGGCTGGATTTTTTCCCTGTGGGAAATGCCGCGCATGTGAAAATAGCCGGAGAATTCTCTCTTATTCTGTCCCGGGCCTGAAACAACCAAAGAAGATTAAGCATTTTATAACATGTACAACACCATATGTGGTGTACTGCCTGTTGTGTCCCTGCGGGCACAAGTATATAGGGAGTACAATAAATGGGGTTAAAATGCGGGTTTTAGAACACCAACGGGCCATTATGAATAAGGACATAACATACCCGGTGGCGAGACATTTCGCCCAATCACACCAGAACAACCGTGAACTTCTCCAATATTTTGGAATAGATCATGTCCCCCTGAACCCTAGAGGTGGAGATAGACTTACGCGTCTACGCAGATTAGAATCACGTCATATAATTGACATGCAGACGAAACAGCCTGGGGGCTTGAATATTGGAGAGGAATTAGGTGTCCATCTGGGTAAATAGCCTGAAGTCGTAGACTCTAGGCTCTCCTCCCCGTCTTTTGGAGCATAGCCAGTATATACATGCAGAAGGTATAGGATGAAATGTGAACTTTGGAACCTGCAGTTACATTTGCTGATGATTATTTGCTCCATGTTGTCTTTCTTACACATGCAACAGACATGTGTCACCTGTAGCGCGAGTTGGCTGGTTTCTTTGAGTACTCTGAACATGTATATGAATTGTTTCTCAATCTCTTCTTGTGTTTCTCTTCTCCCACTTGCTTAATCTATTAATCAATTCTAATTCTTTCTTTTCCCCCCACCGTTCCTATCCCCTTTTTATCCCTCTTCCCCCATATATTTCTTTAATATTTTTCTAATAATTTCTTAATTTCCTTGTTCCCCTTTAAATCGCATAAAAAGTTGCAATGTGTAATGATGATTACAAGGGATGAACTTGGTTATACTGTATATACTGTATATATTGTACATAGAGCTAATCTGGCTTGTCTAAGATTTTCTGAAGTTTTGGCTTTGCCATAGTCGGTGACATGCCGATACACGGCGAGATTTTTGTGATTTACCACCGACTTGGGTTTGTTTTTGTAGGAAATGCAAATAATGATGATTCACAAACAACCCACGGCGCAATGGGACTGTGATCATAAATTGATCTGGTATGTTGTAATTTGTAAATACTTTGTAAATAGGATCTGCAGGATTCCATGATTTGCCGATCCACGGCAAGATTATTGTATTCACTGCCACCTAAGTGAATGTAGGAATCAGTATAAATCCGGGGCCAAACTTGCATGGTGTTAATAGAACCATGCACGAGAATTACCCACTTACAAATGGCCGCTCCATTTACACAGTACATAATGGTGTCTGTTTTTTTCCCCTCACATGTGACAGGAAGTGAGGTTTGCTTATAATGTGCTGGATAACATTGCATGCATTGACACTGACGAAGGACTTACAGTCCGAAACGCGTTTGTCTGTTTGTTGGAGAAAGCCGGTAATAAAATCAATTGAGAACTATAACCCCGTGAGTGCGTGATCGTTTCCTTGGATTCAGGGACGGTTGGAGCTGGAATATATATATATATATATATATATTTGCTTTCTTTACCAAAGTTCGTAAAGCACGCTCTCAGGACAAAAACCAAGCTATCACACAATCTCCATAGTGCTGTTTATTCATACATGTATATGTATATATATATATATATATATATATATATATATATATATATATATATATATATATATCCTATTAGTGGTTGCCAGTAGCTAGTTAAAGTTAGGAACCAATTTCCAAAGGGAACTGGGTTTTTTGATTTGCTGATAACTTTGGCGCAGTTTGGTGAATCTTCATAAACTTTTTGCAACTAGTTTTCTGCTCATTTCAGCTGCTGTTCGGAAAGATAAGGGGTGATTTGCACGTAGGGTCCGGAAAAAAGAGGGGGTCCAAAACACATTTCTACATGCAATTTTTCATGGGGATTATAGATACAACTACAGCCTGAACTGCTGAACGGAATTGCACCAAATTTGGCAGGAAGCTAGTTCTTGGACCAGAAAGAGTGCTTTTTATAATTTGGTGGAAATCTGTTCTGTAATTTAGAAGTTATGAAAGTAAAAAGATGTATGTGTATTTAGGGACACAGATCCACGTGATTGGCTGGCCACAACCTGAGAGAAAAGTTGTGGCCACCATTTTGTCAATAGGGACACTGTACTAAAGTAGAAATAGGATATAAGGGGTCACGATAGAGGTATCCTGATTCCATGAGATTGAAAATAGAGGTCTATCAGGGATCGCTCATGGGTAAGAAATTGTAACAAAATGTTTTTTGTACCTGCAAGGAATCTAAGGTTACAGGGACGTCATAGTTAGGAAATAGTTTTAAAAAACCTTAGACATTCACAAAAAAACCAAGGTTACAGGGACATTACAGTTTGGTTTAGATTTTGAACACTTAAAACCATAGAAATTTGGCAGTTATTGTTATCTCAAGTAATTATAATTTGAGCCCTAGGGTAAGTATAACTTATACCCTCACATGCACTTCGAATTGCCCCACATATTACATATTTCATGAAATCTTCTATGACATTATTGATAATATGACTGCAATATTTGCTGTGAAATTATTGATGAGAAAACTTTGCATGCTGGGGGGCGTGAGTTATAGTTAACTTAGGGCATGAGTTATAGTTACTTGAGATATAGAGAGGAAGAGGTGTGGCGCCGCGGCCAGGGCGACTGACGCTGGAATCTGGGGACCACGGTTCGATCCCCGGCTCCGGCGGCAGGTTAGCCCAGCACCATGTGACTGTGGGCAATAGCTCGCTTAATCTTCCCGACGGCCCCCAGCGCCTAGAGACCCTTACGGGTGATTGTGCGCTTTACAAATGTGGACTTTACCTTTACCTTTACCATATAACTGCCAAATGTCTATTGTTTTGCGTATGTAAAATCTGAACCTAGCTATAATGTCCCTGGAACCATTGGTGTTTTTAGTGAATTTATAAGTTTTTTAAATTCTATTCCTAACTATAACGTCATTGTAACCTTTTTTTGCCGGTGAAGTTCTACCATTTATTAATGTAGTTTACTAACTATAAGCTCGCTGTAACCTTTGTTTTTTTCAGTGAATATTCAGTTTGTGACTATGCCCCTGAAGTACACAGTAGTAAACCTCATTCAAGGGGTGAGTAACATCCATAAAAGTGTGGATTTGCAACCATTCACAGACTCTTATCTGTTCTTTTCCCATATGTAATGGTTGGCATTTTTTTCAGTCAAGAGTTTGGGTTAATCATCTTTCAGGGCGGGAAGGGGAATGGACCACCCCACAAACTTGGTTGGGGTGTAGAGGAGCAAGGAAAGGGTTTCTTCATGAAAACATATTCATTGTGGAGCAAAAGAAAGAAAAATATTGATTTAAACATTGTGCTGCTTTTCAGAAGTTTGAAATTGTACACTGTTCACTGGGGATAGAACAGCTTTTACAAGGGGTCGTAGTCTTCAGGGTTCAGCTGCTGTGGTATAGGGGTGACCTGGTGAAAGGGATCCACGCCAGAGACTATTGTGGAGAATCTGATTTGGGTGACTATGCACCCATAATCCATTGTTTCTAATGACTCGAGGCAGGCGGTCAGACCGCAATGGTTGGGTCATCGGAAAGCCACATTGTAATCCAGACAGCAGTCAGAGATCCCTGTACTGCCCTATGAATGCTGTTTTTCTCCCACCGCCAGCTCGGCAGCTGGAGAAAGCTGTCAGAGTCGGCAGTCTTTCTGCAGCCGGTCAGAGTACCCGAAGTCTGCATCGTAATCCGGTGGTCAGACTGACCTTCCTGACGAGACCGCTGCAGTAGGACCACCCCTGACAGGACTGCAGAAGCCGGTCCGACCGGCATTGTAATCAGGCCCTATATACTTGGTCTAATTGCTTGTGGATAATTTTAGAATTTGGGGAGTTTGGGAATCGATTCTGATTGTTCTTATATTGGTCAGTGATATAGCATTACAGTCAAGGGAGTAGCCAGAAAGTTAATATACCCCCCACTTTGAACCACAGCTCATATGGCACCAAGCAAATGAAGCAAGTCATCACGGCCCACCCTAGAAACCTTGGTTGGCTCTTCCATCCAAGCATCTATCCATTCCTTCTCCCAACCACCTGCTGATAGCTACCATTTAACCTTTACATTCTGTCATCCATTCTTTGCTCCATCATTCAGTGTTGCACCCTCCATCCGCCCATCCATATGCAACCTATCCATCAATCTCTAGACCCATCCATCAAACCAATCCATCCATCTATCCATCCATCTATCTAGTCATCTGTCTGCCCTTTAATTCTACCATCTCTCCATCCACCCTTTCACCCATTCATCCTTTCAATCATTCATCAATCAATCCTTTCACTCAGCCATCCATCCTTTCACTCATCCATCCACCTTTCCAGCCATCCATCCATCCACTCATTCATCCAAGCATGTACCCTTTCACTATCCAGCCATCCTTACACTCACTCATTCGTCTATGCTTTCACTTATCTGTCTATTCATTCACTCTCCCTTTCACTCATCCATCTATCCACCCTTTCATAAATCCATCCATCCTCCCTTTCACTTATCCATCAATGCTTTCAGTCACCCACCCTTTCTCTCATCCATCCATCCTCTCACTGATCCATAATCCTTCGGTCATCCATCCACCACCTTTTTACTCCATCCATCCTTTTGCTCCATCATTCTGTCGATCCTCCCTTTCTCTCAGCCATTAATCCTTTCACTGTCATCCATCCATCCTTTCACTCATCCTCCATCCATCCACCTGTTTACTCTTCCACCCATCCACCAATCCACCCTTCCTTTCACCCATATATCCATTCTTTCACTCATTCAGCCATCCATCCTCTCATCCCTTTCACTCATAGACCCATTCTTACACACATCCATCCATCCTTTTATTCACTCACGCACTCACCTTTGTATGCCAAGTTGCAGACCGAAGTCACTTATCTAGAACTCCATCCCCTGCTGTAGCCTTTACAGGTGGGATGTTCATAAAGTTGCAACATCCTTCCCTTCATTGTTCCATCCATCCTTTTGCTGATCCTTCTATCCACCCATTCACTCCATCCATTAATCAATTCACCCATCCACTCAATCCATCCACCCAACCATTCACTCAGCCATCCACATTTTCACTCACTCATCCATCCATCTTTTCTCTTGTGATCCAAACCACACTTCCACTCATTCATCTACTCTTTCATCCATCCAGTCACCCTCCTTACATTCATCCATCCATTGTTTTACTCACTCATCTATCCATCCATCCATCCACCCTACCTTTCCCTCATCCATCCTCACATCCATTATTTCACTCATTCATCCATTCATCTACCCATCCACCCTTTCACTGACCCATCCATCCACCCTTTCACTAACACACCCATCAGGCCATCTTTCACTTTATTTATGAGCGTTCGTCTGCTGAGTTGCAGATAGAAGAGGCCATCAAGAACTCCGCCCCTGCTATAGCTGCTAAAGCAAGGGACTCACAAGTCACAACTCCCCTGATTACAGTACTAAAGAAGACATCTTGTTCAAGAGGATAATTGCCCTTGTGTATGGTGCCTTGAAGTTGCTTGTCAATTACAGTCATCCCTTTTGCTGAAAATAAAAAAATAGCCTTTCAACTGTTAAACGTTAAATTACAAATCACTTTTATTGCCGAGAATATACAAATGCTTAGTCATTGTAATTCTATTAAAAATACTTCTTATTTCATGACTATATTTCATGGCTAGCAATCAGTGAATATTTAATTTGGAAGAGCGATATCGAAGTCCATATGTAACCTGCTAACTTTTTCTCTTAATTCGCCTTTACACTTTCGAAAAATGTCTGAGAACATACGTAAATGTGTAAACGAGTAACATATACATCCCTAATGAGAGGCGGATCACTGGTAATTAGACTTGAAAATTAGAAGAGAAATGCTGTAGAATTCCTAAGGCCCTGATTATGAGTATATGTGATATTAATCGCACATCATAAATTACGATAACACAGGGTACATTATTTATTGAGTGCGACACATACCACCTATTACAAGTTGTTTTAGTATAACTTGCAGAGTCGGGTGTTTAACATACCAAAATTAGCATGGTGGGGTAAATACTATATGATTTTCCCTCGCTAAATTACGGCAGGTTTGACCTGCTGAAATTGAACAAAGGCTGAGTTACTTAATGCATCTGATAATTATCAAATGTGTCTAATACCTAACAACTCATAATTCCTCCCTGTTTGTAAACAGGGGTTTACTCACAAGTCGGAATATACCGGCCACCTCGGAATCAGGGACTTAGGCAATAATAACTCATGCAGACCTCAGCAAAGTCCAGCCTTCTCCTTCCAGGAGAATCAAGCCTAGGGCAGGGGACAGGTAGAACAGTGATGGACATCAATTTCGCATCACAAGAACCTTACTGACAATGTCCCTGATTTTCCTGGTGGGTCGACAGGGCGGAGGGGGGGGGGGGGATCATTGCTGGCAGACACCTCCTACTTTCCCTGGGGTGTACACGCCTAACCCAGCACAAAGAAATCTTCTGGAGTTCAATTATGCTTTCTCTGACCATGTGCACAGGCTTTATGGCTAAAGCCAGCTCAGTGTCAGTGACACCCCAGGCTACCCTTTCCAAGACTGTCCCTTTTGCTGCATGGCCATATCACATTTGTGAGGCAGCTACTGCATCCCCATTTTGCCATGGATAATGTTTGACTATTTCGTGCGAATTATTTGCCTAGAGTGGACTGAATTAAACTAATCTAGTATACTTGAATAACAGGAATGGTGGAATTGAAAACAGTAAAAAGGTTATTATGGGCATGTTTATTTTTTTATTGATATATGTATGTGGTTTGGGATAGCGTGAGCCAAGTCAGTGGTCATCAGAGGGCTGTATGCGAGTGTGTGGATGTCAAACTGATTTCGATGAACTGATTCACACTGTTTTAGTTATTATTCAGTACTTTAGCAGACAGAAAAACATTTTGGGGCCTATTATGATTGCGTTTTTTCCGCATCCTCCGGGCCGGCAGAAGCCACCGCCGGCCCTGGGGATGCCGAAAAACCGCAGCGGACCCACCAAAGACCCACCGCCACATTAGGATGGCTGGTGGGTCCTGGTTTCCTTCCGCAGCTTTTCCGCCGCGGTTGGCTTACAACCGCAGCGGAAAAGCTCTAATATGGTGGCGGTGTCTCTCAGACACCGTCCGCCATATTAGGGAGGGCTTTAAAAAATGCTTTTCCGCGGCGGGTTTTCCGCCGTGGAAAAGCATGTGTAACTTCACTGCGGGGGCCCGTTGCGGGCCCCCTAGGTGAAGGCGGGGGTGGGGGATGCACATGGGGGATACCTATGGTACCCCCCTGCATTTGTATACGGAAATCGGCAGGCACCGCACGGTGCCTGCCGCTTTCTGCATACAAATGCAATGTATGCATTTGTACCATTGCGGCGGATGCAGCTTGAAGCCGCACCCGCCGCAATGGTAAAAATAGAGGATGTGACCGCCAGGGTGGCGGTCACATCCTAATTGCACAGGAGGGAACTCCGCAGGCAATGCGGAGGTTCCCTCCTGCTCTATGGTGGCGGACGGACTCAGGTCCGTCCGCCATCATAATCGGCCCCTAGGTTCGTTTATTGCTTTGACCCCATGTGACAAATCTGAATCTAAATTCAAAAGCAGCTATACTCATGCGCTTGAGTTTCATCCTGAACAGTTTTGTGCAGCTTGCTTAAATGGTGCAAAGGTTATAGGACTTGCGCCTAAAAATTGCACATCCAGTTATCATTTCCATAGGAACCTTTGTGCAACTCTACAAAAAAATGCGGGATGGAGTGGTATCAGACTTGAAGCAGAAAGCAACACGAGTACAACTCGAATATCGACCTTCATTTAGTGTTACTCTGTCTAGTGTTTTTTTAAATAACACTATACATAAAGGTTACATTACACTGGTGGATGGGTTTGAGAACTGTTTGTACACTGAAGTTTGATTCTTAGCTCAGTGTCTGATTGGCTATAAAGGAATGATCATTTCACCTCCTTTGATCAACTCCTGGCTGGAGAAGCAACCCACCTGGTCCATAAACCCTGTTGTCAACCATTTTGGTTCTGGCCATGTATCAGCAAAGTGAGACAGTTGTAACCCAGGGGACAGGGCAAATCCCAAAGAATACTTTGCTTCCTTTTCCCTGTCAATAGTCAAAACGAGGTTGCAAGACCCTTGAACCACCTCGCAAGCCAGTTTGTTAACTGATATGTACGTTTTTAGGTCTGGATTTTAACTGCACTGATGTCAACCAGATATCTTGCATACAATAAACACCAAGTGGCCTTTAGATTTACCACCTTCAGTCAATAGCTGTTTTGGCCTGCCTCTTTCGGCTATTGGCTGAGACTTTATGAAACACATATTCTCTGTCACGTTGTGGTGCTGGCTTATAGGTGCCGCCCTCCAACCCAAAGGGAGTTCTTGCATATTACCAACCTCTCCCAGTTTTTTCTCGTTAACGGCATGTCTCTTTGATTTTATGCTTGTGTGTCTGCTCCTCCTTGCTCCTTCCAATGACCCTCTTTTCCATGTGTGCCACCTCTATGTTGCTACAACGCCATCCATCAACATAGGTCATCTTAGTTCCCCAAACCTTCTCGCCATCTTGTGTGGCCAAACAGAAATGAGAAGCAGAAACGCATTAGTCTTCAAACAACCTAGGTACAAAACCTCCTTAGCTTTTGACCAAACTTTCAGTGGCACAGCCAGACCCTGTGGAATTCTCTCCATACAAAGATCTAAATTCAAACCCACCACCCTGACTTTCAGGAAACAACTAAAACTTTTCTGTCTTCACCGGAATGTCCTGTTATCCAGCTGTTTGTCAGAAGAAAAGCCCCAAACACAAGGTGATGTGCTACTTGTGACATACTGTGTTTTGCCTTGTGCCCTCTGACTTCTCTCTCCCCTCTCTTTTACTTTCTTTTACCTTGTATCTCTTGGTTATTTGTAAAGTTCCTTTATGCATTATAGTAACCAAGCTCTGTATGAATCTGAAAAATAAATAAAGAAATAAATAGAGGTGAATTGCTGCAATTCAACCGAGCATTTAGCTTTGTAAAGGTTGAGTGGGTACTAAAGGCTGCAATGCCCTTTCAGCGACCACAAGCAATCTTAACATTTACAAACGCTGCTCTATATTTCTATAAATTGTTCTTCTTTTCACAGGTAATAAAGATCCTCTCATGAACATTAAGGACAAATGCGATCCTGCAATAGACCCTGTGTGCAACAAGATATTCTTGCAGAGATTATACATTTGCAAAAGTTCAGTACCCCTGTTAATACCTCTGGGCCAAATTAAGAGGACAGCAAATACATAAGTATATATGTAAACTAATTTTAATGGACATTTAAATATTTATATCACCTAAAACTATAATTTAAAATAACTTAAAATATCACTGTAAAATGTACAGATATAATGGCAGAAAGAGCCACTTACATCACCTCCAAAAATGGAAAACTGTTATTGTCGCACATGGGATGTACTTACAGTAAAGAGAGCACAAGAATAGAAAATATACATTGGAAATGTAAAAGATATTATGCTAATACTTGTTATGAAAGGGCTACTACTAGAAATGATGCAGTATTTAACAGTATTTAACAATAAAGAGCATGTTCACCCTGCATAGGTGATTGAAATAGAAGTGAGAAAATTTTGCAAGATCTTAGAAAAGCACACATTAATTCCTAAGAATGCACAGGAATGAGTTAAAAAAAAATCTTACAAAAAATTCTGGACTGAACTACAGAGCAGCTAACACGTATCCCAAATCTAAAAAGACTGATAACATACCACAGAAAGGTTACAACTGAAACCCCTGCTTCTCTTAAAAGGTTCCATAACACTAACAATGACAGTAGATTATTTATTTATGCTGCAAAAGCTAACCTGCTGCGAGTAACACAAAGACAGATATTAATGATGAATGGCACTTTTAAATCCTGCCCTCCACTATTCATGCAGATGTATACCGTACATGGTAAACACCACAACACAAACATACTTTTAGTTTATACACTGGTTCCTAAAACACATAGTACTTCATACTATGAATTACTAACTCAAACCAAAGCACAAACAGCTACTTTGCCCACAGAATTATTATTGATTTTGAACTAGCAATTATTAGCACAGCATTAAACATCTGCACGTCTTTATTTCGAAGGCACACATGCAGAGAAATACAATTGGTGATTACAAATGTCCAACTAGTCCGTGTTCCCACAGGTCTCCAGGTAAAAACTGGACCCTACTTTTGTAACTGGACATAGCACCCGTGACACAATAAACCCCAAAACATGGCCTGGAGACTGCATAATTTTACCTAGCTGAATCTTTTTTTTTTTTTACAATGTAGGTAGTTGTGGATTTTGGGCCCTAGCTCAGCCGCCACCATGAAAAACCTACCATACCTAGACAATTTTTTAAATTAGACACCCAGGGGATGTCCACTGTGGTGTGACTTCTGTGGTTCTAATGAGGTCTTTTTACCCAGAAGACCTCAAACTGTTCATAAAAACACACATTTTCTACACATTTCTGTGAGGGAAAGTTCTGGAATCTGCACAGATCCACACATTTTCTACCACTCAGCTACCACCCATGTCTCCGGATAAAAATGATGTCTCACGTGTGTGAGCTGGCAGCGCGTCCCCCACGACAGGGAAAGGTCCAAAATGGCAACACAGACAGATCACATTTTTCCACCTCAAAATGTACCATTTTCTGCAATGCTGGTTTCTGGCCCTACCTCACCCAAAGAAACCTTCCAAAACTGCATATTTCTGGAAACTATACACCTGGAGGGTCCATGACTTGTGTGACTTCCACCAGGTGTTTTACCCAGAAGCCCTTGCAAATCTCAAACTTTGGTTAAAAACATATATTTTCCTCATATTTCAGTGAAGGAAAGTTCTGGAATCTGTGGGGAGCTACCACTTTCCTACCACCCAGAGTTCCCCCAATGCTCCTGATTAAAATGGCATCTCATTTGTGTGGGTGGGCGAAGCCCTGCGACATGAAAGGGCCAAAAACACAATATGGACACGTAACATTTCCATTGAAAACTCACACTTTATTTGCAATTTGGGTAGCTGTGGATTTTGGTTCCTAGCACAGCTGGAACCCATGGATTACTGAGAGGGTGCCATGTGCAATTTTACTAAAGACTCACCTTCAAAGTGTGATTAGGCTCAGAAAGACTTTTCTATCATGCGCCTTTAGGGAATCATATTTTACATTTGTTACTTTATACCCACAAACTAAAAAAACAATAATTGGGTCAATACTATTTCACAATTTTTCTTTTTGTATACCTATGCATTTATTCCTTTAAAAATGATGCCCATTCATTCTTACTATCGTTGTTACCTGGCGATATAGTCCTCTCCTAAATTCTGCAGTGTCGGAACTGTGTGATCACATGAGCTACCGCCCGCCTTTAAATTGACTGCTGGTAGCTGAGGAGTTGTGGCCTGTTTTCTTCCATGGAACACCATACTGACGCTATGAGCAGCGTGCTTGAGGTAGGGGTGGCATCTTTCACTATGCATTGCAGTTCCCTTACTCTATCTAGGACAGGAATGGGGGGCTAGATCACCTCAGGTTATTTTCCATGGGGATAATAATTGCGACATATCTACTGCGTTCCTCGGACTATGTTGCTTTATACACTTACATACTAGGGAACCTTGTTGGTACCTTTATGGCTATCTTAGATCTGATACTGTGGGGACCATTTGATTTTATTCATCGCAATTTCCTCAGTCTGTCCATGGTATTAAGGGTGACTGGACTGCCCCAAGATATTTCCCATGAGGCTAATTATCGCGGCATATCACCCGCGTTCGTTTGACCAAACTGCTTCACACTAATATATACCAGGGAGTCATAATGCTATCAACACGGTCATCTTAGGTCTGACATCGTGTTATTCTATTTTGACGTATATTATGCAACTGACTTCCTGTTGCCTACAGATTTATTCTAAGCTAGTTTACTAAACCTGTATTTGCTAGTATTTTGTCTGGGACACCTTGGCCATCGAGTTTAGAGTTTCCTTGCAATCTGCTTACTCTGTGTATGCAAAGCATATTAAGGCGCATACATTTTTGTGTCTTTTAGGACATCAGTTTTTGTAAATTCTGTTGCTTGTCCATCAGTTATTTAGAAGCCCTGCTTTTCGGGTTATTTCTAACGAGACAGGCAATAGTCTACACTTTATTTCTATCGGGCGATTCATGTCTTGCTGTAACATTGGACAATATATACTGAATAATGATAGTAGGGTATTGGCCTTCTTTCTTTTTAGTCAGTTAAGCTTTATATTTCATTTATCGTAGCCATACCTTCTGGATGAAGGGACACTTCTTTTTCTTTTCAGTAGTACTCACTCGGGGAGACAAGTGTAAGTTCTGCATACATAAATGGATGGAAAGGGAGCTAAAGTGTTATTTTGTGTTAATTTAATATTATTTGTATTAGTATTCTCTTATTTTCACATGCACACTTATTGACGGTGGAGGTCATTTGTGGTATTCGTCACATATTTATTGTCTTTTTGACACACTGGTGTTGGTACTGGAATGCTCTGTTATTGGTGAAGTATTGCCACATATATTCTTTCTCCGAGCACACGAGTAATATCTAATATGGGTTTCAATAGTATTTTAATCATTATTGTAGTATGAGCCTTATACTATTCATATATATTGCAGGAGGTATTTTTTCCAGGCTACTTTCCCTCTCTCCCCCTGTAGCCTTTATATTTTATTGTTGCGTCCTGAGGAAGGTGGTTTGCCGCATTTGGGTTGTGCATCAAAACTTGCGTCAGTTTTAAAAAAGTGGGGACATGAAGACTACGCTATCTAAAGAAAGAAAGTAAAAGAAGATCGAGAGAATTCTTTATTAGGACGTGTTGAATAAAAAAAGTAAAAGAAGATCAAGAGAATTCTTTATTATGAAGTGTTGAATAAAAAAAGTAAAAGAAGATCAAGAGAATTCTTTATTATGAAGTGTTGAATTCTAATTATCTCTATTGAATGGTTCAATCAGTTCAGTTATGAAATCAGAACATATTGATTTAACATTATTTGTATTAGTGTTCTCTTATTTTCACATGCACACTTATTGACGGTGGAGGTCATTTGTGGTTTTTGTCACATATTTATTGTATTTTTGACACACTGGTGTTGGTACTGGAATGCTCTGTTATTGGTGAAGGTTTGCCATATATATTCTTTCTCCGAGCACACGAGTAATATCTAATAAGGGTTTCAATAGTATTTTAAGAAAGTAAAAGAAGATCGAGAGAATTCTTTATTATTAAGTGTTGAATAAAAAAATAAAAGAAGATCAAGAGAATTCTTTATTATGAAGTGTTGAATTCTAATTATCTCTATTGAATGGTTCAATCAGTTAAGTTATGAAATCAGAACATATTGATTGTCTATAAGACAAATTTACATAATATGGTACATAATAGTATAAATGTTTGTATTTCATTCTTGAAGTAAGTGATCATTTCAGACATATGGGCATCTTGATGTGCATATTCTTATTGTGTTGCCCTACATAATTTTTAATGTCTTTGATATGCTGGTTGTAATTGAAGTATATGTGAGGAATGTTTGTGATATGAGTGAAGGCGTGTTGAGTTTTTAATAAGATTTGTGGAGAAAGGTTGGTATAGCCTTGCAGAGATAGGTTTGAGCATATTGTGGTTGATTATATTGAATTATGTTGTTTAATCACTATTGTCCACAAAAGATGAAAAGTTGTGTGGACAAAAGAGAAAAAAATGTTGAAAGAAAAATAATGAATAAAAGTACTGAGAAAAATATATAAGTGTCAGTATACTATGTTCCTGGCTCAACACGTGTTTTGAATAATGAGGTATTACCTGACGTATGCAGATTTAATAGCATGAGTTAAGCGTTATTGCTCTTAGTCTTGATTTAGATTTTAGAATAGATTTAAATTCCCCTACTTCCCCTCCCCCAATATATTTACTCATCAATGGCCCTCTTTTGTCTCTACATTTAAAAAAAATGGCAGCCGGATTTTTCCTTCCTGCACAGGGAAGGGAACACTTAAATATACAAAAATTACCGTTAAAGGGGAAGTTGACCATGTCTGGGGAGGACACAAAACAAAAGAAGTCCCTGGGAACCAGTGGAATCCTTGCTTGTAGATCATGGTCCAGTCTCGATACACAAGTCAGGATCTGTTTCAGCAAAGCAGCACTGGAACCGGGAAGCTCTCCCCTTCCCACTGCCTTTACATATTTTTTGCTGCCCTGGGCTGTTTGAAAGGCCCAGTTTTAGGGGCCCCATTCAAGGGGACGATCGCCCCTCTAGTGAAGGGAAATATATAGGCCACCAGTAGGTGGCTATAGTTAGGATGTAATTTCCATAGGAAGGGCATTTTTTTGCCAATAAGTGTGTAGTTGTTTGATGAATCCCAGTGAAAGTTTCAAAACTAGTTCGACTCTTACGTCAGCTGCTGTCTTGAAAGTTTCAGGTGATCCGTCAAGCAGGGGCAGAGATAAAGGGGAGTCCCAAAGGGCCTTTTCCCATGTTAATTTCCATAGGAACATTAGACACGGCTAAAGCCCGAACCACTGACTGGAATTACACCAAATTTGGCAGAAAGGTAGATGTTGGTCTAGGGAAGTGCCTTTTTATTATTTGCTGTAGTTCACTAGTTGTGGAGTAATTTAAAGAAATGTCCTATTTTATATATATGGGCCTGGAGGATCTGCGACCCGTTCCTATCTCGTGCTGAGATCTGATTGGCTGCCAACATTTCAAACCAGGAAATATTGGCATCCATCTTGGGAATTGGCTTAAGCCAAGTCCTAGAAAAAACATAAAAAAGAAAAGGGGGCAGAGTAGAAATACCTTGACCACCTGGGCCTCATGGGTGGGGGGGAGGGGTCCCAAAAGGGCGCTGCAGGACCCTAAAAGCAATTAAAAAAATGTATTTAATTATTGGCATCCATCTTGGGAATTGGCTTAAACCAAGTCCCAGAAAAAACATAAAAAAGAAAAGGGGGCAGAGTAGAAATACCTTGACTACCTGGGCCTCATGGGTGGGGGGTCCCAAAAGGGTGCTGCAGGTCCCTAAAATTAATTTTAAAAAATGATTTGGCGGAATTTAAAAAACAAATAATGCCCGGGCTCCTATACTTCCTTATTTATCGACCCAGGGTGGGCCAGGTCCTGGGGGCATTTCTGTAATAAGTAAGGAGGGTTCATGGGCCCCCTCCTGGGACTTTTTATTGCCCTGGGGACCACCACCTCCCTGGGCTTAGGATTGATAAATGGAGGTCTCTCAGACCCCCAGGCCCTGGGGACCACCATCACTCTGTGGCCACCTATCAAAAAGTAATTGTAGGAGCCTCTTGGACCCTGTGCCCCGGGTACACCTACCTCCCTGGAGTTAAAATATTATTAGGGGGCTTCTCGGACCCCCCGGGGACAACCACCTCCCCGGGGCCATCTTTTTTAAATTGGAAGGGGCTGCATGACCCCCCTCCCGGGCCGACCCACCTCTCTAGGGCAGGCATTAAAATTAGAAAGGATGGGGACCGCCACCCCCCAGGGCCAGCTCCTGCTATGTCCCTGGGTGTCCACCCCTGAGACATACCTGTTGTGCTATGGCTTGGCCGTAACTTTACTGCTCCAGCGAAGCCAGAGCAAATTCTCTCCTTCTAGCAAGCAAGAGCATAAAGAATGCTCTTGCTTGCTAGAAGCAGAGCACTTTCACAGAGAGGGAGCTGCATGTTCAGCATATCCCTCTCTGTAAAAGCAATGCTGTGTGCCGTAGGAGGTGGGGGGCTGGTAGGGACCACAGGGGCCTTCAGTCTCCAACCGATGTAAGTGGGTGGCCTGGGTAGGACCAGGGCATCCACAAAAGAGGCCAGGTCCTGGTCCCCGGGGCGGAAAATGTCAAGGGAAGGGGACTGTGTGGCCCCCTCACCATATTTGTTATAACAAATATAACAAATATAAATCAACCCGGGAAGGCGGCCCCCTGCCCTTATATGTTTTTTAAAAAAAAGTATGGGGTCTCCAGGGCTTAAATCAGCAAGGGAGGGGCACCACATGCCCCCCTCCATATTTGTTATAAAAAATATAAAATATATAAATAAAAAGGCCAGGCCCACGGGGATGAGGTCCCCAGGGCTGAATTGTCCCACGAGGGTGCCCCCCCTTATTTATTTTTAAAAAACATTTATAAAAAAGGCCGGGCGCCAGGGGATGGGGTCCACTTGGCTGAAATCACCCTACTCCACTAATACTTTTTTTTTTAAATGCCGGACTGCATGTCACCTGAACCTCCAGTAAGTTCCACACAGTGAGAGGTTATTGACAGCCATGCCCCTTTCTCCACCACTCTGTAAATGTACCTCCTGGGGAACTACTAGTTGGGGGATGAAGTCCCCTTGGTTCTTGAGGGTCCTTGGGGGCCAACTACCCCTCCTGTTACCTACAATAAGTCCCACATAGCTGGGTTCCTGAGAGGTTATCGGCGGCCACGCCCACTTTCTCCACCACTCTGTAAATGCACCTCCTGGTGCACAACTGGTTGGGGGCTGAACTCCCCTTGGCTGCTGAGGGTCCTTGGGGGTCAACTACCCCTCCTGTTACCTCCAGTAAGTCCCACACAGTGGGATTGCTGAGAGGCCTTCGGAGGTCATTCCCCATTTCTCCACCGCACTACCTCCTTGGTGCACTACTGGTTGGTGGATGAAATCCTTTTGGATGCTCAGAGACCTTGGGGGCCAAGAACAAGAAGCTCTCCTGTTAAATCAGTAAGTCCCATACAGCTGGATTCCTGAAAGCTGGTAGGAGGCCCACACTCTTTATCCACCACTCTGCAAATGCAACTACTAGTTAAAAAACCATATACCTTAATTTAAAAAGCCAAGGTTGCAGGGAAGTTATAGTTCGGAAATAGTATTTGAAAAACCATAGATATTACTTAAAAACCCAAAGATTACAGGGACATAATAGATAGGAAGCAGAATTTAAAAACTTTAGAAATTCACTGGGCTCAGATTTAACTCATACAAAATCAGTGAAATTGAGCAGTTATTGTTAAGTGAGCTAAATATAAATTATACTAGTAATGCATAGCTTATGACCTCACATATTACATCACTCATGACATGGTTGATGATGTCACTGATGACATCTCAAATTACATCATCCACAGAACCACTCACAAACCCACTCACACTCCATACAACCTCTTGTTTGCCCACTCACACACCCACACAACCACTCACACACCCATTTACAGACCCATGCCAGTACTCAAACACCCACTCACTCCTCCATAGAGGCACTCACACACCCACTCATGCACTCATACAGCCACTCACACGCCATTCACTCACCCACATAGCCTCTCATACAACCAGTCTCTCACCCATACAGCCACTCACATAGCCACACACTCACCCATACAGCTACTCACACACCCCCTTATTTACCTAAACAACAGCTACTCACACATCCTTTATTTACCTAAACAGTCACTCACACACCCACTGACTGACCCATACAGCCTCTCAACACATCCACTCACTCACACACCCACACAACCACTTACATAACCATTCACACATCCATACAATCACTCACTTATCCCCTCACTCACCCATACAGCCATTCACACAGACATGTATTCACCAATATAGCCACTCACACACCAACTCACTTAACCAAACACTCACTAAAACAGCCGCATACTCACCCATATAGCCACTGACACACACTCTCACTCACCAATACTGCCAATACTGGCATTTCACTCACCCACTAAGCTGTTCACACACCCACCTATACACCCATGCCACCACTTACACACCATGCTCATAAGGATACATACAGTAATGCAGCCACTCACATAATATATGTTAGAAGTAATATCCCTCAGTAGTAGTGCACCTACTACACTAATTTAACTTTTGTAGTAGGTTGGTTTATATGTTTAACGCCAATAAAGTCTTCATGATGTCCTCAGTGATGCCATTTGAGATGTCATCAGTGATGTCACTGACCATGTCTTGAATGATGTAATATGTGAGGTCATAAGCAGTGCATTGCGGGGGAGTAAGTTATAGTTAGCTGGGGTAACTATAATTGCTGAATTTCACTGGATTTGTATGAGTGAAATCTGAGCCTAACTATAACATCCCTGTAAACGTTGGGCTTTTTCTGTGAATTTCTAAGGTTTTTTAAAACTCTATTTACTAACTATAACGTCCCTGTAACCTTTGATTTTTAAGTGAATATAATATATATTATGTATAACATATAATGTATATAATATATTGACCAAGTGATTTTTATTACACCACTAACACCAACGCGTTTCAACTTTGCAGTCTTGGCCATGGTTGGGTGAGTCCTCTTTCACTTACACTTTTATACCAATGCCCATATTGCCTATTATGAGGCATTCTGGGACATGTCGTTTTTTAACATTTTTTCTTTAAAAAAACTTTATGTAGAAACAATTTTTGTAAAAGCATTGATTTCAAGAGGTATTTTTAAGCCATCAGCAACCACATTAGTCATGCTTTTCTCTGTTTTCCTTATTTGTCTTAGTCTTTGCTTATTTTCGATAAAGACTACATATGTATGTATCTATTCTAAGTGTCATTTTGACAACACTACCAACAGTTGGTATTGTGATGGTTAAGTGCCATCATTCATTGGTATTCTTGTGGACATACATACATGTGTCTTACATTTCTTCTCAGGTATTGCATGTGATATTTTTCTACTTACTCCCCATCTTGGCTAAGTGCCCTGGCATTTTTAAAACAAAACCAAGTCCCAGTGGTTCATACTTTATACCAAGTGGTATTACTGTTCTCAAAGTTGTGATTCTTTTTCTATTAATTAATTTGTTGAACTGAGTGTCCCACTTGTGGCATCTGTCTTTGGTCCTTAAGTATTTGGCTAAGTGCCATATGCCTTTACGTAGGTGATTGTAAGATGCATGCCTTTCCGATTTACAGATGGACATATAACCCCTCATCTACATTCAAGCCTTGTGGATACTTGGTTCTGAAACATATTATCATGCGAGACTCCAGACGTCTTAGTTTCAGTGTCCTGTCTCCAACCCTTTCTTGTTGGGGAACATGTGCTAAGCCAAAATGTTTAATGTTCTGTACAGCCTTATTGTGTTTCCAAATGTTTTGCCATAGCGTAGTTTGTATCTTTATTTTGTACTGCTCTCAGATGTTCTAATATTCTTTTCTTCAAGGGACAGACAATGCTGCCAATGTATCGTAGACCACAGTCACATTCGATCACATACACACAAATCTGGTTACGCATGTAATTTTGTAGTTGATGTTAAAGAATTTTCCTCTAAAATCTACAAGCGCCATTTTTTATGCCACGATCTCATGGAAGTCCCGTGGGATCACAGCCAAAATTGCCAATTTTTGTTTTTATATTTGGCACTGGGGTATCACTCTGGGTCCCCACCTTGGGGCCTCGGGAACAGGGTATCCCTACCCTGACCCCTAATTTCTTTTACTTCAGGACCGGGGACTAATCAAAGCACTTGCTGACTCCTACAGGAGCAAGATGACCTATGTTTAAATTGGAATTCTCAAGGGACTCCTGGCACCCAACCTTCCAAACATAAAAATATTTTGAAACCTTAATTTCTCAAAAACCTCCGAATGGATTTACACCAAATTACAAAAAGCACAATCTGGGGAGCAAGATCTATCTATCTATCTATCTATCTATCTATCTATCTATCTATCTATCTATCTATCTATCTATCTATCTATCTATCTATCTATCTATCTATCTATCTATCTATCTATCTATCTATCTATCTATCTATCTATCTATCTATCTATCTATCTATCTATCTATCTATCTATCTATCTATCTATCTATCTATCTATCTATCTATCTATCTATCTATCTATCTATCTATCTATCTATCTATCTATCTATCTATCTATCTATCTATCCATTCTTCCATCCATCTATCTATATATATATAGATATAGATATAGATATAGATATACATACCCCTGGGGGGTCTATCATGCCTGGAGGGCTGCCCCCCACTTCCAAAATTGAATCCTTGCTGTCTAGTGGATCCTTGCCCATGGATTGCAGTGTTTCTGTGATCCATAAGCAAGGATCAGTTTACGAAAGACATTGCTGGAAAGGGATGAGTCTCTTCCTTCCAACGATGTCTCCTTCAAACATTGAGGCTCAGGCTGGTGGGAGAAAAACCACTGGACATGCAGGGAGCCGCCTAACCTGCTCCTGTTTTCACTGTATGGTAGGATCAGTAACGTCAGCACACCATGCAGTGTACTGACATCGCTGATGTGCTGGGAAGGGAAGTAACCTGAAGTGAACGTAATTTCAAGTCAGCTCCCACAGAAACACTTGTTGACCAGGAAAGCACATGTTGACCTTCTCTACTTTGTGGATGCAGCACAGAGGATGTAAATAGGGCATCCGATATATACTCCAATTTAAACTACAGTAGGGAAAGCCTTCGGCATTGAAGAGGTGACATTTACTATTCCCAAATCGATGAAAGCTACTTTGGGGAAGGCTTTAGACATATATAGGAATCAATTTACTATTCATATTCCATTCTAAGCTACATTGGGGAAGGTGTTGGACATTGGAATGATTACATTTGTTACGCCTACTCCGATCTAATCTACATTAGTGAAGGTGTTGACTTTAAAGGGGTTACATTTACTATTTCCACTCAAATATAAGATGTATTGGAGAAGGTGCTGGATATTGAATGGGTTAGAATTACTTTTCCTACTCCAATCTTAGCTACATTGGGGAAGGTGTTTTTCATTAAAGGGGTTATGTTTACTATTCAAATTCTAATGTAAGGCACTTTGGGTAAGATTTGGGGGCTTATTTACAAGTCCCCTGCGCCACTGGTACGCCACTTTTTCCGAAGTTAAAAGTGCTGCACTGACAGCACAACGGGGTTGTAAATGAGTCCCTTGGGATTTAAAGGACTTAAATGTACTATTCCTACTCCAATTAAATGTATGTTTATTAAAAGATGATACTTTAATATTTATATAATATTCATTCATCAAAATAAAATGTAATATATATTTTTTTAAATAATACACTTACATTATTTTCTTTAATATATGCAAATAAAAAAAAAGAAATACAAATAAATTTATTTGAACATTAGACAAATTTGTATTTAACATATATTTATTTACAAAATATAAAAAATATTCATCATTTAATACTGTAATACCTACTAATATCTTTACTAGCTAAGAATATCAAAAAAGTAAAACTTTATTTATAATGAAAACATTTGTAAAAATGAATAATTGAAAAACATGATTATTAAAAATCAAAAATGACTAAATAATCTGTTTAACAAATCAAAATTAAGCATCAATTAAAAAGTATTTTATATATTTTTATATTAAAAGGTAATAATTGTATATATTATACTTAAAAGTGACAGGTGCAATAAAAATATGTATTACTTACATAAATTCAATATTAAATAAATTAATATTTACATTACACTAAAAATAACTCCGTAAATTTGTATGCATATAAAAACATAATTGTTTTATTGATTAACCGTCTCACCCTTTTTTCATATAATTCCTGTATCTTGCTACATTAAAGAACCACTAAATTTAAATAATTAAGTCACTCTAAAACATAAAAATTATAAATTAATTAGTATCTTTTGATATTTTATTATAAATATAAATCAATATCTTTAAAAAAAACACTTTTTTAATACTACCTACACAATTCCTTAATAAATGAAAACCTATTCATCCAACACATTTAATTAACGTATAACTCCTATAGTACTACAATAATATTGAAAAACTAATATTTTTAACAACAATAGTTTCTCAACAATATTTCAAATAACACAAGAAAGATATTCTTACCTGCGATATTCCTGTCCATGATATTTTTGAAGTCATGATATGAATGCAACAATATTATGGTTACACCATATTTCCAACTCAATATTTTTGTCAAACACAATACTCAAAGGTCTCGATTCACAGAAGTAATCTGAGATAAAATCCTAAACGTACTACAAAACTGAGACAAAATCCTAACTTTACGACTTTCGGTATTCACAAAAGGCATTTAGGAGTAGTAAAGTTAGGAGTCCTAACTTTGCTACTATTAAATGCCTTCTGTGAATACCAAAAGTAGTACATTAAGGATTTTATCTCAGATTAGTTCTGTAAATTGCCCCAACATTACTACATATATATCAGAGATACTCTCCTATTGTTTACATGTTTATACCATACTAGTATTGCATGTTTTTCAGCATACTGCTTAAACATGACTCTTAAAAGTTCAAAACTAAACCTTTGTGCACACAAGCTGTATTGGCACAATTGTTCCTTATGTGTTAATCTACTGAGATCTCTTTCAGAATGTGTTTTATCAATCCAAGACTTATGGTAATAGGATTTATTTTGTGTAAGAAACGGGCTTAAAGGGGTATCATCATTAGTATGTGATACAAATTGTCATCCTTGTAATATCTAGATATAGGTTGCACAGCTCTTGAAGGGGACCCGAGAAAATCAGTAAATTAACATATCACAAAAAAAGGAAATAAATTATTATGTACCTACCTTCTCTGAGGAGGCTTTTCTGGTATAAAGCTGAGATCTACGCTACACAGAAAGCGGTTCTTTAATCTGTAAATAGACTATGGGGCTGATTACAATGTTGGGCGGAATTGCTTCCGCCTGACACGTCTCATAAACGGGACCGACCAACCTCCGGTCGGCGGTGCCGATGCCTGATTTGGATGCAACTGAACACTGTTCAGTCGCATTCCAAAATTTGAAATGGGAGGTAGTGTAAATCCCTGCACCCTGTGGTGCCAGCCACGGGGTGCAGTGTTTAACAGAGGGGTACCATAGTTGCCCCCAGCCGGAGGCTGTGCACAAGAGGCTATTTTGCAGTCTCAACTATAAACAAGCACTGTTATCGCCTACAGAGCTAAGGCCTCATACAGACCTGTTGGATCATTTAATCTGTTGTCAAGTTAAGTAAATCATTAATCTCATTTAACCCATTCCAAGATGTTTGAAATTTCTCAATGTATCTGACTTATAGTCTACACAATCTTTGTTCAATATGACTGCTTCAATGGCCAAGATCTATCTTAGCTAAAACTGCCCATTGTATCATCATAAGTGAGGTTATATTATGTGTAGTGATTAATCAAAGGGACACCTGTCTTCTGACATTTAATTATTGATCTATGCTTGATAATTTTTATATGGACTTCCTGTGTTGTCATGTCTATATATTTTTTTATTTTCATTACGGGCTATGGAGGGGTTTAAAGACGGACAGACACTCACTCACAAAAGAGCGAGCACGTTGCTATTCACTAACTGACTTCTAAGGTTACTACAGCCACAAACTACCAATTCAGCAGAAAATGTACTCCATTAAGGTGTTCCAGCTCAGACCTGCAGTCCAGCACAACATATAGCTTACCACTTGTATTGCAAAACCTTCCCACGGAAAATAATGAAGGCATGCACCTAAAATAGAAGAACCCCATAGAAAATATTGTTCAAATAAATTAATGTATTTCCAATTTTTAAAACTATATACACATTTTATTTCATGTTAAAAATTATACAATAGCAAAACGAAATATTATTTTCTGTTAAAATATTCTAATAACCCTTTTTTTTTTCTTCTTCTTTTTGTCCTCATTTGCCTTTCCCTCAATATAGGAGATACCAACCACCTCACGAGTCCTTCACTTTGGAGCGGAACAACACAACATATCCTTCCCTCTCTCCTGTGCCAGGACTCGAGTTGTTTTAATGGTGGCAGAGAAGTCCCAAAAACTTGAGGGGTTTAAGCTGACTCCAACTAGGTATATTTCAACCTGTAGGACCAATATCATAACGAGGCTAGACCCGGTCTAAGGAGTGTTAATGGCATAATCATAGGACCCGGGGAAAGAAAAAAAAAAACCCGGAGTACTATCTCCACTTGGTCAACAGATCCCAAAAAGCCAGGTTACGTTTACTGCATGATCTGTTGAGGTCAGCTTTAGATGTTTCATATAGGGACGTGAGCCACCCAGAATGTGATGGGGCTGTTTTCTCTACCCAATGCAAACAGATTTGCCTTCTGGCCAACAAAATAGCGTAGAAGAGGATGGACCTTGCCTTGCCAGTAATGCTATCTTCCAAACCAAAAATGATAAGTGGTAAAGTTATTAACAGTGATGTGTTTAGAATGGAGTTTAGGGTAGCCTTCACTTCTTCCCAGAACCGGCCTATGTCAGGGCAATCCATGAACATATGAATGTCAGATGCTCCCATAAGGTTGCATTTGTTACATTTTTTATCAGGGAGAAATTTGGAAAGTTTCAATGGTGTGATGTATGCACGGTGAACTGAGAAGAGATGGTTTTTCTTAGCCATGATGGTTTCACAATTCTATGAAGAAGAGCGAAGGAGTTTAGCCACATCTCCTCACAATGAAGGCCGGTTGCCTCCCCCCATAGCTCATCTGGAAGGCGCAAAAATAGCCCTTTTAATTTAAAAATAAATGTAATTTTATTTTTTGAATAATTAAACTCTTATTTCAATTAATTTTACATATGCTTTTTGTAATTTTTATCAAATATAAACATAAAAAATTAGCTTTAGGGGGATTTTTAAAACCAAAAATGAATAAATAAATCATTTTCATGCCAATTAATATTTTTAAAATATTAAATATATAATTAGGCTAATAGTGCTGTAGCTTTTTTATTTCTTCTCCATTTTAAACAAATATATACCATTGATTTAGATTAATATTTACACATAAAATATATTTACAATTTTTTTAAGCTTAACACTACACTTTATTAGATTTTATTTCGAGTAATGTCATAAAAGCAAATATAACAAAAGGTGAAACAATTAACTCAAAAAATTATTACAATTATTAAAATCATGGCATATAAAATAGTTAGGAAGACACATAAGAATATGAGGGAGACATCAATTCAAAAGGATAAAATCAAAGTCCATTTCAAAGCTCCTAGACATATTTTTCACTGTAACATGCACAAAAAGTCCATTATTCAAAAGGAGTATAGAATTATTATACCATGGGAAACTGCAGGACACAACATAAAAACACATAAGTTCCGGGCGCTAGCCACCAAGCAGTATCAGGGCGACCCTTTGCTGTTTGCTTCCCCACATATATGTGAGAAAATGAGAAACAGCAAATTCACTTGGTTGAGTGGTGTCTGCCTTAAGTATCCTAGTTGCAATTTTTCAGTCTCTGATGCCCAGATTGCGGCACAACAGCAAAATCCATTTCCTCCTATGTGCATAATATTGCAGGCAGAAATACAGGACATGATCTACAGTCCTACTTAACCACAGGACAAAAAGGACAGCTCTGGTCAGGTTCAGCATCAGCATGGAGATGTTGTCAATAAATGATGGAAGCGGCATGGTCCGGACACAGAACTTAATATAAAGAGATCTGGCAGCCAGGGCCTCAATTGCATCTATATACTCTTCCAGATAGTAGATTTCTTGAATTCCAGAAAACTCAAGGTCAGGGTACCTACCCACCCACCCACCCCCAGTCCTGAGGGATCTACCATCTGCATGTCTCCAATACAGTTCCTTAAGCATGGACTTGGAAACGCCACACAATGTTCCCATATGGTCCCACATATATCTGCACCCAATCTCTTCAAGACAGTGCCTAATGTACCCCAACTGCTTGATCCTTGTAGCCCCAGGGAGTTTTATGATTTCTTCCAGGCCCAGCTATAAGGCTAATAAGTCCGCTGAGGACCAAATCCCCCTACAATACAATAAGAGTCTAAGTTTTACTCTGAGGGCAAGATGTTAAATTCCAAGATCTAGTTGTAGTGGCACTAATGGAGAGCTGGCAAGGAGATTGGTGAGGTATTGAGAAATGTATTTTCCGTCAATTCCATATCATTGACATTTAGGTGCACCTAAAGTTCCTCAGCATATAGAAACCCCCCCAGAGATTGCAAGTTATAAATCTGCAGAGCATGTGTTATCGGAGGAAAGCTCAACGCCTTCAGGGCTCTCAGGACACCACCAGTGCAATGTTCTAATCTGCGTTTACTCTTTTGGATGTGGGGTAACCAGCCAAAATGCTCATTGAGGGTGAGCCCTCGGCATTCAAAGGTACAAACTCTCTCCAGTGGAGAGCCAGTAAAGACTGGGTGCAATCTAGCCATCTCGCAGGTTTTCAGTACCATATATTTGGTTTTATTGACGTGGATCTTCATCCTTCTATGCTTGCAGAACACTCCAAACTGATCCAGCAACTTTTGGATACCTATTGGGGATTTCGAGACCAGTAAGGTGTTGTCCGCGAAGAGGAGCCCCAGGACCTTCCTGATTGCAGACGCGGGGAATCATGCTTACACTCCTCTAATGAGGTTACCAGGTCATTAATATTGAACAAGAACAAGTTGGGGGCTAAGACACTCCCCTGTCTTACCCCTTGGGAAACTGGAACGAGCGCTGTCAAGTCCCCAGCAGAACCTCACTTAACCTGCGCATAGTTATCCAGGTGAAGCCTCCTGAACACATCAGTTAGATATTTTGGAACCCGCATTTTCGTTAACACTGTCCACAAGCCCTACCTGGGAACAAGATCAAAAGCTGACTGAAGGTTGACAAAGATGACATAGAGGCGCCCATCCTCCAATGTGACATACTTTCAATAGATGAGTTGTAATTGGAGCACTTGATCGATAGTGCTTGTCCCCAGCCCTGAATCTTGCTTGAAGATGAGTCAGCACTCCTGTGTCCTCAATCCAAGCTTGTAGTCTGCTCAACAGAATATGACTAAAGAGCTTCTGGGAGCTGTCAATAAGACTGATAGGGCAGTCATTTGCTGAAACAGAGCTAAGGCCCTTTGTATAGATTGGGACAATTTCAGCCCCTGCCCAGAACTGTGGAACGGTGAACCCATTCATGATATTGAAAAAAAGGGGAAAAAAGGGCACCAAAACTCCTTCTCTGCTTTAAAGAAGTCGCCAGACACCTTATCTAGCCCTGGCACTTTCCCTGGTGTAATTCAATCAATTGCTGTGGCAACTTTACTCATGGTGAAAGGGATGGGGACACAATCAGCCTGATAGAATGGGACAGCTGCAGAGGAGACACTAGATAACTGACACTCATTTTTCCATTCCACTGGGGTAGCCAGGCCTTCTGCATGTATGGCCAAGGTCACACCTTCACATGCCCTGCTAACTGGATTCGGTATAGGACCAGCAGTTGACGACAAGGTTGGGTCATTCATCCTCATATCTTGGGCATACAGCCCTGAGAGTTTACAGAGTATAGACCCTTATTGGCCCGTATTTGCCAAAAGGAGTGATGGTCTTTCCCCTTAGATGCAGCCAATAATGTCTCCCATCTGGCCATCTCATGCCTAGTTTGGCCCTGTCCAAA
Organism: Lissotriton helveticus; assembly: GCF_964261635.1. Classification (NCBI taxonomy): domain Eukaryota; kingdom Metazoa; phylum Chordata; class Amphibia; order Caudata; family Salamandridae; genus Lissotriton; species Lissotriton helveticus. Next base: position 1,350,398,817 of record NC_136059.1, on the reverse strand, counting down.
ACAGCTTTATAGGAAGCTCTGGCTTCCTGGATTGCAGCTCTGGGCACACTCTTGATAGCAGCCATCAAGTCCTGTTTGGCTAACCAACATGCCTTGGTAAACCATTTAGCCTCATGAGCCCTTTTTAGAAGTGTCCTAGATTGTACCAAAAAGAGCTTCTTTACAGAGCAGAACAAGGAAATACGGATGTTAGTAAGGCCCTCCCATGTGGACACTGCAAGTGAACTCCCTCCTAGGGCCAGGACTGCTTCCAGGGCTGTAGCAATAGCCTCGTACAGCTTGGCCGGAATAGTTGAAGTGGCAACAATAACACTCCATTTCAGCCTACGACGATTGCTGGTTGGCAAAAGCCTCCTATCAAAGGGTTCTAGGTCACGTGATGAGATACTGGAACCCAGTGAGCTCAAGGAGAGGTTCACAGCATTGTGGTGGCTGTCCTGCCTAGAAACCACCTCCATATTTATTACTTGCTACCACAGCCTCACATCCATCAAGATGTAGTCTATGCGACTAGACCCACCTTGCTGATTGAAAGTGGCCATCTCCTCTTTATCTGATGGTGTCCTTACAGGTTCGCAAGCCATTAGTGAGGGTAAAGGTGTTTAGTTGCAGTACTGCTGCAGACCGTTCTTGATCGGCTGGAGTGTAAGCTCTGGAATTGCCCATCCTTAATCGTTATCACCGCGAAGTGCATCAGTGGCACTACAAAGGGGTTCAAAATTACAACTAAAATCCCCAGTCACAGTTCTAAAAACACCACTTGGGAGAGATGAAAGGTACACATTGATTACACCAATAGTAGCTAGACGAGCGGTGTTACTTTATGCCTACAATAAACTAAGAGTGGGCGGTCAACTCCACTCTGCAAACGGAGTTTGTAGAGTTCCGCAAAAACTCCGCCCACCACAGCTCAACGGAGTTTACCGATACCCTCCCCTTTTAGCATTTTTTCCAATGGCAAGGACATTCTGCTCAGCATTCTGCGCAACCCCCCTTAAAAAAAACATGCTCCATAGCTGCCTGCAAGCACACTCTCTCCCTCGTGGAAACTAAAGTGCATCCTCTACCCTCCAATGACAAGCGTTCCTCGCCTCTAGCAAACACACTAACTACACCAAGCATGCCCACAATGGAACAGTGACAAATTGCAAGGAGCACCTGAGATCACAAAACTGCGCCTGAGGTCCTTGCTGGGATTCTGGGGCCAGACGTGAACTTGTGAAATGGTGTGAGCGATGGTGACAAAGTAACACAGTAACACTTCACCTTCTGCAACCCTGACAGCTGGATCTCTGTGTGAACTCCTCCAACGGGGACATCCGGGTATTCTAACAGGGCAGAGTTTCAAATGACAGCAGGGAAGAGTCATACTTTTATCATTTCAAGGTTGATGAAATGACAAATGGGTGCTGTGGAGGTGGATAGCAATATCAACTCACTTTTCTGCACTTAGGAGTGCATTCCGCTTGCGGTGTGGACTGTGTGAGCAATCAGTAAGAAATACCTGCCACACTGACAGCTGCATTATTCACGAATATTAATTAACTGGCAGATGCATAAAAAATCGGTATTCCAAGTCCTTATTAGCGGAAAATAAGGAATCGCTAATAAGGACATGCAAACTGCGATGCATCAATAAATTCGCTAAATATTACCGAATCGGTAAAAATCAGTAAAAATAGCGAAAACATGGCTGCGAGAACCAAAATAAAGATTAGCAAATACCGAATTAGCAAATACCGAATCGGTATTTGCGAATTCGGTATTAGCGAAATCGCAAAAAGACGCGGCGCATCGGAAGTAGGCTGATGACATCACAACCAGGAATTAGCACAGCCCATGCTTCACTCGGTGCCCTGAGGAGCTCAGAGCACAGGATCAGAGGAGCAAAACATAGCCAGCAGTGACCAGGACCTGCACAGCAGTGCATTATGGAGAAAGAAGCACCCAAGGGAAAGGACACCCCCAGGTAGAGAAAACGAAAGTTCTCTGACAAGGAACTTGAGATCCTAATAGAGAGTGTCAGCAGCAGGCATGAAAGGCTGTTTGGTAAGCTCTCCCTGAAGGTGCCAGAGGCGGAGAAGAGGAGGATGTGGCTGCGCATCAAGGACAGCGTGAATGCTGTCGGAGTCACCCACCGCAGCATCGACGACCTTAAAAAACGGTGGTACGACCTCCGCAAAAGGGCTAAGGAGAGGATTGCGGAAAGGGTGAAGGATGCGGCTGGCACAGGTGGTGAGTCCTTCAATGTGACACCGAACACAGCCCTCGAGGACCTTGTGGAGTCGACAATCGAACCAGAAGCTGTTGTGGGGGTCACCCAACTGGACACCTCGGGTGCTGCGGAAGGTGGACAATGTAAGATGCATGCCAGCGCAGATATGCAGCGTCTTGTCAACCCCTGCCCATTTCCCCATGCCAAACACAGTGCACATGTAGCCGTGCCTAAAGAACCATCCCTAAACAGAGTGTTGCATCATGGGAGTTGGAGTCATAACAGGAAAGAGTGCATGTCTGACCCCTTAGGTGTATGATATGAAAACAGCAGCAAAGGGCCAAATATCAGTCCCTATATGTCCTTTATGTAGATGACAAAAGCAAAAAATAACAATATCCACAAAATAATAACAATGCTCTGTTTCACACACAGATGCCTCCCCCATGGAATCAGATGACAGCAGCCGCCTAGTCATCTGTGAGACCCCAGTGGTGACGGATGCGGAGAACACGCTGGAACATGGAGGCAGTCCTTCCCCATCACCACCACCACAAACATCACCACCACCAACACCACCACCACCACCGCAGACAAGAACACCACCAACACCACCACCACCACCACCAACGCGGACAAGAACACCACCACCACCACCAACGTGGACAAGAACACCAACACCACCTCCACCAGTCCTGTCAACCACACATAGCCGCAGGGCAAATGTCCCCTCCCTGCAGGAGATGGAGATGGAGCAGAGGCCAGCAGCCACAAATGTACAGCAGCAGGCTGTCGTCACCCCAACCGCCCGAACAGCAGCACGTCTGCAAGCTAGACAGCGGGCCGGATCCCTGGGTAGGGCTGCAGCGACAACAGTTGATCCTGTAGATGTGTATGGAGTCGTGGAGACCCGGATGCTGCGTGTTCAGCGCCTGCAGGGGAGACACATGGGTGCAATGAACATGAGCATGACAAGAATGTCCAACAGATTTGCCTCAATGACTGACGCTGTGCGAGAGCTGACCACAGCCGTTGTAGAGGGCAACAATGACATTAAGGAATGCCTACAGGAACTCACACGTGCTGTTGTTGCAGGCCAACGGAGTGAGCGCCGGAGAGATAAGCAGTGCTCACTCAGTACCAATGCCACAATTAAGGCCATCAAGAAGCTGTGCAACAGCACAGCTGTGCTAGCCCACCGATCGGTGTCCCTGCAGGTTGGCTTGGGCCATTATTGTGGGGATGTGGCAAGGACCCTCGATAGAGTGACCACTGCAGTGGAGCATCTGCAGTCTGGAACTGCCAGTATCAGCAGTGTGGGAGGGGATGAGGTGAGTGAGGCAGCCTCAAGTGTGAGCAGCGTCACCATGCCTGAGACAAGTGGGAGGAGGCGCATCGCGCGCAGCGCACCAGCCACTGAAAGTCAGCAAGGAGATGTTGAGGAGTCATGGGACAGGAGGCTGGGTGTCCGTGGCAAACATAAATAGCCGTGATGCAAACATAAATAGCCGTGATGCAATGGCTCCCTGGCGATGGTGAGGTAACCATGGGCCAACTGTAGTGCCACATGCAGCACCTGTGTTGTCAATGGACATTTCCCTTTTGATTTAATTTACGCTGCATCATGTTTCTGTTACATTAATCAGCACCAGTCAGGTGTTTATGGACATTAAACCCTTCCAATGCATATCATCTTGTCATGGCTCTTTCTTACCTGCCTCAGAAGTGATGCCGTGTGATGTATGTCCGCCTCCTTTGCCCTTCTGCTGTGTTGGGCACATGTGCCTGTCGGTGTTGGGGGTGGGGGGTTGCTGTGCACGTAGCTCGTCCTCACCGTACACCTCTATGGGTATCCCCCTTCTTATTGCGATGTTATGCAGGATGGCACAGACAGCTATGATCTGGCAGCAGGTCACTGGGTCGTACTGCAAGGCACCTCCTGTCTTGTGCAATATTCTGAAGCGACTCTTGAGGATGCCCAATGTGCGCTCCACAACATTCCTTGTGCTGATGTGTGCTCTGTTGTAGCGCTGCTCTTGTGGTGTTGCTGGGTTGAGGTAGGGAGTGAGTAGATACTCACGCAAGGCGTAAGCACTGTCACCTGCAGGATGGGGAGAGAATGGTCAGCGGCATGAATGCAATGGTACATGCGGGGATGGATTAAATGGTGTTGCATCAATACGTGCCTAGTAGGTGTCCAACTCCAAAATCACCGTTGATCAGGCGCCTGTGGATGCCACTGTGACGGAAGATGTATGCGTCGTGTGTGCTCCCTGGGAATTGGGCTACGAGATCCGTTATGATGTGCTTGGCATTGCACACAACCTGCACATTAATGGAATGGTATGACTTCTGGTTGCGGAAGATGTATTCGGTGGCTGAGGGAGGACAGATGGGGACATGTGTGCAGTCGGCACACCCTATCACATGGGGGAATTGTGCCACCTGGTAGAACTCACGCTTGGTGCGGTTCAACTGCTGGGGGGTTGTGGGGAAGGTGATGTGGCGACGTATCGATGCTAGCATGGCATCCAGGAACCTGTGAAAGAAGCGTGATAGTGCACTTTGCGACACGCCTCCGGCTTCTGCAATTACCCCCTGGAAGCTTCCAGACGCCAGCAGGTGCAGGCTGCATAGGACCTGGACATGGGCTGGTATTGTGTGGGTCCTACGGGTCTGGGGCTGCAGTTGTGGTGCCAGATCTGATATTAGACGCATGATCATGGCAGGGCTGAGTCTGTACTTATCGTACACCTGCTCCTCTGTTTGCCCCAGCAATGTGATGCGCACCTTGAAGACTCTTTCCTGGATCATCCTCCTTTGCTGGACCTGGGCATTGATTCTCCTCCTCCGAGCAAGGACGTAGGGGGCAGCCATTTTGGTTGACTAACAGGGTTTCCATGGTCATTTTTGAAGGGTCACTGTTTGTCAGCACCTGTCTGAATTCTTTTTTTTTTTTTTTCTTCATTCGGATAACTTTACCTCCAGTTTGAGATTCCCCTTGTTTTGCTCATGCTAAATAGCGATTTTTGAGGTTTTCGGTATTTGCGAATTTTGATGCATTCCGTTGCGATTCTTTATTAGCGATTCGGTATTTCCGGGGCCTGCTTTGGTTTTCGTTATTTCCGATTGACTGGTTAGCGATTTGGTAATTTACCGAGGAGATTTTTTTAGTGATTCTTTAATATTTCCCGATTTGTGTTGATGCATTGCATTTGGGGGTTTTGCGGTCGGTATCGGCCTGTTTTACCGAATCGCTATTTTACCGGGAGGTATTTTGCTTGATGCATCTGCCTGTAAATCCTCTAGCAGTTCTCACAGCGGGCACTTGTTGGAAGCAGGCTGACGGGTTAATGCCCTGCCACCATGGGTGGTCCAGCCTGTAGTAATAAGACAGTCAATGCCTAGCCCGCTACTGCCAGGAAAACCAGAAGGACTGGACAGAGTCAATTATATGTGTGGAGAGCTGCAGTAAGAGACAGGATGTCCAAGGCATGGTGGGTGTCACATCCCTTCAGCATGAATCCAGCTATTCATTGAGTATACACCAGTTAGCTGGGAAGCAGGCCTGATGGGCAGTTTGCCCCACGCTGGGTCCCTGTGGGTAGGTGTATGAGATCCCTCCAGCCCCCACCTGCCCCCTGTCTGCCCACGATGACCCTTGATTTTTACTGCTCTTTGAAGCCTGGGGTTTATGGTACTTTGTCTCACAGGCAGGGGTGTCACCTCACCAGGCGGTCTTGAGTTTTTGCACTCTCAAAGTTGTTAGTGTTACCCTAATGGAAAAGTTTGTGCTGTAGCCATCACTCAGCATTCTAAGGCAGAGGCAAGACGCACATTACTTTAAGTAAAAACACCCTGGTGCTCTGGAAGTCATTTTTAGGTTGAGCCTAGCATGCGTGCTCTGCGAGGCTTCTTGTGTCTACTCCGTGTGGGTCTGACTCCTCCCACACATTGGATTGGCTTTTGCGTGTGTCTTTCAATAGTGAAAGCACACAAATGGCTAAAGGCGGGTGCATGTCCCACCTCTTTTGTAATGTTTACTCCCATGGCGTTTTGCTCTCGGAGCGAGCAGCGGCGGGCAGGGTGGCAGCTGCATTCTTCGTGGGTCAGGTTACTATTTACACACAACACGTTGTGCTTTCGCTTTAGCTTGTTTTCTGTCTGTTCTGGTTCAATCCAGTGCAGTCTCCCCGTCAAGCAGTTGTACTCCAGGATTAAGGTTATCTTGTTGTGCCAAGGCACAACCTTGCCCTGCTCTCCTCCTACAATACATGTTTAAGTGTGTAGCCATGTTTTCCTGTGTACCCATGTTTTCGTGGTCAGAAGGCAAAGACTAATCTTCAGTTTTCTGTATACCTTTTAACATCGCAATTTTATTTTCAAGTTTGTCTGTGTTTTTATTTTTTTTAGATTGCTTGTATCAGGTTTTATCTTTTCCTCTTATTGGTGTAATTTGACACAGCTACTAGTCAGCTATGTTAAAAAAAGTTTTTTTTGTTTGACAATTATTCTACCAGTATATGGAGCCCTTTCTAATTAATTCCATGCTTTAGTTTTACCGGTAAACATCCTATATCAGTTTGAAAAACGGAGTTCATTTATGAGGGTACTTGTATTGGTTCTCTATTAACAGATTGCCCCGTTAGATCGTTCCTCAGTAGGCAGTGACTCAAGAGAATAGCGTTGTAAATTCCCAGAATCCTCTTCATGTTGTTTGAGGGTGTCTCCCAGCCTTCATATTAAAGATACACTAGGTGTTGCATTTCTGAAACTCTAGTAAATGCGAGACCTATTGCATTGCAAATGCTTGTTTATTACTGCCACAGAAGGGTACTTTGTGGTGTTAGATGGCCGCAATTCCCTTCCATTGAGCATGACGCGCATTCCATGCAGGAGAATTCTGTAGGGGCTGCACCCTTTGTCTCATTTGTCCAGTGTCGGTCACTAGAGGATCTACCTGCGCTCTATGCGCACAGACTCAATGTGTAGGGCAGAATTCTAAACCGTCATGCTTTATTGGTGAGTAACAGTTTACTCCAGACAGTGTAACAATATGTGCAGGTGTGACGTTCTGAGACTGTGTTTTGTCCCTATGAGCTATTGAATGTAACATTAATGTAAGGTGGACTCGGACTGCTATGTAATCATGCTGTTGATGAAGTGTGCACTGTGATGTCAAGAAGGTCGGGGAGCAGATGCCAAGAAGTTTAACAAAGAGCGGTAAAAGCAGTGTTTTTCCTAAGAGCTGGAAGATCATTCACCTTCCTCCTTAATAATGAAAGATGTTGACACATCAAGCATCACGTGTACGCCGAACCAGAAGGAATTCTGCAGCTCACAGAACTCCGTAGAATTTCACAGAGTTTTTAGGTAACTCCGCAGAATTTCACAGAGTTTTTAGGTAACTCCGCAGAATTTCACAGAGTTTTTAGGTAACTCTGCAGAATTTCGCAGAGTAGAACTCCGCGAGCTCCGCCCACCCCTACAATAAACATTATACAAACATAATGCAAACCCATGAGGAAATTTCAAGAGTATTCATAGCACGTCAGGTGACCCAAGTTCAATAACTTTAGAAGTACAAGCCAAAGTGGTTCTCAAACAAATTGAAAGGCCCGAAGACGTCCTGCCCTTCCCCGGTGGCGGAGAACTCTGCCTACATCTGAGAAGTTAGTAGTAGTAACTTCACACTCATACGTTTGGTTGCATACCCTATTTAAGGAGGGAGTTGTGTAAGGTTAAACTTAGTAGTAAATTTAGATTCAAAATTACTAAAAGTAGTAAATCTACTATAAAGAGTAAACTTACACACGTATATTTACGCCTGTGCAAATTTACCTTCGTGAATAGGCCCCTTTATGTCCTTAGCTTATAATTTATAAATAAGAAATGCTGTATTTTCCATGAATGCAAGTTGAAAAGAGCAATGCTATGTAACTTTAATGGTGCCATTGGTGATGTCATATGTGAATAGTTTGAGTGATGACATCAATTGGTATGTCAGTGAGGTCATGTATGAGTTCATAAGCAGTGAACTGGGTGTGTTATGGCGATATTCTAGCCATAACCGGAGACTTTCTCTAATTTTTTAGATTTTGGACTGTAACCATAACAAGTTTTATCGTGAAATTGTTTCGTTTTTTATACCACTGATTAGTAGCTGACCTTAGTAGTCAAATTTAATATTCTTTAACAAAATGTTTTTTAGAAAGTTTGGTAACTGGTTGATGTTTTAGAAATTTAAAATATACAGTTTCTTCTACGCAGGTATGTTTTTCATTCATAATCTACGTCAGTGTCCGATGCACTAGGCAGAACCTGACTAGTAGATGAAGGTTCGAGAAATCTGGAGAAAGTTAGATTTCCAGAAACATGTGAATTAATCAGATGAGTTGAATTTTGTTTAGAAATCAATAGGCTCCATTTGCAGTGTAAAAATAACATGTGTTACAGAAAATAACATACGCTTGAAAATTGTAATTAGCATCCTTGAATTTCAAACGCATGGCCTGGAATCTTCATTATTGTCTTCTTTCACAAGAAATGGCAGCCTGTAGAAGAACATATTAGCCCTCAAACAGTAGGTCAAGCTCCAAATGGCAGCCCAGTCTTCCAGAATCAGGTCTATTTTTATCTACCTCAAAGTGGAAGCTGGCCACTACATATACACATTTTCATTCAACCCCTGACAATGTTTTACAGCACATTGCAGCCTGCTATTCAAAGATTAATTGTCTCTTTGGGCGGGAGAAACCATACACACATTGAGCTTTATGGTGGAGAGGGAAAAGCTGAGCAAAATAGGTTGAGAATTTATACCAACAAATCGTGTCACACAATTATGCTTTATATTTTTTGTGTCACAAATTCAAATAGATATCATGGACAAAGAAGCTGAATTAATAAAACAATCAGAGATCCACAAAACAAAAAGTAAAGCACATAATACAAATTCCCCTTCTTGTTATGATTGATATGCAAGTGGCATCATTATGGAAACATAGAAAAACGGATTAGACTATCAGTTAATGAATCATTGGACAAATGTAGCCTGTTATCCCAGTGCTTGTCCTCATATTGCCCACTCACTGCACCAAAGATTTGATCATAGATGCATATATAAACTGAATTTAATCTTTAGTACACTACTGCTCCCTATAGAACTGCGGGAAACGCCCCCTGGGGTTTAGAAGTATACCTTTTGGTGAACGCCATAGATACGAGATATTTCACATTGCTGTAAAGCCAGTGACATTAGCAATTACAGCTCATCAGTGCTACTTAAATGGGAGAAACCATCTGATTTGTAAATGACCCAAAATTCAGTCCCCAGAAAACTGCGGGGCATATTATCAAGGACCAGTGTTAAAATTATCGCCGTTTTATCGGCAGGAAACTGCCGATAAAACGGCGATAATGGGCTTGATAATAAGCCCTTGTTAACTCCCATAGAAGCCCATGTTCTGGTGTTAACATGGGCTTCTATGGGAATTAACAAGGGCGTATTATCAAGCCCATTATCGGCGTTTTATCGGCAGTTTCCTGCTGATAAAACGGCGTTAATTTTAACACCGGTCCTTGATAATATGCCCCTGCGTTCCTTAATAGTTTTCATTGGCGCCTCTTCAGAAGATGAACATGTGCAGCAACTTGGGTGGAAAATGACTTGGGTATTAAATAGCTGCACAATTAACAAAGTACAACAATTGCAATGTAGAGAACCTAATGGTCTGAACAAGGTCGATTAATATGAGAAAAACGCTTTGAAAAAAGTGGGAAGAAAGGAATGATGGGAACATACGTTAAGCTAAATCTAAATTTATCAAATAAAAATTAGGAACAATTTCGGACAGGCAAAGCAATAACGCAACAACAAATGATCTTATCCGAAGCATCCGCTAGGAAGCAGCAGTACTTTAAAGGGGAATTAGGCAACCACAAAGATTCTTCACAAAGGCCAGAAAGACGGGGACACAATCTGCAGTCTTCATTATGTGCAGTAGTCTACTATTGGGGACACTGCTGAAAAGTTACAAAGAGTTTTCAAAGTTGTAGAAACCTTCAGTGCTTCAGCGTGAACTCTGCAGTGATAGGGTCACTTGACAAAATGGATGTGGGACAGGCATACTGATTTGTCTTTTCCTTCACTGAACTTCACAGGTTCACATGGAACTGGATAGAAGGCTTCCTTTTAAATTCACTCGACCCTTTAGATCTAGCCTCAAAGGCATTGAGGACTGGCTTTTTTTGCAGTGAGGATTCTGTAAGATCTGCCTCTGGGTGGCAGATCTTTATAGCTTTTCATTATACATCTCTTTGAAGAAGTCTTCGGGAGGTAGTTGTACCAGCAGAGACAAGTCCAAGCAACCTTGCAGACAAGTTTCCAGAGTTCTGAAACAGATCCTGGACGCATAGATCAAGATATGACTGGAATGTAATACTCTTCTGTTCCTGTAGCATAAAGGTCCTCTTGCCACAGGCTGTGAGGTACCCTGAGATTTTGGGGTCACGTTTGGAAGATTACCTGACCTCCAAAGGGAAATGATGACCTTTTCAGAGAGGGGAAAACCAGAAGGAATCTCTTGCACCTCCCACTGTGTATGCATATATGAAGATAGTTTTTAGGGGGTCAGACAAACCTGTCAGAGGTCCTCTTATATCTACAGGTGGATTTGTAGAGAACCAATTGAATCCCAGAACTATTAAACACAGAAATAATGGAGTTACCTAAAACACAGGTATCTGACATTTTATATATGAAGAGCTACTACTGATAAATATAAATCAACATAGTCATAAAGATTACTACTGGTAATTCTGTCTGATGTTTGTAGCTACAAGCACACATTACCAGTGTTATAAGAGAGTAGGCACATCGGTGGCCACTAAGGCAGGATTACCATTAGTGAATATCCCAGCATCAGGCAGAATTAGCAGTAGTCATCATTATGACTAGTAGCCTGTTTATGGCTTATAATTAAACCCTATAAACATTACACATTTTATATCGCACACAATAAATACATACACAATACAGGAAATTGGGTGCTATTTTACATTGTAGGTATTTCTCTGCAGTACAAATATCATAAAAAAATGTTACATCTTAATAAAGAAAAAATATTTTCAATTGAACACATTTTTAAAGAAAATCTACAATACATTCAATATTAGCAGCAATGAATGAGGAAAGTGTCCAAAACTAGCAGTGAATGGCGAAATTGTCAACATTGGATGCCTTTAGATGAACTAATTGATTAATTAAATAAAAATTATAACAGCAAATGACAATTTGCATCAAGGAAATAACATCTTAAGTCTTGAAAACAGAGCATAAACTATAATTCAGCTATTGCCACTGAATATATTCCTGAACACAATCATCTTGTCTCAGAGCACCAACTAAACATTTTCTGACTCATTTTCTTATCATATTCATTCTTTTTATTTTGATAGACATAGACAATTCCTTCCTTCAAACAAAACCTGTCATTTTCGGAAGACAACCCCACATTTCTGTCCCATAATGCCAATGCTGGCTTTAAACAAATGCCCAGTTGATCCCCAAACATCAGCTTTTATTAATACTAACATTTGAAAAAGCTTCAGCTGGAGAGATCGTGCCTCACTAGGCCGATAATTACCATCATATCACAGGGATGGCCTTCATAAATTAAAGGACGCCCACAATAAATGAAGGATGACCACTATTATGCCATGGAAGGACACCCTAATGTCAGGATACCAGAGTATGGCAAGGATGGCCTTCATTATACCCTGCCCATCAGTGTTATAGGGATGGCACAGGTAGGCAGTGATGGTCGCAGTATATCAATGATGCCCATATCATGCTAAGGGTCACCATGAATAGGGCAAGGAAGCCCACAATGGAGCAAGAATTGCCACCATTTTGCTAGGGGCGTAATTATGCCGTAGCTAGACACCACAATTCTGAAGACGCTCACGATATGTCAAGGAAGGACATCATTAAGCAGAAATAAATATCAAGATGCCAGAGATAGGTAACAGTTTCAGCACAGTAGGGTAAAGCTAGGCTAAGGAGATAAAAAAATGTTTAAAAGGATAACCATTATGCCAGGACAACCATTATGCAAGGACAGCCACCATTCTGACAGGAAGGTATTCCATTGAGCAACAAATGGACTCTCCCTTCCTAGGGTGCAGGTCACATGGTGGTCATAGGCCACTCATGGTTTCAGTGGCCTGAGAATGCCAATGGCGAGGACAACTATCTGTGCGGGACAACCCCATACCATGCACATAAACACATTTTCATATGTGCACATCCCACATCGATCACCCTCATCCAGCGAGGAGCATGCATGTCTACAGCCGCTATTCTCTTTGGCTCTTAGGCTGCTTTCTCAACTAGTTAACGTCGTTACACTCTGGCTTCAGCAGTCACGCTGCACCAGCTATTGCTCGCATTCTTCACTAATATCATGATCAACACACACACAGTGTAGATGGCAACAGGCGTACAGTAACATGACTGATAACAATGAACCTGGGCCCATGCTCAGTTGCCATTACTCTGGCCCTCACACTGTCAGTTGCACAGTTGTGGGTCCCTGCCATTGACTTGGTTGGCTGCCACTCAGCGAGAAGTGCTGTTTCTTTCATGTTGTGTCTGGGGTTGAGCAGTGCTCAACTCCAGCCCCTATTATTGCGGTACTGGTCTGGACCCCTGGTCAGTGAGCTGCTTACTAGCACCTTTCAAGCTACTAGTAGCTCTGAAGCTATTCGATGACAAACCCCCTAGTCGAATTTAATAGATTTTATTGTGTGCTATTTTGCATAAATCTTGTGAAAAAGAATTATCATTATAATGACATACATTTCAGCAACTAATAATAAAATAAGGGTGAATGGTAGACACACCCCAAATGTTGTTCTTCACACTTCCTTCACCAATTAGTATACATCTCAAACCCTATTGTATTTAACTGGGTCACAGCCTGATGTATTAGTTTAACATATTAATTGCTGAATCTCATAAGTTCTCCAACAGAGTATGCATTTCATTAAGCAAATGAAACACAATATTGCATGTCTCAAAAAACAAATAGCTAAATTGATATCTCAAATATCATTAACATGTGAGTGAATCAGGCCAATCCACATTCAGGATATACCTTTTTGTTGAATTTCTGAAACCTGTGATTCAAACTAATTACACAGGAACATTTCATTTTAAAGCTAAATGCTGCCAGGCAATAAAATGGGAAGGCTGAAGAAATATTGCATCAACCACCACCGCTTTTATAACTCTCCCACTCTTCAACAGGCGGATTTCTGTAGTTATGAAGTCCAGTAGCCGAGATGTAGTTTAGGTGGATTTATTAAGTCTTGGTTACAAGTTGTAAAGTTCATGTGAAGCAGCCCTACCAGGAGAAGTCTGCCTGCTACTCACCTCATACCTCAACTGTCACATGTTAGTTCCCAGGCACCCAAACATTCCATCTATCATCACCACACCAACATTCCACGCAGCACATTCACACTGGCTGAGCAGCTAGGGAGAAAGTAAGAAGATAATTACAATACAGGTTACTACAACTTCCCACAATAAAGAATCTCACTTACAATAAACAAGTTATTAATAGTTTGATAAGTCTATTGTGTAACCTAGTACTTTCAAACATCAATGCATGGCTACACAATGGTGGATGTACTGAAAACGCAAACAAATGCTGTTTCTGGATAGCACCTTCACCATGCCAATGCACAGCGTAATTCAAACATCTAAAGCTCCTAATGAAAATATTTAAAGGGAAAGACACAAAGTAGATAGATTCTTTAACATGTAAATATTGTTGTTGCAACTTTAACACATACACACATTCCCTGCTACCGTCTCTCACTTTGTATTGTTGGTACTTTACACCTTGAAATGCATCCCCTTACTGTACCTCAATAATATTCTTGCTAACCCTTGACTAATAATAAATGATGTTTATTTTCATATGTATTTACCTGAGCTGAGGTATAGTCACTAACACAAACACAATGATCCAAAGTTTCCCTATGATAAAATATGATAAACTTTTAATTGATTTGAGGACCTCGGACCTAAGGTTGGAGTATGTTGGGGGCGGGAGGGGGGGGGGTACTTGTGAAAAGCCAGAATTGATCTGAGGGGATCGCTGACAGAATATCAGAACCAGAAATATTGTGGGGATAGAATATCATGTCAAAAATATTGAGGAAGAAAATATTGAGAAGTTAAGTGCAAATAGGTAAGTATTGAATTACTGTTCTTAACTCCACATCTACGTACCTTGAAGATATATATATATATATATATATATATATATATATATATATATACATATATATATATATATATATATATATATATATATATATATATAGTTAGGACCAAGTTACAATAGGAAATCCGCAACATTCTATTGGGAATAACTTTGGCGTTGATTGAGGAAATTGCGTGCAATTTTCCAAAATTTTGGCCAGCTCAGTTCTGCTCCTTCCCTGAAAGTTTTGGGGGATTCGTCAAGCCGGGGCCGAGAAAAAAGGGGGGTCCCAAAACGTGTTTTCCCCATGTTAATTTCCATAGGACGTTTAGACACGGCTACAGCCCGAACCGCTGAATGGAATTACACCAAACTCTGCAAAATTGTAGGGACTGGTACGCAGAAGTGCCTTTTCTATATTTGGTGAAAATTGCTCCAGTGGTTTTTATGAAAATTAACTTAAAAAACACACGTATATCTATATGCGCTCTTCGAGCGCTTACTGGTACGCGTACCGGGGAGCGCACCCGGCGCGCCACGGAAGATCGCGAGCGGAAAGCTGATTGGCTCTTGGGTGTCTGTCAACATTCCAAATGGTCCGGAGAGTCCGCCATCTTGTGTCTCGGTAGAAAAGAGACACAAGAGGTGAAAAACAAAAGGGGAAAACTCTAAAAGGGGGCAGGGTAGAGACCCCCTAGGTTTTCGCAGGGGGGCCTAGGAGGACCCCAAAGGGCAAAAAAACTATTTTTTTTGTTGAAAATTTCGCGGAGTACGCTCTGGGTGCGATGCCATGTACGCTTACAGGTACGCGTACCCTGAGTGTACCACGGGGAAAAACAGAAAATAAATTATTTTTGGGCCTGGGGGGTCCTTGTGGGACCCCCTGAGCAGGCCTAGGGGGTCAGGGGGCTTCTACCCTGCCCCCTTTGCGTGTTTTGCACCTTTGTTTCACTGCTTTCTTGTGCCTTGGTTCTACCGAGGCAAAAGATGGCTGCCAACACTTCCTGGTTTGGAGTGTTGACAGACAGTGACAGCTAATCAGCATACCTTTCACAGGAAAGCAGCATGCTCATTGGCTGTCAATACTTCTAACCAGGAAGTGTTGGCATTCATCTTGTGCTAGGTAGACCGAGGCACAAAAGAAGCAGAAAAACAAACGTGTAGGATGCAAAAAGGGGGCAGGGTAGAAACAACCTGACCCCCTAGGGCTGCTCAGGTGGTCCCACAAGGATATTAACATATTTAAACGTTATCCGCTAATAGAATTAGCATTTAAAAAACCTTGCGAATTCACTGAAAAAAACATAGTTTTCAGGCCTTATATAGTTAGGAATTAGCATATAAAAAACCTTTGAAATTCAATGAAAAAACCATAGGTTTCAGGCCTTATATAGTTAGGAATTAGCATTTAAAAAACCATCGAATTTGCTCCTATATAGTTAGTTGTACTAACTATATTTCGCGCACCCGCAATCCACTGCTGATGATGTGACATATTACATCATTAATGACATGGTCAGTGACATCACTGATGACATCTCAAATGACATCACGGATGACATCATCCACGTGACAATCACATACACCTTTTCATACACTAGTAAAATCTTTCATCACTCTTTGTAAAATACAGAGTATCATATTTGAATCCATTGACACAGCAATACAAGTATCTAAAAACCCACTCAGTGATTCCTAGATGTATACACACATCTAATCACTTACCTGTAGATTCACTCATACATGCTGTCAATGAACAATAGAACACTATCAAAAATACTTATACAGCTATATCGACATTACACATCAGCACACAACCTATTCACATGTGAAGTCATCCTACTCACTTATGCAAACAATGGATCATGCTTACATACTTACTTAGCTACACACTTATACAAACACAACTTCATCTATTCATTTAGATAGTAAGTCATACTTAGTGAATTATAAAATCATTATTACTAGTATAAAGTTTTCCATACAGTCACTCACACAATCATTGAGTCTTATGTATACTTATTTATATACAACAACTAACACATACACTGCCTTTTATTTTTCTAGTTTGTTGGACATGTACCATTGAGAAATATATTTGCTCATCACCCCACCCATAAAGATATTCACTCACCCAAACAACTGTTAGAACATGTAGTTATAACTTCATACATCTAGTGAATCAACTATTCACACATCTTTGGGCAGTCACACCCCCCCCACCGAACCACACACACATTCACTCTCCCATACAAATACTCAGTTAACTAATCAATAACTAATATAGACTTTCACATAGCTAGTAACCAACTGGAGAACCAGTTTACACAACAACTGACAAAGTGATACAGATATTCACGCAGTTTAGTCACTATCCACTATATTTAGTGAGACACTATAAATTGGTAAAGTAAACAGTCAATTACACTGCTACTAAATCCTCCATCCAAATATTTATTTTTATATATCCACTCATTCTTTAATGCAAATTGCTATATATATAATGCATATTTAAATAACGAAGCAAACCACATTCACTGGATGATGTCATCACTGATGTCATCAGTGATGTCATTTGAGATGTCATCAGTGATGTCACTGACCATGTCATGAATGATGTAATATGTGATATCATCAGCAGTGGATTGCGGGTGCGCGAAATATAGTTAGTACAACTAACTATATAGGAGCAATTTCAATGTTTTTTTAATGCTAATTCCTAACTATATAAGGCCTGAAACCTATGTTTTTTTCAGTGAATAAATATATATATATATATATATATATATATATATATATATATATATATATATATATATCTACCATACCACTTCTGCTCGATTCCCTGCCACTGGAATCAGAAAAGGAACTGACACCTCTTGACTGCATGCGATTTCTTTATTTGAAAACTTACCCAGCCGCCATGACGCGTTTCAGCCCCTAGAGGCCTTGATCACATGACATACCCATACTTCCACCACAATTTAAAGTGCCAGTGCAATAACAATGGAAAACAGACTGCCTGTTTGTTTCCTCATCAGCCTTATCACTGTTACCTTTCAAGTTTACATGTAATTAGATATGTTAATAATGTGCTCCAGCGCTTTCAGAAGGGCTCACCACAGCATCCAAGCCATCCGGCCTTCAATTGGCTCCCGAGCAAATCCACAGGCTCCCTCCAACATTTTAAAATAGTCCGACGCGTTTCGGGGCCAGAACGCCCCTTCCTCATGGACAAGCAGAGAGACACACCCAGCTCACCTTTGCAATTCAAATGCGTTTTATTTGAATCAAGTCCACCCTCTGTGGGTGTGGTTCATCAAGGTTAAGTCGCCAGGAATCCTGGGAACTGGAGTCCTTCGGGTGAGTTCATTAATAACCTTAAGTAGGTGGCGTGTCTTTGTGCATAATATTGGATCTTTTGTTATCCTTTAGTAGGAAGTGGGGGGGTGGGCTTCGAAGTTGCAAACTTCTCCGGAATGTCGCGCTGATCGGCAAGAAGCTGTCTTCTCGCCTCAGTCTTCACCAGCGCAGCATTTCTGGAGGCTCGATGAAGAGGAGCTCCTTCCCACGGCCCGAGCCAGCCGTGTAAATAAATAAATTAACAATGCGCTCCAGCGCTTTTAGAAGGGCTCACCATGGCATCCAAACCATCCGGCCTTCAATTGGCTCCCGAGCAAATCCACAGCCTCCCTCCAACATTTTAAAAGAGTCCGACATGTTTCGGGGCCAGAACACCCCTTCCTCATGGACAAGCAGAGAGACACACCCAGCTCACCTTTGCAATTCAAATGCATTTTATTTGAATCAAGTCTGCATTGTTAACTTATGTAATTAGATATAAAGTACTTTTTTGCGTGTGCAAATTGGCGCAGTGCGTAATTCAAGTATTACAGATAATCTGATATGCAGTACTCCTTTGTATTTCAAATTAGCGCAATGTGCAATTCATGTAATTTCACATTAAAATTCATGTGCAATTGTTAACCTTAATTCCGGCAAGATGTGCAAAAATCACAATACTGTCTGTTTAATACATACCATCTATACAATTTACCCATCTTTAATCAGGACCATTGTAATCATTTTATACAAACTGTGCAAAAGTATTGGTATAAATACCTTGGCCCTATTTTAGTCATCCTGTGCAAAGATCGCAATACTATCAGAATAAATACCTAATATTCACAAATTTTACTAATTACATGTAAAAAACTGTAAACAATTAATACGATGTGCAAATATCACTCCTGAATGGTCTACTGTGTTATGTTGTCTTGCATCTCTCTCATGAGGTGCTTACATCACTTGTTTAGAATAGGAATGCTCGTAATGTTCTGAGTGTAAGAATGTACTGAATATTCCAGGTCAGTTGGGACCTGAAGCTGGTTGTGGATGAGGCGATTAAACTGGACTACTTACTTACATTGGCTACATCATTTAATTCATACAAAATACACTACATTTATTTGGCGACGATCCTCCCTCAGGAAGCCTCAACACACAGCTGTCCTCAACTCTTTCTGCCTCCCCAGCTGCTGCACTTCAAAGGAAGGAAGCGAAGTCTTCCCAGCGGCTGATATCCTTGATTCGACATGAAGGAAAGAAACTCCGTAGAGCGGTGAGGAGTACGGCGGGAGGTTATTTAAAAAAAAATAAGGAAGGGGACACAAAAGAAAGTAAATAGACATCGCGGCGCGTTAGGCAGAGAGCCGGTAAATGCGCTCGCGCTGCTCGCGTGTCATTGAAAGGAGCTCGCGCTAAACAGCGCGTGTCATTGGAAGGCGCTCGCGCTTAACAGCGCGCGTCACAAGAAGGCTTTGTGTACATCACGTGGTAAGAGCAGGAAGTTCTACTGCGTTCCAAGCCTCGCTGCGCAGCAGAGATAAAGCGCATTCGAAAGAGACTCAGAGAATGTCCATTGTTTGAGGCCACAATTGTAAGGAATGGAAAGAGACTGAATAATCTTTTGAAAAGATTAGAAGGTGGCATTGTTAAAAAGACTAAAGGAGGATTGTGCTTATAATACAAAATAATTCTTACTGAAACTAAAGTTTAAAAAAAAAAAAAAAAAAAAAAAAAAAGAAAGGTTGACAGAACACAGCAATACACAAGTGTGTATAATATAAAAGAAAGAAGAAGACAAAGATAATAAACATGCAGAATGTGACCCAGCCAGCATTTTTTTTGATAAGCCCAGGTGAACCAAGTGTGAAATGGCAAAAATGGAAGAAAATTTTCGCAAATTATGCGAGAGTTTGCGGCACGAACTTAAGTGCAGAGAGAAAACATTCTTTGCTATTACACTGTTTGGGAGGAGAAGGGCAAGATGTATTAGAACATTTACCAGAGCTCACAGCGGCAGAACAAAGGAACTTGAATGAGTATGATATAGCCATAGAACAATTAGATCGACATTATCTCCCAAGATTGAGCACAATAATGGAGAGATATCATTTTGGGCTAAGAGGACAGAAGAGAGATGAGTCGGTTGAAGAATATGTATCTGCTCTAAGAAAACTGGCTTCTTCGTGTAAATTTGGACAAACGTTAGAGGAAAGAATAAGAGATCAGTTTGTTTTAAAATGTGCTCATGATAGCATTCGAAAGGAGTTATGGCTAAAAGATGAACCACCCTTAGAGGAAGTACTAGTAATAGCGAAACAAGTGGAACACATGACTAAATGTGTAGATGAACTGAAAGGAGAAAAAGAGAAGACGGTGGAGCCTGAGAAGAAAACTGAGCCCAAAGTAGAAGAAGTTGTTTATCAAGTTCAAAAAGAGAGAAAAGAAGACAATGAAAGAAATGATACGGGGATGAATAGATTTAATCCGAGCTTTAATATGTCCAACAGATTTTCTTGTTTCAGATGTGGCAACCCCGGTCATTTAGCTAATTCTTCAAATTGTCCTGCACTGAAATCCATTTGCAATGAGTGTGGGAGAAGGGGTCACTTTTCAAAATGTTGTAGGACAAAAGGTAATAAAAGAGACAATATGTACAAAAAATGGACACAACCACAAGTAAAGACAGTTACGTTTCAGATTAGTAGTGGGGTATTAGAACATCCCACACATCTGGTTAAGGTAGATAATGCCATGATAGAATTTAAATTTGATTCATGTTCCCAAATCACCATGATAGATGAAGAGTTGTTACACAAAACTTTTGGGAAAAATGTAAAATTGTTCAAGAGTGATATCTTACCCTTAGGATATGGCAGTAAACCCATTAAGATTTTAGGTTATTTTATGGCCAGCATGGAATTGGGATGCAGAATTATTCCAGGCAAAATTTATGTTACCAATTTTGGGGATGCTCTAATTAGTTGGAGGGATCAACGTGATCTAGGGGTTACACTTGATCCGAATGCCACACCCCAGGTGAGAATTCATGAGGTAGAAAACCTGTCTGAAATGTTTGCAGAAAAGTTTCCCTCTGTGTTTAAAGATAAGTTAGGATGTTTGATTGGCTATAAACACTGTATTAAGCTTAAGAAAAATGCAATTCCCACAGTGGCAAAGGTTAGAAGGATACCACTTGCGGAACAAGTAAAGGTACAAGAAGAAATAGAGAAATTGATTATAAATAACATAATAGAACCCGTAGAGGCCACAGAATGGTTAGCTCCAATTGTAGTAGCGAAAAAGCCAACTGGAGAGATTCGTTTGTGCATTGATCTAAGGGCATTAAACAAAGAGGTGGTGGTAGACAGATTTCCGTTACCCAATATAGATGAAATTGTAGGTACATTAGAGGGAGCGAAGTACTTTACCACATTAGATCTGGCATCCGCCTACCACCAAGTTGAGCTAGATATTTCTTGTCAGGACCTAACTGCTTTTGTCACACCAATGGGTACGTTTAAATTCCGAAGAATGCCCTTTGGATTGATATCGGCTGCTTCGGTGTTTCAACGAATCATGACACACATACTGAAAGGTCTTCAAGGAGTAAAATGTTACCAGGACGATCTTCTAATATATGGGTCCGACTTACAAGAACACAATGTACGTGTGTGTCACGTGTTGAGAAGATTGACTGATTCTGGTTTGACTCTCAAAAGGGAGAAATGTAAATTTGGCTTAGAAGAAGTAAACTACCTGGGTCACTGTATCAAGAGTCAAGGTGTGTTTCCAAAATCTGATCTAGTTGCTTCCATTGGTAAAGTGGCAGAACCTGTTAATAGAGAGGAGTTGTTATCCTTTCTTGGGATGGTAGAATTTTATGGGAAATTTATCATACATTTTGCGGACAAGACAAAAAACATGAGGAGACTCACTGGGAAAAGTGTCACTTTTGTCTGGTCGGATGACTGTAAAAGGGAATTTGAGAGTATAAAAGAGGAATTGAAGAAAGCTCCGTGTCTACAAGCATTTGTTCCTGGCTTACCAACATTCATATTCACTGATGCAAGTGATAAAGGCTTAGGAGCAGTGTTAGTACAAAATAAACACAACTATGACTCTTTAATTGCATGTGCATCCAGGTGTCTTCGTGGTCCTGAATTAAACTATTCAGTAATTGAAAAAGAGTCATTAGCGATATATTGGGCTCTAAAAAAGTTCAAAAATTTAGTTTGGGGGACTAAATTTGTTGTCAAATCCGATCATAAGCCATTAAAGGAAGTTTTTTGTAAGAAGGGGTTGGATTCTATCTCTTCTCGGATTAGAAGGTGGATCATATCCCTACAGGAATTTGACTTTGAGGTACAATATTTACCTGGTGTATCAAACAAGGCAGCTGATTGTTTTTCCAGATTGGTAAAAAGTGATGATATAGGGTGTGAAGATGATTATGTTGATGAAGATGATTATCTCAATGTTTGTGAGGTTACAGAGGGTGTAGTAGGTAAAGAAGAGTGGAAAGAGGAATTGTTAAAAGATGAGGAGTTAGTTAAGGTAATGTCGTTATTAAAAGATAACAAAGGACTGGATAAACCTTGGTCCTTAGTTTCTCAGGAGCTATCAATTTCTGATGACATGCTAACTCGTGGGTTGAGGCTTATACCTCCTTTCTCTTTAAGGAAAAAGTTATTGTCACATGCACACTCTGGACATTTGGGAATAGTAAAAACCAAAGAGATGGTTCGTACTCAGTTTTGGTGGCCAGGAATGGACTTAGAAATAGAACGCATGGTTAGAGAATGCGTTGAATGCTGTGCAAGTGACAAGATCCTAAAAGTCAGGCAAATGCCGATGGTGTGTAGAGAGTTGCCTAATCATCCTTGGGATGAAATAGCCATTGACATCTTAGGGCCTCTTCCTGGAGTTGCTGACACTCCCTATCTGATAGTTTTAATTGATTTATATTCACGGTGGATTGAGGTTTGCGCTGTTAGTGAGATTACGTCAACCTCTGTCATCAAGTTTTTATCTGAAATATTTGTGTGAGAGAGTTTCCCGAATAGCATTTTATCAGATAACGGTCCACAATTCTGTTCTAATTTCTTTGAGGATTATCTAAAAAAATGTGGAATATTACACAAAAGAGCATCTTTATATCACCCTGAAACGAATGGTGCTGTTGAGAGGGTCAATCGTACATTGAAAGAATGCATACAACTCGCAAGAGCTAGTGGCTTAAATTGGAAAGAGAAAAAGTGACAGTGTCCCGAGAAGACAGAATGTCAGTGGAGAAGAAATACCTTTGAGTTCAGGTTCTTCCTCTGCGAGTTCTATTACTGGACACAACCACTAAGTATCACAACCAATGCTTTAGTCGGGTACATATTAAGAACACCATACAGTAACGCTGATATCTATAGTGAAAATGAATTAAAAAGTTTTTGTGACAGGAAAAAGAATACAAAAGTTTTATTTAAAAAGGTAAACACAAATTTATTGCACATGTTCAGGAGACTGAAGACACAAACTATAAACAGATTAAAAATACATTGTAATATACCAAAATTCCATACAATATTAAAAATGTTCTTGAGAACACGGGTCGACGCAGCGTTTCGGTTTAAAAAACCTTCCTCAGGACAGTGTCTACAAGGAAACATAGTGTTACTAAAACATAATACAAAGCGTGTACATCCAAAACATGTGTCTAGCTGTCACATACTTAACAAAACTAATTTATTTTCTTTTTACAACGTTAGGGCAGTGTTCCAGCATTGGACAATTACAAAGGTCTGACATTTAATTGGCATGCTAAACATATAGTACTTGTGGTTGTACCAATGAACTCGTGGAGTTGAAAGTTTGATCATGTCTCTACAGGGCCTTAAAGTAGAGGGACTAGATCACTTATTAAAGGTGAGTTTTTACATTACCCAACCAATGATGTGGAGGTATCTTACCTCGGGATATTCGTTGTGGTATGCCTCCCAATTTATGATTTTGAGGGCTGGTATCTGATAGACAGTGATATTTGTGTCCTGTTTTTGGTCCACATCCACAAGTGCTGTGGTCCCACTTGTTCGGGAGATAATTTAATATGCCTTAATCTATAGAAGCAAGATTGAGAATAATGTATAGTTTGAATTTGAGCTATAGATTGTTCTATAAGTGAACAAGAAGGCATAAATTGAATTCCTACCGTAAATCTAAGGCCAAATAATTTCTCGCTGTATCGGAGGGGCCACCAGTTAGGATAAGTGCATCAATGAATTCGCATGCACTGAAAAGAAAATAAACGGGTGGTTCCAGTAAATATTGCAAGGTCTTATTAAGTCTACCAAAGATTTACCCATTGGAGGATGAAACTTACCAATAGTGTTGCTTTACTAGTTTCTGTAGCCGCGTGCTGAATAAGCTTCAACGGCCCGCTTTTGGTCGTTTCAATTGCAAAAGCATCTGGAAGTCAATGGAGACCAGTTCTATGTTCGATTACTTTGATAAAAATCTACATCCGATATTTACAAATGAATTCACCTATTCCGTATTATTTAATAAACTCCGCTGTTTATAGTTAATTTACAAACTTCACTGTCTTAATTTCATGTCGCGGCTTCACTCGAGATTGCATTATTTGTGCCTCAACGTTTCTCGTTATCTACAACTGCCTATATACTTTTCATTGGCTGACCTAGTGTTTTAGCAATGGTAAACATCGCATTCACGAGTGGCTTATGCTATTTCCTTTAATTCTAAATATTTACATTATCTAAACCAGAGACATCCCATCTCTATCTATTCTTGACCGGGCACTCGCCAATTGCTTGCCATACGGTGATTATGGGGCCGGAGTCGGACTTTAGATATTTTCGTACGACCCGTTTTTTACCAAAGATTTACTAAACCGGGTCTGTGGATATACCAAGATATATATCCCTTTGTTTAAACATATCCCAGGAAAAGACATGGCGCATACACTTACAATACAAATTCGTAGTCGCCAGTAGTTCTGGTTAATACAGTCTGATTACCTATAATACTGGCGCAGCGCGAGTTATGCTCTACACATGAAATTCACTTAGCTAATTTCTGACTGGCAGGTTATCTAATTTTTGTCCGGGTCTAGTCTAAAATTCCTACTCTTTTACTTACTTGGATAGAGACTGCTGGCCTCCCTGCTCCTCCGTATACAGCGTCTGGGGGTTCCGTATTTCCAGTGAAAGACAAGGCTGCCATGTTTTTAGAGCCTTAAATAGCAGCCGGCTTTCTATTGGTCAATGATAGAGACCGGTCTATTGGTTAAGGTTTCGTCACATGATCGCTATAGCTTCATGTAATGATCGATGTAGCAAGCTTTATTGTTTTTTTGTTAACCTGTTTTATACCGCGATCCCAGATCACTTAGTTCGATAATACGGAAGATTATACGGCGTAATTTAATTTATCAACGTTGATAAATGCCGTTCTATTATTAATATAATTATAAAATTCGCCGATTTTAAATTTATCAAAAAAAAAAAAAAAAAAAAATTTTTTATAGTCCCTTTTTTGAGCCTGTCTGTAGGGCGTTTAATTACTGCGTGATCAGGCAAATAATATCGAAGGATGTTACGAAAGGAAGAGGAGTGTGTAACTAACACAATTATGCTAGTGTCTATTTCGCTCATGAAGTCTCTCTAGTGATTGATAACAAGGACTATTATACTGACTAGAAATTTAATCGCATGGTCGCAGGTTCCTTGTTGGTGTTTAGCTATATGATGGAAATATATACAGATAACTGCCATACAAAGAGTGATGTAATCGTTCTATGGCTCTTTATCAACCCCATAGGAATCACAGTGTTATTGGATAGAGAGGGATGTCTATTAAGTTCAATTAATGAATGATCCGTTCCCAGTCTTCACGACTGTTTAGGCCCGATCTCACACTGTTGAACCTCGACATATAATATTGCTCACGTTTTTTACGTTTCTGATTCATATCACCTCCTCTGTTATTAAGGGTCACAGCCTCTAAGCAACACCATTGGAAATCATTGATGGTATGGCCCAATGTGTGCCAGTGGTCCGTGAGTGGGGCACCCTTCTTTTTGTTCCTTATCGCTGATTTGTGCTCGTTTATCCTGATGCGAGCTTCACGTGATGTTTCCCCAATATATATGAGGTCACACGGGCAACGGATCATGTAAATAATATTTTTTGAACGGCAATTCATGAAGCTTTTAATTTTGACCGAATTGCTCTTGATATTGATGGGGTTACCTTTAATAATGTCTTTACAGTTGGTGCATCCTGAGCAGGCAAATGTGCCAGTCGGTAATGGTGCTTTATTTATACTGGGTTGGGTACAGGTGTTACTATCTCTATACGTATGCACTATACTATTCCGGATGGTTCGGTTTCTGCGGTAAGAGAACATTGGTTTTGGGTAGTTCATTTGTTGTTTATTGTTAATGAGGTGCCAGTTTCTATTGATAATGTTTTTTAACTTGTTGCTCACAGAATTATAGTTAGTGACAAATACAAGTGGTTGGGGGTCAGTAGTTGAGTTTTGTTTTCCATTAAGCAGGCTATCACGATTATAATATTTGGCCCTTTTGTATGCATGTCTTATCATACGTTTAGGGTATCCTCTTTCAATAAATTTTTGTTGCAAAAGATCGGCATGTTTATTAAAATCTTGAATTGTGGTGCAATTGCGTTTTAACCTAAGAAATTGACCAAAAGGGATGTTGTTGATTTGGCTTGGAGGGTGGTTGCTAGTGAAATGGAGCATAGTATTTTTATCGGTAGGTTTGGTGAAAAGTTCTACATTAATATGTCCTTCCACATGTTTGATAATGATGTCTAGGAATTCGCACTGTTGTTTATTAGTGTGAGAGGTAAACTTAAGATTAACGTCACCTAAATTGAGCCAGTTGATAAATTCATCTAACAGCTCTGAAGGCCCCGTCCATATGAAAAAAACATCATCGATGTAACGGGACCATTCAGAGATGTTTTCAGCAAAGGGTGCAAGTTCATTATAGATATGATGTTCCTCAAATTTAGAGACGTAGAGGCATGCCAGGCTAGGAGCACAGGTGGCTCCCATGCTGGTACCCTTGGTCTGTTTATACAGGTCCTTATTAAAGATAAAAATGTTGTTTTTAAGCACCATGGATACACAATCTATGATGAAGGTTTCATGTGCATTGGGGTCTCTATCGTCACTACTAAACAATGATCTGATCATCTCAATCGTGGCGTCTTGAGGGATATTGGTATAAAGCGCCTCGATATCGAGTGTTACCAAGACTTGTGTTTCAGGATTAAAATCAATGCCTTCCAGTTTCTGGATTATAGATGTTGTGTCTTTTAAATATGCTTTTTGGGAAGTAACAAGTGGTTGTAAAAATACATCCACGTATTTACTAAGTGGTTCAGTCAGAGAACCAATGCTGGAAACAATTGGTCTCATTGGGGGATCTGTGGTGCTCTTGTGGACTTTGGGCAGTCCATACAACGCTGGCATGGTGGGATTAGTGTTGTTTAAATAATGATATTCCTCTTCACAGATAACATCATCATCCTTTGCTTGAATCAAAAGGGTCTGTATAGATTTCTTTAAATCAGTCCATTCGCTCAGATTAGACGATTTATAATGTTGTTTATTAACAAGTAATGAGAGCATTCTATTGTTGTAGTCAGCAGTGTCCATTACAACAATGCCCCCGCCTTTATCGGCTGGCTTGATGGTCAAGTTGGTATTATTTTCTAATGATTGGAGGGCAGTTTTCTCTTCTCTAGTAAGATTGTATTTTGGCCATTGTTTTTGTTGCAGAAGATCATCTACACTTTTGTCAACACTTCGTTCGAAGGCCTCGATATCTTTTGATACCATGCTAATATTAGGAGTCCAGGTTGATTTATTTTTTAGGCCAGATTTATTGGCGCTGACTTGTCTATCTTTCCCCTCAAAAAAGATAGCCAGGCGAATCTTCCTAAAGAAGCTCTGTAGATCTCTTTCTAGAGAGTATCTATCAACTGTCGCGGAGATCGCGAAACCTAAACCCTTCTCTAGCAGGGTAATTTCACTGTTTGTTAATGTGTGTTGTGATAGATTGATAATGGGGGCTTTTTTGGAGTTTGCTAGTCCCAGTTTTTCTGGCTCCTCGTGTGAGGACGTCGAAGGAATTGGGGGGTTTGGTTGAAGTTGCCACGGCCCCTTCCTTTCCCTCGTGGTTGATTGAAATTCTGTTGGCGTGATTCTAAAAAAGAGAGCCCTTCTTTGCTAGGACCTGCATGACATTCTTTTGAGGTTCTTCCCTCATCTTGGCAGTCAGCTTCAGAGTCTGAGCTGGTATAAGATGTGTCGAAAAATCGAACTCTCTTACTGCTATTATTACGTTGCTGATTGCGTGGTTGGTTCTGCCAATTTCTACGAGGGTGATACGTATCTCTCGGTCTGTCATAGAAATCTTGTTGGAGATAGGGATATACGTATTCTTGTTTGTAATTCTGTATATCTTTACGTAGTTTGTTCGTTTTTTTATTAGTTAAATAATCGCTATAGCTGGACACATCTTTTTGTATCTCTTCTAATTTTTGTTTGGCATCTGTAAGTGCCGTGTCCTCCATAAATTTCGCCTCCATTTCATCGATATCTTTACGTTCGATGACCAGAATTTCAAATGCTGTCTCAATTATGAGAAGCATCCAGTCGCGGCTACAGCGATTAGCAACAAGTGTCCAATTCTCAATAAATTTTCTGTTATCTATGAACACCCCTGGTTCATTGACCACTTGGAGCCCTTTTGGTATAATTCCTTGTTTACAGTACTGTACTAAAAAATCGGCATGTAGTTCAGCACGTACTACCTTTTTTTTGAGGTTCCACAGCACTCGCCATTGTTCCTCATCAGTCTTATCTATGCGTGTGCTTGATATATTCTTAGAAGAAGTACCATTTATAATCTTATTGAATTGGTCTTCAGAATAAGATAATGTTTTAATGCCTTCCATTTTCAATTTGGGAGGGAGCTCTTATCTTTAATAAATGGATAACTACTAAGTCAGAACGCCCCCTCGGCTAACAAGCCGGGTAAGTATCAGAAAAGGTATAGGGGGCCCCCTAAGGTGTGATCTGGGACCAAGGGGAGTAAGGAGAAAAAGTGACAGTGTCCCGAGAAGACAGAATGTCAGTGGAGAAGAAATACCTTTGAGTTCAGGTTCTTCCTCTGCGAGTTCTATTACTGGACACAACCACTAAGTATCACAACCAATGCTTTAGTCGGGTACATATTAAGAACACCATACAGTAACGCTGATATCTATAGTGAAAATGAATTAAAAAGTTTTTGTGACAGGAAAAAGAATACAAAAGTTTTATTTAAAAAGGTAAACACAAATTTATTGCACATGTTCAGGAGACTGAAGACACAAACTATAAACAGATTAAAAATACATTGTAATATACCAAAATTCCATACAATATTAAAAATGTTCTTGAGAACACGGGTCGACGCAGCGTTTCGGTTTAAAAAACCTTCCTCAGGACAGTGTCTACAAGGAAACATAGTGTTACTAAAACATAATACAAAGCGTGTACATCCAAAACATGTGTCTAGCTGTCACATACTTAACAAAACTAATTTATTTTCTTTTTACAACGTTAGGGCAGTGTTCCAGCATTGGACAATTACAAAGGTCTGACATTTAATTGGCATGCTAAACATATAGTACTTGTGGTTGTACCAATGAACTCGTGGAGTTGAAAGTTTGATCATGTCTCTACAGGGCCTTAAAGTAGAGGGACTAGATCACTTATTAAAGGTGAGTTTTTACATTACCCAACCAATGATGTGGAGGTATCTTACCTCGGGATATTCGTTGTGGTATGCCTCCCAATTTATGATTTTGAGGGCTGGTATCTGATAGACAGTGATATTTGTGTCCTGTTTTTGGTCCACATCCACAAGTGCTGTGGTCCCACTTGTTCGGGAGATAATTTAATATGCCTTAATCTATAGAAGCAAGATTGAGAATAATGTATAGTTTGAATTTGAGCTATAGATTGTTCTATAAGTGAACAAGAAGGCATAAATTGAATTCCTACCGTAAATCTAAGGCCAAATAATTTCTCGCTGTATCGGAGGGGCCACCAGTTAGGATAAGTGCATCAATGAATTCGCATGCACTGAAAAGAAAATAAACGGGTGGTTCCAGTAAATATTGCAAGGTCTTATTAAGTCTACCAAAGATTTACCCATTGGAGGATGAAACTTACCAATAGTGTTGCTTTACTAGTTTCTGTAGCCGCGTGCTGAATAAGCTTCAACGGCCCGCTTTTGGTCGTTTCAATTGCAAAAGCATCTGGAAGTCAATGGAGACCAGTTCTATGTTCGATTACTTTGATAAAAATCTACATCCGATATTTACAAATGAATTCACCTATTCCGTATTATTTAATAAACTCCGCTGTTTATAGTTAATTTACAAACTTCACTGTCTTAATTTCATGTCGCGGCTTCACTCGAGATTGCATTATTTGTGCCTCAACGTTTCTCGTTATCTACAACTGCCTATATACTTTTCATTGGCTGACCTAGTGTTTTAGCAATGGTAAACATCGCATTCACGAGTGGCTTATGCTATTTCCTTTAATTCTAAATATTTACATTATCTAAACCAGAGACATCCCATCTCTATCTATTCTTGACCGGGCACTCGCCAATTGCTTGCCATACGGTGATTATGGGGCCGGAGTCGGACTTTAGATATTTTCGTACGACCCGTTTTTTACCAAAGATTTACTAAACCGGGTCTGTGGATATACCAAGATATATATCCCTTTGTTTAAACATATCCCAGGAAAAGACATGGCGCATACACTTACAATACAAATTCGTAGTCGCCAGTAGTTCTGGTTAATACAGTCTGATTACCTATAATACTGGCGCAGCGCGAGTTATGCTCTACACATGAAATTCACTTAGCTAATTTCTGACTGGCAGGTTATCTAATTTTTGTCCGGGTCTAGTCTAAAATTCCTACTCTTTTACTTACTTGGATAGAGACTGCTGGCCTCCCTGCTCCTCCGTATACAGCGTCTGGGGGTTCCGTATTTCTGCGACCATGCGATTAAATTTCTAGTCAGTATAATAGTCCTTGTTATCAATCACTAGAGAGACTTCATGAGCGAAATAGACACTAGCATAATTGTGTTAGTTACACACTCCTCTTCCTTTCGTAACATCCTTCGATATTATTTGCCTGATCACGCAGTAATTAAACGCCCTACAGACAGGCTCAAAAAAGGGACTATAAAAAATTTTTTTTTTTTTTTTTTTTTGATAAATTTAAAATCGGCGAATTTTATAATTATATTAATAATAGAACGGCATTTATCAACGTTGATAAATTAAATTACGCCGTATAATCTTCCGTATTATCGAACTAAGTGATCTGGGATCGCGGTATAAAACAGGTTAACAAAAAAACAATAAAGCTTGCTACATCGATCATTACATGAAGCTATAGCGATCATGTGACGAAACCTTAACCAATAGACCGGTCTCTATCATTGACCAATAGAAAGCCGGCTGCTATTTAAGGCTCTAAAAACATGGCAGCCTTGTCTTTCACTGGAAATACGGAACCCCCAGACGCTGTATACGGAGGAGCAGGGAGGCCAGCAGTCTCTATCCAAGTAAGTAAAAGAGTAGGAATTTTAGACTAGACCCGGACAAAAATTAGATAACCTGCCAGTCAGAAATTAGCTAAGTGAATTTCATGTGTAGAGCATAACTCGCGCTGCGCCAGTATTATAGGTAATCAGACTGTATTAACCAGAACTACTGGCGACTACGAATTTGTATTGTAAGTGTATGCGCCATGTCTTTTCCTGGGATATGTTTAAACAAAGGGATATATATCTTGGTATATCCACAGACCCGGTTTAGTAAATCTTTGGTAAAAAACGGGTCGTACGAAAATATCTAAAGTCCGACTCCGGCCCCATAATCACCGTATGGCAAGCAATTGGCGAGTGCCCGGTCAAGAATAGATAGAGATGGGATGTCTCTGGTTTAGATAATGTAAATATTTAGAATTAAAGGAAATAGCATAAGCCACTCGTGAATGCGATGTTTACCATTGCTAAAACACTAGGTCAGCCAATGAAAAGTATATAGGCAGTTGTAGATAACGAGAAACGTTGAGGCACAAATAATGCAATCTCGAGTGAAGCCGCGACATGAAATTAAGACAGTGAAGTTTGTAAATTAACTATAAACAGCGGAGTTTATTAAATAATACGGAATAGGTGAATTCATTTGTAAATATCGGATGTAGATTTTTATCAAAGTAATCGAACATAGAACTGGTCTCCATTGACTTCCAGATGCTTTTGCAATTGAAACGACCAAAAGCGGGCCGTTGAAGCTTATTCAGCACGCGGCTACAGAAACTAGTAAAGCAACACTATTGGTAAGTTTCATCCTCCAATGGGTAAATCTTTGGTAGACTTAATAAGACCTTGCAATATTTACTGGAACCACCCGTTTATTTTCTTTTCAGTGCATGCGAATTCATTGATGCACTTATCCTAACTGGTGGCCCCTCCGATACAGCGAGAAATTATTTGGCCTTAGATTTACGGTAGGAATTCAATTTATGCCTTCTTGTTCACTTATAGAACAATCTATAGCTCAAATTCAAACTATACATTATTCTCAATCTTGCTTCTATAGATTAAGGCATATTAAATTATCTCCCGAACAAGTGGGACCACAGCACTTGTGGATGTGGACCAAAAACAGGACACAAATATCACTGTCTATCAGATACCAGCCCTCAAAATCATAAATTGGGAGGCATACCACAACGAATATCCCGAGGTAAGATACCTCCACATCATTGGTTGGGTAATGTAAAAACTCACCTTTAATAAGTGATCTAGTCCCTCTACTTTAAGGCCCTGTAGAGACATGATCAAACTTTCAACTCCACGAGTTCATTGGTACAACCACAAGTACTATATGTTTAGCATGCCAATTAAATGTCAGACCTTTGTAATTGTCCAATGCTGGAACACTGCCCTAACGTTGTAAAAAGAAAATAAATTAGTTTTGTTAAGTATGTGACAGCTAGACACATGTTTTGGATGTACACGCTTTGTATTATGTTTTAGTAACACTATGTTTCCTTGTAGACACTGTCCTGAGGAAGGTTTTTTAAACCGAAACGCTGCGTCGACCCGTGTTCTCAAGAACATTTTTAATATTGTATGGAATTTTGGTATATTACAATGTATTTTTAATCTGTTTATAGTTTGTGTCTTCAGTCTCCTGAACATGTGCAATAAATTTGTGTTTACCTTTTTAAATAAAACTTTTGTATTCTTTTTCCTGTCACAAAAACTTTTTAATTCATTTTCACTATAGATATCAGCGTTACTGTATGGTGTTCTTAATATGTACCCGACTAAAGCATTGGTTGTGATACTTAGTGGTTGTGTCCAGTAATAGAACTCGCAGAGGAAGAACCTGAACTCAAAGGTATTTCTTCTCCACTGACATTCTGTCTTCTCGGGACACTGTCACTTTTTCTCCTTACTCCCCTTGGTCCCAGATCACACCTTAGGGGGCCCCCTATACCTTTTCTGATACTTACCCGGCTTGTTAGCCGAGGGGGCGTTCTGACTTAGTAGTTATCCATTTATTAAAGATAAGAGCTCCCTCCCAAATTGAAAATGGAAGGCATTAAAACATTATCTTATTCTGAAGACCAATTCAATAAGATTATAAATGGTACTTCTTCTAAGAATATATCAAGCACACGCATAGATAAGACTGATGAGGAACAATGGCGAGTGCTGTGGAACCTCAAAAAAAAGGTAGTACGTGCTGAACTACATGCCGATTTTTTAGTACAGTACTGTAAACAAGGAATTATACCAAAAGGGCTCCAAGTGGTCAATGAACCAGGGGTGTTCATAGATAACAGAAAATTTATTGAGAATTGGACACTTGTTGCTAATCGCTGTAGCCGCGACTGGATGCTTCTCATAATTGAGACAGCATTTGAAATTCTGGTCATCGAACGTAAAGATATCGATGAAATGGAGGCGAAATTTATGGAGGACACGGCACTTACAGATGCCAAACAAAAATTAGAAGAGATACAAAAAGATGTGTCCAGCTATAGCGATTATTTAACTAATAAAAAAACGAACAAACTACGTAAAGATATACAGAATTACAAACAAGAATACGTATATCCCTATCTCCAACAAGATTTCTATGACAGACCGAGAGATACGTATCACCCTCGTAGAAATTGGCAGAACCAACCACGCAATCAGCAACGTAATAATAGCAGTAAGAGAGTTCGATTTTTCGACACATCTTATACCAGCTCAGACTCTGAAGCTGACTGCCAAGATGAGGGAAGAACCTCAAAAGAATGTCATGCAGGTCCTAGCAAAGAAGGGCTCTCTTTTTTAGAATCACGCCAACAGAATTTCAATCAACCACGAGGGAAAGGAAGGGGCCGTGGCAACTTCAACCAAACCCCCCAATTCCTTCGACGTCCTCACACGAGGAGCCAGAAAAACTGGGACTAGCAAACTCCAAAAAAGCCCCCATTATCAATCTATCACAACACACATTAACAAACAGTGAAATTACCCTGCTAGAGAAGGGTTTAGGTTTCGCGATCTCCGCGACAGTTGATAGATACTCTCTAGAAAGAGATCTACAGAGCTTCTTTAGGAAGATTCGCCTGGCTATCTTTTTTGAGGGGAAAGATAGACAAGTCAGCGCCAATAAATCTGGCCTAAAAAATAAATCAACCTGGACTCCTAATATTAGCATGGTATCAAAAGATATCGAGGCCTTCGAACGAAGTGTTGACAAAAGTGTAGATGATCTTCTGCAACAAAAACAATGGCCAAAATACAATCTTACTAGAGAAGAGAAAACTGCCCTCCAATCATTAGAAAATAATACCAACTTGACCATCAAGCCAGCCGATAAAGGCGGGGGCATTGTTGTAATGGACACTGCTGACTACAACAATAGAATGCTCTCATTACTTGTTAATAAACAACATTATAAATCGTCTAATCTGAGCGAATGGACTGATTTAAAGAAATCTATACAGACCCTTTTGATTCAAGCAAAGGATGATGATGTTATCTGTGAAGAGGAATATCATTATTTAAACAACACTAATCCCACCATGCCAGCGTTGTATGGACTGCCCAAAGTCCACAAGAGCACCACAGATCCCCCAATGAGACCAATTGTTTCCAGCATTGGTTCTCTGACTGAACCACTTAGTAAATACGTGGATGTATTTTTACAACCACTTGTTACTTCCCAAAAAGCATATTTAAAAGACACAACATCTATAATCCAGAAACTGGAAGGCATTGATTTTAATCCTGAAACACAAGTCTTGGTAACACTCGATATCGAGGCGCTTTATACCAATATCCCTCAAGACGCCACGATTGAGATGATCAGATCATTGTTTAGTAGTGACGATAGAGACCCCAATGCACATGAAACCTTCATCATAGATTGTGTATCCATGGTGCTTAAAAACAACATTTTTATCTTTAATAAGGACCTGTATAAACAGACCAAGGGTACCAGCATGGGAGCCACCTGTGCTCCTAGCCTGGCATGCCTCTACGTCTCTAAATTTGAGGAACATCATATCTATAATGAACTTGCACCCTTTGCTGAAAACATCTCTGAATGGTCCCGTTACATCGATGATGTTTTTTTCATATGGACGGGGCCTTCAGAGCTGTTAGATGAATTTATCAACTGGCTCAATTTAGGTGACGTTAATCTTAAGTTTACCTCTCACACTAATAAACAACAGTGCGAATTCCTAGACATCATTATCAAACATGTGGAAGGACATATTAATGTAGAACTTTTCACCAAACCTACCGATAAAAATACTATGCTCCATTTCACTAGCAACCACCCTCCAAGCCAAATCAACAACATCCCTTTTGGTCAATTTCTTAGGTTAAAACGCAATTGCACCACAATTCAAGATTTTAATAAACATGCCGATCTTTTGCAACAAAAATTTATTGAAAGAGGATACCCTAAACGTATGATAAGACATGCATACAAAAGGGCCAAATATTATAATCGTGATAGCCTGCTTAATGGAAAACAAAACTCAACTACTGACCCCCAACCACTTGTATTTGTCACTAACTATAATTCTGTGAGCAACAAGTTAAAAAACATTATCAATAGAAACTGGCACCTCATTAACAATAAACAACAAATGAACTACCCAAAACCAATGTTCTCTTACCGCAGAAACCGAACCATCCGGAATAGTATAGTGCATACGTATAGAGATAGTAACACCTGTACCCAACCCAGTATAAATAAAGCACCATTACCGACTGGCACATTTGCCTGCTCAGGATGCACCAACTGTAAAGACATTATTAAAGGTAACCCCATCAATATCAAGAGCAATTCGGTCAAAATTAAAAGCTTCATGAATTGCCGTTCAAAAAATATTATTTACATGATCCGTTGCCCGTGTGACCTCATATATATTGGGGAAACATCACGTGAAGCTCGCATCAGGATAAACGAGCACAAATCAGCGATAAGGAACAAAAAGAAGGGTGCCCCACTCACGGACCACTGGCACACATTGGGCCATACCATCAATGATTTCCAATGGTGTTGCTTAGAGGCTGTGACCCTTAATAACAGAGGAGGTGATATGAATCAGAAACGTAAAAAACGTGAGCAATATTATATGTCGAGGTTCAACAGTGTGAGATCGGGCCTAAACAGTCGTGAAGACTGGGAACGGATCATTCATTAATTGAACTTAATAGACATCCCTCTCTATCCAATAACACTGTGATTCCTATGGGGTTGATAAAGAGCCATAGAACGATTACATCACTCTTTGTATGGCAGTTATCTGTATATATTTCCATCATATAGCTAAACACCAACAAGGAACCTGCGACCATGCGATTAAATTTCTAGTCAGTATAATAGTCCTTGTTATCAATCACTAGAGAGACTTCATGAGCGAAATAGACACTAGCATAATTGTGTTAGTTACACACTCCTCTTCCTTTCGTAACATCCTTCGATATTATTTGCCTGATCACGCAGTAATTAAACGCCCTACAGACAGGCTCAAAAAAGGGACTATAAAAAATTTTTTTTTTTTTTTTTTTTGATAAATTTAAAATCGGCGAATTTTATAATTATATTAATAATAGAACGGCATTTATCAACGTTGATAAATTAAATTACGCCGTATAATCTTCCGTATTATCGAACTAAGTGATCTGGGATCGCGGTATAAAACAGGTTAACAAAAAAACAATAAAGCTTGCTACATCGATCATTACATGAAGCTATAGCGATCATGTGACGAAACCTTAACCAATAGACCGGTCTCTATCATTGACCAATAGAAAGCCGGCTGCTATTTAAGGCTCTAAAAACATGGCAGCCTTGTCTTTCACTGGAAATACGGAACCCCCAGACGCTGTATACGGAGGAGCAGGGAGGCCAGCAGTCTCTATCCAAGTAAGTAAAAGAGTAGGAATTTTAGACTAGACCCGGACAAAAATTAGATAACCTGCCAGTCAGAAATTAGCTAAGTGAATTTCATGTGTAGAGCATAACTCGCGCTGCGCCAGTATTATAGGTAATCAGACTGTATTAACCAGAACTACTGGCGACTACGAATTTGTATTGTAAGTGTATGCGCCATGTCTTTTCCTGGGATATGTTTAAACAAAGGGATATATATCTTGGTATATCCACAGACCCGGTTTAGTAAATCTTTGGTAAAAAACGGGTCGTACGAAAATATCTAAAGTCCGACTCCGGCCCCATAATCACCGTATGGCAAGCAATTGGCGAGTGCCCGGTCAAGAATAGATAGAGATGGGATGTCTCTGGTTTAGATAATGTAAATATTTAGAATTAAAGGAAATAGCATA
Source organism: Lissotriton helveticus (assembly GCF_964261635.1). Taxonomy (NCBI): domain Eukaryota; kingdom Metazoa; phylum Chordata; class Amphibia; order Caudata; family Salamandridae; genus Lissotriton; species Lissotriton helveticus. Next base: position 1,350,360,972 of record NC_136059.1, on the reverse strand, counting down.
AGCCACTCGTGAATGCGATGTTTACCATTGCTAAAACACTAGGTCAGCCAATGAAAAGTATATAGGCAGTTGTAGATAACGAGAAACGTTGAGGCACAAATAATGCAATCTCGAGTGAAGCCGCGACATGAAATTAAGACAGTGAAGTTTGTAAATTAACTATAAACAGCGGAGTTTATTAAATAATACGGAATAGGTGAATTCATTTGTAAATATCGGATGTAGATTTTTATCAAAGTAATCGAACATAGAACTGGTCTCCATTGACTTCCAGATGCTTTTGCAATTGAAACGACCAAAAGCGGGCCGTTGAAGCTTATTCAGCACGCGGCTACAGAAACTAGTAAAGCAACACTATTGGTAAGTTTCATCCTCCAATGGGTAAATCTTTGGTAGACTTAATAAGACCTTGCAATATTTACTGGAACCACCCGTTTATTTTCTTTTCAGTGCATGCGAATTCATTGATGCACTTATCCTAACTGGTGGCCCCTCCGATACAGCGAGAAATTATTTGGCCTTAGATTTACGGTAGGAATTCAATTTATGCCTTCTTGTTCACTTATAGAACAATCTATAGCTCAAATTCAAACTATACATTATTCTCAATCTTGCTTCTATAGATTAAGGCATATTAAATTATCTCCCGAACAAGTGGGACCACAGCACTTGTGGATGTGGACCAAAAACAGGACACAAATATCACTGTCTATCAGATACCAGCCCTCAAAATCATAAATTGGGAGGCATACCACAACGAATATCCCGAGGTAAGATACCTCCACATCATTGGTTGGGTAATGTAAAAACTCACCTTTAATAAGTGATCTAGTCCCTCTACTTTAAGGCCCTGTAGAGACATGATCAAACTTTCAACTCCACGAGTTCATTGGTACAACCACAAGTACTATATGTTTAGCATGCCAATTAAATGTCAGACCTTTGTAATTGTCCAATGCTGGAACACTGCCCTAACGTTGTAAAAAGAAAATAAATTAGTTTTGTTAAGTATGTGACAGCTAGACACATGTTTTGGATGTACACGCTTTGTATTATGTTTTAGTAACACTATGTTTCCTTGTAGACACTGTCCTGAGGAAGGTTTTTTAAACCGAAACGCTGCGTCGACCCGTGTTCTCAAGAACATTTTTAATATTGTATGGAATTTTGGTATATTACAATGTATTTTTAATCTGTTTATAGTTTGTGTCTTCAGTCTCCTGAACATGTGCAATAAATTTGTGTTTACCTTTTTAAATAAAACTTTTGTATTCTTTTTCCTGTCACAAAAACTTTTTAATTCATTTTCACTATAGATATCAGCGTTACTGTATGGTGTTCTTAATATGTACCCGACTAAAGCATTGGTTGTGATACTTAGTGGTTGTGTCCAGTAATAGAACTCGCAGAGGAAGAACCTGAACTCAAAGGTATTTCTTCTCCACTGACATTCTGTCTTCTCGGGACACTGTCACTTTTTCTCCTTACTCCCCTTGGTCCCAGATCACACCTTAGGGGGCCCCCTATACCTTTTCTTAAATTGGAAAGATACACTAAGGGAAAGAATAGATGCTTATCGTTGCTCTCCTCACTCAACCACTGGAAAATCTCCTTTTGAGTTATTCAGAGGTAGAGTTCCAAACACAATGTGGTGTCCGGGTTGGATGAATTTGAAGAAGGGGTTTGTAGACAATCATATTGGTGCTTGGAGAGAAAGAGAATTGGAAAAACAGGCTTGCAGGAAAGCACATTTTGACAAAGTTAAGTGTGTTAAATTTCAGGAGATAAAAGTAGGTGACCTTATAAGAATAAAGGCACCTGTAGGGAGAAGGCCTTGGTCAAAATATACTAATGTTAGGCCTGTCATTAAAGTTTTTGGGAATGCTATCAAAACACAAGATGGGAGGATTTGGAATAAGAGTCGTGTGGTAGTTGTTAAATCAAAAAACATTACTCAGTCTGACTCTGATATCAAATCTAATCTCTTTGGTATAAGAAATCCTTCTCGCCCAAGTGTTGACTCTTCTCTCAACACTCGTGTGAGGAGTCAAAGGTTACGCAGTGCTCCAATGTACATGAAAGATTATGTGTAAATGATGTTCGATTATTCTTCTGATTAACTAACTTTTTTATCTCTCTTTTAGGTTCATTATTTATGTTATTGCTTATTGTAAAGAAGGGAGATGTGTTATGTTGTCTTGCATCTCTCTCATGAGGTGCTTACATCACTTGTTTAGAATAGGAATGCTCGTAATGTTCTGAGTGTAAGAATGTACTGAATATTCCAGGTCAGTTGGGACCTGAAGCTGGTTGTGGATGAGGCGATTAAACTGGACTACTTACTTACATTGGCTACATCATTTAATTCATACAAAATACACTACATACTGCACCTGTGCAAACTACGCCTATGATCACCATATTTATTCTACATCTGCCCTGTATCTTAACAATTACTACAGTGATAACATTTGCTGTTCTCACAATCTGTTAAAATATTTTGTTTAAACGTGCTAAGAACTACAACAAAAGGTTGTACTCCCTTTGTAGTGTTTAACTAACCCTATACATGAAGTGCATGAAAGTGAAAAAACGTTTTATATATATATATATATATATATATATATATATATATATTAGAAACTACATGAGTTATTTTCTCTGAGTTACTCATTTGCTGGACCGCTAGAATAAGTACCATACTGATTTCCCCTTATTCTCTAACTGTTCTATGAAAGAATGAACTGTTCTCATGTAATCCAAATAATGTTAGTCACAATTGATTAACTGTATATATGATCTTCTCTTATATATTGATACTGCTGGTATAGTTTTATGCAAACAGTGACTTCAATGTTGCAGTATTTCTGTTCTTTTCTGATTTAAATCGCTATGTATTTTGTTTCCACTTATGATATATTTTTGTCAATAGCTGATATTTCTTGACATTTTGTCAAATGTAAATATATCAATACTCTCTCTCCCATATTCTTGACAACGGATAGGTATGAATTAGTCGGATGTGTGATTTTCTCCGGTACGCAATATCTATTGTGTCGCCGGAGCATTGCCGATACACGGCTAGATTGAATTTCACCTCTGGTTTATGATATGCCGCGAAAGGTCCTTAATTTATGGTGTTTGTATTTATATTGGGGATTTAGCCAGAAACGTGCCGATCCACGGCGAAATTGAATTCTTTTTTTTTGCGCATTAATTTGCATCTGGCAGTGGTTGTTAGTCCATATTGTTTGAAACATTTAGGAAATACATATGAATCTAATCATTTAAGCTTTGTTATTTACATTATGGCCGCCACGTTCCACCAAGCGTTGTAAAACAAACATCTTTGCATGTAAATTAAGTCCGCTCTCACTTGCAGTGAGGGCGTGTACTAAAATGAGCCACGCACAGCGCATCACTGACACTGAGGAAGGACTTTGTGTTTGAAACGCGTCTGTCACCTTTTCGCCTACTGTAAGCGTTAATAAAATCTTATCGCTATACCCGGAGTGCTTGAGTTTTCCTTGGATTTTAGGAGGACCACGGAGCTTCAATATATATATATATAAATATATATTTGTCAAGGTAAATATATGTGGTGTTGTATATAGTAACACTTTGCTTAGCTTTACAATATTGTAGTCCTCGATACTTTTTTTTTCAGAACAAAATGGGTAGTCCTCGATACTTTTGACACAATATTTTGTCCACAAAATATTTTTTTCTACAGTATTTTATCTAAATACCAGCCGAGGCGGCCACCAGGCTTGGACCAAGTGGACATAAGCAAACATCACACTTTATACAGTGCTGTGTTTTTTAATGAAAGAAAATAGAGTGGCCTTTAGCCTCTCCATAATGGGCCATCAGATTTTTTTTTCTCATTTATATCCCGGCTGAAAGTAGGTGTCAAAGTAGGGGTCTTTGGTGGATGGGAGGCTCCAAATAGCCCTCAAAGTCCCTTCCTCCATTTCTGATTAGTGATAACATTGTTGAAACGTGTACACTCTTAGGGAGTCAAAGCTGCCACTAGCACGTGTGCAACCATGTAATTGGTTGAATTTTTAAAATGAATACCTGAACATAATGATGAAGTATCTTATAATGTAGACGCATTTTTAAAGGCTGCCACACGGGCACAAAGCTTTGATGCACTGATGACATATGCTGCTGCAATTTGGTACTGTATGATATATTTCATCTTTTTAGCTGAGCATTTTGTGTACCGGTCATATTTTAATTTTAATTGTTATGATGTAACATGTTTTTATCTTTTTCTTTTTGTGAATATATTTTATGGCTGCCACAATGCTGCTAAATAAAGTTTTGAATTCAATTGAATAACTGAACATCTCCGCAATATTTGAATTACTAAATACGTACTGAGCTGCAAGGTTATAGGACAATTATAAGAAAATATGTTTCACATTCTGGGGAAAGATAATTTTTTCACATCAGCGATGTGTGTTTGAAGACCATTTCTATATCCTATGGTTGATTTACTTCAACAGTTCATCTGCAACTGGAGCGGAAAACATTTTCGTCTCTATCCTTAATTAATAGCAAAGTGGGCAGAGATATTTGTAGATCAAATGTGAAGGTAAAGAACACTCCTACTTAACTGTTAGATATTAAACAACCACCATGATAGAGGATAAGCTTACATTTCGTTGACCAGCTTAAGGCTTGCTTTGCGGGGGAATCTTTCTGGATCTTCCATATATCAACCTTTGAACGACACTGAGTACAATACATACTCAAAGGTTGGCCAATTACACACACACATGATTATTTGGAGCTCAGCAAAAGTGGTCCCAATACAATGATGCTAATGTTAATGGTATGCTTAAGGACAGGAATGGCAGAAAAGGCACACATTTTGATCCAGCACAGTAGAATACACAGCACCAACATTCTTAACTTGTGACAGAAACACTAGAGCATAAACAAGCAAAGGCCAACAAATGCCTGTAGCGAATGTGTAGCCATTTAAGAAAGACAGCAGTGGCTAAATGTCACTGCAGGCCACTTTCAAAATAACCATGAGACGAGCCACGGTTCACATTTCACACCTATGCCATTCTGAATTGTTGAACAGCCACAAGCAGTAAGTTAAGCAGGCACAGAACAGATGACTTGGAGGGTGGACCTGTGCTCTTCTTGGCCACCTGGCAGTTTACTCCAAGCTGAGAAAAAGCCCAACAACCAAGAGACGGTGGAGGCCAGGAAAAGTGTGAGGAAACAAAGAAGGCACAAGAAAGTGTTTGGCCCTTCAACGACTGTTTGGTTTTGGAATTGAGACAATGAGTGAATTAACAAATGTGGAATGTAGTCTGTAAGTGCATGTGTGTTCCACCACAACACACTCAAATCAAACATGTTGGTCATATAACAACCCAGTCACGGAGGTTTAGTAACAGCAACCAGTCACAGATGTGCACCCTTTTATGGCAATCCAGATAAATTGAAAGCCACTACTAATGCCATCTCATTCTGCTAATTCAAGCTGTGCTTGCAAATCATCCAAGTACTTAGTAAAGCAACAACTGTGCACTCAACTGCAAGATCAGTGAGGATAAGAATGAGTTATTGCATGAAAAGCCACATAGTCATGTTGGCCTGGATGTGTAGAGGTCAGAGAGCTGAGTGATTAGTTCTTGAAAAATATCACAATTATGGAGCTTACAAAAGCGTGTCAATCTGATAAGCACAATAGATACGTATCTCTGAATCTGGTAAATGGGTTAAAGAATGGCGGTAGGACTGCAGTGGCTCTAAATAAAAAAAGAGAACATAGGCAAAGCAGAAAATGAAAATATTCAATGGGGATGATTTTTACAGACAAGCAACATGCACAGCAGTTGCAGCAGGCAGTAAGATTGGTAAATTTATAATGATACAGTTAAATTACAACTCCCACGCTCGCATTAGAATGAAAATCGTATATTACTGAAATAAGTATATTTTGGTTTCATATCACAGAATCCATAAGCAAGCAGAAGACCGCCATCATATGGTCTGAAACAGCCAGATCCCAATAAGATTCTTTAATAAACGGGTCGATTCCGATGTCGTCGGAAGAGCTCCGAATTTAATTTGAGTTTGATGGATCCGATCTGGAGCCCTTGTTTCCGACCAACTCTTTCCCAGTTCCGAACGACCAAGTACGATAACTGGAAACTGTTAAGGCTGACCGAACTGGTTCCGAAAGGCATTTGGACAGGTCGAGCCTTTCCGGAGCCGATTCATACAGCTCTATGGACTTGCTTTCTGAACGAGCGAGTACGATGACCGATTTGGACAGCCTTTCTGATTCGGTTTGCCGCCCGGAATGAAACGGCTGCTGGAATCAGTCTTTGGGAGCCCGTAGCAGGTCCCCCTTCACCCAGGGCCCTCTGAATCGGGCCCTTGGGGGTGCTCATGGGTCCCCTCATTTCAACTATGCACAGTGTGGCAGGCATCATTGGGTGCCGACCACAGGGTGCAAGGTTTTCCCCAGCCTCCCCTTTCTTCAATGGGAGCCTGTGTTCACGTTCGGAACACAGGCTCCCATTGAAGGCAATGAGAGTCCGACCGAATCGAATCTGGATGCATACGAATGCATCATACTCATTCGGTCGGACTCCTGTGATCCAAGTCATACGGAAAGCATTCCGAAACTACAAAAGAGGATCTCCACAGCGGACCAAACAATTAGCACCTCAAACTTCAATAGTACCTTAAAATGTTCAATGTCATGTGCTGTTAGACCTCCAAGACCTGCTGTGGTTCGGTCTCACTGGGTTCCCAGATAGAAGCTTGAAAAGACGTAGAGGCAGCACCAATTATAAAGTAATTTGCAGAAGCAAAATGTTGTGAAAATATATTCTTCTTTTTATTAATATTTTTGTTATGGAAGTGCACAGGACAGCCAACGCGTTTCGCTCCCCACCTTGAAAGCTTCGTCAGGGCAGAGTCAAAAAGTATTGCACAATCAGTAATGTACTAGTCCTGGCCAGGCAGGCGGTATATGGCTCAGTCAAAATCCATTGGGTAGAGTAGGAAGCGGTCCCCTGTCTTCTACTGCTGATGGCGCCTGGCACAAAGGAGAAGTGGTCCAACAGGGACATTTTCACCTTTAAGTATTGGCTTCCGCCACATTTTCCTAGTCAGTAACCTAATTAAATCAGCCGTTTAAGACCGCAACTGTGTGGTCACAAACTATTTATACATCTCATTGCCAATAGCAAACAAGGAGAAACGCCACTTTTATGCCCCTTTCTAATTGCATTTTGGAACGTATCTGTGGACCCATTTCAGAGTTTGGGAAAGGCTTTACCAAACCACAAAATGGGTTTAGTAGATAGCAAAACGCCATTTTGCGGTCACAAACTTTGTGATTTTGCGAATCCCAGGATTTGCAACTGCAAGGTGGATTTGAACATGATACATCAACTTCACCTTATTTGCATAAAGTGACATTTGTGTCGAGATGCTGCGAGAGTGTGTGGATGTTGACATTTTTTTATTGCAGACCCAAATGAGGAGGAAGTACTGACCACTCCCATCCACAAAAGCAAAGCAGACTGTCCTCCAGTGGATATGTTTGGAAATTCGTAGCTGAAAAGCGCTGTGATGCCACACTAATTGCAGGTTGTACGATATGCAAGTGCCAGTTAAGAATAACGAAGGTTTCAGTGGGGGTGATACAATGGATGTGTGTGGATATGGAAATAACCTCTCAAATGAGGGTAAGCTTAATAGGACAATGCAAAAAGAACAAAACTAGAATTTTAAAAATCTATTTTCTTAGCACCTTTCAAAACGCAGATTTTGGAACATTTAATGTCTATTTTAGATTTAAAATGAATCACCTACTTCAAGTGGTAGCAGTGCATTAATTGAAGTCTCTCAAAATGTATTTATTTTGCTTTAGGGAACAGCAGTTTAGCAGTGTACCACAAGAGGGCACTGCTTGCTTAGGAAAAATGCTTTTAAACTGTGATATTTTATGTAACAAATTGACATTGCATTACTAGGCAGATGTGCTTGCTGCAGGTGTTTACATAGATCTAGGAAACACTGCAGTCAGTAACCTGGTAATTGGCAAACGTACATACATGGAAAAACTCAATAAAAAAGATGTACATCTGAGAAATGGCCATTTCTGTGCTAGAGGCAAGAGAAATGAGCCGTGAACATTCTAATATTTATGGAGGCTTTGCATGAAAATTTACACCCGAGCACATCAAATAGCAATTTATTTAGAGCAAATGTAATAGTAAATGCACTTTCACACATTTTTTACTAGGACGCAATATTAAATTCCCTGTTACTACTATAGTACACGCAACTGATATGAAAAAAACAAAATTTTTCTGCTTCTCGTATTGCATGGAACAATGACTTCGTAAAGGGAGCATCTATCCTCATGTTAACAAGCCCTCTTTAATGTGATTTCACCCTCTGGACACATTTAAACCCTTGCATTCCTGTTTTTGGTTACATGCTTTAAAAAAATACACCTGAAAAAATGCTACAACATTATCCATATATACAGATGTGCGCAGTGCCATATGCTATTTACTGCCAATGTTAAGGGAGGCACATACTCACCTTTCGTGAGTCATGACCCCTTTCTACACTCAATAATGGTAGTATATATATGTATATACATATTTTGGTGCCTTCATTACACAAAATTAAGTGGTATAAAAGTCCACATTTTATAGGGAACCATGAAATATGGAAAGTATACGGTTTCCTGTGAAATACGGCTTTCATCATCATAAATTACAGCCTCCAGACTACACTGTAGATCATTACCATTGCCAAGGCTACTAGGATTATGTGGCATGGTGGACCAAGTCATATCTCGAGGTTATGTGGCAAGAAAGGGCAATTTTGTATTCTTATTACCCGTTACCTACTTGAACGAATCTTCACAAAACGTTCCAAAAAAAAGTTCATCCATTTTGACACAGCAAGTTTCATACATATTTCTTAATCAGGGACAAGGAAATGGGCACAGGAGTAAAGAATGCAACTTTTCACATTTTAACACCGATAGAATTCTTTGCTCTCGAATACAGAAAAACAGCTGACTGAAATGACACCAAACTTTGCATGGAAGATGAACTTTTATCAAGGAAGTGCATTTGCTTAGTTTGGTGCAAGTCTGTTTAGTAGTTCATGGGAAATTTCTGTTAGAAAACTATTTTAAAGATCTCAAATTAATGGTGCGGGTGGGGTGGGGGGGCGGTCTCCCGCTCCCTCTCTATCCAGCGGGGCACGCGCCAGGGCTACCCCCTCTCCCCTTATCTTTTTGCGCTCGCCATGGAGCCGCTGGGTGTGTATAGATGCCCAACTTCGGGGGTTTAGATGGGCGCTGGGTCTTACAGATAAAATAGCACTGTATGCGGATGACGTCCTATTTTATCTTACTGATTTGGACAGGCCGGTCCACGGTTGATGCGCATTCTTCAGATTTTTGGCGCGACCTCTGGGCTATATATGAATCCTCGTAAATCTACGCTGTGGGTGCTTGGGGTGGTCTGGGGGTGGGAGAATGGGCATCAACCCTTCAATTGGCAACAGGAGGGATGAAGTATCTCGGGGTCTTTTTGTCCAATGTCCTGGCAGTATCCAGAGACCGCAATCTGATCCCAGTGTGGGATCATACTAGGGAGTCTCTGAAGGTGTGGTCCGCATGCCATTAACGATTTACGGTTGGTCAGCCATCTTTAAAATGATACAAAAGGGGATGATGGACGGAGCGTTTGAGCAAATCAAACACTCACCCCCAGTCAACTGATCTGGGTTTAATCCATCACCATTCTTTAGCCCACTCAGCCACCCCAGTTCAGACATGGCTATATGCAAATCAGTCTGACCCTGTGCCTCATGATGAAGGCTGATAGCCAGAAACCGGTCCTTGGATGCTTGATTCCGGTCTGGGAAAGACATGGCTTGGTAGTTCGGACTGGACTGTTCCCATGAGGCACAGGGTCAGAGCTGATTTGCATATAGCCAGTGTCTAACCCAGGGTGGTGGGGAGTGCAAAAAAACGATGGATTTAGGCCCAGATCTTTGTACTGGGGTGAATGTATGACATTGTTCTACATTCTGTCCATCAACTGTGTTTTTTGCAATTTTCACCCCGAGTGGGCTGGATATGCTCAGACGTGAGTCCCAGGCTCTCCACACCACTGGAGTCAAGCTATCCAGGCTGATGAAGGCTGATAGCCAGAAACCGGTCCTTGGATGCTTGAGTCCTGTCGGGGAAAGACATGGCTTGGTAGTTCGGACTGGACTGTTCCCATGAGGCACAGGGTCAGAGCTGATTTGCATATAGCCAGTGTCTAACCCAGGGTGGTGTGGAGTGCAAAAAAACGATGGATTTAGGCCCAGATCTTGTACTGGGGTGAATGTATGATATTGTTCTACATTCTGTCCATCAACTGTGTTTTTTGCAATTTTCACCCCGAGCGGGCTGAGTATGCTCAGACGTGAGTCCCAGGCTCTCCACACCACTGGAGTCAAGCTATCCAGGCTGATGAAGGCTGATAGCCAGAAACCGGTCCTTGGATGCTTGATTCCGGTCTGGGAAAGACATGGCTTGGTAGTTCGGACTGGACTTTTCCCATGAGGCACAGGGTCAGAGCTGATTTGCATATAGCCAGTGTCTAACCCAGGGTGGTGTGGAGTGCAAAAAAACGATGGATTTAGGCCCAGATCTTAGTACTGGGGTGAATGTATGACATTGTTCTACATTCTGTCCATCAACTGTGTTTTTTGCAATTTTCACCCCGAGTGGGCTGGGTATGCTCAGACGTGAGTCCCAGGCTCTCCACACCACTGGAGTCAAGCTATCCAGGCTGATGAAGGCTGATAGCCAGAAACCGGTCCTTGGATGCTTGATTCCGGTCTGGGAAAGACATGGCTTGGTAGTTCGGACTGGACTGTTCCCATGAGGCACAGGGTCAGAGCTGATTTGCATATAGCCAGTGTCTAACCCAGGGTGGTGTGGAGTGCAAAAAAACGATGGATTTAGGCCCAGATCTTAGTACTGGGGTGAATGTATGACATTGTTCTACATTCTGTCCATCAACTGTGTTTTTTGCAATTTTCACCCCGAGTGGGCTGGGTATGCTCAGACGTGAGTCCCAGGCTCTCCACACCACTGGAGTCAAGCTATCCAGGCTGATGAAGGCTGATAGCCAGAAACCGGTCCTTGGATGCTTGATTCCGGTCTGGGAAAGACATGGCTTGGCAGTTCGGACTGGATTGTTCCCATGAGGCACAGGGTCAGAGCTGATTTGCATATACCCAGTGTCTAACCCAGGGTGGTGTGGAGTGCAAAAAAACGATGGATTTAGGCCCAGATCTTTGTACTGGGGTGAATGTATGACATTGTTCTACATTCTGTCCATCAACTGTGTTTTTTGCAATTTTCACCCGAGTGGGCTGGGTATGCTCAGACGTGAGTCTAAGGCTCTCCACACCACTGGAGTCAAGCTATCCAGGCTGATGAAGGCTAATAGCCAGAAACTGGTCCTTGGATGCTTGATTCCGGTCTGGGAAAGACATGGCTTGGTAGTTCGGACTGGACTGTTCCCATGAGGCACAGGGTCAGAGCTGATTTGCATATAGCCAGTGTCTAACCCAGGGTGGTGTGGAGTGCAAAAAAACGATGGATTTAGGCCCAGATCTTTGTACTGGGGTGAATGTATGACATTGTTCTACATTCTGTCCATCAACTGTGTTTTTTGCAATTTTCACCCCGAGTGGGCTGGATATGCTCAGACGTGAGTCCCAGGCTCTCCACACCACTGGAGTCAAGCTATCCAGGCTGATGAAGGCTGATAGCCAGAAACCGGTCCTTGGATGCTTGAGTCCGGTCTGGGAAAGACATGGCTTGGTAGTTCTGACTGGACTGTTCCCATGAGGCACAGGGTCAGAGCTGATTTGCATATAGCCAGTGTCTAACCCAGGGTGGTGTGGAGTGCAAAAAAACGATGGATTTAGGCCCAGATCTTTGTACTGGGGTGAATGTATGACATTGTTCTACATTCTGTCCATCAACTTTGTTTTTTGCAATTTTCACCCCGAGCGGGCTGAGTATGCTCAGACGTGAGTCCCAGGCTCTCCACACCACTGGAGTCAAGCTATCCAGGCTGATGAAGGCTGATAGCCAGAAACCGGTCCTTGGATGCTTGATTCCGGTCTGGGAAAGACATGGCTTGGTAGTTCGGACTGGACTTTTCCCATGAGGCACAGGGTCAGAGCTGATTTGCATATAGCCAGTGTCTAACCCAGGGTGGTGTGGAGTGCAAAAAAACGATGGATTTAGGCCCAGATCTTAGTACTGGGGTGAATGTATGACATTGTTCTACATTCTGTCCATCAACTGTGTTTTTTGCAATTTTCACCCCGAGTGGGCTGGGTATGCTCAGACGTGAGTCCCAGGCTCTCCACACCACTGGAGTCAAGCTATCCAGGCTGATGAAGGCTGATAGCCAGAAACCGGTCCTTGGATGCTTGATTCCGGTCTGGGAAAGACATGGCTTGGTAGTTCGGACTGGACTGTTCCCATGAGGCACAGGGTCAGAGCTGATTTGCATATAGCCAGTGTCTAACCCAGGGTGGTGTGGAGTGCAAAAAAACGATGGATTTAGGCCCAGATCTTAGTACTGGGGTGAATGTATGACATTGTTCTACATTCTGTCCATCAACTGTGTTTTTTGCAATTTTCACCCCGAGTGGGCTGGGTATGCTCAGACGTGAGTCCCAGGCTCTCCACACCACTGGAGTCAAGCTATCCAGGCTGATGAAGGCTGATAGCCAGAAACCGGTCCTTGGATGCTTGATTCCGGTCTGGGAAAGACATGGCTTGGTAGTTCGGACTGGATTGTTCCCATGAGGCACAGGGTCAGAGCTGATTTGCATATAGCCAGTGTCTAACCCAGGGTGGTGTGGAGTGCAAAAAAACGATGGATTTAGGCCCAGATCTTAGTACTGGGGTGAATGTATGACATTGTTCTACATTCTGTCCATCAACTGTGTTTTTTGCAATTTTCACCCCGAGTGGGCTGGGTATGCTCAGACGTGAGTCCCAGGCTCTCCACACCACTGGAGTCAAGCTATCCAGGCTGATGAAGGCTGATAGCCAGAAACCGGTCCTTGGATGCTTGATTCCGGTCTAGGAAAGACATGGCTTGGCAGTTCGGACTGGATTGTTCCCATGAGGCACAGGGTCAGAGCTGATTTGCATATACCCAGTGTCTAACCCAGGGTGGTGTGGAGTGCAAAAAAACGATGGATTTAGGCCCAGATCTTTGTACTGGGGTGAATGTATGACATTGTTCTACATTCTGTCCATCAACTGTGTTTTTTGCAATTTTCACCCGAGTGGGCTGGGTATGCTCAGACGTGAGTCTCAGGCTCTCCACACCACTGGAGTCAAGCTATCCAGGCTGATGAAGGCTGATAGCCAGAAACCGGTCCTTGGATGCTTGATTCCGGTCTGGGAAAGACATGGCTTGGTAGTTCGGACTGGACTGTTCCCATGAGGCACAGGGTCAGAGCTGATTTGCATATAGCCAGTGTCTAACCCAGGGTGGTGTGGAGTGCAAAAAAACGATGGATTTAGGCCCAGATCTTTGTACTGGGGTGAATGTATGACATTGTTCTACATTCTGTCCATCAACTGTGTTTTTTGCAATTTTCACCCCGAGTGGGCTGGGTATGCTCAGACGTGAGTCCCAGGCTCTCCACACCACTGGAGTCAAGCTATCCAGGCTGATGAAGGCTGATAGCCAGAAACCGGTCCTTGGATGCTTGATTCCGGTCTGGGAAAGACATGGCTTGGTAGTTCGGACTGGACTGTTCCCATGAGGCACAGGGTCAGAGCTGATTTGCATATAGCCAGTGTCTAACCCAGGGTGGTGTGGAGTGCAAAAAAAACGATGGATTTAGGCCCAGATCTTAGTACTGGGGTGAATGTATGACATTGTTCTACATTCTGTCCATCAACTGTGTTTTTTGCAATTTTCACCCCGAGTGGGCTGGGTATGCTCAGACGTGAGTCCCAGGCTCTCCACACCACTGGAGTCAAGCTATCCAGGCTGATGAAGGCTGATAGCCAGAAACCAGTCCTTGGATGCTTGATTCCGGTCTGGGAAAGACATGGCTTGGTAGTTCGGACTGGACTGTTCCCATGAGGCACAGGGTCAGAGCTGATTTGCATATAGCCAGTGTCTAACCCAGGGTGGTGTGGAGTGCAAAAAACCGATGGATTTAGGCCCAGATCTTTGTACTGGGGTGAATGTATGACATTGTTCTACATTCTGTCCATCAACTGTGTTTTTTGCAATTTTCACCCCGAGCGGGCTGGGTATGCTCAGACGTGAGTCCCAGGCTCTCCACACCACTGGAGTCAAGCTATCCAGGCTGATGAGGGCTGATAGCCAGAAACCAGTCCTTGGATGCTTGATTCCGGTCTGGGAAAGACATGGCTTGGTAGTTCGGACTGGACTTTTCCCATGAGGCACAGGGTCAGAGCTGATTTGCATATAGCCAGTGTCTAACCCAGGGTGGTGTGGAGTGCAAAAAAACGATGGATTTAGGCCCAGATCTTAGTACTGGGGTGAATGTATGACATTGTTCTACATTCTGTCCATCAACTGTGTTTTTTGCAATTTTCACCCCGAGTAGGCTGGGTATGCTCAGACGTGAGTCCCAGGCTCTCCACACCACTGGAGTCAAGCTATCCAGGCTGATGAAGGCTGATAGCCAGAAACCGGTCCTTGGATGCTTGATTCCGGTCTGGGAAAGACATGGCTTGGTAGTTCGGACTGGACTGTTCCCATGAGGCACAGGGTCAGAGCTGATTTGCATATAGCCAGTGTCTAACCCAGGGTGGTGTGGAGTGCAAAAAAACGATGGATTTAGGCCCAGATCTTAGTACTGGGGTGATTGTATGACATTGTTCTACATTCTGTCCATCAACTGTGTTTTTTGCAATTTTCACCCCGAGTGGGCTGGGTATGCTCAGACGTGAGTCCCAGGCTCTCCACACCACTGGAGTCAAGCTATCCAGGCTGATGAAGGCTGATAGCCAGAAACCGGTCCTTGGATGCTTGATTCCGGTCTGGGAAAGACATGGCTTGGTAGTTCGGACTGGACTGTTCCCATGAGGCACAGGGTCAGAGCTGATTTGCATATAGCCAGTGTCTAACCCAGGGTGGTGTGGAGTGCAAAAAAACGATGGATTTAGGCCCAGATCTTTGTACTGGGGTGAATGTATGACATTGTTCTACATTCTGTCCATCAACTGTGTTTTTTGCAATTTTCACCCCGAGTGGGCTGGATATGCTCAGACGTGAGTCCCAGGCTCTCCACACCACTGGAGTCAAGCTATCCAGGCTGATAGCCAGAAACCGGTCCTTGGATGCTTGAGTCCGGTCTGGGAAAGACATGGCTTGGTAGTTCGGACTGGACTGTTCCCATGAGGCACAGGGTCAGAGCTGATTTGCATATAGCCAGTGTCTAACCCAGGGTGGTGTGGAGTGCAAAAAAACGATGGATTTAGGCCCAGATCTTAGTACTGGGGTGAATGTATGACATTGTTCTACATTCTGTCCATCAACTGTGTTTTTTGCAATTTTCACCCCGAGTGGGCTGGGTATGCTCAGACGTGAGTCCCAGGCTCTCCACACCACTGGAGTCAAGCTATCCAGGCTGATGAAGGCTGATAGCCAGAAACCGGTCCTTGGATGCTTGATTCCGGTCTGGGAAAGACATGGCTTGGTAGTTCGGACTGGACTGTTCCCATGAGGCACAGGGTCAGAGCTGATTTGCATATAGCCAGTGTCTAACCCAGGGTGGTGTGGAGTGCAAAAAAACGATGGATTTAGGCCCAGATCTTAGTACTGGGGTGAATGTATGACATTGTTCTACATTCTGTCCATCAACTGTGTTTTTTGCAATTTTCACCCCGAGTGGGCTGGGTATGCTCAGACGTGAGTCCCAGGCTCTCCACACCACTGGAGTCAAGCTTTCCAGGCTGATGAAGGCTGATAGCCAGAAACCGGTCCTTGGATGCTCGATTCCGGTCTGGGAAAGACATGGCTTGGTAGTTCGGACTGGATTGTTCCCATGAGGCACAGGGTCAGAGCTGATTTGCATATACCCAGTGTCTAACCCAGGGTGGTGTGGAGTGCAAAAAAACGATGGATTTAGGCCCAGATCTTAGTACTGGGGTGAATGTATGACATTGTTCTACATTCTGTCCATCAACTGTGTTTTTTGCAATTTTCACCCGAGTGGGCTGGGTATGCTCAGACGTGAGTCTCAGGCTCTCCACACCACTGGAGTCAAGCTATCCAGGCTGATGAAGGCTGATAGCCAGAAATCAGTCCTTGGATGCTTGATTCCGGTCTGGGAAAGACATGGCTTGGTAGTTCGGACTGGACTGTTCCCATGAGGCACAGGGTCAGAGCTGATTTGCATATAGCCAGTGTCTAACCCAGGGTGGTGTGGAGTGCAAAAAAACGATGGATTTAGGCCCAGATCTTTGTACTGGGGTGAATGTATGACATTGTTCTACATTCTGTCCATCAACTGTGTTTTTTGCAATTTTCACCCCGAGTGGGCTGGGTATGCTCAGACGTGAGTCCCAGGCTCTCCACACCACTGGAGTCAAGCTATCCAGGCTGATGAAGGCTGATAGCCGGAAACCGGCCCTTGGATGCTTGATTCCGGTCTGGGAAAGACATGGCTTGGTAGTTCGGACTGGATTGTTCCCATGAGGCACAGGGTCAGAGCTGATTTGCATATACCCAGTGTCTAACCCAGGGTGGTGTGGAGTGCAAAAAAACGATGGATTTAGGCCCAGATCTTTGTACTGGGGTGAATGTATGACATTGTTCTACATTCTGTCCATCAACTGTGTTTTTTGCAATTTTCACCCCGAGTGGGCTGGGTATGCTCAGACGTGAGTCCCAGGCTCTCCACACCACTGGAGTCAAGCTATCCAGGCTGATGAAGGCTGATAGCCAGAAACCGGTCCTTGGATGCTTGATTCCGGTCTGGGAAAGACATGGCTTGGTAGTTCGGACTGGACTGTTCCCATGAGGCACAGGGTCAGAGCTGATTTGCATATAGCCAGTGTCTAACCCAGGGTGGTGTGGAGTGCAAAAAAACGATGGATTTAGGCCCAGATCTTAGTACTGGGGTGAATGTATGACATTGTTCTACATTCTGTCCATCAACTGTGTTTTTTGCAATTTTCACCCCGAGTGGGCTGGGTATGCTCAGACGTGAGTCCCAGGCTCTCCACACCACTGGAGTCAAGCTTTCCAGGCTGATGAAGGCTGATAGCCAGAAACCGGTCCTTGGATGCTTGATTCCGGTCTGGGAAAGACATGGCTTGGTAGTTCGGACTGGATTGTTCCCATGAGGCACAGGGTCAGAGCTGATTTGCATATACCCAGTGTCTAACCCAGGGTGGTGTGGAGTGCAAAAAAACGATGGATTTAGGCCCAGATCTTTGTACTGGGGTGAATGTATGACATTGTTCTACATTCTGTCCATCACCTGTGTTTTTTGCAATTTTCACCCGAGTGGGCTGGGTATGCTCAGACGTGAGTCTCAGGCTCTCCACACCACTGGAGTCAAGCTATCCAGGCTGATGAAGGCTGATAGCCAGAAACCAGTCCTTGGATGCTTGATTCCGGTCTGGGAAAGACATGGCTTGGTAGTTCGGACTGGACTGTTCCCATGAGGCACAGGGTCAGAGCTGATTTGCATATAGCCAGTGTCTAACCCAGGGTGGTGTGGAGTGCAAAAAAACGATGGATTTAGGCCCAGATCTTAATACTGGGGTGAATGTATGACATTGTTCTACATTCTGTCCATCAACTGTGTTTTTTGCAATTTTCACCCCAAGTGGGCTGGGTATGCTCAGACGTGAGTCCCAGGCTCTCCACACCACTGGAGTCAAGCTATCCAGGCTGATGAAGGCTGATAGCCAGAAACCGGTCCTTGGATGCTTGATTCCGGTCTGGGAAAGACATGGCTTGGTAGTTCGGACTGGATTGTTCCCATGAGGCACAGGGTCAGAGCTGATTTGCATATACCCAGTGTCTAACCCAGGGTGGTGTGGAGTGCAAAAAAACGATGGATTTAGGCCCAGATCTTAGTACTGGGGTGAATGTATGACATTGTTCTACATTCTGTCCATCAACTGTGTTTTTTGCAATTTTCACCCGAGTGGGCTGGGTATGCTCAGACGTGAGTCTCAGGCTCTCCACACCACTGGAGTCAAGCTATCCAGGCTGATGAAGGCTGATAGCCAGAAATCAGTCCTTGGATGCTTGATTCCGGTCTGGGAAAGACATGGCTTGGTAGTTCGGACTGGACTGTTCCCATGAGGCACAGGGTCAGAGCTGATTTGCATATAGCCAGTGTCTAACCCAGGGTGGTGTGGAGTGCAAAAAAACGATGGATTTAGGCCCAGATCTTTGTACTGGGGTGAATGTATGACATTGTTCTACATTCTGTCCATCAACTGTGTTTTTTGCAATTTTCACCCCGAGTGGGCTGGGTATGCTCAGACGTGAGTCCCAGGCTCTCCACACCACTGGAGTCAAGCTATCCAGGCTGATGAAGGCTGATAGCCGGAAACCGGCCCTTGGATGCTTGATTCCGGTCTGGGAAAGACATGGCTTGGTAGTTCGGACTGGATTGTTCCCATGAGGCACAGGGTCAGAGCTGATTTGCATATACCCAGTGTCTAACCCAGGGTGGTGTGGAGTGCAAAAAAACGATGGATTTAGGCCCAGATCTTTGTACTGGGGTGAATGTATGACATTGTTCTACATTCTGTCCATCAACTGTGTTTTTTGCAATTTTCACCCCGAGTGGGCTGGGTATGCTCAGACGTGAGTCCCAGGCTCTCCACACCACTGGAGTCAAGCTATCCAGGCTGATGAAGGCTGATAGCCAGAAACCGGTCCTTGGATGCTTGATTCCGGTCTGGGAAAGACATGGCTTGGTAGTTCGGACTGGACTGTTCCCATGAGGCACAGGGTCAGAGCTGATTTGCATATAGCCAGTGTCTAACCCAGGGTGGTGTGGAGTGCAAAAAAACGATGGATTTAGGCCCAGATCTTAGTACTGGGGTGAATGTATGACATTGTTCTACATTCTGTCCATCAACTGTGTTTTTTGCAATTTTCACCCCGAGTGGGCTGGGTATGCTCAGACGTGAGTCCCAGGCTCTCCACACCACTGGAGTCAAGCTTTCCAGGCTGATGAAGGCTGATAGCCAGAAACCGGTCCTTGGATGCTTGATTCCGGTCTGGGAAAGACATGGCTTGGTAGTTCGGACTGGATTGTTCCCATGAGGCACAGGGTCAGAGCTGATTTGCATATACCCAGTGTCTAACCCAGGGTGGTGTGGAGTGCAAAAAAACGATGGATTTAGGCCCAGATCTTTGTACTGGGGTGAATGTATGACATTGTTCTACATTCTGTCCATCACCTGTGTTTTTTGCAATTTTCACCCGAGTGGGCTGGGTATGCTCAGACGTGAGTCTCAGGCTCTCCACACCACTGGAGTCAAGCTATCCAGGCTGATGAAGGCTGATAGCCAGAAACCAGTCCTTGGATGCTTGATTCCGGTCTGGGAAAGACATGGCTTGGTAGTTCGGACTGGACTGTTCCCATGAGGCACAGGGTCAGAGCTGATTTGCATATAGCCAGTGTCTAACCCAGGGTGGTGTGGAGTGCAAAAAAACGATGGATTTAGGCCCAGATCTTTGTACTGGGGTGAATGTATGACATTGTTCCACATTCTGTCCATCAACTGTGTTTTTTGCCATCTTTAAAATGATGGCGCTCCCCCGTCGCCTTTACCAACTGCAAAATCATCCCTACCAGATTTCACCCTCATGGTTCCGGCAGGTCAATTCAGCGTTGGGAGGGTCCTTGTGGGAAGGGGGCACGGTCAGAGTGGCCCTGCGAACCTGTTTCTTATCCACATACACCGGTGGTCTAGCACATTTGGATGTCCTCTCCTACTACCAGGCCGCACACTTGTTGGTAATAAATGAATGGTGGTACGGGGATAGGAAGGACCCAGCCTATGCGGTTGAGCGGCAGCTAATGGGCAATAAATCTTTACACACACTATTGTATTCCGTGCCGCTTCGGAAGATTCTGCCCCCGGCCACGCGGGTGGTGTTTTATGTTTGGAGGCAGGCACAGAAAAGGATGGGGTGGTGGAATGTCCTGATTTGGGAGACTCCTCAATGGGGTAACAGGCGCTTGCCACAGCTGGCAGCCTTGCAGGGCTTTTAGAGATGGGATTCCATAGGCATCTCGGTCCTGGGAGACGTGATGACTGACCTGACGCTTAAATCATTCCAAGATCTATGGGATGAATATGAGATGCCACAATCCCAGTTTTTCAGGTACTTGCCGTTCCGACACGCACTGGCACCTAGTCTGGAGGGCCTGGAGTCTCTCCCTGATTTCAGCCCAATTGAAGCTAAGGTCTTCATGGGGGAACTACCAGACCGCAAGATTTCTCGTATATACCAGACATTGATCATTCATTGTTCCGCAACTTTGCAGCGGCTTAAGATGGCATGGGAGGAGGATGTAGGGGAACTGGAGGAGGAGGACTGGGCGGAGGCATTAGCAAGTCCACGGGGGGTGGCAATAGCCACGCGCCTGCGCCTGATTTAATTCAAATATTTACACAGTGTATTTTACCAGAGTGAGCTTGTGGAGGGTGGGAATGATTGTATCCCCCGAGTGCCTTCGATGTGGCTCAGAGGAGGGCGCCTTTTTGCACACAGTCTGGAGTTGTCTCTCATTACACAGATTTTGGAGAGGGGTGTTCACCTGCCTGTCAGAAGTGCTGGGATGGGAGCTTCCCCGCACGCCGCGCTTGGCCCTGTTACATGTCATGAGGGTGGTGGGGGCAATAGATATAAGCGACACATCTTATTGCTTGGTCTCACGTTGGCAAAAAGGGACATTGCCAGGGCTTGGAAGGCGCCCCGGGCGCCGTTGCTTGCTGTATGGAGAAACGAGATAGATTTTTGCATGGGACTTGAACAGCTGGTCTTCACTGCCAGGGGGTGTCCCCGTAAACATTTTAAGATTTGGAAGAGATGGGCCGACTACCGGGGACTGGATTGAGATCCGCCGCTGGAAGGGGATATTCACTTGACGGATTGATGGGTGTGTGGAAGCCGGGCATTGCTGGGTGGTCGGTGGGCTTTATCTATGGTTTCAGAGAAGTACTACGTTTTCTATTGGGGCGTGGGCGCAATCTGGAGGTGGAGGGAGGGGTTTGTTCTAATGTGGTTCTTCAAGTATATAAAAGTCAACATCATTTGTAATTGTATAGTTGATGTGTGCAGCAGTCTCCGGGTTGCGGAGGTATGCAGTGTATGTGAACAGTGACAAATAAAGCTTGTTTAAAAAAAAAAAAGATCTCAAATTAATCCAAGCCGCCACTGAAATTAGAGATATCTAGATAGTTAGTCCAAGTGTGATCCATGAAATCCATTTGGAGGAGACAGCTTTTTCTCCCATCATCAGTTTTGGGTCTGTGGCCCTCAAAAATGTGTTCACTGTCCTGAATATGATTGGCTGGCCGTAAGAGAACATTTTTTCTTGCGGTCATCTTTACAGTATATTGGACAAGGTTGAATTATCCTGAACATTTTTTGGGGAAAATCCACATAAGGGGGAAACCTGAGCCCAAAAAGCCTAAGCGGTGGCAGCCCAAAAAGTTCTGCCCACACAACCCCAAAAAAATAATTCTGTCTCTGTTGCAGTGTCCTCAAATCCAGTGAGGGCTCTGTGGGACCTAACACGTACTGACCTCAACGCACAAAGTCTGCGGCCCTTAATAAATACAAAGGATGCATGTTATGGAAGGGAACCCAACCAAACATGGGTCCATGAGTTTTACCTTTTACGGTTTTGTCACCAAGGCCACAGGCTAAAAGCACTATTTTACGTGTACTGAGTCCACTGCCTTAATGACAAGACCAAAGACTATATGGGCCGATGTTAGGCTCCATTATATAGTCCATGGTCCTAGTACCAAGAATGCAGGGTATTTGCTGTGGACGTGAGCGGTCCAGGCTGCTCTGGGTCCATAGCTCTGAGGTCACAAACTATGGGTGCCATTTGGAGTGTGCCTAGTCCTTGGCCTCAGAAAATAGTCGGTTGAACAATAACATATTTTGGGGCAAAACACAATTTAAAAAAGCAACTTTACCTACATAACGTGACCCATTTACATGTGCCCTGGCACTACATTTAATCTGTTCGGGTTCATTTATATTAAACAGAACCTTTTTTCTAATGCACTGGGTTTATACTCTTTCTTGTAAGTCCAAGGGGTTCACCTAGCAATGTAGTTTGTAGATTCTCCCTATAGCCAGTGGACTATTTTACATATTAAAAGGCTTTCAGAGCTCAATATTGATTGAAACCCCAGGGCTCCTACTACAACATAATAAAGTAGCTATACCTCAGCAAATTGAGCTACCACCATCATTTGGTGAGGCGAAATTGACCTGGATCCAGAATGACACAATCTAGAGAAGGAGCCCTTCCTGGGCCATCCTTGGAGAGTTTGGAGAGGTGGAGAAGTAGTCTGAGTTGTGGGAGTTCTTCATCCATCCAGCAATGCACAAGAAGCTGGAGCGACCTATGACCCTGCCCGCAGGCAGGTCGCTCCCCATGCTGCTGCACGGCTCTGTTTGCATTGTTTTTGCCTAATCTTGTATTTTTCCCCTGTGCCTAACTTGCTTTCTTCTCTAGACTTGTTTTTATTTCCCTGTGCCTGTACTTACTTTCTTGCCCAGACTTGTTTTTATTCCCCTGTGCCTGTACTTGCTTTCTTGCCCAGACTTGCTTTTATTCCCCTGTGCCTGTACTTGCTTTCTTGCCCAGACTTGTTTTTATTCCCCTGTGCCTAACTTGATTTCTTGCCCAGACTTATTTTTATTCCTCTGTGCCTGTACTTGTTTTCGTGCCTAAACTTGTTTTTCCTTCCTGTGCCTAGTTCTCCCGCGGCCCACACCCGTTTTTCCAGTCGCTGCGTCCCTGCAGCCCCGCACACCTGCAATCCCATTTGCCGCCCCGCTCCCGCCTCCCAGCTGCTCCTCCCTCCCACATACCTTCATATGGAGGCCGCTACTCAGCGGGCGCGCCGCTGACGCACCTAAGGCAAGCCCGTCTGTGCCAGGACCGCGCCCAGCACCTGGGCCCCTGGACACCATGAACACCACGACGCCCGACACCACTACGATGCCAGAACCCTCCACGCACTCAACACCGGACGATCACACACCTGCTTCCTGGCCGCCCCGAAGCGCACCCACGGAGCTTTATCCTGCCGGAACTGTAGCTTCACAAGCATCCGCCCCACCATGCTGCCCACCAGGAAAGAACCCTCAGATGCATCCTTCTCAACACCCACTCCGTCCGAAAACATGCAGTTGAACTCTGGGACCTACTCGACTCAACCTCCCCAGACGTTGCCTTCCTGACGGAGACCAGGCTGAACCCCGCCTCGGCACCCGACATAGCCATAGCCGTCCCGGAAGGCTACAAGATCACCCACAAGGACCGTACCAACAGAGCGGGAGGAGGAATCACCATCGTCCACAGGAACACTCTCAGAGTCTCGACCAACACCGACGACACCCTCAGCACCGCCGAACACCTGCACTTCCAGATCCACACCGACCCCAACACCACCCTCAGAGGAACCCTCATCTACAGACCGCCCGGACCCTGACCACAGTTCATTGACTCCATCGCCGACTTCGTCAGCACACACGCCCTCGCCTCCATGGACTACATCCTCCTCGGGGACCTGAACTTCCACCTCGAGAACAATGACGACACCAACTTCACCACCCTGATCGACAACCTAGCCAACCTCGGACTCAGACAACTCGTCAGAACACCCACCCACTCCGCCGGTCACACGCTTGACCCCATCTTCTCTGCAAGCCCCCACGTCTCCTTCAACCATACCACCGAACTCCACTGGACCGACCACCGCTGCATCCACTTCACCTTCAAGAAACCCACCACGCACCACCGCACCCAACAGATGCCTCACCGCTGCTGGAGCAAAGTCACCGAAGACCAGCTAACCACCACCCTCGCCCAGAGCCCACCCGCCGACTATACCGACCACGACACCGCCGCCCGCAACCTCAGACAGTGGATCAACGACTACGCCAACACCCTCCCCGGATCAAGAAACCCTCCAACAATCATACCAACAAGAAAGCCAGCTGGTTCACTGAAGACCTCCGGGTCTCCAATTAAACCTGCCGAAAGCTGGAGAAAATCTGGCTCCGTGAACAAACACTGGACAGCCACGCCGCCCACAAGAATGCCACCCGCAGACACCATCACCTCATCAGATCTGCCAGAAGGGCCTCCTTCAAAGACCGCCTAAACAACAACGCGCACAACAGCAAAGAGCTCTTCAATATCGTGAAGGAACTCTTCAACTCCAGCTCCAACACCAACGAGGTCCCACCCTCGCAAGACCTGTGTGACTCGCTGGCCACCTTCTTCTACCGCAAGTTCACAGACATCCACGACAGTTTCAACGCCACGACCGCCCCGACAACCACTGAGACCTCCGCCTCCACGACCACCATCCGCACCAATCGCCTGCTCTACTGAACCAATATTAACGACGATGACACCATCAAGATCATGAACACCATCCACTCCGGATCTCCGTCAGATCCATGCCCACACCACATCTTCAACAAAGCCAGCACATCCATTGCACCCCATCTCCGGAAAGTCATCAACACCTCCTTCGAGACAGCAACCTTCGCGGAGAGCTGGAAGCACGCCGAGATCAACGCCTTACTCAAGAAACCCAAGGCGGACCCCAGGGACCTCAAGAACTTCCGGCCCATTTCCCTGCTCCCGTTCCCGGCAAAGGTCATCGAGAAGACCGTCAACACACTACGAACACGCCTCCACAACACTGGGATCAAAGAGAAGGCCCTGGACTGGACCACTTCCATCCTCTACGGCAGAACACAGAGCGTCCGCCTTCCCCCCATCTGCTCCGAAGCCACCGAGATCATCTGCGGCGTACCCCAGGGCTCATCCCTCAGCCCAATCTAGTGCGGAGTCTCATACATTGCTATTGAGACTTCTTTAGCACCGTGTATGGATATAGTTTGCCTTGATGTTTTGAGAGTGTAAAAAGTGGTATGATTGCTGTTATGAGTGGTTGTGTGTGAGGTGATCCAGGGGGGTGTTGTGAGAAATGTTTTCTTATTTATATATTTTACATTGATCATGGTTGAAAAGAAATATATGTACTAATGATTATATGTATTATAGGATTGTGTCCTTTGTCTAAATGTTTGATGAATTCATGTGTTTAAGAAAAAGAAAAGATAAAAACATTTTTGATACAAATACAATGATACATTTTTAATACAATTAAAAAGATATTTTGAGATAAACTTATTTGCTCAGTGGTGTACTTTTTGAAATGTACTTGTTAAAAATGTGAATATTGTCATTTGGTAAAAGTATGATGGTCTATGAGGGAAACACTGATACAGTCATCCCTCCGCCCAACCCTGTTTAACATCTACATGGCACCGCTC
This sequence comes from Lissotriton helveticus, assembly GCF_964261635.1. NCBI lineage: Eukaryota > Metazoa > Chordata > Amphibia > Caudata > Salamandridae > Lissotriton > Lissotriton helveticus. The sequence goes on along the minus strand of NC_136059.1, from coordinate 1,350,335,293 downwards.
GCCCACGTCACCCGTCGGCACGACCTCAACGACCTCTCCTATGCCTATGACACCCAGCTGATACTCTCCCTCACCAAGGACCCCCACACCACCAAAACCAACCTTCACGAAGGAATGAAGGCCGTTGCTGAATGGATGAGGAACAGCCGACTGAAGCTGAACTCGGACAAGACGGAGGTCCTCATCCTCGGATCCAACCCTTCGGCCTGGGATGACTCCTGGTGGTCGACCGCACTGGGAACCGTTCCAACACCCACCGACCATGCACGCAACCTAGGGGTCATCCTCGACTCCACCCTCTCCATGACTAAACAGGTCAACGCCGTCTCCTCCTTCTGCTTCAACACCCTCCGCATGCTCCGTAGGATCTACAAGTGGATCCCCACTGAAACGAGAAGAACAGTCACCCAGGCCCTTGTCAGCAGCAGGTTGGACTATGGAAATGCCCTCTACGCAGGAGCCTCGGCCAAACTCCTGAGACGGCTCCAACACATCCAGAACACCTCTGCAGTTTGCACGCCTGTTCCTCGACATTCCTCGCCGCAGCCACATCACACCCCACCTGAGAGACCTGCACTGCCACCCGGTCAACAAGAGGATAACCTTCAAGCTCCTCACCCAGGCACACAAGGCACTCCACAACACTGGACCAACGTACCTCAACTGACGACTCAGCTTCTACACCCCCACCCGCCAGCTCCGCTCCGCCGACCTCGCCCTCGCTACAGTCCCCCGCTTCCGAAGAGCGACCTCACGTGGCAGATTGTTCTCCCACCTTGCCGCCAAGACCTGGAACACCCTCCCCATCCACCTACGGCAGACCCAAGACCTGCTGACCATCAGAAAACTCCTCAAGACCTGGCTTTTCGAGCAGTAGCAGCATTCCCCACCCCAGCGCCCTGAGACCCTCACGGGTGAGTAGTGCGCTTTACAGATGATATGATATGATTGATTGATTGATTGAATGCAAGTTATCTGACTAACAGTTTAGCAGGGGGCTGATTGGTGACCACTCCTTTGGTATGTCAATCATGCACCAATACTTAAAGTCCAAGCATGAGAAGGAAAAACTGAAGTAGCAGTCAGTCAGTCAATATTCCTTTCTTTAGCTATATTTCACACAAAATGTGTTCTATGTTATATAAAGACTATATACACACAATAAGACCATGATTAAAAATAATATGATATAATATAATACTAAAATGCATGAAAAGTACAACAAAACCCTACAAAAAATTATAAAAAGAAAAAGTGCAAATGAGCTTCCCCAACCTCCCAAGGCCCTTTGACGATTGCCAATGTAATGACGATCGCATGCATGACTCGCTGTCGTCATTACATTGAAAACGAAACAGAACCTTAGTTTCAGTTTCAATGTTTCGGTGCTCGTAGGGTTATCACATCCCCCGAGCACGGAAACACTTGGGAGAGGTATCACTTGAAAGGGGAGAATCTTACCTTTCCAATGGTACACTTCCCTAGTGGATCCCTGCTTGGAGCTCGTCCCAGATGGGCGATCCCCAAGCAGGGATCCACCCACTAACCACCAGGGAGGAGTGAGTGGCCCCTTGGGCACGGGCCTTTGCTCTGCCCATTAAATTTTACCAGACAGCCTCTCTGCCCCTGGGGTGCAGATGGGGCAGTAGCCCCCAATCTGCCCCCCCGGGGGGGCGAAAGCACCCTATTAGCCAGAGATTTTTTTTATAAGCCATGGGTGGGGGCTGCCTAGAATGGGCATGCCAAAGCCCTCACCCTACCCCCCAAAGAAGGCATAAAACGTTTTGTCCACCCCAGGAGGCAGATGGGGGCAATAACCCCAGATCTATATATACGTAGAGGTGGGGGCTTCCCAGAAGGGGCAGACCGATGCCACCACCCAAAAAAAAAATGCTACAGTCTTTCTGTCCCCCTGGGAGGCAGAAGCGGCAATAGCCCCTTATCTGCCCCCGTGGGGGCACAAAGCCCACTAGGCACCAGGGATTTTTATTTTTCCAAAGTTTGGGGCCTAGGCTGCCTAGAATGGGCATGCCAATGCCCCCCCAAAAAATGCCACAGTCTTTCTGCCCTCCCAAGAGGCAGATGGGGCAGAAAGCCCACAAGGCACCAGGGATTTTATTTATGTACGTAAGGGTGGGGGCTGACCAGAATTATCATGCCAATGCCCCCCTCCCCAAAAAAATCCTACAGTCTTTCTGCCCTCCGGGAGCCAGATGGGGCAATAGCCCTTTTTCCGCCCCTCCAGAGGGCAGAAAGCCCCCTAGGCCTCAGGGTTTTCCCCCCTACGTTCGGGGTGGGGGCTGCCCAGAATGGGCATGCCAATGTCCCCAGCCCCCCCAAAAATGTGACAGTGTTTCTGCCCCTCCCGGGAAACAGATGGGGCAGTAGCCCCTGATCTGCCCCCGGGGTGGAAGAAAGCCTACTAGGCACCAGGGATTTGTTTTTTGTATATTTAGTAGTGGGGGCTGCCCATAATGGGCATGCCAATGCCCCCACCCCCCCAAAATTACTACAGTCTTTCTGCCCCCCTGTGGCCAGATGGGGCAAGAGCCCCTTATCTCCCCAGAAAGCCCACTAGGCACCAGGGGTAAAATAAAATTCAAAATTCAGGTGTGGGGGCTGCCCAGAATGGGTATGCCAATGCTTCTACCCCCCAAAAAAGATGCCACAGTCTTTATGCCCCCCACCCAGGACGCAGATGGGGGCAGTAGCCCCATATCTTCCCCGGGGGGGCAAAGAGCCCACGAGGCGCCAACGATTATGCTGACTATTCTATACATGGGGGTGGGGGCTGCCCAGAATCCCAATGTCCCCACCCACCCCCAAAAATTAGCCACTGTCTTTCTGCCCACCTTGGGAGCATATCGGGGCAATAGCCCCCGATTTCCCCCTCCCCAAGGTGGCAGAAAGCCCACTAGGCACAGACTTTTTTTCGGAATGTGCCTACTTGTGGATTTTGGGTCCTAGCGCAGCTAGCACCCAAGGAACCCTAGCAAACCTATATATTTTTGAAAACTAGACACCCAATGGAATCCACGATGTGGTGACTTGTGTGGCTCTCACTCGGTTCTCTTTCCCAGAATCCCTTGTAAACCTCAAACTTTGAAAAAAATAACACATTTTCCTCACATTTCTGTGATGGAAAGTTCTGGAATCTGTGCAGATCCACAAACTTCCACCCACCCGAATTCCCTGAAGTTTTCTGATAAAAATGATACCTCACTTGTGTGGGTAGGTATAGTGCCTGCGACAGGAAATGACCCAAACCGCAACGTGGACTCTCCACATTTTAACAGTGAAAACTGGCCCGTTTTGCAAATGCCTTGCTGTAGTTTTGAACCATAGCTCTGCCGGCACCCAGGGAAACCTAGCAAACCTATACATTTTTAAAAAGTAGACACCCAGGGGAATCCAGGATGGGGTGACTTATCTGGTTCTCTCCAGGTTCTGTTACCCAGAATCCCTTGCAAACCTCAAACTTTGTGAGAAAAAAACAAATTTTCCTCACATTTCTATGATGGAAAGTTCTGGAATCTGCATGGATCCACAAAATTCAACCCACCCCGCATTTCCAAAAGTCTTCTGATAAAAATGATACCTCACTCGCATGGGTGGGTCAAGTTCCCGCGACATGCAAAGGCCCAAAATGTATTGTGGAGACATCAAAATTACCTATCACAAAACAGCTTGCTTTTGCAAGGGTGGGGCACCTGTTTTTTTGGCCCCGGGCTCGCAGCCATCTAGGGAAACCTACCAAACCCACGCATTTCTGAAACCTTAACACCCTGGGGAGTCCAGGGAGGTATGGCGTGTCTGGATCCCCCAACGTTTCCCTATGCAGAATCCCCTGCAAACTTCAAATGTAGCTGAAAAAAAATCACTTTTTCCACACATTTTTGTGTGGGATCACTGTGCCAGCACAGATGTCCTACCATCTAGCCCTCCCCTTGATCTCCCAAGTAAAATGATACCTCACGTTGGGGATCCATGCAAGCCATACCTCGCTGGACTCCCCCGGGTTTCTAGTTTTTAGAAATGTGTGGGTTTGGTAGTTTTCCAAGATGGCCCCCGAGCTCAGGGCCAAACACCCAGGTGAACCCCCTTGCAAAACCAGGTTGTTTTGTGATAGGTCATTTTGATGTCTCCTCAATACGTTTTGGGCCCTTGCCTGTCATGGGTACTTGACCCACTCACACGAGTGAGGTACCATTTTTATCGGGAGACCTGGGGGAATGCTGGGTGGGTAGGACATTTGTGGATCCATGCGGATTGCAGAACTTTCCCACACAGAAATTTGAGAAAAATTAGATTTTTTCAGCTAAATTTGAGGTTTGCAGGGTATTTTGGGTAGGAAAACGTTGGGTAGCCCACACAAGCCATACCTCGCTGGACTCCCCTGGGTGTTTAGTTTTCAGAAATGTGTGGGTTTAGTAGGTTTCCCAAGATGGCTGCCGAGCCTGGGGCCAAAAACCCAGGTGACCCTCATTTGCAAAACCAGGTTGTTTTGTGATAGGTAATTTTGATGTCTCCTCAATATGTTTTGGGCCCTTGCCTCTTGCGGGTACTTGAACCACCCAAACAAGTGAGGTACCTTATTTATAGGGAGACCTGGAGGAACACTGGGTGGTAGGAAATGTGTGGAGCCACGCAGATTCCGAAACCTTCCACTATAGAAATGTGAGGAAAATGTGTTTTTATTTACAAAGTTTGAGGTTTGCAAGGGAGTCTGGGTAACAGAACCTGGTGAGAGCCAGACAAGTCACCGCATCCTGGATTTCCCTGGGTGTCTAGTTTTTAAAAATTTATAGGTTTGCTAGTTTTCCTTAGGTGCCGAGAGAGCTAGGGTTCAAAATTGACAGCTAGGAACTTTGCGAAAAAAAGGTCAGTTTTCTCTATGAAAATGAGGTGTGTCCACGTTGCGTTTTGGACCGTTTCCTGTCGCGGGCACTAGGCCTACCCACACAAGGGAGGTACCATTTTTCTCGGAAGACTTTGAGAAATGTGGGGTGGGTGGAATTTTGTGGATCCACGCAGATTCCAGAAATTTCCACCACAGAAATGTGATGAAAATTTGTTTGTTTTACAAAGTTTGAGGTTTGCGAGGGATTCTGGGTAACAGAACCTGGTGAGAGCCATTTTTATCGGGAGACTTAGGGTAACACAGAATTGTAGAGCAACTATTATTATCTATTGACTTTCAATGCATTTCGCCCTTCCAAATGAAAGACAATGTGGAAAAAAGAAGTCACTTTGAGAATGTCCTATAATTCTCATGCTAGTATGGGTACTCACAATTTTGTAAATGTGCAAACAGCTACTGTTTCTAAACTCAATATTTTGTTCCAATTTCAGAAATACATAGGTGTCTCATCCCGATTTTTCACTGTATATTTTTTCCCAAATAAATTGCTATATACCCGGTACATAATAAAAAACCATTGCAAGACCCTGCTCAGTTATTGGCTCTGGGTTCATCTGGTTCTTGGTGAACCTACAAGTCCTATATATCCCCACAACCAGAAACACCCAGTGGATGTAACAGTATATTTCGTTCAAACATCTGTCATAATTAGAAGAAGTTACAGTTGAAAACGTTGGCACAAATGTGTTTTATTGAACTCATTTTACATTTTTCCTATTTTCAACTGTTAGTTTCTATAAAGAAACCTTGAAGGATCTACACAGATGACCCCTTGCTGAATTCAGAATTTTGTCTACAATTCCAAAATGTATAGCTTCCAGGATCCATTATTGCTTTCATACCCATTTCTACCATTAACTGGAAGAAGGTTGAAAGCAAAAAGAATAGCAAAAATAGGCTATGTCCCAGTAAAATGCCAAAACTGTAAACAATTTTGGTTTTCTGTCAAATATCTGTCAGCCCCTTAAAGCTGGGAAAATGGTGAATTCATCCTCGCAAACCCTTTGATGATACCATTTGCAGGGAAAAAACAGAATCATTTGCAGCACTTTTTTTCCATTTTTCCCAAACGTTTCTGCTGTATTTTGGCTAATTTCTGGGTCCCCTCCAGGGGAAGCCTCAAACCCTGGGTACCTTTATAATGCATATGATGTTGGAGGAATAGGATGCAAATTTGGTGCAGATACCTTATGTGGTCAAAAAGTTACAGGGGCCTAAGTACAAACTACCCCAAATAGCCAAAAAAGGCTTAGCAGGGGGGAAGAGGCTTAGCAGCGAGGTAGTTATAAATAGGGATTATTATTGTTTTTTTTCCAGGAGACTGGTGGACTCAACTTGGCTATAACACTAAAAACATTAGTCAACAATGGTGCCCAAAGCTCTTGATTTTATAGCAAGACATTTATGGGGACCCCATCCGGGCCTGGGGCCACTGCATTACCCTAACCCATGCCTGACCTCTTCTAGGTCAAAAGCCATGTTACCTTTTGGCTCAGCCTTTGGGACACTAGATGGAGGTGCGCTCCCTCATCAAGTGCACCAAACATTTTTACAAAATGGACCACCCATGAACCCACTTCCACATGAAGGTCTGGTTTTAGATCACTTTCATCTTTAAGGAATGGCGCATTTATTACTCTCCAAAAATGCAAACTATTTTTCTAAACCATTACCTGTCGCAATTTCTCCCATGCGTTCTCCTTCAGGCCGCTTATTCTGGCCCGCCTTGCTTCTTTGTATTGGGAGCACAGATTCCTCACTAATTCCTTGTGTCTCAGGAGCATGCTCAGGGCTACATGTAGATTTTTTTTATATCTTTGAACAAGCAGAATCGAACTAGCGCATTGTTGATATTATGTTAGGAGGATCAGTCCAGGCCAAATTACTTTTAATTTCGCCAAGTATCTCATCAAAGGCTGTCATTACACCGATCGCATCTGGATTGGGATCTAAACAGATCATCACCCCCTTCAGCTTTTTAGCGAGAATCATTGGGACAAATTTCTCCTTGTTAATCTTATCCCATGTAACACAAAACCATTCTTTCCTGCTAATAATGGCTTTAATACATTAGCTACTGGGGACCTAAGCCTATCTCCCCAATTCATGTGTCATGAGATGGCTGCATGATCACTAAAACCTAGGAACTTCGGGGCATATTATCAAGGGATTTATCTCCGCTTTTTTGGCTGTAAAAGCCAAGAAAGCGGAGATTAAATTATCTCCCTATCAGCAACAGGGTACTAACACGCAAATTCGCATGTTAGCACCCTTTTTCACTACGCCTCCCCTTGCATCTCTAATGAGATGCAAAGGGGGCGTTCCAGAGAAAAATAATAGGAGAAATGTTGTTAAGCGACATTTCTCCTATTATCAAGGATTTCGCTAACCCTGTTAGTGATAAAAAAAGCAGCGCTAACCGCGGTTAGCACTGCTTTTTTTACACCTGGTATTTTCCTGACTTAGCCATGATATCCTATGGAAGGTGGATATCATGGCTAAGTTTGTGAGCCCCTATCATCAAGCTAACGTCAAACTTCGAGAGATTATCGTTGGTTTTCCAGCGATAATCTCTCATTTGGCAGTTAGCGCTAGGATTTTTATCACTTCTGAGATAAACCTTGCTAATAGCAAGTTATCTCTGCGATAATTTCCGGCGATGCTTAGCGTTAAAAAATTCGTTGCTAAGCATCGTTAGCGATAAATATCGCTAATCGTTGGTAATATGCCCCTTCGTTTCTAAGAGATTAATCTGCCCACAAAGGGCTTCAGAAACAACAATAAAATCAGTAGTTGATCTGTTAAACAAAGTGCCAAATGTTTTCCCTAATAGAACTGTATGAGGGTGAGCTTTATTAATTATCTCAAAATTCCTAGTTATTAACAGCCTATTGAGAGCACTACCATATTATTTGTGAATAAAATGTGGCATTAATACCCCCTCCCCATCAGTTAGCCCACACGCAGGTTTCTTTATCTTCTCACAACTGTGGGCATTAAAATCTCCTAAACGTAATATATTAAGACACTTATGGTGTGATATGTAAATGTTGGAAATCTCTTTCTCTAGTAATTTGACACCCAAAGCCATATTGCCACCAAAATTATTGTTATAATAATTAATTTGAATCGGTTGTATGATAGAGGTACGACTGGATAAAACATGCATGCCTCTACCACGCAGCCCAAACCACAAATGCGTCTTAACCACGCATTCCTTTACCATGCATGCCTTTACCACGTAATTTTGTGATAATGGCACAATGGTAAAGGGGTATGCATGGCTAAGGTCGCCACCCCCCTCTCCCCACCCTAAGCTACAAACTGCCCTCCACCCTTAGGTCTAAATACCCTGACACCCTCCAAACCCCTACACTGTCCTTTACCCTTAAACACTACCTCAACCCCCTACTACTCCTTGCGCTGTCATTACAACTACCCCAACCTCTTACACTGCCCTTAGAGAAACCCCTATTTTTAAAAAAATACCCCAACTCCCAGCCCTAAAAATAACCCCAACTACCCATTCCCCTTCCCCTGCCCTGAGGCCTATAACCTTGTCCCTTAACCCTGTCCCTTAACCTGACCCAGCCCAGCCCTGAACCAGCCCTAAAAACTACTCGCCCTCCCCTAAGCCCATAAAACTACCTTGACTACCCTTTTGAGAGAAAAGGGTAGTCAGGGTAGTTTTATGGGCTTAGGGGAGGCCCTGAGGCCAATACTTTTACCCCTAATAAAAAAAAACGACCCCAACCCTCCCCATACCTAAAAACTACTCCACCCCCAGCCCTAAACACTACCCCCTAATCCCCTCAGGCTTGACAACTACCCCTACCCCTTAGCCCTAAAAATTAGCCCCAAACCCCAAGCCCAAAAAACTACCTCCAACCCCAAGCCTGGAAAACTATCCTTGACCCCCAGCCCAGAAAACTACCCAAGACCCAGCCCCACAGCCCAGAAAACTACTCTAACCCAGCTCACGAAATTACCCCGACCCCCAGCCCAGAAATCTACCCCCAACCCACCCCCCAGCCCAGAAAACTACCCCTAACTCACCCCAGCCCAGAAACTTCTCCCAAGCCCTCCAGCCCATAAAACTACTGCCGACCCCCAGGCCAAAACAATACCTCGACCAACCTCCAGCCCAGAAAACTACCACAGACCCACCACAGCCCACAAAACTACCCGACCCCCAATCCCACAAAGCTACCCCAACCCCCCAGCCCAGAAACCTACCCGACCCCCAGCTCAGAAAACTACCCCCAGCCCAGAAAGCTACAGCCCAGCCCCACTTACCTCACTGCGGATCTCTTTCTGCAAGATCTGTTTCAGCCCCCAGCAGCTAGCAGCTAGACCGTGCATTGCCTTGACTACACATATGCGTGGTTAAGGCATATGCATGGTTAAGGCAAGCGTGGTTTAGCTTGCGGGGTTGGAACACTTGTGGTTAAGACTGCGGTGTTCTCACTATTTCCCATCAGAATCCAATCCTGACCCATATGACCTTCACATAGCACAATATGGTAATATGAGGACTTTTTTAGAAATGTTAAGACATTAAATCTTGCTGTGTTTGCTAGCAGGCTTATTATGCCACCTTTCGCTCTGCCGGCCCTAGAAGGAACAGCGGGGGTTTGAAATGATTGGTAACATCCATACGAATCAGACCTATTGCCCAGGTTTCCTGAAAACATAATATATCAAAATCCGCCACTAATCCTACCCAATCTGGGTCATCTAACTTCTGCATTGAGACCTGCTACATTCCAAGTAATTATTTTTAGCATATGCGTTCTCTGGACTCTTACTCTCATGTGGAACCATAACTTCTTTATCCAGTCAATCACAGGACTCCAGTCCTTCCAGTGGTGCGAATGGATTGCTTGTTCCTATTTCCAACTTTTCAAATTCGTTATTTGGCTGGCGAGAGGGGGGGGCAATAGGTTACAATTCTGCCCCAACCAGACTAAAGGGCCTTTGTTCTTAGGGATAAAAAAAAAGTAAGGGAAGTGCAAAAATTTGATTATCAGGTGTGGGAATTTTGGGGAGTGTACTCAACAAGTCCCTTACCATGTTACGATTGTTTAAATTAACAACTATACAATCTCCCCTTATTGTTTTAGGGGCGTGACCCATCCAGGCCTCTCACCTTGCCATGATGATAAGTCTAGTAAGATCGGGTGTCCCCCCATTACATTTTGACAGCCAATGTAGGACCTGTGTCATAAGCTGCTCCATGGTGTCTATCTGGGATCAACTCAGTTCAGGGGTATTTGCTTAAATTAGTACAGATGGCCGATCCGCAAGGGGGAGATCTAACTTTAAAGATGTTTATCTCCTAAACCCATGTGTATATTCCCACCCTCCCAGCTTACCCTCTCATTCAGCTCTCCCCCGCCAATTTTACCAACAGCATCGGGCGATTTGGAAGCCATTTTTCCCAGAGATGATATGCCATCTATATTCAAATTGTCCTGTCTTTGTAAAGGTTGAAATGCCTGGATGGACCTCGAAGACTCCCTTTGGGTATCCACTGGTAGTGGTTGTGGATTAAAGTATACCTCCCTCCTCTCATTATCCATTCATGTAGTGACCCTATGTTGCTGAATAGTAGAAGACTTTGCCAATCCCACACTATCGTCCTCTATTCTCAAAGTAGTGCAGGCGTGGTCTAGTATGGGTGTGATTATTAAATAATGTTTATTGCCTTTTGCCTGACCCTGTATGCTTTACATATTTGATTTTCCCTCAATATGAATACCAGCCCCACAATTCATAAGGGAAGCTAAGCGCCCTTCAATTTTGGTTAATCTGCACAATACCGGTTGCAACAAAAGTGAGAAGACCTGCTCCATTCTTTGACACAATTCATGATTGCTGCTTGATCAGTCAGTCCTTGCTGAAGCTTCTGTCTCCACAGTTTATTGGTTTTTGCTGCCTTATCCTTATTCCTCTAAACTGGGCGTTCTACTGGGGGGTGAAGTCCGCACCACAGGTGCTTGGGTGATTACTGTGCTATCTTGTAGGACAGCCCTCTCGCATAGTTAAGCTGGCAGAGTTTATTAAATCCACTAATTGGGGCATTGCATTAGCTTCCACACCATTTCTTACCTCCTCTATGGCGACGTGGTGACAGAAATGCAGGGCCCGTAGAGCACCAGCGACCCGCAGAGCCCGGGCCAGCAGGCTAGCAAGAACAACGCGACGCGCGGCCCACCAATTGCGCCCCTGCCCGAATAGGCCAGCAGCGGGACGCGACCTACCGTCTCCGTCGACAATGAAAAGGAGGCCATGCATGCAGAACTCCCCCGCATAACCCGCACTCACAGGGAAGCGCACCTAAGCAGAAAAAAGGGGGGGGGGCGTCAAGCAAGGTTCAGTGAGAGGCACCGGGGGCAAGGCTGCGTGCATGACTACATGGCCCCGGAGGAAACGGGACGCCACCCCCCCTCCCACGAGGAACACAACCAACACAACACCCGGCCAGGCGGAAGGCACGACATGGAAAGGGCTCGGAGGGCAAAGCCAAACTCACACGTCCCGCAAACCAAACCCCGCACTAGGGATCGCAACCAGCACTGGGCCCCCCGCCCGCGACCCACCTAACACCCAGATGGCAACCCCCTGAAATAAGGGAACCGAAGAGGGTCTGGCAGCGGAAAGGGGAACGGATAGAGAACCCTACCTAGAAACCCCAAAACATCGTCCGGGCAACACCTCTCGTCCGGGACAGGGGGGAAAGGGTCCGTTCATGGGGCCGATCGGGGTCAAAGAGGGTGCCAGGCCCGAGACCCCAGGCCATATATCCTAGGCTCCGCCCCCCCACCCCCGCCGGAAGTGACCTCATTGGAGACCCTCCGGGTCACCAACAGTAGACCGCTCTTTCGGGGTCTGTGCCATCCTGTGGCACTAAGGGTGGCCGCCCTCTTAGGTGGCCCCCTTCGGTGGTCCGGGGTAGCCTGGCAGTCTAAAGTGTTGATCATTTCATGTTCTATTTGTTTAGCTTACTCCTTGCCCATAATCTAGCAGGGAAGTTGCTGGTACCAGAAGCCAACAGCTCAGAAGGGGGTCCCGACCCGGCCTCTTCTGTGCACTAACGGGCATGAACTGGCCCGCCCTGCATTTTGCCCGGGCACAGCCTGTGTGCGCCCATGCACGCGTCCCGCGCCGCGGGTCAGTGTTGCGCCTAAATGCACGTGAAGGCCTCACAGGGTATGATGGGCAATGTAGTCTTCCTCCAGCAGTGCAGCAGTCCAGTGAAGCATGGCTTCTCCCCTCTCTTCAGGCTAAACAAAAGCAGCTACCTGAAGTAGCAGAACCAAGACCACAGAAGGGCGGTGTTGGCATTGCGGGAACAGGGCGTGCTGTTGCACAAGAAAAAGAGATACCCCACACACCAGGATATCTGAACCGTATGCACACTGGAAATACATTTGATTGTGACATAGTACAGAAATGGAATTTTTAAAGGGCACAGAAGACCTAAAGTTGTTCCTCAGTCAGGGGAGCTCAGCAGCACTTATTCTTCTTGATCTAAGGTCTCCAACGTCATGCTATTGCAAAGTATGGAAGAAATTGGCATAACGCGAAATGCCCTAAACTGGCTTGTTTCCTTTTTGGACAAGCGAGGCTTCCAAGTCAGTGAAAGATCTTTCTACTCTGCAATTTATCGGCTGAGGTGAGGAGTTCCTCAGGGCTCCTCACTGAGCCCTACACTTTTTAATATATATGTCTGCCTATTATCTGACATCATAGGGTTCTTTGGATTCTCAATGGTGTTGTATGTTGATGACACACAATTAGTTCTTTCGCTGTCTCCAGATATCAATACCATCTCACTTTGCCACCTGAACAGAGGTGGCAAAGTGAGATAAAGAACGATGATGGATTCATCCCAGATCTGTGGCTGGGGTGAGTGTCTAAAAAGTTTCAGTGTTCCATCCATCATCTCCTTGTGTTTGCTTTGTTCACCCTAATTAAAGGACTCCAGGCATGTACCTTTAAGTACTCTTTGGATTCTTGTCTCTCTGGCCAGTGACAGTAACCTACCATACCCTCTGGTGGACAGAAGAGGGTGAACTTGCTGGGGACCCTGTGGACCAAGTCTGGCTGGAGCTGCTTGAGGATGGAGTACAGCAGACTGATGCAAGGCCCACAGGTACCCTGTAAGTGGTTAGGAGGCTGTGGATCCTGAGGAGGGCAAACAGGCAGGCCTCTCTTGTGTGCCATGCTGTACTGCCCCCAGGCCAAGAAAGACTGCTGAGGAGCCAGGGCAGGAGAGCAGGTCACTGAGCTCTCCCTCACCTAAGAGGGCAGCATTTGGATGGCCTGAACCAAGCGTGACGTGCATGATCTGATAATCCATCAAGGAAAGGCAAAACTTGAACTGTAAACATGTCAGCTGTTAGGAAGGCAGAAATGAAACCCTTTCAATTGCAACTCTAAAGTGTGATGGAAACTAATATTTAACATGATAAAAAATACAAGTCAAGACACTTTTACCTGGCAATGCACAAATGATAAATATTCACTGAAACCCGATTCCTACACATCATCATTTGTGCGCTGTATAGTTTTATCATTCAAATGTAATGGTTTTGCCAATTTAGCATTAACTTGAAAAAAAGTGACAGGTCCTAAGTTGTAGAACATTATCTGGTTACGGGTCGTAGTCATGCTCAATGAGAATAACCGATCTATGGCAGGTATTTATGTTAATAATCCTCGGGTGACTGATTATAAGCTGCAGTGCGTGTGTTTTAAAGTGTAGAGCCTAGGAAACACGGCTTGATATAGTTCTTTTTTTTCTTTCTACCTCTGGCAGTCGGTATTATGCTGGGTACATTTTTGCATACTTTGTATTTTCCTATGGATAACTTTCAGAACTACTTCTGAAATTAACATTCAATAAAATAATTCTGCAGCAATTCAAAATTTTCATTACACTCTCACGCGCGCCTATATTTGTTGTGCAGCTTTGTTTTCTGATTGCAACGTCTTTTGTTCTCCTACAAGCAAACACATGCAAAGCAAAATACCCAGGGGGGACACTTGCTCAGAAATTCCAGCCTTCTGGCCACCTCTGAATGCCCACTTCCCCTTGCTCATCAGAAGGCACCTGGCTGTCACAGGAAGATTTGAGAGGCAGTCCCGCCCCTTTACAGCTGGTCCTTTGTAATTACTTTCCACATTTCTGGCCCTCCCCAGCGGCAGGCATGGACGCTAGGCGCTTTCAGCAGCCAACCTGCTTCTAATTTTGAACCACATACAACAGAGACAGCCTGTCTTCTTGGTTATAGTCAGCGCTCAGAATATCCATTTTGGAGTTTGTTTGCTGCCATATCATTGGAGGGTATTTTCTATGTCACTGTTGTTCGCACACGGCCCTGTATGACCACGTGTCCTTATTTTGCAAGGACAATCTAGTATTTAGGGGTTCAGTCCTGACATATTTTAGATCATCCGTAATTCGTTTTCAGAAGAGACCGAGAGTTGGTCAATCTTCATTGTAGCTCCAGACAAACTATTATCGTGTGTGCTGTGGCAGACTCGGGATAAATGTAATTTTGTGGGTTCTCTTAAAAACCTATTGCCTTTTCACTTATGTACTTGGATAATCGTGCTGCAAAATAAAACACAAAGCACTACAGGGGGATTCGGATACAGTGGGGCTATGGGGGCATGGTGGCCCATCCTGCTCTGAAAGCCCGCAGCCTACCGGGGGAATGCCCGGGTGGCGCAATGCCCAGTCCGGCCGAGGGCAACCCCTTTATAATTACAAATGGGGGTGGGGTCGCACACTACTCACACACCGGCGGTATCGCCCCTAAGGACTATGGTTAATGTAGTTACGTGTTCCGCGATGCATCTTCTTTCAATTCTCTGCTATCTTCGCTGTCTTCGCCATCCCTGGACACGTGTTTCGGGGTATTACCCCTCGTCAGCAGGGATAGGCCATGTTCTGGGGTTGCTGTGTGGCTGCCAAACATCTGCCAAGTTTATTACCACTCAGGCGCGCAGGTGCGGGGTCCCAGGCTCGTCAGCCAACTGCTCAAGGGAGCTTTAACATTACAAATGGGGGTGGGGTCGCACACTACTCACACACCGGCGGTATCGCCCCTAAGGACTATGGTTAATGTAGTTACGTGTTCCGCGATGCATCTTCTTTCGATTCTCTGTTATCTTCGCTGTCTTCGCCATCCCTGGACACGTGTTTCGGGGTATCACCCCACGTCAGCAGGGATAGGCTGTGTTCTGGGGTTGCCGGTGGCTGCCAAATATCTGCCAGGTTTAGTACCACTAAGACGCGAGGTCCCAGGCTCGTCAGCCAACTGCTCAAGGGAGCTTTAACATTACAAATGGGGGTGGGGTCGCACACTACTCACACACCGGCGGTATCGCCCCTAAGGACTATGGTTAATGTAGTTACGTGTTCCGCGATGCATCTTCTTTCGATTCTCTGCTATCTTCGCTGTCTTCGCCATCCCTGGACACGTGTTTCGGGGTATCACCCCTCGTCAGCAGGGATAGGCCGTGTTCTGGGGTTGCCAGTGGCTGGCAAATATCTGCCAGGTTTAGTACCACTCAGGCGCGCAGGTGCAGGGTCCCAGGCTCGTCAGCCAACTGCTCAAGGGAGCTTTAACATTACAAATGGGGGTGGGGTTGCACACTACTCACACACCGGCGGTATCGCCCCTTAGAACTATGGTTAAAGTAGTTACGTGTTCCGCGATGCATCTTCTTTCGATTCTCTGCTGTCTTCGCTGTCTTCGCCATCCCTGAACACTTGTTTCCGGGTATCACCCCTCGTCAGCAGGGATAGGCCGTGTTCTGGGGTTGCCGGTGGCTGCCAAATATCTGCCAGGTTTAGTACCACTCAGGCACACAGGTGCAGGGTCCCAGGCTCGTCAGCCAACTGCTCAAGGGAGCTTTAACATTACAAATGGGGGTCGGGTCGCACACTACTCACACACCAGCGGTATCGCCCCTAAGGACTATGATTAACGTAGTTACGTGTTCCGCGATGCATCCTCTTTCGATTCTCTGCTATCTTTGCTGTCTTCGCCATCCCTGGACACGTGTTTCGGGGTATCACCCCTCGTCAGCAGGGATAGGCCGTGTTCTGGGGTTGCCGGTGGCTGCCAAATATCTGCCAGGTTTAGTACCACTCAAGCGCGCAGGTGCGGGGTCCCAGGCTCGTCAGCCAACTGCTCAAGGGAGCTTTCACATTACAAATGGGGGCGGGGTCGCACACTACTCACACACCGGCGGTATCACCCCTAAGGACTATGGTTAATGTAGTTACGTGTTCCGCGATGCATCTTCTTTCGATTCTCTGCTATCTTCGCTGTCTTCGTCATCCCTGGACACGTGTTTCGGGGTATCACCCCTCGTCAGCAGGGATAGGCCGTGTTCTGGGGTTGCCGGTGGCTGCCAAATATCTGCCAGGTTTAGTACCACTCAGGCGCGCAGGTGCGGGGTCCCAGGCTCGTCAGCCAACTGCTCAAGGGAGCTTTAACATTACAAATGGGGGCGGGGTCGCACACTACTCACACACCGGCGGTATCGCCCCTAGGGACTATGGTTAATGTAGTTACGTGTTCCGCGATGCATCTTCTTTCGATTCTCTGCTATCTTCGCCATCCCTGGACACGTGTTTTGGGGTATCACCCCTCGTCAGCAGGGATAGGCCGTGTTCTGGGGTTGCCGGTGGCTGCCAAATATCTGCCAGGTTTAGTACCACTCAGGCGCTCAGGTGCGGGGTCCCAGGCTCGTCAGCCAACTGCTCAAGGGAGCTTTAACATTACAAATGGGGGTGGGGTCGCACACTATTTACACACCGGCGGTTTCGCCCCTAAGGACTATGGTTAATGTAGTTACGTGTTCCGCGATGCATCTTCTTTCGGTTCTCTGCTATCTTCGCTGTCTTCGTCATCCCTGGACACGTGTTTCGGGGTATCACCCCTCGTCAGCCGGGATAGGCCGGGTTCTGTGGTGGCCGGTGGCTGCCAAATATCTGCCAGGCTTAGTACCACTCAGGCGCGCAGGTGCGGGGTCCCAGGCTCGTCAGTCAACTGCTCGAGGGAGCTTTAACATTACAAATGGGGGTGGGGTCGCACACTACTCACACACCGGCGGTATCGCCCCTAAGGACTATGGTTAATGTAGTTACGTGTTCCGCGATGCATCTTCTTTCAATTCTCTGCTATCTTCGCTGTCTTCGCCATCCCTGGACACGTGTTTCGGGGTATCACCCCTCGTCAGCAGGGATAGGCCGTGTTCTGGGGTTGCCGGTGGCTGCCAAATATCTGCCAGGTTTAGTACCACTCAGGCACGCAGGTGCAGGGTCCCAGGCTCGTCAGTCAACTTGGGCAGTTGGCTGACGAGCCTGGGACCCCGCACCTGTGCTCAGGGATGGCGAAGACAGCGAAGACAGCAGAGAATCGAAAGAAGATGCATCGCGGAACACGTAACTACATTAACCATAGTTCTAAGGGGCGATACCGCCGGTGTGTGAGTAGTGTGCGACCCCACCCCCAATTGTAATGTTAAAGCTCCCTAGAGCAGTTGGCTGACAAGCGTGGGACCCGGCACCTACGCGCCTGAGTGGTACTAAACCTGGTAGATAGTTGGCAGCCACCGGCAACCCCAGAACACGGCCTATCCCTGCTGACGAGGAGTGATACCCTGAAACACTTGTCCAGGGATGGCGAAGATAGCGAAGATAGCAGATAATCGAAAGAAGATGCATCGCGGAACACGTAACTACATTGACCACAGTCCTTAGGGGCGATACCGCTGGTGTGTGAGTAGTGTGCGACCCCACCCCCAATTGTAATGTTAAAGCTCCCTCGAGCAGTTGGCTGACTAGCCTGGGACCCCCCAACTGCGCGCCTGAGTGATACTAAACTGGGCAGATATTTGGCAGCCACCGGCAACCCCAGAACACGGCCTATCCCTGCTGACGAGGGGTGATACCCCGAAACATGTGTCCAGGGATGGCGAAGATAGTGAAGATAGCAGATAATCGAAAGAAGATGCATCGTGGAACACGTAACTACATTGACCACAGTCCTTAGGGGCGATACCGCTGGTGTGTGAGTAGTGTGCGACCCCACCCCCAATTGTAATGTTAAAGCTCCCTCGAGCAGTTGGCTGACGAGCCTGGGACCCCGCACCTGCGCGCCTGAGTGGTACTAAACCTGGCAGATATTTGGCAGTCACAGGCAACCCCAGAACACGGCCTAGCCCTGCTGACGAGGGGTGATACCCCGAAACACGTGTCCAGGGATGGCGAAGATAGCCAAGATAGCAGATAATCGAAAGAAGATGCATCGTGGAACACGTAACTACATTGACCACAGTCCTTAGGGGCGATACCACTGGTGTGTGAGTAGTGTGCGACCCCACCCCCAATTGTAATGTTAAAGCTCCCTCGAGCAGTTGGCTGACGAGCCTGGGACCCCGCACCTGCGCGCCTGAGTGGTACTAAACCTGGCAGATATTTGGCAGCCACCGGCAACCCCAGAACACGGCCTATCCTGCTGACGAGGGGTGATGCCCCGAAACACGTGTCCAGGGATGGCGAAGATAGTGAAGATAGCAGATAATTGAAAGAAGATGCATCGTGGAACACGTAACTACATTGACCACAGTCCTTAGGGGCGATACCGCTGGTGTGTGAGTAGTGTGCGACCCCACCCCCAATTGTAATGTTAAAGCTCCCTCGAGCAGTTGGCTGACGAGCCTGGGACCGGCACCTGCGCGCCTGAGTGGTACTAAACCTGGCAGATATTTGGCAGCCACCGGCAAACCCAGAACACGGCCTATCCCTGCTGACGAGGGGTGATACCCCGAAACACGTGTCCAGGGATGGCGAAGATAGCGAAGATAGCAGATATTCGAAAGAAGATGCATTGTGGAACACATAACTACATTGACCACAGTCCTTAGGGGCGATACCGCTGGTGTGTGAGTAGTGTGCGACCCCACCCCCAATTGTAATTTTAAAGCTCCCTCGAGCAGTTGGCTGACGAGCCTGGGACCCCGCACCTGCGCGCCTGAGTGGTACTAAACCTGGCAGATATTTGGCAGCCACCGGCAACCCCAGAACACGGCCTATCCCTGCTGACGAGGGGTGATACCCCGAAACACGTGTCCAGGGATGGCGAAGATACCGAAGATAGCAGATATTCGAAAGAAGATGCATTGTGGAACACATAACTACATTGACCACAGTCCTTAGGGGCGATACCGCTGGTGTGTGAGTAGTGTGCGACCCCACCCCCAATTGTAATTTTAAAGCTCCCTCGAGCAGTTGGCTGACGAGCCTGGGACCCCGCACCTGCGCGCCTGAGTGGTACTAAACCTGGCAGATATTTGGCAGCCACCGGCAACCCCAGAACACGGCCTATCCCTGCTGACGAGGGGTGATACCCCGAAACACGTGTCCAGGGATGGCGAAGACAGCGAAGATAGCAGATAATCGAAAGAAGATGCATCGCGGAACACGTAACTGCATTGACCACATTCCTTAGGGGCGATACCGCTGGTGTGTGAGTAGTGTGTGACCCCACCCCCAATTGCAATCCATTTGTAAACCTGCTTCTAGCAGCAGCGTCACCAGCCATTCTTTTCCCAGGTATCTTGTCTGATGGTCACCCGAAAAAACACAGACAAAGAATGAGCTGAAAGCGCACAGCGCATCTGTACTGTGCCAGGTACCCACTTGTGAAAGAACCTAGCTTCCTAAGCAGGACAAAAAACATACATGATTCTCTAATATCCTTTGAGACATCTCTTTTATATGGCCGAAAATTGTATGCAAGTATCGTAACTTACAGT
This sequence comes from Lissotriton helveticus, assembly GCF_964261635.1. NCBI lineage: Eukaryota > Metazoa > Chordata > Amphibia > Caudata > Salamandridae > Lissotriton > Lissotriton helveticus. The sequence goes on along the minus strand of NC_136059.1, from coordinate 1,350,315,528 downwards.
GTAGCACGGCAACTGACGCTGCTTAGGACAATGACCCGTCCTATAAACTGACCATCCAATGGCGCTGATAAGAGCGGTGGTGGTCAGGAGGCTAGATCACTGTAGCATAAGCTGATGAGCTCCCACAAAAGCACACTGCTAGAGAGCAACACAGAATGAAACGGGTCTCATCACCCCTTTCCAGGGAACAGCTCTTGTTTTATTTGTGCAGGCATTTGTTTTTGGAGAACAGGTTATTTTTCACCATCAATTTTTAAACCACCACAAGACAGATGAAGACAGAAAGGGAAAAAGGAGGAGGAAGTGGAGGATAAGAAAAGAGTGACAAAGCAAGAATGCAGGTATGAGCCCAGGGCACAGCTACCAATGGTGCACGAGGTGCAGGGCACCCGGTCATAGTGGGATGAGCAGCCAAAATATGTGTATATTCTGCCGGTCTTTTAATATCAAAATGCAAGACAGAGGCCCTACTGTCCTTTCTCCTACTATGGTCCATTGGCCCTTTGCTGGGTGAAATAGAGTCTCCAAATGTGAGGTAGCGAGACAAGACATTTGAGAAGTGAAAGTAAGAGGCATGAGATAGGATCAAGATTAGATAGAGAATGTATTATGTAGCCATGGGATTCAGCAGCACTGAAGGTGGGCTTATAATAAAAACTATGGGCACCTGCACTTTAAAAAAAAAACAAATTAAGCACTGGGCACTACCCTGCAATGTCAGGAATGCTGCACCAGAGGATGGCTGTAAGAAAGTGAATTATTAATTGTGGTGGATGGTAGTCCACCACACGTAATACAGTCAGAATCTGTTAGATCCAGAACACATGTCTCTCTAACTTAAACATGAACTCAACCCCTGGTAGCTATGGTACATTACTTAATTAGTGAAAATGTGTAAAGCATTTAGCAGTACCAAAACAGTTAGACAATCAAAAACACAACACAACAAAACTACTGTTCTAAGTTATACACAATTGAGGAAAATGTAATGAACAAAATGACATCAAAAATGTCAAAAATCCAATAAGAGGAACAAGAGAAAGGAATTTAGAAACATTTAAGAGAAAAAAAAGGGCCAAGAAAAAAGTAAAGTGCCAATGGGAGGTAACGTTAACATGTAACTGGGACCTTGGCTTGATTTCAGGCCGACCACAAGAGAGCTTGGGTCTGGAATACCAAGCAGGTTCGTCCATGCCTAAGATGTTTTCCTTCTGACTTAGGCTCCGAAATGGAAATCAAAATCCTCCAGTGGGGCAAGGTTTCAGACTGTATCTGAGGAAGTCCTTGCAAAGATGTATAGCCATTGAACGAGGACCCTCTAAAGCGGTTAGGGTTTGCAAGAAAACCAACAGGTCAACATTTTTTGTTTGGACTTAGGGGGTGATTTATTGTATGGTAGACAGAGTACTCCATCAGGGCAACAGATAAATTACTCAGGTGCTCTGGTGAAGTAACTGCCTGCCAAATGTTGGAGTGACTGCCAAGTCGGTGGTAATTTCTGATGCAATAGCAGAAACCACTGTTATGATGGTTCCTGCCAATGCTTTTGTAAGTCTGTTGCACAGCTCCGTCAACATGATGGAGCCATCTGTCAAATTTTTTTTTTCTAAAAGAAAATCTTGAAGCTGGATTTTCTAGTTGAAAAAAAAAGCTCCTCTCGCTATTGGACTTATCTCCAATGGCGAGGTGGTCATTAAACATTTTCCCCTGCCCCTTACCACCAGGGTTTTCCTGGCAGTGATGGACAGTGAAACCTGACCTGTGTGTCCGCCCATCTAAATTAATAGGGCGGACATAGAGGTCAACCTCCGATGATCCTTAGTCCGTTGGGCTGTCGTAGGGGTGAAACCATGGCGGAAACAAAATAGTCTCTGCCGTGGTTAAAACAAAGGTCCGTCCGCATATAAATTGGGTGGGCGGATCATTATGTTGGTGGTAAGAATACTCTGTTGTTTTGGAGCTCAGAATCCTTCACTAGGGAAGCCTGAAATCAGTGTCTGGGAAGGCCACACCGAATCAAATAGGCTTGCCATGAGGGGTTGTGGTACAAGTTTTTTGAGCAGCAAAAGCTCTGTGTGAGACCAACTTGAAATCTTAGCCATCCAAGGTCATGCCTTATGTCTTTCGAGTAATGAGCAGTCCTCTCCTCCTAAGCTACACCAAATTGGTTCTGGAGGTAGCTCCACTGAACTGGCACCACACTGGCTACCATGGGTCTAAAGAACAAAAGCTGTCCCTGCCTCAGATTCCCCCTCACACTAAACCATGAATGGGAAGGCTTCACCTCTGTCTCTTTCAAGTTAACAATGTTCTTGGAACCTCTCCAGCTGCACCTCCTGAGCTGATATGTATCACACTCTATACACCCAGCCCTTCCTGTCAGCAGGCCTAAGCCATTGTGTCCGCTTCGAGACCACTGTTCACAACTCATTGATGTCAGGCACTGGCAGGAGAGATGCTGTCAGGCTAATGTAACTAGCCACTTGGAGTTTCAGGCTGTGAAACCTTAACATTCTAAAAGTTACTTATCCTAAATATTTAATAAAATTCCAACCATTGTATTGGATTTTTCATAAACATTCAAAATAATGTTTCAATCATTTCTTTAGCTTATCCTAAACATGATATAGCAGAATTAATATTTTAATGTACGCTCTAGTTTTTCTCATAAGACAGAGTTTTCCACAGTGAAAAATAGTTTAGGCACATGGGAACATTACATTTGCTATAACTGAAACCCGAGGTGTCGGGTAAAGGACCTAGTCAGAGGTTAGGGATAGGGCATCCAATCAGTGAGATCCGGAAATGCCTCCAGGAACGAATTTTTTTTTTCTTGAGTCCCCTCACTCACCAGGGTTTCCCCATGGTGACATGCTTCTTCATAGGGGATATCCCAGCTCTCTACGAACTGGGCGTGCTGCGACTTGCGAGATTTACGTAGGAGCACTTATGTGGAAGACTATGTGTAGTGCAGAAAGTATGGTGGAGTGGTCTACAGTGAGTTAAAAAGACCTTTCTAGTGGGCCAAAATACTTTATTATTGCTCCTAGATTGGTATGTCTAAAATGGGGTGATACAGGGAAAAACTAACTATGATGGGTTAGAGAGTCTGTGTATAGATCAACATGTTTCGAGCCTACCCCAAGCTCTTCGTCAGGACCACACAGGGACCAGCCCTGTGTATGCCACTCCTAATCAGCCTAATTACGGTAATAACGATATTTCAACAAAAGAAATAAACGCTGCAACTAATAAAGCATGCGGTATTTATATACATATGGTCAAAACTTTTTTCAAGTATGAAAATAGAAAAATAACCATGGTTAGGGGAACAAAAGCCCCCCTCTCTCTTGCAGAGTAGGTGGGTATACATTTGTAAATCAATGCGCTTCCATGCCCTTAACATGCTCCTTATTGGTGCGTGCAGTAATCCAGCTCTGCGCGTGGTTTTAACCTGTGTAGGGAAAACAGCATGCTGAAAAATGATGCTGCTGGTGAATGGCTAATAACATATACATAAATCACACACCTCGTGACTCACAAATAACACACACATATAAGACATAAAAGGCAATGTTGATGCTGCCTATTGAGTATTATATACTTTAAGGGAAGCAAAACTGTGCTTCATCGACCGCGGGGGTCGAGGGTTCTCTGAATGCCCTTTCTGTGAAGAATGGAGAAAGCGGGAAAAACGGGGAGAAATGTCCTCGTTAGTGGGCAAAAGACCCCAGGTTTTGAAGATCGGGTCTCTCGTACTGCCTTGAATTGCCTGTGAAAAAATAAGCACTTACTTCAATTGAGAAAGCCTCGCAGGTGGTTACCTATTCGTCTCCCCACCGGACCGCATCTTAGCGTGTTAGTGGTGGAAGACCGAATAACATTACATTTGTACATGTCCCATTTTAAAATTGCATGTAACTTACCTTATGGACTACAAGGCATAATTAAGGGTGACTTATGAATAGAATATTTTAAAATAAGGCTTTTCCTCTCTCAAAAGCGTTATTTTTACAGGTCGAGTTGTAGGTTTAAATTGAGGAGTCAGACTACAGTGGCATGCCTGAAGCCATGTTTTCTGTTTTTTACATTAGTGGATGGCATAATAAGTGCTTCAATCCACGGGTGATATTCAACTTTCTATGCCATGTGTGTATTTCGAATATTGAAGAGGGGAAACCCAATATACCCTTGTAGGTTTGGGCAATGCAATAATAAAGTAAAAAATACCTGCAAGGGATTTTGTTTAGGCAAAACAACTTCTAATCAATTGTATGACTTAATCTGAGGTTTCACTCCACCAGGAGATGACTTCGTAGTGTCAATGGACAACAAAACATCAATGCAGAAGAAAGGAAAAAACAACACGGGAAACCTTGGATAATTTGAATATGTCAGTCTTATTTAGACATTAGATATCTGAGAAAGGGTACAAAATAAAAGTAAATATTTACAGCAACATATTTATGCAAAGAAGCCAAAATCACATTGTGCTAACAATACATAAAAAGAATAACTATTCCAAATGTGATGATAGAAGTCACAAAAATCAAAAAATGAAGATATGTAACTCTCAGAAATATTAATTTCACTTGGAAATAGATGTAGTGGTCGACGTTTCGGTCTGTTCCGCTTTCGTCTTTCAGACCATCTTCAGGACAGTTTATTTTGATGCTGTCTGGTGAACCATTCAAAGTACGGCTGAGACCGCCCGGTGATTTTCAACGTGAGACGCCAGCCGTACTTTTCAGAGAGCAGTGATCTATCTTCGAAGACTTAAGAAGGTATCTGTAAAGTCGCAAATGATTGCAGCATCTAAAGTGCCATCTAGACAGCTGTTGCTGCAGACAATATCTTAAAACACAAGAATTCACTCAGACAGTGATTTACTGTTATTTGAATGGTTCACCAGACAGCATCAAAATAAACTGTCCTGAAGATGGTCTGAAAGACGAAAGCGGAACAGACCGAAACGTCGACCACTACATCTATTTCCAAGTGAAATTAATATCTCTGAGAGTTACATAGCTTCATTTTTTGATTTTTGTGACTTCTATCATCACATTTGGAATAATTATTCTTTTTATGTATTGTTAGCACAATGTGATTTTGGCTTCTTTGCATAAATATGTTGCTGTAAATATTTACTTTTATTTTGTACCCTATCTCAGATATCTAATGTCTAAATAAGACCGACATATTCAAATTATCCAAGGTTTCCCGTGTTGTTTTTTCCTTTCTTCTGCATTGATGTTTTGTTGTCCATTGAAACTACGAAGTCATCTCCCGGTAGAGTGAAACCTCAGATTAAGTCATACAATTGATTAGAAGTTGTTTTGCCTAAACAAAATCCCTTGCAGGTATTTTTTTACTTTATTATGTGTGTATTTCAGCACCATATACTGCAACCTTATAGAGAATTCAAAAATGCCCAATAGGAGGTAGCCAGTTACATCAGGTTTTACGGATCAAAGCACACTGTCCCAGTTCACAGATTTAAAAAAAGCAGGAGCATCTGCCCAGAAAATTGGGATTATTTTAAGAAAATTGATACTTTTTCACAATGGAATACCACCACAATCAGTGTCTACTTATATTAGAAACATAGGCTCATTGTAGGTTCTTTGTAGGTGCATTACTGAACAGCTAGAGGCTAGTGACGCACACATATCTGGTTTATTAGGAATTCTCACAGCAAGTGTGGCATATGTTGGGGTGGAATATTTGGTACACATTTTCAATTATTTTGACAGATACTATGGGCAAATTAGGTATTGATGAAAGACAAGTCCCACGTTTTGTTATGGTTTTTGTGAGGAGTCCACAGGCATATAAAGACAGGAAAGACAACTTTAGCCATTTTTTAAACCAAAAAAAACACAATGCCACAAAAATGAAAGCAGGCAGCAATGCTAATGGAAACCTAACATATAGAACACAGAATCCTACAGCGGGCAACAACAGGGAAAAGCTGGGACTGCAGTTTGTGTGTTTTATACGTGTGCCTGCACACCTGCCAACACCCACATTAAAGACCATATATGCAGTCCATACAAAGTTCATGCATGCAGAAACATTTCACACACAAATACCACTCATCCTTCCACACCAAAATCCACAAAATAAACAGACGATTAAAAAAAAAACCAAAAAAAAATGCATATCTCGCTTTCTAAGCATGGTGCATTAGAATGACATTCATTTTGCAAAGAGGCAAGGACTGGAATGTTACAAATACATTATCACTACAGCTTCACGAAAGCAGTGAAGATCTGTGTGAGGTGACCAAGCAAAAACAAGGAGGGTTCAGAGGTCATCAGGAGTGATGAGCTGGTTTGAGACAGACTACTTTGCCTCACATAATGCTGGAAGCAGAGTGTCATTTGTGAAGTTACTATCACTCCAAGCACACAAGTATCATTTGAGCAAAACATGCAAAGCCATATGTTACATGTGGAACTCTTCTAGAACCCTTGTGTGTAGATATGCAAAACGTATGTAATGCTTGGAAACTCAAACATGCATGCATTCACTGCCTACAGTCGATGAATTGTGTTGACAACAGGTGAAGAAGGCAACCACTTTATGTGAGAAAGGGTCCTCTTGCTCATAGAAGTAATACTTTCTAGTACTTTCCCTAATTAATTAAGTTTGGGCTTAGCTTGGGAAAGGTGTATAATAAAGTATATCACATTCAGGGTCCTACCACATACAATTTTAATCCATCTACTATGTAGGGTTTGATCTAGAGTTTGGCAGGTGGGGTACTTTGTTACAGCATGATGGATATTCCATCCATCTGTTTATAAGTGCCATAGGATATAATACACTTGAAGTCGTAATAAGGCGGACAGGAGATTCGTCATGTTTGTGATGGAGTGCCCTGTCTAGTAAACTCTAAACCAGAACCATAGTCTATACAAGTGGTGCTTTCAGTTTGTGTCACTCACCCAATCAGAGAAGAACGGAGGACCTATGGCAGCCATCTTCTTCACTTCTGAGAAACATTGCAGGTTCTCAGGGAACTTAATATGGACATGTCTGCTTCGGGTAATCTGCTGCATTTTGTTCCTCATGTTCTGCTTAGGTTTGAACAGGACTCCCAGGTTTTGTGGATTAACAGGTATGTTATTAACCATGACACCAGACTATGCCTTGCATCATGTTCCCAGGGACTACCTTTTCAAGAGCTGCACAGAGTCCAGAAAAAAATCACTATGAGGTCAAAGGGGATGGGGAGTAGAGTTAGAGTAGTCGTAGAGATAGATTATTCAGGCGAGAGTGAGGGAGAGAAAGGGGAAATACATTGCATATAACCTACAATCCGGGGTGTCTTTCGTAAGAACAGCAGAGCCATATCCATTTCAGTTTTTCAGGATCACCACAGTGTTGTATAGTATTTTAGGACCGTACTGTAATTTTCCCGATTTATGCCCTTATATAGGTATAAATCACCATATCCTTATATAGGCATAGAAATCATAACCATATTTAGACATAGCTCATGCAGTCCAAATACGGCAGGGCTACTTTCACTAGTTACGAAAATCCACAACGATTTCTTGGAAAACTCGGCTTCAGCAGCTAGGGACTTCCCCTTGCTCGAATACTGACTTGTCCAAGAACTCATGGAGTTTTCAAAGAACTTAGACTCTTTGATGACGTTATTATGTCCACCTTTACGTCAAACTCGGCACCTTCAAGGTATAAATATGCCCACACTTGCCATAGCAAACACACGGTGGTTTGGAGCAGTTCAACTATCTACTTGCCCAACGCATCTTGCTACAGCAAGTGCCGAAGGAAGCCGATGCTCCAGCAGACGCACCGAGAGGGTTGCTGTCTTTTCTCCTGCCGAGAAATCCAGCTTCAGTGTTTCCAAGCTACCCTTGCGGGTTGTTGGGAAATCGAGTCCTGAGATTAACCTTCTTCATTCTAAACCAAGGTACAGAGCTGATTAGACCCTAAGAGAAATGTTGGATAGATTCTTGGCAAAGAATACTAAATTTATGCTACACCTCACTTACTTCTTCCCTCGTAATAGGCTTAGGTTAGGTACATCGGTGTAGGCGTATTTTAGAAGCACCAGTTGAGCACTTTTTAGCCTCTGTTATTTATGTATGTATTTATCTATGGTCTAGGAACCATACAATGCTCTTACAGTAATATTTTATTCTACTCTTTGTACTGTATGCACTATATTTTGCAACCAGTATTACGACTGTAGCAGTTCATTTCTCATGCTTGAGAAAGAAGAATGTTCAATAAATGCCTTTTATTGAAAACGCCCATCTATCTATATCTCTGCACCTCTGGTGAAACGAAGCATGCACGAATGACTGAGTAAAATATCTATCTATTCTTTCCACGACTCTGAAGATCAGTATTATCTTCGGGAAACAAAGTTGTCATGTTTATGCGGTTGTCAGAAACTAAATCCCTTCTTGTGAACTCGAGAAAGGTTCTAGTGACCTCTGAGCTAGCTGGCACTCACAATTAAGTCTAATATATTCGATAGAGACCTAGTAGACATAAGTCCTACGTCACATCTATAGGATATATTATTCCAATGCGCAGAGCCTATTGGGAATATAGGAACTACACTACAACAGGCTGGGTAAAAAATTTTCACTGACTAAATTTATCTTGCGTGGAGACCCTGAAAATCTGGCATGGCCCTGGTCCTCCTGGACACACCTTGGACACTTTGCTCTTCTATGATCTTCAATATAGAATGCAGAAATCACTACATTTACTATTTCCGATACTATTCTAACTAGAAAGTACTTCTTTTCAACTAAAATAATAAGTCATCTAATGTATGTTATGAAAGGATTCTATTTTCTTCAATGTAATGCTTGACAAGAAAGCCTCAATAGATAATTGAGTTCTAGCTGTTTCAGGCTTAAAAACTTCACAGCCTCTTTATTCCTGTTATTGTTTTTTGGACTAGCAAGCTTTTTCAATTAAGTATTACCTCTGAGAGTTGCTGAAGTTTTGCACATTAATTATAGCTTCATGTTATTGTTATATTAAAGAGTTCATCTGGGATTGCACAGAGTCAATGCAGAAATCAACCTTCTTGGGCACGTGAATAAATACACGCTTGTTGCCACATATATGCAGTAGTAGAATGGATATCGGGGTGCATTCCGTCCAGAGCGGATAGTGTTCTGTCTCTCATAACTAAGTTGCTGCTATACTCACTGCCACTGATGGCAATGTGGGAGAATCCATGGGTCAATCTTCAGGTTGCACACCATGACCACAGTCATACGACTTGTACTTTTGTAGGACCCCCATTGCTGGAGCTGGTAAATGGCAGGATTGCTGCGTACCAGCGCTGCCTAGTCTTTATTCCACCTCTGGCATCTTTCTTACACCACCCTGAACTTCCTTATGTCACTCTTATGGATTATTTCCATCAAGTCTTTCTCTTTTAGCAACTAATTTGCTATCTTTCTCGTCCTCTACTTTTCTCTGTTTTCTGCCTTTTTCATTGTTGCTCTGGGTCAGAGTTTGATGATGAAAAACATGTCTGGTTCCCACAAATGAGTGTACTTGGCCACCACCTGCAACCACTGCCATATGTCCCTCCTCACATAAAGTGCACAACAAAACGACCATCATGCAAGTGTGTGCTCAAATAAATCTGGGATAGTTTGTACTGATGAAGGTGCAAGGTCAAAAGTACTTGGGTCCACTTTCTGCTGCTGGTCAGGGTATTGAAAATCCTTTGTGATACCCTTGCTCTGTTGCAATTTATTGGTACAAACTCAGTGCTTAATTTGTAAGAAAAAAAGTCCAGGTGCTCACATTTTTATAGGAGGCCACGCCCACTTCCCCAAGCTCCACCCACGTCTTAGACTGGCTCCACCCCCTTACTCTAGTGGTGAGATATGAAAGGAGGGTGGGTGGAAGAAGAGGAATCAGAATGGTAGTGGGTGCTGTGATTGTTTGCTTGGGGGAGTTCATAAATTAAGGGTGGGAGCATAGGTTGTTGAGAGTATTAGTGAGGAAGGGATTGTTTTTATTGTATTTCTGAAAGCTAGCTGCATTCCGCTCCTAATAAATCAGCTATTTTCACTCTAATGGGTGTTCTGCTTCTTTCTGCACCATCTTGCTGTCAAGAGTCGGTATGTGCATTATGTGGGCACTATGGCGATATTTATATTTTGAATTCACTATTTTCCACCACATCCTGGGACTAACAGTGTGAAATTTTAAAGCATACTTCTGAATGTGATTGTTCAGCCTGCTCTGTGAGGAGAATCTGCGGTCTCTCTGCTGGGACTAGTACTAAATAATTACTGATTTTCCTCTCAGATGATAGTGGTTTGCCACAAAGGCATCACCACCACAACATGTGGCATTCAGGCACAAAGCACAATATGAGAGTCTGCACAGTGCGGGCCTCTGGGGTCTTGGGACATCCAACAAAAAACCACAGACAAACGTGGCCAGCAGTGGCAAAAGTTCACTAAATTCCGCCACCTAGTTGTCTCTCCCTGATCTCATGGACGTTCAGAGTGTACATATTTCGGCATAACGTGTTCAAAAAGAAAGAACGCCGCAGGGAGTAAAGCAATGTCTGCTCTGCAAGTCCAGAACGCATGCTTCCAATACATTCTCTGATCTTTGAGCAGAATTCAGTCTGTCTCCAGGAAGCCTAAGAAAGAGCAGCAAAAGTTATGCTGGTACAAGTGTGTACTTAAATTAAATGTATCCAGTAATGATTTTGCAGATAGTGTTCATAAACGTTAGTTAACATTAACCCTGGGCGTAGTAGGCGTAGTGGGGCTACGCGAAGCTACGCGAAGTGGGCAAGAAACTACGTCCACCTACGCACTTCGCCTAGCCCCACTACGCGCCACCCGCCTCCTTCCCGCCCTCCCTAAATACTAGCCGCCTCCCTCCCGCCCTCCCTAAATACTTAAATAACGTTTTTAAAAAGAATAAAAACCACTTTCCTTGTCGGCTGCTTTCCCGGGGCTCCCTCTCGTAATCGCGCCGCCATCTTGGATACTAATGCGCGGCCGCCCGCGCATGCGCATTAGTGTCCGAGACGGCGGCGTGATTACGAGAGGGAGCCCCGGGATGCAGCCGACAAGGTAAGTGGTTTTTATTCTTTTTAAAAACGTTATTTAAGTATTTAGGGAGGCCGGACGGGAGGCGGGTGGCGGGCAACTTCGCTATGCCCACGTAGTGGGCGTAGTGTTGCCCGGTACGCCTACTTTGCAAATGGCGAAGTAGGCAACACTACGCCCACTCTGTGGGCGTAGCGAAGTACTACGCCCAGGATAGAAATGAAATGAAAAACTACACTTCTATAGCGCATAACTACCCGGAGGCCTCGCAGCTATTAGACTGATTACTGTGTCGGGCCAACGGGTACCTAATACGCTTTTGCAAACAAGTGGGTCTTCAAGGCCTTCCTGAAGGACAGTAGGTTGCTGTTTTCTCTCAGGGTAAGAGGCAGAGAGTTCCAAAGCCTTGCCGCTGTGTGGGTAAAGGAACGCCCGCCCCATCTGGCCTTTTTAATTTTGGACGAGGTTGCCAGATGCAGTGTACCAGAGCGGAGAGCTCTGGAGGGGGTGTAAGGTAACACTAGAGAATGCAGAATAGCAGGGCCTGTTCGATGGAAAGATTTGTGCAAAATGCACATGGCCTTAAACTGCGTTCGAGCAGCCACAGGGAGCCAGTGGAGTTCTTTTAGCGCCTTCCTGGCTGATTGCCAGCGAGGGATGTTGAACAGCAGTCGGGCGGCACAGTTTTGGGTGACTTGGAGCCTGTTGACCACTGCCGCAGGGGCTCCCAGATATAGCACATTTCCATAGTCCAGGCGAGAAAGTATAAGGGCCTGCACCATGACCCTCCTCGCCTGGATTGGGAGCAGAGGGAGCACTTTGCGGAGCATTTTCATCAACCCGACGCAAGTGGAGGCAGTTTTACTGGCTTGAGCTGAAAAATCCAGTGCTTTGTCGAGCCAGATTCCCAAGCTCTTTATCAGGGGTTTAGGGGGAGGGGGGCACCGAGACATGAGGGCCAGATGGAAATTAAGTTGGTCAAAGAAGGATTGCCCAATAACATGATCTCGGTCTTCTCCCCATTGAGTTTGAGGTGGGAAGATTGCATCCACTTAGCAACAGCCTCTAGACAGGGGCCCAAGCTCAGCCTTTCCTCCGTATGAACACAACTAACCCTTACATTTTTTATGCACAATGAAATAATTCTACATAGTCCGTTGATAGTGGCATCTATCATAACAGTTGACAACCTAGCAGATTGGCACTCAAAATAAATGTATATGAATTTCTATTTAGATGATGAAATGCGGCCTTTATTGGGTGTTCACTTTAAACCAAACCTTGCTAAACATAGGAGGCAGAAGTAGGAGCAGCAATGTTTAAGTGATCTGCATCATAGAGTTGAAGGGTCGTATTAGATAAACTTGAATAAAGCAGTACCATTTTGTGCTTGAGCTAAGGGAATGCCTCAGTACTGAACCACCTGCATGAACAACCACGAAGCGTGATGTCATGGAATAGAAATTAACATAAAACTGGTGCATTCCAACATACTTCACACTGGGAAGAAGTTAAACAAGAATTATAAATATTTAAATATATCCGGATTCCAAAAGAGATGATAAAAGTAAAACGCACGAAAAAACAGCATATTTTTATGGTGTGAATGATCAACGATTATTAGAACAATAGGGGTTAAGTTAAGGGCATGGCCCTGCCCTTCCAGCCACCTCCTCACCCAGGACATTAAACTTCCACTTGCACGCGGTGCCCGGCGCCCGAGGCATGATTGCTCGGGTCATAGGCGAAACCAATGCATTAACAATGCTTGTTTAAATGGGAGGAAAACTGATCTCTCTCTCCTGTGCTATCTCTGCATGTTTGCTGACCTTTGCTCATGCTTTATGCTTACTACCTACAGGCACTGCATCTTAACAAAGCGATAAATGAATATACAGATTTTTCAAGAGCTCCCAACATATGCTAACATTCAAACATACATGTATATATATTCGCTAAAAAAAGCATATGGTTTTAGGGGTGTTATAGTTAGTTAGACATGTCACTCGTACAAAACCATTGAAATTCCCCTGTTATAGTTAGTTGTACTAACTATAACTCATGCACCCGCAATCCACTGCTGATGATGTCACATATTACATCATTCATGACATGGTCAGTGACATCACTGATGACATCACTGATGACATCTCAAATGACATCACTGATGACATCATCCAGTGAATGTGGTTTGGTTCGATATTTAAATAAGTATTATATATATATATAGCAATCTGCCTTGAAGAAAGTTAGTGGATGTATAAGTGTCTGAATGGAGGATTTAGTAGCAATGTGATTGACTTTCTAAGTGACGAATTTAGAGTGTCTCACTAAATATATGGGATAGTGATTAAACTGTGTGAATACCTGTATCACTCTATCTCTTGTTGTGTAAACTACTACATAAGTTGGTTACTAGCTATGTGAATGTCTATATTAGTTATTAATTGGTTAAGTGAGTATTTGAATTGGATAGTGAATGAATGTGTGTGTGGTTGGGTGGGAGGTGTGTGATTGTCCAAAGATGTGTAAATAGTTGATTTAGTAGGTATATGAGGTTACGACTGTATGTGAAAACAGTTGTTTGGGTGAGTGAATCTCTTTATCGGTGTGGTGATGAGTAAATATATTTTTCAATGATACATGTAAAAGACACTAGAAATACAAAAGGCAGTGTATGTGACAGTTGTTGTATATAAATAAGTATAAATAAGACTCAGTGATTGTATGAATGAAGTATGGATAACTGTATACTTGTAATAGGGATTTTGTAACACACTAAGTATGAGTTACTATCTATATCAATAAATAAAGTGGTGTTTGTGTAAGTGTGTAGCTTAGTAAATATAAGTATGATCAATTGTTTGCATCAGTGAGTAGGATGACTGCTTAAGTTAATAGGATGTGTGCTGGTGTGTAATGTTGATATAGGTGTATAAGTATATTTAATAGTGTTCTATTGATCTTTGTTAGCATGTATGAGTGAATCTATAGGTAAGTGTTTAGATGTGTGTGTAGGTGTAGGAATCACTGAGTGGGTTTTTAGAAACTCGTATTGGTGTGTCAATGGTTTCAAATATGATACTCCATATTTTATAATGAGTGTTGAAAGGTTATACTAGTATATGATAAGATGTATCAGATTTTCATGTGGAACATGTCAACAGTGATGTAATCAGTGATGTCACTGACCATGTCATGAATGATGTAATATGTGACATCATCAGCAGTGGATTGCGGGCGCGCGAGTTATAGTTAGTACAACTAACTATAACAGGGGAATTTCAATGGTTTTGTACGAGTGAAATGTCCAACTAACTATAACACCCCTAAAACCTATGTTTTTTTCAGTGAATTTCTAAGGTTTTTTAAATGCTAATTCCTAACTATAACATGTCTGAAACCTATGTTTTTTTCAGTGAATTTCAAAGGTTTTTTAAATGCTAATTCCTAACTATAACATGTCTGAAACCTATGGTTTTTTCATTGAATTTCAAAAGTTTTGTAAATGACAATTTTTAAATGTATTCATTCTTATATATAGTTTTTTTTATACTGATTTACTACATTTTTTTAACGATTTATTTTTAGATATTTTATTTTTTAAATTACATTATAATTACATTAAACATTACACTACAAAATATACTTTCTCAGAATGAATTACTTTAGTTTAAATACTTTGCAAATAGGCAATAGACTTTTAAGTACAGTAGTTACAGTTGTTGTAATGCGCAACACAATTTCAGACACAACGCAACATTGAGCTCAATGTGAATTTCTAGTTAAATGCAATTAGTTACTTTTTGGATTCAGTCTTGGGACATCTCCTGTAAACACGTTTTGGTTACAGTAGTGATTTTTAAGGAATATTATTGAATTTTCAAAGTTGACACAAAAACTTTTTCACATAGAATCACCATTGTTATCCTGTGGGAGGAAATTCACTTATCAGGAAAGTAGTGTTAACGTTACTTTTTCTTACTCAGTGGTGGATTCTGGATCCAGCACGGGTGCATCTCTTGTAAACAGTCGAAATAATGCGTTTAAGTCATACAGGCAATTTTTAAGGATTTTTTTTATTTTGAGAAAATAGACACTTAGAAACTTTCCTGGTGAAAACCACACAATGGATTCCAATGGAAGGAAATACGAGTTACTGGTAAGTACAGTTATAATTACTTTTTAGGATCAGTACTGGGCTCAAAGAAGCAGCACTGAGGTCACTCCTGATAACAGGTGAGTAAATTGGAATTCGGAGTTCTGCTGATTTTATAGGATTTTTTGTACGTTTCAAAAATTGACACAGAAACTTTTCTGGTGAAAACCACACAATGGATTCCTATGGAAGGAAATACAAGTTACTGGTAAGTACGCTTTGAATTACTTGTCAGGGTCAGTGCTGGGCTAAAAGATGCAGCACTGGGTCTCTCCTGATAACAGGTGAGTAAATCGGAATTCGTAGTTCGGCTGATTTTTGAGGAATATTTGTACGTTTCAAAAATCGACACAGAAACTTTTCTGGTGAAAATCACACAATGATTTCCTATGGAAATATAAGTTACTGGTAAGTACGAATAGAATTACTTTTCAGGATCAGTTCTGGGCTAAAAGATGCAGCACTGGGTTCTCTCCTGATAACAGGAGATTAAATTGGAATTCATAGTTCGGCTGATTTTAGAGGAATATTTGTATGTTTAAAAAATTGGCACTTAGAAACTTTTCTGCTGAAAACCACACAATGGATTCCTATGGAAGGAAATACAAGTTACTGGTAAGTACGCTTACAATTACTTTTCAGGGTCAGTGCTGGGCTCAAAGATGCCGCACTGGGTCCTCTCCTGATAACAGGTGAGTAAATCGGAATTCGTAGTTCGGCTGATTTTAGAAGAATATTTGTACAATGGTGAAGGAAGGGGGCGGGGCCTGCGGTGACATGTGTGCAAACACGCCCTGAGTCACATTTTAAGTTGGGGAATTAATTCCTCTTCAATCCAGCGGCCCCTGGGGGCCAACTAGCCCACCAGGTACCTCCAGTATGCACCAGGGAGCTGAGTTGCCAAGAGGTATTCAGAGGCCACGCCCCTTTTCAAAACACTCTGAAACGCAGCTCCGTGATGCTTACTGGAGGTACCTGGTGGGCTAGTTGACCACTAGGGGACCTCTGGATTGAAGAGGAATTAATTCCCCAACTTAAAACATGCCACAGGGTGTGTTTGCACACATATCACACTAGGCCCCGCCCCCTACCTTCACCACTGTGCAAACGCGCCCTATGGCATGTTTTAAGTTGATGGATTAAGTCCCCTTGAATCCTGCGGTCCCCTGGCGGCCAGCTAGCCCACCAGGTACTTCCAGTATGCACCAGGGAGCTGCGTTGCAGAGAGGTGTAAAATGGGGCGTGGCCTCAGAACACCTCTCTGCAATGCAGCACCCTGGCGCATACTGGAGGTTCCTGGTAGGCTAGTTGGCCCCCAGGGACTCCCAGTATTCAAGGGGAATTTGTTCCCCCTCTGCAAACACGCCAGGGGGCCCCCCTTCTTTTTCTAATCTATTGGCCCTGGGGACCCCATCACCCATGGCTTGCCCCCAATTTTTAATAAAAAAAAAATCAGGTAGGGGGCTGCGTGGCCTCCCTCCCAAGGCCATAATTTGCCCCGGAGACCCCATCCCCCGGGGCAAGGCCCTTTTTAAAAAAAAATATTATTTTGGGGGGGCTGCCTTGCCACCCTCCTGTGGCCCCGGGGACCCCATCCCCCGGGGCTGTTTCCTTTTTTTTTTGCGGAGGTGGGCCGTTTGGCCCCCCCCTCCCGGGTCACTACTAGGCCCGGGGATCCCATCCCCCGGGGCTGGCCCACTTCGTTGGGGGCCGTCAGGGTGTCCCCAATCCCCCCACGATCCCAGCCGGCTCCCTGCGTCCTGCGGGAGCCGACATTGCTTTTCCACAGGGGGAGCAGCTAACATGCTGTCCCCCCTGTGGAAAGCAATCTGCTTTTCTATTTGGAAGAGAGAGCAGGTTTTCTGCTGTCTCTTCCAAATAGGAAAGCAGTTTGCAATGACAGGGTGGGAGCCGCAAGGCTCCCGCCCTGTCATTGCAAATGGCAGGGTCCCGAGGGTGGGCACCCCGGGACACTGCAGGAGCCGGCCCTGGGGGGTGCGGTCCCCAGGGACTGTACAAGGCTCCACGAGGGGGGCCAATGGGGCCCCCCTCCCACATTTGTAAGAAGCCCCCAGGGTGGCGGTCACCGGGCCTGGAGGGGCCTCAGAGCCCCCACACCTAATTTATAGTAGCCTCGGGGGTGGCGGTCCCCGGGGCTGGGGGAGCCTGAGAGCCCCCCACCCAATTTTAATAAGCCCCGGGGGGTGGCAGTCCCTGGGGCTGGGATGGGGGCTGAGAGCTCCCCGTACATAATTTAAAAAAGCTCCCAGGATTTGACCTCCCCGGAGGCTAAAAACCAAAGATGCGCGGGAGCCCGCACTTCTTTTTAAAAAAAATGTTGGCTGAAATTTGCACTGGGTGCGCGAATCTCGCCAATTTATTTTCAAACAATGCTTTTTTTGGCCCTGGGGGTCCTTGTAGGACCCCCTGAGCAGGCCTAGAGGGTCAGGGTGTTTCTACCCTGCCCCTTTTTTGCGTTTTGCAACGTATTTTTCTTTTGTTTCTTGTGCCTCGGTAGAACCGAGGCACAAGATGGCTGCCAACACTTCCTGAGTGTTGGCAGCCAATTAAAATACAGCTCGTGCACGGCAGGGTGCACGTAGGCTGCACTTAGGGTACGCGGATAGGTCCGCGGATCCACGGCGCCATAGATGTGTAAATGACTTTAACTGTCATTTTCTCAGGAACTACTGAACGGATGTGCACCAAATAAGCAAAAGTCTGAACCAAGAACTACCTCTTTGCCCCCGCTTGATGAATAATCGTGAAACTTTCAGGATAGGAGCGGACCAGAGCTTGCCAAAAGTTTGAAAAATTTTGCGCAGATTCGTCAATCGGTGCCAAAGTTACTCCAAATAGAATGTTGCTGGTTTCCTATGGGTAATAGGTCCTAACTATAACTACCTACTGGCAATCGCCAGTAGGTAATATATATATATATATATATATATATATATATATATATATATATATATATATATATATATATATATATATATTATATAGTCGAGCAAGTGAGCCCTTGAGCTCTAACAGGGCACACGACGCTCTCCCTCACCATCCGGTTTTAAAAGCCTTTCTGCCACTCGCATTCCAGACTCTCATTCAGTGACACCATGTCCGACGCGTTTCAAGGCTGTTCCGCCCCTTATTCATGGACCTTGCACAGCAGGAAAGAGGAAAACACCACAGCGTTGCTTTCCAGCCCTTTATTGCGTGAAAGACCGCCCTCAATGGGCGTGGCACATCTCCCAACATCCAGCGGCATGCTGGGAATTGCGGTCCATGCTGTGGTGAGTATTATCAAAACCTTAAGTAGGCTCAGTCCCCTGTTAGTAGCAAATTGTTTATCTCCTTAAGTAGGATAGAGAGTCCGGTTTGCGTGCTGGTTGTCGCCATGGGAGAGTGTGCTCTCATGAAAGGAAAGGTTTCCCTCCAAAAGCCCATCCACACTTCGACTTCCTCCAGTTGAAGATGAAAGTGGTGCTTCTGCCCATGGCCAAGGGTAGCCGTGTAGTAATATAGTCGAGCAAGTGAGCCCTTGAGCTCTGGCAGGGCACACGACGCTCTCCCTCACCATCCGGTTTTAAAAGCCTTGCTGCCACTTGCATTCCAGACTCTCATTCAGTGACACCATGTCCGACGCGTTTCAAGGCTTTTAAAACCGGATGGTGAGCAGCGCGATGTGTTCCCTTTCAGAGCACACGGGGCTCTTTACTCAAACACATTAATCACGGCTTCCCTTGGCCGCGGAGAGGAGAACCGCCGTCACCCTTGACTAGAAGCAGTCAGGGCGAGTAGGAGCTTCGGAAAGGAAAACAATTTCCAGTCTGTGAAGTACGTGCTGCTCAGGGGAGAAATATGCATGCAAGTTGGACTTTCTTCCTACTTAAGGTGAAATGACTTTGTAAATCACACAGGGGGGCCCAGCCCACTTAGGGATTATTGAATTCACCACTTCGGGACTATGTTTACCAGAATGCTGTTGGAGGTCTTGTAAATATGCCACGCCCATTGGGGGCGGTTTTTCCAACAATGAAAGGTCGGAATAAAAGGAATGGTGAATACTTGTGTCCTCCTGTGGCAGTCCATGATTAAGGGGCGTTACCGCCTTGAAACGCGTCGGATATCTGCTTAATTTAATGAAAACTCCAATATGCAAGCATCAGAGAGGCTTTTAAAACCGGATGGTGAGCAGCGCGATGTGTTCCCTTTCAGAGCACAGGGGGCTCTTTGCTCAAACATACATATATATATATATATATATATATATATATATATATATATATATATATACACACCAGCGAAAGGTGGCAAGCCTTTATTTCCAGTACAGGCTGACAACTGCCTGCTGCTTTCTAATCCAGCAGTGATATCCAAGTGCATCCATCCATGGTTTGATTAGTGGTACCGCAGTTCCCAAAATGCATCTGGGCACATCATATTTAAATTCACACTGTGATTGGGCCGCGTATCTACTTTCTTCTGCCATTGCCTCTGAGGAAGAAGACTACGGACTTCCAAACGTGTCAGGGTAATTTTGATGAAAGATTGCTAATGGGTACTGCTGGTGGTACATTCATTATCCATTCCTAATAAATGCTGTTGCCTTACCTGCTGCTGGTAAAGTGGTGTTTGTCTTTTGGCAAACTTGGAGCATTAATTGATACATGGCAGCCCTGCCGTGAAGCGTGCACCACCCCATGACACTAGGGGCCGTGCGGCTTGATATTCAACCAAGTCGTGTTTGCGGAACAGCGGCAGAGGATTGAGGATGTGTTTCACCAGCGCGGTGCTATTTAAGGACTTTTTTCCAGCAGTGATATTCAAGTGCATCCATCTGGGGTTTGATTAGAGGTACCACAGTTCCCAAAATGCATCTGGGCAAATCATATTTAAATTCGAACTGTGATTGGGCTACGTATGCACTTTCTTCTGCACTTGCCTCTGAGGAAGAAGACTAAGGACTTCAAAACGCGTTAGGCTCACCTTTACAAAAGACTGCTAATGTGTACTGCTGGTGGGATATTATCCATACCTAATAAATGCTGTTGCCATACCTGCTGCTGCTAGAGTGCTGCTTGTCTTTGGGCAAACTTGGAGCATTAACAAATATATATATATATATATATATATATATATATATATATATATATATATATATATATATATATATATATATATATATCCAGCGCTTCACCTTCAAAGGTACAAGAAACGACTGTCCGGGCCAACAATGTTCATGAAAGAGTGATTTATTCAATAGCTTCGCTCAAAATATATATATACATATATAATTTGTAAATAAGATCAATGAGAATCATGAAAATCTTAAATTCACTTTTTGACAAAAGACTGCTAATGGGTACTGCTGGTGGATCATTATCCATACCTAATAAATGCTGTTGCCTTACCTGCTGACACTAGAGTGCTGCTTGTCTTTGGGCAAACTTGGAGCATATATATAATATATATATATGTATATATATATATATATATATATATATATATATATATATATATTCACTGAAAAAACCATAGGTTATAGACCATATATAGTTAGGAATTAGCATTTAGAAAACCTTATTTTACTCACACAAAACCATTGAAATTCCATATATAGTTAGTTGCACTAACTATATATAGCGCACCCGCAATCCACTGCTGATGATGTCACATATTACATCATTCATGACATGGTCAGTGACATCACTGATGACAATGACATCACTGATGACATCTCAAATGACATCACTGATGACATCACTGATGACATCTCAAATGACATCACTGATGACATCATGACACACCAATACCAGTTACTACATACGCACTCACTGATTCCTACGTCTACACACACATTCACTCATTCACCCATACAATCACTCATACATACAGTCACTCATTATTACAACACTATCATATGCACTCATACACCTATGCAGACAGTCACACACTGCCACTCATCCATGGAGTTACTCACACACCAAGTCAGTCCTGTAAAGAATCAATCACACTTCCATTTCTTCATCTATACAGTTAAACACAGAACACCATACTTCAGTGACATCACTGATGACATCACTAATGACATCTGAAATGACATCACTGATGACATCTCAAATGACATCACTGATGACATCATGACACACCAATACCAGTTACTACATACGCACTCACTGATTTGTACGTCTACACACACATTCACTCATTCACCCATACAATTACTCATACATACAGTCAGTTATTATTAGAACACTATCATATGCACTCATACACCTAGTCAGTCCTGTGAAGAATCAATCACACTTCGATTTCCTCATCTATAGTTAAACACAGAACACCATACTTTTCACACATATACTAACACATACTTACTCTCTTATACAATCACTGATACAAGTACACATTGATATGCACAGAGTCACACACCTCCCAGCCAGCCACACACACACTCAGTCTTCCATACATCCACTCATTCTTCAATATGTAAAACGTATTTAAACTTTACAAAAACACACAGACACTAGATGATGTCATCAGTGATGTCATTTGAGATGTCATCAGTGATGTCATCAGTGATGTCACTGACCATGTCATGAATGATGTAATATGTGACATCATCAGCAGTGGATTGCGGGTGCGCGATATATAGTTAGTGCAACTAACTATATATGGAATTTCAATGGTTTTGTGTGAGTAAAATAAGGTTTTCTAAATGCTAATTCCTAACTATATATGGTCTATAACCTATGGTTTTTTCAGTGAATTTTCAAGGTTTTGTAAATGCGAATTCCTAACTATATATGGTCTATAACCTATGGTTTTTTCTGTGAATTTCATTGGTTTTTTAACAGCTAATATCTGTAGCTGTAAAATGTATTCTTCTTTAAATCCAAAAATATATTTTATATGTTTATGAATAATTTTTTTTTTAAATATTTTTTTTTCTTCGTTCCCGCTTCGCGAATCGGGAAGCTTCCCGTTAGCTGACCTTGATGCCGCGAAATAGACCGCGAGCCGGTAAACGTTTCTTTACCGCAAGTGCCGCGTTAGAAAACAACATCGTGACGCCTCCCGTCCGCATGACGTTTCACGTTGTCGCGTGATACGTCATATGACGTGCTACGTTAGCGAACTGGTACGCGAAGCGAGTCGCAAAGCGCAGGTTTCTGGAAGCAAACCGGGAGGCCCTGCAAAGCGCTTAACGTAAACACAGCAAGTCATGTGACTTGGTAATAACACTTTTCATTGGTTCATTTCACTTTTGGTTTCCTAATGATGTAAGACTAGGTCATATAATCTAAAATGAACACTTTTGATTGGTTGAGAACTCTTGTTTTTCCCAAATGATGAAAATCCCTCCTTCTTTCCTCACTCTGACTTTCATCATTGTGAGAGAAAGACCCTTTGTGATCACTGAGCAATGGCTTCTTTAGTAGCTTCAGCTGGTGCTTCCCCACCACCTCCACCACATCCAAGGAAGAGTGGACCACCTGCTCAAGTTATAATTCAACAAGAAGAGGAAGAAGAGGAACAGGACGACGAGCACGAAGAGAGGCAGTTTTTGCCTGAGCAGCCCAGGACGTCTCACCGGAAAGAAAACTTCATTTGGCAATTTTTTTAAATTCCCAAAGGTCAGAAAAAAGTAAATGCAAGATACGTAACTTGCCTTATATGTCAAGATAGACTGTCCAGAGGAACCGAGAAAAAATACAGTTTCGGAAACTACACAATGCATCGCCATATGACTAGGTGGCATCCTAACAACTACAGTGCTGCACAGTTTCGGAACGACCTAGATAATCTCCCTATTATGGCCAGAAGATCTGTTGTACCGGAAGTAACGGGACCAGAGGGCAGGGAGATGGTGCCAAATATACAAATGAAATTTGGTGAAGTAAAACACATCTGCGTATTTTGCGATGGATTTATTTCCTACGGAGAAAAAAGCATCACTCTGATCAACAGAGCTATTGACTATCATATGCAAGTTTGTACGAAACGCCCAAAATAATAAATACCTCTTTTTTTGTTTTGTTGCTCCTGTTGAGCCCTTTACAATGAATCGTTTTCATTGCCCCCTCCAAGAAAAACCCAAAAAAATATAAAACTGTTCAGAAAAATTCAAAAAAAGTAAAAAAATGTTCCGAAAAATAATAAAAAAAATATAAAACAACAAAAACAATAAAAAAAAAAGTTCTTTTCAGAACTACCTCCCCGTTATTAAAAAATTGGTACAATATTTGGAACTGTGCCAACCTCTATTTCTCTTAGTTCGCTTCCCAGTTCGCTCGCCGGTACGCGAACCAGAAGCGAACCAAAAACAGTAAGTATAAGGGAAGGAAACAGACACTTATGTTAAAAGAAAGACAGCTATAGGGGAGTAAACTAGAGATACTATTACCCGTAATCCACTGCTGATGATGTCACATATTACATCATTCATGACATGCTCAGTGACATCATCAGCAGAGGATTGCGGGTTTTTTGGCAACGTGCCTTATCCACGGTTTAATAACGCTGCCTTTTGCTTTATATAAGTTTTCAAATTGTATGAAATATATACCAATAGGTCGTTATGAACCTTTAGGTAGTGCTTTTCTTCATGAGGTCTGGTCGCTTCCATACACATACAGATGTTTCAAAGATGATCAAGAAGTTTATCTGAATGGAGAGGAATGCACTGAGACGCCAGATCATTCACTAATGTGTAGGCACATACAGTTACACGGTTCATGCAACAAACACCGACCAAATATGGCTTGCGTGTTGCAAGGCACGCCAGTTCCTGCTATCATCCCCACGTTCAAGTTGTTGGAAAATGGTAGTTATTTGATGCTCAATAATGAAGATTGTTCTGAGTTAATTAAAAGTATTCCTTTTATCGTAACAGTAAGTGAACGGGTTATTTGCTGCAGAAATGTTCTATTTCCTCCCACACATGAACATAGGGAGTTTTCAATCTGGCCACAAATACCAACCTTGGGACAGATTTCAACGGCATGGCAAGAATAAGAGCTCTTTTGTCTCAGAGAGAGGTGGCCTTGAGTTCGGCCCGTGAAACTTTCGTGCTTCACATAGCGAACACCCGTACAGAGGTGCAGACCCTTTTCAATTCAGATTTGCCTTTCAATTTCAGCAAGATGGTTCCGACTATCTTTAACGCATCCTCCACAAAGACCCTGGCGCACTTTTTTAAAGTTGTTACCAGTGGTCTCGTGACTTCATTTGAGAAAATCTTTGGAGTCATCCCTGCTTCCTTTCATTCTATTTTCTCCACTCTGGTTCGTGGATTGGCATTTTTACTTGCATTACCAGCGGACGCTCTTGTGCTTTTTTACATTTTTAAATATGGATGTCCCTCCTATGCAACCTCCCACCCTGCAGCTGCTGACACTGTTCCGCAATCGCATGCTAGAATATTATGGCACAATGCCGTTGGCGATATTAAGCACGGCATATGGATTATCTTTTCGATTCTCCTACTTCACCTGTGTCCAGCCTGTATTTCACTGCCTGACCTGTGATTTCGATTGGGCCATTGATTTGTGTCTCTGCGGACCGGTTTCTCCTGACGTCGACTTTAATCAGCTGATGACTCCTATCATTACTCACGAGTTGGTTTGTCCTGGCGAAAGGATTATGGCTGTGGCATTGATGCATGGACTACTTGGTCCCTGGAATTTACTGGCGGCAGCACAGTCTTTCTTGGAACAGAGCTTTCTTGAAAACCCACCGAGCTGTCCTCTGATGGTGATAGAGGATCCGGTGCTGGGAGAGCACGTATGTTCTTTTCCGCTTTTAAATTGGATGGCTGAACTGTTTTCGGATGAAGACGGTGACTTCCTATTGGAGGCTGTTGCAGCTTATTTTGCATACACAGTTATGTCATAGACCTTTTTCATGTTTGATATGCTGAGTACTAGCATTTCATTGACAATTCATTGACTTATTTGTCAAGTTTTTATTATTTACCTTGCCTATTGGCTTAAGACTCGATAAAGTACTTGGCTGTTTTATTTTTCTTTAGCATTAAATTTTCCTAGTTTTTAATGCTTTACCTTGCGGACCGTCCACATATAAACTTGCAATCTGCTCTCATGAGATGGCACTTCTATTATCTTATTCAGTTCGTTTCCGGATCATGGGGAGGTGTCATCTAGGTCCTGGATATCTTTACACCGTGTTAAGTTAGCATGGGCTCATTACCGGTTTAAACGCCATTTTTCCTTTTTTGCAACTTCTGCACACGACACTTAGTTGTTGCTTTAGCTTTCCACCTAGTAGTTCATCGTGGTTTACATGAGAATAATATGTTATTGCTCTACTATCTGCTCTGCTTGTTAAACTATATCTGTACAGCGAGTGCTAAAGTTTCAAGAACAACACGATACAGAATTGTTATGAGGTCTGATCTCCACGACTTCATACTCATAACATAAGTGCAACTTCTGCCAATTCTGGGCATGAGGCGGGTTTTATATTGCTTTGCCGAACACACATACACAACAGTTGATGCGGTTCACATGAAGAGAGAGCTGGTGTATGCTGATGTGATTCCTTCAAATCTAAGACACTAAAGTATGGGCACGCCCTAAACCAACACAAAGAGACCTTCTTAGCAAATAATATAATATGTGTATTAGGGAGGGTGAGATATAAGCAGCCGCGGGCCGTGGAGGGAGTTACGGTGAGGCAGGGAGGCGGGGAGGGGGAGAAGCAGGGTGGAGCCCTCTCTACCTTGCCCCTCCCCCTCCCCGCCTCCCTGCCCCACCGTAACTCCCTCCACGGCCCGCGGCTGCTTATAAGTGTTGCTAACTCTTATTCATTTACAGCATGTTAACATACTGTCACCATTCGCTTTTTATGTACTAGTAACTATGCTGGTAATTTTGCTACTGATAATATGTGTACTTGTATTCTCCACCCTGCTTCTCCCCCTCCCCGCCTCCCTGCCTCACCGTAACTCCCTCCACGGCCCGCGGCTGCTTATAAGTGTTGCTAACTCTTATTCATTTACAGCATGTTAACATACTATCACCATTCGCTTTTTATGTACTAGTAACTATGCTGGTAATTTTGCTACTGATAATATGTGTACTTGTATTATCTAAGATACTACGCCTGAGAAGACGGCATTAGTAAATAAACATTTCAAATACACATGTGTTCTTCTTAACTCCATGTTCTGGTCTCTAAGAAATATATAACGACCGACTGTTCATGAGTTCCACGTATCCTGAGGTACTATAAGTTCATATTCTGGATTGTCTAAACATTGAGAGTTTGTTATATCCAATGTGACACTGTACCTAGCTTGCTAAGGAGTTTTTGATTACTAACGTGAGTTTTGGGACACCCTAATTCGCCGAGGTTCCAATCCTCTGTCCACAGTTCTGTGTGAGAACAGAAACCCTGCGACAGGGGCACCCCCGACCCTTGCTGGAGCTTCATCACACTTGCGATACAACTCCAGCAATGCGCCACCTTTACGGCACAGATACATCACGCATCTGTGCTGTTTTTGCCCCATGATGCGCCGCATTGTAAATGCAGCACACCATAGGTGACGGAAAATCGGCACAGAATGACTAACACATCCCTGGTGATGCGCCAGTCATCATAAATGTATCCCTATGCTTCTTATCTTGTTAGAGATGAACCGCCATATGTATCATCAAAGTTTTTTGCATTTCCTAAATAGCGAACTTTAAGGAATAAATAGCGATTCTTTACCATTCCTAGTTTGCGATTAGCTATTTGCTAATTACAAATTACCCATTCATTTCCTTCATTTCCATAGGGCGGTTGGACTCACTTTTAGCTCGAACGGCTGAATGGATTTCCACGAAACTTGGCAAAATTGTAGGGACTGGTAGCCCGATGTGCCTTTGCTATGTCTCAAGATATATGCTCCAGTGGTTTTTACGAAAATTAACTTTGAAAAATATATATTGGGCTACATTGGCCTATATATATGTTGGAGCCCAAATGTAGCCCAATGTAGCCCAATGAAGCCCAATGTAGCCCAATGTAGCCCAAAGATGGCCGCCAGACACACAAAAAAACAAATGTAGCCCAAATATCAGCCAGATGTAGCCCAACTATAGCCCAGTGACAGAATGACCAATCAGCTTCGCAAACCTCCGTTACGCGAAGCGGAGCGCTGTTACAGATATATATCTTTTTTTGAACGTTAATTTCTCAAAATCCACTGGAGCACATATATTGAGACCTAGCAAAGGCACATCGGGCTACCAGTCCCTAATATTTTGCCAAGTTTCGTGCAAATCCATTCAGCCGTTCGATTATTATTATTATTATTTTTTTTTGCCCCGCGGGGCCCTTTTAAAACCTCCACATCAAACCTAGGGGGTCAGCGAGGATCTACTATGCCCCCTTATAGTTATTTCCCCCTTTGTTTTGACCTCCTCTTGTCTCTCGATCCTACCGAGAGACAAGATGGCGGCCGCTACGGACTTTTTGGAATGTTGACAGACGCCGGAGAACCAATCAGCTTCGCTTCACAAAGCTCCGTTGCGCGTAAAGTACGCGTCCTGGGACGCTGCCAGGTCCGCTGTTACAGATATATATCTTTTTTTAAACGTTAATTTCTCAAAATCCACTGGAGCACATATATTGAGACCTACAAAAGGCACATCGGGCTACCAGTCCCTACAATTTTGCCAAGTTTCGTGCAAATCCATTCAGCCGTTCGGGCTAAAAGTGAGGCCAACCGCCCTATGGAAAACTCAATGTTAAAAACACGTTTTGGGACCCCCCTTTTTTCTCGGCCCCCCCTTGACGAACCCCCCCCAAATTTTCAAGGGCTGCTCAGAAACAAAATGTGCCATTTTCCTGAAAATTTCAGCCAATTCCGTCCACAAACGCCAAAGTTATTAGACATAGAATTTTCAAAAATCCCATAGAGAAAAAATCCTAACTATATATACCTACTGGCGACCGCCAGTAGGTAATATATATATATATATATATATATATATATATATTACCTACTGGCAGTCGCCAGTAGGTAGTTATAGTTAGGACTTAGTTTCCATAGGAAATCTGCAACATTCTATTGGGATTGACTTTGGCGCCGGTTGATGAATCTTCGCGAATTTCTCAAAGAAGATGGCCCGCTCCGCTCCTTCCCTGAAAGTTTTGTAAAAAAATTAAGTGAACAATTTTCTTTATGGGATATATTTGTTTATTCACACATGATATTTGCACATTTAAGAGGCTGTTTTGTTTTTGACAAACCCGAATTTGGTTGACGAACAACTGTTATTAGCATATTTAACAAGAACTTCTCAGTTATAGGGAATTTTAGTGGGAAATTGCACAATTGAGCAAACAGGTGTAGCAATATATGTATCAACCTTAGTTGCTTTAAAATTTTGTGTAAATTTGCACATGTTTTTAAACATGTTTCCAGATTGTATGCTTAATTTGCACATTAGATTTGCGTTGTATTTATACATGGACAATTAAATTGCGTAATGTTGCACATATCTCTGTTTTATGGTACGCATATTTAGTATGTGAGGCGATATGTGTACAGAGATTAATGCTGCTTTATAACTTTGCGTAATTTGCACATGAGTATATATGTTCACAGATCTAGCTCAATTTGCACAACAGTTTCAACTGATATTTTGCACATTATAATAGGAATTGCGTGATATTGCACATATTTCTTTGCTTAATGTTGCTTTTATTTGTTTGCACTTTTTGGACAGTAAAATGCATTATAGCGGTACACTAGAATGAAAGATTAGGAAAAACTAACGGTTGTTAGATATATATTTATGCATTTCCCAGAGTCCTTGTATTCATACATGAACTGAAAGATGATCATATATATTGCCTGTGTTTTTTCTTTCCCTATTAACGAAATTATGTATTATATGATGATTTGCATTTATGCTTATTACCTATTCTTGTTCTTTGATACTCATTATGCTATTTCTTGCTATATTCGGCAAGGTTTACAAACAACTAATGACTAGTTGGAAAAAAGACTAATTGACAAGTAACACAGTCAGCCCGTGCATAGTATCTTGTTTTTGTCTATTATATCACGTGGTGCACACTAAAGCTTACTTTAAAAAATGGCGGGCCGAGATCTGGCCATCTGTGAGCAAGGGCATCCGCCCGAAATGCGTCAGATTTGTAAGCTCTGTAACGAATAAAAATGTACCTGTGCCTGTTGGACTCATTTCCTGAGAGCGTACTAACGATGTTTGGGAAAGGACTTTGATTTGTGATTACCGGCACGCTCCGCCGGAGTGTACGCACCCCTCTAGGGTCCCAGTATCTCGGCAGGAGCCTTCTCTGAGGATTATATATATATACATAACTAGCCACACAGAGCACTACCAACATTCCGAATGGGCACCACCCTTGTGGCTCCTGTTCTGTGTGCCCTCTCACAAAAAAGTACAACAGTGTGATGTTGGCTTCAGGCAAGGAGTGGTTTCTTAATCAGTTCAGTAATTGTAACACCACCAATGTGGTATACTGTTTGCTGTGTGAATGCAGTTTGCAGTATATTGGATTAACATCACATAAGATCAAGGTCAGGGTACAAGAACATCTAAGTACCATAAGGGCAGGCAAGCTCACAACCAAACTGGTTCAGCACTTTTTCAAGGAAAAACACAATTTCACCTGGACAGTACTTGAAAAAGTGAAGGGTACTCCGCATAATATTGAGAACGTACTTTTGTTCAAAGAGGCCCGCTGGATCTATAGAGAAAAAAGTGATCAGCAGGGCCTGAATGAGATTATAGAGTGGAATAGGGTTAAGTGACACAGATGGTGCTTTACCCCATAAAAATCCTGTTTTGCTCTTTGGTGTCCACCGGGGCTCCGGTTGGGTGAAA
Source organism: Lissotriton helveticus (assembly GCF_964261635.1). NCBI lineage: Eukaryota > Metazoa > Chordata > Amphibia > Caudata > Salamandridae > Lissotriton > Lissotriton helveticus. The sequence goes on along the minus strand of NC_136059.1, from coordinate 1,350,285,391 downwards.
AATGTTTTACTTTTTTTTTTTTAAACCCTAGCCTTTTGAGCATTTTTTTGATATTTTTTTGATATAGCTTCCCCCTTTCACCCCATGGCATTAGAAAAGACCCTGTTTGTAATGGTGCCTATCATCAATTTATTGATATTGGGTATGGAAAGTCTGGCGGTTTTAACATTCTGACTTTACATCCACACTGCCAATATAGAGCTAATATCTAGATGCATAAGATGTGGTATTAGGAATGCGGTAACGAGATGTGGTGCTTTTAATGAATGAGTACCCCGTTTTTATATCTACCGCCTCTATATTTACCATTTCCATTGTATTTGGGAAAAAGTTTGCAAAAACGTTAGTTTCGGGCCCATTATTCAATGAAACCAGGGAGGGCCCTCTATGGGCACTCTGCAATGGTACCTGTTGTTAACTTTTGAATATCAGGTGCGAAAACGTCCGCGTTTTGAATATGCAACCCATTACTTTAGATAGGGTCAGTTTTAAATGCCCAAACAAATATGGCGCCTAACGTCGAGGACGCTGGTCACGCGACCAGCGTCGAAAGACGTCACAAGCCGAATGTATTTTTATCGAGGGCGGGTGAATACGAAGGCCACAGGAGGAGACGCAGAGCTCCGTACAGCCCGATACAGTGAGAAGTGCAGGAGCCAGGTTTGAAAAGCAAGCAGCTTTTATTTTGTCAGGACGTTAGCAACAAGTTTGCCGTGAAGCATGTAATTTTACACAGCGAATTAGTTGGCAGCACGGAGAGAGAGAGCTGAGCAGTGGGACGAGTTTGCTTGTTTTACACGCATGGGGTGACCCGAAGTTTGGAGAATCACTAGAAGGAACCCCTTTATACTATTACATCACGAGTGGGTCTAATTAAAACATGAGGGCTCCCTGGTTTTACAGCGCTTTCAGGTTCTTGTAAGCGAGTGGCAAGTTGTGAAATGGCTGTTACCTTATTTTTCTGTCTTGGACATGGCACTAGCGAGTGAAAAGTAATACTTGTGGTATACGCTGTATTCCTCTCACCAGATTGATGAGACAATCGCAGGAGCAAACCATTTTAAGTACAAGCTCACAATAGGAGTGAACTAATTCACCTCTTCAGCCGGTACAAGAGAAAAGTGCTGGCATAGGGTAATTATTTTAAATTTCTAGTATGACTCTCTGATAAGGTGTATGGGGAGAGGTGCACCCGGGGGTGTTTTTTAATTAATGTGTTCTTTCAATTTGACAGTCACAGAGAACAAGGTGTCCAACATTGGTGCGGTGACAAGGTGTCCAGCCCTGATGAATCTGCCAAAATTCTAGAGGCAGAGAAACATGTTGGCAATAGGTAATGGTATGCAGAGCTAGCTACCAGCCTTTTTAGTTCAACAGATCACGCCTGATAATCCAGAATAAAAGTTGCGTGCTAGGTGTGCCTGTTGATTTTAATCACTGTTTGTCACAAAAGGAGTGAATATTAATTACTCCTTTGAGCCTCACATATTTGTTTTTCTTTATTTTGGACACTTATTTTTTTAACAAAATGACTACCTATGATGAGAAAAGGGGTGTAATCTGGTGAGTACCTGCCAGTGGCCTCGAGGGTGGTGCGCCCGTGAGGGGTCATTTTGTTCTCCACACATTTTTTCACGTTTGATTGCCGATGTACTGTGAAAATTGTGAATTCAGACATTATTTTGTGTTCGTGTTGACTGTCCTCTTGAAAGTTCACAAGGAAACTCTCTAGGTTTTAGAATAGGAAGAGACATGGTATCACACCCGAAGATTAAGCTGGCAAAGTCTGGTGACACAATAGTAGAAATTGACATGTAGTCTCTCTATTGTTGAAAACGGATACCCATTTTTATCATCCAGGGACAGGGTTTGTTTGAATTGAATTGTTTATGAGTGGAGGGCAACCCTGGGTTTCCCTTTTTCCCTCTAGGCTCCTGTTTGGAATAGATGTCAAGTGGTTGTCAACATTCGAAACCAGGAAGTGTTGGCAGCCATTTTGTGCCTCAGTAGAAGCGAGGGTCTGGAAATCAGTAAAATAAGTGTTCCAAATGTAGAAAGGGGGCAGGTTAGAAATATCTTGACCCTCTAGACTTGCTTAGCGGCATAGATTTGCGGTAAAAAAAATAAAAACGAAGCGCAGGCTCCTGTGCTTGTTTACAAATTAGCTACCTGGGGGGGCCAAATCCCGGGGTCTAGAATATTAAATTTGATGGGGGTCCAGAGGGGTCCTGTAGCCCGGGGACCGCCATCCCTCAGTGCTACAAAATAAACGGGTGGGGGGGCTCAAAGGTACTCCCCATGTAAAATACTTGGGTGGGGGGGCTTAAAGGCCCCCACCAGCCCTAAGGACCGCTACTCTTCAGAGCTTTGAAAAAAATGGGTCAGAGGGCTCAAAGGTCCCTCTAAGCCCCTGTGATCACCACCCTCCAGGGCTTTTTATATTGTGGGCAAGGGGCTGTGTAGCCCCCATTCTGGAGCAGTCGAGGGCCCTGGGGAACACCACTCCCAGGGCCAGCTCCTGCTGTGTCTTGGGGTGCATACCCCTGGGACACTGCTGTTTGGTATGGCAGGGCGGGAGTCGAGGTTCCTGCTCTGTCATAGCAAACTTGAGGGCATATTAACAAGGGACATTTCGCCATGTTTTTAAAAAAAAGGCAAAAATGTGGTGAAAATTATATCGCCTTGTTTACTGTTTAGGCGTATATACAATGTTGGGAACCATGGGTGGAGCCCCAATGTCTCTATGGTCCTAGCCAGCTCCCCGCATCCTTCTGAAGCCGTCATCACTTTTCCACACGGGGACCTGCTAATATGGAGTGTGGAAAAGCAATCTGCTTTGCATTTTGAAAGATTTAGCAGGTTTCCCTGCTCTCTCTTTCAAAATCCAAACCAAGTTTGCCATGGCAGGGCGGGAGCTTCGACTCACACCCTGCCATAGCAAACAGCAGTGTAGAAAAAATCTTCCGGTAAGAGAACAAAGGATTTTCAAGTCCATTATCGCCGTTTTAGCAGCAGTTTGCTGCCGCTAAAGCGGCAATCATTTTAACGCTGTCTTTGTAAATATGTCCCTAAGTTTTGGAATGTCGACAATCCCATCTTCCTTTTAAACAGCCACAAAGTATTGAGTGAAGTGCAGACTGTGAAACGTGAAGCAGCATTGTCTGATTAGGATCGATAAAGAATTGCCCATTGTTGAGTACAGAGTAGGCAAATTGTACATGGAGTTTTGTAACGCCAGTGGCTATTGCTCGCGTCCTCTCTTGAGATTAATTTGAAGAGTTGTGTACTTCTTTTCCTCCTAATGTACACAGTGTTCTGTCGTCTCTGTTTGCTTTCTGCTGTGTTAAGTAGAGGACTTTGAGTAAATATGACTGTTTCTGTACAGCAAGCACCTTTGAACTCTATCCCCAACCTGCTTACTGCCTGTTACCATAGTAACAGTGCATGGAACACTCAATTGAGCACACGGGTCACAATTTCAGCACACAATGTTGCTAATCCATACAGTAAGTGTGCTGGACTTTTCAATTTTTTTCCATAGGAACCGTTAATCGCAGCTGCAGCCTCTGAATTGGTAAAGTGTTAGCCTCGGTATTACACTTCTAGTTATAAACATCATTCTTTTCTTAGTAAAACTTTGAGCCCCATCAGTTATTCCTTTACAAATTAAGGGGTATAATTTTAATGGCTTCTTTGTAAATATTAAGCATGGGCGAATTTTGCGGATTTTTTATTTTTGCGTGTTCGCGGGTGTTCGCAGGGCGCTTTGCGTGTTCGCGGTTTTTTTTTTGCCTGGTTCATCACTGCCACTCTCTCGCTTTTTTTTGCCCTTCTGTCCTCTGTACCACTTGTTTTTGTGCTTTTCTGCCTTCTGCCCCACTCTTATTTGTGCCCTTTTGCCCTCTGCCCCACTGGTTTCTGTGCCCTTCTGCCCTCTGCCTAACTCATGCCCTCTGTCCCACTTTGTGCCCTTCTGCCCTCAGCCATAAGTCAGCTTCAACAGGAAGCACTAATAGATAAAGTAAAGCAGGTGCTCGAGTTGAAGGTCAAATTAAGTTACACAGTCATTAATCACCCCAAGTTTGGGGTGATTAATGATTGTGTAACTGAATTTGAGCTTCTACTCTAGCACCTGCTTTACTTTATCTATTAGTGCTTCCTGTTGACGCTGACTTTTGTAACTATTTTAGAGGCTCTGGCCACTTGCCGGCGCCATTCTAAAATAGTTACAAAACGTCAGCTTGAACTTTTGACCCAATCTGTTTTTGCGGGGAATTCGCGAATCTCGCAGATTGCGAACTTACCGAAAATCCGCAAAATCCGCGAGCGGAACGGATTTTCCGCCCATGCTTAGTAAATATGCCCCCAAGTACTGTGTTAATGTCACATGTGAATTGGGCACGGAAGGGTACAGAGACAGAAGTTTTGTAGTCTAAGAGACGGCCACCTTCCCGAGAATTATTTACTAATTGTTCGAGGAGTTCGAGGCAACTTAAGTCCGAGAATTGTCATACTCAGGATTTTTATTTTAATATGCAGGGTGTGCCTCGGCAGTCTCTGAAGCCTCGGTGGTGCTAGGCAGTGCCGTATTTGTTTTATAATCGGACGGACAGTACTTATGCTGTTATAAAGTGTTACACTCATAGAACTCTTATAGTTGTATAATTACTCAGGGTTTATGTGCCTAAAAGTTACTTACATTATTTTTTGTAGATGCACTGTAATGTTAAATAGTTTTCATTTTAAAATCATCTCTAAGCAGATGATTATCACACTAAATAATAGTCAAATGTTGTCAGAAAAAGAAAACGTATACACTCAGTTTTAAAAAAATTTACTTTTATTAAAACAGAATTAAACAAATAGAAACGTAACTTTAATAAAACAGTATAATAAACAAAATGTGAGATGGACTCCAGTGGTAGCAGCGTAGGTAACCTGCAAAACAAAAATGAAACATAAGTCCCTAAAATTAGATCAATGTGAATGAATGAGGTGAGAGATTACATCATTACGAAAGGGAAGATCTTTTTTTTCACATGCACATTCAGGGTAGTATACCCCATCCCTCCCGTAGAATCACCTTCAACAAGAGTCTGTAGGGCAGAGCTGCTTGTAGGCTTAGGCCTATCTTACAGTATAGATGTTATTTAAAATGAGACAGAGATGTGACTGAATGAGGTCAAAGATCACAGATTAACATAACACTTGGCAATATTGCTTATTTGCACGTGTGCAGTGTGCTTGATACGTCCCACCCCTCTCGTAGGACCGCGCTGAAGAGGTGTCTGTAGGGAAGTGCCTGCTGGCTCAGATCTACAGTATGGTCCAGCAGGTCTTTAAAATGATTCAGAGATGAGACAGAATGAGGTGAGAGATCACATCATTATGCAGGACAATATCGTTTGTTCGCAGCGCGTTTAATTGGAGGCATTGTGTATCTAGGCCGCTCTGCTTACCTTTTGCAAACACTGCTTTTACCAGAGCTCACAACTTGAATTCTGCTTTGGATCTATACTGCAGACAGTGTTAAATTCAGCCTTGATTTAGTTATCTGCAGTGTGGACAGCTGCATTCATACCTTGAAAAGAGAAAAAGAAACAGTGTGAGAAAGAGGGAGAGAGAGAGAAAGAAAGACATTGAAAGTGTGAGAGAGAGAAAGTAATAGATGGAGAAGGAGAGGTAGTGTTGATACTGGAGAAAATCTTCGCAGCTCACCTTTTTGCTTCCGGTGTGTGTCCAACCATGTGCCGGTTCATAGTGCACCCTCAAGTTTAGTGATCTGAAAGATAGTATAGAATTAGTATTTGCAGAGTACATACAACTGCACATGTATATTTCTGTGTTACGCCTTTTGCACACCCAGGGTACTGTATTACATCAACTCCCACTGCAAGGAGGTGTCTGTGTGCTCTTTTCCTCCCAGGGTGCTATACTCCATGCACTCCCACTGCAAAGCGGTGAGTTCTCATTACTGCGCACCTAGACTGCTGCACCCCATTGACTACCAGTGTCTGGAGGTGAGTGCCCTTTCCTGCGGACCCAGACTGTTGCAACCTTTCCACTCCCACTGCCCGGAGTTGATTGTACATTCATATGCACTCGAGTTGCTGCACACTCTCCAGTCTCTCCACCCACAGGTGACTTCTTGTTGCTTCGGAAACAAGCTTCTTTGCTCACCTTGTGCCATTGGCATGTTTCAAAGAGGGTCCACCACATGTCGAAACAACCTTCCTACACGTTGTTACGATGGTCACTCATCATCGCAGAATCCTCAATGGTTGAGCTTTGGAGGTGTTGGGGAGGGGCACCAATTTGTGAAACACAACCTGTTAGATAAAAAGGAAGTTAAGATTGTGCGTCATTTGTTCATCAAAGGAGAAAGGAAGTGAGAGAGTGACTGAAAAGATTATTTCCAGCTCACCTTTCTGTCACCGGTGTGTCTTCCACCACGTGCCAGGATATAGTGCACCCTGAAGCTCCACTTCTAAAAGATAGTAAAAGAAAGATGTTATGATTGGTAATTGCCACTATCTTAACGTGGAGTAGAATACCATCGCCCTTTCACACACCTTCCCTCCCCCATTAAAAATACAACCATTTGTACGGTTCCAACTTGTTTAATTGGCTTCAATTTATGAACAATTATTAGAGTAGTAATGTTTTCCATCCGGTTATAGAAAACAAGTGGTGCGCATTTCAATCATCACGTCCGTGTCTAGGCACAATAATTGAAACATCATGTGCTATTGGAGTCTATTACGCTGAGCAAGCACGTAATAGATACCAATAGGCCATGGACGGAGCAATGCGCCCGTCTCTGGCCAATTGCGTGCAGTCTTTTAGAATAAGTCACACGCAAAGGCCAATGGCTTAGCACGGAAGGAAACAGATACGCACGAGCGTGTGCGATTTGTAGGTTAGATTCATATCCCCGTTTTTTCATTTAGAAAATGTCTCACGCTTCGTGAGCAGTGCTGTGCACTCCTACGAAGGCACGAGCTGTACTGCGCACAGCAATGGCGGCACAAGTGCTAAATGAATTAAGAAAGGAAAGGTTGTCAAAATAAGATGATAAATTTCAGTGTACATAGTATAAAAAAATAAATACTCATCTACTTTGCTAAGCATGTGGATGCGACGGACATTTGAACGACTATAATAACGTTCCTGCTATAGGACAACAAAAGACAAATGCAATAAGAAAGGGTATGTAGGACTGCATACGCCTAAATCACTGCGTAGGGTATTTGTATACAGTCTGCTGTATCGCATCGACTCCCTCCGGTGCGCACCCAGGCCTCACTGCCCACCTTTTTGTGGACAGAGCACCTTCTACATCATGCAGTCCCGCTCTGCCACCAAGAAGTCTCACATTTCTTGCTGAGTCTTGATATCGCTATGGCAAAGGACATACTCGTGCACCCATCTTCATCGCAGGTTCCTCACCCGCTCAGTCTTTGCGGTACCACTAACTCAGTGACCAAACAGACCAGGCACGTGGTAGTGGGCCCCCTGTTCGGTAGTTTGGGCCTACATGAGGCGTTCGAACCACCAGGACGGGCCATCACAGTGTTTGCGATGGGAGCTACTCTAAAATGGCATAGAGCACGTGCGCCCAGTCTTTGTTATTTGTAGGGTCACATGTGTTGTGAGTCCTGTGCTGGATGGGTGTGGTGTGGGTGTATACCAGCCATGAGGGAGTGTGTGTGTGCCCGTTCCGACAGCTAGACCTGGAACAAGCAAATAACTACAATGAACATTTGGGCCATGTAGCATTGTTGTGTTTTCCTGTCAGCGTAAGCGAAGTGGGCTGGCCTGACGTATGCCAGTGCTGCGCGAGGCTGTGAACAATGACTCTGGAGCTATGGGCATGGCTCCGTCGTGAGCTATATGAGAAATCAACTGATTCGGGCATCTGTGTTGTAGTGCTGCCATCACCCGGGTCTTAAACGCAAATGTGCCATTATGTCTGTGAAGTCTCACAACATGGCCAACATGGAAGGTACTGGGAATCACTGATCCTACATTCATCCATAGTTCCACACATAAAAGATGGTGGACATGATGCATTTCTGCGAATATGAATGTTTGTTGTACATTCAGTGGAGTGTTGTAGCTGTAGTAATACAGGGCTATGAAAGCTTTAGGTTGCAGTTTTTGGCACATGAAGGGCAGCTAATATATATACGTATGTGGTCATTCATGTATACTGTCGAACTTGGTGCAGGAAATCAGTGTTCGAGCTTCGGAGTCGCGTCCACATCCTGTTATTGTAGACAAATGACGCAATCTACGCATGCCTGAAAATGTACTGTAAATACGGTGCTCATGTAAATCGCTGACATAGTTTTGGGTCGACTTCGCGCTATATAAATATCCTTAAAAAAAAAACTCGAGTAATGGCACACACTTATAAATTTACTATACACTTTGCTTGCAGTATTGTAATGATCCAGTTTCTACGTTCGTATTTATAGAATAACCGATAGAAAGTTATATAATCGAAGTTTTTGTTACTGCCAGAGGTAAGATGGTTGCATAGGCTGTTTACAGCACAATATAATGTATTAGAGCCCAGGAGCAGCATTTTACAAACATAATGAATACACAGACACAGATAGATAGATGAAGTGGGTACGGGCACTTGCGCTCAACTCTATTTTATTACGGTGCTGTTGGTAACAAGTACAATAGTAATCATGATATCATACACAGAAATTTCATCATAAACGCTTTATGACTTCTGCTGTACAAAGGTAGGAGCACTAACCGTGAAATAATACACAGAAGATTCTATCGTAAAGGGTTCATGAGTTGTGGTGCACTGAGGTAGGGGTGGTTTGTGTGGAGCCTGCGATGATGCGTGGTCCAGGCAGAGCACACTGGTAAGAATGTCTTTTGACTACTGAATTTTGCCTTAATAAGGCCATGTGGCGATTATTTATGGTGCACTAAGTTAGTGGCACGTCTGGTGCTCAACATGTGCTCACCCTGCGATGATGTGTGGTCCGAACGGGCTGCACTGGAAGCATTGTCAGTTGCCTACTGGACTGCATCATCTGTAATCATGATTCAAATAAAAGAAGAAACATTTATGGAATACGTTGTCGAAATATGTAGGTTTCAGGGACATTGTAATTCAAATTGTGACCTGTGCTGTCCACAGTGTAGACTGCCATTCAGTGTTCCTTTGCACTTGCATGGTGCATTTTGTTATTCAACTAAACTTAGAACTGATATAAAAGAAGTTCTTGAAGGAAGACTACTAAAGGGATGTTGTGTAGGTTTGAGGGACATTATACTTAGTTTGGTACTGCACTCTGCAAATAATGAATCAAGAGTCTATTTAATTGTGAGCTCTGATGACCGCAGTGTAGGCAGGAGGCAGCGGTTAGCAAGAGCCCACCGCCAGTTGGTGTTGAGTAGGGCTGCAGAGTATTGGAATGTTAGCGTGTCTGCAACCAGCGATGATTAGTGGTGCACTGAGTTAGTGGCACCTGAAGCATCAATGTTCTGTGGAGCCTGTGATGATGCATGCTCTGGCAAAGCCGCACTTGTAGCAATGTCTTTTGCCTACAGAATTCTGCCTTAATAAGGCTATATGGTGATAATTTATGGTGCACTGAGTTAGTAGTACCTTTGGCGCTTAGTGTGTAAGTACCATGCTATGATGCGTGGTCGGGGGGCACAGTGATTGGACTGATGTCTTTTCTCTATTGAATTCTGCATCAATTCGATTTAAAAATGATAGTATGCCTCATTGTTGATATAAAACTGTTCACTCTTCTTTGCGATGATATATGGTGCACTGAGTTAGTAGTACCTTTGGCACTGAGAATGTACGTAACCTGCGATGATGCATGGTCCGGGGGGGCTGCACTGGTAGCAATGTTTTTTGCCTTGTGAAGTCCCCCTTAATAAGGCCACGTGAAGATGACTTGTGGTGCAGTGGGTTAGTGGTATCTGAAGAAATCAGCGTGTGCGTACCCTGCGATGATTTGTGGTTCGGGCGGGTCGCACTGGTACAATGTCTCTTGCTTACTGGAATGCGTCATGTGCAATCGTCATTCCACAGCAATCGTGAGCCCTCACAATGTAGATAGAAGGCAGTAGTCAGTACCGACATTGAGGAATGTTTTTTGTCACATCCTTTAACAAAATCTGAGGATATAGACTACAATTGTCTCTGCCTTAAATAAAGAAAGGCTTAATTCAATGTTGTCTGTAGTGTAGATCCAAATCTGAATTCAAGTTGTTAACTCTATTGTCTGCAGTGTAGATCGAAGGCAGTAGTCGATACAGACATAAGTCTGCGGTGCTGTGGCTCTGAGTTCGGAATGGGCCTGTATCGAGGAAGCACGTGGTCATGGCGGGAGCCACGTGGCAGGGTTAGGACCTTCGCTGTGCTAGAGTCTTTTGTCTTTGCACAAGTGAACCACGCCCAAGGCATAGCCTAATTATTCATACTCTTACACTGGAGTTGCGTACGTTGGACCTGCCCACTCCGCTTCTGCTTCATGGGGGGGACAACACAGCTACATGACCAAGATATTCCCCAGTGTCTGAAATAATATGGTTGCGTCCACTCTGCGGTCCACTACATGTATCAATACTGTATCTTCACATGGAAAAATTATTGTTTCTATAGTGAGTTGTGTATAGCATATCACTGGTACACTTGGGATTCTGTAACTTATTGTTGATGTGCGAATTCCCTCCCTTATGCATAGTTGGTTGCCACATCTCTGAACATTCAGCTATTATGCGGTTGAGGGGATATGGTATTTTGGGAAGGTTTGTTGTCCTGTTTTGCGCTGCCTCTGAGATAGTAGGAGGGAGGGGTCCGGGGTGGTGGTTGTGGTGGTGGTGGCGCTGGATGTTGTGATTTTGTTGGGTGCCGGAGGTGCATGATTAGTACCTCTATCACATATTCGTCTTTAAATATGGGTGTGAGTTGGGTGTAATTCACGCAGTAGATAGCCAACCTCCTTACACCAGTTAAATGTTGATGTTAATTTGTTGATGATAATTAGAAAAAGATAGAAAAAAACAGATATGCGTAATGAACATTATAATTAGAAATTAGCATTTAAAAAACCTTTGAAATTCACTGAAAAAACCATAGGTTTCAGGTATGGTATAGTTAGGAATTAGCATTTAAAAAACCTTTGAAATTCACTGAAAAAAAACATAGTTTTCAGGTATGTTATAGCTAGGAATTAGCATTTAAAAGACCTTAGAAATTCACTGAAAAAACCATAGGTTTCAGGGATGTTATAGTTAGCTGAAAATTTCACTCGTACAAAACCATTGAAATTCCTCCGTTATAGTTAGTTGTACTAACTGTAACTTGCGCGTCCGCAATCCACTGCTGATGATGTCACATATTACATCATACATGACATGGTCAGTGACATCACTGATGACATCTCAAATGACCATCACTGATGAGATCACTGATTACATCATCCAGTGAATGTGGTTTGCTTCCATATTTAAAAAACTATTTTATATATAGGAATCTGCATTGAAAAAAAGCAGGCCAGCCCCGGGGGATGGGGTCCCGGAGCCATCATTGGTCTGAGGAGGGGGGCCACGGCCCCCTCCTCAAAATAAAAAAAACAATGGCCAAGCCCCGGGGGATGGGGTCCCCAGGGCCAGAAGTTGCCCGGGAGGGGGGCCACGCAGCCCCCTCCCACCAAAACAATAAATAAATAAATAAATAAAGGCCAGCCCCGGGGGATGGGTTCCCCGGGGCCAATAGAGGCCTCACGAATGGGGGCCATGCAGCGCCCCTCCAAAAAAAATAATATATTTGTATGTGGACATGCCCCTGGGGATGGGATCCCGGGGCTGGAATTGGCAATGGGAGGGGGGCCCACGCGGCCCCCTTCCCATTCAAATTTTGTTTTTATTTTTAAAATGAGGGTAAGGCCCTGGGGGATGGGGTCCCCAGGGCCTCAAAAAAGTAAAAAGAACGGTGGCCACACAGACCCCCTTCTAAAAAGAAAAAACAATACAAAACACTGCAATCGTGTCGGAGGTACGTTTTACAATGGTGAATTAATTCCCCTTCAATACTGGGGGTCCCTGGGGGCCAACTAGCCCACCAGGTACCTCCAGTATGCGCCACAGGGCTGCGTTGCAGAGAGGTGGTCCAGGCCATGCCTCTTTTTACACTTCTCTGCAACACAGCTCTGTGGCACTTACTGGAGGTACCTGGTGGGCTAGTTGGACTTAAAACGCGCCACAGGGCATGTTTGCACACATGTCACCTCAAGCAGACCCCCTCCCTTCACCACTGTGCAAACACGCCCCCTGGCGCGTTATAAGTTGGGGAATTAATTCCCCTTGACTACTGAGGGTCCCTCGGGGCCAACTACCCCACCAGATACCTCCAGTATGCGCCAGAGATCTGCGTTGCAGAGAGGTGTTCAGAGGCCAAACCCCTTTTTTACACTGCTCTGCAACGCAGCTCTGTGGTGCTTACTGGAGGTACCTGGTGGGCTAGTTGGACTCCAGAGACCTTCAGGCTTCAAGGGGACTTAATCTCCCAACTTAAAATGCGCCACGGGCGCGTTTGCACAGTGGTGAAGTGACGGGCCGGGGCGCGTTTAAGTTGGGGAATTAATTCCTCTTCAATCTTGAGGGTCCCTGGGGTCCAACTAGCCCACCACATACCTCCAGTAAGCGCCACAGAGCTGTGTTACGGAGTGGTGTAAAAAGGGGCGTGGCCTGGGCCACCTCTCTCTCTCTCTCTCTCTATATATATATATATATATATATATATAGTAATTAACTTGCAATTCGAAATTAGCTTAGATATTTATTTCTAATTTATACTTTTACAAAAGCACACTGCTCACCTCTCAGCTTGCACTTACACGGGTACACCTCTCACCTTGCACTCACACGGGTATACCTCTCATTTTGCATTTACACCCCCACTGCACCCTCTGAAGTCATCCAGGCACAACTCACCCCCAAACATCCTTCATGCAGCTGTCACAGCAGCATACCACTCATAACATGCACAGGGGCCAAACCCTGCACTCAACTGGTCACAGCTGTCACCAGGCACTCAACAAGAGCACGTCACTCACAGTGCCATACCTCTCTATTGCACCTAAACCGGACAACCCCTCAGCATGCACTCATATAGGCACACTGCTCACTTTGCAATGACACAGTTAACCTTGCACTCACATGGACACACCTCTCAACCGTACACTCACAGAGACACACCCTTCACCATATAGCACACCACTCACCACACATACACACCGCTCATAAGCACACAACCCTAGCACTGCACTCACATGGACACAGCGCTCACCCTACACTCACAGGTACACACCCTTCATTCAGCAGTAGCTGGATCACACCATGCACTACACATACACACCACCTACAAAGGCGCCTCTTAATACTTAAATAACTTACAGTGGCAAACTGATCATCAGCCAGTCACATGGGAAAACTGGCTGCTCACCTTGCACCGATGAGAATACACCCCCACTCTTCACCTACACATACACACTCACAATCAGTCACAAAGCCAATCAGGTTCCAGTGTTGTCAAATGTATCCGGTTTTAATGCACAACAAAAGATACACCAAGTGACCCTCTGTGAAATTAGCATAGGCTGTCTGCACGCCCAGACTCAGAGCTGCCCCTTCAAGCCCTGACGTGTATTGTGTCTGCTCACCAGCCGTTTAATGGGCATGTATTCACGTTATGAATGCAGAGCTCCCTTCAACGCCATGGTGTGCTATCACAGTGTTTTTTCGTGGTGTAGGTTTCCTGGTTTTCATTGTTGATTTATAAATGAATCATGCTTGCTGTTCCCATGCTTTTGCGGGATTTTCTTATTTTGAGTCAAATTGGTCATATCATTTCCGCACTGCAGCTAGTTTAATGGGATTGGATCAGGTGAGTGCGCTACATAATCTTTAAAAGTAAAACAGCAAAAATATTAAAAATCAAGATGCATGTGCAAGGGTAAAATCAGACGAGCTCGGCAACTTTGAAAAAGCCATTCACGCAGGTAATGCGGATCTAGGTGTTGACAAGGAACATATGGGCAAAGCAGGTTGTTTTGACTATATTAGTTAAATTTATAGGGGTGTTGTAGTGTATTTATTTATTTCATCTCTGGCCTTTGTGAAGCGCTGCACAGTTCATTTCTGCTGCTTCAGCGCACATAGAGTTTTCAATCAGTTGTTCACATCGGGCTTTAAGTGCATACCCGAGGTACACTACAATAACTCGGCACGTGCTGTGCTCATCCATAAATTGAATTATTCTATACATGCAGGGAAGGACATGGGCTGTGTCACGGTGGACAAATAAAACAGAAATGCAGCGTCAACATCCATCAAAATAAGTTGATCATAAAAAAGTCAGTCCTGGAATATAGCACAGTATATTACACGTACATAGAAGGCTTGGACACGTTTTCCAGTGCACAAAGATTGGTCACTGGTGCCTACAGAAGGCCCTAATACAGGCCCATTATTCACTCCAAAGTCAGCAGGGAAGTAGTTGGGATCTGTTAGGCAATCTTCCACTATTCATTTTTTTTCAGTGTATAGTGCAAACTTGGACAGAAGGTATAAGAGTGCTTCACACAAGCACCAGTTGCATTACAGATGACCTGGAAAAGCGGTGACTGGCGGCACGGCCTATTTTGCAAACCGTTAATAGAGACACTTACTCCCGGCACTATCGTGTCGTCATGCCTGACTGTCCAGTGAGACAGGTCAGGCAATGAGGAGGAGTAAAGAGAGACAGGAAAAGGAGGAGCTTTTAGGTTGTAAGCCAGTAACTTCCTGGCAGGGAATAAAGAAGGTTGCCCATGTCAGAGCTCTGTATCCTGTGATCATTTGGGCGGGCTAAGGCGTGACAATGGCGACGAGGGTGGGATGAGCCAAGCCCCACACAACGTCGCGCAGCCCAGCCGAGTACCGGCCCCAACGACCAGCCAGCAGCGCCAGAAAGAGCGTGCAGAAGACCGACGCCTGCGGCGGATCCTAGCTCACAGACGAACGGAGCATGCAAGAGCACGCGAAAGTGTACCTGCGTGTCAGCGCCTAACTGCGGAGAAGTGAAGAGCCTGCCAAGCGGCGCTGAGGTGCGCTAATACCTGCCCCCCTTGGACTGTGGACCGCAAGAAGTGGAGAGCCCAGTCGAGCAGCGCCGAGGTGAGCGTGATGTCCCTGCGCCCCTGCGAGGCTTGAAGACGGCGAGGGTGAGTCCCCAGCACACGCGACCGCTAGACAAGCCAGAGCGGGTCCGCACGTGCGCCTGAGACTGCCGAGAGCCGGGGAACATGGCGGCCATGTTAGAGTCAGGCGCCGGCCCTCAATAGACCCACGCGTCTCACACGGCGGCCATTTTAAAGTCAGGCAAGCCTTCAAGAGACTCATGCGTCCCACACGGCGGCCATTTTAAAGTCAGGCAAGTGACTCGAACACCTAAAAAGGCGGGAACACAGCCAAATAACTCACGCAGGAGCGGCAGAAGACAATTATAAGCTGAAACACTCATAAACACTACTAAAGAATACAAGAACAATAGAATACTGCTGACAAGAAGTGCAAATACCTACTATATAGAACCACCATGTCTGATACCGATGCCCAAAGTACGTCCTCGACCGGAGGTGCACCCATGCAACCCACCACGACGGCAGTGCCTCAAGTAGCGTCCATAGGAGCACCTTTCATGCGACAGCCACAGCCGCTGGTGCTGACGCCTGGCAACACCATGGGCCCTGCGTGGAAAACCTGGAGCGAGGACTTTGAAGATTACATGGAAGGGTCTCTTGTACAAGACTCTAAGCGCAAGCTGGTTGCGTTACGAAATCTTGCTGGCCAAGAAATAGCACAAATAATCAAAGAAATGCCCAATGTTGCCACAGCCACTTATGACGAAGTGAAGGCTGCCCTTGATCGGCGGTTTCTGCACAAGCGCAACGTCGATTACGAACGCTATGTATTCAACCTAGCGTCTCAAGAGAAAGGAGAGTGCATGGGTGATTTCATCACACGCATCAAAAGGATGACGCGTCACTGTGACTTCGAAAACTTCAAGACGGAAGATGCATTGCGGCTCCGAATCATCGATGGTTGCCGCTCAGAATCGCTACGAAGACGTCTCCTAAAGAAGTCCTACACACTGGAACAAATCGAAGAACTTACAAGGATTAACGACCAAGCAGAAGACCATGCTAAGAGGATGGAAACACACAAGCCTGAACACAAAGACAAAGACCACAAAGAGCAGGTCTTCCGAATACAGTCGCGCACAAACATCCGCCCAGGGTCGAGTGCGCATAGGACAAGCAAGCATCACCGCAGCTCTCGGAAATCATCACCCCGCCGAGACTCACGACATACCAAACACACCAAACCTGCACCTGCCTGTTACCGATGCGGTCAGGACTACCCCCACTCAGGGCAGTGTCCGGCCATCGGCCAACGATGTCACCGATGCGGAAAAGACAATCACTTTGAGATAGCCTGTCAGGCCAGACCATCTGCCCGAAGGTCACCCACTCCACGATCTGACACCCGGCACCATGCCCGTGCTGTAACGAGAAGAGAGAGCCGCTCGTCAGACTCATCAGGTTCTAGCACCCGCTCGACATATTCCCACCAACGCCACAGCCGATCCACAAGAGCGCCTCGTTCCCGTCATCACTCCACGAGGTCACGGGCTCACCGCTCTTCATCCAACAGCTCATCGGCACTCACCACAGTGTCACAAGACAGTGACGAATATGTCTGTAGAGTATTTGACTTGTCAGCAACAATGCAGGACAGTGACGAATAAATATGCATGGTGGCTGACCCAGATCGGCTCAAACGATACCCAAAACTGGACATTCTGATAGGAGATCATCCAGCGAAATTTGTCCTGGACTCAGGTGCTTCGTTGAACTACATATGTGCGCTAGAATACCAGAAGATGAAGAACCGACCCAAACTAGAGCCAGCGGCAGTCCGCATTTTCACATGGATGTGCCGGAAGCCACTGCCATGTCTTGGCCGGTTTCACACCACACTGACTTTCAAAAACAGAAAAATTCCTGCATACGTCCACGTTGTAGAAGGACCCGACTTCGCCGACTGCTTGCTCAGTCTGCCAACAGCGGAACGGCTGAAGCTGGTGGAGTTGCTATACATGACGAAAGATGCCCCTGACATCGTGGCCAAATTCCCTAAACTTTTCAAAGGTCTAGGTAAACTGAACCATTTCAAAGTAAAACTCCACATCAACGAAAACATCACACCCGTTGCACAGCATCACAGGAAGGTGCCCTTCCACTTGCAACAAGCCGTTGATGACGAGCTACAAGACCTTCTACAATCAGACATCATAGAACGCACTTCCGGACCCACTCCCTGGGTATCACCGGTCGTGGTGGTCCCGAAGAAAGGACAAGACAACAAAGTCCGGCTATGCGTGGACATGAGAGCGCCCAACACCGCCATCGAACGGGAGCGACACCCAGGGCCTCATATCAGTGATATGATCACAAAACTGAATGGTGCTACCATCTTCTCCAAACTTGACCTGAACAAAGGTTACCACCAACTGGAGCTCCACGAACAATCGCGCTATATCACGACATTTACCACGCATCAAGGCTTATTCCGATACAAGCGCCTGAACTTCGGCATTTCATCAGCCGCCGAAATCTTCCAGGAAACAATCCGAAAAGTCATACAAGGGATCCCGAACTCCTTCAACTACAGCGACGACCTGCTGGTCTTCGGCAAAGATCAAGTTGAACATGACACCGCACTGGATAGAGTGTGCCACGCGCTACTGCAAGCAAACCTGACACTGAATGCCGAGAAGTGCGAATTCCACAAAAGCACCCTCAAGTTCTATGGACATACCTTTTCAAGTGAAGGCATGACACCAGATCCCGACAAGGTAGCCGCACTAGCTGACACTCCGACACCCCATGATGTAAGTGACCTCCGTTCCTTCCTGGGAATGGCGAGCTACTGCGCGCGATACATCCGCGACTACGCTACCATCAGCTACCCGCTCCGAGAACTGACACGTCAAGGACAACCCTTTGAGTGGTCACGAGCGTGTGCTAAAGCCTTCGCAGAAATAAAACAAGCGGTTGGGTCTGCCACTAACCTAGCATACTTTGACACAAATAAAAGGACAGAGATCACTGTTGACGCCAGTCCGGTGGGCCTGGGGGCCATTCTCGCCCAATACCGTGACCATTCTGATCAACGGCACATCATTGCCTACGCGAGTCGCAGCCTCACGGACACGGAAAGAGCATACTCCCAACAGGAGAAGGAAAGCTTGGCTGTGGTGTGGGCGTGTGAACACTTTCACCTGTTTGTATACGGTAAGCATTTCACCATCATTACGGATCATCAAGCCCTCCTCACAATCTTTGGCAATCCCAACGCCAAGATGCCACCTCGCATCGAACGCTGGGGTTTGAGACTCCAAGACTATGTGTACACGATTGTTCACAAACCTGGCAAAGCTGAAAACCCTGCGGACTATATGTCCCGCCACCCGTTGCCGAGTGCCACGAAACCTGAATCGCTGGCAGACGATTACATCCATTTCGTCATTGACGCTGCGTGTCCTCCTGCAGTTCCCCTGGAAACTATCCAAAATGCATCTGCTTCTGATCCGCTGATTCAAACTGTCATGACCCACGTGCGCAACAACTCCTGGCGCAACGCACTGAACACCGCGCCTGGATCGGATCCTCCCCTGCACGACCTCACAGCGTTCCACCGCGTTCGTGAGGAATTGTCCATCAGTGATAACGGCCTTCTTTTGCGAGGGGGAAGGATCGTGATCCCTCACAACCTGCGCCAAGGCATCATTAATCTAGCCCACGAAGGACACAGAGGCCTGAACGCCACAAAGAAGACTTTGAGAGAACGGGTCTGGTTCCCCTCTCTCGACTCCATGGTAGAGACAACTCTAAGAGACTGCATGACGTGCCAACTAGTGAGTCGTGAGGAATCACCAGCACCTCTTCAAATGTCCGAACTGCCAGATGAGGTGTGGAAGCAAGTAGCGGTCGACTTCTTTGGACCGCTTCAGTCTGGACAGTATATCATGGTTGTCATGGATGAATATTCAAGATTTCCCTTCGCACACATGATAGCATCCACCAGAGCAACTGCTGTCATTCCCGTACTGGACGATATCTTTGCAGCATGGGGCGTTCCCGCCAGAGTAAAGTCCGACAACGGGCCTCCGTTCAATGGCCATGAGTTCGCGGAATTTGCGAAGCATCTCGACTTCAAACATCACAAAATAACTCCACTGTGGCCGCAAGCAAATGGCATGGTGGAGAGATTTATGGGTACTTTAAAGAAAGCCATCCAACAAGCAGAGATAACACGCCGAGATGTCCAACAAACTTTGAACGAAGTACTAAGGGCCTACCGGACCACTCCCCACAACACCACGAATCAGTGTCCAGCCACAATAATGTTGGGAAGGACACCGAGAACAAGAGTGCCCATGGTAAACACCACACCTCAATCAAGGACCGTCACTGTAGACCATGAAACACTAGTCGACATTGACAGGAAAAGGAAACAGAAAATGAAGACCTATGCAGACAGTCGCCGGCACGCCAAAGAAGCTGATATCCGCGAAGGCGACTGTGTCATAGTGAGAGGAGCCCGGCGAACGAAAGCAGACAGCCGATACCTGAACCTTCCCTTACAAGTCCACAAGAGGAAAGGAACCATGATTACAGCCAAAGCTGATCACAAGCAAATAACGAGAAATATATCTCACTTCAAAAGACACTATCCAGTGAGCAGGCATGAATCATCCTCAGGCCACACGTCCAGTGACTCTACCAGCCAAAACGACAACACTGAGATTCACCATTATCAACAGCCGAGATCGGCCAACAGTCCTGAGCGACGCCGACACACGCCAGAGAGAGAGACTCGCCCCAAACGCCTGGTGAGGAAACCACGGCCACTCGTCGAAGAAATGTAGCACCACTTCTTTGAACAAAAGGGGGAGATGTCGTGTCGTCATGCCTGACTGTCCAGTGAGACAGGTCAGGCAATGAGGAGGAGTAAAGAGAGACAGGAAAAGGAGGAGCTTTTAGGTTGTAAGCCAGTAACTTCCTGGCAGGGAATAAAGAAGGTTGCCCATGTCAGAGCTCTGTGTCCTGTGATCATTTGGGCGGGCTAAGGCGTGACAGGCACCATCCGATCTGAGCAGCGCTGCAGCCGCAGTCCAGGACTTCGACTGTATTCATGACTAGCAGCCCGTCCCGACGTTGTCCGGGTATAAAATAGAATGTGTGTAATGTGTGTATTCAGATACGGTCATTCGCGTGTTCCCCCGCTTGAGGCCCAGCAGCCCTGGTTAATGTTAGCAGGCGCGTGTCCCCCCACTTGAGGCCCAGCTGCAGCCCTGGTTCATGTTAGCAGGCGCACGTAATTAGTGTAGTGATCCACCGCCTGAGCCCGGCTACAGCCCTGGCTGATGTTAGCAGGCGCGTGTAATTTGGTTTAATGTGATAGTTCAGTAACAGCGTGCATGAGAGACTGCAGTAATTGTCCCCGCAGACACGCTCAGTCGCGTGTGCCCCCGCTTGTGGGCCAGCGGCGACCGTCTAACAATTAGAATTGTGTGAGTCTTGAATGATTGTTTCTAGCTGTTCTTATTTTTTTATGACCCACACTGACGCTCTTCGCCCGAGTGCTTTTTAGACGCACCCAGGCCAAGCCACACACTGCGTTCGGCCCTTTCAGATGCACCCAGGCCAAGGCACACACTGTATTCGGCACCCCCAGTATGTGTGAGACAACGGGCAGCCCCCCAAGGGAGTCTTGCGAATGGTTACTTACCACGCTTCGAGGTGAACGCCTTTGTGACGCCCCACGCACACGGCCACAGCAGACGATCTGATTAATGTACGACCCAGATGGCATTTAGTGCAGAACGTAGCACACGCCCTCGCGTTTGTCATGCCCCCAGCATGCCCCTTGTTGCGGCGCAATTGCGTAATTGGCGCTTCACATGGCATGAAGGACGGACAGACGCCCACAGCTTGGACACACGCCCACAGCGTTTGTCACGGCCCCAGCATGTCACGCCCCCAGCATGCCCCTTGATGCAGCACAATTACGACTCACATGGCATGAAGGGCGGAATGTACCACATGCCCCCAGCGTTTGTCATGCCCCAGCACACGCCCACAGCAGAACCCAGACACGCCCACAAGGGACTACTTTGCTGGCACGGTTCTTTTACCTTTTAAATGTATATGGTAGCCGTCTGCATAGCCTATGTCCTTCTGCTGCAACTGCCCTTTCCAACACTGTATTGGGTGTTGTGATTGGTGCTGTGGTTACTGAGATTACCCGCCTCAAAGGTTTGGGCTCTCTCTTTATAATATTAGTATGGATATATGGCACGCGAGGGACACTGCGAAGAAGCAGACCGTGACTTCATAGGATGTTGGCGCAATCTCGCCAACCTATGACTCAGCGTGTCAGCGTCCTGAGGGTTGGAACGTTATGCAGGGACTCGAGGGGCCAGGTCTTCATAAAGCGACCTCATCAAGTTTGCCGAGTCTCACAACGTCTACAAACTACCAGAATGAACTGCAGTTTCCCACATCACGCCATCTCAGGCACATTGCGTTTTGGGTGTTGGAGTTTTCCATTATCTTCAACAGGGCGGATGATCACATGGTTGGGAGGCGTTGATGAGCATACCGCTTTAAATAGCTGCGGACATTCAATTTCGGCAAAACGGACATGAGGCGCGGCAGCAAGAGGTATCTGAAGAAGGAACAATCCGAAATGCATCATACCTATGCTGTACAGTTGCCAATAAAATAGCCTCACCTGTATTTCCCTGCTTGTTGGCTCTTTCCTTCCACGCTGTTGGAGGGCGGATGTTGATATAATATATATATATATATATATATATATATATATATATATATATATATATATATATATATATATATATATATATATATATATATATATATATATATATATATATATATATATATATATATATATATATGCTGGTGGTAATGGGGAAATAAAACCACATAGAAATCAATTGATTGGCGTCCGAGTGGTCTGTACCTGTTGGAAAATTCGGCAATTGAGGCTGATACGCAGTACTTCTGGACTTTATATATATATATATATATATATATATATATATATATATATATATAGCAAACACAAGGAGTAAATGGTACTCCCAAGGTCCGGTGCACACACGGGTTGTATGTCGGCCATGAAACATCCACAGACGCGTTTCTGGCTCTTGCCGTCATCAGTGCGGAAAGCCGTCAATAAAGGGGCACAGTCATGGGATTTTAAGATATTTATTATTTCAACAAAGGCAACACCCACTGGGGTTTAAGAAGGTTTGGGACTGCAAATACCAGAATTCAATTTGGGCCATGCCCACGAAGGCGGAAGTCTCTGCTTTGGGGGGCGGACCTGGTTTGTTTGAAATAAAAGCAGGTTTTCCCTAAACATTGTTTGCTGTTGTTTGAATGTCAAGGCTTGTGATCAAGGGAGTCTGTCCTGAAACACGTAAACCCAGCGAAGAAAGCATGTCAGCGCGAGATACAGCAGAGGCTGTTCGACCTCCCTGCAAGAGGCTAAGTTTCCGTGAGGGCCTCCTCACAGTGGGCAACTCTGATGTTGGATGTTTTCGCGGCTGTACCCGAGCCGCGAGGAGGAACCGCCGTTGTTACGGACCTGAAATGCTGGGACTGCCTGGCATTTGATACAGGACGGAAACGCTCTAAAGCGAGTGTTCAGTTATTGACAGAGCTGCTGCACTTGAACTGATATTCTCCCACTTGGGATTTTAAGACATTTATTATTTTAACAAAGGCAACACCCACTGGGGTTTAAGAAGGTTTGGGACTGCAAATACCAGAAATCAATTTGGGCCACGCCCACAAAGGCGGAAGTTTCTGCTTTGGGGGGCGGACCTGGTTTGTTTGAAATAAAAGCAGGTGTTCCCTAAACATTGTTTGCTGCTGTTTGAATGTCAAGGCTTGTGATCAAGGGAGTCTGTCCCGAAACGCGTAAAGCCGGCGAAGAAAGCATGTCAGCGCAAGATACAGCAGAGGCTGTTCGACCTCCTTGCAAGAGGCTAAGTTTCCGTGAGGGCCTCCTCACAGTGGTCAACTCTGATGTTGGATGTTTTCGCGGCTGTGCCCGAGCTGCGAGGAGGAACCGCCGTTGTTACGGACCTGAAATGCTGGGACTGCCTGGCATTTGATACAGGACGGAAACGCTCTAAAGCGAGTGTTCAGTTATTGACAGAGCTGCTGCACTTGAACTGATATTCACCCACTTGGGATTTTAAGACATTTATTATTTCAACAAAGGCAACACCCACTGGGGTTTAAGAAGGTTTGGGACTGCAAATACCAGAAATCAATTTGGGCCACGCCCACGAAGGCGGAAGTTTCTGCTTTGGGGGACGGACCTGGTTTGTTTGAAATAAGAGCAGGTGTTCCCTAAACATTGGTTGCTGCTGTTTGAATGTCAAGGCTTGTGATCAAGGGAGTCTGTCCCGAAACGCGTAAAGCCAGCGAAGAAAGCATGTCAGCGCGAGATACAGCAGAGGCTGTTCGACCTCCCTGCAAGAGGCTAAGTTTCCGTGAGGGCCTCCTCACAGTGGGCAAATCTGATGTTGGATATATATATATATATACATATATATTGATACCCCTTGGTTCCTTTTCGCCAGAATTTGCAGCGCTCTCTCGCCGGTTCGTAAATCCCCGCGTCAGAACCACGCCGCATTCAAATCCACAACCAATTCCCCCAGGTGGGAGAAAAACGGGATGAACTCGCGTTTGTCTTCACTTATGTGCTTTTTTATTTAATCCTCACAGCATGGAATTTCTCAAGCAGGCAGGCACAAATCTACGCGTTTCGGGAAAGCATATCCCTTGTTCACGATCAATTTGGCTCCAGGCTCTCAGTCTCAATATAGTGAGTCACATTATTACATCATTTCCTGTTTGATGTTATTTTGGCCCTTTGCCTTTTGGATGATGTAGTTTTTTGCAATTGTTTTTATAATTTTTTTCATCTGTCTGCATAGCCTATGTCCTTCTGCTGCAACTTCCCTTTCCAATGCTGTACTGGGTGTTGTGATTGGTGCTGTGGTTACTGAGATTACCCGCCTCAAATGTTTGGGCTCTCTCTTTATAATATTAGTATGGAATGCACCAGAAGTGAGGGGACTGCTGTGCAGAGTGGGGGGCTGGCCAGGCTGCACACACACCCACAGGGGCCGCGCACGTCCGAATCAAACACAATTAAAAGTGTGCCACGCCCGGGCCCTAGTTCAGTGCGCATTTCTGCTGAATGTTGATTGAACAAATTAAATCACAAGACCCAGTCTCGAGGTCATGTGACGTCAGTGACTTTGCACTGTGGGTGAAGAAATATTGTAGCTAGCCCTGCCTGAGCCAGAAGTGAGCACTCGCGAAGTGAACAATACTGTCTGTGCCAGGTGCGCCTGCAGTGAACGCGGTGATAATATTTAGTTTGCCATAGAAGTGCAGACGCTTGGTGTAGACCCGGCCCTGATAGATAAGTGCTGGTGCTAAGCACTGGAAAGCACCGGCCCAAATTAAGCACTGTACACACTCAAAGCAAGGTGTTAGAAATTAGGCATCTAGATGGCATAGGTTTGCACACCGTCCATGTATGGACCATAATCCGAGTCAGGGTAAGCTTGAGAAACACTTTAAATTAACCTGTGCTCACCCTTTAGCAGCCTGGCACAGAGCAGGCAGGCTTAACCTAAGAGGCAATGTGAAAAGTACCTGTGCAAAACACACACACACACACCCAAACCCAGACACACACACACCCAACCAACCCCCCCCCCCTAAAAAGACTCCACACAGGTATGGAAAACAAGAGAATATTTATCTGAGTAAATGAAGACCAAAACAACAAAAATCCAATCAGTAGAAGCCGGGATATGATTTTTTAAAAGAATACATGCAAAAACAGTGCTTTTAAGTCAACAGCACTAAAAAGTTACTTGATATCGCAAGGGACCGGGGTAAATCTAAAGTTCAGGCCCACCACCATGCAGGGTAGGCTGGCTACGAGAGTCACACAGGTTCAGCTGAAAAAGTACAGAGGATGAAGAAAAGCATCGACGCTGAGGGCACAATGCAGTGATCTTTTCCATGCTGTTGTACCATTGCGTCGTTGTCAAACTCTTTTGAGATGCAGGCAATGTGTTGTTGTTGAGCCACGCAGAGAATCATCATCTGACTGCACAGGCTGTAGAACCGCTGCTGTCGAACAGCCTCTGCGTTGGCATCAAAGGGCGATACATCGGTTCCAATTCGGGCAAAGGTAATGATGATGATGCATTCGTTTTGTAGCAAAACAGCTACAGTACCCACTTCTGAGGCCCAGGACTGGGGGGGGGGGAATCTGGCCAGGGTAGGATTCACATATGTCAGAGTCTAGCAGCACCAGCATGATTGTAGGAAGTATTTTGTGTCCCTGATACTTGAGAAAACAGGTGGCAGGCCAGCAAGCCCTTAGGGTTCAAGTGAGATGGGTCCAGTCCTTGTCCTCAGCAGAACACAGCTCAGCTAGAAGCATGGCAGCTCAGCAAAGCAGAGAAGCAGCTCCTCAGAACAGTCAGTCAAGGCAAAGTGTCAATCCTTACAGCACAGCAGTCTTTACTCCAGCAGAGTTCTTCCCAGTTCTAGTAGTGTACTGATTTGTTAGGATCAGAGCCCCAGTACTTATACCCAATAGTGCCTTTGAAGTGGGGGGTGACTTCAAAGCAGCTCCTTGAAGTGCAGAGGTCCCCTTTCATCCCAGCCCTGTATGCTAGGCTATCTATGAGGGATAATCAGTCTTTTGTGTGGGGACAGGATACGGCCTATTGAGAGGTTAGTGTGAGCTATCTCTTCCTGCCTGTGAAGGCAATCAGAATGCAGATGAATGGAGATGAGTCCTATGCAAGACCCACCCTTTCTGTATTTTTAGCTGTCTAGTGGGAATGCACAAAATGTAGCTGCCACCCAGCTCAGCCGTGTATTGGAGACAGGCTATCAGGCACACAGAGCAGTAAGTGCCGAGAAATGACATCTTTCTAAAAGTACACAAACATCACAATTGCCAATACTGATACCCTTTCACACTCTCATTTCAATTCATGATCTCACACACTAATTATTATGATCAATTTTTAATTTCGCAGCTAATTTGGGGAAGAAGCCTACCGAATCAATGTTGCAACTTTACAATGCTAAATCTGTGGCTATTGCAACATTTGGCAGTGAAATGTGGGTGTATATTCGGGGAGAGCACCTCCAGATTGTGGAGAATACGTTTTTAAAACGACTACTATGCCTCCCGCAAGGTGCGTCTAACCTAGCAGTTCATGAAGCACTGGGGGTCCAGTATGTCAGCGAAATTTTTTCTCTTCGCCCACTGTCTTTCTGGTTGAAATTATGGTTAAACCCTGATATTCCCTGACGCATATGAATTTAAAAGATTGCATGTCTATGGATAACTCATCCGCTATACCCTGGCTGCAATACTTGCAGAAAAGCTTTCTGAGCCTTGGGCGGAATGAGTTATTTGAAACCCCTGATTGTATTAGCATGAAGGACGTGGAGGCAATCAAAATGGCATTCCTCTTGGAAAGGAGAACATCAAGGGAAGCCATCGAGGTCCAGAAACCGAGTGTTAGAACATATGTTATGTTAAAAACAACTCCACTCATTGAATCTTATTTAATGGGTTCATTGACCTCTTATGAGAAATTTTTACTAACCAGATTCCGTATGAATCAATTTTATTACTTGCTTGTTAGCCCACGAACAATTACTTTTAATAAAGAAGCAGCTTCCTGCGGTTGCAAGGGAAAGTCTCCGCAGGATATGTTGCATTTTATGTTTTTATGTAAATTTTATGAATTTCCCCGAAAACGCTATCTGGTACCGCTCTTCAAGAAATTGAATTTTTATCAGATCAGACCTGCCATGATGTATTTATAACTATTACATAGCGATAGTATTCTTTTTGTATTAGAATTCTTGAAATCAATTGTAAAGTACAGAAAATGCTTGGATTTGTAATGATTTTTATTTACATACTTTTGCACATGCACTTATTCACTTTAGTATAACCCGTGCTGCTATAAATTGCTGCTAGCCAGGCATTATTGTACCTTAGTAAGGATTCTTATTTGCTCTTTCTAATAATGAATTTTTGGATTGCTGTATTTGTACTTTTGTGGTTTGCAAACTAAACCGAAATAAAGTTTTATTGATTGATTGATCACCATTTGTTTAATCAATTTTTTGAAATTTTCTAAAGATTCTCTTTGATGTCATACACATTGGCATCTCTGATTTTTTAGCTATACTAGATGAGCATATACAAACATATTCCAAAGATAAACAAATATTTAAATGTGCGTCACCAAAACAAAACATTACACATATGAAAAAATATTTTTTTTGTTTAACACAATTATACACACAAATACTGTTTGAAGGTATCTTTAGCTTTTCTTTGCTCATGTTCTGGCTTTCAACATGCCCGTAAGGAGCTTAATATCTTTTAATTATTTTGGCACTGCCAACCAACTGGGCGTAGCCCAAACAGTGCTTCTACAGAGCTCGGTGAGACTTAACTGCCCCTATACCACTGAAAATAATAAAAAATCCAAGCTCCAGTATTTTGTTTTTTTATGCACAGGGTATTCTCGCCCTGTCTAGTAACAAGGCTCTTGGTCCTGATAGCATTACGCCAGGTTGGTTTGAATCAAATGTTGACGTCTGGGCTCCACTCTTAATACAGGTGTTGAATGCGACCACCTTCCAGAACCAGAGCACCAGGGTATAAAGGTAGGACCTCAGACACCAACTATTCAATACTCTTCTGGACCTGTGGATACTCTGGCAGGAAGGACTACCGTGCCACTGCAAGGACTGTCACTCTGCTGGACTGGAACTCTGAAGGAGCTACTGCACTGCTGTGCTGACCTGCTGCCTGCTTACCTCTTGCCTGAGGAGGAAGAACTGGACCTGCAATTTCACCTTGAACCTAGGACCCCAGAGTGACTCCAAGGGCGAGTCTGCTGGCCACTTTACCTGAGTCTCAGGGACATAAAAGGCTCCCCAACAGCTCCTGGAGTCGTCCTCAGTGAGTTCCTGACCCCAATTGATGCCTCTTAGGTCCTGGACCCTTGGTGTGGCTTACAGGTGCTTTAAATTAATCTTTTGGGCTGTTTGTGACCACAAATGGGCCCGTTTGCACCGGGACCATACAGTTTACCCCAAAATTCAGCGCGAGCTGCCGCCAGCCCGTCTCTTCGCACAGCAAACATCAATCGCATGTGCATGACTGCCAATGCAAAGCATCAGCCTACCCATCTGCGACCTAGCCAGCTCCTTGTGCCACGCCGACGACCACCCACAATGCTCTGCTTTCTCCTTGAGATCCTCTCCAACATGAATGGGACTTTTGTCACAAAACTTGAGAAGGTAAACCTTCAGAGGAACTAATCTGGGACTGTATTTGACCCGTGCTCCATCAGGGTTGGCCTGCTGAACCTCTGACTTTGACCTGGTCCAGCACGAGATAGCGGCAGTTGGCTCTTTTTTTGCTTTTTGGCACTATTTTACAGTTTATTCTTTCGAAATTCATAAATCCAATTCTATGGATTGGATTTTTGTCTTGTTCACCTTATTAAATTAAGCTCTATGGGCCATATTTATCAAATTGAAATGCAGCGAGTCACCTTGCTGTGCTGTATTACAGGGAAAGGGCAGGAATGCGCTGTATTTATCACAATACCGAACATTCCTGCCTTTTCCCAGCGCTGGCGCAGAATGTGCTACCTAGCGCCTAAGTAGGCACTCTTGCACCATCCTGCAAGGGTGCCTGTGTTGCAGGGGAAGATTGTTTTTGTGCAGGAAGGGGCGCCTTCCTGCACAAAAATAGTCCCCTGAGGGATTTTCCTCTTCCTATGCAGCACACATAGAAAGAGATAAAACAGGGATAAATAAAGATATTTCTCCCCCCGGGAAGGCATAGCATTTTGGCACATTCCTAGGTCTACCAGTAATGGTAAATCTGGGCATGCGTCAAAATCAATGGGTTGTGCCTGAAAAACACCAACGCGGGATCGATGGAAAGACTCCCTGGGGTAGAGTAACGCAATTCAGTGATTTGTGCTGCATTGCATTGCTATGAATTTATCGAGCCACTCAGGGCTACGCAAGGCAGCCTTGCTTGGCTTGATAAATTGCATTTCAAGGGTTGCGTCGCTTTTGCACCATGCAATGTGGTGCGAGAGCGATGCAATCCTTTATAAATATGTCCCTCTTCTTTTTCTAACCTGATGTGGGATCTTTCTGTGTGGTGTTTTCACTGTTTTACTGATTGAAGTGTTTTACAAATACTTTGCACATTGCTTCAATGTTAAGCCTGGCTGCACTGTGCAAAGCTAATGGGGGTTGGCCAAAGGCTATGTTGGGGTTTGCTTGTGCCTTACCGTGTCAAGGATTGTGGTTGCTGCATTACCAGGGCTCACAACCCAGTCAACCAGTAAGCCAATTTCTCACACATATGCTAACAGGGGATTTGTAAAATATATTGTTCAAATGTATAACTTTCTGAAAAACACCAACTACGTTACCTCTGTATGAGTCTTCAGTAAAACAATATAGTGACCAAGGTCGGGGTTGCTTTACTTATGAAATAAAATTAATTATGACTTCCATCTTTGAAGCTCCCATTGTCTCCTCTTCTCTTCATTCATCTGCATCATTTCTTTTCTATTTTCTAGAGACATATATGCAGACAATGTTGCAGTTTTCATCACTCTTTTTACAATTTCCTTGTAGCACTTAACAGTGGTTGTATGTCAGAATATCAGTAATCAAAATACAATCTGACAGATATATTGTGTCCCGAATATTTTCTTCAAAAATATTGCCTCACTAAGAGTAGGGGGCAATATTTTGGTAAACAATATTTAGGACACTGTGGGGCCTATTCACAAAGGTGCATTTACATATGAGTAAATCTTCACATTTAAATGTACTGTTACACTTTGTAGTAACTTTACTACTTTTGGCTATTTACCAATTCTGAGCGTAAAGGTACTACAATATTGTAGTTTCATGTCTCCATCGCCCGAATTGGGGGGTGGTGTCAGATTTACAGGTATAAAGTTACTAACACTAACTTTTCATAGGCAGTTGGAGGTCTCTGTCACCATGGTGAAGATCTTTGGTGAAGTATAGAAAAAGTAAAAAAGTGTACTAATCTTAACAAATAAATAGGGAAAATATGTGTATGTAAATCTAAATTGATTGTATATATATTTTTTTAAATATATACCAAAATAATAAAAATGCTACAGCACTATTAACTTAATTTTGAATTGAATATTTATTTAAACTAAATATATGAGATGTAATTAAGATATTTTGTGAAGGACTATTTAAATAAAAATTCTTACCTAAAATACAACATTTATGTTTATTTACCCTTTATTAAACGAACTATAAATTATGTAAGGATTTAATTTAAATTAACTTGTTTAAAATATGTTATAATAAAATATTATCAATTTTTATGTATCCATCATTTTGTAAAATTAAATTTAATGTATAACTAGTTGAAATATAGAAATATATAAATATATTTTGACAATATTTTCTATGGGGCAATTTTTTAAGAACCTGTCTCTATTATTTTCTACAGGAGGGTGTTGAAGTACGAAAGGTTGGCCATGTGTGGTGCTGGAGTTACTTCAGGTGTGAGTTGGAGTACCTTTATTTTTGGCCTCACTCCCTTGTGGGTGAATTCATGTTTCTGCCTAAACACCTAGTTGACTTTCCCTAATCCCCTTCTTACTCCTCTCTAAACACATCCCATTTAGTATTAAGCATTCCTGATGTTCCAGCCACTCCCCCAGGTTCTCCCACATTTACCACTAAAACATAGGTGTACACATGCCGGGATCTTTCTCAGCCGCGGCCGGTGGTGGGAGTACCTGCGGGCGGTGACGTGGGGAGGGGGATGGGCAGGGTGGGGGGTAGTAATGTATGGATTACGGAGTTTAACAGGTAAGTAAACATATAAATAAATAAAACGTATTTTGTTGCGTGCACTGCATCACCAAATGCGATGCAGTGCGTGCAACGAAATTCGTTTTATTTATTTATATGTTTACTTACCTGTTAAACACCGTAATCCATACATTACTACCCCCCACCCTGCCCCTCCCCACGTCACCTCCCACAGGTACTCCCACCACCTGCCGCGGCTGATCTTTCTGCAGTCGGGGCAGAGATCTTCGCACATATAAGGAGGAGGGGTGGGGTGAGGGCATAGACCTTCGCACGTAGGCTAGTGAATAGCATTTTAAACTACGTGAGTACTACTACTAATATTACTACAGAATGCAGTGTGTGAATAAGCCCCAATCTTTCTATCATATTGCATTTTGATTCCGATATTCTGGTTCCATACTAAATGTTGACATCTTGATTTATGGCATGCCTTTTTCTCTCACTCAAAAGCTGCTGTTGAATTTTAATACCATGCGCATTCCTCTTTTAGCTCCCCGGCGCACACCACGTTTCCAATATACTTGATTATGTTTTTGATATAAGTCCATGTCGTTTGAAAGTACGTCAAAAGCTGTTGCAGTGACTCTCCCTGTGCATTTCCAAGCAGAATGCACATCCTGACCAGCTCTGTCAGGAAGATCGATCTGTCTGTTCAGATCCTGGAAGCTAGCCTCAGATGAGACATTAACTTCACCGGTTTTGGAAACTGTGTATTGTTCCAATCTGCTCTTTTATCCTTTCATTAATGCAAATCAATGGACGCCACCAAGTGAATAACTGAATGCTGCAACTATTAATGCCATGGTGTATACACATTAGACTCTGTGGTGTGTCGCATCTTTTTAAGATGAGCTATTCTCTCTTACTCAATCTATAGATCTGCAAAATGGATTATAAATTCTTGAAATATTAATCATTTAAAAAAACACAGATCCAATTATTTTTGTACAACAACAGATGTAATCACCTGGGTTACCAAATATAATAGATTTATATATAATACATTTCTTGTCCCTATATCGCAATACAATATCCATTCTACCCACACTTTTGAGTATATTTTACCAGGGCATTTTTAATGAAGGCATGTGGTGACCATATGACAGGAATCTGCATTTTCCAGCATGCACAGGACTGTCACTAGGTATATGTGAACGAGTGGCCTACCATGCCCCACCTTGGGGTGCCACCCAGGTGGCTGTCCCACTGATGCAACTGTGCTGTGCCATGCGCGCCATGTATGTCCGGAGGCAGAAGAGCAGGTGCCTAAGCCATGGCACATCATTAGCACCTCCCAGTGAGTGTCAACATAAGGTGTGGCTGCGGGCTGAAGAGGAGCAACAGTGTTCGTGTTGAGTAACAGCAACAACACTTGTGATAGCCTTTCCACAAAGGGTCTGATTACAAGTTTGGCTGTCCTCCTGTCGGCCCACCACTGCTGCGCCGACAGGAGGACCGCCATGCCCATAGTGCCCCCGCCTGCCAGATCATGAGCTTAATCCATGGTGGGTGGGCGGTGCTGCAACTGTCTTATCGGTACAAAAGGGGGTGGTGATGGACGGAGCATCTGAACCAATCAAACACTCACACCCAGTCAAAAGATCTGGGTTTAATGCATCACTGTTCTTTAGCCCACTCTGCCACCCCAGTTCAGACATGGCCATGTGCAAATCAGTCTGACCCTGTGCCTCATGGAAACAGTCCAGCCCGAACTGCCAAGCCATGCCTTCCCTGGACCGGAAACAAGCTTCCTAGGACTGGTTTCTGGCATTTTCAGCCATCTTCAGCCAGGCTTGCTTGAATCCACTGGCAAAGTGAGCAAGGGACTCACGTCTGAGCATACCCTGCCAACTTATGGCGAACAAAGCGGTACAAAAGTGGGTGGTGATGGACGGAGCATCTGAACCAATCAAACACTCACACCCAGTCAACAGATCTGGGTTTAATCCATCACCGTTCTTTAGTCCACTCTGCCACCCCAGTTCAGACATGGCCATATGCAAATCAGTCTGACCTTGTGCCTCATGGGAACAGTCCAGCCCGAACTGCCAAGCCATGCCTTCCCTTGACCGGAAACAAGCTTCCTAGGACCGGTTTCTGGCATTTCAGCCATCTCCATGCCACTGGAATCAAGCTATCCAGATTGATGAGGGCTGAAAGTCCGAAACCGGTCCTTGGATAC
Source organism: Lissotriton helveticus (assembly GCF_964261635.1). NCBI lineage: Eukaryota > Metazoa > Chordata > Amphibia > Caudata > Salamandridae > Lissotriton > Lissotriton helveticus. The sequence goes on along the minus strand of NC_136059.1, from coordinate 1,350,252,031 downwards.
TTGTTTCCAGTCCATGGAGGACCTGGCTTTGCAGTTCGGGTTGGACTGTTCCCATTGGGCACAGGGTCATGCCTGATTTGCATATGGTTGGGTTCAAACTGGAATGGCATGGTGAGCAACAAAACGATGGATTTAGGCCCAGATCTCTGTACTTGGCTGAATGTATGACATTGTTCTGCATTCTGTCCATCACCTGTTGTTTTTGCAACGGTCTTATGGCGGTGGTCTGTTAGGCTCATAGGATAGTCTTAACAGCAGACCGCTGCTGTGACAGCGCCTATAGCACATTCCTGCACAATGTGGCATGCACCATGTTATGCATGACATACCGTGCAGCAACGGAGTGCAAGTCCAGGGGTGCACAACATGTGCCCCCCCCCCACAATCAACCCCAGGCCCAGGAGTGGTAGGGGGCCCTGTTCGGGTCCCCTTAGTTGCCTATCCACCACTCTTTTCATGGCGGGCTCACCGCCATTAAATGGGCAGTCGACAGGCAACTCGTAATATGCTCGGCAGTGCTGCAGCGGCACCACCAGCATATTGCTGCCCTTGTCTGCTACACCACTGCCACAGGATCCTGGATCCGCAGTGGTGGTGGTGGTTGGACCGCCACAACAAGTATGGCGGTCCTGAGGACAGCTGTAATCATAGTGAGGACCTAAGTCTGAACCCTTGAGATAGCCTAGTGAATAGGCTTAATGGTGGATGCAGCTCTACTGTGGCCAGGAAGGCTGGCTTGAAGTGGCACTATGAGTCCAGGCAGTGACTGTGAGCGAGGCAACCAGGAAGGACAGCAGTTATGGGACAGTGTGAGTGGCTCATCATCAAATTTTATGTATGGTGAACTCATCAGCATCATCACTCGTCTCTTACTCATTTCTGCTGAGTCTGTGACAGCGGAGGTGCTCTTGTGCATCACATGCCGTTGGTGCACTAACACTATACCTGTGGATGAAATGGCTCTTAAGAGATGATCTTAATAAACCTGATGATCATGGTGATGATGCAGGGGCACTCAGGGCGATAGGTAACACAGTAGAGTCTCAGGGAGGAAGGGGGAATAGCAATAGCAGGAGAGTGGGAGCCAGAGCGGCCGGATTACATGAACCTCTAAGCTAGTTCCATTCATTTAGTATGTGCTCACTTTACCAAATGCTATTCTGTTAATTTTCCCTTATTGCTAGCCAGACTGTTTGCGGCAACAATAATCAATATATATTCAAGAATTTTTGCCTGTACCAAAAACAGCACTACCTACCACAAAAGGAAATTGAGCAAAATGGCACACCATTAAATCTATCTACTAAGATTGAATGCTGTGTTTGCGTCACAAAAGTGATGCAAAATGACACAATTTTTTCCCCCACCTATTTGCTATCTAGCGTAAAGCCTCTTTTACTCTGGAAAATAACTTGAAAGTAATGCAAATTAGCACATAGCGCTGCATTGCATTACTTAGCGCTAAAAGGGTGTAACAGGGGTGGGGCCTGGCATGCAACCACCCATGGTTTTTGATACTAAGCTCTATTTACTTACAAAAGTAGACAAGGTTACTTTTTTTAATTATTTTTATTTCTTTATTGGATTTTTTTCCAATTCGCCACCGATATCCAATACAACATGTTTACATTTCGTTCACCTCAGCCGAGGTGAGGAACATCACAGTAAGAATATACATCAACGATAATAACATAGTTCGCATACACAATCCTACCCAACTGTAAGAAACTCCTTCTCCCCCGCCTCCGAGTCAAGGTTTAGCATGAGAAAATAGCGCCCATTTCAGATAGGTGCTATGAAGGAAAAGTGCTTTTTATTTTTCCTTTTTTATCTCACTTGGCATGTGTGCTACACTATACAGCACACAAACAAATTGGGAGAAGGTTTAAAGTTACTCTCAGCATAGTATTATTCTACTGGAAGGATAACCTAAGCTAGAGTCATCGAGACACTCTTGCACTATGGTGCAAAGGTGTGACCGTGGCACACAGGCCACACATTTCTGCACCAGTATTAGGGAGAAGGAAGGAGAGGGCTATATTTCTGTAAATATGGCACTCTCCAGCTCTCTCCGTCTCACGCAGCGCAGCACAGCATTTTAGGCTGCTGCACTGCGTGAGAAACTGGTAAATCTGGCACCATGTGTATGTGTGTAAAGTGACGCTAAATAACACCTTTTCGAAGACTAGGACAAACGATTAAAAAATGTTGCCTCCAGGAAGTTTATGTAATTTAGACAACCAAAGGGAGCAATGTAATTTGTTACAACAGAAGTCAGAGAATGTAATCACTACCTACCGCCCCACTCTCTAGCATCCGCCCATAATGCACAATGATCCCTATGTCCAGGATACATATTAGTTGTGATACTTTAGTCACCAACTGTGATCGCCCTACACCAAGTGACAACTTTGGTTACAACCCTCCATAAGGCAGCAGGTAAACTCATAACACTCACCTCCACACATTTCCCATTTTCTTGTTTGATGTCCGCATTTATTTTATGGGTGGGTCCTGTTGCGTTTAAGCTCGCCAAAGTGACTTATTAATTTGCAGAGCCTTCTATTTTTTTTAACACCATTTATTATAGATTGTACCATCAGCAAGATAAAACAGCAGGATCAAAGACATCAGACAATCTTTTTTTCCCCTTTTTGCAACTTCACCTCCCTCAAGTTGTAAAGCAAATACAAAGCATCATTCCCGGCATCATGCATTAGATGTCGTAAGGGATAGAACAAATTACATGGTCATGACCAAACCCAACCGTAGAGAAGTGTTTGCAGGGTAAATCAAATAACAGTACAATAAAGTGCATCATCTAATATTGAATATTAACGCAAAGAACAGTACTATCCTAACCCGCCCTTACCCACCCCCCACCCAATCCTGGTCAGTCCAGACCCGGCACCTCCACTGTCTACGAGGGCTTATAGAGTGTATGTGCAAGTGGGAATCACCTGCGTCAGCAGGAAGGATCTCTAATCAAATTTTCACAAAGTCCTGGGGATTCATACGCCTATGTTATGTTATGTTATGTTATGTTATAACGCTTTTATATAGCGCACGGCTACTCGAAAAGAGTGTCCCGGCGCTTTCCACCTGCAACTCAGATTAAAAATAACACAACACAGCAGAAAATAAGAAAAGATCAAAGCAGAAAACGGTGAAAACAGCCTAAAGATTAAAAAGCCAGGTCTTCAGGCTCTTCCTGAACTGGAACAAATTGGCAGTGCTGCGAAGCGTGAGAGGGAGCGAATTCCACAGCTGGGGAGCTTTACAGCTGAAAGAGCGTCCACCCGCGCGAGCCTTCCTCACCCGCGGGACCACCGCTTTATAAAGGGATTCTGAACGCAATGAGCGGACTGGTCGATAGAAGGCGAGTCTCCGCCGCAGGTATCCGGCCCCTGATCCATACAGGGCTTTGTGCATCAGGGTCAGGGATTTAAACTGGATCCGCTTCCGGATGGGCAGCCAGTGTAGCGCCTGTAACAGCCCGGAGGCTCGGGCTCGCCTGCGCAGGCCAAAAATAGCCCGGGCGGCCAAATTCTGTACCACCTGTAGGCGCTGGACTAGGTAATCAGGGAGGCCAAGAAAAAGGGCATTGGCGTAGTCTAGCCTTGAGCCAACGAGAGCCTGCACAGTAATCCGCCTGTGCTCCTCAGACAACAGGGGCAGGAATTTGCGGAGCATTTTCAGAATTCCATAGCAGGTGCCAGCCAGACCCAGAATGTGAGTTCTCAGCGACAGCTGGTTGTCTAGCTTGACACCCAGATTTTTTGCTACCAAGGAAGACTGTGCAGGAGGGCTCATGTCAGACGGCCACCAATGCTGCCACTCCGGATCGGCTACGCAACCAAAGAATAGAACCTCGGACTTGCTTGAATTGGCCCTTAGACTGTTCCGTTGGAACCAGCCAAAGACCAGAGCAAGGCAGTCCCGAATTCTCCCTCCATCAAACTCATGATCTTTCCCGCATGTGAAGAGGAGTTGCGTGTCGTCGGCGTAGGAGACGATCTGGGCCCCATATGCTTCCACCAAGGCCGCCAAAGGGGACATAAAGATGTTAAACAACGTGGGTCTCAACACAGAACCCTGTGGAACCCCAACTCCCAGTGGCGGCATCTCGGCAGAGCTCTGGGAAACCCAGACCGTCTGGCGGCGGCCTTCAAGGAAAGATGTGAACCACCTGAGCGCCGTCCCCCTAAGGCCGATGTCATAAAGCCTCGCTAGAAGCGCCCTATGGGGGACGGTGTCGAAGGCCGCCGATAGGTCTAACATGACCAACATGGCCCTCCCGCCGACATCCAGAGTCTCCCTGATGATCTCAGTAACTTCTAGCAGGGCCGTTTCCGTACTAAAATTAGGACGGAAACCGGATTGAGATGGATGGAGCAGATTGTTAGCTTCCAGAAAGCTCGACAGGACACCGTGGACATGTTTTTCCGTGATCTTCGCCAGGGCCGGAAGAAGTGAGATTGGCCTATAATTGGCCAGAACCTCGGCGTCGAGACCCGGTTTCTTTAGGAGGGGGATCACCATCGCTCTTTTCCAAGAGCTAGGGACCCTCCCCTCCCTCAAGGAGGCATTGAGGATGGGATTGACCAGCGGGTTCACCACCGCCGCCATCCCAGCCAAGAATTTGGCGGGGCAGGGGTCGAGTGGGGAGCCAGATTTCAGATTGGCCAACAGCTGCCTGGACACATCGCTGGATACGGCTGGGAAATCAGACAGCACCGCCGCAGATGTATGCGGAAGTCCACAACCCGCCCCGGTGGCGCCGCTTCCATCCTCCGATCCTTCCACAAAGGAGGCCTGAATCGCCTTGATCTTATTAGTAAAGAAACCGGCAAGATCACATGCCCACGCATCCGACGAGACTAAAGGGGGCGATTGGGAGCTAGGGGTCGTGAACTCCTTCACAATAGTGAAGATCTCCTTACAGGAGTTCGCAGACGCCTCGATCCTCCTAGCCAAATAGTTCCTCTTAGCTCCCAGGATGTCCCGATGATAGGCCTTCACCACCGCCTTGTAGGCGAGTTTAGCCTCCCCATCATACAGAAGGCGCCAGGCCCTCTCGGCCACCTTGCATTGGCTGCGAGCCACACGGAGCGCCTCTGTAAACCACGGTGCAGATTGCCGTGCCGCCGTGGACCGGGGGGCTGCCTTGGGGGCCAGGTCATCCAGCCTATCAATGAGCCATAGCTGCAAAGCCTCCGTGTCGCTTTCCAGATCGCCCGAAAGATGGCAAGGGTGATCCAGAAGCGCCTGTTCCAGCATATCAGGTGTCACTCTGTGCAGCGCTCTCGAGGCTGGTCTAGACAAGACAGATGTGCTGTTATCCAGCCGCGTACTCTCCAGCACCGAAAATCTGATCAACCTGTGATCGGTCCAGAGCACCGGCAGGGTGTCAACCTCCATAAGAGGGACAGACAAAAACACCTGATCCAGGGTATGCCCCTTCTCATGTGTTGGCCCTGACACGAACGGTATAAGACCCAGCGGAGATGTAATATCCAACAGTTTGGCCGCATCCGGGTCGTCCGCTACGTCAAGGTGGAAGTTGAAGTCACCAGCCAAGACGCAATGCTGTGAGGTCAGCACCAACTCAGAGACAGCTGTCTGCAGATCTTCCAGGAAGGAACCCACAGGGCCTGGTGGTCTATACACAAACAGCACCTTCAGAGCCTGGCCCGGGGACAGTCTAAGCGTGAAGGCGAGCGACTCAGTGCTCCCAATGGGGTTCAGAGGAAGCACTGAGCAGGAAACGCTCTTTTTCACCACTACCGCCACTCCCCCACCTCTTCCCTTCCCTCTATCCTGCCGGAAGATATTGTATGCCGGAGGAATGGCTGAGAAGACATCCGGGTTGGAAGCCTCTCCCAGCCAGGTTTCGGTCAGTAGCAGACATAGGGGATTTTCCCTAACAAGAAGGTCGTGAATATGCAGGGCATGGCAACCTACCGACCTCGTATTCGGCAACAAGCAGAGATGCTGTACGCCAGCTGTTGCTGGACGAGGGACATTGGCACGGGTCCAGGAAGGCGTCCAACCACAACCCGGGCAACGTCGTTTACCCTTAAATCGCCCCGGAAAAACTGAGCGGCAGGAGCTAGAGTGGCCCCGCATATCCAGCAGCATCGCAGAGGAGTAACAAATCATCGCCGCTAGAATGTCGCCGGACCGGCGTCCCCCGCTGCCGCCCAGACGCCTCCGGGGCGCAGACGGGCAGGACTCCGGCACGACTCAGGCTAAGCGAGGGCGTCCACCTGCGCGTCCCGCTGCGCGTAGGGGAGCGACTTTAAGTAGGCTCTCCCGTCATCCCTTCGCGCGCGAGTCCGCTCAAAGATGGCGGCCGCCGCCGGATGAAGTGGCCCAAACCAATATGGCGCCCGAAGTTGATCCCCGGGACCCGGCCCCACCAAAGTGGTGGTGCTTGAAGGCACAAAGTGCACTTTTTAAATGCAGTGAGGGGGCAAAGGGACACGCGCTAGAAGCAACAAGTTAAAAACAAGGGTAAGTGAAAATAAAAATACGAACCAAGATACAAAACTTGGAGGCTTTTAAAACACAGCGCTAATGCAGCGCGAGGTTAGCAAAGTGGTAGGTGGTATAGTACACCGCCACGCAAAGAACCGCCTTAAGTAGGCTCTCCCGTCATCCCTTCGCGCGCGAGTCCGCTCAAAGATGGCGGCCGCCGCCGGATGAAGTGGCCCAAACCAATATGGCGCCCGAAGTTGATCCCCAGGACCCGGCCCCACCAAAGTGGTGGTGCTTGAAGGCACAAAGTGCACTTTTTAAATGCAGTGAGGGGGCAAAGGGACACGCGCTAGAAGCAACAAGTTAAAAACAAGGGTAAGTGAAAATAAAAATACGAACCAAGATACAAAACTAGGAGGCTTTTAAAACACAGCGCTAATGCAGCGCGAGGTTAGCAAAGTGGTAGGTGGTATAGGACACCGCCACGCAAAGAACCGCCTTAAGTAGGCTCTCCCGTCATCCCTTTGCAAGCGAGTCCGCTCAAAGATGGCGGCCACCGCCGGATGAAGTGGCCCAAACCAATATGGCGCCGGAAGTTGATCCCCAGGACCCGGCCCCACCAAAGTGGTGGTGCTTGAAGGCACAAAGTGCACTTTTTAAATGCAGTGAGGGGGCAAAGGTACACGCGCTAGAAGCAACAAGTTAAAAACAAGGGTAAGTGAAAATACTACTTGGGACTAGGTCATGCGCCTGTAGGTCAATGAACATAGCTTCCCATTCTAGTGATATAGGTTGTTTCCTCAGTCCCCTCTCTTCCTCCCTTCGGAGGGCTGCTCCCTCCGCCCGACCCTACCGCGCTAAGTCCGACTTCCATATAACCACTGTGGGGGATCTGAGGGACTTCCACCTCAACGTAATAACCCTGATGGCCAGGATAAGTGCCAAATCCAGAAATCTCAGTGTAACTCTTGGCTTCCCTGAACGTCGTCGCAGTCCTACCAGGCAGGGTAGTGCCTCATTAAGAACCAGCACATTCATCAGTCGTGAGAGCTTGGTAGCCCTCAGCCCAGTAACCCTGTACTCAGGGACAAGACCACATCATATGAATGAAGTCTGCTTCTGCCGTCCCGCAACGAGGGCAACAGTGGGGGGAGTCTGGGAACATACGGTGTAATTTCTTGGGGGTAAGTGTGGCTCACTGGTTAGAGGAGGTAGACCCTGAAGCAGAGGTCAGACCCGGGACCAGGGTTCAATTCCCAACGCGGCAGGGTCTTGATCCCAAAATATCCACGGACTCGATAATTCTCGTTTCGGTGCCTACTCGAATCACGGGTTCACACTCTGCAGCTCTGGGCATCAGCCTGCTTAATCTCCACTACGGACCCCCCCCGCGGCGGGATGCCTGGCTTTCACCTTGGGGATGCCCAGTACGGGTATCTCACAGGGAAAAGCCAGGACGGGTTCCCAAGGCAAGCCGAGATGCCTACGGGTAATTGAGCGCTATATAAGAACGCATAATAATAATAATAATAATAAGATACGATCTATGGAGCACCATCGATTAAATAAATTTAAGTCTGACATTACGGGACACTCGTTTAGGGTGTTCAAGCATTAGGCTCCATTGTTTGTCCGTAATTTCGGTAACCGCATCCTCTGATCAGCTTGCTCTGAGAAACAAAAGTGGGATTGCTGCGTGTGTCCTTATACCCGTGTACAGCCATCGCACCAGATGGCCACCCGATTCCATGTAGTATAATAGGTGTACTAGTTCATGTTGTGTGGGTTTGGACCGTTGAGGTGCCCATGTGGTCCTAATATATCTCGACACCGCTGCATGTAATAAATATAGGCGTGGTGGGGCCCCAGTCATCTGTACAAAAGAGTCATGATCTAATAAGGCATTGTCCCTAAAAAAGGCCCCTACGTCCTCTTCCTCGCTATCCATCCATCCCTGCAGTCTAGTCCTTGTGAGTTTACCTTGTGGTGTGGGGATGCCCAATGAGGGAATGTTTTCCGCGTAAGGCGGGACCACCGTCATATAGGAGAGGGCTTTTCTCCAGCAGTGTAAAGCCGTTTTCAATAATGGGGAACAATCCGCGGGTATCCGGGTCTTAGGTAAGAGTAAAGAATGGAGTTCCCCCCTGTCAAGTCTCTCCGGGTGTGAAATCAATCTTATACAAATTCCTACCCGCAGTCGTAGTAGGAAAGCAATATAGTGTTCAGGGTATTAAAGATAGATTGGGGGAGATTCACTGGTAAGTTCACGAAATAATAGAGGAGGCGAGGGAGCATGACCATCTTAGAGATGGCTATCCTACCCATCACCCACAGAGGCAGGGAGGTCCAAAATCCCACACTACTACGAAGTCTCGTTATTGCACTCTGAATATTACCGTCAATCTGGTCCTCCAGTGTTTTATACACTCGGATACCTAGGTACTTAAAGGTGGTAAGAGCGACCGGGATATTGTGCATTCCTGATTGTACGCGAGTGAGGTGTGGCGTCTCCCGGAAGAAGAAACCAATCGACTTTCCAGGGTTGAGTGTTAGGCCGGACAGCTGCTCGAATGTAACAAAGAGGTCAGGCAATGGGTCATTATTCGCCAACAGGTCCCGGAGATAAAGGAGAATATCATCCGCGTAGATGGATATAAGGTGCTGCGCTCCATCCATGTGAAAGCCTAAACGGTCTGCTGACCTCCGGAGAGCCAAAGCCAAGGGTTCCAGAGCAAGCACAAATAGCAGGGGAGAAAGGGGGCAGCCCTGTCTCGTACCTCTGTGTATCGTATAACATTCTGAAATATAGCGGCCCGTGCGAGCTCTGGCCGTTGGAAGGGTATATAATAGGCGGACCCATTTGAGAAAGTTATCGGGGAACCCAAACCATTTCAGAGATTCAAACATAAATCCCCAAGAGACAGAGTCAAATGTCTGTTTAGGTCAAGTGCGATGCATCCTGCATGGGGAAACTCACATGGAGCAGCAGCCATTATCGAGTGTAATCTACGAGTGTTCAGGGATGTACAGCGATTCGGAAGGAATCCGTACTGGTCTTGGTGGATAAGAGTGGGGAGATGTGTTTGTATTCGGTTGGCGAGGGCCTTACTGAGAAGCTTATATTCGGTGGAGAGCAGGGAAAGAGGTCTATAATTGGTCAGGTCAAGCATATCTCGTCCTGGCTTAGGCACAGACACAACCAACGCCTGCATAGTAGATTCCGGTAGGTGTCCAGTGTCAAACGCCACCCGATACACCGTCTCCAATTTGGGCACAAGGAGGTCCGAGTAGGTGAGATAGAACTCCACGGGGAGACCGTCCATGCCAGGAGTCTTATTGTGATTCAGTCTCTTGATCGCTGCCCGTATCTCCTGTTGAGTGATTGGGCCATTAATATCTTTCTGAGTCTCCTCCGTCAGCACTGGGAAGGGGAGGTCCCGGAGGAATTAGTCGATCCCTGCACTAATTTGCAGAGCCTTCTAGATAACCTTTTGGCTCCCCTAATTTCTGCCTTACCCTTTCCTGACCAGCTAAAGAAAACTTTACCAATGTGTGTAGCAGTTTGCTGAGTCAAACAATCTCCTTGATCATTTTCATGCAGGATTCTATCTTTCCGATAGGACTAAATCTGTTTTGGTCTCAGTAATATGTGGCCTTCTTATTGTGACATGTGGCTGCACTGTCAAAACGCTGATTTTATGAGACCTTTGTTTTCTTAATTACCTTGCACCCAGTCCTGCAGGCAGTAGCTTAACTAGCGCTCCTGCACTTTCTAGGCCGGACTTTCCCTTGAGCAGTGCATCTGCAGCACCCAGCAACTGCTCAGTACATGCATAGAAAAGACGAATTGAAAATTGTAGAAATACACATCTGTTTGTACAACAATCAAACAATTGTACACAGGCTATTTGGCCTCTGAGATAATATTATAATTACACAATGGCTGGTGTAAACTAATCAACTCAATTCAAGAGCAGCTTAAATGTTTTCTTTAGTAGGGCCTAATCCTAATATATAGTGCATATATATTTGACAGTATCAGCAACCCAACAATATTAGATGTCATGCAATGCAGTTAGAAAGTATAATTCATACACTGTACACAGTTTTAGCTATACATTTCAGATTATGACTTCTTAAATCATAATATGACCCATAGCAGGTACTAACACAATGAGTTTCTAGCTGGAGCAATTAGCACAGTTTAAAACACACAGAATGACATAACTGTTGTAATGTATCTTGTTAGAGAAGATATATAACTGTCGTATTTTTTAATGGAAGGGTAATGTTAAAATAATAATAATAATTTGTTTGGGTAATGTGATATGAACTTATGGTAAATTAATTTTAGTTTAACAGCAATAAGGTTGAGAAAGAAGGATGCAATCAATATGTTGAATTTTAACCAGGAAATCTAAAATGATGGCTGCCCAAATGACTTCCAATTATGTATGCAGGCACCTTGCACTTAGAAGGGAAGTGGAGTAGCCATTATTGAATTTAGATGTCAGAGATAAAACTCAAAACACTAGGAAAAGTGGCATGGGGAAGCCCACTGGATACCTTAATGCTATGCGTCCTGCATCAGTGTGTCTTATCCTGGGTTATTCTAAGCAGTACTCTCTGCCAGGATGGGTGGCACCGGATGTTGCGCTGGCTACAAAATAATTATTACAGAAATTTCAAGCTGCTTGCCGTCTTGAAGAAGTCCTACAGAATGGCACTCATTGATCCAAGGCTTGACAGTGTCTCCAAAGGATTTACAATGAAAATATTAGGATGACACAGTGGCACAGATAAATAGATTGTGTTGAGTGGAATTTTCAACAATGTGAAGGGCAAATTCCAGTTGGTCTCACTCAGGTTTGCACTCAAAATGCAATACTGAATTGTATGCCATCCATTCAGGGACTATCAGTTTTAAATGGAAGGTTTGTTGTTTCTTCATTCAGGCATTTCTGTGTGTTCATTATGTCTTGCTGTAAGGTAGGATTTCTTCGTCTCCCTCTCTCTGTCTCTGTATTTATATGATTCACTTTTTACATAATCACATTTCCCCTTAGGGTCAATTGGACTATCTCCAAACTCAGATGAGTGCTGAAAGATGTGTATCATTCATATTGGATGTTGAAGCTATTTAAAAATGAACATTAGCCCATTTCCAAACTCCATCTCCATTAGTCCCTCATAAGGAAATGGAGTTTGACATTATCCATGTGACTCCTGTAGGGCAATTTCATCTGTCCTATTTCACCTTGATCAGTAATTGGTGGTTTATGACTAATCATTTTCTAGTTTTTGGTGATCTAATTTTGAAATATTTATAATTATGGCATTTAGTGGCTCCCACCGCTCGCAGAATGGAAGATACTAAGTGGCCTATTCACAAGCTGCACTTTGTCGTACATTGTGTTGTGCGATAATGGTACGCCTGTCTACCTTTTTCTGTGAAGAGATTTCCACCCCAACTGTGAAGTCGCTGCACACGTAGGTTTACATTTTAGGAGTAAGTGTGGGAGGAACTGAGAGCTTAGCTGGAAAATGGGAAATATTTATGACTAAAGGGGAGGGGGTTGGGGAGGAAAAATGAGGGTTCAAGGGAAGGCTAGGTAGGGGTATAGGGAGGGACATTCACACACACACACACACACACTCACACACACACACACACACACACACAAGAGTAAAGCACACTCCTATTCACAAATCGTACTCATTTCTATAGATACTACTGCAAAAAAAAACCCCAATGCAGAGTTGGAGTAGTCCAGCACAACACATGGCCAACCACTGGGACTGCACCACCCTCCCATAGAAAATACCCTCCCACAGAAAATACTGCAGGCAGCAACTTACAATTGACATCCATATGAAATAATGTTAACTTAAATTAAATTATTTAAAATAGTTAAAAATATTATTGAATATATTATAATGTCAAAAAAGTATCTGAAAAGAAAACAAATCTTTTATTTCATTTTAGCATATTGCAGTACCTTTTTTAAATGTATGCATTAATGTGACATTTTGTTTTTTTTAAATACAATTACATTACTTTTAATTAATGATATACATCACTTTGAATAATTGTTAATACATAATAAAAATATAATTTCTTTCCTTAAAGTGGGATTTTGTTTATAATTTAAACTCCAGAAAAGTATAGAACGTTATTTTACGTTTATATTTAGCATAAAAAACATGTTTACAAAGTTTTTCCAAGTTTAATAAACTATTCCCTATATATTGCCATAGGGAAACTCCACAGTCAGGGCAGAGACCCCTGTATGATAATGTATAGGCAAAATATCCCTATACTTTTGGATATGTAGATCTCCACCCTGGGGAAAGTATAGCAAAAATAGAAAATGTTTATTAAACTTGGAACAAATTTGTAAAAAGATTTTTATGTTAAAAATTAATATACATTTAGGACCTGATTATCATGTCGGTCAGAGTTGCCTCCGACCGACATCTCTGCGGTGCCGGAACCGACCGACCTCGGTCCGGCAGACTGAAAACGTAATTACGATGAGACCGCGACTCCCATTTCCCTATGGGATCTTGAGCAGCAGTCTAAACCAGCTACAGCACAAGCTCCTATAGAGAAATGAGATTTACTGTAAATCCCTGCACCGGTGCCTGTCACATGGTGCAAGGAATCACAGGGGAGGCTGTGGAGGAAAGGGGGACCTGCTATAGGCCCCAAAAGTCACTTTCCGACAGGCTTTCCATGACAGAAAGCCGGACATGGAAAGCCTGTTGGAAACCGCCATCATAATCCCGACGACGGAAATGCCGTCCATAAGGGATTATGTGGTGGTTCTGACTGGCATAGCCAATCGGATTGACCAGCAGGTTTCAAATCAGACCGTCATGTTATGTAATGTTATGTTATGTTAATGGGGTACTTTTATAGCGCGCAGCTACTCCGAAGAGTGTCCCGGCGCTTAAGATCGTCACGGACCCAGAGTGGAAGGCAAAACGGGAGAGAATGCTGAAGTAGGATGGAATGAATTACTGGGTGAAAAGCAGGGTCTTCCTGAATGCCAGCAGATTGGTGTTGGATCTGAGTGATAGAGGAAGAGCATTCCACAGCCGCGGGGCGAGATGTTTAAAAGAACGCCCCCCGCAGCGCGCGCATCGGATCACCGGGATGGCCGTCATGGCCTGGTTAGAGGATCGCAAGGATCTAGAAGGCAGATAGAAACTAATCCATTTCCGGAGATAAAAGGCACCTGTACCGTGAAGGGCCTTGAAGGCAATAGTCAAGGCCTTAAAAGTGATACGCTTCCTAATAGGCAGCCAGTGAAGAGTCCTGAGAAGGTCGCTGGCCCTAGCTCTCCTAGTGAGGCCAAAGATGGCCCCGACCGCTGATTTTTGAACAACCTGGAGACGCGCAAGAAGGAAGTCCGGAAGGCCTAAGTACAGGACGTTGGAATAGTCCAGGCGAGAACCTATCAAGGCCTGTACCGTGACCTTTCTATGCTCTAAAGATAAGAGCGGCAGGAACTTCCTTAGCATCTTCAAGATCAAAAAACATTTGCCGGCCAGACCAGCCACCTGGGCTTTGAAGGAGAGGCTGTTATCAATCTGAACACCCACATTTTTAGCAGCCCCCGAATCGCTGGCAGGAGGGAACATGGCAGTGGGCCACCATTCCTTCCACCTGGGGTCCGCAGGGCAGCAGAAGAAGAGCACTTCGGACTTGTCGGAGTTGCACTTGAGGCTGTTACGACCAAACCAGTCAAACACTGCCCCAAGGCAACCCCGGATGGACGCCCCATCAAAATCGGAGCCCTTGTCGCACGTGACCAAAAGTTGGGTATCATCCGCGTACGACACGATCTGGGCCCCAAAATCCTCCGCCAGTGCCGCCAGAGGGGTCATATAGATGTTAAAGAGCGAAGGGCACAAAATTGACCCCTGCGGAACTCCGACCTCCAGAGGCGGCATTGCGGCAGAGAAAGGGGGGGCCCAGACCGTTTGCTGGCGATTAGAGAGAAATGACCTAAACCACCGGAACACCATCCCCCTCAGACCAATCTCCCAGAGTCTTGAAAGAAGACGGTCATGGGGGACGGTGTCGAAAGCCGCAGAGAGATCAAGCATAACCAACATGGCTTTGCCTCCTCTGTCCAAGGTTTCCTTGACAGCCTCGGTGACCTCGAGCAAAGCTGTTTCCGTGCTCAAATTGGAGCGAAACCGGACTGCGACTGATGGAGTATGTCGTTCGTCTCAAGAAAGGAGGTCATGGTGGTATGGACATGTTTCTCATCATTATAATACGGCGGTCAGAGTTGAAACCTTGGATCTTGGTTGAAAAGCCTCCAACCTGTGGTCGGAGGCTTCTGACCGACATCCAAATGAGGCTCTAATTGTTTATATTTATTTTAAACATAAAACAAAAGAGAGAATTCTACAGAACAAGTAACTTAATTTTGAATTAAATATGACATTAATTTAATATATACTAAATGAAACAAAATTTTTTTTCTTAAATTCAAATTAAATAAATCAATCCCACTTAAAGGGGGAGCATGTAAGTCTAGACTTTGTAGTAACTTTGCAGATTTTGTGAATAGTCTAAAGTAGTAATGTAACAGTTAACGAACACGTGAATATTTCTCACAAGTGTAAGCTACCTTTGAGAATAACTCTGAGAGCTTGAGCTACAAACATGTGAAGAACTTTTTTTACACCTGTAATGAACTATCATGAATAAACACATGAAAATATTAGATTCTTATCATAATATCCGATTGTTTTATAGAATATACTTTCACATATATTTTCCAGGCTCCTGATAATGCTTTCAGTGTCTTATAATACGTGAATTCGCTCTCCACTTAAAAATTAGTTACTTAGCCTCCTGAAAGAAGGGACAGATTATGAGATTGGAAGCTTTGTGATTTCATCTCCCATACATTTTAAAGGAAATGCTTCATTTGTCAAGCAAGGCCACATAGAGGGTTTTTATGCTCTCAGGTAGAAAACATTTCAGTTGATTGAAATTGTGATTCACAAAACCTTATGAAGATACTTGTATTTTCTCAGCAAAGCTGCTCAGGAAACAGACCAGCTGATCCCTGTGAGCCTGACCTGCAGCTTAGGACAAGTTCTGTCATGTGATTTTTGGCAAAATGAAACTTAACAAGGATAATGCTTCCACTAGGGCCTAGAGCACATCAGTACCACCATCAAAGTAGCGTACTACCAAGTGAACATTTTAACAAATTCAAAACCCTTCCTCCCCCATGATGACTTCTAATCAGCAGTCCAAGTCCTAGTTATTCCCCAGTTGAACTATGGAAGTGCAACCATTTGTGGCCTTCCTAGATCGAAGTTGGTGCCTCTAAGGGCTTCTCGTAATTCTGCTGCGAGGCTCATCACAGGAAGAAAAAGAAACAAACAAATCACTCCGGATCTACAATATCTAAACTGGATCCCAAGGATAAAGTACAAAATTGATTGCATGACCTATACAGCATTACATTTCAACACCCCAAGGTACTTGGCACAAAAACTAAAAATATCTGGTGGATGCAGATCATCTAGAAGCACTACCACCTTGGTGCTGAAACCACAGAAATTCCATAAAAAGAAAGCTTGCACTAGAGCCTTCTCGGGTATTACCCTGAGAATCTAGAACTCCCTACCACCTGAAATCAGACTGATCCTGCAACTGTATCTTTCAAACAGAAGTTAAAATACTTCTTATGAACACATTTCTGCTCTAGATCACACCATATTGACTCATGATCTACAACCATGATTATTTCTCGATTGTAGGACCATATATATTGTCTCATCAGCTTGTCCTAGGGAAGCAACTTTGCTAAATTTGTGAACTTACGCAGACTGTACCTCTCTTATGTTGTTGTTTGCTTTCTTGTTTCTTATTTCCGGTCTGTATATTGCTCTGATAACTTCACAGGTCAAGTTTGCACCATATAAAACTTTATAAATTAAAAAATAAAATGAAAATAATGTGCTGAAAGAGAAAACAGTGGCATTATATTGCAATTTTAGTAAGGAAATGTAATTATAAGCCTGTGAAAGAGAGTTTGATTAAAATGCAAAAATAATATAGTTAAAGTCACATGTGATATGCTAACGTGCAACTTATACTGTCCTGACATGGCATATAAAATGTACAAAATACGGTATGTAGCTATACCCATTAGTACTAGGCTTCAAAATGGCTAACGCAGCTTTAACGGTGGCTCAGCCACATGTGCCAATACATGCATAAAATGTTTAAAAATGTACCTTACCCTGACATGCCTACTATAAATTCCACAGAACACTGTAGAATGTTTCTGATTAATATTAGCGTTATGAAAATAACATTAGCTAGAAACACTTTATCATTGAATACAATAGTTCAGACAAGAATACAATACAAAGCATGAATAAGAAATGTTGACGCTTTAACACATTTGTTTTCTTTTATAATGAAAAGATTGGTGCTGAATAATATTTCATTGCAGCTGATCTTTCTATTTCACATAGTTAACTTTAGTTAACATACAATTTATTTTATGAGAAGGTTAGAAATGTAGTCATGTTCATGGGAAAGGAGGTCTAGAATTCAAAGGCCTCATATGTGGACACAATTTTAATAGTGCTTCAAACTTCATGATAATATTCTGTAGCTTATTGTGCGAAAACGTGGGATAGGAAAAGAAGAGTCTGGTCTCAGAAGAATACTGAGAGCTGATTGGATGAGAGGAGAAGGAGATATAACTTGGACTGCAGCAATTTCTTTTCGACTGTTTATATTAGTGCGTGCTCCCAGAGTAGGTTTACGCCTTTTTCCAGACCCTTACTCCATATGCTGCCCATTTTCCCGTATGCTATTACCCATTCCACTCTAAAGCTGAATGCTCATGGCTTAATGCTGAAGGCTGAACACTGATTTGCCATCCTTTTTTTAACCTGATTCAAATACCTGATTTAATGCACTACCTTCCTATCACTTTGTTTTGCTTTACAGCATTTTAACCAGTATTGTCATGCAGCCAAATCACTCACAGCAGCTAGGAATTACCAGGCGACATCTTGAATGTTCTATAAATCCTTTCGGTATCACCAAGCAATGCCTGACTATTGATCACATGTATGTCATTCTGCCAAATGAAACCTATTTTTTTAAACCAGTAGTGTATCTTTGTGATTTTAGAAGAATTGAAACCACCCCTGGATTTCCTTTGAAAGGTTTGATACCTTTTAAGAGTGTTTGATACGGTTGACCAAAGGCTTCTCGTTCTTTTCCTGGACCATCCAGATTTCCAAAGGCATCATTCCTAAATCTCTTTCTCCTTTCAGAGAATGTGCAAGTTGGTAATTTTTTACATCTCAGTCTAGTTATCTGGAGTTCCTCAAGTACTCTTCCTTTGATCATTTATTTGAACCACTATGTCTTCCAGTTGGTCATGTTTATTGCATACATTGACATTGTATACTGCATCTAGGTAGGTCATACAAATCCAGCTCAGGTTAGAGAGTGATTGAGTTATGTGCCACCAATGTTGCGAGCCATACTGAGCTAGGTCAGAAGGTACATGCAGTGAAACTGCTGTAAATTGAAGGCAAATCCAATCTGAAAATCTTATCTTTGACAAAAGAGGACACCTCAGTGTTTGACCGCATTCACAGATAGTGTATGTCTTTTGGTCCCATGTTAAAACCTAAACTTGATTAATTATCTCTTGTGTTGTGGTTAAAATAATCCTCCTATTCATGTTTTGCTTGAAAGTACTCTGTAAAATGGTTTGTAACACCCCCATTAATGTTATTATCGATTTAAACTCAAGTAGCAACACTCTGTATCAAGGATTCAGGGCACCTGGAATGCGGCAACATTCCTGGTTTCAGAAGCCAAAGGAATATGCATATTAACCCTTTTTTTACCACTACACTGGTTTTCTGTTTGTTAAACTTACTTCAGTTTTAAGGCCTGTATATAGGAAAGAGATTTAAAGATTCACTCAACAGATATTTTCTGTCTCTATAAGAGCTGCGCTTTTGCTGATTGCAGTCAAAATAGAAGATCCTTTTACCTTTACCATACAGGCATTTGTTTAGTAATCGTCTGGATTATGAAAAGACACAGCTGACTCACAAGTACAAATTGCAGAAGTAAATTGCAGGATTTTCTGATTTCATTTTTGGAATGTCTCAAAACAATCCTCCCTTGCGATGCAGAATTAACTAGAGGGGACCAATAAGTCATCCAGTAAAAATGGGTTAGCATTACTGATATAGAATGCATTCCCACCTGATTACTGGGCAGTTGCAAGTTTGGGGCCTCGATCAGGGAATAACAGCTAGCACCTGGAATTGCAGATCCATTTACTACACATCCAGATTTGCAGACATTTTCCAGTCACATATTCCCTCGGAAAAGCAGGTAGCGTTGGACCTGGCCCTCTCTGAAGGGCCACCCCCAACATTTTGCCTTTACTCTCCACTTTCTGCTGAATTCGTTTTTGCTGGCCTAAAGGACTTTGTGCACTTTACAACTGCTAACCAGTGCTTCCGTGGATGTGCTCTCTTCTTTAAACATGGTAGAATTGGCTTACACACAATTGGAATATTTAATTTACCTTAATCCCTAGTTAAGTGCACTAAATGTACCCAGGGCCTGTAAAATAAATGCTGCTAGTCGGCCTGAAGCACTGATTGTGAAGTGGTCCTTAAAACGCTTAAGTGCAGCCTGTGTTTGTAGCTTTAAACTGCTATTTTTGACTTGACTAAATTAACCATTTTCCAGGCCCAAACCACCCATTTTATTACATACAGGTCATCCCTTGGGTAGGCCCTGGCCCGCCCAGAGGGCAGGGTGCAATGTATTTAAAAAGTAAGACATGTGGGTCTAAGTTTTACATGTCTTGGCAGTGAAAAACTCATGTTTATTTTTCACTACTGCAAGGACTGGCTCTCCTATAGGATAACATTGAAGTTATCTTATTACATTTAATAAGCTGTAATTTCCAAATGAGAAAAGGTACCCTGTTCATGTTTGGTGTCTTTGGGACGAGAATGGAAAATCCTATCTTATGGTAAAGTCTGCTTTAAAATTACAGTTTTGAAAATACTACTTTTAAAAAGTTGCAATTTTCCTGCCCTGACCATTGGGTACCTGCAGCCTGTCTCTTGGTCAAATGACTGGGTGTAGCTGAGAGTTAGGCTTTATGCATTCCTCCTAGACAGCCACACACAATAGAGAGCTTAGGTGTGCTTGGATGGGTAATACACTGGCAGGATTGGAGGGCAGAGCTGGGCACAGCCCTACTTACACTTGAATAGGCTGTATTCTGCCTTCACACAAAGTGCTGCATACCCCCTGTAGTTAGTCTGGAGCCAGGACAGGTAAGGTAGGAGCCGGCGAACTTCAAAAAGAAACCTCTAGAACCTTCTCTCGCATTAAAGGAAGAACTGGTTATAAATATTGGACCTTAGACACCAACTCTTAAATACACTTCTGGACCTATGGAGACTCTGCCTGGAAGAAAAACAGCTGTACTTCTGAAAGGACTGCAACTCTGCTGGACTGCTGCCCTGCTGAACTACTGTGTTGCTGGACTGCAGCCTTGCTGGATTGCTTTGCTGTTGCCTTGCAGCCCTCCTGTCTGAGTCAGAGGGATTGGCCCTGCACCTGGACCCATAGTGTCTCTAAGGACTCAGGAGAGGGTGTGGCCTAACGGCTAGAGTGGTGGACCTCGAAGCTGGGGAACTGGGTTCGATTCTTGGCAGGGATGCCTAACGTCCTGGGATTTTGGGGATATCACTTAATATCGCCGTGCCTGACAAAAATTATGTGTCTGTCTGTAACGCAACTGGTGCTCATGTAAAGAGCTCTGATACCTTTGTCTCGAGTTTGCGCTATATAAAAGTTATTATTATTAATTTAATCATATAAGGTGCACAGCTACCCGGATGTTTCATGGCGCTATCGGAGTAACACAACAAGAGAGGGAAAGCGTTATTGGTTAAATAACCACGTTTTGAGACCTTTGCAAAACGTTGTGTATATGGTTTCATGCTGAAGTGGCGTGGGGAGTGAGTTCCATAGTGAGGGGGGCATATAATAAAAGGACTGGCCACCTATACGTGACCGTCTAATCCTAGGTACTGAGAATTTGGCCTGAGTAGAAGATCGGAGAATACGTGTTGGGATATAGGGATGGACTAAAGCACTCAAATACTGTGCAGCTGTGCCCATTTTAATTTCAGTCATATAACACAGGGCCTGGAATTTGATGCGGTTCTCCATCCTAAGCCAGTGGAGGTCGAGGAGGGAGCCTGAAATAGATGCCTTTCTAGGCACCTGGCAAATCAGTCTTGCCGACGAGTTCTGTACCACCTGCAGTTTCCAAACCACCTCCTTATTGGCTCCTAAATACAGGTCATTGCCCTAGTCCAGCCTAGAGGTAATCAGGGCCTGAACCACCGTTCTTTGTGTGGGATCAGGGAAGATCCAAAATATTTTTTGGGGATATTTTAGGGTGGTGAAGCAGATTTAGGTGACCCTGACTGCTTGCTGCCTCATTGATAGCTGGTCATCAATGATTATGCCTAGATTGCGGACTCGTTACATCAGCTAGGGAAGGTCACCCATTTGAGGAGGCCAGTGTCGGGGGCCCCAAAGGTCTCTGTTTTTATCGAGAATTAAGACCTCTGTTTTTCCACCATTGAGTTTCAGCATGTAGGCATGCATCCAACCAGCTATATTTTGCAGCCCTGCCTAAAGAGAAGATACCTTAGATGCCTCATTGGTGGACAGAGAGAAGATTAGCTGGGCATCATCCACATATGAGTAGATGGATAGCCCAGCCTCTTCTGCTCTAGTGGCCAGGAGTCTAACATAGATATTGAGGAATATTGGGCTGAGGATGGAATTCTGTGGCACTCCATAAGGAGAAGTACGTGACTTAGAGCTTGCTGACGATGAAAAGACCTGAAAAGTTTGGTCAGTCAGAAAGTCTGCAAGCCATTTGAGTGCTTTCCCGACAATGCCCACAGATTGAAGAGCTTTAAGTAGGGCGGTATGTGACACAGTGTCAAAGGCAACTCTCTAATCCAACAATATGAGTGCCACAGTTTCACCCATATCAAGACGTTGACACAGAGTTTCTGTAACTCGCAAGAGCGTGGTTTCTGTAGAGAACCCAACTCTTCAAACCGATTGTGACGCATGCAGAAGTTTTGGGGAATCAACAAATTGTGTCAATTGTTGATTAATATGTTTTTCTAAGATTTTTGAAAAAGCTGGGAGTAGAGACATCGGGCAGAAGTTAGATCATTTTGACGGATCAGAGCCAGTTTTTTCAGGAGTGGACGCACCATGGCATGCTTCCATGCTGCTGGAATGACTGCTTCTTGCAAAGACACATTAAGCAATTCCATAATGAGTTTGAAGAATGGAAAGGGGAGAAGACCTCTGGGCAAACCGGATTCAAGGCTATTTAAAATGCGGCTGAACAAGGTGGTGTCCGAAGGCTGCCAGTTTTCTAGCATATTTGTAGGTGTGGTAATCTGGTTTGCCTGTGGAGCAATGCAGCCTGATGTGGGGAGAGAACTCCTCATTTGCTGCCCCCCTTTAGTTGTTGCCACATTCATTTCTGCATAAATGTTCTCCACTTTGCTAATAAAAAACCTGGTTACGTCCTCGCATTGAGCTTCATTAAGCACGGAGGGAAGGTTGGCATGCTGCTCCTGCTCCAGAAAGGTCTTTGACTAATTTAAACAAGACCTTGGGGCTGTTATAGGCCAATGTAATAGTGTTGTTTATGTATTCAGCTCGGGTAGTGTTACAGAGAGAATGGTACTCCCTTTTTGCCAGTCTATATATATAGGACAGTTCCAATGTAACGTTTTTTTCCGACGAAATGCGCCTCGTGATGGAGGCCAACGAACAGTCCATAAGAGGGAGAACCCGATATCAAGGCCGAGGAGGCAAGGCAAAAGTAAAAAACGACGGCAGCGGCGCAATAATCTCAGGAAATACTGGAGTGGGAAAAAGAAGCCAGATACAGAAGAACAAATAATGGATGCACAGACTACAGAACTAACGGTAATGAATTTATCAAACAGACAATTAACTGAGAATGAGGAAAAGGTCCTTAGATTAGGATTAACTTTTTGTCCTGATCTACAATTTGATTATACGCAGACACGTATAGATATGTATATGTTTGTGAGAAAACTCAAATTGCATGAAATACACTCGCATAAGAAAATTGATCAAGAATTGTCTAATAGTACCAACTTAACTTTGAATCAAGATATTGAATTGCAGAATGTCTTAGACACTCTCCATGAGGAAGGTGGGGTGGATTTGACACAATCACAGATTCCCGCTACCCAAGATAGTATTGAACTTGTCTCTACACCTGATACATTGTTATCCACAAATCCTGTAATCAATACTATTACCGTGACCACACCCTTCAGACCCAAATCTAGATACAGACCACAGTTACCACGGGATAACATAGATCTATTCCATGACCTAGTTAACAGTGACATGCTGAAATTTCTTAACAGACCTTTGGGTAAACAAAACATTACACCTGAAATGAGGGCGGCACTAATGGAATTGAAAAATGACGACTCAATCGTCATAAAGCCCTCAGACAAGGGAGGGAATGTAGTTTTGTGGGACAAGAAAATGTACATTAACGAAGCAATGCAGCAACTATCTGACACCACATGCTACACTAGAGTGGACCATACCTATCTGATTAAACTACAGAATAGGGTACACCAAAACATTCGTGAGTGGGCGAGTGAGAAGTTGTTGAGTTGGGATGAGACTAAATTTCTTATCAATGAAAATCCAACTACTCCCACATTCTACCTTTTACCAAAGGTACACAAGAACCAGACACAACCACCGGGGAGACCCATAGTGTCCTCTATCAATAGCCTTTTAGAAAATGTTTTGCATTATGTAGACTACTTTCTCAAGAACTATGTCAAAGATCTTACCTCACACCTAGAAGACACCAAAGACTTCCTACAAAAAGTAGAGAATATAAATTGGGAGTCTCACTTTTGGCTAGTGTGTTTAGATGTGGAGAGCCTATATACATCCATTCGACACAGGGATGGTTTGAGGGCATGCGAATACTTTCTAAGAACAAGGAGTAGACATTTGGAAGCACACTCAAAAATGTTACTCCAAATGATAGAATTGTGTTTGGAGGAAAAAAAAATTTAGTTTAATGGGTCATTATTTAAACAAATCCAGGGCACTTCGATGGGCACCTGCTTTTCCCCCAGCTACGCCAACCTTTTGGTAGGCTGGTGGGAGGAGCAGGTGCTCAGGAGTGATGACCTGCAAAACTGGACTACCTGCGTGAATGTATGGCTCTGCTATATTGATGACTTTTTTTGTATGGGAGGGGAGAGAACAAGAGCTATTGAAGTTTGTGGAAGCACTTAACTTGAACTGTTTAAAGCTGAGATTCACCATGCAATACAGTCAATAGACCATTGATTTCCTTGATATCAAACTAAAAAGTGCCGGGGATAAGATCGAGACAGACATTTTTAGAAAAGAAACAGCCGGTAATTCGTTACTCCACTCAAATAGCTGTCACCCCCCAAGCTTCAGATGAGCAATTCCATTTGGCGAGTTTTTACGCGCCAAGAGAAATTGCAGCACCAATGAAACGTTCTTGAAACATAAAAAAACAATGCATGAGAGGTTCACTATGAGAGGATACCATCCTAATATGCTCAAAAAAGGAGAAGAGAGAGTGGCCCTTATTGATCGCAAGGATGCATTGTTTAAAACCTCAGCAACCAAACATCTAATTACTAAAACTCCTATAAGACTAATAACTACTTACAACACCCAATCCTCCGCATTCAGCCAAATAGTAAGAAAGAGATGGGATATCCTTTTACAGGATAAAGTGTTAAAAGAAAGATTAGATCCACACCCGTCAATAACTTACAGGAAAGGCAGATCCATCAAAGACCTGATTGTACAAAGCCATCTAGAGTAGAAGAAAACATGGCTTGCAGCAAAGGGAGGATTTTTCAGGTGTGGAAAATGTAAGGCCTGCAGCCACAGCTATAATGTAAGGGAGGTTGAACTCAAGAGAGTGAAGAAGAAATGGAAAATCAATAAGAACATCCAATGCACCACAGACCATGTTATTTATATAGTAACTTGCCCTTGTGGCAAATGGTACATTGGCTCGGCCACCTTCCCCGTTAAAAAGCGAATCCTTGAGCACTGGCGGGCAATTACGAACAAGGATTTTGCTTATAGCACGGCCAAACATTTTCATCAATACCATGATGGGGACTGGACTAAGGCAAAAGTTTTTTGCCCTTGATTCAATCCCGAAATATGTAAGAGGAGGAGACCGACTAACGGCATTACGCAGAGCAGAATCCAGGTTCATTTTACAGGCAGGCTGTATCGTACCTTTTGGGATGAACATCGATGAGGAGATGTATGTACACTTATAAATTATCTGACCGAGACCTTCACAATCCCCTTCTTGTTACTCAGACTCCATGACTAAATCTGATTTTAATATTGTTTTTTTATGATTTATGCTGAAATCCTTAGTGTTTTGTTGATGTACTATGATGTTTGGATAATCAATTCTTGTGAGGAAATTATACTGTATAATAAGGTTAATAGAAGACATGGCTTAACAACATTGTTAACTTTTATATTTACTTGTTGGAATTTGAAGAAACTAATCACAACTCTTTCCCTTTCTCATCTCTCTAGAACCATGCTGTCGCAAAAGGAGTAATACAAACCACAAATAGTGATTACTGTTACGAGCACCACTATTCCACAAAAACTTACAAGTTATGACTAAGAGCACGGGATAGCTAAAAAATAAGGGACAAAGAGAATGAGTTTATTTGTCTTTTTTAGCATAAATCTTAAATATGTACTTTTCTCTTCTTTTTGACAAGTTAGAATTTATAGTCTTCACCACTCCTCCTCTCTTCACATTTAGCAACAAGATTAGGTATATGGGGGCGAGAAAAGAAATTAGAACCAGAACTGAGAGGATAATTTTGAATTATAGGTTTTATTAACATTTTGATTGGGGTACTATACCCAATTTACCTTTTTATCTCCTTATCCCCCTACCTTACCTTCAATCTTCCCTCTCCCCTCTTATATATACTTATCTCAGATATTCCTTTTCTGCCATACTCCTTAAACTTTTCATGTCTTTTTCTTCCTTAACATGTTTCCTCTATACTGTAAAAATGGGTACTATACCATTATGTGAGCTTTGCTTCTAATTTTGTATTATTATCAAAACCAAACATTATTCTACACCTAACACTTGGAAGACGTGCACTAGTTATTTTTCTTTAATGTTTTCATTGATGCACTGTTTAAACTTCCGTGTGAGATTGTAAACACGGAGGCTTTCTTCCTTTTTCATTGTTTTCTATTGCTATAACTACGGAGTTTTAAAAAATGGTGGTCATGTGACCAAGAGCCCGTGAGCTCGAAACGCGTCTGTTTGTGCCCAAATAAATATCTATACTGTACCTGGCTGGTGTGGCTTGTCATCCTTTTGCTGATCAACAGGAGGAATTTGTGGATATATATATATATATATATATATATATATATATATATATATATATATATATATATATATCTGGATTCAGGCACGTAGTCCTTCCTCCAACGTCTTTCCAATACTTTGCATTTGGCTTTCTCTGTTTTTAGTCTATCCAAGAACCACAGGGCAAGAGGTTGATGATTTTTTACTTTATTGATGGAGAATTGATGACACACATCAATAGATGACAAAATCCAAGTACGGATGGTCTCCGAATCTACTAAGATGATAGACGTGATGGCAGGCATGTTGTTCGCGAGATGTTGGTTAAAACAGTCTATATCTAATTTCTTCCAACTTCTCGACCCCAACTTGGTAGGTAAGCTAGATGGGTTTTCACGCTGCAGATCTAACCCCACCTTGAATCCGACCAAAAAATGATTGGACCAGAATATAGGGAGGGCTGCCTGGCATGAGATACTACCTAGATTGGAGAAAATGGGGTCTAGCAAGTGGCCCGCCCTGTGGGTGGGACCTGAATTGCAGAGTACGATATTCATAGCTCCCAAATCAGCCATCAGAGAAGCACTTGTAGTGCACGTCGGGTCATTGAAATTAAATTGAAATCTCCCAAAATGGTGAAATTTGCTGCATCGAGCAAAAAAGGGGCTATGAGTTCGGAAAACGACTCCGCCCATGACCCTGCTGGTCCTGGCAGGTGATAAATCAAAATCCCCGAAAAAGTGAATTTAGATGTGAGGGAGAGTTTAAAAGAGCTAGCTTTACAGCCCTTAAAGGGTAGGTCCTCCCATTTGCAGGTGGGTGCATTATTAAAAATTAGTGCAATGCCACCTCCAGTTTTAATACCGCGATCCTTTCTAATTATCGTATAGTTAGGGGGCAGTGCGGACACAACATTGGGCCAAAGCTCTTATGAAGCCAAGTTTACATAAGGAAAATAGCATCAGGTTGTGTATTGAGCAGAAGGTCAAAAATTTCATCCTTATGTTTGGGGAGCGACCTACAGTTTATGTTGTAAAAGGTGAATTCCTTTGAAGAAGTACCCTTACTTTTAGCAAGGAAAGATGGCTGTGTACAGTTGTTCGTGGAAGCAGTGGTATTAAAAGTAAGCTCCCAACTGGGTAGTCTGGTAATGGCTAACCCACAGCAGGCGCAGGTAGAATTAGGAGTATCTAGTTGGAAGGTGATACATTCCTGTTGCGGCTTAGGCTGGAGCGCATGTAATATTTTTGATGAATAAATCATTTCGTACCTCGTAAAATGTGTAGGGGTCGTGGCCCCTGCACCCGGCTGGACGCGGACGGGTGCAGACAGGCTTGCCTTTGGCGTGCCCCCTGCGCGGAGCATCTAGCATTGCTTTAAATACTTTCAGCAGCTGATCGGCTGAAGGTAAGTCACCGCCTTCCCCCGCCTCCTGCCCGGAAATGGATGTTACCGCTAAACTCCCTCCACAACAAGCGGGAAATCCCGTGGTGGAACAGGGAGTGATGCGGAATTACAAGTGTCAGAGGCATGTAGGTAAGGAGCAGTGATTAGATAGTAGTGCTTAGATAGTAGTGCAAAGATTTAAAACAAATTAAACAGGTTAAAAATGTGTGTTTATGCAAAGGTTCATAGGTCTCCCTTTACAGCTCGCATCTGCTGCGCGGAGCGTCTAGCATTGCTTTAAATACTTTCAGCAGCTGACGGGCTGAAAGTACGTCACCGCCTTCCCCCGCCTCCTGCCCTCAAATGGATGTTACCACTAAACTCCCTCCACAACAAGCGGGAAATCCCATGGTGGAACAGGGAGTGATGCGGAATTACAAGCGGTCAGAGGCATTCTGGTAAGGAGCAGTGATTAGTTAGCAGTGCTAAAGTCCCCCAAAAAAGAGGGCTAGTCTGCTGGCCTCCTGATTAGAGCCACAGGGACATAACAGGCTCACAACCACCTGAACCAGTACCAAGATCCGTCTGGAGCATACGACTGACCCCCATGTGGTGCCCCTCAGGTCCTGGATCCTTATGTGGTCTCGGAGAGGCTGAATCGAAATTATTGAGCTATTCACGACTGTTAGCTCCGAAACATTGTCACTCTCACAGCCCCCAACGCAAAGTTCTGTCAGCCCAACCCTTCACGCTACAGCATTGACCACTCATACAGAGCGCCAACGTGAAGCACCATTCCAACCGTTCGTGACGACTACAGGATCTTTGCTCTACAGCGACGCATATTCTCGATGCTAGACCTGCTCTTTGCGCTACATCGGCAATTGTCTATGACACTTATGCTCCAAATGGGCCCTCCACCGCAAACGGGACTCTTTGCGATGGATAGAGACAGTATCTTTTCAGCAGGACTAACCTTGTCCCTTTATCTTACCTCGATCGTCCAAAACTTGTGACTTTCCCCTGTTGTTGCATGATCAGATAGCTGTGAGTAGAACTTTGGGCTTTTTGGTGCTATTTTCACTGAAATCCTTAAAATTGCATATCTTCGGATCAACTGATTGAATTTTTGTGATTTCGGTCTTGTTTTATTTATTACATCTACTCTATTGTTCTAATTTGGTGTGGGAACTGTTTTCTATAATGTTTTCGTTGTATTACTTTTGAAGTGTAGCACAAATGCATTATATATTACCTCTAAATAAAGCCTGACTGCTCCGTGCCTAGCTACCAGAGAGTGATCACAGGTTAATTTGGGGCTTGTTTGAGACTTCACCTTGATAAAGGCTTGTGGTTACTGCTTGACTTGGGTTGGTTTACCTGGTCTGGTATTTCTTGGTGGGGAATCTCACCTGGTAATTGCTTGTGTGATTTCAGATTACTAAGATTTTACTTAAAATAATCAGCATTAACACACAAGCTTAGTCTCTCTAGCAAGGTTGATTTTTGTGTGTCCTATTTGTTGCCATTGAGGTGCTCACTAGAGTCAAATAATTTGAGAACACAGCCTGCTGGGCTGTATCCCTCTGTTTGTCCAAGAGGTGGCCAGGCCCCCTAGTGTTATTTGCTCAATATGTTTTGTGTAATAGCACAACCAAGCAGCAATTCAGTTATGAAATAAGGACCTCTATTATCAAAAACATGTATAGTTAAAAAACAGACAACTTAATTAAGAATACCATCACAGTTTACAAGTTATAGCAAATCAAAATTGTGCAAAATGTGGAAAGCCTGAGAAATAAAGCAACAACAAAGATGTCAGCAGTGCATTGAGACTGTTTATTGAAGTGAAAGCAAAAAGACATGTGGATGCTTCAAATAGGTCACAAGGCCTGGGGAACAGTCAGTTACCTCGATTTGGTGAACACTGCTCCTCTGACAAGGGAACTGCCAGTTCTCACCCTCTACTGTGCCCCACCAAACTACGGCATACAGGATAAATCAGTGATGGATGCCTCATAGCCATACATGTCTACTTCCTCCTACCCAGTAACTCCTAGGTCAGCAGGGATTACTTCCAGAATAGGCTCCATTAGATCCAAACATGAACTAATTCAAAACTGAAATTGAGCCCCCAGTCCAGTTGGCTTGGAGTCTCTGATCAGCAACTCAATCTGCATCATGGTCATCTGCTGTTCCCAGCATCCAGCTCCTTGAATGAAGGCTCCTTCTTCCAGTCAGTTATCCTAAGAAAGACAGGACCAAATATCCATGTGGACCATGTCAGGAAACGGGTTTCCCCTCCACTGGAACAAGTCCTTATCATACAGATTCCAATCACAGAAAGTCTTGGTGCAACACACAGGGAGATGCTTTCTTCTGTGAACATAAAAAGGCCCTTAGTGTCACATGAAAAATGAGGTCTACTTAAAAAGGTAACCAGCATAATGATGTGAGTAACCCTAAACCATTCTGTATATGTTCCCATACAACCACATTCACCTTCACTTCAGAGGGCTAGACATCATGTGTCCATTTACACAAAAATACTTGCTTTTTATTCCAAAATCCAAAATGGCAAGGAGCATCGGTGGTGTGAGTAGGCTCTAGTATCCTTTGCACATCAAAGGGATTCAAGCACCATCTGCTAACACAGAGAAGGGGTTTGGCAATGCCCACCCTCTTCAGCAAAAGAACCATTTGTGAGATGCCTAAACTATGTTTCCAAGAACTTTCCAGTCTTTTCCCAATGGGCTACTGAAGCAGGATTAAGCAAAAAATAATTGTGTCTTAAAAGTCATGAAACTGAATGTAATAAAAAAATGAACAATAGATTGGCGCCTTCCAAGACAAAACAAATACATATTATAAACATGATGCTAAATGCATGTTTTAAATTACACATGGACTCCTAATTTATTATAAAGTAAAAAATGTATTTAGTTGGCATCATAAATCTGCCAGTCTCTCAACAACGAGGACATATGACTTAAACGGACAAACCTGGAATGGCCCATAATGGTTCAGAGTGTTTTTTATTGACCCCTTTACAGCAGGCTGCCCCACACTAACAGTGCTGAACCCTTAGGAGTGAATGACAGCCAACTGTAGGGATATGCACAACCACACATTAGCTGGAGCTGAAGTAAGAAAACAAAACATATCTTTTTACAGAGCACCTAACTGTGGCCTGTTTAGCTGGCTTCAGCGTATAGAAGAGGCAAAAATTCACCGCTCCAAATAATAAATGTAGTGGAAATCAACAGCATAGATGGCTTTCCTCACTCGCAAGAGTTGTGAGTGAAATTTGCTTTGAGCAATCAAATTGAGGACTGTGAAGATTTTGAGTAGAGTGCTAGGAGAGTGCTCACATTAATCATTTTAAGCATCTATATGCATTGGAAGCATAATAATAGTACATTGTCTGCCTTTGTCGGTTTTATTCATATAGTTTATACCTATAAGCCATAGAGAGTGTTCTTAATTCTGTGAGATAAACTACCACAAACATGCTGTGGATTTACAGCAGCAGCAGCAGCTTTCTGTTCTGAAATGGTTTCTGACCAAGGACATGATTATACGTTGGACAGTAAAGGCCAAGGGAAAATGCCATGCATATAAAAACTGGTAATGTGCAGAAACACACCACCAGAACCATGCAATTACAACGCAAAACGTGCGGGAACCAGCAGACCCTCCTTGCATCTGCGAAAGTCATGTGGGTGAACAGGGGGTCCTGATGGCTCCTGCGAGAGTCCCATGAGATCTGAAAAAACATTTTTTTAAATAAGGGGTGTATGTGTTAGGTTGGCCACTGATGGGTGGTTGATTCTGTGTCCAACCCAAGTTGTGTACAGAAAAAGTCATGTGCAGTTGCCACCTACAGGGGGTTGGGCACATGGTCTGGCCGGGCCTGCTGCCAACCTCTTGTGTTCATGGCCAACAGCCATTTATGGCGGAGGTTGGGGGTTGCTGCATGTGGGCGGTTAAGAGCAGGGCCTGGCCGCAGGCCAATCCCTGTGGTCAACACACACTGCTCATGGCTGAAGGCTGTGCGTGTCTAAGGGTGAGGGTTGGGTTCAGGGCCTGGCTGCAGGACAGGCCCTGTGGCCAACCACATGCTGTGCATGACTAAAAGCCATGCACAGTATTTGGTGGCTCCTGCGAGGATTTGGGCACAGGCCCTGGTCACAGGGCAGTCCCATGGGCCCAACACACATCGTGCGCGGCCAAAGGTCACGTGCTGCAGAGTATGGCTGTATGCGGGGGTTTGGGCAAAGGGCCTGCCCGCACATGATTGAAGGCTGTCCGCAGCATGGTTGGCTGCCTGTGGGGGGGTGGTGCAGGTCCTGCTGCCAAACCCCATGCTGGGCTTGGTTGAAGGCTGTGTCTGGCAGGGGGTGGCCACCTGCAGACGGGTTGGGAGCAGGGACTGGCTGCAGGCCAGGTCCTGGAACCATCCCTTTGCCACACACCACCAAAGGAGGTTGTAATAATTACGGATTGTAATAAAACATTACGCTGCAATACCTTTAGAAATTCAAAGTGATGTTATAGTTAGGTATGGTAATAATATCTTACTTTACATTAAAGAAACCTCTTAAATGTACTGAAAAAACAAAGGTAGAGTGATGATATAGTTAGGTGAAAATGTCAGTTTAAATGTAACATTTTAAACTAAAAAAAGAAAACACTGAACTCCACCTGTTATATTTAACTGAAGTAAGTATAACTCGCTCCCTCTTCATGGACTGCTTATGACCTTACATATTACATAACGGATGATATGCTCTATGACATCATTGATAACATCACCAATGACAACTCAAATGACATAATTTATTGCATCAATGTGGATGGTGGGGAATGAGTTAGAATTACTTTAGTGAACTCTGACTGAATTTGTTTTTTCTTTTTTTAATGTTACTTGTAAACTGGTATTTTCACCTAATTTTATTGTCACTTTAACATTTATAAATAGATTTCCTTCACAATATATTGATAGCCCATATTTTGCCTAAGATATTTGCCTAAGATATTTCTGTAGCACATTTTTTTTTTGGTGCATGTTCTGTCATACAGCCATTCCTGAATTATTTTATCTCCCTGTTGTGTGAAACCGCAACCCTTTCATCATACGGCTTTGAAAAAATATAATAATTTAAAAAGAAATATTCGCTGCATTACAGTCAGAATGATGTGTACAGAGGTGGGGAACGGAAAAAATATAGGATCTCATCTCACAGGAATATTCTGCTAATGAGATGTGCTCCAAGTGACAATGAGGTTTCTGAAAGCTACTTACATAATTGCAGTCTTGCAAGAACATTTCAAACTAGTCTCAAGTGGATGTGCTTTACAGCAAATTTCTCCTGTCACAGAGCCAGCTGGGACAAGATACAACATGTACAGTATTCTAAGCAAAACATTCTGATGGCAAGGGTTACTGGTATTTTTACTTTGACAAAGAAAAGGGGTATTTTAGTCGAAACTCATTTTGCCAATTTGGGCATGCCACAATCACTTAAACATAGCCTAAATTATTTTAGTGCTATGTGGTAAAACAGGCAGTCTAAAAGTATCACATTTTTACTCCTGACATAAGTGGTGTAGCAAGGTTGTTACGGGCACGAATGCAAGCAGGAAAACAGAGCCTCCTTACCCTAGGCTGGTGGTAATATTCATTTAATTTTGTGGTGCAAAGAGCCTTCGCAACCCTTGGTCTCACTACCACTGTATCATTTATATTTTATATAACGTACAACAATGTCTCAACAGGTAATATTTATTTGACAATTATAAAGAATTATGCACAAAACATGTTGCAATGACGGGCAATAAAAAGGAGAAGGGAGACAAGAAACCAGGAAAAAATGAATGCAAACAAATATTTTTCATATATTTGATCAAAAGGTCAAAGCAAAAGCACTATGTTATATGTGTGTTAAAGCTAGAATGGTTGAGTAATATAAGCCCCGACAAGAAATAGGTGAGATACCAATCACGAGTGAGTCACTAGTGAGTGGGTCCGCATGGTAACGCGACCGGTCGCGTTACCATGCGGACCCACTCACTCGTCTTCAGCCCTTAGATACTCTGTGGCTTGGCTTTCCCTACGTGATTACAGAACGTGCTCGCATTTACGCCAGTCCTTCACTCGTGATTGGTATCTCACCTATTTCTTGTCGGGGCTTATATTACTCAACCATTCTAGCTTTAACACTATACAGCGTCTACTTAGACTTTGATTACTTGATATGTTTGTGGATCACAACTAGTCCATAACGACAGCTTAGTTGTTTCCATTGGACGTGTTGGGACTTTATCCCATCACGACAACTGTTTTTGAGTCTATACTACCTCCTAGAAGACTGTTCTCCAGTGCTCATCGTCAATATATACTATATAGGCTTAAGATATCAGATTTCAAGTCTTGTTCCACATACCAGGCCTCGATTCATCACAGTTTCAAGCTTCCATTTAGCCTTGAGAAAGTCTGGGTACGAATTTGTTGTACCGACGAAACACGTGTTGGCTGTTTCTGTGGATGCTCTGACTATTTTTTATAACGCTTCTTGAATAAATGGAACAACAAACATATATGAACTCTTTGTTGCGTTATCCTGTCCATGAATGAAGACTCTATGATGCTTGGAATTGGATTTGTGTTATTTCTTGCTACACAAACTGTTGTGATTAATAAGTCATTTACTTATACTTGTGTTTAGGATTGTGCTTCTTTTGACCCTTTTCCTTATATGTACAGATTTGCCGACCTTCTAGATTGGCAATAGTCACCCCTGGTAGTGAGTGACAGTGGTCCATGGAGCACTCAGTCTAAACTTGATGTTCTACCCTATATTATAAGCCCATGAATACTTTTCTTAATATATAGCATGTGAAGGTGCGGTTTTTTCCCATATGGAAAGCACCACTACCAAATTGTTCTATTACGGTACAAAGTTGACGGCGTTTCGGCCTGGAATAGATCCTTGCTGGCAAGGCTCGATTGTCGGTCAGGAATCCGAGCGAAGCCGGCATGAGTCCGGGGATGGCTCTGACTGAACTGTATATCTTTATTTTTTTGCTGCACCATCCACCACATGTCCAAAATAAAATGTAATATCCAAAGCAGATACAGCATAATGGCCCACGTTTCCTCATTTAATGACCCATCTGGCCATCATATTTTCTTGGAAGGTACATGTCTGGCACTGCACTGCATTTTGATTTTGAGTTCAGCATGAGTCTCACTGAAAACCTGATGCCGCGCTTGGTTGACTATGAACCCGTAGCCTGCCACGTACCCGTCTGAGTAGGAATGGAGAGTTGATTGACTGTAGGTGTGAATAAAACAGTGACTGACTCAGTCACACATGAGGCAGGCCAGTGTTGGTCCAAGAGCACTAAATCTGAAATGTGACACGTTGATGATTGGCTGCGGTGATTGAGTGTTATGGCTTAAAGCCAATCAGACTGCGAATATCTGCAGATTATATTGTATCTATTTGTGTATTGGCTGACAGATAAAATATTTTGTGGACATATTTATAAACTGATGGATCTCAAGAAGGGAATAGCCAGAAAAGCAAAAGGACCATCACTTAAAAATTAATCCCAATCAACAGAGCATGCGAAATGAGCAAAACCAACTTCTCCCCGGAAATGTCTGTCCCTGAGGAAGTCATGAAAGCACATGGGGCATATTTTTACAGCACAATTATCAAATAATGGAGACAAACCGTTGCACATTTCCCATTCTCGTACAGTAATCCACAGAATGTCTAGCAAGACAGGTATTTCGACAAGGGGGCAGGGGGCTAACTCATGACAATGTAGCCAATCTGTGAATTTTACTACACCATTTTCAAATACATTTATTGAAAAGGCCATAATGTTTATATGCAATTCTAAACATGCATTCCTGGAACATCTAATATTTTAATGGTGTGGCAGACAAGACAGACCGTCCTTTGATGTTGGGGGTTCTTTCAAACAAGACAATGTGGTAAATGGTAGCAAAACTGAATATTTTACAGTCTGATTTGCCTAAAAATACTGGCCTACTGGCGTTAGGGATTTAGAGACAAGCAGGTAACCTGAGAATTCAATTTGGTATGTTGACAATGCATAAATAATCTTTCTTTATTTCTGCCCCCCATCTTCTTTGAATTTCCCATTCTGCCATTCCGTTAGATTTTACTGAGACTTGGAAAATACTTAGGGAAGGAAATTTGGAGAAATGATGATGCCTATTTGAAGGAAGAAATGCCTCCATATAAATTAACAGGCAGAGCAGCAACATATTTTTACACCAATCAAAAGACCCTTCTCAGTACAAATTATTACTCAAATATGTGCTTTAAATATAGACAAAATGTAATATAACGCCCACAAACACCAGCTTCACATTTTCTGAGCAAAACACATATTTTGCCATCTTGAACCAGATTTTTATTTTAGGTAAGAATACTAAAATTCCCCCAAACTTAAGTGTGTGAGTAGTTAATAATAATGATCTGTCACCCAAATACCAGATTGTCTTTTAAACAAAAGCAAATGAAGACATTAACTGGCTCAGATAACCATGTTTCCAGGACTTTAAGTGGGATCAAAAAACTGGGGGTGGGGTCTCTCAAAGGAGCGTGAACAATGTAATTAAGGGCGCGGCTTAAAAACATGTAAGCTAAAAATCTAACATAGTGTGCCGCCCGACTTGTATCTGTCATTGCATCCAGATATATGATACAACAAGTAACATCATACCTACAACAAGTCATGACTATTGGCTTTGTCAATGGTTGTTAGTTGCATAAGATAAATAAAAGCACCTATGGCTTGTATATAATATTAAAAAAGCTTCCAATTAAATCCCTGGTGACAATACGACAATGTTGGTGCTCTTGAGTTTCAAAAAGAGAAGGGAAACCCAGAGAGAAAATGACTCTCTTTAAAGGATGTCCCTTCCCCTACAATGCTCACCTGGCATGACGTCATGCCGCAAGTTCTCCATTAATGAGAAGTGAGCAGTGTGAGCAGCGCACCTCGATGTGCCCGCTGTCACTGCAGTCCGGAATAAAACAAACCTCTTGTGCCAGGGGGCCCGATAGAGACCTGTTTCGTGGTCCACTTTAAAAAACTGCCGGTGCTCAGCACTGGTGAGACCGGGCCCATTTAATACTCTGCATTTATCAGAAACACATGGAAGGGAATCACATCCTATGCTAGTTGTAGTTACGAAATGTTACAAATACCCGCTGTATGCCCGGGTGCCCATATGAGCCATGGGTGGACAGCAAATGCCAGAGATGGCCATCACTATGGCAGGGGTGGCCTACAAAATTAAAAGGGTGCTGAAATTACGCCTAAAATGGTGAACTTATTGAAGGGTCATCATCATACCTAGGATGGAAAACATGTCAATATGCCGATAAGTGGGACCTTAGTTGGACCCATCATAAATGCATTGATGAACAGGATATGTCAAGTATGTCTCTCTTATGCCAACGTTTCCATGGTTCATAGGAGGTTCACTAAAAACCTTTGAGGGCCAGGCTATGCCTTGAAAGTCACAATATGCGAAGGAGGACAACCACAATGCTTGCAAATCAAAAGGGGCCTCATCCTATTCTCCTCATTACTATCATCACCCATCTGCCTCCTTTGCCCCCAATCATACTATATCTTTTTTCCTGTCTCAATCTTCCATTTACACCAACCTAAGTGCTTTTAATTTTTCTGCATTTGATTCTCTTTTCGATTCTTGTATGTCCCCTTGTGTTTAATATCTTTTCATTCACTCCATCTCCTTCCTCTCCCCTCCCCACTCCATCTCCTTCCTCTCCCCTTCTCTTCTGTTCCCTTATCTTCCTTCCTCCATTTCTTCTGACTTTTTACTTTCGTTTTTCTTCCTTTTTTTTTTGTCTTCCCCTCACTTTCAATTCTCATAGATCAGTTTCACTCTGCGTTTCCTCCAACTTTCCACCTGCTTCCCTCCATCTTGCTCTTCGGTTCTTTCTTTTTTATTCTTTGCTCTCATCTTCTGTTTCTATTGCGTCACTTCCTTCCTTATTGCACTTTCTCTTTATTTAATTCTACCTTCTTCTTTCTTTTTCTTTCTATCTTCTTGTACTTTTCTTTTTGTCTCTTCTCCAGTTTTCATTTCAGTTTTTGCTCTATTTCATTGTATTCGTTTTTCTTTCCATCACTCTCTCAATTTTCACCTCCTGCCATTTATTTTCATGCATTTCCACATTCTTTTCTCTTACTAATCACAGACCATTTCGAACATATTTCCCGATCTCGTTTTACCTTTTCCGCAATATTTATTTTGTATTTTCTTTTGCTTCCATTATTTACCATACTTTCTTTATTATATTTATCTCACCTTCTATATGCTTTCTTTTGTTTACCACTCAATTATGATCTTTTCCCATTTTCTTTATTTTCTCCCTCCCCTTCTTTTTTCTGACCCTTTCGTTTCCTCTTTCTTTTTCTTGCTAGCTTTCTTTCTTTCCTCCTACCTTTCCGGGTTGTTTTCTTGTTAGCCTCCTCAACCCGTTTTCACTTTTTCCCGATCATTCGTTTCCTCCCCTAATTGCCACTTTTTTTTTCTGTTCACTTCTTTTTTTCTGTTCACTTCTTTTCCATGCTCTTGAAATAATTTCTTATCCTTTGTTTTTCTTCTCACTGACTTAACATCATTTCACCCTTCACTGGACATGCAGCTTCTCCATTTGAGAACTCTGACATGCTATTGCTTTACGGTTTTATTTATGGGATTCTCCATGGAGACCAGCATTTTTCTGATCAAAGTGGAGGAGGACATAATGTCCGGTAACTACTACATTGCTGTAGGAGCACACCCCACCCCGGTGCTGCAGGTGGGGAAGTTTAATAACCCCAGTGGATGTGAATGAACCAGTTCCTGCCTCCTTTTTACGGGACCCTTGAGGAAGGTGCTTACATACTGCATATATCAGCACTTAGGATAAGCACTTAGACGGGTTATTCTCATTCAGATAACAGTGAGCTCATGGCAATAGCATGTCTTTCCCATCACGATGACATTCAGCTACCTATAGTGACAAAGTATGGCATTACTGATGAAAGACTGTAAGTAGATTGTTTTTAATTGAGATTTTGTGGGCACACCACTAGACGTGTTAAATGGTTTGCTGCCAAGACATTCCATGCACTTTCTCTCACAACGAAAGCACCAGCGTCTTCTTTCATCCAGGGGGTTTCCTAGTTGCTGTAATCTGAGTTCCTTGCTTTTGTTTGTTACGAGAAGCAAAGCGTCTCTTAACTAAATCTCATAGTTAGGTTCACTATTAAGGTAATGCCATCTTATCTGGTCAGAAGACTCATCCCAACTCAGGTGTAATGCAGCAACATGCACTCAGCACCATCCAGCATCAGGTGTTTTCTAGCAACATTTAAAAACTGAAATGCTGCATCAATTGTTACAGAGCCCAGCTTTAGCAAAATGCTCAGATGCCACGCAGCATCAGGTGTCATCCAGTCCTAGGCGTATAGTTCAATCCTGCATCAGTTGTCACAGAGCAACACTGAAGCAACATGTGCAGAGTGCCATGCAGTATCAGGTGTCATCCAGTACCAGGCGTAAAGTTCAATCAACCCTGCATCCTTTCTCACAGAGCACCACTGCAGCAACATGCACAGAGTGCCATGCAGCATCAGGTGTCATCCAGTACCAGATGTATAGTTCGATCCTGTATCAGTTGTCATAGAGCACCAGTGCAGCAGCATGTGCAGAGTGCCACGCAGCATCAGGTGTCATCTAGTACCAGGCGTAAAGTTCAATCAACCCTGCATCCTTTGTCACAGAGCACCACTGCAGCAACATGCACAGAGTGCCATGCAGCATCAGGTGTCATCCAGTACCAGATGTATAGTTCAATCCTGCATCAGTTGTCATAGAGCACCACTGCAGCAACATGCACAGAGTGCCATGCAGCATCAGGTGTCATCTAGTACCAGGCGTAAAGTTCAATCAACCCTGCATCCTTTGTCACAGAGCACCACTGCAGCAACATGCACAGAGTGCAATGCAGCATCAGGTGTCTTCCAGTACTAGGTGTAAAGTTCAATCCTGCATCAGTTGCCATAGAGCACCAGTGCAGCAACATGTGCAGAATGCCATGGAGCATCAAGTGTCATCCAGTACCAGGCGTAAAGTTCAATCCTACTTCAGTTGTCACAGAGCACCACTGCAACAACATGTGCAGAATGCCACGGAGCATCAGGTGTCTTCCAGTACCTGGCATAACGTTCAAATCATGCATCAGTTGTCATAGAGCACCAGTGCAGCAACATGGAAATAGTGCCATGCAGTATCAGGTGTCATCCAGTACCAGGCGTAAAGTTCAATCCTGCATCAGTTGTCACAGAGCACCACTGCAGCAACATGCAAAGAGTGCCATGCAGTATCAGGTGTCATCCAGTACCAGGCGTAAAGTTCAATCAACCCTGCATCATTTGTCAAGGAGCACCACTGAAGCAACATGTGCAGAATGCCACGGAGCATCAGATGTCTTCCATTACCTAGCGTAAAGTTCAATCCTGCATCTGTTGTCACAGAGAACTACTGAAGCAACATGTGCAGAGTGTCATACAGCATCAGGTGTCATCCAGTATCAGGCGTAAACTTCAATCCTGCATCAGTTGTCCGGAGCACAACTGCAGCAACATGCAAAGAGTGCCATGCAGCATCAGGTGTCATCCAGTACCAGGCGTAAATTTTAATTAACCCTGCATCATTTGTCATAGAGCACCACTGAAGCAACATGTACAGAGTGCCACAGAGCATCAGGTGTCTTCCAGTACCAGGCGTAAAGTTCAATCCCGCTTCAGTTGTCACAGAGCACCACTGCAGCAACATGTGCAGAATGCCACCCAGCATCATGATTCAGCCAGTACCAGGTGTAAACTTCAATCTTGCTTCAGTTGTCACAGAGCACCACTGCAGCAACATGTGGAGAATGCCACAGAGCATCAGGTGTCATCCAGTACCAGGCGTAAGGTTCAATCCTGCATCGTCTGTCACAGAAACCCACTGTAGCAACCGGCGCAGAGTGCCACGCATCATCAAGTGTCATCCAGTACCAGGCGTAAAGTTCATTCAACCCTGCATCATTTGTCACAGAGCACCACTGAAGCAATATGTGCAGAGTGCCACAGACCATCAGGTGTCTTCCAGTACCCGGCGTAAAGTTCAATCCTGCATCAGTTGTCACAGAGCACCACTGCAACAACATGCAAAGAGTGCCATGCAGTATCAGGTGTCATCCAGTACCAGGCGTAAAGTTCAATCAACCCTGCATCATTTGTCACAGAGCACCACTGAAGCAACATGTGCAGAGTGTCACAGAGCATCTGTGTCTTCCAGTATCAGGCGTAAAGTTCAATCCTGCATCAGTTGTCATGGAGCACCACTGCAGCAACATGTGCAGAATAGCACCCAGCATCATGGTTCAGCCAGTACCAGGCTTAAACTTCAATCCTGCTTCAGTTGTCACAGAGCACCACTGCAGCAACATGTGCAGAATGCCATGAAGCATCAGGTGTCTTCCAGTACCTGGCTTAAAGTTCAATCCTGCATCAGTTGTCATAAAGCACCAGTGCAGCAACATGTGCAGAATGCCACAGAGCATCAGGTGTCATCCAGTACCAGGCGTAAAGTTCAATCCTGCATCAGTTGTCACAGAGCCCCACTGTAGCAACAGGCGCAGAGTGCCACGTATCATCAATTGTCATCCAGTATCAGGCTTAAACTTGAATTCTGCATCAGTTGTCACAGAGCACCACTGAAGCAACATGTGCAGAATGCCAGAGCCTCAGGAGTCTTCCAGTACCTGGCGTAAAGTTCAATCCTGCATCAGTTGTCATAGAGCACCACTGCAGCAACACGTGCAGAATGCCACCCAGCATCATGGTGCAGCCAGTACCAGGCGTAAACTTCAATCTTTCTTCAGTTGTCACAGAGCACCACTACAGCACCATGTGCAGAATGCCATGGAGCATCAGGGGTCATCCAGTACCAGGCGTAAAGTTTAATCCTGTATCAGCTGTCACAGAGCACCACTTTAGGAACATGCAAAGAGTGCCATGCAGCATCAGGTATCATCCAGTGCATGGCATAAAGTTCAATTCTGCGTCAGTTGTCACAGAGCACCACTGCAGCAACATGTGCAGAGTGCCACAGAGCATCATGTGTAATCTAGTACCAGGAGTAAAGTTCAATCCTGCATCATTTGTCACAGAGCACTACTGCAGCAACATGCAAAGAGTGCCATGCAGTATCAGGTGTCATCCAGTACCAGATGTATAGTTCAATCCTGCATCAGTTGTCATAGAGCACCAGTGCAGCAACATGTGCAAAATGCCACCCAGCATCAGGTGTCTTCCAATACTAGGCGTAAAGTTCAATCCTGTATCAGTTGTCACAGAGCACCACTTTAGGATCATGGAAAGAGTGCCATGCAGCATCAGGTATCATCCAGTACATGGCATAAAGTTCAATCCTTCATCAGTTGTCATGGAGCACCACTGCAGCAACATGTGCAGAGTGCCACAGAGCAACAGGTGTAATCCAGTACCAGGAGTAAAGTTCAATCCTGCATAATTTGTCACAGAGCACTACTGCAGCAACATGCAAACAGTGCCATGCAGTATCAGGTGTCATCCAGTACCAGATGTATAGTTAAATCCTGCATCAGTTGTCATAGAGCACCAGTGCAGCAGCATGTGCAGAGTGCCACGCAGCATCAGGTGTCATCCAGTACCAGGCGTAAAGTTCAATCCTGCTTCAGTTGCCTCGGAGCACCACTGCAGCAACATGCGCAAAGTGTCATACAGCATTAACAAAGATTTCACACGTAAGACTAAACCAAGTGATAGAAAAGATAAGCCCTCTTTGCTGGACTGGGACCTGAGTCCATTAGAGGGCAAGGCCTCTTCCGCTGTATACCTTTTTCCCCTGCTGCAATCTTTGTTTGTTCCCTCTTCATCTTGTTCTTCGCCGACTGGAAAGTCTCGGGAGGAGACAAGCAAGAGTCAGAGTGCACGTCAATTGCTAAAAATCCTCTTGTGACCATCATCGCTGAGGGGGAGAGAGACCTCCATTACATACCACCTCTCACAAGCATGAATGGCATTAGGGTCCATTTCGGGGCGGTGCACCGAAGATACGGAGTGGTTTCTACTCAGACCTAGCTCTTTCTGTGCAGATAGAATGTTATCATTGAGAGTTCCTACCGCTGAGGTCAAATATGAGATGGTATCAGACTTCTCCCCAAAAGCACAACAAATACACGGGTCAATGGAAATCAAATGGTGTAGATGTAGGAACATAAATACAAAAGGAACAGGGGAACACAGGGTCCCGTCACAAATGTTCTAAGAAAGGGGGTGATGCCAATGGAGTAACAATCAGAAACATGAGTCACAGTTTGCACAAAACTAAACTGAAACTTCCTCCAGTAGTCCTCTGACCCTCGGACGTCAGGATGCGACTATCGTGGTCCATCATGCAGGATAAAACACCCAAACCTTCTCTCCTAAGGGGTATAGATGTTCAAATGGAGGATCACTGACAGAATATCAACGTAGAAAATATCGACCTACAGAAAAATCGACGCTGGAATATCAAAGGCAAGAATATCGACATCCTATCTACAACATGGTAAGTACAAAAATATCGAAACCAAAATATTGATGTTAAAAATATCGTAATTAAAAATATTGGGGTTTTTTTTGTAATAGAAAAAAGTGTAA
Source organism: Lissotriton helveticus (assembly GCF_964261635.1). NCBI lineage: Eukaryota > Metazoa > Chordata > Amphibia > Caudata > Salamandridae > Lissotriton > Lissotriton helveticus. Next base: position 1,350,208,790 of record NC_136059.1, on the reverse strand, counting down.
AATAAAGTAAATAATACTTATAAACCAAATAAACATAGTTAAAAATATTTAATAGTGTTTAACATTAATAAGTAATACATATACAATAATATAACATTAATTAAACATATACAATAATATAACATTAATTAAACATATACATAAAATATATACTCTATACTTACTTAATAATACGTTTTAATAATTATTTTAATAAATTATAAATTATTAAAAAATATTATAAATTACAAATACATCTACACACATAAAACAATAACATACATAAAAAGTAAATAATTGTATGTAACAAATTAAAAAAATTAAATATACTTTCAATATTTTTAAAATTAATAATATACTACATTATCAAAAATAATAAAAAAATATTAAATAGCTAAATAAATAAAACTACTATTCAAAGTCCCCAAAAACTATAGTAATGATAACATTGGATAGCGTAACACTTAAAATTACTATTCCAACTTCAGAAAATGCAACAGTAGGGAAAGCGTTGGATAGCGTAGGGGTAACAATTACTATTCCAGCTCCAGAGGGTGCAACAGTAGGAAGCGTTGGATAGCATAGGGGTAAAACTTACTATTCCAACTCCAGAGAGTGGAACAGTAGGGAAAGCATTGGATAGTGTAGGGGTAAAAATTACTATTCCAACTCCAGAGGGGGCAACAGTAGGAAAAGCATTGGATAGTGTAGGGGTAAAAATTACTATTCCAACTCCAGAGAGTGAAACAGTAGGGAAAGCGTAGGATAGCGTAGGGGTAAAAATTACTATTTAAACTCCAGAGGGTAAAACATAGGGAAATCGTTGGATAGCGTAGGGGTAAAAATTACTATTCCAACTCCAGAGGGTGCAACAGTAGGGAAATCGTTGGATAGCGTAGGGTTAAAAATGACTACTCCAACTCCAGAGGGTGCAACAGTAGGGAAACCGTTGGATAGGTTAGAGATAAAAATTACTATTCCAACTCCAGAGGGTGCAACAGTAGGGAAAGTGTTGGATAGCGTAAGGGTAAAAATGACTATTCCAACTCCAGAGAGTGAAACAGTAGGGAAAACATTGGATAGCGTAGAATTTAAATATAACATACCTATAAATAATTTTTGTATTTCAATTAATAATACATAATTTCAATTTTAAATAACTGTACATCATTTACAAATACCCATTAATAATTATTAAAAACATAATTACAATTGAATAATGAATTAACAACAAATTAACAATGTTAGACGGACCGGGAGGGTCGGCCGAGGATAAGGGGAGAGGTCTCCGGGGAGAGCCGTCTCCAGTGAATCGTACAGACAAGTAACTTCCCCCCCACAGACGGACACCACACAATGATAAAGTTCAACGATACTTTATAGGCAATTCTTCAAGTACGGTAGAATGGTACAAGGAGGTCTGGACTCAGGGGTCCCCTCTATTCTGGTCTCTGTTTGGGGAAAGGGTAGCGGGACAGTCTTGTTACCAAAGAGATGGAAATAGCTCTCAATCCTCGAGCTCGGTGGTGTAGATGAACGGGCCGCGGCGGAGCCAGCAGGTCCCGTGATGGATGAAGGAAGACGACGGTCCGCGGCAGAGCCAGCAGGTCCCGATGAAGGTGGTGGTTACAAACGGTCCGCGGCCACGCCAGCAGGTCCCGACGACGATGAACGATAGGGTGGGTCCCAAAGCCGCGGCAGCGCCAGCAGGCAAGACGAGGGTGCACAAGACAGAGCTACGGCAGCGCCAGTAGTCCGTCAAGGATGAGTTCTTCTTTGCGTCTCTCGACTCCAAGATACAACTGCCGTCTGGTTCTGGAGCTGTCCCAGTTATAGGGCTGGTGTGCTTTGATGTCCGGACCCTCGCACTTGGAGGTCGGGAGGTCCGGGATGAGGGGGTTCAGACACCCAGCAGGGGGGTGGAGCCAGCGCCCGGGGAGGCGATGGGCGAGCGGTACTTGGCGGGGGAGAGCCATCGACACCTCTTGCTCCCATTGACTGACCAAGTAGCCCGCTCACCTCCTGGGTGGATGTTGGTGCCGGAATGTCTGAGGCCTGGCCGGGCCCAGGGTTGAGGTCGATCGGGGGCCAGGCGGCCTCGTGGTGGAGTGTCCAAGATGGCGCCCAGGATGGGCGCGCAGGCCGGTAGTGGGTCGGCCTACGCGGTCAACAGGTTCGAGTGTAGGGGTCCCTGCGGGGACGGTGGACGTGCAATGGTGGTGTGTGGTACTTGCGTGGCTGGTTCGGGCCTGGTTGGGCCGGGGGAGAGCGGCCCTTCATGTGGCCTGTCCAACATGCGTCCCCCCCAGCTGAAGGCGGGGAGAGTTACCCACTCTCTTGGGGACTCTTCTCGTCGAGGCGGAAGAACCGGGACAGGCCATCGGCGTTGGCGTGATCTGGCCCAGGCCGATGTTCAACTGTGAAGTCCATCCCTTGTAGGGAGATGGACCAGCGTAGTAACTTCGGGTTTTCCCCCCGCATCTGCATCAGCCACTGCAGGGGTCGGTGGTCGGTCTGTACCCGAAAGGGTGTGCCAAAAAGGTAGGGCCGGAGCTTCTTGAGGGCCCATACTACCGCAAAGGCCTCCCTCTCTATGGTGCTCCAGCGTTGTTCCCGTGGTAGGAGTCGCCGGCTGATGAAGGCCACCGGCTGATCACGGCCTTCGGTGTTCACTTGAGACAGGACTGCCCCAATGCCATGGTCGGAGGCATCCGTCTGGACGAAGAACTCCCGGCTGTAGTCGGGGGCCTGGAGCACAGGGGCGGAGCACATGGCGGCTTTCAATTGTTCAAATGCAGCTTGACACTCTGGGGTCCAGTTGACTTTCTGGGGCTGATTTTTTGACGTGAGCTCTGTGAGGGGCCTCACGATAGTACCATAGTCTTTCACGAACCTTCGGTAATAGCCCGTGAGGCCCAGGAAGGCCCGTACCTCGGTCTGGGTAATGGGTGGCTGCCAGGACTGGATGGCGGCAATTTTTAGCTGCAGAGGGGCCACCAGGCCGCTTCCCACCTGGTGCCCGAGGTAGGTTACAGACCCTTGCCCAATTTGACATTTGCTGGCCTTGATCGTGAGGCCAGCTTGCTGAAGGGCGTGCAGCACTGCTCGGAGGTGGCGGAGGTGCTCGGACCACTGGTTGCTGTATACAGCGATGTCGTCTAGGTAGGCGGCGCTGAATCCTTCGAGCCCCGCCAGGACATGATTGACGAGTCGTTGGAATGTTGCTGGGGCATTCTTCATGCCGAAGGGCATGACTGTGAAATGGTAATGGCCATCGGGAGTGGAGAAGGCAGAACGTTCTTGTGCCCGGGGTGTGAGGCCGATTTGCCAGTAGCCCGCCGTCAGGTCGAAGATACTGAGGTAGCGGGCAGCTCCCATGCGGTCGATTAGTTCATATGCCCGGGGGATGGGATGTGCGTCTGTCCTGGTGACCGCATTCAAGCCCCGGTAGTCGACGCAGAACCGGAGTTCTGGTGTGGTGCCGGGGGCAGCTGCTTTGGGGACCAGTACTACAGGGCTGGCCCAGGGGCTGTCTGAGGGCTCGATGACCCCGAGCGTGAGCATTTTGGCTACTTCCTCCTGGATGCAGGCCCGTACCCGATCTGGCACGCGGTAGGCCCGGTGGCGGATAGGGGGGCTGTCCCCCGTGTCCACATCGTGCGTACACCAGGAAGTGACACCTGGGGTGAGGGAGAACAGGCTGGCGAATTGTGACAGGAGAACTTGGCACTCCTGGCGTTGCTCTCGGGTGAGGGCCTCTGAGAGTCGGACCCCCTCTACGGAACCATCTTTCTCCCGCGTTCGTAGGAGGTCCGGGAGGGGCTCGGAGTCCTCTTCAGCCCCACTGTCTGTGGCCATCAGGAGGCTGAGTTCTGTCCGTACAAAGTGCGGTTTCAGTCTGTTAGCGTGGAGGACCCGGAGGGGGTTCCGGGAAGATTCCAAGTCGATGAGGTAGGTAGCCGGACCCTTGCGCTCGACCACTTTGAAGGGCCCTGTCCACTTGTCTTGTAGGGCGCAGGGTTCGGTGGGGGACATCACCCATACCTGTTGCCCAGGTTCAAATTCGATGGAGGAGGCATTCCGGTCATACCACCTTTTCATGTCCTCTTGACTGGCCTCTAGGTTGGCTTTTGCTAGTCCTCGGAATCGCCGGGTCTGGTTGCGGAGTGTTAGGAGGTAGCGAAAAACATCTGCTGGGTTCTTTAGAGGGGGCATCTCCCAGCCTTCCTTAACTAGGCTGAGCGGCCCGCGCACGGGGTGCCCATATAGCAGTTCAAATGGGCTGAAGCCCAGGGACTTCTGGGGGACCTCTCGATATGCGAAGAGGAGGCACGGCAGCAGCACATCCCACTGGCGACGGAGGGGCTCTTCCAACCCCCCGATCATCCCTTTGAGCGTGCGGTTGAACCGCTCAACGAGGCCGTTTCCTTGAGGGTGATAGGGGGTCGTGAACCGGTAGGTAACCCCGCACTGTTGCCAGAGAGATTTCATATATTTCGAAATAAAGTTCGTGCCTCTGTCACTGACGACCTCCCGGGGGAAGCCCACCCGGGAGAAGATCCCCATCAGAGCCCGGCCGACTACCGGGGCTGTCACAGTCCGCAGGGGAACAGCCTCCGGGTAGCGGGTGGCGTGGTCCACTAGCACCAGGATGAATCGATGGCCTTGTTTTGTGCGCGGGTCCAGGGGCCCTACGATATCGATTCCGACCCTCTCGAACGGGGTGGTGACCACGGGAAAAGGTTGCAGGGGGGCTTTCAGTTTGCGGCCGCTCTTCCCACTGGCTTGGCACGTGGGGCAAGATCGGCAATGCTGGTGTACATTGTCCCTCATTTTTGGGCCAGAAGAAGTGGGTCACCAGGCGGCTATAGGTTTTGTCTTGACCCAAGTGTCCTGCCAGGGGGACATCGTGGGCCAGGTTTAGCAGAAAGTCTCTAAAACGGAGGGGTACCACTAGGACTCGGCTGGCCCCCAGCTCCGCGATTCTTTGCTCACTGTACAGCAGATCATTGTCCCAGTAGACCCAGTGAGTTCCGGAGGTATCCCCTGCGCTTTGGGCTAGCGCTTGCTGGCGGAGTCCCTCGAGGGAGGGACAGGTCTTTTGTTCTTGGCGAAATTGTTCTTGCGTGGGCCCCCCCTCTTGAGGCCACTGGTCGAGGTTAGCGAGGTCTGGAGGTTGAGCTGGTTCGGGGGGGACGTCACGGTCGGTGGTTTCGGCGGGGGCGACCGGAGGCGGTGGCGCCGGCCATTCGAGTTCCTCTGGGCGGGTGTTGGCACGGGCGGTCATGGACCGGGTGGTGAGGCACGCCCAGTCCGGGACGCCCAGCATCCCCAGGTGCTCTTTTCGTTCGACTGCTGCCCATGGAGAGCTTTCCAGGTCATTACCCAGGAGGCAGTCTACGGGGGCATCATCTCGGACCGTCACCTTCAACATGCCGGAGACCCCTCCCCATTCGAAGGGGACGCAGGCCATCCGACACAGACTTTCTGAGTTATCGGCTGAACGTACAGGGCAGAGAATGTTTGGTAAGTATTGTTCGGGGGTCACCAGGTGACAGCGGACGGCGGTTACGCTGGCCCCAGTGTCACGAAGGGCTTCAGCCCGGCGTCCATTGATGCCCACCCATTGGCTGTACTTCTGGGTATTAGCGGGTAGGGGGACCCGCGGGACCATGTCTCTCCCCCCTAGGCAGGCGAGAGCCATGGCGGCTGGCTCCCATTCTTGGTGTTCCTGTTCATATTCTTCTTGTTCCTCTGAGATCTGTTCCTCCCCCAGAGCAGCAGCGGCTACTTGGCGGGGTCTTGGGCTCTGGTACTGGGGGCAGTTTGGGTCGTTTGCGTAGTGTCCGACTCGTTGGCATCGATGGCAGGTAATATTGGCTCGATGTCCCGGTCGCGCTGGGGTGCTGCCCCGGTTGGCCGGGGGGGTGGGGCTGGTAGTGAGGGTGACCGGAGCGTTGCTTCTTCCGCGTCCTTGGCCTCCACCTCCTCGGGGACGGTGCTGACCGTTGTTGTTCCGGTTCTGCTCGGAGGGCCCATTTCGACTCACTCTGGTGATCTCCCACCGGTCTGCTTCAGCTGCGAGCTGCCGGGGATCCGTTAACTTGCTGTCGAGGAGGTGCTGACGAAGTTCAATGAAGCAATTGTTCGACAGATGCTCCCATACCATAAGATTGAACAGTTGTTCGTAGGTTGTGACCCTGCTTCCTTTGATCCAGCCCTCGAAGGCTCGGCTAAAGTAATTGACATAGTCCACCCAAGTTGTACCTGGGATGCGGGTGCAGTCTCGGAACCTCTGACGGTACATCTCGGGTGTGAGGCCATAGCGGGTGAGGAGTGCAGCTTTCATATGGTCATAGGAGGTCATCTGGTGGTCCGGGAGTTGCAGCAGGGCGTCGCGGCCCTCATTGAGGAATCTCCCCCACAGACCGGCCCCCCAATCGCTTTTATCGATCCGGTGTGCAGTCATAGCGATTTCATAGGCCTTAAACCATTGCTGGATGTCGTCCTCTCGGAAGTATTCTCGAACGACATCCTTGGGGATGTGTACCTTCTTCTCTGTTGCCCCTGGAGTGTGGGGTTGCTCGGGCACCCCTGCTTCTTTATTCTGTTTGCGTAGGTCGATTTCAGCTAATTTCCGCTCATGTTCATATGCCAGTTTCTTTTCCTCGAGCTCCCTTTGTCTCTGTTTCTCCTCTCTTTCTTCTCGGAGACGCAGGTGCTCTAAGTTGATTTTCTGTTCGGCCAACTTTAGTTCAACGTCCATTTTGAGCCGGGCCATTTCCAGCTCGTGTAGTCGGGTTCTTTCTCGTTCCTGGATCTCGTCTGGCGAGAGACCCGTTCTTCGTTCTTCAGGGGCCATGGGGGTTTGTGCTGCTATGTCTTGATCGGGGGTTCCGGCAGCCCCGGTTTCTGCCCAAGATTCCAGGGCCTGCTTAAAGTCATCTTTGGTATTTAGTCCTGTGGTAGCGATACCTAATTCGATACAGAACTGTTTAAGTTCACGATGGCTGTATTCGTCCAATTTCTCCATCTGGAATTTCTCCGTTGATCCGCTGTCTTTAGTTGACATCGTGATTCGCCGTGGGGTGAGCTACTCTCTGTACGGTTTATGCGGTGATTCGGATCCCGTCGCTGGCCACCAATGTTAGACGGACCGGGAGGGTCGGCCGAGGATAAGGGGAGAGGTCTCCGGGGAGAGCCGTCTCCAGTGAATCGTACAGACAAGTAACTTCCCCCCCACAGACGGACACCACACAATGATAAAGTTCAACGATACTTTATAGGCAATTCTTCAAGTACGGTAGAATGGTACAAGGAGGTCTGGACTCAGGGGTCCCCTCTATTCTGGTCTCTGTTTGGGGAAAGGGTAGCGGGACAGTCTTGTTACCAAAGAGATGGAAATAGCTCTCAATCCTCGAGCTCGGTGGTGTAGATGAACGGGCCGCGGCGGAGCCAGCAGGTCCCGTGATGGATGAAGGAAGACGACGGTCCGCGGCAGAGCCAGCAGGTCCCGATGAAGGTGGTGGTTACAAACGGTCCGCGGCCACGCCAGCAGGTCCCGACGACGATGAACGATAGGGTGGGTCCCAAAGCCGCGGCAGCGCCAGCAGGCAAGACGAGGGTGCACAAGACAGAGCTACGGCAGCGCCAGTAGTCCGTCAAGGATGAGTTCTTCTTTGCGTCTCTCGACTCCAAGATACAACTGCCATCTGGTTCTGGAGCTGTCCCAGTTATAGGGCTGGTGTGCTTTGATGTCCGGACCCTCGCACTTGGAGGTCGGGAGGTCCGGGATGAGGGGGTTCAGACACCCAGCAGGGGGGTGGAGCCAGCGCCCGGGGAGGCGATGGGCGAGCGGTACTTGGCGGGGGAGAGCCATCGACACCTCTTGCTCCCATTGACTGACCAAGTAGCCCGCTCACCTCCTGGGTGGATGTTGGTGCCGGAATGTCTGAGGCCTGGCCGGGCCCAGGGTTGAGGTCGATCGGGGGCCAGGCGGCCTCGTGGTGGAGTGTCCAAGATGGCGCCCAGGATGGGCGCGCAGGCCGGTAGTGGGTCGGCCTACGCGGTCAACAGGTTCGAGTGTAGGGGTCCCTGCGGGGACGGTGGACGTGCAATGGTGGTGTGTGGTACTTGCGTGGCTGGTTCGGGCCTGGTTGGGCCGGGGGAGAGCGGCCCTTCATGTGGCCTGTCCAACAAACAATGAATACGAATAAATATTAATTAATAAATATTAGTCACCAAATAATAAATATTGAACAATGACATATTTTTCATTACACAAAAATATTAATTATTTAAAATTATTTCACAATTAAAACATATTAAACAATAAAATTATTTTTCATACCAAAAAATACTTATTATGAAACATTGATTACCAATTAATTAAACATCATTTCCAATTAATAAACATAAATTACCAATACAAATATTAATTGCCAATTAACAAAATGAATTACCAATTAAAAAAATAATTACCAATTAAAAAAATAATTCACCAATTAAAAGATGAATTACCAATTAAAAAAATTAATTATCAATTAAAATAATTAATTGCCAATTAATAATTAATTAAAAATAACATAGTTATCAATGCCAATAAATAAAAATAAATCATTACTTAATTACAATTAAATTACTTCCCACCCAATTCCCCTATAAACCCACAACCCGCTACAGAAATAACACAAACGTTTATTAAAATTAATTTATAATTCCTAAAACGTAATAATTAATGTTGTATATTTAAATTACTTCCCACCCTATTCCCCTATAAACCCATAACCCACTCTGGTACTAAAACATAAAAATTACTTAAAAATAACATTATTAATATATAAAAATAGTAGACATGTAATTTAAAACAAGTAAAATACTTAACAAAAAACATATTACACATACATAATAAAATACTTAAAAATAATACAAATATCGATATTAGTAACATCGAGATTAGTTACATCGATATATATATGCTATTGATGTTACTAACTTCGATGTTACTTACATCAATATAAAAAAACAATATTACTTACCTTAGAGTCGATATTCTGTCCAACGATATTCTTGACCTCGATATTCTGTACCTTCGATATTTCCAACTCGAAATTTTTGTAGGTCGATATTTAAAACGTAATATTTAGACTGTGCACCCAAATGGAGTCCATAAACAAAGTCCATGCAGGAAAATATGGTTTTACCTTCAGTCCAAGCAGGTGCATGGGTACAGCAACAATCTGTAGTGATGCCAGATGAAAGGAGCGGGGGTGGCCCTGGCCCTTCCTGGCTCTGAGGACTTGGGATGGGCCTGCCCTTGGCTCGTGTGCGTCCCAAGCCGCAGAGTACTGAAGAGCTTTTTACAGCGCTAATGTGACTCAGGTAGACTGTCTCTCTCAGGTACCACCTCCTGGGCCCTGGGTTGCTGGAAAATGTAGTACGGCTGAAAAGAACTGCGGCAAGACTCCCGCGCCATGGGGCACTCAATAGCACTTTATAGCGCTAATGGGACACAGGTGGACTGTTTTTCCCAGGGACTGCCTCCTGCATCTTTGATCACAGAATCTCATTGTCCCTAGAGGACACATTTCACAATATTTGATATTTACATTGATGTCACAATCGTGATCATTAATCTAGTAAAACAGGGAGTTTTTTCTTCACAAATACCAGAGTATATATAAAAGGTTATTTTATTCAACTCAATTTTTCAGTATTAATTATTGCCTGGCAACGGACATACTACTGGAGTTTTTTTGTTGGTTATCCGTAGTATACAAAACACCTTCTGCTCAGAATATGGAAAATCAAAACACCATATTAATGGAAATTAAACAAAACATTTCATCCAATTTGCGCTCTGTACAATCAATGTATAAGCAAAACGGTGTTAGGAGCCTGGATCTTTGGGCTGCTGGAAGATGTAGTCCACTGAAAACAACTGCAGCAAGACTCCCACGCCCTGGGCACTTCAGATCGCTTTACAGAACTGATGGGACACAGGTGGACTGTCTGTCCCAGGGACCACGTCCTGAGGCCCTGGGTTGCTGGAAGATGTAGTCCAGCTGAAAAATAACTACGGCAAGACTCCCATGCCGCAGGCCACTTGAGAATGCGTTATATCGCTAATGGAACACAGGTGGACTGTCTCTCCCAGGGACCGCCTCCTGGGGCCCTGGGTTGCTGGAAGATGTAGTTTCATGGAAAAAACTGCAGGAAAGACTCCCCAATTCATATAAATGAGGAAACCTAGTACTATGCATTAAATTACTATTACTTAAGAAGGAACAAAGCAAACTATGTACAACAGAGAACTATAACCATAAAGTAGTATAAGAATATAAATAACAATATAATATCCAAAAATAATGGAGGATCAAAAACGGAATTATTCATATCATTCTTCTTATTCCTAGATAAAAAGGAAATAAAAGGCATCAACAACAGATCTCTCTTAATCATCATTTGAGTAGATACAGGGCCCGATTCACAACGGTAAACTTATCCTTTTTTGTAAGTTTGCTACTTTTCTGTATTCACAAAGTTAAACTTAAAACAAAAGTCTAACTTTACAAATTTTCGGTATTCACAAAGGTAAACTAAGATCAAAAGTCTAACTTTACTACTTTTCAGTATTCATATGGGTAAATTACTTTTGGTCTACGCTTACCTTTGTGAATACCGAAAAGTAGTACAATTGGACTTTTGGTCGAAGTTTACCTTTGTGGATACCGAAAAGTAGTAAAGTTAGACTTTTGGGCCAAATTTACCTATGTGAATACTGAAAAGTAGTAAACTTACACAAAGATGTAAGTTTACCTTTGTGAATTGGGCCCAATATATTTGCTCAATCTAGTATGTTACTCTGATGCAGCATATATCCACCATCCAGCAAAAATAATACTGGAAGTGTCTTTCCAATTTGATATAAAGCAATTGCGATAAACAGATCAACACGTTTTCCAATCAAAACCTTCAAATGGTGTATTTTGTCAAATGGTATTTTGATTAGATGTATATCAGCAATCTTCTCCAAAACTTTCAACCAAAAAAGTCTAACCTTTGAACAATCAAAAAAACATATATAAAACATCACTATTCTCATTCTTTCAGGACCAAACACTTCTAATCATTGGAAAGTTTCATCTTATGTAATTACACAGGAGATAAAACTAGCCTGTTATAGAAAAGGGAGAGTGTTTATGTAGTGCTTGCAAAGAGAGAGATGGAATGTATCTCAGACCATCATTTGTTCCACATGGGAATAGAGAAAATGTTATTCAAATCTTTTTTTCCCATTGTAATTCCACTCTAGTTTTAGGTCTATCATTGTGATCAATTTTAGGTGAATGAGATAATTTAACATCTACTGAAAAGTTATAAACAGACGTTGGGGACTTTTTCCCTGTGAAACTATTAATGGAAGTGTGGGTACAAATTCTTTAATGCCGTTTATTACCTGAGTATATTTGGAGATAAAACAAGAGGGTACATTGAATTTACATCTTGAAAGGAAAAGAACCATTGTCAGAATGTAGCTGCCCTACATACTTGATGCATTTATCTATCTTTATCTATTATTATTATTGTACCAGATCGGGGATACCCTAAAAGTATGTAAATCAGAGAAAGGGCTAAGAAGTACAGGTTTAGCTAATGTTGGGGAATAAATGATTATGTTGATTTATTCATAAAAGGTGACATTATTGCTAAGATCCCCCCCCCCAAGCAGTCTATATTAATCAAAATGAAGTACAATATGAAACTTGCAAGTTTGCACTGATTACATTTAAATATTTTCAAAAAGAAGATTGAAGAAGAGTTTCTTCTCCTGCAATGCTTATATTACCTAGGATGTATAATGTTGAATGCTTCAGTGAAAGGGGATATACCAGCTCAAAAGATTAGTATTCTCTCATTGCATATATATGGGATTACATGCCATCTGCCGTACAATAAATGGATATGGAGAGTCTCCCAGGAGTTTTGTGACCACATAGAGCACTAGTGTCCAATACATAGCTCGTGAGCAACATGTTGTTCAAGGCATTCTAAAATGTTGCTCGCCAGATGACCCAACCACAGTGGCATAGTTTTGTAGATGTTGCTCTGTGTAAGTATCTAATTTCATTTGAAGGGTAAGGTTATAAAAAAATGTCTCTTATTGATTTCTTCAGCATGGGAGCAGGCATGAAGCTTAGGTTTTCCAGGGTTCCAGCATCTGAGGCACAGAGTTTAGATCCTCTTTAATTGTGGGTTTGCTTCTCGTAAAGAGTGCAGCACGCTTCCTTCTGAAGACCTCACAGGAGTGAAGAGAAGTAGGCATCAACTTGCTGAAGGCGGCATGAAGTGGCTGCAAAGTATCCGTTGACAGGATGAGGCAGAGAAAGACAGAAACAGAATATCTATTCTATAACCCACTTCCTCCTGTTCCTGCAACACTGAAAGGAGTCTGCCTGTACTAACACCTTCTCTTTTTGAAGGCAGACAGGGAAGTGGAATTCATGGTTCGGTGAAAGATTAATGAATACCACTCACAGTCTGACCCTAGTAAAGTAGATTTATCCAGTGTGGAATTGGCAAATAATGTACACATTTACTATTAAAGCTTGCAAAGTGAAGTACCTGGAGGATTATGGAAAAAAGCTAAGTGATGACAAGGGCATTTTGGGAAATAGTAGAGTGCAGCAAGGGTTTAAAGAAAACTACACAATATGCTAACTGGATGATTATGGAAACTTACAAAACCCTGCTTGTTACATTTGATTTAGTTATGAAATTGTGGTTTTGGATATCTAGCGCACCAACTCAAAGTAAATGTCATGTAGTGTGGAAAATTGCAATGACTCCCAATAGCTGTGATAAAGGACCCCGGTCTCATATTGATACCTATAAAGCAATTCTTAAATCTGAGAAATACTGGAGCCTGCCAGTTGGCTTTTCAACAACGCTGGTATGGAATTTGCGAAATCTGCACAGTGGTGGCACTATAGAACATAGTATGTTTAATGAGGCATGATGTAAACGTGGGTCCCTTGCTCACCAAGCCACTGGAGTCAAGCTATCCTGGCTGAAGACGGCTGATAGCCAGAAACCGGTCCTAGGATGCTTGATTCCGGTCCAGGAAAGACATGGCTTGGCAGTTCGGGCTGGACTGTTCCCATGAGGCACAGGGTCAAGACTGATTTACATATGGCCATGTCTGAACTGGGGTGGCTTGGTGAGCAAAATAACAATGGATTAAACCCAGATCTGTGACTGGGGGTGAATGTTTTGCCCTTGTGCAACATTCCGTCCATCATCTTGTGAACCGGAACAAGCATTGGCAATATCTATAACACAATTTCCCTCAGGAAGTAAATCAAATAAGAGAGGGAAAATCATCCTATTAATACTTGCAAACTTGAATGGAGTCATACTAAACGGTAATGTCGAAGGAGATATCCCGGCTTCCTACACAAGAAAAGGCGGCCTGAAAGCATCAATTCTTGACTACATGATCTGTAGCTTAGGCCTCTTTGGATCTGCCCACCAACTTAACATAAAATTTGAGAAAGGAAGCGATCATGCAATTCTACAACTAACAACTGGTTTAATATTGAAACAAACTTCTCCAGTGCACATAATGGAATTGCAGAACACGGCACTGATAAATCCTATTCAAGGTCGGGTAATGTGGAACTCTAGATCGTCTGATAAAATCACTCAACTAATCAAGAACTTAAATCTACTAACAACAATCCACTCTACAGACCCAATAATAAACTTTGAGGCAGTGTTTAAGAAATTGGTCCAAATGCTACAGGAAAGCGTAAAACAACGATTAATAAAAAAACAAAGTATTAAAAGATGGAATACTGAACCCAGGACAAAGGAATTAAATAAATTAATCAGGGAACAATTCCTTAATTTTTCTGAGGTAAGAAAACTGGAAATTAACAAGCTAAAAAACTTTTGTAGAAGAAAAAAAGCAAAAGAAAAACAAAAGATCCAAGACACAAAATGGATAGATTACAGATAGCAGCTACACAAAAGGACCATAATTGCGCTCGAGACGGGAACAAAAAAACAGCTAAAAGCAAACCCTGTACCATCCTCAGAATGGGAAATATACATAACCAACTTATACAAAATAAATCAAACCTCCAACTGCGACTTATTAATGCAAACTAATAGAGGGCAGGAAAAAAGCTTACACATCGCAGCTCCAGTACCATCTCAAATAGAATACTACATAAAAAAGGCAAGACCATCGGCTGCAATGGGTCCAGACCAAATTCCAATTACAGTCCTAAAAAACAACCCAAAGGAATGGAGTCAGCTTTTAGCATGCCTCTTTAAATACATTTATAGAACAGGAAAACCCCCAAAGTCCTGGAAAGGAAGCATCGTTATTCCAATACACAAGAAAGGCTCTAGGCTGCTCCCAAGTAATTACCACCAGATCGCTCCTCTGGACGCAACCGGGAAGATTTTTGCCGCTGCTGTTCTAGACCATCTAAAAGAGAGGGCCTTCTCTACCGGCTCTATTCCACTTAACCAAGCCGGGTTTAGATCCAAACATTCAGTGACAGATAACATCGCAGTACTCCAAACACTACTTGAAAAATACGTGATCAGAAAGTCGCAGGCAGTGTATGCAGTCTTCGTTGATTTTACAACCACATTTGATAGGGTTGACCGAGACAAACTTTGGAAAAAACTGCAGCAAATGGGAATCCCTCAAAATCTTCTTCACCTAATACTCTCACTGCACTCCGGGACATGGTGCCAAGTCCAAATGGGGAGAGAGAAGGGCCTTACAAGTCCAATACCAACTTTAAATGGTCTGCGTCAAGGATGCCTATTAGCTCCCTTGCTGTTTTCCTTATATCTGAGCGACCTACCGGAAAACCTTAATCAGGTAAATAATGTTCCACCTAAGATTGCAAATTTTAAAATCCATTGTTTGATGTACGCAGATGACGTAGTGATTCTAGACCTGACCCCATTTGGGCTCCAAAGAAATCTGTTGGCACTCACTAAATATACTGAAGAAAATAATTTAATCCCAAATGTCACCAAAACAAAAATAGTACCATTCACAGGAAAGAAGAATCATGTCAAATATAACTGGACAGAAGGGGGAAAACCATTAGAAATTGTAAAAGACTATATATATATCTCGGGAGAATTTTCACCCAGTCCCTGCACAACCTGCCTCACTTGCAAAAAATGGGTCGAAAAGCATACGTTCTCCTAGGAGCCCTCCAAAGATTATATACCTCCACCGGTCAAAGACACCTCTCTTCTTTGTTACAGGTCTATAGCTCTAAAATTCCAGCCGTTCTATCATATGTAATAGAACATATTCCAATCAATGAATGGAAACAAATTGATATCAAAGAATGGAAAATCCTGCGGAAACTAACCAGGATGCCGCAAGCTGTGCCGGTTCAAGCTCTCCGGCTTGAACTATCATTAGTCAGCTCTTTTTCCAGAGGGATCACGAATACAATCAGATGGGCATATAACCTAGTCCATGCTGATCAAGGAACTTTACGAGCTCTGTTAAAAACTGAAATACTTGACCCAGACTCTCTGAAGTATGTGTTTTTTAAAAACTTAAGCAGGGCTTTCAAATTATCATCTGTGACTTTGGATATGCTAAAATCTTGGTCATCAGCCCAACTGAAACTATGCCTGAAGCATCTAACCCCCAGGTTAAGCATGACCCTCTATAAGCAATATTGCTCTGTCCTCTCAACGTACAAACAGTACGCCGATACAATTGTTTAAAAAAAAAACACAAGAATATATTTTTTTAACCTAAATCATGGAGTCAGGCGAAGTATTATTCTACTACGACTTGGGATACTACCCCTGAAATCATACACAATTAAATGGTTGCCAAAAGGAGGAGGGTCTAACCTTTGTGACTTATGCAAAGGTGGGGTGCAAGATCTGGAACATGTTCTCTTTGCCTGTCCAAATCCGTCTATTGTTGCTGCCAGGAGCAGATACATAACACCGATCAAAATCAAATGTAATATAAATTCTGTTCAGAATTTGATCACCCTTTGCAACGCTCCACCCAATGAATTTGTGTGTATCAAAGTGTATAACTTTTTAAAATCATTTTTAAAATTGTATTAGATAGATCATTTTAAAACCAAAATTGTAATTTTATTGCTAAAAATTTGTTGTTCTCGCAAGAGAACTGAATCAAATAAACTAAAACTTGAAACTTGAAACATTCCGTCCATCATCTTGTGTGTTTTGCTGTTCACCCTATGTGGGAAGGGTATGCCCAGACGTGGGTCCCTTGCTCACCAAGCCACTGGAGTCAAGCTATCCTGGCTGAAGACGGCTGATAGCCAGAAACCGGTCCTAGGATGCTTGATTCCGGTCCAGGAAAGACATGGCTTGGCAGTTTGGGCTGGACTGTTCCCATGAGGCACAGGGTCAAGACTGATTTGCATATGGCCATGTCTGAACTGGGGTGGCTTGGTGAGCAAAATAACGATGGATTAAACCCAGATCTGTGACTGGGTGTGAATGTTTTGCCATTGTGCAACATTCCGTCCATCATCTTGTGTGTTTTGCTGTTCACCCTATGTGGGAAGGGTATGCCCAGACGTCGGTCCCTTGCTCACCAAGCCACTGGAGTCAAGCTATCCTGGCTGAAGACGGCTGATAGCCAGAAACCGGTCCTAGGATGCTTGATTCCGGTCCAGGAAAGACATGGCTTGGCAGTTCGGGCTGGACTGTTCCCATGAGGCACAGGGTCAAGACTGATTTGCATATGGCCATGTCTGAAGTGGGATGGCCTGGTGAGCAAAATAACGATGGATTAAACCCAGATCTGTGACTGGGGTGAATGTTTTGCCATTGGGCAACATTCCGTCCATCATCTTGTGTGTTTGGCATGATGTAAACTTGCAAGCTGCAAAACCAGTGGAATTGCGGAAAATGGATAAGTATGCTTAGGCTCCAATGTAAACTTATTTTACATTCTGCCAAGTTCCACAGTGTTATTGGCTTTACTTTAAAATTCAACATTTGTCACAGAACCTCCTAAAATGTATTTGAAGAGAAAACTGAAATCCCTTTTAAAGAGGCCTCCTATGGCCTATTCCATTGTGAGCAATATTACTTAAATATAATTAAAATGCACCATTTTCACTATTTCTATGTGAAGTTCCTTAGGGAGACTAGTCAACTCTTTTCATGTAAATTGATCTTTAAATCTCCCAAGTTATGAATAATGTTGGTGGTGTCATGCCTTTTAAAGTATACAATATGCCACTAAAGATCCTAAATGTACTATGGGGGCGAACCCCCAATCCTCTGTGTTGATCTGTAACAAGGTTGTGCCAATGTTCTTCGGACTGCACCATTTGACAACACATTTTTGTATCAGGCATGGGAGAGAGGGCAATGCCCACATAAAGAACTCTTCAATATAATCAACTTTTTTGTAAATTTTGTGGCCTAATGTCCTTTACAATTCACCATTTGATATGATTAAAACAAATCCTTTAGAGGGACCCATACACACTGTAAACTGTTAATCAACTGCTTTGTACTTTGAAGTTCAGTCCGCCACTAAACTGTTGCACAAAGTTATTAAATATGAGGTTCATTACACTACTAAATCACACATCAGCAATTTTGCCAATCTTTGGCAATAGGTTTCATTGTGTTTTGAATCTCTCTTACCATTGTGGGTGCTCCTTGCTCGCCAAAGGTTGGGCACCATTAATATAGAGAAATGAGGCCCAAGGCTAAGGAACTCATAGGTGACGTGCAGTATCCTTTGAATGTACTGTATCTGTAGTGCGAAATTAAAAACTCCAAAAAGCAGTTAGTAATTTGTGCAAAAACATACTGGTATCCGTTTAATGTATGATAGATTTAAAAACTGCTGTAGCCCAGAATATGCAGAAACATGCAGAGAGATTGTGGGTTTTATTACGAATTTGGCAGTCCACGGACTGCCAGACTCACAGAGGTGCGGTGGTGGTGGTCTTCTGACTGCCCCATTACTACCAGTGCAGTCGGGCCTCCCTGAGAACACCGCAACCCGGGGATCCCTGGCGGTGGCACATTGGTATTGAGGCTGCAATCTCCTTTGAGGGGCCTCTGCTGCCCCGCCAAGCATATTAAAAGTTTCTTCACCACCACACTTTTCATGGCTCTGCGAATGCCATGAAAAATGGGGCAGTGAGGAAATATAGGGGGCGCTACAGGGCTCCCTTGTGCCTGCCGCAATGTAAATGCACATGGGGAGCTTAACATATGCCCCTGTGTACATTCACGCCAGTACCTAAATGGTATGGACTGCAGCATTGATTTTGACATTTGCACTTTGGTGCCCATTTTATAGTCATCGCCTGAGAACACAAAAGAACCACCCTCCAGACAGGAGAAAACTCTGGTGAGTGGTTCAAACATGGGTTTGGCTGTGCAGGAGTAGGACTGTCAAGCTCCTGCACCGCCAAACTTATAATAAGGCCCTATGTCTTTGCTATAATAACATATAGCATGAAAAAATAAACATGTAACCCTAAATATAGCCTCTTTCGGTCACACCTAAAGGAAAGTTATCGGTCCATGAAACTACGAACATGTAGATCAGCCATTATTGGAAGCCTGGACACTACCACTCCAAGAATACACTGCAAGCTGGTGAAGTTCTTGCAGGCATTTGAGAAACGTATAAAAACAACATGAACAATTAATGCTTGAATTGTTTTAACATTAAGTCTTTTTATCAATCATTTTAGCGATAAATGTATAAATTTTATATCTGTTATGTGACATTCATCAAATTGTTATGGTTTTATTTAACTAAACAATAAAGTTTAAATTTAAAAAAAAAAATAAAAAAAATAAATAAAAAAAAATATATAGCCTTTTTGCTGATTACTGTTCATTTTAGAAAAGTAACTCAGAAGAAGGAAAAGCCAGTTTTAATTTTTGACTTTTAAACCATAGCTGTAATTGTGTTCTTTGAACTGCTTTTCACCTTGGTTTATTGCAGTTGAGCAGCTATGTAATTTCTTTAATGCATGCTACTAGAGACTTCACAGCTTAGATGGGCTTTTATACAGCAATTGCAGGCTCCCATGTAATTTATAACTATTACCTTACACAACTAAGAAAAATGCCTTCTATATATAAGGAATGCTAGAGTGCACTATCGCTTCTCTCAGGAACAAGGTAGATTTGTGGGGTTACTAAATCACAAAACATTTTTGACTGGCTCTATTACATATCTGGAGTGGAAGGTTAAGCTGTGCCTGGTGAAACTCCTCTTACCACTGTATTATAAATACAGATTTCTGTAGGTCATAAATGTGTTAACTAATTCTGCTTCAATTCCAGCCAAAATCATCAGCACATTCCTTTACATTTCCAGTAACTGAACAACCATTTACCACTGTCATAAGTGGCAAAAAAATACCACTCCCCCAATAGTCAACTACTTAAGACCTCAGTCTGTCCAATACTGCATCAGTACTCACTTTATGTGATAAGGCTCTAAGCAAAGGCAGTCCACTAGTAAAACCAGCAATTGTAGAGACATTCATTTGGAGAAAAAAAAATTGTAACTTAAGATCTACTTGTAAGGAAATGCCTCTTTGTATATGTTCACCCCCACACTTTTGAACTGATGCTGCTGTTTTTTTGAGTCTGAGACTGCAGAGACCTTAGTACTATTGTTCCTACCCTTACAAAGTGTATATCGAATTGGCTATACCAATTGGCAAGTACTAACTCACGCATAGGTTCCTAGTATATTGTACCCAGTGTACCCATTGAATGTAAGGCAGAGTGTCCACGGAGGGCTGCAGCACTGTTTGTGCCACCCTGAGTGTGACAAAGGACAAAATGGATCCTGCCCCCCACCTGTAGATGGGAGGACCAGTATTTACACTGCTAGTTCGACTTTGTGATTTAAAACCGATGGCAAAACCACTACTCCCTTAACCCTATATGTAAGACTCTCATAAGGAAGGCCTATGGAGCCCTATGGCAGGGAGCTATCTGGTGTTAAATAAGACAACTCGTTTTTCATGTGTCTTAACAGCAACACTACAAAATTGTTGTTTTGCTGGGGAAAAGTTAGTAGCCCTATTGGCTAACACAGAGTTACCGGTTGGCACCGCAGCCCGGCCAACTTCTGAATGGGATTACTAATTGGGTACTGTAAACTATCAATTTAATCGTGGCAATGCACCAACGTGCCGAGGTCGAGGTTTTTCTCACAATTAAAGTTAAGCAACTTTTAGAAAGTTGCCACTCTGTGTCCAGCTAGTCCAGTGGCCTCACAGCACACAGACAACTTTCTGCCCTCCTGGGGAGATGTGTGAACAACTTCCAGGCTAAGGAACAATGGTATTTGCCCAAGAGTGAGGTGATTCCTCCGCGCGATGGAAGGACACTCAGGTGTTACCCCAAAAGAGGAGCATCAAAAGGGAAGCAGACTTTGAAGAGCTGCCTGTAACAACACTCCCGAGCAGAATGCCTTTTGTTCCTGCAGAGAAGTTGGAGATAGCGACAGAGAGGGAAACCCCACCTCCAAACCGGTTTTCCGGTAGGCTTGTAGCACACAGGTAGCCACACCTCTAGGGTGGGCTACCAAGCACTAGATGACTTAGGAAGAGTCCCAACATTTTGTGAGTGGCTAGAAAAGTGCACTTTGGGATAGCCAGATGCCACACATTGCAGGAAATAAGCCATCAGAAGGGAGGGGACCGAATAGCCCATTGGCTAATGACCATGTGCCCCTTCAGGGCAATATCCTGGGATAAATATGGCACCCTGCTTGTCAGATCACACTGGATTTGAAGAAAGGACTGAAGAAGGAGACGGCTGCCCCTTCTACTGCACGAAGAGAGGCTGCGCCGTCGGAAGGACTGCACCTGCTGCACTTTTGGACTAGAAAAGGTTGAATTGTGGTAAATAAATAAATAATACCCTATTTTTGACTAGACTTATAGCATAACAGATAGCTCAATAAATAAGAGTCAAGATTCGAGGTAGTAGGAGTTTCTGCAGGTTTATTACAGCATAAGGACAGGATCAGGACAACCTGCATAGGAACAGAATGACAGGGCCCAGCAGGACAACTGGGGCCCAGCAGGGGAAAAAAGGCCCAGCAGCTGCTGGGGCTAGGTCTGGGATGAGCGCGCCAACATTTAATAACAGGACATTGACTTATATACATAGCGCAAACACATAGCATTACATTGCAATAGGCGTAACAGTGGGTGGAGTAGAAGGCGTGACGCGTAGCAGTCGCGAGAGATAAGAGAAATAAGAGGTGTAACTGGGAGTTTACTTAGACATGTGATGCAAAACGTAACAGAATATGTCATGAATGGGCGGAAATTTTGGAGGGGGCTACCTAAGGAGCCGGGACCTCTAACCTAATGGTGCGCGAAAACTGACAATGACGTGTTACTAGGAGAAGCTGGGGGCTACGAACTCTGTGCTAGGAGCAGAGACTGGAGTCTGGAGGGTCGGAGCGACATGTACCTAAACCCTATCTGGTATCTAATGTTTAGGGAACATGTTGATATAAACTAGAAGTCATGAGGGGAGAGGCTAACCTGACTCTAAGACTGGACCATGCATTATTCTACATGTAGTGCGTGATGAAGAATACTAAATGACCATTAAATACAGTATTTCTCTAACGTGGAGACGAGAAGGCTAGACAATGACGGAAACTATTGATGCAGTTCAGTAGCTTAGGAATGCAGAGGAGGAGGACTGAACTGATAACTGGAACTATAACATACTTTTGGCAGACTCAGAGGCAGAGCCGGGGTGCACCGGGCACTGCAAGGCAGGAAGTAAGTGAAGGGTCGAGGATACAGGTGGGGGCTGTATCGCTCCTCAGCGAGGCTTTCAGGAGACAGGAGCTGAATCTGTGGTCCGGGCCCTTTTGAGGCCTGGAAACGGGGACTTTATAATTGAATAACGTGCACACTGAGAAACGTGGCAACATTACTTACATAGGCCTGATATTCGTAGTATTCACGAGGACTGGAAACTAACATACTAGAGGTGGACACAACTGTAATTGCGTCTTTAATCAGAAATGGGGAATAACATATGCATATTGATCATGCACACATAACATATGATGGATGAGGCGTAGGGACACAGAACATGGCAAAATTTACTTTTCCACATTCCCTCCTTGTCACTACGTTTCCATCAGGAAACATCAATATTCATGATACCGTCTATCATTTCATACAGTACCATTTGCTCGTCTCGAATTGTCTTGGAACGGGATTTAGAACGGGGCTTGGGACTGGGAATACATGAGGTAGCACACATGCTGCAAATCGCAGGGCCACATTGTATACAGAGGCAGCAGCTAAATATGATCGCTACTGCAATACCTAAAAAGGACAGGACTTTCCAACCCCATGCGGAAATTAAATTCCAGAACCAACCGGACCATGTCCAGGTGCCTGGGTCTTGGTGTAACAGATGGGCAATTTTATGGAGTCTGGTTATAGCTGAATAAACAGACGGCGCGTTATTTGGAATGAAAATACAACAACTGGATCCGAGAATTCTACAGGCCCCGCCCCTATCGGCCAGTATGACGTCAAGGACGAGACGATTCTGTAAAACGACAATTCTCATAAAGGATTGCTCTTCAGTTAAGTTACCTAGAGCGGAGGCAGTCTCATCTACTACTGCTTCAAGGGTTCTTGTTAACCTACGGATTAGCTTACTATTTACAACTGTACCTAAATAAGGGAAAACACCTTTATCAATATCAATGAATTGCTCTGCGGCGGTTTCAGTATAATCGACAATCGGGAGATTTCTCTTGTGTCTAGTGTGTACTAAGAAAGAATTCCTATGATAGTCAGGTGGGGCTAGAAAGACAGGTGGCAGTAGGAAGGCAATGTAACAGGTTCCCTCCCAATCGAGGGGCAGACGGACATATGCAGTTTGACCACAAATAAAATAAGAATGACGTGAAGCTTTGAAAATAGATTTCCCACTGTCACTATACTGGATAACAGTAGTACATTCACTATGACCTATATGTACAGAACCATAACTACGGACACATAATTCGCCTTTGACTGGTAGTACTGAAATAGCGGGTGAGTCTGGAGTAGTATCAGACTGAACATTCAGAACCATGAAATTCGACGAATAATTTCCTAAATTATATACTTCATTTTCTAAATCTAAACCTGTTCTGTGGGGGAAACCTTGCTTGTCTGGGAAACATGTACTGTTAAGAAAAGACATATCTGTTGAGGATGACGTTAACGTGGACCATGCTCCACACGAACCATTGTGTGAGAATGGATAAGGAAAGAGTGGCAGAACTCCCTTCGGTGTCTGGAAAGGGGGGAGTCGACCACACACCCAACAATTAGTGGCATTGCTGGTCTGGTGTGAATAATGTAACATACGGATAAATGTGTTATTACGCATGGCGAGGCGGTATGAATATTCATGAGGAGGCAGATCACTAAACGTGTGCTCTACTGTAGAATGAGCAGACATATTTACATGAGGAACTGAAAAACACAGATAGAAAGCATAGCTGGTGCAGGAAATCATTATGCTGATGAATAATACGAAACTCAGAAAAACGATACATTTGATTGAGCTTTGACTGACTCTCTCACTATGGGGGTCTATTTTATACATGTCAGAAACAGTCTAACCGTTTCACCTAGGGGAGGACTTATACAATCAAACTGGCTGACTTATTAGACCTGAGCTTTAACTTATACTCCTGTTGCGGAGTTTTCTCTAACAAGGGAGGGGTTGTAATAATGTCTTGTGCGGGACAGTCCTTTAAAACAATGTTCTGGTAATCCTTCGAATCCTGGGAAATGTTCTTGGAAATGTTTTTGAAGACTGGTTTCGATCCTTTGAAAAGTTTTACATGAGAAAGGTGGACCCACCCCTTCCTGCCTTCCAACTTGACGGCAGTTCGGGTGGTCAAGAGGACCTGACGTGGCTCCTTCCAACGTGGTTCCAGCGGACTTGATCTGTCGAAATTTCTGATCATCACTAGGGAGCCTGGAACGATCTCGTGCGGTGCCACCTCGGTATTGTCTGGAAATGCGGCGGCAACCTGTGAACGACATGAGTTGAGGGCAGACATCAAGGAAGCTAGGTAATCTGTCAGCATATTACATGAAACATCGGTAATACTTCGGGGTCTAGGAGTACCCCACATATTAGGGGGGCGGCCGAAAACGACCTCATACGGGGACAGACCTGATCTGGAATGTGCGACCATACGCATATAAAATAAAGCGACTGGCAGAGCTATTAACCAGTCCACACCCTTGTCTTTACATATTTTTGCTATACGGATTTTCAGAGTCTGATTATGCCTTTCGACTAGTCCAGCTGCTTCTGGATGGCGTACACAATGGAACTTCCACTGGTACCCTAACAACAGGGAAACGTGTTTCATGAGTTCAGATGAGAATGGCTGGCCGTTATCAGAATATACGACTCTAGGGAGTCCATATCTAGGGAAAAATTCACGAACCAACTGCTTGGCAGTGGTCGCGGCTGTGTAATCTGGGACTGGATATGCTTCTGTCCATCTGGACAAAGCGCATACAACTACAAGAACATACTTGAAACCTCGACATCGCTCCATTTGAATATAATCCATCTGGAGGACCTCAAAAGGGTGGTCAGGGGGCTGGAAACCACCTTGTTCCACCGGGACACTTTTACCTGGATTAAACTGACAACATATCATACAGGTACGGACTTTCTGCTTGGCTGCAGCTCGTAAATGCTTGTTGAACCAAATGTTCTGGATACTGTCTAACATAGCTTTTTCTCCTAAATGTGCTGGACTATGTGCGGTATTGATAATAACTTGAACCATAGAATCGGGGAGAAACCATGTGGCTCTACCCTTCGTTAACCATCCTTGATCTGTCTGGACCCCTCCTTGTACAGACCATTTCTTGATTTCATCAGGAGTAGCATGTGACTGGATATCTATGACATCTTGAGTAGGGTCCTTAACTGTCATGCATGTAATCGGATCTGGAATATGTGTCTGATTAACTGGAATGTCTGGAGTCTGTGCTGTAAGCTTGGCTGTGCGGTCTGCTAAATCATTACCTTGGGAAATAATGTCAGTGACTTTCGTATGTGCTTTGCACTTCATGATAGCAATAGATGTCGGTAAATGTATGGCATCTAACAGGGCTTGAATAAGGAGACCATGCTGAATCTTGGTTCCATGAGAAGTCATAAAACCTCTCTCCTGCCAGAGCACCCCGAAGTCGTGTACAACTCCGAATGCGTAACGTGAATCTGTGTAAACATTAACCTTCAGGTTCTTGGCATGTATACAGGCTTGTGTCAGAGCGACTAGCTCTGCTGCTTGAGCGGACAGAGTATCAATACGGTGTGTTTCAATAACTTCAGTGTCAGTAGTCACTGCATACGCGGCGACTAGTTCTCCTGTACTAGTTCTCATACATGAACCATCCACATAAAGTGTCAGGTCAGGATCTGGTAACGGAATGTCTGTCAGGTCTTGTCTTGGCTTTGTCGTAATGTTAACTACTTCCACACAATCATGTGTGTCTGGATTTGAACTAACTGATGGTAACAGTGTAGCAGGATTCAGGACGTTGCAGCGTCTAATTTCTATGTGTGGCTGGAACAGTGTCAATTCATAACCTGTTAAACGTGCAATTGTCAAGTGCTGAGTTTGTGTTCGGTTTAAAAGAACTTCTACTGAATGTGGAACTTGTACTGTCAGGGAATGTCCTAAAACTATAGAATCACTTTGTCTGATAGCTAGTGCTGTGGCTGCAACTGACTTGAGGCACGCAGGCAACGCCTGGGCGACTGGATCTAATGTGCTCGAAAAATAAGCACAGGGCTTGTATTGACCTGCTTGATCTTGTGTGAGGACAGATAATGCTGTACCTTCGCGTTCAGTAACGAAAAGTGTAAAAGGCTTACTGTAGTTCGGTGTAGCTAGAACTGGAGCTTGACATAGGGCTTTCTTTAACTCGTTGAAACTAAGTGTATGGTCAGATGTCCAAGGGAGGACAGTCGATACGGCTGCCTCCTGTGTCGTTAACTGTATCAGTGGCTTGGCTAGAAATGCATACTGGGGAATCCATTGTCTACAATAAGAAGTAAGGCCAATAAAGGCACGTACCTCCTTCTGGGTTCTCGGCTGGGGAAGACTCGCTATTAACTGGATACGGTCGGGTGTCAACTGCCTACCCCTCTTGGACAGCAAGTGTCCTAAGTATACCACTTGCTGGACACAGAATTGAAGCTTCGAAGGTGACACCTTGTGCCCCATCTCGGCTAGAAAATACAGAACTGTAAGTGATGCTCGCTCGCAAGCACGTTCAGAACGGGCTGTGATCAGTAGATCATCGACATACTGGAGCAGGGCAGTGTCAGTTGGCATGTGAATGTTGTCTAGCTGTCTCTTGAGTGCTTGACTGTAAATACTAGGGCTTTCTGTGAAACCTTGAGGAGCGCGTGTAAACATATAGCTCCTTCCATTTAAACAGAATCCGAAAAGAAACTGGCTATCTGGATGAATTGGAACACTAAAAAATGCATTCTTGAGGTCAATAACAGTGAAAAACATGGCTTCGGAATCAATGGCTGTTAACAGGGAAGAAATGTCTGGGACAACTGGGTACTGAGGAATAATACATTTATTAAGCTCTCGTAAATCAATCACTAATCGATATACTGGGGGTGCATTTGGATCAGTACGTTTCATGACTGGAATGATCGGAGAATTACACACGTTGGAGTCAGTTTCTACAACTACTCCTTGAGCCATGAGCTCGTCAATAATTTTGGATAAGGCTGCTACAGCCTCAGGTGGCAATCTGTACTGCCTGATTCGTGGTAACACTACACCTGGTTTGAGAGTCACACGATAGGGTGTGATTTGCATGTAACCTACATCAGTTGGACCTTGCGCCCATAAATGCTGCGGAACATTAGACAATCTTGAATCAAAATCTCGTAATACATAGTGACCCTTGAAGTCACGTAGGAACAATCGTATTCCCTCCGGGGAACAGCAAATAACTGCACCTAATTCTTTCAATGTCTTAATGCCTAATAGATTTTCTGGACATGACTTAGTAAGTAACAGATCAGTAGTACGGGACAATGGACCTACTTCTAGAGTAACTGGCTTAGATATTTCATTAACTATGGGTTTTCCTGAAAATCCAAGGGAAACATTTCTTGAGCCTGAGAGCGGAGCCCCTGGAACTTCGGCGTGACTAATTGTGGTCCTACTTGCCCCTGTATCGATCAAAAACTTTCTGTCTTTCCCTAATACTTGACTATGAACATAGGGACCTTCTTGGTCTACAGGTATCTCGATGAGAGGCAAGCCTACCTCCCTCTCTAGGCTGTTTCATGAATATGACTGGTACTCTGGATACTCGGACTGTGCATACTGGTACATCTGCGATGTCACGTGCTGTGTTGCAGCAATAGGCTGCGGTACTGTAACTGTCTGTAGTGCATTCTGTGACTGAGGAGTCTGTGAAACTTGTTCTTGTCTCGGCGGACGTGGTCTTTCTTTAGTCTTACCAGTAGCTATGTTGTGTTTCAGAACTGCACACTCGTTTATAAAATGACCTGGCTGTTTACAATAATTGCAGTTCCCTTTAACGGGAGCCGCAGGGTGACTGGCTTGATTCGGACCTCTCTTCTGACTGTCTTGAGGAATAGACTGTGCAACTAGCACTTTCATTTTCGTGTCTTTCATACGTTTTCTTTCGTGTTCTTGCTCTTCTCTAATTCTATTCTGGTGATACTGAAGCATCTGGAGCATCTGGGACGGAGTATTTGCTTGCCAGGTGCTTTCGACTTTCAAAACTCGGTTTTTAATTTGTGGACTTGAATTCTCGACTAATTTGGTAACGAAAAGATGAGGGTATGACTCACTACTTGTCTTGAGACCACTGTTAATACTGAAACATTTCTCAAATCTAGAATAAAAATCACTAATATCCTCATCTTGTTTCTGTTTACAGGCTGAGATTGCATCCCAGTCTTCTTTCCTAGTTGTCAATAATCTGGGTAAAACTTGAATCAATAATTCTGGTAATTCTTTACATTTATCTCCAAGACCGGTACCTGGTACTCGTGCCTTGTCTTCAGCTTCTAGAGCTGCCCAATCGATCTTTTTCTCTCCCACCTCCCATTCTTTTTCCTTTAACTTTTCATACACCCCTGCGGGTAGCAGGACCTTTAACATTTTAATGATATCTGGGTAAGTGTATTCTCCCATACGGAGCATGTCTTTTAATTCTCTATGGAACCCTGCTGGATCTTTGTCATGACTGGGAATTAATTTCTTCATTTCAAGAAGTTCCATCTTTGATATCGGAGTGTATACAAACACTCGTTGCATTACGCCACCCGCCCCTTGGACTGGGTGGACTTCTCGTAGCGGATTCTGTCTGTCTATGTAGAATGGTTTACTTTCTGGGGGTGAGACATGAACAAAATGCGGGTTCAGGAACGTTCTATACTTGTGGCGCTGTTCTAGAATGACACTAATTAAATCGGTACCTAGACCTCTCCATCTGTACTGGAGTAACTCGTTCAGGATATCATGTAACGGGCCTGGATCAGAATGTTGACCCTCATACAGGGTAATGAGGTGTTGGATCATATACATACCCACCAGTCGTTGCTCGGCTGGGGGCAGTTTCAGAAACATTTGTGCCACTATTTCGTCTGGAAAAGTGGTAGAATCAGTAATCCATCGGACTGCTGATCGGGCTAGTTCTTGTTCATGCATAGTACTTAGTTCACTGTAACCGACTCGTGATTT
This sequence comes from Lissotriton helveticus, assembly GCF_964261635.1. Taxonomy (NCBI): domain Eukaryota; kingdom Metazoa; phylum Chordata; class Amphibia; order Caudata; family Salamandridae; genus Lissotriton; species Lissotriton helveticus. The sequence continues at coordinate 1,350,179,947 of NC_136059.1, read as the reverse complement.
CAGAATATGATCGGTAGCTTGAAATACTTGTTCTAGGGAGCTTTGTTCTGGTGCTGAATGATGAAAAATAGACTTAGGTTCTGGACGTAAATGGCGATCTGGAAATCTGGATTTTCCTACATACGCTATTCTGGCGGGATTCTCGTCTTCCTCTTCAGGATCAGAGATACTTTCTTTCTCGCTTACTTGTGCTGCTTTACGCTGTTCGTGTAACCTTATTATTTCTTTACGAATTTTCTTGTACATACTTTCCATGGCACTAATGGTCTTGTGCTTACCCTCGGCTATATTATCACTCCACCTTGTTAAGATTCTCATTTCGGCGGGATCTTTAGACGGGTAATCTTGTTCTCTTATTAGACAATTGATCAGGAACTTTAATATCATGAGCTGAATCTCGGCTTTCCTTTGAGACATAATCTCGCCAATACTTTCTGGATCATCCCCTGTACGGATGAAACGATATATTCTGTCTAGATCTTCTTTCATATTTGGTAAGGTGACTAGATACTCGGTCACCCTTCTTACGCGTACGGAATATAAAACCATATTATACTCGCCTGGGACTGTGTCATAGACACATTCGTTAAGGGCTTGCCTGATTTCTGTAACAGACTTATTACTTTTAGGAGTACGCTGTGATGCTTGAGCATGTAATTCGAGTGCTGATAAACGTTTGTGTGGCGGCGGGGTTTGAGGAGGACCTCCCCCTGCGGCCCCTATACTAGAATCGTCGACTGACATTCTTCGTGCTTGCAGGGTCGGTAATTGTAACGTGGGCTGAACTTGTATGGCAGGCTGACCCGGGGGTACCGTAACAGGTACTCCGGTGTCTGGAGGAACGGGAAGTGCCTGATTTACAGGGACAGGTGGAGCGCGAACTGGATTTGCATATTCTGGAACTGTGCCGTCCAAATAGGACGAAATAAAAATATCAGCTGCGGTCGGTTTGTGACGTAGCTTGGTCGGAACTAATGGTGGCGGGAAATTACTGGGTGCCTCTGGGGTCGCTTTTGGCAAACCTTCGGCAAGGAGAGGATACATACCCTTAATAAGGGCATGCCTCTGTCTGTCTGACTGTTCGACTTTGACTTGTTCACCTATCTCGATTAATTCTCTTTCTTGGGCTCGTTCTTGGGATTCTCTACTTAACTCTGACTTTCTGACTTCCTTTTCCGTTCTTCTATGCGCTTCCTTACGCCATAACTCGATGGCATCTTTCTGTGACTGTCTGGCTTTCTTTTTCCATAATGCTTCTTCTACTCGCATGATACATTCGGCATCCCATGTACCCGATACGGGCCATCTATACTTTTCTTCTAACTGTTTGGTATACTCTACCCATAAATCTAGATACAATATGGCGCTTATGCCATGTTTCTGATACATAAAGTGACCTGGACTGTCCCTAGGCGGAACAGGAACTGCTGCTTCCAGCAGACCCTTTCTAGTTTTTAACTGACGTAACTTGGAAAAGAGCGGCATTCTAAACTTGAATCGGAACACAATACAATACACGAAAAACAATAACAATTTGGGAAAACAATTCAGGCATACCACGACATTGGAAATACATTAAACAATATCATAACATAACAGTTCGAACAGAATACTACCTGAAAATACTGAAAACAGAAACAGAACAGAATTCTCGAGAACGGAACAGACTAGAGTTACTGGATGCACTGCTGTAACAGTACGGAACATACCGGTCCCATAAAGGAACACATCAAGACCCGTATCCACCTAGGTGAACACTTCGTTTGTGGGCTTGGGTACCACCAACCCACGGACCAGGAGTCAATTTAGACTGACCCTGTCTAGACACTACCCCAGCAATGGTACTCACCGGGCAGCACGGAACGGAAGGCCTCGGACGGGACTGGACTACGACGACGAACTTCGGACTTCGGACTTCAGTTACGGGTGGGCCTCCGGATACCTCGGACCTTGGACTCTCGGCTTGGGCTCTGGTTGGGACTCGCTGCGTTCCTCCACCGTCTCGTTCGGATGCTGGACCGCCTCCTCCGTCTCCTCCGTGGGCCTGAGGGATACTTGAAGCAGAAATATCTGCACTTGGCCAGTATGGTTCCGTCACGACTGCAGAGGGTCAGGGGGTCGGCGTGGCTTCACCGACGCGTGGGGAAAGGGCAAGTCCCTATTCGGGCGCCATTATGTGGTAAATAAATAAATAATATCCTATTTTTGACTAGACTTATAGCATAACAGATAGCTCAATAAATAAGAGTCAAGATTCGAGGTAGTAGGAGTTTCTGCAGGTTTATTACAGCATAAGGACAGGATCAGGACAACCTGCATAGGAACAGAATGACAGGGCCCAGCAGGACAACTGGGGCCCAGCAGGGGAAAAAAGGCCCAGCAGCTGCTGGGGCTAGGTCTGGGATGAGCGCGCCAACATTTAATAACAGGACATTGACTTATATACATAGCGCAAACACATAGCATTACATTGCAATAGGCGTAACAGTGGGTGGAGTAGAAGGCGTGACGCGTAGCAGTCGCGAGAGATAAGAGAAATAAGAGGTGTAACTGGGAGTTTACTTAGACATGTGATGCAAAACGTAACAGAATATGTCATGAATGGGCGGAAATTTTGGAGGGGGCTACCTAAGGAGCCGGGACCTCTAACCTAATGGTGCGCGAAAACTGACAATGACGTGTTACTAGGAGAAGCTGGGGGCTACGAACTCTGTGCTAGGAGCAGAGACTGGAGTCTGGAGGGTCGGAGCGACATGTACCTAAACCCTATCTGGTATCTAATGTTTAGGGAACATGTTGATATAAACTAGAAGTCATGAGGGGAGAGGCTAACCTGACTCTAAGACTGGACCATGCATTATTCTACATGTAGTGCGTGATGAAGAATACTAAATGACCATTAAATACAGTATTTCTCTAACGTGGAGACGAGAAGGCTAGACAATGACGGAAACTATTGATGCAGTTCAGTAGCTTAGGAATGCAGAGGAGGAGGACTGAACTGATAACTGGAACTATAACATACTTTTGGCAGACTCAGAGGCAGAGCCGGGGTGCACCGGGCACTGCAAGGCAGGAAGTAAGTGAAGGGTCGAGGATACAGGTGGGGGCTGTATCGCTCCTCAGCGAGGCTTTCAGGAGACAGGAGCTGAATCTGTGGTCCGGGCCCTTTTGAGGCCTGGAAACGGGGACTTTATAATTGAATAACGTGCACACTGAGAAACGTGGCAACATTACTTACATAGGCCTGATATTCGTAGTATTCACGAGGACTGGAAACTAACATACTAGAGGTGGACACAACTGTAATTGCGTCTTTAATCAGAAATGGGGAATAACATATGCATATTGATCATGCACACATAACATATGATGGATGAGGCGTAGGGACACAGAACATGGCAAAATTTACTTTTCCACAGAATTTTGCCCGCACCTCCTAACCCAGGGAAAATGTGATTCCCTGCTCCAGATCAAAGCAGGGACTCCAAGGATCAGGTGGCTGATCCCCTGGAACCATCTCTGTGAGCTGAAGAAGCCCACATTAGCAAGTTGGTAGCCACCACAGAGGTTTGGCCGTTACCCTTTGCCGGGCGCACTAAGTGACTAATCCCCGATGGCCAAAAATTGCAACCGCTCGACCCGGGAGTGCTGTCAAAGTCCCAATTCGTCAACTGACCAATGCTTCTTTTTGGTTGCTTGTAAACATATTTAGATCTTCAAAAATCTATATCTCAGTAACCCACCAGTGGATTTTGATCATCAAGGTCTCTAGAAATTCATAAAAATACACTCCAGTTTTATAAATTGTTGTTGTGTCTCTGTCCTGGTGTGTGACCTTCCTGTTTCGTTGTTTGGTGCTGTTAAATGCTTTTCACTAAGTTCCTTTGTTAAGCTTTACTGTTCGAAGCTACAGCTACACAGGGTTGAGGTTAAGGTTTGCAAATGAGCCTGACTGGACCCAACAACATTTTGCGAGTGTATTTCACGATAAGGTCCCACAGCTATATCATATAACATACCCAAATCCTAACACTACTTTTAACTGAAAATAAGGTCTACTTTCATCAGATCCTTTTATATGATTATGACAAAATAGTGGATTTAAGTAAAGTAAACCAACTACTGTTTAAAAAATTATCTCGGAATGAACAACTTAAATAAAGAAAATAAGGTGAATTAGACTACCCTAACGGGTTGAAGAAGAAAATTAATTTAAACAATGGCACCAGTTAAAAGAGAAGCACACCAAAAATGATTAAGCTGCAGCCATATACAACAAAAGTGCTTGATATTTTTAAAGTATTATTAGATGGGGAATGGATATAAATAGGAGAAAAGTGGCGTTATCTTCAGTTTATATCAAGTGCTTAAGTATAAAAGCTTGAAATTCCATGGCTCAAATTCTGGTCACAGTACTAAAAAAGAACCAGGAGGGTTGGAGTAAATGTCTTTGTCTACTCTTTAATGTCTAGCTACAGGATCTTCAACCTTTTCTTTAGTAAGAACTACTTATTTTCAATGAAAATCAGCCTGAGCTACTTATATTAATAGCCTTATTGTGTTATAATTAAGGTTCCCTGTTTTCCGTTTACTAATTATTATTTTTTTACAGATAAATACAGGTCAAAAAACATTTATTTTCCTGTCCGTATTTATGTTTAAATGTAGATGAAAACAGATGTTGGGTTATTTTTTGAGTGATTCTAAATGTTATTAGTCAGCTTTCAATATAATTTGGAAATTCAACCATTTTTGCTTCAAACATCAGCTTAAGAGTTCCAAAGCTGCACATATTTTCATCTCGAGTGCCCACTTTTCAATTTTGATATGCATCTATTAATTCAGACGAGTAAAAGCTTTTACTTTAGTAGTTGGGCTGCACACAGGAGAGCTACTTACATGTAGCTTGAGAGCTACCTGTAGCTTACGAGCTCCTCGTTGGAGAAACTAGTAAATGGCATCAAGCCAAGTCGGTGGTGAGGGTGTGTACTATTGCCAATGTTTAGTGTGTATAGGAAAGGGCCTTCGTCACCTCCAACAAAATTACACATGAACAAAACTTCCTGATGCCACGGGGAAATTATTTGCAAATTACCTTTCGGTGTGTCTTCAAAACAGGTTTGAGCACATCAGTAGACTTCCCATACAGCTATTGTGTTTTCGCAAAATTGTTACCTTCCTACAAATGCCTGTAAACAAGTACTTGGCAAAAGAAATGTCTGTATAAGCATCATTTATTGATCACTCTGTAACATTTGACAAAGTAGACTGCCGAACTCTCTGGTATAAATGATCGAAAGTCGGGATTCTCTTAAACCTCCTCCGTTTAAATTATATGGTTTCATTTAGACATGGGAGCTGAGTTCTTATGAGTTCAGAAAAAGGTTTCTCAGCCGTGCAACAACTCCAGACGGATTATACCGGGGTGGTGGTTTTCAGTGTATTTCAGTAATATTTCAACATGTAAACATGCTTCTTTCTATACTAGGTGCACAGAGACAGCATATGCTTCTCTGTGCAGATGGCGTAGCGGATTTAGATTTGACTCCAATCTGTCTGCAGTGTGGGTTTCCAGGGAGACAGTTCATGAATTTTAATCAATTGAAAAGCAACGTGATAACTTTCTAAAAAAACAGAGGAGACATGCCTTTAATTGGTGTCCCAGCAGGAAAAAGTTAGAGCAAGCTCAGGGTTAGACTGATTTAGAAGTTCCTTTAATACAAAATCTTTATTTTTATGCAAGTAGCAAATCCAGTTACTAGACGGGAAGCTAGTATGTGTGCAATAATAATGTATATATAATGACAGGACAGAGGCATTTAAGTTAGCTCCTCAAGGTTCATGGGGTTAAACTGCACCCATAATTTCTTGTGAAATTGAATGCAAGTTATATAGACATTGGTCATTTTAAAATAAGAAGGGGAACATTTCGCCTATGATGTTATGCGCACAAAAAGCACATTCAGTGCACTCTATTTATATGAAGTTAGTTCTTATCAGTACCAAAAGAAGCACATCCAGTGCACGCCATTTATATGAAGTTAGTTCTTATCAGTACCAAAAGAAGCACATCCAGTGCACGCCATTTATATGAAGTTAGTTCTTATCAGTACCAAAAGAAGCACATCCAGTGCACGCCATTTATATGAAGTTAGTTCTTATCAGTACCAAAAGAAGCACATCCAGTGCACGCCATTTATATGAAGTTAGTTCTTATCAGTACCAAAAGAAGCCCATCCAGTGCACTCTATTTATATGAACTTAGTTCTTATCAGTACCAATTCATGGCACCGGGTGTGGTGTGAATGTGTGCCTGTGGGTTACTAATGGTACAGAGTCACTTGCTGAGAGTGTTTTCACAATATATCATCACAATTCGAGCTAATAATTCATACCCAGTTTGTGCTTCAAAGTGTAAACTTACTTATCTTATTACTGAACTGTAATTATCTATATTTAGAGAAAGGAGTGATGAAAAAAGCTATGGGTTTGATTCTTAGACTGCATTTTTAGTACTCAAAGTAGTATTATAGTTGTACTACTAGCATCCTACAAAATGCACTTCAAAAACGTATGAGCGTAAAGCTCCCACTCCACCTTTCCTAGCTTTCTTACAGGGAAATTGTCTTAGATGTAAGTAAGTTTACTAATTATTACTAAATGTGGGAGGATCAGATGGCTGGAAAAAGGGGAATACTTACTACCAGGTTAGAGTGGTTTAGGGAGGAGTAAGGACAGGTTTATGGCATGCTAAGAGGTGGGTTTAGGGTGGGTGAGACACCCACCCACAAAAGCAAAAGCCCATTGGTATTCACAAACTACACTTCTAAAGTTACTTCAGCCAAAATGAACCAAAACAGTTTTAAATGTATTCCAGCTCAGTCCATGGTTATGTCCAGCACCACACATGGCCAACCACTGTTACTGTAAGCTCCTCTCATAGAACATATTGGAGGCAGGGACTTCAAATAGACCCCCATTTATTGTTTGATTTAAAAAAAAGATTTATACATACAATTTAATTTAAATAATTATATAAATATAAAATAAATATTCTTTTATGATAACATATTTATTAAAGGTATTTTTTTATAATAACAACATAACTTTGTTTTTAAATATAACTAAACTCATTTAAACTAATTCTGTACATAACTTGTAATTTGGAATACATAATAAGTAAATATGGACATGTTAGTTTAGGTGGGATTTTTTTAACTATATCCTAATAAAAATTTTATTTAATATATATAAATTGATAAAATATTTAATTCAAAATGTAATTATTCCACCACCCGGGGAGGGGGAGAGAGGGAGAGATCTGCCTATGGTAAAAAATAGGGAAAATGTTAAAAGATTATTAAACTTTAAAAAGAATAGTTCAAATATTTCTAATGCTAAGAAAAATTGTCTATTCGTCTAATGTATTTAATGAAATGTATAACACATTTTAAAACATGCTACAGCACTATTAACGTACTTTTGAACTAAATAGTTAATTAAATAAATATATTAAATTGAATGACAATTGTTTTTTAAATATTTATTTTAAAAAATCCCACCTAAAAATAAAATGTTTATATTTTAACAAAATTAAAGTTACATTTATTTCAATGTTAAAAAGAGTTATTAACATATTTTACTATACAATAAGATATATTTTGGTTTATATAGTTTTTTAACATGAAATGCATTTTATATATGTTCTTGAAAATGTAATGTCATTTTTTTATTTTAACATTATTTCCACAGGGTATCTATTTTAAGTCCCTGCCTCTGTTATTTTCTATGGGAGGATGTTGCACTACCAGCAGCAGCTGTCAGTGCAAGTAAGCACGGGGGGAGGGGGATGCTGACACACGACGGAATAGGAATAATTTCTTTATTTAATTTTCCCTATTCCGTTGTCTGTCAACTTCACCCCAACAGCCCCCGCCCCTCTGTGTTTACCTGCATGGACTGCCACTGAGTACCAGTGGCTGGCTATGTGTAGTGTTGGCCTTATTCCAGGTCTGAGCTGGAGTACATTCACTATTGTTTTAGATTCTTTTTTGATTTAGTAATTTTACACTTGTAATTCTTGCTCTATCCCCCTGTTTCTGGGGGTGAAGACAAGTAAGTCTAGAAATAAACCTACACTCAGAAATGGTGAATAGCCAAAAGTAGTACATTTATTACAAAGTCTAGGAGTAAATTTAAATGTGCATATTTACTCATGTGTAAATTTACCTTCGTGAATAGGTTCCTGGGAAATAAGCAAGCTTCTTGGCGAATAGAAATCATTGTGCAAATTTGAGTGCTCTTCATTATACTAGTGAAACTGCAGAGCAAAATAAGGAACGACCATATCAAAGGTATTAGTAGTTTTAATTTTTTGATCTGTGGGTGGGGAGTTTACAAAAAGGAATGTGGCTAGTGTAAGGTACAATAGCCCATATTTGTAATCTTTGTCTACTGGAGAGTGAAGACATTTAGCATGTACTTTTGATTTGCCCCCTTTAACGTTTGTTTAAGTCAACAAAGGAAGCTTTCAAATTTGAACTTGCCCCATGATGGACACAGATTGTTATTATGTTCACAGTGGTGCGGTCAAGATTAACTTAGTTCACAAACAAACAACGTGCCACTAGGCCCCCTTGTATATAATGTTCTTATTTCAACATGTGGATGTACAAATATATGGTTCTATTTATCACACTACAACAGTGACAGTCATGAAGGGAAATATCACATGCCCAATGCCTATTCTACACAAAGAATGAGATAGTCTGTAAACTGTCTTGGCCAAGTTTAAGGCTGGATGAAATAGGCAGGGGTTGTCCATTCTATTAACAACCATGATACAACTCATCCACGCATATGGCGTTGGGGAGTTCAGAAGACAACAGAAGCCATCATCCCTATACGTCATTACACCCAGGGAATTTTAAAGTATAACTGTGCATTCTGCAGTTAAGACCAATAAACAGATAAAGAAGGCCATGATGCAGAGTAGGTATCATTAAAAAAAAATAGACTAAGATCTGCATTCTGAAAACTGACTGAGACTTTTTTGTCTATCTCTGTTACTTTTCTTGAAAAGATTACACAATTAAATAATTACTGTTCTATTACAGCATGATTTACACAAACATATAAGGAAGGAGAGGAATGGGGTTTGTATACTTTGACAGTTAATACACATAGGGCTATCTGACTTTGCTTACACCTTCATCAAGCAATGGCTCTTTGATGCATAGTTGATTTCAACTCCTCCCGTCTAGTAGTAGTAGTCCTATATCTTTCTGTATATAAAAGCCTAAAAGAACCTTAATTGAAGAAATACCCTTACACCTACAACCAATCTGCCTCGCAAAGAACACAAATGGTAGGTGATTTCAACGAGTGTATCGATAGATCCTAGATCAAAAAAGTGACAGAACAGATGAAATATTGGTGCAAAACCTCAATGCCATATATATTCAACAGTTACTGGACTCATACATGTAATTACTCAATTCATTCATAAAATGGGTCTGGTGTGCTTGTTTGAGAAATCACAACTTTGGTATAAACTGTTTTCCTAAGCATATTGTTCAAAAGGCTGTGCAACGTGTTGGTGACGTGAAAACTGCGCTCCACAACTCTTTGGAAAAGGTTTATTTTGCCAGGTCAAAATAGCAGTTTAAAACTGCACACACACGCAGGATGCCATGGCAGACCAGAGACATGTTTAAAGTGCTACTTTAGTGGGTGGCACAATCAATGCTGCAGGTCCACTACTAGAATTTGATTCACATGCCCTGGGCACAGGTAGTGTCCCTTTACTAGGGACTTACAGACAAATTAAATATGCCAATTGGGTATATGCCAATTCAACATGTTTTAAGGAGCATGGACAAGCACTTTAGCACTGGTTTAACAGTGGTAAAGTGTGCAGAGTCCTAAGGCTAGCAAAAACGATGTCAGCAAAAACAAGTCTGAAGGCAAAAAGTCAGGGGAAAACCACACCACGAATGCCAAGTCTAACAGAAGTGAATAACAGGATTTCAAATCCAGTATTCATACAAATAGACTTTTAGGGAAGCTGTACTCAACAAATCAATATGTTACCACCTCTGCATGTATGTTCATTTCAGCAAATTAGCACTCATTTATGTCACTCGAAGAATGGGAATATGGCTGTGCCTGAACATTAAAAAGTGTGATTAGCCTTGGAAGTTTGTGTATGTCCACAAACAACTATATTTGTGGGCTTTCACAAATTCTTCTCATTCCTCTTTTTAGCCTGAAAGGGTTGGAATTCTACTCCAGCACAGCGCTATAGCAAATATGCTTTTCCAGGGTGAGAATGGAAAAGGATCACCTCTGATTTGGAGGGAATGTACTGGGAGATGTTTCTCTATGGGGAATAATATTTTCCTCACAGTAAACAATTGTATTTTTTAAACTAGCAGCCCGTCCCGACGTTGTCCGGGTATGAAGAGTTATGAAGGTTGAAGGGTGACAGGTCGCGCTAGAGACGCTGCGCGTGTGGGAAATTGCAGTCAGTTTGAAGGTTAGTGTGCCCGCAGGGCCGCTTAGTCGCGTCAGCCGCCGCTTGAGGCCGGCTTTAGCCCTGGTTGATGTTGTGCGCCGTGTGTAAATTCGTTTATGCAGAGAGTTGAGTGACAGCGCGCAGAAGACGCTGCAGTTATTGTCCCTGCAGGCACCCTCAAGTGGCGTGTGCCCCCGCTTGAGGCCCGGCTCCAGCAGCGACCGTATTACAATGCGAATTATGTGACCCTTGAAAGTTATTTCCCGGTATTATTATTTTTTTAGGACCCACATGGCGTGAAGGCAGGAACGTAACGGCAATTTAGTAAAGCACCAACGGCATTGGGCCCCAGTCTGTTTGACACGCACCCAGCACAAGGCACACACTGCATTCGGCCCCAGTATGTGTGCCACACCCCCAGCACAATGTGCAGGTCCACAAGTGAATAGAGCGAACGGTTACTTACCACGCCTCCAGCTGAACGCAGAGGCCCATTGAACGCATAGGCCCAGGTGCGCGATTGGCATCATAATTTATGAATGTGGCGCGATTAGTGGCGGCCGATTGCCGCACCCATTGTCCACGGCCCTTGCTCCCGTGCAATTCCGCAATTGGCGTGCCCATTGTCATTTGTTACGGCCCTTGCTTACGCGCAATTGTGCAATTGGCGCGTCTCCAGCTGAACTCAGACGCCCATTGAACGCTCTTGCTCCTGTACATTTCCGCGCCCATTGGCCATACCCCTTGCTCCCGTGCAATTCCGCAATTTCCGCGCCCATTGTCGTTTGTCTTGCCCCTTGCTCTTGCGCAATTGCCGCGCCCATTGTGGAGAAGTGTGGCTCACTGGTTAGAGGAGGCAGACCTGGAAGCAGAGGTCAGCCCGGGACCAGGGTTCAATTCCCGGCTCGGCGGGGTCTTGAGTCCTAAAATGTCCATGGACTCGACAATTCTCGCTCTGGTGCCTACTCGATTCACGGGTTCACACTCTGCGACTCTGGGCAATAGCTTGCTTAATCTCCACAACGGCCCCACGCGGCGGGATGCCTGGCTTTTACCTTGCGGATACCCTGCCGGGGTTATCTCACAGGGGAATACCAGGAAGGGTTCCCTAAGCAAGCGCTTAGAAACCGCTTGGTGATTTGTGCTATATAAACTCCTGTACATTTACATTTACATTCTTGTCACACCCCCAGCACACGCCCCCAGCACAACGCACACGTTTAAGGAACGCTTTTTTTTTGTCGTCATGCTGCGCCCCGCCCACGCACACGCCCACAAGGGACTACTTTGCGGGCAAGGTTCTTTTACCTTTCAAATGTATATGGTGGCCATCTGTATAGCCTATGTCCTTCTGCTGCAACTGCCCTTTCCAATGCTGTGTTGGGTGTTGTGATTGGTGCTGTGGTTACTGAGATTACCCGCCTCAAAGGTTAGGGCTCTCTCTTTATAATATTAGTATAGATGTGCGTTTGCACAGAGGATGCACTTTCTCCTGCTACAGAGAACTCCATACAGCAGGACTGGGTATTCCAAATGGAAAATCACATAATTACACAGGAATCAACATAGTAACCTTTGGCTGGCTCCATTTTCCATGCACAGTCCTGTCAATTTTCATGAATTCCAGAAATTAATATGTAGATATAATTCTATGGGCCCTATTCATTAAAAATATAGGATGTCTGCACATGCAGATTTACTTTAACATCTGAGTTCTGATGTACTACCTTTTGGAGTTCATCAATTTCTATTGGAACCACCATGGAAATCTGTGCATTCCATGCAGATTCCACTGGGACTCACATTGTTCCAAACTTTTATTACCATTCCCTCTTTACGGAGTTCTCCATGGGGAAACTCTGTACCCTGAATGGATTCCCCTGTGCAAATGCAACTCTGGGGGAAAAGATTTTTCCCCATGGAGAAATCTCTCCAATACAACCCGCTCTGAAATTCCTGGGAGTAGCGTTAAGCCAGCCTTGTGCCGGAGTAAATCTTCTTCCACTTTCAGGGAGGGAATGAGTTAAATGGTAGTTTGGGAATGCCTAAAAACTTCATTTTGTTTGACTGTTCCTAAACTTTCATTTTAATTCGCTTCTTGAAATGCCTATTTTCCCACTTTAGTGGGTTTATGGCTGCAGAGATCTCCCCATTCGTAGTGGACATTACTGCCCACATAAATGGGGTTTTGCCTGCCAGGAATTCCTTTGTGTCTATTAATGAGAAGATACTGCCTTCCTTCACCTCCACACACTTGTTTACCATTTGAAGAGGAAGTGGTTTAGTCCAGCCACCTTGGACATTTTAAGTCCAGACATTGGTAGAAAATGTCCAGTATTGAGGTATGAAGTCAAAGACTTCAATAGATCTCATTGTGTTTAAATGATGTCTTTTAGATTTGGAGCCTCAGAAGTATTGTTAGACTGGTGCAAGGTCACTTTTTTCAAAGTATGTCTCTCCAAGACATTGCATTGAAAACACAAGTCTGGTAGATTTCACCTGGAAATTTGTTTCACTATTAACACTCCTTTTTGTGTAAAAGTCATTTACTTCCTGTATTTGAAGGAGAAAATAATTTCAATGTCCAAAACAGTGACATGATGTCCAAGATTATCTGAATGGAAGTTTATAACTTCCTCTCCAAATGGTGAGCACAGCTTGCTAAGAAAGACTGCAGAAGTGCATTTAGACTAAATCAATAGATAAGCATTGGAAAAGCCAATACTTCTTGCTCCCACTACCAGTCTTTTGCATTTGTCAATGCTTGTTTTGCTTAGTCATGGTTTTTGTAAATCTTTATTGTTGGAGAGGCTGTTGGGCAGTCACCAATATAAAGGAAATTGGCTAAAAGCGAAACATTTTTTGTTTCAGAAAGCACACATTAACATATTCGTCCCAAGCACTTAAGGGAATTACTTTGTGTATGTATGTGCTCCTTGTGATACAACAGAATGCTGTCACTCACAGTGAAGTTAGCGAACAGCTGAAATGGGCTTATCCACTGACCTGTAAGCTGTAGGGGCTGAAATTAAATCTGACTGACACAACTGACTAATGGATGAAGAGGATTGGCTGCAAGCCCCTATAAGAACGTTATATATATATATATATATATATATATATATATATATATATATATATTACCTACTGGCGGTCGCCAGTAGGTATATATAGTTAGGATTTTTTCTCTATGGGATTTTTGAAAATTCTATGTCTAATAACTTTGCCGTTTGTGGACGGAATTGGCTGAAATTTTCAGGAAAATGGCACATTTTGTTTCTGAGCAGCCTTTGAAAATTTGGGGGGGGTTCGTCAAGGGGGGGCCGAGAAAAAAGGGGGGTCCCAAAACGCGTTTTTCCCATGTTAATTTCCATAGGGCGGTTGGCCTCACTTTTAGCCCGAACGGCTGAATGGATTTGCACGAAACTTGGCAAAATTGTAGGGACTGGTAGCCCGATGTGCCTTTTGTAGGTCTCAATATATGTGCTCCAGTGGATTTTGAGAAATTAACGTTTAAAAAAAGATATATATCTGTAAGCGCGGACCGGGCAGCGGCCTAGGACGCGTACTTTTCGCGCAACGGAGCTTTGTGAAGCGAAGCTGATTGGTTCTCCGGCGTCTGTCAACATTCCAAACAGTCCGTAGTGGCCGCAAACAGTCCGTAGTGGCCGCCATCTTGTCTCTCGGTAGGATCGAGAGACAAGAGGAGGCCAAAGCGAAGGGGCAAATGACCATAAGGGGGAATAGTAGATCCTCGCTGACCCCCTAGGTTTGATGTGGAGGTTTTAAAAGGGCCCCGCGGGGCAAAAAAAAAAATTTATAATAATAATCTTACGGCTGAATGGATTTGCACGAAACTTGGCAAAATTGTAGGGACTGGTAGCCCGATGTGCCTTTGCTAGGTCTCAATATATGTGCTTCAGTGGATTTTGAGAAATTAACGTTCAAAAAAAGATATATATCTGTAACAGCGCACCGCTTCGCGTACTTTTCGCGTTACGGAGCTTTGCGAAGCGAAGCTGATTGGCTCTCCGGTGTCTGTAAACATTCCAAACAGTCCGTAGCGGCCGCCATCTTGTCTCTCGGTAGGATCGAGAGACAAGAGGAGGCCAAAGCGAAGGGGCAAATGACCATAAGGGGGCATAGTAGATCCTCGCTGATCCCCTAGGTTTGATGTGGAGGTTTTAAAAGGGCCCCGCGGGGCAAAAAAAATAAATAATAATAATAATCGAACGGCTGAATGGATTTGCACGAAACTTGGTAAAATATTAGGGACTGGTAGCCCGATGTGCCTTTGCTAGGTCTCAATATATGTGCTTCAGTGCATTTTGAGAAATTAACGTTCAAAAACAAGATATATATCTGTAACAGCGCTCCGCTTCGCGGAGATAAAATTATATCTGTATTACCTAGCTGTTGCTAACACCAGTTAGCGACGGCTAGTAGGAGATAGCGACCATCTTGGGCCCCACTTTGCATGTGAGTGATATTTATCACTAATGACATGCAAAGTGGGCATGCCAAGATGTTAGCGACTGGAAACAGTCGCTAACATCGCTATCTCCTATTATCAACTTTTGGAAATATTCGAGATAAGCGCGAATATCTCCAAAAAGTAACAGCTGCCCTGAGCAGTTCTTAGCCATGTTATCCTATGGGAGGTGGATAACATGGCTAAGAGGATTAGCTCGGTAATGCATGAATATCGCTGAGTTTTCAGCGATATTAATGCATTGCGGTCGGTTTTTATCGTATTTGCGATAAACTTTGATAATAGCAAGGTTTATCTGCGATAATTTCTGACGGTAAAAAAATCTTTGCAATGCATCGTTAGGGATAAATATCGCTTAACTTTGGTAATATGCCCCAACGTCTGTTAACGTTCGATTCGAAGGAAATCAGGAAGTGTTGAAAAACATTGTCTGCGCCATCTTGTCTTTTTTCAAATGCCACACTTTTGTCGTGCACGGCAGCCATTTTAGATGCCTTGACCAGACCCACTCTGTGCACGCTGTCGATCCTTAGCATGGCTCCCCACCCTCGCAAGCATCTCCCCCAGGCAGTGGTCACCCCCGCTCTCTGTCTTATGCATGGGTAATAAACCTCCCCCCATCTGCGCTGCTCTTTCCTGAGAATCACACCCTGTGCCCGCCCGACACCTCCCTTTCGCTCTATTCACTACTGCACCCTCTGACACTCCTTTTCCTCTGTGTCCGATTGTCCAGGCTGGTCCTAGGGTATCAGCTAGCCCTGCAGATGTAGTTTATGGCCACAGCTGTAAAGATTCACCCCTCTTCAAAGGAGTTATAGTAGATCAAGGCCCACACTCGATGAGATCCGTCACAGCAGAAGCGTTGCTATTATCTGAAAACCATCCTGTATTGTGATTGGGGAGGGGACCGAGCGTGAAGCGGAAGATTCCAGGGATGACTCTTTGTACATCAAAGTTTTTACAATTATGTGTCACATTAAAAATATATAGCACTCCGACAAAGTAGTAAGATTATAAAACTTTAATAATTTATAAATATATACAAGAAAACAAAAATAGTAATAACATATAAACATTTTTAGGGAAAAACAACGAAGTAGCGGTCGGCTGTGCGAATAGTCCCAACGCAGCACAACGTCCAGATTTCCGGCGTGGGGCGGGTCATCAGTAGCAAACTGTTGTGCGAATAGTTCCAAGGCAGCAGAACGCGCTGAAATCTAGATGACACGAAAGTGATGTCTAGTAAGTTGCCACCCAGCAAATAACGGCGTGGGGCGTCGCGGGGGGTGGGTCTTCAGTAGCAAACTGTTGTGCGAATAGTTCCAAGGCAGCAGAACGATGGCACCAAGGTGATGTCCAGTAAGTTGCCGCACTGGTTTTGGTATCCTACAATGCTGCTCCGAATAACGGCGTGGGGCGCCCCGGGGGAGGCGGCGTGAACGGGCCTCTCCAGGTGGAGTGTCATCTGTTGTAGTGGGGCGCCCCTTTACCGTTTCAGTTGCCATTCCGTCCGTTTTTGGTCCACTGTGTCAAAAGCCGCAATTCAGCTGAGTTGCGCCCACTCTTGCGGTGCAGCGATAGGCGGCTGTCACAGGACTCTCAAAATGGCGGCAGGCTCTTTCCTTTTTGGGCCTGGTCCACTGAAATGGCCCTGGGACACCTTGGAAATCGGATGCTTGTCTGCTAGGTCTTGGACCCCATTCTCGAAAGCGTCCCCTCCGCCTTGAGAATTCATCAAAAGTTTTGGGGGCCCCGACTCCTGCAGGCTTCTGGTGGGGAGCGGCTGCCATGATTGCTCGCGGAATGACTACGACGGAGCTACGAGATGGTGGTGCTCTCATGCTGACGCCAGCTTCAGTCTGAAACATCCAGAAACAAGGTGGGGCTTTCATCGTTTGGAAAAAAAAAAAGTTTTCATCCAATGAAAAGTGTTGTTTTTAGGTCATATGATCAAGCCTTCCATCATTAGGAAACCAAAAGTAAAATGAACCAATGAAAAGTTTTATAAACAAGTCACATGACCTGTTATGCGGCATAGGGTATAAAATGCGGAGAAAATACGTTGGCACGTGAGGCGGCGTCAGTAGCGGACCGATGTGCGAATAGGCCGAAGGCAACACAGCGCGCCAAGATCCGGATGGCACCGAGGTGGTGTCCAGCAAGTTGCAGCACTGGTGTGGCCATCCTACAATGTTGAAAGTCGGCGTGGGGCGCCCCGTTGGCCTGTGAGTTTGCGTCAGTAGCGGACCGATGTGCGAATAGGCCGAAGGCAGCACAACGCGCCAAGATCCGGATGGCACCGAGGTGGTGTCTAGTAAGTTGCCGCACTGGTGTGGCCATCCTACAATGCTGAAAGTCGGCGTGGGGCGCCCTGTTGGCCTGTGAGATGGTGTCAGTAGCGGACTGATGTGCGAATGGGGCCAAAGGCAGCGCAACAATATTTTCTGACTGACACCACAAGGCGCTGAGATGCCAAGATCCGGATGGCACCGAGGTGATGTCTAAGTTGCGGACTGATGTGCGAATGGGGCCAAAGGTAGCGTAACAATATTTTCTGTATGGAAGATACCACTAGGCGTTGAGATGCCAAGATTCGGATGGCACCGAGGTGATGTCTAGCAAGTTGCTGCACTGGTGTGGTCATCCTACAATGCTGAAACTCGGCGTGGGTCGCCCCATTAGCCTGTGAGATGGCGTCAGTAGCGGACCGATGTGCGAATAGGCCGAAGGCAGCACAACGCGCCAAGATCCGGATGTCACAGTGGTGGTTTCATAGTTGAGAGGCACTTCATCTGCAGTGGGGCGCCGAGATCCGGATGGCACCGAGGTGATGTCTAGCAAGTTGCTGTACTGGTGTGGTCATCCTACAATGCTGAAAGTCGGCGTGGGGCGCCCCATTAGCCTGTGAGATGGCGTCAGTAGCGGACTGATGTGCGAATGGGGCCAAAGGCAGCACAACGCGCCAAGATCCGGATGGCACCGAGGTGGTGTCCAGCAACTTGCCGCACTGGTGTGGCCATCCTACAATGCTGCGCCGAAAGTCGGCGTGGGGCGCCCCGTTGGCCTGTGAGTTCGCGTCAGTCAGTGGGGGCTGTTTGAGGATCTGACTGCATTGGAAAGCAATGTGATGCTGTGCGTCGCCCCCAAGATGGAGGTTCCTCGGCTGCAGTGGGGCGCCCCTTGGTGTTTCACTCGCTATGCAGCTGAGTTGCGTGCGCACTTGTGGCGAATAGGCCGAAGGCAGCACAACGCGCCGAGATCTGGATGGCACCGAGGTGGTGTCCAGCAATTTGCCGCACTGGTGTGGCCATCCTACAATGCTGCGCCGAAAGTCGGCGTGGGGTGCCCCGTTGGCCTGTGAGGTGGCGTCAGTAGCGGACCGATGTGTGAATAGGCCGGAACCAGCACAAGGCGCCAAGATCCGGATGGCACCGAGGTGGTGTCATAGTTGAGAGTTCTGAGCAGCGCTTGTAACACTGTCTGAAGCTTATTTGCACCTGCTGCAGCTTCACTATTGCCCTGGTGTGGCCTAAGATCGCCCATGACATAGGCGGCCACCTCCCGGGGTCCGGCGGAACTTTTTTCCTTTTCCTTTCTGCATCTTGTCCCAAATTCGTTTGACCTGAAGACACGACCAGGTCCCTGAATGTGTGCAGGGGGACGCTATTGATTGAATCAAAATGGCGGCTTCACACAAAGCTGACTCAAGCGTTTTCTGGTGGTTTCATAGTTGAGAGGCACTTCATCTGCAGTGGGGCGCCGAGATCCGGATGGCACCGAGGTGATGTCTAGCAAGTTGCTGCACTGGTGTGGTCATCCTACAATGCTGAAACTCGGCGTGGGTCGCCCCATTAGCCTGTGAGATGGCGTCAGTAGCGGACCGATGTGCGAATAGGCCGAAGGCAGCACAACGCGCCAAGATCCGGATGTCACAGTGGTGGTTTCATAGTTGAGAGGCACTTCATCTGCAGTGGGGCGCCGAGATCCGGATGGCACCGAGGTGATGTCTAGCAAGTTGCTGTACTGGTGTGGTCATCCTACAATGCTGAAAGTCGGCGTGGGGCGCCCCATTAGCCTGTGAGATGGCGTCAGTAGCGGACTGATGTGCGAATGGGGCCAAAGGCAGCACAACGCGCCGAGATCTGGATGGCACCGAGGTGGTGTCCAGCAATTTGCCGCACTGGTGTGGCCATCCTAAAATGCTGCGCCGAAAGTCGGCGTGGGGTGCCCCGTTGGCCTGTGAGGTGGCGTCAGTAGCGGACCGATGTGTGAATAGGCCGGAACCAGCACAAGGCGCCAAGATCCGGATGGCACCGAGGTGGTGTCATAGTTGAGAGTTCTGAGCAGCGCTTGTAACACTGTCTGAAGCTTATTTGCACCTGCTGCAGCTTCACTATTGCCCTGGTGTGGCCTAAGATCGCCCATGACATAGGCGGCCACCTCCCGGGGTCCGGCGGAACTTTTTTCCTTTTCCTTTGTGCATCTTGTCCCACAATCCGTTTGACCTGAAGACACGACCAGGTCCCTGAATGTGTGCAGGGGGACGCTATTGATTGAATCAAAATGGCGGCTTCACACAAAGCTGACTCAAGCGTTGCTGCTGATGCTATACAGAGAAAAACTGGTTTTCAGTTTGTACATTCTTCAGGATTTTTCCATCCAAGGCTGGTTGAGAGTTTGTATAACAATGGCTTCAGATTTTCAACATACTACTCTTCAACATTCTTCCTAAATGTAACAATGTGAGACTCACTAGGAGAACGGTGTAGTGAGGGCCACAAACGGCTGTTTGTCTTTCCTTTCAAAATGCTGCCAACAATATTTTCGGAATGGAAGACAACACAAGGCGCTGAGATTCGGTTGGCACCGAGGTGGTGTCCAGCAAGTTGCCGCACTGGTGTGGCCATCCTACAATGCTGCGCCGAAAGTCGGCGTGGGGTGCCCGAAGGGGGGGGGGGAGGCGGCGCAAACGAGCCTCTCCCGCTTCTCCATGTGGAGGCAGTTCATCTGCAGTGGGGCGCCGAGATCCGGATGGCACCGAGGTGGTGTCTAGCAAGTTGCCGCACTGGTGTGGCCATCCTACAATGCTGCGCCGAAAGACGGCGTGGGGTGCCCGAAGGAAGTGTCCTTATCCAGGGCATTATCGCTGTATCATGTCCTCCACTAAAATGGCCCTGGGACACCTTAGAACTCGGACGCTCGATTTTTTTTTCCTTTCCTGTACATGCAAAAAAAGGTAAATGCCCGGTACGTTACACGCTTCATCTGCCACGATGAACTCTCCAGAGGAACCGAAAAAAAATATAGTTGTGGTAACTATACCATGCATCGTCATATGGAGAGGTGGCACCAATTAATTATAGTGCTGCATAAAAGAGAGATTTGGAGGAGAACCCCTGACCTGCTAGTACATTCATCAAAGAAGTGGCACTGAGAGCTTCAGAGGCAAGGGAAACGGTCCCAAATTTTTAGAAGAACTTTGGAAAGATTAAAATGACATGTTTAGATTGTGGCAAATTAATTTCATGTGGACAGATGAGTGTTACTCTAATAAATACAGCATATGAACATCATCATAGTCGATGGTTGGTAGAGACATTTTGACTATATCCTGGACCTGCCCGTCCTCGCCCAAAATGGCGCCGGAATAAATGGGACTCGTAACTCCTTGTTGTGTACTGGTTGCAGAACCTTGAAATCACGAGATACGTATGCAGTTTTGAAGCACATGGCGGGCGGGGACGAGAATTGATTGAATATTTCGACATCCCTATTGATATTAAGTTCTGATGTGTTATTGATTACTGTACTGTTGAAAGTTCGAATTAACGTCACCCATGGTACTTGCCCGCAAATGTATATCTAGATAATTTTATTGTAACTGGCCCTGTCGTATTTTAATTATAAAATGTACGTCCACCGATTCCGTAACTGTTAGACACCTTAGTTCTTGCAACCTAATGGCCCGCCCGTTACGTTCCTCTACAGTGTAAATGTCTACTCATCACATACGATTACAGTTTGCTCCGTGGCCGGCCCACGTGGTTATAGGCTCGTATTTGTATAATGAAATTTTCACAATAAAGGTTTTTAAAAGAAAACATGGTAGTAGTATATACATTGGTAAAGTTTGTAATAATAGTCACTGTTTTAGAATCATTAAAAGGCAAGTGAAATAAAGAAGACCAATTACATGAAGGGTAAAAGGTATAATACGAAGGAACGCAGTAAAGATAAATGGTCAAGGGCTGTTGTGTTTTCTATTCCTGCAACATAAAGTGATCGATAAGAATCTCATATTCAGGCGTATCGGCGACTAAGACAGCAGGTCGACCCTCTTTTGCTCAACGGCTCCATCATGGGACGAAGAAACGCTCTTTTTCTCGAAAAAAGAATATATTTTACTTGCAGGACAGTTGTAAAATTTCCGGGAAAGTACATTAGTCTGGAACATTATAACATATATTTAAGAAAAAATAATGTTCGGAAGTAATGAAAAGCGTAATTTTTAGGTCATATGACCAAGCCTTTCATCATTACAATAAGAAAAGTAAAATGAACCAATGAAAAGTTTTATTAACAAGTCACATGACTTGTTATGCTTACGTTACGCGCTGCGCGCCCCGGATGACTTCCGGATGCGCTAACGCGGCGCGTCATATGACGCATTACGCGACAACGCAGGTCCAGAATATAGTCAAAATGTCTCCACCAACCAGCGGTCGGAACACAACCCCTTTCAGCAGGCTAAATAGTTCTGTTAAATGAGAACAGAAGGGACAGGCAACAAGAACCATCAGTCAAAGAGGGGAGGGCTAGTTCTTCTCTACCGGGTTACATTGGGGCGCTACCGGAACTGATCGAATTGGTAGTCTACAGTGTTTCTGGATGTTTCAGACTGAAGCTGGGGTTAGCATGAGAGCAGCATCATTTCGTAGCTCCGTCGTGGCCATTCCGCAACCAATCATGGCAGCCGCTCTTTATCGTTATTTTGGGCGGGGTGGGTGGCGGAGCCGAGCTGTTTTGCAGCCATCATTGTGTGGAGTTCAGTTCATCTCACTAGTTTTGTATTTGTCATGAGGGGTTGTTCCTAATGTTTCTATTTTAGCGAGGTCAAAAAGAGATCCCATTAGTGGCCTACTGATTTTGCTCGATTCCTTTTCTTTTTTTTACACGATTTTTCGTTATCTGCAAAGACTAAACAGAGTATTGCGACTCTGTGTTTGTTTGTAAATAGAGAATGAACCAAAGAGAACTAATTCTAAAACAGTAAATACTTGGATAACAATCAATCAAATGGAGAGAGAAGCAGGCACGACGGATTACAACGGGGGCAAAGGCCTGCGTTAACTACCTTTCACTATCTGCAAAGAGAGAGTACTCCTAATAGAAATGAGGGGGGGGGTACCATTCAAAGCAGATCAGTGTGCATAAACACGAAAATGTTTTCACTTACCACGTACTTGACATTCGACAGCTTATGATATTTGCTATTAAAAAACCATTGAAATTCACTGAAAAAACCATAGGTTATAGACCATATATAGTTAGGAATTAGCATTTACAAAACCTTGAAAATTCACTGAAAAAACCATAGGTTATAGACCATATATAGTTAGGAATTAGCATTTAAAAAACCTTATTTTACTCACACAAAACCATTGAAATTCCATATATAGTTAGTTGCACTAACTATATATTGCGCACCCGCAATCCACTGCTGATCATGTCACATATTACATCATTCATGACATGGTCAGTGACATCACTGATGACATCACTGATGACATCTCAAATGACATCACTGATGACATCACTGATGACATCTCATTTGACATCAATGACCACATCACTGATGATATTATTCATGTGACAATACAATGCATCTCTTCACATTTTAATATAACCTCTGTTTCACCCAGTGTTAAAAACAGAGTATAATTTTTGAAACCATTGACACACCAATACTAGTTACTACATACGTACTCACTGATTCCTACGTCTACACACACATTCACTCATTCACCCATACAATCATTCATACATACAATCACTCATGTTTACAACACAATCATATGCACTCATACACCTATACAGACACTCACACTCTGCCACTCATCCATGGAGTTACTCACACACCTAGTCAGTCCTGTAAAGAATCAATCACACTTCCATTTTCTACTCTATACAGTTAAACATAGAGCACCTTACGTTTTCAACCATATACTAACACATACTTGCTCTCTTATACAATCATTGATACAAGTACACATTGATCTGTACAGAGTCACACACCTCCCATCCAGCCACACACACACTCAGTCTCCCATGCAAATACTTGGGCAATCAATCAATAACCCATATAGTTACTCATATAGCTACTGATCAACACATGCAGCAGTTTACAGAACAACAGACATAATGATGCACAAATTAAGACAGTTTAGTCACTAACCCATGCACTCAGTGAGACACATTTAATCACTCACTCATACATTCAGTCATGCACCTACTAAATCCTTCGTCCAGACACTTATACATCCACTCATTCTTCAATATGTAAGACATATTTTAACTTTACAGAAACATAGTCACTGGATGTTGTCATCAGTGATGTCATCAGTGATGTCATTTGAGATGTCATCAGTGATGTCATCAGTGATGTCACTGACCATGTCATGAATGATGTAATATGTGACATGATCAGCAGTGGATTGCGGGTGCGCAATATATAGTTAGTGCAACTAACTATATATGGAATTTCAATGGTTTTGTGTGAGTAAAATAAGGTTTTTTAAATGCTAATTCCTAACTATATATGGTCTATAACCTATGGTTTTTTCAGTGAATATATATATATATATATATATATATATATATATATATATATAAGCCGGACACCGACACAGTAGGCTGGTAAAAAATTGCACTTTATTTCATACTGATCCTGCTGTTGTAACGCATTTCGGCAGGATCCCCTGCCATGCTCACACACTGAACGCCTTTTTGTTTGATATTTTTATCAGAGTTGGCCGATTACATGGTATGCTAAACACAAAGGAAATACTACTGACAATACCCTCTAATACAAACTAATGTCAGTGTCTTGTTACAATTCTTTTTTTGTTTCTTTCCACTTTTATTAATACTTTTTAAATATAATATATACATTTGTTTGAATATTTCAGAACACATTTTTTTGCATTTTATTTCAATGAAAGTTAATCTTATAATATTACTTTTTTTTCTTTATTTTTCTCATGATTTTCTTTATGAACTCTTTTCACTCTTTAGCCTCACAATGGATATCCCAATGGATAGTGAGCCTCAGTTTCTGCTATTCCCATTTTGGTGTATCACTAGTTTATTATTACACATTTCCATCCTTTTGGCCTATCAAAGTCCAAGTGCCTGACGGGGGAGCAGTGTTCCTCACATTGCACAATCTCGAATCTCACATGGATTAAGGTGCCAGTGCGCTCTGATTCAATATAATTCTCATTGAACGAATGAAATCAAACTGCAAGTGCTGATGGAGATAAAGTGTCATTTGTTGTTACACAATCTCTTTATACAAATGGATCAAAGTGCTGGTGCTTCACACTAAACCTAAATCTGAATGTATTCAGGGAGTTGCAGTTTGTTATCTAAAACTCAAAACAGAATTTTGAAATGTAAAATAAAATAAATGGATAATGCGGTCCGGGAAGTGCGACACCTAGGGAGGGGGATCTCCGACCACTCTCCCATATGGCTTCAGCTTGAGCTTGGTCACTTTGCAGTGGGTAGGGTGGCTCCTATTAATGCATGGCACCTGAAAGACCCAGACACTAAGAAAGAGATCGTCAAGATAATGGAGAGATATTTTCAAGAAAATAGAGGCTCTGTGGACTCACCGCAAATCCTGTGGGAAGCTTACAAGACAGTTGTTCATGGGGAGGTACTGTCCTTGGTAGCGGGGAAGAAAAAGAAGCGCCAGGCAGCAATAGGCAGGGCAGAGGTGGAAGTGATAAAACTGGACGAGGTAGTAGCCAGGGCGGCGACTCCTGATAATATGCATCTCTTAAAATTGAGACAGGGCGACTACAGAAACCTCGCAAGAGACAAGGCAGTGACTCATAATGCCGATACACAAGTAGGATATACGAGCATGGGGACAAGGCCGGTAAATTGATAGCGTGGCTGGAGAAGGGAGAGCGGGCGCTGAGACTGGTGCCAAAAATACAGGGAACTGATTCCACGATAGTCACGACCCTGAGGCAGTAGCGGATGAATTCTCTATATGTTATGGCGGGGTATATTCCTCGATCGGCATGTATACGGAGGAAGAAAATGGTACCATGATTAGGGATATCAAGATGCCAGTGCTCTTGGATGAAAACCGAGAGTACTTAGAATCCTCTCTTACGGATGATGAATTGGCGTAGGCTATCAGGGGTTGCACTCTGGGAAGGCCACGGGCCCGAACGGAATTCCCATTGAATTGTATAAACTAAGCGCTAATAAACTCGTCCCGTTCATCTGGTCTATGTTCCTGGAGAGTAGAGAGAGGGGCCAGCTCCCGTATGACCAGCGGGTGGCTAACATTGTGGTTATCCACAAGGCGGGTAAACCCCACACAAATTGTTCTTCATACAGACCGATCTCACTGTTAAAAGCTGAGCCTAAAATCCTGGCGAAGTTGCTCGCAACACGATTGGTCAAGGTAATCACCACCCTAATACACCCAGATCTATCCGGGTTTATGCCCCGCCGTAACACAGCTCTCAACTTGCGCAGGCTCCACGGGGTAATGGGAAGTTCCTCAATGAACCAGGAACCGGCAGTTCTGGTGTCCATGGACGCCACTATGGCTTTCGATAAAGTTGAGTGGCCCTACTTATTTGCAGTACTGGGGAAGGTGGGCTTCGGTTCAGAGTTTGTGAGCTGGATACGTCTACTGTATGCCAATCCACTGGCGAGAGTTGTCGTAAATAATCGCAGGTCCGCTGATTTTTCTCTTGGCAGAGGCACGAGGCAGGGATGTCCCTTGTCCCCGCTGCTGTTTGCCCTTGCTCTTGAGCCCTTGGTGGCGTGGGTCCAGTGGGACCGCTCGATACGGGGCCTGCGGTGGACATTGGGCTGGGAGGACAACATTTTGTTATATGCTGATGATATCCTGCTTTACCTCACCAACCCTAGGGGATGCCTGAGTTGCTTTCTGGATGTGCTGGCTATATTCGGGAGGTATTCCGGTTTCACAATAAATTCGGCAAAATTGGTGCTCTTCGTTCTTAGGGGCGATCCACCGGTACTACCGCAGGCCTGCCCAATACAGATCGAACCAACGGGGTTTAAGTACCTCAGAATTTATATCACGTTTGACGCAAAGTTAAGACATATTAACAATTTGGAACCCCCTTTGACTCGTCTTCGGAGAGATGTGGAGCATTGGAAGGCTCTTCCACTCTCCCTTCTGGGCAGGGCAGTGCTTTTCAAGATGATGGCTCTTCCTCTATTCTTATATGCACTCTAGAACATGATGGACCCGGTACCGGCATCTTATTTTAAAGATATAGAGGCCCTTCAGAGATGGGTGCTCTGGGACGATAGACCCCGAATAGCATTCACTAAACTTACTCTTCCCTGGTATGAAGGGGGGGGGGATAGGATTGCCAGACTTACAAAAATACTATTGGGCTTTCCAGCTGGCCGCAGTGAACCAGGTCATGTACAGGCCCCCTGGGGATCCAGGCTACGCCATGGATCGCTGGCTGGCACCAGGGAATGACTTTACCAGGGCTCTGTATGCCAGGCCTCGCTGATTTCCTCTGACGGGACCAACGGCACATGCTGTGCAAGTGTGGCACATGGCTAACAGACATCTTGGATGGAAGGGGAAGCTCACACTTTCCACCCCCCTATGGAGTTCAGAGAAGTTGGGACGCTTGTGGACATCTAAGGGCTTCAACAAATGGGCTCTTATCGGGATCACGCAGATCAAAGACGTGTGGGGGACAGACACGGTGCACACATTTGATTTTCTCAAGCAGCAGTACAGCCTTCATGATAATGAACAATACCGCTAGCTCCAGGTCAAGTAGCTCTACTTACACACATCCCTAAAGGCATGGTGCTTCCTGACGCTTCCCCTCTCGAGGACCGAGTGTTGGACGGACACCTCCCGGAAAAAACAATTTCTTTAATATATAGGTAGCTTGTAAACAATATGGAGGACCCGTTGATGTCCCTTCGGTCACATTGGAGTGAAGAGGGATTTGAGCTGGACGATGAGGACTGGAGGGAGGCAGTCTCTTCTCCAAGAGTAGTTGCGATACAGATGAGGCTGAAGATCTTGCACGGTCATATGTCACGGGGCCACGTCTAGTACACATGGGCCGAGCGGAGAGTGGGGAGTGCCGGAGGGGCTGCGGGGAACTTGGCACCTTTATGCATATTTTGTGGCACTGTATGAGGGTCCATGATTACTGGGTGAAGATTCATGAGGTTCTGCGAGATGTCCTTGGGGTGGAGATACTACCAGAGGCCCTCAGGTGCATATTAAACGTTTGGGAACCCACAGATCTGAATGTGTACCAGAAACAATGGGTGACGTTGGCATATATGGTTGCAGAACGAAACATAGCACAGTTGTGGGGAGCCAATCAGCCACCCCTGGTTGTGAAATGGGAGGAGGACCTGGATTGGTGCATGTTCAGGGAGAGGTCTGTCTATGTGGCCAGCGGTTGCCCTGAGAAGTGGGGAAAGGTATGGGAGGCCTGGAACCGACACCATAGAGATATTTGCATTCCCCTGAAACGTTCAACAGAAGCTGAGGCGCTGGAATCCCCATGATCCATAATACCTATTTTGTATTTATTATTCTGTGCGTATGGAAAGTTATATTGCCGAATGTAAAACTGCTGAAGTCACCAGGTGTTCTTCTATGATTAATATGTTAATAAAAAGAGTTAATTATTTCTTTTTTTTTTAATAGAAATGGATAATGAAATAAATATATTTCTAACATCCTAGTGACTAATATTTAGTCTTTCATCACAGTTTATAATATTGCACGGCCCCAGTCTCCAAGAATCTTATTCACAGACAGATACAAAGGGCAAGTGCTGTTTTCCTTTTTTGAAAATAATGAATATCACTTTGGGACCCATCTTATGGTTCCTGTGCATGAGAAAAAATTACAAGTGCTTAAGTGTGCAAATTCTGCTATCACTGAAACGCACATATGTCTTTGAGTATCAAGCTAAGCTTACATTCAAACTGTTTAAACCTTCGACCCCCATTATCTAGTTTTGTTAATATGTTCCTAAACATTTGTTTTAAAATCTCCAAAAATATTTAACTCATTCATTGATGGCATTTATCTACTACTCTACAGTACAGATACTTCACCAGGACTCCTCCCCCTTGAGCTGTGCTAATGAAACAATCTCAGTAAATTTACCGGAAGATAAACTTTTCCTTTTTCTTTTTTAAGTTTCCAATCAATCAAAGGAGGACTCTCAATAACTCTCCTCCAAATATGAATATCTGGATCTTTGTCTGAATTAAGGCCATGGGGGATCTTAGTGTTCAACATTTTAATGTATCTTGACTCAATCTGTCCTAATTTCAACTCTCAATTTCCCCCTCTTCTATTCCTAGGGACGGAGTCGATCACATAATTAGAGAGTTTATTAATAACTCCACCATGTACCTCATTGATATGCCTTGCAACGGGATACAACTTATCATTGTTCTTAACTGTCCACAAGTGTCGGAGGATCCTAACATGCACCATATGTATAATGCAAAAGATACACGACAAAATCACTTCTGCAGTTAAATGAGCGACAGATTGACCAAAGTTCACAAAGGAGTGGTGATTGGATTTCTGTCTTATTCATGCCGTTTTGGTGAAACCCGGATTTGCCTTCAACCATCCCTCCTTTTCAGTGACCTCGGGGTTGTTTACCACCAATTGCTGCCTCACTGACTTCGCCCTGCTGAAAGTAAGTAAGGGTTTTCGTGGAATTAAATTGCTCAACATCGGGTCACTTTTAACTAGATATATTGACTGAAAAAAACAAAGGTTACCGGAACATTGTAGTTAGGCTCAGATTTCACTTGTACAAAGCTACTGAACTTCAGCAGTTATAGTTACCTGAGCTAACTATAACATCACACAATGCACTGCTTATGACCTCACATATTACATCACTCATGACATGGTCAGTGGCATCACTCATGACATCACTGATGACATCTCAAATGATGTCACTGATGACATTACTGATGACATCCACAGAACACTCATACACCCACTCAGACCCCATAGCCACCCAGCGATTCCTGAGGCGGAAGCCGGGAATCTTTCTAAAGAATTCTGCCAGCACTCAGTGCTTGCTTTTTAAAACGTGTCCCTTGTTACTATTTTAATTGTGCTTTGTCTATCACTCCCTTACCCTCTCAGTCGATTAGGCACTGACCGGGGACCAGGGAAAGACGCAGAATTCTCCCAGAGCCGCCATCTTGGGGGAACCACTGTTTGCGGGCCAGTTGTTTTTCGCCCTGATACCATAAATACAGCGCTAGCATACACACCTATGTGATTCCTGAGGTGGAAGCCGTGAATCTTTCTAAAGCATTCTGGCAGCACTCAGCGCTTGATTTTTAAAACGTGCACCTTGTTACTATTTTAATTGTGCTTTGTCTATCACTCCCTTACCCTCTCAGCCTGATAGGTGTCTACCGGGAACCAGGGAAAGACGCAGAATCTTCCCAGAGCCGCCATCTTGGGGGAACCACTGTTTGGAGGCCAGTTGTTTTTCGCCCTGATACCATAAATGACAGCGCTAGCGCGCACGCGCCACGCCAAAAGCAAACCCGTCTGCACCCGATCGAGCCCAGAGGCAGGAAATGCTGCCCAAATTAGGACTGCTGCCCTGACCACAGCCTCTATTACTTATTCTTGAAAAACCCTACGTGAAATTGGAATGCGAGGTTTAATGAACCACTCTCTCAATATATGCTGCCTAACTAAGTTTTCCATGGTTCTTGAAGGTCCGGTAGTTTGTAGAACCTGTCTCTTTCAGAGCATTTCAGTCACCACATGCCCCCCTAGATAGAGTGGGCAAAACTGGGGGAGGCATTCGAATAGACTTTAAAAACCATCTAAAGGTGCAATGGATGACCAACTTAGGCAATGATAGCCTGGAATTGGGAATCTTTAAAATCACCATGTCCCCCACGGATGCCTGGTATGGAGCACTAATTTATCGACCTCCAGGCCCGGGAGCAAACGTTTCCAACTATTTGATTGAACCTATTGCCATGCAGGTCCTGGCCTCCAGTAAGTTTATCCTGTTGGGTGACTTCAATTTTCACGGGGAAGACCTCGCTAACCCAGAGGTAAATAAGCTCATCTCTAGCCTTAATGTAATTGGTCCCTCCCAAAGGGTTCCTGGCCCAACTCACCGGGCTGGTCACACACTGGACCTAATTTTTACTAACATGGAGTACCTTAGCAGTTATTCTCCATATCCCTTAACGTGGACCAACCATTTCATGGTCATGTTTACTTATCAACCACCGTCCGTACCAACTCAAACAGGATATTTGGAATGGAAGAAGAAGAAATTACGTAGGCCATGGCAAAAACGTACGCTGGAATCTTTTAAGGACGTTTTCCCCCCTCATACGAGGAAACATGTTTCCAACGAGCTTGCTAGAAAGCTTTAACTCCGAGTTAGTGGCAGCACTAGATTTAGGTATTCCTCAAAAAAACCAGTGCCTAGCCCAGCGGTGACAATCTGCCCCCTGGTATACAGACAAGCTGAAAATTGACAAATCCAATTGCAAGGCACTAGGGAGACGATGGAGAAGTAGTAAAAACCCATTGGACAGACAAACCTACAAACTAGCTCTATCTAGTTACCAATCAGAACATAAAAACAGCCAGACGAACCTATATATTGAATCAAAGCGACCAGTCTAATAACTCTTCCAAAGCTTTATTTAACGTAGTTAAAGACTTTGTTTCACCTCAAGCCTGTAAACAGTCACCAGTCGAGTCTCAGGAACTCTGTGATTCAATAGCTAGCTATTTTCATGAAAGAAATCTCACTGATCTATGCGAACTGTTCAAATACTGAATCTCAGAACTTAGCACTAATCATTGGACCAGATGAGTCGGCAATTCCAGCTGATAGCTTTCTTGACCAGTTTGAAATAACTACGCTTGATGAGATTACTAATTTACTATCGTCTGCTAAATCGGGTGTGCCAGGTGACCTGTGTCCACCAAAAACTATGGCCCTTCTCTCTTCTAGCTGTGCGCCGGAAATTCTTACATTTTTTAACTGTTCGGTTCAATCAGGCATGATCCGTTCCATTTGGAAGGAAGCCTATGTACGTCCCATCTTGAAAAAATCTACTGCCGACCCCCAGGCGCTCAGCAACTACAGACCTATATCTCTGCTACCTCTGTTGGGCAAGCAATTAGATACTATAATAAACAGGCAACTAAGTTCCTACCTTGAATCTATTAAGATCCTAGACCCCTCACAATCTGGATTTCACCTGGGTTTTAGCATGGAGACAGCCATTTTGCCAGTTACTGACTCCGTGAGGCACGTTATGGATGCGGGGGGATCAATGGTACTGATCTTCCTAGATCTCTCAGCGGAATTCAACACGATTTCCCGTCGACTGCTCGTGGAGAGACTACACAAATGTGACATCCGAGGACTAGCCCTAAAATGGCTTGTAAAGTTTCTGTTAGACAGATTGCAAACCATAATGTTAGGACCGTATTTGTCCCAGAAATTCTGCCTAGATATGGGTGTGCCTCGGGGCTCTTGGCTGAGCCCCACACTTTTTAATGTTTATATGGCCCCTCTGTCCAAAATTGTGGAACCATTTGGGTTCAAAGTAATCTCTTACGCGGATGGTACTCAGCTGATGTTCCCAATTGGTTCGAATCTCGAAGGCTGAGAAAACACCATTTTCTGCAGGTGTGCTTGCCATCTCAAATTGGATGATGAAAAATTGCCTCCAGCTTTACCCCGTGAAAACCAAGCTTATGCTCTTGGGTAAAGCTTCCACCATTTGGACAGCTGATTGGTGGCCTGATCAGTTGGGAGCAGCTCCCAATCCAACTCAGTCCGTAAAAAATCTTGGACTAAAATTAGACCACACCCTCACTATGAAGGATCACATTACAACCACCATCAGTTCCTGTTACTATGGCGTATGCCATCTATGCAAAATACTCCCCTACTTGCCAATGAAACATCAAAGAAACGTGGTCCAGGAGATGGTGATGACTCGACTGGATTACCGGAATGCACTATTGGCTGAAGTAGGCGAGACACTGCTTTCCAAGTTACAAGTGATCCAAAACACTGCGGCAAGGATGATACTAAACTGCACCCCAGGTTCCTCTTGATCTCCTTTATTGAAAGAAATTCACTGGCTACCAGTGAAAAAACAGTCCTTTTTCAAGATATGCTGCCTTACCTTCAATCCCCTGAATGGTAAGGGTCCTATCTACTTACAAAAGAAACTCACAAAACAGATCTCGGGTTGTAATCTCAGATCCAACTCATTAGCTCTCCTAAAGGTCCCCCGAATACGTCTTAGCCGTACCAGGGGTAGAGCCTTCTCGTACATTGCTCCTAGGTATTGGAATCAGCTCCCAATGGCCCTGCGTAAATGCACTTCTTGCCTTGTTTTCAGGAAACAGTTAAAAACTTTTCTGTTTTAAACCATATCCACTAATGATTCCGACTTCTTCTTCTTCTTTCACTGGGTAAGTGTTGAGATGCCCCTGGGTGAGTCGTGCGCTATAGAAGTGTACTTAACATAACATAACATAACATACAACCTCTCATATACCCACTCCCACTCAACCCCTCACATACACATTCACAGACTCATACCAGTACTCACACAATGACTCACCTACCAATACAGCCACTCACACATCCAGTCAAACAGACATACAGACAATTACACACCCACTCATACACCTTTAAAGCCACTCACACACCTACTCAATCACCCATACAGAAACTCCCACAGCCACTAATTCTCCCATACAGGTACTCACACATCCACTCATTCATCCATACAGACACTCACAATGCCACTCACTCACCTACACATACACTTAAATACCCAAATACACATCCATAAAACCACTCACACATCGACTTACAAACCCATACAACTACTCACACATGCATGCAAACACCCAGAGAATCACTAATACACCCACACAACCACTCAGGCACACTCATTCAACCACTCACACACACACTCACACCCCCACAACTCAAACACCCACACCCACTCACATAGCCATACACTCACAGCCAGTCACACTCCCATTCAACCACTCAAACATCAACTTACAAACCCATACAATGACTCACACACCCACTCACACCCCCACAACCATTCACACAGCACTCACACATCCATACAATCACTCACTACTTACACAACCAATCATACACTCACACAACCACTCAAACAGCTACTAAGAAACCCACTCACCCATACACCACTCATACAGGCACTCAGACTCCCATGCACTCACACACTGATACAGACAGTCACACGGCTACTCAGGTCACATATGTTAGCAATAGTGTCACTCATTACTAGTACACCTACTACACTAATCTAACTTTAATAGTAGGTTGGTATATATGTTTAAAACTCTCAGAAAACACTTACACTCACTTGATGATGTCAACAGTGTTGTCATCAATGATGTAATTTGAGATGTCATTAGGGATGTCATTAGTGATGTCATTGACCATGCCATGAGTGATATAATATGTGAGGTCATAAACAGTGCATTGTGGTATTACAGGGGTGTACATTATAGTTAGCTCAGGTAACTATAATTGCTTAATTTTGCTGGTTTTGTACGAGTGAAATCTGAGCCTAACTCAAACATCACTGTAACCTTTGTTTTTTCAGTGAATTTCTAAGGGTTTTTTAACGTTGGTCTGTGTGCATACCCCTGCTTCCTCTTTTTTGCCCACCATATTTTATGGACCTGCCACCCTCCTATCTTCTCTGTGTGTGTTCCAGTTGAGCTGCCACTGCACCTCCCACCTGCCTAGCATGGTCAGATGGCTGCTGCCTGTCCCTGCTCCCTCGACCCTGCCTGTACAAATTCCGTGCCCCCATCACCCCCTCTCCTGTCTTCCAAGGTCCATTTTGCTGCCAGTCCCTTCTGCCTCCAATGCACTGTTGTGCTGCAACTGCTCTTCCTGCCTGGCCTGCATGGTCTGTTGCAATCCCCTACCCCTCCCTTCTGTCCTCCATGGTCCTTTGTGCATGCCCCTGCCCTCTAACACCCTGCCCACCATGGCCTTTGTGCTGCCATTAACCCTCCTGCTTGCCATGCATGGACTTCTGTACTGCCATAGCCCCTCCCACCTGCCATTTATGGTCAGCTTGCTACCCCTGACTCCCGCCTACCTTCCCTCTGTTGTCTGTGTGTATCCCATTATAGTCCCAATATTGACCTCCATGATGTGTTGTGTTGTGCTTCCAGTGCCTATCCCACCTGCCCTACGTAGTTGGCTTGCTGGTCCTGCCCCAACTCCTTGCCCTCGGCTCTCCATTTTCCATGTGGAGACCCCTATCCTTTCCCCCTGCTTTGTTTAATCCGTTATAATTCCCCTGCCCTCTTCTTCCTACCCTTCATGGTCCATTATGTTACAAATCTTCAAAGAAGAAGTTATAACACAGGTATATGTATTCAGAGAATAGATTTATGTTGACCAAAAGTTGTAGAGGGTACGAAAGGATAAACATATTCCATAAAAAACACAATGCAACCAGAAGTTACAGTCATTTGATGTTACACATACTTCATTGTTACAGTTGTGAACACCTTTTTGAAGATAATAATAAGTCAATGTGACCAGACTAAACAGAGATAATTGCCTTCAATACAGTATTGCAAAAAATAGGTGTGGTTGTTGACGTTTCGGTCTAAAGTTGTATATATACGCAAGACCATCTTAAGGACATTTGATATACAGATGAATGACCCCTGTATATACACAGAAAGAACTAGCAATTACCGTGTAATCTTCAACATGTTTTAATTAACAATTAAGAATAACACCCATGTAAAAGTAGAAAAAATAAATTACATCTGTCCATATTAGGAGATATCTGAGTGAATGAAAGGATGGAAAGGCTCATCCCATCTCATAAAAAAAATATGTCACCTAGATATGTGGAAAAGGGGAATATAAATGAAAAGGAAGATTGTTCGCACTTACTTCAGAAATGTTGGGAGTAACAATTAGTACTATAATCCACAAAAATGTGTGGTGGCTGGAAAGCCTTCCACTTTTCCAGCAATCAATGCTGAAGAGAACGAGATAAAGATCTATATTTAGAGGGGATATGGTCTGCAATAAATCAAGGAAAAGCCCTTGTTTAAATAGAGACACCCTTAAATAATAATTTATAAATGAAGATATCGGCTGAGGTTCGGACTATCTATATTTAATCCATCTCAAATACACATATTTGGCGAGATGAAAACAGCCCCAAACTTACTAAACAAACACAAAAAAAAAACGCTGAGATTTGGACTATTTGTATTTAATCCATCTCAAATCTACATGTTTACGAGATGAAAACTGTTGGAAAGGCGACCCCAGGGGAGACAGAAGGTGTCTGACTGTCCGCCCCGAGACCCACCTCCCTGTATGGAATAGGCCGAGCACCGTAGGGAGGCCTCCTTGGCGAGGCTCCTCTCCTACAATCGTAACAGCAGAGTAATTACACTACTTACAGATAGACACTACACAGGAAGGAGGTTCACAAGAATCTTTATATAAGTACTCAAAGCAAGTTCTTGGCAGGATAGCGGCAAGGATAGAGGGATCCGTAATGTCTTGAGTTCGGGGGAAAAAGGGGGTAGCGGGACAGTCTTGGCACCCACTGGTGCGTGGATAGTTCACGGGTTCAGGCCGCGACAGCGTCAGCAGGGCCTCGGAGATAGTTCAGCTTGGACAGGCCGCGACAGCGTCAGCAGGGCCTCGAAGATAGTTCAGCTTGGTCAGGCAGCGACAGCGTCAGCAGGGCCTCGAAGGTGGTTCAGCT
The DNA here is from genome assembly GCF_964261635.1 of Lissotriton helveticus. Classification (NCBI taxonomy): domain Eukaryota; kingdom Metazoa; phylum Chordata; class Amphibia; order Caudata; family Salamandridae; genus Lissotriton; species Lissotriton helveticus. Next base: position 1,350,143,810 of record NC_136059.1, on the reverse strand, counting down.
TGGTCAGGCCGCGACAGCGTCAGCAGGGCCTCAAAGGTGGTTCAGCTTGGTCAGGCCGCGACAGCGTCAGCAGGGCCTCAAAGGTGGTTCAGCTTGGACAGGCCGCGACAGCGTCAGCAGGGCCTCAAAGGTAGGTCAGCTTGGTCAGGCCGCGACAGCGTCAGCAGGGCCTCAAAGGTGGTTCAGCTTGGACAGGCCGCGACAGCGTCAGCAGGGCCTCAAAGGTAGTTCAGCTTGGACAGGTCGCGACAGCGTCAGCAGGGCCTCGAAGATAGTTCCAGGTGCAAGAGTTCAGATCAGGATCAGCCGCGACGAGGTCAGCAGGGCTTCGACTCCAGATACAACTGCCGTCCTGATCCAGGGCGGGCCCAGATATAGGACTGGAGTCCTTTGATGTCCGGACCCTCGCGCCTGGGGGTCAGAGGGGCCGGGATGAAGGTGTCCAGACACCCAGCAGGGGGGTGGAGCCAGCGCCCAGGGAGGCTGGAGGGCGATCGATACCAGGCATCCGGGGACGGCTGGAGGGCCATCGAAACTTCCCGCCCCTCGGATCTGTCAAGTGGCCACTCGACCACCTGGGAGGATCTTGGTGCCCCGATGTCGGGGCTTCGCTGGGGCCGGGGCCAGGGTGGCGGCGGCCACGTGCTCGGGACGTGATGGCCCCAAGATGGAGTCGGGCCAGAGATGGGGCCAGGCATGGTTGCTGGACCGGCGGCGTTGGCGAGCAGGGCCCGCCGGGGGCCAGGAAGAGGGAGAGCCGTAGGTTGCCAGGGGGCGGCCCTCCTTGCGGGTTCGGGAATGTTCGTGTCAGGGGGGTCGACAGCAGATCGACGGCGGCCCGATGTCGTCCGGGGCCCGCCATGTGGGAGGGGTAGGCCCACGCCACGAGGCCATGTCCAACACACGTCCCCTCCAGCTGAAGGCGGGGAGAGTCACCCATCGTCCTGGGGACTCTCTTCGTCGAGGCGGAAGAATTGGGACAGGCCGTCAGCGTTGGCGTGGTCGTTGCCAGGGCGATGCTCCACAGTGAAGTCCATCCCTTGGAGGGAGATGGACCATCGCAGCAGCTTCGGGTTTTCGCCATGCATGTGCATCAGCCTCCGTAGGGGCCGGTGGTCTGTCTGCACCCGGAAGTGGGTGCCGAAGAGGTATGGCCTGAGTTTCTTAAGGGCCCACACGACGGCGAAGGCCTCTCTCTCGATGGTGCTCCATCGTTGTTCTCTGGCCAGCAGCCGCCGGCTGATGAAGGCGACTGGATGGTCAATTCCCTCGGGGTCCATCTGAGATAGGACCGCCCCGATGCCGTGTTCCGAGGCGTCGGTCTGGACCACAAACTCTCGGCTGTAGTCGGGGGCCTGGAGCACAGGGGCGGTACACATGGCTGCTTTCAAGGTCTTGAAGGCCACCTGACACGCGGGTGTCCACTGCACTTTCTGTGGCCGGTTCTTCGAGGTCAGTTCCGTGAGGGGCCCCACAATGCTCCCATAGTTCTTGATAAAACGCCGATAGTACCCCGTGAGCCCCAGGAAGGCTCGGACGGCGGTCTGGTTGGCCGGGGGTTCCCAGGCTAGGATGGCGTCGATCTTGGGTTGGAGAGGAGCCACTTGTCCGCTCCCCACTTGGTGTCCCAGATAGGTCACGGATCCTTGGCCTATCTGGCATTTGCTGCCCTTCACAGTTAGCCCGGCCCGGCGGAGGGCGGTCAGGACTTCCCAAAGGTGTTTCAGGTGCTCAGCCCAGTGGAGGCTGTAGACCGCAATGTCGTCTAGGTAGGCGGCACTGAACTCTTCTAGCCCCGCCAGTACTTTGTTTACTAGTCTCTGGAAGGTGGCCGGGGCGTTTTTCATGCCGAAGGGCATCACCTTGAACTGGAAGTGGCCGTCGGGTGTGGAGAAGGCTGAGCGCTCCTGGGCGCTAGGGGTGAGGCCGATCTGCCAATACCCGGCGGTGAGGTCGAAGGTACTGAGGTACTTGGCGGCCCCCAGGCGGTCGATCAGTTCATCGGCCCGGGGGATGGGATGTGCATCGGTTCTCGTAACAGCATTCAGCCCCCGGTAGTCGACGCAAAACCGGAGTTCTGGCGGGGTGCCAGGGGCGGCGGCCTTGGGGACCAGGACCACTGGGCTGGCCCAGGGACTGTCGGAGGGTTCGACTACCCCCAGGGCCAGCATCTTGGTGACTTCCTTCTGGATGCAGGCCCGAACTCGGTCGGGGACCCGGTAGGCCCGGTGTCGTACTGGCTGACTGTCCCCGGTGTCGACATCGTGGACACACCATTGGGTAACCCCGGGGGTGAGGGAGAACAGATCTGTGAATTGTCCCAACAGTTCCTGACAGTCTCGACGCTGCGCGGGGGTCAGGTCGGGGGAGAGAGAGATCCCTTCGACGGAGCCGTCCTTCTCAGTGCACTTTAGGAGGTCGGGCAAGGGCTCGGAGTCGTCTTCGGTCCCATCGTCGGTAGCGAGTAGCAGGCTCAGTTCTGTGCGGGCAAAATGAGGTTTGAGCCGGTTGGCGTGCAGAACCTGGAGGGGGTTCCGGGGAGACTCCATATCCACGAGGTAAGTGACGGGGCTCTTGCGCTCGATCACCTTGAAGGGCCCCGACCATTTGTCCTGGAGGGCACAGGGTTCGACCGGGGACATGACCCAGACCCGCTGGCCCGGCTCGAACTCGATGGAGGAGGAGTGCTGGTCGTACCAGCGTTTCATGTCCTCCTGACTGGCCTCCAGGTTGGCCTCTGCAAGGGCCCGGAACTTCCGAGTCTGGTTTCGAAGGGTCAGGAGGTATCGGTAGACATCCGGGGGTGCGCCTTGGACGGTAGTTTCCCAGCCCTCTTTGACCAGGCTGAGCGGACCTCGGACAGGGTGTCCGTACAAGAGTTCAAAGGGGCTGAACCCCAGGGATTTCTGTGGTACCTCCCGATAGGCAAACAGGAGGCAGGGCAGCAGGACGTCCCATCTGCGTCGTAGTGGCTCCTCTAGGCCCTGTATCATCCCCTCGAGTGTCCGGTTGAACCGCTCCACAAGTCCATTCCCTTGGGGATGATACGGGGTGGTGAACTTGTATGTGACCCCGCACTGTTGCCACAGGGACCGCATATATTTAGATATAAAGTTCGTGCCTCGATCGCTCACGACCTCCCGGGGGAATCCTACTCGGGAGAAGATCCCCATCAAGGCTCGCCCCACCACGGGAGCGGTGATGGTTCTGGGGGGGATGGCCTCAGGATAGCGGGTGGCGTGGTCCACTAGGACAAGTATGAAGCGATGCCCTTGCGAGGTTCGAGGGTCCAGGGGCCCCACAATGTCTATTCCCACTCGCTCGAAGGGGGTGGGCACTGCTGGAAAAGGTTGGAGCGGGGCCTTCACCTTCCCCCCGCTCTTTCCGCTGGCTTGGCATGTCGGGCAGGTGCGGCAGTGGTTATGTACATCAGTGCGCATTTTGGGCCAGTAGAAATGGGTCACCAGGCGGCTGTAAGTTTTGTCCTGCCCCAGGTGCCCTGCGAGGGGCACATCGTGCGCCAGGTTCAAAAGGAAGTCTCTGAATCGGAGGGGAACCACTAGCACTCGGCTGGCCCCCGGCTCGGCAATTTTCTGTTCACTATATAGGAGGTCGTGGTCCCAGTAGACCCAGTGGGACCCTGAGGTGTCCCCGGTAGCTTGGGCAGCGGCTTGTTGGCGGGTCCCCTCGAGGGAAGGGCAGGTCTTCTGCTCCTGCCGAAACTGTTCTCGGGTGGGACCACCCTCTTGGCGCCATTGGGCGAGTTCGGGGATGTTGCTGAGCTCGTGGTGGTTTCCGGGCTCCGAGGGCCTGGTCTCGGAGTCGCATTCTTCATGGATGGCCGAGGGTGGTGGCTCGGGCCACTCCGGCTCTTCGGTCGGGGCGGCCTCGGTCGCTGCCGGGGCTCGGGCCGCCATAGATCGGGTCGTCGCACAGACCCACTCTGGTAGTCCCATCATTCCTAGGTGCTCTCTCCGCTCGACTTGGGCCCAGGGAGAGCTCTCGAGGTCGTTCCCAAGGAGGCAGTCCACGGGGGCGTCGTCCCGGACGGTCACCTTGAGGGTGCCTGACACTCCCCCCCATTCGAAGGGAATTCGGGCCATCTGGCATAGAGTTTCGGAGTTGTCGGCGGCCCTCACGGGGCAGCGTACGTTCGGGATGATCTGTTCGGGGGTCACCAAGTGGCAGCGGACGGCGGTCACACTGGCTCCCGTGTCTCGGAGGGCTTCGGTCCGTCGTCCATTGATGTGGACCCACTGACGGTATTTTCGAGTGTTGCTCGGTAGCGGGGCCTGGGGGACCATGTCTCTATTGCCCAGGAAGGCTAGGGCCATGGCGGCCGGTTCATACTCGATTTGTTCTTCCTCGTAGACCTCTACGTCTTCTTCTCCCTCTCCTCCCAGAGCTGCAGCAGCGAACTGGCGGGTCGGAGGCCCAGTGGTGCCGGGACGCTGGTTCATGGGGCAGAGGGGGTCACTGGCATAGTGACCGGTCCGCTGGCATCTGTGGCAAGTAATGTTCGGGTGGGGCCCCGGCCGTGCTGGGGGGTCCCTCCTCAGGGACGGCGAAGTGTTACTCGGGGGGGACCCGGGAGGGGGCCCCCGGCCCGAGGCTGGCGGGAAACTTCGGCTCTGGTTCTGTCCTCCTCCGCCTCCCCGCTGGCGGGGGTGCCCCCGGCCGCCCTGACCGGTCTCTCCTATCGGTGTTCGGGGGACCCGGGTGCTCACCCATCGATCTGCCTCGACGGCGAGTTTCCGGGGCTCGGTTAGCTTGCTGTCGAGTAGATGCTGTCGGAGCTCGACAAAACAGTTGTTGGAGAGGTGCTCCCAAACGATGAGGTTGAACAGCTGCTCGTAGGTGGACACTTTGCTGCCCTTTATCCATCCTTCCAGGGCCCTGCTATAAAAGTTCACGTACTCGACCCACGTGGTACCGGGGATTTTCTTGCAGTCTCTGAATCTCTGCCGGTACATCTCGGGGGTGAGGCCATACCGGACAAGCAGGGCGTCCTTCATGTGGTCATAGGAGGACATTACGTCGTCGGCCAGCTCCAGCAGGGTGTCTCTTCCTTCGCTGACGAATCTCCCCCATAAGCCGGCACCCCAGTCTGATCGCGGGATGCGGTGCGCGGTCATGGCAACTTCGTACGCCTTGAACCATTGCTGGATATCGTCATTATTGTAGTACTCCTTTACGATATCCTTCGGGATGTGGACCTTTGGGTCGGCAGGCGGTGAGGGGTTCCGGGCTACCGTGGCGCCAGTTCCTTCGAGGTTGGCTTTGATTTCGAGTTCTTTGAGGCCACGCTCGTGTTCGTATGCAAGTTTTTTTTCTTCCAATTCTCTTTGCCGCCGCCTCTCTTCCAGATCTCCCTCCAATCGCCGTTGTTCAAGGGCCATTTTTTTTTCTGCTAATTGGAGTTCTCCGTCCAGCCGGAGTCGGGCGAGCTCTAGTTCATGGAGCCGACTCCTCTCTCGCTCCCGGGCATCTTCGTGGGAGAGGCCCGGGTCCCTGTTGGCGGTTCTTTCCTCTATGGGGGCTATGACGGTACTCACGGGTACTTCTCGGACAATGTCATCGTTCGGTTGGGGTGGGGTCTCTCTGGTCTCCACCCAGGTTTGCAGCGCTTCTTTGAAATCGTCCTTTGTACTTAGTCCAGTGGTAGCGATACCCAAGTCTTTGCAAAATTGTTTAAGTTCTTTATGGGTATACTCCTCTAACAGGTCTTTCTGGAATTCTGCGGTCGTTCCGGCTTCCTTAGTAGTCATCGTGGCTGTGGGTCTCTGTCAGTAGTGACGTGTTACTCGCTGTACGATTTGCGTGGGCTCGGATCCCGTCGCTTGCCACCAATGTTGGAAAGGCGACCCCAGGGGAGACAGAAGGTGTCTGACTGTCCGCCCCGAGACCCACCTCCCTGTATGGAATAGGCCGAGCACCGTAGGGAGGCCTCCTTGGCGAGGCTCCTCTCCTACAATCGTAACAGCAGGGTAATTACACTACTTACAGATAGACACTACACAGGAAGGAGGTTCACAAGAATCTTTATATAAGTACTCAAAGCAAGTTCTTGGCAGGATAGCGGCAAGGATCGAGGGATCCGTAATGTCTTGAGTTCGGGGGAAAAAGGGGGTAGCGGGACAGTCTTGGCACCCACTGGTGCGTGGATAGTTCACGGGTTCAGGCCGCGACAGCGTCAGCAGGGCCTCGGAGATAGTTCAGCTTGGACAGGCCGCGACAGCGTCAGCAGGGCCTCGAAGATAGTTCAGCTTGGTCAGGCCGCGACAGCGTCAGCAGGGCCTCGAAGGTGGTTCAGCTTGGTCAGGCCGCGACAGCGTCAGCAGGGCCTCAAAGGTGGTTCAGCTTGGTCAGGCCGCGACAGCGTCAGCAGGGCCTCAAAGGTGGTTCAGCTTGGACAGGCCGCGACAGCGTCAGCAGGGCCTCAAAGGTAGTTCAGCTTGGTCAGGCCGCGACAGCGTCAGCAGGGCCTCAAAGGTGGTTCAGCTTGGACAGGCCGCGACAGCGTCAGCAGGGCCTCAAAGGTAGTTCAGCTTGGACAGGCCGCGACAGCGTCAGCAGGGCCTCGAAGATAGTTCCAGGTGCAAGAGTTCGGATCAGGATCAGCCGCGACGAGGTCAGCAGGGCTTCGACTCCAGATACAACTGCCGTCCTGATCCAGGGCTGGCCCAGATATAGGACTGGAGTCCTTTGATGTCCGGACCCTCGCGCCTGGGGGTCAGAGGGGCCGGGATGAAGGTGTCCAGACACCCAGCAGGGGGGTGGAGCCAGCGCCCAGGGAGGCTGGAGGGCGATCGATACCAGGCATCCGGGGACGGCTGGAGGGCCATCGAAACTTCCCGCCCCTCGGATCTGTCAAGTGGCCACTCGACCACCTGGGAGGATCTTGGTGCCCCGATGTCGGGGCTTCGCTGGGGCCGGGGCCAGGGTGGCGGCGGCCACGTGCTCGGGACGTGATGGGCCCAAGATGGAGTCGGGCCAGAGATGGGGCCAGGCATGGTTGCTGGACCGGCGGCGTTGGCGAGCAGGGCCCGCCGGGGGCCAGGAAGAGGGAGAGCCGTAGGTTGCCAGGGGGCGGCCCTCCTTGCGGGTTCGGGAATGTTCGTGTCAGGGGGGTCGACAGCAGATCGACGGCGGCCCGATGTCGTCCGGGGCCCGCCATGTGGGAGGGGTAGGCCCACGCCACGAGGCCGTGTCCAACAAAAACAGCCTCAAATTTGCTAAACAAACACAAGGAAAAAGATCCATTTGTATTTGTAAAAAGTCTTTGTGCCACAAATTCATAACTTTAATCACTGTTTATGAAAAACACAGCAATGGTCTCGCAGCTTATGCCCCGGATATAGCGAACATCTATGTCTCAACCTTCTCAAATCAATATATCTATGATATATTGAATCCATTTTCAGCTAATATCATTAATTGGTTGATATACATTGATTATGTGTTTCTGATCTGGCCTGGTAATAAAGATCAATTGGCTGCCTTTCATATATGGCTAAATTCCAGAAATCCACATCTTAGAGTTACTATGGAGTCAGACTCTAATAGTGTGAATTTTCTGGCTAAAACGATTAAAGTGGACACCAATAATTGCCTTTATAGCACACTGTACACAAGGCCTACAGCTAGAAATACGCTTCTTGACTATAGTAGCCACTACCTTCAAGCACTAAAAGAGGGGTTGCCCTTCTGGCAGTTTCTGCGTCTCTGCAGAAACTGCACACATAAAGAAGACTATTTTCCAGAAGCAAGGAAATGGAAGGAGAAATTGAAAGCACATGGTTATCCAACCAAATTATTGAAAAGATCACTTAAACGTGCTTGGTACAATAACAGAGAGGCATTGCTGGAGATCAGAGAATGATCCAAACAACTACATTTAGTGTGCGTCTCTACCTTTGGAACTCACTCTAATAACTTGAAAAAAATAGTGAATAAACACTGGTCGCTCTTTAAAGGTTTACCTGAGCTGAAGAGCAAACCTATGTAATGCTTTAAAAGAGGATCAAATTTGAAGGATTGTTTAGAACATGCATATGAAAACATTAACATCAATACAGTTGACAACATGAGATAATTGATACCAGTGGTAGGACATTACAAATGCAACATGTGTACAGCATGTGGCACCGTACAACCAACTAAGACATGTAACATCAATGGTGTCACGATTCTACTCAAACATTTCTCTAATTGTAAACAAACGTAGTATACTGTATCAGATGCCCATGTGGGCTATACTACATAGGGAAAACGACACAGATCATTAAGAAACAAATCCTACAACACCAATCACGCATCCGGTGCCGAGTTGAGCATACCCCCTTAGTAGAACATTATCTTAAATCCGGCCATTCAGAGAAGGACATGCTTTAGTGGGTCATTGAAGTTGTCAAACCAACAAAGAGACAGACAAATGTAGATCAAGTGCTTAATTTAAAAGAAACAGATGATCTGTCACATTGATAACATCAATAAAGGTTTGAACTCTTCAATTGAATGGCATGCACAATCTTGTATCCTAACATTTTGACTGAATTCATTCACGATTCATAGGGAATGGTGTATGATTTGTTATATATGGATCTGAGTTGCCATCTTGATGTATATGTCATTTAGTATCCCTCACTCAGTTACATCACTTGTTTGTATGAATCTTATTAAGAACCTATATGATCGATTGAATTATCATGCTAATTATTGATAACTACTGATTGTACAATCAAATTAATGTGATAGCAGGACAAAACTGTTAGGATGCATTATGATTAGGGCACCCGGTTTTATGGTATTTATTTTTTCTACATTTCCGTCTGTATTTATCCATATTTATTTTTTGCCCATTTTTTCTGTATTTATCCATTTCTATTTTGTGTTTTCTGTATAAATGAAGCTTCCATGTGTATTTTTCCACATTTATTTGACTGATAAATGTATTCTCACCTTTGAATGCCCAAAAGGTTTCAGCAGTATACAGTGCAATAGAGTTATCTGAAAACACTTGCATTGTAGAATAGCATCAATAACTGTAAATCTGCACTTAATTAAGCTTAACTAGGAAATCTGTTGCCTTTTTTCATCTCCCCTAACTCTCAATCTGTACTCCTACTGACCTGGCACTCTTGATTGACAGCAGAAAAAAACATCCAAAGAAGACATATTTTCCATATTTTTCTGTATTTAAAAATAAATACAGACAGGAAAAAAATAGTTTTCTGTCTGTATTTATCTGTAAAAATCAGTAAAAACGGAAAACTGGGAGCCCTAATTATGATGTACACCACTTGTTCAATATTTATTGCCACGCTAAACAGTACAATAAGATTCCAAAGAGTCTGATATTCTGTACAATATTCTATTCCCTTTTCTACATGTCTAGGTGATATCATTTTTTATGAGATGGGATGAGTCTTTCTATCCTTTCATTCACTCAGATGTCTCCTAATATGGACACATTTAATTTTTTTTCTTCTTTTACAGAGGTGTTATTCTTAATTGTTAATTAAAAAATATTGAAGATTTCACAGTAATTGCTGATTCTTTCCGTGTCTATACAGGGACCATTCATCTGTATATCAAATGTCCTGAAGATGGTCTAGCGGATATAGACAACTTTAAACCAATTTGCCGAAAACCACACATATATTTTGCATCACTGTATTGAAGGCAATTTTCTCTGTTTAGTCTGGTCACATTGCCTTATTATTATCGTCAAAAAGGTGTTCACAATTGTAACGATGAAGTATATGTAACTTCAAATGACTGTAACTTCTAGTTGCATTGTGTTTTTTATGGAATATGTTTTATCCTTGTGTACCCTCTACAACCTTTGGTCAACATAAATCTATTCTCTGAATACATATACCTGTGTTATAATTTTTTCTTTGAAGATTTGTTCACATGTAAATAATTAGAATTGTATCTGAAGAAATTGAATTGCAAGCCACTTCATGGAGTTTGCCAACATTTAATGCATCAACTAATGTAAACATATAGTTTAGTAAATCCATTTTAAGAAGAAGACATATAAAAAAAAATAGCCCTTTTGGGCTTAAAAACATCAAAAGTCTCCTGGCTGTTGGCATGTATGGTTATATTGCCACTGCCTCTTCCATTTGCCCTTTAATGGTATTTTAATTGCCACAGCCTCTCCCGCCGTTACTGCATGGCTGATGTGTTGCCCCTGTCCCCTTTTCCCCTGCCCTGCATGGACTGTTGTGCTGCCACTGCCCTTTCCTCCTGCCAGTGTGGTCAAGTTATTGCCTCTGCACTTTCCTCTATAAGAGGGTCTTATTCCCATAGAGATTATGGTTAGTGCTCTAAACAACTGAATTAAGGACATATTTCCTGAGTTCTCAAATAGCGACAAAGCACTTTTAAATAGTTTGCTATCTTTATGTTTTTTTTAATCTAGTTTATCACATGATTATATGGTACACTCAAGGAGAGGTTGTGGAGTTACGACCAGAGCTGCAGACTTTGTAACTGGGGAACCAGGTTTGAGTTTCGGCTTCAGCTCGATATCCTGTGATTCTGGGCAAATCACTTAATCTCCCATGCCTAAAACCATAATGAATGTGTCCTTGTGTAATGTAACTGATGCTCATGTAAAGCAAAATTAAGGGGCTGATTATGGGTACGACGGTCTTGAGACCGCTGTACCGCTCTACCACCGGTGGTGGTCCACCCCCTCCCCCTCGGCAGTTCAACTGCCCGATTACGAGGAGGGTGGTCGGACTGCCACAAGACCTCTGCAACCGCCAAAATCTTGGATCCTGCGGCAGTGGCGGTGGAGAAAGCTGCGCTTTATGGGGGCATGCTGATCACGACCTGCCTTTCCACTGACCTTTGGACCCCGCCGTGAAAAGGGTGGCACAAAGGCATGGAAGGGGCCCAAACAGGGCCACAGTGTGATTTTGCCCATGGAGGACTGTGCATGGGGCACATGTTGTGCCCCTCACTGTTTGCACTGTCATACGTGCACTGTGTGCCATGCCTGACTTGGTGCATGGCACACAGTGCAGCTGACGTTCAATTGGCGCTGCACTGCGGTGGCATGTGATTCAGGCTCTTTCTATGAGCCCAAGCATGCTGCTGCCGCGGCACCACCGCTGCAACACCGCCAGCCCAGCGGTAAGTTTGTAATGTGGCAGTCAGTATGTCACCGGCTTGGCGCGTTCTCCAGACCGCTGCAATGACGGTCAGGCAGTCGGACCGCCAAATCCTTATCAGGCCAGAGTGCTTTGCACACTTCCGTCAATAGGCTATACTTGGGCCACATTTGGGTAATATTTGTGCTATATTTGGGCTCTTTTTCCCTGGTGGCCATGTTGGGAGAGCTATTTATTATAAAATCCCTAATGATCTAATTTACTGCAGTATCCTCAGTAGAAAATGCTTTCAGTTTTCCACTTCAATGGCGTTCTGCTGTGACAAACGTTTGGCAAAAATTCAGAATGTTAGCACTCTAGTTGATCATTAGGAAACTGTAGTAAAGCTGCTGATCAGCAGGGAGTTAACTGCCAGTCTGATGCTGGTATTGAAAGTTAATGTTTCAGTTTGCATGTCAGAATTTTTTAATGAAATAGAAGAGGAAGATATTTGAGAACTCACTTAAAATATGTCCTGATTTTTTTTTGTACAGCATTAACCATAACTTCTTAGACAAACTGAACCCCCTCATTTTGTTCCTTTAAAAATTAAAGGATAGATGTACAACTCATTTTACCAGTTGCAAACGGTCATTGGGCTGTTTGCGACCGGTAAAATGCATTTTTCTATGTACCAACCCTATTTTGTGAGTCGGTAATCTATTACCGAATTGCAAAATAGGGTTTGCGAGACGCTATTAGGAAGGGACATGTAAAGGGCATCAAAGCGAGTAACACTAGTATGTATGAATGTTTTGCAACAGGGAATGCGGTCGCAAAACATTTGCATATTACCACCAATTTAAATGGGTGGTAAGCCATCCGCAAATGAGAAGAGGTCCCCAAGTGCCACGTTCCTCTTTTTGACTGGGGGCGCCAACATTTTTTCAGAGCAGGCGGAGGTCCCATGGACCACTGCCCGCTCTAAAAAAAAAAAAAAAAGAAAATGTTTAATTTTCATTTCTGAAATGCATCCCGTTTTCCTAAATTGCTTTATTTTAAAATCAGTCACAGAATTGGTGGTCTGCTGAACCCAGCAGTCCACCATTCCTGTGAGTGTGGGAAAATCCCAATGGGTTGCAAACTGCGACCTGCCTCATGAATATTAATGAGACAGGTCCCTTGCGACCCATTTGGGTATCAAAAACACTGTCTGAGACACTGGTCGTACATGTGGCCCCCAATGTCTTAAGTTTTACTAGATTGATTAAATCAACTGCCTTCATGTGTGACATACTTTTGTCATAAGTAACACTGTTATTGTTCTAGTTGTTCTTTAGAACACTCTGGAGGCTGCAGTAGAACACACAGGAATCAACTGTTAGAAGTACATGATTTACTGAGAATGTCAGAATTCATTTTCATATGGTGAGAGAGATAGTGTGAATTTACAGAAAATATAATCTAATTTTAGCTTTCTGGAGCACTTTCCATAATCTTTATGGGAAGATCATGAGAATAACAGTTTTCTCTCAAACATGATTCATGACATCCCAGCCGAAGGCTTTTTCACTGGGTAAAATCACCTTAGAACACACCACAGTCTCTAAAATTAGTATGGTACCATCGACAGATAATTTATATTGTAACTAAGATCTGTTATGACCCTTCATACGTTCCCCTTCTGTGACCCTCAAAACCTGCCATTCATTAGTAGGCATTGCAATGGTGTGCTGTCATATATATTGGTCCCAAGATGGCTGCCAACACTTCCTGGTTGAAGTATTGAGAACCAATCAGATCCCACCATAAGATCTGTATTTAGGCTCCACCCAGATATACAAATACGTTTTTTCTTTAATGTCTCCAAAACTACTGAATGGATTTACACCAAATAACAAAAAGTGTGTTCTCCGGATTAAAATCTACCTTCCTGCCAAATTTGGTGTAATTCCGTCCACTGGTTCTCGCTGCAGGTTTATCTAAAAACCCAATGGGAATTAACATAGGAAACCCACTTGTTTGACCCCTCCCCTTTTTTCCCCGCCCTGCTTAATGGATCACCCTAAACCTTTTGATGTACAAGACCCACTGTGACCCGATTCTTGGAACATTTTGTGAAGATTTGTCAAAATGCACCAACGTTATAAGGCAAGTCAAAATATGCTTTTTCTATGGAAACATAGTCCATATTTATATATATATATATATAATATATTTAATTATAGCTATATAATTTAACTAAAATCAAAAAGAATTGACTTCCACCAGGTCTAAAAGTGATTACCCCTCTTTCCAGTCGTAATTAGCTGGTGGCCATTGCTCATGCTATCACTGGAACCAGACACAGAAACAAAACAAATCCCTCCATTCACTTCATTTCATTACTTGCTGCTCCCACATGGTAGTAAAACTCCTCTTTGCAGCGGTGCCATTAGGATAGATGTTTTGCACAGCTAATGAGACTGTCAAATTGAAATTGGAGTTAAAAGGTTCATTTTCCTTCTTGATGCTCTAATATACAATATAAATGTGGCCAGCGGAGATAGGTGCTTGCTGTTTCCGTTTTGTGTTTTTGTGTTTAATGTTCCTTGCAGTCACCAAGTGATTGCATTAATACCGGTGTGGGTGTCAGGGGAGACAAAGGTCTATTTGCTGTAATGTCGTGGGCACGGTAACCTTATCCTTCTTTCCCAGGTGTCAGAACACTTCATTTGAGTTATTAGACTGTCCAAAGGTGGTAAAAGATGGAATGATGAGCAATTGTCCCTAAATGTTATCTGCTGTACAACTGTGCTTGTTGGTCTCATATAAAGACTGCTTATGATTCAAAGACTATCTGTGCTTTACGGCCATGACGTCAGTGATTGATAGCACATGAGAGCCTAAAATATCTTTATGAAAAAGATAAAACTAATGTACTTTTTAAGTCTATTTATGACATCTCTTCACAACTGTAGTAAAAGAAGGCTTAAAACACTAAAACACCACTTTATTAGAGATCTCTGTGGAAGGCTGCATTTGGCACACCCAATTGGAAGATTTAAAATGTTGCTATTAATCAGGGAATGGAGTATACACTGACACTTGACTTTCTTTCTTACACTTGACTTTTTTTGGGCTGTAAGTGGTGAGGTTATGGGAGGATTTATATTGACATTTCTGCCGACATGTCCTTACCGTCCTTAGAAATCTGGAGGGCTTATTTACAAACCTGTTGCGCCGCCGGTGCGTCACTTTTAATATGGGAGAAAGTGACGTACTAGTGGCGCAAGGGGCTTGCAAATAAGCCTTCTAGTCAGGTGGCTCACCCCATAATTTCAGGTTGAGCAACAACAATTGGCTCACGTCATCACACGAGGGTGTTAAGAACTGTTACAGCCCTTCATGGAAGGACAGTAGCACTTAATTACAGTTCAGTTGTTGCATCATGACGTATGCAAATATAGCTAAGAGACTGTTGACAGCTGACTGAGCAAAAGCCTAGCAGTGCCACGTTAAAGCAATTGCAGGCAGTTGACTTACGGCACTAACACAAATTCGAAAGAGGGTGGCCGATTGCAAAAAATGGCCTCCATAAGGCTGTGTTGTTTGGGGAACTATGCAAGGAGTTCTGAAAATCCGTGCCCTGTAGTTCAACAGAACACGAACTTACACTTCAACATGTAAAGTGATGATTAAGCAGATCTTTTTCGACTGACTTTTATTTCCCTGAAAATTGGCATTCATTCGTAAATATGGATTTTTTTTATATTTATTGCGCTGCTAGAATTCAGTGCAGGTGAGCTGGAATCTACTAGCTACTATACTATATAAATTACCTTGTGTTATATTGCTAAAAATACGTTTTCCCAAATTGCAATGTGCACACAGGTGTGCTTTACACAGCAAGCTCTCCCCATGTATTATTCATATCTGCAACGAGGACCAGTGGAAGCAGATGAGGTCAAGGACCAGCTTTCCAGTTCACTGGCAATGCGAAAAATCCTCCGATTTCCCAAAAAGGCGCTAATTCACAAGGAGATTCCATGGGAGAAATGGCCTCCACCCACTTGAAAATTCACTGGTGGAATGTTTCGATCAAAATGGCCTCTCCTCCAGAAATGGAACTGTTCCTTATCACCCAACTCTAAATCAGGCACTTCATCTCTCCTGCTCCCTGCAGAGATATATAGTGAAAAAGTGCCGACAGGCGTGCCATGCCGCCACTGCATGTGAGAACTGTTTTCACAGTTTTTTCCCTGATCCATCGTCTGGCATGGATGGAGGTGAGAGCTGCTTTGGAGGAAAAACCTTGTTGCCATAGCAGGAAGCTTTAGTTATGGTGGGCCAGTTGTGGCTGATTGAGTGGAGGTGGGGGGCAAGAACTCAGTACTCAACAGTCAACCAACAGACACAATAACTTAATGTCCAACCCAGTGCTCGACTTTTATGGTAAAAGAAGGCAGTTAACCCCTTCCATGCTGATGACGGCCCCCAGCCGTCATGGCACACAGTGCTCGTGTGCTGATGACGGCTGGGGGCCATCATGACCACGCCCGCGATCGGAATGTCCAGCACAGGAGCGGAATTCCGGCCGCGGGCAAGGGGTTAAATATCGCAGCAGTGCCGCATACTGCACAATCCGAAGGGCGCAACACAAAGAGCTGTACTAAGCTTTGTTCTAACAGTAAAGTGCGACTCCCCCCTGCACTTTCTTAGCAATTGCTCTACCTCCATTCATGGCTGAGACCCCACTATTACAAGATTTGGCTCAGGTGCAGATGGCTGAGTAGTTCTCACTGGCTGGTTGAGCAACTCAGTTCCATGTTTTTCTCATTCCTTTTGCAAATAGTGTCATGTAGGTGCATTAGTCTCACCTGCACACTTCAATCCATTGTCCCCGGGTGCAGGCTATACGCCATAATTTACCTGCTGGGTGTTCGTCCAGGCTGGGCGGCAGACCCGGGTTGCACTCTAACCCTCACTTCTTGAAACTTCTTTTAACTGGGGAATAGCAGCAGCGACCTCACACAGGACAGTGTTTGTGGTACAGTGTTACAAAGGTGTGCCTGTGGCACCACCCAACTAGCAGGAGCTGCGGCCTCTAGGTCAACTGCTCAGCAGTGCCAGTTGCATCCTCCAGGCTGAGTTCCATGCAGTGATGTCTTTGAGAGCACAGTTGGCCTCCGGGCAAATCAGAGCTCTCTACTTCATCAGTGACAAGGATTTCTTCTCCTCGATGGCTGCAGCAACACTAGTCTTTTGAGCCCATGTAGACGGAAGTGCTTCAAGGCATTTCATGCTCTGGTACACTCGATGCAGCTCACTCATGAACTACGACAAGAGACTGCGGGACCTATTTACATCACAGGTCACTCCGGGATCTATTGGGTTCTCATCTGTTTCAGGGGTACTCACTCTAGGACGGTGCTGGGCTTCTGCTCTTGTTAAATCTCCCCCTACAAAGCCCCATCATACTCCTACCCTCTCTAAGAAGTCAGGCAGGCAGGCTTCTAGTCTCTTTAGGCATACTCAGCTCCTTCAACAGAAAGTGTTGACTCCAGATGATGTCCCCTCATCACTGGGAGACTGACTGTCAGGCAGATTCCAGTGTTGGGTGCCCAACATCTTTTTGGCAGCTCTGTGGGGATACCTTCTTGCTCAGTCAAAAAGAACGTGGGAGTGCATGAACGTGGGTTGGTGTGAATCCCACTAGTACACATATTTATTTACACAGGGGATATGGATCAACTGCCTGAGGCTTTAGAATTGACTTGAGTTGATTCTTTCTTGTATGTCATGTTCAGCCTGCTCCCCAGGCACAGCCTTTGTGCAAAGTGATCGCTCTCACAGCAGGGCTGGTCACATTTTAGGTTCAAAAACATGGTGCACTGTCAACAACCCTTAGTGTAGTACACTCAGAGCATGGACAGTAGTCCATTGCCTACTTTGAGGATACACTTGGTGCACTCCTCCAGGTCACATTGCAGATCCTGGACCTCACATTGTCAGGGACAAGCCCCAACTCTGCACACATGCTAGATTAGCATGCACTGGGGCCACACTAAAAGTCAGGCAGCACATTTCAATTGCAGTTCTGCACTTATTACAGGTGTACATGCCTATATACCATGCAAGAGGCATTCCTTTTAAAAAGGGTCTCAACCAATGGCTATAAATTACACTTATAGAAAGGGAAAGATAAGGAGGGAAAACTCAGAAGAGCCCCCCTGCAGGAAGAAGCCACATAGTACAGTAAATAACCATGATAAATACTGTGAATTAAGTAAATTAAAACATGCTATTAGTATAATGAAAGCAAGAAGAGGGGACGCTATTCTGGAGAGGAGGAGAAGTGGAAGACTTATGGGAGTAAGAAAAGGAGTAGGGTCAGAGATGCTTACCATCAATAACATGTAATTAGAGTATGAGTTTAATATGCTCGCTTTAGTCTTTGCTATTAGTTTAGTAGTTATACTATTAGGTAAACAGGAGACTCATTATTTCAGCTGGCAATGAAACAGAGCTTGACACATATGGGTGTGGAGAACATGCTGAATCTGTCCCTTTGACAATCTCCACTAATTTAGAATTTTTCTTGCAGAAGAATCATTATTGTCAATGTTATTCAAGCAAAGAAGATCCCCATAGTTACTTGTTCACTTACCACCAAAAAATGTAGTGGGCTAGAAAAGTTTGTCTTACAGCATTATAATGCAAAGAGAATGGGGTGAGTTTGTAATTCTTGGTCCATACTCTACTCTCAGGTCCAGTTTACTACAAATAAATGTTAAGTAGACAAAAACATTCAATAGAAAGCATTCCCTTGGGACCTCTTTATGAGATTCTTGGAATTCTGAAGGAGATATACTATACTGTTCCTGAAATTACAGATTCTGTCTGGTATTTCCTCTTTCCACACAGAAGTCCAGGCATCATGAGTTGTTGGGTACAGAATGGAAATGACATGCTGACCTGGTATTACAAAGCCAATTTGCACTTGAAGATCCCTATTGGTGGGCCAATAACAGTCCACCTTCTGCTCACATTTGCCGTCTGCTCCTAAGGAGTTGGTAAACTGGATAGGTCACTGCGGATAATGGAGGTGCGGTGTGAGAACTGTGTCAGGGGGCTGAGCAGGAATTCTACTGGCCGGGGGTACTCATGCTTATCCCAAAGTGATTGAGGGAGTTGGTGGTGGCTGGCCTTGCCAGCATCTGCAGTTCCTGCTCCAGGTTCACAGGCGGTTTTACCAGGTCTGAAAAAGCACTCAGGGCTCTGGAACCTGGAATTACTCAGCACTGAAACACATTGCATCCTAGAGTTCCATAGAGTAGTATCCTCCCTAATGATCACAATCTGCTAGATCAGAAATGGAAACCTTATACCAGATCAACCACTTCCTGTAAACGGGTGCTCATCATTCTGGAAACACAAATCGAAAAGACTTGCAGACCTCGACGTCCATGCTCTGTCTCACGATTCTGGGTTGGCACATGATAGATACTCTGATTAAAGAACAGCTCTACTTTGTGAGCCGGATGATGTAATTTCTCCACAAGCATCTTTTAGACACAGTGTGTATCACTTCAAGTTGAATGCAACATGCATGATCAAACACTAGTGTACAAACCCACCCCCACCCAAATGGGTGTTCGTGCCAATACCATTTTTCTAGCACCATAACCACTTTAGAAGGTTTCACTATCTGTTCTCAAAGTGCCCTGTCTTCTAAAATGAGAACCTCTGCACACAAACATTTAATAATTAATACACTGTGTGACTGCATAGCTTTTACCAAACATCAGATCTGCTGTACCACCTCTTTGACTTGTGTTGCTCCAAAAACACAGTCACACCCAGGTCAGAGTCCTGCATCCCTCCTTAATTGTGCAAATGCGCATCACTGAATTTTCATCCAGAATTCATCTTCTTTCTGTTTAATCCCTAGGCTTAACTTGCCACTTCTCCAAAAAATATGTTGCTTTGCTTAGCTCTGGCTTATCACTGAACACCTCTCACACCTCCGTGAGAAGGTGACTTCAACCTTTGACTGCTGGCCTGTTTCTAGCTCCGGCTTTGATGTCTTATCTGCATTTCTCTGAATGGCTGCCTCTGGTGAATCGTATGGAGACAGCTTGGGTGCTGCAATTGATCACTTTGAGGGTGTATGGCGTGCAAGACAATAGTGGAATATCCAAGGCACATTCAAGAGAGTTAAATGGCAGTACTCGCAAGTCACAGGCACTGAGAATGTCTCAGGCCCTTAAACATGGCTTCCTGGTTGGGGATGGAATATTGTACAGACTCATATCCTCACACCCACCAATATACAAAATAACAGAGCAAATGCAAATGTATTTAAGAGAATCTTAGGATTTATAATGAACAATAATATCCCACAATACTGAGAACTACCCCTGCTTTTAAGAGGAAAATCAAAAGTACATTTTTCCTAAGGAATTAGATGTGATCACTGTCAAATTTACAAAAAGAGACCAAACCCATATTAAATATTTGCCACAAAACCCATTACTACCACCAGCAATACAGTTCTTTGGCAAATTGGAAATTTTAGAAACATGAGAATCTGCTTATAGTTCTCAGTTTACAATTTTAGAAAAGCTGAATAAAACATTTTCTTCCTATTACTCAATTTGCTAATTCCACATTAAACAAATAAACTATGTTTCCAAGGCCTGTACAACTGCTCTGAATGATGGGTTGATCCAAAATGGTGTGAAGCAGGTTTAAATGTTTTGACCATAACAGTGTGTACAAGGAGTCTCCAGTCCTCAAGGCATGCTTCAGCAAAACATATGTTGGTCTGCTTTGTGCTTGTGCTTAGCAGGTACGACCCAAAATAAGGTGAGGGCAGGAATGGCAGAAATGGCGGGTGGCCACTCACAATTAATCAATCAATCAATCAGGACACTTGTAAAGCGCACTACATACCCGTGAGGGTCTCAAGGCGCTGGGGGGTGGGGTGGTGCTACTATTGATCGAAGAGCCAGGTCTTGAGGAGTCTTCGGAAGGTCAGTAGGTCTTGGATCTGCCGTAGGTTGGTGGGTAGGGTGTTCCAGGTCTTGGCGGCGAGGTGGGAGAAGGATCTGCTGCCGGCGGTCGTGCTTTGGATGTGGGGGACTGTGGCAAAGGCAAATCTGGCGGAGCGGAGCTGGCGGGTGGGGGTGTAGAAGCTGAGTCGTCTGTTGAGGTATGCTGGGCCGGTGTTGTGGAGAGCTTTGAGTGCATGGATGAGGAGCTTGAAGGTTATTCTCTTGTTGATGGGGAGCCAGTGCAGGTCTCCCAGGTGGGGTGTGATGTGGCTGCGGCGGGGGATGTCAAGGATCAGACGTGCCGAGGCGTTCTGGATGCGTTGCAGTCATCTCAGGAGCTTGGCCGACGTTCCTGCATAGAGGGCGTTTATGTAATCTAGCCTGCTGCTGACGAGGGCCTGGGTGACTGTTCTAGTTTCGGTGAGGATCTACTTGAAGATCCTGCGGGGCATTCGGAGGGTGTTGAAGCAGGATGAGGAGACAACGTTGACCTGCTTGGTCATGGAGAGGGTGGAGTTGAGGAGGACCCCTAGGTTGCGTGCGTGGTCAGTGGGAGTCGGGGCTGTTCCTAGTGTTGTCAGCCACCAGGAGTCGTCCCAAGCTGAGGGGGTAGAGCCTAGGATGAGGACCTCCTTCTTGTCTGAGTTCAGATTCAGTTGGCTGTTCCTCATCCATTCAGCGACTGCCTTCATTCCTTCGTGGAGGTTAGTTTTGGCGGTGTGAGGACCTTTTGTGAGGGAGAGGATAAGCTGGGTGTCGTCGGCGAGGAGATGATGTTGAGGTCGTGCTGTCAGACGGCGTGGGCGAGGGGTGCCATGTAGATGTTGAACAGCGTTGGGCTGAGGGATGAGCCCTGGGGAACGCTGCAGATGATCTCGGTGGCTTCGGAGCAGAAGAGGGGGAGGCGGACGCTCTGTGTTGTGCTGGAGAGGAAGTAGGTGGTCCAGTCCAAAGCCTTCTCTTGGATCCCGGCGTCGTGTAGGCGTGTTCGTAGTGTGCTGTGGTAGACCGTGTCGAAGGTGGCTGACAGGTCCAGGAGGATGAGGGCCGCTGTTTCTCCGTTGTCTAGCAGGGTCCTGATGTCGTCGGTGGCGGCTATGAGGGCGGTTTCTGTGCTATGGTTGCTGCGCAACCAGGACTGGGATGGGTCCAGGATGCTGGTCTCCTCGAGGTAGCGGGTTGTTTGTTGACAGTTTTCTCGATGACCTTTGCCGGGAACAGAAGAAGGGAGATAGGCCGGACGTTCTTCAGGTCTTTGGGGTCCGCCTTGGACTTCTTGAGTAAGGCGCTGATCTTGGCGTGTTTCCAGCTTTCCGGGAAGGTTGCTGTATCAAAGGTGATGTTGATTACTTTCCGGAGATGGGGTGCGATGGCTGTGCTGGCTTTGTTGAAGATGTGGTGTGGGCATGGGTCTAATGGTGATCCGGTGTGGATGGTGTTCATGATCTTGCTGGTGTCCTCTTCGTTGATGCAGGTCCAGGAGAGCAGGCGGTTGGTGCGGGTGGTGGTCGTGGTGGCGGATGTCTCAGTGGTAGTCGGGGCGGTCGTAACATTGAAGCAGTTGTGGATGTCGGCGATTTTGCGGTGGAAGAAGGTGGCCAGCGAGTCTCACACGTCTTGCGAAGGTGGGATGTCGTTGGTGTTGGAGTTGGGGTTGGAGAGTTCCTTCACGATGTTGAAGAGCTCCTTGCTGTTGTGTGCATTGTTGTCTAGGCGGTCTTTGAAGGAGGCCTACTTGGCGGCTCTGATGAGGTGATGGTGTCTGCAGGTGGCTTTCTTGTGGGCTGCGTAGCTGTCTGGTGTTCCTTCGGTCTGCTGGATTCAAGATTCACTTTTTGTGAGTTGGATACATTTCCTATTTTGTGCCTTTCCAGTGAAGAAATAGCACTACATCCAGTGTTAAGCAATTGAAAACACTTGTGAATACCATTAACTGGTGGCCATCCTCATCAATGGGGCACTGTCTGCCTGAAGTATAGGTTTATTCCCATATCACGTCCTGAGGAAGACCCGTAGCTGAGGTGTTGATCTACCCTCCACAGCGCCAGGGTCGAAACGTTGAGGCCCCCCCCTTTTTCCTCCGATGCCTGTACCCCATCCCCTGCCCGTTGAAAGACTATAATTAAAACGTATGATTGATATACATGGGACAGGCTCAATACTAAGGGAATAGAACCTTAGCTTTTTACAATCTTTGGATTATATATTTTCTACTTATTCTTTCTTTCTTCTCACTTGAGCACAATAACTTTTGCACTTTCTACTGCGCCTGGCAGAACTCCCCCAACTTTCTTGGGATTTTTTGTAAATACATGTATATATGAATACAAATAAATTGCTAATTCATTTTGCTAGAAAACTTAATGTTGTATAGAGTTTGTTTGGGTACTGTTGGATAATACTGCTAACGCATTTAGCTTGAGTGTTTCTCTTGTTTTCTCTTTCAGGATTAAGTCCTAAAATAAGTAAAAATGAATATTTCATTGAAATGTGATTTATAAATCTGTGTCTAGGACCACTCTGTTGTTTATACCATATGATACCCAGGTCCTGTGACTTTGTCTGGGTCATACCCCATTTTTCTTAATAGGAAGCCAGTGAAGCTTGCGAAGTCCCTGCGTGATGGAGTGAAATTTGGGAAACTTAAGAATCAATCTAGCCTCGGCATTTTGGACTAACTGAAGTCGACTCATGTGTTTTTCTAGAATGGCTAGATAGAGACTATTGCAGTAGTCCCAACTGGTAAGGACTAGTGCAGTGATTAAGGTTTTCCAATGGCTATCCAGGATAAATGGAAGAATTTTCCTGATCATTGTTAAGATCTAGTAAGCTGAGGACGTTATAGCTTGGATTTGCGCACTCATATTAAGGTTGTGATCAATAATGACTCCTAATTTCTTTGCTTTGGTGATGGGAAGAGGAGGCTGGGGCAAATTTTCAGGCCACCAATTACTGGACCAAGCTGGAGAAGGGTTACTGAACACAATAATCTCGGTTTTACCCGAGTTAAGCTTCAGACAAGTGCCCACTCATCCAGCCACTGACCGGCTTGCTGCAATTTCGGCATTTTAGAGGGTCCAGTGAATAATTTTTGGCTGCCATAATTATCAACTGAGTATCATCAGCATAGGATGTTACCTCCAAGTTGAAATTTCTAATGAGAGGGGCCAGTTTCGCTACATAAACATTAAAAAGAGTTGGGCTTAAAGACGACCCCTGAGGGACTCCGCATGGCAGGGAAAAAGGTGAGGAATTAAATTTCCCTAATGCTATTGTTTGTGATCTGTCACTGAGAAAAGAGGAGTGTACATCAAGCGCGACCCCCTTCACCTCTATTTCCTCTAGACAGTCGATAAGAGTTGTATGATCTACAGTATCGAAGGCCGCAGCTAGAGGTCCAATAAGATCATAACTGCTGAACCTCCACTATCTACTGCCTTCCTCACTTCTTTCGTTGCCTTGAACAGGGCGGTGTCTGTACTATGCCATGGTCGGAAGCCAAACTGAGAGATGTCTAGAAGCTGGTTATCTACAATGTATTTAGACCGCTCAAAATTAATTATATTTTCACAAATTTTGCGGGTTGATGTAAACGTGCAATTGGATGGTAATTTGAAGTGTCATTGACTTTTTTTAGAAGCAAAAACATGTTCACCAATCAGTACAGGGAGAGAAGGCCAAAGCAACCCAGTCCTATAATTGGATTGTTTATCTGTTGAAGTAAAGAAATCAAAAAATAAAATCATCTTCAAACCAAATTGCACACATTGCACACAATTTTAACAATGATAAAACCCCAGCAGACTCAACACTGAATGCAAAAATCACAATCACTCCACAGTATCAATGCAACCATGAAAAAAGAGCTTATGTGACCCTGTCTGTTGGAACTTGCCTTCTCTACAAGGTCAGCCTAAAACATTTTGACCTCACACCTCCTATTTTTTACTGAATTCGTTTTTGTTGGCCATAGGACTCTGTGCACTTTACCAATGCTAATCAGTTCTAAAGTGCTTGTGCTCTTTCCTCTAAACATGGTAACACTGGCTTATCTCCAATTGACGTAATTAATTTACTTATAAGTCCATAGTAAAGTGGTACCACATGTACCAGAGCCGGTAAATTAAATGACTATTGGGCTTGCAGCACTGATTGTGACCTGCTATTGCAGCTCGTGTGAGCAGTTTTAAAACTTCCATTTCGACCTGGCAAAATAACCCTTTTGCCAGGCCTAAACCTTCCTTTTTAATACATATAAGTCACCCCATGTTAGGCCCTGGACAACCCAGATGGCAGGGTGCTGTATATTGAATAAGTTGAATTTGTACTTTTAGGTTTCACATGCCCTGGGACTGACAAACTCTTCAATACATTTTTCACCACTGCAAGGCCTACCTCTCCTTAGGATAACATTGGAGTTACCATGTTAATTTAGTGAGCTGTCACTTCCAATTGGGAACAGGTAACCAATTCATGTTTGTTGAATTATGTTGAGAAAATCTCTCTTATGGTAAAGTAAGATTTTAAATAAAAATAAAAAAATGTCAATTTTAAAAAGTTGACATTTTCTTGCCTTAACCATTTAGTGCCTGCAGCCTGTCGCTGGTTCACATGACTGGGGGTATCTGATATTTGGGCTTTGTGTATTCCTCCAGGACAGCCACACACAATAGAGAGCTTAGGTGTGCCTTGATGAGCAATTACTGGCAGGATAGGAGGGTGAAGCTTAGCACAGCCTTACTTACACTTGAATAGACTGTGTCCTGCCTCCACATCAAGGGCTGCATACCCCCTGCAGCTGGTCTGAAGCAAGAGTAGGGAAGGCAGGACGCCTGTGGACTTGAAAGGAAAACCTCAGAAAAGCTTCTTCCACTTCAAAGAAGGCCCATGTATAATTATTGGACATCAGACACCAAACCTTCAGTATATTTCTGGACCTGTGGATACTCTGCCAGGAAGAATGACTGCTGTGCTGCTGAAAGGTCTGTATCTCTGCTGGACCGCTGCTCTGAAGGACTGCTGCCTTACTGTGCTGACCTGTTGCCCTATTGTCTGGGTGAGAAGAACTGGACTTGCATCTGTGGAATCCAGGACCCCAGAGTAACTCCAAAGGCTAGTTGTCTGAAATTCTGACTAGAGCCTCAGGGACAGAAGGCTTCAACAACCTTGAGCCCAGTGTGAACTCTGCCATCTGTGAGTTGTGCCCAGCCAAGTGTGGCCACCCCATTACTAGACCCTTGGAAGTGAGCCTGAAGGGGCTCTGCCAGCCCATCTGTGGACCTAGCAGAACCGACGCATCCCCTCTGCTACGCAGTGCAATCCCTAGCAGAACTGACACATCACCTCTGCTGTGAGGGCTCTCTCAACGCAAGAACCCCGCATCGACCTCACTGCCGTATCGGAACCTCCAGTGTGAAGTTTTTCACTGAAATCTTTAGAATTTCATATCTCCGGTTTTACTGATTGGATTTCTGTTGTTTTATTTATTAAAGCTTAATCTATTTTTCTACATCTGGTTTTGAATCCTGTTGTGATATGTCTTCACTGAATTACTGTTTGAAGTGTTGCACAAATACTTTACACAATACCTATAAGTTAAGCCAGACTGCTCTGTGCCACGCTACCAGGGTGTAGAGCACAGGTTTAGTTGGAGTTTGCTTGTGACTTCACCTTGACAAGGATTGTGGTTTCTGCTTGTCTAGGGTTTTACCCTCCTCAACAAGCAACCTTATTTTCTACAACACCTAGCTACATTAATTGTTGGCAAGGAGCTACCCCAGTGATTAACCCCTTAACTGCTGAGTCTTTTTCCTACTGTGCTGAGCCCTTTTTCGGCTATTTGGGGTACTTTGCTCTTATACCTCCATAACTTTTTTCAGCAAACGGTATCCACTCCAGTAGTAATTTTTCCCCGACATCACAAGGATTGTAGGGGTACCCAGTGTTTTTGTATTCCCTTTGAGGAGACCAAGAATATATAGTTAAATGTTGGTATTTGGGTAAAAATGGTAAAAAGGTGCTACACAAGAACTTGTCTGTTTTACCCTTAAAACGACCCCAATGAAAGGTTTGCTGTGCTAAAATCACCATCTTCCCAGCTTTCAAGAACAAGCAGAGCTGATTAAAAAACTATTTTTATCACAGTTTTGGCTTTTTTTCAAAGAGGCAGCCCATCTTTCTAAATGTTGTGCTTTTTAATCTACTTCCATTTTGTGGTGGAAACAGGGTGAACCTGGAAAGTTAGACATCTCTGAAAAGTGGGCAAATTTAGAAACATTTCATTTGTGAAGCTCCCATTAAGGTTCTCTGAAAGGAACGAACTGCTGAATTCAAAGAAATATTGAAAAAATCCATTTGTGACAATATTTTCATCTGTAATTTCTTGGGATATAGAGGATTTGCAGGCACTCTAAAACACAACTGAGCTGCACCTTACAATGGTTTTTCATTGTGTAACTAGAATAAAAACAATTCATATGTTAAAATATAAAAAGTGAAAACTGGGTAGTGAGGAAACCTAGGCTTTTCTGAAATTTACACCAGATACTGAGTTTATGAGCAGTGGTTATTTGTACACCTCTGGATTTGTGGGTACCTATACTAGCATGTGATTCAGGTGGCATTTTGCAAAATGTCTTCTTTCTTGCACGCCGGCTTACATTTGCAAGGCACAAACCAGAGAAGTCCATTTGGTAACAAATACATGTTCTACTCTTCTGAGTTCCCAGACATCTCTTGATAAAAGCACTACACCACTGGTCTGTTCCTAGCACCTGCTACTCAAAACACTTCAAAACACATCCTGGAGATATCACATTTCACCCAGTAGAATCCATGCTTTTTTACAATGTGGGTAGCTGGGGATTTGTGGCCCTCACTCAGCCCCTACTTGGGAAAACCTACAATACCCAGACATGTCTGAAAACTAGTTATTCAGGGTTCCGAGGTAGTGTGACTTGTGTAGTTCTAAAGAGGTTTTCTTATCCAGAAGCCCTTACCAATTCTCAAATGGTGCCTAAAAGCATACATTTTCCTCACATTTCTGGAATCTGTGGCAAACCACAAATATCCTATCAACCAACGTTTATCTACATATACCAATAAAAACGGTATCTCACTTGTCTGGGTGAACTTAACAACAACAACAGGAAGGGGTCAAACATTTAGGGAAGGGTGAAATTCCACTTCGCTGGCCAAGTTGGGGGAGTTTTGGCCACTCTGCATTCTGCATGTAACGTGGCGTTCTAGCCAAATTCCACCAACCGCTGCATGGTGGAGTTTTTGTGGCACCCCAACGGTAAGTTGTTGAGCGCAAGTGAGAGCTGACATCCCCTATTGCAAATTTCAGGTGCTAGAAGGGCACCGGGTGAGATTTCACAATGAGGGGGTCATAGGCGGTTGCGACTGTTCATCGTGAGAAAGTTGCTGCTAACATAGAAAATCTCCTCAAGCGGCAACAAAACCAATACAAGAAGCAGCGTGGGGCCGTGTGAGCTGATTTTTCAAAGTGGAACAAGCTCCCGGCGCAATAAATCAGAGCAAGCAGTGCGACATGCTTATTTCCACCCATTCGTGAACTTCACAGAATCTCGCAGAGTTTTCATGTAACTCCACAGAATTCCACAAAGTGAAAGTCCATCAGTTCCTTCCACCCATACCAAAATGCAACATGGTTAGATTACAATTTTCTACTCAAAACTGACCTTTTTTTTACAACTTGGCTACTTATGGATTGAGGGCCCTAGCTTCGCCGGCACCCGGGAAAAATTAGAAAACCGGCTCATTTCTGAAAACTAGACGCATTGGAAGATCCATGGTGGTGTGCCTTGTGGGGGTCTTACAACGTTTTCTTACCCACAAAGCCCTGTAAACTTCAAACTTTGGCTAAAACACACATTTTCCTCACATTTCTGTGAGGGAAAGTTCTGAAATGTGTAGCGAGACACAAATTTACTACCTCCAAGTTTCCAAATAAAAATAGTATCTAACTTGTGTAGTGGAACTAACATGGAAGGAAAGGGTCCAAAACGCAACATGGACAGATCACATTTGTGCACTCAAAAGCCACCTTTTTTTGCAACTTGGATGGCTGTGGAATTTGGGCCTTGGCTCACCCGCCGCCCAGGGAAGTCTACAAAACCCGTACATTTCAGTAAACTAGATACCAAGGGTAATCCAGAGTGGTGTGCCTTGTGTGCCAACACTTTTATTACCCACAATGCAATATAGCCCTCAAACTTGGCTAAAAAAACACATTTCCTCACATTTCTGTGATGTAAAGTTCTGTCATCTGCATGGAGTCAGCCACACTTTTCCTACCACTCAATGCTCCCCATGTCTCCCAATAATAATGGTACCTCACTAGTGGGGGTGAGTCTAGTGCCCACAACATTAATGGGTCAAATCAGGGTTAATGAGAGTCCCCCTCCTGCAAGGTTGTCCAGGGGCTTTCTGTCCCTCACACAGGGGTACCATGTTGGTGAAAAATACTCCCCTTCACCCTCCAAGGGGTGCAATAAGACTAATTGGTTCTGGGATGGGGGAGCACAGGCCCATGCTCAAGGGGCCTGGCCACCCAAAAAATACTGTACTCTAAAAAAGCCTGGTCTCTAATGGGCTTTCTGCACCTGGGGGGGGACAGATTGGGGAACAGGCAGGGTAACAGACTAATGAGGACTGTGGTGGGGATTGCACAGGCCCATGCCTAGAAGGAGCGATCCCCTCAGAAAAAATACTGTAATATAAAAACCCCGGTTTAGTGGGCTTTTGGGGGCATATTGGGGTTGAACACCTCCACTTCCCTGGGGGCAGAAAGATTAATGTGGCCAAAGGCAGTGGGGAAGCACAGCCCCCTGTCCATGGGAGGTGCTTCTCACAAATACAATACTGTTATCTAAAAAATACTGGTTCTTAGAGGGCTTTCCGCCCTGCCAGGGCAGCACATTAGGGGTATACATTCCCATCTGACCTTCAGAGGGCCGAAAGACTATATGTTCCCGATGCGGGAGGAGCACAGGCCAATGTCATTGTGTCCCCCCACCAAAAAAACTGCAGAAATTCCTGGTGCCTAATTGGCTTTCTGCTCCCCCTTGAGGCAGAAAGACTAATGGGGCTTGAGGCAGGGGGGAGTACTGGCCACCACAAAAAACACTGTAATCTAAAAAACCCTTGAGTCTAATGGGATTTTTACCATTCCTGTGAGGGGCACCTTGGGGTGAATACCCCCATCCACCCACCAGGGAGTGCAGAAAGTCTAATGAAGATAGGGGCAGGGAGAACACGGGCCCATGCCCAGGCGGGCTGATTCTCAACCTCCAAAAAACTGTACTCTAAAAAATCCTTGGTGTCTAGTTTGCTTTCTTCTCCCACCGGGGTACATTGGGGGTGAACACCCCATGCTGCCCCCAAGGGTGGCAGAAAGACTAATGGTAACTGCAAACACAACAATGATGGACAGAATGTGGATCAATGTCACACATTCACCCCAGTCCAAAGATCTGGGCCCAAATCCATCGTTTTTCCACTCCACACCACCCTGGGTTAGACAATGGCGATATGCAAATCAGCGCTGACCCTGTGCCCCATGGGAACAGTCCAGTCCGAACTACAAAAGCCATGTCCTTCCCAGAACGGAAACAAGCATCCAAGGACCGGCCCGGTTTCGAGGTAACACCTCTCTTCAGCCCGGCTAGCTTGATTCCAGTGGTGTGGAGTGCCTGGGACTCACGTCTGAGCATCCCCAGTACACTTAGAGCGGGAATCAAGCTAGCCGGGCTGAAGAGAGGTGTTACCTCGAAACCGGGCCGGTCCTCGGATGCTTGTTTCCGTTCTGGGAAGGACATGGCCTTTGTAGTTCGGACTGGACTGTTCCCATGGGGCACAGGGTCAGCGCTGATTTGCATATCGCCATTGTCTAACCCAGGGTGGTGTGGAGTGGAAAAACGATGGATTTGGGCCCAGATCTTTGGACTGGGGTGAATGTGTGACATTGATCCACATTCTGTCCATCATTGTTGTGTTTGCAGTTACCGCTCTAAGTGTACTGGGGATGCTCAGACGTGAGTCCCAGGCACTCCACACCACTGGAATCAAGCTAGCCGGGCTGAAGAGAGGTGTTACCTCGAAACCGGGCCGGTCCTCGGATGCTTGTTTCCGTTCTGGGAAGGACATGGCTTTTGTAGTTCGGACTGGACTGTTCCCATGGGGCACAGGGTCAGCGCTGATTTGCATATCGCCATTGTCTAACCCAGGGTGGTGTGGAGTGGAAAAACGATGGATTTAGTCCCAGATCTTTGGACTGGGGTGAATGTGTGACATTGATCCACATTCTGTCCATCATTGTTGTGTTTGCAGTTACCGCTCTAAGTGTACTGGGGATGCTCAGACGTGAGTCCCAGGCACTCCACACCACTGGAATCAAGCTAGCCGGGCTGAAGAGAGGTGTTGCCTCGAAACCGGGCCGGTCCTCGGATGCTTGTTTCCGTTCTGGGAAGGACATGGCTTTTGTAGTTCGGACTGGACTGTTCCCATGGGGCACAGGGTCAGCGCTGATTTGCATATCGCCATTGTCTAACCCAGGGTGGTGTGGAGTGGAAAAACGATGGATTTGGGCCCAGATCTTTGGACTGGGATGAATGTGTGACATTGATCCACATTCTGTCCATCATTGTTGTGTTTGCAGTTACCGCTCTAAGTGTACTGGGGATGCTCAGACGTGAGTCCCAGGCACTCCACACCACTGGAATCAAGCTAGCTGGGCTGAAGAGAGGTGTTACCTCGAAACCGCGCCGGTCCTCGGATGCTTGTTTCCGTTCTGGGAAGGACATGGCTTTTGTAGTTTGGACTGGACTGTTCCCATGGGGCACAGGGTCAGCGCTGATTTGCATATCGCCATTGTCTAACCCAGGGTGGTGTGGAGTTGAAAAACGATGGATTTGGGCCCAGATCTTTGGACTGGGGTGAATGTGTGACATTGATCCACATTCTGTCCATCATTGTTGTGTTTGCAGTTACCGCTCTAAGTGTACTGGGGATGCTCAGACGTGAGTCCCAGGCACTCCAGACCACTGGAATCAAGCTAGCCGGGCTGAAGAGAGGTTTTACCTCGAAACCGGGCTGGTCCTCGGATGCTTGTTTCCGTTCTGGGAAGGACATGGCTTTTGTAGTTCGGACTGGACTGTTCCCATGGGGCACAGGGTCAGCGCTGATTTGCATATCGCCATTGTCTAACCCAGGGTGGTGTGGAGTGGAAAAACGATGGATTTGGGCCCAGATCTTTGGACTGGGGTGAATGTGTGACATTGATCCACATTCTGTCCATCATTGAAGTGTTTGCAGTTACCGCTCTAAGTGTACTGGGGATGCTCAGACGTGAGTCCCAGGCACTCCACACCACTGGAATCAAGCTAGCCGGGCTGAAGAGAGGTGTTACCTCGAAACCGGGCCGGTCCTCGGATGCTTGTTTCCGTTCTGGGAAGGACATGGCTTTTGTAGTTCGGACTGGACTGTTCCCATGGGGCACAGGGTCAGCGCTGATTTGCATATCGCCATTGTCTAACCCAGGGTGGTGTGGAGTGGAAAAACGATGGATTTAGTCCCAGATCTTTGGACTGGGGTGAATGTGTGACATTGATCCACATTCTGTCCATCATTGTTGTGTTTGCAGTTACCGCTCTAAGTGTACTGGGGATGCTCAGACGTGAGTCCCAGGCACTCCACACCACTGGAATCAAGCTAGCCGGGCTGAAGAGAGGTGTTGCCTCGAAACCGGGCCGGTCCTCGGATGCTTGTTTCCGTTCTGGGAAGGACATGGCTTTTGTAGTTCGGACTGGACTGTTCCCATGGGGCACAGGGTCAGCGCTGATTTGCATATCGCCATTGTCTAACCCAGGGTGGTGTGGAGTGGAAAAACGATGGATTTGGGCCCAGATCTTTGGACTGGGATGAATGTGTGACATTGATCCACATTCTGTCCATCATTGTTGTGTTTGCAGTTACCGCTCTAAGTGTACTGGGGATGCTCAGACGTGAGTCCCAGGCACTCCACACCACTGGAATCAAGCTAGCTGGGCTGAAGAGAGGTGTTACCTCGAAACCGCGCCGGTCCTCGGATGCTTGTTTCCGTTCTGGGAAGGACATGGCTTTTGTAGTTTGGACTGGACTGTTCCCATGGGGCACAGGGTCAGCGCTGATTTGCATATCGCCATTGTCTAACCCAGGGTGGTGTGGAGTTGAAAAACGATGGATTTGGGCCCAGATCTTTGGACTGGGGTGAATGTGTGACATTGATCCACATTCTGTCCATCATTGTTGTGTTTGCAGTTACCGCTCTAAGTGTACTGGGGATGCTCAGACGTGAGTCCCAGGCACTCCAGACCACTGGAATCAAGCTAGCCGGGCTGAAGAGAGGTTTTACCTCGAAACCGGGCTGGTCCTCGGATGCTTGTTTCCGTTCTGGGAAGGACATGGCTTTTGTAGTTCGGACTGGACTGTTCCCATGGGGCACAGGGTCAGCGCTGATTTGCATATCGCCATTGTCTAACCCAGGGTGGTGTGGAGTGGAAAAACGATGGATTTGGGCCCAGATCTTTGGACTGGGGTGAATGTGTGACATTGATCCACATTCTGTCCATCATTGAAGTGTTTGCAGTTACCGCTCTAAGTGTACTGGGGATGCTCAGACGTGAGTCCCAGGCACTCCACACCACTGGAATCAAGCTAGCCGGGCTGAAGAGAGGTGTTACCTCGAAACCGGGCCGGTCCTCGGATGCTTGTTTCCGTTCTGGGAAGGACATGGCTTTTGTAGTTCGGACTGGACTGTTCCCATGGGGCACAGGGTCAGCGCTGATTTGCATATCGCCATTGTCTAACCCAGGGTGGTGTGGAGTGGAAAAACGATGGATTTGGGCCCAGATCTTTGGACTGGGGTGAATGTGTGACATTGATCCACATTCTGTCCATCATTGTTGCGTTTGCAGTTACCGCTCTAAGTGTACTGAGGATGCTCAGACGTGAGTCCCAGGCACTCCACACCACTAGAATCAAGCTAGCCGGGCTGAAGAGAGGTGTTACCTCAAAACCGGGCCGGTCCTCGGATGCTTGTTTCCGTTCTGGGAAGGACATGGCTTTTGTAGTTCAGACTGGACTGTTCCCATGGGGCACAGGGTCAGCGCTGATTTGCATATCGCCATTGTCTAACCCAGGGTGGTGTGGAGTGGAAAAACGATGGATTTGGGCCCAGATCTTTGGACTGGGGTGAATGTGTGACATTGATCCACATTCTGTCCATCATTGTTGTGTTTGCAGTTACCGCTCTAAGTGTACTGGAGATGCTCAGACGTGAGTCCCAGGCACTCCACACCACTGGAATCAAGCTAGCCGGGCTGAAGAGAGGTGTTACCTCGAAACCGGGCCGGTCCTCGGATGCTTGTTTCCGTTCTGGGAAGGACATGGCTTTTGTAGTGCGGACTGGACTGTTCCCATGGGGCACAGGGTCAGCGCTGATTTGCATATCGCCATTGTCTAACCCAGGGTGGTGTGGAGTGGAAAAACGATGGATTTGGGCCCAGATCTTTGGACTGGGGTGAATGTGTGACATTGATCCACATTCTGTCCATCATTGTTGTGTTTGCAGTTACCGCTCTAAGTGTACTGGGGATGCTCAGACGTGAGTCCCAGGCACTCCACACCACTGGAATCAAGCTAGCCGGGCTGAAGAGAGGTGTTACCTCGAAACCGGGCTGGTCCTCGGATGCTTGTTTCCGTTCTGGGAAGGACATGGCTTTTGTAGTTTGGACTGGACTGTTCCCATGGGGCACAGGGTCAGCGCTGATTTGCATATCGCCATTGTCTAACCCAGGGTGGTGTGGAGTGGAAAAACGATGGATTTGGGCCCAGATCTTTGGACTGGGGTGAATGTGTGACATTGATCCACATTCTGTCCATCATTGTTGTGTTTGCAGTTACCGCTCTAAGTGTACTGGGGATGCTCAGACGTGAGTCCCAGGCACTCCACACCACTGGAATCAAGCTAGCCGGGCTGAAGAGAGGTGTTACCTCGAAACCGGGCCGGTCCTCGGATGCTTGTTTCCGTTCTGGGAAGGACATGGCTTTTGTAGTGCGGACTGGACTGTTCCCATGGGGCACAGGGTCAGCGCTGATTTGCATATCGCCATTGTCTAACCCAGGGTGGTGTGGAGTGGAAAAACGATGGATTTGGGCCCAGATCTTTGGACTGGGGTGAATGTGTGACATTGATCCACATTCTGTCCATCATTGTTGTGTTTGCAGTTACCGCTCTAAGTGTACTGGGGATGCTCAGACGTGAGTCCCAGGCACTCCACACCACTGGAATCAAGCTAGCCGGGCTGAAGAGAGGTGTTACCTCGAAACCGGGCCGGTCCTCGGATGCTTGTTTCCGTTCTGGGAAGGACATGGCTTTTGTAGTTCGGACTGGACTGTTCCCATGGGGCACAGGGTCAGCGCTGATTTGCATATCGCCATTGTCTAACCCAGGGTGGTGTGGAGTGGAAAAACGATGGATTTGGGTCCAGATCTTTGGACTGGGGTGAATGTGTGACATTGATCCACATTCTGTCCATCATTGTTGTGTTTGCAGTTACCGCTCTAAGTGTACTGGGGATGCTCAGACGTGAGTCCCAGGCACTCCACACCACTGGAATCTAGCTAGCCGGGCTGAAGAGAGGTGTTACCTCGAAACCGGGCCGGTCCTCGGATGCTTGTTTCCGTTCTGGGAAGGACATGGCTTTTGTAGTTCGGACTGGACTGTTCCCATGGGGCACAGGGTCAGCGCTGATTTGCATATCGCCATTGTCTAACCCAGGGTGGTGTGGAGTGGAAAAACGATGGATTTAGTCCCAGATCTTTGGACTGGGGTGAATGTGTGACATTGATCCACATTCTGTCCATCATTGTTGCGTTTGCAGTTACCGCTCTAAGTGTACTGGGGATGCTCAGACGTGAGTCCCAGGCACTCCACACCACTGGAATCAAGCTAGCCGGGCTGAAGAGAGGTGTTACCTCGAAACCGGGCCGGTCCTCGGATGCTTGTTTCCGTTCTGGGAAGGACATGGCTTTTGTAGTTCGGACTGGACTGTTCCCATGGGGCACAGGGTCAGCGCTGATTTGCATATCG
This sequence comes from Lissotriton helveticus, assembly GCF_964261635.1. Classification (NCBI taxonomy): domain Eukaryota; kingdom Metazoa; phylum Chordata; class Amphibia; order Caudata; family Salamandridae; genus Lissotriton; species Lissotriton helveticus. Next base: position 1,350,108,510 of record NC_136059.1, on the reverse strand, counting down.
CCATTGTCTAACCCAGGGTGGTGTGGAGTGGAAAAACGATGGATTTGGGCCCAGATCTTTGGACTGGGGTGAATGTGTGACATTGATCCACATTCTGTCCATCATTGTTGTGTTTGCAGTTACCGCTCTAAGTGTACTGGGGATGCTCAGACGTGAGTCCCAGGCACTCCACACCACTGGAATCAAGCTAGCCGGGCTGAAGAGAGGTGTTACCTCGAAACCGGGCCGGTCCTCGGATGCTTGTTTCCGTTCTGGGAAGGACATGGCTTTTGTAGTTCGGACTGGACTGTTCCCATGGGGCACAGGGTCAGCGCTGATTTGCATATCGCCATTGTCTAACCCAGGGTGGTGTGGAGTGGAAAAACGATGGATTTGGGCCCAGATCTTTGGACTGGGGTGAATGTGTGACATTGATCCACATTCTGTCCATCATTGTTGTGTTTGCAGTTACCGCTCTAAGTGTACTGGAGATGCTCAGACGTGAGTCCCAGGCACTCCATACCACTGGAATCAAGCTAGCCGGGCTGAAGAGAGGTGTTACCTCGAAACCGGGCCGGTCCTCGGATGCTTGTTTCCGTTCTGGGAAGGACATGGCTTTTGTAGTTCGGACTGGACTGTTCCCATGGGGCACAGGGTCAGCGCTGATTTGCATATCGCCATTGTCTAACCCAGGGTGGTGTGGAGTGGAAAAACGATGGATTTGGGCCCAGATCTTTGGACTGGGGTGAATGTGTGACATTGATCCACATTCTGTCCATCATTGTTGTGTTTGCAGTTACCGCTCTAAGTGTACTGGGGATGCTCAGACGTGAGTCCCAGGCACTCCACACCACTGGAATCAAGCTAGCCGGGCTGAAGAGAGGTGTTACCTCGAAACCGGGCCGGTCCTCGGATGCTTGTTTCCGTTCTGGGAAGGACATGGCTTTTGTAGTTCGGACTGGACTGTTCCCATGGGGCACAGGGTCAGCGCTGATTTGCATATCGCCATTGTCTAACCCAGGGTGGTGTGGAGTGGAAAAACGATGGATTTGGGCCCAGATCTTTGGACTGGGGTGAATGTGTGACATTGATCCACATTCTGTCCATCATTGTTGCGTTTGCAGTTACCGCTCTAAGTGTACTGGGGATGCTCAGACGTGAGTCCCAGGCACTCCACACCACTGGAATCAAGCTAGCCGGGCTGAAGAGAGGTGTTACCTCGAAACCGGGCCGGTCCTCGGATGCTTGTTTCCGTTCTGGGAAGGACATGGCTTTTGTAGTTCGGACTGGACTGTTCCCATGGGGCACAGGGTCAGCGCTGATTTGCATATCGCCATTGTCTAACCCAGGGTGGTGTGGAGTGGAAAAACGATGGATTTGGGCCCAGATCTTTGGACTGGGGTGAATGTGTGACATTGATCCACATTCTGTCCATCATTGTTGTGTTTGCAGTTACCGCTCTAAGTGTACTGGGGATGCTCAGACGTCAGTCCCAGGCACTCCACACCACTGGAATCAAGCTAGCCGGGCTGAAGGGAGGTGTTACCTCGAAACCGGGCCGGTCCTCGGATGCTTGTTTCCGTTCTGGGAAGGACATGGCTTTTGTAGTTCGGACTGGACTGTTCCCATGGGGCACAGGGTCAGCGCTGATTTGCATATCGCCATTGTCTAACCCAGGGTGGTGTGGAGTGGAAAAACGATGGATTTGGTCCCAGATCTTTGGACTGGGGTGAATGTGTGACATTGATCCACATTCTGTCCATCATTGTTGTGTTTGCAGTTACCGCTCTAAGAAAGACTAATGGGGCCTGTGGCGGGGGTGGAGCACAGGCACATGCCCAGGAGACCGTTCCCCACAATTATCATCCCTACGGTCTATAGGGTGGATTCATGCTTGTGAATTTCCCTTATATGGCGACCACCAAGCAGGGATCTATTAGGAAGGGATATCATTGGAAAGGGGAGTTTTCTCCCTTTCTAATGAAGCCTCCCCCAGGCAAATTGGTGCTGGGAGGGCTGAGATATGCCCCAAGCATTGATTCAGTGAAAGTTGAATGATGCTTATTTCACTTTCATGAAATGACGTCAGCACGTCATGTGCCTTGATCATGGCTTCACAAAAAGAGAAAGACTCAAGCTGCTGGGAAGCTCTTCTCCAGCAGCTGACCTGAAAAATAAAAAACAGAAACTCTCTTGTGCAAGCACCTGAGGTTCCTTTGATGTAAAAACAGTATGATTCTATTTTTCTTAAATACTGTGACTGTGGAAAGGGCATGTAGGAAACCTAAAGCATATTGGCAAATGCTGTTTTTTAAAGAACATTAAGCCTCTGCTTTGTACAAAATGTTATAGGATTTACAAGACACTTTAAGTAAGGGTGCAGGAATTTCAGCTCCTTTTCAAATACGTTTTTGAGTATTTGGTGGTAAATGGTCGATTACATTCATTTTGGGAGCTTTCATTATAGTTTGCAGTAAAAAATGATTGTGAGTCTAAGCTATACTCAGATGGCATATTATGGGGACCTATATCTCATTTTATTTATGTTTAGTTGCTACATTGACTCTGCTTCAGATCCGATTTTGCCCAAATTGACAATTTACTCAATGTCATATATTGCCAGCTTCGTTGGAACCATTTTATTCTTCCTTTCTTAGCCTTCTGACTAATTTAAAAATGCTGAATTGCTCACAATCCTTGCAGTTTTCATTTTGCTCCTACAGAACATTGTCCTTTTTATTATACAAACTATCAGGTTGGTGGTTTCCAATGTATTGTATAGATAGGTGTCTCTGTTATACACACTTAGCAGATTTCAGTTTCAACTATCCCAGGTGGCACTTTGTCAGTTTTTATCATGCACATGTGATTTCCAATTTCCATTGTTTTCATGATGTCAAGTTATTGCAGCATGCCCAATTAGGATATTATTTGCTTCTTTTAGGTATGAGCGCACTGACATTTTAAGCTATGTTAACACATTACTGCTTTCCATTATGTTCAGTTACTAAATGTTTAGATTCTGTTTTGCCCATTAGCACAATGATGATTTCCATTATGCCAAGGTAGCACTTTACTATCTTTCTTTGTTCCAGATGGCACATTATCCAACACTCTTTGTGGGGCGGGCGGTTTCATAATATTGTCTGAATGTTGTCTGAAATTAACATTGTGCCGTAAATATCTACTGTAAACAAATCACCTCAGTGCAATTAATTATAACAAGCATTGGAAATGCAATAGGTCTCGCATTAGGAAAGTTTGAGCTATTGGTATTGTAAATGACACTTTTTTTATTTATGTGTTGGTTTTGAAAGTAGCAAAATTAATAGCTTTGTCAGTTACAATGTCAATAGTTTTAACTTTTGCAAATGTGACACCTATAGCATTTGTAATGCAATGTGTGTTGTATTTACGTGACTTAGATGTATTGATATTACAAATAACAATGGCTTTTAATTTTGTAAATAATTAATACTTAAATAAAAGTTATTGTAATTTATAATGGCAATAGCTTAAACGTTTGTAAATAACTTTTGTGAAGATTATGTTCAGTGTATTTTATTGTGACGAAAATCCAAGAACATTGCATTTGCACACAGAGCCACACACATATAGATGTGGTGGTGGTGGATGCGGTGGAAGTGGTGGTGGATGTGGTGGTGGTGGATGTGGCGGTGGTGGATGTGGTGGTGGATGTGGCGGTGGATGTCATGGTGGATGTGGAGGTGATGGTGGATGTGGTGGTGGATGTGGTGGTGGTGGTGGATGTGATGGTGGATGTGGTGGATGTGGTGGTGGATGTGGTGGTGGATGCGGTGGATGTGGTGGTGGATGCGGTGGATGTGGTGGATGCGGTGGATGCGGTGGTGGTTGTAGTGGATGCGGTGGTGGTTGTAGTGGATGTGGTGGTGGGTGTGGTGGTGGTGGTGGATGCGGTGGTGGTGGATGCGGTGGATGTCATGTTTTTGTAGGCTCACAGCCAATTGATTAATATATCTACTCTGCAATAACTTCTTTAAATGGGTCTGGCACTCTTTACTCATTAAAGAGACAAATGATTCTTCCCATCACACCGCATTAAATAAAAATTACCAACTGGAAAAATGTGGTATTCTTCAGGATATGAGACACGACCAGAAAGCTTAAAAAAAATACTGGACTCAGGTAAAAAAAACAAAAAAAAAACTTCAAAGCAGCAGATGTACTTTATCGAAAGTTAATACTAAAAGTTAGTATCTGCTCGGTTCCTGGAACTTATACCCAACTACGGCCTGGAAACGTAAATATAAATAAATATTTCCTAACGGCATAAAAAAAACACTTGCAGAAATAATGCAAATTCATTTTCAGTGGCTGTGCATACAGTAAAACACTGAATTTAAAAGACCGACAATGAAACGTGTATGCCTAATTTAATGCAAGTAGCCAACCGCTACCACACTAACAATTATTACTAACTTGTAGCTGCGATAATGGTTAGACTTTGATAAAGATGCTGGGACTAAGTGCACGAATGTTTGTAAAATAGTACACTTCATCTAGAGCTGCCAACAGCCCACACTGGCACAACTTTGGAAATGCAATAGGTCTCGCATTTGTTGGAGTTGGAGCTATTTACATTGTAAAGGTCAATGTGTTTTACTTATGCCGTAGGTCTGTATTTGTTGGCGCTATTGGCGTTATAAATGGCAATTATTTTTACGTATGTGTTAAGGAGTTAAATGACTGGGACATTGAGAGTAACGTAAAGGCACCGAGGGCAAGAGAGGGCAGATTGTGTGAGGGTGAAACAGGTCCACATCATGACGGAATTGAGGGTTGAATGAAGAAAGAGGTGGCTAATTTAGCAATAAGCCGACAGCCAGCAAGAGCCGATGCAAGAGTTAGCTATGACTGCAGCACCAGGGCACCGGAAGGTTGATGGACAGGTGGGAGGGGCCAGAGCAAATGGCAGGGGGAGATACAACTCACCTGAAAGTTTTGCAGGAGGAGAGGAAGAGATGAACTGAGGGCCTCAAGTAGGGAGGGCAGTGGGAAAGACTCATGGGGAGAGGAGCCTGTTCGCGAGTTCTGGGATAGCAGAAGAGACAGGCTCAGAGAGAGAGGAAGTGTGGCAGACTGAGGTTAAAATGTTTTGGGGGTAGTTGGGGACCGTGTGGGATGGTGTGCAGGGGAGGGAGGGGTGCAAAGACATAGGGTATAGACGCTGATAGACACTTAGGAGCAGCAAAGAAGAGATGTATGTTTAGGAGCACACTGTGTGCTGGGAGCAAGACATGACTAGCCTGCATTGAAATACCTGTATTTTCGGGCATTCTCTTGGTCAGGAAGTAAAGGGCTTTGTTAAACGAGGCGCTTTTACTTACTTTCGCTTTTAGTGCAACGAGGGTGGAAAGTGACGGGCAGGAGAGAGGCTGGGGAGCGGAACTATTGGGGCGAGAAGTTGAAAAATGTGATTCACTTTGTGACAGCAGGGGCACCCCTCTCCACTGCCACGGCATTAATCAAGGCACTTTGGTGACACCCCGGGTGGCTAATAAGGCAACTGGGAAAGTGCTGCGAAATCCAAAAGCAAGCGCACAGAGTGGTCCCGACTGTACCCGTGCTGAGGGAGGGAGGCGAGGGAGGGAGGAGAAATACGAGCCGGCCTGCCGGCCGTGAGATGTGTGAAGCAGGGGGCGGGGGGAGCAGATACCTTTGAAGTGAAGCTAAGCTTCACTTCAAAGGTGTGGGGGGAGTGCGGCTGAGGGAACAGACGGCGATTTGGTGATGTGCACGCGCATTTTAGGTCAATGCGCAAGCGCATTGACCTAAAAGCCACGGGCACAGCACCAAATCGCCAAGTTCGGTAAAGTCTGTTTAAGCCCCAATAGAGCTTCGCCAGCTAGGCGCATGCGCCCAGCAGGCGAGCCCTAAAAATCCAAATTCCAATGGGACACTATTTTTCTTTTGTTCCTTATAGGAACTGTACTATTCTATAAAACGTTTACCAACTGAGAAGATTCAGAGGAACAGCCAACAGAGACACCTTCCCCTTTGTTGATCAGTTACCACCTCATCTGAGGCCTCGGTAGCTTTTCAATGATTTGCAACTACAATTGCAGCTGCAAAACATTGATACATGCCACTGCGAATCGCAACTAGGATGTGGTGCCTCTTCAAGGCCCCTCACCTTTTCTAAATGAATCACTAAACCAATGTTGCAAGACAGAGAGGCTTTTCAAAATTGCATTTTCATTAATAACATTCGAAAACACAAGTATGTAGTGCTAAGTGTACATATATATTACATATTTATGACGTGTAAGGGTGGAGCCAAAATGACGCTGCTCCACAATAAACATAGCTCTTGTTATTGCCTTAAAAAATAACTGATGCTTTCTAGAGAGAACAGTACTGTTTCAACTGTAAATGCCTTTGTCTTCTTGTGGTCAACTCTTTGGTTGATCTATGGTCAGTTGATACTGAAATGTCTATTTTCTAGACCACTGCAGTCATGGGATTGGTCATGAAGGAGCTTTCCCCATACAGAGGAGTTGTTATCAGTTAACTTCAGTAATAATTTATGAAAGGAGCATCTTATCTTTTTTCAGTATCTGATTTAAAGTGCATGGGACTGATTCACAAAAGTAAACTTACATTTTTGTGAGAGATTTTCTTTTACGGTATGCGTAAACTATGATTTCATAGTAACTTTGTGATTGAAGAGACTCGGCAGTCAGGCCAGAGACCACCACACCTAAAATGATGCCGAATGCAGCAAACAAATGACTAGCAATAAAATAAAGGTATTTCTTCTCCTTACGCCTCACCTAGGGAGGCGTTGGTTTTTGGCGCATTCCTAGGGCTACCATTTCTGGTGGGAATGCTTCCAAATCCATGGTTGTTGCGTGGAAACACCCACGCAACACCAAATGGAAACACCTCGCTGGTGCAGAATAATGCAACGCAGCGATTTGCTCTGCATTGCATTACTCAACATTATGAAGCCACTGAGAGCCACGCAGGTTGGCTTTGCAGGACTTCATAAATCGCGTTATTAAGTTGCGTCACTCTTGTACCACATTGCGTGGTGTTAGAGCGACACAAATGGGCTCATAAATATGCCTCTAGGTGTGTGTGGCAGCCTTAACTTGGCTTACTGTCACAACTGTATACATTTTAAAAAGGGACATCCCATATTTTCAAATTGGCACAAGGTTCAGCGGTGGAGTTTACTCTCTATTGTTGCCTGTTGTTTAGGTGACCCATGTTGTAGGATGTCTGTCTCCATAATGTCACATTCGAGCAGCACACCCCTTAGGCTACAACACCAACAGTAAAAGGATCCTCTGCTCTTGCAATGAGGGTTTCCAGTAGCACCTACGAATCTTTCACCACCATAGTGAAAGACATTGTTTGTCTTGATGTGTGTCAGAAAAAAACACACAAATCTGGGCCTGACTCTTGGTGCTAATACTCAAAGAGGATTAAGCGGATCTCTGACACAATATCGAAACCAAAACTATCACAATACAAAAATATCTTGCCAAAAATATCAATCACAAAAAATATAGTTTTTCTACACATATAATGGTAAAAATATAGTTTTAAAGTGATATCGAATAATATATACATAAATATCGGTTTTTAATATATATATAGTTAAAAAATAAATTGTATATATTTTAATATATAACATTAATATAATGTCAAATAAATATGTTTAAATAATATTTAAAGATATATAAATATATAGTTATTTAAATAAACACACACACATATATATGAATATGTGTATATTTATAAACACATATATATATATATATATTACCTACTGGCGGTTGCCAGTAGGTAGTTATAGTTAGGACCTAGTTTCCATAGGAAATCCGCAACATTCTATTTGGAATAACTTTGGCTCCGGTGGACGAATCTTCGCGTAATTCTTCCAGAAGATGGCCTGCTCCGCTCCGCTCATTCCCTGAAAGTGAGTTGATCCGTCAAGCGGGGGCCGAGATAAAAGGGGGGTCCCAAAACATGTTTTCCCCATGCAATTTTCCATAGGACCTTTAGCCGGGGCTACAGCCCGAATGGCTGAACGGAATTACACCAAATTTGGCAAAAAGGTATTCGGTTCGCAGATCACCCTTTTTGTTAAATGGTGTAAATCAGTTCAGTAGTTCCTGAGAAAATCAAAAGTAAAATCATAAGTATATCTTGAGGAGCTTACCGTAAGCTTACAGTACGCGTACCTTCCCGAGCACGAGCTGAATGCTAATTGGCTGTCAACACTCCAAACCAGGAAGTGTTGGCAGCCATCTCGTGCCTCAGTAGAACCGAGGCACAAGAAAGCAGAAAAACAAATGTGCAGAATGCAAAAAGGGGGCAAGGTAGAAACACCCTGACTCCCTAGGCCTGCTCAGGGTTTCCCACAAGGATCCCCAAGGCGCAAAAAAAATAATTTTTTTTTTAAATCGCAGGGTACGCGTAGGTACTCGTACCCCGTGGAAAACAAACAAAACCCATGTCTGCTTTTTTCAAATTAGCCCCTGGGGGGGACCAAATCCCGGGGGCATAATTCAAAAATGTGTGGGGGGGCCCAATCCCCCCCACACGCCTGGGGACCGCCACCTCCCCGGGGCACTAATATTTAAAATAGGGGGGTCAGTGATGGACCCCCAGCCCTGGGGACCACCACCCCCGGGGCTTTTTGAATTGTTGGGAGGGGGCCGCGCAGCTCCCCTCCTGGAGCCGTTGATGGCCCTGGGGACCGCCACCCCCCACGGCTGGCTCCTGCAGTGTCCCGGGGTGCCCACCCCCGGGACACTGCTGTTTGCTATAGTAGGGCGGGAGCCTCGCGGCTCCTGCCCTAGCAAAGCAAACTTCTTTGGTTTTTGGAAGAGAGAGCAGGAAACCTGCTCTCTCTTCCAAAAACCAAAGACTATTGCTTTTCTGCACGGGGAGCAGCATGTTAGCTGCTCCCCATGCAGAAAAGCAATGCCGGCTCCCACAGGATGCGGGGAGCCGGCAGGGACCGTGGGGGGCTTGGGGACCCCCCCACGGCCCCCATAGAGGAGTGCCAGGCCCCGGGGGATGGGGTCCCGGGGGCCAGAAGTGGCCTGGGACGGGGGGCACGCGGCCTCCCTCCCTAAAAAAAATAATAAAAAAAAGTCAGGCCCTTGGGGATGGGGTCCCCGGGGCCTTAAGAGGGCATAGGAGGGGGGCTACGCAGCCCCCCTCCACTATAAAAAAAAGAATTAAAGTTGGCCATGCCCTGGCGGATGGGGTCACCAGGGTCGGAATTGGCCACGGGAGGGGGGCCACGCGGCCCCCTTCCTGTAAATTTTTTTAAAAAAAAGAATTGAGGGCAGGCCCTGGGGGATGGGGTCCCCAGGGCCCAAAAAAAAGAAAAAGAAAGGGGGCTACACAGCCCCCCTTCTTACAAGTAAAAAAACAAAAAACGGGATCGGAAGGAGGCCACGCCCCCTCCCTGCACCTCTCTGCAAACGCGCCCCCTGGCACGTTTGCAGAGGTGGAACTACTTCCACTTGCATACTGGGGGTCCCTGGGGGCCAACTAGCTCACCAGGAGCCTCCAGTATGGGCCAGGGGGCTCCCTTGCAGAGAGGTGTAATGAGGCCACGCCCCTTTTATACCTCTCTGCAACGCAGCCCCCTGGCGCATACTGGAGGTTCCTGGTGGGCTAGTTGGCCCCCAGGAACCCCCAGTATGCAAGGGGAATTAGTTCCCCCTCTGAAAAAGCACCAGGGGTCTGCGTTGCAGAGAGGTGTAAAAAGGGGCGTGGCCTCATTGCACCTCTCTGCAGCGCAGCCCCCTTGCACATACTGGAGGTTCCTGGTGGGTTAGTTGGCCCCCAGGGACCCCCAGTATGCAAGGGGAATTAGTTCCCCGTCTGCAAACGTGCCAGGAGGCTGCGTTGCAGAGAGGTGTAATGAGGCCACGCCCCTTTTTACACCTCTCTGTAACACAGCCCCCTGGCGCATACTGGAGGTTACTGGTGGGCTAGTTGGCCCCCAAGGACCCCCAGTATGCAAGGAGACTTAATCCCCCAACTTAGAACATGCTACAGGGCGCGTTTTGCACAGTGGTGAAGGTAGGGGGCGGGGTTTGAGGTGATGTGAGTGCAAACATGCCCTGTAGTTTGTTTTAAGTTGGGGAATTAATTCCCCAACCTAAAACGCGCCACAGGGCGTGTTTGCACACATGTTACCTCAGGCCCCGCCCCTTCCTTCACTATTGTGCAAAATATTCCTGTAAAATCAGCCGAACTACGAATTCCGATTTACTCATCTGTTATCACAAGAGACGTTAGTGCTGCATCTTTGAGCGCACTACTGATCCTGCAAAGTAATTCTAACCATACTTACAGTAAGTTGAATTTCCTTCCATAGGCTCACATTGACTGGTTTCACTTGGAAATTTTTCTAAGTGTGGAGTTTTGGAACTTAAAAAAAATCCTCTAAAATCAGCCGAACTACGAATTCCGATGTACTCACCTGTTATCAGGAGAGACCTTAGTGCTGCATCTTTCAGCTCTCTACTATTCCTGAAAAGTAAATGTAACTGTACTTACCAGTAACTTGAATTTTCTTCCATAGGATGTCATTGCCTGCTATATAAAATATATATTAATTTAAAATATATATATATATATATATATATATATATATAGATATGTTACAATTTCAATATTTCTAAAATCATTTTTTTCAATTTATATTAAAAATACGTAATGTAATTTAAAAAATAAAATATCTAAAAATAAATACTTTTAAACAATGTAGTAAATTAATATAAAAAAATAACAATTCATACATTTTAAAATTATCATTTACAAAACCTTTGAAATTCACTGAAAAAACCATAGGTTTCAGCCACGTTATAGTTAGGAATTAGCATTTAAAAAACCTTAGGAATTCAATAAAAAACCATAGGTTTCACACACGTTATAGTTAGGAATTAGCATTAAAAAACCTTGCAAATTCATTGAAAAAACCATAGATTTCACACGTTATAGTTAGCTGGACATTTCACTCATACAAAACCTTTGAAATTCCCCCGTTATAGTTAGTTCAGCTACCTATAACTCGCGCGCCCGCAATGCACTGCTGATGACGTCACATATACATTACTCATTACATGGTCAGTGACATCACTCATGACATCACTGATGACATCTCAAATGACATCACTGATGACATCACTGATGACATCATCCAGTAAATGTGTGTCGAAGCCTGCATTACTGAGGGAGAGGCAAGAACTGTTACGTATAAAGGATCTGTCCCCGGCTCCATACTAGATTATATTTTCCTGACCCCGGGTATTTTACATAGGGTTGTGTCCTATAATGCAATAGTCTCAACTTATAGTGATCACAACCCGTTTTTGCTTAAGGCGCTTTGGGGAGACTATATGGAAACCAAGTCTCGCCCTGGTGTTCCAGGGCCTGCCTTATGCCCCACAGACCAAGGGAGAAGGCTTAAATGGGCAAACGTAGTTCCCGGGAACTTCATGGATGAATTACTCCCTACCATCGAGGGGTATATGGCGATTTGCCAGGATCACCTCGCCACAGCTCATGAGGTCATGGGGGCCTTTGAATTCATGTGTGCTCAAATCTCTGGAGCCTTGACGGCCAAACCATCCCAGGGGAGGACGAAGCAACATAGATGGTTTGACGTCAAGTGCTCCAAAGCCCATAAGGCGTTAATGGCAGCTTTAAAAACTAACCCGAGAGACAGGATAGCGGTGGCCTCCCTAAGAAAGGAATACAAGGCCACAATCAACGGGAGGAAAAAGGACATACAAAACATGGCATGGGAAAAATTACTGTCCAGTGATGTACTTTGTGATAGTTCTCAGTTCTGGGCCACAGTCAACCAACCCTTCTTTTCAGATGTGGACAACACAGTCTTGGATTGTGTTATCCCAGATGACAAGTGGCTTAGCCATTTTAGAGTGGTGTATGGCGATAAGGAATCTGGCGCCCCTAAGAACCCGTGGGTGGCCTCAGAGTGTGCACCCCTATCTTTTAACTTAGCCGAGGTGGAGAGAGCAATCCTGGAGACATCCAAGAAGAAAGCCCCTGGGCCAGACGGGGTCCCGGCCGATATTTACAGGCATTCCCCAAAACTTTGGGCAGGGGTCCTAACCCACGTTTTCACAGCTGCAAATGGTAATGTCTTCCCTAGTAGTTGGTCTACTTCAATCATCGTGCCAATCTGTAAAAAGGGCCAACGTGACGATCCAGGGTGTTATAGGCCCATTTCCCTCCTAGACTCTGCAATAAAGATCTTAGGCAGAGTCTTACTATATAAACTCAGAGGAAACACCGAGAGGAGTGGAGGCCTATCACACACTCAGTATGGCTTCAGGGAGAAGAGAGGCACCCTGGACCAGCGCTCCAACCTACACGTGTTAATATCTAAATATACGGTGGCCAAGGAGGGGTCTTTGTTTCTGGCTTTCATGAACCTCTCCTCGGCCTTCGACTTAGTGAATAGGTCGAAGCTGTGGGAAGTCCTATTGGAGTCTGGGGTTGACAAACCGCTTGTGAACTTTATGGCATCCCTCCACCAGGAACTGTTTGCTACAGTGCGGGTCACCAAGGAGGGCAGGTGTACCAGCCGTTTTAAGTCGGAGAGAGGAGTGCGACAGGGCTGCATCTTGGCCCCCCTCCTTTTCACCATCTATATAAATGGCCTGGGTAAACAGCTTGAGGCAGTGGAGGAGGACGTTCCGCGTGTAGGAGAAGTTATAATCCCGGCTCTCCTATACGCGCACGATGCAGTCCTGATAGCACGCACCGGGCTGGGCCTTCAGCGTTTATTGGACTCATTTGGTGCCTTTAGGGACCAACTGGATCTAAAAATCAACGCGAAGAAATCTCATACGATGGTGGTGGGCCGCCACAGAAACAAGGGTAAACGTACACCCTTTTTCTGCAAGGGAGAGGCAGTGTCTAGGGTGACAGTTTTTCCCTACCTTGCGGTTACCTTTGATGGGAAGGGCTCGTGGGGACCCCAAATTAAGATAAAGAGTTTATCTTTGGTGAGAGCCACTCCAGCCCTTATGGGGTTCGCAAACAGGTTAGGGGCCAGGCCCATGGAGGCCCTTTTAAAAATTTACAATTCCAAGTGCTTTTCAATAGCCATGTATGGGTCCTCACAGTGGGGGGTATGTGCCACAGGAAAAAATTCAAACAGTGGGAAATAAGTTCCTGAGATTTCTTCTTTCCGTCCCCCAGTCCACCCCCACCTTCTTGATTCACGGGGAGGTGGGTTTAGACTATGTAACTGATAAATTTAATTTGGCTCCTTTAATATTCTGGTTGAAGACATGGCTTAATGATGAACTAACACTTAACCATGCTATTCTGTATGATTTTATGTCTCTGGACCACGCAAAGAGAATACCCTGGCTGGAGTATGTGAGACACACCTTTTTACAGCTAGGACGACCGGAACTATTTAATTCTCCATCTTGTATCAGGAGGGAGGACATTAACTGGACTAAAATGCACTTTATGGATAAGGCTAGATTGGCTCGTGAGGAGCAAGAACTGATTAAACCAACTGTCAGATCACATTATATGTTATTAATTTCCCCTTCGCTTGAGCCTTACCTCAGAATTGTAACCAAGCCCTTCCACAGAGACCTGTTAACCAAATTTAGATTTAATTTAATCCATTACTTTTTAGGTAGTTATCAATCCTGGAGCAAAGCAGAAGGGGGCACCCCCTGTAAATGTGATGAATTCTCCCCACAGGACACCATGCACTTTATTATGTTTTGTGGTTTATATTCGGACTCTAGGAAAAAATACCTGGTACCAATTTTAACAGAAGCCGGCTTTGTCCAAGTCAGGCCGGCCCTAGTTTACCTACAGTCCTTGGGCAGCACCCCCATCATATATGGTGTGGCTAGTTTTTTAGTGGCGCCTTATAGAACCAAAACAAAAATGTTGACATCTAGGGGCTTTGTATAGTTCTGTAGAGTCACCACTTAAACACTGGCCTGTATTGCATCTGTGTCCTATTACTGTATACAACGTTTTTGCCCGGATTTTGTAAATTTATGAAACATGTGATCTTAAATTTGTATATAAATGTTTTATGTCTTTTATGATTTTTAACAAATCGAATAAAGTGTATTTGACTGACTGACTGACTGACTGACATCATCCAGTAAATGTGTGTCTTTCTGAAGAATAAATATTTTTTATATATGTATATCTAAAGGTCGATGGAAAAATAAATGGGTAAATAAGTGTCTAAATGGATTTTTTTGTAAAATTGATTGTATAACTGACTTATTAAGTGTATCTTAGTGAATACATGTGTTAATGAGTAATGTTTAAATATTTAAATATCTGTATCAGTGTCTCACTTTGTGTATAAGTGGCTGCATGGGTTGGTGAGTAGCTACATGAGTGTGTATATGGGTTATTAGTTTGTTTCTTTGAGTATCAGTATGACTGTATGGTTCGGTGGGGTATATTACTTAGCGTATAGATGCATGAATGAGTGACTCACTGTATGTGTTTTGAAGACAGCCTGTGTGCAGGACTGTATGGGTGGATGAGTGTGTGTATGGGTGTGTTAGTGAGTGAATGACTGTCTCAATAGTGTCTTTATGAGTAACTACATATGTTTAAACTAGTATATGTGAGTATTGATGTATATAAGTGAGTATATGTGAGAGTGACAGTTTGGAAGAGTTCCTGTATAAATAAGTATGTGTTTCTAGAAGTGATTGTTAAAGCGAGTAAGTATGTGTACGTTTCTGTAGAAGTCAGTGTAGTGGTGTGTGTATAGCTGTATATGCAAGTAAATGGATGTTTGATAGTTTATTTGCATGTGTGAGTATGTGTGTGAGTAACTCTATGGATGAGTATCGGTGTGTAACAGGATGTAGAGGTGTATGACTACATATGATGAGTGAGTACATGTATGAGTGACTATATAGAACTGTTGGTGAATAAGTGGATGTGTATATAGATGGTGGAATTACTGAATAGGTTGTTGTAACTGCTACTGGTATCTCCATTTTTTTGAAGATTTTAGTTTCTATTTTTGAATGTGTGTATCAAACGTTATATTACAGTGAGTGGAGGTCTGCCACTCATTCACAAGGATGATGTCATCAGTGATGTAATTTGAGATGTCATCAGTGATGTCATCAGTGATGTCACTGACCATGTCATAAGTGATGTAATATATGACGTCATCAGCAGTGCATTGCGGGCGCGCGAGTTATAGTTAGCTGAACTAACTATAACGGGGGAATTTCAAAGGTTTTGTATGAGTGAAATGTCCAGCTAACTATAACATGTGTGAAACCTATGGTTTTTTCAATTAATATATATATTCACTGAAAAAACCATAGGTTATAGACCATATATAGTTAGGAATTAGCATTTACAAAACCTTGAAAATTCACTGAAAAAACCATAGGTTATACACCATATATAGTTAGGAATTAGCATTTAAAAAACCTTATTTTACTCACACAAAACCAATGAAATTCCATATATAGTTAGTTGTACTAACTATATATCGCGCACCCGCAATCCACTGCTGATCATGTCACATATTACATCATTCATGACATGGTCAGTGACATCACTGATGACATCACTGATGACATCTCAAATGACATCACTGATGACATCACTGATGACATCTCAAATGAAATCAGTGATGACATCACTGATGACAACATCCAGTGACTGTGTTTTTCTGTAAAGTTAAAATATGTCTTACATATTTAAGAATGAGTGGATGTATAAGTGTCTGGATGAAGAATTTAGTAGGTGCATGACTGACTGTATGAGTGAGTGGTTAAATGTGTCTCACTGAGTGCATGGGTTAGTGACTAAACTGTCTTAATTTGTGCATCATTATGTCTGTTCTTCTGTAAACTGCTGCATGTGTTGATCAGTAGCTATATGAGTAACTATATGGGTTATTGATTGGTTGCCCAAGCATTTGTATGGGACACTGAGTGTGTGTGTGGGTGGCTGGGAGGTGTATGACTCTGTGCATAGATGTATGGGTTCAAAAGTGCATGTGGAAACAGCTGTATGGGCGGTTGACTATGTGCATGACTGTATTGGTGAGTGAATAGATATCTCAGTGCTACATGTCAAAGTAAGTACATATGTAAAATACAGTACATGTGAGAGTTGACATATATAAATAACTGTGCATAAGAGCCAGTGAATGTGTGAGTGGCTGTATGGATCATTGTGAACTTGTATCCAGGATTGTATAAGTGAGTAAATATGTTTTAGTATATGTTTGAATAAGTAAGGTGTGTATAACTGTATAGTTGTGAAAATGGAGGTGTGATTGATTCTTTGCATGACTGACTAGGTGTGTAAGTAACTCCATGGATGAGTGACAGTCTGTGAGTGTCTGTTTACACTGAGTGTATCTAAGGTTATATTAGAGTCTGAAGAGGTTCATCGTATTATCACATCAATGATGTCATCAGTGATGTGATCAGTAATGTCAAATGAGATGTCATCAGTGATGTCATCAGTGATGTCATTTGAGATGTCATCAGTGATGTCATCAGTGATGTCATTTGAGATGTCATCAGTGATGTCATCAGTGATGTCACTGACCATGTCATGAATGATGTAATATGTGACATGATCAGCAGTGGATTGCGGGTGCGTGATATATAGTTAATACAACTAACTATATATGGAATTTCATTGGTTTTGTGTGAGTAAAATAAGGTTTTTTAAATGCTAATTCCTAACTATATATGGTGTATAACCTATGGTTTTTTCAGTGAATTTTCAAGGTTTTGTAAATGCTAATTCCTAACTATATATGGTCTATAACCTATGGTTTTTTCAGTGAATTTCATTGGTTTTTTAAAAGCTAATATCTATAGCTGTAAAATGTATTCTTCTTTAAATCCAAAAATATATTTTATATGTTTATTAATATATTTTTTTAATATTTTTTTTGTTTCGCTCCCGGTCCGCGAACCGGAAAGCTTTCCGTTAGCTCAAATTAATGCCGCGACCCGGTCCGCGAACCGGTAAGAAATCAACATCGTGACGGTATCGCGTTGCCGCGTAATGCGTCTTGTGACGTACCGCGTTAGCGCACCAGGAAGTGCCCCGGGGCGCGGACCGAGGCGCGAAACGCAGCTCCCCGGAAGCGATCCGCGGCGCGTCGCGAAAGCGCGACGTATCGCGTTGCCGCGTAATGCGTCTTGTGGCGTACCGCGTTAGCGCACCCGGAAGTGCCCCGGGGCGCGGACCGAGGCGCGAAGCGCAGCGACCCGGAAGCTAACCGGGGCGCGTTCCGCAGCGCGTAACATGAGCGTGAGAGGTCATGTGACTTGTTAATAAAACTTTTCATTGGTTCATTTCACTTTTGGTTTCATAATGATGTAAGGCTAGGTCAGGTGACCTAAAAATAACACTTTTCATTGGTTTAGAACTATTTTTTTTCCCAAATGATGAAAGCCCCCACCTATTTTCTCACTCTGACTTTCAACTTTGAGAAAGGAAGACCTGATCATTTGCTCTGATTAAAAAATGGCTTCAATAGTAGCTTCAGCTTCTGCACCCCCACCACCACCACCACCATCTCCTCATAGGAAGAGAGGACCATCTGCACAGTTTATTGGAGACACAGAGGAGGAAGAGGAAGAACAAGACGGAGAGGAAGAAGAGGGACCACGATTTGTCAAAGAGTTACCCCGGGTATCTCATCGCAAAGTTAGCTTTATCTGGCAATTTTTTTCCATTCCACCAGGAGAGAAAAAAGTCAATGCACTCTATGCTACGTGCCTTATCTGCCAAGAAAAGTTATCCCGGGGCACTAATAAAAAATACAGTTATGGAAATCACACGATGCACCGACATATGCAGAGGTGGCATCCAAACAACTATAGTCGTGCAGAGATGCGTGAACTACAACAGAACCCCCCAACTTCGGTGACAAGAACATCTACTGATATCTCTCTCACATTTGGAGAGGCCAACGAAACAGTGCCAAATATTCAAAAAAAATGTGTCCATATGAAGCTGACATGCTTATATTGTGGCACTTTAATTTCATGCGCAAACATGAGTCTGAAATTAATTAATTTGGCTTTCGAGAAACACCGATGCTCCAAACGCAGCAAGTTTTAAAAAAAATTTTGCTCCTGTTGAGCCTTTTTCAATGCCTCTTTCTGTTCTTTCCCTTTGAAAAAAAACAAAAAAACAAATAAGTGTTCAAAAAATACAAAAAAAAACAAATAATGTTCAAAAAAGAAAAAAAATATATAAAACAACAAAAATATTTAAAAAAAAGTTCTTTTCAGAACTACCTCCCCGTTATTAAAAAATTGCTAGAATGTTTAGCACTCTGGCAAGCTCTATTTCTTTTGGTTCGCTTCCCGGTTAGCTTCCCGGTACGCGGACCGGGAGCTAACCCAAATTTTTTTTTTTTTTTAAATAGAGTAAGTAAGGCCCTTTTAAAACCTCCACATCAAACCTAAGAGGTCAAGGAGGATCTACTATGCCCCCTTATGGTTATTTCCCCCTTTGTTTTGGCCTCCTCTTGTCTCTCAATCCTACAGAGAGACAAGATGGCGGCGGCTCCGGACTGTTTAGAATGTTGACAGACACCGGAGAGCCAATCAGCTTCGCTACGCGAAGTTCCGTTACGCGTAAGGTCCGCGAACCGGGGCGCTGCCCGGTCCGCTGTTACAGATATATATCTTTTTTTAAACGTTAATTTCTCAAAATCCACTGGAGCACATATATTGAGACCTACAAAAGGCACATCGGGCTACCAGTCCCTACAATTTTGCCAAGTTTCATGCAAATCCATTCAGCCGTTCGGGCTAAAAGTGAGGCCAACCGCCCTATGGAAAACTCAATGTTAAAAACACGTTTTGGGACCCCCCTTTTTTCTCGACCCCCCCTGGACGAACCCCCGCCCAATTATCAGGGGCTGCTCAGAAACAAAATGTGCCATTTTCCTGAAAATTTCAGCCAATTCCGTCCACAAACGCCAAAGTTATTAGACATAGAATTTTCAAAAATCCCATAGGGAAAAAATCCTAACTATATATACCTACTGGCGACCGCCAGTAGGTAATATATATATATATATATATATATATATATATATATATATATATATATATATATATTACCTACTGGCGGTCGCCAGTAGGTATATATAGTTAGGATTTTTTCTCTATGGGTTTTTTGAAAATTCTATGTCTAATAACTTTGGCGTTTGTGGACGGAATTGGCTGAAATTTTCAGGAAAATGGCACATTTTGTTTCCGAGCAGCCCTTGAAAATTTGGGGGTGGTTCGTCAAGGGGGGGCTGAGAAAAAAGGGGGGTCCCAAAACGTGTTTTTAACATTGAGTTTTCCATAGGGCGGTTGGCCTCACTTTTAGCCCGAACGGCTGAATGGATTTGCACGAAACTTGGCAAAATTGTAGGGACTGGTAGCCCGATGTGCCTTTTGTAGGTCTCAATATATGTGCTCCAGTGGATTTTGAGAAATTAACGTTTAAAAAAAGATATATATCTGTAACAGCGGACCGGGCAGCGCTCCAGGACGCGTACTTTTCGCGCAACGGAGCTTTGTGAAGCGAAGCTGATTGGTTCTCCGGCGTCTGTCAACATTCCAAACAGTCCGTAGCGGCCGCCATCTTGTCTCTCGGTAGGATTGAGAGACAAGAGGAGGACAAAGCGAAGGGGCAAATGACCATAAGGGGGAATAGTAGATCCTCGCTTACCCCCTACGTTTGATGTGGAGGTTTTAAAAGGGCCCCGCGGGGCAAAAAAAAAAATAATAATAATAATCGAACGGCTGAATGGATTTGCACGAAACTTGGCAAAATATTAGGGACTGGTAGCCCGATGTGCCTTTGCTAGGTCTCAATATATGTGCTCCAGTGGATTTTGAGAAATTAACGTTCAAAAAAAGATATATATCTGTAACAGCGCTCCGCTTCGCGTACTTTTCGCGTTACGGAGCTTTGCGAAGCTGATTGGTTCTCCGGCGTCTGTCAACATTCCAAACAGTCCGTAGCGGCCGCCATCTTGTCTCTCGGTAGGATTGAGAGACAAGAGGAGGCCAAAGCGAAGGGGGAAATGACCATAAGGGGGCATAGTAGATCCTTCCTGACCTCTTAGGTTTGATGTACCATTTTGCCAAGTTTGGTGTAATTCCGTTCAGCCATTCAGGCTGTAGACGTATGTAAATGTCCTATGGAAAATTGCATGGGGAAAACACATTTGAAAGTGTTGAAATTTAGAACCAATTAAAATGTTACTTTGGTTTTGTATTTGTGTGTGATGAAAGTTAATTGGTTATGTATATATTTCAAATGAGAGGAAACCACAGCCATTTTGTGATACTACTGTCTGAGGTACATTTGTGAGGAATTTTTGGTGGTGAATTTCTGGTGTTTGATTTACACAGTACTAACACTTCTCCTACTTTTAAAAAGGTGAGTTGTTAATTTGTAAGGGGAACTATGTTGTACACTTGAAGATAATTTGAAAAATGTTTTCTGTTATTTATTTGCAGTCCTTCTGTTATACTAAATACTTGATAAAGTTAGTTTTATATTATGTATTACTAAAAACGATAAATGAAAGTGATTATTTTTTTCTGCAATTTACAGCAAGCAATTTCAAAATAAAATGGCTCACAATGAAGGGACCGTGGCAATTTCTTTTGAATTGTCCACTACATTGATTGAAATTGAGAGCACCAATAATGAAATATTGTCACAAGGAGGACATGACTTGTATGATTCCATTAGATTGATTGAAATGGACAGCACCAAGAATGAAATATTGTCACAAGGAGATGACTTGAATGATTCCACTACATTGATTGAAATTGAGAGCACCAATAATGAAATATTGTCACAAGGAGGAGATGACTTGTATGATTCCATTAGATTGATTGAAATGGACAGCACCAATAATGAAATATTGTCACAAGGAGGAGATGACTTGAATGATTCCACTACATTGATTGAAATTGAGAGCACCAATAATGAAATATTGTCACGAGGAGATGACTTGAATGATTCCACTACATTGATTGAAATTGACAGCACCAATAATGAAATATTGTCACAAGGAGGAGATGACTTGAATGATTTTTTTGATCAATCTCTTGATGGCGAATTTATCGAGTGTTTGGAGACCATAGAGTTACAAGAATCATCATTGGAGACTTTTCATGAGGACATTGCTGTTGAGGACATGTTACTAGTTCTTTCAAATTTAGAAAATTCAGAAGAATAAATTTATATTTAGAAATCAAAAATTGTTTGAGACATTATTCATTTTTATTTTTAATTTATGAGGTTGTAGCGAAGTGATTGTAGTATAAAATGAGACTTATAGTATAGAGTGCAACATTTTTATGTTACATGGTAAGTTTACTCATATTTACTTCCCTTCTGCCACTATATTATCTCCAATGTGTATTTGACATCTCTTCTTCATCTCCGGCCTCCTTTCTCTCACTGTGTGTCTCCGATGCATCTTATCGCTGATATTTTGTGCAATTACAGAAGAGAGTAAAATAAAATAGTTCGGAACGTGAAAAGGGGGCAAAGTAGAGTACTCCTCACCCCCTAGGCCTTTTTAGGCGGTCCCAAAAGGATCAGTTTCTGCTTTCCTGAGAGATTATGGTATGAGTTCCATATACCACAATAACTTGCATTACAACATGCAAGATATCTATCTCCTATTACCAACTTTTGGAGATATTCGCGCTAAGCGCGAATATCTCCCAAAAGTAACACCTGCCCTGAGCAGTTCTTAGCCATGTTATCCAATGGGAGGTGGATAACATGGCTAAGAGCATTAGCTCGGTATTGCATGAATATCGCTGAGTTTTTAGCGATATTCATGCATTGCGGCCGTTTATTATCGCATTTGCGATAAACCTTGATAATAGCAAGGTTTATCTTCGATAATTTCTGACGATGCTTAGTGGTAAAAAATTCGTTGGTAAGCATCGTTAGCGATAAATATCGCTTAACTTTGGTAATATGCCCCAACGTCTGTTAATGTTCGATTCGAAGGAAATGAGGAAGTGTTGAAAAACATTGTCTGCGCCATCTTGCCTTTTTTGAAATGCCACACTTTTGTCGTGCACGGCAGCCATTTTAGATGTCTTGACCAGACCCACTCTCTGCACGCTGTCGATTCGTAGCATGGCTCCTCACCCACGCAAGCATCTTCCCCAGGCACTGGTCACCACCGCTCTCTGTCTTATGCATGGGCAATAAACCTCCCCCCATCTGCGCTGCTCTTCCTTGAGAATCACACTCTGTGCCCGCCCGACACCTCCCTTTCGCCCTATTCACTACCGCACCCTCTGACACTCCTCTTCCTCTGTGTCCGATTGTCCAGGCTATCAGCTAGCCCTGCAGATGTAGTTTATGGCCCCAGCTGTAAAGAATCACCCCTCTTCAAAGGAGTTATAGTAGATCAAGGCCCACACCCGATGAGATCCGTCACACCACACGTGTTCCTACTATCTGAAAACCATCCTGTATTGTGATTGGGGAGGGGACCGAGCCTGAAGCGGAAGATTCCAGGAATGACTCTTTGTACATCAAAGTTTTTACAATTATGTGTCACATTAAAAATATATAGCACTCCAACAAAGTAGTAGGAATATAAAACTTTAATAACATATAAATATATACAACAAAACAAAAACAGTAAAAACATTTAAACAACGAAGAGACCGTGGCAATTTCTTTTGAATTATCCAATAGATTTATTGAAATTGACAGCACCAATAATGAAATATTCTTGTCAGTAGCGGTCTGTTGTGCGAATAGTTCCAAGGCAGCAGAACGCGCTGAAATCTAGATGGCACGAAGGTGATGTCTAGTAAGTTGCCGCCCAGCAAATAACGGCGTGGGGCGCCGCGGGGGTGAGTGAGTCCAGTAGGCACCACAGCTATTCTTACCGGCATTGCAGAATTACTGCTGGGGACAATGCCTGTGCTGTAGCAGGGTCACAGCAGAAACAAAAAGGATTCTGTTGAAGATGTTGTTGGTTTTCAATTTGAAAACAGTTCTGGTGTCAACTGCTATGCTAATGTAGTGGTTAATGTTTTGTTTTCTCTAGAAAATGTAAAAGAGGGGGAGGCAGTCCAAAGTTCCGTTAAAAGGGCAAAGGAAAGGATCGGTGGTTTGAACTATCAGTCAAAAAGGGGAGGGGGTGCAATAATTTTTCCTACCGGGTCACACTGTGCTTTCACCGGAAGTGAGGTCTGCAGGATTCTAGTAATTCAAAGTGAGGCTGGCGCCAGCATGGGAGCGCCGACGTCCCGCGGATACAGTTTCGTCACTCCACGGGCGATCATGGCAGTCATTCCCCATCGGGGGTCGGAGACTCCCGCGGCTCCTCTAGAATCTTCAAGGTCGTGGAGGACTACGGTGGTGGAGTCAACCAGTGACCGGGCCATTTCTTTATGCTGGGCCCGCTCTTGCCAGGTCGACCGCCATTTTGAGAGTTCGGCAGCTACCGGCGATCGCGGGGTCACATGAGCGGACGGGCTCCACCCTGCCGGGCGAGACGTTGCAGCATGGCCACAGTGGAAGAACCCTTTTCCGGGCGCCTGGAGCGCTGAGGGTGCAGCTGGGAAGCCTCCACCTGGGGAGGCGGGAGAGGCCTGTTCGCACCGTCTCTCCCTCCCAGTGCACCCCACGGCGTCTCACTTGAGATTTGTTATGGCCGGACCAGGCGATGAGGACGAGGGGGGGGGGGGTCGGAGGCATGTGCAAGACATCCCCCCCAGTGTTGTCGCAGCCATTATTCAAGAAAGAAGAAGTGTCCCGTCCGTCTTCGGGCCGGGCTTCCGGTAGATGTCGGCCGGACGCCCCTGGCTCTGGCCCCATGAACGGGTTTCTTGGTTTATCGGCTGCAGCCGGATCCCGTCGGCCTCGGCCCCCCGACCGTTGGTGGCCGGACCGGAAGAGCATGTGGCGGGACTACCTGCAACTCTCAAGGGCCATCGCGGCCGGACTGGGAGAGAGAGGGGAGGGTCGAGGAGACATTCCCCCCCCCTGCAACTGTTCAGCGTTGTAAAGGCAATCCCCTGGCCGGGTCCCGCTGGCCTCGGCCTCTCCTCCGGCTACACCCTACGTTAGGATCTCCTGGCCGAGGCGTGGCAGCAGGACCTGCCTTATATGGGCTGCTCCCGGCTGGGCGTAGTCGGAACCCTGCCCCACCTTGGAAGTTTCCAGAGTGGGGGCGGATGTTCTACTGACTTGCATTTTCCCTAGTCTATCGATTTTTTTGGCGTGGCAGGCGGTGGGACAGCGAGGGGTGATTTGGTTTCTCTTACTGTTTTTCTGGTCTCTCACCACTGGCATATTTTAACGTTTTCTTGTTTCTAGGACATTAATAGGTTTTATCATTACGTTATGTTATCGTTTCTTTGTTCGTTGTTTAATAAAAGTTCATGTTCATCAGTGGCCTACTGATTTTCGTTTTCCTATTCTTTTCTTTCCAGGTTGTTTCATGCTAAAGTTTCTGTTAACAGGATACAGTGATCACTTCGTTATTATTGCATATGTCCTTTTCACTAGGGGTGCTCTCTGGTCGGGCCAGATGACGTATCTCTAGTAAATGGTCCGGGTGAAACAGGTGCATCAATCAGTGGGGAGTAGATAGGCATGACAGATTACAACGGGGGAGAAAGGTCCGCATTACGTACCCTTTCACTACTTGCAAAGATTTTCCTACGTTTATTTGCAAACAGGGAATACCTCCAAAAAGAACTAATTCCCAAACAGTCAATGTTAGGACAATCAATCAATCAATGAGGAATGAAATAGGTACGACGTGTTAAAGGCTTGCGTTACCTACCCTTCACTATCTGCAAAGGGAGAGAGAATATTCCTATTCTTCCTCGTTTGCAGGCAGAGAAGATCCTTAAGAGAATTAACTTCGAACAATTCAATGCTCGATTCAAACAATCAACAAGGGGTACTGTGAACACAAATGAACGCCGCTTATGTACATACGCATTGCTATTTTCAACAGGTTGTTCCTAATGTTTCTATTTTAGCGAGGTCAAAAAGAGATCCCATTAGTGGCCTACTGATTTTGCTCGATTCCTTTTGTTTTTTTACACGATTTTTCGCTATCTGCAAAGACTAAACAGAGTATTGCGACTCTGTGCTTGTTTGTAAATAGAGAATGAACCAAAGAGAACAATCAATCAAATGGAGAGAGAAGCAGGCACGACGGATTACAAAGGGGGCAAAGGGCTGCGTTAACTACCCTTCACTATCTGCAAAGAGAGAGTACTCCTAATAGAAATGAGGGGTGGGGGGCAGCATTCAAAGCAGATCAGTGTGCATAAACACGAAAATGTTTTTACTTACCACGTACTTGACATTCGACAGCTTATGATATTTGCTATTAAAAAAACATTGAATTTCACTGAAAAAACCATAGGTTATAGACCATATATAGTTAGGAATTAGCATTTACAAAACCTTGAAAATTCACTGAAAAAACCATAGGTTATACACCATATATAGTTAGGAATTAGCATTTAAAAAACCTTATTTTACTCACACAAAACCATTGAAATTCCATATATAGTTAGTTGCACTAACTATATATCGCGCACCCGCAATCCACTGCTGATCATGTCACATATTACATCATTTATGACATGGTCAGTGACATCACTGATGACATCTCAAATGACATCACTGATGAGATCACTGATGACATCTCATTTGACATCAATGACCACATCACTGATGATATCATTCATGTGACAATACAATGCATCTCCTCACGTTTCAATATAACCTCTGTTTCACCCAGTGTTAAATACAGAGTATAATTTTTGAAACCATTGACACACCAATACTAGTTACTACATACGTACTCACTGATTCCTACGTCTACACACACATTCACTCATTCACCCATACAATCATTCATACATACAATCACTCATCTTTACAACACTATCATATGCACTCATACACCTATACAGACACTTACACTCTGCCACTCATCCATGGAGTTACTCACACACCTAGTCAGTCCTGTAAAGAATCAATCACACTTCCATTTTCTTGTCTATACAGTTAAACATAGAGCACCTTACATTTTCAAACATATACTAACACATACTTACTTTCTTATACAATCATTGATACAAGTACACATTGATCTGCACAGAGTCACACACCTCCCAGCCAGCCACACACACACTCAGTCTCCTATACAAATACTTGGACAATCAATCAATAACCCATATAGTTAATCATATAGCTACTGATCAACACATGCAGCAGTTTACAGAACAACAGACATAATGATGCACAAATTAAGACAGTTTAGTCACTAACCCATGCACTCAGTGAGACACATTTAATCACTCACTCATACATTCAGTCATGCACCTACTAAATCCTTCGTCCAGACACTTATACATCTACTCATTCTTCAATATGTAAAACATATTTAAACTTTACAGAAACACACAGTCACTGGATGATGTCATCAGTGATCTCATCAGTGATGTCATTTGAGATGTCATCAGTGATGTCACTGACCATGTCATGAATGATGTAATATGTGACATGATCAGCAGTGGATTGCGGGTGCGCGATATATAGTTAGTGAAACTAACTATATATGGAATTTCAATGGTTTTGTGTGAGTAAAATAAGGTTTTTTAAATGCTAATTCCTAACTATATATGGTGTATAACCTATGGTTTTTTCAGTGAATATATATATATATATATTCACTGAAAAAACCATAGGTTTTACACCAGTTATAGTTAGCTGGAAGTTTTACTCGCATAAAACCATTGAAATTCCCACGTTATAGTTAGTTGGACTCACTATAACTTGCGCGTGCAATGCACTGCTGATGACGTCACATATTACATCACTCATGACATGGTCAGTGACATCACTCATGACATCACTGATGACACCATCCAGTGAATGTGTGTCTTTCTGAAAAATAAATATTAGTGAGTAATGTTTAAATATTTAAATATATGTATTATTGTTTCACTTTCTGTATAAGTGGCTGCATGGGTTGGTGAGTAGGTACATGTGTATGTATATGGGTTATTAGATGTTTTTCTTAGTATCAGTATGAGTGTTTGTATGGTTTGGTGGGGGTATTACTTAGCTCATAGATGCATGAATGGCTGACTCTCTCTTTGTATGTGTTTTGAAGACAGCATATGTGCAGGACTGTATGGGTGGATGAGTGTGTATATGTGTGTGTTAGTGAGTGAATGACTATCTCACTAGTGTCTTTATCAGTAACTACATATGTTTTAATCTAGTATATGTGAATATTGATGTATATAAGTGAGTATATGTGAGAGTGAGGGATTTTAGGAGTTCCTGTTTAAATAAGTATGTGTTTCTATAAGTGATTGTTTAAGAGAATAGATATGTGTAAATTTCCTTAGAAGTAAAATGATAGTATGTGTATAGCTCTATATGTAAATAAATGGATGTTCAATAGTTTATTTGCATGTGTGAGTATGTGTGTGAGTAACTTTTGGATGACTGTTGGTGTGTAACAGGATGTATAGGTGTATCACTACATATGAGGAGTGAGTATATGTATGAGGGAGTATATAGAACTGTTGGTGAATGAGTGGATGTGTATATAGATGGTGGAATTACTGAATTGGTTGTTGTAACTGTTATGGGTATCTCAATTTATTTGTAAATTTTAGTTTCTATTTTTGAATATGTGTTTCAAAGGTTACATTACATTGAAAGGAGGTGTGTCACTCTGTCACAAGGATGGTGTCATCAGTGATGTCATGAGTGATGTCACTGACTATGTCATGAGTGATATAATATGTGACGTCATCAGCAGTGCATTGCACGCGCAAGTTATAGTGAGTCCAACTAACTATAACGTGGGAATTTCAATGGTTTTATGCGAGTAAAACTTCCAGCTAACTATAACTGTTGTAAAACCTATGGTTTTTTCAGTGAATTTAATAGGTTTTTTAAATGCTAATTCCTAACTATAACTGGTGTGAAACCTATGGTTTTTTCAGTGAATTTCAATGTTTTTTTAATAGCAAATCTTTATAGGTATAAAAAAGAATATTTATTTATTTATTTTTTTTTAACCCTGGGGCGCTCCCGGAACGCATACCGGTGAACGCAAGGGTAAGCGCAATGTTACGACGCGCCCCGGGTCGCGTACCGGGGAGCGTCCCGTGAGCGCTATTCTCGCGAACGAAAACAACATTGTGACGTTTCGCGTAACCGCATGATGCGTCATATGACGCACTGCGTAAGCGCACCCGGAAGCACGCGAGCGCATACGATCGCGCAACGTCCTGACGCGCTTACCCTACGCACCCCCGGGCGCACCCCGGGGCGCGACTACGGGCGCGCCCCGGGGCGCGTAGCGTAAGCGCGTCGGGTCATGTGACCTGAAAATAACACTTTTGATTGGTTCAGAACACTTTTGGTTTCTAAATGTTGAAAGACCCCACCTTTTTTCCTGATTTTCACTTTTGAGTGAAGAAGACCTGCATTCATTCTTTGAGAAATGGCTTCACTAGTAGCAGCTGCAGGTGCATCTGCACCACCACCACCCCCACCACCACCACAAGGACCACCACAAGACCACATTGGTGGTCAACAAGAAGAGGAGGACGAAGAGGAGGAGGTGGAGAGGGACTTTCTGCCTGAGGACAATCCCCCATACAGACCCAAGGAACATTTTATTTGGAACTTTTACAAGATGCCAAGGGGTGCGAAAAAGGTGAATGCAGCTAAGGTGACTTGCCTCATCTGTGGCCAAGAACTGTCAAGAGGGAACCCAAAGAAGAAGTATTCTTTTGGGAACCACGCGATGATAAGACATATGCAGAGGACGCACCCGAACAATTATTCGGCAGCAGAGGTCAGGGAACTGACCAAGAACCCTTCCCATCCTTCTTCTTCAAGCGCCTCCAATCAACCCACTCTATTGGATGCAGAGGCTAGGGAGATGGTCCCTAATGTCCAAACTAAATTTGGAGATTTTAAATTTGTTTGCAAATATTGCGACAAAACAATTTCATATGGTGAGCAAAGCATCACTTTACTCAATCGAGCTGCAGACAACCATCACTGCAGCAAGCGACCTTAATTTTTTTCTATTTTTTTTTGGCTCCAGTTGAGCTGTTTGCAATTCCCTGTGTTTTGTTTCACCCCCAGAAAAACTACCCAAAAATATAAAATTGTTAAGAAAAGCCAAAAAAAGTAAAAAAAATTCAAAAAACAATAAAAAAATATAAAACAACAAAAAGAATTAAAAAAACAGTTCTTTTCAGAACTACCTCCAATTTATATAAAAATGCTAAATTTTTGAAAAAACTGTCATTCTTTATTCCCCATGGTACGCTCCCCGGTACGCTCCCCGGTGCGCGTACCGGGCGCTCCCCCCGCGAAAATCGAAAAAAAATTAAATTTTTTTTTTTACCCGAGGGACCCTTTTATGTCCCCCACATCAAACCTAGGGGGTCAGGGGGGGTCTACCCTACCCCCTTTTGGTTATTTCCCCCTTTGTTTTTACCACCTCTTGTGTCTCGATCCTACCGAGACACAAGATGGCGGCCGCTCCGGACTGTTTCGAATGTTTACAGACACCCGAGAGCCAATCAGCTTTCCGTGCGCAAGTCGCGTGGCGCGCCCGGAGCGCTCCCCGGTGCGCGTACTGGGGCGCGGCTATAGATATATAAATTTTTTTGAACATAAATTACTCAAAATCCTCTGGAGCACATATCTTGAGACATAGCAAAGGCACATCGGGCTACCAGTCCCTATAATTTTGCCAAGTTTGGTGGAAATCCATTCAGAGTTTCGAGCTAAAAGTGAGACCGACCGCCCTATGGAAATTAACATGGGGAAAACACGTTTTGGGACCCCCCTTTTATCTCAGCCCCCGCTTGACGAATGCCCCCCCAATCTTTCAGGGAAGGACCGGAGTGCCGCGAGGCAAAGTTGAGGAAAATTTCAGGCAGATTCCTCAACCGGCGCCAAAGTTATTTCCAATAGAATGTTGCGATTTCCCTATGGAAATCAATCCTAACTATACCTACTAGCGACTGCCAGTAGGTAATATATATATATATATATATGTATATATATATATATATATATATATATATATATATATATATATATATATATATATATATTCAATGAAAAAACCATAGGTTTGAGACCATATATAGTTAGGTGAATATTTTAATCATACAAAACCAATGAAATTCCATATATAGTTAGTTGCACTAACTATATATTTCGCGCACCCGCAATCCACTGCTGATGATGTCACATATTACATAATTCATGACATGGTCAGTGACATCACTGATGACATCACTGATGACATCTCAAATGACATCACTGATGACATCACTGATGACATCTCAAATGACATCACTGATGACATCACTGATGACATCGTCCAGTGACTGTTGGTTTCTGTAAAGTTTAAATATGTTTGACATATTGATGAATGAGTGGATGTATAAGTGTCTGGATGAAGGATTTAGTAGGTGCGTGACTGACTGTATGAGTGAGTGAATAAATGTGTCGTACTAAATGCATGGGTTAGTGACTAAACTGTCTGAATGTGTGCATCAGTATGTCTGTTGTGATGTAAACTGCTGCATGTGTTGATCATTAGCTATACGAGAGGCTATATGTGTTATTGATTGGTTGCCCAAGTATTTGTGTGGGAGATTGAGTTTGTGTGGGGGTGGCTGAGAGGTGTGTGACTGTGCATAGATGTGTGAGCAGTTGATTCACTAGGTGTATGAGTTCAAGAGTGTATGTGGAAACAGCTACATGGGCGGTTGACTGTGTGCATGAGTGTATTGATGAGTGAATGGATATCTCAATGCTACATGTCATAGTAAGTACATATGTAAAACACAGTACATGTGAGAGTTGGCATATATAAATAACTGTGCATGAGAGCCAGTGAATGTGTGAGTGGCTGTATGGATCATTGTGAACTTGTATCAGGGATTGTATAAGAGAGTAAATATGTGTTAGTATATGTTTGAATAAGTAAGGTGTGTATAACTGTATAGTTGAGGAAATGGAGGTGAGATTGATTCTTTGCATGACTGACTAGGTGTAACTCCATGGATGAGTGACAGTGTGTGAGTGTCTGTATACACTGAGTGTATCTAAGGTTATATTAGAGTCTGAAGAGGTTTATCGTATTAGTACATGAATGATGGCATCAGTGATGTGATCAATGATGTCAAATGAGATGTGATCAGTGATGTCATCAGTGATGTCATTTGAGATGTCATCAGTGATGTCATCAGTGATGTCATCAGTGATGTCATTAGAGATGTCATCAGTGATGTCATTTGAGATGTCATCAGTGATGTCATCAGTGATGTCATTTGAGATGTCATCAGTGATGTCATCAGTGATGTCACTGACCATGTCATGAATGATGTAATATGTGACATCATCAGCAGTGGATTGCGGGTGCGCGAAATATATAGTTAGTGCAACTAACTATATATGGAATTTCATTGGTTTTGTATGATTAAAATATTCACCTAACTATATATGGTCTCAAACCTATGGTTTTTTCATTGAATTTTCAAGGTTTTGTAAATGCAAATACCTAACTATATATAGTCTCAAACCTATGGTTTTTTTCTGTGAATTTCAAAGGTTTTTTGAATGCTAATTCCTAACTATATAAGGCCTGAAACCTATGGTTTTTTCAGTGAATTTGCAAGGTTTTTTAAATGCTAATTCTATTAGCAGATAACGTTTTTATATATTCAAAAGTTTTTTTAATGCTAATTCCTAACTATATAAGGCCTGAAACCTATGATTTTTTCAGTGAATTTCAAAGGTTTTTTAAATGCTAATTCCTAACTATATAAGGCCTGAAACCTATGTTTTTTTTGGTGAATTCGCAAGGATTTTTAAATACTAATTCTTAACTATATAAGGCCTGAAACCTATGTTTTTTTCAGTAAATTTCAAAGGTTTTTTAAATGCTAATTCCTAACAATATAAGGCCTGAAACCTATGTTTTTTTCTTTGAATTTCAAAGGTTTGTTAAATGCTAATTCCATTAGCGGATAACGTTTAAATGTATTAATATCCTAGTGGGACCACCTGAGCAGCCCTAAGGAGTCAGGGTGTTTCTACCCTGCCCCCTTTTTGTGTTATACATGGTTTTTTTCTGCTTTCTTGTGCCTCAGTCTACTAAGACCCAAGATGGATGGCAACATCTCCTGGTTAGAAGTGTTGACAGCCAATGAGCATGCAGCTTTCTCGGGAAGGCATGCTGATTGGCTGTCACTGTCTGTCAACACTAGCACAAGATAGATGCCAACACCGCCTGGTTAGAAGTGTTGACAGCCAATGACCATGCAGCTTTCTCGGGAAGGCGTGCTGATTGGCTGCCACTGTGTGTCAACACTCAAAACCAGGAAGTGTTGGCAGCCATCTTGTGCCTTGTTAGAACCAAGGCACAAGAAAGCAGTGAAACAAAGGTGTGAAACTCGCAAAGGGGCCAGAGTAGAATCACCCTGACCCCCTAGGCCTGCTCAGGGGGTCCCACAAAGACCCCAAAGGCAAAAAACCCCCATTTTTTTTGGTAAAAATCGGGGTACGCGTACCGTGCGCGTACGGTACGCGTACCCCGCGAATTTAAAAAAAAAATATATATATATTTTTGCCTTCGGGGTCCTTGTGGGACCCCCTGAGCAGGTCTAGGGGGTCAGGGTGCTTCTACCCTGCCCCCATTTTGAGTTCTACATGTTTGTTTTTCTGCTTTCCTGTGCCTCAGTCTACCGAGGCACAAGATAGCTGTCAACAGTTTCTGTTTTGGAGTGTTGACAGACATTGGCAGCCAATCAGCATGCAGCTCGTGCGCTTGAGGTACGCTTACCGTACGCGTACGTGCGCGTACCGTAAGCGCACCGGAAAGCTCACGGGTAAGCTGCTATAGATATATATATATTTTTTAACCTTAATTTCTCAAAATCCACTGGACCGCATATCTTGAGACCTAGCAAAGCCACATCGGGCTAACAGTCCCTACAATTTTGCCAAGTTTGGTGGAAATCCATTCAGCCGTTCAGGCTAAAAGTGAGTCCAACCGCCCTATGGAAAATTGCATGGGGAAAACACGTTTTGGGGCCCCCCTTTTTTCTCGGCCCCCACTTGACAAATCCCCCCCCAAACTTTCAGGGAAGGAACGGAGAGTAAATGTGCCATTTTCAGGAAATTTCAGCCAATTCCGTCCATCAACGCCAAAGTTATTCAACATAGAATTTTGAAAAATCCCATAGGAAAAAAATCCTAACGATATATACCAACTGGCGACCGCCAGTAGGTAATATATATATATATATATATATATATATATATATATATATATATATATATATATATATATATATATATATATATATATATATATATATATAAAATTTCTATGGCATAATGAAAATCCTCATTTTGTTCCTTTTCAAATTAAATGTATTAAGTGTTACCACTTTATTCCAATCAAGATGACTTCAGGTGTGCCATACTTTTGTCATAAGTAAGACTGTTAGCGTTCTAGTTGTTCTTTAGAACACTCTGGGACATTCCGTCATTGGGCTATAGTTGGGCTACATCTGACTGATATTTGGGCTACATTTGGGCTCTTTTGTCTCTGGTGGCCATCTTGGGAAACTGCATATCAGAATTTTTTTAATGAAATATAAGAGGATTTGAGAAGTCACTCAAAATGTGCCCTAATTTTTCTTTCTTCAGCACTAATCATAATTTCTATGGCAAAATGAACCCCCTCATTTTGTTCCTTTGCAAATTAAATGTGTTAAGTGTTAACACTTTATTCCAATCAAGATGACTTCAGGTGTGCCATACTTTTGTCATAAGTAAGACTGTTAGCACTCTAGTTGTTCTTTAGAACACTCTGGAACATTCTGTCATTGGGCTATAGTTGGCTGATATTTGGGCTACATTTGATTTTTTTTGTCTCTGGTGGCCATCTTTGGGCTACATTGGGCAACATTGGGCTACATTGGGCTACATTGGGCTACATTTGGGCTCTAACATATATATATAGCCCAATATATATTTTTTCAAAGTTAATTTTCGTAAAAACCACTGGAGCATATATCTTGAGACATAGCAAAGACACATCGGGCTAACAGTCCTTATAATTTTGCCAAGTTTGGTGGAAATCCATTCAGCCGTTCGGGCTAAAAGTGAGTCCAACCGCCCTATGGAAAATTGCATGGGGAAAACACGTTTTGGGACCCCCCTTTTTTCTCGGCCCCCGCTTGACAAATCCCCCCCAAACGTTCAGGGAAGGACCGGAGAGTAAAGGTGCCATTTTCAGGAAACTCTCAGCCAATTCCGTCCATCAACGCCAAAGTTATTAAACATAGAATTTTGAAAAATCCCATAGGAAAAAAATCCTAACTATATATACCTACTGGCGACCGCCAGTAGGTAATATATATATATATATATATATATATATATATATATATATATATACATATATATATATATATATATATATATATATATATATATATATATATATATATATATATATATATATATAAAATTTCTATGGCAAAATAAAACCTCTCATTTTGTTCCTTTTCAAATTAAATGTATTAAGTGTTACCACTTTATTCCAATCAAGATGACTTCAGGTGTGCCATACTTTTGTCATAAGTAAGACTGTTAGCGTTCTAGTTGTTCTTTAGAACACTCTGGGACATTCTGTCATTGGGCAATATTTGGGCTACATCTGGCTGATATTTGGGCTACATTTGGGCTCTTTTGTCTCTGATGGCCATCTTGGGAGACTGCATATCAGAATTTCTTTAATGAAATATAAGAGGATTTGAGAAGTCACTCAAAATGTGCCCTAATTTTTCTTTCTTCAGCACTAATCATAATTTCTATGGCAAAATGAACCCCCTCATGTTGTTCCTTTGCAAAATAAATGTTTTAAGTGTTAACACTTTATTCCAATCAAGATGACTTCAGGTGTGCCATACTTTTGTCATAAGTAAGACTGTTAGCACTCTAGTTGTTCTTTAGAACACTCTGGGACATTCTGTCATTGGGCTATAGTTGGGCTACATCTGGCTGATATTTGGGCTGCATTTGATTTTTTTTGTCTCTGGTGGCCATCTTTGGGCTACATTGGGCTACATTGGGCTACATTTGGGCTCTAACATATATATAGCCCAATGTAGCCCAATATATATTTTTCAAAGTTAATTTTCGTAAAAACCACTGGAGCATATATCTTGAGACATAGCAAAGGCACATCGGGCTAACAGTCCCTACAATTTTGCCAAGTTTGGTGGAAATCCATTCAGCCGTTCGGGCTAAAAGTGAGTCCAACCGCCCTATGGAAAATTGCATGGGGAAAACACGTTTTGGGACCCCCCTTTTTTCTCGGCCCCCGCTTGACAAATCCCCCCCAAACGTTCAGGGAAGGACCGGAGAGTAAAGGTGCCATTTTCAGGAAAATTTCAGCCAATTCCGTCCAAAGTTATTCAACACAGAATTTTGAAAAATCCCATAGGAAAAAAATCCTAACTATATATATATAACTATATATACCTACTGGCGACCGCCAGTAGGTAATATATATATATATATATATATATATATATATATATATATATATATATATATATATATATATATATATATATATATATTACCTACTGGCGGTCGCCAGTAGGTATATATAGTTAGGATTTTTTCTCTATGGGTTTTTTTAAAATTCTATGTCTAATAACTTTGGCGTTTGTGGACGGAATTGGCTGAAATTTTCAGGAAAATGGCACATTTTGTTTCTGAGCAGCCCCTGAAAATTGGGGGGGGTTTCGTCCAGGGGGGGTCGAGAAAAAAGGGGGGTCCCAAAACGTGTTTTTAACATTGAGTTTTCCATAGGGCGGTTGGCCTCACTTTTAGCCCGAACGGCTGAATGGATTTGCACGAAACTTGGCAAAATTGTAGGGACTGGTAGCCCGATGTGCCTTTTGTAGGTCTCAATATATGTGCTTCAGTGGATTTTGAGAAATTAACGTTTAAAAAAAGATATATATCTGTAACAGCGGACCGGGCAGCGTCCCAGGACGCGTACTTTTCGCGCAACGGAGCTTTGTGAAGCGAAGCTGATTGGTTCTCCGGCGTCTGTCAACATTCCAAACAGTCCGTAGCGGCCGCCATCTTGTCTCTCGGTAGGATCGAGAGACAAGAGGAGGCGAAAGCGAAGGGGCAAATGACCATAAGGGGGAATAGTAGATCCTCGCTGACCCCCTAGGTTTGATGTGGAGGTTTTAAAAGGGCCCCGCGGGGCAAAAAAAAAAAATAATAATAATAATCGAACGGCTGAATGGATTTGCACGAAACTTGGTAAAATATTAGGGACTGGTAGCCCGATGTGCCTTTGCTAGGTCTCAATATATGTGCTCCAGTGGATTTTGAGAAATTAACGTTCGGTAGGATTGAGAGACAAGAGGAGGCCAAAGCGAAGGGGGAAATGACCATAAGGGGGCATAGTAGATCCTTCCTGACCTCTTAGGTTTGATGTACCATTTTGCCAAGTTTGGTGTAATTCCGTTCAGCCATTCAGGCTGTAGACGTATGTAAATGTCCTATGGAAAATTGCATGGGGAAAACACATTTGAAAGTGTTGAAATTTAGAACCAATTAAAATGTTACTTTGGTTTTGTATTTGTGTGTGATGAAAGTTAATTGGTTATGTATATATGTCAAATGAGAGGAAACCACAGCCATTTTGTGATACTACTGTCTGAGGTACATTTGTGAGGAATTTTTGGTGGTGAATTTCTGGTGTTTGATTTACACAGTACTAACACTTCTCCTACTTTTAAAAAGGTGAGTTGTTAATTTGTAAGGGGAACTATGTTGTACACTTGAAGATAATTTGAAAAATGTTTTCTGTTATTTATTTGCAGTCCTTCTGTTATACTAAATACTTGATAAAGTTAGTTTTATATTATGTATTACTAAAAACGATAAATGAAAGTGATTATTTTTTTCTGCAATTTACAGCAAGCAATTTCAAAATAAAATGGCTCACAATGAAGAGACCGTGGCAATTTCTTTTGAATTGTCCACTACATTGATTGAAATTGAGAGCACCAATAATGAAATATTGTCACAAGGAGGACATGACTTGTATGATTCCATTAGATTGATTGAAATGGACAGCACCAAGAATGAAATATTGTCACAAGGAGATGACTTGAATGATTTCACTACGTTGATTGAAATTGAGAGCAGCAATAATGAAATATTGTCACAAGGAGGAGATGACTTGTATGATTCCATTAGATTGATTGAAATGGACAGCACCAATAATGAAATATTGTCACAAGGAGGAGATGACTTGAATGATTCCACTACATTGATTGAAATTGAGAGCACCAATAATGAAATATTGTCACGAGGAGATGACTTGAATGATTCCACTACATTGATTGAAATTGACAGCACCAATAATGAAATATTGTCACAAGGAGGAGATGACTTGAATGATTTTTTTGATCAATCTCTTGATGGCGAATTTATCGAGTGTTTGGAGACCATAGAGTTACAAGAATCATTATTGCAGACTTTTCATGAGGACATTGCTGATGAGGACATGTTACTAGTTCTTTCAAATTTAGAAAATTCTGAAGAATAAATTTATATTTAGAAATCAAAAATTGTTTGAGACATTATTCATTTTTATTTTTAATTTATGAGGTTGTAGCGAAGTGATTGTAGTATAAAATGAGACTTATAGTATAGAGTGCAACATTTTTATGTTACATGGTAAGTTTACTCATATTTACTTCCCTTCTGCCACTATATTATCTCCAATGTGTATTTGACATCTCTTCTTCATCTCCGGCCTCCTTTCTCTCACTGTGTGTCTCCGATGCATCTTATCGCTGCTATTTTGTGTAATTACAGAAGAGAGTAAAATAAAATAGTTCGGAACGTGAAAAGGGGGCAAAGTAGAGTACTCCTCACCCCCTAGGCCTTTTTAGGCGGTCCCAAAAGGATCAGTTTCTGCTTTCCTGAGAGATTATGGTATGAGTTCCATATACCACAATAACTTGCATTACAACATGCAAGATATCTATCTCCTATTACCAACTTTTGGAGATATTCGCGCTAAGCGCGAATATCTCCAAAAAGTAACACCTGCCCTGAGCAGTTCTTAGCCATGTTATCCAATGGGAGGTGGATAACATGGCTAAGAGCATTAGCTCTGTAATGTATGAATATCGCTGAGTTTATAGCGATATTCATGCATTGCGGCCGTTTATTATCGCATTTGCGATAAACCTTGATAATAGCAAGGTTTATCTTCGATAATTTCTGACGATGCTTAGCGGTAAAAAATTCGTTGGTAAGCATCGTTAGCGATAAATATCGCTTAACTTTGGTAATATGCCCCAACGTCTGTTAACGTTCGATTCGAAGGAAATGAGGAAGTGTTGAAAAACATTGTCTGCGCCATCTTGCCTTTTTTGAAATGCCACACTTTTGTCGTGCACGGCAGCCATTTTAGATGTCTTGACCAGACCCACTCTCTGCACGCTGTCGATTCGTAGCATGGCTCCTCACCCTCGCAAGCATCTTCCCCAGGCACTGGTCACCACCGCTCTCTGTCTTATGCATGGGCAATAAACCTCCCCCCATCTGCGCTGCTCTTCCCTGAGAATCACACTCTGTGCCCGCCCGACACCTCCCTTTCGCCCTATTCACTACCGCACCCTCTGACACTCCTCTTCCTCTGTGTCCGATTGTCCAGGCTATCAGCTAGCCCTGCAGATGTAGTTTATGGCCCCAGCTGTAAAGAATCACCCCTCTTCAAAGGAGTTATAGTAGATCAAGGCCCACACCTGATGAGATCCGTCACACCACACGTGTTCCTACTATCTGAAAACCATCCTGTATTGTGATTGGGGAGGGGACCGAGCCTGAAGCGGAAGATTCCAGGAATGACTCTTTGTACATCAAAGTTTTTACAATTATGTGTCACATTAAAAATATATAGCACTCCAACAAAGTAGTAGGAATATAAAACTTTAATAACATATTAATATATACAACAAAACAAAAACAGTAAAAACATTTAAACAACGAAGAGACCGTGGCAATTTCTTTTGAATTATCCAATAGATTTATTGAAATTGACAGCACCAATAATGAAATATTCTTGTCAGTAGCGGTCTGTTGTGCGAATAGTTCCAAGGCAGCAGAACGCGCTGAAATCTAGATGGCACGAAAGTGATGTCTAGCAAGTTGCCGCCCAGCAAATAACGGCGTGGGGCGCCGCGGGGGTGAGTGAGTCCAGTAGGCACCACAGCTATTCTTACCGGCATTGCAGAATTACTGCTGGGGACAATGCCTGTGGTGTAGCAGGGTCACAGCAGAAACAAAAAGGATTCTGTTGAAGATGTTGTTGGTTTTCAATTTCAAAACAGTTCTGGTGTCAACTGCTATGCTAATGTAGTGGTTAATGTTTTGTTTTCTCTAGAAAATGTAAAAGAGGGGGAGGCAGTCCAAAGTTCCGTTAAAAGGGCAAAGGAAAGGGTCGGTAGTTTGAACTATCAGTCAAAAAGGGGAGGGGGTGCAACAATTTTTCCTACCGGGTCACACTGTGCTTTCACCGGAAGTGAGGTCTGCAGGATTCTAGTAATTCAAAGTGAGGCTGGCGCCGACGTCCCGCGGATACAGTTTCGTCACTCCACGGGTGATCATGGCAGTCATTCCCCATCGGGGGTCGGAGACTCCCGCGGCTCCTCTAGAATCTTCAAGGTCGTGGAGGACTACGGTGGTGGAGTCAACCAGTGACCGGGCCATTTCTTTATGCTGGGCCCGCTCTTGCCGGGTCGACCGCCATTTTGAGAGTTCGGTAGCTACTGGCGATCGCGGGGTCAAATGAGCAGACGGGCTCCACCCTGCCGGGCGAGACGTTGCAGCATGGCCACAGTGGAAGAACCCTTTTCCGGGCGCCTGGAGCGCTGAGGGTGCAGGTGGGAAGCCTCCACTGGGGAGGCGGGAGAGGCCTGTTCGCACCGTCTCTCCCTCCCAGTGCACCCCACGGCGTCTCGCTTGAGATTTGTTATGGCCGGACCAGGCGATGAGGACGAGGGGGGGGGGGGTCGGAGGCATGTGCAAGACATCCCCCCCCAGGGTTGTTGCAGCAATTATACAAGAAAGAAGAAATGTCCCGTCCGTCTTTGGGCCGGACCTCCGGTGGATGGCGGCCGGACGCCCCTGGCTCTGGCCCCATGAACGGGTTCCTTGGTTTATCGGCTGCAGCCGGATCCCGTCGGCCTCGGCCCCCCGACCGTTGGTGGCCGGACCGGAAGAGCATGTGGCGGGACTACCTGCAACTCTCAAGGGCCACCGCGGCCGGACTGGGAGAGAGAGGGGAGGGTCGAGGAGACATTCCCCCCCCTGCAACTGTTCAGCGTTGTAAAGGCAATCCCCTGGCCGGGTCCCGCTGGCCTCGGCCTCTCCTCCGGCTACACCCTACGTTAGGATCTCCTGGCCGAGGCGTGGCAGCAGGACCTGCCTTATATGGGCTGCTCCCGGCTGGGCGTAGCCGGAACCCTGCCCCACCTTGGAAGTTTCCAGAGTGGGGGCGGATGTTCTACTGACTTTCATTTTCCCTAGTCTATCGATTTTTTTGGCGTGGCAGGCGGTGGGACAGCGAGGGGTGATTTGGTTTC
This sequence comes from Lissotriton helveticus, assembly GCF_964261635.1. Lineage (NCBI taxonomy): Eukaryota > Metazoa > Chordata > Amphibia > Caudata > Salamandridae > Lissotriton > Lissotriton helveticus. The sequence goes on along the minus strand of NC_136059.1, from coordinate 1,350,067,687 downwards.
TCTTACTGTTTTTCTGGTCTCTCACCACTGGCATATTTTAACGTTTTCTTGTTTCTAGGACATTAATAGGTTTTATCATTACGTTATGTTATCGTTTCTTTGTTCGTTGTTTAATAAAAGTTCATGTTCATCAGTGGCCTACTGATTTTCGTTTTCCTATTCTTTTCTTTCCAGGTTGTTTCATGCTAAAGTTTCTGTTAACAGGATACAGTGATCACTTCGTTATTATTGCATATGTCATCAGTGATGTCATCAGTGATGTCACTGACCATGTCATGAATGATGTAATATGTGACATGATCAGCAGTGGATTGCGGGTGCGCGATATATAGTTAGAACAACTAACTATATATGGAATTTCAATGGTTTTGTGTGAGTAAAATAAGGTTTTTTAAATGCTAATTCCTAACTATATATGGTCTATAACCTATGGTTTTTTCAGTGAATTTTCAAGGTTTTGTAAATGCTAATTCCTAACTATATATGGTCTATAACCTATGGTTTTTTCAGTGAATATATATATATATATTACCTACTGGCGGTCGCCAGTAGGTATATATAGTTAGGATTTTTTCTCTATGGGATTTTTGAAAATTCGATGTCTAATAACTTTGGCGTTTTCGGACGGAATTGGCTGAAAATTTCAGGAAAATGGAACATTTTGTTTCTGAGCAGCCCCTGAAAATTTGGGGGGGGTTCGTCAAGGGGGAGCCGAGAAAAAAGGGGGGTCCCAAAACGCGTTTTTCCCATGTTAATTTCCATAGGGCGGTTGGCCTCACTTTTAGCCCGAACGGCTGAATTGATTTGCACGAAACTTGGCAAAATTGTAGGGACTGGTAGCCCGATGTGCCTTTGCTAGGTCTCAATATATGTGCTCCCGTGGATTTTGAGAAATTAACGTTCAAAAAAAGATATATATCTGTGACAGCGTCCCGGGTAGCGCTCCGTTTCGCGTACTTTTCGCGTTACGGAGCTTTGCGAAGCGAAGCTGATTGGCTCTACGGTGTCTGTAAACATTCCAAACAGTCCGTAGCGGCCGCCATCTTGTCTCTCGGTAGGATCGAGAGACAAGAGGAGGCCAAAGCGAAGGGGCAAATGACCATAAGGGGGCATTGTAGATCCTCCCTGACCCCCTAGGTTTGATGTGGAGGCTTTAAAAGGGCCCCGCGGGGCAAAAAAAAAAAAAAAGATTTTTTTTTTTTTTCGTGGGGTGCGCCCGGTTCACGAACCGGGAAGCGGTCTGGGGAGCGTACTACAAGGAAACGAGAATAATTGACTTTTAACTTATTGTATGTTTATAGACTTTTTTGATTTTTTTTTTTTTTTTCTGCCGAGTGACGTCTCGGCCTATCTCCACGGGATGCAGTCCCTACCATCTCGGCGTTTAAGCCCAGGGGGACCGGTAGTGTGGGAGAGATAACGTCTGTTAACGAAGGAAATCAGGAAGTGTTGAAAAACATTGTCTGCGCCATCTTGCCTTTTTTCAAATGCCACACTTTTGTCGTGCACGGCAGCCATTTTAGATGCCTTGACCAGACCCACTCTCTGCACGCTGTGGATCCTTAGCATGGCTCCCCACCCTCGCAAGCATCTCCCCCAGGCACTGGTCACCCCCGCTCTCTGTCTTATGCATGGGCAATAAACCTCCCCCCATTTGCGCTGCTCTTCCTTGAGAATCACACCCTGTGCCCGCCCGACACCTCCCTTTCGCCCTATTCACTACCGCACCCTCTGCCACTCCTCTTCCTCTGTGTCCGATTGTCCAGGCCGGTCCCAGGCTATCACCTAGCCCTGCAGATGTAGTTTATGGCCCCAGCTGTAAAGAATCACCTCTCTTCAAAGGAGTTACAGTAGATCAAGGCCCCCACCCGATGAGATCCGTCACACCACACGCGTTCCTACTATCTGAAAACCATCCTGTATTGTGATTGGGGAGGGGACCGAGCCTGAAGCGGAAGATTCCAGGGATGCCTCTTTGTACATCAAAGTTTTTACAATTATGTGTCACATTAAAAATATATAGCACTCCAACAAAGTAGTAGGATTATAAAACTTTAATAACTTATAAATATATACAACGCAACAAAAACAGTAAATACATTTAAACATTTTTTGAAAAAGAAGCAACAATGGTCAGTAGCTGTGTTTTGTGCGAATAGTCCCAAGGCAGCACAACGTGCTGAGTTCTGGACGGCACCCAGGTGATGTTACCTGGGTGCCGCACTGGTTTTGGGTATCCTACAATGCAGCTCCGAAAAACGGCGTGGGGTGTCCCGGGGGGTGCGGGGGGAGGCCTCGTCAGTAGCGGTCTGTTGTGCGAATAGTCCCAAGGCAGCAGAACGCGCTGAGATGTGGATGGCACCCAGGTGATGTCCAGTAAGTTGCCGCACTGGTTTTGGTATCCTAAAATGCTGCTCCGAATAACGGCGTGGGGTGCCCCGGGGGGGGGGGGTGAGGCGGCGTGAACGGGCCTCCCCAGGTGGAGGCTCGTCTGCTGTAGTGGGGCGCCCCTTTACCGTTTCAGTTGCCATTCCGCCCGCTTTTGGTACACTGTGCCAAAATCCGCCATTCAGCTGAGTTGCGCCCACTCTTGCGGTGCAGCGATAGGCGGCTGCCACAGGACTCTCAAAATGGCGGCAGGCTCTTTCCTTTTTGGGCCTGGTCCACTGAAATGGCCCTGGGACACCTTGGAACTCGGACGCTTGTCTGCTAGGCCTTGGACCCCATTCTCGAAAGCGTCCCCTCAGCCTTGAAGATTCTACAAAAGTCTTGGGGGCCCCCGACTCCTGCAGGCTTCCGGTGGGGAACGGCTGCCATGATTGCTCGCGGAATGACCACGACGGAGCCACGAGATGGTGGTGCTTTCATGCTGACGCCAGCTTCAGTCTGAAACATCCAGAAACAAGGTGGGGCTTTCATCGTTTGGGAAAAAAAATGTTTTAATCCAATGAAAAGTGTTATTATTAGGTCATGTGATCAAGCCTTCCATCATTAGGAAACCAAAAGTAAAATGAACCAATGAAAAGTTTTATAAACAAGTCACATGACCTGTTATGCGGCATAGGGCTACAAAAAGCGTAGAAAATCCGTTGGCACGTGAGGCGGCATCAGTAGCGGACCGATGTGCGAATAGGCCGAAGGCAGCACAACGCGCCAAGATCCGGATGGCACCGAGGTGGTGTCCAGCAAGTTGCCGCACTGGTGTGGCCATCCTACAATGCTGCGCCGAAAGTCGGCGTGGGGCGCCCCGTTGGCCTGTGAGTTCGCGTCAGTCAGTGGGGGCTGTTTGAGGATCTGACTGCATTGGAAAGCAATGTGATGCTGTGCGTCGCCCCCAAGATGGAGGTTCCTCGGCTGCAGTGGGGCGCCCCTTGGTGTTTCACTCGCTATGCAGCTGAGTTGCGTGCGTACTTGCGGCGAATAGGCCGAAGGCAGCACAACGCGCCGAGATCCGGATGGCACCGAGGTGGTGTCCAGCAATTTGCCGCACTGGTGTGGCCATCCTACAATGCTGCGCCGAAAGTCGGCGTGGGGTGCCCCGATGGCCTGTGAGGTGGCGTCAGTAGCGGACCGATGTGCGAATAGGCCGAAGGCAGCACAACGCGCCAAGATCCGGATGGCACCGAGGTGGTGTCCAGCAAGTTGCCGCACTGGTGTGGCCATCCTACAATGCTGCGCCGAAAGTCGGCGTGGGGCGCCCCGTTGTCCTGTGAGTTCGCGTCAGTCAGTGGGGGCTGTTTGAGGATCTGACTGCATTGGAAAGCAATGTGATGCTGTGCGTCGCCCCCAAGATGGAGGTTCCTCGGCTGCAGTGGGGCGCCCCTTGGTGTTTCACTCGTTATGCAGCTGAGTTGCGTGCGCACTTGCGGCGAATAGGCCGAAGGCAGCACAACGTGCCGAGATCTGGATGGCACCGAGGTGGTGTCCAGCAAGTTGCCGCACTGGTGTGGCCATCCTACAATGCTGCGCCGAAAGTCGGCGTGGGGTGCCCCGTTGGCCTGTGAGGTGGCGTCAGTAGCGGACCGATGTGCGAATAGGCCGAAGGCAGCACAACGCGCCAAGATCCGGATGGCACCGAGGTGGTATCCAGCAAGTTGCGGTACTGGTGTGGCCATCCTACAATGCTGCGCCGAAAGTCAGCGTGGGGTGCCCCGTTGGCCTGTGAGGTGGCGTCAGTAGCGGACCGATGTGCGAATAGGCTGGAACCAGCACAAGGCGCCAAGATCCGGATGGCACCGAGGTGGTGTCATACTTGAGAGTTCTGAGAAGCGGGGGGAGGCGGCGCAAACGAGTCTCTCCCTCCATGTGGAGGCACTTCATCTGCAGTGGGGCGCCGAGATCCGGATGGCACCGAGGTGGTGTCTAGCAAGTTGCCGCACTGGTGTGTGTTAAAAAGATGAAAGGTCCACAGCAAGTCTATGTTCCTTCAGTGGAGCGCCGTCTAGCTGAGTTTCACCCGCTCTTGCTGCTACAGCGACAGGCGGCTGCAACAGGACTCTCAAAATGGCGGCCTGTTCTTTGGATTTGGGCCTGGTCCACTAAAATGGCCCTGGGACACCTTAGAACTCGGACGCTCGAATTTTTTTCCCTTTCCTCTACATGCAAAAAAGGTAAATGCCCGGTACGTTACCTGCCTCATCTGCCACGATGTACTCTCCAGAGGAACCGAAAAAAAATATAGTTATGGTAATTGTGGCAAATTAATTTCATGTGGACAGATGAGTGTTACTCTAATAAATACAGCATATGATCATCATCATAGTCGATGGTTGGTGGAGACATTTTGACTATATCCTGGACCTGCCCGTCCTCGCCCAAAATGGCGCCGGAGTAAATGGGACTCGTAACTCCTTGTTGTGTACTGGTTGCACAACCTTGATATCACAAGATACGTATGCAGTTTTGAAGCACATGGCGGGCGGGGACGAGAATTGATTGAATATTTCGACATCCCTATTGATATTAAGTTCTGATGTGTTATTGATTACTGTACTATTGAAAGTTCGAATTAACGTCACCCATGGTACTTGCCCGCAAATGTATATCTAGATAATTTTATTGTAACTGGCCCTGTCGTATTTTAATCATAAATTGTACATCCACCGATTCCGCAACTGTTAGACACCTTAGTTCTTGCCACCTAATGGCCCGCCCGTTACGTTCCTCTACAGTGTAAATGTCTCCTCATCATATAGGATTACAGTTTGCTCCGTGGCCGGCCCACGTGGTTATAGGCCCGTATTTGTATACTGACATTTTCACAATAAAGGTTTTTAAAAGAAAACATGGTAGTAGTATTTACATTGGTAAAGTTTTTAATAATAGTCACTGTTTTCGAATCAGTAAAAGGCAAGTGAAATAAAGCAGTCCAATTACATGAAGGGTAAAAGGTATAATACGCAGTAAAGATAAATGGTCAAGGGCTGTTGTGTTTTCTACTCCTGCAACATAAAGTGATCGATAAGAATCTGATATTCAGGCGTATCGGCGACTAAGACAGCAGGCCGAGCCTCTTTTGCTCAACGGCTCCGTCATGGGACGAAGAAACGCCCTTTTTCTCGAAAAAGGAATATATTTTACTTGCAGGACAGTTGTAAATTTTCCGGGAAAGTACATTAGCCTGGAACATTATACCATATATGTTTAAGAAAAAATAATGTTCGAAAGTAATAAAAAGTGTAATTTTTAGGTCATATGACCAAGCCTTTCATCATTAGAATAAGAAAAGTAAAATGAACCAATGAAAAGTTGTATTAACAAGTCACATGACCTGTTATGCTTACGTTACGCGCTGCGCGCAGCGCCCCGGATCGCTTCCGGGAAGCTGCGCACCGGAGCACTTCCGGATGCGCTAACGCGGCGCGTCATATGACACATTACGCGACAACGCAGGTCCAGAATATAGTCAAAATGTCTCCTCCAACCAGCGGTCGGAACACAACCCCTTTCAGCAGGCTAAATAGTTCTGTTAAATGACAACAGAAGGGACAGGCAACAAGAACCATCAGTCAAAGAGGGGAGGGCAAGTTCTTCTCTACCGGGTCACGTTGGGGCGCTACCGGAACTGATCGAATTGGTAGTCTACAGTGTTTCTGGATGTTTCAGACTGAAGCTGGCGTCAGCATGAGAGCACCACCATCTCGTAGCTCCGTCGTGGCCATTCCACGAGCAATCATGGCAGCCGCTCCCCACCAGAAGCCTGCGGGAGTCGGGGGCCCCCAAGACTTTTGTAGAATCTTCAAGGCTGAGGGGACGCTTTCGAGAATGGAGCCCAAGCCCTAGCAGACAAGCGTCCGAGTTCCAAGGTGTCCCAGGGCCATTTCAGTGGACCAGGCCCAAAAAGGAAAGAGCCTGCCGCCATTTTGAGAGTCCTGTGGCAGCCGCCTATCGCTGCACCGCAAGAGTGGGCGCAACTCAGCTGAATGGCGGATTTTGGCACAGTGTACCAAAAGCGGGCGGAATGGCAACTGAAACGGTAAAGGGGCGCCCCACTACAGCAGACGAGCCTCCACCTGGGGAGGCCCGTTCACGCCGCCTCACCCCCCCCCCCCCCGGGGCGCCCCACGCCGTTATTCGGAGCAGCATTGTAGGATACCAAAACCAGTGCGGCAACTTACTGGACATCACCTGGGTGCCGTCCACATCTCAGCGCGTTCTGCTGCCTTGGGACTATTCGCACAACAGACCGCTACTGACGAGGCCACCCCCCGGGACGCCCCACGCCGTTTTTCGGAGCTGCATTGTAGGATACGAAAAACCAGTGCGGCACCCAGGTAACATCACCTGGGTGCCGTCCAGAACTCAGCACGTTGTGCTGCCTTGGGACTATTCGCACAAAACACAGCTACTGACCATTGTTGCTTCTTTTTTCAACAAAATGTTTAAATGTATTTACTGTTTTTGTTGCGTTGTATATATTTATAAGTTATTAAAGTTTTATAATCCTACTACTTTGTTGGAGTGCTATATATTTTAAATGTGACACATAATTGTAAAAACTTTGATGTACAAAGAGGCATCCCTGGAATCTTCCGCTTCAGGCTCCGTCCCCTCCCCAATCACAATACAGGATGGTTTTCAGATAGTAGGAACGCGTGTGGTGTGACGGATCTCATCGGGTGGGGGCCTTGATCTACTGTAACTCCTTTGAAGAGGGGTGATTCTTTACAGCTGGGGCCATAAACTACATCTGCAGGGCTAGGTGATAGCCTGGGACCGGCCTGGACAATCGGACACAGAGGAAGAGGAGTGTCAGAGGGTGCGGTAGTGAATAGGGCGAAAGGGAGGTGTCGGGCGGGCACAGGGTGTGATTCTCAAGGAAGAGCAGCGCAGATGGGGGGAGGTTTATTGCCCATGCATAAGACAGAGAGCGGGGGTGACCAGTGCCTGGGGGAGATGCTTGCGAGGGTGGGGAGCCATGCTAAGGATCGACAGCGTGCAGAGAGTGGGTCTGGTCAAGGCATCTAAAATGTGCGAATAGGCCGAAGGCAGCACAACGCGCCAAGATCCGGATGGCACCGAGGTGGTGTCCAGCAAGTTGCCGCACTGGTGTGGCCATCCTACAATGCTGCGCCGAAAGTCGGCGTGGGGCGCCCCGTTGTCCTGTGAGTTCTCGTCAGTCAGTGGGGGCTGTTTGAGGATCTGACTGCATTGGAAAGCAATGTGATGCTGTGCGTCGCCCCCAAGATGGAGGTTCCTCGGCTGCAGTGGGGCGCCCCTTGGTGTTTCACTCGTTATGCAGCTGAGTTGCGTGCGCACTTGCGGCGAATAGGCCGAAGGCAGCACAACGCGCCGAGATCTGGATGGCACCGAGGTGGTGTCCAGCAAGTTGCCGCACTGGTGTGGCCATCCTACAATGCTGCGCCGAAAGTCGGCGTGGGGTGCCCCGTTGGCCTGTGAGGTGGCGTCAGTAGCGGACCGATGTGCGAATAGGCCGAAGGCAGCACAACGCGCCAAGATCCGGATGGCACCGAGGTGGTGTCCAGCAAGTTGCCGCACTGGTGTGGCCATCCTACAATGCTGCGCCGAAAGTCGGCGTGGGGTGCCCCGTTGGCCTGTGAGGTGGCGTCAGTAGCGGACCGATGTGCGAATAGGCCGAAGGCAGCACAACGCGCCACGATTCGGATGGCACCGAGGTGGTGTCCAGCAAGTTGCCGCACTGGTGTGGCCATCCTACAATGCTGCGCCGAAAGTCGGCGTGGGGTGCCCCGTTGGCCTGTGAGGTGGCGTCAGTAGCGGACCGATGTGTGAATAGGCTGGAACCAGCACAAGGCGCCAAGATCCGGATGGCACCGAGGTGGTGTCATAGTTGAGAGTTCTGAGAAGCGGGGGGAGGCGGCGCAAACGAGTCTCTCCCTCCATGTGGAGGCACTTCATCTGCAGTGGGGCGCCGAGATCCGGATGGCACCGAGGTGGTGTCTAGCAAGTTGCCGCACTGGTGTGTGTTAAAAAGATGAAAGGTCCACAGCAAGTCTATGTTCCTTCAGTGGAGCGCCGTCTAGCTGAGTTTCACCCGCTCTTGCTGCTACAGCGACAGGCGGCTGCAACAGGACTCTCAAAATGGCGGCCTGTTCTTTGGATTTGGGCCTGGTCCACTAAAATGGCCCTGGGACACCTTAGAACTCGGACGCTCGAATTTTTTTCCCTTTCCTCTACATGCAAAAAAGGTAAATGCCCGGTACGTTACCTGCCTCATCTGCCACGATGTACTCTCCAGAGGAACCGAAAAAAAATATAGTTATGGTAATTGTGGCAAATTAATTTCATGTGGACAGATGAGTGTTACTCTAATAAATACAGCATATGAACATCATCATAGTCGATGGTTGGTGGAGACATTTTGACTATATCCTGGACCTGCCCGTCCTCGCCCAAAATGGCGCCGGAATAAATGGGACTCGTAACTCCTTGTTGTGTACTGGTTGCACAACCTTGATATCACAAGATACGTATGCAGTTTTGAAGCACATGGCGGGCGGGGACGAGAATTGATTGAATATTTCGACATCCCTATTGATATTAAGTTCTGATGTGTTATTGATTACTGTACTATTGAAAGTTCGAATTAACGTCACCCATGGTACTTGCCCGCAAATGTATATCTAGATAATTTTATTGTAACTGGCCCTGTCGTATTTTAATCATAAATTGTACATCCACCGATTCCGCAACTGTTAGACACCTTAGTTCTTGCCACCTAATGGCCCGCCCGTTACGTTCCTCTACAGTGTAAATGTCTCCTCATCATATAGGATTACAGTTTGCTCCGTGGCCGGCCCACGTGGTTATAGGCCCGTATTTGTATACTGACATTTTCACAATAAAGGTTTTTAAAAGAAAACATGGTAGTAGTATTTACATTGGTAAAGTTTTTAATAATAGTCACTGTTTTCGAATCAGTAAAAGGCAAGTGAAATAAAGCAGTCCAATTACATGAAGGGTAAAAGGTATAATACGCAGTAAAGATAAATGGTCAAGGGCTGTTGTGTTTTCTACTCCTGCAACATAAAGTGATCGATAAGAATCTGATATTCAGGCGTATCGGCGACTAAGACAGCAGGCCGAGCCTCTTTTGCTCAACGGCTCCGTCATGGGACGAAGAAACGCCCTTTTTCTCGAAAAAGGAATATATTTTACTTGCAGGACAGTTGTAAATTTTCCGGGAAAGTACATTAGCCTGGAACATTATACCATATATGTTTAAGAAAAAATAATGTTCGAAAGTAATAAAAAGTGTAATTTTTAGGTCATATGACCAAGCCTTTCATCATTAGAATAAGAAAAGTAAAATGAACCAATGAAAAGTTGTATTAACAAGTCACATGACCTGTTATGCTTACGTTACGCGCTGCGCGCAGCGCCCCGGATCGCTTCCGGGAAGCTGCGCACCGGAGCACTTCCGGATGCGCTAACGCGGCGCGTCATATGACGCATTACGCGACAACGCAGGTCCAGAATATAGTCAAAATGTCTCCTCCAACCAGAGGTCGGAACACAACCCCTTTCAGCAGGCTAAATAGTTCTGTTAAATGACAACAGAAGGGACAGGCAACAAGAACCATCAGTCAAAGAGGGGAGGGCAAGTTCTTCTCTACCGGGTCACGTTGGGGCGCTACCGGAACTGATCGAATTGGTAGTCTACAGTGTTTCTGGATGTTTCAGACTGAAGCTGGCGTCAGCATGAGAGCACCACCATCTCGTAGCTCCGTCGTGGCCATTCCACGAGCAATCATGGCAGCCGCTCCCCACCAGAAGCCTGCGGGAGTCGGGGGCCCCCAAGACTTTTGTAGAATCTTCAAGGCTGAGGGGACGCTTTCGAGAATGGAGCCCAAGCCCTAGCAGACAAGCGTCCGAGTTCCAAGGTGTCCCAGGGCCATTTCAGTGGACCAGGCCCAAAAAGGAAAGAGCCTGCCGCCATTTTGAGAGTCCTGTGGCAGCCGCCTATCGCTGCACCGCAAGAGTGGGCGCAACTCAGCTGAATGGCGGATTTTGGCACAGTGTACCAAAAGCGGGCGGAATGGCAACTGAAACGGTAAAGGGGCGCCCCACTACAGCAGACGAGCCTCCACCTGGGGAGGCCCGTTCACGCCGCCTCACCCCCCCCCCCCCGGGGCGCCCCACGCCGTTATTCGGAGCAGCATTGTAGGATACCAAAACCAGTGCGGCAACTTACTGGACATCACCTGGGTGCCGTCCACATCTCAGCGCGTTCTGCTGCCTTGGGACTATTCGCACAACAGACCGCTACTGACGAGGCCACCCCCCGGGACGCCCCACGCCGTTTTTCGGAGCTGCATTGTAGGATACGAAAAACCAGTGCGGCACCCAGGTAACATCACCTGGGTGCCGTCCAGAACTCAGCACGTTGTGCTGCCTTGGGACTATTCGCACAAAACACAGCTACTGACCATTGTTGCTTCTTTTTTCAACAAAATGTTTAAATGTATTTACTGTTTTTGTTGCGTTGTATATATTTATAAGTTATTAAAGTTTTATAATCCTACTACTTTGTTGGAGTGCTATATATTTTAAATGTGACACATAATTGTAAAAACTTTGATGTACAAAGAGGCATCCCTGGAATCTTCCGCTTCAGGCTCCGTCCCCTCCCCAATCACAATACAGGATGGTTTTCAGTTAGTAGGAACGCGTGTGGTGTGACGGATCTCATCGGGTGGGGGCCTTGATCTACTGTAACTCCTTTGAAGAGGGGTGATTCTTTACAGCTGGGGCCATAAACTACATCTGCAGGGCTAGGTGATAGCCTGGGACCGGCCTGGACAATCGGACACAGAGGAAGAGGAGTGTCAGAGGGTGCGGTAGTGAATAGGGCGAAAGGGAGGTGTCGGGCGGGCACAGGGTGTGATTCTCAAGGAAGAGCAGCGCAGATGGGGGGAGGTTTATTGCCCATGCATAAGACAGAGAGCGGGGGTGACCAGTGCCTGGGGGAGATGCTTGCGAGGGTGGGGAGCCATGCTAAGGATCGACAGCGTGCAGAGAGTGGGTCTGGTCAAGGCATCTAAAATGGCTGCCGTGCACGACAAAAGTGTGGCATTTGAAAAAAGGCAAGATGGCGCAGACAATGTTTTTCAACACTTCCTGATTTCCTTCGAATCGAACGTTATCAGACGTTATCTGTCCCACACTACCGGTCCCCCTGGGCTTAAACGCCGAGATGGTAGGGACTGCATCCCGTGGAGATAGGCCGAGACGTCACTCAGCAGAAAAAAACAAAAAATCAAAAAAAGTCTATAAACATACAATAAGTTAAAAGTCAATCATTCTTGTTTCCTTGTAGTACGCTCCCTAGACCGCTTCCCGGTTCGCAAACCGGGCGCACCCCACGAAAAAAAACGTTTTTTTTTTTTTTTTTGCCCCGCGGGGCCCTTTTAAAGCCTCCACATCAAACCTAGGGGGTCAGGGAGGATCTACTATGCCCCCTTATGGTCATTTGCCCCTTCGCTTTGGCCTCCTCTTGTCTCTCGATCCTACCGAGAGACAAGATGGCGGCCGCTACGGACTGTTTGGAATGTTTACAGACACCGGAGAGCCAATCAGCTTCGCTTCGCAAAGCTCCGTATCGCGAAAAGTACGCGAAACGGAGCGCTACCCGGGACGCTGTCACAGATATATATCTTTTTTTGAACGTTAATTTCTCAAAATCCACTGGAGCACATATATTGAGACCTAGCAAAGGCACATCGGACTACCAGTCCCTACAATTTTGCCAAGTTTCGTGCAAATCCATTCAGCCGTTCGGGCTAAAAGTGAGGCCAACCGCCCTATGGAAATTAACATGGGAAAAACGCGTTTTGGGACCCCCCTTTTTTCTCGGCCCCCCCTTGACGAACCCCCCCCAAATTTTCAGGGGCTGCTCAGAAACAAAATGTTCCATTTTCCTGAAAATGTCAGCCAATTCCGTCCACAAACGCCAAAGTTATTAGACATAGAATTTTCAAAAATCCCATAGAGAAAAAAGCCATCACACCGTCCCTCGGGGGCCTCCGTCAAGCGGTTCAGGGAGGCACCGCATCACATTGTTTTCAAATGCAGTCACATCCTCAAACAGCCCCCACTTACATTGAGAATAGTGAAGCTGTAGCAGGTGCAAATAAGCTTCAGACAGTCTAACAAGCACTCCTCAAAACTTTGAACTATCAGAGTGCATGAGTTTCATGCTCGATCGATTGAGCTAGCCGGATCGGGCAACAAAAAGTATAAAATAGTTATGTAAATAGTTATTTAATAAAATGTTTTACCCTGTTACTTTGCTGGTGTGTTGTATATATTTGTAATATTTGCATAGAGTTTATCGTTATTTTGGGCGGGGTGGGTGGCGGAGCCGAGCTGTCTTGCAGCCATCATGGTGTGGAGCTCAGTTCATCTCACTAGTTTCGTATTTCTCATGAGGGGTTGTTCCTAATGTTTCTATTTTAGCGAGGTCAAAAAGAGATCCCATTAGTGGCCTACTGATTTTGCTCGATTCCTTTTGTTTTTTTACACGATTTTTCACTATCTGCAAAGACTAAACAGAGTATTGCGACTCTGTGCTTGTTTGTAAATAGAGAATGAACCAAAGAGAACCAATTCTAAAACAGTAAATGCTTGGATAACAATCAATCAAATGGAGAGAGAAGCAGGCACGACGGATTACAACGGGGGCAAAGGCCTGCGTTAACTACCCTTCACTATCTGCAAAGAGAGAGTACTCCTAATAGAAATGAGGGGGTGGGCAGCATTCAAAGCAGATCAGTGTGCATAAACACGAAAATGTTTTTACTTACCACGTACTTGACATTCGACAGGTTATGATATTTGCTATTAAAAAACCATTGAAATTCACTGAAAAAACCATAGGTTATAGACCATATATAGTTAGGAATTAGCATTTACAAAACCTTGAAAATTCACTGAAAAAACCATAGGTTATAGACTATATATAGTGAGGAATTAGCATTTACAAAACCTTGAAAATTCACTGAAAAAACCATAGGTTATAGACCATATATAGTTAGGAATTAGCATTTAAAAAACCTTATTTTACTCACACAAAACCATTGAAATTCCATATATAGTTAGTTGCACTAACTATATATCGCGCACCCGCAATCCACTGCTGATGATGTCACATATTACATCATTCATGACATGGTCAGTGACATCACTGATGACATCACTGATGACATCTCAAATGACATCACTGATGACATCACTGATGACATCTCATTTGACATCAATGACCACATCACTGATGATATCATTCATGTGACAATACAATGCATCTCCTCACATTTTAATATAACCTCTGTTACACCCAGTGTTAAATATAGAGTATGATTTTTGAAACCATTGACACACCAATACTAGCTACCACATACGCACTCACTGATTCCTACGTCTACACACACATTCACTCATTCACCCATACAATCATTCATACATACAATCACTCATCTTTACAACACTATCATATGCACTCATACACCTATACACACTCACACTCTGCCACTCATCCATGGAGTTACTCACACACCTAGTCAGTCCTGTAAAGAATCAATCACACTTCCATTTTCTAATCTATACAGTTAAACATAGAGCACCTTACGTTTTCAACCATATACTAACACATACTTACTCTCTTATACAATCATTGATACAAGTACACATTGATCTGCACAGAGTCACACACCTCCCAGCCAGCCACACACACACTCAGTCTCCCATGCAAATACTTGGGCAATCAATCAATAACCCATATAGTTACTCATATAGCTACTGATCAACACATGCAGCAGTTTACAGAACAACAGACATAATGATGCACAAATTAAGACAGTTTAGTCACTAACCCATGCACTCAGTGAGACACATTTAATCACTCACTCATACATTCAGTCATGCACCTACTAAATCCTTCGTCCAGACACTTATACATCTACTCATTCTTCAATATGTAAAACATATTTAAACTTTACAGAAACACACAGTCACTGGATGATGTCATCAGTGATGTCATCAGTGATGTCATTTGAGATGTCATCAGTGATGTCATCAGTGATGTCACTGACCATGTCATGAATGATGTAATATGTGACATCATCAGCAGTGGATTGCGGGTGCGCGATATATAGTTAGTGCAACTAACTATATATGGAATTTCAATGGTTTTGTGTGAGTAAAATAAGGTTTTTTAAATGCTAATTCCTAACTATATATGGTCTATAACCTATGGTTTTTTCAGTGAATTTTCAAGGTTTTGTAAATGCTAATTCCTAACTATATATAGTCTATAACCTATGTTTTTTTCAGTGAATTTTCAGGGTTTTGTAAATGCTAATTCCTAACTATATATGGTCTATAACCTATGGTTTTTTCAGTGAATATATATATATATATATATATTCACTGAAAAAACCATAGGTTTCAGGCCTGATATAGTTCTGATATAGTTAGGAATTAGCATTTAAAAAACCTTAGAAATTCACTGAAAAAACCATAAGTTTTAGGGGTGTTACAGTCAGTTAGCTGGACATCTCACTCGTACAAAACCATTGAAATTCCTCCGATATAGTTAGTTGTACTCACTATATCTCACGCGCCCGCAATCCACTGCTGATGATGTCACATATTACATCATTCATGACATGGTCAGTGACATCACTGATGACATTTCAAATGGCATCACTGATGACATCATCCAGTGAATGTGGTTTGCTTTGTTATTTAAATAAGTATTATATATATAGCAATTTGTATTGAAGAATGAGTGGATATATAAATATAAATATCAGGATGGAGGATTTAGTAGCAGTGTGATTGACTGTTTACTTGACTAATTTAAAGTGTCTCACTAAATATGTTGGATAGTGACTAAACTGTGTATACATCTGTATTACTTTGTCAGTTGTTGTATAAACTACTTCTCCAGTTGGTTACTAGCTATTTGAAAGTCTATATTAGTTATTGATTGGTTAACTGAGTATTTTTATGGGAGAGTGAATGTGTTTGTGGTTCGGTGGGGGGTGTGTGACTGCCCAAAGATGTGTGAATAGTTGATTCAGTAGGTATATGAAGTTAAAACTACATGTTATAACAGTTGTTTGGGTGAGTGAATATCTTTATGGGTGTGGTGATGAGCAAATATCTCTCTCAATGGTACATGTCCAACAAAGTAGAAAAATAAAAGGAAGTGTATGTGTCAGATGTTGTTTATAAATAATTATACATAAGTGATTGTATGCTTGATTGTATGAATAACTGTATACTTGTAATAGTGATTTTATAACACACTAAGTATAAGTTACTATCTATATCAATAGATATGGTGGTGTTTGTATAAGAGTATAGCTAAGTAAATGTAAGTATGATCCATTGTTTGTATAAGTGAATAGGATGACTTCATAAGTGAATAGGATGTGTGCTGGTGTGTAATGTCAAAATAGGTTTATAAGTATATTTGATAGTGTTCTATTGATCATTAACTGCATGTATGAGTGAATCTATAGTTAAATGAGTAGATGTGTGTATAGACCTAAGAATAACTGAGTGGGTTTTTAGAATTGGTGTGTCAATGGATTCAAATATGGTACTCTGTATTTTATTCATCTGATTCTGATCATTCGTTGCTGAAGAATTTCTACCAGAACCTCCCCCTCCCGAAAGATACACATCCATCGTATGGAAATTTTTTACTTTTCCGGAGGGGCAAAAGAAATGTAATGCCACTAAAGTGACATGCAAGATTTGCCAGGCAGTGCTGTCCAGAGGAGATCCTAATAAAAAATACTCCTGTGGCACTACTAGTATGCATAAGCACCTCCAATCCCTGCATCCTGTGAACTATGCTCACGAAGAATGTAGAAGACTGCGCCAAAATGCACCTCCACCACCGGCAATACCAAGAACGTCTGGGGCATCACCTTCAACATCAGCACCAGACATACATCCCCAGTTTGTGAAAGTTAGAATGCACTGCTTGAAGTGCAATCATTTAATTTGTTATGTACAGCAATCAGTAGACCTAGTTTGCAGAGCAATTGATAACCATCGATGCTAGTTTTATTTCTTTTTCTTCCCTCAAAGTTCATGGTTTTGTTCATCCTGTTTACTTTTTTTCTTTTAAAAAACAAAAGCAAAAAAAATAAAAAAATGTTTAAAAAATCAAAACAAATATATAAAACTACAAAAAAAAATCTTTTCAGAAATAACTAATCTGGTTAAAGAAAGAGCTAAATTTGTAAGCTAGTGTGTGAAAGTTTCGCTGCATGTACACGTACTGCATATTTGACTGAAAGAATGCATTTGTGGTGTATGGTGAATCTATAACTGCAGAACTATAAGGAAGTGTTGCAGCACGACACTGTAAGCTCTTTAGCTACAGCGTGCTGAGGTACTTCTGAAGCAAAGGGATGCAACATATATACATAAATATGTTGCAAGTCTGTGCTTCCCTCTGCACTGCAACTTAAAGTACATCCATGTGGTGACATAGATACCCTTGCACCGTGGTGTAAGAATATCTGTGTCATGTGGAGTTTATTTTTGTAGAAAAAGGCACACCTTCCTGCTCAAAAACAATCAGTGAACCCATTTTTCTCTTTCATTGTATGCTGTGCATTGTAGCATATATGGAAAGAGAAAAAATGAGGAGAAATAAAAAGAATTCTCCTTGTTGTGCCTTGCTACATCAATTTGAAGATGGTGCAGTATTCACACACATGTCCAGATTTATCATTTCTTATAAATCTGGTGATGTGTATTGTTCTGTGAGTGTTCTGTGCAAATACGCACAGCAACACCTATAGAACGCCCTTTCAACGTAAAGTGGTGTGTATGATGAAGTCGTATTTACATGGAAAAGAAAAGGTACACAGACTGCCTTTTCCTCTCCTTGTAAATATGAAAGTTTTTTTGCGCTATCACTATGTTACAAAAAGTGACATATTGTTGGCACAGGATGCTTTCTACACATATCTGCTGGGTTAGTTGGCCCCCAGTGACACTCAGTATTCATGTTAACTTTATCCTGTAACTTAAAAACCCACAGAGCATCTTTCCATACATATCTACTCCGTCCATCTCCATTTTCTTCACCTGTGTGCAAACACAGGCTATTGTGCATTTTAATATTTTTTTTAACTTACCTTCACAGTAATAAAAATAAAAAATCCTAGACATTTTTTTCAGTTGTTTTTAATTAAATACATTTGTGAAAATTTGATGTTTTAGAATTAGAATCTTTAAAAGAGAAGGACAAATACAGTTATAATACATAATACTATATTTTTTACAATAGGGAAACAATAGGGAACAATTTTGACATTTTACAAATTATTTTCTTTGCCTTTTTGCTGTTTTTAGAATATATTGAATTTCACTAGAAACAATGATTTCAATAGTACTCATCACATAACAGCGGGCAAAAAAAAAAACCAATCAATTCAATTCAAGAATCTTTATTCGGTGAATAAAAAACACCATAAAAGCACATTTATATACACAAATAACAAATAAAACATTATTAAATACTGGTTTAGGATCCTTGTGCATAATTGATACAATAAAAAGATTTGCCAACATAAGGGCCAAATAAATACAAATTCACAATTTTTCATTCATCTCCGCTTGTCTGTCTTAAACGAATAGCAACTTTAATAAAATTCAGAATGCTGCATAGAGTTAATAGGTCAGAGGCTTTTAACAGAAATACTAGGGCATCCCTGGCGTGTTCCAGTCGCGCTTTTTTTAAAATATTTACAAGGAATCTACGCCTGGGCATGGAAAAATAGGGACAAAGCAAAACAAAATGAAGGGTATCCTGCGGAGACCGATTGTCGCAGCCGCAGGGACCCTTCTGCTCAATAGATGAGGTAAACCCTGCAGGTATAGCCAGAATAAAGGGGAGCAGATTCAGTCTGAGACGGCACATTAAAAATCTGTCCTGTGCATTATGCAGAAGGAATAAGTAAGGCTCCATACCCTCCACACTTTTTACCAAACCATGGGCCCTTACAGTCTTTTTCACTCCTTCCGCATCCGCTCGACGTTGGGTTACTTGCCCCAAAAATAATTCCCCAACTCGCTTCTTATGCTGTGCTGAAATAGTGGCAGGGTTTGTGAAAAGATTCCCCAGCCCTATCTCCTCCAAGGTATTTTTCACGTATTTGAGCCAGGGGATGCGCATTGAATGGGTCCTACCTAGGCAGTCCAATAGGATTTCTCTACTTAAATGCGCATCTGGGTTTATCCATATTTTTAACCAGGCCACTATTGGTCTGAGTTTTACCAAATCTTCCAAATATGGCCTCCCTAACTCCCTGTGGGCTATGAAACCAGCCGTGCTGGGTGGCACCCTCAGGATTGCTTTCAAATACCTATTTTCTTCCTGTTGGATACTAACTGTATTCACAAACCCCCAGACTTCTGCCCCATAAATTACTTTGGAGCATGTTATGGAGCCGTACAAATTCATCACCTGTTCCGGACTCCATCTGCCCACCCTCCTACCATATCCAGCTATTGCCCCATTAGAAGCAATCATTTTTGTGCAACGTTCCGTCACCAGAGGGGTAAATTGCAGGGCACCGTCAAAAGTTACCCCGAGGTAGGAGAACGTCTTGACCTGCTCCAGGCAGTGTGAGCCAATTGTGTAAACGAATTTGGTGGAAGGTTTTTTGCCGGCCAGAAGCACATATGATTTCCCTAGGTTAACAAATAGGTCTAGGTTACTCATGAACTCCACAAACCCCTCTATCAGGGTTTGTAGGCTGCGTGGTGTTCTTGCTAATAAAACCGCATCATCTGCATAAAGCAGGACGGGGATATGCCGCAGCCCAACCCTCGGGCAGTCTGTCTTTAGACCCAGAAGATACTGCTCCAGGTTGTTGATATAAAGAGAGAACAGAAAAGGGGCAAGTATACAACCTTGTCTGACTCCACTCCTACATGGAAAGGAGTCAGACAGTCCTCCCTCCCTGTTGAATCTAACCTTGGCCGTGGTGTCACTGTGCAGTTCCCTCAATATGGTGATTAGGCCACTTTCTATCCCCATACCTGACATCATATCCCACAGCTTTCCTCTGTTGACGTGGTCGAATGCTGCTGCCAAGTCCATGAATCCCATATACATGGGTTCATCGCTAGCCAGGGTATACTTGGCAGTCAGCATATATAGGTTTAGGCACTGGTCACTGGTGGACCTCCCTGTCCTGAACCCATACTGGGTATCCGAGAAGATGTTGTTCTCTTCTGTCCATTCGGTCAATCTATTCAGGATTGCCCTTCCCAAAAGTTTGGCCGATACGTCAATCAGGGAAATGGGCCGATAACACTTCGGGTCATCCCTATTGCCCTTCTTAAAAATTGGTACAATGATCGCCTTGGACCATGAAGGGGGGAGACCACAGGTAATGGCGGTATTTAAGACCCTAGTCATCAAGGGAGCCCATAGATCTATATTACTGAGGAACAGGTCTGGCGGAATTCCGTCCGGGCCCGGGGCTTTATTTTTAGTTAGACCCTCCATCCCTGTCACAATCTCCTTAAGAGAGAATGTAACTGGTGGGGCCTGTCTTGAAAACTCCGGTGGTTCCACATGGGTGCCCGGCTCATAATTATATAAACCCCTAAAATGGGTTACCCATTGCTCCGGAAGAATATTAGCCCCTATCTCCGGAGAATCATTTTCTAAAAAGGTCGGTTTATTGATGATTCTCCAGAACCCCGCTAAATCTTTTCTTTCCCCAGCTTCTCTTAGATCTGCCCATGCTTCTGCCTGTAGGGCAAGTTTCCTCCTCTTAATCTCTTTTTTATACCTTTCTCTACTGAGCCTAATAATCTGTGGATCCCGTGGTTTCGTCTTGAGGGAACATTTCAGTTCCCTCAGTGCCTTAGAGCAATCTCTATCAAACCAGCGGGGACTTGCCTGGTTACGTATGGGCCCACTAGACCTCAATAATTCATCAATTAGGCTAGCAATGTGGACAAATGCTTCCAGGACCCTTGGACCCTGTATTTCCAAATCTAAACAATCATTAATGGCCACTAGCCCCTTATCGCCCAGGGTTTTATAAAACTGTGCCCCATCAATTTTAGACCACTTCAATCTCCTGCCTTGATCAGTGGCCCTCTCCTCAATTAGACAACGGGATTTAGTTACACTGCCCGCTTTGTAAAGGAACGTTAAGGTGAGCGGATTGTGGTCACTAAAACCGCTCCACTCTATCCCTACACTAATTATTTTGTTAATCAACGGTCTCAAGACCAAGATGTAATCTATAATAGATGCACAGCCCCTACCCTTGAAAGTTGGTGGGAGCATACCGTCCAGCTGTGGGTCTATCATGTTAATGGTGTGCTCTAGGTCATACTTAACCCGAAGCAACCCAAGAGCAACCCCAGTCGGCGTATGTGCAAAATGCGGCCCCTTCTCAATCGGGCAATGCCCCCAATCTGTATTTGCCTTTATCAGAGCCGGACAGAGGTGACAGTTAAAATCTCCTGCCAAAAGTACGCCATGAGACGGCCCATTATTCTGAGATATGATTTCTTGACCCAACCTCTGGTCAAGTTCAGCCAATAGGGATGAATTAGTGTTTGATGTCTCACTGTTATAAAAATTAAAAACAGACAATTTCAACCCCTTGCCAGAGAACCGAACTGCCTGTATTCCATACAAATTCCAGTCAAGAGACAACCAGATACCTGGGAGAGATAAATCTACATAAACGGCTAAGCCCCCCATTGCTCTCCCAGAACTGGATTTTCGGGCGGGGACAAAAAAGCACTTGTAACCCTGAAGATGGTAGTTATTCACCACAGCCCATGTCTCCTGCAAACAAATAACATTGAATTTCCTGACAAAATCAACCCACTCCTTGTTACTAAATATTCCAGCTAAGCCCGCTACATTCCAAGAAATAATCCTCATGTCCTCTCCACCCAATACTGCACCCCCCTGGCTCCTTAATCCCATCTCCTGCAACTCCCCTTGTGCGTCCCCCCCGCCTCCTCCCACCAACCCATCTACAGCCATACCATTATCTTCAAAGAACATGGATTCCACCGCCCTGAATGTTTGAGTTTGCGGGGTCCGGTGTCTTTGCTCCTCCGATATTAATACTTGAACACCCTTTTCTATGTTCTCCTTAGGGGCCTTCTCTGCTTGTCAATCCACCCCCTCTAGGCCGTTCAGGCAATCAAACCGGTTATAGGTAGGGAGAGGAGGTACTGGTCTGCCAAATAGTGGCCTAGGTTGAAAGGCCTGGTGACTCCCCCTTCTCCCAACCCTCTCCCATCTATCATGATTTTGGGGTGGGTAAAATGGGCCTGGGGCGATGTGAAAGAAGAAGGACACACGGAGGGTTTGGATAGTGGATTCCCTTGATATGTTTTCCCCTTGACATATGTGCGACACCGTACCCTTGTCCCTAAAACTCACCAGTAAACAGTCCCCAGGTATGGATTTTTGGGTTCTCCCCACCCATGGGACCCTTTTTACCATTATAATTTCATTATTAAGATGTCTCGGGAGGGGTCTATTTCTGTTTAGCCACTTGATTACCCTGGTTTTTAGGGCACAGAAATCCTCTACTTCTCCTTCATCAAGTTGCGGGACCCCTGCCATAACCACAGTAAGGTCATTAGTCTCTGGTGGTAAGTTAGGACGACGGGGTTTTGCAGGGGGCTTCCTTTGGTGGTCTGGGGCGCTATTATCTACCCGGTGAGCCGAAGCTACTGGTACAAGAGAGGGATTAAGTGTATTTACACAGAGTGGGTTGGTAGTTACAGGTTTTGGGTTTAGGGATTGATGCGGGACTACCCCCTTTGCAGCTTGTGGTGGAGCTGAGTTTACTACCCTGTGTGCCGACCCTTGTGGGGCTACAATGGTGGTACTAGATTCTGGGTCACTTCCCTGTCGACCAGCGCGAGTTTTCAGACTTCCCAATGTAGCCTCCAATATGGTTAGCCTGATCTCAATCTTTTTTATACTTTCGCTGATTGGAAGTAGCAGCGACCTTAACAGGAATTCCACATTTCCCAACGGCACAACAGAGAGGGGGACATTAACAATACTGGTCCCTGCATTATCGATCCGGGCAGGAACTGAGTTCACCTGAACATTAGATTTTGGGAGTGGCTCTGCCGGTACTTTTACTATAGATGCGGGGTTTTTTAAGGATTTGCCAAAGTCCAGGTGTGAGATCTTGGGTTTACTACTTCCCTGCGCTCCCTTTGCCCTTCTCCTACGCTTTTTTGGAGGGGGTCCCAAAATTACTTGTGTGTTCACTACTTTCAGTTTGGGGTTTCTATCATTATGAACTTTGGGCGGTTGTGAAATTAAATCAATAGTCCCCCTGGCGGGGCTGGGGCTAATAACCAAAGCTGGACTCCTAATTCCAACTGGTGGGGTGTCAACACACTCCCTTAGCAGGAGTGGGACATCCTCAATGCGAGTAAGCTCCTCCCTAAATGTGATAGATTGTTCTCCCATGGGGGTATTTTTCAGATTATCTACTGATCGTCTCCGTTCCGCCCTTAGCCTGGACAAATTTCCCTCTTTGTCAGCCTCCCCCACTGCCCGTGAGAAATAGTTTTCAAGTGTCCCAGTTTTCGCTCCTTCCGGTTTCTGTGGGGTACTCTCCCTTACCGGGGAAGGCATTATTTTACTCAGAGATACTCCGATATGCCTCACAGGGCAGGTAAACACATTAATAATTCAATAGTTCCAGCAGTTACCTGCACAGTCAATCAAACAAAACCAAGAGAGTAGGCCCAGCCCAGCCTACTCCGGCCTGTGACGGCCTTGGACGGTCCCGCCCTTGTCCCGGGCTTCTCCCGGCGCTCCCGCGCGCTCCCGCGCAGCGGGGGTTCAAGGCGATTAATATAGTATAGGGCAAATAGGTGGAGTGGTGGGAGGGGTCGGGGAGAGCGGCCCAGGTGTAACTAATCAGGCAGGCGGGCGCTCCTGGGATATGCAGTCCCAACAGAGCGCGCGCACTCACTCGCAGCCCCGGCTATCAGACTTCCCTCAATGTCCCCTTGTCGAAGACAGCAGGCAGCACTCCTGGCGCAGCGGGACCCGCGGAGCGGGTTCCGCAAGAAGTAGGCTTTAACAGGCAATCCAGGTGGGTCCACAAAAGTTCAGCAAGGCGTCCCACTCGCAGGCACTGTAAGCACAGTTAATGAAGGCTCGGTGGAGGGGTGGGAGGGGTCGGGGAGAGCGGCCCAGGTGTAACTAATCAGGCAGGCGGGCGCTCCTGGGATATGCAGTCCCAGCAGAGCGCGCGCACTCACTCGCAGCCCCGGCTATCAGACTTCCCTCAATGTCCCCTTGTCGAAGACAGCAGGCAGCACTCCTGGCGCAGCGGGACCCGCGGAGCGGGTTCCGCAAGAAGTAGGCTTTAACAGGCAATCCAGGTGGGTCCACAAAAGTTCAGCAAGGCGTCAACCAATCAATAACATTGTTTGACAAAAAACAAGAATCCATCCTCAATAAAATACCATATAATACATATCACACATATATAAAATGCTTACTGGTAAGAAAATGTTATAACTTAAATTTATAAATACTGTAAATGTTGTTGCTTAAAACTATACGCCGAGACTATATGCAAGGAAAAGTCTGTAATTCAAACAAACACCTTTCCTCAAGGCCAAATGATATTCTTGAAATCCTTTATATTGAAATTGACCAATAGTAATTGTATTAATACATATTAATAAATTCTTCAGAAGCCGAATTATGTTCCTAAAACTTTGGCTTTAAAAATATTAGGTAGGAATTTGGTAATTCGCTTGGCAAACGTTGTTTAAAAACCAACTGAGAATCATTACAAAGTGTCCACCCTTTTTCACATTATAGATAGGGCGTGTAATGTCCAGATGTTGTGGAAGGACCATCATGGAAAATTATTGCTACTGCTACAAAAGTTCTTCCTGATATTGATAGTTGACTTGCTACAAAATGTTTTATTAAAGTGTCCAATTTTCTTCCATCAGCTGTACAGCATTGCATCTTTAAACTTATATATTGTCCATATCTTTGTGTAAATAATGTTGATAACATTTCTGATTTGCATTGGCTACACTCCATGTTCTGATTTACTGCTTTAACTAGTTTATTGAAAGACACTGATTTACAGTCTGGTAATGTCAAATATATAAATCTTTCAGTGTCTATGTTAGTGCTATATGTAGACTCACAATTTTCACAATGATGTTCCCATTTGTAACAAAGGCCAAAAATATTTTCAATTTCTATTCCTTGATTTTCTAATATGGTAAGAATATACATTAGAAATTCCTGAGCATCTTGTTGGATAAACTGCGTAAATTGTGTAGACCCAGAACAGACATCCAAAAGATTACGAATATCTCAAACACTTTGTATTTTACTTTTATCAGTTCTCAATTTTTCATAAACGCAATGCAACAATGAACAAAATGGTTTTTCCCAATTCTCTATAATTTGCTGTTGCAAACCTTCAAGAAAAAAATAATATTTACCACTGCATTAGCATAGCAGTTGATACCTGAACTATTTTCAAACTGATAACCAACAATCTCTTCAACAGTGTCCTTTTTCTTTGTGCTTGCAATCACAACATTATCTTGTTTTTTCCCTTCTCTATACCTTCACTACAGACCAATTTGTTTCACTTCTTCAATCTGATAAAATGTAATTTTAAAAAATTCAATACCTTCTTTATTCGGATAATTAACAAAATCCACAACTTTGCCCATTGCTCCATTAACTAAACCTTTTTCTACATCCAAATTACGCGTTAAAATTACCCCACAGTTTCTACATGCATATAAATTCTTTTCTAAACTAGCAGTTTTAGATATCGATTTTTCTAAAGAATCCAATTTTGTTTTCAACTTTTCTGTCAAAATATTAGTGATTCCTTCATGCTCTATTTTATCAATGGCTTCCATTTTTATTATTTCTTCATTTTCCAGCTTCAAAAGTTGTTCGTTGAATATAGAACACTCACACGGTGTTGGCATTAGGCAGATTACAGATTTGCTTTCTGCAATTTTCATATATATTTTTTCAGGAACTACATTTTCATTTGGAAACAAATTGGAAAGTAATCGACTCTGCAAAGCTTCTCTGCCATGTTCTGTCAGTATGCCAATTCTTATATCTTGAAGAATAGTTCCATAATCAACATCATTTGCCAGTCCCATATTTGTAATGAGTTCCTTGTATTCAAAATATGACCAAATATTAACATTTCCAACACTACCCAGAGACTTTCTGGTATCTTCATGCGCAAGTGTTTTAGATACTGAATGTCCTTGTACGGGAGTAAGTTGATGTAGATCTCCAAAACATATGACGTTTCCTCCAAATAAGACATCATACTCTGTTTTAAGAATTTGCTGCATTCTGAAATGCACAAAAGCAAGCATTAAGTTTGAGACCATGCTTACCTCATCAATAATAAGAAGTTTCATTTTCTTCAGCACTCTAGAAACTTCACAACACGCTTCTCCAGATAGCTTGTGATATTCTAATTTGTTTTCATGCTCCACAGGTAGCATCAATAAACGATGTAATGTAATTCCTTTAACGTTGAGTGCTGCTAACCCAGTTGGAGCAGTTACAACACAAGACAAATGTGACTCAGTTGTTTTTTGTAGATAACTAGTGATTACTTTAATTAAGAAACTTTTTCCTGTTCCAGCTTGTCCACTCACATACATTCGGATAGGTTGAAATGATGTGCATGTACATTCTTTCTTTTCATGAAGAAATCCATGAGCAATCTGTTGTCTCACTTGCTGATATATTTCTTTCTGTTCAACATTTAGTTGTTCTTCCAAGTTTGCTAAGTCAGTTACATGAGCTTGATGCATTACTGTTTCCACCTCATTCATGGTGATTGCTGCTTCATTTTCAACAATTGATTGTCCTAGTGGATCTTGACTCAGCGCAGCAGAACTTTGTCTTGAGAACTGTCTCTAGCAATCTCAGCAGCAATAGTAGCTTCTTGATCAATTTCATCGTTCAACATTTTCACATAATTTGCAAAAACAATGCATTGTATGGTATCCTTAAAAGCATTGAAGGAATCTTCATAGCTCTGAAATTCTCCAAGTAATTCCAATTCTGAACGCCACGGTTTGAACAGTTGCAAAAGGGCTAAATAGTAAAATTCCCTTTTATCAGCAGTGTCACAACTCACCTTCCTGTGATTAATCAAATTTCCTTTCGTTTGTTTCACCAAACATCCTTCGGAAACAATCACTGCATATTTTCCATCATTGATTTTCTCTGTAGTATTCCGTTTAAAAGGTTAGTTTTGCAGCACTTCATAGAGACACATGTTCTCAAGATGATGACTTCTGTTTGGGTAATATGTGTCCAACATATTCGTTTTCAAAATATCTGTTCTTTCTGGATCTTTTTCTGCCAAATATTCAATTTCTTGAACAGATTTCAATACCTGATTTGGCATTGCAGCAAGACCTAGACTCACTCAAATTATTCTTCTAGATTAGGAGTATAGACTTGTAGATGATAACCGATCTGAGCATTCATGTGCTCCAATTTCTTGATGGGATAACATCTTCAAACTGAAACTGTATAATTTCTTAGAGTCTTCTTGTGAGAAATCTCTTCCCACATTTCTTTCAATTCCGTCTTTTCTGATTTTGTAATGTAGGACGTTACATATCGAGCAACAGCAATGGAATTGTCCGCAACATACTGAATATCCATGTTAGCATTCCACATGGACAGAATAACCGGAACATAGTCATTTATGTATTTTGACTCTTCGCTTCTTCTTAAAATGTAGCTATTTTTTGGAGACTTTCTTGTGATGGTATGTCGCATAGCTGACATAAAACTGTTCACTCTTCCTTTTGATATTACAGGACGTGGAAATGCAAAACGACATTTGGTATAGAACTTATCCGTAGACTTGTACTTTCGTTGGCAGTATTTTCCACATCCATGGCTTTGGAATCGTAAGACTTGTTGTCTTAAGTTTTTTTCTTCTTTGCTTTTTGGTACAGCACATGTGGCATATTCTTTAATAAAAGACAAAACAGTTTCATCTGAATCTTTTCCGAATTTTGGGACATCCTTGATCCATAATAGCATATGTATATGAGGGATCTGACAGCTACAGTGAGGTACGATCAAAGGGGGAATTGTACCCAGGGAATATGTATCGCCAATGGGGTCAGGCAGGGGTGTATTTTGCCCGCCCTGCTCTTCACCCTTTATATTAATAACCTGGATCAAGTTTTAGGGGAAGCCTGTAAAAACATTCCGCGTGTGGGGGAGCGACAGATCCCGACTTTCCTTTACTCGGATGATGCTGCCCTTTTAGCAAGAACAGCGGTTGGTTTACAACTTCTTTTAAACTCCTTTGCTGCTTTTATGAAATCCTTAGATTTAAGTGTTAACTTTTAAAAATCCCATACAATGATAATTAGCTCCAAGCCTAAAAGGGTTAAAACCCTCCAATGTGAGGGTAATGTGATCACTAGGGTCACCACTTTCCCATACCCAGGCGTTTTATTCGATGATCAAGGTTCATGGATTCCGCAACTACATGCAAAGAGAAATGTTTTGGCCAGATCTACATCTGCAGTTTTAGGCTTTGCACGTAGGTTGGGGGCCAAACCAATGCAAGCTCTGCTAAAAAGACATGAAGCAAAATGTATCTCTATTGCAACTTATGGTGCGGATATATAGGGTTTTAGAGAGGCAAGGGAAATCCAGGTAGCTGAAAATAAATTTCTAAGAAATCTGTTATCAGTCCCACAATCCACGTCAACGTATATAATCCATCAAGAGACGGGGACTGGCTTTGTGGAGGATTTATATGTAATAGCACCCCTCTTGAAATGGATTTCAACCTGGTTAACCCCCGAACTAGAACTGAATAGTCAAGTTCTGAGAGATTGTCTGCTCTTGATCAAGCGAGCCGTATTCCCTGGCTGAGTCATGTCCAAAGACTGGCAGCAAAACTGGGATGGCCAGAGCTATTTAATTCCCCAGAAAAACTAGTAAAGGGTGATATGAAATGGGTAAATAAATCTTATTTACAGATTGCTTCTATGGATAGAGAAGAAAGGGTGTTGGTAAAACCAACTGTACGTGCTCATCAGTTGCTAAAACATCTAGTGCAATGGAACCCCACTTGATTGTGGTATCTAAACCTAACCACCGCTTTCTCCTGGTAAGATTTAGGCTGAATCAGCTACATTTTCTTCTTGCTGACCCTCCGGGATGGAGAAGGGTGGAGGACTTGGGTGTATGTTCATGTGAGAACTTTTGCGCCCAGGGCACATTGCACTTTGTCTTCTTTTGTGAGCACTTTTTGCATATTTGGAAGCGTTTTATCCTCCAAATTTCAAAAGACAAAGGCTTTTTACAAGTAAAACCAGCACTTATGTATTTACAGCTGCTATCCAATGTCTTGGAGATTTTAAGTATAGCAAGTTTTTTTACTGCGGCAGTTGAAATAAGGAGGAAAAAATGAGAGTGATTTTTATGATCTAGCTTATAACAATTCATTTTAACAAATTGAGGTTCCTTTTATAATGTTATTCAAATTCAAAAATCTTTATTCGATTGTAGAACTTACTTTTTTGTAACATAACATAACAAACTTACAATCATAAAAGTACAGTTCATAAATACACATTTTAAAAACAATTCCAGACAGTACATTTCATGTGGCAAATAGAGGACACAGAATACAGTACAAAAAAGAGAAGGTACAGCGGGCACTATGAGCGTGAGCAATATGAGATTAAAAACATAAATTACTATATTGGTTAAAAAACACCTAAAATATTCACAGCATAATTATCCGTCCATACTTTTCCTAAAACAAATAGCTTTTTTTAAAAAGTTACAGACAAATAAGGTACCGTCACAATTCAGTAGTTGTAGGTAATAAAGTGCGGGCTTAATTTGTAAAAAATTCAATTTTTTAAGACATGGTTTAAGGTATAATTTCCGTGGGATAGAATAATAAGGGCAAATAAAAAGAAAGTGTGCCAGGTCTTGAGGAGACTTACCGTCGCAGCCACAAACTGGCAACACTTCACCCCGTTGTGCCCCACTTGGTACCGCCAGTAGAAGATGATATAGATCAAAACGGAGCCTTGTTAACAGAAACCGTTCATAACTAGTCATAGGCCATGTCAGATAAGGCTCCATTTGTGGGCAGGTTTTGAGTAATAAATGTTTCCTGACACTACCCTTCTGTATCTCAACCTCTTCTCTGTCAGTACATCTTGCCAATAATATGGCGTTTTTTACCAAAACGACATCAGGTTTTGTAATCGAGTTGTGGGCATAAAACAAATCAGAACGGCCAATTGCCGACAAACAATCCCTTATATATTTCACCCACGGAATTTTAAGCCTACCGTCTAGCGATGAAACCTCTTTCAATAAGGCATGTGTGAGCGGAATGTCGGTGTTAAGCCAACAATTCAGCCAACACAAAACCGGGTTGACTGCTATTCTGTCACTTAGATATGAAACCCCCAACTCCTCGTGTACAGAGTAAGTCCCAGTACCCCTTGGCAACCTCAATATCTTTTTCAGGACGTTGTTTTCTGCGACCTCTAGGTCTTTTATCCTACAATAGCCCCAGAGCTCGCTACCATAACAGGCAACAGCAGCACTTTTTGCCTGATAAAGTTTGAGCAGTGCGGCCGTGGGGCAATTGCCAATTTTTTTCCCGAAGCCAAGAATGGCCGCATTTACCCTTGTTACTTCGCCCTTCTTTTTGGACACTGCGGGGCCCCACGTTAATTTGTGGTCTAAAAGGACCCCAAGATATGAGAAAGAGTTAGTTAAAGGGATTTTCTCCCCATTTATACTAAAGGAGTCAGTTTTCCGGGAACCCTTTCCTGTTTTCATGACGTAGGACTTAGAATTATTTATGCTAAGGCCACGTGACTCCATAAACTTAAAGAAGGAATTTAATAATTTTTGGAGACCGATTGCTGTCCTAGATATAAGAACTGCATCGTCTGCATAGAGTAGCACAGGCACCCCCTTCTGTTCTACAAGGGGGTAGTCTGCTTCTGTATTTAAAAGAAATTCCTCCAGTTCGTTTATGTACAGGTTAAAGAGGAATGGGGCCAAGATACAGCCTTGTCGAACTCCCCGATTTATTCTAAATTCGTCCGTTACTTTAAGGTCTTGAGTGTAACGGACGTTAGCTTTAGTATCCGAGTGCAAGTCGGCTAGGAAGTTGACAAGATTCCTCTCCACACCCATTCTCAACAAGGAGGCCCATAATAAGCTCCTGTCCACACAGTCAAAGGCGGACGACAGGTCCATAAATGCCATATAGACAGTACCTTGTCTAGCCAGGGTATATTTACTTAAAATCAAATATAGGTTCAGACATTGTGTGATGGTCGAATGGCCAGGTCTGAACCCATATTGTATGGGTGACAGAATGTTATTGTCTTTTGCCCATGTAGATAGCCTGTTAAGGATTACCCCCCCTACCACTTTAACTACTGAATTTATTAAGGATATCGGCCTGTAACATAATGGACTGCTGCGATCGCCCTTTTTAAAAACGGGGACTATGGTCGATAGGCCCCACGTTTTTGGGCACCCCGTTATAGCAGCTGCATTTATTACTGCCGTAAGGACGGGAGCCCAAAAGGGGATGCTAGACTTAAACAGGTCCGGTGGTAAACCATCCGGGCCCGGGGCCTTATTACTAGTTAGACCCTGAATCCCCCTTACAACCTCATTTACTGTGAAGCGTAATGGGTTTACGGATGATATTAAAAGGGCATTTTCTACCCTATGCTCATTACTCTTAAAAATTGTGCTGAAGTGAGACACCCACTCCCCTTCTGAGATGCTTGTACCTAGGACTGTGTCAATTGGGTTATCAAACAATGGTTTGTTGATAATTTGCCAAAACTTGCTGCTATTCCCCAACACTGTAGGATCAAGGAGGGATTCTATAGTGTTAGCCTTAATTTCCTTTTTTCTTACGGCTAGTGCTTTCCTATAAGACACACGAAGACTTTTTATCAGGTCAGGGTGTCTAGGTTTAGTTTTTAAAGCGTTCTTCAGGTCTCTGCTTGCCTTTGAGCAGTTGTGGTCAAACCATTTGACCTGCTTTCTACTTTGCCCCTTTATTGGTGCTGATAGCATGTCACCAATTTTAGAAGCCATTCCCGCAAACCCGGTCAAAATATTCATGGAGGATGAATCAAGAGATGAGCATGCTATCAGCTCCTCCTCACATGCACTGTTTATGTTAGAATATAAATTGTCTTGATTTATCAGTGTCCATTTGATACGGCGTCTGCCGTTTATACAACTCAGCGTACCTCGATCAATACGAGACGGTCGTTTGGTGAACAAAAACCCACCCATGCCAATAGCTAGGGGGTTGTGATCACTATATACACTGAGGAGAATGGTAAATTGCAGGACCCGTTGTACAAGATCTGAAGATAGAAGTATATGATCTATAAAGGATCCCTGACCATGTCCTTTGAAAGTCGGAATATCAAAGATTTTAGTATCAGGAACCATGGACATAGCTACTGTTAAATTATTACCGTTCACTAAGTCATTTAGGCTCTTACCACCCCTAGTGTGAGAAAAGTGAAAGCCTTCGACACTGTTACATCCCAAAGAGCCCATTGGGGTGGAGCCTGGATTACCACAAGGGTGAACATTAAAGTCACCTACTATCAACAGGTTCCGGGATGTAGTGTGTAGGTTTTTTCTCAATAGATCTGTTAGCGATATAATGTCACAACCACCAATACCATTAGCATTATAGAAGTTGACCAGAGTCAGAGCGTTCTTGCCATTTTTTAAATCAAGCATCTGAATGTTTAAGTTATCATTATGATATATGCTGATATTACAGAGCAATCCCAGGTTTATAAAGGTGGCCAATCCCCCCTTTGCTCTGCCCCTGGTCGAGGCAACCGCTGGAATGGTGAAGCTTAAGAACCCTTCTATATGGACGTTTCTGTCCTCCAACCACGTCTCTTGAAGGCACACAATGGAAACATTTTTAATAAATGATAACCAGGCTGGGTCACATAACTTGTCGGCCAAGCCAGCTATATTCCACGAGATTAAGTTCACACAATCGGCTAATGCTGGACATGTGAGACTTTCACTGATAGATGGTACAGGAGTTGGGGTTGGTATTTCAGAGTGTGTGATCCCCGAATCCACAGTACTTGCTACAGCCGGTACTAATGGCTCTCGAGTCGGAGCATGAACCCCATACAAGACAGAAAAGTTAGTATCTATGGGTGGAAGGTCCAAGGATACAAATGATGTGCTAGGAGGATCATCATGGCAATTTATCGTGCATATATCCTTAACAACATCACTTACAGAGACACCATTATTAAACACTATAGCAGGTAAAAATGGTGGAGACACCACGTTGATCCTAAAAGGCATTGTAGATAAGATAGCGGGTGAACCACCATTCGTATCAGCATATGTTACAGCAATATGTGTTTCTGTTTCATAGCAGCTGGTACCCTTCTCTTCCTGTAACATTGTAACACGGGGAACAATTTCACCCTCCCAAACTCCCTCTACACACTTTAAACATCAGTCGCATTCCTCAAGACCGCTAAAGGCCTCAAATCTATTATAAAGCTCTAGAGGAGTAAATGGCATCAAATGTGACATGCTACCCTTTGCATCTATTTTGTGGGTTAATGGTATCGTATTCCACCCCTGCATTGCAGGTGGCGGAGCTAAATAGGGCATATATGCAGGGTTCAATGCGGACTCCATAATTAGTGACTGGGGGGTAAAATAGGTGCTATTAGTTGAGTTTTGTGGAGGAAGTACAGCAGATCTGGGGTAAAAGTACGTCAAAGGACGTGGTACAATACAACTATTCTCATTGGCAAAAGGCCAATTCAGTATATGTTGTACTGCTTTTCTATCCCTAAAGTTTATGACCACAATGTCTCCCCCTATATCCTTCGCTCTGCCCCCCAGCCAAGACATGCGCCGGACATGAACTATTTCGCCATTTACCAGGTTGGGTTTGGGTCTGTACAGCGAGAGCCAGTGCGTTATTTTATTTTTTAATTGAAAGAATCCCTCTCTTTTTCCTTTTATCAGTTCTGGGACCCCAGTAAGTACAACCACATACGGTAATGCTTCAGGTGGAAGTTCCATAGGTGGTATCCTAGTTTGATCACCTCTCCCCCGGTTGATCACATTTCCATCGGGTCTAGGGTGTCTATCCGGAAGGGTGCTAGGTTCCCTAATCAGGGCATTAACTATAGTGGCAGCATTACTGTCTGTGGTTGCAGCAGTTGATCTTCCCTGAGCTAATAACAGTTCTGTTGACAGAGATTTATTTGAACTGTTGCCGTCAGGTATTATCACAACCGCGTGTGACCGGTTAAGGGCAGCTGGAGTTGCTACAACTGCCTGGCTGTTGACATTAGAGGGTACAAAGGGTGTAGGGACGACAACATTTTTATTGGGAGGGTGCGTTATTGTGGTAACTTTTTGTTGTTGCACTTTTGTAGGCCCTTCTGACTGGACAAAATTCCCTAGCTTGGTCAGGTCCTCCTCTA
The DNA here is from genome assembly GCF_964261635.1 of Lissotriton helveticus. Lineage (NCBI taxonomy): Eukaryota > Metazoa > Chordata > Amphibia > Caudata > Salamandridae > Lissotriton > Lissotriton helveticus. The sequence continues at coordinate 1,350,033,589 of NC_136059.1, read as the reverse complement.
TTTTACCCAACCTTGACTCCAACCCTTTAAATCTTTCAGCCATTGCAAGTGTATAAGTGCGTACAATCAACTCGATATTGTCCAAAAGAGACTTAAAGGAGGCTGGTTGTAAGTCTTTTTCCATTTGAGTATAGACAATATCTGGTTCTGTGGTTGCTTGAGATAAAGTTATTGGGGTCGGACAAACGGCCACTATTGCTTGTTGAGTGACGGGGCCTCCCAAAGACGTTATAGCGTCAATCTTCGCCTTATTGCCAAACTCTGAGTGGCTTACTTTGGACTTATTTGCTGATGTTGTTTTCCATCTCCTTTTAGGCGGTGGGGGCCCAATTATTTTAAGAGACAGTGGCCGCAGACTTTTTCCTCTTACAACTTTGCCGGGTCTAATTGTAGGTGAAATCGAGATCTTAGGAATGTTATTGGGGGCATTCGACACAGGTAATGAGTCTTGTTGACTTTGAGTGGGTGACACTGCTGGGGCTAAACAATCTTGAAGGAGCAAGGGCACGCTGGCTGTTAGTAACGAATTGTCTGCTGAGGTAATAATCAGATCATCGTCCAATGTAACGGACATTATGGGTTCCGAAAAAGTTCTGTTTTTTATGCGTTCTATTGAACGGCGGCGATCTGCCCTCCTCTCTGCTAACAGCAGCTCCTTGTTACCCTCAAGGGCTGGTTTCAGGAAATAATCGTCCAGAGTACGGTTTAACATGCCCACATTTTTGTCTGCTCCCGCTATGGCAGGGCTAGTAGCAGCAGTTGCCATCATAAGTTAGATAGTGAATACGAGAACAATAAAGAAGTGGAGCGCAACTTACGGGGATCAGAAACCAGGACCTCTGGCCCAGCCCAGCCTCCTCAGGCCGATGAGGGCCGTAGAGGGCCCGCCCTTTGCCCGGGCTTCGCCCGGCGTCCCGCTTGCGTCCCGCAAGACGGACTCTCCTCTGTTCTTGTAGAGTGGCGGCAGGGGCGGGGCATGCAGGGGGGCGCTGACCGATGACTCGTGGTCATGCAGGGACTCCTGGGATAGTAAGTCCCTGCCGCGCTTACCCCTGTAGCCTCCTCCTCTGATGTTGTTCTCCCTCGGCAGCCAGGCAGTTTCCAACCCGCGTTGGTGGGTCTGTTGTTCCCCCCACGGGCGAGCAGTCCTCAGCAGTCCACAACAGTTAGTGCGGTCAGGCGGTTCCCGCGTCTTCACAATGCGCCAGGGGAAAGGGTCATTTTAGATTGTTCTGTCCTTGATTATCCAATGTTCACAAGTAATGTATTATCTTTGCTGCTAATTCATTTTTAATCAATTTTAACTTTGTGTATAGAATGATTTTATGGTTTTAACTAACCGAATAAAGTACTTTTGACTGACTGACTGTATATGAGGAGCACCTCTTGCTTGATACTCCTTCCTACAAAAGAAATCCACAACTTCTCTAAGAGGAGGATTATTTTTATTGCAGATAAAAGACATCATAGCTTCAAATCTATGATTAAAATACATGCATACATTAACAGGATCCAAAGAGCAAAATTCTCCAGGTGTCTCGTATTCAATATTTTTTATATTGGAATTTGCCTCTCAAAGAAATTCAAGTAAATCATCCCAAGCGTACTCAGCACAGCTTAGGGTAAGGAACCATGTAGGAGTTCCTACGTTCTGTAGCATACATTTCAGTTCTCCATGACGACAGTACCAATATTCGTTAGTGCCATGCTGAAATGCCATCAGATTAATCAGCTGAGCTTCCAAGTGAAAACTCCCTCTGGTGCACTTTATCCTTAAAATCCTTTGCAGAAACATTTTGCAGATGTACTGCTGGTTTCAATATGTGATTGACTGCATATGAAAGTCCAGACAAGTCACTTTCAAACAAAAGATGAAATATATAAGGAATATATTGTCAAAATCTTGGATCTTCTGTTTATAATCTTGTTGTTCGATATTCAGATGCAGGAATTTGCGTAGTTCATTCATCATATCGTCCTCCTTTTCGTGTTGGAAACAAGTGCGGAAAACAACGAGCTTTCAAGCTCTCTTCCCATACACTGATGGGACTTCCCTTTGCTTTTTTTCATTTGGAATAACTTAATTCTTTTGAATGAAGTGGATATACACTGTAATGTTCATAGATTTCTTCACTTCTTGACATATCCACTTTTTCAATTTGTCCACTTGACTTTTCAATATCTTCTGCTAAAATGATTTCTTCTTCTCTCATATAAACATTTTTATAGTACTCATTGTTTTTTTATTAAATACAAAGTCGCCTTCTGCACTTTCCTAACATCCACTAACTCTTGCCAGATTTTCTTACTCTTAGTAGGAACACCGTTAACTAGAATGACTAGTGGTTCATTTTCTACACACTCTACTCCAATAGCTTCAACATTTTTCTTTAAATCTAGAGGTAAATATCCAACTCTTCCTTTTAATCCTCTCAGTAAATCTGAAGGAGGCAATTTACCTGTTTTAGGCTTCATACAAAGAATAGCCTGAAATGGGTGCACACATTGAATGAGAATAGACTCATAGGTATTTAAATCTATCAGTTCTGGAGGATTAGTTACCAAGTCTAGATTAGTATATACAGCTCTAGCGGGCATTTTATTCTCATCTAATTTATTATAACAATATTTACAAATACGCTGATCAGAACTCAAATCAAAACAAATCTCTACCAACAAATAAGTTTCAAATTCCTTCCACTTATTATTATTTTCTCTTTCACTTTTTAAATACAGATCAACAGTCCTAGTCTGATTTTTATAGTGAGTTCTCCTACAACAAATAAAAGAATAATTTGGCCTTTCACCTGAAATCACCTTAAACTTTGGAATTTGTTCCTCAACATTTTTTGCAGTAGTATGTTGCACATTCTCTTCAAAATTATGTTCAGTTAATGTCTCAGTTTCTGCACTCTCTTGTTCAGGACCAAAGTAACAAAACTCAATTTCATCACAAACCTTCTTCACATTTGATACTGACCCACGCAAAAGAGCACTGTTCAACTCAATTAATTTTAGTGCTGGACTTTTTGCATAATACAATCTTCTGACTAACTTCCGCATTTGAGAATGATGTACTGCCAACATCCTGAAATGATGAAAAACACTTTTCTAGAAAGACAAGCCAGAGAATGACCTTGCAAACCAGTATTTGTTTTAACTCTGCAAGGGCCTAGTCCTTGCAACATCTTAATCTTTTGTTTAACACTTGTTTTACTATACTCTTGTAAGAAATTACATAAAAGGTCAATAGATTCTTGTCATACACTACAAATACTACTGCAGTCCCAAGTGTACACTGGGGCTTTAGCACGTCTTCCTAGAACTTCATCAGCTATCACTTCTTCTGCATTTCTGGGAACCATTTTTTCTTTGTCAATTGGACAACCATTTCTAACCTCATAAGCTCGACCACTGGTGTCAACTGCATGCAACAAATCATTGGGCTGAAAATAACTCTCTTCATTAGAAAGGCTCTAAACTTGAACTATGTTTCCATTCCCCCCAAAAAACATCACAAAAATTAGTTCTGTTAATTACTCTTTTCCTCTTACTTTTGGCCTTCATTGAATGGATTGGTTTATCTAGTGATCGAATTCTGTTCAAAACTAAAATAAATTGTTTCATTTTTACTTCAAAAGCCTTTTCAACAATGGATTCAACATGCTTCTTCTTTTTTATAAAATAGTGATCTCTTTTTATACTTCTTCAAATCTTTCACCAAATTATGTACTACTCTATTATAAAATATTTTTTTGTATCTCTTTATACTGATTTTGTCTTCTTTTACCATATGTCGAATTTTTTGATTCTACATTTGCTTTTTTTCCTTTCCTATTATTTTGATTTTTTTGTGGTTGAAGCGTTGTCACTGGTTTCAACATTCTGAACATTCTTTTTGGTTCTAGAAAGATTTTTAATACATTTCTTAGTAGTCTTTCCAGAAGATTTTGTCTTTTTGGCCACATTAGGTTGCTCATCCAATACTTGTTGTTGAGTTTTCTTCAAGTAACTATCCTTTAGCTCTCTTTTTCTCTTTCTTGATTTTTCAGGCACGATAACTTTATTTTAATGATGATAAACAATATCTGTAAAAAATAAACATAAATGAAAGTATATTAATAACCTTATAAATTATACTTTTCTTTTACTATGGAAACACATTCTATATAGATACTGACAGAGGAATTGTAGACCTTAAATACAAGTGTGAAGGTGGTTAGACTACTACATGCATAGTGCATAGGAGTTTGAAGCAGTCCATGTCCTAAGACCTGGCTTGCTCATGAGTACATGCATACTGAATGAATAATTTGAGTACGACAAGGAAAGACACTGGATGAATTTATAACAGGTTGAGTTTTACTTTGCTGAATGGATTAGTACATAGTACTGAAAGAGTCACTATGGCATTGCAAGAACAGTGACAGGGTGTTTGCTGCAGTGTAAGTATACTGACTGGGGAATTGTTGCCCTGAAACACAACTGTAAAAGTGATTAGTCAACTACATGCATACTGCATACGAGTTTAAAACAATCCATGTCCTAAGACATGTTTTTTTTTTTAAACGGAGAAATGTGCGCTGGGTGCTTGGATATGCCGTAAAAAAAATAAAACAAAGCGCGGGCTCCAGTGCTTGTTTAAAAATTAGCTGCCTGGGGAGGCTAAATCCCGGGGTCTAAAATATTAAATTTGATGAGGGTCCAAAGGGGCCTTGTAGCCCGGGGACCGCCTTCCCTCGGTGCTACAAAATAAACAGATGTGGGGACTAAAAGGTACTCCCCTAGTAAAATAGTTGATTAGGGGGTGCTTGCTTGAAGACTCCTTCCAGCCCCGGGGACAGCTACTCTTTGTGGTATTGAAAAAACTGGGTTTGAGGGGTCCAAGGTCCCTCTAAGCCCCGATGATGACCACCCTTCGGGACTTCTTATATTGTGGAAGAGGGGCCGCGTAGCCCCCATTCAGGAGCAGTCAAAGGCCCTGGGGAACGCCACTCCCCAGGGCTGGCTCCTACTGTGTCTCGGGATGCCTACCCCCGTGACACTGCTGTTTGCTATGGCAGAGAGGGAGTCGACATTGCAGATCTGTCATAGCAAATTTGAGGGCCATTTCAACGCATTTATTTTTTTTTAAAGCCAAAATTGTGGAGAAAATTATATCCCCCTGTTTACTAGGCAACGGTAAGATGCATAAACGCAGGTTAGCAGCTGGTTTGGTAACGTCTCGCCTTGCATCTCCAATGAGTTGGAATGTAGGCGTTCCCAGAGGCAAGGTACGTTTTCCTATGACAACAGAACATGAAAGAGGGGAGTACGACAATAGCGTTGTATTTACAAGGTAACCCTGCAATTCAGGAGCGATAGCAAAACTCTCGCTAATTGCAGTTTATGCAGGATCCTAACATGTGCTCTGAAGTAGACTTATATATGAAATGAAATTGCCAGCAAGGGTTTCGTTTGGTGATAGATTGTACAGCATATAGAATCTATACTTCAATTTTAAGATTCAGACTGTGACCGTCAGTAGCTGTGTTAGTTTCAAATATTCAATAATAGAAAGTCCATGTATATAGCTACCACACTAGCTAGAGAAACAAAGACATGCAACACAAAAAGATTTTTATATCAAAAATGTTATTATTTGTTATAGAGTCATAAGGGTTCTTAATCAGTCATGAGAATTAAACAGACAAAGCAAATCTAATATAAAAGGAATACAGCCATTTTTCCTATAATACAGAAGACAAAGTCCAAACTGTTCAATACAAAAGCAATGACTACTACTATAATAGGGGTAAGTCACTGGTGGCAAGATGTCGATGACACAGAAATGGACGTATAAGTCGACGTTTCGGTCTTAACGAGTCAATTCTCAAGACCATCATCAGGACGGATAGTTAAACATGTAATGCTGACCCTTGGGGGGAGAGCTTTGATGTGCTCAGGTCAAAAGCGAAGAGATTTCTTTGGTGTCTGCTTACTACTGGAGAGGTACACAAGACACTTAGTTTCGAGTCCACTTGTCTTTTAACCACAGATCTTTACTCAAACAATCTCTGGTGTTTTTTTTCATCAGTTGTCAAAGTCGCATAAAAGGAAAGCATCCACCGGCAAAGTCACGGCAGGGAGCTCCCTGCCGTGACAAGATGATGGTCTTGTGAATTGACTCGTTAAGACCGAAACGTCGACTTATACGTCCATTTCTGTGTCATCGACTACTCCCTGGACTTTACCAGGAGAAACACATTAATCGTATTAACTGCATGCGCGCTAGCGGTTTTCCCGCTGCGCGCTGCGATTTGAAAAAAGCTGCGTTACATGACGAGGCTCGTCATCAGCGTGCGAGCGACACAACTCATGACGAGCTGAGATCGTCATGAGCATCGAAGCGGTTAAAAACAAAAACACCATATACAACTCCTCACAAATTAATAACTTACCTTTCAAATTGATTTGTAGATTAAGAAGTATGTCAGTAACACACCAGATTTTCTTATATAGAATATCTGTACTGCACTAATCAGCAAAACCAAAAAATTTATAAGTTTCCCTCTCATTCTGCACACATATCCACGTACATATCAAATCACATTGCTAACAACACTAATTCAAAAGCTAACACCCATTTCTATTGGTTACACATTTCAACCATTTCCAATTGACATAAGTTTGAACCCTAGCCCCCAATCTGCTTACTGCTTGTTACCATGGTAACAGTACATGGAACACTGAACTAAGTACACAGGTCACAAGTTTAACACACAATGTTGCAAATCCAAACAGCAAGTGTGCTTGACTTTTCAAAATGTTCCACCTTATCTAATGTAATGTTCCATTCAAACAGTTTTTCTTAACCAATAAGAAACATGCTTTTAAAAAACAGAAACATGCACCCTAGTTTTTAGACTAGAATGTTTTAAACAGCCAATCATTTCTATTTTTTTTCTAAACTGTATCTTATCCACCATTTTAGAAAAATCTTACATTTCACACTGCCAATTTATTCACAGAGACCATCTGAGTGCATCCAGACCTCCTTTCAAGATGCTTAGAGTGTGAATTGTTGGACACAGCTATATATTTCGGGAGCCAAAGGTACGCAGAAAATAGAGCCATTGACAAAGACCTAGATTTGCCAAATGTAGACATTAAATGGATTGGAAAGAGAGGGTTAAAGGCACCAATTGATGCCATTGGTTAAATCCTTTTTTACATCTCCAGCACCCTGACCTCATAATTGTGCACTGTGGTGGCAATGACCTAGGCACTTTGACTGAGGTAGGTCTGGAAATGCTTATGAAGGACACCTTTGGAGAATTTATGTCACTTTTCCCCAAACTGCCTTTACTCTATTCTAACATATGCCAAAGGCTGAAATGGAACTGGTCCAATCAATTTTGTCCACAGATTGAGAAAGCTAGGAAACATGTCAATAAAGCTGTTTCTGCTTATCTCTGAGATTATCGGATGGGGTCCACTTACCACAACAATCTGAGGTTCAATATGGATGGCATCTGTAGGAGAGATGGTGTACATTTTACAGATGAGGGTAACAGAGTCTTCCTCATCAACTTTAGACTCTGCATAGGTACTTACTTATAGGAACCAAAATCTCTCAATAAACACAACAGCTCTTTTTAGAGCCACCCAAGATCTTAACACATAAGCTTCATGTATATCTGAAAAATATTACTTTTTTTTGCTTGGAGTCGTGCACCCGATGCGCTAGAGTCATGCATCCAACGCGTGCACACCTGGGGCCGCACTGAGCGCCACGCTTAGAGCGCCAATCATCATTTTACAGTAAAAGAAAAATAGCATCTATCACTCATTTCTATTCTCCCCGGAAGCCCATACCCCGGGGCTCATATATAACGTTGGGGACCGTGAGGAGAGCCCCAATGCCCCCAAGGTCCCAGACGGCTCCCCGCGTCCTTCGGGAGCCAGCATTGCTTTTCCACATGGGGAGCTTCTAACATGCAGCTCCCCGTGTGGGAAAGGAATCTGGTTTGCATTTTGAAAGAGAGAACAGGTTTCCCACCGATCTCTTTCAAAATCCAAACCAAGTTTGCTATGACAGGGAAGACCCTCAGCTCCCACCCTGCCATAGCAAACAGCAGTGGCGGTCTCCAGGGCTTGAGGGGACTTTGAGCCCCCCTCAACCATTTTTTTAAAAGCCCCAATGGATGGCAGGCCTTTGAGCCCCCCACCCATCTTGTTTGCTGGGGGGTGGCGGTTGACCCACCCCCCCACCCAATAATGTTGTAGCCCTGGAGGGTGACAATCCCCGGAGCTAGGGAGCCCCTCTGGGACTCCATAAAATTTAAAACTTCTGTCCCTGGGATTTGGCCCCCCCAGGGGCTAAATATTAAAGCCCGCTCTTCGATTTGTTTTTTACGGCGGATCCAAGCACCCAGCGCACATTTCTCAGTTTAAAAAAAAAATAATTGCCCTGGGGCTCCTTGTTGGACCCCCTAAGCAGGTCTAGAGGGTCAAAATATTTCTAACCTGCCCCCTTTATACATTTTGAACACTTATTCTACTCGTTTCTAGTCGCTCGCTTCTATCGAGGCAGAAAATGGCTGCCAAGACTTCCTGGTTTCGAATGTTGACAACCACTTGACAGCCAATTAGCATTCAGCCCGTGATCGGGACGGTGCACTTAGGGTGCGCTCAGGATGAGCGGATCCACCGCGGCCATAGATATATATGTACTTTTAACTGTGATTTTCTCAGGAACTACTGAACAGATTTACATCATTTAAGCAAAAGGCACGAATCTGAACCAAGGACTACCTCTTTGCCAAATTTGGTGTAATTCCGTTCAGCAGTGCGGGCTGTAGCCGCGAAGAACGGTTCTTATGGAAAATTGCAAGGGGAAAACAGGTTTTCCCCCCTTTTTTCTCGGCCCCCGCTTGATGAATCACCCCAAGACTTTCACGATAGGAGCGGACCGGAGAGCCCCACCAGTTTTGAAAATTTCGCGAAGATTCGTCGACCGGTGCCAAAGTTATTCCAAATAGAATGTTGCTGACTTCCTATGGAATATATATATATATATATATATATTTATTATATATATATATATATATATATATATATATATATATACATACATACATATACATATATATATATATATATATATATATATATATATATATATATATATATATATATATATATATATATACCACAACACCAGTTTCCCAATTTCCAGAACTGTTCAACGAGTGCACTCCAAAGCCTTATATCGAGTCAAAGCAAAGTTTTCTTTTTATTCCATAAGTTACAGCGAAAGTTGACAAACGTGTTTCAGCGTTTCCGCCTTCATCTGTGTCAACAAAAACTTTACTATACAGTGCTTAAATCAAACAGTTAATCAAGTTCATAGACATAGATAGTGATTGTGTGAATCCACAAAACAGAAAAAGGACTGCAACTCAGCTGCCATCTTATAGTGGACTAAATATACATTTTACGTGTGGAAGGTGTAATATCCCATATCCTCGGACAAAGATTAAATTCATCTCTTGCCCTAAGCATTGTTGTCAAAGAATGATCATCTTAAATGCCTTAGTGCTAAACCATTACCTTACATCTTCCTAATTCCAATTTGTAAAACAATTAAGAAGGAATTCATTTTCTTGCAATTTATACATTTTTTAAATTAATTTTTCAGGATTCATATTTATTCATTTTTAATTTTTATTTTTGAGCTAGATTAGCTGATAATTTTGCTGTAGCCCATTCAGGGCATAATCATGACCAAGCGGCATACGTTATGAATTGCAAGAAAATGAATTCCTTCCTAATTGTTTTACCTTTACATGGGGCAAAAGGAAAAAAGTCAATAAAAATCAACATATGTTCAGTGAGACTTCCCTGCGATGCCACAATAGGTCTTCCTGGCGGTACGAAAGATCTGGTGGGAGGAGCAGGTGGCCTGGAGCGCGATCAATCAGGAATGGACCAACCACATTGTAAGATGGTACCGTTTCATAGACGATTTATTTATCGTGTGGAATGGGCCATCTGAGATGGCTAAAGAATATATTAAGATCCTGAATGTAAATGAGGTCAATCTTGAATTTTCTGGTGAAGTCAGCGCTGAATCAGTGAACTACTTAGATCTCAATTTTTTTTTGAAGAGGTCCATTTGCGAGACCAGGCTTTATCGCAAGGCCACTGCGGGAAATTCTACCCTGCAAGCATCTAGTAGTCATCCCACTAATCTGGTGAGGAGTATCCCCTATGGGGAACTCCTCAGAATCAAAAGGAACTGTTCAGATGACATTGAGTTCCATAGAGCTGCCAAAGAGAGCATACAACGCTTTAAAGTACGGGGATATAGCCAGCAAACCCTGAGTGAAGCCTATGGGAGAGTAAATGCGACTGTGAGAAAAGATTTACTGAAGGAGAAGCACATACAAAATAGTGATTCAAGTACTGGTGAAGGAAAATTTTGTCTCATCACTACTTTCTCTAGTGATGCGAGAAGTTTAAAAAGGATAATGAAAAGGAGTTGGCACATCCTCCAGACAGATGAGGTGATAGGAGAGGATCTTCCCCACAATCCCCTCATTAAATTCAGAAAGGCGAGATCACTGAAGAATGAGTTAGTACGTAGTCACCTGATGGATAAATCACCGTCAGGGTTTGGGTCCATGCAAGACTTTTTCCCATGTGGGAAGTGTAAAGCCTGTAAGGCAAGCAAGAGAATTTTGTCTTATGACATCCCAGGTGCAAGTATGCGAAGGCACATAAGTAAGTTCTTGACGTGTGGGACCCCCTATGTAGTTTATTGCCTCGTGTGTCCATGCGGCCTACTGTATGTGGGCAGCACTATTCATCCTGCCAAAATCAGAATTCTTGAACACATGAGGGCGATTGCTAAAGGTGACGAGGCATACCTTGTTGTTCGACATTTTGATAAAGAACACCAGCGCAACAGGGACGCTATGTGCTTTGGCTTGTTTCTGGTGTATTTTTCACAGGGTTTTTCTGGTGCATTGTCCCGCCAGACGCGTCGAATTAGCAGGCCTGTGGTTACTTTTTGTCCCGCTGTAGGCCTCATCGCATGTTGTTTTGCCTGCGCGTATCGCATTTTTGCGGCATGGCGATGATTTTCACGCGGACATTCTAAGAGCAATGAATTTGATTCTGTAAATGAGAAAATCTAATTTAAAAATCGCAAATGCCTTTTCTGAGCATCCCGTTCTCTTACACACTGAACCAGACACGACACCTACAAGATTATTTACTTGCTTTTATTCACAACACTGAAACTATCTATTCCCATAAATCATATCACATGCTCACCGGACATCGCCACACCTGTTCCATCTCCTACAATCTAGAATTACTGAATTGGACCGAGTCTCTCCTTGGTCACTGAACTAAGACAGTGGCTTGTTTTAACCTACTGAGCACAAACTGCCCAGCATCTACCATTATACCATAACCATGTTAAATGCTCTAGTCATCGCCAAACTCAACAACAGCTGAAGGCTGCTGTCATTGCAAAACATATCTCTCTTTAACTTCCAGGGCCTTTTTCCTAAAGCCTATCAGTAACTTTAAATAATCCACCATATTAGCTCATTGTTACTACTTCTTTCTGTGTCTCTGGCGCCTCTCCTCCAAGCCCGACAGTACCTTACCACCTCTCCATCATCATGTGCCTCTTCGAGTTTTAATCATTGTAAATACTGTGATTACTCTTCGGATAACGTATCCCTTGCCCTGAGGACTAACAGCGCAATCTGTACTTAAAACGTTGTCGGAGATGAGACACCTTCACTGATTCTTGTCTCACGGCCCAAGGCTTCAGCTTGGTCACCTGACAGTTTCTGTACAGTTTAGCCACAAAGGAAAGGCAATGCAAATGCAAAGGAAGTCAAATTTGTGCTCCATTAGGGTTACTCTCGTGTTCAGATCAAACTTTTGCCTTTCTTGAAATTCACAAGGAGAGCTCTTGGAAAGCTGCGGCTGACGCATTTCCCCAGCAGCACTTGCTTCCATAAACGTTTATTTATTCACAAATAGAGCAGGTATATATATGTTCAAATGCGGGAAAACAAGGCATTCGTGCATTTTAAATGAATAACTTTATTTCGGTATTTTTTCCCTGACTAAATATTTACTGCAGGCAGAAACACCTTCCGCTAAATATCTACGAATATTATATGTGTTCGATCAATGTTTTCACTCTGAAAATAGGTTTACTCTTGCTATTGACAGAGGTAGATCTGTAAACGCGTTCGCAATGACAAAACACCTTGAACAATTTCTGAATGCACACACACCTGCATATTTATGGATGCTCACTTCTTTTTGCACGTGTCACTTTCCCGACAGGCCTTGTGAGTAGGTTTTCTCATACATGAAATTACACAATACTGGTCATATTGTCTGTCAATAAATCCTTTCATAGGTGTGAATTTACGTTTTTTAATTCGATTGATTTGATAAAGTATGCTATGTTCTCCATTAAGTGCAAATACCTTTGTGAGTTGGGGCCTCAGGGCCTCATATATGAGGCCGTGTGTGACTTTTACGCCGCCGATGCACCAGCAGCGTAAAAAATGTGCCTTGTTGCACCATACTTACAAAGTGACGCATCTAGACAGATGCGTCACTTTGTACCTACGCCAGGTATAATGTATCGGGGGGGAGGGGGGTTCTGACGCAAGAAAGGGTCCTGGAAGTGACGCAGTGGAATCTATAAGATTTCACTGTGCCAATTCTTGGACACAAATGCGTCAAATTCTTACGCCTGCCTCACAGCAAGACTGACGCAGGCCCTTTCACATGGGGCTTGCCCCATGTGAAAGGACACATTGCTGGAGTTGCGTCATTTTTGTGCCACACTCCAGCAATGCGTCACTTTTGCGCCATACAGATACGTCAGAAATAATGACGTATCTGTAACTCCTTGTGTCATGATGCGTCATATAGTAAATATGATGCATCATTGGTGTCACAAGGAGGGCGCAGTGAAAAGTGACGCATCGCTGTTTTCACGCAGCGATGCGTCACTTTTCATAAATGAGGCCCTATGTGTTCAAATGTACGATATTTCTAGTTTCTCACCCACAATTGTTCCTACATGCCTACTGGTTATTCTAATCTTGTTATCCTTTTTTATGTTATCCTTTTGTTCCGATGTATTATGTTTTGGTTCCTTCTTACAGAATTAAGAGACTCATTATCAGAGCCCCAGTGATGTTCCTGATAATCCCCTCTGGAAGTATTGATACCGGGGCTACCCGTAACACTGAGGAGGAGAAATGACTTTCAATTAGAAGTTGGACCAAGAGGGTCTCCTTAGAAATGAAGAGTCACTTTTATCAGGCAGGGCGGCCTTAGGCATGTGCAAGCTGTGCACCTGCACAGGGCCACCAAACCCCAGGGGCCACCACGACAATATATATCCTTAATATAATAATCCTCTGAGGATGGATACATATTTGCGTGGCGGCCCCTGGCAGGGATTTGGCGGTCTCCGGCTCTGTTCCACTTCCAAACACCCTGACCCCCCTTCTTCACTGGCCTCCACGCTCCACCCTGCCCGGACCCCCTCTTCCGGGGCCCCCTACCTACGCTCCCTGCCCAGAGCCGCCATGAGCCTAGAGCCGCCCCTGTAATCAGGTTTAGTATCCAGGTGAAAGGCACGATGTTTGCAGAGTTACTCCATTTCTTGTAATTATGATTAGGCCGGTTACCCACACTACAACTGGCCCAATCAGAATTAAAAGATCACTTACAATGAGGGCCTTAGAGGGGTCGTCTAGTGTAGAGGGTATACAACCTTTACAACTAAACTTTTACAACGACCTACCATTACAACGCAACTTTTACAACGCAAACCAATACAACGCATTGCTCTGGGGGGCGCTCTAGGATAGGGAATAGGTTAATTTACTATCCAATAACCTTCCCTACTATCCACGGGGACTGGAGTTGGAATAGTAAATTAAACTATTCACTATCCAGCACCCCAAAGCGCTATGCGTTGTAATGGTATGCGTGGTAAAAACCGTGTTGTAAAGGTAGGCGTTGTAAAAGTATGCGTTGTAACGTCATACATCCAGTGTAGAGTAAAAAACACAATTCTCTTTACCCAGTTGCATCTCTAACCACCACCAACAACAAACAATCTAGACTGTTACTTTGTTGAGAATGTCAGTTTGGAACTTGAGATGTATTGTGACAGAAGTTACTGGGCGGCCCCTTTGAAGTGAACATCTATACAGAAATACAAATCACTTCAAGGAAAGCCTGAAATTTGAAATGCTTTGTTGGATTATTTAAAGTAAACTCACATTGACCCAAATAATGTTTGAAGCTCAAAACAAAAGAGTATGCAACCTTCACGGAGAACGGCTTGCATCATAACTCACATTAACTGGCGAAAACTTTAGCAGCATTCAACAAAGAGAACTAGGCCTATTTTCCATTCAAGAAATAAATTCACCTTAAAGTAGACCAAGTCATCGTAACCATGGAAACCCTGGCACCTATCACCTTCTCAACCATTTTACAACTCCTCAGTGTAAAAGGACTAAATTACTGTAAATGTCACTCAAATGATGAACAGATTAGAAGCAAGCAAATCAATTCACACAGTTCACAAACCAGTATGTAACACAGATGTCACATTGCTTCCCCCTTGACGTAAGCCTCCATTGGTGATTAATCCGTTTAGAACAACAGTGTGATTATGCAGGTATTAGCAACCCATTGAGCTTTTCAACTTTGTACCCAGCTCTGTGAGGACTTTCTGTATGTAATGCATCATAAAAAAAATCTCTTTCCGTTCATTTAGTAAAGCTGGGCTAATTGATATTTCACCTCTATGGGGACAAAGTGACAAAAAACCTTACAGTTAAGTATGTCGCCCCAAGATAACTTAATAAAAGGCTTTATGAGTAAGCAAACATATTCTGTGCCTACTTACTCCCTTACCGATTCCGTAGCCCTGTTATTATTTGCTATGAAAGGGTCATTTCTGACATGTTTTACTCAGCATTTTATAAAAAGTTTATTAGATACTGTATCATACGTTATGCTTTTAGGCTAGATGCACACTTACAACCTCTTTTTGTTTATTTTCTGTCGTTGATTTGTATTTGCGACGATGATAATACCATACGATGCATTGTGTTTATTAATCTGTGTTCAAACTTTTCTCACCTGCTTGCTGCAGATGTACGATACTTATGTACTCATGTTTTGTCCTGCATTGCCACTCTAGCCGCTGTGCGGCACTCTGGCGCATTTTGGGGCCTGAACTGCTCTCTAGAAAGCTTTAAAAATAAGTGAAATCAAATTCTTATGTACCTCGTCTGGGGTAGTAAGTGCTATATAAATGTAACTTCAAGATATGGGCAAAATATATTTCGGTATTTGAGATCGTCCATTTCATGTGCTGCGGGCCCCTGTGCCTTTATGAATCATATGTCTCTGTCAGGTGCCGTGTCAAAAGAAAGTTATAGTTGTTTATTTGTAACTAGCAGCCCGTCCCGACCTTGTCCGGGAGCAATCAGGCTTCCCGGACCCCTGCCCGCTCCGACATTGTGCAGCAGCCCGGCCCCCCGCACGCCCCGACATTGTCAAGCAGCCCGGGCCCCTGCCCGCCCCGTCCCCCGCCTGCCCCGACCCCCGCCTGCCCTGACCCCCGCCTTACCTCAGCCGCCGCTCCTCCCCCGCGCTCCTCATTTCACCGCTCCGCTGCTCCTCGATGCTTACCGCTCCTCCCGCCTGACCGCCGGTCCTCACCGCCATTCCGCGGTTCATCACCGCTCCTCCCCCGCGCCATGTCCGCCGCTCCTCTTCCGCTCCTGCACGCCGCTCCTCCCCATGCTCCTAATGTCACCACGCAGGTCGCGGCCGGCGCTACTTGCAAGGGACTACTTTTTTTTATCGTCAATTTTTTAAATAACGTATATTTTTTTTATTTATATAGCCTATGTCCATCTGCACACCCTGACGATTACAATGATGTATCGGGTTTGTGGATTGGCGCTGTGGTTCCCGAGTTTACCCGCCTCAAAGGTGCAAAGTTCTTCCTTTATTATAGTAGTATAGACAAATAAACGTAGTCCAAAAAGCAAAAATTCCTATCGAAAACGTAGCTAGCTCCGTGCACGTCTCATGACCACACACACTATCGCAAATAGGTTTACAAAGGACGTCATTGACGACAAAACTGGTGACATCACACCGCTTATGTCTGTACTGTGTAGCAGTGCATGAGGTCTGTTTGTCACCATATAGCGGAAACACACCTCTAAAGCAAGGCAATGCTTTATAAGGGTTGATGGGAACATGTAGGAGAGGACTGTGGGGTGCAGCAGGAGAGGAGGGAAAAGGGAGTGAGGAGGGGATGGGAGAGACTGGACATCACAGAAGCCACAACTGATTATTTTTGTTTTTGCACATCCATTCACTGCTAAAGTAAATACTTCTTTGCTTCACCATGTGTCTTTACCAGGATCCATTCTGAGAAGATTTCTACCCCAACACAAACTTTGTTGCAAATTTTTTCAGCAATTGCTGCTGTAGCAGGGATTTAAGATTCCTGAGGTGCTTAAATTGGGAAATGCTACTTTGGATCAGCCCCAATAACTATGCATTCCTTTAACTAATATACTAAGGGGTTGATTACGATGTCGGGCGGAAAGCCCTCTACCGACAGTTGGATTCTCCTTGATCGTGTCGGAGCCTTTTCGACCGACTCGGTCGGTTTACAATCTGCCCGACCGAATACTATGTTCGCGGTCAGAAGGTAAATCGCGCTGTCATTCCGAATCAATTCCGACCGGCTCTCGGAGGATTAGTGTTGGTCGGAACCACGCAGTACACCACTTTGGACGTTTCCGACCTCGAGATTACGATGTCGATTTCTAACAGCCTTTCCGCGTCGGCCTGTCTGACACGAACGGACATGTCGGACAGTGACTTTGGGGGCCCCTGGCAGGGCCCCCTTCATTCTGCGGCCTCCGGTTGGGGGCCAAGGGGGCACCTAAGGCAGTGCTTAATTTGTAAAATATGAAGTCCAGGTGCTCAAATGTTTGTCAGAGGCCTCACCTACTTTCCCACGGCTCCACCCACTTCCTTCACTGGCTCCCACAAATAATCATACGTATGTAAATCAGCAAATAGGAAATGTTACATAAGACAGGCCCAGAGGACTACAAGGTGTTGGAGTGACATGTCATCCGTATGGGTAGGCAGTAGATATTTAAGACTGCTTGGTCTGGCGTAGCACAACCTCTAAATTGAAAATGGTACACCATAATTGGGGGTTGTCTTTAATAATAAAACTTGATTTCTACCAAAATTAACCCTTTTTGCAACATTAATCTATGCTCTAACCTATACTTTGCACTGTGCATGAAGTTCTTTGACAAAAGTTAATAATTCACTGTTCTAAATTAGGATTTTTAACATATAAACAGTAACTAAAGGATGCCTCTTAGAAAAACTCTGACCTATTTACATTATGTGCACTTTTGATCTGCATGGTACACATTCTTTACAACAGGCATATAAACCCTCTGCGCTACCTACTGATGAGTCAAAACCTCTATTAGACACAGCTCCCATCGCTCTCCATGGCATGAAGAACATTAATCATGGAGTTATCTTGACATCTTTATTGTTGATTGGAAATTGCTGGAGGCAAGGATCTGAAACACTGCGCTCCCTGAAGCCAGCACCCAGTTTGGTGATACCGGGCGACCTACCCTAGAGCCCGCAATGAAACCAATTAAATACTTGGGTCACAGTGTTACCTCACCGTGGCACAGAGAGGGTGCAACACTGCCAGTAAACCCAAATTCACCTCTGCAGCATGCACTGCGTGTGTAGATTGTGTTGTGGAAGGACTTCAACGAAGACAAGGGAAGAAATAAAATGAAAACATGCCCACAGCGTTTTGCTGAAACCAGCACCATTCACAGGGACTCGCTACAGAGATTGGTTTGGCTGCTGGCACAACACGTATTTCGACCTACATCATACATGAAACAAGTAAATACAGAGTGAATTCTGTATGGGGTGTGTGCCACTGCCAGTGCCAGCAAACAAATACAGCTGAGCTATGGGGTGTGTGTCATGCTCTCACTATGGAGGTTCCATGTGCTCACTAGAATGTAAAGCATCACTCTACTACCAGGGGTGAAGAATGCACTCCGTACCCAAAGCAACCACACCACTGCACAAACAACCTGGGCCATGAGACTTGATGAGGTCGAAAATAAACTTTCATCCGGAGCACTGGGGAGAATAGGTATTAAAATACTAAAACCAATGTCTATGCGAAAGAGATATAAACCACGGAAAAACAGCATTTCATGCAAGATAACTATGTCTACGATGAGACAGAAAAGGGTTAAGGCTGGCAATAAGACAAGGCCCTGCCCTGCAGCCACTAGGTCCAGAGCATTCCACACGGTCCCGGTAGTATGATTGCTCGGACTCGAAGTCTAACAAACGGTGACTGTCACACCCGCTCAATAAAAAATCAGCGTTTGTGTGGGTACTTACTGCTGGCACTGCCTTTATTAAGCCGGCTGCTGCACACACACCAATGCACAACACTGGCGTCTTCAAAAACTACAATACATCCTGCTGAACTGGCGGAGACTCGCGCAGGGCGTGGGTGCAGGCGTCGCAATTTTGAAAAAAAGGTTACGCACACGCACGCACGCTGCTCCTACCCCACAGAACCAAATCCTGTCCAATGAGTGGCCCGCCCACCGGCGACAGTGAACTGAAGGCAACCACGGATATGGATTTAGTATCGGCTCCGCACTGCAGCACTTTTCACCAGGGACTCACTCGGGAGACTGTGATAGAGAGTGAACTTCACCGCACTGAGTCAAGCATATAATGTGACATATCACGTGCAGTTGAGTCCTTCATGTGAGTTGGCAGTGACCCTCAGTTGTAGACCCGGCCCTGAAAAATAAGTGCCGGTGCTAAGCACCGGAAAGCACTGGCACAAATTAAGCACTGACCTAAGGGACCCCTGTAAAACCCTGCACTGTGTGGCAGGCACTGTGGTGTGCCTATAATAGGGTACAGGGTTTTACACACACCCCCATTTCCCAATAGGAGCCATTGTTATGGCCAGTTGTTGGGTGGAACACAAGCTCCCATAGGAAACAATAGGAATCCGACCGAACAGTGTTCAGTTGCATCGTAATCAGGTGGGCAGGAGGAACCGCCGACAGCGAGTAGGTTGGTCCCGATTCCGAGTCGGTACGGGTGTAAAGTTTCCCCCAGACATCGTAATCTGCCACTATAAGTTTAATGCAATAAGTACCTGCTAGCTTCATGCAGATTTGCCAAATGGGGCCAAAGTTATTGGTGAATCAATAATCAATTTTCTATGGAAACAATATCCCAAATGCACCCATTGAATTGTAATGGCACCTCTGTAGTTGTGGTTGAATTGGAATTTACGTAGGATACCTCTTTTGTTGTTTTGTGAATACATTTTGAGTTCTTCTAAGCAAAACCACAGGTAATTTACCAGGTGCTTGAGCTATTTACTTCTTTCCATCTTTTCAAAATTAGCCCAAACTGTAGACAATCAAAGATTATAGTGGAAAAACTGTTTTGAATGTGCATAAGAAAAGCCCATATTTTTTTTCTTCTCACCCTTCAATACTAGCAGACAGATAAACTCCAAATCTGGTATGAAGACACTGAATTTTACGGAACAGGTTCTTTTAAGATGTATGTAAATTTGTTGAGTATTTTTGGAAATATTAACCATTAAAAAAATATTCAATTGATACGTGGAAAGATACTTTTAAGTATGTCAGTGCTGGTTTTCGACCATAACTAAAATGCCCCTTCAACTGACATCTTATAGGAATTTCTATGTTATACAATTTATTTTCCAGTAAAGTTTCATAGCTTCACCTAAACAAGGGTTTTCAGTCATTTTGGCTTTGACTTTGGCTTCATTTTACAAACCATGTACTTAGCCTGTGTGACTTCTGGTCCCACTCTGCATGGCCTGTGGCCACACGGAAAATGCCCTGGTGCAAATTAGGCCTCTGATCTAATTCTCTGCCCTGCCGCTGTGACCCCAGAACCCATTGTGTAAAGACTTCAGCTGTGAGCAGTAGTATTTGGGACTGGGTGTGGACATTTCAACTTATTCAGCACACAGAACCCCGGACCTTTAGGAACTGCTGCATATAACTGTGGTCTTGGGCAGCACACTCTGGAGCTGATGGAGACTCTATGCCAATGGCTTATATTCAGATTCTGTTCCCAAGTTGCATATGGCATTTTGCTACTCACATTTGACCTTTGGTGCAGAACGTAGTCCCCAGTCATGACCTGGATCACTTCACGTCCACCTCTAACTCTCTGTACATTCAACCTGCATTTCCGTGCAGCAGAATCACAGGGCAACTTGTGACCTTGTGT
This sequence comes from Lissotriton helveticus, assembly GCF_964261635.1. Classification (NCBI taxonomy): domain Eukaryota; kingdom Metazoa; phylum Chordata; class Amphibia; order Caudata; family Salamandridae; genus Lissotriton; species Lissotriton helveticus. The sequence goes on along the minus strand of NC_136059.1, from coordinate 1,350,013,132 downwards.
ACACTCTATAACCTGTCTCCATGCCTGGAGCACAAAGTTTGGCATTGAAGGCTCGCTTTTTCTTTATTAAAGCCTTCAGAGCACCCGTGAACTCCAGGAACCAGATTGATGAGATGATGCTAAACATAGTTTAAGAAATCCAAAGGATCTACCTGGATCCATGGGACCTGTGGTTGCCCACAGATACCATGGCACAAAACACATTTTATAACATTTTGCTAGGGCAGGTTCTATATTTTCATGACTTCCACTCATCCTCTATGGCGTTTGGGGCTACTCCCTCATCCAGTCAATGTTTGCTGCAGTAAAAAAAGTTGCAAATATCACACGGAAATGGAAATTGCAACTGCAACTGCACTAGCAACAGAACCATTCGAGATCCACAGATACTGATATTGCTGATGGTTTTGTCACAGTGCTTTCAAAAGAAAAATAATATCCATATGTTTGTATGTTGTACTTACAGCCCCGGCAGTATGTTGTTGTAAAGTAATCTCTTAATTGCCCTCTTATAATTAGTTGGTATCAACTTCTGTCCAAAAATAATCCCCGAAAAAGCCCTTCACCCTTAGTTTGTTGATATCAATTTACATGGGGGTAAATCTAGAATTATCGAGGTGCCTTTACTTTTTCACAGCCATTAGATAACACACTTCAAATATGGTGGGATCTCTTGTTATCTGCTGCACTTTTTTCTCTCACAACATTTTTGATAAAGTACATTGTTGTACCACAAAATAAATGTATTATTCTGCTTGTGAGGAATTAGCAGTTCATTTGGATAGAGATTGCATTGAAAGGTTTTGTGCTGAATTGTACTCTTTGCCTCATTTCATGTGACTTCTGAAGGCATATTATATTCCATTAGATATCTCTTGCAAATCTTACTGTGTGGTGATATGTATGGATTTTGAGTTCCCATGGTTTATTAAAAAGGGGCACCCAGAGAATCAGTCTCCCTCCCTTACCCTCAGAACCCAAGCAGACCATCTGCGGTGTCCCTCAAGGCTTTTCCCTCAGTCCAACCCACTTCAGCATCTGCATGACACCACTCACAAACATCATCAGAACCCACAACATCAACATCATCTCTCATGCCAACAAAACCCTACTCATTCTCTCGCTCTCAGCGGACCCCACCTCGATTAAGACCAGCTTCTACATCTGTATGAAGAACGTCTCAGCCTGGATGAAGAACAACTGCCTGAAGCTCAACACGGACAAAACTGAAGTTCTGGTCTTCAGCAGACACAGCTCCCTCTAGAATGACTCCTGGTGGTCAATGGAACTCAGACCAACTCCGAAAGACCACATCCGCAATCTTGGCATCACATTAGACAGCGAACTCTCCTTGAAACTTTAGGTCAACTCGTCTCCTTAGACTACTTCCACCATTTTCCACATGCTATGTAAAGGCTTCAAGTGGCTCCCCGTCTGCACCAGGAAAACAGTGAAACAGGCCCTCATCACCAGCCGGCTGGAGTACCGCAATTCACTCTATGCAGGCAACACCACCAAACTCATGAAAAGACTTCAGACAATCCAGAACACAGTAGCCAGACATCCTCAACCTGCCCAGGAGGACCCACATCTTCTGAAGACTCCTGCTTTGTGCGTGCTACCTAGTATGAGTAAACATACAAATCTGTATACCATAAGGGAATTTTCAATGCAAATAAAATAATAATTTCTCATGAAAGGTTTCAGAGGCCGTAAATAGCTCACACAAACTATTCAAAGATTTCATATTCACAATGCATCACAACGGCCATAGTTAAAATCCAATGGCTCTGTGACATACTCAACTTCTTTATTGAAAATATACTGAAAATGTCAAGTCAAGTAAAAAAAAAACTTTATTTGGTTTGTTACAACCATAAAAGTGCTATTTACTGAAAATTTGATCAATCTTATCAACACCACCTCTACCAAATCCTCAACCCCCATTGCAAGGGAGAAGCTTTCTTCTTCTGTTTCACAGAAATTCGGAAATTCGGTAATCCTAATCCAAAGCCCACCCAAAGACCACAGACCCAGTTATGACTCAGGACACCCTGCCCTTTCACCTTTGCAGAAATTAATTCAGAAAACCTAGGCCCAGTTAAAAAAGCCTTCATTTACTAGTCCTTGAAAACGTGAAGGAACTGCAACTCTCTCTGGTTAGCCCTCCTCTAAAAGCAACACTTCTTACAATGGACAATGACAACTACAGCCCAATTGCAAGACTGACATGTTTTTTAAAAAATATTAAAGAAAGTGGCCGCTCTCCAACTCCAAGCTCACAAGGAATCTAACCACATCCAATACAGAAGCAAATGTAACTTCTGCCTTGACGACGGAAGAGAAACACACTGGTCAGCATATGGGACAATGTGCTAGAAATGCCAAACCTAGGGTCTGTTAGCATACTTGATCCAACAGATGCCTTCATATAGTGGGCCACATAATGCTCTTTCACTGACTCCAAATCTTTATACTCATAATGCACCACCTCTTTGATTGATTTAGATCAGTCCAAACTGCTTGCAAATAGTTGGGGCTTGAGGACCTAAACTCCACACATTATCAAGTTATATGCAGAGATGATAAAGGTGTCCCCCATCAATTTGTCTTCTTGAGCATCTACATGAAACTACTTATATACTTCGACAAATATCATAACCTTCAATTTCACTCCTATGATGGTGACACATAAATTTAGTTTGCACATCAGAGGAGACAAAGACCAGTTTACAAGCATGGAAGAAGGTCTTAAAAGCAGCAGAAACATGAATGAGTCAAAATAGCTTCAGGGTCAATGGAACCAAAACAGTAAGCCTTATCCTACAGCCCCCTAATCTAAAAATAAAGATGCACATGTGTTCAATCAAAGTGAAGGTCAGGAAACTAAAGTTAATAAGGGCCGATTATATGAAGATCCTTAAAATACAACCCTTTGTCTATCCTTTGCTACAACGCCATAGTAAACCTGATTATGAAAAAACACTGCACACTGGAGATCGCCTCATCTTTGTCCTACAAAAGTAACTAAAAGAATGTACATATGACTTACCAGCATACCAGATAAAAGAATTACACAAGGCACATACCTCTGAGTGAATCTTTGTCCTACAAAAATGCCAGGAAACAACACCACAACTCTGCTGCGGTGCAATCAAAATTGTATTCAAATCTCTAAACCTCACCTTTCTAGCATAGAAGGCAGAACATTTGGGTACCTGAAAACAAACCAAACTCTGCTAATGATCCCTTCTACTCATATTAGAACAAGTCTCCCTTCTACAGGTCCTAAAGGCCAAATGTAAAATCAGAGGTGACAGGATTTTTTCAGTAGCTTTCCCACATTTCTTCAGTGACCCTCACTTTTACATCACCCCAAACCTTATGAAATATATTAACTTTAGGGTTAAACTGAAAATCCACCTGTTCCTGCTCCATCTATCTTTGGCACAGGTTTGTGACATTGACCTCAACCTATCCCATCGCTTGCATAACAGCATACGTAACGTGTAGCAGCACAAATATTGTGTAGCTTGCCCTCCTCAGCATCTGAAAAAAGCTGCATATCCAAAAGCACGACCTACACACCTTAGTTTGAATGTAATGGTTAACACAAAAAAATAATTCTGATGTACTATGCAAACCCTTTACATGTGGTGCAGCGTAAAGTTGCCCACTGTTTACACGTCACAATAAACTCAAATATGACTGATCAATGATGCACAGACATATGTGCCACTACACCTGAATCTTACATGTCTTTGTGTTTCAATGACAACATTACATTTAATGCAGAGGAGTTATTACTTAGAAGTCTAGATCTCATGTTTCATATTTTACTATGCATGACTACGTTTATATGATTCTTACCACTAAAAATGGGTTCATGAGAAATAACACATGTTGCACTGAATAATGAGATATAATGTGTGGTTCGATTTGAATCATCTTTTCATTTTCATTGCTGGAGCTTTCTTACTTGACATAATTGTGTGCAAATTAGTCTGTGTATCTGCTAGATATGTCATTCACGGCTTTAAATGATCTCGTACTTCGTAGGGCACGAATGTAGTTGAAGAGATAAAAATGTATTAATGCATGTTACACATATACACTTATAAATGTACTTCTCCAGCATGCCCACTGTTCTGCAGTATCATTGCTTACTATATGAATTATTAGGCTAAAGCATTAGAAGAAATATTAAGTTTGCATAGGTGTTTCGAATGTGCACACACATATTTCAGGGTGCACTACAGATCTAATACTTTAAGTTAGCTTTTTCATTAACCCCTTCGCTGCGCCGAACGTTCTGCGCTGGTGCGGAACGTTCTATTACGCGGGCGGGGCCGGAACGTTCAGCAGATGTGCGCAGCACTACCGAGGTAGTGCACGCAACGTCTGCTGAACGTGCGCCGCAGTGAAGGGGTTAAAGGCCTGCCTCTTGTTCTCATAAGAATTCATTGCATTTTTACGTGTTTACATTTTGCTGACTTGCTTTCCTTCGCAGGAGATTCTCACCAACTGTCAGCTTGAGGTATTAGATACATGTCTGGCAATGGAATTCAATGACCAGCACATGGGAACTCTGTGGACAAAATGGACTGTTGCTGTTACCCATGAGTTTGGGACTTAGAGGATGCTCCCATGCTCATTGTGTGGATTTACAGCGGTGTTTCTGTGGGAAAATCATGTGCAACTATATATGGACTTTTGAAACAAATACAAATGGATTACTATTGATGACATACTTGCAATTAGCCCTCAGGTAGACACAGCTCCTACCAGTAACAGAGAATATGTTTGTCAAACATGTCAAAGGGATGTGGTCTGTGGAACAGGGCATTGGCTTATCATCAACGATCAACATTATACTTAATATATAGCTTTTCCTATATGCTCAAACAGCTGCCACCATCAGAACCCATGTAGAGAGACACACTACTTCACTCTTGCCCACAAATGAGCTTGTCAGAGCTGGCCTTCATTAGATTCATGTGAGAAATTGTTTATGTTGGATCCAGACAGCATGGAGTCACCTTCCAACAGCTTCGTAATGCAATTAGAACTGAAACTGCCCTATAATTTAAGGATTTTTTTCTGCCGGATGTTCAACTGTTCCAGAGGATGTTATTAGAACAATGTGCAACCACTGTCAATACAGGGTTATTGCTAAGACATTATGAAATACAGTCAGATCTCTAATTGGTTAATATCAGCAATGTGAGTCCCTATACATTCTAGAAGCAGCAGCAGGGACTCTCTGCTGATAAATGTAATATGTCATTTAATGAAATTATCACAAGCTTTTGCTCTTCCAGAACTGCATAGAGCTAATTTGTGTAACAATCTTATCCTACTGGTGTAATGAATAATGAATGCGGTCAAACTATCTTTTTTTACTCTTGCCTGTACGAAAAGAGTCACAAGGCTCCTCGCTTAAAGGTTGTGATTCTTGCCATCTTGAGGCATTTCCTGTTGGGGAGGCATAGAAAGTCCCTACTGATGGCAGAAATTAACGTATTGCCCTCTATCCTCCTTTAGTGATTGCTATTGAACACCTATCCATCAATACACATATGTTCTGATAAATGCTACTCTGAGTGGCACACAAATAATACATATAGGAAGAACAGGAGGAAACCCATAAACCACGTTGGGATGGGTATGTTATGTAAACAAAAAAACAATTCCCAACAGGTATTATTGAGAGACAATTTCAATTGTGCATGCCTGAAGGCATTACTGAGAACAGAGACAAGGAGTCAAATTGGATTTTGAAGAGAGGTGGTATTATTCACCAAGGACAAGGGGTATTGGACGTACATTTACAGTTTGGAACAGCACTGTAAAGATTAGATCTTGTGACAACCCAGTGGCACTTGGTGCAAGGTGCTATATACAGTTAAAGTGAAATGAAAAAAGTGCAAGTGCTTAAAAGAACAGCATCGGTGGCGCATAGAATATATTATATACATCAATTACAGCTTCAATTACAGTACAAGTTACAGTCACTTGGAAAGGGTTAGTTTCTTGTAAGAGCTGAATGTGTCATATGCGTCTTTTAATTCAAGCTGTGTGGTCGACGGCGTTTCGATCCCCTTTAGTCGGGATCGTCATCAGGACGGGGTTGTCGATAAGTACAGTGAGGAAGCCAAGCAGGGATGCGTGGCTTGTGGCATTCGGGGGAACTGTGCGCCGGTAACTGGTCGCGGTTAGGTCCTGGGTCTGCTCACGTAGTTGGGCAGCGTCTGAAGATTTAGAGGCACAGAAGGCGGGGGCTCATCTGGCGAGGCCGATCAGCAGTAAATGCGGTCTGTTATCGCATTTACTGCTGATCGGCCTCGCCAGATGAGCCCCCGCCTTCTGTGCCTCTAAATCTTCAGACGCTGCCCAACTACGTGAGCAGACCCAGGACCTAACCGCGACCAGTTACCGGCGCACAGTTCCCCCGAATGCCACAAGCCACGCATCCCTGCTTGGCTTCCTCACTGTACTTATCGACAACCCCGTCCTGATGACGATCCCGACTAAAGGGGATCGAAACGCCGTCGACCACACAGCTTGAATTAAAAGACGCATATGACACATTCAGCTCTTACAAGAAACTAACCCTTTCCAAGTGACTGTAACTTGTACTGTAATTGAAGCTGTAATTGATGTATATAATATATTCTATGCGCCACCGATGCTGTTCTTTTAAGCACTTGCACTTTTTTCATTTCACTTTAACTGTATATAGCACCTTGCACCAAGTGCCACTGGGTTGTCACAAGATCTAATCTTTACAGTGCTGTTCCAAACTGTAAATGTACGTCCAATACCCCTTGTCCTTGGTGAATAATACCACCTCTCTTCAAAATCCAATTTGACTCCTTGTCTCTGTTCTCAGTAATGCCTTCAGGCATGCACAATTGAAATTGTCTCTCAATAATACCTGTTGGGAATTGTTTTTTTGTTTACACAAATAATACAAGCATTGGCAAAGCCAATAGGTCTGGACAATGAAAGAGCTATTGGCTTTGCCAATGTGTTTTAGTAATGTGTACACCCGTGTGGCTATTGTTCAGCATGGCTAAAAGTTAGTGGCACAGGGGAGGGTGCATGGAGTATCATAGAGTGGAAAGGCAAAGAGTGGAGTAGTGTGTTGTAGAGTGGAGGGCCACTGAGTGTTGTGTATTGGAGTGGCTTATAGTCAAGTCATGTAGAGTGGTGTACAGTGCAATGGTGTAGAGCGCAGTGCTGTAGAGTGCAGGGGCATAGAATACAGTGGCATAGAAATCAGCAGCGTAGACTGCAGTGGCTTAGATTAGTGTGTTGCATTGTAGAGTGCAGTGGTGCAAGGTGGAGTGATGCAGAGTAGAGTGGTGTAGAGTACAGTGGAGTAGAGTGCAGTGGTAGTGTAGGGTGTAGTGGCATAGAGTCCTACAGGGTAGAATGGGCACTTGCATAGAACGGAGTGCTGCAGAGTGCAGTGGCACGGAGTGGAGTACTGCAGAGTAGAATGGCATAGAGTGCAGTGGCATAGAGTGCAGTGTTGCAGTGTAGAGTGTCGTAGAGTGCATTGGTGTAGAGTGACTTTGTGTACATTGGTGTAGAGGGCAGTAGTGTTGAGTTGATTGTGGTGTTGAGTAGAGTGGTGTGGAGTGCAATGGTGTTGGGTACAAAGGTGCAGAATAGAGTGCAGTGCATTGAGTGCAGTGGCATAGAGTAGAGTGGACTGGTGTAGAGTCCACTGGAGTAGAGTGTTGCAGAGTATAGTGACATAGAGTGCAATGTCAAAGAGTGCAGCAGCATAGAATTCAGTGGCGTACAATACAGCGTTGTAGAATGCAGTGGCACATATTAGCATGGTTCTTAGTAGAGTGCAGTGGTCCAGAGTCAAGTGGTGCTCAGTAGAGTGGCATAGAGTATAGTGGCATAGACTGCAGTAGAGCAGAGTGGTGTAGACTATAGTGGTAGAGAGTGCAGTGGCATAGAATGGTGCACAGTGAAGTGGACTAGAGTGCAGTGATGCAAAGTAGAGTAGCTTAAAGTACATTGGCATAAAGTGCAGTGGTGCAGGGTAGAGTGGCATAGAGTGAATTGGAGTAGAGAACAGTGGCTTAGAGTGCAGTGATACAGTTTAGAGTACTGTGACGTAGAGTGCAGTTGTGTTGAGTGCATTAGCATAGATTTAAGTGGCCTAGAGTTCAGTAGGTTAGAGTAGAGTGGTGTAGAGTGCAATGGCATAGAATGGAGTAGCACAGAGTGGAGTAGAGTGCCAAAGAGTACAGTGGCTTAGAGTGCAGTGGTGTAGAGTTGATTTTGTCAGAGTAGCGTGAAGTGGAGTAAATTGGAGTGGTGCAGGGTAGAGTACAGTGACGTAGAGTACAGTGGCTTAGACTAAAGTGGCGTGGAGTGCAGTGGCATAGAGTGCAGGGGGTAGAGCAGAGTGGCATAGAATGCATTAACGTAGAGTAGAGTGGTGCAGTGTAGAGCAGCAAGGCGTGCAGTGAAGTTGCCTTGACTACAGTGGCGCAGAGTGGAGTGGCGTGGGGCAGTGTAAAGTGGAGTGGAGTGGTGCAGAGTAGAATGCGGTGGTATGGAGTGGTGCAGAGTAGAGTGAAGTGGAGTAGAGTGCAGCATGTATGGTGTGGTAGCAAACTGCCATTACAGACAACATATTTTAAATTGAAATTACCATTACATTTGCACAGGGAAACAGTTTTACTAAAAAAATAAACAGCCCACAACCGATAATGTGTGGAAATAGCATCACCTAATGTATTGTTATGATTATTTTTTTTTCATTTGTTAAACTTTATTTCGGCTATTACAGCCTTAAAACTACATAAAAATAGAGAAAATAATTTTTTTTAACAAACTACTGAGAAAATCAGAAGAGTAGTCCATTCGCGAATACAAAAATACATAGCACGTAAGCAAGTGTAGACTCACATTTAGGGAATTAGGCCAATATATGTACATCAATATGGAAAATATATAAATGTCTTAAAAATGTAAATTAATATCAAAACTTTAAAACAGATAAAAGTTTCATGTTAAAAAGTGACAAACGGCCATCCTCGACTAACAATCATTTAATGTATTTCAATCCTTTTAATACAGCAAGTGTATAGGTATCTATAATAGATCTCACTGGATTCTTACGCGAGCATAAACAAGCTACAAGTTTTCTGAACTCGCATTGCAGCTGTCAAGAAAAAACCTGCGCTTTGACCACATTGCAAATAAAAAATTTGAGATCGCAACAGCAAAAACCGGGTCAGTGTCTGTTTTTAGAATCCTGTAAATTCCTGTATAATTTCTGATGCCCAGGTTCCTGTACAGTTGGATCACCCACTTAGATCGGGGACTCTTGTATGCCGGACAGAAGAAAACCACGTGATTCACGGTTTCTTCCTCCACTAGACACCCGGGGCAAGGACAGCCTAAAGAGCCTCCCCACTTGTTTGTTCGGGCATTAAGCCGGAGGGTCCCATATCTAAATTGGAGATACAATTTTTTTGCTAAGACAGGTTGCATAGTGTCTATCACTTGCTCAAACTTATAATGGCACTTAATGTCAAGGAACCCGTATGTTAGACTAGAGGAATCAACAGTCTGTACAATGCATGACAACTTATATTCCTTCACAGAACATGCTAAGGACTTTTTTGAAATTTCCGCACATGAAGTTTCAGGTTTAGTCCATAAATCTTCCCTACCCATTGCTCTGAATGTGTCCCTGAGGATCCTACCCACCCCCAACGTAGACAGTACCACTTTTAATTCATCCCTATAATGGGCCAGTTCTGGGGTGCTCCAGAGATGTCGCCAGTACATCAATGGGCGTGCCGATATTAGATCTGCTATGGGGCAGATGCCCAGATCCATTCTGAGTAGTACAAGGGGAGTATTTTTTGGGAGGCTTAAAATCTGTCTCATAAAACCATTTTCGGTTACTGTGAGAGTATTCGCTGCACAATGCTCCCACAGTTCAGCCCTGTATAAGGTAGATCCCCTAGCTTGTATTTTAAAAATTCCTAATGGCAGACTTATGTCCTTTAAAGCCGAAGATTTATGCAGTTTAAGAATCCCTCCAATGGCCTGAGTTAATTTTAGATTTGCCTTGTTAATTTGTGGTTCCCACCTCATTTTGTCATTTAAAGTAAGTCCTAGATAGTCAAAGATGGAAACCCTATCTAAAGGGCTGCCATCCATTATAGGGTGTGGGCAGTTGGTGGAATTCGCGTTCAAAACCATATATTTTGTCTTTGTAATATTGACCACCAGATTCCTCCTCTTGCAAAACTGGCTAGATTCCTCTAGGACACGCTGCATCCCTATAGGTGATTTCGAGAGGAGCAGGGTGTCATCCGCAAACATTAATGCAGGAAATTTGCGGTTCGCCAGTTTTGGTGGGTCAATATCTTTAACAGCAAGAAGGTCTTCAATCAACCCATTGAGAAAGAGGGAGAAGAGAGTAGGTGCGGGCACACAACCCTGTCTCACCCCCTTTTCTACAGGGTAAGGGGATGTCAATTTACCATTCTTGCCGAACCTGACCCTGGCAAAAGTTCCCTCGTGGAGGCACCTAAACTGATGGCATAAATCCAGTGGGGCACCCATATTTAGCAGGATGGCCCACAACTAGTCGCGATCCACCATGTCGAAGGCAGATTTTAGATCCACGAATGTGAGATACAAACTTCCACCGTCAAGTACTATGTGCTTCCAATAGATCAGTTGTAACCTAAACAACTGATCTATAGTCGATGTTTTGGTTCTGAACCCAGCTTGAAGGGGAGTAAAAATATCATGATCCTCCATCCATTCATGGAGTCAAGCCAGTAGGACTCTAGCATATATTTTTGGGACACATCAATGAGCCTAATGGGTCTATAGTTTAGAGGGTCAATTGGAGATCCTTTTTATAAATTGGGATAATCTCCGCCCCAGCCCATGTGGGGGGGGGAGACAATCCATTAGGGATCGCATTAAAAAGTTGTTGGAGGTATGGAGCCCACACTGCCTGTTCACTTCTGTACAGGTCCCAGGGATTCTATCTAACCCAGGAGCCTTGTTTGGTAGTACCTTGTTGATTACAGATGATACCTCGACTAAAGTACAGATCGGCATATCCATATGTAGGGCTAAAATTCGGGCATTGCATATATTCCCAGTCACACTTTGGACTTCTTTGTCGCTAGAATATAAGTCTTTAAAATGGAGGCGCCAGGCTTCCTCACTAATGTTAGGCTCAATAGTAGTCTTGCCTTCAACTTGTCCAGTATGGACTAGATTTCAGAAGCCTCTGGTGTCTTTATGGTCTAAGGAATTTTTAATTGCCTGCCATCTTTCCGGTTCCCAATCTGTTTTCGCAGATGTAATCATTTGTTTAAAGAAAGACCTACATTCCCTGATACTTGTCCTATCGCCCTCTTTAAGGCATGTCAGAAGCACTCTTTTATCGTCTCTGCATGCCAAATTATACCAAGGACTTTTTCCTCTTAGTTGATTACTCTCACTTAGTTCATTACTATAAAAAAAGGGTACCAAAGTTGCAGCCAGGTCCTGATGAACTCTTCCCACTTCCAACTTATCCTCCTCGCAGGAACCTTCGCCTATGAGAAGACTTGCCTTTTCTAACATTGGGATGATACTTAAATACATTTCCGCTATAGTGTCTTCGGACTGGGATATTAGACCCCAGCGAATTCGTCGGCCTCCCTCTACCACTATTACATTGTTGGGTTGGGTGTAGTCCAGAGCTTGCCCCAATAATGCGTGTTCTTCAAGTATTAGGACCAACGGGTTGTGGTCACTTTCAGCCCGTGGACAAACACAGAACTTTTGTACTTTGTTCCACATTTCAATGTTAATAAGAATGTAGTCTATTATCAATTCCTGGGCTGGCTTATTATATGTATAATGGCCCGGATTATCGTCGGGAAACTGGCCATTACAGGCCCTCAACGAATATGTAAGTGTTAGGGATATCATTTGAAGGACCAAAGGGGTCCATCCCCTTATTGGATAAGCATTGGCTGCTGGGATTGACAGTGTTGCGTCCTGATTTGGAAAATCTACCTTAGAAAGGAGAATGCAAAGGATGTCCGGTGAATGGGTGTCTAAACGCTTCAGAGTAAACCCTAGGTGTGTACCCACCCATATACACAGGCCTCCTGATGGCCTACCTCTTGCGCCTTTCACTGCAGGCTCACTAAACGATACAAAGACAACTTTGTGCAGACTATTTAAAGCCCAGGTTTCCTGAAAGAAACAGATCTCATGGGCATCCACAAATTTGCCCCAATCCGCCTGCTCTAGTTTACCCTGCAGTCCTGCTATGTTCCATGAGATAACCTTGAGGCCATTTACACTTGTTTCCATCTCACCCTCAGGATTCAATTCTGCTTCTTGCCTACTCAGGTTTGTTTTCTACCAATCCTGGACTGTTAATAGTAATCATGGGGGTTTGGGGGTGTAGTTCCTCCTTGCCAGTTATTACAATGATGTATGAGGAGCCAACTGCCATGTTACCCACTTCCTCCCCAGGGCCGGGCGAGCTTTTCCTTGCAGTGTCTTCACACCCCATATTCCCCCTGCGCTCCAACAGTTGTCCTGAAAGTTCAACCCCCGGGCTCGGTAGGGAGTCACGGAAATGATTAATGGTGGTGGGGTGAATTAAACAGTTTGGTACTAGTCAGTCAACCATATCCAAGGCACTATATCTGTTTCTTACTGGGATGTTATATACAGAACCCATGCCAAGCAGCCCAATGCTATTGGTGGAGTTTCCATATGTAGGACGTCCCACCCATGTCCTTTGCTGGTACCCAGGCGACTCCCCATTTGGCACGGTACAGTAAAAATAGCTACGGTCAAGTGCCCGGATGGGTGTACTCGAAATCTGGAGTGGTCCCTCACAAATGTGTGAGACTACCCGTCTATCACCAAAATTGACTATTACGTAATTTCCTGGAATGTCTTTATTCCTCCACCCTACCCAACTTACTCTGCGGACAAACAGAATTTGACTATGTACGTTTGGGGGTAATGGTCTATTAATGTTCAGCCATTGGATTTTTTTATTCTTTAACTCAGTAAATGATTCTGTACTACCCTCGGCTAGACCAGGGACCACTGCCAAAACTACCACGAAAGGGACTGACTCCGGGGGCAGATCGATGTGCGCTAATGTGTTCATGTACTTATCAGATCCCTTTATGCCCCCCTGTGTCAATGTCGCTGAACCCTCTTCCGCTAATTTGCGATGTTCTCTATCACCCCTGGTGGAGTCGCGATTTACCATAGGTGTTCAGACAATACCAACGGTGGGGCCTGTTGCAATGTTCCCACAGGATATGGCTGCCGTTGGTGCTTTTGGATCTGGGGCATTAGCATCTATAGTCAAATTTCTACCACCAGAGACCATACAACCATCGGTTGATGTCTTCTTAACCTGGCCATCAGCTTGGATGGTCTTCTGGATATCGTCTAGGTTGGACATTGAGTTTTCAAATTTCACCAGCCTTTCCTCTATCAATGTAAGTCTGGCAAGTAGGGGTTGTAAGGACAAAGTAATTAGACCACCAATCTTTAACAGGAGACCATCATCCATTAATGGTGGCGTACCAATGGGAGTGGCCGTTGGTGAAAGAACAACAGGGGGTACATCCTCATGTACTAAACCCGGGCTTTGGGAGTTAGCACCGGGTACACCTCCCTGTTTATTCAATTTAGGGAATTTGGGCCTTTTTCCCCTCGTTGTACCTCCTTTCCACTTCCTTTTCGGGATTGCCCCTGGGTTTTGGACTGGTTGGTTGGGCAAGCCTTTCTCAGTAACCCCTACTGGTGCACTGGCGGTTACTTGTTTGCCAGTCATGGTAGCATGTGCGTTCTTACGAACAGTACTATTTTCCTGGTCAAGTTCCTCATCAGTCAAGCCATACACCTCCTCCTGTGACAAAGAGTTATCACTTAAAAGCGAGACTCCGGGAGCAATGGCCCTAGAATTGGCTCTCTCTGGGGCCTGTGCCTAAATCAAACCCCCCAAAGATGAACGTTTTGCAAACTCAAGTTCCTGAGAGACACGGCGTTCTGTTAGAGCGATTTCGTGGGCTAACACAGAGGTGGCCCTTGTGATAAACTGGTCCAGGGTCCCAGCCACATGCCCACCAGTAGCTGCTTTCCTTTCCTTTCCCTCACGGCCAGGCATTAGGACTTATTCAGTTGCAGTATTTAAAGTCTATAGTTTGTAGTAGCAATAAAGTGGCTATAAACTAACCTTCGGTCCGCAGGTGTTAGAGAGGGGGGCCCAGCCCGGCCTCCACCGGTCTCCAACGGGCACAAATGGGCTTGCCCTTGGCCCGGGGTTCGCCCGGCGCTCCCGCAGCGGGTGCCGCGAGGAACTATGAAGTGGCTGTGGGCGGGCCTCAGCGGCACAGGTGGCAGCGGTTGACAGGGCTCCTGGGACTTGGAGTCCCTGCACGGTGTTCTCCTTCTCCCCAGTAAAGTTCCAAGACCAGGGAAGCGGCACCTTAAAGTATGTGTTTCCAAAACACTTCAGAATTAACAAAAATAAATCTTCATTTGTGCATTCCTTATTCTGATGTAGTCTGAAATACTTGCACAATGTATTTAAATGTTGATGTGTACTGTTGTGTAAATGTTGTTGTGTCCCAGTATCCAGCAAAATTGTCACATAAATTCTCTCACTTTGAAGTCAGAGAAATAAAAATAAACACCAAGCTCCCTGGAAGACACATCCTGACATTTAACTTCTGTCTTTGAATACACAGCAAATGTGACACGATAAGAACAAGATTTACAGGCCTATAAACAGAAGGAGCACTTGTGGAATAATAGAAGGGGAGGTGGTGTGAAAAGACATTGGGCCAAATGTACGACCCTACCAATTTGTGAGTCACAAATTACATTGTTTGGCGACTCGCAAATAGGAATGTACAACAGTGTCTCAGACACTGTTTGTGATTCCAAATGGGGTGGCAAATTGCCTGCCTCATTAATATTGATGAGGCAGGTTCAATTTGCCACCCCATTAGGAATGGCTAGCACTCCCAGGGATGGTGGCCTGCTGGCATCAGCAGACCACCATGTCTGTCACTGCTTTTTAAATAAAGCAGTTTTTTTAATGCAGTTCGTTTTCCTTAAAGGAAAACAGCATGCATTTAAAAAAAGAAAAATGAAACGTTACTGTTTCATTTTTTAAGAGTAAGCTGTGGTCCGAGGAACGACTAGCTGCTCTTAAAATATATTTTGAATGCCAGTCACAAAGGGGAAGGGGTCCACTGAGGAGCCCTTCCCGTTTGCGAGTGGCTTACCACCTACTTGAAGTAGGTGGTAAACTGCAAGTGTTTTGCAACACCCATAGCAAAACAATGGTACATACCACTGGGAGTCTCTATTAGGAAGGGAAGCCCTTGGAACTCTCCTTGCTAATAGCGGGTCGCAAACCCTATTTTGCGAGTCAGTAATAGGTTACCGACTCGCAAAATAGGGTTTTTACATGGGCCAGACCAATTTTGCGGTCGCAAACGGGGCGATTTCCAGTTTGCGACCGCAAAAACTATGGTATATCTGGCCCTTTGTTCCTTGAGAGGGACAAACTCACCCTGGACAGCCTTAAACAAATAAAACAGGCAAATAGAAAGCCAGAAAATGTGAGTTACAAACCACAGAGCCAGTGGCAATCAACGGACAGAATGCATTTCCAGGGAAACTTTCTGAACGTCCCAAGATGTCTTTAGCAAACCAGACAGCTGAGTTTTCTGGTAGGCTACAACCTCAAAAAAATAAGACCTATTATTTCTGAATTGAAATCCTCTTTGTTGTTGGTTGATGACTTGATCAGTCAAACAGCTGTGTTGACAGGCGAACGAACATCCGGAAGGATATCTTGGATGGTATATCTACATCGTCCAATTTCACTGATAGATGTGTCTGCTAAGCTATTGGGTTGGGGAATCCTAAACCGCCTGTCTGAGTGGACCGAGGAAAACAACACTATCTTGGACACTCAGTATGGTTTTAGGATAGGGAGGTCTACTAGCGATCAATGCCTGAACCTCTACATGCTGACTGCTAAATACACCAAAGCCAGCAATGAAGCCATTTATCTGGGGTTCATGGATTTGGCAGCCGCCTTCGATCATGTGAATAGGGATAAGCTCTGGGCTATGATGACTCGCATGGGGATCGATCTTGGCCTAATTAACATCTTAAGGGAGCTCCACAGTGACACATCAGCCAAAGTACGGTATAACATGGAGGGGGGATTGACAGAATCATTCCCATGTAGGAGTGGGGTACGGCAAGGCTGTATTCTCGCCCCTTTTTTATTCTCACTTTAAATTAATAATTTAGAGCAGTTTTTGTTGAATTTAAAGACATATTGCCCACGAGTAGGGTCACGCTGCATCCCAGTATTACTATACACGGATGACGCGGTCCTGCTCGCGCGCACGCCAAAGAGTCTACAGATTTTAATAGATGGATTTGTTAAATTTATGGAATCTTTAGAACTGTCCGTCAATCTGGGCAAGTCATATGTACTGTTGGCAGGCAACAAACCTTGCACCAAATCCACTTATATGATAGGAAGCCACAAAATAGAAAGGGTTAAATCATTTTCTTACCTAGGCTTACTATTTGATGGGTCTTTAAAATTTAATTCCCTGGTGGAGGAACGTTGTTGTAAAATGATTGCCACTAATGGTGCTATTGCGAGCTATGGGCGGAAGGTTGGTAGATGGTGCCCCGAACAAGTAATGAACCTTTATGGCTCTATGTGTTGTTCCAAGGTCATGTACAGGGCTGAGGTATGGGGCTTTGTTAACACTACGCAACTCCAGCGGGAAGAAAACAAACATCTACGATCAATTTTGAAAATCCTACAAAGTACCCCAGCTGTTATAGCACATAGAGAACTAGGGAGGCCATACCTCGAAGATTTGGTGAAGCTTAAACCCATCCTGGCCTGGTTGAAAATCTGGACAAACCCTGAGGCGTCCTTAAGTAGGGAAATTCTAAGTGATTGCCTAGGAAGGGACAAAGGTATGAGCATTCCATGGCTCAATTATGTAAAGGCAAGCTTAGAAAACCTTGGCTATAAGAATCTCTTTGTTGACCCGGTAGCAATCGTACCTCAGGACATAGTGATCATAAAGAGAGCCTTTCTAGCCCAGAAAATAAAACACAGAGCAGAGGCTGAAGGGTCCAAACAAACTGTGAGTGCCCATAGTCTTGTCAAAAGTACCGAGGTAACGGAGCCATACCTATACCTTATGTATAATGCCCAGGATAGGTTTTTAATGTGTTGTTTTAGGCTCAATTTATTACCATATTTATTAGCGTCTCTGTCAGGATTTTTAACTTCAATTGAGCAGAAGGAGGCCTGCGGCTGCAACAATAGGTCTCCGCAGGACTCCCTTCATTTTGTATTATTGTGTTCTTTTTATTCAATGCCTAGGCGAAGATTCTTGGTAGGAATTCTAAAACAAGTTAAATTGAAACATGCTAAAGCTGCTCTACTCTATCTGCAACAAGCGACTGATCCATTGACATTATGTTGTATCATGAATTTCATCAAAGTGGCGGTCGACTGAGGGTAACTAGAGGGGGGGATTGATTGATAAGATCCCCGATGCATTTATATTGTTCATTTTCTTTTAAAACAATAGATTGTATTACAAGCAGGGTTCTGATAAAGATTTAATTGGAATTTAATCAGTTGTATGTATATGTGGTTTTATGGTGATTTTTAATCATCGAATAAAGAACTCTTGATTCTGATTTGATTCTGACATCGTCAATTTAAGTACCATCTTTTTCCAACTGTGAAATGTAATCACATTTCTGTTTTGCATCAGCAGTGTTTGAGCCTTTCCGCTCCTGTCTAGGTTGTCAATTCTTGCCTCTGGCACTTCTCAATAAATGTAAAACTATTAAAGATGGAGCGGTAAACTAATGATTGCCGGATTTCATTTTTTCAATTAAACTTTTTTTAGTCCACCCTGATCACTATATTAATCTACACAAAGTTTCATCAGCCAGCAGCAACACTGGTAAATGCACATGTAATTCACTAGCTAGTGTGCCTGAAAAATGAGTACAAAAATAATGGCAAGAAAAATATGGAGGCCAAAAGGTCAACAACTAAAATACTGTGAAGGTAAATATTTGCTGGGAAATACAGATTTACTATTCTTAACTTCTCATATATGTACCTTGAAGATATATATTGTCAATGCACAAATGTGTGAATTTAAGTATACTAAACCTGTATATACTTATGTCCACAATACTCTTGTAGTTAATATTCTGTTCATGGTATTTTTTATGTTGATATTTATAAATCAATATTTGTGTACCATGCCATTCGCACATCTTCCAATTATTATGGCCAATCACGTAAAACAGTACTATGTATTTTAGCATAAACCTCAGCACTTCATATGTTGAAGTGTGGAATATCAACTATTCTGTGGAAACCTTCACCAACAACTCTATGTTTGGAACAAGATCACACCGAATGACTAAGAGTCGTGTTTAGGGTATGCCGATGCCAAAGCCGATTACCAACTGCTACCTTACCCTTTTCCCTCCTGAGGCGGAAGCCGGGAGGTCTTCTCTCCATTCTTGGGCTTTTTTAAAACGAGTGTGTTTTTTTCGTGTTTGCAAACTGTATTTTAATTACTGTGCAGCCTAAGATCGCGCTTGTGTTATAAGCGCCCAGCTGCCTGCCTTTGACTTCCCAGCGCTTGTAAGCGCTTCGCCTGCTCCCTCACCCTTGTTTGGGGTTTTAGACCGCCCTCGGCTGAGTGTTGACGCCGAGGGCAGGGATCGCATTTCGGCCGCCATCTTGGGGGTAGGACTCTCCGCCCTCGCGCTCTAGCAGCGCTATAAAAGGGAATACTGCTATTCTGCTGGTGATTACCAACTGCTACCTTACCCTTTTCCCTCCTGAGGCGGAAGCCGGGAGGTCTTCTCTCCATTCTTGGGCTTTTTTAAAACGAGTGTGTTTTTTTCGTGTTTGCAAACTGTATTTTAATTACTGTGCAGCCTAAGATCGCGCTTGTGTTATAAGCGCCCAGCTGCCTGCCTTTGACTTCCCAGCGCTTGTAAGCGCTTCGCCTGCTCCCTCACCCTTGTTTGGGGTTTTAGACCGCCCTCGGCTGAGTGTTGACGCCGAGGGCAGGGATCGCATTTCGGCCGCCATCTTGGGGGTAGGACTCTCCGCCCTCGCGCTCTAGCAGCGCTATAAAAGGGAATACTGCTATTCTGCTGGTGATTACCAACTGCTACCTTACCCTTTTCCCTCCTGAGGCGGAAGCCGGGAGGTCTTCTCTCCATTCTTGGGCTTTTTTAAAACGAGTGTGTTTTTTTCGTGTTTGCAAACTGTATTTTAATTACTGTGCAGCCTAAGATCGCGCTTGTGTTATAAGCGCCCAGCTGCCTGCCTTTGACTTCCCAGCGCTTGTAAGCGCTTCGCCTGCTCCCTCACCCTTGTTTGGGGTTTTAGACCGCCCTCGGCTGAGTGTTGACGCCGAGGGCAGGGATCGCATTTCGGCCGCCATCTTGGGGGTAGGACTCTCCGCCCTCGCGCTCTAGCAGCGCTATATAAAGCTCCCCTTTCCCTCCGCGCAGCGGACGCGGTCAGCGGACGCGCCGGACCTGCGCCTGAGTCGCGCCAGAGTCCTGCCCGTCTGCGCCCGTCAGCGTCCCGGAGGCGTTGGGCGTGGCAGGTACCTCTGGCCACTATGTTTTCATACTCCGCTCAAGAGCTCTATTCGTTGTGCAACTGGAATACGTCGTGTCACTTAGTTTATCCTGGCCGATATAGGGGTAAACATAAGTGCCCTGCCTGCTATTGGCACCCTGTTCGCTCCCTCCCTTCCCCTATCCCTGTTAAGGAGTGTACCATAAAACACCTTTGTTTACTCCTTAATACGAGGTCGTTGCACCGACACACTCAAGAGATTTTTGATCTCCTCTCGACGACCAGTCCCACCTGTTTGATGCTCACTGAGACATGGCTTAATGATTCCTCCCACCCGGATATTGTGGCAGCCATTCCCTCTGACTATACCATCCATCGACAGGACAGGGACAAGGGCAGGGGAGGAGGAGTTGCCTTGGTTGTGAAAAAATCTCTTCCATGCACGGTCACGCATACTCACAACATTGCAGGGGCTGACTCTCTAGCCTTTACCATCTCCCTAACGCCGCAACAAGCGCTGAAGGGTATGATTGTTTATAGACCTCCGGGTCCAGTGGGATCCTTTCTTGATGATCTCCAGCAGGCCATGTCGGTCCTTGTCCTTAGATCGGAACGGTGCCTACTGGCGGGAGACTTCAATTTCCATATGGACGACCACAATGACCAGGACGCCATAAAATTGCTGGATATCGCCTCTACCCTAGGTCTCTCCCCCTATCTCTCTGGTCCGACTCACAACAAAGGTCACACACTTGATCAGGTTTTTTCCACCACACCGATCATGGCTGTAACACTTCTGCCAGTCGTTTGGTCTGATCACTATCTTGCCCATTTTGAAATACCATCCACCGAGGCTTCTCCGGCCAGGGCCACGAGGCAGCAGGGCAGCAGCTATAGGGCACTCCATCGGGTGACCCCAGATATGCTAATGCATGCTTGGGTTGATCACCCTGTGCCCTGTATGGGCGACCTGGAGAAAGATCTGGAGAGCCTGCAATCCTGGCTTCTTGCCAGACTAAATGAGCTCGCTCCCTTACAGCCACCCAGATCCGCTGCCCCACGGGTCTCTGCCCCCTGGTTCACGGAGGAATTAGCCCACGCCCGTAGGCAATGCAAAGTTGCTGAGCGGGCTTGGAGAGCCCAGTATGAGCCTGAGGCTAAACAACGTTATAGAATCATGATGAAGTCATACCATGATCTAGTTCTTCAGGGCAAGAAATGTTATTACGCCAAGAGGATTGAAGGCGCAGCTAGCTCCTGTAAGGAGATTTTTTCAATCGTGCGTGAATTCACCAGCCCCCGGTCAATCTCTACTCAGGATGCCCCGGTGGAGACCTGGGCTTATACTATTGCCAACTTCTTCACCACCAAAATCAAGCAAATTCAGGACTCTTTTTCGTCGAGATCTCCAGATGACTTGTCTGCGGTGCCGACTGAGACAGTCTCTTTATCTCCCCCAGGCCTAGCTTTGCTAGACTTCCCTTCCCTTCCGGTTGCTACTTCCTTAGCCTTGATGAGGAACCTTAAATCGGGCTCACCGTTAGATCCGTGCCCAGCAAAATTCCTAGCGAAAATGGCAGACGTCATCAACCCCATAGTTAATCCTATTCTTAATCTATCCCTGAGTCAGGGTTGCCTGCCCCAGGCCTGGAAGCAAGCCATGGTCATCCCCCTGATCAAGAAGCCCAATCTTGACCCAGAGGCGCCTTCCAATTATAGGCCAATCTCGCTCCTTCCAGCACTGACTAAGATCCTGGAGAAGCACGTGCACTGCGTGCTCTCCAACTTCCTGGAGTCTAATGAATTACTTCATGAATCCCAATCGGGCTTTCGCTCCAACCTAAGCACCGAGACGGCGCTCCTGGAAGTCTCGGAGATCGTTAAGGAGGTGCTGGACACGGGAGGCAGGGTGATGTTAGTCATGTTAGACCTGTCGGCGGCGTTTGACACCGTCCCCCATGAGGATCTCCTCACTAGACTTCATGACATCGGACTAGGGGGGACGGTGCTCAACTGGTTCTGTTCCTTTCTGGCCAACCGCCGGCAGACGGTCTGGGTCCCACCTGGGTCCGCCGAGATGCCGCCATTGGGAGTCGGAGTGCCTCAGGGCTCTGTATTGAGCCCTACTCTATTTAACATCTTTATGACCCCTCTGGCGACATTGGCGGAGTCCTACGGGGCCCGGATCGTCTCTTATGCTGACGACACCCAGCTCCTTTTCACCTGTTGTAAGAGCGAAGAGTTCGATGGAGAAAGGATCCGTGAGTGCCTTGGGGCTGTTTTTAGCTGGTTTTCACACAACAGCCTTAAGTGCAACTCGGACAAATCCGAAATACTATTCTTCGGATGCCCATCGGAACCAGATTGGCAGGGATGGTGGCCTGTTGACATGTTCCCTCCCGCTCAGTCCTCTAAGTGGGCTAAGAACCTGGGAGTTAAAATTGACAACGAGCTTTCGCTCAAATCCCAGGTTTCTACTCTTACGGGAACATGCTTTGGGATCCTTAAAATGCTACGCAAGTTCTTTCCCCTTCTCTCGGTGGAACATCGGAGGATCACTGTCCAGGCACTCATAGGGTCCAGATTGGACTATGCAAATGTCCTATATCTGGGTCTGCCTGAATACCTCCTCCAGCGCTTGCAGGTCACCCAGAACGCTGCTGCGCGTGCAATTTTTGGCCTACACCGTCGCACCAGTGCCTCTAATCTCCTTGTATCCCTTCACTGGCTTCCGGTGCGGAAGAGGATACTGTTCAAGGCCATGACGCTTGCCCATAAGGCCTTGCATGGCAATGGTGCCAAATATCTTCAGAGGAGGCTGGACTTCTATCGACCTGCACGATCCCTCAGGTCAGAAGCCTTGGCTCTTGCTCGGGTGCCACGCGTCAAAAGGGCTCGGCTAGGCGGCCGGTCCTTCAGATTCCTTGCCCCTCAGCTATGGAATACTCTACCGGTGTCCTTGCGAAACACCGCAAACCTGCTTGCCTTCAGGAAAGACTTAAAAACTTGGCTATTCGCTGGATAATCTGTCCCATCTTCTAGGCCCCTGCTCTTTCACTTTTATTGTTATGTTTTTTCAGCTCTTTTTCTTTGGTCAGGAGCTCAAAGCGCCGGGACACTCCTTTGGAGTAGCCGTTGCGCTATAAAAGTTCCATTTTAACATAACATAACATAACATAACATAACAAAGCAATGCCCTCTAATCCCACAGTTCTCCCACTTCAGTTGGGAGTTTGGGAACGACTAGGTTTCGGATATCAAAGCAGCAGCTGGCTCCACATTTGGAAACTAATGACAGAATGGCCGATCTGCCACAGGGCTGCTGGATCAAAACATCGGAATGCCCACCTCATTTACATTGGGACACATTTAAGAGGCCCTTTGCGCCACCGAAATGTCACTTTTTGTGACGTTCTGTGACACAGAAGCCAGCTCCATATTTTAAAAGGCAGCACTAAGCCACATTATTGGCTTAATGGTGCCTCGTAAATATTGTTCCCTTTAGCACAGTTTTCTGTGTTAAAGGGGCATGCAATGGGTGTTGTTTGGGGCGTTCCCAGGAACATCCATGGCTTTTTGACACTGCTCCAGATTTACGAGAAATCGTAACTCTGAGGCAGTACCAAAAACGTACGCCTCCCCAGGGGAGGCGTAAGGGAGGCACAAAGAGAAGAAATATCTTTATTTCTCCTCGTTTTTCCTTTTTGTAGGTGTGCTGCATTCTACAGCTTTCATAGAAGGAGGAAAAAGCCTCTTGTGATGGTTTTTGTGCTGGAAGATTTTCCTTCCTGCACAAAAATATTCATCCCTGCAACGCAGGCACCCTTGCACCATGATGCAAAGTTGCCTGTATTGGCGCACAGCAACCCATTGTGCACCGACGCAGGGAAAAAGGACGGGCATGCGCTGTATCCGATAGATAGGGCGCATTCTTGCCCTTTTCTTTTGCCGTAGGGCAGCGCTGCAGGAGGGCCGCAGTGCTGCCCTAGGACAAATCCTCATAAATTAGGCCCATTGTGCCTTCTAACACTTATTTTTCCTGCCTTAGACCACAATGAGAGGCATAGCAGACCTTGTCAGTATTTAGGAAATATCATCAGAGGTGTTAACATTTTATTTTTATTAGTATAACTCAGTCAAACAGTGCAGTTTACAATTTATTCTGTAATATCAATGAGGTGCAGACCATGCGCAGTTATTTTGGTTACACAGTAATAAATAGGTGCTGATCAATGGTGCCAACATGAAGGAAGAAGACTGCCTGTGCATCAGGGCCATTTATGTTCAGTATTTCAGAAAGAAACTTGGGCATTGTGGGTTTGTTTCTGAAATACAAAAAAATGCCAACCAATCTTAAAATAATTCTTGTCAGTACAAAGCTTTGTCCTATTGACTGTGGTGGCATCACCTCATGCCCCACCAAAATGTTTCAAGTCTCTTGGGCTTAAATCAGTATGCATGCAAAATTAGATGGTAAATCAGGTTTTACTGCTGGTGTTTGTGCATTTTGTCGCTGGTAAAGCCTAATTTAGTTTTACCATGCTTCAAGATAGGTCTACTATGTTACACATGCAGTAATATAGCATTGCACGTAGCAGTCCTATCAAAAAAGGAAAATGTCTGCAAACATGAAATTTGCAATACATTAGGATCTGTGAACATTGAGCTTGGATTTGCCAACTGCTAAAATACACTGTCACTGCAACTACATTCTTGTCTTACTTCGTATTGATGAATTGATGTCGACAAGGAGTACAATCTGTACAGCATTAGAATGTTCCTAACTGTGATATATGTTATATACTTTTTATATAAAGAAAGTTTTGATAAATTATTTTACAAACCTATCCCCTTCCCAAAGGCCTGACTAGGATGCTGGTTGGGCCGCCAAACTGACTGCCACAGTCGTGCTCCGATTTAGACAGCTGAGGCCAGGAAAGCTCTGCCTGCCGTATTACCATGCAACCGCTGCTACCATGGAGGTCTCATCGTTGACAGTGCCTCGCTCCCCAGACATATGAAAAAAGAACAATTAATGGACAGAATGCAGAACAATGCCATACATTCACCCCAGTACAGAGATCTGGGCCTAAATGCATCGTTCTTTTGCTCACCATGCCATCCCAGTTTGAACCCAGCCAAATGCAAATCACTCTTGACCCTGCGCCCAATGGGAACAGTCCAGCCCAAACTTCCAGGCCAGGTCCTCCCTGGACTGGAAACAAGCATCCTAGGACCAGTTTCGGGATTTCACCCCTCATCAGCCAGGACAGCTTGACTCCAGTGGCATGGAAAGCATGTGACCCAAGTCTGGGCATACCCGTCCCACTCGTGGTGACAAATGCAAAAAGAACAATTGATGGACAGATTGCAGAACAATGTCATACATTCACCCCAGTGCAGAGATCTGGGCCTAAATCCATCTTTTTTTTGCTCACCATGCTATTCTAGTTTGAAACCAGCCACATGCAAATCAGTCTTGACCCTGTGCCCAATGGGAACAGTCCAGCTTGAACTACCAGGCCAGGTCCTCCCTGGACTGGAAACAAGCATCCTAGGACCAGACATGTCACTGCCAGTGGGTACAAATGCACAGGAAAAAATTTCAGTTGTACACACATGCATGACACATGTGGGGACATGCCTTCTGAATCATGTACCCCTTGTTGGAGTTTGGTAATATGTGCACGGTCCAGTCAATGGGAATACATGCCACATGAGGACTTACTTAGATTCCGCCGCCCACAGGACCGTCTACCTCGGAGTTCAGCCACTAAGGTGAAGTAGGGACCTGGAGGGAGGTATACATGCTGGGGATCGACAAGGAGAAAGTTAATTGGCTGAGTGTTCACCCCTTTCCATGACTCAAGGTAGACAGTTGGACCACCACAGTTGGGTCGTTGGAAACCCACATCGTGATCTGGATGGGGGTCGGATCTCCTCGTACAGCCCTATGGTTGCTGTTTCTCTCCGACTGACAGCTCGGTGGTTGGAGGAAGGCTGTTGGAGTCAGCTGTTGGTTGGAGTACATGCTGGAAGCATCGTAATTCGGTGGCTGAACAGACCGCTTCTGACAAGACATTTGGCAGTCCAACCGGCATCCTAATCAGGCCCTTAATGTGGACAGAAAATAAGTTACCATGCTGCTAGAGCTGCTTTATGGTGTGACATTTTCATCTAACCAGTCAAGCAATCAATCAATCAATCAATCAGATGACTTATGAAGCATGACTACTCACCTGTAAGGATCTCAAGGCACTGGAAGGGGCAGGGTGGGGGGGACTTCCGGTCTGTCAAAGTAACTGTGGTTTAGTCAAAGACAAGGTCTGAAGGTCCTCTCTGAATTGAGTTAGTGATGGCGATTGCCTGAAGTGGAGAGGCAGAGTGTTCCAGGTCTTTGCTGCTAGGTAGGAGAACCATCTTCTTACAAAGTTCTAGATAAGATAATATGACCTGAATGCTTACTTTGTGCCAGTAGTTGCAGGTTGTGGGCATCACAATAATTTAGAAGGACTGGAAATTATATGTCATCATCACACTTTGATCCAGAGCAAGAGAGAGAAAGGCAGAATAGCGAAAGAGGGAGGAAGAAAAGATTGGAAAGCAGTAACAAAGGGAGAAAACAAGAATGAAAATAAACTTGCAAGAGTGAGATTAATAAACAAAACTATAGGATGGTAGAAGAAGGAGGCGTGAGGTGGAATCAAAAATAAGGAGCCTCAATATTCTACAGCCCTACATTCGACAAACTCCGAAGAAAAACGGTGTCCCCACATTATTATTATTATTGTTAGTATTATTATTATTATGATGCCTGTGAAAATTCATCTACACTGACTAAGTTGTACTATAACCATATTTGCATCATGCCACCAGCTGACCAGTACAAACCTTTATTTTGCACCAGTCAGTGAAAGTAAATAAAATTTTGCACTATTTTGATTGCAAAATTGCACATAGTGGACACATAGCGGACACTAAGAATATAATCAATCTCCATTCTATTAATGACTCTACTAAATCAATCTACTCGTTCAAAGTATTGGGTGATGGAAAATTCTTGGGAAATAAAGTGTTTAATACATTTCTTTGCAAAGGGTTTACGAGGTTTTGCAAAGATATGAAGTCGGTACAGTGTTGGCAACTTTTTTATTTATGACCTTAGGTGGGGAGAATTGTAAATGTAAAAGCTCCTATCGCCTTTAATATGAGTTTCTGATCTTATCTGATCTCTCTGTACACATCTGTATGTACAGGGATCATATTTACATTTGCAACAATTACCTCACATACCCCACAATTTTTCATAGGTAAATTTCAGCAGACAACACCTGCTAATTTTTACTTTATGAATATGACTGTAATGTACTGGTAAATGTGTACTTTGATATGAAACATGCCAAAATCCCAATGTTACGCTCCAATATAAAACATCAAAAAACAAAGTGGTGGATGGAATTTTTGAATTAATCTCAGCCACTGGCGATCACTCGGGCCACCTCCAATTGATAGTTTTTCGCCCACCATGCTAACTCAATTTGGACCCAGCCATTTGTAAATCAGTCTTTACACTGCTCCAATGAGAACAATCTAGTCCGAACTGCCAGGCCAGGTCCTCCCTGAACTGAAACGCATGCAACCCATGAGTGGTTTCGCCCTTATTAGGGCTCTTCAGCCAGTTATAGCTTGGTATCAGGGTGCGCAGTAGGCACCAGACCAGTGTTTGAGCAAACCCATTACTTAGGGTATCAAAAAAAAGATGATGGATGAAATGCTTGAAAGAATCTTAGCCACTTCTGATCACTTAGGGCTGCATCTCAATCCATTGTTTTTCACCGACCCCTCTGCCTCAGTTTGGACCTAGTCACGTGCAAATTAGTCTTAACTCTGCTCCAGTGACCAGTGGAAACAATACAATCTAACTGCCAGGCCAGGTCATCCCTGAACCAGAACACAAGCAACCAGGGACCTGTTTTGGCCTCATTGTGGCTCAACAGCCAGGTATAGATTGGCTCTAGTGGAACAGTTAGCACGGGACCCACGTCTGGGCCAGATGTAGGAAGCCAAATAGCGAGCGCAAATGCTGAAATTCACTGAATTCCAGTGCTTGCGATCGCAATTTGGCTGCGAGCAATGTCGGTAAGTTTAAACCTACTCGCAAAATAAGGAATTGCAAAATTGCGTTTCCTTATTTGCGCAAGCATTTGGGGAATCGCAATTTGCGATTCCCTAAATGCTATGCTGGTAGTCATCGCAAATTGTGATTTTGCTTAAGGAATCGCAAAATACCACCAACTTGAAGTTGGTGGTATTTTGCGATTTCATTTCAAGAAGCGCTTTTTTACAAAGTGTTATGTGGCATGTTAGGACATGTATGTGCGCCACATATGCACACATGTACATTTCAGGGATGCAACAGGGTGTCCATTTTGAACCCATGCACCCTTGAAATTGCTCCCGCAATTTGCGAGTGCCTCCTGGTGACTTGTAAATTGCAGGCACAAATCCTATTAATTCCTATGGGCCTCTTGGCCTATATGAATGAATGGGATGGTATTCCTTGATTGCGAATCTCAATTTGCGATTCGCAATTAAGGAATATTAAGGAATCGCAAATATTTTTGCGATTCCTACCTACATTCAATTTTGCGAGTCCTTAATAGCGATTCGGTAAAAATCACTATTAAGGACTTGCAAAATTGAATTTACTTACATCGGGCCCCAAGTTTTTTAATGCACTTGGGGTATCAGAAAACAAAGTGATGGACAGAATGCTTGAATTAATCTCAGCTAATGGTGATCGCTCTGGATGCATCCCAATCCATCATTTTTCTCCCGCCATGCCCCGAACTGCCAGGCCAAGTCCTCCCTGAAATGGAACATAAGCAACCCAGGACTGGTTCACTTTAATGAGGGATCATCCGCCAGTTATAGCTTGCTTTCAGGGGCACATTGAACACCGATCCCACATCTGGGCATACCCATCATTTCGGGCATCAAGAAACAAAGTGATGGATGGAACACTTGAATTAATCTCAACCACTCGCAATTGCTTGTGCTGCATCCAAATCCATCTTTATTTGGCCCACCATGCCACCTCAGTGTGGACCCAGCCATATGCAAATCAGTCTTGACCCTGCTCCAATGGGAACTGTCCAGCCCGTTTTAAAGGTTCCGCATATCTACGATTCTATGTTTCAATAATTTTCAGCGCCCCTTCGTTTTCACTCAGCCTGTTGCGGTGCTCTGGTTCCCAGCTGTACATTTTCCTGGACTCACCCCCTGCTCCCTCAGGAGCCAGTTCAGTTGTTCAATCAGCCTCGTTTGTAACGTATGGCTAAACGTAGAGATTTGCTAGGCTTTCCTTCACAGAGCCGTCCGTAAGTTTAAACCCTTAAATCCTCCACGGTTTATTCAGGGTTGTCTACCTGACCTGGAGGCCGCGCGCATCCTGTAACTGATTCTGCAACCGGGAAATCGAAACCTGACTAGAATGCGCGGCCATGCTCCGAGGCGGCACTTCATCACCGCTCCAAGAAGGATGTAATTCAGCCGCGCGACCGAGCGTAAAGTGAATTATGAAGGACATTCCTCCTCTTCTGGAAATAAATTACGAGCCATGCCTCCGTCAGATCGCTGCTGTGTAATCTATTGCGCACCAAGCTTTAATTACTTGAGTCTTTATAGCCCTTTAATACGGGCGTTTACGTTGTGGGCCGAACAGCTAGCAGAAAGTTCTGGTAAATGCATGAAGCATTTTAAAAGGAGCAATTTACCAAAGCACTAGTGCTATTCTTTTTTCTTTTTTTAATGTAGGCAACAGGAATCTGTAAAGTGTTCTATCTCATAAAAGGATTCATTTACTTTAATATCATCATTCTAGCTGAATACAAATGTGCAATTATTTGCTTTTGTTGAATAAAGTAATGCCATTTTTCAAACTTTTCAATTGATTAAATGGAAAGCGTTCTGAAAACAGACTAGAAATGCCTGTGTACCACGTCTTATACTACCGCAGGTGGCTCGCAACATGCCAGAGAGACCTCCTCTGGGATATAATGTGAGGAGCGTCCGTGCAAACACAAGGAAATAAACCATCTTTCCATAGGTAGACATTTCACGCCAACTAACACAAAAGTACACATCTTTCAAAAGCAAGTAATGAGGAAGACGCTAAAGGAGTATTTACCATGAAAGGTCTCCTCATCGAAACATCTAGCGAAATGAATGAACTAATACTTCACACTACTGCACATTTCCCTCTTACTGTTTTTTCTGTCTTGTATACATGGACGTATGGTAAGCTCAAGTGGCATAGCTGAATGAAATGTAAAAGGCAATAAAGTTTGTTTAAAAAAAGAAAGGACGTATTGTAAGCTCGCTAAATGATATTACTGTCAAATAGTCAGTTTCCAAAATATTATGTAGAAAATGCAGATATTAGGGTTCTAGCGGCCTTCTTCTGTCATCCCCATTGTCTTGTGCTGACAGAATCCAGTGTCATTTGTTGTACAGCTGTTATTCTTCAACCACCCTTTGGGAGATCAATCAATCAATCAATGCATTTATATAGCGCACTACTCACCCGGAGGGTCTCAAGGCGCTGGGGGGGGGGGTCTGCTACTGCTCAAACAGCCAAGTCTTGAGCTGTTTCCTGAAGGCAAGGTGGTCCTGGGTCAGGCGGAGGCGGGTCGGGAGGGAGTTCCAAGTCTTGGCGGCCAGGTAGGAGAAGGACCTTCCTCCTGTGGTGGCTCTTCGGATCCGGGGGACGGCTGCGAGGGCGTGGCTGGTCGATCGGAGCAGGCGTGTGGGAGCGTAGAAGTTGAGGCGGCTGTTGAGGTATGCAGGTCCTTGGGTGTGCAGGGCTTTGTGTGCGTTGGTGAGGAGACGGAAGGTGATTCTTTTGTTGACCGGGAGCCAGTGCAGGTCTCTCAGGTGTCCGGGGATGTGGCTGCGACGGGGGATGTCCAGGATGAGTCGTGCTGAGGCGTTCTGGATCCGCTGGAGTCTTTTCTGGAGTTTGGTGGTGGTTCCGGCGTTGAGGGAGTTGCCGTAGTCCAGACGGCTGGTGACGAGGGCCTGGGTGACCGTCTTCCTGGTCTCGGTGGGGATCCACCGGAAGATCTTACGTAGCATGCGCAGGACGTTGAAGCACGAAGAGGAGACGGCGTTGACTTGTCTGGTCATGGAGAGGGAGGAGTCCAGGATGAAGCCCAGGTTGCGTGCGTGGTCTGTTGGTTTGGGTGCGCTGCCCAGGGCGGGGGGCCACCAGGAGTCGTCCCAGGCGGAGGGTGAGGGTCCCAGGATGAGGACTTCCGACTTGTCCGAGTTCAGTTTCAGGCGGCTGTTCATCATCTACTTGGCTACTTCTGTCATCCCTTCATGCATGTTGGCTCTGGCGGTTGCGGGGTCGTTGGTGAGGGAGAGGATCAGTTGGGTGTCGTCGGCGTAGGAGATGATGTTGAGGTTGTGTTGGCGTGCGATGGCCGCAAGGGGGCTCATGTAGACGTTGAAGAGGGTTGGGCTGAGCGAGG
Source organism: Lissotriton helveticus (assembly GCF_964261635.1). Lineage (NCBI taxonomy): Eukaryota > Metazoa > Chordata > Amphibia > Caudata > Salamandridae > Lissotriton > Lissotriton helveticus. Next base: position 1,349,981,869 of record NC_136059.1, on the reverse strand, counting down.
AGCCTTGAGGAACGCCGCAGATGACTTCGGTGGCTTCTGATCTGAACGGGGGAGGCGGACTCTCTGTGTCCTTCCGGCGAGGAACAAGATGATCCATTCCCGTGCCTTCTCTTGGATTCCGATGTTGCTGAGGCGCTGCACTAGGGTGCGGTGGCAGACAGTGTCGAAGGCCGCGGAGAGGTCTAGGAGGATGAGGGCCGCTGTTTCTCCGTTGTCGAGCAGGGCTCGGATGTCATCGGTGGCTGCGATCAGGGCGGTCTTGGTGCTGTGGTTGGCCCGGAAGCCAGACTGCGAGAGGTCGAGGGATCCATTCGTCTCGAGGAAGGCGGCCAGCTGCTTGTTGACGGTCTACTCGATGACTTTAGCAGGAAATGGGAGCAGCGAGATGGGGCGGTAGTTCTTGAGGTCGGTGGGGTCGGCTGATGGCTTCTTTAGTAGAGCGCTGAGTTCGGTGTGCTTCCAGCTCTCCGGGAAGGTAGCGGTGTCGAAGGAGGTGTTGATGATGTCCCTCAGGTGGGGTGCGATGACCGCGTCTGCCTTGTTGAAGACGTGGTGAGGGCAGGGGTCTGTCGGAGATCCGGAGTGGATGGAGTTCATCGTGCGGATGGTGTCTTCGGTGCTGATCGGGGTCCAGGCGCGGAGGGTGGAGGTGGGGGGCGCTGGTTCAGTCGTGGCGTGCGTCGTTTGGGTGCTGAAGCTGTTGTGTATGTCCGCGATCTTGTTGTGGAAGTAGGAGGCAAGGGAGTTGCAGAGGTCTTGCGATGGGGTGATGTCGTTGTTTCCGGCGCTGGGGTTGGAGAGCTCTTTGACGATGTTGAAGAGTTCCTTGCTGTTGTGTGCGTTGTTGTCCAGTCGTTCCTTGAATGCGGACTTCTTGGTGGCGTGGATCGGTTGGTGGTGTTTTCGGGTGGCGAGCTTGAGGGCAGCAATGTTGTGCGGTGTTGGGTCTCTGCGCCAGGCTTTCTCGAGGTCTCGGCAGTTCTTCTTGGAGCTCTTGAGTTCGTCGGTGAACCATGGGGCTTTCTTGCTGCCGGGTCTGCTAGGCGGGGTCTTCAGAGGGGCGAGGTCATCTGCGCAGTCGCTGATCCACTTTGCGAGGTTGGTGGCTGCCTGGCTAGGGTTCGTTGCGCTGGTGGGAGGGTTCATGCTCAGGGAGGTCGCGAGCTGGTCGGTTGTGATCTTGTTCCAGCTTCTGCGTGCAATCTGTTGTTGGTGGTGGTGGGTCATGGTCCTTCTGAAGCTGAAGTGGACGCAGCTGTGGTCCGTCCAGTGGAGTCCGGTGGCGTGGCTGAAGGTGATGTCTTTGCTGTATGAGAACACGGGGTCGAGTGTGTGTCCGGCATAGTGGGTGGGGGTGGTCACTAGCTGCTTGAGACCGAGGTTGGCGAGGTTGTCCAGCAGGGTGGTGGTGTTGCGGTCGTTGTTGTTCTCTAAGTTGAAGTTGAGGTCCCCAAGGAGGATGTAGTCGGCGGAGCGGAGGGCGTGCGGGCTGATGACGTCGGCGATGTCTTCGCTGAATTGTGTGCGTGGTCCTGGGGGTCTGTAGATGAGGGTGCCTCTGAGGGTGGTCTTGGGGTTGATGTGGATCTGGAAGTGCAGGTGCTCGGCGGGTGCGAGGGTGTCGTCGGAGTTGGTCGTGATGCGGATGGTGTTTCTGTGGATGATGGCGATGTCTCCTCCTGTCTGGTTTACGCGGTCCCTCCGGATGATCTTGTAGCCGTTCGGGATGGCGATGGCGATGTCGGGTGCTGAGGAAGCGTTCATCCAGGTTTCCGTGAGGAAGGGGACGTCTGGGGCTGTGGTGTCGAGCAGGTTCCAGAGCTCGACGGCGTGTCTGTGGACGGAGCGGGTGTTGAGCAGGATGCACTTGAGGTGGTTGCTGCTGTGGCTTGATTTGATCGATGCAGGTGTAGTGCAGGCCCGGATGCAGGTGAATTTGCAGGAATGGCAGCAGAAGGGTCCGTGGGTGCGTCTCAGGGTGGCCCGGTAGCAGCCCGGGCTTCGACCGGCATTGAGTGCGTAGAGGTCGGTGGCGCCGTAGGTCCGATGGGTGGGTTGGGGTCTGCGGGAACCAGGGGTCCTGGCCCTGGGCGCGGTCCAGGCGCGGACGGGCGCAGACGGGCTTACCTTTGGCGCGCCTTCGGCACGCATAGGGCACGCCCGCTGCGCGTGCACGCTGCGCGTGCACGCTGCGCGTGTGCGTGGACTCCGCCATAAATGGCGTAGTGGGGGGGCGGAGCGAGGGAGGAGCAGCTGGGAGGCGGGAGCGGGGTGGCCAATGGGCGGGAATCAGGAGCGAAACGGGGAGGGGCCGCAGGGGAGCAGCGGCGGGGAGCGGGGAGGGGGACAAGCGGCGGGAAGGACACGAGGACGGCACAGTAGGCGCAAACAGGGGAAAAAGTCAACACAATACATAAAATACAGAATAAACCAAGAAAACGCTGTACAATGGCGAAAAAACGCTAAGACGATCAGGGGCACAATGGAGACAGGGAATGAGCCGGTAGAATAGCAGTCCAGGCACACACCTGTGCGAGGCAGCAGCGGAGGGGTCGGGGGTCCAGGCACTCAATGAGGGAGCTGCGCGGTGTGTGGAGCAACCAGCCCTGCAGGCAGGGGCAAAGGTCACAGCTCACCACCGCCTTAAATGGACCGTGGGAGGGAGGAGCAGCTGGGAGGCGGGGCGGGGTGGCCAATGGGCGGGAATCAGGAGTGAAACGGGGCGGGCCGCAGGGGAGCAGCGGCGGGGAGCGGGGAGGGGGACAAGCGGCGGGAAGGACACGAGGACGGCACAGGAGGCGCAAACAGGGGAAAAAGTCAACACAATACAGAAAATACAGAATAAACCAAGCAAACGCTGTACAATGGCGAAAAAACGCTAAGACGATCAGGGGCACAATGGAGACAGGGAATGAGCCGGTAGAATAGCAGTCCAGGCACAATACATAAAATACAGAATAAACCAAGAAAACTCTGTACAATGGCGAAAAAACGCTAAGACGATCAGGGGCACAATGGAGACAGGGAATGAGCCGGTAGAATAGCAGTCCAGGCACACACCTGTGCGAGGCAGCAGCAGAGGGGTCGGGGGTCCCGGCACTCAATGAGGGAGCTGCGCGGTGTGTGGAGCGACCAGCCCTGCAGGCAAAGGGGAGATGTGTAGCTCTGCATGGTTGATGTACTGGCTTGTTGCCTTTTAAAGGAATTTTGGGCCCTGTCCTCCTTTACGTATTGAGTAGTATGTGAGAGTGAGGTCTGCCTGTTTGGCAGGACTGTTTTCGCCTGCTTCAGGCATGATGGCAGTCCTCTGAGAGTGTTGATTGGCCGCTCTACGGGGTTTCTGGTCAACAGGGGAAGTGAGAAACGTTTTCCTGTTCCTAATGCAAGACAATAAGGTGCATATTTACAATAAAATGCCTAACGCCGCACTCTGTCAGTTTAAAAACACAGGGATGCGCTGTATTCACAAGAATATGGCACACCCCTGCGTTTCCCCTAGTGATGGTGCTAAATCGGGCTGCCTAGTGCCAACGCAGGCACCCTTGCAAGGGTGTCTGCATTGCAGGGAATGATTGTTCATGTGTAGGAAGGTATCCCTTTCTGCACATAAACAATCCATAATGGCGATTTGTAATTTCTATGTGTGCTGCTTTGTGCAACACACATAGAAGATCCAGTTTGTCATTTTTAAATGATTGTTTATGTGCAGGAAGGGAAACTTTGCTGCACATAAACAATCATGAAAAGCGATTTGCTGTTTCTATGTGTGCTGCTGATTTTCCCTGGTCTTATGTTTGGCACTGCCCTATATTTATGCCACCCTTTGAAAATAGGGGCAGCATCAAAACCAATAGGTGTTGAGGAGGAACACCCACTGCAACCCCCATTGCCCGCCCCTTCCACGCTAAGTGCTGCATGAAAAGTGCCTTATTTACAAGGTGGTGTTAAGCCACGTTAAGTGGCTTAATGCCGCCCTGTAAATAAGGCAAAGTGCTTATCACCACCAAAACACATTAAAAAGTGATGTTCTGTTGGCGATAAGCCCTTGTAAATATGCCCCTAAATTAGCAAGGTCATAATATGGAGCCATGCAAGAAGACCACTATGTTCCACAATGTGGATTCTGCTTCTTTAGAGGGAGAAGCACCGTGCCATGCATCATTCAGGGTCTAATCAAGAGGACTTGCCATCTCAGTGGTTTGCAGTCATTAATTAATCAGGCTGTGAAGGCTGCATTACGAGCCAGGGAAGGGTCCACCTCCATCAAAGAATGATAGCGATGATACCTTCTTTAATCTTGATACTGATATATCAAAGGAAAAGGTTGACCAAAAAGGGAGGTATATGCAAGGGTAGACCTGGCTAAACAGCCCACAATATCATTCCTCTGCTCTGAATGATTTTGTTCTACAGTATCAGAGAAAGAAAGGAACTAGACTCTCAATCCATCAATAATGATTCAAGAAACGTCTTGGTCAGAAAATAAAAGGATGTGGAGTAAAGAAAGTCTTGGTCAGAGAATGGAAGGATGTGGAGAAGCAAAATGTTATAAGATTTCTATCGGATATATATCTGTGGGCAAACTTCCAGGAGGAATTTGTATCTGTAGTCAAAGTCAGGGGTGCAGCTTCAGGGGGGCTGTTTGGGGTATTACACCCCTCTAATAAGTGCACTTTCTGATAAATAGTTGGGTACAAGTGTATTCAGTCGGGTATGCAGAGATTCCTGTCGGATTTCACCAGGAATTTTTACATAAGCTCAGACAAAAATGCACACATAGTCTCTCCCTCTCTGTTTTGAAAGTCCTCAAAAATGTTGATTAGGACAAAATATTGAGTTTTCTTTCTTAGTACCCCTACCAATCCACACCCCTCTCCTTTTCCACTGCCCCTTAGGCCCCTCCCATGAACCCTGCTTTGATATTTTAATATTATGTGCCAGCCTGATTGTTGGAAAATCTGAACCCACCACCTCCCAATATTACTGACCAAGCTACGCCCCTGGTAAAAGTTAACAGGTTGGGGATGCAGTGAAGCATCATATCTGAGGATGCCTCCATCGGAGAAAGTTGTTGGCGCTATCATTTTAGAATATATTTGTTCTGCTGATTTCTTCACGCTTAGGGCTAGCACATATGCCACTTGAACTGTCCAATCTTGACTGCAGGATTTTGAGACCTTATCTGAGGAAATTAATCTGGGCATGGGTTGCACAACTTAGCTATCATTCATAGAACTTCATGACTGATTTTTATCTGACATTTCGTTTGATGGACTGTGTGCTGCAGCATCATCTTCTGGATCAGAGATCTCACCAAGAATGCATATATGGATGAAGTCCCGGAAAGCAGACAATTCCCATAAGGCCCTACTTAGCCATCTTCCCTTTAATGGTTCTAACTTATTTGACTCTTAGGTGGAGGATTTTGTTAGGAAATTGGCAGAAGATCACAAAATTCAAATACTCATTTTTTCCTTTTATGAATCAGCTGTTGCTTTGTCTGGAGCAAGAGCTCCATGCCCAGAGCTTTTGATGATACTGCTGAAAATCAAGCAATTCAACAACCAGAATATTAAGGTTTTTACACCTTCTGACTTTTCATACAAACGTTTTCACATTCGCTAGTGAAATCTTGACCATTGGGAAATCACCCAAATTAATGTAGCATCACCGTTTGTTCAATCATGTTCTGCCAACATCAATCTATATTTGTACAATCACAGATCATTATAATCTCTATCTCAATTGTGTAGTCGACGGTACCACACAATCTACACCACAAACCTTTAGAACTCATTCAGTCAAAATACTTTTATTGGCTAATTTATCCATAAAAAGACAAAAGCATTTTTATAAAACACAGATTAAAATTATACAAAGAAATGATCATAACGTTCTTAAAGTGATTAAAGTGCAGAATATGTTGCTGAAATAAGCATAACATATATACATAACTATTTTACCAAATATAATATGTTAAAAATGTTTCAAACATATAGATAGAAACACACTTGATCAAGAAAAGACAAATCATCTTAAAAATTAATGAAACAAGAGAATTATGAAGGAGGCGAAGTCAAAACATTCAGTTCTCTCCTAATTCTCAATACTTGCTAAACACAACTAAGGATTACATGGCCTAGAAATAAATAATCCAGCTGCTTTAAAAAAAAAAACGAGGCTGGGCCTGCAAAATCTTAAATTGTTTAGATGTAAAAAGGGCCTTAAAATCTGGACTATAGGATTAGAATAAAACCCCCAGAAAATGAAAACCAAGCACCCTACTGTAGGAAGGCTGTCAGAAAATGCACTGTGCACAATCTAAAATGTGTTAAATAAAATCTATTTTCAGCATTAGAAATCCATTGTAAATAAGGTACAGTCCCATCAGTGGTCGTAATCTCTATGTTACGGCAGGCCATATCCATAGCCTGGGTATTAGTAATTCCTATGGTTGCTCTGTAATTGTAGAAAATACATTTTACCCTAACATATAAGTCCATCCAATCATTCAACTCACGTTTTCCAAATTTTATTTCAATAAAACACAACAGAGAAGTCACTGTTCACAACAAATCACCCTACTAATACTCACACCTCTAAAATAACAACTGCCTTTGAAAATTGCACCCTGTCAGTCTTCACGTTCTGGGCATTTTGCTATGGGACTCAGGCATTACTCTAACTAGGGCAAGTATTTTATAGCTCCTCTTCTCAAGACCTAAACCACCACTCTGCTACCAGATTTTGCTGGAGCGGGAATCAATTTAAATAAAACTGTTATCCAAGTCAAATTGGGTTGATCCCCGCTCGATGGGAAGCGTATGCTTCTCTCTGCGACAGGCGTTTGTTTCGGTATATGAGAAGATCAGGAGCTATGCAGCATCTAAATTATAATCACAAAAGCTGTTCTAAGTTCAGTCAATAATGAGAGTTAAGTATAGGTTTTAAGGGTTTTATTTTGTTTAAGAGTTTAGTCAATTCTCTTTATTCAGTTAGTTCAATTACATCAGTCAATTAACAGGAACTGATAATATAAATATGGCTAGAGCAAATCATAATCAACAATGCATCAAGAGCATTCCATAAAGGAAATAATCCCTATCTAAAGAATGGGGGGGGGGGGTAAAATGTTGTTAGCGGAAACCCATAAAGAGTTCAAACTCGAAAGGAAAGAATGAGATAGAGCATGAAGCTCAAATTCAGTCAATCAATATCAGCAGAACTTCCCATAGGGGTTCATGAAACTCAGTAAAAAACAAGCAATAAACCAACATAATTATGGATTAGCAAACTGCAATCCGCATTAGGTTTGGAAAATGATGGCAAATCGGCCTTCAGCCTTCAGCATTAAGCTAATAGGGTCAACAACTTGATTACAATCACCACCAAAAATAATATAATCATCATCATAAGAAAGTAATTTCTCAGATACTTTTGTCCAAAAAACTTTATTGACCAGAGTAGGGGCATAAACATTAAAAATAAATAAAGGAATCCTATCAATAAGAAGTTTAATAATAACCCATCAACCTTCAGATTCAGCTTCTTGTTGAACAAATGAAACATGCATTATTTTGTGACATAAAATCAAGACTCCATTTTTCTTACCTATTGCCAGAGAGTTAAACACATGTCCCACACATCATCTCTTCAGCTTTGAAGATTCATCTTCAGTAATATGAGATTCTTGAAGCTATATCAGTTTTTAACTTAGCTAGGTGAGATAGTGCCCGTTGCCTTTTAATAGGATTGATTAATCCTTTAATATTCCAGGTTGTGACCCGGAAAGTAACTTAATAAGAAAGTATGAACAGGCATTACGCTTACAGGAACTGAAATTAAGATTATCAGAGAAATATATATGAAAGGAAGGACCAAAATCCAACTTAATTCAAAATCAGATCATGGATGTGACTGATTGAAGGTATATCAGCACATCAACCCATGTATCTGGCCACAGCCATGCTGCCCAGCATTGGTGCTATGTTACAATCATTTGATATGCTCTCTGCTCCCTCCTCTTCTACTAAGCGATGAATTAAACTGATCCGCCTGCAAAACATGCTCAGCTGCTCCATTTCACTGGTGATGAGTTTGACAAAAAGATCTTTACCCTCTCTGACACAGGTCTGGCCAATGGCTATAATGCTGTGCTTGCTGTACTCAATTCAGAGGTTAGCTTTCAAGCTAACACAAACTATGGCACACTAGACATGGTCAAATAGAAGTGAACAAAATTTGTTTTGCCCACTTTCGAGAACCCACAAAACTCTGTGGATTCACAAACATCATAGAAGAAATCGGAGCACAGATTATTTAGGGATGTCACTTGAATCAGCTTAGGAAGTAAGTCTTGGGGTACGACAAGGCACCACTGACAGATTTGCTCACACTTGTTATTTAGCATTAACTGTCCGAAGCGTGAGTTGCACACATCAAAACCTCTCTGATTCCCAGATTGATCGAAGCTGAACCTCCTGGCCCTGTGGGTGCAGTGGAAACCATCCCACCAAAACAGCACATGCACAGCACAAGGCAATACCTGATTGGCATGTGACAAATCTATTTATTTTGCCAAAGTCTGACAATCTTCCAGCAACAGCAGGAACTCCAGACACCCACATAACTGACCGCAGAAAAAAGTCATGAGGCATCTTGAATCTAATCCTGATGATCAGGAGCAGTTATAGAAATTTGGAGTGAACACCGGCTCTAAAATTAAAGTCATGAGGCATCTTGAATCTAATCCTGATGATCAGGAGCAGTTATAGAAATTTGGAGTGAACACCGGCTCTAAAATTATGTATAGTTTTGTATTTTGAGATTTGATATCAGTCAGGCTTTGAAAAAGTGGGTAGTCAGCAAAACATGTGTTAGCTGTGAGGACTTTATAGTTGGGATTTTGTATTAATTAATGTGGAAGAACTTCTTGTCACAATTTGTCTTGTCCTGTGACTGACTAATGAAACTCCATTTACAATTTGGATAATAATATTTGTTGCACATAAGAAGATATGAAGTGTAAATTTGCTCACCTCCTTGGTGTGGTTTCATCAGTTGTGTACATTAACCAAGCTAGAGAGTAACTACTGTTCCTGGGTGAGGGGAGGGGTGTTGGTAGCACCAAGCATAAACCTGGTTTTCCCACATTTCATCTATTAAACTTGAGACTAAGCCTTCTGAAGACACAAGCAGTAGATCTGAGAATGAAGAGGAATGTTTCCATCTCATTGGAGCAGTTAGAACCGGCAGTAAGCAAAAGTGTCACTCACAAACATGCTGTCATCTCAACATTTAAGGCTCCAAAATCATTTGCATCATTGATACTGCCATTGTGTGCATAATGGCAAGACAGGACTATGAAATACTACAAAATCAACCCACCTTCAGGAACATATCCTCCAATATGTTTGCTCATGGTAACTGAAAGCCATTATGAATCACAGACAATTTCGCACCAAGATATTATACAGCACCAGCTCTTTCAAACCTCAGTTCTTCATAAACGCCTCAGGTGAGCCCAACCTGATCGGGTGACTTTGCAGTGAAGGTACAAGAAAGCATGGAGTGTGACATAATGCACGATTTGCGAGCATCTTTGAGAACATAGGTTGCCTAAGATGGAGAAGCACAAACCTACACATTGGGCAGTCAGTGCAGCCAGTAGCACTTCACCACCAATGGATACTGTTCTATGCAAGAGTTAAAATTGAAAGCAAGCTTGACAACCTGGAAACTCCAGGTATAATTGAAAAAGTGGAGGGACCAACCCCTTGGGTCTCGCCCCTTGGCATAGCTAGAATCTCTAAAAACCTGGAGAGGTGAGAATAAGTATGGATATAAGGCTTTCTGACAAAGTCATAAAAAGAGAACGCCGCATAATGACAACTGTGTATCATATTGTGGTTGAAGTAATTGATGCGAAGTGTTTTTCCAGAACAGATCTCCAATCAGGATACTACCAACTAAAACTCCACAGAGTGCCATGATACACCACTACATTTCCCATGCATGTTGGGCATGGAGGCTGCCAATGCCTCAACATTGGAATCCCAAGTGCAGCAGAAATACTCTACCAGTGCATCTGAGAATTACTGTCATGGCTCCTTTTTGTGTGGTCAATGTGAGTGAAGACATCCTCCTTCATGCTACCACCACAGAGGAACACAACTGCTGCCTAAGAGTCCTCCAATCCAGGACCAAGGAAAGCAGACTGACCAAGTGCAAATGAGAATGTGTGAGATCCTAAAGACAGGTATTGAATTATTTGGATTCAGTTTCACAACCGACATGACGTTGAAGAAAGTGCAAGACATCAAAACAGCAGTTACTTCCAAGACTGTGACAGAAAAAAGGAGTTTCCTAGGGGTTGTCATATTTTACTGACACTTCATCCTCAGTTTGATCACCATTTCAAAGTTATAGTGAGACCTTCTAAAAGCTGAGACCCTGTTGATCTGGGCGTTTAAACAAGAGGCCTTCTAGAACATCAAAAGAAGCCCTATCCAGACGCATTACCATGAGGTACTATGACCCAGGCCTAACCACAGAACTTCTTGTTGATGCCAGTCTCATTGGACTGTGTACAGTTCTACTACAGATGCAGAAAAAGGATCAGTTGGGGTCCTTAGCATATCCCAGCAGAGCTCTGACTGAAAGAGATCAGAGGTACTCCCGTCTCAAAAAGGATGCTATTTCTATTCTGTGGGGGGTGTTGTCATTTTCACGTATATCAACCAATTCGGAGTGGACACTAATCACAAACCACTTATTCCCCTATTCAAGGGAACTGTGTCAAAAGCACTACCTCACATCGAGAAATAGATCTTCTACATTCAAGATCCCCAGCAAACTACGTATCTTGAAACCCAAGAAACTTCATCAGAGATAAAGCAAAACAAGCTGAGGAAAACTGAAGAATAAGTTTGTTTGGTTAATGACGAGTCAAGGCCCAGCTCGATAAAAAAAAGAATAATAACTGTCACCACAAAGGACAAGTATCCAGGGCTAGTTCAACAAGCCACAACCACTAACAGTTGGAGATCACTCATGACCACCATTCCAAAAACAGACCTGCCAACTCACATGGTGCTACCGTGTGTCACACGATTGTCTCAGGGTGCATCCTTCTAAGAGCCGGGACTCGAGACCAGAAGAAGTAAGAGGACGGAGGAGAGGCGGTGGCTGGCCGGCTGCACAGTTAAGCCTTTTTTTTCATTGGACCCCCGCACCCACACCCGACTGGTAGCAGCTATTACTGTTGGTAAGATACACAATGACAGGCAGCAAGTTCAGACCACCAGAACCCTGGACAGTGGTATAAGTAAAAGGGGTTATATTTTCAGCGTGCCAAAGAGGAACCCTGATCACCCACAATGTATTTTGGAAAGTTCTTTTACATATCTTTTATGGACAAAGCTAACTCGCCAAAACACTCTGAGTCAAAGGGGTGAGACACCTTTACTGAGAGTTGTGAAGTCAATGAAGGCCAAAGCACAGCTTGGGATAGTGTGAGGCCAAAGCCACCCCAACATTCTGTAGAAGGTAAGCCACCTTCCTGCTTTGTCCAAACCCAGCTATAAAGCCAACGCTACGCCAAATTCCTCTCTATCTTGACACCACCAATACTTTATATTCTAGGTGTTTGACACCAGGCCTGGATTGTTCGAGTAAATAATAGTGATCTCAATTAGGCGTGGGCGGTGAACTATGCTCCATTCGCGGAGTTTTCCAAACTTCACGGTGCACGCAGATTTCTGCGGAGTTTTTTCCTCACTTGCGCTCGCCAACGTTAAGTTAGCGAGTGCCAGTGAGGGAAATCCAACTCTAGACTACCTCCCAGTGAGATATCTCAATGTGGGTGGTTGCGAATGGTCGTGACCGCTAGCGTTGGGAGACCATCTGTACGCATTGAAGAAGCTGCTGTTTGAGTAGAAAATTTACTCGAATGGCAGAAGGAAACAGCGCCCTCTTGCGCTGCGCATGGTGCCATTTGCACTGATTTTCCAGGGCGGGACAAACAACTGATGCTAAAAATCTATGCAAATGTGTGTGACCTAGCAAATTCTACTGCTTGCGGTACTCTTAGTAGGGCGGAGTTTTTTAGTCACTTTGCAGAGTTCCACATAGACGATCTCCGCCCAGGCCTAGTCTCTATTTGTTTGTTTTGCCCGGTAGGTAAAGTTTGTTACATTCAAAAGTTTTGTACAAATGTTTTTTCCACAGACCCACTCATTTCGTGGCGTGCAGTGCAATGACCCCTGCATTCACCATGGCAGTGGATTAACCCCAACATGTCAACAAAGGAATTTTCCCTCTGGCCACATAAATGAGCAGGCTTGTGTGTGCGTCTCTTTGGTTTGCATCTGCACTACTGTGCAACACAACAGTTAAGTAGGGCCATGTGACAAACAGAAAACATTTATCAAACATTTTCTCGCACGACTAAAAAAAACATCTTGCATTAATATTGTTATGAAGTTATTTTAAAACTATTATGAACATCTACTATCTTTACAGCCATTTTCATGATTTTCTTTAAATTCCTCTGCTTTTTAACCTCACTGCTGTCCAATGGCCCAACAGTCTATAAATATTTTCATTTTGTATGAATTGCAGTCTTTTGTTTCCCGACGTCTAACTGCTGCCCAGTGACTATCTACGGATATACTTAAGGTATTCCTATTCTCAACATCTCAGATTTGCTTTGGATTTTCATGTAGTCATGATAATGTAAGCATTGTTAGTAGGATTTTCAACAAGCATCTGCGACATCCTAAATGGCGTTAGGATCATAAAGTTGAAGATCATCAGTCCACACTAGGGAGATCCCCGTCAAACTTCAGTCATAATGAGTGCATGCCAGGTTTCACTAAAAAAGAGTTAATATGGTCAACAACTCGTTGAACACATTGATTTTGCCTTCTGTCTTAGGCAGGCTAGGATCACTCCACTGATTATGAAACTATTAAAGCAGACGTTGGATCCTTCTACTGGCCAAACATATGTTACCACATAGCAAGGCAAGATCTGGAAACTCATAGGACTTTATTTAGAGTTTGACAGAGCCGGGAATCTGCCAAAAAGTGGCAGATGTTCTGTCCAGCATATCTTGAGAGTCATTGACAGACTTTCTACCTTTTTAGGTGGCGGATCTCCTCAAAGTTGCCCCTCAAGTGTTTGTATGCACTGTAAATACATTATCTTTCCCTTGTAATTTTGACCAAAGGTTTTTTACTGAATTGGCCACCATTTCACATCTAGTGACCTGCTCCTCTATTCATGATAACCCAAATCCTAATGAATATAGGTTTATACATTTACCATTTACATTTATTATTGATGAGGTCTACTTACCGCACCATGAGTTCTCAGATAACTATACAATTGTGATAGGTATATGGGTTAGCATTTGTTAAATGTACATTCAGCTTTCATCTCCGGGTCCTAGGGATGGAAATACAAATAAAGTGAACAATTTAGTGTAAAAAAACTACAAATGAAACACATGAGCGAGTGAATGGAGTGGGCATTTGATAACCCCCTGGTCATTCTGAATGCAAGGCAGGGAGGCCTAGTGGTATAGTTTCCCACACGGAGAACTATTCATTTGCACTTTAGTCATTGGAGGGTCAAAAGGGCAGAATGTAACTCAATATCACTTCACCAACTCGGGAATTTGACAGGCGGAAATTATCTTCAAGGCACAGAGGGCACAATACCAGAATGGTCTGGGTGGAGTTAGATTTATGACTAAATATCTAAATGGTACTAGTAACAAATCGAATGAGGTCTGCTGGCTGGTGTCAAGGTTATTAATGCATTTACAACAGAGCAACCATAGCTTGCGAACTGCATCGTCTGTCTTACAATACGGAATCTGATGTCGGACATTAAATATATGTTTTTCATATACAGCACAGAACAGTTCCTCCTTTGCATCAAGGTCAGGTATAAGTGATGCAATTTCAAGGGCAGGGAAGATGCACAGAAATTCTCGTAAGCATTGAACACAAAGGCAAAGACTTTTCTTTCAATGGTCTCTTTCGGTTATGAATCAGGGGATCTTGACTGGCAAAATAACAGTGAATATTTGGGCAGGTGGAAGCAGGTCCAGGGCACCTGAAAACAAATGTGGGGATGGCGACTTATTTTCATCATCGGACTTTTTGAGGCAGAGATAAAAAGGTAAAAACTGCAGAAAGAAGGAGAAACAGGGATGAAAAAGAACCTGGAATAAAAACGGGGGCGGGGGGGGGGTATTCACAAAGGTAAACTTACACCTGAGTAAATCTACACATATACATTTTTTTTGCGTAACTTTACTACTTTGGGCTATTAAACATTTACGAGAGTAAAGTTACTCAAAGGTGTAGACTTACATGTCTCCACCCTTTGAAATAGCTGGTGGAGCCTGTAAAAGCATCAAACACAACGGTAAGGTTACTGCTAGTAGTCACCATATTTGACATTCCGCACTTGAGGAAGACCTCTGCTATCAGGGCAGAGATCTCTGCATGGTAAAATATGTGTAAACGCTTTAAAGTGTATTAAACTTTAAATTAAAATGTATAACATATTTTTAAGTTATATATTAATGTTAAATAATGTTATTAATTTATTTTAAATGTAGAATAATATAATAAAATGTTACAGCATTACTAACAAATTTAAATTGAAAATGTAATTATTTTGGATAAGTTAAAGAAAATCCCCACCTAGAGTAAAACAATTTTTTTTTAAATTATATGTTAAATTATTAAAAAGAGGTGTAGATTTAATTCGCAGTAAATGCATTATTTTTGATAAATATTAATCTCACATGAAGTTTTATATTATAAAAAGATTAATATTTTTTTATAATTCAAATTGATAAGTGAGTTTGATTTTTAGAATCCTTTTAACCCTAAATAACATTAAAACTGTTTAAATAATTACATTTCTATAACATTAGTTCCTAAGGGGTTTTATTTTAAGTACCTAAGGGGTACTGCAATACGCTCCCACATTTTGTATGGGAGTGTATAGCAATACGTTTGAATGGCCCTGGGTGGTACTGGGCTTACTCCAGCTCTGAGCCAGAGTGCATTTACAACAGTTTGGGGTATGTTTTGACTGTAGTAACTATAGAAGTGTAGTTTGCGAATGGGAAGGGAATTATTCTTTTGTGGGTGTGTGCCTATTCCTCCCTAAATCCTGCCTTTGCCTTCCCTGACTCCTCCATACTGCTCCCTTAACATCTCCCCTTTAGTAGGAAGTATTCACAATTTTCCAGCCACTTCTCTCTGTCCCTCTCATGCTTACTACCACAACGAATACCATGTGTGTGGAGATCTCTGCAGTCAGGGTGGAGATCTCTGCACATAAAAGGTTGACAGCGTTCTTCTGGCAGCTTAGACCGCCACTCGCTAGCTGTCCCTGTGTGTTGGAAGCTTGGTTAATGCCTGGGCCCACCAGGGGGGGGGTCCCCTATCGCCATCTCACCTGGCGAGACTGCCTGGGCTTGTGTGCCGCCCTGCATAACAGGTTCCTGCAAGGCTTCCTTGTATCGAGCCTGTACCTTCCTCTGATGTTTAGGTAAAGGCACAGCCTTCTGGGACCCCTCTTCTGAATCTTGCGACAACTTTTGGAGGGCCCACTCGAAGCCCCTCATCTTTGCAACCTTCTGCAGTTCACTGAGAGACCAAAACAATGCTTGGGTAGCTGGAGCGTCCTTGGCAACCTGGGCGTGCTTTGGAGACATGCTGGTAGTAAAGGTCAGTGTACCCACCACTGTACTACATGGAATGGAGAGAAAATCTTAATTAGCATAAACAACCAACCATAATTCCTAATCCAGTGTCATAGCTTTTTACGGATACACCGTAGATTATAAAATAAAGGCCTGGTCATAGGGTATGGTGGTCTATCGCAGGCTCGCACCTGTATTCTCTCACTCCGAAGCCCCCCTGCCAACCGGCCTGTAAACCCCACATCATCCGTATCTCGCAGGGCGAGTGAAAAGCAGTTGCTCGCCATGCCTAGGCCTGAACACACACAGACCAACAGGCAAAAAAGCAATGGATCCGGGGAATCCGCTCTTCGTACTCCCGAGTCACCTAGCGTCCCTGTCATGACCACCCTCCAGATTCGTGTCCCACGGGTTCGTTTATATCATCTTGCAATCCCAAAATTGCACACGTCTGCGACATGGGTATCTGGGATACTTACCACCCAGTTGACTTTATCGCGAAACAACCATGCTGGGGGCACCCGGGATACTTACTACCCCCAGGTTTACCTTATCGCAACAGTAAAGTAAAACATGCCGCCACATGCACACACCGAACATCCCGGGGCACTGGGTATACTTACCCACCTAGTGCTCAGGATTAAGTTAAACCACCAGTTAGAAATTCACACCATGCAATGGAGGTAACATGCGGTCACGTGCACGCACCGAAATTAACCTGGGGCACCTGGGCTACTCACTACCCTAATGCCCTGGAGTGAGAACCTTAACACCGATGCCACGCAATGAAACTAAAAAAAATGTCATTGCCCGTATCATGCAACAAACAGGCGCGCAAATCAAAAAAAAAAATCCAGGGCACAGGAAAAAGGACTCTCCCTAAGCCCCCCGTTTACGTGATGTGAGCTATTCGCAAACCATTTGTATAAATCACCAGTTGCACTCACTTCCTGTAAGTATATCTTTCTACTTCACCAAGAATTATCCTTTCTGGATGTTAAAGTTGCCATCAAGCAGGGTCAAATACACACAAGTGTACATATCAAAGAAACAGATCGCAACAGTGGGTTGCACTACTTAAGTTTCCATCACCAGGCCTTAAAACAACATCTCCCGATGTCTCAATTCATTCGGTACAAAAGAATAACATCAGACCCCCAGGAAGCTTCTGAAACTATCGACAGACAGATCATGAAATTTGAGAAAAGAGGGTACCCTAAGCAACTTCTAGAAGAATCAAAAAACAAAGTCTTAGCTTTACCCAGAGAATCTTTATTGATCAAAAAAGATAAAAAGGATCAGAAACTCACAGTATGTGTTCTGAAATACTCCATGCAATCGGCCAAAATCACCAACATCATGAGAAAACACTGGACCATCATTACCCAAGAACCAGATTTACAACCTTTATTTGCCAACCGAATAACATTTGCGTATAACAGATCCAAGAATCTCAAAGAATTGCTCAAACACAAGAATAAAGATCCCACTGAACCTACATATAAGGGAATGCGTAAATGCGAAAATTGCACACATTGCAACAATGTGATAACAGGATCATCTTTTACACACCCGAGGACGGGTCAAGTGATACAATTGAAGCATTCTAGTACATGCGACACTAAAGGAGTTATATATGGCATCAAGTGCCCATGTGGCAAGTTATATGTGGGTCAGACGGAACGCAAGGTTAAGGTAAGAATCACCGAGCACAAGAGCAATATCCGGTTAAAGAACATAAAATCCACAGTGGCAGCCCACTGGACAGAGGCAGGTCACAACATAGCCCAGTTACGGTTCACTATATTGGAAGTGGTGAAAGGCCGCCCAGATGCTGATACACATAAGATGAGACTAAGATCCGAGTACTTTTGGATTAAAAAGATGGGAAGCCTTCAGCCAGATGGGCTCAATGACAGGTTGGAACTCACATGTTTCCTATAAACTTTTGATTGATGAGAAAGGATTTGCCCTGCAGGGGCAGAGGACATTGTGCTATTCATAAAATGCTGTCAGACATTTCATATTTTTGTTATATATGAGTTGGGTTATTTCCAGTCTCCATTGGAGTTTTTATGTTGGGCGATAAATTACCTCTTTAACGCTTAGAAGTCCGGGATATTCAGTGAATGTGAATGACCATTCCAAAATGGCCGACCGTTTTTACCCTCAGGCATTAATGCATGAACACAAGCATAATATACAGCGTTTCATCTTTCAGATTTTCATTATGTTGTATTAGAATGCATTTATTCAGCATAAAATATATGTGTCTAACCGATTTAGGATGCGTAAAATATTCAAACTTAATAACCTCGAGCAGGTCGCGCTATTCAATTATTTTGGGTGAATAGGTTTGAACTTTATTTTAGCTGAGTAAACACAAGCGAGATTATCTGGATTTCGTGTAGTATTGCTTAGTTTCGTGTATAATCGCAATGTAATTAGTCTTCACACGGCGATCACGTGATCGGTTGTTGACCTATCAGATCAGTTATAAGGGCCGTTAGCGTTAAGCGATCTGAATGCAGCAGGCATTGGACGAAAGAGCAGGAAGCGGAGACGCTACATTTCACTGTAAGTACGGGTGACCTAGGTCACAACTAAGCGAGAGGAACCTTTTGTTAGTTTTCAGCGCGTTATGGTTAAGTTAAAAGACAGCTGGTTTTAGATTTCGAAAATTCATAAACCTCCAGCGCTCGAATGTAATGTGGTGGATACGAGACAGGCATTGAGTAACTCGTTTATGTAAAGTTAAAAATGTATGATTTTTGAGGCTATGTAAACATTGAGAACGTAGCTGGGGCTCATTATGTATTCTTTATTCTTTTTCCGTAGAGACCCCCGACGAAGGGTCCTTTTGTACCCGAAATGCATTGGGTCAAAGTGTCATGTTGTACGATTGAAACCTGCTAAGAATTGATAAATGAAGTATTCAATGAGGAAATATCATTAGAAATACGAATAAAAATGACATAAAGGAAATTGTGTTTGAAGAATTTTCATTGGAAAGATATATGATGGATTAAGAGGACCAGAAGTGGTCCGTGATAAACCGTGTGCACACCCTAAATCCGAGGATAGTACCCCTGTTCTCACCTATCATTCGCAAACCATAGCATACCAGAACTTGACTACGCTATGAGGGCCCCGGGCCGTCCCTAACCCCTGATTCTGAGACCAACCTACTAACCTGCGTATCCGCCAAAAAAAGGCCCTTCTGGCACCGCTGCACACGTAAAAGAACTGGAACGCCTAATACCGGGTAACTTACCGCTGGTCCGCCACTTTGGGAGCCGCTGGAGAGGACACAGAGGATCCACCCTCTTCACCGTCCGCTTTTATCTTTGTGGTGAACGACTTGAACCCTTCTATGACGTCACCGGTCCTCCCCCTGGCTACCATTACTTCTGGTACATTGGTGGCGCCGATCAGGAGAGGTGGAGACCTCCATGAGTAGGTATGTGATTGACATTTCGTGGGAGGCTAGTAGTACTATTTTAGAACTACTAACATGCTACAAATCCCAGGTTGTAAATCGCCCCCAGGAAGTGCAGACTGGATGAAGAAAGAAGGCATGAGGTGGAATCAAACCTAGACAATCTTGGTATTCAGCAACCCTGGCTTTTACCAGTGCCGGCAGTAGGCTCCTAAGAACTGCTTTGGGCCCCAACACGTATTTTTAACAAGTTAAGCGATGACAAGACACAATGCATTGATAATGTGCACAGTAGTTTCTTGCATGGAGTGAGGTTGTATAGAGCAGGTGCCAGTGCCTTCCAGAGTTCTATCAAGGAGCCAGCAATTCACCCCTTGGGGCACAGAAAATACATCCCTACGATAGGGACAATTTACATCTCTTCTATCATAACCCCGTTTTATTTCGTGTGCACACACTGGACTAGCATGTGCAAGACGCTGCCTTTTCATTTGTTTTCCTTGCCCCTTTCATCTAGAGATGTCAAATATAACCCAAATCCCCATACACCAGACTGTGTGAACAAGCAAACAAAACCTGCTGTCTTCGAAGCGCTTTCATATTTGAAAGTGCTGCCACTGAGCCAGAATACTTGCTTTTCAGTCAGTCTATGCCACCTACACGCTTTTGCCAGGAATAAATATGAGAAGTGACCACACCTTATCATTTATATATTTTCGGAATGTGTCCTTAGGCACCTGATTTTCCATTTCTCCTACGTCATTTTAAACCCGCTGCTAGAATGAGACACGCACCAATTAAACATGTTTACATTTATTGGTTTGAGATTGGAACTCGGTATGAAATATATGACTGTGTCTAAGATGTCCTCTTCGAAGACATTAGGGTGTAGTTAAGCCGTGTGGAGTCCTGATTAGAGACGGAGGAGAATGCAGTAACTGTAACCAGACAGAAGATGGCGACATTCAATTGATATATTTTTTGCATTTAATTTTGCCAGGAGGTTGAAGAGCAGAAAGAAATGCAAAGAGACTCGCTCCGACCCAGGTCGAACCATGGAGGTTTCAGGGCTGCCCAGTGTGCATGGAATCTGCTACCTAATTCAGAATTTCCTTATTGTAGACCAGAATCAATAAATCATTATACAGGTAGCTGCCTTAACCCATTTAGGGCATGGTATGTTCATTTTTGGTGAATATGTATAAAAGCATACATCCAGCCCAATGTGTAACTGCTGACGATGAACCTGAACACAAGTAGCAAAGTAAATTATCTGTGGTATAAATGTGGTTGACACCACAGTGAGAATAAAGCTGTACGGAATGTACTTGTATAGTATTGAGAATGTATTGCCATAACTCTCTGTGTACGTGACTCAACTGTGGAATATGACCAACTGCAGTAAATGATTTACCTGTAAAACTAAAGGTATCTTATTGTTGTCTGTAATATTTGACTACCATTGTAAGAAATTGGGCTACTGGTTGAGGTGGGTGAAACCCTTCTCAAGCAGCAACCACAATTCCTCTCAGGGTGTCACAAGTCGACCCTAAATTAACCTGTGCTCAACCCTCTGGTAGCTTGGTGCAGAACAGTCAGGCTTAACTTAGAGGAAATGTGTAAAGTGTTCGTGCAACACTAAAAATAGTATTAACATGACAACACCACAAAAAAAGGATCCCACACCAAGTTAGACTTTTGTATTTTTAATAAATGAAATCAGACCGCAACAATGAAAAATCCAATCAGTAGAGCTGGAGATATGCACTTTATAAAATGTCTTTGAAAATAGTGCCAAAAAGCACAAAGTGCCAGCATGTATATCTGGTCGTGCTGGACCGGGACTAAGTCACAAGTTCATGCTGACTGCCCTGTAGAGAGTTCTGGCTTCAGGGACCCAGTTAGATCCATTGAACAAGAGTACCTTAAATCCTAATTTGGGGAGGGTTTCAAGAGTGTGTCACGCAGCCGAGGCAATGCATTGGTTCCAGGGAGCGGTGAAGCTGCAATGTGGGGTCTGGTATCATTGTCAAGGATCCCGTTGACGAGGACCTGCGATGCGAAGTCTGGCATCGAGTATGCGTCGCGTGTTTGAGATGAGTCGTCGGTTCTGAGGAGCTGTGAGGTCAATGTCGGTTGGCATATATTTAGGGTGTTGGGGCGGGCAACATACTGGTGGCATGTTCTTACCTTGCAGATTTACCACATAACATCCTCCTAGCATGGGTGCCTTTGTTCCTGAAAGCTCCGGAACCAGGAAACTGCACTCTGCAATCCTAGCACGTCTCTCAATATGAGGGATTGGAAGGGGCGGCCTTTCGCAGCACTCCTAAGAGCACTGAAGGGCTGTTCTTTCTTTCTTTCTTTAACCTAGCTGTCTAGGACAGCTAGGTTAGAGAAGTTTAAAATACACATGTCTGGCTGGGATCAAGGTTGTTGGAGACTTCTGCACCTGAGGCTCAGGTCAGAAGTCCAGCCAACTATCCCTTGCAGTCACTTTCCCTGGATTCAACAGATAGAGGTACAATCCAAGGCAATAGTCCGGCAGGCCAGCAGTACAGCAGAGTGGCAGTCCTTTCAGAAGCACAGCACTCTTTTTTTCTGGCAGAATATCCAAAAGGTCCAGAAGTGTACTGAAGAGGTGATGTTTGAGTTCCAATATTTATACCTGGTGCCCTTCCCCCGGAAGGTGGGAGCATGTTCTATAGGTTTCCTTTTGACGATCTCTGGTATCTTGACTTTTCTGTCCTGTCTTTAGACTAACTACATGGGGTATGCAACCCTTTGTGTGGAGACAGGATACAGCCCGTTCGAGTGCCGGTAGGGCTGTGCTCAGCTCAGCCCTCCCATCCTGCCAGTGATGGCACAACCAGGCACACCTAAGCTTTATATTGTGTGGCTGTTTAGGAGGATTACACAAAGCTCAACTTTCAGCTCACCCAGTCTTGTGACGCAGAGACAGACTCTATGCAATAAATGGCTAAGGCAGGAAAATGGCAACTTTCTAAAAGTGGCCTTTTCAAAATTTTAAATGATTTAAAATTCGATTTTACCATGAGAGAGGAATTTCATTACAATTCCAAAGACAGCAAACATGAACTGGCTATTCGCTTCCATTTGGAAATTACAGCTTATTACATGTAGAAAGGTAACTCCAAAGTTATCCTATGGGAGAGGTAGGCTTTGGAGTAGTGAAAAACACATTTAAGAGTTTTTCACTACCAGGGCATGCAAAACTGAAAAGTACAGGCCCAACATTTTAAGAACATTGCACCCTGCCCTGTGGGCTGTCCCTAGGGGTAACTTATATGTATTAAAAATTGAGGTTTGGGCCTGGCAAACAAAAATATTTTGCCATGTCGAAATGGCAGTTTAAAACCTCACACAAAGGCTGTGATGGCAGGCCTGAGACCTGTTTAAAGGGCTACTTAAGTCGGTGGCACAACCAGAGCTGCAGGTCCACTACTAGCATTTAATTTACAGGCCCTGGGCACTGGTAGTGCCACTTTACTAGGGACATACAAGTAAATTAAATATCGAGTATAAGCCAGTTCTACCATGTTTTAAGGAGAGAGCACAAGCACTTCAGCACTGGTTATCAGTGGTAAAGTGCATAGAGTCCTAAGGCCATTAAAAATGAATTCAGGAAAAAATAGTAAGAGTGAAGGCAAAAGGTTTGGGAATAACCCTGTGGAAAGGGCGTAGTCCAACAGCCAGGTATGCTGCTGCCTATCTGTTAATAAAATAGAAACATGTGGCCTCTAAAATGTTTTTGTGCATGACCATGACTCTTGTTCCAAACGTGTGATTTGTTACAGAAATTCTCTTACCTTCCCTGATAAAGATTTTAGGTATAGTAGTTTTTCAAGGAAATGTGCAAATGCGTAAATATCATATAAACATTATATTTTAATATTATGCATACCGTTGTAACCGATAAACGAATGCAATTACATTTAAAAATAATTTGGTAAATTGCTTGGGAGTGTAATTAATATTATTGAAAAGTTATGCCACATTTTGTGTGACACTAAAGTATACAAAAAAAAGATGGATAGAATGCTTGAATTAATGTCAGCCCCTTTTCTTCAAGCATTATTTTGCACAACATGCCACCTCAAGTTGTACCCAGCCCTGAGCAAATTAGTCTTGATTCTGCTCCAATGAGAACAGTCCAGCCGGAAGTGCAAAGCCAGGTTTTGCTGAACTGGAACACAAGCAACCCAGGATCTGTTGCCCCCTTGTTATGGACTCTTAGTAGGGAAAAGCTTGGGTACAGTGACACAGTGTGCACGGGACCCAATCTGGGCATACCCGTCCCACCTCCGGTGATGTAATAAAGAATACAAAAAGTGATTGATGGAATACATAAATCAATCTCAGCCACTAGTAATTACTTGTGGCTGCATCCCAATTCATTATTATTTTGGACCCCATGCCAGCTCAGGTTGGGCCCAGCTATACGCAAGTTAATGTTGACCCTGCTCCAGTGGGAACTGTCCAGCCTGAACTGCCAAGTTAGGTTTTTCCTGTACTGGAAAACAAGCAACCCAGGACCGGTTTTGCCCTTGTTATGTGGTTATCATCCGGGTATAGCTTGGTTGCACTGACACAGGACCCACGTCTGGGCATACCCATTCCACTTAGGGTGACATACTAAAGTATACAAAAAGTGATGGATGGAATGCTTGAATTAATCTCAGCCACTGGTAACTTCTCAGGGCCACATCCAGTCTAGTTCAAGGAAGACCTGGCCTGGAAGGTCTGACATTGGAGCAGGGTCAAGACTGATTTTCATATGACCGTGTCAAAACTGAGGTGTGATCATGATGTGCAAAATAACGATGGACTGGAAGACAAGGCTTAACATTTTTTAAGTGCTCACTTTAGGGGACCTATATCCAGATGTAAGACATACTGTGAATAAGGAGATTTGGGATTTGATAGAAAATGAAATTAAGTTGATTAAAAGTACAGAGCCAGTCCAAATCACAGTAAAACCTAATGCAGTGTATCCTTGAACTCTCTTATAAATCCCTATCCATGAAACAGAGGAGGGGGCTTCACCTACCATTGACAAAAGGATTGAATAGTGTAGCATCCTCCTTAGCCCTATAGCATGCAAATGACCACGCCAAACATGGAGCTCTTCAGTTCACGTCTTTATTCTTCAGAGTGCAACTGTTAACTGAACATGCACTGCATCATCTACTTTATTAAACACACCCAGACACACCCCAATGATTATGTCTTTCTAATGGAGTCCTTCAGGGCCTAGGAGGGTCCCCCTATACATGCTCACAAGACACTACATCTCCTCCTTTGTTAAATCAAAAGTAATATATGTGAATACATCATCGTTCCTCAATGAGGCATCGAGGTGCTTGAATCAGCCTTCCAGATCTAGTCATGTTAGGTTGAAGGGGCACAGGAGAGATGCTTTCATTGGGTACAGGTGATGCAGAGGCAGATGTTGGGCTCTCCAGATCTTCAGATTGACATACCCCAGCTCTGATATCTGGAACCGATGAACGTCAATGCAGGGACTTGAACAGTGACCAGTTTCTCATGATAGACTTATCGGGATGTTGAACGGTCACCATATGTCCTTTGCTTGTCACAACCCTCAGTGGGACTGCATCAAATGAAGTGTCAGGCTTGTGCTTCCGATTTTGTTTGACTTGTGTCCCGAGCATCGCAACGTTTATCAACGTGAGTCTTCATTTTGGACTTGTACAAAGAATCAGTTGCATGGACTGCATCAGCATAGGCCAAACTCTTTGTGATCCATTGCAGCAGTTTGGTTCCCATAGCTCTCCCAAACATTAAGGTGGCAGGGGTTTCACCTGTTGTGGAATTGGGAGTAGACCAGTAAGCACAAAGGGTGGAACATAAAGCTGATCTGAGGTCACCTCTTTCTAGTGCAGCACTCTGAACTACTCTCTTTTTGGTAGCTCATGAATCGTTCAACACCATTGGCCTGTGGCCAGAGATTGGTACTTTTCTGGTGTTTGCCATTCATGTTAGTGAGAAAATCTTTAAACTCTCTTGGCTGTTGAATGCAGGGCCATTGACGGACTTGAGAATGGAGGGAACACCCGATGTTTCAAAAATGTAATTTAATGACCTTGTAATGTGTGGTTGACGACAGGTCTTGCACAAGTGGAAATTGTACTCATCAATGACTACCATGAGATGATGTCCATTGTTGAGGGGTCCAAAGAAATCAACTGCTATCCTCTCCCATGCCTACTTCAGGAGATCACCCATAACTTAGGGGATTCTGTGTTGTTTTGGGAGACAAGAAGTGGCACAGATGACAAAGCCTTCAATTCTCTTTCAACTCTTTCATCAAGGCAAGGAAACCACACTCAGTCTCAAAGAGCTCTCTTGGTAGTGACAATGCCAAGAAGACCCTTGTGAGCTAGTTCAATGACGTGTTGTCTCAGACAGAAGGAGTTTCTGTATACCCTTTTGGGAGCAAACAAGGACATTATTTCCGAATCTAAATGCAATTAGATACTGACTATCCTCAGAAATCAGAAGGCCCTTTCACAAGATTATAAGTAGATTTTGTATAGACGCCACTCTATTATTTTTGAAGTATATGTTGCTGGTCATTTGTTTATTTACTATATAGATCAAAGCGTTCCCAACTAGGCGTTGTGATGCACTTACTGTAGCCAAGCTATTTCTGAGGGAACTGATCTCTAAATTTGGCCTGCCAACTTCTTTGGAATCCAATAGGGGAACTCACATTAAAAGTGAGGTGATGAAAGTCCTATGCCATCAAAAAGAGGGAGTACTATGTATGGCACTGAACATTAATCAGAGGTTCCATTGTAGTTATTGTCCCGAAGCATCAGATGTAGTGGGAAGAGCCAACAGTCTGATGAACGCAAAATTGACAAAAGTGTGTTTCTCAACAGCACTGGATTGGCAAGGTGCCCTGCTAAAAGTTTTAGGAGCACATTCAATAAGAGCACAGGATTAACTCCTCATGAGGTGCTTATGGGGAGGGCCATGAGGATTCCTTACATTTCTTCAGATGCTCTTCAGAATATTGCAGAGGATTTTGTACTGGATTACTGAAAAGGTTTGGCAGATTTGGTTTGCTCTATCTCTTTACAAGTGAAACTTACTATGCCTTTGTTAGATCTGTCAGCCTTAGTGTGGTCTTCCCCTAAACGTTTTGCCTGCTAACCTCCTCTTTTTGCTGATTCTTTGTGTTGGTCGTCAGACTCTTGGAACTTTACCACTGCTGACCTGTGCCAAAGTGCATGTGCTTCTTCCCTAAACATGGTAACATTGGTGTATATACAATTGGCAAATTCAATTTACTTGTAAGTCCCTTGTAAAGTGGTATACCATATACCCAGGGCCTGTAAATTAAATGCTACTAATAGGCCTGCAGCACTGATTGTACCACCCTCATGAGTAGCCTTTTAAACATGTTTCAGGCGTGCCACAGCAAAGCCTGTGTGTGCAGTATTACTGCCACTTCGATTTGGCATTTACGACTACTTGGCTAGCCTTAAACTTCACTTTTATTACACATAAGTCACCCCTAAGGTAGGCCCTAGGTATCCCATAGTGCAGGGTGGTGTATAAGTAAAATGTAGACACATACTTTTAAGTTTTGCATGACCTGGTAGTGACAAACAGCGAACCATGTTTTTAACTACTGTGAGACCTACTCCTCTCATAAGTTAACATTGGGAATTCCACAGTATGCTTCTAAGCTGTAATTCCTGATTATAAAGCAGTAGCCGTGTCATTGGTAAAGTTGGATTTAACATTACTTTTTAGAAATGCCACTTTTAGTGGACATTTCTCGGCTCTTACTTATCTGTGTGCCTGTAGTCTGTCTCCAATACAAGTCTGGGGTGGGTGACAGCCTCACTTTGTGCATTCCCGCTAGACAGTCACAAACACAGAAAGGTTAGATGTGTCTGAGTACTCATCTGCATTCTGATGGCCCTTCCTGGGCAGGAAGGGAGGGAGGAGCTGGCACCTACACCCAAATAGGCAGTGTCCTGCCCCACACAAAGGACTGATTACCCCCACAGATAGCCTGGAGCTAGGAATGGGAAGAAAAGATACATGTGCATTTCAAAGACCCTTCTTTGAAGTCACCCTCACTTCAAAGGCACAATTGGGTACTGGGTCATTGGCCCCACCAATACAGACAATTCTGGACCTGTAACTGAACTATGTCAGAAGAACCGCTGTGCTGCTTAAAGGACTGCCACTGCTGGACTGTTGACCTGGAAGGACTGCTTTTCTCTTGTGCTGCCTGCTGCTCTCTGACCCTGCTGAAGGACAGCTGGACTCTGCCTTACAACTCAAATAAACCTTTGATATACCAGGTCATGAAAGCTCACATTTCTTTTGAGAAAAGACATGGGCAAGGTATATGTAGATGAGTATGGATCTTCAATACTGGGGTGATTACATCATTAAGACTTGCATAATATTAGTAACCCTAGGGCTTCTCAAATTATGGTGGTGGATATTGGATGGGGCGAAACATGTATTTGATGATAAACTGTGACAATTGATGAGGTATGTACATAAAATTGTTCTCCACTCAGATGCTGTGCAGGATCAACACAAAGGGGCCTATTACGATGGCGGGCAGACTTTGTCCGCCTGCCACTGTAATGGTAAATGGGACCAACCGCCAGAGGTGCGGCGGTCCCACTATGCCCATAAGGATGTGACGAACAGGTCTTTTAAACCATTTAGAGGGAGCATATACATGAATAATTCCCCACTAGAGCGGGTTGATGCCTTCACTTATCTGGGGGTAACCCTCCAGAGGGACATGCGCTGGAATAGCCAATTAGATCTGGCTACGCTAAAACATCAGCAGCAGGCAGGCCTTCTTCTGAAAAGGTTTAAAGCCTCATCGTCGAAACCAATCATCCCACTTCTTGAGATTTACGGGATGAAGGTGATAAGTTCGGCCCTATATGGGTCTGAACTATGTGGGTTTGAAAATTTAAAATGCTTGACATTAGCGGAAAACGAGTTTTTGAGAAAAGCTACTAGTGTCCCACAAAGTACCCCCTTGACACCATTACTGTGGGACCTGGGAAGGAAAGCTGTCCAAGATCTAGCTACTCTACGACCATTATTGTACTGGTGTAGGAATATGGACCACCGAGGAACTTCAGCATTATGCCTGGGGGCTAAAGGAAATAATCAAAAAGGACTCCTTCCATAAAATATATTGGCTGAAGGCAATTAGATCCCTGTTAGTAAGCTTGGGAATGGGGGAATTGTGGGACGATACCTTAAATGTGATATTTCCATCCCAAAAAATCATGAAGGCCAAATACTGGGAGATGGTCAATTCAAAAGCACGATCAAAGGGCCTTTCCTCTCACCTAACAGGCCAATTTCTTGAATTTAAGGCACAACCAAAGTTGGAATCGTATTGGGATGCCATAGAGGAGTAGTATGACAGTAAGCTCTATTTCCAATTTAGGGTAGGCACCCTTCCAACAAGGTTATTTACAACAAAATGGGTGGGAGTAACTGATGATAAATGCCCTAGGTGCGGGGACCAACAAGAATCCATAAGTCATCTTTTGGTTTTTTTGTCCCCTATATGTAGCACCTCGGACAATCTGGGTGAAACCTATTTGCCAATTAATTGGCACCCACAGACACGAAGAGGCGCTAAGAATCCTATGTACAGATCCCAGCCCCCCAATTGCTATAGCCATGGCTAAATTTCTAAAATGGGCTTCGGTAATTCGACTGAAACAGCTACGGCAGTAAAATGAGTTTTGATCTATCTTGTCCTTCCAAAAATAACTAAAAACAAGGAGGGTACACCTTACTATACTTAACTGAGTTTTAAGCAATAATAACTGGACTGTATATATTGTAATTTGTATTTTGTTTTAAAAAGTGATTTTAATGGGTTTTTAAGTGATTAGTACATTCGGCATTAGTCTTATTGAGTTTAATTATGTTTTAAATATTTATATAAATTAATTTTGTTATGTAATTTTATACTGCAATTATGTGTGTTTTTTGTATTACTTTTATGACTTAATTGTCGAATAAAGTTTATGACTTGACTTGGATGTGACCGCCACCATGGCGGTCGCATACATTCTGCATATATGACATTGTGGAGGGCAGTGCTGTAAGCAGCACCCGCGCAATGCAAAATATACATGTTGTGCATTGGCATGCACAACGTGACAGGCACCGTGTGGTGCCTGCCAACTTGTGCATGCCAATGGTACCCCCTAGCCAAAGCGGTATCGCCGCCATGGAAAGGCCTGATTCCGCACTCATAATATGGCAGGTGGTGCCTGCTAGGCACCACCACCAGATTATGGCCAGGGACTGCACGGCATGCAATCGTAATGATTGCCTGCATGAGGAAAAGCAGTGGACGGTCTTTCTGTCTGCTGCTATGCCCCCTGCCATTGTAACAGGGCAGGGGTAACTGGCGGGCGAGCGGGGAAAGATGTCGGGTGGCGATCCGCCTGACATCATAATGGTCCCCAAAGTGAGGAGGGTGCCGATTATGGTTCGAGATGAAGTAAAGAAAATGATACAGTAAATGTTGGATGAAGGGTTCATAGATTTAGTAAAGGCATCTAGTTGGGTATCCCCTGTTGTCATTTGTGAAAAGGTTGAGGTACATTTTAGATTCTGTGTGGATCTGAGGTCTTTGAATCACACTATTGTGGTTGATACATTTCCTTTGCCTAACATCAATGAGTTGGTGTAGTTACTTAAAGGGGGGCAGTATTTTTCTAAGTTGGATTTAAAAAGTGCTTTACACCAAATTAAACTTCATGAAGAGTCCAAATCACTCACAGCATTTATTATCATGGAGGAAACCTTCCAATTTACTTGCATTCCTTTTGGACATCTGCGGTGAGTGTTTTCCAACATATTATAAGTGAGGTTTGTATAGAAATATAGAACATTGTATATTTTAAAGATGAAATTAAATTTTTTAGCATAACCATTGAGCAACACAATGTGGTACTCATACAACCCCTGCACAGAATTGCTGAAGTGGAACGTTTGTTACGGAAAACAAAATGTACTTTTAAGATTTGTGAAAATCATTTCATTTGGACCCAGCTCCCCAGGATAAGGAACAGCTGAAACCCTTCATGAAATTAATAGAATACTATTCTAAATTCGTAGGACAAGGTGCTGATAAGACAGAGGGCCTAATTCTGACTAAGTCAGTCCATAGGACAGCCATAGCCGTGGTGGCGGTTCTGCCACCACCAAACGGTGGCACCATGCACCGCATAATAACGTTACAGTACCGCTGCAGCCACTGGGATTTGTGATCCTGCTGTGGTTGCATAACGGTCAGAGGCTGAAATATGCTTGAGGTGCTGCTGGGGCACTGCCAAGCATATTATGACTTGCCTCCCCGCCATCCTTTCAATTGTGGTGAGCCTGCCATGGAAAGGGTGGTGGAAAGGCAAGTAAGAGGGCCCTTACAGGACCCATGTCTGCCTCTGAGATTGGGTTTGTATGTAGGGGATACATGATGTGCCCCTCTGGTATTGCACCCCCAAGTTCCTGCACAGGAAGGAGTGCACAACATGGTGCATTCCTTCTTGTGCAGGAATGAGCTGCAGCAGTCCCACAGCAGTGCCTTTCAAAGGCTCTCCGTTGAGCTATAGAAAGGTACCGCCGTGGGACCACTGAAGCACCGCCTGCCAGACCAGGATTAAACTCTTAATCTGGCGGGCAGTGTGTGGACTGTTTTGGGGGTCCACCTGTGGAGTGCTGGTGTGGCGCTCTGCCGGAGGGCTGCCATACTCATAATCAGGCCCAGAATATTTAAGATCTTTATTGAAAAAGGGGTGCAATTTCATCCGGGGTAGTGAACAATAAAAACTGCCAATGATTTCAACAGTTATAAAAATGTATCATGAAACACAAATTCAGGGTTGTTTTTTCCACCTTTCTTAGGCTGTTTGAAGAAAACTCAAAAAACATCCTTGGCAACTGTCTACATGACCAAAGGTAAATTACAATTTGAGGTAAAAAAATATGCAGTCGTTTTTGTCCCTCTCAGGCATGTAGATGACTTCTACACTGTAATTGTTCAATATGAATATTATTTATTACATGAGGAATGCCTGGCACTACTTCTACATTACTTTGAAAAGCATCAATTGGTCTACTATATGGTCATGTTGCAGAAGAATTGAATAACTACATGTTGAATAGTGGAATTGCTACCTGACATGCTTAGAGGGAGGGGCCAATACTAATGCTGTAGTCTAACTCTTTCACTATCTCAATTGGCAAAGCCAATCTTAATGTCTATCATTTTTGGGGAATTTTGAAAAAAAGAACAACGTTTTCAAGAAATGAGAGAATGACAATCTTTTGCAAGTAATCTGCACCGGAGAATAAATAAAACACTAAGGAAATGAATTAGTATCTCTTTTCCAAAGTTCAGCAGTTCAGAATGTTTGCTGGTACAGACTACTTGGAAAATACTTCCCATATATGACATTACTAACATACTACACACACTAGTGCAACTTTACTTTCCTATCTGAAATAACCTTCTAATTAGAATTAGCAACTTTTAAATGTAGTAAAATATGCATACCTGGAGCTGTATTCTTTTCTCAAATAACAGAATTTTGAAGTCTTACTGTCATTCTATGTTAATCTACAAACTATCATTCCAAATAGGTAACCATAAAAAAATCAGAAAGACAGTTTTAAAATATTTTTAAGTATAAAGACGGCTCCAGGAAAGATGTAAACCAACATCCAACTGCATTAAAAAAAACTGAACAAAATGAAGAAAGACAAACCTCACGCTCAAAAAACGGGGAAAGAGACTGTAGGGCTGAGTACTTGATCTCTTCATATTTACTTTGTGTATTAATAGGGAGGGCACTGTCTTAACTAAAAATTGCAAGGACTTTCCCAGAATTGGCTAGAGGCATATCCCCTGTCTGCTTTACACAGACGATGCAATTCTTATGTCCTGCACCCAGCTGGGTTTACAGTAGCTACTTACTTTATTAACTATGTCAGACCTTGATTTGAATGTTAATATAAGGAAAGCTTTGGTGATGAAGTACGGGAGGAAAGTTAAGAAATCTTGGGACTTCGTGGTCAGCGATGCTAATTTTCACCCCAACGTTTTCTCATGTGGGCATTTTATTTGATGCATAGGGCACATGTTCACTATCAATAACAGGACTATGCATTTTAACAAATCTGTTACTGTGCAGTTAAATGTTGCCATTAAAATAAGCACTAAACATGTGAGGGAATTGCTAACAATATACAACGAAAAATGTGTTTCTGCAACTTGATATTGGAATTTTTTTTATCTAACTTGATTACCATCCAGCCAATTCTATTATGGCACAAAGTATGGACCTGTAGATATACTGTTTTATACCACTAGGGACCAGATGTATGACCAATGTGAATTGTGCGTCGCAAATCACAATGTACAACAGTGTCTCAGACATTGTTGGCGATTCCCAATAGGGTCGCAAATTGCATGCCTCATGAATATTCATGAGGCACTTGCAATTTGCGACCCCATTAGGAGAGGCTGGCCCTCCCAGGTGTGGTCGCCTGCTGGGCTCAGCAGACCTCTACGTCTGGGACTGCGTTTAAATAAAGCTGTTTTTTTTAAATGCAGCATATTTTCCTTAAAGGAAAACAGGATGCATTTTAAAAAAATTGTTGAACTTTTTCGTTTAATTTTTTAAGGGCAGGTAGTGGTCCCTGAGACCACTGCCTGCCCCTAAAATATCTTCCAATGTATTCACAAAGGGACCCCTTCCCTTTTGAAAGTGATTTTCCACCCTTCTGAGAAGGGTAGTAAACTGTGACTATGTGATGACCACAACTGCGGTCGCAAAACAGTCATACAAAGGGCTCAGACACACTATTTGGAAGGGACGCCCTCAGAACGCCCCTTCCTAATAGCGAGTGCCTAATCCTATTTAGCGAGTCGCAAATGAATTACAACAAGCTAAATAGGGTTAGTACAAGGCGCTTTCGTATTTCGCATGCGCAATCCCGTTTGCGCATGCAAAATAGAGTCGTACATCTGGCCCTTCTTTCCAAGGACTGCCTCAAGCTAACACAGGCTTATTTAATCTCTGTGTTTAAATTTGTTAAACAAACTCTAGGTTCTCCATAATGTCAGCAGAAGTGACCTAAAAAACACAATGCTCGTCCTTACTTGAAGATAGAAGGTTCTCCCAGGAAATGATGAAAAACTTGTGTTACTAAAAAACAGATGATCCTTGTAATGAATGGTGGGCAATTTACCTTAATCTCATGCATAACTACCAGCATGGATTTGTTTTAACGCATTTTAGATTAGACAATTTTCCTCACCTAGTCCCTTTCCCCCAACACTAATGATTGGTCAGATGTTCTGACAAAATGTCCTTGCGATGATTCATCTAGCCAAAGCAGCTTGCACATTACATTCTTATGTACTTTTTATGTTTTCCCTCAGAGACTTTTATATTGCCAATCCTCTGCGCGCTTAAATTTAAACAATGCGGCCCAGCACTACTTGTTCTACAACAATTGCCTTCTTTAGCAAATTGTTGTAGGATCTCTAGCTTTTTATGGTATGTGATTCGACTAAGGAAGAAAATGGCTATACAGCAAAGATCTTTTATAGGCAGTTTTCTTTTTAATGCTCATTTTTCTTAACTGATTTTATGTATATGACTGTGCATTCTATCTATGTATTGTATATTTTTATGTTTTTTTTAATGGAAATCGGACAAAGATGATTTGTAATTTGATTGACTTTGGGTAGTACATTTAACTTCAAACTAGCATACTCCCAGCTCCCTACAATTAGCAATACATTTTGAAAGACACAAACCTAAAAAAAGCCTTCTTGAAATGTTCTTTTCAACAAAAAAACAACAACAATGTGACAGGGTGAGAATAGAATTATATTGTACTGCGTTTGGTATTAGATCTGGTAGGTCTGACAACTTGAATAGGGAAAAAGATTAAAATAAGCACAAAGCATACACCACACATTATTAGCCTATAGAAAATAACTCAGTTCGACTCTCCCTACAGTAAATGTATGAGGAAAAAATGTAAATGTTCCTACTTATCCGATGCACTGACATCCATCCAACCCTAAGTGCAATGGTCTATTGACTGAAGACCCTGTCCAAAGGACGCTAACTGTGTCAGTTACTTGTATAATAGAACAGTCTGAACGTACTTGTTGGACCCGGTCCTTTGGGCAGGTTCACCCCGAGACTCTTTGCTTTTTCCTAGCCTGTTTCTGGAACCTGGGTTGGTGATTTTAGGCCTCTGCGCACTTTTTCACTGTGGCACAGTGTAAAGTGCGTGTGCTCTCTGTGTATGTGTGGTGAGTGACCTGCCCTCCCATAGGAATGAATGGGGAATATGTATGCCCATGGTAGTTCCTGATGTGTGGGGAGTGCAGGGTCGAGTTTGATATGTGTGAACTCGTGAGAATGAATGCTGCGTAATGGTACATGCGGCATGGTCGTGTCTAGTCTAGAAGCGCCACTTTTAGAAGTTGGCATATTTGTGTAGTGAGTCTGCTGGCACGTGATTGGCTGGTGAGCCTGGCCCAGGAGTGCCTGGGCCTGCTGGTGGATTGACTGTCTGGTTTGAGTAGGACAGGGTCTGCAGGGCCCGGAGGAGGGGGTCGGATTCAGCCGTGGATGAAAGGCCACATCTGTCAGGGAAGCGGGAGGAGATAGCGTCTGGTGGTGCCGGGCTGTGCCTGCCTGACCACCATGCTGGCTTCCCCCTCCTGATGGCCCAATGTCACCTCTGACCTGAGGCTGACAGGAAAGAGAAATAAAAAAAAACCAGGGCTCAGGGCCCGCTTACACAAAGACTTCAAAGGACTTCAAAGACTTTTCTGTGTATAAGAAGGGGCTGTGTCCCCTTCCAAAAGGTTCTTGTTCTCGTTGCTGACTTGAATCTACCAGGGGCGGGCGCTGCCCAGCCCCTGGATGCCTGGAGGACTACTGATGGACTCTCCTGTATTCCTGGACTCCTGGGGGACCCCTCTGCCCTGCCTGGGCTGATGGGGGGACTTGGCTTTGCCCCCTGGGAAGCTCTGGGACCGTTGCAGCATGGAGAAGCTGCATTTTCCTGTGAAGAGCCCTGGAGTGGTATTTCTAGCGCCTGGAGGCGCTGTGCTTCCCCCTGAGCGCCTGGGAGCGCTCTGCCTGCTGTTCTAGCGCTAGGAGCGCTGTGGATTGTGCTCTAGCGCTAAAGAGCGCTTTATTTTTGTTCTAGCGCTGTATTTGTATTCTTAGCGCTGATAGCGCTTTATTTGTACTTTTGGGCTTGAGGGCGCGTGGTGTTGCCCTTTAGCGCATGGAACGCTTTAAATCTCCTTCGGCGCCTGGGAGCGCTCTAGCTGTGTTCTAAGCGCTTTGGAGCGCTTTGTTTCCCCCCAGCGCTTGAGAGCGCTGTTTAATAGTTGACTGTAAGAGAAATCAGCCCCGCCTGCCTGCCTAAGGAGAAGGGCCGCTGCGCTGCCCGCAGCGACCCGGAAGCGGTTGGCCGGCCGGCCAATCCCAGCGCGGCCGGCCGGAAGTGCCCGCCCCCGCAGCCCGGGGAAGAAGACAGGAGAAGGCACGAGACATGGCGGCCGGTGCCGCCGGTGCGGGGCTCCCATTGCTGTGGGAGAGCCCCGCAGGCACCAACCAGCCATGCGGAGAGAGCGGAGGAGGCGCGGGGCACATTGTCGGTGCCCGCCCCCGCCGCCGGTGAAGCAGAGGAGAGAGGACGCCGGCGGAGGAAGGAGGAGGCAGCCTGGAGCTGCTGCCCCCCCAGCAGAGAATCCCCGTGACGCCTGCTGCCCCTGCGGAGTAGCCCCGCCGAAGACAGCCCGGTGAGTGAGAGGGCTGGGGGCTCTGTGATGCTGCTGGTGGTGCCGGTGGGGGGCACAAGGTCCAGAGCGGTCCCGAATGGCAGTGGACCTCTCCCACATAGAGATGGTGGTGCGGGAAGGGCGGCCCCGGTTGGCAGCGGGTCGCCCCAACGTGACGCAGAGCCTGTGTGGCTCCAACATGAGGGGGCATTGCCTGCAGAGCCTGTGTGGCTCCCGCATGTGGGGCATGTGATGCCCAGAGCCCGTGTGGCTCCAACGTTGGGCACTTGTACTGCCAGAGCCTGTGTGGCTCCAACGACCCCTTAACTGTGTTAAGAGCCTGCTAGGTTCAGGGGGGGTATTTTGTTGAGGAGCCAGAGGGCTCCAGAGAGAGGACTTGATGCCGAGCCTGTGTGGCTCCCCCCGCTGTGGCGCAATTCGCCAGAGGGGCTACTGAAGGCCCTGCCACAGTTTGTTAGGATTCTCCAGCTGCCCAGCAATTAGTGGGCAGCTGCACCGTTTAGGCGCAAGATGGAGAGTGAGTCCCTGAGAGGGATAGAGATGGCACAGAGGTGCCCGGCCAGTCACAGCTGCGCAGCACTTAGTGCCAGCTGCAGCGTTTAGGCCCTTGTGAGTGTTCCCAGGTGCCCAGCAAGTAGTGGGCACCTGCATTGTTTAGGCCCCTGACATTGAGACTCAGGGCGTTCTAGCCCCAACAAGGTCAGTTGGCCTAGGGACTGCCACGGGTGGTGACTTATGTGAGGTTTTGCGCAATTGTATGGTTATTGCACCTCTGAATGTATTTCCTTGCATCATGTGTTATTCCTGCACCTCTGAATGTTTTTAGACATCATGTGACTTTTGCGCTACTGTAGTATTCTGGTACCTCTGAATGTATTTGTATTGCATCATGTGCTTTATTCTTAACACCGCTGAATGTGTAGGTTTATACATTAGGTGTTTCTCTTTACTACTCCTCTGAATGTATATTTATGCATCATGGGTAATGTGTTCTTTCTTAGACCCCTAAATGCTGTGTGATACTTAGGTGTTTTTCCTTTACTACTCCTCTGAATGTGTTCCATACATCATGGGTAATGTGTTCTTGCTTAGACCCCTAAATGCTGTGTGATACTTAGGTGATTGTTCCTTTTAGTACAGGTGGTTCTAGTGAGGTCCTGGTCCCCTGCGTGACAGTCTCCTAAGGGTTTAGGGTTGCGTAGGAGGTACTTATCTGTTCCCAGTAGTTACTGGATGTGATCTATAACTGTTACTTTGTGTTACAGTGATTTTATATACTTTTATTCTAATTTCTGACAAGTATTTCTATATCTGCAAAGTGTTGATTCTGACAGTGGCCCATGTGGCCCTGTCTTGTAAATAATCCCTTGTGAATATTGCCGTGCCAGTTGGCAGCATGTACATGTGTGATTTCTATCTGATGTGATTTTTACAATACAAAAGTTATTTTAATATAACCTTGTGTGGAGTTCCTTTTGTGGTGTGCCTAGTATGTTGTTGCTGTTGTGCGCTGGCGCAAATGCTTTACACATCGCCTCCGAGTTCAGCCTTGATGCTCGTGCCAAGCTACCTAGAGGGTGAGCAGGGGTTATCTTGGTGTGTGACTTCCTTGCCCTGACTAGAATGGTGGTTTCTGCCTGGCTTTGGCGTCAGCCGTAGCCTACCAGAAATAGCCGGTTCTAACAGTACTGATAACTATTATCTTCCCCTATGTAATTTCATTCTCATAAGGGGACAATTCACTGCACCTCGCCCATATTTTTCTTCAATTATAAATAAAAAACCAATCTTCCTTCACAGTTACACAGAACACCATCTAAAAAATGTCTGACACTTCTAATCAGTACCAGACATCCACACCATCAGTGTTAGACCAAGTTCTACTTAGAAAAAATGTGCGAGAAACGAATGACACCTCACGGAAACACCACCAACGGGGTAACTGGTATATAGTCTCCAGACAAGCCCCTGTCTCATCATCGGTTGTCATCCGATTCGCAAAGAAAAAAGAAAAAGAGTGTCCAAAACAATAAACCAAACGGTGCAACAAACAGTGGAAGCAGAAAAAATCTGCTAGTGACAAAAATTACATAAACAAGTGCATAAAACACAACATCCGTTGTTTTGTTTTGGTTGTTGGTTAATGTCTGAGTGGAGGGCGACCCAGTCCAATTTTCCCTCTGAGCTCCTATCTAGGTTAGACTATTGACTGAAGAAACAAATGTAAACACAAGGAATACATGAAAAAATGGCTGTGGTGAAAAAAATAGAGAAATGTCTATTTCATACTGAGAAAGCATTGGAAAAATGTGGGAATGTATAACAACTTTTTATAAAGGTGTTTTATAAATGGATAGAAAATGCTTGCATTATTTGCATATTTTTACATTACTTTTTACACATTTAATATGACAGTGTTTCGGATTTTAATAAAGGTTGTATTTGAAAAAATTAATTATAAGTCTATTTAATTTTACAGTAAAATATTTCCTTAAAAAAATTGTGTGACTCATATTATTTTATTTAATGTTAAATCATGTCAAATGTAAAGATATTAGTTTTGTTTTTAAACATACACATTATTTAATATATAACTATATAATTCAGTAGCAATAATAAAAAAGAAATACTACCAGAGTAATAACAAAGTATTTTTAATTGTTAAAAAAAAATCTAAATCAAATATTAAATAACTATTTTATACCCAATCTCAAATGAGGGGAAGCATTTTGCTTTGCCAACTATAATTTGTATACATTTGCAAACTTATGACTTCGTGCCTGGTGGATGTCTTGTGTTAAAGGTTATTCTCAACATAGTAGCCCTGAGTTGGTTATAGGGACGTTTGAATGAAGAAGGCTATAGTCCTTACTGGTTTTCTCCGAAAAGTTATGTCTAATTCCAAAAATAACAGGAAATATTATGACAAAGGCAGTTGGCTTTGCTTATTTATTGTGAAAAGTGTGTTTGTCTCAATAATTCTTTTAAAGTCTTGCTGTTACACTGCGTCAAACACTATAGAGGAGTATTTATTTTACATGGAATCTTGCAGATTACCATGGAAAGCAAATGTTTTGGTGTTGATTACCCACTCTTACGAACCATCGGGATAGAAGATTTGAACTGCAATAATCCTTGTTAGGGCCTCTTAGAAGAGTTGTGTTTTGTTTCGATTCTCTAATTTTGTATATATTTGGCCCTGATATATATTGGGCCGGATTCACAAAGGTATTTATGGCTGTAAATCCAAGTTTATTCCTCCACTTATGTCTCCATTTAGACCTGACATTTGCCCATAAAAGAGTAAGTACCAGGCAGAAATGGTTTTACTACTGTGTAATTGTACCCAACATATGCATAGAGTTGTGCAATAGATGACCCCATGCAAAGGGTGGAGAGTTGGTAGGTCAAGGCATAGTGTACTTTGTGAGCTTATGATTTGTGAGACTGTAGATTTTCAGATCTCTATAGAACACATATCCATTGGCTTAGTAAATGGATTCGTTGCTTATGACATTATGGCAATGGAAAATGCAATACTTTTAGTGTATTATGGCACGAATTTAGCCTGTCACTTAGGAATCTTTTTTTTAAACTTGTTACAGGTAATGAATATTTTAGGCCACCGACTAAATGCGTTTTGAGGCCACAGACTAAGGGATTTATAATTTAAAATATTCATATCAGCGCTTACAAGATAGGAAGCTAGGCATGAAGTTGGAAATTTGGAATGATAAGCAAAGTTAGAGATCTAATTGTCCTATTAAAATGTTTTCACAAATCCATGCTTGGTACTAACATGCATCCAATTTAATACTACGTAACTACAGGCTATAATGGATTATATCTATGGTAAAGAACGCTTGACCCCAAGAAAATAATAATTGTTACAGATGGGCAACTATAAAGGGAGGCTTGGAAGATATGTTATTTTCCTTTCCTTTCCGTACCTTTTTGATTTAGTTTTGGGATTTTTAATAATGTTGGGGTCTATTATAATGTCGGGTGGATTGCCACCGCCTATATGGCGGTGGCGATCCGCCCGACATTATTCACCGCCCGCCACCCATTTCCCCCTGCCAGATTAGGATAGCGGGGGGACCCTGGCATACGGAATGACCATCTGCTGGTTTTCCGTCGGTCACACAGGTGACCAGGCGGAAAAGGGGCCTGATATGGTGGCGGTGTCTGCAAGACACCGCCATCCATATTATAATGCAGGCGGGTAGTAGCCTTTCCGTGGCGGCGTTGCTGCCATGGAAAGGCATGCGGTGATCGCTGTTACGGGCCCCCAGTATGTTGGAGGTTGGGGCTGCCACCTTGTGAATGCAAATGCAGGGGGTACCTATGGTACCCCTCTGCATTTGCATTCACAAGGTGGCAGGCACCGCATGGTGCCTGTCACCTTGTGCATGCAAATGCACAACATGCCAGTTTAACATTGTGGTGGGTGCTGAATAAAGCATTGCCCGCCACAATGTTAAATATACAGGATGCGACCGCCATGGTGGCGGTCGCATCCTGGTAGGCACAGCGAGAACGCTGCACCGCTTGCGGTCGGTCCCGTTGATCGTTACGAATGTCTGCCCGCCATCGTAATAGACCCATAAGTCACACCATCATTGGAAACTCTTAGCTGCAGCAATTGGTCGAATAGATTTTGCTGTTTTCGGTAGAGACCCTCTAACACCATCAGAGGTGAAAAGTTTGGACCGCGACAGATAGATGACAAGATACTGGTACTGCACATTTATTGTAAAATACAATAGAAAAACTCAATCGCAAACGCTAAGGACTGTGAGATAGTGATTTTTAATTTTTTTATTGAGTTTAATCCTACTTTAATGTCATTGAGATTGAATTTTTTAACATAGGGATTGCTTCTCACCAGTAAGGAGTTAACATTTTGGATGAGGGATTAGTAGCATGTCAATGAGTGCCAATTATTCATGTGAACTGTGATTTAGTGTAAATTACGCTAAGAGCACCGCCGCAGGTTGCCACCACACACTAATTCAGCACTCTGGACAGCTCCACAGCTATCCATAGAGCTGCACCGTTTGTTAGGCTGATAGTGGCCCATTCTATCCTTTGAGAAGAGGGGTGTGAACAATATTTTTTAGAAGTGTTAGAGATTAGCACAATTAACGTGAACAGAACTGCCATCACAACCATCACAACAGGGTTGACAACTTTACGTTTTAGGAGAAAGGCATTTGGATTTCGTTATTTTTGTTCTTTTGTACTTTGTGACAATGTTCACATTGTATAATGTAATATTCCTTTCTGCAAAGTGAAAACTCTGGTTTGACACTCCAGGCCCGAGTCTCTAAGATTCTGCAGAGGTTTACTTGTGTTGTTCTCCTGATTTACTCCTGCGGGGCTAGAAGAATAACTCACAGTCACTGCGAAATACTTCCTAGTCCGGCCCCACTTCTTTATTGTCATTGTGACGTTTGCGCCTAACGTCATCTTCCTAAATTTTACATGAGCTGCATTTAAAGGCAATATGAGGTGAGGATATTACAAATGATGTCTTGGATCTTAACTATGTTATATTCCGAAGCAGGGCAATAATTGCCAGGACAATTTCACCATCATGACTATGTTGAAGCACAAGACATAATATAATAAAAGATGTCTTACAATGATGCCATGTGTGTCTACGGTACCTAGTGTCTTTAAGAATTCACTGACTTCAATGTAGTTGGTGGTCTGAATGTCAGGTCCATATTAAAAGTGAAAAACGATGGACATTTTTCTGTTTTAACCACCCACCCCCATTATTCCTTTTTTTGTGGTTTTATTGAATTTTCCAACAGGTAAAATAAACAAGTAATTGTATCAAGACTGGGTTGAACAGATATCTACGAGCATTACAGTAACAATACACCAACAGCATACCGCTGACCCAGCAGTAATACACCATAATCAAAGACAAAACAAGGCCAGGTCTGCCTTTCCTTCCCCAACGCTTTCCTAAGCAAAGAACATAGTAGATGACTAGTCAAACTCACTTTGTTAGTCTGCTCGGGGTCATTTGCTTCTTCAACCAGTTAATACTCTAAGACAGTTCGTGGACTCTAAATTGTTCAATATGCACCTCAAAAGTATTGCCTTAATATTTTTCATTGTAATTAGTTATAGAAGCCAGGGTCTAACTGCCCAGAGCTCCCACCTTGGGTGCTTCTTTTAGAAGCATATAGTCAGTTCTAAATCCAGTAGGAGAGTTACTATATAGCTCACAAAGATGGCCCCAGCGTCCTACATTAAGCCACCGATCTCCCCTACAAATGGTCTCATTCCCCGAAGATCAGAAATGGTCTGTATCATCTCGGCCCATACAATCAAGTCACTCGGCAGCTTAACCACAGGTCAAACCCTCGTCATTTGTGACTCTCCTGCAGATGCCCATTCTAGTATATCACGCACCAGGGCCTCCATGGGAGCAGAGGCATAGCTAGACCTTCTGGCGCCCGGGGCTATCCCTCAGAGTGCCGCCCATGGCAGGTAGCGGTGGGGGTGCTGGGGTAAAAGGACGGCGAGCAGAGGTCCGAGAGACACGTAGTATCGCCGCTAATAGTTACCTCGATCATGCAAGTTACATGCACATACAGGATACAATCCAAGGCTACACAGTAGGTAGGAAGGCACATCTTTTATACCTTTTACTAACTCCCTCTGTATTTTTCACTTTTGAAAGAAAGCAGGGGATGCAGTTGGCCCCATTATGCCCAGGCCCCTCACTCTTATTTCTTCCTTTCAAGCAGCTTCAAGCTCTCTTCCTCTTTTCTATCCAGGTACCTCTTGTTGGATGGACTTAACTCGCTTAAGACGCCAAGAGAAATATTTGTAGAGTGTGCACTTGGTGCAAGGGTCTGCATATATCATCGTCAATGTAATACGTCATGAGAGAGGATATACAGAGAACACAGACACTTGCCTGAGGTAGGTACCCAATTTCATTTACTGTTGCATTGTACCAGAGATGAAATTGAGCAATGAAGGTACCCAAGGTATTCCTGTTGGTCAGGTATGATGAGTTCATACGAGTAAATAATTGTGCAGACACACCCTTGGGCTTCAGAAGTGTCGTGTCAGGTGGAGGGCCACAGAAATCCAATCTTGAGTTGAGAAGTGTACACTGAGAGAGTTTGTAATGCCTGTTTCCTGCTGGAGATTTTTCTACTTCTAGTTCCACTAAGTGCATGATCCCGAGTAGCTTAGATTAGAATGCTGTATTATATCCATTCAATGCCTGCAATGCACAATATGAAATCAGAGAGCCTGGTATTAGTCCCGGCTTCCCTCTTCAACACATTGTGTACTCCAGTAACCAGCTAAGAAGACTACAATCATAAGAAATCAAACAGACCTGCAGTGCCGCAGTGCTGTTTATGGCTGCCAGCATACTAAAACCCATAAGCTACACATTTGTCTCTCACACCTGCTCATCCACCACACTACTATGTTCCATAACTC
Source organism: Lissotriton helveticus (assembly GCF_964261635.1). Taxonomy (NCBI): domain Eukaryota; kingdom Metazoa; phylum Chordata; class Amphibia; order Caudata; family Salamandridae; genus Lissotriton; species Lissotriton helveticus. Next base: position 1,349,938,303 of record NC_136059.1, on the reverse strand, counting down.
GGTAACCACACCTCAGTGGTCATTACACACAACATGTAAAAACATATACCACATAGAATCACAAAATAAAGACAACCCCTTTCCAACCATACAGCCTCCATGGATCAACTTGCTGACCGTGTAGTGTTTCAGTGCCCCACATAAGGGTAGTAAGCACTATATAAATGCAGCAATACAAATATTTTATTACATCATGTCTCCTTTTTCCACATTATCACATGCCGAGACCTTGAAATACCTGAGTTCAGGGTGCGTATAGTACAGAAACCCTGTACAAAAATCTCTCCTGCCAGTCTATACATTTGCACCATGTGATAATAATTTATGCCACATGTATGGTGCACGACTTGCCACTTCGTTGGTTAATATAGCATTGTTATCATGGATGGTGAGAGTCCATCTTTTCATGTTCCAAAGCTATTACTTCTAAAAATGCATCTCAATGTAGTGATGTAATCTGATGTTCACATGAAATGCTTCTGCATGTAGGAGAAATAAACATAATAATTTTTTTAAAGACTCAATCATATTTTTGTATGTATTTCGTCTCACTATTTGCATTATTTTCAAGTCTTTGCTCATGGTAAGAAGGTGCCACAGACCTACTCTTGGCCTATGCTCAGTTCTCCGTTCTTTATTGGCCCTATTTACAACAGAAATATATGGCCACTGCAGTGGTGGGGTGCTTTTTTTTAATAGGATACATTTAAAGTGAAAAGTTAAGCCTTATATTTATTGTATAATGAAATTAACACCTCATTGTAAATTTCTCCTATTATGTCATTAAATTAAAGCACAGTATTACAGGTATTTTTTCTTTTTTCTAAATAAAGCACCTCTTGGAAGTTCTCCCTGTGCACAAACCGGAGCCAGGAACTTAATTTTACATATCTCCCATTATTTCATTAAAATGTGGTGAATAGACGTACAATTATGTTCTGGTTTCTTTTTGTGGCTAGGAATAATGTGTAAGGTATATTATTTCTTTCAAAATAAAAGATGTGTATAAAATGCTGTTTTAATTCAATACTGCATCAATGTATGGTTACCATTGCATTATACACCCTCAACTACATTATAGCACAAATCACTTTGTAAACCACACAATGCATAGCCATGATCCAATGTATACTTCACACAAGCACTTATGGCTAACAAAAAAGAAACTTCCCAATTACTCGACATAATGATGTCTTTTTACCTCTAGTAACAGCCACGTTTGGAAGAATGTCGAGCATTGAGGGCTTTATCTATAACAGACTGTAGCAGATGCAATTGCAGGTATTGAAAGGTTTGTCTCCAAACACATCTATAAGTTGACAGAGGGTAATTAGTGATTTTAAAGTGTCGTCATTGATTAAATTCCATGTACATAATCTATCCATAAGAACTGGAACATCATACAATCACACCTCTCGTGTTTTTTGAGGCATTGAAGATTCTTGAGCATTGAAAACTGCTCGGGTTTTAGATGCCTCAAAAAAAGCATTTTACGGAGATTTCTTTTTAAAATATTTACGTTCCTCTTACTTGGCTACAGACCTGATGCCAGTCTGCGTGGCAAGTGCTGCATCTCCTGCCCTGTGGTATGCATTGCAGAGCCAATTGTGCTTTCAAGGCTGCCCCTCCGGCCTCAAAGGTCAGGCAGGATCAGAGCATGGGAGTAGGAAGTGTGGGGGGCGTGGGGATATGTCCCCCCCAGATTTTGGAGTGGGGGGACACGGGGGACACGTGTGGGGGGGACGAGGGGACAAAATAATTTCCCCTCTCCCTTCTGTTATTCACAGGGCCATTAGGTGGACCATTAGTGCGTAAGCACCACCTAATGGCCCTGCACTTGACCTGCCTGGAGTCACAGAGTCCACCCGTCCTCTGCCCTTTGTTATGCTGCAGGAAGGCTCTGCGTTCTGGGAAGGGCAGAGAAGGAAAAACAACTCTGTCTCTTTTCCTTCATGCTCAGAGAAGGCAAGGACAGTGTCAACTTCTCCTGATCTGCCTCTGGCAGCTGCCCTCCTCCCCTCTCTCTCTCTCTTTATTCCTCCATCTCTTTCTGTCTCTGTCTCGCTGTTGGACCCGGCCTCGTGGCATGGTTCGCGCCTGTCCCACCACACCCTAAGAGCAGCCTGCACCCTGAAGCCTGGTCGTCTCTCCCCCGATAAGCCCGAGCCCCCCGTAACCCACGACCAGGTCCGCCTGTCCCCGTCCCGCTCCCGGCTACGAGCACCTAACCTTGCATGCCCCACAAGGCCCGGCAGCCATTGTCCCTTCCCGAGATCCCTGTCTCCCTGGGCCTAGCGTGACCCCGGCCCCAGCGAAACCCAGACTCCAAAGGCGCGCCAGTCCCGGCTGGGGGTAAAGGGCTCCCCGAGTGTGATAAGCCAGGCAGTTTCGATGGCACCTCCCGCCTCCCCTGAGAGACTGGTATCTGTCACACCTTTGGCCCACCCCTGTGGGCCATTTTCGATCGCACCTTTGGCCTCCCTGAGTGCTGGCTCCAGACCTGCTGGGCGTCTGGGAATTCCCGGAACCATTTCTCAAAGGATCAAAGAGCCAACCGCCGGACCTCGCCGACGACCAGCCCCCAGGGCTTGAGACCTCCGCCTGCGAGGGTCCGGACTTCAAAGAGCCCCTGGATTATATCTGGGCCCGCCCGACAACTAGCGGGCAGTTGTATCTTGGACCTGAAGCCTGCTGATCTGATCGCCGCTGACCCTAAGGAGAACTCATCTGGAACATCGGAGCCCTGCTGACGCTGTCGCGGCTCAAGCTGAACTGTAACCATCGGAGCCCTGCTGACGCTGTCGCGGCTCAAGCTGAACTGTAACCATCGGAGCCCTGCTGACGCTGTCGCGACTCAAGCTGATCTTGTAACCATCGGAGCCCTGCTGACGCTGTCGCGGCTCAAGCTGATCTTGTAACCATCGGAGCCCTGCTGACGCTGTCGCGGCTCAAGCTGAACTATAACCATCGGAGCCCTGCTGACGCTGTCGCGGCTCAAGCTGAACTATAACCATCGGAGCCCTGCTGACGCTGTCGCGGCTCCTCCCGAACTTCTCCAGATCAAGCCCTGCTGACCTCGTCGCGGCTCGAGGAGTACTCTGGTCCGGCTGGACCCTCGAGACCACCATCACGACCGAGCCGACTCGACGTAAGGGAAGCAGTCAGTACGACCACCATCTTCCGTATCCCCCAGCTCGAGGATTGAGAGCTGTGCGCTGGATACGCCTCGTACCGGCCCTGAGACTAAAAGACTGTCCCGCTTCCCCCTTTCCGAACCCTCCAAGACCTTGTGGTCCTTCGATCACTGTGTAAATAAGAGTGCTTCCTTCTTTTATCCCTTATATAAAGAACTTAATACTAGAATCCAACGGCGTGGTGTCTGTTCGTAGGTGTGGTGTTGGCTCCGTGTGTACGATCCTAGGCTCGAAGTCCTCCCCGGTGGGAGACTCGGCAAGATCTGTAGGAGAGGTGGGTCTTGGGGTGACCGGGTGAGCATAACCTGGCCCTCGGAGACTGCCCCTTCTAACATTGGTGGCAGCGGTGGGATAAGAACCTACGTCTAGGGATCGCACAGTACTGACACACTACCTGAACAAAGAAAAACAACCATGAGCATCACGGAAGACGAGACTACCTTCCGGGTGGAGCTCCTGAAGGACTATACGCACCGGCAAATGAAGCAATTCTGCAAAGATCTCCACATCCCGACAACGGGATTGAACACCAAAGAAGACTTTCATCAAGCCCTGACCGCCTGGGTGGAGGCCGGAGCACAACCTCCCCTGCTGACAGAAGACGGTGGAGAGGGAGCACCCCTGACCGAAACCCACGCCCCAGAGCAAGAAAGAGCAGAGTCCCCGACGCGGACTCACAGCATGGAGAGAGGTCTGTCTCGAGAGGAGATGACCGACCGAGAACGCAACCGAAACCACGAGCTGGAACTAGCCCGTCTGAAAATGGAAGGAGAACTCAAACTGGCCGAGAAAAAACTAGCCATCGAGAAGCTGCGGCTGCAGGGAGAACTGGAGGAGAAGAAGCTCCAGAGAGAACTGGAGGAGAAGAAACTCCAGAGAGAACACGAAGGGAAAAGACTCCAGCTGGAGCACGAGCGCAGCATGAAGGAGATCGAACTAAAGGCCCGGACCGAAGACAACAGAACATCGGCAACCCGAGAGTCCGTTCCCCCGGTGGAACCCAAGGTCCATATTCCCAAGGATGTGGTCAAAGAATATTATAAGAACGATGATATCCAGCAATGGTTCAAGGCCTACGAGGTCGCCATGACCTCTCACCGAGTTCCGCAGAAAGATTGGGGAGCCGGGCTGTGGGGTCGATTCTTGAGTGAAGGGAGAGACACCCTACTCGACCTACCATCTGCCGAACAGACCTCCTACAGCCACATGAAAGAAGCCCTCCTCACAAGGTACGGTCTCACCCCTGAAATGTACCTCCAACGCTTCAGAGAATGCAAGAAAATCCCCGGCACCACATGGGTAGAATATGTCAACTTCTACAGTCGGGCCCTGGAAGGGTGGATCAAGGGCAGCAAGGTGTCCACCTTCGAGGGGCTCATTGACCTTATTGCCTACGAACATTTGTCTCTGAACTGCTTTGTGGAACTCCGACAGCACCTCCTGGACAGCAAGTTGGCTGACCCCCGAAAACTGGCCGTCGAGGCCGATCGCTGGGTGAGCACCAGAGTACCCCGGGGAGACTCTGGCCGAAACGAACAAGGACCATCCCGCCCGAGGGGAGGGGGGGTCAGAATAGACAGAGGGGATCCCAGATAGGGTCCCCATGCAGTCCCCCCAGAAACCAGCCTGGCACCTCACCTCCCACAGCGCGCGCAGGGTTCCCCCCAGCCAAGCCAGGGCCCCGAGTCAGCCAAGCCCGCTTCCATTGCCAGCAACCAGGGCACTATGCCAATGACCCCCGCTGCCCTTTATTTAAGAAGCCGGCCGCTGCAGGGCCCCCAGTGCGCCACATCACCTCAGTAGCCCTAGAAGAAGAGGGAGAAGAGGAGTTCGAGGGAGCTGACCCCGCAGCTATGATGTTAGTCTCCCTGGGTGATAGGGAGATGGTCCCAGGAGCCCCCCTACCCGACAACACTGAGAAATACCGACAGCAGGTGACTGTCAATGGCCACCACATAGGGGTGCTCCGGGACACCGGGGCCAGTATCACCGCAGTCAAACGCCACCTAGTCACCGAAGCCCAGATTGTTCCTCACATCTCCTGCAGGGTGATCGCAGCTGATAACTCCGTCCGCACCTGCCGGATAGCCCAAGTCCCGTTCGAATGGGGGGGCGTCTCCGGAGAGTTACGAGTGGCGGTCCGCTCAGACATGCCCGTAGACTGCCTGCTCGGCAACGACCTAGAGAGCTCCCCATGGCAGCGGGTTGAGAAGAGGACCCACCTGGAGATGGTGGGCCTGCCCGAATGGGCCTGTGTGAACACCCAGTCGATGACCGCCCGAGGGGCAACTCCCGAGGCAGCACCGGCTATCCCCGAGGACCCCGAGGTCCCTGAATCCTCTGAGACCCCTGAGCTGTTATCTGGGGAGAGCTCCCCCCCCGACGCAGGTCCCCTCGGTCCTGGCGTCGAACCGACCCCGAGCTTGGACGACCTTCCTGAGCTGGCCCAGTGGTGCCAGGAAGGAGGACCGTCCCAAGAAGACTTCTGCCTAGAACAGACCTCCTGTCCGTCCTTGGTCGGGCCGCGGCAGCAGGCCGCCGCCCAGGCCGCCGGTGACCAGTCCGGCTCCCACTTTGTCTATTGGGAAAACGGCCTCTTGTACAGCGAACAAAAATCGGCCGAGCTAGGGTCGGCCCGAGTGCTGGTAGTACCCCTACGCTTCCGTGGCTTCCTCCTGAACCTGGCCCATGATGTGCCCCTGGCGGGACACTTGGGGCAAGACAAAACGTATCACCGCCTAGTCACACACTTCTACTGGCCGGGCATGTGCTCTGATGTGGAGGCCCACTGCAAGTCCTGCCCCACGTGTCAGTCTAGTGGAAAGAGCGGCGGGAGGCGCAAGGCCCCCCTCCAACCCTGGGTCAGTACCCCCTTTGAAAGGGTGGGAATCGACATCGTGGGCCCCCTCGACCCCCGGAACTCCTTGGGCCACCGCTTTATCCTTGTCCTGGTGGACCATGCCACCCGCTACCCCGAAGCCATTCCCCTCTGAACGGTGACGGCCCCCGTAGTGGGGCGGGCCCTCATGGGGATCTTCTCTCGGGTGGGATTCCCCCGAGAAGTCGTCAGCGACCGAGGGACCAACTTCATCTCGAAATACATGAAGTCCCTCTGGCAACAATGTGGGGTGACGTACAAATTCACCACCCCATATCACCCCCAGGGTAACGGTCTGGTGGAACGATTCAACCGGACCCTCAAGGGAATGATCATGGGTCTCGAAGAGCCCCTGAGACGTAAGTGGGACGTCCTCCTTCCCTGTCTCCTCTTCGCATACCGCGAAGTCCCCCAGAAGTCCCTGGGGTTCAGCCCCTTCGAGCTCCTCTACGGGCACCCCGTCAGGGGACCCCTTAGCCTGGTCAAGGAAGGTTGGGAGATGGCGGCCCCAGAGCCCCCTCCGGATGTGTTTCGATACATCCTGGCCCTCCGGAACCAGACTAGTAAGTTCCGAGAACTGGCCAAGGCCAACCTCGAGGCCAGTCAGGAAGAGATGAAACGGTGGTACGACCAGAATGCCACTCTGGTCGAGTTTCAACCCGGACAGCAGGTCTGGGTGATGGCCCCCGTGGAGCCCTGTGCCCTGCAAGACAAGTGGACAGGGCCCTTCAAGGTGGTAGAGCGCAAGAGTCAGGTGACCTACCTCATCGATGTAGAGTCCCCCAGGAACCCCTTGCGGGTCCTTCGCGTGAACCGCCTCAAGCCCCACTTCGCCCGGTCCGAGTTGAGCTTGCTCCTCGCCACGGACGACGGGGAAGAGGAAGAAACGGAGCCTCTCCCCGATCTCCTGTGTACCAGAGAGAAAGACGGCTCCGTAGAGGGAGTGAGTCTCTCCTCCTCCCTCTCTCCCGAGCAGCGCGAGGATTGTCGCCAGTTACTGGGACAGTTCTCGGACCTCTTCTCCCTCACCCCCAGCATCACAAGCTGGTGCGTCCATGACGTGGACACCGGGGACAGTCCCCCGGTACGGCACCGAGCCTACCGCGTCCCCGACCGGGTCCGGGCCTGCATCAAGGCCGAGGTATCAAAGATGCTAGCTCTCGGGGTGGTCGAAGCCTCTGACAGCCCATGGGCTAGCCCCGTGGTCCTGGTTCCGAAGGCAGCCGCCCCGGTGCTGTTCCCGAGCTGAGGTTCTGCGTCGACTACCGCGGGCTCAACGCAGTCACCAGAACCGATGCTCATCCCATCCCCCGAGCAGACGAACTTATTGATCGCCTCGGGGCGGCTCGCTTCCTCAGTACCTTCGACCTGACCAGCGGATACTGGCAGATCGCCCTCACCGAAGGGGCCCGAGAGAGGTCCGCCTTTTCCACCCCGGATGGTCACTACCATTTCCGAGTGATGCCTTTCGGAATGAAGAACGCCCCTGCCACCTTCCAGAGGCTGGTGAACCAGGTACTGGCTGGGTTGGAAGAGTTCAGCGCTGCATATCTGGACGATATTGCAGTCTACAGTTCCCACTGGCCCGAGCACCTCCAGCACCTCTGGGCGGTGCTGACCGCCCTGAGAAGGGCTGGTCTCACCATTAAGGCAAGCAAGTGCCAGATCGGACAAGGGTCCGTAATCTACCTCGGGCACCAGGTCGGAAGCGGCCTCGCAGCCCCCCTCCAGCCCAAGATCGATGCAATCGTGGCCTGGGAGGCCCCCACGACCCAGACGGAAGTGCGGGCGTTCCTAGGACTCACGGGGTACTACCGAAGATTCATAAAGGGGTACGGCAGCATTGTGACCCCCCTCACGGAGTTAACCTCCAAAAATCAGCCGAAAAAGGTCAGCTGGACCCCCGCCTGCCAAGAGGCGTTCGAAACCTTGAAAGATGCCATGTGTACGGCCCCAGTCTTACAAGCCCCGACTACTCCCGAGAGTTTGTAGTCCAGACGGACGCGTCCGAGCATGGCATCGGAGCAGTTCTGTCCCAGGTGAACGAGAACGGCCTGGATCAGCCAGTGGCGTTCATTAGCCGGAGGCTGCTCCCTCGTGAACAAAGGTGGAGCACCATCGAGCGGGAAGCCTTCGCGGTGGTTTGGGCCCTGAAGAAGCTGAGGCCCTACCTGTTCGGTACTCACTTCCGGGTTCAAACCGACCACCGACCTCTCCGGTGGCTAATGCAGATGAGAGGGGAGAATCCCAAATTGCTGCGCTGGTCCATCTCCCTCCAGGGGATGGACTTCACTGTTGAGCACCGACCTGGTGTTGACCACGCCAACGCAGACGGCCTGTCCCGATTCTTCCGCCTCAGCGAAGAGAACCCCCAAGAGGATGGGTAGTTCTCCCCGCCTTCAGCTGGGGGGGACACGTGTTGGACCCGGCCTCGTGGCGTGGTTCGCGCCTGTCCCACCACACCCTAAGAACAGCCTGCACCCTGAAGCCTGGTCGTCTCTCCCCCGATAAGCCCGAGCCCCCCGTAACCCACGACCAGGTCCGCCTGTCCCCGTCCCGCTCCCGGCTCCGAGCACCTAACCTTGCATGCCCCACAAGGCCCGGCAGCCATTGTCCCTTCCCGAGATCCCTGTCTCCCTGGGCCTAGCGTGACCCCGGCCCCAGCGAAACCCAGACTCCAAAGGCGCGCCAGTCCCGGCTGGGGGTAAAGGGCTCCCCGAGTGTGATAAGCCAGGCAGTTTCGATGGCACCTCCGGCCTCCCCTGAGAGACTGGTATCTGTCACACCTTTGGCCCTCCCCTGTGGGCCATTTTCGATTGCACCTTTGGCCTCCCTGAGTGCTGGCTCCAGACCTGCTGGGCGTCTGGGAATTCCCGGAACCATTTCTCAAAGGATCAAAGAGCCAACCGCCGGACCTCGCCGACGACCAGCCCCCAGGGCTTGAGACCTCCGCCTGCGAGGGTCCGGACTTCAAAGAGCCCCTGGATTATATCTGGGCCCGCCCGACAACTAGCGGGCAGTTGTATCTTGGACCTGAAGCCTGCTGATCTGATCGCGGCTGACCCTAAGGAGAACTCATCTGGAACATCGGAGCCCTGCTGACGCTGTCGCGGCTCAAGCTGAACTGTAACCATCGGAGCCCTGCTGATGCTGTCGCGGCTCAAGCTGAACTGTAACCATCAGAGCACTGCTGACGCTGTCGTGGCTCAAGCTGATCTTGTAACCATCGGAGCCCTGCTGACGCTGTCGCGGCTCAAGCTGATCTTGTAACCATCGGAGCCCTGCTGACGCTGTCGCGGCTCAAGCTGAACTATAACCATCAGAGCCCTGCTGACGCTGTCGCGGCTCAAGCTGAACTATAACCATCGGAGCCCTGCTGACGCTGTCGCGGCTCCTCCCGAACTTCTCCAGATCAAGCCCTGCTGACCTCGTCGCGGCTCGAGGAGTACTCTGGTCCGGCTGGACCCTCGAGACCACCATCACGACCGAGCCGACTCGACGTAAGGGAAGCAGCCAGTACGACCACCATCTTCCGTATCCCCCAGCTCGAGGATTGAGAGCTGTGCGCTGGATACGCCTCGTACCGGCCCTGAGACTAAAAGACTGTCCCGCTTCCCCCTTTCCGAACCCTCCAAGACCTTGTGGTCCTTCGATCACTGTGTAAATAAGAGTGCTTCCTTCTTTTATCCCTTATATAAAGAACTTAATACTAGAATCCAACGGCGTGTTGTCTGTTCGTAGGTGTGGTGTGGGCTCCGTGTGTACGATCCTAGGCTCGAAGTCCTCCCCGGTGAGGACCTCACAACAAGACTCGGCAAGATCTGTAGGAGAGGTGGGTCTTGGGGTGACCGGGTGAGCATAACCTGGCCCTCGGAGACTGCCCCTTCTAACACTCGCTCCTCCTTACGTGCATATTTCAAGAGACAGCTCTTGTACTATCTCTTGCCTCTCATTTTCTTTATTTGTTCCTCTGTGAAATGGATCCAAAAAAGGTGGAACACTTTGGCTGAAAATGTCCTCATTTTCTGACTGTTTTCTATTCAAAAGAAAAACGTCAGGACAGAGAGAAAAAATAATTAAATACCTAAATAAAGCAATACAGAGTGGTCAGCACGGAGAGAGAAAAAATTAAATACCTAAATAAAGCAATACAGAGTGGTCAGCAGACAGGCCAGATTGTTATTTACACCCACACACATTAGCGCCACTTTAAAGAGTTTGCCAGTGAAAGCGCTACTTTCTTTTTATCTTCTTTCTTTGAACAACATTGTTTTCCCAGGGTGGGGAAGTGCACCATTCCTAAAGGGACTGCAATACCTGGTTGATGGATGGAGTGGAAATGTTTAATATGATCATTTTCAACTTTTTCAATTATTTCAGCTTATAAAATGCTGCTCCGTGTTTGGGGATGTGGTCTTTTTTAAACCAAACTGCTTACATTTTGAAAGGATATAAGCAATGGACATTGAAACAGGTCTCTTCCTGGTCCTGTAGCCATGTCCTGAAATTTTCAGGCAAAATTACTCACTAATTTCTGAATATTAAGTTTAAAACCGTTAAGGTAACAATGTTGTTACTGATTACATTTCACATGCTTTGCTTATTCTTGCATTCCCTATGAGTGTTTGCTTTTTCCAGGGTGTTATTCATTTTTTTTCAGGCAGCATTTTACTGTTGCCTAGTGCATAATTTGAATTTAGTCGCATCACAATTGAGTTGTAGCCGAAGGTAGTGCGAGTTTCTCTCAGTGGGGCAGTATGGTGTTCAGTGTGGGAGAGGATGTGGCACTCTGGCCAGAGATACTGAATTTGGAACTGGGAACCATGTTCAGCCTTCATGACCAGTCCACCAGACACTCCTAACAGAGCTCATTCCGATGCTACACCTTAGAAGGCCCAATAGATCTTACAAGCCCTGGTGTCTTGGCACCTGCAGGTGGACCCCAACGGTGGCAAGTGTGAGTTAACCTTGAAGGTCTGTCCACCACAATCCATACTGCAGTTCACCTTCAATCTGGTGAGCAGTCATACGAAGAGGCACACCCTAGATTGACAGTGACTCTGTCACTGAGGTTACAAGACCCTTGAGGCCAGTCCACCTCACCCATTGGTACCTCCATTGGCCTTTTTCAGCAGTAGTATTGCAACTTACCAGGGGTTGTCAATGTAGGATTTGCATGCACACCCAACTTAGGGGGTGATTATAATGGCAGTGAGAACGCCAGAACGCCATGTCGCCCCATCGGTGGTGGTCCCTCGCCATCGGTGACTGTATCACCGCCCGCCATATTACAATGGAAAATGGGTTCGATGGCGGTCAGAAAGACCAACTGCCACACTCCCAACGGGCTCCTTAAGCCCGCCAGTGTGGAGGAGGGGCTCGTGGTTCCTACAATGCTGGTGGTGCCTACCAGGCACCGCACTAGGGATTACGATGTCCCTTACCCGCCATGGAAAAGCTTGCGGAAAGGGACATTGGGGCCCGTAGCAGGCCCCTTTCCCCCCAGCCCCCAGACATGGGACCTGGGGGGGCATCTGTGATGCCCAGCTACAGATCACTGCACCATGTGGCAGGCTACATTGTGCCTGCCACGTAGTGGAGTGATATATGTAACATGTCCCTATTTTACATTGGGGCGGATGATGCAGCCAGCAGCACCTGCTGCAATGTAAAGATAATGCCTATCGTGCGGCCGCCACCTTGAAGGCCAGCAGTCCCATTCTCCGATTTGATAGCGGACAGACTGAAGTCTGTCTGCCATCGTAATCAGCCCCTAAGTTTGCAAAGTTCTTGGTGTCTGCTTCATGCACAAACACTTTTAACATGTGCAGCATGCTTTCGGGCCACTTGAGTTATGCAGCAATGGAGGCCAAAATTATGTTGCAGTGTTGACTAAATTATGCAACAATGAAAAGGCTGCAGCGTAATGCGGTATATTTTATGATACTTTATTATTTTGACATATTTATACATACTAACAGCCTCTGCAAAGCTTCATTAGTTCCTGTGTAACATACAAATGCAGCAGTGGGAAAGGTGACCAGCCAACCGTTGCAAAGGGCCCTACACTTCACAGCAACATAAGTCACATTTCTTTTAGTAATTTTTGATCCGTTTGAGCTACAAAATAGCTTTGGGTGAAATCGTTAGATTATGCAGCAGATGATGTATTGTGTGGCAAATATGATACAGCCATAGTTAAGTGGAAAACATTTTTAAACTTAACTTAATTTTTCCCTAACATTGTAGTTGATCAATTTGTAAGTTCCCCAAACCCAAAAGTCGAGTTTGGGCACAATTTGCATTTAAAATGCAGTCCTACAACACAGGGCTACCTTTAAACTGACCTCAGGCTTCAGCAGTGCACACATGCAAGCGCAGAAAGGGCTGCTGGCCTCTAAACTGCCATGCCCTATTATATTCTAGGGACTTAAAGGTAGTTCTAATCACTCTGCCCTATTATGTACTAGGGCCTTATAGGAGAGGTCATGCCAATCACAGGGGTACCATAACCCATAGTGCACCCTAGTGTGTGTAGGTATTTTCACTGTATTTTTAAGTGTCTCTTTCAGAATAGCACTGGCCCAGGGCCTGTTTAGGAAGAGGTCAGGGTCAGTCAGAGTCAGGTACCACCAGTACCAGTCAGCAGAAAGTTGGGGAGTGCCCAGGGCGGTTTTGCAACACTAGAGAAGCACACACTCAGAATTCAAAACATAACACCACGGTTGGGGGGTTCTCTTTAATAATCAGTATTGATTTCTATCCTAATGAACCGATTTTCCAACATTAGGATAAGGAAAGACTGGGGTAAAATCATAACGTTCTAATCTATACCTTGAAAATTTCATGCAGCTCTTTGATGACGGTTAATAGCTCACTGTTCAATGTTAGGATTTCAACTTATAAATTGCAAATACCAAAAGAATCTCTCAGACAAAAGCAGTAACTCACTGACCTATTTACATGATATGCATTTTGTGATCTGCTTTGTACACGTTCTTTACAGTAGGCATATTACAGCACTGTGGCTACCTTACCATGAGTCAAAACTTCCACTAGAGCACGGGTACTCATAGTATGGCCCGCGGGCCGCCAGCGGCCTGGCAAGACTTCCTTGGCGGCCCGGGGACCTTGCAGACATCGTACCTGTGTTTAAAAAAAAATAATTAAAGTGTGTCAGCAAACACCGTCGCAGCAGCGTGGACTCCGAAACACTCTGCTCTATGGGGGCCGGGCGATTCACAACAAAGCCTCATTAACAAGTAAATGGTCCTTTAAAGACATGTGAAGTACTCAGGTGCGGCTGTGTGTGTGCCAGGGAAGCTGGTGTGAGGTGACAGAGGGAGATGGAGGGAGGGACACAGAGGGAGGAAGACAGAGGGAGGGAGACAGAGGGAGGGAGACAGAGAGAGAGAGGGAGGCAGAGAGGGAGACGGAGGGAGGGAGTCAGAGAGGGAGACAGACAGTGGGAGACAGACAGAGGGAGACAGACAGAGGGAGGAGGGTAACAGAGGAAGAGAGACATGCAGACGGAGGGAGACAGATAGAGGGAGACAGTTGGAGGGAGACAGACAGAGGGAGACAGACAGACACAGACAGAGGGAGGGAGGGAGACAGAGGGAGGGAGACAGATAGAGGGAGACATATGGAGGGAGACAGACAGAGGGAGATAGACAGAGACAGACAGACAGAGGGAGACAGACAGAGGGAGAAGGGTGACAGAGGGAGGGAGACAGACAGAGGGAGACAGAAAGAGGGAGACAGAGGGAGGGAGACAGACAGATGGAGACAGACAGAGACAGAGAGAGGGAGGGAGACAGAGGGAGGCAGTGGGAGGGAGACAGAGGGAGAAGGAGACAGAGGGAGGCAGAGGGAGAGAGAGAGAGGGAGACAGAGGGAGGGAGACTGAGGGATGGAGACTGAGGGAGGGAGACAGAGGGAGACAGACAGAGGGCAACAGACAGAGGGAGGAGAAAAACAGAGGGAGAAAGATGGAGACAGACAGAGGGAGGAGGGCGACAGGCAGAGGGTAGAGGGCGACATACAGAGGGAGGAGGGCAACAGATGAGGGAGACAGAGAGAGGGAGAAAGAGGGAGACAGCGAGAGGGAGACAGAGGGTGACAGAGAGTGAGAGGGAGACAGACAGAGTGAGTGAGACAGAGGGAGAGAGAGGGGGAGAGAGGGAGATAGAGAGAGATAGGGTGAGGGAGGGAGACAGAGAGAGAAAGAGGGAGGGAGGGAAGCAGAGACAGACAGAGGTAGAGACAGACAGGGACAGGGACAGGCAGGGACAGATAGAGGCGGAGACAGAGAGATGGAGAGGGAGACAGAGGGAGGGAGACAGGGACAGATAAGAGGCAGAGACAGGGACAGGCAGATAGAGGCAGACACAGGGATAGACAGCTAGAGGCAGAGACAGAGAGGGAGAGGGAGAGGGAGGCGGAGGGAGACAGATGGAGAGAGAGAGAGGGAGACTGAGGGAGAAAGAGAGAGGGAGAGACAGAGAGAGAGGGAGACAGAGGGAGACAAAGGGAGGGAGTCAGGGGGAGACAGAGGAGGGGAGAGGGAGACAGACAGAGAGACAGACAGAGGGAGACAAAGAGAGAGGAAGACAGAGGGAGACAGACAGAGGGAGGGAGGGAGATAGAGGGAGACAGAGGGAGAGGGAGAAAGAGGGAGGGAGACAGAGGGAGGGAGACAGAAGGACGGAGACAGAGGGACGGAGACAGAAGGAGACAGAGAGAGGGAGACAGACGGCGATAGACAGAGGGAGACAGACATAGGGTGACAGAGGGAGGGAGACAGACAGAGGGAGACAGACAGAGGGTGACAGAGGGAGGGAGACAGAGGGAGCAAGACAGATAGAGGGAGACAGAGGGAGGTAGACAGACAGAGGAAGACAGATGGAGACAGACAGAGGGAGATAGAGGGAGAGAGAGGGAGGGAGACAGAGAAAGGGAGACAGAGAGAGAGAGAGAGAGGGAGACCGACAGAGTGAGGGAGAGAGTGGGAGAGAGAGGGAGAGAGGGAGATTACAAGAGAGAGATAGAGAGAGGGAGGTGCCAGAGAGAGAGAGAGGGCGACAGAGGGAGGGAGACAGACAGACGGAGGGAGACAGAAAGAGGGAGACAGAGGGAGGGAGACAGACAGATGGAGACAGACAAAGACAGAGAGAGAGAGGGAGACAGACAGAGGGAGAGGGAAACAGAGGGAGGGAGACAGAAGGAGGGAGTGCAGGGGAGACAGAAGGTAGGGAGAGGGAGACAGAGAGAGGGAGACAGAGAGAGGGAGACAGACAGAGGGAAGCAGTGGGAGGGAGAAGGAGACAGAGGGAGGCAGAGGGAGAGAGAGGGAGACAGAGGGAGGGAGACTGAGGGAGGGAGACTGAGGGAGGGAGACAGAGGGAGACAGACAGAGGGCGACAGACAGAGGGAGGAGAAAAACAGAGGGAGAAAGATGGAGACAGATAGAGGGAGGAGGGCAACAGACGAGGGAGACAGAGAGAGGGAGAAAGAGGGAGACAGCGAGAGGGAGACAGAGGGTGACAGAGAGTAAGAGGGAGACAGAGTGAGTGAGACAGAGGGAGAGAGAGGGGGAGAGAGGGAGATAGAGAGAGATAGGGAGAGGGAGGGAGACAGAGAGAGAAAGAGGGAGGGAGGGAAGCAGAGACAGACAGAGGTAGAGACAGACAGGGACAGGGACAGGCAGGGACAGATAGAGGCGGAGACAGAGAGATGGAGAGAGAGACAGAGGGAGGGAGACAGGGACAGATAAGAGGCAGAGACAGGGACAGGCAGATAGAGGCAGACACAGGGATAGACAGCTAGAGGCAGAGACAGAGAGGGAGAGGGAGGCGGAGGGAGACAGATGGAGAGAGAGAGAGGGAGACTGAGGGAGACAGAGAGAGGGAGAGACAGAGAGAGAGGGAGACAGAGAGAGACAAAGGGAGGGAGTCAGGGGGAGACAGAGGAGGGGAGAGGGAGACAGACAGAGGGAAACAGACAGAGGGAGACAAAGAGAGAGGAAGACAGAGGGAGACAGACAGAGGGAGGGAGGGAGATAGAGGGAGACAGTGGGAGAGGGAGAAAGAGGGAGGGAGACAGAGGGAGGGAGACAGAAGGACGGAGACAGAGGGACGGAGACAGAAGGAGACAGAGAGAGGGAGACAGACGGCGATAGACAGAGGGAGACAGACATAGGGTGACAGAGGGAGGGAGACAGACAGAGGGAGACAGACAGAGGGAGACAGAGGGAGCGAGAGAGATAGAAGGAGACAGAGGGAGGTAGACAGACAGAGGAAGACAGATGGAGACAGACAGAGGGAGATAGAGGGAGAGAGAGGGATGGAGACAGAGAAAGGGAGACAGAGAGAGAGAGAGAGGGAGACAGACAGAGTGAGGGAGAGAGAGGGAGAGAGGGAGATAACAAGAGAGAGATAGAGAGAGGGAGGTGCCAGAGAGAGAGAGAGGGTGACAGAGGGAGGGAGACAGACAGACGGAGGGAGACAGAAAGAGGGAGACAGAGGGAGGGAGACAGACAGATGGAGACAGACAAAGACAGAGAGAGAGAGGGAGACAGACAGAGGGAGAGGGAAACAGAGGGAGGGAGACAGAAGGAGGGAGTCCAGGGGAGACAGAAGGTAGGGAGAGGGAGACAGAGAGAGGGAGACAGAGAGAGGGAGACAGACAGAGGGAAGCAGTGGGAGGGAGACAGAAGGAGAAGGAGACAGAGGGAGGCAGAGGGCGAGAGAGAGAGGGAGACAGAGGGAGGGAGACTGAGGGAAGGAGACTGAGGGAGGGAGACAGAGGGAGGAGAAAAACAGAGGGAGAAAGATGGAGACAGACAGAGGGAGGAGGGCGACAGGCAGAGGGTAGAGGGCGACAGACAGAGGGAGGAGGGCAACAGACGAGGGAGACAGAGAGGGAGAAAGAGGGAGACAGCGAGAGGGAGACAGAGGGTGACAGAGAGTAAGCGGGAGACAGAGTGAGTGAGACAGAGGGAGAGAGAGGGGGAGAGAGGGAGATAGAGAGAGATAGGGAGAGGGAGGGAGACAGACAGAGAGAGAGGGAGGGAGGGAAGCAGAGACAGACAGAGGTAGAGACAAACAGGGACAGGGACAGGCAGGGACAGATAGAGGCGGAGACAGAGAGATGGAGAGGGAGACAGAGGGAGGGAGACAGGGACAGATAAGAGGCAGAGACAGGGACAGGCAGATAGAGGCAGGCACAGGGACAGACAGCTAGAGGCAGAGACAGAGAGGGAGAGGGAGGCGTAGGGAGACAGATGGAGAAAGAGAGATGGGAGACTGAGGGAGACAGACAGAGGGAGGCAGTGGGAGGGAGACAGAGGGAGAAGGAGACAGAGGGAGGCAGAGGGAGAGAGAGAGAGGGAGACAGAGGAGGGGAGAGGGAGACAGACAGAGGGAGACAGACAGAGGGAGACAAAGAGAGAGGAAGACAGAGGGAGACAGACAGAGGGAGGGAGGGAGATAGAGGGAGACAGAGGGAGAGGGAGAAAGAGGGAGGGAGACAGAGGGAGGGAGAAAGAAGGACGGAGACAGAGGGACGGAGACAGAAGGAGACAGAGAGAGGGAGACAGACTGCGATAGACAGAGGGAGACAGACATAGGGTGACAGAGGGAGGGAGACAGACAGAGGGAGACAGACAGATGGTGACAGAGGGAGGGAGACAGAGGGAGCGAGACAGATAGAGGGAGACAGAGGGAGGTAGACAGACAGAGGAAGACAGATGGAGACAGACAGAGGGAGATAGAGGGAGAGAGAGGGAGGGAGACAGAGAAAGGGAGACAGAGAGAGAGAGAGAGGGAGACAGACAGAGTGAGGGAGAGAGAGGGAGAGAGGGAGATAACGAGAGAGAGATAGAGAGAGGGAGGTGGCAGAGAGAGAGAGAGGGAGACAGAGAGAGGGAGAGATAGAGAGAGGGAGGGAGACAGAGAAAGAGAGAGAAAGATGTGTGTATGCCGAGTCTGGTGGCTTAGTGGACGAAGGCGTCCACTGCAGGGGCCTGTGTCACAGTTTTTTTTCCTCTAGCCCCACCTTCCTTCCCCACTGACCTCACCCCCACTGGTGCAGCCTTCAGCCACAAACCACACTGTAAATTTGGCCCACGCCAGAAAGTTTGTGAGTACCCATGCACTAGACAAACCTCTGATCTCTCTCAATAAAGAACGTTAATAACTGAAGTTATCTTCACATTTTTATTGTTGCATGAAAATTGCTAGAGACCAGGAATACAGCAGCAGGTACTTTTCAAACCATAATGCACTTGCAAACACGGCGCCCCACCCTAAGTCAGTGACCTTTGTTTGCTTGGTGCATGGCGATGCAAGATTCATGACGTTTTTTAAACATTTGGTCTGAATACTATATGAATGTAAATAACAATAAAGCATAATGCAAACTGTGACTACATGCCTGCTTTTCTCAATATTTGACTTCGAAAGTATGCAATTGTATTTGTATAACGGGCGGTGATTTGTAGAGGGTCACTGGAAAGTCCACAAGGTTGTCCCTGTCCCCCACAGAATTTTAGTGTCTTCTACGCCCCTGGAACAGAGCACAATGCAGACAGACAGCAGAAGGCCGGCTTTGTGGTTCTGGTTCTCCATGGGTAGGCTAACCCTGTTCCTGCTGGGCCTATGTCAGCAGCTTCACCCCACCCCAGATAGGCTCCATTAGCAAGCAGGAGCAGCAAGTTCCTATAACGACAGGCACAGGCAAGAGAGCTAAATAAACAAAATGACGACGATATGATACTAAAGTGAAAGACAAGCTGCAAGCTTACAGTAGTGTCGGTGCGAGTGTACCCCCCCTCCCCGCCCCCAAACTAGTGCCCCCCCCCAGCTACGCCACTGCACGGGAGGCGCTCTAGGTCTTGTCCAGTATATAGCTATATATATGTATATATATATATATATATATATCTATATATATATATATATATCTCTATTGACCCATATCGTTCCCAACCTGAAAAACATTTTCCTCATGCACTTTCTCTCCCCCCTTTTGAGAGAATATCCGCTGTCTCATACTTGCCAGAACAATTGTTGGGAACCATTCCCGGCCAGACCAGTCAACTGGGCACCTTTGCACACTCTCGGTCTCCCTCCCGCCGCCACAGCTTGACACCTAGCGGCCGCCAAGAGGAGGGAGACTACATCCCCCAGACTGCTTGGCTTCGCGGTGGAAGCCGCCACCGCAACTTCCGCGCCCGGAGGCGCTTTAAACCAACGACAGCCCCCGTGTCGCGGGATCGCGCGCGGGTCGCGCCGGGCTAAGCCCGGGCAAAGGGCGGGCCCACTGTGGCCCTCAGAGGCCTGAAGAGACTGGACTGGGCCATAGCACCTGGTCGCCAACCGATTGTTATTCATCAGAACTGTAAGCCCGCATTGGTTATATCTATGTCCCTATGGTAGCTCCTGCATGGGACCCTTATTGTTGTTTATTACTAACGCAGTAGGGTATTTAAAGTGGGTCCTGTCTTTGTTGATCTTTAGATTTACTCTTCTCTGTATCTTGCATAGCCAATGGAATGCCGCAAAACTAGAAGTATGGCTGCGGCGGGCGTTAAAAAATTGACTGGAACTCTTGATGATTTTATTGTTCGCACTAATTCCTTAATAGACCAAGGAATTGTACTAATGGAAAGAAGGGGTTCCCAAGAACTTGCATCAGCAAAAAGGTCATCTTTGGGCCATATTGGTTTTGTGCGTACCCCCGACACCTCCTTAAGTATTACTAACTCTGTGCTGACTCAAGCTGAGCTCCATAATGTTACCTGTAGTCAGCCAGCAGCACCAGACTTTACATCTTCCGATGCCCAGGCCCAAACTCAATCTGACTCTAGCCCAATAGCTACCCTGGCTGATCCCAAAGCCGAGAATTCCATTATTCGAAAGAGGGGGAAGCGGGAGGGGGTTAATCCCAAATGTAGGCAGCACAACACCATCATCCCTATAGCCAAGAATGCCAGTGTAGTAAAACCCGGAAGCACTAGCATTAACACTAGTGAGAGGGACAGCATAGAAGAGGTGAGGGAATTTAGCAGTGAATCTGTTGGGAGCAACACTGGGATGGAAGAGGCCCGACCTGAGACTTTACGATTACCCTTGAGCATACTTGATGACACCATTTTGGATAACACCCTGGCTGTTATCCTTGAAGATAGCCCTATAGTTGATAGGTTGGGAGCCGGTAGACTAGGAGGTATAGTTGGTGGGGATGAGCTCTTAGTCCACGCCCTGACAAATGTTATTAAAACCTTACTTGCTCCCCTAGAAGTTAGGCTTCATGGAATAGAAAAACAGCTCCAGGAACTACATAAGGACCTAAGATCCCTGGAACCTTACCATGCTAATAGGGCAACCCATGCAACTGCCCCAGCTAGTAATCCCCAGCAAGTGAACAAACGTTTAGCAGTGGCAAAAAATAACACACCCAAGACTCCACTGCCGAACCGCCCCACCCCTGAGTGCAAAAAAGGGAGTGTCCAGCCCCACGCACTAGCTGAGTCTACCAACCAAACAAAGCCGAATAGACACGATGCCCCCACTCCAAATCCGGATTTAACTCATCCTGCAAAGAGCCAGAAACGTCGAAATCTTAACCTGCCGCCTGATGCTTGTCGCTATGTGATCGTTTTGACAGGGGTACCGGAATAGGCCCCGTCATCCGTAGAACCTTTCGGGGCGCTCAATAACAAGGTATGCCACTGGCTAGCTAATAATCACCCACTACCACCTAATACCTGTAGTAACATCTTGATGGTCGAGAGAGCACCTTGGGTGGGCCCCAATAGAAAAGTATTGCAGGGGGATTGTGTTGCAGTGAGTTTTGAGGATCCCCGAACTGTGGAGTACATTTGCATGGGGAAACCTGGAACTAACGGTACTTCGATTGTGGCCAGACCATTGTCCTATTTCTACATGCCCGGGGAGCAGCTGGATAATGGTTGGAGTTGGATGAGGGACACCAATCATGTCTGGGGAGGGAGGAGGCATGAGGTGCGTAGGGACTTGAACTGCTTTACCCAAGGTGGTGGTGGAGCTGAAGGATGGAACTTGATACAGCGCAGAGGAGGGAGGCCTAATTACGGTGGTAACCAGTTTAGTGGTGAATGGTATGGCCCCCAATTTATTCCACCCCTTATCCCTTGTTACAATCGGTACAGTGCACTGGAGGCTGTCGATTGACTCCTGGAATCCCCAGGAGTCACCCAGCCTTCTATAGTTCCAACCCCGATTACAGAAAACATAGCCAGTAGCCCACATAGGTTAAATGTAGACTGTGGTAACCCACTCCCAGTGCCCTCTTCTTTGGTAAGCGGGGATGACAATCCCAAGGCCCAGGCTATTGACCATACCTCGTGTGTGAGAACTGAGGTGGATCACTCTGCCACGCTGGATATTAGTAATTTTGGTCATAAGGAGCTTATAGCTTCCGTTAATCCCAGCATTCCGACTTCCACCGATGGTCATGGC
The DNA here is from genome assembly GCF_964261635.1 of Lissotriton helveticus. Lineage (NCBI taxonomy): Eukaryota > Metazoa > Chordata > Amphibia > Caudata > Salamandridae > Lissotriton > Lissotriton helveticus. The sequence continues at coordinate 1,349,916,728 of NC_136059.1, read as the reverse complement.
AATGAACCTGTCACATTACATACCAACGGCCAGAATAGCCATTTGAGCGTCATCTCTTGGAATGTCGCAGGTCTTGGGAATAAAACAGCACTTCCCAATTGGAATGAACTAATTGGAAGGTATGACCTGTGTATCTTCCAAGAAACATGGTGTTTGGAACCGGTGTATAAGCCTGGTTATTCTACCTTCCACGTCTCAGCTACTTCCTCTGGACGGGGTCGCCCGTCTGGCGGCTTGCTCGTCTGGGTTAAAATCTCTTTAAACTGTAAGATCACATACTCTCCCAATACCTCCCACGACATGATGAGGTTAACGATCTGGGTTCCCCAAGCCCCAGTGACTCTAGAAGTCTTTAATATCTATGCTAGAGGTATACCAGGGGGTGGTAAATCTCCAACCATTGCCCTACTTGCAGACTCACTTTGTAATTGTTCCCCAGATACTCTGCCGTTAATTGCTGGCGACTTCAAATGCACTTTTGAACCGTTGGCCGCTGACTGCACAATAGGTTTATCAGAGGAAGATGCGAGATGGGGAATCCCGCAATTGACGACTGTGCCAATCAAAAAATGGACACCTGTCATTATCCAAATGAATGCCTTGGTGTTGGAGCATGCTCTGGTAGCAGTGGATGGGTGCACGCCTTCTGACTTTTCTGGTGCTTGTACCTATAATAGGGTTAGTTGCCCCAGCAGAATAGACTACATTTTGGTTGATAAGAGACTGTGGAGATATGTGTCAGATATGGCAGTTATTCCATCTATCCATAGTGACCATAACCCACTATCCCTTAGCTTGTGCAACCTGATAACTGTGGGGAATCCCCTGCTCAGCAATAGATTAACAATGGCCACTAGAGAATTAGTACCCTCGAATTGTAAAAGATTAATTAAATGGCATAAATTTGCCATTAATGAGCAAAAGACAAATGCCCTGGGGGAGATCGTAAGAGATCAGACCGAGAAGCTTTTTGCACTCTGTACTGATGATCCAGGTTCTGTCCAGGTTAACACGGTCTATGTGGAGACAATTGACAGGATGGCCGCTCTCTTCCTTGACGGACGTCCTTGACGGACGTGGGGCAAGTCAATTGAAGCGTAGGAAGGCCACAGCTAGGTGCTATAACCACGAATGCAGAGGGGCTAAGTCCAAACTGATTTGTGCCATCAAAACCTGAGATCCAACCGAGGTTCGTTTAGCCCGAGCTGTGTACAGGAGCGCACTATTAGTGGCAAAGAGGTCTTGGGATGATTCCCACTGGGAAGAGCTGAAACTGGCTAGCCAGAACAGGAACGGTGAACGATTCTGGGCTTTAGTAAGAAAAACTAATGATGGTGGGTTAGATTTATTACCTAATCATATCATGGACAGGTAATGGTTCGATCACTTTAGGAAACTGTACGCCGGGGTAGGGGCTCTCGAGAACAGCGAACTGACAGCAGAATGTATATTACCCCTGTACGATACACCCTCATTTATTGATCCTATAGGGCAGACCGATGTTGAATCTGCAATCAGCAAAATTGTCCCAGGCAAGGCACCGGGCCAGGATGGCATTCCTGGTGATCTGTTCCGCGCCAGCCCTTAGCAATGGGCCAAGTTCTTCTCCCTCTTGACTAATGCCCTCCTCCTTGGGTCTCCGGTCTCAAGCTCATGGAAGGGGGCTGAAGTGATACCTATTTACAAGAAGGGGCCAAGGGGTGACCCTGCCAACTATCGTCCGATCAGCTTGATCGACGCTGGTTAGAAGGTGGTTGGCAGAGTCCTTCTGGAAAGGATCCTCTCTTGGGCAGAGGAGAACAATATTATCTCCCCCTTCCAGGCGGGTTTTAGGGCTTGTACAAGCACTGTAGACCAGGCTTTCAGGCTGTTATTACTCCATTGGAAGACAGTCTCGATCGGTAAGGGCAGCTTGTACTTGGCCTTTATCGATTTGAAGACCGCGTTCGACCTGGTCCCTCGAGGGCGCCTGTGGGCGGTTCTTCATGAGATGGGGTTTCCTTTGCCCATTCTGAACCTGTTGGCCCGCATGCATGATGGAACGTATGCATGCATTCTGTGGGGCACGAAGGAGCAGAAAACTGCAAAAATCCCGGTGAACAGAGGTGTCCGCCAAGGATGTGTCTTGGCACCGACCCTCTTTTCTTTATTTGTTAATGGGGTGGTTTCTTTTTTATCTGATATTAATGCTGATGCCCCTAGTTTGGCCGGTGTGAAAGTCCCCGCCATGCTTTTTGCTGATGATACGCTACTAGTCTCTAAAACGCCCATGGGGCGCCAAAAATTGCTGGATCGGTTCTGTGTTTTTTGTAATTTAAGGGGCTTGGTCATTAACACCTCTAAAACCAAGCTCCTCTATTTTAATCCGAGTAGGAAAGCCAATCGCCCGCTCACACTTAATGAAGAGCCATTGGAGCGGGTTAAAATGTTTGACTATCTTGGGATTAGGATATCCGACCAACTTAAATGGAACTCTAACATTGAAAAAATGGCTTTAAACCACAAACGGGTTGTGGGCGTCATAGGCAGGGAGCATAGATCCTCAGTATCAAGACCCATAGCTCCCGCATTGGAGATTTATTCTGCAAAAGCAGTAGGCAGTGCACTGTACGGAGCAGAGCTCTGGGGTTTTAATAATGTCGATTCCCTCGTAATGGCCGAGAATACATTTTATAAGGAGCTTTTGTCTGTCCCTAGGAGTACCCCAAGCAAACCCATTCAATACGATCTTGGACGCAGAACTATCAAAGATCTTATAACTCTGCGTCCGCTTCTCTATTGGGCCCGCCTGTGGCGCACACCAGAGCTAGAGAGCTACGCAGGCGGCCTTAAAGAAGTCATGAACTTGCAGGGGTCTCACAAAATTGCTTGGCTCTCTAAAGTGAAGGAGCTCCTAATGGCCATTGGCCTGTGGGTTGTATGGGAGTCCGGTGCTTCAATATCTAAACTGGAGGTCAAGCGGGCATACTGGTTGTGGGTCGACGCCCAAGAATCTAGAGCGGATAATCTGGGTAGACTCACAGACGAGTTTCGTCTGCACAAGACAGTACCCTTGCTTGAACCCTATATGGACTTCATTAGAAAACCTAAAGATAGGCCTTATATATCCAGTTTAGAATGGGAACTCTACCAGTCCGTGAACGCACCTCTAAATGGAACCCCCCCAATCAGACGCTTGCCACCTGCCCGCACTGCAGCGCTGAACTGGAAACCATCCCACATGTCTTTTTTATTTGCAGTGCCTATAACAAGCCCAGATCCAAATGGCTAAAACCAGTCTGTCGCCTACTTGAGACTAGAGGCCATGTCCCAGCGTTAAGAATCTTACAATCCGATCCTAATACAGTACTGGCCTGTGGGGTAGCTAAATTTCTTAGCTGGGCATGGGTGATTAGATTCAAAGCTATGTGATGAATTTTTTCTCAGGCGATCCCCCGTTTTTTCTTAACTAACTCAAAGCTGTAAATGGTTTAATGCTGTTTTATCGTGTCTTTTTAATTATTTATTAAGTGTTTTAACTAATAACATGAATTGTATTTTTACTGTTCTGTGCTTTTAAGATATTTCTATATCGAAATAAAGCTTTGATTGAATATCCAATGTATACTGTGTTATCCTGAGTGTTGAACCCCTTATTACATATCTACCTATCCTTTGAGCTATCTCCTCCCAGCATGGGGAAGAGGATGTGGAATAAAGGCCAGAGCTGTTGATTTTGGAGCTGGGGGTCCAGGTTCACGTCTCAGCGTTGGCTCATGTCGACTTTAGAGCTGGGGAACTAGGTTAGAGCCTCAGTGTCGGCTCAAAATCCTGTGATTCTGGGCAAATCACTTCGTCTCCCTGTGCCTACAAAAAGTAATGTGTCTTTGGATAATGTACCTGGTGCTCATGAAAAGCGCTCCAATACCTTCAGGTTGAGTTAGATCCATATAAAACTGCAAACATTTTTAAAAAATTTTTATGATTGGGCTGTTCCAAATAACAGAGGAAATTTGCATCCTCCATTCAGCACCCCCTACTTTCTGGGGATTTATTTGGATAGATATTGTGCAATTTTATTGGGTTGAGGTATGTGATATGGACATAATTATACTGTTTTAATTTGCTAATGTTTGCTAATATACCAGACATAGCACCTCCCGATACAACCTCACCCACCCACAAGGCCAACCACACGTTAGATGGAATTTTTACCGACAACACCGATATTACTTTGCTCAACGTACTTCCACTTACGTGGAGAGATCACAGTGCCATCTTTTTTGAACTGGCTCTTCCATTTGAAGAATTATCCTCCATTAATTACAGCACTGTCTTTAAAACTCGGCCTTGACGAAAAATCAATAAATTAGAGCTGGAGTCAGCGTTACACAGACACTGCCCCACACTAGACCCTGACAATAACATTGCTGCTTCTAATCTTGACAATTGGATTCGTTCCGCTGTGACTGAGAAAGCCAGTAAAGGCGCTAGGAAAAATCCCTCTGTCCCTTGGTACTCTGTCGAACTCAACAATTAAGTCAAAATGTAGAAGGCATGGACATATCTGGAGGAAAGACTACAGCATAGATCAAATATAAGCGAGCTGTAGACGATTTCAAATCTGCTGTCAAAGTCTCAAAAATCAACTAATTTTCTAGGAATATTGGGTTGGCAAAAAATTCGACCAGAGGACGTTTTTAAGCAGTCACAGCGCTTTCTAAGCCTGAGCATGGCTAACAGTTCTCTTTTGACCAAGCTGTCTGTGATGAAATAGCTAACTTTTTCCAGTCTAAAAGACACACTGTCTATGAAGAGCTTTCTGGGTACACACTTATCCAAGCTCTAGGCTCTTCACCATCGAATCGAATGTCGATCATTCGCATAATAATTAAGGAACAAACTGGATAGCTTCTCCTTTCTAACCCCTAACAGAGTCATAACTTTACTTGCGATTACTAAGTCAGGTTCCCCCACTGACCCATGCCCTCCTTTTATACTACATATGGTCCCAGACAACATTGCCACCTGACTGGCTGCACTCTTAAGCAAGGTGCTTGTTTCAGGCTATTTTCCAACAGCATGAATGCACATGTCCCATCTTAAAAAAAGGTCTCTAGACCCTACTGAGGTTAAGAACTACTGACCTATATCCTGTTTGCCACTCCCAACTAAAAATATTGGAACAGGCCACAAATGACGTTTTTTTGCATTTCTGGAGTCCAACAATCATTTAGATTCTTCCCAACATGGTTTTCGACTTAATCACTCCACAGAACCGGCATTAGTTATGGCCACGGAGGAAATTTGAATGCAAGTTGATAGGGCAGGGATCCTTATTCTACTTGAGCTCTCATCTGCATTTGACACTGTCAATCATCAGGTGTTAGTCAGGCGACTAGAGACAGTAGGAATAAAAGGCGCTGCCCTAACTCCACTCTCTTCTTTCCTTTTGTGCTGAGAACACAATGTGACTTGGGGAGGGTACACCTCTGACTCATTTCCCTCCCATGTGGGGTTCCTCAAGGATCGTCATTATCCCCCACATTGTTCAACATTGATGTCTCCCCCCGTCCAGACTCATTCGTGCCTATGGTTTCGCTGTCATATCCTTTGCGAACGGCCCGCAAATAGTCATATCTATTACATCTGACGTAAACGCCGAGGCAAGCCAGTTTAACACTGTCTGGCGCATATTACCAACTGGATGCATGAAAACGATCTAAAGCTTAATTCATAGAAAACAGAGATGATACTGTTTGGAAATGGGCCCTCCTTCTGGAATGATTCCTGGTGGCCTGATGACGCCAGACCATGTCCTGACCCAGTAAATAAAGTGAGGAATCTGGGTGTTCTGTTTGATAACCAGCTCTGTTTTTCAGAACAAATCAATCACATTACATCCTTGTGTTTTTTTCCTTTTAAATATTTTAAGAAAGATTTTCCCTTTTAATCTACTGGAGATGAAAAAAACAGTAACAGTTGCATCTAGGAATAGACAAATGTTTGAAAGCTAAACTCCAGTCTCTGCAGAATGCTGCTGCCTGATTGCTGCTGAAAATTCCCAAATTCAGCTCCATATTGAACAGCATCGATGATCTCCATTGGCTGCCAGTCCAACAGAGGATACAATTCAAGCCACCTGTTTGGTCCACAAGGCATTGCATGGATTTGGGCAATGCGGCATCCAGAAACATTTTGGGGCTGATTACAGTGGCAGGCGGATCGCCACCGCCGGCCTGGCGGTGGCGATCCACCCACCATCGTGACCTGATTCATCCCGCCATATTATTATGGCAGGGGTAGCGTGGTGGACGTAAAGTGCGTCTGCAGCTTTTCTGCAGGTCGGCAATCGGTACGGTTGCCGGCGGGGCAGAGCTGGGCCACAATATGGTGGCGGTGTTTAGCAGGCACTTCCATCCATATTATGATGTGTGGCTTCTAAGTCCTTTCCATGGCAGCAATGCAGACCAAGTCAAAGGCCTGCTCAATACAGAGGACTGTCAGTGCGTATTTATCATTGATTGTGCCGATCGTGTAAACATTTGTCAATTTGTGTAAATTATGCAGAGTGCTCCTGTATGGAATGAATCTGCATTGGTCCTAAAGCACAAGATCTGAAATAACATCAGAAATGAGTTTTGCTAGGACCTTACAGGGGATTTTAACAGCCACATTCCACAATGATAGGGGGTAATATGACAAGACTCTCTCTGGCTCCCTGACCGGACTGGTAATTTAAACAATCTGTGCGTCTCTCATAGAGGCGGGCAGCCCTCCAGTTCCATAAGCTTTGTTACATAATATTAACAGCGTGTCTACTGATAGATCAGTAAACAGTCAGAATACTGATTTTTTTTCCCTACTTGCACTAATATTGAGTGTAAAATATTGGGATCCAGAAATACCGACTGTCAGAATATCGTGTTAAAGAATATCGAGTCTAAGGTAAGTAATATCGTTTTTAACAATAGCGAAGTCCTTAATATTGTTTTGAAAAATATAGAAGTCATTAATATCATTTGCAAAAATATTGTTGTTAAAAATATCATTTTTTTAGTTAGTGTTATGTATTTTAGTATTGCATTTGTTGTTTAATATATGTATTAATTTTTCAGAAAGTTATTAATTTTATTTTAAGTACATTTTGCATTTTAGTTCCGTAGCAGGTTGTGGGTTTATAGGGGAATAGGGTGGGAAGTAATTTAATTATAATACATTTATTAATACTTTTTAGAAGTTATTCATTTTATTTTAATAAAATGTTGCGTTTTAGTTCCATAGCGGGTTGTGGGTTTATAGGGGAATGGGGTGGGAAGTAATTTAACTATAATTAATTAATTAATATTTTGTATTAATTAATATTTATGTATTTAATAATTTATATTTGTAATTGTGGTGATGTATTATTAATTATTTATTAATTGGTAGCTAATTATTATTTAATAGTTAATTGTGTTCATTGTGTCATTTTCTAGGACTGGGTTTTTGGTTCATAGGGGACTAGAGTGGGAAGTAACTTAATTATAATTAATTAATTAATATTTTGTATTAATTAATAGGTATGTTTTTTATAATATTTATTGTTAATTGCGCTAATTAATGTATTATTAGTTATGTATTAATTATATGTTAATAATGTCCTTTTTTTAGGAGCGGGTTGTGGGTTGATAGGCGAGTAGGGTGTGAAGTAATTACATTTTAATACTTTTTTTATATTTTTAATATAAAAGTTATTTAATGGTATTTTATAGTGGTATTGTGTGAATTAATTGATTATTATTTTTGTTATTGTGCTTGTTAATTATCAATGAATTAATTGTTAATTAATTATGTTAATAGTGTCATGTTTTACAACATTGTTGGTGTCATTTCTAGGGTAATATGATGGGAGGTAAATTATCTATAATTAATTATTTGTTAATTAATGCTAATTAATTACTCACATATTAAATATGCAAATTGTGGAATCATTTTGATGTCTGAGTTGTGGGGTTTATAATGTTGGGAAGAAAATGTATTAAAAATTATTTATGATTGGTTGTCAATTGGTATTAATGTAAAATTAGTTATGGGAATGGTGTAAATATTTTTAGGTATGTGTTTTGGGGTTTATTGGGGGTAGAGGGTGGAAAGTAATTGAGTTGAAATAAATCATTCATTAGTTGATCATTAATATTCATTTATTAATTGATACATTTTTTTGGTAATTGTTTTGTTTTTATTTTGTTTGGGGATTTAGGTTCAATAGCTGTAATATTTGGTTTTCTCCCCTCCGCTATCCAACACTTTCCCTACTGTTGCACTCACTGGAGTGGGAATTTTAATTTATTCCTCTCCGCTATCCAACACTTTCCCAACTGTTGCACTCGCTGGGGTGGGAATAGTAATTTTTATCCCTCCGCTATCCAACATGTTCCCTACTGTTGCAGTTGCTGGAGTGGGAATAGTGAATTATTTCTTTTCGCTATCTAACACTTTCCCTACTGTGTGTAATTATTACCCCTAGCCGATCCAACAGATTCCCTACTGTTGCACTTGCTGGAGTGGGAATAGTAATTTTATCCCCTACACTATCCAACACCTTTGGGCTGGGAATAGTAAATTCTTCTACTCCGCTATCCAACACTTTCTCTACTGTTGCATTCGCTGGAGTGGGAATAGTAATTTTTATCTCTCCGCTATCCAACATTTTCTCTACTGTTGCACTTGCTGGAGTGGGAATAGTAAATTATTCCCTGCGCTATCGAACACATGCCCTACTGTTGCACTCCCTGGAGTGGGAATGGTAATTTTTACCCCTACGCTATCCAACACTTTCCCTACTGTTGCACTTGCTGGAGGGGGAATAGTAAAATATTTCCCTTCGCTATCCAACACTTTCCCTACTGTTGCACTTGCTGGAGTGGGAATAGCAATTTTTACCCCTCCGTTATCCAACATTATCCCTACTGTTACATTAGTTGGAGTGGGAATCGTAATGTTACCCATCCGCTTTCCAACACTTTCCCTACTGTTGCACTTGCTGAAGTGGGAATAATACATTATTTACATTCCCTATCCAACACTTTCCCTACCATTGCACTGGCTGGAGTGGGAATAGTAATGTTTACCCCTATACTATCCAACATTTTATTTAACGCTGCATTAGTTGGAGTAGGAATGGTAATTTTAACCCCACCACTATCCAACATTTTCCCTACTGTTGCACTCCCTGCAATAGGAATAGTAATTTTTATGCCTCTGCTATCCAACACTTTCCCTACTGTTGCACTTCCTTGAGCGGGAAAAGCAATTTTTCCCCTTCGCTATCCAACACTTTCCTTCCTACTGTTGCACTCGTTGTAGTGGGAATAGTAAATAATTCCCCTATGCTATCCAACACTTTCCCTACTGTTGCATTATTTGGAGTGGGAATGGTAATTTATTCCCCTCTGCTATCCAACACTTTCCCTACTGTTGCACTTGCCGGAGTGGGAATAGTAATTTTTACACCTCCACTATCCAACAGTTTCCCTACCGTTGCACTCGCTGGAGTGGGAATGGTAATTTTTACCCCAACGCTATCCAACACTTTCCCTACTGGTGCACTCCCTGGAGTGGGAATAGTAATTGTATGCCCTATGCTATCCAACACTTTCCCTACTGTTGCAGTCGCTGGAATGGGAATAGTAATTTGTATCCCTCCGATATCCAACATTTTCTCTACTGGTGCACTTGCTGGAGAGGGAATAGTAAATTACTCCCCATCACTATCGAACACTTGCCTTACTGTTGCACTCCGTGGAGTGGGAATAGTAATTTATACCCCTACGCTATCCAACACTTCCCCTACTGTTGCACTCGCGGGAGTGGGCATAGTAATTTTTACCCCTACACTATCCAACACTTTCCGTACTGTTGCACTTGCTGGAGTGGGAATAGTTATTTTTACCCCTACGCTATCCAACAGTTTCCCTACTGTTGCACTCGCTGGAGTGGGAATGGTATTTTTTACCCCTACGCTATCCAACACTTTCCCTACTGTTGCACTCCCTGGAGTGGGAATAGTAATTTTTATCCCTACGCTATCCAACACTTTCCCTACTGTTGTACTCGCGGGCATAGTAATTTTTACCCCTACTCTATCCAACACTTTCTGTACTGTTGCACTCGTTGGAGTGGGAATAGTAATTTTTACCCTTACACTATCCAACACTTTCCCTACTGTTCCTCTTGCTGGAATCGGAATAGTAATTTTTACCCGTACGCTATCCAACACTTTCTCTAATGTTGCATTAGTTGGTGTGGGAGTGGGAATTTTTACCCCTCCGCTATCCAACACTTCCCTACTGTTGCACTCCCTGTAGTGGGAATAGTAGTTTTTATGCCTCCGCTATCCAACACTTTCCCTACTTTTGCACTTCCTGAAGAAATTCTTTTTACTATTTCTCCCCTTCGCTATCTAACTCTTTCCTTCCTACTGTTGCACTCATTGGAGTGGGAATAGTAAATTATTCCCCTCCGCTATTCAACACTTTCCCTACTGTTGCACTCGCTGGAGTGGGAATAGTAATTATTACCCCTAGCCGATCCAACAGATTCCCTACTGTTGCACTTCCTGGAGTAGGAATAGTAATTTGTACCCCTACGCTATCCAACACTTTCCCTACTGTTTCACTCACTGGAGTGGGAATAGTAATTTTATCCCCTACACTATCCAACACATTCCCTAATGTTGCACTTATTGGGCTGGGAATAGTAAATTCTTCTACTCCGCTATCCGACACTTTCTCTACTGTTGCATTCGCTGGAGTGGGAATAGTAATTTTTATCCCTCCGCTTTCCAACATGTTCTCTGCTGTTGCACTTGCTGGAGTGGGAATAGTAAATTATTCCCTGCGCTATCGAACACGTGCCCTACTGTTGCACTCCCTGGAATGGGAATGGTAATTTTTACCCCTACGCTATCCAACACTTTCCCTACTGTTGCACTTGCTAGAGTGGTAATAGTAAATTATTTCCCTTCGCTATCCAACACTTTATCTACTGTTGCACTTGCTGGAGTGGGAATAGCAATTTTTACCCCTCCGTTATCCAACATTGTCCCTAATTTTGCATTTGTTGGAGTGGAAATAGTAATGTTACCGCTCCGCTTTCAAACACTTTCCCTACTGTTGCACTTGCTGGAGTGGGAATAATAAAATATTTACATTACCTATCCAACACTTTCCCTACTGTTGCACTGGCTGGAGTGGGAATAGTAATTTTTACCCCTATACTATCCAACATTTTCTTTAATGCTGCATTAGTTGGAGTGGGAATGGTAATTTTTACCCCTCCACTATCCAACACTTTCCCTACTGCTGCACTCCCTGGAATGGGAATGGTAATTTTTATGCCTCCGCTATCCAACACCTTCCCTACTGTTGCACTTCCTGGAGTGGGAATAGCAATTTTTTCCCCTTTGCTATCCAACACTTTCCTTCCTACTGTTGCACTCGTTGGAGTGGGAATAGTACATAATTTCCCTATGCTATCCAACACTTTCCCTACTGTTCCATTATTTGGAGTGGGAATAGTAAATTATTCCCCTCTGCTATCCAACACTTTCCCTACTGTTGCACTTGCTGGAGTGGGAATAGTAATTTTTACCCTTACGCTATCCAACAGTTTCCCTACTGTTGCACTCGCTGGAGTGGGAATAGTCATTTTTACCACTACGCTATCCAACACTTTCCCTAATGTTGCACTCCCTGGAGTGGGAATAGTAATTGTATGCCCTATGCTATCCAACAATTTCCCTACTGTTGCACTTATTAGAGTGGGAATAGTAAATTATTCTTCTCCGCTATCCAACACTTTCCCTACTGTTGCAGTCGCTGGAGTGGGAATAGTAATTTTTATCCCTGCGCTATCCAACATTTTCTCTACTGTTGCACTTGCTGGAGTGGGAATAGTAAAGTATTCCCCTCCACTATCGAACACTTGCCTTACTGTTGCACTCCGTGGAGTGGGAATAGTCATTTTTACCCCTACGCTATCCAACACTTCCCCTACTGTTGCACTCGCGGGAGTGGGCATAGTAATTTTTACCCCTACACTATCCAAGACTTTCCGTACTGTTGCACTCGCTGGAGTGGGAATAGTTATTTTTACCCCTACGCTATCTAACACTTTCCCTACTGTTGCACTCCCTGGAGTGGGAATAGTAATTTTATCCCCTACGCTATCCAACACTTTCCCTACTGCTGCACTTTTTGGAGAGTTAATGGTAAATTATTCCACTCCGCTATTCAACACATTCCCTACTGTTGCACTCACTGGAGTTGAAATAGTAATTTTTATCCCTCTGCTATCCAACATTTTCTCTACTGTTGCACTTACTGGAGTGGGAATAGTAAATTATTCCCCTCTGCTATTGAGAACTTGCCCTACTGTGGGACTCTCTGGAGTGGTAATAGTAATGTTTACTTCTCCGCTATCCAACACTTTCCCTACTGTTGCACTTGCTGGAGTGGGAATAGTATTTTTACCATTCCATTACCCAACACTTTCCCTACTGTTGCATTCGCTGGAGTGGGAATAGTAATTTATTCACCTCCGCTATCCAACATTTTCCCTATATTGCATTTAATGTAGTGTAAAATGTAGTTTTAAAAACTAATAAATATTGTAATAATGTAATTTTTAATATATATATATATATATTATTTTTAAATGTTACAGGTGTATGTATATATATGTCTTTATAATTTTAATATATTTCTAACATTTTATTATTTATTAAAATAATTTTGTATTAATTATTACTAAGTAAATATATATTACATTTCATATATGTATGTTTTATTTATTTTTACATTACATTTATTACTTATAATTGATAACATGTCTTAATAATTCTATATATTTTTTTAAGTTACATGTATTATATAATTTATTTTACATTATTTTCTATACATTAAAAAAACAATATTTTTAACAATATCTTTTTCCTGATACTTTAGTACCTACCATTTCGAAGATAAGATGTCGATATTTTTGACATCGATATTTATGTCCCAATATTTTGGGAACATGATATTTTTTCATTAGGTATTTGGTCAGTGATCCAATAGATCCATGTTCTGCTAGTACAATTCCACCGGCAGACCATCCCTCCAGGATTTTTGGCAGTTTGCATGTCAGTGATGGCTGACATAATTTCCTCCTTACTCATGGGGCAGCCAATATTGCTCATTCTTCAGGGGACATTGCACCGTTCACTTGTTTTTAATACCACATGGTTCCCTGCCACATTAAAATTGATTTGGTAACTGTAATGTTTTTTAAACCACACTCACTTATCACGGGCCCCCAATTAGTTTAGAAGTGCATCCCTGTCGTCAGGTGTATGCCCGTCCTCCACCAAACCAAGTTTCTGGAGGGCGAGGACTGGTCAATGATGAAGCATGACACCAGGTGGTGTGTGAGACCAGTCCGTCACTTTTTGTATTCATAACCTTACCACCCATTATCATCCTGTCTCACACAGACCTGTCATGTACACAAATAAAATGTTATTCCTGTTCCAGACCATGCCAGCCTTCAAACCTACCACACAGTCCTTCACCCACATCAATGCAGAGAAACATCACCAGGCCTTTCGCACATGAACAGGTTTTTTGTATCTAACACAACACCCTACTTTCACCATTAATTTCCTTCCAAGAGCGTCTGCCAATACACCACTGCCTGATAATGCCCTATGCACATGCAACACTCGCCCAATTCTGGAGTTACCTACCAGCCTACAATTTACCATTCATCAACCCAGCAACTCTCCCTCTGCTAAATGCCCAACCTCCAATATAGCGTGCCGCGACCAGCCCTCCTCCATTGTGTATCGGTGCATGAGCATCACAGCAGACCGGAGTGTGCCATCTGACATCTTCCAAATCCAAGTGACCAGTGTGCATCCAGGGGCCTACAATTGCTGAGGTGGCCCAGCTGCCTGGAGGGAGACCCCGGGCTGCGCCTGACCTTTGGCTGGGCCTGGGAAGCTGCGGGCAGAGCTGCGGGCACGCAGTGGGGCGGCCCTAAATAGGGATCGGGAACACGACCGGAGAGAACGACGGAGGCCGCTGCCTCGAGACGCTGGGGGCTCTCCCAGGGCCTGACCCGGTGGACTGCTTTGAGGGGTCCGCAGAGGTGGCGAGCTTGGGGGCCCACTCCTTTTCTACACTTTTGGGCCCCCGGCGTGGGCTGGCAACGGGACGCCGAGTGGTGGAAGGCGGCCCGCTTGCGCAGGGGCACAGTGGGTTGCGACCCCACATGGCAGTATAGCTGAGGCCTGCGGGAAGGGCAGGGCTGTGCTGATCCTGGGAACACTCATGGACACTGCTCCTTACTTGTCACCGGTGGTGCTTCCTTACGCCGGATGGCCCTCGGTGGCGTGCAGCGAACCTGCTCCGGATATAGGTGCTGTGCTGCCCTAGGGCGATAGTCTGACCTGCGGATTGAGGACTGTAGCGGTCCAGTTCCCCATCGAGTGCTGTGTCGAACATTTGGGGGTTCTATCAGATGGCGGATGTGGATGGCAATATGGCGGCTGGAAGGAGCCAGGGCGCGACGGCTGGGCCGGACGGGGCGGACGCCCGGCAGGAATGCCCGGATACCTCAGCGCAGGAACGCAGGTTGAATGCTCGCCTGGATGGCATATTGGAGGCGATTACTGCGACCAAAGAATCATTGCACCAGGACATAGGCCAGGTGGCTACGGGGCTGGGTCTCCTGAGGGCGGATCACGCCAAACTGTCTGACAGGGTGCAAGACAATGAGTCGCTTCTTCAGGAGCTTAAGCCTGCGGTGGTCACCGCGGAACATAAACTTTCTGATATCCTGGCCCGACTGGCGACGCTGGAGAAACGTGCGGAGGACTCCGAAGGACGCAACCGCCGGAACAACGTAAGGGTGGTGGGCCTGCCGGAAAAGATTGAAGGGGACGATGCGGTGCGGTACATGGAGGATTGGTTCAGATCCACGGTTGCTCCTGAAGGCTTGTCCCCGTTCTTTTCTGTTGAGAGGGCGCATAGGGTCCCGTCTCGTCCTCCCACGCAGGGCCGTCCCCCCCGACCAATGATAGCCAGGCTTCTGCACTTCAGGGACAGGGACCTGTTGATACAGAAGGCGAGGTCGGCGGGACCCTTCCAGGTGGACAATAGCTGAGTGACTATCTTCCCGGATTACACCCAGGAAGTTCAAAGGAATAGAGCGACCTTCCTTGCGGTCAAGAAAGAGCTTCGGGAGGAGGGTATTCAATACTCGCTGCTGTTTCCGGCCCGGTTGAGAGTGATACTGGATGGACAGACTCAATTTTTCCACACCCCTGATGAGGCTTGGTCATGGCTGGAAAGGTATAGGATGGGGACTGACCGCCAACACAAGGATGGGACGGAGAGGAAGAAGCCGACGCAGGTCCGTAAGTCTCAAAGGATCCGCAAACGTGACAGGCTAAAGCAGGCGCTGAAGGAGGAAGCGCTGGCAGCGGAACGGAGGGGAGCGTTGGCTGCCACGGCGACGATGACGGGCTCGCTGCACCGGGAGTTGGAGGAGGACTCGGAATCGGAAAGCGGAGGCCGCAAATCAGGTGGAGAACTTTCCGAGGCGGACAGCTCTGTGGGACCATCGGTCACGCCGCAAACGGCGGATGGGCTGTTTAATGTATAAGTGTGGGGGTGCGCTGAAGGCTCTTCGGTGGTGAACATTTGTCCAATTGGTCAGCGTTTAGCAGGTACTCTGTTGTAATTTTTGCATGGGGTCTTGGGCGTGGGGAGTGGGTTGGCCTGCCGCGGGTTGGTGTTGAGTTACCCCCCTAATGCCCTTACGGCTTCTGTGGCGGCTGCCACAGATTAGTGAACTGTGTGTATTGTTGTGGGTTTGGATGGAGGCTGAAGCGCCGTTGTTAGGTCCTGTCCTGGGGAGTGGGGTTGGGGTAGTTTGTTGGGGTGTTGGGGGGGATGGGTATGGCTGCAATGATGTGCTGGGTTGGTTGATGCGGGTGGAGGGGAGGAGAGACAGCAGCGATGGCGTCGTTACCTGATGTGAAGTGCTTAACATGGAATGTTCGGGGACTCAGGACAATGTCTAAGAGATACAAAGTGCATGCTTATTTAGTGAGGCGGGGTGTTCAAATTGCAATGTTACAGGAGACTCACTTAACCAACCTTGAATGTGATGCTTTGCAGAAAAGGTGGCGGGGCCAAGTGTTTGGAACCTCTTATTCGGCGTTTGCGAGGGGGGTGCTAATATGGGTCAGGGCGGGGGTCCCATTCCAGGTCACGGATCGGGTGGTGGATCCCGGAGGTCGTTATGTGGCAGTGAGAGGGAGGCTGCATGGTTCTGAGGTGGTGTTATGTAGTGTTTATGCCCCTAATGTTGAACAGGCCCGTTATTTTGATGTCCTCTCGGGCTCCTTGGCCCAATTTCTGACGTGCCCCATTGTTCTGGGGGGGACTTTAACTCCATCACAGATATAGAGTGGGATAGGTCCCACCCGCCGCTAGCGGAATCCCCGGTGCGTAAGCTGTCGGAACGCAGGAGGGACTGGCAGAACAGGTGGGGATTGCTGGATGTGTGGAGGATGCAACATCCTACTGATAGGGACTATTCCTTCCATTCGGGGCTGCACGATCTGCATGTCAGAATTGATTCTATATTGTGTGACGCCCACATGGCGGCCATGGTGACCCATACTGAGTATTTGGCAAGAACCATCTCGGACCATAATCCTCTGCTGATAGCGATCAGATGGCAGAGAGCAAGGTCTGAGATCCCTACCTGGAGATTACGACCGGACACTTTAGAGGACCTGGTGTTTGGTGAAACGGTTAGACAGGGCTTAACGCTGTATTTTGATGAGAATGAGGGCTCGACTGCAACGAGATCGCTGGAGTGGGATGCAATGAAGGTGGTGGTGCGAGGTGTGTGCATGGGCAGCTTCTCGAATGTAAGGACGTCCGTTCTGGCGGATTTGGGGAAAGCGGAATGTGTGTTGAGAGACATTGAGAGGGATAGGCCGGAACGACCTGATTTGCAGGACCGACTGCTGGAGGCGAAGGAAGTGGTGGCAAGGGAAACGGAAAGATTGCGATGTTATGACTATAAGCTATACCTCATAAAGGTCCATGCGGAGCGGGATAAGGTGGGCACGTTGTTGGCAAAGCTCGCTGACCCAGTGTCGAGGAGTGGCCCGATTATGTGCATCAGAACCGAAACGGGGGAGGTGGTCCATTCACCGGAGGCCATTTTACAGCGTTTTCAGCGGTATTACACAGGCCTATATGATACTCGGTTGGAGGCGGGTCCCTCGGCTGTCAGTGATTATTTACACGAGATACAGCTCCCAAGGTTAGACGAGGAGCCGGCGAAGGATCTGGGGGGTCCGATCACTCTTATGGAAATCCGAGGGGATATTAAACAGATGGCCAGGAACAAGACACCGGGGGTGGATGGGCTACCTGTTGAGTTTTATGCACAATACGTGGATGTACTGGCGCCCAAATTGTTGGCGGTGTACTCGGAGGCGATGGCACTGGGGCGCCTCCCCGTTTCCATGAGAGAGGCGCTAGTGATCCCGCTTCTGAAACCGGGTAAGGATGCACTGGAGGTGACGTCCTACAGGCCACTGTCTATGCTGACGGTTGACTACAAAATCTTGAGTCGTATATTGGCTACCCGACTGCTCCCGCATATGACCATGTTGGTGCACGGTGACCAGGCGGGGTTTATCCCTACTAGGAACACCGCCATTAACACTCGCAGGCTGATCGGTATACTGCAGGATGCCCTGGGCTCGGACGGCGCGTCGGCTGTTCTGTCAGTGGATATTGAGAAAGCCTTTGACAGCCTTGAGTGGTGTTACCTGGATGCGGTGCTGGAGAGGTTCGGACTCGGTGAGGGGTTTGTGGGCTGGACAAAGGTACTGTACTCGTCGGCCACGGCCAGGGTGCGAGTGGGGCCACTTATATCGTCTGCTTATCCGGTGCGTAGAGGAACTAGACAGGGCTGTTCGCTCTCTCCCCTTCTGTTCGCTCTTGCGATGGAACCGCTGGCGGCACAGGCCAGAACCGGGGAATCCTTTCTTGGCATCCGCTGCGGCGAGAGTACTCACTATATTTCCTTAAATGCCGACGACCTGTTACTTTACTTGGAGGACACGGAGGTGGCCTTGCGTGGGGCCATGAGACTGCTCTCTTCCTTTGGCGGATTGTCGGGGCTCAAAGTGAATTGGGGTAAGACCTGTGTTTTCCCGCTGCGAGCAGAGGCTCAGCGCCCTGCTCTTGCGGCGAACGTGGTATGGGAGGGTAGGTGCTTTACGTACCTGGGAGTCCGGATCTACCATGATGCGGAGAGCCTACTGGAGGGGAATGTGGGGCGGTGTATCAGGGGATTGCGCGGCTGCATGTCCTTTTGGGCTACTCTCCCTTTGTCGGTGCAGGGACGGGTAGCGCTGTTGAAAATGGTGGCACTCCCTCGACTGCTGTATTACTTCAGGACATTGCCTATCTGGATCCCGCAGCGGGTTTTTCAGGAACTGCGCTCATTGGTTATTGAGTTCCTATGGGGACAGGGTAGGCGCAGGGTGGCGTTGCACACCATGACTCGGCCCAAACTTGAGGGGGGGATGGCAGTGCCGGATTTTGAATTATATTATCTGGCAGCCCAACTCCAGATTCTGACGCAGAATGTGGCTAGGGAGTTTAGGGGTCCTGACAGGGTCCGGGGGAGGGGTATCCAGAGACACGTCCTCTCTTATATTGTTATGCAACAGCGGTTGGCATTGCGGGGGCTTACCTTGGAGGAAAAAACCCTCCGACTCTGTTGGAATAGGAGCCTGAGGCGGGCACGGGCGGTGCGGCCGTATGCCCCGGAGATTCCCATTGGAATGCTGACGGCTCTACCGCATGGGGGTGATTGGTCTCCGCTGGCGGTGTGGGAAGAGCTGGGGCTACAGGTGGTGGGAGATCTGTTTGTGGAGGGGGTGTTGGCCCCGTTTGCGGTGATCCGGGAGCAGTTTGGTCTCCCAGATGGGGATTTTCTCCTACACGCGGCGGTTACTACGGCAATACGGAAGCATTGGAGGGGGGGACTGATGGAGCCGAGCACGACCATGGCCTGCCAGTATGTGGTGATGGCTGCGGGTACAATCAAGGCAGTGACCTGTCTCCAGTCCCGGATGTTGAACGAAGGGCTGGAACCACTCGCGGTGTTGAAAGCTAAATGGGAGGACAGTGTGGGCAAGCCTATTCCGGATACCGAGTGGGGCCACATTCTGGCTCGGACATGGAAAGGTAGCAGGAACGCCAGGTTCCAACAAATACATTTCTTCCTTTTGCACAGAGCGTATCTGACCCCGGGGAAGCTCCACTGGCACTTTAAGGTGCGAGACGCGGCATGCCCGAGATGCCTGGCTGGGGAGGTTGAACTGGACCACATGATGTGGGGTTGCCCGAGGTTGGGTACGTATTGGCCCGAGGTGGGCGCCCTTCTGAATGCGGTTACGGATAGGGAAGTGGAATTTGACATGGCGGCTTGCCTCCTGTTGTGGTTTCCCCACACGGCGAAAACGAAAATCACGAGCAAATTCATTGATTTGGGGCTTATGTTAGCGCAGAGGGAGATCACTTGGCGTTGGAAAACCAAAGAAGGCCCGGCTGTGGGACGTTGGACGAATGAGTTGTTGAAGTGGTCAAGGTGCGAGAGTGTATTGAGACTGCGGCAGGCCACGAGACTGGGGAAGGAGAAGGGCTTAGAGGCAGCTAGGGCTTGGGAAACGATAGTGCAGGCTTTGGGCGATCACTTAACGGTAGACACAGAGGAGAGACTCTCGGAGGCTGAGTTCCAGGGAACTGGCAACACGAACATTTGATAGGTATTGACGACGCACAGATATTTCCGATGCACATCATCGCCACCCACATCAGCAGCAGTTAGAGGGAGGGGGGGGAATAGAGGAGTACGTAGACTACCCTGGTAGAGCAGTGAGGTAGATGGCGCAGTGTGTTCACTGAGTGGATTGGCCTGTTGCAGTAGGAGCGGGTTAGGCTCTGTGGATCTACTGAGCTGGAGAGTTGTTAATGTGATGGGTACGAACCCTCTAGGGGGCTTTTGGGTGGGGGGGGAGTTGTGGTTGAGGTTACAGAAAATACGGAAACAGGATTGTGTTGTTGACCTACCGTCCCTATGTGCCAAGCGGGGAGACTTCTCTTGCACGCTGAATTTACGCCGCCCTGCCTCCGGGATGTGGGCTGATGGGCTGTGTACTGCTGAGGTTAAATGTGGTATCTTGTATGGGGACGGGGCTGGTGGTTGACATTCTCGATGTTTTGTCTGTAATTCTGCAATAAAAACATACTTTCAAAAAAAAAACTCTCCCTCTGCTAAAAGTAAAATGTGAAACACCTGTACTAACATGTGGCGTGCTCCTTATTGCGTGCAACCCTTAAAAGATATCATTAACCAAGACTAGTAGCAGCTTTTCCTTCAGCACTTGGTGAACTCTTTCAACTAAACCATTGCTCCTAGAATGGTATCAGTAAGTTTTGAAGTAATTAATACCAGCCATTTTGAGGCAATTCCTCATCACAGCTGACACCAGTTGTGTACCATTATCTGTCACAAACACATCAGGATATCCATCTTTGATAAACCATTCTTGTAAGAAATCAATCACAGTAATGTGCACACATTCTTGACAAACATGAATTGCACCCATTTAAACAAATAATCCACTAAAACCTGGACAAATAGGGGCATATCCCCAGCACACCAAAAGTACCTGAAATTCCTAAAGCAAGCTTACACAAAGGTATCACAAGAGCTTCACAGGCATTACAGACAACGGTACACTTGCTTGTGTTTTGTCACTCAGTGTGGAAAGTTGGCCTAATGTATGATGTCTCCAATTCTGGGGGCACCCTATATCAGTCCAAACAATCCCTTATGGTGATGGTTGTAAGTCAACCTTAAAGACAAGCTATCCTAGAGATAGCATGGACTAAGCAGCCTAAAGGCTTAACTCAAGAGGACATGTGAAGCCAGCTGTTTTACCATATGCAATCCTGTAATATCAAATGAAAGGACACCACACAAGTTATATATTATAAAAGTATATGTATTTATTCTCAGAATAATCCCCTGTACTCTTTATGAGTATAGAAGCACAAGCGTTTAAACAAAAGCACAGTATAACATATGAAAGTTGCACAATTATGGATGAGGCCGGTGACCACTCAAACCATATATAAAAAAGTGGTATAAGTATCACTATTCGATCAGTGGTAAGGCCTAGGGCCTTGGGAATCGCTGGGACTACACTGGACTAACAGCAGTTAGGACGGGAGTAGCCCACGGGAATCGGGTGCAGCGCTAAAAGCACACGCATGCACCAATGCAAAGTCAATGATGCGTAAAAGTTATAGAGTTACAGTTTTAAGAGTCTTCCGACTGGACTAGAAGGACAAAACTTTAGACTTAGACACTAGAGGTGTAAACCACTACAGGAGCACCGGCGTTCAAGAGTTACCTCACCCACAGGAAGCGGGTGCACAGGTGCAAAAGCGTGTCGGGTCTCGTCGTGAAGATCTAGGGTGCCTGGAGATGAAGATGCTGCAGGCGGCCAGTAGAGAAGAGTCCGGTTGGATCCAAGGGTGGATCGAAGATGTAGAGTACCTGAAAGCAGAGGGGACAGAGTCTGGGTCACTAGCCAGTGACCAGGAAGGAACCAGGAAGGAACCAGGCAATGTTGGGCGCAATCAGGTTGTTGTTGTGAAGCTTGTCTCCATTGCCACGTGGACTCTGGGGCACCGAGGATGGTCTGGTGTGAATCACGAGCTGTCCCAAAAAGGCTCTCGCTGTCGACGGTGTCGGCTTCCGGATCGGAGTCAACAGGCCTTGGCAAAGGCAACCCACGCAGGATTCGAAGATCGCTTCTTACTCGGACCAGCAAGGTCAGAGCGGGTGCTCCTTTTCAGGGGAGCGAGGGCCAGTCTGGCGCAACCAGACTAGCAGAGCAAATTCAAAGGTTCATCGGTACTGGGGCCTCTAGTCAACAGACAAGCGACCGGACCAACGCATCTAGCAGGAAAATGTAAAAGGGCCCCACGCAGCACTCGATGAGTGTGGAGGGGTGAGCTTCGGTGCAAAAGCTGCTCGGGGCTGGAGCTTCTCAAACTCTAATGCACAGCTTCGAGGGAGTCTTGGATGCTGCACGGTCAGCACTTTGTTGTTTTTCCAAAATGGCCGGCCCCACGCTTCAGGTCGCCTCCACAGGTCTCAGCTTTGCAGGGACTGTGGATCGGGCTGTTGGAAAGCAGGAACGCTGGATCTTGTTGATCTCTGTTGCTCGAGTTCTGGCGGGAACTGCAACAAAGCAGACGGTGAGGAGCTGGATGGTGCCTGTTTGCACAGGTTGGTCACTCCTTGACTACAAGGGAGATTCTTCAGTCTTCCATGTCAAGTGGGATGTTGAAGGGTCCAGAGTTTTGTTTCATAAGTTTCAGTCAGGATAATCTGATGTGCACTAGCACAGCTCCTACCTTTATTCCAATCAAGGGGCTGGATTACCTGTTAGGTCCCTCCTATAGGTGGGACCCAGGAAGGGGGTGGTTACACCCCTTTCCCTTTGTCCAGTTTCACGCCAGAGCTGGGGCTGGAGTGCCCCAGAACCGGTTTGACTGGATTTTGCATGGGACACCTTGTGTGCCCCAGGCAGTGTCTAGTTTCTTTCAACCCTCCCTGCTCCAATCCACTATCTCCTGTCTGGGGTGGTGTAGCACCTCCCTGTGACAGGAAACCCTTTGTCCAGGCCTCCCCTGCCAAGTTTTGGTCAGCAACAGGAGCTCAGACTTGTGTCGGGGCAGCAGCATCCATTTTGTAATGCTGAGGCTCTGGTTAGGATTAACCGCGTTTAAAGTAAAGTAACATGTCTTCTCCCTCTAGAAGGGTGGAATGTTACCCCGTCACCAGAACTGGCGAGGGGGTAGTATTCCAAAGTGTATGACACCAAACACAACATGTTTTGATAATGCCAAACCAAAGTTAGCATTAACCGCGAGGATTATAATGCACTTAAGAGTATATGGTATGGCAGTATCACTGGAACAGCAGTAAGGAAATGGTTCCGAACACTGCAGACAGGCTCAGATCATGCTAGAGCACCATCTCACATAAAACCAAGCAGTCTGCCTCCAGGATTGTAAAGGCCTGCCATAGGAGTGACTTATAGGTGCATATGTGTCCAGATATAGGTTTAGACATAGGTATACTATATCTAAGCAAGGGGTGATTACACGACCTTGCCCCAGCTGAGTGATCAGCCAGTTGTGTCAATTTGGATGGCCAGCCAGGGGTGGCAAAAGATATGCTGCAGCACCTGGTAGGCCTTGGATGCACCTATGCCCTGGGCACCTATAGTGCACTGTACAGGGGCTGATAAGGTGACCCAATCCAATTTAGTTATGCACCTAGGGTACATGAAGTCCATTTTCAAGAGAGAGCAGATAGCCTGGGGCCCTGAATAGCAGGGTCCCAGGCCAACTAAGTCAAAAACCAGCTAAACACAAGGCAAAAAAAATCTGGGGTAACCATAGTCAGGTATCCACCTTCCTACACTCAGGACACTCATACCACACTCCTTTGAATTATGCTTTGCAGCGTTATCCACTCCTGGCTACCATATGTTTTCCTTCACTGTATGTTTCAGGGCATGGATACCTCCAGGACCCTCATGCACAAAGTTAAGCACTTTGCTTTGCATCCCCTCATGCACCACTACGAAAGCCCCACATCTCAGAAACCTATTGACCAGGGTTAATTCATCCACCCACGCCCAACAGGACCAGCTCATTGCTGAAATCCTTCATGCATGACAATCCCTTCACCACCAATCCCTTCACTTTCTGTAGCACAGCATCATCTTCTACCCTCTTATCTATTCTTTCTCACTCAAAGCTCCGTTTAGCACCACACCAAACACACTAGCAACACAAATCATGTCAACATTGTAACAATCCTCTCCTTTGTCACTTTTCCTAAATTCTTACTGCAATCTAAAAAGCCGGTAAACTGCAAAATATTTTGCACCTGACATGTGCTCAAGCTTGTAATGAATTTCCTGAAGACGATATTAACATTTGGCAATTCGTGGTGTCTCCCTCTCTTCCCCCTGGGTGCTGAACAAATCACTCAGGATTTTGTGGTCTGTCAGCAAGATGAAGTCACCACCCAACTTAAAAAAAAAAATACTGGCCTGCCACCACTATGCCAAAGTCTTACCTTCTTCTCAATGGTCAAATACTTAAATTCTGACCTCGAGCTCTCAATACAAAAGCTAACATTACTTCACTCCCTTTGTGCCTCTTTTGCAATAGAGCCACTCTCAACCCATGGTTGCTAGCATCACTCATAATTATGCTAAGATCTCTAGAATCAAACATCTCTTTCATACTCTAAAATATCATCCTGGAAACACGCTACACCATCAACCCCCTAAAACAAGATATTTGTCATCCTTTGGAATACAGAGGATGCAGATGTCAATCTGAATGGCATGGAGATATACCGGAACACGGAGCTCGATTTGTTGATAGATGGCTAATGTGTCAAGGGATGTGAATGCAATCCCAAAAATGAGTACCCCAACACAAGGAATGGAAAAAGATAGATAGATGATAGACTGTTTCTTAATCTTACAGAAACAATTGAAAGTCCAGAGTATGGCCGTCACAGAACTTCTACCAAACTTTTGAGGAAATCCATCCTTTATGGAAGAGGAAACCTCACACGCATAATAATGTCGTACTTCATCATCGGCATTCTCTCCCCACCCTGGTAGGTCAGTGCCACCAGGGCAGACACAACCTCCTTGAAGACTTTAGGGAAGGAGGGAGTTCTTAAATAAAAAAAGACTGGACAAGGCGGGATCCAGATTAACTAAAAATACCTCGGGATTCCTCTGTGTTTCACCTTTATTGGTGAGGACCCCAGGTATATCTAACAACAGAGACAAGCGGGCACACAGACGACAATGACTCAGACCCGTCTCTTATCTGCCAACATGTTTCTGCCCTCCAACTATAGCCCACTAGGTCTGGGGCATTCTTCAGGGCTTATGGATCCCTTAACTAGCCTCAGTGGCTCTAATAGGCTGATAGACAATTATTGCAATTGTGTGTAGGCTACCAATATCCCAGGTGAAATCTACCTCACACTCAATCAATGTAAGTACATTAACCTATTCAGAAGGGATTAACAAATGAAACATAAAAAAGAAAAGTTTTCCTATATTAGAATATACTTGTTACTTGTATTTATAACGTTGGCATGCAAGCGCACTCTCACTGCAAACCACTGCACGTGATGAGTGGGAGCACTTGAAATCCCTTTTAGGCGCACACGCAACATTGACAATTGGTATCAACAATAGCTTTATGAGCAAATTATTGTAATTAAATAACTAGACTCATCCTTAACTGCTTCCTGGTCATGGAGGGGGTGATGTCCTTCAGAGTCAAACACTAATTAATGTGTCCAAGCAGATGTCGGTAAGACATCTGCTTGGACACACTAAAACAAATGAATGTTGAGAGTACTTCTCAGAAGACAAATTGTGGCCTGCAAGATATGATACTGTGCGTAGGTGAAGTATATAATACATTCTTTCATATGAAAATGTGTGTGTGTGTGTGTGTGTGTTGTGGGCTGTTGCTCCACCAGCATAGTATGATTCATGGACAGACTCAGGCCCCAGAGGAGGTGAAAGGGGAGCCAGGTGCCCCCTCCATATATAATTACCTACTTACGCCACTAACCTTTCATTACCCTATGAATAGTGTGTGACTACAAATTACATCACCCCCTCTTTGACCAGGTAGCCGGAGGGGCGATGATGCCGATGGTGAAGCATGACATTATCATGTGTGTGAGGTTTCCTCTTCCATAAAGGATGACTTTCCTCAAAAGCTTGGCAGAAGTCCTGTAACATCCAAACTTTGGTCTTTTTATTTACTATAGCGCAGGCCAAAATACAACCTCAAAGATTTGTCGTTCCAACACTACAGTGCAAACAATTCAGAACATTTGATGGACTCAATTAAGCACAAAGCATGCAGCTTATCCGATTCGGCCTTCCGTTCTGCTCTTAAACTAAGCAGCAGCATTGGCACTTATGCACAGCTGGCACAATGTTGCTTTTCAGCACAATCTGGAAATCCTTAGTTTACCCAACATGCTACTGAAAATCTTTGCAGGCTTCTCCACCCATTTGTTTCTCTTCATTAAAGCCACCCAACAACCTCCTGTGAAGGGCTCATCTCTGAAACATCTCTGTAATAGTCTTCCCACCGAGGTACATTCAAATGATCATGCCACATACGGAGCTTGGTATTACACGTCTTTATTCCTCAGCGTGTAACTGTTAACTGAACATTTAACATGAATTCTATACCCACACCCAAGCACTAATGTCACTCTTCTATGGAGTCCATCAGGGACTAAAAGGGTCCCGTCGTCTCTAACTCACAAGACACTACCTCTCGCCCTTTGTTAAATAAAAATGACAAATAATACCTATATATATCACAACTCTTAAATAAGTCGCTTTGGTGCTCGAATCAATTGCCCAGATCTTGTCATGTGAGGCTGCGGAAATACAGGAGAAGTGTCCATGACTGGCGATAAAGACACTGGTACAGTTGTTGGGCTCACCGTATTCCCAGGCGGATGTCTCACTTTTAACATCTGGAGTTGGTGAATGTCGAGGCAGGTGATTGAAATGCAAAGAATCTTGCGTAATGGACTTTCCAGGACAGCGAGCAGTCACCCTGTCTCCTTTAATAGTCACAACCCTCAGTGGCTCAGCATCAAAAGGAGCATCAGACTTTCGTTCCGTTTCTGCATCACAATGACTTAGTCTCCTCTTTTGAACACAGTGCTCCAAGCACAGCAGCGTATATCTGCATATGTCTTCATGTTGCATTTGTGAGACACATAAATAGTGCGAAGTTTAACAATGTAAATAGATCTTTCTGTGGTCAATTGTGGCAATTTGGTTCCTATGGCTCTTCAAACATTAAGGTGGCCGGTTTTTCTTCCATGGTAGAACGCAGAGTAAATCTGTATGTACAAACTGTAGACTGAAGAACTGATTTGAGTTCACGCTTTTCTAGTACAGCGTGCTGAGCAGTCTTCTTTAGGGTGCTCATAAATCTCTCGTCAACACAATTCACCTGTAGCCAGAGAGGTGTGCTTTTCTGATGCTTGACATTTAGATGAGTGAAAAAAATCTCTAAATTCAAGACTATCGAAAGGTGGTTCATTGTCAGACTTAAAAATAGCATAAAATACCCCATGTTTCAAAAATTCCTTCTAATCCTTGACTGACTCTGTCGTGAGTAGTTGATGACAGATCTTCCACATGAGGAATATAGTAGTATTCATCAACAATTACAAGTAGATAATGTCCAATGTCAAGGGGCCCAAAGAGATCAATTGCAATCTCCTCCCAAGCAAGCTTTGGAAGATCAGACATGTTGAATGGATGCCCAGATATCTTGGCTAACAATCAATTACGCAAATGGCAGGCCTTTAATTCCTTTTCACCCATTCATCAAGATGAGGGAACCACTCAGTCCCGTAGAGCTCATTCAATAGCAACAACTCCACGATGTCCCTCATGGGCCAGTTCATTGACTTGTTTTCTTGGACTCTCAGGTATGGCAATTCTCCACCCTCGTAGGATAATGCCTTCTGGAGTGACTGACATTTCTTCCTTCTAGGTCATCATGAAGGGTTTGAGCATGCTTTCTCCAAGTTGATGGGTATTGATTTCTTTGAGGATTTTCAAATCTCTGTCAGTGCTTATGGCAGCAATGATTTGTTTTACCAATATGGCAGCAGGTGTACTGGGTTTCACGATGAAGTTAACATAAGCATCAGCCAATTTAGAAGTATTGCCATGATATGGTATTGATTCACCGGAAGTAGTCAGCAGGTTTTTTAAAAATCTTTACCTTGACAATGCACAATCATATAATCGTACTCCTATAGTCATAACCCCACCTCTCAATGCGCGGGGGCATCTTGGCTTGAGGATTGCCGAAAATGGTTAGCAATATTTGGTGATCGTGGCAACCATGCAATAACATAACATGCATTTTTGTAAAGCGCACGTTCATCCACAAAGAGGCATCTTGGCACTGAAGAACATGTTTCTTGTTACCAACTCAATGGTACTCATGCAACAATACAATGCTTTCCATACAGGTACACATGAAAAAGCTCACAAGCAGTCACCACCATGATGCTTTCTTTTACAAGTTGTGAATAGGCACGTTTCGACGATGACAAACTCTGACTAGCATAAGCCACAATGCGTTTCGGGGCATTGGGATGTCCCATGTGCTTTGCAAGTATGGCATCCAAACACACTGGGCTTGTATTAACAACAACCTCGGTTGGATTTGGCCCTGCTTGCAGGGTCATTCCAGAACGTTTTTGCCTTTCGCCTAGACTTTTTGCTGCTATGGTAGTGGTGGTTTACAGACTCTCAGCAATTTGGCACGGGAGTTTGGTTTAAAGGGCCTGTGCTCTCTACCCTCCATAGTCTAGCACTGAGAACCCCCCCTATGGATAACCCCTAAATGAAACACAATAAACATGTTATGGTTGGTGGGGTTGAACTGAAAATAATAAATTCTGTGCAATGGTGTACGCAGGTTTATTTTTACTGTGTTAGAAATGTCACTTTCAACAGTCGCCATTTTTCTGTGCAATGTGCCGCCTGCCTGAGGTGGGATGCAGGTCTAGTTCTTGAAGTGACAGGGTGCTCTACACCTCCCCCAAAACCAGTTGGGACCGGTTTCCCCAGAGAGCCTTCCAGAAGCTTCTGGTCCTTTCTAATAGGTGGGGTGAGGGGCGTATATATAGAGGAGCTGTGACTCCATGTGGGGAGTGCTGGGCTGTGTGGGCTAACATAGAGGGGACACTCTACCAGGAGGAACCGCTGCTGGACCCTGTGTGCTCGCCCCTGTCCCCACCTGTGCCCCTCTGCTTTTCTATGAGACCAGGAGCGACTCTGCTGAAATGGAGACTGCTGCGCTGGGAGGATTGCCATCTTAATGGAGGTTGACTGTTCCCAGGAACTGCTGCTTCATTTTTGGTGAGCTGCCCTACTGCCTGCTGATCTCGCCCTGCATGGACCAGGCTCTCCTGGCCCCTAGTGCCTAGAGAGCGCTGCAATTCTAGTTTGCCTGCTGTCTAGCATCTTGGGAGCACTATATTTCAATTCCCCCGCATTGTGGACATTTTTGCAGCAGAGCGGGAGCCCACCCCATATTTTTGCCATATTTTTGCATATTTAAACAGCAGGTGCCCACCCCGCGATATTGCGGTGCTTTGCCTGCTTATTAGAAACAAGCGGGTGCCCACTCTGCATCTATGCTTTATTTTTCACAGCGGTTGCCTACCCCGCATTGCCGCCGAGAAAAGAAATCACCGCCACAAAGCACCGCAGCGGCCCGAGCGAAGGAAGCCAGGCAGGCTGCCTGGTTGTGGGCGGAGCCTCGCGGAAGCCATCTCCGCCTCTCCCTGCCTAGGGGAAGCCGTCCGGAGCCTTGCGGGCTCCGCATCAAAGTCCCGGGTCCCAGGAGGGGCCCGTGTGAAGCCAAGTGAGTTGTGGGCAGAAAGGAGGACGGGAGTCTACCCCGCCTCCACAAGCTGCAAAACACAAGTCCCGGGTCCCACGAGGGGTGGCCCGGGTGAAGAAACTCAGGATCAAGGCGCGGGGCTCCCGTGAGAGGAGAGAGCCCCGCAAGTCCTGCAGCGTTTGGTTGGGAGAGGCAGAGGGGGCCCGAGGCACATTGTCGGTGCCTGCCCCCGCCACAGAGGAAGAAGTGCTGCCGCCGGAGCCTCCCCCGCGGAGGAGAAGCTCAGCGTACCACCACAGGAGCGAAGGAGTTCCCATTGAGCCTGGTGAGTGGGGCTCAGTTGCATGGCGTTTGGGGGTACGTCAGGGGACATTGTCGTGCCCGCCCCCGGTGCTAATTTCACAGCTGCCTCTGTCTGATAGCAGGCAGCTGCAACAAAGGGGTATTTTTTTGTTTTTAGAATCCCAGAAGAGGGACTCCAACAGGCCAGTAATCTGTTGGGACACCCAGCGGCACCGCCGTTGCGGGCCGCTGCAACATTTTGGGTCATTTTTACTTCAGAGTCCCAGAGCGGGGCTTGAACGGGCACAGTGGTGCCAGACCTGCAATGTGTTGGGCCCATACTTGTATTAGAGTCCCTGAGAGGGGGGCTCCCAGGCCCGGAAGTGCCAGTACTGTTTTTTACCACTGCACCCCGCAGGACCGTGGACTGCTGCAATGTTTGGTGCATGTTCGTTTTGCATAATAAGGTGGGCCCATAACGGAAGGGTACTGATATGGGGGCTCTACCGAGTATGTTTTATGCTCCATGCTCATGATTATCTAAGGATGTTTTCAGTTCATGCCTAATGCATATGTTTATGCCTAATGCAGGAGGTGATTTATGCTCATGGTTTATGACTCTAAGCTCACATGTTTAGGTATACTCTGATTTATGCTAATGAGATTATGCCTACAGGTCCCTGCCTATTGCCATGTTAGGATGCTTTATGTTCCTGCCACATGCTAATGTGTTCTTATGCCTAGGGAAAGGCCTCATGTGTCATGCCCTATGATGAGTGTTGAATAATGTATTGGTACCTATATTGATGCCTAATGACAGGATTATTCTATCCGAAGGTTATGTTTTTACGCTAATGATGAGGCCTAATATCATGCTGTGATGTGCTAAGTTCATGCCAGATTACGTTTTTGCACCTAGGGAGATGCATCATGACTTATGCCTAATGATATTGCCTTAATGCCTCATGTGTTTAGGCCCAATGTGACGTATGCTGATATAATGCATGAATGTGTTTCTGTGTCTAAGAGTTATGCCTAGTGTTTTCTGCCTACTGATGATGCCCCCATGCTTCTGATTTATGCCCCATCCTAATACTGTTATGCATAATGTCTTGATATCCTAATGATGTTGTATTTATGCTGATGAGGAGGCAAAATGTCATGTTATGATGTTCTAGGTGTTTGTCTGAGCTAAAATGGTTTATGCTTGCAGCAATACTGCCAACCTAGTTATTTTGCCAGTAGTCACTGGTTGCTTTGTATAGGCCTAATGCCTGACTCAGAGGTTTATGCCTGATATGATGTGTTTTTACACTAAGCTAAAATGCCGATGCTTCATCCATGATCTTGCCATAAGTTATTGGCCATTATACCTTTAATACTGATGGTCTTACATTTGTCCTCTGTAGTTGTGATAGTTCTGGCAGCGACCCGATTGGCGCTGCCCTGTACAGAATCCCCCTGTAAATGGTTACTGGGCGCCAGTTGGCACAGTGTGTACACCTGTGATAGGATTCTAATTTGCTTTTTCCTAATACACAAGTTATTTTCACATAACCTGGTGTGGAGTCTCTTTTGTAGTGTGCCTAGTGTATCCCTGTGAGTGGGTGCTGCGCAGATGCTTTACACATTGCTCCGGAAGTTTGCCTTACCCACTCCGTGCCAATCTACCCCGTTTCTAACAACCTCCATCTGCAGTTTCGGATCAAAGTATGCCATTTCAGTGGCATTCTCAATTGTATGTTTGAATTTCTTGAAGCTTTGTTCACATTCACATGACTATTGAAATTGAACATTTCGTTTTGTTGTCTCTCAATGGGGAACTCTCAGTAGCAAGGTCATGTATATAACTTGAACAGTAACTGGCCATACCAAAGAAGAATCATAGCATGGTTACATCTTGTGGGGGGGAAAGTGGATGACAAAACTTGTACTTTATTTGGATCTGGAGTCATTACCTCATTAGAAAAGATGTCACCGAAGAACTTGAATTTTCTTTTGTGAAACTCACACTTTTATGCATTTAAATCAATCAACTAATCTGAGATCAGCAGCAATAAGGACAGATAGCAAAGAATTTTGGAGTTTGATCAAAGCCTCTTTTCTGAAAGATGATAATGATCCCTCAACAGATGTCCATGTTGAAGAAGAAATCTGAGTCAAGTATTCCTCGAATATATTTTGGTTCGCAGGTGAGCACTTAGCCTCACCATCCATACAGAAGTTGATAGATCAGGGTGGCAGCCTTGTCTTCGATTTGGCCGAGGTCAGGCATGGTTTGGCCCAATATAATAGTGGTAAGGCTCCAGAACCAGACTAACTAACATCTTTAATGCTATTGGCAAGTTGGGCTCACCAGAGTCCTGGGTAAAAACTATAATAATCCCTATTTTTAGGAAGGGTGATAAGGCCCTACCGAATAATTATAGACCAATCTCCTTGCTGGGTAGCACACCCAAATGACCGGGCCGGCTTTAATTGAATAGGTTAGAGGAGTGGCTAGACGAGAGTGACAACCTTATAAAGACACAATATGGATTTAAAAAAGGGAAAGGGACAGTACACCAATGCCTTAATTGAAGTATGATGATTGCCAAGTACACAGTGGCAAAAAAGGCCAGATTTATATGGCCTTTATGGAACTTTTGGCGGCCTTTGACTCAATCAATCAATCATTCATGCCATTTGTATAGCGCACTGCTCACCCGGGAGGGTCTCAAGGCACTTGGGGGGAGGGGTATGCTACTGCTTGAACAGCCAGGTCTTGAGTTGTTTCCTGAAGGCGAGATGGTCCTGGGTCACCCGAAGGTGGATGGGGAGGGAGTTCCAAGTCTTGGCAGCCAGGTAAGAGAAGGATCTTCCTCCGGCGGTGGCTCTTCGGATGCGTGGTACGGCTGCGAGGGCGAGGCTGGTGGACCGCAGCTGGCGGGTGGGCGTGTAGAAGGTCAGGCGGTCGTTGAGGTACTTGGGGCCCAGGTCGTGGAGAGACTTGTGTGTGTGGGTGAGGAGCCGGAACGTGATCCTCTTATCGACGGGGAGCCAGTGCAGGTTCCTCAGGTGGCTGGAGATGTGGCTGCGTCGGGTGACATCCAGGATGAGTCGGGCGGAGGCGTTCTGGATGCGCTGGAGTCTTTTCTGTAGCTTGGCTGTGGTTCGGGCGTAGAGGGCGTTTCCATAGTCCAGTCAGCTGGTGACGAGTGCCTGGGTGACAGTCTTCCTGGTCTTGGTCGGGATCCAGCGGAAGATCTTGCGAAGCATACGCAGGGTGTTGAAGCACGATGAGGAGACTGCGTTGACTTGTCTGGTCATCGAGAGGAAGGGGTCCAGGATGAAGCCCAGGTTGCGTGCGTGGTCGGTTGGCTTGGGTGCAGTGCCCAGGGCTGGGGGCCACCAGGAATCGTCCCAGGTGGAGGGCGAAGATCCCAGGATGAGGACTTCCGGCTTGTCTGAGTTCAGTTTCAGGCGGCTGTCCTTCATCCACTCGGTGACGTCTTTCATCCCTTCGTGTAGGCAGGTTCTGGCGGTGTCGGGGTCTCTGGTGAGGGAGAGGATCAGCTGGGTGTCGTCGGCGTGAGAGATGATGTTGAGGTTGTGCTGGTGTGCGATGGCTGCGAGAGGTTTCATGTAGATGTTGAAGAGGGTGGGGCTGAGTGAAGATCCTTGCGGGACGCCGCAGATGACTTCGGTGGCCTCGGAGCGAAACGGGGGGAGGCGGACTCTTTGTGTTCTTCCGGCGAGGAACGAGATGATCCACTCCAGTGCCTTCTCTTGGATACCGATGTTGCTGAGGCGCTGGACTAGGGTGCGGTGGCAGACCGTGTCGAACGCAGCGGAGAGGTCCAGGAGGATGAGGGCCACTGTTTCCCCCTTGTCGAGCAGGGTCCGGATGTCGTCGGTGGCTGCGATGAGGGCGATCTCGGTGCTGTGGTTGGCTCTGAAGCCGGACTGCGAGGGGTCGAGGGATCCGTTCGTCTCGAGGAAGGCGGTCAGCTGTCTGTTGACGATCTTCTCGATGACTTTAGCAGGAAAAGGGAGGTGCGAGATGGGGCGGAAGTTTTTGAGATCGGTGGGGTCCGCTGTAGGTTTCTTCAGGAGGGCTCTGATCTCGGCGTGCTTCCAGCTCTCCGGGAAGGTGGCGGTGTTGAAGGAGGCGTTGATGATGTTCCGGAGTTGGGGTGCGATGGTGGAGTCGGTCTTGTTGAAGAGGTGGTGTGGGCAGGGGTCGGTCGGTGATCCGGAGTGGATGGTGTTCATCGTGCGGGCTGTGTCTTCGGTGGTCACCGTGGTCCAGGTGCAAAGGGTGGCGGTGGGGGGCGTTGGTTCGACGGTTGGGTGTGCGGGTGGGGCGCCGAAGCTGTTGTGGATGTCGGCGATCTTGTGGTGGAAGAACGAGGCGAGGGAGTCGCAGAGGTCTTGTGACGGAGTGATGTCGTTGGTGCCGGTGCTGGGGTTGGAGAACTCCTTGACGATAGTGAAGAGCTCTTTGCTGTCGTGGGCGTTGTTGTCCAGTCGCTCCTTCAGGGATTTCTTCTTGGTGGTGCGGATGAGCTGGTGGTGCTTGCGGGTAGCGTGTTTGAGAGCGGTCATGTTGTCGGTGGTCCGGTCGAGGAGCCAGGCTTTCTCGAGGGTGCGGCAGGTCTTCTTGGAGTCCTTGAGGTCGTCGGTGAACCAGGATGCCTTCTTGCTTCTGGGTCTGCTGGGAGGGTTCTTTAGTGGCGCGAGGTCGTCGGTGCAGGCGGTCAGCCACTGTGTGAAGTTGCGGGCTGCTTCGTTGGGGTCCGTTGTGTTGGCGGGTGGGCTCTGGCTGAGGGAGGTGTTGAGCTGGTCTGCGGTGATCTTGCTCCAATTCCTGTGAGGTACCTGTTGCGGGTGGTGGTGGGTCGTGGATCTTTTGAAGCTGAAGTGGACGCAGCTGTGGTCAGTCCAGTGGAGTCCGGTGGCGTGGCTGAAGGTGATGTACTTGCTGGAAGAGAAGACTGGATCAAGCGTGTGGCCGGCGTAGTGGGTGGGGGTGTTGACCAGTTGCTTGAGTCCGAGGTTGGCGAGGTTTTCCAGCAGGGCGGTGGTGTTGCGGTCCTTGTTGTTCTCCAGGTGGAAGTTGAGGTCCCCGAGGAGGATGTAGTCAGTGGAGGGGAGGGCGTGCGGGCTGATGAAGTCTGTGATGTCTTCGCTGAATTGTGTGCGTGGTCCCGGGGGTCTGTAGACGAGGGTGCCTCTGAGGGTCGTCTTAGGGTCGGTGTGAATCTGGAAGTGGAGATGTTCGGCTGCGGCGAAGGAGTCGTTGGCGCCGGTCGTGATGCGGATGGTGTTCCTGTGTACGATGGCGATGCCACCTCCGGTCTGGTTGATGCGGTCCCTCCTGATGATCTTGTACCCGTCCGGGATGGCGATGGCGATGTCGGGTGCAGAGGAGGCGTTCATCCAGGTTTCCGTGAGGAAGGCGACGTCCGGTGATGTAGAGTTGAGGAGGTTCCAGAGTTCCACGGCGTGTCTGTGGACGGAGCGGGTGTTGATCAGGATGCACTTGAGGTGGTTGCTGCTGGTGTTTGTCTTGGCGGGTGCGGGGCAGGTTCGGAGGCAGGTGAACTTGCAGGGGCAGCAGGTGAAGGGTCCGTGGGTGCATCTCGGGGTGGCTCGGCAGCAGGCGTGGGTCCGGCCGGCATTGAGTGCGTTGAGAGTGGCGGCGTCGTAGGTCAGTCAGGTCGTCTTGCCTCGGCGGGGAAGGCCAGGGGTCCTGGCGGTGGGCGCGGGCCAAGCGCGGACGGGCGCAGACGGGCTTACCTTTGGCGCACCTTTGGCGCTCAATCGGCGCTCCCGCTGCGCGCGTCCGCTGCGCGGTCGCTCTAGGGGCATCATAAGTAAGGAGCCGGGAGGGAGGAGCAGCTGGGTGGCGGGAGCGGGGCAGCGAATGGAATCACAGGGGGGCGGGGCCGCAGGGAGGCAGCGACGGGAAATTCCAAGAAGCAGCGGGAAATTCCCAGGAGCAGCGGGAAATTCGCAGGAGCAGCGGGAAATTCCCAGGAGCAGCGGGCAGCGAGCGAAGGAATCTGCAGGCAGGAGGCGGCAAAGGCAGGCAGGAGCGGCAGCAGTGAGTGGGGCGACCAAGCCCTGTGGAGGGCTGAGCGGTCACACTCTGTGGTCCCCTACGGTCCCCTTAAGTAAGGAGCCGGGAGGGAGGAGCAGCTGGGTGGCGGGAGCGGGGCGGCGAATGGAATCACAGGGGGGCGGGGCCGCAGGGAGGCAGCGGCGGGAAATTCCAAGAAGCAGCGGGCAGCGGGAAATTCCCAGGAGCAGCGGGAAATTCCCAGGAGCAGCGGGAAATTCCCAGGAGCAGCGGGCAGCGAGCGAAGGAATCTGCAGGCAGGAGGCGGCAAAGGCAGGCAGGAGCGGCAGCAGTGAGTGGGGCGACCAAGCCCTGTGGAGGGCTGAGCGGTGACTATGTCTCCCATTCAAAGTTACGGCAAATAATGGAAGATATGGGTGTAGATACAGTTATTATTGATTTCATCCGACAGATTTACTCTCAGGCCACAGCTTGTGGGCGATATGGGAATAACAG
Organism: Lissotriton helveticus; assembly: GCF_964261635.1. Lineage (NCBI taxonomy): Eukaryota > Metazoa > Chordata > Amphibia > Caudata > Salamandridae > Lissotriton > Lissotriton helveticus. The sequence goes on along the minus strand of NC_136059.1, from coordinate 1,349,880,242 downwards.
AGTGTGCATTAGGTCTATAGGAATCTGTCGGGGAGTTAGACAGGGAAGCGTCCTGCCCCAATTTTTATTTTCATTATATACAAATGTGGTGGAGGCAGCACTGACAGGGGTAATAAGAGATATGCCATACTTTAATTCTGTCCCTCTCACAACACTCCTCTACTCAGATGATGCGGTGCTCATAGCAAAAACTGGACAGTAAAGAGACATATTATCGAGTTGTTAATGTTGACTTGCACTTATATCAAGTGCAAAATATCGTAATACAAAAATATCGACTGTTAGAATATCGTTGTCAAAAATGTTGAGTTGAAGGTAAGTAATATCGTTTTTAAAAATATCAAAGTCATTAATATCGTTTGCTAAAATATCGTTGTTAAAAATATCGTTGTTTTAGTTAGTGTTATGTATTTTAGTGTGTATTTTATATGTATGTGTTCTATTTTTTTGTGTAAGTATTACATTTGTTTTTTAATATATGTGTTTAATTTTTAGGAGTTTTTAATTTTTTTAAAAGTAAATTTTGCGTTTTAGTTCTGTAGCGGGTTGTGGGTTTATAGAGGAATAGGGTGGAAGTAATTTAATCAAATTAATTAATTAGTATTTTTTATTAATTAATATTTATGTTTAATATTTTATCTTGGTAATTGTGGTACTTAATTTATTATGAAATTATTATTAATTGGTTGTTAAATATTAATAATTAATTTGTAAATATGTTAATTGTGTCTTGTTATAGGAGTGGGTTGTAGTTTTATCGGGGAATAGGGTGGGAAGTAATTTAATTATAATAAATGTATTAATATTTTTAGAAGTTATAAAAGTATTGGGTTGAGGGTTCATAGGGGAATAGGGTGGGAAGTAATTTAAATATAATTAATTAATTGATATTTTTTATTCATTAATATTTACGTATTTAATATTTGATATTGTTAATTGTGGCAAATAATGTATTATTAAGTTGAAACTAAATGGAGGTAAAACGGAACACCTAATCCTCGGTGGAAACAAAGGTCTCTGGGGCCCCCATCATAGGCCTCTTCAAATGGGTAACCTCCCCCTACTATCACAATATGTCCGTAGCCTCGGTATAATTATAGATGATCAACTATGCGTCGGCAAGCGGTTAAGGTCGCCTCAATCTGCTTTTTAATTCTGAAATGGCTCAAACAAATTCTTTGGATGCTACCACCTTCAACACAAAAAATGTGGTCCAAGCCCTGAACGTGTCCAGGCTGGACCACGGCAACGTTTGCATTTAGGCACTAACAAGGAGGTGCTCCGAAAGCTACAAGTGGTCCAAAACTCTGCGGCCAGACTTCTCCGCCAGTTACCTCCAATGGCCTCCATTTCAGGTTCTCTCCGTGACCTCCACTGGCTCAGGATAGATACCCGGTCCAAATTCAAAGCCCTTTGCTACTTACACAAGATTAATGCCGGTACTGCACCTCTTTATCTCAGGACCTTAGTACACCCTTATATTCCAACCCGCCTTCTTAGATCTTCCAAACAGGCTAAGGGGCACATTAGTATGGCGGGTGGACTTTTCCCACCCGCCATACTAGTGGGAAATGGGCCCGCCCGCAATGCTATCGGCGGTCCCGCACATCCCATTAGGATGCACCCGCCACACTGGCGGGCGCATCCCGCATTTTTAACATTGTGGCGGGCGGTGCTGAAAGCACCGCCCGCCGCAATGCTAAAAATGCATGTTGTGCTTTTCAATGCACGACGTGACAGGCACCTCACGGTGCCTGCCACGCTATACATTGAAATGCAGGGGGGTACCATAGGTACCCCCCATGTGCACCCCCCACCACCCAGAGTTCCTGAGGGCCCACAACGGGCCCCCACAAGAAATCTCCGCATGCCCATTGCCGCCACAGAAAGGCATGTCACCGCTCTCATCCTAATATGGCTGGCGGTGTCTAACAGACACCACCACCGTATTGATCCCTTTTCTGCCCGGTCGACGTGTCCAACACTTTCCCCACTGTTGCACTCCCTGGAGTGGGAATAGTAATTCCCCTGTGGTATCCAAAATGTTCCCTACTGTTGCACTTGCTGGAGTGGTAATAGTAAATTATTCCCCTCTGTTATCTAACACTTTACATATTGTTGCACTTGTTGGAGTGGGAATAATATTTTTTGCCCCATAGCTATCCAACATTTACCCTACTCTTGCACTCTCTAGGGTAAGAATAGTAATTTTTACCCCTTCGCCATCCAAACACTTTCCTTACTGTTGCACTCGCTGGAGTAGGAATAGTAACCAGAGCTATCCAACACTTTCCCTACTGTTGCTATTCCTGAAGTGGGAATTGTAATTTTTACCCCTACTCTATCCAACACTTTCCCTACTGCTGCACTTCCTGGAGTGGGTATAGTAAATTATTCCCCTCCACTATCCAACACTTTCCCTACTCTTGCATTCTCTGGATTGGGAAAAGTTATTTTATCCTCTCCGCCATCCAACATTTTCCCTACTGTTGCAGTTAATGTAGTGTAAAATTTATTTTTAAAGGATTACAAATATTTTTATATTTTAATTTATTATATATATATATATAATTTGTATTTATATGTTATAGGTGTATGTATATATATATATATATTGATATATTTATATATATGTGTGTTTATTTATAATTGTTGTTATGTTTTTACCAATTTATCATTTATAAACATAATTATGTATTAATATTATTAAGTAAATATATATTATATTTTATATATATGTATGTTTAATTTATTTTTACATTATATATTACTTATAATGTTAAACATTTTCTAATAATTCTAACTCTGTTTTTTTCAAATGATATCTATTATTTAATTTATTTTACATAATTTTATTAATATTTTTAAAAAAACTATATTTTTAACCACAATATTTATTTTCCGATATTTTTGTACTTACCATTATGAAGATAGGAGTTCGAAATTTTTTACAACAATATTTTTGTCACAATATATTTGTAGGTCGACATTTCTCTCGTTGATATTCAGTCAGTGATCAGAACTGGACGAGGACTGCACACATTGCTAGAGGCGTACACAAGATTTATGCAGAGTCTGGACCTACGGGTCAATGTGTCAAAATCGTATGTTTTGGTAACAGGGTCACTCCCAAAGAAACTCCCAAATTTTAAATTAGGTTCAAGTAATATGAAGGTTGTGGACAAATTCTCTTACTTGGGCATTTTATTTGAAAGAATGTACCCATGGAAAAGCATTGTTACCTAGCAGAGAACTCCAGTAAAAGTATAGCGATCATTTTTTTCCTTTGTTAAAAAGTTGGGATCTAAACCCATTCCCGAAATTCTGCAAGTTTATGTAGCTAAACTATTTCAGTAGCCATGTATGTAGGGGTATGGGGCTTTGCGGAAAATGGTCTCCTGCAGTCAAAAGAAGATGCTTTTCTTAAAAGGCTAATAGCTCTTCCAAGTAGCTGTTCAAACTATCTATGTCATACAGAGCTGGATGTCCCGTACCTCTCAGGTGCGAGAGCCTCGCACCAATTTTACTGTGGCATTCCATATGGTGTGGGACGACAATTAGTCTGAACCCGATCACATTGAAGGATTGCTTGGAGCTGGATTCAGCTTACAAGATCATGTGGCTGAAGCGTGTCACAAGCACTTTGAGGGATGTTGGTTTATTAGATCTGTTTGAGAACCCCACTAACTTTGTGTTCATCTCTAAAGCTAGGATTAAAGGATTTTTTTCTCCAGAAAATGACGTCTGATAAAAGGGAGACTGCTGGCAATAAATTAACAGTGAAGCTATATTTAATGCCCCCCGAAAATCCCCAACTTATTTATTCTTATCGAGCCACTGTACCTAATATTCAGCATAGGCTTATTCTAATGAGGTTTTGATTAAATTATATGCCCTTGATGCTATGTTATCCCAGTAATGTATATTCCGTAGACAATCTGACTTTATATCCTTGCGATGGGAGGTCTTACAGACAGATTTGTCCATACTTTTTTTTTGTTCTTTCTCTACTGTCCAAAAGAAAGAGTTTTATAAAAACCCATTTTACATAAATTTATTATTAGGAGTTGTAGACTTGCACTTTACTTTTGTCAAATGTTGGGTGATCCTTTGGTGTGTTACTGATTGGTGTCATTCCTCCGGGCTGCACTGAGGAAAAGGCGAGCTGAGACACTTTATTAAATTTGTTCTTAGAGGTTCTTCTATTCATTTTTAAAATTTGCTGATTATGTAATTTTAATGATTGGTTTTAGGGATAAGATAGCTTTTTAATAATGCAAGATGATTTTTAAGTTATTTATTGTTAGTTCTTATTGTCAGTTGATAAATGTTATTGTATCTGATTTTAATTGTGAATGTTCTTATTGTACTTTATATGCTATGAAACAGTGAAATAAAGAAAACTGGCAATCAATAAATCAGTACTTGTAGAGTGTGGCTTATCACCCATGTGAAGTTGCACTTTCATTGTCTTGTCTTCCTAATCCCTGAAACAAAGATGGAAACGGATTTACTATCTCATGAAAGGCATTGACGTAGTCTACAGAAATCAGCTCGATGTCAGCAGCAGTGCTGAAAATGAGTAAACATGCACTCGATTCTTGGTTCTTGTACTTTCATCTTTTTATGCTTCACAGTTGCTATAAATAAACCTTGACTTTGCAGTGGTGTTGAAGCAGCCCATGTGTACACTTTGGTTTTCAACTGTGTTAAACAGTGCACTGGAGACATTTCAATGTACTTTTCCGCTGGTATGTTTATCGACACACCACTTTCTATGATAAATGGTATGGAGTGCCCATTCACTGACAGTGTAATTTTGGGACAGTGTCCAAATAACTTTCGAACTTTCACTTGTCATTCTCATTTCGACTGGCACTCTTCCTTGCAAGAAGCTAATCCATCATGTGCAGGTTGTTCAGTGGTCAATATTGACATTGCACACCCGTCTTCCTCACTGTTGCTTGACAATGATGGTGATGTTCTTTTAGATGAGGAATTCAATGACGCTCGATGTCGTTCAGTTTCTACTTGCATCAACTTATGTTGCTGCTCAGCCTTATGGGTGTGGTTGGAACATCTCTGGAACCTTCTGGCATCCATTTTCTTTTCTTGACGTGATGCACCTAATCTTTCCTTCGCTTTTCAGACCGTTACAAAATGGTTCTCTTTCCCACAACCTTTACATATCTGTCCAATGGTGGGACATTTTCCTTCATGTGGAAAGGAAAATCCACATCGAAAAAACAACTTCTTTGTCTTTGGAGACATTACTTTATGGCCTTCTACCACGTGTTTCGGCTTGCTACACACCAGGACTGATTGATTTTGGGCCATTCCAGCCTCCTTGCTATCAGCTTGCTTGTCAGGTCTTTTTTCTGCTCTAGCAGCCGTGAGTACTCGCTCCAAGCTGAGTTTCTCCTTCAGCATTCATCGTCTGAAGGACCTGGAGAGACAACCATCTATTAGTCTGAGACTCATGGCCTCTTCGTCTTTGAACTCACTGATGTACCTTTCGTAGTCGACATTTGGCATTGAATTGAACTTGGTGTTTAGCACCTCTTTGATTTGACGGTACGTCACTTCACCACCATGTGGTATTTTTGTTATCACTTCTTTTACACCTTTGCCCACCAAATTCTTCAGATATTTAATGATCTTTTTGTCATTTACTTCTTCCAGCGCATCAATGAATTAATCAAATGTTTGAATCCAGGCAGTCTACATGTCGCCAATATTCTGCTTTTTGGTGGTAATGAAGGCAGACAGTGGTTTCAGGGATATAGCAGCATCATAACCATTTATGGCCCTTCCTGATGAGATTATATGTTGCTCACCTGGACCTGCATCATTCATCCCATCTGTAAGTCCTTGCAACGTGCTTGCTTCAGAGTCGTTATGGCTAATCTGAGATGGTATGGTTTCTTTTTGTGCTGCCATTGGATCCTTTATACTGCTGAAAGACTTCGAGTTGTGAGGAACGCACCAGACACCATGTGCGGTATCCGCTTCTACTCATAGCGTTTTCTTGCACCTGGCTGTCGCCGTTAGTTGCACTTTCCGTACTTGGTTTCTACAGCGTTTAGCGTTGCTTTGTGTTAGAAATGTTTCCGCTTATAGCGCCTCTTTGAACTTGGCTATCACTGCCTTTAGCGCTTTGCTGTATCTGGTTGTCACTGCTTTTAGCATGTCATACTGCATGAATGACGGCTATGTGTTAGACTGTGGCACAGTATCTCTTGTCTCGACTTTATCACCAAATTTCTAGCCGGCGACAAACAAACTTTCTGTAAGGCCCTCACTTTCTTTACTGGCTTTTGACTGGCTGGAGTGGTGCTTTGTATTCACATACGTCAACTGTCAATTTTCACTTTCACTGAGGCACGCATGGCACCCACAAGCAGTTTGCTGGACCACAGCAAACTCTTCGGGAGAGCACTCTCGGTTCTTTGGGTTACGGGGTTTACGTGATCATCTATCTCACCGGCAATAGTAGTGTCCTCCCCATCCCGAGCACATGCAAACGAAATGAAATACAAGCATTTATAAAGTGCACAGCTACCTCCGGAGGGGTGTCCCTGCGTTGGGGGTCATTGGGAAGATTAAGCGAGCTATTGCCCAGAGTCACATGGTGCTGGGCTAACCTGTTGCTGGCACCGGGGATCGAACCGTGAACCCCATGATCTGGAGTCAGGCACCCTGACCGCTGCGCCACACCTCTTCCACATGAAGACGCCACACACAGAGCTTGGTATTACATGTCTTTTATTCCTCAGCATGTAACAATTAATTGAGAATTCTACAGCATGATTTCTATCCCCACACTGAAGCACTTACGTCACTGCTCAACAGTCCATCAGGGACCAAAACGGTCCGGTCATCTCTAACTCACAAGACACTACAATCTCCTTATCAGCATAATGACCATCTGTACCACTTGGAGACAACTTCCTTATAATGTCCCATTTTGACAATTGTGGCCAATCTCGTATTGAATTCCAGAGTTTGGGTGTCTGCACAGAGTGTGTTTGTGTAATTGTTATTTACAGCATTCTAGTCTCGGACACTATTGCACTCAGGTCAGAAATATCCCACTTGATAACAACTCAGGCCCTGATTCACAAAGCTACACTTACACTTTTGTATAGGTTTATTTTGCTATTCACAAACTACGAGTTAATAAGTTTACGACCGCAGAGACTCCTCAGTTGGAGCGGGAAACTCTGCACATAAAAAGAAAAGCCTGGCCTATCTTTTTATGTGCAGCATTCTCCGCTCCGAACTGTGGTCTCCGCTGTTTTAAACTTACTATTAACTTGAAGTTTGTGAATAAAAAAAATACTGAATTTAAATGTTTTCTACAGAATGTGTTATGGTCTAGGACTACCGACCACCCCCTCCCAGTCTTGTGCACCACCATCATAAACCCTTAAAGCAATTAGACATGCAAGGAGTTTTCTTTGGAAGGCAGGGGGTCTCACGACCCCCCGGCCCTATTTATTAAAACATGAAAACAAATTAAAAAATTGTTGAAATAAACAATATTTACACAATCATTATTATGCAAAATTCCGACATTAGATCTACAAGCAATGTAGACAGGTATCAAAGGGCTAACCTTAACAAATGTCTATTACAGCATGTTTCCTAACCGAATCTAACATCCTACGTATGAATTTTGCATACCTAGCATTTTGGGCCTACGGCAAGGTCGCTAACCGGTGTCAGATCCTTATTACCCAGCTACGCCCTCACGTATGAGTGCGAATGCGCAGAGGGTCCGTTTACCGGGAGAGTACTCCCCCCCTCCCAGTTACCCCGTACGCTCCATGAACTCCATTAATCTAAAGGGGGGCCCTTTAACTCTGCGCTGTTTAATGACGCCATAGTGTACATGCGGGTGGCTAACCAGCCCAAAGAAAGCGTGACTCCCTACCCCGCACCCATCCAACCAAAGCGGATATCCACCCCTGGAGTTCTAGGAGAGACCATTGGCCCCTCCCCCTGGGTGACCCCACTCAAGAATGGTGACACCCCCTAAGGACATTAACTTGACTACTCACCGATCATGACCTTACCCCCCCCCAAACCTCCTACTCTGAAAGGTCATGTCTACCTAGAAAAACCTCCCAGCCATGCCAAAATATTCTTTTTCAGTAATTTGTTGCCTGCCCTAGTCAGGTGGACCCCATCCTGTAAGTAGAAATGTTTCCCCCAGATGCACCCATGTGGAATATTCTGCAATTGAGGTGATCAAAATAACTTCTCTATCTTGTTGTTGATCCTCTTTACCGAGTGATTCAATGCCCTGACTGAGCCCCCCCTCCATTGCAGCCTAGGAATCATCTGAGACCACACTATGGTGCAGCCTGGGTGTATTTTTGCTAGCCAGCCCGCTACTGAGATTATCTCTTCCATCAGGACCCTCCTGCCCAGTTTGACCAAATCGTTGCCACCCACATGTAAGATAACCACTGAGGGCGGTGGGGTGTGTCTGTTGAGCAATTCTGTAAAGAACCCCCTAAACTGGCTGAGGAAAAGCCCCCCCTACCATGAAAGGAAACCTTGAAACCTGCCTGTTCCGCCCTCTGTCTAAAGTTGCCTGAAAAGAAAACAGGTTTAGCTCGCTTAACGTACGAGTGACCAACCACCCATACTACTTGTGTCTCTTTCCTGTGTTCTTGAGTCCGCTGTGAAGAGGATGCTTGCTGTTGATGACCCGGTTATAGTTTCCGTCCTGCGTGACAGGCCCGTGAAACTGAAATACAAACAAACACGACAGATGTCAGCGTAACTTACTTGTTACCTCACAACATGTGAAGCCGCACATAACGTTTATAACAGTTGGAAGACCATCTCCCAATCCTCTTTACACTGTTGGCATGCAACCCTCTCGCTGTTGCTTCAGTGGCCGCACCTATTCTGAATGAATGCGTCCCAAAATCCTTAGGATTTAAATCCGCCTTGCTGATTGCCATTGCCAACACTCTTTGGAACTAAAACCTGGTCAATGGGGTACCGTCTGCATGCATTAACAATGAATGCCCCCTCTGCTGCGCCTACTCGTTGCTCGATAAAGGACTCTACATGGAACACCTGGCAGCAAGGATTAGTCCAAGCCCGGTGGAGTACCAAACTATCCACCCGGGCCTCCTGATCTGTTCTTGATTTAAGTATGGTAATCAAAAGCTTATCGTCTACTATCTTTGCGTGTTCGAGCCGGAGACCCCCTAGCATGTCCACCTTGCTGCTAGCCACCAATTCGATTGCCCGTAACGCCCCATAAAAGGCCAATGAAAAGGGGGCTCTGAATAATAGTACCTCCCCTGAGGAGCTACAAGTGTCAGACAAGGCATCCAATAATGCTGTAAGCCGCTCTAAACCTATTGGTTGTCTGGAATCAGTGGTAGTAGCTTGCAGGTGCCTTCCGCACTATGAAACTTCCCCTCCTGATCCCACTTATCTGCCCAGTCCTGACCCAAAAAGGAGCAATAAAACATAAACGCCCCTTCATAAGCTGTTCTGGTCCTGGGGGCTAGGCTAGCTGCCATGAGGTTCTGTAGCTGGGGGCACCAATTTGCCAGAGTGTTGTTGGGAAGTGTGCCGGTGCTGCCTCTGCAGATGGTAGATGCTCCCAGAATACCTGCATCTTAAAGCGAGAAAGTGCGTCATCTGCGTTATTCAAAACCCCTGGAACATTTTTGGCCCTAAACTGTACGTTCAATTTCATGCATATCAGCACAATCTCCTTCAGGAGGCGGAGTATAAACTTACACCGCGCCGCCTGCTGATTGATACATTCAACTACGGTCATGTTATCTGACCAGAAGATCACAGATTGGTTACGCAAATGTTCAGGCCAAACTGTTAAGGCAACCCATATTGGAAATAGCTCCAAAAAACCGATGTTAGCTGTCAAGCCGCTTTTTTCCCACCAAGCCGGCCACTGTTGAGCCACCCACTTGTTTCCAAGTATGGCGCCAAACCCCACACTGCCCGCAGCGTCAGTCCATAGACCTAACTCAACCGACGTAGTGGGGGGACCGCACCACACTACTCTGCCGTTGAAATCCACTAGGAATGCCATCCATATACGCATGTCCTGGCGAACCTCGACCGACAATCTACTGCGATGGTGTTTTTCCCGCAGGCCCGTCATGCCCTGAGAGATTGAGCGGGAGAAGGGACGTGCCATGGGCATTACTCTTAGTGCGAAATTCAGCTGACCCACAGTCTGTTGTAGCTGCTGTAGCATCACCTTCTCTTTAATCAAACATTGTTGTAGAGCTGTTCTGAATTTCTTGATTTTTTTCTCTGGGTAACCGGAAACAACCCTCCACTGAGTCCAATTCTATGCCTAAAAATTCCAAGGATGTTGCTGGCCCTACTGTTTTTCCAGGTGCTAGTGGGACCCCAAAAGCCTGCATGAGCACGCAAAATTCCTGCAATGCCCACGCACACTCCTGTGAGCTCGCTGCGCCCAGAAAAAGAAAGTCATCCAGGTAGTGCATGACATGATGGTGTCCTGTTTTCTGCCTCAAAACCCATTCCAGAAAGGAACTGAATGTCTCAAAGTAGGCACATGAAACAGAGCAACCCATGGGCATACACATATCCATATAGAATTTGCCTTGAAAAGAAAAACCTAGCAGATGCTGATCTAGGGGATGGACTGGCAGCAGCCGAAAAGCAGATTCAATGTCTGACTTAGCCATCAGGGCCCCAGGCCCAAGAATCCTCAAGATATCCACAGCCTGGTCAAAAGACGCATACTTAACTCTACAAATGCCTTCGTCGATAGCGTCATTTAATGATGCGTCCCTAGGTGCTGAGAAGTTGTAGATGAGTCTGTACTCGGCCTTTTCTTTCTTTGGGACCACTCCGAGGGGTGAGCAACCAAAATTAGGTACAGGGATGTCAGTAAAAGGACCCACTACCCTACCCAAGCGCAGCTCTTTATCAATTTTTTAGCCACCACAACTAGGTTGTGCCTAACTGACAGTTGATTCCTACATTTTGGCGCCCCAGTATATCCCACCGCTGGGATCCTGAAGCCATGTGAGAAACCTTCCTGCAGCATCCTCGCAGAGGCATGGTCTGGGTACCTGTTCAGCCAAGGATTCATAGCCAGAATGTCAATGGGTGAATGAGCGACCCGCCGCCCCCCCCCCCCCATGTCCTGTTTCTTTCTTCCCCTGTTTTCGAAAGCGTTACCCTTTGAGCGGCATGTAGTTTCTGGGTGGGAAGGGTGGCCACATATGTAGCATGCCTGCTTGAACTTACAAGTGCCCGCTGCCCTGGTGCATGTACGTTTGTTAAAATCCCAACACACTCCTTTTCGATCCAACTGCCTCTGGCCTTACCGGCCCCGTCACCCCCTTGCGCTGCCCGAAAAGTCTGCTGGGGTTTGGAGGGGTAGCCTTTGTTCCAGCTTGGGCCCGCATTCACTGTATGCCCGCCTGTAAACTGGCCATACCATGAAATAGAATCGACCCTATCCCAGGATAATGATTGGTCAAACTCTTTTGCTTTCCTGCAGGTCATGTCATACTCCTTCCACCCATCCCCTCCATAATTGTCACTGAAAGTTGTAATTCTACTCTGGTAACGTGCCATTTCTGCCTGCAAATTTGGGGAACGCTCGGCTGTGATCGCCATGAACACAGAAAAGGCTCTAATCCAATTAATCAGTGTCTCCTCTACCCTGAATTTTGCTAATTGTGCCCGCCATTCGCTAGGAAACATCCAGTCCTTCGGCGTCTTAGCATACTCCATTTCTCTTTTATCAACTAGTAGTGAAAACATATTAACATATTTTCCGGCTCATATCAACTCCTTCACTCCTTGTGCAACATGCTGGGCCAGGTTTTCCCTCCTGGAGGGTATTGTACCTTCCCCTAGTACCGGCAATGCCACCTCCTTACCACTTTCAGCGACTCGCGTTGGTTCAACACTCTTGTCTTTTCCAGCGCGCTGCCCGAACATGTTGCTTGAGGAGAAATAGGTGCGCTTGGCACCCCCCCACCACCCCTGCCCATCATGTTCTTTGCTACCATTTTCTGCGCCTCTGCGGAGGGATCTTCCCCAGCCTCCTTGGCACCCACCGAGGAAGGTAACATCCCCCCAATCCCCAGCCAGGGGAGTACTGCCGCTATCTGTGCTGCCATCTCAGGGGGCACCTGACCAACCCCAGGAGGTGCAATAACTGGGGTGAGTGATCCCAGGTCGCGCACCGAGGTAGGTGCCGGGTTCATCACTGGTACCATTGAAGTACCGCTGGGACCACCAAGGGCGCTATGGGTGGGGCTGGCGTTGGTGCGGCCGGGGCCGGTGTCACCGGTAAACTTGTCAGGGTTAGAGGAGCAAGTATGGGTGCCACTGGCGGTGTAAGCATTCCCTCAGGGGCCATCCCTGGTGACCCCCCCCACTACCTGTGGTTTGGGGGCCCGACCACTACCCCTCTTGGCCCTAATCCACTTGGGCAAAGTATCCAATTCCCCCCTGGGTTGTGGGGGCACTATTACTCGCTTGGGGTCTACCAGATGGCCCCGCCTGCTCATCAAACCTCTGTCTTAGCTCCGCAACATTCTTACCCAACTGGTCCACTTTCCCCCTTCCACTGTCCATAGCCGACATCTTGCGCATCATGCCCTGCAGCATAAGCTCCATGCGGGACCGCTTAGCGCCACGCCCACTAGACAATCCCCTTTTTTCCTACGACGGGTAAACACCCTACACTTATGCCACTCCTGTGAGCACGATGTGCTCTTGTACCTGTATCAACGTTGGAGGCACACAGGCTGGCCGTAAGCACCACGCAACTGTGACCACGACACACCAGCTAGCCTGGGTGTTGGGCCAGTGCACTCTAGCCCGGCAGCCCTCCAGAAGCAGTGAAATGCAGGCCTGCCTGTGTCCTCTGTCCTCCTCCTTTGTCCACCGGTTCACTGCCAGTCACCCCTGTACATCAAGGCCCTCCTCACAGTGCTTCTGTGAAGAGAAAAGGTATTAGCGTGTACTCCCGGCAACCTAATGCAGGTTTAATGACAATTGGAAGGGTATCAGCATAAAATTCCACAGCACCGGAGTGCAAACTCATTTAAAAATAGGTTTGTAACAGCGCCCTTAAAATCAGCCGTGGGGGCAGAAAAAATCCTGTGGAGTATTCCTAGTAGAATATCTTACTCCCCTGTGATCAAATAACACACTAGCATTAACAAAGGGGTGGCCCAATAGTGTTTTCCATAATGTTCCCTTGTTTGCCAGCACTCCCTTACAAAAATTGCCCACAGTCCATACAAATTGCCTAGTTGCCCGTAAAATTACTCAAACTGTGAGTTCATAACCCTTTATGAAGGAAAACAAACAAGCGTTTAATCTCGGTCTCCCATCCAAGTACTGACCAGGGCCGACCCTGCTTCGCTTCTCCAAAAAACTCCTACCGGCAATCACTGCCGTGCCTGTAAATGCTGTGCTCGAGTGCCCCGCTCGGCCCTGTCCCTCTTCGCTGCCTTACCGCGATACAGCCAGGACCTCATTATGCCCCGCGGAGGCAGCGGTACCGAGCCTGCGCGCCTGACCGAGAAACGTCCCTTCGCCTGCTTCCATTGCTCCCGGGTTCGAAGAAAGGAGCTCCGCTGGGCCGACTTCTCTGACCTGCAGACACCGACGCGCGTTTCCTGTAGAAAAAAAACAAAAAAAATGATTCAGCCCCTTGTGGGGGCACGGAGCGGGCCTGGAGAGCGTGGGGGCAAGAGGGCGCCTCCCGTGCTCTCCCGGCCTTTTAACCCTACTGAGGCCACGGGGGCAGACCAGTTCCCACTGGTCTGCCCCCTCGGGCTCCTCCCCTTTGATCCAGAAGCAATCTGATTGCTTCTGGGTCAAACGCTGGAGCCGGCACCAATCGGTGGTGGGCGCGCCTGCCGCGTCATCAAGACACGGCGAAGAGGTACGCCCCACCACCGAGGATGCAGGAGAAGGGGAGGCCGGTGCCACGCCATACGTGCGAGGGGGCGAGAGGCCCCCCCTTTCCTTTCTCGGTTTTTCTATGGAGGCTGCAAGGACTCCCTCTGAGACCAGTCTTAATTTCTTAAACATCGGCCTGAACTCTCCATTTTTGAAGACTGCTGTAAAGATGGATAAGAAATCTGGAAATGACTGGCAGCTCTTACTCTATGCACGCTTTCTGCAACTCTCACAATAAGTTGACGTGCTACCAACCTCAAAGACAAATTAAAAGACTGTGCTGAATTATACAATTTGTCAGAAATCGAATGCAGTAGAATTACTTCCAGGTTCGTGGCAAATGTTTGAGTTTCTTGGAATTTACAAAGAATTCCAGAAGTACTCTTCAGAAGTGGCAGCCGACCTAGCTTCCCAAGTGTATTCCCGACTGTACACTTTTAGGCATTCGTAAACGTAGCAACTGCATATCTCCGATTGTGTAAATTTAATAGTACATTTGCACTCTGAAATATTGCTTGTCTTACTATACCATCTTAGAACAGATTTACGCCTGCCCTGGAGAGCAGTAACTCACTTTCAAGAGGGAAGTTCCTTGCAAATAATTCATGAATACCCTCATAACTAGAAATGTGTGGGTGGGGATCACTTTTTGAGGTGTCTTGTCCCAAAACGCAGACAACTTACGTCAGTGAGGAGATTTTTACATACCCCTAAAATTGCACACCGCTGGTAAAATTTTGCATATCAGTAAATACATTTACAAATGCAGAATCACGGTTTGTGGCTAGTGAAAGGTGCACCAAAAGCTTTGTGAATCAAAGCATGGCAAAAATAAGAGCCTTCATATTCTGCACATTTAATACTAAGGGTCTGATTTAGAATTGGGTGATGTGTTACTCTGTCAATAACGTGTCGGATTCACTGTCTGCCTTGTTACAAGTGCGGGCCATATTATCAAGAAAGGGCGATACATTATCGCCGCTTTTATCAGCAGGAAACTGCCGCTAAAGCGGCGATAATGGACTTGATAATATGTCTTTGTGAATTCTCATAGAAGCCCAGGTTCTGGTGTGAACCTGGGCTTCTGTGGGAATTCTCAAGGGCATATTATCAAGCCCATTATCGCCGCTTTAGCGGCAGTTTCCTGCCGATAAAAGCGGCGAAAATGTATTGCCCTTTCTTGATAATATGGCCCTGTATTATTTCCTATGGCCCTCTTAAATAAGGCGGACAGAATACTTGTCACATTGTAACAGAGTAACCCGAATTCCTAACTCTAAATCAGGCACTGCCTCCTGTTTTTTAGAGCTTAGTTTTTGAGTACTGATATTGCCTGAAAACCTGTCAGGTCATATTTCCTGAACTTCAGCTAAAGTGTATAACTTTCTTTATGAGAACAAAACTTTCAGGATATGAAAAAGCTTGAAGGCTTCATGAGTATGTATTTTCCCAGTAAGAGAGACATATTGAATTTCACCACCCCCAGGCAGCCCAGGCAATCCGTCACTTTTCCGTCACTCATCTTCAAACATAGAGGAAGTTATGAATCTATTTCTTAACAGACTAATGCAAAGGGGAAGATGTTCCAGAGAGGTGGAAAGATATCTCACTGGCTGTCAGGTGTTTATAGATAAAATGTGAAGGCAACTATATTGAACATACAGACAACTGATCAATGCGTTGGTACATTTAAATACAAATTGTGTGATAAGGTGGTTGAACCATTTACTGTAGATCTTAGCATGCATATGTTGTTTTTTGGGTGAATTTTGCATGTAAAAAATGGAAATGTGAATTATGTCCTAATTGCATCTTTAATGTAAAAACAATATGTGTCATCAAAAGCGCTAGACGGTGAGCTAGTAATTTAAGTCCTACATTTTCACTTAAGTAGAACGTCAGATCCACCAGATGTAGTAAATATGCAAGGGAAAAGTAGGAGATGTGGGAAAAGTGATCAAACCGCCAGTCAGTTCCAATGTGGAAGAAGAGATTTAGGGCCTGTGGTGCCAATTCCTAGGTTCCTCCGAGATTAAATGTTTGCCTAGCATCCGCAATGGGATCCAAGATTTATTTGCGCAGTGAAGGATGTTCTTAACCAGCGGTACTTAACCTTTTGACTTCTGTGGAACCCCACTTAATCAGTTCCAGAATCTGGAGACCCCTATTGAATCATTATTGGAATCCTGGGACCCCCACTGAAATGCTAATGGAATCCTGGGACCCCCACTGAGTCAATATTAGAATCTGGGGACCTCAGACTAAGCAAGTTCAAGAATTGAAAACACAAAACAATACACAAAAATACAGCAACAAGCATTCACCAAACAAACACACAAATAATTAGATATTTTATTTAATTCATAAGCCTTAAAAAAATATCAGAATTTTATTTTTAACCTGAAGGTTGGAGCTTTTTTAAATTCAATTAGTGCAGGTCACCCATTGTCCATACTATACAATGTTTAATGCACTCACACTGCTCCCATGAATCATTTAATGCACTCACACTGCTCCCACGAATCAATCTGAGGAAACCAACTTAATTTGGAGCCCCAAAGTAACATTTTATTACATTTAGAAATGTTTTCAAGTATTCAATTTTACGTTTTCTTTCTTTCTTTAATTACTTGTTTTTTTAAATTGCACTTGGATGCTATGGTCTTTTATGGATTTTACTGTAATTTCCATTGAAATGAATGGGAACTCCATGACGAGTTACCCTTGTCATTAGCAGCCAAGTGGTTTTAATGTTAATACATTTTTTAAGCAGTCATGGACCCTCCTGAGTAGGAGTTGTGGAACCTCAAGGGTACCCAGACCACAGGTTAAGAATCACTGTTCTAATCAATCACAGCACAAAAATGGCATTATGTAGCATTTGCAGAGTCCCTGCCCCATTAATAATATGGCAGGAATTGTGTTTGCAAATCACTCCAAGTGCCTACAAATTGAGTGATATAGGCCTGCATCCTTGAATTTACTTTTGCAGAATGCCTACTTTTTTGTGGCAGCACCTGTCTTTTAAAGGAGTGGGCTGCAATCAAAAATAAAATAGGTGATCTGTGAATGGCAGCAGGAGGCGAATGCTGTGTTTCTTCTGTCTCCCAAAATGCCCTCAGGGACAGCTTAGATCATTTCAGGTATCGGTATCCAATCAGTTGCAACTACTGTTGCATTGGATTGTGATTGGGAAAAGGGGTGGCACCTTTTTCAAGGTCCCTTTCACATTGCAATGAGTCACAAAGTGCACATTATCAGTTGGATAGCCATTTCTGACTAGCAATCTACCTTTGGTGCGTTGGGATTGCCTATTTGTGGTTGTAAATCCTACAGTTTTACAAATCCAATGCTTCGGAGATTGGGACACAGTATTGCTAACAAAGGATGCAAAAAGAATCTATTATTGGGTAGAAACAGTGCTTAATTTGAGCCTTTGCCACCTTTCATGAGCACCAATTAAGGACACATTCATTTAAGGAGAGATATTGGGCATCATTTCGATGGTGTACGGACAAAGCCCCCCAACCCCCCTCGGAGCCCGCAACGGGTCCCCAATGTGAACACCGCATGCCTTTCCATGGCGGAGTCTCCGCCATGGAAAGACTTTGAAATGCCACATCCTAACATGAATGGCGGTGCCTCTGCCCGGTCGACAAGTCGATCGGCGGAAAAGCGACAGATGGTCTTTCCGTCCGCCGAGGTGCCTCCCTCCATTCTAATATGGCGGGGGCAGAACAAGGGACATTTGGCGGCGGGTCGCCGATCCGCCCGTAATATAATGGGCCCCTAAGTTATTTGCCCAGAATCACAAGATGTTGAGCTAACCCAGAGACACGAACCTGATCCTGCAGCTCTGAAGTTGGCAACTCTGGCCATTACGCCACATCCCCTCCCTGCTTTCATGGTTAGTAGTTAATTCTGTTTTAGGCGGCGCTAACAGGAGAAATGGGCTGATGCAAGCTGCCTCCTCACGAGAGCCCCAGCACTTTTTTTTTTACAAATTAACCACTGGGGAGAAGTAGCATTAGGGCTCAGTGGTCAGGAAGTGCATAGGGTAAGGAGAACAATTCCCACACACTTCTTTCCGCCCTTGAGCAATGCATACGTTTAATGCAGGAATGCATCCTGGAGGGATATTCTTCTCAGGGAATAAATGTCAGTTGCTATAAATATTGTTGCAGTTCGTTCCAAACCTGGGTTAGGGTCAGCTTAGACACTCACAAACATACTGAATTTAATTAAAACTTGAAAATGAATTTTAAACCTTCAGTCTTCTGCGATGCAAATTTTATTTTTGGGCTTGTAGATTTGATCCACCGAGGTCAACCTAATAAAGTACAATTATTGTTTATGTGCACCAAACAGAGGCCCTCCGAGGCACACAAGACGGCTAAACAAGGTTCTGCATATTAATCAACGCAATTGTGGGGAACGTGGTGCTTTCGACACACTGCAGGCTAATTTGCTTTTGAATAAAACCTCCCAACGTGCATAATGGCTTCTACAAAACAGACTGTAAAGCAGTTAATTAAAAAGATGACGCAGTCATTACCAGATAAATGGTGCACCTGCTAGTAATGGGAAAGTCAACTGCTTTGAGCAGGTAGTGTGCTCAGAAGCCCTGTGTCTAGGGCAGGTCAAGGCGTGCACCTCCAATCATCCATGGTTTAAATCATTCTTTTATTTTACTATCAGAGGAACACATAGAATTATGTTGGAGGAAGAGATGCGTCCATTTGTAAGATGTTTGCAGAAGTCCCTCACCCAGACCTGGCAAAATACTTCAGACGGGCATTACTTGTAGCTTGCCCTTATATTGGAGTCGATTATAAGTGTGCCAAGCTTCACATTGATACATTCATGATGTCTCAACTTGCATATCTGCATTTGCATTCTTGGAAATTATATTCATAAAAAACACAAATGCCCGTATAACTGATCGAGACAGAAGTAAATTCACAAACTGCCAGGCTGACTGGAAGTGACATCATGCACCTTTTGCCCCCCGAAAATATTTTAAGTTGTCACATTACATGGCTATGACTTTGGACCCTTATTGCATCAGAGGAAGTGATGACATGGCCTTTGACCCTTAGGCCACTACTGATATTACAAACGCCTACCGTAAGTGCAACACTTATTGATTAGCAAAAAAGATACAAAGTCAAATTAAAGACTAATTTAGATGCCAGACATGTATAAACGAGTGCCACTTGCCCAGGCACAGCCTCAAACGTTCAGAGAGTCACATCTTCAGGTCTCCAGTTGCAGCGCCAGACTGCTCAGCTGCAGTCATCATATTTCAGTGCCAAGAACACCCAGCTGTTCTGATGCTTAATGCTGCTGGACGCTGTCAGGTCACAGGCTGGCTTGTTCGAGTGTCCAGTAGTGACAAACCAAGGACCGAGCCATATTTTTGTGAGAGAGACACATGTTCTGCCTACTACAAATATACTGTAAAAGTTTGGTGTTTGGCATCGCAAATTGCGCTTTTTTTACACAAATTTGCCATCCTAGGCTTCAAAATCCTGGTGGGTCTGTTAGAAGTTTCTTTCATCCTTCTCAGAGCTCCAGGGAAAATGAAATATTAATTCATTGATTATTAAGGTGAGAAAAATCCAGCGGTCGCGTTTCTGAAAACCATAAGTGTATGAATCGACTGATTCAAGACAATAGGGAACTTATCTTAACTTTTAAAGAAACAGAGGACATATTATGTAGTTATTCCGAAAGGTATTGAGCTCTTTCAGAATTTCATAGAATCCCCATCACTGCAAATCTGGGAAGGATTCATTTTGTTCTTGCTTTTACTATATTGTATCTCAATAAAGGGGTTGGCTCCAAGCAGGAGTATCCAAAACAGGGGTACAAATAGTTGTGAGCCCCCTGCTTCAGAGTGTCTTCAGCCTTCCGAAGGGGTAATCAGAGACAGACAAAAGGGCAGGTAATGCTTTGAAACTTCCTCGATTTGAACAAACAGAAATTGCAGTGCCATTCCTCACCCTTCCAGTTACGAAATGGATGCGTTCAGGAAGAACTACTCAGAGTTCCTTTGCTAGAAAGGTCCTTATTGAAATTCTAGCAGTGTCCCTGTCTCTATCACCCTCACTTCTGTGCTTAGATGCTGGCAGCTCACTCCAACAGTATGGGGAAAGCTAATCTCATCCTGTGCAATGCCGAATCCAGTGCTTCCAAAATAAATGGATACCACCGGTCCCAGTCTCTGTGCATTCACGAGGTTACCACTCAGGACAATGTAAAATGTCTATTTCTCAAGCAGGGGGCATTCTTGTCCTCAAAGACAACATGAGATGTTCTTGTGAATGAGCTAGTTTCTACTCCATTTTTTGCAAATATACATTCCATTAGATGCTGGTTGTCAATGCCCAATGTAATAATGCCCAAGCAAGGGAGGATGAATGTGGTGGGGTTGCAAATGCTCTTGCCAGATTCAAGTAAGCATCAGCTCCATGTCAGCCTCCTTGTTCCTCGAGGAGTATTATACAGGCTACTACCACTGCTTCATTTGTTCAAGTGATTGCAGGCAGTTGGCCCCAGCAGTCATTTGTGAGGACTGGGGCTTATTTTTCATCATAAGACTTCTACCCAGATGGAGAGAGAGAGAAAAACAGAAAAGGAAGAAGACAGAGAAACTGTGAACAATGGAAAAAGCTGCTCTGAAAAAGAACCTGTAAGGGTGAGAAAAAGAGACAGAAAGTGAATAGTGATGGAAGAAACAGACATGAGGCAGAATCAAGACTATGCATCCTTGGGATCTGGCAAAGCTGGTACTTGGCAGCATGAGTAATGGGCTCCTAAGTAAGTCTTTGTGCTCCCATACTTATGTGTTTAACAAATTAAGTAGTACCTGCCAGGCATAGGCTCTATTCACCTGACACACCGATGGACATCAGTAATCCTTGGGTGCCTAGGGGTGTGCACCCTTCCTCCTATAGTAAGAACTGCTGGGGGAATTCCCTTTAGTGGTCCAGCACATGCCTTGGCCTGACAGCATCAGTAACTGAATAGTAATCGTGAGATTGATGGTGGTAAGTGAATACTGGAGCGGTTACCAAATCTCGTTATCAGTGATGCAATGCCTCGTCCCAGGTCCAATAGACGCCTACAGGCTTTGCAAATACTCACTATGAGAGAAGAATCTAGAATGAACCTAATGTAATCTAGAGAGGCTATATAAACGTGCTCGGCTAAATCAAGTTCTAAGATCTGAGTATGATCGAGTGCACTTTTGCGATCAGCCAAGTTTCTATTTCTTTCGAGATGTAAGCTCGCGACTAAATATCAAGCTCGGTTGAATAACACAATCCGTGTATCTTTCTAAATATGCAGTAAATATGTGTATCCTTAAATGTAAAATACAGACCTACCTATTAAGCAATGGAGTGTTGCACCATGTGGTTGGGGCAAATCTTTGTAATCCTTTGGCAATTAATGTAGATCAGATGGTTTCGATCAATTTACTTCCCTGTTGTTTGTCATCCAGTTGGAAATCTGTTATACAAAGTTTTCATACGTAGGTAAAGTAAAATTGTATTTTGCAGCCTGAAGGAATGTGCTACAAATAGTAGCTAATTTCGATATTATTTTTTTATGGACGTAAAACCATTGTTTTCATCAGTGAGACTTATTGGGTAGCAGTGTAATTCTGAAAAGGAACAGTGTTTTAAAGTTTTTTTGGGGGTCCAGGGACACAAAAATGTAATAGTTGAGATGAAAGTTACCTCAGTTCCACAGCTCTTTCTTTTTCATTCAAGGAAACCTTCTACCACGGGCGATAGCTCGTGGACTAAGCTGGTTTTCCACCATTTAGCCAAAGTATTTACATAGAGCAAAACCTCATTGGCAGTCTGGTGGGACTCTTAATAGTTTACCTTCTGAACAATCCTATTAATCCCATCACACGCAGTGATGGTGCTTTGAATATACTTTATATATGTACACATCTAACAATCTGCTTTATAGTCACATAAGGCAAACGGAAGCAATGCACTTTAGTACCAGATTTCCATAAAGATTGTGCTACAGTGGATAATGTGACATTATATTTACAAGCCCATCCACAAGGTTTAAAAAAGGCTTACACTAAATCCTTCTGCAGTGTCAACGCGCTTTAATTTACCGTTTAAAATAGTGCAGCCTTTTAAAAAGTATTTTAACTTGGAAGAGGATAATGCTTTAACTGCTTAATTGTTGCATTTATATTTATATTTCCTTCAGACCGTGTCCCATCATTACAGCAGACAGTGTCCCCTCATTACAGAACGCGAGGCAAATGCTCTCTATAACCTGGCCTGCCCAGCAGCCTGAATTAGGGTTCCACACCAGTTGTCAACGCCCTGAAGAATGTGTGAGACTTAGAGAGCATTGGAATGCTGAAACGTGTTGCTACTATCGAAGGGTATATAGTTACACTCCTCTTTTTGTACCTTAGAATACGACTGGATTTATTCACGATTTTGAATATGTCTGCGCGCATAATTGCCTAACCGAATTTCTTTTCATATTAAGTTTATTTATTGTATTACATGTATTCTAAACAATGAGATGATTACAGAAGAAATATGGTGTTTTCTTTCTAAGCCTGTTGGAGAATATTTTACAGGTGACATTAAAAAAAAGTAAAAAGGCAATCCTTTTTCCCCTTTCAAAGCATGTATAGAGAAAGTGGATATAGTGAAGTGCTTTGACAGTAGAAGAAGGCTAACTTATAAGATAAACAATCAAAATTAAACGTTCCAAAAAAATGTTAACATTTTAATGCATTTAAGAATTAATAAAGAGTGATATGCAGTTCTTATAAAAAAAATACAAAATCAAGTCTCCACACCATTAATGCCCTTTCACTTATTCCGTTAATGACTTTTGTTACAGGAAATTGACTCATTGACCCCATCCCTCTCATCTTTAAAGCATTCTTATCACATTGGTGGCACACTACTTCCATGTGTTAAGGAGTTAATTGTCATTAAAATCTGGTTAAGCCATACCCTTTAAAGAAATATACCTTGAACCCCACATCATTTATTTTACTAGTCCAGTAATAAAACATCCTTTTCGTAGTAAATTAATCCAAAATTAGCCATAGATGATCAGCATCAGCTAATAAAAAATACAACCATTCCAACTTCAGGCCAAAATGTAGCAGAAAGACTGTAACCGTTGAGGTGCTGAATGATGTACTACATGGTGAGGATGAGTCACGCTTCTTGACTTTTTGAAGATAGAGCCCTTCTGACTATTCTGTTTATACGGGTGGGCATGGGCTATGGATGCAACCATTCATCAACATGCAGATTACATTCTACCATTCCATGACCGTGGCTACAATTTCTTTAAAATGGAATCCAACCAAAGCTGAATTCCTCTCCACGGGCTCTGTTACACAAACTGTCAGGCAGAGTAATGTGTGCTTGTGCCAACTTCTTGCACCTCCAGGGCACCTTGGTATTACAAAAGTCTACTTTATGTGCCAGTGCAATCCCAGGAAGGTGCTCCCTCATTTGCTTGGGTTGTTGCCATCTTGGAAAAGTAGGAATGCCCGGACCTTGCCATCATGCTGTATTATAGACAATGACGTAGGGTCAGAAAAGCTGTCAGAGGGCACACTGCGGTGCCCCATGATGGAGGTGATTCAGCGGCGGCTCCTCCACTGAGGCAGAGCAGCGTCGCTCCACAGGAAAATAAAATGACCCCACTTTAGAGACGGCCTTGTCTATTTTAGTTAGGCAAGATCTACCTTCACCATTACATTTTTTGCTATTAGGACTGACCCTGGCCTATTTTAAATCACCTTACACGTGCACATCACCACCCACTGCCCCCACATCCGCACGCACCTAACGGCTTCTCCAAAAAAGATCTCCGACAAAGAGCCCGGAAACGGTGAGCCCGTCAAGCATTGCAGTGCCGGCCTGACGAGGAGCAAGGCCCAATGATGAAGCATGACACCTCTCGGAGTGTGTGAGGGCAACATGACAAAAGCATTATCTTTTCCCCTTCCCCTTCCCCTTCCATCAACCCCTTAGGAACTGCACTCCCCGTGTTCAATACGTTCCCCTTGGAGCCACGGGGGCAGGACCTGCTTAAAGATTGGCTCCTGGTCCGACCCCTTTTCTTTCTCACATAATACAATGTTATCATTTTACTTTTCATAAAACTCTAAAGGTGCAGGGCGGAGCTGCCTGCAGAGCAATTGGAGGAGTGGTGAGCACTTTCTAAGTACGAATGACTGTTTAGCCGTCTTGGGCCAGCCAAACAGACATGCACACTTAGCATGTTTTCCACCTGGCTGTATTACACAGCCTGGGTGGAGAACATGCAGAGGCTCTCACTGCCTGTCTGAGCACTGAACCACAGCACTCAGACCAATCAAGATGCTGCTGTCATACTGGTGACAGCAGCATCGTGATTGGCTTGGGGAGTCTGCTTCCTCCGTCAACCTATGAGGACGGAGGCGAAGTGGTGGCCAGCAGGTAAGTGACATTTTCTTTTAGTCTTAATCCCCCCTGCATGCCTCCTTCCCCCTACCCCACCACTACTGTCCCATAGCAGCTGCTAATGAGATGATTCACAGTCAGTGTTCCCCAAGGGGGACTACTGGGAGGGAAAGGGGAGTGCAAGGGACCCTACATGCACCAGGTCAGGGGTAGGTGCCGGTAGGATTCTTGATCCCTGTTACAAATGAGGTCAGATCCACTGGCAATGAAGAAGGGAGCAGTGGTTTGAAACCAGATGTCCACCTTGAACCGAGGCACTCTCCCTAGTCCTCAGAGTTCAAGCTTTCTTGAGGAGAATGCATTTTTCTTTAATCTGGTGCAATGTCTAGGCCTGAAAATGGTATTTCAATAAAGGGTGTGCCACTGAGCAGACTGGGACATGTCGCCAATATGTAACATGTTACCTACCTGCTCCTGAGCTCTCTGCATATTTTCAGTAACAATATACAAAGTACAACTGTATTTTCCCCATCCTAATCTGCTTCCAAACATTGGTCCTCTACCTCTTGTACAACCCCTTAATGCTCAGGCATTAAAGCAATGATGTGTTGACCTAGTGGCCACCAATGTCATACAGTGGTTGCATCCCACAAGCACCCTCCCAGCGGCTACCCCTCACCTCCTTGCAGGGTGTGCCTTGAGGTGGAAAACCACTCCTGATGCACTTGCTTTGTGGAAAAGGCTCCTTTTTTGGAAGCAGAGGTCACACAATGCTGACAATCCCTAAATGACATTCTAACAGTGAGCTCTACCCCATAACCCATAATATTATACTCCCCTTAGGGCACCCAAGCCTCTCCACTCCTCCAATGTCTAAATCTTTATGTCCAATCCTTTATCATGTTTTATCTAAAATACTCTTACTTCCTATTCTATCTCCTATTTCATCCTTGTTATGTTGTGAAAATAATGTATATGTTGCATACATTCACAAATGGTTTGATCCATGATCAAATCTTTTCCTGTACTTAATTTCTCCAACCCTTGCTAGCTGTCTCCCAGTCCAATTCAGAGCTCTCTTTTTTTACCTCTGGATAAACCATCCCCTGGTAGTGTTCTTTCGTCCTACATACTCAGCTCCTCTTGGCCCACAAAGATAAGTGCATGTCATCTTGCCAAAATAACCTGCATACCTGACGCCGTGAGGTGAACGGCTAGCGATATTTGGGCAGACCAGAACGCCCCACCATCCACAGCATTGTCAGAACGCCGTGAGGGAAACGGCCAACACCGCCACACCGAGCACGCCGCGAGGGCTGGGACTCCATATCCCAGGTGCCCCGGCGGAAGCAGGCGCGGGAGTGACGGAACTGGAGCGCCCGGAGGCGCAATAAAGAACGGAGCGCCCTGAGCTCCCTGGGGACATACCTGACGCCGTGAGGTGAACGGCTAGCGATATTTGGGCAGACCAGAACGCCCCACCATCCACAGCATTGTCAGAATGCCGTGAGGGAAACGGCCAACACCGCCACACCGAGCACGCCGCGAGGGCTGGGACTCCATATCCCAGGTGCCCCGGCGGAAGCAGGCGCGGGAGTGACGGAACTGGAGCGCCCGGAGGTGCAATAAAGAACGGAGCGCCCTGAGCTCCCTGGGGACATACCTGACGCCGTGAGGTGAACGGCTAGCGATATTTGGGCAGACCAGAACGCCCCACCATCCACAGCATTGTCAGAACGCCGTGAGGGAAACGGCCAACACCGCCACACCGAGCACGCCGCGAGGGCTGGGACTCCATATCCCAGGTGCCCCGGCGGAAGCAGGCGCGGGAGTGACGGAACTGGAGCGCCCGGAGGCGCAATAAAGAACGGAGCGCCCTGAGCTCCCTGGGGACATACCTGACGCCGTGAGGTGAACGGCTAGCGATATTTGGGCAGACCAGAACGCCCCACGATCCACAGCATTGTCAGAACGCCGTGAGGGAAACGGCCAACACCGCCACACCGAGCACGCCGCGAGGGCTGGGACTCCATATCCCAGGTGCCCCGGCGGAAGCAGGCGCCGGAGTGACGGAACTGGAGCGCCCGGAGGCGCAATAAAGAACGGAGCGCCCTGAGCTCCCTGGGGACATACCTGATGGCGTGAGGTGAACGGCTAGCGATATTTGGGCAGACCAGAACGCCCCACCATCCACAGCATTGTCAGAACGCCGTGAGGGAAACGGCCAACACCGCCACACCGAGCACGCCGCGAGGGCTGGGACTCCATATCCCAGGTGCCCCGGCGGAAGCAGGCGCGGGAGTGACGGAACTGGAGCGCCCGGAGGCGCAATAAAGAACGGAGCGCCCTGAGCTCCCTGGGGACATACCTGACGCTGTGAGGTGAACGGCTAGCGATATTTGGGCAGACCAGAACGCCCCACCATCCACAGCATTGTCAGAACGCCGTGAGGGAAACGGCCAACACCGCCACACCGAGCACGCCGCGAGGGCTGGGACTCCATATCCCAGGTGCCCCGGCGGAAGCAGGCGCGGGAGTGACGGAACTGGAGCGCCCGGAGGCGCAATAAAGAACGGAGCGCCCTGAGCTCCCTGGGGACATACCTGACGCCGTGAGGTGAACGGCTAGCGATATTTGGGCAGACCAGAACGCCCCACCATCCACAGCATTGTCAGAACGCCGTGAGGGAAATGGCCAACACCGCCACACCGAGCACGCCGCGAGGGCTGGGACTCCATATCCCAGGTGCCCCGGCGGAAGCAGGCGCGGGAGTGACGGAACTGGAGCGCCCGGAGGCGCAATAAAGAACGGAGCGCCCTGAGCTCCCTGGGGACATACCTGACGCCGTGAGGTGAACGGCTAGCGATATTTGGGCAGACCAGAACGCCCCACCATCCACAGCATTGTCAGAACGCCGTGAGGGAAACGGCCAACACCGCCACACCGAGCACGCCGCGAGGGCTGGGACTCCATATCCCAGGTGCCCCGGCGGAAGCATGCGCGGGAGTGACGGAACTGGAGCGCCCGGAGGCGCAATAAAGAACGGAGCGTCCTGAGCTCCCTGGGGACATACCTGACGCCGTGAGGTGAACGGCTAGCGATATTTGGGCAGACCAGAACGCCCCACCATCCACAGCATTGTCAGAACGCCGTGAGGGAAACGGCCAACACCGCCACACCGAGCACGCCGCGAGGGCTGGGACTCCATATCCCAGGTGCCCCGGCGGAAGCAGGCGCGGGAGTGACGGAACTGGAGCGCCCGGAGGCGCAATAAAGAACGGAGCGCCCTGAGCTCCCTGGGGACATACCTGACGCTGTGAGGTGAACGGCTAGCGATATTTGGGCAGACCAGAACGCCCCACCATCCACAGCATTGTCAGAACGCCGTGAGGGAAACGGCCAACACCGCCACACCGAGCACGCCGCGAGGGCTGGGACTCCATATCCCAGGTGCCCCGGCGGAAGCAGGCGCGGGAGTGACGGAACTGGAGCGCCCGGAGGCGCAATAAAGAACGGAGCGCCCTGAGCTCCCTGGGGACATACCTGACGCCGTGAGGTGAA
The DNA here is from genome assembly GCF_964261635.1 of Lissotriton helveticus. Classification (NCBI taxonomy): domain Eukaryota; kingdom Metazoa; phylum Chordata; class Amphibia; order Caudata; family Salamandridae; genus Lissotriton; species Lissotriton helveticus. The sequence goes on along the minus strand of NC_136059.1, from coordinate 1,349,852,256 downwards.
CGGCTAGCGATATTTGGGCAGACCAGAACGCCCCACCATCCACAGCATTGTCAGAACGCCGTGAGGGAAATGGCCAACACCGCCACACCGAGCACGCCGCGAGGGCTGGGACTCCATATCCCAGGTGCCCCGGCGGAAGCAGGCGCGGGAGTGACGGAACTGGAGCGCCCGGAGGCGCAATAAAGAACGGAGCGCCCTGAGCTCCCTGGGGACATACCTGACGCCGTGAGGTGAACGGCTAGCGATATTTGGGCAGACCAGAACGCCCCACCATCCACAGCATTGTCAGAACGCCATGAGGGAAACGGCCAACACCGCCACACCGAGCACGCCGCAAGGGCTGGGACTCCATATCCCAGGTGCCCCGGCGGAAGCATGCGCGGGAGTGACGGAACTGGAGCGCCCGGAGGCGCAATAAAGAACGGAGCGCCCTGAGCTCCCTGGGGACATACCTGACGCCGTGAGGTGAACGGCTAGCGATATTTGGGCAGACCAGAATGCCCCACCATCCACAGCATTGTCAGAACGCCGTGAGGGAAACGGCCAACACCGCCACACCGAGCACGCCGCGAGGGCTGGGACTCCATATCCCAGGTGCCCCGGCGGAAGCAGGCGCGGGAGTGACGGAACTGGAGCGCCCGGAGGCGCAATAAAGAACGGAACGCCCCTCGCACACGCGAGTCGAGCGCGCGGGAGAAGCCCGGGCAAAGGGCGGGCCCTCTGAGGCCCTCAGAGGTCGAAGTGGTCGGGCGGGCTACCCCACTAACTCTTCCCCCGTAAGGTCAGTTTCCTTTCTGGTAAATACAATGTGTGACCACAATGTTATTAGTACAACTGCTGATGTACTTACTCAGGACTCAGAGACCTCGGTATCATTAATATCATCCTTTGAGACATTGATAGATACCGCGTTTAACGAGATTGTCGAAACTGAAAGGAGGTTCTCTATGGGTCCAATGAATATCAACAAACAAAATGCTACGAATAGTTTAAACGCCGACACTCATGTCATCCCGGAAGTTATTGTGATTAAATCATCACATCCTGTTGTTACTGTGCCCATCGTTCTGGATGATGAAAATACTGTTACATACATAGCCTCAGATGTAGCCCCTGACCCTATCCTGTTAGTAACATCCACAGAGGCTACTATTAAGGCGACTGAGAACGTTGTAGCGAAGAGAAAGAGGGGCCCTGTAAAACTGTCACATAACAAAAGGAAGCAGCCATTAAGGAGCGTAAACCAACCAACACCACAAAGTATGTGGAATAGGGGGAAGAAACATAAGCTGACTCAACATAATGTATCTGTGGAGGAACAATCTCATCTGGGTGATGTCGTAGTTATAAATAACGAGGATGTGAATTCTATGTCAATTTCCACCCAGACTGATCTCCCCAACATCAACAGTCACTATTCTAAATCAGAGGGGAATCTCATTGAGACCATCGCAGATACTATTTTTAAACAGCTTGAAGGTCAAATGAACAAACAATTTAATAATATTTTTAGAAGACTTGACAAACTGGAAAACTTAATTAAAAATGATGATGCCAAGAGGAAAGGTATTGTGAGCTTGGACAAAATAAGAGTAGAACGTCTGCTAAAGGATTTGGAATCCACCACCCGAGTTCTTACTGGCGGAGACCATGGCAATAATATGGTTAAGGAACCACAGGCTGCTATTATTCTAACACCGTCTACTACATCTGCGGTCAATAAAAGCAAAGGCATAAGAGGTAGTAACCCGCCTGACTCTTTAACCAAACCCCTTTTGCTCCCAAGTAACGTTATCAGTGTTTCTGATTCTTCGATTAAATCTTCTGCTCTTTCTACCGCTGCAAATGGAACATTAATGAAAAACAATAAGAGTAATTTAGCAACATCCACTGGTACAGTGCAGAAGGCTCCCTTGAATTCTAGCCAGCGCTATAATAAGATCTCACGTGAGGACACTAGGCCTGTTAAACATCAAGGCCCCGCCTTACATCTTCTACCTGAGGCTTGTCCTTATGTTCTAGTTCTGGCCGGTATTCCACCCCTTAGGGAAGGACATGGAGAATCGTGGGTCCAATTGCACAACAAGTGTATAGACTGGTTAACAAAGCATAAGGGTGTGGGTTATGATATATCTAAAGAAATCTTATCTACAAGGCGAGTAACCTGGGTTGGTCCTCTTTTTAAAAACATTAATGGGGACTGTATTGTAATTAATTTTAGAAACCCAGGTACTGCAAAATTTTTGCTGAATAAAAACTTTGCTCGACATGGTATATCCACAGAGGTGACTCCCTTACCGCTAAATTACTTCTATCGTCCCCCATATAAAATGATGCAGCCCCCACCAGTTTTTCCGTTACATAATAGGTTTGAAATATTCAACGATCTGGAAACATTGGATTGACTGCCCTTTATCACCACTGAACCGGTTTCTGTGTGTTCTGTCATCGGCCAGTCAGTGGAAATACTTCCTGAGGCATTTCCGTTAACACCAAAGACTCTTTTACTTGGTACACCATGTGAACAACAGGGGCATACTATAGTAAATTTTGTTTCAGGATTGGATCAGGGCCCTTGTCCGAGTCTAGATAACATTTTAAAAATTCTTAGCTGGAATATTGCCGGTTTGAAGGCCAAGATGGATATCACTTCTTGGAAGGACTGGGTCAACTGTCATGATGTACTAATGTTCCAGGAAACCTGGTGTACCGATGATTTGTTATTTGAGGGGTATAGCTGCCATAATAGGACTGTTTTAGCCCCCCCATTTGGTCGTCCAAGCGGTGGATTATCTATTTGGATAAAAATTACTGCGGAAGTTAAAGTTGATACACTTCTAACTAATTGTCCTAGCTTCATGGCATTATCTTACACCCAGAGGACAAGGTTATGTTTGATCAATTTCTATAACAATGACTTTTTGTCCCAACCTAATTATAATTTTATTCTTTTATTTGATTTTATTGACGAAATTGTAGATGGACAGAAATACGGGAAATTTGATGGTATCTGCCTAGGAGGGGACTTTAATGCTCATATACATTTAAGAAACCCCCCATGTAAAAGAGGTACGGAACTGTCAAATTTTCTCGCAACTAGAGACCTTGTAAATTGTATGGAATATGTAGGTATGGAAAACATTGCCGCCCCATTTCCCACTTTCATTGGTCATGGGGGCGGGACTACAATCGATTATGTTTTCGTTTCACCTCTAGTCGCTAATGCTCTAATAAAGGCTGAAGTGGTGTGTAAAGTTTATAGCGACCATTACCCGATTGTCATTCACCTATCACTTGTGAGGGGCAAGTGCTTACGAAATGAAATAGGTGCTAAAAACTTAAAGGTATCAACTGATAAATTGAGGGTAATCTGGAAGGGCGCAGACAATAGGGGAATCCTAGCTGAAACTATTTAAAAAAAAAACAGTTCTGATTGAAAGCTGTCTGAGTTCTGATGACTATGGGGCTAAAATAATTACATCATTCTCAGAACTCTGCTCTGTAATAAAAGGTGACATTTCCAGACCAGCTTCTAGTAAAGCTGAGGAAACACCTAGATGGTTTGATGCCCTTTGTTCAAAAGCAAACAGGAAGTTGAGAGCTGCCCTAAAAGCCGAACCCAGGGATATACCACAAATAAGACTGCTCAGAGCAGAGTACAAATATACCCTACGTACTAGATCTAATGAACTGCTTAAAACTCACTGGGGTTCCTTGGCACGCTCAGCCGAATTGAAAGATACTGCTGGGTTTTGGAAGGAAGTTAAGGAGATAAGATCTATAGGTTCTAATTTAACGGAAATTAATTATAACATCACCGGTCCTAACTGGGTTGAACATTTCGCTAAAATCTATGCAACACCAGACAACCCTCCTTTGACTTTACCCACCCTAAACCCACTTAATATTTCTGTATCTGAGGTTGAGGATGCCATATCAGAAAGTGCTGGAAATAAAGCGCCCGGTCCTGATGGGCTCTCGATTGACCAGTTGAAGTGTGAGCCCGATTTTTGGGCGCCACTATTATGCAATGTTTTTAATAATTTAACAAACGGGCAAATTCCAGAAACATGGTCTTGCAGTATAATCGTTCCCATTTTTAAGAAGGGTGACAGGCTGGATCCGGGGTGTTACCGCCCCATTTCATTAATTGATAACACTTTGAAGGTTTTGGGGCGGGTCATATTTAAAAGGATCAGAACTTGGGCAGATGAGAGTAAGATCCTACATCCCAGCCAGCTTGGTTTCCGTAGTAGCGTTGGAACGGTGGAACAATGCTTAAACCTGAGCCTAATTATGGCAAAATATAACACTGCTAAGAAATCCCCTTTATATTTTGGCTTTATGGATTTGAGTTCCGCTTTTGATTTTGTTAATCGTTCCCGCCTATGGTCCACCCTCCTCGAGTATGGTTTAGACGATTATTTGGTCCATTTTTTAGCTTTTTTACATCGTGATTTAAAAGCATGTGTGCGTATAAATCAATCTGGTGAAGTTTCTGATGACATCAGCATTGGTAGGGGGGTTAGACAAGGGTGTGTGCTGGCCCCCCTCCTGTTTATTTTGTATATTAATAATTTAAGCGGCTCTCTGGGTATTTTAACAAAAGATGTACCTCATGTGAATGGAGTCCCTATACCTACCCTTCTCTACGCTGATGATGCGGTCCTGATGGGCCGCACCCCCAAGGCACTTCGGACTCTAATTTCAGGATTTGTTCTTTTTATGGCCGATCTAGGCCTGACAACTAATTTTAAAAAATCCCTAATCATGAGCTGTGGCCCTAAAAATTATAAAATCGCCGAGATTAAATCAGGGTCAAATGTTTTGAAAAGTACCAGTACTTTCCCCTATTTGGGGTTGTTATTTTCAAATACTGGTTCGTGGCATGCACATGTATCTTATGCTAGGAATAAGTTGGGTAAAGCCATAAATTGTGTTATTTCTTTGAGACAACCCAACTACGCAGACGTAATTACACCACTAGTTAAGATCTATCAAACCCAATGCATGCCAACTGGCACCTATGGCGCGGAGGTCTGGGGTTATACAAACTGTTCCCATATCCAAATGGAAGAAAATAGGTTCTGCAGGAAGGTGCTGGGGGGGGTTATTTGTTCCCCTAACTATGTGTGCCATAACGAATTAAACATCCCATACATAGAGGACTTTGTAAGATCCAGACCAGCACTCTTTTGGCTAAGGATATGGAATAACCCGGCTGCCATCCTGACCCGTGAAATAATTTTAGATTGTTTAAAATGCGACAGGGCATCCTGTATACCATGGTTAAAAGCGGTAAAAGATTGCCTTGAAAGTGTAGGGCAGGGTTCTCTGTTTACTTTACCAAGTTTAATAAATCGTTCCCATAAGACCATTATTCTTAGGGCACTATATGACTTGTATAGAGAGGAGCGGGAAAGGAAGAACTTGACTAAATGCACTGTTACAAAATATATGGGCTATTCTGAACCCCACATTAAACATCCCGGCCCACCATATAGGTATTTACGTCTGCACCTTGGTAGGTGGAATAGGGGTTTACTGTTTCGTTTCCGAGATGGGAGTATAGTAAACTTACTAAATTTCCCTTTGGGTTACAATAAACATCTAGAAACCCTAAATTGTCCATGTAACCCTAATATGAAACAGAGCCTTATGCATTTCTTGTTCTTTTGTGGTTTTTATAAAAAACTTTCCGCCCATTATTTAATGCCTTATTGCAGAAAACATGAATTGACTAATTTTAAATTAGCCCTTAGGTCTTTTCTATTATTGGGATCAGATGAAGTTATATTCAGGGTGAGCTGCTTTCTTAAAGCTGCTGTCAGATTACGAGTCACTTTAAATATTGAGGCAGAATAATTGCACACTGCATTTCTTTTATGCGTTTTAGAGAATTTTTTAGCTGCATATTTTTAACTTGTGTATAACGCTGTTTTTTATTATAATATGAAGGGACAAAATTTGCGTGTAGATATGAAATTGAAATTTGATCATGCCTGACCGTTCTCAGATTTGTTTTCCAGATGTCATTATTGTATTTAATTGTTTTTATTGTAATTTGTATGTACTTTTATGGATGTTTTTATTCCGAATAAAGATCATTTGACTTGACTTGACCTGCATCATTTATACTTTGTGTCAACGTGGCTCACTATCCAGAGGTTACTGACTTTGCAAAACCCACCACTTCTCTTTCTCATCTGTATGTCATGATTTTATTTCCCGCTTCATCATCTTAAGAACTCCAGCCCAGCCAGTTGAACTAGGTCATTTTGCACTAAGTGAATCATGATCATGTCAGGCCTGTGGCAGTTGCCTCCATTTTGTGCCCCCCATGCCATGCCATCTCACCACCATTTTACTGTCATCCAATCCCAGCTGCTGGCCACAAACTCAGGGCCAAACTGGGAACACAAACTGGCCTTTGCAATTAAGTAAGACAGGCTGCGTGGAGGGGCAGGGGGCAGGATTTTTGGTGCGAAACACTGCTGCTGCTTTGGGTACACAGGGCGATATTGCAGCACTGCTGCAAAACCGGCCTCCAGTACCAAAAATGCCCCCACCGGTCCAAAACCAGCCCCCACCCTTCCGGCCCACAGGGAAAACGCCTGGTGCCCGCTAAGGCCAGTCGGCCCTGCACAAGCTTGTCTCTTTTCATGCTCCTCCGTCCGTTTAACTATGAAACAGCAGCAACTTCAAATCGCCTTACATCTCCTAGTCACCAGGCCACTTTCTACTGCAGAACACTGACCATTAATACAGTGCCACCCTAGACCATTCCCAGAAGTGCCCCTACATCCTGATTGACTTCCACCTCCCTAGACTCTCCACCCTCTTCTCAGATCCCCCCACCCCAGTCCATGTGCTTATGTCACCGCTCCTCTTCTAAAGGAATATACCCCAAAATGGCTTTCAGGCCAACTTCCCAACTTCCAGAATTTTCTCAACACCCCCAGCATGTCTGTCCCTCACCTTGCTGCTGTCTAAGTTTCAAAACACACTTTACTGACCTTGGCCCCTCCTTTCCAGATATCCTATGCTTGCATTTACCTGATAGATGTACTTACCCCCTGCGCCTTTAATATAATTTGTGCCCCTTTGCCAATCTGGTCTACCTTGCTCTTTCACATCTAATTATGTACCTCAATTCTAGCATACGTCTTGCCACCCAATGCCACCGATATTCTGAATGCCCCAAAAAATATGACAGAAAGGGCATTCACCGGCAGATGCAAAGGCATTTCTCACTTGGCACACCATTTTTTTCAATGTCTCTGCTGTTGTGGTCTTCCACCTCTATTCCTTTATTGCATTCTCTTTAGACTATCTCTCCAGTCTTCACTCTACAAATGTTCCCAGCCCAATTTGGCTCTTACCCCAAAACCTTTTCCACTGAGGGCTATGCCTGCTATCTTCCCCGAGATGGTCACTGGAAATTCTGACAACACCAAATTAACACCAGATCTCTTTGCTGCCATTCCTGATCTTTCACTGCTTCTCCTCTGTGCACAGGCACATGAACTCTGCCCAGATTTGATCATAAGAACTTCTCATTGATGCTACCAGAGAGCCTTCAGTCAGCTGCAGCACCCTCATCTTCTGAGCTTCCACATCTGTTCCAGGGCATCCTCCCCCTGTAGTTCAACGTCTGTGGCCAATCCACAGAATCTCGACCACTGAAAATTAGATGAAGCATCCACCACCTTATTTACCTGGCCTGGCCTGGCATGCATCTAGTACGAAGCTCATCATTCTCTGTAAATAGCACAGAACAAACTCAGCTAACAATTTCAGCACACAATTATCACTTGGGGACACTTTCTATTGACTTTTTCGAAATTGCCTTCTATATATCAAAATTCACTTTTCTGTGGTTCAAGTCCTTTACTCTTTGTCTCACTGTCTATACTGCTAGAAAGAATTCCCAAATTGCTATGCTATGATTGTGTTTACACCGGTAGTCTGGCCACTATATTGCACTCAATCTCCCTTTCCATTAAAGGACAAAACCACCTGCTGTGGATGCATCCAAAAACATTTCCACTGTCCACATCATAGAGTCTGCCTGTAGCCACATTATCATAAAGTTATAGATGTTTAAGAACCGTAACCAAGTCCTCATGTTCCTCCTTATTCTATCCATGAAACTTGTCCTGTGGTGTGGTTTAGTCGCTCTCCCAGCAGCAAAAGCCATGTACCTACAGAAATTGCCCGGAAACATTTTGCATACGAATTTCAAGAGGCTTTAAAAATGGTTGCAACTTCAGCAAGACTTATTTCTTTATGTGTGCCTCCTCCGACAGTAAGTTTTCCAAGTTCTCAGTTCACCAGTAAATAGGCACAAATGGCATCAAATTTAAATCTACACCTAGAAACGTGATAGTTGTTGCTTTCTAAGGTACCAGTGGAACTCCAAACTGCTTAGGCATCTGTTCATGACTCCCATCAGGAGAATGCATGGCCCTCCTCTGTACTACCAGGAGGAAATCTTCAGGGTAGTACAGCACCTGCACAGGCCACAATTCCTTCTTCATCTCCCACTCCAGAAATAAAGTGAAGGTCTTAAGGATGGCACAAGCCACAGAGCATGCCATTGGCATAGCCTTGTCGACAACGTACAATCCCTAGCAAGCGAAAGTCATCTAGGTACAGCAGCAGGCGCCTACCTTCCCCATGCTTCCCACCAGGTTCTCTCATACTTATGTTGATTAACCATCTCCGGGGCACACGGATACCCGGCCCTCCATACCCTCCTCGCTTTCCAGCTTTCCAGCATTGTCTCACTGCTCAGCCTGACGCTCTCCACTTTTTTAAATATTGTATTATTTATTGGTTAAATCACAAGAGAGCACAGTAAATAAAAAGAGCCTCGAGACACAGAAAATGCATTACAATATACCGTAATTAGACTTGCATTTGTCAACTAAAATTAATACAGGGGAAATCGAGTTCTTCAAACTCATTGGACTAAGTTAATCATAGAGTTAAATACCCATGATGCCCCCCGGATATCCTAGCCAACAAAAAATCAAACATTACTATATTCTTTCAACCAGTTCGACATTGGGGCCCACATTTTTGCCCCCTACTTTGGGCACCCCTACTTTTATGACCATACAAACTAGTCTCCAAGAGCTACGTTGAGAGCATACCATTCAACCGTTGAAGATATGATGGGGGGTTCGTTTGTTTTTTAATCATGCAGATGCAATGCAAATTCGTACCACGGCCCTAGCAACCTATTTAAAGTATTGATGTTGGCCGATACATTCTTGGTCTTCAATCCCCAATAAAACTAATCGGGGTGTCAAACTTACTCTCTGATCCAAGGCTACTTCTAGAAAATTGCCAATCTCTATTTTCAATGTATCAAGTTTGACACAGCGGCAAAACATACGACCCATATCTGCGTATAAACTTTCACAACGGGAGGCGCTAGAGGGCGCCGAGCAAGATGGCCGCACATCGGTGAGGCTCTGCCGAGACCATCTAATATTTGCTAAATAATCCTACATATCCCGCCTTACTTGAGCCCCAGCTGGAAGCAGAACAGCGTCTGCAGAGCCCGGGACCCCAATGCGGTGCTTCCTTCTCATCTAAAGTTAGTGGAATCGCCTCCGGAGACGTCCTGCTTGGCGCCGGGATCGCGCCTGAAGAGATCCGTGCTTCCTTCCTGCACCTGCCCCGAGCCTGGACGGACCGGGGATCTCCTTCACTGCCTGCGGAGGGAGTCGGGGACAACGACGCATGGTGCCTGGTGCGACGGCGCTTGACGGGACTGAGAAGTGCGGCGCATGAGAAGCGAACAGCCTAGCCCGGCCCTGCTGGTAGCGGTGAGTGGGGCGGGGAACTAAGCGAGCCCGGGGCTGCGGAGGCGGCGCTGGGCCGCTCTGGGCCGCGCCGTGCGAGCTGCGGCCGGCGGGGACGCAGAGGGGAGCCTAGCATGTGGTGAAGTGGCGGCGCTGGGGTCCATGGTAGGAGGAGAGGCCGCTGAGCATACTGTATGACCTTCCTTTGGGCAGAAGGGTATATTTACATTTTGCCGCGAAAACGCCGGCGGGCGCCATAGCTGCTTCCATCTCAGGCTGGCAATAACAGCAGGGCCACCGGACTGTTCTGTGAGACAAGGCCGCTACTACACCCTGTGAAGCTTAAGGGGACACATTCTGCAGGGCTCTTCCTGAATAGCAGAGGCGATTGGGCAGGGGCTTTGCTCAGTTAGACACCATGGGCAGGACGGAAAGAAATCAACCGAAGATCACGTTTGAGACTAAAAAAACGGCGCCATCATCCTCGCAGGTGCCACCTGACGCTGAGCAAAGGGGGGCAGTTGGGGGCACCCCGAACCTAGAAGCTACATTGGTGGCCATGCAGAAAACGCTACAGTCTATAGAAGGCACCATGGAGTCCGTTAACCATCGGCTAGATCACATGGCGACTCAATTTGACCGCCAGAATGAACGGATGGGGGAAATGGAACAGAGAGTGTCTGCCACGGAAGATGGGCTCACTACGGTCACGAATAAAGTGTTTAATATGGAGAGGGTGCTAGCGGTCATACAGGCGAAGAATGAGGAGTTGGAAGGGAGGTCCAGAAGGAACAATATACGCGTTACGGGCCTGCCAGAATCTACAAATGTTGGCCGGATGGAGGACTACATGGAGCGCATGCTGGTGGAAATTTTTGGGGCGGATCAGTTGTCACGAGTCTTCATAGTGGAGCGCGCTCACCGGTCTCTGGCGAAGCGTCCAGTGCCTGGGGCGCAGCCGTGTCCTATTATAGCACGTATCCTGAACTATAGAGACCGGGATGTCATATTGCGCCTAGCGAGGGAAAAGGGCACTATTGAATACCAGGGTAACAAACTGGAGTTTTATCCTGATTTCACCATGGCGGTGCAAGCGGCGAGGAAAGAATTTACCACAGTGAAGCAGCTCTTGCGCGTCGAGGGCGTCCAGTACGCCATGTTGTACCCTGCACGACTTCGGATAGGGCCCCCATCAGATAACAACATTTTTACTTCTCCTAAGGCGGCCATGGACTACGCAAAAAAGCAGAAAAAGCGAAAAAGAGACTCGAATGAGCGCCGAGATGGGGAAGGTGATGGGCAAGATGAAGTGGCTTAGCACGTTGTACACAGTTGGTTGAGTGCGCTACACGGACATGATATCCTGCTTTGATATGCACTGTTTGACTATTTTGTTTGTAAATGCTGCCCGTATCTGGGGCGACCTGTCAGCAGTATTGTGCATAGGCGAGCCCGTGAAGGGTGACTTGTGAGAGATTTGATGACCCATGCTATAGGCGTCTGCCACGCATCATGTGCTCTAATCTGGGCCATCTATACTGCTGGACTTATTGGGGTGTTGAATGGACGCTGTGGCCGGAGGGGGACGTATATGCATATTATATTATCTGCTTGTGCCATTGTCCTCATTTAATAGTACTTATGTGGTGACTCGAATGTGTAAGATAGGAACCCTGTGGCGGTATATTGATATGTAGCTGCCGGCTGTTGTTCATATGGCTCAACAGGTGGGGTGAAAGGGCTGGGATTGTCAATGGTGAGTATGGTCTGCACTCTTGTTAGTTCGCTGACGGGAGTTGTGTGCCTCTGCGCCCCCGATTATGGGAGTTCCCCACACACATTTGAATGCAATGTTGGGTTTTGTGCGGGGGGAGGGAAGGGGATGGCTTTGGCAGGTTGGGGATGCTGAAGTGGGTGGTAGGGTGGGGATGGATTGGTTGACGTTTGGGTCAGGGTTGATGTGTTTTCTGGTCAAAAATGGGAGGAATGTGAGGTCTAAAGGGTGTTTGGAGCAACGTAGGTATGTGTACTGTTGGGCTTGTGAGGAGATTTGTGGCATTACTGGATTGCTGGGCGGTGGGTACTGGACATTTGGGAGGAGGTTGGGAGATGTTTACTGGCTGTTAAGTACATTGAAGATCTGGAAATATGGATAAAGGGGGTAAGCTCTCTTGTGTTACCTGGAATGTGCGAGGATTGAATAGACCTCAGAAGACTAGACAGATGCTAGCGTTCCTGAATAGGCATGGGGTACAGGTAGTTTTTCTTCAAGAAACGCACCTACGGGGAAAAGCGGCCGAAATTGTGGGTAAGCAGTTGGCGGGGGTGCGACTGGCGACGGCCTATTCCTCTTATGCATGAGGGGTGATGATCCTAATTAAGAAGAATGTTCCGTTTGAAGTGATCCATGAAGATATTGACCAGGATGGTAGATATATCATTGTACATGGTAAATTGTGCGGGACCTTGGTCACCTTACTTAATGTGTACGGGCCAAATGTGGATGATCCTAACTTCTATGTTACACTTTGGAACAAAATCTATCAGCTCCCCCCGTCAGCTGTGTTGTGTGGAGGGGATTTGAATGTCACATTGGATGTCGAGTTGGACAAAAAACAGGACAGGCCATGTGTGTGGAAGAAGGCTGCTGATGCGGTTTGTGAGGGTATGCATGGACTGGGGTTGTTGGATGCTTGGCCCTTGAGGCACCCGGGTAGACGGGAGGGAACGTGCTACACGTCGGCACATGATAGATGGTCCAGATTGGATTATTGGCTGGTGACTCGGGATGTGAGTGGCTGGATTCTGGATGTAGAACATCTGCCTCGCACGATCTCTGATCATGCACCGGTTCGCTTGGTGTTGCAATTGCCGACAAATGCGCCGGCTCCTTTTACGTGGCGCCTATCGCCTGGAGTTTTGTCTGATCAGGTACTGAGAGAAGGACTGCGTCAGATCATTGAGGAGTTCTTTTGCGACAATGTGGGATCTGTTGCCGATATGAGTACAGTGTGGGAGGCCTTTAAGGTGACCGTAAGAGGGGCGTGTATTGGACTCAGATCGGGAGTGCTTACATCACTAAGAGATTCCATGGCCAGGTTGGAAAGAGAATTGTTGGTCCTTGAAAGGCAGCAGGAGGAAAGTTCGGGGGATACGCTATTGGCCGAAATTAGAGTGAAAGTCACTGAGTATAACGAGCTGGCGGATCAGGAGGTGAAATTTCTGTCCAAACGCACTAGGACGAGATATTACGGTGAAGGGGGTAGGCCAGGGAAGGGGCTGGCGGACAGAGTGAGGGACCCCTGGGCTCGCTACTGCACTGTGCAAGAAATAGAAGATGGAGATGAAGTGGTGACTAGCACAGCTGGTGTTCTGGCTTGCTTTACAAAATACTACGCACAGATGTATGAGCACAGGGACACAGCGGATGAGGCAGACATAAACCGGTATTTTGAGGACGTCGCTCTGGTGTGGCTATCAAGGGGGCAACAGGAGTTCCTTATGCATAATATCACGAAGGAGGAATTCAGAGACGCAATAGCTGCACTCCCGAATGGCAAGGCAGCTGGCACAGATGGTTTGCCCTCTGAATTTTACAAAGAGTATGCGGATCTGCTGATCCCACACTTGGCGACGGTCCTGGAGGAGGCGGTGGACTGCGGTCAGTTACCGACCACGATGAGAGAAGCGCTACTGGTAGCGCTGCCTAAGCCGGGTAAGCCTCCAAATAAATGCGACTCATATCGCCCTCTCTCCCTCATGAACACTGATATAAAAATAATAGCTATGGTTTTGGCCACAAGGCTGCGGTTATTGCTCCCTGTCATGGTGCTGCCGGATCAATCAGGGTTCGTTCCTCTCCGGTCCACTACCCACAATCTGCGGGCTCTGTTCGCGGTATTACATTTGCTCAAACCGGAACTGGCTGCGGTGGCTGTCATGCTCGACGCCGCTAAGGCCTTTGACTCGGTGGCCTGGCGGTATATGATAACCATACTGCACCGAATGGGAGTGCCCTTTTTCTTCACATCACTGATAACACTCCTATATACTAATCCCATAGCGAGGGTGAGGGTTAATGGTCATGTCTCTAGCCCATTTCCGGTTCAGAGGGGGACGAGGCAGGGATGCCCTCTCTCGCCGTTGCTGTTCGCTATTGTGATGGAGCCGCTGGCCTGTATCTTAAGGCAGAAATATGCAGAGGCAGCATTGAAGTTCCCGCTCAGGTCTTTGGCAGTGTCCATGTATGCTGATGACATGGTTCTTTATGTGAGAGATCCTGCTCTGTACCTAGAACCTATACTGCGAGAGTTTATCAAGTTTGGTCGTTACTCTGGACTGACTATCAACTGGGACAAATCTGTTGTGCTGCCCCTCACGGATGCTACCAGCCAGATTCCCTTAGAATTTCCGTTGGAATGGGCGACAGAGTCAGTTCGGTATCTGGGCGTCTGGATACATCGGGACAGCCAAGAAATAACAAGGGCTAATTATGGAGTGGCTATCTCTAAATTGGAAGATCAGGTAGCGCGTTGGACACGACTCCCTCTGACCCTGGCGGATAGGGTGTCTTTAATCAAAATGGTGGTATTGCCGAAATTCCTCTATCTCTTTGTCAACATTCCTGTCCCGTTGAAATCTCATTTTTTTTCCAGGTTAAGATCCCTGCTGATTACATTGACTTGGGCTGGTAAGAAACCGCGGGTAACGTGGGAAGTGCTGACCAAACCGTATGAGCTGGGGGGCTTTGCGGTGCCAGATATGAAACTATATTATTTGTGTGCACGAGCACATTTCGCAAGCTACTGGCTGTCTGCACCTCCATATACTCCGTATGTGGCGCTTGAAGCCAGTGCTGTCATGCCGAACCCGCTACGAGCCATGATAGTCAACGATCATTCCATTTTTGACAAAGGAGAGGTAGACACGGTAAAATCCACGGCGACCGCCTGGCGGGAGTTGGGCAGACGAGCAGACAAGTTGCCCCTATATGCGTCAGCTATGCCACTTCTCTATCACTCAGACAGCTCGGTCTCGGGTGAAATTGGAGGTTTACAGTCCCTGCAAAGGGCTGGGCTGCACACCATGGGGGACCTTTTCCCTGGGGCCTCATTCCTCTCCTTGCAGACTATGACGGACCACTCTGCTAATGCAGTTATGTCCACTTTTACATATGTCAGACTTCGGGCTGCCATTCATGCGCTGTACCCAACATATCCGGGAGAACCACCGGCACTCGGTGCCTTACAATTGCTCTACACTACTGTGGACAGGGCTAACCTGCTTTCTAAGCTGTACCGAGCTGCACAGGAGGATGAAGGGGGAGGCGCGGTACTGGCCAAGACTAGATGGGATAGGAGCCTTCCAGAACCACTGAGTGATGATGAGTGGACTGAATGGTGCACTATGACTGGGGGATATGTGGCCAATGGCAATTTCCGTCTTCTTCATTATAAGTTTGTGCATCAGTGGTATTACACACCGGTCCAGCTGGTACGGCATGGCCTACGGATGAATACTCAGTGTGTTCGGTGCGGGGAGGATGATGCTGACTTTGTGCATCTGGCCTGGGGATGTTCACGTGTGTATGCATTCTGGAGGGCAGTCTCTGAGAAACTAACTGCCATGACTTCGATTGAGATTGAGTTGGATGTGCGCCTGTGCCTATTGGGAATAGCCTCTGGTATACCTGCTAAATCGAGACGTTTCATTGTATTGGCGCTGCAGTTGGCTAAACGGAGGGTTGCCATGGTATGGGGGGGAAGGAGAGCGCCTGATATTCAACTGTGGCTGACTGACATGGCTTACTGCAGAGATCAATTAACTTGTTACTATGAGGGGTTGCCGGAATCGGCAAGGCCACGAGATATATGGGCACCGTATACGTTATATATGCTTTCCCTAGCTGATGAAGATAGCGTGGTGAGTGGGAGTGAGGGGGCTTTGGTAGGAGAAGGTGGGCCTGAATGAGCGCTTACCATGAAAGGGACTGCTGCGTGACGTGGTTGGTCCGAGTGACTCATGAGTCTGGATTTGGGGTTCCCATAGCCTTAAGCGAGTTTCCGCTGCTGCGATCTTAAGTGTGGAATTGATGAATGCTGTAGGGTGACGGGAATAGTTGATAAGGGTTGTATGCCCTGGCTGCTCGCTTTCCTGCCACTTAGAGGATTGAACGTACCATTGACATACTGCTTCAAAAACTCCGAATACTTAATATGACCAGGAACCGGAACTGACCAGGTGGGAGTTGGAGTTTACTGTTGATTTAGTTTGTTTTGAAAAGCAACCAAAAAATGAGACCGAGATTACATAGGGGCTACACAACTGAAGTATTACAGATGGCTCAGAATGCTGACTCTTATTACTTTTATAAACTTCGACATGCTGAATACTTTTGCTACAGAAAGTTGTTTGAAAATTCAGCTGCATTGACTGTTATGTTGGTTGCGGCCGGCCCAGACAGTGGGTTGTAGGCACACTGCTGTGTATATATATTATGTGCAATAAAGGTCTTCAAAAAAAAAACAAAAAAAAAAAACTTTCACAACGTATAAAGGTAACACAGACGGAACGCCCCCATTCAGCAATTTTGGCAGGTGTGTAATATAAATTGAATAATGTCTTGTAATGAATGCTGCGCCTGTAATCCAGCGGATATTAGAATCAACAGTCCCATTTCCAAAGATTCTAAAAACATGACATCATTAATACCAAACCGGCGCCCCAATTCTCTGCCTGTCTCCCCAAATCATCTTGCATAAAATTAATTAGCAGCTGAGATCCAGCACTGGAGACTTCACCCCACATGTGGTAGCCTTGGAGCATTTCATCATAAAATCTCTAAATTGTAGGAATTTAAAAAAAAAAATTTATTGAGAGGAAGGTCACCAAGAAGTTCCACAAAAGATTTCAGTTGATCACCTATAAAGAGATCTCCGATTTTCTGAGCTCCCCCTCGAGCCCATTTACTACAATACTTATCGTGAAAATATCTGGAAGGATCTGAGCATTCCATAATGGTGTATAATAGCTATAGCGCCCAAGGACTATTTTACACTTCAACAGGTGCCATAGCTTGAACTCAGCCTTAATTGTTTTGAATTAAACTTTTTTTAAGTAGCTTGGCTCCACTTTTTTTAAAAAGGAAGCTTCAGCCCTATTGCCCCAAACTAAATTATGAATTGGTGGTGTTGGACCTGGCCCTTTTGGCAGGTTCACCCCGAAACCTTTTGCTTTTTCCTAGCCTGTTTCTGGAACCTGGTGTTGGTGATTTTAGGCCTTTACGCACTTTTTCACTGTGGTACAGTGTAAAGTGCGTGAGCTCTCTGTGTATGTGTGGTGAGTGACCTGCCCTCACATAGGAATGCATGGGGAATATGTGTGACCATGGTAGTTCCTGATGTGTGGGGAGTGCAGGGTCGAGTTTGATATGTGCGAACTCGTGAGATTGAATGCTGCGTAATGATGTATGCGGCATGAATGTGTCTAGTGTGGAAGTGCCACTTCTAGACATGGGTGTGCGTGTGTAGTGAGTCTGCTGGCCCGTGATTGGCTGGAGCCTGGCTCCAGGAGTGTGCCTGGGCTTGCTTGTGGATTGACTGTCTGGTTTGAGGGTGACAGGGGCTGGGGAGCCCCCAGGAGGTTGTCTGAGTCAGCCCTTAGATGAATGACTGCATATGCAACTAGAGTGGGGGGAGGAGATAGCACCTGGGAGTGAATAGGCCTGTGCCTGCCTGCCACAATGCTGGCTCCACCCCCTGTGGTACGTCTGATGTCCCTAGCCTGGCCAGTGAAAGGAGTTCCCTATAACCAGTTGTAGCTGGTTGTCACATTGCCTGCACCCTGCTAGACAAAGGAATTCACTGTATAAAAAGGGGCTGTGTCCCCTTCCAAAATGTTCTTGTTTCTGACTTCAATCCTGCCAGGGGTGTGCTGCTGCTTGGGCCCAGGGGAAGGCTTGCCTCCCTGGGCCCTGCCCAGCCCCTGGATACCTGATGGACCTGGAAGTCTTGTCCTGCTGATGGCCTGGACTCCTGAAAGGGCTTTTGCTGACCTTTTTATGGGCTTTTTGTTCTCTGTGGCGCCTGGGAGCGCTCTGCCTTGCCCCTAGTGCTGGGAGAGCTTTTGCTTTCACCCCTAGTGCCTGGGAAGCACTTTATATTGTCCTTCAGCGCTTGAGAGCGCTGTATTTACTTATAGCGCTGGGAGCGCTTTATTTTGCCCCCAAGCGCTTAGTAGTGCTTTTATTTTTATTCTCGAGGGTGCCCACCCCTCATTTTGCCACTGTGAATCCCCACTGCAGCCCCGGAGTGTGCGCAGCCCCTGCCGGGCCACTGCGCTGCCTGCGACGACCCGGAAGTGGATGGCCGGCCGGCCAATCACAGTGCGGCCTGGCTGGAAGTCCCGCCCGCCGCCGCCGAGAAGGGGAAGTTGCCCGGGTGAGGAGGTGCGGCGTTAGCGTGGGGCTCCCAGGAGCCAGGGGAAGCCCTGCGCCGTGCTGGAGATTATGCTCTCCCCCAGCGAGGCTCTCGTGAGTGAGATAGCCCCGCCCACGCCGAAGAGAGGAGCAGCCCCGCCAAGAAGAGCACAGTGAGTGCTAGAGGGCTGGGCAGGGGGAGCACGGCCGCATAAGTTATAGAGCGGCCCCTGCCTGAGAGGGGGCCGCTCCAATGAAGGGGGGGGCAGTATTGGAGTCCGAGCGGCACCATGTGCTGAGTGGGCCGCTCCAACGATGTGCACAGCGCATTGGGGGCACATCGATTTCCTGAGCCCCCGGAGGCTCCACCATGGGGCATGTTTTGTTTTAGCCTGCGTGGCTCTACTCTGGCCATTTGTTTTAAAGTCCCACGGAGGACTTGGTGGCATGTCTATTTATAGAGCCAGATGGTTCCAACGCCCCACAGCTGTTTCAGAGCCTGTGTAGCTCCAACGGGGGCTATATTTCTTTGAAGGGTCCAGGTTCTTGTCCCCATGTTCAGTCCTGTTCTAAGGGCCAGTGAGGGCCCTGTCGCAGTTTTGTCTCCAGCTGCCCAGCAATTAGTAGGCAGCTGCAACTTTTAGGCGCAATTGGAGAGAGAGTCCCTGTGTGGGACAGAGATGGCACAGTGGTGCCAGGCCTGCTACAGCTGCGCAGCACTTAGTGCGAGCTGCAACGTTTAGGCCCTGTGATTGTTCCCAGGTGCCCAGCAAGTAGTGGGCACCTGCACCGTTTAGGTTTTGCGCCGGTGGCGCACCCCTGACTGGCGCTGCATGGCAGCGCGCCCTGACATTCTGGACACAGGGCTTTTTGAGTCCCCTTGTTGGATGGCCAGTAGGCCAGGGGGCTGGTATGTGGGTAGGGCGCAAGGCCCTAATGTGATTTTTGGCGCAATGTGATTTTGCTATGTTTATGCACCAGCTCTTAAGATCTACGAAGATCTACGAAGCCAAAATTAGCTCTGCGATATTGTATGGGGCAGACTTATGGGGCTATAAGGATCTCTTACCATTAGTAACAGTCCAAAATACATTTTTACGAAAATTGATAGGATTGCCTCAATCCACTCCGATTACACCCCTTTTGCTGGATATGGGCTGTAAGCCTATCAACAAAATGGCTCGCTATCGGACAGTTGCATTATGGAGACGTATCTGGACTTCTTCGGACCTCAGCCTCTTTGCAAAAGAGTTGGCAGAAGTTAGATCAGTTTGGGGCTCTTCTAATATTCCCTGGTTAAGAGAGGTCAAAATGGTACTGGAAGAGATGGGCCTTAATCAGTTATGGGTTTCCCCTGAGTCATCCTCCTTTCCCTCTAAGCAAGATTTTAAAGCACTCTACTGGGCTTCCGTCAAAAACTCACTTGTGGCGCAATCAGATGCTACTAGCTTGACGGGCAAATTTTTGGTTCACAAATTAGACCCCTCACTGGAGATATACTGGGATGTGATCACCAAGACCCTAGACAAAAAACTGTATCATCAGTTTCGAGTAGGGTCCTTACCAGTAAGGTCATTTTCTAAGAAATGGTCTGTTCACCACCATCTAAATGACTTTTGTCCCTGGTGTTGTGACCAAAAGGAAAGTATAGGCCACTTTCTCTTTGCATGCCCTGCCTATCAAGCCCCAAGAAATAAATGGATCAGGCCTATTTGTCGTAGATTGGATGTTAGAGGGAGTATGGAGGCCTTGAGGGTGCTACGTACCAACACATCTGAGTTGGTGGTTGTGGGTGTTGCTAAGTATCTAGGGTGGTCATGGATTATCAGAACCAGACATTTAAACGCAACTTAAAAACTTTTTTAATACTATTGGGTGTTTATACATTAGGTCTTTAAAAATGTTATTTAATCATTTTTTAACTGTTGGAAGATGCTCTTATATGACGATTTAAATGCTTTTCTATGTATGTTTTATTCTGTCATTGTAACTGTCTTTTATGATGTAAAAATCGAAATAAAGACCTATGAAACTGAAACTGATAGTAATTGCCTAAGGTGATGTTGGCGCAATATGATTATGAATTTATTTTACCTATGTGTGTTTAGACTAGTGAGGAGATTGCCTACTGTATTTTTACGGTTAGGCCCAAATGTGAGTTATGCGTAATGTGCTATGCCATTATGCCTGTGACACCTCTGAATGTGTTTTATGCATTATGTGTCTTACCTACACCGTTGAATGTATGTTTATGCATGCATCATGTGTTTTCCTTCCCTACACCTCTGAATGTTGTGATGCATCATGTGTAATGTGTTCTTAGCTATAATTGTTCTTTTGTGCTACAGTATTCTAAGTTCTAGAATTGCTATTTCTGCTAAGTGCTGATTCCTGACAGTGGTCCAGGTGGCCCTGTCTTGTACATAATCCCTTGTAAATATTGCCCGTGCCAGTTGGCACAATGTGCATGTGTGATTACTATCTGATGTGTTTTGACAATACAAAAGTTATTTTTATATAACCTTGTGTGGAGTTCCTTTTGTGGTGTGCCTAGGATGTTGTTGCTGTTGTGTGCATGCGCAAATACTTTACACATTGCCTCGGGGATAAGCCTGTCTGCTCGTGCCAAGCTACCAAGGGGGTGAGCAGGGGTTACCTTGGCGTGTGACTCCCTTGCCCTGACTAGAAAGGTTGTTTCTGCCTGGCTTTGGCGTAAGCCTTAGCTAACCAGAAATCCCAGTTCTAACAGGTGGAATAGTCTCCGCCATCACTTTCCCAGGCTGTTCCACTAATATTAAAGTACGCATAAATTTTAAAGCGGCAGCCCAACAGTAATAATTAGAATTAGGCACAGGTAGCCCACCCCTTTCCTTTGGCAACACTAAGGGGCATACTCACAAGAAGTTATCACTGAATTAACAGCACTTTATCGCAGCCAAAATCGTGATAAATTTACCCCGCCATTTAGAAGCAGGTGCTAACAGCCAATAGCACCAGTTTTCCTGCGATAGCAGCCGCAAACATCATTGCCACAGAGGACCACCACAACTATCGCTAATGAGATGCAGAGTAGGCATTCCCGTGCAAAATCCCACGACAACACCACACCTCAAACTTGACAAGGACCAGACAGATCGGCGATAAGAAAACAAAACACGCGATAAGGCACGTTAGCTGCAGGAAATTTACACCTGCTCTGACCTGGTGTAAAGTCGGACGGCAGCCAGCACCACAATAGGAAGCCTAGCCCAGGGCGTCATCGGAAGGGCAACAGAGGCCATGGAGCAACTGATTATGCCCACTGGACACCCAAGAGGGCCACAACACCTATGCCACCACACCCAGGACCCCCCAGGGCCCCCAAAAGGCAAAGACATGCCACATCAGCTACACCTAAACATGTACCAAATAATCCGCCTGATGTCGCACAAAAACAACTGGTGACATGCATGTGTCGGCACAGAAATGACCATCACACATTCACTATCGACGCAAACAATGAAACTTTATTGAAACAACACAGAAATCAAATTAAGACACATGGTGGCTCCCCTCGACACATTCTGTAGGTCACAGCCTGCAAGACAAAAAACATGATGAGAAGGAGTGTCCAACGCACATCAAAGGACAGAGGGAGAGCGAAGAAGAGAGAGTAAAAGAGCGGGGGAGGGAAAGAGAGAGAGAAGAAGAGAGAGGGAGAGAGAGAGAGAGAGAGTAGAAGAGATGGGGAGAGAGAGAGCGAGAAGAAGAGAGGGGGAGATAGAGAGAGAGAGAGAGAGAGAGAAGAGAGGGGGAGAGAGAGAGAGACGACCCTGCGCACCCAGGCCCACACAGCTCACCTGCTGCCACCGGTGTGTCTCCCGGTACGTATAGCAGCACACCAGGTCACACATCTGAGACAGAACCGTCATCTGAAACAGAGTCCAGAGACATGACTGGCACAGTAGACACACTTGCACAAGACAACATCGCCTGGCCGCCCATGCACACCCAGGCAGAGGCATCCCAGTCCCTCCCGCCGCCCATCGGAGCATGCTCGCTTATGCACACCCAGGCAGAGGCATCCCAGCCCCTCCCGCCACCCATCGGAGCATGCCCGACATGCACACCCAGACCACACTGCGCTGGCCACCAGGTAACACGTCTGGTGCTGGGACTATATTACATCATGGCATACATCATGGCATGGTATGAACCAGGGCACCCAGCAACATCGCAGCCTGCATAGCCACTCATCCCAATGGGTGCTACTAACTCTGTGACCCCGGAAGTGGGGCTACGTTGGGGTAGCCCACGCAGGACATTGGCACAGCCTACACTGCAGTCCAGCAAAGCACACAAATCCTGGGCAGTCCGGACCGCCAGGACGGGCCATCATCGCAGGCTGCACACCCGCTCAGCAGCTCAAGGTGCCAATGACTCAGTGCACCCTAAGTCAATGTCTCAAGGTGTGGTGCCTGTGCAGGCCACAATGCAGAGTCTGCCACAAACCCTGTCCAACTCCAGTCAGCGTCCCATGGTGGGGGTGCCTGTGCAGGCCGCAATGCAGTGACTGTCACAAACCCTGTGCAAACCCAGTCAGCGCCACTTGGTGGCAGGCCGGTGCCTACCTCAAGGCCTCGGGCCCGCCATCCAGTCACCACCGACAGAAGGGTATGTGACAACATCGGCCCCTTATATTTGCGGGGTCACATGGCCTATGACACCTGTG
Organism: Lissotriton helveticus; assembly: GCF_964261635.1. Classification (NCBI taxonomy): domain Eukaryota; kingdom Metazoa; phylum Chordata; class Amphibia; order Caudata; family Salamandridae; genus Lissotriton; species Lissotriton helveticus. The sequence goes on along the minus strand of NC_136059.1, from coordinate 1,349,829,314 downwards.
CCGGGTGTGTGTAGTGTGTGTGCAGACCTGTCCTCAGGGAGTGGCTGTGACATGCTGACACCTAGACCAGTGACCTGCACACCACCAGCGACTACGCCTGTGATGGGTAGCAAGGAGGACCCCTGGGAGTGTGAGCGGAATGGTCTGGCCTGCCTTATGCCGACACAGGGCAGGGCTTTCAAAAATGACTCATGGCCACTGGGAGTGTTCAGTCCATGTATGGACAAGAAAGTGGCTGATGCGTGTGTCCCTGTTGTGGTGTCCACAGGACCCGTGACAAAAATTGCCATGTTGCACCCTCTGACTGCCATCCACCAGGATGTGCATCATTGACACAAGGGAAATCACTGTCCCTACATGCATCCACACATACATACATGAATGAGGAAAGGCATGACACAGCAGTGCGTCATTGGATGTTTATTGCACATCCAATGCTTTTCCGCACCTGGAGATGTACAGGGCACTGCCGAATACCCCACACTATCTGGGCCCGTGGAGAGCCAGGCAGAGTCCATACGTGGAAGGCAAGTCCTGCAGAAGAGGGGGGTGCAGTCCGCAGTCTGGTCGCCGTGTCATTGGTCATCAAACAGGATGTGGCGGTCCATGTCGCTGTCCAAGGTGAGTGCATCTGATTGAATCAGAGATCAGTGGAAGGTCATGAGGCCACATGCGGTACCCACCAGGAACAGGCCAGGTGGCGGAAATTACTGCTACTGAGCCCTTCTGATCACAAGCCCATTGTGGTATATAAATAAATAATACCGGATCTAGGTTTTACTGGACATAGCAATAACAGATAGCTCAATAAATAAGAGTCAAGATTCGAGGTAGTAGGAGTTTGCAGGTTTAATACAGCATAAGGGACAGGAACAGGACAACCTGCACGGGAACAGGATGGCAGCGCTGCCGGGGCCAGGATCAGAATCGGCGTAACATTTAATAACAGTGCACAAATATATATACTAAAACAGTTACATTACAATGAATTACAGTAGGCGGAGCAGTGGGTGTGGTCAATAGCAGTCGCGAAAGATAAGGGTGAAAATGGGTGTAACAGGGCGTATACATAGACATGTGATGTAAACGTAACAGAATATGTCATAAATGGGGCGGAAACATGGAGGGGGCTACCTAAGGAGCCGGGACCTCTAACCTAATGGTGCGCGCAAACTGACAATGACGTGTTACTAGGAGAAGCTGGGGGCTATGAACTCTGTGCTAGGAGCAGAGACTGAAGTCTGGAGAGTCAGGGCGACATGTACCTAAACAGTATCTAGTATCTAATGTTTGGAGAACATGTTGATAGAATCCAAAAGTTATCGGGGTAAAGGCTAACAGACTCTAAGAATGGTGCATGCATTACTCTACATGTAGTGCGTGATGAAGAATATTAAACGACCATTAAATGCAGTATTTCTCTTACATGGAGACGTAAAGGCTAGACAATGACGGAAACTATTGATGCGATTCAGTAGCTTAGGAATGCAGAGAAGGAGGGCTGGACTGATAACTAGAATCATAACATACTCTTGGCAGACTCAGAGGCAGAGCCAGGCTGAGCCGGGCACTGTGAGGCAGGAAGTAAGTGAAGGGTCGAGGATACAGGTGGGGGCTGTATCGCTCCTCAGCGAGGACTCAGAAGACAGGAGCTGAATCTGGTGTCCGGGCCCTTTTGAGGCCTAGAAACGGGGACTTTACAATGAAATAACGTGCACACTGAGAAACGTGGCAACGCAACTTTACATAGGCCTAATATTCGTAGTATTCACGAGAACTGGAAACTGGCATACTAATGATGGACACAACTGTAATTGCGTCTTTAATCAAACATGGGGGATACATATGCATATTTAATCATGCACACATAACATAAGATGGAGGACACGTAGGGACACAGAACATGGCAAAATTTACTTTTCCACATTCCCTCCTTGTCACTACGTTTCCATCAGGAAACATCAATATTCATGATACCATCTATCATTTCATACAGTATCATTTGCTCGTCTCGAATTTTCTTGGAACGGGATTTAGGACGGGACTTGGGACTAGGAATACAAGATGTAGCACAAATGCCGCAAATCGCAGGGCCACATTGTAAACAGAGGCAGCAACTGAATATGATCGCTACTGCAATACCTAGAAATGACAATACTTTCCATCCCCAGGCGGAAATTGTATTCCAGAACCAACCGGACCACGTCCAGGTGCCTGGATCTTGGTGTAACATATGGGCAATCTTATGGAGTCTGGTAATAGCTGAATAAACAGACGGTGCGTTATTAGGAATGAAAATGCAGCAACTAGATCCGATGACTCTACATGCCCCGCCCCTATCGGCCAGTATGACGTCAAGGACGAGACGATTCTGGAGCACGACAATTCTCATAAAGGATTGTTCTTCGGTTAAGTTACCTAGAGCAGAAGTAGTCTCAATCACTACTGCTTCAAGTGTTCTGGTTAATCTACGTATCAGTTTACTATTTACAACAGTACCTAAGTAGGGGAAGACACCTTTATTGATATCTATGTATTGTTCTAGAGCAGTTTCAGTATAATCGACAATCGGGAGATTTCTCTTGTGTCTAGTATGTACTAGGTGGGAATTCCTATGATAGTCAGGTGGGGCTAGGAAAACTGGTGGCAGTAGGAAGGCAATGTAACATGTACCATCCCAATCAAGGGGCAGACGAACATATGCGGTCTGACCACAAACAAAATAAGAATGACGTGAAGCTTTGAAAATAGATTTCCTACTGTCACTATACTTGACAATAGTAGTACAATCACTATGGCCTACATGTACGGAACCATTATTTCGGACACATAATTCACCTTTGACTGGTAGTACTGAAATAGCAGGTAAGTCTGGAGTAGAATCAGACTGAACATTCAGGACCATGAAATTCGAAGAATAATTACCTAGATTATAAACTTCATTCTCTAGATCTAACCCTGTTCTGTGGGGAAGACCTTGCTTGTCTGGGAAACATGTGCTGTTCAGAAAGGACATATCTGTTGAGGATGACGTTAACGTGGACCATTCTCCACACGAACCATTATGTGAAAATGGATAAGGAAAGAGTGGCAGAACTCCCTTCGGTGTCTGGAAAGGGGGGAGTCGACCACACACCCAACAATTTGTGGCATTGCTGGTCTGGTGTGAATAATGTAACATGCGGATAAAGGAGTTATTACGCATAGCAAGACGATAAGAAAGTTCATGAGGAGGCAGATCACTAAACGTGTGCTCTACTGTAACATTAGCAGACTTATTTACATGAGAAACTGAAAAACACAAATAAAATGCATAACTGGTGCAGGAAATCATAATGCTAAAATATAGCAGAAAACATAAAATAATAGTGCAACTTCTAGAGTTCTCACTAACTCTCTCTCTGTGAGGGTCTATTATATACATGTCAGAAACCGGTCTAACCGTTTCACCTAGGGGAGGACTTAGACAATCAAACTGGCTGACTTATTTTACTAGACCTTAGTTTAAGCTTATACTCCTGTTGCGGAGTTTTCTCTAACAGGGAAGGGTTCGTAGCAATGTCTTTTGCGGGACAGTCCTTAAGAATAGTACTTTGGCAATCCTTAAAATCCTCGGAAATGTTCTTTGAAACAGGTTTCAGTCCAAAAAATCTTTTCACATGTGACAAATGGACCCAGCCCTTCCTGCCTTCCAACTTGACGGCAGTACGGGTGGTGAGGAGGACCTGTCGGGGTTCTTTCCAGCGAGGCTCCAGCGGACTTGAACGATCAAAATTCCGGACAAGAACCATGGATCCGGGAACGATTTCATGCGGTGCCACCTCGGTATTGTCTGGAAAGGCGGCAGCAACCTGTGAACGACAAGAGTTGAGGGCAGACATCAAGGAAGCTAGGTAATCTGTCAGCATATTACTTGAAACATCGGTAATACTTCGGGGTCTAGGTGTACCCCACATGTTAGGGGGGCGGCCGAATACGACCTCATAAGGGGACAGACCTGATCTGGAATGTGCGACCATGCGCATATAAAATAGGGCAACTGGCAGAGCTACTAGCCAGTCCACACCTTTCTCTTTACATACTTTTGCAATTCGGATTTTCAGGGTCTGATTATGTCTCTCTACGAGACCGGCTGCTTCTGGATGGCGTACACAATGGAACTTCCACTGGTACCCTAACAAAAGGGAAATGTGTTTCATGAGCTCAGATGAGAATGGCTGGCCGTTGTCAGAATATACGACTCGTGGGAGTCCGTAACGGGGGAAGAATTCACGAACCAACTGCTTGGCAGTGGTCGCGGCTGTGTAATCTGGGACTGGATATGCTTCTGTCCACCTGGACAAAGCGCATACAACTACGAGGACATACTTGAAACCTCGACATCGCTCCATCTTAATATAATCCATCTGGAGGACTTCAAAAGGGTGGTCAGGGGGCTGGAATCCACCTTGTTCCACCGGAACACTTTTACCTGGATTAAACTGACAACATATCATACAGGTACGGACTTTCTGCTTGGCTGCAGCTCGTAAATGCTTGTTGAACCAAATGTTCTGGATACTATCTAACATAGCTTTTTCTCCTAAATGTGCTGGACTATGTGCGGTATTGATAATGACTTGAACCATAGAATCGGGGAGAAACCATGTGGCTTTACCCTTCGTCACCCATCCCTGATCTGTCTGGACCCCTCCTTGTTCGGACCATTTCTTGATTTCCTCGGGAGTAGCATGTAACTGGATATCTATGACATCTTGAGTAGGGTCCTTAACTGTCATACAGGTAGTCGGATCTGGAGTGTATGTCGGTGTCTTATTAACTGAAATGTCTGGCATCTGTGCTGTAAGCCTGGCTGTGCGATCTGCTAGATCATTACCTTGAGAAATAGTGTCAGTAACTTTCGTATGTGCTTTGCATTTCATGATAGCAATAGATGTCGGTAAGTGTATGGCATCTAACAGAGCTTGAATAAGGAGACCATGCTGAATCTTGGTTCCATGAGAAGTCATGAAACCTCTCTCCTGCCAGAGCACTCCAAAGTCGTGTACGACTCCAAATGCATAACGTGAATCTGTGTAAACATTAACTTTCAGGTTCTTGGCGTGTATGCAGGCTTGTGTCAGAGCAACTAGCTCTGCTGCTTGAGCAGACAGGGTGTCAATACGATGTGTTTCAATAACTTCAGTGTCAGTAGTCACTGCATACGCGGCTACTAGTTCTCCTGTACTTGTTCTCATACATGAACCATCCACATAAAGTGTCAGGTCGGGATCTGGTAATAGAATATCTGTCAGATCTTGTCTTGGCTTAGTCATAATGTTAACTACTTCCACACAGTCGTGTGTGGCAGGATTTGAATTAACTGACGGTAACAGTGTTGCAGGATTTAGAACGTTGCAGCGTCTGATTTCTATGTGTGGCTGGAACAGTGTCAATTCATAACCTGTTAAACGTGCAATTGTCAAGTGCTGAGTCTGTGTTCGGTTTAAAAGAACTTCCACGGAGTGTGGAACTTGTACTGTCAAGGAATGTCCTAATACTATGGAATCACTTTGTCTGATAGCTAGTGCTGTGGCTGCAACTGACTTGAGGCACGCAGGCAGAGCCTGGGCTACAGGATCTAGTGTGCTCGAAAAATAAGCACAGGGCTTGTATTGTCCTGCTTGATCTTGTGTAAGAACAGATAATGCTGTACCATCACGTTCTGTGACAAAAAGTGTAAAAGGCTTACTGTAGTTCGGTGTAGCTAGAACTGGAGCTTGGCATAGAGCTTTCTTTAATTCATTAAAACTAAGTGTATGTTCAGATGTCCAAGGGAGGACAGTCGATACGGCTGCCTCCTGTGTCGTTAACTGTATCAGTGGCTTAGCTAGAAATGCATACTGAGGAATCCATTGTCTGCAGTAAGAAGTGAGGCCAATAAAAGCACGTACCTCCTTCTGGGTCTTGGGCTGAGGAAGACTCGCTATTAACTGGATACGGTCAGGTGTCAACTGCCTACCCCTCTTGGACAGTAAGTGGCCTAAGTAGATCACTTGCTGGACACAGAATTGAAGCTTAGAAGGGGACACCTTGTGCCCCATCTCGGCAAGGAAATACAAGACTGTAAGGGATGCTCGCTCGCAAGCACGTTCAGAACGGGCTGTGATCAGTAGGTCATCGACATACTGGAGCAGGGCAGTGTCAGTTGGCATGTGAATGTTGTCTAGTTGTCTCTTGAGTGCTTGACTGTAAATACTAGGACTTTCTGTGAAACCTTGAGGAGCTCGTGTAAACATATAGCTCCTTCCATTTAAACAAAAACCGAAAAGGAACTGGCTGTCTGGATGAATGGGGACACTAAAAAATGCGTTCTTGAGGTCTATTACTGAAAGAAATGAGGCTTCGGAATCAATGGCTGTCAATAGGGAAGAGATATCTGGGACAACTGGGTACTGGGGAATAATACATTTGTTAAGCTCCCGAAGGTCAATCACTAATCGATATACTGGGGGTGCATTTGGATCAGTACGTTTCATGACTGGAATGATCGGAGAATTACATACATTGGAGTCAGTTTCTACAACTACTCCTTGAGCGATGAGCTCGTCAATAATTTTGGATAAGGCTGCTACAGCCTCAGGTGGCAATCTGTACTGTCTGATTCGTGGTAACACTACACCTGGCTTGAGAGTCACACGATGGGGTGTGATTTGCATATAGCCAACATCAGTTGGACCTTGTGCCCATAGATGCTGCGGAACATTAGACAATCTCGGATCAAAATCTCGTAATACATAGTGACCCTTGAAGTCACGTAGGAACAATCGTATTCCCTCTGGGGAACAGCAAATAACTGCACCTAATTCTTTCAGTGTTTTAATACCTAACACATTTTCTGGACATGACTTCGTAAGTAACAGATCAGTAGTGCGGGACAATGGACCTACTTCTAGAGTAACTGGCTTAGATATCTCGTTTATAATAGGCTTTCCTGAAAATCCAAGGGAAACATTTCTAGAGCCTGAGAGCGGAGCCCCTGGAACTTCGGCGTGACTGATGGTGGTCCTACTTGCCCCTGTATCAATCAAAAACTTTCTGTCTTTCCCTAATACTTGACTATGAACATAGGGACCCTCTTGATCTACAGGTATCTCAATGAGAGGCAAGCCTACCTCCCTCTCTAGGCTGTTTCATGAATACGGTTGATATTCTGGATACTCAGACTGTGCATACTGGTACATCTGCTGTGTAACATGCTGTGTTGCAGCAATAGGCTGCGGTGCTGGAACTGTCTGTTGTGCATTCTGTGGCTGAGAAGTCTGTGAAACTTGTTCTTGTCTAGGCGGACGTGGTCTTTCTTTAGTCTTACCAGTAGCTATGTTGTGTTTCAGAACTGCACACTCGTTTATAAAATGACCTGGCTGTTTACAATAATTGCAGTTCCCTTTAACGGGAGCTGCAGGATGACTGGCCTGATTCGGACCCCTCTTCTGACTGTCTTGAGGAACAGATTGTGCAACTAGTACTTTCATTTTCGTGTCTTTCATACGTTTTCTTTCATGATCTTGCTCTTCTCTGATTCTATTCTGGTGATATTGAAGCATCTGTAACATCTGGGACGGGGTATTAGCTTGCCAGGTACTTTCGACTTTCAAAACTCGATTTTTAACTTGTGGACTTGAATTCTCGACTAATTTAGTAACAAAAAGATGAGGGTATGACTCGCTACTTGTCTTGAGGCCACTGTTGATACTAAAGCATTTCTCGAATCTAGAACACTAGTGTCTTCGTCTTGTTTCTGTTTACAGGCTGAGATTGCATCCCAGTCTTCCTTTTTAGTGGCTAATAATCTTGGCAAAACTTGTATTAACAGTTCTGGTAATTCTTTACATTTTTCTCCTAGACCGGTACCTGGTACTCGTATCTTATCTTCAGCTTCTAGGACTGCCCAATCGATCTTTTTCTCTCCCACCTCCCAATCTTTTTCCTTGAGTTTTTCATATACCCCTGCGGGCAACAGGACTTTTAACATTTTAATTATATCTGGATACGTGTATTCTCCCATACGGAGCATGTCCTTTAATTCTCGGTGGAACCCTGCTGGATCTTTGTCATGACAGGGAATTAATTTCTTCATCTCTAAGAGTTCCATCTTTGTAATCGGAGTGTAAACAAACACTCGTTGCATTTCACCATCTGTTGTCCTGACTGGGTGTACTTCTCGTAACAGATTCTGTCTGTCTATGTAAAACGGTTTACTTTCTGGGGGTGAGACATGAACGAAATGCGGGTTCAAAAACGTTCTATATTTGTGGCGCTGTTCTAGGATGACACTAATTAAATCGGTACCTAGACCTTTCCATCTATACTGGAGTAACTCGTTCAGGACATCGTGTAACGGACCTGGATCAGAATGTTGACCCTCATACAATGTGATGAGGTGCTCGATCATATACATACCCACCAGTCGCTGCTCGGCTGGGGGCAATTTCAGAAACATTTGTGCCACTATTTCATCTGGAAAAGTGGTAGAATCAGTAATCCATCGGACTGCTGATCGGACTAGTTCTTGTTCATGCATAGTACTTAACTCACTATAACCGATTCGTGATTTCAGAATATGATCGGTAGCTTGAAATACTTGTTCTAGAGAACCTTGTTCTGGTGCTGGATGATGAAAAACTGACTTGTGTTCTAGGCGTAAATTACGGTCTGGAAATCTAGATTTTCCTACATACGCTATTCTAGTGGGATTCTCGTCCTCTACCTCTTCAGTAGAGTCATTTTCTTTCTCGCTTACTTGTGCTGCTTTACGTTGTTCGTGTAACTTTAGTATTTCCTTACGAATTTTCTTGTACATACTCTCTATACTATTGATAGTCTTGTGTTTACCCTCGGCTATATTATCACTCCACCTTGTCAGGATTTTCATTTCGGCCGGATCTTTAGTCGGGGAATCTTGTTCTCTTATTAGACAATTAATCAGAAACTTTAATAACATGAGCTGGATCTCAGCTTTCCTTTGAGACATGGCTTCGCCAATACTTTCTGGATCATCCCCTGTACGGATGAAACGATATATTCTGTCTAGATCTCCTTTCATATCTGGTAGGGTGTCCAAATACCCGGTCACCCGTCTTACACGGATGGAATATATTACTGTACTATCATCACCTGCAACTGGATCATAGCGGCATTCAGTAAGAGCTCGTCGGATTTCTGCAACGGACTTAAATTTGGGCGTACGCTGTAACGCACATTCATGTAACTCGGCCAACGTTCTACGTTGGTGTGGCGGCGGGGTACCAGGAGGACCTCCTCCTGCGGCCCCTAAACTGGAATCGCCGACTGATACTCTTCGTACTGGCGCGGCGGGAAATTGAAACGTAGGCTGGACCGGGGGTACCGTAACAGGTACTCCGGTGTCTGGAGGAGCAGGAATTGCCTGATTCACAGGGACTGGCAGAACAGGATTTGCATATTCCGGGACTGTGTCGTCCAAATAGGACGAGATGAAAATATCAGCTGCTGTCGGTTTGTGACGTAGCTTGGTCGGAACTAGTGGTGGCGGAAAGTTACTGGATGCCTCCTGGGTTGCTTTTGGCAAGCCCTCGGCAAGAAGAGGATACATACCCTTAATAAGGGCATGCCTCTGTCTGTCTGACTGTTCTGTTTTAACTCGTTCACCTATCTCGATTAGTTCCCTTTCTTGGGCTCGTTCTAAGGATTCTCTACTTAGTTCTGACTTTCTGATTTCTTTTTCGGTTCTTTTATGAGATTCTTTGCGCCATAACTCGATGGCATCCTTCTGTGACTGTCTGGCTTTCTTTTTCCATAATGCTTCTTCTACTCTCATGATGCACTCGGCATCCCACGTACCTGATACGGGCCATCTATACTTTTCCTCTAACTCTTTGGTATACTCTACCCATAAATCTAGATATAATATGGCACTTATGCCATGCTTCTGATACATAAAATGACCTGGACTGTCCCTAGGCGGGACAGGAACTGCTGCTTCTAGCAGACCTTTTCTGGTTTTTAACTGACGTAATTTAGAAAATAAAGGCATGACTGAACTGTAATCTAGACACAATACAATACACAACGAACACGATAACTACACCACTTTCATACCACGACATTAAAAATACATGAAGAACATTTAAAATAACAGTTCGAACAGAATACTACCTGGAATACTGAAAACAGAATACATGAATTTTCTCGAGAACAGAACTGACTAGAACAGAAACTAGATGCACTGCTGAAACAGTACGAAACTTACCGGTCTCATAAAGAGACACGTCAGGACCCGCATCCACCGAAGTGGACACTTCGTTTTGGGTCTGTGCACCACCAACCCACGGACCAGAGTCAATTAGATTGACCCTGTCTAGATACTACCCCAGCAATGGTACTCACCGGGCAGCAAGAACGGAAGGCCTCGGACTGGACTGGACTGCTTCGACGCCGGACGGACGAACTTCGGACTTCTGTTACGGGTGGGCCTCCGGATACCTCGGACCTTGGACTCTCGGCTTGGGCTCTGGTCGGGACTCGCCGCGTTCCTCCACCGCCTCGTCTGGATGCTGGACCGCCACCTCCGTCTCCTCCGTGGGCCTGAGGGATACTTGAAGCAGAAATATCTGCACGTGCACGGTATGGTTCCGTCACGGCTGCAGAGGGTCAGGGGGCCGGCGTGGCTTCACCGGCGCGTGGGGAAAGGGCAAGTCCCTATTCGGGCGCCATTATGTGGTATATAAATAAATAATACCGGATCTAGGTTTTACTGGACATAGCAATAACAGATAGCTCAATAAATAAGAGTCAAGATTCGAGGTAGTAGGAGTTTGCAGGTTTAATACAGCATAAGGGACAGGAACAGGACAACCTGCACGGGAACAGGATGGCAGCGCTGCCGGGGCCAGGATCAGAATCGGCGTAACATTTAATAACAGTGCACAAATATATATACTAAAACAGTTACATTACAATGAATTACAGTAGGCGGAGCAGTGGGTGTGGTCAATAGCAGTCGCGAAAGATAAGGGTGAAAATGGGTGTAACAGGGCGTATACATAGACATGTGATGTAAACGTAACAGAATATGTCATAAATGGGGCGGAAACATGGAGGGGGCTACCTAAGGAGCCGGGACCTCTAACCTAATGGTGCGCGCAAACTGACAATGACGTGTTACTAGGAGAAGCTGGGGGCTATGAACTCTGTGCTAGGAGCAGAGACTGAAGTCTGGAGAGTCAGGGCGACATGTACCTAAACAGTATCTAGTATCTAATGTTTGGAGAACATGTTGATAGAATCCAAAAGTTATTGGGGTAAAGGCTAACAGACTCTAAGAATGGTGCATGCATTACTCTACATGTAGTGCGTGATGAAGAATATTAAACGACCATTAAATGCAGTATTTCTCTTACATGGAGACGTAAAGGCTAGACAATGACGGAAACTATTGATGCGATTCAGTAGCTTAGGAATGCAGAGAAGGAGGGCTGGACTGATAACTAGAATCATAACATACTCTTGGCAGACTCAGAGGCAGAGCCAGGCTGAGCCGGGCACTGTGAGGCAGGAAGTAAGTGAAGGGTCGAGGATACAGGTGGGGGCTGTATCGCTCCTCAGCGAGGACTCAGAAGACAGGAGCTGAATCTGGTGTCCGGGCCCTTTTGAGGCCTAGAAACGGGGACTTTACAATGAAATAACGTGCACACTGAGAAACGTGGCAACGCAACTTTACATAGGCCTAATATTCGTAGTATTCACGAGAACTGGAAACTGGCATACTAATGATGGACACAACTGTAATTGCGTCTTTAATCAAACATGGGGGATACATATGCATATTTAATCATGCACACATAACATAAGATGGAGGACACGTAGGGACACAGAACATGGCAAAATTTACTTTTCCACACCATTCATGTCCTCATCCCCGGATATGTGCCCTGCCCCACCTGGAGGTGTTTCTGTACCGGCTGCGGCACAGGTAGGCACTGACACCTCAGGTGCCGGAGGTGGTCTATCTGCCGCACTGTGAGGTACTGACACCTCAGGTGCCGGAGTGGTTAGGCCTGCTGCACAGGGAGGCATGGCCACACCAGGGGGCGGAGATGTGGATGGTGTGGGGGCAGCAGCATTCAACATCGCCACTCCTGTGGCATCAATGCCATGATGAAGATCTGCAGGGCATGGTAGATCCCAGCTACATTCTGCTGATGTTCAGCGGTGGCTGCCATCCTTTCCGCCTCCATCCGCACCATGTCCTCCAAGAGCCTCCACATGTTTGCCAGCTCACGGCTGGTATAGCTGGAGCCACTCTGAGTGGACAGGTGTTCTTCTCTCCGCGTCATGACTCCAGCGATGTCAGTCAGGGCTCGTTGGAGACCATGTAGCAGGGCTACACACCCAAGGATGGCGTCAAGTTTGGTTGCATTGTTGCCGAAGCCCAACCGCACCTGCTCTACGGTCTCCCTCTGGCACTGCAGCACACGAAGTTGGACGGCCATGTGTTGTTCCTGGGGATCTTGGGGGGGGGTGCCGGGGTATGGGTGCCTCCTGCTTGGTGCTTTGGGTAGTGGGTGGGGTCTCCTCGATGCAGCTGGCCTGCCCTGATCCTGGAGGTGAGTTGCTGATGAGGTCCATGATGTCTTGGATGGCTTGGGTGTCGACGCTGGTGTTGTCCTTCTTGTCATCAGTGAAGAGTGGCTGGGACTGCTCTGCAGGAGGTGTTGACAATGCCCCTGTGATGTGAAGGGGAGATGGTGTATTACGATGTGTCCACATGTATGTAGCCGCGTGGTACATGTTGACATTCAGACAGCATGGCATTGTGCATTGTGCCAGTCTGTAGATCTGGGCGAGGACCCAGAGTCATTATGGGTGTGCACTGTGTTCTGCTTGATTGTGCATGTGTGCCATTGTGCCCATGTCCACCTGTCCCCCCAGTACCTGGTGGTCACTCACCCGGTTGTGGTTGTGTTGTGTCCTGTCGAGCAGTGTCCGATCCCCCGACTCCGGCCACAGTCTCCACACTAATGACTGTTGACACCAGCTTCTCCATGTCCCAGCTCGAGCTGTGGCGCTGCGCCCCAAACTCTAGTCTGCGTTGCTGCCTTCCGGTTGGCAGAGAGTTTCTCTGCTGCTTGATGTCATTCCATCGCCTCTTGACCTTGTCCATTGTCCTCTTGTGCTCCCCAACGGCATTCACCTTGTCCACGATGTCCTGCCATATTCCGTTTTTGGTGCCCAATGACACATTGGAGGTGACAAACAGTTGTTGATGGCGTTCCATCACCTCCGTGACTATGACCCCGTTTGCCTGCTGACTGACCTTCATCTTCCTCTTCTTCTTGTCCTTGTCCTTCCCTGTCCCCGAGGTCCCAGGCTGGTCTTCCAGGGTGATGGTGTGGTTGAGCTCGTCCTCTGCGCCTGCTCCAGCTGCCTCCAAGGTGCTTGGGTGTTGGTGTGTTTTTTCCACTTTTATAGTGATTTTTCCCACCTGCCAGGTGTGTGTTGCAGGCCTGGTGCTGCTTATCACTGGTTTCCTCGTCGCGCTTGGGCCCATCACAGGTTTTTGGTGTTGTGGTTTGTGTTTTTGTCTCCATCGAGGTGGTTGTATCGCAGACATTGTTCGCGGTTTCCGCAGACTATCGCATGCTACCGCTGTGTTGTGAATTCCATGTTAACACAGGGTTATTAGCGCGCTTTACAAGTGTCATTGATTGATTGATTTTCCTGTGATGGGCTGCGATGATGAAAGTTGCGTTACGCTACTCTTGAGGTAGTTATCACACCTTGTGAATATACCCCAAAGAATTTAAAAGCCCTTCATGCTTTCGCAAATGACCATATAAATCTGCTAGCTATATCTTCCATACATTTGAACCTGATGCTCTCAAACTCCAAAGGGCTAGCCCTAAAAAACGTACAATACCCTGGGGAGGAATAACATTTTAATAACGTTACAACGCCCTACAATTGAAAGGTGTATGCTGTCCATACGCCCTAACTCTTGTTTAGTGTTAGTAAAGTAGGCAAGTTATTTTCAACAATGTGACCCTACTTACTCATAATCCTAACCCCCAGATAGGTCACCTGGTCCTCCCTTCGCTCATCATTAAAGGATAGTGTTTAATTAACCAAAATTTGACCATTATTCAAAAGATATCCTGGCACGTTACCAAGTTTGCAGGTTTCCTCTTCCACCGCTTTCAAAGCAGACTAAGCCTGATGCTCCCCAGCATCATCACTGATGATATTTTGTTGCCGCCTCCCTCGCCAGTTACCACTGGAATTACATTTCTCCTTCTTTCTTACACATCCTCACCTCTTTGGATGTTAAATCCTTCAACTCTACTATTTCTTACATTCCCTCCATCATGCAGCTCCTTGGATGTCCTGTGGCCTGTCCATGTCCTTCAGGATCTCGTCCCTCTGCTCCAGGCACCCTTCCTGTCTGTAGATTTTTGCCACTGTCTGATCCACCATACCAACTGCTGCAGCCAACCCCACTCTAATCTCCTGAGGCCCAAACTCCCCTACTAGGTCCCACTTGGTCCTTCTAAGTCCAGTCCACTAGAGTTGTTGTGTGCTCTACTTGCCTCGGCTCTCTCTGTGATTGTTGGAGTCATCGCCATGTGCTGCCTCTCATATGATTTGCAGGGGATGCCCTGGTGATGCTGTCCATTCTCAAATGTATTTTAGATATAAATTGTGTACACTCTGTTTGCAAGGTGCCCTCCATACCCCGTTTTCTCTCCCCTGCTCTCTCCCCTCTCTCTTTCTGGGCCTGTATGTGCTTTTCTTTTGGCTCTTGTTGTCTGCATTCCCCCTCAAGATCTCACCTACTGACTTTCTCTTCAGGACTCCATTGGTACCCTCTTCCTTCCAACCTCTAGGGCCCCACCTTTAGGAGACCTACCTTAATGGCTCAACTCCCTGTAGGTTGTCTGCCAGCTTCTTCCTTGCCTTTTGTACCCAAGAACTGGGGCCCTTTTGTGTGTGGGCCTCTCCTGCTCTATGCACTCTCTTTGAGCACCCTACAGAATTCATGTTCCAATGGATGGATACATTATTGTTTTTAAACCATAATATAAAGAATATTGATTTGATCTCCACAACAAAGTTTTGTTTTCTTTTCCCCTGGTGAAATACGAATTGGAATCTCTCTTGCACAATGACCAATTGACTTGGTAACTGGTATAACATATTTCTGTTCTATTTCTCTGTGGCTAAGATATGACCATTAGGACTGCCTTGATTTCTGTATTAAACTGTACCCAGGTTCTTTGGTTTACCATGGCTTACATCATAATTTTTTTATGGCATCCTGTTCTCAGCAGCAAATGCTGTCATTCCTATTGCCCTTCGGGCTTGTGGCTCAGTCTTTTAGGGGCCAGGCCTGCAAATTGTGTCCTTCAAGCCGTTTTGGGGAAGCCTATACTCATCTACCTTCACATGGGAACACACAAGCTAAAATAGCCACTGGAAGGCATGCAGGTGCAGTCCACAGGGGTCTCCTTGTTCACTCTGGGGCTGCAGTGGACCCAACTTCTCCTTGCACCAAAGCTCTGGTCTCTTCAGAATGGCCACACTCCCCTCCGTGGAGGGAGTGCTGCTTGGGCATCTCCTATCCACATCGTGGTGCAGGACGGATTGGATAATCCCTTTACATGCGCACAGTAATTCGAGCTCAAGGTCGCTCCGGACATATATGCTACGCCCATTCACAGGGGCTCCTCCCAATGTCCCTGCTCACTCTTCTAGGTTTCCTTTTCACCCTTGCTTTCTCACTTTGTCATAAGTTTCCTATCTTTCTCTTCCTCCTAATCACTTTTCTGCCTGTCTCTCTCTTCCTCTGGGCTAAAGTCTGATGATGAACTAAGGGGTCCATTAGCATGGCGGACTAATTGGCAGTGCGGGACCGTCGCACCACTGGCGGCCGGTTCCAGCACCGCTAGGGTGGCGGGCAGATTGAAGTCCGCCCGCCATCCTAATGGTGGCCTAAGTGCTTCTGATCACCATCAGCAAAGCATCCTCACAAATTAAGCACTGCTCAGCTCCTCTTTCTCAATGCATCAAAGATACATCTCTTTATGACATACCGGATGCCTAAATGGTTGAACTCCTCATCACCCCTGCCACTCTCCTCCCTTGCCGTACCATTTCTGTTGAATTGCTGCTTGTTTTTCTTCTGTTGTTATAATCCTAGCTCTGTCTTTGGCCTTTGCACAGATTATCCATTGTCCACAAGGTGAGGTCCACGTTTAAAAAATGGCTGTATAAATCAACACATCAGTGGAACAATAGACACATTCAAGCATCAGCTACATATAATTATACAAAATACATAAATATAATCACTTTGACAGATGTGTTCTTTCAAAAATGTGTGTCACGTAGCTACACAATGCAAACGCAATCAGTTTCTCTGACCGGAAAATGATGTGCCAGACAGCCTCAATCAACTCACTTGCATACACGTTACAGCTGTGCTTGAAATGACTAGGGATACAAGGGATGACACTTATTCATGGAATACCCCCTACTGTGCATCAGAAATAATTGCATTTCTATCCAAAGCTGCATCATATCAAACTATAGATTGTATTGATATTAAGAGGAAACCAAAACGATGACATCAGTCATTTTTTCTCAAGTCGACTTCGTTTTCAGAAATTATCAAAATATTCTGATTTGCGGAAGGACTCCATACTTTCCATACTTGATCTATTTAGATGACCACTGAGCATGGAAGAGCTAAATAGAATTTAATTGGAACCTATTTGAGAAATGGAGGTTTCATTGATTTAAACTCAGGTACATCAGCATTATCTATCTATCTTTCTATCTATCTATCTATCTATCTATCTATCTATCTATCTATCTATCTATCTATCTATCTATCTATCTATCTATCTATCTATCTATCGATCTCCGTCCGTCTGTCCATCCATCCATCCATCCAATCAATCAATCAATCAATCAATCAATCAATCAATCAATCAATCAATCAATCAATCAATCAATCAATCAATCTACCTACCTACCTACCTACCTACCTACCTACCTACCTACCTACCTACCTATCTACCTATCTATCTATCTATCTATCTATCTATCTATCTATCTATCTATCTATCTATCTATCTATCTATCTATCTATCTATCTATCTATCTATCTATCTGGTTTTATTTTATCTCCACATAACCTTGGGAATAATGACCCCGCTGACTTCCCCTTCTGACGGATGTGTTTAAACAATTTAGAACAGTAAGTCACAGAAGTTTCTACATCTCCTACCCTGATTATAGTAGTCCGTATAGTTAACAGTGCTTGAACGCTCTAGCTGATTTGAATTCTGCAGAATGTGCCATCACCGGGCTCCATGTTGCTGGACAAAGTCGTTTCATAACCTTGAACGTATTTGCGCAGAAGTGTGAAGTGGAAGTGAAAAACATGTCTGCCAGAGCCATATTAAGGATGTTTGGGGCCCTAGGTGGATATATTTTGAGGTCCCTACGTGGACCATTTCCCTCAAATGTGATTGGAATTACAGACATAGACCAATGACAACAGTGTCTACACATGTTCACAGATTAATAAGTATAATGTTATATAACTGGGAGTTCTATCATTTTTTAATGTTAAAAAAAGTCAATCCTATGCCATATTAGTTAAATGTACTTCTTATAAACACATAGAGTACTCTAACAAATCTTGAGGTAAATGTGTAAAGTGTACTCAGAACATAAGTGCTTCTAGTAACGATTGGAAAGGAGCCATATGTGTTACAGTTATGTGTTCAGGCTCTGATTGGTTGCATTGATGCAGATTTCTGAGTATTTATACATATAAAACACAGAATATCTTTTATTATAAAGACATATGGTTAGAAAGTCCTTAATAGCAATAGTTGCAGCACATGCATAGTGCCAGTACCCAGTCAACACCCTACGTGGGGCTGTTAAATGGAGTCACACTCATGCCAGAGACTTAGAGCCATATGTATCAAGGAACCAATTTGCGATTCTGTAATAGCGATTTTTAAGAAATCGCTATTTCAAAATCGCAAATTAGTATGTATCAAGAAAATCACAATTTTTTAGCGATTTCTTGATATTCCTTAATTGCGAATTCGCAAATTGCGAATTCGCAATTAAGGAATACTTTCCCATTCATTTCTATAGGCCAGGAGGCCCATAGGAAGGAATGGGAATTTTTTCGCAATTTGCGATTCGCAATTTGCGAATCGCAAATTGAGAATAATTTCAAGGGTGCAGGGGTGTCCAAAGGACACCCTGTTGCACCCCTGAAATTAGCATAGGTGCACATGTGCGTCACATGGCACTTTGAAAAATGCAAAAATGTGCATTTTTCAAGGAATTCGCAACTTACCACCAACTAGAAGTTGGTGGTAATTTGCAATTCCTTAATGCCATTTAGCAAATGTTTTTGGCTTCTTACATTGCATTTAAGGAATCGCAAAATTTGCAATTCCCTAAATGCAATCGCAAAATAAAGAATCGCAAATTTTGCGATTCCTTATTTTGCATGCAGATTTGTGTAATACATACCATTTGGGGAAAATGCGTTTGCAAACGCCAAAATTCTGCGAATTTCGGCGTTTGCGAACGCATTTGGGCATGATACATATGGCCCTTAGAGCCTAACTGCTAGATTCATCAAAGACCCGTTTTGCGAGACTTTAATAGCGATTCATAAGGAATCGCTATTAAGGACTTGCAAAACGGGATTCATGTAGGAATTGCAATAAATATTGCGATTCCTACATCTTCCTTATTTGCGATTAGCAAATTGCTAATCGCAAATAAGGAATAACTCCCCATTCATTCCTATGGGCCTACAGGCCCATAGGAATGAATGGGGAGTTATTCCTTATTTGCGATTAGCAATTTGCTAATCGCAAATAAGGATGCGATTTCAAGGGTGCCAGGGGTGTCCAAAGGACACCCTGTAGCACCCCTGAAATGCAACATTACACAGGTGTTGCGCACACACATGTCCAAAGGACATGTGTTTGTGTAACATGCAACAGAGAATAATGCACTAAAGTGCTTTTTTCTAATTTTTTCGCTATTTACCACGAAGTCTGACTTCGTGGTAAATAGCGGCCAAATATTGCGAATTCGTAATTTAAAATTGGTTAATGAATTGCATTTAAGGAATCTCAAATAGAGATTCCTTAAATGCAATTCCTCGCTAAAATGCGAATTCTGTAATAGCGATTTTTGCATTTGGGATGATGAATCCCAAATGCAAAAATTGCGCTCGCAAAGGGCCAGATTCTGAGAATCTGGCCCTTTGCGAGCCGATTTTCGTTTCATGAATCTGGCCGTAAATTCGTAAAAGAGTGTGCACAGTTTTAGAATTGATAAGAGTGTCTAAGAATATTCCCGGAAGCGGAAACCCTTCCAGGTTTCCGAGCGTGCACTTTGGAAAGTTTTGGAAATTCTTAAGAAATCAAAGCAGAGACAGTTCTGCACGTGTAATTGTATACAGTGTCCAATGGAGCATGTTGAGAATGCCTTTGCACTAGTGTAATTGCACAATTACTTTCATTTATGCATTCGTTTACTCTCTATGGGAAATACTGTACACCTGTAGAGACGCCCGTCATATATCTTCATCAAATTATGGGGGTGTTTGCTTCCCAATTCACGCTTGGGTATGATTTCTATGATTTCTAGTTTGGAAATGGGTGGAAATTGACCGAACACAGCTAATATTTAGATTAAAAAATATAAAAACGTAGTGCCTTATTAGGAAAGAAGTTTCAAATTCTTCAAGCAGAGAATTACTAGCTTGCACGACTGAGAGGTGTACTTATTTCCAGAATTCACAAGTTTTCCAGGGTGCTCCTGGAAACCTGCTCCAGGCGCAGGTTATCACAAGTACTCCTCAATAACTTTATTAAGTTTCATTTTTGCATGTAAAAAAAATTCAAGCAAGTACAAATAAACTTGCTAACTTTTTTTTTCTACATGGCAAAATATGTTCCCTTGTAGGAAAAAACATCATCAAAAACATGGAAAGGAAGCAGTAAGGAGTTTATGAACACCTACAAAGTTATATGTGGGTGGAACTAAAAAAACTCACAGCGCATTCCAGACCAGAAATGTAGACTCACCACCTGTAGTACATTTACTGATATCAAAATCGTTCAGGGAGTAAATCATTTAACGATTCTAAAATACCTTTAGAGAATTGGAAAAGTCCTTTTGCACTACCGAAAAAGGCTGTTTGTTGAGCTTTCAGAATCAGGCCTCCAATCCCTTACCAGCATTAAATCTTTCAGACTACACAGCCTAACACATGCTCAAATGTCATGCAGGAAAG
The DNA here is from genome assembly GCF_964261635.1 of Lissotriton helveticus. Lineage (NCBI taxonomy): Eukaryota > Metazoa > Chordata > Amphibia > Caudata > Salamandridae > Lissotriton > Lissotriton helveticus. Next base: position 1,349,808,949 of record NC_136059.1, on the reverse strand, counting down.
CTGTCCTGATAGTTATACAGTTCTCAAAGACTCACATCTATGATACCAGAGCTATGTTTCGTTTGTTATTTTATCAGTAATAGTATTGTATACTTCTGAGGTCTGCATGGCCTTGTGGCATGTTTGGAAGTCTGGAGGAGACCTTTCTGATCATTTTGGGTTTTCTCGCATACTAAAACCACAGTATCTTTTTGTTGGGTTTATGTAACGATTATTCTTTTGGGAACGGTGTTTAGTGATGGTTTCTTTAAGAATCCCCTGATAGTTGTAATGTGGCTGGGTTTTTACATTCTTCATTGCAAGCGTCTGAGTCAGTGGCCATTAGGACTTTGGATTTCTTAAAATCTGTGAGGGTGAATGTTTTACCATTGGCAGGCAGGTTGTGTTGCATTCTGTTGTTAGAAGACATCGTGTTGCCAAATATACATTAATCATTTTAGTGTGTTGTATGCACAGGGGTGTAAGTGTGGATGGACTGTGACATTTAAAAAAATTTGACCATTGGTTATGTAAGATTTTGAATTAATATTTGGGATGGGGGAATACCCACCTCAAGGAATGATCAGAATCCTTGTCAGGGTGAACTTTGAACCCTGAAAGTCACAAAATTAACCTGAGCTCAACCCCCTGATTGCTACGGAACAGAGCAGACAGGATTAACTTAGGGCAATGTGTTAAGTGATTAAGCAGTGCCAGAAAAGTAATAAAGTGTAATGACACCACATGACACAATGACAAAAATCCAATAAGGTGAACCACATATATGAGTTTTTAAAGATTTAAAGGAAAATGCAAATTTGCCTCGAGGAACCTCATGCAGGGAAGAGGTAGCTTTCTAAAAGTTACTTTTCTTTAATAAAAAACTGACTTCACCATTGAATTGGATTTTTAATAACTATTTAATAAGTTGTTCAAGTAATTTTCTCGCTGGTACAATTCATGGGGTACAGTATTAGTATTTTAATCTGTACTCTGGTTTTTTACATAAGACAGCTAGGCCTGCCACAGTGAAAATAGCGTTTGAGTGCTAATCACCGTAAGGACTTGGTAACATTACATTTCTGCACGCCCTGCTTTTTAAATACCATGCTCCCTGCCTTGTGGTCTACAGGCCTTCTTATAGGTGCATTATTAATTTTTAAAAGGGAGATTTTGACATGTCAAAAGGATCTATTTTGGTCAAAATGAATTGCAGTTTTTACTCTGCTACAGCCTGGCTACAATGGTAGGTCTGAAGCCATGTTTGCACAGCTAGTATAGTGGGTGGCACAATAGGTGCAGCATGCCACTAAGTGCATTTGCTATCCATTCCCCTAAACACATAGTAGAAACATATATGCAAGTTAAATATGACAATTAAGAATATGCCAATATGAACATGTTAAAAGGGGGAGCATAGGCATTTTACTACTGGATAGCATAGAAGTTCTAAAGCCTGCAAAAATAGAGGGACCAGCAAAAGTAAAAAAAATCCTGGCTGACTAAGCAGAAAAGACAGATTTCGTAAAGATCCCTTTAAGAAAGTATGTTGTAATGGTGAGCTTTTTCACTTTGCAGCTATGTGTCAATGAGGCAAGTTTAACAATCAGCAGTTCAACTTCTCTCAATGAAAGACGAGCATTTCTTAACACTGTTTTACATTCCAAAGAAGCATAACAATCACAAACCTGTATCTCTCAAAGAAAATTGAGAAATGCTTGAAAGTAAAAGTGGGTAAGGCAATTAATTACCTGGAAAAAAAAGTGAGGAAAACAATACGTGAGAACTGCATCTAACAGAACAATAACAGAGTTCTAAGGAGTAGGTAAAGCATTTTTAAAAACTTGGAAAAATCATAAAAAACTAATGTTCTGTTTGAAAACTAATTATAAAAGGCTGTTTTCTATACAGCTCGCCATACCACAGTTTTCGCAGTTTCTTAGTACTGTCATTACAGTTACTGAAATTCATGATTCTCATATGTAACAGCACTATAGAAATTAGATAAACATTCTGGGGACAGAGGAGATATGGGGCCATAAGAATGTTCCATATGTATATGTGCACTACATGACCATTATTAATAGGTGTGTGGTGGATGAAACAAGGAGATTGATTTGAGTGCATAATGTGGGCAGAGGCAGTGAGAGCTTTTAGGGTATAGGATGCCCTCTACTTGGAAATAAATAGAGGGCAGCTTTGCGTGAGGGCCATGAGCTAGTGAGCGACTTCTGTGGGTGCAACTGGTATGCGTCGTTTTCTGCTATGATATTAAGCATTGGTTTTGGAGCCTTTAGAAAGGAGGCACATTCACATTTGTAAATCAGGTGTATACAGAATTAGGGACTAGTGCAAGGAGAAATTAATATTTATTCAATTGAAAACTTTTTTAATTCAGGAGGATGTTATCGACTAGTCATGCACCAAGTTTTCAGAAGACTCTCGAAGACTAAGCACCAGCATCCCAGATGCTTAGGCCTATCAGTTCTCTGTGGATCCATTGAGCAAGTGAGAAGGAAAGCCATGGGGATAAGAGAAAGGCCAGCTGGATAACAAAAGACAGTGGCAGAATGGCCAATATCCAATAGATGGAACACACCAGGACCTGCTGTAAAAAAAAGGTATGTATCACACATTGTCACTCTTTCCATTCGGATATATGAGTAGCAACAATCTAAAAGAACCGCACCACCTTAGAACAGGAAATTAACCTCAGAGAATTCTGGAGACTGGTTCTGGAGGCAGACAAACGGCTACCTGCAATGAAGGAGCGAACTACAACACACAAACAAGGATACTCAAGAAAAGGAAAATAAGAGAGAGGAGACTGGCATGGAATGCGAGTACACAAAGAGCATCCACTGTGGAGGGAAGCTGGGTTAAGCCACGGTCAAGTAGTGTTAGGCACGGCCAAGAAATCTACATTGAATTGATGGAAATTGTTGTGTCAGATGCGTTGGAAAAAAGTGAAAGTCAATGGACCAACGCCTTTCCTGAAGCAAAGAGAAAAGCAAGAGGCAGGGCTCAGATTTCTTGGGTTACTCCACAATTCTGTGGACATGAGAAGAGTAGAAGCTGGGTCTTCTTTCCTTTCCCAATTCTTATGTTATGTGCAGGGTGCACGGTGTGAAGACTGAGAGTCATAGCGTGAGCCCTAAGTCGGAAGGAGAAGGACTTCAGGTGTAGCCCTGTCACTGACTTCTGGGGAGGAGTAAGGGACAAAAAAGCTCACAGAAAAGAGGATATAATTGACCCTACTCTATCATATGGAATTGAGATATTTAGGGGCAAATTAAACACTGCCTTAAATCGACACAAAACAAAAATCTATAAAAAGGTACTCCATCTCCCAAACTCTGCATCTGCAGCACAGGTAAGACTAGAGCTAGGGCTATTAAATTATGAGGCCCCCAACATCGGCTCATACTTAAACCTCTGTCATAAACTGAGACTGGCGGACATTGGCACACTGGAATCCTTAGTCTGGCTAGAAATTACCCAGAAAAATCCAGGAGGTACGTTTGGTCGACTTTTCAAGGACTATATTAATCAATTGTCGGCGAGCGACCTTTGGGCTCTCAACCCCAGTCGGACTGCATTCAAAACAGTCATTAAAAAAGGTGTGAGAATTAGTTCCCTCGCAATAGACAAAGCACTCTTTTCCAAACGTAGGCATGCTTGGGCCCTTGTCAATTCTTACGAGCGGGTAGCACCGGCCACCTATCTGCCTTGCACATATTCATTGTACATAAAACGAAGTCTAATGGCAATTAGAATGGGTGACTGGCGCTTCCTGCAAGATCTGCCTTCTTGGCGACGAACGGCGGATGACCTAACCTGTAGAGGGTGTAGTAAGGCATCTGAAACTTTGTTACACGTGGTTTGCCTCTGCCCAGCCTTTAATTCCCAGCCTAAGCTTAAACTCAAAGCAGAATGGAATAGGTTGGGTGTGCGGACATGTAGGCAAGCCATTATCGTGGCTCTGAACCCTGAAAACACAGTTTTAAATTTAGGATTTACAACTTATATCCTACAAGCATACTGTTCCCTTACTCAAAAGAGGCCCACTAATAAAACTTAAGGGAAGAGACACGAAATGATATTATGTTTTGCAACCTGACAGTTTAATACATCGAGTTGCTCCTCTAGGAATTCCAGTTGTCTTTGATATGCATGCGGTATTTTGACAGTCAGTGTAACTAAAAAGGGTGAACAGCTTTTTATATAACTTTTTAAATTCTTGCTTGTTCCTTTTTAAAATGTTACAGAATTAGGAGGTCCAGGACAAGGAAGATTCCTATTTTTATAATAGCCACTGAAGCGTTCGCTTGCTTTCTCCCAATTTTAATAGCTTTTATATAATGTGAACTTTGTAAGTTTCTTTTAAAGATATCTGTGCAATATCTAAATAAAGATTATTATTATTATTATTGATGTCATATTTACTGTTAGAGGAAAGAGCCGAAAGATATAAAACCATTATCAAGATTCAGCCCAGAGGGGGGTATAGGAGAAACCATTCAGCTGCAAATAACACAGATAAGACCATCACGGCCAATAGTATTTTAGTTAACATTTCAAAGCATGGGACACCTCTGAGTCAGAATCCTGTTGATGAGGCAGGCTAGAAGGAATCGGGTGAAATCTAATCTTTTCCTTCCTCAGCCAAGTGACTTGAAACAACTGTGATGACTACATGAGTCCTGGGGCTGCTTTGTGGAAAGGGAAAGAAGACTGGCAGGAGGCATCTCCCTTTTTTGTTTTTCAGAATGACCAGACTAGTATGAGGGCACAGACAGCTAGTAATGAAGGCTGAACAGAGGCCTATAAAGCTGAATACACATAAAATAATAATTGTAAACTATTCTGATACAGTATGAGCTAATGCTGTATACCAAGGACTAAAGTAAAATAAGGAAGCTTGATCTATAGACTCTTGAAGACTCCACTGAATGTTATATCTGCCAGTTGACATCCACCAGCAGCACGCATTGCCAGGTAGGCGAGTAAACAGTTGTATGCAGTTACTTGTTCCCTTGACAAGCATTTTTAAGTGTGATGACCTAATGCTCACTGCCATCCTGAGATGGTGAAGAAGTGTTTGGGGCAGCTAACAGATCCATGTCCCAGGGGAACAGGGTGGATGCTGAGAACCAATAAATAATTACGGTGTGAGTGCCAGTTCCCAACATCAGAGGAGGAAATGCCTCCAGATCCCAGGACCCTTCTTAAATGAATGATGGGCACTTTGCTCTCTCTTTTACCCTCCAGGCCATTATGCATGACCACCGAAGAGTACAAATGCATGCAAGGCTGCAGGATGGCAATCTCCCACGTTCTGACACACTTACACCTTTTCTTTTATAAAACACGTGTAAACATAATAAAATATACTCATTTTCATTTTCCATTTATGGCTTTCTACAAATTCATGGTTTCTTATTTATTTGCTCAAATGTATTGATTTTGAATTTGAGATCTCTACCTCGTGGCTTGTTGACAATGACATACCAGTATGATTGAGTCAATACTCTCAGATGGACATTTCTCAAATATATCCACCAATCACAGATCTGAATCACTCAATGATAGGTAAGAGGTAGCAAGAGACGAAAAAGAGGGGATAAGAGTTAGAGAATGAAGGATACGCCTTGTGAATGGAATGGTCTTCCCCTGGGATGCAAACATCTTACTGGATAGTATAATAGTGTATTTATGTCAGGACAGGATACAGAGAAAGTCTGTTGTAAATCTTGTACATTGCTCAGTGAAATGTCAACTCCTCCCAGTAGCCACGGTGCCACCCTGCACAGAACAGTGTATGCGAGAGCTGCCAGGTATCTTCTTTAGAGGGTCACAGGTTGGAGAAAATATCTCTTTTGGTAATTTTTGATTTCATGATTTAGTGCTAAAGAAAGAAACAATGCACCAACCCCCTCCTAACATCAGGAAGGGGAAAAGAGAAAGTCTTGTTATATATGCATGCGTTGTATATGCAATTGCTTCAAACAGCAACTGACATCACAGGAAGAAACTCTGCAACATCATGGATTGGGATACTCAGAAATCCTCTAATAGGCTGATAACCATCTTGGAAAGGGTCTGTTATAATGTTGAGTTTAGATCCTCTCCAAGATCTCAAAGTATTCAATCAGTTTTGAAGTCCTATTTGAAATCCTGCAGGCTGAGCAGAGCTTTTGAGTCCTGCTGGCATCCTTTTCGATCTGTACTTCATACAAGCTTCGTGGTGTCCCTATTCTAGGGGCACCACCATGCTTAAAAACAAATAAAAAATAAAGCCCGTGCATGGCATTATTGGGCGCTCCGTCAAATGAGCAGTGAATAATAAATGACTGCCTCCTGACTCTCATTTAGTATTCACTTTTTAAAAACATAATTTACTATTGCGTCCTTCCATCACGGACACCCATATCTTATTTTTATAAGGAGAGGGGGGCTGTGGCACTTGTTCCCAAGCATTTCCAGGCCCCAGGGATCCCATCTCTCCCGCCATATTTTATTTTAAAAGGGGGGGGGTGCATGGCTCTCTTCCAGGCCACTGCTGGCCCTGGGGACCCTTCCCATGAGGCCTTTTTTGAGAAATAGGAGGAGCATGGCCCCCTCCCTGAGCCACCAACGTTCCCTGTTACCCCATCCCATGGGTACTTTTCTCTTAAAATATGAGGCAGGGGCACGCAGCCCCCTTTCCCCAAGTCTTTACAGCCCTGGGACGCCTATCCACGAGGGCATTTAGTGAGGGCCCCGGTGCCCACCTAGGGCATCCACAAACTACTATGTTGGTGCTGCAGGGGGAGTCCTGTTCCCTGCAGCCGCAGCTGGCTACCCAGTACAATACAGGGTGATAGTGGGTGCAGGCGCTAAATATTTGCTCCCACCCGACAATAGTCTCTGTGTTTAACTTCTCCCAACAGACGGGAGCAATGTGAACCACCCTGCCTGGGAGACTGCGGGAAGGTTATGCCCTCACTCTCCCGGGCAGGGGACCACAGAGCTCAGGAGCAGGATTCCCCAATCACTGTGTTGTATCTTGCCCTGGGGGTTGAGATCCCGGGGCAAATACCATAATTATTTGGCCCTTGGAGGATGGCGTCCCTGGGCCTGGTAGAGGCCCTGGGAAGGAGGCTGTATGCCTCCTCCATTTATAATTACTTTTGACCCCAAGGGATGGGATACCATGGCCTGCCTGGCTCACAGAGTGGGGCCTCACGCCCCCTCCTCGTTCACAGTGGGTGTTTTTTTTTTAAGTCACAGTCCTGCTGTATTCCCGCAAGAGTCTCACAGGATCGCAAAAGGGCTAGAGGGGCAGAGTATCCCTATGCTACCCCTTGTATAATTTGTTTAAACTATATTCAGAGCATGAGACTAAGTCCCCGGAGTCCTGAAATGGCTGCACAACAATTTCAACCAATCAAAGTGCTGCAGGAGCCAGACATGATGGCCCAAGGGTAGAAAATCCTCCTGGGCCAATCAGAAGGCTCTGTGGGGCACATGCATCAAGCATTATTGCCTTTGCAGCGAATCGGCCTGTTTGCGAACGCAAAAAATGCTTTTTAGATGCTGCAAACCCTAATATGCGAGTCAGTAAAGGGTTTGCATTTGATATTTGGAAGAGGCGTTTTTAGGTCGTCCCTTCCAAACAGTGAATCCTAATGATATTCATGAATGTTTTGTGACTGTGAATGCGGTCGCAAAACATTTGCATTTTACCACCTACTTCAAGTAGGTGGTAACCCATTTGCAAATGGGAAGGGGTCCCCAAGGGACCCCTTCCCCTTTGTGAATGATGGTAAAAGCATTTTTAAGAGCAGGCAGTGGTCCCACGAACCACTGCCTGGTCTTAAAAAATGAAAAGAAAACTTTTCATTTTACTGTTTGTAAAGCATCTCGTTTCCCTTTAAGGAAAACGGGCTACTTTACAAAAAATAGATTGCTTTATTTATAAGCAATCACAGACATGGTGGTCTGCTGACCTCAGCAGGCCACCATCTCTGTGATGGAGTAGATTCCTAATAGCTTGCAAATTGCGACCTACCTCATTAAAATGCATGAGGTAGGTCTCTTTGCGACCTATTAAGAATCGCTAATGAAACTGAAAACAGTTTCATACATTAGGATTAGCGATTACCTAATTGCGATTCAGATAAAATCGCAATTAGGTAATCGCTACTTGTAATGATGATACATGTGGCCCTGTGTTTTTTTTATTGGGTTAAGGGACTATTGCAGCCCATGCCATCCAGATGTAGCTTAATATTTTAAAAACTAATGAACAGATTTTCACCAAATCACAAATAGTACACATTCTGGCCCAAGATGTAGCTTTATACCAAATTTGGTGAAAGTTACACTTACAAGCTGTTTTGCAATATCGCTTTCCAAAAAAACCTATGGAAAATGCATGGGGATTTTGTGTTTTGGGACTCCTCCTTTTTTTCTCAGCTCCCGCTTGATGGTTCACCACGAAACCTTCCAGGCACAAACTAAGCAAAGAAGAGCACTTTTTTGGAAAGTTTTATGAAGATTCGTCAAATGGTGCCAACGTTATTATTAAAACAGAAGGCCATGTCCTGTGGCAACACTGACCTAAAGGCAGCCATGAAAACATTAAAAGTAGCAAAACCAGTACAAAGAGCTAGCATGTCAGATCCTGTGGCGGAATGGCGATTGAAGTTTCTCCCAAAGGCATGTGTTAAAAGGATGAGGCCAAGCACTACTCTATTACCTTAAGGACTGTTGCTGTCCCCACAAACATGATAATTATACATTAGAAAACATAGTTCATTGTATACATGATCTCTAGTAAATCTCCCGTAATACCTGTTCACCAGTAAACCCTGTCTAACTCTAACGTTATCTCTCAGGTTATACAGATCTTACAGGCCAACCCATGAAAAAGGGGTATCAATTAAAGTATCTGGTAGCACAGGTACTTCTCAGTTAACAGAGATCTTACAGGCTTATACTTCTGTTAGCACAGCTATTACTTCAGTCACAGACATTAGCCATAACAAAGATTTTACAAGCTAAAGCATTCATACAAATAATGAATCACACAGATCTTACGTTGCCAATGCCGTGGATGCCAGAGCGGACTTTTATGTTACACAGAACGTATAGGATCCGGCATCTCAGAGTAAATCTGTTCTTCAGGTTAAAAGGTTCATACAGACTCATACCTCTGAGAACTGAACTATTCTTTAGGTGGCACAAACATTACTGACATGTATATTACAGCAGAGCTGTATGGTTTACATAGGTTTTACAGGCTCTGGTATCTGGCAGTAAAATTATATTCCAAGTTAGACAGATCCAACAGCCTGGGGAATGTGACAACAAGGCAGAAGTTTAGGTAACTTATCTGGGAAAATACTCAACCTTCTGTAAGCGAGATGTTCTTGACTATGAACAACTGTTTCAACTCTGTACTGTTAAATACAGTTTTGGTAGCAATCTTTTTTAAGGTTTTTGCTTATCTGCAGAAACAATGCACTATTTCAAAATAGGTGAATCTGTAAATTTGTATACCATTAATGGTAAGTAACTGGAGCAAACTCAAATTGTTTTTAAAATGTTTAACATTGTTGCACAAAATGGCTCAAAGAAGGGCGTAACCAGCCATGATCAATAGACATTAAAACTAAAAAGTTAGCTCACTGCCTGTAGTTCCCTACCGGTGAATCCAATAGAAAAATATGACTTAGGATCATGGGAATTGGTATTGATCAAAGCGTGCTGATAAAAACAGTTTTTATTTACAGATAATTTTAGCATGTTGATATACACTAACAGTTTTTATTTACAGCTAATTCTGGATGCTGAGCAGGCTGAAATATCGGCATGATTCACAAAAGTAACTTACACTTTTGAGCAAGATTACACTTTGGAGTACATTAACTACTTTTTGGGATTCAAAAATGTCAGGCCTGAGTCATAAATGTAACTTACACCTTTTAATACTTTACACTTTGGAGTAAGTTTACTAGTTGTTAGTATTTCCAAACTCTGAGTGCAAATTTACCACAAAAGTGTAAGTTACATGTCTCCACTCACTAAGTATGGCAACTGGCTTATTTTTATGCGTGTGAGAGTCGTCCTTCCCTAAACCCCTCTGCACCTATCCCTAAACCTGTCTAACTCATCCCTTATCCCATTTCCTTTTGTAGTAAGCCTGTCCTTTTTCCCATCCACTCCATTTATTTCACCCACATTTACTACTTGGTGCGGAGAGCTCTACACACATAAGTGTAAGTAACTGTGGAGGCATAAACTCCACGAGTAGTTTGTAAATAGCACTTTTAAGTATGTTTTGTAGTTCTACAAAACACCAAAATGTGCAGTTTGTGAATCACTGCAAACTGTACAAACGCACCACAAAAGTATAAGTGACATCTCCACCCCCTTAGTTTTGCCACTAGCTTACTTGTGGTTGGGTGGCGTCCCTCCTTAAATCTCTCCGTGACCCTCTCTAAACTCCTCTTTATCCTCCCTAATCCCATCCCTTTTGTAGTAAGTTTGCCCCTTCTTTAAGCCACTCCCCTTTGTAAGCCGCCCTTTATGCTTCTGTTTTCCCTCTCGTGATGTGTTGTACCAAGCAAACCTGGGTTTATGGATTATTTACATCATTTGTACATTATTGTCTATAGTTGTTTAGTCTTATTATTTTTCAGTGTAAAAGGGAGAGATATGTTGTATCCTCAGGTTATGTAGATATGTTCTCTTTTTCTTTATAACTAGCTGCTCAGCCAGTGCGAGCGTTCCGTGTAGAATGTTGGTGTGAGTGACAAAAGTGAAATGCTTGCGTGCCTGGTGTGGGAGTGTTGTCAGTTGGAAGATGGGTTAAGCAGCTAGGAAGCTTCTCCTCTTGGGGCTTGCTGTAACATCTACTTGTGGACTCAATAAACTACATCTACTTCAACTTGGCTACGTCTACTTTGTCACCTGGACACTTGGGGCCAGCCCACTACAGTAAGCAATTAAGAAGTGATTATCATTCGAAAGTGTTGGACGTTTGAAAGATTGTTGTATCTATAGTATCCTTGAAAAGGAAGGTTAGTCTTATCCCAGTCTTCTTGGGACAGTATCTGGCAAGTACTCCAAATCCATGTTGGATGAGAGCTGTGTCACCTCACATCCATGATTTAATGATGAACAGTGGGTCTGTGTTCTAATCTGAAATTGGATTGTAGCAGTTCTTGGTCATTTATCATGCAAGTATTTAGTTAAACCAGGGAATGTAAGGAAGGGGGTGAAGATGGGGAACAAGAGGTTTGCAGGGAGAGAGCAGCTTTAGAGTAAATGTACTGGGGGTTGGGGGTCAATGGGAGAGTGTGGTGGAGTTCTAAAGCCTGTCTTTCAACTAAAGGATTTGGAGTAAGCTACTGATGGGTTTATGTGGGACATAAAAGAAATTGTTGAGGCATCTTAAAAGGAGAAGAGAGACAATAGGCATTAGGAAATGTGAAAGCAATATGTGTGCCAATTCACAAAGGTAAACTTACATATTGTAAGAAAGGGTTAATTGCTTCTCTATGTGCGAATTTATGTATGTGTAGTATATTTGTGTATGTGTAATGTACCCACCACTGGCTTAATGGTGGTTCGTCTTGAGATGTGTGCATTCATGGCAAGAGGCACCCTTTTTTAACATAATGCTCACCCTAGAATAAAGGTAGTAATTCCTCGTATATTGAAGACATCTCTGGCAAGACTGTGTCCACAATATGGTAAAATGACGTCCCTGGAATAAAGTTGTACCTCTTGGCATATTCTGAGCATCCATGTGCCCACTCTTGTAACACAAACCTTGGCATTGTTGTGGTATTCCCTGGTAAATGTAGAGTGATGACATCCATGGCAAGATTCATTCTTAGTATAATGTTGTCACTAGCATAATGATGGTAATTCTTGGCATATGACTGGCGTTCATTGTATGATGGTGTCCTCACTTTGTTTAACGTTGGAAAAGGCATAAAGGTTGTAATTCCTGGCATGTTGTGTGCATCCACTGATTGATGTTGCCCAACCCTGGTATAATGATAGCCCTAGCACAATGGAGTTAATGCTTGAAACATTGTGGGTATCCATTGGCTTGATGAGGCTCATTCCTGGTATCCTGCTTTCCCGGGCATAATAGTGGCAATTCATGGTATATTGTGGGCACCCAGGCCAGGATGGCCCCCACTTTGCAGTAATGGTGGTAATTTTTAGGGTGCTGTGAGTATCTGTGAATTGCGATGTTGCTGCATGGTCACACAAGGAAGAGAATATCCAAGTATGGCGTAAGTACATGTGTGCACTTGATTAAACTTAAACACAGTTATTTGGTCACCAGACACACCTGATTTAACATATGTAATAAAAATGAAAACTTGCAATTTGGAGTTAATAATACTGTATTTTAGATTTAAGTAGAACAATCACACTAAAAGATGGCTATTTTAATATGTCATTGAACGTCTATTCATGTGGTGCTAGGCCCCTTATTCTGTGACGAAATCAGTGTGAGAGCCCTTGTGTGAATAAATTAACGTCGCTTATTGAAAAAGGCATTTAAGGGCTAATTGGCCTTTATAGGTGGCAAATAACAGTACAAATAAGATGATTTTTCACCTACATCTTTTTGGCCAATCTCATGATAATGTTCTTAATCCTGGTATATTCTTTGAAGGATTGTACAACTGATGAACATGATTCTGCCTGGTTACAGTTACACACTGACCAGTGTATGTCTACCATGATGGTGTAGTTATTTCTTCTTATATCTAGACATATGAGTTCAGCTAGGCCTGATTGCAAAGTACAACAAGCTTTGACAAAGCCAATTGGCGTGATGCTTGTATATTGTGAGGAACTGGTTTGCACACATACAAATGTCAAACGTGTGACTTTGCAAATGCTTGTTTGCCTGACAGCACTGGTGAGTTCAAACAAAAGAATCTGAATAAAGGATGACACAAAAATAAAACTACCCTTTTGCTAGTTGCATCAATCTTTCAAATTCCTGTGTTAGTGCTTACCCCAAAGGCATCTGGGTGGGATTCCCAAAAGGGAGGTTAGTGTCCCCACTAAAAAAGAGGCAGAGAAAAACCTATAAATATGGAATTCTCTAAATAGCCCCAACATAATTCCCACAGGAACAGTATCAGTCCCAACCTGGTCAGAAAAAGAAGGGCCTTTTTAATAAGCAGACAGGGAAGATTGTCCCCTAGTGTACTGAGTTCTAAAAGTATGGGCACTCCAAGGCAGATGCCAAATGCCACAAGAGGGCATAGCCTCCCACTGGTGGGTAAACACCAGGTTTGGCCACTGTAGTGCTTGGGGAGGGGTTGGGTCCAGTTAGCTTGGGAGAGGGAGCAGAAGTTACTCCAGTGTCCCTGGGGGATAAAGAGGTGATGCCACATTGCTTCAAATACTTCTAAGTACAGACAGTGGGTCACCATCTGTGGACACAAGGTGGAGACTTTGAGAGAGACCAGTGGCATTATGACTAGTGTAAGGTGTCATATGGTGTCCTCAGAGCAGATGGTATCCAAGACATTCCACCAGGTCATAGTCGCAGGTAGTTGTGAGAGTCACTACCCAGTGGCTCTGTTTCTCTTTGAGTGGAGGGAGGTTTCAGGTTCTCTATTAAGAGCTGTTATCCCTGCCATGCCTGTAGATTGTCTGTTAGGAAACAACCTTGAGCACACTGTCTGGAAGGAAGTGGCACTGAGTTACACCTGGAGATGTTAGGATTGCCTAAGTGGGTCTGCATGACTTCACAGTCCATGGCTGCCCATGAGGGGACTCAAGGAGGATTGGAGCCTGGAACAATGACCCAGGACACGGCGAAGGAGAGAAAGAGCAAGTGGAGTGGGTAACCAGTCCCTGGAACTCACGCGGACTGGGTTGAAAGGATACAAGAGGAGGCTGCACTGGAACTACCAGGGAGGACATTACCACCCTGGAAGACCTGCGCGAGTTTGCTGGATAGCAAGTTGAGGAGGAGCTCATCAGGGAGGAATTCTGCAAGGTGCAGAAAGAGTACCCAACTCTAGAGGGCTTGAGGTGGCAAGCTGATGCCCAGGTAGCAGATAATACCTCTGGAGATCACCTCATCTATTGGGAGAATGACCTCCTATATAACGAGCCTACAAGTTCTCCACACCCTATCAACAGCAAACAAATGGGCTTGTTGAGAGATTTAACAAAATCCTCATGGGCATGATTATATGCCAGCATGGGCCTATGAGGTGGAAGTGGGGCGACTTCTTATTATTCCTTCTATTTGCCAATAAGGAGGCACCACAGTAGCTAGTTAGGTACAGCCCATTTGAGTTTCTCTATGGTCACTCTGTTAGGGGACCCTTTTAGTGTGGTGAAGGAGGGGTGGGAGCAAGCCTTCAGGAAGTACCCCAGCATGCATTCAGCTTTGTGCTTGCTCTCCGTAACCAGATGCAGCTCTCTGGAAGAAGGCTAAAGAGACTCTTAAGGCCAGCCAAGAGGTTATGAAACTCTGGTATGACCCGAAGGCCACTCTGGTCGAGTTACAAGCTGGCTAAAAAGTGTGGGTTATGGTGCACCTAAACCAAAGGCTCACTCATTCAACCAATCTTGGCACTCCGAGGTGAAGGAGTGAACAGTGGAGATCATCTACTTGGTGGACCTTAAGACACCTAGGACCCCCTTACAGGGACTCCATGTCAATGGTCTTAAACCCCAATGTGAGAGGTCTGTGGTCACCATGAACCTGGTGACAGATGATGGGGTGGAGGAGGAGATTAAACCTCTCCCTGACTGCCTATCCTCCAGGGAGCAAGATGGGTCAGTAGAGGGTGTCAACCTCTCCCCTACTCTGGATTTAGAAGAGCAGGGTAACTGTCACCAGTTGCTGGGACAGTTTGCCTCTCTGTTCTCTCTCACCCTGGGGCTTACACACCTGTGTACCTACAATTTTGATACTGGAGATATTATGCCTGTGAAAACAAAATGTACAGGTTGTCAGGTAAAGTGAGGGATAACATTAAGGAAGAAGTCTCTAAAATGCTTCCTTTAGGGGTGATCGGGCACTCCAGTAGTCCCTAGTCCAGCCCTGTGGTGCTGGTACCTAAAGCTACCCCACCGGGTGCCACCACAGACCTCAGGTTCTGTATAGATTACAGGGGACTCAACTCAGACATCAAAACTGACACTCACCGCAACCCCGTAGCTGATGAGCTCATTACCAGGTTGAGAGCTGCCAAGTTCCTGGGTAGCTTTGACTTGACATAGGTACTGTCAGATAGACATTACTGAGGGGGTCAAAGAGAGGTTTTCATTTTCTTTTTCAGAGGGCCATTTCCAATCTCGGATGATGCCCTTTGGATTGAAAATGCCTCTGCCACCTTTCAGAGGTTGGTCAACAGGGTCCTGGCTGGGAAAGAGGCATTCAGTGCCATTTACCTGGACGACATAGCTGTCTACAGCTCCAACTGGGAGGAACACATGTGCCCCCTCCAAGAGGTGGTTCAGGCTCTGAAACAGGCAGACCTGATTATCTCGGCCAGCAAGTGCCAGATGGGGCAGAGTTCGGTTTCATGGTGTAATCGGGACATATGGTAGGTGGGGGCAAAGTGCAGCTCCTCCGAGCCAAGGCTGAGACCATCCTGGCCTGTATACCCCCTAAACCTCAGCCTTCCCGGGCCTCACTGGTTACTATAGAAGGTTTCTTTTGGACTATGGCACCATTGTTACCCCCTTAACTGAGCTGTACTAGCACAGTTGGGGGGGCGTGGCCGACTGCAGGGCATGGAGGACGTGAGCTAGAAGAGCTCCGTCTCCTACACTGACACACAGCTAATTATCCTGCAGAATATCGGACCTGCGTAGCTGGGTCCACTACCCTGAGGCGGCGGAACCTTTCTGGTACCTGCGGATCGGGTTGAGACTCCTGGCATCTGCTGTGAGCCGCTGTTTTTTGGTGCGGTTCCTGGACGACTGGCGGCTGGAGAGCAAGAAGGGCGGAGCCGTATGGGCTGAATGGATGCCCCTTCGGAACTGGCGGACTGAGCAGAGGTCCCGCTGCTCCTGAAGAGATCCGAGGTGCGAGCGTGGTGGCGGCTCCCATTCGGGGGAGCGGAGACGTCATTGGAGGCGAGATCTGCCCTATGTACTTTGCTGCACCATGGTAGCGCCCCCCACCGGACAAAATGGCGGAGGCGATCAGCCCGGCTTGAGCTGGCATGTATAAGCGCGACAGCGGAGACAGCGCTCATAGAGGGGACTAAGTGAGCGCTGGCGCCCTTGAAACTGCGGTGAGTGGGGGCTGTGGGCATTACACCCCCCTGCCACCCCCCCCACACTGGCACAAGGAAAACTACTGCCTGCTGACGTGCTGAGAGGCGCAAGGTCAAAGTCTGTGGGGGGCGCTCCTTACATGGTCGGCGCTTACAGGAGGGAGTGAGTGCGTGCTTGCACTATTGACTGTGGGGTGATTGGGGATTGTGAACATTCGCCCCCTCCGTCCTCCACGTCTGGAGCATGGTCAGCTGCCGAGTTTTAAAGAGCTGAGAGGCGCAATATAAGAACCACCAAGGTGTCCCCCCCAGCGTTGTCCAGATCGCCTCTGGTCCCTGCCATAAGCAACAGCATGGCAATACATGGTGGCCCTTTACCTACACTGGCTGTGTTTGGAAAGGTATTCCCTGCATCCTTGTGGATTCTGCTTTGCTGCATGGTGAACCTGAGAGTGCTTATACCCCTGCTTGCCCTGCCCAGTGCACACAAGCACTAAATGTTGAGACGCTCTTCGCCTGCGCCTTGTCCTGGATGTGGGGAGGGGCACACGACTGCATTGTTGATCTGGTGCACCTTATACCACTGAGACTATACTGATGAGCACTGGCAATACAGCGCCTGACGTCCTAGATAGGGTGCACCGGGAGTGTGCTACAAACACCAGAGGAGGCTGACTGCTCATGGCCCGTGATCCTTGCTCCGCTAGGAGTACCTGAGGTGCGCCGAAGACCTGTGTTCCACTGGGTGTGTGGCCGGTGCGGAGTGGAGCCCTAGAGTGACCACTTCAAGGGATCATCCTGGGATAGCTGCGGACGGAAGGCCACTGAGGTGAGATGGGTTGCACCAGAAACAAATAGGCGGACGCCACGGTAGATGGTACACCGCAGCTCACATTTGGCAATGATTCGTCTGGCCCTTCGGACAATGCCGTGATACCTCCCACTGGTACAGACCCCCATGAAGCCAAGCTGGACTTGATCCAGTAGGAGATCCGTGACTCGCGTATGGCATTGGAGACATGCATGGACACGATATCTACTAGTCTCAACTTACTGCAGGCGGACCACAAAAACTAGCCGATACGGTCAAGTCGAATAAATTAGCACTGGATGACCTTATATCCAAGCAGACTATGCACTCCACTCAACTTGATCAATTCCAGCGACAACTGAAGGGTTTGCAGGACAGGGTGGACGATGCGGAAGGGAGGTCCCGCCGCAATAACGTACGCATACTTGGTATACTGGAACGCAGTGAGGGATCCAACCCTACACAGTTTGTGGAGGACTTGCTGAGAAACCATGTGGTGATGGAGGGCCTCACATCTCTATACAGTGTGGAGAGAGCGCATCAAGTGCCTTCCAGACCTCCTCGCCGGGTGCACCACCTCGCCCGCTGATAGTGCGCATTCTACACTACAAGGACCGCAACACTATCCTGAGGGCTGCCAGGGAGAACGCTCCTGTGCGCTTCGAAAACAAAACAATTTCACTTTACCAGGATTTTATCCTTGCAGTCCAGAAAGCTAGGGCCACATTCTTAGAGGTGAAGAAAACCCTGCGTGACCGCAACTTGAAATACGCACTGCTCTTCCCGGCTAGACTGAAGGTTGTCTACGGTCAGAAGTCGTACTTGTTTGAGAACCCTGAGGAAGTGGCGGACTGGCTAGAAATAACTTTTGCACCAGAGAACTCTTAGATTTTACTGCCATCAGGACAACTACGTCGTTTCTCCCCGATACGAATGACTGGACTACCCCGATCGGGCCATGGCAATGCAACGGTTGTTATGGACTCAGGCCCAACTGCGGAGCAGATCACTACTAGCCAGAAGGATGCACGCCTTACAGCGGCGGCCCTGGCGGTTCATGATGCCCAAACTGTGGTGTCTTCGGAGCTGATGCCGACACGGTGCGCTCTGAATCTGATGCTAGCATGCCACTGTTTCATTCGATTACTGCCCAGGTTGCCAGAGACTTCTGATGTTCCGCTTCGAGAGGCCCGGGAGTGGTAATGTATATGTTATATAGGCACTGTACATATTGCTGCTGAGGGCTGCTTAGTGGGTCCGGAACACATATGCTTTACAGAGAAGTGTGTCAATGTAACCAAGACATGCTTGAATGTATATTATGTTGTTATCACAAACGGATGCGGTTCTGGCATCCACCCCCCTGGCGAATGCGATGATGCATCTCTTGTTTGCAATCCATTTTGTACTTCTGTTAATTGTTTGGTCCTTGGTTGTTTTATGGGGGAACCTGGTATTGGGGAGTTATTGTGTGGTGACATGCTTGTCCTTCCAGCATTTTGTATATACAGGGTCTCTATCTCCACAGGACACAGTGCAATTTCACCTTCGATACCACTGTGACATTACATAAAACGTACACATACTGCACATGGAATGTAAGGGGATTAGGTTCGGTTCATAAAAGACACCGGGTTCTAGCACAGCTTAATAGAAGGAAGATCGCTATAGCCTATTTACAAGAAGCTCATCTTAGCAGTGATGAAGCGACCAAATTGCAGAGAAAAT
The DNA here is from genome assembly GCF_964261635.1 of Lissotriton helveticus. Taxonomy (NCBI): domain Eukaryota; kingdom Metazoa; phylum Chordata; class Amphibia; order Caudata; family Salamandridae; genus Lissotriton; species Lissotriton helveticus. Next base: position 1,349,790,157 of record NC_136059.1, on the reverse strand, counting down.
GGTGGGGACAGCTGTTCGCTACAACATATTCAGCTTTTTCCAGAGCAGCAGCGGTGTGGCTGAGGAGTACTGTCCCTTTCAAGCTCTTAGAGCAGAAAGTAGATGTAAAGGTAGATATGTCCCGCTTTACGGCTTATTAGATGGGACGCATGTGGTCATTGGCTATATATATGCACCGAACATCGATCAGGATAAATATCAGACTACACTGGGTGCAGCTTTGACGGAATGGGCGGCATATCCTTGGGTGATTGGGGCGACTTCAATGCTGTGTTGGATATTGACTTAGAGAGGTCTCATCCCCCACTGTATGCCACTGAGACCAAAAACAAAGCTGAGGCGCTTAGGGGCTGGGCGGAAGGCTGGGAACTGCAGGATGCATGGCGAGTAAAACACACTGGGCACAGGGAATACTCTTTTTATTCACCTCCACACAGACTGCACACTCGGATAGACCAATTCCTATGCTCGGGCGCGCTATTAGAGTCTGTTACTTCAGTACTCCATATGGGGAAAACCCTGTCAGATCATAACCCTGTGGAATTAACTATGCAATGGGGCAGGGTTCCAACTCTGATACCGAATTGGAAACTACAACCTGAGATGCTGGAGGATTAGGTCTTCCGCACTACCCTTTCAGAAGCAATAGCCAACTACTTCTCCGAAAAAATGGGGTCTGCTAGCTCCTGACAAATAGAATGGGATGCCTTCAAAAAGGTCATAAGGGGGTGGCGATTAGCACTAAGTCAGGAGTGCGACACGCTCTTATAGAGCGGCTTACCGAGACAGAGGGCAAGTTGGCCGAGCTGGAGGGGGAGGCTGCGGGAAAAAATGAGAGGCTAACATTCAATATGCAGAGCTGCTTGAAGAGCTGCATGTAGTGGATCACAGGTTATACACACAAAAACAACACACACAAGCTGATAGATCGGGACCACTGTTGGCGCGGCTGGTCCGGAACGCCCCCTTGCCCACACCTATATTGGAGATCCGGAATAACGCAGATGTGGTGGTAAACACACAGCTAGACATCAATACCGAGTTTAAAACTATTGTGAAACCCTGTACGGTCCACTGCCTGACCTTATTGACACTGATTTTGAACCGTTCTTTGATGATATATGCATCCCCCAACTTACACAACATCAACGCGACAACCTATTACGACCACTAATAGGCGCGGAAATACGACAGGCAATTAAGGCATTACCACCCGGCCGAATTTTATGCAATGTACGCTGACCTGCTAACTCCTCACTTGCAGTGTCTTTACCACGAATCATTGGAAGGAGGCGGGCTCCCCGCTACTACATTGCAGGCATTAGTGGTTTCGCTTTTGAAGCCCGGGAGGGATGCTTTGCCTTTTTCGAGCTATAGACCATTATCACTCCTCAACACGGATTATAAAATCCTGGGTAAGTTACTGGCCACTTGCCTTAATCAGTTTATACTAGTGCTGATACATTCCGATCAGTGTGGGTTCGTACCTCGTAGGAGCACAGCACTCAACATTTGACGGCTGCACCAGGTTATGTTAGGCACACACGGTACGGCGACTACAGAAGGCTGCATATCTTGTGATCTGAGGCAGGCGTTTGACTCCCTACGATGGGATTATATGTTCTATACTCTTACACGCTTTGGCATACCTGAGTAATACATAGCATGGGTACGTTTGCTGTATACGAACCCCACGGCTCAGGCACGAACGGGACGACACATCTCAGGACAATATGTTGTGGCCCGGGGGACGAGGCAGGGCTGCCCCTTGTCACAGTTGTTGTTTATCCTGGCGTTGGAGCCACTCCTACACAGACTTTGTGCTTTTGCAGGCAGTCGGGGTATAGGGCGTGGTCGTGCATTCCAGACAGTCTCGGCATTTACGGATGATCTTATTCTTTATATCAAGGATATGGGTGCTGATCCTCCTCCGATTCCTTCCATTTTTGAGTCATTCCAGGGTCTCTCCTGCCTGGCTATCAATGCTGCCAAGTTGTATGCGTATTTCTTTGATAGCGCTGAGAGGAACGGTATTTTCCGGTTCGGTCCCTGGATCTTCCACATAGCACCTGACACCTTTAAATATCTCGGAATACAAATTTATCGCACTACATTGGACCTTCTGGATGGCAACCTGGGGAGTGCAATTGCCCCCCTCAAATCCCAGATTCAATTCTGGATTTCACTGCCCTTGTCGGTGGCGGGCAGGGTAGCCATCACAAAAATGGTGCTTTTGCTGAGGCTCCTTTATTTATTCACCAACCTGCCGATACTTGTCCCCATGAGGTCCTTTAAAGTGCTGAACTCATTGATAATGGAGCTAATATGGGGCACAGGTCATAGATGTATTAGTCTGGCAAAGCTGGAACTTCACTCGAAACAGGGAGTCATGGGGGTACCAGATCTATGCGCGTATTGCTATGCCAGCCAGTTGCAATGGCTGGCATATTAGCTTACAGGTCGCAATTTACACGAGCTGGACATATCATCGTGAGACAGGGATAAGGGGATTATCCACAGGCTCTTACTACCACAAGCCCCCCCGCTGACGTCGCTGCCCCACTTACTAAAATTAGCTATCAATTATTGGCGGAGTGCGGTAAGACACACTGAAGGGAGGGCACCCTGTGCCCCCACCATTCCGCTGTTGGGCATTCCCACACGTTCCGGGGTAACCTCTAGTAGTGCTCTGAAGGCGTGGACTGAGGCGGGCATCACTACACTAGGAGATTTCTTTACGGAAGGTGTATTGATGGCGCATGACACATTTGTACATGTCCATGGTGCACCAGATGCGTTGTTCCTATTGCACGCACATATTTCCAGATACATACGCGTCACATGGTGGCCTGAGGACACTGAACCACCTCCGAACACACTGCTTTCCATGCAGTACCTAATGGGTAACGGGGCTCGTCTAACTAAATGGCTCACTCATGGGATTCGAGTTGAGAGAGCGACTTCATTACAACCGCTACGCAACAAGTGGGAGGGGGACATGGGTCGTACATTCATGGTCAACAAATGGGACACTATATTGGGGTTCCCAAAGAAGATTTCCCGCAATCCCAAGTTTAAATGTATTCAGCTGATGCTACTACACAGGGCATATTTAACCCCACACAGGTTGAGCGCTATGTTTCAGGGGGCGGATGGTGACTGCCCGCGATGCCACGCTCCTGACGCGGGATTTATACACATTGTGTGGGCTTGCCCCGGACTGGGACATTACTGGGGGACAGTGTGCAAGATATTGACGGCAGTGGCCCCAGTGCGCCGGAATGACACCTTGGAATACTGTTTACTGGGTCTGGGACCCCGAGAAAATAAGGGCAACCTTGCCCCACGTTTTGCGAACCTAGCGCTCCTTTTGGCCAAAAGAGCCATAGCCACACAATGGAAAGCCACTAGAGCCCCGTCCTTACTGGAATGGCACACCGAAATGTTGAAGTGAGGCAGAGCAGAAGGGTCTGAATTGAAAAGGGAGGAATGTAGGGGCCTACAGAGAACACTGATTTCATTAGGCTGGTATGCAATGCTGGAAGAGTACGCTGCAATAGATAATTTGTCCTACTAGGATATGCTGGGACCGTCGCAGGGGGGTCTGATCTGAGAGTATGGGACACTTGGGCTCCTTGTGTTGTCTGTGTGATGTGATAGGTACCTTAACAGGACTATATAGTACTGTTAATGCTAACTCCTGCATTGATCCTTAAATAACAGGTTGGACCAGCCCTATGGTTGCCTAACAAATAAGGTCTTAGGTTTCTTACAAAAAACTGATTCAGACCCTACCTGTCCCAGATCTAGAGGCATGGTATTCCACAGTGTGGGGCCAAAAAGCCACAGAAGCATCTGCCCATACAGGCTTTTTTCACCCTGGGAATGATAGTGAGCGAGGCCCCAGCAGATGTGAGGCTTCTGCTAGGTCGTCATCAAACCAGATACCGAGGCTCTTCACTTTTGGCTTAGGAGTCGGTACTGACCCAAGTAAATTCGGCCACCAAGGACCAGATAGATGGGTATTTCCCTACTAAGAGAACCTCAGTTATTCCAGTATTTATCTTGAGGCAACTCTGGTCCATGCACTCCGCTAAAACAGCGAGACAAGAACTCAGACGAGCTGCAGAGGCTCCCTCATCCTGAAACATAGTGATAATAAGCTGTGTGTCATCAGCATATGGCACGTTGTTAAAGCTGTGACACTCGAGGACATCAGCAAAATGTTGGGGATGTTCTTTTAGGTTTTCCATGTCCTGGGGGGCTTAGCCAGGCAAGAGGGCTTACAACATACTCTGAGCCAAGGCTCCATGAACACCAATCAAATCCTGCGGTATCCCGACACTCCAGTGCACCCCATTCATCACTGCTTGGTCCCCTAGTACAACGACGAGTCAGGACAGACCAGAGTCTCCTCCAAGTTATGCGCTACCTGCCAGCAGTGAGTGCAGCTGGAGACATTGGCAGCTGGCCCAGGCATTGGAACTGTGCGCATTCGGAACATGAGTGGTGATTGGCTTGGCTGTGCCATGGTTGAACTCTGCCCTGCAATGGAGGCATCCCCACCCCTGAAGACATCTACGGCCCATGACTGCGGAGACCAAATGGCAGATCAGGGGCAAGGCCTTGGCAGTTGGAAGTCCAGTGGTACTTGGGGGGAGAGGAGTGGGGCACTAAGAGTAGACGTCCCTGCCCCCCTCGGCCCTAAATACATATTTGTGAGAGAAAACCATCCCTGTGGGGAAGCCGAAACACTAAAGGAGGGTGAAGAGGAGAAGGGGTCTTGTGACCGAATGTTATTACCCTCCAGTGGAGACTGCACACAACTTAGAGCCCTGCTGAAGAAAGTGCCTCTCCATTTCACAGTTTGTAGCCAAAAGGAAGTGTGGGGAAACTTTATGGCTTTGTGAGAAACCCAATACTCACCCAATGGTCTCTCAAATACAACAAAAAGCCACACAAGATATGAATGGATCAATACATGGGAAATGTACGCAGCTCCACTGACCTGACCGCACATGGACTTGCCCACACCTCAGAGAGGTCAGAACCCATGGGAGCACAGATCCTTGCAGTAATAGAACAATCAAAACAAACTCTGGAGAATAAGAAGTACAGTATATGTATTGAAGTCAATCTGCTGTGAACAGACCTCCGCAAAGTCAGTGAACATTAACTAGCGATGGAAGAAAGGGTAACATTGAGCATTGCTTCAGCTGGAGGTTAAAGACCTACAGGCCACAGTGAAGGTGTTGTACAATAAGAGCAAGCCAAGGAATGAAAAACTGGATGATGCAGAGTTGGAAATTAAGATGCTGTAATCTTTTCTTCATGGGCTTACCGGAACAGCAAGAAGGCATGGACCCCACATTAATTCAAGAACAATGGACTAAAGCGGGGTTCTCCAATGTCAGTCCTGGAGGGCCAGATCCATGCCAGATTTTTAAGATAACTACATTTACTGAAATGTAGATATGCTAAAAATCTGGCATGGATTCAGCACTCTAGGACCGACATTGGAGAACCTTTGACTAAAGAAACAGTCACACCAGGAATGTTATCCAATTTGTTTGTGATCATAAGAGCTTACAGTGCGCTAGCTCCACACTACTCACCAGGGCACTTCCCAGGGCACTCATAACAAAAGTCCTCAATTTCCAGGACTGAGACAGCATTTTGCAATGGGCCTGTAAGCACAGTGACCACCACTTCGAAGACCACATTTGAGGATCTTTCCAGATTTCACCAGACGAGTCCGAGACTTGAGATGCATTTTTCTAGCAGTTTAGCAACGACTAGGGAAACTAAACATCAAAACCATGCCATCAAAACTCCATATAGTAAACGGAAGCAGATCGCACTTCTTCACACAATCTGAAGAGGCGTGAGAATGGATCGAGAGCTCACATACACCTGGAGAATGAGATCTGTGGAGATGAAGGAGCCAGATTCAACCCAGTGGCTCAACGGAAAGAAGATGGTGAGGCATAAGGCTAGACTCTAACAGTCTTTCAGAGGAGCTACCATAAGATGGCACCTTGGAACTGGTCAGTGGGAAGGCAACCGAGTCTGGCACAGATGGCCTGGAACCAGAGCAAATTGGTGTGGGACTTTTCTTGTGTTGTGTTTTCATTTTATTACTATTTGTATGCTGCCAAATACTTTACACATTGCCTCTAAGTTAAGACTGCTTTTGTAGCAAGCTACCAGGCGAATAAGGACAGGTTAATGTAGTGACTTTTATGGTTCACCTTGACAAGAACTGTCGCAGTTACTTGTGAAGTGCTTGCACCCCCCTCAACCAATAACCCAATTTCTAACCAACTGATTTTAGAAGTAAATTGTCTTGCCTACATTCCAATGTAGGAGGAAGGACACACCAAACAACCAAAGGAAAATCAGTACAATCAAAACACTCACTAAAAGTATAGAATACATACTATGGGATGTGAGGGCAATCTGGCTCTGACATCTATTACCCCATTGATCGCTCAGGTTAATTTGGCTGATCAAGCTGGCTAGGCGATTGTCCCTTTCCTCCCTCCCTGCTCCATGTGCGTGCCTCCTGAAGGTATACGCTTAGTTGCTTAGGACAGCTACTACTGAAGGATAGAGTTTTTCAAGAAGATGACTTTACAGTCGTTTTTAAACATGTTCCAAAACGTTCCCCACATATTTCCCAGTAGGTGGTTCAAGACAGTACAATCATAGATACACACCTTTCTCTGGGCCCACAAGGCTGCATATTCCGCTTTTGGGTATTGTGTGCAATCTACATTTGATGGAGGCTTGGTTGCCACTGATCTAAGTTTTTAGGATTTGGCCTCACAACTAGTGGTCATAAATGATTGGCACCAGGATGGGTGGGCAGGCCCCTTCCTTTAAGGTTGATATGTCCTACATGGACTGTTGTTCATAATGGCCATGTTGTACGGAGCCCTGATACCAAAATCCCTGTCTGACTTTTCTTGCGCAGTGCTATTGACATGGGGGTCACACGTGCATAGAACAGGGTGGGACAGGAAACTCACCTTGTAGACACCCCTCTGGAAAGAGAGATAGCTAGAGCAGGTGGCAGCTCTTGGGTTTTTTGGCATATAGGACCTCATTGAAATCTCCATGCTGGGAGACGTTTGGCAAGGTCCCACAGGTTCTGAAAACAGAATTTCACCTCCACCAATCTCAGTTCTATAAATTCTTGCAACTCCGTCATGCCCTATCATGTTATGCAGATTCACTCAAGGTGGTGGCCAAGTTTAGACAACTGGAAGGCAAGCTCCTCATGGGGCCTTTGAGACAGGTAGGCATGTCCCAAATTTACAAATCACTAGTCCTTAATGCGCTCGATTTGCTCACCCCGGGGGGAACTAAATAGGAGTTATGGGTTGGTTCTCTGGAGGACAGTGAGTGGAGAGAGGCCCTCATGGCTCCCATGGAACTGGCCATTTCATCTAAGTTTCAAGTCATTCAGTTTATGTACCTGCGTATTACTTACTTGACGCTGCAGCGCCTGTGGACAGCCCGTCAGCGGCCCTCTCCTGCCTGCCCCCGGTGTGATGATGAGCAAGCAGACTTTTTCCATATGACCTGGTCCTGCCTGATAATCACCCCCTACTGGGGGGCATTTTTTTGTCCTGGTCACAGGTGTTGGAATGCGCCATTGTCCCTATTCTACAAATGGCACTGCTTGGCTTTCTAGAGGACTTAGGGGGAAGCTGGAGGGGACAGATAACTAGTAGGTAGGGTCACTTGACACTAAAAGGGAAATTACTCGAGTCTGGATTTTTGTGACCCCTACCCCAGATAGATGCATGGCGCAGGGCAATGGACTGATGTGGAACATGAGGAGCATATATACAGGGCTTACGGGTGTCTGCACAAACCCAAGTAGATATGGGCAGGTGGTGGAACGACTACAGAATGGATTGAGTGGCACTGTGAAAATGTCTATATATTTTGCTTTCAGAATATACATGACTAAAATCGTTGATATGTTTAACCTGTATATAAAAAAATCAATAAAATGTGGTTTATTAAAAAAAGTTATATACATTATGTTTGTAGAGAATGTAGCATGCACCATAAATCTTAAAAAGGGCACAAACATTTTTTCTTGAGCACCTAGTCTAAAAGAGCTAAACATAATCGGCTTACAATTGTGTTTTGTGCAGATGGTTACGACTAAATATCAGAGGGTGGTAACTGTCCCTTCAAATGCATGAAGTGTGGCATTAACATATGCCAGTCAAGTACAGAAAAGCATCTGCATGGCCCACCCATGATTGTTTACCACCAAACTACTACCTGACTGTAAAAACACACTAGGTGTTTGGCATAAAATTCATTTTTATAAACTATTTTTTGTGCCAGAAAGTGACGTCAGGTTTTATGGATCATAATGTTGTTGAATAAGGTCTGCACGCCTTCACACTTAGCTCTTTGTTTTAGTTTTGTGATTGATCCCTTAATGGATATTAGAACTTTCCTCCTAACAAAACCTCAGAACGTTGGACATTTAATACATCTTCATTGATGCGCACATTTGATTCCATCTATAATGCTTCTGAAATTAGTAGTATTCCATTTTATCCAAGGCTCACGCTTGAATGACTGCATGTCTATATCACCATAAAACATTTGATAAATTGTCAGTTTTGCTGTTGTAGGCGACAGGGAACCAGTTTATTAATTAACAGAAGACCCTAAATCTGCCCCTTCTCATCACTGTGGGATTAGGTTCTGCAAATCTTATCAAAAATGTAATTATTTAACATGCTGTGCATTCCTCAGCCTCTTGACAGATTCAGCAAATTATACTTTGTAAATCCTATTCTGATTTACCCAGCTGCATTTGCAATGTTCTTGAATTACAAATGTCTTAAGCAGCTGTTCTGAATAATAATTTATTGGTTTAATGTTCATTGTTATTTTGTCTTCATTGACAGATTTGCATTATGAAATTAAAACAAAAAATGATGGGTGGAATGTTTGAATTGATCTAAGCCACTGGTAATTGCTCAGACCACATCCCAGTCCATTGTTATTTTGCACACCATGCCACCTCAAATTGGATTCTGCCATATGCTAAACAGTCTTGATCCTGCTTCAATAAGAACAGTTGAGCTCGAACTGCAAAGCCAGGTACTCTCAAAATTGGAAAAGAAGCAACCCTAGACTGGTTTCACCCTTGTTAGGAATCTTAAGTTGTAAACAGCTTGATTCCAGTGACACAGTGATCACAGGTCCTATGTCTTGACAAACCCACTGCACTGCGGTATCACACTGAAGTAAACAAAAAAGTGATGGGTGTAATGTTTGAATCTATCTCGGCCATTGGCAATTACTCAGGGCATATACCAGTGCATGTTTCTATTGGAGTAGGATCAAGTCTGATTTGCATACAACTGCATACAACTGAGTCTAATCTGAGGTGACATGGTGGGCAAAAAAAATGATGGAGTGGGTCTGGTGTTCACTGTACCACTGGAACCAAGCTACACCTGACCATTCTTAGTTTGCTTATATTACAGCTCAGAGAGTACCTGGACTTGGCAGTTCAGGCTGTACTTGTCCCATCGGAGAAGGATCAAGGCTGATTTTCATATGGCTGGTTCTAATCTGAGGTGGACAAAAAAACTATGGAATGGGATGCAGGCACCTTTTATTCCTTTTTTTCCAACATCCAAGGAATTCTAAAGGTCCCCAAGGTTTGTGGATTCACCTGGAGGGTACCAGCAAATAAGGCAAAATATAGCAACATTGTGAATTTTTGAAAAAATAGGAAAAAAGTGCTCAGGATAAAAGTGTCTGTTTTTTTTCCTTCTAAAAAATGAATCAACCAACGGTTTGCTGTGCTAAAGTCATAATCTTCCCAGCTGTCAGGAAAATGCACAGCTGAATCAAACAAACTCATTTTGTACCACATTTTTGGCATTTTTCAAAGATGTTGCCCATTTTTTCCATTTTTTTGTGCTCTCAATCTAGTTTTAGTTTGTGGTGAAAACTAGTGTGAAACCCATTGGTGATCAAGAGAAGCTTTACATTTATGAAAGTGGACAACATTCCAAATTCAGCAAGGGGTCATATATGTTAACCCCTCAAGGTTTTCTCAAAGCGAAGTAAATAGCTGTTAAAATACAGAAATATTGAAAAGGAGTAAGAAAAAAGACATTTGTGACAATGTTTTCATCTGTAACTTTTTGTCACAAAGACCAATTTCTGAAAGTAAAATACCATTACATCTGATCGGCCCTTCTGGTTGCAGGGACATATAGGGCTGCAAGTTCTCCAAGAACCAAGATACCCAGAGCCAACAACTGAGCTGCACTGTACAATGGTTTTTCATTGTGTACTGAGCATGAGCCAATTCATGAGGTGAAATATGGGTCTCAAGGAAACCTATGTATTCCTGAAATGGGCACAAGAAATGGAGTTTAGGAACAGTGGTTATCTGTACATCTCTGAATGTGTGGGTTCATGTACTAGCATATGATATAAAGGGTATTTTTCAATATGCCTTCTTTCTCATACACTGGCTTAAACTTGGAAGGCACAAATGCAGCAAAATCAAATTGGTAATGGCAAATAGTTTCTGTGCTCCCACATGTCTTCTGATAAAAATGGTACCTCACTTGTGTGGGTAGGGCTAGTGCTAGCGACAGGAACCAGGCCAAAACACGCATAATATTTTTCCCACTGAAAACTGACCTTTTGTTTTCTCAATGTGGGTAGCTGTTGAATTTGGACCCTAGCTCAGCTAGCACCTATGTAAACCTTGCAAACCTTTACATTTTTGAAAACTAAACACCTGAGGTAATACAGGGTGAAGTGGCCTACAAGGCTCTCATCAGGCTTTTTACCCAGAATCCCCAGAATCCCTTAAAAACCTCACCTTTTCACTTAAAACCCACATTTTCCTCACATTTCTGTGATGGAAAGTTAGGGGATCGGCACAGAGCCACAAACATCCTTCTACGCAGCATTCCCCCAAGTCTCCCGATAAAATGATACCTCACTTGTGTGGCTAGTGCCCACGACAGGAAACAATTCAAAATGCAACATGGATCCATCACATTTTTCCACTCAAAGTTGACCCTTTTTTGGTGCGGATTTTGGACCCTAACTCTGCCAGTACCTATGGAAACCTACAAAACCCAAACATTTTTTAACACGTGGCAATCAGGGGAGTCCTGGGGTGCATCATCAGGTTATTTTAGCCAATATGTTTTGCAAATGTCAATCTTTGGTAAGAAACACACATTTTCCTCACAATTCTGTGATAGAAAGTTCTGAAATTGGTGGGGAGCAACAAATGTCCTACCACCCTAAGTTCCCATACATCTCTCGATAAGAACGGCACTCGACTTGTGTGGGTGGCGTAAGAGAGATTAACACAAAGGGCCCTAAATCGCTACATTGAGAGATAAGCAATAGGGGTAGCTGCTGTATTTGGGTCTGTGCTGTGGCGTCACTCATGCAAACCTACAAACCTGTTGTAAAGGAATCTAGGACCCTAGTGTAAAATGTCCCGATTCATGCCCTTATATAGGTATAGATTATCCTATCCTGAGATAGGCATAGAAATCATTACCATATTTAGACTAAGCCTATGCAGCCCAAATACGGCATGGCTACTTCCACTAAGTTCCGAGAATCAACAACGATTTCTTAGAGAAACCCACCTTCAGCAGCTAGGGACTTCCCCTTGCCTGAATACTAATTTATCTAGGAAATCATGGAGTTTTCGAAGAACTGAGTCTTTGATGACTTTATTAAGTCCAATAACACGTCAAACTCAGCACCTTCAAAGTATAAATATGCCTAGATTTGCCCAGACAAACACACGGTGGTTTAGAGCAGATCGACTTACTACTTACCCGACAACCTGCAGCAGCAAGTGCCGAAGGAAGCCGACCCTCCAGCTGACGCACTGAGAGACGCTGTCTTTTCTCCTGTCAAGAAATCCAGCTCCAGTGTTTCCAGGGTACCCTTGCGGGTTGCTGGGAAATCGAGTCCTGAGATCGAGATACAAGACCTCCTTCATTCTAAACCAAGGTACGGAGCATATTAGACCCTTAGAGAATTCTTGGATAGATTCTTGGCAGAGAAATACTAAACTTAAACTACTCCTCACTTACTTCTTCCCTTGTACTAGACTTAAGTAAGGTACACCGGGGTAGGCGTATTTTAGAAGCACCAGTCGAGTACTTTTAGTCATTATTTTATCACTGTATGTATTTTATATGTTTTAGGCAATTTATGGTTTAGAAACCATATCATGCTTTTACAGTACTACTTTATAATACTTATCGTATTGTATGCCCTGTACTTTATAACCCGTATTACGATTGTAGCACTGCATTTCTTATGCTTGAGAAAGAAGACTGTTCAATAAATACTTTTTATTGAAAACGCCCGTCTCTCTATTTTCTCAGCACCGCTGGTGAAATGAAGCATGCACGATTGACTGAGTAAAATAGCTATCTATTGTTTCCGTGACTCTAGAGATTGATTTCTTATTCTTGGGACACAAAGTTGTCATGTTTATGCGGTTGTCAGAAACTAATGCCTTCATGTGAATTTGAGAAAGTTTCTAGTGACCTGTGAGCTAGCTGGCACTCACACTTAAGTCTAATAGATTCGGTAGAGACCGAGTCGACCTCAGTCCTACGTCTAAACTACAGGATTTATTATTCCAATGCGCAGAGCCTATTGGGAATATAGGAACTACACTACAAACCAAAGCCATTTAAAAAAAACTAGATAACCAGGGGATACCAGGATGGTGTGTCTTACACGGATCCCATGAGGTTTTCTTACCCACAATGCTCTGCAAACCTCTAACTGACTGAAACTGTGTATTTTCCTTCCACATCTGTAATGGAAACTGCCGGAATCCATATAAATCCACAAAATTTCAATCACCTGCATTACTCCACTTGTCCCGATAAAAGTGCTGCCCCACTTCTGTGGCTGGGCCTAGTGCCCCGATCAAATCAAGGTCAATGGGAGCCTCCTGGTGAGGGCTACCTTTGACCTCGGTTTGAAACTTTCCTGTAGTGGGCAATAGGCCCAGCCGCGCAACTGTGGCCGTGTGTTTATCGGCACAAGTGGGGTAATGCAATGGTGGTAGGAATTCTGTCGATTCCTGCAGATTCTGGAAACTTCCATCACAGAATGGGAAGGAAAATACATGATTTCAGGCAAAGTTTGAGATTTGATGAGCATTGTGGGTAAGAAAACCTTGTGGGATCCACACAATGCACATTGCCCTGGACTCCCCAGGTTGTCTAGTTTTAAAAAATGCCTCTGGTTCTTCGATTTGCTTGAGTAGCATCACAGCACCTCCCCATATACAGCAGCTACCCTTATAGCTTATCTCTCAACATAGAGATTAAGGGCCCTTTGTGTAGTTGTCTCTTGTGGGGTACCGTTCTTATCAGGACATGTGTGGGAGCTCAGGGTAGTAGGAAATCTATGGCTACCTGCAGATTCCAGTTCTTTCTGTCACTTAGATGTGAGGCAAAATTATGTTTCTTACCCAATTTTGACATCTGCAAGGGCTTCTGGGTGAAATTTCCTCGTGAGAGGCATCCAAAATCACAAACTCCTGGACTTCCCTAGTTGCCCAGTTTTCCAAAATGTGCACGTTTGCCTAGGGGTTGACTGAGCTAAGGCCCAAAATCTAAAGCTACCCACATTTCAAATAAAAGGTGCATTTTCACTTCATCAATGTGGTGTCTATGTTGTGTTTTTAGAATTTTCCTATTGTGGGCTCTAGGGCCAACCACAAACATTGGGTTCAATTTTTATGTGGAGACATGTGGGAATGCTAGTTGGTTGCCAATTTGTAGGTCTCAATAGATTACAGAAATTGTGAACACAAAATGTAAATGAATGAGTAATGTTAGCAATGTATACACTTTCAAGTTTTGTACGCCATTATGGGAATGTGACCTGAATCAATGCAAGTTACAGCATGCTGGAAACCTCCGGTTGTTGAGATTGAAAAATAAACAAGGAGTTCCGATTAAGGGCCATATTTACATTTTGACTGACAAAAAAGACTCTGCCACCCTGGCGGAGGACCTAAGGTCTGCCTTGATAGGCTACTCTGAAATGACTGCGAAGCTAGCTGTCAATTCTAGAACATTGACAGGGGCCGCCATCACAGCGGTTTCTGTCAGTGTCTTTTAAACATTTGACGCACTGCTTCATCAACATGACGGAGCCGTCCATCATTTTATTTTTTATTTTCAAAAACAAAACCCTGCAGCTGGATTTTCTTTTTTTTTTAAACAAATGCAGCTCTCACCATGGGAATTATCTCCCATGGCAAGGGGGCATTATACCGTTCTCACTGTCCCCTTACCACCATGGTTTTCAAGGTGGTGATAGGCAGTGAAAACTGACCGGTACATCTGAATTATGTGGGTGGACATAAAGGTGAACTGCAGATGGACCTTACTTAGTTGGGACATGGGAGGGGTTGCATCCATGCCAGAGATGGAGTAGTCTACCCCATCGTTACACCAATGGTCTATCCGCAAATATATTGGGTGGCCAGACCATTATCTTCACGGTATGTATACTCTATCGCCATTACAATGGACACTCCTTACCACCAGAGATATAAATCTGGTACTCATTTATTAAGTAAATACACCACTTACACTGGTTTCTTTTAGCCCCTCAAGAAATGTTTGGTTCAAAGCACAAATACATATCAAGGTATCTGAATAGTGAAACTAAGAGTACTGAAGGTGATCCACAAAGCCAAGTCAAGGCATCACCCAAGTTATGGTCGATTCACACACCACACACAAGACTTTCATACTACCGGCCATGGGTCCAATCCAACAGATCAGTGCACTCACATGAACATACTGTCACCGTTCAAGGGCCCATCACATTCATTAGCCCCAGGATAGGATGCCTATTCAGGACAACCTATCAATCCGTCCTCAACCAAATTGCGCACAAACACACCACAAACAAACCTCTATAAACACATTTGCCAAGACATGTTGAAAGATGGTGAATCCAGAACCTTCACAAATGACTAAACGGTTTGACTGCATTTTACTACCTGTCAAGGAACCGTCTCCATCCTGAGCATTGCCGAACGCTTGCCTAGTGATCCTTTACTAACGTCTGCCTGAGCCTCATGTAGCTGTCACCGGAGCCATGTCTTACATGCCTCTTTAGTGCACTTACCGTGGTAAATCCAACTCATCCTAGTTTCTGAATACAAGTTGGGGGTGTCCAAGAATGCCTTCCGAGGCCTCCATGGCTTGAAATGAGTGACCATATCTATCTTTGAAATGAAGGCAAGCAGGACAAACATTTTACCCAGACATGTAGCGTTGTGTGCAGAGTTCTCTGTAATGTTATGATTTTTTTGTAAAGCGTACTATCACCCGAGAGGGTATCCTGTTGTATACACAAGGCCAGTCAGGGACCAGTCCATGGATTAACCTAGTTGAAGAGCCAAGTGTTCAGCTTTGGGCAGAATACACCAATTTTAGTGACAGCTCATATGTGTTGAGATAGGTCATTATGCGCATTTGGCGCCAATTAGAAGTCACTTCTCCTTTTTCTGGTGCTGTGTATTAGAAAAAGTGCCTGGAAGGTTTGTGAAATCTGAGGTGGTATTGCGGTATGGTGAACCAGTGCTATGTGTGACTGAGATGTGTGTTTCAGGAGTTTGAAAAGAGCTGTGCATGGGGAGTCAGTGAAACTGTTTGAGGTGCAGAGTGTGTATGTTGGGATGTTGGGATGTTAAGGGAGGAGGCTGTCTGCTGTGTTCTATAGGGTTTGGAGTCATCTACTTTAGTTGAGTGAGGGAGTAATTTAGCATAGGGGCGAGGGTGGTGGCAATAGGTTTGAATCCGTAAGTAAAGATGAATTGATCTGTACTACTTTTACTATCTCCGTTCTACCTATGCAGTATCCCTGTGAAAGCACACCTAGCCCAAGCTTTTCCCACTTGCTCATGTCTCTGTCCTCATCGAAGTCCTGACTAATCCTATATACTTTCCAAGTGAACCTCTACTAACGCCTTCTGTCACTAGCTACTTGAAGTTCAAGTAAATGTGTCTTTCATGCCACTTCAGCGCACTCACTGTGCTAAATCCAACTACTTCCAGTTTGTGGATGCAAGTTGAGGGTGTCTGAGAATGCCTCTGAAGACTAAATTCCTCAAACTGAGTGAGCATATCTACCTTAGAAACTAAGGCACACATGCTGAGGAATACTGCCTAAATTCCATAACGTAATAAGCCAAACAAATGTTCTGTGGGGCTCATTCACCGGTACTTCTACTTTTGCCTTGAAAGTGTGGAATCTTAATTAGTAACTTGCATCATAATCAATGTTATTGAAAAAGGGTATAGGACACAATATCTTGCATGATGATGATGATGAATTTCACATTTTTTGTATAAGGAAGATATGCATTTCACTATGTATTCAAATTAGTGCAGACAACGCAATACTCAGACAGTAAACAAGTATATATATATGGAGCAGGGTAATGTTAGCTCCTCCCTTACACGCCACAGAAGTGCAAGAGTTACTTATTAATGACAAGTGAAGTATTTCAAAATATTACTGACGTTTATTCACCGTAGAACCTAGCAATTTATACACATGTGCACATTAATGTTTAGCTTAACTATGATGAACAAATTTAGAGCTTTACACAGTGTAAGCATGAACTTAAGATGACTTCATATTGTTGCATTTATTTTGAAGTCATACATGCACATATAACCATGAAATCGAAGTGCACATTTTAGTGTTCAGTCATGCTAATTTAATTTAATTGCATTTGGTTGCCTGGCGTATTCTTTCCTCTGCAGAATCGGTTGCAAGGCTTCATTAGTTAGAGAAAGGAGTACAATTTATTAGTGATAGTGAAGCCTGTGAAGAACATCTTGGGAGGGACGTGAAGAGCTAATAAACTGGTAAAAGGTGTCTATTCATCGTATGTCAGCAATGGCATTCTATTCAAGGTTGTGTACATATCCAGGTTTGATGAGATGGAAAACTGTGATGATAATGCCAATGTGCACATGAAGTGAAATTCTATTAGTTCTTGGACGAGTGGTGTGACGATCCCTTTAGACATTGAGAGGTGCTGACCGCTCTGCTACTCCTGTTTCTGGGAGTGTAAAGCTATATGTTTTCACTTCTCCTCTCTTAGAGGTTTTCTACTGAAACCCTTGCTATGCTAACCCCTTCCTATTTCAACGTCCTATTTCTTAAATTCCTCTGAGAAATTTCCCCATTCTTAACCATCCTCAATCTAAACTTAGAGGCTTGATCAGATGACTTGAAACGTTGCCATCTGTACTTATGTAGCTGCGCTTGTCACAGTTTCATGCTATTAAACTGTATTTACTTTGCCAACTAACGCCTCTTTTTTAATTCTGTATCTGAGCAATGCTTAACTTGTATTGATTTGAATTGACTATTGATTATAATGAACCCACCTAACTGTAGTTACCGATTCCTGGTCCTTATGGCGTGGCCAAATGGGTTGCATGAAGTTAAATTGTTTCAATTTTTGTTATTTTTAAATGTGTGATTCCCCGTACGAAATTACACATTCCCCCAAACATTGTTGTGAGGCCCACAGGGGGCAGCCTGTTAACAAGGGGAGGCTGACCTCCTATCAATTTTATTTTTATGTTGTTAAAAAAACACATTGATTTACATTCCCCTGGGGGTGCAATGGCACCCACCATGGGAAAAACACATAAACATATTTTTATCTCTGGGGGGGCGGGGGAGGCGGTCCATTACCACGAGGGCCAACCCCTACCCCAAACAAACATCCCTGGTGGTCTAGTAGTTTCCCGAAGCAGTTTCAGAATGGGCTCATTTAGAAGGTTCTCCCCTTTCACCCGAGGCCTAACTGAAACCTGGGGGTCCGTTTCAGCATGTTATCCCCAACAGAGCAGGAAACTTCACTCACCTGCTTCTTCCTGCCGCTCCAGTGGGGAATCTGTGATGTCAGAGCGCCTTGTGGCGCTCTGTCACAGATGGGTGGTGGGGCTGGTACAGACGCAGAAGCTATTCCGCGTCACCGCAGCCCTTTCATTTAAAAAAGTAATCCTTCGGTGCTCGCACCAGAGGATCCCTTGTAGCCAACAACTGCACAGGGGAGGAGTGCATCCGTCAGCCACTGGCCGATGGCCGCACCAAAAGGGTTAATTCAAGCATTCTATCCATCACTGTGTAGTTTGTTGTCGATGTGTAAAATGAGAAGCATCAAGAATTTGTAATTGAGTCCTTTAAATGATGATTGCCAATTTAGATTGTTCTATAATTATTAAGCACATCACAAGGTTACATTATTGCCATCCCAATTGAGCAGAGGGAGCTGGGACGCATCACACACTCTGGTTACTCCCGATTGAACACACTGTTGCCCTGATGGCCACCATCTTGGATGGCTTTTTGTGCAGCTGAGCCGCATTGAGATGCTTACCTGCATTACAAAAGGGAAGCCTGGTGCGGATGCGCTGCAAACAGGCAACCCCAAGGCACCACTCTCTGGGTACTTGTATTGGCCCTACCTTGAATGTTTTTTAACACGCCAAAGGCAAGCCCATCTGCGCCCATCCGTGTCTGGCCAAGGCCAGGGGCCAGGACCCCTGCCACGTCCATGACTCCCAGAATATATATTCCCTGCCAAAAACTCCACCAGAATCTCTGACAATACAGCCATTGTCCCTTGTTTTGTTGCTAAGGGCAAGAATGCCTCGGCAAGTGATTTCATGACTAGAAACAGTTTCTGTATCTACAGCATAAATATTTACTCTCTCAACTGTCACCAACAGCACATACATGACGTTCTCATAGATAATGCCCCTGCTGCTATTATTCCTGACAGAAGCATGGTTGCATGAAGTATCTATGCCAGATGCCATCGCTGCTCCACCACATAATTATTGTATTGTAAGACGGGACCACAAGGATAAGATAGTAGGCGGTATTCCCATTATCTACAGAGATGACTTTCAGTGAACAAGCATTTACAATGCAATGGTCTCTGCTTTGTTAAAGTTAGAGCTATTGGCATTGCAAATGGCATTTTCATCATTTTTTTTATTTCAAAACAGAAATAAATGGTATTGTCATTTACAATGGCAATAGGTGAGCATTAGAGAGTAGTAGAGAGTATTAGCGGACACAGAGCCACACACACAGAGCCACACACACACACAGATAGAGCCACACACACAGACACACACACAGAGCCACACACACACAGCCACAAACACACACACAGCCACACACACAGAGCCACACACACAGAGCAACACATACACACACAGCCACACACTCAGAGCCACACACACTGAGCCACACACACAGACAGAGCCCCACACACACAGAGCCCCACACACACACACACACAGACAGAGCCCCACACACACACAGAGCCCCCCACACACACAGAGCCCCACACACAAACACACAGAGAGCCCCACACACACACAGAGAGCCCCCCCCACACACAGAGAGCCCCACACACACACACAGAGAGCCCCACACACACAGAGAACCCCCCCCCCACACAGAGCCCCACACAGACACAGAGAGCCCCCACACACACAGAGCCGCACACACACACACACACACACACACACACACACACACACAGACAGAGCCACACACACAGACAGAGCCACAAAGACACAGACAGAGCCCCACACACACAGACAGAACCACACACACACAGATGGAGCCACACACAGACAGAGCCACACACACAGAGCAACACACACACAGAGGGAACAGGGAGCAGGGAACCAGAGGCACGAAAAACCGGATCACAAGCAGGGAACCAGAGGCACGAAAAACCGGATCACAAGCAGGGAACCAGAGGCACGAAAAACCGGATCACAAGCAGGGAACCAGAGGCACGAAAAACCAGATCATAAGCAGGGAACCAGAGGCACGAAAAACCAGATCACAAGCAGGGAACCAGAGGCACGAAAAACCAGATCACAAGCAGGCACGAAAAACCAGATCACAAGCAGGCACGAAAAACCAGATCTCAAGCAGGCAGTTTTATAATACTCCTCACTTACTCATGGACATGGGGAGTAAGCAATTAAATACTAATGGCAAACTCTTTGTGGATGGGGCCCCTAATTTTTAGATTTCTGAAGTCAACCCGTTGAGCCTTTGGCATTTTTCATTTTTCTTGCTATTAAGTCTGCTTGGTGCTGTGGCTAATTAAGGATAGAGCCCTATGTGTATTTCCTGTTGTTTGGTATGGTTCAAACCATTTTTCTGACCAAATGCAATGCCAGACTTCTGACTGTAGTTGGTGTGGCTGATGTCCCATCCAATTCCTACCTAGGCTGTAGAATGGAATCTTCACATTTGGAACAAGGGTTGTGTGTATATGTTAGGCTCACACACTGCTATATTGAGGGTTTCAGAATCTCAGTTTGTCCCTTTTGACACAATGTGTAGGAGAAATAAACAGTTCACTGTTAAGTAAGATTGTATATCCCATAATCAGTGTGGTTGGTAAAATCTAGCAAATTACAGTATCTCCAAGGAACAAGGCTTGCTATCTCATGGGTATATTGCATATGTTTGTCCATGGGTAAGATTTACAAAACCCTATCATGGGCTACCCTCATCAAAGATTATTGCCCATTATATGGTCCAGGAGGATAGGCCTTCTTTTCTTCTCTGCTTCTT
The DNA here is from genome assembly GCF_964261635.1 of Lissotriton helveticus. NCBI lineage: Eukaryota > Metazoa > Chordata > Amphibia > Caudata > Salamandridae > Lissotriton > Lissotriton helveticus. Next base: position 1,349,769,427 of record NC_136059.1, on the reverse strand, counting down.
TGAGTTTGTGTGCGCCATATAACTGGGATTTATGCTTTTAAAGCATTGGGATAGCTTTGTCAAAATGTGTGGGTCTTTAGATATTTCTCCCTACAATATACAATGCAGATGGGATGAGTGAACTAAAGGAAAATGTACACCTTCTATCTGGTAATGTATATTACACAAAAATCTACTTTTGCTTTCCACAGCTTTGGATGCCACTCTCAGAACCTCTCAGATCATTGTGTAGACTTTGAATTATCTACTACTATTGTTTATTATTTTCATGACCTATATAGGTTGATACCCTATTGTCATCACCGTTTTTATAGCACTATGCATTTTAACAAAATATAATAGATATATTTTAATATTTTATTATTTAATATATTTTGTAATGGGATCTGGATAAAAGGAAGTCAGTCAGTCAGTCAAATTCACTTTATTCGGTTAATTAAAACCATAAAAGTATGCTACAAATATAGACCTTTTTTAGAGCTTTTTAACTTAATTTATTATGGAAATTTTAACTTATAAAAGTGTCTTGAATGTATAATATGATTGTCATATTTTTGTTTTGTTGTATTTTGTTCTGCTTTTAAAGATATGTTTAATCGAAATAAAGCCTTTCTACTACTACTACTACAAATATAGAATAAAATATCCAAGAAGTGTTATAAAATACAATCTAATTCATCAATGTACACGTTAAAAAGGAAATCCCATCAAGTTACCAACAGTGAGCACAAATTATGATCTTGTCCTAATTTCTTCTTTATTCTAACTGCGGCAGTTAAAAAGCTAGCGATACTGAAAATTTCCCATGCATTATTCAACATTTGGAGGTAAATGAAGGCCGGTCTTGCCTGGGTAAAACCTTTACCCTTTAAAATAGGAATTATAAATCGATTTCGACTATCCAGAAAGTGATCGCGAAACAAAATGCATAGTCCTGAGTAGAAAAATTATCACAAGCACATACATTTAAGTCCTCCAACATTTTCCACCCCTTAGGTTCAGCAAAGAGCAAGTGCATTTGATTCAATCTAAATAAAACCAAGAGAAAATGATGTTGCTGATTCAACACAATTTTCAAAGACGGCTCAATCGTTAATGTTGTGCATATCAACTGGTGTGCTCACACAAAAGGCATATTTAATTCAACCTGCTCTCTATCACTTTGGGATATTTGGACATACATGTTTTTAGCCCACAGTATGTCTGCCTTAACCATTGTCTCTGGAGAACTAAACAACTCAGGTCTCCCCAAAAATGTAGCAACCCTTTTTACATAGTTCAACCGTGGAATACAGTTAACATAATCAAGAGAAAAACAGTCATGGATAATATCACGATTCATCACTAGCTCAGGGTTAATCCAAATACTAATCCATTTAAGCAGCAGAGTCACTTCTATGGTGTCTGAGATGAAAGCAATGCCCAGCTCTTGATGAGTGATATAAGTGGAAGCCAAAGATGAAACAGACAAAAAAAATCTTAATCTGTTTTCCACAATTTGGATATCCTTGGTATTCCTATAACCCCAAAGGTCAGATCCATAACTCGCAATAGCAAGACATTTGGCCTTATAAATGCTTAACATAGCTTGAATGGGTTTAGAGCCCAATCTGCATGCAAAATCTAAGACGGCGGTGGGTGATCGTGCCATTATATTTCTTTTGGCCTGCATTTGTGGGATCCAAGACCCCCTTTCATTGGAAATCACTCCTAGATATGGGAATGACGTTACCCGAGTAAGTTCATTCCTCTCACAATAGTGAGTCTTATATTTCTTGGGCTTAGTCCCCATGATCATAATGTGAGATTTAAAAAAATTTACGTCCATATCCAGAGACTTCATAAAAATGGTAAATGTGGTTAAAAGATGCTATAGACCATTCGTCGTTCTAACTAAAAGGGCAGCATCGTTCGCATATAGGAGTGCCGGAATTAATTTCTGTCCTATACGAGGGATGTCCTTGCTAGCTCCCGATAAAGTTTCGCCGAGATTGTTAATATATAAAGTAAATAAAAGTGGTGCCAAAATACAGCCCTGTCTCACTCCCTTAATTATTCTGATGTTGCGTGTTAAATTACTATTTTGATCAATTCTTACTGTGGCTTCAAGATCTCGGTGAAGATCCGCTAAAACATGTACGATATTCTCATCTACTCCAAGCTTCTACAGTAGATGCCATAGTTTAGATCTATTTACTCGGTCAAAGGCCAAGGGGAGGTCCATAAATGCTGGATGTAAAGTGCCCTTCTTCGCGAGAGTTTATTTCCCGGTCAACAGGAGCAAATTTAGGCATTGATCAGTGGTACCTCTCCCCTTCCTAACCGTACTGTAGCTAGGAGAGAATATTAGCATGATCCAGCCATTCTGTAAGCTTTGCCAGTACCACTCTACCTAAGACCTTCACTGCTGAATCAATCAGAGAAATTGGCCGGTAACAGCACGGGTCACTTCTTGACCCCTTTTTAAAGATTAAAACTATTACAGATAACGACCAGGACTGTGGTAAGCCAACTTTACAGGCCCTATTAAAAACATTTGCCAACAGTTTAGGTCATAGAGGTATATTTGCTTTAAAAAGGTCAGCAGGGACCCCATCCGGTCTTGGGGCTTTATTTTTAGACATTTGGGCTATAGCATTTGCAACTTCACTATCCGTAAAAGTAAGGGAATATTTTTTGCCCACATAAATAGGAGCCTTGGATTCAATATCTTCCAGGTCCCCATATATAATTTTAAAATGGCTAACCCAATTCTTTTTACTTATATTACACTCCAATTTGTTTCCTTTATCCTCTGAAAAGAATGGTCTATTAATAAGACTCCAAAATTTGGAGCTATTTTTTAACACATCAATGGATGTTTATTCGTTAAAAGCATCATTCTGTATGTCTGTTTTATGAGTCTCTGATGCCAGTTTATACTCTTTCCTACAAGCAACAATCTTGGTCTTGTCTTGTAGACTAGCTTTTAAAGCACCCATTAAATTCCGGTGTGCCACTGAGCACCTATGATCAAACCATCTTTCTCCTCCATCTGTATGTTCTTTGCAGGAATAAGAAAGATCTTTTGCTACCTGCTTACAAATTGTGTCATAGGCTTTTTGGACCCTGTTATCTCCCGCCCCATTGTCACAACACAACTCCAATTATGGGACAACTTAATTGACTAGTTCATTACAAAAGGCTTCTGCAATAATCATACTCCATTTTAATCTGCGACCCTGGTCTGTATTCTTAACTGCTGCCGAGGCAGCCCATGTTTTAACTTCAGACTGAAGGGTGATACCCCCCTCATAATCAGATGTATGGGATTATGATCGCTAAACTGAGACCATAAGGCTGTATATTCCTTAACATAAACTGCAATGGTTGTGTTTATAAAAATATAATCAATAGTTGAATGGTTTCCCCTCCCTTTAAAGGTAGGGATAACATGTGTCTCACTTGGATTCATTGGGTAAAAGAGTCTTAAATCTGCCATCATTTGCTCCAGATATGCACCTTGTGGGGTGTGCTCAAAGTGGCTCTCTGAAAGCCTTGCAGGCCCCAAACAATCCGAAAGACTACATTGCTTTTGACATAAATGTAAATTTAAATCTCCTAAAATTATAACCGAACAAGGCAAAGAGTAGGTCTCCTTATAACCCTCTAAGTAGGTCTTTAGGGTAACCAAATGTTCTACGACTGTAGTTCTATTAAAAGAATTATAAAAATTCACAATTAAAACTCTAGTTAAGTTCGTAGTTATAACCTCAACTACTAAACAATTTGCCAAGCCTGTTTCTCACTTACAATATTTCCCAGCAACTTTTAGGGAAATCAAAGTATTCAAACCACCTTTCAGCCTACCCATAGTGGATGGTCTAGCAGGTTCAAAATAAGAGGTAAAACCATCTATCCATAATGAATTTTCGACTACCCAAGATTCCTGGAGGCCAATTATGTCATAATTCTTTAAGAAGGTAATCCAATTTATGTCCTCCACTTTGTTACTCAAACCCGCAATATTCCAGCTGAGTATTTTAATTAAATCTCCATGAGGCGGTAGTGATGGTACATTGCTAATCTGCATGTTTAATAACTTCATCTCCTGCCCCTGAGGTGATGAGACGGTGGTTAGTCAATCGTTTCTATCTAGTTGAGAAAGAACATCAAACCTATTTGATATTTCCACCCCTCTAATCATTGTACTAGCTCTACTAGTGTCCCAGGTGGAGGGGTTGTGGGAATACCCCCCCCCCCCATGGGCGATGGTCCTCTACAGGAATGGATCCGGTCACTATGTTTTGCCTATTCATGTCTAAGAATAGACCAGTGGGAGTTACTAAGTTACGGGATCTTACAGATCCTGGGTGGGTAAAAAGCTCCAAGTAGGAGAGCTCTAATTCCCTCCAAGCCACCGTGCTTGTTCTCTTCAAAAAGTCAGCCTGCTACATTATTTCTGTTAAAATTAATTACCACACAATCCCCCTCAATGCTCTTAGGACCATGGCCCACCCAGCCAACCCGTCTTGCCATTATAATGTGGTTAGATGCTAGTACACCTCCCTCAGAGTGTCTTGAGCACCAGAATCTTATATACGTATTAGCTCTTTTGTAGTTTCTTTGCTGTTTATCTTAAGCTGGGGAAACCTAGTGAGAACCGCTACTAGTGGGGTCGCTTCTCGGGGCAGATGAACTCTAGTCTGGCTCATCATAGTACACAATCTTGGCAAATTATCCTTCATGCTCATGTTTATGACCCTTCTCTCACGAGATTCAGTGTTGCCCTGCTTAGTTAAGTTACCGCTAGTATTCCCTTCCTGAGTGCAAGATATGGGTTTCCTGAAATCAGTGCCAGGGCCAGAAGTGATATGATGATCTATACCTCCAAGATGCCCACCAGCCACATTTAATCTAGTTGGGTTACTAACTACAGAAGATTGTTTGCATTGACTTTTCCGTCCCTTATCTGCCTCAGCTTGTTTGGTGGTATTCCTACAGCCCCCCCCCCTCCAAGTTTTCTCAAGAGATGATAATGTATTCATAATACCATCTACCCTGTATTTCATACATCTAACTAGTTCAAGACTTAACGTCTCAAACAAAGTGTCAATGTGAGTCAGGATTATGTCCATAGATTTATCCAAAGTGGTATCTCCAGAGGCGGTAGGTGGCCGTGCTGCGGTATTTAGATCACTGTCGAACGTTGCCTGGTGCGAGGGTCTTTTTAATGGCACCACCCTTAGGTTCCTTGATGCCTTTCCTTCTTTGAGCCTTTGCTACAGTCCAGGGCTGTTTAACTAAGGGGGTCTGTGGCACATTGTTAGTATCAGCCCCCGATCTATGCTCCAAAGAGGGGGGTGGCACAAAGGCTTCTCCTGGGATTATTATTATTATTGGGACCTTGGAGCCCCATCAAAGGATCATCAACCCCAGCCGACCCAACAGTGCAAGGGGTCAAGAGAGGGGAAATGCCAACTAACTCATTCCCGTCTCCCATCCCCAATTGGGCTTCTACATTGTTGATCTCCGTCATAATAGCCCCAACAGCATTCGTTAAATACGACATTATGAAAGCACAATTTCTAGGTATTTTTGCTTTAGTTTTGGGCAAATCGTTAGAACATGTAGACCTGCACTTACCCATGCTGAAGTCCACAGGTCAGAGGGATTGCCCAGCCTCAGTCAGCCACTGACGGGTGCGGACGGGCCCGCCCTTGGACAGGGCGAGCCCGCGCGTGTCCCGCGCTGTGGGAGCCCCTGTGAGATTTTATTGGCACCTCCTGACGCTCTAATGGTGGTGGCAGGTGCGCAACGGCGCAAGGGGCCCTGGGAGTTGTAGTCCCATGCCGGGATTCCCCTTGTCCGGTCGTCGGCCCCAAATCGTGCCTCTTCCAAAGGAAACGTGCAAAATGAGCAGAGCAATGGCGTCCCGCGCAGGGGGAGCCCCTTCGAGATTTTATCGGCGCCTCCTGGTGCTCTAATGGTGGTGGCAGGTGCGCCACGGCACAAGGGACCCTGGGAGTTGTAGTCCCATGCCGCGATTCTCCTGGTCCGGTCGTTGGCCCCAAATCGTGCCTCCTCCAAAGGAAACGTGCAAAATGAGCAGAGCAGCAAAGTTAGAAGTGGAAGGGCGTCCCGCGCTGCGGGAGCCCCTACGAGATTTTATCGGCGCCTACTGGCGCTCTAATGGTGGTGGCAGGTACGCAATGACACAAGGGACCCTGGGAGTTGTAGTCCCACGCCGCGATTCTCCTGGTCCGGTCATCGGCCCCAAATCGTGCCTCCTCCAAAGGAAACGTGCAAAATGAGCAGAGCAGCAAAGTTAGCAGTGTAAGGAAGTCATTATATTGAGAACTATTCCACCTCAAACAGATGTATATGTGAAAGTTCGTACAGGTATACATAAAAACTACAAAAACTACAGAGTCTCCAGTGATATGTCTGAGTCACCCATAAATAGGGTTAGAAGTTTGAAATCTCTGTTGGCCTTAGGCTTATACCTGTGGCATATTCTGACTTGGTGAATCTATCAGTCAATACATGTCGCCTTTAGTTTACTCCTACCTCGCACTCTTCAATCCTCCTGGTCTTCCTAATCTTTGCATTATATGAAATAAAATACACCCAATTGTATGTAAAAAGGTTATTGCAAGTAACCTTGGAATTTTGGACCTCATGAAGGCACTCAACGTGTAGTCTTAAACGATTATATTTTCATGGAACCAAGGCACCTTGCAATACACTAATAATGTACAATGGTGTGCTTTATACACATATATTATCTACATCTTTTGCCATTTTGAACAAAAGGAATCTTGCCTTGGTAATGCAATACATTTCTAAATCCTATCTTTCAGCTGTATTTTTGGACATCTTGGCACATTATCTGCCTTTGGATACCTTTGGAGCACAACTGTCTTGTAAGAATCTTCAGAGGACTGCAAACTTTCATTTGCACCATGTAACTGGTTTTAAAATTGTAAAATGATGATCACTCTAGATTAAATAAATTTGTAATAAAGAAGAACCCAAAAACAAGGCATCAAACGTATTTATTACTATTAGAATACCGGAAAACATTTGGCCCAGTTAACAGAGCATTTTTTGCACCAACTAAAGTTCAGAAAATGCAGTGTGTTTCCAAAGGGGGAACAGTGAGGGAACGAACGCCCCAGTATGTAATAGGATGAAAAAATGGATTTCTCCCTAAAAAAAATGTATTTCCCAGGGAGAAAAAAAATTACGTACAAAAGCATATTTGCCTCCCATTTACACATGCAGAATTTTCCATGCTGAGGAAATTACGTGTGCTATACATTTACATAATTGAGTACTCCAGCAATTCGGAGAATGGCATAGAATTCTTGTTACTCTTGGGATCATTGTGATGCCCTTAACAGTTGGCAATTTGTTTAAAACATTGGGTTTAATCTATAGGAATCTGAATCGGGCATTATGGGTCATTTGCTGATGCCTGTTGATAATTGGTCGTCGCTGCTTTCTGCCTCTAGATCTTTCGCCTTTTATGGACTAGTTTTACTGGCACTAGAATTCTCTGCACTATGACACTCCCATTCAAGGCCACTGTGTATGTGGCACACCTACAGACGCGAGGTACACATTGTTTGCACATAATTAGCTATTTAACTTTCCTAGAAGTCCACTGAACATTTATGCAGGGAATGCACCGGGAGTGTAAACGTTAAATGTCATATGTGGGCAGTAGTGTATATTTACACCACATATAGATAGGTCTAAAAGATATGACTCAGCGACCATTACCCCAATAGCGTTACCTTCAACATGCCAACTGAAGTACTAACCAAAAGACATCAGGATATTTACCCTGTGTAGGATATTGCAGTTAACAGACCTAATGGCTACACCATTAAATGGAAAGGTGTGGACCCCCTAAAGCTAACTAAGTCACTTTTAAGCAATTGCATGCATGAAGTTGCAATTTGTCTGGACGAGTCTGCTGCAGACCATGACATTTTAAATTCTCCTCAAAACATATCCCAGGCAATAAAGAAGGAATTATTAATAGAATATAAAAAAACCCGAACTAACAATACAGGTTGGTTTGACACCAAATGTAGTAAACCCACACAGCGTTATAAATTGCCTTACATACGCCTGTAAGAGACCTGGAAGAAATAAAAAAGGCCAGAGCTGTCTATAGAACCTCACTCAGAGCCTGCAAGGAAGCAATTAAAACAGAGCTGTGGGAGGCCCTTCATAAAGCTTCAGAACTAAAATATGCAAAAGGTTTTTGGACAGCAGTAAATGCCCCTTTCCAGGCCTCTAAACATAATCCCAGTATTGTAATTAACATTGCAGAACATCAATGGGTCTCCCATTTTTCCAAGCTCTATAGTGATAACTCCAACAAAGATCAATGCACAGACCATAGAGCAAGTCCCATAAGCTATTTCCCTATCGACATTGACTTCACCGTGGACGAGGTGATACTGGCCATCAATTCGAGAACTGGTGGTAAAGCCCCTGGCCCAGACTGAATACCCGTTGATCTATACAAATACAACACATTGTTGTGGGGTCCTTTACTAACCTCTGTTTTAAAAGCATGCTGTAAACAGGGTTTTATACCCACCTGGGCTGACTCCATAGTATTCCCCATCTTCAAAAAGGGGATCGCAATGACCCGGCCTGCTACAGACAAATTTCACTTCTGGATTCCTTTGTGAAAGTGGCAGGCCGAGTCATTTTAAACAGACATTGCTATTGACAAGACACTGGAATTTTTTAGCCATTTTTCATACCTTGGTGTTGTTTTCGATAAAAGGGGGACATGGGCATACGTCATTAGAGCAAGAAAGTCGCAATACGTCAAAGCCATAGGAGCTCTGACAAATTTTGCCAGGAAGCTAGGTAAGCATCCCATTGCCAAATTGCTCATAATTTATAAAGCTAGGTGCATTTCAACTGCCGTGTATGGAGCCGTTATATGGGGATATGTAAATTTTGAGTCATTGCAGACAATTGAGAAAAGATTTTTTAGATATCTTTTAGCTACCACAAACTGTACGCCTACGTGCTTTGTACATGCCGAATTGGGAATGCCATATCTGACCACCTGATTAAAATGCAGCTGGTCCTTTTGTAGCACAAGATGTGGTCAAGCGTGGCCACAGGTCTTAAGAGGGTCGTGATTGAAGATTGCCTGAGACTACAGCGTGTTTCAAGTATCCCATGGCTTAACTATGTCAAGCATTTCGTGGCCAACTTGGGACATCCTGAATACTTCTACAACCCTGTTAGCATCTGTATCATCCAAAGGCAAGAACTAAAGACCATCTGCATGAACTTTTTAGAGAATTTGAGATTCTCTCTTAATAATGACAAACTGACTGTTAGAGAGAACCAATTGCTACTGATACAACCAGGGATACAACCATATCTCTTAAATACAAAGGGAAGTTATGACAGGATGTTATTAACACGCTTGCGCTTAGGTAATTTTCATAACACTGTTACATTTCCAAACATGAACAATTGGTCATGCCCCCTAGACCCTTGCCCATGTGATGATTTATCCCCACAGACCACGATTCACATTATGTTTTTTCTGTACTTTTTATACATTGTTAAGGAAAAGATGGAGTTTGCCAATTTTAAAAGAGCTAGGACTGAGACAATGCCGTCCCGCATTTATTACATTACAACTTTTAGAAAATGAAATTTTGAACAATTGTATATCTAAATATATGAAAGGGGTTGTAAGATTTAGAAAACCAATGTAATATCTCATGCCCACATTGCGAGCAACTGGATGATGAACTATGATGCTGAAGTCTTTTTAATAATGTTTTTTAATTGTTTTTAAAATATTTTGTTGAATTGATGTATGTTTTTCTTGCATTATGCTTTTATGATTTAATATTTGAATCGAACAAAGCAAATTTTGATTTGATTTGATTTGTGGAACACCACTGTGTCTTTGCTGGTTGTAGTATAAAACCACTTCAGCAAATGTGCCGGATAGAAGGTCCCTGTTCTTAAAAGAAACGACTTTCAAACATTTACTCAGTCACTCCTAAATGTGCCCAGTACGTTCTCTGTGTTGGGTGCTTGGTACATAAAGGTGGGACATACTAAGGGCCTCATTTACAAGTTTTTGGTGTAGGGCAGCACCGCAAGCCTTGCTGCGGCGCTGCCCTAGGCTATGTCAAGAGAAGAGGGCAGGAATGCACCATATCTATGAGATATGACGCATTCCTGTCCTTTCCCCCTGCGCTAGTGCTCAAGTGGCTGTCTAGTGCCAACACAGGTATCCTTTCACCATGGTGCAAGGGTGCCTGCCTTGAAATCAGGTTGTTTTTGTTCAGGAAGGGACACCTACTTACACAAAAACAACTCTTATTCCACCCCTCAGGAGGCACAGGCTTTTGATGCATTGCCTGGTTCACAGAATGTTCTAAAGCTGGGAATGTGTCAAATACCATTGGTGTTACATGGGAACACCCATCGTAACACCCATGGCATGCGTCCCTGAGGCAATGTGAGGCAGAGCAGCGACTTGCGCTGCATTGCCTTACACACTATACCTGCGTGGCCATGAAAAGCCATGCTGGGTGGCTTTCCGTGACCTCAAATATATGGCTTAGCCCTGTGCGCCACTCGAATGCCAAAAAAGGGATGTTCTGGCGGTGCACAGTGCTTGTTAATAAGCCCCTAAACATTAGAAAAGTACATCCCAAAGAAATTCTTTAAAAAAGCTCTTTGCTGTTGTGTAAGAAATGTTGTAATTTCATACAAGAAGGCATCATTGCGAATGAAACTATTTTAAAAGAAAATGTATGGAAAAAAAATTACCAACTCGGTTTAAGGTTATTTTTTATCGAAAATCTATTTCAATGGTGAAATTATTTTTTTATATCTGTGGGTGAAATTCAACTTTTGAAAAGTACATTGTGTGCGTCTTGCAAGCAGAATGAAAGCAGTTTTCCTGGCCTTCCATTCTTATGATGACTGTAATTAGCATTTCAATTAGGTGTGAAGTGTTGTTCTGCCAGCAAATAATTCACCTACTATAAAAGCCAAGAATATTGTTGCATTGCAAACAATAACCACTTAAATAAATAAATCCAGAATTTGTAAAGCGCAAACTACTTACCTCTAAGTTTCTCAAGGCGATGGGGCCAGCGGGGAGATTAAGTGAGCTATTGCCCAGAGTCACATGGTGCTGAGTTGAGCTGCTGCCACCGCCAGGGATCGAACCGTGAGCCCTGCGCTCTGGAATCAGCTGCCCGGAGTCAGCTGCCCTAGCAGCTGAGCCACACCTCTCCCACTTAGCTAAGATGAGTAATTTGGGAGAGGGCGGAAAGAGATGGCATCAGAAAAGCCCCAAACACCACCTTCTTTTTGACATGAAAACCCCAAAAAGAGACCAAGTGATAGAAATCTTTCATCGACAAGGGATTCTCAGACATTTGTCTCTGCCCACAGTAGGAGGGGAAGCCGTTCCCAGATCAATAAAAGGTAATATTCTTCATTTCTTTAGAATTTATCTGAGAGCAAACTCTAAGGGCCATGTGTATCAACACATTTCACACAGGCACAGAATGGGCAAAACCTTTTGATACAACTGGATTCAAATGCCTTAGAAGGGAGCCTGGCATCTGCCATCTTAAATGGGGACCTCTGAGAAAGCTTTGCAGTTGAGTGAAGCAGGAAGTTCTGCAACAGGGGGTTACGTTTTTGTGGGAATTCAGCCAGTATTGTCCCTGTGGAAATCTCCACTCACTAGCTAGGGTACTAGGTACAAACGATACTTCACCACCTCAACAGTAGCTAGATGAAACCTCTGAAGACTAAATAATTCTCCCTGACTAGCTGAGGAAAGAAGCCGGAAAGAAGCCTAAAAGACTCTTGATCTCCACCTGCACACAAGGGATTGAAACTGACCAACTGGCTGGCCTCTAGTTCACTTTTGCTAGGACATAAAGAAAACCGAGGTAGGAGTCCTGAGCAACTGGCAGCTGTAGCAGAGGCCAGGAGCGACTTTTCCAGCATCAAGAAATATTGGGACTTCTAGAGATGTATGACTGATTCCTACATGCCCCGCCCCTGGGAAAGGTATGACCTAGCTGGATGCAGACTGAAAGTTTGACCCTCTCTAAGCCTTTTGACCCTGCATTCGAGGTGACTGCAGGACTGGTGAAAAGAAGTATCTGGCCATGCGAAGCCCCCATCAGCTTTAGCATCCTCACTTTTGTTGTGTAGATCCTATAAGCCTATATAGGATCTGCGCGTTCAGACAACATACACTGTAGGATTGGTGTCCAGACTAATTCTAGACACCACCATCGGGTATGTTAGCCTGTATACCAGCTAGCTCAGATTGCCACTAGAAACCCCTCTTACCAAGGAGAGAATAGTTCTTGGCAACTAGCGAACATAACAACCGTGATCCCTCAGGATCATGGAAACACAACAATACTTTTCGCTCAGTCACTTGTGCTCACTTTGTCTCAGAGAGATACACAGAATAAACGGTGGGGATGTTTTTCAATAAGCATTTATTGAACAAGCATAATTTTAGTGTAAAATAGGTGTGCTGAAACAACAATTAGACAGAAACAGATATAAATGATTAGAAGCACTAATAGAGTAAAAGGATGGTAGATTTCTACCACCATGCTAAAACAATGAATACAGGCAAGTATATAAAATACATGACAGTAAAATGCATCCTCCCAGGATGCAATTCTAACTAGATGTGCCTAAGTGTACTTAGCATGTATGTAGGAGTAGAAGCCAAGAATCCCTCTAGGATAAAGTCAACCCCATTACCTGAAGTGAGAGACTGTGGGACCCCGTCTTGGTCTTGAGATGCACACCCCTCAAGGCATGTCAGACCACTGTGAGCTGGAGTGTCTGCGTGCAGGAACCTCAGCCTCTCACGTCAGTGTGTCAGCAGCAATATGGTGTTTATATACCCAATGTGGTTCCCCCAGGGATATACCTTGCTGTGTCGAGTCGGACTAGGATGACGAAAGCAATGACCCTTATACATAGCTATTTGCAGGAGATGGTTTCCTGCCGTGATTCCAAGAATCCTCATGCATAATGAAGGATGTATGACGTTACAACGCACACTTTTACAACGCATACCTTTACAACGCATTTTTTACACCGCAACATCCATTACAACGCACACCATTACAACGCATACCATTACAACGAATTCTTTGAAACTACCTTTACAACGCATTCCACTACAACGCATACTACTTTTACAACGCATACCATTACAGCGCATTACATTATATTGCATATAAGGTAAGTGTTGGATAGTGTAGGGGTAAACATTACTATTCTAACTCCAGGGGGTTTAACAGTAGGGTAAGTATTGGATAGTGTAGGGGTTAAAATTACTATTCTAACTCCAGGGGGTGCAACAGTAGGGTAAGTGTTGGATGGTAAGTTTTGCGTTGTAATGGTATGCGTTGTAATGACTGCGTTGTAATGGTATGCGTTGTAGTGGTGTGCGTTGTAGTGTCATGCGTTGTAATGACTGCATTGTAAATGCATGCGTTGTAATAGATTTTGCGCTGTAAAATGTTCGTTGTAATGGTAGTGCGTTGTAAAAGTTGCGTTGTAAAGGTTGTATACCATAATGAATGAGGCTAGTTTTCAGAGAAAACCACATGTCATGTAGGCATTACAGTAACTAGGTAAAAGGTCATTGCCAAGAACCTTTATGTAGTGTAATGGCAGGGGAACTATAGGTGAAAGGTCGGGTTGCTACCTGAGCCTATATTGGGCACCTGTATGAAACATAACACTTTCCCCACTGGAGAAATCGGGTAACCAACAAAAGAATGCATCTGAACGGCAGAGTTGGGGCTGGGGCGTAGCAACAAATTCCCCCCAGTGGTGAAGCAAACTTGGCAGCTACAAAATCAAACTTAGTCCCACCTGGAGCTTTTGACTCCGAAGCTGAGTGCGTCAGAGGGAGAATGAAAATCACATACATTACTTCAAGAAACACTCACCAACATTACCATCCTGCCTTATCCCACTGCAAGAAACTGAGAACCAGAAAAATTAAGTTTTAACGCTAAACTTTTTGACCAGAATGACCCACAAGACTTACCCAACCCTTTCCCCATCACAGTCAGACTGAAATCATGCATAGGTCCCAGTCTACACTGAGCATCGACTTTGATTTGGTGCTTTGTTAAATATTTCACTCTTTTTGCCTAAAATAAATTTAAAATCCACATATCGGGTTCCATTAATCCTTTTTATAACCTTTACTGTGTCTATTACATTCTTCTAAATTAAGTTGAGAACTTTATTGTGTGATATTCTTAACTTTAATATTGTCTGGCACTGCCTGAACTATTACACATTTGTCTGCCGAACTGCATTCCAATTGTGCCATAGCTATCCGAAGTTAAGAAAGTTTCTCATTGAATGCAGTGTAGCGTACCAAGGCTGTCTTTAATTGAGTTGGTAGGGTCATCCTTCTCACTCAAATTAATAAGGAACCTTCTGACAATGCCAGTCTCTTGGGTCATGTAACATTCATTTGTATTGAGCTGATAATACCTTTTCTGTCCTGGTAATTGTAGATGAGCAAGACCTCTACATCGTGAAACGAATAGCATTTATATAACCTAAATGTGCTGCAGAACTTTATGTTGATAAGAGCACCAGCAAACCCTGTGTGTAGCACTTAAAGTACATTGATTAGATATTTATATTCTTCATGGAGGATACCTTGCAATACTTGTACAGGTTTCTATGATTGCAATTGTGTTTTCCACCAATATTTTGGTGAATATATTCAGCGTTGTGATTCTCACACAGCTCAGTCGATACACCTCATGTGTGATATGCTGCTCATTTCCAGTGCTGAAACTCTCACAAAGCTCTTCTAATGCACCTCAGTTGTGATGTGCCACTCATCTTCTGTTCCAGCACTGAGACTCTCGCACAGCACCACCAATGAATCACCTTGCGTGATGTGCCACTCATCTTCTGTTCCAGCCCTGTGCCTCTCGCACAGCTCCGCCATAGTATCTCATGTCTTATGTGAAGAATATCTGTTTCAAGGCTGTGACTCTCACACAGCTATATGGACGCATCTCACTTGTGATGTGCTGCTCAGCTTATGTTTCAGGGCTGAGGCTCTAAAACAGCTCTGCTGATGCACCTCATGTGATATGCTGCCCATCTTGTGTCTTCCAGTGCTGATACTCTCGCCCAGCTCCACAGATCACCTCATGTGTGATGAGTCACTCCTCTTCTGTTCCAGCGCACACAACTGTGTTGATGCACCACATTTCTGAGGGGCAACACCTCTTCTGTTCCGACACTGAGATGAGACTCTCACACAGCTCTGCCAATGCACCTCATGAGTGATGAGTCACTAATCTTCTGTTCTAGTTCACACAGCTGTGCTGGAATACCACATTTCTGAGCAGCAACACATCTGCTGTTCCAACACTGAGCTCCACCACAGAGTCCCCTTTTCTTCTCATCTCCCTGGTACAGCATCTACTGGAATTCTAGCAATGAAACCCACAAAAGGCTCTACCACTGGACCTCAATCCCAACATGCCCTACCTGCTGCTATTCTGGCATTGAAACTCATGCTCAACTCTGCCTATGCTTATAATTTCTGATATACATCACACTTTGCTATTAAAGCACCAAGACTCGCATGGAGCTCATCTGATGCATCTAATTTCTGATGTACAATACTGTCAGCTATTTTACCCCCAAGATCCCCAAATAGTGCTTCCAATGCACCTCATTCTGACGTGCACTATTAAAACAACAGAATGGTGCATGTCGGAATGAGGTGCATTGGAAACACAAAGTGGCACACACAGCTCTGTCGAGGGACCTAATTTCTGATGTGTAGCACTTTATGTCAATCCAGCACTAAGCAAGCTCTTCCGATGCACCTTATTTCTAATGTTTGACACTCTCTGCTATTCCACCACTAAGATCTACATTACACACAACTCTGTTGTTCCAGCACTGACACCCACACATCTCTGCAAGTGACTAGAACTCTAACCCCAACATTCTTCACTGGAAGTAAAAAAAACTCAAAGAAACTCACAAGGCTGCCTCTGTCCCATCTGTTTGTGCATAGGGAGCATGGATGAATCCCTGTTTTTACAGAAGGTTACGACGTTTCACTTTACACTGATCCAGTTATAAAACATGCACTCCAAACTCAGGGTTGAGCTGGGATTCGACCCTCAGTTATTAGGTGTCTTCGCTTTAATAAAATTGTTTTTAATATTTTAGAGGCTCTGACCTACAGCAGAAGTTGACTGTAAGGGCAGTCTGTGGAGATCTGAGTGAAATATTACAAAAAGCTGTGTAAAGCCAAGAGGACTCAACCCTATTTTTGTGTTCTTGTTCATGCACACAACATGCCCCATGTGCTTGGAAATGCAGTCTGTGAATGCTGCACTGTTTGCAAGATTTGATAGTGGAGGTAAGCACACATTTAACCCGTACACAGATATCTAAATTAGGCCCAGAGTGTCTGACACTGGCTTATTGATAAAAAATGCTTAGTGCAGACAGACATACATTAGGGAAGCCTACTTACTATTTGTTAGATGTTTTGTGTTGTCAGTCAGACTAATATCACAAGAGAGGACGGGGATATTACCGGTCCAGTATACACTCTCCTCAAACAACCAAAGCCAAATATCAGTATACTTTTCCGAGGCGATTCAGCCCCAGAGAAATTATCCCTAGCTGAGTGCAGGTACCTTGAGAAGCATTTGCTTTTGTGTACAGTTGCCCTCACTCTCCCGAAGGTGACATTCTTCATCATTGGACTGTGCACCTCGCCAGGCTGCCACTGCAATGAATGGTGAGCCCAGCAAGAGGGCTTATTTTCGGAAGATAAATACCCTGATCAAGCACAGTAGGACTAAGAATAGTGTGTCCTACAATATAAGAAGATTGGTGAATGGTGTGGAAATAAGATCAACTTTCAACAAGATGCCATCAAAAGATTTATTGTGAAATCCCTGGTTGATGTTGAGCTTAAAAAGAAAGCAGATAACCCTAGGATATAATGGTCCCTTTATCTGCTAAGTGAGAGTGTAAATCGGTCACTCATAGATCAACTAGTAAGGTAAGGTCAACATGTTTCATGCCTTAAGTAGCCATGGATTGGTCTGGTGGCATTTCATCAGGACAAATAATATATGATGTGACCTAATCTTCTTAATAGAGTGAGGAGCTCTATAACTCAAAGCCCCACTCAGTGTGTGGATGATAAGGTGCCGGCTGAGATCCTACTGTCGATGTCGAGCGCCGCACTAATAAAGCGCTCGGTTTAGGATAACTTGCATTCAAATCAAATTTAAAAGTGTATATATGAAAACACAAGGTTAAAAACTCCTGGTAACAGTGTCATTATAACAAAGTGGTATATGAAAACATGCCCATAGATAAAATCAACAGGTCATGGGTCCCTTAGTAAAGGATAGGCTGGTATAACATGCAAGAAATAGGTTCCTTATCCTCCTGAATTTTAGGGCAGATCGACCTCTTAGGATGGAAGGATGCCAGCACAGAGCACAACCTGCAACTGGGAAGAAAATTGGGCAACATTTGCAGTTTTGGCAAAAGTGCAGCAACTGTATAGGGCTGGTAGCTGCTGTGTGAGGGCAGGACCCCTATGCGTGGGACAGGTTTGTGGCAAAAAGGCCTCAACACGGTCTCACTTACTTTTCTCAGATGGCCAGTGCCTACTAGCACCTACCCCGGATCACGCCTCCGCAGGTAGCGGACAGTGTCAGCGGCAAGTTTAAGAACATCTGGGAAGGTGTACTGCATCCGATGGGAGACGTAGCTCTGTGTCTTCTGGGTACGTATGAGTGGAGTTGTGTCAGCTGGCGGTGGGTAGTGTGCCCTGAAAGCCTGAGATCGAGCACCACAGTGAAAGGAGAGACCTAGTGGGTGTGTCCCTTAAGTCAAGGGCTGGGAGCACTAGAAAGCTGCTAGTCGTAGCCAAGATGCAGAATATGTTCGTTATGGGAAGCCAGTTGAATTTCCAAAATAAGGGGCCAAGCAAGAGGGGCAAGAGAAATGAAAGATCAAGAAAATAAAGAGAGGAATGGAGAGTTTCCTGGTAAATTATATTACCATATTATCGGGTGTGTGGATACATACTCAAAAGTGCTAACTCCCACTAAATATCAGTGTGAAAAGTAGTAGAGTCGGGTGTCGGCTCTGTAGAATATAAATAAAAAATACAATGAAAACAAAGACCCCTAATTATGTGTCCCTTCAGCCAGGAAGTGGAGATGGCTTCTAAAGCGCTTACTGTGGGGACATAGAATGAAACTGGAAATCCGGTACACATACGTCAACCCAAAGTGTGTGTGTTGGAGGGGTCCTGCAGCATGTCAATAGGGTAGAGATGACATTTTGAATCAGTCCAGGGAATCTCGTCATTCAATCCTGTGCCATCCATCTGGAGGCGGAACACCCAGGGATGTATGACGTTACAACGCAGGCTATTACAACGCCTGCCATCTCGGATGTTATTTGTGCATTTGTAAGCAAACAAGGGGTTGGTCATTCCAGATTCCCCTATATTAAGAATCCACCATTCTTTCTTAATCACGTTTGTAATGCAACATGCATAATGCTGTCAGTATTCCAGCATACTCTACTCCTGCCATTATAGACATGCCCACCGCCAGCTGAGACAGCCCTGCTCTGACGTACCCGGAAGACACTGAGCTACTGTCTCGCATTGGATATGGTGCACCTTCCTGGATGTTTTTAAACTAGCCGTCGACACTGTCTGCTACCTGCAGAGGCGAGGTCAGGGGTAGGTGCTAGCAGACACTGGCCATTAGAAACAAGTAAGTGAGGCTGTTTTTAGGCCTTTTTGCAGCAAACCTGTCCCCTGCGTGGGGGTTCTGCCCTTACACAGCGGCTACCGGCTCTATATGTGTGCTGCACTTTTCCGAAACTGTGAATTTTGCCCAATTTGCTCCCCTGATGCAAGTTACGCTCTGTGTTGGCATCCTCGTATCGATCTTCCCTAAAATTCAGGAGGGTGAGGAGCCTATTTCCTACATGTTATATCTGCCTAGCCTTTACTAAGAGATCCCCGACCTGTTGATTTTATCTATGCACATGTTTGCAGACCACTTTGTTAGTATAGATTGTGTTGTGGCCGAACTCAATTTTTCAAAGTGGTATGTTGTTGGGGGTGTGTGGTCATGCTTGATTTTAATTAAACTTTCACCAGAAGTTTTTAACCTTGTGCATTGAAATAGCCCTGCGGAAATGTGCTAATGGAAAAGCTGCAGGCTCAGACGGGGTACCCATCGATGTTTTTAAGTATAAAACTGACTTCTGGGCACCAATTTTATTGAATGTTTTTAATGCTACTCTTGGGGGCATCTTACCTGCAACTTGGGTTGAAAGTATTATTGTACCCATATTTAAAAAGGGGACTATAGGGAAGGCAAACTGTTACAGGCCAATATCTCTTCTTGATTCCACATCTAAACTCATGGGTCGAATCTTGTTGGAAAGACTCGAAAACTGGGCCACTGAGAAAAATATTTTAACTGATGCCCAGTATGGTTTCAGAAGAGTTATTGGCACGGTAGAACAGTGCCTAAACTTAGAACTATTAATAGGGAAATATACTCTAGCTAAGGAGGGAGAACTACACCTCTGTTTTGTCGATCTTACTAGCGCCTTCGACTTAGTTAATCATTGTAAATTATGGGAAACTTTTAAAGCGTTAGGAGCACCCATTGACATAATTATTTACTTATCCCAAATCTATACCCACTTAACATCTAGGGTTCGGTTTGGAAAAATGGGTGAATGCACACCTGATTTTAGGGTCACGTGTGGCATTAGACAGGGTTGTGTACTAGCACCCCTCATTTTCTCTCTTTATATAAACAACGTTGATCCCTTTTTACAAACTCTAACTGTGGATGCCAAATTGTCCCTGCGATGGAAAATCCAAACAAACCACGTTGCATTTTATCCTTTTTCGTATTTTTTATAAAGATATCCGAAAATCAGTTTTAAAACCCCTTTTTTATCACATAGACTTTTTAATTATAAATACACTTTTAACTTCATATACAGTCTGGAAAATATGAAAATGATTAATGCCGTCTCTCTCTTTGTACACCTCGCAATTAGGAAAAGAAAAGACTTTTCATGTTTAGATGTATTGTTATATGAAAACCAGGATGAATTCTTTTAGTCTTGTCTCTTGTCCCGAGTCAGGAGGTGGAATTTGCCCTTTATATAACCCAATGTAATTTTATGCATTAGCTCTTTATATTGCCTGTATGTATCCTTTGTAACTTGATTAACATGAAGTATTATCGATTTTTAAAACATTTATATTGTTGCATTTTGTTTACTTGAATTTTTCCTATGTATTAGTATCTGCATTACTTTTAAACATTATTGATGAGCTCTTAAATTGTTAAAATTGCATACCTTTTTATGATATATTGTAAGATGTATTTTGTTTTGTATGCTTTTATGGTGGTATCTGTTGTACCGAATAAAGCTAATCTGATTCTGATTCCTTGTGCATTCATATATACACTTTTTCATGCAATTGTAAGGCAGGTTATCCTAAACCGAGCACTTTATTAGTACAGTGCTCAACAGTGATGGTAAGATGTCAGCTGGCACCTTACATTCACGCACAGAGTGGGGCTTTGAGATATAGAGCTCGTCATTTTATTGAGAAGATTAGGTCACATCATATATTATTGGTCCTTATGAAATGCCACTAGTCCGCTCCACGGCTCCTCAGAACCTTGTTTCCGGTCCAGGGAAGGCATGGCTTGGCAGTTCGGGCTGGACTGTTCCCATGAGGCGCAGGGTCAGACTGATTTGCATATGGCCATGTCTGAACTGGGGTGGCAGAGTGGGCTAAAGAATGGTGATGGATTAAACCCAGATCTGTTGACTGGGTGTGGGTGTTTGATTGGTTCAGATGCTCCGTCCATCACCACCCCCTTTTGTACCACGGCTACCTATGGCATGAAACTTGTTGACGTAGACCGTAGCTCAATAGTTGGTCTATGAGTGACTGATTTACACTCTCATTTGCAGAGACAGGGACCATTTTATTCTAAGTTTCTCTGCCTTCTTTTTACTCTCAACATCAACTGAGGATTTAACATTAAATATTTTGGGGGCATCTGATTGACAGTTGATTTTCTTTCCACACCATTCACCAATCTGCTCGTATTGTAAGACACACCAATCTTTTGTCCCAAGGTGCTCAATCTGTGTATTTATTAAAAGATCTCCGACTAAGAGACCTCTCGCAGGACCTACCAGGCATTGCAGCACCGGCCTGGCACGGAGCCCTGCCCAATGATGAAGTATGTCACCTTCGGTAGTGAGGGCAACTGTTCTGAAAAGCACATGCTTCTCAAAGTACCTGCACTCAGCTAGTGAAAATGTCTCTAGGGGTGAATCACTCTGGAACAGTATACTGATATTTTACTTCAGTAGACAGACTAAAACATAAAATATTAGTAATGTGGATGTAGTGTAGACAGAGTCAGCAAACACTGTATTTTTCATATCATGTAGTTAAAGCAGCTAGACATGCTATAAACTCTGCGCTATTTGAATTATGCATTTTTTTTTGTATGATGAACTCTAAAACCTGCACTATCAATACTGTGCCCTTGAGACTGAAGACTGAAATAGGAATCGCTTGCATTTGTGAACAAAGCAGTAGTGCCAAGGCTCGGAAAACCTGTTGTAAAGTGCAGTTTACTATGACTTTGCCACAGACTGGCGAAAAATCTCCACCAGCTACACCTTGTGCTTAATGTAAAAACACAAAGAGATTGTGCACACAGCACTATATGGCTATGTCACACTTGTGTTATCACATCAAGTAGCAACATACTACAATTGCTTCTTGGCATCTCACAATTACAATCAGATGTAGGATGACAGTAACAAAGTCCATCCCAGCAGATCTCCTCGTCACTTATCTTTCCAAACATGCTTGCTCAGGATAATACACTTTAAATGAAAAAACTGAATATTGACAACCTAGTGCAGTAACCAACTAGGTGGACTATGATCATAAGAAATACCATAAACTCTCACACATAATACGCATCACATTTATTAACATGAAGATGCAGTTGCAAATGATGCTTTAGCACGTAATATCTTGTTGAATATTGTAATGCAATGTTACCATGTTCTCAGAAATACTGCTATCTTATTGTGCTAATGTATGATTGGTTTAATATGTCATGTTTGTATTAAAAAAATCCAATAAAAATGATTTAAAAAAAGATAATATACTCTCACACATAATCGCATAAGAGGAAGTAGATTAGCTGTTATATTCAAGTAAATAAGATATCTCACCAAACCTGCGGATGTGTCCATAGAAGGTTTTGTGACCCTCTTCAGCAGATGCAATCCTGCACCAACTTTCTCCTATCACTTCCGCCTTCTTTACAAATCACCACCTAACACTGGAAGATTCCCAGACACATTTCTAGACATGGTTTCAAATCATCTGACACTACACTCCAACCTATGCATCCTTGGTGACCTGAACACATGGTTTAAGAAACCTAACATGCCTCCATCTCAGAACTATCATGACTTATCTAGACACACTAAAACTACATCAGATCATTCACAAACCCACACACATCGCTGGAAACATCCTAAATGTCATGTTTGCCAATCCAGAACTAGTCACTTTCCTAAGACTTACTCCAGCCCATGGTCAGACCACCATCTGGTAGCTTTCATATACATGACAGCAGAACTCTCCAAACCTACGGTCAAAATAACAGAAAGCAAATATTGACCTTGGAACACACTGAATTTTGAGGAACTACAAACTCAGCTAACATCCAACACAAATTTAGACACAATAAATTCAGTTTAAATGCTCTTTGAGTGGCACCTGGGAGATTCTGATATCCTACTTCCATCTAAAAACAACAAAAATAAATAAACAGCTTAGATGGATGCAGAACTAAAAAAAAAGATAATACAACAAGCTGCAAATCACCTCGCTAAAAAAACAAAAACAATCAAGAAAAACTTTGCCTGCACAAACATAACAGAATATACAAATCATCTATCAGAAAAGCTAAAAAAAGCTACTACTCAAACAGAATTCAGAATGTAAAATGTGTAAATAAAGAATTGCATAAAATTCTGACAGAATTTTGTAAACCTAAATTGACAGAAGTAATCCATTCCTAAATCCCAGGAATTTACAGACAAACTGGCAAATTTTTACACAACGAAAACAAGCCCCACATCCCCCCAAGGTAGATAAATCCATGTATTTATTTATTTATTCATTTAAACAGTTTTATATAGCGCTGGTTAGACCCAAGGGTATCAGAGCGCTTTACAGGAGAAGGACAAGATCGAATAATAAAATAATAAGTTCGAAGAAAAAGGAAAGGCAAAATATGAGAGCAAAAAGTCAAGCACAATAAATATAAAATCAAAGTTATAGGCAGTAACATTAAGAACCAACCTGGGAATTGGATGACTGTGTAAGTGTGATAGGTCAGAATAGAGGGGAGAAGGAAGGGGGTACGGTGGGGCTAGGGAGGGAGAAAGGAGAGAAGATATCATGAAGGGGAATGAGGTGAGTAAAAGTGAACAGGAGGAAGGAGGATAGAGGTAGATGTGGGGAGATAAGCGGGGGTGGCAGGTCAGGTAAAAAGCAGAGAGGAAACATGGTAACATAAAGGACAGGTTATGAAACACTTGAGAAGTAACAGGATTAACGACCCCAATATTTGAGGAGAAGGTGTCGTTTGAGATCTTTTTTGAAGCTGAAGTATGAGGGGTTGCAACGTAGATCTTTGGGGAGAGAGTTCCAAATGGTGGGTGCATTACAGGAGAAATAGCGAGCTTGGGTAGATTTCTTTTTAACCAAGGGAGGGATCAGCATGAGGGCATTGGTGCTTCTCAATTCTCTTGAGCAGCCAGCTTTGTGAAGTTCTTGGGAGAGATACAGTGGGGTTTGAGGCTGCAAGGCTTTATGCGTAATACAGGCGTTCTGGTAGATGGATCTGCCATCCAAGGGAAGCCATTGGAGATCTTTGAGGATGGGAGAGATGTGTTCCCGCTTCTTAGAATCAGATATAAGCCTGGCCGTGAGGTTAAGGACTGACTTGATTGGGGCTAGGTGGACTTTAGGTGTACCCAAGAGCAAAGCGTTGCCATAGTCTAATCTGGAGAGTACTAATGATTGAACAACAGATTTAAAGTCATCAACTGGGATGAAGGGTTTGATTTTTTTAGGTGCAGAAGTGAAAAGAGAGCTCCTTTGGCAGCATTTGTTATGTGAGGGGAAAGGCTGATGTTTTGGTCAATGCTAATTCCGAGAGATTTGACTGAGCTAGAGGTGGAAAGAGAGCAGTTGAGAGCATTAAGGTCAGAGAGCCAGTGTTGAATGGGGAGACGGTTATTTTTAGGGGCAAAGAGAATGACTTCAGTTTTTTAGGGTTGAGTTTGAAGTGATTGTGATGGAACCATTGTTGGATCTTAGTCAGGGTGTTGTTGAGGTGCAGAATGTCTGAATAGGATTTAATTTTACAGTAAAGTTGGGTGTCGTCTGCATAGAGGTGGTAATTGATACCTGCTTTCTTCAGAATGAGGGTGAGGGGCTCCATGAAGAGGTTAAATAGAGAAGGAAAGTGAACAGACCCCTGGGAAACACCCAGGGAGACAGGCATAGGTTTAGAGAGGCAACTGCTGATTTTGATTTGTTGGGATCTGTGCTGGAAGAAGGAAGTGAACCATTCAAGAACAGGACCATTAAGGCCAAACTGAACTTTGAGGGTATTGAGTAGGGCAGCGTGGTTGACAGTATCGAAGGCAGCAGAAAGGTCAAGAAGGGTGAGAAGGGAAGCCTCACCCTTGTCGAGGGAGTGATGGATGTCATCAACAATGTTGATCATTGCAGTTTCAGTGCTACAACCCTTTCGGAAACCTGACTGTAATACATCCAGAAGGCAAAATGAGTCAATTTGTTTGTCTAGTTGGAGCAGGACGCATTTTTCGAGGGCTTTGGAAAGAAGAGGTAGATTAGAGATGGGGAATATATTGTTAAGGTTGTTAGGGTCAGCTGTAGCATTTTTGAGGATGGGTGAGATTTGGCCCAGCTGGACCCAAACAGGGACACAACCCGTAGCCAGGGAGGAGTTGATGATGGTAGTCCAAAAAGGAGTGATGATATGCTTTAAGTCTTGAACGATGTTGGCGGGGAGTGGGTCGAGGGTATAAGAGGAGGGTTTGAGCATGGAGATGATGTTAAGTACTTCTAGCTCGGAACTGGGCTAAAATGAAGCCAGGATGCATTGTTTTTAGGCTGTGTGCTAGGGGGGAAGAGATCCTGGGGGGTGACAGTGAGCTGAGCAGGATCTGGAGGGGGAAAAGGATCAAGAGGGAGCGAAGGAGAGAAAGGCGGTAAGGGTGAGAGGACAAGGAGGGGTGAGACACATTGCGGGGGTGAGTTAAAGCAAAGGATGCGTCCATCTTGGCAATTTTTTCAGAAAAGTAATTCGTAATTTCTTCACAATTTTCGGTGGTAGCGGTCAACTTGGGGGTGGCAGAAGCAGATTGTTTTTTGATAATGTTGAATAATTCCCTGGGTCTCTTCTTAGCTTGATCAAGTTAAGCGTGAAAGAAGGAGGCCTTTTCACTAAGGATGTGTTTTTTGTAATTATTCCTAACGGATCTGAGGACGGCGAGGTTAGAGGGAGAGGGGTGTTCTCTCGATGAGTATTCGGACATTCTAAGTGCACATCTCTCATTGTTGAGTTCAGCATTAAACCAGGATTTGGAAGGGATGTTTTTTTGCGGTTTTAATTTGGCTGGTTCAATTTGGTCAAGGACCTCGATGATTGTTTTGTTGTAGTGTTCAGTAATATCATTAGCATTTTGTGAGGGAGGAGGAAGTTGAAGTTTAGCTTTAAGTTTAGACTCTAGTTCGCCTGGGGGAATAAGGTGAAGGTTTCTGGTTAATTTCTTAAGTTTAAGGTTTTTTGAGGGAGGGGGAGGAGTAAAGCTGTTGATAGTGAAGAGGATGAGGTGATGGTCCGACCAATCAATGGGGACAATTTGCGAGAGGGAGGCTAAATCTTTGCTAGTGATGATGGCATCTAGCGTAGCTCCTTTGTCGTGTGTAGGAGAGTGGCAAAGTTGGATCAAGTCAGTAACATCAAGGAGGTCTTTGAGGGTTAAAACCGAGGGGTCATTATTATTGTTCCAGTGAATATTGAAGTCTCCGAGGAAAATGTTATTGGAGTAGGAAATCGAGGCTTGGGAAAGTAGGTCAGACAGTTCATCTACAAAAGACATAGGGTCACCAGGGGGATGATAGATATTATGTAGCCGAATAGGGGGGGGGGGGCCTGAACTATAAGTTCATCTGCCAGATATTTGAAAGTGGTTTGATCGGAGTTCTTGACAAGTGAGAGTGGGAGGTCATCTTTATATGGCTAGGTGTTGCAATGTGGAAAAGGTATTTTGTAAGGTAATAAGATCCAGGAGTCGTAGGTATTCTTGACAGGGTGTTTATTAGTTAAAATCTGGTATTTAAGTAAATAGGAGGGAGTAGGGAAGGAGGCCCCACCGGGAGCAGCATCCAGCTGCTCAGCCCACTCAACCAAACTGACCATACATTCAAACCATGCACACAATAACATTCCAATGACATCACACACACTGGCTGAGCAGCAGGGAAGAGATGAACAGGATATAACACTAGGCCCCCCTGATTTTGTCAGGCCTACCTTTTCTGAGGATAGAGTAACAAGGGGGGGGAGAGCATGTCAAGAATAGATGAGGAGTGAGCCTTGAGCCAGGTTTCCGTAAGAAAGGCAATGTCAATGGCTTCACTGAGGATAGTCTCTGAGATTTCAGTTGCATGACGTGCAGCCGGTCGACAGTTGATGAGCATGCAGTTAAGGGGTTTGGGATTGATAGCAGGAGTAGTTTCAGAGTGAAAAACCAAAGGAAGAAGGCTGAAATGCCAGAAACCGGTCCACGGTAGCTTGTTTCTGGTCCAGGGAAGGCATGGCTTGGCAGTTCGGGCTCGTCTGTTCCCATGAGGCACAGGGTCACACTGATTTGCATATGGCCATGTCTGAACTGGGGTGGCAGAGTGGGCTAAAGAATGGTGATGGATTAAACCCAGATCAGTTGACTGGGGGTGAGTGCTTGTATTGTCAACGCTCCGTCCATCATTTCCTTTGGTTTTTCTTTGTTCGCCATAAGTTGGCAGGGTATGCTCAGACGTGAGTCCCTTGCTCACTTTGCCACTGGATTCAAGCAAGCCGGGCTGAAGAAGGCTGAAATGCCAGAAACCGGTCCTCAGTAGCTTGTTTCCGGTCCAGGGAAGGCATGGCTTGGCAGTTCGAGCTGGACGGTTCCCATGAGGCACAGGGCCAGACTGATTTGCATATGGCCATGTCTGAACTGGGGTGGCCGAGTGGGCTAAAGAACGGGGATGGATTAAACCCAGATCAGTTGACTGGGGGTGAGTGCTTGTATTGTCAACGCTCTGTCCATCATTTCCTTTGGTTTTTCATAGTTTCAGAGTGGACAGTGGTGCGTTGCGCGGGAGGCCTAGGCGAGCGAGGGGAGATGGGGGTGTGGCTTATCCTCAGGATCACGGGGATAGTGGAGTGAGGAATAGGAAGATCCGTAGTCGCAGAAGGTGGTGGAGGGGGCCTGGGCAAGCCAGCGGCGGTAGGGATGAGGTTTATCCCAGGGGCCGCCGGAAAAGTGGGAAGAGGTATGTGAGATTCACCAGTCAAAGGGTTGGGGGGTAGGAATTATTTAGGACCCCTGGGTCCAGGGAGGGAGGGTGGGTAGGCGTAAGAGGAGGGATGAGAAGGCAGTTACGGGAGAGTCCATCGTAGAGGATGTTATGAGAAGAGGTGCCTCTTTGAGAAGAGCGTCGCCGAATGAGATGGGATGGTTGGCAGGTGTAGTATCAAAGAGGGTGATCAGGCCTCTGCAGTCCTTCAAACAACTGTCAGAAACTGATTTTATGGATCTTGTCAAAACAAGCATGGCAGCTGGATGCCCGTTTGACCATTGTCCACCACAAATCTTCAAGAACATCCTTTTAACATTCTTTGCCGCCACACTAGTCAGAACAATCATCAATCATTCCTTGACAACAGGGGTTTTTCTGGAAGACTTAAAAAAAACATACATATGCCCATTATTTAAGAAAACAAACCTGGACCCTCAACAGCCAAACAACTATGGACCAATTGCAAACAAACAAATTCCTTGGCAAACTAATAGAAAAAGCAGCATTCACCCAGATATCTCAATGTATTAAAGATAACTCCATACTCCGACTTCCAAACAGATGACCTTAAAATCACAGTAGACCACAACCATTTCTCTTGGACCTTTTAGCTGCCTTTGACACAGTTGGTCGTGACACTCTAACCCAGCGACTCCACAAAGCCAGCATAGAGTGGACTGCTCTCAACTGGATCACATCATACCTACAAAACAGAACAAATGTCATCCATACTCCTTCTTTCTTATCCAAACTGTACATCATAAAAGCAGGGGTCTCTCAGGGCTCTATCATCTCACCCATGCTTTTTAAAATCTACATTAGGTCATCACGGGCAATGTTCCATAAATTTCAAGTCACCTGCTATAACTATGCAGATGACACACAAATACTTCTTAAACTGGAATGCCCCAGAGACATTGGGAACTCAAAAGTGTTCAATTGACTCAGAACCATTGATCAGTGGATGATATGAAGCCATCTCAAATTGAATGGGTCCAAAACTGAAATACTCAACTATGGCAATTGCAACAATTATGACTCACTTTCTGCCTGGTGATCTGGGAACACCGTCTAAAGTATCCAAGTCAGTAAGACACCATGGACTCCAAATTATCAATGAATGCTCAAGTGGATAAGTTAGCAAGATCAAGCTTCTTTCCTATGAAAACTTTGCATTGCATCTTCCCCCATCGAGAATTTCAACACAAGGTCAAAGCTACTATCTCTCTGTCTAAACTTGATCATGCCAAAGGCCTCTACTGTGGATCACCACTATGAACTATGAAAAGACTACAATGAATACAAAATTCTGCTGCCAGACTAATCCTACATATAAAACCACAAGCCCACACATCCCCTGCCTTAAGGGCCCTAAATTAGTTACAGGTTCCAAGAAGATCCACTTTCAAGCTGCTTTGTATCACCAACAAAGCAATAATTGGAAAGGAATCACTTTTCATCAGGAAGAAAATCACAAAATACAGGCAACAAAGAAACTTCCACTCCAGACTGATGCCCACCTCCGAATCCCAGCATTCAAGAAACAAAACGTGAGTTGAACATCTTTCTCTGTTCAAGCAGCTAAACTATGGAATTTATTACCTCCAAACATAAGATCCAAAGGTAGGCATCTTATCTTCAGAAGATTACTCAAGAACTAGTTCTTCCCTACATGACCACCATATTCAAAATACAAATATACAGCAGCCGTCTGCACAAGACAACAATCCATATATGTGTATTTGTAAACATGTATACTTTGATTATATGTATTTATTCAGATATGTGTATTTCTTTATACAAGTGCACATATTACTTATGAATAAAAATATATGTACTTTCTTACATTTATGCTTATCACATGTAAAGATGTATATATTCCTTATGGTTAAAATATATACACTCCTTATATTTATGCTTAAAATGTATATAGGTACATTAATAACATATAAGTATTTAACTACATGCTTATGGTTCTCTAATTATTATGATGACTCATATCACAACATTTAAACATGATTGTACAGAAAGTATGTGTTAATGTTAACTATTTTATACACTTATTACTTAAGGACCATTATAAATAGATCAATCAAAACTAATAAAATAATAAAAACAAATAATACTAATTAATTAATGGGAAACAAACACAAATAATATGGGTATGTATCTCTCTCTCTCGCTCTCTCTCTCTCTCTCTAAATATATATATATATATATATATATATATATGCAAAGTTTCAAATACGACTCCCGCAGACTCTCATCGCTTGCCGTAACATGGACATGGACCCAACGTATGTGCTTCAAAGTTCTTTTATTCCTGCTGTGTCAAGACGCGTTTCACAGCAACAGCTGCTTGTTCACTCGACAATGAGTGCTGACGTGAAACTGCTTTTTAAAATGCTAGTGCATACAATTTCGAATAGCCACGTGACTGACAAAGTAATGAAGCTAGAAGGTATACTCGCCCCAAATACAGCTCATATGGATTGCCATAGTTTAAACACTTGTAAGTTAAAATGCATAAAAAACGCTAACATGTCATAGCTAAAAAATGGTAAATGCATATAATTTTTTATGTACAAGGTATCACTCATGGGTGAATAAAAAATCATTATTCTCCATGATACCATAATGACCTGTCACGTAGACTAAAAAAGTGCATAAATGTGCAAATAAGTGCAAAGTGCAAAATTGATCATTTCCTTTAAAGCAAATCCACTACTGCTGACAACCCGACTAGAATAAGTATCAAAATTAAAAATTCATGCCATCGCTGTAAAATACGTTATACAGTTGAATGGATACCAAATTCTTCATACATTACTGTGCTTTCCATTCTTGGTTAAATACTTCTAAGTTAAATCAAATTCAAATATACATTTCAAGTGTAGTGGGACTACATGTTCAAAAAGACTCCCGGGAATTAGGTTGACTACAGGTAACAGAAATATATAAGCTCA
Source organism: Lissotriton helveticus (assembly GCF_964261635.1). NCBI lineage: Eukaryota > Metazoa > Chordata > Amphibia > Caudata > Salamandridae > Lissotriton > Lissotriton helveticus. The sequence continues at coordinate 1,349,738,611 of NC_136059.1, read as the reverse complement.
CATATTCTATACTGGTCAATTCATATGATCATGCAACCTACATTGTTAATCTCTAAAGTGCAAGAGTAAATTGTTACATAAACAAATAAATGGCTAAATATAAATGTACTGTACAAATGCGTGCTGGATTACCTGACAATGCACATGAATTAAGAGGCAATCTAAAAAATGTGTCTGGATGATTGCCTTCATCCTAAAGTCAAAATACTTATCAAAATTACTTGATAAAATACAATACAATTGTAAATGCCGCAAACCAGTAATGTCTCGTAATATGTAAGGGTGGGTGTATTAAATGCTCCTGTAAAGCGCTCTGATACCCTGTGCAGGGTCATGTTCGCGCTATAGAAAACACAAAAAATAAAATAAATTAATAAATATATAAATACTACAATAAATATAAATATATATAAAATGTTCAGATAAAATTCTACACATATAATGACTGCTAAGAGTGTACACGATTAGTACTACCTTAACCCCTTCGACGCTCATGACGAGCTCAGCTCATCATGAGTTACGCCTCTCGTACGCTCATGACGAGCTGAGCTCGTCATGAACCGCGGGTTTTCGCAAAATTCAGCGCACAGCGGGAAAACCCGCATCGCGCATGGGGTTAAGGACAAGTTCAAGTGTGGTGTCTTAATGTTCTATAATGATAGATACAAAAATATATACTTAAGAAGAAGCCAGTTAGAGGTTTAAGAATATAAATCTATTGAGTGTGTTGTGGCAGAACCACTGCTCGTGTATTGACATATTCCCCAGGTTCTGCACTTTACTGGGTAACCCCATTGTCTAATGGGCACTACCGATCCTGGCATATGCGGGCGATGCAGTCCTATTAGCTAAACGCTTACAAACGCCTACGTAGAGTTTATGTCATCACTAACGCTAAAAGTAAACAAGTCCAAATCTTTTGTTATGATGTCAGGCGCTTAACTTCCAAATAGGTTACCATCGTTTGTTATAGGGACGAGAAAATTAGAAATAGTGAAGACTTTCTCCTATTTGGGAGTTTTATTTGACAATAAACAATCCTGGGCACAAATGGTAAAGTGCAGGGCCACAACAATGGAGAGAACTCTGGTTGCAATTACCAGTTTTTGGAAAAAACTGGGAACCAAACCTCTAGGGACGATAAGGAAGATTTACAATGCAAAAGCAAAATTCTGTAGCAACATATGGGGCTGGATTATGGGGCATGGTTCCAATAGACCCCATTCAAAAGATAGAGAACGTTTTTTTAAAGGTTTGCCACTCTTCCCGCATCATTTTCTAGTTATGTTTGCCACTTAGAACTGGCCATGCCACACATACCGGATACAATTAGACTTGCACCAATTATGTTGTGGCATTCAATTTGGAGAAGAAATACTGTGGATGTTAACCAGGCCATCTTACGGAATTGCTTGTCATTAGACAATGCACATAAAATTGCCTGGTTAGACTATGTTAAGACCACACTATATACCCTTGGTGTGCTGAATTTGTTAACAAACACAGGTTCTTGCTCCACATTCCCAAAAAAGAAACTTAAGTCCCTATTCTTGACTAAAGCAGCCTATGCTAGGAAGTAGAGACATCGAGTAAAAACCGAAGCGAATATCTATCACCAGATTCCTTGTATAAATGAAGGTAACTAATCTTATCTGGAGGAAGTACATAACCCTCAACATAGGTTTATTCTTTTTAGATTCTGCACCAATTTGATTCCTTTGATGCTGGCCTTTCCAGTAAGAAAGTACTGTCACAGTGATCTGGACCAATGTCCCTGTGTTTGTCAATGCAATCTGACCTTCATCTTTTCTTTTTCTGTAAATATCACAGGGACCAGAAAGCCAGATATATTGTACCACGCTTAAGGCGATACAATTTTAGCCAATGTCGAATTGCTCTTCTTTTAATGAAGAAGCTTTGTGATCCCTATCTCTGTTTCTGTGTAGCATCCTTTTTGAGTGCCTGCCTGTGCCTAGGACGCCAGTTGTAAAGGAAAATTGTGCCAGTTATAACTAATTGTCTCCCATAAGTCTCATTGTAAATAGGAAGGTTAATCATTTGTTTTAGGTCTGAGTTTTTAACAATATAGATAAAACTATTGCTATTCTTTTTTTTTTTAGGCTTAAATAGGTTATCTTTTTTAACTGTGTTTTTAGGTCTTTATTAATTAAATGGAAGAAGCCAGGGTTAGATTTGCTGTATGATTAAATAATGTGTCCAGGGTTTATTTGAAGAGTTTTATATAGTGCTGGCTAGACCCGGAGGTATCAGAGCGATTTACATGAGAATTAAACAGTTTCATTTACAGTTTCAGAGTTACATCAGTTACAGCTACATCAGTTAGTAGTGCAATTAGAATAACAAAAAGCAGAACCAATGGTGTAAATAGGGAAAGAGGAAAAGTAAAGGGGTGCAATTACAAGAGGATGTACAGTGTTACAACGTTACTACAGTTAACAGTTGACTAGGGCATTAAGAAACAAAAAATAAGACCAATGGAGCGATGAGGGAAGAAGGGGGGAAAGAAAAGGAGTTAGAACGCAGATCAAGTCTCAGAGGAAAGGTCATGGAGTAAGATACAGGCCGGGGACACCAAAAAAGTCAGAGTTAAGCAAACCGGTGAAGAATCTATGAACCCACACGACAAAGCCTGGCTCCCATCAATATCGTTGGGTCAACACATTGCGATGGAACGGGACCGTAGCAGACCACAGGGCGAGCTAGGTTGTAAGGGCACCATGAGAGTTAACAGGAGATTCAGGGGGCCTAGGGTGGGAGCGAAATAAATTGCCCTTGCCAAATACACACATTACACACATTCTATTTCATACCCGGACAACGTAAGGACGGGCTGCTAGTGTCAAATAAATCAGGGAACCCAAAATGAGTGCCAAATGCCAATACCCACCACCTGCAATCAGCAGGACAAATTAAGGACTGGAAATTTCAGTGGCAGCGTAACTATATTTATTATTTTTGAACACTCACAAAAAATGTATATCATCAATATGTTCCAAAATATCATTTTTTGAACTGAAAACCATACAGTAGCTGTTGCAATTAAAACGTGTGTTAGCAGAACCATCTCATCTGCAAGCAGCAAACACAGTCTAGTAGGTGGGAGGAGACAAACGGACAGCAGTTCCCTTAATTACAAGGTTAATATACAGCAGGGCTCGTTGCTCATGCAAAATCAATGAACATAGATTACTTTGGTGTTTTGTTTACCAGGCTTCCTGCATTAGATTGCTGTGTTAATTGGCTGCCATGACGAGGGTGCTCCCCGAGCCAAGCAAGACAGTATTTGCCTTATGTCAATTAAAATGTGCTGACCTGGTAAATTGGTCCTCGGTTGTGAAGTACGAGGTTGTCTATGGGGAGTGAAGCACGGCTTTTCTTCGTGCCGAGCGAGGCGCTAGCAACCCTTACTGCAGGCACGAGCGCGGGTTATTTAGGGCTAAGCATTGCGCGCGTTCTCCGCTCGACCGCGTGCACCATTCATTTTCTCCTAACGTGTCAGATCCAAGGAGTGCGACATTATCACCAATGTATTCAGCAGTCACGCGAGAGCCAATGGTGTGAGAGGCAGTGGGGTGGCGCAAATTGATGGGACCCCCCTGCAGGATGTGATGAGGGGCCCCATATTTCATAGAAATACATGGAGCTTTGGCTGAATGTGGCTCTCTGAAGGTTTTGGGGTCTCTTGAATGATTGACATCCCCCAAACACTCTCCTTCCGCTCCCCGCAGGGGCTGTAGGGGTCTGCGTTGCGCCCTTTGGCAGGACCTGGGGCCTCATTTATGAGGCCTTGCGTCACTTTTACGGCGCCGGTGCGTCACTTTTTGTGACGCACCAGTGGCGTAAAAAATGCGCCTTGTTGCGCCATATTTACAAAGTGACGCATCTAGGTAGATGCGTCACTTTGTAAACCCCTGCGCCACATTATACCTGCGCCAGGAATAATGTATGCAATGGGGGCGTGTTAACGCAAGGAAGGGTCGTAGAAGTGACGCAGTGAAATCTATGAGATTTCACTGCGTCACTTTTAGGATGCCGTTGCGTCAAAATCTTGCGCCTGCCTCACAGCAGGCGAAGACTGATGCAGACCCTATCACATGGGGCTTGCCCCATGTGAAAGGACGCATTGCTGGAGTTGCGTCACTTTTGTGACACACTCCAGCAAGGCGTTACTTTTGCGCTTACAGATACGTCAGAAATACTGACGTATCTGTAACTCCTTGCGACATGATGCGTCATACATTAAATATGACGCATCAGGAATGTCGCAAGGAGTGCACACTGAGAAGTGACGCATCGCTGCTTTCACTCAGCGATGCGTCATTTCTCATAAATGAGGCCCCAGGGAATTTTCTCAGCCGCTCGTTTGGGCGCTGACAAGACGCTTTAAAGTGATTTTCAGTGGCTCTGATGGCACAGCTTCTGGGAAATAAGGGCCATCTTTCGATTAAGACATTTTCAATCAATTAAATCGCGTTGTCTGTTGTCCGAGGCAGGACTATCTTGTAGTTTTGAATTGTGAACAATTTTTGCCACCTATACAGAAACAATGGCTTTTGACTAACCTACCCCAAATGTTACTGAGAATCACTCTGATCTGATCTGATCTTAGAGCCAGTGCACGAGCAGAGCTGAACACATGTTATGTACATATACACAAACTATGTCAAATATGTTCAACTCTCTTCAAGTTTAAAGAAAGTGTATTTCTTTAACATATTGAAGATTTGACATTAATAGCTTACGCTATAGCATTGAACTAAGAAGTACTTATTAAAAGTGATAATTTTATACACTGGTAGTCTGATACACTGGTAGTCTGAACTCACAGATTCTGAAGCGCTTTCATGTGTGAGAATGAAGAAAAAAGAGTTTTGCTGAAATATTGCTAAAAAATCACACAATTTAAGCAAGGGGAGTGGTGGGGCGGGTAAATGGGAGGTAGGTACCGGTGCATGCGGTACAACATTACTTCAACACAATTGCTGACGTGCATTATATTATCATAACTTTAAAACGGTAATGTAATAATGCATTGCGGCTATTTGGTGCATATATATTGAATACATTTGCGGCATTAAAAAAGAAAAGAAAACTCACTGCCGTGCTTCTGTCTAGTGTCTTTCACTCCTCCAGTGCGGGCCCTCAAAAACTCCCCTAACCAATCCTGCTCCAGCATGAGAGCAGCACCAGGATTGGATGGAGCAGGCTCTCTCAGCGCTCCAAAGAGCCCTGGAGTTCAATGCTTGGTCTCACCCAGCTGTCCAAAAATAGCTGGATTGAGAGGTGTAAAGTGCGCATGTCTGGTTGGCCATCACAAGACGTCCGGCCAAAGGATCCTACGCACTTTAAACATTAGTGCCCTGCCCATAACTTCTTTCTGCTGCTGCCAGTCAGCATCTGCCCGCCTTCATTCTGATGCTCAGCTCAGGACAGAGTTATTGAAAAATAAAATGGTAATACATTAACTATATTACTGTTTTATTTATCATCTCTGGAGAATGGGGGGGGGGTGGGGGCATTTCAATATTTCAATCAGTTGGGCGACGCTCCTCCGCCTCAATGGAGGAGCCGCCCCTGACAGGGAAGTCACTATTTATCCAGGTTTTCAGGTTTAACTCTGTACAAAACAGCCAGTAAATGGATATCAATTTGGCTTTCCTTTTTCTAAGGCATTGTTTTTACCTCGCAGTGCATTCTGCTGACGTAAAAGATAGGACAAACTCGACCAGAAGGTATTAAAGCACTTTACATAAGCATCAGTTACATTATACATGGTTACATGCATTGTTTGTAGGAATGCGGAGATTAAGTGATTTGCCCATAATCACATGATGTTGTGCCAAAGCCGAGACGCAAACCTGGTTCTCCGGTGTCGGCTGTTCTGGCTGTAATACCACATCCCAGGTAGATGGAGGGAGGTCTAAGACATATGAAAGCTTGGCTCGTTACAGGCTCGAGGTTGCAACAGGACCTTGAGCTGAGCCAGAGCCAGACTTTAGGCTTGAGATTTCAGTGGCACGCCCAACTCAGGTTATTCTATGATCTCTGCACCTTACCTTTAACCCGACCGGAAAACTTCAAAACCTATGAAATCACGTTTTTTCCATCATAATAAAACTGGTAAAACATACACATAAGTAAAGGCTATCAGGTAAACCACTGGGCTGCCTGCTTCTGGTATGCACATGCTGTTGGGTGTGTTCTTTCATTTAGGATGTTGTAGAGCTATGAATTTGAAAACCATGATCCTAATTCATAAAGTGCCCTGCCGCCATGAATGCCTGCAAGGGCGGCTCATCCGTTATGGTGGAGGAGTGTCGCTTCACTGAAAAATTAAATGATAATAAAACAATTTTATTATGATTTTATTTTTCATTACTGCCAGTCGAGGTTAGGGAGGGGTGTAGCCATCCTGCAGAGCATCACGCTTTATGGAGGAGTGTTGGGCACTTGTAAGTGCGCATGTCAGTTTGACAAGCCATTTTTGGCAGCCCAAACAGACATGCAGATTCATGTTTCTCCAACCTAGCTGTGTTGCATCATCCAGGTTGGAGAATAGCTTCAGGCTCCCTGAGCCTGAGCGAGCGTCAAGTCAGCCCGCTCAGGCCAATCACAGCGTTGCCCCCTGGGAGCCTGTGCAGCATGACCTGCGGCTGGAGAAAAGCACTGATGCGGTGGGTGCAGGAGCAAGTAGGTGTTCTTTAAAAATTATTTTCCCCTCACTCCGCCCCCAGGTTTGCGTTGCTCACCACCTCAAAATGGGAGCAGCCACCACTGCATGCCAGTTTTTTGTACATTAGAGGGGGAAGGACACATCTGGTGTGTTATAGAATGTAGTCCACTCATACGAGCAGCAATGAAAAATATGCTCTTGCAGCACAATAGTAATAGGGGTGTAGTCACCAAAAGTGTGGCAGATGCAGTGGCACTAGGGCCTCTTCCCAGGGTCTCACTGCACTTTAGTTATGGCTGCCATAGTCAATTCTGCTGCTGACAAGTGCATGGATGACTGTCTTTCTGGACTCGGTGAGGATGCACTTGAAGATCTTTTGGAGCAGGCATAGCATTTGGAAGCAGGATGATGAGACGGCATTGATCTGGCGGTTCATGGTGAACAAGGAGGCCAGAATGATACTGAGGTTTCATGCAAGGTCTGTGGGTGCGGGGGGTTCCAAGTGCTGCTTGCTACCAGGAGTCGTCAATGGTGGAGCGGTTGGAGGCCATGATGAGTACTCCGGTCTTCTTTGAGTTGAGCTTGAGGCAGCCCTTCTTCATCCAGGTGGTGAGAGTCTTCATTTCATCATGGAAGCTGTTCTTGGTGACTATGGATTTGTTGGTGAGGGGGACAATCAGCTGGGTATCGTCCGCGAAGGGGATGATGTTGAGTCCTTGGTTCCAGGATGTGGTTTGCTTTGATGAACTCAGAGAGTTTGGCGTTGATGGCTTTCTCGATGACCTTGGCTGGGAAAGGGAGTAGAGAGCTCGGTCTGAAATTCTTGAGGTCTGTGGGGTCGGCAGAGGGCTTCTTCAGCAGGTGTTGATATCTGCGTGTTTTCAGTCTTCCGGGAAGGTGGTGGAGTTGGTGGAGTAGTTGATGGTGCAGCAGAATTTGGTGGCAATGGAGGTAATTTATGTGATGCGGGAAGGGGTCCGAGGGTGCCCCGGAGTGGTTGCTCTTCATGATCTTGTGGGTGTCATCCGTGGTGAGGGCAGTCCAGCTGAGTACGGTCCATTGGGGCAGGTGTCGTTGGGTGCTGTGGTTGCGGATGGGTTGGGTGTCAGGGCTGTTGAAACTGTTGTATATCTCCTTGATCTTGTGGTGGAAGTAGTTGCCAAGGTTGTTGCAGAGGTCTTGGGAAGGGGGATGTCTGTTGTCTCTGTGCTGAATCTGGCAAATTCTTTGACCACTGTGAAAAGTTCTTTAATATTTTGTGCTTTGACGTTGATCCTTTCTTGTAGGGCCGCTCTCATCGTTTTTCTGATGAGGTGGTGGTGTGCGGTGACAGCAGACTTGAAGGCTGAGTAGTCTTCTGGGTTCTTGCTGCTCCTCCATCTCTTCTCGAGCTGTCTACAGGTGCGTCCTGACTCATGAAGGGTGGAAGAGAACCAGCTTACTTTCTTGGAGTGTCATTTGCTTGGGGCTTTCTTCAGGGGAGCCAGTGTGTCTGCCCAGTCAGAGATCCATCAGTAGAGGTTGCGTGTGGTGCTGTTGGTGTCTGTGGATTTCGGTGGAGAAGTTTTGCTGAGTTAGTTGGTGAGCTGTCGTTCGGATTATCTTGTTCCACCTTGTGCAAGGGTAGAGGTGGGTGTGGTGGTGTACAGTATGCTTGGTGAAGGAGAAGTGGACACATCTGTGGTGGGTCCACTGGAGCTCCGTTGTGTGGCTGAAGGTGATGTTGTTACTGAGGAAAATTGAATTTTGCCCTGTTGTGTGTCCCTACGTGTTCCCCATCATATGTTATATGTGCATGATTAATATGCATATTTCCCCCTATGACCGAATAAAGGCGCATTTACAGTTGCGTCCAACGTTAGTATGTCAGTTATCCAGTCCTCCTGAAAGCAACGTGAATTAGGCCTTTAGGCCTATGTTGCCAACGTATTTACATTTTGCTCGATAAATCATCGAGTTGCACCCGTTTCTAGGCCTCACAGGGCCCGGACACCAGATTCAAGCTTCAAGTCTCCTGAACAACTCTGAGAGATGCCGCCCCGCCCGCATCCCTGACCCTTCACTTACTTCCTGCCAAGCAGCGCGGTGCCCGGCCTAGTCTGCCTGCCTGCCAAGAATATGTTATGCCTACAGTTATCTGTTCAGCTCCCCGGCTTCACATTCCTAGCTAACGAACCGCATAAACATCTTTCATCTATAGTCTAGTCTTCCTGTCTCCATGCAAGCGAATGACTGAATTAGTATCCATAGAAGATCCATAGCACACGCAATACATGAAGAACTATATGCATGCACTAGCCTTAGTGACAAGTAGCCTTTGCCCTGATGACTTTTAGATTCAAGCAACATGTACTCCAAACACAAGATATCAGATATGCTATAGGTACAGGTCGTTCTGACATCCCAGACTTTAGACTCCTCTTCTAGTGCTAGAAGTCAGCGGCCCCCAGCTCTCCCCAGTTACACGTCATGACTCGTTTGCGCGCACCAGTAGGTTAAAAGTGCCAGCTGCCCATGAAGCCCCCTCCATGTATCCACCCATTTATGACACTTCTGTGACGTTTACATCACACACCTTCGTGCACGCCCTGTGCACGCCTTCTTTTCACGCCCATATGTTCTTATCTTCCGTTTGTCACTTGTTACGCCTACTGTATTCAATGCAACTGTATGGTTTTACTATATATACTGTATGATGTTAATGAGATATTGGCTGTCCCTCTTTTCCTGAGATTGTCCCTTCCTGAACCTTAGCAGGTGATGGAACCCGATGGTCCATTGGCTCGAGCCACTTAATTAAAGCCCGTATGACTCAGATACCACGGATTCTGCCTCTTATTTATTGAGCTATCCTTTTCAGTTAATGCATAGAAAAATAGTACCGGTAATTATTTATTTATATACCACATAATGGTGCCCGAACAGGGACGAGCCCCTTCCCCACGCGCCGGCGATGTAACGCAGGCCCCCTGACCCTTCTACAGCCGTGACGGACCCCTACTGTGCACCTGCAGATATTTCTGCTTAAAACTCCCTCAGGCCCACGGAGGAGACGGAGACTGCGGTCCGGCATCCAGACGAGGCGGTGAGGAAGGTGGAGCGTCCCGACCAGAGCCCAAGCCGAGAGAGCAAGGTCCGAGGTATCCTGAGGCCCACCTATTTCCGAAGCCCGAAGCGCATGCGTAGTGCGTAGTAACCAGACGTCGTAGCAGTCCAGTCCAGTCCGAGGCCTTCAGTTTTGCTTCCCGGTGAGTACCGTTGCTGGGAACGTATCTAGACGGGTTCATTAATTTGTGCCCGGTCCGACGGGTTTGGGTACACAGATCCGGTCCGACGTGTTCACCTAGGTGGATACGGTATGACGTGTCTCTTTAGGAGACCGGTATGTTCTGTACTGTTTTAGCAGTGCATCCAGTACATTCTAGTAATTCTGTTCTCTAGTATAGTTTCCCGAGAAGTTTCAGTATTATGTTTTCGATGTATTATGTTTTCAATGTATTAGGTAGTATCTGTTCGAACTGTTTTTAATGTGTTTTTGATGTCGTGGTATGAGTGATTTGTTTCGCTATTGCATTACTGTGTTCATTGTGTATTGTGTTCAAGTTCAAGTACGTTCAAATATGCCTCTGTTTTCAAAGTTACGTCAGATAAAAACCAGAAAAGCGTTACTCGAAGAATCAGTTCCTGTCCCTCCCAGGGACAGTCCCGGACATTTCATGTATCATAAACATGGCTTAGACGCCATACTGTATCTAGACTTATGGGTAGATTATACCAAGGATCTCGAAGAGAAATATAGATGGCCTGTTTCAGGAACATGGGATGCCGAGTGCATCATGAGAGTAGAGGAAGCATTATGGAAAAAGAAAGCCAGACAATCCCAGAAAGATGCCATAGAATTGTGGCGTAAAGAATCGCATAAAAGAACAGAAAAATAATTCAGAAAAGCAGAATTAAGTAGGGAATCCTCAGAAAAAGCCCAAGAAAGGGAACTACTAGAAGAAGGTGAACGAGTTAGAGCAGAACAGTCAGACAGACAAAGAAATGCCCTTATTAAAGGTATGTATCCTCTTCTCGCCGAGGGTTTGCCTAAAGCGACCCCGGAAACACCCTGTAATTTACCGCCACCATTGGTCCCGACTAAGCTACGTCATAAACCGACCGCAGCTGAAATTTTCCTTTCTTCCTATTTAGACGATACTGTCCCAGAATATGCAAATACGAATCCTACCCCGCCTGTTCAACCTCAACACCCTGTTAATAACATAATTCCTGTTCCTCCAGTCATTGGTCCCGGGAATCCTGTTAATGTGCCAGTACCCAAGGACCAACCCACATTACGTACGCCTACTTTACCAGTCACATTACCAGTAGCTGCACATTCAGTATTAATTGACGATTCTAGTTCAGGAGGAGCAGGGGGAGGTATTCCTATCACCCCGCCTCAAACAAAACGAATGACGCTGAGAGACGCAGCATTACAGCGTACGCCAAAGGTGGCTACATACGAAGCCCTCAAAAAGTACCTTACTGATTGTAGATATGATCCAGTGCCAGGCGAAGATCACATGATATTATACTCCGTACGTTTACGACGAGTTGCCAACTTTTTGGCTACCATGCCAGATATGAAGGAACATTTAGACAGAATATATCATTTCATCCGAACAGGGGAGAAACCAGAAAGTATTCACGAGGCTATGGCACAAAGGAAAGTCGAGATTCAAAGTATGATTTTGCAGTTTTTGATAAATTGTTTAATAAGAGAACAAGATCATCCTGATAAAAACAAAGATGAAATGAAAATCTTGACAAGGTGGAGTGACAACATAGCAGAAGGAAAACACAGTAAACAAGCTTGTATAGAAACCATGTACAGAAAGATTCGTAAAGAAATTCTAAGCATACACGAGAAGGAGAAAGCAATGAGAGTAGCCGAGAAAGAGAATGACAGTTCAGACGAAGATGTAGACACCGAGAATCCAAGCAGAATAGCGTATGTAGGTAGGACGAGACCTTTTGACAGACACACACGCCTAGAATACAAGAAAACTTTTCTTCCTCCCGTACCAGAACAGTGTTCTCTTGAACATTTATTCCAGGCTACCGATAAAGTTCTGAAACTACGAATAGGTTACAGTGAGCTTAGTACCATGCATGAACAGGAACTAGCCCGATCAGCAGTTCGATGGACTAGTGATTCTACCACGTTTTCAGACGAAGTAGTGGCCCAAATGTTTCTGAAGCTTCCCCCAGACGAACAGCGACTGGTGGGTATGTACATGATCCAGCATCTCATTACACTGTACGAGGATCAGCATTCTGATCCAGGTCCCTTATATAATGTATTGAACGAGTTACTCCTAAACAGATGGAAAGGTCTAGGTACCGATTTGATTAATGTCATTTTAGAACAACGCCACAAATACAGAACGTTCCTGACTCCACATTTTGTTCCTGTTCCACCCCCATTCTACATAGACAGACAGAATCCCTTGCGAGAAGTGCATCCTGTTAAGGGAGCGGGAGGTGACCTCGAACGAGTATTTGTTTGCACCCCTTTAACGAAAATAGAACTACTAGAAATGAAAAAGTTAGTGCCCTGTCATGATAAAGATCCAGCAGGGTTTCACCGTGAATTAAAAGATATGCTCCGTATGGGAGAATACACGTATCCTGATATCATCAAAATGTTGAAGGTTCTGTTGCCTGCGGGCATATATGAAAAACTGAAAGAAAAAGAATGGGAGGTGGGAGAGAAAAAGATTGACTGGACAGCATTAGAGAACGAAGATAACACACGAGTTCCTGGTACCGGTCTCGGGGAAAAGGCCAAAGCATTGCCCGAACTGTTAATACAAGTCTTGCCAAGATTACTAGCCACGAAAAAGGAAGACTGGGATGCCATCTCAGCCTGTAAACAGAAACAAGACGAAGACACTAGTGATTTTTATTCCAGATTTGAGAAATGTTTCATTATTAATAGCGGCTTGAAAACAAGCAGTGAGTCGTATCCACATCTTTTTGTTACCAAACTAGTTGAGAATTCTTTATCACAAGTTAAAAATAGAGTACTGAAAGTCGAGAGTACCTGGCAAGCTAATACCCCGTCCCAAATGCTACAGATGTTACAGTACCACCAGAATCGAATCAGAGAAGAGCAAGAACACGAAAGGAGACGTATGAAAGACACGAAAATGAAAGTACTAGTGGCACAGTCTGTTCCAGCAGATAGTCAGAAGAGGGGTACGAATCAGACCAGTCATTCTGCAGCTCCCGTTAAAGGGACATGCAATTACTGTAAACAGCCAGGTCATTATATAAACGAATGTGCAGTTCTGAAACACAACATAGCTACTGGTAAGACGAAAGAGAGACCGCGTCCTCCTAGACAGGAACAAGTTCCGCAAAATACGCAACCACCGCAGAACGCACAACAGACAGTTACAGTACCGCAGCCTATAGCTGCCACACAACACGTTACACAGCAGATGTACCAGTATGCACAGTCAGATTATCCAGAATATCAGCAGTATTCATGAAACAGCCTAGAGAGGGAGGTTGGCTTGCCTCTCATCGAGGTTCCTGTAGATCAAGAGGGTCCCTATGTACACAGTCAAGTATTAGGGAAAGACAGAAAATTTCTGATTGATACAGGGGCAAGTAGGACTACCATCAGTCATGACGAGGTTCCAGGGGCTCCACTCTCAGGCTCAAGAAATGTTTCCCTGGGATTTTCAGGAAAGCCTATTGTTAATGAAATATCGAAACCAGTTTCCCTAGAAGTTGGTCCATTGTCCCGAACTACAGATTTGTTACTTACGAAATCATGTCCAGAAAACTTACTTGGTATTAAAACATTGAAAGAATTAGGTGCAGTAATATGTTGTTCTCCGGAAGGAGTGAGATTGTTTTTACGTGACTTTAAAGGACATTATGTGTTAAGAGATTTTGATCCAAGATTACTGAATGTACCACAGCATTTATGGGCGCAAGGTCCAACTGATGTAGGTTGTATGCACATTACACCATATCGTGTCACTCTGAAGCAAGGTGTTGTATTACCCCGAATTCGACAATACAAGTTGCCACCTGAGGCTGTAGCAGCCTTATCGAAAATTATTGACGAGCTCATTGCTCAAGGAGTGGTTGTAGAAACTGACTCCAATGTATGTAATTCTCCTATCATTCCCATTCTTAAACGTACTGACCCAAATGCACCTCCAGTTTATCGATTAGTAATTGACCTTTGAGAACTTAATAAATGTATCATACCCCAGTATCCAGTGGTTCCAGATATCTCTTCCCTATTGACTGCCATTGATTCCGAAGCTACGTTCTTTACTGTTATTGATCTCAAGAACGCTTTCTTTAGTGTCCCCATTCATCCAGACAGCCAGTTCCTTTTCGGATTCTGTTTAAATGGAAGAAGCTATAAATTCACACGTGCGCCTCAAGGTTTCACAGAAAGTCCTAGTATTTACAGTCAAGCACTTAAACGACAACTAGACAGTATTCACATGCCAACTGATACCGCCCTGCTCCAATATGTCGATGATCTATTGATCACAGCCCGTACAGAACGTGACTGCGAACGTGCGTCACTGACAGTCTTGTATTTCCTGGCAGAGATGGGGCACAAGGTGTCCCCTTCGAAACTGCAATTCTGTGTCCAGCAAGTGGTATACCTTGGACACTTGCTGTCCAAGAGGGGTAGACAGTTGACACCTGACCGTATTCAGTTAATAGCACATCTTCCACAGCCCAAGACACAGAAGGAGGTACGAGCTTTTATCGGCCTCCCCTCTTACTGCAGACAATGGATCCCTCAGTATGCATATCTAGCCAAGCCACTGATACAGTTAACAACACAGGAGGCAGCGACATCGACTGTCCTCCCTTGGACCCAGGAACATACACTTGTTTTTAATGAGTTAAAGAAAGCTTTATGTAATGCACCTGTGTTAGCGACACCAAACTACAGTAAGCCTTTTACACTTTTTGTCACTGAACGTGATGGTACAGCATTATCTGTTCTCACACAAGATCAAGCAGGACAACACAAGCCTTGTGCTTATTTTTCTAGCACATTAGATCCAGTAGCCCAGGCTCTGCCTGCGTGCCTCAAATCAGTTGCAGCCACAGCTTTAGCTATTAGACAAAGTGATTCCATAGTGTTAGGACACTCCCTGACGGTACAAGTTCCACACTCCGTGGAAGTTCTTTTAAACCGAACACAGACTCAGCACCTGACAATTGCACGATTAACAGGATATGAACTGACATAGTTCCAGCCACACATAGAAATCCGACGCTGCAACATATTAAATCCTGCTACACTGTTGCCCTCGATTACATCAAATCCTGCCACACATGATTGTGTGGAAGTTATTAACACTATGACGAAGCCAAGACAAGACTTGACGGTCATTGCATTACCTGACCCAGACCTGACACTTTACGTGGATGGTTCATGTATGAGAACAAGTACAGGAGAATTAGTAGCCGCATATGCGGTGACTACTGAAACTGAAGTTATAGAAACACATCGTATTGACACGCTGTCTGCTCAAGCAGCAGAGCTCATCGCTCTGACCCAAGCCTGCATACGAGCCAAGAACCTGAAAGTAAATATATATACAGATTCACGTTATGCATTCGGAGTCGTTCACGACTTTGGAGTCCTCTGGCAAGAAAGAGGTTTCATGACCTCTCATGGAGCCAAGATTCAGCATGGCCCCCTCATTCAAGCTCTGTTAGAAGCAATACATTTACCTACAGCTATAGCGATTATGAAGTGCAAAGCACATACGAAAGTCACTGACACCATTTCCCAGGGTAACGACCTGGCAGATCGAACAGCCAAGCTTACAGCTCAGACTCCAGACATTCCAGTTGACACGACAAAGACAGACGTTCCAGTCCAGACGACTTGTATGACAGTTAAGGACCCTACACAAGACGTATTAGACATACAGACACATGCTACCCCAGATGAAATCAAGAAATGGTCTGAACAAGGAGGGGTCCAGACAGATCAGGGATGGTTGACGAAGGGAAAAGCCACATGGTTTCTCCCCGATTCTATGGTTCAAGTCATTATTAATACAGCACATAGTCCAGCACACTTAGGAGAAAAAGCCATGTTAGACAGCATCCAGAACCTCTGGTTTAACAAGCATTTACGAGCAGCAGCGAAGCAGAAAGTGCGTACCTGCATGATCTGTTGTCAGTTCAATCCAGGTAAAGGTGTTCCCGTGGAACAAGGTGGATTCCATCCTCCTGACCACCCTTTTGAAGTCCTCCAGATGGATTATATCCAGATGGATCGATGTTGAGGTTTCAAGTATGTTCTCGTAGTTGTCTGCGCTTTGTCCAGATGGACAGAAGCATATCCAGTTCCAGATTACACTGCCGCGACCACTGCCAAGCAGTTGGTTCGTGAGTTTTTCCCTCGCTGTGGTTTACCTCGGGTCGTGTATTCAGATAACGGACAGCCATTCTCGTCTGAACTCATGAAGCAAGTATCACTTCTGTTAGGGTACCAGTGGAAGTTCCACTGCGTACGACACCCCGAGGCAGCTGGCCTCGTCGAGAGACATAATCAAACTCTGAAAATACGAATAGCGAAGGTCTGTGCAGAGAAAGGTGTAGATTGGATGGTAGCCCTGCCGGTTGCCCTCTTCTATATGAGAATGGTCGCTCACTCCCGATCTGGTTTGTCACCTTACGAAGTGGTGTTCGGTCGTCCCCCGAACATGTGGGGTACACCTATGCCACGTAAAATCACAGATGTTGACAGTAATATGCTGACAGATTACCTAGCTTCCTTGATGTCTGCACTACTCTCTTGTCGTTCACAGGTCGCGGCTGCCTTTCCAGACAACACCCAGGTGAAACCGCACAAGGTCGTTCCAGGTGACCTTGTTCTTGTCCGCAATTTTGATCGTTCAAGCCCTCTGGAGCCCCGCTGGAAGGAGCCGAAACTTGTTCTGATGACCACAAGGACCGCCGTAAAGCTGGAAGGACGTAAAGGCTGGCTCCACTCCAGTCACATCAAGCGTTTCCATGGACTGCGTCCAAAGACTTTTTTCAAGGACTGCCCCGATACTGACTCTAAACTTCCCCTGTTAGAGAAAACTCCGCAGCAGGAGTATAAACTTAAATTGAGGTCTAGTAAGTCAGACAGCGTTTAATTGTTTAAGTCCCTCTCGGGTGAAGCGGTTAGACAGGTTCCTGACATGTATGAGATAGACCCACATAGTGAGAGAGATAGACGAAACTCCAAGAAAATGAGATACTGTAAAAGTCTGCGAAGCAGATGTATTGTTACGTTATTGTTTATGTTATTTCTGAGTCTTACGATCACATGCATAAGTTATATGCTACATGTATTTTTTCCTCCTCTTGGTTCGCATGTACACTTTTCCTCTAATGATACTGTAGAGCACACATTTAGTGAACTACCCCCTCACGAGTTATCCTATCGACTTGCAATGCGCAACAATACTTTTATTCGTATGTTACACTATTCACACCAGACCAGTAATGCCACTAATTGTTGGGTGTGTGGTCGACTCCCCCCTTACCAGACACCGAAGGGAGTTCTGCCACTCTTTCCCTATCCGTTTTCACACAATGGTTCGTGTGGAGCATGGTTTACGTTAACGTCATCCTTAGACGATAAGTCCCTTCTGAATAGAACATGTTTCCCAGACAAGGAAGGTCTTTCCCAAAGGCTAGGGTTAGATCTAGAAAATGAAGTATATGATCTAGGTAATTTTTCCTCCAACCTCATGGTTTTGAATGTTCAGTCTGAGACCACTCCAGACTTGCCTTCTATAACAGTTCTACCAGTGAAAGGCGAATTATGTGTTAGAAAGAATGGTTCAGTACATCTAGGACACAGTGATTGTACTACTGTGGTCGAGTACAGTGACAGTGGGAAATCTACTTTCAAAGCCTCACGTCATTCCTATTTTATATGTGGTCAGACCGCATATGTACGTCTGCCCCTAGATTGGGATGGAACATGTTACATTGCCTTCCTGCTGCCACCAGTTTTCCTGGCCCCATCCGATTATCACCGAAATACACATCTAGTACACGTCAGACATAGAAGGGAGATCGAGTCCCCAATTGTCGATCAGACTGAAACTGCATTAGAACAGTATACGGATTTCAATAAAGGTTTCTTCTTCTTCATAGGTCCTGTCCAGAATAGTAAATTGATACGCAGGTTAACCAGAACCCTTGAAGCAGTAGTGAATGAGACTACTTCCGCCCTAGGTAACTTAACAGAAGAGCAGTCTGCTATGAGATTTGTTGTTCTTCAGAACCGCCTTGTTCTTGACGTCATACTGGCCGATAGGGGCGGAGCTTGTAGAGTCATCGGATCTAGTTGTTGCGTTTTCATTCCTAATAACGCACCGTCTGTGTATTCAGCAATAACTAGACTTCATAAAATAGCCCATCAGCTACACCAAAATCCAGGCACCTGGACATGGTCCGGCTGGCTCTGGAGTGTAATATCTGCCTGGGGATGGAAAGTACTGTCATTCCTAGGAATAGTAGTAATGATCATATTCAGTTGTTGTCTCTGTTTACAATGTGGCCCTGCGATTTGCGGCTTGTGAGCTACATCTTGTATTCCACGTCCAAAGTCCCATTCTCAGCAGATAAAAGACGAGCAAATGATGCTGTATGAACAGATAGACGGTATTATGAATATTGATGTTTCCTGAAGGAAAAGGAGGGAACAAGGAGGGAATGAGGAAAATTGAATTTTGCCCTGTTGTGTGTCCCTACGTGTTCCCCATCATATGTTATATGTGCATGATTAATATGCATATTTCCCCCTATGACCGAATAAAGGCGCATTTACAGTTGCGTCCAACGTTAGTATGTCAGTTATCCAGTCCTCCTGAAAGCAACGTGAATTAGGCCTTTAGGCCTATGTTGCCAACGTATTTACATTGTGCTCGATAAATCATCGAGTTGCACCCGTTTGTAGGCCTCACAGGGCCCGGACACCAGATTCAAGCTTCAAGTCACCTGAACCACTCTGAGAGATGCCGCCCCGCCCGCATCCCTGACCCTTCACTTACTTCCTGCCAAGCAGCGCGGTGCCCGGCCTAGTCTGCCTGCCTGCCAAGAATATGTTATGCCTACAGTTATCTGTTCAGCTCCCCGGCTTCACATTCCTAGCTAACGAACCGCATAAACATCTTTCATCTATAGTCTAGTCTTCCTGTCTCCATGCAAGCGAATTACTGAATTAGTATCCATAGAAGATCCATAGCACACGCAATACATGAAGAACTATATGCATGCACTAGCCTTAGTGACAAGTAGCCTTTGCCCTGATGACTTTTAGATTCAAGCAACATGTACTCCAAACACAAGATATCAGATATGCTATAGGTACAGGTCGTTCTGACATCCCAGACTTTAGTCTCCTCTTCTAGTGCTAGAAGTCAGCGGCCCCCAGCTCTCCCCAGTTACACGTCATAACTCGTTTGCGCGCACCAGTAGGTTAAAAGTTCCAGCTGCCCATGAAGCCCCCTCCATGTATCCACCCATTTATGACACTTCTGTGACGTTTACATCACACACCTTCGTGCACGCCCTGTGCACGCCTTCTTTTCACGCCCATATGTTCTTATCTTCCGTTTGTCACTTGTTACGCCTACTGTATTCAATGCAACTGTATGGTTTTACTATATATACTGTATGATGTTAATGAGATATTGGCTGTCCCTCTTTTCCTGAGATTGTCCCTTCCTGAACCTTAGCAGGTGATGGAACACGATGGTCCATTGGCTCGAGCCACTTAATTAAAGCCCGTATGACTCAGATACCACGGATTCTCCCTCTTATTTATTGAGCTATCCTTTTCAGTTAATGCATAGAAAAATAGTACCGGTAATTATTTATTTATTTACCAGAGAAGATGGGGTTGAGCGTGTGTCCTGCTGAGTGGGTTGGGGAGATGACCAGTTGTTTGAGTTTAACGATGGCGAGTTTCTCCAGCAGGGACAAGATGTTTTTATCGGAGAAGTTGTCCAGGCGAAAGTTGAAACTGCAGAGGAGGATGTAGTGTGTGGAGGCAAGAGCGTGGGGTGTGATGAAGTCGATGATGAAATCACTGAAGGGTGGGCAGGGGACTGGGTGTCTGAACATGAGGGTGCTGCGGAAGGTGGTGTTCGGGTTGGTCTGGATCCAGAAGTAGATGTGCTCCATTTTGGATGGCGTGTTGTCCACGTGGGTGGTGAGGCAGAGGGTGCTTTAATGTATGATGGTGATTCCACCTCCTGGTTTGTTGGCGCAGTCCTTGTGAATGATCTTGTAGCCATCAGGGATGGCGTTTGTGATGTCGAGGGCGGAGGTGGCGTTCATCGAGGTTTCTATGAGGAATGCGATGTCGAGGTTGATGGAGTCACGGTGTGTTTGAAAAGGAAATGCGTGTTGAGCAGGATGCAGTTGAGGCTGCCAGGTCCATTGTTTGTTGGTCGAGTAGTGGGTGGGGCTGGTGTGCTTAGTTGCAGTTCCAGCAGGAATAGACCTTGGGTGTTCTTCGGCGATGCCCAGATATAGGCGGTGAAGCGTCCGGTGTTGTGGGCGTGGAGGGTGCGGGCATTGTAGCTGTGGATGGTCCGAGAATAAGGGTCCGTGGTGCTAGACGTGTCCAGGCACGGACAGGTTTGCCTTTGGTGCGCTAGCTGTGCAGCCCCTGCACACGCCATAAGTCGTGTGCAGGGGGTTGTACAGTTGGGAGGCGGGAAAATGGGAAGCGGGACACGGCACTGGAAAGGGCGGGTACACAGGGGACTAGCATCGGTGGGGACAGGAGAAAAGGTGTAAAAGTGAAAAGGAGGCAAGAAGCGTGAAAAAACAGAGAATAAAGCATGAAAAAGCACAGAATAAAACACAAAAGCACAGAATAAAGCACAGAAAAGAGGAATAAAATAAAGCACAAAAAAGGAATGAAAAAGGAAATCGTAGGAAAGAAGATCAGAAACGCAGAGAGACAGAGGGCAGAGCAGTCGTAGAGCAGAGGAGCTCCCCAATGGACCACCAGAGATGAGGCTCACCTGCGGGCGGAGGAAGGCCTTGAATACAGACCAGCAAGGGTCAGGGGTAGCAGCTACCAGGTGTAGCTGTGCTGGAAGGGAAGCAGTTCACTGACTATTCAAACTGACTATTCAAACCATTCTTCAAGATGTAGGTTTTCTCATCAATTTCCAAACATCTTCCCTTATACCCACAAAATGTCTTGAGTTTCTGGATTTCATGATAGGCACAATTCAACCTAATCTACAGCTTCTCCTACAGAAGGTATTGTTAATAAAGAAAGAGATTTGTCATTCTCTGACCCTTCCATGCAGCTCTCTCAGATCTTTGGCTCGCTTGGTGGAAGTGGCGGCTCCCCCATTGGGGCGTGGTGGCGGCGGCGCCCCACTGCTCTCACAGTGCGAGAAGGCAGAAACATAAATGGTAATAACTACCCCCCTTTATGTTTCTGCTTCTCACACTGCGAGAAAGCAGAACTGCCTGGTTGTGGGCGGGCAGGTGGGTGGTCCTGCTCAAGGGCGGGTGGGAGTGGCTTGCCCACTGTTGTGCATACTGACTGTTTGGTCGGCCCCGGGGCTGACCAAACAGTCAGTTATGCACAACAGTGGGCAAGCCACTCCCCCTGCCCTCGAGCAGGACCGCCCACTCTCCCTTTTTCACTATGTATGCTGCTGCATGCAGCAGCATACACAGAGAAAATGACCAGTGTGGGGCGCGCTCCGCTGCGCCTCACCAATCACAACGCTGCCATTGCAGCGTTGTGATTGGCAGAGGGGAGGGAGGGAGGTTGCCTTTCCTGTGATGACGATGAGAGCAGAGCTGCCTGAAGGAATTCGAAAATGCAGGCCAGGATGGCGTGAGTCGCGACCCATCCTGGCGCAGGACAGTAAGTTTTAGTTTATATACTTTTTTAATTAAATGCCAAAATAAGTCTTCCTCAAGACATCATCCATATGAGGACCCAAAATGGTATTTCTTCACCTCAAACAGTTCTCTCCCGCAAAAAAACTTTTCTTCATAAATCGTACTCCCTTTTCTTCACAAAGTTCTGTCTTCTTCCCACCATGATGTGCCCTCCTACTTCTTCCACACAAGTCCTTCACATATTAAAGATTCATTTTGTACATTTTGATCAAGTGCTAAATAATTTATTAGTGTAAGTAAGAATATTGTTGGGGGAACGGTAGACCCGTGGGGAAAAGGAGTATGCTGTAGAGGTGATGGCACCGTTATGATACCGAAGTGCAATAGATGGAAATGAAAGTCCTTTATTGTCAAGGGTACAGGATGTACTTGAAAGGAGCAAGGACACGCTTTATGAAGTCCATATTTATGCAAAGGAAAGTGTGTGGGCCCTTGCGTATACATGTGTGCATATATGTGCGTTCACATGGTGTGCGTGCCCATGTGTTTCAGGAGGAAAACATTCTGAATTGAATTCATTCCATTTTATAAAGGGAGAGAATAATCTTGTAGGAAAGAAGGAATGTCATGTTGTTGTTTCACTGTGAATTGGCCTTGAAAAGACACCTGTTTGCCATATACAAAAAATCAATATAAGATATTAAAAATAAAATTAAACACAAACACGTATTTTTATTGTGCTTTCAGGGCCTTCTGTAACTGTTAAGTAAAATGCACTATGGGGGGGCGTGGCTTAGCGCCCGGCGAGGACGGCGGCTCTTATGTGAGCGCTCCGGGTCCGCAGGGGTTTTCGCCTTGCCTTTCGACTTCTTCTCACCTGCTACGCGGCTCAACCTGCATAAGAGACTTCAGGCACCAGCGGGCTTTTGAAGACGGCTTTCCCGACCGCCGCAATGCTTCATTTCGCTACTTTGTAGCGGACGCGGCTGACTGGAAGTCGCGTCCGCCATCTTGTCTCCGGATACCGCGCACTGCGGCGCCTGCGTTCATGGCCTGACGAAAGCACCGTGGAGCTCCTCAGCTACAGCGCCCCACCTGGTGAGATGATTTTCGCATTCCAGCCCTAGGATGCCGAATTTTTTTCTCCTTTCATTATTTCTTTTTGGCCTCAGCTCCTACCAAGCTTTCCTCACATCTCTTCAACCCAGGCGGCCATTTTAGAGGACTGGTGCTCCTTTCCTTTAATCGACCTGCAAGCACATATCTGCGCAGTCTTCTCCCTGTCAAGAGCGTTTTCCTTTTCATGGATGGATGTAACTCTGAGCTTTTAGGCTCATTTTCTCTGCACCTTTTTCCACCGTGCTCTTCGTCCTATATGAGGCTCCTCTCCTGAAGGACTTTTTAAGCTCTACAATGTGCCGCACTTCCTTATTTACAGGCTGAGGTGATTTTCTTCCTCCTTTATTGTTGTGCTAATTTTTTCCAGTGACTTGCTTCTTGTCCCATTCTGTTGCTTCATTCCTGGACATTCCTGGTTTACGCACAAACAGCTTCTTTCCCTTCTGAACTTACCTTCCATCTTTTGATCAGCAACTCCAACGTGCTTCTCCGCCTGTATACTGGCGCACAGTGACTGTTCTTGCCCTTACTTTCTCCTTCCCAATACCTCCTTTTTATGGAAAGAAAGGCAAGTTCTCGCACTCCCAAAACTCCGCGACACGTCTTCATCAAAAACTCTAAAGTTTTCTCAGCCCTGGCGCGCCTCGAAACTTCTCAAGTGCTCGACGAGATGTCGCAGTCTAGCATGGAGCGACCCGCTCAATCTTCAGGGAAAGCTGCGGTGAAGCGCCTCAAAAACACTCCTCCGTCACCACCTGGATCAGCCTCTTCTGTCTCCATGGAACTCCTGTTGGAGGAAATCCGTGCCCTTAAACCTTTTATGGAAGACACTAACTCAAAATTGCAGGTTCTTACCAATAGTTGGTCTCAGATGGATGCCAGGGTGACCACGGTAGAACATTCTCTGACATCTCTCCAGGAATCTTCTTCCAAAGTCTCTCATATGCAGTCTCAAATTTCTTCTCTTCAGAAGCAAGTTGAAGAGTTGGAGAACCGAAACAGACGCAACAATCTCCGTCTCTACGGCCTGGCAGAAAATTGCGAAGGGACCGATCCCATCGCTTTCTTCAAGTCATTTTTGCCCAAACTTCTTCACCTGCCTGAGGGTACCGTGCTTAACATCCAGCGAGCACATCGCCTAGGCCGTCTCCCCTCCAACCCTTCTCCTTCTTCCCGACCGAGGGGCGTCATCATGTACTTCCTCGAATACACTGATCTTCTCAAAGTCATCTCAGCGGCCCGTGCTGTACCTCGACTCCAATGGTCAGGATCCAACCTCTTCTTTGCACAGGATTAGGCCAAAGCCACAGCCAGTCGTCGCAAAGCCTTTTTAGATATGCGTCCAGAGCTGCGTGCAATTGGTGCCAGATACGGCCTTTTTCATCCTTGCCTGTTCAGAGTCACCCACAACAACAAGACCACGACCTATGAGGATCCTGTTCGTCTCAGAAGTTTTTTGAATGCTGCACAGTCGTTTGACATGGATCTCTCTGGCACCTCATCTGCTTTTCCTCCGTGAACCCTGTTAATATGACTTCATTGTCTTACTCACTCCACGTGTTTTATGGTTGATGTTTGCTGTTTCATAGATTGCCTTTTCTAGGCACTTTGCTGTCTCCCATCTCTGTGTTCCCCTCTCACTCTTTTTTTTCCCTCTCATGCATCCTTATTGGATAGAACGGTAACCTTCCCTACTGTTTTTCTATGATGTCTTATTTTGCATCGCTGTTTTATCTCATTTCTCTCTTCTTCCCGTTATTCCTTTACACCTTTTTACCTTCTAACGCTGTGCTGTTTTCTTCTTTCTCCAGTAGTTTCCCTCATTTATGTTTTTCCTTCCTCTTTCTCGCAGGTTTATCATATATGTGGCGTCTTCCCCTCGACTTGTTGGCTCGCTTGCATTGGACGCTTGCTTCCTTTGCCTGGCGCTCCCCTCCCACTCCTTCTTCTCGTCTCCTTTCCCTGGTGATCATTCCTTCCCGCCTCTACCCTACGTAAGTATGTTTTCCCCTTTCTCCCGAATGTTCACTTTCCTTATTTTGACTTTTTCTCCTTCCAGTTCAATAATTTCCTTTCTTCCACAGGTGTCTCTCTCTCTTCTTTCTCGACAACTCTTCTTTTATTATCTCCTCATTGCCATTCTCGCTACTTTATGGTCTACCTTCCCATGTTTCTCTTTTCAATTGCTTTTTTCTCCCCTTTTTTTGCTCTCTTGTATTCTCCATCACCCTTTTCTCTATCCTCCTACTGTATTGCCTCTCAATGACTTTCTCATTTTCTCTGGTTTTTTTCTTTTTCGGGGTTCTTATTGCATCATCTTTCCTTCTCATGACTTTTCTTTCCTTCCTTATTTGCTATGTCTCTGAAAGTTATTACATGGAATGTAAGGGGCGTTAATTCCCCCATCAAACGGCAGAGAATTTTATCTCACCTTGCTCGTCTGAATGTGGATATCGCTTTTTTGCAAGAAACTCACTTATCTGCTGAAGAATCTGTTAAATTGAAAAGAAGTTGGGTGGGCGATGTTTATTACTCTCCTGGGGATGGCAAACGTAATGGTGTTGCTATTTTATGTCACAAGGCTCTTTCTCACTCCTTGCTTGCTCAGGAGTCAGATGCTGAAGGCCGATGGACTTATGCTAAACTCTCTGTCAAGAATGTTCCAATTTCTCTCCTTAATGTTTATGCCCCTACCACAGGTGATCCCACTTTTTGGCAATCGTTCTCCCAGCACATCACCAGATTCATTGATGATAACTTCATACTAGCGGGAGATTGCAATCAGCCCATAGACCCATTTCTAGATAGGAACTCCAAAACGCATTTCATCCCTAACAAATCTCATAAATCCTTTTCTCAAGCTATTTCCCAACACAAACTCACGGATGCTTGGCGACTTTGCAATCCTGACCTTCAGGAATTTACTTTCTATTCTCCGTGCCACCATTCACAATCCCGAATTGATTATGTTTTTGTTACCCACAACATTGCCCAAACTCTCACTCAAGCGGAAATTGGTCCGATTTTACTCTCTGACCATGCCCCCACATTAGTTCAATTGGACATTTTACCTAAATCAACAGGTCCCAAACGCTGGCGTTTCAACAACTCCCTCCTCTTGGACCCTAAGTTCACTACCTCCTTCACCTCCTTTTCCAACGGGTTTTTCTCCATTAATGATACCTCCCCTGTCCCCAAACACACCATTTGGGATGCCTATAAAGCGGCAGCAAGAGATTTCATTATCCGCTTTGTTTCTAAAAAGCGTAGGGCTGCTCGCGATTTTACCAAGGCTATCCTTTTGGATATTAAGAAATTGGAGCATTCTTATTTTACTTCTCGCTCACAGCAAACCTTAACCGCCTTGGTTAATGCTAAGATGAAATTTAACAAACAATCTACGGAAGATGCATCTTTGTACTTACTAAAATCTAGTGCCAAGTTCTATGGCGGCAAAAATAAGGCAGGCAAGATCTTAGCTAACTATCTCAAGGTGAAACACAATAAATTGAATATTGAATCTATCTACGATGCCAATTTGAATCTTAAACACACTGATGCCGACATCCTTACTGAATTCTCTACCTTCTACCAGACACTGTATTCTTCTGAAACTCAGCCCTCTTCCCACTCTCTAGACACGTTTTTTTCCTCCATTCAAAAACCCTCTCACTTTCCACTTGACCTTTCTCACTTAGAACTTGATATTTCCCAACAGGAACTTCTTAAAGCACTTCAAACTCTCCAGAAAGACAAGGCCCCTGGGCCGGACGGCTTCACAGTAGAATTTTTTCTTCATTTTTCCAACCTCCTTATCCCTAGACTTCATTCCCTTATTGGCACATTCCTCTCCCGGGGTTCCTCCTCAGGTTCTTTCTCAGATGCCCACATCTGCCTCATATCCAAGGAGGGGAAAGATCCTCAACACTGCAAGAATTACAGGCCAATCTCTCTGGTCAATATTGATTATAAAATTTTTGCAAAATCTCTTGCAGCACGTCTCGACCTTCTTCTTCCAGACCTCTTGGGCGAGGAACAGTCGGGCTTTGTCAAGGGTCGTTACATCACTGACAACACCAGACTCCTCTTCAACGTTCTTTCTCAATCTCGCCTTCTGCCCCATTCCCTAGCGGCCATTGCCCTGGATGCCGAAAAGGCGTTTGACAGGGTAGAATGGACCTATCTCTTTCACACCCTACGCTGGTTTGGTTTCGGTCCTATTTTTATCTCCTTGGTTTCGTTGCTTTATTCTCATCCACGAGCAGCGGTTTGTGCTAATGGCCAAATATCCCCCTTTTTTGATTTAAACAGAGGCGTCCGCCAAGGTTGTCCCCTATCTCCTTTTCTCTTTAACCTGGCCTTAGAACCCTTCCTCTCCAAGCTCCGTCAACATCCCTCCATCCACGGTTTCCAAATGTCAGATTCCCACGTCAAGTTAGCTGCTTATGCAGATGATATTTTGCTCTTTGTTTCCAACCCTTCCGTTTCCATTCCTGCCTTTCTTAGTGAAGTCCGTGCTTATTCACAAATATCTGGCTATAAACTTAATCATGACAAATGCGAGATCCTTCCCTTGACTAAATTCACTTTTAAACCCGATTTTGCTACCTCTAATTTTGCGTGGAAACCCTCCAATATTAAGTACTTGGGAATGCATATCACCCCCGCCATCTCAGACACTGTTTCTCTGTGCATGTCTAAATGCATTCAGAAATTAACAGATCTCACTTCTAAGTGGCATCCCCTTTACCTATCCTGGTGGGGTCGCCTTGACACTATAAAAATGATGTTGTCTCCCATTGTTCTCTACACCCTATCCAACATTCCGGTCCCTATCCCCTCCAAATTTTTCAAAAAGATCAATTCTATTCTAGTGTCTTTTCTCTGGAGTAAAAAGAAACCAAGAATGTCTCTAGTACGTCTGATTCGCCCTAAAACTGAAGGTGGGGTTAATTTTCCTGACTTCTCAGCCTACCACAAGGCGTTCCAACTGAGGCAAGCATCTTTGTGGCTACAAGATCCTGCGTCCTCGTGCCCTCTATGGACCAAATTTGAACGCCTCCTTCTTTCTCCCTTCTCCTTTGCTGAATTCCTTTCCTTCTCCCGTAAACCCACTTCTCTCTACACTCCGATTCATCGATTTACCACTAAACTACTCCTCTCTTCCACGCACTTCCCTCCTCCTACCATTGCTGCTTTCCTCTCCTCCCCCATATGGCATAACACGTCTTTACTCATACGTGCCAGGCCCTTTTTTTGGAAATCTTGGCACTCTCGAGGTCTTCGGTGGATCTCCCAACTTTTTTCTCACTCCTCTTTCTTGTCTTTCGACACCCTTCGCTCCCTCTATGACCTACCCACTTCCTTTGCACGCAAATACCAGTTGCTTAAAGATGCTGTCCTCATGAAATACTCTGCCCTCTCCCGGCCTTGTCCTCCTCCTCCTTCTTCCACTCCCACTTCCTCTCTCCATTCCTTCTTACGTACTTCACCAAGAGCTGCTGCTATTTACAGATACCTTCACGCTGGTGAGATTCCGAGACCTAAATCTAAGGTGGAGGAGTCCTGGGAGCATGATTTATCCGTCTCTTGGTCGGTTTCCTTCTGGGACAAACTCTGGACCAAACTTCGCAAATCCTCCAGAGCAGCCACACTCATTCAGACTCTATTTTTTATTTACAATAGACTCCTCTTCACACCCTATGACCTTCACAAACGTTTTTCCAGCACTCCCCACACATGCTGGTCTTGTTTGTCACCACAAGCTGACTTATTTCACATGTTATTTTCATGCACCCATGTTCGTACTTTTTGGCTACAAGTTTGGGCTCAAATTAACTTAATTTTCCACACTACTATCCCTTTCTCCCACACACATGTTTTTATGGGAAGCCTTTCCCCTTGTTGGGATGATGTTAATCTACAGCCTCAGATTGTTGATCTATTACTTGCCGCTGCCTTCCAACAAATTACAGTTAACTGGAAAGACTTCTCCAAGATTTCCTTCAAGGCGTGGTGGTTTAATGTCTGCCACAACCACCGACTCGACACTGCTTATGTTTACCCGGCTTGTATGGCAACTAAACGTATGATCTTATGGACTCCCGTTACGCTTTATTTGGACTCATGTAGTGCACGCTTGTTTCACCCTCTGCCTTCCCAGCAGGAAGTTTCTAAACCACCTTAGCCCCGATACATTCCACTTATTCTCCATTGTATCATTTTGTTTGATTCTTTATCTTGTTTTCATGCTTGTCATATTTCCTGTTCATGTGTTATTTCAATGCCTTTTCCCTCTTCCATTTTGAACTCCGATTACTTTTATTATACTGCTTGTTTTTGTCTGTTCGCTTTATTTTGCCCAGAGTTTTTATCTTAACATCATACTGTACTCTGTATTGACACCTGGTTTTCTCTTTTATTATCATCAATAAAATTTTCTTGAACTTAAAAAAAGTAAAATGCACTATCACTTTGCAGCAGAAACAAGCCCTTTAAAAAAAGAGAATTTGAATTTCATATACCTAATGCTGCCACTTTGCAACACTATTGTGCTTTTCATGGGACAGTGTTGCTACTCCAAGCAGGACCCACTCCGTTGCAGACAGAAATAAACAACTCCTAATAGTCCAACACTTTCTGTAGAAACAGAGCGTGCTCCATTGTTGTGGATTTCCGTATGGCCCCAAGGAATCTTCTACCTCTAGGCAGGGTCTAGAAGAGGTAGCCATGTCTTAAAATACAATCTAATAAACATTACTCAGAAATCAGCCAATAAAAATGTTATATATAGGTAAATAAAACTGCATTTTAATGTACACGACCTTTAAAACAAGGTATGCATTGCTAAACCCATACGCGTGTTATGCAACACAGTAATGTCTCGGTGATGTAATATGCAAGGGGACGCTGGGCTGTGAGGTGATAAATCTGCAGAGTGCCCATCCACGTTCATACTGACGGCTCTTTTGCCTTATTTTATGTGAGCACAAAGGGGCACGGGCTAACATGTAAAGCTGCCTGTGAAATCTCTTTATTGATGTCATAACTACACATTATTAACCTTCTTACATTTTTAAAAATTCTTTGAAAATGCACCATTTACTTACTCTTTTTTTTCAAAATTATCCCTGGGGGAGACCCCTCCTCCCCCCTCCCACCAAGCCCCTCCCGAACCCCCTAATGACAGTTGGGCTCACTTGCCACAGGGCACTCATCATGAACTTTTACACCTCACCACTTTCAAATGTCATCAGCCGCCACTGCTTGGTGGGTCATCTAGCATCTTCTATCCAAGCCAGTTTTCCTTGCCCTCTTTGTAAAGATTAAAAGTATGCCACCTCCGCAAAGATCTAGCATACTCAGATTCAGTCATCCTAGATCCAGATTCCAAGGGGGAACTCACTTGGTTGCTGAATCACTTAGGCACCTGGAATGGGAGAACAATTTTCTCTGTCGTCCCAGATCTCTTGCAAGTCGGACAGGTTGGGGCGCAAGATGTGTCAGTTCTCGACTGGAGGTCTTGTCAAGAGTCAAAATTGCACATCAATTATTAAGAGATGCCTGCAGGTTCCTTTGCCATCCAGACCTTTGCAAAAACAGATAAAATGCACAATTCTTTTAAGGATGTTCAATCTGTCTTCAGTCAGATACATAAACCACCTAGGGGGTACAAAATCCAAACCTCTTGCAGACTTGGCCAAAAGCTTCTGGTAATTTTGCCAATGACTACATTTTTCTGTCAAAGTGGAATACCTCCTGGGTGACTTGAACCTCATGGCTGATGAGTGTTCCCAACATCTTCAAGATTCCAGTAACTGGTATCTTCGCCCTTCCGTATTTAATCATATTTCTTCTGTGTTTGTCACAAGGTCAACAGATCTGTTTGCCTCTTGTGTCAATACTCATCTTCCATCTTTTTTCAGCTAGAGACCAGATCTTTTGGCCTTGGCCACGGATGCATTTCTCCCATCTTGGCCTCAAAAGCTCCTCTACGCTTTCCCACCGTTAGTCATGATCCCACCTCATTCTCGCAGACAGCAATTGTCCCTAGTTCTGGTTACCCTCTCTGGGCAGGCTCAGCCTTGGTACTCAACTCTCCTAGAATTGTCTTTAGATATTTCAGTGCCTTCCCAACTTGCTTCTTGATCCTGAAGGAGAATTCTCACAATCTAATTCTAGCCTGCTCTGGAAGATTGGAAGATTTCAGGTCAGAGGAAGCTGTCCTCCTTATCCATCAGTCCTGAACCCCGGCAGAACAAAGCTATACAGGTCAGCCTGGTTGGACTGGTGTAGCTGGTGTTTAGATAGGGGTTCAGATTATCACCTTTCAGTAGGTGTAACCCCGGTGGCCAACTTTCTGGCCTCTTTGGCAGAGCAGGAAAAAGCTTATCATATTATCAACATCTACAGATCAGCTATTAGGAAACCTAATGGAGAACATCCTTTGGTCTGCCGCCTATTGAAGTAAGTAAGATTTTCTAAACCTCCTGCTCCCAAATATAATACCATGTGTGAGGTTAACCTGGTTTTAAATATGTTTATCTCTTGACAGGGCAACATGGACTCTCTCAAGCATTATCTGCAAAATTAACAATCTTGTTGTGTTTGATTTCCTTAAAACCTGTTTTGGATGTCAGAGCTCTTGATTTCTGTTCTATCCAATATTCTTCTCAAGTTGCTTCCTTTCAAGTTCACAGCCGCACAAAAACCAATTTGGTGTCAGTTTATTATCCTTTTTCCCTTCTCAACCAAAACTATGTGTGAGCAATTGTGTGAAATCTTATGTTCTAAGGACTGCAGATTTGTTGGTGGTTCTGTTTCCAGGTTTTTCTGGGTAATGTGGTTCATTCTATTTCTTGTCTGCTGTTTAATATAATGGAAGAAAAAAAGCATAATTCTCTCCTCCGTGTCTTTAATAAAATCTAGCCTTTTCTCTCCAAGGCTAGGAAAATCTAAATTATCTGACACAGGAAACCTAAAATTGCACCCTATTTTAAAGCTCAAATGAACGCTCAATGACCTCTCTCCGAAACCAGAACATTTATTAGTTTTAATTAAAGCTATCGGTAGGCTGGAACATACCAGGAAAAAAAGCTGGACTGTCAGGGTATATCCAAGACGCCTGGTTACCCAATCAACAGGTGGAGTACAAAAGTGCAAAAACAAGGACCATCTCATTAACTAAGGCTTCTTTATTAAAATAGTGGACAGTGATTGATTTGAATGATTTATTGTGCTAGGTCATCAGTATGTGCAGGACACAATATACTGGTAATTTTGTTGACAGGGCAGAGTCTGTCTTACTGTAGAAGGTGATCTGCTTGCCCCTATCTACCCTACTGCCCTTATTGCAACTGTCAACAGAATGTGAGTGCTTGCTGCTTCATTCATTGCCGCCTGTATGCAGCGCTGGATTCATTTTCCCAGGATACCTTACTGGTGGTGCCTTACGAATCTCCTAATGCGATCTGAATCTGACACTGGGGTATACTCTATTGCTCTAAATTTCAAACTTTTTGCAGGTAACGCATGCACGCACGTCCAGTCCACTGAGAGGCCTGTGGGAATTACGGCTCCTACTTGGCCTAATTACGGTCCACCACCAACAAATGAAGTAGTGAATGCATAATTTAATTCAGTATATGCTTTACGTTAATACAAAGAGCATGGTGGGCATTGAATGGTATGATCATAGAGAGTTGAACACAGCTCCTGACAGCCCCCATGCAGAAAAACAAATACCCGAGTAGTAAACTCAAGAGGCATAAGCTTTCCAATTACTCTCTAATCTAATGTAAATCCAGTATTTGTAAAGCGCACAGCTAGGGGCCGTTGGGAAGATTAAGCGAACTATTTCCCAGAATGGTGCTGGGCAGACCCCTGCTGCCGGATCCTAGCACAATGAGCTCTAAAAAAAAGTTGTCTCGCTGAACCATATTTTTGTGTGACACACATTAGACACGAATAAAATGGATTTTATTTTTTGGGGGGAATACTTGCTATCACCAGTAGTGAACAGATTCGTATTGTCAAAACAGTTGACTACCCACTTCCTATGAATCAAACAGGTATGATTTACAAACATTCATCCACGTATAATATACATAATATATAATATAATATAATAATATATAAAATACATAGTCGCTACAAACATAGGTGGGAAAGATGGTCTAGTGATAAAATATGAGAAGTTTGTATGTTGCACTTTATGAGAGGACAGCAATTGCAAAACAAAGCATCTCACCTGACTGAGCTTTTTTGCAAAGAATTTCATTGAGCGAAGGTTTAGGAATGATGCTACCAAATCACCTAATGTAGTAACTTTACACCTTACATTAGAGGCCTGTGCTCTAGTTGTAATTCTAATGCAAGTGCTCCCCTTGCAAAAAAGATATCCAAGAGGAAGCCGCCAAACACATAAGTAAAAAAAAAAAACACTGATTGTGAAACCCTCAAACAAAGCAGCACATAACTTTTCACAGGTGCTTGATCTCTGTAAGGATGTCTTCAGAAAGGCCCATCGAATTATGGAAGATGTGGTCCTCACAACGTTCTTTTAACTTTAATCCTCACTTATTTTTTATTATAAATTATTTTTCATTGAGTGTTTTCATTTATACATAGAATATAAGTCAACATGCAGTTACACGATAGTCTTGCTTAACGCACAAGAGGCCACACCGAGAATTTGTAATCCTCACTTAACAGTTAAATACTCATAGGTATGTCCATTCATTTATGTTACGTTTCATGTGTTTGTACAGCGCACTATCACCCACAAGGGTATCCTGTTATTGAGAAGGGGTGTGTGCCTAGCTTTGCCTATGATAGGTTGGTTAATCGAAAAGCCAGTCTTCAGCTTCTTGTGGAATTTAAGAAGAGAAGTGGAGGCTCTGATGTGGCGTGGGAGGTAGTTCCACTCTGTAGGAGCGAAGTAAGAGAACTCCTGTCCTCCTGATCTAGTTCTGTGTATGCGTGGAATAGGTGAAAGTGAGAGTCCTGTGGAGCAGAGAAGATGCAACTGTTTAGGTAAGTGGAGCCTAAATTGTGTAGTGTCTTGAATGTGTGTCTGAGGAGCTTGAATTGAGAAAGCTTGTGTATCAGGAGCCAGTGTGTCGAGTTCTAGATTGTTTGTAGTCTTCTAGTGAGTTCCTTGGTGATCCTGGTGAAGAGGATATTCCCATAGCCTAACTTGCTGGTGACTGTGGTGTGAATGGCAGTTTTTCTAGTTTTGCTTGGGAGCTATTTGAAGATCTTCTTCAGTATTTTCAGGGTGTTGAACCAGGATGTAGTAACGTCATGACTTGTGTGGTCACGTCCAGTTTTCTGATGAAGATTATTTTGAGGTTCCTGGCATAGGTTCTAGTTGAGGATCCAAGTTCAGCGGCCACCAGTTGGAGGTCCATGGTTAGATTTTCTTGCCAAAGATCACTACTCCTAATTTGTAAGTGTTGCGCTTGACAGTGGCGGCTCCTCCGCTAAGGCAGAGGAGTATCGCCCCAATGCTTTTCAGCAGTGTGAATAAAGGAAAAGTAAAATGATAATAGCTTGATGTTATCCTTATATTATTTCCTATTCTGGCAGTTTTTCAGGACGGGGGGACTAATCTGATCTCAGAGCAGGGGGGGAGTGGTGGGCACTATGTAAGTGCGCATGAATGTTTGGCTGGCTGTCTCGGGCCGGCCAAACTGTCAGGCACACTTTGCATGTTCTCCACCAGGCTTCCAGTCCCCGTCTGAGCCCTGAACCATGGCGCTCAGACCAAACACAACATTGCAATGCAGCTTTGTGATTGGTTTTGGGGAGCCTGAGTGCTTCCTGTTCTGGCCCGACAAGGAGTAGAGACCTGGTGATAAGGTAAGTTAATTTTTCTTTTTTTTTACACCCTCTTACCCCCCCTCCCCTCCCCCGCCCACCCCTGATCTGTGCCTGCGTCCGCCACTGAAGCTTGAGACAGTTAGATTTCAAAGACTACTACAAAGCTCCCCCCACTGGAGGAAAACTCCCGGTGCACAGCAAATGAAAGACTAACACGTCTTGTAGTTATGTGTAAAGTTCATCCAAAGTTAAATCATGAAAGATAAAGAAGTTCCTTAGTGTTTTATTCCATCATGGTAATTTCCAAAAGATAATTCATCGATGCTTCAAAGTGCATACAACCAACATAATCCATAAACGATATCATTCAATCATCACTGATCCCAATGCATTTCGGGCAGATGTAAAGCCCTTCCTCAGGGGATCGCTTGAGAAAATACAACAGTAATGTGAAGCATTATACAAAGTCCGCGGACTCCCATGGTGTGCATCCAGCTCTCAGCCTCGATGTTATTTTCTCAAGCGATCCCCTGAGGAAGGGCTTTACATCTGCCCGAAATGCATTGGGATCAGTGATGATTGAATGATATCGTTTATGGATTATGTTGGTTGTATGCACTTTGAAGCATCGATAAATTATCTTTTGGAAATTACCATGATGGAATAAAACACTAAGGAACTTCTTTATCTTTCATGATTTAACTTTGGATGAACTTTACACATAACTACAAGACGTGTTAGTCTTTCCTTTGCTGTGCACCGGGAGTCTTCCTCCAGGGGGGGAGCTTTTTAGTAGTCTTTGAGTGTTCACGCTGACTGGCCAGGCAGCGTTGTTCTGGGCAGCACGCCACAGACACTAATTTTGTTTTATCACGGATTCACTCAGCTGTGCAAGTCTTCTCTGCATTCTTTAACAGTTAGATTTCACCCAGTTAGCAACTTTGGTCATATAGGCGATGAACTTATTTCTTGTGTTGGATGTGTTGTCCAAGAGGGAGAGTATAAGTTGCGTGTGGTCTGCATAAGAGCGGATGTTGATGTGTGGATGACATTGGCTAGAGGGAACATGTATATGCCGAAGAGGGTGGGGCTGAGCAATGAACCTTGAGGCACGCCACAGATGAGTTGCAGGCTTCTGAGAAGTAAGGTGCCAGTCTGACAGCTGGTGCTCTGTCCATTAGGAAATAGCAGATCCTGTGGAGAGAGGGTCCTTGGATGCCAATCTCGTGCAGGCGTCTGATGAGGATAGGGTGTGAGACTGAGCTAAATGCAGCAGAGAGGTTCTGGGGAATGAAGGCTGCCATGACTCCTCTATCAAGAATGATGCAGATATCATCTGTGGCGGCGGTGAGTACTGTTGTACTGTGGTTCAGCCTGCATACGGACTGTATGGCATAAAGGAGCTGGTGGTTGCTGAGGCTCAGTGAAGCATCAGTTAATTAGTTTCTTTAAGACATTTGCCAGGTATGGTAGGAGGGAGATGGGTCTGTAGTTGGAAAGTGTGGCTGGGTCTGCGGATGGTTCATTGAGCTGGCATGATGTTGGAATGTTTCCAGGTGTCAGGAACAAGGCTAAGTTGTTGGCAGCATTGAGAATGGGTGTTGGTGCATCGCTAATTGCTAAGAGTACTTTGGCGAAGACGCAGTAGGGGCAAGGGTCATATGGAGCCCAAGTGGATGGTCTTCATGGTAGCAGCAATTTTGATAATGGTGATGGCAGGCCGCAAGTTCAGAGTTTGTTTATCAGCTGTGATAGGAAGTTAAGTTGCAACAGCGAAGGGAGCCAGTTGAGGGTCCAAGTTGCTGTCTACAGAGATTACTTTGTAACAGAAGAATTCCGAGAGGATGTTGCTAAGGTCTTTGAGGGGTGGTGTTACTGGAGGCAGCAGGAGGCACAGTGAAATCTTTGTGAATAGTGGAAATGTCCTTGCTTGTGTTAGTGCTGGCTTCCATGCCATCTGCAAGAGCTGTACTCTTGGTGTTGTTTGGGTCTTAATTGATCTGTGTGAGTGTGAGCGGGTGGCTGGCTTGCGTTAGCAAGTAGGGTGCTGGTGCTGGTGCTGTTGCTGTGGGAGTGGTGTATGAGGGGTATGGGAGAGTGTATGAGAACTTGCAGAAGGTGAATTTGAATGCTCCTTCTGTGTTGTGGGGTACGGTGTGAGAGCAGCGTTACAAGTGGTGACCGGGGCTAAGAGCAAGGAGGAGTGCAGCAGGTAGGGGAGATCCAGGGATCCTGGCGCTGGGCTTGGTCCAGGTGTGAATGGGTGCAGATGGGCTAGTCTTTGGCCCATCAGAAGCATGTCCACACTGCAGCTACTATTAAATAGGCCCAGAAAGGAGGGAGGAGAGATCATTCATCGCTGCAGCAAATAGAGTTGACTGGGTGGGTCTGGTTACAAAATTCTATCCAGCTCTTGTAATGTTATTGTAGTATTGGATGACACTTAACTTCCGGTAGCTACATTATTTAGGGGATCATCTATTGTTTGGCAGGTGGTCAGCCATGCAGCATGGTCAGTGGAGGTTTGGCCTCCAGTGCCCTTGACAGAAGACCACCATTCATATTTAGAGATTCCTCCCTCCCTGACAGAGATCTTGGTGCTGTCTCTGCATCTGCAAGAGTAACGGATACCTTGAAGGCACAATTGAATGCCAGGCAGCCACTAAGTTTATTTTCACCACTCTGCATTCATTTTTAAAATTTTCTGAAACAAACAATCAAAGCTTGCATTTGTTTCAGAAAAAACCCAATGGTCCTGACATGCAGAGAGTTTTCTCCTGCTGAGCGGGAGCCATAATTTGATTTCCCTGCAAAGAGCCATGGCTCGCAGGGTGGACCTGGTTGGGGTAAATCAGAGGCAGATGGGCCACCAGGTCAAGGGTTTCCAATAGTAGAGCCAGCTGAGGCGCCATTCTTGCTAGCATGGTGGTTAAAAAACTAAATGACTGGGGAAGCGCAAATATTTGCGGTGGAAAACCTGCCAATTTATTTCAGGAGCTACTGCTTTGCGAAAATCTACACAAGTCCCTTACTCATTCCTTTTTTGTTGATTGCACAGTTATATTATACCATTCCAATTGCATATTCTGTAGACCATTATGAACTCCTCCGTCTGTCTGATTGCTTACCCAGAGAGGTGTATCACTAGGCAGGGAATGTTTGCCCTGTACAGTCAATCAGGTTCTCCCAGAATGGACCTTCTATCTAGATGCGAACGCAAACATAGACTGCCATTGGCTGCATTCATACTTGTCCCTCTGTACTTAAGTTGGATGTTTGAACATCTTGGGAGGCTAGCTCTTGCATTAAGCTGTCTGCTGGTTTTCTACTGCAGTGTGGAATTTCTTTTAATAGAATCGTTGTTGGAGCCACGAACAGATTGTCTTTTGACACTACTAATGTCTTCCCCTAGTAATAGATTTACTGTCGCTGATGTGTGGGATCCAGTTTGTGACCTTGTTTTTTAGGGAACCCTCACACTCGTAACTTGTGGAAATCTGACGTTTGGGGACATTTATCATGTAAATTTGAGGGGGTGACATGGAGTCAATCTGTTGATCACATGTTCCTGTATTTCTCTGGTCGAGCACTAGTTCTCGTGGTCTTATCCCCATCTGCTTGGTCCCCAGTACATTGTGACCCAGCCTTTGTGGCTGCTATTCTACCGTCAGACCCAAGTGCTTGCTTTTACTACTAGCTGCACTCTTATACATAGTCTGTGTAAGAACTCTCACTGGTTTACCCAATGATCTCTTGCCTATTCCTGGACTCCCAAAACTCATGTGACCTCACAGAGCTCCCAGATTCATTTTCTTGTTGATTGCCCTATCTACCATCATTCATTTATGCCACTGTCGAGACCAATTGTCTCTCTATGCTGGTTAGTTGTGCTACCACACTGTTGAGGCCTACTATCTCGCCTCTCGTTTCTTTGATCAGCTCTACATTATAAGGGTGAATTAGAGGCTGTTTGCTAGATGCCCCTTGCCCAGCCAACTTAGCTATATCCTCCTAATTTGCAGGAGACTCTGTTACCTTTTGAAGAGGCAAAAGCAATTGCTACAAACAATAGTGGGCCCTATGTGGGGTTCCTGTGGTAAACCTAGATGGGGTATATCATCTGGGGAATTCGTTGGAGTAGGATCAACTGCGTGTGCATCTTTTTTTGTATTATCTTTCTAGCTTCTCTTTTCTTAAACATAATGGGTAAGGTAAGTAGAGCGGGTTTTGCTTTTTTGTCTGTTCTACTCTGTCTTTTTGTGGTTTTTCATTCCCTATGATTGATTCCACTTCCCCTATCTGAAGGTCTATTTCGTTATGGGTACATACAGTTGTTGACTCTCCATATCATCCTACTGTGCCTAGAAGCTGCCTGGGTAGGTTTGGTGGCTTTACGTTTTTTCCTTTGTATCACTCAAGAACAATTTACGAATGCAATATAGACTCAAAGGGAATCAATGGAATATAACCACAGTCAGATGGTAAGTCACAGTCAGAGGCAGAGTATTTGACACCCGCTTCTCAGACAGGTCCAAGCAAACCACACTCCAACCGGCCCTATCACAGTTAGCTATTGGGCACGCTCATGACAATCCCTTCTTCCAAACCCTTCGCAGGAACAGGTTCCCCATTTGTTTATTAGGAAGTTGCAGTACCTACCTTGGAATAAGGAAAAGGGGAGGCCAAAAGAGGTGGCCCAGCCTCGTCCGGACGGGCGAAGATGGTGGGAAACTCTTGGCCCGGGCGCGCGCCTGAGGGTGTCCCGCGCGCGTTCCGCCTGTAGGGAAGTCCAGGCGCTTAAGAGCGCGACGCGGCCCTCCTCAGGCCACGGGCAGCGTGGGGACGTAGACTCATACCAACCACAGGCAGCAGGTGAGTGCGGGCGAAAGAGCGGCTGAGGAAGGCGTCCCAGTTACACACGTTTGCGGGCTTTCCCAAACTTAACAAGGCAATCCATGCCTTGGAGCACTCACTTTAAACCCTTTCAGTAGAATGTGCCACTGTGAATTTCTCTGCCACCCTGATGAAGAAATCTGCAGTAGTCAATTAATTCACACCTGCCGTAATACTTTTGTGCATACCTGACAGGCATAAACTCAAGTATATTTAAATGTAAATATATATTTAGAACCGAACATACTTTTGCGAATAGGGTGCGTGTTGTTGGAGTGTGGTATAGCTCAATGCGGATTTGTTCTTTTGCATTTAAAATTACAGTCACATCCCTCGATCTGTTTGGTTGCTAAATATTTAGTTTAGCATTACAAAATAAAGAGAAAATCTTAAACGCCCACTGACTCATTAACTTTTATAGTGTTTATATTTTCTGTGGTAAATCATATCTGGTGGAATATGACATGTGCAACCTTTATTGTATTCGTAATTCGATAGCTTGATGTCAATGTAATATTCCCTTTTTGCCCTAGATATACAAGAGTAGAACACTTGCTCAAATCCAGCAAGGCAGACTTAGTGTCAGAGCTACAGGTTTTTACAGATTTGCTTGAAAAATGTGTTATATTATACATTGTATTTTATGTTTTTAACCTTTTTATGACACGTTTGCTTCTATGTATCACAAGCATCGTGTCCAACTAGAAAGACTGCAGAGTTAACAGAGATTGCAAGAGTCATAATCCTCGTGGCCCTGACCTCTGACCTGATTAGTTTTTACTGTACACAGGTTTAAGAATTTAAGGGTGGGCGTAGTTCGCGAAGTAGCGCTACGCGAAGCTACGCGAAGTGCACTTCGCACTACGCGAACTTCACGTAGCACTACGCGAGCTGCGTAGTAGTGATGAAGCAAAGCTTCGCATATTTTGCGACTTGACGTATTCATGAACCTCGTCTATGTGTAACAAGGTAATAATTTGTACGTCTTACTAACGTTTCCTTTATGTTTAAACGAGGTTCCCTGACGCTTGCCTATGTGTTTTACTAAAATAATTTACTCGAGTCCTTTAATATGGCCGCTGCTTGTATTTAGTTACTGCGCATGCGTCAGCCACACTCACGTGTCCTGACGTGTCTGCAGAGTTGGAGGGAAATTTATGCGCATGCGTAATACATAGCTTTGCCAATAATGTGGTACTGCTCGTGCCACTGCTCTTGTATCTGTTTATATGTAGCTAACATTTAGACTGCATAAGTATATTTCGTAGTGATAAGTTGAAAGTACAAACCCTGTGATATGTTTTCATAATGTTATTTCTATGTATTAATTTGTTCTCGCTTACTTTTCATGTACCGCGGGAAATGGGGGTCTGACTGAGCCAAATGCCATCTTGGCGGGCCTTTCTGCGCATGCTCCTCTGTCTGCGGAACTGACAACCTTGGCTGATGGAACTTGGCCAGCTGGCAGGGATGGGCAAGATGCTCCTGAGAACTGACCTGCAAACCCAGCAGAACGGAGTCATGTGTCCCTATTCCGCAACAATGTAAAATTGCTATTGTATTTTCCTGCAGTTTCTCATGGGAACCCCAATCTTGCTAGGCGGTACCCAGAGATGTAAATTAGGCATCCAAATAGTGTGTTTTGATTGGTGTGTTACCCAAATCCTACCTTTGGACCAATCAAAATTGGGGATTCTGACACTTTGCAACATTTGAGGGGTGGTACCCTGTCCCAAAACAGTATATCTACCCTGGGTTCACCTAGGGAATTTGTCCGACTTGTCTGGTTTAGCTGACCTGTCACTGACCCATCGTACTCAATAGGTGACTGGAGAAACAGAGTGCTGCGGAGCATTATGTCCGAAATTGACCATAGACTAAGGTTTTACTGAACCTTAAAAGTGCTGGCGAAGCACTTTGCTGGGAGTTCGCTGACCCAATCGGGGTCTTGATCGATAGCTGCAGAGAGGGTGGAGCGCAGGCGTTGCTTCCAAACTGCGGGTGCGGTCCTGTCCTGAGCGGTCCTGTCCTGAGGGTTTGCTGTCCTGTCCTGAGGTCCTGTCCTGATTCCTAATCTGAGGGTATCCTGTCCTGTCCTGGGTGTCCATTCTGCACCTGCTGTCGTTTGAGGGGTATCCTTCCTTGAGGGTTTCCTGTCCTTAACTGACCCGTGGCCAGGGTTTGGTTTCCACACCAGTCTAGGTAAATACTGCTCTAAATTCTTTTAAACTTGCACCTTTCTATATTTCTGACTTTTGCTTCAATAAAGAGACACCTTTGCATATGTTGATTTTCCATGCTTTTGCCGCAACTATTGAAACGAAAAGTCATTTGCATATTTCTTGATATGTTCCCATGTTACCTTACCTGTTAGAAATTATATTTTGCAGTGCAGTTTGTCATTTTCTGATATGGTCTAGAACGGCCTTACTTAAACTATCTAAAGAATCTTTGCCCTGAATGCATAGCGTTACTTGTTGCATCTCATATTAGCATTTAAATGATTACCCTGACTTTATTTCTCTACAGTTATGTACTTTTCATTATCTTGGTTATTGATTGCCTTATTCTTGTAAACTTGATGCTTAACGAAAACGAACTTTAGATAAAGATTTTAAAACTTCCAGTTGTCCGTGGTCATTTGCAAACAGTATTGAAAGTCATTTGAGTTGTATTTTGCTGCCTTTCCTTTTACAGCTAGCTCCCTGATCCGTTGTGGTCATAGGTACCCGTGTCGGTGGATGGTAAGTCGGGTACACTGAGTAATAACATTAGGGAACACACACAAATTGGTAGCAGCCCGTGAAGTCACCCTGTCAATGAATAGTGTGAATTGAAAGTATATGGGCCCGAAGCCGGAAACGGCGAAATTATTGGCTGGGTGACCTCGCGCGCTCTATCAGTTTTTCTGGTAGATCAGAGGATGGTTAGGGACTAGTTGAAGGTTAGGCAGGATTAGTTAGGCTAGTTAAGTCGGTAGCTGCTAATACATTAATGCTGCTAAAAGCACGGCTGTTCCGAGAGAGCTGATCATTCTCTTGTGGATACGCTGCTTTGGAATTCATGAATTGTTTTTTCATTATTATTCTTGTTCTTATATTGTTATATGTATTAATCCATGCATTTGTAAACCGTCTCGTTTTGTGTTGTCCGAACTCCCCGGGGAATTGAAAGGGCAAGTGGTGAATAGAATCCATTGTCCTGAGGTCGCAGGCTTAAGGAAAAGTTAGGTGCAGGTTAGAATAACCGGGAAGCACTAACTAGGGTTTTTCTGAATACATGTGTGAATAAATGTCAGTAACGAGGTTCATTGGCAAAATTCCCATAGTGGCGTAACCTAGTAAGGGTCACATTGGAAGAGTAGCAGGTTCATCGGAGCTTGGGTGAAAGCAGAGGGGTCCGCTGGGAAACCTTAGACTCGGATATATCCCGGAGAAGTGGATGAGTTTAGGGGAATAACAGGTTCACCGATGCTAGAGTGAAGGGTAGGTGGAAGAGATCTACCCGCAGCGCGTGAAAAGTAAATGAAAGTAGTTTACTTGCAGTAAAAGAAATCTTTCTGTCTAGACACTTGAGCACTGTGGCGAATGTGTATTTGTTGTAAAATAACCAAGCACTGAGCACTTTAGAAAGAAAGAAAGTTTCCGTTACCTTGTGAAGGGAGGGAGTCAGCCGCGAAGCGTCTCTGACGTCACTCCGTGCCGCGCTGGGATTGGTAGAAGCAGCGGGCGGGTAGCGGGGCTGGAATTGTAAACGGAGGGGTGAAGCGCCGGAGCGTGAGGACAGTCTCACGAAGGGGCCGCGCACCCATTGGCCGAAATTATTTGAACGCGTGCACCCCATTGGTCGCACAGAATTACAAGACGCGTTCTGATTGGAGGTAACTTTGTAAACAAAGTTAAGCGTAGAAATCGTATGTGGCACTCGTATTGTCCAGAGACTAGACCCGATCCAAGAAACCAAGGGTTCGAAAGGGATCAGTGGAAAGCTAATAGATACGATATTATGTACGGAACAAAGAGAAAGATGTCCCTTGTAAATAGGGTAAAGAATTATTTCAAAACGG
Organism: Lissotriton helveticus; assembly: GCF_964261635.1. Lineage (NCBI taxonomy): Eukaryota > Metazoa > Chordata > Amphibia > Caudata > Salamandridae > Lissotriton > Lissotriton helveticus. The sequence goes on along the minus strand of NC_136059.1, from coordinate 1,349,695,079 downwards.
ACAAACCGATTAAGTCTAGAGAAGGCGTTATTGTCCCGCCACCGAATACTCCCGCCTCATTCATGATGTTTGACCGAGGGTACAATACCTGTGTGTGGTTGGAGAATTGGGTAAAGTACACAAAAGATGACGGAATATTGACTTTTCCGTTAGACGGCACTTTCAATGGCAGAATTTTATTTAATTTAAGAAACCGAATGAATGAATTACATCCCAGACCGAGACTAACGCAGTATGAGGCATTAGAGGAATGGGAGATTGAGGCTTTCGAAAGAGAGAAACCCCGGATGGACAAAGGTCTGACCAAGTGGTACCCAAGGCTGAAACAAGAGACCAGGGATAAAAAGATGAAACAGTGGAGGCAGAGCATGATTGTTGAGGGTCTGTTTCCCATGATGCCAGCAGGTAACCCTTCTGTGGGAGAGAAAAGGACAGAAAAGAGTAAGCATTGGGGGGCCCTTGGGGAGTCAGACGATGAATTATTAGATGACATCTTTACGAGAAGTCCGCCCCCTTATAATGAGGGAGCCCGACCTTCCAGTACAGGAGAAAATCCCCAACGTCCATCTATCAAGGAGGAGGACAGATCCCTATGTAGGGGGGGAGGTGGCCAGGTATTGCCCTATTTTGAGAATCCCGGACCCGCGGAGGTACGAAATATATATCCTAGTATGCCCGTGAGCCCGGAGGAAAAATATCCCCGTGAAAGAGCCTTCTTCCCCAGACCTCTTTATGAAAACGAAGAAAAGCCATTAAGTACAGGAATGCCCTTTTTGCAGCCTCCATATGGGGAGGAGCGCAGGTCATTTGGCACAGGAACTTTGTTCCCAAAACCAAATTATGGTGGGGGACCAAGTGAAACGCATCCTACTGCCCCGAGTTTTACTCCCCACCTGACCCCACAGATAATGCCTGAACGAACATTAGGAAGGATACTGGAAGAGAGGGAGCAAGAAGTTCTAGCTAGACAGAGAACAGAAATAATTCAGAAAATCTCCCAGTTAAACACCAGTCCTGAAGCTTTGACTATTCCAGTAACTATTGGACCAGTGGTTCCGTTATATGGGAATAGTCAGGGAAATCCGAACCCTCCAGTTATAAACCCAATCATGGCACCACCCAGACAGGAACCCATAATAATAGATGATCAGTCCAGTGAGTGTGAGTCTGAAGTTGCGTTCTTGGACCTGCCCAACAAACAGACCGGAAAGGGAGTGCCGAAGCGGCAAAATCCTTTTAATGCGAAAGAAATTAAATTAGAATCAACATCAGGTACTAGGAGTGTCTCTTTGGTAACCCCGGAAGAAATTGAAAATTGGAGTCGTGAATTAGAAAAACAGGCTCCGCAAACGAAACCTTTAGACCTTTACAAACTGAGGGTGGAAATAGAGGAATTGATGGCAGGAAATGTGGGATTAGATAGATTAAACACCTATTCTGAAGAAGAGTTGCTGTTTATGTGTAAAAGCCTTACCCGGAGTACCAGGGTGCTCCACGAAAAACTGACAGACACCGCAGCTAGCATGGGGATAGATATTTCAAGATCCAAGCCCTTACAAAAGCCTTACAGAGCTGAATTCTCAGACAAGGATTTAGAGAACTTGAATGTGTCAGGGAGGAAGTTGCAAATTAAAGAGTTGCTTGCAGTTTTGCAAAAATGGGGAGACGTGGAAAAATGGAGAAGCAGGTGGGCACGAAAGAAAGATGAGGCTCGATCCAGACAAGCTACCCCTGAATACCCTTTGAGAGAAGTAGACAAGCCCGAAACATTATGCCCCATGCGTGAAGTGCCAGGTGGGAGATATGTGCACGTTCCATGGTCCAGACAGGATATTGTGTCCTTTACTAACGATTTCCCGAAATTGCGCGAAAAGCCAGTTGACTGGTACCGGCAAGTGGAAAGGTTCGTAAAGGTGCAAAAATGCCTGTGGAAAGACCTGGATGGGTTTTTCGACATTGTGGTCCCGGTCGATCTATGGACCGAGTGTAAAATAGCCATAGGCTGGCCTAGTGAGGAGTACCCGAGGGACTCTAACACAGGGGAGCCGTCCATTGAAGTAATGAAAAAATATGATCAAGTAATTCAGCATTTGAAAAATAAGGTGCCAGCAAAAGAAACGGATTGGACCAGGATAGATAGAACAACGCAGGAGAGAGAGGAGACAGTCCACTCCTATTATGAAAGGCTGTTGCAGGTGTTTAAAACATACAGTGGTATAGATAACATCGAGATGAAGGACATGATGCATTTCATTTACAGGTTTGTAAATGGTTTAAGGCCTGAAATTTGTCAGTGGATAAAGGATAACAAAATCTGTTGGCAGTCCAAAAAGATAGATGAGGTCCTGCGGTACGCAAAGTACTGCGAGGACGAGATGGCAGAAAAGAAAAAGGCTCTCAAGGAAAAGGTCATGTGGGCTCAGGTGAAGCTCGCAGAACAGCAGGAAAAACAGTTGAGTAACATGGTCAAGAACACTCAGAACCAAGGTCCTGGGGGTGGGGGAGGAGGTAAGCCCCGGCCCAAAATGAGCAGGGAAGAGGCTATGAAGAAATTTCCCTGCCATCAGTGCGGCGAAATTGGACACTGGCGTAACGAGTGTCCTTACTTGCCAGATGATAACCCCAAAACACCTGATTTAACTCCACAGACGCAGAAAGAAAGACCAAGAAAGACTCAACCACAGGTAAAGACGGTTCAGGTGCCCCGAGCTCCTAAGCAAGTACATAGGGGGAAAGCGACAGAGGGTGATGAAATAGAAGTCTGGGAAAGCAATGAAAACAGAAATGCAGCAACTTCGCAGTATCTATTAAACGATACCTTCCTTTGTGATGACCAGTACTGACGGGGCCTGAGAGGGGAGGACGAGGAGTGCGTACTTGGCGCCTCCTTGCCGGTAGACCAGTCCGGACCATACATTGAAGGAAAGGTTGACGGAAATGATGTCACCTTTCTGTTGGACACTGGCGCTACCCGTTCTACTGTGAGAACAGTGGACGTTCCAAACCTACCCCTCTCGGGAGAAGCCATCCAAGTAGTAGGTGTATCTAATCAATTGATTAGTACTCCTGTTACCAAGCCCATGGAGATCTCAATCGGAAACTTTAAGGAAATGCATAGATTTGTCGTTTGTGACACCAGTCCAGTGAACTTACTGGGACGTGATTTGCTGTGCAAAATGAACTGTACCATCTTTTGCACACCAAAGGGTGTTGAAATTCAGACCCCAGATGAAGATGGCATTTATAAATTAATGCTGATCAGACCTGACTCAGAAATTAAACGAATGACCATGCAGGATTTGCCCAAAGAACTCCAAGAAGCAGTGAAGCCAGAGGTATGGGACTTTACTGGGAAAGATGTAGGGTTAATGAAAAACGTGGACCCCATACAGATAGCAATAAAGGACAATGCAGTATACCCCAATACTAAACCCTACAGAATGAATGCAGAAGTGAGAGCTGGTGTTACTCTGGAAATACAGAAATTGCTAGAAGGAAACATCATACAGGAGGTAATGAGTAGCCCATGTAACTCCCCGATTATGGGCATCAAGAAGCCTAGTGGCAAGTACAGATTAGTGCAGGACCTACGAAAAGTCAACAAGATAGTAGTCCCCTGCTGCCCCATTGTCCCGAACCCAGCAGTGATTCTGTATCAGATTCCCTGGGATGCTGAGTGGTTCACTGTGATAGACCTGTGTCATGCATTCTTTTCCATTCCCTTGCATCCAGATAGCAAATTTCTTTTCTCATTTGCCTTCAATGGTCACGTGTATGTCTGGAACCGGGTCCCTCAAGGGTACACAGAGAGCCCCTCTATCTTTAATCAGATCTTGAAAAAAATTTTGGAAACTTTGGTCTTACCTGGAAACTCTGTCTTAGTGCAATACATAGACGACCTCTTGGTGGCGTCTAAAAGTCATAGGGATTGTGTGATTGACACCATTGCCCTACTGAATCACCTGTGTGAGAAGGGACATAAAGTGGCCCCTGACAAATTACAATTCTGTGCAAAATCGGTGAAATATCTGGGGCATCAGATAGAGAAAGGTGTCAGAAAAGTGACATCGGAAAGAGTGAGAATAATTCAAAAGATGCAGTTACCCCGTACTCAGAAAGAGATCAGAATGTTCCTGGGTGTGATAGGATACTGCAGGCAGTGGATTCTGGGATTTGCAGTCCTAGCTAGGCCCTTGATAAAAATGACCAAGAGAGGAACACCTGATATTGTAGAATGGAATGATGAAAGCTTAACAGCCTTCACCAACCTGCGAGATTGTCTGTGTACAGCCCCTGCATTGGGAATGCCAGACTATTCCAAAGAATTTGCCCTATTCTGTGACACTCGCGATAATTGCGCGTTGTCAGTCCTAACTCAAGAACATGGCACAACCAGAAGGCCTGTGGCATATTTCTCTGCCACCTTGGATCCAGTGGCTGCTGGATTACCAGGTTGTCTGAAAGCAGTAGCTGCTACCTGTGCCAGTTTAGAGCAGAGTGAGTCAATTGTCATGGGACATCCGGTAACTGTGTATGTTCCACATGGAGTGGTAATTTTGTTGACCAGAACAAAAACTCAGTATCTCACCCCTAGTCGGCTGACTAAATACGAGAGGATTCTTGTGGGTGCTGCAAATGTAAACATTGTTAGGTGCAGTATTCTGAACCCAGCCACCTTACTCCCCGACCCAAAGGATATGGAAGGGGGGGTGGATGATGAGCATGATTGCATTGATTTAACAGAATTCAACACCAAGCCACGCCCAGACATAAAAGAAACGCCATTGCCTATGCATGACAAAGAATTATTTGTAGATGGTTCATGTCTAAGGCATGAACAAGGAGGCCTGAGTGCTGCCTATGCGGTAGTCTCCTTAGACAAAATTGAGGAAGCAGGTTATCTATATCACATAAAGTCTGCACAAGTAGCCAAATTGATTGCTATGATAAAAGCTTACCAAATTGGGAAGAACCTACGCATAACAGTGTATACTGACAGTCAGTACTGTTATGGGGTTGTGCATGACTTTGGCCAGTTGTGGCTACAGAGGGAGTTCCTGACTTCATCAGGTACCCCTATTCGAAACGGAAAAGTTGTTCAGGACCTTTTAGAGGCAATCCAGTTACCTAAGGAACTGGCAGTGGTAAAATGTGTTGCTCATAAGAAGGGCATTGACACTGTATCACTGGGAAATGATTTTGCTGATCGAGTAGCCCAATGGTGCGCCAGAGATCGGTATATCGTAAATCCGAAACGAGGGGGGCCAGGAACCAGCTGCCAACTTCAGGTGTTTGAAGAAGTGCCTACATGGGATGAAGTGAAAGAGTGGCAGCAGGCGGCACCTTGGCAAGAAAGAGAGAAGTGGAAGGAAGATGGGTGTAGACCAAGGCGTGTGGATGGTGTCATCATAGGTCCAACTGGTATGCCTGTGTTACCTAGACACCTACTTAGCACAATGGCGAGGTTGATACATGAAGGATCACACATTGGTAGGGACGCCATGATTCTAGTGTTCCAACAGACTTGGTACAGTAAAAAGTTCAGGAAAGTAGCAGAGTCCCTCTGCCAGAGGTGCCTGTCATGTCAAAAGATGAACCCAGGGAAGAAGACTGTGGTGGAACTGGGGAAAATTGGGAGGTCCGGGGGTCCCTTTGTGAGAATACAGGTTGATTTCATCACCATGCCCCGTTGTGAAGGGAAGCGATATGTCCTTGTCATGGTCTGTTTATTTTCAAAGTGGGTGGAAGCTTTCCCTACTCCCCAAAATGACGCAAAAACAGTAGCTAAGTGTTTACTGAAAGAACTGATACCTAGGTTCGGGGTTCCAGTCACTATTGAATCAGATCAAGGCTCACATTTTCATAATGAAGTGATCGACGAACTTTGTAAGGCCTTTGGAATTTCACAAAAGCTTCACTGTGCCTACCATCCAGAGGCTTCTGGAGTAGTGGAACAAATAAATGGAACTATCAAAAACAGACTAGCAAAACTGTGTGATGCATCTAAATTGACCTGGGTGAAGGCCCTGCCCCTGGTCCTGATGGGACTCAGAAGTGTTCCTGATCGCAAGACAGGCCTAAGTCCCCATGAAATCATTATGGGAAGAGTGATGAGACAAGCATGGGTGCCAGGAAGCAAACTGTTGAGTATTACTGATGATTTGGTGCTTGAATACTGCAAGAGATTGGGTGACCAAGTGCGTTCTATCTCTCGCCAGATCGGAGAAGACGCCATCCTCAATCCAACGACTCCTCTCCACAAACTGGTCCCGGGAGATTGGGTCAAGATAAAGAAGCATACTCGGAAGAGCTGCCTGGAACCAAGGTGGGGAGAAAAACGTCAGGAGATCCTGGTAACTACCACAGCAGTAAAGTGTGCAGGAGTTCCACGCTGGGTACACGCCAGCCACACCCAGAAGGTATCACCAGACGAAGAGCATGAAGAAGGAGGGCGTCCAGCAGAGGACTCTGCAGGAGCCAGACCAGAGGTAGCTGACGACGTACAGCCCAGTACCAGTCGAGCTGCAGAATCAGCAGACGTTGGCCCAAGAATAGTTGATAACGAACTACCAAGAGCCCAGCCTGCTGAAGGGGTCCAAGAAGCTGAGCCAGAAGTAGCTGAAGACGAGCTGCCGAGCATATGGCCAGAAGAGTGGATTCCATTGATTGATCTCACTGAAGACCCCATTCGAACAAGTGAGCGACTTCGGGAAGGTAGAGAGTGGACTAGAGAGGAAAAGCAAGGCACAGGCGAAGAACCTCAGAATCCTGAGATTCACATCAAAACTGAGGAAGGAGAAGGTCAGACAGGGACAGAGCACGTTATTGATACAGAACAAGTGAATGCTACAGAGCCAGTGCCCGATACTGAACAGGTGAAGGATACAGAGCAAGTGTTTGATACTCCTCCACTGACTCCAGATGTCGGGAAGGGACAGACTAGACATAGTGTAATATTTCGAGCACAAGAAAGTCCAGAGATCGAAGTGCTTGAACAGGATCAGATAGAATTAGAAGAACGTGTTCAGGAAACAGAGTCAGAGACACTTGAAGAGCAAACACATAATTTACCTGAACAAGGCCAGATTAGTACCCAGGCAGAAGAAATAGATGCTAGCCCTGGAATTAGTCAGATAGAAGAAGAAGAAACTGAAGCAGAATTGCCACAAGTAAATGAAAACAAAAGGGCAAGAGAAGGAAACGAAGTCCACGTCCCAACAAAAAGACTTAAGAAAAGAAAACATCTTGAGCCTAGATTCGTAAAGAAATTGAGACTAAGGATAAAAACGGTGGAAGAAAAACGCGCAGAAGAAAGGAGAAGTGCTCGCATAGCAGAGCAACAAGAAGGTACTTCCAAAAGAAGGAGTGATCGAATAAAAAGACAAAACAAAAAGTACAAGTCACCTGAATGGACACTTGTGTTGGAAGAACTTGAAGATCTTGATATAACTGACGTAAGCGACGGAGAGCCCGTCCCTGAGTACTCTGACGAGGAAGAAGACGAGCCACCGTGAATTTGCACAAAGTAAGATACTCGTGTAAAGTCACAAAGAGGGGTCGAGAAACTTCTTCTGAAGCCAAAATGTCTGATTCAAACGTGAATGGTAGACCTAGTCGCAGCTGTTGCAAAACATGCTGCAAGGTATGTGTATGTAGTATAGTTGTCCTGATATTAGTTTGGATAGGACTAACAATTTTCATTCACTTTGCTGTAAGTAAAGATACTAATATTGTCCCTACTGAAATTGTAAATACTGACAGTGAGGAGCTGACAACACAGAGTGTAGCAAGACATGAGAGAGCACTGAGACAAACAAAACAAGACATAGAAGCATCAGATGAGGGAGGACTACATTTTCATGGAGTTAAGAACAGGACACACTTAAATGTTTTCGCAAACTTGTTAATACACTATGTAGAGACTATGGAAATTGAAGATTGCTATGTCTGCATGAAGCTACCTACCTCTGTAGCTGAAGGCGTGACATACCATCACTTGCCGTTGACATATGGAATCTCCTGTAGCATTTTAGCTAGTTTATTTTACAAAAGAGGACCGTTACAGTACTATTACTCTAACAATGACGTGATCTTTTCTGAACTTCCTATATGTGGGAACTTGAATCCTGTACATACCAAAAGCGACGTTACTCGCTATATGGGCGAATACTTTCTGACTATAGGTAATATCGACATAGGTGACGCACACAGAGATAACTTGACTTGTTCTTTGCGTGAGCAGGAAAAGATGTTCCTGAACATGTCAGAGAAAAGGAGAATTAAAATACAAAAGAAGGCTAATGACGAAAGTCAGAAAAGGCCAAGATGGGCAGAGAACATGGAAGGCACCTCAGCTGGTGGGGCGGGTCCTGCTCTGTTGCTGGATTTTGAAAAGAAAGGCAAGCTATGTCTTCACCGCGAGAAGACTAGCTATTATAATAACATTTTCATTGGTTCCAGTGAATGCGAACATAATTACAAGGTAATTGGAGGTTGGGGTTTCAAAAATGGGTCAGAGCCTGTGTTTCCTGGAATTTATTATATTTGTGGGGACAAGGCTTATTTCAAATTGCCGGATCACTGGTATGGAAGCTGCTATTTTGGCATTGTCTTCCCGAAAATATACCATGTGAATGGGGTTGCTGGAAGCAGTGAAAATACTAATGGCTTAGCGCGTAGTAAAAGAGAAAGTGTAGGTGAAATAATGGGTAGTATTTTCAGTGCACTGATACCTGGAGTGGGGGTGGTTCTGAACACTCACAGAATTTGCAAATTGTCCACCATAGTGGATGTGTTGTCTACTGACACAGCTCATGGATTTCTGCTGGTCAATACCGAAATGGTTGCGATCAGATCAATGGTTTTGCAGAATCGACTTGCCCTTGACACCTTATTAGCGAAAGAGGGCAGAGTCTGCCGGATGTTGAAGGCGCAACATTGTTGCACTTATATTCCGGATAAAAGTGTACAGCTCAAAAGATATGTGAAAAACATTACTAATTTGGCAAAGGAACTCAAACCACTCGAGGTTGACAGTGCCTGGAAGAGACTGGTAGATGGTCTCTCAAATGTAGGTCATTGGCTTGCTAGCGTAGGTAAAGGTTTATTGTTCAAGGTACTGATGCCAATTGGAATTATAGGTCTCATCCTATTCTTCATATTTGTCTGCTGCAAATGTCGTAAGATACTGAGAGGAGAGGGTCCCAGCGTGTTGAGGAAATGATTACATATAATTTTCAATGGAATTACTCAACAACAAATGTTTTTATCCACACAGTTTAATTCACAGTGGGATAAAGTATATCTGATATACATCATGTAAAAAACAATCAACTGTATTAAACGTCATACAGTGCCCCAAGGAGGGAGAAGGAACGTGATAGTGAGGAGATCGTGGAGTGGTGGGATTAAGTGACAGTAAAATCAATCTTTAAAGCACTTATTCATGCTATCAACAAAGTAGCAACAACTTGCATGCCGCATAGTATTATTATTCAAAGAAAGGCATACGACACAGAGTACAGTGTATATACAAATTGTTGGCGTGAAGTTGCCACAGTAAAAACAAACAGTCGACGTTTCGACCCTCTAGTAGTTGCAGGATCGATTAACCTTGCTGTGGGGTCTTCATCAGGACCATAGGGGGAGGGTTGGGGCAAAGGACCTAATGAGGGTATAATAAATTGCGGATTAGAGGGTACTGAATAAGCCTCAGAATTATCACATGGGTAGAGACAGACTTAATTAATGAGTCATTTCACTAAGTAAATATTCTTAATTAAGCGTTATTACATGGTGCGAGTCACAAGTGTAACAAATACAATTAATGCCCGGTGATTGGAAAGGGGGGCTTGAGCGAGCGCCTTAGAGGACAGGGACTAGTACGCGCGACCGGCCGTACGCCTGCTGACGGCGGTACCCAAAAGAGCTGATTGAAATGGTATGCTTAAGAAAGTTATGACTTGGTACGCGGCCATAAGTAATCTGGAGGAGATCCCAAATGGGAACTCGGGATGGCCGCTATTTGCGATGGCGTGTACCGGTGAGTACATCATCCACCCTTTAACGAAATAGGTGCTGATACGCTGGGGATGTTAGACAAATAAAATGATAATGATAGAGGGTAAACCGGCAATGCGGGCACATGGTATGCTTAAGAATGCTATGACTTGGTGCGCGGCCATAAGTAATCAGGAGGAGATCCCAATATTGGAACTCGGGATAGTCGCTATTCGCGCTGGCGTGTACCAGTGGGTACATCATCCACCCTTTAACGAAATGGGTGCTGATACGCTGTGGATGTTAGAAAGATGATAATGATAATAATGGAGGTTAAACCGGCAATGCGAGCACATTGGAAACTCTTACCAATAGTCCGCGTGCAGTGGGTCTCAGGTCTGACAGGTTAATTGGGTAGGATCTGGTAGCGTGGCGCTGCATCTGCGGGAATGAGCAGGCCACGTTGTAAACTCAGTTATACAGAATTACATATTGCCAAACATGGGGCGGGGGCCGCGTGGCTTACCGACTACTAGCGTCATGATGAAGGATCGGTAATTTCAAAGATCAGTGATTTCAGACGTCTTCAGGAGTCGAGATGAGTCTGACGGGACACAGAAAAATCGGGGGTATTAAGTTAAAGGATCAGTGTGAAAAAATACAGGGCAGAATGGACATCGAGCCTAGAATTACTTACTCGATCCGAGTGACTTGCAAAGCTCCGTGTGCGGGTTGCGGTGTAAAAGCCGCGCTTCCTAGTTTGAGCAGGGAGTCATGGTGATGTGTCACGTGATGGCCCAGAATGGTAATGAAGCTAGCAGAAAGACTAAACAGTCAGGCAGCCTCAATGGGACATGAGAGACTAGAAGAAAATTCTGAAACCCGAAATCATGATGTTCCCAATACAGTAATGGGCATATTAGGTAATACAATTATCATAATATTATACAGTTGTAATCCATTTTAAAAAACACATTGTAAAAAATGGAAATGAGCAATGTGCATGTAATAAGAGCGTACCTCTTCAACCATGAGGGTAAAGGCTCAACAAGTTGTGAATATGTTGAATGACCAGCATAACCATAATAACTACATATCAACATGGTGAAACTTGGCATAATTATATATTTACCAGAAATATTGGAGCGTACCTCTCAAGCATGAGGGTAAAGGCTCCACAGATTGTAAGATAGCAATTATTACCTCCTAACCAGTGGAGTTGTCATTGGTATAGCCACCATGGGAGTGGGAACACAATAGGGAGTAGCAACCCAAGAATAGCTAGTGGGGAAAACATCCAACAGATTAATTAGGGTAGTATGGCCAACTGAGAAAATGAACTATCAGATTCATTAAGGCCGGTTTCAATGGAGTTGAAGAAGTACATCCATTTTAGTTCTCGTATATTGAGAATATCAGAGATGTTGCCGCCCAGTGGTCCAAGTGTTACTCTTTCTATGACCAACCATCGCAAGCTTTCTGGTGAGTGGTTGTTCAACTTGAAATGTTCTACAAGCGGTGCGCCTTCAACATCGCAGCGAATCCTGCTCATATGTTGTAGCATCCGGGCTTTGATTTTTTGCTGGGTCTGCCCAATGTAGATCTTATGGCATGGGCACACAATGGCATAGATGACGTTGTTGGAGTTGCAGTTACTGAAGGATTTGAGTTTGACAGTTAGATTCAGGTGTGCGAAATCCTTCGTCTGTATGGCTGAGTCGCAGGCCTTGCACCGGCCACACTTGGAATGACCAGTGATAGGTGGTAGATTCCATAAGGTGTTGATCGTGGGTTGACATTCAGAGGATAAGAAAGAATTAACCACATGGTCCCTGATGCATTTGGCTTTCTTGAATGCGTGAAGCGGAGTCTGAGGTTGTTTGATGTCATCTGAAACCAAATGCCAGTGTTTGTTAATGATTTTCTTGATACTGTTGCTTTTGGTGTTAAAGGTCGTTACACACACTATGCGACTCTGCTCCTGATCAGTTCTGTTTTTTGGCACCAATAGTTCTTCCCGGGGATAAAACCATGCCCGTTTGCGGGCCTTTTTGATCAAACGTCTCGGATAGCCACGGCTCAGCAAGCGATTAGATAGGTCCTGAGATTCAGAGAAATAATCATCTTTGGTGGAACAATTGCGCCGTATCCTGAGGAATTGCCCGAAGGGCAAGTTGTCTCGAAGGGCACGAGGGTGATGGCTGTTGTAGGCCAATAAAGAATTTCTCTCGGCCGGTTTGCGAAATAGTTTAGTCTGGAGTCTCCCAGACTCATGATATATGGTGACATCCAAAAAGTCAATGGAATTGGTATCTGATGTGATAGTGAATTTGACCTGTTGGGTTTGCTGGTTGAGCCAAGTGAAGAAATTGTTCAGTTGGTCTTGGCTGCCATTCCAGATCAAGAGGATATCATCAATATACCTCATCCAGAGGCCCACTTGGTCTCTGAATGGGTTGAGTTGACTAAAAACCGTATCTTCTTCGAATGCTGCCATATACAAAATGGCTACGTCAGGAGCAAATGGAGCACCCATCGCTACTCCAGAAGTTTGTAAGTAGAAGTTGTTGTCAAATAGGAAGAAATTTCGGGTCATTGCGATTTTCAGCAAGGCTACAATAAATTCAGATGGTACTTGGACTGGTGCAGGACGTTTCTGAAGGCACCGGGCTATCACTGTCAATGCTTCATGTTGAGGGATGCAGGTATAAAGGGAGACGACGTCACAGGTAGCTAGTATTTGGTTTGAAGGATCATAGGGTATACTTTCAGTTATGTTGATGGTGTGCATGGTATCTCGAAGGTATGATGGGGTTGACTCTGCCAGAGGTTTGATAAAAAAGTCAATGTACTTTCCCAGCGGTTCCAAAATGGACCCACAACCAGACACAATGGGACGTCCAGGTGGGTTTGTCATGCTTTTGTGGAGCTTGGGTAGGGTGTAGAGTGTTGCCAGACGTGGGTGCTTGTTATTGAGAAAATGAAATTCATTCTCCGAAAGGAATCCTAAACCCAATCCCTCCTGTGTTACTTCAAGGATCTCTGTAGCAATGGATCTGGTGGGGTCAGATCTTAATAGTTGGTAGCAATTGGCATCCTGTAGTTGGCGTAGAATTTCAGATTTGTAAGCGGATTGATCCTGAATAACAATGGCACCGCCTTTGTCGGCAGGCTTGATCACGACTTGAGTATTTTTTGCCAGTGATTGTAAAGCTGTTTTTTGAAGTTTGCTGATGTTATACCGAACAAAGGTTTTGTCTAGCAGAACCCGTTGTACATCACGCCAGACAACAGCTTCATATGCTAGAATTTGGTTAGACATACTGCTGGCATAAGGAACAAATGTTGATGGTGGTCGTAGGCCTGTGACAGATGATTTCAACTGTGTGTCAGAATTGCGGAAAAAATACTTTAGTCGAATTTTCCTGAAGAATTTGTATAGTTCGGTTCTTACCATGAAATTGTCTGGATTGTATGTGGGGACATATGATAGTCCCTTACTGAGTACTTGGATTTCAGTATTGTTGAGTGGTTGACTGGATATGTTAACAATGGGGCTCAGGATTTCGACCGGTTCGACTGGTTCTACCAACGGTAAGTTTTGTTGCGAGTCACCCTCTCGCCATGTAGTTCTGGTTGGAATTGAACTTGTTTGGAAGGTTGGCCTCGTCCTCCATTCCAGTTGGATTGATTCTGTTGGGAGCCACGTTGATTCTGCCCGCGGGGCCATGAATTGCCTCTTCCTCGTGGAGGTCGCCAAGATCCACGGCCTTGTCCTAAAAAAGGAGGAAATTGCTGGGGTGGATAGTTGTAGTCAAAGTATTGGTATTGATAGTTTTGGCCTGTTGAGTCCTGCTCCCCTTCGGAGCTGTAAGACGAGTCGGAGAAGGTGGGGTAATTACGTCTACCTCTGTAGTTACCACGACCTCTAGTGGTGAAACGGCCTTGTGTGTCTTGTCGGTAATAATCGTCTTGTAGGTATGGATATGTCTTTTTTTTATCGTATAAACGAATATCCCGTGCCAATTTCTCAAGCTTACGATTTTGGGTAGTTAGGTCAAAGTCCTTGAGTGTAGCTTGTAGATTCGTTAAGGTTTCCTTTGCGCTTGCAAAGTTGGTATCAGCAGATATTTCAGCTTTCAATGCAGTGATTTCAGCGGTGAGTTGTAACACCTGATCTTTAGCCGTTTCTACACCCAACACCATCCAGTGGCGAGAGCAATTATTGGATATATGACTGAAGCCTTCTCTGAATTTCGGGACTTCAATAAAGATAGCCGGCTCAATCTTAATTTGTAGTCCAACCGGAATAATGTTCTCTTTCAGGTACTTGGTAAGCAGGTGACCATGCCAGCGGGTGCGCACCAGTTTCTTCTCCAGGCGTTCAAGGCGGGAAATTTTGTCCTTTAATGAAAAGTCAATTGATGGAACATCTGATTGGAAGAAAATGTTATCAGGGTTTTCAAGTAATTTGTCAATGTAGTCCTCAGAGTAGGACAGGAGCTCTCTTTCTACCATATTGTGATACTGAGAGAAGAATTAAACAAAAGGGAGGGGAACCTCGCAGACAAGCGTCTGCACGAAGTAGTTTGTGAACAAGGGGGGTTGACCCATATATGTCACTGGGACCTGGGTTAAATAGATACTGAGAGGAGAGGGTCCCAGCGTGTTGAGGAAATGATTACATATAATTTTCAATGGAATTACTCAACAACAAATGTTTTTATCCACACAGTTTAATTCACAGTGGGATAAAGTATATCTGATATACATCATGTAAAAAACAATCAACTGTATTAAACGTCATACAGTGCCCCAAGGAGGGAGAAGGAACGTGATAGTGAGGAGATCGTGGAGTGGTGGGATTAAGTGACAGTAAAATCAATCTTTAAAGCACTTATTCATGCTATCAACAAAGTAGCAACAACTTGCATGCCGCATAGTATTATTATTCAAAGAAAGGCATACGACACAGAGTACAGTGTATATACAAATTGTTGGCGTGAAGTTGCCACAGTAAAAACAAACAGTCGACGTTTCGACCCTCTAGTGGTTGCAGGATCGATTAACCTTGCTGTGGGGTCTTCATCAGGACCATAGGGGGAGGGTTGGGGCAAAGGACCTAATGAGGGTATAATAAATTGCGGATTAGAGGGTACTGAATAAGCCTCAGAATTATCACATGGGTAGAGACAGACTTAATTGATATGAGTCATTTCACTAAGTAAATATTCTTAATTAAGCGTTATTACATGGTGCGAGTCACAAGTGTAACAAATACAATTAATGCCCGGTGATTGGAAAGGGGGGCTTGAGCGAGCGCCTTAGAGGACAGGGACTAGTACGCGCGACCGGCCGTACGCCTGCTGACGGCGGTACCCAAAAGAGCTGATTGAAATGGTATACTTAAGAAAGTTATGACTTGGTACGCGGCCATAAGTAATCTGGAGGAGATCTCAAATGGGAACTCGGGATGGCCGCTATTTGCGATGGCGTGTACCGGTGAGTACATCATCCACCCTTTAACGAAATAGGTGCTGATACGCTGGGGATGTTAGACAAATAAAATGATAATGATAGAGGGTAAACCGGCAATGCGGGCACATGGTATGCTTAAGAAAGCTATGACTTGGTGCGTAAATGTCGTAAGCACACCAGAAAGCATGAAGTGAATGCAAGAGGAGTGAAAAGAAGTGTGGATGAGCTTGAATTAGAGGAGATGAATAATCAGATCTATAAAAAGGTGAAGAATTCTCACCCTACCAAAACTGAAAGAGAGAAGCTGGAGCGATTGCTGGAAGAGATAGAGTTGTATAAAGTGTGAAAGAAAGTTGGCATCTGGTTCCATTTATTGTGATGATAGTAAATATCATCAAAGAGGGGATTGATGAAGCAAAGCTTCGCATATTTTGCGACTTGCCGTATTCATGAACCTCGTCTATGTGTAACAAGGTAATAATTTGTATGTCTTACTAACGTTTCCTTTATGTTTAAACGAGGTTCCCTGACGCTTGCCTATGTGTTTTACTAAAATAATTTACTCGAGTCCTTTAATATGGCCGCTGCTTGTATTTAGTTACTGCGCATGCGTCAGCCACACTCACGTGTCCTGACGTGTCTGCAGAGTTGGAGGGAAATTTATGCGCATGCGTAATACATAGCTTTGCCAATAATGTGGTACTGCTCGTGCCACTGCTCTTGTATCTGTTTATATGTAGCTAACATTTAGACTGCATAAGTATATTTCGTAGTGATAAGTTGAAAGTACAAACCCTGTGATATGTTTTCATAATGTTATTTCTATGTATTAATTTGTTCTCGCTTACTTTTCATGTACAGCGGGAAATGGGGGTCTGACTGAGCCAAATGCCATCTTGGAGGGCCTTTCTGCGCATGCTCCTCTGTCTGGGGAACTGACAACCTTGGCTGATGGAACTTGGCCAGCTGGCAGGGATGGGCAAGATGCTCCTGAGAACTGACCTGCAAACCCAGCAGAACGGAGTCATGTGTCCCTATTCCGCAACAATGTAAAATTGCAATTGTATTTTCCTGCAGTTTCTCATGGGAACCCCAATCTTGCTAGGCGGTACCCAGAGATGTAAATTAGGCATCCAAATAGTGTGTTTTGATTGGTGTGTTACCCAAATCCTACCTTTGGACCAATCGAAATTGGGGATTCTGACACTTTGCAACATTTGAGGGGTGGTACCCTGTCCCAAAACAGTATATCTACCCTGGGTTCACCTAGGGAATTTGTCCGACTTGTCTGGTTTAGCTGACCTGTCACTGACCCATCGTACTCAATAGGTGACTGGAGAAACAGAGTGCTGCGGAGCATTCTGTCCGAAATTGACCATAGACTAAGGTTTTACTGAACCTTAAAAGTGCTGGCGAAGCACTTTGCTGGGAGTTCGCAGACCCAATCGGGGTCTTGATCGATAGCTGCAGAGAGGGTGGAGCGCAGGCGTTGCTTCCAAACTGCGGGTGCGGTCCTGTCCTGAGCGGTCCTGTCCTGAGGGTTTGCTGTCCTGTCCTGAGGTCCTGTCCTGATTCCTAATCTGAGGGTATCCTGTCCTGTCCTGGGTGTCCATTCTGCACCTGCTGTCCTTTGAGGGGTATCCTTCCTTGAGGGTTTCCTGTCCTTAACTGACCCGTGGCCAGGGTTTGGTTTCCACACCAGTCTAGGTAAATACTGCTCTAAATTCTTTTAAACTTGCACCTTTCTATATTTCTGACTTTTGCTTCAATAAAGAGACACCTTTGCATATGTTGATTTTCCATGCTTTTGCCGCAACTATTGAAACGAAAAGTCATTTGCATATTTCTTGATATGTTCCCATGTTACCTTACCTGTTAGAAATTATATTTTGCATTGCAGTTTGTCATTTTCTGATATGGTCTAGAACGGCCTTACTTAAACTATCTAAAGAATCTTTGCCCTGAATGCATAGCGTTACTTGTTGCATCTCATATTAGCATTTAAATGATTACCCTGACTTTATTTCTCTACAGTTATGTACTTTTCATTATCTTGGTTATTGATTGCCTTATTCTTGTAAACTTGATGCTTAACGAAAACGAACTTTAGATAAAGATTTTAAAACTTCCAGTTGTCCGTGGTCATTTGCAAACAGTATTGAAAGTCATTTGAGTTGTATTTTGCTGCCTTTCCTTTTACAGCTAGCTCCCTGATCCGTTGTAGTCATAGGTACCCGTGTCGGTGGATGGTAAGTCGGGTACACTGAGTAATAACATTAGGGAACACACACAAATTGGTAGCAGCCCGTGAAGTCACCCTGTCAATGAATAGTGTGAATTGAAAGTATATGGGCCCGAAGCCGGAAACGGCGAAATCATTGGCTGGGTGACCTCGCGCGCTCTATCAGTAGCATGTTCGTACTGTGCAAGATGCGTTTTCAATGATTGCACAGTGCGGACAAGCATCCGGCACTGTGCAAGCATTGAAAACGGCATCTTGCACAGTGCGAGCTGTAGTTTTCTGCTGCTCGAGTAGATTATTACTTGAGCGGCAGCTGTCTCAACGTGAACAGGTAGTTTCTCATTGAGAGCGGTCGCGAGCATGCGCAACCACTCACAATGAGAAACCTGACCTCCTCGCGTTGAGAATCTCGCCGGGATGTCATTTTGCTTGCTCGCGGTCGCGAACATGAAGTTCAGGACCGCGAACAAGCAAAAAATGACCGCTGCACTACGCTACGCTGCACTACGCATTTTCGCACTGTGCTACGTGCAGCTCGCGTAGTGCAAAGTTGCAAAAACTTCGCAAACTCCGCGAGCGTAGCGTAGTGCTTCGCCCAGGGTTATTTAAGATGGGTTTAACAAAGACAGTGTCTCTCCATAATGCTGATACATTTTTATCAAACGGCTTTATGGACACAGTTGTCTATTTATTTTTACAAACTGACAAGTCTATTCTCTCCCTATTCTGCACAGGCCTCGACCCCTCCCCCCCCCTTTAGCCTTTCCTGACACCACTGCCACCCCTGCTCTTTGATGATTGTTCTGTTTTAATTTTTTATTTTTCTGCGTCAACATATCTTGCCTATGTAGTTAATGTTCGTTGCAGAGTACTATGATGACCTTGGGTGAATAGGTACAACAAATAAATACATTAAATATGACCGAGTGCAACAAGCATTGGTAACTGCATTAAGTTTCGGCTAAATGATTAATATTAAGCTGTTTTTTGTTGTAAGTTGTAGCTTGCTGAGTAGTTGTACAATATAAGTAACAGAACATCTGGGAAAGTGTTATGCCTTGTTTATGTACAAAAAGGCTATTGTGCTGTTGTTACCAGTGGTATATTGCAGGCAAGTAATAGCAACATTTTGAAAAATGAAATGAAAGTGGCAAATAATTGAATGAATTGATGTTATAGCATTATTATGTGTTATGGGGAGTTCTGACAGCTTTTGTGCCCAGTGCCTCTGCACCTGCTGCTTCATTCAAGTCATGCCCCTAGTGCCAGCAAGGTAACGGCAATTGTGACTGCCTGCTTAGTAGTAAAATATAGCAATATTAGGTTTTTAGAGGAGTTCTGACAACTTTTTGGCCCGGTGCTACTGCACCTGCTGTACTATTCAAATCTGGACCCTAGGGCTTGAATGATAACTGCACTTGTGACTGCCTGTTTAGTTGTAAAATATTGCAATAATTTGTGTTTAGTGAGGTGCCTAGAGCTTTTGGTCCCAGTGCCACTGCACCTGCTGCACTATTAACATCTTAACCCTAGTGCTTGCTATATAACTGCACTTCTGACGGCCTGTTTCATTGTAAAATATAGCAATATTAGGTGTTCTGATAACGTTTGGGCTGGTGCCACTTTACCTGTTGCACCCCATACAAATACTGACCCTGTTGCCTGCAAGATAACAGCACTTGTGACTGCCTGTTTAGTAGTAAACTATAGAAAAATTTGGTGTTTAGTGGAGTTATGATAACTTTTGACCCCAGTGCCACTGCACCTGCTGCACCATTTAAATCAAGCCCCTTTTAACTGCAAGGTAATTGCAATTGTGACTGCCTGTATAGTAGCAAAATATAGCTATTTTAGGTGTCTACTGGAGTGCCTAGAGCTTTTGGTCCTGGTGTCACTTTATCTGCTCCGCCATTAAAATCATGACCCTGTTGTCTGCAAGGTAACTGTACTTGTGGCTGCCTGTTTAGTGGTAAAAAATAGCATAGCTCTTGTATATTATCTTAATTTTTAACATGCAATGTTTATTACAACAGTTAGAATTTTGTCATAATGACCAAATAGATTAAGTTGAAAAAAATCATCCGATAATGCCTACTAAGTGTAAGTAAAGGTACTGAGGCATAACTTGGAAATGCCACAAACATTCTAGGGCTAAAGCATCTGCTTTACACAACTAAGTTATAAAAAAATCAAGCATTCCAGCATACTGTTAGAAGCTGTCTGACTTTCCTGTGGGAAGAGATCTTAGCTTGACAGTGAATAGGGCTTTAACAGTGTGAACAGCTTTAGGAGAAGTATCATAAATACGTGCAGCCAAGGCATATTAACAAACAAAAGTTCCACACAGTAGCGAATGAACATAGTAATTCAGCATTCGGAACTGATAAGAGCCCCCTTTTAAGATATATTAAATACAAGAGATTTCACAAGCACAGTGCAAACGCTGTGCAGGCGATACCTAAAAGTGAATTAGCTGCATTTACAGCGCAAAACCCATCTTTTCCTGAATCTCTAGATGTCACTCATCTCTGCGAAGAAGGGCATATTATCCTCATTTACCACGGTATTCTAAGGACCATAGTACACAGGGCCCTTTCTGGGAGGGAGGACGAGGGGAGCCTAAAGTGTAACTGGCATGAACATGTGTTCTTCGCAATGTGCCACTATTGTCTTTCATTACAGGTCGCATAGCTTGCATGGACACTTCTGTATTATTAATTACAGTGCCACTTATTTTCTCCCCATCTGATCTCAAGTAGCCATTTCCCTCATTTGCATGCAAACATTGCCCCCACCAAGGAGGGAACTCCTTTCTTAATGCACCCACGCCAGATTACTTACAAACAGGCTGCCAGGAGGTGAAAATTGACCATGTGCGACAAAGGAAGTCACGCACTGCTACTAAAGGTGCTGCTGAGGATGGGAAATAGGTTCCAAAGCCCCACTTTGCAACCTGCGACAAGTGGATGCAGTCACACACTGCACCTGCCTTCGGGATCCCTCCCCACTACTCATAATATTCTGTTGGCTCCTTTCAATTGAAAGACAAACTGGTGGTTTAAATCACCTGTCTGTCTTTTACTTTGTTTTGTAGTTGTAAATTGGAATTGTGAGACCTGGCATCCTTAGTTTGGTTTCCCCATTCTTTTTTGTCTCTACCTCCTGCATTTTTGATGTTATGCTGGACATTTGTTTATGGACTTTGAGCACTTTACCACTGCTGATCAGTCTATAGTGCAAGTGCTCCCTGTGTAAATTCTGATTGTTTATCTATGATTGGCATACATGATTTACCGGTAAGTCCCTAGTAAAGTGCACTATGTGTGCCCAGGGCCTGTAAGTCAAATTCCAGTTCTGGGACCATGGAGGTTGTTCCTGATGCAAAAAGCTACAAATGTCTTCAAAATCAATGCTTCACAATTCCAGTGCCTGTTTTTCTGATGCATCAGCGCAGTACGAAAAAC
This sequence comes from Lissotriton helveticus, assembly GCF_964261635.1. NCBI lineage: Eukaryota > Metazoa > Chordata > Amphibia > Caudata > Salamandridae > Lissotriton > Lissotriton helveticus. Next base: position 1,349,673,896 of record NC_136059.1, on the reverse strand, counting down.
ATTTCCATGCACCGCCACTGGGCGGCCCGAAGAAATTGATGCAGCACCTGCCCACTGCCGAAGAAACCACTGCAGCCCGAGATCAGCGCACTGTGTCTCGAAAGTCCGAGACCCCCGCACTGACTCCAAGACAGGCCCTGCTGTGCGGCTAAAAACATTGACGTATCGTGGTACTGCAGCTGAACCAATCGACAGAGCTTCAGTTTGCTACTGCTCCATCAACCTCCAGCGCATTCAGATTTCCACGCATTGCACCTGTGCGCCAGCTTTTCCACCGCATCTCCCGCACACAATAGCTGTCTTGGATTTCAAAGCATCATTTCCCCATACAGTCAGGATTTGACACAACACTTCTCCTTTGTGCAGCAGAACTGACACAGCACCTTCCCAGGAACTCAAGAATCAATGCATCACTGTGTTTTCCAATGTTTCCCTCCTCTGCTGCTGTTTTTCATTGTGGATTTTGATGCATCTAGGGTACTTTGTGGAACATCACTGCATCCATAGAGTTCTATAGACATAATTGCTTAAAACCTTTAAAAAGTCATGTTTTGAATTCTTTGTGCTGGATTTTTGTCATTTTGGTTTTGTTTGGTTTAGATAGAGATACTTTATTTGTCTAAACTGGTGTGGTGTCCATTTGTAGTGTTTTCACTGTGTTACTGTGTGTGTTATGTACAAATACGTTACACATTGCCTCTGAGATAGGCCTGACTGCTCGTGCCAAGCTACCAAGGGGGTGAGAAGGGGTTACCTTGGGTGTATAACTGCCTTATTGTGACTAGAAGGAAGGGTCCCTACTTGGACAGGGTGCATACCACTGCCAACTTGAGACCCCCATTTCTAACAGGAATATCCTGTACAGAAAGACAGTTTGACATAAATATCACGTCCAAATTATTCTTTACAAAAGTATTGCTATATTTGATGTTGCTTTTCTATTATTAACTTGAATGGGGAAGATATTGTTGCAAACAATATTTAGGGCATGATATTTGTGTCTTACAAAATGATTGCACATATATTCTGGTGCTACACCATGGTGTGCTGTCCCCAGTGTACTTTTTTTTTCAATACAATGCACACTTCCAAACTGTGCTGAGCATTTCTCATGAAAGTGCTCTTGGAGTAGACCAGGTCTTTGCACAGTTTCATAGAACTACAGGACACGTAGACACCTGCTACAAGGTACTTCATTTCATTGGAAAATCCCACTAAAGCTAGCCTCATGCTCCACAGCATCACAGCATGTTTTGGGAGATGCATTCTTCTTTCATCAGAGTTTAATTGCTCTAGTAGAACGTGCAGTTAGTGGACTGCAGATGACGAGGAAAATGATGTTGGAGTTAGTTGAAAGCAGTTTCCCATTATCTTCACTCGTACCCCCAGTTACAGTATGAACATGTGTCAGTGTGTTAAGTGAAGCACATACACAATGGAAATTTAGTGAAAGATATCTGATAACGTTTTTATACATATTAAATATTTTACATGCACATAAGATTAGCGAGAAATTGTTATTCATGTTTAGTTTTATTATAGCTGATGTAGGCTTGAATTTAAAATGCTTTAACATTGGTTGCCATCTTTGTTTTGTGTCACATAAACATTTTATTTGTAGGCAACCTAGAGAACTAATACTATAGAGTGCTTCTTTCCCATATGAAGAAACGTTTTCTTTTCTTTGTGGTTATTGTAGAATGTTATTTTAATGAATAGCTCCATGTATCTTATCTTGTTATAGTTAGTGTAAATGGAAGGACGCAGAGGGAAGCTTGTATTGTGTGAAACCTTGAGAACCTGTTGCAAATGTAGTTGTATAACTTTGTTTTAACCTGATTGGACAGTCTTTTGAAAATTGTGTGTAGTTGAGTAAAATTAAGTGTTTGTGTGATTTTAGGGCGGAACAGAACTGGAGATTTTAGAGTGGTCTTACAGAGAGAGGACTACCTTTTCCTTTGTCCTTCCCCTTGCGGTGACCCAAAGCTTGTTCATCCTCTGTTGTGTAAGACTGATTACATTTGATTGCCTATTAATTTAAGCATATGTATTATGAATATAAATTGCCGCTAACCTGATTTTTGCCTTCCATAAACCATTAGCTTTTAATAAATCTTCATAGTTTGATACTGAAATCTTGTCTGGCTTTTTAGTGGAGCACAATGTGTTTCACATAATATTGAATGAGTTGATTAGCTGGCTAGGCTCAGGTGTGGAACCCCAAAATTAACACCACTCCCAGTTCATCTAGAGAAGCGTTTTGCGGTTGTTGAATTTGCATATAGAAAAGTTCTAGCATATCTCAAAAGTTACCACTTTTCTTTACAATCTTTTTGGGATGTTGACAACAAGAATATACACTTTCTGATACCATGTTAGATTTCAAGTTTATATCAGACTGCATCACAGTGTAACAAAAGTATAAAACATAAATGTTTAGCATATGCAAATCCCAAGCAATGGGTTTTGACCATGTAATCTATGATAGAGGACTGTACTTTCTAATATCGAACTCAAGTGGGATTTATCTGTCTCCCTGCCTGTCTGTCTATTCCTCCACTTGGTTAATGCAATCTTTGGCTCAAAAGAGGTTTTTTGGCACTGAAGATTGTCTCTGGCTCGTAAGCTACGCCAACATAATTTGTTATTGTTTTCTAAACTTAAGCATGTTCTCCTAAATTTAAGGTGATGAGGTCGACTAGTCCATAGTCCATCGCCTTGCACCCTTAACGATCTTCCTGCCCATTTTGCAAGTTTGAACCTCTGCACCGCAGAAAAGCTTGTGAGTAGTTCCCCAATATTGTTACCTAGGAGATAACAACAATAGCAAACCTACATGTGAACCCCTGCTTGACATTCAATATGCCTGGAGAAGATGCTTGAAGTCCTCATCCATTCATCTTGATTCCAGATCACCACTCTTTATCTTTGCCACAATGTGAGAGGACAATGCAGAAGACATGGTTATCCTATTCAGACAGACACCTGTTAGAGAGTTCACAGGTGCTTAGAGCAAGATGCCCCAGGAGAAGTAGAATCCTGAATCCTGCCTGGGCTCTGTCGAGGCAGCGTTGCTACTCTGTATCCTCTATCCCTTTACTAAGTGCAAAAGGAATAAAAGGTTATTTTATGCACAACTATGACGCAGGTCAATGGATGAATTACTAAAATCCCAGACTCACAAATTTTCTGTGTCTATCATTCATTTTAAATGCTTTTACTAAAGTTAGGGTAAGGAAAGGGAAGACATTTTAAACATTCAAACTCATTTTATACGAATGAAGTGTGTACAGGGATTATGATAAATAGAAAGAGCAATACAAAAACAATAACATACATTGTATTTAGCAGCATTCGCAACTGAAATGGTATGGATCATAAATAATCGATTACTGACCTTGTATTGTTATCAAAACGAAGAATATGATGGGAAACGGTGTCATGATAAAGATGTTCACATTTGTGATGAGAAATGAGAACATGAGAAACTGCTTCACTCAATGCCTAATGGTATTATAAATCAGAACCTAGAAAATTATACATTAAACATAGTGCCACGGTGTTCATTTCAAGGGCAGACTCCTTCTAAAAAATGCACAACTACGATATTTTTTGTTTCCAAAGGTATTTCCTAGAAAGTTCACACATAAAAGTTGAGTCGTTTCTAGTTGTGACTATTTTTGTACTTTTCTTTCAGAGAAAATAATAAACACTGGAATTCGAAGCATGACAGTACTGTTCTGAATGCTCTCAAACAGGTGTGTGCTTGGAATTTTATAAGAAATGCGGCCTAATGAGGCACTACCATTATATATGTGTGTCACAGTAGTAATGCAGATTAATCCGTTTAGTGACACCTGATCTTCGATGACAGAAATAGATTGCATGCTTTTGACTAAGAATGGCAGAGCACGAAGCAAGCACATCTTTAGGGTTCTTAATGAAAATTTGAAAGGATTGTTTTGTCAAACCTTCAATACACAATACACAGCAACATGTAACATGGAATGCAACTCTATACAGGAGCTGCTTTCCACCTAAACTTGAGAACTACCCAGAGTTCTCTGCCTCCGCCAGTAGGTATAGTTAGGTCCTACTTTCCTTAGGAAATCCATAACATTCTATTTGGAATAACTTTGGCGCTGGTAGACAAATCTTTGTGAAATTCTCCAAGAAAATGGCCTGCTCGGCTCCGCTCCTTCCCTGAAAGTTTGGGGGTGATTCGTCAAGTGGGGGCCGAGAAAAAAGGGGGGACCCAAAACATGTTTTCCCCATGCAATTTTCAATAGGGACATTTAGCCATGGCTACAGCCTGGACGGCTGAACGGAATTACACCACATTTGGCAGAGAGGTAGAGTTCTGTTCGCAGATTGTGCTTTTTCTTAAATGGTGTAAATCCTTTCAGTAGTTCCTGAGAAAATCAAAAGAAAAATCATAGTGATATCTATAGACGAAGGACTGTACGCGTACGGAAATTCGTACAATTACGAGCACGAGCTGCATGTTGATTGGATGTCAACTGTCTGCCAACACTCCAAACCAGAAAGTGTTGGCAGCCATCTTGTGCCTCGGTACAACCGAGTCACAAGAAAACAGTAAAACAAAGTTGAAAAATAAGGAAAGGGGGCAGGGTAGAAACATCCTGACCCTCTAGGCCTGCTCAGGGGGTACCACAGGGAAATGGAAAAATCGCGGGGTACACGTATCGTACGCATACGCGGTGGAAAAGGAAAAAAAAAAGTAGTAGTCCGTTTTATTCTTAATTAGCCCCGGGGGGGCCAAATCCCGGGGGCATTTTTTTCCATAATGGGGGGGTTGTAACGCCCTCCGAGATTCGGGGAAAGCCACCCCCTGGGGTTTTATTTTGAAGTATGCGGGGGGCTCACGGCCCCCTCCACCCGCAGTCCCGGGGACCGCCACCCCCTCAGGGCTTTTTTTTAAATATATATTTTTTTAAAGTATGTTTTCAGCTCCCCCTCTCTCTCCCCCCGTACACGTCCCGGGGACCGCCACCTTCCTGGGGCAGTAATATGGAAAATGACCTTCCAGCCCCGGGGACCTGCACTCCCCGGGGCTTTTTAATGTTGGGAGGGGGTCGCGCGGCTCCCCTCCTGGAACCCTTAATGGCCCTGGGGACCACCACCTCCCAGGGCCGGCTCTTGCAGTGTCTCGGGGTGCCTACCCCCGAGACACTGCTGTTTGCTATGGTAGGGCGGGATCGTCGCGGCTCCCACTTTACCACAGAAAACCGATTTCCTATTTGAAAGAGAGAGCAAGTTAATCTGCTCTCTCTTTCAAGTAGGAAAGCAGATTGTTTTTCGTCAGAGAGAGCAGCATGTAAGCTGCTCTCTCTGACAAAGCAATGCGGGCTCTCGAAGGACGCGGGGAGCCGTCTGGGATCGTGGGGGCATTGGGGCTAAAAAAAAACTGTTCTTTTTGAGAACTAACTTTACTGTTCAAAAAAAGAGCTATATTTCTATGATAGTATGTAAAACTTTCCGTATTTTTTTTTTGCACCAGTTGTACTCTATGCATGCGCAGCCTCGTTTCCAAGCCCATGTTTCTTTCATTTTCTTCAAGTTTACCAAGCAAAGCTGTCCTCATTTCAGGTATTAAATTTGCCGCTTTCTTTTCCTGGGCCGTGTGTGTCATCCGCTGCTATACTTTTGTAATATATTAATACTTATATTCTATCTATATTTATTTGAAACATTTTGTCGAGGCGCCAAACGTTGATTACATACTCCGTCCACTGCCATTTTAGTAGTTTTCCTCCGTTATCTTTATGATATCTGTTACTTTCATTTTACCCTCCGCCTATCTTCTCTGTGATCAATGAGATTTCCTGCCACAAACACCACGGTGTTTGTCCTTGGCCTCTGATGTTATCAGACTTGGTCACACGCATACCTAAAAACTAATTTGAAGCACATAAGCCACAACCATTACAACGCGTGTCCATCACCACAAAGCCATTATCATGCTTATGCCTTTATCATGCGTGGTAAATGTATACTAGTTGTAAAAGCATGCATGGTAAAGGTATGCGTGGTAAAGCCATATGCGTGCTAATGAATTCGTGATGGCGATCACGCGTGGTTATGACCCCGTTGTAATGGCTGTTTTCCCCCAGGACACTGCAGGAACCGGTTCTGGGTGTGGTGGACTCCAGGGCATCAGGCCGTGGGCCACAAAGCCTCCCTCACACTATATAGAAATCTCCGGGGGTGGTCATTTTCGTGGTTTGAGGGGCGTCATTGAGGCCCACGGAATTAATTTTGTAGGGGGTAGGTTTGCACGCGAAAATGTCGCAAGAGGTTTGTAAATGTGGTACACATTGTTTTACTTTGATTTCCTTTCTATGTTGTTGTCCATCCAGAGAAAATATAACTTATTGTACAGCCAGTACTTTTCAACCCTACTGTCAAACATCTTACTATAGTATTTCAAATTATAAATATTATTTTTGTTGTGGACCGCCCCCCTAAAAAAAACAAGTATATTGTTTTTTTATTAACTTTTATTAAAACAACAATAACTGTAAACATAACTTAAAGATAATGTAATAAACAACTAGAAAAATAACTTTAATAAAACAGTATTATAAACAAATTGTGATATGGAATCCAAAAGACGTTGGGTAGGTAATCTGCAAAACAAAAAAGAAAAAAAGAGTTTAAAGTTATGTAGATGTGAGTAAATAAGGTGAAGCATTACAAGTGAAGGTAACACTACGATTTTAAGTGTGCTGTGTCAGCAAGTTACCTAGTACATTTCACTTCTGTTATAGTCCCGCATTCAAGTGGTGTCCATATGGAAGTGCCTACTGCGTTACTGACACAAAAGTGGCACAACGGAATTGTAAATACGCCGACTTATTTCTAATGCATTGCAATGGAGGCATTGAATATCTAGGCCGCTGTGCTTACCTTGTATAAACACTGCGGCCAAACACTGCGGCCACCGGAGTTCACAACTTCAATTCAACTCAGCTTCTAGACGTCAAAGTAGACAGCAGTGTCTATAACTTTGAAAGAGAAAGAGAAATTATGTCACAGAGAGTGAGAGAGAGAAAGAGAGAAAACAACATTAAAACTGTCTCGCAGAGTCTGGAGTTGAGATTTTTTCTTGAAAAGTCAGACGCAGATTTACAAGCTCCTTGTGCCACTTTTCCCATGTTAAAAGTGACACAAAAGTGGCACAATAAGCTTGTAAATCTGTTTCTCAGACTGTTGTAACCTATCTGTTGTCACTGCTCGGAGGTAATTATACATTTCTACACAGTCAAGCTGCTCCACAGTACCCACTCTCTCCATTCACAAATAATTTGTTGTTGTTTCGGAAACAAAACTCTTTGCTCACCTAGTGCCATTGGCGTGATTGAAAGAGGGTGCTCTACGTGTTGAAGAAGCCTTCACAGTAATCAAGAGAGTTCACCACTTCAACTCAGATAAGGTTGTATATAGCAGACTGAAGATAGCAGCGTCCAAAACTTTAAAAAAGAAAGAGAAACAATGTGAGAGAGTAAGAAAGAGAAAGAGAGAAAAAAGGCCATTAAAACGTGGGAGAGACACGCACGACAGGGGGGGGTGCCTAAAGCCAGAGGCGCAACCACAGTCAAAAATATCGGGGGGCTAAAACAAATTTCGGGGGGGAGGGCTTAACTTCAAGCAAAAAGAAGAGTGGAGCTGCAGGGGCTGTAAGCGGGGGGGACAACAAAGCCTCATTAACAAGCAAAATGTCTTTAAAAGACCTGTGAAGTACTCGAGTTCGACTGTGTGTGGGCCCAGGAAGCTATCTGATCCTAGCTGAAGCCCCGTTAGCCCAATGTGTGTTTTGCACGCCTGCTGCATACTACACATTCTCTCGTTTCACAGATAACTTGTCGTTCTTTCGGAAACAAGCTTCTTTGCTCACCTTGTGCCATTGCCATCATCCTTGTTACATAATGCAACGTGAAGCTCTACATCTAAAAGATATTAAAAGAAAGATGTTACGATTGGTAATTGTTACTATATTAATTTGGAGTTAGATAACATCGCGCTTTTATACACGTTCCTTCTCACATTTCTACAAACTGCTTGTATTGGTAATATTCCGGACATTTCAGCGATTATAAAAACGTTCCTGCTATTGGGAGAAAATGTATACATATAAATTAATACACTATATAGGAGTGCGTTCGTCTAAAACAGTAAGTCACGTTTTTGTGTGTAGTCTGCTACAACCGTGACTCCTTCCGATGCGTACTCAAGCCTCACTGCTCACCTTTTCGTGGAAAAGACACCTTCTGCATGATGTAGTCCCGATCTCCAACAAAGAAGTCTCATATATGGTGCTGAGTCTTGTTATCTCTATGGCTAACAACATACTCCTGCTCCCATCATCATCATCGCAGGTTCTTTATCCGCTCAGTGCTTCGAGCACCACTAACTAGGCCACGCATGTAAATGTAAATGTAAAATGTAAATGTAGGTGTACTTATATAGCGCAAACCTGTCACCCAAAGGGCATCCGGTCGCTTGCTTAGGGAACCCGTCCTGGTATTCCCCTGTGAGAAACCCCGGCAGGGTGTCCACAGGGGGAAAGCCAGGCATCCCGCCACGAGGGGCCGTAGTGGAGATTAAGCAAGCTATTGCCCAGAGTCGCAGAGTGTGACCCCGTGAGTCGAGTAGGCAACGGAGCGAGAATTGTCGAGACCGTGGAATTTATGAGACCGAGACCCGCTGAGGCGGGGAATCGAACCCTGGTCCACGGTCGATCTCAGCTTCCGGGTCTGCCGCCTCTAACCACTGAGCCACGCTTCTCCACGCTTGTAGTAGTGGGCCCCTTGTTCGGTACTTTGGGAACAACTCTAAAATGGCGTACAACACGTGTGCTCCGTCTTTTTTATACATAGGGTCACGTGTGTAGTGACGAATGTGCTGGATGGGTGTAGTGTGGGTGTAAACCAGCCATGAGTGTGTGTGTAGATCTGACAACTAGACCTGCAACTAAGAAATTACTACAATGGAAATCTGGGCCTTGTACTGTTGTTGTGTTTTCCTGGTAGCGTAAGCACAGTAGGGTGTGGTAACGTATTCAGTCTCGATTAATTTACCTCCTCCCCCAGGGGCTTTTAAATGTTGGGAGAGGGGTCAATAGTTGTGCTGACTTTTCTCCTTTTTTTTGAAAAAAGCAAGTGCTGACCAAACAGATAAGTGATCTCCTTCTTTGGAGTGACAAATAAAGAAAAATTTCAAAATTTGTCCGGTATTATTTATTTTATACCCTTTTACTTTTTGTTTTAACTTAGAAATTAGTTTTTCCGAAAAAGATGACTTTTCTCCTTTAGCGTGCAGTACTATATTGTTCTATAAAATGTATAACTCTTCAAACCATCTTTGCTCTTACGACGTACGGCCGCTATTTTCGTAATTGCTTTTTTTTTTAAATGTGGGGGTACGCGTTTTGGGCAAAAAATAAAATAAAATGCGAAGCCCGCTTTATTGTTAATTAGCCTCCGGGGCGGCCAAATCCCCGGGGCAAAGTTTTTTTCATAATGGGGGACACAGAGGGTCCCCCCTGCGCGGGGATCGCTACCCCCGGGTCTTTAACTATATGTATGCAGGGGGGCTCATGGCCCTCTGGATTTCCGTGGACCGCCTCCCCCCCAAAGCCCCCCTGGGCCTCTTCTCATTAAAAAAACTGTGCAAGGGGGTTGTAAATGTGGCATTTTGCTTTCCTTTCTGTCTTGTAGAGGATCCAGTGTAAATATAAAGTTATTTTTGTGCAGCCAGTACCTTTCTGCCTGTTACCATAGTAACAGTTCATGTATCACTTGCGTGAGTACAGAGGTTAGAAGTACACCAAAATATGTTGCTAATTGAATTAGTTACTGTGTTGGAGATTTATATATTTTTTTTCATAGTAACCGTTAGTCGTAGAAGAAGTCAGTGGTAAAGTTTTGTAAGCGATTCCTTCCTGTTCGGGGAGTATTAGGGTAACGTGCTCCAAGCGGGACTTTACGAAGCTTAATGTTCATTGGCTGTGAAGTATTAAAAGTAGAAGGTTTGGCAGTCATTCCTTGCTCGTCTGTGGAACAACAGTGACATTTTATTGGCTAAATTGTTCCGAGCACAAATTTGCTCTTTATTGGGTGGGAACGGTTCACTGTTGTCAGTGATATTGTGATGCATTTTCCAAAGGAGTATGGGGAAAGAAAGTAGTAGAGGGCAGGTTAAGAACACTATTAACTCTGTACAGTGCCCATAAGGTGGTGGAGAGGAATTATGAGGGAAACAATTTTTTTTATATGTTTCAAGGGCCATTTATATAATCGCCGTGTGGTGTATAAATCACGGCGGAAAAATGATAGTTTCTTGCGCTGTTTTATTTAATCGAGTTTGTAGGTAACATACTTCTTAGGAGTACTATTTGCTTATAATGTAGTATTTACTTTCCTGATGGGGAGGTGTGGTTGCACAGCAAAAAAATCAGTCTAGGTTTGAAACAGTTTTAATAAGCAAATGCAAATAAACTTTCTTCAGAAGCTGTCGCTGTATATATGAAAGGGGTGACAATTAAAAAGGGAATTTCATAAAATATCAGTTAAGCGTGGCTATATGCTTATTTTTTGTGCTGTAGTTTGTAAAAGTGTTGCCCCACATTCTTGATGAAGTAAGAGGGCATCAGTTACTTTTAGAAAAAAAAAAGAAGAATAGAAGTGCTACAACAAACACTCCTGCACTACATTATCTCAGATCAAGAGAACAAGTAAAAAACAGTTAAATACAAATGATTTCATATTACATAGAAATGCATGCATTATTATTTTTCAAATTTGTATTCTGTACAATTCAGGAATGTGCTGTCGTAGTGTTTAGAGTTTGCAGACTGTTCCGCTAATAAATCACATACTCACAAAAAAAAAAAATAGATGATACTCTTATAATATAAAGTACAGGTTCTATATATTCTTTAGGGAGAAGGCGAATAGGAACCACAAATAAGAATAGAAATTAGAAAATAACATTCAGAAATGTAGGGTTTATTAACTATTTAAAGTAACAAAGTATGCATGATAGCTAAATTTTTTTGTTCTGCTGTTTTGTAAAATATGGTTCTTGAAAAAAAAATCTGATTAAGTACTTTTTAATATTTTAAAGTTATATCACAGATGGCGAGGAAAAATCTCCCATTCCGCGCCTGTAGCAATAGGACAATCTATTATAATATAACGATTGATACCATTGTTACAGTAAAAAGAAAAGGAAAATAAAGTTATGTATTTAACAGAACAATCATAATGAAATACTTTTGAGTGGTAATTATTTGATGAACTTCTTTTCTCCGGGAGGTGAAAAAGTTTGATCTTCGTGGTGACGGGTCATAAACTCCTCTGAGATCATGACGGTGAGATTAATAATATGTATATATTCTCACAGCACATGATCACAAGGGGAAAATAGACTGAAAACCGCAAGCCGGTATCGTTGATTACTTATCGTTACTCTTTGTGACGACGGATCGTGAAATCCACTAAGATCACCAAGACTGTTAATGGTATAATATACATATTAACAGTATGTGATCTCTAGGGGAAAACACAATAATAAGTGGAAGATGGTGACGTTGATTGTAAATGTTTAGGGTTTGCATCGACGGGTCACCAACACCTCTCAAGCTTAGTACAGTGTCAATATTATAATATAAAAACTCACTATATATACGGTGAAAGGAGCCAGAAAAGGAGCAATGTTTGTTATAATCTATCTGTTTCTAAAAACAAGCTGCTGACGTTACAGAGAAAAAGCAAAAAACATGCAATAACATTTTTTTCTACATATAAATATTTAAATATTGATAAATAGCGACAAATTATAACTAAGTACTATGCCTATGCCATATTGAAACAACTTACCACTCTGGAATATGTTTGTTGACGGAAAAAGAGAATCCGATGCTAGAAAACGGAACCTGCAACACAGATTGGCGACTCAGAAATAACTTGCGAAAACTAAACTAATTGCACAGTAGGTGTGGTTTATATCGTTTTTGGTTGTTTAGTAGTCTGCGGAAGGAAGCAGTTGGTCCGCCTATTCAGATGGCACGTTTTGCAGTTTACACATGCTCACGTTTTAACTGTTTTTGTTCTGCACGTGTTCGGAAAAGTTACAAACTGTGAAGCTGTAAAGTTTTCGATTTCGATCGTAACATGTATAAGGTATTATTATCTACATACTTTGGAGAGTTTAAAAATGTTACTCGGTAAAATGTGTTCTTTGCATTTTCATGATTAAAAACATGTAAATAGAAGATATGAAAAAAAATATTGTTATCATTAGAAGAAAAAAAAAAGGATTAATATTTGTTATTATTATGCTTTTTAATTTAAAAAATGTTAGCATTTGTAAATCATAAACCTACCCTCGGAAAGGTGTGCTGGCGCTTCGGGCATTGGGAAGATTAATAAATAATAAATGACTTTTTGTATGCACCTGCAAACTTGGCTTTTAAAGTTTCAATTGCCCAGTCTGTATCTCTACACTTCCTCCAAACATTCTGCTACTGCTATTTTAGTATTGTAGTGAGCCATACAACAGTATGTGTTTATCTATACACTGTTTTAAAAGTGAAGCAGTTATACATTCAGCTTGACATTCTCCTTGGACAACTGTAATCATCCAGTCAGTATCTAAGTAGTCATGGAGCAAAGTAGGCCTTAGGCCATGGACTGTTTTAAACTCTTCTAGACTATGCTTGCAGTCTTCTATGCACCTGCAAACTTGCCTTTTATATGTTCAATTCCCCAGTCTCTATCCTTACACTTCCAGCAAACACTCTGTCACTCGTGTTATAGTTTTATAGTGCCTCATTGATCAGTGTGTACTAATTCATTCACTATATTAAAACACTAATGGGTAGATGTACAATAACTGCCATATCCCCAGGGATATGCCAGTTATTGTGCACTGTGACATCATCACTATGGATGTGCTGTATTTAGAATGTGGTGCACTATGGGGCAAAAACGGTACAGATATGTGATGTATCTGTGCCGTGAAGGCGGCGCATTGCTTAAGTTGCGTTGCAAGTGCAACGCATTTCTAGGAATGCTCGGGGATCTCTGCTCACAATGCTGAGTCAATCCTTTCACCTGGTTCGAGCAAGTGCAGGGTTTTGACGCAGCATGAGTTCAAAAGTGACAAAGTGAAATCTTGTATATTTCACTCAGCCACTTCTAGGAGGTGTTCCTGCACCGGAATGTCCCCTACCCCCCTGCTTCAAATCATTATAGACTATGCATTCACTGTTGTATACAGTAGCAAACTTGCCTTTTATATCTTCAATTCAAACACCCAGTTCCATTAGCACTTCATCAGACTAATTCAGGCGTGGGTGTGCCCTCGGCTGGATCGATTAGCGATCCGACTCAGGCCCTACAAGGTTCCCTGAAAAGTACGAATCAACCCGTTGATAAAAAACAGTTATCTAAAAAAAAAACAGATACCTCTACCTCCCAAAACATTGGAATCTAAATCCTCAGAGATAGCAAAAAGGGGAGTGCGCCCAAGGCGCCCAGTGCACCTCCCTCCTGAGGCATCCCCTTACACGGTTATCCTTACCGGCGTCCCTGAACACTCTGAAGGCACTAACGAATCCTTTTGGTCCCTTAAAAATAAAGTCTTGCAGTGGCTAAATCTAAATAGACCATTACAGCGCCATCATATTAGTAGAATAACCACAGTACGTAGAGTAACTTGGATAGGAGAGGTACAAAAATCAATATAGGGCGATTGCATTATAGTAAACTGTGTTGACCCAACCACAGTTAACTATATTTGCTCATGGCCTTCACTGGAAAAAAAGGGTGGAATTGATGCCCACCACCTTTCTTTTTTCTACCCCTCGGCGAACACCCATCAATATTTCCCTACTGTAAATTGGCAACAACCCCTTGAAGGGCACTGGAACCAGGTGGCTTACACCAACAGGAATAGTAACAGAGACTGGCAGTCACAGGATTGGCAGTCACAGTCTTGGCGCCCAGGAAGACCCCAGTTCCCCGTGGATGGTTGGCAGGGCTTCCCAACTAGAAATCGTTATGACTGTCTGGATATGGTAGACTGACTGCTAGCAACCACAACAAATAAGACCCAGGTCCCGACAACTCCTGATGTCTCTACTAGGCCCGGACAAAAATTAAGCCTGTCTAAACATCAACCCCTTACACTACTAACACCGCCGATCCCAACAATTAATGAGATCGGATCTCCGATAGAACCCTCTCATACTAATATATAAACAGCGTCACACATATTTCTGGAGGCTCCTATTGGAGCAAGTGCTATAAATCTCCATCAGCCCCAAAATATCGATAAAAATACGTTGAGAGGTGTAACTTCGGCAGAGTGTTTGTGTAACCAGTCTGCAGATCTTCCATCACCTAAAACATTGTCATCACAGCCATACGACCAATCACATAGCGCAGATCCGCGCATTCCTATCTTGTATTGGAATGTTGCAGGCCTGCGAGCCAAAACAACGTTACAACCATGGCTGGACACAGTTAATGTACATCAGGTAGTCTGTCTTCAGGAAACCTGGTCAATCATTCCATATCATTTACTTGGTTTCAAAACATTCCAGGAGTTATGGGCAGACCTAAGGGTGGCTTGGCAGTTTACGTTGCCAATACTCTGTCTCCCCTAACTATATGCATGCTTAAAGAAGATCCAAGCTACCAAATACTGCAAATAAATTTTAATAAGAATAGTACCTTTATCCTGTTTAACTATTATAATAACTCCGAAATAACCGACTGTATAAAACTGCTAAGCGAAATTACCACTTTTTTAGAATTTTTGCAAAACGACCTACACCCAACCACAGTATATGTGATTTGGGGCGGCGATTTTAATACTGCACCATGCATAAACCATAAAGACGGGAATTGCGGCTTGCAGGACGAACACGGCAGCCCATTGCCACATTTTGTACATTCTACTGGCGGGAATAAATTAAACGAGTCCCTTTTCTCCCTAGAACTTGAGTTTGCAAATAACCTGGTAGAACCGCCAATAGACTTTTCTCCAACGTTCCATGGTAGGGGGTCTTTAACTATTATAGATTATATTTTGACCTCACAGAGCCTGAAGGGTCAACTGGCCAACTTCTACTCAGGGACGGATGTGAGCAGTGACCACTACCCTATTAGTGTAACAGTTTCCCCAAAAAATGTCACCCTGCACTCCACTATTACCAGTCAACTAACACAAAGCTCCCTAACTATGAATAAGGTGAACGGCTACACAGTTAAATGGGCCAAGGTCGACCCACTCATAATCACGAAACGGGTCCTCGATAAAGCCAGACCTTGGGTTCTTGACTGCCTATCCAATGACGCCTCGCCTCAAATAATTGTGGCCAGTTTTCAGAGAGTTCTAAAGGTTATCAAAGAGGAGTTTACAGGTAAACTTAGGAATAAACAATCTAATTCTGAGAGATGGTTTAATACAAAATGTCGTAAGGCTCTTTCAGATCTAAAGGTCGCCCTCCGCAGTCCTCTGAGGGATATTCTGGAAATTTCCAACCTAAGAAAGCTCTATAACATAGCCAGAACCGAACGCAGGAAAGAAATTAAGAACAACCTTTGGGCGCAGTTACATCTTAGTTGCCATAATAAAGACAGCGCTCTCTTCTGGCAAGTTATTAGATCTCCTTTTCTGGCCGACTCCTCGAAGAGTCAACATCTGGACGTTGCTGTCACAGCAGATGAATGGGTCTCTCATTTCTCCAAAATCTTTGGAACCTTTCAACCAGCCCCTTCCGAAGATGAACAGAGAAACGGCAACATGTCAGGGAGGAACAGCTATCCGATTAACATAACCTTTACCCATGCAGAGGTTGCCAAAGCTCTTAAGGCGTCTAAACTTGGTAAGGCTCCTGGGCCTGATGGTGTTCCTTTAGACTTTTTTCTACACAATTTCTAACTTTGGTCACCCCTTCTTACCCAGGTACTCTCCGCCGCAACATCAATAGGGCTGTTAGAGTCATTGTCAACGTCTATCCTGCTCCCTATCTTCAAAAAGGGTGATTGAAATGATCCTGCCTGCTACAGGCCTATCTCCCTTCTGGACTCCATGGGCAACATTGCGGGCCGGGTAGTACTGGACAGATTACAATCCTGGGCCCAGACAAATAACATCATGACAGACCTGCAATATGGCTTCCAGAAGGGTCTTGGAACTGTGGAGCAGGCCCTGAACTTTGCCCTTTTGATTGGGAAGTACGCTGCAGCAAAAGGAGGTAACATCTTTCTAGTTTATGTTGACCTTAGTGCAGCCTTTGACTGTGTCCAGCACTCCAAACTCTGGGCTATCCTCAGCGACCTTAAGGTGGCCCCAGCACTTATAGTGTTTCTCCGAGAACTCTACTCGGACGCAACGGCGCGTGTCAGATTCGGAGTCAATGGTGAGCTATCCTCATCTTTTTCCATCCAAAAAGAGGTTAGACAGGGATGTGTACTGGCTCCATTCTTGTTCAATTTTTACACAAATGGACTTGAGCTGGCTATGCTAGAAGGGAGCCAGGATCTACCCCAGATCAATCACCGTCCTATACCAACGCTGCTCTACGCAGATGACTCAGTCATTATTGCCAGGACGCTTAACCAACTACAAAAGCAGCTTGATAAGTACTGCTCCTTTATGGGCTCTCTAGGACTCAAAATTAACATAAAAAAGACGTTCACCATGTACATTGGCCCCAAGGTCAAGAAACCTAGAGCAATCTTCGTGGAAAAGTCAAGACTGGAAAAAACTTCCGCTTATCCATACTTAGGGATATTGGTGGACGACTCTTTAAGCTGGAGGCAGGCTACGGCCAGCAGAAAACTTCTCTTTCAGCGAGCAACAACGGCCTTGGTTTCTTTCTCTGGGAAACTTGGCATACCCGCTCCCCCAGAACTCCTAAAAATGTATTATGCAAAATGCCACAGTGTGGCCACTTATGGCGCGGGAGTTTGGGGCTATGGCCCAATAGATCCTATTCAAATAGTAGAGAACTCTTTCATTAAATACTTGTTGGCCCTTCCACAAAGCGCTCCGATCTATGCTACCCATAATGAACTTGGAATGGATTACATCACGGATTATATACGTTCCCAACCAATTTTATTGTGGCAACGTATATGGTCAAAACCAGAGTGTCACCTAACCCGTTCGTTGATCAAGGACTGTATGGCTTTAACGAATTGGCGTAGGATTCCTTGGTTAGCATATGTGGAGAACTTTTTCAGAGATCTAGGTCGTAGCACATACTTTGACGATCCACCAAGTGTGGAGGACATTTCGAGAAAAGAGTTAAAGAAAATAAGCATGGACCACCTGAGAGAACTTCGTAGCTCAATTGAGATTGTAAAGCCTCTCAATTCTCAAATCCAAGCAATTCAACTTGTCAAAGGTATCCAACCTTATCTATCGTATTATTTTTCTAATTACGAAAAATATCTTTTGACAAGATTTCGTTTTAACACCTTTTTTCGTCTGGTTTCCTTTCCTCGAATACAGAACTGGTCGAGTGACATTATGAACTGTCCATGTGACGGAGTATCGACCCATTCAACATTACACATAATTTTCTTCTGTTCATACTATAAAATACCACGTAATGTCTGGATTCTTCCACTTCTCCGATCACTTGGTTACAGGTCATGTCATCCAGCTTATTTCTCTCTACAACTTTTGGACTCAATTCATTCTGCAAAATGCATAGCTACTTTTCTAAAAGCTACCATCAAAATACGACAAGCTCTTGATTGTTAAATTGTGTTCTTGTGTAAATATTCTTATTTTATCCAATTTTTTCTCATTTGTATGTAAAATAATTTTATTTTTCTACTGTTTTAACTTGTACTTTTTATGGTTGCAAACAAGTGGTAACCGAATAAAAGATTATATCTTCAATTACCCAGTGTGTATCGTTACACTTTCACCAAACACTCTTACACTACTGATGCAGTATTTCAGTGAACCATACAGCAGTATATGCTTATCTATACACTGTTGTAAAAATAAAGCTGCTATACATTCAGCCACACACTCTCCTTGCAGAATTGTAATCATTCAGCCAGTACCCAAGTACTCATGGTGGAAAGTGTGCCTTAGGGCATGGACTGCTTCAAACACGTATAGACTATGCAAGCAGTGTTCTATGCACCGGCAAACTTGTCTTTCATACCTTCAATACCCCAGTCTGTATCTTTACACTTTCACCAAACACTCTCACACTACTGTTTCAATATTGTAGTGAGCCATTCAGCAGTATGTGTTTATCTATATACTGCGGTAAAACTGAGGCTGTTATAAATTCAATCAGGCTCTTTCCTTGCAGAACTGTAATCATCCACTCACTACCTAAGTACTCATGCATTAAAATAGGCCTTAGGCCATAGACTGCATCAAACCCCCATAGACTATGCATGCAGGCTTCTATGTACTTGCAAATTTGTCTTTTATACCTTCAATTCCCCAGTTTGTATCATTACACTTCCACCAAACACTCTGTCACTGCTGTTTTAGTTTTGTATTAATTAATAAGTTGAAAATATGAGACAAAATTAATTGAATTTTGATAATTTTTATATTTGAAATTCAAGTGTATAATTAACTTGAATAACATGGCATTGATTTGTGAAAATGGTTCTGAGAACGGAACCAAAAACACACTACAAAATGGCTGCTTTGGTGAGTCTTATTTTCGGGCAGCAATGCAGTCCTTTGTTTGTATTTATAATTTGTGCACTATATCATGTGACATTGTAGAACACCTGGTTGACCCGTGACCAAGGAACATTTTGGTTCCGAAACGCATCGGGCAGTGTTTGCCAAAGCTTTGTACATGGAATAAAAGCTTTAATGAAAATTGGGGCTCGGCGCTTTTCTTTGAAAGAAAGGATTGCATGGTTCTGGATATTTAAGGTTCGCGGCCTTGCCGGAAGCCCGCAGCCATTAAGAGGCAGAGGACATCGCGAAAAATGTTTTGAATATATATATATATTCACTGAAAAAACCATAGGTTTCACATCAGTTATAGTTAGGAATTAGTATTTAAAAAACCTATGAAATTCACTGAAAAAACCATAGGTTTCACACCAGTTATAGTTAGCTGGAAATTTTACTCGCATAAAACCAATGAAATTCCCACGTTATAGTTAGTTGGACTCACTATAACTTGCGCGTGCAATGCACTGCTGATGACGTCACATATTACATCACTCATGACATGGTCAGTGACATCACATGACATCACTGATGACACCATCCTTGTGACAGAGTGACAGACCTCTTTTCACTGTAAATGAGGAAATGTTCCATGCTGGGTTAATGAAATGCTGGGGTTGTTATACTGAAATGCTTATTAGGAAGCAATGAAAGGCTATGCCCTTATTGTATGTGCTGCATTGGTGAATTGCTCCCTTTACTCTACCCCAAGGAAATGTGTTGTTGAACTGCTTATCTTTACTGCAGGAAATGTTTACCCTGGTATTGGACTGTTTTAGAGGTCACAAGGCCCACAGCTTATAGGCCTCAATTCATAAAAAGGTTAACCCCTGATTAGGGGCTGTAATAGAATGCCTACAGTACCAGGATGAAGAGTATTAGCGAGGGCTAGGCCAAAACCTTGGGATTATCCATATTTCGCCTAGTGTCCTGCTCAGCCTAGGCCTTATGCATGGTTTACCTGTTATTAAATGTTTACTTCTGCTCAGAGAAGTGGTTACTTCCTGGATGAAATGTTGGTGCATAACTAATTAAAAGTTCTACTTCTACTATGGAACTGCTTAATGCTCATTCCTGCTGGGAGTGATTCTTAAAATGGTTAATCCTGCACAAGGGGATGTTTATCCTTAATGAAATGTTTTCTCCCCTTTAGGGCCCATTTATTGGAAGCCTACAGTTATTTATTTTCATGTTTACTGCTGTGAAACGCTCACCCTTGCTTGGTGAGAAGTGGGTAACATGCCTACAGAACTAATATGATGCAATTTCATTTGGTTGCCTTGTGATGTATTCCTTACAGGTGCTGACGAGGAGCAAGGCTGAGGTCAGGCCTGTGTTTATCTATTATATAATATTATCCAATATTTAATATTTATTCCTCTAAGTATTTATTACAAAGTGTTGAAACCTATGAATTCTGAAGGAAAACTACTGAGATATTGATACTGTGATTTTTGATTGCCCTGACTCTCTCTATATAAAAGTTATCTAATTTTTATACAAACTAACTGGAGTGGTGTCACTCATTGCGTGCCCAATTTTACCGTCTCAGTGGATGCGTGTGCTGTATGGTCGCTTTACACGTAGGCTTTCGGATGCCTACCCGCTCGTGCCATGCTACCCTCGGGGAGCTGGTGACCCCAGTTCCAACACACACTTCACAAAAGCTCCTGCCGGGATCGCGGGCCCGTGGCAAGTGGTGCGGAATGACGGCGGGGCAAGCCGTCAATGAGGTCACACACTTGAAAAAAACAAATATCCGCACTCTCTGGATGGTTGCAGTGAGGAGTTTAATTAACAGGGGTATCTGTTTCAAAAACTCGCGCTGTCTTGTTCACACAATTGTGGCAACAGAAATGCACGATTTTCATAGGCTATGGTAAAGAATGGCAATAAAAAACAAACATCATGTGGCATGGCCTTGCGCTTGTGTGCTAACAATAGCTAAGTAATAATACTGTTATGGCGGCCATCTTAAAACGTGCAAGTATATAGGTACGAAAGCATGCAGACAAAAGAATAATAAATGCAGATAAATAAAATCATCGTACATTTTAACAATTCAGCATGATGTTGCATGGTAACATAAATCTAATTAATTCATTAGTGAGACAGTGCCGAGGCGGTAAACTGCAAACTTGAACTGCTTGCTGGCAATTTTTTAAGAGGCATAGTGCCTGTAAAAGCGCCATAACTAAACACGATAGGGAATCTATATGGTCACAATTTTAATACAATGCAAATAAATGAAAGATAATGAATTAACCTAATGTTACGTGGCTACTGTTAGAACAGTGGATAAACTATCAGGCAAGTGCCCTAAGTATATGATAAGTTTGTACAGTGAAAGTATACAATGAGTCACGTAGGTGAAGTATATATGTGCTATGCTCACAAAAGACCAAAATGTGGGGTAATCATGGTGTTATATCCATAACGCCGTCACAAAAGTCTTGGAATAATACAGCCAAAGGATGGATATATCAGCCACAAAATTTGTACCTGTGGGATTTAAGTACAAAACAGGGAGCACAAACTCGAAATGATAGTCTGACTAGCCACATAAACCAATCATAAATGCAGTCCATAGCAACAAGAGGAAGCAGAAAAATCCAATAAACAAAAAAACTTGCTAACATTAAAGACATTTTATCTGGATATGGTGATACTCCCAAATGGGAGGAAGAAAAGGGTAGGGAACCCGTGAAAACTGTGTCCGTCAACTGGCGGTGGCTCCCTTTCCTTCCTCCTGTGAAGATATAAACACACAAGTGTAGGATTAAAAACTTGGTACGTGATTTAAAAGAACAACATAATGTTACAGCTTACTCACACTAGTGAACAACTAAGTGAATAATATATACAGGCAGAGGAATATAGAAATTATAAAATACTTAATCAGTATGTGAGTGTATTCCTAGTTCTTTGTCTAGGTTGTGGCCCCCCATCTGTTTGGTTTTGAGCTCTAGGATCCATTTGGATTCTCGTTTGCTTAACAGCTGTACTCTGTTGCCCCCAGAATTGACTGTGTGTACCTGTTCTATTATGAAGTAGCTCAGTTGTGAACAATTAGAGAGATGATGTGCCTGGAAGTGACGTGCCACAGGATAATGTGGATCTTTGTTGTTGATAGCACGTATGTGCTCTAAGACTCTCTTTTTGGCCATTAAGGTGGTGCTAACGATGTAGCAAATTCCACATGGACAGTCAAGTGCATATACCATAAAAGTGGTACTGCAAGTTAGGAATTGAGTGATCTGTTTCTTATTGGTTCTGCCTGGTATACTGTATTCTATTACAAAGCGGCTATTATGGCAAGCTTTACAGTGACTGCACAGGTAAAAGCCTTTCAAGTTCAGGTCTCCTTGTGTGCATGTTTGTGTAACATCATTACGGACTAGAACGTCCCTAGGACTACGGCCTTTTCTGTAGGTGACTTTGGGACGTAGCTGGATGGTTTTGCCAATAACAGTATCATTTTTGAGCATGGGCCTGTGTTTAGCAAATATCCTATATATCTCCTGGGAGTTGCAGTTGTAGGTGTGATTAGTCTTGTTTCAGTGTTCTCAGTTTTGGAGCTATTCACTTTGTCTTTCTTGTGATCTTGTAGGGTTTCTGTTCTCCTGATCTTGTTGTCTTTTTTAATGGCTTGATTGAGGACCCAACTTCGGCAACCTCTCTCGATAAATCTGGTCACTATGTGTTCTTTTTCAATAGTGAATACTTCCTCCGTGCTGCAATTTCTTCTCGACCTCAGCAGCTCTCCAAAGGGGATACTCCATTTAAGAGTATCGGGGGGGCTGCTGAGGGCTTGAAGAATGGTGTTCCCTGCAGTTGCTTTCCTAAATAGACTAGTTTCATGAGTGTTGTGTTTGGCAGTCACTAGTACATCCAGGAATTCTATGGAGTTTTTGTTTATGTTCGATTACAATTTGATGTTATACCTATTGGTGTTGAGTTTTTCTATAAAGTTAACGATCTCATCTTGTGTACCTTTCCAAATAACAAATAGGTCATTGATATATTGTAACCATAGATGTACTTTACAAAACTCCAGCGTCATGTTTGCTTCCTTTCTGATTTCCTCCTCCCACAGTTCCAGGAACAGGTTAGCGAAGCTAGGGGCAAAACAAGTGCCCATAGCAGTCCCAAGGACCTGTTTGTTCAACACCCCATTGAACATAAAGATGTTATTTTTCAGACATTGATTCATCATTTCGATGAGCATGTTGGTGTGATACAGAAGGCCAATGGGTCTATGCTTAAGATAATGATAACAAGCCTTTACACCCTGTGTATGATCTATTATGGTGTAAAGTGAGTTCACATCAAGTGTCACCAGGAGATAATCATCTTCCCACCTAATCCCTTCAATTTTGGTAAGAAAATCTTTTGTATTCTAAATATAGGATGGCAGGGCTGTTACATATTCGCTCAAGAAATGATCTACATATTTGGACACATTTTGCAAGGCGCTGCCAATAGATGAGACTATAGGCCTCCCTGGCGGCCTAGTAGGGTCCTTATGTACTTTGGGGAGAAGATACGGAATAGGGAGTTTCAGATAGTCTCTTTTCATGAATCAGTATTCATCCCACGTGATAATGCCATTTTGTTGCGAGTCTTTCAGTTTTTTTACAGATTTCCAATATGCTGTTGTTATATAAATCACTGTTGATTTTAAAGTAGAACCTGGTGTCTTGTAACTGTCGTTGGGCATGTCTGAGAGACCAAAACGCGTTGTTTGAAAGCGATGATATGCCCGTAAAATACTGGATTGGGAATTAAAAGAACATTGTGAAAGTCACTCGTGAGGGAGCTCCATTTCTTCTGAAAAAGAGGGTAGGAATTATATATATATATATATATATATATATATATATATATATATATATATGTAAGCTCCAGAAAAGTGTCCATCAGTTTGGAATTGCACTCGACCAACAGCAGCAGAGAGTCAGACTCTCTTTACGGTACAGGCGGTTGCCGCTTAAATCACTCCGTGCAGGTGTGCCTGACGCGTTTCAAAAGCTCCTCAGCTTTCTCTTCAGAGGCTTTCACGGAGATTCACGCTCCCATTTCAACAATGCACGTCCTCCAATAGGATGATGATATGGCTGAGCATTGTGGGAGCGGTAGTTCTTATAGATACAGATATTGACTCAGGCAGGGGGTTCCGTCTTATATCCCTGCTGTTACCCCACAAATTCGATGAGGTGCCTCCTCCTCGTGTGGTCCCCTTTTTCTTTCGGGGAGGTGCAAAACCACGCGGCAGGACGGCCGCGTTATATGTAAGCTCCAGAAAAGTGTCCATCAGTTTGGAATTGCACTCGACCAACAGCAGCAGAGAGTCAGACTCTCTTTACGGTACAGGCGGTTGCCGCTTAAATCACTCCGTGCAGGTGTGCCTGACGCGTTTCAAAAGCTCCTCAGCTTTCTCTTCAGAGGCTTTCACGGAGATTCACGCTCCCATTTCAACAATGCACGTCCTCCAATAGGATGATGATATGGCTGAGCATTGTGGGAGCGGTAGTTCTTATAGATACAGATATTGACTCAGGCAGGGGGTTCCGTCTTATATCCCTGCTGTTACCCCACAAATTCGATGAGGTGCCTCCTCCTCGTGTGGTCCCCTTTTTCTTTCGGGGAGGTGCAAAACCACGCGGCAGGACGGCCGCGTTATATGTAAGCTCCAGAAAAGTGTCCATCAGTTTGGAATTGCACTCGACCAACAGCAGCAGAGAGTCAGACTCTCTTTACGGTACAGGCGGTTGCCGCTTAAATCACTCCGTGCAGGTGTGCCTGACGCGTTTCAAAAGCTCCTCAGCTTTCTCTTCAGAGGCTTTCACGGAGATTCACGCTCCCATTTCAACAATGCACGTCCTCCAATAGGATGATGATATGGCTGAGCATTGTGGGAGCGGTAGTTCTTATAGATACAGATATTGACTCAGGCAGGGGGTTCCGTCTTATATCCCTGCTGTTACCCCACAAATTCGATGAGGTGCCTCCTCCTCGTGTGGTCCCCTTTTTCTTTCGGGGAGGTGCAAAACCACGCGGCAGGACGGCCGCGTTATATGTAAGCTCCAGAAAAGTGTCCATCAGTTTGGAATTGCACTCGACCAACAGCAGCAGAGAGTCAGACTCTCTTTACGGTACAGGCGGTTGCCGCTTAAATCACTCCGTGCAGGTGTGCCTGACGCGTTTCAAAAGCTCCTCAGCTTTCTCTTCAGAGGCTTTCACGGAGATTCACGCTCCCATTTCAACAATGCACGTCCTCCAATAGGATGATGATATGGCTGAGCATTGTGGGAGCGGTAGTTCTTATAGATACAGATATTGACTCAGGCAGGGGGTTCCGTCTTATATCCCTGCTGTTACCCCACAAATTCGATGAGGTGCCTCCTCCTCGTGTGGTCCCCTTTTTCTTTCGGGGAGGTGCAAAACCACGCGGCAGGACGGCCGCGTTATATGTAAGCTCCAGAAAAGTGTCCATCAGTTTGGAATTGCACTCGACCAACAGCAGCAGAGAGTCAGACTCTCTTTACGGTACAGGCGGTTGCCGCTTAAATCACTCCGTGCAGGTGTGCCTGACGCGTTTCAAAAGCTCCTCAGCTTTCTCTTCAGAGGCTTTCACGGAGATTCACGCTCCCATTTCAACAATGCACGTCCTCCAATAGGATGATGATATGGCTGAGCATTGTGGGAGCGGTAGTTCTTATAGATACAGATATTGACTCAGGCAGGGGGTTCCGTCTTATATCCCTGCTGTTACCCCACAAATTCGATGAGGTGCCTCCTCCTCGTGTGGTCCCCTTTTTCTTTCGGGGAGGTGCAAAACCACGCGGCAGGACGGCCGCGTTATATGTAAGCTCCAGAAAAGTGTCCATCAGTTTGGAATTGCACTCGACCAACAGCAGCAGAGAGTCAGACTCTCTTTACGGTACAGGCGGTTGCCGCTTAAATCACTCCGTGCAGGTGTGCCTGACGCGTTTCAAAAGCTCCTCAGCTTTCTCTTCAGAGGCTTTCACGGAGATTCACGCTCCCATTTCAACAATGCACGTCCTCCAATAGGATGATGATATGGCTGAGCATTGTGGGAGCGGTAGTTCTTATAGATACAGATATTGACTCAGGCAGGGGGTTCCGTCTTATATCCCTGCTGTTACCCCACAAATTCGATGAGGTGCCTCCTCCTCGTGTGGTCCCCTTTTTCTTTCGGGGAGGTGCAAAACCACGCGGCAGGACGGCCGCGTTATATGTAAGCTCCAGAAAAGTGTCCATCAGTTTGGAATTGCACTCGACCAACAGCAGCAGAGAGTCAGACTCTCTTTACGGTACAGGCGGTTGCCGCTTAAATCACTCCGTGCAGGTGTGCCTGACGCGTTTCAAAAGCTCCTCAGCTTTCTCTTCAGAGGCTTTCACGGAGATTCACGCTCCCATTTCAACAATGCACGTTCTCCAATAGGATGATGATATGGCTGAGCATTGTGGGAGCGGTAGTTCTTATAGATACAGATATTGACTCAGGCAGGGGGTTCCGTCTTATATCCCTGCTGTTACCCCACAAATTCGATGAGGTGCCTCCTCCTCGTGTGGTCCCCTTTTTCTTTCGGGGAGGTGCAAAACCACGCGGCAGGACGGCCGCGTTATATGTAAGCTCCAGAAAAGTGTCCATCAGTTTGGAATTGCACTCGACCAACAGCAGCAGAGAGTCAGACTCTCTTTACGGTACAGGCGGTTGCCGCTTAAATCACTCCGTGCAGGTGTGCCTGACGCGTTTCAAAAGCTCCTCAGCTTTCTCTTCAGAGGCTTTCACGGAGATTCACGCTCCCATTTCAACAATGCACGTCCTCCAATAGGATGATGATATGGCTGAGCATTGTGGGAGCGGTAGTTCTTATAGATACAGATATTGACTCAGGCAGGGGGTTCCGTCTTATATCCCTGCTGTTACCCCACAAATTCGATGAGGTGCCTCCTCCTCGTGTGGTCCCCTTTTTCTTTCGGGGAGGTGCAAAACCACGCGGCAGGACGGCCGCGTTATATGTAAGCTCCAGAAAAGTGTCCATCAGTTTGGAATTGCACTCGACCAACAGCAGCAGAGAGTCAGACTCTCTTTACGGTACAGGCGGTTGCCGCTTAAATCACTCCGTGCAGGTGTGCCTGACGCGTTTCAAAAGCTCCTCAGCTTTCTCTTCAGAGGCTTTCACGGAGATTCACGCTCCCATTTCAACAATGCACGTCCTCCAATAGGATGATGATATGGCTGAGCATTGTGGGAGCGGTAGTTCTTATAGATACAGATATTGACTCAGGCAGGGGGTTCCGTCTTATATCCCTGCTGTTACCCCACAAATTCGATGAGGTGCCTCCTCCTCGTGTGGTCCCCTTTTTCTTTCGGGGAGGTGCAAAACCACGCGGCAGGACGGCCGCGTTATATGTAAGCTCCAGAAAAGTGTCCATCAGTTTGGAATTGCACTCGACCAACAGCAGCAGAGAGTCAGACTCTCTTTACGGTACAGGCGGTTGCCGCTTAAATCACTCCGTGCAGGTGTGCCTGACGCGTTTCAAAAGCTCCTCAGCTTTCTCTTCAGAGGCTTTCACGGAGATTCACGCTCCCATTTCAACAATGCACGTCCTCCAATAGGATGATGATATGGCTGAGCATTGTGGGAGCGGTAGTTCTTATAGATACAGATATTGACTCAGGCAGGGGGTTCCGTCTTATATCCCTGCTGTTACCCCACAAATTCGATGAGGTGCCTCCTCCTCGTGTGGTCCCCTTTTTCTTTCGGGGAGGTGCAAAACCACGCGGCAGGACGGCCGCGTTATATGTAAGCTCCAGAAAAGTGTCCATCAGTTTGGAATTGCACTCGACCAACAGCAGCAGAGAGTCAGACTCTCTTTACGGTACAGGCGGTTGCCGCTTAAATCACTCCGTGCAGGTGTGCCTGACGCGTTTCAAAAGCTCCTCAGCTTTCTCTTCAGAGGCTTTCACGGAGATTCACGCTCCCATTTCAACAATGCACGTCCTCCAATAGGATGATGATATGGCTGAGCATTGTGGGAGCGGTAGTTCTTATAGATACAGATATTGACTCAGGCAGGGGGTTCCGTCTTATATCCCTGCTGTTACCCCACAAATTCGATGAGGTGCCTCCTCCTCGTGTGGTCCCCTTTTTCTTTCGGGGAGGTGCAAAACCACGCGGCAGGACGGCCGCGTTATATGTAAGCTCCAGAAAAGTGTCCATCAGTTTGGAATTGCACTCGACCAACAGCAGCAGAGAGTCAGACTCTCTTTACGGTACAGGCGGTTGCCGCTTAAATCACTCCGTGCAGGTGTGCCTGACGCGTTTCAAAAGCTCCTCAGCTTTCTCTTCAGAGGCTTTCACGGAGATTCACGCTCCCATTTCAACAATGCACGTCCTCCAATAGGATGATGATATGGCTGAGCATTGTGGGAGCGGTAGTTCTTATAGATACAGATATTGACTCAGGCAGGGGGTTCCGTCTTATATCCCTGCTGTTACCCCACAAATTCGATGAGGTGCCTCCTCCTCGTGTGGTCCCCTTTTTCTTTCGGGGAGGTGCAAAACCACGCGGCAGGACGGCCGCGTTATATGTAAGCTCCAGAAAAGTGTCCATCAGTTTGGAATTGCACTCGACCAACAGCAGCAGAGAGTCAGACTCTCTTTACGGTACAGGCGGTTGCCGCTTAAATCACTCCGTGCAGGTGTGCCTGACGCGTTTCAAAAGCTCCTCAGCTTTCTCTTCAGAGGCTTTCACGGAGATTCACGCTCCCATTTCAACAATGCACGTCCTCCAATAGGATGATGATATGGCTGAGCATTGTGGGAGCGGTAGTTCTTATAGATACAGATATTGACTCAGGCAGGGGGTTCCGTCTTATATCCCTGCTGTTACCCCACAAATTCGATGAGGTGCCTCCTCCTCGTGTGGTCCCCTTTTTCTTTCGGGGAGGTGCAAAACCACGCGGCAGGACGGCCGCGTTATATGTAAGCTCCAGAAAAGTGTCCATCAGTTTGGAATTGCACTCGACCAACAGCAGCAGAGAGTCAGACTCTCTTTACGGTACAGGCGGTTGCCGCTTAAATCACTCCGTGCAGGTGTGCCTGACGCGTTTCAAAAGCTCCTCAGCTTTCTCTTCAGAGGCTTTCACGGAGATTCACGCTCCCATTTCAACAATGCACGTCCTCCAATAGGATGATGATATGGCTGAGCATTGTGGGAGCGGTAGTTCTTATAGATACAGATATTGACTCAGGCAGGGGGTTCCGTCTTATATCCCTGCTGTTACCCCACAAATTCGATGAGGTGCCTCCTCCTCGTGTGGTCCCCTTTTTCTTTCGGGGAGGTGCAAAACCACGCGGCAGGACGGCCGCGTTATATGTAAGCTCCAGAAAAGTGTCCATCAGTTTGGAATTGCACTCGACCAACAGCAGCAGAGAGTCAGACTCTCTTTACGGTACAGGCGGTTGCCGCTTAAATCACTCCGTGCAGGTGTGCCTGACGCGTTTCAAAAGCTCCTCAGCTTTCTCTTCAGAGGCTTTCACGGAGATTCACGCTCCCATTTCAACAATGCACGTCCTCCAATAGGATGATGATATGGCTGAGCATTGTGGGAGCGGTAGTTCTTATAGATACAGATATTGACTCAGGCAGGGGGTTCCGTCTTATATCCCTGCTGTTACCCCACAAATTCGATGAGGTGCCTCCTCCTCGTGTGGTCCCCTTTTTCTTTCGGGGAGGTGCAAAACCACGCGGCAGGACGGCCGCGTTATATGTAAGCTCCAGAAAAGTGTCCATCAGTTTGGAATTGCACTCGACCAACAGCAGCAGAGAGTCAGACTCTCTTTACGGTACAGGCGGTTGCCGCTTAAATCACTCCGTGCAGGTGTGCCTGACGCGTTTCAAAAGCTCCTCAGCTTTCTCTTTAGAGGCTTTCACGGAGATTCACGCTCCCATTTCAACAATGCACGTCCTCCAATAGGATGATGATATGGCTGAGCATTGTGGGAGCGGTAGTTCTTATAGATACAGATATTGACTCAGGCAGGGGGTTCCGTCTTATATCCCTGCTGTTACCCCACAAATTCGATGAGGTGCCTCCTCCTCGTGTGGTCCCCTTTTTCTTTCGGGGAGGTGCAAAACCACGCGGCAGGACGGCCGCGTTATATGTAAGCTCCAGAAAAGTGTCCATCAGTTTGGAATTGCACTCGACCAACAGCAGCAGAGAGTCAGACTCTCTTTACGGTACAGGCGGTTGCCGCTTAAATCACTCCGTGCAGGTGTGCCTGACGCGTTTCAAAAGCTCCTCAGCTTTCTCTTCAGAGGCTTTCACGGAGATTCACGCTCCCATTTCAACAATGCACGTCCTCCAATAGGATGATGATATGGCTGAGCATTGTGGGAGCGGTAGTTCTTATAGATACAGATATTGACTCAGGCAGGGGGTTCCGTCTTATATCCCTGCTGTTACCCCACAAATTCGATGAGGTGCCTCCTCCTCGTGTGGTCCCCTTTTTCTTTCGGGGAGGTGCAAAACCACGCGGCAGGACGGCCGCGTTATATGTAAGCTCCAGAAAAGTGTCCATCAGTTTGGAATTGCACTCGACCAACAGCAGCAGAGAGTCAGACTCTCTTTACGGTACAGGCGGTTGCCGCTTAAATCACTCCGTGCAGGTGTGCCTGACGCGTTTCAAAAGCTCCTCAGCTTTCTCTTCAGAGGCTTTCACGGAGATTCACGCTCCCATTTCAACAATGCACGTCCTCCAATAGGATGATGATATGGCTGAGCATTGTGGGAGCGGTAGTTCTTATAGATACAGATATTGACTCAGGCAGGGGGTTCCGTCTTATATCCCTGCTGTTACCCCACAAATTCGATGAGGTGCCTCCTCCTCGTGTGGTCCCCTTTTTCTTTCGGGGAGGTGCAAAACCACGCGGCAGGACGGCCGCGTTATATGTAAGCTCCAGAAAAGTGTCCATCAGTTTGGAATTGCACTCGACCAACAGCAGCAGAGAGTCAGACTCTCTTTACGGTACAGGCGGTTGCCGCTTAAATCACTCCGTGCAGGTGTGCCTGACGCGTTTCAAAAGCTCCTCAGCTTTCTCTTCAGAGGCTTTCACGGAGATTCACGCTCCCATTTCAACAATGCACGTCCTCCAATAGGATGATGATATGGCTGAGCATTGTGGGAGCGGTAGTTCTTATAGATACAGATATTGACTCAGGCAGGGGGTTCCGTCTTATATCCCTGCTGTTACCCCACAAATTCGATGAGGTGCCTCCTCCTCGTGTGGTCCCCTTTTTCTTTCGGGGAGGTGCAAAACCACGCGGCAGGACGGCCGCGTTATATGTAAGCTCCAGAAAACATATAACGCGGCCGTCCTGCCGCGTGGTTTTGCACCTCCCCGAAAGAAAAAGGGGACCACACGAGGAGGAGGCACCTCATCGAATTTGTGGGGTAACAGCAGGGATATAAGACGGAACCCCCTGCCTGAGTCAATATCTGTATCTATAAGAACTACCGCTCCCACAATGCTCAGCCATATCATCATCCTATTGGAGGACGTGCATTGTTGAAATGGGAGCGTGAATCTCCGTGAAAGCCTCTGAAGAGAAAGCTGAGGAGCTTTTGAAACGCGTCAGGCACACCTGCACGGAGTGATTTAAGCGGCAACCGCCTGTACCGTAAAGAGAGTCTGACTCTCTGCTGCTGTTGGTCGAGTGCAATTCCAAACTGATGGACACTTTCCTGGAGCTTACATATAACGCGGCCGTCCTGCCGCGTGGTTTTGCACCTCCCCGAAAGAAAAAGGGGACCACACGAGGAGGAGGCACCTCATCGAATTTGTGGGGTAACAGCAGGGATATAAGACGGAACCCCCTGCCTGAGTCAATATCTGTATCTATAAGAACTACCGCTCCCACAATGCTCAGCCATATCATCATCCTATTGGAGGACGTGCATTGTTGAAATGGGAGCGTGAATCTCCGTGAAAGCCTCTGAAGAGAAAGCTGAGGAGCTTTTGAAACGCGTCAGGCACACCTGCACGGAGTGATTTAAGCGGCAACCGCCTGTACCGTAAAGAGAGTCTGACTCTCTGCTGCTGTTGGTCGAGTGCAATTCCAAACTGATGGACACTTTCCTGGAGCTTACATATAACGCGGCCGTCCTGCCGCGTGGTTTTGCACCTCCCCGAAAGAAAAAGGGGACCACACGAGGAGGAGGCACCTCATCGAATTTGTGGGGTAACAGCAGGGATATAAGACGGAACCCCCTGCCTGAGTCAATATCTGTATCTATAAGAACTACCGCTCCCACAATGCTCAGCCATATCATCATCCTATTGGAGGACGTGCATTGTTGAAATGGGAGCGTGAATCTCCGTGAAAGCCTCTGAAGAGAAAGCTGAGGAGCTTTTGAAACGCGTCAGGCACACCTGCACGGAGTGATTTAAGCGGCAACCGCCTGTACCGTAAAGAGAGTCTGACTCTCTGCTGCTGTTGGTCGAGTGCAATTCCAAACTGATGGACACTTTCCTGGAGCTTACATATAACGCGGCCGTCCTGCCGCGTGGTTTTGCACCTCCCCGAAAGAAAAAGGGGACCACACGAGGAGGAGGCACCTCATCGAATTTGTGGGGTAACAGCAGGGATATAAGACGGAACCCCCTGCCTGAGTCAATATCTGTATCTATAAGAACTACCGCTCCCACAATGCTCAGCCATATCATCATCCTATTGGAGGACGTGCATTGTTGAAATGGGAGCGTGAATCTCCGTGAAAGCCTCTGAAGAGAAAGCTGAGGAGCTTTTGAAACGCGTCAGGCACACCTGCACGGAGTGATTTAAGCGGCAACCGCCTGTACCGTAAAGAGAGTCTGACTCTCTGCTGCTGTTGGTCGAGTGCAATTCCAAACTGATGGACACTTTCCTGGAGCTTACATATAACGCGGCCGTCCTGCCGCGTGGTTTTGCACCTCCCCGAAAGAAAAAGGGGACCACACGAGGAGGAGGCACCTCATCGAATTTGTGGGGTAACAGCAGGGATATAAGACGGAACCCCCTGCCTGAGTCAATATCTGTATCTATAAGAACTACCGCTCCCACAATGCTCAGCCATATCATCATCCTATTGGAGGACGTGCATTGTTGAAATGGGAGCGTGAATCTCCGTGAAAGCCTCTGAAGAGAAAGCTGAGGAGCTTTTGAAACGCGTCAGGCACACCTGCACGGAGTGATTTAAGCGGCAACCGCCTGTACCGTAAAGAGAGTCTGACTCTCTGCTGCTGTTGGTCGAGTGCAATTCCAAACTGATGGACACTTTCCTGGAGCTTACATATAACGCGGCCGTCCTGCCGCGTGGTTTTGCACCTCCCCGAAAGGAAAAAGGGGACCACACGAGGAGGAGGCACCTCATCGAATTTGTGGGGTAACAGCAGGGATATAAGACGGAACCCCCTGCCTGAGTCAATATCTGTATCTATAAGAACTACCGCTCCCACAATGCTCAGCCATATCATCATCCTATTGGAGGACGTGCATTGTTGAAATGGGAGCGTGAATCTCCGTGAAAGCCTCTGAAGAGAAAGCTGAGGAGCTTTTGAAACGCGTCAGGCACACCTGCACGGAGTGATTTAAGCGGCAACCGCCTGTACCGTAAAGAGAGTCTGACTCTCTGCTGCTGTTGGTCGAGTGCAATTCCAAACTGATGGACACTTTCCTGGAGCTTACATATAACGCGGCCGTCCTGCCGCGTGGTTTTGCACCTCCCCGAAAGAAAAAGGGGACCACACGAGGAGGAGGCACCTCATCGAATTTGTGGGGTAACAGCAGGGATATAAGACGGAACCCCCTGCCTGAGTCAATATCTGTATCTATAAGAACTACCGCTCCCACAATGCTCAGCCATATCATCATCCTATTGGAGGACGTGCATTGTTGAAATGGGAGCGTGAATCTCCGTGAAAGCCTCTGAAGAGAAAGCTGAGGAGCTTTTGAAACGCGTCAGGCACACCTGCACGGAGTGATTTAAGCGGCAACCGCCTGTACCGTAAAGAGAGTCTGACTCTCTGCTGCTGTTGGTCGAGTGCAATTCCAAACTGATGGACACTTTCCTGGAGCTTACATATAACGCGGCCGTCCTGCCGCGTGGTTTTGCACCTCCCCGAAAGAAAAAGGGGACCACACGAGGAGGAGGCACCTCATCGAATTTGTGGGGTAACAGCAGGGATATAAGACGGAACCCCCTGCCTGAGTCAATATCTGTATCTATAAGAACTACCGCTCCCACAATGCTCAGCCATATCATCATCCTATTGGAGGACGTGCATTGTTGAAATGGGAGCGTGAATCTCCGTGAAAGCCTCTGAAGAGAAAGCTGAGGAGCTTTTGAAACGCGTCAGGCACACCTGCACGGAGTGATTTAAGCGGCAACTGCCTGTACCGTAAAGAGAGTCTGACTCTCTGCTGCTGTTGGTCGAGTGCAATTCCAAACTGATGGACACTTTCCTGGAGCTTACATATAACGCGGCCGTCCTGCCGCGTGGTTTTGCACCTCCCCGAAAGAAAAAGGGGACCACACGAGGAGGAGGCACCTCATCGAATTTGTGGGGTAACAGCAGGGATATAAGACGGAACCCCCTGCCTGAGTCAATATCTGTATCTATAAGAACTACCGCTCCCACAATGCTCAGCCATATCATCATCCTATTGGAGGACGTGCATTGTTGAAATGGGAGCGTGAATCTCCGTGAAAGCCTCTGAAGAGAAAGCTGAGGAGCTTTTGAAACGCGTCAGGCACACCTGCACGGAGTGATTTAAGCGGCAACCGCCTGTACCGTAAAGAGAGTCTGACTCTCTGCTGCTGTTGGTCGAGTGCAATTCCAAACTGATGGACACTTTCCTGGAGCTTACATATAACGCGGCCGTCCTGCCGCGTGGTTTTGCACCTCCCCGAAAGAAAAAGGGGACCACACGAGGAGGAGGCACCTCATCGAATTTGTGGGGTAACAGCAGGGATATAAGACGGAACCCCCTGCCTGAGTCAATATCTGTATCTATAAGAACTACCGCTCCCACAATGCTCAGCCATATCATCATCCTATTGGAGGACGTGCATTGTTGAAATGGGAGCGTGAATCTCCGTGAAAGCCTCTGAAGAGAAAGCTGAGGAGCTTTTGAAACGCGTCAGGCACACCTGCACGGAGTGATTTAAGCGGCAACCGCCTGTACCGTAAAGAGAGTCTGACTCTCTGCTGCTGTTGGTCGAGTGCAATTCCAAACTGATGGACACTTTCCTGGAGCTTACATATAACGCGGCCGTCCTGCCGCGTGGTTTTGCACCTCCCCGAAAGAAAAAGGGGACCACACGAGGAGGAGGCACCTCATCGAATTTGTGGGGTAACAGCAGGGATATAAGACGGAACCCCCTGCCTGAGTCAATATCTGTATCTATAAGAACTACCGCTCCCACAATGCTCAGCCATATCATCATCCTATTGGAGGACGTGCATTGTTGAAATGGGAGCGTGAATCTCCGTGAAAGCCTCTGAAGAGAAAGCTGAGGAGCTTTTGAAACGCGTCAGGCACACCTGCACGGAGTGATTTAAGCGGCAACCGCCTGTACCGTAAAGAGAGTCTGACTCTCTGCTGCTGTTGGTCGAGTGCAATTCCAAACTGATGGACACTTTCCTGGAGCTTACATATATATATATATATATATATATATATGTGTGTATATATATATATATATTACCTACTGGCCGTCGCCAGTAGGTAGTTATAGTTAGGACCTAGTTACCATAGGAAAATCGCAACATTCTATTCTCAATAACTTTGGTGCCGGTTGACGAATCTTTGCGAAATTTTTAAAACTCGTGTCCTGCTCCAGTCCGCTCCTATCTTGAAAGTTTCGGGTGATTCATCAAGCGGGGGCCGAGAAAAAAGGGGGGTCCCAAAACGTGCTTTCCCCATGCAATTTCCCATAGGAAACTTTAGCCGTGGCTACAGCCAGAACTGCTGAACGGAATTACACCAAATTTGGCAAAAATGTAGCCCTTGGTTCAGAAAGAACTCTTTTTGTTAAATGGTGTAAATCTGCTCAGTAGTTGCTGAGAAAATCAAATAAATAAAAAATTATGATATCTATCGCCGCGCAGGATCCACGCACCCTCCCGATCACGAGCCTTATGCTAATTGGCTGTCAACACTTCAAACCAGGAAGTGTTGGCAGCCATCTTGTCCCTCGGTAAAACCGAGGCACAAGAAAAGAAAAAAACAAATGTGCAAAACACGAAAGAGGGCAGGGTTGAAACACCCTGACCCCCTAGGTCTGCTTAGAGGGTCCTAAAAGGACACCCAGACCAAAAAATTGCATTTAAAAAAAATAAATCACGGGATGAGCGGGGAATCTGTGGATCCGGGCGAAAATAAAAGAAAAACGAAGCTCGGGCTCCCGCGCTTCATTTAATTAAAGCTCCCGGGTGGGCCAGGTCCCAGAAGCATGCGGAAAAGAGTGTGGGAGGGGGGGCAATCCCCCCCACACTGCCCCGGGGACCTCCACCCCCGGGGCAAAACTTTAATATTTGAGGAAGCACACGGCCCCCCGCATCTCCGGGGGCCGCAAACCCCCAGGGCTTGTTAGTTTAAAATTGGGGGACCTCTAAGGCCCCCCACGCCCTAGGGACCGCCAACCCCAGGGCTCTAATTAATTATGATTGTGGGGGGCACACAGCCCCCCTCCGCCATCCCGGGGCTTTAAAAAAAATGTAACCTATGTAGGGGGGCTCGAGCCCCCCCATACACCCCTGGGACCGCCACCTCCCATGGCTTTGCATTAAGTGGGATTGGGGCTGCACGGCCCCCGTACTGGAGCCAATGATGGCCCTGGGGACTGCCACCCCCCAGGGCCGGCTCCTGCAGTGTCCTGGGGTGGGTACCCCGGGACACTGCAGGAGCCGGCCCTGGAGACCGCCACCCCCCAGGACCGTCTCCTACAGTGTCCTGGGGTACCCACCCCGGGACACTGCTGTTTGCAATGACAGGGCGGGAGCCTCGCGGCTCCCACCCTGTCATTGCAAACTCTGCTTTGCTTCATTTAAGCGAGGACAGGGAAACCTGCTCTCGCTTCCATGAAGCAAAGCAGAATTGCTTTTGCATAAGGGGAGCTGCATGCCAGCATCTCCCCTTGTGGAAAAGCAATGCCGGCTCCCGAGGTGGGCCACGCAGCCCACCTCCCGTAACATTTTTATTATTTTTAAAAAATGGGGGTGAGGCCCTGGGGGATGGGGTCCCCAGGGCCCATAACATAGAAAAGGAAGGAGGGCCATACAGCCCCCGTTCTTAAAAAAAAAAAGACTGGCATCACGCAGGAGGCCCCGCCCCCTCCCTGCAGCACTCTGCAAACGTGCCCGCTAGCGCATTGTAAGATGGGGAAGTAATTCCCCTTGAATACTGGGGGTCCCTGGGGGCCAACTAGCCCACTAGGAACCTCCAGTATGCGCCAGGGAGCTGCGTTGCAGAGAGGTGTTCAGAAGCCACACCCCTTTTTACACCTCTATGCAACGCAGCTCTGCTGCACCCTCAGGATTGAAGGGGACTTAATCCCCCAACTTAAAACGCACCATGGGACGCGTTTGCACAGTGGTGAAGAGAGGGTGCGGGGCCTGAGGTGATATGTGTGCAAACAAGCCCTGTGGCATGTTTAAAGTTGGGGAATTAATTCTCCTTCAATCCTGAGGGCCAACTAGCCCACCAGGTACCTCCAGTAAGCGCCACAGAGCTGCATTGCAGAGAGGTGTAAAAAGGGGCGTGGCCTCTGAACACCTCTCTGCAACGCAGCTCACTGGTGTATACTGGAGGTTCCTGGTGTGCTAGTTGGCCCCCAGGGACCCTCAGGATTAAAGAGGAATTAATTCCCTAAATTAAAACGTGCCACAGGGTGTGTTTGCACACATGTCACCTTAGGCCCCACCCCCTTCCTTCACGACTGTGCAAATCTACCCCCTGGCAAGTTGTAAATTGGGGAATTATTTTC
This sequence comes from Lissotriton helveticus, assembly GCF_964261635.1. Classification (NCBI taxonomy): domain Eukaryota; kingdom Metazoa; phylum Chordata; class Amphibia; order Caudata; family Salamandridae; genus Lissotriton; species Lissotriton helveticus. Next base: position 1,349,636,064 of record NC_136059.1, on the reverse strand, counting down.
CCTTGAATACTGAGAGTCCCTGGGGGCCAACTAGTGGAACCTAGTCAGCTACTTGGATCCTAGGGACTGTCAGGATTCAAGGGGACTTAATCCCCCAACTTAAAATGTGCCGCGGTGCACGTTTGCACAGTGGTGAAGGGAGGGGGTGGGCCTGAGGTGACATGTGTGCAAACACATCCTGTGGTGCGTTTTAAGTTGGGGAATTAATTCCTCTTCAATACTGAGGGTCCCTGGGGGTCAACTAGCCCACCGCGTACCTCCAGTAAGCACCACTGCACTGCGTTGCAGAGAGGTGGCCCAGGCCATGCCCCTTTTTACACCACTCTGCAACGTAGCTCTCTGGCGCTTACTGGAGGTAAGTGGTGGGCTAGTTGGCCCCCAGGACTCAAGGGGGCTTAATTCCCCAACTTAAAACCGCCACAGGGCATGTTTACACGGTAGTGAAGGGAGGGGACCGGGCCTGAGGTGACGTGTGCAATCACACCCTGTGGCGCGTTTTAAGTTGGGGAAATAATTCCCCTTCAATCCTGAGGGCCCCTCTGGGCCAACTAGTCTACCAGGTGCTTCCAGTATGCGCCACTGCACTGCGTTGCAGAGAGGTGGTCTAGGCAGTGCCCCTTTTTACACCTCTCTGCAACGCAGCTCTGTGGCGCTTACTGGAGGTACCTAGTGGGCTAGTTGGACCGTAGGGACCCTCAGGATTCAAGGGGACTTAATCTCCCACATTAAAATGGCCACAGGGCTTGTTTACACAGTGGTGAAAGGAGGGGACGGGGCCTGAGGTGACGTGTGTAAACACACCCTCTGGGCGTTTTAAGTTGGGGAATTAAGTCCTCTTTAATCCTGAGAGTCCCTGGGTCCAACTAGTCCATCATGTACCTCCAGTAGGCACCACAGAGCTGTGTTGCAGAGAGGTGGTCCGAGGCCATGCCCCATTTTACACCTCTCTGCAATGCAACTCTGCGGCACTTACTGGATATACCTGGTGGGTTAGTTGGCCCCCAGGGACCCTCAGGAATCAAGGGGACTTTATCCCCCAACTTAAAACGCCAACAGGTCGTGTTTGCACACATGTCATCTCAGGCCCCCCCCTTCACCAGTGTGCAAACGCACCCTGTGGCGCATTTTAAGAGGTAGTTTTAATCCCCCTGCCCTATTATATACTAGGGGCTTACAGAGGAGGTCATGCTAATCACAGGGGTACCCCAACGCATAGTGTTCCCTAGTGTATGTAGGTGTTTTCACTGTATTCTAAGTGTCTTTCTGCACATGTGTTGCTTCTTCCTGCACTTTTCTTCGTCTTTAAGGACTTCTGTTGCTTTTTTCTGCATTTCTTTTGCTTCTTTCTGTGCGTTTTTTCTTCTTTCTTCACATATCCTACCTCTGTAGGCATAGTTAGAAACTAGCATTTAAAAAACCATTGAAATTCACTGAAAACGTCATAGGTTTCAGGCACATTATAGTTAGGAATTAGCATTTAAAAAACCTTAGAAATTCACTGAAAAAGCCATAGGTTTCAGGCACATTATAGTTAGGAATTAGCATTTAAAAAACCTTAGAAATTCCCTGAAAAAACCATAGGTTTCAGGCACGTTATAGTTAGGAATTAGCATTTAAAAAACTTTAGAAATTCACTGAAAAAAACATAGGTTCCAGGCACGTTATAGTTAGATATTAGCATTTAAAAAACCTTAGAAATTCACAAAAAAAAACATAAGTTTCAGGACTGTTACAGTTAGCTGGACATTTCACTCGTACAAAACCATTGAAATTCTTCTGTTATAGTTAGTTCTGCTAACTATAACTCGCGCGCCCGCAATGCACTGCTGATGATGTCACATATTACATCATTCATGACATGGTCAGTGACATCACTGATGACATCACTGATGACATCTCATGACATCTCACTGCGCTAGAGGAAGTAATTTACTTCATTTTAAGCTCAGGCTGCCCAGGAAGAGCTTCAAGGCTAGCGTGAGTGTTTTCTTTTATTTGACAATCAGTCATTGCGGTAACATGAAAGTAAAACGAGCCAAAGGGATTGTTTTACTTCCACTTCATCAGTGTTCGGGGGAATACCTCAGCCCCTGAGCACTGATTGGGGTGGTAAAGGTATAATTGGGAAGGGGAGACTCTCCCATTTCCAATGGTACATCTTCCCAGTGGGTGTCTGCTTGGCGATTGCCATTGTAGAGCAATCTTCAAGCAGGGGTCCATCCACTAGATACCATGGATGGGGGCAGGGGCCCTTAGGCAAGGGCTTGTGCTTCCCCAGAATATTTAACTACATTAGTCTTTCTGCCCCCCTGGGGTGTGGATGAAGTTACTTACCCACAATGTGCCTCCCCTGAGTGGGGGGAGGGCAGAAACCCCACTAAACACCAGCAAAAGGATTTTCTTTTAAATATGGGGTGGGGGCTGCCCTCCATGAGCATGGCCAAGCTTCCACCCCATTTAAATGGACATCAGTCTTTCTGCCCTTCCTGGGGTGGATGGGGGTAGTTACCCCCAATCTGCCACCCCCAGGGGTCAGAAAGCCCTCTAGATGCCAGGGAATCTTTTTTTAAATACAGGGGTGGGGCTGCTCACAATGGGAATGGCCCTGCCACCATCCCATTTAAATGGTGCTTCAATTTCAATGGAGTAATTATCCCTGATCTGCCCCAGCGGGGGGAGGAAGCCCACTAGGTGCCAGTGAAACCATTTTTCTTTAAATATAGAGGTGGGGGCTGCCGACCAAGGGCATATCCACGCCCCCACCACAAATAAATGGGGCATCAGCCTTTCTGCCCCCCAGTGGGCAAATGGAGGAATCACCCCCCCCTAATCTGCCCCCCTATGGCAGAAATCCCATTAGATACCAGAGGTTTTAGAAATATAGTGGTGGGCTATCCACCAGGGGCATGGCCTTGCCCCACTCCAAAAACAAAGCAGGCAGCCCTTCTTTCCCCCTGGGGGCAGATGAGGGTGATTATCCCCAATCTGCCCCCTGGGGGGTGAAAGCCCACTAGACAGTAAGGACTGTATTCATGCAATACCCCTCCGCCTACCCCCGCCTGCATGGGCCAGTGCTTTAACCCACCCCAGGCCCAGTAGACCTGCTTCTCCTCCTGGGGGATGGATAGGGTATTCAACCTACCAGACCCAACAGTTCTAAAATCTAGACATCCCAGGGAGTCCTGGGTGATGTGGTTCGCCTGGATTCCGTACAATTTTCTAACCTACAAAGCCCTGCAAACCTCAAACTTTGACTAAAACCACACATATTTCTCACATTTCTGTGAGGAAAACTTCTGGATTCTACCTGGAGCCATCCAGAAATGTCCTACCACACAGCATTCCTCAAACGTCTCTCAATAAAAATGGTACCTCACTAGTGTGGGTGGGGCAAAAGACTTTGACACAAAAGACCCTAAAGCGCTACGTGATCAGCAATAGACATAGAAGCGTATTTGTGACCATGCTTGGCTGCCACCCATGGAAATCTACCAACCCCAGGCATTTTAGGAAACTAGGCAACTAGAAGATTCCAGTGTAGTGTGCCTTGTATGGATCCCACCCAGTTTCTTAAATGTGCGATTTCAGGAAAAGTTTGAATTTGCAGTGCATTTAGGTAAGGAAACCTCTTGTGATCCAAGCAAGGCACACCATCCTGGAATCCCACAGTTGTCTAGTTTTCAAAACTGTCTGTGGCTCATTGGTTTGTATGGGTGGCGCCACTGCCCAGCCCTAAATACCACAGCTACCCCTATTGCTCATCTATGAACTTAATGCTTTAGGGCTTTTGTGTGATGACCACTCGGCCCACATACACAAGTGGGGTACCGTTCGTATCAGGATTGGGGGTACATGTGGAAACTCAGGGTGGTAGAAAATGTGTGACTCCCAGCAGATTCCAGAACTTTTCGTCACAGAAATGTGACAAAAATATGTGTTTTTTACCAAAGTTTGATGTTTGCATGGGCTTCTGGGTAAAATTACCTGGTGAGAGCCATGCAAGTCACACAAACCTGGACTCCCCTAGTTATCTAGTTTTAAAAAATGTGTAGGTTTGCTTGGTTTCCTTTTGTACAGCTGAGCGAGGGCCCAAAATCCACAGCTATCTACGTTGAAAAAAAGGATCAGTTTTGAGTGGAAAAATGTGATGTATCCATGTTGCGTTTTGGGCCATTTCCTGTGCTCATAAACTGTTGTACTGCCATGTTTTGGTTTCTTGTTTTCAAGTGAGATTCCTTTTGTGAGGTTGTCGATATGGGTCCAGCTGATTCCATGAACCAATTGTCATTTGTCGGTTCTATTTGGCATTGTCAGATGTATCCCCTACAGCCATGTTGTTGATGTCTCCACATGACATTTGTGCTCACTGACACCATTCATTTCAGTGATGTGTTATTTAGCTCTGTTTTTGACATTATGCCAGCCTAAAGTTGGAACTATAGAATAAAGATGTTATGAGACTGTACACTTGTAAGTCTGTGTTGGAGTGACATCGTTGTTATACTCTGTTGCACACTGTTGATATTTCACATGTCCATGCTTACACAATTAGCTTCTACTTACAGTTGGTAATTCACAAGGGGATAACTTCACAACTTGCTAAATGTGAATGATACTGCAAGAGCAAATTATTTTGTGACAAATTAATATATTGCAGTGCAGAATGTGAAAAAATAAAAACAAACAATATACAGACACATAGTGACAACACAGGAGTATAGTAGTCAGTGTTGGTGGATGAAACAATTTTTTTAGGCGCCACATTGTCTGAAGTCCAAAGTCCAACAAATTCCTCCCATCAGAAATGGAAAAGTGTACAGGAATAGTTAACAAAGTGAACGTGTTGCACACAAAGGAGGACATCAGGGGCAAAGTTTCTTCCTGGGGTTGGTGGATGCCTTGCCAACAGAACCTCCTGGATATTTTCTTGGATGTCAGGACCACGATGGGGGAGATCCGTGCTGTGGGGTCAGTGGTGTCTGAGGAGTCGCCCTCTGTCAGGCCCTCCCTTCCTGTGGCTGCACAGATGTAGAAGGGCCAGATGAAGCTGGATCACAGGAAGGGGTAGGTTGTGGGGGAAAAGCCCTGCAGAGTGTGGTGTTGATGACCCTCAGCAACCATATGAGCTGGCCCATGTTGTCATTGTGGGTGTCCAGCTTCTGGTCTATGGACCTCTGCAGTTGCTTCATCTCCTGGAGTTCCTCTAGTACCTGGTCCATCACTCTTTGGGAGGTCTTATAGGCTCCCAGGACTCTGGTGATGTTTATGGGTGTAAGTGGCACCGGTGGCCTCACTTTGTGAGCACACAGTTACCCTCCTACCACACTTGACCCCATGGGCCTGTGACCTTAGGTCAGCCTGCCCCTCCCACTGGCTCCTCTATCCTCAGTGAGAGCCTGCCCAGGCTGTCCAGATGGGCCAGGTAGGTCCTTCACGCCCATGGGTCCAGGAGATTCTTCATTACTGGAGGCTTGATCCTGAAGGGGAGGTGGAGTCCGGGTGGTGTCCTAAGTCTGGTCAGATGTTGTGCCGGAACAACCTATTCAGACATAGAGTAGATTGTTATTGTTGTAACTGTGGTATGTAATCCACATAATTTGCTACACAGTGAATTCAGGCCTGGGAGGGACAAAATGGTTGAAGGTTGGCATTGTGAACTATCCCTATTGTGTTTGACGAGTTTGCGGGACATTGGAAGCCATCCATTACTTGAAGTGGTATTGGCCTGATCATTTTGCTTGATTGATATGCTTCATGTTGACATGAGGAATGGACATGGCATGTCCCAATAACTTGAAGCTAACACAATTTAGAAGTTACATGTTTATTAGTAAATCCCAAGTCCTAGGTGTGGACAATACAGGCATATACACACTACTTGTTAGTAGATTTACCATTGGTAATCATGTGTACTGTGCAGTGTCAATGGGTCACCAGCATTTCAGATCAGCTGGGTTAAAGTCATGTGTTACTGATATTTCAGGTACACACTTGATATGGTGTCACTTATGGTCTCATTATTTTCATTTATAGAGGACAGAGTAGGTTCAGGCTGAGTAAGTAGACATGTGCCTGAGCAGAGCATTGTGTGTAAGGTGCTCAGTCCGTATGGCCTGGGGATTCAGTGTTAACATGGCTGACAAATGAATAAGGAAACACAACACTGGTGCCTCCTGTTAATGTTCAAGCATTGTCGTTGTAGTAATTTCAATCTCTCCTACCCCATACTTGACCAATGGCTAACTGCCTGTGAGGTGAACCTCAGTAGTCACATGGCTGACAAGTAAGTAATGACAAACGACACTGGTCCCTCCTATTAAGTGTTCAAGCTACAGGGCCTCATGGTAGTTGGAGTCATTTCAATCTCTCCTACCACACACTAAAGGCTAACTGCCTGTGAGGTTGTGGAAAAGTAAATTTTGCCATGTTCTGTGTCCCTACGTGTTCCCCATGTTATGTTGTATGTGCATGATTAATATGCATATGTATTCCCCATGATCGATTAAAGACGCAATTACAGTTGTGTCCAACTCTAGTATGCCAGCTTCTAGTTCTCGTGAAAGCTACGAGTATTAGGCCTATGTAAAGTTATGTTGCCACGTTTCACAGTGTGCACGTTATTTCATTGTAAAATCCCCGTTTCTAGGCCTCAAAAGGGCCCGGACACCAGATTCAGCTCCTGTCTCCTGAACCCCCGCTGAGGAGCGATACAGCCCCCACCTGTATCCCTGACCCTTCACTTACTTCATGCCTCACAGTGCCCGGCTCGGCCTGGCTCTGCCTGCCAGTCTGCCAAGAGTATGTTATGATTCTAGTTATCAGTCCAGCTCTCCTTCTCTGCATTCCTAAGCTACTGAATCGCATCAATAGTTTCCGTCATGGTCTAGCCTTTACGTCTCCATGTAAGAGAAATACTGTATTAATGGTCATTTAATATTCCTCAACACGCACTACATGTAGAATTATGCATGCACCAGTCTTAGAGTCTGTTAGCCTTTACCCTGATAACTTTTGGATTCTATCAACATGTTCTCTAAACATCAGATACTAGATAGTGTTTAGGTACATGTCGCTTTGACTCTCCAGACTTTAGTCTCTCCTTCTAGTGCAGAAGTCATAGCCCCCAGCTTCTCCCTAGTAACACGTCATTGCCAGCTTGCGCGCACCACTAGGTTAGAGGTCCCGGCTCCTTAGGTAGCCCCCTCCATGTTTCCGCCTCATTTATGACATATTCTGTTACGTTTACATCACATGTCTATGTATACGCCCTGTATACGCCTCTTGTTACACCTACTTTATGCCTTATCTTTCGCGACTGCTACAAACCCCGCCCACTGCTACGCCTACTGTACTGAATGCTATGTATTTTGTTTAACTATATATACTTGTGCACTGTTATTAAAAGTTAGCGCGCTCATCCCAGATCCTGCCCCGGCAGCTGCCGGGCCCTGCCATCCTATTCCCGTGCAGGTTGTCCTGTTCCTGTCCTTTATGCTGTATTAAACCTGCAAACTCCAGCTACCTCGAATCTTGACTCTTATTTATTGAGCTATCTGTTATTGTATATCTAGTCAAAAATAGAGGTATTATTTATTTATTTACCACATAATGGCGCCCGAATAGGGACTTGCCCTTTCCCCACGCGCCGGTGAAGCCACGCAAGCCCCTGATCCTCTGCAGCCGTGACGGAACCATACCGTGCACGTGCAGATATTTCTGCTTCAAGTATCCCTCAGGCCCACGGAGGAGACGGAGGTTGCGGTCCAGCATCCAGACGAGGCGGTGGAGGAACGCGGCGAGTCCCGACCAGAGCCCAAGCCGAGAGTCCAAGGTCCGAGGTATCCGGAGGCCCACCCGTAACAGAAGTCCGAAGTTCGTCCGTCCGGCGTCGTAGCAGTCCAGTCCAGTCCGAGGCCTTCCGTTCTTGCTGCCCGGTGAGTACCGTTGCTGGGGTAGTATCTAGACAGGGTCAATTGCATTGTCTCTGGTCCGTGGGTTTGGGTACACAGATCCAACACGAAGTGTCCATTTACGTGGGTGCGGGTCCTGACGTGTCTCTTTATGAGACCGGTAAGTTTCGTACTGTTTTAGCAGTGCATCTAGTTTCTGTTCTAGTCCGTTCTGTTCTCGAGAAATTCATGTATTCTGTTTTCAGTATTCCAGGTAGTATTTTGTCCGAACAGTTATCTTAAATGTCATTCATGTATTTCAATGTCGTGGTATGAAAGTGGTGTTCTTCAGTAATTATCGTGTTCATTGTGTATTGTATTGTGTCTAGACTCCAGTTCAGTCATGCCTCTGTTCTCAAAGTTACGTCAGTTAAGAACTAGAAAAAGTCTGTTAGAAGAAGCAGTTCCTGTCCCGCCTAGGGACAGTCCAGGTCATTTTATGTATCAAAAGCATGGCATAAGTGCCATATTGTATCTAGATTTATGGGTGGAGTACACCAAACAGTTAGAAGAAAAGTATAGATGGCCCGTATCGGGTACATGGGATGCCGAGTGCATCATGCGAGTAGAAGAAGTATTATGGAAAAAGAAAGCCAGACAGTCACAAAAAGATGCCATCGAGTTATGGCGCAAAGAATCTCATAAAAGAACCGAAAAAGAAATCAGAAAGTCAGAATTAAGTAGAGAATCCTTAGAAAGAGCCCAAGAAAGGGAATTGATCGAAATAGGTGAACGAGTTAAAACCGAACAGTCAGACAGACAGAGAAATGCCCTCATTAAGGGTATGTATCCTCTTCTTGCTGAGGGCTTGCCAAAAGCAACCCCGGAGGCATCCAGTAATTTCCCGCCGCCATTAGTTCCGACCAAGCTACGTCACAAACCGACCGCAGCTGATATTTTTCTCTCGTCCTATTTGGACGACACAGTCCCAGAATATGCAAATCCTGTTCCACCAGCTCCTGTAAATAATGTAATTCATGGTCCTCCAGCCACCGGGGCACCTGTTGCAGCACCTGTTACGGTACCCCCGGTCCAGCCCGTAGTACAAATTCCCGCCAAATCAGTCACTCTGCCAGCACGAAGAGTATCAGTCGACGATTCCAGTTCAGGGGCCGCGGGAGGAGGTCCTCCTGGTACCCCGCCGCCAAATAGACGTCTAGGGGTAGTCGAGTTACATGAACGTGCATTACAGCGTACGCCTAAATATCAGTCCATTGCAGAAATCAGGCGAGCTCTTACTGAATGCTGTTATGATCCAGTCCCAGGCGAGGATAGTATGGTTATATATTCCGTACGTATAAGGCAGGTGTCCGAGTATTTGGTCACCCTACCGAATATGAAAGAAGATCTAGACAGAATGTATCGTTTCATTCGTACAGGACAAGATCCAGAAAGTATTGCTGAAGTCATGTCTCTCAGGAAAGCTGAAATCCAGTTCATGTTATTAAAGTTTCTGATCAATTGTTTAATTAGGGAACAAGATTCCCCGACTAAAGATCCGAACGAAATGAAAATTCTGACAAGGTGGAGTGATAATATAGCCGAGGGTAAGCACAAGACACTCAATAGTATAGAGAGTATGTACAAGAAAATTCGTAAAGAAATAATAAGGTTACACGAACAACGCAAAGAAGCTCTAGGAAGCGAGAAAGAAAATGACTCTTCTACTGAAGAGGTAGACGACGAGAATCCCGCCAGAATAGCGTATGTAGGTAAATCTAGATTTCCAGACCGACATTTACGCCTAGAACACAAGAAAGCTTTTCATCTTCCAGCACCAGAACAAGGCTCTCTAGAACAAGTATTTCAAGCTACCGATCAAATTCTGAAATCACGAATCGGTTATAGTGAATTAGGTACCATGCAGGAACAAGAACTAGCCCGATCAGCAGTCCGATGGATTACTGATTCTACCACTTTTCCAGACGAAATAGTGGCACAAATGTTTCTGAAACTGCCCCCAGCCGAGCAGCGACTGGTGGGTATGTATATGATCCAGCACCTCATTACTCTGTATGAGGGTCAGCATTCTGATCCAGGTCCGTTACATGATGTCCTGAACGAGTTACTCCAGTATAGATGGAAAGGTTTAGGTACCGATTTAATTAGTGTCATTCTAGAACAGCGCCACAAATATAGAACGTTTTTGAATCCGCATTTTGTTCATGTCTCACCTCCAGAAAGTAAACCGTTTTACATAGATAGACAGCATCCACTACGAGAAGTACACCCAGTTAGGACAGCGGGTGGTGAAATGCAACGAGTATTTGTTTACACCCCAGTTACCAAGATGGAACTCTTAGAAATGAAGAAGTTAATTCCCTGTCACGACAAAGATCCAGCAGGGTTCCACCGAGAATTAAAAGACATGCTCCGTATGGGAGAATACACGTATCCAGATATAATTAAAATGCTAAAAGTCCTGTTGCCTGCGGGCATATATGAAAAACTCAAGGAAAAAGATTGGGAGGTGGGAGAGAAAAAGATCGATTGGACAGCTCTAGAAGCTGAAGATAAGATACGAGTACCAGGTACCGGTCTTGGAGATAAATGTAAAGAATTACCAGAGTTATTGATTCAGGTTTTGCCTTGGTTATTAGCCACTAAAAAGGAAGACTGGGATGCAATCTCAGCCTGTAAACAGAAACAAGACGAAGACACTAGTGATTTTTATTCCAGATTTGAGAAATGTTTTATCATAAACAGTGGTTTGAAGACGAGTAGTGAGTCATACCCTCATCTTTTTGTTACTAAATTAGTCGAGAATTCAAGTCCACAAGTTAAGAATCGAGTTTTGAAAGTCGAAAGTACATGGCAAGCTAGTACTCCGTCCCAGATGTTACAGATGCTCCAGTATCACCAGAATAGAATCAGAGAAGAACAAGAACACGAGAGAAGACGTATGAAAGACACGAAAATGAAAGTACTAGTTGCACAATCTGTTCCACAAGACAGTCAGAAGAGGGGTCCGAATCAAGCCAGTCATCCTGCAGCTCCCGTTAAAGGGACATGCAATTATTGTAAACAGCCAGGCCATTTCATAAACGAGTGTGCAGTTCTGAAACACAATATAGCCACTGGTAAAACTAAAGAAAGACCACGTCCGCCTAGACAAGAACAAGTTTCACAGACTTCTCAGCCACAGAATGCACAACAGACAGTTACAGCACCGCAGCCTATTGCTGCAACACAGCATGTTACACAGCAGATGTACCAGTATGCACAGTCCGAGTATCCAGAGTATCAAGCGTATTCATGAAACAGCCTAGAGAGGGAGGTAGGCTTGCCTCTCATCGAGATTCCTGTAGATCAAGAAGGTCCCTATGTACATAGTCAAGTATTGGGGAAAGACAGAAAGTTTCTGATTGATACAGGGGCAAGTAGGACTACTATCAGTCATGACGAGGTTCCAGGGGCTCCGCTCTCAGGCTCTAGAAATGTTTCCCTTGGATTTTCAGGAAAGCCAATAGTTAACGAGATTTCCAAACCAGTTACTCTAGAAGTAGGTCCATTGTCCCGAACTACTGATTTATTACTTACGAAGTCATGTCCAGAAAATTTGTTAGGTATTAAGACATTGAAAGAATTAGGTGCAGTCATATGTTGTTCCCCAGAGGGAATACGTTTGTTTTTGCGTGACTTCAAGGGTCACTATGTATTACGAGATTTTGATCCAAGATTGTCTAATGTTCCGCAGCACCTATGGGCACAAGGTCCAACTGATGTTGGTTTTATGCAAATCACACCCCATCGTGTGACTCTCAAACAAGGTATAGTCCTACCGCGAATTAGACAGTACAGATTGCCACCTGAGGCTGTAGCAGCCTTATCCAAAATTATTGACGAGCTCATGGCTCAAGGAGTAGTTGTAGAAACTGACTCCAATGTATGTAATTCTCCTATCATTCCAGTCATGAAACGTACTGATCCAAATGCACCTCCAGTATATCGATTAGTGATTGACCTTCGAGAACTCAATAAATGTATCATTCCCCAGTATCCAGTAGTCCCAGATATTTCTTCCTTATTGACAGCTATTGATTCTGAAGCCACATTTTTCACTGTCATAGACCTCAAGAACGCATTTTTCAGTGTTCCAATTCATCGAGACAGCCAGTACCTTTTCGGTTTTTGTTTAAATGGAAGGAGCTATAAATTCACACGAGCTCCTCAAGGTTTTACAGAAAGTCCTAGTATTTACAGTCAAGCACTTAAGAGACAACTAGACAATATTCACATGCCAGCTGACACTGCCCTGCTCCAGTATGTTGATGATCTACTGATCACAGCCCGTTCTGAACGTGCTTGCGAGCGAGCATCACTTACAGTCCTGTATTTCTTAGCCGAGATGGGGCACAAGGTGTCCCCTTCGAAGCTTCAATTCTGTGTCCAGCAAGTGATCTACTTAGGCCACTTACTGTCCAAGTGGGGTAGGCAGTTGACACCAGACCGTATCCAGTTAATAGCGAGTCTTCCACAGCCCAAGACACAGAAGGAGGTACGTGCTTTTATCGGCCTTACTTCTTATTGTAGACAATGGATTCCTCAGTATGCATTTCTAGCAAAGCCACTGATACAGCTAACGACACAGGAGGCAGCCGTATCGACTGTTCTCCCCTGGACATCTGAACATACACTTAGTTTTAATGAGTTGAAGAAAGCTTTATGCCAAGCTCCTGTTCTAGCTACACCGAACTACAGTAAGCTTTTTACACTTTTTGTCACAGAACGTGATGGTACAGCATTATCTGTTCTTACACAAGATCAAGCAGGACAATACAAGCCCTGTGCTTATTTTTCGAGCACACTAGATCCAGTAGCCCAGGCTCTGCCTGCGTGCCTCAAGTCAGTTGCAGCCACAGCACTAGCTATCAGACAAAGTGATTCCATAGTGTTAGGACATTCCCTGACAGTACAAGTTCCACACTCCGTGGAAGTTCTTTTAAACCGAACACAGACTCAGCACTTGACAATTGCACGTTTAACAGGTTATGAACTGACACTGTTCCAGCCACACATAGAAATCAGACGCTGCAACGTTCTAAATCCTGCTACACTTTTACCGTCAGTTACTTCAAATCCTGCCACACATGACTGTGTGGAAGTAGTCAACACTATGACAAAGCCAAGACAAGATCTGACAGACATTGCCTTACCAGATCCCGACCTGACACTTTATGTGGATGGTTCATGTATGAGAGCAAGTACAGGAGAACTAGTAGCCGCGTATGCAGTGACTACTGACACCGAAGTTATTGAAACACACCGTATTGACACCCTGTCTGCTCAAGCAGCAGAGCTAATCGCTCTGACACAAGCCTGCATACATGCCAAGAACCTGAAAGTTAATATTTACACAGATTCACGCTACGCATTCGGAGTCGTACACGACTTCGGAGTGCTCTGGCAGGAGAGAGGTTTCATGACTTCTCATGGAACCAAGATTCAGCATGGTTTCCTTATTCAAGCTCTGTTAGATGCAATACATTTACCGACAGCTATCGCTATCATGAAGTGCAAAGCACACACGAAAGTTACTGACATTATTTCCCAAGGTAATGATCTAGCAGATCGAACAGCCAAGCTTACAGCTCAGACACCAGACATACCAGTTAACAAGACACCGACATCCACTCTAGAACAGACTACTTGTATGACAGTTAAGGACCCTACTCAAGATGTCATAGATATCCAGTTACATGCTACTCCTGAAGAAATCAAGAAATGGTCCGAACAAGGAGGGGTCCAGACAGATCAGGGATGGTTGACAAAGGGAAAAGCCACATGGTTTCTCCCCGACTCAATGGTTCAAGTCATTATCAATACCGCACATAGTCCAGCACACTTAGGAGAAAAAGCCATGTTAGAGAGTATCCAGAACATTTGGTTTAACAAGCATTTACGAGCTGCAGCCAAGCAGAAAGTCCGTACCTGTATGATATGTTGCCAGTTCAACCCAGGTAAAAGTGTCCCGGTGGAACAAGGTGGGTTCCAGCCCCCTGACCACCCTTTTGAAGTCCTCCAGATGGATTATATTCAGATGGAGCGATGTCGAGGTTTCAAGTATGTCCTTGTAGTTGTATGCGCTTTGTCCAGGTGGACAGAGGCATATCCAGTTCCAGATTACACAGCCGCGACCACTGCCAAGCAGTTGGTTTGTGAATTTTTCCCCCGCTATGGACTCCCAAGGGTCGTGTATTCTGATAACGGCCAGCCATTCTCATCTGAACTAATGAAGCACATTTCCCTTTTGTTAGGGTACCAGTGGAAGTTCCATTGTGTACGCCATCCAGAAGCAGCCGGTCTCGTAGAGAGACATAACCAGACCCTAAAAATCCGTATTGCCAAAGTCTGTAAAGAGAAAGGTGTAGACTGGTTAGTTGCCCTGCCAGTTGCTTTTTTCTATATGCGCATGGTCGCACATTCCAGATCAGGTCTGTCCCCTTATGAGGTCGTATTCGGCCGCCCCCCGAACATGTGGGGTACACCCAGACCCCGAAGTATTACAGATGTTTCCAGTAATATGCTGACAGATTACCTAGCTTCCTTGATGTCTGCCCTACACTCTTGTCGTTCACAGGTTGCCGCTGCATTTCCCGACAATACTGAAGTCAAGCCACACGAGGTCCTTCCCGGCACCCTGGTTTTAATCCGGAATTTCGATCGTTCAAGTCCGCTGGAGCCTCGCTGGAAGGAGCCGAAGTTAGTCCTTCTGACCACCCGCACGGCCGTGAAGTTGGAAGGCAGAAAAGGCTGGGTGCATCTGTCTCATGTCAAGAAATTTCACGGACTAAGAACTAAAACGTTTATTGACACTTCTACAGACACTTCCGAGTCTAAAAATTGCCCTATTCTCAAGGACTGTCCCGCTATTGACTTTGACTCAAAGCCTCCCCTGTTAGAGAAAACTCCGCAGCAGGAGTATAAACAGAAGCTTCGGTCTAGTAAAATAAGTCAGCCAGTTTAATTGTCTAAGTCCCCCTCGGGTGAAACGGTTAGACAGGTATCTGACATGTATGAGATAGACCCCCATAGTGAGAGAGTTAGTCAAAACTCAATCCGATGTATCGTTTTTCTAAGTTTTATATTGTTTTTGAGTTTGATGGTTACCTGCACAAGTTATGCATTTCATTTATGTTTCCCAATTTCTCATGTAAATAAGTTTTCTAATGCTACAGTAGAGCACACGTTTAGTGATCTGCCTCCTCACAAACTATCCTATCGTCTTGCTATGCGCAACAATACATTTATCCGTATGTTACATTATTCACACCAGACCAGCAATGCCACTAATTGTTGGGTGTGTGGTCGACTCCCCCCTTTCCAGACACCGAAGGGAGTTCTGCCACTGTTTCCTTATCCGTTTTCACATAATGGTTCATGTGGAGCATGGTCCATGTTAACGTCATCTTCAAATGATATGTCCCTTCTGAACAGTACATGTTTTCCAGACAAGCAAGGTCTTCCCCACAGAACAGGGTTAGATCTAGAAAATGAAGTTTATAATTTGGGTAATTATTCTTCGAATTTTATGGTCCTGAATGTTCAGTCTGATCCTACTCCAGACTTACCTGCTATTTCAGTACTACCAGTCAAAGGCGAATTATGTGTCAGAAAGAATGGTTCCGCACATGTAGGACATAGTGATTGTACTACTATTGTCAAGTATAGTGACAGTGGGAAATCTATTTTTAAAGCTTCACGTCATTCTTATTTTGTTTGTGGTCAGACCGCATATGTTCGTCTGCCCCTCGATTGGGATGGAACATGTTACATTGCCTTCCTACTGCCACCAGTTTTCCTAGCCCCATCCGATTATCATAGAAACACACATCTAGTACACATTAGACATAGAAGGGAGATCGAGTCCCCGATTGTGGATCAAACTGAAACTGCTCTAGAACAGTATACAGATTTCAATAAAGGTTTCTTCTTCTTTATAGGCCCTATCCAGAATAGTAAGTTAATACGTAGATTGACTAGAACCCTTGAAGCAGTAGTGAATGAGACTGCCTCTGCCCTAGGTAACTTAACGGAAGAGCAATCTGCTATGAGATTTGTCGTGCTCCAAAATCGTCTCGTTCTTGACGTCATACTGGCCGATAGAGGAGGAGCATGTAGAGTCATCGGATCTAGTTGCTGCATTTTCATTCCTAATAACGCGCCGTCTGTTTATTCAGCTATAACCAGACTTCATAAAATTGCCCATCAGTTACACCAGAATCCAGGCACCTGGACATGGTCCGGTTGGTTTTGGAGTATAATTTCTGCCTGGGGATGGAAAGTATTATCCTTTCTAGGTATTGCAGTAGCGATCATATTCAGTTGCTGCCTCTGTATACAATGTGGCCCTGCGATTTGCGGCATTTGTGCTACCTCTTGTATTCCTAGTCCCAAGTTCCGTCCTAAATCCCGTTCCAAGACAATTCGAGACGAGCAAATGATACTGTATGAAATGATAGATGGTATCATGAATATTGATGTTTCCTGATGGAAACGTAGTGACAAGGAGGGAATGTGGAAAAGTAAATTTTGCCATGTTCTGTGTCCCTACGTGTTCCCCATGTTATGTTGTATGTGCATGATTAATATGCATATGTATTCCCCATGATCGATTAAAGACGCAATTACAGTTGTGTCCAACTCTAGTATGCCAGCTTCTAGTTCTCGTGAAAGCTACGAGTATTAGGCCTATGTAAAGTTATGTTGCCACGTTTCACAGTGTGCACGTTATTTCATTGTAAAATCCCCGTTTCTAGGCCTCAAAAGGGCCCGGACACCAGATTCAGCTCCTGTCTCCTGAACCCCCGCTGAGGAGCGATACAGCCCCCACCTGTATCCCTGACCCTTCACTTACTTCATGCCTCACAGTGCCCGGCTCGGCCTGGCTCTGCCTGCCAGTCTGCCAAGAGTATGTTATGATTCTAGTTATCAGTCCAGCTCTCCTTCTCTGCATTCCTAAGCTACTGAATCACATCAATAGTTTCCGTCATGGTCTAGCCTTTACGTCTCCATGTAAGAGAAATACTGTATTAATGGTCATTTAATATTCCTCAACACGCACTACATGTAGAATTATGCATGCACCAGTCTTAGAGTCTGTTAGCCTTTACCCTGATAACTTTTGGATTCTATCAACATGTTCTCTAAACATCAGATACTAGATAGTGTTTAGGTACATGTCGCTTTGACTCTCCAGACTTTAGTCTCTCCTTCTAGCGCAGAAGTCATAGCCCCCAGCTTCTCCCTAGTAACACGTCATTGCCAGCTTGCGCGCACCACTAGGTTAGAGGTCCCGGCTCCTTAGGTAGCCCCCTCCATGTTTCCGCCTCATTTATGACATATTCTGTTACGTTTACATCACATGTCTATGTATACGCCCTGTATACGCCTCTTGTTACACCTACTTTATGCCTTATCTTTCGCGACTGCTACAAACCCCGCCCACTGCTACGCCTACTGTACTGAATGCTATGTATTTTGTTTAACTATATATACTTGTGCACTGTTATTAAAGGTTAGCGCGCTCATCCCAGATCCTGCCCCGGCAGCTGCCGGGCCCTGCCATCCTATTCCCGTGCAGGTTGTCCTGTTCCTGTCCTTTATGCTGTATTAAACCTGCAAACTCCAGCTACCTCGAATCTTGACTCTTATTTATTGAGCTATCTGTTATTGTATATCTAGTCAAAAATAGAGGTATTATTTATTTATTTACCACAAGGTGACAGTGACAAGTGAGTCAGGACAAATAACACTGGTGCCTCCTGTTCAGTATTCCCTCCTACCACACCCTAATCAATGGCTAATTGCCTGTGAGGTGACATGGCTGACAAGTGAGTAAGGATAAACAACATTGATGCTTCCTGTTAAGTATTCAAGGAACAGGGCCTCATGGTAGTTGGAGTCATTTCAATTTTGAATTGCCAACACTAGCAACACTGGATTGTGTTGCATGCCTATTTGCAAAATACAGTTGCGGTGGGCCATAGTATTAGACATTTGTACATATAATGGATCCTGGGATGATTTGATGGTAATGCACTTACAGACAGCATTACCACATGTGGGATGTAATCGAGGTTGATACATGTGAACTTATGTGCAGGGCTACTGATTGTAACTACCAATCACACTTCTTTGATACTTTGGCTACTGCATATAGGAAAAGTAAATGAGAAACACAATAGCAAGAGCTGAGATGTGTGCAAACTGTACATTGATATGCAGTAACAGTTGGTGTGGTGTTACTTACCAGTCTCCATTTCCCCAGGTATTGCTGTCAAGCCCTCAGAATGCAGGATGGTGTGCACCTTCTCATCCTAGGGTGTGAATTCTAATGGTGGACCGGGAGGACCACCACCAGTCTTCTGGGCCGCAAGGTGGGGCCTGGAGGCCAGGTTCTTCATCCTTGTCCTCAGGTCATTGCCTGTCTTCCTGATGTCCTTCTTTGTGCGCAGGCTCTTACCTACAGCATTCACTTTGTTGAATATCCTATCCCACATATCATTCTTCCAAGCAACAGATATTTGTTGGACCTGGACTCCAAAAATGTGTGGCTCTACTCTGATTTCATCCACCATCACTGACAACTTGGTGTCAAAAAAATGTGGATTTTTGGCAGGTGACATGTTAAATAAATAAAGTGAGTGACAGTGAAGAAAACAAAAAATACCTTCAAACCAAGGAACTTTGTAGAAAAAAGTGAAAAAAAATTGTGTGTGAAGTGTGTGTGATGGGATTGTGTGAAAAGGGCTGTCTTAACCGACCAATATTGCTGATCTGAATTGTTGCACTGCAGTGTAAAGGCAAAGGATCAGGGTCTGGGATGGGGGTGTTTTATTGTATGATTTGTAGGTGTGTCTACTTTGGCAATGGCCATCAGATGCATTGTTTTTTTTTGCATCCAATGTGCACTGTTGTGGTGCTATACTGTAGAGCGGCAGACTATCCCCGTCATGAAACCACCAACAAGGGACCGCCAGTACAAATGTTTAATCATATTCTGCTTGGCAGTGGTACCACAGCCCTGGAGGCATCGGAGTTCCTATCAGCAACATTTCCGACCGTCGCAGCCCATGGGAAGGCTACTTCGACCGCCGTGACCCATATGGAGAGCACTCCGACCGCCGTGGTTGATGGTTCAGCCTGCATGAACGTAATACGGCGGTAGCAACTTCGTGGCCTCAGCAGTCGGAGTTGGACCGTGGCCATGGCGGTCAGACAGTTGGTCCAACCAGCATCGTAATCAGCCCCAAACTGTTAAATTGAAGAAATATTTGAAATTAGTAGAAATAAATGGTAATTTGTGATAACGTTTTCATCTGTAACTTTTTGTCACGAAAGGCAATTTATAAAAGCAATATACCAATACATCCGCTAGAACTTTCTGGTGGTGGGGATGTATTAGGTTTGTAGGTTCTCCAAGAACCCAATGTGCGGAGAGCCAACAACTGAGTTGCACTATACAATGAGTTTTCATTGTATACTGAGTATAGACCAATTCATATGGTTTGCTTTGTTCACCATAAGTTGGCAGGGTATGCTCAGGTGTGAGCCCCTTGCTCACTTTGCCACTGGATTCAAGCAAGCCTGGCTGAAGACGGCTGAAATGCCAGATACCGGTCCTAGGAAGCTTGCTCCGTGCATCACCACCCCCTTTTGTACCTACTATATCATGCTCCCACATGTCGTCCTATACAAATGGTACCTCACTTGTGTGGGTAGGCATAATGATTGCAGCAGGAAACAGGGCAAAACGCAACATGGATACATCAAATTTTTCAAGTCAATACTGATCCTTTTTTGCAGACTGTGTAGCTATAGATTTTAGGCCATAGCTCTGCTGGCACCTAGGGAAACCTAGCAAGCTTGCACATTTTTGAAAACCATACACCTGGTGGAATCCAAGCTGGGGTGACTTGTCTGACTCTCAGTGTTTTTTTTTTTAACCAGAACCTATTGCAAACCTCAAACTTCAACTAAAAAAACACATTTGTCTCACAATTATGTGATGGAAAGTCCTGGAGTCTGTGGGGAGCCACACGCTTCCTTCATCCAAGCATTCCACTAAGTCTCCCAATAAAAATGATACCTCACTTGTGTGGGTAGCCATAGTGACTGCAACAGGAAATGGCCCAAAAAGCAACATGGAGACATCAGATTTTTCCACTCAAAACTGACTTTTTTCAGATGGGGTACCTGTGGATTATGGGCCCCAACTCAGCTGGCAACTGGGGAAACCTAGCAAACTTGCTCATTTATTTAACCTAGATACCTGGGAAAATCAAGGGTGGTGTGACTTGCATGGTTCTCACTGGGCTTTTATACACAGAATCCTTTGCAAACCTTAATCTTTGACCAAAGAAACACGTTTACTCATATTTCTGTGATCAAAAGTGCTGGAATCTGTGAGGAACCACAAACATCCTTCCAGACAGCATTCCTCAAAGTCTCCCAATAAAAATGGTACTTGACTTGTTTGGGTATGCATAGTGCCCACAACAGGAAATGGCCCAAAACGCAACACGGATACACCACATTTTTCCACACAAAACTGACCCCTTTTAAAAACTGGGTAGCTGTGAATTTTGGGCCCTTGCTCAACCGGCACTACGGGAAACCTAGTAGACGTGAAAATATTTGAAAACTAGACACCTGGGGCAATACAGAGTGGGGTGACTTGCATGGTTCTCACTAGTTTTTTTTACCAATAATCCGCTGCAAACCTCAAGCCTTGCCTATAAAATAACTTTTTCTCACATTTCTGGGATGAAAGGTTTTGGAATCTGCTTGGAGCCACAAACTTAATCCCTTAAGTCTCCCGATAAAAATGGTACCTTAGTCGTGTGGGTAGGCTACATGACAGGTTCATTCCAATCCAGTATTGCTTCATCAGGTGGAATGCCCCAAACATGAGTCAGGGGTGTGCCACAGGCACTGTGGCATAAAATGATCAGACACATCAACGGCTGCATCCTGTTCATACGCATGGAGAACTTTGGGAAGTGAGACTAGCATGATTTGGTCCAACAACAACATTGTGTTGGGGAACATGATGGCACACATATTGCAAAAGGACCAGCACACGACAGGGAACAAGTCCAATGGCAACTTCCATCCTATCGCTGATCAAACTGACTTTCAATCTGGCAAAGGGATACAGTGGGCCTAACCCAAAACATAATTAAGGATTGTCTAGATTGTGTACAGGCCCACCAGGTCCCTTGGCTCAATTATGTAAGAGAAATATTAGTAAGTCTGGGCCTAGAAGCATTATACAATGATCCTCTTAATTACCAGAAAGTTCCCAAAGCTAAAATTAAATCTTGCTTACAAATGTTTAGGGAAAACAAGAGATACACATCAAACTGTAAAAAAAAACATGTTAGTATTATACCTGGTATTACCGTCTGTTTCTGTGGACTTAGTGGACTTCACATCACATATTCTTGTGTAATCAGTCCTAAATCCTATTCCGGTTGCATGCACATATCTATCCATGCATAAATGTTATGTTGCCTATGATGAATTTTCTATTCAGTACATAGCAGAAGTGCTAACAGATGTATAGGCCTTACACCCTAACTTTTGCATGTTTTCTGTAAGTAGCATGTGAGGCTGATGTGAGATATATGTACAGTCCCATATCACTCAACACACATGAGTTCTCGCCAAACTGTTGACTTGGAGATACCAACACCTCACAGACCCCTTCACAGTGACCCACAACAGTCATGCCATATGTAGGATAGCCACAAAATGTACTGCTAGGTATGGAACATGTTAGCATATGATAGTCATGTAGGAAGAGTATTCACTGGCTGCAGAGAGCAAGCCCTAACAATGAATTGTGCCCTGTATGGTCCATGGCCTAGGCTGTAGCAGAGATAATGTGGCTATGGAACTGATGCACAGAGTACTCTCCCTGTAGATCTGATGATCCTCAGATGTGGCTAAATTAGTGTAACTGGACCATGAGTTGCACTAAATTCAACTCGTATTACGACATTTGGTAGGGTGCATGGTGAGATCCCCCAGACCTGAGACT
The DNA here is from genome assembly GCF_964261635.1 of Lissotriton helveticus. Classification (NCBI taxonomy): domain Eukaryota; kingdom Metazoa; phylum Chordata; class Amphibia; order Caudata; family Salamandridae; genus Lissotriton; species Lissotriton helveticus. The sequence goes on along the minus strand of NC_136059.1, from coordinate 1,349,614,068 downwards.
ACTGTCCATGAGCCCATATTATCACTGTGTGTCATTGCCTTAGGACAGGCACCTTACCCCCACTTGTCTGGGAATTTAGTGTCCCATGAGTAATGCTAGCATTGTACAGCAACATTGCTCATGTGAAATATGTACACTGTAGATAGTTGGTGACATCTGCAGTGCAGTTCAGTAGTGCATCACCAGCTGTGTTAGAATGAGCAATCATGCAGTATGGACAATGGTATGTTGATGTCGTCCCATATACACTACCGCATATGCCATACATAGTGTACCGTGATGCCAGGACTTCCCACACAAACACATTCACATGCAGTATGATGACCAAATGAGTAAATCACATGGCCACTGATTATCAGAGTGGGAGCTCTCCGTGACATGCAAGCCAACCCTTTTATTGTGACCCAAATCTTGAAATGTAGTCAATCCAATGATAGCAGTGATGTCTTGGACTGTCTGCATAAAGTAATTTGTCCAAACTGTTCAGGTGTCTGTCCAGTGATGTACACGTGCTGTACCCTTCAGGTGGACACAATGGTGTGCTGTGTTACATGTTAACTCATTTCAGAGCACATTTTGTGTGGGCCAAGGCTACATGATGCCAGTGGGCTGGCCTTGTCATCAAAGGCATAATCAGTGTTGAGGGTAGTCCTCAGATGACTTAGTGTATATTTATGCTTTCTGTGGTACTCAACATGTGCGCCTTATTCATGGAGTGTATGCAATATAGATCAATGGTTATGCTAGCTGTCTACAACCTCTCTGTCATTCTAGAAAATACCCTATATCTTGCATGTTTACTCAGTCCCTTCATCTATTACATCCATACACATCAAAGCCCATCAGAAGGTGTCCATGTGGAAAGCCTTTGCCCGGAAATGTTTACTGCAGGAAAATGTGGGAGGACCTGAGACTGTGGACCCGCAAGATCTTAGAGGTCAGGTGGGGCTCTCCCCCCAAGTCCGAAGGGGCACACACCTGACCATGACCCCACAATGGCCCACATACTGGCGGTGGCATACCCGGAACTTGATAGGCAGTTGAAAGCCCAACAGCAGCTAGTAGGGGATGAGTATTGGCCTGACATTATGCATGGCCATCTATCCTTTGTTGCAGGCAGCTATTTCCCCATCAAGCTTAAAGGTGACTCATGTTCCACATAATGGGAGAGTTGTTGCATGTGTAGGTCTGGTAGTAGGTGCATGGGGATAACAGTAGACTATTGTCCATGTGACCAGGAACTAAGCAAGGTCCAGTCAAATGTCAGTTTCCAGAGTTGAACAGCCACATGGCTCCCCAATGTCACAGATCGCCTACTTTATCTTTTGCTTTCATGTGTGTCAGTGGTCCCAAGCAGGCCACTTATCATCCTTGTGTCTGGAGTGATGCTCCCTCACTACTGTGTCTCATGTGATGGTGGAACACTTACGTGTGGCATGGTCTACAATGCAATCTAGATGCAGACACTGAGCACTACTTTCCCTTGTTAATTGGTTATTATACAGTATCGTAAGGTGGTTAACACCACTGGTGCCATCTGTATTGATGCCTACATGCTGGCATGTGTACCTTTATGTGTTGTACTATCATATGTACAACTGCTCCATACATGATCTTAAGGTCTACAAGGTTTTCATTCTGATTGCATCACAGTTGTATGTGTTGTCTAATGTGTACATGACAATAGTATTCTGTGATGGGTATACAGAGTAGATGTAATCCATACAGGAGTGTGTAGACATGGGAGGGTGAGTCACACATACACAATGACATTGATGGATATCATTCGCCTGGTCAGATTGTTGAGGCAATGACACACATGGTTGTAAGACTTCCAGTACTATTTGGCAATTTGAGTTTGCATGCCATTGAGAAGAGTGTATTCAGTTAGGTGTGATGGACATGCACATTTGTGGATGTTCAGTCACTGGATGGTGACAAATGCTTCAGGGAGTGGCATGCTGACATGTTGGGGTCATATGTTTGTGCCAGCACTCAGTAGTACATTGGTATTTTGTGTTTGTGAGAGAAGGAAAGTATAGTGTTTTCCCTTCTCTTTTGGACACAAATAAGACCCCTTTCTTGACTGTATATTTCCTGAGCCTCATGTACTTTCAGTGTTCTCATGGCATTGACATTTGCAATGTGAATGAGGTTTGCTCACATGAACCAATCATGACTAGGGATTTTCCTAGGCAGACTCATGTGCAATGTTTATTTACGATGAAATCGCACACCACTTGGAGCCCCATTCCCCCATTCATCTGTTCTGTATTACATGTGACACCTAGCTAAGCTACTCATGTGCAGCTTTCAACTGCATCATCTGTCAGAGGACAGATGTGAAAGTGTAGCTTGGAAAGTGTGAACAGTGTGGAATGGGCACCTCCATGTCCCTTCTTCTTATTATCACATATTGCGGGAACCGAGCTGTAGCAGGTGCCAATCAGTTCTACATGTTGTGGGTTAGGGACAGCTGACCATTTCCTGATTGCATGGCTTTGTGTGGGTAGGTAATAATGCATTCCATGTGGACATCCCATTTGATGCCATCAGATAACTATGGTATGCTACAAGGACTAGATTGACAGGATGATGATATCTCTTGCTAACCACATGAAGCTGGATTTGGGACAAGGTCACATGCAGTTGGAGCAGACTGTGTTCATACTACCATTATGTGTGACTGTTCACAGGCCACGTAGCATTCACACGCTCTCATGCAAATGTTGGTGTCAATGTAGTCATTCTTTTATGTATTATGATCTGTGCAATTATGTAATGTGTTGTTTTAGAATATGTTTGCCCAGTATGTTCACACAATTGCAATTAACCTATATCTACTACTATTTCAGGATCAGCCTAGGGCGGCAGAGGAGACAGGGCAGAGACTGTTAGGGAAGCAGCTGTCCACAGTGGTTCCTGCCGCACCAGTGACACAGAGGGAACCAGTGGCCCAGAGGGTGATGGGAGTGCCATGGAGGAGCCAGACGACACATCATCATCATCATCTGAGTCAAGCTCGAGTGGCAACTCCCTGGTGGTGGCGGACCCCCCTGGACCTGCGTCCGCAACATCCATGTCTGCCACCTCCCTTCCATCTCCACCCTCTCTGCTACTCCCCAGCCAGCTGTCCGGGCCCACTCCCCTAAGATGGAAAGAGTCTCCTTTGTACCAGGCACCTGTCTCCCTTGCCTCCCTGAATGTTTAGGCAATTGACATCCTGAGGCAGATCTCTCTGGGCCAGACTGCAGTGTTGAATGCCATCCAGGTGCAATTCCCCAGCTGATGCAGATGGTATCGTACCTGGAATGCTTTCATGCTAACATGTCTCCAGAGATCTTTTCAGGCTCTGGCTTCCACACTCATGGCAGCCTTCCACAAATTCCAACTTTCCACCCCAACTTTTACTGCTTCCTCAATCACAATCCCTATTTCCATACCTACCCAAAGCACACACACCCATAAGCACGCATCCACCTCAACATCCACACTCAGCACACGACAACAGAAACATAAAAAAAAGACAGGCACACAACCACTCACCAGGCACTCGACCCCCCTCACCACTGCATCCAGGGACATACATCCAGACACCACACCCACTGCACCACATACATCCACAACACACATAGATCCAGACACCACACCAGCAGGCAAGCCACTACACACATACAGCCAGATACCACATCACCACACACAGCCACTGCACACATACAGGCAGACACTACACTACCACACACAGCCACTACACACACATATGGGCAGACACCACACCACCAGACACAGCCACTACCAACATCACACACCCAGACACCACACCCACCCCACCAGCCACCATACAGGGTACTCGGTAAGCATGAAGGGTAGTGATGGGTATAGAGAGGTGGAAGCAGCTTTTTAGTTTTTTGTTTGGCCTTAGAAGATCTGCGGTAGGGTGGGGAAGAAGTCCGTGGAGTTTTGGGAGGGTGTGGGTTGGGTTGGGTTTGTTTCTGGGCAGGTAGTTTTCTTTTTATGGCCTTGTGGGGTAGGGAGGGGTTTAGTGGGAGGGATGGTGTTTTGGGGTGTAATGGAAGGGTAGTGATGGTAAAGAAAATCTTTTCACTTTGGGGGGCAGCTGTGGCAGGGAAGAGGTCACAGGCAAACAGGGTAAGTTCATTGGGAGACTGGGGAGGAGGTAAGACAACACGTTGGTTGTTGGAGGTAGAGGGATGTGATGTCAGGTGTAGATATGCATGCTATTTGTGCAAGTCCCCGTGTGTGCTTGGTTGATGAATGTTACAGTCCACACAGTGACTAGGGACTGTAATATTCATCAACCAACACATATGAGCCCTTGATGAATTTTGTCTACTTTCCACAAATATATAGTTTCCCTCGATCACCATAGGATTTCACACTGGTTTCCATCACAACCTGGAATTAGATTGAGTACACAAACAATAGGAAAAATGGGGAATCGCCTTTGAAAAATGCAAAAACTGTGATAAAGAAATAGGGTTTTTTATTTAGCTCTGCATGTACCCGAAAGCTGGGAAGATGGTGACTTTAGCACAGAAAACCGTTCATTGATGCCATATTTAGAAAAAGAAATAGACACTTTTAATCTGCAGCACTTATTTGGTATTTTTCCCAACAAACTCACAATTCACCTATATTTTGCCTATTTTCTCAGTCCCCTTCTTAGGAAGCCACAAGCTTGGGATACCTTTACAATCCCCCGGATGTTGGAAAACAAGGATGCAAATTTGGCATGAATACCTTATATGGAAAAAAAAGCAACCCCAAAGAAACCAAAAAGGGCTCAGCGCTGAGGGGAGCAAAGCCCTGCAGTTAAGGGGCTAAATAACGTCCACTGCAATAAATGGGTGAAAATGGAAATCAGCAGTCAGCAAAAGGTTAAGATAGACCCTCCTGAGTTTTGTTTTTCATATGCAAACCAGAAGACAATTATGAAACTCCAAATTTAGGCACAGGAGTGGATTAAAGGACTCCAGAAATTTTGAGATGATAATGTGCCAAGCAGATGTTTTTCGAAAAGTTCACAGTTGAAGAGTTGATTTAAGAGACTACAATCTATGACCTGTGTGTTTTCATTGCTCATATTTTGAAGTGTTTTAAAAGATTTGTCTGGACTTTAATATTTTTTGCATGGCGGTATTCTCATAAGACTATGGGCCAGATGTAGGTTGCCCAATACCGGTTGGTAACGGCCGAAATTACCGAATTTCGGCCATTGCCGAGCGGTATTTGGCATTTGGAATGTAGCTGGCATGATTGTAGGATTCGGTATTTTACTGAATCGGTAACTTAAGGAATCGGTAAATTACCGAATTCTTAACATACCGATTTGGTAAATTACCGAATCCGTAATGTAGAGAGCACTCAAGTGAGTGCATTCCTGAGTTAAGGATTTGTTATTTACCACCAACTACAAGTTGGTGGTAAATATCAAAAACCTTTGCAAGAGCAATTATTTTGCTTTTACAACAGTGCGATGTGGCAGACATACATGCCCTTAGGGCATGTATATGTGTCACATGTGCACCCATGCACTATTCAGGGGTGCAACAGGGTGTCAATGTGACACCCTGTCACCCTTGAAAATGTTCCCCCTATTACTGATTCGGTATTTACCGAATCGGTAATACTGAATGGATTCCCATTCATTCATATGGACCTCCAGACCCATAGGAATGAATGGGAATTACCGAATCAGTAAATACCAATTCTTAATTACCGAATCCTACCGATTCGGTAACATTTACTGAATAATTAGCTACATCCAATTTACCGATTCTGAAATACCGAATGGGTAAAATTTGGAATGTTTGAATCGGTAAAATAGGATTACCTACATCTGGCCCTAGATGATTAATTAAGAATTGTAAACGAATACATTTTTAAGTAAAATCAAACCATTAAAGTTTCTTACTTTTCTTATTGTGTACACATTGGATCAGGGAAAATATCCTAGAGGGTGGTTTAGTTCGATAATATTCCCAATTATCATTTGTGAATGTGGATCAAAGTGACTCCAATGAATATATGAATCTTGTTAGCAAATCCAGTGCGAGTAAAACATGAATATGGGATCTTGTATCTTCCAGAAGAAGTGCGTTTGACTTTGGAAATTACTAACTTCGCAAAAGTGAAAATATGAAAGCAATCCTTTTCCTGAGCAACACTGGTCTACAAGGATAATCTTCTCGCCCCTTCTTGAAAGCAGTTAAAAATCATCACTTAAATATTTACTATAATTTCTAGCAGGACATAAACAACATCACCATGGATATTTTCTGTTTGTCCACCATAATCTGTTGATGTTGGGGTAAAATTCCTTCGTAAATCCTCTACGAACATTCTGTTTCTGTTTCCTCATTGTGTTTTATGAATTACCCAAAAATATCAATATCAAAATTATCACATGGCTCATTAAGGAAGAATGATATAGAAAACATATAGGTTTGGGTCCTCCTCAGAATTTCCTAAATATCTGTTCCAAAGCAAAAGCTCTAAGATATGACGCAATTATTATGCCCAACAGCAGAGCAATTCCTCATTTCAGGAGAGCTACTATGAGTATGTCCAGCAGAGTGTGCATGTCATTGGGTAGAATATGTTTCTCAAAATAAATTATTGTAATTGTCTAATTTGGAAGTGAGACGGACACAATGCTTTAATGTAAGCCCAGAACACACAGAGATTTATTCACAAAGGTAAATTACACTTTTGAGTAAGTTTCCACTTTGTAGTTTTTAGATATTTACACAGACTCACCATTGCACACAAGACCTCTCTCTGACTCTCCACTCCCAGCATGTGCAACCCCCGCTCCAACACTGAACACCTCCATTTCCAGATCCAGACCAACCCTAAGACGACACTACATGGCACCCTCATCCACAGACCCCCAGGACCCCGCACCCTCTCCGCAACCACCATCACAGACCTCGTCGCACCCTACGCCATTTCTTCTATGGACTTCATTCTCCTCGGAGACGCCAATTTCCACCTCGACAACCACAGTGACCCCGACTCCATCTCCCTCCTCGACAACCTCACCAACCTCGGACTGAAGCAGCTTGTCACCGCTCCCACTCGTCGAGCAGGACAGACCCGTGACCCATCTTCGCGGTAGGATCCAACATCCACTTCAGCCACATCTCGCAGCCACTATGGATGGACCACTGCTGCGTACACTTTGCCTTCAACACTCCCACCAGAACCAAACCCGCTCCGCGCCCGCCACAAAGAAACTGGAGCAAGATCACAGAGGAACACCTCAACAGCACCCTCCTCCTAGACCCACCCTGCACTAAGAATGATGCCAACTCCGCAGCCAAGGAACTTCATCGCTGGATCTCCACCTACACTGACAAGCTCGCTACCCCCCGCCACCCCGCAAACAACGCCTTCTGAAAGCAGCCTGGTTCACCACCGAACTCCAAGAGGCTTGACGATCCTGCAGACGCCTCGAGAAAACCTGGCGAAACTCCAAAACAACAGAAGATCGCAACACCTACCGTAGCACCCTGAAAAAAAACCGCCAGCACATAAGAGACACCAAGCGGACCTTCATCAAGAACAAAACCAACACCAACACAACCAATAATAAATAACTTTTCAACGTCATTCAGCAATTCACCAAACCCCCCCCAGCAAAGCCACGGACTTCACACTATCCCAGGAACTCTGCAACCAGGTAAGCACCTACTTCCATCTATGACAACTTTAACGAACAGACACCACGCTTCGCCCCACCACCGACGTTGAGCCGACCATCACCGCCTGGAGCCCTGCCACCATGGAGCTCACCACAGCAACCATGAAGAACAACCACTCAGGAGCCCCCACGTTACCCTGCCCACCACACATCTACCACAGGGCTGCCACCACCATCGCACCCAAACTTGGACAAACCATCAACACTACCTTCTAATCCAGCATTTTCCCGACGACTGAAAGTGGACGTAAGTCAAACCCCTCCTCAAGAAACCATCGGCCGACCCGACAGACCTGAAGAACTACAGGCCCATCTCCCTCCTTCCCTTCGTGGCCAAAGTCACTGAGAGACTTGTGAACACACAGCTGACGGCCTTCATCGAGGAGAACTCCATCCTGGATGCCACCCAGTCTGGGTTCCGCAGCAACCACAGCACTGAGACCGCTCTACTCACCACCACCGACGACATATGCATGCTGCTCGACCAGGGACACATCGCGGCCCTCATCCTGCTAGACCACTCCGCAGCCTTTGACACCGTATCTCACCCGCCCTAGCTGCCAAACTCCACGATGCCGGAATACGAGGAACCTCCCTCTCCTGGATCCACTCCTTCCTCCCCAGCAGATCCCAAAGGATCAGATTTCCCCCTTCATCTCCGAACCCACAGAGATCAACTGCAGAGTTCCCCAAGGATCATCACCAAACCCCACACTTTCCAACATCTACAAAGCTCCCCTCGCCGCCATCATCAGACAGCACAGGCTCAACATAGTATCGTACGCTGACAACATACAGCTCATCCTCTCCCTCAAGAAAAACCCTGAAGACATCACACTCTGTTTCCAAGAAGGAATGAGGGACATCGCCGATTGGATGAAAGGCAGCCGTCTAAAACTCAACTCAGAGAAGACGGAAGTCCTCATCCTTGGACCTTCCACCTCCGCATGGGACAACACCTGGTGGCCTTCCACCCTAGGGAGCCCGCCCTCTCCAGCAGACCATGCACGCAACCTTGGAATCATCCTCGACTCCTCCATCACCATGACCCGTCAGATCAATTCCATCGCCTCCACCAGCTTCAACTGCCTACGGATCTTACACAAGACCTTCAAATGGATACCCCCCGAATGCCAAAAAACCATAACCTACTCACTCATAACCAGCAGGCTGGACTATGGTAACGTACTCTATGCAGGAATCAACAAGACCCTCATACACAAGCTCCAAACCATCAGGGACACCACAGCCAGGCTTGTCCTCGGAACTCCTCAACACAAACACATGACCCAACACCTACGCAACCTCCACTGGCTCTTCGTCGAGAAGAGAGTAACCTTCAAACTCCTCACTCACGCCTACGAATCACTCCTTAACATCGAACCCAAATACCTAAACAAAAGAGTCTCCTTCTGCGTACCCAAAAGGAACCTCCGCTCTGCCGACGTCGCCCTCGCAGACCGCCACCCCCCCCGATCCGCAAAGCCAGAGCGGGCGGCAGAGCATTCTCCTACGTCGCTGCCAAGGCCTGGAACGTGTTACCAGTCACCATCAGATACTCTCCCACCCTGCACGCCTTCAGGAGAAACCTCAAGACATGGGTCTTCGACTGAGCCGGAGCTGCACCCTCCTCCCCCACAGTGCCTTGGGACCCTCACGGGTGAGTAGCGCGCTATATAAATGCCCGGATTGATTGATTGATTGAAACTGTGAGTGTACATTTACTGCAAAAGTACAAGTTACACGTCTCCACTTCAGAGTAATGCAAATGGCTTACTCTTGTGTGGGTGGGTGACATTCCTCAATACACCCCTCCCTGGCCCTCTCTAAACCCTCTTACTTCTCCCTAATCCTATCTCCTTTAGTAGTTAGTCTGCCACTTTTCCCACCCACTGCTCTGTGTCCCTCCCACATTTACTACTAAAATGTATACTTACATGTGTAGAGACTCGGCAAACAAGCAGAGAACTTTGCACAGTAAATGCAAAACATCAACCTTATAGTACGTTCTGTAGTACATTTTGTAGTACTACAAACTGTATTATAACATGCAGTTTGTGGCTCAGGCACAATATGATTCTTAGGGACAAACAGCAAAATCTGGAGTCTTCCCATTTGATAAGTTGAAAGAGGTGCAAATGAGCACAGGCAATCTGCAGCAACATCCTGGTATAATTAGCAATATAATTTTTGCAGTATTTAACTCAGCACAGTACTGAATCCAATACAAATCCTTTGGATATTTAAATCTCTTTAGTGTATGGCTACCATGGATGTATGTCTGTGCATACCTTGCCCACAGGCACATTTGCAGAAGGGAGGAATAAAATATGTATGAACAATCCCAGCAGCATACCTGATTCTTGATGAGAAATATCAACTTCTGGAGTTTCAGTTCACCATATGGAAACCTTGTGTGAGGGTATATTTTCTATATCCCTAATTGAATACTTAGAATGTTGTTCTGGATGCTGCTAATCATGTTTCACATAAAATACTCCAAAACCTGCAATCAATCTTTTTCTATTTCACGTGAATACATTTAAAGTCCCTCGATAAGGGTCATATGTATTAATTATTTTCTGCTTGGTATGAGGATAACAGATATTCATCAGTAGCTGCGGATGTCCGTTAGCACAAAAGTGCTTGAGTAACTCAAGTAGTTAGCTATCTCTGTATTTTGCTTCTGGGTGTAGGACCTAGCCACAATGAAAATTAGACTATCCTGAGAGTATGCTTTCTATATTTTTTCAGGACATTACTATTTGACAATTATGTTATGCATGAAGATATTGAGATGTTTGGTATGTCTGAGGGTACATTCCAACACATTTTTTGAGTGTAGGGATATCGTATGTATGTGTAATCCATCAAGCGGGGGCAGAGAAAAGAGAGGGTCCCAAAACATGTTTTCCACATTCATTTTTCTTTTGGAAATGTAGACATTGCTACAGCCCAAACCGCTGAGTGGATTTACACCAAATTTGGCAGAAAGTTAAATCTTGGTCCAGAAAGAGTGCTTTTTGTGTTTTGGTGTAAATCTGTCCTGTAGTTATGGAGTAATTAAACAATTCTATTTTTCATGACGAGGAGGATCCCTTGAGCTGACAGATCTTGAAGTGAGATCTGACTGGCTGCCACCACCTCAACCAGGAAGGGGTGGCAGCCGACTTAGGATTGGTCTTGAGTCCTAAATAAAGGTACGAAAAAGACACATAGGGGCAGGGTAGGAATACCCTGACCCACTAGGGCTTGTGGTCATGTCTCAGAAGGATATTACCTGGGCCCAAAATATTTTTTTTAATTTTGCTGCAATTTTGCAGAGGATCCTTGGCAATTTTTTTAAAAAAAAGAAGCACGGTCTACCGCACCTTTTTTTAAACCCCCCCAGGATGGCCTGGTGCCCGGAGGACAACGGTTTTATATTTTTGGGGGAAGGGGGCTCACATAACCCCTCCTTCCCAGGCTGGGTTTGACCTCGGGGAACCCCTCCTCCGGATTCTGAAGTATCTTTTAGGGGGAAGGAGGCACACAACCCCCCTCTTCAGGCCATTTTCGGCCCCTGTACCCCATGCCCTGGAGCCCAAATTATGTTTTAAGGCAAGGGGGGCACGTGGCCTCCCTCCATGAGCTGCTTGCAGCCCCAGGAACCCCATCCTCCGGGGCTTGCCAATGTTTTAGGGTGCGGGGGGTAAGCAGCAAACAGTATTTGGCTCTGAGGACATCATCCCCCAAGGCCCACTGTATTTGTAAGGAGAACCTCTAAAAGCCTGTAAATGGAGGGGAAGTGTGGGCCCCTACCTGAGCCAGTTATGGCCCTGTGGGTACCCATCCCTTGGGCCGGCTCACTAGCTATGCCCTAGGGATCCCACCGCGGGACACAACGGTTTCCCTACCCACACCGGCTTGGCAAGGAAACCTGTGCTTTCTCCCGCTTAGTGGTTGCATTTTCCAAACTCCCACCATAAATATTGTACTGTCTGCCTATTAAGAGGAAACTTACTGATAATCTCTCTTTCTTCCATAGTTTGAATGTCTGAAAATGGCAGGTATACTGAAGGCTGTCGTCACCTCCCTCTGCCAGGGTACCTATCTCTTTAGTGTACAGACATGGATATTGGTCAGTGTACACACTAACATTTGCCAAGACACACCCAAAAGTCATGTGACCACACATACCAGCATATGTTAGCATAACACAGCGATTCCCAGTATGATTGCAGAAGATACAATTGCATACATACCAACTTTAGGGTTGAGGAAATTTGGAGATGCCGGACAATGATCTGGAGGAGCGATTTCACCCACTGACCACTCTTGTATAAGAGGCCAATCCAAGCAAAGAAAGCCTCAAGTAAGAGATTGATTGTCCTGAGAAATACCTGAGTCACCCGCATGAATCGGATCGATTGCCATTACTGCAAGTTCCACCTATCATCCCTAATCTGGACTCCACATGTGTCTGTAACAGCACTGTGCACATCATTCAAACTTTTATTGTATGGTGGACTATATAAGTACCGCCACCGCCAGTGTACAGTGCACCGCAGTAATTGTGTGTTCATGCACAGTAAAGTACAACACTGACATTTGATTATTGGTATAGGCAGATGATTAGTGTCATACATCAGGTGACATGTTCCAACATATTTGTACTAGTGGGGACGCACTTAGAAGATTGTTTTCTATGTGGCTTTCAACACTGACATGGCGGATGCCTGACCTCCCTAATGGGACATGCTGAATCACCAACTACCAGCAGATTTAAACTGCATGGTAGGGGGCTTCCTCCACAGTGGTCATAAGCATAGGCTAACGTTGGATAATGTGACCACTGAGGTCAAGGATCGTGGCTGTCTACATAGAAGACCGCCGATGTTAATGGCTGACCTCGCAAATGGGACAAGCTGATTAGCTGACCGCTGGCTGATTTAAACCACGCGGTAGGCGGCTTCCTCCATGGCAGTCACATCCAGAGGCTAACGCTGGATAATGCGACCGCTGCGGTCCAATGGCTGTGGCCATCTACACAGAAGACCGCCTATGTGGCGTACATGTACTTTGCCGTCTAAATATCAAATCACTTGCCTCCAGAGACTACTGCTTACTACACCTCCTCAACATCAGCTGCTGTTTGCCATCTCCGGGAGCGGTCATGGCACGATCTACAGGGAGCAGGGTCCCTCCCTTCATACCAGAGGAACTGGACACCCTGGTGAAGGATGTCCTTCCCCTGTATTATCAGCTCCATGGCTCACCAGAGAAGCAGGTGAGTACTGTGAATACAGTCTGTACTCTGCAGCAAATATCCTATCAAATCCCAAAGGCCATAATGTGGCTCAGGTTCCCAGACTGACATCAGATTATAGTAAGTCAGATAGTGTGTCTCCTACACAGGAAGCTCATGTGACTCTGTACTTAGTGGACTTCACATCACATATTCATGTGTAATCAGTCCTAAATCCTATTCCGGTTGCATGCACATATCTATCCATGTATAAATGTTATGTTGCCTATGATGAATTTTCTATTCAGTACATAGCAGAAGTGCTAACAGATGTATGGGCCTTACACCCTAACTTTTGCATGTTTTCTGTAAGTAGCATGTGAGGCTGATGTGAGATATATGTACAGTCCCATATATCACTCAACACACATGAGTTCTCGCCAAACTGTTGACTTGGAGATACCAACACCTCACAGACCCCTTCACAGTGACCCACAACAGTCATGTCATATGTAGGATAGCCACAAAATGTACTGCTAGGTATGGAACATGTTAGCATATGATAGTCATGTAGGAAGAGTATTCACTGGCTGCAGAGAGCAAGCCCTAACAATGAATTGTGCCCTGTATGGTCCATGGCCTAGGCTGTAGCAGAGATAATGTGGCTATGGAACTGATGCACAGAGTACTCTCCCTGTAGATCTGATGATCCTCAGATGTGGCTAAATTAGTGTAACTGGACCATGAGTTGCACTAAATTCACCTCGTATTACTACATTTGGTAGGGTGCATGGTGAGATCCCCCAGACCTGAGACTACTGTCCATGAGCCCATATTATCACTGTGTGTCATTGCCTTAGGACAGGCACCTTACCCCCACTTGTCTGGGAATTTAGTGTCCCATGAGTAATGCTAGCATTGTACAGCAACATTGCTCATGTGAAATATGTACACTGTAGATAGTTGGTGACATCTGCAGTGCAGTTCAGTAGTGCATCACCAGCTGTGTTAGAATGAGCAATCATGCAGTATGGACAATGGTATGTTGATGTCGTCCCATATACACTACCGCATATGCCATACATAGTGTACCGTGATGCCAGGACTTCCCACACAAACACATTCATATGCAGTATGATGACCAAATGAGTAAATCACATGGCCACTGATTATCAGAGTGGGAGCTCTCAGTGACATGCAAGCCAACCCTTTCATTGTGACCCAAATCTTGAAATGTAGTCAATCCAATGATAGCAGTGATGTCTTGGACTGTCTGAATAAAGTAATTTGTCCAGACTGTTCAGGTGTCTGTCCAGTGATGTACCCGTGCTGTACCCTTCAGGTGGACACAATGGTGTTCTGTGTTACATGTTAACTCATTTCAGAGCACATTTTGTGTGGGCCCAGGCTACATGATGCCAGTGGGCTGGCCTTGTCATCAAAGGCATAATCAGTGTTGAGGGTAGTCCTCAGATGACTTAATGTATATTTATGCTTTCTGTGGTACTCAACATGTGCGCCTTATTCATGGAGTGTATGCAATATAGATCAATGGTTATGCTAGCTGTCTACAACCTCTCTGTCATTCTAGAAAATAACCTATATCTTGCATGTTTACTCAGTCCCTTCATCTATTACATCCATACACATCAAAGCCCATCAGAAGGTGTCCATGTGGAAAGCCATTGCCCGGAAATGTTTACTGCAGGAAAATGTGGGAGGACCTGAGACTGTGGACCCGTAAGATCTTAGAGGTCAGGTGGGGCACTCCCCCCAAGTCCGAAGGGGCACGCACCTGACCATGACCCCACAATGGCCCACATACTGGCGGTGGCATACCCGGAACTTGATAGGCAGTTGAGAGCCCAGCAGCAGCTAGTAGGGGGTGAGTATTGGCCTGACATTATGCATGACCATCTATCCTTTGTTGCAGGCAGCTATTTCCCCATCAAGCTTAAAGGTGACTCATGTTCCACATAATGGGAGAGTTGTTGCATGTGTAGGTCTGGTAGTAGGTGCATGGGGATAACAGTAGACTATTGTCCATGTGACCAGGAACTAAGCAAGGTCCAGTCAAATGTCAGTTTCCAGAGTTGAACAGCCACATGGCTCCCCAATGTCACAGATCGCCTACTTTATCTTTTGCTTTTATGTGTGTCAGTGGTCCCAAGCAGGCCACTTATCGTCCTTGTGTCTGGAGTGATGCTCCCTCACTACTTTGTCTCATGTGATGGTGGAACACTTACGTGTGGCATGGTCTACAATGCAATCTAGATGCAGACACTGAGCACTACTTTCCCTTGTTAATTGGTGATTATACAGTATCGTAAGGTGGTTAACACCACTGGTGCCATCTGTATTGATGCCTACATGCTGGCATGTGTACCTTTATGTGTTGTACTATCATATGTACAACTGCTCCATACATGATCTTAAGGTCTACAAGGTTTTCATTCTGATTGCATCACAGTTGTATTTGTTGTCTAATGTGTACATGACAATAGTATTCTGTGATGGGTATACAGAGTAGATGTAATCCATACAGGAGTGTGTAGACATGGGAGGGTGAGTCACACATACACAATGACATTGATGGATATCATTCGCCTGGTCAGATTGTTGAGGCAATGACACACATGGTTGTAAGACTTCCAGTACTATCTTGCAATTTGAGTTTGCATGCCATTGAGAAGAGTGTATTCAGTTAGGTGTGATGGACATGCACATTTGTGGATGTTCAGTCACTGGCTGGTGACAAATGCTTCAGGGAGTGGCATGCTGACATGTTGGGGTCATATGTTTGTGCCAGCACTCAGTAGTACATTGGTATTTTGTGTTTGTGAGAGAAGGAAAGTATAGTGTTTTTCCTTCTCTTTTGGACACAAATAAGACCCCTTTCTTGACTGTATATTTCCTGAGCCTCATGTACCTTCAGTGTTTTCATGGCTTTGACATTTGCAATGTGAATGAGGTTTGCTCACATGAACCAATCATGACTAGGGATTTTCCTAGGCAGACTCATGTGCAATGTTTATTTACGATGACATCGCACACCACTTGGAGCCCCATTCTCCCCATTCATCTGTTCTGTATTACATGTGACACCTAGCTAAGCTACTCATGTGCAGCTTTCAACTGCATCATCTGTCAGAGGACAGATGTGAAAGTGTAGCTTGGAAAGTGTGAACAGTGTGGAATGGGCACCTCCATGTCCCTTCTTCTTATTATCACATATTGCGGGAACCGAGCTGTAGCAGGTGCCAATCAGTTCTACATGTTGTGGGTTAGGGACAGCTGACCATTTCCTGATTGCAGGGCTTTGTGTGGGTAGGTAATAATGCATTCCATGTGGACATCCCATTTGATGCCATCAGATAACTATGGTATGCTACAAAGACTAGATTGACAGGATGATGATATCTCCTGCTAACCACATGAAGCTGGATTTGGGACAAGGTCACATGCAGTTGGAGCAGACTGTGTTCATACTACCATTATGTGTGACTGTTCACAGGCCACGTAGCATTCACACGCTCTCATGCAAATGTTGGTGTCAATGTAGTCATTCTTTTATGTATTATGATCTGTGCAATTATGTAATGTGTTGTTTTAGAATATGTTTGCCCAGTATGTTCACACAATTGCAATTAACCTATATCTACTACTATTTCAGCATCAGCCTAGGGCGGCAGAGGAGACAGGGCAGATACTGTTAGGGAAGCAGCTGGCCACAGTGGTTCCCGCCGCACCAGTGACACAGAGGGAACCAGTGGCCCAGAGGGTGATGGGAGTGCCATGGAGGAGCCAGACGACACATCATCATCATCATCTGAGTCAAGCTCGAGTGGCCACTCCCTGGTGGTGGCGGACCCCCCTGGACCTGCGTCCGCAACATCCATGTCTGCCACCTCCCTTCCATCTCCACCCTCTCTGTTACTCCCCAGCCAGCTGTCCGGGCCCACTCCCCTAAGATGGAAAGAGTCTCCTTTGTACCAGGCACCTGTCTCCCTTGCCTCCCTGAATGTTTAGGCAATTGACATCCTGAGGCAGATCTCTCTGGGCCAGACTGCAGTGTTGAATGCCATCCAGGTGCAATTCCCCAGCTGATGCAGATGGTATCGTACCTGGAATGCTTTCATGCTAACATGTCTCCAGAGATCTTTTCAGGCTCTGGCTTCCACACTCATGGCAGCCTACCACAAATTCCAACTTTCCACCCCAACTTTTACTGCTTCCTCAATCACAATCCCTATTTCCATACCTACCCAAAGCACACACACCCATAAGCACGCATCCACCTCAACATCCACACTCAGCACACGACAACAGAAACATAAAAAAAAAGACAGGCACACAACCACTCACCAGGCACTCGACCCCCCTCACCACTGCATCCAGGGACATACATCCAGACACCACACCCACTGCACCACATACATCCACAACACACATAGATCCAGACACCACACCAGCAGGCACAGCCACTACACACATACAGCCAGATACCACATCACCACACACAGCCACTGCTCACATACAGGCAGACACTACACTACCACACACAGCCACTACACACACATATGGGCAGACACCACACCACCAGACACAGCCACAACCGACATTGAAACACCCACACACCACACCCACCACACCAGCCACCATACAGGGTACTCGGTAAGCATGAAGGGTAGTGATGGGTATAGAGAGGTGGAAGCAGCTTTTTAGTTTTTTGTTTGGCCTTAGAAGATCTGCGGTAGGGTGGGGAAGAAGTCCGTGGAGTTTTGGGAGGGTGTGGGTTGGGTTGTGTTGGGTTTGTTTCTGGGCAGGTGGGTTTTCTTTTTATGGCCTTGTGGGGTAGGGAGGGGTTTAGTGGGAGGGATGGTGTTTTGGGGTGTAATGGAAGGGTAGTGATGGTAAAGAAAATCTTTTGACTTTGGGGGGCAGCTGTGGCAGGGAAGAGGTCACAGGCAAACAGGGTAAGTTCATTGGGAGACTGGGGAGGAGGTAAGACAACACGTTGGTTGTTGGAGGTAGAGGGATGTGAAGTCAGGTGTAGATATGCATGCTATTTGTGCAAGTCCCCGTGTGTGCTTGGTTGATGAATGTTACAGTCCACACAGTGACTAGGGACTGTAATATTCATCAACCAACACATATGAGCCCTTGATGAATTTTGTCTACTTTCCACAAATATATAGTTTCCCTCGATCACCGTAAGATTTCACACTGGTTTCCATCAAGGTGACCACTGGTGACCGTCTGGATCTGTTCCTAAGAGGTCGCTCCCCCCACGCTCCCTGGCCACAGAATCTGCCTGCTATCCTCGTTCCTGAAGCGCCTCTGCCGATTTCACCGTGGTATCGTAGGCACAGCGCTCTGGTCGCGATTGTTATAGACATTTAATTCATAGCGCATTGACTCTAATACAGCGCCGTACCTCGCATGATAATTAACTTTGAAGCGCAACGTTGTCTGTTTGGATTGTAACTACTGCCGCCATTGACTCACTATATTTAGTGCTGCTTTACTGTGTGCATTGATTTGAGCAATTTAGCCTTATAGTAACCTGCCCCCGTTTCACGTGCCATCCTCCATTTTGTCATCTTGTTTGTTTTTTGTGGACCCCCTTAGCCCGCCTACCCTCCCCTGCTACCGCCTCCCAGCTGACCCTCCCACGCTCCGCCCCCCCATTCTCCATTTAGATAGATGGTTTCACGCGCAGCGTCCACGCGCAGCGGACACGCCGAAGGTGCGCCAAAGGTAAGCCCGTCTGCGCCCGTCCGCGCCTGGACCGCGCCCAGCGCCCGTCCCCCTGCTCTATGCCGCTCCCAACCCCCCAGAGTAACTTATGATGCCGCTACTCTCCTCGCCCTCAACGCCGGACGCACCCCACTTTGCTGCGAAGCTACCCCAGGACGTACCCACGGCCCATTCTCCTGCCTCTCCTGTAAGTTCAACTGCGTCAGGACCCTCACCAAACACACTTCCTCCACACACAGCTCCGAACCCAACGACTTGAAATGCATCCTACTGAACACCCGCTCGGTCCACAGACATGCAACCGAACTCTGGGATCTAATCGACACTGCGTCACCTGACATCGCCTTCCTTACTGAAACATGGATGAATGCATCTTCTGCCCCCGACATCGCCATAGCCATACCGGACACTTACAAGATCATTCGAAAAGACCGCACCGATCAAACTGGAGGAGGCATCGCCATCGTCCATAGAAACACCATCAAAATTACAACCAGCTCTGACGTCAATCTTGCAACCGCCGAACACCTCCACTTTCAGATCCACACCGACCCCAGGACCACACTTAGAGGAACCCTCATTTACAGGCCCCCAGGCACCCGATCTCAATTCAGCGACGACATCACTGACTTCGTCAGCCCGCACGCCCTCGCCTCCGAGAACTACATTCTTCTAGGAGACCTCAACTACCACCTTGACAACATTCTCGACAACAACACCACCACCCTTCTGGACAACCTGTTCAATCTCGGACTCAAACAACTTGTTGACTCCCCCACTCACATAGCCGGACACACGCTCGACCCTATCTTCACCTCCAGCAAGCACATCTCCTTCGATTATACTACAGCTCTCCACTGGACGGATCATAGCTGTGTTCACTTCAGCTACAAAACAACCCTGACCCACAACCGTCCACAACCCATTCCCCGAAGAAAATGGAACAAAATCACCACCGAACAACTCCTCACATCACTCTGCCAAAACATTCCCACCCTAGCAACGGACCCAGACCTAGCGGCCACCAACCTCAGGCAATGGATTACCCACAGTGCGGACGAACTAGCACCCCTGAAAAAACACCAGTCGAAATCATCCAGCAAAAAAGCTCCCTGGTTCAATGATGACCTTAAAAAATCCAAGAAGACATGCCGCACCCTGGAGAAGAATTGGAGAAAAGAACCAACCTCAGACAACATGGCCTCCCTCAAGACAGCCACCCGCAAACACCACCAACTGATTCGATCCGCCAAGAAATCAGCATTTAAGGACCGTCTCGACAACAATTCTCATAACAGCAAGGAACTCTTCAATATCGTCAAAGAATTCACCAACCCTCCCGCAGCATCCAACGACATCACTAACTCCCAAGACCTCTGCGATGCGCTATCCTCCTTCTTCTACAACAAAATTGCCGACATCCACAACAGCTTCAAGAATACTCCCAATGACCAACTCACCCCACCCCCTTCAGATCCCACCCCTCCAACTAACTACCTCAACTCCTGGAACCCAATCACCATTGAAGACACCATTCGCCTCATGAACTCAATCCACTCTGGCTCACCTTCTGACCCCTGTCCCCACTACATCTTCAACAAAGCTGTCTCCATCATCGCTCCCCAACTCCGCGATGTCATCAACTGCTCCTTCGACTCCGCCACCTTTCCAGAAATATGGAAACACGCCGAACTCAGCGCCCTTCTGAAAAAACCAACAGCAGACCCCTCAGATCTGAAAAACTACCGACCCATTTCCCTCCTCCCTTTCCCGGCCAAAGTCATCGAGAAAGCCGTCAATAGCCAACTAGCAGCCTTCCTTGAATCCAACAACTCCCTGGATCCCTCACAGAACGGCTTTCGAGCCAAACACAGCACCGAAACCGCCCTCATTGCGGCGACCGACGACATCCGAGCACTCCTGGACAACGGTGAAACAGTGGCCCTCATTCTACTTGACCTCTCCGCCGCCTTCGACACTGTCTGTCACAACACCCTCATACAACGCCTCAACAACATCGGCATACAAGGAAAAGCCTTGGACTGGATCATCTCGTTCCTAGCCGGGAGAACTCAGAGAGTCCGACTCCCCCCATTCTACTCAGAGCCCACCGAAGTCATCTACGGCGTACCTCAAGGCTCCTCACTCAGTCCCACCCTCTTCAACGTCTACATGAGTCCCCTCGCCTCCATCGCACATCAACACAACCTCAACATCATCTCCTACGCCGACGACACCCAGCTAATCCTTTCCCTCACTAAAGACCCCAACACCGCCAAAAACAACCTTCACGAAGGTATGAAAGAAGTAGCCGAATGGATGAAACAGAGCCGCTTAAAACTCAACTCAGACAAAACGGAGGTGCTCATCCTAGGACCCTCCCCCTCAGCTTGGGACGACTCCTGGTGGCCTTCCGCTTTGGGATCTGCGCCCACACCCACAGACCATGCACGTAACCTTGGCTTCATTCTAGACTCCTCCCTCTCAATGTCCAGACAAGTCAACGCCGTATCGTCCTCCTGCTTCAACGTCCTTCGCATTCTCAAAAAGATCTTCCGCTGGATCCCCCTCGAAACAAGAAAGACTGTCACCCATGCACTGGTCACGAGTCGACTGGACTATGGCAACACACTCTACGCCGGAATTACAACAAAATTGCAGAAAAAGCTCCAGCGCATCCAAAACGCATCAGCGAGACTCATATTAGACATCCTGCGCCAAGAGCACATCACCGGTCACTTAAAAAACCTCCACTGGCTTCCCGTCAACAAAAGAATTACTTTCCGCCTTCTTACCCACGCACACAAGGCCCTTTATAATCTAGGACCCGAATGCCTCAACACCCGACTGTCCTTCTACTATCCCACCCACCAACTAAGATCATCCAATCAAGCCCTCGCCGCAATCCCGCGCATCCGAAAAACCACCATGGGTGGCAGATCCTTCTCCTTCCTGGCTGCCAAGACCTGGAACTCACTCCCCACCCACCTCCGCCTTACTCAGAATCACATCTCCTTCAGAAAAGAACTGAAAACATGGCTATTCGATAAAAAGTAAACCCCTCCCTCCAGCGCCTTGAGACCCTCTGGGTGAGTAGTGCGCTTTATAAATGCATGAACTTGAACTTGAACTTATCACAACCTGGAAGTAGATTGAGTACACAAACAATAGGAAAAATGGGGAATCGCCTTTGAAAAATGCAAAAACTGTGATAAAGAAATAGGGTTTTTTATTTAGCTCTGCATGTACCCGAAAGCTGGGAAGATGGTGACTTTAGCACAGAAAACCGTTCATTGATGCCATATTTAGAAAAAGAAATAGACACTTTTAATCTGCAGCACTTATTTAGTATTTTTCCCAACAAACTCACAATTCACCTATATTTTGCCTATTTTCTCAGTCCCCTCCTTAGGAAGCCACAAGCTTGGGATACCTTTATAATCCCCAGGATGTTGGAAAACAAGGATGCAAATTTGGCATGAATACCTTATATGAAAAAAAAAGTTATGGCACCCTAAGTGCCAGCAACCCCAAAGAAACCAAAAAGGGCTCAGCGCTGAGGGGAGCAAAGCCCTGCAGTTAAGGGGCTAAATAACGTCCACTGCAGTAAATGGGTGAAAATGGAAATCAGCAGTCAGCAAAAGGTTAAGATAGACCCTCCTGAGTTTTGTTTTTCATATGCAAACCAGAAGACAATTATGAAACTCCAAATTTAGGCACAGGAGTGGATTAAAGGACTCCAGAAATTTTGAGATGATAATGTGCCAAGCAGATGTTTTTCGAAAAGTTCTCAGTTGAAGAGTTGATTTAAGAGACTACAATCTATGACCTGCTTGTTTTCATTGCTCATATTTTGAAGTGTTTTAAAAGATTTGTCTGGACTTTAATATTTTTTGCATGGCGGTATTCTCATAAGACTAAGGGCCAGATGTAGGTTGCCCAATACCGGTTGGTAACGGCCGAAATTACCGAATTTCGGCCGTTGCCGACCGGTATTTGGCATTTGGAATGTAGGTGGCATGATTGTAAGATTCGGTATTTTACTGAATCGGTAACTTAAGGAATCGGTAAATTACCGAATTCTTAACATACCGATTTGGTAAATTACCGAATCCGTAATGTAGAGAGCACTCAAGTGAGTGCATTCCTGAGTTAAGGATTTGTTATTTACCATCAACTACAAGTTGATGGTAAATATCAAAAACCTTTGCAAGAGCAATTATTTTGCTTTTACAACAGTGCGATGTGGCAGACATACATGCCCTTAGGGCATGTATATGTGTCACATGTGCACCCATGCACTATTCAGGGGTGCAACAGGGTGTCAATGTGACACCCTGTCACCCTTGAAAATGTTCCCCCTATTACTGATTCGGTATTTACCGAATCGGTAATACTGAATGGATTCCCATTCATTCATATGGGCCTCCAGACCCATAGGAATGAATGGGAATTACCGAATCAGTAAATACCAATTCTTAATTACCGAATCCTACCGATTCGGTAAAATTTACTGAATAATTAGCTACATCCAATTTACCGATTCTGAAATACCGAATGGGTAAAATTTGGAATGTTTGAATCGGTAAAATAGGATTACCTACATCTGGCCCTAGATGATTAATTAAGAATTGTAAACGAATACATTTTTAAGTAAAATCAAACCATTAAAGTTTCTTACTTTTCTTATTGTGTACACATTGGATCAGGGAAAATATCCTAGAGGGTGGTTTAGTTCGATAATATTCCCAATTATCATTTGTGAATGTGCATCAAAGTGACTCCAATGAATATATGAATCTTGTTAGCAAATCCAGTGCGAGTAAAACATGAATATGGGATCTTGTATCTTCCAGAAGAAGTGCGTTTGACTTTGGAAATTACTAACTTCGCAAAAGTGAAAATATGAAAGCAATCCTTTTCCTGAGCAACACTGGTCTACAAGGATAATCTTCTCGCCCCTTCTTGAAAGCAGTTAAAAATCATCACTTAAATATTTACTATAATTTCTAGCAGGACATTAACAACATCACCATGGATATTTTCTGTTTGTCCACCATAATCTGTTGATGTTGGGGTAAAATTCCTTCGTAAATCCTCTACGAACATTCTGTTTCTGTTTCCTCATTGTGTTTTATGAATTACCCAAAAATATCAATATCAAAATTATCACATGGCTCATTAAGGAAGAATGATATAGAAAACATATAGGTTTGGGTCCTCCGCAGAATTTCCTAAATATCTGTTCCAAAGCAAAAGCTCTAAGATATGACGCAATTATTATGCCCAACAGGAGAGCAATTCCTCATTTCAGGAGAGCTACTATGAGTATGTCCAGCAGAGTGTGCATGTCATTGGCTAGAATATATTTCTCAAAATAAATTATTGTAATTGTCTCATTTGGAAGTTAGACGGACACAATGCTTTAATGTAAGCCCAGAACACACAGAGATTTATTCACAAAGGTATATTACACTTTTGAGTAAGTTTCCACTTTGTAGTTTTTAGATATTTACACAGACTCACCATTGCACACAAGACCTCTCTCTGACTCTCCACCCCCAGCATGTGCAACCCCCGCTCCAACACTGAACACCTCCATTTCCAGATCCAGACCAACCCTAAGACGACACTACATGGCACCCTCATCTACAGACTCCCAGGACCCCGCACCCTCTCCGCAACCACCATCACAGACCTCGTCGCACCCCACGCCATCTCTTCTATGGACTTCATTCTCCTCGGAGACGCCAATTTCCACCTCGACAACCACAGTGACCCCGACTCCATCTCCCTCCTCGACAACCTCACCAACCTCGGACTGAAGCAGCTTGTCACCGCTCCCACTCACCGAGCAGGACAGACCCGTGACCCATCTTCGCGGTAGGATCCAACATCCACTTCAGCCACATCTCGCAGCCACTATGGATGGACCACTGCTGCGTACACTTTGCCTTCAACACTCCCACCAGAACCAAACCCGCTCCGCGCCCGCCACAAAGAAACTGGAGCAAGATCACAGAGGAACACCTCAACAGCACTCTCCTCCTAGACCCACCCTGCACTAAGAATGATGCCAACTCCGCAGCCAAGGAACTTCATCGCTGGATCTCCACCTACGCTGACAAGCTCGCTACCCCCCGTCACCCCGCAAACAACGCCTTCTGAAAGCAGCCTGGTCCACCACCGAACTCCAAGAGGCTTGACGATCCTGCAGACGCCTCGAGAATACCTGGCGAAACTCCAAAACAACAGAAGATCGCAACACCTACCGTAGCACCCTGAAAAAATACCGCCAGCACATAAGAGACACCAAGCGGACCTTCATCAAGAACAAAACCAACACCAACACAACCAATACTAAATAACTTTTCAACGTCATTCAGCAATTCACCAAACCCCACCCAGCAAAGCCACGGACTTCACACTATCCCAGGAACTCTGCAACCAGGTAAGCACCTACTTCCATCTATGACAACTTTAACGAACAGACACCACGCCTCCCCCCACCACCGACGTTGAGCCGACCATCACCGCCTGGAGCCCTGCCACCATGGAGCTCACCACAGCAACCATGAAGAACAACCACTCAGGAGCCCCCACGGTACCCTGCCCACCACACATCTACCACAGGGCTGCCACCACCATCGCACCCGAACTTGGACAAACCATCAACACTTCCTTCTAATCCAGCATTTTCCCGATGACTGAAAGTGGACGTAAGTCAAACCCCTCCTCAAGAAACCATCGGCCGACCCGACAGACCTGAAGAACTACAGGCCCATCTCCCTCCTCCCCTTCGTGGCCAAAGTCACTGAGAGACTTGTGAACACACAGCTGACGGCCTTCATCGAGGAGAACTCCATCCTGGATGCCTCCCAGTCTGGGTTCCGCAGCAACCACAGCACTGAGACCGCCCTCCTCACCACCACCGACGACACACGCATGCTGCTCGACCAGGGACACATCGCGGCCCTCATCCTGCTAGACCACTCCGCAGCCTTTGACACCGTATCTCACCCGCCCTAGCTGCCAAACTCCACGATGCCGGAATACGAGGAACCGCCCTCTCCTGGATCCACTCCTTCCTCCCCAGCAGATCCCAAAGGATCAGATTTCCCCCTTCATCTCTGAACCCACAGAGATCAACTGCAGAGTTCCCCAAGGATCATCACCAAACCCCACACTTTCCAACATCTACAAAGCTCCCCTCGCCGCCATCATCAGACAGCACAGGCTCAACATAGTATCGTACGCTGACAACATACAGCTCATCCTCTCCCTCAAGAAAAACCCTGAAGAGTAGACATCACACTCTGTTTCCAAGAAGGAATGAGGGAGATCGCCAATTGGATGAAAGGCAGCCGTCTAAAACTCAACTCAGAGAAGATGGAAGTCCTCATCCTTGGACCTTCCACCTCCGCATGGGACAACACCTGGTGCCCTTCCACCCTCGGGAGCCCGCCCTCTCCAGCAGACCATGCACGCAACCTTGGAATCATCCTCGACCCCTCCATCACCATGACCCGTCAGATCAATTCCATCGCCTCCACCAGCTTCAACTGCCTACGGATCCTACACAAGACCTTCAAATGGATACCCCCCGAATGCCAAAAAACCATAACCTACTCACTCATAACGAGCAGGCTGGACTATGGTAACGCACTCTATGCAGGAATCAACAAGACCCTCATACACAAGCTCCAAACCATCAAGGACACCACAGCCAGGCTTGTCCTCGGAACTCCTCAACACAAACACATGACCCAACACCTACGCAACCTCCACTGGCTCTTCGTCGAGAAGAGAGTAACCTTCAAACTCCTCACTCACTCCTACAAATCACTCCATAACATCGGACCCAAATACCTAAACAAAAGAGTCTCCTTCTGCGTACCCAAAAGGAACCTCCGCTCTGCCGACCTCGCCCTCGCAGACCGCCCCCCCGATCCGCAAAGCCAGAGCGGGCGGCAGAGCATTCTCCTACGTCGCTGCCAAGGCCTGGAACGTGTTACCAGTCACCATCAGATGCTCTCCCACCCTGCACGCCTTCAGGAAAAACCTCAAGACATGGGTCTTCGACTGAGCCGGAGCTGCACCCTCCTCCCCCACAGTGCCTTGGGACCCTGACGGGTGAGTAGCACGCTATATAAATGCCCTGATTGATTGATTGATTGAAACTGTGAGTGTACATTTACTGCAAAAGTACAAGTTACACGTCTCCACTTCAGAGTAATGCAAATGGCTTACTCTTGTGTGGGTGGGTGACATTCCTCAATACACCCCTCCCTGACCCTCTCTAAACCCTCTTACTTCTCCCTAATCCTATCTCCTTTAGTAGTTAGTCTGCCACTTTTCCCACCCACTGCTCCGTGTCCCTCCCACATTTACTACTAAAATGTATACTTACATGTGTAGAGACTCCGCAAACAAGCAGAGAACTTTGCACAGTAAATGCAAAACATCAACCTTATAGTACGTTCTGTAGTACATTTTGTAGTACTACAAACTGTATTATAACATGCAGTTTGTGGCTCAGGCACAATATGATTCTTAGGGACAACAGCAAAATCTGGAGTCTTCCCATTTGATAAGTTGAAAGAGGTGCAAATGAGCACAGGCAATCTGCAGCAATATCCTGGTATAATTAGCAATATAATTTTTGCAGTATTTAACGCAGCACAGTACTGAATCCAATACAAATCCTTTGGATATTTAAATCTCTTTAGTGTATGG
Organism: Lissotriton helveticus; assembly: GCF_964261635.1. Classification (NCBI taxonomy): domain Eukaryota; kingdom Metazoa; phylum Chordata; class Amphibia; order Caudata; family Salamandridae; genus Lissotriton; species Lissotriton helveticus. Next base: position 1,349,586,619 of record NC_136059.1, on the reverse strand, counting down.
ATACCATGGATGTATGTCTGTGCATACCTTGGCCACAGGCACATTTGCAGAAGGGAGGAATAAAATATGTATGAACAATCCCAGCAGCATACATGATTCTTGATGAGAAATATCAACTTCTGGAATTTCAGTTCATCATATGGAAACCTTGTGTGAGGGTATATTTTCTATATCCCTAATTATATGCTTAGAATGTTGTTCTGGATGCTGCTAATCATGTTTCACATAAAATACTCCAAAACCTGCAATCAATCTTTTTCTATTTCACGTGAATACATTTAAAGTCCCTCAAGAAGGGTCATATGTATTAATCATTTTCTGCTTGGTATGAGGATAACAGATATTCATCAGTAGCTGCGGATGTCCGTTAGCACAAAAGTGCTTGAGTAACTCAAGTAGTTAGCTATCTCTGTATTTTGCTCCTGGGGTTAGGACCTAGCCACGATGAAAATTAGACTATCCTGAGAGTATGCTTTCTATATTTTTGCAGGACATTACTATTTGACAATTTTGTTATGCATGAAGATATTGAGATGTTTGGTATGTCTGAGGGTACATTCCAACACATTTTTTGAGTGTAGGGATATCGTATGTATGTGTAATCCATCAAGCGGGGGCAGAGAAAAAGAGAGGGTCCCAAAACATGTTTTTCCCATTCATTTTTCTTTTGGAAACGTAGACATTGCTACAGCCCAAACCGCTGAATGGATTTACACCAAATTTGGCAGAAAGTTAAATCTTGGTCCAGAAAGAGTGCTTTTTGTGTTTTGGTGTAAATCTGTCCTGTAGTTTTGGAGTAAATAAAGTTTAAAACAATTCTATTTTTCATGACGAGGAGGATCCCTTGAGCTGACAGATCTTGAAGTGAGATCTGACTGGCTGCCACCACCTCAACCAGGAAGGGGTGGCAGCCGACTTAGGATTGGTCTTGAGTCCTAAATAGAGGTACAAAAAAGACACATAGGGGCAGGGTAGGAATACCCTGACCCCCTAGGGCTTGTGGTCATGTCTCAGAAGGATATTACCTGGGCCCAAAATATATTTTTTTAATTTTGCTGCAATTTTGCAAAGGATCCTTGGCAATTTTTTTTTTAAAAAAGAAGCACGGTCTACCGCACCTTTTTTTAAACCCCCCAGGATGGCCTGGTGCCCGGAGGACAACGATTTTATATTTTTGGGGGAAGGGGGCTCACGTAACCCCTCCTTCCCAGGCTGGGTTTGGCCTCGGGGAACCCCTCCTCCGGGTTCTGAAGTATCTTTTAGGGGGAAGGAGTCACACAACCCCCCTCTTCAGGCCATTTTCGGCCCCTGTACCCCATACCCTGGAGCCCAAATTATGTTTTAAGGCAAGGGGGGCACGTGGCCTCCCTCCATGAGCTGCTTGCAGCCCCAGGAACCCCATCCTCCGGGGCTTGCCAATGTTTTTAGGGTGCGGGGGTAAGCAGCAAACCTCCCCAGGCAGTATTTGGCTCTGAGGACATCATCCCCCAAGGCCCACTGTATTTGTAAGGAGAACCTCTAAAGGCCTGTAAATGGAGGGGAAGTGTGGGCCCCTACCTGAGCCAGTTATGGCCCTGTGGGTACCCATCCCTTGGGCCTGCTCACTAGCTATGCCCTAGGGATCCCACCCCGGGACACAACGGTTTCCCTACCCACACCGGCTTGGCAAGGAAACCTGTGCTTTCTCCCGCTTAGTGGTTGCATTTTCAAAACTCCCACCATGCTGGAGCATGCACAAAGTCTGCATCCAGCTGGGGGGTGTTTTGAAAATGCTCCACCTGGCTGGGAGCAGGCTTGTGATCTGTCTCTCTGCCGACACTGATGCAGGAAGGGAAAGAGATCAAAATATTTCTCCTGTCCAGAGGGAGCAGCACAAGTATCTGTTCCCTGTAGACAGGAGCAATGCCATCTCCCGCTGCATGCAGCGAGGTAGCTAGGATTAAGGGGGCCTTGGGGCCCCCCCTTGGCCCAATAAATATATGGTGGGTACGGTGGGGATGCACCAGGGCACCCACCTTAATGTAATGCGGACCCCGGGAGATTGAATCCCTGGGGCTAATAAACGGCATGGGGAGGGGGCCACATGGCCCGCCTCCCTTTATTTTAAGTATTGGCCCTGGGGGATGGCGTCCTCAAGGTAAAATAATAATGCACAGGGAGGAGAGGCATGCACCCCCTTCACTTTAATTAAAAAAAAGGCCCTGGCGATGCAGTCCCAAGGGCCTATTAAGGATCAGGGAGGAGGCGTGTTGGCCTCCTCCACCTTTCATTAACGTATACAGCCCTGGAGGGATGGGGTCCACATGGCCATAATAGGCTCGGGATGGGGGCTGTGTGGTCCCCTTTCCCTTTGTTTTAACCCCTTCCATGCGTTGGACGACCCCCGGCCGTCAGACATCACGGTGGGTGTGTGCGGAAGACGGCCGAGGGCCGTCCGAACCCCACCCACTCATTATTTCACCCGAACCGCAGCAGAATTTGCGCCGCGGTCAAGCGATTAAGTAGTGGCCCTGGGGGATGGTGTTCCAAGGGCCTAATAAGGTGCGGGTAAGGGGGCCATGTGCCTCCCCACCCCTTTAATTTAAAGAAATGCCCTGGGGGATGGGATCCCCAAGGCCTGATAAGGCTGGGGGAGGAGTGCCATGCGAGCCCCTCTCCCCTTCAATGATTAAAAGGCCCTAGGGGTATGGGGTCCCTTGGACCTAATAATGATCGAGGAGGGGGACCACACAGCCCCTTCCCCTTTAAAATAAATAAGGGCGTGGGTTCCCCAGTGCCAGGCCTCCTGGCCAACTCCCCCACCATGCACGGCCGAAGGTCATGTGCAGCATGGGGTTGGCTGTCTTTCGGGGGATGACTGCAGGGGTGGGCACCTTTGGTTGTGAGGCCCCTCTCCCATTACAAAAAAATGGCCCTGGGGAATTGCGTCCCAAACGCCCAATAAGGCTTGGTGAGGGAGCCCCTTTAAACAAGAAAGGCCCAGGAAGAATGGGGTAACCAGGGCTTAATAAGACTCAAGGAAGGGGCCACTTGGCCACTCTCTCCCTTAAAAAAAGGCCCTTGTGGATTGGGTCCCATTGGCCAAAAAAGGCTAATGGAGGGGGAAGCCGCCCCCTCCCTTTAAAAATAGGACCTGAGGGATGGGATCCCAAGTGACTAATAAGGATCAGGGAGGGTCCACATGTCCCCCTCCCCTTTTAAAAACATAAAACCCTGTGGCCAACAACCCACTGTGCACGTCCAAAGGCCGTTCGCAGCGGGGGATGGCTTTATGTATGGTAATATAATATTACTTTATGTTAATAAACCCTAGAAAGCCACTGAAAACAACAGAGGTTAAATTAACGTTATAGTTGGGTGTGATAAAAGGATATGTTTTTGTTAAAAAAGATTAACATAATGTTATGGTTAGATGAATTTGTCAGTGACAGCATTAATGCTTAGAATGAAAAAAACACAGAAATGTACCAGTTATATTTAGCAGAGCTAACTATAACCTGTGCTGCCACCATGCACTGCTTATGACCTCACATATTACATCACTCATGTCATGTTCTATGACATCATTAATTACATCACTGATGACATCATCCAATGAATGTGCTAGTTTCTTTTATAGTTTAGATTGTGGCTGGCAGCTACCATATTACCTTTCTATCTAATTTTGTACAGCCTGTGTCCATGTATCGGATGTAAGTGTTTACAGAACGGATGTGCTCCTTATAGAGCAGAGGTTTACAGAGGTATTGAACCTATTCTAAATCTTTTTATTGAAGAGTTAAACTTTGTGCAGGTGTTGAGTTCTGTCCAGTATGTTCCACACAGGTTTTTTGGCACCGCAGAAAAGGTTTCCAGTAGGGCAAAGATTCTCTGTATTACTTACTAAGGGCCTTATTATGACTATGGTGGTACATCGCACCACCGTAGCCACGGTGGCGTTGCGGGCACTGCCGCACCGGCGGTCCAACTGCCCCATTACAACTTGGGCGATCGGACCGCATTTGCACCACCGCAATGGCAGTGTTGCCTTCAAGCTGCAATATGCTTGGAGGGCCCGCTGAGCACACCAAGCAAATTATGAGTTTCCTCTCCTCCATGGTTCCATGGCGGTGACCCCACTGTGGTAAGTGTGGCAGAGAGAAAACAAAGGAGGCCCTATAGGGCCCCCTGTTGCTTCTGCGCAAGGGGATGCATGCAGGGGGACACATGGTGTGCTCCCCTGTCTGCATGCATCCCCAGTTCCTTCAGGGCATGGACTTAACAGTCCATGCCCTGCAATGGCGCTCCCATGCTCTTCTATGAGGCACCGCCATGGGCCAGCTGCTACAGGACTGCCAACCTGGATTCCAGTCAGAATCCGGGGGCGGAGGGGCAGTCTAATTATGCTTAGGTAGTGCTGGAGCGGGGCACTGGCGTGGCAGCCCGCTCCCGCACTGCCAAAGTCATAAGGCCCCTAAGTATTGTAAGCAGCCTTGAGTTATTAAACAGAATCGTCTCAGCATGACATTTTCTACCTAACATTGAAGACTGTATGTACGCGGTACTAATGATATTCGGACAAAATATTGTGTAAAAAATATCCAGTATTTATTATTGTGATCCACAAATATCGTGATACAGAAATATCGCTGAGAAGAATATCGATTTTCTAAGGTAAGTAATATCAATGTCAAAAATATCTATGTTGGTAATATCATAAAATATATATATATGTTGTTAATATCAGTGTTAAAAATATCGATGTTGGTAATATCCTTGCAAAAATATCATTTTTAATAATATTGTTTTTAAAATAATTGTTACGTATTTTAGTATATATTTTAATTGTATATGGTAAACATTTTTGTATCATTATTGTTCATGTCTTATATATAGTTTGTACATTTTTTGTTGTTTTTAAATGTAATGTTAATTGTTTATTAACATTTTTTGTGTCGTAGCAGGTTATAATTAATGAAGAATATATTTTTAAATATTAATAATATTATTTAATTGATAAATGTGTGAATTGTATAAATAATTTATTTTTAAAGTTAATTTATAGGTGTGGGATGTGGGCTTTGTAGGGGTTCAGAGTGGGAGTAATTTATTTATAATTAATTAATAATTCATCAGTAATTTTAATCGATCATTTATTTTGTAAATTCTGTAATTAATAAAAAAACTAATTTATATTGCGGGTTGTGAGATTTTTAGAGGTAAAGGGTGGGAAGGTAATTCATTATAATTAATTGTAATTAAACATAATTATTTAACTGATAATTATGTAAATTGTGTAATTAGGAAATCTTTTAAATTATATATCAAGTGCTGATTGTTCGGTTTGTAGGGGTAAAGGACAGGAAGGTAATTAAATTTGAATAATTAATTTGTAGTTAACTATTATTAATTGTTTAATTAATTATGTAAACTGCAATTTAGACTTTAAGTTATATATCAGGTGCAGGTTGTTAGGTTTGTGGGGGTGTAGGGTGGAAAGTTAATTAAATATATTTAATTTATTATTAGTTCATTATTACTAATTGTTTAATTGATCATTATTTATGTAAATTGTGCAATTGTTATAATTTTTAAGATATATTTTCGTTGTGGGTTGTTGGGTTTTTTAGGGGTACAGGGTGGGAAGTAAATTTAAAAACAATGTATTTATAGTTATTAATTTGTTATTAATTATGTATATTGATAATTATGTAAATTGCGACATTATCATATTTGTAAAGTTATATTAAGGGGCCGATTCCGATTCGGGAAAAACTGCTCCGAATAGCCGCTCGGAGCGTTTTTCCCGTACGAATCGTACCCTGCAACGTCCCCCGTACGTACGACGAAGTACGATTCCTACCAGGAGCCGTACTCTGTACGAGTCGTACAGAGACCGTACGACTCTAATCTCCGTTCGATGCGTACACCCATCGTACATGGGGTATGGTGCGTACACCCATCATACATGGGGTACGGTGCCTACACCTGCGATCATGGGGTGTACGGACCGTACGGTGTGTATGTGTTTGTGTGCTTTTCCATATGACTCGCCCTTACCTGACGTGGACCATACGAATCGCGTCCTCATACCCCGGTCCGGATCGTACTCGTCAGGTCGTACGGCATGTGTACGAGTCATACGGCATGTGTACGAGTCGTACGGTTCACCGGTTCAGCCTTGCAATACGTACGGATCGCGACGATTCAGACGGATTCACGGAATACGGATCTTACTACGCGACTCGGACTGACGGGTACGATTAGTACGGAGAGGGCTCCGGATACAAATCGTACGGACGTTTTTTTTCCCGAATCGGAATCGACCCCTAAGTGTGTGTTGTTTAGTTTGAAGAGGTAGAGGTTGGTAAGTAATTTAAGTAATAATAAATGTAAAAATATGTATTCATTTATTGAAAATGTTGTTATTTATCATGTTATATGTTAATTCTGTTATGCTTTTTAATTTAAATTATATTTTATTTTTGGTTGTCACGATTGTGAGAATATACTAGTATGGTATTTTAGTTACATTAGTATTATTTGTTTTAATGTATAATAATTATTACGCATTGTAATAAATAAGTTATTTGTTTGAAGTGAACTACTCTTTCTCTACTGTTGAATTGACTGGAGTGGGAATAATAATTTTTACCCCTCCTCAGTCCGACGCTTCCACTACTTTTGCACAGACTGGAGTGGGACTAGTAAATGTTACGCCTCCTGAATCCAACTCCTTACCTACCATTGCACTGACTGGAGTGGGTATAGTAATTTGTACCCCTCCTGAGTCAAACCCTTTCCCTCCTGTTGCACCTACTGGAGTGGGAATAGTACATTTTACCCCTCAACATTCCAATGCTTTCCCGACTGTTGAACCGACTTGAGTGGGAATAGTACATTTTACTCCTCTGAAATTCAATGCTTTCCCTACGGTTGCACAGATTGTGGTGGGAATCATAATTTTTACCCTTCCTGAGTTCAATGCTTTCCTGACTGTTGCACTGACTGGAGTGGGAATAGAAAATGTTACCCCACCTCAGTCCAACGCTTTCTCTGCTGTTGATCGGACTGGAGTGGGAATAGTAAATTTGACCCCTCCTGAGTTTAATGCTTTCTCTACTGTTGTATACATTGGAGTGGGAATAGTTTAATATTTTAAGAGTTATATTTTTTATTAATATTGGTTAAATATTATTATTATGTATTTGTGTATTTAGTTTTATATTTTCTACGTATATAAATGTTTGTAATCTTTAGATATTTTTAGTAAAACGTATTGTTATATATTGTTACTTTTCATGTACAATTAAATTGGAAATAATCTACAATTTTTGCAGTTTATTTGTAGCACTTTTTATTTTTTATGTGTAGGTATATATATATATATATATATATATATATATATATATATATATATATATATAGTTTTTTTATATTAGTACATTTAAAAATCCTTATAAAAATATAATACAAGTAAGAATTTATATATTTTTAAATAGTTTTATATTATATATGTGTATGTAAACCTACACACTTTTTTATATGTGTGTGTGTGTGTGTGTGTTTAATTTAGTAAATATTTATATCTATGTATAAATATTATTTAAACACATTTCATTCATATTATATTAATGTTATATATTAAAATATTTAAGTTTTACTTCTTTAAACTACATATATAGTTAAGAAACAATATTTTTGTAAACATTTCTTCGATACCAGTGTGAAACAATATTTTTTTCCGATATTTTGTACTTACCATTTCATGTATAGAAAAATAATATTTTTGTGATCAATATTTTTGTCACAATATTTTGGCATCACGATATTTATGGTTTCGATATTGTGTCAGTGCACCGATACTAACCAATGTACATGTGCGTGACTTGTGTTGGAAGATGGACTATCTGTAAAGTTTTCGCCACAGTATGAAGGCTGTAGGCAGTATGATTTTTAGCACCTTCAGACCCTGGTTATTGTTAGTGAATAGCTGCTCTTTGGAGATGTTTTGCATTGCGCGTACACTGTTCTTAGTAGATACTTTTGAATACTCTGTGGTGTATTCCACATCAGAGTTTCACTGTCTGCAAACTATATGGTACAGGGTAAACTCTCAACATAGAATAAAAACTGTTTACAGTACCCACTTTTCTACTCATATCCACTTCATTTCTCACTGTAGGTCCGGTGACTGTGAAGGGTTTGAAACAGGAAAAGGCTGTCTATAGTAGGGCATTAGTTGAGTACCTTAAGGGACTTGGGGCCTCATTCAGCTTTAAGTGACATGAAACCAACGTGCCGTTAGTGTCGGTCCCACTGATATCTATGTCTGTGGTCAGACTGCTGCATTACGATGTGCTCGGTCAAACCGCATTACTCGAGGGATTGACTGACAGCTTCTGACGGGCTCAAGGAGCCTGTTGGGCAATCGGTTGGATCGCATTCCCCACAATGGAGGCGGTGCCTTCTCAGGCACTGCTGTGGGGATTACGATCCACCTTCCCGCTAGCCATTTCATGTTGGTTCTTCTGACATGAAAAAAGGCTGGCGGAAAGGCTTTTTTGGGACCCCTATCAGGGCCCCTGTTCCCCATGGTGCTCTGCCATGTGGTGCACCCCTAAACATCTCTGCATTATGTGGCAGGCACCGCAGGGTGCAGGGATGTTTTAAAACATGCCTTTTGGCTTTGGGGCTTGTGCTGTGGCCCTTTTCCGAGCCGCAACACAAGCCTCAGTACAAAGTGGCATGTTTCCAACCACCTCCCTGACGGTTGGATCTGAATTGGGGGGTTGGGATCGCCACCTATTTGTCGGCCCGTTCCTTTACCGCAACGATAGCCCTATTTGGATACAACCACCATGCAGGTGGTCGTAAACATACCTTTTATTATTGCAGAAAGGGACGCAGTGCAAGCCGCATTAGTAAACGGGATGTTTTCAAACATCCATGCACTATGTGGTGCCTGGCACACAGTCATGGATTATTGAGGGACACCACATGGACTTCCCTGGACCACATAGCAAAGGCCCTCGCCTGATGAGGGCCCTGCTAGGGGCCCTCAAAGTTCCTTTCTGTCTTCCTTTACATGGGCGTCGGTCTGCCATGTAAAGGCAGATGGAAATGGACATTGTAATCTGTACGATGGTGCCTGCGCAGGCACCGCCCACAATGTAGGGATTACGGTCTAAACGCCGCCTGATGGGCTCCCTGAGCCTTTCAGAGGCGGCGGTCTTTTCCCCCACCCAAATCGCTCTGACTGACAGAGGTCGGACCGATACTCTGAATGTCGGGCAGATCGCCTCCAACGGCCTATCGGTGGCGGGTGGCCCGACATTGTAATCGAGCCTATAACTGGTCAATTTCTGTAGTTTTTTTTGTTCAATAATGTTACTTTAAACTTTGTTTTGTTTTTTTCAGTATATACACAAACATTCCAAAGGCTAATTTTACATACCATTAACAGAACCTCCACACTGAGCCCTGATGCCCTCCTCCCCACTCTGTTTCCCATCTTCTGGAAGCATGCAGCTGACCTCCTCCTGCTCTGCCTGAAAGAAACAGATAAATTACTTAAAATATTTCAGTCTCTTTGGAAAGGAGAGAATAGTTTCTATTCTGCTTTGAAGGTTAACTTGACCTTTGTTTCAAAAACCGCGACATGTATTTATATTTGAGAAAAATGCTGGTACACCGGGACAGTTGTCTGAATACCTGGACTGTCCGAGGAAATCCAGTACCTCTGGTCACTCTAGGCTTTTCCCCTCCTCAGGTAGTATAACATTGTTTGCTCAGTGGCTGTACCGCTGACACTGCTGGATTTTGAAAAAAATATCATGAGTTAAGATTCCATGCATTCCTGAGATCTCTCGAGATATGCAGCAATCAGGTGGTATTGTCTGTGATGTTCAGTCCATCTGGATGCAATGATTGTAAGAGGTGCATCCAGAGGTATTCTCTGAGTCCAATAGTTCTTCTTTTAAGACATGTTTCACAAGTAAAACCGTCAAATCATGTTAGGTTTCATATTATTATTGCTGATTTATGATTCCTGAATCGTGTACGGAGGTCATTCAAAGCTTATTTATTTATTACATTTGGAAGGCGCGGCAGCTACCTAAAAAGGGTTTTCCGGAGCCAGAGCAGATCAAAAGAATGTATTGCTGCTTGTTGGATTACTGGTTAAAAAGCCAAGACTTTAGGGATTCGCGAAAATGGCCATATACCGTTTCGTTCTGGATGGCTGTGGAAAGTGAGTACCATAGTGAGGGACCAAAGTATGCAAACGATCTGCCTCCCATCCGATATAGTTTGATTCTGGGCACAGAGAATTTCCCTTCAGTGGGTGAGCGAAGGCAACGGGAAGGCACATAGGGGCTAACCAGAGATTGCAGATACTGAGGGGCAGCACCTATTTTGATTTTGAACATGTAGCTCAGGGCTTTGAACTTAATTCGGTTTTCCACCCTGAGCCAATGCAGGTCCCGCAGTTGACTTGAGACAGAGGTAGCTCTAGGGACCCTGCAAAGTAGTCTTGCAGCAGAGTTCTGCACCATCTGCAGCCTGCGAGTCACCTCCTTATTGGATCAGAGGTAGAGAACGTTGCCGTAGTCCAGTCTCGAGGTGATAAGAGCCTGGACTACTGTTCTCTGAGTAGACTCAGGCAGCATCCAGACGATCTTTTTTAGCCACTTCAGGATGGTAGAGCCGGTGGCAGTTACCTTGACTGCCTGATGGTGCATAGTAAGTGAGTCATCGATGATGACACCTAAATTGCAGACTTGACTGGAGGGCTGAGGATGTGATCCCATCTCACCGGGCCAATGTTGTGGGCCCCAGAGATCTTTGTTTTTACCAAGGATAAGGTACTCGGTTTCCTCTCCATTGAGCTTAAGGTACTTTGTCTGCATCCATGATGCAATTTTACCCAAGCCAAGCTGAAGGGGGGATGACACAGCCGTACTTTCCATGAATAGAGAAAGAATAATCGGGGAGTCGTCCGCGTAGGAAAACAAGGTAACCCTGCCTCTTCTGTGACATCGGCTAGAGGTCTAACGTATAAGTTAAAAAGCTTGGCCTACATATTGTTTTTTTTTTTACACCTTTTGCACCAAATCACATAATTAATAGGTGTTGATCGATATGTAAGTTGCTGCCTTATGCCTATGCCAATAATGCCATATGTTTTTTCTTGTAATAGAACTTGTTACTGATGATGTTTGTAAAATGTATTTAAATATGATGCATCGTTTATGATCTCTGCAATGAACACCTGCAATTGTTTCAGCTTGCCTGAATTCAGCTCTAACAATGAAAGCTTGTAAATTGGGAGCTCTTGGACAGCAACGGCCTGTCCATACGGGCGGAGTGGCAGGTCCCCATCTTTTTCCCCAACAAAGAGTGTCTGTCCTGACAGACACTCTTCTTGTTCAGGTAATGTGCTAAATGCTCAGGCTCCTGGCTGCCTGAGAGCTGAACGTCGCCAGGCTGAGGATTTCACAGCCTGCGGGTGTGACCTCCTCAGCTTATCAAAAGTGCCTCTTGGCCATCCCCCTAGTGATGATCTGAGCATCACTGATTGCCTCAGTCCGAGAGTGGGCTGAGGGTAGCAGTCTCACTGACCCATTCCTCCTCTGTGAAGAGTGAGGGACTGTTGCCTAAGTTCAGCCAATGAGGGAAGGCAGCAGTCCCAACACTCCTGGGACTTTCGAGGCTTCCCTACCGGAGTGCTGCTTTGAAAGTAAATGTTATGTTTTTTGGTGCATGTATGAATAAATGAATGTATGTGTATTTGTGAGTGAGTGTTGTGGATGCACCTGTGTGTGCGCAAGTGTGAATTGTATTGTGTGAGTGAGTGTCTGTGGGTTTGTGTGTGTGTTTGTGTGTCCATCCTGCTAAAATTACCAGCCACCAGTGCCTTGCCGTGAGCACTGAATGGCAGTTTTGGAAAAACCCTTTGTAATTTTTCACAGGTGGATAGTAAGAGAAATGTTTATTGTATTATGTTTTGTAGTCAGGATCTAATGGATGATAGTCAACCACAAATGGCATTCTGTCACTTTTGTTTCTGCTGTTGTTATCCCAAATAATTGCTTCCCTGGGTAACTACAAAGACTTACCTATTTGTGGCTGTATGATGTGCATTTGAAATAATCGAGCAAGCTCCTGTACATAAAGAACATCAAATATGTGCTTTACAAATGTCCTCATTGATACAAATGCATCAACGTCTGAGTTCTTGGCTGTAGATGATTCTGAGCTTAGCGTGAGGTGGATGAGATGAAGTCCAGTTTAGATACAAATGAGCATCTGTAGGCTTGTGATACAGACCAGTTACAATTTTCTGTTCATAAATGGTGAGTGGCATATCCAGAAAAGGGAGACAATGCTTCTGTTTAGTATTGTTGCTGGTGAATGTGATGGTAAGTTTAAGACTGTTGATATAGGCTGTAAATTCTTCCAGTTTTCTACTTCCTGCATAACATACTGTTAGAACTGGCTATTTCTGGTAGGCTAAGGCTGACGCCAAAGCCAGGCAGAAACCACCATTCTAGTCAGGGCAAGGGAGTCACACGCCAAGATAACCCCTGCTCACCCCCTTGGTAGCTTGGCACGAGCAGTAAGGCTAAACTCGGAGGCAATGTGAAAAGCATTTGCGCCAGCACACAACAGCAACAACATCCTAGGCACACCACAAAAGGAACTCCACACAAGGTTATATGAAAATAACTTTTGTATTGTCAAAACACATCAGATAAAAATCACACATGTACATTGTGCCAACTGGCACTGGCAATATTCATAAGGGATTATTTACAAGACAGGGCCACATGGGTCACTGTCAGAATCAACACATTTAGAAATAGTACTTTGTAGATCATAGAAGATAAGATATAAAACAAAATAACAGTTATAAATTACATCCAGTAACTACTGGGAACAGGTAAGTACCACCTACGCAACCCTAAACACCTTAGGAGAATGTCACGCAGGGGACCAGGACCTCACTAGGACCACCTGTACTAAAAAGAACAACCACCTAAGTATCACACAGCATTTAGGGGTCTAGGAAAGAACACATTAGCCATGATGCATAAATATACATTCAGAGGAGTAGTAAAGGGAAACACATGATGCACAAACCTACACATTCAGCGGTGTTAAGAACAAAGCACATGATGCAATAAAAATACATTCAGAGGTACCAGAACAATACAATAGCGCAAGAATCACATGATGTCTAAAAACATTCAGAGGTGCAGGAATAAACCACACAATTGCGCAAAACCTACATAAGTCCCTAGGCCAACTGGCCTTGTTGGGGCTAGGACGCCCTGAGTCTCAATGTCAGGGGCATACACGGTGCAGGTGCCCACTACTTGCTGGGCACCTGGGAACATCCCAAGACCTAAACGTTGCAGCTGCCCACTAATTGCTGGGCAGCTGGGGAACTTCAAAACTGCGCCAGGGCCCTCACTGACCCTTAGGCCCAACCTGCGCCAATGGTGGGAGCCACACAGGATCTAAAAACAAATTCCTCGCAGGCAGGAGGGGGCGGGCACCAGCAATGTGCCACGGCGCCCCCTCTAACTAAAAATGACCAAACGCTGGAGCCACACAGGCTCTGGGCATCACATGCCCCAAACGTTGGAGCCACACAGGCTCTTAAACTAGATATGGCCGTTGGAGCCCTCAGGCTCTGCACACAATGGCCCCACGAGCCTCGCTGGGCTCGTAAGTACAACTGCCCTCAAGAGCCTCCCGCGGGCTCTGTAACCATGGTGGGGCGACCCACTGCCATTCGGGGCCGCCCTTACTCAGTGCCTCGAAGCGGCACCAACATACAGCAAGGCGAGCCCTCAAGAGCCCCTCGCAGGCTCTGCAACCACGGTGGGGCGACCCACTGCCATTCGGGACCGCCCTTACTCAGTGCCTCGAAGCGGCACCAACATACAGCAATTCGGAGCCCCCCCCAGCCCTTCCTCACTACGGGCGTCACTCACCGGGGGCTCCTCTGGGCAGCGGGGCTCTTCTGTGCTCACGGTGGGGGCCGGCACCAGCAATGTGCCTCGTGCCCCCACCGCTCTTCTCACTCGGGGCTCCCTCAGCACACGAGAGCCCCAGCAGCCATTACTCGGCACGCTTTCCTCGGCGCAGCAGCTCCGGTCTCCCTCTCCTCACGGGAGACCGGACGGCACACCATGGCTTCCCCCCGGCGGGGGGGAGGCGGAAACGACGTCCTCTTCTCTTCCCGGGGCTCCCTCCAGATCACCGGAGCCCCGGACGCCCATTCCCGCTCTCCGCCTCTTCTCCTCGGTCGGACTCCTTCATGGCGGCCTCAGCAGACACCCCGGAGCCAGCCAATGGCAGTGCGGCTCCCGGGACGAGCCTCCGATGATGCTGACGCCTCAGCCTCTGCCGATGACGTGGCGGGGCTGGGGCCAATCCCAGCGCGGCGTCACTGAGGGGGCTCGTCGCTCTCCGCCAATGGGAGCGCCGATGCTTCGGTCTCTCTCGGCGATCCCCGGCCAAGGGCTGTGATGATTGTAGGCCCCGGGCAGCGGCAGAGGAAAGCGTAATAAGGCAAATAAAGCGCTCTCAAGCACTGCAGGCAATTCACAGCACTCCCCAGCGCTGAAGGTCCAGAAAAAGCGCCCTCAAGCACTAGAAGGGGAAATTAAGCGCTCCCAGCGCTATAGGCAACCAAAGGTCACCAGTCCAGCAAAAGTACAAGTAAAGCGCCTCTCAGGCACTAGTGCCCCCACAGTCCTCCACATAGTCCTTCAGGGGTTCAGGACAAGTCCCTCAGGTGTCCAGGGGCTGGGCAGGGCCCAGGGATTCCCCTGAGCCCAAGCAGCAGCACGCCGCTGGCAGATTCAAGTCCAAAAACAAGAACATTTTGGAAGGGGACACAACCCCTTCTTATACACAGAAAAGTCTTTGAAGTCTTTGTGCAGGCAGTGTGAGAACCAGCTAGAACTGGTTATAGGGAAGTCCTGTCAGTATCAGGGACAGAGGTGACAGTCGCCCAGCGGGGGGGTGGAGCCAGCATTGTGGCAGGCAGGCACAGCCTCACTCACTATCAGGTGCGATCTCCACCCACTTCCCTGGCAGCAGATGCTGCCTTTCATCCACGGGCTGACTCAGACATCCTCCTGGGGCTCTGCAGCCCCTGTCACCCTCAAACCAGACAGTCAATCCACAAGCAGGCCCAGGCACTCTGGGCCAGGCTCACCAGCCAATCACACGCCAGGCACAAATTACACAAATATACCAACTTCTCAAAGTGGCACTTCTAGACTAGACACAATCATGCCGCATACACCATTTCGCAGCATTCAATCTCACGAGTCCGCACATATCAAACTCGACCCTGCACTCCCCACACATCAGGAACTACCATGGGCATACATATTCCCCATTCATTCCTATGGGAGGGCAGGTCACTCACCACACAGACACAGAGAGCTCAAGCACTTTACACTGTACCACAGTGAAAAAGTGCGCAGAGGCCTAAAATCATCAACACCAGGTTACAGAAACAGGCTAGGAAAAAGCAAAAAGTTTCGGGGTGAACCTGCCAAAAGGGCCAGGTCCAACACATACTTTAAATATGTCATCAATGTATCTTAGTCATACTAATGGTTTGATGCTAGAAGTAAAAAGTATATGATCCTCTAGTTTATCCATGAAGATATTCTCACATTATGGAGGGATCTGAGTACCCACGGAAGTCCCTTGTATCTGCAGATAGAGTTCACCATTGAGGGTAAACTTGTTGGATTTAAGGATAACTCTTGCAAAGTTGGGATGCACTTTGGTGGATGGCTTTTTCTCAGTGTTTTCATTAAGGGCTTCAGCTAATGCCATAGGACATGCACATGTGGAATGCTGGTGTATAATGATGTTACAACTAATGTAGCCAAGAGAGTATTATCAAATGTGTAGGTTTGGTTTTGGTTTTCAATAATCAAGAAAGTGACTGGTTTGCTTAACAAATTATGGAAGTTCCTAGACAAAGGGCTGTGCGGGTCAATAAATAAATGTACTCTCAGTGGCTGTAACATTTTCAAAGATGATGTGACAGCCAGGATTGTTCTTTTTGTGAGTTTTGGGAACCATATAAAATCTCCCAGGCCTTGGTTTTGGATGAATTAGTACATCTGCTGTTGCGTCATCAAATTAGATTTAAGCTCCTGTACTCTAAAACCATATTCTTATTTTCTTTGTTCTAGACTTCTGTAGGATCTGTTTCTCAAGGTTTGTAAGAGTTGGTATCCATTAGTTGTCTCGTTCCCTTCATATCCATTGCTCATTTTGGGCCAGGCCTCATATATACATGAAGAAGCGGGGTTTCCTATGTTAATTCCCATAGGAAATGTAAAGAAGTGAATGGAATTACAGCAAATTTGGCAGACAGTAATAATTGTACTCAGAAAGTGTGCTTTTTGGTATTTGGTGTAAATCCGTTCAGCCGTTTCTGAGGTGCTCAGGGTGGTCATGAAGGGGTTACAAATATCTGTATTTGGACTGTTTGTGTCTAAATATGTGCTGGGTGGCAATTTTAAAGGGGATAAACCAATCCTTATTGGATGGCCAAACCTGGGCACTTTGTTGTGATAGCCATGACAAGACTCAGGGATGTGGTACGTGCACCATAAAAAATAAATTGGAAAATATACTAAGGGCAGGCTGAGAACACCCTGACTCCAAGGGGGCATGTGGGGGGAGCCCAAAGGGACTCCATCTCGATTGGCCATCCACTAAATGGACAACATGACTCTGGGTCATGTTCCTCATTGAAAAGCATTGTAGTGAATGGCAGTTTTTGAGGTTCACAAAAAAGGACACATATAAAGGGGAAACAGATTTTAGTCACAATATATAAGTTGTTTGTAAGTGGTACCATACTAATGGTAAGGATTGTAGTGTGTTCAACTGTGAATTTATCAAGTGGAAAATGCTGCTCCTCTGCTGGGATTTGATGAACCATGTTTCAGAGAAAACTATTTTTGCTAATGATTTTCTCATAAAATTTATTGAAGGTATGGCAAAAGCTAAAATCAGAGAACATTATCTATAAATTCACACAGTCTTCCTCAGCCATGTGAGAATTAATTCTGACATTCTGAGTAAAATGTTCTAACAACACCAGAAGCAGTCTGTCAGTTAACTCCCCAGTGTTCTACTGGAGCCTCCCACAGTGTTGTAATAAATAACTAGAGTAATAACACTATCTATTTATGATTGAGGCTTGATGGATTCAAAACTGTAAAACCTACACTATTTCCTTTAGACATACGCAAAACGAGGAGGTTTGTTTTGCCATAAAAATTATGGTTAGTGCTTGAAAGAGCTCAAATAAGGACACATTTTCTTTGAGTTCTTAAATGTATTTCTCATCCATCTTAGTAAAACATTCTGACATGCAGAGTGAGTCGCATACTTACAACTCAGCAACCTAACATGTAAACTCCCTAGTGTGCTACTGCAGCTTCCCACAGTGCTCTAATAAACAACTAACGTTTGTATTTATGACAGAGTTGTGGCACACATGAAGCCATGTTGATAGAATCAAAGCTGAAAAAACTAAAGCATTTCCTTTAGAAATAAACAAAATGAAGGGGTTCTTTTTGTCACAGAATTTATGGTTAGTGCTCTAGAAGGCTAAAATGAGGGCAAGCCGTTGGCAGGGGAAGCAAAATGGATCGCAGAGGGCAGGGCGATGGTGTGGGGGCATGCACATGTAAAAAGTAGGGAAGTGAGGAGAGTTGGGAGGGGGGCAAGGGGGCAGGGACAATTACCTAAACACTGAGGGCAGGTTGACATGGGCAGTGACAGCACAACAGACCACGGAGGGCAGAAAGGAGGGGGAAGGGGCATGCACATGGAGAATGGAGGGCAGGGGACAGGAGAAGGAAGCTGACCATGGAAGGCAGGCAGGCAGGCATTCGACTACAAAGGGTAGATGGTAGAGGGAAGGGGCACACAGATGGTGATAGAAGGCAGATAAGAGGGGGCAGGGCAAGCATACTGACAACGGAAGGCAGGCCAACATGATTAGGTATAGAGCAATGGACCACAGGGGGTAAGAGGAAGGTGGTAGGGTCATCCACAAGTAAAACAGAGGGCAGGAGAAGGTTGTGCAGCAAGCTGACAATAGAGAACAGGCTGATAGGGGCAGCACAATGGGCTACAGAAGCCAGGAGGGAGGGGGCAGGGGCACACACACATAGAACAGAGGGCATGTAGGATGGGGCCGGGACAACAAGTTGACCATGGGGCAGGCTGGCATCTGCAGGGAAACCATGCTGACTACGGAGAGCAGGCAAGAGTGGGCATGTGCATGCAGATGAAGAACAGAGGCCTGGCGGGCAGAAGGTGGGAGGGGCAGGGGCAGTCAGCTGGCCATTCGGGTGATGCAGGCATGGGCAGGGGCAGCACAATCAAACAATCAATCAATCAGGGCACTTGTAGAGCGCACTACATACCCGCGAGGGTCTCAAGGCGCTGGGGTGGGGTGCTGCTACTGATCGAAGAACCAGGTCTTTAGTAGTCTTCTGAAGGCCAGAAGGTCTGGGGTCTGCCGTAGGTTGGTGGGGAGGGTGTTCCAGGTCTTGGCGGTGAGGTGGGAGAAGGATCTGCCTCCCGCTGTTGTTCTTCGGATGCGGAGGACAGCGGCGAGGTCGGCAGAGCAGAGCTTGCGGGTGGGGGTGTAGAAGCTGAGTCGTCTGTTGAGGTACGTTGGGCCAGAGTTGTGGAGGGCTTTGTGTGCGTGGATGAGGAGCTTGAAGGTTATCCTCTTGTTGACGGAGAGCCAGTGTAGGTCTCTCAGGTGGGGTCTGATGTGACTGCAGCGGGGGATGTCGAGGATCAGACATGCCGAGGTGTTCTGGAAGCGTTGCAGCCGTCCCAGGAGCTTGGCCGAAGCTCCTGCATAGAAGGCGTTACCGTAGTCCAGCTTGCTGGTGATGAGGACCTGGGTGACCATTCTTCTTGTTTCAGTGGGGATCCACTTGAAAATCCTACGTAGCATCCGGAGGATGTTGAAGCAGGAGGAGGAGACGGGGTTGACATGTTTAGTCATGGTGAGGGTGGAATGGACCATGTAGACATGGTGGGAGGGGGCAAGGGCACTCACACAGAGAACAGAGGGCCAGTGGAGGGGGATAGGGGCAGGGGCAGAAATCTGACCACAGAGGGAAAGCTAGCATGAGCAGCTGATCAACGAGAGCAGGTAATATTGGGAAGGGCCCCCAAAGACCGAGAACAGAGGTCTGGAGTGGTAAAGAAGGGGCAGAAAGTTGAACATGGAGTGCAGGCTGGCATAGGCAGGTGAAGCACAAAGGATCATGGAGGACATGTGGGAGGGGGCAGGGTCACCACACATAAAACATAGGGTAGATGGTAGGGGCAGGAGCGAGTTGATCATGGAGCACATGCCAACATGAGATGGGGTAGCAACCTGACCATGAAGAGGAGGTGGGAGGGAGCAAGGGCATGCAGATGGAGAACCGAGGGCAGGTGAGAGGAAGGACGTGGCAGAGGCAAGTGTAGAAAAATGGCTATTCAGGGCATGCTGGCATGGCCAGTGGACCACAGAGGGCAGAAGAGTGGTGGCAAGGGCACACGGATGATAGCGAAAGTAGGAAGGAGAGGGGTAGGGGCAACAAGATGACCACCATGGGAAGGCTGTTGTGGGGTTGCGCCCTGAAGGGGGTTGCCTGGGCCAACCTCACTTTGCATGGCTGAAGGCTGTGTGCAGTTGAGGTGTTGGCTGAATATCAGTTTCAAAAACAGAACTTCACTGAAAAAAACAAAAGTTAAAGAGACCTTATAGTTAGGTATGGAAATATGATCTTCCCTTTCACAAAAAAAGAAAACAGCAGAAATTCAGTGAAAAAACAAAGGTTAAAGTGATGTCATAGTTAGGTGTTGACATGGGTAAAAGTTCAATGTTTCTGACCCATAAATGCACTGGAATAAGCCAATTATATGTGGGTGAACTACCCATAACTTGGGCCCCTGCCATAAACCACCTATAACCTCACATATTACATTATTTATTACATGTTTTAAATGACATGATTGATGACATCACTGACAACATCATCCAATGAATGTGACAGTTTGCTAAACACTGCAAAGTATTCCGCGAGGAATGTCTAAGCCTATAATTCTAAAAGCTCTGTGGTGCTAAAGGGTGTTACCTTATGCAACAAACAGAACAAAAAGCCTTTCTGTGAAATCACCCACATTTTGTAGATATTTTCTTTTTTACTGGTATTTAGATGTGTACATAATGTCTCTGTAGACCAGCGGTCTTCAAACTGGGGGGTAGGCTCCCTGGGGGTGCTTAATTGATCCGGGAGGCACCAGGCTCTGACAAAGAGACGCATCATGCTAATAAAAGTCTTAGGTAGAAAAAATATAATTGTCAGTAAGCCATTCTGTAATGGGACATCACTTACACCTTTTGTCATTTATATGCTGGCTTAGAGTAAGTATCCAAGGGGAAGGGACTCCAAATTGTATCAAACCTCCTACCCTCCCCCCTCTCACCATTAATAATAATCTGACCGTTAATACTTTTATACTTTAGTAAGGCCATGCTGACCAGAATAGTATTTTTGGCAATGATGTATGTTTACACACATTTAAACATTGTCAATTTAACTGAATAATTGTTTGTTTGTTTTTTAAATATGGGAGGAGGGGCACCGCTTTTCAAAATTTTATTAAACCTTGAATTTCGTTCAAAAGTTTGTTTGATGGCTATTTACCTTAATAAGGTGTAGCTGTTAAATGTATCCTCAGACAGAGAATTGTATGTCAACTGCTTCACATCTATGAATTAGCCTTGAATAAGGCATTCACAACTAAGTCCTATACACAACTCACTTCGCTTTGTAACAATTCCTTGCACATTTTTCTGAAATGAGCGAAATGGCATGCACCAGCTGTTCTTAAACTTTAGACTTCTGTGGACCTCAACTGATTTACTACTGGAAGCCTGGGAACCCGCCTGATCACTTTCTTTGACTTGAAACAATACCGGAACAACTATACATGAAACCAGTACACAAATTATGAAATGGTGTACAGTCATAATATCGAGTCAATTATTTCGACTGGACAGAATATCGAGTAAAAAATATAGAATGGACATAATATCGACTAGACATAATATAGACAACAAAAATATCGACTAGAGAAAATTAATATCGAATAGAATGGACATAATATCGAATCAAAAATATAGAATGGACATAATATCGACTAGACATAATATAGACAACAAAAATATCGAATTTAAGGTAAGTTAATAATAATTTTTATTTTTTGTGTAATATAAGTCTGTAGCGGGTTGTGGGTTTATAGGGGAATAGGGTGGGAAGTAATTTAATTCTAATTAATTAAATATGTTAATTTATTTATTGATATATATTTAGAATTAATTGTTAATTAATTATTAATTGGTAATTAATTAAAATATAATTGGTAATTAATTATAATTGATTAATTGATAAATATTTTAATTTTAGTAATTTATTTTCAGTAGCGGGTTGTGGGTTTATAGGGGAATAGGGTGGGAAGTAATTTAATTATAATTAATTAAATATGTTAATTTATTTATTGATAATCATTTAGAATTAATTGTTAATTAATTATTAATTGGTAATTAATTAAAATATAATTGGTAATTAATTATAATTGATTAATTGATAAATATTTTAATTTTAGTAATTTATTTTCTGTAGCGGGTTGTGGGTTTATAGGGGAATAGGGTGGGAAGTAATTTAATTATAATTAATTAAATATGTTAATTTATTTATTGATATTTTTTTTAATTAATTGTTAATTAATTATTAATTAGTAATTAATTAAAATATAATTGGTAATTAATTATAATTGATTAATTGATAAATATTTTAATTTTAGGGTTCAGGGTCAGTTTTCAGTTTTTGGGTAAAGGGGTATTTTTAGGGTTCAGGGTCAGTTTTCAGTTTTTGGGTAAAGGGGTATTTTTAGGATTCAGGGTCAGTTTTCAGTTTTTGGGGTAAAGGGGTATTTTTAGGGTTCAGGGTCAGTTTTCAGTTTGTAGGTAAAGGGGTATTTTTAGGGTTCAGGGTCAGTTTTCAGTTTTTGGGTAAAGGGGTATTTTTAGGGTTCAGGGTCAGTTTTCAGTTTTTGGGTAAAGGGGTATTTTTAGGGTTCAGGGTCAGTTTTCAGTTTTTGGGTAAAGGGGTATTTTTAGGGTTCAGGGTCAGTTTTCAGTTTTTGGGGTAAAGGGGTATTTTTAGGGTTCAGGGTCAGTTTTCAGTTTGTAGGTAAAGGGGTATTTTTAGGGTTCAGGGTCAGTTTTCAGTTTTTGGGTAAAGGGGTATTTTTAGGGTTCAGGGTCAGTTTTCAGTTTTTGGGGTAAAGGGGTATTTTTAGGGTTCAGGGTCAGTTTTCAGTTTGTAGGTAAAGGGGTATTTTTAGGGTTCAGGGTCAGTTTTCAGTTTTCGGGTAAAGGGGTATTTTTAGGGTTCAGGGTCAGTTTTCAGTTTATGGGTAAAGGGGTATTTTTAGGGTTCAGGGTCAGTTTTGGGTTTTTGGGGTACAGGGGTACTTTGTAAAAATAAAGTAAAATTACATTTAAATTACATTTATTTAATAAAATTAAATTATATTAAATTATATTATAATATTTTTTATTAATTTATATTCAAAAAATTATTATATACTTACCAATACTTATGTTGTAATGGTATGCGTTGTAAAGGTATATGCGTTGTAAAATCTTGCGTTGTAAATGTATGCGTTGTAAAAGTTTTTGCGTTGTAAAAGTTTTGTTGTAATGGTAGGCGTTGTAAAAGTATGCGTTGTAACGTCATACATCCCTGGAGTGGGAATAGTAATTTTAACCTCTACGCTACCCAGCGCTTTCCCTACTGTTGCACCCACTGGAGTGGGAGTAGTAAATTTTACCTCTACGCTATCCAACACTTTTGCTAATGTTGAACTCACTATAGTTGTAACAATAAATTTTAAACATTTTCTAAAATGTTATATATGTTTATTTAATAATATGTTTAAATATATATATATATATATATATATATGAAAACACAACACACAGCTTCTCCTGGAATACTGGAACCCAGCGGAAATTGGCGCAGATGCCGGCGAAGCAGTCCGGTTGCATAAATCATCAACGTGACACGTGAACAAGGCTTCATTGCTGAAACGCGTAGTGTAATAAAACTGCTTCTTGAACATTGGGATCCCTTGCCTTTTTTGCCCGAGAGCGCAAAGACACTGATTTGTGGACACGTTGATGAGAATATATATATATATATATATATATATATATATATGTGTGTGTGTAATTTTTGGTGATATAATTTTTTTAATTATATAAATTATTTATTAAAATTATATTTTTTTAATAATTATTTCTAAGTTTATATTAAATATATTTATTACTATATTAGTTTTAACTTAATTTTAAGACATTTTAAAAAATCGATATTTTGACAGTCTATATTTTTGTAAGTCGATATTTTGGAGTCGATATTTTGGTACTTACCTGTTTGAAGATAGGGAGTCGATATTTTGTCAATCGATATTTTTGACTCGATATTTGTGTATCTCGATATTTGTGTCGTCGATATTATGTCAGTGATCCTATGAAATATTTTATTTAGTTTGCAAACAAACAAAAGTGCCAAAATCGAAGTTTTAATGGGAAGGATGGTGCTTTTCAACATTTACTTTTATTTCTAAAAGAAGTGATTTGCTTGAATCTGGAAATTAACTCTGTCCTTTCTGCTCTAATGCATGATCTCCTTTTTTTGGTGCATACTAGTGCTTCAATTGAGGTTACCAGTCATTCATACTAGTTTGCTGTACTTGCACTCCTCCCACAATTCATGATAATGATATCAACTTACTTTTTAGACTACAATATCAAATGCATTCACATTAAAGGGCATTTAAAAATGTTCAGTTTTGCATTTTTATGAATATATATTTTCTTAAGCTCTTAATATTGTTTAATTTTATAAGCAGTAGATGTGGCGGACCCGCAGCGGTCCACCACCCACTGGTTTAGAACCATTGGTATACACTGTTAGTACAACTCATACAATAATATTGTTACTTAAGATGCTTGTAGGTGAGTGACCCATATATTATACATTCTTCTGCAATGCATAATGTCTCAAAATGTTGTATGAACTTCTGGAAATAAATATATGCAATTTATAAATCTCCAGTTTATGCAAGTATTGCTGCTAATAACACTGCATGACCACTCATTAAAATCACAAACACACGGCGATGAAGGAACAGGGTCAAGACTGATTTGCATATGGCTGGGTCTGAATTGGGGTGGTGAAGTTAACTAAAGAACGATTGTGGATTCAACCCAGATCTGTGACTGCGGGTGACTGTCTGCAAAGTTTCAGTGCTCTGTCCATCATCTCCTTTTGTTTGCTTTACTCTTTAACATCAGCATGGGCAGATCTTTACATGTGACTAAGGGCCCGATGTAGGTCGGTCGGTAACGGCCGAAAATCGGTATTTTCGGCCGTTACCGACCGGTATTCCAGAAATGGTATGTAGGGCCCTTAATTTTACAGAATCGGTAAATTTACCGATCGGTAAATTTACCGATTCTGTAAAATACCGAATTGGTATTTTTACCGATTCGGTAAATTTGAGATGTAGGTGGGACTCTTCTGAGTCCCACAAGCCTTACAAAATCGGTATTTTACCATCAAATCCAATTTGATGGTAAAATACCGATTTCGGTGTGCATGCACATGTGTGCATGCACACCTCTGCCATATGACAGGCAGACCTGCCCTTGGGGCATGTCTGCCTGCCACATGGCACCCGAGCCTGTTTTGGGGGCGCCAGAGGGTGTGAAAGTGACACCCCCTGCACCCTTGTGAAATTCGGTATTTACCGATTCGGTAAATACTGAATCGGTAATGCCCATTCATTCCTATGGGCTTCAAAGCCCATAGGAATGAATGGGCATTACCGATCGGTATTTACCGAATCGGTAAATACCGAATTTCTCCGATTCGGTATTCCAGCACATCTGGAATACCTACATACCCACCCCTCAGATTTACCGATTCTTAATTACCGAATCGGTAAAATTCGGTAATTAAGATTCGGTAAATCAATCCTACCTACATCGGGCCCTAAGTGTAAGGAGAAGCTCTAGTTTTTCTCATGTATTTTAGTAACAGGACTTTGATTTAAGCCGCCACCTATTTGTAATATATGTCTACAACGCACACTAGTTGTGCTCACTTTCTACCTTGTTTAAATGAAGTACAGTTTGCATTTAAAAGTTTACTGGTAGTTAAACTGTGCATTAAATAACTTTTACCATAGTGAATCAGATTTGTTTCCACTACTACACTATTTCTGGTTTGGACATGCAGATATAGTCAATATATGCGGTATGTTTGTGGTCCCTTTACTACCTGCTTTGTTTTCTAAAACGATCTAAGGGTTTATATAGCACTTTCAGGATCAGTAGATTTGATGATGTCATCAGTGATGGTATTAATGATGTCACTTATCCCTTTTAGTGCAGGTGTAGGCCAATGGCTGATACCCGCATTACACCTCCAGTGCATGTGACAGGCATTGCCTGACACTTGGGAGAACTATAAAGGACTATCTGGTGCTTTGCACCAGTGTGATGTTTTTTTTTTTTAAATGTTAGCTCGGGCTGCATGAAAAGAGCTTGTTTTACTTTCCCAACATTCGTGCTTGGGGGTATATCTCAGCCCCCGTTCACTTATTATCCTTGTAGAGTTGTCGTTGGAAAGGGGAGAATCCAGGGAAATCTTTTTTTTTAAACACATACATGAGTGCTCCCCCCATGCCATTTCCCCACCCTACAAATGGTGAAGCTGTCTTTCTGCCCCCCCCCCCCCGGCAGATGGGAACGATTACACCTAATATGACACACTGGAGGGCAGAAAACCCACTAGACACAGGGAATATATTAATATATTAGAAACATAGGGGTGGGGGCTGCCTGTCATTGGCATGGCTATTTCCCCAGTCCACAAAGAGACTCAACAGTCTTTCTGCCCCCTCCGGGTAAAGATGGAGGGCAGAAAGCCAGTCCTTAATTTGTAAAAGAATAAGTCCCAGTGCCCAAAGCTCTGCTCAGAAGCCTGAAGATGACACAGATGCGCTGAATACTAAGGGGCCCATTACAATGTCGGGCAGATTGCCTCCACCAGGCTGGCGGTAGCCACCGCCGACCTGGCGGAGGCAATCCGCCCGACATCGTTTCCCGAATTCCCCCACCATATTAGTATGGCGGGGGGGACCGCGGTGGACGGAAAGACCGTCCGTCGCTTTTCCGCCCGGTCGCCTTGCGGGCCGGGCGGAAAAGGAATAATATGGTGGCGGTGTCTATCAGACACCGCCAGCCATATTAGGATGGGGTTAAACAAAGTGAAGGAGGGGTGGGGGGTGCACACGGGGGGTACCTGTTGTACCCCCCTGCATTTGCATATACAATGCGGTAGGCACCGCGCGGTGCCTGCCGCATTGTGTATGCAAATGCATACACGCATTCATAGCATTGTGGTGGGCGGTGCAGAGAGTACCTCCCGCCACAATGTTATGAATGCAGGATGCGGCCGCCACTGTGGCGGCCGCATCCTAATGCCACCCACGGGACCCCCGCCCTTATGGCGGGCGGTCCCTACTCCCGATAGGATGGCGGGCGGACTAAGTCCGCCCGTCATCCTAATGACCCCCTAAGGCTGCATAGTCTAGAATCATCTCATCACTCGTTAATTGGCTATCAGATATTCTATTCCCCTTTATCTCACTCTTTTAAGTGTCAGCTTTCTCCTTTTGTGATTTTTTTTCTATCTCTCTCTTTCTCCTTTGTTTGCTTTTCTCTCTCACTTGATCTAAGGAAATGCCAGATGAGGAATAATAAGTGCTTCTCCCCAAACATGAGTGACAGTGGGCTTCACCAGAAACCACCAACTGAAATTAAGTATTGGAGAAAGTGCAATAGACACCAGGGAAGTATTTCTTTTTTTTAAACATACTAGTGGGGACTGCTCACCCTGAGCATTTCCATGTCCCCACCACACAAAGTGGTGAAACAGACTTTCTGCCCCATGGAGACAGAGTGAATAATTTCCCCAATTTTCCTCCCCCGGGAGAGAGGGGGCAGAAAGCCCACTAGACATGTGGGAACACAAAGTGGCATCAAAACAAACAAAAGGAAGGGGAGAGGAGGGGGCCTACCCTAGCATCAAGCAAAACCCCCACCCCAGAAGGGACAGATAGGAGGTTTGCCCTAATTTGGGAAGTGCCCCAATTCTGCCCACTGAGGAGGTAGAAAGCCCTCTAGACCCCAGAGGTGTTGCATTCGGGCAAAATAAATGGATACAGGCATTGCATTCTGGTATTGACACCCACCCCACCCCAAAAGGGATAAACCAGTCTTTCTGCTCCCAATTTATCCTTGGACAGAAGGCAGAAAGCCCACTTTATGGCAGGAATATATTTATTTTAATAAAATAATGGTGTAGGTCTGGCCCATCCTAAAATCAGTCTCCACGCTCACCCCTAAAGTCTCAACAGTCCTTCTGCTCCCCTGTGGACTAAAACATCCCATCCCAATGACAAGCGAGAGGACATTTAATTCTTGTGGGTGTAGTTTTTACATATGGGCCAGAAGAGTGTGTATAAATCCTAATATCGTCCCACTTGACCTGGTGAATTGCTTCTCTTTTTGGGCTTGGGTAGACCGCCACCTGGGACATTTCTGAAAACCCTCACAATGGTAGTCCTAATAAGGGACTTCCACTGGTGTGATCTGTTCCTGTTGTGGGCACTAGGCCCAGCCACAGAAGTGGGGCAGTGGTTTTATTGGGACAAGTAGGGTATCGCTGGGTGGTAGGAACTTTGGGTCAGATGTACGATCCTTCTGTTTTGTGGGTCTCAAATTGTGATTTTTTGCAACTTGCAATATGCGACTCGCAAAACCTATTGTACTAATGTGTATCAGACACATTTAGCGATTCCCAATGGGGTCGCAGATGACCTGTCTCATCAATACTCATGAGGCAGCTCGCATATTGTGACCCATAGGGAATGGGCTAAAATCACATTGATGGGTGCCTGCTGGGGATAGCAGACCACCACGTCTGTGTTTGCTTTTCAAATTAAGCAATTTTTTTTTCAAATGCAGCCCGTTTTCCTTAGAGGAAAACAGGATGCGTTTAAAAGAAAAAATTGAAAAAGTTTTCTTTTCATTTTTTAAGGGCAGGGTGTGGTCTGTGGGGCCACTGACTGCTCTTTAAAAATATTTTCCCTGGCAAAAACAAAGGGGAAGGGGTCCCTTTCCTGTTTGCGACTGTTTTAGTACCAGTTTAAAATTGGTGGAAATTGCAATTGTTTTGCAACAGCTGTCACAAAACATTTGCACATCCCCCTTCAGCCTGCTATTAGGACGAGATGCCTTCGGCACGCCCCTTCCTAATAGCGACTCACAAACCTTATTTTGCGAGTATGTAATAGGTTACTGACTCGCAAAGTAGGGTTTGTACATGCTACAACACTTTTAAGCAGTCGCAAACGCCCCGATTTTCCATTTGTGACTATTAAAAACGGTAATACAGCTGGCCCTTTCTGCATTCCTGTAGATTCTGAAAGTTTCCATCACAGAAATATATAAAATGTGTGATTTTAGTCAAAGTTTGAGGTTGGCCGGGCATTTTCGGGCATTTTCGGTAACAAAAATGTCTATGGTTGGTAAGTTTCCATGGATGGTGGCTGAGCAGAGCCCAAATACTGCAGCTACCCCTATCTCTGATCTCTCGGTGTAATGCTTTTGAGCCCTCTGTGTTGCGTCCTATTGACCCACCCACACTAGTGGAGTACCATTGTTATCAGGAGACATTTGGGATTTCAGGGTGGTATGAATCTTATGGGTCCGCACAGATTCCAGAACTTTCCCCCACAGATATATAAGTAAAATGTGTGGATTTTGTTAAAGTTTGAGGTATGCAAGGTTTTCCATGAAATTCTGCTGAGAACCACGCACATAACCCCAGGCTGGACTCTCCCGGGTGTCTAGTATTAAAAATGTGAAGGTTTTTCTAGGTTTCCCTAGGTGCCAGCTGAGCTAGGGCCCAAAATCCATAACTATCCAATTTGCAGAAAAAGGATCAGTTTTCATTACGCCTACTCACACAAGTGAAGTATTATTTTTATTGTGAACCTTGGAGGAATGGTGGGTGGGAGAACATTTGTGGGGTGGTTTTCCATAGATTCCAGATGTTACCCTCACAGAAATGTAGAAAAGTGTGCGTTTCTTGTCAAAGTTTGAGGTTTGCAAGGGTTTCTGGGTAGGAAAACCTGGTGAGAGCCACACCAGTCACCTAACCCTGGATTCCCACTGGAGTATAGTTTTAAAAAATGTGCAGGTTTACTAGGTTTTCCTGGGTGCTGTCTGAGCCCAGAATCCATAGCCACCTACTTTGCAAAAAAAAGGCACTGATTTCAGTGGAAAATGGGATGTTTGTGCCCTTTTCTGTCACAGGCACTAGGCCTACCCACACAACTGAGGTACCATTTTTATGGGAGACTTATAGGGCTTCTGGGTAAGAAAACCCTGTGAGAAACATGCAAGTTATCCACCCTGGATTTTTGGGAGTGTCTAGTTCTAAAAAATGTGCAGGTTTACTAGGTTGCCCTAGTCCGTTGGCTAGGGCCCAAACCCCACAGCTAGCCACATTGAAAAAGGGTCCGTTTTTAGTGAAAAAATGTGATGTGTCCATGTGGTTTCGCGCCTTTCCTATTGCACCCACTAACCCTACCCACACAAGTGTAGCACTATTTTTATCAGGAGATATGGGGCAATAGAAGGTGATAGGAAATGCATTGCTTCCTACAGATTCCAGAACTTTCCACCCCATCATTTCAAGGAAAATGTGTTATTGTAGTCAAAGTTTGAGGTTTGCAAGGGCTTCTGGGTAGGAAAACATGGAGAGAGCCATAAAAGTCAAGCCACACTGGTTTCAACTGAATACCTAGTTTTCACAAATGTGCAGCTTTACTAGGGTTCCCTTGGTGCCGGCTGAGCTATGGCCTGAAATCCACCGCTACCCACATTGCAAAAAAAAAGGGTCCCTTTTAAATGGAAAAATGTGATGTGTCCAGGTTGTCTTTTGGGCCCTTTCCTGTTGCAGGCACTAGGACTACCTACACAAGTGAGGTACCATTGTTAACAAAATGTGGGAGCACAGAATAGTGGAACTTTTGCTAATACCAATTGGTTTTCTTTGCATTCATGCCTTCCAAATTTAAGCCAATGTGTTAGAAAAAAGAAATTTTGAAACATGCCCTCTAAATCACAAGCTAGTATTGGTACCCACAAATTCAACGATGTCCAAATAACCACTGCTCCTAAACACAGTATCTAGTGTACATTTCAGAAATCCATAGGATTCCTTCATACCCATTTTCCTTCTTTATATTTTACAATATGAATTCCTCTATGATCGGTAAACAATGAAAAACCTTTGTAAGGTGAAGTTCAATTATTGGCTCTGGGTACCTTGTGTTCTTGGACAACCTACAAACCCTAAATATGTCTATATTTTTTTATTTCAACAAGAGATGTAATATTTCAGGTGATAAGCAGTGCATGGCAGTGGCGGAAATTATAGTTATTT
Organism: Lissotriton helveticus; assembly: GCF_964261635.1. NCBI lineage: Eukaryota > Metazoa > Chordata > Amphibia > Caudata > Salamandridae > Lissotriton > Lissotriton helveticus. Next base: position 1,349,555,909 of record NC_136059.1, on the reverse strand, counting down.
CACTGAACTATTACTGCTGAATGTCACTGTTTTTTTAGGATTTATAAATGTTTTTACCCACTTCAAAACCGAACTATAATATCACTTTACCTTGGTTCTCATGCACACAATAGAATACAAAATGGATACTATAGCAGTGGAATGGAGCACCTGGGCAGCCATGTTTGGCATTGTGAAGAGGTGGGAGTGCCCAAACCATAGGACCTGTCACTAGATTCCATGACTGTATGATTGTATTCTAACACTGTATGGTCGTACAGATGCAGCAAGGTCCAATTAAAGCGTGGTCTTTACAAAATACATAATCAGCATATTTATGTTTGTGGTGTGTTTGTAGGATCTTTTTAGTTATGAGGATATGAAGATTTGTACTCACCCTAGCAAAGATGTAATGTAAAAACCACGTTCAGCACTACTAGAATTCCTACAGCTAGTTGTTAGAAATTGCAAATGGGAAACTCCATAAAAATGTAGAGGCTGATTATGAGTCTGGTGGTCTTGAGACTTCCAGACTTGTGCAGGCGGTTAATTTTCTGCCGTATTATGACTGTTAAAGTCATAGGGGTGGTGGACTGCCGGCTGCTCGAGTGAACAGTTGTTCCCTGGCGGTGGCGCAGGAGTGCCTCAACACAATATGCTGAGAGCATTTTCACAACGAAACCCTGCCATGAAAGGGATGAAGGTGCAGAAACAGAGGGGGCCCAAGAGGGCCTCCATCCCCCCGCCATGGGGATACATTCAGGGGGACACAACATGTGCCCTGTATTTCCCCAAAGTTGCAGCACTGCATGGACGTCACCATCCATGCTGTGCTGGAAGTTTTTTGCCGTTCCCATTGCGGTGCCTGTTTTTCAGGCACCACCATGGGAAAGGCAAAGGGCCGCCATCCGTTTCACGAGTTGAACTTGTGATACAGTCGGCGGTTGTTGCGCATGTTTGGCTCAGCTGTGCTGGTGGAGAGCTGGCGCTAATTCTTCAAACTCGTAATCAGCCCTAAGTTTTTGCTCGCGTTTGCTGGCACCAGGCCAACTCCATTTTTTTCACATTGATAACTGGAGGTATTGTCTATGGCCTAAGGGACATTGTCACACTTCGCAATCAATTATTCCTGAGGAGTATGTAGTGTTGTGGGCCTAGGCATGCAGTAGTGTAAAAGAATAACTAGGAGACATAGTGCTGATAGTAACTGGAGTGAGAGCACAGGCACAAGCTCCTTTTTGTTAGCAGGGTCGCCTGACTGATAACACCTGAGAAAGATTACTGTTGGGAAGTGTAGGACTGCCCGCTTAGGAGACGGGGCTGTGCAGTAATGTGCTCTCGGGACACTACATTCTTTCCAAAATTAAAATGTCCAACAGGGGAAAATAAAACAAAACATAGCACCACTGTGAGTCTATTGGTCTTAGAGTCATTCAGCAGGACAGCAGTGTACAGCCGGACACACAATATCAGTTGCAAAAGGGGCATGAACACTGCAGAGAATGGATCCAGGATCTTTTAATGGCAGACACACCCGGATCCTGTTCTGAGAGTACAGAGTTGGCCCAACTGGCTGATGCTTGGGGCAGTTCATGGTTATTATACTGAAGATCAAATGTTCATTAAGAGTATTGTTGGAGTCACACTGGTCATGATGCTTGACCTCAGATGGTGGTGTTGCTTGACTCATTAAAGTAAGTATTTGAGGGACTTCAGGTGGCTTATCCCTGGTCCTCCCTGTAGGCCTTCACCAAGTTGTCACTACTTCGGTGATCTGCCTGTTGTGGATGGATGCTTGGATTCAGGGTCAATGGTCCGAGTCAGTAACTGTGGTAATCTGTAGATTTGATCCAATCTGATCAGAGGCCGAAACAGGTTAATCTTTTCTTATTCTGTGCATGAGTGGTCTTCAGGTTTGCCAGCGTGAACTTGCAGGTCCCTCCCTTCTCTTCTTTCTTCTTGGCGCTCTAGTGTTCACCTTGCTCTTGAATAGGCGAATGGTCCCTTTGGGTGGTTGGATGTCTTAGTGGTAATAGATGGCATACCATGGGGTAGGCCTCAATTCTTCCCTTTCACATGGCAATACAATCTTATGCAGCATTGTGCCACGTGTTCTTCCCCTACAGGGAGCTTTTGTTGAGTGGAGGTATGCATTTGTAGCAGCGAAGCCTATCTCGGGACTGTATGCTGTCTTTAATGCTAGATGCCCGTGTTTCCCCCTTAATATCGACTCAAAAATGTCAATGGCCTATAAAAATACATCTCCAAAATATTGTGGTGTTCAGAACATATTCTTAAATAATATTGATGTATGACGTTGTGTCTTAAACTTTGTAAAATACGTTGATGTTCACATCCTATACTTTAATATTTTATAAAATGTATCTTTTTTTGTAGTTTTCTGTGCTTTTTATTTGTCTAATGTTTAATTATTTTAATTTGCGAGTTACATTAAAAAATATATTTTTCAGTCAGTTTGTTATTAGAATTGTTTATATATTCTATAAATCATTTATTTTATTGTGATTTTTGTTAATGTTAAAAGAAATGGATTTAATTTATATTGTTTTGTTTGGTTCTATTGATGATTAGTTTTTTTTTTACAGGTTGTTGGTTTTGTATGGAAATAAGGTGAAAAGTTAAAAAAAATATTAATTAGATGTATATGTTATTAATAATAAATTATCAGTCAAGTAATAGGGTAGAAATGTTTCGTAAATCATTCGAATATGTTTTAATATTTGTATTAATTAATATATTAATGTGAAGGCCTACCTGATACATTTATTCAATTAAATTATAGCTCAATTGGTTGTTTCATTTATTAGGGTGAGTACTATTTTGTATTAACATGAATTCAATTTGTATTTTCGTATATTTCACTAAATATTAATTCATGTTCAGGAAATCATTATTTATTTTGTATTCCTCCGCTATATACCCTAGTTGAGGTACAGTCCGAGTCCAGTGATATTCTGTCCCATGCTCATAATCAGATGTTCTCTGTCTAAAGTTAAGATGAAGTGCATGAGGATGGACATTATTCAACTAAGTGAAATGTTTATTTTTTTGCAGAGTTTTATATAGCGCGAACTAGACCCGAACCGAATCAGGTATCAGAGCGCTTTACATAGCACCAGTTACGTTACATGAGGACACACTTTCATTTTAGGCACGGAGAGATTAAGTGATTTGCCCAGAATCACAGGAGGTTTTTGGCGTCGTTACCGAGAGTCGAACCGAGATCCCCAGGTCCGAGGGCGAGCGCCTTAGCCGTTAGGCCAACTCCTCTCCTCTAATTTCGTATTTCACTCCAAGTGTTCTCAGGTCTGACATCCGCGAAACGATTGTATTAACAGGTTTATACTATCAGACAATGGGCAACTAGTAGTAAAGTCAAAACGTACAACCCCTACTGAAAGAAACATGCAGAAAGATTTAAGATAACTCACAACATTAAAATGCATTCAATATATTTTATGATAGCAGACTAAAACAATTAAAGCTTGCAACAACTTTTAATCACAATAAAGCGTTCCATTTTCAGTGTTACCTGTGTCATGATCTTATGGCAGAAATATGCTGTGCCATTACAGTCCCTCATCAAATAATATTTTGTATTACCTCATCTGGCACAAATCCTAGACCAGTCCAGGCCTCTCTCAGCAGATATAACTTGACTTTGTTCTCGCGCAAAAGAGTACAGTCCTAGTGTGCTCTCTTCTGGGACAGTCATTTCTAGCAAGGCAATAGAATACAAAACAAATTTTTTAAAAAAGCTCTTCTAAGCAAGTTTTCTGAGCTGAATGGAGAAATATTATCACAAAATTGAAATGGTATTACCTTTGTCTTGAGTTAGCGCGAAGGGAAAAGCAGCTACATCTATTTTTCAGAGGCCATTTTTTTAATAAGTCAAAGGAAGGCATCAACCTCCCAGGGAGCTTTAATGGAAACCTACCACGCCGCATTACGAAACAAGCATTGGCAAAGCCAATAGGTTTTGCCAGTAGGAGAACTATTGGCTTAGCCCGTGTCTTTTAGCCATGTTGTACAGCAGCATGGTAGTGCAGCATGGCTAAATTTAAAGTTAGCGAAAAAGCACATGACGCATCCAGTGCTGGTGCCTGTCATTTTTAAACAGGATGGGCATGCAAGGACAGGGAAGCGGGTGGAAGTATGGGCAAGCTACGATGATGGGGATAGGCGGACAGCGGGCTGCAAAATGGAGAAGGGGTGGGTGGGAGAGGAAGAAGAAATAGCACCTATATCACAGTGCAAGCAGTGGACTTACACAAACCAAGATGAAGCAATCCGTGCTTGGTCCATGCTCCACAGAAAGAAAAGGAAGTAACCACCTGGCTCGCACTGGCCAATAAGGAGGCAGCAAAGAAGAGTAACAATGAAGCTAATGAATGGTAAGCAGTGGGAGGGCTCCAAGTCCTTTAACGTAAGCAATATCCCTCACAGCGACATCATTTTACAAAGTGTTGTCACTGGAAATGGAAACTTGAGCCATAAGAAAGCATTTTCCATGTGTGCCCTGCTTAGATGATTTTATTTATTTATTTATGAAATTTTTATGGCGCACAACTACCCGGAGGTGTCTCTGCGCTGAAAGATAGAGGAACATAGGATTGAAGAGAGTGCTTACTGGTTGAACAGCCATGTTTTTACCAACTTCCTGAATGTCATGAGGGATAGGCTAGCCTTGATATGTAGTGGAAGGGTATTCCACAATTTGGCGGTGGCAACTATGAATGCTCTGTCTCCCCAAGATGATTTCTTTGTATGTGGGATGGTTAAGCAGCGTGCAGAGGATGAGCGAAGGGTTCTGGTGGGAATATATGGACAGAGTGCCTTTTTCAGGATTTCTCGACCAGAGTTATTGATTGCTTTATATGTTATACATAGAGCCTTAAATTTTGTTCGGCTTCTGATTGGAAGCCAGTGTAGTTGGCGAATAACTGGGGAAGTGGATTTAAATTTAGGCGTACCAGAGAGCATTCTTGCTGCTGCGTTTTGCACTAGTTGTAGCTTATTTAAGACTCTCTCCTAAGCATTCAGAAAGAGGCCATTACAATAATTGATTTTTGCCATAACCAGCGTACACATGAGAGCCTATCTCGCACTCGGAGGAAGGAAAGGAAGCAACTTCCTTACCATTCTAAGAGTGTTAAAGGAAGCGGATACAACTGCATTCGCATGGTGAGTGAACGAGAGCTTGTCATCGAACACAACCCCAAGGTTCCTGACTTTATTGACTGGTTGAGGCGGAGGTCCCAACTCGGTTGGCCACCATGTAGGGGACCAGCCAGGGGTTAAACTGCCAAAGGTTATAACCTCTGTTTTATCGGGGTTTAACCTTTCGTGCCATCCAGGAGCTGATGGCTAACATTCCCTCCTGAAAGCTGGCTGCCACTTGTAATCTATCATTATGTACTGCCAACACCAGTTGGGTGTCATCGGCATATGACGTTATTCTCATCCCTAGTTTTTTACTGATCTTGGCCAGGTCCGACACGTAGATATTAAATAAGGTCGGACTGATGGAGGATCCTTGTGGCACCCCACATGGAAGAGAAAACGTTGGTGAGAAGGATTCGCCCAGTTTAACCGATTGAATACAATTGGCGAGGAAGGAGGTTAGTAGAACTTTGGCCTTATGTCCTATGCCCATGGCCGAGACACGGTCGATTAGAATGGAATGATCGACCGTGTCAAAGGCCGTGGACAAATCCAATAGAACAAGGACCACCGCACCACCTTGATCTAATATCATCCTAATTTCGTCCGCCGCCTTAATGAGGGCTGTCTCCGTCCCATGACCCTTCCTAAACCCGAATTGAGTGGAGTCCAAAAGATTATTATGATCGATGAATTGGGATAATTGAATATTCATTATTTTCTCCACAATCTTTGCAGGGAAAGGATGGCAAGCAATAGGCCTATAATTTTTGCGTTCTGTGGGATCCAAGTTGTTTTTTTTTAGCAGGGGTTTAATGATGGCCTTCTTCCAAATCAATGGATATGAGGCAGTGTGGAACATTGAATTAAAAATATTGGTAAGAATAGGGACTATGTGTTCTGGAATGAGTTTTACCATTGAGGGAGGACAAGGATCCAGAGGGGAACCCGATTTTATAGAGAGAATAAGCTCTTTTACTAGTTCCGATGAGACTTGACTAAATTCTGCAAAGCCCGTAGCCGGGGTATTAGCCAGGCTATCTCTAGCAGGGGGATCTGACTTAACTTGCATAGCAAAATTTGAATAAATCTGAAGCACTTTGTCTTCAAAGAAATCAGCAAGAGAGTGGCACAGAGCAGGTGACACCTCTGTGACTGTGCTTGTAGGTGTATTGGAGAGTTTAGTTACCACCTGAAATAGCTGCTTGGTGGAATTTAGAGCCAACTCTATTTGTTTTTGATAGTATTTGCTTTTTTCTGCTACAATAAGGTGCTTGTATTTGGTCAGTGAGTCGTTATATAAATCTTTCGCATTATTGTCATAGTGTTTGCGCCATTTTCTCTCTAGATTTCTGCACCGTTGTTTTTTCAATCTTAATGCCTCTGAGAACCATGGGGCTGAAGGCACCTTACGGTTAGTGGAGACATTCTTATCTGGCACTGTTATGCTGAAGGCCTTATAAAGCCAAGAAGAGTAGTCATTGGCTGCTATATCAGGATCTGCTATGACTTCCTGTTGGGTACAGGACAGTGTTTTTTGCATAAGAATAATGTCAGTATTCTTCCATGCTCGAACTTGTTTGGGGGTACGCGAAATGGTATAGCTTTCCTTAGCTTTTGTGATTTGTAAAGTATAGATTATTGCAGAGTGGTCAGTCCAAGTGAGTGGTAGGACAGAGGATATTGAGATATTAGTATTACTAGTAAACAGTCCATCCAGGGTGTGACCCGCCGTGTGAGTAGGTGTTATAACCAGCTGTTGTAAGCCTGCTGACTGCTATAAGGGAGGAGGATTCCTTATCCTGTAAGGATTCTAGATGGAAGTTGAAATCTCCCAATCTATACTACTATTATAAAGGAAGAACTTTGAACCTTTGAGGCGGGTAAACTCAGGAACCACAGCGCCAATCCACACACCCGATACATCGTTGTAATCGTCAGGGTGTGCAGATGGACATAGGCTATATAAACGTAATAAATATACGTTATTTAAAAAATTTACTGAAAAAAAAGTAGTCCCTTGGAAGAAGCACCGGCCGCAACGTGCGTGCCTGACGTGAGGAGCGCGGGGAGGAGCGGCGTCCAGGAGCGCCAGGAGGACCGGCGGACATGGCGCAGGGAGGAGCGGTGAGGAGCGGCGGATAGGCGGTGAGGAGCGGCGGACAGGCGGGGAGGAGCAGTGAGCGGCGGATGAGGTAGGTTGTTTATTTATTTATTTAGGAGCGGTGAGCGGCGGAAAAATGAAGCAAAAATGAAAATCCTGAGCAAGAGGAAACAAGCGGAGCATTACAAAAGTGAGCCAAACGGTGCATTACTGGAGGAAAAAGTTATGTGAGCAGGTTACAAAAGCATACATCGTGAGCAAGAGGAAGCAAACGGAGCATTACAAAAGTGAGCCAAACGGTGCATTACAGGAGGAAAAAGTTACATGTGCAGGTTACAAAAGCGTAGAAAGTAAACATAGAGGTATAGGAGGAAAAAGTGACGTGTGCAGGTAGCAGGAGGAAGCAAACGGAGCATTAAAAAAGTGAGCCAAACGGTGCATTACAGGAGGAAAAAGTTACGTGTGCAGGTTACAAAAGCGTAGAAAGTAAACATAGAGGTATAGGAGGAAAAAGTGACGTGTGCAGGTAGCAAGAGGAAGAAAACGGAGCATTAAAAAACTAAGCCAAACGGTGCATTACAGGAGGAAAAAGTTACGTGTGCAGGTTACAAAAGCGTACAAAGTAAACATAGAGGTATAATACTGCAATATATGGAGGAAGGCTCCGGGGGACCCATGGACAAAGTCGGGGCGGGCGGGGGCCCTGAAGTCTAATTGCTCCCGGACAACATCGGGACGGGCTGCTAGTATGGTATAATCGGGAGTTCCTGCCATCGGTTCCATAAGGTTGTGTACATTTTTAAGAAAGCCCGCTCGAGGGCCTGAAGGACGATAGATCAAAGTTCCTCTGAATGTTTGAGTATTGGGAAAAGTAATAGAAAAGGTCAGTGCTTCACAAACTGATAAAGTAATTGATTCAGTTTTTATGGCAAAAGTTTCTCGATAAATAATCGCCAACCTACCGCCCTTTTTTAAGAGTCTATTGTGTCTAGATACACAGTATCCTTCTGGGGTAGCCGCACAGAAGTCAGGACCTGTAGAAGAGTCACCCCACATTTCAGTTATAAAAGCAAGATCTAGCTTATGATTGGTTAGTAATTCCTGTATTTCAATTTTATGCTTAGGGAGGGAACGAGCATTAATGAGTACAAAATGAATGGGGTTAGAATTAACATAAGAAAAATGTTCACTGGGAGATAGTACCAGAAACAATTGATTTAGATTTCCCTGTGCTAAATATAATTTGGTCCTTTTCTGGGAGATGCTTGATTGTTGAGAGGAAATATATATTTTACTGTGTTTACACCCACATCTGGTACCTTAACCTATGCAGTTGTTGTGGTCAGATAAAAAGGCTCAAGCTTATGAGTACCATTTACAAAAGGATAGTCCTTTTTATTTCCAAATTTCCATAAATGTCACTCTGATCAATGGGCAGGACTACTACGCAGTTGCTCTATTGTACAAATATGAGCCATATGATTGAACCATATTTTTGGCCCACTAAATGCTAAAACATAGCTTTGGATTATACCATGTCTGTCTTTCCTAGCAACCGCTGCTGCGCAACATATTATTGCTGTATAAAGCACAATGCAATCTTTAATCTGTATGTTTGAATGGAAACTTCTATTAAAATCAAATTCAGAATGGGGAGGAATGCTGGGCTGAAATGTCCAGTGGTGAAATGTAATGTTTGTTTTGTACTATTTTTATATCAGACTTGAAATATAAAATATTTTCTACCTAAACTCAGCTGGCATGCATTCCAAAAGACATACACTATTCTGTCTGTGATCACATCCAAATCACAAATTGTGTTGGCTCTGCCTGCCAACGGGCCTGTCAAAGGGCTTGCTACAGAATGCCAGGAGGCGAAGGAGGAAACTGTGGGGTTGTGTTAGGTGAGGGCAATATTGAGTGAGCAGACTTGCCTCATTTAGAGTAGGGGAATTCGGATTACCAATTAGAGCCATACTCTGAGGGAGGACAAGACAAATTATGGACTCATGGGAGAAATCCATGGTAGTATAGGGATGCGAACTAGGAAGGCCAGGGTTGGGTCACAGTGTTAGGAGAAGGCTGCACAGCCAAGGCCAGGATGTACCTGCTTATTACTTTGAACTCTGGCAAAGACATGATGCTGCAAAGCAAATCCTTTGGAAGAGAGTGCATCTTTCTGCAAAACTGGAAATGGAACTCTTCAAATATGCACCAGACGGACCTCATCACTAATTATTGATTGCATTACCCTTGAAAATACTGTGCTCGATTTACTCAAGGCTGTACATCCAAGTGGGTCTGACAGGAACCCACCCCTTCCTGCTATACTGAATTATTCATGACTGACAATATGAGTATTGTAAAGAATTGCCTTCAGCTCTGCCTTGAGCTACTGCACTGTGACATTGTGCATCAGCCCAGAACTCGTGGCCCCATCTTCTGTTGGTCCCCAGGGGTGGGGGGGGGGAAGTGTTTCATGTGAAGCTCACTTGCCCCTTTGAACTTGCATCCTGTGCTGAAGGATGTATACTTTTCTAAGTAAAAGGAAGCGGATGTCTGTCTGGACAAATTCCAATGGACCAGTTGGATATAGACATTTCCCATGGTCTAGGAATCCGAATTCTGGGAACCGTCCTGTAGTTAGACCACATATGGCAGCTGCATACCCTCTGGAACAATAAAAGATACATTTAAATTTCTATACAGGCAGGGAAACAGTGACACATTGACAATTTAGTAAGGCATTGTAATCATACTGCGTGCACAAGTATGCTTTCTGCATTGCGAACCGAGCCAAGATGGATTTGTCACAACCTGCAATGCATGAATGCAGGTAACGGGGTGCCGCTCGTGAGGCTAATTCTGCTGAACATTGTCCCTGGCTGCTGTAGCTCGCTACTGGAGTAGCTGGGAGCTGTCCGACCACCTGGGGGTTATCTGCAGTTCCTTCTGGCCGCAGTGGAGGTGAGAGGCGCGGCGAGCGGGACTGCGAGGACCAGCTCACCTTGCAACACCGCCAGCTGGTTCCTCTTCCCGCCGCGCCGCGCCCCCTCCCAGTGCCACGCCCCCTTGCTTGGAGTCTTCTTCACCTCTCGCGGCCCCCGCTTCGCGGGTGCCGCTCGTGAGGCTAATTCTGCTGAACATTGTCCCTGGCTGCTGTAGCTCGCTACTGGAGTAGCTGGGAGCTGTCCGACCACCTGGGGGTTATCTGCAGTTCCTTCTGGCCGCAGTGGAGGTGAGAGGCGCGGCGAGCGGGACTGAGAGGACCAGCTCACCTTGCAACACCGCCAGCTGGTTCCTCTTCCCGCCGCGCCGCGCCCCCTCCCAGTGCCACGCCCCCTTGCTTGGAGTCTTCTTCACCTCTCGCGGCCCCCGCTTCGCGGGTGCCGCTCGTGAGGCTAATTCTGCTGAACATTGTCCCTGGCTGCTGTAGCTCGCTACTGGAGTAGCTGGGAGCTGTCCGACCACCTGGGGGTTATCTGCAGTTCCTTCTGGCCGCAGTGGAGGTGAGAGGCGCGGCGAGCGGGACTGCGAGGACCAGCTCACCTTGCAACACCGCCAGCTGGTTCCTCTTCCCGCCGCGCCGCGCCCCCTCCCAGTGCCACGCCCCCCTGCTATACCTAGGAGCACCTGGGCACGCGCACCGCGGGACGCGCGCGGGGCGATCCCCGGGGCGAAGACCGGGCAAAGAGCGGGCCGTTTTAGGCCGTTAGAGGCCGGAAGAGACCGGACCGGCCCACCCCTCTAACGCTCCCCGCTCTTGTCCCCCTGTAGCCTTTCCTACAATGGCGTCCAGATCCTTACTGAGCAAGTCTGTCCAACAAGGCTCAAGTACTCAGGAGAAATTCTTTCCAAAAGCGAGTGCTCAAACTAGTACTTGTCATTTATCTACAGACTCCCCCCTCCTGATGGGCCCTGAAAGTGTGTTCGTGGACCATGGGGAAACCCTTTCTACAGAGGCCAGTACACCGAATCCCCCGGATGTTACTCACATGTCACTATTGGACAGTATAGACCAGACTATTGAGTCGGTCCTCCAGCAACTAAGAACCCCCGTAACACAGAGGGTTAGGAATTCCCCCCGCCCATCTGGGATTTCTGACCATTCCCCCATCACGGACAATATGGGAATAGATTCGCTTGAAGCGGGTCAGGGCGTACTGTCTCTAGAGCCCGCAGTTAGTGGGGGGGAACACCCTACAAAAAGGAAAAGGTCCAGGGAAGTAAAGGGGGCAAAAAGGGCAAGAGTGGATACTGTTGAATCATCTTATGAAGATACCACAGACATCTCGCTTTCACCTGATCTCATTGTTGCGGGGTCTGTGGTAGACTCCGGGGGCTCTCCAGTCCCGGTGTCATTACCCTTGCCGCCGGGCCCATTTACTTTTGGGGGGATAACTTCTAACAGTGTAGATTTAATTATTAACTCACTGACAGCTATCATCAAAAACTTGTTAACCCCCATTGTAGTTAGATTGGATGCCATAGAGAATAAACTTCAAGCCCTGGGATCTAGCCATACTGGGAAAAATCCGGGGCCAGGTACAAACGTTTCAACAGCTATCGGGAATCCACATGGGAATAGAGCCCAGTCACCCGCAATGCCCAAGGCCCACATTGCAGCACCGGCGAGCACATCCGGCGCGTCGACGTCCCAGGCACGCCCCTTGTTACCTCTAGCGTCTGGGCCTCCTGTCCCGGCCCCTAGGAGATCCAAGCTGCCTCCTGCGCAGCGACCGGGGGGGTAGCGAGTGCCACCAATGCCCCGACTGGTGGTATCGCTCCCCCGCCCGAGAGGCGCAGGGTGGTTAACTTGCCTCCGGAAGCGGTCCCCTATACGGCAATTATGGTAGGAGTTCTGGAGCTAACCGATGGCACAAGGGAGACCCAAGATTCCTTACGCAATAAGGTTATCAGTTGGCTTAGTATTAATAGGCCGCTGCCTCCGAACCTGAAAGGCGAGGTCCTGATGGTAAGGAGGATTCCATGGATCGGCCCTACCCCAAAGAATAGGATAGGGGATTGTATCATCCTAGGCTTCAAAAGCCCACATGTTGCTAACTACATCTGCAACTGGCTTGTAAGGCCTGACAGGTCCAACATTGAGTTAGTACCCCTCTCATACTTCTACCCTAGTGACAGCAATACGCTGACAGGGAGCAAGACGGGGTGGACTAGAGTAGGCTTTGCTGTGGATGGCTCGCGGTACAGACCTAGGCATTTTTTACCACCTGCCCAGACAAATTTCATTCACCCCAATAGATTTTCCTGCTTGGATCAGGTTGACTGACCACGAGCTAGGGAAATTTTTTCTGATTCAGGGAAGAGGATGGTTGAGGTGACGCAAGGCCCGGTGGGCTCGGGTGGAACCCTTGTGACTGCCCCCAAGCGGTATGACAACGCCACAGAGCGAATTCCTGATATGGCTGATATGGCTGATAGTTCGGGTCAACTGGGACCCTCTACTATTACCAGCCCTGTCCACACTCTGCAACCTGGGGTGGCGGACGTGGTCGAGCGTTCAGCCAGCATGGGTTGTTGCAACTGCCCCCAAGCTACTAATTCATCCTTGGCCGCCGTACAACCATCGTCTGGAGGCCAAGGTAACCTGCCATCGGATCGGGGGTTGAGAATTCTCTCATGGAATGTGGCGGGAATTGCAAATAAGGAGGGTACACCGGAGTGGGACCAGCTAGTAGCTGGCAGTGATATCCTCCTCCTCCAAGAAACATGGGCGAGGGACACCCAATCCAGGAGAGGGTTCGACGTATTTGAAATCCCCGCCAAATGGAGTGGGAGGGGGAGGCCATCGGGTGGCCTGGCAATCTGGATTGCGAGTCATACTGGGTGCCAGGCGGAGCAGATCCACACGTCTTCGCTGGACATTCAGTGTGTTCGGCTTACATGGCCCGACAAACCAGCGTGGGCCATCGTTAACGTCTACTCGCGTCCAGTAGCCTCGTCAAATGAATCATCAACTATAAACGAGCTGTCCTCCTTCCTGGGCCAACTCCCGGGAGGCCTCAAGGTGGTGCTTGGAGGAGACTTCAATTGCCACTTTGAACCCCTGGAGGGGTTATTGGATGGTGCCCTTACGGCCGAGGATGACTATTGGGGGGTGCCACCCTCGTCTTCTCCCCACCCCAAAGCCTGGTCTCCTCTAGCACTCCAACTCATGTCCCTTACCTTGAATTGCGCACTGAGGGCTTGTAATGGTCGTACTCCTTCCGATACCCCCTCGGTGTGCACTTTCAACAGAAGGGGACATGAGTCGAGGCTAGATTACATCATGGTGGATATTACACTCTGGCCAAAAGTACTTGACTTTGGGGTGTTAAATAGGGCAGATAGTGATCATAATGCCCTCTGTCTAAGCATCCAGAGCCCTCTGCCCTCGGCGGTTGCACCCCCAGTAGAGCAAGGGGAAGACCTGGGGGATTTGCGCCTCTCGACAAATAGGCGCCGGGTTAAGTGGGGGAAGCTGGTTAGCTCGGAAGAAGCTATCGCTAAGCTCTATGAGCTGGCACTCCCAAGGTTTGTGGAGGTGGATGTTCTTCTGGCTGAGCCAAGGATCCCAGAATTTAACGAGGAACTGGGTAATATACATCAGGACCTAGTGAGGGATCTGGCTGAGGTCTTCTACCCGGTGGTGCCAACTCGAAAGAAAAAGACCCATGCTCCAACCTGGTATACCTCCTCCTGCAGGGCAGCAAAATCCGAACTTATTGCCGCGATAAAAGAGGGGTCCAACAAGGCTAAGGTACGTGATCTCAGGAAACACTACAAATCAGTGATGGTGACTGCCAGGGCCGAGTGGGACTGGATCCACTGGCAGGATCTCTATGATGCTCTAAAAGCCAGGGATTCCAGGAAATTTTGGGCCCTTGTAAATAATGGGACTGGGGAGCTCACTAGAGCTACTGAACCTAATATTGCACCCGCAGTCTGGGAGGCCTACTTCGGGGTACTTTATCAGGACATTGATTCTTGCCCTGATGTAGCCCTCCAGGTGCCTCGGGGCTCCCAGGGTTCTGGCATGGAACTATCTTTGGGGGAAGTGGAATCTGCCCTGGAGCATCTACCATTGGGGAAGGCGCCAGGCCTAGACAAGCTACCCGGGGATCTTTTTAGGCATCACCCGGACATCTGGGGTCCTTACCTTCTTATTCTTTTTAATGCCATCTTAGGAGGTATGCCAATCCCCGGGTCTTGGCTGGGGGCAGAGATTGTTCCAATCCATAAGAAGGGATCTACCCTGCTCCCCGCTAATTACAGGCCCATAAGCCTAATCGATGTCCCCCAAAAGCTTTTTGCGCGCCTCATTCTAAACCACCTCATAGACTGGGTCGAGGACAATGACATCATGAGCCCCCTTCAGGCTGGCTTCAGGAAGAACACGTCGACCATGGACCAAATTTTCCGCCTCCTTCTCCTATATTGGAAGACGGTCACGATAGAGGGCGGACGTTTGTACATGGTCTTCGTGGACCTGAGGTCAGCCTTTGACCTCGTCCCCAGAGGCAAGCTATGGGAGGTTCTGGAAAAGCTAGGAGTACCCCCCCACCTTCTCAGTATCATCATCAGGTTGCATGAGAACAACTTTGCACAAGTAAGGTGTGGGAGGGATGGCAAGCTCTCGGGCAAATTCCCGGTCCGTCGTGGCGTCAGACAGGGTTGTGTCCTGGCCCCTACCCTGTTTTGTCTGTACATCAACAGCGTCATTCAACACCTTGACGCTGTTAAAGACAATGACGCCCCGCTTTTGGCAGGCAGGAGGGTCCCAGCAATAATGTTTGCTGACGATACCCTCCTGCTTTCCAAATCCCCAATGGGGATCCAGAGGATTGTGGACGGTTTTGGCATTTTCTGTCGCCAGCATGGGCTGGAGGTGAACACTGGCAAAACCAAGTTCATGATCTTCAACCCCCCTACCAAAATCAGACCCAATCCAACAATGGGGGATACTACCTTGGAGAGGGTCTCGACCTTTATATATCTGGGGGTATCATTGCAAGAAAACTTGTTGTGGGACTCCCAGGTAGCGAGGTCTAGGCTTAAACTCTCCCAGCTATCGGGTGCACTCCTGAAGGTGGCCAACAAGTCCTCCTTTAAGCCTGTAAGTCCGGCCCTGGAAACTTACAGGTCCCAAGCGAAGGCGGCAGCCTCTTATGGCAGCGAGCTCTGGGGACATAAGGCTGGTAAGGTCATGGCAGGGGTAGAAAATTGTTTCCTTAGGCGTTTACTTGCTCTCCCGCAAGGTACGCCACTCTTCCCCCTAAGACTTGACCTGGGCCTTCCGTCTTTTGCCGAGGATCTCCTGTCAAAGCCTGTGAAGTTCTGGCATCGGATCTGGACCACCGAGGAGTTGTATCACTACAGACAGGACCTCATTCACGTTATGAGGCTGAATACTAACAGCAAAATTCCCTGGCTGGCACATATCAAGTCGGAACTGACTAGTTTGAATTTGCAAGACCTATGGGATGATCCAGCTCAGGGCTGCCAAAGGATCTCGCGAAAAACCCTTGCCCAGCTGTACAAGAACAAACATCTTGCTGCTATGGTTAATGTTCATGACAGTGGCACCCTGACGGGACGTTTTTTAGAATCCAAAAATTCTTATCAATTTGAACCTTTATGGATTTTATTTTTCCTCTTTTAGCGAGGAAATTGTTCCTGCAATGGAGGTTTGGTACACTCCCTACCAAAGTTTTTACTTATAAATGGTCTACAGGGGGTGACAAACTCTGCCCGTGCTGTAAAGCCCACGACGAAGATGATCTGCACATAATGTTTGGGTGTTATGCTTACCGGAGCCCGAGGAGGCGCTGGATAGCACCCTTGTGCAGGAATTTGGGCTTTAGGAAGTACCCACAGGCCTACAGGGTTATGAAGACCAACACTCTGGGCCATATTGTGTTTGCGGTTTCAAAATTTTTAATGGCGGCATGGATAATAAGGAAGAAAATGTCCCCCTGATTTATATTACTTTGCTTGTGTACCCTATGCAGGCCTAGCAGGACCTCTTTTATTGTATACACTGTGTTTTAAATGTATGTATTGTTTTTATTGCATCTTTTATGGCCTATGTGGCCGAAATAAAGAATTTTTGGAATTGGAATTGGAATGCAGGTAACAGTAAGATTAGCAATTATCATTAGCTGCCCAAGTATAATGGTAGGTGCTAATGACGGTCATTTATCTATTCATTATTGGATATCAGCATTCCACTACTCCATGTCAAAAATGATAGATAACCAGGTACTGGTGAAGAGGGAATGTAGAGTAGGACTGGATGAAACATTCTGTCTCAAAGCAGAATGTGCTTTCCCCACTTCTCTGTAAAATGCAGTCATTACAACCTGAAAATGTCACTCCAGCTGACCAGTTTGGTCATCCTAATTTGCCTGAATGTTGACCTCTTGAGTTTGCCAAAAAAAAGCAAAAAACGGTGCTTTTTTTGGGGTTGTGGCCGGAAATACCTACTGAGTGTGGAAAGCATTCCATGGAGACCAGGTGTCAGTTGCTAATTAACAGATTGCCCCAAGAGCAGGATGCCTCTGTTCTTCCTGCTTCATTTGACTCTTCATCAATCTATAGGAACATCTATACATCCAAGCTCTGGGGCCGATTGATTCAGGCACATTTTTGTTGCAGTGGGTACATGTGCTTGGGCTTTTACTTCCAAGATGGGGAAGAAAGAGAATGCTCGAGAAGAATTCAAAGCAGCAGGTTAATAGAGATGAGGGAAGAAGGACGAGGAAGAATGAGGCCTGATATAGTGAGTGAAAAAGTGTAGGTATGTTTTTGAACACTTATAAGATTGATAATTGTGGAGAAAGGAAGACATTCTGGAACAGAAGCACATTGGGACAAATTCACAAAGGTACGTTTCCATGAGAATATCTATCTACTATTCTAATACAAAACCCATGAATAAATCTCCACTGTTTGCCTATTCACCATTTCTGAATGGAAATTTCGACCTAGGTACAGACTTTATTCTCCACCCCCAACCCTTCCTATTAGAAGTGGTGGAGATTTATATGACTGAATTTAAGACTTTAATGTTACTAATAGCAAGTATCTACCTGTTTGTAGAGCTCTCCGCCAACTGGAGCAGAGAGCCTCCCTATAAGAGAATTTAGGGAACATTAATAAAGTTTATTTAAACTAACTTCATGTAAAATAAAAATGTACAATAATTAAAAAATAATACTAACCTAGGACTACTTAAAAAAAGTATACAACACACAACCGCCTAAAATTAACTTTGTACTAAATTGTGAATTATTTTAAATATATTAATTAATTTGTTTTATACATTGTTTTGGAACAGTACTTTAAAATTAAAGTCATCCTCCCTCACTTTTTTAAAGTTGAAACAAACTTGATTAGAAGATCTGCTTTTAATTAATTGTTATAATCGATCGACGTTCTAAATTAATTGAAGTGTATTATATTATTAAAAAATAACACATACTTAAGATCTATAACATAAAAATGTGTGTCATATATATGTAGTAGAACTGGAACTGCTTTTCGTGAATAACAATGGTATTACTCGTATGTGGATGAAAGTGTATTTTGTATTAGTTTGTCCGTTCCTAACCCCCTCCTTAAATTTCCCTTTACCCCATCAGTCGAGTACCAAATGTTCCTCCTTTCCCCACTACTTAATCATATACTTATGTTTGTGGAGATCATCACTGGGGAAGACACCTTCATACAGAAAAGATAAAAGAGGCAGATAGCTCCCGTTAGAGGTTGGCGAATTGCGGGGCATATTATCAAGGAGGTTTATCTCCGCTTTTTTGGCTTTAAAAGCCAAGAAAGCGGAGATAAAATTATCTCCCTATTACCAAGCTGTCGCTAACACCAGTTAGTGACAGCTAGTAGGAGATAGCGACCATCTTGGGCCCCACTTTGCATGTCAGTGATATTTATCACTAATGACATGCAAAGTGGGCGTGCCAAGATGTTAGCGACTGGAAACAGTCGCTAACATCGCTATCTCCTATTACCAACTTTTGGAGATATTCGCGCTAAGCGCGAATATCTCCAAAAGCTAACACCTGCCCTGAGCAGTTCTTAGCCATGTTAACCAATGGGAGGTGGATAACATGGCTAAGAGCATTTGCTCGATGATGCATGAATATCGCTGACTTTTCAGCGATATTCATGCATTGCGGCCGTTTTTTATCGCATTTGCGATAAACCTTGCTAATAGCAAGGTTTATCTGCGATAAAAATCGCCGATGTGCGGCGATAAGTTTTGTCTCTAAACAAGTTAGAGACAAAAATTATCTCTATTGGTTGGTAATATGCCCCGATTTTCTAGGAGGGGAAACTGGAGCGCTGGAGTGCCCAAATAGCTTTTGCAAATCGTACCCCTGTTTTGTATTTAGATGCATCACACGTTAGCCTAGGCAATTTTGGGTAAAAATCGAAAATCGTCCTTTAAAAATATCTGCTGTCGTAAATGTAAACGAACCTTCAACGGGACTGCGATAATGGCGGAGTTTCAATTTATGAACCTTGTTGTAAACAATTTAACTTTAATTACAATGTTCTTTTTAATACCGTTATTTATCGCTATCTCTTTTTTCTAACTTGCCGCAGCAAAATTATTTCACAGCTGAAAGCACCAGCCACATTGCTAAATTCGTTTACGGCGAGCGTCTGTTTAGAAATAGGCTGTAAAATGGTGTTTTGTGTGTTTTTAATGATCCGATGGCGTATAAAGGCCACAGACGGACAGAAATAATGAGTAGATGTTTCTAACTTACAGCCAGGCTTGTTTTGCATGCTTGTGAGAAAGCATAATTGGAACATTTTTTAAACCTTTTTTAAACCACTCAGAAGCTGGAACAGGGACGTCGCAGCCCAGTGAGTCCATTTTGTATCACCCACGCTTTCTGTCAGAGTGCTGAAGCGACGCTTCGGTCCTGCTCGGCCGCCTGCCTGCTAGAAACAGCAAGTAGACGACGTCAACATTCAGATGGGCCGTTTAGTATACTTGCAGTCTCACATTCAGCAGGCCATTAGACAAGGACTATGACACACATAGCCACTTTGTACCCTTGAGTGGGCATGCAGGTCTAGGTTTAGAAACATGAAAATGGTGAAAACATGCAAATCTATAATTATGTGGTCGCATATCCAAAATGTTTGAAGAAACAAACAAAACATATTTCTGTGTGGACAGGAAACAATAGCCATATGTCACGGCTTTGCAGAGTCTTTCCATATATAATGACCTATATTTACAACCAATGAACACTTGCGGTTGCAAATTGGCCACTAGCAAATTACCAAAGAGTTTGATGATTAGAATATGCGAAATTTGCACCCAATTACGACTCTGACACCTCGGAATTACGTACAATCTGCGCATGAATACATTTGACTGGTGTGTGCAAACCAGAATAGCGTCCACCTTGCTGTATTGATTTAGTGGTGCTAGAACAATTTTCAGAGCTGGGAGGCTGGCCAATGGAATTGGGTCAATACAATTTAAGGATTTCAAAGGATTACTTTTGTTCCTGAATTCAACAACTCAGACTAACTCTTTCCTCAGGTGGGTAAGAATGAAGGACTTGTCCCATAAGACCTTTTAAAAAAAAAAAAAAAATAGAACCCATGGAGGCAAACTTCTTTGCTATTTTGTTTTTAATTTGTCAATATTGTATTCCGTTTGATGAATATCGCTTTTGAACCCGTTCTTTGCTGTTAACTGGTCTCTGTTTTATTTGTCTATCATAATATGTAAATATTACCATAACTATTTTATCTACAATTGCTTCACTATTGAAATATTGAGGAAAATATACAATTAAAAAATAGTTAAAAATTGACAAATTAGCTGAAAGTACAGCAACACTTGAAAGTCTGAGTTTGTAAAATACAACTTAAATCTTGATATCTTCTTGGTATCGTCCTTATACATGTATTCCGTCTCTATAAACCTATGCTTCTCTATATTTATTAGTTTACTCCTACTGTAAAAGAAGAAAAAAAACTTTGACTCTCTCCAATGCACTATGTCTCAACCTATATCTCTCTCAATATAGCCTCTGCCTCCACTATCAAACTCACTCCACACCTCATTTTACTACTACGATCCCCCAAATAACCATCTCTAAATTTTTCTCTCATGTATCCCTCCTTGAACTCATCCAAACCTCATTTTACTAATATGATCTCCCTATTCCATTTCTAGAAACTCTTCCCTCCTCCATCTCTCCTTTCACCCATCCCAAACCTACTCTTACTACTATGATGTCCCCAAAAACACTTTCAAAGCTCTTCACTCTTCTATCCCCTCCATTATCCTTTTCAATCCAACTAACAGACTCAAATGTCCACCTCTCAAACTAACTCATATCTCCCTATATTAATCCACTAGTAATCCTTTTTGGATTCCGGAGTAGTGTGCTAATCACCAAAAAGCAATTTGATGGCTGGTCAGGAGTAGTAAGCACTAAATAAATATAATTACAATTATAATTACAATTAACAATTCTGCTCTTTCATATCTTGTTTGAATATGTATTTGAAGGCTGGGAAATTAAATGTTTTGACTGAGGGTGACTTTTCCTTTCATTTTGGGGTCCTTCTAACTTGCTCTCTGGTCCACTGGTCAGCATCTTTTCCCTTTCCTGGCACATGCTGCAGCCATTTTGTGGTGGTTGACATACTAGTGGCCAGGTATGAACAATGAGGCACTCTAAAAACAAGGCGGTGGCGCCAATGAGTAGCCTATAACTAAAGAGAGGCTGATTATGTTGACAGCATTTTTTACCTCTGCAGGTACATTACTTTTTTCTTTTAATATCATGATTTTACTCCTTCTTACAAAAACATATTTTCAAATTTTGAAAAGTGTTGGGGGTTGACTTTTCATTTCCTTTTGGGGCCCTCTGATATGCTATCCAGTCTGCTCCGGTTTATACCCTTTTGCAGAGAGAGCACTGTAGCTGGAAAAAAGTATTTCCCTCTTCTGGCCATTTGTAGCTGCCATTTTGTGGTGGTTGATGGTCTGGTGGCCAGGTATGCACACTGGGGCACCCTTTAAAAACAAGGTGGCGGTGCAGATGTGTTGTGGACATGCACAGTGGGTGCGCCACCGGCGCTACAACTGCAAGCACGTTTGTGACTGTCTGCGCCAGACCATCCCCAGTTGCCAGGACCCCTGCTTCTTTACCCCCCAGGACATGAAGCTAAGCTGACGTATTCAAGGAGCTCCATTTGCTTAGGGGGTTGGCTCTTCCTTTTACTTTTTGGAGTGGCCAATGTTTCTTACACTCACAAGCGACTACTTGGGGGCTCTTTCCATGCCGCTCATGCCAATTCCATTGCATGAGAGATTCACCCTCTATTTCGGGTGTAGAAGCTAGACCGGGCACAATGACAATATATTGTGAACTCTGGACAGGGAGGGCCATTTGATTGTTTCTCTACGAGGAGAGCAGGCCCTTAAATATCTATGTTTCAATGCCTGTTCCCTGCCCAAACAGTCTACAGAAATTTGGGATCTTTTGACGTCTTGCAACCCTGATAGTTGTTTTATCACTGAGACTTGGCTTCACCCTGCCACCTTCCTTGATATTCTATTGCCATCCGCTCTCACTATCAGGTGATTAAGCTCAACAGAGAAGACAGAGCTGAAGGTAGGGTTGTGATTATCTTTTCTAATAACCTGAACATTTCAATTATTAGGTCCCATCTATCCAAACAGCTGGAGACGATGTTTAAATTAGAGTCCCCCATGCATAACAGCTGGAAAGGGGCTCTGCTTTATCATCCTTCTTGTTCGAAGAAAGCTTTTATTATGTTGTTAGATTTGCTTTCCTTCTACATTATTGTGGATGATAACTTTTTATTGCATGGGGAATTTAACTCCAATAGGGTAAATACAGAATACAGTGAAGTAACTCAATTGACAGTGGACCTGAGAACAGTTGAACTGACACAAATATGTTGTGCTCTGACTCATGTTGCTGGCCACATGTTGGACCTAATATTTAGTGTCACCAACGGGATAAAGGTAGATTCACCTACGCCACTTCTTTGGCATGATCATTTCCTAACTAATTTCCAAATCAGATTGTCTGATCATTCAATACTTTCTTGGATGAGAAGCAACTCATTGTTTGCTCATGGAAGAAAGTTAATCAGTGGCGGCTCCTCCGCTAAGGCAGAGGAGCTTTGCCTCACTACTTTTACCAGAGCAAAGAAGGAAAAATAATATGATAACAACATGATGTTGTTATCATTTTGTTCTTCACGCTGAAGCAGGGGTAGGCCTTGGCGGGGGTAGACTGTCTATGCAGCTAGAAGGGCGTCGAGAAAATATGTACACTAACTGCGCATTATGGGTTGGCCGGCCATAGTAGGCCGGTCGAACAGTCATGCGCACTTAGCAAGTTCCTCACCAGGCTGTAATGCACATCCTGGTAGGGAACATGCACAGGCTCCCACTGCCTGTCTGAGCGTCAAGCTACAGCGCTTAGACCAATCAGAACGCTGCATTGCAGCATTGTTATTGACTTAGGGGAGCCTGCTTGTGCTTCCTGTTCCAGCAGACCAAGCAGACGATGATGATGAGGATGGAGGATAGTTGGTGGCCTTGTAAGGTAAGTGCTATTTCTTTGTAACCCCCCCTGGCCACCCTCTTTAGTACCAGCTGTGAGTGAAATTAATGAAAGTCAATGTGCGGCCTGCTTAAGATTTCAGAATTCAGCAGACATTGCAGACATTGACTGGCCTGTGGCAATGTTCCATTAGGCTCTGTCTAATGCCAAGGTCATTATGGCCCCTTTTAAATCTTCTAAAACAAGGCAACATAAAGACCAAGCTAAATGGCATGATGGCGAACTTAGTAAATAGAAACAATGGTATAAGAAACTTGAGAGAGCGTGGCGTCTGTTCAAATCGCCTCAGGACAAACCTGCTTGCAAACACTCCCTAACTGTTTATCATAAACACCTAAGGGAGGCACGTCTGAGCTTCCTGGCTGAAAGGAGTCAGAAATCTGGGTCTTCTGCTAAAAAGACTTTCACTACTCTGAAAGAATTTACACAGCCCGACTATTGCAGGTTATCAAGCCCAAGTGCTCCTGAACTCTGAAAATCAGTGTCACTTAACTTTCATGATAAGATTAATAAAATATATGAGGACTTTGACTACCAGGTAGAACCTTTACACAGCGAAGCAAGGTACCTTCTACGATATCCTGATGCACTGTGAATGCTGGGAACAGTTGACTAGATTTCTCCTGAGGAGGTCCTGGACCTGATTTTCTCAGTCAAGTCTGGGTTACCGAACAGTCCATATCCAGCCCATCTGTTCTCATATTTTGCGTCTTTTTGTGCCATATTTTACCGACCTTTTCAATCTTTCACTAAAAATAGCCATGGTGTCAATAGTCTAAAAACATGTCCATGTTTCCCCTGCTTAAAAGAAAACCCCACAGCTGACCCTGCCAACCTCTCCAACTATCGCCCGATTTTGCTTCTCCTAATCCCCATCACAGTAATGGGGAAAAGTATCAACAAGCAATTGTATAAACACCTGGAGACCCATCACATACTGGAATCTTCACAGTCAGGCCAGGCTTTAGGGCAGCCCAAAACACAGAAACCACTCTTTTGGCAGTCACTGATGCTATCAAGGCCAGCTTGATAAACAGGAAATGTTGTTGCACTTAGATTATTGGATGCTTCTGCAGCTTTTGATACGGTCTTGCATGCTGCCCTGATTGAAAGTTTTAAAACATTGGGGTTCATGTACAGGCTGGCCTGTCTTAGGAACTTCCTAAATGATAGATCTCACGTGGTTTGTAACCCCCCATTTCAATTTAGCTCTGTCTGAAACACATGCGGTGTGCCACAGGGGTCCTTTTTGAGTCCCACCCTCTTTAATATCTATGTGGCTCCTTTGGCAAAGGTTTTCAGGTCTTTCGGTCTAGAAATTTTGTTATACAATATAGATTGGACAAGACCTGGAATAACAAGAGCCAGGCTATGTAACTGTCTGCATGCTGTGGTGATGGAGCAAGGATTCGCACGTACAGCGACTTGCTTGGATCAAGAACCTCAAATAATGTTAACGAAAATATAATCAACCTGTTTGTATTATTAACATTGCACATTTTACACTACATGGGGTGTCCCAACAAAGCTTGCATACGTATTTACTAACCGTAATACGCTTGCCACTAAAATGGCCGCTGCTTAGCGGGAATATCTTCTGCGCATGTGTCGGTCACACTCACGTGACGTGACGTACTCGCAGTTCTGGTGGGAAATCTTTGCGCTTGAGCACTAGCTCTAAAATGGCTGCTCTGTGTTCTCACATGTCCGGTGCTTGCCATGCAGCTTTTGTTATGCTGTTCGTCTTGCACTAATCTTAATGCTATAGTTAATATAAAGTAAGGGGAGTCATATAGGGATTCCTGGTATACAGTGTACTCATTTATTTCTGTGTTCTAAATTGTCTTCCTTTACTTTTCATGTGACGAATCTTTTGGGCCAGGGAGGCGATTACTACTCTATATTTGAAGTCCCTACTGCGCATGTCATCCTAGCAGAGGGAAGAAAACCTTGTACCAGTGAACCCAGCCAGCTGGCAGCCACAGTCAAGATACTCATGGGAACCGACCTGTAACCCAGCAAGACGAAGCTGAACTGTACTGCATTTGTAACAATTGTATATTAAATTGTATAATCCATTGTTAGGAGAAGAGCACATATCATGGGAACCCCAAATTCAATAGGCGGTCCTAAAAGATGTAAATTGGGGCTTGTGAAAGTCAAATCCTGGTTGGTGTGTTGACCTGTCCTACTTGAGGACCAATCGAAAATGGGGATTCTTACACTTGCAACATTTGGGGGGTGGTACAGTGACCCGAAAACAGTATAACTAGCCTAGGTTTAGCTAGAGAATTTGTCCGACTTGTCCGAATAGCTGACCTGTCCCTGACCCAACGCACTCAATAGCTGATCCTGAAACAGAGGTGCTGCGGAGCACTCTGTCCGACTGTCTCACAGACCCATTGGGGGTTTTGAGAACCTTAAGTGCTGGCGGAGCACTTTGCTGGGAAATTCGATAACCCAATCGGGGTTTTTGACTGATAGCTGCAGAGAGGGTGTAGCGCAGGCGTTGCAACTGAACTGCGGGTGCTGGTCTTACCTTGGTGGTCCTGTCCTGATCCTAATCTGGTTTTCCTGTCCTGGGTTTCCATTCTGCACCTGTTGGCCTACTGGCGACCGTATTTCCTTGGGGTTTTCTCCTGTCCTTTATTGACCCGTGGCCAGGGTTGGTCTCCACACCGTTCTAGGTAAATATAACTCTGAGGGAACGTATTCTGCATTTTTTTTTCTTTGCTTTAATAAAGGCAGTCTTGCATATTTGATCTTTCCTTATCTTCCTTTCGCTGACAAATGATAAAGTCCTACATTATAGTTATTATACTAGCATGCTCCCATTTTTCCCCATCCTTTAAGTACGTTCCTGCATGCAGCTCATGAGATATAGATGTTCCTTTTCTTTACCCTCCTTTAGCCAAATAAAGTGATTACTTTGGAATATTAGCGTGTTCCACTTTTACCTTCCCTATAGCTACATGTTACCTTCGAGTCTTCTATAAATTCATTTAAGTTCTCCTGCTTGCCCACTTTTGAAGGATATACAAACTGTGACTTTCTAGCGTGTTCCTTATTTTCCCGTCCTTTAGTTACTCCACGTCAAGTCTAGATTCCTGAAATTCTTACTAGCATGTTCCCTGTTCTTACCTTCCTTTTAGAGTCCTAAATGGTTGGTCTTATTTACTTCCTATATGGATATGTGCTCTTTATAATCTTAGTTATTGACAGTTTACTTGCTGTGAACCTTATGCTTTCTGAACTTGATGAAAACTAGATAAAGGTTTTAAAACATCCTGAGTCTGTGGTTATTATATGAGTGCAAACATAGTAAATGGTATTTTGTATTTTGTGTCTGCCTTTCTTTTACAGCTAGCTCCCTGATCCATTGTGATCATAGGTACCCGTAACAGTGGGATGGTAAGTCGGGTACTTTGGAAATAAATAGGAAGGAACTGGGTTACTGGTAGAAGAGTGTAAGGTTACCCGATTAATAAATATGGTGTATTGAAAATATATGGGCCCAATGTGTATATGGTAAAATTATGAGTCGGGTGACCTGCGCGCACTATCAGTAATTTTCTGGTAGCAGAGGAAATGGTTAGGGACTAGTTAAAGTTAGGTAGGACTAGTTAAGATAGGTAGATAGGTTATTTGCTGATAATTGTGAAAATTTGCTGCTAAAAGTATCGATCGATCAAATATTGATGTTTATTGCTTTGAAAAATTATGAAATGTTTTAAATTGGTATTTTTGCTGCTATATTGATAAACGTATTAATACACTCGTCAGTGATTGTTATATGTTTGTCTGGAATCCCCGGGGACAGAGTAGCGGGTGGTGAGGAGAATCCACTACGCAGTGAGGTCAGTGGCTCGAGGAAAATTGGTGCAGGTTAGGCAGAACTGGAAGCACTAATTAGGGTTTTCTGTATACATGTATGAATAAGTGATAGCAAAGAGATCGCTGGCAAAACTTCTATTGTGATATCACCTAGTAAGGGTCACTTGGAAGGAGTAGCAGGTTCGTCTGAGCTTGATTTATAGCAAAGGGGTTAACTGGTGAAACTTTTGGCTTAGTATATATCTCGAAGTGGATGAGTCGAAGGAGTAGCAGGTTCACTAATGCTTGTGTGAAGAGTAGGCAGAAGGGATCTACTCGCAGTATTTGAAAGGTAAATAGAAAAGGTTTACTTGCAGTGAAACAAATCTTTTCTTTTTAGACACTCGAGTACAGTGGCGAATGTGTTTGCGTTGTAAATTAAACAGAGCACTTGCACTTTAAAGGGTAGAAATCGAAGTGTTTCTTACCTTGTGAAGGAGGGAGTCAGTTGCGGAGCTGCACTGACGTCACTCAGTGTAGCGCTGGTATTGGTTGAGACAGCGGGCATTTAGCTGAGGCGGAATTGTAAAGGAGGGGTGAGCACAGGAGTGTGATAACTCGTTTACGAGAAACACCGTGCACCCATTGGTTAAGATTGTTTGAAATCGCACATTTGATTGGTTGTAGGAAAATAAAAGACACTTTAGGATTGGAAGTGATTTTGTAAACAAAGTCACTTTGCGAATAAGTATATGTGGCATACGTCTAATCCAGAGACTAGACCTGATCCAAGATATCTAGGGTTCGGAAAAGATAAGTGGAAAGGTCGTAAATATAACATTATGTATGAACATAAGAGGAAAATGACTTTAGTAAACAAGGTGAAGAATTATTTCAAGAAAGACAAGCCTATCAAAACTAGAGAAGGAGTTGTCATCCCACCGCCTAATACTCCCGCATCATTTATGTTGTTTGACAAGGGCTACCATACTTGCGTATGGTTGGAAAATTGGGTGGATTATACAAAAAATGACGGGATTTTGGCATTTCCATTAGATGGTACATTTAATAGCCGGATTCTTTTTTTTTATTTATTTTTTTATTAATTTTTTGTGGCAGAGGTAAATTACATAAGCAAATACAATTGCAACAATAGAAAAAAAGTGAAGAAGAGAAAGAAAAAAACAATTAATAGCGCCCAATAAAGCACTAAGGCACATACAAATTCATTAGGATACTTCTGCAGATGGGAGACCCCTCCCCCCATAACACATAATCAGATAACTAACACTTAATACATAAATAGCTTTTTCAAATCCAAGTTTCAATCGGGGACCATAATTTTTGAGCAAAGATCTTTCTTTTCCGCCCCTTAAATTTATAAACAGCCTTTTCCATCCTGTATATATTTAACAGTTTAGATTGCCAATGACTAAAAGTTGGGGGGGTCCTTATCTAGCCACCGTGAAGTTATGTAAGATCGAAATTAACCCTGGGCGTCCGAATCGGCTACGCCCACGGAGTAGGCGTAGTGTTGCCTCCTACGCATTTTGCGTAGACAGCGTAGCCGGCAACACTACGCCCACTCCGTGTGCGTAGCCGAGTCGGCCGCCACCCGCCTCCCTCCCGCCCTCCCCTACATACATTATTTAAGCAACTAGCCTTAATAAAACAATTTTAAAGCACTTACCGTGTCCAGGGCTCGTCCGGGGCTCCCTCTTGGAATAGCGTCCTTTCCTGGATACCAATGCGCATGCGCAGCCGCCCGCGCATGCGCATTTTTCAGGAGAAATGCGCATGCACGGGCGGCCGCGCATGCGCATTGGTATCCAGGAAAGGACGCTATTCCAAGAGGGAGCCCCGGACGAGCCCCGGACACGGTAAGTGCTTTAAAATTGTTTTTATTAAGGCTAGTTGCTTAAATAATGTATGTAGGGGAGAGCGGGAGGGAGGTGCGTAGTGGGGCTACGTGGAGTGCGGGAGTGGGCGTAGCTTCTTGCCCACTCCGCGTAGCTCCGCGGAGCCCCACTACGCCCACTACGCCCAGGGTTAATCGAAATACTGCCATAGTTATAAATAGAAAACCTTCTTCAGCTGCTGACAGCACTTCAGAATCAGTTTGAATTCCAAAAATTATAAGTACAGAAGATAAGATCACATTAGTATTCATCACAATATTTAGAAATTCTTGAACTTTAGATACAAATTGCATCAATTTCGGGCAACAAAAAAACATATGGTTTAGATCAGCTGCAAAGAGCCCACAGCGACTACAGTTTGTACCCTTTAGTGCTTTCCACTTTGCAAGTTTTGAAGGTGTATAATACAGGTCTAAGGCAGACATAAAATGCTGACTTTTAAGAGAGCCATTTACTAAGACCCTATTGCATATCTCAAAAGCCCTAAAGACATCTATTCCCTTAATTCCCAAGCTTTTTTGCCACTTCTCCGCATAAAAGACTAAATCATCTTGCATCCTGTCTAGCAACAGTTGGTATACGACACCGATTCGATTTTTCTTTCTGCAACTCTCTAGGACATCTTTTGTCTGCCTTAAGTCAGTATGTAATACATTATTGGTTTCCAGAAAGCTACGAATCTGCAAGAATTTAAAAAAATCACCCCTTATAAGTCCAAATTTTTCCTGTAGTTCTGCAAATGAAACAAGAGATCCATTTTGATATAATTGCCCCAACAAATAAACCTGCGAGACTTGCCATCGATGCATAGCGGGATCCGCGAAGATCCCAGAAAGAGGACTATTCCCATAAAGCGGCGTGTAATAATTGAGCTTTGGTAGAAGATGAAACTTCTTATTTATTTGTTTCCATATCTGAAATACGGATATCATTATCTTAAACTTTGTTTTTTTATAATAGCTCGGTTCTAAAAATTTCACCTGGCATTGTCGCGCCTCCTCCCCCAGCAGCATTTCATATATAGATGGTGTCATAAATGTTTCTAGACTAAAATCATGAAATAATAGAATCCCCATAAGTTTAAGTATGACTGCCCAATAATAAAGTCGGAAGCTCGGTATTCCCAGGCCACCACGCAGTTTCGGCAAAATTCACCACTTTAAAGATCTTCTGGTACGATGGTAGCCCCATAAAAACCTAGATACCATTCGATCTATTTTATTAAAAAGGGACGAAGGAAAGAAAAGTGGTATAGTGCGAAAAAAATAAAGACATTTTGGAAAAATCAACATTTTCACCACATTTGTACGACTATAAAGTGACAAGTGCAAATTATTTAGCCTTTCTAATGTCCTATTTGTAGAAATTAACAAAGGGTCCAAATTTAGCCCAACTATGTCATCCACCCTAGCCAAAATAGTTACTCCAAGGTATGTGCTTGTGGGAGCTAGAGCTATACCTGTCGGTTGATCGACAGATGAGTGTAAAATTTGAGTTTTAGAGTTGTTGAGCTTATATCCTGATAGTACACCAAACTCCTGTGCCATTTCTATAATTTTGGGTATAGCTAAAGCAGCATCTGAAGTCACAATGGCAACATCGTCTGCATAGGCAAAAACCTTATGGTCAACATTATGCACTTTTACTGGTGGAATCCCTGTTTCTTTAATAAGTTTATTCAAATATGGCTCTATATAGAGTGCAAACAGTAAAGGGGAACAGGCACAGCCCTGCCTTGTCCCCCTGGTGATCGAGAAAGAATCAGAGATTTCTGCACCTATACGAATCGCTCCTTTAGGACTAAAATAGAGCGCCTGTATGGCCATAATAAATTCTAGCGGAAGACCCTTCCAGGCCAGAACAGACCACAGGAATCTCCAGTCAACCCTGTCAAAAGCTTTTTCAGCATCTAGCAGGATAACCCCGACTGGAGATTCCGTGGCCTGTGCCCAGTCTAACAATGTAATGACACGCCTTATATGATCTGTCGTGTCTCTGTTCTTGATAAAACCATGCTGAATCTTAGATACTTAATCAGACATCATATTGTTTAATCTGTTGGCCAGAATTTTTGAAAAATCTTACTGTCTGATGTGATAAGGGATATTGGTCGATATGAACCTAGTTCTTTAGGATCCTTACCTTTCTTACTAAATACTACGATTGTAGCCATGGACCATGAACTAGGTGGGTTCCCTTGGAAAGCTTGATGGAATATCTTAAGTAGCTCTGGTTTGAGCATATTCCTATAGGTGCGGTAAAATTCAAGAGGGATTTGGTCTGGCCCCATTGCTTTCCCAGCGTCAAGACTAAGAATTGCATTTTCAATCTCCTCCCATATAATAGGAGCTGATAAAAGAGCTCTGTCATCTTCGATCAGCGGTGTATTTTCGATATACCTCAAATAGTCCATTGGATCACTAGCTTTATTAATTTCGTTATTGGTGTCGTTATATAATACCTTATAAAAACAACTGAATGCCTTTAGTATCCCTGCTTTAGTCTCCTGAAATACTCCATCTAAGTCCTTAATTCCCACTATTTCATTTAACGTTGCTTTCTGTCTGAGCCGTTGAGCTAAGATCCTCCCTGTCTGCTCACTGTATTCATAATACTCAGCTCTGTATTGTTTATATTTAACCGCTACCTGGTCTGCTACATATGAATACAAAATGGACCGCTCAATAACTAAAAGTCGCTGGGCCTCGTCAGAGCCTTGCCTGTCTCTAAGGGCAAAAGCAAGATTAACTTCAGCCTCCCGGACTTTATCCAATCTATCTTTAAAATCGGCTTGGCTCTTCTTACGTTTGAAATTGGAATAACTGATTGTTTCCCCCCGCACAATAGACTTAAAAGTATCCCAGACAACTTGTGTTGAGGCTGTCCCATTGTTCCGCTCAAAAAAATCCCTAATTATTCCAGCCATAAATTGAAGATATTCTTCATCAAGTAGTAAATTTCTCTGAAATGACCACTGTATATTAGGTCTACCACATTTAGAAGGTAAAAATAATTCAATTATAACTGGATTGTGGTCGGAAACCAGTTGTGGTAACACCTCAATCTTCACGTTCTCCATAAACGAAGAGGAAACAAAAAAATAATCTAAGCGGACAAACTTTTGATGAGGGATCGAAAAAAAAGTATAGCCTGGGTCATTAGCTTGCAATTTATACCAAACATCCACTATCCCGTTTCCTAGTACTAGTTCTCTTAGAGCTCTATAAGTCCTCTTTTTACGACCAATATATCTCCTCTCAGACCTAATATTCCAATTCGCTTCGCCGGATTCTGTTCAATTTGAGAACCCGAATGAATGATTTACATCCCAGACCCAGACTAACGCAATATGAGGCTTTAGAAGAATGGGAGATAGAGGCTTTTGAGCGAGACAGACCCAGAATGGACAAGGGGTTGACTAAATGGTATCCAAAAGTTAATAAAGAGACCTGAGAAAAAAGAATGAAAGAGTGAAGACAGAACATGTTAGTAGAAGGACTATACCCGGTGATAGCACTAGAAGCGCCCCTGGGAGAGAAACGGACAGAGAAAACAAAGCATTTGATGACCAGTGGGGATTCAGATGATGATTATTTGGAGGAATTATTAATGAAGAATCCACCTCCTTATAATGAAGGATCAAGACCCGTAAGTGCGAGAGACCCCTGTCTAAAACCTCCTCAGGAGGAGCCAAGACCTTTAAGTACAGGGAATCCATTCCTGAAACCTAATTATGGTGAGGGACCAAGTATGACACATCCAACAGCCCCGAATTATATTCCTACCCTAACTCCGCAAATAGTGCATGAAAGAAGCATGGAAAGGGTACTGCAGGAGAGAGAACGAGAGGCTCTAGCTAAACAAAGAACAGAATTAATTCAGAAAATCTCCCAACTAAATACAAGTCCTGAAGCTTTGAAAATCCCAGTGTCTATTGGACCAGTTGTTCCTTTGTACGGGGATAAGCAGAATAGCCCGAAGACTCCTATATTTACCCCATCTGTAGTACAGCCGAGAAAAGTGCCCTTAATTGTAGATGATCAGGCAAGTGAATGTGAATCTGTGATTTCCTTGATGGATTTACCGATAAGGGAAGCAGAAGGGGGTTCAAGGAGGAAGAACACTCCTTTCACTTCAGGAGATGTGCAGATTGAGTCCTCTACGGGTACTAGAAGTGCCACGGTAGTGACTCCCGAAGAAATTGAGAGATGGAGTCGAGAATTAGAAAAACAAAATCCTCAGTCGAAACCATTAGATATTTACAAACTAAGAATAGAATTGGAAGAACTGATGGCTGGAAATGTGGGTTTGGACAGACTGAACACATTTACTGAAGAAGAATTGCTGTTTATTTGCAAAAGTATCACCCGTAATACCAGAGTGTTCCATGAGAAATTAATGGACACAGCAGCTAGCATGGGAATAGATATTGGTAAATCTAAAGTGTTGCAAAAACTCTACAGAGCAGAGTTCACAGACAAGGATTTGGAAAACATGAACGTGTCAGGGAAAAAGGGTACAGATCAGGGAATTATTAAACGTGTTGCAAAAATGGGGAGAATTAGAAAAATGGAAAGCCAGGTGGGCAAAGAAAAAAGAAGAAACTAGATCCAAACACATGGCTTCAGAGTATGTCTTAAAAGAAGCAGACAAGGCAGAAAAATTATATCCTATGCGAGAAGTGCCAGGTGGAAAGTATGTACATGTTCCATGGTCCCGACAGGATATTGTGTCCTTTACCAATGATTTCCCAAAATTACGAGAAAAACCTGTAGATTGGTACAGACAGGTCGAGAGATTTGTGAAAGTGCAGAAATGCCTCCTGAAAGATTTAGATGGGTTTTTCGACATTGTAGTACCTGTAGATCTGTGGACAGAATGTAAAATTGCTGTCGATTGGCCTAGTGAGGAGTTCCCGAGAGACCCGAACACAGGGGCACCTTCAGCAGATGTAATGTAAAAATACAATCAGGTAATGTTATATCTGAAAGGAAAGGTGCCTGCAAAAGAAACTGATTGGACCCGAATAGATAGAACCACCCAGAATAGAGATGAAACTGTGCATTCCTATTATGAACGACTGTTACAGGTGTTCAAAACATACAGCGGATTGGATAACATTGAGATGAAAGACATGACCCACTTCATTTATCGATTTGTGCTAGGGTTAAGGCCTGAGATTTCCCAGTGGATCAAAGACAATAAAATCTGCTGGCAGTCTAAACCGATTGATGAGGTCCTGAAGTATGCTAAATATTGCGAGGATGAATTGGCAGATAAACGGAAGGAGTTAAAAGAAAAGGTCATGTGGCCTCAGGTAAAATTAGCCGAACACCAGGAACAGCAGCTAAATGAACTAACCAGTAATCAGAATCAAGGCCCCGGGGGTGGGGGAAAGCCCAGAGTAAAGATGAGCCGAGAGGAGGCCAAAAAGAAGTTCCCCTGTCACGGGTGCAGACAGATAGGGCACTGGAGAGACGAGTGTCCAGCTTTAAAGAATGGTAATATTAAAATTAATGATTTAAATCTACAGACGCAGAAAGAGACTCCACGTAAGACTCAGCAATAGGTAAAGCAAAATCAGTTGCCGCGTGCACCTAGACCAAATTATAGGAGCAAAGCACAACAGGGCGAAGACATCGAAGTGTGGGAAGGAAGGGAGGATAGAAATGCAGCAACTTCACAATTTCTGTTAAATGACACGTTTCTCTGTGATGACACCTACTGACGGTGCCTGAGGGGGGAGGACGAGGAGTGCGTGCTTGGCGCCTCCTTGCCGGTGGACCAGACAGGGCCATACATTGAAGGAAAGGTCAAGGGAAATTACGTCACCTTTCTGTTGGACACTGGTGCTACCCGTTCTACTGTGAGAACAGCAGACGTTCCAAACCTACCCCTCTCGGGAGAAGCGATCCAAGTAGTGGGCGTTTCTAATCAGCTAATTAGTACCCCAGTTACTGAACCTATGGAAATTAAAATTGGGAATTTTAAATAAATGCATAGATTTGTTGTGTGTGATTCCAGCCCTGTAAACCTGCTAGGACGAGATTTGTTGTGTAAAATGAACTGCACCATCTTTTGCACACCAAATGGCGTCGAAATACAGACCCCAGATGAAGACGGAGTTTACAAATTAATGTTAGCTAGACCCGATTCAGAAATCAGAAAACTGACAATGCAAGACTTACCTGAAGAACTCCAAGAGACAGTGAAACCAGAAGTATGGGATTTTACTGGGAAAGATGTAGGATTAATGGCAAATGTTGACCCAATTAAAATAGCCATAAAAGAAGATGCAGTTTACCCAAATACTAAACAGTACAAAATGAGTGCAGAAGTAAAAACAGGAGTTGCTATTGAAATAAAAAGATTGCTAGAAGCAGATAACATACAAGAAGTGATGAGCAGTCCATGCAATTCGCCCATAATTGGAATTAAGAAACCTAGTGGTAAGTACACGGTAATATAGGACCTGCGCAAGGTTAACAAAATTGTGGTTCCTTGTTGTCCTGTCGTGCCAAACCCTGCAGTGATTCTAAACCAAATTCCATGGAATGCAGGATGGTTTACCGTCATAGACTTATGTCATGCATTCTTTTCAATTCCATTGCATCCAGACAGCAAATTTGTTTTCACATTTGAGTTTGACAGTCACGTCTATGTCTGGAATCGCGTCCCTCAGGGGTACACAGAAAGCCCCTCAATATTTAATCAGATTCTTAAAAAGTGCCTTGAAAACCTAATATTGCCCGGAAAATCTGTTCTGGTGCAATATATAGACGACCTCTTGGTGGCGTCTAAGAGCAAAAACGACTGTGTTACTGACACCATTGCCTTATTGAACCATTTAGGTGAAGGGGGACATAAAGTGTCACCAGAAAAATTGCAGTTCTGTACCACTTCAGTGAAATATCTGGGGCAACAGATAGAAAGAGGTACCAGGAAAGTCACCACCGAAAGAATTAGGATAATTCGAAACATGGAATTGCCAAATACCCAGAAGGAAATCAGAATGTTCCTTGGAGTTGTAGGTTACTGTAGGCAGTGGATTGTGGGATTTGCAGTCCTAGCGAAACCATTGATAAAAATGACAAAGAAAGGAGCAAAAGATCCTGTAGAGTGGGATTACGAAAGCATAACAGCTTTTACAAAACTACGAGAATATCTGTGTACTGCTCCCGCATTAGGAATGCCTGACTATTCAAAAGATTTTGCACTATTTTGTGACACACGAGACAATTGTGCACTTTCAGTCCTGACCCAAATTCATGGTTTGACTCGACGTCCAGTGGCATACTTTTCTTCCACATTGGACCCAGTAGCAGCTGGATTACCTGGATGTTTGAAAGCTGTAGCTGCAACTTGCACGAGTCTTGAACAAAGTGAGTCCATTGTGATGGGGCATCCAGTAACTGTGTATGTTCCACATTCTGTTGTAATTTTGCTGACACGAACAAAGACCCAGTATCTCATCCCTAGTCGACTGACTAAGTATGAGAGAATCCTTGTCTGTGCAGGGAATGTGACCATAGAACGATATAACATTCTGAATTCAGCTACTTTAATACCTAGTTCATTCGCAGCTGAGGTAAGAGAAGAATTTGCACATGACTGCATTGATTTAACTGAGTTCAGTACAAAACCACGTCCAGATATAAAAGAAAATCCTCTGATTAGTGAAGACTATGAATTGTTTGTGGACGGGTCATGCATGAGACATGAGGATGGTGGCCTAAGCGCTGCTTATGCCGTATGCACAGTGGGAGGTCCAGTGGAAGCATCCTATTTATATGGAGCCAAGTCTGCACAAATAGCCGA
The DNA here is from genome assembly GCF_964261635.1 of Lissotriton helveticus. NCBI lineage: Eukaryota > Metazoa > Chordata > Amphibia > Caudata > Salamandridae > Lissotriton > Lissotriton helveticus. The sequence continues at coordinate 1,349,519,433 of NC_136059.1, read as the reverse complement.
ATTGGTTGCCTTGACAAAAGCTTGCAAATTTGGGAGGAATTTGAAAATAACCATATACACTGATAGCCAGTATGGTTATGGGGTTGTGCATGACTTCGGACAGCTGTGGATGCAGAGGGAGGTCCTGACCTCTTCAGGCACCCCTATCAGAAATGGAAAATACGTACAGGATTTACTGGAATCAATCCAGTTACCAAAAGAATTGGCTGTCGTCAAGTGTGCTGCTCACAAATCTGGCGAAGACAAAGTGACAGCAGGTAATTGATATGCTGACCAGTTAGCCCAACACTGTGCAAAATACAGAGTTTCAATCAATATAAAGATTGGGGGAAACGGAAACAGCTGCCAACTTTTGATGTTAGAGGGAGTGAATACATGGGAGGAAGTGAGAAGCTTACAGGAAGCAGCAGACCCACAGGAGAAACAAAGATGGAGAAACTTTGGTTGTCGAAGGAGAAATGCAGATGGTGTCATTGTTTACCTTGATGATGTGCCTGTGTTGCCAGACTGTATGCTTGCTCCTATGGCCAGGTTAATACATGGAGACACACATGTAGGCAGAGATGCGATGATTCGCATGTTCCGCCAAACATGGTTCAATTCGAAATTCAGAAGCGTAGCATAAGCACTCTGCCAGAGGTGTTTGATCTGCCAACAATTTAACCCTGGAAAGAAAACTATAGTGTTACCTGGGAAAATTGGAAAGGCAGAAGGGCCTTTTATTAGATTACAACTTGACTTCATTCAGTTGCCCCCTTGTAGAGGAATGAAATACCTACTTGTCATTGTCTGCCTGTTTTCAAAATGGGTGGAAGCTATCCCTGCCCGTAGAAATGACAGCATCACAGTAGCAAAATTATTGCTTAGGGAACTTATACCTCGTTGCGGTTTCCCAGTCTTAATTGAATCTGACAGAGGAAGTCATTTCCAGAATGAAATAATAAAGCAAATCTGTGAAGCTTTCAAGATCACGCAAAAACTGCACTGTGCATATCGCCCAGAGGTTTCTGGAGTGGTAGAACAGATAAATGGCACAATCAAATCAAGATTGGGAAAGATGTGTGAATACACTCAATTGGAATGGCCAGATGCCCTGCCTCTTGTGTTGATGGGACTCAGAAGTATTCCAGATCGGAACATGTACTTGAGTCCCCATGAAATCCTGATGGGAAGAGCAATGCGGCAAGAATGGGTACCAGGATACAAAATAATAAGCATATCTGATGATTTGGTACTGGAATACTGTAAAGAGCTGGCTGACCAAGTGTTTTCTATCTCTCGCCAGGTTGGGGGAGAAGACGTCGCCAGGCCAACGACTCCAGCACATGACCTGAATCCAGCTGACTGGGTCGTAATAAAGAAGCACACTCGGAAAAGTTGCCTTGGACCAAGGTGGGGAAAGCCACGACAGGTGATCCTGGTAACCACCACAGCTGTAAAGTGTGCAGGAGTACCTCGCTGGATCCATGCCAGCCACACGAGGAAAGTGACTGAACCTGACGAAACTGAGGCTGAAGGTTGCGCAGCGCAAGAATGCCAAGATATCGGTCCTGAAGTAGCTGAAGAAGAACAACCGAGCTCCAGTCAAGAAGATTGGGTTCCGATAATCAATCTGACAATCGACCCTATACGAACTAGGAGTCAGACTCAATTAGATAGACAGTGGGATAGTGAGGACGAGACAGGTGAAGAAGAAGCTACTCAGATCATCGAAATCCACGTTAAATCTGATTCTGAGGAGGACCAGATAGGGAGAGAGCAGGTGATTGACACTCCACCAAGAACACCTGCACCAGAAGAGGGGCAGATAGAAACTAGGGCAGAAGTTCAAGCAGAAGAAAATCAAGAACTCGAAGAGCTTGAACAGGAACAGGTAGGATTAGACAATTGTGTTCAGGAAGAAGAGATAGAAACAGATCAAAGCCAAAATCAGCATACACCTGAACAAGGCCAGTTTAGGGACCAGGCAGAAGAAAGAGATGAAAGACCTGGACCTAGTCAGTTAGGGAACAATACAGAGGATGAACTTGATCCCAATGTACCACAACTGAACGAAAACAAAAGGGTGTTTAACGAAGGTCAAGACACAGTGCCAGTTAAAAGACTCAGAAAAGGTGACTCAGTACCTAGATTTGTGAAGAGGCTGAGATTGCGTCTAAAGACGGTAAACAAGGAGCCTGAACAGATAAATGAGGTCTCGAGTCAAACTGATCCAGTGGTGACAAAGCCAAAGAGAAAAAGTGCTCGCATCAAGAAACTGAATAACAAGTACGCGAGTCCTGAATGGACTTATTTTGTGTTGGAGGAATTTGAGAATCTGGAAATAAGTGACGAAAGTGATGAATGTGATGAAGAATTGATTACTGAACAGACCAGTGAAGAAGCAAACCCAACCTGAAAAGTTACTTGAGTAAGCAAGCTGTGCAGAGTTACAAAGAGGGGTTGAAGTTTCTTTTGATCCAAAATGTCGGATTCTTCTGAGAGTGGGGGACCGAGAGGAGGTTGTTTAAAAACATGTTGCCAAGTATGTTTATGTAGTGTAGCAATAGTACTGATACTTTGGATAGGACTAACAATAACTATTCCTTCTATGATGAGTAAGAACCCGAGTCTTTACCCAAATAATAACCTACCTGATGACACTGTAGAATCACACACTAGAAGTACACCACGAAGAGTAGACGCATTGGACAAACCACTTAGCCTGAAACAGACACAGTTAGATTTAGAAGCACCAGATGAGGAAGGTCTACACTTTAACAAAATAAAAAACAAGACTCATTTAAATGTTTTCGCAAACCTGTTAGTACATTATGTAGAAACTATGGAGATAGACGACTGTTATGTCTGCATGAAGCTACCTACTTCTGTAGCTGAAGGTGTGACTTACCACCACTTGCCCTTAGCCTATGGAATTTCCTGTAGTATATTAACTAGTTTATTTTATAAAAGAGGACCTTTACAGTATTATTACTCAAACTCTGACGTGACATTTCTGAACTTCCTGTTCGAAGAAACCTGAACCCTGTACATACAACTAGAGACGTAGCTAAATACATGAGTGATTATTTTCTAACTGTAGGAAAAATAAATGTAGATGACGCACACAAAAATAACTTGACCTGGTCTTTACATAAAGAAGAAAAAGAATTTCTAGATATGGTAGAAAAGAGAAGAGAAAGTTTCCAAAAGAAAGCCAAAGACAAGAACCAGAAAGCTCCCAAATGGGCAGAAAGTATAGGGAGCACCTCAAATGGTGGAGCTAACGCTGCAATGTTGCTGGATTTCGAAAAGAAAGGGAAACTTTGTCTTAAAAGAGAGAAAACTAGTTATTATAACAATATTTTCATTGGTTCCAGTGAATGCGAACATAATTACAAGGTAATTGGAGGTTGGGGTTTCAAAGATGGTCAGAGCCTGTGTTCCCTGGAATTTATTTTATATGTGGAAATAAGGCTTACTTCAAATTGCCCGATCATTGGTACGGGAGTTGTTATTTTGGTATTGTCTTCCCAAAGATATACCATGTGGAGAAAATCACTGGAAGCACTGAAAGAACTAACGAATTAGTACGTAGTAAAAGAGAAAGTGCTGGTGAAATAGTAGGAGATATTTTTAGTGCACTGATACCTACAGTGGGAGTGGTTCTGAATACACAGAGAATTTGCAAATTGTCAACAGTAGTGGATTGGTTATTTACTGACACTGCTGGAGGTTTCCTGATGGTCAATACTGAAGTGGTTGCGATCAGATCAATGGTTTTACAGAACAGACTTGCTCTTGATACACTATTGGCGAAAGAGGGCGGAGTCTGCAGAATGTTGAAAGCGCAACATTGTTGCACTTACATACCTGATAAAAGTGTTGAAATCAAAGGGTATGTGAGGAACATTACAAATTTGGAAAAAGAGCTCAAACCACTTGAGGTTGACAGTGCCTGGAAGAGACTTACTGATGGTCTCTCTGCTATAGGTAATTGGTTTTCTAACTTAGGTAAAAGTTTTTTGATAAAAGTACTGATGCCAATTGCGGGAATAGGTTTAGTAGTATTCATCATATTCATTTGTTGTAAAAGTCGCAAACACCAAAAGAAGTACACTGTGAACAAGAGAGGAGTGAAGAGAAATGTGGATGAACTTGAATTAGAGGAACTGAATAATCAGATTTATAAAAGGGTGAAAAATTCTCACCCTAATAAAGAAACTAAAGAAAAGTTGAACAGAATGTTTGAAGAGATTGAACTTGGAAAAATTTGAAAAGTTGGCATCTGGTTCCATGAATTTGTGATGATATAAAATATCATCAAAGAGGGGATTGATGGAGCAAGGATTTGCACGTACAGCGACTTGCTTGGATCAAGAATCTCAAATAATGTTAACGAAAATATAATCAAACTGTTTGTATTACTAATATTGCACATTTTACACTACATGGGGTGTCCCAACGAAGCTTGCATACGTATTTACTAACTGTAATACGCTTGCCACTAAAATGTCCGCTGCTTAGTGGGAATTTCTTCTGCGCATGCGTCGGTCACACTCACGTGACATACTCGCAGTTCTGGTGGGAAATCTTTGCGCTTGCGCACTACCTCTAAAATGGCTGCTCTGTGTTCTCACATGTCCGGTGCTTGCCATGCAGCTTTTGTTATGCTGTTCGTCTTGCACTAATCTTAATGCTATAGTTAATATAAAGTAAGGGGAGTCATATAGGGATTCCTGGTATACAGTGTACTCATTTATTTCTGTGTTCTAAATTGTCTTCCTTTACTTTTCATGTGACAAATCTTTTGGGTGGGGGAGGCGATTACTACTCCATATTTGAAGTCCCTACTGCGCATGTCATCCTAGCAGAGGGAAGAAAACCTTGTACCAGTGGAACCCAGCCAGCCGGCAGCCACAGTCAAGATACTCATGGGAACCAACCTGTAACCCAGCAAGACGAAGCTGAACTGTACTGCATTTGTAACAATTGTATATTAAATTGTATAATCCATTGTTAGGAGAAGAGCACATATCATGGGAACCCCAAATTCAATAGGCGGTCCCAAAAGATGTAAATTGGGGCTTGTGAAAGTCAAATCCTGGTTGGTGTGTTGACCTGTTCTACTTGAGGACCAATCGAAAATGGGGATTCTTACACTTGCAACATTTGGGGGGTGGTACACTGACCCGAAAACAGTATAATTAGCCTAGGTTTAGCTAGAGAATTTGTCCGACTTGTCCGAATAGCTGACCTGTCACTGACCCAACGCACTCAATAGCTGATCCTGAAACAGAGGTGCTGCGGAGCACTCTGTCTGACTGTCTCACAGACCCATTGGGGGTTTTGAGAACCTTAAGTGCTGGCGGAGCACTTTGCTGGGAAATTCGATAACCCAATCAGGGTTTTTGACTGATAGCTGCAGAGAGGGTGTAGCGCAGGCGTTGCAACTGAACTGCGGGTGCTGGTCTTACCTTGGTGGTCCTGTCCTGATCCTAATCTGGTTTTCCTGTCCTGGGTTTCCATTCTGCACCTGTTGGCCTACTGGCGACCGTATTTCCTTGGGGTTTTCTCCTGTCCTTTACTGACCCGTGGCCAGGGTTGGTCTCCACACCATTCTAGGTAAATATAACTCTGAGGGAACCTATTCTGCATTTTTTTTTCTTTGCTTTAATAAAGGCAGTCTTGCATATTTGATCTTTCCTTATCTTCCTTTCACTGACAAATGATAAAGTCCTACATTATAGTTATTATACTAGTATGTTCCCATTTTTCCCCATCCTTTAAGTACGTTGCTGCATACAGCTCATGAGATATAGATGTTCCTTTTCTTTACCCTCCTTTAGCCAAATAAAGTGATTACTTTGGAATATTAGCGTGTTCCACTTTTACCTTCCCTATAGCTACATGTTACCTTCGAGTCTTCTATAAATTCATTTAAGTTCTCCTGCTGGCCCACTTTTGAAGGATATACAAACTGTGACTTTCTAGCGTGTTCCTTATTTTCCCGTCCTTTAGTTACTCCACGTCAAGTCTAAATTCCTGAAATTCTTACTAGCATGTTCCCTGTTCTTACCTTCCTTTTAGAGTCCTAAATGGTTGGTCTTATTTACTTCCTATATGGATATGTGCTCTTTATAATCTTAGTTATTGACAGTTTACTTGCTGTGAACCTTATGCTTTCTGAACTTGATGAAAACTAGATAAAGGTTTTAAAACTTCCTGAGTCTGTGGTTATTATATGATTGCAAACATAGTAAATGGTATTTTGTATTTTGTGTCTGCCTTTCTTTTACAGCTAGCTCCCTGATCCATTGTGATCATAGGTACTCGTAACAGTGGGTTGGTAAGTCGGGTACTTTGGAAATAAATAGGAAGGAACTGGGTTACTGGTAGTAGAGTGTAAGGTTACCCGATTAATAAATATGGTGCATTGAAAATATATGGGCCCAATGTGTATATGGTAAAATTATGAGTCAGGTGACCTGCGCGGGCTATCAGTGGCATTTTGGATGAAGCAGAATGGTCTTCAGCTTAATAGGGGATGGCTGAAATCGTATTATTAGGCAGAGCTATTTAGATCTGATCAGATGACTGGTGGCCCATGCAATTGGGCATTCTGCCTTGACCAATAAAGGTATCAAATAATCTTGGCATTTGGCTGCATGGCAAGTTTAACATGGCAAGGCAGGTGACTGCTATTTGTGGTACTTATTTTGGAAACTTTCACTTGCTTAGAAAGGTCTTCTCTTGGCTCCCTATTAACTGTAGAAAGACCATTATTCAGGCTCTCATAGCCAGTCATCTTGACTGTGGCAATGATCTTCCGGATGCAGCAAATGAGTCCCTTATGTCGTGACAGCAAGTGGCATAGAATGCAGCTGCCTGTATAGTCTGCCATCTTCCATCTGGCACCTTGACAGGTCTGGTTCTGCGATCCCTTCATGGGCTGCCCACCAGGTAGCGCTGTACTCTTAAGCTCCTTTGCCACACTGATGGAGCCTTGTATCGTGAAAGTCCTGTCGACCTTCGGCTGAAAACTAAGTTTTACCAGCCAACCAGGAAAGTTAGATAAGATTAGATCTCACTCTACACCAGCTACCCGTCGCATATGGACTACTCGAAATGGAGGACGCTCTTTTTCTTATCCTGCACCTTACCACTGGAATAAGTGGCCCTTTCCTACTCATTCTTGTCACAGTTTTACTTTATTTTAAAAATATGTTCAAAACCTTGATATTTTAGCCATCTGTCCCCTTTTCTGATCTACCTGTTACTCGCCTCTCTCTGTATTAGGTTATAGCGCCGGTATGCCCCTGTTGGAGTGAGCAGTCTGCCTTATATGAAATTTCCTTGACATGACATGACATAGTACATTTACATATGGTCCTCCTAGTATTTGAGCATTATTTTTTACCATTGTAAGATGATTTTCCCTGTATTGCAGGTTTATTTTTAATTTGTATTATATTATTTTGTTTATTACTAGCACATGCTGTAAGCTTATATAATGCCAATGAGCTTTATGACTTGGACAGAATTTGGTCCAGGAATACCTGGGAACTGGAAAGTACAATTCCAAATTGTATCCCCACATCAAACTAAAGCGTTTATATGTTATTTCCATAGAATGGGGAATAACGGCGTACACTTGGAGATGCCAGGTCCTTTGTCAGTCAGTTTTTCTCGATTTTGGCAAAGAAACACTCCTGACATTTTATGCCAGCTTTCAGCAGGCGAAAAGTGTCACAGGACACTTGTTTCTGTTCCAGGAAGGACCTGGCTTGGCAGTTCGGGCTGGACTGATTAGCATATGGCTGGTTCCCAACTGGAGGGGCGTGGTGAGCAAAAGAACAATAGATTAAACCCAGATCTTTGTTACTGGGGGTGAATGTTTGCATTGTTCAGCATTCCGTCCATCATTTGTTCTTTTTGCTATTCAGGGAGGCAGCCTTCTGTGTTGGACGCAGTTTGCTTTAGGCGTGTAATAGCTTTTCAAGCACAGACAGGAATTTGCACCTGAAACATCACTATGCATGATGAATATCTCCATTTTGCAAGAGGAGCTCTAGTGAATACTCAATATCTGGTGTGACTAACTTCAAAAATGCTAAGCTGTGCTGCCATTATATAAAAAGACATGGGGGGGAGTTGCTTGTGACATTACACTGTCGCTTTACCACTTAGCACACAATGGTGTACTTAAAAAAAGAGAAAGGGGCTCTTGCAGAAAATGTTTTAGATCTCTGCCTCTTTTAGGGAGAGGTGTGGCGCCATGGCCAGGGCGACTGGCCCTGGAATCGGGATCACTGTTCTAAGCATGGGCGTAAAATCCGCTCCGCTCGCGGATTTTTCGGATTTTCGGCAAATCCGCAATCCGCGAACGCTCGCGAATTTGTCGAAAATCCGTGAATCCGCTCGCGGCGGATTTTTTGCTTGGTTGCGGCGCGCGGCGTGGTGCACGGCGTTCACTTTCCGTCATTTTAGCGTTTGCCGAGTTGTTTTTCTTTGCGAGTGACGCGCCATTTTAGATCTTGCTGCGTGTTCCCGCGGGAGTTTGTCGCCCGCGAATACGTACTCGCGGCTTGCCACCTTGCACAGCACACCTCGCGAGAGTTCGCAATTGCGAACATGTAGTTGCGGCGGAAAGGAACAATCTCGCACTTGCGAAATAGAGATTTTGCAATTTCGCACAAGAAAATCACCAGCAAACAGGATAAACCTTCAGAAAATTATGATTTTTATCAGAATCACTCCTCAGGTTGACATTTGCATGGCCTTTTTTTTTGCAAGGAGTCCATTTTGGGGGGGGGGGGAGGAAGGAAGTGCCCCACAGTCTCCAACTTCCTGTTCCTGTCCAGCAGGCTCCTCCCAGTGCTTTGTCCATCTCCTGGTCACTTTCATTTGGATCTGGAGCTGGAAGGATTACTTTTTGTGGGTGCTGCTGGATATTTGGATTTGAGGCCTTTTTGACTGTCTTTGGATCACTTTTGGATTAGAAATCAACTTTCACAAGTAAGTTTGTTTGGGGCATTACAGTTGCTGCAAGTACAATTTTGGAACTTTTTCAGAAAATTAAATAAATTATATTGTGGGTAGCCACAGTATCCAGTAGGACCAGGGTTGGTTATGGGTGCATGATACAACTGTTTTGTTGAATTTAAACACCATTGAGGCCATGGATGGGCTGGGATTGTGCAGATTTTATTGTTTTTTGTCGTTTTTTTGGGCCTGCTGGTGTGGCCCTTTGCCCAGGGGTGGTGAGTGTTGCATGGGCCTAGTCTTTCTGTGGGGTGTCTTCTTGAATTTAAACATAATTGAGGCCATGGATGGGCTGGGATTGTGCTTATTTTATTGTTTTTTGTCGTTTTTGGGGGGCTGCTGGTGTGGCCTTTTGCTTGCCCAGGGGTGGTGGTGGTGCATGGACTGAGTGTGCCTGTGGTGTTGTCTCACTCTCTTTGATGTAAACATCATGGATGGCATTGGATTGTGGTGATTTCTGGCTGTTTTTCTGTTTTTTGGGGGTGTACTGTTGATGTGGTCTGGCCATGTGGGTGGTGGTGGTGGCCATCTTGAGTGCTGGCTGGTACAGGCAACATGTGCTTGGGGTGTAAGGGGGCCATTTTGAGGAGAGGCAGTGTCTGAGGCCTGCACTTATTTTGCCTACTTTTCATCCCTTATGCCCAGGGGTAGTGAGTGTTGCATGGGCCTAGTGTTTCTGTGGGGTGTCTTCTTGAATTTAAACATAATTGAGGCCATGGATGGGCTGGGATTGTGCTTATTTTATTGTTTTTTGTCGTTTTTGGGGGGCTGCTGGTGTGGCCTTTTGCTTGCCCAGGGGTGGTGGTGGTGCATGGACTGAGTGTGCCTGTGGTGTTGTCTCACTCTCTTTGATGTAAACATCATGGATGGCATTGGATTGTGGTGATTTCTGGCTGTTTTTCTGTTTTTTGGGGGTGTACTGTTGATGTGGTCTGGCCATGTGGGTGGTGGTGGTGGCCATCTTGAGTGCTGGCTGGTACAGGCAACATGTGCTTGGGGTGTAAGGGGGCCATTTTGAGGAGAGGCAGTGTCTGAGGCCTGCACTTATTTTGCCTACTTTTCATCCCTTATGCCCAGGGGTAGTGAGTGTTGCATGGGCCTAGTGTTTCTGTGGGGTGTCTTCTTGAATTTAAACATAATTGAGGCCATGGATGGGCTGGGATTGTGCTTATTTTATTGTTTTTTGTCGTTTTTGGGGGGCTGCTGGTGTGGCCTTTTGCTTGCCCAGGGGTGGTGGTGGTGCATGGACTGAGTGTGCCTGTGGTGTTGTCTCACTCTCTTTGATGTAAACATCATGGATGGCATTGGATTGTGGTGATTTCTGGCTGTTTTTCTGTTTTTTGGGGGTGTACTGTTGATGTGGTCTGGCCATGTGGGTGGTGGTGGTGGCCATCTTGAGTGCTGGCTGGTACAGGCAACATGTGCTTGGGGTGTAAGGGGGCCATTTTGAGGAGAGGCAGTGTCTGAGGCCTGCACTTATTTTGCCTACTTTTCATCCCTTATGCCCAGGGGTAGTGAGTGTTGCATGGGCCTAGTGTTTCTGAGGGGTGTCTTCTTGAATTTAAACACCATTGAGGCCATGGATGGGCTGGGATTGTGCAGATTTTATTGTTTTTTGTCGTTTTTTTGGGCCTGCTGGTGTGGCCCTTTGCCCAGGGGTGGTGAGTGTTGCATGGGCCTAGTCTTTCTGTGGGGTGTCTTCTTGAATTTAAACACCATTGAGGCCATGGATGGGCTGGGATTGTGCAGATTTTATTGTTTTTTGTCGTTTTTTTGGGCCTGCTGGTGTGGCCCTTTGCCCAGGGGTGGTGAGTGTTGCATGGGCCTAGTCTTTCTGTGGGGTGTCTTCTTGAATTTAAACACCATTGAGGCCATGGATGGGCTGGGATTGTGCAGATTTTATTGTTTTTTGTCGTTTTTTTGGGCCTGCTGGTGTGGCCCTTTGCCCAGGGGTGGTGAGTGTTGCATGGACTGAGTGTGCCTGTGGTGTTGTCTCACTCTTTTTGATGTAAACATCATGGATGGCATTGGATTGTGGTGATTTCTGGCTGTTTTTCTGTTTTTTGGGGGTGTACTGTTGATGTGGACTGGCCATGTGGGTGGTGGTGGTGGCCATCTTGAGTGCTGGCTGGTACAGGCAACATGTGCTTGGGGTGTAAGGGGGCCATTTTGAGGAGAGGCAGTGTCTGAGGCCTGCACTTATTTTGCCTACTTTTCATCCCTTATGCCCAGGGGTAGTGAGTGTTGCATGGGCCTAGTGTTTCTGTGGGGTGTCTTCTTGAATTTAAACATAATTGAGGCCATGGATGGGCTGGGATTGTGCTTATTTTATTGTTTTTTGTCGTTTTTGGGGGGCTGCTGGTGTGGCCTTTTGCTTGCCCAGGGGTGGTGGTGGTGCATGGACTGAGTGTGCCTGTGGTGTTGTCTCACTCTCTTTGATGTAAACATCATGGATGGCATTGGATTGTGGGGATTTCTGGCTGTTTTTCTGTTTTTTGGGGGTGTACTGTTGATGTGGTCTGGCCATGTGGGTGGTGGTGGTGGCCATCTTGAGTGCTGGCTGGTACAGGCAACATGTGCTTGGGGTGTAAGGGGGCCATTTTGAGGAGAGGCAGTGTCTGAGGCCTGCACTTATTTTGCCTACTTTTCATCCCTTATGCCCAGGGGTAGTGAGTGTTGCATGGGCCTAGTGTTTCTGAGGGGTGTCTTCTTGAATTTAAACACCATTGAGGTCATGGATGGACTGGGAATGTGCAGATTTTATTGGTTTTTGTCGTTTTTTTGGGCCTGCTGGTGTGGCCCTTTGCCCAGGGGTGGTGAGTGTTGCATGGGCCTAGTCTTTCTGTGGGGTGTCTTCTTGAATTTAAACACCATTGAGGCCATGGATGGGCTGGGATTGTGCAGATTTTATTGTTTTTTGTCGTTTTTTTGGGCCTGCTGGTGTGGCCCTTTGCCCAGGGGTGGTGAGTGTTGCATGGGCCTAGTCTTTCTGTGGGGTGTCTTCTTGAATTTAAACATAATTGAGGCCATGGATGGGCTGGGATTGTGCTTATTTTATTGTTTTTTGTCGTTTTTGGGGGGCTGCTGGTGTGGCCTTTTGCTTGCCCAGGGGTGGTGGTGGTGCATGGACTGAGTGTGCCTGTGGTGTTGTCTCACTCTCTTTGATGTAAACATCATGGATGGCATTGGATTGTGGTGATTTCTGGCTGTTTTTCTGTTTTTTGGGGGTGTACTGTTGATGTGGACTGGCCATGTGGGTGGTGGTGGTGGCCATCTTGAGTGCTGGCTGGTACAGGCAGCAACATGTGCTTGGGGTGTAAGGGGGCCATTTTGAGGAGAGGCAGTGTCTGAGGCCTGCACTTATTTTGCCTACTTTTCATCCCTTATGCCCAGGGGTAGTGAGTGTTGCATACTTGCATGTCCCTAGTCTTTCTGTGGGGTGTCTTCAATGTAAACATCATGGATGGCATGGGATTGTGCTCATTTTTCTGTGTTTTGTCGATTTTTTGGGGTGTATAACTGAACTGATGTTCCTCTGTGTTCCATTGCTTTTAGGTGCACAAGAAGACTCAATAGAACCACCAGTGCCAGGAAGAAGTCCTGCAGCGGTGTGTGCAGCATAACGTCACGCGACGTCACGTCTGGACACAGAACCCTCTGCAACTCGTGCAACTGCTGCCTGCTGACCTGCTCTGAAGAAGATGGCCCCAAAAAAAGTAACCCGTAGCTCCTCTAGCAAGAAAGGTGCCAGTAAGGAGCAGAAGAAGCAAGTTACCAAGGACACTGGTGTGCCGCCCGCCCCTTTTTTTGTGAGTAAAAAAAAAGTATGCCTGCAGCAGCTGCAGCGGGATCTGCTGGGGACCAAGCTGGCAGCAGCACCCCCGCTCCATTGGGCTCAGTGCCACCACCACCACCACGCCAACTTAAGTCCAAGCCCTTGAGTGCTGCAGAGGCAGCCAGTATACTTCTTCAATCACCATCGACCAGTGATGTTGGCTCATCGCAAGAAAGCAGCAGCAATGTCCCTCAATCAACACAGGTTGTTGTAGCTCATCTGACGAGTGTTGAACAACCACAGCGGCAACAACAATCACATGTGCAAGTACAAGCCCAAGTACATGTGGAAGGAGAGGCAGCGCAAGGAGATGCGCATGCAGAGGTGCATGGAGGGTCACAACAAGTGCCCACAATAGTTGTTCCTCCCGAAGTAGGGGCACATCAGGAAATCGACAATCAAGGCGAGGTATCATTTGAGGAAGCCACTCCTCCTGATGATCCTTCATTGTCTTCCACAACCCTAGCAAGGAAGAGATCAAGGGTGGTGTCTACATCCTCTTCAAGCACACCTCCTTCTGATGATACGGATCAAACTTGGGAACCAGCACCACAGCCGTCTGAGAGTGAGGCACACCATGATCCAACAAAGGTACTTAAGCGTAAAAGGAAGCTCGTCCAAAGTCTCAGACTTATGGAGTGTGATGAGGCTCAACAAGAAGTGGCGGATACTGCTGCTGATGAAGACTCTGCCAACGACGACCCAGTCATCATAAAGGTCACTGCAGCCCCAGCGGGCATGCAGCAAACAGACATTTTGACCCTAGCCCGAAGAGCTGCTGCGCGTGATGATGATGATGATGATGTTGTCGATGAGGAGGCAGTGGAAACACCACAATCATTGGAGTTAAGTAGTACACCAACTCGTCCCGCTTCCATATTTCTTTCTGGCAAGAAGAGACCTGCGTCAACCTCGACCTTAATTAGTGGCGGTGAAAGTGGAAAACGTACAAAAGTTGGCCAATCCAGATCCTCCACTTCATCTGGCATTAGCTTCATGACCACCACCACCACCAGTATCGCCGCCTCCTCCAGGTCCCACAGACACTTCAAGTCCCCAGTTTGGGACTTCTTTACTGTTTGTCCCAAAAATCCAAGGTTTGCCATTTGTACCCTTTGTAAGCTTGCAGTTAGTCGTGGTAAGCCAGGTAGCAACTATGGTACCGGCGGCCAGAGTGGTCATCTTGACAGAAAGCACGGTGTCCAATGGTTTGCGCACCTAGCTGCGATCAAGAAAGGCCAAAATCAAGGAAACGTTGATGTTTCATCTGATGTTGACGAGCAGGAAGAAGACGTGTCAAACACTTCCCTTACACCCAGTACCCCTCTCAGCAGCACACCCAATGTGAGGCACACTAAGAGTGTTGGAGCGAGTGAGACACCAACGCACAAAAGTTCACCAGCGAGCAAAATTGGGTCAACGAAGTCATTATCAGCCCGTAAATGCTTGGTCCAGGCCAACATTAGAACAATGCTTACTTCAGACGTGCCATATGAACGCAACCACCCACTGACGCGTCTGTATAACACTAAGCTGGCTAAAATGCTAGCTGTGGACCTTCTACCTTTTTCTTTTGTAGAAGCGGTAGGTTTTCTTGAATTAGTTGCAACGCTCTGCCCTAAATGGAAGGTTCCGAGCCGGTTCTATTTTGCCAGAGTTGCGGTTCCAGCACTACATGAAGATGTGCTGCAGGCGATTGGGGCAGCTTTGCAGAAGAGTGCTGTTCACACAATACATCTGACAACAGACATGTGGACCAGTGGCCCAGGCGATGATTACATGTGCATCACTGCACACTGGGTCTCTTTTTCAGGTGTTATAGCAAAGCTAAACGCAGGTGTTGACCCGGACCAAGTTTTCAAAGCTGCTCGGAAACATGCAACACTAGCCATGTTTGCCTTGGAGAAAAGTCACACAGCAGAAAACCTTTTGGAAGAGTTTGACAAAAAGGTGTTGTCAATGCTATCCCCCCTAAAACGCAAGATTGGTTATGTTTCCACGGATAATGGCGCCAATGTAGTTAAGGCCATGTCACAGGGTCACCATGTTAGAGTGCCGTGTTTGGCGCACTGTATCAACCTGGTAGTTCAAAAATTCTTGAGTGATAAAGAGAGTCCAGCGTTCGAGGTAATGGCCACCTGCCGCAAAATGTGCAACCATTTCAGCCATTCTTTTAAGGCCCGGAAGCATCTGCGGAGACTGCTACTTCAACGTGGAATGCCAGTGAAAGCACTCATCCAGGAGGTGGCAACACGTTGGAACTCAACCTTCTACATGCTTGAGCGTCTGCATGAGCAGTATACGGTACTCGATCACTATTTCTTGACAGAGGCTACATCTCAGAAGGAGGACCTGCGGATGAGTAAGGCGCAATGGGCCATAGTTAAAAGCCTGACAGACATGCTTCGTCCTTTTGAGTTCTTCACGCGTGCAGTCAGCCAGGAGGACTGTAATTTGGGAAAAGCTATCCCATTGTTGTGCATACTGGAGCACCAACTGATGGCGGTTTCTTCTGAGTTTGAAAAAGATGAAAAAAAAAAAAACCATTTCATTTTGTCTGAGAAATTATTACATCGCCTACGTGGTGATGAACGTCTTAAAAACATCAACTCAGATCAGCATTACATTTGTGCTACTATTCTGGATCCACGCTACAAAAAGGCGCTGGCAGACAACGCATTCTTTCCTTTCGCTGATGCAGATGTTCAAAAGTACAAACATTGGTTAGCCTGGTCAGCCAAGAGGTTTGAAAAAGAACGGCAGGTTATTGAAGGAGAAGCCAGTACATCAGCATCAGCATCAGCAGGCCATCCGCAGTCACAAGAATCCACTTCTGCACCTGTGGCTGGGGCACAAGTGACCTCTCAGCCGTTAAAGACACCGGCAACTGGATCATCTGCACCACACACAATGACAACACTAACAGTGGCTGGGGAGGAGGATTGGCTAAGTTTGATGGGGTATGGTTCTCTAAAAAATGTCACAGGCACAGCAAAAAGTAAGCAAAGTGGAGGAACAGTTGATGACCTTGAGTCGATGGTGCAGGACTATCTGAATGACTCAACAGTGGTCTTTCTTAATGAGGAGCCATTGCAGTATTGGCATGGCAAAAAACAATTGTGGCCACAGCTCTACAACCTGGCTATAAACTATTTGTCTTGCCCACTCGCAAGTGTGTCTTCTGAACGTGTTTTCAGTGCTGCTGGTGGCATTGTAACTGCCAAACGGAGCCGCCTATCGCCCAAAAATGTGGAGCGGCTGACAATGATCAAGATGAATCAGCACCTCATACCACCAGATTACAAAGTGCGAGAAAGCACGCCACATGAAGACGATGAGGACAGCAACGTAGATGAGGGGATTTTTTCTCTGTTCGGTGCCACTGACCTCATCCAGCCTGAATTCGCAGAGTATGATGACGAAATCTTGTTCTTATTCCCTGACACCGAGCCCTGAAAATGAGACAATCAATCAAGAACTTTCTTTTTCGTCCTTATTCACTTTTATTCCTGTGTGCTTTGTGTCTCTCTTTCTTTGTTTTGCACAGTTAATTTAATTCAAACTTTAATCACCTAATCCCAAAAAGAAGACCATCATCAGAACTGTCTTCACTTGTTTGCTTATTGATTTGAAGGTGCCGCAGTCTACATTCCTCAGGTTCACAAGTTCTGAAGAACATGCTCCTCTATCCTCCTCCTCCAGACTGCGATTTCCCTCCAAGCAGAGTGCTGGATTACGCACAATGAAGAAAGACTCAGCACTTGTGGGGGTGTTGTACTTCTTTGCGGGTGAGTTGACGGTTTTGGGCCCATTGCTGTGAAGCTCTAATAATGGACAAAAGTGTTTTGGACCAAATATGAGGTGAAAATTTCTTGCCGTTTTTGCTGACTTGCTTGCCTTTGAGGTGCTCTTTGGCGGGGTTCCGGGGGTTTGTGTGTAATTTTTGGTGTCTGTCGAAGCACTGCTGCGACAGTCTAATCTTGATTGCATTTGCTTTTCAGGAAATCCGTGGTGGAAAACAGGAGTTATGATGATTGATGATGACCTAGCTGCACAGCGCGTTACTTTGGACCGAAGGCCGAGAGATATTGTAAGTATGAGATTTAGCTTTTTCGCTGTTTGGGGGTGTTGTCGGGTGTTTTTTTGCGGGTGGGTTGGCGCCGGCGGGTCTTGCCTGGGGCATTCCTGGGAAGGTCTAATACCGGATACAAGTATTTTGGACAAAATCCATAAGGAACAGCCTTTTTTTTGCCATTTCTTCAGACATCTTGCTCAATGTAGCTTTTGGGGGGCTTCCTGCTGTTCGTGGGTGGGTTGCGGCCGGGGTCTCTGTCGAAGCACTGCTGCGACAGTCTAATCTTGATTGCATTTGCTTTTCAGGAAATCCGTGGTGGAAAACAGGAGTTATGATGATTGATGATGACCTAGCTGCACAGCGCGTTACTTTGGACCGAAGGCCGAGAGATATTGTAAGTATGAGATTTAGCTTTTTCGCTGTTTGGGGGTGTTGTCGGGTGTTTTTTTGCGGGTGGGTTGGCGCCGGCGGGTCTTGCCTGGGGCATTCCTGGGAAGGTCTAATACCGGATACAAGTATTTTGGACAAAATCCATAAGGAACAGCCTTTTTTTTGCCATTTCTTCAGACATCTTGCTCAATGTAGCGTTTTGGGGGGCTTCCTGCTGTTCGTGGGTGGGTTGCGGCCGGGGTCTCTGTCGAAGCACTGCTGCGACAGTCTAATCTTGATTGCATTTGCTTTTCAGGAAATCCGTGGTGGAAAACAGGAGTTATGATGATTGATGATGATGACGACCTAGCTGCACAGCGCCGCGTTTGGACCGAAGGCCGAGAGACATTGTAAGTATGAGATTTAGCTTTTTCGCTGTTTGGTGGTGTTGTGTCGCGTGTTTTTTTGCGGGTGGGTTGGCGCCGGCGGGTCTTGCCTGGGGCTTTCCTGGGAAGGTCTAATACCGGATACAAGTGTTTTGGACAAAATCCATAAGGAACAGCCTTTTTTTTGCCATTTCTTCAGACATCTTGCTCAATGTAGCGTTTTGGGGGGCTTCCTGCTGTTCGTGGGTGGGTTGCGGCCGGGGTCTCTGTCGAAGCACTGCTGCGACAGTCTAATCTTGATTGCATTTGCTTTTCAGGAAATACGTGGTGGAAAACAGGAGTTATGATGATTGATGATGATGATGACGACCTAGCTGCACAGCGCCGCGTTTGGACCGAAGGCCGAGAGACATTGTAAGTATGAGATTTAGCTTTTTCGCTGTTTGGTGGTGTTGTGTCGGGTGTTTTTTTGCGGGTGGGTTGGCGGGTCTTGCCTGGGGCATTCCTGGGAAGGTCTAATACCGGCTAGAAGTTAGTTGGACAAAATCCATAAGGAAACACCAGTTTTGGCACTTTGTAAGTTAGGGTTCGTTAGGGTTAGCCCTAGCAGCAGGATTGCATGTGTTTAGGGGGGTTCTATTGCAACGCGGTTCTGTTGTTGTAGAGCACTGTTGGAGCGATGCTGGCTATGGATACTTTTGCTTGCAGGCAAGTGGTTTGAATACAATCCACGGTCTGTATTTGGGTCTACTGTTACTTTCAAAGTACGTTTTGTAACCATTTTTCTGCTAGGCATCATCAAAGTGTGACTTTTTGAACCACACAGCGTACATACCTTTTATTTATTTATCAGTGGTATTGTAATAGCACTTCCTGTTTTCCGTTCAATAATTACAGGCCGGGTTTCAGTCAACATCCGCCAGGCAGGCAGTGGACAGGGTGTCTCTTCTGTCAGTGGTCACCACCACATTGATGGACGAAGCGTCAGCTGGAATGGAGGAGTGCCGCCAATAAGAGGAATTGTTTGCTGCATGCAACTTACTTACCAATTTCAACAGGACAACTCCAACAACATACGCAATACAGATACAGTATCCATTGTTGTCTTTTATTCTATGAGTGTGACTGCATGTGCTTACCTTTACTTTGTAACCAAAGATTGTCTGTAAACTCTGTATCTTCAATTATTGTTTGTCCATGCTCTGCTTTTTTTTTCTTCTCTCAACAAAACCTACCCAAAAAGAAACCCCCATTCCCATCCATTTTACAAACCCTAACCCTCTTCCCCCGGGCTGTGTTGTTTTGCTTGATGTCTGACTAAAATGACATCAATAATTCCACACACTTGCTGGGGAGGATAAGGTGATAGCAGCAACAGGCTGGTGAAGGAATACGAGGATATCTTCTAGACTTACTCAGCTTCAGTACTATATCTTCTAGTAGTAGTAGCCAATGTCAAATAAATTCAACGCAAGTACTAGTTATACTTGCAATACTTTACCATTTGTTAGGCTACATTATGGCACTGTTCTAGTGTACTGTCACCTGCTATTTTCTCGATCGTACCGTAACCGTTGTAATGCTACAGTAAGGAGTACAAACAAGGTTTCGTTTTCTTTTTTTCCATAGGCATGCAACTGCCACTGTGTCACACCACTAGTAACACCGCAATGAGGAAATGTCACCCGCCCAGGAATGACAACGTTAATCCCCATTTCACCTGGAGCCAGCCCTGGGCCTAGCCCTAATTTCTAACACAAATTACAGGTAAGATAAGCGTTTGGTGGGAGGTAGTATAATGGAGTATTATTTCGGAGTAGACAAGAGTTTGACGGTTGTACTACTAAAGTCCTACGACTGTTCAGGAAAACAAAGTTACTGTTACACCCCCGCCCCCCACCCACCAGACTGAAAAGCAGTAAAAAACAGGTATGGTCAGATAAAGTAGTTGAAAAATATATTTATTTATCCCTAACAAAATAATCTCCCTCACCCACCCTAACCCCAACGATTGTCTCTGAAACGTCCCAAAACGATCCCAACTCCCAAATCCCACCCCCCAAAAGTCTATAAAAAAAGGGCAAGGGACACTCCACTACTGGAGGGTGCTGGTGCTGGTGCATGATGCGGCATGGGCATCATACTCCTTGCGGAGGGTGGCAAGCTCGGAGCGGAGGCCCTTAACCAAGGTCTTATACCTCAGGACCTCCTGCTCCAGGTTGGACATGCGGACTCGTAGGCGGTGTTGGCGTTCCTTGCAGCTCCTGTGGGGGGCAGCTGGTGTTTCCGGTGCTTGGCGGTGGCGGTCGGCTTTCTTAGCCCGGCTCGGTCCCGCTGGTTTAGTCACGGAGGAGGATGCAGTCGAAGATGTTGCCCCGCTCGACTGCGTGTCCTCCTCCTCCTCCAGGGCCACCAGCCGCCGATACTCGGCGACTGTGGCCTCCAGCCTCCGTTGCCGGGCCAATCTAGCCTGCTCCCTCCTTGTTGTTGATTTGGAAGAAGGAGCAACTATATGAAGAAAGAAAGACATAGTCTGTAACCAATGCTCCTTATTAATAACACAAAGTGATTGAGCCGAAAGTTGGGTCACAGAGTACAAGTAGCAAATTGAAAGCACAGTACATAACTATTGAGGACAGTATCTATGTAACCCTCCCACTTCTGCATCCTTGCTCTAACAGTAGTGGTAGTTTAATGAACTAATTCTACGACCACTATGGACTTCCATTACAGTCGACTATGACAGTACACCAGTCTTATTATTCTTCTTCTCTCTTGTTTAGGGAAATGGGTACGTTATCTTATGCAAGCCGGCAGAATGACATGGACACAGCACAGTGAAGTTGCACCCGAGAAAAAAAGTTGCACACCATGATGATGGAGACAGACTTGCGTTACTGTACCGGTCCAGTACATGCAGGTGGTGAAGCTATTACTTTTCTATTACGGGTGGCACTGAGAATACTCTGTTACAAGGGCTACTGCTTAATTAATTTACCTTTCACCCTACAGTGCAAATGAGTACTAGAAAAGGAAACTGAAGAAGCTAACTAATTTGATTATCTATCACTTCACATGGGACGTATTTAATGACAGATGAGATGACTTTAGGTGCTTTGCTTAATATTGAGTGAACACAGTGATACACCCACACATGAATGACGTACTACAAGTAAACTAAAGTTATTAAGAGAGGTACGGAGTGTCCACCGTAATAACCAGATATATGCTGTGAATGCAAACGCAATACAAAGTACTGCTACTATTCATGGAAGTATTGGACACATTTACAATTTCTTTTCCTTGCCTTCCCTGCACTGGGACGGACGTGCGGGTGCGGTGGTACATGCTCTTCAAGGTAACACTTACTTCACCTGGCGACCATCTACTCTCTCTAGATACACATTTGCTATGTAAGAGTCAGAGAATACCATGCTCCAGGCATCCATTCATTCAAAGTATACGCACACATACAGTTTCTGTTTCACCCACCCAGGCTGCTGTCCTTCCACCCATCCTTGCTTCATCATTGACCCAGCCATGCACCATACCATATTCTTTCCTTCCCAGCCACCTCTGGGTCCAAGCAAACACATATCGTTCTTCTTTGCCAGCCATCATACAAGTTCGCGTCCCACTTACTTACACCCTTCTTTCGCTTTTCGTTCATCCCATCCATCACGTTCGTCTAAGAACTTATTGGGATTCTTCTCACCAAAAACTTCACAGCTAAGTCGAAGTACATTTCGAGGAGGCTACTACCTGGTTGATTTGTAATTGTAATACACCCGTGCAGAAAGCACACTATGCAGTCTTCAATCTCAATAAGTAAGGAATATATAGCTTACCTGTTTCCGCCACCACCGTTTGATCCCCCACAGGAACGGCCACCAGCTCTTCTACCGCCGCATCCTCCCCAGAGGCCTCCGAGTCCAAGTCCAACACATCAGCCACCTCCGCGCTGGCCCCGTCACCAGATGTTACACCTACAAAGTACATTTAAGAAAGTTAGAATACACCACTCACTACTATATAATATTTGGTCTAGGAGAAATGTTAAAAAAACAGAATACAATGTAATAATTTGTGACTGTCTACTCCATAGTAAAAATGTCCCATTTTCCAGGGAAGGCTGTTGTCTTGCTGCACTTTTATGCACAACTGATGAATGCTTGCTTTTGATTTTTAACACGCACCACTTTTTCTCCTAACAGACAGAAGCTTGACTCCTGAGTCCTAAGAACACGACCAGGATCAAGTTCAAAGTAGGTGAGAGTTCGGCTCGACCACAAGAAATGTGTCCAATTAATCGTCAGCACTAACCACTTTTCCGTTTACAGTTAAATAGTTTTATGACAAAGTAGATTTCAATAAATGTGTTTACTTTTAATAAAGCTTTTACACTTAAATAGACTCTGTGGTTTTTGTTCCTCTAGACTAGAGTGGATGAGCTAAAGGTTTTGGAATTTTTGCAAGCATGAGTGCCTCTGACACTTCTTGACTGTGCTGTGACTCCGTACTACTCTCTTGTCCTGCGTACGATAATCTAGAGATCATTGGGGATCTATAATCGGTGACTTCGGGAGCTGAATGACTCTGCCACACTATCTAGTCAGTAAGGAGACAGTGCATAGAGGTATTGCTGAATATAATGGGAGTCCAATGGAATTGCCAAATGTCCAATCTTAGTTAGCTACACAGACAGACTAATAAGAATAGTCTAGTAATACCACAGGGAGTCATCATATTCGAGGCAGGATAAGAATTTATATCCAGTCTACAAGAAGATCAAAGACGATTTAGAAAAAATCGAATGAGGAACGCTAGGAAAAAATAGGTACTGTTTAGTAAAATGTAAACTTACTGGGGCCAGCAAAGGAGCCCTCGCCTGCCCGATCCTGGCCTGCATCCTCAGCACCCTCCTCCTGTGTCCTCTTGCCCTTGGGGGGAGCTGATGTACAACATGAAAGAAAGAAAAACCATAAAACATGGATGAGATTTTTCAACCAAATCAAACATTTCAAAAGAACAATAACAACATATTTTGGAAAAATAGCAAATAGATAGACAACTATTCCACGGGATCTATCTCATGTGGTATACTACGTTATTCGTATTGCCTGATTTGCGGAACGTTGACTTAGAAAGTTCCTATGTAACTCAATAAACAGACTACTAAAGAGGTTTGCCTAGGCCTGGCACTGCAGGCAGTAGTGCACAACACGTGACAGACAAAGTCCATCCTGCTTGCAGATCAGTGAATACTCAAACTATCAATCCACCCGCCACCACCGCCACTATTTCTTCTGATAGACATGTGACTGTCTAAAGGAAGGACACTGGACTTCAGTCTGTTGGGGCTGATTTATAAGTCCCTTGCGGAAGTTGCGGCTGATTTTCCTCCATTGTTGCGTGCCTTTTCTGACGCAGCGGCAGAACAAAAGACTCGCCATGGTGTTGGTGCGGCGTATATATTAAAAAAACAAACACATATGGGCATATGGGCGATGCATCACGTTGTAAAGCCCTGCGCCATCAGGGGGCGTTCCGGCGCAAGGGAGGGCGTACCTGCGCAGGAACGAATCCTAAAAGTGGCTGAGGGAAATCTACAAGATGTCAATCAGTCATTTTTATGACAATGATGCATGACTCAAACCCTGCGCGCTTGAAGCCGACGTACGGCTTGATGCAGCATTGGGGAGATAGGGTACCCCAGAGCATTGCTGGAGCTGCGCCATCGTTGGCACGCAACTCCAGCAATGCGCTGCCTTTACGGCACAGATGCGTAAGGCTTCTGTGACGTTTTGGGCCAATGGGTGGTGGTGGCATGGCACACAATTACTGCCGCATCCCTGCTACTTTGCAGGGATGCGCCGGTAATTGAAAATATGACCCTTACTGTCTAGCATTACGCAGTTCTTTTCTTTACAGTACACTGATACATAATTTCTCAGGCCAATGAAATGCTTCTGAACACAACATACAAAACAAAGAAGCATAGTAGCAAGCAAGGCTACTGAGAAGGAGAGCAGTGCACCTGAAAATGAAATGCATAGAAGATTTTGAAATATAATTTACCTCAATGTAATCGGCAGCATTATTGCTCTTGGTAAAGAACAAAGATTTGCAAATAACAGAGCAGGATAAAACAGAGTAGTAAATGTACTACTACTACTACTCACCAAGCCCGGGGACCTCTACGCCGAGCGCGTCCAGCAAGTCCCGCTCCCGGTCCATGACATCGGTCCAGCGGTGGGTGGCCTGGTTATATGTGCGCCGGACCCCAGAGATCTTGTACATGGCCCGGCACACCTTCTCCCACCGCTGGCGGCGCTCCCGGATGCCATAGCCGGTCGCGATCTTGCCGCCTCCCAGGATCGTCTTGGGGAGGCGGCGCTGGACATGGAAGATCAGTGCCGCCACTTCCTCCGCGCTAAAGATCTCCCTCGGGACCACTTGCTCCCCCCTTAAACGCCCGCACGGGAGCCGGGCACGGGGTGCGGGACCCTTCCCCTTCTCAGGGTGCTTCCCGGCTCCCTTTACCATGGTCTGGGCAGAAATAAACTTAAATGATAAAGAAGAAATAGAATAGTGAAGAAGAAAATAAAAGAGTTTAAAAAAGTAGTTTAAAAGTAACTAAAAGCTGCAGAAAACACAAAAATATAGAGCTAGAAAAATAGAGGGTTAGATAATAAGTAAAATTAGATCAAAAAAACTTCAAACAAGCAAAGGATGGCAGAGATTGAGAGAGGATAGAGAAAGCATGCCCAGAACCATAGCAATGAATGAGAAACAAGATGGCCGCGCCCGTTCACGACCGCGTGGGTAAGTTCGCGCGAGATTTTCCTTGCGAGTACGCGCGAACTTGTACTCGCGAGCAGCACACTTTGCGAGATTACACATAGCGGGCGGAAACGGAATTACGTCACGCCAACAAGATGGCCGCGCCCGTGTACGACCGATAGGGTAACTTGGCAAACGAATAGCTAGAAGCGCCTCGCGAACACGCGCAAGATCACGCGAACATACACGTCGCAACAAAAACAATTTTGTATTCGCACGTATTCGCGGCTTCCGAAATCGATCTCGCACGGATTCGCGCCCCAAATAACGCGCGAAATTGCAAAAAAAACGATTTTAGCTAAAATGAAAGCAATGAGCAGGTGCAAAAGTTCAAACTTAACATTAGTAACATTCAAGGTAGTGCTTCCTGATGGGCCCCTCCAGAGTTTGCAACAATTCTATGACCCTGCTATGACCCAAACAGCAGGCTCATAGAATAGCACCATAAAGGTCCTGTAAAAAAAAAATTTCACTGCAACAAAAAGCAAATTACAGATAAGGAAGGAAGCAGGTGCCAGCCAGACTGGAACTTTCAAAATTACTGACACATTAATGAAACACAAATTAATTGATGGCAGTTGAAGAAGGGCAGGTGTGCTAGCTTTTTTCAACCACCATAATCTACAGTAATAAATAAACCTAATAGGTGCCTGTGAGGATGTACTAGAGGGTGGCATGGGTGTCCCAGAGGGTGGCAGTGGTGAAACAGAGGGTGCTGTGAACCTGTGATGATAAACCAGACGTAGAAACAACATAGTCGCGGCCGTTGCAAGCCGAAAAGTAAGTTCGCAATTGCGAACTTGTCCCAAAATCGGCGCGAACACGCGCCAACACAAAAAACGGAAAAATCCGCAAGTCCGCTAGAGTTCGCGGATCTTCGCGGATTGCGAATCCGTAAATACGCAAGTTCGCGGATTGCCAATCCGCAAAATCCGCCCATGCTTACACTGTTCGATCCCTGGCGCCGGCAGCAGATTAGCCCAGCACCATATGACTCTGGGCATAGTTCACCACCATCAGGTCGGGCCTAACACTTGTTTTAGGGCCTTTAACAACTGGTGTAACCCTGGACTGCAGGCTTTAAGGCTATATTATAACTAGGGCTCCCAGTTTCCCTTTTTTACTGATTTTTACAGATAAATACAGACAGAAAACTATTTATTTTCCTGTTTGTATTTATTTTTAAATACAGAAAATAGGCCTTCTTTGGATGATTTTTTCTACTGTCATTCATGAGTGCCAGGTATTTAGGTGTACAGATTGAGAGGTAGGTGGCATTAAAAAAGACAAAAGCTTTCCTAATTAAGCTTAATTAAGTCCAGATCTACAGTTATTTATGCTATTCTACAATGCAAGTGTTTTCAGATAACGCTATTGCGCTGTATACTGCTATAACCTTTTGGACGGTCAAATGCGAGTATATATTTATCAGTTAAATAAATGTGGAACAAAAACATTGCAGCTTAATTTACACATAAAACCGAAAATAAAAATAGATAAACACAGAAAAAATGAACAAAAAATAACAATGATAAATACAGTTGGAAATGCCCAAAAAATAAATACCATAAAACGGGCAGCCCTAATTATAACATTGGAATGTTGAGAAATCCACTGAAGACAATTGAGTTGCTCAATGCTACTAATGGCTGGTATACGCCTTCTGCCCCAACATTCCAATGTTTATCTTTGTATTTCTTTTTAATTTGAAGCATTTTACCCTCAGTGGGTCGAATGTTCTAATAGCCTTACAGCCCTTTTGCCTCGGGCTATGCTAGCTGTTAAAGGCCCTCTTCCTCATAATAGGCCTTCACAAGCAGGTCAGGCCTAAAACTAGGTTCAATGCCTTTAACAACTGGTATAGCCCTCAGCAGTGGATTATAAGACCATGGTAGCTAAAGAAAGCCAGTACAATAATAATTACAGCTGAATTTCTCTCCAGTGTCTCTTTCTTCTTTTACCTGCACTTCCTTTATGCTTTCTTTCCTCTTTCTTCCTCTCTCTGACCTTGTGGATCAGTTACATTAAAATGTGAATGCTTAATTTATTGTACGCACCTTATTATAAACTTCGTAGCTGGACTTCGGCCCTAAGCAGTAGGGGGAAGGAAGGAAGCGCAGAAGGAAGTGTCATGTGGTTACTAGAGACATTATCAACATCTTTAGGTTAGCATGAGCCCGGTAGCCATGATGCTGCTTTTGCACACAACACTGCATGTCTTTATTTTACATGACTCTGTTTATGCCTGTCACATGAGAACTCTCTGCTGTGCTCATTCTCTGCCTGTTCCTGGAGTTTAGTCTGAAAGTAGTGAGCAAGGTCGATAAACACCGACTCTTGTTATTCTGTTCTGGTCAGGCCCTAGCACTTAGACAAAACATACAAATGTAGCTGTTTCTGCTGGAGGATAGTACTTTGATATTATGAGGATGCATATTTAGGTAACACAAACTTGGAGAGGGGCCTTCCCAGGGAGAAGAGCAACCCACACCTGTGATGTAGAAATTCTATCTACATCCTGAGGTATGGGGTCTGCTGAAAAAGCCCAGAGTTCTTCTATTATATAATAATACTTCTGCTTACCAACGGGAGGGTGGTTAGGCCTTATAGTCTTTTATCCGCTGTCTTTATAAAATGATATCTCCCTTTATGATATATGGCCTTGCTGCAATTACCCATGAATAGAGCTGGACAAACATGAATTCATACAAGGATTGATTGAGTAAAAGAGATGGACTGATAGAGCAATAACACACACAGGAGCTGTGCTTTCCTGTCACGTTGGTTCAACTGTGGAGATACATTTTATCATAATGAATTTTAATCGCTGTAAACGCATTTTATGAGCGCTATGATATCTTAGTGATGTTATCTTTAATATGGAGGTAATGTGCCGGAGTATATTTCATGGTTGTAATTGAAACATTCACAGTAAAATCCACAGGGGTGCGGGGGACATTTACAGGTTTTACAGATATATAATGTAGGGGACTCTGGGTAATGTAGTTTTTTCATGCCAGAAATGAATGTTGAGGATTTACAAACAACGGAAGTCTTATTGCTAATTGATTTGCATTTCCCGCATTGAGACGCATATAACCGAACACCTGGGTAGTTGGTATATGGCTATAAGCTAATGAACCCTTGAGTTGCAGTAGTTTCCAGTATCACGAGGAAAGATGTGCGCTTCGCGCGCTTCTAAGAAAATGAATACTGTGAAATGGTTTGGAACATACCTGCTTAAAAAAGAGTTGGCAGCAAGTAGGGTCAAGTGGCTTGTTGTCTCGAGGGTTCAACTGCGTTTGCCACGGTAAACGCAGGATAGTAGGATTAAGCAACCGGATTCCCCTAAATGTTTTTGTTTAAACAAGGGAAGAAGGTTAACAGTACAAATAGGGGAAGGTAACTAGGATGTGGGAGGTTGTGCGAAGGGACCGTTGTGAAAGATTTGATTCTATTGGCATGAATTAATAAGGTAGCAGAGCAACTGAGTAAGCACTATCGACACAATAGATATATCAAGTGCATTATAAATGCTGATATGTTTCAACGATGTTAATGAATTTTTGTGAATTTTTTGTAAATTTTGTGCAATTCTTTGTATTTTAGATACCCCTGATGAAGGGATACGTCCCGAAATGCATTGGGTACTTTATTAAATACGTGACATCCAGGATTCACTTTGTCTCCTGTGTTTGCGTGATCCATCTTCTATTGAATGAAAATGAGTAAAATGAATTGAAGATAATGAATAAAAAAAAGGGAGTATAAAGCAATGGTTTAAAATAAGGAGTACAAGAAGGTTAAAGAACAATACGTTTTGATTTATTGGACTCATTGAGTTACGTGGCTGTGCTGTCGGTTTCGGAGCCTAAAATAGGTTCCTAAGTGTTTGGTTCTACTTGCTGCAATTCTGACTGCTTCGATATTATGCATTGTGCTGCTGGTGGTGGCTTCTATACTGCATTTTAGGGCATGTTAGTTAAAATAAATATTTAATACTATTTTCGAGTTTCTGTCAGATCTTATTGTGGACAAGTACTAGAATGTAAGCGAAAAGGTGTGTTTTGTTACCGCGATTCCTGAGAGATCCTGGAGTGTTGTGTTTTGGGGTGTTTAATCATTGGTTTCTCCATTTGTGAGTAGGAGAGCGAGTGAGACACTATAGCTAGTTGGTCCTGGGCTTGTGGGCTCTAAGGCGGTAGGAGGGTTTAGCCCCTATACACCAAGGTCCCATAATCCTGCGCATAGTTCTGTGTATGTGCAGAATCCCTGCAACAGAAGAAGGAATATGAAGTTAGGAAAATGATGACAAAAGACAGCAGGGATTACAAAGAACCTGCAAGAGTCTCATAAAGAGACTGGAAATGTAGGGTGATGGAAGAGAGGCATGAGATCAAGTCAAGGCTAGGTAGCCTTAGGATTCAGCAACTGTAGCATCGGCAGGTGGTTCCTAAGAAACACCTTAGGGCCCCTGTTCTACTTATTATTATTAATATTTTACAAATTAAGCTTTGGTGTAATCCAAACATCCTTTCGAAACCCAAGAGTTGGAGGAAAATGGGAAGAGTGGTCCAGAAACAGTGACAATTTTTGAAGTAACAATGGATGTTGGGTTCTTTCAAGTCTGTTGTAAATCTGCTACGGATACCAGGCCTTGGTTAAATTTGCACAAACCACAGTGAATGGTATGCCATATAGGACATGAGCTCCAAGCACTAAAGTGCCACAGAATGTATGGACAGCGAAAGAGTACTTAATGTTTGTCCCTACCTGTGCCAATAACCTGACTACATACAGATGGCATTGGCATCAATTAAATAGTATCTGAAAATTGAACATTGGCCCTACAACATGACATTACTTTTAACTAGAATAAATACACTCTGAGAAAACTTGCAAACCAATGAACCCTAGTGCAGAACAGTTAAACATTTCACACAATTATTTGATTTGTAATTGAGGCTGGTGGAACTGCCACAATCACTTATTCTACGTACTGCAGCTGTTATGTAGATTTCATCCATGTAATTCTTAATATACCTATGAGCTGGAGAGTAAAACAAATATAGATTTTAGATACCTATACCACTTTTGAAATAATTAATCAATAAAACATAAAGATAATCTAAGAATATCATAAATAACAAAAAACACAAAATTGTAAGATATAAAATATGAGAACATTTGGGAACAAAGGTTGATTGATTTAAGTGCACCATCAAAAAATAGAATCTAAGCTGCAAACCCAGTAATCACATTTTAGTCCTAATGTTTCCCTTCAAAGATTTTTTTTTGCCTTTTTACTGAACCCTATTTCTGTTGGCTGCAGAATTCTGTGCAGTTTGCCCCTGCTAACCAGGGGGAAAGAGCTTGTGCCCTCCCTTTCAAACATGTTAAAATTGGTATACACCTGATTTGCACCTTTAATTTGCTTGTAAGTCATTGATATATGGTACCACTTGCCCCCAGGGCCTGCAAATTAAATGCTACTACTGGGCTGCCGCACACATTGCGCCACCCACTAAAGTAGTACTGTAAAAAGGCCTGTAGGCTAGCCACTGCATCCATAGTGTGCAGTTTTAAACTGCCAATTCGACCTAGCAAAATAAACGTTTTGCCAAGCCAAAACCTTTCTATTTAATACTTATAAGTCACCTCAATGTAGGCCTTAAAAGCTCATAGGGCGGGGAATAGTATATAAAAGTAGGGTATGTATATTTCATGTTTCACATGCCCTGGCAGTGAAAACCCTTCAGAGTAATTTTCACTGAGGCAAGGCTGGTCCTCCCATAGGTCAAAGCTGGTTTACACTATTACATTTAATAAATGCCTAATTAGGTTTGGGAATAGCTAGAAAGGGTATAAAGGGCACATTTTAGTAGTAATTTGAAATAAAACTTAAATATCAAGTCAGATATTTTATGACTATATATGAAAATCATACTTTTAGAAAGTTGTCAGTTTCCTTCCTAAATCCAAAAGGCGTTCCTGCAAGTGTCTAGCTGTCACCTGAACCCTAATTGCTCACCTCTGGTAAGATGTTTATTGCTCCCAGACAGTAGACAAAGGGCTTGGGATGTGGTGAGAGGGTTTCTTCCCTTGACAGGATGGCCTGGGGACTATCAGCCTGATTCATGAAGCTAAATTGCACTCGCAAAGGGCAAGATTCTCAGAATCTTGCCTTTTGCGAGTGCAATTTTGGCATTTGGGATTCACAATCCCAAATGCAAAAATCGCTAATGAAGAATTAGCTAATATGCGAGAATTAGCATTTAAGGAATCTCTATTAGAGATTCCTTAAATGCTATTCATGACACTTTCAAAAATTGCGATTTTTCAAATTTGGGCCGCTATTTACCGAGAGGTCAGACCTCTCGGTAAATAGCAAAAACTTAGAAAAATGCTTTTAAAAGCATTTTTCTAAGTTGCATGTTGCACACACACATTTCCTTTGGACATGTGTGTGCGCAACACCTGTTCAAATGTGCATTTTAGGGGTGCTACAGGGTGTCCTTTGGACACCCCTGGCACCCTTAAAATCGCTATCTTATTTGTGAGTAGTAAATTGCTACTCGCAAATAAGGGATACTCACCATTCATTCCTATGGGCCTTTTGGCCCATAGGAATGAATGGGGAGCTATTCCTTTTTTTGCGAGTAGCAATTTTCTACTCGCAAATAGAGAACATGTAGGAATCGCTATTTATTTAGCAATTCCTACATGAATACCGTTTTGCGTGTCCTCAATAGCGAGTCGCTATGATTCGCTATTAGGGCCACGCAAAATGGCCCGTACATGAATCAGGCTGTATGTCCTGCTCCTTCCTGATCTTCAAAAGATGCCTACCTCATCACGAGCAAATGCTCACCTCTAGGCCTGCCTCCCTTTTGTTTCTCTAATCAGACTGGAGCCGAACCCAGTGGGAGGGGAGGAATAGACCAGAGATGGATTAGGATTGGACCAAGCATTACCCTCCAACCACAGGCTGACACCAGCAGAAATCTGGACCCCACAGACCTCTCCCCAGAACACTACTGGGCCTCTGAAGAATCGGAAGAAGGGCTGCACTGCTGTCTGAAGAACTGGAAGAAGACTGGACCTGCTTGCCTTGAACCCTGGTTCCCAGAAATCACTTCAAGGGTCAGTTCGCTGAACTACTTGAAACAATAAACTTCCAGAGTACTCTCTCATTGCAATTGCCCAGCTGACCATTTTAACTGGACTTACTTTGGCCTCTTCTGGAGTGAGTCCTAAACCCCAAGTGGTGCCCTCCAGGTCCTAGTATAAGAGTGTACTCACTGTGTCCCCAAATTGCAAGAAGTGTGACTTAGAAACTTTTTGCTAACTTTCTGCCTGGAAAACTGCAACTGTCAAAGTCACATCCATCAACATTGAATAGTCGGTCTGCCTTAATTTGATGGCTTGCCCTGATAAAAGAGATATGACTTCCAGAAAAGTTTCTAGTACAAACATAGAGGGATCTATCAGGATCCAATTTGAAATTGATGCCTTCCTAGGCACAGATTCCGGACTTTGCCTGCTTGGAGCTTTCTTGCTTTGATTGAAGACCACACTTTGACCCCACTCTTCAGCAACCCACCATCATTGAGCCCCTCTTCGAATCCAACTTGCCCTGCCAACAATTCATCGATGACCACATTTTCTCCATAAAAC
Source organism: Lissotriton helveticus (assembly GCF_964261635.1). Classification (NCBI taxonomy): domain Eukaryota; kingdom Metazoa; phylum Chordata; class Amphibia; order Caudata; family Salamandridae; genus Lissotriton; species Lissotriton helveticus. The sequence goes on along the minus strand of NC_136059.1, from coordinate 1,349,487,224 downwards.
TTTCTCAGTCAGGAGGTAAACATTCCGCTGGAATCAATCTTGGTCCCTGCATCTGACTTGTGCTCCATCACCGTCAGGCTTATCTTTTGACTTTGACCTGGTCTAGCATGGCTAGATACCCACAGTTGGCTCTTAATGCTTTTTGGTGCTATTTTTAGTTTAAACTTTAAAAAAAATTATATCTCCAGGTCTATTGATTGGATTTTGTATGTTGGTGTCATTCTATTTATTAAAATTGTGTATAGTTTTCTACAATTATTTGGGTTTTTTCTTGCATTGTGTTTTTACTTTATTACTGCTTGAATGGTGCATACATACTTTACACATTGCCTTTAATTTAAACCTGGCTGCTTTGTGCCAAGTTACCTTAGCATTAAGCACAGGTTAATTTGGTGACTTTAGTGGTTCACCCTGACAAGTGATTGTGATTATTATTTGAAGTGAGTTCTTAGCCCCCTCAACTAATACTCCAATTTCTTACACTTGGCATGTCATTTAGCAGGGTGCTCAGAGCGCAACACTTACTTGCAGGCATGTGCTGGCGCATATGGATGTCAAGTTCAACAATTCATAGATTAATAGTGTCAAAATAAATGAAGAATACAAAGCTTATACTAACTCAGAAAATGTAAATATGTTTTGGCCAAACACCTATATCTTTGAGAACATTAAATAAACAAAAAAGAAGAAATTAGACGTCTACTTTCAATAGCTTAAGATGGCCAATCAATATCATTAAACTCAATATTTATCAATGTAAGTCTATAAGTAGTAATGTAAAAATCAGAAATATGGCAAAGATTCTTTATTGTCTTGTTTAGCTAGACTGTGAAAAAGGCTGGCTGATTAAGAAGTTGACAAACTTGAACTGGGAGAGTGCCTGGATTTGCTATGGTGGAAACAATTTCCGTCAGACTTACACATTTTGTGGTGTTGTCTTAGAGCTTTGTTTAACTATTCCTCTAGCCAACAGGCTCCTTCTATTGACAATGAGACTGCTCACAATATCTGTCAGAGGATATTGGTGGGCATCACCCACAGATGTGGTCCACAGAAAGATATATGCCATACCTGAAATGAGTGAGTAGCAAAAATGTACCCGGAAATTTGTGCACCCAAAAATGTACCTAATTCGGTTCTCCCACAGCTTACTAGATCGGAGACAGTGTTAAATCTCAGTTTTATAATGCAATGTGTCCCCGCATTAAGGCACTTACCAGAATATCAATTAGCTGAATAAACAGTTTATCAAGTAATGGTGTCCACTCAGTAATTGAGATCCAGGTAAATTAAAAGATTCAGGGCCCGATGTAGGTAAATCTTTTTTGCCACTTCTTAAATACCGATTCATACCGAATCGGTATTTAAGAAGTGGTAAAAAAGAGGAGGGGAGATGTAGGTATTTCAGATTCGGTAAATACCGAATCGTTAAGATTCGGTATTTACCGATTCTGTAAATACCGAATCGGTAATGCCCATTGATTCCTATGGGCATTGAAGCCCATAGGAATCAATGGGCATTACCGAATCGGTATTTACAGATTCGGTAAATACCGATTTCAGCAAGGGTGCAGGGGGTGTCACTTTGACACCCTCTGGCACCCCAAAAATAGGCATGTGCGCCATGTGGCACACAGACATGCCCTAAGGGCATGTCTGTGTGTCACATGGCACAGGTGTGCATGCACACATGTGCATGCACACCTGGATTCGGTATTTTACCACCCAATCGGATTGGGTGGTAAAATAACGATTCTTAAAGCCCTGCGGCACTCTGACATGTGCCAGCTACATCTGCATTTACAGAATCGGTATTTTACCGAGTCTGTATTTACCGAATCGGTAAAATTACAGAATCGATAAAATTACCGATTCTGTAATTTTACATGCCCCTACATACCAATGTCCAAATACCGGTCGGAAACGGCCGAAAATCGGTATTTTCGGCCGTTTCCGACCGGTATTTGGACACCTACATCTGGCCCTAAGGGTTTTACCATAAAATTCAAATACCTACCGCAAACGGTGCCTGACTGTCATGTCCAGAGCAGCGGATTGAATTTCAGATTCATCCTTGTAGGAGAGTAGGGTCGCCTATCCTATGGTCACCCCATTTTTCTGCTTTTTACTTCTCTGGTATTCGATTTAATGTGGCTGTGGGCCTGCTAATCAGACCCACAGCCCTGCTGTTCTCTCTCTAAATTTCACACCATGTACTTTAGGTACATCACCAATTGGGATTTGGGTCACTCTTATGAGTCCCTGTACAGTGTACTATAGGTACCGAGGGCATAGGTGCACCCAAGGCCTACCAGGGGCTGCAGCATATCTTTTGCCACCCCTGGCTGGCCATCCAAACTGACACAACTGGCTGATCACTCAGCTGGGGCAAGGTCATGCAATCATCCCTTGCTTAGATACAGTATTCCTATGTCTAACCTTATATCTGGACACATATGCACCTATAAGTCACTCCTATGGCAGGCCTTAACAATCCTGAAGGCAGAGTGCTTGGTTTTATGTGAGATGGTGCTCTAGCATGAGCTGAGCCTGTCTGCAGGTTTCGGAACCATGTCCTTACAGCTGTTCTAGGATATTGCCATACCATATACTCTTAAGTACATTATAATCCTCGCGGTTATTGCTAACTTTGGTTTGGCTTTATCAAAACATGTCGTGTAAGGTGTCATACGCTTTGAAATACTACCCCCTCGCCAGTTCTGGTGAAGGGGGTAGCATTCCACCCTTCTAGAGGGAAAAGACATGTTACTTCCATTAATCCCGGTTAAAGTTAACCAGAGCCTCAGCATCACAAAATGGATGCTGCTGCCACAGACACAAGTATGACCTCCTGCTGCTGGGAGTCCTTCCAGCGAGGGAGGCTTGGGCAATAGGTTTCCTGTCACAGGGAGGTGCTAGCACCACCCCAGACAGGAGATAGTGGATTGGGGCAGGGAGGGCTGAATGAAACGAGACACTGCCTGGGGCACACAAGGTGTCCCATGCATAGGCCAGTTCAAACCGGTGCTGGGGCACTCCAGCCCCAGCTCTGGCTCAAAACTGGACAAAGGGAAAGGGAGGGACCTAGCCAGGTAATCCAGCCCCTAGATTTGGTATATAGGTAGGAGCTGAGTCCAAAGACTTTAGATAATCCTGACTGAAACTCTGATATGAAACTCTGGACCCTTCGACATCCAACTCGACGTAGAAGTCTGAAGAATCTCCCTTGTGGTCAAGGGGTGACCACCCTGTGCAAGCAGGCACCATCAAGCGCTCAACGTTTGCTTTGTCATTGCTCCTGCCGGAGCTTGAACACAGAGCCTGACAAGACCCGGACTTCCAGACATCCAACAGCCCGATCCACAGCCACAGCAAAGCTGAGACCCATGGAGGCAACGAGAGACGTGGAACCGGCCATCTTGGAAAGCCAGTGAATTGCTTTGGCAGAAACTGTATAATTGGGAAATACCGAAACGCCTCCTAGACGTCCTAATACTGCTCCACTCCAACACCTGGATTAAAATTAAACTTGGGGCAGGTACACACCTTTCGAAGCCCATTAGGACAACAAAAGGATTAAAGCAGGGGTGCCTATCAGCGCCCTTTTTATTCAACTCTTTTTTTAGCGGATTTACCCTCAGAACTCGACAAATGTCGCAACCATGCACCCAAATTGGGGAAAATCACCCTTTCAAATCTGTTAGACGCGGATGATCTGGTGCTGATAAGCCGTACGCCAACAGGCCTTCAGCACCTCTTGAAAGCAGCCTATGCCTTCTCAGCAAAGATTGCCCTTCAAATAAATTTTAATAAGTCAAAGGTCATGACGGTGAATTATAGGAAAAAAAGGAATCCTTGCTGGCACCTCAATGGAGAAAAGCTCGACCGGGTAACTACATAGAAGTATCTGGGTGTTTTCCTGGACTCAAATAACACATCTCGGGCACAACTTCACCCCCTTCGAGGGAAGGCCACAATGACTTATCTGGCATTAAAATCATTAAGGGCCAAACTCCCCGATCTCATACTCAAATCCTTCCTTGAAGTCCTGCATGCAAAACTACAACCAACTCTTACATACAGGAGTGAATCTCTTCATGGGAAGGATGTCGTATTGTTGGACACAGTCATAACCAACTCCTATAGGGCTATTTTTAATCTTCCCAAACACGTCTCTCCTGCTCAGATTCGATTAGAATTCGGCATCCTCAAACAAACATTAGAAAGGCGGAGTGCGTATGTAGCCAGCTGGCGCAAGATTCGCACTGCAGAGGCTGACTCGTTAAACTCCAAAGTATGGGTAGAGTTACTTCGGCATCGTAATTCGTTGCCTAGAGACTATTTATTTAAATCACTTGAAGTTCTAGGTTTGACCGATATCTGTGAAACGTCAATAGATCTCCTGTCCTTCAAAAAAGTAGCCAAAAAATCAGCGCGTATGATCTCAGCGATTGAAGATAAGAAGGACTTAGCAAACAGAGCGCATGGATGGACAACACTGGGTGACTATGGAAAAATACAGCCACAAGCATACCTCAACATTGGCATGAAAATAAAAGTCAAAGAAAAGTTCCTATAATTACGCCTTGGTGTAATCCCTATACTGCCACACCTGCCTCCTTGGGAGAGAATACATTCTTCGCAACAGTGTCGCCTGTGTAAAACCGGTAAGGAGGACATTGTCCATGTGATTTGTAAATGTCCTTGACTAGGGATCTGAGGCACAACCTTTTGCTACCATCCTTTAAATCACATGATGTTCGGACCTGCAGGCAGGCAGTCAAATTATGCTTTACCACCAGTAAGATCAAACTGAATTGCCAGGTTGTGAAGTTCTTTGACTTAACAAGAAAAAGACTTAATAGCGTTTGATGAACATTATGAGGCCCTGAGGATAACCTTGAACTGATCCTAGCAAATCTCGTATTTTTTTTTTATTTAATCGAATTTGTTAAGCTTAAGTACAAATGGGGAGACCATTTCAACTTTTCGGCAGACAGCAGGCTCACCTGGCATTTACAGGCTATTCACCGGCGCCCATTCTACAGAGCCTACACCTCGCCGCACCCGCTCCGCGGGTGCCGCTTCGCGTGCAAGGACTCAGGACACCGCAGGTGAGAGGCGCTAGCGGGGCTGCGAGCGTGCAGGGACTCCAGGAACCAGGAGTCCCTGCGAGACCGTCCTCCAGCTTCCGGTCCGCTCTCCCTGCTGGCCCTCCCCCCGCCATCGAGGAGTGAAAAGCTACCCTCTTTGCCTGTTCCGTGGGAGACCATTTCAACTTTTCGGCAGACAGCAGGCTCACCTGGCATTTACAGGCTATTCACCGGCGCCCATTCTACAGAGCCTACACCTCGCCGCACCCGCTCCGCGGGTGCCGCTCCGCGTGCAAGGACTCAGGACACCGCGGGTGAGAGGCGCTAGCGGGGCTGCGAGCGTGCAGGGACTCCAGGAACCAGGAGTCCCTGCGAGACCGTCCTCCAGCTTCCGGTCCGCTCTCCCTGCTGGCCCTCCCCCCGCCATCGAGGAGTGAAAAGCTACCCTCTTTGCCTGTTCCGTGGGAGACCATTTCAACTTTTCGGCAGACAGCAGGCTCACCTGGCATTTACAGGCTATTCACCGGCGCCCATTCTACAGAGCCTACACCTCGCCGCACCCGCTCCGCGGGTGCCGCTTCGCGTGCAAGGACTCAGGACACCGCGGGTGAGAGGCGCTAGCGGGGCTGCGAGCGTGCAGGGACTCCAGGAACCAGGAGTCCCTGCGAGACCGTCCTCCAGCTTCCGGTCCGCTCTCCCTGCTGGCCCTCCCCCCGCCATCGAGGAGTGAAAAGCTACCCTCTTTGCCTGTTCCGTGGGAGACCATTTCAACTTTTCGGCAGACAGCAGGCTCACCTGGCATTTACAGGCTATTCACCGGCGCCCATTCTACAGAGCCTACACCTCGCCGCACCCGCTCCGCGGGTGCCGCTTCGCGTGCAAGGACTCAGGACACCGCGGGTGAGAGGCGCTAGCGGGGCTGCGAGCGTGCAGGGACTCCAGGAACCAGGAGTCCCTGCGAGACCGTCCTCCAGCTTCCGGTCCGCTCTCCCTGCTGGCCCTCCCCCCGCCATCTACGCCCCTATAGCTTTCCTTGTCCCTCCCGGGCCGGGGCGAAGACCGGGCAAAGACTGGGCCGTTTGAGGCCGTTCGAGGACTAGGAGGACTGGGCTGGGCCACGCCCCCTGGTTGGTGCATTATACAGTTCTTATTGGTGTTACTTTTTAAATATTTAAATTATTTATTGGGTTCTTATTAATCTGTATAATGTGCTCACGAGGTAGTCGGAGTAAAACCCTCATGGCCGCGAGTAACTCTAATCGAACACTGGATGATTTCCTAGTTAAAACCAATTTAGCCATTGATGAGGAAATTAACAAAATGCAGCACAGGGTCTCACTGGATCTCGAAGCTGCACGAAGGCTATCTGAGCACCTAGCTAGCACTAGAAAATCTTCCATGGGGAATATTGCTTCTTCGCGTACCCCCGAGCATATAGCAGGTCCACGGCCTTTGTTGAACACGGCTGCTATCCATCCAGCCCCTTCCCTTACTTCCCCAACATCCCCTTTGATCCCTTTACCCACTCCATTGGAACCAACTAAGGATCCTGTCCTATTAACTGGCATGTCAGGCACCTTGTATCCCCCTAAAACTAATCAATCCTTGAATTTAGGAAGGGCCAGGAAAGCTGCAATTTATAAAAAGAAATGTATTGCTAGGGCCATACATGCACGTAAAAAAGCGAAAATTGCTAGATCACAGTTCTTCAATAGTAGAAGGGCATTGGGATCTTTGGGGTTAAAGGATGACAGTATGAAAACTAACCCATGTACTCTGGGTGGGACAGCCGCTCTGGATTTAAACATCTCAGCGGATGCTAGTATCCTGGTTGCCTCCCCAGAGTCGAATAGAGCGAACGATCAGGTGGGGCAGGTGTGTGGATCACCAAATGATAGAGGGGGAGATGAGGAATTCCTCAAAACGGTCTGGGTTACGTTAAAACAACTACTTACTCCTTTGGAATTGAGGCTTTCTCGTATAGAGAACAACCTCTTAGAAATGGATAGGACCATAGTTACTCTGGCCAGTTTGAGCTTAAAGGAAATGGAAGCTAAACACCCACGTGAAACCGAATCATCCCCTCAGATAAAAGAACTAGCGCCCTTACCACTACCCTTACAGATACCCCAAAATATTGCTATGCCCTTACCAACAGCTAAACCTATACCGAAGCCACGTACTACTGTTGCAAATCAGACTGCAGTAACTCCTAGTTCTGTTGCACCTAAATTATGTCCTTTGCCTAATTTAGCACATAGGCAGAACCCAAACCCACGAGCTGCCCCACAACACCCTATAAGGCAAACCCATAATTCTCAGCGGCCATCTAGCCGTCCCAACTTTCGTGGAGGTTTTATTGACCTTCCACCAGAAGCTGGGCCTTATGTCATCATATTAGCTGGTGTCCCCGAGCTGGGCCAGCACTCCCAGGAGAACCACCATTCCCTGAAAAATAAAGTTATCCACTGGCTTAATTCCAACACACAGCTTCCTGTCCAACAGAGAAGCAGTGTGCTAATGGTTCGAAGAGTGCCTTGGATAGGACCCACACCTAAGTCCCTGGCAGGTGACTGTATTGTGGTTACTTTTGCTGATCCTCATACAGCACAGCATCTATGTGCATGGCCATCGTATGAAGCTAATCCCACAATAGTCCTGAGACCCCTTAGCTTTTTTTACCCTCCAAGAAACCATCCCGCTAAGGAAGGTCCATGGACTATTGTCCATAACACCAGATGGACAACAAATAGGCCTGATGGGTATAGCCAGCATAACTGGTGGCAAGGGGCACCCAACACCAACATGTTTAGCTGCCCGCAGGAGGTGGCAGGGTGGTTCCCAAATAATATCCCTTTAAGAAACCGCTTTGACCCACTTGTGGGCATGGATGAGCAAGACTGACCATCACAAATTCCCCCTGTTGATGCCCTGATAATAGGAGAGCCCAGCCAGAGGGAGAAGGGAGAAAGTCGTAACGATAACTTATGGGAGAATGTTCCCATGGGTGACGATCGTGCTTCTAACCCCCAAGCCCCTGAGGCTGGTATTAATATAGAAAGTGCACCAAGTCTAACTATCCTAGGGCAAAATCCGGAAGTATTACTTGAGTCAGCCACAAAAAACCAAAGTGAATCAAGGGTGTGCTTAATTTCTTGGAACATTGCTGGGCTTGCTTCAAGACTGGAGGATGAGGCATGGTTAGATTTTGTGGGTGTCTGTGACATTTTGTGCCTCCAGGAAACATGGAGCCGTTCCACTCAGAATATTGAGGGCTTTTGTGCCTTCAATACCCTAGCGGTACCTTCACAAGCGGGTAGGGCCAAAGGTGGTTTAATGACAGCAGTTTCGTTAAAACTTTGTAAACCTGTAATCAATAAGATAACTGACACCCCATGGTTTCAAGTGATGATGTTGGTGAATTTGTTTCCTGAACCACTGTTATTAATTAATTGGTATTATAACATCTTTGATAATAATGAGACAACTGTTATGTCGAAGTTAGAGGAGGCCATAGCCAGGGCACGCCACGAGCAACCCCTACTCTTTGTCATCTGGGTGGGTGATTTCAATTGCACGTTATGCACCCATGGGGACTCGAAGGTGTGTGGTTTGAGAGATTCTTATGACTTTCCTTTGACTCACTTTAAACATACACCACAGGGGGACGCTTTAAATAATATCATTATTTTAAATGATTTATCTATAGTAGAACCCTGGGTTGGTGCAGATTTGGCTCCGATACCAACTTTTCAGGGAAGTAGAGGCACGACGAGCTTCATCGATTTTGCAATCATTTCCAGTGGGTATTTTCACTATGTTGATAAACTGGAAGTAATCGCTAATGCTGCCAGTGACCACAACCCTTTGACTCTATCCCTCTTTTGTCCTGTTAAACCCAAACATTCTGTCTGGGAACAACCTATAAAGTATAACAGAAACCAAGGTATCACTCTTAAGTGGGGCAAAATAGACGCAGCAGGTCTAGAGGACGAAATAATAAATAGATATAGCACAGAATATGAGGCATGTCTATCATCAACAGCTAACCCTGAAAAGGTTATAGGGAATTTTGAGTTACTATGTGGGCATGTAGCTGAACGGCTCACAAAACCAATTGGAAAAAATAAAAGGCTAGGGCCCAGATGGTTTGATGCTGCATGTTCGGCAACACACAGATCCCTGAAGGTGGCATTAAAACAAAAACCTAGGGACATAGATTTAGTTAGGGCATCTAGACTGGCCTATAAAGAAGCCATCAGAAAAAGGAAGCTGGATCTAAAAAATCTAGCTTGGGAAGATCTAGAAAAGGCCTCAGAATTGAAGGATAGCAGGCTTTTTTGGGAAGTAATTAATCGCCCCCTTTTTATAAGTAATGGCAAGGACAATATTGTGATGCAGATTGCATGTGAAACATGGGAGTCACATTTTGGGGATATTTTTAATCCACATGGAATCTCACTTAACGAACCTCTAACAGGAGACCCTAGGGATTTGGTGGTCCCACAATCCTCTCTGTCCCTGAGCTTATCACTCACTCCGCAAGAAGTGGAAGATGCTCTGTTGAAAGGCATATCATTAAAAGCTCCTGGTCCTGATTTAGTCCCATTGGACTTTTTTAAGCACAACATTAAGATTTGGGCTCCTTTATTGTTAAATGTATTTAGAGCAGTTGTTATTAGCCGTATTCCAACTTCATGGAAGGAGGCAGTAGTGGTGCCGATTTTCAAGAAAGGCAACAGATCTGATCCCCGATGCTATCGCCCAATCTCTCTAATTGATGCATCGTGTAAGATATTGGGTAGGGTCATCTTAGCTAGACTAGAAACATGGGCAGACTCGGTGGGCCTTATCGTAGATTCCCAATATGGGTTCAGAAAAGGCAAAGGCACCGTCGAACAGTGCCTGAACCTGGCTCTGATTATAGGGAAATACATGAAGGCAATGAACTCTTCCATCCATCTTGCCTTCATGGACCTCTCAAGTGCATTCGACACTGTGTGTCGAAGCAAACTGTGGGAAATGATGGAGGCTATGGGTTTCGAGGAACCTTTGGTCCACTTGCTCCGTAGACTCCATGAAGCAACCACAGTAGCCATAAGGTTTGGGCCAGGGGGAGAGAAAACTAAATCCATTCCCTCGACTGAGGGCGTCCGTCAAGGATGTATTTTAGCCCCCTTTTTGTTTCTAGTTTACACTAATGGGCTGGAAAAATATTTGTTGGACCACTGCCATGATTTCCCTAAGGTTAATGGTAGGAGCATACCGATGCTTTCTTATGCCGACGATACGGTATTAATGACACTCACAGGAAACAGCATGCAGCAATGTCTTGATGCTTTCCATAGCTTCATGTTGGACCTAGACCTGAAGGTAAACTTCACCAAATCCTTTGCCATGGTCTGTGGCCCAAAGGGCACAAAAACCAGAAAGTTTGTAGTAAATAATGCCATTATTGAAAAGGTGGAAAATTTTAACTATCTGGGAAACCTTTTCAATAACAAATTAAGCTGGGCCCCGTTAATGAAGACCCGAGTCCAGAGTGCTAGTCGCTCTATTGAAGGTCTGTTCCGCTTCTGTGGGAAGCTGGGTCACAAACCCGTCGAACATTTAAAAACCTTGTATAAAGCAAAATGTGTGTCGGTAGCTACCCATGGGGCAGGGGTTTGGGGAATCGAAAGCCCTGACATAATACAAACCACTGAGAACAAATTTTTAAAGCGTCTATTGGCTATTCCATCAAGTTCTTCAAATAGATTTGCCCATGAGGAGATAGGTCTGAGTTATGTGAGCGACATCATACACCTTTCCCCCCTATTATTATGGGGTAAAATATGGCTATCGGAGGATCTACAGTTGTCTAGAGACATCCTTCGGGATTGTTTAAAATTGACAAACACGAATAAGATCCCGTGGCTACGCTATGTTAATACAACACTCCACAAAATAGGCCTTGGTGACATCTTTGATAACCCTGAAAATATTCGGGGAGATATTAAATCTGTTATCAAATTAAGTTATTGGAAATCCTCACTTGTGCATTCCTTGGTTAGCCCTCACGCTTTTAAGGTTACTTTTCAGCATCAGTTTTATTTAACCTTTACAAATCATGTGCAATGGCGATTCTATTTGACAAGGTTTAGGTTACACATTTTGCATTTTCTTTTTGCGTTTCCAAAACAGGGGAGCTGGTGTGAGAGACTGCCCCCCTGTCCCTGTAACAATAGAGTTAGCCAAAGTACCATGCATTTTGTTCTCTTTTGCCCCTTATATAAGGATCCGAGAATCAGGTTTATTAAGCCGATCCTTAAGGAAAAGCAACCATACCATTATAAAGAGGGTTATGACTATTTGTTAACCTTGTCCACATCTGATGTTTGTTGTGCAATGCTAAATTTTATACGTGTGTCATTATTGATTAGAAAACGGTATGGTTAATTTCGGCTCTATGAATTTGTTTTGTAGCCCATTTATATTGTTGTTTATGATTTTTCTGCCCTTGATTTTTCTATAGGTATCAGGAACTTATGATTAACTTAACCTAATCGGATTGAAAAGCTATGGGCTACAACTGTGATTATATAATCAAAAGTTTTTTACTAAATTAGTGTTATAGGTCAAAACTGTTTTCAAATGAATTTCAAACTGTTTTCAAATGAATTTCAAACCATGTTTTTAAAATGTATTGTTTTGACTTTTATGATTCTTGCCGGAATCGAATAAAGTTTTGAAAACGAAGTACAAATGTTTAATGTTCCTATTGGTGTTTTTATATTTTTGTAAAGATTTTAATTAATCATGTACAAATAAACATTACCTTACCTTACCTTACAGTGAATTGCTTTCCGTGCAACTTCTGAGGCCCCCTCGAAGTTGTGCATTGGGGATTAAGAAGCCCCAGCCCCGAGCATCAACTGCACCGAAGATCACCTGTCCACACTCACCGAGTGCTGCGTGGGGCCCTTTTGCATTTTCCTGCTTGATGCGTCGGTCCAGTCACTTGCCCGTTGGCTAGTGGCCTCTGTGATGACAAAATCCGAAATCTACACAACTGGTCTGATTGCTCCAGACAGGCCCCTGCTTCCCTGCGAAGGAAAAGCCCCTCAGTCCTTGCTGGCCTGAGTAAGAAGCCATCTTTGATTTCTGGGTGGGTTGCATTTGCCAAGGCCTGTTGACTCCGAATCGAGATCCGACACCGTCAACAGTGAGAGCCTTTGTGGGACAGTCCGTATCCAGCTCTTGGTTGTCGTCGACACCTCCTGGTCCACGTGGCTGCAGAGACAAACTTCACGACATCACCTGATCGTATCCCGACATTGCCTGGTTCCTTCCTGATTCCTTCCTGGTCACTGGCTAGTGACCCAGACTCTGTCCCCTCTGCTTTCAGGTACTCTTCATCCTCGATCCACCCTTGGATCCAACTGGACTCTTCTCTCCTGGTCGCCTGCAGCATCTTTTCTCCAAGGCTCCATAGAACTCCACGACGAAACCCGACACACTTTGACACCTATGCACCCGCTTCCTGTGGGTGAGGTAACGCGAGTACTGTGGTGCTCCTATAAAGATTAACTCTCCTAGTGTCCTAGTTTCAGGTGGTTAGCTTCTAGTCCAGTCGGAAGACTCCTAATTCTTTACCTTTCTAACTTTACGCACCCATTGACTTCTATGTGTGCACGCGTGTGCATTTAGACACTGCACCCAAATCCCGTGGGCCTCCTGCTCACTAACTATTGTTAGTACAGTGTAGCCCCATCGATTCCCAAGGCCCTAGGCCTTACCATTGTTCATGACGTGGTTCTTATACCACTATTTTAGTATATGGTTTAGCGGGCCACCAGGGCCTATCCATATTTGTGCAACTTTTGTATGTTATATTAAGTTACTTGTTATGCGCTGGTGCTCCTGTTCTCATAAAGAGTTCAGTGGGTTGTTTTAGAAATAAATACATATATATTTTGAATATATAACCTGTGTGGTGTCCTTTCATTTGGTATTAAAAGGATTGCATATGGTAAAACAGCTGGCTTCACATGCCCTCTTGAGTTTAGCAGATGATATATAAGGATAGCTGGTATATAAGTTTGGCTTTACAACCATCACCATAAGGGACTGTTCCCATGAGGCACAGGGTCAGACTGATTTGCATATGGCCATGTCTGAACTGGGATGGCAGAGTGGGCTAAAGAATGCTGATGGATTAAACCCAGATCAGTTGACTGGGGTGAGTGCTTGTATTGTCAACGCTCGTCCATCATTTCCTTTGGTTTTGCTGTGTCACTATAGTGACACCTAACTTTGTGGACCCTGGACAGATTGTACTGGGTGATAATTACCTGGTGACCAATGCTAGCAATGTCACTACTACGCATAGTGTGGCAGTTGTTAATTTCTCCTGGGGAGGGGTAACTGGCCTCAAAAGAGTTGTGGTAAGTGCAGACCTCCCAGTTGAATGACTTTTGGGCAATGATCTAGAAAACTCAGTATGGTCAGAGGTGGACTATAGGACTCATGCAGAGATGCTAGGTATTTCTACACATGTCCTTTCTGTGACCAGGTCACAGGCCAAAAAGTGCTTACCTGAACCAGTGCTGGATCTTGAAACTATAGACCAGACACAACCCAAGAGAAAGAGCAAGAGGGTTAAGGCAGTGCCTTCCCCCCTGCCTCAGGTTGAGGATCAGCCCTCCCAGGAGGATGATTGTGTGATCCAAGAGGGAACTGTCCTAGAAGAACTTGAGCCTGATCAGGTTGAGTTTCTTGGGACAGGGGGACCCTCAAGGGCAGACCTGAGGCAGGCTTAATTAGATTGTTCCTCTCTTAAACCCATCAGACAGCAGGCTGCTGCTGAGGCTGCTGGGAATGCTCAAGGTACCCATAGAGTGTATTGGGATGATGGGCTCCTTTATTGAGAGGCTAGAGACCCCAAGCCTGGTGCTTCCAGGAGGTTGGTTATACCTCTGCAATTTAGGGGCTTCCTTCTTACCTTGGCCCGTGATATTCCCTTAGCAGGGCATCTGGGCCAGAACAAGACTTGGGACAGGCTTGTCCCCCACTTTCACTGGCCCCATATGTCAGAAGATACCAAGGAGTTTTGTCGCTCCTGTGTTACCTGCCAAGCCAGTGGCAAATCAGGTGGCACAACAAAGGCCCCTCTCATACCACTACCTGTGGTGGGGGTACCCTTTGAGAGAGTGGGGATAGACATTGTTGGACCAATGGACCCCCAAACAGCATCTGGGCACAGATATATACTGGTGGTAGTGGATCATGCCACCAGGTATCCAGAAGCTATTCCCCTGAGGACCACAACAGCTCCTGTTGTGGCAAGGGCCCTACTTGGAGTTTTCTCCAGAGTGGGGTTTCCAATGGAGGTTGTCTCTGACAGAGGTGTGTTGTTAATTACAGATTCACTACACCCTACCATCCACAGTGCAATGGACTTGTGGAGAGATTCAACAAGACCCTCAAAGGGATGATAAAAGGGTTACCTGAAAAGCTTAAGCGAAGATGGGACATCCTTTTACCCTGCCTTCTGTTTGCTTACAGAGAGGTCCCACAAAAGGGGGTTGGCTACAGCCCTTTTGAGCTTTTGTTTGGGCATCCTGTAAGCGGACCCCTATGTCCTGTGAAGGAAGGATGGGAGTTACCTCTCAAAAAATCTAAGCAAGACATAGTGGACAATGTACTTGGTCTCCCTCCAGGATAGCTGAGTATATGGAGAAGGCTTCTAAAAACCTTGAGGCTAGCCAAGAACTTCAAAAAGCTTGGCATGACCAAAAGGCTGTGCTGACTGAGTATCAGCCAGGACAGAAGGTGTGGGTGTTGGAGCCAGTGGCCCCAGCAGCACTCCAGGACAAATGGTCTGGACACGACACCATTGTTGAGAAAAAGGGAGAGGTCCCCTACTTGGTGGACCTTGGCACCCCTAGGAGCCCTCACAGGGAGCTCCATGTCAACAGACTCAAAGCATATGTTGACAGGGCAGACATGGGCTTGCTCATGGCTACAGATGGGGAACAGGAGGAAGAGAGTGACCCTCTCCCAGACCTGTTGACTCAGAACCCTGATGATGGTTCAGTTGATGGAGTGGTCTTGGCAGGCAGCCTCACTGACCAGCAGCAATAGGACTGCAGACAAGTTCTGCAGGCCTTTAGACATATGGTTTCATTGACACCTAGTCAGACTAACTGGTGCACCCATGAGGTGGACACTGGGGACAGTCTGCCTGTGAAGAGTAAGATCTACAGGCAACCTGACCATGTCAGGGACTGTATAAAGACTGAGGTGCAGAAGATGCTTGAGTTGGGAGTAATTGAGCCATCAGAGAGCCCCTGGGCCAGCCCAGTAGTCCTTATACCAAAACCTCACACCCAAGATGATAAGAGAGAGATGAGGTTCTGTGTGGACTATAGAGGTCTCAATGCTGTCACTAGGACAGATGCTCACCCAATTCCAAGAGCAGATGAGCTCATTGATAGATTGGCTTCTGCCAAGTTACTGAGCACACTTGATTTGACAGCTGGCTATTGGCAAATCAGGTTAGCTGAGGATGCCAAGGCCAAAACTGCTCTCTCAACCCCAGGAGGTCATTATCAATTTGTTGTAATGCCCTTTGGTTTGAAGAATGCACCTGCCACTTTCCAAAGGTTGGAGAACCAAGTCCTTACTGAGTTGGATGACTTTTGTGCAGCTTATCTCGATGATATTGCTGTCTTCAGCCCCACCTGGGAGGATCACCTGATCCACCTGAATAAGGTTTTTAGAGGCCCTGCAAAAGGCAGGCCTAACTATCAAGGCCACAAAGTGCCAGATAGGGTAGAGTAAGGTTGTGTACATGGGCCACCTTGTAGGTGGGGGTCAGGTTAAACCACTGGAGAGTAAGATCCAGACCATACAGGACTGGGCTCCTCCAACTACCCAGCCACAGGTCAGAGCTTTCTTGGGCCTGTCTGGTTACTACAGAAAATTTGTCAAGAAATATGGATCCATTGTGACACCACTCAATGACTTGACTTCAAAGAAGATGCCAAAAAAGGTTCAGTGGACAGTTAGCTGTCAAAAGGCATTTGATGACCTGAAGAAGGCCATGTGCTCTGCACCTATCTTAAAGAGTCCTGACTACTCCAAAGAGTTTATTGTCCACACAGATGCTTCTGAGTGGGGGGTGGGAGCTGTGCTTTCACAACTTAATGTAGATGGTCAAGGCCAGCCCATTGCTTTTATTAGCAGAAGGCTGACCCCTAGAGAGAAACGTTGGTCAGCTTTTGAGAGGGAGGCCTTTGCTGTGGTTTGAGCCCTGAAGAAGTTGAGAACATACTTGTTTGGCACTCACTTCAAAATTCAGACAGACCATAAGCCCCTCTTGTGGCTAAATCAGATGAAGGGTGAGAGTCCCAAACTGCTCAGGTGGTCCATTTCCCTACAGGGGATGGACTTTACAGTGGAGCACAGACCAGGGACTGACCATGGCAATGCAGATGGTCTCCCAAGGTATTTCCACTTTGAACATGAAGACACAACTGGTCAAGGTTAGTCTAATGTCCTTGCATTTGGGGGGGGGTTATTTAGGAGAGTAGGGTCTGCTATCCTATGGTCACCCCATTTTTTTGCTTTTTGCTTCACTGGTTTTTGACTTAATGTGGCTGTGGGCCTGCTAATCAGACCCACAGCCCTGCTGTTCTCTCTGTAAATTTCACACCATGTACTTTAGGTACATCACCAATTGGGATTTGGGTCACTCCTATGAGTCCCTATACAGTGTACTATAGGTACCCAGGGCATAGGTGCACCCAAGTCCTACCAGGGGCTGCAGCATATCTTTTGCCACCCCTGGCTGGCCATCCAAACTGACACAACTGGCTGATCACTCAGCTGGGGCAAGGTAGTGTAATCACCCCTTGCTTAGATATAGTATTCCTATGTCTAACCTTATATCTGGACACATATGCACCTATAAGTCACTCCTATGGCAGGCCTTAACAATCCTGAAGGCAGAGTGCTTGGTTTTATGTGAGATGGTGCTCTAGCATGAGCTGAGCCTGTCTGCAGCTTTCTGTACCATGTCCTTACAGTTGTTCTAGGATATTGCCATACCATATACTCTTAAGTGCATTGTAATCCTCGCGGTTATTGCTAACTTTGGTTTGGCTTTATCAAAACATGTCGTGCAAGGTGTCATACGTTTTGGAATACTACCCCCTCACCAGTTCTGACGACGGGGGTAGCATTCCACCCTTCTAGAGGGAAAAGACATGTTACTTGCATTAATCCCGTTTGAAGGTAACCAGAGCCTCAGCATCACAAAATGGATGCTGCTGCCACAGACACAAGTATGACCTCCTGCTGCTGGGAGTCCTTCCAGCGAGGGAGGCTTGGACAATAGGTTTCCTGTCAAAGGGAGGTGCTAGCACCACCCCAGACAGGAGATAGTGGATTGGGGCAGGGAGGGCTGAATGAAACGAGACACTGCCTGGGGCACACAAGGTGTCCCATGCATAGGCCAGTTCAAACCTGTGCTGGGGCACTCCAGCCCCAGCTCTGGCGCAAAACTGGACAAAGGGAAAGGGAGGGACCTAGCAGGTAATCCAGCCCCTACATTTGGTATATAGGTAGGAGCTGAATCCCAAGACTTTAGATAATCCTGACTGAAACTCTGATACAAAACTCTGGACCCTTCGACATCCAACTCGACGTTGAAGACTGAAGAATCTCCCTTGTGGTCAAGGAGTGACCACCCTGTGCAAGCAGGCACCATCAAGCGCTCAACGGTTTGCATTGTCATTGCTCCTGCCGGAGCTTGAACACAGAACCTGACAAGACCCGGACTTCCAGACTTCCAACAGCCCGATCCACAGCAAAGCTGAGACCCGTGGAGGCGACGAGAGACGTGGAACCGGCCATCTTGGAAAGCCAGTGAATTGCTTTGGCAGAAACTGTATAACTGGGGAATACCGAAACGCCTCCTAGACGTCCTAATACTGCTCCACTCCAACACCTGGATTAAAATTAAACTTGGTGCAGGTACACACCTTTCAAAGCCCATTAGGACAACAAAAAGATTAAAGCTGGGGTGCCTATTAGCGCCCATTTTATTCAACTTTTTTTTAGCGGATTTACCCGCAGAACTCGACAAATGTCGCAACCATGCACCCAAATTGGGGAAAATCACCCTTTCAAATCTGTTATAAGCGGATGATCTGGTGCTGATAAACCGTACGCCAACAGGCCTTCAGCACCTCTTGAAAGCAGCCTATGCCTTCTCAGCAAAGAATGCCCTTCAAATACATTTTAATAAGTCAAAGGTCATGACGGTGAATTATAGGAAAAAAAGGAATCCTTGCTGGCACCTGAATGGAGAAAAGCTCGACCGGGTAACTACATACAAGTATCTGGGTGTTTTCCTGGACTCAAATAACACATCTAGGGCACAACTTCACTCCCTTCCAGGGAAGGCCACAATGACTTATCTGGCATTAAAATCATTAAGGGCCAAACTTCCCGTTCTCATACTCAAACCCTTCCTTGAAGTCCTGCATGCGAAACTACAACCAACTCTTCCATACAGGAGTGAATCTCTTCATGGGAAGGATGTCGTATTGCTGGACACAGTCATAGCCAACTCCTATAGGGCTATTTTTAATCTTCCCAAACACGTCTCTCCTCCTGCTCAGATTCGATTAGAATTCGACATCCTCAAACAAACATTAGAGAGGTGGAGTGCATATGTAGCCAGCTGGCGCAAGATTCGCACAGCACAGGCCGACTCCTTAAACTCCATCGTATGGGAAGAGTTACTTCGGCATCGTAATTCGTTGCCTAGAGACTATTTATTTGAATCACTTGAAGTTCTAGGTTTGACCGATATCTGAGAAACGTCAATAGATCTCCTGTCCTTCAAAAAAGTAGCCAAAAAATCAGCGCGTATTATCTCAGCGATTGAAGATAAGAAGGACTTAGCAAACAGAGCGCATGGATGGACAACACTGGGTGACTATGGAAAAATACAGCCACAAGCATACCTCAACATTGGCATGAAAACAAAAGTCAAAGAAAAGTTCCTAAAATTGCGCCTTGGTGTAATCCCTATACTGCCACACCTGCCTCCTTGGGAGAGAATACATTCTTTGCAACAGTGTCGCCTGTGTAAAACCGGTAGAGAGGACATTGTCGATGTGATTTGTATATGTCCTAGACTAAGGGATCTGAGGCACAACCTTTTGCTACCATCCTTTAAATCACATGATGTTCGGACCTGCAGGCAGGCAGTCAAACTATGCTTTACCACCAGTAACATCAAACTGAATTGCCAGGTTGTGAAGTTCTTTGACTTAACAAGAAAAAGACTTAATGGCGTTTGATGAACATTATAAGGCCCTGAGGATAACCTTGAGATGATCCTAGCAAATCTAGTTTTTTTTTTTTTTTTTTATTTATTTAATCGAATTTGTTAAGCTTAAGTACAAATGGCTTTTAATGTTCCTATTGGTGTTTTTATATTTTTTTAAAGATTTTAATTAATCATGTACAAATAAACATTACCTTACCTTACAGTGAATTGCTTTCCGTGCAACTTCTGAGGCCCCCTCGAAGTTGTGCATTGGGGATTGAGAAGCCCCAGCCCCGAGCACCAACTGCACCGAAGATCACCTGTCCACACTCACCGAGTGCTGCGTGGGGCCCTTTTACATTTTCCTGCTTGACGCGTCTGTCCAGTCACTTGCCCGTTGGCTATTGGCCTCTGTGGCAACGAAATCTGAAACCTACACAACCGGTCTGATTGCTACAGACTGGCCCTTGCTTCCCTGCAAAGGAGAAGCCCCTCAGTCCTTGCTGGCCTGAGTAAGAAGCCATCTTTGACTCTTGCGTGGGTTGCATTTGCCAAGGCCTGTTGACTCTGAATCGAGATCCGACACCGCCAACAGTGAGCTCCTTTGTGGGACAGTCCGTATCCAGCTCCTGGTTGTCGTCGACACCTCCTGGTCCACGTGGCTGCAGAGACAAGCTTCATGACATCACCAGATCGCATCCCGACATCGCCTGGTTACTTCCTGGTCACTGGCTAGTGACCCAGACTCTGTCCCCTCTGCTTTCAGGTACTCTTCATCCTTGATCCACCCTTGGATCCAACTGGACTCTTCTCTCCTGGTCGCCTGCAGCATCTTTTCTCCAAGGCACCATAGAACTCCACGACGAAACCCGACACACTTTGACACCTATGAACCCGCTTCCTGTGGGTGAGGTAACGCGAGTACTGCGGTGCTCCTGTAAAGATTAACTCTCCTAGTGTCCTAGTTTCAAGTAGTTACCTTCTAGTCCAGTCGGAAGACTCCTAATTCTTTAACTTTCTAACTTTACGCACCCATTGACTTCTATGTGTGCACGCGTGTGCATTTAGACACTGCACCCGATCCCGTGGGCCTCCTGCTCTCTAACTATTGTTAGTACAGTGTAGCCCCAGTGATTCCCAAGCCCCTAGGCCTTACCATTGTTCATGACGTGGTTCTTATACCACTATTTTAGTATATGGTTAAGCGGGCCACCAGGGCCTATCCATATTTGTGCAACTTTTGTATGTTATATTAAGTTACTTGTTATGCGCTTGTGCTCCTGTTCTCATAAAGAGTTCAGTGGGTTGTTTTAGAAATAAATACATATATATTTTGAATATATAACCTGTGTGGTGTCCTTTCATTTGGTATTAAAAGGATGGCATATGGTAAAACAGCTGGCTTCACATGCCCTCTTGAGTTTAGCCTAAGATATATAAGGTTATCTGGTTTATAAGGTTGGCTTTACAACCATCACCATAAGGGACTGTTCCCATGAGGCACAGGGTCAGACTGATTTGCATATGGCCATGTCTGAACTGGAGTGGCAGAGTGGGCTAAAGAATGGTGATGGATTAAACCCAGATCAGTTGACTGGGGGTGAGTGCTTGTTTTGTCAACGCTCCGTCCATCATTTCTTTTGGTTTTGCTGTGTCACTGTGGTGACACCTAACTTTGTGGACCCTGGACTGATTGTACTGGGTGATAATTACCTGGTGACCAATGCTAGCAATGTCACTACTACACATAGTGTGGCAGTTGTTAATTTCTCCTGGGGAGGGGTAACTGGCCTCAAAAGAGTTGTGGTAAGTGCAGACCTCCCAGTTGAATGTCTTTTGGGCAATAATCTAGAAAACTCAGTATGGTCAGAAGTGGAGTATAGGACTCATGCAGAGATGCTAGTTATTTCTGCACATGTCCTTGCTGTGACCAGGTCACAGGCCAAAAAGTGCTTACCTGAACCAGTGCTGGATCTTGAAACTATAGACCAGACACAACCCAAGAGAAAGAGCAAGAGGGTTAAGGCAGTGCCTTCCCCCTGCCTCAGATTGAGGATCAGCCCTCCCAGAAGGATGATTGTGTGATCCAAGAGGGAACTGTCCTAGAAGAACTTGAGCCTGATCAGGTTGAGTTTCTTGGGACAGGGGGACCCTCAAGGGCAGATCTGAAGCAGGCTCAATTAGATTGTTCCTCTCTTAAACCCCTCAGACAGCAGGCTGCTGCTGAGGCTGCTGGGAATGCTCAAGGTACCCATAGAGTGCATTGGGATGATGGTCTCCTTTATTCAGAGGCTAGAGACCCCAAGTCTGGTGCTTCCAGGAGGTTGGTTATACCTCTGCAATTTAGGGGCTTCCTTCTTACCTTGGCCCATGATATTCCCTTAGCAGGACATCTAGGCCAGAACAAGACTTGGGACAGGCTTGTCCCTCACTTTCACTGGCCCCATATGTCAGAAGATACCAAGGAGTTTTGTCGCTCCTGTGTTACCTGCCTAGCCAGTGACAAATCATGTGGCACAACGAAGGCCCCCCTCATACCACTACCTGTGGTGGGGGTACCCTTTAAGAGAGTGGGGATAGACATTGTTGGACCAATGGACCCCCAAACAGCATCTGGGCACAGATTTATACTGGTGGTAGTGGATCATGCCACCAGGTATCCAGAAGCTATTCCCCTGAGGACCACAACAGCTCCTGTTGTGGCAAGGGCCCTACTTGGAGGTTTCTCCAGAGTGGGGTTTCCAATGGAGGTTGTCTCTGACAGAGGTGTGGTGTTAATTACAAATTCACTACACCCTACCATCCACAGTGCAATGGACTTGTGGAGAGATTCAACAAGACCCTCAAAGGGATGATAAAAGGGTTACCTGAAAAGCTTAGGCGAAGATGGGACATCCTTTTACCCTGCCTTCTGTTTGCTTACAGAGAGGTCCCACAAAAGGGGGTTGGCTACAGCCCTTTTGAGCTTTTGTATGGGCATCCTGTAAGGGGACCCCTATGTCCTGTGAAGGAAGGATTGGAGTTACCTCAAAAAAAGCCTAAGCAAGACAGAGTGGACTATATACTTGGTCTCCCTCCAGGACGGCTGAGTATATGGAGAAGGCTTCTAAAAACCTTGAGGCTAGCCAAGAACTTCACAAAGCTTGGCATGACCAAAAGGCTATGTTGACTGAGTACCAGCCACGACAGAAGGAGTGGGTGTTGGAGCCAGTGGCCCCAGCAGCACTCCAGGACAAATGGTCTGGACCCGTCACCATTGTTGAGAAAAAGAGAGAGGTCACCTACTTGGTGGACCTTAGCACCCCTAGGAGCCCCCGCAGGGTGCTCCATGTCAACAGACTCAAAGCATATGTTGACAGGGCAGACATGGGCTTGCTCATGGCTACAGATGGGGAACAGGAGGAAGAGAGTGTCCCTCTCCCAGACCTGTTGACTCAGAACCCTGATGATGGTTCAGTTGATGGAGTGGCCTTGGCAGGCAGCCTCACTGACCAGCAGCAACAGGACTGCAGACAAGTTCTGCAGGCCTTTAGACATAGGTTTTCATTGACACCTAGTCAGACTAACTGGTGCACCCATGAGGTGGACACTTGTGACAGTCTGCCTGTGAAGAGTAGGATCTACAGGCAACCTGACCATGTCAGGGACTGTATAAAGACTGAGGTGCAGAAGATGCTTGAGTTGGGAGTAATTGAGCCATCAGAGAGCCCCTGGGCCAGCCCAGTAGTCCTTGTACCAAAACCTCATACCCAAGATGGTAAGAGAGAGATGAGGTTCTGTGTGGACTATAGAGGTCTCAATGCTGTCACTAGGACAGATACTCACCCAATTCCAAGAGCAAATGAGCTCATTGATAGATTGGCTTCTGCCAAGTTTCTGAGCACATTTAATTTGACAGCCGGCTATTGGCAAATCAGGTTAGCTGAGATTGCCAAGGCCAAAACTGCTTCCTCAACCCCAGGAGGTCATTATCAATTTGTGGTAATGCCCTTTGGTTTGAAGAATGCACCTGCCACTTTCCAAAGGTTGGTGAACCAAGTCCTTACTGGGTTGGATGACTTTTGTGCAGCTTATCTTGATGATATTGCTGTCTTCAGCTCCACTTGGTAGGATCACCTGATCCACCTGAAGAAGGTTTTAGAGGCCCTGCAAAAGGCAGGCCTAACTATCAAGGCCACAAAGTTCCAGATAGGGTAGAGTAAGGTTGTGTACCTGTGCCACCTTGTAGGTGGGGGTCAGGTTAAACCACTGGAGAGTAAGATCCAGACCATACAGGAATGGGCTCCTCCAACTACCCAGCCACAGGTCAGAGCTTTCTTGGGCCTGTCTGGTTACTACAGAAAATTTGTCAAGAATTATGGGTCCATTGTGACACCACTCAATGACTTGACTTCAAAAAAGATGCCAAAAAAGGTTCAGTGGACAGTTAGCTGTCAAAAGGCATTTGATGACCTGAAGAAGGCCATGTGCTCTGCACCTATCTTAAAGAGTCCTGACTACACCAACTAGTTTATTGTCCAAACAGATGCTTCTGATTTGGGGGTGGGAGCTGTGCTTTCACAACTTAATGTAGATGGTCAAGGCCAGCCCATTGCTTTTATTAGCAGAAGGCTGACCCCTAGAGAGAAACGTTGGTCAGCTATTGAGAGGGAGGCCTTTGCTGTGGTTTGAGCCCTGAAGAAGTTGAGACCATACTTGTTTGGCACTCACTTCAAAATTCAGACAGACCATAAGCCCCTCTTGTGGCTAAATCAGATGAAGGGTGAGAATCCCAAACTGTTCAGGTGGTCCATTTCCCTACAGGGGATGGACTTTACAGTGGAGCACAGACCAGGGACTGACCATGGCAATGCTGATGGTCTCTCAAGGTATTTCCACTTTGAACATGAAGACACAACTGGTCAAGGTTAGTCTAATGTCCCTGCATTGGGGTGGGGGTATGTAGGAGAGTAGGGTCTGCTATCCTATGGTCACCCCATTTTTTTTGCTTTTTGCTTCACTGGTTTTTCACTTAATGTGGCTGTTGGCCTGCTAATCAGACCCACAGCCCTGCTGTTCTCTCTCTAAAGTTCACACCATGTACTTTCGGTACATCACCAATTGGGATTTGGGTCACTCTTATGAGTCCCTGTACAGTGTACTATAGGTACCCAGGGCATAGGTGCACCCAAGGCCTACCAGGGGCTGCAGCATATCTGTTGCCACCCCTGGCTGGCCATCCAAACTGACACAACTGGCTGATCACTCAGCTGGGGCAAGGTTGTGTAATCACCCCTTGCTTAGATATAGTATTCCTATGTCTAACCTTATATTTGGACACATATGCACCTATAAGTCACTCCTATGGCAGGCCTTAACAATCCTGAAGGCAGAGTGCTTGGTTTTATGTGAGATGGTGCTCTAGCATGAGCTGAGCCTGTCTGCAGCTTTCGGAACCATGTCCTTACAGCTGTTTTAGGATATTGCCATACCATATACTCTTAAGTGCATTATAATCCTCGCGGTTATTGCTAACTTTGGTTTGGCTTTATCAAAACATGTCGTGTAAGGTGTCATACGCTTTGGAATACTGCCCCCTCGCCAGTTCTGGCAACGGGGGTATCATTCCACCCTTCTAGAGGGAAAAGACATGTTACTTCCATTAATCCCGTTTAAAGTTAACCAGAGCCTCAGCATCACAAAATGGATGCTGCTGCCACAGACACAAGTATGACCTCCTGCTGCTGGGAGTCCTTCCAGCGAGGGAGGCTTGGACAATAGGTTTCCTGTCACAAGGAGATGCTAGCACTACCCCAGACAGGAGATAGTGGATTGGGGCAGGGAGGGCTGAATAAAACGAGACACTGCCTGGGGCACACAAGGTGTCCCTTGCATAGGCCAGTTCAAACCGGTGCTGGGGCACTCAAGCCCCAGCTGTGGCACAAAACTGGACAAAGGGAAAGGGAGGGACCTAGCAGGTAATCCTGCCCCTAGATTTGGTATATAGGTAGGAGCTGAGTCCCAAGACTTTAGATAATCCTGACTGAAACTCTGATACGAAGCTCTGAACCCTTCGACATCCAACTCGACGTAGAAGACTGAAGAATCTCCCTTGTGGTCAAGGAGTGACCACCCTGTGCAAGCAGGCACCATCAAGCGCTCAACGGTTTGCTTTGTCATTGCTCCTGCCGGAGCTTTAACACAGAGCCTGACAAAACCCAGACTTCCAGACATCCAACAGCCCGATCCACAGCCACAGCAAAGCTGAGACCCGTGGAGGCGACGAGAGACGTGGAACCGGCCATCTTGGAAAGCCAGTGAATTGCTTTGGCAGAAACTGTATAATTGGGGAATACCGAAACGCCTCCTAGATGTCCTAATACTGCTCCACTCTAACACCTGGATTAAAATTAAACTTGGGGCAGGTACACACCTTTCGAAGCCCATTAGGACAACAAAAGGATTAAAGCAGGGGTGCCTATTAGCGCCCATTTTATTCAACTTTTTTTTAGCGGATTTACCCGCAGAACTCGACAAATGTCGCAACCATGCACTCAATGTGGGGAAAATCACCCTTTCAAATCTGTTATACGCGGATATTCTGGTGCTGATAAGCCGTACGCCAACAGGCCTTCAGCACCTCTTGAAAGCAGCCTATGCCTTCTCAGCAAAGAATGTCCTTCAAATAAATTTTAATAAGTCAAAGGTCATGACGGTGAATTATAGGAAAAAAAGGAATCCTTGCTGGCACCTGAATGGAGAAAAGCTTGACCGGGTAACTACATACAAGTATCTGGGTGTTTTCCTGGACTCAAATAACACATCTAGGGCACAACTTCACTCCCTTCGCGGGAAGGCCACAATGACTTATCTGGCATTAAAATCATTAAGGGCCAATGTGAGAAGTTGGCCTGATATATGATGTTTCCAATTCTAGAACCACCTTGTATCAGTCCAAACAACCCTTATGGTGTCTGGTTGTAAGTCAACCTTATTAGACAAGCTATCCTAGGGGTAGCATGGACTAAGCAGCCTTAAAGGCTTAACTTAAGAGGTCGTGTTAAGCGAGCTGTTTTACCACATACAATCCTGTAATATCAAATGAAAGGACACCACACAAGTATATATTATAAAAACATATGTATTTATTACTAAAAACAATCCCCAGTATTCTTTATGAATAAAGGGGCACAAGCGTTAAATCAAAAGCACAGTATAACATACGAAGTTGCACAATTTTGGATGAGGCCAAGGGGCCACTCAAACCATATACTAAAAAAATGGTATAAGAGAGACCATTTGATCAGTGGTTAGGCATAGGGCCTAGGGAATCGCTGGGAGCAGTCGGGACAAGCAATGCTGAAGTCGGGAAAAGCCCGCGGGATTCGGGTGCAGTGCAGAAAGTGCATGCATGCATCAATGTTAACCAATGGTGCGTAAAAGTTACAAAGTTAAAGTTTAAGGACACTTCCGCTGAACCTAGAGGAACAAAACTTAAGACACAGACCCTAGAGGTGTGTACCAGTGTGGGAACACCGGCGTTGCAATGTTACCTCACCCACAGGAAGTGGGTGCACAGGGTCGAAGTTGAGTCGGGTTTCGTCACGCAGCCTCTTTGTGCTTGGAGCTGAAAGGGCTGCAGGCGGGGTGAAAGAGAAGTGTCTGGTGGAGTCCAAGGGTGGACTCAAGTCGAAAAGTACCTGAAAGCAGAGGGGACACTCTGGGTCACTCAGCAGTGACCAGGGTGGAACCAGGACGGAACCAGGCAATGTCGGGCGCAATCAGGTGGTTGTCGAGGAGCTTCTCTCCGCTGTCACGTGGGCTCTGGGGCATCTACGATGTCCAGGAGCGGGTCACGATCTGTCCCACGCAGGCTCTCGCTGTCGGCGCTGTCGGCTTCAAGATTGGAGCAAACCACACTTGGCAAAAGCAATCCACGCGAAACCGGGAGATTGCTTCTCACTCAAACCAGGAGGGTCAAAGTGGGGGCTCCTTTTCAGGGGAGCTGGTGCAAATCTGGAGCAACCAGAATCACAAGTCGAATTTCAAGTTTCGTCGGTACATGGGCCACAAGCCAGCTGGCAAGTGACCGGACCAACGCGTCAACCCAAAAGAAGCAGAAGGGCCCCACGCAGCACTCGCCGAGTGTGGAGGGCTGAACTTCGGTGCAACAGTGGCTCTGGGCTGGGGCTTCTCAAACCCCATTGTACAGCTTCGAGGGTCACTCATGGGCTGCACAGTCAGCATCTCGTGGTCTTTCCAAAGATGGCGTGCCCCACACTTCCGGTCACCTCCACGGGTCTCAGCTCTGCAGGGACTGTGGATCGGGCTGTTACAAGGCAGGCAAGCTTGCTCTCGTTGATCTCTGTTGCTCGAGTTCCAGCGGAAACTGCAACAAAGCAGACGTCGAGGGCTGGATGGTGCCTGTTTCCCCTTTTGTATCGCTTTGTTCGCCCTAAGTGTGGCAGGGTATGCTCAGATGTGAGTCCCTTGTTCACTTGGCCACTGGATTCAAGATAGCCTGGCTGATGAGGATTATGAATCCGAAACCGGTCCCAGGATGCTTGTTTCCGGTCCAGGGAAGACATGGCTTGGCAGTTCGGGCTGGACTGTTCCCACAAGGCACAGGGTCAGACTGATTTGCATATAGCTTTGTCTGAACTGGGGTGGCTGAGTGAACTAAAGAATGGTGATGGATTAAACCCAGATCAGTTGACTGGGGGTGAGTCTTTGATTTGTTCAAATGCTCCGTCCATCATCCCCTTTTGTATCGCTTTGTTCGCCCTAAGTGTGGCAGGGTATGCTCAGACGTGAGTCCCTTGTTCACTTGGCCACTGGATTCAAGATAGCCTGGCTGATGAGGATTATGAATCCGAAACCGGTCCCAGGATGCTTGTTTCTGGTCCAGGGAAGACATGGCTTGGCAGTTCGGGCTGGACTGTTCCCACAAGGCACAGGGTCAGACTGATTTGCATATAGCTTTGTCTGAACTGGGGTGGCTGAGTGAACTAAAGAATGGTGATGGATTAAACCCAGATCAGTTGACTGGGGGTGAGTCTTTGATTTGTTCAAATGCTCCGTCCATCATCCCCTTTTGTATCGCTTTGTTCGCCCTAAGTGTGGCAGGGTATGCTCAGACGTGAGTCCCTTGTTCACTTGGCCACTGGATTCAAGATAGCCTGGCTGATGAGGATTATGAATCCGAAACCGGTCCCAGGATGCTTGTTTCCGGTCCAGGGAAGACATGGCTTGGCAGTTCGGGCTGGACTGTTCCCACAAGGCACAGGGTCAGACTGATTTGCATATAGCTTTGTCTGAACTGGGGTGGCTGAGTGAACTAAAGAATGGTGATGGATTAAACCCAGACCAGTTGACTGGGGGTGAGTCTTTGATTTGTTCAAATGCTCCGTCCATCATCCCCTTTTGTATCGCTTTGTTCGCCCTAAGTGTGGCAGGGTATGCTCAGACGTGAGTCCCTTGTTCACTTGGCCACTGGATTCAAGATAGCCTGGCTGATGAGGATTATGAATCCGAAACCGGTCCCAGGATGCTTGTTTCCGGTCCAGGGAAGACATGGCTTGGCAGTTCGGGCTGGACTGTTCCCACAAGGCACAGGGTCAGACTGATTTGCATATAGCTTTGTCTGAACTGGGGTGGCTGAGTGAACTAAAGAATGGTGATGGATTAAACCCAGATCAGTTGACTGGGGGTGAGTCTTTGATTTGTTCAAATGCTCCGTCCATCATCCCCTTTTGTATCGCTTTGTTCGCCCTAAGTGTGGCAGGGTATGCTCAGACGTGAGTCCCTTGTTCACTTGGCCACTGGATTCAAGACAGCCTGGCTGATGAGGATTATGAATCCGAAACCGGTCCCAGGATGCTTGTTTCCGGTCCAGGGAAGACATGGCTTGGCAGTTCGGGCTGGACTGTTCCCACAAGGCACAGGGTCAGACTGATTTGCATATAGCTTTGTCTGAACTGGGGTGGCTGAGTGAACTAAAGAATGGTGATGGATTAAACCCAGACCAGTTGACTGGGGGTGAGTCTTTGATTTGTTCAAATGCTCCGTCCATCATCCCCTTTTGTATCGCTTTGTTCGCCCTAAGTGTGGCAGGGTATGCTCAGACGTGAGTCCCTTGTTCACTTGGCCACTGGATTCAAGATAGCCTGGCTGATGAGGATTATGAATCCGAAACCGGTCCCAGGATGCTTGTTTCCGGTCCAGGGAAGACATGGCTTGGCAGTTCGGGCTGGACTGTTCCCACAAGGCACAGGGTCAGACTGATTTGCATATAGCTTTGTCTGAACTGGGGTGGCTGAGTGAACTAAAGAATGGTGATGGATTAAACCCAGATCAGTTGACTGGGGGTGAGTCTTTGATTTGTTCAAATGCTCCGTCCATCATCCCCTTTTGTATCGCTTTGTTCGCCCTAAGTGTGGCACGGTATGCTCAGACGTGAATCCCTTGTTCACTTGGCCACTGGATTCAAGATAGCCTGGCTGATGAGGATTATGAATCCGAAACCGGTCCCAGGATGCTTGTTTCCGGCCCAGGGAAGACATGGCTTGGCAGTTCGGGCTGGACTGTTCCCACAAGGCACAGGGTCAGACTGATTTGCATATAGCTTTGTCTGAACTGGGGTGGCTGAGTGAACTAAAGAATGGTGATGGATTAAACCCAGATCAGTTGACTGGGGGTGAGTCTTTGATTTGTTCAAATGCTCCGTCCATCATCCCCTTTTGTATCGCTTTGTTCGCCCTAAGTGTGGCAGGGTATGCTCAGACGTGAGTCCCTTGTTCACTTGACCACTGGATTCAAGATAGCCTGGCTGATGAGGATTATGAATCCGAAACCGGTCCCAGGATGCTTGTTTCCGGTCCAGGGAAGACATGGCTTGGCAGTTCGGGCTGGACTGTTCCCACAAGGCACAGGGTCAGACTGATTTGCATATAGCTTTGTCTGAACTGGGGTGGCTGAGTGAACTAAAGAATGGTGATGGATTAAACCCAGATCAGTTGACTGGGGGTGAGTCTTTGATTTGTTCAAATGCTCCGTCCATCATCCCCTTTTGTATCGCTTTGTTCGCCCTAAGTGTGGCAGGGTATGCTCAGACGTGAGTCCCTTGTTCACTTGGCCACTGGATTCAAGATAGCCTGGCTGATGAGGATTATGAATCCGAAACCGGTCCCAGGATGCTTGTGTCCGGTCCAGGGAAGACATGGCTTGGCAGTTCGGGCTGGACTGTTCCCACAAGGCACAGGGTCAGACTGATTTGCATATAGCTTTGTCTGAACTGGGGTGGCTGAGTGAACTAAAGAATGGTGATGGATTAAACCCAGATCAGTTGACTGGGGGTGAGTCTTTGATTTGTTCAAATGCTCCGTCCATCATCCCCTTTTGTATCGCTTTGTTTGCACAGGGTGGTCACTCCTTGACCACAAGGGAGATTCTTCAGTCTTCTACGTTGAGTAGGATGTCGAAAGGTCCAGAGTTTCGTTTCTTATGTTTCATCAGGATAATCTGAAGTGCTTTGGCACTGCTCCCATTCTTATACCAATCTAGGGGGCTGGATTACCTGCTAGGTCCCCTCCTATGGGTGGGACCCAGGAAGGGGGTGGATACACCCCTTTCCTTTGATCCAGGCCGCGCTGGGACTGGGGCTGGTGTGCCCCAGAACCAGTTTGACCGGATTATGCAAGGGGCAGCCTTGTGCACCCCAGGCAGTGTCTGGTCTCTTTCAAACCTCCCTGCTACAATCCACTATCTCCTGTCTGGGGGTGGGGTGTGACACCTCCCTGCGACAGGAAACCCTTTGTCCAGGCCCCTTTGGCTGAGTTTCGGTCAGCTTCAGGTGGTCAGACTTGTGTCTGTGGCAGAAGCATCCATTTGGTGGATCTGAGGCCCTTTTAGAAATTAACCGCATTTAAGTAAAGTAACATGTCTTACCCCTCTAGAGGGGTGGAATGCTATCCCCGTCGCCAGAACTGGTGAGGGGATAGTATTCCAAATCGTATGACACCTTACACGACATGTTTTGATAAAGCCAAACCAAAGTTGCTATATAACCGCGAGGATTATAATGCACTTAAGAGTATATGGTATGGCATTATCCTGAAACAGCTTAGGGATTTGTTCCCGACGGCTGCAGACAGGCTCAGCTCATGCTAGAGCTCCATCTCACATTAAACCACGCACTCTGCCTCCAGGATTGATGAGGCCTTCCATAGGAGTGGCTCACAGGTTTATATGTGTCCAGATATAGGTTTAGATATAGGTATACTATATCTAAGCAAAGGGTGATTACACCACCTTGTCCCAGCTGAGTGATCAGCCAGTTGTGTCAATTTAAGAACCAGCCAGGGGTGGCAAAAGATATGCTGCAGCCCCTGGTAGGCCTTGGTGGCACCTACGCCCTGAGCACCTATAGTGCATGGTACAGGGGCTGACAAGGAGTCCATTTCCAATTGTGGTATGTACCTATAGCACATGTATTAATAATTTAGAGAGAGAACAGCAGGCTGGGGGTCTGATTAGCAGGCCCACAGCCTCAGTAGTCTAAAACCAGTGAAGCAAAAAGCAAAAATTTGGGGTGACCATAGGATAGCAGACCCTACTCTCCTACACAACCCCCCCAAACGCAGGGACATTAAACTAACCTTGACCAGATAAGTCTTCATGTTCTAAGTGGAAGTACCTGGAGAGACCATCTGCATTACCATGCTCAGTCCCTGGGCGGTGCTCCACTGTAAAGTCCATCCCCTGTAGGGAAATGGACCACCTGAGCAGTTTGGGATTTTCACCCTTCATCTGATTGAGCCACAGGAGGGGCTTATGGTCTGTCTGAACTAGGAAGTGAGTTCCAAACAAGTAGGACCTCAACTTCTTCAGGGCCCAAACCACAGCAAAGGCCTCCCTCTCAATGGCTGACCAACGTTTCTCCCTGGGGGTCAGCCTTCTGCTAATAAAAGCAATGGGCTGGTCTTGACCATCTTGATTAAGTTGTGAAAGCACAGCTCCCACCCCCAACTCAGAAGCATCTGTCTGTACAATGAACTGTTTGGAGTAGTCAGGACTCTTCAGGATAGGTGCAGAGCACATGGCCTTCTTCAGGTCATCAAATGCCTTCTGACAGCTAACTGTCCACTGAACCTTTTTTGGCATCTTCTTGGATGTCAAGTCATTTAATGGTGTCACAATGGACCCATAGTTTTTCACAAACTTTCTTTAATACCCAGTCAGGCCCAAGAAGGCTCTGACTTGTGTCTGGGTAACTGGAGGAGCCCAGTCCTGTATGGTCTGGATTTTGCTCTCCAGTGGTTGAACCTGACCTCCACCTACTAGGTGGCCCAGGTACACAACCTTACTCTGCCCTATCTGGCACTTGGTAGCCTTGATAGTCAGGCCTGCCTTTTGCAGGGCCTCCAGAACCTTCTTCAGGTGGATCAGGTGATCCTCCCAGGTGGAGCTAAAGACAGCATTATCATCTAGATATGCTGCACAAAAGTCATCCAACCCAGCAAGGACTTGATTCACCAACCTTTGGAAGGTGGCAGGTGCATTCTTCAAACCAAAGGGCATCACCACAAACTGATAATGTCCACTGGGGGAAGAGAATGCTGTCTTGGCTTTTGACTCCTCAGCTAGTCTGATTTGCCAGTAGCCAGCTGTCAAATCAAATGTGCTCAGAAACTTGGCAGAAGCCAATCTGTCAATGAGCTCATCTGCTCTTGGAATGGGATGTGCATCTGTCCTAGTGACAGCATTGAGACCTCTGTAGTCCAAACAAAACCTCATTTCTCTCTTTCCATCTTGGGTATGAGGTTTTGGCACGAGGACTACTGGGCTGGCCCATGGGCTCTCTGATGGCTCAATCACTCCAAGCTCCAACATCTTTTGCACCTCAGCCTTGATACAATCCCTGACATGGTCAGGTTGCCTGTAGATCTTATTCTTGACAGGCAGACTGTCACCAGTGTCCACCTCATGGGTGCACCAGTTAGTCTGGCTGGGTGTGAGTGAAAACAAGTGTCTGTGGGCTTGCAAAACCTGTCTGCAGTCCATCTGTTGCTGGTCAGTGAGGCTGCCTGCCAAGGCTACTCCATCAACTGAACCATCATCAGGGTTCTGGGAAAGCAGGTCTGGGAGAGGGTCACTCTCTTCCTCCTGTTCCCCATCTGTGGCCATGAGCAAGCTCATGTCCTCCCTGTCCACAAATGCTTTCAAACGATTCACATGGAGCACCCTGTGGGGGCTCCTAGGGGTTCCAAAGTCAACTAGGTAGGTGACTTCTCCCTTTTTCTCAATGATAGGGTAGGGTCCAGTCCATTTGTCCTGGAGTGCTGCTGGGGCCACTGGCTCCAGCACCCACACTTTCTGCCCTTGCGGGAACTCAACCAGAACAGCCTTTTGGTCATGCCAAGCTTTCTGTAATTCTTGACTGGCCTCCAGGTTTTTGGATGCTCTCTCCATATACTCAGCCATCCTGGAGCGGAGACCAAGTACATAGTCCACTACATCTAGCTTAGGCTTTTTGAGAGGTAACTCCCATCCTTCCTTGACCAAACATAGTGGACCCCTCACAGGGTGGCCAAACAAAAGTTCAAAAGGGCTGTAGCCAACCCCCTTCTGTGGGACCTCTCTGTAAGCAAAGAGCAAGCAGGGTAAAAGAATGTCCCATTTCCGCCTAAGCTTCTCTGGTAATCCTTTTATCATTCCCTTGAGTGTCTTGTTGAATCTCTCCACAAGCCCATTGCACTGTGGGTGATAGGGTGTGGTAAACTTGTAGTTTACTCCACATTCCTTCCACATTGCTTTCAAATAGCTAGACATGAAGTTAGTACCTCTGTCTGATAATACCTCCTTTGGGAAGCCCACTCTTGAGAAAACTGCAATTAGGGCTTTTGCCACCACAGGTGCTGTGGTGGTCCTCAGGGGAATAGCTTCTGGATACCTGGTGGCATGATCCACTACCACCAGTATAAATCTGTTCCCAGATGCTGTTTAAGGATCCATGGGACCCACAATATCTATTCCAACTCTTTCAAAGGGTACCCCCACCACAGGCAGTGGTATGAGGGGGGCCTTTGTTGTGCCACCTGACTTACCACTGGCTTGGCAAGTGACACAGGAGCGACAAAACTCCTTGACATTTTCTGACATGTGAGGCCAGTGAAAGTGTGAAACAAGCCTGTCCCACGTTTTGTTCTGGCCTAAGTGTCCTGCAAGGGGAATATCATGGGCCAAGGTAAGAAGGAAACCCCTAAACTTCAGAGGTATGACCAACCTCCTGGTTGTACCAGGCTTGGGGTCTCTAGCCTCTGAGTAAAGGAGTCCATCATCCCAATACACAGTATGGGTACCTTGGGCATCCCCTGCAGCCTCAGCAGCAGCCTGCTGTCTGAGGGGTTCAAGTGAAGGGCAATCTAATTGAGCCTGCCTCAGGTCTGCCCTTGAGGGTCCCCCTGTCCCCAGAAACTCAACCTGGTCAGGTTCAAGTTCCTCAGAGACAGTCTCCTCTTGGACTGCAGAATCAGTTTCCTGTGAAACCTGATCCTCAACCTGGGGCAAGGTGGAAGGCTCAGCCTTTCCTCTCTTGCTCCTTCTGTTGGGTTGTGGTTGGTCTATTGTTTCAAGATCCACCACTGGTTCAGGAAGGCACTTCTTAGCCTGAGACCTTGTCACTGCAAGGACATGAGCTGAAATCCCTAGCATTTCTGCATGAGTCCTGTACTCCACTTCTGACCAAACTGAGCTTTCAAGATCATTGCCTAACAGACAGTCTACTGGGAGGTCTGCACTCACAACAACTTTCTTTAGGCCATCTACCCCTCCCCAGGAGAAGTTCACAACTGCCACACTATGGGAAGTAGTGGAGTTGCTTGCATTGGTCACTAGGTAACTTTCACCTAGTACAATCTGTCCAGGGTCCACAAAGTCAGGTGTCACCATTGTGACACTGGCACATGTGTCCCTGTAGGCCTGAGCCAGTTTCTCATTGATTAAAGGCGTCTGCCTATATTTGCCCAGGTTACTGGGACTCACTGTAGTGGACAAAGCTAAGTCCACATCATATAGGAGAACTGCCTGAGTAGGGATTCTGACTAGGCCAGATCCTACTTCAGTACCCAGGGTTAACCCTACTACACCCTTTGGCTGTGTTCCACCACTGCTTACTGAACTAGGGGGTGCAGGTGCTTTAGGAGCTGCAGTGGTGGGGACTGGATTTGTCTTGGTGCATTCACTGCCCCAGTGTGAAACTGATTTGCAGGTATTACACCAAGGTTTCTTTGGGCCATCATTCTTCTTTTTCTTTTTTCCATTTTGGGAACCACCCTCCTTATTACTATTTTGGGGGCCTGAAGACTTCTGGTCTTTTTCTTTATCTTTCTGATTTCCACCCTTCTGGTCTGTTTTCTTCTGGTCACCACCTTGGTTCTGGGGTTTCTGCTTAATCCTTGTTCTGACCCATTTGTCTGCCTTCTTTCCCAATTCTTGGGGAGAGGTCAGATCAGAGTTAATAAGGTATTGATGCAACAGCTGGTTTGTACAGTTATTAAGGATCTGTTCTCTCATGATAAGATTGTACACTCCTGTATAGTCTGAAACTTTACTTCCCTGCAACCAACCCTCCAGAGCCTTAGTGGCACAATCTACAAAATCAGTCCAGTCTTGAGTCTGTGCTTTTTGGGTGTCTCTGAACAACAACCTGTATTGCTCAGTGGTTAGGCCAAACCCTTCAATAAGAGCACTCTTCAAGACAGAGTATTTTTTGGCATCCTCAGGTCTAACTGTGAGGAGCCTGTCCCTCCCTTTCTCTGAAAAGGAGTACCATAAAATTGCAGCCCACTGATCCTGAGGAACCTGCTGTACCATGCAGGCTCTCTCAAGAGCAGTCATCCATTTGTGGATGTCATCCCCTTCCTTGTAGGGGGCCACAATTTTTGTCAGGTTTCTATTATCATAGCTCCTGTCTTTTTCTCTAGGAATATTGCTGCCACCAGTGACATCTAAGCCAAACAATTTCTGCTCTCTTGCCAAGGCAAGTCTAGCTTGAGCCAGGGCTACCTCCTCCCTCTCTATTTGGAGTTTGACTGCTCTCATCCTGGCCTTATGCTCTATCTTCTGAGAGGCAGTCATACCTCTCTGAGATTCTCTTGAGGCACTAGAAATATGAGAGTCCCCTGATGGAGATCTCACTCTTCTGTTACCTGGGAGAATGCTCTGGTGGGATCTGGGGAGGTGCTGGCCCTCTCCATTTCCCAGTAGGTTTAAGTTGGCCTGGTTAAGCCTGGCAACTACAACCTGGTTAACCCCTTGATCCTCATCTTCAGGGTCCTCTACCTCTGAGTCCTCCTCCTCTTCTACCTCCTCATCTTCCTCCGCTGGGGTGGTCTCAGTGGCTGGGGGGTTCACTCCATCTCCTGATTCTAAGGGAACTGCATTTGCCTTTTCCAAGTCATCCTGTTCTAGAATGGCTATCAGGGAAGGACTGATTGGACTTCTGCCCCTTTTTAACCCTCTTGAGATGCACAAGACAACCAAGTCTTTGTGGGTTAGTTTGTCATAGCTGGAAGTTGCCTGGGTAAGGTCAACTGTCACAGGAACAGACCCTGAGGCTTTTCCTGTGTCAGACATGACTCTAGTGTGGTGTAAGTGATGCACCTACCTACACTAAGTGTTTCCCTACTGTACCTTGCTAGTGAGTTGTAGTCAGGGTGTGCTAATCCCTTTAATCTACAACTACTAAATTCAGTAGAACTTAAATATGCTAAGCTTTTGATTTATATGTACCTAAAGGTACTTGATGTGATCTTTCAATTTGATAAAAAGATTGCAATGGTAAAACAAACAGCAAGCTCAAATCCGCACCGCTGCTCACCAATGTGAGAAGTTGGCCTGATATATGATGTTTCCAATTCTGGAACCACCTTGTATCAGTCCAAACGACCCTTATGGTGTCTGGTTGTAAGTCAACCTTATTAGACAAGCTATCCTAGGGGTAGCATGGACTAAGCAGCCTTAAAGGCTTAACTTAAGAGGTCGTGTTAAGCGAGCTGTTTTACCACATACAATCCTGTAATATCAAATGAAAGGACACCACACAAGTATATATTATAAAAATATATGTATTTATTACTAAAAACAATCCCCAGTATTCTTTATGAATAAAGGGGCACAAGCGTTAAATCAAAAGCACAGTATAACATACAAAGTTGCACAATTTTGGATGAGGCCAAGGGGCCACTCAAACCATATATTAAAAAAATGGAAAATGAGAGACCATTCGATCAGTGGTTAGGCCTAGGGCCTAGGGAATCGCTGGGAGCAGTCGGGACAAGCAATGCTGAAGTCGGGAAAAGCCAGCGGGATTCGGGTGCAGTGCAGAAAGTGCCCGCATGCATCAATGTTAACTAATGGTGCGTAAAAGTTACAAAGTTAAAGTTTAAGGACACTTCCGCTGAACCTAGAGGAACAAAACTTAAGACACAGACCCTAGAGGTGTGTACCAGTGTGGGAACACTGGCGTTGCAATGTTACCTCACCCACAGGAAGTGGGTGCACAGGGTCGAAGTTGAGTCAGGTTTCGTCACGCAGGCTCTTGGTGCTTGGAGCTGAAAGGGCTGCAGGCGGGGTGAAAGAGAAGTGTCCGGTGGAGTCCAAGGGTGGACTCAAGTCGAAAAGTACCTGAAAGCAGAGGGGACAGAGTCTGGGTCACTCAGCAGTGACCAGGGTGGAACCAGGACGGAACCAGGCAATGTCGGGCGCAATCAGGTGGTTGTTGAGGAGCTTCTCTCCGCTGTCACGTGGGCTCTGGGGCATCTACGACGTCCAGGAGCGGGTCACGATCTGTCCCATGCAGGCTCTCGTCGTCGGCGCTGTCGGCTTCAAGATTGGAGCAAACAACACTTGGCAAAAGCAATCCACGCAAAACCGGGAGATTGCTTCTCACTCAAACCAGGAGGGTCAGAGTGGGGGCTCCTTTTCAGGGGAGCTGGTGCAAATCTGGAGCAACCAGAATCGCAAGTCGAATTTCAAGTTTTGTTGGTACAGGGGCCACAAGCCAGCTGGCAAGTGACCGGACCAACGCGTCAAGCCAAAAGAAGCAGAAGGGCCCCACGCAGCACTCGTCGAGTGTGGAGGGCTGAACTTCGGTGCAAGAGTGACTCAGGGTTGGGGCTTCTCAAACCCCGTTGTACAGCTTCGAGGGTCACTCATGGGCTGCACGGTCAGCGTCTTGTTGTCTTTCCAAGATGGCATGCCCCACACTTCCGGTCGCCTCCACGGGTCTCAGCTCTGCAGGGACTGTGGATCGGGCTGTTAGAAGGCAGGCAAGTTTGACCTTGTAGATCTCTGTCGCTCGAGTTCCGGCAGAAACTGCAACAAAGCAGACGTCGAGGGCTGGATGGTGCCTGTTTGCACAGGGTGGTCACTCCTTGACCACAAGGGAGATTCTTCAGTCTTCTACGTTGAGTAGGATGTCAAAGGGTCCAGAGTTTCGTTTCTTATGTTTCATCAGGATAATCTGAAGTGCTTTGGCACTGCTCCCATTCTTATACCAATCTAGGGGGCTGGATTACCTGCTAGGTCCCCTCCTATGGGTGGGACCCAGGAAGGGGGTGGATACACCCCTTTCCTTTGATCCAGGCCACGCTGGGACTGGGGCTGGTGTGCCCCAGAACCGGTTTGACCGGATTATGCAAGGGGCAGCCTTGTGCTCCCCAGGCAGTGTCTGGTTTCTTTCAAACCTCCCTGCTACAATCCACTATCTCCTGTCTGGGGGGGTGTGACACCTCCCTGCGACAGGAAACCCTTTGTCCAGGCCCCTTTGGCTGAGTTTCGGTCAGCTTCAGGGGGTCAGACTTGTGTCTGTGGCAGAAGCATCCATTTGGTGGATCTGAGGCCCTTTTAGAAATTAACCGCATTTAAGTAAAGTAACATGTCTTACCCCTCTAGAGGGGTGGAATGCTATCCCCGTCGCCAGAACTGGCGAGGGGATAGTATTCCAAATCGTATGACACCTTACACGACATGTTTTGATAAAGCCAAACCAAAGTTGCTATATAACCGCGAGGATTATAATGCACTTAAGAGTATATGGTATGGCATTATCCTGAAACAGCTTAGGGATTTGTTCCCGACGGCTGCAGACAGGCTCAGCTCATGCTAGAGCTCCATCTCACATTAAACCACGCACTCTGCCTCCAGGATTGATGAGGCCTTCCATTGGAGTGGCTCACAGGTTTAAATGTGTCCAGATGTAGGTTTAGATATAGGTATACTATATCTAAGCAAGGGGTGATTACACCACCTTGCCCCAGCTGAGTGATCAGCCAGTTGTGTCAATTTAAGAACCAGCCAGGGGTGGCAAAAGATATGCTGCAGCCCCTGGTAGGCCTTGGTGGCACCTATGCCCTGAGCACCTATAGTGCATGGTACAGGGGCTGACAAGGAGTCCATTTCCAATTGTGGTATGTACCTATAGCACATGTATTAATAATTTAGAGAGAGAACAGCAGGCTGGGGGGTCTGATTAGCAGGCCCACAGCCTCAGTAGTCTAAAACCAGTGAAGCAAAAAGCAAAAATTTGAGGTGACCATAGGATAGCAGACCCTACTCTCCTACAGCCAAACTCCCCGATCTCATACTCAAACCCTTCCTTGAAGTCCTGCATGCGAAACTACAACCAACTCTTACATACAGGAGTGAATCTTTTCATGGGAAGGATGCCGTATTGCTGGCCACAGTCATAGCCAACTCCTATAGGGCTTTTTTTAATCTTCCCAAACACGTCTCTCCTGCTCAGATTCGATTAGAATTCGGCATCCTCAAACAAACATTAGAAAGGCGGAGTGCGTTTGTAGCCAGCTGGCGCACGATTTGCACTGCAGAGGCCGACTCCTTAAACTCCAACGTATGGGAAGAGTTACTTTGGCATCGTAATTCGTTGCCTAGAGACTATTTATTTGAATCACTTGAATTTCAAGGTTTGACCGATATCTGGGAAACGTCAATAGATCTCCTGTCCTTCAAAAAAGTAGCCAAAAAATCAGCGTGTATTATCTCAGCGATTGAAGATAAGAAGGACTTAGCAAACAGAGCGCATGGATGGACAACACTAGGTGACTATGGAAAAATACAGCCACAAGTATACCTCAACATTGGCATGAAAATAAAAGTCAAAGAAAAGTTCCTAA
Organism: Lissotriton helveticus; assembly: GCF_964261635.1. NCBI lineage: Eukaryota > Metazoa > Chordata > Amphibia > Caudata > Salamandridae > Lissotriton > Lissotriton helveticus. Next base: position 1,349,446,632 of record NC_136059.1, on the reverse strand, counting down.
AATTACGCCTTGGTGTAATCCCTATACTGCCACACCTGCCTCTTTGGGAGAGAATACATTCTTCGCAACAGTGTCGCCTGTGTAAAACCGGTAAGGAGGACATTGTCCATGTGATTTGTATATGTCCTAGACTAAGGGATCTGAGGCACAACCTTTTGCTACCATCCTTTAAATCACATGATGTTTGGACCTGCAGGCAGTCAAACTATGCTTTACCACCAGTAACATCAAACTGAATTGCCAGGTTGTGAAGTTCTTTGACTTAACAAGAAAAAGACTTAATAGCGTTTGATGAACATTATAAGGCCCTGAGGATAACCTTGAACTGATCCTAGCAAAAATCGTTTTTTGTTTTTTTCTTTTTTTATTTAATCGAATTTGTTAAGCTTAAGTACAAATGGCTTTTAATGTTCCTATTGGTGTTTTTATATTTTTGTAAAGATTTTAATTAATCATGTACAAATAAACATTATCTTACCTTACCTTACAGTGAATGGCTTTCCGTGCAACTTCTGAGGCCCCCTCGAAGTTGTGCATTGGGGATTGAGAAGCCCCAGCCCCAGCCCCGAGCACCAACTGCACCGAAGATCACCTGTCCACACTCACCGAGTGCTGCGTGGGGCCCTTTTGCATTTTCCTGCTTGACGTGTCTGTCCAGTCACTTGCCCGTTGGCTAGTGGCCTCTGTGACGACGAAATCTGAAATCTACACAACTGGTCTGATTGCTCCAGACTGGCCCTTGCTTCCCTGCGAAGGAGAAGCCCCTCAGTCCTTGCTGGCCTGAGTAAGAAGCCATCTTTGATTCTTGCGTGGGTTGCATTTGCCAAGGCCTGTTGACTCCGAATCGAGATCCGACACCGCCAACAGTGAGAGCCTTTGTGGGACAGTCCGTATCCAGCTCCTGGTTGTCGTCGACACCTCCTGGTCCACGTGGCTGCAGAGACAAGCTTCACGACATCACCTGATCGCATCCCGACATTGCCTGGTTCCTTCCTGGTCACTGGCTAGTGACCCAGACTCTGTCCCCTCTGCTTTCAGGTACTCTTCATCCTCGATCCACCCTTGGATCCATCTGGACTCTTCTCTCCTGGTCGCCTGCAGCATCTTTTCTCCAAGGCTCCATAGAACTCCACGATGAAACCCGACACACTTTGACACCTATGCACCCGCTTCCTGTGGGTGAGGTAACTCGAGTACTGTGGTGCTCCTGTAAAGATTAACTCTCCTAGTGTTCTAGTTTCAAGTGGTTAGCTTTAGTCCAGTCGGAAGACTCCTAATTCTTTAACTTTCTAACTTTACGCACCCATTGACTTCTATGTGTGCACGCGTGTGCATTTAGACACTGCACCCGATCCCGTGGGCCTCCTGCTCCCTAACTATTGTTAGTACAGTGTAGCCCCAGCGATTCTCAAGGCCCTAGGCCTTACCATTGCTCATGACGTGGTTCTTATACCACTATTTTAGTATATGGTTTAGCTGGCCACCAGGGCCTATCCATATTTGTGCAACTTTTGTATGTTATATTAAGTTACTTGTTATGCGCTTGTGCTCCTGTTCTCATAAAGAGTTCAGTGGGTTGTTTTAGAAATAAATACATATATATTTTGAATATATAACCTGTGTGGTGTCCTTTCATTTGGTATTGAAAAGGATTGCATATGGTAAAACAGCTGGCTTCACATGCCCTCTTGAGTTTAGCCTAAGATATATAAGGATAGCTGGTCTATAAGGTTGGCTTTACAACCATCACCATAAGGGACTGTTCCCATGAGGCACAGGATCAGACTGATTTGCATATGGCCATGTCTGAACTGGGGTGGCAGAGTGGGCTAAAGAATGGTGATGGATTAAACCCAGATCAGTTGACTGGGGGTGAGTGCTTGTATTGTCAACGCTCCGTCCATCATTTCCTTTGGTTTTGCTGTGTCACTATGGTGACACCTAGCTTTGTGGACCCTGGACATATTGTACTGGGTGATAATTATCTGGTGACCAATGCTAGCAATGTCACTACTACACATAGTGTGGCAGTTGTTAATTTCTCCTGGGGAGGGGTAACTGGCCTCAAAAGAGTTGTGGTAAGTGCAGACCTCCCAGTTGAATGTCTTTTTGGCAATGATCTAGAAAACTCAGTATGGTCAGAAGTAACCCTGGGCGTAGTGGGCGTAGTGGGGCTCCGCGGAGCTACGCGGAGTGGGCGAGAAGCTACGCCCACTCCCGCACTCCGCGTAGCCCCACTACGCACCTCCCTCCCGCTCTCCCCTACATACATTATTTAAGCAACTAGCCTTAATAAAAACAATTTTAAAGCACTTACCGTGTCCGGGGCTCGTCCGGGGCTCCCTCTTGGAATAGCGTCCTTTCCTGGATACCAATGCGCATGCGCCGCCGCCAGTGCATGCGCATTTCTCCCGAAAAATGCGCATGCGCGGGCGGCCGCGCATGCGCATTGGTATCCAGGAAAGGACGCTATTCCAAGAGGGAGCCCCGGACGAGCCCTGGACACGGTAAGTGCTTTAAAATTGTTTTATTAAGGCTAGTTGCTTAAATAATGTATGTAGGGGAGGGCGGGAGGGAGGCGGGTGGCGGCGACTCGGCTACGCACACGGAGTGGGCGTAGTGTTGCCGGCTACGCTGTCTACGCAAAATGCGTAGGAGGCAACACTACGCCTACTCCGTGGGCGTAGCCGATTCGGACGCCCAGGGTTAGTCAGAAGTGGAGTATAGGACTCATGCAGAGATGCTATGTATTTCTGCACATGTCCTTGCTGTGACCAGGTCACAGGCCAAAAAGTGCTTACCTGAACCAGTGCTGGATCTTGAAACGATAGACCAGACACAACCCAAGAGAAAGAGCAAGAGGGTTAAGGCAGTGACTTCCCCCCTGCCTCAGGTTGAGGATCAGCCCTCCCAGGAGGATGATTGTGTGATCCAAGAGGGAACTGTCCTAGAAGAACTTGAGCCTGATCAGGTTTCATTTAGATTGTTCCTCTCTTAAACCCCTCAGACAGCAGGCTGCTGCTGAGGCTGCTGGGAATGCTCAAGGTACCCATAGAGTGTATTGGGATGATGGACTCCTTTATTCAGAGGCTAGAGACCCCAAGCCTGGTGCTTCCAAGAGGTTGGTTATACCTCTGCAATTTAGGGGATTCCTTCTTACCTTGGCCCATGATATTCCCTTAGCAGGACATCTGGCCAGAACAAGACTTGGGACAGGCTTGTCCCTCACTTTCACTGGCACCATATGTCAGAAGATACCAAGGAGTTTTGTCGCTCCTGTGTTACCTGCCAAGCCAGTGGCAAATCAGGTGGCACAACGAAGGCCCCCCTCATACCACTACCTGTGGTGGGGGTACCCTTTGAGAGAGTGGGGATAGACATTGTTGGACCAATGGACCCCCAAACAGCATCTGGGCACAGATTTATACTGGTGGTAGTGGATCATGCCACCAGGTATCCAGAAGCTATTCCCCCGAGGACCACAACAGCTCCTGTTGTGGCAAGGGCCCTACTTGGAGTTTTCTCCAGAGTGGGGTTTCCAATGGAGGTTGCCTCTGACAGAGGTGTGGTGTTAATTACAGATTCACTACACCCTACCATCCACAGTGCAATGGACTTGTGGAGAGATTCAACAAGACCCTCAAAAGGATGATAAAAGGGTTACCTGAAAAGCTTAGGAGAAGATGGGACATTCTTTTACCCTGCCTTCTGTTTGCTTACAGAGAGGTCCCACAAAAGGGGGTTGGCTACAGCCCTTTTGAGCTTTTGTTTGGGCATCCTGTAAGGGGACCCCTATGTCCTGTGAAGGAAGGATGGGAGTTACCTCTCAAAAACCCTAAGCAAGACATAGGGGACTATGTACTTGGTCTCCCTCCAGGATGGCTGAGTATGTGGAGAAGGCTTCTAAAAACCTTGAGGCTAGTCAAGACCTTCAAAAAGCTTGGCATGACCAAAAGGCTGTGCTGACTGAGTACCAGCCAGGACAGAAGGTGTGGGTGTTGGAGCCAGTGGCCCCAGCAGCACTCCAGGACAAATGGTCTGGACCCGACATCATTGTTGAGAAAAAGGGAGAGGTCACCTACTTGGTGGACCTTGGCACCCCTAGGAGCCCCACAGGGTGCTCCATGTCAACAGACTCAAAGCATATGTTGAGAGGGCAGACATGGGCTTGCTCATGGCTACAGATGGGGAACAGGAGGAAGAGAGTGACCCTCTCCCAGACCTGTTGACTCAGAACCCTGATGATGGTTCAGTTGATGGAGTGGCCTTGGCAGGCAGCCTCGCTGACCAGCAGCAACAGGACTGCAGACAAGTTCTGCAGGCCTTTAGACATATGTTTTCATTGACACCTAGACAGACTAACTGGTGCACCTATGAGATGGACACTGGTGACAGTCTGCCTGTGAAGAGTAGGATCTACAGGCAACCTGACCATGCCAAGGACTGTATAAAGACTGGGGTTCAGAAGAAGCTTGAGTTGGGAGTAATTGAGCCATCAGAGAGCCCCTGGACCAGCCCAGTAGTCCTTGTACCAAAACCTCACACCCAAGATGGTAAGAGAGAGATGAGGTTCTGTGTGGACTATTGAGGTCTCAGTGCTGTCACTAGGACAGATGCTCACCCAATTCCAAGAGCAGATGAGCTCATTGATAGATTGGCTTCTGCCAAGTTTCTGAGCACATTTGATTTGACAGCTGGCTATTGGCAAATCAGGTTAGCTGAGGATGCCAAGGCCAAAACTGCTTTCTCAACCCCAGGAGGTCATTATCAATTTGTGGTAATGCCCTTTGGTTTGAAGAATGCACCTGCCACTTTCCAAAGGTTGGTGAACCAAGTCCTTACTGGGTTGGATGACTTTTGTGCAGCTTATCTTGATGATATTGCTATCTTCAGCTCCACTTGGGAGGATCACCTGATCCACCTGAAGAAGGTTTTAGAGGCCCTGCAAAAGGCAGGCCTAACTATAAAGGCCACAACGTGCCAGATAGGGTAGAGTAAGGTTGTGTACCTGGGCCACCTTGTAGGTGGGGGTCAGGTTCAACCACTGGAGAGTAAGATCCAGACCATACAGGACTGGGCTCCTCCAACTACCCAGACACAGGTCAGTGCTTTCTTGGGCCTGTCTGGTCACTACAGAAAATTTGTCAAGAATTATGGGTCCATTGTGACACCACTCAATGACTTGACTTCAAAGAAGATGCCAAAAAAGGTTCAGTAGACAGTTTCACAACTTAGTGTAGATGGTCAAGGCCAGCCCATTGCTTTTATTAGCAGAAGGCTGACCCCTAGAGAGAAACGTTGGTCAGCTATTGAGATGGAGGCCTTTGCTGTGGTTTGAGCCCTGAAGAAGTTGAGACCATACTTGTTTGGCACTCACTTCAAAATTCAGACAGACCATAAGCCCCTCTTGTGGCTAAATCAGATGAAGGGTGAGAATCCCAAACTGCTCAGGTGGTCCATTTCCCTACAGGGGATGGACTTTACAGTGGAGCACAGACCAGGGACTGACCATGGCAATGCAGATGGTCTCTCAAGGTATTTCCACTTTGAACATGAAGACACAACTGGTCAAGGTTAGTCTAATGTCCCTGCATTTTGGGGGGGGGGGGTTATGTAGGAGAGTAGGGTCTGCTATCCTATGGTCACCCCATTTTTTTGCTTTTTGCTTCACTGGTTTTTGACTTAATGTGGTTGTAGGCCTGCTAATCAGACCCACAGCCCTGCTGTTCTCTCTCTAAATTTCACACCATGTACTTTAGGTGGTAAACATCGTTTACAACGATGTTTTCACAACGCGGTACCTTTACACCGCGGTTGTGACAACGCAAGTCGTTACCACGACTTGCGCTGGAGGGCGCTCAAGGTCTAAAAATAGTTAATTTACTATCCTAACACCTTCCCTAGGGTCCACGGGGACTGGTGTTAGAATAGTAAATTAAACTATTCGAAAGCCGCGCCCCCCCAACGCAAGTCGTGGTAACGACTTGCGTTGTCACGGCCGCGTTGTAAAGGTATGCGTTGTGACGGTACGCGTTGTACCGTCATATATCCACTTTAGGTACATCACCAATTGGGATTTGGGTCACTCTTATGAGTCCCTGTACAGTGCACTATAGGTACCCAGGGCATAGGTGCACCCAAGGCCTACCAGGGGCTGCAGCATATCTTTTGCCACCCCTGGCTGGCCATCCAAACTGACACAACTGGCTGATCACTCAGCTGGGGCAAGGTCGTGTAATCACCCCTTGCTTACATATAGCATTCCTATGTCTAACCTTATATCTGGACACATATGCACCTATAAGTCACTCCTATGGCAGGCCTTAACAATCCTGAAGGCAGAGTGCTTGGTTTTATGTGAGATGGTGCTCTAGCATAAGCTGAGCCTGTCTGCAGCTTTTGGAACCATGTCCTTACAGCTGTTCTAGGATATTGCCATACCATATACTCTTAAGTGCATTATAATCCTCGTGGTTATTGCTAACTTTGGTTTGGCTTCATCAAAACATGTCGTGTAAGGTGTCATACGCTCTGGAATACTACCCCCTCACCAGTTCTGGAGACGGGGGTAGCATTCCACCCTTCTAGAGGGAAAAGACATGTTACTTCCATTAATCCCGTTTAAAGTTAACCAGAGCCTCAGCATCACAAAATGAATGCTGTTGCCACAGACAGAAGTCCGACCTCCTGCTGCTGGGAGTCCTTCCAGCGAGGGAGGCTTGGACAATAGGTTTCCTGTCACAGGGAGGTGCTAGCACCACCTCAGACAGGAGATAGTGGATTGAGGCAGGGAGGGCTGAATGAAACGAGACACTGCCTGGGGCACAAAAGATGTCCCATGCATAGGCCAGTTCAAACCGGTGCTGGGGCACTCCAGCCCCAGCTCTGGCACAACACTGGACAAAGGGAAAGGGGTGTAACCACCCCCTTCCTGGGTCCCACCCATAGGAGGGACCTATCAGGTAATCCAGCCCCTATATTCTGTATATAGGTAGGAGCTGAGTCCCAAGACTTTAGATAATCCTGACTGAAACTCTGATATGAAACTCTGGACCCTTCGACATCCTACTCGAAGTAGAAGACTGAAGAATCTCCCTTGTGGTCAAGGAGTGACCACCCTGTGCAAGCAGGCATCATCAAGCGCTCAACAGTTTGCTTTGTCGTTGCTCCCGCAAGAGCTTGAACACAGAGCCTGACAAGACCCAGACTTCCAGACATCCAACAGCCCGATCCACAGCCACAGCAAAGCTGAGACCCGTGGAGGCGACGAGAGACATGGGTCCGGCCATCTTCGAAAGCCAGCTAATTTCTTTCCGTGCAACTTCTGAGGCCCCTTGAAGTTGTGCATTGGGGATTGAGAATCCCCAGCCCCGAGCACCAACTCCACCGAAGATCACCTCTCCACACTCACCGAGTGCTGCGTGGGGCCCTTTTGACGCATCTGTCCGGTCACTTTCCCATTGGCTAGTGGCCTCTGTGATGATGAAATCTGTAATCTACCCCACTGGTCTGGTTGCTCCAGACTGGCCCTTGCTTCCCTGCGAAGGAGAAGCCCGTCAGTCTTTGCTGGCCTGAGTAAGAAGCCGCCTTTGATTCCTGCATGGGTTGCATTTGCCAATGTCTGTTGACTCCGAATCAAGATCCGACACCGCCAACAGCGAGAGCCTTTGTGGGACAATCTGTATCGAGCTCCTAGTTATCGTCGACACCTCCTGGTCCACGTGGCTGCAGAGACAAGCTTCATGACATCACCTGATCGCAGCCCGACATCGCCTGGTTCCTTCCTGGTTCCTTCCTGGTCACTGGCTAGTGACCCAGACTCTGTCCCCTCTGCTTTCAGGTACTCTTCATCCTCGATCCACCCTTGGATCCAACCGGACTCTTCTCTCCTGGTCGCCTGCAGCATCTTTTCTCCAAGGCTCCATAGAACTCCACGACGAAACCCGACACACTTTGACACCTATGCACCCGCTTCCTGTGAGTGAGGTAACGCGAGTACTGCGGTGCTCCTGTAAAGATGAACTCTCCTAGTGTCCTAGTTTCAAGTGGTTAGCTTCTAGTCCAGTCGGAAGACTCCTAATTCTTTAACTTTCTAACTTTACGCACTCATTGACTTCTATGTGTGCACGTGTGTGCATTTAGACACTGCACCCGCATCCCGTGGGCCTCCTGCTCCCTAACTATTGTTAGTACAGTGTAGCCCCATTGATTCCCAAGGCCCTAGGCCTTACCATTGTTTGTGACGTGGTTCTTATACCACTATTTTAGTATATGGTTTAGCGGGCCACCAGGGCCTATCCATATTTGTGCAACTTTTGTATGTTATATTAAGTTACTTGTTATGCGCTTGTGCTCCTGTTCTCATAAAGAGTTCAGTGGGTTGTTTTAGAAATAAATACATATATATTTTGAATATATAACCTGTGTGGTGTCCTTTCATTTGGTATTAAAAGGATTGCATATGGTAAAACAGCTGGCTTCACTTGCCCTCTTGAGTTTAGCCTAAGACTGCTTTTGTCCATGCTACCCCTAGGATAGCAGGTCTATAAGGTTGACTTTACAACCATCACCGTATGGGTTGTTTGGACTGGTGCAAGGTGCTCACTAGAATAGTGAACATCATATACCAGGCCAACTTCTCAAAATCCTCACCCCCCAAAAGGCTCCAGAATCACAGAAAATATGACAAAGTCCCTTTCAGTTTTGGGACCTAGATATGTTTTCAAGCAAAAAAATAAAAAGCACCAGAGCCTTAGGGGGGCCAACATGCAACAGATATCCTAACAGCAATTTGACAGTGGCAGCTACAATTTCCAGATTTGTCCCACTTAAAGACGCATTTTTCTTCAAAAAAATGACAAGGTTCTTTTTGGATTCGGACTTTGAATTTTTTTCAATATTTTGACTTTCAGACTTTCATCTGGATCAGTCCTTTGCTCTGGAGCTCTGCTACAAAAGTTTTCAAAAGTTTCCTAACATTTTCCTAGTGCCCAAGCAAACACAGTATACTTCTAAGCCCCAAGGACCTCTTAAGTGGGTACCTAGAGACTTTCAGAGTGTCAGGCATAGGCCACCAGCAAAGTCCAGTCCCAGTTTCAATTGCCCACTTTATTGTCCTGGATACAGGGGGAGCAGGCCCAGTCCTTTGAACCTCCTCACAGTCTACAAACAGCAGGTCCAGTCAACTTTTATTCTTCAGGCCCAGAAAGTGTTTGTTGGAAGGCTAACTGAGGGTCAACCTTTTTAGAGTTCACAACCCTGGGGTGGAAGAGACTTCTGGGAACTTCCTAACCAATGAAGTAAAAGTTTCTGAGGGCAATCCCACCCACTTTTTAAGCAATTTCTGTTTTTCTTGCTGCAAACAATTCTGCAGTGTCCCTTGTCCTCAACATCCAAGACAAGGATACCATCTCCCCTTATGCATAGCTTGTGTGCCCACCCAAAGTTGTGGCCATGGTAATGAGCACTCCCCTCCTCTGTGGTCACTTAAAACCAGTTGGGGTGGTATCTACCATCCCAAAGTAAGCCACATTTGACATTTTATTAACCTTGGGAGTGAGAAGTGATAATAACATTCAATTGATTACTCCCATAAAAAATTAGTAGCTCTGATGTGCATACTGTTTTACCAAATAACTATTAGATGCCATCTGAGGTGTTGGTATCTAATAGTAACACCGCCAACAGCGAGAGCCTTTGTGGGACAGTCTGTATCAAGCTCCTAGTTATCGTCGACACCTCCTGGTCCACGTGGCTGCAGAGACAAGCTTCATGACATCACCTGATCGCATCCCGACATCGCCTGGTTCCTTCCTGGTCACTGGCTAGTGACCCAGACTCTGTCTCCTCTGCTTTCAGGTACTCTTCATCCTCGATCCACCCTTGGATCCAACCGGACTCTTCTCTCCTGGTCGCCTGCAGCATCTTTTCTCCAAGGCTCCATAGAACTCCACGACGAAACCCAACACACTTTGACACCTATGCACCCGCTTCCTGTGAGTGAGGTAACGCGAGTACTGCGGTGCTCCTGTAAATATGAACTCTCCTAGTGTCCTAGTTTCAAGTGGTTAGCTTCTAGTCCAGTCGGAAGACTCCTAATTCTTTAACTTTCTAACTTTACGCACTCATTGACTTCTATGTGTGCACGTGTGTGCATTTAGACACTGCACCCGCATCCCGTGGGCCTCCTGCTCCCTAACTATTGTTAGTACAGTGTAGGCCCTTTGATTCCCAAGGCCCTAGGCCTTACCATTGTTCGTGACGTGGTAAGGCCTAGGGCCCCCTCCTCTGTGGTCACTTAGTTGGGGTGGTATCTACCATCCCAAAGTAAGCCACATTTGACATTTTATTAACCTTGGGAGTGAGAAGTGATAATAACATTCGATTGATTACTCCCATAAAAAATTAGTAGCTCTGATGTGCATACTGTTTTACCAAATAACTATTAGATGCCATCTGAGGTGTTAGGGTTTGTCAGTAGTGACACAGAGCACCAGTGAAGGGGGTATTCTAAATGCGACCATCAGGAGTCCTCTAAACAACAGATCATCCAATGCTGATCCCGCACATTTGTGAACACTGTCATTCCTTTTACCGGTCTAGCATTATTGGGAAGAATGGATCCCCCAGTAAGCAGGTGCGTAGGTAAACATGCAGGCTTCAGACCCCAGTAATGGTATTAAAATGGTGTTACAGTCAAAATGATCTGAGTGGGGCAGGATAGGCAGATCTGAGTATAATTTGGATTACATTTATATGTATAATTATAAGCATCAAGTTGTTGTGGCAACAATATTTCAAGAGGAGATAGTGACATGATAGTTTGCAATCTTGAATTACCATGTGACTACTTCACAGTATTTTTATTTAACAGCCTGATAAAAACATATGTTATTATTGAATTATTATTCACAGTTGCAAGTATTTTAAGCGAAATATACATTATGAACATTCTTTTTCAATTACTATTAAATAATTCATGACTTCTAGGTAAATACTAAAAATGTAAGTTCGTGGGGATTGTTTACCTGATCTGTTTGGAAGGATAATGAACATGTTTAATTTTACAGTTATTTGTTACATTGCCCTGTCTTCTATGATAAGTCACTGACATCATGAAGCCATATCTTCTCAAATTTTAAGAAAATTTGGAACATGAGAATTTAATAAATAACTACCATGCCTATTTTAAGGGGCTAAAAAATTTCAAACTTTTGTATTCTTTTTAATTACCGAAGTATATCAGGATGTCTTTGCAACCTAGTAATTGAAATTGAGTACACTCATCTTCTCAGGGAAGAGAAACATACACTAATATTTTCTCTTCTCTTATCTTTTTATGTGCCCATAATATCAGCAATTGCTACTAGCAATTCGTAAAACTTCGAAGCCGAGCATGTTCGGTGTTTTGCATAGTGCCTATTTTTAATGGCATGGACACTTCAGAGCATTTAAAAACATGATAGTAATCCTGAAATATAAAATTGCTGTCAATGTGTGTGAAGAGAAATATATTAAAAACAAAAGGCGAAACCGGTCTTATTTGTGGTCCAGTTCATAGAAGACTTGGCCTGGCAGTTTGTGCTTGACCGTTCCTATTGGGGCAGGATTGGGACTCATTTTCATATGGCTAGGTCCAAACTGAGGTAGCATGATGTGCAAAATAATGATTGACTGGGATGGGGCAGTTCTGAAGTAATTACCAATGGCTGAGATTAATTCAAGCATTCTATCTATCACTTTTTGGTATACTTAAGTGGTGCACCCTAAGTGGGAGCAGGGCCGGACTGACTACCGGGCAGTTTGTAATGCTGCCGAGCTGGGGGCTGATTTCACTGCGGTGGGAGCTGATTTCGTTCATGGAGACCTGCGTGTGCTTCGAAATAATTAAAGCAAAACGAATTTCGTTTAGCACACGCAAGTCTCCATGAACGAAATCAGCCCCAGCTCAGCAGCATTCCAAACTGCCCGGTAGCCAGTCCGGCCCTGAGTGGGAGAGGTATGCCCAGATGTTGGTCCTGTGCGCACTGTGTGCGCTGTGAAACTTGACAATCAGTGTTTGTTCCTTTGTTCACCAAATCACTCATAATTCTTATTGTACATAAATCCCAATAGCTACATGCATAGCTACTAATTACACTGAGTTGTGAGTCATAAGGCTGTGCAACTTCGTGCATCCCTATGCAAAGGCGGCTTTGAATAGCGGTGGTTTGAATTGTCAGTAACTTACAGGATCTTAGGGCCAGATGTACAAACATTAGGAACACCGATTTCCTAATTGTGATTCTCTCAGAACTCGCAATTAGGAAATCCTTATTCCTAATGTATGAAACTCATTGAATTTCATTTAGGCATTCCTTGTGGGTTGCAAATTGACCAACCTCATAAATATTAAGGAGGTAGGTCGCAGTTTGCGGCCCACTAGGAATAACAGCCATCACAGGGATGGTGCCTGCTGAAGTCACAGACCAACATGTCTGTGATTAGCTTTTAATAAAGCAATATATATATATATATATATTAACAGGATTGAGCATCATTTGGGAAGAACTGCAGTGCAGGGTACTGAGGAAGGCTTTTACCGCCGAAATGCATCTACCGCCACTGCCAGCAACTCATTAAAACCTGCTGTTCCCTTGACACCCCCTCTGGTCTCTTATTTCTTCATTGACATTTTTCTTCATATATTCTACGCCTGCCAGAGACGTAGCAAAGAAGACCCTGCCCACAAGAGTCCCGATTTAATTCTGGCAATTTCGCTGGTCCAGCGCTACACACAATTGAGGAATCAATAAAAATCGGAGACCGCCGGGACTCTCGGATGGAAAAAAAGGAAAACGGGGGTATTTCACCTCCATTGAGCATCACGCCTCGCATTTGGCAGCTCCTACCTGGATTGACTCTGGTGAGAAACGGCGGGCTGTATGGAGGGAGCCCAGGGGCACGCTTGTGATTCTTGAGGAGCTGCAACGGGGTTGTTTCCACTCACCTGGAGTCTGCACAGACCTACGGTCTTGACCTGCTCGCCCATGCCACCGACCCGGTATCGCCGAGACTGTGCATGCTTGGAATGGTAGTTCTCGGGACCTTAATTGAACTGCCCAGGTGTGTCGACTACATAAGGGGGAGGAGTATGCAGTGCAGACAAACATTTTTAACAGGATTGAGCATCATTTGGGAAGAAGGGTACTGAGGAAGGCTTTTACCGCCGAAATGCATCTATCGCCACTGCCAGCAACTCATTAAAACCTGCCTTTCCCTTGACACCCCCTCTGGTCTCTTATTTCTTCATTGAAATTTTTCTTCATATATATATATATATATATATATATATACATACATACATACATACATATATATATATATATATATATATATATATATATATATATATATATATATATATATATATATTTAAATGCAGTTTGTTTTCCTTAAAGGAAAATGGAATGTGTTTAAAAAGAAAAAAATGAAAACTTGAAGTTCCATTTTTTAAGAGTAGGCAGTGGTCTGTGGGACCACTGCCTGGTCTTAAAAAATATTATTATTTACATTCTCAAAGGGGAAAGGGTAGTTGGGGACCCCTTATCTTTTGCAAATGACTTACCAGCAGTTTTAAACTGGTGGTAAAGTATTACTGTTTTGCTTCCAAAATCAGTCGCAAAACAGTAATACATACCATGCAGATTCTGTATTTGAAAGGGATGCCCTGAACACGCCCCTTCAAATACTGAACTGCAACTGCAAAATGCGATTCGATAACAAGTTACCGATTCGCATTTTGTACATTTGGAAAAGCATTTTTCAGGTCACAAACAGCCTTATTCTGTGAATCAGGCCATTTGTGAACTGAAAGATTCTTTGTACATCTGGCCCTAAGTTCCTCTTTAGCCACGTCTTAGTGACACAATTATATACAGATTGTAATAACAAATGTATTATAGTACCATCGTTGACTGAATTGACCAAGGGAGGCTAAAAGCATTGTGCCACTTAATTCACCAAACACACCTGTCCTTATCTAGCCAAAAAGGTGCGATATTCCAAGCTAATTTGAAATTGAGAACATTCACACCCTCTTTTAAGATTTGCAGAAAAAAATTGCAGAGAGAACACAAAAAATGACAATGCTTTAAGTTTGTGGGCGGACACATGAGGAGTACCTGGTAGCTGAGGGTTTGTGCTTTCTGTAGTATAATGCCAACCCCTCCTTTCATGCCGCGCAAGGCCGAGTTATTCGGCCCGCTCCTGCTTTGGATATGGTTTGAAAGTGGGTGGCTTCGCTCAAAGGACCAAACCAACAAAATATGGAGTGATTCATCAACTTGTATAGTCACATTTCAGAATTAGTTTTCTTGTTCATTTATCGTCTTCTGAAAGGGGTGAGAGGGCTCTGAACACTCTACAGAGGTGAATGTTTCTGATCGTCGGTTATAGACAGAGAACCCACAGTGTGAGTTTTACCTTTTCAACAATTTCCTCATTGTGAAACATGATTTAGTACTGCCTTTATCTAAAAAGACAATCACAATCCATCAGCCCCACTATATGAATACATGTATTTTAATCTTCATAAATGAAAACATGATATGACATTTACTGGGTTGGTGCCACTCAATCAACTAAATATCGCTATGCGTGATATATTTGATGCTAAAATGGTGAAGACGTGTGTTTTGTGATTTGCAATACCGTGTGCGTGTACCCATCACTATGTGATTTAATACTAGGGGCCTGGTTTAGAGACTGCTTATTACGACACAAATGTAACGGATATCCCGCCCACCTTGTTACAGGTGCAATATGTTATAATGCCCTTCTAGTAAGGGGGATGGGATATCTGTCACTTTTGTGACAGCGAATCCGGTCTGCTAAACTCTAAAACAGAACCTGTGTGGAACCTAGCTATAACCTTCTGCTCATTCACTTTCACCATTCACACTATTTGCAATTCAGCTCCAATGTTTACACAAAACAATAGCAGAAGGAAAATGTATTTTGTAGTAAATTGGTCACTAGTAATGCCATTCTTGTGCTAGGTAAGTGATAAAAATATCACTGGCACCACTGTGCCTCACAGAGTGGAAGTCATCTGTCAAGGACAGCTTCCACTTTGCAACCTGTACAAATTAGTTTGATAGATTGGTAACCAGTCGTTGGCTTGCAACTGCAATGGAGGTTGCAAAGCATTGATACATTGCATTGAAAAAGAGGGGATATCCCTTGCAAGCACCCTTCATCTTCAATGTCACAATGAGTGGAAAAGTCTACTTCAGGAATCAGATTCAATCAATTTTGGCTCACTAAGTATGTTTTGTAGATTGCAACTTGTTTTCTGTATGCAAAACCCTTTTTGCAAATGGTAGTCTTTGGACTGCAAATCAATTTAGAACATTTGAATCAATGCTTCCTTTTTCAAATAAATGTTATATAAATACTACGATTGAATGTGGTGCATCACCCACTTCAAATATACTATGGCTCCAACCATTGAAGAAGAAAATCTATTTGCCCTAGAAACTAAGGGTGAGTTTTCCATCATATATGTAGAGTCATCTGAAAGCTAGCTGTTGTTGAGTAGAAGAGCAGCAATTGGGAGATTAGCTGTATTCACAGGATGTGGCACCGGGAGAGGGTGCAGTTGGAGAAGGTGACCCGGCAGAATGCAAATTTTTTAATGAAAAGATGCTTTCAAGCTGTTTCCAAAAATGTGGTGATGCTTTAAAAAACAGCCGTAAACATATGATGATTAACACCGTGACATAAGGGACATTACTGAAGAACTGCAAGATTGGGTCACAAGATAGGCTCATTGGGTGAGATGTCATTATGATCAAAGTAGTGCCCCATTTGTCTGCTGCAATATTTGTCTAAATTCTTCAACTTGCAGTTCAAAATCAACTTTGACAATATCTTGCCAAATATACCACATATAGGCCCGCAAGATGAGTGGCCTGTTTTTCTGATCCCTGCACACTTGTGTGCACAGTAATTGCAGTCATGAGTATCTAGGTATCGCCAGTTTCCTCTGGTGCATTTCAGCAGGATAAACCTGCTATAATAAAACTGGGGAAAATGCCTGGTTAGTGACGGAACATGGATTTTTGTGCAGAGAGAAACAAAATCCACACAAACTACACCATTTTAAAGCGGAGAACTCATAATTGGTACAACCTATCACACCCGATAGATTCCTAACCCTGGGATATTGGATTTACAAGGTATGATAAACCTCAATCCAGGGAACCCATAGTCTTTGATCCCCTCTCCATGTAGTTTTTCTGCCAAGAGGGTTACACCAAAACTGTCTTAATTACTGTCTACTCTTCATTCTTGTCCTAGCTTCCTCTAAATTAAAAATGTTGAATGTATCTGCAGCTTTTGAGGCCCTCTATCACCCCACTCAACTTTTTTTCTCTCATCTATATTAAAGTATAATGTCCCTCAGGGCTCAGTAAGTGGTCAACTACTTTTTACTCTATTGAGGTTCCGTGAATTCTGAACCCATTCCATAAAGGTCATGGTTTCGTTATGAATTTGATATTAGTGAACCGTAACTAGTTAGTGCGGCAAGTATGAGTGTTTTTGTCATGTTAGACTGATGGATTCACTACGTATTTAGGGATTTCGTTCTGAACCCTTGGGTTCCATTTTGTGTATGGCAGCCATTTTGTGGTTGCCCTCACATAGGCCGATGACTGTGGCTGAACTAGTCTTTTTAAGTACATGTTCACCTTAGTTCCAGTTCGTGCTGACTCCTGTTTGACCTGAGTGTACTGACCCTGTTGCCTGAAACTGACCTCATTAAACCAGTTCCTGCCCTTTAGCTGATCAAGATTAAGGATCAGAGCACAGGACATCGTAAACCTTTATTGCACACAAATATGCCTTATCCTACTCACACCTGTTTCTGCTCCTTTCTTTATGGTCTGTTTACGATGGGGATGTGCCTTTTTTTTATTATGGGTTCGTTCGACCTGTCTTAAGAAGAATGTTGAGTTTGACCAATGATTGATCATGGGCCGGGTAACTGAAAATTGGGTTTTACCGTCATGCGATACTTTTGGTGTGGATACATGTGATTGGACAGTTTGTAAATGTAAGGTATTTGTCTGGAATGTGATTTTTGGCATAAAAAGGGATGACTTGCTTTGTAAAATTGAGCAGTCTCCTGAGAACTCATACCGTGTTGACTTCTAGGACTTCTGTTACTGGCTGCAGCCAATAAATTCGATCTTTAACGCCACCAAGAAGAGTCCCGTGTCTCTGTATTCTAAGACAGGTGGACCCGAAGACTTTGGGCGTGCCCCTGGCGCCGCTGGGTCTTAAATAACCCGGTTCTTCACTATATACTATCTTCTAACACCTATCATACTCTCCCATCTGTTTTGACAGGAATGCATTTCATATTCTTCTAAGCTATGCCTGTCTCATTATTGTTATTATTGTTTGACGTGGAAGTTGCAGTTTAATGTCATACGGTGCATTTTTATTCTATTGATTTTTATGTAACTAATTTTTTTTTTAAACACTCCTAAAAATATTGTAAATATAAGAAATGGCATCTTTTGAAATGTAAAATATCTTAAAGACGTACGATGTACTGTACCATTTTTAATGTCTAGAAAATGTCCGCTTAATGTTTTCTTGTTGGAATCTACTGTTTTTAATACTTTATTAACGTTTTACTTCAGTAATACGAGACAAACAGACAGAAAATCGCAAACAATAAAGGGGCTGATGTATATCCAAGACTATGGAATATGCATTACCTTCTACGTAGGAAAAGTCTTACAGAGTGGTAGCAAATATGCGGAATAGAACTACATTTTGTATATACATCTTTGCTACTGCATAAATCACAAATAAAACTCAATTCAAGAAACTCTTCCCATCCCTCTCAAAGGTTCATGAATAAGCATAATCGTACTAAATACACAAGCACATAGTTACATAGATCATCATTATTTGCAGGCTTCAAATACAAACATAGATATCTTAAGCCAACAAGAGGGGAAAGCAGAACATGGATAAACAAAATGTCAAATCAGCAAGAGTCAAGGCGAGGACTCCCTCTAAAAAAAAACACTCATTGACTTTACAGCCCAGGGGAACTCTTCGACCTGTAAACCCCCATAAGCAACAAAGTCCCCCATTTAATAAAGTGTGGGGGGAATGAGAGAAAGAGGAGTGTGGCCACACAGGTGCGGCATCAGTCAGGGGTACCTAAACAATTACCATCCTCAAAGAACACAACCCAACTCGTGGCAAATTTGTCCATTTGATTATTCAGACGTTAGATCACTAATTCTTAGTATGCTATTGGGTACTTTTTTTGTGGAATCATTCTGAACAGCATTGCACGAGTTAGTTCTCCACATTCGCAGTATGCAGAGCTTTGCCACAGGTGGAGCCATAGTGGACCACTAAGTATTGTGATGTTTGGGTTTTGGATAAATGGTAGGGTCAATCAAGAGTGCGGCTTGGCTCCTCAGAGGGCAAGAGATGGCTAATACATTCCTAACTGCATCCGAGTTATGAGCAAGGGATGGACATTCCTAAAGTATGTGAACTATACAGCATATGGCAGTTGAGATGGTTATTGAAGAAGAGTAGTCAGTCAGACTCTTATAAAAGTCTGACACCACACCTTTAAACGTTCCCAATTTTTGTACATTTTGTAGTATTGTAGAGTCCTTCAAGGCAGGTAGGTGTGGCACCAGTATTCTACTAAAACAGTGTTGCTGTTTTTGGAAATCCCAAAACATGTGTCGGGGGAAGTGATGGGTCTCTTGTCGTTCTACAAACGTTTTCAATCTGTCACCCATAAGCATATGGTCGATCGTTTTGAGCCCTCTGGACCTCAATCCCCTCTAACCCCGCTCATGGCTGCCAAGGAGAGCGTTATGGTTGCCCAAGAGATGTGTACACTTTGGTAAGATATTGTGTTCTTTAACCCCTTCCATGCTGATAACGAGCTCAGCTCGTCAGCAGCCTTACCTACCCTGTGCGGATGACAAGGTGAACTCGTCACTCAACATGTTGATTTTGAAAATTCAGCACACAGCGGGAAAACCGCTAGCGTGCAAGTGGTTAAGTATGGCATGGCCTTTACGCCAAAGGTACAGAATCACTTGTAGATTGGCTTGGAGGAGTGTTTTCTCCATTTATCCTCAGAGTTCAATGGGTATAACCTATCCACAACCCCCATAAGGACCTCTTATTTCAACCCAAGGCAGTATTTCCAGAGTATCATCCAGCATGTATCTCAGTTGAACTAACTGAAACACTAGCCAGTATTGCTTAATGTGTAGTAATTCAAAGTCCCCAAGTCCAGTATCTGCAAACAGCTTACTTAGTTTAAGGCATGGTTTCCTCCGTACCCTGATAAATGTTGCAATGAGTTTGACGAGTTTTTTAAAAACATGCTGGGGTATGCGGAAGGGAGAGGCGTGAAGATGTAATTCAAAAATGGCATCACATTCATTTTAAAAACCTGTAGATTGCCCCATATCGATAGAATAAGAGTGGCCACATCCAAAAGTCTTGTTTCAGTTTGGAGATAAATGGATCTATATTATCTTTAACCATTTGTGTCGGCCCCCTATTTAGGTTGTATTTCCAAATACCGTAAATTTGCCATCCTCAGTGTAAAGGGGAAGACCAAAAATTATGCCATGGTAGTGTGGTGGGTGTGCAGTAGCGTTTGCAATTACTCCAGTAAAATCTATACCCAGAGAAATAGGAAATTCAGGATATGGTTTGCAGAAAGTGATGGATGGACTCCCAAGGGTTAGTCAGTGTCACTAATAGGTCACTGGCCTAAAAAGTTCTCCAACTGTCATTGCACAACTGTAATAGCAGTATTTTGTCAAATGGCTTGTGCTAATGGCTCCAATACCATGAGAAACAATATGGGTGACAGTAGGCATCCCTGCCTTGTGCCATGATGTATTGCGAAAGGCGTATATGTGTAGCCATTACAGCCTACTACAGACATGGGGTTTGTGTAGAGACATTTGAGATTTCCCAGGAATTTCTCACCTAGTACAAAAGATTCCATGATGTAAAAAAGGCACGGCATTTTTAAAAAGTATGGCCGTTCCACTCAGTCAAAGGCTTTTCCACATCCAGTGAGAGTGCCACTGTTTCAGTTCTATTGTCCTGCACTTGCCACAAGATATAAGCGAGTAATCTCAAGTTGGACCCGTAGAAGCTGTGTGGTAATCCTGCCTGATCACAATGAATGAGTAGTGAAATAACCTGTTGAAGCCTAGTAGGCAGTATTATAGCTAGGGTCTTTCTATTTATGTTTAATAAAGGGACGAGCCAATAACTGGCACAATGAAGTGGAACTTCCCCAGGCTTCAAAAGTAATGTTATTTTGGCCACTTTCATCTCTCTGAGGGGTGGTGTTATCTCCTGGATGGCTCTGAACATATTACAGAGTAGTGACACGAGTAAGTGTTGATTAATCTTGTAATAGTCTGTTGGGTGTCCAACACAGGGGCCCTGTTGTGTGGAAGATCGTCAATAGCCTGTGGTATTTCAT
The DNA here is from genome assembly GCF_964261635.1 of Lissotriton helveticus. Taxonomy (NCBI): domain Eukaryota; kingdom Metazoa; phylum Chordata; class Amphibia; order Caudata; family Salamandridae; genus Lissotriton; species Lissotriton helveticus. Next base: position 1,349,426,081 of record NC_136059.1, on the reverse strand, counting down.
CAATGGGTGATGTTTGGATTGAGAGCAGCAGGCTGGTCCAAATTCAGTCGTGGTAAATACAGCAAGGATTGAAATTCATCCATATCAGTGACACAGTCATGTGAGTGGCTGGCATGGTCTGAAACCATGTTGGGAACAATATGAATGTCTAAGACTCTGTTCAAAAGTATGTGGGATAGAAGGAAGAAGTCAATACTTGAGCTTGTACTGTGGGAGCCAATAGAAATGTTTATTCCTTGTCTCCTATCTGAAAGAGGTGCCATGGGTCATGTAACTAGAATTTGGTAGGAGATCTCACATTAGTCCCCTATCACCTCGAGTTTGAGACATTATGGGAGGCAATTTGTCCATGTGGGGCTCAGTGCAATATTCCAGTTGGCCCCCAGCAGCAGTTTTGAACATGATTGCACAACCAGAATTTACTCTCTGTCTCTAAAGCTACTCATTTTGCTGGTCTTTCAAAAGTATATACACCTAATGACCACATTCTAGTCCTGAATTATGACCTTGATGAGAATATAATGACCGTTATGATCTTGCCATATTTTATGCGTTTTAACATGGAGCCCCTTCCTTATGAGGATTGCGTCTCCACCTTTGCGATATGCCTTTGCATTCGTATCAAGTGTGGTGTCATTAGTTTTTTTTATCTGCATGGCCCTCCTTGACCAACTAATCTCTGCATAGTTTTTGACTCTCCTCATGAGAGACATGTATTTCTGTAGCGGGGTGGATGAACGGGGACTTAAGGGACTCCCTCCCCTAGAATGGTGGGTCGTAGATTCTGATGTTGCCCCCTCTCTCCCACCTACCCAGAGCGAATGGAGAACAGACAAGCGACCCCTATGGTCCACCCGAAGGAAGATTTAGGACACGGCACCTTTAATTGGGCGTACGATGCCGAAGAGGGAAGTCCGCCCCGAATGACGAATACGTGGTCGGATTGGCCAAAAAGGAGGAAGAAGAAGGTTTGACGTGTGACATCACCCCGGAGGAGTTGGGCGTATTGAGTAGAGTGGGAAGAGAGTCCGAAGATCACTGGAGCTGGGAGGCTAGCGGTAACCAGGAGGAGAAAGGAGAAGGGTTACCGATCGGAGAGACGAGCTGCTTGGGCGAGAGAGTTGGAGCGCCAGGAGGCCAACGTCACCACGAGCCGCTGGGCCACACTACTGGAGGAGTGTGGCTTCAGCAGGTACGTCAGCGGGTTACAGGTTGGGTGGGGAGGCGGGGAAACTCGTCTCGCTAGTATATACCCGCCTTTTTTATAACCACTGACTGCCTTGTAAATACCCTTCCCGTCCTACCATATTCCTTCCCCCAAAACACGCTTTCCTCACTACTGCTCCCCTGCACCACCCTTGTAAATAAGAGTTGTACAATACACTTCTTCAGTGGTGCTCTTCTCACACCTGGGACCCCTCGGGCATTAAAAACGCAGAGGACGGTGTCCTGACCCCTGAATTATTTTGTTTCCGAATGCTCTATCAGGACGAGGTGGAGGAGGAACGTTGCCAAGACAAGAGCTAGGAAGAGGAAGACGCCCGGAAGGGGGAACCTCTCACCACGGATCCAGCTGCTTTTTCCCGGGAGAGACTCACCTCAAGGAGCAAAAGGGCCTTTTCCTAAATAAAACCTTACTTAGCAAGACCTAGTCTCCGAGCCCTCACTTCAACCCCGCCACAACTGGTGTCAGAAGTGGGATCCGCCACTTCCATCCCGTCACGCAAGATGGACCAGATTATCCAACATTTAATAAAGGGGCAGGAGAAGTTGGAATGGGCTAGAGAACGTCAGATGACCTCGGCCGATGCAGACCGAGAAGTCTTCAAAAACACTATAGCAGCACATATAGAGGGCCTACAAAAAGTGATACAAGTCCCTGGGGCTTCCCCATTTGTAGAAAGAAGATGCCCCGGTACCTAACCCATCAGGAGTATCCCTGCAAAAGTATGTAGCTGGGGAAGACCCGAACACTTTCCTGACTAATTTTGAAAGGGCAGCTAAGGCCTGTGGATGGTCCGAGGAAAAGTAGCCTTTCTTCCTCGCCCCGTTTTTGTCAGGCGAGGTACAAGCGGCCTACCAGGTCGCAAATGCAGCTGGAGATACACCTTATCAGGATATAAAAGCTATAATTCTTGACCACTTAGGACTCGACGCAGAAGCGTATCGTGTTAGATTCAGAAGGGAAAAAGGGATACAAGGAGAGAATCCAAAAACCCTGTTCTTCCGCCTGAAAGCTGCCGCGGACAAATGGCTTAGACCGGAGATTAGCAGCATAGAGAACATTATGAATAGCATCTACCTAGAGCAGTTTATGGGGGCTCTCCCCTATGGGACTCAAAGATGGCTCAAGCAGCATTCTGGGCTGACACCTACTCAAGCCATAGAGATGGCTGCTAATTATACAAGAGCTCAACCTCTTGCTCTGATATGGGAGACGGACAAGACCTCTAAATCCACCCTAACCACTAAACAAGAGAAAAAGAACAAAGTTGGGACTGAACCAATAAAGTATAGACCCCTCCGCCCGGAACCACCTTCCATGAGAGGACCACAGTGTTTCGATTGTGGTGAATGGGGCCACCTTGCCCGCCGGTGCCCTCGTAGAAAACCGGCGGAGGTGGGGTACATCCCAAAAGCAGTGATGTATGCCTCCGAAATGGGTCCATCATTCTACGTACATCTTACTGTCAATTGTAAGAGTATAGGGGCCTTGCTAGATTCGGAGTGTAGGCAGTCCGTCATACAAAAAAGACTGATACATTCACAACAGATACTCCCAAAACAATCTGTACACATAAGGTGCGTCCATGGGGACGTGAAACCATACCCCCTGACCCTAATAACATTGCACCCTATCTGTAGACCCCCATGACTCGTACAGGTTGGAGCAGTAGAATTCCTTCCTGAAGACTTAATCATTTGAGTAGACAATCCGGACTTTATGTCCTTGTTCCAAGATAAAGTGAAACAGTCAGAGTCAAAACAGAACTCCCGGGGCATCTATAACGACCGCTGAGCCATGGGCATTAGATCGCAATTTTAGATTCACCCAATCTAACGATCCTACCCTCTTTAATGCCTGGGAAATGGCCCACATAGCACTGACAACCCCTACCAACACCTACTAGAGATTTGTAATGGAGAAAGATTTACTGTATAGAGAAGGGAGAGTCAATGAGCCTAAACAACTATTAGTGCCCAAGGTCTTCAGGGAACAAATTCTGTTTTATGCACATACCCATCTGACTGCAGGACATTCAGGGCCAGAGAAAACCACCTAAAATATCCTTAAATACTTCTACTGGCCAGGTATATATAAGGAGGCCAGTGAATATTGTAGCACTTGCGAAATTTGCCAAAAAAAGAATTTGTACAAACCCCCAGCAGTACCCCTCCAGCCCCTCCCTATAATCGAGACTCCATTCAAGAGGGTGGGTATGGACCTAATTGGGCCACTTCCCCGCACCGCTAAAGGTAACACCTACGCCCTTGTAATTGTAGACTACAGCACCCGCTTCCCTGAGGCCTTTGCATTGCGAGCCCCCTCCACGAAAAACGTAGCAGAGAAGTTGCTGGAATTGTTTTCAAGAGTGGGATTTCCTAAAGAAATCTTAACCGACCAGGGGACACCCTTCGTATCCCGCCTTATGAAAGAAGTCTGCAAAACGTTAGATCTGCACCACATACGCACATCAGCTTACCACCCCCAAACGGACGGATTAGTGGAACGATACAATCGCACCCTCAAGACCACGCTGAAAAAGATGTTATCCATAGAAAATAAAGATTAGGATCGTTTGCTACCCTTTGAATTGTATGTATTGAGAGCACAGGTTCAGAGCAGCCTTGGATACTCAGCGTTTGAACTCTTATATGGACGCCAACCCCGTAGTCTTCTGGAGATAACAAAAGAAGCCTGGGAAAGAGAGGACGATAATGAACAACTGTCTCTCCTGGAATACACTCAGCACCTGAAAAGTAAATTAGGGAAACTGAGAAACCTGGCCTACTCCAACCTAGAGAAAAGTCAGCAACGCCAAGAGAAATACTATAATCGGGGGAAAAGGTGGAGGACTTTATCCGTGGGAGACTGGGCGTTAGTATTACTCCCTTCGTCAACAAAGAAATTCCAGAGTGAATGGCTGGGACCTTACCCCATCATTGAAACCTTGGGTAAATGCACCTATAAACTGCAAATGTCGCCCTCCCAGCAGTTATGCTTCCACATAAATCTTCTGAAGAAGTGGCTTGGGCCCCTTCCCAAGACGGCGCAATGTGTACTCCCCGTAGGTTCCGATTCCTCTACGCTTAACCAGCTGCCAATAAATGAGGAACTTACTACGGAATGAAGAAGGAACTGATGGAGACCATACAACCATTCTCAGAAATGTTTTCAGACATCCCAGGGAGAACCAACTTAATTGAACACTCAATAGAAACAGAGAAGGGGAAATGTGTCAAGCAGAAACCCTACAGAATTCCGGCCGCCAAGAGACAAGATGTAAAACGGGAGGTACAGGAATTGTTACGCCTAGGAGGAATACGTCCTTCTAGAAGCCAATGGTCGTCTCCGATTGTAATGGTACCGAAACCAGACGGGACGACCAGATTCTGTATGGATTTCCGCGCTCTCAATGCCATATCATCCTTCAACGCCTTCCCCATACCTAGGGTGGACGAGCTAATTTAAAGAATAGGCGAAGCCCATTTTATCACCACCCTTGACCTGACCAAAGGATATTGGCAGGTTCCCCTGCGAGAGGAAGATAAATGCAAAACAGCCTTTTCCCCGGATGATGGTCTATACGAGTTCAACGTGCTGCCTTTTGGCCTTCATGGGGCACCCGCAACATTTCAACGTCTCATGAATGACGTCCTTCAACCATTTACTAAGTACTGCTCTGTGTATTTAGACGACATAGTAATTTTCAGCAAGAACTGGAGCGAACATCTAGAGCATATTAGGATGATCCTATCGGCTTTGAGGACAGCAGGGCTCCATGTCAACTCAAACAAATCATGAGCCGGGTTCGCCAAAGTCAAGTATCTGGGGTTCATGCTAGGTGAGGGAGTAATAGCCCCCGAAACCAAAACGAAAAGATAAAAGCCATCCTGAGCACGCCCTTCCCCACTTCTAAAAGGGACTTAAGGGAATTTTTAGGGCTAATAGGCTATTATAGGAGGTTTTTACACAATTTCGCTGAAATGGCCAGCCCCCTCACCGACCTGTTAAGAAAAGACACAAAACCTTCACACCTACAGAAACCCTCTGACCAGGCAGTACAGGCATTTCAGAACCTTAAAACCATCATTACTACCAGTCCCATACTAATCGCCCCCAATTTTAGGAAACCTTTTTTCTGGCCACTGATGCCTGGGAGCCGTGTTGTCACAACTAGGGGATGACAACCTGGAACACCCCATCCTCTTTATTAGCAGGAAACTCCACCCTAGAGAAGTCAAATATGCCACCGTAGAAAGAGAATGTCTCGCTATTCGATGGGCCATAGAAAAATTGAAATATTACTTAGAGGGGCAACAGTTTGTACTCTTTACCAACCATGCTCCACTACAGTGGATGTATAGGAACAAATCACAAAATCCTCGAGTACTAAGGTGGTTCCTATTTTTGCAGCCCTTTTCATTTGAGATACAACACAAAAAAGGTAGGGAGAATAGCAATGCAGACTACCTGTCACGTTCTACATCTCTCCCCGATCGGGAGAAACCAGGGGGGGAGGAATGTAGCGGGGTGGATGACCGGGGACTTAAAGGACCTCCTCCCCTAGAATCGTGGGCTGTAGATTCTGATGTTGCCCCCTCTCTCCCACCTACCCAGAGCAAATAGAGAACAGACAAGCGACCCTTAGGGTCCACCCCGGAGGAAGATTTAAGACACTGCACCTTTAATTGGGCGTACGATGCCGAAGAGGGAGGTCCGCCCCCGACGCGTACGTGGTCGGATTTGCCAAAAAGGAGGAAGAAGAAGGTTTGACGTGTGACATCACCCTGGAGGAGTTCGGCGTATCGAGTGGAGTGGGAAGAGAGTCCGAAGATCACCGGAGCTGGGAGGAGAGCGGAATCCAGGAGGAGAAAGGAGAAGGGTTACCGATCCGAGAGACGAGCCGCTTGGGCGAGAGAATAGGAGCGCCAGGAGGCTAACGTCACCACACGCCGCCGGGCCACACTCCTGGAGGAGTGTGGCTTCAGCAGGTACGTCAGCCGGTTACAGGTTGGGTGGGGAGGCGGGGAAACTCATCTCGCTAGTATGTTCCCGCCTTTTTTATAACCACTGACTGCCTTGTAAATACCCTTCCCGTCCTACCATATTCCTTCCCCCAAAACACGCTCTCCTTACTACTGCTCCCCTGCACCACCCTTGTAAATAAGAGTTGTACAATACACTTCTTCAGCGGTGCTCCTCTCACATCTGGGACCCCTCGGGCATTAAAAATGCAGAGGACGGAGTCCTGACCCCTGAATTATTTTGTTTCCGAATGCTCTATCAGGACGAGGTGGAGGAGGAACGTTGCCAAGACAAGAGCTAGGAAGAGGAAGACGCCCGGAAGGGGGAACCTCTCACCACGGATCCAGCTGCTTTTTCCCGGGAGAGACTCACCTCAAGGAGCAAAAGGGCCTTTTCCTAAATAAAACCTTACTTAGCAAGACCTAGTCTCCGAGCCCTCACTTCAACCTCTCCACAATTTCTTATAGCAAGATAACATCAGGTCTCAGCGTGTGGGCATAGGACAGAACTTTCTTGTGTCTAAAGTACTACGTGAGCCCATTTACGTTAAGAATGATTTCATATAGCTCTGATGTTGCTGACATCTTGAGCTGCAAGTCATATGAGCGTGCATATGTTGATCCATGGCCCTGAGAATGAGAGGGTCCATTATGTAGCTAGTGGTAGCAGGTAGGGGGCAGGTTATAGATTGTATAAAGGAAGCTAAGTATTACATTGCTACACATGACCAATGGTTAAAAGAGCTTGGTCTGAATTACAGTTGGAGATAGGGAAGGAGTTGCTAAACCAATAAGAGAAGGGTGAATATGAATTGTCTACTGTCTATAGGGAGAAGAGCTATCCCTTAAGATAAAGATCATGAGTGGAGCCTTAGTATAGAGAGAGGAGTCAATAGCTCAGGTCATGTGATCAGGTGAGGAAGACGGCCATCAGGCACCCAGCCGCCAGTAAGGGGAAATTGTCACTGGCGGGATATACGTGTATGAGATCGGGAAGGATTCACCATCAAGTACGGCATGTCACGCTGATTGAGGTTGTGTCACTCTCAGTGGGGAAAAGAGGACTTTTGTGGTGGATGGTACAGGTTGGTGGTGTGGGGGGTTGCGCTAGCAACTAATCTCTCCTACGACAGAGGGCCTCCCATAATTAGTAACACAAGACTTTTCACCATAGCAGGATATAGCAGGGTCCAACCAATAGAAGAGGGGGTTTACCCACCCATGTATACACCACACTCACCAGCGTGTAGTTTGGAGGAATTACAATGGTGCATGTAAACAAATCTCAGACAATCAAAGTGGTAACAGCTTAGAAAGAAAAGAGGGGAGGGAAATTGAGCAGAGAAAGGAAGCCGGGATGTGATTGAAAAGAACAATGTATGATCTCTTGCACTGCCGAGCTGTCAGTCTTTGGGTTGTTTGTGAGGCAATCTGAATTTGTCTCTAAGCATGTGTAGTGTCCTTCTGTGTAGGTTTAGCCACTGCAACCCAATGGTGTGTCATTTCATCAGTCCGTCTGTACGGGCTAATTAATGAGTGGGCCGCGTTCTGATGGCTCTAGGCGGTCATGAGCACACGCCTACCGTGAGTCATGATGGCCTGGAGCCGTCATGAGCACCGTGGCGCCACGCCCAACCCCCCCACAATGACATCTTTGTAATCCTTTACAATTTATACATGTATTAAGAAGCCGCATTTATTATTGTGTAGAAATGTGCACCTATTCCGTAACCCTGTACACTGCTAAGTTGACAAGATTGGGCCTCGAAAAACCATTCAGTCCAAACCCATGCTTAAAGTCTAACATGTATTTTGTATTTAACCTTCAATGCAGAATGAATTTGCTTGTATTTTTGTTTCTACTGCAGGTGTGGACAAGGCCTCATTAATTAGCACAGAAGGATTTTGTTTTGTTAGATAGCAAGGTATGAGAAAACAAAGTTTGGCAAGGAGAAACGTGTTAACAAGCAAGGAGGAGAGTTCCGATGGAGGAAGAGAATAGCCAAAGATGTATAAAATTGTAACTTACTGATGTGGGAAAGTTGGTGCAAGTATCCAGTTGTGCCGGAGCCATGGAAAAGTACTAGTGACATTCACATGGGATGGTCTACCCTGAATACAATTGATATTTTATTCTGTAACTTAGAGTGGGACAGGAGAGACATCTTAGTACTTCACCTAAATGTTTAGGTGGGCCCAAGCTCTTGCACCTATTTACATGTTTAAGCTGCATTCATGTTTAAAACATCTAATAAATAACTGTGTAAAAGAACTGATGTCCATCGCTTGGTTTTTAGTGGGTATCTCTTGATCCTTGTGAGCTTTGGGTAGTTTCTCAGCTACGGCTCAGCAAATAGCAGCTGGCAGGTAAACTTAGACGTAGCAATGGTTCCAAAAGCAAGTGAGATAAGGAGAATATTGGGGGTCTGTCCAAGTGCCTGGCAGTAGAGCAGTGAACCAATGACCCCTTCCTGGCACAGTGTGACGGTGCCAGGCAATCCTGCAAGAGTGCTGCCCACTACTATTATACAATAGTCTCACTAATTGTAGGAAGCATTGTAGTAAGAAGGTTGTGGGGGCAAAGTTAAGCCCAGCTAAAGAGAAAGAGAGGTGCTGTATCCCTGTTGAATTCTCAAGCACCCACGGTTGTAGGGCAAGGCAGCAGGCTATTGTGGGGCGAAGGCTTGAGAGAACTGGTTGTAAAAGCTGAAAGGGCTTCAGAGATCCTATAATCACTCTTACACTTAATTCTGTTGAGACGCCGAAAGGTTGACCATCCTCAAGCCTATCTATTTTGAGAGAGCCACCTCCTGTAGTTATCACTGCTGCCGTGATCAAATAGCGGTGGCTAATCGTCCAACTATCTTTCCTGATGAAACAATTTATTTCCATGTATTATTATTATTATTATTATTATTATGATTAATAACGATAATAATAATAATAATAATAATAATAATACATAATGTGATTTTTAAGAGTGCTCCGTCTGCTTCCATTTTCTATTTTCTGCAGCCTAGCTGCTAAAAAAGTACAATGTATTGCTTATTTACTGTTGTAGCTTATGTTATATTTTTGTGTAAGTTTTATATATTTATTTTTGTATTCAATATTTAAAAATTATTTGATTTGGTTAACCTCCATACCTGTTTGAGAACCACAATCTATGTCTAGAACATTACAGAAATATGCTGCTTACTGCGGTTACAGGATCTGACATTTTGTACTTCACTTTGAAGTGTGGTATTTCTGTCTCCTTTATTCGCCTGACACTGTTCGTCCTGCAAGACCCTTACAAAAATACTGAGAAACCTAAATTACCTCATGAACATCATAAAAGTTGGACTAATGAGATTTGTGATGTATCCCTTGTGATCTTCTCTTGGAAACTTTAACTCTCTCTGATTTCCTTAGGTCCATTCACAGGGCCAAATATGGTTTGCAGTCCCTTGTCATTCTATCTAAACCAAACCTGTGATTCTCAGCCGGACATTACAGCGTCTCTAATCGTTTACCCAGTTAAACGATTTGTCTTTAATTTCATTTTATCCTGCTGCATTTGTGACTTTCTGCTCTCACGGCGATAGATACCTCAAATTCTACGAGAACTATTAAAATATTTATCTCACAACCTATTACATAGTGTTATGCTATTTGTTTCCTTATAAAATGTGGTAGGCTGTAATCTTCCAATAAATCTTCGTGCCTTATTTTTCTTATTGCAGCATTGCTCTTTTGTCAATATGCAGCTACAGTGATAAAATGACACACCTAGCTGCTTGTGTAAACGTATTACAGGCGAGTAGTGACATCACCATTCAATCATCCTTGCCAATGTCATGCACCGTTAAACGAAATCGGCACTGACCAATATTTCAAAGTATAGCTGGTTTTCCATAAAGAAAAAAACCGGGGCCTCATATACAAGGAACTGACGCATCTGAATACAGATGCGTCAGAAATTGGGGGGGCAAGTTAAAGGTCACTTTTAAACCTCAAATGTTCGCTTCCCATCAATTTTAAGACTTTGAACTTCTGACAAAGCACAACACACCAACCTTCTAAGAACATGTAATCTATTGAGCATTTCTGGATTCCATGTACAAAGGTTTGTGTAGCCAGAATGTTGTCCTTAACGCCTTAGCCACGGAGGCAATTCTGCCGCGGTGCGGGGTGTTCCATTGTGTGGGCGGGGCCACGTCGGCCAACGGACGTGTGCAGCACTCTGGAGGTAGTCCTCGCGGCGGCCGTTGGCCGACGGGCACAAGGAAAGCGTTAAAACGCCCTGATAAACACACAAAACCTAGCTGTACTATTTATTTAGTTAGCTGCAGATTTTTTTTACTACAAACAGTTTGGAAAAGTAGCCTCGGGAATTCTATAAGTCCCTAACATTTCACTTTATATGTTATCTGCCCAAGCTGGAGAGTTGTTGGTTGAAATCTCCCGCCACCAAGACTGGGGAAGCACTCAACTACCCCAACAGGGATTTCAGGTCACTGAAAACAATTGCCAATGCAAAACCTTGTTACCCACATCCTCCTGGTTTACATAAACATTCACCACTAGTAACGCATTCTTTGGCAAATAACAATCATACAAATGCAAAAGGCATGCCAAAATACAATCAGAATTGGTTGTTACCAAACTAGCCTCTTTCGCACATTTCTTGGACATTCTAGTTAGCAGCTCCCTCGATAAGCACCCCACCCTGACTTTTGTCGCATATTTCGGAAATTGCATAAAACCCCATTGACTCAGATTATCGCTCACTACCAGGTCTCCTGGAAACAAATTATTTAATTTTCCTCCAAAACCGTTGAGAGATCTACAGTTCTTTGCTGACGAACGATACCGTGATCATACCAGGAGAAGATCCAAAGATTAGCCAATGGGCCTCTTACCTAATACACTTACCCAACCCAGGATAAATCACTCCCTCTAGATACAGTTAAGCTGTAAAATCTATTACTTAATGAAAAGGGGCATTTCTGTATTTACCCTTTAGGTCCAAGCTATTGTTATTTCTAAATTTCCTTGGCCGTACTCCATAGACTGGCTTTGGGGCATTGAGCCTTCTTCTCCATATACCAAACTTATGCCCACATGCATCAAGCCTTTTTGCATTCACAAACGGTGCGAATCGCAAAATTCGGCCGTTTGCGAATGCAAAAACCTTTTTTGGGATGCATAATTTTTTTTCCCGCAATTTAAGAATTCGCAATTTTTTGCGATTTCTTAAATTGCAATAGCATTTAAGAAATCGCAAATTTTACGATTTCTTAAAAGCTATGCATGATTATTTTTAATTTGCGAATTCGCAATTTGGAAAGGAAAAATTACCATGAGGTATACCTTCGTGGTAATTTGCGAAAAGTTAAAAAAATGCACAAAAGTGCATTTTTGAAACTTATATTTTACACACACACATGCCCTTGGGACATGTGTGTGAGTAAAATGTACTTACGTTACATTTTAGGGATGCAGGGGGAGGTCCTTTGGACCCCCCCTGCACCCTTGAAATTGCATTCTCATTTTGCGATCCCTTAATTGCGAATTCGCAATATGAGAATGCCTTCCCATTGATTCCTATGGGCCTCTAGGCCCATAGGAATCAATGTAATGCCATTCCTTAATTGCGATTCGCAATTAAGGAATCGCAAATACAGAAAATTAAGAAATCGCAAAAAAAGTGTAGTTTCTTGATGCATAGGAATTTGCGATTTCTAAATTGCGATTCCTTAATTTTCGCAATTTAGGAATCGCAAATTCCTACAATGATGCATGTGGGTGTTAGTTTCTGTGAAATCAAGCCAGCACTGTTCCTTAAGGGGCTCTTTTTTATCAGTGACTTCCTTAGCTATTTCCTCTTCTGGAACTAGACAGAACCCCATTTTATTAAGCTCTGATTCAAAATCAAATCAACAATTGGTGGGGGGTAAAAACGAACTTTTGTATCTTCCCTATCACTTACAGTTTTCTGGAAAGCTACTTGCTCAATATTGCTTGAGATTATATTTCTCAATACATTACAATTACCATGGGCCTTCACGACATTAGACCTATTCAGGGGTTGCCATTTATTCCCTCCCCCATCCTCTATTGACATCGAAGTATAGATTTATAATTTCTTGGTCTCCTCTTGTGATATTTAGCAATTTCTTGCTCTAATCTTGTATTGATCTAAATAATTGTCAATTGGAGCATGGAGCGGCAGGAAATGCTGTGTTCTCCCTGTATTTGGGGGTGGATTTATTCTTTGGTTTGTAAAGCCATCAATCCCAGCCTCTCATTTATCATTTTTTGACTGTTTGCCATTAAGTATCTTAGGTTCTACAACCTTTCCCGGGGGGCTGGGTTTTTAGCTTCCAGAGCCAATTCAGACTCCCAATGCAATTCCTTTTCTCTCTTATTTCTACTTGCCCTCATACTAAGCACCTCGGATTTTCCCTGGGAATTAGTTACCTTCCTAGTCCCATATGCATGTTTTCTTTAGTATTTCGTGCTTCCTCCTATTACAATATAATAAATGCAACTTCTACACGTATCCATGGTACCATCCGTTTACATGCATTAGTCTTTTGATTACATATACCGAATAATTATCCCAGGCCTTTCGAAGTGTTATATGGCCCCTCCCTCATCAGGCCTGATTCTGGATGGAATGTCGGCCTTGGTAGAGAGGGCATAAATAACTGTTGGATTTTAATTTATGGGCTATCTTCTTCAGAAGGCAAATCTGAGATTTCGCATTGTCATTAGTCATAACTGTAGTTTCCAGGAGGCCATATACACTTTTTTTGGATTAAAAGAAGGGCGTCCAACATTGGTGATGGTCCATTAACTAGCTGTTTCAAGTTCAAAGAAGATAAAATTGCATCCCACTTTTTGGATTTTGTCCTCTTGATACAGTCTCCTGTGTTCTTGTTCTATTAGTGGAGTTTGAGCAATTTAAGGGCGGATCTGATCAACAACAGTCCCCACCTTCTCCCTCACATCACACCGTTCTCATTTTCCGTAATGCTAAAACGTGACTGAGATGGGTGGAAAAAAACGAGGCGAGGATGATAAACGTTGATACATCATTTCAATATCCTCCAGCAGATCTTATCCCTTCATATCCTGTGACACTGCTCCTTCGCATTAGTATCTATCGGTGAGATCAAGAAACCTGCTGTGGGGGAATCCGGAATCCAGGAGGAGAAAGGAGAAGGGTTACCGATCCGAGAGACGATCTGCTTGGGCGAGAGAATTGGAGCGCCAGGAGGCTAACGTCACCACGAGCCGCCGGGCCACACTCCTGAAGGAGTGTGGCTTCAGCAGGTACGTCAGCAGGTTACAGGTTGGGTGGGGAGGCGGGGAAACTCGTCTCGCTAGTATGTACCCGCCTTTTTTATAACCACTGACTGCCTTGTAAATACCCTTCCCGTCCTACCATATTCCTTCCCCCAAAACACGCTCTCCTTACTACTGCTCCCCTGCACCACCCTTGTAAATAAGAGTTGCACAATACACTTCTTCAGCGGTGCTCCTCTCACACCTGGGACCCCTAGGGCATTAAAAATGCAGAGGACGGTGTCCTGACCCCTGAATTATTTTGTTTCCGAATGCTCTATCGGGACGAGGTGGAGGAGGAACGTTGCCAAGACAAGAGCTAGGAAGAGGAAGACGCCCGAAAGGGGGAACCTCTCACCACGGATCCAGCTGCCTTTTCCCGGGAGAGACTCACCTCAAGGAGCAAAAGGGCCTGTTCCTAAATAAAACCTTACTTAGCAAGACCTAGTCTCCGAGCCCTCACTTCAACCTCTCCACAATTTCTTATAGCAAGATAACATCAGGTCTCAGCGTGTGGGCATAGGACAGAACTTTCTTGTGTCTAACGTACTACGTGAGCCCATTTACGTTAAGATAGATTTCATATAGCTCTGATGTTGCTGACATCTTGAGCTGCAAGTCATATGAGCGTGCATATGTTGATCCATGGCCCTGAGAATGAGAGGGTCCATTATGTAGCTAGTGGTAGCAGGTAGGCGGCAGGTTATAGATTGTATAAAGGAAGCTAAGTATTACATTGCTACACATGACCAATGGTTAAAAGAGCTTGGTCTGAATTACAGTTGGAGATAGGGAAGGAGTTGCTAAACCAATAAGAGAAGGGTGAATATGAATTGTCTACTGTCTATAGGGAGAAGAGCTATCCCTTAAGATAAAGATCAGGAGTGGAGCCTTAGTATAGAGAGAGGAGTCAATAGCTCAGGTCATGTGATCAGGTGAGGAAGACGGCCATCAGGCACCCAGCCGCCAGTAAGGGGCAAATTGTCACTGGCGGGATATACGTGTATGAGGTCGGGAAGGATTCACCATCAAGTACGGCATGTCACACTGATTGAGGTTGTGTCACTCTCAGTGGGGAAAAGAGGACTTTTGTGGTGGATGGTACAGGTTGGTGGTGTGGGGGGTTGCGCTAGCAACTAATCTCTCCTACGACAGAGGGCCTCCCATAATTAGTAACACAAGACTTTTCACCATAGCAGGATATAGCAGGGTCCAACCAATAGAAGAGGGGGTTTACCCACCCATGCATACACCACACTCACCAGCCTGTAGTTTGGAGGAATTACAATGGTGCATGTAAACAAATCTCAGACAATCAAAGTGGTAACAGCTTAGAAAGAAAAGAGGGGAGGGAAATTGAGCAGAGAAAGGAAGCCGGGATGTGATTGAAAAGAACAATTTATGATCTGTTGCACTGCAGAGCTGTCAGTCTTTGGGTTGTTTGTGAGGCAATCTGAATTTGTCTCTAAGCATGTGTAGTGTCCTTCTGTGTAGGTTTAGCCACTGCAACCCAATGGTGTGTCATTTCATCAGTCCGTCTGTACGGGCTAATTAATGAGTGGGCCGCGTTCTGATGGCTCTAGGCGGTCATGAGCACACGCCTACCGTGAGTCATGATGGCCTGGAGCCGTCATGAGCACCGTGGCGCCACGCCCAACCCCCCCACAATGACATCTTTGTAATCCTTTACAATTTATACATGTATTAAGAAGCCGCATTTATTATTGTGTAGAAATGTGCACCTATTCCGTAACCCTGTACACTGCTAAGTTGACAAGATTGGGCCTCGAAAAACCATTCAGTCCAAACCCATGCTTAAAGTCTAACATGTATTTTGTATTTAACCTTCAATGCAGAATGAATTTGCTTGTATTTTTGTTTCTACTCCAGGTGTGGACAAGGCCTCATTAATTAGCACAGAAGGATTTTGTTTTGTTAGATAGCAAGGTATGAGAAAACAAAGTTTGGCAAGGAGAAACGTGTTAACAAGCAAGGAGGAGAGTTCCGATGGAGGAAGAGAATAGCCAAAGATGTATAAAATTGTAACTTACTGATGTGGGAAAGTTGGTGCAAGTATCCAGTTGTGCCGGAGCCATGGAAAAGTACTAGTGACATTCACATGGGATGGTCTACCCTGAATACAATTGATATTTTATGCTGTAACTTAGAGTGGGACAGGAGAGACATCTTAGTACTTCACCTAAATGTTTAGGTGGGCCCAAGCTCTTGCACCTATTTACATGTTTATGCTGCATTCATGTTTAAAAAATCTAATAAATAACTGTGTAAAAGAACTGATGTCCATCGCTTGGTTTTTAGTGGGTATCTCTTGATCCTTGTGAGCTTTGGGTAGTTTCTCAGCTACGGCTCAGCAAATAGCAGCTGGCAGGTAAACTTAGACGTAGCAATGGTTCCAAAAGCAAGTGAGATAAGGAGAATATTGGGGGTCTGTCCAAGTGCCTGGCAGTAGAGCAGTGAACCAATGACCCCTTCCTGGCACAGTGTGGCGGTGCCAGGCAATCCTGCAAGAGTGCTGCCCACTACTATTATACAATAGTCTCACTAATTGTAGGAAGCATTGTAGTAAGAAGGTTGTGGGGGCAAAGTTAAGCCCAGCTAAAGAGAAAGAGAGGTGCTGTATCCCTGTTGAATTCTCAAGCACCCACGGTTGTAGGGCAAGGCAGCAGGCTATTGTGGGGCGAAGGCTTGAGTGAACTGGTTGTAAAAGCTGAAAGGGCTTCAGAGATCCTATAATCACTCTTACACTTAATTCTGTTGAGACGCCGAAAGGTTGACCATCCTCAAGCCTATCTATTTTGAGAGAGCCACCTCCTGTAGTTATCACTGCTGCCGTGATCAAATAGCGGTGGTAATCGTCCAGCTATCTTTCCTGATGAAACAATTTATTTCCATATATTATTATTATTATTAATAACGATAATAATAATAATAATAATAATACATAATGTGATTTTTAAGAGTGCTCCATCTGCTTCCATTTTCTATTTTCTGCAGCCTAGCTGCTAAAAAAGTACAATTTATTGCTTATTTACTGGTGTAGCTTATGTTATATTTTTGTTTAAGATTTACATATTTATTTTTGTATTCAATATTTAAAAATTATTTGATTTGGTTAACCTCCATACCTGTTTGAGAACCACAATCTATGTCTAGAACATTACAGAAATATGCTGCTTACTGCGGTTACAGGATCTGACATTTTGTACTTCACTTTGAAGTGTGGTATTTCTGTCTCCTTTATTCGCCTGACACTGTTCGTCCTGCAAGACCCTTACAAAAATACTGAGAAACCTAAATTACCTCATGAACATCATAAAAGTTGGACTAATGAGATTTGTGATGTATCCCTTGTGATCTTCTCTTGGAAACTTTAACTTTCTCTGATTTCCTTAGGTCCATTCACAGGGCCATATATGGTTTGCAGTCCCTTGTCATTCTATCTAAACCAAACCTGTGCTTCTCAGCCGGACATTACAGCGTCTCTAATCGTTTACCCAGTTAAACGATTTGTCTTTAATTTCATTTTATCCTGTTGCATTTGTGACTTTCTGCTCTCACGGTGATAGATACCTCTAATTCTACGAGAACTATTAAAATATTTATCTCACAACCTATTACATAGTGTTATGCTATTTGTTTCGTTATAAAATGTGGTAGGCTGTAATCTTCCAATAAATCTTCGTGCCTTATTTTTCTTATTGCAGCATTGCTCTTTTGTCAATATGCAGCTACAGTGATAAAATGACACACCTAGCTGCTTGTGTAAACGTATTACAGGCGAGTAGTGACATCACCATTCAATCATCCTTGCCAATGTCATGCACCGTTAAACGAAATCGGCACTGACCAATATTTCAAAGTATAGCTGGTTTTCCATAAAGAAAAAAACCGGGGCCTCATATACAAGGAACTGACGCATCTGAATACAGATGCGTCAGAAATTGGGGGGCCAAGTTAAAGGTCACTTTTAAACCTCAAATGATCGCTTCCCATCAATTTTAAGACTTTGAACTTCTGACAAAGCACAAAACACCAACCTTCTAAGAACATGTAATTTATTGAGCATTTCTGGATTCCATGCACAAAGGTTTGTGTAGCCAGAATGTTGTCCTTAACGTCTTAACCGCGGCGGCAATTCCGCCGCGGTGCGGGGTGTTCCATTGTGTGGGCGGGGCCACGTCGGCCAACGGACGTGTGCAGCAATCTGGAGGTAGTCCTCGCGGCGGCCGTTGGCCGAGGGGCACAAGGAAAGCGTTAAAACGCCCTGATAAACACACAAAACCTAGCTGTACTATTTATTTAGTTAGCAGCAGATTTTTTTTTACTACAAACAGTTTGGAAAAGTAGCCTCGGGAATTCTATAAGTCCCTAACATTTCACTTTATATGTTATCTGCCCAAGCTGGAGAGTTGTTGGTTGAAATCTCCCGCCACCAAGACTGGGGAAGCACTCAACTACCCCAACAGGGATTTCAGGTCACTGAAAATAATTGCCAATGCAAAACCTTGTTACCCACATCCTCCTGGTTTACATAAACATTCACCACTAGTAACGCATTCTTTGGCAAATAACAATCATACAAATGCAAAAGGCATGCCAAAATACAATCAGAATTGGTTGTTACCAAACTAGCCTCTTTCGCACATTTCTTGGACATTCTAGTTAGCAGCTCCCTCGATAAGCACCCCACCCTGACTTTAGTCGCATATTTCGGAAATTACATAAAACCCCATTGACTCAGATTATCACTCACTACCAGGTCTCCTGGAAACAAATTATTTAATTTTCCTCCCAAACCGTTGAGAGATCTACAGTTCTTTGCTGACGAACGATACCGTGATCATACCAGGAGAAGATCCAAAGATTAGCCAGTGGGCCTCTTACCTAATACACTTACCCAACCCAGGATAAATCACTCCCTCTAGATACAGTTAAGCTGTAAAATCTATTACTTAATGAAAAGGGGCATTTCTGTATTTACCCTTTAGGTCCAAGCTATTGTTATTTCTAAATTTCCTTGGCCGTACTCCATAGACTGGCTTTGGGGCATTGAGCCTTCTTCTCCATATACCAAACTTATGCCCACATGCATCAAGCCTTTTTGCATTCGCAAACGGTGCGAATCGCAAAATTCGGCCGTTTGCGAATGCAAAAACCTTTTTTGGGATGCATCATTTTTTTTCCCGCAATTTAAGAATTCGCAATTTTTTTGCGATTTCTTAAATTGCAATAGCATTTAAGAAATCACAAATTTTGCGATTTCTTAAAAGCTATGCATGATTATTTTTAATTTGCGAATTCGCAATTTTGAAAGGAAAAATTACCATGAAGTATACCTTCGTGGTAATTTGCGAAAAGTTTAAAAAATGCACAAAAGTGCATTTTTGAAACTTATATTTTACACACACACATGCCCTTGGGACATGTGTGTGAGTAAAATGTACTTACGTTACATTTTAGGGATGCAGGGGGAGGTCCTTTGGACCCCCCCTGCACCCTTGAAATTGCATTCTCATTTTGCGATTCCTTAATTGCGAATTCGCAATATGAGAATGCCTTCCCATTGATTCCTATGGGCCTCTAGGCCCATAGGAATCAATGTAATGCCATTCCTTAATTGCGATTCGCAATTAAGGAATCGCAAATACAGAAAATTAAGAAATCGCAAAAAAGTGTGTAATTTCTTGATGCATAGGAATTTGCGATTTCTAAATTGCGATTCCTTAATTTTCGCAATTTAGGAATCGCAAATTCCTACAATGATGCATGTGGGTGTTAGTTTCTGTGAAATCAAGCCAGCACTGTTCCTTAAGGGGCTCTTTTTAGGTCGAAGCACGACCTGCATTCAATGCGTAAGCATTGATTGCAGTGTGCTTCGACAACTATTGTGATCCGTTTTTGGGAATGTCGGACACGACTCAGACGCGCGCTTTTGCAGTCTCAGTTTTGACCGCGGGAGCGCGCGTCTGAGCTGCGCCTGCGCAGATGAACTTTCAGCCCCTGCTTTCGCGTCGCTCTGCTCGCATGCATTAATGGCACACACAGACACAGCCAGCCCCCACCCTTCTGCATGCACACACATACAGGCGCGCGCACATATAGACAGACAGACACACGCAGACAGACACACACACGCAGACAGACACACGCACATACACACGCACACAGACACACGCACATACACATACGCGCGCGCACCCCCTCCCCCCACACTTACCAGGGTCTTTTCGTGTGTCCCTGTCTCCCTCGGCAGCCTGCGAGTCAGTCTTGACAACAGGCGGGGCTCTCCACGACCACGGGAGCTCCGCTAGTTCACAGGCAAATCTTCCGGCTGACTACAGGAGCGCGGGTTAGGCTCCCGTCCGCTTCCTGTTTGCGGCCCCGCCCCCGTCCCAAAACAAGTTGCCTGGCTTCCGTTCTAATCCGGGCTGCAGACATAAAGCCCACAGGTAGGTCCCCGGGTTTCCTTTCACGGGTAATACCTTGTCTTCTATTTGTTGTAGCACTCGATGAGAGTGCATGTGTTCTGCAGCTGCCTCCTTCATGTACTTCTTCCCACACCGTGTTCTTTCGCGCACACTCCCAGTTGCTGTTCTTGCCTCCTTTCCGTTGCGGGTCCCTAGTAGTTAAAGCTTCCCCACCACCTCCTTGTCCATTTACTTCCCCAGCCCCGACCAACCCTCCATTGTCCATGTGTTTCTCTATCCCCCCACCCTCGGATTTCAGCTTGCTGTCCCTCCTGCCCGACCTCTGTTAGCACACCGCCCCTTCATCTGCTGTCAGCATGCTGCCCCAGCCCATCCTGTCAGTTTACTTCGCCCGTATCCGTTGTCAGCTTGCTTCCCGAATATCTACCGCCTGCCCTCCATTGTGGCTTGATTTTCAGTCCTTCCCGCCTGCCCTCTGTTGTCAGCCTGCTACCCCAGCAATATGTTATCAGGTTGCCTTCCCATCACCATTTTCTTCAGCCCGTCCGCAATTGGCCCGTCCCGCCTATTGGCTTGCTTCCCGAGGCATTCCTCCTGCCCACCCTACGTTGTCCATTTGCCAACTCCAAGCCTTCCTCCCACCCTCCATTGTCCGTGTGCTTTCCCATTGCCAACGCTTGCTCTTTTTGAAAAATTACTTAAGTGCAACTATAAATGCTCTGCGTTTCAGGATACTTGTTTTTACTTGTTTCTTTTCCTCACCATGCCAACCATGTGCCAGACACTACGAAGATAACACACATTTTGGTGTTCTTCAGATCCTCAACCATCGAGGTGAATCCGATTATATTATACACGGTAAATTCTCCCCACTCCCAAAAAATGGCAGCAAAAGTGCGTGTTAGTTAAATGCGCCCTTGTTCGTGCAGTGTTTACAGAAAGTGCAGTTGTGAGCATCCAATGCACGTCTTGCACGAAGTCCTCTGTGTACGTCGCCCCCACATCCATCTTCTAAGCACATGGAAGTGCTGTCATGAGCGCGCCAGTCACTCTGAGGACTGTGATAAGCACCTGAAAAGGCTGTTCATAAACATCCGAGGCACTATGTGTGCTGCCTCTTTGCAAGGATCAGCAGCAAGTCTACAAAACACTCTTTATGCCTATCTTGGAGAGGAATGAAATTCTCTCTCACTATCCGGAAATAAGTATGGCGGCTATGTGCTTTCTGGGTATAGCGCTTTTGCCCTCACATGGGGTATGAAAAATTCTCTCTCTCTTTCTCATTATTTTCTTCTCACTCTCTCTTTTTCTCGCTCTCTGTCCCTCTTTCTTTCTCTCCCTCTCTCCCTCGCTCTCTCTCTTTATCGCTCTTTCTCTTTTTCTCTCTCCCTCTCTCTCTCTCTTTCTTTCTCTATCTATCTGTATATGTATCTATCTATATAATGGGACTAAGCTTTAAAAGGGCAGTACTCTTGCACAAGGCAGAGATGTTACACACGTATTTTATGCAGCATAATAAATGTGTTGATCTTTGTAATATAATACATTTGCATTATTTGTTCTAGAAAGTACTATTTTAAAGGAATGTTATGAGGCAATTCTAGTAGCCGAAATATTAAGCGGCCTCGTAGTCATCTCCGTTATTTTTTACTGCAGAGAGCTACTGAAATGTAACTTGTACCTCCGTGTTTGCGTCTCTTAATTGACAGTAACAGCATTTGCACAGTGAGGCTTTGTAGTGCTCATGGCAGTAGGGGTGTGTGGGTACCTAACAGGATTCTATGTTTTGTCACTACCGGAGTCATAGCGGTTGAGTGTGTTTTTGTCGTGTCTGTGTGTCAGATCATTCTTGTGATTGGGAGATGGTTCCTGCTGTTTTTGTGTAAACTTCATGTTTTTGTTTCTGTTCGAATTCCCTGGCTTGTCAATCTCTTCAGGCAACGGAGGCCACCAGCAGACATCACCAACAAACAATTATCTGCTGTTACTCGACTGCTGGAGCGAGCATCTGTAGGTCACTTTGCTGTGGTTGCCAATCCTCTACAGGGCACTCTAAAGGGCATTTGTGGTCTTCAGGATTAAACAAAGAGCAGTGGTAGGAAGGATGGCACCTACACAGGTCCCGGCTCAATCTTCAGCTGGACCTCCTGTCTGTGAACCTTGTGTACATGAGTTGGGTGTTTTTCCTCTGGCTGGAGATTGTACCATCTAGGGGATAAGTGAAGTGGACCATGGTAAGTGGTGCATCTTCATTCTTTAGCTCATCTATGGTACGTGCCTTCCAAGGCTTCCTACTTTCCACTCCCTTCTAATATCTTACTTACACCGACCCCTACCTTCCCCACACAAAGTATGAATTTAGCACGAGGGAATTATGTGTTTGAAACTGAAGCCCAGTGCCTTGATCCCTCCTCTTCGTTCTGTATCATTATTAGGTCACGCCTTAGCCAATGCGCTTGCGCATTGCTCCGGCGAGATTATAGTAAGGGGAAAAGAACGGTCTACCAAAACGGCGGAATAGACACAGTTCATGTGATCTATGCGCGTGCACAAACCAGCCACGTCACACACCGCCATTTGTCTGTGCCTCCCATCATACTTCAAAGGCTGCCGCTCCCCCCGCATCAGACTTCAAAGGAATGCGCTCCCGCTCCCCCCCCCCCCCGCCACAGCAATGCCGAGTGCTTGTTTTGCTTGTGTGCTTGCATCTTCCTTCCTTGGCCCTGGGTGTTTTCCGTGTTCTCCCATTCAGTGCCTTCTCGAACACCACCACAACACTCATGGACACCACCACATCACTCAGGGACACCACCACATCACTCAGGGACACCACCACATCACTCAGGAACACCACCACATCACTCAGGGACACCACCACATCACTCAGGGGCACCACCACATCACTCAGGGGCACCAACACATCACTCAGGGACACCACCACATCACTCAGGGACACCACCACATTACTCAGGAACACCACCACATCACTCAGGGACACAACCACATCACTCAGGGACACCACCACATCACTCAGGGGCACCACCACATCACTCGGGGGCACCACCACATCACTCGGGGACACCACCACATCACTCAGGGGCACCACCACATCACTCGGGGGCACCACTACATCACTCGGGGACACCACCACATCACTCGGGGACACCACCACATCACTCGAGGACACCACCACATCACTCGGACACATCACATCACTCGGGGACACCACCACATCACTCGGGGACACCATCACATCACTCGGGGACACCACCACATCACTCGGGGACACCACCACATCACTCAGGGGACACCACCACATCACTCGGGGACACCACCACATCACTCGGGAACACCACCACATCACTCGGGAACACCACCACATCACTCAGGGACACCACCACATCACTCAGGGACACCACCACATCACTCAGGGACACCACCACATGACTCAGGGACACCACCACATGACTCAGGGACACCACCACATCAGTCTGGGACACCACCACATCACTCTAATACACCACCACAGCACTCAGCCCAACCACATCATCACTCAGCACCACAACAGCACTCTCCTTGCTTGCTACCAATACGCATTGCCATAGCCAATAGGACTCGCATTAGGAAAGTGTAAGCTATTGGCTTTGTGAATAGCAACGCTATTAATTTATATATTTTCAAAGCCAACACATATTAAAAAAAATTGTCATTTACAATACCAATAGCTCACACTTTCCTAATGCGAGACCTATTGCATTGCAAATGCTTGTTTATCAGTGACTTCCTTAGCTATTTCCTCTTCTGGAACTAGACAGAACCCCATTTTATTAAGCTCTGATTCAAAATCAAATCAACAATTGGTGGGGGGTAAAAACGAACTTTTGTATCTTCCCTATCACTTACAGTTTTCTGGAAAGCTACTTGCTCAATATTGCTTGAGATTATATTTCTCAATACATTACAATTACCATGGGCCTTCACGACATTAGACCTATTCAGGGGTTGCCATTTATTCCCTCCCCCATCCTCTATTGACATCGAAGTATAGATTTATAATTTCTTGGTCTCCTCTTGTGATATTTAGCAATTTCTTGCTCTAATCTTGTATTGATCTAAATAATTGTCAATTGGAGCATGGAGCGGCAGGAAATGCTGTGTTCGCCCTGTATTTGGGGGTGGATTTATTCTTTGGTTTGTAAAAACATCAATCCCAGCCTCTTATTTATCATTATTTGACTGTTTGCCATTAACAGCCTGATTCATGAAGCTAAATTGCACTCGCAAAGGGCAAGATTCTCAGAATCTTGCCTTTTGCGAGTGCAATTTTGGCATTTGGGATTCACAATCCCAAATGCAAAAATCGCTAATGAAGAATTAGCTAATATGCGAGGATTAGCATTTAAGGAATCTCTATTAGATGCTATTCATGACACTTTCAAAATTGCGATTTTGCAAATTTGGGCCGCTATTTACCGAGAGGTCAGACCTCTCGGTAAATAGCAAAAACTTAGAAAAATGCTTTTAAAAGCATTTTTCTAAGTTGCATGTTGCACACACACATGTCCTTTGGACATGTGTGTGCGCAACACCTGTTCAAATGTGCATTTTAGGGGTGCTACAGGGTGTCCTTTGGACACCCCTGGCACCCTTAAAATCGCTATCTTATTTGCGAGTAGTAAATTGCTACTCGCAAATAAGGGATACTCCCCATTCATTCACATGGGCCTTTTGGCCCATAGGAATGAATGGGGAGTTATTCCTTTTTTTGCGAGTAGCAAATTTCTACTCGCAAATAGAGAACATGTAGGAATCGCTATTTATTTAGCAATTCCTACATGAATACCGTTTTGCGTGTCCTCAATAGCGAGTCGCTATGATTCGCTATTAGGGCCACGCAAAACGGCCCGTACATGAATCAGGCTGTAAGTATCTTAGGTTCTACAACCTTTCCCGGGGGGCTGGGTTTTTAGCTTCCAGAGCCAATTCAGACCGTGATGTCTTCTCCCAATGCAATTCCTTTTCTCTCTTATTTCTACTTGCCCTCATACTAAGCACCTCGGATTTTCCCTGGGAATTAGTTGCCTTCCTAGTCCCATATGCATGTTTTCTTTAGTATTTCGTGCTTCCTCCTATTACAATATAATAAATGCAACTTCTACACGTATCCTTGGTACCATCCGTTTACATGCATTAGTCTTTTGGATACATATACCGAATAATTATCCCAGGCCTTTCTAAGAGTTATATGGCCCCTCCCTCATCAGGCCTGATTCTGGATGGAATGTCCGCCTTGGTAGAGAGGGCATAAATAATTGTTGGATTTTAATTTATGGGCTATCTTCTTCAGAAGGCAAATCTGAGATTTCGCATTGTCATTAGTCATAACTGTAGTTTCCAGGAGGCCATATACACTTTTTTTGGATTAAAAGAAGGGCGTCCAACATTGGTGATGGTCCATTAACTAGCTGTTTCAAGTTCAAAGAAGATAAAATTGCATCCCACTTTTTGGATTTTGTCCTCTTGATACAGTCTCCTGTGTTCTTGTTCTATTAGTGGAGTTTGAGCAATTTAAGGGCGGATCTGATCAACAACAGTCCCCACCTTCTCCCTCACATCACACCGTTCTCATTTTCCGTAATGCTAAAACGTGACTGAGATGGGTGGAAATAAACGAGGCGAGGATGATAAACGTTGATACATCATTTCAATATCCTCCAGCAGATCTTACCCCTTCATCTCCTGTGACACTGCTCCTTCGCATTAGTATCTATCGGTGAGATCAAGAAACCTGCTGTGGGGGACTCCGATTACCTTTTATTCTTAATCTTTTCCCCCACAAAATCCTCTTTTAATGAAGCAAGAGACTTTACTGGAGTATTTGTCATGATGGACTGGTTGATTGGAATTCGATCTAACGGTGGGGTCGCCAAATGAGTATTACTAAATGAAAGTAAATTCTGATTCCCATTTATACCTCTGTTGGTCTCAACAGCCCCTTTTACCCTACCTCCTTCTTTCAATCCTTTTTGGGGTACTTGAGGCTTAGCAGTTCTTTTCCTTTGTTGGGGTCCCTCTTGCTCCTGGGTTTTTTGGGCTAGGGCTGGGGTATTAAAAAGACGTTTCCTTCTCTCCTCTATAATCTTACGAACTCATTAGTGTGAAATCCTTTTGGGCGCAATACAAATGAACTCTTATAATGTTAAAGGATAATTCTAAATATTAACAAATCCGGACCCATAAGAATCCAAAAGAGGCCTAAAAACAGGCCTTCACAACAAAGGGTTTCAGATTCCACCATCTACTGAGGACCTAGAACATATAACAACACTTACCGCCTCCCGCCTCCCGCCTATCCCGCTGCCTCCACCTTCCGGAATAAATCAAATATATTTCTAGTTGTTATAGTCTCCTTAATACGTTTACGGGTGGCTGCTTTAGATGTTGTAGCCCCTTGGAGCCCCCGAGAATCCACCTCTCTCTCAAAACCATTATTGCTCCTCCTTGTGTCATCTGCCCAGGGTTGCAGCTTCAAGTCCCACTGGTAAGCTCACCCGACCTGCCACATGCTCTCAACCCTGTGGCTCCCCACTAGGAATGAGCACAGTGACAGCAAGCTGTTGTACAAGCCTGAGACCTTAGTACTGCAGAGAGGATCCATGCACATATATGTAACGAACGTTCTTTTCCCACTATTGTATCCTATCAACCCTAATTGTGAAGTGCTTTAATACCCGCCTGGGTCATGTTAGCGCTATACAAAACATTATAAATAAAAGGAAAAATACTAATAAATTGCCACTCGCCATTTCTTATAATGGACCTGGCAGCCTTGTAGCCTAAATTCCAAATATCTTGGCGCATCCCTTCCCCAAATTTTCCAGCTTTCCTTCTTTCTATCTGTTTGGCTACAGCCATCAGCTTCCTTGTCGTCCCGGCCACAGAGAATGAGTTGGCATGTGCCCTTGCAGGCGCTGGCATCACACGTCAATGTCTGGTTTCCACAGGGGGAGGAGTTGTCAAAAGGTTGATTTAGGTTGCGTTATTAACCCATTGTTAGAAAGGAGCTTTCACAGGTTTCATTGATAAACCCCGTTGTACAATGGCATCCATTGATTCTTATACCAGAGATACTTTGTCTCCTACAACGAGTGACACAGGAGAAAGACTGCAGTATCACACCTAACCAGCAGCATAAAAGAAGCATATGTTGCATTCAACTGACAGAAAAACAAAACATGCCTAAATATAAAACATACCAGCATATTATACTCTGGAATGAAACGAAAGCCTAAGGAAAGTAATGAGTCAGCTCATCAAGAAAAATATGGATAATATTTGACAGATGATATTCTGAAATAAATGTATTTTTGATGCAGTTTTCTTCCCATACCAAAAAATAAACTCTTTGAAAGTAATGTGACACATAATATACAAGTTTACCATACTTAGGGGCATATGTACCAGAATGGTGGCGCAGGGCAGTGCAGCAAGTTACCTTGCTGCGCTGTCCTGCGCCACATGGGAAGGGAAGGAATGCACTGTACTTATCCAATGCGGTGCATTCCTGTCCTTCACCACCTGAGCTGGCGCCGGATTGGCAGCCTAGCGCCAATGCAGGCACTCTTGCACCATGTTATACGGGTGCCTGTGTTGTAGCCGGATTGTTTTTGTACAGGAAGGTGCAACTTCCTGCACAAAAACAATACATAGAGGCGTTTTCCTCTTTCTATCTGTGCAGCAGAATGCCCTGGGGAGGCAAACGATTTTGACACATTTCCAGGTTTATAAGTCCTTGTAAATCTGGGAATGCATGAAACACCATTGGAGTTGCTTGGGAACACCCACCATAACACCTGTGGAACACCTCCCTTTGCGCAGAGTAAGGCAACGCAGCGATAGGTGTTGCGTTGCATTACTCCATATTTGTGAAGCTATTCAAAGCCAAGCAAAGTGGCTTTGACTGGCTTTATAAATATGACTTGGAGTTTGCGGCATGCATGTACCACATTGCGTGGTGCAAGCATGGCACAAAGCCCTCGTAAATATGCCCTTAGTTTAGACCATACTTCGAGTAAGCATTTAACCCCTTCGGCGCTCGTGACAAGGTCAGCTCGTCATGGGCGTTACCTGCGCTACGCGGATGACGAGCTGACCTTGTCACGTAACGCGGGATTTTTGAAATCGCAGCGCGCAGCGGGAAAACCGCTAGCGCGCATGCGGTTAATTATACAACAGAATATACTACTTTTAGAGGACAGAGCCTTCTTTCCAACATAGCTTCTGTGTTCACCAAATCGCCCCCGTCATGATGAAAACCATGTAACTCATACATTTCAATGGAAACCCTTTGCGTCATGATACACGAAAGTGTGAATAACATGAAGTAAGAGGTGTATACTCCTCTGGGCTCATCAATGATGTGAATGACAAAGTGGCAAAGCAGTAGCTGAAGGAGGTCGACCCAAAATGCAAATCATTGAAGGGGGCTGACTGAAATGTAACTCTCATTATAGTGAAAACTATAAAAAGAATTATAGACATTTCTACTGTCAAGACAGACCTAAAAAGACAGCAGCACTGCCACATTTAGGATCTGCAAGAGGAATGAGGAACGTACAGAATGACGGCTGAAGAACAGCAGGAGAATTAAGCAAATGTACATGATGGCTCAGTGAAATTACGGCTAGCGATTGCAGTGATCTTTAGATCCCAAATTCGAGTCCCATTCTTCCTTCTAAGTTTGGGAAAATGAATATCACTAAACTGGGTAATAGTAAACTGTTGTCTACAGGATTTAGAAAATGGATGAGTGCACTATGTAGTGCTTTAGGTACATTTGTAACCAGACCACTTTAAAACTTAAAACACCCACAAATTATGAAGCAGAACATACCACCAAACTTTGCATAAATATTGCAAGTCACCTTGCAGTCTGCAGCCCTTTGTCTTTATGTGGTCATGGAGCTCTTTGATGACTAGCAATATACATATAATACACTTGAGGGGGTACTTTATTTCATATATTTAATGGTTTTATATAGATTGGTTGCACCAAAATACATTGGTATGCCTTTACATTGAAACAAAAAGACCTGAGAAAAGATGTTGTAATACTTCTTTTAGAAAAAGGAAATTTGAAAACAGGAACTACAAATTGCATGACACGTGATAAGTAATGCTTGTGATCCGTCTGCTTGTGTCTCTCTTGGTGTGTTACCTTAACCTAGTTAAGAAACAATCAGTAATGGTGAGATTTTTGAAGCATTCTGAAGGGGAGAAGAGTGGGTTAGGTTCTTAGATCAGGCAGTAGAATGTTTCAGAATGAAGTTGCCGCACTAGCAAATGTTTGATTCAGTGTTTGGGAGGATTTATAAATTCTGAACGTCAAGGCAGGGACATCCTAAGGATTTTGGGGGCTCGGGTCGATTGTATTTTGGAGCCCCGGTTTTGCTTTGAATTTACGATCCATCTCCAGCTCCCTTAGGCCCTCTTTGGCCAGGTCACTGAAAGTCACAGGTGCACTCGCCGAAATTATAAATGCATTTACATCTAAAATCCAGCAATGTTTTCAATATTCTAACACAGCAGCCACTCACTAATGTTACTGCATTTTATCTCTATGACACTCTCCAATTTCTCATATGTGAGGTCCTGTTTTGATCTAAAAAAAATGTTTTTAATCGATGTTGCATGAAATAGAAACACACTATTTCTCTGCAAAATGTCTGTAATAGACTCTCACACATCACCCACATTAAAAACAAATTAAAGGAAAACAGTATTTAAAAAATATCTTTATGAAATATTCAAGGTCATCAGGGCAAGACATTTTGCCGTACAGAGCTGGCTCCCAAGGGAGGGGATGGGGGGGCTGTAAGGCTGGGGCCCATATGGCCTGGTACTCCCCCAAGTCCCCTTTTTACCTTTGTTACCTACGGCCAGCCCTTGCCCGGATGGGGTCTCCCTCCCACCTTCAAGGCAAGTATTGAGACCACACCAATTTTGGATTTTTTGGATTAGGGGGGAGTACCCCCCCCCCCGGCCGTATTTATTACAAAATTAAAAAACATTTATTAACATTATTTACAATTACGCAGAAAGGCCAGATACATTGTTAGGCCGATGATGTCACATGGCTAGCCTTAACTCTAATACACATCCCACTCCTACTGTAAATCTAACAATGCATATATACACTTTCTGCGTGTCCCCTCTAGAGCCTACGGCAAGGTCAATGACTGGCAGCCTCCTGATCCCAGCAAACTATGAGAAATTACTCCACCGGAGTCGGCTTGCGCAGGGGGTACAGCTTATCGGACGGATACTTTCCCCTAGGGCCCCCCCTACGCCCTGTGCCTTAAACTCCATAACAGGGGCTGCAGAAATTCTGCATACTTGCGCCCTGATGCGCATGCGCTTGCGGTGGTGGCCACAGGCCCACTGGGAAGAATTACTCCCCCGGCCCCGGCACCCCGACAGCCTACCAACCGGCTGTCACTGCCCCTGGAGTTGCATGTTTGACCACTAAGGACCGAAGACTATGATTACCAATCATGACCTTACCGCCTGACCGGAGAAACACACCTAAATACGACATTATTACCGGATATCAAATACCATGTACTGACATTTATTCAACATTACACACTTCAATTAGATAACTCTGTATTAAACAATCCTGTTCTTGACAAGCTTACAAATATTGACACTTTTATTATAAATTCACAAAACATCGCATTCACATTGACCATCTCCTGAGACACCTGTAATAAAGTAAAAGAACAAAGCAAATATATCAAATTTACGTTACTTCTATCTCCCGAGATACCTGCAATAAAATTTAAAAGAACATAGCAAATACATTACTGACAGACATCATTAACAGGTACCTACTCATCAAACTTACATTAATGCTATCACCCGAGATACTTGTAATAAAAAACTTTTCAGAGAAACATCAAAATACATTCCTGACCAACGCATTTGAATTACCTGCCTTAGGGGATGGTGGGTGGGGAAAAGAAATTACGGGCCGCTGGTGGCCCGGGTTCTATGCCCGTGGGGAGCGTAAGAACAAGAGACTGTTCTGCTCCCCACACCCCCTTTTAACAGGGGGGGCACTGGCCCGTCTAAACTGGTCTGACCCCGCTGTTGGATGTCCGTGTGAACCGGAAGCACTTAAAGTGCTTCCGGTTCACGTCCCGCCGTAACCTGCCTACTGGATGGTAATGGGGTAGGTGGGAGTGCTCTCCCTCCTCCTTTCCTCCGGGGACAGGATCGACCGCCATAAGAGCGGCCCGCGCTATTTTAGCGCTCGGCCTGGTCAGGCCCAGAGCCAACTTTGCCCATGTCTTAAAACGTCGGTGCTTTTACTTCTGAGTCTACATTGTCCTCCTGATATGGAAAGCAAGTCTGTTATGAAGAGTGGATACATTAAATGAATAGATGTGTATGCTAAGCAGGGGATCTGGAATATTCCTGCTTTATTTGGTTGTAAGTGCAGATTTCTTTGTGTTAGT
The DNA here is from genome assembly GCF_964261635.1 of Lissotriton helveticus. Classification (NCBI taxonomy): domain Eukaryota; kingdom Metazoa; phylum Chordata; class Amphibia; order Caudata; family Salamandridae; genus Lissotriton; species Lissotriton helveticus. Next base: position 1,349,394,529 of record NC_136059.1, on the reverse strand, counting down.
GAAATGTGTTCATAGATGTGTAATGGAGAAGTATTAAAATCATAACGCCCTGCTATGTGACGTCTTGGTACTCCATTGCCACACCTTTGTAGGCTAGCTGAAGGCACCCGTTTTGTAGTCTGTGTAACGGATGTATGTCAGTACAATGCGATCATTTTGATCGCGGTACTTGACAACGCAGTTTTCACAACTCAAGTCGTTACAACGACTTGCGTTGGAGGGCGCTGGATTGTGGAATAATTTAATTTTCTATTCCAACTCCAGCCCACGTAACAGTAGGGAAGGTGTTGGAATAGAAAATCAAACTATTCCTTAAGCAAGAGCGCCATCCAGCGCAAGTCGTAGTAATGACTTGCGTTGTAATGGCAGCATCGTAAAGGACATGCGGTGTAAACACCGCGTTGTAAAGGATGTTTCCCCTGTGTAACAGTTGAACATCTAGATTTGAAGTTGCTGTGTGGATGGGGTGATGGCCATCAGAATCCCTGAAGTGCTACATGAAAGAGGTGCTGTGTCAAAAAGACTTTACCCTATTTGCCTGAATTATGAGTCCCTTAAATCACTAGTTCTCGTCTGTAAGGTAATCTCAAAGTCTATGTGGGGTCTACAGTTTTGTTATTCAGAGAAGTACGGCCATTGAGAAGAAGTAATTTAAAGACCAGAAATGACAAAGAAAATACAACCTTATTGCATTCTTGGCCCACATTTAACAAGTGGGATAACACGTTTCAACTGATCAGTAAACTATTTCATTAGGTGTGCCATCATATTGAAATGTGCTTTGTACAACGTAGAGCAATGAAAAGAGTTCATTACACATATTCTTTACAAATCTTTCAAAATATGGCAAAAAAATCTATATATCACCAAGAAATCAAAAATCGTAGTTCATCCCTTTGGTAATAATCTATTATAAATGAAAGGCTTGTTGTTGATAGCCAAAACCTGCTGATATGGTTGTGATCTCCTCGGCTGAGGAATAAATGCAATTACAAATGATCTAAAAGTGTCAGCCTCTTTGGGTATAAGGAGGACAAGAGAGTGGAGTTGTTTTTGAGGCATTGATGGCAGTCGTGCAACAATAACAAGTACCATTGGTTTATAGGATCCTGCTGGCAACCACCGGATCCCGATATATATATATATATATATATATATATATATATATATATATATATATATATATATATATATATATATATATATATATATATATATATACACATACATAAATATATTACCTACTGGTGGTGTCCAGTAAGTAGTTATACTTAAGACCTAGCTTCCATAGGAAAAGCGTTTTTTGTTTTGCTAATAACTTTGGCGCCATTTGGGAAATCTTCATGACATTTTCAAAAACAAGTTTGCCGCTGACTTCAGCTGTTGTCTGGTAAGTTTTGAGGTGATTCATCAAGCGGGGGCCAAGAAAAAGGTTGGGCCCCATAATGCATTTTCCCCATGCAATTTCCATAGGGATTTTAAACAAGACTACAGCCTAAACCACTGAACAGAATGGCCCCATAGGACATGAAATTGGTGAACATTTTTTTTTGCTCCCAAATCAGGGATCTGCCGGCATCCCGCAAATCCGAGGCCTAATGTAAAAAAAACTCACACACCATGCCCCCTATAGGCATGGCCAATGGGGAGCTGGGCCTGGCTCACAGCCAGGCTTGCGTCCAGCTCGCTGCAGGTAGTCACCTGGAGGCAGCCAACTCCACATCGCGCACAGCTTTTGGTCATGAGTACTGTGGGGTTAGCCACTGGGTCTGGCTTGCTGCCAGGCCCTACTTCCAACTCTCTGCAGGCAACCAACCCCAAGCTGTGCACAACTGTTCACACCCTTTAATTATGCACAGCAGGGGGTTGGCCAGAGGGCTTGCCCTGCCACCAGGCCCAGTGGTCAAACCCCCAGCAGGTTGCCAACCCCACATTGCCCACATCCTTTGGCATGCACAGCATAGGGTTGGCCTTCAGGTCCTTGGGAACCCATCCCGGGGGCAAAAAATGTATATTAAGGGGAGTGGTGCATGCAGCCCAGCATCCCGAGCCTTAGGCCCCTGTAACTATATCCCCAGGGACCAAATTAAATTAAAAAAAGGGGAGAAGGCCACTTGTCCCCTCCCCCCAAGCCTTCCTGGGCCCCACTTACCCGATCCCCAGTCCAAAATCTAAGGGAAGGGAGGCATGCAGCCTCCCTCTCCAACCCTTTTTAGGCACCGGACCCCATCCTCTCGGGCCAAACCAATAGAGCCTGGGGACCCCAACCTCTGGGCCTTTTTTGTTTAAAAGGGGATGGGGTGTGTGGCCCCCCTTTCTGAGCCTTCTTGGGCCCCAGGGACCCCATCACCCAGGGCTGAAGTGTAAATAAAAGAGGAGGAGGCCACGTGACCCACATCCCCGAGTTTTCTTGAGCCCTGGGGAAACCATCGCCCTGGGCCAAAAAGTAAATAAAAGGGGACAGGGCCATGTAACCTACCTCTCTGAGTCTTTATAGGCCCCAGGAACCCTATCCCCGGAGCTGTACCTTTTTAGAAGAAGAAAAATGTCACCCACCATTTTATAAAATGCATATGGAGAGGACAGCATTAGTAGTGCCCCATCCCTTGCCCATTTAGGGCCTCTGGGACCTCATCCATCGAGCCAGTGTATATTTAAGGGAAGGGGAACTCAGCCTCCCTCCCCAAGCTGCTTTCAGCCTCAGGGACCCTCTCCCGAGCCATTGTAGGCCCTGGGGAACCCAGCCACTGGGGCCAGAATGTGTATTAAATGGCAAGGGGGCCATGGGACCCCCCGCCAGACTTCCTGGATCCTGGGGATCACAACCTCCAGGCCCATATTTTTTTTTAAATGGGAGTGAGCCACGTGGCCCTCCTACCCCAGCCTATTTTAGTCTTGTGGACTTAATCCCTCGGGGTCTGCCCCATTTTAAGGTGGTTGCATCAAGGCCACCAGCTGGCTCCCTGAATGCTGGGGGAGCCAGCATTGCTCCTGTCCAGATGGAGAAGCTATTTATGATGCTCCCTCCATGTGGGAGCAATATGATGTTCTGTTTGCCTGGCTGCATCAGTGCGGGCAGGGAATCAGATCTTAAGACTGCTCTCAGCATTTCTAAAGCTCCCGCTCGCTAGGAGCAGACTTTGTGTTTGCTCCAGTTTGGCTGAGGATTTGAAAATGCTCCTGCTAGACGGGAGCAAACACGCTTCCCTGCTGGTGTGGTCAGGGGAACCACTGTGTCCTGGGGTGGGTTCCCTGGGACACAGCAAGTGAGTCGGCCCCCAGGGATGGGGTTCTCGCGGACATTATAGGCTAAGGGAAGGGAGCCCTGGGGGTTGTGCAGAAAACAGCATGGAGAGGGGGGCTGTGTGCCCCCACCCCTACAAACCTAAATTGGGCCTTGGGAAATGGAGCCCCAGGGCCAAAAGCAGCTTAGTGAGGTTGCTGCATGCCCCCCCTTAATTAAAGAATGCAGCTTCAGGCCACCATATTTTAAAAAATGTTGCCGCAATCCCGCAGGAGTCACGTGGGATCATGGCAACATTTGCTGACTTTTTTACATTTTTGCCCCAGTCGCTCATCTGACTTCCCCCCACTGGACTTAAGGGAGGAGGGTATCCCTGCACCACCCCCTTATATCATTTTTTTTATTTACCTCAGGACAGGGGACTAAGTCCCCGATTCCGGTAATTGCTGCCAGCCTCATTTTTCTCATGTTGCTGGCAGCCAGTCAGAGCCCTTGCTCTTGTGAGAGACTGACTCCTGCTGGAGCGAGATGGCCCAAGATAAAAAAAAAGCTTCCAGGGCCAATTAGAATGCTATATTTTTTAAACTGGTGCACCCACGACCCTCTTGCGGACTCAACAGTCCAAATCTACTTAACAGATTTACAGCAACTCACAAAAAACCTTTTGGACCAAGATCTAGTTGCTGGAAGAATTTGGTGTAACTCAGTTCAGCAAATTCCCAGTCCCTCATCCTGTATGTTGCCCTCAGCCCGCACATTCTCGCATTGCCCATAGCTGAAGTCTGGGAGCACAAGACGCAGATCTTACACCATACGCATATCGCCTCCATGTGTGTAGGGTATGTAAATCACTATGGGGTGACCCAGTATCCCTCAGAACCTGGGCAATACAGTTTAGTATAAACAATGGTTCTGTCGGGTTTGTAACTTGATTACTTCAAAATATGAATGAATCATTCCAAGTTTGGTTAGTCCTATGGTTACTTAAGACTGAGCTCCAAATGGGGTGTGCTCAAAATGCAAGTCCAAACCAAAAAGAGCTCTGGGTAACAATATGTTTTTAATCTATGAATTAGTTTTTCATTCATAAACACCCTGTTTGTACATAAAGACTAATCAATCAAGACTTATTCACAACTTATATATACTTTATACAGATCGGCGCTTACAGAATTGACTGAATATAATGTGACATAAAGTGCAATGTTGACATACAAAGGTGATTATTAACAAGTAAGTGAAGGGGGAAGGGAGGGAAGCAAACAGTATGTCAACACAAACGACTGGAAACTCACTTGAACTATGAGATGCAATGTCACTCTACGCTAAAGTGCACTTATACACTTTTAACGCCGTGTATGATGTGAAACGGGCCACCTTTAGAGTCCCAATAACATGCATCTCGCATACTTATGACAATTCAGGCGCCCAAGCAATACCTAGCAACTTGGAAACGCTGGACGTCCTGACGTCATTAGAACATATCCTGCTGGTTGCCTAGCGATGAGACAACACTCGCGTGGCATTGCGTCCTCGAGGCTAGTTAACTAGCTTCAACCGGCACGAGCCATAGAGGATTACTGAACGAACTTCGCCAGAGCGAGCGGATTGAAACGGTTCTCGCGCTGGCTGCAGATCGAGAGACTGTGTCCCGTTTACAAGGTGAGACTGCCCTGATGCTTCCAGCTAGTACTACGACTAGCAACCTCATATCTGCTTAAACATGTAGAATGCCATGCTTACTACGTCCACCTCCCCCTCTCTTTCAGATCGGCCCATTTATGCGGCGACATTACACTCAATGAGCCTGGAATCTGATTGAGCTCCATGATGTTCAATACAGAGACCATCAGTTGAAATAACAAAGGGACAAGCTAGTCCTATCAACAGGGTGAGTGTGAACTCATTAGTGTTTGGCTGGAGGTGATATAGAATCCTACGGCTAGGATTAGAAAGGAATAATGTTTAGCGATATATACATTATCAGACACTCATTTGACTCAACAGATCCGAATCTCCTCAACGCCTGAAAGTCATCACAATTGGCAATCCTTTCCACAGCAATATCCTGGGATCTAACCCACGAAGGCCCTTCGGTGAGTGTATAACTAACTAATGTACTCATCGCATCCCTTATTAATCACTTGCAAATCCTTTCCTGATATCTTACCCATTTGACCCACAGGCGTCATATCACCGCCACATCCTGCCCCTTGTCCTGAAGAAGACCCGCCTCAGACCCATAATTAAGGCGTCCAAAGGTTCGAAATGTCGACAATATTAAAACTATTGGACCAGTACAGAATATCCAGTCAACCAAGGCCAACCTAAGTGGAATACTGGACTAATTAGAATTGAATACTGGAACTGCCCAAAAAGACTGTTTGCTTCCCTCCCTTCCCCCTTCACTTACTTGTTAATAATCACCTTTGTATGTCACCATTTCACTTTATGTCACATTATATTCACTCAATTCTGCAAGCGCCAATCTGTATAAAGTATATATAAGTTGTGAATAATTCTTGATTGATTAGTCTTTATGTACAAACAGGGTGTTTATGAATGAAAAACTAATTCATAGATTAAAAACATATTGTTACCCTGAACTCTTTTTGGTTTGGATTTGCATTTTGAGCACGCTCCATTTGGAGCTCTGTCTTAAGTAACCATAGGACTAACCAAACTTGGAATGATTCATCAATATTTTGAAGTAATCAGGTTACAAACCCGACAGAACCATTGTTTATACTAATCCATGTGTGTAGGGCCACCTGCAATAAAATATCATTCAAGATCCCGGGGAAAGTGATGTCCAATAGTCTCTGTATAAGGGGCCTTCTAGCAAGTCCGTGTAATACCCCAAGTATTCCACATTTGGAGCACGGGCCCGCCACCACATCAGCCACTGTAGCTGGGCTGCCTCATAATACAGCTCATAATTGGGAGCAGCTAGCCTGCCTGGTCTAGTGTATAACAGCGCCATCCATTTTACAAAGAGGGGTCCAAATTCCATGTGTCGCATAACCACCATAAGATAAGGCCACTTGAGGTTAAACGCCCTCTTTATGTCCAGGGATGCGACTCATCCTACCGTCCTTGTGCATCTTGCCCAGTCAGGTTGTGAAACATATTATGCTCTGGCATAAAACCATTCTGGTCTGAGTGTATCAATGCCCCCACCTCTTCTGCCAGCCAATTAGCCAAAATCGTGCAGAGCACCTTATAGTCCAAGTTTAGATGGGCTAAGGGTCAATAGGACGTCACGTTCAGGGGTTCGCGGCTGGGCTTAGAGAGCACAACTGTCACTGCCTCTCTCATGGAATGTGGGAGATGCCCACAGGCCATATCCTTCTCATAAACTTTCAATAGTCTAGGCACCAGCAGAGTCGTAGAATTTGATTGGGAACCCATCTGTGCCTGGTACCTTCCCACGCACTATCTGTGTTAGCGCTCCATTTCCTTCCTCTAAATTTAACTAGGTGTTGGTAGGCACCAAGTAGGTATTTTCTGTCTGGGTCTCCCCCACTTGGGTGATACCAGCAAGACGTTATGATCTGATACAGTATGCCCTAAGTATTCTGTGCGTGTGCACTGTAGGACCATAGTGATGAGCCAAATATCATGTCTAGCCTGGAGTGACTGCACTGCCGAATAGTGGGAGTATTCCCTATCTGCTGGGTGTAGCAATCTCCAGAGTTCTCCGAACTGCATGTTATGTGCCCATAATGCAGTTGGTGGGAGACTGTACAAGATTGTGCCCTTCATAGTGGGGTCATGGACCTGTCTGCCAATAAGTCCTTGACCCCATGGAAGTCCTCACACCAGACTGTGGGATCTACAGGGTTCGCCTAAAGGGTAGGTGTCAGGGTTGAGAAGAAGTTCTCCTGGCCTGCGTTTGGGATGTATACCACAACCAATGTCAGTGGCAACCATCCAATGCTCCCCTACCACTACGAAGAGACCCCCTGAATCTATCTCGATATGAGAGACTGTGAATGGGACCCCCCCGGACACTCAAACTAGAACTCCTCTGGCATAGTCTGAGAAGGTCGTGCCAAAAACCGTGCCCTGCCAGTGCCTACGTACTTTGGAAAGTTCCACTGCGTGAGGTGTGTCTCCTGGAGACATGCGAAGTACGCATATTCTCTGTGACGCTTGACATTTCAACCCATGCCTCTCACGTTCCACATGAGCAGTCTATAGTCTTGTGGAAACATGTGAGGGCCATATATTTGGGCTCCCAATGTACTCCAGGATGAGGGTGTGAGGTGAGGTGGGCCATCTATTTCCCAACTTCTCACCCAAGTGGGAAAAAAAACTGTTTCCCCAAACTCTCCTCCCCAAGTCATTGCACAACAGTGTGGCAACCGGACACAAACCTTGCAAAACATAATGAACGGAAAAAAAAATTGGATGACATGGCGTAGTATATGGCAATAGTTAAGCACATTGAAGAGATCCATATTCCCTCTAGCACCTCATCCAGGGTGAAGTCTTCCCCACCCCACTATCTCACCATAAAAAGTCTTCAGGATTGTAGTTCAAAGCAGTGGAGGAGTCAGCACTACTCTTCCTAGAAATTGGCATAAAGGATACAGCAATATCAGAGCTATCACAGGAGATCTGCTGTCATTAGAGTGATCTGAAGGCCCCCTAAAAAGGCCTCTGGGATCTCATCTAGGAGGGAGCCACTTAGTGAGGGCACCCCAGCATCGGGGGACCCCGCTCTTTCCAGTTTTGCCACCACCTGAACTCTTTCGTGGCATGCCTGTTACTTGGACTGATGGGTCAGCAGTCTGCGGGCAGACCAGCGTCTATTCCTTGATGTCTTCCATCCCCCATCAGTCTCAAATTGATCAAAGGTGGACATTCTCCCCTTGACTCTAGCCAGGCTTCCTGTGCCAACAAAAAAATGTGCGCCCTGTTGCATTCCAGGACTTTGGACAGAACTATCAAAGCATACTTAAGACTCATTTGTCTGAGTTTTTGCTTCAGTGAGTAATATGAGGCGCTCTGTTTCTCTATGTCCACTGTGTAAACTGGGAAGATTGTGACTGCCTAATTTTCCACTTGCCAGGGGCCATTGGTGTGGACGATATGTAAGACGTTATCCCTGTCCCTGTAATTGAATAGCTGCGCCACTACTGGGCATTGAGGCGCCCCATGTGGGGAGGGGCTGGCCGGCACCCGATGATCCCACTCCGTGGAGGAAAAAGTGGAAGTTTTACCTCCTAGCACCATTTGCGCTAGCCATTCCTCCATGTATAGGTCCATGTTCGGGCACAGAATCGTCTCAGTTAGTCCCGCCACCTAGATATTATTGTGACGTGATTGACCCTCGGTGTCATCTGCCCTATGCTGCAGTAGATCTACCTCTTGTCGTATTGCCACAATCTGTGCCAACGTTGGTGACACTGTGGGTTCTAGTTACGTTATTGTTATCTTCTACGTGGCCACCTTCGCTTTTAGTTTATAGTGCTCATCCAGAAAATTGTCCATGTCAATGCTCAGCGTGTCCAACTTCGGCTCCTGGAACGTCTTCAGATTTTGTACAGCAGTAAGGAGCTCTGTAATTTTTACACTAGTGTCTTGCAACACATGCTCCTCACTAACAGGTGCCCCCGACTGGGAAGAGCACTCCTCAGTCTAAGAAACAGCGTCATGTTTCTCACTAGCTTTCAACCTCTTCCTTTCAACCTCAAGGATTGTCCAGTTACAAGTCAGGCCACCACTTTTAGTCGCCCCCTCTCTCAATGGCAAAAGTGTCCCTCACCAACATCTGTCGCTCGTTACCCAGTGTAGCAGTGCCGCCAGTAGTCCAGTGTGCGTTGGATAGGTCAGAGATAGTCCTCCTTGTTCAGGTGGGGCCACCGTCTTCACCTCGGGAGGCAGGTAATGTGCACATTCGTTTATCACCCCCCTAGAGCAGCCAACGGTGTCCTTTCATTGCCCTTCAGTCTGGTTGGTGATGGTGCCGCACCCGTATGCAGTGATAGATATTCAGGAGGACACCTCCCAGCACTTTCATGTGGGGCCAGTACTACCCAATGTTCTCAATTGTGTCTCGGAGTCCTGCCACGCCACACCAACTTGTGAGGGCCCACAGTTGAGGTAGTCGCCAGTATATGGTCTTCATGCCCTGGCTCTGCTGCACATATTTTAAGTGCTTGAACTGGTCTTGGGCTTGTCTGCACAAGTCCAGCATCTCCTCTCACACCCCCATCTCCTCCACAACGTCTAAATCATTCTGACCTTGCATGGGCACTTTCTCACTCATAATCCAATAAAAGGGGTGCCTGGGGCCTGAGGGTACCCCCACTTTCACCACTGCTTAGGCCTGTCTTTGCTTCTGATTTCTTGCTATCCGGTGGCGTCTCTTGGTCTGCTAGTGTAGTAGCTGCTGTCCCCAGGGGCCCACAGGTTATTAGCTGCCCCCAGCCTGTATCCCCGGGTCTTCTTCAGAGTGACGTTGGAGCAGTGAAGGGGGATTGCAGACCAGCTGCGTCTGTTGTGGGGTGAGTGCTGGTGGTTCTCTCCACCGTACTCACAGGTTCAGGAGCTTCCGCTCCGGTGCGGGCTCGTGCATATCATCCCCCAGGACCAGCAGGCTGCAATCACTACGAGTGAGTTGCGGCCAGTCTCTGCAAACGTGTAGGCCTCTTGACGCCACCAGTGGGGAAGGCAGACTCGCCTCCCCGATCACGCCCTCATCACTCTCCCCCGTAGTGCCTCCCCAGTCCAGGGGTCTGATCAGTCAATGTAGTGACATACAGTCGCATGGCATTTAGTGGAGTAGTGTACAGTACAGTGTCATACAGTGAAATAGGGTTAACTGTCGAAGCGTACAGTGTATGGCATACATTGAAGTAGTGTTTACTGGAGTGGCATAACATTTATTGTTGTAAAGTGTAATAGCATGCAGTGGATTGTGATAGAGTAGAGTGGCATAACCTCCATTTCAGTGCAATGGAGAGGCTTACAGTGGAGTGATGTACAGTGGAATAGCGTAGACTACAGTAGTGTATCATAAAGTGCAGCAGAGTGCAATAGCATAGAGTACAGTAGTGTACCATGGAGTTGCATTCAGTGCATTTGCATACAGTTGGGACCGTACAGTCAGGAACAGTTTTAGTGCTGGTGGCACCCGAAATGACAATCATTTTTGGTGCCCCACCCTATGACCTCCTCATCAGATTCCCTCACTACCACCGGGTAAAGTGCCCCTCATCTCTCCATAGCCCCTCTCTCACATAAATTTCATTTGTTTTAAAGCACTGGTAAAGGCTGGCTTTACTAATAAGAATATATACCCAAATTGAACCCTTTTTAGCAACATTAGGAATAGATAATGAAAGTGAAAATACAAAGGTTAAAGTAATGTTATATATGGGTGAAATGTTCAAGATGTCTTAGAGGCTGGCTTTACTAATAAGAATATATACCCAAATGAACCCTTTTTAGCAACATTAGGAATAGATAATGAAAGTGAAAATACAAAGGTTAAAGCAATGTTATATTTGGGTGAAATGTTCAAGCACTCGTAAAGGCTGGCATTACTAATAAGAATATATACCCAACTAAACCTTTTTCAGCAACATTAGGAATAGATAATGAAAGTGAAAATACAAAGGTTAAAGCAATGTTATAGTTGGGTGAAATGTTCAGTAACAATGTAATGTTTTAAACTCTAAAAAACACAGAATTTCACCAGAAAAGGTTAAAGTTATCTCAAGTAACTATAATTCGTGCCCTACGGTAACTATAACTCATGCCCCCACCATGCACAGTTTTCTCATCAATAATGTCATTGCAAATGTGCAGTGAAATTACCAATGATCGCATAGAAAATGGCATGAGTGATGTAATATGTGAGTAACTATCAGAGCATGGCGAGGGTGAATTTCAATAGTTTTGTACATTTGATGCAGCATCTTTCAACTGACATCTTCACCTATCTATAACGTCACTTTAGCCTTTGTATTTTTCAGTGATTTTCTAGGTTTTTTTAAGATAAAGCAAAAATCTTTACCGTACGAAAGCCAACCTTGCCATGCTTGGCCATCGATGTGCGCAGAGGGGGTTGGCCACAAAGACGGGCCTTTAGCCAGGCCCTGCATTCATCCCCCCACCAGGTACTCAAGGCCTCACTGAGGTCAGCCAACCCGCCACCGTGCACAATCGCAGGACCAGGCCTGCAGCCAAATTACCTCCCATCCCATTAGGCACTCAACCACTATATATAAAGCAGATCTATCATCTTTCTTCAAACTCACCAATAATTGTAATCAAATATGTTTCAATAATACACACAATGCAATGTTTAATAATATTGATTACTTAAAAAATATTTAATTAAGTTTAATAAAAATAAATGTCTGTGACTCTTCCTTTTTACATAATTTTTAATATTACAATTTGTGGGTGAAAATAAATAATCACATTTAAAAAAAATAGAACAACTATGTCTCTGAGTATTTCCTTTGACATTTTTCAGCCCCCAAAAAAGCAATCATAAAAACAATCTTAACAGGAGCTCATATTTTATGTGGCCTGAAGACAAAAATGAAACACAGCCATAGAAGCAGTCCCAAGATGGTGCAGCACACGCACTCGTAGAGCAAAAACACCAGCCTGGAAAGGGCTTTAAAAAATATCCTAAGTTCTCTTGGAGTCAGGGTTTTAATGACCCAGGAGACTTACTGTTGTTTTTCTGATGTTGTTGCTGGTCTGCAGAACTCCCAGCAGCCCCCCACACACAACATTAAAAAGAAATTTTGGTGATGCCCCTGTCCCTTCTAGAAACATCACCAAAAGCAAAGAATATGTAAATAGCCCTTGCAGGGAATTTTGGGGCGCTCCTTGAAGAAGCAGTGTATACTAAATTAGCGATTTGGCCTTTCATCAATTATTCTTTTTTTGTATATTGTTTTTTATAATGTTCAGGGTGTCCCCGTCCCACCCAGGGCACCCCTTTATTTATTTTGTGTATGGGGGATGCAGGGGGTCCATGGCCCCCACGGGCCCATCGCCTCCATGCACACAACCCCATTTCTCAGGACTGCGCAGGAGCCAGCATTTTATATTTATTTAAGGGGATCCCCAGAGGCCACCCATGGCACCTCTGGCCATTATTCTTGTTGGAGACTGCAGGAGAAGCTCCAGGGCTTCTGTAAGAGCTAGCATTTTTCCAATAATTTTAAGTGGAGTGAGCCAGTGCCCACCAGGGGCACCACACAGCTGCTTCCTCATTGGGGGCTGCAGGTGTGTCCCAGGGCCCTCGCAGCCCAGTTGGCTCCCCTGCTTGCACCCATAAGGGTGCAGCTGTAGACGGCATTGCTCCTTTCCCACAGGAACAGTTTTCTTTTGCTTTCAATACAAAGGAGCAATTCTGTGTGTTTTCCTTGCTTGAGATCGGGGCAGAAAATAATTTTGTGTTCCCGCTGGCTGCAAACACATTACTCTTTTCCTGCCCTTGCTCTCAGAGAGGGAAAAGACTGTGTCCTAGGGGTGAACTCCCCAAGACACCATCCCTCTGTTGGTACCAGGGGGTGGGGTCCCAGGGGCCTTGGTAGGGCTCTGGGAGGAGAGGGCTGCAAGGGCCCCGTCCCATCTAGTTGCTTTTGGCCCTGGGCGATGGGGTAACTTGGATGTTTTTACCCTTGGGGAGTAGGCCACACACACCCTTTCCTTTAATAAGATATCAACCTTGTGAGGAATGTGGTCTCCATGTCCTCTTTTTTTTTACTGAAACATGCAGGAGCTCGTGCTTTTCTAAGTTTTTAATTTTACCATGGATTTGCGGATCCTCCACAAATTTGCAGCAAATTTTTTTTTTACGTTTTCCCTACCCGTCCCATCTAGTTGCTTTTGGCCCTGGGCGATGGGGTAACTTGGATGTTTTTACCCTTGGGGAGTAGGCCACACACACCCTTTCCTTTAATAAGATATCAACCTTGTGAGGAATGTGGTCTCCATGTCCTCTTTTTTTTTACTGAAACATGCAGGAGCTCGTGCTTTTCTAAGTTTTTAATTTTACCATGGATTTGCGGATCCTCCACAAATTTGCAGCAAATTTTTTTTTTTACGTTTTCCCTACCCTGCCCCCTTATGGCTTCTTTTTTTCTTTCTTAGGACTCAGGACTTAGTCCTGAGTCCTAAGACGGTGCTGCCACATCCTTGTTGATATGGTGGCAGCCAATCAGATCTCACCATGAGATCTGCCGACGTCACTGATCCTCAGTGGCTTGATTTGTTAAATTCTTTTTGCATTAATTGCTCAAAAGCTACAGAACGAATGTACACCAAATCACAGAAATCAGTCTTTCTTGGCCAAGATCTAACTCTCTGCCAAATTTGGTATATATCCATTCAGTGGTTTGGAATGAAGCTGTGTCTAAACTTCATATGTTGGGGAAAATGTGTTTTGGGACTCCTCCCATTATTTCCAATCCCGCTTGGCGAATCACCCCAAAACCTTCCATGCCAAAACTAGACAAAAAGTAGCCCTTCTTTGGAAAGTTTCACGGAGGCTGGTCAAATAGGGACAAAGTTATTAGCAACACAAAAAAAGGCCTGTCCTAAGTAAATGTGGTCCTAACTATAACTACCCAATGTGACCATCAATCCTGCAGGGCTGGAAGAGCTCATAGCTAAACTCAGTCAAAGTTCTACGAACATAAAGATAAAGTGTTCATTCAGGAGGTCTCCCAAAATGATTTTTTGACAACTCATGACACGTTTGTCCCGACCGCAGACGCAGCTATGATCAAGGCTTTTAGGGAGGATCTTGTGACTCTCTCTGCAATAAAGCTTTACAAAAAAGCAGACTAAGCATTGACAATGCAAAAAGGATGGCAATTACAATACTTCAGATACTTTCTGAGTTAATTTAACATCCTTGAACCCACAGGCCTATCTTACCCCATTATGTTCAGAAGGGTGGAGTTCTGGTCTACTAGGAATAGTTCTCTTCAGATTTATAATTGATAGTTCATTATTTTGTGATGACCCTTTTCGTTTCATCATCGTTTTTTGTTTGTATTTAAAAAAAAAACACTTGCCATTCAAAATGCATTATGTTTCTTCTTTGTTTGTCAGACCGTGTTATTTTTGCTCTCTTTTTCAGCTTTAGTATGGAATTACAAAGGGTCTGTGCATTTGGTGGTAGTCTTATAGACTAGTCCTTTGTTGCTAGGAAGCAGAACCCTATTAAGATACTTTTTTCTTTGGTACTTTTGCGAAGGAGTGAACTTGAGAATGAATGTGAGTGAATTGAAGTGTTGATGTGCAAAGTACAGTGAGTGTGTGAATGTGTCTTACTAGTGCTTCCGACAAATTGCAGGTAGTTCTTAGAATATGGGGTCCCATGTGAAAATGTCAGCACTGCATATTGGGGACAATTCTTAGCATAAAATGCACCTGTTGCAAAATGTTCATGCCGGCACAATAGAAGTAATTCTTGGCATAAGAAGCAGGTGTGGCAAAATGCAGGCGCAGGCACACTTGAGGTATTTATTGGCATAAAAAGCACCTGTGGAAAGATGCAAGTGCTGGGACACATGATGAAATTCTTGACATGAGGAGCAGCCTTAGCAAAATGCTGGAACGCTAAAGGTAATCCTTAGCATACAGGAAATGATGGCAAAACAGAATGCTGACATCCAGTTGCTAATTTATTTATGTGTTTTTATATAGCACACACTTTACCCGAAGGTGTCAGAGCACTTTACAATAGAACCATTTTCATAAGGACTTCAGAGTACATGGATTACTTATAAGATACAAAACAGATACATGAGTCTAAACACAAAAGGAAAATGTTACAATGACAGATAACCTTAGAAAGCTATCCAAGTGGTAGCTGTGGAGAGCAGCCTTCAGGCTTAGTCTTGAAGGAATGTTAAGCAGCGTGTTTTACCAGAATGCAGCCTTATTGTATTAGTTAAATGAAAGCAGAACCACACAGTAGTTATAAAAATATGGATTTATTATTATAACATATTTTAAATACCTCACAGTATCTGCTACATGCAGATAGCACAAAGCACACAATACTGTAGCATAGAAACAATCGTAAGTATCACTAATACACAGTGGGCTCCAGGGGTAGACTAAACCATATACACCATATACTAAAACAGGGGTATAAGAACCACGACTCGAGTCAAGACAATGATTCGCTGGGACCCCAAGGAACCACCCAAGGTGAGTAAGTCAGGACCCCACGGAGGACGGGTGCAGTGTGAGAACACGACCGCGCGCTACGTACAATTCAATGGCAGAGCCGTGGTTGCAGTTTTAAAGTTTAGGGACCTTTCCCAGTGGATTACAAAGAAACCCTTTGGATTATAGGAGGTTGAAGAGTCACCCCTCTGTGGATACCGTAGTACCAGAGTTACCAATACCAGGGAAGCCGGGTGCATAGGGCTGAAGTGTTGTTGGAAACTGTTGTTGATCTCAATGGAGGACTTCAAGGAAGAGCCACTGCTGGGAATAAGAAAAGTGTCTGATGGAATCCAAAGGTGGATTCTTGATGAAGAGTACCTGAAAGCAGAGGGGACAGAGTCTGGGTCACTCAGGAGTGACCAGGGGCTCGGTAGATGAATGCCCACCGATGTTGGGTGCTTCAGGTGCGTTGAGGGGGGTCTTGACTCTGCAGCCACAGGGACAGGTGACATCAAGGACAACCAAGAGCCGGATACGAGCTGTCCTATGAAGGATGTGGAGTGCTGAGGGGTCAGTGTCTGGCTGGAGCACCAACAAGCCTTTGCAGCTGCAACCCACGAAGATGGTCAAGAAAGGTTACATTTTAGACCAGCAAGGTCCAAGAGACACACCAAACACAGTGTAGTCAGGGCAAGCCTGGAACAACCAGGGGCACCCAAAAAAGCAGTGTTAACCCTCAAGAGGACCCACAGGCCAGATGCACAGGAGTTGCAAACTGGACCTCCAGCAGAATTACAAAACAACAGCCCATGGAGCACTCAGTGTGAGGAAGCGAAGTCTTTGGTGGAAATGGTGCCAGAGGTTGGGGCTACTCTGAGTCCAGTGCACTTGTTTTGGGAACACCAACCAGCATATGCACTTGCAAAGGTACGCGGTGCACAGGGGTACGGGTATTGCCGCCCCCACGAGGGATTCTGACCTCAAACTTGGTGAGAGGGCAGCTCGGACCTCGAGGGACGTAGAACCCACTTCCTGTGTTGCTGGAGCCTTTGGAGTCCGCAGGAGCTCAGAATCAGCAGACCGGTCAGTTGCATTACGGTGCCTACGACAGCAGGGGAGTGACTCCTTCACTCTAAGGGAGATGTCTTTGGTTGTCCTTGATGCTCCACAGGTCCTGCACGGAACCTGTATGGTGCACAGGCACAGACGATGCATCAGACTGAGAGCGAGACAAAGTCGGGCCCAAACAAAGTCCAGCGAAGTCCAGAGTGTCAAGACGGTCGAAGTTCAGTGGTTTCTGGTTCAGAATCTTGTCCGAGTCGAATCTAGGGTCCTACAGCCAGGTAAGCCCTTATGCACCCACGGGAGAGGGTTGGACAGATTCAGGGGACCCTCCAGGGCAGGGCCAGGACAGTGGGAGGTTACTCCCATGTCCTTTGTCCAGTTTCGTGCCAGAGCAGGACCCAACAGCTCCCAGGACTGGTTTGAACTGGACTATGCACAGGGGCACCAAATGTGCCCCTCATGCAGACTTTCAGTCGCTGGCAAGCGCACCCACCCAGGCCTAATTCACTAAATCCTGTCTGGGAGGTGGTCACACCTCCCTGTGACAGGATGCCTATTGTTCTGCCTTCCCCTGCTTGAGCTTGGCTCAGCAGCAGGAGGGCAGAAATGTGTCTCTGGTCAGCAGCAACCCTTTTGGGAAGCCCAGGACTAGAAAACTGGTACTGGGAACACTAGGGACCTCACAAAACTCATTTCTGAGGGGTGGAATCATACCTCCCATACCGATTACTAGGGTGGGGGTATCATTTCACAATGTTTGATACCAAACACAATAGGGTTCTTTTCAGATGTTTTAGAGTTGGTCATTACGCAGTCGCAAAATGCCACTCCATATGTCGTAAATGGCTAATACACTGATAACTTGGGAGAATGGACTCTGTGTGCTGCAGGGGTGTCCTGCTCATGCAGGGGCACCCTCTCACTTAGAACCAAGCACCGAGCCTTCAGGATTGTTAAGGCCTGCTATGTGGGGGGCTTATAAGTTGTAAGTGACCCTTAGATATAGGGAAACTATATTGAAAGTAAGAGCTGCATGCACCATCTTACAGAGGCTGCAATGGCAGGCCTTTAGTTCCATTTTGCATGACCACTCTTGCATGGCATAATACATGCTTCAACCCATGGGAGGCCTCTGGGGTACCTATGCCCTGAGTACATGGGTACCATATACTAGGGACTGTCAAGGGTACCCCAGTATGCAATCTGGAGTGTACCTAAGTACATGACATAACATTTTAGGGAGAAAGCAGATAGACTGAAGTCCTGATTAGCACTATTCCAGTCAGACTAGTCAAAAACAGTTAACATGAAGCAAAAAGTGGAGGTAACCATTAGAAGCAGATCCTGCTTTCCTACACATGATGTTTACAAATGTTGAGCAATTTAAGCTAAGAGTCTAGATATAATCTGCCAGTATTGGCAGGAAGTGAGCACAAAGAATATAGACATAACATAATGATATTATATAGCATACCATTATGGTCTCCGCTGGTTGGTTAGCTTGAAGATAAGTCCAAACAATATCCAACGGCTCCAGCCGCTAGTCCTGCCTTTTGTTACATAGGGGGTAGCAAGCCAGGCTGTAGTCAACGTGCCCCGGGCAGGACAACCTTCCCTGTTGTCCCCTGGCACTGCACCAGACATCAGGCAGGCGCAGCAGTCTGACCTCTTCACCAAGGGTCGGTTGAGCGCCGAAGGGTGGGGGAGGCTGAACTGCAGAGGCACGCAGCGATGTTCTCCTCACCGCCAATATGGCTGCCATAGTCTCACCATTCCCCGAACTGGCAGCTCGCAGCATCCAGGAGACTGGAGAGTCAGCAGCAGCCTGCCCCCACGGTTGGACCGGGCTAGAGTTCATGGAAGCCAAGAAGTGCCCATGGGGGCACAGCTAATCATCCATACCAAAAAGCTAGTCCAAACACCAGAGAAAAGGTTTGGCATATGGGTCAGCCATGTTTCTTGGCATAAAGAGGCACCAGTGGCATATGAGGCGGGGTAGTACCCATGACAAAATTGAACCCTGGCATAAGGAAGGTAGTTATTGACACATGTAACATCCATTGATTGTTTTGAAAAAATGGTGTCAATTCCTAGAGAGCATCAGACGTCTTCATTGGCTGAGCACACCAGTGTTTTTGAGCAAAACCCACTAGTGTGTCCCCCGTGAAAAAAACACTTTAGCTGTTCACTGTTTTGTTCAGAGGGACGAATAAATGGATTTTGAAAGGAGTGTTGCGGATAATGATGGTGTGTGGGAGCCGAAGTAAGGACAATGATGTCACACTTAGTTACAAACGCGTTCACTGGTGGTCCCTACGAAGGAATTGTGATAATGTGAAACGAATGCCTAGCAGCAGAACTCCACATTCTGCTAGCATCTGTCCTTCCAAGTATCTAATATCCATAAAGGGAACAGAACATGGCTACGCAGTCTGGCCAATTGCTGATCTTCCAAACCTATAACAAGTGAGAAAATCATAAGTGAAGCGTTCTCGAGTTCGACCGGAATGAATGAAATGGAAAGCAGCAGGCCTGCATCAGATACGCTACAGCTGGTGTTTTCATACAACTCCAGGCACTTTTCCCTTTTCCAAATAAAAACATTCGCCCACATCTTTCACAGAAACATGATATCTGGCGAAGCAGGGAAAATAAACTCAAACATGGCTAATGTGCCGAGGACGGAACTGAGCGGAAGAATGGAGGGGATGCGTCACGCTCTCGTGTTTCCCCACAGCAGTTCTTGTATGCACCATGCTGTGGCATGTAGTGAGTCAAGTGTGTGGGAATCACCTGCATGTACGTACCTTCTAAAGCGCGAGCCTGGCTGCAAACCAATGAAGCACTGTAAAACAGCAAGGGTTATAAAAGAACAGGGAGTACAGCGTGGGGAGGGGGGCGTACGAGAAAGGGAGTGGAAACGTACAGGGGCGTGGCGCAGCACCATACAGCCCCCTAAGGTGCAGGGGGGACCCCAATCCTTTAGGGGGGACCCCAATTCTTCATGGGGACCCAATTGAGCCCAAGACAGAAGAATATATGTGAGATATTGGAGACTCCGGACCTTTCATCTTCTGCAGTGAGCCCCACCATGTTGCTCTACGCCACTGGAGAGGTGATAAGATGTAAGGGCAGATTTACAAAAAAAGTGATGCATCTGTGAAGATGCGTTACTTTCCTCGCGCTACTTTGAGAAACCCTTGCGCCATTATGGATGTGCCGTATTTACAATACGGCGCACCATGGCGCAAGGATTGACAGATGCATCAGAAATTCTGATGCATCTGTTGACGCAAAAGTCACGCATTGCTGAAGTCGTGTCGCAAGCACGACGCAACTCCAGCAATGCAGGGGGATGCCTATCCTAATTGTGCTGCCTCACTCCTTACTCCTGCTTCAAGCAGGCGTAAGAGTTTGACGCAGTGGAGTCCTAGAAGTGGCGCAGTGAATTCTTGTAGATTTCACTGAGTCACTTCTACAAGGCTTTTTTGTGATGGAAAGCCCACCCTGCATACATTATACCTGACGCAGGTATAATGTGACGGAAGGCTTTACAGTGTGACGCATCTTACTAGATGTGTCACGTTGTAAATAGGCCGCATTTTTACGCTGCTGCTGCATCACAAAAAGTGACGCAACTGCGGCGTAAAAAAAGTTTGGCGCAGTGCCACATGGTGTCAGCGCGGAATGTTTTTGCCAGCGGTGAGCTCTGGATCATCTGATAGCACAAAGTTAGCTCTGTTACGTATTAGCACATTTTAGGCAATTTTATCAGAAAGGGTCTTTCAGTGCTGAAGTGCGATAGCATGCAGGTCATTACATACATGCTGAGGTGTCCCTCTGTTTATGAATCAAACTGTGAAAAGCTCGGCCATTGGTCCCCAAAATCTATATTTTATACCAGTGTGATGGCCTACCAAACCTGTAAGTATAATGGTGTCCACATGGCAGCACACACTGCTGCACCCATGGCTGACTGGGTAGCATAAACCCACAAACATGCAGCATCATACTGTTTACTGCTCAGAAAGCTTTTGATAGAGTTGAGTGGAGATTGCTTTGGATAGTCTAGTGAATTGTTGGTACCGGGACACATCTCATTATTTGAGTGCAGTGCCTGCGTTCTACACTGGCGATGGCGGTGTCAGACAAAGGCTAGATTTAGGTCCACTAGACTTATTAGGGTGACCAGTTGAGGATGTCCCCTCACTGGAATTATTAGGGGGACCAGTTAAGGATGTCCCTTTACTGGAACTACTAGGGGGGCCAGTTAAGGATGTCCCCTTACTGGAATTATTAGGGGGACCAGTTAAGGATGTCCCCTTACGGGAATTACTAGGGGGACCAGTTAAGGATGTTTCCTTACTGGAATTACTAGGGGGGCCAGTTAAGGATGTCCCCACACTGGAATTATGCATTGTATCTATAGTCCCGTGTATTTAGTTCATTTTCGGTCTCCTAATATCCCTCTTGTGTGGTGTACTCAATGTACAACAAGAACTAAAGCTGATGCGGAACATATAGTAATTTACTTTAGTGGCTCAGTATTGAACAAGGAGAGCTATCAAACAACAGTGCTTGGGTTTGATAGGTGTTGGGAGTATAAACTGAATATGTCTAAAACTAAAAGGTTTATGATTGGTCATGTTTCTTGAGTGGAGCCTATATGAGGGAACCAAACTGGTAACCAGGGGGTCATTTTAACTCATTGCCCCACAGCTTTGGTTGCAAAGAAAGGCCTCTTATAGGCTGGTTTGAAAATAAGGAATCAGAGTGGGTCGTGGACCGACCTACCTAATTTATATCCATTATGTTGCTTGCAAATTGCGACTCCTCCGAATGACCACAAGCACAGGCATGGTGGCCTGCAAGGGATAGAGTTTTAAAAACATTTTACTTTTTTTTTTACTCAGGCGATTTTCTTAAAGGAAATTGGACTGTTTTAAAAAAAAAAAAAAAGTTTTGCTTTTTTTCATATGTTACATTGAGAGTTTGCAATAGCCCCCTGAACCACTTCCTACTGCTCCTGAAACATGTATCCCAGGTCACAAAGGGCAAAGAGCCAGAAGGGGACCCTTTCCCTTTTGCAAATAAGTTACTATCCCAACTTTGGTGTCATAGGCTTTTCAATAGTTTCCAATCACAGACCCATTTTAGAAGTCAGTAAAACTTTATCAACTTCTAAAATGGGGTTGGTACATGGGCAAAAACTTTTTGGTAGTCTCAATCTCTGGAAGTGTTGGAGAATGCAAAACAAATGTGTGCATCTAATTATTTTCTTCCCAGTCAGTGTTAAGTCTAGATCAGACCTATTTATGGTCTTCTTCAGATCATTCTTGTTTTTTTATGACTCCTTTTACCATAGATCGACATAAACTGGCCCTTTCCCCCATTTATGCTTGAAGAGTATGAGCTTTGGAGACCAACTTTGTAACTGTTTCAAATTGTGTGAGGATTATACTGTTATTCCCCCTATCACGAAAGGACTTCTCAATGCTTGAGAGTGCTATTTTAACAATAAAGTGACGTGATTTCTCCTAGTATATTCCTTTCTTATTTCAGACTCCTAGAGGGCCATCTGAGGTGCCTCCTTTCCAACTGACTATGCATAAATGAATGATTTTTAGGTTAACAGGTAACCTTAACTGCCTACCAGCGTATTATCATCACATGCGGATAGCTCCTCAAAATACTTTATGAGGGTAAAATACCCCTGATTTACCATCATGTAGTCAACCACACTTGCACTTAATTTAACACGATATGCATATCTGGCGAGATTATCTTTTATAAACCTTCTCTTCATCATCTATAGGCCTTAGGTAGTCATTATTTGTAATCACTGCTTTACTGGTCTATTGTTCCTAGAATCTCACTAGGTGGGAATGTCTGCCAGATTTAATCCTTATCTATTTCATTTGCCTTTATAGATTCCCTTAATTTTGTGTTAACATTTCTTTCTATCAAGACAAGTCTTTGGCAGTTGTTTGGTTAGTGATAAGAGCACATCTTTTTTCACCCAGATAGTTAGAAGTGATGGACTGTGCAATCCCTCCCAGAAGTGTCCGGCACGGGTTGGAGGCGGCAGGGCTGGGGTCCAGGGCAGAGGTTGGGGTCTGGGGGATAAGGGGGTGTAAAAAAAGAAAAAATACAACTTACCTCTTGCTGCGCCTCTCCTCCGTCATCCTCTTGTCGTCTCTCCTAGCCGGTGTTCCGTGAACAGGAAGCTCCCAGGCTGAGGCTCCTCTGAGCCAATCACAATGCTGCAATGCAGCGTCGTGATTGGTCTGAGCGCCATGGTTTGGCGCTCAGCCAGGGAATGGGAGCCTGGGCATGTTCTCCACCCAGGATGTAATGCAGCCTGGGTGTGGAACCAGTAAAGTATGCATGACTGTTTGGCTGTCCCGAGAAGAGGGCCGGACAAACATTCATTCGCACTTAGGGAGTGCAAACCACTCCTCCTCTACTCTGTCAGCAGAGCAGCCCCGCCCCGCCTACAAAGCTGCTGCAGCAGGGGGAAAAAATGATAATAGCCTCGAGTTATTATCATTTTATTTTACCTTTACTTCACTGCTGCAAAGCAGTGAGGCAACGCTCCTCCTCCTTAGCGGAGGAGCCGCCACTCATCCCTACTACTGACAGGAATATTACAAACATTTATTAGATGTACCACCAACCCCCTGCTTGAGTTTGATATCAGTACTTGCATATCCACAGTAACAGTCTCTTCTAATGCGATTTTGGCTGCAAGCAAGATAGCCGTCCAGATTAACAAACCTCCATTTGTTTTAACTGCAGTTGAGGGAAAAACACCTTTTACAATTTATAGCGTCCATAAAGGAAGCCTGCCCTAAGGCTATTGTTTCTTGAAGTAAAATGTTATCATTTGATTTCATATACCATGGACAGACTGTCTCTTGCATTTTCTGTCTCAAGCCTGCCACATTTCAAGATATTACAGTAAAGTGCTGGTCCCAGGCTTGAGTTAAATTCTCATTTCTGCTCTGAGAGTCAGTTTTATTCTTCCATTACTTTATACTATTTAAAGCCAGTTATTTCATTTCTGGTCCTCCTTGTTTGAGAGGCAACTATACAGCAATCTGCTTTGACATAGTCAGTTCCATTCCAGCACAAAGGCGTTTTTCTTCTTCAATTTAACCTCCAAAATCACAGTCCTCGCTCTATATAATTTTAGAATATACATATAATGCTAATGATATAATAATCAGCAAACGTTGCAATTGGAGCTTCACAGAACTTCATACCTTAATGCGTTGAAAACCATGCTTACAACAAGTTCATGCCCATTAAAAATAACATTTGCTTGGTATAGGTTATGATTCTAGTCTAACTGTTGTACCCCAGGAACTTTCTTGCATAATTAGCTCTGCAACAAAGATGCAGATATACAAAAATGC
Organism: Lissotriton helveticus; assembly: GCF_964261635.1. NCBI lineage: Eukaryota > Metazoa > Chordata > Amphibia > Caudata > Salamandridae > Lissotriton > Lissotriton helveticus. The sequence continues at coordinate 1,349,370,637 of NC_136059.1, read as the reverse complement.
AGCAAGGTAGTGCTATTGAAGAAGGACAGCCTGCTGGCACTCTATGCTTCATAAAATCTAGCCAAGCACTACTAGCATGGAATTCCCACTGGGACTGAGAAGTAGGAGGGAATTTACAGCCTGATTCATGAACCAAAATTGCGATCGCAATAGCTGCGAAAAAGCTATTGCGAGCGCAATTGTCAAAATCGGTATTCTTGAAGAAAAAAGCGAATTTGCAAACACAGAATAGCGCAATCGCAAACTTATTCGCAGAATCCCGGCAGGAGCCCATTAGCGAATTGGAAATTGCGAGAAACCACGGATTCTGCGAATAAAATTGCGAGCTCGCAATCGCTATTCAAGAAAATTCACAAATTGCGAAAAACCCGTAAATCGCTTTTTGCGAGGCGCAAATTAAGGACAACCCAAAGCAGGTGGTAACCATCAAAGCCTAGGAATTTTTTTTTTGAAAAACCGTTTACCAATCAGTAACAGGTGCTGGCCTGACCAAACACACTTAAGGAGATGCAGCAGCAGCATTAGGAGTCTCACAATGCCAGGACTCTACATGGTGGTCAGGCGGCGAAGGCTACAGCGAGCAGCACGGAGGAGACGTAGGATCCAGGAGAGGATATTCCGCCAGCGGGTCACCCTGCTGGGCCAAACCAGAGAGCAAATATACGCAAAGTACCGCCTGAATGGGCCAATGATCATCAAGCTAATTTAGGACCTTGACCCCCTGATGCAGCACCCAACAAGGCAGAGCAATGCCGCGCCCACACATGTCCAGGTATTGTGCAGCCTGCACCTTCTGGCCTCCGGGAGCTTCCAGGGGATAGTTGCCGCTGCTGGGGGGATATCCCAGCCCACCATGTCCCGCTGCCTAAGGAGTTTCCTAGATGCAATGCTGACTCAGCTACACCACCACATCAAATTTCCCACCAGCCAACAGGAGTTGGATGAGACCAAGCATCAATTCTACAATGTTGCGCATTTCTCACATGTGATAGGATGCATTGACTGTACCCACGTCCCCATCTGCCCACCAGCTGAAATGGAGTACATGTACCGCAACCGCAAGTCCTACCACTCCCTCAATATCCAGATGGTGTGCAATGCTAAGACATACATCACGGACATAGTGGCACAGTACCCAGGGAGCACACATGACTCCTTCATATTCCGGCACAGCAGCCTCCACACACGACTGGCCAGGGGAGACTTTGGTGAAGGACACCTACTTGGTAAGTACACTTGGCCCACAATGTTACACTGTGATGAAGTAGCTGTGCTGCACAGGCACTCAACCTCTGCTCCTCTCATTCAGGTGACAGTGGCTACGCCCTCCGTGAATACCTCCTCACCCCATACCTCAACCCAGCTACACCACAGCAACGGCGCTACAATGTAGCACACATACGCACAAGGAATTGCATTGAGAGGACATTTGGGCTACTAAAGAGCAGATTCCGCATACTGCACAAGACTGGTGGGGCCATGTACTACAGTCCTGATGTGTGCTGCCGCATTATGGCTGTGTGTGCAATACCACACAACATTGCTACCAAGCGCCGGATACCTGTAGAGATCTCTGGCAGTGAGTCGGAAGGGGACGACCGGCCAGCTGCACATGTGCGTCATGCACGCGGGGAGAATCCAGCTGAAGGACACAGACGTCGCAACCACATCACAATGAACAGTTTCTAGTGCACCCACTCCCCTCACCCAACAATTCACAAATGCATGCCAATGGAAATAATGACAGGAGGCCGATGTACGATGCTAAAATAAAATTATTGTTGAAGGCACAATGATAATGACTTTTTGCAGTTCTTAACATGTGAGCAGTATTGCGCCATACTGCTCTTAATCATACACAGGACATGCTTCTATCATCAGCATGTCCCTGCCAATGGACAGTAAAGTCAAGTGCGCCTCCGGCGCGCGGCACCCAATCGCCTTTCAGGCTCATCCTCTGGGATGGCACGTGAACCCGCAGTGGGCCTGCTGCTGCGGCGTAGCACACCAACCTGTGAGGCAGACAGGCTGCTGACTCTGGAGTTCCCCTCACTAGTATCGTCCCCACCACCATTGGCTGGGCCGGTTGGATGAAGTGCCAGTACGGCACTGGTGACCTGCTCCAAGACTCGCGCCACATCCTCGCAGCATTGCACCATCTGCAGCTGCATAGCTAGGGACCGACGTGAGAGCTGGGAGGTGGCATTACCAATGACATAGTTCGAGCGCGTGTAGGCAGATAGCCGCGTAAGTAGCTGGCGGTGGCGGCGGCGGGCGGTGTTGCGCTGCGAGATGATGGCCGCAGTGTTCACCTCCATAGCAGTTGTCATCCGCTCTAACCTGTCCGACACATTTGCGACATTGCGGCCAATGTTGTGGAGCTGGAGTTGCATTGCCCCTTGGCGTCGTGCCTGCAGTTGATGGATGCGCAGCATCTGGCGCTCTATGCTCAGCCCTGGCACGCGCACAGCCATCCCCCTCCTGCCGCTGCGTGCTGTGCCCTGCTGGCGAACCCTGCCATGCCTGCTGTGCTGCCTGGCCACAGTTGGTGTGCGCACTGTCACCGCACTAGCTGCACCAGATGTTGAGGGTCCCGCTGGTGGTGGTGTTGCGGTTGACAATGGTGCAGCGCCTGATGGTGCTGGCGCAGATGGTGGTGGTCTGGCAGCAGGGATCGGTGCAGCGCCTGATGGTGCTGGCGCAGATGGTGGTGGTCTGGCAGCAGGGATCGGTGCAGCGCCTGATGGTGCTGGCGCAGATGGTGGTGGTCTGGCAGCAGGGATCGGTGCAGCGCCTGATGGTGCTGGCGCAGATGGTGGTGGTCTGGCAGCAGGGATTGGTGCAGCGCCTGATGGTGCAGGATGTGTGGCTGTTGGCACCTCCTCTGCATCCTCTGGTGCCTCGTGTATGAGCAGCCTGTCGCTGTCGCTGCTGTTGTTGTCAGCGCCACCTGTGAGGGGAAGTGGATGTGGATTAATTGCATATATCTGTCACACGTGCAGTTGCTACATGCATGCTGGCTGACATTCCCTGACTGGCTGTGGCATTGCGTACTTTGGGACATGTCTGGCTGCATTGGGGTTTTTGTACATTGTGGGCAGACTACATGTCCCACAATGCTTTTGGGCATGACCTAATGTGCATGGATTGCATGACTTGGGTTGATTATGGAGGCTATAGGGTCAAGGCCATTGTCAGGGGACAGGGTCGCAGTCGCATGCCACTTACCTTGGCTGTCTTGGGTGGGTCGGGATGAGTCCAGAGTGATGACCCCTATACACGCCTCTGGCTCAAGTGTGTCCTCCACACGGTCCTCCAAGGGGGTGTTGGGAGGGACGGCAGGATCTCCACCTCCAGTAGCCAGGGTCTCGCCCAGCCTCTCTGCCACCCTCTCCTTGGCACGACCTCGGAGGTCGTACCACCTCTTTTTTAGCTCCTCGAGCGACCTGTGTGTCACGCCCACAGCGTTGACTTTTGCGCCGATCCCCAGCCACAGTCGGCGTTTCTCCGCTTCAGGCACCCTCCTGGAGTCCTTTCCAAATATTTTTGGGTGGTTTTCTACCACTCCCTCTATCAGGTGCTCCAACTCCTGCTCACTAAATTTGAGCTTCCGCTTGCGCCCGGTGTCACTGTGCCCTGGTGCTGCATCCTTTGCCATTGCTGCAGTCACAAAAGTGAGGATTTGAAAGTTTGGAGGTGTTCTGGAAGGAGCTCTGTGAGATGCAGCCTCGAGATCTGCCTCACTGTTCTGTATGGGGGTGGGAACTGCCTTCTTCCTGGTTGTGATGCCATCACTGTGCTCGAAATGCGACTTCCCGTTTTTCCGATCTCGCTACTTGCGAGATCGCATTTAGCGATCTCGCTAATTGCGATATCGCAATTCCTAAACGGATTTTGACGGAAATAGCGATTTTCTTGCGAATTTTGAAAATCGGTAACGCTTTTTGCGGCCGCGTGCGAATCGCTTTATATTCTCGCAGATTTTGATGAATGCCGGTATGCGAATTCTAAATTGCGATTCGCTGTCACTCGCAATTTAGAATTCGCAGAAATCGGTTTTCATGAATCAGGCAGTTAATCACTTTTTCAAGGTTCAGGCCCATGTTCTGAATACTGTGGCACGAAGCTGACTCCTCTTTCTGGGTTTCTGATGCATGGTAAGCAACCAGAGGCTGAAGGGTCTCATAAAGTCCCATCATCCCAGCTCTGAACTTGCATGGGCTATATCCGACATAGCGAACTATGGGGCATATTATCAAGAACAGGCGATAAAATTATCGCCGCTTTATCGGCAGGAAACTGCCGCTAAAGCGGCGATAATGGGCTTGATAATATGTCCTTGTGAATTCCCATAGCAGCCCAGGTTCTGGAGTTAACCTGGGCTGCTATGGGAATTCACAAGGGCATATTATCAAGCCCATTATCGCTGCTTTAACGGCAGTTTCCTGCCGATAAAACGGCGATAATTTTATCGCCTGTTCTTGATAATATGCCCCTGTGACACTTAAGTTCTCACTGAGTACTGAAAGAAAATCGTGAGATGTTCAGTAACGCACGTTACCAGCCAATCAAGATGATAAATTAGGTGGAATTAACGCACCTTCCGGTGTTTTCAATGGTCACAGTTTACCTTCTAAAACCAGGTAGAATTTATCCCAGGAAAATACTAAGCATTAGAAAATACTTAAGGAAAGCAATGCAGAAATACCAGTCCCTATTGATATTATCCATTTCAGGTACAAAAGAATGTGTAATGTGTGATAATACCTATCTGCACAAGACTTCACCCCTTGGTATCGGAAATGTGATATTAATTTTTTCGAAGTCCTGCATTCTCTTTTCTTCTCTTTTCCATTAACCTTCTATTCGCATATCTTTATGTTTCCCACTGTTACACTGATGCTGTGCCTATTTTAATGTGAATATATCAGTTGGCAATGACCACAATTCTGTCGCTATTGAATGCCATTGCAGCAGATCTGTTTACTGCACGGTTAGACAATATCATTTCACTTCTTCCATGTGCTGCAGTTGCACCCCTAAAATTTTGCCAATTCAGCCAAAATCAATCAGCAAAATGATATCTCAAGAAGGCCACTTAGTCAATAGCTGCAATAATGTTGTGCAGTTCCCTACATGGGAAATTTGAGAAACATCAAGGAGGAATGCCTAGCTCTAGGTCAAGACATTCAGCATTCCAGGTACCAACTGAGTTATTGAAGTACGGTGGGGGCAACACAGCTAATCTCCATGTGAGTTACTCAGTCACTATGCAGTCAGACTGAACATATCAAGCATTAAAATGCTCTTAGGAGCACCTTCAGATAAAGGGAGAATTGCAGCAGTGTGTGAGATTGTCAAGAGACCCTTGCATCAAAACATACAGGCATAGTCAAAACTTGTATTCTGTTGCCATGGCTAGAAACACTCTTGGAAAAACAGAAAATGACTGAAGCGAGTCGGATCTCCTCTGGTACTCTTGCAACTAAGAGAACAAGCAGTCTGCAGTTCCTATATGGGTATCTAGGTCTTGTAATGTGGTGAGTCAAGGATAGTGCTCCTTTTAGGAGGAAGGGTCCTCACACACCCTGTGGGGTGTCATGCTTCATCAATAACGATGGATTAAACCCAGATCTGTGACTGGGGTGAATGTTTTGCCAATGTGCAACATTCCGTCCTTCATCTTGTGTGTTTTGCTGTTCGCCCTGTGTGGGAAGGGTATGCCCAGACATGGGTCCCGTGCTCACTATGCCATTGGAGTGAAGATATCCTGGCCGATGACGGCTGATAGCCAGAAACCAGTCCCAGGATGCTTGATTCCTGTCCAGGGAAGACATTGCTTGGCAGATTGGGCATGACTGTTCCCATGGGGCACAGGGTCAAGACTGATTTGCATATGGCCATGTCTGAACTGGGGTGGCGTGGTGAGCAAAATAACAATGGATTACACCCAGATCTGTGACTGGGGGTGAATGTTTTGTCAATGTGCAACTTTCTGTCCGTCTTCTTGTGTGTTCTGCTGTTCGCCCTAAGTGTGAAGGGTATGCCCAGACGTGGGTCCTGTGCTCACTACGCCATTGGAGTAAAGCTATCCTGGCTGATGATGGCTGATAGCCAGAAACCGGTCCCAGGATGCTTGATTCCTGTCCAGGGAAGACATTGCTTGGCAGATTGGGCTGGACTGTTCCCATGAGGAACAGGGTCAAGACTGATTTGCATATGGCCATGTCTGAACTGGGGTGGCGTGGTGAGCAAAATAACAATGGATTAAACCCAGATCTGTGACTGTGGGTGAATCATCTTGTGTGTTTTGATGCTTCATCCTTGGGCAGTTCCTCGTTGGGCTGACGCTGCAATGCCAAACGGGTCCCTCGAGGGGCCCTTTGCCAGAGGTCTTTTCTTTTTTGCCAATGTGAAATCTCTAAGTCACTGCATCATTTTACCCAGCGCAGCTCAGATACAGAAAGAGTCAATATGACAATTAAGGTCTGACACAAAAAAAAATTGGGTTAATCTAATGCACTTTAGACAGTGGGAACACATGAAACCAGGTGCTTGGTTCTGCACTGAGCCAGCACAGCTGTTCATGATACAACTATTGCTCTAACTAGGAGAAATATTTGGTTAAATGAATGCACATTAAATATTGCAAGCACTTGAAAATAGGTCATTATCTCTACACTGAGCCAGCACAGCCAGTGGCGTAGCTAGACATGCGGCCGCCCATGGCAGTCTCTGAGGCGGCCGCCCAGCGGCGGCCGTATGTAAGATTGGGGCAGTGGGGTACTGGCTATTCATGCATCTGCCACAGGTAAGAGCGAAGGGAGGAGGCCGCCGCCCCCAAAACTCATGCTGTCTGCTGCAGACCGCCCCCCCCATCCCCACCTTGATACACCACTGAGCACAGCTGTTCATGATACAGCTCTTGCTCTAACTAGGAGAAATATTTGGTTAAATGAATAGGCATTAAACATTGCAAGCACATGAAAATAGGTACTTGGCTCTGCACTGAGCAAGCACAGCTGTTCATGACATGACCCTTGGACTCCCTTTACCCCCAACCCTGGAGAAGCAATTCAGAAAGGCAAAACAAACATTTTAACTCGGATCTTAGTATTAAATGCCAACATTTCGCAGGAAGAGGCACTTGAATGCAAGAGTCTTTCCAGACAAGACCGACGTCTGGAACGCGAGAAGCTCCAATGCCTTGAGTTGGCGTGAGAAGCTCCAAGGCCTTGAGTTGGCGTGAGAAGCTCCAATGCCTTGAGTTGGCGTGAGAAGCTCCAATGCCTTGAGTTGGCGTGAGAAGCTCCAATGCCTTGAGTTGGCGTGAGAAGCTCCAATGCCTTGAGTTGGCGTGAGAAGCTCCAATGCCTTGAGTTGGCGTGAGAAGCTCCAATGCCTTGAGTTGGCGTGAGAAGCTCCAATGCCTTGAGTTGGCGCTGTCCTTCAAGTAAGCACTTATTGACGTCTCTGCCCGCAGCAATGCTTGGCTTTTCCCCACAGACTAAAGGCCTTGCACTTGTGCCAGGAGGACAATGGTATCACTTATTTGTCAGCATCCTGGGAGTAGCATGAACATTTTCTACGCGGTGCTGGCAGACCACTCTAGACGGTATTTAATGGGTTTGTTTTCATGTCGCAGAAATTAGCATTTGTTGCAGCTGTTTATTTGGAATATGCTCATTAAATGGATGGGCTTGTCTTTTTCTGAGAGACCCCAGTGCCCTCTTTGACGCCAGATTATGATGGTGAGGAAATGCTAGTCACGATAGGTACACAGAGGTGGCTGCCTCTGCGATGTCTAATTTAGATAAACCGTAAGAAGTGCTAATGAGCTCCAGACCCCACTTATTAAAAGCCAATTTATGTTACCTCTAATTAAAAAATCTAAACATGAGTCACTAAATCTGCTGGTAAATTTATAAAAAAGCAGTTTTGAAATATAAGCACTTAGGAACGCATAGCAGACGTTTATGAAAATATTTAAATAATGCAAGACTTACATTATCTACAAAAATGAGCCATTACTATCGAAAAGCATTGTGTGCCATACAACTTTGAGACACTCATACAACGGATGATTCCCGAAATCGTTAAGGGGCAGATTTATGATGACTGGCGCATCCCCTGGGATGCGCCAGTCATCCTGCGCCGCTGCTCCGCCACGCATGGTGCGCCGCATTTACAATGCGGCGCACCATGGGGCAAAAACTGCACAGATGCGTGACGCATCTGTGCCGTAAAGGTGGCGGATTGCTGGAGCTGCGTCGCAAGCGCGACGCAGCTCCAGCAAGGCTCGGGGGTGCCCCATCTCCACAATGCTGCGTCAAGACCTACGCCTGCTTCAAGCAGGCGCTGGGTTTTGGCGCAGCATTGTCCTGAAAGTGACTGAGTGAAATCTTATAGATTTCACTCAGCCACTTTTAGGAGGCGTTCCTGCGCAGGAACGCCCCCCCTGCGCAGGAACGCCTCCTATGGCGCAGGGCTTTACAACGTGACGCATCTCCTAGATGCGTCACGTTGTAAATAGGGCGCATTGTTTGCGCCGCCGTTGCATCAAATAAAGTGACGCACCGGCGGCGCAAGGCCTTCATAAATCTGCCCCTAAGTGTTTTTTGAACATGTACTGTGCCAATTGCAACAGAGTTGCTGTGCAACTTAGAGAAGAGACCGTTTCAATGGAGGGGAGATGTGCTGACTGCCCTAGACCTACAGCTTAGTGCACTAAAATAATGGGGTAATTCACAAGAAATAGTCAGCCTGCATCTGTAAAGTACCCCCATGAATGTGTGCAGATTGACTATTATGTAGAATCCACACGTTGTCTGGAAATTTGTACCGGGTGCAGGTTTCCAGCTGTACTTCTAAGAATGGTATTTGACAAATCCTCCTTCTCGCATTTCCCCTGTGCAAAATTCTATTTAATGTACAATTAGACACTGGGGAAAAGAATCCCGATATGAAAAGGTACATATTTTTCTTTCTCCAGGGTAAGAAATATTTCCATACATCTGCTCCAAGTATATCTCGTTAACAGCGGTTGCAATTCCGCCGCGATGCGGCCGTTTAGCGGAGTAGGCGGGGCCGCGTCGGCCAACGGACATGCGCAGCACTACAGAGGTAGTGCTTGCGACGGCCGTTGGCCGACGAACGCATGCAACGGGATATAGGTAATTTTTTTTCCTTCCCATCCTGAAAGGCAAAGCACTCCTGCCCTCTTCTCAAGTAACTCTGCATCCAGCCACGGCCCTTGCAGGTAAGAGCGGTAGGGTGGTGGGGCTGGGTGGGGGATTTCGACAGACAATGACGAGGGAAAATTAAATAAATAATTAATTTTCCCTTTTGGTCGTCTGTCAACCCCCCCTACCCGGTCCCACCGCTCTAACCTGCACAGGCTGTGGCTGACTCCAACCCTTTCTAGGGTGAGTAAGGGTTGGATTTGGAGTTTGTGAATATCAGCAAATGTGCAACTTTGTGGAGGCTCACAAATTTACAATGTTAACCAGGCCTTGATCTGCCCACTTACCACCCCTTGCTTTGGACTTTCTACTGCACAATTTTCAACACCTGTGATAGGGAACTATTCAGTAGTAGACTCATTCACTCCTTTTTATTACGTTAGTTTTTGGCAGACTTGAACATATCACAGTGCAAAGAGTACCCCCAATCCTGCTTTTTACATGTGGAAATTAGAATATGCTCTGGATAGCTCCCTGTCTAACAAATCGTTTTCTTTGTTAGACCATCACCCACTCTAGTAGCGGCATGCTTCATCATCGGGTCTCATTCTGGTCCCTAAAAAGCAGAAGGGGCTCTACTGTATTCCAGGGAGCACTTTGGATAGTACTGGGACCTGTGTCTTCAGAGAATAATAAAAATACCTTCAACAAAAACGGTATCCCTTTAATAGCTGTTGTTTAGGTAGAATTAAATTTTATACAAATCAGTAAGGATATAATGGTCCTATTACCCTAATAACTATTTGCCATGTTTCATCCCCAAGTTCAAAGCCTCTTGGGTCCAGGGCTTTCATCAGAACATAAACACTGCCCCAGAGTGGTTCCCTAAATCAGTCCCACCTGTTTATTCAAAACAACATGCAACACAGCCATGCATGCACCAATGAGGTTATACTCACCTATGTAGCTGTGTTTCCGTCTTGATTCCAAACAAGGTAATCCTACATTACCACATGGGAGGAGGGGGCCATACCCCTGTGGTCACACATTCATCAAGGGTAGTGTGTCAGCAACATACCTACTGTGCTTCAATTGTTTCAACCAGGAGGCACTAATGGTTCAGTTAGGTTGGCTAGAGTAGCAGCACGGTTACAGAAGGTTAAGTACGAGATTCAACATCTTGCATAACAGAAAAATACATAGGCAGACTGCTTTTTTAAATAACTCATAAAGTGGGAAAACAGACAGGAAATCAGGAGAGTGTGGTTAGTGGGCGAATGTTGGTTGTAGTAGAAAGTAAGAATTGATTGGTTGAATCAAAGGAGTGGTGAGAAGCTGAGAAGCCCCTAGCAAAGATTCACGATTAGAGATAATACAAGAACTGATTTAAAAAGGCTGGACAAGAGAGCAGAGTTTGAGGACCCCATTACAGCCATTTTAAGGTGTGAAATTAGTAGTCCTTGGAAGAGGATGTTGAGGCTGGCTAATCACCAATTGAGGGGCATTTGGAGCAATCACTCACCAAGAGAAGGTTGAGGGTACACTTTTGGTAGTGCATGATGGAAGAAGTGATGGGTGGATTGAAAACATAGTGAAAAAAGACAATGTAAAAGGGTAAAACAAAGAAATATATAATAAACCAATAGAGGCCTATGATTAAGGGATTGATTTAGATCTTGGCGGACGGGTTACTCCATCACAACGGTGACCGATATCCCGTCTGAGAAATATGAATCCCAATATATCCTATTGGGTTTATTTTTCAACGGATGGGATATCCATCACCATTGTGATGGAGTAACTAGTCTGCCAAGATCTAAATCAGGCCCTAAGTTTGGATGCTATTGGGCCTTTGAATATTTGTGGGTGACAAGGCAAGATCTGCAATGGTAATGGTGGATGTTTAACAAAATGGTGAAAGAGACAATCACGTGTTTGACAATTTATTTATTGAGGAAGGTTTTTATGGGAGAAGGTTGAACTTCAAGATGGTCAAAGATAACGAAGCACATCTTGCCTCTAGGAGATACAGTTGTTTTGAGAAAGTGTGGGGTAAAGTACATGAGGAATCACACACATGGCAATAAAATTGCATCAACAACATCAATTTACCACTACATTGAAAGCTAAGTTTAGATTTATTATTATGAATTCCGCTTATACTTACCCCTCATGTTGAGTATTGTTTGAGTTAAGAATAGAAAAGATATACTTACCTCGCAATGTATTGGCAAGTCAATGTAATGGAGGCTATACAATTGTAGGTCACTATTAATAGCTATAATACAATTTCCTACAACCATACATTAACTGTTTAGTCAAAGGATCCAATGAGGAGGCGTTTGCAATGAGATAGAATGTATGGAATCATTATGTGAGGTAGCTGCACAAGGAACTCATTTAAGGGGGAACCCCTTTTGAGGTGATGAGGGAGGGCAGTGGGTATTAGATTCATTCCATATTGTTCATTGTGTGTCTTCAAAAGTGAGGGAAACCCACATCAGGATAACAGGGAAGAAGATTGGGTGAAAGAATGGTGATTGCTGACATGATGGTACATTCAGATTTTCTGAACATGGCAAAGTGATGGAGGCCAGAGGTCAAAAAAGTGTATTTCAAGGACTTGTAAAATATGAAGGGATAGTGTGGTTGAAGTGACATTGGTCATTGGCGGATCACTGATAGAATATTGTGATCATAGATATCGATTGGCAGAAATATTGTGTCAAAATTATTGGTAGCAAAAATATTGTAGTGCTATACTTATAATGTAAATGACAAAATACTGTCAAGAATATCATTTAACGACAAAAACAGGTAAAAATATCATTTTTGTAACAAATATAGACTTCAAATCTGAGTATTTAAAAAAGTTTATTCTTTAAATGTAATAGAATGTTTATTTAGTAAATTAACAATATTTTTTAAATTGTGTGTATATATTTTAAAAAATATATATTATGTCACATTTTATTAACAAAGAACAAATAAGTGTTAAAAGAAATGTATTTTAAATATTAACAATTCACTAATCTAAACATTAACAAACATATATATACTGCCAACTAAAATATTGAACCTAAATAAAATATTAAAATAAACATACTAAAATAAATTGTATATATTTATACTTTACACTAAGCTAAGAAACCAATTCATGTAACATATACTAAGAATAGTTTCCAAATTTTACAAGCTTTCAAAAATAATATTATAAATGTGTAAATTAAAAACATTAAAACTATATATATGTACAAAGTAAACCATAAAAGCACATTTCATATATGGTATCAGATACTTTTAACAAAAGTTAAAAAGTTATAGGTATCATACCACAATTGATTTACGAAATTTAAAAGTATTTTTTTTAAAAGCATTAACACAGGCAATAATGAATTAATTGTCCAGGAATTGTTGTGCAGAAATGCAGGGCGGCATTGTCTCAGACCCATCTTTTCCTAGGGATAGAGTAAAATTTACAAAAAAGCAATATATGACCGTGCAGAGACATCATCACACGGACATTTACATAGTGTTCTAGACCAATCATTTAAATAGTAAAAAAAGATTTTTCTGCAAACAATGTACTACGTCCAAACAGAAAATATAATAAAAATAAGCAACTATAAAATAAATATAAAAAATCTAATCTATGCAAGTAGTAGGGAAAAAGTCGGACTTCAGAGGGGTTAGATCTACTATTCCCACTCCAGTATAAACTACAGTAGGGAAAGGGTTGGACTTTGGGGGGGGGTAGATTTATTATTTCCACTTCAATCTTCGCAACAGTAGGGAAAGCATTTGACTTCAGAGGAGCTCAATTGACTAATCCCACTCCAGTATAAGCAACAGTAGGGAAAGCGTTGGACTTCAGAAGGGTTACATGTCACTACTCCCTCCCCATTTCAAGCAACCGTAGAGAAATCATTGGACTTCAGAGGGGGTAAGATTTATTATTCCCATTCAAGCCTAAGCAACAGTAGGGAAAGCATTGGGTTTTGGAGAGGTTATATTTACTATTTCAACTCCAGTCTAAGCAACAGTAGAGAAAGCGATGTTCTTCTGAGGGGTTTAATTTACGATTCCTATTCCAGTCGAAGCCAATGTAGAATGTAGGGAAAGTGTTGGACTTTAGAAGAGTAAGATTAACTATTCCAACTCCGGTCTAAGGGCCTTATTACGAGTCTGGTGGTCCACGGACCACTAGATTAGCGGGGTGCAGTGGTGGTGGTCTTCTCACTGCCCTACTCCCCCGAGGGAATGCCAAAGAACTAATTAACAAGCTACATAGAAGGGGGTCTAAGGGCTGGTTTACCGACTCATACTAGATACATGCCCTTACCAATAACACATAAGTGTGGGGATCGCGCCTCATTCATAGTGAATACTTATGTGTATGTGTATGTTTTTTCTAAACTGAGCGGTGCTCCTCATTTACCTAAGCTGCAGCCAGGTGAGGTGAGGCGCGATCCCCACACTTATTGGGTGAGTGTTAATTTGTCATAAAATATGTGTTGGCAAGTCACTTCAATAACACTACTGATGAGTGTATTGTTTCATAAAATTCGCAATACTATGTGTCTCTTTTCACTCCCCCCCCTGTTTTTGTGATTTCATATTGTAGATTGTGGTGGAGCATCTGAGCCTGAAGATCAGGTTATATTATTCCTTTTTATTGTGTATTTTAGTCACTATTTTTACAGCAGTAGCACCATCTAGGTCCTGAAGAATGCATAGGTAATACCTCATATGCAGAAACATGTTGACCACTGGCTGAGCAGATATTCTGTTAAATCTGCCTTCACACTTTTGTTTTTAGAGTTAGGGAGCTAAGAGAAAATATTAAAGGTCTTTCTTCTACTTAGTTTCACCTAATTTTATATTTTCACTAATCACTTATTTTGCACTGCTTTTTCAGTTGTCCTATCATACTGTTTCTGACCACCAGATAAGAACGGTGGGTCTTCTTACCTCCATATCACATTGTGTAACTGTGTTTGCACTCACTCCTGGGCAAGGAGAACCCAAATGATGTAATAGTGGCGGAACAGTTAGACAACTGATGGGAAAATTCTCACCTAGAGGATGTGCCTTACGTGAATGTGGTGTCATAATATCACGTGGTGCAATTGGTTAATGTAGCTGCCACCCTCCCTTTGTTTGTCACGCCAACAGGTGTCTGTGATTTGAGTTCACTTTCAGACTCCTAGATACTCCTTTGTGTTGAATGCCAAAGAACTGCCAGCCAGACAGGAGAAAACTCCAAATTTGGTGGGCGGTTCAACCACGGATTTGGCGATGTGGGAGCGGGGCCTCATAATATGGCCCTCCGCAACAGTATATAACAATAAAAGTTCAAATCATTTATTAAAATTACTTTAATACATAATCAAATATAATAGATTATAGTACATTTAAAAAATACTACATCAATTTAAAAATAAACATTTATTTTAAAATTGAATGAAAAATGTAAAAATTGAAAAAATAAAATGGCTCCCAATCACATTGACTTACCTAAGTGCAAATAAATTACTATATTTTAAAATAAATACAAAAGTATTTAACTTAAATTAATACTAGAAAAACTAAAATAAAATATTACATGAAAAATCATTCCACCGGCAACATTTCAGAATCACTTACAAATTAAATAATTAATTAATATAAACTGCTCAATATTAACAAGAAATACTTTAGCAAAATTATCAAACATTCAATCATATATGAAAACAGTTCTTTGACATAATATCACAGCTTAAACATATACCTACCATATGCGCCTTAACATAAGAAATTAAACATTCACAATAAATATATTTTAATTAATATAAAGATAAAAAATAAAATACTTCAAAAAGTAATACAAAAATAAAAAATGGGTAATTGTAATCATTAATTTTCAATTAGATATTTCATTAACAAAAACAAGTACTTTAAAATATATTTTAATTTAATTAATTCCCGCCCTATTCCCCAACAAACTGAACAAACAAGTACTAAAATATAAAATGCTATTACTAATAATAAAATGAAAATACACATTAAAATGATGAAAAGGATAAAAAAAAATAGGTTGTAACAATTAAGCAATTAACATAATAGATAGCCAATTTAAATACTTAGTTTACAATGAAAAACTTACCATTAAATTTAAAGTATTTATAATTTTATTACCTTCCCACCCTATACCCCTGCACACCCAACAATCTGATCCTAAAATATATCATACTATTGATAATAATAAAATCAAAATCCATATTCAAAATAATCAAATAAATTAGCAAATATAATTTAACAATAAATATAATGATTAATCAATTAAATAATTATTTTACAATAAAATAATTACCATAAAATGTAATTATAATTTGATTAATGTCCCACCCTATTCCCTTACAAACCTAATAACCCACTACTAATAATTAAATTTAAAAATAAGCTACTAAAACACTTGAAATTATAAGCTATGTTTTTAAAAAGAAATAACATATACCAACATTATTATCTTTTTTTTGTCCTCATATCACCATAGCGCCTGCAATTGTCAGGCTGTTTTACCCTTACTATCTGCCTTTCGGCCTGTTGAATTCACGATAGCCCCGACCGCACTGACCCAACCGACCGGTCCATTGACTAGAGCGGTGCCTTGGTGTAATCATAGGACCTCTTGCTCTATCAGAACTTTTCACACAATTCCACTCCACCTTGTGAACTCAGCCCATACCTTAGTCAATCTTCTAGTCTTGCATTCTATATCCAGATGTCAAGTCCCAGCTACCGCTTTCAACCAGTCCATGGCGCATGGGAAGATGGATCAATCCAGCGTTTACAAATCTCCCTCCTTGCTAAAACTATCACGTAGAACAAGAGGCAGCTATGCTCTCTGCTCAATAGACTATCCCAATAGAACTTATGCAGGGTTTAATGTTATGGTAACCCCCATGATGTCAATTAAGATATTCTTAATATCCACCCAGAACACCTTAATCCCAGGACAAGTGAAAAAGACACTTCTCCATTCTTCATTAGCTCTTAAGAGACCACATCTTCTACATCTGGGAA
Organism: Lissotriton helveticus; assembly: GCF_964261635.1. Taxonomy (NCBI): domain Eukaryota; kingdom Metazoa; phylum Chordata; class Amphibia; order Caudata; family Salamandridae; genus Lissotriton; species Lissotriton helveticus. Next base: position 1,349,354,390 of record NC_136059.1, on the reverse strand, counting down.
AGGGCTGCAGTACAAACTGTGCGATCTTTTGGGGAGTCCAATATAATCAGTTAATAGTGAAGAAATTATTTAGCTTTAGGTTTGCTGGCTATACCATCAAACACAATACTTTCAGCCAATTTTGCCTTATTGATTTAAGATCCACCCCTGAAAAGTATCTTCCTGCACCAGATAGGGTGACATAATCTTCTTGTCCTCAGCCTCTGAAAGTTTCCAATACCACATAGCTACCTCCTTAGTTTTGGATCTCAATCCTGGAGTGAGGACTCAAATCTCAATCCCCCCAGTCTTCAGGGCGAAAATGTAAGCCTTTAAACCTTGATAGGGAATCTCCAGTTTTAGCTCTCAAGACATCCATGGGTAATAACTAGGCCTGGGTGGTAAATTCCGCTCCGCTTGTGAAATTAGCAGAATTTTGGCAATTCCGATTTCCGCGGAGAACGCGGGATTGCCGAAAACTCTGCGATCCACAGCATAGCGATTTTTTCCTTTTTTGTGCTTTCAAAATGTGTTTTCGCGCGAGGGAGCGACTTACCGGGATCCCTGCATTTGCCGATGAGTTTTCCTATCCGTTTGCTTGCTCCACGAGATTTTGGTAGCCGGGCGCGCGTTCCCACTAGAGGGTGTGATCGCGAACACGTCATTCGGACGTGCCATCTGACATCTGCATTCGCAAACAGGAAAAACACGCATCGCAAGTGGTCGGGACAAGTGAAACAAGATGTCTGCGACCGCATGGGCAAGTTGCGAGATATTTCCCCCCGAGCACGCAAACAGCGTCCCTGAACAGGAAAAACGCATTGCGAATGGGCGGAACAAGCAATTCTGCGTGCTCACGGAGTTCTGCATAGCTCACGGAGATTTTTTACCGTTTCGCAGAATTTTGCGTAACACGACTACGCAAATTCCGCCCACCACTAGTAATAACCCCTGCACTGTTATCAATTCCCCCAGATAGCAATCCCCGCCCACCTTTATGGAAGACTCAGCCCTTACTTCAGGTATTCTGGGGGTGCCAGGGGAATTCCATAAAGGTGAAAAATCGAAATATTCCCCAATACTCAGGATCTTTCTCACCCTGCACCAAAAGCTTAATGCTGTCTTTAGAACCTTCAATCGTACCTTCTTGAACATTTTCGGGGCACTAAATTTATACAGAAATCCAGTAGTTCCAAACTCCCTGGTCATTTCTGCTAAAACCACTACCCATGTTGAACTATCCGGCTTACCCAATAACATACTGAAGTTTTTTAACTGAAAAGGCATGCAATACAAATTCTGGTCGAGGAGGGCTAGGCCACCCTCCTCAAGCCTAGGCCTCAACTTTTTCCACGCCAGCCTTGCCCTGCGAGGCCCATATAAAACTAGTTATTTTTTCCTGGATCTTATCAGTTATTGATCTTTGAAATGTAAGGGGGATGCAATTAAAAAGGTACATCAATTTGGGAAGGATCAACAACTTAATGAGATTCACACGTTCATAGATGGTTAATGGTAAGTTCGCCCATCTAGTCAATAGGGCATCTACCTCCTTTGCCACCCTTTTAAAGTTGCATAATTGTATTTCATCCACAGGGATGACTCTAACGATGCCTAAGTATTTCATCTTTGCACATGCTCCCCCCCTTCAGCCTTCCACATTCCAACACATTACCTCCAACTTAGAGTTATTCACCAAGTATCCGGACAAGGCCCCCAACTCTGCCACCAGTCTCTCCGCCCTAGGTAGGGTTTGAGCAGGGTCAGATGTGTAAACTATCAGATTGTCTGCATATAGCGCAATCCCATTGCTAAGATAGGGGGAGTGAAAATGGATAACCTGGTTAACTCTCTGAGTAGCTATGCAAATGTTTCAATATGAAGTTCAAACAAAAGAGGCGACAGGGGCCTTACAAGCACCCACTACAAATACCCTCGCATTACATGCCTTATTAAGTGTGTGAGCACTACAAAACCAGGTCCTGAAGAAAGCCATGTTTACCCAGATGGGCTAATAAAGGTGGCTGAAACATGTAGACCACATGTAGGATGACCTTACACAGGATACATGGAACCAATTAACTATCCCATATATATATATATATATATATATATATATATATATATATATATATATATATATATATATATATATATATATATATATATATATATATATATATATATATATATATATATATATATATATATATATATACACACAATTTTTTTAATATTGACCTAGAATCCTCAAAATAAAGATATTTCAGATTAGAGGGATTCCTAAGCCAGATTTAATCATCACGCCACAGACACTGGATCGCACAAAAAAAACATCTCTGCTGTAATCAGGCGTCACAGCACACCCTGGGAGCATTCAGCATCCAGGGTGGGAAGCCAATGATGAAGCATGTCACCTACTAGGTAGGTGATTGAGAATTCTTGTAAAACACCCTGTGGGTTTCAAGTCTCTAAGAACATCAAATAGACTGAAGGAGTAGACTTAAGTAACCAAGATAAAAACAGGTGGAAGATCCGTTTTAACTGTGTTTACTGAATGATTTGACTGGAAAGACGAACAGGTTATTGTTTCTCCCTCTCTCTATGTTTGTCAAATAACTTCAGCTTTGAACAGTTTATGCCTTCGGACGCTGAATGGCAGAAGTACATGTGACCAAGACGCCTGCTACACAGTCATGTCACATTGGAGGCTGGGTATGCTTGACCATCTTTGAGTTCCAGGTCAGGATTTTCAGCGGTATTGTAACTGCAAAATTGAGCATACGCTAATTAGCGATTATGCTATTTTCTCATGCTCATTTTCTTCCATGTTAGTTCCTCTGCAAAAAAAGATAAGAACAGGACATTAAGCTAAGATTGGATTGGTCAGAAGGCTTCACCGGGGTAGTGAGATCATGACAATAAACTAATAAAACTAAATGCCCTCCTATCCCCTCCACCGAAAGGATGACAATATATTATTGAGAGCTGGTTAAACTTTACCAGTGGGCTCCTTAATGCTTTCGCCATCTGTGAACCAGGGTTGCGGGAACATCATTCTCTTTCTTGCCTGATTGTAAAAAACAATTAGCTCTCATTAATAGAAAAGCAAATACACAATAGCATAAGGTCAGTAAATAAGGACAAAACTAACTGTCCTGAAACAAGAATTAAAGAAAGTATGAAGAAGGCATGATCTCTGCTTTCAGAAAGGGAATTTGAGCGCAAAAGAGAAGAACAATGGATTGTTGTGTTTGAAGCTATTAAATCTAAAAATGTTAAGAAATTCTGGCAAATGGTACACAGACTTTCTGTTAGGTTTGCATCGCATAAACTGACCAATATCTCGGTATCGGGATGGACAGCTTATATTGTCATGCTAAATGTTAATGCTTCAATCCAACAACTTGACCTAGTGTTCATTGAAGCAACGGATAATCCAGGTGCCCCTGCCCCAGTACTGGAGTTGATTACAGATGAGATGGTGGCCAACATGTGTATCAAGATGCGAGCGGCAGACGCAACAGGTTCAAATGGCCTTATAGCTAGTCTTTTTAAGTCGGGAAGAACAGAGTGGTCATCCTATCTTTCTCTGCTCTTCAGTGAATGCATAACCAGGAATCAAGCCCCGGAGAGTTGGAGGGGCTCTCAATTAATACCAACACACAAAAAGTGTTCTAATGATAAACCAGAGAATTCCTGTCTGATTGCTCTACTCGATAAGGAAGGTGTATGCTTTGTAAAAATCTTGAACAAGGAACTTTATTAATGGACAACTGACACAAAACGTATCCCCTCTACACAAACAGGTTTTCAAAGGGGTAGGGGGACAGAGGCTAACCTGCTATTCATATCAGTATTAATGGATTGCTCTACAAACAAGCATTTGCAATGCAATAGGTCTTGCAATTGCAAGATTTTGAGCTATTGGCATTGTAAATGACAATGCCTTTTATTTATGTGTTTAAAAAAATGGCAATTAAAAAGGCATTGTTATTTATAATACCGTGGAGAAGTGTGACTCACTGGTTAGAGGAGGCAGACCCGGACGCTGAGAGCAGACCGGGGACCAGGGTTCAATTCCCGACGCATTAGGGTCTTGAGCCCAAAATGTCCACGGACTCGGTAATTCTCGCTTCGGTGCCTACTCGAATCACAGGTTCACACTCTGCAACTCTGGGCAATAGCTTGCTTAATCTCCACTACGGCCCCTGCGGCGGGATGCCTGGCTTTCACCTTGGGGATACACAGTAGGGGCTATCTCACAGGGAAAAACCAGGACGGGTTCCCAATGCAGAGCGCTTTGAGACCTGGCGGTGATATTGCGCTATATAAAAACCTATCCATCCACCCAAACCTATCCAATGGGTCAAAGTTTCAAAATTGTAAGATCAATTGTATTGTAAATGCTTGTTCTTGCAGCGTTCAAGGTACATACAATGAGACATATTGCACAGTTGTTTTGGGAGGAGCTGGCACTTACGTGTGTAAGGAAGAGCACATGGCTGTGTGATGAGGAGCTGGGGCTCACAGGGAGTGAGGAAGATCACACAGTTGTCTGAGGATGAGTTTGGCCTTCAAGGGAGTGAGGAAGATCACATGGTTATGTGAGAAGAAGCAGGGCCTCATAGGGAGTGAAGAAGATCACACAGTTGTCTGAGGATGAGCAGGGCCAGGATACAACAATTCCAATTCCCTGATTTGCCACACTTTATAAATCCTGATTGATTGACAACTGCTTCAATGTTAAACCTTGTATTAATGGAGAGGGGTAGATGCCGTGAAACAGTCCATGGGCGGGATGGTTGTTGCAAATGTTACTTAAAGCTTGCCTGCGCTGGATCTTCGAGGAAATAAAGTCGGAACCAGGTCTGCTAGGAACTGAATCTGTGCTCCATTATCTATATACATATCTCCTACAGACACTCGTCCCCCCAGCTATTGTACTTCCACAGCACAATGGACTCATATGGAGGACAGACAAAGTAATTTGTACTTGACCTGAAGTCTCGCAATCTGCACAGCAGGCCTGTATTTACGTTGTTGAGAAGTGTTTTTCTGACTACCAAACAGAGACATTTCATGCATGTTGTACACAGAAACAGAGCAACCTGACTCATGCGTGTTTCACACTGCTGAAGCATCACCTGACATCAGCAGGTTGTCTGAGTAATGTACCACAGTGAATACTTCTGGCGGCGACCCGAAGGTTATGTACAGGGTAGGTTTCATGTGTTCCAGCATAGCACCCCATCGTCACCTACAAACCATTCTGTTTTTAAAACACAGGTGTCATTCTTCTGCTCAGTCTAAAAGATTTAGAAAAACATTCGTAATATGGTGATGCAACATAGACACCAGTGCTACACATGCGTTAATTGACAATAACAACGGTAGGTGGACACGGCAAAAGTTACTGAAAAGCACAGTGTGATTTGATGGTATTAAAGCAACCATGCTTGTGTCTTTCTTATATAGAATTGGCTTACACTGAGGGTGGGATTCCCGTGATGCAGGACACTTTCTCCTAACTCCACGGGATAACTTACGGTATACAAACAAGGGAACCCCTATTTACAAGAAAAAGCAAAGCAAATGTGGCCACTCCCTAAGCACAGACACGTCTTCTAAAGATGAGGGACGTGCCCACAAGGAGCGCTATTCCCTCTTGGCCACAAAAAGGACTAAAAAACACGGGTGGTGCGCGCGCACTGCCAGGAATGCGAGGTATGCAGCTGGCACCCGGCCGCGCTGCTGCTCGCTTCCGAGCACCCTAGGCCAGGGGACAGAGAAGGTGGGACATGCACCTGCCTTGGGCAAATTGTGTGCTGTCTTTCTTAGAAAGAAACACGCAAAGGCCAATAGCGGTAGATAAAAAAAAAAAAGCACACGCATGAGCATGTGTTTTCAGTCTAAAGCCCTTACTAAAAGCCTTGCAGGGTAGCGCATGCGCTCTGGCTCAGGCGAGACCTAAAAAGGGGTAAGGTCTTTATTTTGTGCATTTATTGATTTTGCAACAGCCTTTGAGAAGGTGGACAGAGGATGGCTGAGGAAAAAATTAGTATCCTGGGGCATCCCCATACTCTTTCTAATGGCCATCATAAGCCTTTACTCAAACACATGGGTAAAGGTGCGAGTATGCAGAAAATGGGCCACTTTGGCGAAGAGCCACAAAAACTGAGGCCTGAAGCAAGGCTGTATTCCGGCCCCCTTAGTTTTTATTTACACCTGGCAGAATTGAGAGTTCTTTTGAGCTCAGCTAAGGGATTTCCACCTAAATTTAACAGGAGCAGCCTACATCTTTTACAGTATGCAACCAACACCAAACTGAAATACGTCTACAACGATTTCTGTATGTGGACTATTGCGAAGCCAATAAGCTGTGTATTAATACGTAAAAAACTAAACTCCTGGATTTGGTAAAAAGAAAATCAAGTATGGTGCTTGCTTATTAAATGATCACACACACAAATTGAAGGGGTTGACCCAGTAAAATACTTAGGGCTTTGGCTGAACAACTGTGGCTACCAAGTCTCACCTGTCGAATTTTTGACATCAGTGGAGAATTCTTTTACTTTTGCCTTCCAGCTCCTTCACAGCTTCCTTTCGAGCCAGGCCTTTCTGTAACTTGTAAAGTCATTGAAAGGAAACTGATGCCTACTTTGACATATGGATCATTTGTCTACACAGATCGATTATTTTCCTGGCTGCATCCTGCACAGTCTCGTTCTTAAAGAGGTCTTTTCCATTTACTACAGTGCACGGCGCAGACCCAATTTGTCAAGAGTTCAACCTGACATGGCACAATTATATTAGTTATGCACAATTCCTTTCCTTCTGTGCAAAAATTTAAAGCGGTGAATGTGGCTCACTTAAGCAGCTTTACTATATTGATGATTTCCTATGGAGGTTTAGTTTCTCAACTTGTTAAAGTTCTCTGATTGCACCTCTCTTGTATATGCAACTGTTCTCTTGTCTCCTACTTGCATCTTACTGCGCCCACCTCTAAAGCACTCTGCCACCCTCACCGGTCAAGTTTGCGCTATATAAAACTTTATAAATAAAATAAATAAATGGAGTATTATTCAGGACAAGGAATAGGATCTACGCAAATTTTACTAGGATTCGATCAAGGAGCTTGCAGTCAAGGACTTGATGCAACTGTCCTTTCCTCCGAAATAGCAAGAATCCTTTTGAAGCAGGCAAGGCCATTATCTGCCCATGATAACTTAGAGGCAATTCACGCTAGAGCCAAAGTTATACCATTGATTGACCTGTATCAGCATCTATGGCTGCCACCTTACTTATCTTGTCCAAGTTTCCAAGTTTATTTATTTTTATTTGCTTTGGTACTCAACTGAGAACCACAAATATTTTAAGCATAAATTTCAGTTTTACACCATTTAAAATTTCTCATGTTAATACAAAGTTAAAAATGGTTTTAAAAATTTGTAAAATTTATGACAGACAAATTCATTTGGGGGAAATTTGCATAAAATGATCAGTTCCTTTGCTGAGTTGATGTTACATTTGACGTATATAGATTGCAAAAACTTTTTCCTTGCCATTACCACTTTTGGATTTGGGCATACAAACATTAAATGCTCTAAATCCTGCTCTCCGCCATTACACAAGTTACATATCGAGCTTTCCTTTAAGTGCCATTTAGATGTTATGGTTTTGACTGGTAATATGCCAAACCGGAGCAGAACGATCGCTCTTCTGACGCCATGATTTAGATTAAAAGCGATATACTGCTGAGGTTTCTGAAATGTTATTAATTCAATAAAATTCTTATATACATTTAGTTTAGAGCAATGCGAGGAGTCTAGTTCAAAGCTAAATCTTGAAGTGTAATATTTTAAAAAGAGCTTCAACTGGGCTGGTGTCTAAGCTAGCAGCAAATCGGTGTTAGTCTCTGCTAGCTTAAAAGCTATTGACATGTTCTTAGAAAATACATGTTTAGACGAGTCTCGGTCAAAGGTCTCAGTTTTGAGCAGGGATCTGTGAGTTCCTTCCTCCGCATGTAGGAGATTGTACGCCCACCTGATGATATTAGCGATTCCTCGAGAATAAGAGCTGGTTAATGAAAACTCGAGGCGAAGAGCTTGTACTGGGACAGCCTGAGACACCTTCATTAATCTCCGTAGTATTTTCCCTTCTTTTAGGTCTAGGAAGCTCCATTGATTTATAGGGATATATTCCAGGGCATATGATAGTACTGGTGGTATCTTGACACTGTACACCTTAAGCAGGGAAGAGAAGTGTCTGTGTCCAGAGGCTGCGTATAACCTTAAAAGAGCTCCCGCATGTACATCAGATTTCCTGATCAAGTTTACAATCTGTGGCCGATTTTGTAGAGTGTTGGAGAAAATTCTGCCTAGACAGGTATATTCCTTCACCTCTTCCACCTTTTCTCCCCCAAGGGTCGAGCAATATTTCGGGCTCTTTTTCCTCCCCGAAAACGAGACTATTTTTGTTTTAGTGATGTTAGGGATTAAGTAGTTTTCCTCCGTATATTTATGCAGTGCCTGAAGATTGTTTTGTAGACCAAATGGGGTTTGGTCTAATATGATAATATCATCTGCATATAACAGTGTATGTATATTGTGGGAGGCTATCTTTGGTGGAAAATTATGTACTTGCTGGAAGTATTGAGGCATGTCACTAAGATAGAGTGAAAATAATAGTGGGGCGAGAAGACATCCTTGTTTGAGGCCATTAGGGGTTGGGATAGGGCTAGTTAGGCCCTTTTCCCTCCCCATTTAAACCTGGCACCAGGTGTCTGTATGCAGAGAGATTAATATTCGTAATAGTTGATCTGGGATACCCATTTTACTAAGTTTTTTCCAAAGTATTCCTCTGTCCACTCTGTCAAACGCGGTCGAAAAATCGATAAAAGCTGCATAGACAATCTGAGATTTAATTGTCACATATTTGTATAGGATGGTTTGCAGCGCCGCGATATTGTCCGTGACTGAATGCTTTGGCCTAAAGCCTGCCTGGTATAGAGGAATCAGTCCAGATGAAAAGGCCCAGTTTTTAAATCGGTCCAGGACCTCTGCCGTAAAGATCTTTCCTGTGGCATCCAGAAGAGCTATTTGTCTATAGTTACCAGGTTGGAGTCTTGATCCCTTTTTGTGAATAGGAATGATGATGCTCCCCTTCCAAGACTTCGGGATTTCCCCAGTGCTAAAGATGTAGTTAAAAAGGGGGGAAAGCATCCTGCTCCATCCTTTGGGGTCAGACTGGAGGACCTTGATTGGAATTTGGTCAGGGCCTGTAGCTCCTGTTGATCTCGCTTTTCTTATATGCATCTCGATGGAGAAGGGGGTAGATGTTCTACTATTTAGAGATTTAATTTCTGGGTTGCTTGAGAACGTATGGGCCATTTCTGAGGTGGTATTTAATTTATATAGATTAGCGAGATAAGTTTTCCATTCTTTTGGGGGAACCGGGATAGCTTGTAGTGCTTTTTTGTGCCTGTTTCTTTGGAGATTATGGACCAATAGACACGTTGATTGTAGTGCTTTGCTGCTATCTGCAGACCCACCCAGTTTTTATCTTGGGCTATTCTCTTATGTTTTTGTTTTTCCCTCCTGCGTTGGTTCTTTAGTTTATTAATTTCTACCTGTCTAGACGATGATCCTTCTAGGAACTGTGCTCTTATCAGTTTATTTAGAAGCTTTGTACTGGTGGTTAGCTTTGAATTTTTGTTTTGGATCTTTGTAGGTCTCGATTGCTCCAACTTTTCCTGCAGTTTTTGCGTTAGTATATTATTGATCATTTCAAAATTGGTTATTGGGTTTGTAGAGTGCGTTGTTTGAAGAAGCTGGTTAGTGTCTATTAGGGTAGTTATCTTATTAAGTGTCGTTGAGTTCCAATGAATCCGCCTTTCCTTATGGTTTACCATAACTGTACTGTACTTGTACATGATGTGGCTAGTTGGACATAGATATATTTTCCATTCCGTGCGTAACAGCAGAATGGCATGATCGCTTCCAAGGACGAAATTAATTTGGAGTTGTGAGGCGAGCCCAAACAAGTCAAGGCTACATATCATGTAATCCAGAAGTGAGGAGCTGTTATTTCCCTTTCTCGTGTTTGAGGCGGGAACGTCGCCTTCCACATTCCCATTTAGCAAGATTCCATTTAACATTGGAAGTGTTGCTAGTAAAAATGTTCCTCTTTTATCCGCCTTGGTCCCTATAGGAAATACCGGTACGGAAATTTCCAGCGCCTCTTCTTTGTACCAATTGGCCCATTTTATTATTTCCTCATTGGATAGTTTTCCGTTAAGGTCACCCATAATAAGAAATGATGGATAATCTTGACTTTCGATGATTTGTTCGATGTCTTCCAAAATTTCTATTAGCAGACCATCCATTTTTGCTCCAGGAGGAATATATACATTAAATATTGATAGGTTTTTTAAGAGATCCAAAGGGTTTATCCCGCACTTGATCTTGATACATTGATAATGACGTGATTTTGTTCATTTCTCTCCAGCTTGCAGTCTGTAGCGCCGGGACATAGCCGTGCGCTTTATAAGCTTCTTAAATAAATAAATAAATAAATAAATACATTTCATTGGGACTATTTCTTGGGCCCAGTTATACTCTTCGCTTAGTAGGATCGCTATCCCGCCCTTCGCATGACCTCGCTCAACCCGCAGAGCAGGGATATCATATGTAATATATCTTTCTTGATAAAAGTTTTGTGTAGTCCATGTTTCTTGTAGGGCCACAATAGCGGGTGAATTTTTTACTAATTCTTCCATTTTTTCTTTAGTTTTTCCCGCTATATTCCAGGAGGATATCACTAGACCTGTGCTAAACAGGAGATTTGGTGTCCTTAGTTTGTTTATTATTATTCAGGGTCTCAGCGATCCAATTCCATGACTGATCCCTTGTAGTTACTTCCTTGTTAAGGGTGTTTTTACTCCAGATTTCCCTTTCACCATTCTTTATGGAGATAAATATATTTTCTGCAGAGTGGTCTAAGGAATGGGTCTTTTTGTTTATAGGTTGGTACATTTTTTGAGATCCTTCCAGCGGATGCATCATATTGTGAACTTCATTTTTTTGTACTGGGATCAAGTCGTAACCACATTTGTGGAGAGTCTCACTCTCCTTCAAGATAATTCCTGGTAAGACTGGAGACCAGAATTCTACAATTGCAGTTTTTGTTTTGGCTTTATCTGGGAACATTACTAGGTTAATTTCATTTCGCGTTAAGGATTGTAGCGGCTGAATCTGTTGTAAAAGATTAATGATTCGACCACGATTGAGTGGAGCTTCATCAGTAGGGAATAGTTCTGTGATTTGTAGATAGTTGGATCTTATCTCCTCTAGTTGTAATCCTTGTCTCTGCGATTCTGAAAGTCCTTTAGAGCTCCCTCTTAATGTTGGACTTACCGGACCATATGAAAATTTAGTAGCCTTTGGATTTAATGTAGACTGTTGGTAGAGATTTTTGTTTCCGGTTTTCTTCGGTGACTTCTGGTGCTTTATCCTCGGTGTAGGGGACAGTTCTGGCGTTCCTTCATGATCTGATAAAGCACTTGGTAGAGGAGTTGTGTTCTGAAATTGAATTTTATTAGCATTCTTCCTTTTAAATCTTCTTATCACCTTTCTCTTTTTTATCTTTCTTTGCCGTTGTTTCTTTTTTGTGTTTTCCAAATTCTGTGCATCCGCGCTGTTTAGACCGGTATTGACGTTTATTTCAGGGTCAATTGCAGGACTGATCATATTAGATTTAGTTTTGTTTTTTGTAAAAATTGGGTAGTAAGCCACAGAGTGTTGGTGTGGTTCGGGATAATTTCCCTCTTTAAATAAGTTTCTAAGGGAATATGTGATGATATCTCCCTGCTTACCCACAATTTCCCCGGATGATTTCCTTCCGGTTTGTGTTGCAATTTCTTTCTTCAGGGGAAATGGCTCGTTGTTGATTTTAATTGTTAAGTTATCACCGATTTCCCCTTTACATTTGCCACAAGTTCCTGTTCTTTTTATTGACCTGAATTGCTCTTTCTTCTTTTTTTCCTCGACTAGAAATGTTAAGATTCCTATTTGCACGTCAAGTGTTTGGTCAGAGTTCTCCAATATGTTACCTTTCACCAATTACTCTTTCTATCTCTCGCTTTACACCCTCTCCTGTAGCTAATTGTTGGACCTGTAATGCTCCTAATGCTCATCTTTTACACCTCTTTTTCCTCTGTCCCTCAGTTCACCTTTTTTGGACTCAGATATGGTCTCGTCTCTCCCGTATCTTTAACATCTCTGTTCCTTTTTCCACCTCTCTCGTTTTTCTGGGTAGCCTTTCAGAAGCTTTGGACCTCCCTCCACATTCTCATGGTCTCTTTGACCTTATGTTGGCCCTTGCATTACAACACATTGTTTCTAACTGGAAATCCCTGAATACTCTGTCCCTAAGCTGCTGGTGGAATCTAGTATGCCATTCACATCGACTGGATGTTGCTTTTGCGTCCTCCTGCAAACCTTCTCGAAATGTTGAACTATACTGGTTACCTCTCACCCTATATCTGGATCAATCCGCCAAAAAGACATATTCTTCGCTTTCCTCTGATAATTTCAAACCCCCTTGAGCATATGTACTCCTGCTTACAGTTTATGATGTTTTTCAATTTCACTAATGCAGTTTTTAAGCTTTATTCATGTTTTTTATAAGGTTCATATTTCAGGTATTTGCTGAACATTGTTAATTTACTGTACTTTTTTTGCCGACACTCATTGTGTTTTATTTTTTATTCATTCTTCTATGTTATTAGCATGTTTTTATCTCCCTCCCTTCCCTTCCCCCCCACCTCCCCCTAAAAAAATCTTCAAAATGCTTTGCTTTTTCATTGTGCCATCGGCTAATTCTGTTTGGTTTCTCCCAACATTTAACCTTTCTCTTGTTATTGCTGATGTCACCTTATTGTAATATTCAATTTTACCTTAATAAAGCTTTCAAACATAAAAAAAAAAAAATGAAAAAAAATACTTAGGGCTTTGGCTGAACAACTGTGGCTACCAAGTCTCACCTGTCGAATTTTTGACATCAGTGGAGAATTCTTTTACTTTTGCCTTCCAGCTCCTTCACAGCTTCCTTTCGAGCCAGGCCTTTCTGTAACTTGTAAAGTCATTGAAAGGAAACTGATGCCTACTTTGACATATGGATCATTTGTCTACACAGATCGATTATTTTCCTGGCTGCATCCTGCACAGTCTCGTTCTTAAAGAGGTCTTTTCCATTTACTACAGTGCACGGCGCAGACCCAATTTGTCAAGAGTTCAACCTGACATGGCACAATTATATTAGTTATGCACAATTCCTTTCCTTCTGTGCAAAAATTTAAAGCGGTGAATGTGGCTCACTTAAGCAGCTTTACTATATTGATGATTTCCTATGGAGGTTTAGTTTCTCAACTTGTTAAAGTTCTCTGATTGCACCTCTCTTGTATATGCAACTGTTCTCTTGTCTCCTACTTGCATCTTACTGCGCCCACCTCTAAAGCACTCTGCCACCCTCACCGGTCAAGTTTGCGCTATATAAAACTTTATAAATAAAATAAATAAATGGAGTATTATTCAGGACAAGGAATAGGATCTACGCAAATTTTACTAGGATTCGATCAAGGAGCTTGCAGTCAAGGACTTGATGCAACTGTCCTTTCCTCCGAAATAGCAAGAATCCTTTTGAAGCAGGCAAGGCCATTATCTGCCCATGATAACTTAGAGGCAATTCACGCTAGAGCCAAAGTTATACCATTGATTGACCTGTATCAGCATCTATGGCTGCCACCTTACTTATCTTGTCCAAGTTTCCAAGTTTATTTATTTTTATTTGCTTTGGTACTCAACTGAGAACCACAAATATTTTAAGCATAAAATTCAGTTTTACACCATTTAAAATTTCTCATGTTAATACAAAGTTAAAAATGGTTTTAAAAATTTGTAAAATTTATGACAGACAAATTCATTTGGGGGAAATTTGCATAAAATGATCAGTTCCTTTGCTGAGTTGATTTTACATTTGACGTATATAGATTGCAAAAACTTTTTCCTTGCCATTACCACTTTTGGATTTGGGCATACAAACATTAAATGCTCTAAATCCTGCTCTCCGCCATTACACAAGTTACATATCGAGCTTTCCTTTAAGTGCCATTTAGATGTTATGGTTTTGACTGGTAATATGCCAAACCGGAGCAGAACGATCGCTCTTCTGACGCCATGATTTAGATTAAAAGCGATATACTGCTGAGGTTTCTGAAATGTTATTAATTCAATAAAATTCTTATATACATTTAGTTTAGAGCAATGCGAGGAGTCTAGTTCAAAGCTAAATCTTGAAGTGTAATATTTTAAAAAGAGCTTCAACTGGGCTGGTGTCCAAGCTAGCAGCAAATCGGTGTTAGTCTCTGCTAGCTTAAAAGCTATTGACATGTTCTTAGAAAATACATGTTTAGACGAGTCTCGGTCAAAGGTCTCAGTTTTGAGCAGGGATCTGTGAGTTCCTTCCTCCGCATGTAGAAGATTGTACGCCCACCTGATGATATTAGCGATTCCTCGAGAATAAGAGCTGGTTAATGAAAACTCGAGGCGAAGAGCTTGTACTGGGACAGCCTGAGACACCTTCATTAATCTCCGTAGTATTTTCCCTTCTTTTAGGTCTAGGAAGCTCCATTGATTTATAGGGATATATTCCAGGGCATATGATAGTACTGGTGGTATCTTGACACTGTACACCTTAAGCAGGGAAGAGAAGTGTCTGTGTCCAGAGGCTGCGTATAACCTTAAAAGAGCTCCCGCATGTACATCAGATTTCCTGATCAAGTTTACAATCTGTGGCCGATTTTGTAGAGTGTTGGAGAAAATTCTGCCTAGACAGGTATATTCCTTCACCTCTTCCACCTTTTCTCCCCCAAGGGTCGAGCAATATTTCGGGCTCTTTTTCCTCCCCGAAAACGAGACTATTTTTGTTTTAGTGATGTTAGGGATTAAGTAGTTTTCCTCCGTATATTTATGCAGTGCCTGAAGATTGTTTTGTAGACCAAATGGGGTTAGATCTAATATGATAATATCATCTGCATATAACAGTGTATGTATATTGTGGGAGGCTATCTTTGGTGGAAAATTATGTACTTGCTGGAAGTATTGAGGCATGTCACTAAGATAGAGTAAAAATAATAGTGGGGCGAGAAGACATCCTTGTTTGAGGCCATTAGGGGTTGGGATAGGGCTAGTTAGGCCCTTTTCCCTCCCCATTTGAACCTGGCACCAGGTGTCTGTATGCAGAGAGATTAATATTCGTAATAGTTGATCTGGGATACCCATTTTACTAAGTTTTTTCCAAAGTATTCCTCTGTCCACTCTGTCAAACGCGGTCGAAAAATCGATAAAAGCTGCATAGACAATCTGAGATTTAATTGTCACATATTTGTATAGGATGGTTTGCAGCGCCGCGATATTGTCCGTGACTGAATGCTTTGGCCTAAAGCCTGCCTGGTACAGAGGAATCAGTCCAGATGAAAAGGCCCAGTTTTTAAATCGGTCCAGGACCTCTGCTTAAAGATCTTTCCTGTGGCATCCAGAAGAGCTATTTGTCTATAGTTACCAGGTTGGAGTCTTGATCCCTTTTTGTGAATAGGAATGATGATGCTCCCCTTCCAAGACTTCGGGATTTCCCCAGTGCTAAAGATGTAGTTAAAAAGGGGGGAAAGCATCCTGCTCCATCCTTTGGGGTCAGACTGGAGGACCTTGATTGGAATTTGGTCAGGGCCTGTAGCTCCTGTTGATCTCGCTTTTCTTATATGCATCTCGATGGAGAAGGGGGTAGATGTTCTACTATTTAGAGATTTAATTTCTGGGTTGCTTGAGATGGTATGGGCCATTTCTGAGGTGGTATTTAATTTATATAGATTAGCGAGATAAGTTTTCCATTCTTTTGGGGGAACCGGAATAGCTTGTAGTGCTTTTTTGTGCCTGTTTCTTTGGAGATTATGGACCAATAGACACGTTGATTGTAGTGCTTTGCTGCTATCTGCAGACCCACCCAGTTTTTATCTTGGGCTATTCTCTTATGTTTTTGTTTTTCCCTCCTGCGTTGGTTCTTTAGTTTATTAATTTCTACCTGTCTAGACGATGATCCTTCTAGGAACTGTGCTCTTATCAGTTTATTTAGAAGCTTTGTACTGGTGGTTAGCTTTGAATTTTTGTTTTGGATCTTTGTAGGTCTCGATTGCTCCAACTTTTCCTGCAGTTTTTGCGTTAGTATATTATTGATCATTTCAAAATTGGTTATTGGGTTTGTAGAGTGTGTTGTTTGAAGAAGCTGGTTAGTGTCTATTAGGGTAGTTATCTTATTAAGTGTCGTTGAGTTCCAATGAATCCGCCTTTCCTTATGGTTTACCATAACTGTACTGTACTTGTACATGATGTGGCTAGTTGGACATAGATATATTTTCCATTCCGTGCGTAACAGCAGAATGGCATGATCGCTTCCAAGGACGAAATTAATTTGGAGTTGTGAGGCGAGCCCAAACAAGTCAAGGCTACATATCATGTAATCCAGAAGTGAGGAGCTGTTATTTCCCTTTCTCGTGTTTGAGGCGGGAACGTCGCCTTCCACATTCCCATTTAGAAAGATTCCATTTAACATTGGAAGTGTTGCTAGTAAAAATGTTCCTCTTTTATCCGCCTTGGTCCCTATAGGAAATACCGGTACGGAAATTTCCAGCGCCTCTTCTTTGTACCAATTGGCCCATTTTATTATTTCCTCATTGGATAGTTTTCCGTTAAGGTCACCCATAATAAGAAATGATGGATAATCTTGACTTTCGATGATTTGTTCGATGTCTTCCAAAATTTCTATTAGCAGACCATCCATTTTTGCTCCAGGAGGAATATATACATTAAATATTGATAGGTTTTTTAAGAGATCTAAAGGGTTTATCCCGCACTTGAACTTGATACATTGATAATGACGTGATTTTGTTCATTTCTCTCCAGCTTGCAGTCTGTAGCGCCGGGACATAGCCGTGCGCTTTATAAGCTTCTTAAATAAATAAATAAATAAATAAATACATTTCATTGGGACTATTTCTTGGGCCCAGTTATACTCTTCGCTTAGTAGGATCGCTATCCCGCCCTTCGCATGACCTCGCTCAACCCGCAGAGCAGGGATATCATATGTAATATATCTTTCTTGATAAAAGTTTTGTGTAGTCCATGTTTCTTGTAGGGCCACAATAGCGGGTGAATTTTTTACTAATTCTTCCATTTTTTCTTTAGTTTTTCCCGCTATATTCCAGGAGGATATCACTAGACCTGTGCTAAACAGGAGATTTGGTGTCCTTAGTTTGTTTATTATTATTCAGGGTCTCAGCGATCCAATTCCATGACTGATCCCTTGTAGTTACTTCCTTGTTAAGGGTGTTTTTACTCCAGATTTCCCTTTCACCATTCTTTATGGAGATAAATATATTTTCTGCAGAGTGGTCTAAGGAATGGGTCTTTTTGTTTATAGGTTGGTACATTTTTTGAGATCCTTCCAGCGGATGCATCATATTGTGAACTTCATTTTTTTGTACTGGGATCAAGTCGTAACCACATTTGTGGAGAGTCTCACTCTCCTTCAAGATAATTCCTGGTAAGACTGGAGACCAGAATTCTACAATTGCAGTTTTTGTTTTGGCTTTATCTGGGAACATTACTAGGTTAATTTCATTTCGCGTTAAGGATTGTAGCGGCTGAATCTGTTGTAAAAGATTAATGATTCGACCACGATTGAGTGGAGCTTCATCAGTAGGGAATAGTTCTGTGATTTGTAGATAGTTGGATCTTATCTCCTCTAGTTGTAATCCTTGTCTCTGCGATTCTGAAAGTCCTTTAGAGCTCCCTCTTAATGTTGGACTTACCGGACCATATGAAAATTTAGTAGCCTTTGGATTTAATGTAGACTGTTGGTAGAGATTTTTGTTTCCGGTTTTCTCCGGTGACTTCTGGTGCTTTATCCTCGGTGTAGGGGACAGTTCTGGCGTTCCTTCATGATCTGATAAAGCACTTGGTAGAGGAGTTGTGTTCTGAAATTGAATTTTATTAGCATTCTTCCTTTTAAATCTTCTTATCACCTTTCTCTTTTTTATCTTTCTTTGCCGTTGGTTCTTTTTTGTGTTTTCCAAATTCTGTGCATCCTCGCTGTTTAGACCGGTATTGACGTTTATTTCAGGGTCAATTGCAGGACTGATCATATTAGATTTAGTTTTGTTTTTTGTAAAAATTGGGTAGTAAGCCACAGAGTGTTGGTGTGGTTCGGGATAATTTCCCTCTTTAAATAAGTTTCTAAGGGAATATGTGATGATATCTCCCTGCTTACCCACAATTTCCCCGGATGATTTCCTTCCGGTTTGTGTTGCAATTTCTTTCTTCAGGGGAAATGGCTCGTTGTTGATTTTAATTGTTAAGTTATCACCGATTTCCCCTTTACATTTGCCACAAGTTCCTGTTCTTTTTATTGACCTGAATTGCTCTTTCTTCTTTTTTTCCTCGACTAGAAATGTTAAGATTCCTATTTGCACGTCAGGTGTTTGGTCAGAGTTCTCCAATATGTTACCTAAATGGTTAAG
Organism: Lissotriton helveticus; assembly: GCF_964261635.1. Classification (NCBI taxonomy): domain Eukaryota; kingdom Metazoa; phylum Chordata; class Amphibia; order Caudata; family Salamandridae; genus Lissotriton; species Lissotriton helveticus. Next base: position 1,349,335,780 of record NC_136059.1, on the reverse strand, counting down.
AACTGATTCCAGAATATTTTGCAAGGTAAACAATGACTTGGATACTGGAGTTTGAGTGTTTATCAAACCAGTAGTATTGAAGATAGAGAGATCTGGTGAATTTTCGAGGAGACCCTCTATATCCGGAGATTTTTGTGGAGTGCTCTTCTGTATGTTATCGTTCTCCGTTTGTAATCCCATTTGATATACTCCGTCCTTGTTGTTAGTATCTAGGCAAATGGAATAGCACTCGGGGGCCTGTTGTATCTTAAATAAATCCGATGTTTGTAGTCCAGTAGTCATTAGATCTAAAAGTGAGTCCTCCTGGTTAATTAGGATACTTTTTTGCTCTGCTTCAGAATTTGTATGGGTTTGATCTTGAGTTAGGTATATTGCACCTTTTCCATCCTCAGTAATATCTACTATTTCCATATTTGTCTGATCTTTTACTTTTTGCTCCTGTTCGTCTGAAATTAGTTTTGTGAAGTACTTTCTAATTCCAGGGGTTACTGTTGTCTTTCCATTTCTTACGGCCTTGTTGGTGCTTTTTCTAATTGCCTCATCTGTTCCCATTCTTTTCATGAAGATGGTTCTAGATCTGAGTTTCTTGTAAGCCATTACGCTGTAGTAGATCTTTTGGAGTTGGCAAGTTGTTACTTAGGGGTCTTAACAGGGCGAAATCTTTATAGGTTATCCCCTTCTGCTCCCTACTTTTGACTCGCGAAAGAGGAGCAGCTCCGGCTTGTTTCCAGTTGATGTAGTCGGGAGATTTAGGTTTCGGGGGCTGTGCACGATGCGCCGCTCATGCAACACTGGCACTGGCGCCCGATTCCGGTTCCCTAAGTCAGTTTCTTGTGTGTTTATACAGTTTTATAAAACAGTTCGGGACTCCTCACAACTCCCTCTGAGACCAGCGAAACTCACACAAAAAAGGGAAAGCTGGTGCGTACAAGGGGGCCTTGGGCTTCAGTGCCACTTACAGCAGCTATCACGACTTGCGTTCTCTCTCCGCAAGAATACACCACCTCGCCTCGCCTCACCCGGTTCCTGGGCGATTCGGTGGCGGATTCGAGGACCGCGCACCGACCCCCGTCTGGGGCCGAGTCTGGAGGGGCTAGGGGCAAGCATCTTCTGCTCCAGTCGCCAGAGAAATAAGTGTTTATTGCTGCTGCACCGGCTACTGAGGGGAATCAATACAACTCCTCCCAGGTCCTCGGGGTCTTGTTATGTGAATTAAATTACACCATTTAAATTACACCATTTAATGCCGCTTACAGACGTCACCCCAAACGACTCACCGAAATCGGGGCCGTGACCTTGTTCGCCTGCTGTCCTGGCGGCTGCTCTCTGAACTCCGGCTTGTCTGGCGGGGTGGCAGCGGTGGAGGGGGGGGGCGGCGGCGTTGTTCTCGCAGCGCTTTAATCAGCGCTCACGCCCGACCGCACCCGTAGCCTCCTCTCCTCTGCTCTGCTCGCACGGCGTCTGTCTGGACGAAAAACGTGGGTTGGATTCCAACAATACTGGCTCAGCAGTCCTCTGTGCAGATGCTGGTCCTATGTGCAGACCACTTCTCTGCTGATTACTCTGCTAACACCGCTTAAGTTGAGCTGAGGTTTGGTTGAGGTTCGGTGCAATTAAGTGAAGTGAAATAAATGTCATGTTGCGCCCAGAAACAGAACCGAGCTCTAGATGGCCGCTCTGACCAGCTGAATGGACACTCTTGCTCGGCCGCCCACAGCACCACGGCGTTGTAATCCCAGCAGTCACAATCACAGTCACAAGGATCTAAACCTGTCTTTGACCACCGAATGTTCCCAAATGTTCCCAAAATGTTCCCAAATGTTTTCCAGAGCCTATCTCTGATCGACAAATGCTCCAAGGGCAGCCGCTGCGGTACAACTACCAATCTGCGCCCCTCACCTGTGCTTGGCTCAATCGGCCTCACCTCCTTTCAGTAGCAGCTCGCGGAGGAGGACCGAGAGCCTTGATGAGAGCGAGAGCGGGGGGAGAGCAGGGGGTCCGAAGTAATCCACGGCCCAACGTCTGCAGCCTCCTGCCGATAACCGTACGGCGTGGTAAACAGTCATAATATCGATTCCAAAATATAGAATGGACATAATATCGAAGTAAAAATATAGAATGGACAAAATATCGAATGGACACAATATAGTGGTTAAAAATATCGAATTTAAGGTAAGTAATATCGATTTTCAAAATATAGAAGTCAAAATATCGAAGTATACAATATAGGCATTAAATATATCGATTTTTTAATAATAACAATTTTTTTAAAGTGTTTTGTATGTTAGTATATGTGTGAAAAGTGTATATTAATTTTTGTAATGTATGTTTAATGTATTTTAAGTAATGAATTTTATGTTATTTAATTTTTGCGTAATTTAATTCTGTAGCGGGTTGTGGGTTTATAGGGGAATAGGGTGGGAAGTAATTTAATTATATTAAATTAAATAATAATTTTTAGCAATTATTAATAATTTTTAGTTAAATTTTGCTTTCTAGTTCTGTAGCGGGTTGTGGGTTTATAGGGGAATAGGGTGGGAAGTAATTTTATTGTAATTAATTAAATATTTTTATTTATTTATTGGTATTCATTTTGAATTTCTTGTAATTTTTATTAATTGCCAATTAATTTGTATTAATTGATTAATTGTTAATTATGTTAATTTTCTAACTTTATTTTCTGTAGCAGGTGCTAGGTTTATAGGGGAATAGGGTGGGAAGTAATTTAATTGTAATTAAGTAAATAATTTTTTTCATTTATTGGTATTGATTTTAAATTTATTGTTAATTAATTTTTAATTGGTAATTAATTTCTATTAATTGGCAATTAATTTTTATTAATTGGTAATTATTTTGTATTAATTAAATATTTGATAATTATGATAATTGTATTAATGTATTTTCTGTAGTGGGATGTGGGTTTATAGGAAAATAGGGTGGGACGTAATGTAATTGTAATTAATTACATATTAAAAATACTTTTTGTGTATTGGTAATTAATTTAGTGGTAATTTTTAATTGGTATTAATTTTTATTATTAATTAGTTTTTGTTATTGAAAATTAATTAATTGTTAAATAATTATGAATAGGTTATTAATTTTTAATAACTAACATGTAGTTGTATTTCGAATTAATTATTACATAATATTAAATTGGTTATTAATTTCAATTAATGTTTTATTGGTATTGATATTTAATTTATTTTTAATAATATATTAAATCATTACTTTCCCTACTGTTAAACTCACTGGAGTGGGAATAGTATTTTTTACCCCTACGCTATCCCACGCTTTCCCTACTGTTGCACTCTCTGGAGTGGGAATAGTAATTTGTACCCCTACGCTATCCAACGCTTTCCCTACTGTTGCACTCTCTGGAGTGGGAATAGTATTTTTTACCCCTACGCTATCCAACGTTTTCCCTACTGTTGCACTCTCTGGAGTGGGAATAGTAATTTTTACCCCTACGCTATCCAACGCTTTCCCTACTGTTGCACTCACTGGAGTGGGAATAGTATTTTTTACCCTCCCGCTATCCAACGCTTTCCCTACTGTTGCACTCTCTGGAGTGGGCATAGTATTTTTTACCCCTACGCTATCCAACGCTTTCCCTACTGTTGCACTCACTGGAGTGGGAATAGTATTTTTTACCCCTACGCTATCCAACGCTTTCCCTACTGTTGCACTCACTGGAGTGGTAATATTAAATGTTACCCTCCTGCTATCCTACGGTAAAATATTGTACATTTTTTATTAATAACTTAAATTAATTATATCTTAATTTTAAGGTTATTTGAGTATTTTTAAGTATGTTTTAGTTAATTATATTTATTATTTCATTAATTTTAAATTACTTTTAAGACATTTAAAAAAAAAATCGATATTTTGACTGACTATATTTTTTACAGACTATATTTTGGATTCGATATTTTTGTACTTACCTGTTTGTAGATAGGAATTCGATATTTTGTCATTCTATATTTTGGTGACTATATTTTGGTAAGTCTATATTTTGTCATTCTATATTATGCCAGTGATCCGAACGGCGCCTTTCCTGCTGCGGTTACAAAAGCAGCAACCCCACTCTCAGTTTGGCCACACGCCACCTCACATCGCCTCTGTAAAGAAAATGCCCACGACAACGTCAGGGCTTTGGCGGGACTTGGCAGAAATTTTCCCAAACGGGGGAACAGGGGAGCAAGCAGCAATCCGACGTCCTCCGTTCAGCTCTCGGTACAGAGCAGTCTTTTGGCAGGAGCGCAAAAAAAAAAAAAAAAAACAGATTGAAATTGAATTGAAAGAGTTGACCCAGTAAAATACTTAGGGGTTTGGCTGAACAACTGTGGCTACCAAGTCTCACTGGTCGAATTTTTGACATCAGTGGAGAATTCTTTTACTTTTGCCTTCCAGCTCCTTCACAGCTTCCTTTCGGGCCAGGCCTTTCTGTAACTTATAAAGTCATTGAAAGGAAACTGATGCCTACTTTGACATATGGGTCATTTGTCTACAAAGATGGATTATTTTCCTGGCTGCATCCTGCACAGTCTCGTTCTTAAAGAGGCCTTTTCCATTTACTACAGTGCACGGCGCAGACCCAATTTGTCAAGAGTTCAACCTGACATGGCACAATTATGTTAGTTATGCACAATTTCTTTCCTTCTGTGCAAAAATTGAAAGCGGTGGCTCACTTAAGCAGCTTTACTATATTGATGATTTCCTATGGAGGTTTAGTTTCTCAACTTGTTAATGTTCTCTGATTGCACCTCTCTCGTCTCCTACTTGCATCTTACTTCACCCACCTCCAAAGCGCTCTACCACCCTCACCTGTCAAGTTTGCGCTATATAAAACTTTATAAATAAAATAAATAAATGGAGTATTTTTCAGGACAAGGAATCGGATTTACACAAATTTTACTTTGATTCGATCAAGGAGTTTGCAGTCAAGGACTTGATGCAACTGTCCTTTCCTCCGAAATAGCAAGAATCTTTTTGAAGCAGGCAAGGCCATTATCTGCCCATGATAACTTAGAGGCAATTCACGCTAGAGCCAAAGTTATACCATTGATTGACCTGTATCAGCATCCATGGCTGCCACCTTACTTATCTTGTCCATTTCAGTTGGCTACAAAACCCCAATTCCTCCGCTTGGGTTTGGGGTTAATTCCACTCAAGGCATACAAATACTGACGGCTGACAGGTACTCAGAAAACTCTATGTAGGGGCTGTGGTGCAGCACTAGAAGCTGTCCAGCATATTATCTGCATATGCACCACACTGATTGCACCAACATGCTACTGGCTGGTCACAATTTTTAGACAGCTGAATATTAGAACTTGCAAAGTTGCAATAGAGGAATGTTTAAAAGGGGAGATTTCGGAGGACAATTTTTGCAGCTTTTTATGACTTGGTTTAAGTTATAATAGCTATATTTTATGCAGTACCGGTACTTGTAGTAATCGTTCGCCATTTGATGAACAGTCACCATTTCCCAGCTATGTATTCTTATTAAGCTCGCTCGTATTGTAAATCTGTTTGGATGGGATGTTGTATCAAATTTTAATGGGTCTAGATGTGTAAATTCTCTACTTTGAACAACTGTTTATTTATTAATGTAATATTATGATGATCCTGGGGGTCTAACATTTTGATACATAACAGATTTTAATGGCGTGCTCTTTTAATATTCTAGGATTTCACTATGATGATTTGCGAATCGTGCCAATAAAATAATTGAATTTAAATGTGAAACTTCTTCGTTCTAAATGATAAGCTAATTGTGTTCAAGCGGCTATAAAAAGTTTCATATGAAGTGCTGCAACAACCAAGGCTCCCCTCTCAGTGTATGCAGAGCGCCCTCGTCTCTATTCCAGATGTAGGTCACTGCCGGGAAACTTCGTCACGGTCTGACCAGTGTCCCTCCGCGACACAAACAGCTGCTTGGCTTGTCCAACGCCGTTTAACCTTTAACTTCTTTGATGGCAATCGCTATAAATTGTTGTGAAAAGAGCGAAAAGTAAAATTACGTTTTATGCCGCACACACAAAAGCTTTTTCGAAGACAATGATTTATTAAAGAAATAAACGCCGTGGGTGGAGAAACAGCCCCGGAGGGCCGTTGATAAGGGAGGTTATCTGAGGCCAACAGCAGATATTTTCAAAGAGTGGAACTATTTTTCATCGCGGCAAATACATTGCGGCCACCAAACAGTTAATCACTAATAACCTTGACAGTTGCTCGCTGCAGCATTGAAATAACTCGGCACAAAGAAACCCATAACAACCTGCATTCCTGCCCGCAGTATGTCAAATGTTCACACGCCCGGCGAGCAGCTGCTCGGGGCTGCCACTGTACCTCGTCGTCTTTTATTAAGAAATATTGGTGTGCGCTTCACCTTCCAACAGGTCCTTGCTGGCGAAGGGGAGATTAACGCCATTTTTCAAAACATTTTGAGGCTTTGGGGTGTCTTTGCCAGGTGCGTTGAGCATTATCATTCAAGAAGCCGCTCAAAACAAAAATACAAAGTTCTGTAGGCAACAGGTTAAGATGCAGGGAATTCGAGTCACGTGCCCAGGGGCACATTTCTGGAAGATGACGAACCGCCAGTAACAAAGACTAAAGGTGGGTGAGAGGGCACTTGACAAATTCCCGCAATGGTCTATGCACACAACACCGCCTTTGACTAGTGAAGAGTGGCATATAGTCCGGCAGGTGCAGGGGCACCGCCTCCCCCCTGCACCCCCCATTGCGGGCGCATTTCTCTACTTAACTGGTGACATGGGGCAATTTTCCTTGCTTGCACTCGGGTCCGCGGCAAGTGCTTGTGAATCCTGGTGTTTGTGTGTGTGGGGAGGCTGCACACACTGCCAGAGGCTTCAACCCCACTTCCAAAAAATCCCACTCCTTGTGCAAATTCAGAATTCCCAATTACAGCATTTTTTTGGGGCCCATAGTGTTCCTTAATGGCCGTGTAGAAATGCCTTGGGGAATCAGTTGACGTTTGGGCAACTAGACATTTGCCATCACAGATTCATAATGAAAGATAATTTTGATTTGTCAATTTGTTTTAAGGGGTTTTATTTAAAACGCCAGGTTTAATTCAAGATCAGAAAACAACATTTTATAATGGAAATGGGGATTTACTGTATGGGCAGAGTCTCCATAACATAAAGAGAGGTCTTCAGAAACACAGCAAATGAATCAATGCACTCGCTAGTAAAATGTTTTTGATGCCTTCAGCCTCAAATACTTGCAGAGCTGTGTCAATCTTTCCATCTTCGAAGGTGGAGAAAATCAGAGCCATTGAGCTACATATAGAAGCGTTTATTATTTACTGCACTACTTAAAGGCTGAATGGGGGCCAAGTGCTATATGAGCATGCTTATTTGTCACTTACCTAATGGCACACACAATTAGGAGGCTTCTCTTTTATTCTTTGAACTTACATAGCGCGAATATCACGCAAAAGGGTTTCCTGGCGCTAACTTCAGGAAATGTGAATAATGCTACCAGGCTCTGAGTAAATGTATAATGAAAGGTGTGTGGAAAAGAGTTGAGCGGGAGTTACAATGTAATCTGTCTCTACAATTCTAGGGGTCAACGAAACTTGCAATCCCCGGATAAGTAAATTGTGCTATGTTACCATTCATTTGCGGAGACCATCTGTATCATTAGATTACGAATTTTGCATGCAGGCTGCATGCAGTAGTAATGTGACAGTGTATGGATTAAGAAATGACACCAACAGTGAGATCCCGAGAAAAAGCATTCTCGCATCTACATCTTTCCCTGGAATTCTGCTACATTCCTAGAAATAAATACAGGTGTGAAAACAGTCATCTACTTTAACGTAGTCACAACCACTGTTGCAGATGTAGGGGCAGATTTATGAAGGCCTTGCGCCGCCGGTGCGTCATTTTTAACATGGGAAAAAGTGACGCACCGGCGGCGCAAGGCCTTCATAAATCTGCCCCGTAGTGCCTGATTATGACTGTGGCGGTGCATGGTCCGCGCGCCAGATTACGAGTTCAGCTTGTGTCTTGCAGTCTTTTCTTTCCGGTTCGCATGGCACTGCCTTTAAAATGGGCACCCCTATGGGAACGCAAAAGCAGTTCCAGCATGGCATGGACTGTGAAGTCCAAGGCCGTGATGGAATTTGGGTGCATGCAAACAAGGGGGCACATGTTGTGCCCCCCTGAATGCATCGCCATGGCTTAGGGGTTGTTTCCCCACTGCCAGCATTTTCATGGCAGGTTCGCCGTCATAAAATGCTGGCAGTGGGGAAACTCGTAATATGTTTGGTGGACCACGGTGGTCCTGCCTTGCATATTGTATACCCCTGTCCGCTGCGCCACTGGAAGGGACAAGCTGTTCCCTGGCGCAGCTGGTGCAGCGGTGGCGGTCTGAATGGGTGTTGTGTATCACTTTATGGAACATTGCATATGTAAGATTCCCTATGCCATGTTTGAGATTCTTGAATGTGAGGCTCAGCTGAGCCACTCTTTACTTGGCTTCTGTCTCCATCAGTCGTGGGTCCTGCATTAGACAATAAAGTTCTTGTTATTATCTGGAACACAACGTCTGCTTCCTTGGATTATTTCTATATGCCACACTACATATTTTGGCAACAATTGTGACTTCTGTTTCTATGCGACAAGAAAACCGGACCCACTGACCTCACAGCATCTCTCAACGCTGTGTGTTCTTTTAATTGAGGACTATTTGGTGTCAGATTTAACGACATTTGGATTGCTGAAGGTGCAAACTCTCTGCGAACTACGCAATACTTGTGAGTGATTTTCATGTTTTTGGATCTTCTTTCTACACTTTGCGGATGTGGATTTATATGTGTGGCCTTATTTACTTTCAACTGGCACCCGCATTCCATCTTACCCGCCCGCATCCTCATGCACACTGAATCGTGACTACACCTGCTTTCATTTGAACTGGATCATCATTCCACGGCACCAGCATCCGAAGCTCCTGCATCGTTCTTCGTTCCTGATTGCTGACGCTTCATGCTGCTATGTCATTTCACTTACTGGAACGTGCCCAATCAAATTAAAAAACATACATTTCGACGCTATCGACGTCACAACTCGGGCACGTTTTTGGCTACCATCTTTAAGCATTGGGACATTCTCTATTACAGAGTAACGTATGTACAACGTTTGTTGGTTCATTGTTGCACCAGGAAGACAATTTCTCTGCTTGTTTCCGTGACAGGCACATGTTGGTTTACTTCATTCCGGCTACCGTCATGGATTACTCAGCTTATATTTCTACAAACTAATTTATCTGAGCATCACTGTTTACTCTATTAAGATTTATTTAATTCATTTGTACTTTTACTTTGCAGCACTTATGGCCAATTCAAATAATATTTTGCCTCCTCCTTGCTTCTTGCAAGTTCCAGGCAAGCTAGTTACACCTTGGCATAAATGGTTGAGAGTGTTTTCAAATTATTAAGAAGCAACTGACGCTATTGAATACTCACCTTCTAGAAAAAGAGCTCTTCTATTTAACCATCTGGGCACTGCCGGGCAACAACTTTTCGACAATTTACCTGTAATTCCTGCACCCTCAGGTGACAACACTTGGAATGTTTTTACGGAAGCACTTGCACGGTTGGGAAAGCAATATAAGGATGAACCATCGGTGATAGTGAAACGTCATGATTAATCTACTGAAGACTATTTAGCTACAAGAGTTCTTGCCTCCAAATGCGAATTTGGTTCCAATCTTTACATTTCTTTACGTGACCAATTGGTGTTCAATTGTTTCAACAAAAAGATACAAGAGTGCATACCTACATGTAAGAATGTCACTTTGGATGAGGTAATGGCGATTGCTAGAAGTATTGAATGCTCTGTTATCTCATCCAGAATTTTAACTGAAAATACTAATACTAATCCCACTGTTACTCCCAATACCAGTGTGATGACTCTTTCTGCTAACAATAGCAATGAAACTGAAATTAATGTTGTTGCCACTCGTTTTAAAAACAAGAATACATTTAAACTTAAACCTAATGCATTTTGTTACAGGTGTGGTTCGAAATCACATGGGAATTTATCCTAATTGCCCGGCCCAAGGTAAACGGTGTAATAATTGCAAAAAGATTGGGCATTTTACACGGTTTGCAAAGCTGTTAAAGATAAAAGCAAAGTTAGTCAACTCAGTCCTGAAGATGAGTCAATTTGGGACGCCTGGAACATTGTTTCACTTTCCATAGATATTAACATGCTCTATGACAAAGCAATTAAGGGACTTATATGTGAAGTACTCATAGGTTCCATTGCAGTTCACATTATGGCTGATTCCGGCTCACCCATTACCATCATAGCAGACAAAACTTTTCACAAATTATGGGCAAACAATAAATTGACTTCCACTGATGAGAATCCTAAAGCATTTGGGGAGTATGATATTATTATGTATGGATACTTTAGTGATACCATAAAGTTCAAAGATAGAGACATTCTTACTTAAGTTTATGTTGCACACAATGGAAGGGACATTTTAGGGTGGTGTGATCAAGCTAGTCTAGGAATAATACTGAAGCCTGGACATCCTGAGCCGGTTGGCCTTGGTGATTTACCTATATTATCTGTAGAAAATACTAAACCTCATGACTCTACCTTGCTCAAATTGTTCGAGAAGTACGATGCTGTATTTAGTGACATTGTTGGATTGGTAAGAGGTTTCAAACATACTATAAAGTTGAAGGACAATGCCTGCCCTGTAATTCAAAAAGTCAGGCCTGTACCTCTTTCTGTGATGAAAGATCTGAAGAAACATCTAGATCAATTGTGTTCACAAGACATTATATGTTCGTTTGAATCTTCAGAGTGGGTTTCGGCTGCAGTATTCGCGCTCAAAAGTTCAGGGGACATCCGCTTGTGTGCCGACCTGAGAGTGCTGAACTGAAATATTGTTGTTGACTGCCACCCCTTACCCAGAATTCATGATATACTTGCGAAATTAGGGCGTAGCACATTTTTCACCACCATAGATTTACGCTCCGCATATCACCAGATTACTTTGTCCTTAAAGTCTTAACCTCTCACAACTTTCGTTACTCCATTTGTAACGTCTACATGTATAAAAGACTCCCTTTTGGTTTAGCATCCGCAGCTAGCATATTTCAGAGGTTAATGGATCAAATGTTCGATGACATTCCAGGCATTCAGGCATTTCAGAATGACTTACTCATTCACTCAGAAACCATACACCAGCATTATATTCTACTAGAAACGGTTCTTAACACATTACAGACACATGGTATGACTGTTAAAGTAAAGAAATGTAACTTTCTCACACAAGGAATTGATTATCTTGGCCACAAAATTTCTATTGTTGGTATCAAGCCCAAAACCTCCTTGCTTGATGCCATCAAGAATGTTCCTCTCCCATTGGACAAGGATTCCTTAAGAGCATTCCTAGGGTTAAGCGAGTACTATGCTCGTTTTGTTCAAGGTTATGCCTTTTGGTACAACCTCTCAGAAATTTGTTAAAGAAACATGACAAATTTGTATGGTCTGAAGATACACAGAATGTGTTTACTTCTGTCAAAGATTTGATTATTAATGCTCTGGCAACTAAGCCTTTCACACATGGTGTCGAGAGTATAATAACTGTGGATGCTAGTTCCAAAGGCCTTGGTGCGGTTTTGAGCCAAATTGTTAATGGACAAGAAAGCACCATAGCTTTTGCATCTCGCACACTCAATTCTGCTCAACAAAACTATAGCGCTATCGAGCTTGAGGCTTTAGCGTGCGCTTGGTCAGTAGAAAAATTCAGAATGTACATTTGGAGGACTAAGTTCCAACTATACACTGATCATAAACCCTTGATATATATGCTTGGAGATAGTTGTTCCAACACAGCCTCTTCTAGGCTCATACGGATACTGGCTAGACTTCAAGAGTTCAATTTTGATATCAAATACCTACCTGGGAGCAAGAACGTGCAAGCTGACTGCCTTTCACGACTTCCTTTGCTATGTGTTGATGATTTAATCAAATATTGAAATGACTTTGAATGTGTCTTCTCCATTGAAGCTGTTGTACAAAATACGAAGATCACCCAAGAAGAATGGTTACGTAGTTTTGATGCTGATGATTGTTTGCAGAATGTCAAAAAGTTTTTAATCAAGGGTTGGCCACTTGACAGAAGTCTCTCAGTGGAAGAAAAGATATTGGCCCAAATAGCTCCAGAGTTATCTTTTTCCAATGGCATTTCACTACGTCAGGATAAATTCGTTCCACCCAGGGGCCTTAGATACATTATAATTTCTGTGGCTCACAAGGGGCATTTAGGCATCACTGCAACCGTAAACAAAATCAAACAAACTTATTGGTGGCCTGGCATTGATAACCAAGTCAAGAGGCACATTGATCAATGTTCTCAATGCCTTTGTTCAGACAAACACTGGAAGACCTCTAGTTCACCCCTTTGTCCTGTTCAATGGCCAAACGGTGCTTGGCAGAAAATTGGTGTAGATTTTACGGGCCCCTTTTATGTTTTAGGTAAAGATAAGAAATTCCTCATTGTTGCCATAGACTAATTTTCCAAATGATCTATTTTACTTTTGTCAAAAACGTTGATGCTAACTCTGTTGTACTGTTTTTACATTGAGCGCACACCTAGAGAAGTTATAACCAATATTGGGTCCCATTTTATTGCACAAGAGATAGATTTGTTTCTTAATAAACTTGACATTAAGCACATTTTAGTTCCATTATTCAGTCCATCTTCCAATGGACTTGTTGTACGCCCCAACTGCTTACTTAAAAAAGGTATCCAAACTGCTGTGGCCAATGGTTTGGTCATTGCAGCTTTTTTATTTCAGAATATTTGGAACTATAACACAGCACCACACAGCACCATTGGTGTGTCTCCCTATATTTTACTCAGAAGTCGCACACCTATCTCCAAACTCAATCCAGCTTGGGTACTTGACAAGTGTACTCAATCTCCTCTTGATTTGAATGAGGTAAGGGACAAGGTTAAAAGGAAGCAAGATGCTTATAAACGTGATTATGATAGATGGATGCATGTCAAAGACAAACCCTTAAATCCTGGAGATTGGGTTCTCATAAAAAAACCTATTCGAGTTTCCAAAGGTCAATCCAAATTCTCTCCACCAGCCAGAGTTTTGAGAGTTTCACGCATGGTAGCTCTACACCAAGACAAAGGTTGGTGGAACAAAAATGCTTTGGTCAAAGTAACTTGTGAGCAAGCAGCTATAATCCGCAAAAGTAGAAATAACATTTGTGAAAGCGCCAACGAGAATTGGTATGGGGTTGATGTCATGAGCACTCCTTACGCAGCTAGATCTCCCGATCCTTCTCCCTCATCAGGTCAAGGGGATTGCACATCTGTTCCTTCTAATTCTGCATTACAATTCGATGTGAGTAGTCCTGTTAGGCGGAAAGGAGAAGGGACATGTAGGAGAGGTAGCAGAATCAGGACACCTCCCCTCTGCCTAATTGTAATTGGGTGTTTGTAAAGCGCACGGCTACTCCACAGAGTGTCCAGGTGCTAAAGACAGCTGAAACAGGCATAGTGAACTCACAGCCACCGGCTAGTACTACGGTGGAAATAGCCAAGTTTTTAATTTCCTCCTGAACACACCTAAATCAGATGTCTGTTTAAGAGAAAGTGGCAGGCCATTCCACAAGCGGGATGCCACCATTTGACAAGAGCGGCCGCCCATGTGAGAACGGGAAAAACTAGGAATGGTCACCAGGTACTGCATCGAGGACCTCAGTGTCCATTGAGGCGCGTAGTGCTGGATCCTTTTCCTAATATAATGGGCCCCTGAGTTGGGTAAGACCTTAAAGGCCAAGGTAAGAGCCTTAAACTTGATCCTCTTACGCACCGGAAGCCAATGAAGAGATTTTAAGTGGGGGGTCATATGAGCCCTGGGTCCTACAATCAGAATAGCTCTGGCTGCCGCATTCTGATTCACCTGTAGGCGACCTAAAGATTATGTTGTGTAGTTCTTTCATTTTGTGTGCTTCTTTTACTCACGGTGATATTTCTACACAAAGTAAATGTTTAGTCTAAAAAAATAAATTAAAAAAGCTTATTTTTTATATGAAAAGAGGGATGTGTGGTAAGGGATTTAAGCATTATGTAGTAGGTAGGTTTTATATAGTTGTGTATCGCTTTATGGAACATTGCATATGTAAGATTCCCTATGCCATGTTTGAGATTCTGGAATGTGAGGCTCAGCTGAGCCACTCTTTACTTGGCTTCTGTCTCCATCAGTCGTGGGTACTGCATTAGACAATAAAGTTCTTGTTATTGTGTAGAACACAACTTCTGCTTCCTTGGATTATTTCTATACACCACACTACAATGGCTGCTTCTGAATACAGCAGCCACAGGACCGCCACTGCTGCACTACCACAAATAATGTAAATATGTATATCACATATTCATCTTGTACATATTTGTAAAGACTAGTTGTGTATGTTACATGTCTAATGTGATATTCTCATCCATCTTCATTTTGGGTAAGCGGTCATTTTCATTTTTTATTTCTATTTATGTCTCCGTTTTCCTGGAAGCGAGCATACAAACACCATAATTATTATACATTGGTCATATGCCGCCATAATCAAACATTGACATTTTCACATACTTTTGGTATGTACTCAATTAGTTGCACCTCCTACTGTAAACTATCTTCCCTAATTTGGGCATATTTATTATCTAATTACACTGGTTCTGGCATCAAGTGGGGTTTTTTCCAATATGGCGCCCCTCATGAAATTACACGATCGAGGATTGCCCATAGCCCTATCTTTCTTATCACAATACCAATTATCATGACCCTATGTTTTCTGGTAGCTGGGGATCTTTATATGTATGGCGGATTTCCACTATGTACTTTGTCATAATAATTATTATGCAATACATAAATGATTAAATGTACCGCTATCATCCCAATTTATTCCATCTGTCGTATTTTTGATTTCTGCATGTAATAAATTCTACATGCAGAAATCTTTATTTATTGTGTTTTCGTTTTCGCCAATCTTATACAGATATTATTGTCATAATTTTGCAACAATCGCAATCTGTTTCTCCGATGCTTCCATTTGTAAATAGTCCTCTTTCTATTGTTATGGATATGGCTTGTTACGGCTAATAGTTAGTTCGTTGTGACTACCGGCACTTCTCTTACCAATTGGCGCGCATCGGGTCGCAGTTATATACCGCCAGATACGTGGTGTTTTCATCTATGGCGGTCTTCGGATAACACGCACATGGCAAGTGTGTAACAGAACCCTCAATCAATACGCTGTCTTCTACCATTGAGGTAATTCTCTTTGAGCGGGTTCGGCCTGGCTCTAGCCCGCTTTTAGACCTAACACCCTTAGCTTTTACTTTAATACATTATTATCTTTTTGGTATAAGGTATTCTATCCCCCTCTCACCTGATAAAGTGGCGTGGCAACTTTTGGCGGCCCCCTGATCAGATGCACACGATATATGCTGAGCAGAACCATATGTGGAAAGGCTGTTTCCCCTGTTAAGGTAAATTAATACATTTTTTGACGACCTTTAGGCCTGACTGGGGACTCGGGACATGTCTCAGACTTAATAGCATGAGCTTTTTTGCCTAAATGCACCAGTTTTGATCGTATATATTTTATATTTTTGAATTCAGGGTATCAACTCCCCGTTGTCTTTTTTAATACAAAAGATGCTTCTGGATCTACTTCTACTCAAGCCACTGCCACTCAGGTCCATGTGGACTTTTAAGTAAGTCACTTTGCCCTTCATATCTTGATAATTATTGGGCATTGGTGTTTCATCTCATGGATTATTATTAAGTGTCTTCATCTTTAGGCATAGTGTATTTGCCTATTACCTCCTTTTTCATACTTTATATATGATCTTTTCCCATCTTTAGGACATTTTCTGCATAATAGTTTCAACTCTTCATCTGTACTTGGGAATCCAACTACCTCCTATGATGTGATCTTTTCGTAATTAGTGAAGTAAGTTATCTTAGTTTGGTACAGCTGTTAATGGTAGAAGTTGTGTGTTATATCAACACTTTTCTAACCATTATAAACTTAGGGTAACCTGTTCATCTATATGCCTTTATAGCTACCCATCCCTTCTGGTGGCCCTTACCCTTTTGTGCGCTTACAATTGCCATCTCATTAGGACTTGTTCTTCGGATCAGCTTTATTCTTGATCAGGTAATATAAACCTCTATATTTACCTCATATGATGCACAGATATCTTGCTGGGATAGGACAACTTGGTCTAGACAATCAACACTTATTATGCATCCATTTATGCTTTCCCATACATACTCATCTATCCTGTCAGGTTGGCTTGGTTTTCTATGCTCGAATCCAATGAATTTCAATCAACTGTGTATATGTCTTGACCCTCGTAATTATACACAGATTTACTAGCTCCCCTTCCCCCCCTTTTTTTTTAGCTATTATCATATTATAAAGTAGTTATGCCTACCCTTTGTGAGAGTTGAATGCATTGTATACACAAGCTACTGCATTTATGATGTCATTTCCTATATCTTGTTTGCCACATGTGCTCTTTGACGAAATAGATAATATTGGTTCAGACTACATTTATATTTTTGTCGTACTGGAGATGACAATATTTTGTATATATTATAATTAGTATATGTGTGGTCACAATAATTGCTTATGGTTTAGTAATATTAAGTTGTTCCAGGATTTTTGATTGTAAAATAAATGTGTCCTCTCAACTGTATAATAATAGTTATGTTATATGTTTTATTCAGTTTCAGTGCAATAGACGGTTACCTGATGAAGGCCATAACGCCGAAACACGTGTAGTTCCAATCTACCGCATTGCCTCCACCGAGTCTTGTCTTTGTTTGTTAGTGTTGTTTTTAATATGAAAAATATTCTTGAATGTATATATGAATGTCCAAATGAATAATATTTTTGTTATCAATTTTGAACTATAATGTATGATATAAGACCCATAAACATTTTTAATAATCGGAAATATCATTAATGAATAAAATGAAACCAATTTCGAATACTTTTGTGTGACAATTTTGGTCTATGGGTAACAAGTTGTTGGGGTGTCACATATTACTATTAGACCTAGAACTGCTTACGTCAATTGTTTGACTGACCTAGCTATAGACATTTACTTAAAAGCACTACCACAAGATTGCCAGTCAAAGTCCGCCAGACTCGTAATTTGGCTCGTAGTTAACAAAACCTGTTGATGTGACTTTTCCTTTTGGGAAATTGCTTTTGTATGAGCTAAAACCTCATCAATTATAACTGCTTTGTGAACACTTAACAATTGACATTGGCAGGGAGGAAGGTAGCCCATGAAAGTACTTAAGACCATGACGTTTTTTAAATCTTTTTTACAGTTTCCATAAGTGATACCTGTAGGAAAGTGTGTTTCTGTTGCAGTACCGCCCTACTTTTTGCCTGGCTTGTGATACAATTTTGACTGTAAAGTACGGGGTCTGTGCTAATCAGGTTCCTATACCATTGTTTTTTTCCCCAAACTGTACTATTGTTTACACAATTGGCACATCTCTGGCTCATATATAAGTCCCTTGTGGCCTTGTGACCAGAGAGTGTCTCTAAGGGATGCAACATGTATTGTGCCACCCTAAAAGACCCCTCACCACACACATACATACTGCTACTGCAGCCTGCATGTTTTGGTGGAGAGAGAAATGAGAAATGAAGAGTCGACCTGGCACACATTCCTGTGTGCCAGGCTTACCAGCACTGCAAGAGGCGTATGTGAATCACCCTTACAGCCCTAAGGCAGGGTACACTATACCTCTTGCGGGGGCATAACTGCATAAGCAGATATACCCCTATAGTTTCTAAGTCCATTCTGAGACATTATAAGTGCACAGAGTAGCCAAACTGCTTACATGGTGTGGGAACTTGTCATTAGGATTTCCACAGCTCCATGATGGCTTCACTGTATTCCAATATTTTTGGTATCAAACATCTCAGTTTAATGAACCCACGTTGATACCAGTGTTGGATTTATTAAGAAATGCACCCAGAGTGCACCTTAGAGGTGCCCCCCAAATTCCTACTAACCCACTAGTATGTGCCTGACTGGTCTGCACCAGCCTTCCACCTTTAGACATGTTTCTGACCCCCTGACTTGGGAGCCTTTTGCTCCTGTGGATCAGAAACAAAGCCTGCTATGGTGGAGGTGCTTCACACCTACCCCCAAGTAGGAACAGCATTGAAAGGCAGTGGGCATCAAAGGCTCCCCATTCTTTGTTATGCTGACCAGGGCCTCTCTAGGTAGTGGAGATGCCTGCCCCCTGAACAAGCCCCACTTTTGGCGGCAAGTTTTGCGAGAAAATGAGTAAGCAGGAGAGGTGTGTCTCCCTCTCATCCAGAACCACCCCTAAGGTGTCCTGAGCTGAGGTGATCCCCTTCTTTGAGAATCCTCCATATTGTGTTGGGGGATTCTAGCCAATAGAGATATGCCCCCTCTTCAAAGGGAGTGGACATACAAAGGGTGTAGTCACCCTAAAGGTAAGTAGCCCATTGGCTACTACCTTCTAATCCCTGCAATACCTCTAAATTGAGTATTTAGGGCAACCCCTGCACCTTGTTCTAAAGATTACTGATGACCTTCGAAGACTGCCTGCCTTCTAAAAAGACTCTTGGTCTCCCGGGGACAGCGGACCTGTCCAGATGAAAACCAAGTTTAACGAACTAAAGCTCTGCCTGTGGAACCGCAAAGTCGACCACCTTGCACCGACACCCACGGCCCGAGTCTAAGAGGTCCACTGGTCCAGAAAATGTGCCCCAGTGATCCTGAGCAAGAGTCCCTCATGGGTTCCCCTGCCAGAATCCACGTTGATGCCTACAGCCTCTGTACGATGACCGCCCCAACCACGACCGCACCTGTAAACTGATTTCTGACACCAAAGGACACTTCTGCTCCTGGAGCCCCTGGGCCTTAGGAGATCAACGAACAGTGTCCTGACACTCCAGCACATCATAACTTACCTGTGCAGCGGTAGCTTTCTTTAGTTCAGCTTCCTGGCCTGAGTCTGCAGCCTTTTTCCAAGTTCGAGATCCCCCATTAGTTTGCATTGGGCACCTGACGCTGTATGGGAACTGTGCACTTGACCGACCCTGTGCTGCTGGAGGTCTAAGTTTAACGCTGCCTTGTGGCCTCCATGCTTACCTTAACCCTGGGAGGCTGGGTTCCAAAACAGTGCTACTTACTTGTAAGTACTACCACTTTGATTGCCCCTTTTTTCCTTTGGATACCATTGGCACCAGAGACCAAGTTTAATCTCTGCACCCGGCCACCCTAGTGCTGCTGGTGGTGAATTGAGGTCACTTACCTGAACCTTGCCTGGTACTGATTCATCATCCAAAAGCTCAATACTGCTAAATCGTTTACTTACCTGCATATTGCTGATTGTTTTTCCTCCTATAGGATAGCATAGTACTGATTGAAAAATGCAATGCTTTTACACTGAAAAACAGTGATATTGAAAAACGTATTTCACTGCAACAAAGTATTTTCTTTCTAAGAAATAAATATACCAAAAGTAATATTTTAACAAACTGATGGTCTCATATTTATTCATTGAGTGTGTGTAATCATTTCTTGTCTGTGAGTACAACAAATACTTAGAACTGCCCTCTGGTAAGACTAACTGCTCGCCCACACTACCACAAAAGAGAGCATTACTATTATCTACTTGAGCCTCTGTAAAGCCCCACGGGATCCATTGGACTCTGTGAACACTGTACCTTACTTTGGTACAGAATATACACAGTGGTGTAATGAAACTTGAGAGAGCCCCCCTCTGCAAATTACACAGAGGGGGCCCCCATGCTCCAGACACAGAAAGGATCTCTCAGGCCAAGAGTGAGAATTGAGGAGCACTCATAAATATAACCACAATGTAATCTAAATTTAATCCAAAGGTGCTACTCTACAGATTTGTGTTTGGCTGACACAAACTGGGGCTATACTCATGAAGGCAAGCAGGGAAACCTGCTTGTAGAGTGCACTGTTCCTGTGGGGAAAATAAACCCTTTCCCAATGCTACAACAACATATTACTAGTAATCAGTACTGTACACAAATGTTCACATACACATTTAGTGTTTTATTCTAGCATATCTGTATGACATATCTTATATTCTTTCAAAATATCTTTTTGTACAAACAATAAATGAAAATTGGTCTTTTCACAGTTCATAAGTTGAAGACCATATGTTTTGCTGACTCGTCTCTTGGTCAGATGTGGAAACAGGATTATTAATCACTCATAAAACTGTTGATTCACTTTTCACACGACATGGTGCCCAATGCATTTCGGGACCAGGAGGTACCCTTCATCAGGGAAAAATCCTATGTGGTGCTATGTCGCTGAGAGACGATGTCCTATACTCTCAAGTAAAACCCTAGGTTAATCTAGGAGCCTGTGGGCTGTAAATCTGAATCGTTATGATCCTCCTAATACTGGTAAGTTACTTGAAGGTACCCACAATATTCCAATAAAAGAGGGGAGGAGAATCTTTCATGAACCAACTTCGTCAGTTTGTAGGAGTCACCGATGACAGTCTGAGGATACCATTTAACTTTAAGGAATAACTCGTCCAGACTACTAGTCTTAATAGTTGCTAGCTGGTAGCGTGCAGAAGGGTTTGCACGTTAATAGACAATTGCAGTATGCGGTTATATAATCGTGCCGTTGCCAAATCTGTATGCTTGAAGCGTAGCCCTGTCTGGAAATCTACTCGTCAGGTGAAACCGTGTGCCATGCACAGTCTAGAAGGGGGACCACTTGAGCTTGGTGGCCCACACCAGGGGGGTGCTGGGGCTATTATTATGCTACTGTATTAACAGAGCCAGCTTCCTACAATCCCTATGCAATGAAACAGTTTGTTCTCTATAATTAACACTATGTTACAAAGGTCTAACAATTTATATTTCGAAAAAATGTCGTGACTGCCTAATTGACACCTAGCAATGATAATTCATCATTTATTTGTAGGACCTGCAATGATGAGACAAACTCCTGCTGCTTCACAGAATGCAAGAATGCATTGACTGTGGTGTGTTTCGGAGGCCTAAGACAGCAACAAAGGTAAAAAATCCAGAGAAACAATAGGAAAGCCTAGTAGGAAGTTTGTTTTTCATTGAAGGATGGTTCTTTGCAGATTAGTAAAGAGAATTATTAAGACATATGGCATTGAATACTTTGAGGTGACATATATGACTGCTCTCGTCCTCCGCAGGTGACAATGGTCAATGCAGCCTACTTCCTTTGGATAAACATTCCTTAAGAGGTAGGAGTAAAATACAATGATACAAACTACCTTTACTGAGAATTATAGTACAAAAATGCATAAATGTAACTCTTGCTTTTATACCTGTGCAACCTTGACTTCAATTAAATTTGAATATTCCACCAGTCCTCATGTTAGACTATGCATGTTTTGGGATTTCAGATGACATTGCCCACCCCATCCCTAAACCAAAATCATGGAGAATGAACAAATTCCTTACTGAAGATCCCACTCTCACAGAATAAGCCAAACAAGAAATGTCCACTATTTACACCATAAAATGAACTTTGCCCTAAATACTCAACTAATTTGGAAGGTCCTTAAAGCCACTATCCGAGGCCACATGATCAAACGCATGTCATGGAAAAACAAACTATATATATTTGAAAATAGTGAAGCTAGAACATGATATCAAGAAACTCGAGAGAAACTTAAAACACAACCTAGACAAAAAACAAATCCTTTACTTGGAAAAACTGAAATACGAAAGCAACAAAATCTTAAGCAATAAAGCTCACTTCATTGTCGGTAAGAATACACATCTCATTTTGTGGTCATAACAATTCTGGAAAATTACCGGCAACCCAAAAAGAACATCCTTTACCAACAGTCAAGGGATACCACTCACTAAAGAAGTAGACATTTTTCCTCTTTTGAACAATTCTATTTGAACCTTTATTCTAGAAGCAACCACACTCCCTATTACGTTTGTTTACAATGTCTCATTAACCTATCTATACCTAAAATAGGCAATAAAATTAAAGCCTCCCTAGATGAACCAATTTCTCATCAAGAAAGCACTAGGTCCCAATAGCTTCCCCGCCTGCTTCTACCACACATGGGCCCCAAATTTAATCCTCCCCCCTCAAACACCTCTTTACCCACTTCGCTAACTCTGGTTCAATTAAAGGCATGTCATCGAAGGTAACCCTAATTGCCATCCCAAAAGACGGAAAAGATCTAATTGGCCCAAAAAAACCACCCTCTCGCAGTAATAAACACAGATTGGCAAATATATTCCAAAATCCTCGTTCTTAGACTTAAACCTATTCTTAAATCAGTCATACATCCTTTTCAAACTGGCTTCATCAAAGGCAGATTCAGCTCTGACAACATTAGAACATTTAGCAATGCTCTCAAGTAAGCACTCACTCATATGCGCTATAGCAATAGACGTGAAAAGGCCTTTGATAAGGTCTCATGGTCCTTCCTACATTGGCCCTAACTGCTTTCAATCTTGGCTCATTCTTTAATAAAATGGCACTTGCTCAATATGATGAGCCCCAAGCCAGATTTAAAATGAACAAGCACCTTTCCAGCAGCTTCAATCTCTACCCACAAAACAGGGTTGCCCTTCTCTCCACTACTATTCCTCATATCTTTGGAACCGCTTCTTATTAGCCTGAGAGAAATTACTAGGATAGCAGGAATCCCCTTCACTGCTGTCCCTCAAGAAAGTTGTGGTATACATAGATGACATTTTTTTATTCACAGATCAGGCAGAAATAGCCAACCCAAACATTTTGACAGTGATTATCAATAATGCTATTGTATCTAGCTAGACACTCAATAAGGGGAAACTGCATTTCTTCCTCTCAGTCTTCATTGCAATAGCTCAGTCATTGAAAATATTGGCCTTAAATGGGTACCAAAATAGAACAAAAAATATTTGGGGATATGCTATAGCCACGACTTAAAAAACTATATCAAGTACAATGAAAATAATCTCTGACTAAGATTAAAGACCTCCTAGAAAGATGGACAGTTTAATTCATTACTTTGTGAGACTGAATTAAATCCATCAAGATGATGATCTCTTCCCTCATTGATTTCTTTAAATGGATTGACCTCCAGTTCAATGATTTCCTTTGGCTCTCTAGAAAACTAAGAATTGCTTTTAAAAAACTAAATTACCTAAATCACTGCATGGCCTCAACCTCCAAAACTATTGAAGCTACCAAGCAGCTTGCATAACAAAAAAGACAGCTGTACTGGGTTAACCCACCTTCCCTTCTATCACCAACCTAGTTTCCACTAAAGCAAAACAATGTCCATCCTCTTACTCTTACCTCCATAATCACAACCGAAAAAATCATCAAAGAACATTCCTCTATAATCTTCTCCGGCATGACCCAAGCCCTTTGGAAAGTATACAACAAATTGTTGAATGAAATGAAACACTCCACATTGTCCTCACTATGGTATAACTGCATTATCAAAGAGGATAGGACATCTTTATGATGAAGACTGGGCAAAGAAAGGTATCCTCAATATTCAAGATTTAGGCACACCCTCAAACCTGCTCCCATTTTCTCACATTAAATGCAAATTCAGTCTTGAGAATATCGACTTATATATATTTCTGAAATATAAAGCCATTCTTTCCAAACACAAACGCCCAAACAACGACTGACCCCCCACCATTACTCCCTAAACTGGCAGGGGTCAGACATATAACCTCTAAACTTCCCCACACCCTCTCAAAGCAGCAACATTAATCAAACCAACTCAAGAGAAATGGAACTATTATTTACTCCTAACTACCTTAGATTGGTACTCCATACGGACGAATATGAAGTAATAAGATTGTACCTTTCCTTTCCCTTACACAAGGCAGACCATGTACTACTTACATGTCACACTGGACCACATCCAAGCTCTTTAAACTAGGACTCTGCTTGAGTTGTGGAAAAGACATGGGGGATCTACAGTACATGTCACAGCACTGTAAGCTTTCAACCAACTTCTGGACTGAGGTCAGTGAAGCAATCTCACAGATCTTATATACTAAATAGTCTCCTGACCTTGCCTCTATTGCTCTATGTGGGTTTCCACCTAATATCTCTTTTGCTTTAAGTAATGAGGAACACCTCCTCTTAGATTCTTAGTCTCAACTGATTTTATCCGAGTGGAAAGATCTTTCCAAAATATCAGTTCACTCTTGGTGGGTGTGGACACAATTTATTAGAGGGGCCGACAACTCCTTAAACACTTTCATGAAAAATGCCCTCCGGAAAAAAAAACATTTGAAAAGATTAGAGGAATATGTACCTGACATTATCCCCCCTCAAAGCTGACTTCCTCGGCCAGTTAATGTTTAGTTCTTACATACCTGTTACACACCCTAGTTCCTGCAAATCAGAACACCCTTCTCTCCTTCCCTCCATCTTCCTCTTAGTCTCCTACCACATCACTCTCTCCTACTCTTTCCCCTCCCTCTACAATTCTTCCTTCTCTCCTTTCTCTAATTTCTTTTCTCATCTCTTGATTTGCTTTATTTTTTTTGATGCTTTAGGAACCCAGCTTGCAGTTTCTCTAAGGTATATTTTATGACCAATGTTTTATGTTCTATGATTACTTAAAGACTACTCATTTGTACAAAAAAATTAAATTCTAGACCCCACTTCACAATACATGTTTATTTTTGTTAATTATGAAATCTCAGTAAAAATTGCTTTGAATTTATTTTTAAAAACTCAAAGTTCCACTAATATCCGAGGAGAATCTGGTTCAGATCTCAGAGGATTACCACCAACATGTTCTGAAGCTGGTGGATTTAAAAAAACTCCCTGAAACTCATACTTCTTACAAAAGATTCAAATGTGACCCAAATACTGGGATGTTGGGATGTTGGGATGTATGACAGGGACGGGTAGAATGTGTAATTAGGAAAGGAAAGAGAGAACAGACGTAAAAAGCAAGAGATTTTGAAATGATCATGTGTGCTAGGGCTGTCAAATGAGACACTACACACATAAGTTTTTGTCTGTAAAATATTTTAGAAAGAGTCATGGTTACAGTTATAACTTGAGTAATACTTTATGTATGCATTGTGTTTACATTGTTTGGATATTTTTGACTTGCCATGCCAATAAATGTTGTACAGCTTAATGTAGTATATGGTATTTATGTATGTATGTATTTATTTATCTGTGAGTTTTGTAAAGCACTGAACATATAGCCTTACAGCTATGGTACAGCATTGACTGATAGACAAGCAAGAGACTGAGGTGGCGTAGGAAGAAGGAGATAGGGCTACATGCATCAAAATTGTAAATTGCAAATACCTAATTGCGAATTCCTGAGAATTACATTTAGGTAATCACAATTTACAATGTATGAAACTCAAAGAGTTTAACATGGCTATTCCTAGGGGTTCTCAAATCGCTCTACCTCATTAATATTTATGAGGTAGATTGCAATTTGCGCCCCCTAGGAATCAAAAATCACGGGGATGGTGGCCTGCTGAGGTCAGCAGACCACCATGTTCATGATTGCTTTTAGATAAAGCAATCTTTGTTTTGTAAAACACCCTGTTTCCCTGAAAAGAAAACGAGATGCTTTACAAAAAGTAAAATGAAAAGTTTTCTTTTCATTTTTTAAGAGTAGGTAGAGCTACGTGGGACCACTGCCTGCTCTTAAAAAACACCCTAACAAACATTCACAAAGGGGAAGGGGTCCCTTGGGGACCCCTTCCCATTTGCAAATGGGGTACCATCTACTTAAAGCAGGTGGTAAAATGCAAATATTTTGCATTCCTACATACTGATGCGTTTTGGTATTAGAAAGGGACACCCTACACACACCCTTTCCTAATAGCGAATCGCATACCCATTTTGGGACCGGTAACAGGTTACTGAATCGCAAAATAGGGTTTGCTGCATCTGAAAAGCATTTTTTGTGACTCGCCCCGTTTGTAAAGGCAAAAATGATTGATGCATATGCCCCATAGAGTCTACCTGAATTCGAGAAACAGAATTCCTGTTCAATGTGCTTCTAACACAGCTCCCGTCAACACCAGACATTAGCTGACTGCCTACCCAAAGATTGTAGTCAACAGGCATTTTCTGAACAGGGGATTACAGGAATCTGCTCCTAGGAGGGGGAGCAGGGCAATCACATGTACGTGACCCTGAAGCCCCCCAGTTCTTCCTCCATGATTTTGTTAACCGAGTGTTTGTTATGTATGCCATTATATGTCATGTCACCGTATTTCATGTCATTGTTTGTCACGTTATTTTTATGTCCTGTTATTATATGTCTCCACCATATGTCATTCATGTCATGTTATTATGTGTCATGGCAAGTCATTTGCTTCTATTGAGAATGATAAAAAATACCATTTAAATGTAGATCTAGTAACAGTACAAACAATGTCAGCGCAGGAATGTGAAAATAAGATGTACAGTAATCATTCAGACTAATACACTACGAAACTGAAGCCAATATTTTGAAGTACTTTTTTTCAAATAGTAATATATCTATAAACAAACAATTACAATACGTGAAAGCTTTGCTGTACCTTTCCCCTTTCCATGCTGTGAATACCCATAAGTAGAGCAGAGATGGTCGTAATTAACTGTGGAATATCTGCCGAAAACATCCTGAGGTCAATGCTCAATTTAAAATAAATAAATCAAGTGCAAGGGCCCTTCTCAGCAGGCCACTGCAGCCTGCACTACCCATACCCTACCAGTGGCAGTACCAACATAGCACTTAACCATCGCACTCCTACAAAGGTGACCATTAATACTATTTCAGGCCACACAAAGCTATAATACTGGAACGAGAGGCTAGTATTATTCGTTTTCATTGTATATTGACTTCATAAACATGTTTGCTGTGCTCTATTCAAAATTGAAAAAAGACAGGGCCACCATGTGGTGGACTGTCCCTAGAGCAGGTGTTCACTATTAAGTGCCGGTGCCAAAAACCACCAGCACAAATTAAGCACTGCCTGAGGCTCATGGTTTTAGGGAAAAATCAACCAGAATTTGACTTAAAATATCATGAGACCCCTGATTAATTCCAGTGGAAAAATAAAAAAAACGGGTGAGCCATACCGCCATGAGTCATCAAAAAACTGCATACAGATCTTCTGAGGAGTCTTCTACCAATTGACAGAATTTCTCATTTGAGACCCCCAGAACTACATACAGCACTCTAGATGATGCCTACAACGCTCCAGATTGGGTGCTAATATTTATGTGGACAGTGATAACCTAATATACTTTTCTGTAGGCTATTTGGTTCCCTGTTCATTCCATGGAGGTAAGGAGAACAAATAGGATCCAGGGGTGCTCCTTTGTGTTGTAGATACTTCAGTAATTTTTAGTGTTCTCATTTGAAGATGAGAAGGAAGTCAAACTGGCCAGAGACGTGAAGAATGTGGAGGCCACCTGTAATGTGGTGTTTGGCTTGAGTTTGATATAGCTGAGAACTGTCTGAATGTGTGAGAGGTAGGGCTAGGATTTATGTTATTGTTAGGGTTTGCATAAGGTTTATGCTTATGATGGGATAGATTTTCTGTTAGCATAAGGTTACATTTTAAGGTATAGAGTTATGCGTAGGACTAGAACACTTACCGTTTGTATTTAGATTGTTCGATATAGTCTTATTCTAAGTTGTGGTATTGTTCAGAACAGCTAGCGTTGATGCAGTTGTAGTTCTATGTCAGGGTATATTTATGTTGTGTATTTTAACTGGTGTTTGCTGGAGGGATCTATGGCACTTTTGGCCCCTACACCGGGCAGCATCCACAGACCCACTGAAAAAAATGACCTCTGAAATCCCAGCAGCTTGTCCTTTCAGGCATTCCTGGTCTGCTCTGTGTGCTCAGCGTTGACGTTAAGTGGTGTCTTCTTGGGAATGTCACCCAAGTAGTCCAACTGTTTCCATTATGCTTGTCTTGTTACCACTGGAGTAGAAAGGGCAGTTGCATTGTGATCTAGGAACATAGCCGTTGTGACCAGGAGCCATGGTGAGTTAATCAAGCCAGATAGTGACAGCCATGATGGCTTTTTAGATGATGACCTGATTTGGAAAATGGTGCAGGCCAGTGAGGCGAGACGGTGGAGGTCGATCATGGTGGAAGTGATGTGGGTATTCTGGTAAGGAAAAGTGCTGAGACCTTCACAGGCCACACCACCCTTGATTCCACTAGGTCTCTAGGTTTCAGCAATACCTATGGTTGGTAGAGTTCTCTCTTTGCAGATTGACCCAGAGTCCGAATAGTGCAGCCATTCACCATGGCATATGAGAGGTAATTGATATTACTTTGGCAACTGTTTTGATATATGGACTGGCAAAGCTGGGGGTACACCTCTCACCCTTCCTTTCCTTGGGGGCAGAAATAATGTTTGGTGCAGGAGGAAGAGCTTCCACGATGGTCCATCACCCCACCCCATTAATATTCTGGTGGGCTTTCAGCCTCCTTGTGTGGGCAGAATAGAGTGTCCATCCCAGGAGGCCAGAAAGCCCATCAGACCATCTGGTGAAAAAAAAGAAACAGAATGGGGTGTAATGTTTGCCAATCCTGTCACTGCACTGCAACCCCCATCCATGAACACCAGACAGTATTTCTGTCACTGTTAGACCCAGCTTCCTGGGCACCAGGGCACTCAGGGGTTACTGTACTCCAATCGCATCAACTGGAGTGTTCCCCCTGGTGTCTTGGGACCTCAGACCTAGTAGACCCAAAACTGGATAACTAAGTACTCCTCTCCAGCACTTGACTTTCTCACGGAAGCAAGACAGAGCAGTCCAAGACCTACTCAAGGATGTGAGGTGGGGGTTAGATATTCAGAATACTGTGCACACCCTACTACCAGCTGATAAAATCAATGTCCATTCAGTGCTTTACTTTTTAAAAGACAAGTACTTTAATACATACAATAGAAATATATTACACATAAAACTAGGATAAACAGTGAAAACAAGATGTCTCTACAACCCTATGGGACAGAGTTCTTGCACCAAACAGCATTATAGTGCAAACACGCTCAGCACTACAAAAATACCTTTAACATGTAGACACACAATTAGCATTGGATATTACAGACGATGTTGCACAGGGTTGCTCTCATTCGCTAGACCCATGATACCAATCCTTGTATTGAAATGAGGTAGATTCAGCATTTGATGCAAAGTCAGCCCTTAACTCACCACCCAAAGAACAGAAGTGCCCTCCCATCCTTAGCGAGAACACCACTCTAGTGGTGTCCAGGCTCTGATCACAAGTGCCCGTTGTCTTGGCACAGTTTACTAGAGTCCCACTAGTTTAATAGCCACTGGCTAGATGTAGGATAGTGGCTGGAAAGAGTGTCAGTACACCCTGATACCCCCAGATGTAAAAAAAGAAAGGTGGGGGCCTATTCCACCAGACACTCTTCACCAGCTACAGAGTGCAACTGGAACTAACACACAGGCTCCCACAGCACAGGTGAGAGAACTGGGCAAATTGATCTGATCTTCAAGGACAAGTCAAACTGGTAAATTCCTTTGCAGCATAATCCATCAGTCACAGAGAAAAGTTCCTCAAGTTTCAGATGCAGTGAGCAAGTTTCTTATCTTGCCTTCATACCACGGTGTTCGGCTGGCTTCTTTGGACAGAACGATGTGGACCACCTTGATAAAATCATAGACCAGTCTTTAACAAACACTAACTGCTA
Organism: Lissotriton helveticus; assembly: GCF_964261635.1. NCBI lineage: Eukaryota > Metazoa > Chordata > Amphibia > Caudata > Salamandridae > Lissotriton > Lissotriton helveticus. The sequence goes on along the minus strand of NC_136059.1, from coordinate 1,349,305,987 downwards.
AGGCCAGACGTTTAACCCCTCTGATTGATAATTGAGCCAATCAGAAGGTCTGCTGCTTTTGAACCCTGGGTGCCCCTCCAATCCCGAGGCCCATTTGCAGAATGTTCACTGCGTTGCCAAAGCATGCAAAGAATGACTTACTGTCTTCCTTTGTACAGGCCCGGGCTTCTCACAAAATAGGAATTTTTATTAACTTCAGACCACTAGGCCCTGACCATCACTCAACCGAAAGGGGGTAGGGTACCTCCTAGCAGAGTTAGTGCAGCTAAACACAGATGAGTGTCTACCCCCAGCCCACCAAGCTTCTCCAAGGAATAGGGAGGGACACAGGGGAGCTTGAATATCCTGCAGAAGAGTCCGGTTCACTTTACACACAAAGGCTCACCTCACCTTCCTCACCTAGCACACCCAGAAGATCTCAAACACACGTCAGGTAAACAAAAGCAACAGGACCATAGGCATGGAAAACTGCACAGACTTGATCAGGAGAGCTGCTAGTAGCCAAGCCTTGTTACATTGCAGGGATACATGTATCCCTGACTATAGATTTATTGCTGCAACCACTGTCAGTCTACCACAGCCTAGTTAGAGAGGTCAGTAACTACTCTCAGTGAAATAGGGGTGCATTATACATGCATGATGTCATCAGTGATGTCACTGACCATGTCATGAATGATGTAATATGTGACATCATCAGCAGTGGATTGCGGGTGCGTGATATATAGTTAGTGCAACTAACTATATATGGAATTTCAATGGTTTTGTGTGGGTAAAATAAGGTTTTTTAAATGCTAATTCCTAACGATATATGGTCTATAACCTATGGTTTTTTCAGTGAATTTTCAAGGTTTTGTAAATGCTAATTCCTAACTATATATGGTCTATAACCTATGGTTTTTTCAGTGAATTTCAATGGTTTTTTAATAGCAAATATCATAAGCTGTCGAATGTCAAGTACGTGGTAAGTAAAAACATTTTCGTGTTTATGCACACTGATCTGCTTTGAATGCTGCCCCCCCCCCCTCATTTCTATTAGGAGTACTGTCTCTTTGCAGATAGTGAAAGGTAGTTAACGCAGGCCTTTGCCCCCGTTGTAATACGTTGTGCCTGCTTCTCTCTCCATTTGAATGATTGTTATCCAAGCATTTACTGTTTTAGAATTGGTTCTCTTTGGTTCATTCTCTATTTACAAACAAACACAGAGTCGCAATACTCTGTTTAGTCTTTGCAGATAACGAAAAATCGTGTAAAAAAACAAAAGGAATCGAGCAAAATCAGTAGGCCACTAATGGGATCTCTTTTTGACCTCGCTAAAATAGAAACATTAGGAACAACCCCTCATGACAAATACGAAACTAGTGAGATGAACTGAACTCCACACCATGATGGCTGCAATACAGCTCGGCTCCGCCACCCACCCCGCCCAAAATAACGATAAAGAGCGGCTGCCATGATTGCTCGCGGAATGGCCACGACGGAGCTACGAAATGGTGGTGCTCTCATGCTAACCCCAGCTTCAGTCTGAAACATCCAGAAACACTGTAGACTACCAATTCGATCAGTTCCGGTAGCGCCCCAATGTAACCCGGTAGAGAAGAACTATCCCTCCCCTCTTTGACTGATGGTTCTTGTTGCCTGTCCCTTCTGTTGTCATTTAACAGAACTATTTAGCCTGCTGAAAGGGGTTGTGTTCCGACCGCTGGTTGGTGGAGATATTTTGACTATATTCTGGACCTGCGTTGTCGCGTAATGCGTCATATGACGCGCCGCGTTAGCGCATCCGGAAGTCATCCGGGGCGCGACGCGCAGCGCGTAACGTAAGCATAACAGGTCATGTGACTTGTTAATAAAACTTTTCATTGGTTCATTTTACTTTTCTTATTCTAATGATGAAAGGCTTGGTCATATGACCTAAAAATTACGCTTTTTATTACTTCCGAACATTATTTTTTCTTAAATATATGTTATAATGTTGCAGGCTAATGTACTTTCCCGGAAAATTTACAACTGTCCTGCAAGTAAAATATATTCTTTTTTCGAGAAAAAGGGCGTTTCTTCGTCCCATGACGGAGCCGTTGAGCAAAAGAGGGTCGACCTGCTGTCTTAGTCGCCGATACGCCTGAATATGAGATTCTTATCGATCACTTTATGTTGCAGGAGTAGAAAACACAACAGCCCTTGACCATTTATCTTTACTGCGTTCCTGCGTATTATACCTTTTACCCTTCATGTAATTGGTCTGCTTTATTTCACTTGCCTTTTAATGATTCTAAAACAGTGACTATTATTAAAAACTTTACCAATGTATATACTACTACCATGTTTTCTTTTAAAAACCTTTATTGTGAAAATTTCATTATACAAATACGAGCCTATAACCACGTGGGCCGGCCACGGAGCAAACTGTAATCGTATATGATGAGTAGACATTTACACTGTAGAGGAACGTAACGGGCGGGCCATTAGGTTGCAAGAACTAAGGTGTCTAACAGTTGCGGAATCGGTGGATGTACATTTTATAATTAAAATACGACAGGGCCAGTTACAATAAAATTATCTAGATATACATTTGCGGGCAAGTACCATGGGTGACGTTAATTCGAACTTTCAATAGTACAGTAATCAATAACACATCAGAACTTAATATCAATAGGGATGTCGAAATATTCAATCAATTCTCGTCCCCGCCCGCCATGTGCTTCAAAACTGCATACGTATCTCGTGATTTCAAGGTTCTGCAACCAGTACACAACAAGGAGTTACGAGTCCCATTTATTCCGGCGCCATTTTGGGCGAGGACGGGCAGGTCCAGGATATAGTCAAAATGTCTCTACCAACCATCGACTATGATGATGTTCATATGCTGTATTTATTAGAGTAACACTCATCTGTCCACATGAAATTAATTTGCCACAATCTAAACATGTCATTTTAATCTTTCCAAAGTTCTTCTAAATATTTGGGACCGTTTCCCTTGCCTCTGATGCTGTCAGTGCCACTTCTTTGATGAATGTACTGGCAGGTCGGGGGTTCTCCTCCAAATCTCTCTTTTATGCAGCACTATAATTAATTGGTGCCACCTCTCCATATGACGATGCATGGTATAGTTACCATAACTATATTTTTTTTCGGTTCCTCTGGAGAGTACATCGTGGCAGATGAAGCGTGTAACGTACCGGGCATTTACCTTTTTTTGCATGTAGAGGAAAGGAAAAAAAAAATCGAGCGTCCGAGTTCTAAGGTGTCCCAGGGCCATTTTAGTGGACCAGGCCCAAATCCAAAGAACAGGCCGCCATTTTGAGAGTCCTGTTGCAGCCGCCTGTCGCTGTAGCATCAAGAGCGGCCGAAACTCAGCTGAATGGCAACTGAAACGGTAAAGGGGCGCCCCACTACAGCAGACGAGCCTCCACCTAGGAAGGCCCGTTCACGCTGCCTCCCCCCCCCCTTCGGGCACCCCACGCCGTTATTCGGAGCAGTATTGTAGGATGGCCACACCAGTGCGGCAACTTGCTAGACATCACCTCGGTGCTAACCGAATCTCAGCGCCTTGTGGTGTCTTCTATTCAGAAAATATTGTTGCGCTGCCTTTGGCCCCATTCGCACATCGGTCCGCTACTGACGCCATCTCACAGTCTAATGGGGCGCCCCACGCCGAGTTTCAGCATTGTAGGATGGCCACACCAGTACAGCAACTTGCTAGACATCACCTCGGTGCCATCCGGATCTTGGCATCTCAGCGCCTTGTGGTGTCTTCTAGTCAGAAAATATTGTTGCGCTGCCTTTGGCCCCATTCGCACATCGGTCCGCTACTGACACCATCTCACAGGCCAACAGGGCGCCCCACGCCGACTTTTACCATTGTAGGATGGCCACACCAGTGCCACAACTTGCTAGACACCACCTCGGTGCCATCCGGATCTTGGTATCTCAGCGCCTTGTGGTGTCTTCTATTCAGAAAATATTGTTGCGCTGCCTTTGGCCCCATTCGCACATCGGTCCGCTACTGACGCCATCTCACAGGCCAACGGGGCGCCCCACGCCGACTTTCAACATTGTAGGATGGCCACACCAGTGCGGCAACTTACTAGACACCACCTCGGTGCCATCCGGATCTTGGCGCGTTGTGCTGCCTTCGGCCTATTCGCACATCGGTCCGCTACTGACGCAAACTCACAGGCCAACGGGGCGCCCCACGCCGACTTTCAGCATTGTAGGATGGCCACACCAGTGCTGCAACTTGCTGGACACCACCTCGGTGCCATCCGGATCTTGGCGCGTTGTGTTGCCTTCGGCCTATTCGCACATCGGTCCGCTACTGACGCCGCCTCACGTGCCAACGTATTTTCTCCGCATTTTATACCCTATGCCGCATAACAGGTCATGTGACTTGTTTATAAAACTTTTCATTGGTTCATTTTACTTTTGGTTTCCTAATGATGGAAGGCTTGATCATATGACCTAAAAATAACACTTTTCATTGGATGAAAACTTTTTTTTTTTCCCAAACGATGAAAGCCCCACCTTGTTTCTGGATGTTTCAGACTGAAGCTGGCGTCACCATGAAAGCACCACCATCTCGTGGCTCCGTCGTGGTGATTCCGCGAGCAATCATGGCAGCCGCTCCCCACCAGAAGCCTGCAGGAGTCGGGGGCCCCCAAAACTTTTGTTGAATCCTCAAGGCGGAGGGGACGCTTTCGAGAATGGGGTCCAAGACCTAGCAGACAAGCGTCCGATTTCCAAGGTGTCCCAGGGCCATTTCAGTGGACCAGGCCCAAAAAGGAAAGAGCCTGCCGCCATTTTGAGAGTCCTGTGACAGCCGCCTATCGCTGCACCGCAAGAGTGGGCGCAACTCAGCTGAATTGCGGCTTTTGACACAGTAGACCAAAAGCGGACGGAATGGCAACTGAAACGGTAAAGGGGCGCCCCACTACAACAGACGAGACTCCACCTGGAGAGGCCCGTTCACGCCGCCTCCCCCCCCCCCCAGGGCGCCCCACGCCGTTATTCGGAGCAGCATTGTAGGATACCAAAACCAGTGCGGCAACTTACTGGACATCACCTTGGTGCCATCGTTCTGCTGCCTTGGAACTATTCACACAACAGTTTGCTACTGATGACCCACCCCCCGCGACGCCCCACGCCGGATGCCGAAATCAGTGCGGCACCCAGGCAACATCACCTGGGTGCCGTCCAGAAATCTGGACGTTGTGCTGCGTTGGGACTATTTGCACAGCCGACCGCTACTTCGTTGTTTTTCCCTAAAAATGTTTAAATGTTTTTACTGTTTTTGTTTTGTTGTATATATTTATAAGTTATTAAAGTTTTATAATCTTACTACTTTGTTGGAGTGCTATATATTTTTAATGTGACACATAATTGTAAAAACTTTGATGTACAAAGAGTCATCCCTGGAATCTTCCGCTTCAGGCTCGGTCCCCTCCCCAATCACAATACAGGATGGTTTTCAGATAGTAGGAACGCGTGTGCTGTGACGGATCTCATCGAGTGTGGGCCTTGATCTACTATAACTCCTTTGAAGAGGGGTGATTCTTTACAGCTGGGGCCATAAACTACATCTGCAGGGTTAGCTGATAGCCTAGGACCGGCCTGGACAATCGGACACAGAGGAAAAGGAGTGTCAGAGGGTGCGGTAGTGAATAGGGCGAAAGGGAGGTGTCGGGCGGGCACAGGGTGTGATTCTCAGGGAAGAGCAGCGCAGATGGGGGGAGGTTTATTACCCATGCATAAGACAGAGAGCGGGGGTGACCAGTGCCTGGGGGAGATGCTTGCGAGGGTGGGGAGCCATGCTAAGGATCGACAGCGTGCAGAGAGTGGGTCTGGTCAAGGCATCTAAAATGACTGCCGTGCACGACAAAAGTGTGGCATTTGAAAAAAGGCAAGATGGCGCAGACAATGTTTTTCAACACTTCCTGATTTCCTTCGAATCGAACGTTAACAGACGTTGGGGCATATTACCAAAGTTAAGCGATATTTATCCCTAACGATGCTTAGCAACGAATTTTTTACCGCTAAGCATCGTCAGAAATTATCGCAGATAAACCTTGCTATTATCAAGGTTTATCGCAAATGCGATAAAAAACGACCGCAATGCATTAATATCGCTGAAAACTCAGCGATATTCATGCATTACCGAGCTAATGCTCTTAGCCATGTTATCCACCTCCCATTGGATAACATGGCTAAGAACTGCTCAGGGCAGGTGGTAGCTTTTGGAGATATTCGCGCTTAGCGCGAATATCTCCAAAAGTTGGTAATAGGAGATAGCGATGTTAGCGACTGTTTCCAGTCGCTAACATCTTGGCATGCCCACTTTGCATGTCATTAGTGATAAATATCACTGACATGCAAAGTGGGGCCCAAGATGGTCGCTATCTCCTACTAGCGGTCGCTAACTGGTGTTAGCAACAGCTAGGTAATACAGAGATAATTTTATCCCCGCGAAGCGGAGCGCTGTTACAGATATATATCTTTTTTTGAACGTTAATTTCTCAAAATCCACTGAAGCACATATATTGAGACCTAGCAAAGGCACATCGAGCTACCAGTCCCTACAATTTTGCCAAGTTTCGTGCAAATCCATTCAGCCGTTCGATTATTATTATTATTTTTTTTTTTGTCCCGCGGGGCCCTTTTAAAACCTCAACATCAAACCTAAGAGGTCAAGGAGGATCTACTATGCCCCCTTATGGTCATTTGCCCCTTCGCTTTGGCCTACTCTTGTCTCTCGATCCTACCGAGAGACAAGATGGCGGCCGCTACGGACTGTTTGCAATGTTTACAGACGCCGGAGAACCAATCAGCTTCGCAAAGCTCCGTTACGCGAAAAGTACGCGAAGCGGAGCGCTGTTACAGATATATATCTTTTTTTGAACGTTAATTTCTCAAAATCCACTGGAGCACATATATTGAGACCTAGCAAAGGCACATCGGGCTACCAGTCCCTATAATTTTGCCAAGTTTCGTGCAAATCCATTCAGCCGTTCGATTATTATTATTATTTTTTTTTTTGCCCCGCGGGGCCCTTTTAAAACCTCCACATCAAACCTAGAGGGTCAGGGAGGATCTACTATGCCCCCTTATGGTCATTTGCCCCTTCGCTTTGGCCTCCTCTTGTCTCTCGATCCTACCGAGAGACAAGATGGCGGCCGCTACGGACTGTTTGGAATGTTTACAGACGCCGGAGAACCAATCAGCTTCGCTTCACAAAGCTCCGTAACGCGTAAAGTCCGCAAACCGGAGCGCTGCCTGGTCCGCTGTCACAGATATATATCTTTTTTTGAACGTTAATTTCTCAAAATCCACTGAAGCACATATATTGAGACCTAGAAAAGGCACATCGGGCTACCAGTCCCTACAATTTTGCCAAGTTTCGTGGAAATCCATTCAGCCGTTCGGCCTAAAAGTGAGGCCAACCGCCCTATGGAAAACTCAATGTTAAAAACACGTTTTGGGACCCCCCTTTTTTCTCGGCCCCCCCTTGACGAACCCCCCCAAATTTCCAGGGGCTGCTCAGAAACAAAATGTTCCATTTTCCAGAAAATTTCAGCCAATTCCGTCCACAAACGCCAAAGTTATTAGACATAGAATTTTCAAAAATCCCATAGGGAAAAAATCCTAACTATATATACCTACTGGCGACCGCCAGTAGGTAATATATATATATATATATATAGTAATGTTATCCTGAAGTTTCGATATCGGTGGGAAGGGAGATGTATTGTATTTCATTCTTATATTTATGTGGGCTCTATAAATAGAATGTTTTTTGTCAAAGGAATTAGAATAAAATGAATGGAATGTTGTCTGACATGTTTGGGGAAGTTATGCTGCATAGTTTCTGGTTTGAAGGACATATTTTACATCTGCAATAAATCTTGGTTCACAGGTTCATGAGGCTTCATTTCCGGAGCTACTTGTCTCTTTAGCTTGAATCATCATTTCTAGGTTATGACAGTCTGCCAAAATGCTACTCATGTAATTATCAATGCTGAAGATAACATTGTAAGACAAATGTCTAAATTATTTTTCTCCCCAGGATTGACAGGCTTTATGTAAATATGGTGATATGCCTTAGGAGTCTGGCCTACCATTTTAGTTTCTGAAAATTATTAACATCAATTACTGCCCTAGCACGAAACATAGGGACCGATTAACAGAACTAACTTAAGACAAAATCATAAACGTACTACTTTTGGTATTCACAGAAGACATTTAGTAGTCTTAATTTAGGATTTAAGTTAGGACTTTGTCTTAAGTTAGGATTTTGTCTAAAATTAGGATATTATCTTAAATTAGGATTTTGTTTTAAATTACGATTTGTAATTTAAGGCAAAATCCTAACTTAAGACTACTAAATGTCTTCTGTGAATACCAAAAGTAGTAAATTCATGATTTTGTCTTAAGTTAGTTCTGTGAATCGACCCCATAGGCACTAGAGTGCTCTCAGAGGTTTTGTGAATGTTTTGGCCTCTTAAAGAACAAAAGAGAGAGCGCTTTGGATGAATATCTGCTGCAAAGATATGTGACACCTGCAAGCCACATGTTAAAATCACAAGGAGGAACATTAAAAATCTTAAGGTTGATCAAATGAGCAGCATTAAGATGGGTAATAGCACTGCTTAGCATTGACCTCTTTGATGATCTACTGACATATATTTATTTAGTCGATTACGGATGTGTATTAAAAGACCTTCCTTTGATGCAAAAGTATTGGTTGAATCCATGATCAATTAACTAAATCTCAACTATTGAGTTTCACTCATTAAGCGTTAGACCTCAAAACGAGTCAGTGTTTATCTAAAATTCGTACAGGACTGGAGGGTGTTGTCCTGTCATTTCTTTTGAAGTCTGTGTCAAACCGTTAAGAGAGCCTCTGTTCCCTACCCCTTTTAGTTTTGTAGCTTACACTTATCTGTGTTTGAAAAGTCTCTGTATTAGTCTTTCCCATTGCTCTAAAGATGAAGTTCCCACCAGACTCAGAAATGTCATGAATTGTATTATTGAATGAATCCTACACTTGGTATGAACAGATAAAAATGTGCAGAAGAACATTTCCACGAGTTGAAATTGAACACTAAATTGCATTTGCACCTAGTTTGTTTCCCACATTGGAAACCTCTTCCCCTTCACCCCATCAAATTTTAAGGCTTACCATTCCCACCCGGAAATTGGATGTTCTCCTAACATTGGCAAGTGTAGATCTACAAATGTGGTCCGCATGTAAATAATATACCAAGGTTTGGAGAATACCCATAGTTTCAAGTTTATTGGTATGGAAAAATCTTTGCAGGCTGCCCCAGAAATGAAGCTCCAGAAAACAACGCTAAGGTGCAGAATTCCCACATGGAACTTCCACCATTATAGCTGAAGTTACTTTTAAAATGGTAAAATCCCACCATTCGTGCTTCTGGGAGACTGAAACAGTAGTTTGTCCTCGTAAATGTTTGTATTTGTACATCTAGGTGCCACTAATGTCTGCATACTTGACCCCTCGTGCCTCAGGTTTATTTGGTGGGTGCTGTGCTGTTTGCCAGCTCGTTCTTCCAAGACAGCCAGGTGCTCTGCATTTGTCTCTTCACTGGCACGAGGAATGAGAAGAGGGGAAAGGAAAACAGAAGGGCCCCCAATTGTGCTTTTGTAGACAGGTTTGTGATGGTATGCTGGGCACAAATCCTAGAGAAAATTGCTAGTGGACTAATTAGCATAGGCAATGCACAGATACATCACATGAAGTGATGTCACAGCAAGTAATGTTACAATCTTGTGTGATGCATTAAAAATGCATCATTTTGCACAAAAATGTTTTATGTTGTCAGGCTTTGTCAGCCCTCCAAAATGGTCCCCTGATTGTATAAGCGCTTTACATAAACAACAAATACAATTATGCAGTGAAATGCTGAACTAAGTTTTATATTCGTTTTACTTCTTTTAAATCATTTGTTTTCCCAAACACAAAGGGGTGCGCAAAGGGACATTTTAAAAACCCTTCTTAGTTACAGTCAAAAACTGAAGTTTTTAATGAGTACATAAAATGTGTTTCATGTATATTTTGTACAGAGCAAATTGTTAGGTGCTCTGTTTGGACCGAGCTGTAATTCGTAACGCCATACACCTGCAAAACAACACACTCCTAACATTGTTAAGAAATTAATGTCTCAATGGTGTACAGTTCCCCCCCATCATGGGCTTCTCTGGAGGAGAAGGAAGATGTTGACTAGTGACACAAAAATACAGTGAGCCACATTGTAAGTAAACACAAAGGCACGTGTTTGCCATGGAGAACAGTAATGAAAATGCTAGGTAAGTGCATGGGTGTTCATACAGTTGTAAAAGGGACATACCTGAGCTTCTTTCTGCCTTGGGCAAAACACAACCGTGTCCCCTCTGATTAGTGAGGGGACTCAGTCCACCACTTTCCACCCCGACTTGTGCTGTAATGTGTGTTCAAAAGCCACTCAATGTAAATCTTAATTTCAATTACCTGATGTTACCAAAGCCTTGTCTTTGACCTGAGGGAATTTATATGCTTTTCTGTGCACTGCCAAACATGGCTTTTAAGGAAACATGGGGTGCTAAATGGAGGGTGATCTCTTCAAGTGCCAGGGCATATGACTATATCTGCCATAGGATAGGTGACTTGAGGCCTACAAAGGGGCTACAGCAGGGTCAGCTCAGTTCTCATTGAATAAGGACATATCGTCGAACTCACCCATGAAACAACCATGAGTTTCCCAATATGCTGCACCTTTATCTAATTTACAGTAATAATTAAGCATTGAAAACTCTTAATCACCGCTTCAAATACTATTCACGTTTTGGGTAAACCCAGTGCTCCTGTGCGGTTTAGTAATATACACTTGTTTTAGGTAACGTTTAGTAACGGGTTAACCTTTATCCAAGTACCACCAATTTTAGTAGATTAAGAAACCGAAGACCAAGTAAGAAAAACACTTGACCAGGACTACACAATGAAGATAACTGAAAGTGAGTCAAGGTTGGAGGTTCAGTGCCCTCATTTGGCCGATTATATTTGAGGCACATTTCAATGTACTGGCAGAGGTGACTAGTTAGAGGAGCTACTATGGGTAGACAGTGTGTGGGTGTATATGCAATGTATACAAATAGGCACCTTAACAATTGACACAGGAAAGCAAAAAATATTGAGATCGTAGGGTAAACTGGTCTAAAGAAATCCTACTCCTACTGTTTGGGAGGGATAGATTCCTGGGCCTTCCAGCTCATTGACTTCAATAAGATGTATTGTTTTCAGGGTCCAAATGTGTGCAGAGGCCCATGAGTCTGTCCTTGGTATTATATTTGTTTTCCCTTCACAGAGATTCGGATTCTCTACAACAACTACACCTTGCAATTGGGTTGAACGTTAGTTACATCGAAGCGCATTGCTCAGACTTTTACCACTAGGCAGTCAGTAAGACAGTTTTTTTATGCTGGAAAGAAATCACATGCATAGCAAGTGAATACATGGAGACGGTACTGCTGAAAGCTACTAAAGCCAGGAACAGTTAACGGTGCAAACTTCTCAGGAGAGACAGTAAAACAATGTGAAAGTGTACTGATGCTATGTTCTTTATGGCAGAAATTACAAAGGTACCCACTGTAGAAACTCTCCTTCTTAAGACAGTGGCCAGCTCAAGCCACCTCTAAAACCCATCCCTACGTTTTGCTAAACTACTGTGAAATTTTAGGTATCATTTATGTGAAGCATTATTTATTCAAATATGTGGATGCATGCTAGTTTTTTCCAAAAATATTCATAAAGGAAAATCAGTGTAACCAGTTTCAACAAGATTATGAGAAACATGAAAATAAGCAAGCACTGGCAACGCAAATAGGTCTGACTTTGGTGGTCAACCTTTTGGTTTTGTCAATGCGTGTCTTGTTTTGACATGGTCTATGTAAAACTTTATTGTTGCTGGAGCTGCTGGGTCCTAACCATTACAACTGCTATTGGAAAAATTGTCTTTGGTCTCAAAGCACACATTGCCACAGTATTTCCTGGGACTGAACAAAACTCCAAATAACTAACTAACGTATCCACCACTTAAAAATGTACTTGCATGTTTCATTATACTAATTCAACACTAATCCTCTATGGGTCCCGGAGTAGCGTGCTACTCGCCGAAAAAGAGCTTCGACGCCTCGTCAAAGGTAGTAAGCGCTATATAAATTAATTACAACACAATACAATACTATGTGTTCTGATATGCTGCTTGTAAAAGAGCAGTATGCTGTCACTCACGGTGAAGCCAGTCGATAGATAGAATTTTCATAAAAACAAAAGGTCTTGCTTAACATCAGACGTAATTAGGACCCCAATTTCTAAAGAAAGTCACGAAAGTTCACATATGGTATATTTTCTTGGATTAGTGCATGTATTCACATGAAGGCCAGGTTTTGAGTGTCCAGAATTTAGTTCTGGGCACATCGGACATACTATGGTGTCAATTGTTGTTCTTGTATATGATCATTGTTTTTGGTTTGGTTGTTGTTCCTGTACATGATTTTTGAGTTTTGCTCTCCTTGAGTCATTGTGCTCCATCGTCAAGCACATTCTTCGGTCACCCAGGTGTATGTTAGATTCCCCATGTTAGACCAATGTTCTGATTTGTTACCTTTGCCTCAAATTGTAAAGCGCTCTGATATCCTTCGGGACCAAGTTCGCACTATATAAAACTTTATAAATGAAAAATGAAAAAAAAATGAAAAAAATTACCAGAGGTATTATGTCACAGTATCAACCACAATGATGTTGTGATGCCAAAGTATTACTGTCAAAATATTGACAACAATATTGACTTAACATACAGTGTGAAGTAATGAGTTCAAAAATATCTACTATAGAACATCTACTACAGGAAATATAGTATTTAACATAATATTTAACGTGAATAAAATATCAACTTGAAAAATATACTTTATGAAAATATTGAATACATTACTAAAAAAACATATTTTTAATTAATACAAAAAAAGACATAAAAGTAAAAATTTAAATATAGTATCATTGCTTCCTAAACAAAGCTAAACAATTCACTTACATATGTATTTTAATGTGTTTCAATAAGAACAAATCAGAACAATTCAGTTAATTATAAAACAATTTTTTGCACAATTTAATCTTACAATATAAATTAGAGTATTAAAAAAAATAAAAAAAGACATTAAACCTTATTAATAAAAACAAAATGCACAACAATACTGTTGGACCTGGCCCTTTTTACAGGGTTTTCCCCAAGGTTTTTGCATCTTCTTCATCCTATTTTTATGACCTTATTTTTGTTGGTTTTACCACTGCTAATCAGTGCTAAAGTGCATGTGCTCTTTCTTTTAAACATTGATTGGTTGACACCAGCTTGGCATATTTAATTTACTTGTAAGTCCCTTGTAAAATGGGATCTCATATACCCAGGACCTGTAAATTAAATGCTACTAGTAGGCCTGCAGTGCTGCTTGCACCATGCACAGAAGTAGCCTTTCAAACCTGTCTCAGGCCTGCCATCACAGGCCTTACACGTGCAGTTTAATGCCTCAGTGACTTGGCATTTAAAGTTACTTGCCAAGCCTGAAACTCCCCTTTGACTACACATAGGTCACCCTAAAAGGTAGGTCCTAGGTAGCCCTATGGGCAAGGTGCTGTGTAGGTGAAAGGTAGGGCATGTACCTTTATTGTGTGGCATGTCCTGGTATTGTCAAACAGCCTATTTGGTTGCTCACTGCTGTGAGGCCTACTCCTATTCTAGGCTAGTATTAGGAGTGTCCTTATAGGTATTTAAGTGGTAATTCCTGATCTGAAAGGAGTAGCGTTGCCATGTTTAACATGTTTGGAATAGTGGTGATAAGTCCTACTTACTGGTGTAGGTGAATTTTTTATTGCTGTGGTAGAAATGCCACTTTTAGAAAGAGTATACATACTTGACAAGGGTCTCTGCACACCTTGTTTATACTGTGATAAGACTTAATGAACCAAAAAATTAATCAATTTTTTTAACCAAATATGTGTGCATCCACCTGAAGGAGAGATGTGACCCACCAATCTCTCTATCTAAGTCTAACGTGCAAGTGGCAAGCTGTTGATTTTTTAACATCACACTGCAGTTACCAGTTTCAGGCTTTGAGTCACACTTTCACTTGTTGGCGTTCTATCTAGCAGCACAATCTCTCTCTCTCATCTCCTTTCGCAATCTTAATTTCTTAGAGTGCAAATTCTATTTTTACTCTATTGTGCACAACACTGCGTCGTTTACATTAAAATTAATTGTGTTGTAGGCTTCCTGCGGAGGACGCAGCTGTACAATTTAAGCTTCAACGAACTGATGACATCTATCCCCTGATGAAGGGTTCAGATTGGAACCCGGAATGCATTGGGACTGTTCCTTTATAATCTGTTGAATGTATTTTGTGGGGTTTGATGTTGGATATAGAATCATTCTTGGATAGTTGAAATATGCATTGTAATTAAGTGCACACTTTTGAACATTGTTGATTTACTTCACATATTGTGAATGCAAAATATGATGCATTATGGTATGATAAATTCACATGCCTTAGAGCTTTTGACTCTTTTTTGATTATTTTGGTTATCCTATTGCGACAATTCTTTGTCTAGTGCTGTGCTCCACTTAGGTTGTGGTTATCCACAACCTCCTTTGGGACTTTTAGAAAGAGGGCATTTCTCTGTCCTTATGACCCTTTGTGCTTTGCAGCATGACTCCAATCCATGTCTGGGCCTGGGTGACAGTTACACTCTGTGCACTCTTTCCTGACAGCCATCACACAGGAAGGGTTGGGTGTAACAGGGTCCGCACTATTTCTGATTGTTACGCCTACTTTACTTACCTGCTCTCGACCCCGGTCCGCCCCGGCAGTGTGCCGTTTGTGCAGAGGGTCCCTGCACGAGCGCCACTTCCGGCTCTGCACCAATTCCGCCCTGTCTCTCCACCGTGCCGGTGAGCGGTCTAGCGGTTCACGTCGACAAGCATAAATGGCGACCTGGAGGAAGCGCAGCGGACGAGCGCAGCGGGAGCGCCGACTTCGCGCCGAAGTCGCGCATAAGTCAAGCCCGTCTGCGCCCGTCCGCGGCCGTCCGAAGCCCGGGGCCATGCATGCTGCCCGACGCATCACTTATTCCTCACATGAACTACGTTCTCTGTCCCCCTCTGCCCCCCTTGCTCCTCACATAATCGCTATTGCTCAGAAATACGACATATTCTCTTCCCTTCCTTCCACTACTCCCCCGGCCCCTCCCCCTTCCACCTCTTCCTCTAACTTTGCCGCCCCCATGCTGATTAAGCCAAGCTCCTCTGGTAATCGTTTCATTAGTTTATCTTAATACCCGCTCCCTTCCTAACCATCAACTTGATGTATTTCAACTTCTGGAAGGTGGCAATATTGACATCTTGCTCCTCGCCAAAACCTGGCTCCATGCTGACTCCTATCCTGACATCCTGGCCGCTATACCCTCGGGTTATTATATTCTTCACTCTAATAGGACTTCTGGCAGACCTGGCGGTGGAGTTGCTGCCATCATCCGCTCCAACCTACAATTCACTTCCATTACAACCACACCTATAACAAACTCTGATATCCTCACGTTGAAATTCACATCTCCCAAATTTTCTTTCATCTGTGTTTTAGTGTACCGTCCCCCTGTCAACATGCCCTTCTTGCTTCGTGGAAAAGGGTGGTGCACCGCCAACTATTCCTTAATCTTTTACTGTGCTGAACATGGGAATCACTCCCCTCCTGGAGTGTAGGGTAAATAACTGAACTGGTAGCACATCTATGAGCCCATAGGTGTGTCTCCCATGGCACCAGTGTCCCAATTTGCTGTATTCATACAGCTTTGTTCGTGAGAAAAAACGAGTATTACAATTTAAGCTCTTTGTTTTCAAAATAATTGTATTTCAAGGTTTCGTCCAATATTCATGACGTATAACAACTCATATTTAGTTCCAATGCATTTCGGTGTTTATGTCCACCTTCGTCAGGGAACGTCTGTCAATTGAACAAAAATGTATACAATGTAACGGTTTCATCATATTTACATATTGATTCATATGTTTTACTCGACATTCATGCATATCAATTTAACTTTAAATCCTTTTGAATACCGTTTGTTGACCGTTTGTTTTAAAGGGGCGCGCCGCTTTATAAGCATGAATCACCTGAGCCACTCTTGAACTCGCACATTGATCTTTACAAAGCGTATTCAAAAGGATTTAAAGTTAAATTGATATGCATGAATGTCGAGTAAAACATATGAATCAATATGTAAATATGATGAAACCGTTACATTGTATACATTTTTGTTCAATTGACAGACGTTCCCTGACGAAGGTGGACATAAACACCGAAATGCATTGGAACTAAATATGAGTTGTTATACGTCATGAATATTGGACGAAACCTTGAAATACAATTATTTTGAAAACAAAGAGCTTAAATTGTAATACTCGTTTTTTCTCACGAACAAAGCTGTATGAATACAGCAAATTGGGACACTGGTGCCATGGGAGACACACCTATGGGCTCATAGATGTGCTACCAGTTCAACATGCCCTTCTTCCCATCCCTATTTAGCAATTTGATTTCGCAGATGGCCATTAATTCCGCCAGGGTCTTGATCATTGGCGATTTCAATTATTGGCCATTAGACCCCCTTGAATCCTCTCTTTCACTCAAATTCTCCGGTCTGCTACTTGGTTTAAATTTCTCACAACATATCTCTGTTGCTACACATAATAAGGGCCATACCTTGGACCAGGTATGGACCACCAACTTCGATATTTCCCCCCCTTTGGACTATCCCTGCACCTGGTCCGATCATTTTTTTATCTCTTTCTCCCTACACCTCTCAGCACCCACCCGTCCCCCTTTAATTCCCAATTTCACGGCACGTAACTGGAAGCATGCTGACATTTCCCTCCTTCATTCGATTCTTGCTTCCACACTCCCCCCTGACCACCTTGACTTGAACTCTCAGGCAGCTACATTGGACCAATGGCTGTCCCAAGCCAGTGATATGGTCGCCCCCCTTAAAATTATTAAATCTAAACGCCCTCACGACGCTCAGCGTTGGTTTACTGACCAACTGAAGGCTGACAAACTCCTTCTCAGACAGGCTGAGCGCCGTTGGAGGCGCAACTATGATCCTTTATTAAAGTCCACCTATACCGATCTATTAAAATCCTATAAAAAATCGATTATTTTGGCCAAATCCTCCCATTACTCCCAGAAAGTCATCAATTCTGCATCCAAAACAAGAGAAATTTTTTCCATTGTAGCTGAACTTTCCCTACCTGATCGAGTTACACCTCAGCCTCTACCCTCACAAGTTTTGTGTGACTCCCTTAATTCTTTTTTTATCGACAAAATCTCCATAATTAAAAATAACATTCCCCCCACCATTATGTCTCAGGACAGTGCCCTTCCCTCTCCAAATCCTCACTCCCTGTACGAATTTCCCCCTATTTCCTTGGATACCTTTTTCTCATTACTCCAGGCTGTCGGCTCTGGCTCTCCTAATGACTGTTGCCCTCCTTCAATCCTAAGAGATGCTTTTATGGCCTGCCCCGGCCCTCCTCTTGACCTTCTAAATCGCTCAATCTCTACAGGTTCTGTCCCCAATGCTTTCAAAAGTGCTGTGGTGGTACCCATTTTAAAAAAACCTGGCTCTGACCCTGCGATCCTGGGTAACTACCGACCCATCCCCCTCCTCCCTTATTTGGGGAAGGTCCTGGAGACTTACGTCACTCGCTGCCTGAGCACTTTTATCGAGGAAACTCACTTCCTCGATGATCGACAGGCAGGTTTTAGACCAGCCCATTCTACGGAGGCAGTTGTGGTGGCGGTCATGGATACGCTGAGACGGGGGGCTGATAAGAACTTGGCCCATGCCCTAGTGCTATTAGATCTCTCGGCCGCATTTGACACGGTCGACCATGATATTTTGGTCGACCGTGTCAGAAATGCTGGCATCTCTGGCCTGGCCCTGTCGTGGATTGTATCCTTTCTCCAACTTCGCTCCCAATCGGTTCACCTGTCTTCCTTCTCTGCTCCTCTAATTTCACTTCCTTGTGGTGTTCCCCAGGGTTCTGCTTTGTCCCCTCTTTTGTTTAATCTTTACATGCAGCCCCTCCTCGTCTCTCTCCGTCACTTTTCTGTCACTACTTTCAACTATGCAGATGATCTGCAACTCATTTTCCCCATCGACCCCTCCCCTCCCTCCTGCTCTAATTTTCAAACCACAATGCTTACCATCTATGAGTGGATGAACTTCAGCCAGCTGAAGCTCAATCCTAGCAAGACAGAGCTGGTTCTGTTTGGTGGGCTCCAACATCCCTGGACTCCCAACTTCTGGCGCTCTGCCCTTGGTCCCCCTCCCTGTCCAGTCAACTCTGTGAAGAGCCTAGGTGTTACCATCTCTAGTGACCTTTCGATGCGGCCGCACATCAACGCTGTTACCTCGGCCTGCTTTTATCATCTCCGCAGAATCGGGAAGATCCGAAGGTTCCTATCACCAGAGGGTCTCACCCTTGTTATTCTGGCTCTGGTCACCTCACAATTAGACTATGCCAACTGTCTATACGTGGGGATTCCTGCATGCCATCTCTCCCGACTCCAACTGGTGCAAAACCAGGCAGCCAGATTAATTTTTCAGCAGCCCAAACACCAACACGTCACCCCGATGCTAAAAACTCTACACTGGCTCCCGGTTGCGCAACGTTGTATTTTAAAAATGGGATGCACCATTTTCAAATCTCTCTTTGCCTCTGCTCCTGTCTTTATTTCTCTCTGTTTGCATTCCTATGTTCCCTCTCGACACCTCAGATCCTCTGCTCACAATCTTCTGATTACCCCTAGGTTCAATCGTAAGAAGCACGGTGGTGCCTGTTTCTCTTTTCTTGCCCCGTCCACTTGGAACTCCTTTCCTCTCTCTATTCGCCTCACTCCTGACTATCCTACTTTCCGTAAATTCTTGAAAACACATCTGTTCCGTCTTGCTCATGGCTAGCTGCACTCACTTCCCTGTGTCCTTCCACTGGTCTCCGAGCGCCAAGAAACCAATTGGTGTATGTGCGCGGTACTAAGCTTCTTTAACATAACATTTAACATAACATCTGTATACTGATAGTCTTCCTGGGCTGGGAGAGAGGGAGACGGGGCACACTTATATTTGTATGGGCAGTGTCCAGACTTCACACACATTGCTGATTTGCCTCCTACTATATGTCTGGAGTCAGAGCTGAGGTGAAAGGGGGCTATTGTGCACTTCTAAGGTTTCTTTTGAAGTTCTCCCAGATCAAAGACATTTTGAATATAAGTACAGGGGCTCTGACCCCACATTTCTAGACATTGTGTCGGACTTGTAACCAGACACTGCTGGCTCTACATGCTGCACATTGCCAGAAGACTGCCAGGAGGAACCGCCATCGGACTCTATTGCTTTGTAGTGATGACCTGTTGCCTGTTGGGCTGAGAGAAGGACGGCCACTTTGCTATGAGGACCCAAGTGCTGACCAGCCTGCCTACACTTTGCTCTGTGCCCCAGTGTTCTCAAGGGACTGGTAGCTGCCTCCCACCCTGCTCTTGTGGGATCTGGAAGGATTTCGGGACACCACCAAGCTGGCCGCGGGATGTGGAGTCCAACCGCCTAAACTGTTCTATTCAGTGCATGTTGAGCGCTGTTTTCCCCTGCCAGAACTCGCAATGGTGAGCGCTGGATTGGGTTCTGAAGAGTGCATTGTGAATGCTCTGCTTTCTACCTCAAGGGAAGTGTCCTGTGCATTTACCCCATACGGTCCCCCAGGGAGGGGGCTCAACAACATTGTGTGGAATCGTCTTTTGTGAAGTATTCATTGTTTTGTGGGTGTGATTGTGTTGTGCAAGCCCTTTACACAGTGCTTCTGGGAAAAGCCTGACTGATTTTGCCAATCTAACTAGGGGTGAGCATAGGTTATCTTTGGTGTGTAACTTACTTGCCCTGGCTAGAGTGGTGGGGACCTGCATTTGTGCAGTACCACAATAACTCATTGTTGCACTCCAAACTCTGCACTTAGACCATTAAGAGTTTTTTTATTGTTTACCCCTACTTCATTGGCTTGCACTTGTGACACTTGTTGCTTGGACCAGTGATGTAGCTGTGCCAAAATGAAGTCAAACTTTGATATTGAAGACTTACTGGAGGTAACAGAAGGGGCTCATGGCCCCCAAGGACCCTCAGCATCCAAGGGGCCTTCATACCCCAACCGGCATGCACTTGGAGAGTGGTGGAGACAGGGTGTGTGGCCTTGGAAGACCTCTTAGTAATCCAGCTGAAATGGACTTACTGGAGGTAACAGGAGAGCTTGTTGGCACCCAAAGACCCTCAGCATCCAAGGGGGCTTCATCCGCCAACCAGTAGATTTCCAGGAGTCATGTTTGAAGAATGGTGGAGAAAGGAGGTGGGACTTCTGACCACCTCACAGCAAACCCACTGTGTGGGACTTACTGGAGGTAACAGGAGGGATTCTTGGCCCTCACGGACCCTCAGAATCAAAGGGGACTTCGTCCCCTAACCAGTTGTGTGTCAGTAGGTGCGCTTGCAGAGTGGTGGAGGAAGGGGCTGTGGCTTCTGACCACCTCTCAGCAATCCCACTGTTTGGGACATACTGGAGGTAACAGGAGGGCTTGCATTTCAGCCCAGGGTCTATGGGGAGAATGCATGACCTACCCTCATTTTTGATAAATGGTGGCTGTGCGGGCCCCCACATTCATTTGATAATTAGCCCCATGGAGGTGGGTGTCCCAGTGGCTGCATTATTTTAGTATTATTTACCCCTTGGGTGGTGGCGGACCCCGGGGTTACATGGGGGGGCATGCGGACAACCAGCATTCTTTTTCAAAATGTGTCCCAGGGAGATGGCGGTCCTCAGGGCAGGGGTGGGGAAGTGCAGGCCCCTACATTCATTTACGTATGCCCCGGGGAGGTGGCTGCCCCGGGCTGCAGGTGTGCCCAGTGGACTCACAGCACAAATATTATAAAGTGCCCCAGATATGTGGCAGTCTACAGGGCTGTGGGTGCACTGCAGGCCCCCCCATAATCATTTACATATATCCCCAGGAGCTGGTGATCCCCAGGGCTGCCAGTGGGTCCAGTGGGTTTGCCTGCACAAATGGTATAAAGTGCTCCGTGGAGGTGGTGGTCCCGGGGCTGCGGGCTGATCCAGTGGGCCCCCAGCATACATAATAAGAAGAGCACCAGGAAGATGGCGGTCCCCTGGGCTTTCATACACCCTACAAGGGGCCCTGTGTGCTCCCACTCCTATTAAAAGCAAGCAAAAGAGCCCACCCTTGCTTTTTAAAAAACAATTTGCTGCAAATTAGTAAATATGGCAATTTCACTGCAATTATTTTTTTTAATACTTTTTTGGCCCTTTAGCGTCCTTCTGAGACCCCTGGACCAACTTTATGGGGTCAGGGTATTCCTACCCTGCCCCCTTTCTTTAAAAAAAAATCTTGTTCTGGGGCTGGGCTCAAGCCGAGCTCCAAGATGACTGCCAACACTTCCTGGTTGAAGTGAAGGCAGCCAATCAGAGCTCTGCATTTCCCTGCAGGAGCTCATGTTTCATGAAGTTGTCGCGGCCAGAGATATCACTAACTGTTTTTTCTTACATTTCAACTATTGAACAGATTTACACCAAATAACTAACAGCACAATCCAGTTCGGCTGTAGACGTGTTCAAAGGTCCTATAGGAATTAACATGGGAAATTACCTTTATTTGAAACCCCTTTTTCTTGGTCCCTCCTCGAAGGATCACCTCAAACCTCTGCATGCTGAACGAGTCGCATGATGAAACATTTGTTGGAAAAGTTTGTGAAGATTCCTTAAACAGCACCAAAGATATCAGCAAGTCAAAAAACACTTTTTTAATGGAAACATGGTCCCAAGTATAACTACCTACTGGCGACCACCAGTAGGTAATATATATATTAAGCTGCCTGGTAGAAAGTTGGATCAACATATATATATGTGTGTGTTTGTATAAATATATATATATATATATATATATATATATATATATATATATATATATATATATATATATATATATATATATATATATATATTCACTGAAAAAACCATAGGTTATAGACCATATATAGTTAGGAATTAGCATTTACAAAACCTTATTTTACTCACACAAAACCATTGAAATTCCATATATAGTTAGTTGCACTAACTATATATCGCGCACCCGCAATCCACTGCTGATGATGTCACATATTACATCATTCATGACATGGTCAGTGACATCACTGATGACATCACTGATGACATCTCAAATGACATCACTGATGACATCACTGATGACAACATCCAGTGACTGTATAATTCTGTAAAGTTAAAATATGTCTTACATATTGAACAATGAGTGGATGTATAAGTGTCTGGACGAAGGATTTAGTAGGTGCATGACTGAATGTATGAGTGACTGATTAAATGTGTCTCACTGAGTGCATGGGTTAGTGACTAAACTGTCTTAATTTGTGCATCATTATGTCTGTTGTTCTCTAAACTGCTGCATGTGTTGATCAGTAGCTATATGAGTAACTATATGGGTTATTGATTGATTGCCCAAGTATTTGTATGGGAGACTGAGTGTGTGTGTGGCTAGCTGGGAGGTGTGTGACTCTGTGCAGATCAATCTGTACTTGTATCAATGATTGTATAAGAAAGTAAGTATGTGTTAGTACATGTTTGAAAATGTAAGGTGCTCTATGTTTAACTGTATAGACAAGAAAATGGAAGTCTCATTGATTCTTTACAGGACTGACTAGGTGTGTAAGTAACTCCATGGATGAGTGGCAGACTGTGAGTGTCTGTATAGGTGTATGAGTGCATATGATAGTGTTGTAAAGATGAGTGATTGTATGTATGAATGATTGTATGGGTGAATGAGTGAAGGTGTGTGTAGACGTAGCAATCAGTGAGTGCGTATGTAGTAACTAGTATTGGTGTGTCAATGGTTTCAAAAATTATACTCTTTTTAACACTGGGTGAAACAGAGGTTATATTAAAATGTGAGGAGATGCATTGTATTGTCACATGAATGATATCATCAGTGATGTGGTCATTGATGTCAAATGAGATGTCATCAGTGATGTCATCAGTGATGTCATTTGAGATGTCATCAGTGATGTCATCAGTGATGTCACTGACCATGTCATGAATGATGTAATATGTGACATCATCAGCAGTGGATTGCGGGTGCGCGATATATAGTTAGTGCAACTAACTATATATGGAATTTCAATGGTTTTGTGTGAGTAAAATAAGGTTTTGTAAATGCTAATTCCTAACTATATATGGTCTATAACCTATGGTTTTTTCAGTGAATTTTCAAGGTTTTGTAAATGCTAATTCCTAACTATATATGGTCTATAACCTATGGTTTTTTCAGTGAATTTCAATGGTTTTTTAATAGCAAATATCATAAGCTGTCGAATGTCAAGTACGTGGTAAGTAAAAACATTTTCGTGTTTATGCACACTGATCTGCTTTGAATGCTGCCCCCCACCCCTCATTTCTATTAGGAGTACTCTCTCTTTGCAGATAGTGAAGGGTAGTTAACGCAGCCCTTTGCCCCCTTTGTAATCCGTCGTGCCTGCTTCTCTCTCCATTTGATTGATTGTTCTCTTTGGTTCATTCTCTATTTACAAACAAGCACAGAGTCGCAATACTCTGTTTAGTCTTTGGAGATAGCGAAAAACCGTGTAAAAAAACAAAAGGAATCGAGCAAAATCAGTAGGCCACTAATGGGATCTCTTTTTGACCTCGCTAAAATAGAAACATTAGGAACAACCTGTTGAAAATAGCAATGCGTATGTACATAAGCGGCGTTCATTTGTGTTCACAGTACCCCTTGTTGATTGTTTGAATCGAGCATTGAATTGTTCGAAGTTGGTTCTCTTAAGGATCTTCTCTGCCTGCAAACGAGGAAGAATAGGAATATTCTCTCTCCCTTTGCAGATAGTGAAGGGTAGGTAACGCAAGCCTTTAACACGCCGTACCTATTTCATTCCTCATTGATTGATTGATTGTCCGAACATTGACTGTTTGGGAATTAGTTCTTTTTGGAGGTATTCCCTGTTTGCAAATAAACGTAGGAAAATCTTTGCAAGTAGTGAAAGGGTACGTAATGCGGACATTTCTCCCCCGTTGTAATCTGTCATGCCTATCTACTCCCCACTGATTGATGCACCTGTTTCACCCGGACCATTTACTAGACATACGTCATCTGGCCCGACCAGAGAGCACCCCTAGTGAAAAGGACATATGCAATAATAACGAAGTGATCACTGTATCCTGTTAACAGAAACTTTAGCATGAAACAACCTGGAAAGAAAAGAATAGGAAATCGAAAATCAGTAGGCCACTGATGAACATGAACTTTTATTAAACAACGAACAAAGAAACGATAACATAACGTAATGATAAAACCTATTAATGTCCTAGAAACAAGAAAACGTTCGAAATATGCCAGTGGTGAGAGATCAGAAAAACAGTAAGAGAAACCAAATCACCCCTCGCTGTCCCACCGCCTGCCACGCCAAAAAAATCGATAGACTAGGGAAAATGCAAGTCAGTAGAACATCCGCCCCCACTCTGGAAACTTCCAAGGTGGGGCAGGGTTCCGGCTACGCCCAGCCGGGAGCAGCCCATATAAGGCAGGTCCTGCTGCCACGCCTCGGCCAGGAGATCCTAACGTAGGGTGTAGCCGGAGGAGAGGCCGAGACCAGCGGGACCCGGCCAGGGGATTGCCTTTACAATGCTGAACAGTTGCAGGGGGGGGGAATGTCTCCTCGACCCTCCCCTCTCTCTCCCAGTCCGGCCGCGGTGGCCCTTGAGAGTTGCAGGTAGTCCCGCCACATGCTCTTCCGGTCCGGCCACCAACGGTCGGGGGGCCGAGGCCGACGGGATCCGGCTGCAGCCAATAAACCAAGAAACCCGTTCATGGGGCCAGAACCAGGGGCGTCCGGCCGACATCTACCGGAAGCCCGGCCCGAAGACGGACGGGACACTTCTTCTTTCTTGTATAATTGCTGCAACAACCCTGGGGGGGGATGTCTTGCACATGCCTCCGACCCCCCCCCCCCTCGTCCTCATCGCCTGGTCCGGCCATAACAAATCTCAAGCGAGACGCCGTGGGGTGCACTGGGAGGGAGAGACGGTGCGAACAGGCCTCTCCCGCCTCCCCAGGTGGAGGCTTCCCAGCTGCACCCTCAGCGCTCCAGGCGCCCGGAAAAGGGTTCTTCCACTGTGGCCATGCTGCAACGTCTCGCCCGGCAGGGTGGAGCCCGTCCGCTCATTTGACCCCGCGATCGCCAGTAGCTACCGAACTCTCAAAATGGCGGTCGACCTGGCAAGAGCGGGCCCAGCATAAAGAAATGGCCCGGTCACTGGTTGACTCCACCACCGTAGTCCTCCACGACCTTGAAGATTCTAGAGGAGCCGCGGGAGTCTCCGACCCCCGATGGGGAATGACTGCCATGATCACCCGTGGAGTGACGAAACTGTATCCGCGGGACGTCGGCGCCAGCCTCACTTTGAATTACTAGAATCCTGCAGACCTCACTTCCGGTGAAAGCACAGTGTGACCCGGTAGGAAAAATTGTTGCACCCCCTCCCCTTTTTGACTGATAGTTCAAACCACCGATCCTTTCCTTTGCCCTTTTAACGGAACTTTGGACTGCCTCCCCCTCTTTTACATTTTCTAGAGAAAACAAAACATTAACCACTACAATAACATAGCAGTTGACACCAGAACTGTTTTCAAATTGAAAACCAACAACATCTTCAACAGAATCCTTTTTGTTTCTGCTGTGACCCTGCTACAGCACAGGCATTGTCCCCAGCAGTAATTCTGCAATGCCGGTAAGAATAGCTGTGGTGCCTACTGGACTCACTCACCCCCGCGGCGCCCCACGCCATTATTTGCTGGGCGGCAACTTGCTAGACATCACTTTCGTGCCATCTAGATTTCAGCGCGTTCTGCTGCCTTGGAACTATTCGCACAACAGACCGCTACTGACAAGAATATTTCATTATTGGTGCTGTCAATTTCAATAAATCTATTGGATAATTCAAAAGAAATTGCCACGGTCTCTTCGTTGTTTAAATGTTTTTACTGTTTTTGTTTTGTTGTATATATTTATATGTTATTAAAGTTTTATATTCCTACTACTTTGTTGGAGTGCTATATATTTTTAATGTGACACATAATTGTAAAAACTTTGATGTACAAAGAGTGATTCCTGGAATCTTCCGCTTCAGGCTCGGTCCCCTCCCCAATCACAATACAGGATGATTTTCAGATAGTAGGAACACGTGTGGTGTGACGGATCTCATCGGGTGTGGGCCTTGATCTACTATAACTCATTTGAAGAGGGGTGATTCTTTACAGCTGGGGCCATAAACTACATCTGCAGGGCTAGCTGATAGCCTGGACAATCGGACACAGAGGAAGAGGAGTGTCAGAGGGTGCGGTAGTGAATAGGGCGAAAGGGAGGTGTCGGGCGGGCACAGTGTGATTCTCAGGGAAGAGCAGCGCAGATGGGGGGAGGTTTATTGCCGATGCATAAGACAGAGAGCGGGGGTGACCAGTGCCTGGGGAAGATGCTTGCGAGGGTGAGGAGCCATGCTACGAATCGACAGCGTGCAGAGAGTGGGTCTGGTCAAGACATCTAAAATGGCTGCCGTGCACGACAAAAGTGTGGCATTTCAAAAAAGGCAAGATGGCGCAGACAATGTTTTTCAACACTTCCTCATTTCCTTCGAATCGAACGTTAACAGACGTTGGGGCATATTACCAAAGTTAAGCGATATTTATCGCTAACGATGCTTACCAACAAATTTTTTACCGCTAAGCATCATCAGAAATTATCGAAGATAAACCTTGCTATTATCAAGGTTTATCACAAATGCGATAATAAACGGCCGCAATGCATGAATATCGCTAAAAACTCAGCGATATTCATACATTACCGAGCTAATGCTCTTAGCCATGTTATCCACCTCCCATTGGATAACATGGCTAAGAACTGCTCAGGGCAGGTGTTACTTTTTGGAGATATTCGCGCTTAGCGCGAATATCTCCAAAAGTTGGTAATAGGAGATAGATATCTTGCATGTTGTAATGCAAGTTATTGTGGTATATGGAACTCATACCATAATCTCTCAGGAAAGCAGAAACTGATCCTTTTGGGACCGCCTAAAAAGGCCTAGGGGGTGAGGAGTACTCTACTTTGCCCCCTTTTCACGTTCCGAACTATTTTATTTTACTCTCTTCTGTAATTACACAAAATAGCAGCGATAAGATGCATCGGAGACACACAGTGAGAGAAAGGAGGCCGGAGATGAAGAAGAGATGTCAAATACACATTGGAGATAATATAGTGGCAGAAGGGAAGTAAATATGAGTAAACTTACCATGTAACATAAAAATGTTGCACTCTATACTATAAGTCTCATTTTATACTACAATCACTTCGCTACAACCTCATAAATTAAAAATAAAAATGAATAATGTCTCAAACAATTTTTGATTTCTAAATATAAATTTATTCTTCAGAATTTTCTAAATTTGAAAGAACTAGTAACATGTCCTCATCAGCAATGTCCTCATGAAAAGTCTCCAATAATGATTCTTGTAACTCTATGGTCTCCAAACACTCGATAAATTCGCCATCAAGAGATTGATCAAAAAAATCATTCAAGTCATCTCCTCCTTCTGACAATATTTCATTATTGGTGCTGTCAATTTCAATCAATGTAGTGGAATCATTCAAGTCATCTCCTCGTGACAATATTTCATTATTGGTGCTCTCAATTTCAATCAATGTAGTGGAATCATTCAAGTCATCTCCTCCTTGTGACAATATTTCATTATTGGTGCTGTCCATTTCAATCAATCTAATGGAATCATACAAGTCATCTCCTCCTTGTGACAATATTTCATTATTGCTGCTCTCAATTTCAATCAACGTAGTGGAATCATTCAAGTCATCTCCTTGTGACAATATTTCATTCTTGGTGCTGTCCATTTCAATCAATCTAATGGAATCATACAAGTCATGTCCTCCTTGTGACAATGTTTCATTATTGGTGCTCTCAATTTCAATCAATGTAGTGGACGATTCAAAAGAAATTGCCACGGTCTCTTCATTGTGAGCCATTTTATTTTGAAATTGCTTGCTGTAAATTGCAGAAAAAAATACTCACTTTCATTTATCGTTTTTAGTAATACATAATATAAAACTAACTTTATCAAGTATTTAGTATAACAGAAGGACTGCAAATAAATAACAGAAAACATTTTTCAAATTATCTTCAAGTGTACAACATAGTTCGCCTTACAAATTAACAACTCACCTTTTCAAAAGTAGGAAAAGTGTTAGTACTGTGTAAATCAAACACCAGAAATTCACCACCAAAAATTCCTCACAAATGTACCTCAGACAGTAGTATCACAAAATGGCTGTGGTTTCCTCTCCTTTGACATATATACATAACCAATTAACTTTCATCACACACAAATACAAAACCAAAGTAACATTTTAATTGGTTCTAAATTTCAACACTTTCAAATGTGTTTTCCCCATGCAATTTTCCATAGGACATTTACATACGTCTACAGCCTGAATGGCTGAACGGAATTACACCAAACTTGGCAAAATGGTACATCAAACCTAAGAGGTCAGGAAGGATCTACTATGCCCCCTTATGGTCATTTCCCCCTTCGCTTTGGCCTCCTCTTGTCTCTCAATCCTACCGAGAGACAAGATGGCGGCCGCTACGGACTGTTTGGAATGTTGACAGACGCCGGAGAACCAATCAGCTTCGCAAAGCTCCGTAACGCGAAAAGTACGCGAAGCGGAGCGCTGTTACAGATATATATCTTTTTTTGAACGTTAATTTCTCAAAATCCACTGGAGCACATATATTGAGACCTAGCAAAGGCACATCGGGCTACCAGTCCCTAATATTTTACCAAGTTTCGTGCAAATCCATTCAGCCGTTCGATTATTATTATTATTTTTTTTTTTGCCCCGCGGGGCCCTTTTAAAACCTCCACATCAAACCTAGGGGGTCAGCGAGGATCTACTATTCCCCCTTATGGTCATTTGCCCCTTCGCTTTCGCCTCCTCTTGTCTCTCGATCCTACCGAGAGACAAGATGGCGGCCGCTACGGACTGTTTGGAATGTTGACAGACGCCGGAGAACCAATCAGCTTCGCTTCACAAAGCTCCGTTGCGCGAAAAGTACGCGTAGCGGAGCGCTGCCCAGTCCGCGGTTACAGATATATATCTTTTTTTGAACCTTAATTTCTCAAAATCCACTGAAGCACATATATTGAGACCTACAAAAGGCACATCGGGCTACCAGTCCCTACAATTTTGCCAAGTTTCGTGCAAATCCATTCAGCCGTTCGGGCTAAAAGTGAGGCCAACCGCCCTATGGAAATTAACATAGGAAAAACGCGTTTTGGGACCCCCCTTTTTTCTCGGCCCCCCCTTGACGAACCCCCCCCAAATTTTCAGGGGCTGCTCAGAAACAAAATGTGCCATTTTCCTGAAAATTTCAGCCAATTCCGTCCACAAACGCCAAAGTTATTAGACATAGAATTTTCAAAAAACCCATAGAGAAAAAATCCTAACTATATATACCTACTGGCGACCGCCAGTAGGTATATATATATATATATATATATATATATATATATATAATATATATATATATATATATATATATATATATAAAAAATGTGGTTATATATATAATATATTCACTGAAAAAACCATAGGTTTGACACCAGTTATAGTTAGCTGGAAATTTTACTCGCATAAAACCAATGAAATTCCCACGTTATAGTTAGTTGGACTCACTATAACTTGCGCGTGCAATGCACTGCTGATGACTTCACATATTACATCACTCATGACATGGTCAGTGACATCAGTCATGACATCACTGATGACACCATCCAGTGAATGTGTGTCTTTTTAAAAAATAAATATGTGTTATATATGTATATGTAAAAGTTGATGGAAGAATAAATGTTTAAATAAGTGTTTACTTGGATG
This sequence comes from Lissotriton helveticus, assembly GCF_964261635.1. Classification (NCBI taxonomy): domain Eukaryota; kingdom Metazoa; phylum Chordata; class Amphibia; order Caudata; family Salamandridae; genus Lissotriton; species Lissotriton helveticus. The sequence continues at coordinate 1,349,275,821 of NC_136059.1, read as the reverse complement.
TTTTTTAAAAAAAAAATGATTGGTTAACTGGTTTATTAAGTGTATCTTAGTGAATACATATATTAGAGAGTAATGTTTAAATATTTAAATATATGTATTAGTGTTTCACTTTGTGTATAAGTGGTTGCATGGGTTGGTGAGTAGCTACATGTGTATGTCTATGGGTTATTAGATGTTTTTGTTAGTATCAGTATGAGTGTTTGTATGGTTTGGTGGCGGTATTACTTAACACATAAATGCATGAATGACTGACTCTCTCTTTGTATGTGTTTTGAAGACAGCATATGTGCAGGACTGTATGGGTGGAAGAGTGTGTATATGTGTGTGTTAGTGAGTGAATGACTGTCTCACTAGTGTCTTTATCAGTAACTACATATGTTTTAATCTAATATATGTGAATATTGATGTATATAAGTGAGTATATGTGAGAGAAAGAGATTGTAAGAGTTCCTGTTTAGATAAGTATGTGTTTCTATAAGTGATTGTTTAAGAGAGTAAGTATGTGTAAGTTTCCATAGAAGTAAGGTGGTTGTGTGTGTATAGCTGTATATGCAAATAAATGGATGTTCAATAGTTTATTTGCATGTGTGAATATGTGTGAGAGTATCTTTTGGATGACTGTCGGTGTGTAACAGGATGTATAGGTGTATCACTACATATCATGAGTGAGTATACGTACGAGTGACTATATAGAACTGTTGATGTGGATGTGTATATAGATGGTGGAATTATTGAATTGGTTGTTGTAACTGGTATGGCTATCTCCATTTTTTTGAAAATTTTAGTTTCTATTTTTGAATATGTGTTTCAAGGGTTACATTACAGTGAAAAGAGGTCTGTCACTCTGTCACAAGGATGGTGTCATCAGTGATGTCATGACTAATGTCACTGACCATGTCATGAGTGATGTAATATGTGACGTCATCAGCAGTGCATTGCACGCGCAAGTTATAGTGAGTCCAATTAACTATAACGTGGGAATTTCATTGGTTCTATGCGAGTAAAATTTCCAGCTAATTATAACTGGTGTCAAACCTATGGTTTTTTCAGTGAATTTCATAAGTTTTGTAAATGCTATTTCCTAACTATAACGTGTGTAAAACCTATGTTTTTTTCAGTGAATTTCATAGGTTTTTTAAATGCTACTTCCTAACTATAACGTGTTTAAAACCTATGGTTTTTTCAGTGAATATATATATATATATATATATATATAAAATTTCTATGGCAAAATGAAACCCCTCATTTTGTTCCTTTTCAAATTAAATGTATTAAGTGTTACCACTTTATTCCAATCAAGATGACTTCAGGTGTGCCATACTTTTGTCATAAGTAAGACTGTTAGCGTTCTAGTTGTTCTTTAGAACACTCTGGGACTTTCTGTCATTGGGCTATAGTTGGGCTACATCTGGCTGATATTTGGGCTACATTTGTTTTTTTTTGTCTCTGGTGGCCATCTTGGGAGACTGCATATCAGATTTTTTTTAATGAAATATAAGAGGATTTGAGAAGTCACTCAAAATGTGCCCTAATTTTTCTTTCTTCAGCACTAATCATAATTTCTATGGCAAAATGAACCCCCTCATTTTGTTCCTTTGCAAATTAAATGTTTTAAGTGTTAACACTTTATTCCAATCAAGATGACTTCAGGTGTGCCATACTTTTGTCATAAGTAAGACTGTTAGTGCTCTAGTTGTTCTTTAGAACACTCTGGGACATTCTGTCATTGGGCTATAGTTGGGCTACATCTGGCTGATATTTGGGCTACATTTGTTTTTTTTGTCTCTGGTGGCCATCTTTGGGCTACATTGGGCTACATTTGGGCTCTAACATATATATATAGCCCAATGTAGCCCAATATATATTTTTTCAAAGTTAATTTTCTCAGCAACTACTGAACAGATTTACACCATTCAAAGAGAAGCGTAATCTGCGAGCCGGACTCTACCTTTCTACCTTCAGCCGTTCGAGCTGTAGCCGTGTCTAAACGTCCTATGGAAAATAACATGGGGAAAACACATTTTGGGACCCCCCTTTTATCTCAGCCCCCACTTGACGAATCCCCCCCAAACTTTCAGGGAAGGAGCGGAGCGGAGCAGGCCATCTTCTTAGAGAAATTCGCAAAGATTCGTCCACCGGCGCCAAAGTTATTCTCAATAGAATGTTGCGGATTTCCTATGGAAAGTAGGTCCTAACTACTGTCTTTGGGCTATAGTTGGGCTACATCTGGCTGATATTTGGGCTACATTTGTTTTTTTTGTCTCTGGTGGCCATCTTGGGAGACTGCATATCAGATTTTTTTTAATGAAATATAAGAGGATTTGAGAAGTCACTCAAAATGTGCCCTAATTTTTCTTTCTTCAGCACTAATCATAATTTCTATGGCAAAATGAACCCCCTCATTTTGTTCCTTTGCAAATTAAATGTTTTAAGTGTTAACACTTTATTCCAATCAAGATGACTTCAGGTGTGCCATACTTTTGTCATAAGTAAGACAGTTAGCGCTCTAGTTGTTCTTTAAAATACTCTGGGACATTCTGTCATTGAGCTATTGTTGGGCTACATCTGGCAGATATTTGGGCTACATTTGTTTTTTTTGTCTCTGGTGGCCATCTTTGGGCTACATTGGGCTACATTGGGCTACATTTGGGCTCTAACATATATATAGCCCAATGTAGCCCAATATATATTTTTTCAAAGTTAATTTTCTCAGCAACTACTGAACAGATTTACACCATTCAAAGAGAAGCGTAATCTGCGAGCCGGACTCTACCTTTCTACCAAATTTCTTATAAATCCATTCAGCCGTTCGAGCTGTAGCCGTGTTTAAACGTCCTATGGAAAATAACATGGGGAAAACACGTTTTGGGACCCCCCTTTTATCTCAGCTCCCACTTGACGAATCCCCCCCAAACTTTCAGGGAAGGAGCGGAGCGGAGCAGGCCATCCTCTTTGGGAAATTCGCAAAGATTCGTCCACCGGTGCCAAAGTTATTCTCAATAGAATGTTGCAGATTTCCTATGGAAACTAGGTCCTAACTATAACTACCTACTGGCGACTGCCAGTAGGTAATATATATAATATATCTTATATATATATATATACACACATTTTATATATATATATATATATATATATATATATATATATATATATATATATATATATATATATATATATTTACCTACTGGCGGTCGCCAGTAGGTATATATAGTTAGGATTTTTTCCCTATGGGAATTTTGAAAATTCTATGTCTAATAACTTTGGCGTTTGTGGACGGAATTGGCTGAAATTTTCTGGAAAATGGAACATTTTGTTTCTGAGCAGCCCCTGGAAATTTGGGGGGGGTTCGTCCAGGAGGGGTCGAGAAAAAAGGGGGGTCCCAAAACGTGTTTTTAACATTGAGTTTTCCATAGGGCGGTTGGCCTCACTTTTAGCCCGAACGGCTGAATGGATTTGCACCAAACTTGGCAAAATTGTAGGGACTGGTAGCCCGATGTGCCTTTTGTAGGTCTCAATATATGTGCTCCAGTGGATTTTGAGAAATTAACGTTTAAAAAAAGATATATATCTGTAACAGCGGACCGGGCAGCGCTCCGGTTCGCGGACCTTACGCGTAACAGAACTTCGCGTAGCGAAGCTGATTGGCTCTCCGGTGTCTGTCAACATTCTAAACAGTCCGGAGCGGCCGCCATCTTGTCTCTCGGTAGGATTGAGAGACAAGAGGAGGCCAAAACAAAGGGGGAAATAACCATAAGGGGGCATACTAGATCCTCCCTGACCCCCTAGGTTTAATGTGGAGGTTTTAAAAGGGCCCCGCGGGGCAAAAAAACAAAAAAATTTTTTTTTTTTTTTGCGTGGGTAGCGCCCGGTACGCGTACCGGGAAGCGGTCAGAGGAGCGTACTATGAGGAGAAAAGAAAGACAGGGTATAAACATTTTGGCAATTTTGTTATAAATGGAAGGTAGTTCTGAAAAGAACTGTTTTTTTTTCTTTTTCTTTTTTTTCTTTTTTTTAATGAATTTTCTGAACAATTTTTTGATTTTTTTTGGGATTTTTGAAAACTATTTTGTGTTTTTTTTGTGTTTTGTAAGGGGGAAATAACAAAAAAGCAGGGTTAGAACATGTCTCAACAGGAGCAAAAAAAAATAAAAAGGATTCATTGTTTTCTCATCTTGTAGCATTTATGATTTTCTCCAGCTCGGTTAATCAAAGTAATACTCTTCTCTCCATAAGCAATAGTTCCGCCACAATATATACAAACTATTTTGTAGTGTGCAAAAGGAGCTTGAATATTGGGGATTATTTCTCGGCCTTCTGGTCCGGCGAATGAGCTTTGTCCCCTGTTGGTGCTGGGGATGACATCTGGGGGGTTGGCAGCAAGATCCCTTACTTGTGCTTGGGAAAGATTATTAGGATGCCATCGCTCCATGTGGCGAATCATTGTATGATTGCCAAAGCTGTATTTCTTGTTGGGGTTGCCACGAGAAAGTATATTTTTGCAAATCAAACAAGACACCTGGGGTGCATTGACCTTCTTTTGTCCAGGTGGAATTTTAAAGAATTGCCATATGTAGTGCTCTTTAATATGGCTCTGCCTTGGTGTTTCTGGCAGGAACTGCCTTACTTGCTCTTCCTCCTCCTCCTCCTCTTCGTCCTCATTATCTTCCTCTCTACCAAAGTCCAGTGTTGGTGGTGGTCCTTTTGGTGGTGGTGGTGGTGGTGGTTGCTGAGAAGCACCAGCTGCAGCTATTACAGAAGCCATTGTGAAAAATAGGTCTTGCTCTCTGGAAGTAGAAAGTAAGAATGAGGTAAAAAGAAGGAGGGGTTTTCATCATTTGAGAAAAAAAAATAGTTCTAAACCAATGAAAAGTGTTATTTTTAGGTCACATGACCAAGCCTAACAACATTATGAAACCAAAAGTGAAATGAACCAATGAAAAGTGTTATTAACAAGTCACATGACCTCTCACGCTTATGTTACGCGCTGCGGAACGCGCCCAGGATAGCTTCCGGGTCGCTGCGCTTCGCGCCTTGGTCCGCGCCCCGGAGCACTTCCGGGTGCGCTAACGCGGTACGTCATAAGACGCATTACGCGGTAACGCGATACGTCGCGCTTTCGCGACGCGCCGAGGATCGCTTCCGGGGAGCTGCGTTTCGCGCCTCGGTCCGCGCCCAGGAGCACTTCCGGGTGCGCTAACGCGGCGCGTCATAAGACGCATTACACGACAACGTGATACGTCACGCTTCCGCGACGCGTCACGATAATGATTTCTAACGTGGCAGTTGCGCTAACGGAACGTTTACCGGTTCGCGGACCGGGTCGTGGCATCAAATTGAGCTAACGGGAAGCTTCCCGGTTCGCGGACCGGGAGTGAAACAAAAAAAATATTTAAAAAAAATTATTAATAAACATATAAAATATATTTTTGGATTTAAAGAAGAATACATTTTACAGGTATAGATATTAGCTTTTAAAAAACCAATGAAATTCACTGAAAAAACCATAGGTTATAGACCATATATAGTTAGGAATTAGCATTTACAAAACCTTGAAAATTCACTGAAAAAACCATAGGTTATACACCATATATAGTTAGGAATTAGCATTTAAAAAACCTTATTTTACTCACACAAAACCATTGAAATTCCATATATAGTTAGTTGCACTAACTATATATCGCGCACCCGCAATCCACTGCTGATGATGTCACATATTACATCATTCATGACATGGTCAGTGACATCACTGATGACATCACTGATGACATCTCAAATGACATCACTGATGACATCACTGATGACATCTCATTTGACATCAATGACCACATCACTGATGATATCATTCATGTGACAATACAATGCATCTCCTCACATTTTAATATAACCTCTGTTTCACCCAGTGTTAAAAAGAGTATAATTTTTGAAACCGTTTGACACACCAATACTAGTTACTACATACGCACTCACGGATTGCTACGTCTACACACACCTTCACTCATTCACCCATACAATCATTCATACATACAATCACTCATCTTTACAACACTATCATATGCACTCATACACCTATACAGACACTCACAGTCTGCCACTCATCCATGGAGTTACTCACACACCTAGTCAGTCCTGTAAAGAATCAATCACACTTCCATTTTCTTGTCTATACAGTTAAACATAGAGCACCTTACATTTTCAAACATATACTAACACATACTTACTTTCTTATACAATCATTGATACAAGTACACATTGATCTGCACAGAGTCACACACCTCCCAGCCAGCCACACACACACTCAGTCTCCCATACAAATACTTGGACAATCAATCAATAACCCATATAGTTAATCATATAGCTACTGATCAACACATGCAGCAGTTTACAGAACAACAGACATAATGATGCACAAATTAAGACAGTTTAGTCACTAACCCATGCACTCAGTGAGACACATTTAATCACTCACTCATACATTCAGTCATGCACCTACTAAATCCTTCGTCCAGACACTTATACATCTACTCATTCTTCAATATGTAAAACATATTTAAACTTTACAGAAACACACAGTCACTGGATGATGTCATCAGTGATCTCATCAGTGATGTCATTTGAGATGTCATCAGTGATGTCATCAGTGATGTCACTGACCATGTCATGAATGATGTAATATGTGACATCATCAGCAGTGGATTGCGGGTGCGCGATATATAGTTAGTGCAACTAACTATATATGGAATTTCAATGGTTTTGTGTGAGTAAAATAAGGTTTTTTAAATGCTAATTCCTAACTATATATGGTGTATAACCTATGGTTTTTTCAGTGAATATATATATATATATAAGAAAGAGTTGCCCCTAGGTGGGATGCACTTACAGGTAGGAATTGATGCCAAAGCAAGGGCACGAGCCGCAAACAAAGTCCTCTTCCTGTCAGACGCGTTTCGGGCCAACGCCCTCTTCAGTGGCAGACCATGTGACATGACAGCAAGCGGCAAGCACCAGTAAATACCCACAGTAGTTATACGCAGGTGTACGACCTGAAGCAATGCTTTCCGGGACTGGTGGTTTAGTAGAACCCAAGTGGGTCGCCGCCGCCATTCACTTGCAAAAAAGTATTACAAAGATTGCCAATGTCCCCGCAAGCACCCCGCAAGTAAAAGGCACCTCCCGTACCACAATTAGCTGCCCAAATGAGGTTGTTGTGGACCTGCAGTTTTTCCGTGGTAGTGCAATCCCGCAACCGGGCTGGCAGCTAAAAAATGGAAGAAAGAGTTGCCCCTAGGTGGGATGCACTTACAGGTAGGAATTGATGCCAAAGCAAGGGCGCGAGCCGCGAACAAAGTCCTTTTCTTGCCAGACGCGTTTCAAGGCCAACGCCCTCTTCAGTGGCAGACCATGTGACATGACGGCAAGCGGCAAGCACCAGTAAATACCCACAGTAATTATACGCAGGTGTACGACCTGAAGCAATGCTTTCTGGGACTGGTGGTTTAGTAGAACCCAAGTGGGTCGCCGCCGCCATTCACATGCAAAAAAGTAGTAAAAGGATTTCCAATGTCCCCGCAAGCACCCCGCAAGTAAAAGGCACCTCCCGTACCACCATTAGCTGCACAAATGAGGTAGCTGTGGACCCGCAGTTTTTCCGCGGTAGTGCAATCCCGCAACCGGGCTGGCCGCTAAAAAATGGAAGAAAGAGTTGCCCCTAGGTGGGATGCACTTACAGGTAGGAATTGATGCCAAAGCAAGGGCGCGAGCCGCGAACAAAGTCCTTTTCCTGCCAGACGCATTTCGGGCCAACGCCCTCTTCAGTGGCAGACCATGTGACATGACGGCAAGCGGCATGCACCAGTAAATACCCACAGTAATTATACGCAGGTGTACGACCTGAAGCAATGCTTTCTGGGACTGGTGGTTTAGTAGAACCCAAGTGGGTCGCCGCTGCCATTCACTTGCAAAAAAGTATTAAAAGGATTGCCAATGTCCCCGCAAGCACCCCGCAAGTAAAAGGCACCTCCCGTACCACAATTAGCTGCCCAAATGAGGTAGCTGTGGACCTGCAGTTTTTCCGCGGTAGTGCAATCCTGCAACCGGGCTGGCCGCTAAAAAATGGAAGAAAGAGTTGCCCCTAGGTGGGATGCACTTACAGGTAGTAATTGATGCCAAAGCAAGGGCGCGAGCCGCGAACAAAGTCCTTTTCATGCCAGACGCGTTTCGGGCCAACGCCCTCTTCAGTGGCAGACCATGTGACATGACGGCAAGCGGCAAGCACCAGTAAATACCCACAGTAATTACACGCAGGTGTACGACCTAAAGCAATGCTTTCTGGGACTGGTGGTTTAGTAGAACCCAAGTGGGTCGCCGCCTCCATTCACATGCAAAAAAGTAGTAAAAGGTTTGCCAATGTCCCCGCAAGCACCCAGCAAGTAAAAGGCACCTCCCGTACCACCATTAGCTGCCCAAATGAGGTAGCTGTGGACCCGCAGTTTTTCTGTGGTAGTGCAATCCCGCGACCGGGCTGGCCGCAAAAAAATGGAAGAAAGAGTTGCCCCTAGGTGGGATGCAGTTACAGGTAGGTATTGATGCCAAAGCAAGGGCGCGAGCCGCGAACAAAGTCCTTTTCCTGCCAGACGCGTTTCGGGCCAACACCCTCTTCAGTGGCAGACCATGTGACATGACAGCAAGAGGCAAGCACCAGTAAATACCCACAGTAATTATACGCAGGTGTACGACCTGAAGCAATGCTTTCTGGGACTGGTGGTTTAGTAGAACCCAAGTGGGTCTCCGCCGCCATTCACATGCAAAAAAGTATTAAAAGGATTGCCAATGTCCCCGCAAGCACCCCGCAAGTAAAAGGCACCTCCCGTACCACAATTAGCTGCCCAAATGAGGTAGCTGTGGACCCGCAGTTTTTCTGCGGTAGTGAAACCCTACACATACATATTTATACAAATACACACACACATATATATATATATATTTTTGTATGTATAGTGGTAGTTGATCCAACTTTCTACCAGGCAGCTTAATAGCTTAATAAATGTGTCCCTAAGGTGTATTCCCAGGTGCTCTTAAAATTGCACACATTTCTTCTTTAGTGAAAGAGTCTCAGGATGATCCTTTTATTTTGGTCAACTATCACCCTGTTACAAACGTGCTCTGACTTGGTACATTTTTAGAAAAATCTGTAATCATATAATCTATCGATCAGTGAGATGAATAACCTCCAAGCACATTATCAATCAAGTTTCTGAATCGGGTACAGCACAGAGTCAGCCACATTAAAGATTTTGGATGAAATTCATCACATTGTAGAACATGGATACTCACAAACATTTTCCCAGGAGCCACAAAGATTCATCTTTGATGTGACCGAGGACCACATTGATGCCAGAAGGGTGGCGGTCAGGGGTTGGGGGTGGGCTAGTGGGATAGTGGGGTTGACGGTTGAGTGGGTGTAGGAGAAAATAAGCATATACATCTAGGGGTTTATTAGGATGGCGGGCGGACTTTAGTCCGCCTTCCACCCTCACGGTGCTGGGACCGGCCGCCAGTGGTATGGCGGTCCCACACCGGCAATTAGGATGCCACCACCACGGTGGCAGTGGCTTCCCCCATCCACAACATTGTGGTGGGTGGTGCTCACAGCACCGCCCGCCACAATGCTGTGGATGCACCTTGTGCATTTGCATGCACAACGTGGCAGGCCCCGCACGGAGCCTGCCATGTTGTGCATGCGAATGCAGGGGGTACCATAGGTCCCCCCCATGTGCACCCCCAACACCCTGGGGGCCCGCAACAGGCACCCACAATCAGTGACTGCATGCACATCTCCGCCTGAATTGTAATATGGATGGCGGTCTCTTGCAGACACTGGCACCATATTCAGCTCCTTTTCCGCCCGGTCGACTTGTCAACTGGTGGAAAACTGGTGGACGGTCTTTCCGTCCGCCGGTGTCCCCCCTGCCATCGTAATTTGGTGGGGGGAAATGGGAGGCGGGCGGTGGATAAGGGTGGGCGGATCCCCACTGCCATACAGGCGGTGGTGATCCACCCATTATTATAATAGACCCCCTAGTGTCTGAATTGCACAATGTGAACCCAGAATCTTGTGAATAATCTTGCTTTCTCCACTTAGCCAAATTGTGTGATCCTAGTCAATTGTTTTATTTCACTTTCCCTCCTTTTTCTTCATTATCACATGTAAGGGCCTCGAAATACATGACTTGGAGAGGCGTGCTGTACAAAACCACCTCCTGTGTTTGATTTAATAAATTATAATGCTGTTCATGTATAATAGAAACCCATGCCCCCCAAAGAGAGCACATAAGAAGTGACTTGCCTCTTAGTTCACTGTTGGCATTGTTGTCAGGGTGGGGTGAAAAATGGATGTTTCTAAATTCATGTTTGAAAACGATCACTTAAAAAAAAAAAAGTCTAAATGCACTGATATAAACTGATGTACTAAGGTGAAACAGTTCTGCATGTGAAAGAAATACACTTTTTGAATTTTGAGCCGACTTTATCATACTTTTACATTTTTGCTGGAAGATATCTTTAAAAATGATGGTATTTCTAAAGTTAAGCAGTGCAGGACACTTTAGTTACTTCCTTTCTTTAACTTAAGTTAACTTTTCAAGAAATGCTTGCCTGTTTGTTTAACATCTTTTTAACCCTTTAAGTGCTCCAGTCGGCCAACGGCAGTCGCGAGCATTACCTCCGTAGTGCTGTGCACGTCCGTTGGCCGACGCAGCCCTGCCTACTCATTAAAACCGCCGCGGTGACCTTGTAGGGGAAAAAAGGATTGTGTGGGTGGGGGATTTTAATTGCACCATTTGTTCGTTTACCGAAACAGACGTGTGTGGTCTCTCAGATTATGGGGAGGATTGTCCCATACATTTTTCTCACACCAAGATGGGGTCCCTCCTTAATGATATTGTTTTTAATTTCGATTTTTCATTTGTCAATCTGATTTGTTCACCACCTGTCCCATTCGAGTCAACTTTTAATGGCAGAGGCTGTAATTCGACAATTGATTTCGCCTTAATCACCCCTGGCAACTCAGGATTTATAACCTCCTGGGAAGTTGGGAAAGAACTATTGAGCGATCATTACCCATTGATTATTGGTGTAAATGTCACAGGGCTTCATCGTATGAAAGGGACTGTATGTACCTACCCATATAAGATCAATCTAACTAAAACCAACGGATATGTTGTCAAATGGGAAAAAATTGAGCCCCGAAAGTTCTTGCAGAATATGCTCACATCATGTGCTGCCGATGTTGTTGCTTGCCTGGAGGAACGCAATGACCCAAAGAGCGTAATGATTGCTTTCTCAAAAATACAGCATTACATTAAAAATCTGCTGGTTCGAGTGCCTAAAGGAGACACCAAAAGGTCCGAAGGGTGGTTCAACGGAAAGTGCACTAAGGCACTAAAAGATTTAAAAAGTGCTCTGTCCTTAAAACCGAAAAATTCAGCCTCAATACGTGAGGCTAGGAGAGCATATAAATTATCTATTAAAGAAAGAAAGCTGACTTTGAAAAAGGAAGCATGGGAATCATTGATGGAGGCATCAAGGCAGAAGAACAGTTCTCTCTTTTGGAGGGCGGTAAAATCTTTATACCAGCCAAGAGATAGTGTTAACACTATGGACTTAGCCATAACGGGTGAAAGGTGGTTAAGCCATTTTAGACAGTTGTATAATCACACAATTCCTGGTGACAGTATACCAACATTAGGGGTGTGTCAACCCACAGAAAAGGGAGTACATAACTGCGGCTCAGAATATTCTCCAGCCCATTCATTCCCTATAGATTTATCATTCACTATTGAGGAGGTTCATGATGCCATTAGGGAAAGTGCAACAGGGAAAGCCGCAGGACCAGATTGTATGCCGGTAGATGTCTATAAAGCTGAGCTGGATTTCTGGGCCCCCCTGCTTACAAATGTTTTAAATAAGGGAAATCAGAGTGGGTTCATTGATACCTGGACTGATGCTATTGTGGTCCCTATATTTAAAAAGGGTAACAGGGATGATCCCACCTGCTATAGGCCGATATCCTTACTGGACGGACTAATGAAGGTGGCTGGAAGAATTATCTTAAAGAGAATACAACTCTGGGAGGAAGACCATAATGTTGTTTCCCACTTACAGTATGGGTTTAGAAAAGGAATAGGGACAATTGAACAGTGCCTAAACTTATCCCTCCTTGTCTCTAAGTATACTCATGTCAAACGCGGAGCTCTTTTTATAACTTTTATCGATCTCAGCTCCGCGTTTGACTGCGTTGACCATGTATTGTTATGGGCAACACTGGGTGAACTGGGCATTGATAGCCGCATCATTACTTTTATTAAAGAGCTCTATAAAGATGCAAGGGCAAGAGTTAGGTACGGTAAACAGGGAGAATGCACAGAGAAATTCCCGATTACCAGAGGGGTGAGACAGGGCTGTATCCTGGCCCCGCTGCTCTTCACATACTATATCAATTCAATCGGACAGCACCTTTCAACCCTACCTAATGATTATCCGACTGTTAAAGGTTCACCGGTCCCTATTTTATTATATGCGGACGACGCGGCTATAATGTCCCAGACTAAAGTTGGTTTACAAAGGGCGGTTACCAATTTTGCGTGCTATATGAGGGACAGAGGCCTCAGAGTTAACATCTCGAAAACATTCACGATGCCCTGTACCCGGAAGATTAACAGAGCTCCTTGTACCATATTTCTAGATAATCAAAAAATCATAACTACAGATACATTTTGTTATCTAGGAGTTCTGTTTGATAGACGGTGCCGCTGGCAGCCAGCGATAGTCGCTAGGAAGCTGGCCTTTAGCCGCACAATAGGCGCCTTGCGTGTTTTTTCCGATGAAACTGGCGGCAAGCCTATCAAGGAGCTGATCCAGATTTATCGGGCTAAATGCGTCTCTACGGCCACCTATGGCGCGGGCATATGGGGTATTGAGAAAGACCACTCCCTACAGAGTTGCGAAAATCGATTCATTTGCTATCTTTTGGGAGTGGCCAAAAGTACCTCCACGTATATGTCACATATCGAGGTAGGAGTCACACATCTCAATGACATCATTAAGATGTCCCCCATTTTGCTTTGGCATAAAGTGTGGGTTGCCTATGAAGCCAGTTTCAATAGAGATCTTATCGAAGATTGTCTGGCCTTAGATGGGGCAGCTAATGTTAAATGGTTAACCTATGTGAGATCCATGTTTACTGATCTGGGCCACCCAGAGTACTTTGATAATCCTAGAACCCTGGATGGACTATCAAGATCAGCCTTGAAAAAAATGATAACTATTCACCTAGAAACTGCGAGCTGGAACAGCGAAAAATCAAGGCGCACAGTATTCAACTATCAGGAAATCACACCAACTGAGGGTTTGCAAACCTACCTCGTTCTGGTACAGAGCCCATACCTTCGAATGTTGTTGACTCGCTTGCGTCTGGGCATTTTTTTCCGCATGGTTACCCTACCCAATGTTAATGACTGGTCCTCTAACAAATTAATATGCCCTTGTGATAACATCTCGGTGCAATCTAACATTCATATCATGTTTTTTTGCAAACTATATACGAACCCCCGAAAACAATTTTTTATGCCCTTTTTAAAACGGTGGGGGTTACGAAAATGTAGACCAGCATATCAAAAAATGTTACAGTTAGAAGGAGATCATATCATTTATGCCGTCTCATGTTTTTTAAAAACGGTACTAAGGTACAGAAAAACTCTGTGTTAAATTTTCTCCCTGTGGTTCATCGTCGCTTGTCACTTTTGAAATGTTTGTATTTTATGGTTTTTATTCCGTTTTCTATGAAATTTTCTCATTGCCTAAGTGAGCGTCTACTTTGCATTGATTATGTATACGATACCTTTTAATCATTGTATGTATAAATGTCTTTGTAGTGCTTTTATGATTTTAATTAAAAAATCGAATAAAGCTTATTTTACTTACTTACTTACTTAACCGCCGCGGTGCGGCGGAATTCGCACCGCGATTAAGCGGTTAATGTTAGTGCAGTCGAGTAAACAGCAGTTCAGTGCTACTGTTGAGCAGGAGGACCACATGTAAAGGCCAGGAGGACCACATGTGGCCCCCGGGCTGTGCTTAAAGTACCATCGTTCTAGAGGATGATGCTGCCTGCCTTCTCGTCCTGCTAGACTTGTCTGAAGACTTGGAGTCAGATGACCAAGATAGACTCATTGAGGTTCTAATGTCGTACATGAGAATAGATGATGTGTTGAACTGGTTCTCATCATTCCTTACCAATTTCAAACGTCTGGTGGAATTGGGCAGTTATACATCAAAATTGGCACAAGAAGCCTCTGGTGTACCTCAAGGTTGAATATTGGTTCCCATACTGTGCAACGTATAAATGGAACTGCTTTGAGTTTTAAAGAAAGGATTGGTGTGGAAATCCACTGGTGTACGAATCTCAATCAAATTTATTTGAAGATCTCATCCTCCAAAGACATTATCACATTAAATAACTGGGTAACAATACTCCATAGCTGAATGTCAGTAAATGTTCTGAAGCTCAATCCTGATAAAACAGAATTTATCTTACTCTATACCCTCAAGATTTGAATTTCAAAACAGAATGGTATCAGAACTCCACAGTGCAGCTTTACACCCTCTTTGTCCAAATAAGGAAAATCTCCCTGGGTTTTACCTGTCTATGGCTATTCAGATTGAAAGGTTGCATCCAAAGCCAGAGCTGTACTGCACTCTATCAACAAAATTAAGTACCTTCTTCTTTCAAATGCCTTCCGTCTCATGGTTAAGGGTTTAGTAATCTCAATAGTTGAATATGGAAATGCTCTTCTCGTGGGTACCTCAGTCTCATCACTCACCCCTATTAAATCTTTCTGCATTCAGCAGGCAGGTTGATAGCAGGTAAAAGAAAAGATGAGCACATTCCTCCAATGCTTAGAGAGTTGCATTGTCTACCATGGGAAGCCAGGATTAAATTCAGGTTAGCATGCATTACCTGTAAAACTGTACATCAACAACCCAGCTACCTTCAGGCTGCCCTCAAGTTATCCAGGGAAATAAGAAACGGGAGCAGTCTCCAAAATCTAACTTTAGTGACTAAGAAGTACAGAACTCAAAAAGCAACAAAGCAATCATTTTCAGGAGCAGCAGCAACATTCTGGAACTCTCCACCAGTTAATCGTAAATGGTCAGAAACATTACTCCAATTTTGAAAAACCCCAGAAAACTTTGTAGCGCAAACTACATCTGGAGTAGTGAGTGGTCTCTCTAGCAATTGGGATTATTTATTTGCTCTCCTCTACACTATATTTTGAGCTGATAACCCACTCTTTCTCCCTTCCCTCCTGCCAAATCCACAGTTTCTTTCCTACCTCTTGATTTCTTATTCCTGTATCATCTTCTTCCCTGTGTCCTATGTTCTGTTTCTTATGCTTAGAATTGTTTCCAGTTAGATGACTGCTTACTTTGCTTAAATGTAACAATGCTATGCATTATGTTGTTCTACTGTACATCACACTGATACGGTTTGAATTGAGTTCACTCTTTAGGACTGCATAAACAAATAAATAATATAATTTACCACAATATTGTGTTATACAGAACATACACAACTCCAGTTATGTTGTATAAAATGGACAGTTATAGGAGGCAGGATAGACCGAAATGTGTAATTCAACTTCCATCATATTAAATATTGGACAGAACTATGCAAGAGAGTTGAACAAGCCCTTTGTATATTAACATGCAGTCCATTCTCAACTATTTAGAGTTTGGCGGACGGGAAACTTGGCAGATATCAAAGTCCCCGAACTACAAGTGCTGTTGACTATAATGCGCTACTAATACAGTATATGGGACATCTGCAATGTTTGTGATGAAGTAATTCGTCCACTAAGCTCAAAATGTTCCTCTACGTTTAAAATGAGAAATATAGGGTGAAATTGGGATTAGTGTTGGTAAGACACAAGCTAGACTTTAGATGGATGAGTTCACAAGCTCTGACAATAGATTAGTGGTTAAGGTTTACATGGAATGGTTTAGAGCGGAGGAAATACCTCTTATGTGTGTTAGGAAGCTTAATAAATTGGTGGGAGATTTGGGAACGTGGAAGGTATGCCCTGCTGTTTCCTCAAGATATGGCTAATGAATATGAATGATATAGAAAATAAACACACTGATAACCTATAGTTGGGCTATTAATTGAATGAAGTAGGGAAAGCAGAAAAAAGATGAGCAGATAATTAATGTACAACTACTACAGCATAAATGAAAGAGGAGATGTGGCCTCACAGCCAGAGCTGCTGACTTTAGAACTTAGAGAACCAGGCTTGAATCTCACCCTGTGTTCAATATACTGTGATTCTGGGCAAAACACTTAGGGGGTGATTGCAATGGGGGGTGGATAGCCACAGCCCGCATGGCAGTGGCGATCCGCCTGCCATAAACCACCGACCGCCACCCAATTCCCCCACCATATTACTATGGCGAGGCGGACCCTGGCGGACGGAAAGACCGTCTGCCGGTTTTCTGCTCGGTCGTTAAGTCGACCAGGCGGAAAAGGTTTTAATATGGTGGTGGTGTCTGGTAGACACCGCCATCCATATTAAGATACATGCGGGGTTTTGCCTTGGCATGCAGTCCTAGACATTGGGGGCTCGTAGTGGGTCCCCAGGTATTTTGGGGGGTGGGGGGTGCACATGGGGGGTACCCTGCATTTGCATGTAAAATGTGTCAGGCACCACGCGGTGCCTGTCACATTGTGCATTTAAATGCACAAATTGCATTTATGGCATTGCAGCGGGCGTTGCTCTCAGCACCGCCCGCCGCAAAGTTAAAAATGCAGGATGCGCCCGCCAGTGTGGCAGGCGCATCCTAATTGTATGTGCGGGACCGCTGCATGCATTGCGGGCGGTCCCATTTCCCGGGGCTATGGCGGGCGGACAAAGTCCACCCACCACGCTAATCAGCCCCTTAATCTCCATGAGCTTAATTTTTGTTTTTATGTGTAACGGCTGGCTCTCACATAAAATATTTGGTTCTCATGAAAAAAACTCTAATGCCCTTGGGTCCTGTTTGTGCTACATAAGATTGCTAAAAATAAAAAGTGTTTATGCATAACTGAAATATCTTTCTTTTCCAAAGGGAGGAGATACTGAAAATAAAAGATGACTGATGCGTGGGAAACCAGTGGGCCTTAGTAGGCATCAACCATTGTAATTACTGATCTCTGTTATGCTGTAAACTAGAAATGGTTTTCATACAGAGTGTCATCTTTAGGGTGGTGCGATTGGTGCGGTAGCACCTAGAGCCAAGCTCAGAGGGAAAGGTGGCATTTTAAAATATTTTACAGGCTTAAAGGTACATGCTGCAGAATTCTTTGTGTGGTCAGCAATTTTCAGACAATAATAAACCTTTCAAGATAAATTGGTTTGCTAAGAAATCTGAGTTTTGTCTGGTTGCAGTTTTGATTCATCTTAGGTACAGGTGGTTGGTGTGCCTGCTGCAAAGCACAGTGCGTAACGTGCATATCGCAGATCTGTTATATATAGGTAGCCAAATGGGTTACAAGTTTTTTCACAGAGATTGTTTTCTTACTTCAGTTCTTGTTACAATCCTTCTAATATAGCACACAATGAGCAATGAACAGGCATCAAAGAACTGCATGCAAACTGCACGGCATAGGTCTCTGGAACCTGTTTGTTTTTTTCCTCAAAATATCGTTTTTCAAAGGTTGCTAAAATGGGTCCCTTTGGGTAGCAAAGCATTCTTATTACCACATTCAACCTCTGCCTCTTTGTTACACTGTAAACCCTGACCAAGCATTCAAAACATACAATGCCTATCAGTATGGATGATATAACTCCTACGCCTTATAGATCCCACTGTCTTCTGTAGTGTTTCCCATAGATTGATTTAAACACTTGTAGGATACATTGTCTTTCTATGAGTGTGAGATCTAAAGCACCCCGACACTCTATATTCAGCCAATCAATGAAATGGGATTTGTAGAGCACTGCTTATCACTGCTGAGGGTATCCAAGGGGTGGTGGGCAATGCTGATGCTGGGATGAGCTAGTCAAAGAGCTAGGTCTTTAGTTCTTTCTTGAACTCCTGCAGGGTGGGGGATGTGAGAGGTGGAGGGTGGGGCCGTTCCAGGACTTGCCCGCCAGGTGTGAGGGGGAGTAGAAGTATAAAGAAAATCACATAAATGTGACAGTGAGGCTATAAAGAGCCTAGAAACTAGAAGCACCATTGGAGGGTGGTAGTGAGGAAACCTGTGGAGGAGGAGGTCAGTGGGAGGGACCCAACAAAGACTGTTGCGCCGGGAGCCACCAGTGCTAAAGTCGTCCCTGCTTTCACATATTGGTATGAGGAAAGAAGTTTAAAATGAAACATGTTTTACAAGTCATAGAAGAACATTCTTTGAAATTGCTGACATACCAAAAAACTGTCAGAGTCGTAGATCATGCTGCAGCCATTGCATACCATTTGTGGTTCTTCACCTATCAAACTTTCCCAATGTCTTTGAGAGCAGTGAAAAAACACATTTCTCTCTGGAGGCATCCATGATCCACCCTCTTCAGCAGATATGGGACTCTGGAGAAAGCCAGAACTAATGCATACTGTCCTTTATGCCACAACAGATTACCCAATTACTCTCTGCTTAGCTCTATACAAGTTCTTTCTGCAAATGCTTATTGTATCAGAACAAATATTCTTATTAGAAATAAATAGATATATAATTGCTCTACGACTGCCCCTGTGAAGATCGGCAAGCATCCATTTAGTTACTGTTGAGGCAGGACAAATGCCATTTTAGCTTATTGGCCATACCCACCAGACCATGTTCTTCTACCAAGCGGTATCGTTTTTGAGCCAGGCCTAAAATGGATGTGGCAGAGGATGGGAAGAAAGTGGTTTCAATCTCATTTTCTGAGGATGCTCTTTTTTTTCACAGCGCTTAAACATTTGGGATTTGACAGCTAACTACAGCAAATGAGTTGGTCCAGACAGTTAGGAGGAGGAGAGGAGGCTCCATGTCTGTGAATGTTCTGGAAGCTTGAGGAAAACTCAGAACGAAACCAGCTGCTTGCAATTGACCTCTCCATTGGGAAACAGAATAATATGAAAGTCCAGGGTTAATTATGCCTGCAAACCCCTTCCAGTGAACACCTTTGCTCATAAGGCATTATGTGCTGAACTGCTAGTAAAGCCCACAGATCACTTATTGTCCTCTACAATGGGTATAGCCCCAGATGGGCAATGTATGGGTTGTGGAATAATATGATGAAGGCCCACCGTGCAATAACCACACTCCATGCTGTTCTCATGGCGTAAAGGCCATTTATTAAGACAAGGTTGCTAACATTCTAATGAACTATATTAACATTAACAATAACTCCAAAATATGAATATTGACATAACCCAGACAGCTCCATTCTCCCCACATCATTTACACCTCACCACTTCCACTTACCAGTGAGACCATATCATTTACTTTACCGTTCACCCTTCCCCTTTCACTCGCTGACCCCAATCCATCTACCCAGTCTCTTTTTCATTTACCACCCAAACATCCCCCCTTGAAGATCCTTCCCTTGTTCCTCACACTCTGTGCACTGTCCTCAGTTACCTGTGCACCCTTCCTCCCACTCAGGGGTGGATATGCCTGTATGGGACCCACCACCCCCTAAAACATTGTGCATCTTTCACCTCTCAGCAAGAAGACCTTTGACACCAATTCAACTTGGTCCATAATGCTTTCACCACATCCCGCAATTCCATCATGTAATAGGTGTTACCCAAGTGCGAAAGGTGCACTCCATCATCCCTGAAAAGACACGTTTTTTCTTCTTTCAGCCCCATGTGTGCAATCACCTTTATGTCATGAACCTGGAAGAAAAGCCTTATCGACCTGTTCAGCTTCTTCCGTGCCTTATCCATCGCAGCATGTTTGACCGCCCCCCTCCAGATCCTGCACTGCAAAAACTCAATCCACACAACACATGTTCCTGAAAAATTCCACTTGATTGCCTCCAAATTCTAAAATGTTTTTTTTTATTTTCAAAAAAGGAAATCCTACTTTGAGATTTTCTTTTTGAAAATTAAAACAAAGTTGAAAGTTTGGCGTCAGGCTCTGCCAAATTTTCAATGTTGCGACAGCGTTTATTGTGAATGCAAGAAAGGACTTTACTCAGTCTCCCTGAGTAAAGTACGCCACCGGAGTAAATTCCCATCCTCCAGACTCAAAACCAGGTCCTCTGTGTGTAACAAAAGCAAGGCCTCAGATTGCTGAGAGAATGATGAGATGAGGGCTCATCCCTTCAAAACCTTACCAGCCTTTGATGTGGGCTGGCATCAGTTCATTTTAAGCAAAGTTAGACTGTCGCCTCCTAGATGTACTCATCCCAAACTAATTCGAGCCTGCACATGCATGATCTGCTCTTCGATGCAAAAACATAATTTATTTTCCTGTAATGACAAAAGTATCTGCGCGTAATCCCGCTGCTTGTTTGTCATCATAAAACTGGGTTATTATAATTGGTAATTTCATTTACATGGTCTGACCTCCGCAAAAAAACAGTCCTGGAAGCAGAAAATAATAATTATGCATGTGTCACAGGCAAATCGCTCTGCAGACATTTAAATAGTTACGCTTGGTGTCCTGAATGTCAGATTGCACTGCGCTAGAATATTAACAATTGGTGTCAAGCAGCTTTTCCTATTGCATGTTATTTGAAATTCAGAAGGAAGCACTAGGGGGGGGGGGGCTGCCTCCCCGCCGACCAATTCAATCGCGTTGCTGTATTTCCCCTGGCACGCGGACACGAACACGTTGCTGCACGCGCTAAAAGGGAAACATCTTTTCTGGACTATTAAGGAAATCTGTGCTTCAGTATTTGAGATACACAAAAAAGTACATCGCTAATTATGGTTTTGAGTCCTTCAGCTGGGATTTTAAATTAATAGACGTAAATCCTACAGCCCAGGGTGAACCGACTGGTGGATAATTGTGCACTGTAATTTACAAATACGATAGCCCTGGTTACGACCCAGAGGGGGGCGGGCCTGAACCGCTCAACTCTTTAACGGTCCATAGCCCTGCGATTCTCACTAATCAGAAATAAATGACGCCCATGAGAAAAAATATTTTTTTCCTCATTATGCCATTCTCTGGGTGGCATAGCGGTTTTACGCAATCATAGGTTTACAAACCATTGTAAATCCGGGATTGCCTGAAATCCATGGATGGATTTAGTGGGAATGCACATGTTTTACTCATGTAACACCTCCCAGAATTAAATGTAACGAAATGTGTCAAAAGCCACTGCATTAAACTACATTTTTTTTACAAAGACACTCAAGGAGGTGCAATTGGCCCCTTGCATTGCTTTGTAAATATCTACTAGCATTTTGTGTCATGGATGCGCCACAAAAGAGGTGCAAAGTTTGGCCTGTGATGGGACCGAGGGCTGCATTGATACCTTCAGTGTGGCGGTCAAAGGGTGGGGGTGAGGTAGAGGGTTGGCGGTTAGGTGGGTGCAAGGGAAAAGAAGCATATACATCTAGCGTCTGAATTGCACAATGTGAAACCAGAATCTTGGGAAAAATCTTGCCTTCTCCATTTAGAAAAATTGTGTGATCCTAGTCAATTGTTCTATTTCCCCTCCTTTTTCTTCATTATCACACATAAGAACCTCAAAATACATGACTTGAAGAGGTGCGCTGTACAAAACCACCTCATGTGTTTGATTTAATAACCTATAATGCTGTTCATGTATAATAGAAACCCAGGCCACCCAATGAGAGCACATAAAAAGTGACTTGACTCTTAGTTCCCTGTTGACATGGTTGTCATGGGCGGGTGAAGAATGAATGTTTTTAAATTCATGTTTAAAGACTATCACTTACAAAATACTTCTCAATGCACTGATATAATCTGATGTACTAAGGTGAAATCGTTATGCATGTGAATGAAATACACTTTTAGGAATTTTGAACCAATTTTATCATTCTTTTACATTTTTGCTGGAAGTTACTTCCTTTCTTTAACTTAAATTAACCTTTCAATATACGCTTGCCTGTTTGTTTAACAACTTTTTAATATTAGTGCAGTCGAGTAAACAGCAGCTAGGTGCTGCTACTGACCAGGGGGATGCGTGTAAAGGTCAGGGGGGCCGCATGTAGCCCCAGGGCCGAACTTTGAGTATCATTGCTTTAGGGTCAGTTTGTTTCACTGGTCCCAACAAATGCCTGTAACTGTGTCCATTTGTAGACTGTGTGGATATAGTTTTCGTCAAATGTTTACATCGATTCATTGAAGAATATGTCAGCAAATGATACTTTGAACATGTAACTCTATGTGTAAGATTTTGTAAAACCACTGACACAATTTTTCACAGGGAGATCACAGGGGAACATTTTCATAAATCACTCAAGAGTTCATTCCTTGTCCATTCATGTGTAAAATGAAGTCCATAGTCTAGCACATATGAGCGTGTTCTATAAATGCACAGAATTCATAACATAACATAGAGGCTATCTTTGTAGTAGGTATACAATCCCTTAATTCTTCTCATAACCAATAAAGATGGACATTGTGTTTGAATTCTGAGCCTTCCTTTCATCTCTGGCATGTGTTAGTCATGCTTAATACTATTCTAGTGGGTATTTTAATCATTGTAGACAATATTTAGAGTCTCATTCCAACACTCATGCAAGTCTGGGCACAAATTACACATCTAGAGACAAATGTATCAAAATACTGTTTGCAAGAAGTGGTTACAATTTGCAAACAGTGTTTTAGTAACCAGTATTCAATTTTGCCAACCTATCAGTCTGAGCATATTGTAATCTGACGTAACTAATGAATACATAATGGGTAGGTCTTAAATTGCAACTCACTTCAATCGGCCATGATCACAGGCATGGTTGCTTGTAAGGGTCAGCAGTCCACCATTTCAGTCATTGATTTTGAAAAAGGATTTTTTTTTCTAAATTGGCCAACTGGGGCTGCTTAAACATTTTTTTTTCCAAAAGTTCCAGTTCACTCCTCACACTGAGCACGCATAGGTTTTTGTGTCTTGTATTATTGCAATATGTAAATAATTTCCTACGTAGATTTTTTTTTTTAGATGGTCCTTTCCAAATATGGTTGGCTTGGCATCTTCATTCAGTGCTTTTTGTGATATATTGAAAATCGCACCACAATTGCTCATGATTTTCTTTAAATGACATCTAGTGGAACATTGTTGTTGTATATACTAATACTGTTGCCCAGCTTTAGTCAGTAGGTTTCTCATGTGGTTTATATTCTATACCCCTCACCTGGCCGGTAACTGTTGCCAGAGTGCACAATACCTCCCACACACGTGCTCCTAGCTGACTGGATTAAGATTGCAGAGCTCTGCTGCCATGATTCCACCAGCAGAGAAGATATATTCATTCCTCCTTCTTATCTGAGCCACATACCACCTAGCAAACAGCCATTCAACAAAAAAGACACACCATTCATATTAGGTGAGGTCTCTAGCTTGAAATACGCCGTCAGCCACTGGACACATCCCTTTTCATAGTCCATCATCAACCCACAAAGTGCACAAACAATTCCTTGACTGAATTCCTCGTTAGCTCCCTGTTCTTGAAAGTAAATATCTGCCATTTGGAATACACAACTAGCTGGTCCATTACTCTTAATTGTAATGCTTTGGACATTTCACCATTTTCTCTTTTATTAACTGCCCGGTGATATCATTAACTGTTTACCTTGTGGTGTTTGCCTACTGGCTGTAAGAAAGTGAGTTATTCGTTTCAAATTATGTTGACGCTTCACGAGTAATAGGTTCTCAACTTCCTGTTTACTCGGTACCAAGAATCTCATGGCAGAGAGGCAAAGCAGTCCAAGGCCTAGTCAGGGTCATGGTGTGGGCTAGAACTACAGTTCTCACAAATGGCTCCCAATAAATTATTGTCCAGTCAGTGCTTTCTTTATAAAATATGAAAAGTACACACTCTACTCAATACTATGCATTAATGTGCAAATATATACATGATGGTAGATGGAAATAACTATATTGAAACCTTCCTAACAGTTCACTCCTGGTCAGTCCTGAACACTAGGCCCATGTTATCCCCATTTATACCAGACACAATATAAGGGTGTACAGTTATTCAATGGGAGACCTACTATGTCATAAATAACCAATGCAACACCTTTAAACAGTTATGGGTGGTACCATCTTAAAAATACATTCATTACTCATGACTCAGTGTTAACGTTTTGATTGTCAAACTTTTCAAAACATTTTAATGACCTTCATCAAAACATAGAATGATGAACTACTGTGAGAAAGTGAATTATTAATTGGTGTGGGTGATAGTCCACCACAAGTAACAATACCACTATCCTTAATAGGTCCATTAAAGTTATGTAAACATGAGCTCAACCCCCAGGTATCTACGGCATAGAGCGGGCAGGCTTATCTTTAGAAAAAATGTAAAGTATTTAGAAGTAGCAAAACTATTAAAAAGTCAAAAACACAACCCCATAAAAAAACACTCCAATGTATAAAAATATTTAATGATCAATAATGACACCAAAATGACAAAAGTTCAAGAGTGGAACTGGTGATATGAATTTTTAAAGTTTTAGATAAGAAACGCACCAAAAACACGCCAACTGTGTCCAACTAGTTGTGCTAGACTGGGTCAACGTAAACAGTTAAGGCCAACTGCAATAGATCGTTGGTAGTGGGAGTGCCGATATTGCCTCGAGTATTATCGCGGCTAGAAGGGTTGAGTGGGTGGGGAAACGGAAAAAGTCCATTCCAGGAGACTGTGTGGTTGTAAATTTTAATAGACCAAACATTGGGGACACATTGCTGTGGGACGGCTCTGAGCTTGATGGACAAGGCATCAGGCCACTTCCTCTGGGTTATTTTTATCCACCTCCCTTGCCACAACTCATAGCAGGTCGGTACACAGCTCCCCCGACTCGTGGTTCTACACTGAATGCTAACAAAATCGAAAGCCATTCGTATCAATCACAACAGGCATCCCTGAGGGTAGCACAAATAGGCACGAGGGACATGAGCGGCATAGGAGTCAATTCAGATATTACACTGACTAATAGATTTTCTGTCCTATCTAGCCTAGACACAAACGATTGACAACTACCCACTGATAATGTCAACATGTCTAGTATTGCCCAGATTATTCAACCGCAATCCCCTTCCTTGCTTAAAATAATTAGCTGGAACGTGGCTGGGTTAGGTAAGAAAGTGAAGTATGATAGTTGGTTACAATATGTGAAACAACACGAGATCATAGCCCTACGAGAGACCTGGGTTACAAGCGATCTATTTTACCTAGACGGTTATTGTAGTCACCAAGTCAAGGCTACCCCTGGCCTGGGAGGGAGACCTAAAGGTGGTCTATGTATCCTAACCTCACTTACACTCTCAGGTTCATTTACCGATTTGGGAACTCTTTCAGCTAACCTACAAGGACTAGAATGGAGTCGTCCCAAATATCCAAAGATCTTAATTTTGAATTTTTATAATGCGCCAGAGAAGGATACACAACACACACACCTGAGTGCATTGACCTCTTTTTTAGAATATTACAAGACAACACAAAATGCTTTATTCGATATAATCCTAATGGGAGATTTTAATATACACCCCTGTGCCTGGGACTGTTTGGCCAAACTTAATTTAGGTCCGCCTGGCTTAATCTCTACTCACTTTGAACACTCACCTCAGGGTGAGATGTTGGAAGAACTCCTTGCAAAAATCAATTTATATGAAGTGGAAGGAAGTGGAGGGGAGGAAAGGGTTCCGACCTTCGTAGGTAGAGAGGCAGAGACTGTAATCGATTATATTTTCGTCTCCCCTGGCATAGCTCATGTGTGTTCCTCCATTGAGGGCGCAACCTCAGTTTTTAGCGACCACAACCCCCTGATTCTGTCCCTATTTAAAGGGTGGGATGCAGACATTGAAAGGGACAATGAGGAACGTAATTTTGATAAACTTATTCCTAAAGACCAGGGGAGGAGGCTGAACTGGGCCAAGGTGGTCCCAGACACTTTTATGCAGGAATTAGAAGACAAAGTAAAGGAAGACATGGCAATATGCCTAGACAATCAGGCGGATGGGAAACTGGTTTTAAATTATTTTACTAACATCTGTGCTCAAGTTAAACTTCAACTAAAGTGTAATAAGAAGGGGGATGGTCCCGACCAACCAAGGTGGTTTGATGAGACATGCTCTAAAGCCCACAAAGAACTTATTTATGCACTAAAACAAAATCCAAGAAATCGGGAGCTGGTGGCTGCACTAAGGAAAAATTATAAATTAGCCACGGATAATCGTAAAAAATGCATAAAAAAAGAGGCTTGGGAAGATCTCATGTCAACTGACGTACTTAGACATAGCTCAAAGTTTTGGGCTGTAATTAATCACCCTTACTTTTCTGGTACAAATAATCAGGTGCTGGACTCCGTGATCCCTGATGAGATATGGGTTGCACACTTCAGTAAAATATACAATAGTGCAGAGGAGTATATTTTAACAGTTATTTCCACAGAAAATGGAGCAGCCCCTCCTTTATGTTTCAAGGAGATGGAGGTACAAAGGGCCATCGTAGAGATGACAAAAAACAATGCCCCGGCCCAGATGGTGTGCCCGCAGACCTTTATAGGACCCCCTTGGAGTTTTGGATTAAAACAC
This sequence comes from Lissotriton helveticus, assembly GCF_964261635.1. Taxonomy (NCBI): domain Eukaryota; kingdom Metazoa; phylum Chordata; class Amphibia; order Caudata; family Salamandridae; genus Lissotriton; species Lissotriton helveticus. The sequence continues at coordinate 1,349,249,071 of NC_136059.1, read as the reverse complement.
TCACAAACGTATTCAACTCCACAGTTACCTCGGGGTTCCCTCCGTTCTGGGCTACATCATCTATAATACCAGTCTTCAAAAAAGGCTCAAGAGACGACCCTGCCTGTTACAGGCCGATCTCTCTGATTGACTCTGCTGTTAAAATCTTGGGCAGAGTCATTCTGCAGAGACTCGGAGAACATCTGGAAGAGAGGAGGGTCCTTTCTGAATTACAATATGGGTTTAGGGTCAAAAAGGGCACTCTAGATCAATGCCTAAACCTCCATATGCTAATTAGTAAATATACCTTGGCTAAGGAGGGTCAATTATATATGGCCTTCATGGACATATCGTCGGCTTTCGACTTGGTCAATCGGTCCAAACTATGGGCGATCTTAATTAACATAGGGATAGACCCGCCTTTGGTGAACTACCTAGCGGCACTGCATCAAGATCTTCGTGCCTCTATTAGAACCAATAGAGAGGGTGGAACCACTAGCTTTTTTAGATCAAAACGGGGAGTAAGGCAGAGGTGCATTTTGGCACCCCTCCTATTCACCTTATACATAAATTCCCTCGAATCAGCCTTGAAGGGGTCTACACTCGATGTCCCCCGCGTGGGGAAGTACACAGTTCCGGTACTCCTCTACGCGGACGACGCAGTGTTGCTAGCCCGTACTGGGGTGGGGCTACAGAAACTCTTGGATGGTTTTGGGGTTTTTATGTCCTCTTTGGATCTACAGATTAATAATAAAAGATCACATGTATTGGTTGCAGGGAAACGTTTAAAAAGTGTAAAGGCAAAAAAGTTTCTATGCAACGGTGAAGAAATCGGTCTTTACCTATTTGGGGGTTTTGTTCGACGAAAAGGGTACTTGGAAGCCTCAATTAAATGCTAAAGGCCTAGCTGTCACCAGATCTACTTCTGGTTTACTGAGTTTTGCGAAACGGTTAGGATCACGCCCAGTAGAAGCTCTGCTGACAGTGTACAAGTCAAAAAGCCTTTCAATAGCCAGGTATGGTGCTTCCTTATGGGGCTATCTACCACAAGACAAACTTCAGGTGGTAGAAAATAAGTTTCTCAGAGCTCTGTTAGTTGTCCCCTAATCAACTCCAGTACTCTCAGTTCATACAGAGTTGGGTCTTGGCTTCATCAGTGACCAACTACAGCTAGCACCTCTGATCTGCTGGGCCAAGACCTGGCTGAACCCAGAAATCAGTCTAAACCATTCTATTCTTACAGACTGTCTGACCTTGGATAAAGTGAACAAAATCCCATGGTTGGCCTACATTAAAAATATGTTTTACAAACTGGGTAAGCCCGAACTATACTTCACCCCGAATACCATCAAGAGAGGTGATGTATTATGGATTAAGAATAATTTTTGGGGACGTAGGGAGTTGGAGCGGGAGGAAGTAGAGCTCCAAAAACCGGGAGTAAGAGCTAATTACATACTGCAGACTACCCCGAAATTGGAACCCTACTTGATTATTGTGACTCGGCCGTTCCATCGTAATCTCCTTGTGAGATTTAGACTTAATATCATTCAATATTCCCTGGGGAATTACCCAGTATGGGGCAAGCTAGATCCATCTATTCCCTGTAGCTGCGATAATTTCTCTGAACAGACCCTGATGCACTTTATTATGTTTTGCGGCCACTACGAGGAATTTAGGAAACAGTTTTTATTACCTATCTTGAGAGAAGCAGGGTTCATACAAGTCCGTCCCGCTCTCCGTTACCTACAGCTTTTAAGTAGCATCAGAGTAATATTTGGGGTCGCAAGTTTTTTGGTTGCTGCTACGCGTATTAAGTCTAAACAAATGAAGTTCACTGCTCCATGATATGGGATCATATTTACTGACCATCAGTTGTACCGATGAATTGCACTTTCCCATGTAAATATATGAAATTGTTCTCTTAATGTTCTTTGTGTTTTTAAATCAAACTGTTTAAATGAACTGTTTTTAACATATGAATTCCCATTTGTATATTTGTGATGGAATTGCTTTTATGATTTTAATTAATCGAATAAAGCTTGTATTGACTTGACTTGACTTGAGAGCGTTGGTCAGATACAGGGACCAGGTTTGTCCCAGTGGAAAGTTTATCTGATGACTTAGAAACTTTGATGGAGAAAAAGTGGTCATCCATGAGTCTGCACTGGGCAACCTAGATCTGTAGCAGGGATCAGGGACGGGGGGCTCAATGATGGGCTGTTGCTGAAGGATGGGGTTCCTGGTGAAGTAGTCAATGAAGGTGGGAAATCTCTGAGCATGCAAAGTCTGAAGTCTATGCCCATGAAGGCCTCTACATCGATCAGATGCAGCTCAGCGTTGCCCCACAAAGCTCTCTATATTCAGACTTAAAAAAATATGTGGAAGTCTTAAGATGTGGAAAACAACAAAATTCTACTTCGACCGCTGAGGCTTTGTTGGAAAAACCAGTATCCGTCAGTTCCCCAGGAAGAAAGTTGACAAAAAAGTTTCTAAGTCCCCGCATTTGCAGTTTGGGCAGGAGAAGTACACTTTTAACACTAGCCATGGGTTAGAGGAACTCAAGAAAAGCTCTTGGAGGTCAGGACTTACTCCAACAGAAGCTACCAGCAGTGTCCTGGGCAGGTCTAGTTGAAACTGGTGAGCTGGGCTCTTTTAGAAAAGTGGTCTCCTTGCATCTTTTGTGTCCGTGTAGCTTAACAGGAGGTTAGACAATTGACCCTCAGGTCCACTTCTTAGCCTTGGGTACAAGTAGAGTAGGTCCCGCCCTCAGGCTTTTCCTCCTAGGTCTCAACAACTGGTGCAATCCTTCTTCTGTGTTCCACAAGTCCAATATTGTTCTAAAGGGGGTGCCCAGAGGTGCCACAGTTATGCCTGGTATTAGCCTGTGGGTCGGGGTGACTCATGGCCCATCCCTGACCAATAGGGAAAAAGTTTCCAGAGGTAACTCTGCCCACTGTTACAGCTGTTCCTCTGTGCCCATTGGCCTACTGCAAACAATCCGACAGTGCCCCTTTTCATCTAAAACCAAGATGGTTGTTCACAACAATGGAAAGATGATGCAGGCAACCTAATGTAACACAATGATCTTTATGAAGTTTAAATCAAGTGTTGCTGCAGCCCACCCTTCCATGATGGATTTCTCTCAACCCCAATCATTGCCTGCAGACCCCAGGCCACCCTTTATCAGCCTTTGCTTGCTACTCATCTTCCCCTTCCAATATCTCCCATGATGACTGTCATGCTGCCCCCTACTAATGCCGTACTGAGAACCTTTATAAATGCTAGAGCTGCGACCAAAAATGCATTCAATATAAAAGACGGGAAAAATCCATTACATCGCAGGCATGAGATCGTAATCCCTTTATAATGCAACTTTTACAGTGCAGGTGACATTATTACGCATTGTAAGGTGAATAATGGAGGTAAGTGAGGTAAGTTTTTATATTTGATTATTTTTATATATTTGAGTATTATCCAATTATTGTGGTCGATTAGGATGGCGGACGGACTTGCGTCCGTCTGCCACCCCCGAGGTGGAGGGACCGTCCGCAAGGGCAGCGGCATTCTCTCCATGCCAATTAGGATGTGACCGCCACCCTGGCGGTCACATCCTGTATCTTTAACATTGTGGTGGGTGCTGCTTCAAGCAGCACCCGCCGCAATGTTAAAAATGCATGCATTGCATTTGCATGCACAAAGCGGCAGGCACCGCGTGGTGCCTGCCGCTTTGTGCATGCAAATGCAGGGGGGTACCATAGGTACCCCCCATGTGCACCCCCACCCCCCTTCACCCTGGGGGCCCGCAACGGCCCCCCAGAAGCAAAGGTCCACATGCTTTTCCACGGCGGAAAAACCGTCCCAGAGGATGCGGATTCACCGCCATCCTAATCGACCCCAATGTTTGGAAATTGGGGTTTTGGGTGGGGGAGTATTTATTATTAGTTGTTTTTGTTTTGCTAAAATTAATATATATCAAAACAATTAATTAAAAGGGCATGACACCCATCCTCAGGGCTGGGATGCTTGGGAAACTGGGTGTGTTATAATACTCAGGTATGACATTTCAATTTTTTTGAGTTTTCATTAATATTTAATTTACAAGTTTGTAATTTAAAAAAAGATATATATCAAAAAATGTATTAAAAGGGATTGGTTTTGGGTGGGGTAGTGTATTAATACTCAGGTTTTATTTTTAAAACTTGAGCATTATGCAAAATTTAGATTAGTTGTTATTATTTTTAAATAAACAATACATATCTAAAATATAATACATTTTAAAAAATATATTAAATGTGCTTTGCACTTATTCCCTGAGACGGGATGTGTGGGAAACATGGGTTTTGGGTGGGGGAGTATATTAATACTGAGGTATTAATTTTAATACTTGAGAATTAATTGATATTTAGGAGCCCATTAATATTGTGGGCGGATCGTCACCGCCGGGACGGCGGTGGCTACCAACAGCTCGGTGGTGGCGATCTGCCCACCAAATGTCCCATGTTCATCCCCCGCCATATTTGTATGGCGGGGCACCACGGCGGATGCTTTCCGTCCGCCGCTTTTCCAACGGTCGACTTGTCAACCAGGCGGAAAAAGCCCTCAGTATGGGGCACCGCCATCCATATTAGGATGTGCCAATTTCAATGCCTTTCCATGGCGGAGATCCCGCCATAGAAAGGCATGCGATTTTCACTTCAGGGGCTGTTGCGGGCCCCCAGAGGGGTGGGGGGCTGCACTTGGGGTGTACCTGTGGTACCGCTCAACATTGGCATGGTCAAGGTGGCAGGCACTGTGCGGTGCCTATCACAATGTGCATGCCAATGCACAACATGCATATATTGCATTGTGGCAGATGCTGATTACTGCGCCGCTCGCCACAATGCAAAATATGTGGGATGTGGCGGTGGCATCCTAATTGCCATTGTGGGACCGCCGCACCTCTTGTGGGCAGGCCTGTTTGCCATTGCGGTGGCTGGCGGACTTTCATAATGGTGCCCTCAGTTTTAGTAATAGAAAATTTAAAACAGATTCTTTTTTTTAAATTACTAAAAAAGGCTTTGGCACCTATTCTCTGGAACAGGATGCATGGGAAACAGGGTTTTGTGGTGGGAGACTGTATTAATGCTCAAGTATTAATTTTAATACCTGAGAATTAATTGATATTTATTTTTAGTGATAGAGTATTTTAATAACATATATATTTTTTAATTAATAAAAAAGGTTTTGGCACCTATCTCTAGGATGGGATGCATGGGAAACAGGGGTTTTGGGTGGAGGAGTATATAGTAATGCTCAGGTATTGATTTTAATACTTGAGAGTCAATTGATATTTATTTTTAGTGATAGAATATTTGAATAATAATTTGTTTTAAAAATAATAAAAAAAGGGCTTTAGCACCTATCCTCTGGGACGGGATGCATTGGAAGCAGGAATTTTTGGGCGGGGGAGTGTATTAATACTCTGGTATTGATTTTAATTCTTGAGAATTAATTGATATTTAGTTTTACTGAAAGAATATTTAAAAAATATTTTTTTTAATTAATAAAAAAGGCTTTGGCACCTATCCTCTGAGACAGGATGCATGGGAAACAGGGGTTTTGGGTTGAGGAGTGTATTAATGATCAGGTATTAATTTTAATACTTGAGAATTAATTGAGATTTATTTTTAGTGATAGAATATTGTAAATATATATATATATATATTTTTAAAGATAAAAAAGGCTTTAGCACCTATGCTCGGGGATGGGATGCATGGTAAACAGGGGTTTTGGGTGGGAGAGTGTTTTGATACCCAGGTATTGATTTTAATACTTGAGTTTTAATTATTACTTACTTTATAATTTATTTTATTGTAAAGTTGTTAAATTAATTTTTAATATTAAAATAATAAAAGTGATATGCAGAAAAACACAGGGTGTTTCTGGCTAGGGTGAGATTTGATATCAAGTTTTATTTATAAACTATCGTAAGAAATATATACAGTTTACATTTAATTTATTAAAAATATTAAACATAAAAAAGTATATTAATTTAGTCTAAAAATTAAAAAAGCATATATGTACAGTGTGAATTTGCATAAATAGATACTGAAAATGTTTAAAAACATACATTTAAGTAATACAAAATGTAATAGTTTTACAAAACAATCAATTGACAGATTAATAGTATTGTAGGTAATTTTATTACATTTAAAAATAAAATACAGTTATAAAAAATAATCACAATTTTTTTTAGAAAACGTTAATAGTTGTATTATTATTTTTTTAAACATAGATTTTAAATTGTATTATAATATATATAGTTTTTATTTGCTTTGTAGCTTTTCCCACGATTTCCCATTGAAGTGAATGAGAGAAATTATTGTTTTTTCCTTTTTACGGAAAGAGATGAAGTTGCCGCTTGTACGTAAGTATCGTCATTGCAAGGATTGTCGCGGTCTGGATCAGAAGCAAGGAAGAGCTGAGTGCACGTAAGGCAAATTATTAAAAATAGATTAAGGGTGGCACAATTTATTGTAAGCAGAGAGGAGGGAGGTTGTAAGAACTAGGGTAGTTGTATTTTGATATTTTTGTATGTTTTAACTTAAAAAAGTTTTCCAAAACAGGTAGCAGTTTTAGGCCCATGTTCGGTGTATTGCTTTCATAACACTTTTTGTTTAATAGAATTATTTTAAAAGAATTATAACGTTTTCTATCAAACAATAGTGTTATGAAAGCAATATTTTTTTTTATGTTTCGATACAACAGGTTTTTAAAATTAAGTCATTGGGTCACCACGATTTTAAGGATAGGTCGAAGGAACATGGACACAGACTTCAAGGATTGCAGAAATACTTTGTGGAACATTTTTAAAACATGGATATATGGTTTCTGTGACTTATGCTAAATTTCGGTCAAGAGATTATTTCATCAATGGATTTTTTTGTAGCGATTTTTTCAAAATGTTTTTACTTTTTACTTTTTTGTTTTCTTTTAACCTTCTTTTCTTGTTGCGTTTTTTTGCCAAAGAAGCATTTCTTTTTTGGATGTGTTTTTGTAGGTGAGCACAGTACAGTTTTCAGCAAAATTTTTGCTGAAAAAATGGCTTGCCAAACTGTGTCCATTTTGGGTAGTTTAACTTGGGTCATGGCTTACATCACGGATTATGGATTATTTATTATGGATTAAAGGACTGCTCAAGACTTGGTGAAATGTGGGATTGTACACAAGTCCAAGAGTTGAAAAAAGAAGACAACTGAAGGTAAGAAACCCGGTAAACAAGAGGTCACTAGGCAAGATGGCGGCTGAGTGACTGCTGTGGGTGCCGCTCCCTCTACCTTGAAGTTTAAAGATGACTTAAGGAAAACTACACAATGAAACAGGATATCGGGATTGGAATCGGAGCAGTATATGCTCAGACTACCAGATGCTTCACATACCCGCTGGTGCATATTTCTTACCAACTCTCCGGTGTCCAGGTGTGTGTCCGCATTGATCGGTACAGGATGCCTCCTAAACAAACTAAGCTCCCCAAGGATCGGATGGAGACAGGAGCGGCTGCTTTAACCGGGGGCCACGAGAATCGCTTCCCCCTGCAAAGACGCTGGCCAGCCGCAAGAGCGAAGACGCTACTCCCCCGGCAGTAGCAGGAAGGAGGAGGGGACTAGTGCCAAATGTCAAACTTGCGTGCAGCGTCCTAAGGGGGCACCGAGGAAATCAAAGTAGCCGACGGTTCTGGGGATGTTCTCTGAATGCGGACCAGCCGGTATCAAAAAATCAATCCCCAGAGAAGGGGTCAACATCAGGATGCAGAAAGAACAAGCCAGTGCAGGTGAACATGCAGTGCTTCAAAGCATGAGTACAGAGATACTGTCTCAGACATTTCCTGAACATGCTGATAATGGAATGAGTGCTCATAGTTTGCTGTTGGCTGACTGTGCGGCCGGGGAGGCGGAAAAAATTGTTTTACAACAAGTGACTCTGGGGAGGCAAGAAGGGAAGCAGGATTTGGGGATCCCATAGTACTCACAGATTCCAATACCACCTTGCCCGGCCTGAAAACAGCGGGATCTGCTGAAGGGGATAAGTTCTATTCCCTCACGGGTGACTCAGAAATTTCTAATGGCAGCAAATTGGGCGATATGTATCTGGATAATTCTGGAGAGGATACTGACAGCTCTGCAGCCGAACTAGCTACTCAGAAATGTGCCTCTGCTCCGAAAAAGCGGAAAAATATTGGGGGAAAGGCTCCTCAAGCAAGGGGGTCTGATTCAGACTATGGTAGATCTGGCCAGATGAAATGGGACTATTCATGTATTTGTCTTGATTCAGAGGCTGAAGAGTAAGAAGAAGACGGAATTCAACTTGAAGCAGCCAAGTTATTCCCAGAATCAAATACCCCCTCTGAATACTCCCCCTCAATGAGATTGATCTTCTCCACCCTTAAACAAATGCAAATCGAAGCTCGACAAGAACATAAAAGGGGTCTCATGACGACAAAGAAATTACAGGGAGCCATAAGGAAAGTGAATAAAGCATGCACTGAGATGACAGAACGGATCACAGCTCTTGAAGAACGCGTAGTGGGGCTGGAGACAGGAGCTGAGATTATCGGACAACAAGCAACTGCGAATGAGGCTAGAATGACAGATGTCATGTGGAAGCTGGAGGATTTTGAGAACCACCAGCGGCGGAATAACCTAAGGCTACTAGGCATAGCAGAAAATGCGGAGGGAGAAGACATTCGAGGGTTCATCCTGCGGCTGCTAAAGGTTACCTTCCCGGAATTGACACATTGGGATTAGGACTCTGCACTGATTCCCACTTATGTTGAGAAAAAAAGAGGACGATCAAAATAAGAAACCCAGCGCCATTTTGATCTTTTTTGTCAACTTCTTTCTGAGGCAGGCAGTTTTTTATAAGGCCAGACCAGAAGCTAGACGATCAGCTGAGGGGCATGGTTTTTTTGTTAGGTCAGATTTTTGCAACGCAACAGTGGAGAGAAGTTGTAGGTTAAGACAATTAATTACTCCATTCCAGAAACTAGGTTGCGAAGTGTACCTACTGAGCCCTGCTCGTCTGAAGGTCATTAATAACGGGGTGCTCAGGGTGTTCATCTCAGAAATCCAGGCTCAAGAGTACCTGCAGGAAAAAACAGGTGGAGGAAAATAGAGTATGGGACCCGAAGAATCCATTGCTTTCCTGGTCAGAGGTCTATTAGTAGCTATGTCTGTACCGATTCCCAGCTAGCAGGATTTCAGGTAGTTTTCTAGTGTTTCTTTTTTTTTCCTTCTCAGGAATGAGGGGCGGCAATGGGCGACAGCAGGATGCAGGAGTCATCACAAGGGTCTTCAAACCTATTTTGCCCGGTTCAGGGGGGTGGGAGTGGGACGGGATGGGTTGGATCCAAAATTGCATATATATATTTTTTAGAAGTGAAGGTAATGCTGGTCAAAGGGAATGGGAACAATGGGTACAATGGAAACGGATATGTGGGTAAATGGCTATGGGTAAGGCAAGGATTGCCTCTGTTAATATCTGCGGTTTAAATAATCCCCAGAAAAAAGGTAGAATTAATGAGGAAATCCAATATTTAAATCAGATATTGTGTGTCTCCAGGAGACACATATAGAAGCGAGTCGGCGGGAGTTCGCGGAACTGGCCGGTTATCAATTAATTGCCAGCACTTTGTGTTCTGTGTACGGTTCAGTACTAGACGATCCGGCTTTCTTTGAATGATTGAACACCGAGCTAGTTGGGTGGCCATTACCCCTAATAGTCTGTGGAGACTTTACAATTAAATATTAAATCTCAAGGAGGTCAGCTCGGCAAAAGATCATATCAAGGCTGTAAACTCAAGGTGTTTAAGTCTTTAGCACATTTATGTGCGCTACATGGGTTATTGGATATCTGGGCTACACACAAACCTGGAGATCCTGGCTATTCTTTTTTTTGCCCCTCATCAAGCTCATGTTAGACTTGCTTATTTTTTTGTATCCCCAGCGATTTCACAGATTTGTCAGATTTACAAGTATCCCAGAGTCATGTCCTGTCATAACCCACTCGTCCTTGAAGTAACTACACAGGCTAATCCTCCCCCTGTTGCACGTTGGACTTTTGATAAGGCATTGCTTTCTGATAAAGGATATGTTCAGCACATGAAGATTTGGATTCCCAGGTTTGTCATGAAAACAAAGGGAGTGCCCAAACTGATATTGTGTGGGATACACTTAATCTGGGACAAGGGGGGAGACATCTAGATACGGCTGGGCAGTGCGGAGGAAGAACAAGAAATTAGACCAGGACTTATATAGGGAATTAGCAGAAGCTAAAAGTCAATTAATTGCGACAATTTCAACGGGGGGCCTTGAGAAACCACAAGCCAGAGTCGCAGTGGGAAAATCTGCAATAACGGATCTCTCGGCCAGAAAGTAAGCTGGGAAAAATATGGTCTGGCTCAGCAAATTATATGAAAATAACGAAAGGGTGGGACAGTTACTAGCCCGGCGCACAAGGGAGAGGGTTGTTCAGGGCGACCTCTCAGAAATACGGGATCCTATCTTTGGCCTAATCTCAGATCCTACAGCAGTCTGCTCGTCATTTCAGAGGTTTTACCAGCAATTATATACGGAAGATACCCCCTATGAAGATAAAGAAGTGACGGAATATCATACGGGTTTGCCTTTTTGAGGGCTATCTCTGGAGGAGATAGAGCTTCTTGAGGTTCCGATATCAGAGGATTAAGTAAGGGGGTGCAGTTAATTCTCTACCAACAGGGAAAGTGGTTGGAACTGACTCAATTCCGGAGGAATTCTATCAAATCTTTTACCCCTGGTTAAATGAGGTTATGAGGGAGATTTTCATGAGTGCCCAATCAGGGGGGGAAGCTCTGGAATCTTGGAGGACGGCTAACATAGCGGTATTCCCAAAAAAGGACAACCCGCTAATGAACTAGGCTCCCATTGTCCTATCACGCTGATCAACAGTGATATAAAGATATACGCCAGTCGCAGAACTCGACAAGGGTGCCTTTGCTCTCCTTTACTATTTGCTTTGTATATTGACCCTCTCATTAGGAAGATTGCCCAGAATACCAGGATAGCAGCTATGCATAATAAAGAGGGGGGACACAAAGATTCTAGCATATGCTGTTGACATAGCAATTACCACCCCCAACCCTGCAGATGCCCTGGGAGAAATTGAAAGGGAAGCTATCCGTTTTGGACAGATCTCTGTATATCTACTTAATCAAAGTAAAACCCAAATTGTGATAAATAGTTCAGTGCAGCTCGATGACTGACGCGTAGCTCTTAAGGAGAGATATCTTTGGGTAGATATAACAGCAGACGTGGAGAATATCATTGATATAAACCTTGGTCCATTGCTTTTAGAGAGGGGGACTCATTTCTATTGATGAATTAGTAATGGGCATTGGAGCAAGAGGTTGTCTTTTGCGACAGATTGAATGTGGCTATTTTAAAAGGGTCATATTCAACGTTTTGATGGGCGCATTCAAGGTATGGAGAACTGTCTGGAAAACATTTGGATTAGGTCGGTTGAATAGCTATACTCCTATGTATGATAATGCCTTACTTCCTGATATTTTTTAAAGATGGATGCATGAAAAAGTGGGACAAGATTGGGTTGAGGAGGATAGGCAACCCGGTAGACGAAGGAGGGATTTATCCTTTGATGCAACTAAGGATCAATCAGGGATTGGTGATACCCACTTTTTCAAGTATCTACAAGTAAGGGATTTTTTAGTCAACAAGTCAGGGGAAAGAGCTATTTTTTCTCATGTGACACTCGTTGTTTTACTTCTGTAATTTCCATCCTCATTAGCTATTCTGTATAAATTATTAAACAAAGAAATGGTGGATGATTTCACGAAACACATGGCTCGCTGGTCAGAGCTTTTGCAAGTTGTGACTGGAGAATGTGAGGATTCCTTATATTTGGCTCAGACATCATATATTGCTGCTAATTTACAGATACAGTGTTACAAAACTTGGTTTGATCTTACATCACCCCGGCAAAGATTGTAAAGTGGGAGGGATATACAGGCACATGTTGTCAACGATGTGGCTGCTTTGCTGCAGATCTCGCTTGCATGTTCGCAAACTGTCCTAAGCTTGATACTCTGAAAAGAGGTGTTGGTAAACTACTTGAAGCACAGACGGGTTTTCAAGTAGCTCTATCTCATAGTTTAATGGTCTTAAGAGTGAGTGATCTGGAAATCTCTTGGCGGCACCAGACTTTTTTGTTTATCACTATGACTATCCTAAGACTATGGGGCCCATTAGGATGGCAGGTGGATTGCCCCCGTCGGGGGGTACAGCGGCGGACGGAAAGACCATCTGCGGGCCCCCAGATTAAACGAGAGGTGGGGGTACACACGGGGGGTCCCTATGGTACCCCCCTGCATTTGCATAAACAAAGCGGCGGCAGGTAATAGACCAGCATTTATCCATAGATACTTGCCATGTGTTTTGGATATCCAGGACACGGCAGGACTTTCCCCCAGATCGCTTCCGGAATCAGAAAGTCCTCCTCCCCCGCTATTATGAGGGCCCAGTACCAACGGGAGATCTCTTTATTTATGGGCGCGTTCTTCATCACCTCTGTCTCTAGATCCTCATTTCCCTTTTTATTTTCTGTAAGTGATTTTGCCCAACTGCTAAGCTGGTAATATTTAAATTTGGATAGGGAGGCATTTGTGATTATAGTCAATTGATCCCAGTGAGGTACTGAAATTCTGAACCCATTTCATAAAAGTCGTCGTATCATGATGATTTTGATATCAGCAGACCGAAAATGACGAGTATAAGATGTACAAGTGTTTTCGTCATATTCGAGTGACGAGATCACCATGAAATCAGGGATTCCGTTCTGAACCCTCGGGTTCCATTTTGTGTATGGCAGCCATTTTGTGGTTGCCCTCACATAGGCTGATGACAGTGGCCGAACGAGTCTCCAAGCACACGTACCCTTTAGCTGACTTCTGAATGACTTGAGCAAGCGACTCTCTTGCCTAAAGCCAAACTTGTTAAGCCAGTTCCTTTCCCAGTAGCTGATCAAGATTACCGATCAAGACACAAGACACCATTGAACCTTTTATTGCTCACAACTATGCCTTATCTTGCTCACACCTGTCTCTGCTCCTCTCTTTATGGTCCATTTACGATGGGGATGTGCCCGTTTTTATGATGGGTTCGATCGACCTGTCTGATGAAGAATGTTGGGTTTGACCAATAATTGATTATGGGCTGGACAAACTGAAAAATGTGCTTGTCATCATGATTCTGCTTTTTCTTTGTCGTGAAAACACATGAGTGGTCAACTGTAAATAAGGAATGTTTGCCTGAAGCATAATATTTTGTATAAAAAGGGATGACTGGCTTTGGAAAGTTGAGCAGTCTCCTGAGAACATACACCGTGTTGTACTTCTAGGATATCTGTTACTGGTTGCAGCCAATAAAATTTGATCTTTGACGTCACCAAGAAGTTTCTGCGTTTCTGTAGTCTGAGACAGGAGAATCCGAAGTCTTTGGGTGTGTCCCCTGGCACCACTGGGTTCTAAATAACCCGGTACTTCATTTGGCGCCCAACGTGGGGCGACTTCAGCGGTACCGGTCCAAGCCTGATGATCGTGAGGAGCTTTGTGTGAAAATTCTGGAGGAAGGCCAACCACTTCATCGACCCCTGTATGTCGTCGTGGTCCGAAAGTCTTTGCTGCGAGGTTCCCCGCTTTCCGACGGCTACGAAGGACTGCTGCCCTGACTGTCGCCCTGTCTTGGAGCCTTAGGCGATTTGTAGAGCGAGACGATAGACGGGTCTTCTGGTGATGTCATCGATATTTCAGTTAAGTATGAGTGGAGCGTCTCCCAGTCCTTAGTTTTGGGTATCCCTTGGGATCTTTGATTTGGGTTCTTTGATTTGGGCCTTGCAAGTACCAAAGCCGAGGGACTCGTGTATTTGCGAGACTATCGTATTCGATAATCCCTCGAAGTTTGAAGCTAGACTAGAGAGCGAAGATGCCTGGTCTTAGTAGACTTGGAAGAATATTTTGTTGTGGTTTTAATAGGGATTCCCGATTGGAGGACTCGTGTCTGGTTCCTCCGATTGGGACTCCAACCTATGAGCTCTATGTGAAGCATGGCGTGGGCCCCATCACATATAATGAAGTGTGGATTAGGTACACTAGGAAGGACGGTGTCCTCAAATGGCCCCAATATGGTAGTTTTGATACGGAAGTTCTAGATAATTTAGAGGTTAAACTCTTTAAGAAGAAAGTCCGGCCGGCGATGTTTGACTCTTTCCGCCTATGGCGAAAGGAAGCCAAACAGAAGGAAATCAAATTAGCGAAGAGAAATAAAAGAGAGAAGGGTATCTCGATAATGCAGGCTGCTATGCAGTATGAAGATAACGAAGAAGAACAAGCGAGTGAACAGTTGCACAGGCAACGTAAAATGGCGATCGATAAATGCTATCCAGTTTTGCCACCTCATCAGCAAGATGCGGCAAAGGAACTTGAGAAAGATCCTTTAATGTCACATTTGTTGAGCTCGCCACCCCCCTATGCGCAGAGTGCTACAGCACCTCCGCAACCTTTAGTGGCGCAACCTCTGGTTGCTTTGCCCCTTGCTATTGCACAGCCGCCAGCTCCTCTTCAGCTGGCTCCTACTCTTCTGGCGCCGCCTTCTCAAGGGCCGCTGACTTTGCTACCTGCTCCGTCTTTAATTCCTACAACTTTTCCACCTGTTCTCGCTGCCTCCTCTGCTACTGCTCCTAAATTGGCTTCCTCTCAATCCGCTTTATCCCCTGTCCTGTCAACTTCTCCTTCTGTCCGACAGAGAATGATGGATACTGTTACTAGTCTTTTGTCTCCTTTCTTTGGGTCATTAACTACGACACCTGTTTCGGAGCGTAAACAGTTACGTAGCCAACTGCCTGATTCTAGAGAAAAGGGAGTATTGGATCATTTGGCGCATAAATGGGTTACCGACCCTACAAGATTTGAGTTAGAGTCTGTCATGGATGTCTTCCGCCAATGGGAAGCACCGAAGCAGAGATATGTTTTTGATAAAATGTGTGCTTTCCTTTGTGAAGAATTGAAGGATAATGATTTGGAACCCAACCCCACTGAGTTGTGCCGTGTACGGTTCGAGTTTGCGAAAGGCACGATTGTGGGTCACGATGTTGAAGGGCAGTTGCGACATTGTTGTCGTTTAGGAGTGAGGCTGTTTCTCGGTCGGTGTTTGAGCCTGATCCTTCTGTAAGGAGGAAAGTGATACAATATCCGATGAGAGAGGTTCCCCCAGTTTGGAGAGAAGGGAACCCAAACGCTAATCCAGCTGTTTTGCCTCATTTTCAAAGTGTTTGGGTACATGTTCCATGGAAGAGAGCTGATGTTTTGGCTCTGAAACAGACCTTACCTGACCCTCGTAAAAATCCTGCAGGGTATTATAAGGAATTGTCACAGACCGCAGACTCATGTATTATGAATCTAGCTGATATCGATATGTTGTTTGGAAATGTGGTTCCACAGCCTTTATGGGGTTTGATTCGTCACACGGATCATGCGCAGGAGTTAGGTGATACCTGGGTTAATATTGCTGCTGCAGATGGCCGACAAATTGGTGGTGCTAAACCTGAGTCTGTAGTTGCAGAACTTCCTGGTAGGATCGTTACTTACATGAAGACTTTAATGCCTGCTATGCGAGTGAATTGGGACAAATTGTCTGCGTGTAAGCAAAAGAAAGATGAAACTGTGTCCGATTTCTTCAGTAGGTTTGAAGAAACGTTTATCGACCACAGTGGTCAAGACATGAGTACTGAAGGTGGCCAACGGTTGTTTGTTGACAAGTTTGTGCATAATTTGCTTCCCGAGTTATGTACCAAGTTGAAGGATTCCGAGAGTTCGTGGGCTGTTTCCTCATCAGCACAGATATTGGCTACTGCGCAGTACTATGAAAATAGGGATAAGGATGAGAAGGATAGAGCAGACAAGAAGACTGAAGAGTTGAAGACAAAGGTTCTTTTACAGCAGGCGTATCCGCCTCGTGGTGGTCAGCGTGACTACCAGCAACCTAAGCAGTTTCAGAGAAACTCGCAAAGGTTCGAGTCTTCTCAACCACGTTTTCCTGTAGGCCCTAATCAATGTGCATATTGCAAAGAAGAGGGTCATTTTAAAAGTAGCTGCCCTGTTTTGTTACAGCGTATGAATGGTGTTTCTAGCGCAAGAGGTCGAGGTGTTCCACAAACACCTAGAGGTAGAGGACATGGAGGGTTCCCCCAGAACGCACGTTTCTTTCCTCCACAAAATTCAATGAATAGTTTTGATCAGCAGAATAACGCGTCTGGTAGGACGACTCAGTACTATGCTGATGACTACTATGCAGAAGGTGAGAATATGGAAGGTGATGATTGCTAGGACAGCCATAGACAAAGAGAGGGAGTTGTTTCAGTTCCAGTAGATCAGAGTGGACCTTATGTTAGGTGATTACATCAGGTGTGTCAGAACCTTTTCTGTTGGATACTGGTGCTACGAAGAGTTCTATTATGCACTCTAAACTCACTGGCGTACCTTTGTCTGGTGAAACGAATGTTTCAGTAGGTTTTTCTGGTGCCCCGGTTAGGAATCCGATTTCTAGTCCTATGCCTCTTTCTTTTGGACCTTGTGAATTCGAAGCACCCCTTATTCTGACGATAGGTTGTGGTGAGAACTTGTTAGGATTGGATCTGTTGAAAAGATTGTACGCAACATTGTATTGTTCTCCCTCGGGAGTACAACTTACATTGGGTAAGAAAGTGGTCTCCTCGATGTATTTGTCAAAGGATAAACTTCAGACAGAATTGTCGTCTCTTCCTGACATTCTTTGGGCGACTGGTCCTAATGATGTGGGTCTTCTGGAAATACCACCATATGTTGTGACACTGAAAGCAAATGTTAAAATGCCACGCATTCCCCAATACAAGATCTCTAGTGAAGGTGAAAGGGCATTGCTAGCGATCATTTATGACCTGATTGAAAAAGATGTAATTGAAGAAACAAGAGGTAACGTTTGCAATAGTCCTGTTCTGCCTGTTCTGAAGCGTACTGACTTTTCTCAGCCACCTGTTTACAGGTTTGTGATTGATCTTAGAGAGGTGAATAAAATAGTTGTGCTACAGTTTCCAGTTGTTCCTGATATTACCGCCTTACTGACCATGATTCCAGCTTCAGCCACATGGTTCTCGGTGATTGATTTGAAGAACGCTTTCTTCAGCATCCCGATTGCCGAGGAGAGTAGGGATATTTTCGGCTTCTCTTTAGGAGGTCGAAGTTTCCGGTTTAAGCGCGCTCCTCAAGGCTATTGTGAGAGTCCGTCAATCTATAGTCAGGCTTTGAAAACACAACTTGATACAATTGTTTTACCTGATGGTGCTGCTCTTCTCCAGTACGTTGATGATTTACTAGTCGCTGCCGATAATGAGGAAATTTGTAATAAAGCTACTTTGTCGTTATTGCGTCATTTATCTGACTTCCATCACAAAGTGTCTCTTTCGAAGTTACAATATCGTCGACAAGAAGTGACCTACTTAGGTCATTTCTTATCGAAGGAGGGAAGAAGATTAACCCCAGAGCGAATTCAAGCGACTGCAAAATTGAGTGTGCCAATTACACAGAGAGAAGTGCGTGCTTTCTTGGGCATTACGTCATATTGCAGACAATGGATACCAAATTTTTCTCTGCTGGCCAAACCGCTAGTGGCATTGACCTGTAAAGATACACTGAATCCCCTCCCGTGGTCCGAAGATTGTCAGAAAAGTTTTTCCGAATTGCGCAGTGCATTGTGTTCGGCTCCTGTGTTGGGTACCCCCGACTACAGTAAGCCCTTTACACTGTATGTTCATGAGAGAGAAGGATGTGCGTTGTCAGTGTTGACACAATCTTTTGGGGACAAGCAGCGTCCATGTGCGTATTTTTTGTCAACTTTGGATCCGGTAGCTAGAGCGTTGCCGAGTTGTTTGAGAGCTACGGCGGCAGCAGCTGTTTCTATTCGACAGTCTGCTGGTTTGGTGATGAATAATACGTTGATTGTAATGGTTCCACATGCAGTGGATACTTTGTTAAACAGGACCAAGACACAGCACTTAACTAGTGCTCGATTGTCAGGTTATGAGTTTACACTTTTAGCGAGTCATGTGCACATAAAGAGATGCAACACGTTGAACCCAGCTACGTTGTTGCCGATTGTAGCAGAAACAGATGTGTCTGAACAACATGATTGCTTTCTTAAGACAGAAGCGGAAACGAAAGGGAGAGTAGATCTTAGGGACACTCCTCTTGTGAAGTGTGTTGGTACCTTATGGGTGGATGGTTCATGCTTCAAGCTTCCGAATGGTGATATGACTGCGGCTTATGCTGTTACGACTTTGCATATGATTGTTGAAGCTGCACGTATCCCACATAATTCAGCTCAAGCAGCAGAGTTGATTGCACTTATGAGAGCATGTGTGTTGTCCAAAGGAAAGAAAGTGACCATATATACCGACAGCCAGTATGCATTTGGTGTAGACCATAGTTTTGGACGTTTGTGGAAGGAACGTGGGTTCCATACGTCACATGGGACAAAGATACAGCATGGTCAATTGGTGAATGAGCTCCTGGAGTCGCTTACCTTGCCGTTACAAGTGGCGATTGTGAAATGCAGTGCACACAAGAAGGTTACCGACGACGTTGGTCGCGGTAATGCATTTGCAGATGAAGTTGCAAAAGCAACGGCGAGAGATGTGACGAGTCGAATGTATGTTGCAGGTCCGGCGAGATGGGTTCCGGATAGAGGAATGTGTGAGGATACAATAGAAAGCGTGAAGTCTATCCAAGCTGAAGCTACAGAAAAAGAATTAAGTGTGTGGAGAGAGAGTACAGGTAAATTAGACTCGAATGGTTGTTGGGTTGAGTTGTCAGAGCATCAGCGATGGTTGTTACCCGATGCGTACGTGCTTGCAGTGGTTACAATGGCACATGGAATGGCTCATAACAGTGTGAAAGGGATTTGTAAGTTGTTGGCTCCAGTATGGCAAAATGCTGGAATTCCTAAGTGTGCAGAGAATGTGGTCAAGAATTGTATGGTTTGTCTGAAATACAATCCTGGTAAGGGAACTCCAACTCCAGCTGGTCATTTTGCGCCTCCAACGTATCCGTTCGAGGTTTTGCAGCTAGATTTCATCCACATGGAGAGGTGCAACAACTTGAAATACGTACTCGTTTTTGTTTGTGCCTTTTCGAGAAGGGTAGAAGCATATCCCCAGAAAGATAACACTGCCTTACCCACAGCTAAAACCTTTGTCAAATAATTTTTCCCTAGGTTTGGTTTGCCGGGAATGGTCTGGAGTGATAATGGGAGTGAATTTGTGGGTCAAGTGATGAAGAGAGTATGTGAAGGGCTAGGAATCCGGCAAAAGTTTCACGCTGCAAATCACACTCAATCAGCTGGATTAGTAGAGTGCTATAATGGCACCCTCAAATTGAAGTTGGCCAAGATACAAGCGAGCTCTGGTCTTAAATGGCCAGATGCCTTGCCATTAGCACTCTTGTCGACTAGAATGACTGTGCATTCACGAGTGGGACTTAGTCCATACGAAAAAAAATTTGGCCGCCCGGCCAACATATGGGACGTGCCGAGGCCGACGAAATTTAGTGAGATTGAACACCCTGTATTGCTTGATTATCTGTATGATTTGACGGCTAAATTGCGTGTCTTACACCAACAGGTTCATGATACACTGCCTCAGGCTTCTGAAGATCCAGGACATGCAATCGATCCTGGATCGTGGATACTAATCAAGAACTTCCAGAGGACAAGGATTGATCAGTCCCGCTGGATCGGCCCATACTTGGCACTTTTGTCCACGAGAACTGCAGTGCGAGTGCAAGGAAAAAAGAACTGGATCCACGGCGTACATTGTAAGAGGGTTCCTTTGCCTCTGCCGTACGACCAGTGGGTCCAGAAGGGCATTCCTGATTCGGAGACCGAAACTGTGTCTCGTCTTCTGCCTTTTAGCGATGCACGTTTAATTGGGACAAGCTCTAAGTGTGAAAGTGACGATCTTTTGCAAGAAGCCGTGCCACCGTCAGTTCGATTGGACACTACCGAGCCTGAACTCTTATTCCAAGACCAGACGTTACCTGGAAAAAGCCGTTATAATTTGAGAGCAAGAATCATGGACAAATAAAAAATTATTTTTGCTGTTTTTAAAAGTGCAGCTCTCTCATCTGAGAAACTATTTTGATTTTTGTTTTTCGAACCACCATCCGGGTTCAGCTGTAGGGTCGCGGCGTCAAGTCTTTGGAGTGCAAGCCGAAGACACAAGGTCGACGGTTCCGGTTGGTCCTTGGGAGTTCCCTGGACTGACAGGCGCATTCCTTAGCACGGAACACCCTACCTCCGCGAGCAGCAAGGTTAGAGGATGGAGTTTTTCGAGATGGAGAGACCTGCCAAAGAGATGAATTTTAGAGCCAAAATGTGTACAATGATGACTAGAAAACGTTTTCTGATATTATGCCCTTTCATGTTGCTTAGCGTAATTATGTTTTTAATAGGATATGTTTTATTCTCTTTTCAAGTGATTGCACCCACTACACAGCCCATACTTTCTTCTACTGCTTCTTTGCATTCTTTTCATCCTCTGCCTGAACATGAATCCATTAGAAGATTGGAATTCGCTAATAACTCTTTTGTTCAGCTTCTGCACCAACATCAGCTAGTAGTGAACATGACTAACTGTTGGGTGTGTGGCCTAATTCCTCATACTACTGATAAATGTATTCCTTATCTGGTCCTGCCATTCAGCTACAATGGTTCTGTGTGGGCATACAGAACGATGTTTATCTATGCTCGCGAAGTCCACCCCCTACGTTCTGTGAAGGATAACCCAAAGAATAGTGCTCTAGTTAAGGGAATAGTCGATATGATTAGGGGAGCTAGTTCCTATGAGACTATCCCGAGAGATGAGACACTAGCATATATTGGATGGAACGTGACTGGATATGGAGCGAGTCTGAGTGAAAACCAACGAGCAAAAAGATCCTCTCCGATCTGGATCGTACCCCATCAGGGTCATTACTGTCTGCAGGGAAATGGCAAGAATCCGAGAGCTCAGTTAGGGAGGAGTATCTGCACTGAGACATATGTTTTTGCATCCCAGACATCCCCATCGTTTCTAGCAGCTAAGGGTACCTATTTTGTCTGTTACGATAGAGCATACACATGGTTGCCCCCTGATTTCTCTGGCACATGTTTTGTCTCGTTCCTGTTGCCTCCCACCTACACTGCTGCGGCAGATTATCACAAGACAAGAATTGTTAGAGGTGTCTTCAGTAAGGAAGATACCGCAGGACAAGAATTAGGTGATTTCTTGAAGGGTTTTCCTGCCGTTTTGGGGACCTATGGTTAACAGCAGGAACATACGGCAATTGACAAGAGTGGTTGAGTCCACCCTAATTGAAACTGCCGGTGCCCTTAGTAACTTGACTGCTGAGCTCCAGTCAGATCGACTTATGACTCTCTAGAACAGAGTTGCGTTAGATGTCATACTTGCAGACCGAGGTGGGGTATGTAAAGTGATCCAATCAAGTTGCTGTGTTTTCATTCCAGACAATGCTCCGACAGTGTACCAGGCCATTTCCAAACTGCATAAGATCTCCGAATCTATACATGTGGATAAAGGAGATTGGTCGTTGATGGGATGGTTCTGGGAACTGTTATCCACGTGGGGATGGAAGATTCTGATGGTCATTGAGATGATCTTAGCCATTCTTTTCCTGTTCTGTCTTTGTGTACAGTGTGCTCCTGCTATATGTGGCCTCTGTGCTACATCGTGTGTAAGGAAGCCTGTATCAAGAGACGTGCTAAGTAATAGGATAATGTTACAGCAACATCTTGATGACCTGATGAGTATAGACCTGAACTCAGACTGACATGGGTTTAGATTATTGCCTATGTAAGGGCAAAAGGAGGGTCTGAGGTACTGAAATTCTGAACCCGTTTCATAAAAGTCATCGTATCATGGCGATTTTGGTATCAGCAGACCGAAAATGGCGAGTATAAGATGTACGAGTGTTTTCGTCATATTCGAGTGACGAGATCACCATGAAATCAGGGATTCCGTTCTGAACCCTCGGGTTCCATTTTGTGAATGGCAGCCATTTTGTGGTTGCCCTCACATAGGCTGATGACAGTGGCCGAACGAGTCTCCAAGCACACGTACCCTTTAGGTGACTTCTGAATGACCTGAGCAAGCGACTCTCTTGCCTAAAGCCAAACTTGTTAAGCCAGTTCCTTTCCCAGTAGCTGATCAAGATTACCGATCAAGACACAAGACACCATCGAACCTTTTATTGTTCACAACTATGCCTTATCTTGCTCACACCTGTCTCTGCTCCTCTCTTTATGGTCCATTTATGATGGGGATGTGCCCGTTTTTATGATGGGTTCGATCGACCTGTCTGATGAAGAATGTTGGGTTTGACCAATAATTGATTATGGGCTGGACAAACTGAAAAATGGGCTTGTCATCATGATTCTGCTTTTTCTTTGTCGTGAAAACACATGTGTGGTCAACTGTAAATAAGGAATGTTTGCCTGAAGCATAATATTTTGTATAAAAAGGGATGACTGGCTTTGGAAAGTTGAGCAGTCTCCTGAGAACATACACTGTGTTGTACTTCTAGGATATCTGTTACTGGTTGCAGCCAATAAAATGTGATCTTTGACGTCACCAAGAAGTTTCTGCGTTTCTGTAGTCTGAGACAGGAGAATCCGAAGTCTTTGGGTGTGTCCCCTGGCACCGCTGGGTTCTAAATAACCCGGTACTTCACCAGGCCACTATGGCATTCACCGTCATCAATTGGCCCCACTCTTTGATACCTGCTGTTTTCAGCGGGGTGGCCAGGCTGTCCTGAAGGCAATCTGGAGTGCCTGGAGATTTACATATGGGAGCAAACTTACTGTAGTATGGTATGTTCAGTGTACTTCTTATTTGATACCATAGTTTTGCTGCGGAACTGAGAATCTTTAGCTTCACCTTCTTAAAGTATTTTGGGTGGCCGAATTTATATAGGAAGTGACCTGCTCCTCCAGTCATTGCTTGTAGGTATTCTGGATACTGCTCAAAGCTTTTCAGTAGAGATCTTATGTATTTAAATTGGAATGCTCTCTAGTATTCAAATAGGTTGGGGCTAGCTATCCCCCTTGTTCTTTACTCCATGCTATTCTCGTTCCTTTTGATTATCAGATAAAACTAGTGAGTTCTCCCTGGAGTTTCATTAACGATTCTCTCTTGAATTCTAACGGTATGGTGCTGAGGAGATAAGTAAATTTTGGCAGGATGGACATTTTCATTATGTTAGATTTCCCAAGGAAGCGCAAAGGCATACCTCCTCATACTTTGAGTAGTTTTCTAACTTCACCGGCGATTCTACTAAGATTTATCTGCGTCACTTTGTCTAACTCCTTAACCAGGTCGATTCCCAAAGATTTTATCTTATCCTTGATATAGGGGTTGTTAATTTGCATATTCCAACTCATAATTTCCATTTTTGTCTGGTTGGTCTGATACCCTGACACCTTCCCGAAGTTAGTCAAAGTTTCTTCTAGTGATCCAATAGAACCCTCAAAATCGGCTGTGAAGATCATTAGGTCATCGGCGTACAACAAGACTTTTTTTCCCCATCCTAGGTATGTGAAGGGGGATATAGAGGGGTGATTTCTGAGACTATTTGCCAGAGGTTCAATTAAAAAATTGAACAGTAGTGGAGACAGGGGACACCCTTCTCTTGTTCCTCTCTTGATCATTATATTTTCAGTGAGGTTTCCATTGTTTAAGATCTTAGCTCTTGGTTTTCTGTATAGTTCTTCTACCATCCCTAAAAAGTTCTCTCCCAGATTACATTTGTTTAATACCCTGTTCAGAAATGCCCAGTTTACTCTGTCAAATGCTTTGGCAGCGTCAAAGGTGATTATGGATAAGGCTGTTTTTTCACTGGTGGCTATATCTATTGCTCCAAAGAGTTCATGCGTTAAGTCTTGTAGTTGTCTGCCTTTCACAAAACCTTTCTGGTCTGTATTAATCAAGCTTCCAGTTATTCTCCCTAGCCTTTTTGCCATAATTTGTGTAAATATTTTGTAATTGCAATTTAATAAAGAGATGGGCCGATATGATTTACAGTTCACAGGGTTTTTCCCTGGCTTTAATAGAATAATAATTGTTGCATCATTCCACGAATCTGAGAGGTTGCCTTTTTCTATATAGATTGTGTTTAATAATTCCGTTAGTGGTGGAACCAAGACTCTACTTAGATTGATGAAGAACTCATTCGGTAAGGCGTCGGGGCCTGCTGCTTTCCCTCTTTTTAAACCACTTATTACTTCTACTACTTCTTTACTCGTGATTTTTGCATTTAAGTCTCCTTTTCCTTCTTCTGATAATGAGGGGAGGGTCTGGTCATCCAGGTATTCTTTAAGTTTTTCCTGGGTAGGGTTTGTATCCTCAGTGTACAAACCTGAAAAGAAGTTCATAAATTCCTGCATGATCTCAGTATCCTTTGAGCTTGGTTCTGTATGGTTTTGTTGCAGGATGCTGGCTACTTTGTTCCTGGTTTGGTCGGTTTTTGTTTTCCATGCCAGTATTTTGCCACACCCTTCTCCATATTCGTAGTGGGACAATTTACTGGCTTCCCATTTCTCTATCACTTTGTTCTCTAGGATGTCTGTGAGTAGTTCCCTTTGTTTTAGCCTGTCAGTCTCCAATTTCCCCTTATTGGCTATTACGTTTTCTGCTGCTATTTGTATATCAAGTGATTTTATAGTATTTTCTAAATATCCTATCTCTTGTTTTGTTGTCTTTGATTTGTGTGCTGCCAGGCTTAGTAATTTGCCCCTGATTACTGCCTTGTATGCGTCCCAGGTAATTTGTTTCGAGGTCTCAGATTTATTGTTCTCAAAGAAAATATCTGTTTCTATCTTAAGTTCTTCTATTGTTTGTGGGTCTAGTAGAATAGAGCGATCAACGGTCCATCTGGGTAAGGAGTTGTTTTTTTCCATTCGTATTTTGAGCTGGACCGCTGACTGATCGGATAGATGAGCTGGCAAGTATTCAATTTTCAGGAAATATTCTACCAGGCTTCTATCCACTAAAAATAATCAATCCTGGACTTGTGCCCTAGTTTTTTGTTATGGAATGTGAAGGCTAGCTTTTTGTCGCCTTTCTCCTTCCACCAGACCCAGATCTTTTATACAAAGCCCCAACCACTCCCTCATTTTTGGTAGATTTACTTGTTACCTCTGGGGGAGTTGATCAACCTTAAGATCTAATATTATGTTATAATCACCCCCTATTATTACCGGGGAGGTTGCTGATAGTAGTTGCATATATAGCTTTTGTAGGGGAGCTGGGTCATCTGTATTAGGGCCGTAGTATCCTGCAATGGTGTATAATTTATTATATAGTCTTACCCTAGTTACTGCCCATCTTCCCTTTTTATCCACTTCTGTATATTCTATTTTGGCCTTGAGCGATTTCTTAAAAAGTATAGCTATGCCCTTGATGACGCAGTCTTGATTAGTGCAGACATATGCGTCGACCTAAATCAAGTTCTTCGTGATTTGGTCCCATTCCTTTTTTAAGAGATGTGTTTCCTGTAATATAATGACTTTGCTATCTATTGTTTTCAGATATTCGAGGATCCTCCTTCTTCTGCTTTTGGGTTAGAGGCCATTAACATTCCATGAGAGTATATTGACTACCTTAATGTCTTTCTTCATTTTCTCTGTATTTCTTTGGGATCTCCTAATCATATCTGCCGGACTCGTACTCTCCTTCTTTTTTCATCATAGAGGACATATTTTTTGAATTTTTTCCCTAGTTTGCTTCCCATCCCTGTGTTGTATTTTTTTTTTTTTTTGGCATGTTAAAATTTCCCTCCCTGGGGAAGCCTCCCTTCTTTCTTTTTTGGGCTGTATTCTTCGCCCTCTTTGAGCTCCATGCTTTGCCTACTTCACCTACTTCACATACTTCACCTTTTCATATCTTCTATTGATGTTCTCGCATTTGATCTTTCATTTGCTCCAGGAAATGTTCAACCTCTTTTGGATCCCTGATGTTGTGCATTTTGTTTCTCCACATGATCCTGAGGGCTGCTGGGAACTTCATTTGTACTGTGGCTCCGAGGGATCTTAGTTCCTGCATATATTGCCCCAGCTCCCACTGTCTGTCCTGAGTAGCCTTGGATATAACTGAGCGGATTCTGAATGACCATACGTCTTTAGTATGAGTTCCCTTTTTTAGGGCCTCGCTCAAGATCTTTTCTTGGAGGGTGTAAGATTTAAAGTTTATTAGTATTTTCCTCGGGGTCTTCCTTTCTTTGTTTTTGCCAAATGGGTCTCGATGCACCCTCTGTATTTCTTCTTCCAGTTCTGCCGCTTTCCCCCATGGGAAGTGTTCTTCGAGGCGTAATACTATGAATTTTTTAATATCCGCTCCCTCACGGTTCTCTTGTACATTTAGAATTCTCAAGTTGT
Organism: Lissotriton helveticus; assembly: GCF_964261635.1. NCBI lineage: Eukaryota > Metazoa > Chordata > Amphibia > Caudata > Salamandridae > Lissotriton > Lissotriton helveticus. Next base: position 1,349,222,549 of record NC_136059.1, on the reverse strand, counting down.
TCCTCCTTGCCTGGTTTTCCAAAGATTCAAGCTTTTCATTGATGTTTTTGTCATTTCCTCTCAGAGCTTTAATCTCTTTTGATTTGACTCCACTTTCTTACTCAGGGCTCCTACCTCTGCTTCTACCGCTGTCACTCTCTCCCCCAGTGCGTTTAGCTTGGTGTCCAACATTTCACAGGCCTCCTAGATCTTGCTCTGGTTGGCCTCTGATACTGCAATTTTTTCTCTCATTTCCCCCAACATTTTTTCTAGAATCTTCTCTGTTTGACTTTGGCTTGGTGCTTGTGGTGCTTGTGTGGCATTTTCAGTACTGTCTATCACCGCACTGTCCATTGTTGATTGCCCTATGGTTTCGGTAAGGCGCCCCATTGTTGAGCCCTCATCTAGGTTAAACGGAGGTTGTGAGGTCGGCTCTGTCGCATTATTCATGCTTGTTCTGTTGTTTGTTTTTAGTTCTGTATTATAGTTAGTATTAGGGCAGGAATTAGAATTGGAGAAGGGGTTAACCACTTGAATTTGAATTTAAAAAGATTTATAAAGCGATCTGCTACCAAGCGGTTTCCTGGCGCTGGGAGACTGACAGACGGAGGAAGGGGAGCACCAGAGAGTTACTATAGGGGGAATGCTTGGGTGAAGAGGTGGGTTTTGAGTGCTTTGCGGAAATGCAGGTATACTGTCATGGACCTAATAGTCAGGGGAAGACTGTTCCAGAAACGGGGGGCAAGAATGGAAAACCTGTTGCCACCCACTCTGGACTTTCGAAAGCGGGGGTCTTTGAGGAGGGCCTGAGTAGCCGAATGGAGGTTACGGCAAGGGAGATAGGGAGTGATCATGGAGTTAATGTAAGCTGGGGCCGTACCGGCGCGAGCCATGAAAGTCATGCAGCCCATCTTGAATAGAGTTCTCTGTAGGATGGGGAGCCAGTGAAGAGACTTAAGTAGGGGGGGGTAATGTGATGATGCTTGGGGATCCGGTAAATAAGGCGGGCGGCCTGATTCTGGATGGACTGGAGGCGCCGCAGTTCATAGGCAGGGATGCCCACGTACAAGCAGTTCCCGTAGTCCAAACGAGAAAGAACCATGGCCAAAACAATAATTTTTAGTGCTTCGAAGGAAAAGAAACGGGAAATCTTGCGAATAATTCTAAGGGACAAGAAACAGGATGAAACAACAGAACCAATCTGAGGGCGCATAGAGAGGTTCTGACTGATCTTGATTCCCAAGGTTTTGACTGAGGCAGAGGGGACCGGGGAGGGGCCAAGGGAGGGGGGCCAAAAGGCGGAGGTCCAAGGACTGGTGAGGCCACCAGTCAGGACCAACTCCGTTTTGTCCGGATTAAGTTTAAGATGATTTTGGTTCATCCAATCAGAAATAAAGATGAGTGTGGTTTGAAATTTGAGAATAGAGTCGGGGGAGAAAGAAAGATCCAGAACAAGCTGGAGATCATCCGCATAATTAAATACGGAGATCTCCATGTTGAGTAGAAAAACAATATGGGGATGAATATAAAGATTGAAAAGAAGAGGGGAAAGAGAGGAACCTTGAGGGACCCCACAGAGCACCGAGCGGGTAGGGGCGGTAAAGCCCGAAAGTTGGACCGCCTGCGACCAGCCTTGAAGAAATGAGGCGAGCCAGGAGAAAGCGGTCCCCCGGATACCCGCTGCCCTGACACGATCGAGAAGAATGGAATGATCGACCGTGTCAAAAGCAGCGGACAGGTCAAGAAGTACCAAAGCTTGGGGGGAGTTGACATCTGCCTTGCTCCTCAGCTCATCCAAGACGGAAAGAACCACGGATTCCCTTGAGTGGACTGGACGGAAACCCGCTTGGTGGGAGGCCAAAAGATGGTTGTCTTCAATATGGGCTGAGAGGCAGGAAGTAATATGGCTCTCCAAGATCTTGGCCAAGTAAGGGAGCAGGGAAATAGGCCTGAAGTTGGCAGGAAGGGTGGGGTCAGCACCAGGTTTTTTGAGGATGGGGATAACCGTGGCTGATTTAAAAGGGGACGGGACTATAGCCTGAGAGATGGAGGCGTTGAGGAGGGACAACGGGGGATCAGGGCAGCGAGAGAACAGTTCCCTCAAGATGTGCGCCGGGCCGCAGTCAGCAGGGGAGCCTGACTTGACCTTGCAGAGGGGCAGAGAAAGACTCCTTGGAAATAGGAGGAAAGTGGTCAAAAGAGGGAGACGACATAGGGGGAGAGAGAGGGGGGAGGGGGAAGCAACAGGGAAGGGAAGGGAGGGAGAGGGGAGGGAAGTGACAGGGGAGTGTTTCGTTTAATGTTAGCAATTTTCTCAAGGAAGAAATCATTAAGTGAATTGCAAAGATCTTGGGAGGGAACAGGATTGGGGTTGGCTCTATCAGATGCAACTAGGTTGTGGACAATAGAGAAGCTCTTCTTCGGTTTGTTAGCCGCCAGTAAGATCTTCCCAGCAAAATATTCAGTTTTGGCAACAAGAATGGCTTTTTTATAGCTTTGGAGAAGGGACAGGTATCGAGCCTTCAGGGAGGGATCGTAGTTGCGCCTCCACTGGCCCTCTGATTGTCTGAGCGCCAGTTTGAGAGTTTTGAGATCACTGGCGAACCATCTCCTAGCATCACGGAGGCGGCAGGATTCGACCCTCCTAAAGGGAGCGACTAAGTCGCAGGAAGTGGACAACCAGCTATTAACGGCGTCTGCTTGGAGTTCAAGAGGGAGGTCAGATACATCGGGGGCAGAAGACGCCAAAGAAGAGCAGAGAGTATTAAGATCCACTCGATTCCAATTCCGGGCCATAACATTCTTGGGCAGGGGTGGTTTATCAATGGCACCAAGGTCAATGGAAAAGGAAATTAGAAAATGGTCCGACCAAGTGCAGGGGAGAGTGAGAGGGGGAGAGATGGTCTGACTGGCCGACCAGATCTGGTTAAGAGTGTGACCGTGTATGTGGGTGGGGGCATGAATATGAGAGATAAAGTTGAGGCAGCAGAGAGTATCAGAAAAATCTTTAGATGTCTGATCTTCCCTGGGGTCTCCGGGCCAGAAATTAAAATCACCCACTAGTAGAACTGAGGAGTTGTTGACCACGAGAGTGGCCCAAAGTTCTTGTAAAGCTGGCACGAAATGAGACATGGATTTGGGGGGGTGATAAAAAAGTGCGATAGTAAGGGGAGCCAAAAGGTTGACCGAACGGGCAAATAAGAAATCTACATTCAGAATGGAAGGATGGGAGAGGAGTTGGAACTGGAGATTGGACCGGATAATCATAGCCACTCCTCCCCCGGCCTTCCCGTCAGGGTGATCGGCACAGAGGGCATAATAGGAGTCAGGTAGGCTAAGGCCACCGTAGGCGGATAAGAGGGAAGGGAGGGGGGGGGAATTAGAGAGCGAAACCAGCTGGTCATTAGGGAGTAGGACCATAGGAGAGGGAGAATTAAAAATGCCGGCGGCATGGATGCTCGAGCGTGGCAGTGGTAAGGGGCCAGTCACCTTGATAAGCAAGAAGTTGCTTGGGGGTATAGTTGAACATAAAAGGGGCAGAGTCTGTGGCCCCGGCTCCCGACCGGTCGCGGACGGGCACAGACGGGCTTGCCATTGGCGCGCAGCCGGCGCGCTCGCTGCGCGCGTCCGCTTCACGGCCGGGAAAGAGGTGTCATGATATGCTGGCCAGAGGTGGGAGTGGCCGAGAAACTGCACCAGCAACCCCCGAGTACCCCCAAGATGGCGTCGAAACTCACCGGTCCCCGCAGCAGCGCCTAATCGGCTGTGCGGGCGGTGAGAGGAAGATAGTGGCACTCAAAAGTTAAAGTGCAGAGAAAATAAAATTTAAAAAACACAGGCAAGTAATTAAAAAATATACAAGTGATCGGTGCTCCCGGCTTCCGCCTCAGGAGATGTGCGTGCTATCATCAGTCATGCACGCAGTGCCAAGGGGCGCGCTACAAGTACTCGCCAGAGGGGGGAGTGGCCGAGAAACTGCACCGGCAACCCATGAGTACCCCCAAGATGGCGTCGAAACTCGCCGGTCCCCGCAGCAGCGCCTAATCGGCTGTGCGGGCGGCGAGAGGAAGATAGTGGCACTCAAAAGTGCAAGTGCAGAGAAAATGCAATTTTAAAAACACAGGCAAGTAATTAAAAAATATACAAGTGATCGGTGCTCCCGGCTTCCGCCTCAGGAGATGTGCGTGCTATGGTCAGTCATGCACGCAGCGCCAAGGGGCGCGCTACAAGTACTCGCCAGAGGGGGGAGTGGCCGAGAAACTCCACCAGCAACCCCCGAGTTCCCCCAAGATGGCGTCGAAACTCGCCGGTCCCCGCAGCAGCGCCTAATCAGCTGTGCGGGCGGCGAGAGGAAGATAGTGGCACTCAAAAGTGCAAGTGCAGAGAAAATACAATTTTAAAAACACAGGCAAGTAATTAAAAAATATACAAGTGATCGGTGCTCCCGGCTTTCGCCTCAGGAGATGTGCGTGCTATCGTCAGTCATGCACGCAGCGCCAAGGGGCGCGCTACAAGTACTCGCCAGAGGGGGGAGTGGCCGAGAAACTGCACCGGAAACCCCCGAGTGCACCCCCAAGATGGCGTCGAAACTCGCCGGTCCCCGCAGCAGCGCCTAATCGGCTGTGCGGGCGGCGAGAGGAAGATAGTGGCACTCAAAAGTGCAAGTGCAGAGAAAATACAATTTTAAAAACACAGGCAAGTAATTAAAAAATATACAAGTGATCGGTGCTCCCGGGCGGCTTCCGCCTCAGGAGATGTGCGTGCTATCGTCAGTCCACTACCAACCACTGTGGGGACTAGGTCTCTGCTGTTCTGCTGTGAGATAATCTGTTGCTTCTGCACCCCCTGTACCCCCTGAACCTGCAGCTGTACCTTAAAAAAGGATCTTAATGAGGGTGTTACCCTAATTTTTGGCTCTGGCTGCCCTCTCGCCCCCACCTTCTCCCTTGCTGGTTTTTTTTGGCTTTGGGGGTATGGGTTGCTGTACTTGGCTGCCTCCTGGCTTTTCTTTTTGTGCTGCTAGGGGCCACACTCTGTTTGAGAGGAAGTGGTTGGTTATGTTTAAGGAACTGCCTGTTCCTTAGGCAGTAACTTATGCGTTTGTCTTTATTCTGCCCTTCTTCTGTTGCTCCTTTTAATAAATTGGGGGAATTTGAGGTAGTAGGAGACTCCTCTCCCCCTCCCACCCCTCTAATTACACTCGGAGCTGGCCCCTCTGGGGCAATACCTTTTGTCCGCCCTGCTCTAATCAGATAACTGCTGCCTCTGAGTCCCTCATGTATTTTAATCCTCTCACCGCCCACTGCTCCGCTTACCCTGTGCATAGAAGATGCCTCTCTCCAATCTACAGGAGGACCAGTCTCTGCGCGGGTCCCCGGGGTCACAAGGAGCGACATGGGTTGGTTATGTCAGAAACACCCTCGAGCGTGCTCCTGTGTACCTCCACCTCGTCGGCTGCAGTCCTTGCAGAGCTCGCGCTGCCTCCACTTCCCCGGAACAGGAAGAGAATTCTCCCAGCGGCCCTCCTACAGTTTTTTCATACCTTGGAAGCAGACGCCCACAGCCCGGCATACGCTCTCAGCGAGCTATGCAGAGCGGATCTCGTAGCGGTTCCGTTCGTTGTTTCCACCGCCGCAGGCTCCACTGTTATGTATTTGCGTATTATACCGCCTCGGAAATGTCTCTTTTTTTGGGGGGGATTTTGCTAATTTTAGTGCCGCATAGTGCCTCTAATCAGGATTGTGGAATCGGAATCGGGTATCTCCTGGGCAATTTCTAATCCTTACAATCGTTCATCTGTGCGGCGACGAGCATGGAGCTCCCGACCGGACTTCTTAGCTGGCCGCCATCTTCCCCCGTATAATGGGGCAGATTTATGTTAAATGGCGCATCCCCAGGGATGCGCCAGTTAATGTGCGCCACAGTGCGCCACAGCTCCGCCACCCATGGTGCGCCGTATTTATAATGCGGCGCACCATGGGGCAAAAACGGCCCAGATGCGTGACGCATCTGTGCCGTAAAGGTGTCGCATTGCTGGAGTTGCGTCTCAAGCAAGCGCGACGCAGCTCCAGCAAGGCTCAGGGGTGCCCCATCTTAACAATGCTGCGTCAAGACCTACGCCTGCTTCAAGCAGGCACAGGCTTTTGACGCAGCATTGGCCTGAAAGTGACTGAGTGAAATCTTATAGATTTCACTCAGCCACTTTTGCGAGGCGCACCTGCCCCGGAACGCCCACCCTGCGCCGGAACGCCCACAAGTGGCGCAGGGCTTTACAACGTGACGCATCTGCCTAGATGCGTCACATTGTAAATCGTTCGTAGGGATGCGCCACGTTTACGCCGCCTTGCGTGACGCAACAGCGGCGTAAACATGGCGCAAGTGCCTCATAAATCTGCCCCAGAGTTTTTAAGACATCTACGTGAAAATTACTTTTTCCAGAATGAAAAAGATTACTTTTTTAGGTTTTTCTGTTGTGTGGTTGGAAAGTCCTGGTGTAAATGCTGGTTGTCGTTGGATTTTTCTTTCAGTTGTTCTTTATGTGTTGTTTGCAGATTTTGATTCTTTGGTTCTGAAAAAAGTTAAGACATGTTATACATTTTTTGCTTGGAAAATTTTAGTTTTTCAAATAGCCTGCAAAGTAATAGATCACTGCCTATGTACTAGAAAAAAAGTCATTTTGCTTTTGTTTGTGAGGCTCAAATTTTAAATGCAATGATACATTTTCAAATAAAATGCTTCTTTACTTGAAACCTGCAAAAAAAGAAAATGTGGTTTTGGATCATGTTTACCTTGTATAACTTGGCTTCTTCAGTGTTGATGGGCTTGTTTTGATTATTGTGGTTGAGGATGTGTTCCTCTACTCTGGTTGGTTTATATGATTATACTGTTGAAAATTGTAAAGAAAAAAACTGTTTGATTGCATGCTTGACAAAGAACAGACATGAAAATGTGAAATTTACAGTTTACATTTTTTTTTTATTTAAGTACAATCAATTTGCCCCCACCTCCATCCAGCATTTTCCCTGAGGCAAGCATCGGTCAGAGTAGGAATAGTAAATTTGCCCCCACCACCACCCAACACTTTCCCTGAGGCAAGCACCTGTCGGAGTTGGAATAGTAAATTTGCCCCCACCACCATCCGGCACTTTCCCCGAGGCAAGCACCTGTCGGAATAGGAATTGTAAATCTGCCCCACCAACATCCAGCACTTTCCTGAGGCAAGCACCTGTCGGAGTATGAATAGTAAATGTATCCTCACCAACATTCAGCACTTTCCCTGAGGCACGCACCTATCAGAGTAGTAATAGTAAATGTGCCCCCACCACCATCTAACACTTTCCCTGAGTAAATTTGCCCGCCACCAACCAGCACTTTCCCCGAGGCAAGCACCTGTTGGAGTAGGAAAAGTAAATTTCCCCCTACTACCAACCAGTCGTTTCCTGAGCCAAGCACAAGTTGGAGTTGGAATAGTAATTTGTCCCACCACCATCCAACACTTTCCCTGAGGCAAGCACCTGTCAGAGTTGGAATAGTAAATTTGTCCTCCCCGCCAACCAGCACTTTCCCAGGGGCAAACACCCGTTGGAATAGGAATAGTAAAAGTACCCCCACCACCATCCAGCACTTTCCCTGAGGCAAGCACCTGTAGGACTAGGAATAGTAAATTTGCCCACACCACCATCCAACACTTTCCCTGAGGCAAGTACCCGTCTGAGTAGGAATAGTAAATTTGCCCCCCGCCACCATCCAGCACTTTCCCTGAGGCAAGCACCTGTCGGAGTTGGAATAGTAAATTTGCCCCCACCACCATCCGGCACTTTCCCTGAGGCAAGCACCTGTCGGAATAGGAATTGTAAATCTGCCACACCAACATCCAGCACTTTCCTGAGGCAAGCACCTGTCGGAGTATGAAGAGTAAATGTATCCTCACCAACATTCAGCACTTTCCCTGAGGCAAGCACCTATCAGAGTAGTAATAGTAAATGTGCCCCCACCACCATCTAACACTTTCCCTGAGGCAAGCACCTGTTGGAGTTGGAATAGTAAATTTGCCTCACCACCATCCATCACTTTCCCTGAGGCAAGCACCTGTCAGAATATGAATAGTAAGTGTGCCCCCACCACCATCCAACACTTTCCCTGAGGCAAGCACCTGTCGGAGTAGGAAAAATAAATTTGCCCCCACCACCATCCAGCAATTTCCCTGAGGCAAGCACTTGTTGGAGTACGGATAGTAAATTTTCCCCACCACCATCCAGCACTTTCCCTGAAGCAAGCACCTGTCGGAGTACGAATAGTAAATTTGCCTCCACCACCATCCAGCACTTTCCCTGAGGCAAGCACCTGTCGGAGTTGGATGAGTAAATGTGCCTCCTCCACCTTACAGCACTTTCCCTGAGCATATTCCCTGAAGCAAAGTCATGAAATTGAAAAAATAGTAATTTTAAAACATATCACTGATCATTCCCTGATAATATATTATTTCTGATATCAATAAAGGTTTTTTTTTGGTTCAGATCATTTTTTACAGTTTACATACATTTGATTCTGTAAATGTTTGTTTGTTCTAGGTAGGGTTTTTGGTGTTGCTGTATGTCCAATCTCTGTTAATATCAAAAGGAAAACTTTAATAATCTTTTTTTTGCTTATGGGCTTTTTACTTTTAAATACATTTTGTTCTTTTATTCACTTACTTTTCAAAGGAAATATAATTTTATGAACATCTGCTGTAGATTAGGGGCTGATTTCCAAATCAGTAAATGCTGTAAATAAGTTAAAAATATATTGTACGTACTTGAGAACTAGGTGTAATTATTTGGAAGCTCTTTACTTATAAACGTACACTTACTTCGGTCTGTAGATGGCAGTGTTCAACTGGAAAGTCAGCAAAATTATCCTGCTACTCCTGCTGTGTGTGGTCACCATGGAAGTCAGTTTAACATTGAGCACAAAATGGTGGACAGCTTCTTTTATACATTTTTTGGGGTAAACGAGAATTTAAAAGAAAATATGTTTTGGAAACAGTTTTTCCGCGTTTCACAACCTGACAGCATATATATTTATTTTGTTGTGTGTAAAAATGCTTGTTTAGATGTTCCTTCTTGGAATGTCAGCCATTTTGAGTAGACGGTGGCTCAGGGGCTGTAATAACAATAGTTGAAGGACTGCGGTTTTATGTGTTTCCAATTGATTTTATGTATAATCTCTTTTTGTCTCTGACATTAGTGTGTATTTTTTTTTAAATGCTGTAAATACATGCTTAATTGTCGCCATTTTTTTCAAACATTTTATGTTATTTATTAATAATACCCAGGTATTTTAATGGATAGGCACTATAAAAATACCTGAGTATTAAAATGAATACCTGGGTATTAATAATCTCCCTCACCCAAAACCCCTATTTCCCTTGCATCCTGCCCCCGGGGATGGATGCAAAAAAATTAACTAACTGAAAATGTAATAATAAACAACTAATACATATTCAATTCAATTCAGAAGCTCTTTATTCGGTTACTGTAAAAGATAACCATAAAAGCACAGTGCATATATTAATCATTTAAAACTCCATTAAAAATTATAAAAACATAATCATGTTAAGACTACTTTTAACAAAGACTAAATACATAAAAGAAATAACATCATAACAGATTTATGAAATGTAAAAACATTTTTTAAGAAGGTAGTATGAAAACATATTATGCATTGTAATGATATGCATTGTATTAGTATGCATTGTAATAGAATGCGTTGTAATGGTAGTTTTAATATATCTCAATGAACATGCGTTGTAATGATATGCGTTGTAAAAACATGCATTATAATGGTATTTGAGTTGTAAGAACTGTGATGTAAAAGTGTGCATTGTAATGGTATGCATTGTAACGTCATAAATTCATAAAAGACATCATGTCACACCATGGACTTCATTTCCTAACCATCACAGCGACGTAGTTCAATGACCCCTCTGCAGTTGCTATTGCCAATCTCCTTCTACCAAATCATAATATTCTACTGACCAAACAGAAGCCAGACACACATCCGAGGAGTGGCAATGGTCCAGTTTGACTGAGACACACTCTCTCTCTCTCTCTCTCTCTCTCTCTCTCTCTCTCTCTCTCTCTCTCTTCCTTTCTTTCTCTCTCTCTCTCCCTCTCTCTCTCTCTCTCTCTCTTTCTTTCTCTCTCTCTCTCTCTCTGTCTCTCCTGGCCCAGCATTCACCTAATTTGTAGATAAATACTGATGAAGACTATTACCACCTCCTTTGTCTTGCTTTCTGCGAGTATCAAAATCATGGATGATTGGAACATCTGGACAGGCATGTATTCTAACACCAACTGTCAGAGTTTAAATGCAGATATGGAGACACTTTGCTTTTGACAATTGGTCAACAAACCAAAAAAACAATCAATGACGGAGGCTACTACTTTGATTTCTTGCTCACAACAGTAGCATAACTCCTTACATCTCTCTGATATCAGGGTCAGACAACTTTCTAATGAAATTGTCTATCGAAATCCTGACAGACCTGTTGTAAAATAGGCCTTCTCTCTCCTTGGCGCAACTTGAACAAACTACTACTGATCGCCACCTTTCAGGTTGTAAAAAACATCCCTGACTCTTCTCCCATTAACCCTGAAAATCTCGATAACCATTTGATTTCAAAATTAAGAGACCCTCAATGCCTTTGCTCCCTCCTCAGTAAGTAATCGCTGTCCAGCAAAATATAGTAACTGGTATATAGACAACCTCTGCCAAATTAACGCATCTGCAGATATCAGCCAGCACCTCAAAAAAACCTGCCTGCTTCCTTTGCTGATCATGTCATTCTTCAACATCAAAATTGACTCTCTGGAGCCCAAGTCACTGATACCAGTGAACACCCCCAAACTCTTTGTTATCCATCTCCTGTTGATCTCCAGTGCAAACCTATATAGATTGAAATTGCTGCCCATGGACCTTTCTATCTTGGGACACTGCCAACTTCAAAGTCATCAATCTTGGCCTCCTAGCATTAATACTGATTAGTGACCATTCCTAACATAATAAATAGTTCTTTAGAAAGTGGGGAGATCCCTCATCCCTTGAAACATACCATCAGTGCACCAATTATAAAGACATCCACAGTGGATCCTGCTATCCTAGCCCACAGCATAATTAAGATGGGTCTTACCCTGGCTGCTTAAGTACTTATAACTATTGGTCTCACGCCAATGTCTCTAACGCTGTTACACTGCCCTGAGAAAAAACTTTGATCCTTGTTGTTTTTGTGTCCAACTTGTACTGCTGTAATGCTCTCTACACAGGCCTCCTCCAAACATCCCTTTTTTTCAATTAACTTTATTGGCATTTATAAATGACGAAGAGATCTTTGTAAAGGCATATATTGGCGTAAATGCAAACTTTCCCTTCTGCCTCCCCCATCAATCATGAGAAGGGAGGATAGCAGACCACCAATCCCATGTACAGTGGAACTCCATATCTCAGATGAGAAAAAATCCTCCAATCATCCCTCACCAAACTCTGAGTACAGAACTACACTGCTCATCTTGTATTTAGCTTTAAAAGTAATGATCATGTTAACCTCTTTCTAGTCTCTCCACTGGCTCCCTCTGAAAAAAGGAACTTGTTTAAAGCTCTATGTATTTTTAACCATTTTACTCTCTCTACTCCGTTCCTATGAGCCCTCACACCAGAGTCACAACACTATGCCTCCAGATAATCCGCCCAAAATTGCTCTAATCCCAACTATTCCCCCCATCACTCACAGGCCCAATAAACACAACCCTAGAGGTATCATCGAAAACAACCTTAGACAAGTTCCCCTCATTCAGGAACTCAATACATCCCACATCACGCCTCGTCTTAACTGTATACTACTAAACTGTAGATCTGCCTCAAGACATGCAGCCGGCATAGCTGAGCTCATTCTCACAAAAGAACTGGATTTGCTCATTTTAACCAAAACTTGGTTAAAGGAATCCTCTACACCCATCATTGACATACTTGTACCCCCAAACTATGACATTATCAGACTGGATAGAATTGTTAAGACAGGGGGTGGGATCACTTTCATACATTAGAATAATCTCTCAGTAAACAGATCCCATTCTCCTATATTACCTTCTTGTGAATACATATGCCTCAACATCACTAGCAATGGCAAACCAGTATGCTTTCTACACACCCTCTATCATCCACCAGGTGATAACCTCACCTTTACCGAGCATTTCATGGACATAGTCTCTACTAATGCAGGACATCAAAATACCCAAATATTTCTCGGAGACCTCAATCTCCACTGGAATGACCTTAATGATGCAGTGGTCAATAGTCTCAAAAACTTCCTCTCTGACCTCGACCTCACCCAAATTTTTAACAGCTCTACACTTGATAAAGGATCAATCCTTGATTTAGTAATCTCTAAAGTTGATTCCATCCAGCTAGATATGATCCATCCATGTGATTGGTCTGTTCATCATATTATCACCTTCTTCATCAATGAAACAGTGAAACTTAATTCGGCTCAAGCCACAAGACCTAAAGTATGGAAGAGGGATCTGAAAAACATTGATCCTAACATAATCACAACTTCCAGATCCAACTTACTTCTTCCCCCTGAAGGGATATCCAATGTTCAAGATCTCACCAACCACTACTTCAATTCCATGAACATGTTACTAAATGAAGTAGCCCCCCCTTCAACTAAAGAAAGTCTCCACAAAAGACTCTAAGCCTTGGTATGATGGAAGACTCAACGAGGACAGACGATCCCTAAGAATAACTCAAAGCAGATGGAGATAAGCTCCATCTGCCAATCACCTCAAGATACTAAGAAAGAAGAGAAACGCATACTACGGAAAGATCAAGCGCACTAAAGCAGACTTCTTCAGCCACCAATTAGACCAGGCCAAAAATCGTCCCAAAAACTTTTCAAACAAATCAAAACTTAATATTAGGATGCTCCTCACTGCCCCCAAGATAACTTAGGCCCACGAACCAACTGTGAAGAATTTGCTTCCTTCTTCACTCGGAAGACCGATAGCATAAAGAAGGACCTTCTCAATGATCTAATCACACACACTGTCTCACATAGGAACCCTTCAACATCCCTTCTAAATGCCCCACATTAAAATTCATCAAAGTTCAACCTAAAAAATAACGCATCTTGGTCAACCTTCAATACCGACAATGAAGATTCTATTCTCTAAATGCTTATTGCCCTGAACCCTGCCAATCACTTCACTGACCCTCTTCCAGAAAACTTCATAAATGACTTCACCCCATTGCTGCTGCCTCTCTGGACAAAGATCATAAATAACTGTTTATGCCAAGGATTTTTCCCTGACACTCTCAAAGCTGGGCAGGTATCCCCCATTCTAAAGAAACCTACGGCTGACCCTGCACACTTAAACAATTACCATCCTATATCCAACATCCATACCCTGGCCAAACTCTTAGAAAAATGTGTACACCTCCAGCTGGTAAGACATATAGTCTATTTCAACCTACTCAACAAATTCCATTCAGGTTTCCGTGCAGGTTACAGCACTGAATCAGCCATGACCCATATATTGGACGATGCTCTACAAATCCTAGATCAGAACAGAGCCTGCTTACTCATCTTGCTAGACCTTTCCTCTGCCTTTGATACCGTCAAACATGATAACCTGATAGACCTTCTGCAACACAGAATGGGATGATCTGGATCAGTTCTAAACTGGTTCACTTCTTACCTCCAAAACATATTGCAACGATTCAAGGTCAACCACTTCCTGTCCAAACCCGTCCCAGTCACTTTAGAAGTCCCACAAGGATCTTTTCTATCTCCGACACTATTCAATCTATTCATGGAACAACTCACTGAAATTCTCTACTCGTCTAACGTTCAATATCACATGTACGCTGACGACACACAACTATACCTTAAGATCCATACCCTAGAAGACATCAAATCGCTCATCACAACACTCAGAAAAACTCAGACCTGCCTGGCAGAAAAACATCTAAAATGTAATGCATTCAAAACCGAATTCCTCCTAATCGCTCCTCCCGCCCAAGTACCGATAATGCAAGACTGGATCAAACAACTTACAGCACTCAACTGCCAACCTCTCATCGTTGACTCAGCGAAATTGCTGGGAATAACGCTGGACAGAAACCTCAAAATGCAAAAACACATCAGCAACGCAACAAAAGAAGCAAACTTTCAGATAAATACTTTGAGAAAAATGAAACCTTTTCTGCCTGAAAAGGACTTCAAGCTGCCAGTACAAGCTCTAGTCATCCCAAGAGTGGAATACAGGAGTGTCTCTCTCTGTGGCCTGCCCAGAGCTGCAACGGCCCCTCTAAGAGCCTCAATCAACGCTGCAGCGAGACTTATCACTGGCTCCAAAAGAAGCTCCCACATATCCCCTGACCTAAAATCCCTTAATTAGCTACCTTTTGAAGCCAGAATTCATCTGAAAATAGCATGTATGACACATAAAGCCATTCATCACAACGCACCCAGCTATCTGGCACAGAAATGGGCGCCCTCATGTGGGGTCAAATCTTCAAGAAGTGCCAAAAACCTTTTACTGAAACCGCAAAGATTCAACAAGAAGAAAACATACATCCGAACTTTTTCAGGGATGGTGCCCAGAATTTGGAATACTTTGCCCCCAGAAACTAGACTTAATCCCTATACTGCATCTTTAAAAAAAGAAGCGAAATCGCTTCTCATTGCTAAATTCACTTGAGCATGGACTACTGTTATTATGCGACCCAACGTATGTTCTACACGGAACTATAGAGTGTTTACTGTCCATCGATGTATACTAGATATTGTATCCATATTATGCTTGATATACATGGAACGTTTTGTTATGCACCATATACCTATGTATCTACGATAGGGCGTTTACACTAACATTGACTAGCATGGAACTTTATGTTATTTACCTTGTGCTTATGTATCTAAGACACTTACCTTGTAAAGTGCTCTGATATCCGCAAGGGTCTTGTTAGCTCTATATAAAACTTTCAAAATAAATAAAAAATAAATAAAAATAAATAATGATCTGTATTCATTTTTCAGACATTGTGGCATACTTTACACATGTTATGTGTTATATACAAGCCATATGGAAGCAATATTTCATCTCAAACAAAACATTGTGCGTTTGAGTTATGTGTGGTGCCTAGAAGGGTGGAATTTGTAAACAGTATGAAATCAAGTGTAAAGTAAATATCAAACAGTAAAAAACAAAAGCACAATGCACCACATAATCTAGAAGGAGTAAAAGTAGATGCTTAGAGGGGGGAGAGAAGTAACCACGAGCCTGCTGGGTGGTGACAGATAAACAGCGGTAACACAGGTCTGGTAAATTTAATCGCAGCTCTGGCCAATGGCTACGAGTACCACTCCACATATTGGCCTTACACTGGAAATCTTTGGTGGTTTCTAATCTAACTTGGGAGTGCCCTTTTGTACGTGTTCAAGTTTATCATCACTGTAGGTTTACTCAAGTATACACCACCGTGACTATAAGCATTCATCTCAGCATGTTTATAGGTAAGCAAATTATTGTGCCATTTCTTCATCATCTGGCTTAGGGAGAATGCCAGTTCATGGCTATGGTCCACCTTGGGTGTACAAGAGCCAAGTCCACAAATTTACAGATAGATTTTTCTGACTCCGGCCTGGGCATCAATCCAAGCACCATTTTTGGGGGTTATAAATGATTCTTTGTCTGGTTTGACAGGTGGGTGGTAATTGTGCTCCAGTAGCTTAGAATAATATCACTTGACAAGATCATATTCTTGAAGTCTGCAATGTTTACCCAACATCTAGGACATGAATTTGGGTATGTGATATGAATGTGTACAGGAGTCAAGAAGGTAAGGTGCAAATAGTTATATTGCAATAACTTAAAGCTCGCAATATGTGACACTCCTTGTACCTGCCTCTGCATCAGTACCCATTCATTTTCTATTAATCATTCCCAGGATCAGTTTCCCATTTAATTTAACAGGTCAGTAAGTCTTTTTTACTATAGTGATCTGGGCTTGTATCTGGGCCCCCCTATATGCAATATCCACTATGGGACTAATCATTTGTAGACCCCATAGCGGTATAGCAGGAGTATATGGCGTCCTTCTCCTTAGGTGCTTAACATAGCACAACCAGTTGTATTGTGGTGCCTGGAGGGGAATAGACTTAGGGCCTGATTATCATCTTGCAGGACAGGGTTACTCCATCACAAATGTAACAGATATCCTGTTAGCCAAATTACAATTCCATTATATCCTATGGAACTTGTACTAAGGCACACAGGATATCCTTCACATTTTTGAGGGATTATCCTATCTGCCAAGATCCTAACCAGGCGCCTAGTCTGCACCTGCACATGTTGGTAAAATCTGCCTTCAACCAAGCCCACTCTGGTTCATCACATATTTCAAACCATTGGGGTAGACATTGGAATGGTGCTGTCAAATAGTAGGATTCAAAATCTGGGGCACCAATACTTACTTCCTCTATAGGTAGGGAGAGTTTATGTAGCACCACTCTTCGCCTTCCTTCCTGTGCCCAAATTAGCTCAGTCAATAGGGGGGTTGTTTCCTTGAAGGAGGGCTCTTAATTTTAGAGGGATATTTGCAAAGAAATATAATCATTTTGGGAGTAGCACCCCAGATTGCCAATTGTACTATCTCAGACAGGGACAGTTTTTGCCAAAAGCCACTGAAGCTGGGGCTGCAGGTATCTTGTGGCCCAAATTCCTGTGGACAACATCTTCTGGATGCATATATTCTTACACTTAGGTACTTAAGTGTGTCTCTCTCCAATATTATCTGTTGTGTCAATTCAGCGCTCATGTTATAGGTTTTAGGCCTGGGTGGAGTTTGTGGAGCTCTGTGGAACTCTGCGAAGTGCTGAAAAATTCCTTTGGGCTCTATGGAGTACTGTGAGCCACAGGGAGTGGTTAGTTGCACGGCTAGCAATGATTTTTAGCACCTGGAGTTTGTCCAGTGCTGTAAAGTCACTGCAAAGGACCTGCTGAAACTGTCCGCATCAAGAAATCTTCCTGGGAGGAGATCTAGCGTGCGATTTATTTCACTCGCGCACGCCAAAACTTAATGTTACCGAGCTTCACAAGAGGAAAAGCTCCACTCTGTGCCACTTTGCAGGGTTTTGCAGAACTCCACGCGGAGTGGGCAAGATTCAGCGAACTCCGCTGGTGGAGCAGAATTCTTCACCCACCTCTAATAGGTTCCTCTACAGTCAGTGGAAATACATAGGACTTGGTCTTGTTGAGAAGGAGGCCAAACACGCTCCCAAATTTGTCAAGCGCATGGAGCATTTGTGGCAGTCACCCGAGCACATCATTTACGTAAAGCAGTGCATCATGGCATATAATGAGGTGTGGCTGAAGAAATCATACGTGGTCAATCACCAGCCAACCTGCATGAGTGGCTCCAAAGCCAGGATGAAGAGCATGGGTAAAAGGGGACAACCCTGCCTCATGCCCCTCTCCACTCTCCAAGTTTCTTATACAAACCCCCTCATTAATTTGACCCCAAAGATCATGTGACGTATTACCACTCACAAATGGTCCCAGTTCACAGTGTTTGGAGGCTTTTTCATATCCATTGAGGCACCACTGTACATTGCAGCTCTGGGTATGCTATTTATAACATGAAAGAGTCCCAGGACATTTGGGGTAGCATTCCTGGCCAGTAAAAAACTGCTCTGATCTTGATGTACCAGACAATTGAGGGCTGCCAGTAATCTAGTCATCACTACCTTCCTCACAATTTTGCAGCCTATTTTAACCATGGACTGGGGTCAGTATGATCTCACTTCAAGCTGGTTACAGTCTTTTTTGGTATCACCACTAAAGTGGCTTCTCTGCTGGTAAGCAGCAGTTTGCCTCTGGTGTATGTAGTCCTGTACATGTATCAGTCTCCCGATGTTTCTGGAAATCCATGAAGTCTTTGTATTGTTCACATGGCCTTGTTCAACAGTAATCCAGAGTAGATTGCAGATTATTTATTCTCTATCAGACTTCCAGTTGACCCAGGTTAGCAAAAAGACTTACTTTCACCCTAGTGAATCAGATGCAAAAATATGATGGCAGTACCCTTCTCCATCAGGGCACCTTGCTCTTAAACTCACACCTAGCTATTTGGAACTTTAAAACGACTACTTCAAACTCCGGGAAACCCTTGAAAACACATCTTTTCACAGTGACATTCGGATGAAACCTCTGCCCAGAATCAGTGTATGTCAGCTCTATCCTAGCCTACAGACAGATGGCTTAGATTTGGCTGCTCCTGACACCTGGACTCTGGACCTCTTCACAGCAGGCTTTGACACCATAGGGATTTAATGAATGTATGACGTTACAACGAATTCCGTTGCAACGCATGCCTTTACCACGCATGCGTTACAACGGAATTCGTTTTCCACGCTTAACCTTTACCTCGAATATTCCTTTACCACGCATACATTGACACCGATTTTTGTTGTAAATGTATGCATGGTGAGGGCATACTCTTGATAAAGATTAAAACTCTCCCCTTACATTCCCCAGCCTCATTCCTTATATTTACCCTTAACCCTTAATATATATATATATATGTATTTTACTAAAATACCCCTTACCTTTTAACTCGCCTTCCCTCCATCTTCTCTGGTTACGTCGGACGGACGTCGTTAAGAGGAAGCGGAAGTTACTTTCCGTTTCCTCCCTAACGACGTTGATAGCTTCGGCTTTAGCTTCGGCTCCTCAGGTTAGTTTTTTTTTTGGGGGGGGGGGAGACCCCCCCAGCCCCCCTTTTTATCCCAGCGCTTTTTTTTGGGGGGGGGACACCCCCCAAATCCCCCTTCGTTTTTCTTTTCATTTACCACACATGCCTTTACTACGTATTTCGTAGTAAAGGTATGCGTGGTAAAGCCTTTAGTTGTAACCATGCATGCGTTGTAGTGCATGCGTGGTAAATGATTTCATGGAAACGGCTTCGTTGTAGAGGCCGTTTCCCGGATTTAATTAGTGCAACAACATGACTTTGGAGCTGGAGGCCTATTGAAGCTCACTAATGTGGGCTACCGTTACTCCTCCCATTGGCTGTCAATTTTAGAGTCCCCTAAATCCATATTTGATGGTTTGTAGCGCTTGAACAAAAACCTACTTTTTCACAAATGGTGAGGGGGTTGCACTCAAGTGTTTCTAAACTCTATCTCCCAAGTGCGCCTGTCAAGGGAATTCCTTGGTATAGTAATCCTAGTCATGATAGGTAGTGATCACACATTAGGTATTCCATCAGAGGGATTATTCTCTAAGGGTTTGAGAGGAATACGCCATACACAATTGAAATATTACCCCATTACTGGTGCTACCAGTGGGCAGTGTTTTAAATAGTATCTGCCATACTGGGGTTTGGTTTGCAAAATCCATGTATTCTTCGCTTAGCTCATCCTACATTATTACAGCAAACTGAGGCTCATAACGCATTTATGTGAGAGTACACCTCTGTATCTTGTGAGGGATGCATCCTTACTGAGAAGAGTAGACATAATGCCAGTGGCTCAAATTGAAAGGACATATGCCCCTTTATTGCACCACCACAACTCAAGAGAGGGGCCTCTGGGAAATAAGTGGACTTGGCCATTTTGTGGGCTACACCTCTTGAAACCCCGAACTGCTGATTTCACTTTCTTTAAATGCTAAGGTGTTTCTTCTCGAGTGATAAATGTAACTGACATATTATGTTATAATGTAAGATTGCTGTAGCTCTGTGTTGCCTTTAGTAGGGCCTAGGAGCATTGCTGGGCTTGCATGCCTTCATATCTAGGTCTTACGGAATCCAACAAAGCCCAGAGACTGTTTTCTGTGTCAATAATATCATTATTAGTGGGGTGTAGATAATTGGTGTTTATGTTTTCTGTAGTGTCATTTGCTGTGCGAATTCCGAAATCTTCACCATGTGTCATGTATTGCCGCTCATAATTAGTGTAAAAGATAGGCGTGTGAAAGTAGGGCTGCTGCAGCACCCCAAAAATAACCATGCTGGAGTTCATAGGGTGAATGAGCAATGAACATGCCTTTAAATTCCGTTTTAATCAAGTTACATTTGATGTGCGTTCAAACACAGAGGTGAAAATGTAAGGCTATTTATTCTGAAAAAATGCTGCTTATTCTTTTAACCTTGAATTTGGTGTTTGCTTTTCTGTCTCTCACTGCAAAGTGAGAGGAATTTGCAAAGCAATCTATCCGACAATCTTGATGGAGGTACAAGGAGTGTGAAAGGAAAGGCTGTAGGATGTCATTTTCTATTAAAAACACACAGCAAAACTTACATTTCTGTCAATAAAAAGTCCAAATATATCAGCAGTTAAGAAAGCGCAAATGAAGCACATTTTTTTTGTAATCCTGAATTGTGACGGAAACAAAGATTTTTTTTTAATTTGTATTTATGGTATTTATACATATAATAATATAAAAACGATTCAAGACACTTCACTTCAGCGGGTAGCCCTATATGCGGACGATATCCTCATAATGACATCCAACCTAGACCAGGCTCTCCCCACAGTGTTCAAGAGGGCTGAAGAGTTTGGCAAGATTTCCGGGTATGAGATAAACTCAGATAAAACGGAAATTATGGCCTGGAACACCACTACTACTCTGGTTGAGACAGTACCCTCAATGCGATATTTAGGCATCAGAATCTTTCAAGATATTAATAAGCTCGCCGTTAAAAATCTGGAGCGAGTACATAATGAATGCCGGAAGAAGCTTAAGGCTTGGAACCATCTCCCTTTATCCATCTTTGGGAGAACTAACTTAGTTAAAATGTCTATCCTGCCTATATATACGTTTTTGTTTAGCTCGATCCCAATGGCTTTTGACCCTAAACAATTGGCGAAGTGTCAACAGGATGTCAATTCATTTGTCTGGAGATATGGAGCCACACGACTGGCGTGGAAGAAGTTGAGGAGGAGGAGGGAAAAAGGGGGGTTGACGCTGCCTGACCTTCAGTACTACGCCTGGGCATTTGAGCTATCTTACTCTAGAATGCTTCTAAAGACACCAATGGATAATGCTAGGGGAAGAATGTTTCGAGCTATGTTAGAAGGCGCCGGTCTTCCACCAGCTGGAATTCTTTTTAAGTTTGGAGACCAGAAATTTTTCAAAAAAGTTAAATTAAAGACTCTTCAATCACTGGCGAGGAGCTGGTCTATAATTAGGAAGAGGTTGGGGCTTGGCCATTTCTCCAACGCGGCACCTCTGTGGGACTCACCTGGAGCTCCAGCGTGTCTTAAAGACAGTTTGGCGGGTCCTATCAGAGAGGCCGGTTTTTTGTCCTGGGGAGAGTTGGTGGCAGGAGGCTCCATGATTTCTTGGGAGGATCTGCGGGAGAAAGTCGGACCGCACCTTTCTACCTTTAAGTATATACAACTAACTAGTTGGGCTCAGGCAACGCTTAGGAAGAGGGTCCCCCTTGGGAAAGAAAGTCAACTGGAAAGTTTATTGGTCACGAGACCAGGGGGGGGCAAGGAGGTTGCATGTTGGTACTGGGGGATGCTAGAAGAAATAGATGGATATTTTAATCTCCCAGAGAAATTATGGGCAAGAGAGATGGGAGATCAGTGGGATTCGAAGTGGCAAATTTCATTTACTTTGCTAAACAAGCTTGTGAAACCAGCTTGGCTGAAAAGAAACCACCTTTTCACGCTACATCGTGCATACCTTTCTCCCCAGAAACTATCTAAATATCAACATGGGAAAAGTTGTAATAAATGTAATCTGCCGGAGGCTTCGGATGTTCACATGTTCAAGGACTGCCCAGCAATCAGCTATTTTTGGGAGAAGGTGTTGGAGGCTCTGTCTTCTATGCTTAATACAACATTGCATATCTCTCTTCCCCTGATTATCTTTGGATTAGATGATAGCATCATTGGGCAGGCTAGATCCTTTTTGTTTTATTCAATCCTCCTGGCTAGGAGACAGATTTGCAGGTTTTGGGTAGACGTAGCTCCCCCAACTTTTTCAGGATGGTTGACATCGCTCTACGAGGTTTCTAGGGTGGACCTGGCCAGATCCTGCAGCAGGAAAAAGCTTGCTTTTTGGGACTTTTTGGTAAAATGGAGGTAGAATGCCCGGGGTTGTTATTTTTTTTTTTTGTTTTTCCCCGGGTCCTATGATTATGCCTGTTTCCTACTCCATGGACCGGTTGAAGGGTCTTCCCAGGTTTGGGCTGGTCCAACAGGCGTTAACACGTCTAGATGGAGAGATCTAGGTCTCCCTGTTGTGTGAAGAATCCCTTCTCCCGCCAACAATAGCTTTTGCGCGCCTGGGTCCGTGCCATGTTAACATATCCGAGGGCTGGTTACGGAGGCGTTGTGGTGGTTGGTGGTTGTTTCTTCATACTAGGGTATCGGCAAATGAGGACACAAAAAAAAAAAAAAAAAAAGACACTTCACTTGGCGATGCACAAATGGCTCATTTTCCCTTAAACCCGATGTTCACACATTATCGTTTCTACGCTATATCGTTTTTCAGTAAACCTGCATGCCGCTGCAAAAGTAGTGGCCATTTCAATGGAAAAGATGCTGCCTGTCAATGATAGTGTGCTACCACATCATGCTGTAGTAATACTTTTGCAACAGAGTTCTCCAAACTCGGTGTCATACTCGACACAAAACTCAATCTACTCTCCCACATTAATTCAATTGCAAAGTCTGCCCGATACCAACTGCGCCTTCTTTGGGGGATTCGTCGCTTCTTCCCGGAGCATGACCTTAAAACCCTGGTCCAATCGCTGGTCCTATCCAGTCTGGACTACTGCAATTCTCTTCTGACTGGCCTCCCCAAATCCCACCTATCCCCCCTTAAGTCTGTTCTCTATTCAGCAGCTCGTTTCATTTATGGGGCCAAAAGAAGCGACCACATCACTCCCATGTTATCCACCCTCCGCTGGCTTCCCATCGAGGCTAGAGCTATCTACAAGACTGCCTGCATCACCCACAAAGCCTTGCACTCCTCCTCTCCGCGCTACCTGGCGAATAAACTGAAACTCTCTGGAGGCTCTAGACCAGCACGAAATGCGGAAAATCTACTACTGGAACCTCCCATTTTCAAGAAGGAAAGATCGATGGCTCAATCCTTTTCAGGCAGCGCAGTGAGAGTCTGGAACTCACTTCCGCCTCAGCTCCGGACCACCTCCTCCTCCCAGGCCTTCAAAACTGACCTCAAAGTTCTCCTCCTACAAAGACACTTCCAAATGTAATCCATGCCCTCTCTATTATCTGAAGGAAGCCCTTTAATTATTGAAAAATCTACTTTGCATGACTTTGGAAGTGTCCTCCCAGTGTGTTCTTGTGGTTTGAGAGTCTGCCATTTATTGCAGTACTATCCTACCTGTGTTTGGGACTCAGGTGTAACATGCACCCGTCACTTTCTCTTGTAACACACTGTTTTCTACCTCTTAAATTCGTTTGTTTTCGATACCTGCACAAGTGCCACCAGTGCCTTCGAAACGTTTGTTCTTGTGCTTGAGTGTCCTCCATATATTACAGTATTTTACCTCTATGTTTATTTTGTACGCTTTTGTAACCTGCACACGTCAATTTTTCCTCCTGTAATGCACCGTTTGCCACCTCTTGTATTTTGTTGGCCCACGATTGTCACTTTTGTAATGCACCGTTTGCTACCTCTTTATGTTGTTGGTTCACGATTGTCACTTTTGTAATGCACCGTTTGCTACCTCTTGTATTTTGTTGGCTCACGATTGTCATTTTTGTGTCATTTAATGTAACCTTTGCTTTTGTATGTTGCTCACTTGTAATGTTCTCATGTATCAGTTCTGTTCCTACTGTGAAGCGCTCTGACACCTTCGGGTAAAGTCCGCGCTATAAAAAAACGCATAAATAAATAAAATAAAATAAATAAATACAAACCACCCCATTACCACGCCTCAACCGAATGGGCGTGGCTCATTTGCTACACTTGATTTTTTTGGGTGACACTTCGTGTTTTCACAAATCACAATCCCTATGACTTCACTAGTATAAATTGATGGCAGCACACCCTCTCTGAAAATTGTTTGGGCGCTTTTTGTCATGTTTTTATTGGACAAATCAGCACCAAATTGGAGAAAGATATTAACCCCTGAACACTCTCAACTCCTGAATTTTGCACCACTGTGAATTTTCAGGGTCTTAGTTGTTTTTGTGGATTAAAACACATGATTTGCGACAGGAATTAGTAATTTCAGTTCAATAAATGACATCAGAGAGTAGAATTGCTCCTATAAAATGCCTAATATCTCATTCCTTCCAGCTTCTACGTTGCAACATAAAAGTTTCTTTGCATTGTAAATCTCCTTCCAGAAGGGCAGTGCTGTTTGCCTCTGCTAATCCTGGGGAAATTGCAGAACAGCCTTTGGGCGGAATAAGAAGGCCTTATTTGCGCAAAGGAGAAATAGCTGTATGTGTCTCTGGCCCAAATTAATGTTTCTCATAAAAAGCTCACTGTACATTTACCCAGAAGGCGTAAAAGCATAAATCACTGACTAAAAATGGCACAGATCTGTCTCAGGGATCGTGAATCCATGTTCAGTCGCCCAGAGCTGAAACCCTCCGCTGCTGCTTTGAAATCCTGGTGATTTACTGCTCAGAAAGTCTGTGCGTTTCTTCCACATTGAAGGAGCGGCCTTGAAAAGTCTACAGTACCGCTAGAGTGACATTTCAGGGGTCCTAATGAACGCAGTATATGGGATACGCTTCAGAGTGACAATTAAAACAAGCATTGTAATTAAAAAGAACCACGAGTAAACCCCTCCTTCAGGCCCCCCAAGCTTCCCATCCCACGAAGAGTGAAGGACGGTTTCATTGTGTCTGGGGGGGTCCCAGATTCATTAATTCAATGAACCTCAATGACGCTGTGTTTTTTAGCTCCGATATAAATATTCGGGGGCTTATTTACATGCCTCTTGCGCCACTTTTGCGTCTTTTTTAACATGGGAAAAGTGAGTACGGGTGGCGCGAAATGGCTTGCAAATAAGCCCCGGTTCTGAAAATAAATAAAAGCGCTGCACAACCTAATCTTTCCAAGGAGGGAGAACGAGATCCGTTTTTTGGGAATTCGTCTCACACCCTGTAATTTCATCTTCCTCAATCATGCGTCTTGTGTTACCTGACTCCCAGGTATGCATAGTGTACTATTTAAAAAGATAATGTAGCTGTCCGGAATAGTCTACTATTACTCCCGATGTGAAAAATGCAAAAAAAAAAAAACCCACAAATGCTGACGAATAATAACGAGCCGGGTCTCGTACCAAGCACTTGTTCCTTTGCATCCCTAAAGTCAGGGCTTTAAGTGGGAGTAACAACCTGGGGAGGCTTTTTAAAGGGCGTGGCCGGTGTTATTAAGGGCGTGGCTTAAGAACACCTAAGCTAAATATTTGTGCTTAGCACAGTGTGCCACCAGACTGGTGTTTTGCTGCTTCTTGTCATTACATACAGATATATAATACAGTAGGTAACATTACTACTAAAACAAGCCAGGACTATTGGCTTTTTCAGTGGTTTTAGTTGCATAAGATAAATAGGCAACAACTATGGCTTTGGTGTATATATTATTGAAAATGCTTTAATTCTGAAATGATGAGACTGTGAAAGAACTATAACGTGTCTCTTTGAAGTTACATCAAAGGCATTGAAGGGTGGCGCTGATGCAGAGTTAGTATTTGTTTTTCATCCTGAGGATGAGGGCAAAAATGGAGAGCCAGATAGAGTCCCGACTCAGCACCTGCTTTTAAGAACTGCCGGTGCTGAGCACCGGCAGGACCTGGTCCACTTAAAGACCCCTCCAAAAGTAATGTTTTATTAATGTGATCCGTTTTAGATCTCAATTCCACGTAAAATGTCTCTGCGCAGTTCTGGTGCTCACTTATTGGAAGTTTCTGGCTTATGTTCAGTTTTTGAAGAATTCTATGATCTAGCTTAAGTCTGAACTGGAGTCACACAATTTGCACAAATCACAAATAGAATGCTATCACTCATAATCATGGCCATTAGACTTATGCGGTAGGGGAGGACCAAATTATGCGGCAAGGTTGAGTAAATGACGTAGCGAGAAAAGACATTTTATGCATTGTAATACGGTACATTTTGTGATGCTATCACTTGCTTATGTTGTCATTTTTACACAATTTAACAGCGGGCAAAGGCTTCACATCATTAGTACAAGTTTAACACCTAAATACAGAATAAGCAACAACAAGCATTGACAATGCATCAGTTTTTACCTATGTGACGAATAAAGAGCTGTTTTCATCAATCATCGTCCGGGAAAAGTAAAGAGCTCCCTGATATATAACATGGGAGTGGAGAGGATGTGGTGCAGTGGCCAGAGCTGCTGACTCGAGAACTGGGGATCCCGGTTCGAGTCTCTGCAGCTCAACATCCTGTGATTCTATGCAAATCACTTAATCTCTTCAGGGGTTAAATTGGTATATAAATATGCTGCTAGAGTAAAAGCAAAAAGAGGCAAAACTTTATGAAAAAATAGGTCCACCAAAGCAGATGTTAACAGTATTTTGGCTACGGGAAACTGATAAGAGAAGCATACGAGGAACAAGCATTGGTAAATGCACTAAAATATGCCACAGCCGATAGAAATGGAGGAAAAGTAAGTAGGAGGCACAGGAACCGATGAGAAGCCAAGAAAGAGAGTAAGCCCCTTTTAAGTTTATATTAAAACCAATAGATTTCTCAAGCGATGTGCAGGCAAAACCTAAGAAGGGGAACAGTCATCTTTTCCTAATGGCATTCCACAACACTGCAACACGTTACTGCGTTTTTAGTAACTTTTGATCGCTTTGAGCTAAAAAAAAAAAAATTCTTAAAATCTATAGATTATGCAGCAGATGGTGAATTATGTAGCAAATGGGACAAATCCATAACTATGCAGAAAATGCAAAGGCCTCAAAATGGCATTATTGCAGGGGCACTATTCCTAATCCACAAAGCAATGCTACCAAGGTTCAAAATTAGCAGTAAAGAATGGCAATGTGAAAGAGCCAAAAGGATTACCGCTGTATGCAAGGCTATGGAAAAGATGTATATTTACTGACTTGAAACTCGGACTCCTAACAGGGGCATGGCTTCAGGGGGTGTTTGGGGTGCTACACGCCCCTAATAAATGTATTTTCTGTTAATAGTTAAATAGTTAAGTACAGGTGCTTTCAGTGGGGTATGGTGTGGTCTCTGTCGGATTTTACCAGGAATTTTAACATACACACAGACAAAAATGCACACACTTTCTCCCTCCCTGTTTAGAAAGCTTTCCAACATGTTGGTTATTTTACTAAGTATTGAGCCCGATTCACAAAGGGAAAATAAGACGAAAGTCTAACTTAACAACTTTCAGTATTCACAAAAGGCATTTACTACTCGTAAATGCCCTTTCTGAATACCGAAAGTCGGAAAGTTTAACTTTTGGTATTCACAAAGGGCATTCACGAGTAGTAAATGCCCTTTGAGAATACAATGGATAGAATACCCCAGGCGACGTACAACTAGGCTAACGGAAGAATATGTGGCCAGGCTAGTAAAGTTTCAACAGAACTTAGATCTGGACACAGTAAGTGGCCAGGATTTAGATTGGTACATTGGAAAAATCGAGGAGGTAGTCCAAACACTCAGTGAGGGACTTAGAAATAGTCAAAAAAAATTAAGTTTTTAAAGTGAACCACCAAAAAATGGCGGAGAAACAAGGACGATGGTTCACAAGGGAATGTTTGGCAAAGAAAAGAGAAGTGAGGAGAATGGCGCGCCGTACATTTTTAAAGGGCGGGCAGGGTAGTGAAAATGCCCTTGTGTCTGTAAAAAGAGAATATAATATGTTAATTAGGAGGACAAAAAGAGAATATAAAGAAGGCTGTTGGCTAAAGTTACTTTAGGCAATTGAGGCAAGGAACCTACGCCAGATCTGGAAACTAGTTAATTCAGCTGCGGACCGCCAAACAGCCGAAATGAACTGCGTAGTGGAAGAGGCAGCCTGGGAGGAATATTTGCAGGACTTGTACAGCCCTGGGAGTAACCGGGAAGGGAATCAGCACACAGACTGGAGTGGTCTGGTAGCAGATATAAAACCTTTCGGTTTCTGAAGTTAAAAACACGATAAAGAGCCTGAATTTAACAAAAGCAGCAGGCCCAGATAACCTCCCGGCTTTGATAGTTAAAACCCAGACAGATTGGTGGGCTGAATTTTTTGCCAAAATGTTTCGAGTTATTTTAGACACTGGGAGGTTCCCCAACAACCGGAAAGGGGCAAAAATAAGGCCCATACATAAGAAAGGTGATATGCATACCCCAAAAAACTACAGATTAATCAATCTGTTAGACATTGGGGAGAAGATATTTGCAAAAATAGTGCTAGGCAAATGACAAAATTGGGTAGAAGTGAATTCAATTGTCCCAGTAGAACAGAGGGGATTCAAAGAAGGGCACTCTACAGTGGACCATTGCTATGCCCTTTGGGCACTTGCCCAGAAGTCGATAGAACAAACGGGGAAAATGTTCTGCTCTTTCGTCGACTTCCAGGCGGCCTTTGATTTGGTGGACCGCATGAGGCTATGGGAGTGCCTGACTAAATTTGATATCAGAGTAGGCCTACTAGCAATCCTAAAAGAATTGCACAGAGGAAACTGGGCCCAAGTAATTAAAGACACTCAAGGGGCACTGACAAGGAAAATAGCCATAGGAAATGGGCTAAGACAGGGCTGCTTCCTGGCTCCTCTCCTCTTTTCAATTTTTTAGCAGACCTACCTGCAGCACTGGAGGTTGAAAGAAGTGCTAGTCCCAGAATGAGCAGTAGGAAGGTAGCAAGCCTGCTATATGCAGACGACCTAGTGATAATTGATCAAACGGAGCTAGGGCCACAGAGAAAATTACATGTCTTTAGTGACTATTGTAAGGCCAAACTCTTAGTGGTAAATATGGACAAAATGAAGATTCTGTCCTTTGGTAAAAGGTCCAAAAGTTTTAGCTGGTACCTAGGTCAAACAAAATTGGAAACTGTAAAGGAATATAAATACCTAGTCCTATGGTTTGAAAGCTCCTTAAAATGGGGTATACAATTGGAAGCCCAAAATGCAAAAGCATCGTCCTCCATCTGTAGTCTGAAAAAATGTAATAAATACTATGGGGACACGTCACACAAACCAATGTTAAAGGCTTATGAAGCTATGACCCCCCCCCCCCCCCCCCAAGTATTGTATGGGGTAGAATTTCTCTATTTCAGTGGCAAAGGAGGGTGGGATCGGGAGGAAGGTAAGGCCCTAAAAATGCTACTGTCCCTACCTAAGTCAGCTATGATACAGGCAATTAGATTAGAGACAGGAACAATAGCATAGAATACCCAGGCCCTAATGGCTGTGGCAACATTCTGAAAACGTCAATCCCAAGGGGTCATCCAGAAGGTTTCACATTGGTGTAGCGAGGAAATCTGGCATAGCAGCCTAAAATGGGCAATAGAAGCGAGAAGGAAAATAAAGGAGATAACTGGAAATCTAACGGTGAGAGCTAATCATAATCCCTTAGACGTAGCCTTTACCAAGGGTTTACTCAGAGCCCAAGGAATGGAGCAATCAAGATATCAGGACATAGAATACCTGAGAAAGAAAAAATTGGTCCAATGCATGATAAAAGTGTGGGAAAAGGATGCGTGGTACCTGTATCTAGAAACTCTGCCGAATTATGGATTTAGGTGTGAAATTTTGAAAATCTGAATTGGAACCAATCCATGGCTAATGGAGGGTAGAAAAGCTATATCCTGATGGATTATGCAAGTGCGGGCTGGGGACCAAGTGTGAAATTTTGCACATACTGTTAGATTGCCTTATGTGCCTAGAGGTGAGAAAACTGTTCTTACGGCCACTTTTTATAAAAAATGGCATTAGGTCACAAGCCCAAGCCATTACATTACTGATAGAAATGGAAAATTTGGATATTGCAATTGCACTAGGAAATTATATGAGAGGTGTAAATCATTTGGCTAGGGAAAAACTCAAGTAAGAACTGTGATTTATTTATTTTCAAACCCTCTCTTTTAGTAGACAAAGGCCTAAGACCGATGCGAGTCTAGTTTAAATGGTTTTAATTTATTACTGTTAATGAACAATGATGTATGTAAAGAACTTTTTAATCTTAGGAGATTTGTAATTCCTGTTTTTATCAAGTTTCGGAGGTTTTTAACTTTTTAACCGATTTTACAAAATTAAAAATGCAGAGGTGTAAGGGGCGATGATAGTTACGGTTTTACTATAGACGCATTTAACCAGAGCTGCCCGGAAAGTAACTGTGTGTTTTTATATGCTATTGTGAATCATCTTGTTATTGACCAGTTTTGTACAGTTTTTATATTTTATAACATCTTGGAGTTTAAAGACTATGGTCTAAATAAGTTCTCTCTCTCATTAGATGGTCTGCATCTCAGATCGCACAAGTCTGAAGCGCTTGTCCCGGGATCTTTTCTCTGCAAGAAATTCTCCTCTCTGTTTTCAAAACAGCAAGTCTTGAATTATATGATAAGTAATGCCATGCTAGAAAACAGCAACTGGGTCTCTTTGTTATGTCTATGTGTTAACTGTGTTAGTGACTGACCACAGAGAAAAGCAGGGCATGGTGTTGTTTGGGTCTAGGATGCTAAACAGAAAAATGAGAGAGACACACAGGAGATTATCTCATGATGCTAGTGGGGGAATCCTTTCGTTAGGATGAAATCCCTCTCCCACCATAGGTGGCATGCTTCATCATATGGATTCTCCTCGTGACGGGAAAACTTAGTCCTGTCACGGGCTACAACCCCTTCTCTGAGAGGGAGGAGCTCAGTGATGTTTTATTCCTAATTGTTAGGATATACTAAATCCTGCAATGAGAAGGTAAGTGGTTGGGTCGAGGGCACAGCGCAAATAAAGATATAAACTCTGGGGGTAGTGAATTTTAAAACTAGCTTCCAGGAGCAACAGGAACAGCTTTATTAACTTGTTCCTGGTGCCAGGATTAAAATTAGAGCACCAGCAGTGAAAATTTATAACTGCAAGTTACAGACGAAGGCAGGTCTATATGTTTCAGCCTCTTAGACCCAAAAAAGTGTTGAGGCTTTCATCAGGACCTTAATAGGCTACTGCGTGATAAGTGATAAATAATAAAGTGAAATACAACACTAGTAATCCCTTTAATGCTGTAGCTGATTTTCTGGTCAAACCCGTGTGGTACGGATAAGAGGCCTCACCGTAACTTAGTGACCGCTCAGGGAAGGGGCACCGCTCTATCCGTCTGTAATCCGGATTTCATCCTTGCTGGTCTTTAAAATTCCCTCGGACCCCTCTACTCCTTTTTGTGTTAAGCACAGTGTTTTTTGACCTTGTACAAAATGTTCAGACTGAATCCCAGAAGAAGAGATGAATAACAAAAAACATGTGCAGCCTATTTCTAAAATAATAATGTGGCACAAAAACAAACGTGTAACTTCATTACATGTGCAAAGCAAAAGTGGCCTCCAACCGACAGCTAGGTTAACATAGGAGAGAACTACAGTGTGTCCTAGAGGGAACTCATGACACCCCCCCCCCTTTAGTTGAGACAATAACGTAATGACGAACTAAATAATACAAAGTTAAGGTAAAAGATAGGCAAATTCAAAGCATTGCTAATAAGCATGTAATAAAAAAACGTTATAATTATAAGAAAAAAATTAACATGTCAATTTTGGAAAGTTAGCCAAATTAAAAGTGTATCAGAGGTATCCATGATGTCTCTCGCAGTACACAAGCCAGTGAATTCAGAACGGATTCCTTCTCCGCAGTGGATGATTGTTCGACAGCCCAGTCTACTAACTCTAGAGAACAAACATGATCCTTTGTCTCAGCCGATGCTAAGAAAGTAACTGGGTTACCCACAACAATGTTATCTAGTGATCCAGGTGCTGAACACCTAGTTTCCGCTGAAAGAAGTGACTCATTGCTAACATTCTGAAGAAGCTGCAGACCCAAGGGACAACTTTGAAAATGGGTTGCTAATGGACTCATCAACAGGTCTATGTTCACAGGAGATGGCGGCGACAGAGCCAGGCAAATATTTATTGCCTATTCAAAGGGGCAACAAGGGAGTGAAACACAGGTTGCAAGCAGGTAAACCAGGCAGGTCGGGATGACAATAACCAATCAAGGTCCAATTCCTGGGGGATTTCTAAGAATCGAAGCAGGCGCTCACGACACAGCTCATGACACAGCTGGAGTAGTGATAGTTCCAGTGGGCTTGCAAATGAAACATCGATTGTGGAGGAGTAAAAACAGTACCAAAATGCAGAAAATGAGGAACAGCTTCAGTGGGAAGCACCTGAAAAGACTGGAAATAGGGAATCAATAAAAGCTGCCATTACTCCAAAGATTTATGTAAGGAACTGACTAAGCCAGAACTGATAACTTTAAAAAAAAGTGGGCAAGGCGGCAGTATTCGATGCAGTAAAAATATGATGAACTAATTCACTGAAATGTAATGGGAGTTTGGTGTTTAAAAAGGACTGTATCTCATAGGATGTCCTTGCAACTAGTAATTTAAATGTTTCTCAAGCAGATGTTAGTGCTAGTCACTTTTGAACCAATAGTGCTTTGAGTCTGCTTAGCTTGTTGAAATCTGCCTTCAAAGTTGGAATGGAATGAAAGGCCACAACAAGCTACCCATACCCCCTTGCATGGGAGGGAAAAATACATTGTTGCAGCAGGTCACTATCTGGCAAAGGGATACAATTTATGGAATCCCAGCTTTTATTCCGCAACAGTCCTGATCACTTAACATTAAATAAGTTCCATTTGAATGGACTGTAATTAGTGGGAGTATTGGAGGGGCAGGTGTTCTTTATAGATAACAGGTCAAAATGTCTGACAGAAGAGTCACATTCCTTTCCAGTAAGGAAGGACCACCATGTTAGCACATTCACTATAATATATAAATGGGAGGGACCATAATTCATGAAGGAAGCTGCCTCATAGGGGTTCATTTCTGCTGACAAGGACATGTTTCATGCGTTGAACTGAAATATTGTGAGTGGGTATATCGGGGTCAAGTCTGCTTGCCTTACCTATCTGTGTGGTAATTAAAAAATGAGCATGACAACCATTTTTGTTCACCGGCCACAATAACCACCCGTGAGGATTTGAAAATGTGAAATTAAATGCATCATTCTGCTACATGCTATTGAGCAGTTCTTCAGTGTAATTTGTTAAATGTTTTAAATTATCAAAACGGGCTATTGAAGGAATGTTTGGTGTTGATGTATTTAATTTTCACCAATACTAGACACGTGGTCTGTTGAATGGTGCCATTTAGAAAAATCATAACTGTTGGAATTGAACAACCTCGGAACAAGGTTCCAGCCCCTGAACTTGCCAAGATTTGGCACACAAATGAACTTCATGTCGATTGAATCTTTCCAATAAGCATAGCCTTTCACAGCTAATTGGGTGATAAATGAGTCTGTGTATATTCCAGGTGATATGTCTGTAGATGAAATAGGAATTTGGAGTACATTATTTTCAGCAGTTTTCACAGCATACTGAAATGAGCAACAATCCCCCTGACATGAGCTGGGACTGAAATCATTCCAGTTTTCAAAAAAGATTCACATGAATCACCTCTAAACTACAGACCTATTAGTCCAATAAATATTTCCCAAAAGCTATTTTGTAGAACCATCCTGACCAAACTCCAAGACTGGATCATAGCCAATGATAGACTTAGCCTTTTTACAGGTGGGATTTAGAAAGGCAACCAGCACTATAGACCAGGTATTTAGATTACAGATTTTTTTGGAAGACAGTAGCTCTGGGCAAGGTTTGCCTCGTTATAGTTTTTATTGATTTGCGATCAGCTTTTGACCTAGTTCCCAGGGCGACTCTCTGGTATATGCACGCCGAGATGGGGTTACCCAGTTTCCTGATAGATATGCTCGTTTGGCTGCATAATAAAAAGTACTCCAGGGTCAGGCGTGGCAATGCAGGAGAACTGACATTTATTCCCAGTCACCAGAGGAGTAAGGCAGGAGTGTATACTTTCCCCTATGCTCTTCACTGTGTATAGAAACAGTCTTGTACAATTCCTGGGATTTGTTGATAATGATACACTCAAACTAGCAAACATGAAGGCTCCAGATCTTATGTTTGCAGCAGATGACTTCCTCCTCCTTTCTAAATCCCCCATGGGCCTGAAAAACCTGTTGGAGCACTTTGAGCGCTATTTGAATCTAAGAAGTCTTGAAATTATTGTGAGCTAGACCAAGTATCTGCTTTGAATCCAGGGCGCTCTCGAAGGGCGAATCCCACTCTATCTGGGGTTCCCCTCAAACGCGTGCTCACCTCCACATTTCTAGGCCTTACCCTTAGGGAACAAATGGGATGGCAAACACATATTGTGCAGCGCAGGCTAAAGATGGAACCAAGCACAAGAGGAATCATTAAGACACAGATGAGATCCCAGTTTCACTCATCCAAACTGGCTTTGAAAATATACAAGCTACTGGCCTTAAGCAGCACCACCTATGATGCGGAGCTGTGAGGGCACTAGGGTATACCATCGCTAATCGCGGTAGAAAACAGAATCTTTTGACAGTTGGTCGGAAGTTCTGTAACTACCCCCCAGTAGACATTAGGCTCGATTGTGGGCTAAGACCAATCAATGACAGTGTAAGATTATGTCCCTTGCTTTATTGGAGAAGGATCTGGGCACCTCCAAAACTGGAATCTTACTAGCAAGGGCCTGAAGAGGTAATTTCCCTCCCCGGTTCAAGTGGTATCCCGTGGCTAAAACATGTGAAGGATTCTCTCCAGGAGATCAGACTGCCTGGTTTGTGGGCAGTACCAGGGGCAGCAGGGTCCATTTCTAAAGCTGATAGTAAAACTGCCCCTTATACAGGGACTCCCTATTTAACTTGCTGGTAAGCCATGGTACATTAATAGATTTCTTCCTTCTGGCCAAGGACTCAAACGAGAAGGAGGATTTCCTTGACATGATCAAGTCTCTATTAGCCAAATGTCTTTACTTTAATTCCATTATGGATCTCTGCCCCTTCACGAGTTCACTCTTAAATGGCCACGTGCACCGAGTGATGATAGAAGGTGCCCGACTTGCGGTGCCCATACCAAGACCATTGATCATGTGCAGTTTTTTTGCCTGATTTATAGGTCAACCAGGAGACAGTGGTTAATCCTGATATGTAAATAACTTGGGTGTCAGAGATTACAAAATGGAA
This sequence comes from Lissotriton helveticus, assembly GCF_964261635.1. Taxonomy (NCBI): domain Eukaryota; kingdom Metazoa; phylum Chordata; class Amphibia; order Caudata; family Salamandridae; genus Lissotriton; species Lissotriton helveticus. Next base: position 1,349,187,270 of record NC_136059.1, on the reverse strand, counting down.
CTCAGGATTTTGAAGTCTGACACAAGTAAATCCCTGGTGTATTCACTTACTCAATACTTGCTGGGAATGTGGAGATTGAGAATAAGGCATGTGATATCCATGACATCTCAGGGATAGAGGCCCATTTGTAGAGCTCTGTACATTCACAACTCAAACAACTAAAAATCCTAACATTTTCTGCATTACATTTTAAGGGAATAATGTACTAGTTTTATGGTCATTATTGTAATTTAACATTTACAGTGCTGAAATTGTTTACTATGTATAGCCCTTAAATCATGAATGTATTAATTCAAGTATGGCCGTGTCAATGCATCTAATTTGACTATGTATGTCCAGGCGGCATTATTTATGCGCGATTTTATCATCTTTTTAAAAATGTTTTAGATTTTGGCTATTTTATGTGCATTTATGGCCTAGTGCTGAAAGAAAGGTTTTTCGAAGGAAGGAGTCCATGTATATTAGCTTAGTTTGTGTAATCATATATTTCTTTGGTAATGTAGGGACACATTTGAAATAATATGATGTCGGGTCTGATGTATCATATTCAAAAAAATATTTGAATTCATCCTTCTATGATTTTGATCTCCGCTGTGGGGGACTGGGGCAATGTTCCCAATGTGTGTAACTAAGAATGAAGCGTTGAACATTAGATCAGTGTAAATAATGATGTCCATTATAGTGATAACAGAACATTTCACCGTAATTAGCAGGATTTAAGTACAGATCCTCAGATTTGAAAACAGTATAGTATTCCAGTTCCAAGATCATGGAATTTACAGTTTCAACATCCCAATAATCAGAATGTAACACAGGCACAATTACATCACCCATAGAAACCCTAAATACTTGTGGTATCTGCAGAATCTCCATAGGACCAAATATATCGAAGAGAACTTTATCTCAAACAGTTCCATCAGTTAGTGGAACAGCTGAAATGTTCACAAAGGACAAGTCTCTTTTTAGCTTTTGGGAAGATGAGTGAGGGGTCAAGATCCCGTCAACTAGTTCTGTGGCACAGCATTCTGTAATATAGTGGCCATTAATCAGCTAGAAAAAAATTCACAAATCCAATCGGCAGGAATAGCAAAAGCAAGGAAAGTGTTATCCAAACATATATCCAAGGTGGGACAAGATAAGTGCATTTCAGCAATGAAATGAAAACACAGATCCGTGCAGAAGGAGTGTCTAAAATAGAAGAATCATCAAAAGAATCCGAAGAAATATTTTCTTAACTTACATAATACCCTGAAGCAGTCTGTCAAAAAAGTTGTGCATCAGGTACCGCAACAGGACCAGAAAAATCTAGAAGAGGTACATCCGAAAAAGGAGGATCTTTATAAATGACATCAGCTGTAGAAGTACCAGTAGTAAAAATGGTACTTACTTCAGTCGTGTTGCTGATAGTTGTAGCGGATGTAGGAATTAACTGTAGTACATTCTCCTCCCCCTTCCCCAGCTGGGGAGAAACAGATTCGGTGGTGGTCAATGGCTGTAAAGGAATTACCTGCATGGTAGTGAAAGGAGTTAGAGAACTACCAAAGACTCCTTGTGGTCTACAGCCACATGATGTAACTTGATGTGATCAATTGAGACAGATCGACTGTCTTTAGAACCAGGAAGCGGTGGCAATATTACAATTCTTGTACCTTGAATGCCAAGGACTGGCATCAGTGCTCTGTATGATGGCCCAAACTCTTTTTTCACCACTACCTTCTCTTACACGAGATCCCTAACATTTGTAATTCAGCTGTAAGGTTCTAGTTTCTCCTTGATTTCTGCAGAGTCAAATGTCTTCAACTGGTCATTGGAATGGGTGTCACAGAAGGTTTGTAGATCATATAAGACAGCACAACAATCATTTAGGTCAAAGGGTGTGGCTTCTGCTACAATGCTAGGACCGTCAAGCTCGGGAACGTACATCTCGATACTAAAAAGGACCTGATACGGGGTCTAGCCACATAGAGGTCGTTTAGGGAGATTATTAAGCACTTGCTGCACCCCATATAGATAGTGGATCCAACTACACCCTGTGCCTAAAACTCTGATAAGGACTGCTTTAAGTCATGGTTAATGCACCTGTACACCTTGATGCCATACTATCCCGGTACACTTTAGAAGCAAAAGCCGGGCCCTGGTCCGAGTGGAATGTACTGAATACATTTGTCCCAATAAAGAGTGGCAGGTCTTTATTAGTGTGAGCGTTGACCGAATGCTGTGGCCGAACCCAGAGGAAACTAGATCTAGAATCAACTGCGACTAGGATAAATTTAAATACAGTATCAAAAAATCAGTAGACCACAGTGGTCCAAATAAATGTAGCCTGGAAGGTTAGTTGGAAATTACAAGGTGTGTCTGCGGTGGGCGAGCCACGGTGGAAGCTTTAATTGGTTGACAAATGTCACAACACAGGACATATTTCTTGTCTTGTTGTAATAAGCCATGCCACCAACCATGTTGCTGTAGCAGCGAAATTGTGGCCACCACACCTGCATGTGTAGAAGCAACACCTTCATGTGTAGCGGGGACCGCTTTGGACATAGACTTTAGAAAATAGATACATTTGTACACTCATAGGGACCGGACATGTATCCATAATATCCTCTTTGTTTATATATTCTTTTATTATAGCACGTGTATTGGCAGCTTATCAAGGACTGCACATACGTCGCTTTCCGTCTAGTGTACCTAGGATATCAATGTGAGTTATCTATCATTTTATTTATATATTTTTCAGACCTGATTTCCTTCTTATAACGATGTCAAAGTTGGCTTATAAAATTACACAATGTGCATTGTCATGGAGGCACGATATCATCAGTATCAGTGACACTGCTTGTATTCACAGGGAAGCAGCCACTTAAGGAATGTTTTTACTTGATAGGGCGACAACAGTTGTATGTCCCTACTTTGTGACTCTTTCACTCTTTACCTGTTTAGACATACCCTTGGGACAATCCGTTTATGAAATGTATGTGAACTACCCGACGGCCCTCCATACTTCGTGATATCTTTATTCCCGTCTTGGAATACTGGTACCAGGTGAGGAGACCTTAATTTCAGTTCCACTCTTCAGGTCAACATCTGTTGGGTCTTATTCAAAGTTGCTTTTTTGGGCTTACTTTGAACATAAATTGTCTTTCACCATTTCGTTATTGACGTGTTTTTTATTGTATAGAATTCACGGAATTTGTCCTTACCTTTACACATATAAATTTTTATTATTCTTTTCAGTGTCTGTTCCATTACATTGGCCACATTCTCTTGACTCAACTTGACTGCACCACTGAAAGACTAATCGCCCATTACAATCGGTGAGAATCTCACACTATACCTTCCAGAAAATGTGTTACTAGCCAACTGTGACTTTAGGAAATTTTGGGTTACTGCTCAGAGTTTTTGTTTGTCCTTTAATTGTTACTCCTCCACCCCCCTCTTTTCTTCTATTACTCTTTCTCATACTGATTGACTCTCTATTCCACCCCCCCCCTGTTTTTTAAGCATGCCCCCCCATGTGGGCTCAATACTCTGTTTTCTCAATTTTAGATTTGTCTTTGTTTGTACATAATTTTGTTTAGCAATGTGGTTATTATATTTTTTGTGTCCTTCCAGGTGTTGTGTCATCGTTTTGCTTCTTTGAATGCTGTATTTTGTTTTGTATTACTTGTGTTTTTTTAAACATGACTGTCTTTTTTGTCAGTATGTGTTATTAATATATATGTATATTTCAGGTTTGTTTCAGCCCTGACGAAGCTCCCGTGGTTGGGGAGCGAAACGCGTTGGCTGTCTTGTGAACTTTGAGAATAAGAAAATAAAAAGAAAAAATATTTTTTGAACAAACTTTGGTTGCGTTGATTGACTTTGAACTTGGTGCTGCCTCCATTCTCTTTTGATAACTAGAGCTAGTCTGCAGTCTTGGTTGGGAATTAAAGGATTGTAAACTGCTGGAATAGTTACAATGGAATGTTTTGTTCACTTAAGTGGTAGGTATAATTAGATGGAAAGCCCTTAGGTAAAGGGGTGCCATCTCTATTAGCATTAACAGCAGCCAAGATATCAGAATATATTCTCATCCAATAATGAGTAACTGCAGCAATAGTAGCATTCACAAAAGCAGATTAGGCTCCTTCATCAGCCAAAGAATTCCCTACAACGTGTGCTCCCAGACGCTAATCACTCAAAGTATGAATAACATGAGCCTATGGCCACCTACCTTTGAGGTCCACCATTTTAACCCAAAGGGTTTTATGCTTGATTGTGTTTCTTTTAGAGTCGTTGAATCCATTCTGCCGCAAATAATGCAAATTACCTTTAAAGGACTGTTCACAGTAATATGAATCACACACAATAAGTGTGGAGAATTCAGGATACGTATGTTCTAGTGCAAGAAGCAAAACTTTCAGTTCAGCCAACTTCACAGTGTAGTCTCCTTAGGGACTGAGTGCAAGATTTTTGTGGTTTGAAGTCCCGTTCAACATAACACCAACAACAGTGGCGCATGCCACCGAATATTACTGTTTAGAACCTATAGCAGGCTGGACTGACCCATCAGTCTAAAAAATATATTCATACTGTTCAAGAGGGAAGACAGAGGTGGGCATGGTGCATGCATGCTCATATTGAAGGAATTATTGTGTCTGCAAGAATTGTTCATTCTGTATTTGTTTTAGCATGCCAGGCAAGACTGACATGGGTGGAGTGCCATGACTGATGGTATAGACAGCGGCAATGACTGTTACCCAAGTGTTGCAGCCCATTTCATGTGGTAAGCACATAGTCAAAATTCTGGGCTTGTTTGTGGTCTCGTAAAAGGAAAGACAGCTTCAATTTGGTCAATTTTTTCTGTGATCCAAAATGGAATTTCCTCACGGTTAGTGGGAGTTTTTCCCGTTATTGAATGAACAGTTACAGGACTCATTGTAGACACTGCAGGCCACTGGGCTTGCCTTGGCACTGACAATCCTTTCTGGCTGTGCCAACAAGATGCGCAAAGCATATCAAGTCGAGCATCAATATAGTGTGACTAGAGCATTGTATAAGGCTCGTGTTTGCAAAAGGTTAAGGGTCTGCATGTCAGGGTATAGCGTATATCCAGCTAATGCTGCAAGGTCACCATATCATTACTAAGGGGCCCTAAGAGTACAGGTGTAGGTACATGTGGGAGGGCTCCTGGGAACCAAGTTTGATGTTCCCAATAAGATAAAGGAATGTCAATGATCCCATATGCTCGGTAGTGTGCTGTTACTGCAGGAGTTGTATAAGTATGAAAAATGTTTAAATTAGAATATACACCCAGAAAATCACCCCAAGAGTACAAAACTTCTATTTGATAATCATTATCTGCATCCACTACCAAGATAAAAGCTCCACCTTCATTAGTAAATCCATGATGCATTGCAAGTGCATGGACAGCAGGTCTGTAATTAACAGGAATAGCAATAGCTGCAGGAACTGCCACGTGAAAACCGTACCAGAACAAAGTGCAACCCAAATAGGGGTTATCCATTTTAACTTTCAAGCTTGAAAAAGCAACAGAGGTAGGTACTTCCTAAACAATGTGGAGGATGAGACCCCCTACACCACAGACATCTCCGGTGGGGGGTGTAAGGGTATCATGGACACTCGTAAGCACTACTCAGGAGAGTCATGATTTAGTACCAGGACAAACGTTGGTGGCACCTTGTTGCAGGCATTCTGTTTTGGAAGCAGAACCATGCCTAGAATCACAGAACATCAGTATATAGGGACTGAGGCACAATACCACATCAGTACCTATGAGGCCAAATCCAGACTGGGTCATAATGACTTACCTGCCCTCCTAACCTTCCCAGAGTAACAGGTTAGTTGGCACCCCAGAACACAACACTCTAGTCCCCTCAGGTAACCACAGTAACAGGCCATCACTTTTCGTTGTCTTGCTCATACATGTCCATTATATACAACAGAAAGCCATGAGAAAGTTTACAATATTTATTGAAACTATTGTGCTCTATAGTGAAGCAATTGTGCTACAATTAGGAAACACATGCAACTTAGTAATTCGATTAGCATTATCCGTAGACTGTACACAATGAAAAGGCCTACCATGGCAAATGATTTATTTGCCTAAGCCTAACTTCACTACGTGTGAACAATATTCTTTCACAGATCTCTGGGATTACAGTCAGGCTCCATACCTTTTTCATTAGGTGGTCTACATTTCAGATTGCACAAGGTTGGCACGCTCATCGTGGGGTCTTTTCTCTGCAAGAAATTCTCTCTTTTTTCAAAACGGCAATTCTCTGCTTATATGATATGAAATGCCATGCTAGAAAACAGAAGCTGGGTCTTTTTGTTACGTCTATGTGTTACATGTGTTAGTGATCAACCACAGAGAAAAAGAGGGTACAGTGTTGTTCAACTTTGTACAAAATGTTGAGACTGCATCCCAGCAGAAGAGATGAATAGCAAAAAATATGTGGAGCCTATTTCTAAAATAATAATGTATCACAAAAACAAACGTGAAACTATGTAATGTGTGCAAAGCATAAGCGGCCAACAACTAACAGTTAGGCTAACATAGGGGAGAACTACAGGGGGCCCTAGAGGGAACTGGTGACACCACAGACTCAGTTTAACCCCTTCGCTGTGGGGGTTATTCCCCCGCTGTGCTGGGGGGAGGGGGTACGCACAGCGCCCCCATGCTCATGACTAGCTCAGCTCGTCATGAGCTACGGCGCTCCGGTGCTCATGACGAGCTCAGCTCGTCACAGGTGTATTACCTCCCGTGGAACGCTCAGCACAGGAGGGGAATTCTGCCCGCACCTGAGCGTTCCACGGCTCATGACGAGCTAAGCGCGTCATGAGCACCGGAGCGCCGTGGCTCATGATGAGCTCAGCTCGTCATGAGCCTCGAAGAGGTTAAGCACTGATAGGGATATACATTGTGACATCTGAAATGATGCAGCAATACAACTTGCTTACAAGAGCTTACTCTGCATTTGGGAAACAAAGTCCGAAGGAATGTAGCTCCCAAAGAGGTTGAGCAATCACAGACAACCCTAAACTGCTCAGCCTTGCAACTGTCCTAGGGGATACAGGGACACTGATGCTTTCAACCAGGGCCACAGTAAAATGGTTCCAGGGGTATTATTATCCAAGCCTCTTCTCTTCACACCCTATTAAGACAAAAGCACCGTCCTGATACTCTTGGATTTATCAGCGGCTTTTGATACCGTACCACACGACCAACTACTGAAAGCCCTGGAAGCGAAAGGTATTCGAGACAAGGCATTGGGATGGCTACAATCCTTTTTGGCGGATCGAACACAATCAGTGTGTCTGGGTGATTTTATTTCTCCCCCGCGAAACATTAAATATGGGGTTCCTCAGGGTTCTTCATTAAGCCCAACCTTGTTTAATGTATTTGTTTCCTCATTGGCAGCCATTGGAAGAAAGTGGGGTGTTGAAATGTGTTCTTATGCTGACGACACCCAGCTGATGGTCACCATTGATGAGAAAGATGATCCTAAAACTCGACTACTAAACTGCCTGACTGAACTGGCCAATTGGATGCAAGAGCACTGTCTGAGATTAAATGCAGACAAGTCAGAAATCCTCCTGTTTGGCAAAAATCCCCAGCTCTGGGACAACAGCTGGTGGCCAAGTAACCTGGGCTTGCCGCCAAATCCCACCATAAAAGCGAAAAACTTGGGTGTGGTATTGGACAGTGCTCTGTCCATGAAATCACATGTCTCCACTGTCTGTGGCAGAGGCTTTGCATTATTGAAAATGCTCAGACGAGTCTTCCCCTGGATTCCGACTGAGTGTAGGAAGACCCTGGTCCTGTCGCTGCTGATAAGCAGACTGGACTACGGCAACTCTCTGTTTGTTGGAATGGCAGACTATCTCTTCTCCAAACTGCAGATAGTGCAAAATGCCGCGGCAAAGGCTGTATGCAATAGGAAGAGATATGATTCGGCAAAAAGTTGCCTGCGAGAGCTACATTGGCTCCCAATGCGACAAAGAGCCAACTTCAAACTACTGTGTATCACACACAAAGTACTTTACAATACAGGCCCTACTATTCTACACAATAAAGTCAAATTCCATAGACCATCAAGGAACCTTCGTTCCAGAACTTTAGGAAGAGCAAACACTACCCGCGTGAAGACTGTTAGGATGGGAGAGCGGGCTTTCTCTCATCTAGCTGCAACCAAATGGAATGAACTACCTTCCAGTCTCAGACTGACAGACTGTCTCCTATCATTTAGGAAACAATTAAAGACACTACTCTTCCCTAAACTAGAGTAATTAGTAATCAGTGCGGTTATCGTACCTCTCAGCACCAAACCTCAGCGCCGTGATATCCTACCCAGGATGATTGTTAGCGCTTTATAAATAAATTAAATAAATAAAATAAATAAATGAGCTTAGTGCAGTTCATTGGTTTTACACAACAGGAATATATTTGTGTCAATGCATTATTGCCTTTCCACCTAGAAAGCCCAAACGAGCAGCAAATGTCAATAAAATGCAATAAAAACGGCAAACCCAATACTGCAAACAATGTTATGTACAAACACCAACAAGGCAACCTCATGATAACAAGACCTGCTGTCAGTTGTGTCAGGTTAGATGTGCAACATAATAAAATACTCCCAACCCACGGAGTAACATTTGTTAAATCAATAGTGCAACAGATTTGACAACCATAGAGAGCTATACACAGAGCAATATCAGTGTTATTTTTACACAAGCATGTAACTGATTAAACAAATAGGGCCTGATACAGGGCTTATTATCAGTTCACCTCCCCAACTTCATAATCTTATTGGGTGCATCACTCAATCAATCAATCTGTATTTGTAGAGTGCAGCTACTCACCAATGAGGGTATCCAGGCGCTAAGATCTCATTGGGCTCAGTCAAAAAGTCAGGTCATGAGTCCCTTTCTGAATTCCGTGAGAGATGGTGATGTTTGAAAGTGAAGGACGAGGTAGTTCCAAGCCTTGGCAGCAAGGGAGCATAAGGAACAACCTCCACTGTGGCTTCGGCAGATGCAGAAGTGTTTGTGAGGATGAGGGAGGTGAAGCGCAAGAGTCTGGACTATGGTGGAAATTCAGTCGGTGGTTGATGTATGCTGGACCAAGGTCATGAAGGGCGTGTCAGTATCTTGAACTGACGTCTCTACTGGACGGGAAGCCAGTGGAGGTTTGCTGAGGTGGGGGGGTGATGTGGGTCCATTTGGGGAGGTTGAGGATGAGTCTGGCAGCTGAGTTCTGTATCGTCTGCAGTCTCTTCAGGCATATTTCTGTAGTCCAGCCGGCCGGTGACCAGGGCTTGAGTGACTGTTTGCCTGGTGCTGACAGGGATCCTTCTGAAAATCATTGATGTGCTGTTTCATGATGAATTTGGAGGTGGCTTTCACTGAGACTGATGTAGAAGCCCAATGCTGACCAAGAGGGTGGAGTAATGTGGCAAAACAGTTGGAGGCAAGCATCCATTTTCTGGCTGGTGGCCAGTTAATAGTTTGGTATCAGCAAGGTACAATAGTTAGATAGTACCAGTGGCGTGCAGTTCCATTTAAGCCCTCAGTAAATTTACAGCAATTATATTGGTCGCCCAGTGGTGCAAATGAGACAATCCTGCATTAGTCCACCCCTGTACACTTGCCTGTTTTGCAGTGGTGAGACTATAAATCACCCAAGCCCCCTCATTAAAAAAGCTTGACATTGCTAATGCAAAGGGACTGAGCCTGAAATGTGTCATTGGGTTTGGTTATAGACACCAGATCATTGCACATGAAAGCTCAGAAAAAACATTCATGAAAAGGCAGCTGAGAACAATTCTGCTTCATACACTTAATTGATTGGTACACCAACACAGGCCAGCTAGTCATTGATAATATGGAGTTCAATAGGAGCCCTACTGTCTAGATTTCTATGTTCATACCTTACCCAACCAGTCCAACTCAGGGCTGCTCAATTGGCGAAGGAGGTCGTGGCCTTTGGCTACACTGCATTTTGCCAATATGGCCAGCTAGTCATTGATAATATGGAGTTCAATAGCAGCCCTACTGTCTAGATTTCTATGTTCATACCTAACCCAACCAGTCCAACTCAGGGCTGCTCATTTGGGAAGGAGGTTGTGGCCTTTGGCTACACTGCATTTTGCCAATATAGACTATCACTGCTACATGTGCCATTATCCAAGCAAAAGGAATCCTGGCTGCCAAAAAAGAAATGACTACAGCTTAAACAGAGCCTGTAGCAATGCTGAAAACGTGGGCGAGTGATAGCTCTGCTTGGTCCCTGAATTATGAGTCCACTTTAAAAGGTGCCATATGAGGGATCCATTAAATTGATGGAGAAACTAGTGCCACATCTGTAGGTCTTCCTTGAAGCCTACGTAAAGCTGTATGTGATGCGTTAAGGATAATACAGATGTGGTGTTGACTATTCTAGCAATGATGCTCGCTGCAGGGATGATTCTTGTTGCAAAGTTAAGTTTGCCCAACCAGCTTTGAATTCCTGTCAAAGTTCACCAGAATCTCAAAAGCCTGCAAGGCACATAGACATTCCTTTTTAGCATATTTGCATAGGGACCTGAGAGCCTGCGTGAGGATTAATAAGAGTGGGGAAGTTTCAGGGGACATCAGTCGACAGAGGTGTAAGGCAGGGGTGTGTTTTGCCCCCTCTGCTTTTTATTTTATATATTAATAATCTGCATAAATCCCTGATCGTACTCACTAACGATGACCCCAAAATGAATGATAAGTTAGTCCCCCTCCTTACTGTAGGCCTACTATGCAGTTTTAATGGGATGAACACCTAATTCTCTACGAATTTTAGTGCGGGGTTTCGTGGATTTTAAGGGAAGTTTGGATCTGGGTACCAATTTTAAAAAATCATTTATTATGTCTTGTGGGCCAAAAAATACCTTTTAAATTTGATTACTGTAGATGATCAAAAACTATATTGCACTAGCACTTTTCCCTATTTTGGGCTTTTTTTTTTGCTAATGGTTCTTGGGTAGACCATGTGACATATAGCAGGAACAAGTTTTCCAAAGTTATTAATTAAATCCTTGGACTATCGCACCCTAAAAGGACAGTATAAATATTAGCACTTTTAAAAATGTATAAAAAAGAGTGCATTCCATCAGCAACATATGGCGCGGAGATATGGGGATATACAAAGTGCAATAGTATCCATTTTGAAGAAAACAGATTTTGTCGAAAAATCTTGGCAGCCCCGATCTCCACCACACAGTATATTTGCCATGCAAATTTAAAAGTTACACTATGTTGAAGACCTGCCCTTTTTTGGCTTGCGATGTGGACGAATCCTACAGCGTCACTTACTAGAGAGATTATTGGAGATTGTCTTAAGTGTAATAAGGGAAGAGAAATACCATGTCTTGCTGCAGTGAGGGATAGTTTGAGCAGTATCAGCCATGAATTGTTTTTTACAAATACAAATGAAATTGTTAGTACGAACAAAAAAGCTATTCGTGGGGCTCTATATGATCACTACAGAACTTTAAGATATGAAAGGGAGGTCCAGAAAAAGTCCACAGTCAGTTACTTGCCCATCGCGGATGAATTAAATACCCCATTAAGTTCTCTTTAAAATCAATTGGACGTTGTTTTGTTTAAGGGCTGGCACAGTTACATTTTTATATTGTGTTTCCCTTTGGGGTACACTGTTAATCTGGATCAATTACCTTTGCCCATGTGATGACAGGAGCGGGCAGACAACACTCCACTTTTTATTTTTCTGTAAATGTTATAGAGTATACACTAATCAGTTTCTGATTCCATTTTTGAAGAGTATTCTACCTATACATTTAGAGGAAGCTTACTCAAAAATTCATAAGTTAGAAGATGATGAACTAACTGTTCATGTAGGTACCTTTTTAAAAATGTCAGTGCGCGCTTGAAATTCAATGTGCACTTTATGATGTTTATTTTCATTGAATTATTTGGTATATGTTGTGGTTAGGTTTAATATGAATTTGATGGAATCTGTTTTTACATAGTGCTAATTGGCTTACAATACTATAAATGATTTATGGGGTTTTTCTATTGTAAATATTTTTATGCTAAATTGCCTTTTATTTATTATTTTGTTTGATTTATTGTTTTATGTCAATGGATTGTGGTACACCCCTTTTATTATTATACGATTTGTGCTTTTATGGATATACCAATATCCAAATATGACTTAGATAGTGCCCACTCAGATAGTGCCCACTGTAGGAAGGTGGTAAGGGTCTCGAAGTATCCACAAGAAACCGAACAGCCCTTATGGTTGTCCTTATTGCCGGCCCATTAAAAACAAAGGAGGTGGAAACTCTAAGGGTGTACCAGTAAAATTATGAAGGCCAACTCTATGTCTACCTTGGCAAGGAGAACCCCTTAACAAGCTTTCCAAGGCATATCTGTCTTCTCGTCAAAAGAACAGACATCCATGTCTAGCAAGATGTTAACACTGTAGCTAGCGGCTGTATGGTCTGGCGTACATTTGTAGGGGGTGTGGGCAAATTTACAGGACTTTCCCCAAGAGCAAGCTCCAGAGTTGAAGATACTGCATGGTTTCTCAGATGGCCTTTTTTTGTATGTGCTGTGGAAGTCAGTACCTCTGTTTCCTCACCTGTTTGAGTAGGAATGGCATCTAAAAGACCCCTACTTGTGTGCAATAGTGAGAGCATCATATTAAATAGTCCTGGACTTGCCAATATATTTCATCCAGTTTCCTCCTGGTAGCCCCATCCCATTCAAAGGAACTCCATATCATACCAGACCCAATTCCCATCCCCTGATCCCACAGGACCTTGTTGTGTATTTTCCTACAGTATTTGTTCAGTGCTAGTCCCTGTTTGGAAAATTTCTCCTTGATTATAGCAGGTATAATAAAAAAGCCTAGGCACTGGTTTCAATATTTTCTCTGGCCAAACTTCTATTCCATTTTTGGCTCCAATGCATTCTGTATCAGAACCATTCTTTCCAAGCATCAGCAATGTAAAAATGTCAATAACTTCATGCCTCTAAACATCTTCCTTGACTAATAAGGGTGTCAGGCCTGGTAGGAGTGGCTGGATAGCAGTGGGGCTATTGCAATGCGGGCTAACTCGTTCCTATGTGTAGACCCTGCATCTGAGAGTGGAACATACCCATCAGTTCTGAGGATGGCACTGGATCATTGCAGCTTCTAGGTTGGGTGTGGAAGGTGAAGCCCATGAAGTCTGAATGCTTAAGAGGTTTGATGTGCATAGTGTGGGGCCAGGGTGGGTGCTAATGATGGCTGGCCGAAGTACCAGTATTACCCAACCTGTTGGTTAGGGCCATAGTGCTGAGTGCAGAGGGAAGTACTATGTGTGTGCACTGCCCAGACAGCCCGAGAGTCTAAACTTTAGAAGAGAGCACGATTCTGCCTGTAACACCATTTCCAGTTCCTACCCATACCGGCCCTAGCTGCCTTAGGGGCAAATTGTACAATACTGACTCAGAAATATTGATCCTAGGGCAATTGTGCTGCTGGCCCTCCACCAATGCTTTGATCTCTGACATCACACCCATAAGTTAGGATATCCTTATGCTGAATTCATGGAGAATACTTATTGGCCATGGATTGATCAGATCAATTCAGGGGTGTCTTTAGGAAGAGTGCCCTCCTGGTCCTTAGGGCTGGGAAACCCAGGTGGGTGCCCTAATTACTACACATGCATTTTCCTTTGATTTCCAAAAAACTAAATACACAAGCACCTCATTATACCAGTCAGCCTCATGGAAGTATATTAGTGTTTATTCAGAAATAAATAGTCAGTACTCCTTCTTGCTGCCTGTTAGGGTCACCCAGAGCTTGTTGTCTGCTGTTGCTGAACCTGTTTTGGTGACACTTTTTCCCTGCTACCAGTGCTAAACGTGCTTGTGCTCTTTCCTTCAAACATGGTGAAATTGGCCTACACCTAGTTGGCACATTTAATTTTCTTGTAAGTCCAGAGAAGAAGGTACTACATGTACCTGAGGCCTGTAAAAATAAACGCTACCAGTGGGCCTGCAGCACTCATTGTGCCACTGACTTAAGTAGCCTTTCAAAACATGTCTCAGGGCTGCCACTGCAGCCTCTAGTGCAGTTTCAAACTGCCTTTTCAACTTGGCAAAATAAACCTTGTTTCAGAAAGTAGGACATGTACTTACATTTTACCTGTCTTGGCAGTGAAAAGCTCCTTAAGTCAGTTTTCACTGTTGTAAGGCCTATCTTGCCTATTGACACTGGGTTACCTTATTACATTTAATAAGTGCTAACTTTAGATTGGTAGCAGATAAAAAATATAACATTTTTCAATTTATAAACTTTATTTCGATTTTAAAAGTAAATCACAAAAGTCATTGCGGAACCACTGAGGGACTGAATTAATTGATAGCATTAAACTGACACAGAAACCATGATGTGAGTGTCACGAACAATTATAACATTGTTAAAACAATAAATAATTAGATACAACTATAAAAACATACCAAATGGTACCCAGGATCATTATATATTTTACATAGGAGCATCATCATAAAAGAAATAAAAGCAATCCACAATCTTTGCATTATAAAATATTAAAAAAACAGTGGAAGTTTAACTGTACCTCCCTGCCTACCAACGAATAACCCACGCCCAGCCCAAAAACTTGGCTAGGGCAACCACAAGGGGGCCGTTCACTGATGTTTTCAATAATCTATAGGCCTCACTGTGGTCCCTTGTACCCATGTTTAAACACACTGGTTTCAGCCAGCGTCTTCTCGGATTGCAGAGTGCTGGGCAAATAAATAACATATGTTTCACTGTGTCGAGCTGACCCGGGCAAAAGGGGCAATCACTAGACTTAGGACACACATTAGACCATTTGAGAGTAAATGTCTTTGTAGGTAGGGTTCCTACCCTGAATTGATGGAAAAGTTTTCTGTCACGAGACGATGTAATGAGATCCCAATAAAGTTCATACTTGGGTTCATGTTTAGTTTGAAGAAAAGTGCTCGACAGAGTTAGACTACTAGAGAATGCAAATTGTCTGGAGTATATCCAGTGCCAATAAGCACCCTTAAGCTCTGTTTTGCTCGGGAATATGCTGTCTGCCGGGGACGTCCACAGTTGGATCATACCCAGTTCACAGAGAACATTTTTGATACTCCTAAACCACGCAATTTTGTTGCTCATGTCCATGTCACGGAGTTCTAGAACAGCCGAAGCATAGATGGCAAGTTCGGGAGTCACTGAACACACGGAAGATGCCACAGGTCTTTGCACGATCCAGAAACACTTAGGAACCTATAAAGTATTCCACAGGAGGAACTGGAGTGACAGGATAGATAAAGAGATACAAAGGGTGGAAAAGTACCCATCAGCCCACTCAATAGTGGAACTTCGTCATTTGGGATTTCATGCTTGAAAAGTTGGTGTCCAAAAAGCACTTCCTCGAGTAGACATTGAGGCTAGCCTAGGACCCAATGGTTGAACCCTCAACCGGAACAAATGACAGCGTTTGAGGCCGATAGGGCTTAGTTGCAGTGCTCAAAGAAATTATATAGGAATATGTGAAGAAAAAGGAAAATGATCCAAGTGGTTTAAAAATGCCTATCTTGATGTCAAAAAGGAAACTTTATTGAGTGTGCCCACCAAGATGGCTCAGCGAAAGCCAGAGGTAACGACGGAGAGTGCGTGGCCTCCTTTAGCCTGAGCTGTCGCCAGGTGAGGTGAGGTTCCTGATCCCAAAATTTGGGAGGGGATACACCACCCATGAAAATATCTGTAGTTTTTCACAATATATGAAGTAAGTGTTGCAGTAGTGATTCATAGGTCCTGACGAAAGCCTCTTAAGGCTGAAACATGTTGACCAGATAACATCTATGGTAATTAGCAAACCATCTTTCTTGCTATTATCACTCTGTTTTTTAAACATACCATCTTGGTGGGCACACTCAATAAAGTTTCCTTTTTGACATCAAGATAGGCATTTTTAAACCACTTGGATCATTTTCCTTTTTCTTCACATATTCCTATATAATTTCTTTGAGCACTGCAACTAAGCCCTATCGGCCTCAAACGCTGTCATTTGTTCCGGTTGAGGGTTCAACCATTGGGTCCTAGGCTAGCCTCAATGTCTACTCGAGGAAGTGCTTTTTGGACACCAACTTTTCAAGCATGAAATCCCAAATGACAAAGTTCCACTATTGAGTGGGCTGATGGGTACTTTTCCACCCTTTGTATCTCTTTATCTATCCTGTCACTCCAGTTCCTCCTGTGGAATACTTTATAGGTTCCTAAGTGTTTCTGGATCGTGCAAAGACCTGTGGCATCTTCCGTGTGTTCAGTATGTATAGTTGGGGGACAAGATGCTGGTAGGTCTATAAACCATTTCCCCTCGGGCCCCTCTCCACTCTGTAGTTTTATGTAAGTTCGGGAGTCACCCAAAGCCTTCTCCAGTATAATAGTAACCTGCAATGGACTACATCTCTGATGGAGTGGCACCCCGAATCCAGGTACAGGGGAATCAAAGGGGTGGATTGGGGTAACCCCAACGATGATCGAAAAAATGTATTTTGTGCCACCACCAGAGCCTCATAGTTCGCATGGGCCCATACCCCTGAGCCATATAGGACAGAGGCACTAATTTTTGAGTTGTAAATATGCAATACTGGTCTTATGGGTTTGGTGAGTGAGCGACTATGCTCCCTGAGCAACACACCCGAAAGTTGGGCATGTCTGACCAGGAGGCAATCAATTTGCGGCTTCCAGCTCATCCTTTTATCTAAAGTTACACCCAAGTAGGAAAAAATCTCAGTTCTCTCTAAGACTCCACCATGCATCCTAACTTCACCGGTCGATTTACTAGAGTTCTGGAGGATCATGAATTTAGTTTTATCTACGTTGACTGCTAAGTCATGGTCTGCACAGAACTCTTCAAATCTATTGAGCGCACGTTGAAGCCCCTGCCGTGTCTTTGATAGTTTAAGAGTATCGTCGTCAAACATTAGGAGTGGAATCTTTTTGCCGCCTAAGGTGGGGGCGTCCGCAGGGCAATTTTCAAAGTATTCAAGTACCCCATTAATATAGATAGAAAAAAGGGTGGGAGCGAGAACGCACCCCTGCCTTACCCCCTTTTCCACCAAACATTTGTCAGTTGTATGTCCTAAACTGTTCCATCTGACCTGGGCATAGTTGTCAGTATACAATTTAACTACAAATGCCAAGATTTCCAGTGGCATACCCAGCTTTATAAGATTTTGCCACAGTTTAGGGTGCGGTACTAGGTCAAATGCAGACCTAAGGTCCACAAAAGCTGCATATTTTGACCCTTTGCCCAAAGTAACAGTGCGCCAGTAGATGAGAATAAACCTCAGCACCTGGTCCACCGTGCTAATCCCTCACCGAAAACCAGTTTGTAAATCTGAAAGGATGTTAAAATCGTCTATCTATACCTGCATTCTGGATAAAATCACTCTTGCCACCACCTTCTGAATGCAGTCGATCAGGTTTATGGGCCTGTAGTTTCCTGGTTGGGACGGATCCCCCTTTTTGTGAATTGGGAGGATAACCGCGCCAGCCCACGAGCCAGGAATCGCTGCTCCCTCATCGATGGCATTCATCATTATTTGGATGTATGTTGCCCAGGATGATAGATCTTGAACAAAAAGATCTGCAGGGACATAATCGAGGCCTGGGGCCCTTCCTTTAGGAACTTGATTGAAAGCTTGTTCTACTTCCATTTTAGTAATGTTAAGTGGAGCCGAGGGTATTGGCACAACAAAGGCACCCTTGGCCCCCAACGTATTTGCAAATTGGCTACTATAGTGGCCAATCCACTGATTCGGTTCCACATAGTTAACTGGAACATTACTTGGGGTACCGATCCCCCATTTTACCAGGTGCCAGAAACGGGTCATGCCCCTCCCTGAGCAAGCCTCAAGAAGTCCCGCCCAATGAGCCTCGTCCCATTCTCGTTTGGCTTTCAATTTAGCCACCTTGTTACCCTGCCTCTTGGCCTCAATTGTGGTCTGATCCTTACTCCGAATTGCCATTGCCAAAGATTTGTAGGCTGAGCGACAATTAGAGTTGCACCACACTGCCCCCTTAGAGGTGGATGGCGCTGGCCCTTTTTTGTTGTTTACAATAAAAAATACTTTTCAGTTGGTTAAAAAGATGCTCATGAACCTGGGTAAACCTTTCCCAAGCAACCCCCCTTTCGGCCTCTGTCTGGAGAATGTCAATAGCGTTAGCTACTAAAATCTTCATAGCTAGCAGCTTCTCAGAATCAATTACAACCTTACACCATTTGAGGCGTCTGGTGTCATTGGTAAGGTTGACTTCTACAAAGTCCGGACAATCTACCACACCTTCGCCACAAATGGGACCAAATGCCCGCATTGAGACCAAGAGAGGATAATGATCACTCTCAGGCCGGGCTTCCACCTTCATATCAAGCAATTCTGGCCACAATCCCTTATTTAACATAAAATAGTCAGTACGACTAGATCGCAGACCATTGCTAGATGTTGGTGTCCCTTGTTTGTCGGACTTTGTACGCCCATTGGCCACTCTTAGCCCATGTTCCAAGCAGAGAGCTTTTAATTGGAGGGCTGCTCTCGTCCACTTTTTAATTGGAGGAAGTTCCAGTGGTGGAATCAACCACTGGTCATTTTCCTCTAAGCTAACATTCATGTCCTCACAATCAAGCGGTTCATAAGTACAGTTAAAATCCCCTGCTAAAAAATATACTGTTTATACTCAAATGAATTGTAATTTAAAATCTTCTTTAATGGTGAAGTCAGATTTTAAGTTACAATTTTGACCTACTATGCCTTTCTGCCAGTGTCCTGGGCCACATGACTGCAAATTGCACTGCTGTTAGGGTTTGCATGTTGCTTCCAGACAGTAACACAAATGGGCCTTAAATGTGGACATCCTGGCAGGATGGCTGGGGAGGGACTGTACACGGCCACACTTACACTTCATAGGGATTTGTCTACAGCACACCCAAAGGAACCTGACACTAGGTCTGCTCTGCCGTTTGCCACTTGGAATGGTTTGGACTCTTGAGCATGGGAAGTGGAGGAGCTTTCCTGAACCAGTTTTGGCAGTGGGGCAGGGAGTCACTGCTCCCATAAAGGCTGGCACCTGATATAAATATTGGACCTTCAGAGCTACTCATTGAAAGACTTCTGGACCTGTAGAACTCACAGAAGGATTTCCCTGCTGCCAGAGGATTGCCCTGCTGTTTGAAGGACTGACTTGCTGTCTGGGAAGGAAGATTGGATCTGGTTGCTTCCATCCCAGGTTACACAGAGCACCTCCAAGGGTCAGTAGGGGGTCTCCTCTGTGAGCTACAGGGACACAACAAGCTTCAGAGACCTCCCTGCAACTGCCCAGCTGCAACTAGACCTGCCTGGACCTTCCTGAGCCCTGCTACTGGAGTGAGTTCTGATCCTCAAGATGTGCCCCCCAGGCCCTGGACTCTTGGCAGGCATCAAAGAGGACCCCTGCCTGCCTAAATGAAGGTTCCATCGGAACCAGCACTGAGTACTGCAAAGCCCCGCAAAGACTCTCCGCCCAGCTGATAGCTTCATCGGAAAATACTCAGAGCGACACAACTCCTCGCAAAGTAACTCTGCGCAGACCTCACGTCAACGACATAAGGTACAACTCCTAGTGGGCCGAACTGTGCTCCATCATGGTCAGTCTGAACTTGTGACTTTGTACCAGTCCAGCGCAACCAGATACCCACAGTTGGCATCTTTGCTTTGTGGCGCAATGTTACGTACCATTTTAAAAGTTAATAAATCTGGTTCTACTAAATCAATCTAAATTATTCAAATGTATTCTATGGTCAGGCTCAATGATTGCAAGGGGAGAAACATGGTGGCTGGTCAGGTGTAACTGGTCGTAAGCTTCCAACCCCAAGCAGCTACTATACCTCACCCATGCATTTGCACATCAGCATACCTCTTCATGGGTCATTGGAGCTTCTAGTCTGATGATTTTGCCAGATGAAGATCAAGTGGTCTTGTTACCTTGAGGGATGGGCCGGCTGGGCAATCTAAGCTGTTCTGGTCTCGCGTGGCAGAAGGGTTGGGCAGGGGACACCAGGCGGCGTTGTACATTTTACTCCGGTGCACCACAGGTAGGGTCAACATGAGTCTTGAGCTGCCTGAGGAGGCTGAGTCAATACGGAACATTTGCAAGAAGGCAGCAGAGGAGAGACACTAGTGAGAGGTGGAGGAGCATTGGGTGCAGGTTGTCCCATCGCAAGGTCAGTGGTTAGGAAGGGTTTGGAGAGTTGAGGGGGGAAGCAGCAGCATGAAATCTGGGTATCACTTGATGGAACTAAAGGGGGCCACCCAGGGAATGACTAAAAGAATGAGGCTGCTGGCGGTATCCTCCAGTGAAATTGAGCTCACGATAGCTTGCAGCACTGGCGTAAAACAGGCTGCGGAAAAAAACTTGGGAAAAGATACACCCTTAGGTCAGCAAATCTTTCACTAATAGGATCAGTAAATGGTGAGAATAAGGTACTGTTGAGGTGGAGAAGTGGGTCAACAGTGAAGCTGGTATCTAGCCCTCTAGGAACTGCAGTAATAGAGACACTGAAGAAGGGGTGTGTGCCAGCAGAGCAGGATGCAAAATTACTAGTAAACCAAGCAGTCAAGAGCATTAAAGGTGTGCCTTTTCTAAGGTCTTTCTTTAAGGTGAAACTGAGTGAGGAAAGCCAGCCCCTGAGCTTGGGTCAGCTTAAGAGAGGCATTATTGAGATGGAGAAGACTGGCGCCAAAGGTAGAGGTTGTGACACAAAACTCAACAAATCTAATAACAGGGAAATGTGGGAGAGGGGAGCCCTAATCTGTGTGTGCTCTCAGGGAACCGATATTCCCCCCTTAAATGTAAATGTAAATGTAGTATACTTGTAAAGCGCACAGCTGCCCCAGCAACGTGGCGTCCCGGCGCTGTATAACTCTGGGGAACCCGTCCTGGCTTTCCCTGTGGGATGGTCCCTTGCTGGGAGTCCCCAAGGTGGAGCCAGGCATCCCCGGAATTGGTGGGGCCGTTGTGGAGATTAGGCAAGCTAATGCCCAGAGTTGCCGAGTGGAACCCCTGATTAGAGTAAGCACCGAAGCGAGAATTATCAAGTCCGCTGACCAAGGTCCACGACCCTGCCGCGTCGGGAATTGAACCCTGGTCCCGGGCTGACTTCTGCTCTCAGGCCTGCTGCCTCTAACCAGTGAGCCACACTACTCCACTATGGAACAAGATTCCGAAGAATTGCACGGACTGGGTCCTAAGGACCCCTGTTTCATGAGTAGGGCAGGAAGGGCCATAGGTATAGGTAACCAGGGGACCCCCGTGGACCTAGAAGTGGGTCTAGCAGAGGCCAGTAAAAAAGGGAGTGGAGGAACTGAAGGCCTGCAGAAGGTTCAGGAGATGCTAGCCAATTTATCAGCAGAAATAAAGGATTGCATTTCCATTTCTGAAACAAACCAAAGGGAGATTCGGGAGGCTTGCACTAAACTGGAAGAGAAAATTGCTGGATTAGCTCAGCCTACACCATCACGAGAAGGAGTTACAGGAACAGTTTAGAAGCCAGCATTAACACCAAGGAAATACATTGACTAAAACAGAAAGAGGGAGATCTCACTGATAAACTTGAGAGATTGGAAAACAGTGCTATAAGAAACAACATTAGTATTCTGAATGTAGCAGAAAGTGTGTAGGGGTGACTGAAAAACTCTTTTTGGCAAACGTCTTAAAAGGCACACATCCACAGGCGACTGACGTAATAGACCTCATGAAGGAAATTCAGAGTGTACACAGGCATCCCTTTTATTTATGACCAGGGAGGAAGAAACCTAAAATTCTTGTCAAATTTTGGTCATTTGCTGTGAAGGAGAGGATCTTGGAGTTTGTCTTAAAGAACAAAATCTCATGGCCTTGGACATCACATGCACTATTAGATCAGGCATTTCTCACTCCACTGAAGATAGACAGTGGGAACTAGGTAAACTGATGGAGGAGTTGAAAAAGGGTGAATCTAGTGTGCAACTTAGATTCCCAGCACATTTGAAAGTTATGAAAGATAATAAAATGTACAACTTCACAAACCCAGAAAAGTTTGATACATTTTTATAGAGTATTAAAGCGGGTGAGGGGAGAACTGCAGTTTAATAATTTACAGAAATGACTTGCTGGAGGGGTAGCTTAAAATAGAGGCATCGTTTATGTCTAGAAGTCAAATGGCATTTCCTCAGGTGGGTGAAGGGGGAGTGCACAAGTTTGGGAGCAAAGGGAGGAAATTCAGGAAAAATGTAAGTTCTCTATCAAAGTCTGCAAATTGCACAGTGTTCCTAGGACTAGCTTAAGATCTGGACTATTATGATGGGACCAGGTGAGGGATTAGGAAAGCAGTCTGGGTTAGTTCTGCACATATTATGTTGGAACGTTGATGGTCTTAGGGGTTGAAGTAAGCAACACCAGATTCTGAAATACTTAAAGGAAACTGGTGCACATATTATTTTGCTGCAGGAGACTCACCTGCTAAGGAAAGAGTGCAGAGAGTTGATGTTAAGGCAATGATGGGTTGATCATTTTGTTGCAACGTATCAAGTGCATTGTACCAAAGGGGTAGCAATTATTGTTAGGGCAAATGTAGGTATCAAAATAGTGAAGACTAAGATAGACAGTTGTGGGTGCTGGGTGATTGCTAAGATTAAGGTGCAATATTTTTTTTAAACTAATGTAAGTTACTATGGACCAAAAATTGATGATGACGCACCTTTAGTGCAACTCTTTTTAGCCTTGCTGGAATTTCAATTGTCTGTTTTAATAGCTGGGTATTTTAATATACTATTGAATAACCGCTTGGATAGTTCATCAGTGCAATGCCAGGTGATCTCACAGAAGATGAGAACCTACCTCCTATCTATAATGAAGGATCTAAACTTATGTGATGCTTGACAAAAGAGGAATGGGATATGCAGAGACTATATGTTCTTTAGTAAGAAGTATGGCCATTATTCTAGTTTTGACTATAGAACACCTCCCAATTCACTTGTCTGACCACAGTGCCCTGCTTATATAAGGTGGACTCCAGATAAGAACCTCCTTCTTCAACCTGAGAGGATTCTGGAGATTCAGAGGAGTACTGAAAAGTATTTTAAATGGGACATAGGAAGTGCCCAATTTGAATTGGTGTGACATGCATATATGGCCCACCTGAGTGGGACATTAGGGAATTTAGTGGGTTTCATGAACAGAAGAGAGAGGCAGGAGATGGTCGGGTTGAAACAAGCGATTGTTGAGTTGGAGTAAGAGTTAAAGTCTGCAACAAGAGAGGAAAAGGATAGAAGTGAGGTTGAATAATTGCTTCACCAAAGACATATAGAATTCAGGGCAAAGATGGAACATAGCAGTGGGAAGTGAGCAAAGTTAAGAATTGTGAGTATGGAGAAAGATGTGGAAACTATTAGCCTGGCAGACTAAAACAGATAGAATCAGGAATGATATCAAAGGCGTAATCGATGGGATATTGAAGACACTAATTGAGGAGAATGGGGGTATTGAAGAAGCAGTTGTGCATTTCTTTCAAAAATTATATACAGAAACATCTACCCTAGATATAGCACAATTAGGAAATTGGCTGGAGGAAACTGGGTTGCCCTCTCTTTTGTCGGAGCAGTAGACGTTGTTAAATCAGGAAATAAGTGGGTCGGAAGTAGGTAATTAAGAAATCAAAGAAAGGGAAAGTGGCAGGGCCAGCTGAGATCCCTAATGAAATATATGCCATATATAGGGCCACATGTAGGTGGCTCATTACCGGTTGGTAACGGCCGAAATTAACGAATTTCTGCCGTTATCGAACGGTAATGGGCTTTTCTTATGTAGGGGGCCGCAATTAAGGATTCTGTAATTTACCGAATCGGTAATTTAAGGAATCGGTAAATTACCGGTTTCTTAAATACTGATTCGGTAAATTACCGAATTCTTAATGTAGGGAGCACTTAAATAAGTGCTTAGCCCATGTTAGGATTCGTTATTTACCACCAACTACAAGTTGGTGGTAAATAACGAGAAAAAAAACAAAAAGCAATTTAATGCAAATTGCTTCAGTGCCATGTTGCAGATATACATGCCCTTAGGGCATGTATGTCTGCAACATGTGCACCCATAAACAATTGAGGGGTGCAACAGGGTGTCAAAGTGACACCCTGCCACCCTTCAATGTTTTCCCCCTTTTACCGAATCGGTATTTACCAATTCGGTAATTGAGAAGTGGAGAAGTGTGGCTCAATGGTTAGAGCGGCAGACCCTGATGCAGAGGTCTAACCCAAGACCAGGGTTCAATTCCCGGCCTCAGCGGGTCTTGGGCTCAAAATTCCACGGATCTGATAATTCTCGCCTCGGTGCCTATTCCAATCATGGAGTCCCACTCTGCAACTCTGGGCAATAGCTTGCTTAATCTCCACAACGGCCCCCACAACGCTAAGGATGCCTGGCCTCCACCTTGGGGGTGCCCAGGAGTGGACACCTCACAGGGAAAGCCAGGATGGGTTCCACAGCGGTATTCGTACAAGCGCGTTGAGACCCTTGCGGGTGAGTAGTGTGCTATACAAGTATCAATTTACATTTTTTTTTTACATTCATTCCTATGGGCCTTCAGGCCCATAGGAATGAATGGTAATTACCGAATCGGTAAATACCGATTCGGTAAATACCGAATCTTAACGATTCGGTAATTTTTACAGATTTTTTAGCTACATAGCATTTACCGATTCGTAAATACCGAATCGGTAAAATTCGGTATTTACGAATCGGTAAATACTATTTACCTACATGAGGCCCATAGCCAATAGTGTGATCCTTTTTTGTCTAACACTGTTTAACTCAATACTGATGGGGGGCTCTCCACTACCACCATCCTGGAGTTAGGCAGCTATTTCCCTGATTTTCAAGCAAAGCAAAGATCCTTGTGCATGCCAGTCATACCGTCCTATCTCATTTTCAAGCAAAGCAAAGATCCTTGTGCATGCCAGTCATACCGTCCTATCTCATTATTAATTTGTGATTAAAAGATTTTTACAAGCATTCTAGAAATCTGACTGAGCAAAGCAGCAGGAGCATGGTACAGCAGGACCAGAGCGGCTTCTACCTGGATAATATCTGAGGGAATTAAAACATAGTCTGATTGATCATAGCTGGCTTCTGCACATGCCGGAGTTTTTGCGACTGTTTCCATTTTACAGCAACATTATTGGTGGCATGGTTTATACAAACAAACCCATTATTATGTATTGTCTTGTGACATTTGTCAACATATTAAACACTAGACGGTTCCACGTCCACCACATACACAGCTATACATTTCTAATCAACAGTTTGGTTGTACTGATCTTGATCACTGCTGTCCTTTGATATTTGACACTGCATATAAATATATTTTTGTTGCAGTGGATTTGTGCACTCGATTCCTTTGGGTTTGGCCACAACGCAGTGCTGTCGCTGGAAATGTCATTAGAGATATGTGTGTCTTTGTCTGCACTTTTGCCTGTGGCACCTTCCATTCTGACCAAGGTCCTGCATTTGCCTCTAAGGCTTACAAGGATACAATGAGGTCCCTCGGCTTGCTGGTACAGTTTTTGTCTCCATACAGGCCTGATGGCATTTCTATAATGGAGCAAATGAACCGTGACTTAAAGCAATGTTTAACAGCTAGAGTCTTAGATACTGGCAGGGTTTAGCTGACTCATTTGTATGGGGTTTAACATGCACTTAATAATCTCCCAAGAAGATCTCTGGGTGGGCGGACCCCAAACTAAATGCTCTTTGGCATTAAAATATTTGTGCCAGACATTAATGATGCAGACGTTGTTGTGGCTGCTGCAACATTTGACGTAGATCATCATTCTACTATGATACAGGAACTACAAAAGACCAGTGATACACTGGCTAAAGATCATTCACCTTCGTCCACTGAAGCAGAGGTGCTAATTCCTGTTATTGGCTGGCTTCCTAAAGTTGGTGATCTGGTACGAGAAAAGCTGGAGAACGAAAGATAATTTGGTCCCTCTTATCGTGCACCTGTCCCAGTTCTTGGATTAAAGGGTACTCATACAGTGATTTTGCCTCCTTTATCTGGCCGCAAGGAAAACAGATTTACTTCACTTGACAATGTCAAGCTACAACATAGGGCCAATACTGACTCCAAGGGTTCCAAGCCGAGATCTTTCAATGAATCCGATGGCTTCAACTTCCTCGATTACTCCTCGTGTAATGGAGGGGGAGTTGGAGACTTCTATTGATTTCTTGCCTGTTGTAACTTCTACTTCCACTAATGCAGACATCGAGTATGATTCTCCTCCAGTTGAGGATGTAATTGACATTCCTGAAAGTACCATACTTAATTCATCTGATGCTGGACAGCCTCCAATGTTCCGTTTGGGAGCGAGTGGTTATTATATGGATCGTACCCGTATTTCATCAGACTCCTCTTCTTCGTCCTTATCTGTGACAACCCCTCTGACACATACACGTCTTTTCATTGCCTGGTTCAAAAAGACTTACCTAGTCCCACCCTGGAGATACATCTGGATGGTACTCACGCTTATCTTCCTTTTCATGTGGATTGGGTTTGTGACAGTGTTCTTCTTGCTCTTCAATGTTCATTATTTGCCTGAACGCTCTGCTGTAAAATTTGTTGATAGAGTTCTGGCTCCCCATACATCATCGCATATAATGAAAAGAGATCAGGCCCTCGTGAACATTTTGGCCTTCCCTGTTGCTGTTGGCATTGTTTGGGATAAAGTTGCATTCGATATTCATGGTCCGACGGAGGTCATGAACATTCCTTATGTGTTCCGTGTTTCATTAGGAGATGTGGTATCACCGGACATACACTCAGAGAACTTAAGGTGTTCAGGTCATTCATTCATTATTTTCTGATTTACAATGTTATGCTGCATTTGATGCTGAAGATTTATATTTGAATTCTGCCAATTATACAGATTTATTCTGCTACCAACATTATGGCCATCATTTCTTGCAAAAAACAAACACGTTAAGACCAATTTTTAATTTTACACAGTGGGAACATTGTCCGACTACTTTACAGGGGAGTACTAATACTCAGCCGAGTCCTATTCTATAAGTTAAAATTGCCATCTCAATCTAAATTCATATTGACACACACTAAATTGATTTATTCTAATTCTTTTAGGACTGATTTGGCCTTACATGGTTACTAACATTGGAAAGACACCATTGATTTGAAATCCATGTGGGTACTAAAGATTGGCAGCTGCAAGGCACTGAAGTTCTGCACCGTGCATGTCTAATTCCGACTCCGTTTTTGTTTTTAAATGACACGGTGCAACAAACTACTTGTTTTGGTTTGGCGACTGCCAAAAAATCGAATGTTCCTTCTATTCCCTCATTGGCCGAGTAAGATACTTGTACGATTGATGTATTAATTGCCCTGTTCCAAAATGGTAGTATAAATTCTTCTGATGTTGACCCGTCAGGGTAGTTATTGTGGCCAATAAGTTCCAATGCGTGTCAACTGCATTTTCTTACGGCAACAACAGGTTTCACGCAAAGCAGACCAAATCCACATTTCCCACATTCTCATTCAGTCGCCAAGTATTCGGTGGGGGTACTGTGTCAGCAATGGCTGGGACACGCCACACTCTCGTCAGTGAAACAACACTTGTCCCTTTTGTCGAGTGACATCGATTTGGCGGATTTTATTTTAGGTCTAAAATCACCTAGATCAAAACGATTTATTTATAAGGTATATAATGAATTGTGGAAACTATCGCAGATGGAAGCTGCGGTGCGTCTGCGCCAAATTGACCAAGCTAATTTGGAAAAAGTTCTTGCAGTGGTAGATAATAGCATTAATACATTTTCTTCCCATATTTACACCTTGGATAATATTGTTTCCCCTGGTATTGATATTGTATAGAACGATGTATCTGTGTTGTATCATGGTCAAAATCAATTGCGCTCTGTAATGCAATTTGCCTGGATGTTACAAACGCTCAAAAACTGAAAAGTTCCATGGGATTATTTGAATGCTTCTGCACTGTTCTTACCATTTAATTTGACTGATAAACAAAAATGTATTTCTATGAAAGACACAACTTACACGTTCTGGAGGACAGCAAGCGTAGGCTGAGGTCTAAAACTGCGCTAGCGCCACATTGTAATTGTTTTTTAAATTTGTAATTGATAAAACTGCACTGTTGCTAGTCTTCTCCATCTCCTACCTGCATTTTGCTTTCTCGCTCGGCACTCCCTGGTCCACCGCAGCAATCTTGTGCTGTTTGAGTGGAGGGAGCCATGATATCACTCACTTCCTGGTGAGCACTTGTAGAGCGGCCATTGTGGCAGCGTGAATCTGTAGTGCTCCACCAGCAGCAGGCTACATAAATTCAGTACGGCGCCGATGTGCAGAGGACAGCAAGCGAAGGCTGAGGTCTAAAACTGCACTAGCGCCGCATTGTAATTGGTTTTTATATTTTTAATTGATAAAACTGCACTGTTGCTAGTCTTCTTCATCTCCTACCTGCATCGTGCTTTCTCACTCAGCACTCCCCGGTCCACCACAGCAATCTCGTGCTGTTTGAGTGGAGGGAGCCACAATATCACTCACTTCCTGGTGAGCACTTGCAGAGCGGCCATTGTGGCAGGGTGACGCTCTAGTGCTCCACCAGCAGGAGGCTACATAAATTCAGTACGGCGCCAATGCACAGAGGACAGCAAGCGAAGGCTGAGGTCTAAAACTGTGCTAGCGCCGCATTGTAAATAGTTTTTATATTTTTAGTGATAAAACTGCACTGATGCTAGTCTTCTTCATCTCCTACCTGCATTGTGCTTTCTCACTCGGCACTCCCCGGTCCACCGCAGCAATCTCGGGCTGTTTGAGTGGAGGGAGCCACGATATCACTCACTTCCTGGGGAGCACTTGCAGAGCGGCCATTGTGGCAGGGCGACGCTCTAGTGCTTCATCAGCAGCAGGCTACATAAACACAACATAAACACAACATGGCGCTGAAGCGCAGCGGACACGCGCAGTGGGCACGCCGCGGGCGCGCCAAAGGCAAGCCCGTCTGTGCCCATCCGTGCCAGGCTGGGACCCGGGGCCCTAACCCCTGCACCTTTGCACAGCGATCTAAAAAAGTTCAACCCTAGTCAATTGTTGCAGCTCCATATGAATCCCCAGCCTAACTGCATTCGCCTTAATATGGAAGGAACCATTGCTATTTGCTCTAGCTGTAATTTCTCAGTCAATAAGCATTTAGAAGGACTAGGTAATGTCATTACTGTCCCTCAGCATACACAAAGCCACATTAAACCCAAGCTAACCACCTCTAGCAACTTTTCCTTCTATAACATCAATTGTCGCTCTCTCCTAAAACACCATGCGGACATCTTTGACCTCTTAGTAAACCCACATCCAGACACCATCTCCCTCACCGAGACAAGGCTTAATGGCGGCTCTGGTCCGGACGTAGCTAGAGCCCTTCCACACAACTATGCCATTGTCAGGAAAGATAGGGAAGACAGGCTGGGTGGAGGGATCACCATTATTTAAAAAAAAAATCTTTAGTTGTAAATTTGAGGAGTTACTGGCTCCCCAATTCACCCTTTCTGGGATGCTGGTGTATCTCCCCCCGGGCCTGCTGGCGCATGGACTACTAATTTCCCCGATCTCATCACCCCTTTTTTGTTCAGCTCAGCTAATTTTACTATTGTAGGAGACCTCAATCTTCATCTAGAGGACCCCACCTGTACTACCAGTAATACTTTTATCTCTGATCTGGGTGCTGTGAACATTCTACTTTACAAAAGCGGACCCACTCACAAAGCAGGCCACCTCTTCGATCCCATTTTCTCGAGCCTATCTGCCCTACACTGTCCAGCAACAACACCATCGAGGCACCTTGTCTCTCCCACATCATGCGCGATGACATTGTTAAACCGTCCAGAAACTGGAGAAATCTTGATATTGTTAATTTTAACCGGTTTCTCTCCACTAATGCCCCTATTTTTGAAAATAATTTCGTTCTAGACCTTGTGGCTTTCCACGACTGGATTCAGTCGAGACAAGACACCTGCCTTCCCACTACAGTTAAGAAGCTAAACTGTCATCACCCCCCGGCACCTTGGTTTTCCGAAGAACTAAAAAAGGAGAAGACCAAATGTAAAAATCTGGAACGGCAGTGGTGAAGGATTTATGCGTCCGAAGCTAAAACTGTCTATCTCACCGCCAGATGTGCCTACCATTCCCACTGTAAGTCTGCTCGAGCTAATTGTGTTTCATCAACCATCACCCAGGCTAAAAGCGGCCCAAAAACCTTATTCAAGATGGTTAAAGAATTATCGGGCTCAGCAACCAGTCAGGCACCCCCTAGCTTAAACATAACTCAATGTGAGGAACTGGCACAATTCTTTTTAAACAAAGTGGAAACAATATACTCTGCATTGGCCAGTTCTATCCCTCCTTCCACACCTGTGCCTATTGCAATCTCTGTCCGATCTGGCCCTATACCTGAATATTGCACTACCCTTGCTTCTGATCTCATACGTAAAAATACACTTGATGCATGGCCACTTCTGGACATGGTGACACTTACACAACTCATTAGTAAAATCAAATCGGGATCTACTTGCAATTTACTTCCCATCATGGTACTTCAGCAAATTGAACAACCAGCACTGTGTCACATCCTCGATCTTCTTAATGCCTCTCTTAGGGAGACCTTTGTTCCCCCAGATTGGAAACATGCGATGGTCGTCCCATTATTTAAAACAATTCGGACCCTGCGCTTCCCTCAAATTACCGTCCAATTTCACTACTCCCCACTCTCTCAAAAATTTTGGAGAGACACATAAATGGGCATCTATCCAGGTTCATCTAAACCAATGAGTTTCTTCATCCTTCCCGTTTCCGGCTTTAGGACCGGTTATTCTACGGAGTCCACACTTTTAGGTGTGAATGAAATGCTCCGACAGAACCTGGATGCAGGTGGACTATGGCCCTGGTATTGCTGGATCTCAGCGCAGCCTACAATACGGTCTCCCATACCGTACTTAGAAAGGCCCTCCAATCCTCTGGGGTCACTGGGACGGCCCTGAAAGGGCTTTCGTCTTTCCTTTCCAATCGTACCTTCCAGGTTTTTTCATCTACTGCTAAATCTAAGCCATACTCTTCACCTTACAGGGTTCCACAGGGCTCAATCCTTAGGCCCCTGCTCTTTAACATATATGTTAGACCCCTGGCAGTGTTGGTAGAGGATTCTGGGTTGTCGCTATTCTCATATGCTGACGACACCCAGATCATCTTCTCCCTTTCAGCGGGTAAGACCTACGAGCCGTCTATCCTCAAAACAGGCCTCAGCAAAGATATGGCGAGAAAACAGAGGTCCTAGTCCTGGGCAAAGATAAAGATCTCTGGGCCCCCCAACATTGGGCCCCAGAAATGGGTGTGCTCCCACAACCCTTAACCCAGGTACGCAGCCTTGGTTTTATCATCGACAATTCACTATCCATGAGTCAGCAAGTTACCAAAGTTGCCGCTACCTGTTTAACCATCTTAAAATGGTTGAGGAAGATTGTGTGGATGCTACCTGCTCATTCCCAGCGTACCGTAGTCCAGGCCCTCGTTACATCAAGGCTGGACTACGGGAACATCCTTTATTTGGGCGTCAATAAAGATGTAACGCGTAAGTTGCAGCGACTTCAGAACTCTGCTGCCAGATTACTTTGCAGAGCTTCCAAAACCGCTTCGGCCTCCAGGCTGCTGGGGAGCCTCCACTGGCTTTCGGTGGAGAAAAGGGTGGTATTTAAGGCCCTTACTTACATGTTCTGCATTAAGCATGCTACGTCTCCCCTCTACTTACAACACCTAGCCTATCTTTACGTCCCTTCGCACACTCTCCGGTCTTCTACACTAGCAAAATTCCAAGGGGCAGATTTATGTTAACTGGCGCATCCCCAGGGATGCGCCAGTTAACATGCGCCACAGTGCGCCACTGCTCCGCCACCCATGGTGCGCCGCATTTATGATGCGGCGCACCATGGTGCAAGGCAGTGAGGATGCGTGACGCATCTCTCGGCGTACGGGCGGCGCAATGCAGGAGTCATGTCGCAAGTGCGACATGACTCCTGCAATGCACAGGAGCCTCCTATTCAATGCATGTTGCGTCACCCTTACGCCTGCTTCAAGCAGGCGTAAGGAATTGACGTAGAAAGTGACTGAGTGAAATCTCATAGATATCACTCAGCCACTTTTAGGAGACGTTCCTGCGCAGGAACGCCCCCCCCTGCGCAGGAACGCCTCCTTATGGCGCAGGGCTTTCCAATGTGACGCATCTCTTAGATGCGTCACGTTGTAAATAGGGCGCATTGTTTGCGCCGCCGTTGCGTCACATATAGTGACGCAATTGCGGCGCAAGGAGGCGCAAGGGCATCATAAATCTGCCCTCAAGTCCCTAAGATCAGACTTTCTCGTATGGGAGGGCGGTCCTTCTCATACTTGGGTCCTGTCCTATGGAATGCTCTGCCTCTGTTTCTCCGTACACAATCCAACCTTCTCTTGTTCCGCAAGTCTCTGAAGACCTGGCTTTTTGGCCAGTAGTTCTCTCCTGTCTCTTTGCTGTTCCCTCAGGGCGCCGGGAAGCCGTTTTTGGGTAGCTGTTGCGCTGACACATGAATTTAATAATAATAATAATAATTACATACAGAACAATTAGAACAGTTACCTTTTTCTGTAGAAGAGATTCAGCTGTGTGGTTAATACATGGTGTTATTTCACTGCCCTTCTCACTATTTCAGTTTACATCTTGCATGAAACACCTTCCTGTGGGATGCTTTGAGCCCCTAGGAAGTGCATTTATTCATGAATTGTGGTCATTACATTTCACCTACAGATCTCAGCGTGCAGATAAAAGAAGTTTTCCTAACAGGGGATGATTGCGAATCCATAGTAGGACATTCCCTAGTCTGCAAACAAGTTAAATTGCACAGCGGCTGTAACGTGTCAGCCACTAATCCGGCTTGTTTTTTAAAATGTAGGCCTGTTCCAGCCATTATTCCTGTGCTAACTTTGCTTTCGAATGGCAGTTATCTTATTTTGAAAAACCACGACTGCTGCGGCTTATGGGCTGGCATCCTATATATAGTAACAGATTCGCAATGTGTTACTTGTTGCAGGAATGTCCTTTTTCCACCCCCGTATGGGATTGTAGATAGTTCACTTTGGCCTTCCATTCCAACTTTGAGCACAGATTTCAATAAACTAAGCAGACTCAAAACGCTATTGTTTCAACAAGAAGTGGCTCTCACATCAGCGCGAGAGACCTTCGAATTGCAGGTGGCGAGAACCACAAGTGAGATACATTCGCTACTAAACACAAATCTCCCACTCAGGAAACAACCTTTACAACGCAGTCATTACATCGCACTACCTTTACATAGCAGTCATTACATCGCAACATCCTTTACATTGCATGTCATTACAACGCAGCCATTACAATGCATGTCACTACAATGCAGGCGTTACATCGCAAGTCATTACAATGCATACTTCTACAACGCCTAGTACCCTTACACTATCTGACATTTACCCTACTGTTGCACTCACTGGAGTTAGAATAGTAAATTTTACCCCTACACTATCTAACACTTACCCTACTGCTGGCACTCACTGGAGTTAGAATAGTAATTTTTACCCCTACACTATCCAACACTTACCCTACTGTTGCACTCACCGGAGTTAGAATAGTAATTATTACCCCTATACTATCCAACACTTACCTTACATGCAATGTAATGGTAGTCATTGTAATGGTATGCATTGTAAAGGTATAATGCGATGTAATGGAATGCGTTGTAAAGGTAGTTTCTGAAAATGCGATGTAATGGCATGCTATGTAAAATAATGCGTTGTAAATGATGTTGCGATGTAAAAATTGCATTGTAAAGGTATGCATTGTAAATGTATGCGTTGTAAAATCACACATTCCTCCCACTCCATTTTGGATAATTAATACACCAAATATTTAATGCGTCTTATACTGAAGGCCTTGCACATTTTTTTTAACTTGTGGGATCCGGCCTTGTGTCTTCTTTTCAGGCGATATTTGGAGTAATACCAGCCTTTATTCATTCTATTTTTCCAGCGCCTTTGGAGGGTTTCCATTTATCCTCTTGCTGGTGTGCGGTATGCTGGTACTTCTGCTCCTGTTACGCTTTGGCTGCCTATCATGTGTCGTCTGCATAGCTCCGGCCAATTGCAACTGTACCCTGACCGAATGCAACAACTTTTTGGATGCTTGCCACTGGCGACGCTTGGTGTGAGATATGGACTTACCTTTCACTTCGCCTACTTCACTTGCGTGCAACCTGTGTTCAATTGCCGACGGTGCCCTTTCTGTTGGGCCTTGGATACCTGCCTCTCCAATACATCATGCGCTGACCTGGATTATGATCTGTTAAAGGGTCCATTACTGGCCAATGACCAGGCCTGTTATGGGGACGGCTGTTTGATGTGTGCAGCTGCACTTGGAGTATTGGCAGGCTGGAATACCTGTGAGGCTGCACAGCGCCTCTTGCAACGGAGTTTCATCAAATATCACACAAGTTGCCTGGATATGCTCCTGTAGGCATTGGATTATGAAAAGCATGTATGTTAATTCAAATTGCTCAACTGGATGGCATCCCTCTTTGCTATGAAAGACAGAGATGACCTTTTGGAACAGCTTGCATTCCACTTGCCTTTAAACTAGAATTTTTGCATTTTTATGATTTAGCCTTTTTACAAGCATTTTTTGACTCTCTTTCCTACGCATTCTGTTTTTCTATATGCTACACCCTGCCCAAGGGGAGGGTGTCACATGGCCGATAGGGACATTGTCGACATCACTAAGTTAACAAGATTCCTGCAGCCATGATGCAGCTTTTGTGCATGTTACTACATGGCTTTATTTTTGCAAGTCCCTGTTTATGCCTATCACATGAAACTGTCGGCTGTGTTTGTTCTCTGCCTGTTCCTGAAGTTTAGTCTGAACATTGCGAGCAAGATCGAGAAAGAATGACCCTTGTTATTCTGTTCTGGTCCGGCCCTAGCACCTAGACTAAACATACTAATGCAGCTGCTGCTGGAAACTACTTGGATATTTTGGGGATGCATGTTTAGGTAACACACACATGGAGAGGGAGCTTTCCAGGGATAGGAGCAAGATGGGTCCAATAATGTAGACTACCATCTAGGCACAAAAGTATGGGGTCTGCTGACAAAGCCCAGATATCTTCTATTATATAATAATACTTCTTCTTACCAAGGGGAGGGAGGTTAGGCATTATAGTCCTTTCTTTATTGTCTTTATTGATGACATCTCCCTTTATGATGTATGGCCTAACTGCAATGCTAACTATATTAGTGTTATGAATTTTTCTGCTTGTTGTGGCTCGTATACTGCATGTTAGAGCACAATAGTTAAAGTAAACATTTTAAACTATATTTGTGTCTCTGTCAGATCTTATTGTGGACAGGTACGAGAGTGTGAGCAAAAAGGTGTGTCTTGTTACCACGATTCCTGAGAGATCGGGAGTGTTGAGTTCTGGGGGGGTCTAATCATTTGCTTCTTCATGAGTGTGAAGGAGAGTGAGTGAGACACTATAGCTAGTCGGTCCTGGGGTCGTGGGCACTAAGTTGGTGGGAAGGCTTAGCCCCTATACACTGAAGTCCTATAATCCTGCGCATAGCTCTGAATATGTGCAGAATCCCTGCAACAGCACTATTGACTTAGCAACTATGCATTCTCTTCCTCTAGCTATTCTTACTTTAGATGCAGACAAGGCCTTCGTTCAGGTCAACTGGGTATATCTTATGACGATACTAAAATATCTGTAGTTTGAAGATCTGTAGCTCCCAGAAAATCAAGGAGGAGCAATGCAAATACAATACACACCTATAAATAAGTAAGAGTTGCGATTCACCAGTTGTGCACCCTTATCTACTTTAGTGGTAGAAAAGCCAAGTTTTGGAGTAAGCCACACACTGCACATGGCCACCCACAGATACTGATAAGGAATGGCATAGAAATTAATAGATACAAGGGATGACTCTACTAGGACATAGATAAAATACAAAAAAAATTTATTTAAAAAAATCTATGAATAAAAAGTGAACATTTAAAAAAATGTAATTGTCATTATATTATATTATACTAGCTTACCCATCGCGCGTTGCTGCGATCTCCGAAGAAAGGAAATTCAAGGAAACTCATTATGATAACATTCAATTTACATTGTGTCATTTGTATTGAAACGTATTCATTTTAATATGGAAAACATTTCAAAGTGTCGTTTTAATTCTATTTATTTATTCGAGTGCTTGTTGATACATGATTTTTTGTTTTTCCATCTGGTGCGTACATCAGTATTCGAAAGATTATGAGGGCCCTGGGGGGCCGATATTTTAAAAAATGTTATGCCAGAAACCTTCGCGGGAGTGTACTCAACAACTTTCCAAAGCTTCCTGGCGATCGGATGAATGCTGTTTTAATTTTATTTATTTATTCGAGTGCTTGTGGATACATGATTTTTTGTTTTTCCGTCTTGTGCTTACATCAGTATTCAACAGATTATCAGGGCCCTGGGGGGGGCCGATATTTAAAAGAATGTAATGCCAGAAACCTTCGCGGGAGTGTACTAAACAACTTCCCAAAGTTTCATGGCGATCGGATGAATGCTGTTTTAATTTTATTTATTTATTTAATCGAGTGCTGGTGGATACACGATTTTTTGTTTTTCCGTCTTGTGCTTACATCAGTATTCGACAGATTATGAGGGCCCTGGGGGGCCGATATTTTAAAAAATGTTATGCCAGAAACCTTCGCGGGAGTGTACTCAACAACTTTCCAAAGCTTCCTGACGATCGGATGAATGCTGTTTTAATTTTATTTATTTATTCGAGTGCTTGTGGATACACGATTTTTTGTTTTTCCGTCTTGTGCTTACATCAGTATTCAACAGATTATCAGGGCCCTGGGGGGGGCCGATATTTAAAAGAATGTTATGCCAGAAACCTTCGCGGGAGTGTACTAAACAACTTCCCAAAGTTTCATGGCGATCGGATGAATGCTGTTTTAATTTTATTTATTTAATCGAGTGCTGGTGGATACACGATTTTTTGTTTTTCCGTCTTGTGCTTACATCAGTATTCGACAGATTATGAGGGCCCTGGGGGGCCGATATTTAAACGAATGTTATGCCAGAAACCTTCGCGGGAGTGTACTCAACAACTTCCCAAAGTTTCATGGCGATCGGATGAATGGTGTTTTAATTCTATTTATTTATTCGAGTGCTTGTGGATACATGATTTGTTGTTTTTCCGTCTGGTGCGTACATCAGTATTCGAAAGATTATGAGGGCCCCAGGGGGGCTGATATTTAAAAAAAAATTATGCCAGAAACCTTCGCGGGAGTCTACTCAACAACTTCCAAAGTTTCAAGGCGATCGGATGAATGGTGTAGTAATGCATAAAGGAGAAACAGACAGACAGACTTACATTAATTTTTTTATATATATAGATTATAAAAAATAAAGCTCACACAAGCAAACAGTAATAAGTAGGTGGAAAATACACATGTCTAAAATGTTGTTTTCCCATACAACACATCTCATATTGCAAGGGAATGGGCGAATCAATAGTCATGACTTCGTCAAGCTCACCTACACACATAACCTACTTTACATATTTCCGTATAACTTTTACATAGAACCATCACTTTTGAGCTCTCCACAAATGTGTCAGTTAAAAAAGGCGGGGAACTAAATAATGGCGTTCAAGGGCTATATAGCAGAAGTTGTGTTTTCCACACATCTCAAAAAACAGGAAGTTGTATCCTGGAACTAAATCTCAATCCTCCTCCACTCTAGAACCCTTCAAACTGGGCGAGGAGTAGAAATTAACTTAGATGTCTTGGGGGATGAGATCTCCAAACATTTCCTTAGCTGTATTGGGGACGGGCACCCAGCTTCTCAATGCAGCTTATCATAGAAATCTGGGCTTGAATGACCAAAAGCTGATGTGCAGTGAGTGTTCACAAGGTCAAGCCAGGGAGTTCCTCAAATGCTGCGAAGCCTAAGGTACTGGGTATGTCTGAAGGCACAGGATGTGCTGTGGATATTCTCTCAGCCCCATTTGTGGTGCCCCTCTGCACAGCAGGGTCCTCTGGAGGCCCATGACAAAAGCACAAAGGTAAGTCATTCTGTCCAGAAGTGTACTTCTTCATCTGTAGATTGCAAGTGTTGTTGTGTCACATCTCCGGTATAATGTGGCTTCTCATGCCATTAACAATGGTATTCCATGTTGTCATCTAAAATGTTTAGTTGTCAGGGCTCTGGAAACCCAATCTCGGAAACCCGGGTCCCGCAACCTCCAGTGCGCAGCCTTAATCTCTGATGGTCCGATTTTGAAGCAACACTCCGCATACAAAGGATTGCGGATGATTGTGGCCCGTAATAAAGTGATGGGTCATGCCCGCCTACAATGGCTGAATGCCAAGGAAATTGCCGGTCTAGTTTCTCGCGCTTGGACCCGGGTGCGAGGTCTGAGCCAGCTGTGAAGCGCGTCGGTTGAATTACAAACCACGCACTTCACTAACGGATTGGTTCTGAGTAGATGTTAGCACGCAGAGTTCGTCAGAATTAGGGGCTAGAGAAGTTTATTGTGCTAGCTTTAGGCACAAGGTAACGTGCTTATCG
The DNA here is from genome assembly GCF_964261635.1 of Lissotriton helveticus. Classification (NCBI taxonomy): domain Eukaryota; kingdom Metazoa; phylum Chordata; class Amphibia; order Caudata; family Salamandridae; genus Lissotriton; species Lissotriton helveticus. Next base: position 1,349,148,482 of record NC_136059.1, on the reverse strand, counting down.
TTCTCATCGGATAGTTAGTTAGGCGTTAAGGTTAATTAAGAAAATTACATTTAGTCTCTGTGTCCGGGAGTAAAGACCACTAGAACTTAGTTCCAGAAGCTTTAGATACTTACCTGATTCTTGGCAGAAGCCCAGCGAATTCTTCTGCAATCGAACAGCAAGTATAATCTGGAAGAAGAGAGAGTGAGAAGTTATTAAATACATGACAAGTGAGAGCATGAGAGAATGAGAGTTAAGAGTAATTAGAAATTGGTGTAAAGAAGTGAATATATTACAGTGCAATCAATTCTCTATTAATAGGGTTCAAGATTAGTCTTTGGGAAAAAAATAATAGAAGAGAGAAATAAGAAGAGAAGCTAAGGCAAAGCTTTAGGGGTAAGAAAGGGCAGTGCAGAGAAGGCAATAAGAGATGTCTAGGGATGGACCAGTAAAAGATATTAATGTTGTATTTTCTAATTACAGTTTTACCCACATGAGAGAGAGAGTGAGACTAGTAAAAGGCAGAAGGCAACAAGAGCGAGAAGAGTTGAGCATGTGAGGAGAATTATAACAAGTGTTGGCAGTCTCTTATCTGTCCCCATCCCCTTTCCCCCGGCAGGTTCACGGGACCACCTGTACTAAGGGGTCGTGGGAAGGTCGACAGAGGGAATTAGGAAAGCACTGCAATTTGCTCCTGAGAGAGAGTCGGAATCTGAAGTGAGTATCTTGAGCTCTGACAGTAATTGAGAGCACTTTGGCAACATGAATATAGTGTGAATTTCTCAGTGTTTATAAAATTCATATATTAACTGCAGTTATATCATAAATTGACACACAGTCAGTTTGCCATGAAAAATTATTAGTTGTACCTTTATGAAGAATGCTCATGTCACCATTATCATAGGTCCACATTTCCATACTGTGGCACTGTATGCTAAATGCACATAGGACATTTTCCCATGCTTAATTCTCTCAGGCACAGATCGTAGGTAGTGGGCACCACTCGTCTCTGATATTCTGACATAATAGCATATACAAAATGGTCAGTATAAAATCTTCTGTATACAATGTACACTCAGATGTAACTACCATCACATGTCCATGCAACAGCCCTCATGCCACATCATCATTAACATAAATCTTTTCTTGGTTAATACAGAATCCTAAGAGGTACATATAATGTCATCTTTGATGGAAATGGACAAGGACAAATACATCTTAAAAAATGAACAGACTAGATCAATATCTTTACCTGCTGTTGACTGCATTGCATAAAAATATAATAACAGCGAAATAAATGAAAGACTTGGGGAGCAACTGCAAAATGAGGTTCACAGGTCTACGCCTAGTAAAACCAGTCCGAACAACTAACCTATCAATCTGATAATATTTTCACACAAACATAAACTGCATAGCAGTCGGTAAAGAAAAATAATCACATGGACAGAATTTTAGTGTCAACTTCACCCTACTGCTTCAGAAAAGATAAAGGGTAATTAACAATACCTACCCTAAAGGATTTTAAATAATAATGTTCAATAACATTGGTCATTGAAGATAAATAAGATTCCAGGTGTGCTGCTGACTTGAGTATAACATGATTTAACAAAACAAACCAGAGATGGATTCTCCTATTCATCCATAGTAGACAGTCCAACTACAGCCACAGTCGAGGGACCACCCGTTTTGACCCTGTCAGGTATGGAAGCAGCTATGAAGCTGAAGACATGCCTTCCTGGTGGTACCTGGGTCCCGCCAACTTAAAACCGGGGCTTTTGGGCAACTTTACATAAGGCAAAGGGGAAGTTATACATAAGGAGGTGGTGGGACTGAGAAAAGATTTAAGAATTGGGTGGTGGAATTTCCCTAGTCACTGGCTAGTGCACAAGATAAATCTAGCACCTAAACCATCCCTCCTCAGAGCATACCTTGACCTGGCAAGACTCCATCTCAATACGAAGGGCCTGATGGAAGAAGAATCCAGACTTCTGCTGTAATAGGAGTTTTCATACAAGGACTTAAGGACCACTTAGCTCTTCTGGTACACGGAGCCTGGAGCTGCTCTCCAAGGGTCAAGTGTTTTGTCTCCTGTTTACCTGCTTCAGTGACACAAAAAGCAGAAATCCTACTGATTCTAAAAGGGCCAAGCTGTCTAAAGAGGTCTATACCCTGCAGAAGACCTGGGTGGAGAGAGACCTGGCACCCAGGAGCCTGCTCTGAATTATTAGGGGTTGACCAGAATAAGCTTTACCAATGGTTTGAGTCTGTAGGAGCCTGATTTAGAGTTTGGTGGTTGTGTTACTCCATCACAAATGTGATTGATATCCTGTCTGCCTTATTATAAGTGCATTATACCTTCTGGTACCTCTAGTAAGATGGAAAGGGCATTTGTGACATAGTGCCCGTTCTGCCAAACTCTAAATCAGACCCTAATTCTGAAGGCAAAATCTTCAACTCGGACAACCTGCTTGGTGTATCTGAGCTCTTCTGCATTGCAGTTAGCCCGAAATTTCACCTAGGTCCCATTCCACTGCAATCTGTTGTTTTTCCATAGTGTTTTACTTTTTCCAGATGCTGTTTGCCTTAAAAAAAATGTAAATTCACATGTCCGGTTCCCCTTAACCAATTTTGATGCTACTGGTGCCTTTTTGTTCATAACATTTTCTCCATTTTCCAAAATTATTTTAAGAATTTTATTTTGCTTTGTTCTTTACTTTAAACTTGTTGGCATTGCTTGAACTTAGCCCACACTTGTAAGGGGATTGATGTCTGGTGCTTGCGTAACACATATCAAGGGATGAGCAAAGATTCTCTCATAACTGTGCTTTGACCTACCACCCCCCTCCAAAATTAACTAAATTTCTGACTGCACCGGTGTATATTCCTATTTGAAAGTTTGACAAGGCACAGCAATAACAGTGAGAGTTTGTAGCATTTCAGCTGGAAAGTGCTGACACAGTGAAATAATACTGAGAACTAGAAAAAATATATATGGGATAAGGTACTCCCTACCGAACATTATAAAGATACTGCTAGTCACCAAGCAGTTCCATGACCATACAGAGAAACAAAGCTAAAGGCTGAGTTCCATTATAAGGTCATGGAACGCCAAGGTGAATTGCAAGATCCTTATAATTTGTGGCAGGGGGTACTTTATTCCTTATAGTAAATGGTCACGCCATCACCCTTTCCATAAAGCACTTAAATCCTTGGTGTGCAATTTCATATGAAAGAGACACAATGTTTGCAGATATGAAGAATAAAGGTAGAATTTATAATGCAAAGTAAGCCCACCAGAATATTATTCATAATAATGATAATAATAATCCACATTTATAAATCGCGAACATATCACCCCTTAAGGTTTCAAAGCACCAGGGGCTGTTGGGGAGATTAAGTGAGCTATATCCCTGAGTCACATGATGCTGAGCTGCTGCTGGGAATGGAACTATGACCCCAGAGCTCTGGAGTCAGTCGCTCTGGCCGCAGCGCCACACCTCTCCAAAAAGCAGATATTAGTTCCAAAATATATTAGAATCAGTTTAATAGAAGTCAGGTTTTTTTAACTGTAGCTCCGACCATGTAGAAACACAGAGCAATTCTATATTCCCTATAATTAACTAAAGTATGCAAAAAAATAAACATGTTAGTATTCATGTCTTCTTTCTGCTGATCACTGTTAATCAGAAGCAAGAAAAGTCAGGTTTCATTTTCGATGTTTAAACTGCAGCTTTAATGATGCTGTTTGACTTGCCATCCATCCTGTCTGCTGGCTCTGGCAGCAGACAATATGATGTAAGACTCATCTATAATAAACTGTCATAGCTGAGCAGCTACATCAGCTCTTTATTACAGGCGAATAGAGGCGCCACAAATCCCAGGTACTAAGGAAATTGGAGATCGGGTTTTAAACAGAGATTGCAGACCCCCATTTATTAAAGCATTATATTTACCAGCAGAGTTGTTAATAATATCATGCTTGAAAATGGTGGCAGTCATCTTATTATTATCATTCCCGTTCCACTATTTTAACCTCGTTGGTATTGGGTTTAAAAAAAAACATTGCATGGTGGTCGGCCACATCATATAAGTTAATTCTTCCCTGTTTTCCGGTCAATATATAGACTTCAGTAAGTGTAGGGAGTAAATAAGTCAGACTGTGCCTTATATTATACTGGATCAAGCCATGATCTGTTGAGAAGGGAAATAAAAAGCCCAGATAGCAACAGAAGCATGGTGCAAGAAGATCCGCTTGAGCGTGTGCCTGTGAGTTTGTGTAGGACATAAACCAAATGAGGACAGTCACAGCCCAAAGACTCTACACTGGCCTAAGTCTCTCATCATAGAATTGGCCGTGCAACCTTAACATGACTGGATATCCCAAGCCAATTTAGTGGTCATACTCCAAGGGTAAGAGTAGAATTAGTTCTCAACTGTGCGACATATCTGTGACTTGATCATGACTAGTAGATCAGTTGAAGATCCTTTTTCTTGTTCACGGATCAATGTACAGCTGCATGTAAAAACGAGTAGACCTCAGGACCAGGCTGACTGAGGCAAATATGATCGAACTAAAAAATTCAGTCTTTTTTAAATGGGTATTTACTTTCTTTTCACCTGATTTGTGCACTTGCAGCAATAAATGTCTGCCATAAAGCAAGGTAGTCAAATGTCTGTAGTTTTCAAGTGACAGGTTTTAGTTCGCGGTGTGCAAATTTGCACGTCACACAATTTACATCATATGGTCATTTTTAATGTTGTGAATTATTTTTTACGTTTCAGTGTCTGCAACCATCTAGGAAACCACGGGGCGGTAGGTAAACTGCGGGTGCTCTGCAGTTGTGCTTCATTCCCTGCTGGTATCTGTTTCATCACCCAGCTCTTACACTGTCCCTTGTCCAAGCCCAGCTCCCACATGCACCATCCCCATGGACCCAGATCCTCCAGAATTGCTTCAGCTTGTCCCCAAACCTCAGTCCAACCTTCTCATGTACATCCCAACCTTTATGGATGGGACATCCTATTGTTGGAAATTAGCTCACTCTGTGGCTGCATGGAGTTATACTTCCATGTGTTAAGCGAGGAACGTTTAGCTAATTTATTCTTGTTTGCCTGTCGTTGTGTCTTGGCCCTAGGCCCACATGCAGGCAAATTAGTGACACAGACATAGTTGGGGTACTGGCAACTGGTCCAGAGCATGTGCGCTCGGCCCCTCTTATTAGCAGGGTTACCTGACTGGTGACGCTTGTGATGGGTGGGTGTTGGTGTGAGTGTACAAACAGGCAGAACACTAGAACGTGTCCAGCAGGACTCTACACCTGTGAAGTATTAACGTTTGCGTGCAACTCAATTCAGTAATGAAAAATTGGGTATAGAATGGCATCAGGTTAGGCCAAGTGGGTCACTAATGAGGAAGGGTCGCGGATTGACCGGCATTCATTAGTATAATGTGGAAAGCAATTTCTATCTCTTCCTGTCTCTTTGCCTGGGCACACATACTAGATATAGATATTTTGGTGGATGTCAGACTCCAATTTTTCTTACCCATAAAACACCAAAAACGTCACAGTACAGCACCATGGATGTTTCAGTGATTAATTTGTATGTAGAGTCACACAGTATGACTTACTAATAATTAATTGCGTGCTGAAGCAAGACTCAGCTAAAACTTCCTTAACCTGAGTCAGCCACATGCCACCGAGATGTGAATTAGAACTTCTAACTAGCATATTGTAAGCCAATGGCAATTGTTCCTGGGATCTAGAGCAGCTCCAAATATGATCAATTATGGTACTATGGAGTTCAACTGATAAATTACAATATCCTTCTTCTGTGCTGCGTACAAAGTCACATTCAGCAACCAATTAACATGAATTGAACCTCCATTTCTAAAAATACTACATTTCAAATAATTATTTTCTCTGATCTTCTAATGATAAGTTCTATTATTTTGCTGCGAAAGGGGAGGTGTTATAATTGGAATATATTTCGTCAGAGGTTTGATTGTAAAGTTGGATTTCTCTTTATTTAGTTCTGCTCAACCAAATTGCTAGTATTTCACACCTTGAAGAGGAGAACACAGTTCATTTGGGACCTGCCGAGGAACTATCTGAAAAGCTGCACAAGCCCCCCTCCTGCATTCAAAGGGAGAATACTTGCTTCAGAGCTATATTTTCTTACCACCTATACTGGGCCTCCAAAGATATTGAAGTATGTGCCTGTTGTGACCATTCTGTTCACCTGCCATCGACTTTTCCTCCACATAGATGCTGCTTGGAGAGAGTCCTGTGATTCCAGAACTAACCTGTCTTTCTAGTTAACTGGGAGCGCTAGATTCTGCTAGATTCCTGAGTTGATTGTTGAATGAACGAAACGTATGATAACTGCGCTCCTGATAAGGAATATCGCAACAATACCTGCCTTGTTGAATAGGGTCACTTGAGACCTGTCATGAAGGCTTCAAGAAGTTCTTGTAAAGGGAAAAAACAATTTACCTATTTATAAATTGGAAAGGCGCATGAGCCTCCTTCGAAACATGGTCAATGGAAGCACCTTGTTGTGTCCCACTCGGTTACCTTCATGCCATGTCCTTTATATATCCAATAGCCCGCACAAGGCTTCTTCACGTTTTATGGAGCCATAGGACCTCCAGGTGTAAGTAAAGTGCCTACAGCATCCAGAACCAAATTGACTGAAAGCACCAGAACCACAAACACCAGGACAAGGACAACAAGTGTAGACACTGCAAAAGGTGCAGCCAATGTTGGTGCCCCTGTGATCTCCCAGAGTTTCAGTGCCGGTTCACCCCATGAGAAGAAGTAGGACCAATTGTGTTAAATCATGCATTTATCCGGGAAGGTGGTGTCCGCGCTGCTGGCTGCACTTCTCTCAGTGACTATAGTGGATGCATCTGAGCAGGACTTACCCACTACATTTACTCTCGCAGTATCCTTCTACTTTATATCCTTTCTTAGGAGTGCTCTGCATGAGTGGCAGATTCGGGTATTTTAGCTGGGGTCTTTGCATTTCTGGTTTTAGCACAGTAGAGGAGTGAACACCCTATAGGCATCGGTGTTTATTTTGTAATTGAGATGAGCGTGTATCTTCTTGGGGTGTGTCATTGTTGCATGCAGTAGTGATCATGTATATCAAAGTCAAATGAGCGTTATTTCGGCATGATCATGCATGCAACTCGAGGGTGTGAAATGGTTAATATGCCTCCTTTTCAAATTGCAGTCAAGTGCTGTCAGTGTTGTCAAGTTTTGCTTGAACGGTATGTCTGTCTTAGTGTTCACAGATATAAATGACTTCATGTATGGAAGATTATCCATTAAGTGAATTTCAGTAGACATGGATGTATGGTGCTAATGCTGGTACTTCAGTTTCAAGTTTATTTTTATTTGCATAGTTACTAAAAAACCATTGCAACCTTTTAAAATAGGCAATAGAACTGATATGGTACCCCACTAAAACTAATACAACGCATGCTAAAAATGCTATACAGTGGTTAAAATTGTCGGTGTGACCCTTGACAAGAGTCAGTGATTCACAGAGTAAAGTGCAGTGCTATCCCTTAATGCATTACTTAAGCCAGAAATACCCGTAGCAAGGTTCCATATAGTGCATACTATTTGGTAGTGAGAACTAATGCGTTGGCAACTGCTCACAATTTATACATGCTGGTACTTCATAGTACCTGACTGTGTATCATTTCAGTTTGGACAACCAGCATGATTTGATGTTGAGCAGTGATTAGCTACCTTGTGTGCGCGGGTGATTCGAATATGTGTTTTAAAGTGTGATTGCAGGTGTGTGTCATCTATTGACAAGGGACTGGGTTCCATACATGTTTTTGTGTGAGTTGGAGTTTTCCTCTCTATTTAAATAAATGCAGTGTCCTATCTATGTGTAACCCTAACCGTGGGGGGGGGGGGGGTCCTGTGTCCTGTCTGACAATTGCTACACGTTTATATATCATGGCCGGATGGTATGTAACCAACCGTGAGGCAATTAGTGTCTTGTGTTTGAGGTGATATCAAATATATGTCTAGATCCATTGAGGTGTCGAAATTGACTTCGACATAGCTGTCTTCTTGTTTATGTTCTGATATATAGTTATGGGAAGCCTCATTGTGATAGTGAGGGAGCGGGGTCTGGCCTCAACTTTTCCAAATTCTAATCTACCATGATTCGTGTTTGTCATGTTGAGTTGTGTGGTTGTTCATGGAGAGTGGTTTGTATTCTTATGGACTGGCCTGCTAGTGTGTGAATCTGCGAGGAGTTTGTGTGATTCCCCGGCTTTCTACTTTCATAGGGTTGTGTTCCTGGTTCACCACGGTGCCATATTTATTTTCTATTCCTAATTATTCGTTTGTTTGGGTGGAAAGGGCAGTTGCTGTGTGTCATGGGTCCCCTTCCCAGCCAGGTATGTGTTGCACGTGTGAGCTGGTGAATGGAAATGTATGTATGGCTCAGAGAACGTTGTGATTTAATGAAATGCTGGTGTGTGTGCTCGGCCACGCCTGGCTGTTTCTTATGACTGAAGTAAGGGTGGAGACTCGACAGGAGCTAGGGAGCTGAGGCTGTCTGTAGAGCTTGATCTGAATAAAGAAGTTATATGCTCTTTCCTATGTGGCTTCAGACTTAATCACTAGCGACACAAGGCCTCTAGCCGTACAGTGTGAGTACAACCAGTGATGTTATTGGTTACAGGCAACTGAGCGATGCAGGCATCTGCTCGAATCCTATGTTCTTATGTTGCTGTGGCTTGTTCTATTACAAGTAACGCCTGCACGCCCTATCCCACCTATTCTACACCTCACGTATCCGGCTCATTTCTTCCTGTGAAGTGAGAGCCTGCAGTTGCTGTTCTCTGTGGGCCTCTGGTAGGAGGCAAAGTGAGAATGTTTCTGCATGCTCCTCTCTCTGGGATCGGGGAGTATCATTAGGACTCTTTGGGGACTAATTTAATTTTGCCTTGGTGAAACTGTGTTTATGCTGGCGTAATCTTGTGACATTTCCGGCATTTCATTACGTATGTTGTGCAATATGCCCGCGTTTAAATCACTATGACATTTCACAGAATAAAGATTTCGTTTGGGAAAAATTCCTACTATGGGAGAAATGGAGTAATGTAAATGAACAAAATGTGAGTGGCTGTTTTTTTCACGTTGCATTTTGCACTATTTTGTTAGTGTAAAATGCTGGACCAAGATTTTGCATAATATTGTGTAAATTTGGGTAATTTCGAGGTAATTGTGCATAATTTACTCAAATTAAATTTTGCAGATTTCACCCAGGCGCATTGCCTTGTCTTTCCTTTCCGGATCGACTTGGCCTGCAGTTATTCCATGGAACCGAGATACTGGCATATTATTGGACGGCTCTGTCTGCCATTCTTTGTTGTCTCCCATCGTCGAGAATATGATTTCCTTATTTTATGCCTTATGTTCATTATCTTAAAGATGGCGTGCTTTCTTTATTTCGTATTACCCTGGTTTAATTCTGTTAGGTGAAAGTCTAGTGTAAAAAGAGGAGGTAAGAGGGAAAACAAATGAGTAGTCACACAAAAAACCGGATATTAATTACCATAGACAAACTTCAAACTGAAGAGAGTGTCTTGGATGAGATATAACCAAAGATTCAGTATAAGATGTGAAACCCCCTTCTGAATCACGATGGAGGACATCCTACCATCTTTACAGCAAAAATATACAAATCATCCCCTCCTGTTCTACCCCCTTACCAGCTTCCCTCCAATCACGCCACTCTGACTCCCACAGTTCCAATCAACACGGGACGGCTGGCAGCCATATAATGGTGGACTCCTCTAAACCTGAGGTCCTCCCCATGCAGTCTTCCCCTGTACTTATTCCTCTGTCGCATGGTAACGTCTGCCCCCTGATATTTTTATGTTCTCCTCAGCAAGAATTCCTATCAACCTTTCATTGCATGTGGAATCATTGATCACTACCACGCCAACGCGAGATGGTACCATGTACTAAATATACGAAAAGAGCATCTATGTCTCCCATTCCAAGCAGCTAAGCTGCTATTCAATACCCTAGTACTTAGTAAACTAGATTATTACGTCAACCTACTTTGTATCTCTCACAAAACATGCCCTCTCCACAGGAAAATGTTCTTAAATCCTTAAATTATCAACCCAACCCTTGATTCACACATGCACATTCCCATCACTTCATTTTGCCACATTACTAGCTGGCTCCCAGTTACAAACAGACCCGTCTACTAGTTAATAATTGTATTTATAGTTCTACTTGGCATCTCCCTGGACTGCCTTGCCAACATACTGAAGTGTTATATGGTCATCAGGAATTTACCATCTGCCACCCGGAACTACATGGTCACAGTAAAACAACAATATGTAGCATCCAGATTTTGATCTTTCTACCTTCTAGGTCCCCATTGCTGGAAATCATTTCCTCCTGAGATCCGAGTTTACCCCTTACTCATTGAGTTTAAAACTTCACTCAAGTGTTACTTCATGCATTGTTAGAACATAAGAGCAACTGAGCCGGCCCTTAACAAGTGACAATAATAAGTGGCAAAAGTAATAGACACCTGGGAGCAGGAATGGTGGGTTAGAAATAAGATGGGGGAAATGGACAGTGGGTACTCTCGGTGGCCTCTCCACATGTAGTAGTGCTCTTAGTGAGCGGGGTAGTAAATTGATGATTGGACTGCTCCCCCGATCCTCGCCTAATATAGCCTTATAGCCCGCCGTAGAGGGCTATACCGGCTATTAACCGCATACGTGCGGGCGGAATTCCGCTCGCACGCTGAGATTTGCGGAACCGCATGTTACGTGACGAGCTGGGCTCGTCATGAGCGTGCGAGGAGGCTACCTCATGACGAGCCCAGCTCGTCATGAGCGTGGAAGGGGTTAAAGGCCCTCTCCAGCGTTAAAGGCCCGAGCCAAAGGCGAGGGCCTTTAACAAGGGAGAGGGACTTTAATAGCCGGTATAGCCCAGCTACGAAGGGCTATAAGGCTAATAAAACATTCTGCCCTCTAGTGGCAGAATGTTCTAACAAAATAGAGCAAAGCCTTATGGGAGCACGAGTGGATTGGAATCCACTCAGGCTCCCTGAAGCCTTTGTTCACAGTCACAGCTGTGAACATAGAAACATTGGAATGTTGGAGCTCCAGGCTTATACCATCCATTATAAGCCCGGAGCACTCCATTGTTTTCAATGGAGCTCCCAACATTCCAATGTTCTAACAAGCATTACGCACATCCAGATTAGTTTTTCACAGATCCTGAAAGATAGCATGCCACCCTCCATACGTTCCTTGATTGTTATGCTTGAAAGGCATCATAAGGGAGATCTCCCCGTTGGAGCTCCTATTCGAGTTGGGTCGGACCATCAGGCACTTATAGGTACATGAAGTTTGGAGACTATGCTGTAGCAAATAGAATTTTATCAGTGTACAGTAAAAGTTTAGCAGGACTGTTTATGATAGGTGAGTTGTTAACCTCAGCCGAGTATAGTGGTTGATGGGACTGCCTATGGTGGGATGGAACTGGGTACACTGCTGGTGTGATATTCTACAGCAAAATGGACAAAAGAAAGATAGTAATGACTGTATCTGCTAATTTGTGATTATGTTAAATGCCAATAAAAATATGTTTAAAAAAACATAGAACATAATAACAACTGGCGAACGTTTGTTTAATCTTGTGTGAGTTCAGGCATTTTGCATTATGCTTTTTATAAGAAATGCTTGAGATTACGCCATTATGCCATATCATGTAAATAGGATTTCTTTTGGATAAAAGTCCTATCGTGTTGGGAACAAACAAAACACAGGCTGCTGTGGTTTGCTTCAAGTGCAATTTTGCACTATTTGTTTTAGCAAAACCTCTCAAATCCAAAATAGATGTTATGGTCTATTTCAAAATATAAAATAGCACAAAATGCTGGACCAGCATTTCACACACAAACTCAGAATATAAGGTAATTTGTTGTAGTATTTTGCATAATTTCCTCGAAGCAAATTATGCAGATTTTACAAAGGCGGTTATTCCGTGGTACTGAAACACTCATATTTTTTTCTGAGTGTTTCTCTCTGCCATTGTTTCTTTTGTCTTCCATCTTCATTTCAGGTGGAGATGTGGGAGTAGGGGCTATGAGTTCATCATCATTTTATGCCTGATCTTTATTATTTTAAGTATGGCATGTGTTCTTTTTTCTTGTTACCATGGTTTCATGATGTTCCTCTATCCTTTTGTTCTTTTTCCGAGTAACTGTCTATTTTGAACATATTATCCACTATTTCATTGATTTATTGGAAAGTGCTTCCGTGAAACCACTCTAAAAGTTATAGATTCAATAACCAATACGCAAGACAGATATCATGAAATCCTGCTTTCAAAGTAAGCATACGCATGCAGATTAAATTATAGCAGTTCCATTTAGATGAGGTTTCCGCTGGAGGGAACTGGAAATATCAGATATAAAATGTACAGATGAGAGTCTAGCGTAAAAAAGCCCTCTGCCATTCTATGTAATAGGGAAAAGAAAAGGGTAGTCACAAAAGTCAAAATAGGGATGACAACAATCATAGACAAACCTCAAAGTGAAGATATTTTCTTGAATTGCATATAGCCTCTGAAGTAGGCAAAGGTGTGAAACCCTCTCCCGAATCACAGTGGAGGGCTTTCTATTTACACTAATAACATACAAAACGTATCTGTTCGATCTCCGCCCTTCAATCATGCATCCCTGACCACTTCAGTGCCGAGCAACTTGGATGGTCATCAGCTAAAACATTTTGAACTCTTTTAAAGCTGAGTTACTTCACACCCCCGCCTCTCCTACTCCTATTTCTTCACCTAATGGTACCCACTTCCCCCTTGATATCATTACTTTCTCCTCCGCAAAAATCCTGAGTGATTATCAACCTTTCAATGCATGTGGAATCACTGATCACTACCTCACCACTGCAAGATGGTCCCAAGTACTATATATATGAAAAGAACACCCATGCCTCCCATTTCATGTAGGTAAGTTACTATTCAATTCCCTAGTACTTAGCAAACTAGATTATCGCACCAGCCTACTTTATAAGTCTCACAGTAATGTTTATCTCCAATGGAAAATGGCTTAAACCCTAAATGGACAGCACAACTTTTGTTTCACATAGACACATTCCCACTACTTTCTTTTGCCACATGGCTGGCTGGCTCTCAACCACAAACACGGCCATCGACAAGTAAACAATTGTATTCAAAGCCTTGCTTGGCTTCTCCATGCGCTACCTTGCCAACATACGCAAGTGTTATAAAGCCTTAAGGAATTTACAATCTGCCATTCAGAACTTGCTGGTGTCACAGCCAAACAACCATGTTCAGTATACTGATTTTGATCTGTCTACCTTCTAGTTCCACACTACTGGAACTCTGCCTTCTGAGATCCGAGCATGCACCTCACTCAATAAGTTTAAAACTTCCCACCAGTATTACCTCATGCGGTGTTGGAACGTCAGAAGAACTCATGATGTTTACTATATCAAACTGCAAATAAGTATTTTGTGACATTGTACCTATAACATTAATAAATGTTTTTTTCTATCATTTGCTGACTTCCTTTGCAAACCAGCATAATTTTACAATACCCCCATTACCCAATCTGGTTTGTATTACTAATCGTATCTGCCTTCCAAGCTATGTACACTATTATACTTTAAATCAACATTTTATTTATAACCATATTTTTATATAGAAATGTACAGGATAAAGGCCCATTTGCTGAACATTATAGAAGGTACTGCAAGTTACCAAAGAACTGGGCGAGCATACAGAGGAAGGATGTCGAAGACCAAGTGCTCTATTAGGTCATCGAAGTACAAGGTAACTTGTAGTATCCTTTTAACATACTTCAGAGAGTAGTTTATTCTTTAAAATGCACTATCAGAGCTTTACCTGCTCCCCCAAAATGGTTAAATTATTGGTCTAGTGTTCCATCATGGGAAAGAGGGTAGTTGCAAATATGCAGTATACAAGTGGAATCTGTAGTGCAAAATCAAATTTCACAACTTAGAGCTAGTAGTTTTTCCCCAAAACATACTACATGCAGTTCAACAAATATCAATTCAAAAAAGAGCTAGGGTACATGTGTGGTAACATGCAGAGTGAATTCTGCTTTCTTAAGGAACCGCACTACTATGATCCAGCCCTCTTATACTGGAAGAATTTACCAAGACAATAAATTCATGTCTTCGTCTGGATCACCAGTGGACACATACCCAGCCCATACATATCTTGAAATCCGGCAGCCATTCTGGCCAAGGCTATAATCAAGCACTCGTTAACAACTGGAAGACCAAGATATGTTGGATAAAGAGCTAACCCTAGAAGAAGTGACAGAGGCAATCGGGAGACAGAAGTCAGGGAAAACCCTGGGCCCGAATGGGTTACCCACAGAATTCTTTAAACAAAATACAAATTTACTAGGCCCACATCTAATAAACATGTTCCTAGTAGCAAAAAAACAAAGAATACTCCCACTTGACCTACAAACAGTCACAGTGGTACTAGTTCATAAAACAGGGAAGCCCCCAGAGGACTTCGGGTCCTACCAGCCAATATCACTGCTCAATCTGGAGACCAGAATACTTGCAACTATACTGGAGACACGCTTATTAGCAGTGATCACTCCCCTTATACATAGAGATCAATCAGGATTTTTGCCCAAATGAGCCACTTGCTTCAATTTGCGCCAGTTGGCCAACTGGATGGATACGGTTAAGCATAGAGACAAACCGCATGTGCTTCTTTCCCTCAACGCCGAAAAGGCATTTAACGCGGTCCACTAGCCGTTCATGAGACAAGCCCTAAAGAAATTTGGTTTTAGACCGGTTTTTATGAAATGGCTGGAACTTCTCTACACGGAGCCAGCCGCTAAAGTTCCTTTAAATGTAGTGACTTCAGCAATCTGGCCTGTTCAACGAGGCACCAGACAAGAATGTTCCTTATCCCCTCTATTGTTGCCCCAGTCCTGAAGCCTTTGGCATGCGTAATCAGATCCCACCCAGTGCTGAGTTGCTTCATGAATGAAGGCCAAGTACTAGAAGAAGCATGCATTTTGCTCTACGCGGATGATATTCTGCTGTATGTCGCTGTACCGGCTCTGACGCTCCCGAAGATACTGCAAATACTTGATGAGTACAGTCAGATTCCAAAACATTAAGCGAGCCCTTGTAGAATTCCAAGAGGAGGTCAAGAGATGGAGAAGACTCCCTCTGACGATTATGGGCAGGGTAGCAATGTACAAGATGATTACTCTCTCCAAGTTACTCTACATACTACAGAACACTTATAACAAGATACCAAAGAGTATATTTACTACACTAAATAACGAGCTTCAGATACTCCTGTGGGATGGGGCAAACCGAAGAGTGGTGCTGCAAACAATTAAACGCAATCCATATAACAGGGGTCTTGCCCTACCAGACATTAGAGCCTACTATGGAGCGGCTCACTTGGTTGTAATTAATGAATAGAGTCACACCGGAAGGGACAACTGTTAGAATTATGAATCTCCAGAGACCATAGTAAGATGAAAGCAGGTCTGTTTATTAACCATCCACTCTCCTCACTGGAGAGTGTCTCAACATTCCATGGCAAGCTTCATGGTAGGGCATACCAACAGGGTCCTAGGGGAGGGGGGGGGATGGAACATACCATTCGGGAGATTAATTACAACACGTCTCCTTCCCATAGGGTGATACAGAACAGGGAACATGATTTTCCCCCCTTGGAGATAGGGCTGTACCATAGCACCATAAAAAGGAGACAAATAGAACACAGAACATTAATCATGTGCACTTACAATCTTGTCAAAGCTCCACCTTAGGCCATTCTCAAGTTGGACCACATTCTTAAGCACTTTAAAATTTTTAGAAGGCTTGTAAAATTTACTTTGGGTAGCTCCCACTTTGATGTTCTTTCTGGCTTGTACCCTATCTCCTACCTCCCACTTAGAATCCTTCACCCCGTGCTTAGTGTCATACCACAATTTGTACCTATCTTGGTGGAGTTGGACTTTCTCTGCTCTTGCCTCTTGGTCCGCTACTCTGGGCTCACCCCCACTCAGCCAACTAGGATTTAACTTGGTGCAGGGTTCGCGCCCACGTAGTGCCACGAAGGGTGAGATGCCTGTGACCTTATTTGGGGAGGTGTGATACGCCCACAGGCACCTTCTAAGGGACACCTCTATATCATGCCCGTTGGTTGCAGCCAATTGGATGTGTTCCTTTATGATTCTGTTTGCTCGTTCGCCTAACCCATTGGCTTTAGGGCAATACAGGGCAGTGGTCTCATGTTTGATGTTCAACCCCTGGAGAAATGCATGCATCTCTTCCGAGCAAAATTGCACTCCATTATCTGTTACCAAAGTCACTGGAATGCCCTCTTCAACAAATACTCCATTCAAAACCTCAATCACAGTCCTTGTGGTGACGGAGTGGACAAACTTCTGTTTGATCCAATGGGTTGTGTAATCGATTAACACCAACATAAATCTTCTCTTCTCTCCTAGTTCTTGCATAGGCCCGATAATGTCCATGGCCAGCTTGCTCCATGGTTTGGTTGGCACTTCCACTGGAGATAATGGTGCTTTCTGTACTGCTTTAGACTTGTCACTTTTAGCGCACGCCCCGCAATCCTTGGTGGCTTGTTCAGCCATGGCATCCATCCTGGGAAACCAGAAACTGGAACGGACTCTGGCTTTAGTGAGGCTGCGCCCTACGTGACCTTCATGAGCCAAGTCGATGACCTTCTTCCTGAGGCCTTTGGGAGGAATCGCTCTGTGATTGCGATAGATTCTGCTTTTTATGCAACTTAGCTCATTTCTTAGCTCCCAAAACTCTTCAATGCAAGCTTCGAGTTCACTCTTTTTGCTTGGCCATCCATTTTCCATGCACTTTTTCAGCACATTTATTTCTTTGTCCTCTTTTGTCTCTTTTTCCCATTCCTCTTCCGTGATTGCAGGTGTTTCTGTCATTAGGATAGGACTGTCTAGGGCTTCTTCTTTTTCTTCCATTTCTGGTAATGGTGACCTTGACAGGAAATCCGCGATCTTATTTTCCTTTCCTGGCACATACTCCACTTTGAAATTATAGTGTTCCAGCCCTAAGATCCACCTGCTGATGCGAGGTGTACAATTCTCTAATCCCTTCACGGAAAAGATGAAGGTGAGGGGTTTATGATTGGTTCGGATGGAGAACCTTAAACCCCACAAGAAAAACTTGAAATGTCTGACAGCCCAGAAACAGGCCAGGGCCTCCCTTTCAATGACGGAGTAGTTCCGTTGTGGGTTGGTGAGACTCCGGGATGCAAACGCAATGATTTTCTCCTCTTTACCGTCTTTTTGTATGAGTGTTGCACCCAGGCCCGTGTTAGAAGCGTCTGTGGCTTGGATGGTTTTCTTAGATGCATCAAATGTTCCTAATGCTGGGGAGGTTACCAATTCCTCTTTAAGTGATTTAACCACAGCATCATGCTCCTTGTTCCATTGGAAATCCTTGTTTTTCTTCATTAATTCCCTCATGGGCTCACATTTTGCCGCAACATTGTCCACATATTTTGACATATACTCTAAAAGTCCTAAGAAGGACCTTAGTTCTTCTTTGTTCTTGGGACTCGGTGCTTCCATCACAGCTTGAATTAAGCTGCCCTTCGGCCTGAAACCATCTTCTGTAATCTTGTGGCCTAAGTACTCTACTTCCTTCACTTTTATTTTACATTTTTCCTTCTTCACAGTCAGTCCGGCCTCCAGTAGTCTGCCGAACACTTGTCTTGCGACCCCATCGTGTTCTTCCTCGGTTTGCCCGTACACGAGGATGTCGTCCTGGAAACACATGGTGTTCTTTATTCCTTCCAGTATTTTCTGCATCGCTTTCTGGAAAATGGCTGCTTCCGACGCCAAGCCAAAGGGAATCCGTTTGAACATGAATACTCCTAAAGGGGTTATGAATGCCGCGAGGTGCCTTGATTCTGGATGGAGTTAAATTTGGTGATATGCCATGGACAGATCGATCACACTGAAGTATTTAGCTGGACCCATGGTGCTCAGCATCTCGTTAATTATAGGCAAGGGATGTCTCTCCACCCATATATTGTCGTTGAGGCTGCGCAGGTCCACACACAGACGAATGCCTTCCCCACTGGCCTTGGCTGCGATGACAATCGGAGCCAACCATTCAGTGCAAGTTACAGGTTGAATTATATCCAACTCGCAAAGTTTTCGCAACTCCTCTTCTAGAGGTACCTTCAACTTGAGGGGTACGGGGCATAGTCTATGTACAACTGGTATTGCGTTATGTTTCAACTTGATTCTGTGTTGGAACATGTGTAGACAACCAAGCTCGTCCCTGAATAGTTGCCCAAATTCATCACAAATGTTTTCACCCCCCTTGGACCTGTCAGTGAGTAAAACCTGCTCAGCACTATTGGGATCTAGGATGATTCCCAGCTCTTTTTGGTGAACCCATCCCAGTAAGTTGGATCCTGATTCCACTACATACACTGGACCAAAAGTCTCCCTGTCTTTAAAGCGTAGATGAACATTCTTCATGCCCACTAACGGTATTTTACCCTTGTTATACCCTGTGGGAGAAATGTCAGGCATTTTTAACTGTTTTACATTACAATTTCTCATGGACACAAAATCACCTTGGTTCAGTAAGGTATAAGGCGAGCATGAATCTGCATACATTTCTACACATTGGCCATCTAGGAAAACATCACATTTAGGGTAAATTGCATTTACAGTACCATCAATGTCTTTTACCTGCAAAATTATTTTCTCACTTCTAGGTTCTATGCACTTTACTTCCCTGGTTGCATTTTTTTCCGTACTCTTACCATCAATTCTTGTGTGTTGTTCACCATCTCTACATACTCTCACGAAATGCCCTCTCCTATTACATTTTTTACACGTAACAAACCTGGCAGGGCACTGGTAAAAGGTCGCAAAATGATTGTTGCTACCACACCTGTAGCACTTAGGACCCTTCTCCTTTTGATCTCCTCTCACTCCGTAATTTTCTTTTGACCTGACCTTACATACTTCATTAAAATCCTCTTCATCCTTTACAGAGGCTACTTCTTCCCCATTGGTTTTCATCTCCTTGATACATCTAGCTGTATGTTCTACAGATTTGGCTATTTCAATGGCTTCTCTCAACCCTGGGTTTTTAGTTAGTAATTTTTCTTGAATGCGTGGATTATTGGCACACCTTACAAGTTGATCCCTTATAAGGGAATCAGTTAAGTTACCAAACTCGCATTGCTCTGTTAAACCCCACAATGCAGCAATGAAATTTTGCACGGATTCTTGCTCACCCTGACATCTTTTGAAAAACTTATGTCGCTCCAACACTACATTTATCTTGTCCCCAAAATGTTTTTCTAATTTCTCCATTGTTTGCTCATATACATATACACCTGTTTCATCCTCACCCTCCTGTTCTAACATAGGAAGAGATTCGTATACTTTTCGCCCTTGCCTACCCAAGTTGTGTAGTAGTATGTGTTTTTTCCTTTCTGGCTTGTACTTTTCACCACCCACATCTATCAAATATGATTCAAATAGCTTCACCCACTCCTTCCAGCTGATTTCTGGTTCTCCTATCTCATTCAAAAAGGGTGGGGGTTGGCTCATACTAGCTGCTGCCATGGCTGACTATTTTCACCAAGAGGAAAACAAATTAAAAAAAACAATCTCCTAGGTGACACCCCAGAGTAGACAATTGAATAACCTGGAGGACACTTATACATTTTCACATTAGCAAACAGAAAAACTATAGGAAAAATCTATCACAAGGTAAAATTCCTTGACAAATGTGATAATCCAAAGAATACTGGTTTTCCCCTCCCTACACAATGTCAAGAGTTAGTACATCACTTTTGTAACTTATAATGTGCCCGCAAAGCAACAGTACCAGGCAGAAGGCAGCATTCCTTGTTTGTAAAGATTTAATGATTTCGCAAAACTACCGGCCCTCAGCTGTTGGTGCGCCGGGGAACGTCCCAAATATCCGCTTGAGAAAGCTCCGAGACGCTGACAGGAATCTTCGTGTGCCCGGCCCTCCGGCTCTCCACAATGCTGCGCAGAGACGACAGGCTGTCCAGATCCACACTACAGCTGGCACCGGATAGCGTCAGCTGAAACGCCAGCAACCGCAGGCACTCAGGGACAGCAGGGCCCGGAACGGCGTCACACTGGAAAGGGTACAGGCTCCGATGTGACCGCAGGCGTCAATTACTTTGTCGGACAGAAGCGCAGGTAAGCTCAGGATTTATTTCCTTACTTCATCAAAAGAACACGAAGCAGAGTGCTCGGTCAGCCCTTACACACGCCAAACCTGACAGGCAGACAAAAGTGCATTTACGATCTTAAATTCCCAGCAGCCACAAATGCGCGATGGCAAACGGGAGAACTTCTAGGACAGTCTTATCCTTCACAGGATCACTACAGAAACGAAACCTTTAGCAGCAACCTCACACGCTCAGCCCGTAAGTAGTCACAGGGCTAACCGCGCGTCAGTTCCTTACTCCAATCATCCACTGCATACACAGGTTCGCACAGGGACGGATGACAGCTGGGAAACGTCGCACCACAGAGTCTAGCGCCACACCACAGAAGTAGGTTGGCTCTCACCTCCCGTACACGTACTTCCCTGTCACTTTATCCGACCGCTTCCTCCATGAATTCAGAGATCCTATTCATCCAGCGTAGACCCCTGGATCGCTGACACTTCCAAAGAGTCCAAATATAACTCGTTCTTACCACACAAGACTTCCTTTTTCTCTTGTGAGTGTGTGGAGAGAGTACTCAAAGGGGAGATGATTAACTACTGCCCCCTGCGCAGTCCGTCGCCAGTGTTAGAATTATGAATCTCCAGAGACCATAGTAAGATGAAAGCAGGTCTGCTTTCAGATTCATATAGATAATTTAGTGTCATTTTAAATAAGACAGAATAACAAACAGTAACTTTTGAAACTGGTGATATAAATGATATAACGTTTCCACAAATAAATGATACTATGATCCTAAAATAATATATATGAATCTGAAGAGACTTCTACGCGTAGGGCCATTATAACAAAAAATACTCAAGGGAGGCTAAGATGGCTGCCGTCATTACAGAAAGACTACCACTAAAACCCTGTACACACTATTACCGGCAAACCGGAAGTGAACAGGGTCATGTGACACTGAACTATTCCTGTTGTAAATACTTGGCTTCAAACCGGGGAAGCTAACACTGCACCAAAGGAACGGCAGCGGGGACTGCATTAGAAGCACGAGGGCCACAGCGAAAGGTAAGATAGGGTTTCAAATGCCGGTAACATAACAATACGTGAATCACCCGTAGTCTAATAACGCTATTGCGAATTAGAATCTATATGTTAACCTAGACCGTAAGGGCACTTGGGATAAACATAAAACTATTATCGCCCTCAATCCGGAGCACTACAGCGACGGATATTTTGCACACATACCGAAAATTCAAAGACGGGGTTGGAATAATGACCAACAATAAGTAGATAGTGACTCCCGTTTACAAACAGTACTGAACTGGCGACCATTACTTTTTAATAACCAAAAAATTGGGACAAGAATATATAAACAAGATAACTCTGATTATATGATGTGGGAAATCCCCAATTCTCTGGTAAGGCACTGGAACCGTTTTTTGTTCGTAAAATTATAAACCTAAGAATTAGCAGACGTTTAACGAATGTTGAAATTAACTTGCAGCTGCCCAACTGAAAACCGATACTCCGGTTACAACTTGATGAACTGAACATCACGAGCAAAAGTCCCCTAACGGAACCCCTTTGAGGGTTGGAATTATCACCTCAACAAATGTGAGTAAACGTTATGCTAACGCTAAAAAGAGAATTAAAAATGTGAAAACACCTGTAACCAATGAGAGATGGGGCTTGACCTAAAATTTCCTTCCGTTTTTCTTCATAGAAAGAGCGACATATCGGAGAATAGGTACCCCAAGCACAACTTACGTTTATGCATGCTATCACGGGCCTAAATAGATCATTACGGCACGGTTTTTCAAAAAAATTTCACTTTGCACAACATTAACCTGGCAGCACGGTGACAAATGGAACCACTGGTTTCTCCATCTTTTCCTAATGGGTCCATATACCTTCTGAACTTTCGGAAGTAAGCTATGTATGCCTAATGGTTAAACAGCAACTGAATATATACTTATACTGGCAATAACCAATGTACCTATGCACAATATGTATGACCTGAATCACCACCTGATCACGGTTATATAACCAACACATGTGACTGCATTTTAATGTACTGAAACGCCATGAAATGACCATCAAACTAAATGTTACAACGTCACTTTTTTTTATCTAACAGCCTTGAGAAAGTCGAGGGTTACATTCCCTAACGGCGAAACACGTGTTGGCTGTGACGTCTCCAGAAATAAAACAACACCAATCGACAACCCTGAATAACAAGGATCTTAATTATTAATGACTGTATGACTGATGTATGGTGGAAACACATGTATATAACTTGAAGTACAATATAAAAACGTGTGCTAAGGAGTATCAAGAAACTTACTAAATTGGTTGAGCAATGGGTGGACAAGTATGACGCAGTACCAAAGGCAAAGGAACCAGTGAACCCCGAAAACACAAATCAGTCCCCCCAAGGTACTAACCCCAAATCCCTACCGACCAATAGCATACCAATACTCATTTTAGCAAAGCACCCCAACCAGGAGGGTGGGGGAAAGCGTCTGAAAAACACAGTGGGGATAGGAAAAGGAACTAGTTCACTCCACCAGGAGCCCAAATAAGGGACGCAGCCAGGGAAGGAAAATGTCCAATCTGTAACTAGACCTCAGGTAAGCAATGCTTGTAGTGAGAGGCCAGAGAACAAAAACGTCCCACATAAGGGCAGACAAGATCTAGGGCCAACTCTTCCAGCAATAAATCTTCCCCCGGAGTCAACCCCTAATGCAGTCATATTAGCAGGCGTCCCGAGTTGAAAAAAGAGGACAGAGAGTCATATCTCGATCTAAAAAACAAATGCTTGCATTGGCTAGTTAACAACAAACAATTATCCTACAGAGACATTAATGAAATCATCATGGCCCATAGGGTGAGCAGGGTGGGATGGAGACCAAAAAACACTTCCAGTGATTGTGTTGTGATCAACTTCAAAAATCCAGTGCTTGTGGAAACCCTCTTAGATCGCTTCTACCAGAGGGATAGGGGGGCATTAGTTGTCTACCATTAGGCCATTTTTACCCCCTGCACATATCCGACAGGCAAGAGGAAGACATGGTCATTGGAGGGAGGAATGGCCACAGGGAAATTTCATTTCCACACTAGGCCAGGGCCAACCATCTCCCTTACTCTTTAATATTCCAGTGCAAAACAGATTCAACCCCCTGGAATCACTAGACTGACCCTTGAGTGAGGTCTCCCCATAAGACAGAGGTCTTCAAACTTTTGTAGGTTGAGCCCCCCCAGCTGAATTTATTTAGATGTTGGGCCCCCACACCACCTGACAGAAATTTTTGGACTCGACCGCCACGCGCACATTCCGGGCATATTCAGCGAATAACATTCAATACAATAAGTTTTTTATGGTTGTTGCATGAAGCAAACGTTTCTCTACAAATAGTAATAGACTCCCTCAAATCAATTACATTAAAAAGAAATTAAACAAAGCGGTATTTACAAGAATTTGTTTAGGAATTATTCCAGTCCATCGGGGGAAAAACAGAACTGTCTCTATCAAGGGGCCCCTGGAAGGCTGGATTGTAGTGCATTTAGATGTCTCCTTTTGTAATTTAGGACGAAAACCTTAATGGGGCACGACATACCCATACTTGTGTACAGGGGTGAGTGAGGCGACCATATGAATTTGGGTGCGCATGTTAGTGCAGAGTGGGATGAATGAATGTATGGTTAGTGGTGGGCTTATTCAAGTGAGATTGCAGATTGAACAGTGAGGGGGACAGGTGAGTGAAGTGTCCCGAGTGCAGGTTGAGTAGTGTGCTCGTGTGACTGCAGGGTGAGGTACAGGGTGAACAGAGCAAGTGCATTGTGAGTGCAGAGTGATCACTGTGAGTGGAGGGTAGGTGGGTGAACGGTGTGAAAACATGGGGATCAGTGTTAGTGCAAGGTGAGAAGGTGAGTGGGTGAATAGTGTGTGTGCATGGTGATCAATGTGAGCGCATTGTGATCACTGTGAGTGGAGGGTAAGTGGGGGAATGGTGTGAGTGCATCAGGATCAGTGTGAGTGCTGGATGAGAGTGAAAGTGAAGGGCGAGAATGGTCTGAATGCAGGGCGCATTCCCAAACACTTAAAGTAACTCAACATGGTATTAACGGCAGCGTAGGGTTTCAAATGTGTTAAACTATTGCTATTATGGCAGTAACCAGGGATCAGGGTGGAGCAAATAAATAATGTGCTGAGCCCTCAACAAACTTCCAGTCTTATGATTAGGGTTGAAAATATGAACTGGGAGCGACCCCACACCCAAGAGAAGGGGTACCACTGGTAAGTAAAAAGAGAAGGTTTCTCCTGGGTCTATTTAGAAACCCGCTAATCAATATTAGTCCTGGGTAATAATTCCATAAAATCACTCATTTCTTTATGTCAATCTTCCATTTCTCACACATACAGTTCCTCAAAGGTAATTTAGTGACATCAATTAAACAACAGAACTAGTTGGGAAAACCACAATTTATCTTTAATAAAATTAATAATGACATATAATACAACAACCAATCAATATAAATGACAGATAAAATTCCTATTGACCATCAGTTTTGGCTGAACATAGAATTAAAATACAAGTTATGTAAGAAAGCAATATGTAAGACTAAAAATTAGAGAGCTGACAACCAAGTAAAGTGCAAAAAATAAAAGCATCTCAAATTCTGTTACTCCCCATTGAACTCAATGTATATTTTTATCCAGGTGTTTGTTAATCATTTCATCAACATAAACACATGTATAGTTCCTGGGATGTAACATTCAATGATGCGTCGACGCGTTTCGGTGGCTCATATGTTTCTCTATGCCACCTTCTTCAGGACAATGTATGTATAAAATAGCTCTCTTCTCACAGCAGCATATGTATCCTTTTAAATTTTGAATAACATTTCAAGTTATCTTCTGGTTTATCACCAAAGAATACCAGACCATGTACTTCAGATAGATCTTGGGGTCCTCTTTTCCTATGGTGAGGTTCCGATTATTCAAATATCTGTTTTAGTTGTAGTCGGGTACTGTGGAATAGGCGGGGCTGACAGAGCTTCAAATGCTTCTCTCAGGACGGTTGCTATATTGTTGGATACACCAATCACAATATGGTGATATCATTGGGATATACTTCTACTATTTATGTGGAGACGTTCCTTCGTCCCGTTTTCAATATTTGCAGATATTCGGATTTCTATGCACGTTAGTTCCAAGCGTGTCACCCTTCCGCCGTTTTTCCTGGATCAGGTTATGATTAGGGTTGCCAGCTCATTATTTTGATGTCACAGATGGTATAAAAATAATCAGTCACCTAAAGATGTATTTTCAGCACTTGTCTGTGCATACTTTGAACAGCAAACATAAATAGAAAGAACTTTTGTTTTCTAGAGCTGCATGAATGATCCATGACTGATAATAAAAGGGAACACATATAGAAAAGTCACATTACAAATGAATCAACAAAAAGAAGGGGGTACCGGGAGCTCGTTAACATTACAAATGAATACATACTTCTTATTTATAACCATATTTAGCAACTTGCAAGCTGTTTAAACAACACATGGCGGACTGGTATTTTGTGTGCCTGTTTGTGTAATTTTAAAAGAAACTTTCAGGGACGTTTTAAGGATTTTGGGGCCTGTGGGCCAAATGTATTCTTGGGGCCCCTGCTCAGACCAACCTTGATTTTATGATCCAGTCTCAGCTCTTTCATGCCTTCTTTGGTCAAATACTAAATGTGTGCACATTTGATATTCAGGGATAGTGATGTGCGTTTTCACTATGTAACACAACAGCAGTTCACTAATATTACTGCAAATAATCTGTCACACCCTCCCATTTCTCATATGTGAGGTAATGTATTGATCCAAAATAAACTTTTTATATGGATGTCGCATGACGCATAAACACATTTTGTCTGCAAAATGTCTGTAATAGACTTTTACACATTAAAAATGAATGATTGAAAAACCCTATTTACAACATTGCGTTTAAAAAGGATTCAAGGTCATGAGGGCAAGACTGTAGAATAGAGCTGGCTCTTTCAAACACGCCCCCCCTCACACCCTTTGAAAGGCTGGGGCCCATGACTTAAACTTATCTGGAAACTTTGTCTCCATTCTGCGAAGAGCTAACTCTCCCAGGAGGGGGTTAATTCATAGAGCTGAAATGCTTCAGCTGCAGTGGGAGGCAAGGGGTCTCCTCTGCTAAAACTGAAAGCGTGTCTGTTTGTTTTCTTTCGGTTTTAGCAGAGGAGACTCCTTGCCTCCCACCGCAGCTCGAGCATGTCACCTACAAATTAACCCCCTCCTGGAAGACTTAACAACACAAAAGATGCCATCAATCTCCCCTCCCTCCCCTTTTCAAATACCGGAGTCCGCCAAGAAGACAGGGAACGCAGGGAACAAAGGTCAGTGTGGAGTGCGCGCCCCCCCCCTGGGAAGGTGTCGCGCCCCCCAGGGGGCGCGCCCCACAGATTGAAGAACACTGCCATAAGAGTTCCCTAATCAACTAGAAAAGACTGGGACACAGCAAAAGACAAGGGTACAGAGGAGAAAACTCCCAATGCAGAGTTTGGGGCTAGAATTGGATGGTGAGACCGGAACGTCTAGGCCATCTAGGAGCACACATATGACAGCAACCACGAATCTGCCAATCCTTGATCCCTTTCATCAGGAATCGCAGACCACGATTATAGTTCGGAGGGATGTAGCAAACACCACACATACCCCAAAAGGCGCCCACGACCTAGCTAAAAGTATCTGGATCAGCATAGCGAAAGGAGCACTGCCAACTTCCATTGGGTAGTCAAGATAGTGAAATAAAAATTCTCCCCTCCCTAATAGACAAAACAGGCCCTGCTTCCCTGCAAATCCCATCCTGGAACATAGCTGGACTACCCTCTAAAATGGACTGTCCGCAATGGGGTTGCTTTATAGAGCAGCACGAAATATGCATGTTCCAAGAAACATGGGCCAAAGATGACATACATAGAACGGGCTATGCATCATTTAATATTCCAGCTACTCACGGGGGAAGGGTAGACCCTCTGGAGGCTTGTGTACCTGGGTCACAGTTCATATGGGTTGTGAGGCAAAACAGCTGGAGACATAGCATTAATTAATGTATATTCTCCACCAGTACCCAAAGGAAAAGAGTCCACCACACTTGAACAACTAACTACTAGTCTCACAACCATTCCTGCAAATTTCGGGGTAATCATCGGTGGAGATTTCAATTGCCAATTAGAACCGCTGACTGGGTTGGTATCGGGCACTCTCTGTGAAGAGGACAGCTACTGGTCCATCCCAGAGCCCAACATACCCCATATAAGGCCATGGTTCCACTAGCACTACAGATAAGTACCCTCAAATTAAACTTCTCACTGAGAGCTTGCAATGGACACACTTTATCCGACATGCCTGGGCACCAAACTTTTAAAAGACAGGGGCATACCTCTATTATTGACTATATTATGGTAGACACAAAATCATGGTACAGAGTGCTAGATTTTAAAATTCGTCCCCTCGTAGACAGCGACCATAATGCCCTCATTCTAACATTAACAAAACCTCATGTTAAGAAACCATCTGATAACTTGACACCCGCAGATACACTTTTGATCCAGTCTAATGGTGGAAGGAGAGTGCGCTGGAGCGAACTCCCCCAGTCCGAAGAAAACTTGGACATGCTCTACCAACATATACTTCCATATCTTAAGGCTGCATACGAAGCTGTAGAGATGGAGGGCACTTATAATTATAATTCAATCATTTTAAAAAACAATCAATAGGTTTGCACTTCTATGGCCGCTTTCTTTTATCAAAATAAAAAACCTAGGGCAACTAAAAAGTCTCAATATCCATGGTTTAACTCTGAAAGCTGTAGGGCTAAACTGGAGCTTGTCACTGCTATCAAAAGTAATGTTAGGCCAGCCATTAAAGATGTGAGGGCAAAATATAACAAAGACATTGCCAAGGCCAAAAAAAGCTGGGGATCGCAAAAATGGGTTGAGCTTAGAAGTGCCCTATCTAATCATGATTTGAGGTCCTTTTGGAATATCATCAATTCAGGGTCTCAGGAGGGCAAATCAGCTATAGAACCCAACATCAGTGAGGAAATGTGGAAGGCCCACTGAATCACTTTATTCAAGGGCTGAATTTGGGGAAGGGCTAGTTAACAGAACCCCACCATCTCCGTGCATGACATTCATAGAATGTCCACCGATTTCACTGAGAGAAGTACACGAGGCCCTGGGCATGATTAAACCAGCAAAAGCCGCAAGGCTGGACAAGAGATCCCTGGAGATCTTTTCCTCTCTGAGCCGACTATATGGGCCTCCTACTTATCTTCCCTGTTTAATGCAATTCTCCAGGGTATGGCAACCTCCTCCACTTGGGCAGGCGCCGAAATAATACCAATCTACAAAAAGGGCTCCCGCTCTTACCTGTCAACTACCGTCTGATTAGTTTGATAGACGTAAGTCAAAAAATATTTGCACAGGTCCTTTTGGGGCGCCTGCACAACTGGATGCAGGAACATAACATCCTTACCCCCCTCCAAGCCAGGATTCGAGCAAGGATATCAACAACTGACCAGATTTTAAGGCTTCAGATGATTTACTGGAAAACTGTGCGTATAGAGGGTGGCAGCCTCTATCGCATTTTTTTAGACCTTAAATCAGCCTTCGACTTAGTACCAAGGGACAAACTCTGGGTAACTCGATTAGATATGGAAGTCCCAGACCATCTCTGTCACCAGTTAAAAGGTTTACACAAGGGCAACTTTGCTCAAATCAGATTTCGCAAAAATGGCAAACTTTACCTCCCTTGCCTGTCGAGAGAGGGGTCCTGCAAGGCTGTGTCCTGGCCCCAACTCTCTTTTGCCTTTTTGTTAATGACTTGATTGAATCACTGAACGCTGGGATAAACATTGACACTCCCAGGTTGGCGAAAAACACAATAACTGCCCTCATGTTTGCAGATGATACGCTCCTGCTTGCCAAATCCCCTATTGGAATCCAGAGGACCCTGAATAGTTTTAGCGGCTTCTGTCCATGACGGGGACTAGAAATTAATGCGCAAAAAACAATGTACATGGCTTTCAATGTAGGCAATTCCACCTGCCCACACCCCTGTCTGGATGGTAGTCCCCTAGAGAGGGTATCCATTTTTGACTATTTGGGAATCACTTTGACAGAAAGAATGGACTGGGAGGCGCAAATTAGCAAAAGAGGTCTAAAACTATCCTAGACCACGGGTGGCATTTTAAAACTTTATAGGACCTGCTCTGCAAAACTGGTGAGTTTGGCGGTGGAAATTTACAATGCCCAGGCCAGGACGGCTGCACTTTATGTAGCAGAACTATGAGGGTACTGTCCATCCGGACATTTAGCCCGTACTGAGAACTTATTTGCCAGACAACTTATGGGTCTGCCACCTAGTACACCTTTAACACCTTTACGTATGGATCTAGGGATCAGACCCATTGAGGAAGATGCTGCCCATAGACCTATATTATACTGGCGGCGCCTGTGGTCTACCCCTGAATTAGTCTCCTATAGAGAAGAACTGACTGATATTATGGGGTTACGAGGCGCAGGGAAGTTGCCCTGGTTATTGTACATTAAGAAAACATGTGAGGACCTGGGCAGGGGCAGCCTGTGGTACAATGCTGTAGTAACCTCCCAAATAACTTCCAGGAAAGCCTTGGTAGAGAGCTATAGAGATCATAAACTCTCCCAGCTAGAGAGAAGACCCTCACTAGGGAGACTGACGGCCGAGTTTCTGGATCTATTTTCTACAACCAGTCTTGGACAACATACAGCCGCTTTTGGCAAAAAAGCTCTATTTGCAATTTAGGTATGGAGTCCTACCACTGCGTTCATTTACAAAAAAGTGTGAGGGTCATATAAATGCAGAGTGCCCTGTGTGTTCCAATGTAGAAGAGACTGATCTCCATGTGATATTTTTCTATCAGGGGCACAAAAAGGCAAGGTCGCGATGGCTTATTAAGCTCTGTAGGAATTTGGGGTCCAGACACTGCCGAGACATGTACAGGATTTTAAAATTTGACATGCGTATGCCTATTATTTTTCCAATCTCACGCTTTTTATTCACCATGTGGTACACATGTAAAGCCATCCTAAACAAGTTGTAAATAGGATTGATAATTGTACATGACATGTTTTTTAATGATGAATTTCTCATAAACTGTACTATTTAGTGCTTTTAGAGACAATCAATCTATTTTAAGGTCCTTCACTTCTTGAAACAGAATGTATTTAGAATATGGTCCCTCAATGTACATGGTTTATATTCTATTTTACTTAACCATACTAACAATTGGAGGCAAATATGCTGGCTGAGTATGTAGTGTAGTTCCTATTATCCCAATAGGCTCTGCGCATTGGAATAATACCTTCAATAATATAGGCCTAGACCAGACGTTAACTAGGTCTTCTATTGTCGATATTAGACTTAAAGTTTTGGGTTTGCCAGCTAGCTCAGAGTTCACTAGAAACTTTCTCGAATAGGCAAGGAGGAGTTGAACCTCCCTGGATAGACAAGAAGGGATTTAGTTTCTGACAACCATAGAACATGACAACTTTGCTCTCCCCTAATCAAGAGTGTATCTCTAGAGTCGTGTGAACAAAAGGCAATTTATTTTACTCAGTCAGTACGTGCATTCTTAGTCTCACCAGATTGTAGAGAAAAGGAAGAGACGGGCGTGTTCAATAAAAGATGTTATTTATTGATCAGTCTCTTTTCTCATACAAGAGAAATGGATCGATATTATTGCAATACTTATGGTTAAGTAAAGTGCATACATTAAAAGCAGAAGTATAAAATAATACTGTAAAAACATTGATATGGTTTCTAAGCCATATGAAGGTTTAAAATGAATAAAATGAATTACATACACATATACATTTGACTAATCGTACTCAACTGGTGTTTCTAACTACGACTACCCCGTGTACCTGACCTAAGCCTAATACGTGGGCGGGAATAGAAAGTTACAGTTTAAGTTAAGTTTGTTTTGCCAAGTGACTGACTAAAGAATTCTCTGCAAGGGGTTATTCAGTTCTGTACCTGGAATTTAGGATGAATGAGGGATGGTATCTCTCGTCTCTGGTCTCGATATTCCAAGCTGCCTGCGAGGGCTGCTCGGAAGCGCCGGAGCTGGATTTCTCGGCAGGAGAAAGCAGCGTCTCGTTCTCAGCGCGTCAGGAAGGCGGGGCTGCGCCAGCGGGGTCTGCTCTGCTCTGGGCTTCGGCAAGTCTGGCTGCTCCGATCTCGTCACCACCGCGTGTGTTTACTTAGGGCAATACCGGTAATATTTATACCTGTAAGGTGCCGAGATTGACGTAAGGATGGACATAGATACGTCAATAAAGATGTCATACGAGCTGGTCGTTAGCACATTCTTTTGCTGAAGTTCTCGGTGAAATCAAAACAATGGCCGCAGGGTTTTTCCCAGGTTGTCATAGGTTTGATTTGTTTTGAGAACTCCGTATGCCTTATCAGGAGCTGGAGGAATATTGCTTGTCTAATTAGATGGCAAGCGTTATGACCTAATCAGATAACACGTTCCTGTGCCGTGGTGTGGCTTATCAGATAACGGTTTCTGCATCATGGGATGGCTGCTAGTTAACTTGTTAACCAGAACAGGGTCAGGAATAGGGGGATCGATACAGAACCTATAGGAATACATCACAAGTAGATGCATTTATGGGAAATAGCCACCTAATATACTTTCCATAATCACCTTATGTCCTGTTTTTTAAGATGGCTGATGCTGGAAATGCTGCTACAGAGCATGGATTGTTGACTCTCTTTTTATCGTCTATGTAATTGAATTTTAACTATTTTAAACCACTGCTTTTAAATTGTGCTTTTATGGCCATTTGTGCCGAAATCTCCGTTGGAGAAATCATCACCACACTGTATATATTAGGTAATTTGATGTGCTTTCTACCCTGAATATCTTGTATATCAAAGTTTTCGTTGTTTTTAATGTTAATAAAAACATTTTAAAAAAAAAAGAATTCCCAGCCTCGAAAAACTCAAAGCTCCCAAAGTCAATGTTTATTGGGAGTCATATTGCACTGCTTTTGTAAGAGCGTGCTAATGTGATCTCCTTTCCTATTGTCTTATCAATCCCTCCTATAAAAGGAAAAAAAGGCCAATCAATAAACCTCAATATTGGGAGATCAGACATTTAACATCTATCTATTGCAAATACCAATATACTTCACAGTCCGTTATGGCTCCATGCAAAGAAGCACTCCCCCTTCCCTTGTTATCTCATCCAACACCCGCATTTCCACAACTATATCACACTTTCGCCACAGGGCTAATTCCCCCGTGGCGCAGGGGGGGACGCGCGCTGCGCCGCGGTGCTTTTGACGAGCTCGTCACGCTGCACGGTGGTGCTGTACTCATGACGAGCTTAGCTCGTCATGACCACGCCCACCTAATGGAACACCCAGCACAGCAGGGGAATTATCCCTGCGTGGGCGTTCCATGGCGGTTATGACGAGCTCAGCTCGTCATGAGCACAACGCCACTGTGCCTCATGACGACCTGAGCTCGTCATGAGCACCACAAGAGTTAAGAAGCTGCTGTATAAGGCGTACACTCACTGTGATAAACTCCTCATCTATCTTATCACACTACTTTGTGCTGACTAGATAGAGAAGAGGGCCTTAGAGATGCGCAAGGCCCATTGGGCTCAAAGGGCTTCAGCCCTGCCTGTCGTATGTGTCTGCCCGGTTGAGACAGCTTCCTGTGTTGGCGTCCGTCTTATTGTAGCCGCATCAGATTACTTCACAGGTCTTTAAAAGACCATTCACTTGTTAACAAGGCTTTGTTGTTTTTCACCCCTTCTTAGAGCTCCTGCATCTCCACTCGGCCTATGGCTGAAAGAATTTACCCCCCCACCCCCCCCCCCAGCGCCGAAATTCTTTCTTAGAATTTTGGCTCAACATGGTCAGCGACTAGCTGCCGCCTCCCCCCCAATCCGGCACCCAACACCAAGGAACGTGGACACGAGACGTGTTTACTTTTTGGAAGGCGGGCGCTAGTCGCCCGGCCGTATTTATTAAAGTATGAAATTAAAAAAGGGTTTTAATTGCATAATCAACAATGAAATACAAAAATCAGCAGGACATTCAGTTATACAATCGTTATCAACAAGTTTGAGAGCCTGACCTTAACAAAACTCTAATACAAGTAGTTCCTAGCTTAACTAAACATCCTATCTTGATTTTTGTACATTTCTGGCCATATGGCAGGGTCACTACCGGTGTCAGGTCCTACAAGCTGCGCCTTCCCCTTAGAAGTGCGCATGCGCAGTGTTACCCCGGGAATTGCCCGGTCTACGCCCCAAACTCCATTTACCCACTAAAGGAGGGCCCTTACTCTGCGCCGGTGGCGTCATGAGTCCACGCGCGCGGGGTGGCTACCAGCCTAAGGAAAGCGTGAACTACTCCTACCCGCGCTCCTTTGCATATTACCTTGCCCCTGGAGTACTGGGAGTGGCCCGCAGGCCCCTCCCCCTGGGCGGGAACCTCCATAGGATGATGCCCGCCCCCTCAGACCTCAAATATGTGCTCACCGATAATGACCTTACCGCATGCCCCATACCTAATAAATACGACGACCTATGGAAAAAAGTCTAAAGGACAACTACACTGGCTAATAAATAACAGTATCCACGCATAGCTAAAAGGGGAAAAAGGCCTAACGACACATGGCATAAAATTACCATTCGGTTCACGCATGTTGCTCATAATCACAATATCTACGTATATCTACAAAGGGAAAAAAGGCCTAAAGACACATATCTTCAAATATAGTTCACTTCACACATCACTTTTCTACAAAGGGAAAAAAGTCCTGACAACAGATCACAGAATACAACAACCGCCTACTCTCTCCCGCGGTCTATACCTATGAAACTTACCATTAGACCGGACATAACGCTGCTTAAACTTTGTACCAAGGGATGGTGGGTGGGAAACAAAGAAGCCCCGAACGCGGGGCACAACGTTCAGCGAGGGAGCGTCCAGGGACAAGGGGGTCTCCTGGGCGCTCCCTACCTCTTATTCCCGAGGGGCCGGGTGGCCCCTCCTAACGCCCGCCCCCCCCGACCCGGAACCAGTCCATTGATTCCGGGTCAGGAGGGGCGCCGGCCAATCGGCGGTGGGCCGCGCCCCCAGGGCACGCCCCCACCGTCGAAGGACCCGAGGGGAGAGGGGGTGAGGCGGTCGCCGCGCCGCCATGCGTGCGGGGGGGCCGAGGGCCCCCCCTTTTCACATGGTCAGCGACTAGCTGCCGCCTCCCCCCCAATCCGGCACCCAACACCAAGGAACGTGGACACGAGACGTGTTTACTTTTTGGAAGGCGGGCGCTAGTCGCCCGGCCGTATTTATTAAAGTATGAAATTAAAAAAGGGTTTTAATTGCATAATCAACAATGAAATACAAAAATCAGCAGGACATTCAGTTATACAATCGTTATCAACAAGTTTGAGAGCCTGACCTTAACAAAACTCTAATACAAGTAGTTCCTAGCTTAACTAAACATCCTATCTTGATTTTTGTACATTTCTGGCCATATGGCAGGGTCACTACCGGTGTCAGGTCCTACAAGCTGCGCCTTCCCCTTAGAAGTGCGCATGCGCAGTGTTACCCCGGGAATTGCCCGGTCTACGCCCCAAACTCCATTTACCCACTAAAGGAGGGCCCTTACTCTGCGCCGGTGGCGTCATGAGTCCACGCGCGCGGGGTGGCTACCAGCCTAAGGAAAGCGTGAACTACTCCTACCCGCGCTCCTTTGCATATTACCTTGCCCCTGGAGTACTGGGAGTGGCCCGCAGGCCCCTCCCCCTGGGCGGGAACCTCCATAGGATGATGCCCGCCCCCTCAGACCTCAAATATGTGCTCACCGATAATGACCTTACCGCCACAGGCCAGTATTGTTAACCGACGATCTGGCCTCCCCCTCTAGCCCCTATCTAAGGACACATCCTCCTACCCCAGCCCTCTAGCCAAGCCCAGATATTGTCAGCCCATAGGACATTACCCTCGTCTGTCAGGTGAACCCCGTCCTTCAAGTAATACTTTTGACCCCAGATGCACCCATGAGGTATTGACTGTAACACGGGAGTTCGGAACAACCTATCCAACCGTGTGTTGATCCTCTTTACCGAGTGATTCAACGCCCTGACTGAATCGCCCCCCCGCCACTGAAGTCGAGGTATTAGTTGTGACCATACTAGTGTGCACCCGGGGCAGGTCCTAGCTATCCAACCCGCTGTTGAGATAATCTCCTCAATCAAGATGCGCCTGCCCAATGTTGCCAAATCGTTCTCCCCAAGGTGAAGTATCACCACTGACGGTGGAGCCCGCTGGCGTGCTAACAGCCCTTGGAAGAATCCCCTAAACTCGTGAAGACACAACCCTCCTCTGCCAAAGAACGTGATATTCAACCCTAGTTGTGCCGCCCTTTCCTTCTTGTCACCTGACAGGAAGACACATTCCGCTCGCTTCACATATGAATGACCAACAATCCAGACATTGTTCTTTGTTGTTTCCTGGTCGCCGCTCCGTGCCGATGAATATTGGCGGTGCCCGACGACAAATTCCTCCCCTGCGTAACAGGTCTGAGAAACTGTAAGAGAGCGGAAAAGAGACCAAGCGTGAGTGACAGGTAATCATAGCATGTCAATCCGAACATAACGTTTATAGCAGTCTGACGACCACCTCCCAATTGTCTTCACTCTTTCCACTGGGAGGCCCCCCGCCACCGCCTCAGTTGCTGCCCCAATCCTGAAGGAATGAGATCCAAAATCTCTAGGATCAAGACCAGCTTTTGTGACCCCTATTTCGAACACTCTCCTGAATTGATACCTGGTCAAGGGGCTCCCGTCGGCGTGACAGAGCAACGCCCTGCTTGCTGAACCGACCAATAGTCCCATGAGTGATTCCACGTGCCTCACCGGGCAGCACGGGTTGGCGGGGGCCCGTTGCAGAACTATGGTGTGACCCCTAGCTTCTTGATCGGTCTTTGATTTCTGGATAATCACCCACATGGTGTCACCCCTTATCGTCACCCCAGCCTTCTGCAAGCCACCTAGTATGTCAGCCTTAGATCCTGCCACCAGTTCACTAATTCTCATTGCCCCATAAAATGCCAGGGAGAATGCCGCCCTAAAAAGAAGCACTTCCCACTCTGAGTTACAAACAATCTCCAGCGTGCCCAGTAAGGCTGTTAGCCGGGCCAACCCCATGGGCTTCCTCTTATCCTTCTGGTGTCCCTGAATACGGCGCCATCCCCTTAAAGCCTTGCGTATCATAAAGGTATTGGTGGGATCCCGGAAGCCCCTAGCTTGGGCGAAGAATGACACTGCTGCCCTATGTCTGGTTGCCGCTGCCACTGAGCGCCCCTCTTTGTGCATCCATTCTAAATAGGCTGCAAACCCATCCTCCTTCGCCCAAAGCACTCCCCACTGCGGCCCCAAAAAAGAACAATAAGACAGAAACGCCCCTTCGTACGCCGTCTTGGTCCTGGGGGCTAAGCTAGCGACCACGAGGTCTTGTAATCTGGGGCACCAATCTGCCAAAGTACCGCTGGGAAGTGTGCTGGCGAGGGGTCTGCTGTGGGGAGATGTTCCCTGAAAACCTGCATTTTGAAGCGAGAAAGGGAGTCAGCAGCATTGTTTAAAACACCAGGGACATGTTTGGCTCTAAAATTAGCATTCAGTTTAAGGCACCGCAGAACAATCTCTTTGATCAGACGAAGTATGAAAGGACACCGCGCCCCCTGTTGATTGATACATTCCACCACTGTCATGTTATCTGACCAAAACACCACTGATTGGTTACATAGGTGTTCGGGCCAAACCATCAGTGCCACCCATATTGGAAACAGTTCCAGGAAGCCAATGTTGCCGAGCAAACCCCATGTGTTCCATTCTTCTGGCCATTGTTGAGCGACCCACCTATTCCCTAGGATGGCACCAAAGCCCACACTACCGGCCGCATCAGTCCATAGTCCTAACTCCGCTGATGTAGTGAGCGGGCCGGGCCAGACCACCCTACCGTTAAAATCCTCCAGGAATGCCATCCAAATAAGCATATCCTGGCGAATTTCAGACGATAGGCGCGTGCGGTGGTGCTTTTCCCTCAGCCCCTTCATCGCGTGCGCGATGGAGCGAGAGAAGGGGCGAGCCATTGGGATGATTCTTAGTGCGAA
This sequence comes from Lissotriton helveticus, assembly GCF_964261635.1. NCBI lineage: Eukaryota > Metazoa > Chordata > Amphibia > Caudata > Salamandridae > Lissotriton > Lissotriton helveticus. Next base: position 1,349,110,950 of record NC_136059.1, on the reverse strand, counting down.
ATTCAGTTGCCCTACCACCTCCTGTAATTGCTGCAAAGTGACCTTCTCCTTCCGGAGGCATAACTGTAGCGACGTCTTGAATTTGCGCACCTTGTCCTTAGGTAGTCTAAAACATTTCTCCATTGAGTCAATCTCGATGCCCAGAAATTCCAAGCAGGTGGTCGGGCCCACCGTCTTCCCAGGCGCGAGCGGGACCCCAAAAGCCCGCATGAGCACGCAAAATTCCTGCAATGCCAGTGCGCACTCCTGAGAACCCGCTGTACCGAGGAAGAGGAAATCATCTAAGTAATGCATGACCCTTTGATGGCCTGTCACCTGTCTCATGGCCCATTCAAGAAATGAACTAAACATCTCAAAGTAGGCGCAAGAAATAGAACAACCCATAGGCATGCATTTGTCCATGTAGAACCTATCCCTAAAGGTGAAACCTAAAAGATGTTGGTCCGCCGGGTGGACTGGGAGGAGGCGGAAGGCGGACTCTATGTCTGATTTCGCCATCAGCGCCCCGGGTCCAGTGGCCTGTAATAAGGTCACAGCCTGATCAAAAGAGGCGTACTTAACACTACAGATACCTTCGTCAATGGCATCATTCAGTGAGGCCCCCTTTGGCGCTGATAGGTTATGAATCAATCTGAATTGCCCCTTCTCTTTCTTGGGGACAACTCCCAGTGGGGAACACACAAAATTGTGTACTGGCACTGCAGAAAAAGGGCCAGATATCCTGCCTAAGGAAAGCTCCTTGTCAATTTTGGCGGCCACAACAGCCGGATTGTGTGTGACTGATAATTGATTTCTACAGTGCGCAGTGCCTGTGTATCCCCCGGCCGGGATCCTAAAACCTTTAGAAAAACCTTCCTGGAGTAGGGTGGCCGCTTTGTGGTCAGGGTATCTGTTCAACAATGGTATCATTGCCACCACATCCACTGGAGTGGGGGGGCGTGACCTGTCTGACTTATAGTGGCTTTCCCCTACCCCTCTGTCCCGTGTTCCCTTGCTTGGACCTACAGGTAGATTCTGGATGAGAGGGGTGCCCACAGGAGGCACATGCATGCCTAAACTTACACGCGGCCCTTGTGCAGGTACGCTTATTAAAATCCCAGCACACCCCTTTCTTCTCTGGCCCACCTGCCCTAAATTTCCCAGGTACCTCACTCGTTTGGGAGGGCCGAAAGGGCTGCTGCGGTCTAGTGAACACCTTGCCCGCACCGAACTGAGGGGGAGGTGCAGTGTCAGAGAACTGTTTGTGCCAGGCCATGGAATCTACCGAGTCCCATGGTAATGATCTATTGAATTCCAATGCCTTCCTAAAATTTACATCATAACCCTTCCATGCTTCCCCAGAATACTGTTGACTCCACCCCACAATCCTGCTCGAGTAGCAAGCCAATGCAGCCTGCAGATCTGGAGGACGCTCAGCCTTAACTGCAGTGAAAACGGCCCATGCTTGCATCCAATTATTGAGATTTTCCTCAACCCTGAATCTAGTACACTGCGCCCTCCATTCACTTGGGAGCATCCACTCTTTCAGTGCTTTTGCCTGCTCCATTTCCCTATTATCCAATAATAAAGAATAAATGTACACGTATTTATCAGCCCAAATCATTTCTTTAACAGCTAAAGACACATGTTGAGCTAGATTTTCGCTCCTGGAAGGTACTACACCGTCCCCCAAGAGCGGCAATGCCACTTCCTTACCAAGTGCGGGCACCGGGGGCGGCTGCCCTTGTACTCCGTCCAGCTGGGGAACACTTGGACCTGCAAGGGGAGAAGAAATTGGCAGTGCAACACTGTCGGCGATCGGTGCCGCTCTGATTTTTTCTACGAACCTTGCCGCCTCTGCCGCATGGTCTGCAGAATTCGGGAAGGCTCCTCCTTTTTGGAGCCATGGCATCATGGCCGTTAACTGAGATACCAATTCGGGTGGCATTGAATCTACGTTACCCCCCGGGACGACAGGTACCACTGGGGTTATGCCCAGTGGTCCTGGCACAGCTGGCAGAGCGGGCGCCGGGTGTGGCCCGCCTGTACCCGGGATTGTGGGCACCGGTGCGGAAGCAGCCCCAGCGTCTACTGGTTGACCTGCCGGCACCGGCACCACAGGGGCAATGGGTGTAGGCATATGCGGGGGTGGAACCACCGCGGGCGGTGCGGCGGGTAACGGATCCCCTGAGCCTGGGGTGGGGACCGCCTCCTTGGGTCTTTTGGATCTAGGTTTCCCTTGCGGGGTGACAAATTCCCCTCTTGGCACTGGTGCCACCCTCTTGCGGATCGGTCTCCCGGAGGGGCCCGGTGCCTCGCCCTCTCCGCCCTCCAACAGAGCTTCCCGCTCCCTAATTTGTCCTAGCTGTTGCCTAATGTCGCTCATCTCCCGCATCATAGCCCGCATCATAGCCTCCATGTTGGACCCCCGCTTTCCACCCCTTGGACCTGGCATGATGCTTACCCGCTGCCTACGTAGTTCCCAACAGTTCAACTGTGTGTACCTTTCAGATGGAGGGTCACCAGGGGGCTTTCAGCACCATGCAACGGCGACCGCAACACTAGCGGCTTGTCCGCTTATGTAAGGGGTGAGTAAACCTAATGTAGACCCACCCGGCGGTCACCAGGAGCGATGAGTGCTAGCCCCCCGTACCCCTCTTACCGACCAGTCCCGTGCACTCGCCGGTGGTGATGATCCGCGGTCACGGCCTGCAATCTGCGAGTGAAATCTGCCAATAATGTAGTTAAGGTTGCCTGGAATTGAAAACCAGAATTAATACCGTGTAATAAAGCAGGAAAGCGTTTCAGAAAACCCGACTTCAATAGAGGGGACCGTTGAGCCTTCCCTGTTAACCTCACCTTTGCTGTTGCTGTTGGGCACTAGTTTGAACCAGTCGCTTAATAATTCGTACCACACAGCAATTATATCAGCACAATTCACAATATCCCACCTAAACAAGACCAGGCAAATACTGCACCTGTAACTGCACTGTACTATACACTTTGTGTAATGATATGAACAAACCAATCACTCAGTTACTGACATCCCCCATCTTTTGTACAATAAACACTTTGTTCCCAACATGAACCTCAATTACTTATTAATAAATGGCGTGCAGCCGTGGTGATCGTATCTTCTTAACCAATGTGTAATCTTTACATAGGGTCTCCCTTCCAGGTGCTACCCTGGTGGACCCTGCTTTACTTCGTTTAGGCGCGAGTGAGAATGCGCGCCCAAACAATTGTCTAAGCCAAACAAAACACAGCTTTCTCTCGCTATACGTAATGCCACCGAATGCGGGGATGCAAGTTATTCTTCGTTTAGGCGCGAGTGAGAATGCGCGAGACTGCGCGCCCAAACAGTTGTCTAATCACAATACAACACTGTTTCCTCCCGCTACACGTAGTGCCACCGAATGCGGGGATGCGCGTGAATGCGCGCCAAATAGTTAAGGAAGGAAGTTCTTTGTTACACTGGCCACAGAATGCGACAGCAATCGCCCGACCCCCCTTTACCAACCGGCGCTAGTGAAGTCAGCGCCTCGGTCCCTGCTACCCCCCGTCCCCACACGATACCTTACAGGCCTCTACCACGGGCCGCACCACGCTTCCTCTGCCGCTCCCGGTGCCTGCGGCGTGGATCCTCACCCGCTTCAGCAACCCGCTTCCGCAACCCGCGAAGCGATGTTCCTCGTCTCGTCCCCCGCTCCACCACGCTAAAGAGAAGCGACAATAATTAACCACTGCGTCCTCCGCCCGAATGACGCGGCTGGCCCAACGCGGCGGCTCCGGAGATCAGTGCTCGGCAATCCCGCTCTGCTCCACCTCTTCACCGCACTCCTGAAAAAGAAACGAGAAATATCACTAAAACAAAGAAGCCCCGAACGCGGGGCACAACGTTCAGCGAGGGAGCGTCCAGGGACAAGGGGGTCTCCTGGGCGCTCCCTACCTCTTATTCCCGAGGGGCCGGGTGGCCCCTCCTAACGCCCGCCCCCCCCGACCCGGAACCAGTCCATTGATTCCGGGTCAGGAGGGGCGCCGGCCAATCGGCGGTGGGCCGCGCCCCCAGGGCACGCCCCCACCGTCGAAGGACCCGAGGGGAGAGGGGGTGAGGCGGTCGCCGCGCCGCCATGCGTGCGGGGGGGCCGAGGGCCCCCCCTTTTCAGTTGTGCCTCTGGGGCCTTATCTACATATCTCGTCTATCTAGTGTCCAGCTTTACTGCCATCTCAAGACAAGGAATCAGAAACCTATGTTCATGAACTTCACAAGATGTAACAATACCAGAGATGTGGTTAATTGCCTCCTATTCCAATGAAGGGAGAGGTGATATGGCAGATTCTTAGACGGTCGTGGAAAGGCTTTGGATGAGATAAAGATGAAAGGAGGATTTCTGGTATATGTCTATTTTCATATTTGTTATATCATTCCTATGTACCTCTTTGGTGTGCGGGGAGTGTTGTTTTCCAGAACACTCACACAGTTCCGTTGTTTACAGTGAGTCAGTCTCTTCATCAGCGCTCACCTGTGCACTAGGGGTTCCTTGTGACTGTAAAGTTCATCGAGTAGATCAGTGATGCTGGCTTCACTAAAAGACTGGCTAGACTCTAATTAACTGTACAGCTTCACTCTGGTGCCTCTGCCAACATTTTCACTTCACTCAAGTGGCCCATTTGTAAAGTTGATTGGCTTTTGATTGGAAAGCGACGTCTGACGTGCTGACGCAGCATGAACTGCAAGCAGGGCCGAAAGTCTTGCACTGATCTCATCACTGTCTATATTCACATGCAGTACAGTATGCGCCGCTCCGATGATGTCTGTTTAAAAGGTCTTTTATGAGTCTACAGCATGGATTTATCGGATGAAAGGCAATAAAGCTCTATTAGATTGTCCCCGTAACGTTAATAGCACCGACATGTAGCTGATGTCTTAAACAGACATTATTATTACCGGGAAGGGTGGCTATGAATTATTATAAGCCTTAGAATGATTTCCAGTTACACGAGGAACCAGTCTCAAAGTCACCTCTTGGAAGCTGCGCACAGATCTGAAGCTGGCCCTGGGCTGCTCGTGCAAGGATGTGTTGTTCAGGGCTCTGTCAAAGAGTGACCACTCTCTCCAGTCCATCACCTTTCACCTAAAAATCGTTAATTTCAGGTGTAATCGTCTAGTTATTTCAATGGAAGAAAAAAAAAGACTACAACACCCAGAATGCACTAGGCTATTACACAAAAGTCCAGGATAGGCAACAATGGCTATAATGAGCGTGAGGGAGGTAATTACCCCCCCCTACTCTAAGGACATGCTGAATTACCAAGATTGTAAAAGCTGCAGTTCATTTTGGCACTGATTTCTTTTCAGCACGTAGAAAACGGACAGCTATCTCAAAGAACATTGCAAATATTTTGCTATGGTTGATCGGTCTAAAATGTTAGTACAAATATCGGTGCACCCTATGCTTTGCAGCTCTTGTTCTCTGGAGAAAAAGACACGACAGTCAATCTTACCCTTTCTTGCCCCTTGAAAATGCAAAATATTTCATATTTTTATGTACTCATATTTAAATTATTTAATAGCGCTGTTGTTGAGATATGTATTTTAGGACATGTGCTCAGTGCGCATATTTTTAATGGGTGTGCATTGCTCCTAAATATTCAATGTGTGTGGCTTATCCAAAATTCCTAAATGGCAGAGTTGTATGGATGACTCCTTTTGTCCACTTTTTCTCGGATACAATAAATATGCAACAAGCACTACCCTCTGGTGCTATACGATGTTTGTCCTGAGCTTTCATGTTAAATATATTTCTTTAATCTTCGATAAGGCTGCAAACTAATTTGCGAATTTTTCTGAAAATTTGAATAACGAGAAGGGCAATTAGGAGCATCGTTACTAAGTTTATGCATAATGAAAGGTGTCGCTGGCTCGATAGCATAAACATTTGCAGTATAGCTACACTTTAATAGTACACATAAATCCTTTCCCAGGGGGTTCATCGATGAAAAGTGAACACACCAGTCCTTTTCGAAGTGTAGCCCCAGTATTTGCCATTTTCCAGAGTCCACTCATTCTTGGCCAGGTTGTTAGCCCATGCAAATCCCAAAATCAGAGGTAAGCAGAGGCAAAGTGCCTTAGTTGTACTCCAAGGATAGGCATTAATGCCCAAAAATCTTTATTGGAAATGTTTTGCCATTTGGGTACTTCCATTGTAAAAAGGTATGCCATCCAGTTCAGTAGGTCGAACAAGCACAAATGCTCCTCATATCCAGAGGCCGTTAGGAGCATCTCAGGGCAACCAGCATTAACTTCAATGAAACTCTGGTCTATATGAGGCGCTGTGCACGAGCACAGGTACTCAAGTCTGCCATTGGTCCAAGTCAAAAACAACAGGTGATGGACAGAATGCAGAATATTGTCATACATTCACCCCAGTACAGAGATCTGGGCCTAAATCCATCGTTTTTTTGCACTCCACACCACCCCAGGTCAGACATGGCCATATGCAAATCAGCCTTGACCCTGTGCCTCATGGGAACAGTCCAGCCCGAACTGCCAAGCCATGTCTTTCCTGGACCGGAATCAAGCATCCAAGGACCGGTTTCTGGCTATCAGCCGTCATCAGCCTGGATAGCTTGACTCCAGTGGTGTGGAGAGCATGGGACTCACGTCTAAGCATACCCATCCCACTCGGGGTGACAAAGGCAAAAACAACAGGTGATGGACAGAATGCAGAACATTGTCATACATTCACCCCAGTACAGAGATCTGGGCCTAAATCCATCGTTTTTTTGCACTCCACACCACCCCAGGTCAGACATGGCCATATGCAAATCAGCCTTGACCCTGTGCCTCATGGGAACAGTCCAGCCCGAACTGCCAAGCCATGTCTTTCCTGGACCGGAATCAAGCATCCAAGGACCGGTTTCTGGATATTCAGCCGTCATCAGCCTGGATAGCTTTACTCCAGTGGTGTGGAGAGCATGGGACTCACGTCTAAGCATACCCATCCCACTCGGGGCGACAAAGGCAAAAACAACAGGTGATGGACAGAATGCAGAATATTGTCATACATTCACCCCAGTACAGAGATCTGGGCCTAAATCCATCGTTTTTTTGCACTCCACACCACCCCAGGTCAGACATGGCCATATGCAAATCAGCCTTGACCCTGTGCCTCATGGGAACAGTCCAGCCCGAACTGCCAAGCCATGTCTTTCCTGGACCGGAATCAAGCATCCAAGGACCGGTTTCTGGCTATCAGCCGTCATCAGCCTGGATAGCTTGACTCCAGTGGTGTGGAGAGCATGGGACTCACGTCTAAGCATACCCATCCCACTCGGGGTGACAAAGGCAAAAACAACAGGTGATGGACAGAATGCAGAACATTGTCATACATTCACCCCAGTACAGAGATCTGGGCCTAAATCCATCGTTTTTTTGCACTCCACACCACCCCAGGTCAGACATGGCCATATGCAAATCAGCCTTGACCCTGTGCCTCATGGGAACAGTCCAGCCCGAACTGCCAAGCCATGTCTTTCCTGGACCGGAATCAAGCATCCAAGGACCGGTTTCTGGATATTCAGCCGTCATCAGCCTGGATAGCTTTACTCCAGTGGTGTGGAGAGCATGGGACTCACGTCTAAGCATACCCATCCCACTCGGGGCGACAAAGGCAAAAACAACAGGTGATGGACAGAATGCAGAACATTGTCATACATTCACCCCAGTACAGAGATCTGGGCCTAAATCCATCGTTTTTTTGCACTCCACACCACCCCAGGTCAGACATGGCCATATGCAAATCAGCCTTGACCCTGTGCCTCATGGGAACAGTCCAGCCCGAACTGCCAAGCCATGTCTTTCCTGGACCGGAATCAAGCATCCAAGGACCGGTTTCTGGCTATCAGCCGTCATCAGCCTGGATAGCTTGACTCCAGTGGTGTGGAGAGCATGGGACTCACGTCTGAGCATACCCATCCCACTCGGGGCGACAAAGGCCACCCCCCTTTTGTACCGCATTGGTCCAAGTAGCAGATTGCACATCAGGCGCCTACCCATGGAACATTCCTGGTCATGGGCCTTTAACAAATACTTTATTAGATCGTAATCCAGGGCAGCATGTGTGGTATTGGAGAGGCAGATATCCAGGGCCCATTGAAAAGGTCACCGGAGGATGTGGAACACAGGTTACACACAGGTGAAGTAGGCATAACGGAAGGTCCGCCAATAGTCGCTGTCAAAAACTGCACTTGCATAGAACCAAAAAGCTGCTGCATTCGATCATGGTACAGTTGCAACTGGACCGGGTTTGGCAGCTCCACAGATCAAGCATCCATTGCGAAGCAATAATAGGAGAACAAGGGCACTGCAAATCAACAGGAGCCCCAGGAGAAACCATCTGTAGGCGCTGGAAAAAATAGATTGGATAAAGGCTGGTATTACTCCAAAAATAGTCTGAAAGGAAGAAACAAGGCCGGATCCCACAAGTTTAAAAAAGTGGGCAAGGCCCTCTGTATCAGACGCATTAAATATTTGGTGTATTAATTCTCCAAAGTGCAGTGGGAGATTTGTGTTTAGCAGTGAGTGTATCTCACTTGAGGTTCTTGCCACCTGCAATTCGAAGGTCTCACGAGCTGATGTAAGAGCCACTTCTTGTTTAAACAATAGCGCTTTGAGTCTGCTTAGCTTATTGAAATATGTTTTCAAAGTTGGAATGGAAGGCCAAAGCGAAGTATCTACAATCCCTTGTGGGGGTGGAAACAGGACATTGCTGCAACATGGAACTCGTTGGGAGACTATTACTATAAATGGGATGCCAGCCCGCAAGCTACAGCAGTCATTGTTATTCAAAATAAGATAACTTCCATCAGAAAGCAAGGTTCATACAGAAATAATAGTGGGGACAGGGGTACCTTTATAAAAACAAGCCAGATTAGGGGCCGAAATGTTACAGGCACCGTGAAGTTTAACTTGTTCACAGACTAGGGAATGTCCTATTGTGGAATCGCAATCTTCCCCTGTAAGGAAAACGTCCTTAGCTGCGGGTTGACATGAACCTGAAAGGTAACAATCAAAATTCATGTATATAATTACTGCCCACGGGCTCATATCTACCAACTGGATAGTGTTTCATACAGGCTATAAACGGAAAGAGTGAGATAGGCAGTGAAATTACCCCATGTATTAACCATACAGCTGAATCAGTCTCTGCTACAGAAAAGGGTAACTGCTCTAACTGTTCAATATGTAGCAATGTATATGTGGCATTCTTCATTGACATTCATTTCTGTTTATCAGTCAAATTAAATGGCAAAAACAGTGCTCAAGCATTCAGGAAATCCCACAGTACATTACCACTTTTGAGCTTTTTGTAAGGTCCATGCAAATAGCATTACAGAACATAACTGATTTTGACCATGATACAAAACAGACACTTGATGTTGAACAATATCAATGACGGAAGATACAATGTTATCCAAAGTATATATACGGAAAGACAGACTATTAATGTTATCTACTACTGCAAGAACTTTTTCTAGATTAGCTTGGTCAATTTGGCGCAGACGCACCGCAGCTTCCATCTGCGACAGCTTCCAAAATTCATTATATGCTGAATAAATATAACATTTTGTGCGAGGGGATTTGGGACCTGAAAGGAAATCAGCAAGATCAATGTCACCTGACAAAAGAGAAAGGTGTTGTTTTACAGATGACAGTGTAGAATGTTCCAACCATTGCTGACACAATTTACCCATGGAATAGGTGGTAACTGTATGGGAATGTGGGAAACGTGGATCATATCTACTTTGTGTAAATCCCTGTGTAGTATTCAGAAAGCCTAATTGACATGCATTGGGGTTCGTTGGCCACAATAACCATCCCAGGAGGTCAATTGTGGAAGACTAGTGCCATTTTGAAACGTTACAGCTAAGTCTTCAATTGTATAGTTGGTATGTGTTTGCCATGTGTCATAATGTGCTAATGAAGGAATTGAGGGAATATTTAGGTTTTTGGCCGTGACTAAACCAAAACAAGTCATCTGTTGTACCTGCGCATTTAAAAATATGAGTTGAGATGGTATCAGACATGCGCGATGCAATGATACTGTGCCCTGCACTTGCCAATTTTTGGTACCCTAAATGGATTTCAAATCAATCGTGTCCTTCTAAAATTCATATCCCTTCATGGGAAAATCATTGATGAAGGACGAGGAATAAACCAATTTTGTGTGGGTCAACATACATTTGGTGTGAGACTGTATTTTTAGTTTGTAATAAGGGGACTGAGGGTCAGAAAGATTGTAACCAGAAAAATACATAAATGTACTCTGTTGGGTCCTCAAACTCCCCTGCAAAGGGGTTGGGCAATGCTGCCATTGGGTAAAATTAAGAAATTGTCGCAGAATATTGTTCTTATGTAAAAAATGATTGCCATAAAGTTAATAACGGAACAAATCGGCCTAGTTTGCAGAATCTAAATACAAATCTTCACTGTCAAAAGCAGTATATTATTTCAAGTCAGAGAACAATGAATAGACAGCATGAATATCCCACTCATCAGAGTGTATGTCAGGTAAAACCACATCACCTAAGGAAAAGCGTAAAACATATAGAATGTTCAAAAGTTCCGTCGGGGCATGGAAATAGTAAGGTACTTTATCCCAACCAATGCCATCAACAACTGGTAATGCTTAAATATTAACAAGGGCTTGATCTCATTTCATTTTGTGAGATGAGCTGTGTGGGGCAGAACACTGTCAATCTCGTTCACAGCAGAGCGTCAGGTAAGTAATGGCCCTTAATCAAGAGGAAAATCACAGTGACGGACCCAATCCACATAAAAAGGAACAACATTGTCAGCACCATCCAGGCGTATGTCCATGGAGGGACTTGGTAAGTCTTTTAGAATCAGGAGATGAAAAGAGTGGCACGTGTAGGGGGTTTTGCTACGGATGATGAAGATGAAGATGATTCAAAAGAAAAGCTAGTGCGGTCCATATTGTAACCGCTGGACCCCAGCTGAAACAACAGTGGTTGTGATTCAGTAGAAGGGGAATGGACTGTACTTTCAGGAATGTCGATTATAACCTCAACATGAAGAGAAGCATACTCAATATCCACAGTCGTGGATATAGAAGGTAAAACAGGCAATAAATCAATTGCAGTTTCCATCTCCCCCCCATTTGTTCGGGAGTAGTTAAAGAAACAGAAGCCATCGGATTCAGTGGAATATCTCGTTGAGGAATGCCGGGAGGCATACTATTCAGTTTCAGGCATATAGTGCAGCTTGACATGTTTGATGGAAATGTAATGATTCTCCCTTCAACCAGGCAGAGGAGGGAGGATCACAGTAAATGGGTCTTTCAAACCAAGGACTCTGACCTGTCCACAGTAGGATGGACCAAATTCCTTTTTGTTCTCCACCTTTTCTCGGACCAGATCTCCAACTTTAGGAAGCCAGCAAGAAACAGAAATCAGAACTGCTTCATCCGTGGAAGAGGGCAAATGGGCTTTCGCTTGTGAATCACATGCTTTTTGTAGATTCTGTAACACAGCACAATGGTTATCTACATCAAAGGATGTGGCAGCCGCCACAACATCTAGACCATCAAGGTCTGACACAAACATATTAATGCAAAGAGCATTTCGTATGGGGTCCACCCACCCAGGATTTTTCCTTGGGAGATTATTCAGTGAACGTTGGACTATGTGAAGATGAGTCAGCCAGCCCCTGCCAGTACCTAAAACTCTAGCTGTTAAAGATTGCTTTAAGTCACATTTCATCTGTACTACAAGAGAATTACCCTCAGGCCGATATGGAGACGAGAATTGCACCTGCACCCCCGAGACTTAATCGCATCTTGGTAAGTCTTAGAGGCAGAATGGAAGGTGCCACAGGCAAATGTACAGACAAAGAGACGCAAATCTTTTATAACAGTTTGAGTGTCAGCAATGCTTTGCCACCAAACCCAAAGGAATCTAGTGCACAATTCCACTGCAACCAAGATGTTTTTAAAAGCAGTATCAGACGTCAAAGGACCGCAGTGATCAAGAATAAATGCAGCCAAATGGTTGATTAGAGATGTAAACTTCAGTGTGTGGTAGACGGGCAACAGTAGAAGGCTTACTTTGTTGACAAATGTCACAAGACAGAACATATTTACATGCCTGTTGATATAAACCATGCCACCAGAAACATTGCTGTAAAAGTGAAATTGTCGCAGTTGCTCAGGCATGGGCAGAAGCCACGCCTTCATGAGTGGCAACATGAGTGGCAATGATCAAATAAATTCTGCGGTCCTCGTTGGCAATCAGCCAATCCCCAATAGACGGAATAGTTGCAAATGGGACTTGATTGGAAGACAAGTGATATGTATAACGTGAAGGAAAACCCTGGGGAAACTCTGTTCTCTTGTTCGTCTCAGCTATAGCTGCCAAAGATCCTCATCAATTTTAGTCATGGACCTAGTGACTGCTGCTACTGAACAAGTGGCTAGTGCAGATTCGGCTGCCTCATCAGCCAGTAAATTTCCATCAGTGTGTGCTCCTACACGTTGATGGCCCAAAGTATGGATAGCAAGTGTAAGTGGCAAACATACCTTAGGAGTGGCCCCTTGAACCCAAAGCATTTTATGCTTAATTGCACTACCTTTAGAATCAAGAAAATCATTCTGTGTCCAGAAGATCAAGTTGTCATTGAAGGATTGTGCACAGTAAAACGAATCGCACACTACAAGTGTTGGAACCTCGGGGCCAGCCAATTCAAGAGCTAAAACCAAAGCACATAGCTCTGCCAATTGAGCCGTGCAATCTCCAAGAGACTGTGTGCACAAAGAAGGATTTACAATCCCCCTCAACAATCTTCCCTGACACAATTGCGCAAGCTGCTGAGTAGGCGTGTTTAGAATCAATGGCTGGCTGTGCAGATCGATCAGTGTAAATAATGCATTTGTACTGATCAAGCGGCAGGAATGATAAAGGAGGAGAACAAACATGTTCATATTGTAAAAACTCTGGCGTCTGTAAAGAATTATCACAGATAAAGTTGACATCAGCAGACGTCAAAGAACTGGCCCATTGTGTCCAACATGGATGCAAGGCTTTAGAACTCAGGACACTTGCCTTTGTAACTGCTTCTGAAGCAGGTACCGGCGAGACCATGAAAATGCGGTTTCCCTGAACTAGAGAGTGTTCCTTAAGAATCACCATCTGGACTACCATCAAAATCTTTTCTGTAGAAGAGAAACACATCTTAGCTGGAGTTTACAAATGCAATTTATATGCAATGGGGACAGTGTGCCCCTCATTAAACTTCAAGTAAGTGAAACCTAATGTGCCTGCTACAATTCTTATGACCAAACTTGTAGAGTTGTCTTGTGTTAACAAGAAGTTGGTCACAAGCAGATCAGACTGCAGAGACTGAAGAATTATGGTATGTTCCAGAAGCCAACTGGAAGCTGAAAAAGAAGGTTATATTAATGAGTACAGAGGTTTGATATACTGGGCATAATCAGGAATGTATGTCCTCCTGAAATTAAAAAAACAGGGCAAAGATTGCAATTTTGTAAGTGTAGGTGGAGGTTGTAATTGAGCAAATTTCTCCAAAAAGTGGGGGCCAAACCCCTGCCTTCATTGTTGAGTTTGTAACCAATAAAAAGAACAGCTAAGAAGGCAAAATGAGATTTAACAAAATTGAATTTGTAACCAAAGTTTTCAAATGTGTGATAATGCTGTTCACACGCAAGAGATGCAGCTGTAATTCATCATTCGTCAAGTATATGTCATCGACGTATGAGAAGGTATCAGGGTGGTTCTCATGCAAAAGGGACACAATGCGTGCTGCAAACACACCACGGCTATTCTTATATTCCATAGGCAATCTCGCATATCGGCGCTGATTGCCCATCGCACTGAATGCTGTCAAATCACTGCTCTCAGATTCCAAAGAGTAACTAAAAAATCCAACAGAAATACCCAAGGGAGTTTTATATTTATAATGCAGAGCTATGCGTGTTCTGCACCGCAAAGGTTCAAAGGTGACTGTTTAAATGTCTGTAATCTACAACTATGCGATATGAACCATCCGGTTTCAAAATCGGAAAAGATGATTATTCATTCACACCCTGGTATTACAGTTGGGTCAAGATTTCACTTTGAGATGCCTTATCGTCTCGTTTGATACTGAGGTTGGGGCTGAGGCGTGGAGCACACAGCAATCACATGAATAGGAGAACCCTCATCCCAACCTGCCTGATTGCGATATAATGCAGCGGCTAAGGCTAAAGCCTACTTGGAGGCATACATATTGTGAAAAGCTGGGTAGAATAATATCTTCCCCGCTAAAGGAAGCTAGGACAAAAGGGAGAGGCCAATCAATCTCCATCAACAAAATATCATAAGAAGTGAGATTTTCCCAAAAGACTGCTTTAGTCGGATTTCTAATATTACCTTCAATTTGCTGAATTACTTCATAAGCCTATCAGGAGGGGCAACTTGAGTGTCTACTATTCCTACTGAAATAAGAGAATCAGTTGCTTTCGCCTCCGACGTGGCGGGGTGTCTGCCGCAGTATGGTAGGCTCCGCTGTGCTGTTGAGGAGGGTTACCACCTAACTCCTGTCCAGGAACAGGGTTCTCACTGTCTGAGGCATACTTTGCAGTCAAAGCAGCAACTTTTTTCTCCTGAAATGGGGCACTAATTTGAGGTGGTTCCCTCTGCTTGACTTTAACATCACACTGGCGCTGCGGGTCACGTCTTGCTTGCGCAGACTTGCCTTCTCTGCGGTCCTGTTATCCTCCTTCGCCAAACTGTTGATCCGACGATTCCTGAAAGGAATGAGGAGAACGAGGATCCGGAACCTGGAACCCCTTAGGTGTCTTAATTTTGTAGGGGGTCGCACAAATCATATCTATGGTCAGAAGCATCAGGTGGTGGTGTACCAACACGTGAACCAGGCTTCTGTTGTTGCTGCCACTGATTCTTGTTCCAAGTCTTTTTAGGAAAGACTGGAGAACCATCCTTCTCAGGAGAGGGTTTAGACTGTGGCTGAGCAAATGGTTGAATACCCAAACTATTGCGACCCAAAGATGTATACACATCCACAATTATAATCAGCAGCGATAGTTGCCCATTATAAATGTGGATATGTATAGATCTTTGGGTCGCAATAGTCCACGTCCGGCACTGCTGCTAGGCGTTGACATACTTGTAAGCAAACTGCTTCACCTTTAATGTTGACCAAAATCGTATCGGAGACAATAGGGAACATTCTCACTAATTTCATCCCCAAATCCAGGGATGGACCAGCCCCATGCTCATCTTGTATCTTTTTCAGAACACTCGGTAGAATGCTCATGGGAAGGGAGCCAAAGCACAGTGTATACACCGAAGAAACACCGTCCCCCAGGTGGTGCAGTCACCTAAAGCGGGATTAAACCACTCAGCAAACTCAATTAAAGGATCCTGTGTTTTTCTATAGGAGTAGTATGTGAAAAGACAGCTTCAAGTTGTTCAAATTTCTGTCCCAGCCAAAATGGCAAGTCATCACGATTTTGAGAACGTTTGCCCATCACTGAGTTAATCATGACAGGACTAATAACAAGACCACCACCCTGGACTGGTGGCTGAATCGCATGTGGCATAAATTGAATGACACTTCTGTGTATATAAATCAGCGTTGTATGTAAGTGACGTAGCTCTGCGTATGTAACATTTAGAAAATTTGGATGCAGTGTTAAACCTGCCAAAATGGGCCAAGTGGCCCCATCAACCAATAAAGGGCCTATACAGACCACAGAAACAGGGTGAGGAAGGGCACCATTAAACCTCATGGTATGCTCCCAGGCCATCAGCAGAACTTCCAGCAATGCATATGGGTGATAAGCCCTTGGCACTGCAGCTGCTGTATATTCATGAAACAAATTATCATTCCCATCCACTGCTGGAAATGTAAGCCAAGAGTAAAAAACCTCGAAGCGGTAAGCCGCGTCCGCCTCGACAACAAAAATAATGTTAGCCCCAGCATTGGGGACTCCACGTTGAGTCAAGAATCCGTGCGGTTAGGTGCCGTAATAGCAACTGCCATAATAAATATAGAAAAAGATAAACCAAAAGAACGCAAGCACAAAACCAGGTTGAGAGAGAGAAGCACAACCTTTTAAACTTCAAGCTTGAAAAACCAATAAAACACAAATATAGCAGGCTTAGCGCTCACACTAGGCCTGGGCGGTAAATTCCGTTCTGCTCGCGGAATGTGTGGAATTCGAGCAATTTAGCGTTCCACGGAGAGTGCAAAATTGCCCAGAATTCTGCGTTCCGCGACCGCGAAATATTTTGCTTGTTCGCGTTCTCAAAATGCGTGTTCATGAGATATTCCCCCCCGAGCACGCAAACAGCAATAGCGAACAGGAAAAAAGCATCTTGAACAAGCAATTCTGCTTGTTCGTGGAATTTCTGGGTGTTTGCATAGATTTTTTTACCGTTATGCGGAGATTTGCATAGCGCGATTACGCAAATTCCGGCCACCCGACCTTACACCACAAACGTCTCCGGAAACCAGTGAGAGGGTATTATGGACAAGAACAAGCGCTACTTAGGGGTCTCGTGATTAAGTACCAGACCAAACGTTGGTGGCGCCATGTTGCAGGGATTCTGCACCAATACAGAACTATGCACAGGAATATGGAACCTTGGTCTATAGGAACTGAGTCTTCCTACCACCTTACTACCCGAGCCCAGGGTCGACTAGCTATAGTGTCTCACTTGCTCTCCTACTGACACACAGAGAAACAACTGATTAGACACCCCAGAACACAACACTCCCAGATCTCTCAGGAATCGCAGTAACAAGACACACCCTTTCGCTTGCACTCTTGTACTTGTCCACAATTAGATCTGACAGAGACACGAAACAGTTTAAAATATTTATTTTAACTAACGGCCCTAACATGCAGTATACGTGCCACAACAAGCAGGAAATTGTATAGTACAAATATAGTCAGCATAGCAGCTAGTCCATATATCATGATGGGAGATGTCATCATAGAAAGTCAATGGAGAAAAGACTATAATGCCTAACCTCCCTCCCCTGGCTGAGAAGAAGTATTATTATATAATAGAAGATCTCTGGGGTTTGTTAGCAGACCCCATCCCTTAGCTTAAAGATGGTAGATCTACATCATAGGTACGTCTTACTCTTCTCCCTGGAAAGTTCCCTCTCCAAGTGTGTGCCACCTATTCATAAATTCTAATAAGACCAAAATACGTTGTCCAAACAACAGCTACATTGGTATGTTTTGTCTAAGGGCTAAGCCCTGGCCAGAAAAAAATAACAAGGGACATTGTTGTTCGACCTTGCACATAATGTTCAGTCAAAATCCCAGCAATACGCAGAGTGAACACAGCGATGAGTTCTCATGTGAAAGCAGCATAGAAAATATTGCACAAAATAAGGACGTGTAGTAACATGCGCAAAGCAGCAGACAAGCTGCAACGTGCTCATGCTAAGTTAGTGAAAAACGACAATGTCCCTATCGGCCACGTGACAGACTGGGTGAAAAACAACCAATAATTTGCAGTTTGCATGCAGCTCTTTGGTGACAGGTCATAGGTCACTGTGTTATATTCAGATTAATAACCAGTTTTTTTTATAGTTGTATTATTGCCTGAAAATTGCTGGACACAGAAGGAACTCTGGCTAGTTGCTTTTTAAACTAAAAAGATATTACAAAACACAGTGCTTCTCCGAGCTCAGCACCAGATGCACCACCCTAAAGCTGGCAAAGTGAATGTGTTCTTTCTAGACACTTGGTGGAAGTTCCACCTCCATTAAGGCTTACATGAAAGCTATCAGCCCCCAAACCATGGTTAGTTATCTAGCATTATTAAATTTGTAGGTCACAATGGAGGCCCTCAGGGGTGTGATCTACTTTCCAGAAGATTATCTTTGCCATAAGTGGGTGCTAAGTCAGGAGAGCAAAATGAGTGCAGTTGGAGCCCAGTGCCCAGGGGAGTACCCAATAGCTATCCCCACCACTCCCTGCGTTTACCTGTGGCACGGTGCTGGTGCTGCTCGGTTTCCTGGGCCAGAGAGGGGACATCAGAAGGTTACCAACAGCTCAGAGGTGTTGACATGGTAGCTGTGACACTGATAATGGTGTGAAGCTGTAACCTCCACTGTGAGACTATGAGCACCTCCAAAGGAATGCAACAGATAGCTCAATGTCAAAATATGAATGCTACCCAGGAAAGTCTTGACAATATTGATAGTCTTACGCTTGAGAGAAAATATTGATTTCAGGTATAAATTCTTAAATGCAGCAAGCACAATATCTTGCTAGATTCCAATCTAACAAAGGAGGCAGTCACAACAACAAGTAAGAAATTAGGACAGAAGCAGGTACCGGGGACAGAAGGCCAAGCTCAAGGAAGGTGCACAACTAGAGCAAGAGAGAGGTACTGAAACCAACAGAAGGAGCAAGGACGTTCAGGATCTAAGAGATGAGACTGGAGCTAGGCAGAAAGGAAGACACAAAGAGAAATCTGGAGCAGAAGATTGTAGGAATGAAAATCAAGAGGAAATCACAAGAGAGATTTGTGAGTATATCCCAGAGAAAGAGTTGTGAATTCATGGAGATAACTCCCTTTTATTCAATTGTGGGGTCAAACAAGCATACTGGAATCGACGGGGAAAACACTGCTCTTCTGTGCACTGCATAGATGCGTTGGTGGGCAGAAGCGAAAGCAAGGCGCAGATCTCACAACCTTACACTGTAGAGTATAAGAGAGCTTCTATGCATGTAAGTAGAGGCCTAGGTCTGTCCCTAACTTCCAGGCACCCTGGATCTGTCCCAGGACCTGTATGGCTGCACCAAGCCTCTCCTGATAGTGGAGACAGGGCTACTGTACCTATGCAGGGTATAGCACATAAATCTGTGGCGACATCATGCCATGTTTTTGGAAACTGATAGTGTGAGCAGACCTGTTGACCAATGTTGTTGAGAGTATTACCTCTAAGCCCCGCGTGTAAAGTTCCGTTATGTCAAACCCATTTATACTGCACATGGCTGCCCTAAAAAACGGCGTTTCATTATGCCTGTGGAATAAGTGAAAGATAGCAGAAATTACATCTAAAATTTAAACAGCCAAGTTTTAAGGAGCTTTCTGAAACAAACATGATTTAGTTATGTGCTTTTCCTGAACTTTACGCTGGCATCCTGTGTGTATGTTGAGTACATATGTGTGTGTGAGAGTAGCACATATCCATTAGTAGGGCTATGTGTGTGAGTGAGCCTGAGCACTGAGGCCTGTGGTATTTTTTGGGATACTTCTAGTTTGGCATGCTACAAGATGGAGGAAGAAGGCTGATTACCCAGATATTGGAACTGTATTACCTGCATTCCTGTTGCTAGGCATGTAAGTGAAGAAGATGGAGAATCAAAATACATTTTGAAATTCAAAAGGCCTTTGTCAGCAAAGGATTGCTGATATGTTCTTCCAGAGCCCTGCCATGTTTAGGATGGTAGGGGCAGTGCTTAGCTTGTAAAATATTAAGTGACAGGGCCCTGACCTGAGGGCCACTACAGCTTACAACGCCCATTGCCCCTGTCATCACTGACAATGATGATACCAAAACAACTACTAACCATATCTCTCAAAAGCAAGTGCAACAGTTAAGATTATTCCTGATCCCCAAAGCTAAAGGAATGGCTGGGGAGGTAGATGTTATTTATTTTAATATATATTGTATTCATAAACAACAGTTGTTCTGCTCATCTCTAAATTAGATGAGCAGCACCATCATGTGGCAGACTGTCACATTGTAAGGGCGGCCATTCAAAAGGATCCAAAACCGACAATAAGACAACTAATGGGCCTGGCACCCATTTTAGGTCTCCACAAATGTGGAATATGTGTTTGTTGTGAACTCACAATAGAAGGCTCCTTGTTCAAACACCATGGAATTTTTTGGAAACATGAGACGTTCAGTAATTGTAAAACTAAAAACGTAATCTATGGTATAACGTGCCCATGTGGAATGCTCTACATTGGTAAAACAAACCAAGAAGTCCGCCAAAGAATCTCTCAACACAAATCAAGAATCAAAACCAACGTTGAGACAGCTCCACTTGTAAATCACTGGAGAAAGAAGGGTCACTCTGTAAGTGACTTGAGATGGACAGTCATCTCCAAGGTTGAAAGAGACCCTCGTGGAGGTGACATAGAACTGAAATTGGCACAGAGGGAGGCACTTTTTATTGTAAAATTCGACACTCCCATGTCTGGACTTAATGAAATTTCAGAAATATATAAACTGTGACTATGAAAATGAAGCCTTTGAATAGGTATACGCATCTTTTGAACGCCCATCAACCGATTCTTTGTAAGCTCTTCTTTTTAAGCTTGTTTTTCCACACTAAGTTTGCAAATTTGGACCTTAGCAGTTAAAAAACGGTCATCCAGCCTTTAAATGCGCTCCTCCATTGCATCGGGAGGTGTGACATGGTTTTGATGGCCAGGTTGACAGCATCAACACTTCCTTGAGTGGCATTGAACAATATATTGCAAATGCCTTTATATAAGAAAGACAATGGTTGACTATCGCAAGTTCATATTAATATTTACTCTTATTGCCTTTATTGTTGGAGAATGTATGACTTGACTATAACGGAGTACAGGTTGCGGACATTCGAGTACAACTCCACTCCTCTACAATCCGCCCGGGATTTATTTTTCACTTCAAGAGGCAATTTCAATGGATGGACTTCAGTACCAAGAATTCCTTAGGGCAGGAATCCATGAGACTTTGTATAGTTGAAATCCGCGGCGATCACAATTTAATCGTGATGATTTTTTGCGAGGATTATATGCAACTTCTAAGTAAAAAGGATATAATACATAAAGGATTGGCAGTCACGGTCAATTCCGCGACTAAAGTATGCCCAAAACACCATTACGCATGCGCAAAATCATCTAAAAAAAACCTACATTTCCCAAGAACCTTGCAGAGGTTACAGTTGCCATTGTTTGACATCAAGGCTCGTGTCTAAACAAACACGGCGGTCCCAATTTTCCGCGCTGGAAAGAAAAATGCTAAGCGGTAAGCAGAATTCTTTTTGCTGCCGGTTACTTGCAATACGTACAAAGAAATAGGTCCTCATGTTTTGCTGTTACTTGTTTAACAACACGAAAACGTTAAAAAGAAACAGAGGATAAACAAAAGAAAGAAAGACCTCTCCACGCCAGCGGGCGTCCGGAGGTAAGATGTTTGTCAATTTCACTCTGCCATTAGTAAAGATTAAGGCTTTGTAAATCTATCCGCTTTCTTGAAGAGGCTACCATTTGTGGTGTTTTCATTTGTTCAACATGGCGCTGCTGCCCCCCCTTCCTTGTGGCCTCAACGCTTCTCCAACAAAAGGAAGCCATCTAGAGACGGACACTGTGGAATATGAATAGGTAAGCTTTAGAGTAATAGAAGTTAAGGATTGTACAAACTTGGACAAGTTTGATAAACAGACATACTTACGGTCCTGTTTTGTTCTCTCTGGCTATCCTTCGACCCCTTCCCTCTTCTATTACAGAATTATTAGAAAAGAGCACTTTGGAATTAACAAAATACACAAGATGATGGACGGAATGTTGCACAATGGCAAAACATTCACCCTCGGTCACAGATCTGGGTTTAATCCATCGTTATTTTGCTCACCAAGCCACCCCAGTTCAGACATGGCCATATACAAATCAGTCTTGACCCTGTGCCTCATGGGAACAGTCCAGCCCGAACTACCAAGCCATATCTTCCCTGGACCGGAATCAAGCATCCTAGGACCTGTTTCTGGCTATCAGCCGTCTTCAGCCAGGATAGCTAGTATTTAGTACTGCTGTGTGATTAAAAGTACTTTCTATTTTTTTAAAGACAAGCAGTTGATAGGACATTGACGTTATTATATCTGGTGGTTGGTCATCGAGTTCTGAACTTGCGCCGCCCCACACTAGTAGGAGTGGGCATTTCCTGTTATCGTCTATGCCAGTTTCCACAAAGTATAGGTATAGGCACTTGACCCACAACTTCTATTTGGAGGCTTGCACTGATGGCAGGCCTGCAAAAATAAATGACTCTATGGCTGGGATGTTCGCTATTGGCCCTTGTGGTTGCTCACCATTCTGGCAGTCATCTGTAGGTTTTGAGCACACTCATGGTGTAATTGAACCTGTGATGTACAGCCTGAGTTTTGGAGCTGCCTTTATTTTGGTCCTTTTATAGCGCTTCATCAATGAGCGCCCGCCGCCCACTGATCAATCAATCAATCAATCATAACCATTTGTATAGCGCGCTACTCACCCGGAAGGGTCTCAAGGTGCTTTGGGGAGGGGTTTGCTACTGCTCGAACAGCCAGGTCTTGAGTTGTTTCCTGAAGGCGAGATGGTCCTGTGTCAGCCGGAGGTGGATGGGGAGGGAGTTCCAAGTCTTGGCTGCCAGGTAGGAGAAGGATCTTCCTCCGGCGGTGGCTCTTCGGATGCGTGGTACGGCGGCGAGGGCGAGGCTTGTAGAACGTAGCTGGCGGGTGGGCGTGTAGAAGGTTAGGCGGTCGTTGAGGTACTTGGAGAGACTTGTGTGCGTGGGTAAGGAGCCTGAACGTGATCCTTTTGCTGACGGGGAGCCAGTGCAGGTCTCTCAGGTGGCCAGAGATGTGGCTGCGTCGGGGGATGTCCAGGATGAGTCGGGCGGAGGCGTTCTGTATGCGCTGGAGCCTTTTCTGTAATTTGGCTGTGGTTCCCGCATAGAGGGTGTTCCCGTAGTCCAGTCGGCTGGTGACGAGTGCCTGGGTGACCGTCTTCCTGGTTTCGGTTGGGATCCATCGGAAGATCTTACGGAGCATACGCAGGGTGTTGAAGCACGATGAGGAGACGGCGTTGACTTGTCTGGTCATCGAGAGGGAAGAGTCCAGGATGAAGCCCAGGTTGCGTGCGTGGTCGGTTGGCTTGGGTGCGGTGCCCAGGGCATGGGGCCACCAGAAGTTGTCCCAGGCGGAGAGCGATGGTCCCAGGATGAGGACTTCCGTCTGGTCTGAGTTCAGTTTCAGGCGGCTGTTCTTCATCCACTCGGCGACGTCTTTCATCCCTTCGTGCAGGCTCGTTCTGGCGGTGGCGGGGTCTGTGGTGAGGGAGAGGATTAGTTGGGTGTCATCGGCGTAGGAGATGATGTTGAGGTTGTGCTGGCGTGCGATGGTTGCAAGGGGTCTCATGTAGACGTTGAAGAGGGTGGGGCTGAGTGATGATCCTTGCGGTACGCCGCAGATGACTTCTGTGGCCTCGGATCGGAACGGTGGGAGTCGGACTCTCTGTGTTCTTCCGGCAAGGAACGAGATGATCCACTCCAGTGCCTTCTCTTGGATCCCGATGTTGTTGAGGCATTGGACTAGAGTGCGGTGGCAGACGGTGTTGAACGCTGCAGAGAGGTCCAGGAGGATGAGGGCCGCTGTTTCCCCATTGTCGAGCAGGGTTCTGATGTCGTCGGTTGCTGCGATGAGGGCGGTCTCGGTGCTGTGGTTGGCGCGGAAACCGGACTGCGAGGGGTCGAGGGATCCGTTTGTCTCTGGTAGTTGCTTGGGGTTCACTGTGCTCCTCACTGCCAGCGTGTGACCTCAGGCCTGCCTTACTCTACTCCCTTGATGGCAAAGTCAGGTGCTGGGAGTTCTCCCAGCTGCCGGTGGGAATGATGCTTCTAGCTCCTGCCTGCCCCGCGTTCACACCGCGTGCAGGCCTCCACTCTTCACTGCCTGCGGTGGCGGTGTACAAGTGAGCAGGTGGCCTCTTACTTTGATGCCTACAGCAGAAGCACTCGCCTAACTGGGCACCCTCTTTATCTGCCACGCTGTTTCGCCTTTCCGTGCAGTGACACTCTGCCTCCTTTGATGGCAGCACAGACGACCTCTTCTGTGAGCAGCATGCCGGGCCCTGTCCTTGTCACCAGTAGCTGAGACGTGTGGCCAGAGCAGTCCTCGGTGACGACCAATGACGTGCAGCACGTATAGAATGTTGGGTGCATTACTTTTTTATTACACACTACTCCTCATTAACCACCACCTCTCCTCTTAAATATCCCACGCTGCATCACAGGGCAATGACCACCAGTGAGCTCAGGTGAGGGAAGTAGGAACACAGAACAAATACACCTGGCTCCAGACGGCCCTGCCCGAACACACTGATTCAGTCCTGCTGGCTGTAGCCGATATTAGTGAGCACAGCTAACGTTCTTCCTTCTCTATGCTCTGATAATATTATGTCCTTATCAGGAAGAACTGGGACACAAAGAGGTGAGGGTTCTTGAGGAGCTTTGTACAAATGTTTGTGTAACTGTTTACCAGATAACAGCATACATTCAGACACTAATGCTCCAAGGGCAGTGCATTTTTTTCAGTGGTACCGTGTCGGGGGGGGTAGGGTACATCTTATCATGGCAACATTCAAAGGTAACTGTCATCCCCAAGAACTACCCTTAGTTCTATCTTACCTCACGTGGATGTAAGACACATTCCAGACGTGGAATGCATCAACACCATACATCCCCCTCCTGTATATATTGAACAACAGTGAGAGAGAAACAACTATATACAGTATATATCCTACAAAAATGAATAACAAGAAAAAGTTAACACAACACAAAATTCCTGAGTTTGTAAGGGGTGTGAATTACTCTTCCCATTCTACCCAATCTCCTTGTGCCAGTTACCACATGCTTCTGTATTTCTACAGATGTGTTAAAAGCTTCCTGCACATCCACTGTCTCTCCCTGCTCCATTCCATATTCGACGTCATCCTCCCACAAACAATCATCAAAAACAGGAGATGATCCACCAACATCTTCCCCTTGTGCCTTTTCAATGTTTTTGCGTTTTGCAATATATCTCACGTGCCAGACACGATTGTCACTCAACCTGGCTAAGTTCCTAAAACATTCTATAACTCTTTAGGTACCTTTCCCAATTTTTTTTTGTTTTTACCCAGTCCCCCACTTTTAAATCCTCCACCCTAGTGCCATTCTTTTTGTCAAAGTTCCTTTTATACACTTTTTGTGCTTTAGTAATGTTTTCCTTGACAACTTTGGCTGACCATTCCACATGCCTAGCACTGTCCATCCATCCAATGTTTTCTTTTGTGAATTGTTCTCTTCCTCGCACGAGAAGAAAAGGGCTGAATCCTGTGAGAGTTGGTGTTAATTAACCCCACAGCATTTTCTTAATTTATACTTCCCAACTCTTCCTATTTTCACAAGCAATTTGAATAGTCCCTTTGATCACACGATTAAATCGCTCCACAGCACCATTTCCAGAGGGATGATGCACTGACGTTTTGACATGTTGTACGCCATTCCTACTCAAAAACTGCTCAATTTTTGATGCTGTAAAATGTGTACCATTATCACTTAAAAGTTTTTTAGGCAAACCTTCCGTCAAAAACACATCGCTTAGGAATTTAACTTCGGTATGTGCGTCTGCTTTTTCTACAACCTCTAACTCTTCCGATTTACTAAAATAGTCTATTAGAACTATAATAAATTTGCCTTCACCATTCTTTGACTGCACAGGAACGACAAAATCTACAGCCAATAAATCCCAAACCATTTCAGGACACTCCATGGGTAACAATTGTGGTCTCATTGTCTTTAATCTCTTATCAGAATCTTCACACTTTCTGCACTCCCTTACTGCCCTCTCCACTCCGAGATCAACTCCCGGCCACGAATAAGAACATTTCACTCTTTTTTTTGTCCTTACAATTCCTAAATGCCCTTCATGGCATAGATCTAACAATCTTTTTCTCAATCCAAGTGGAGGTACAATTTTTCCACCTCTAACTACAAATCCTGATTCTACACTCAACTCATTTCTTACCTCCCAAAAACTCCTTTCTTCAGCTATGTCAGGTTTCTTCTCTCTAAGTCAACAAAGAAGAGGGGGGGACCTGGAGCCTGTTCAGGTCCAGTGTCCGTGCTCCACAAGATACCGATAAATCATAGGGGACACTGTTCTGAGTTGAGGGTGCATAGTCTCACCTTCTCAACAAATAGAGATAGAAAGATTGAGAATAGAATAGAAAGTGAGAGAAGAGGGAAAAAGAGAGAGGCAGAGGTTCATCCCCAGTATCAAGGATCCTGAAGGGGAGGGCCAAATCTTGCCTCTTAGTTGCCCTCACACACCCTGAAAGATGTCATGCTTCATCATCGGGCTTTTGCTCCTCGTCGGGCCGGCGCTGCAATGCCTGACGGCCATTTTAAGGGAAATGCCGTTGGGTGAGTGTGGGTATGTGAGGTGGATCCAATGGGACGGTGGTGAATTGCGTGCAGGAGTAGGTAAATAAAACTACCTGGGGGCATCCAGCACACAATAGCCTTGGGAGACCTCTCCCATACGCGTGAGGGCAAGCAGGGCATTGCCCTCCACTCCATACTTGATATGCAACCTGGAGTATGCTTCTATCATGTCTGGCCATTACCATCACTGGTAATCATTTTAGACTGAACGATTGAAGGTTGTTCCAGCACTGGTTACGTGCCACACCGATGGAGGGGCTTCATATTTTTGATTCCCCCCGGGGTTGAAGCGTCCCAGGCAGGACACCTGGTTGTTTCGTTGGTTTCCTTTCTGCTTGCACAGACAATTATTACAGCTGTGACCGCCGGGGGATGGGCGTGGTACCTCAGGCACTACAGCCATACTGCATGACTACCCCCTATGGCATTGCGTTCCTGTGGTACCTCTGCATGCTCCACCAGGTGATTGACTGCAACTTAGTGTTGAAGCACTCTGAATAAATTTCAGTGACATTGTTCAAATGCACATTTGTCTAGTTATGCTGTCGTGGATGGTACTTCATGTGATGTGCAAAGGCTAAATAGACACTTTTGCCATTATACATCTAACGCATAAGTCTTCTCTTTTTTCTTCCTTTTTTTGATTTGTCATCTCTTCTAGGTATCTTTGTGCCTTTCTCCAAATCACTCCTGACTATAAATGGAACACTCCTATCTTTATAATATACTGGTACTGCATTCTCTTTGAGTATTATTTTATGCTGAAACCCCTTAAGCAGGCCAATTTTCCCTGAGAACACTTCCTTGTAGTCCTCGCACATTTTCCTACTGAAGTCATCTCCTTCCTTCACACTAGAACTTGTTCTTTACTGTTTGGGTTGAGAATGATCTTCAAACTTCTCTGATCTTTCCAACCCAAAACGCATGGACCATATTCTGCAACATACATCCTACCTTCAGCCTTACGCCCTTTGAATACAAATGCAACATCCCTGTATCCCACCATAGGAATACTCTCGCCTGTGAAACTCTCCGGTTTAAAATCACACACACTGAGTTATTTTCCAATAGCACTCACAAATTTTTCCTTCCACATATCTGAATTTATAATTGTGTAAGGGGACCCTGAGTCCACCACTAACACAACCTGCACCCCAGCCACCATAATTTCACACAATGGTTTACTTCTTCCCTTGCTCTTCACATCTAAAACAGCATAATTTACCATAATGACTACATCATCTTCCTCAGAACATTCCTCATCCGTCTTGCTTTCTTTTTGTTTTTCAGTCACACATTTAATCTTTGTTTTGTTATTCTTTCTTCTACAAGCTCGTGCATAATGTCCAATTAATCCGCAAACTGCACATTTTTGATCTCTTGCCCTACAAGCCCTACTGTTTGCCAGATGATCATAACCTCCACATCTGTAGCCGGTTAGAATACCTTGAGTTTCCCTTCTAAATTCTACTCTAGCAGGATTGGTTGTCCTCCTTTGATCCTTGAACTCATTTACTCTCTCCTTCTCTGGCTTTTTATTACTCACTTTACTCATTTTCTTTTTCTTCACTGCACAAACTTCCTCTTTTTCTTTGCCTTCCTCTGAGGCTGCTTTAGCTGATGTAATAGAAACTTCTGCTTTCCCCACGACAGCAAGTACTTTACTTAATGTACCATCCCCCATGGTCCATAATCTTTCTTGCACCCTTTTATTGTTAGTGAGCATAACAATCTGATCTTTTATTAATTCTTCTTCTATCTGTCCAAATCTACAACATTCTGCCATTTTCTTCAGATTAGCTAAATAGTCGTCAATTTTTTCGTTCTGTTCTTGTTTCCTTCAAAAGAATTTATATCTATCAATATCAATACAAACAGTTGGTGCATAGAACTTTTCTAAATCTTCTAAAGCATTCACATATACGTCTGTTTCTTCCTCACCCATTTCTTTCTTTTCCATTTGGTTGTATTGTTTAATACCTTCTGGTCCTAAAGAATGTAATAAAATTCCTTTTTTAATTTCTGGTGTTAGGCTTTCATTGTTAATAGTGGCCATGTAATTTATAAAGTAATCCTTCCACTCTTGCTAGTTCATGCATGGCTCACCTGGGTCTTGCAAGAATGGAATTGGAGGTGTAAGCATAAAAGTCTATGCAGCACACATTCTCCTTGCTTTTGTATTATTTTATCCTGACTTACTGCTTATACGTCTTATTAACAACTGCTGTTTGTGTAATTATAGCACATACTTGAGGTAGACACCGGTGAGAGAAAGGGAAGACTCGTCTATCCTTCCTCATATCTATGAGGAAGGATACACAAGGACCGCTGTGGTCTTTGGGTCCTCAGTGGTGCCATGTACCGGAGCAGATAATTCATAGCGTCCACAATATCAGCGGAGTGCATGGCTGTGCCCCATTCTAGCTTTCCTCTCAGCCATAAAATCTCACAGACAGCATAATGCTCTGGCAAAGGGAAAATAAATAAAAGTGGACTGCAAGAAACACCACCAACCGAGGGATTGCACGGCCCATTTTGAATTTGGGCACTTGCTCTTCTCCTGCCCCGCTCCTTCTACTGACAAGTAGACTGCTGACAATGTCTGTCAGAGGATGTTGGTGGGCATCATCTACAGACATGGCCCACAGAAAGATATATGACAGACCTGAAATGAGTGAAAGCAAAAACGTAGCCCAAAATCTGGGCACTTCAATATTTACCTCTTTCAGTTCTCCCACAGTATACTACATCGGAGATAGTGTTAAATCGCAATTTTATAATGCAGTGTGTCCCCGCATTAAGGCACTTCCCAGAACATTAATTAGCTGAGTAAATAGTTCATCAAGTAATGGGCCGACTCAGTAATTAAGTTGCAACAATTAAAAGTTTAAGGGCTTTAATATAAAAATTCAAATAAGCGGTAGAAAGTCAATGTCATGAAGGCTCTGTGATGAAAGGTTATACTGAGTATGTAACATCAAACATTATTCTAGGTCTCAATGGCCAGCAACATCATGAGAAAATTGGGCAGCATCCCTAGTTGGATAGGAAAGTCTTCTGGCTCACCCCCAAATCGAGGGGTTTATATACATAATTCTTGCATAGTAAATTAGAAAAACTGGAAAATCACCATGGTGTGAGAAAAAGTATCAGTTCTTTAGCAAAATCAGGACACAAGAATAATACACGTCATTACCTTAACAAATAAGTACCATCCCAATTCTAAACAGCTTCTTCAACGCCCTCTATTCTCATGTCACCCGTAGCTGCTCAAGCAAATATGAAGCATTTAGACAATAAGACTTTCTCCCAGTAAATGGACCCAGCAAAGAAGTGCAATGAGATAGATACTTTTTGCAGACTTACATTTGTACCATAACAAGTTCAATACTAGCAAGACAACTACTGAGGTGGAAATAAATCATTTTGTCAATAGTTTAACTTCGTGCTGTGCGAAGCCTGAGGGGCTAGGATGTGTGCGGGGGAAGGCAAGAGGGAATGACAGGGCATCCATCTTGGTTAAAATGGAGATTTATTCGGACATGTGGCCTTACTAAAACACAATATTAACTTCACTTATATACATCATATGGAATTAGTTCAATTTCAATAATATACATTCATTCTGAGCGTGTAGATTTATGTGTAAAATTACATATTATACGTTATTGTTGGTGCACTAAAATCTAACTTGGAAAACAATCCCACATGTACGGCCCATGTTGAATGTGGGGTAACTGCCCCCACTCCTTCTAATGAGAAGCTGACTGCAGACGATGCCCGTCAGAGGGTCTTGGTGGGCATCACCTACAGTTGTGGCCCGCAGCAAGACATATGCCAGACCTGAAATGAGTCTGCACCCTAAAACGAACAAGACCATAACTGGCACTGATGACTATCCATGCATATGTGACATATCTTCATCACATCTGTGCTCTGTAGATACTTCTGCAGGGACATAATTAAAAGGCACTTATATCAATATGAACCCAGAGTAGATTACTGTTCTCTATATATATTGCTTGACTGCAAGTTTTTGTCATGCATTACATATGTATCACCTTGTATCACTGACAATACAGATAGAGAATATACATGTTGAATGACGTTAGAATGTAAATCCGGGGGGCGTGGCTTGGCGCCGTAGGTGATGGCGGCGCCTGAGTGAAGCTCCGCCGAGGTGCCGGGAGTCTCACCTTCTTTCCCGCGATGTTCCTGTTTTGAGGCTCTGTCCGGACGTCGGAACATCTCTGCCATGCAGTGGCGCTCCTGAAGACTTCTTCCCGGCTTAGGAGACGAAGGTATTCGCCGCTCCGCATTCACGGACGCTTCGTTGTTCGCAGCCGCCATTTTGTGATTCCAGTCACGGAGCGGCTCCCCCGCAGCGGCAATTGCGGTTTCTCTGTTCAGCCTTCAAATGTAAGTTGCTTTATCTACGGCCCGCCTATGCACCCCCTCAGGGTCCAGACTTGTTGCCGTCTTTATTCAGCGCCACACACCTGAGGTTAAATTCTTCCTCACACAGCGCGGCCGCCATTTTACAAGATTTGGAGTATATTTGCCTACATGTTGGATTATTTCTTTCGCTCTCCTTCTGCCTCAAAGCTTGACTTTCCCCAAGTATTATATCTTCTGGTTGTCTTCTGGAACGGCTTTCATGTCTCCATTACCGTTCTCATGCCAGCAGGGATGGTAGATTGCGTACTATCCCCACCAGTCGATATCTTCTTTTGAGAATTGCCTCCATGATGCAGCCGCCTTCTTCATATCTACTCTTCAGCTCAACGACAACTTGGTGATTTGTCCTTCCTACAGGTTTTGACAGTTGGGGATGCCCCTCAC
The DNA here is from genome assembly GCF_964261635.1 of Lissotriton helveticus. Lineage (NCBI taxonomy): Eukaryota > Metazoa > Chordata > Amphibia > Caudata > Salamandridae > Lissotriton > Lissotriton helveticus. Next base: position 1,349,079,818 of record NC_136059.1, on the reverse strand, counting down.
TCCTGCTGATTTCCATTTACAATTCAGAATTTCACGACTTTCAGCGCAGTTTGGTGGATTTCTTCTGTGATGTACTTGTCTGCACGTGTCCGCCCTCTTGCCTTTTGGTCTCTTTGACTACCTCCTCATCATTGGGGTTGTTTCCAGCGCATTTCCTCGCTACCACCAATTGTCATTTACTCTTCGTTTCTTTGCTCATTTACATGGGAAAACAACAACACATGTCTCGCTTCTCTTCCAAAGCATCTACAAGGGTGGCTTTTATTAAGAACTCTAAAGTCTCCTCAGCTCTCTCCCAACTTGAGGACTCTCTTTCGCCCTCGGGCTCGGAGGAACTCATGGAAACACCCTCTCCCACAGCATCAGGGAAAACAACTGTCAAGCGGCTAAAAAAACATCCTCTCTCTCCACCTAAGCCATCATCTCCTGTATCCATGGAGCTGCTATTGGAGGAAATCCGCTCATTTCGTCCTTTTCTCGAGGAAATTGGAACACTACGTCCTTTTATGGAGGAGACTAATGCCAAACTTCAAGTTCTCACGGACAATTGGTCTCAAATTGAAACGAGAGTCTCTTCGGTGGAACACTCTGTTGCATCTTTTCAAGAATCACAAGCCAAGGTCACACATTTGTCTTCACAGGTAGGAGCTCTTCAAAAGCAGGTGGAGGAGTTGGAAAATAGAGGCAGGCGTAACAATCTTCACATTTACGGTCTTGCAGAACATCTTGAAGGTTCCGACCCGATTGCCTTTTTTAAATCCTTCCTTCCTAAACTGCTCCATCTACCGCAGGATACATCTCTCAACATCCAACGTGCGCATCGTCTGGTCCGTTTACCTACGTCCCTCTCCATGTCACAAAGACCAAGGGGTGTTATCCTCTACTTCCTGGAGTACACCGACCTCTTGAAAGTCCTAGCAGCCGCCAAGGCTCATCCCAAACTGACTTGGCTTGACTCTCCACTATTCTTCGCTCAGGACTATGCCAAAGCTACTGCCAACCGTAGGAAAGCTTTCCTCAGCATGAGAGAGGTCCTTCGCGCTATGGGTGCCCGATATGGCTTGTACCATCCGTGTCTGTTTAAGGTCACCTATAATAACAAGACCACCACCTATGAAGATCCAGTGAGATTGCAGAGTTTCATCAATGCCCATCGTACCTCTACTATGGATACCTCTGGTCCTTCATCTTCCTCTCCTGGTTGACTGTTCACACTGCATACTTGTTTGGTGACTCACGCTCTTTTAGTGCTGTGTTGTTGTTCGCCTCATGTTTTAGGCTGATTTTTCGGTCCTGTTAGCTAGTTCATGTATTACTTATCTGTTCTGTTGTTCTGGTTTTCCCCTTTTTAAAGTTCCATGCTTGCTTGTTTGTTTTCCTCCTTTTCCATATTCTGACGTTTTACATTAAGTTTCATTCCCTCATCTTCATTTTTTGTCACTGCTCTTTGTTGTGTATTGTTTTTTCAGCTTTACCCCGTCTTTGTTTTCACAGGAACCCTTTGATCCATGATGACATCTCCCTGGTTCCTTGCTCGGTTGTCCTCAGTTGTGTTGCCTTCCCTACCTGGCTCCTTCCCCCCTCATCTTCTTCTCGTCATTTCCCTCAGTAGGTATGTTTTCCTCATGTTTTTTGTACCTTTTTTGTTTTTTGTCCCTCTTCACTTCCCCTTCCTTCCTCAAAGGACCTCCTGTTTTGCTTTACGATGATGTTCTTTTCTCTTCAGGTTATATCTCCTCTTTCCCTACTTTCATTCATTTCTATTTCTTACTCCTTTCTCCATCCATCTGCACTCCCTTTCTATCTCTCACTCTTCACTCGTTACTCCTGGACCTCTTTCCTATTTCTGATCTCACTCTTCTTGTACATCTCTTCCTTCTTCTTCATTTTACTTCTATTTTTCTACATATCCTTATGATCATTCATTCTTATATCTCTAATTGCTTCTTCTCCTATTCCTCATTATTTCTTGGATGCATTGCTCAATCGATTTTTGAATTTTATTTGTAACCTATGTCTTTAAATATGGTTTCATGGAATGTTAAGGGTATTAACTCACCTGTTAAAAGACAGCGCATTTTATCTCACCTAGCCAAATTAAATACTGATATTGCATTTCTTCAAGAAACTCACCTCTCGGACACAGAATCTGGTAAACTCAAGAGAGGTTGGGTGGGCGAAGTCTTTTTCTCACAGGGCGATGGGAAACGTAATGGTGTTGCCATTCTATGCCGCAAGTCGCTTCCTCTGACGGTCATTTCTCAGGACTCTGATACCAATGGCAGATGGAACCATGTCAGACTATCACTTAGAGGTGTTCCAATCTCTCTCCTCAATGTCTATGGTCCCACGACGGGTGACCCCCTTTTTTGGGCTGACCTTTCTCCCCGTATCACTCAATTCATGGATGATAACTTCATCCTTGCGGGAGATTGCAATCACCCTTTTGATCCTTTTTTGGATAGAAAATCTGATGCTACTTATATTCCCACAAAGCCACACAAATTGTTTACCCAAGCTATTTCACAACATAAGCTTGTTGACTCCTGGCGTTTATGCAATCCGACTTTGCAAGAATTTACTTTTTATTCCCCCCACCATCGTTCCCAATCACGGCTTGATTATATTTTTGTCTCACACGCTCTTTCTCAAACTCTCCAGGCAGCAGAAATTGGTCCAATTTTACTTTCAGATCATGCCCCTGTTTTGGTTAGTCTGGAAGTTTTACCCAAAACTGAGGGTCCTAAGAGATGGCGTTTCAACAATGCTCTCTTTCTAGACCCCAATTTTTCTACTTCTTTTTCTGCCTTCTTTGATGAATTTTTCCTTTTTAATGATGTCCCACCTATTTCGAAACATACTCTCTGGGATGCCTTTAAGGCAGCTGCCCATGATTTCATTATTAACTTTGTCGCTAAAAAACGTAGATCCGCTCGTAACTTTACCAAAACCCTCCTTCAGGATATTAAGAGATTGGAACACGCCTATTTTACCTCACATTCCTCAGATAGTCTGACATCTCTGGTTACTGCTAAACTTAAATTTAACGAAAAGTCTACTGAAGATGCTTCTTTATATTTGCTTAAATCTAGTGCCAAATTTTATGGTGGTCGGAACAAGGCCGGGAAGATTCTTGCTAATTACTTAAAGGTCAAACAAAATAAAATAACCATTGAATCGATATATGATGATGATGCCCATTTACATCACAAAGATGCTGACATTCTTGCTACTTTTTCACATTTCTATGAGTCCTTATACACCTCTGACACACCTTCTTCCCCCCAGACTCTTGCTCACTTTTTCTCTACCATTCAAACCCCTCCTTCTTTCCCTCTCGACCTCTCCTCCTTAGAATCTGACGCCTCACAGACAGAACTGCTTAGCGCCCTTAACCGTTTAAAACTGAACAAAGCTCCTGGCCCTGACGGGTTCACTGTTGAGTTTTATCTTCATTTTTCGAAGCTTCTTATTCCAAAACTTCACTCCCTTATACACTCTTTTGCTGAATTAGGCACTTCTTCTGGCACCTTTTCTGATGCTCTTATTTGTTTAATTCCCAAACCAGGGAAGGATATCCAATATTGTAAAAATTATAGGCCCATTTGCCTAGTTAACATAGATTACAAAATTTTTGCCAAATTATTAGCAATTAGATTGGACCACCTGCTCCCTGATCTCCTCGGAGATGAACAATCAGGTTTTGTCAAAGGCCGTTACATTACAGATAATACAAGACTCTTATTCAACATCTTGACAAAATCCTCACATCTTCAAACTCCTCTTGCAGCCATTGCCTTAGACGCTGAAAAGGCATTCGACAGGGTAGAGTGGCCTTACCTCTTTCACACCCTTAACTGGTTTGGATTTGGCCCTAAATTTATTTCTCTAGTTTCGTTGTTATACTCTCACCCACGTGCTGCAGTTTTCGCAAATGGCCAAATCTCTCCTTATTTTGATCTTGGTAGAGGTGTCCGTCAAGGATGTCCTCTTTCGCCCTTCCTCTTCAACCTGGCCCTAGAACCTTTTTTGTCTAAACTCCGTCAAAACCCTGATATTCATGGCTTTCACACTAATGACCTTTCCATAAAACTGGCTGCTTACGCAGATGACATTTTACTATTCATCTCTAACCCTACTGTCTCTATTCCCGCTTTTTTAGCGGAAGTTCAACATTACTCCTCAATCTCTGGATACAAACTTAATAACGATAAGTGCGAAATTTTACCTTTGACAAAGTTCACTTTTAAGAATGATTTTATTGCCTCAAACTTTACCTGGAGTCCTTCCAATATTAAATATTTAGGTTTGCATATTACCCCCTCGATCCATGATACTGTCTCCCTTTGCTTAACCAAGTGCATCCAGAAAATATCTGATCTCACTGCTAGGTGGCATCCTCTTTACCTGTCCTGGTGGGGTCGCCTAGATACTATCAAAATGATGCTTTCCCCTGTTATTCTTTATACCCTATCTAATATTCCCTTTGCTATTCCAGCTAAATTCATTAAAAAAATCAATTCAATTTTATCTTCCTTTCTATGGCATAAGAGTAAACCTAGAATGTCTCTGGCTAGGCTCACTCGTCCTACTTCTGAAGGTGGTGTTAATTTTCCGGATTTTTCTGCTTATCACAAGGCTTTTCTGTTACGTCAATCCTCTTTCTGGTTACAGGATCCTGATTCTCCCTGCCCTTTGTGGACCAAGGTAGAGCGTCTTTTTCTCTCACCTTTCTCCTTTGCCGAATGTATCTCCTTTTCCCGCAAGCCTGCCTCAATTCTTACTCCTATACATAAGTTCACCCTTAAACTCCTCCTTTCTTCCAATCCTCCACCCCCTACTTGCATTGCTGATTTCCTTTCCTCCACTATTTGGCATAATAAGTACCTTTTGATTCGAGGTAGGCCCATTCTATGGAAGTCTTGGAGAACCAAAGGACTGCTTTGGATCTCACAATTGTTTTCACAATCCGTCTTCCTACCTTTTCACACTCTTCGCCTCACCTTTAACTTACCCCTCTCTTCTCTTCCCCAATATCTTCTACTTAGAGCATCAGTTATGGACACTTATAAAACACTTCCTCCCTCTCGTCCTCCCACTTCCACTCCTGATCCTATTACTCACCTCCATTCTACTTTACTTACTTTTCCAAAAGCTGCACTTCTATATAAACATGTTCACACACGCATTCTTCCTAGACTCAAAAGCAAAGTAGAGGAGCAATGGGAAACTGACCTTTCCTTATCTTGGCCTACTTCCACTTGGGATAAGATCTGGTTAAAGATTCGTAAATCCTCCAGAGCTGCCTCCCTCACGCAATCCCTTTTTTTTATTTATAACCGTTTACTTCATACTCCTTCCACACTTCATAAACGTTTTCCCACCACACCAGATACCTGTTGGTCATGTGCCTCCCCGAATGCTACTTTGTTTCATATGTTGTTCCTTTGTAAGAACGTTCATGCCTTCTGGTTACAAGTCTGGGCTCAAATTAACGTCATTTTTTCAACTAATATTCCATTTTCACATGCTCATATTTTCCTAGGTAGCCTTTCTCCTTGTTGGGACGCTACTGATCTTAATGTTCGAATTGTTGATTTACTATTAGCGGTTGCCTTTCAACAACTCACGGTCAACTGGAAGTCTACGTCAAGTATTACGTTTAAAGCTTGGTGGTATAATGTGTGTCACAATCATAGACTAGATACTGCTTTTGTTTTTCCTCCACAGATGGCGACTAAACGTGCTGAGTTATGGCTTCCTATCACATTATATTTAGATAATTGTACAACCCGTTCCTTTCGTCCTAGACCTGCGCAGCAGGAAGTCCCTAAGCCCCCTTAGTGCCCTTCACATTTCTTCATGTTCAATTATTACATTTTATTGCGTAGCTATATTTGCATTTTAATCTATTGCATATTTACTGTATTTTATTTACTTGATTTTCCAGGATTTGTTTCTATATTTTGAATTGTTTATTTCACAATGTATTGTTCCTCTTTCTTAATATAACTCCATCATCGTATATTTCTCCTTCCCTCTTACCCCCTTATTATTTTCCCCATAGTACTTGTTCATATTTTGTACTTTTACCATGCACTTCTTTTAATAAACTTAATTTTTGAACTTAAAAGAAAGTAAATCCGGATTTGAACATGCAGTGCTGCAGAACATCATGCTGATTATTTGGTTTTTGATACCTTTGGGCTCCTGAGCCACGGGAGGGGGGCTTCAATATTTTGGTGGAGTTACTGATGTGGAAGCTCGGTGACTTAAGGATCGTATCGATCGACTGTTCGTGGATTTGTTTCGATTGATCATATGGTTTGCAGTGCACAATGGAGATATTAATATGGACACTTTGATGACTATGTAGTACTTTTGATGTTTGGCTGCACAGGAATATAAAGACACTAATTATGTAATTGGGTGTCCTTGATTGCACTTACGCTCAACATGTAATCTATGTGAGCGATGTTGGTCTGGCCCGGCAATGATTAAATGGATATTTCGTGAGGCTCAGCCATATTGGCTGAATGATTCACAGATATTTTTTATTCACTGTGGTGAGCCTCGACTTGATGTTGTTCTTCTGTAGAGACGTGTGTCCATTTGGTGTACAGGGTCTTTCTTCTACGGGAAACTCGTGTTCTATTCCAGCAGGACTTTGCGGTCATGAGTCTGTTTTTATGCCTATGGCAGGCAACTAATGACGTAATCGCATGTGCGTGTAATTAACCACCGTGATTGAGGCATCCCGAGCGTTTTTCATTTGCGCGAGTAGGATTGACGACTAAGGAACTTCATTCTGATGACGGGGACCCGAGGTGCAGGAAAGCGGGGTGCTCTTAGACATGAGAGTTGCTCACGTGCACATTTTGGGAACGCTGTGGTATAAAGGGAAGATCACTTAGAGTGGTTTCTATTTCTTTATAGGAGGCGAGATTTCTTCCTACAGTGGGAGTGAGCGTTTGTGGGTGTGCTGACCCGTTGGACCAGCGTGACAATACAGACCAACGTGACAATACAGGTACATGTGATGGCTGTCATTGCATGTTATAAGTGAAATGAGATACATGATGAAGCCCTTGATGCATTTAACTATAGGACTTGTTCATTTTAATATTTCCTTAGGATTCAAGTGGTCTATCAATCCGGGTGTTTGCGGGTATTAGTTCCCCGGAATAACCAAACAGTCCGTGAGTTGGAGAGTGAAATTCTCACTCTAGATATTGGAGTGATTACAATTTTTATTTTCTTTAGTTTGTATTTGGGTGTCTCTTCTCCGGGTGTAGTGCACTCAGAGTTGATAGCTTAGTCACCTCTCGCACTAACTGGTTTAGAGTGGGTAAGTGCGAACTTGGTTCCTTGTTTGGCAATACCACGCTTTTTTTACCTATAATCTCTTGACTTTCTGAGCACTGCATGGTAACTGATGGAATAGTATAGATGCGGTTGAATAGTATGTATAATTATCAAGTCAAGTCAAGTCAAGTCAAAAAGGGCTTTATTTCGACATAAAAATATCTTAAAAAGCATACATACATGTAAAATTCACTTCAAAGCATTGAGGATAAAACGTGTATAAAAACGTATATAAAAAAAACCCCTTGCATGATGTAAATCTGCAATTTGTACTATAATTTTTTAGGGGAAGAATGTATAAATTACCTAAAAAAGGTATGTTTATAAAACAGACCACAGAGATAAAAGCATGATTAAACAATTTGTCTAAGTCTTTTTGACCGAATCCGCCATGCCCACCCAAGGTACTTCGAGGTGGCGCATGCGTAAAATGTGCGAGTGTCTGAAAGCAGTATCCTTAGTGCCACAATACAATGTCTTGTTCCCAGTGTAAGACACATGGGTATTAGCCATTTCATCCGTGGGACTTTATAGGCAGGACACTCGAATAAAAAGTGAGGGACAGATTCATGGCGCTGTGGGCAAAAGGGGCACCACGGAGCAGTCTGGTAAGGAATTTTCCAATGGCTTGTGAGTTCCATTACAGGGAGAAGACCTATTCTAAATTTAAAATACAGGGATCTTTCCCAAGGGGCTGAGATAATGTCCAAATACAGTTCTCTAATAGGGACATCTTTGGACTCCATAAAGTTTCTAGTTGATTTACAAATCGAGGCAGAAGAGTTTCTTCTGTTTGCCACCCAATTCCAGTAAAATTGTTTTAGTACTGATTTGGGCGGGGCTGTCTGTTGGTACCATGCTTCTTCCAGCCCCAGATTGATAAGTAGTGCTTTGATATTCGTTAACCACTTTATTTTTGCCCAACCTGTAGATCTGATTATCTCCCGCAGGCCATCCGCATAACTTGAGAGCTCAGGAACTCTCCAGATGCGGGCCCACAGAAGCAAAGGGCGTAACTTTGCTTGATCTTCGATCGCCCGACAACCCATGTCCAATTGCAGTGACAGAATGGGAACAGATGGACCGAGGGACATCAAGCTTCTCAAGAAGGTATTCTCAAAACGTATAATTATGTTTTTCTGATTTCAATTATAGATATGTTGATACCCTTGTCCTGATGAAGCCGAAAGGAATCATTGGCTGAAAAGCGACCGCGACTGCGTCGACATATTTATGAGGAGTCCCATTATTTTTATTTTTGATTAGAGTGAGAGTGCCTAGAAAAAAATTAGATTAGAGGTGTGATACCTCTGGCGCAATAGGGACTTCCTCTGAGTGTACTACTCGGAGTAAGGAGTGTACATTCCGATTGTTTTGTTCTCAGTAGAGTTTTTTGTATATGTTGTATATGTTGTATATATTGTGTATATGTATTGTATCATATATATGAATGTTATTTATATGTGACCTTTAGTTATTGTTCATGTCCTTTTCATATTATGTTTATATATGAGGACATTTTTATTTGATTTATTTGTACTCAGCCCCGTCACATGACACGTGTATTTGTTGAAATCATGGATATGTATATTTAAAAAAAAAAAACAATTGAAACGTCTGGGTAATTGATGGTACCTTGAATGAAAATAAATGATTGATTGGTCCCTCTGTACCTTTTTCTATTTTACACACATCGTTGATGTTATATGCCCAGGTATAGGAAGGTGATTTGGGCATACCCCCCTTGTTTGAACCTGTTTCTTTACACTTTGTCAAGTGTGAGGGTAGTTACCAGTGTTTAATCTAATATAATTAGGTTCTGTAGGATTGTAAATTGATGTACATATATACTCGTGCCTTTTGATAGGGGAGTGGGGGTAGTTTAGTATTGTTGTGATTTGAATTTGGTTGAATAATTACACACATTTTTCTATTATTCTACCAGTCCCTCTGTGCTCAGGGTGGAGTAGTAGAGATTTAGGAGTTTATATGATAAAGGAACATGTCAGAACCTCATATGGTGAGCTATACCGAAGAGGAGATAAATAGACTAAAACAGATCCCCTCTCTGTTATGGGCAGACATCGCAGGAGAGAGGACAGTCAGCTCAGATAAAGGAGAGAGACTTATTCAACTTAGAAAGAAAAGCACAAGGACCCAGTTACATGCAGAGGTCCTACTGGGATATTTAACCCGTTCGCTGCTGCCGTCGGCCGTTGGATGTCGCGCGAGCTACCTCCCAGGTGCTGCGCACGTCCAACGCCGACCCGGCCGCACCCGTTTCTTCGAACGTTAAGCACTGGCGCTGAACGTTCGAAGCAGCAAACGGGTTAAAGACTAATACGATACCGGTGGGACTCCAGGTCAAAAACATTCCAGTGATTTTCCTTAATGATAAACCTTATTTGATCGATTTCAGTGGAGTAGAGACTAGGGGGCACATGCATCATTCATAGATTTAGCGATTCTTAATTTGCGAAAATTACCGAATCGCAAATTAAGAATTGCAAAATGCTATGCATCGATTCCTTAAATGCATTTGCATTTTTAAGAAATGCAAAAAAATGCGAATTCTGAAAAAGTGTTTGATGCATCCCAAAAACGTATTTAGGAAGTGCAAACGGCCGAATTTACCGATTCGCACCGTTTGCACTTCCTAAATAGGTTGATGCATGTGCCCCTAAGTGCTCCCGGGGCTGGATTGGCCTATCTATAAATATAGCTTTAAGAATCAGTGAAGAGGAACTGAAGGAAATTAAAAGGTTGGAAGAAGAGATAGAGGGAGACTCCACTATTGCAGATGCCAAAGCTCTATTAGAGAGTATAAATAAAACCCTGGTAGATTTCAAAACCCATACAGTTAATTTGAAAACATCTAAATTAAGTAGAGACATCAACATTTTTAATCAAGATCTAGTATACCCGTATCTGAAAGAAGATTTCTTTAAAAATACCAACTCGAGTTCTTTGAAATCACAATATAAGGGTAGAGCACGTACTAGGTTCTTAACTTTCTCTGATTCACCCTCCGATTCGGACCAAGGAGCAGGAGCATATTACCAACCCTACCAACCATTTTACCAATATCCTAACGCCCCTCCACCTTTTTTAGACAGAGGGGGTCGCAGGGGCAGAGGATTCAGAAGAGGATGGAGGCCCCCGATCTACCAACCACCACAAGATCAGAACCTCTTTTGAACACGACAGAGAGTGTACAGGCCATAGTTACCAATAGGGTGGAAACTGCATTGATGATAGTTCCTTTGGGAGTCACCACCACCCATGGTAACAATTAAGTTATGCCTGTATGGGGAGGAGCCAAGATGGCGATCGGAACAGTCGCATGAACGCTTCGCTCTGAGGTCCCTTCCTCCCCGCTTACCTATCCTGTCGATAATCCTGTTCGAGGCTTTCTGATTTCTACTGCTATAGAAAATCGCTCACTTACCGTCTGATTTTGGGGCTCCAACGTGCAGTGGTTCCTGCGATCTGCCCTTGTCTGCTTGCTGGCCTTCCCGGCCCTGACGCCGGGGCCTCGAGTGCAGCGCCTGCCCGGCGGTGTTCGGAGTGTTGGTGGCCCTGGTCCGGATGTGAAGCCCGTTGGTGGGAGCCTGAGAGCCGCGAGCCGGGAGAGATGAAGCGGACCCACTCCCAATAGTGGGTCACCCCGGATGCCCGAGCTGTGGGTGAACCGGAGAGAGGCCGTGTTGTCCGGTTCCCCTTGGGTGGGACGCCCACTCATGTTAATAGTCCCGTCCGGGAACCGGTGCCTGGCTCCCGGAGAGCTGCTGGGAGCACACCCGGCCTTCTGGTGACTCTCCTTTCTTCGCCGGGCGCCGAGCGCCGCTGATCGGCTGTGGGTCCTGTTGCCTCTGGCGGTCATGATGGACTTGGAGGTGGAGGGGATAATGGCGGCGAACGATGTGCTCAAGATGGCGGATGACCCCTTGGAGTGGATCCCTCCCGGAGACGGTGACACTGTTGCATTTGAGCCCCCCAGACCTCGGTTAATTGGGGCGGCGCTTACACGAAGTCATGTGCTGCTTGCGCTGGTTACTCTGCGGACCGATCTGCTCTGGAAGTCCCGGGACTTGGAGTTACGGATCGCTGCCATTGTTGATCCGCCATTTTGTGTCGTAGTGCCTTCTCCCCGAGTCGGTCCCGTTGATTCTCCTCCGGTTGCTGAGCCGGGATCCCCGGATGAATCTACGATTTTGGGGGAACAAATGGACCTGGCGCCGGTGCTGCAATGTTTCCCACATCGTGTGTTCTCCAATCCGTGCTGGGCAGACCTGATTTTGGACTTGGCCGTGTTGGTGATTGGCGTGCTGTTGCATTCTGGCTGCCGCCATGTATCGGTGGCTACTTCTTGGTGGCTGGGACAGTGTTGTGCGAAGATGCCGCCTGCCTCACCTGACTGGTATGGACTTTTTGTATCGTACTGTCTCCTGACTGCACGGATGTTTGGCAGTTCTACTATTCACAGAAGTGGCCAGGGGTGACCTTGCCTAGGTCCTGGCGGGACTTTCTCTTAGTTAATGGCGTATCCGGGACTCGTCTTGTGGACTGTTATTGATTGCACCCTGTGCGTTGGCTTTTCTCTGTATTCTTTCTGGCCTCGATCTGTAAGCTTTTTGTTGCGGGGATGGGGGGGACCGAGTGTTTCCATCGCCGGTTCCTCTCCTCATTTTTTCTTTTTCTCCCTTTCGTTATTTTTCTCTTCTTCTTCTTTTATTTCCTTTCTTTCGGGTGACTCTGGGGCGACAGACACGCTGTTAGTGGGGTAGGCCATAGCCATTACGGTGATGTAGGGTGGCGGGTGATGGGGGGGGTTTGTTATTTTAATTTGTTTTGTTCTATGGTCCCTTTTTCTCCCTTTTCAAGGGGGTTGGCTATGTCTCTTTTTTCTCTCCTTTATTTATCCGGTGTCTGCACTTGCTTTTCTTACTGTCTGGTGCGGGTGGGCTTTCTACACGACGTCTTGCTAAATTGCTTGGAATGGTTTGACCTTTACTTCTGGCCCACCTTTGGTGGGCGTAGGGTGTATTTGGCCCCGTTACTTATTATTACTTTCTGATTGCATGGGGGGATATACCCCTCCCGTCTCCTTTTCTTTGATTTTGTTGCATGACGCCTTGGTTGATATAGCCGCTGCCTCCTCTTAATATCATAAAAATGAAACCTCTTTTATCCTTGCGCTTTCCTGTGTTACGACCACATCTTATGGCTATACTGTACTTACTTTTTATCGTACACGTCTAAACTGCTCTGTTTTTGATCTCCTGATTTTGCGGCCGGCCCCTGTGGTTGTAGGCCTGCGCTTGTATTGCTCTGTTTCTATGAATAAAGGCTTTTTAAAAAAAAAAAAAAAAAAAGTTATGCCTGTATATACTTTGTCAAAACATTCACTGACACCGTGGGAAATGAAAGTTTTACTAAAGGGTCTTTCTTTTGTGTCCCTAGTGGTACAAGATCCTGTTGATACTAAAACCGAAGTGTTGCAATTTCTACACAAGATTAGGTTGAAGGCTTTTTTCTTGGAGCAAGATGAGACTCAAGAGTTGAATGTGAGTGGGCTGAAGAAGAAATCCCCCTTCTGCCCCGATAGTGCCAGCATGCCAGATGAGGTCATACTTTTTGAAAAACAAATTTTGTGGGAAATATACAAATTGAATAAGAAAAACCTCTCGTATAAATCCAATTTCAATAATCAAAAACATACTGCTTTAAAAAATCTAGCAAGTAACCCCTTAACGGTAATAAAACCAGCCGACAAGGAAGGGGGAATTATCCTGTGGGACAGCGATGAATATGATAACGAGGTCTTGAAAGAATTGAGAAATCCATCACATTATCGTAACATCCAAGATAGTCCTGCAGCCATGCTGAAAGCAAAAATGTTGTATTTGACTACACAGGCACTTGAATGTGGATATTTATGTAAAAAAGAATATGACTACCTGAACTTCACTATGCAAAAAGTGCCCACCATATATGTACTTTCTAAAGTACATAAAGACGCTGAAAAACCACCTGGGCATCCTATTATTGCCGCATGTGGTTCAATAATTGAACCTCTGGCAAAATACCTAGACACTATTTTTAAGCTATTCGTGAGTGGCACACAAGCATACGTGAGAGACACTATGGATTTTATCCATAAGATTGAACACTCGGTGTTGGATGGAGACCACCAGTTGTTGGTCTCCTTCGACATCGAGAGTTTATACACCAATATTCCACAGGACGAGGCGCTGTTGGTGATGGAAATGGTCCTTGAACTAAGGGTTAGGCCCCATCAGGTTCCCACCAATTTTCTAATAAAATTGGCTAGAATTTGTTTGAAAAGTAACTTTTTTTTTTCTTACAGAACTGAGTTGTTTTTGCAAATAAAAGGCGTGACAATGGGGTGTTGCTTCGCCCCAGATATAGCAAACCTCATGATGGACCACTTTGAAAGAAAGTATATCTTCGATGAGGCGGCCCCATTTCGACAATATACGTTGAGGTGGGTATGCTTCATCGACAATATATTTCTTATATGGAATGGAAATGAAGAAGAGCTTGAGCGGTTCCATTCATGGTTGAACTCGTGTACCCTAGATCTGAAGTTTACCAAAGCATGTAGTAATGTCAGAATTAACTTCTTGGATATATGGATTTTGACAATAATGGTTAGCTAGAGGTTAGTCTTTACACTAAACCCACAGATAGGAATACCCTCCTTGAATTTACGAGTGGACACCCGAGGAGCCTCAAAGAAAATTTGCCCTATGGGCACTTTTTACGAATTCGCCGTAATTGTTCCAACAAGGGCGATTATTTTGACAATGCGAAATCCTTCTAAAGAAACTTTGTGCAAGAGGTTATCCAAGGAAATTGGTGAGGTTTGCCCTTAAAAGAGCTTGGTATACCCCACGTGAAAGCTTGCCTACACCGAAAATCAAGGAGGATGTAGAACAAATGACATGTGGCCTTACCTTTAATCCGAAATCCAAGAAAGTTAAACAAATAATCTTGAGAAATTGGTGATTGATTGAACATCTTAACATACCGAAACCACTTTTTGCCTTTAAGAAAGGTAGGAATCTGAGACAACATCTTGTCAGAGCCACTAGGGAACCACTGGTTAAAAAAGACACCAGAAGCCTGCTGGCTCTGCCGGCATTGGTCGGACACTTCCGGTGTACCAACTGTGCCGCATGCTCAAGCACTATAGATTCCAAATCGGTTGTAATCAATAACAAGATCCACACTATGCAGTCCTTTTCGAATTGTATCACCAAAAAAGTGGTGTATGTGGTGACTTGCCCTTGTGGGCAATCTTACATCGGCCAGACCACCCAGGCGGTAAAAATGCGTATTTGCCAACATAAATCACGTGTAAGATGCAGGACGCCAGGAGTACCGTTGGTGCAACATTACAATGAGTACGGGCACAGTGAAGATGATTTGGTCTGGTCTGTATTGGTGGTGATCAAAGCAAGTAACAAGAGAGAACTAGAGACCAAGTTGAACGGTACGGAAGCACGGTTGATAGAGAGATACCATACTGCTGTAGATGGTTTGAATGACAGAGATTAATTATGGGCATTAATCTAGATACATTCCTTATTGGAAGTAGTGAATTTGGCATATGGACTGGAACCCCACTATAGGAGACACAGGTGGTGAGGCTGTACAGTTGTGTATAGGTACACTTAGGATATTGACATCCAGTATATACTTTGTTTGAAAAAAGTTTGAGATGTAGAGATAATTATGGTGAATCTATATATCATTACTGTTCTCTATATATATTGCTTGACTGCAAGTTTTTGTCATGCATTGCATATGTATCACCTTTTATCACTGACAATACAGATAGAAAATATATATGCTGAATGATTTGAGAATGTAAATCCGGATTTGAACATGCAGTGCTGCAGAACATCATGCTGATTATTTGGTTTTTGATACCTTTGGGCTCCCGAGCCACGGGAAGGGGGCGTCAATATTTTGGTGGAGTTACTGATGTGGAAGCTCGGTGACTTAAGGATCGTATCGATCGACTGTTCGTGGGTTTGTTTCTATTGATCATATGGTTTGCAGTGCACATTGGAGACATTAATATGGACACTTTGATGACTATGTAGTACTTTTGATGTTTGGCTGCACAGGAATATAAAGACACTAATTATGTAATGGGCTGTCCTTGATTGCACTTACGCTCAACATGTAATCTATGTGAGCGATGTTGGTCTGGCCCGGCAATGATTAAATGGATATTTCGTGAGGCTCAGCCATATTGGCTAAATGAATGACAGATATTTTTTATTCACTGTGGTGAGCCTCGACTTGATGTTGTTCTTCTGTAGAGACGCGTGTCCATTTGGTGTACTGGGTCTTTCTTCTACGGGAAACTTGTGTTCTATTCCAGCAGTACTTTGCGGTCATGAGTCTGCTTTTTATGCCTATGGCAGGCAACTAATGACGTAATCGCATGTGCGTGTAATTAACCACCGTGATTGAGGCATCCCGAGCGTTTTTCATTTGCGCGAGTAGGATTGACGACTAAGGAACTTCATTCTGATGACGGGGTCCTGAGGTGCAGGTAAGCGGGGTGCTTTAAGACATGAGAGTTACTCACGCGCACATTTTGGGAACGCTGTGGTATACGGGGAAGATCACTTACAGTGGTTTCTATTTCTTTATAGGAGACGAGATTTCTTCCTACAGTGGGAGTGAGCGTTTGTGGGTGTGCTGACCTGTTGGACCAACGTGACAATACAGACCAACGTGACAATACAGGTACTTGTGATGGCTCTCATTGCATGTTATAAGTGAAATGAGATACATGATGAAGCCCTTGATGCATTTAACTATAGGACTTGTTCATTTTAATATTTCCTTAGGATTCGAGTGGTCTATCATTCCGGGTTTTTGCGGGTATTAGTTCCCCGGAATAACCATGCAGTCCGTGAATTGGAGAGGGAAATTCTCACTCTAGGTATTGGAGTGATTAAATTTTTTATTATCTTTAGTTTGTATTTGGGTGTCTCTTCTTCGGGTGTAGTGGTGTAGTGCACTCAGAGTTGATAGCTTGGTCACCTCTAGCACTAACTGGTTTAGAGTGAGTGAGTGCGAATTTGGTTCCTTGTTGGGCAATACCACGCTTTTTTCACCTATAATCCCTTGACCTTCTGAGCACTGCATGGTCACTGATGGGATAGTATAGATGCGGTAGAATAGTATGTATAATTATGTTTTTCTTATTACAATTATAGATATGTTGATACCCTTGTCCTTATGAAGCCGAAAGGAACCATTGGCTGAAACACGACTGCGTCAACATATTTATGAGGAGTCCCATTATTTTGATTTTTGTTAGAGTGAGAGCGCCTAGAGAATAATTAGATTTGAGGTGTGATTCCTCTGGCACAATAGGGACTTTCTCTGAGTGTACTACTCGGAGTAAGGAGTGTACATTCCGATTGTTTTGTTCTCAGTAGGGTTTTTTGTATATGTTGTATAAATTGTGTATATGTATTGTATCATATATATGAATGTTATTTATATGTGACCTTTAGTTATTGTTCATGTCCTTTACATAGTATGTTTATATATGAGGAAATTTTGATTTGATTTGTTTGTACTCAGCCCCGTCACATGACACGTGTATTTGTTGAAATCATGGATATGTAGATTTTCTAAAAAAACAATTGAAACGTCAGGGTAATTGATCGTACCTTGAATGAAAATAAATGATTTATTGGTCCCTCTGTACCTTTTTCTATTTTACAAACATCTTTAATGTTATATGCCCAGGTATAGGAGGGTGATTTGGGCATACCCCCCTTCTTTGAACCTATTTGAAGACACAGTGGCACATACCTGGTGTCATACATGTTCTCCCACACACAGGGCAAGAAAGTACATTCATAGAAATGTATGTAACTTTAAAATAACCATTAAAGGATATAAACAAAATCAAATGTACATGGCATTCCAATAACCTTTTAAACATATTGGTCTGGCTCCACTCAGAAAACTACATTCAAGTGAGGTAGGACGAGCATGGGCAACTGACAGGGCTCTTTTGTCTCAAATGAGGAGTTAGACAGGGTTGTGTGCTGGCCCCCACACTCTTCTTCCTGTATACTGATGAGGTGCTGAGGCATCTGAACAAGGATGGGTGCGATTATCCAAGGGTGGGTGGACAGAGGGTGCTGGCCCTTCTCTTTGCAGACAATACTCTCCTTCTCCTCTGGGTCTTCAGCAGCTTTTAAGTCATTTTAACTTGTTTTGTGCAGAGAGGGGCTTGGAATTGAATAGTACAAAAACAAAAAATATGGGGCATATGTACAAGCCCCTTGTGCTGTTGGTGCGTCACATTTTGTGACGTACCGGCGGCGCATTTTTTACGCCCCATATTTAAGGACACGTAAAACCCCCTTCATAGCTTTTCGTGTCCTTGTAAATACGGCCCCTTTTATGCAGAACTTTGCCTAAAAAGGGCGTCACATGGGAGTTGCTGTGGGTGTTCCCATGCAACACCCATGGCTACCCAGTTTTACAACTTTTCGTAAACCTGCAAATGTGTCAAAAACCTGCACCTCCGCAGGGTAGATGTAGGGAGGCGCAACGAGGAGAAATTTTTTCTGCATCACACATAGAAAGAGGAAAACACCTCTCCTGATTGTTTTGTGAAGGAAGGTATCCTTTCCTCTACAAACACAATCTCCCTGTAACGCAGGCACCCTTGCACCATGGTCAGCCGCGGTCCGTGCGGGTAATAGCGGTGGGGCGGTGGTGCTGCGGGGGGGATTTCGAGGGACGATGCAGAGGGAAAATTAATTATGTATTTAATTTTCCCTCTGCATCGTCCCTCGAAGAAAAAAAAACACGCGGCCCCACCGCTGTTACCTGCGTGGACCGCGGCTGACGATCTTGCAAGGGTGTCTGCGTTGGCACATGGCAGCCAATTGTGCACCAGTGCAGGTAAGAGTACAGGGATACAACATTTATTTGTAAATATGTTGCATCCCTGTGAAGTCTAGTCAGTCTCGACTTCACATGATGATCATAAAACCTGAGGCAGACTCTTGTAACTCAGTAGATTAGAATATTAACCAAAACATAACAACCCCCCTCCCCCTGAGGTAACCATCAGTGCAGTTTTAACAATAGCCAGTTGTACAAGGGATTGCATGTATATTTCTGCTTGTCTTTCATGTATAAGTATATTGATAGGGTAAGTATCAGTTCTGTATACCAGGAATGACTCTGTTTTATCCCTTGGTTTTCCCAAATTTTTTTTCGGTTTGTATTGTGGTTCTTCCTCCCTTACTTATCATGTGTTTTCTATTATAGTATATCTCTCTCGGGGCAGCACTAGTTCTTGATTGTGCCTTCAGGTATGCTATATAATTGCCTGCAGGGTTTGTATATATCTATATTTTTGAACAATTCCATTAGTACATCCCTGGACATGGCTATTGGTATTTTGTGTAACCTCCATATTTCCTCCCTTCGTATCGCGTCACTTTCCGCCAGTCCCCAGTGTTCCACTTCTTCAAGCCCTTACTGTTGGCAGTCTCGTCGATTTCCAACACCTTGTAATTAGGTGTTTTGTTAGTATAAGTGCTAGGTTAGAAAACTTTGCTTGTACCTTGTATCCCTTAGGGCGTGGGTAGAGGCGTAATATACACCCCTCCATCATACTCCATGCATGTCCTCCTACTACTTCCCATAGGGAATATGCTATAAGTGTTCAGTAATTGGAGAGGGCAGGGCACAACCTCACCATGTGTAGTAAGTCTGCATTTTGTTCTAAACATCTGGGGCAGTTTGCTGTCACCGCAGGGAACATTGTATGTAATCGATGTAGTGTGAATTATGCTCTTTGTGTAACCATGTATTGTATGAATTTGAAGCGTGAGTTCCGAGAGACTGCCTTAGGATAGGCAAGAAGGGATGTCCAATGTTTGTCTGAGAGGTCTTTACCTATATCCGGCTCTCCCTTTGCACGCAGTGTAGCTAGTGTTGGGGGTATGTGCGTCCTTATACCCAGATATAACCACTTTGTCATGGGGCCCATACACGTTTATTATAACTATTATGCCAGCATGCAGTAGAAACAGGAAACTAGTAAGACCGTGCTCATGTGTAAAATCTGTATGGCTCAACAAGGAGCACTCCCCAAATAGTGCTCCAACGTTTGACACTCCGTCGCGTTCCCACCTTGCAAATCGGCGGTGTGTCAACACTCCAACAGGGATAGGGATCCCTAACAGTGGAATATTAGGTGCATATGGCGTGGTAGGTTCTGTGTAGTGTAAGGGCCGGTTCCAGTAGGTTAGCGCCACTTTCATGATTGGTGGGGCTGTGGGTTGAGTTGTCGTGCCAGGGAATAGCAGGGTGTGCAGCATACTGCGCACAATCATGCATGGGGTGTATGCCACCTCTTGCAGGTTACGTCCTGCTAGCCAATAGGCGAGCCACTCTAGCTGGGTCGCTATACAATAGCCCTTGAAGTCAGGGGCTCCCATCTCCCCAGCATCTGCAGGTAATTGAGGTTTTCCCAGACCGACTTGGCGTCTCCCTGTGCCACATTTTAATTTGGTCAGCATAGTATTCAATAATTTGAACACTGCATCCGGTACAACAATAAGAAGAGTAGTAAAGTAGTATCACCATTTTTGCTATAGCCAGTCGTCCTGCCATTGACAAAGGGAGCGCTATCAAGAATGCAGTCTGTGAACGCAGGGAGGTAATCACTCTTTGCACATTCCCATCAAGGGTGTCTTGTTGTGTTCTGTATATTCATACTCCCAGGTATTTAAAAGTAGTGGAAGCTACCAACAAGTCTTCTTCTGGCAAAAACCAGTGTTAATGAAATGTATTGGGAGTTTGCCATACTTAAACTAAACTCTACCAGTAGAGGTACCTTGACGAGGGATTTCCTTGATGTAAAACCATTCCCAAGCTATGAGCCTACCATTGATAAAATTACTCCCCCCCCGGCAGGCAAACTGTATATTCAGTTCAAGTACAGGATGCTCCCAACCAGGAATTTTTTAGTAATTGGTCTAGAGCCTAACCTGAGGATGCCCCTAGTCCTGTCTGTGGAGAAGCTACAGAATCACTAACGCATATTTAGTTTTTTTGCCCTGAATTTTGCCACCAATGGAAAAAATGGTTTGTCCCAATTTGTAGGAAGCTGGGCACTGGTCGCTAGATGGATGTATACAGAATCCTCTGTACTGACACAAGCAAATTGATGGTTTTCACGATTTTCAGATTTCTGATGTCAGCCTGGATCTTGCGTGGCAAATACCTACAAGCAGGAGCTGTTTAAGGAATGTTTATGTTTATGGGGTTTATCGAGCGCATGGCTACCCGCAGGCATCCCAGTGCTATAACAGGTACCACAGCTATTTGAAGTGGGAGTTAGGGAAACAGCCAGGTCTTAAGTTTTTTAAAAAGACTGTTCATTTCCAATCAGTCGCAGCTCTGTGTCCAGACTGTTCCAGAGTTTGGGCACCAGATGAGAGAATGATCTACCACCCCACCTTGATCTCTTAATTCTGGTAGTGGACATCAGAAAATTTGACCCTGACCTGAGACAGTGACAAGGAGAGTAGGGAGAGATCAAAGTTCGTAACATTGCTGGACCTCTGCCATGGCACTGTGTGCCAGGCATAGTGACTTAAATTTGATCCTGGTCTCCACAGGGAGCCAGTGCAGCTCTCTTAAGGGCGCTCTGACTGACTGGTTCCTAGGTATTTTGAGAAGCAGTCTAGCTGCCGCATTCTGAACCACTTGTAGTCCATTGGTGACGTATTTAGGTGACCCAAGATATAGTGAATTGCCATAATTGAGTCTTGAGACTACCAAGGCTTGTACCATGGTCTTTTGTGAGTTCTCTGGGATTAGACTCAGGATTTTCGTGATCATCCGGAGTATACCAAAACAGTTACCCGCCAGTTTTTTGGCTTTCATCTCCATAGTAAGATTCTGATCGAGCCTCATGCCCAGATTTTTTATAGAACATTTCGGAGTTGGAGGGGGGACCCCAGGTATCTGGCCAGGGGATCTCTAACTGAGGGCTTAAATTTCTTCCCAGGATCATCAGCTCGGTTTTATCCCTGTTCAGCTTGAGACTACAATCAGCCATCCAATTTCCTATTTTTTCCAGACATGGCATTAGCTGCCTGTGGTTGGAATTGATAGAGTCAGCTATTGACACCACAAATTGGGTGTCATCAGCATATGACACAATGGAGAGTCCAAACTCCTGTACTATATGGGCTAATGGGCTCATGTAGACATTAAAAAGAGTCGGACTCAGCGAGGATCCCTGAAGCACTCCCCCAGGTGCTGAAAGAGTGTCTGATAGGATGCCGGCCTCCATACATTGAAAAGATGTGTCATTCAGGAACAAGGCCACCCATTGGTTGGCTGTACCTCTGATCCCAATGTTTTCTAGCCTGTTGGCAAGAATTTTATGGTCTACCGTGTCTAAGGCCGCGCTTAGATCTAATAACACCAACGCCGCGGACCTTCCCTGATCTAATATGCTTTTTCGTTTTTTGGTGACCATAAGTAGGGCTGACTCCGTACTATGCTCCGGTCTAAAACCCATCTGGGTCTGGTGTAGAATACCATTTTCTTACAAAAACTGTGAAATAGTGATGGAGCAAGGATTTGCACATGAAGCGACTTGCTCGTACTCACGAACCTCGAATAACGTTAATAAAGTAACCAACATGTTTGTTTTACTAATTTTGCATATTTTACATCTACACGGGGTGTCCGAGGGAAGCTTGCTTTTGTGTGTACTAATCCTAATACACTTGCATCTAAGATGGCTGCTGCTATGCGAGGGTTTCCATTGCGCATGCGTCTGTCATACTCACGTGACATGACGTATTTGTTATTTTGGAGGGAAGTTGCCGCTTCTGCGCACTATTGTTAATATGGCTGCTCTATGTTCTCACATGCGAGAAGCTTGCACTGCTGCTTTCGCCAAGCTGTTCGTTCTGCCTATCCCAATGCTATAGTTAAAACGAAAATAATGGGTATAGAGTAGAAATACATGGTATACAGTGTATTCATTTATTCTGGTTCTAATAATGTTTCTTTCTACTTTTCATATATCGTAATCTTTGGGCCTGGGGAACGTTGTTACTCCATTTTGAAAGTCCTTCTGTGCATGACAAGCTCCAGAGAAAAGTTGAAGTCATTTGTCATTGAAACCAAGCCAAAGACAGTCACAGCCAAGATGTGCCTGGGAAACTGAATCCTCACCTTGCTAGAGAAAGCTAAACTGTGCCCGTTGTATTACAGTGTATTCAATGTTAAATTCTCCATTGTTGGGTGGAATAAAGATGTCATGAGAAAATAAATTAATGGGCTGGAACATAAAATTAATATTCAACACTGAAGTATCAAAATTTGGTGTGGTGTGACGACCTCTCCTCCTCTTTTGTCCAATCGAAAGTGGGGATCCTTACACTTGCAACATTGGGGGGTGGTACACTGACCTGGAAAATAGTATAACTAGCGTAGGTTTAGCTAGAGAAATTGTCCGACTTGTCCGAATAGCTGACCTGTCACTGACCCAACGCACTCAATAGGTGACTTAGAGCAGAGGGCTGCGGAGTACTCTGTCAGAAGATTTGCTGACCCAATCGGGGTCCAGGAAGTTGAAGTGCTGGCGAAGCACTCTGTTGGTGAATTCGATAACCCAATCGGGGTTATGACTGTTAGCTACAGAGAGGGAGTAGAGCAGGCATTGCAACTGAACTGCGGGTGTTGGTCTTAGCCTTTGGTGGTCCGGTCCTGATCCAAATCTAGTTTATCCTGTGCTGATTCTGATCTGCACCTGCAAGCCTACTGGTGACTGCAATTTTCGGGGTTTCTGTCTTTAACTGACCCGTGGCCAGGGTTGGTCTTCACACCATTCTAGGTAAATATAAATCTGTGTTGGTATCGTCATTATATTTCTGTGTGTCCTTTTCTTTACCTTCCCTAAATTGATAAAAGCTTTGACTGCATATGTTCCCTTTTCTTACCCTTCCCTTTTTAATGATCAAATCGTCATTTGATTTAATAGTGTGTTCCATTTTCTTACCTTCCTTATAGTTATATGCTCAAATTATATTTTCGTGATTGCATATTATGTTCCCTCTTCTTACCCACCCTTTGATAAGTGCTTAAAAGTGGTGTTATATAGCATGTTCCTTCTCTTTCCCACCCTTAGACAAATTGTGCAAGTCTGTTTTAATTTTAATAGCATGTTCCCTGTTCTTACCTTCCCTTTACATTTCTAAATGATTGGCCTAATATATCTTTTGCATAGCTATACATTATTTCTGATATTCGTTATTGAGAGTCTTATTGTGTTCAATCTATGGATCATGACCATTGATGAAGTTTAGATAAAGAGTTTAAAACTTTCCCGAGTCTGTGGTTAATATATGAGTGCATATGTTATTTGCTACCTAATTTAAACTAACTCCCTGATCCAATGGGTTACAGGTACCAGTGGCAAGGATTGATAAGTCAATGGTATAGGACCTGGTAGGTAAAATATCTGATAGTTAGAGCGTAGGTTACCTGATTTAAGAAATGTGTAATTGATTATGGGCCCAGGTGAGTATGGTAAATTCCTAGTCGGTGACTTGCGCGATCTATCAAAATAGCACTGTTCATATGCTTCTCTGCGATCTTACCCAAATTTAGCAGTAATGAGATCGGGCAATAGTTTGCCATGATCGTGGGGTCAAGTTGAGGTTTTACAATGGCGTGGTTCCACTCCTTAGGAACTATCCCTTTTTCAAGAGATAGAGAGATGAGGTTGGTCAGTTGCGTCAAAACACAATTCCCCCCCATTAGCAAGAATGTGGGTCAGTGCAGGGTCCAAAGGGGATCCTGACTTGATGTTTCGTAGATGGGAACCCGCCTATTCTTCGCTTAGTTTAGAGAATGAGAACATGGCTGGGGGGGAGAGGGTAGTTATTTGCTCCATACTAGGGGGAGTTCCTATAAGCTCATTGCACTTACTGCCGGCCTCTGACTCATATTTGGGTGAAGAGAATTATAGATCTTTTCCACCTTATTCTTGTAGAATGTGGCCAGCGCATCGCATCTTCCTTTTGAATGTTGAGCAATATGGGTGCCTGAATCAAATGTTGTGAGTGATTTTACCATTATAAACAGCTCCTTTAAGGCGTTGGCGGCTCTCTTTACATTTTCATCAAGAAAGATGGCTTGTGCTTTCTTAAGATTTTTCTGATACTGCTGGATAGCTGCTTTGTATCCTATTTTAAGCTCTGGGGCATAAGCCTTCCTCCAGCTCCTTTCTAGCTTTTTGGAGGTTTTCCTTTGGGCAACCAGCTGGGGGTTGAACCATGAGGACCCGTTGGAGTTGTTAGGTTTCCTGAAATTCCTGTCTACAGTTCTATTCAACCAGATTGTCCAATTTTTCTGTGCTTGCTCTCTGTCTCTTGTTTCTGATGGGATGTTTGCCTCAAGGTCTGTGCGCCAGGCTTCAGGGACCAGTCTTGGCAATTTACAACCTAGCACTGGGCAACTACCCTTGGGCTTTACTATAGATCGTTTTAAGTCTTGGATGGGGAGAAGAAAATGGTCTGACCAAGGCTTTCGGATGGGAGCAAGCGCCTTCAATTTAGGGTCGTTGGAGAAAATCGCATCAAGCGTATGACAATTTTCATGCTTAGCCTGATGCAACAGTTGTGTTAATTGTAGGGCCTTGAGATCAGCAACACATCTTTTGGTTAACGGATTATTCTGAACATCGAGATGAATATTAAAGTCGCCTAAAACGGTAAAGGCACTTTTCTCTATCATCTTACTAGCTAGGATATTTGGAATCGCCTCTAAGTAAGGTGTACTGGTCCCTGGAGGTATGTAGATAAGGCTGCCCAAAAGAGACGTGGTCGGAGTGAGGGAAAGTCTAAATACAAAAGCTTCACAGTCAACAATCTTGAGGGGGATGATGGCACAAGCCAAGTGGGCTTTACAGATGATGGCGATGCCACCACCTATTTTACTGACTCTATCTAGCCGGTATATCTCAAAGCCCTGAGGGAGAGTATTGACAATCTCAGGAGTGGAGCAATCTTGAGGCCAACAAAACCTCAAAGTCCTCCTTCTCATTTAATAGCTTTATCTCTGTTGAATGTTTTGGGAGGGATCTTCAGTTAATTAGCCCCATCTTCCAGTATTCTATCTGGTCTCTCCCCGTACCTGCATGATCTCTGTGATGAGCCCCTGTTCCTGTACCAAAGCCACAACTCTGGCACCTCAGGGATTCATTAACCATAAGTGAGAGCAGACAGGAAGGATGGACAGTCCCCCTTAGGGCTTCGAGCTCCCTCTTAGAGTATTTAATCAAATTGGCGGAATCCTGTGTAATTCGGACAGAGTTTCTGGCCCCTGGGCCCAGCTGGGCAGGGATAGGGGCAGACGGGCTTGCCTTCGGTGCGCCTTCAGTGCGCCAGCGGCATGCTCACTGCACGCGTCCGCTGCATGTCAGTGCCATCCTGGTCTTAAATCCTGACCAGGGAGGTGCCAGTGTGCGAGACTAGACTGGCTACTGTCTCAAAATGCCGGCCCACCCGAAGTGAGTATTCTGGCCAAAGACGTCTCCCTCCCCACAATCAGCTATGGAAGCTGTGGAGGACGGGGGAGAGTCGAGTGAAATGGCAACACAAAGGCAGAGATTTCCCCCCAAAGGCACCCGACTAAAGAGGTGAGTCGGTGTCTCTGTTAGAGGTGATAAAATAATTTTAAAAAGTGCAAAGGGCAAATGACATCGAAATTGTTTAGAAATAGTTAGGTCAGTGGCAAAACAATGTTCCCATGGTTCTAATTATCTTTTACCTTTTTTAATCGTTTTGCGACTGAGGTCAATGCAAAGCAATTTTCCCATGGTTCTAATAATCTTTTACCTTTTCAATCTTTTTGTGACTGAGGAAATGTGAGATCATATGGCACTTGATTAGCAAGTCTCATGACACATACAGGATATTTGTGATAGCACTTTATTGTCGCAATTGCACTCCTCCAAAAAGAAGGGATAGCAACCCTTATGCACAATCCAGCCTATATTTTAGAATCCCATTATGGCACATTTATGATTGTCATGTATGGCTGTTTGTGCTGCTAATTCTTAACACGATGTCACATAATCTTAGATTGTCTTTGCCTGACATTCTGTCTTATTGGTTTTATCGGATTGTTTACCTTTGTAGAATGTTTTAAATGAGCATTTGCACTAATTGTGGTGTAAAATGAGCATGTTATATCTGTATTAAGTATGCTGTTATTTTGTTGATAATTCTATAATATCATGATTATTGAGATTCTGGGCCTTACAACTATGCACTTCTTGTCTGTGTACAGTTGTATTTGATATCTGCCGAATCCTTTTTAAATCTGAAAGAAAGCTTTTGTGCTCTTTATGTATGTTCAACCTACATTATCCTGGAGATCAAACTAAAGTTATTATGATGATAATTCCATTTAAATGCATGCAATAAATATATAAATATAATTTTTAAACATAAAACAATATCAATAAATATCATTATACAATTAAAACAAGATAACATGTATTATTATTATTAAAAAATGTATCTTAATCGGTTGAAAAATCCACTGAGTTGACCCCTACATTCAGTGTTCAATGGCATCCAAGGAATACCCATAATATTCCAACGTCTGCTCCCCTAGCTAAACAAAGTCAGCAATCCAAGGGGGTATTGTCAGTACATTTTATTGAGGCAAATGGTAACACGTTTCGGTAACACTGCCTTTCTAAAACCAGGAAATTCCATCATTCATCATGTCACTTCCTTAAAACAAACACCAAAAAACAAGAGGCAGCAACTTTCCATGCATCAACATTATGTGATTTCTAATATCCACAATACAGTATTGAACCCTTCTCTTTGTGGTTCAGATGTAGCATCTTTTACAATGTGCTAATGCATCGTATGCATTTCAGTACAGATTTCTTTTACTCATTCTTTCTTTTTGGCATCTCTTATCTGCCAGTGTGATAAAAAAAACTATTCATTTGTGCAACCCTAGTGGATACTTGTCAATCAATCTCTCTCAAATCAAACACTTTTTCAAAGAAAAGTAAATTTCTAGACTGTATATGAAGCTTTTGAGGTTGTCTAAGTAACATGCCCCCTAAAATGAAAGAGGAGAAGGTTACTACTATTGATGAACTTCTTCTTCATACTTATAATTAAAACCACTGATCATGTTGAAAACAGTTATACTTAGTTGTCACACTTTGTGTTACTTATTTTAAATGCATCAATAGCACTTCATCATTATTCAGGCCACATTTACTACGTGTTACAAAGCTTATGGTATTTCTTGATTTCAGCTGGCTACCCATCATCTCTCTGTTACCACCCCTAGGATTATCAAAGCCCTCGTCAATATTTCAATTGTTCCTAATTTGAGTCATGTATGGTTTGAAAGTGTTTGACGCGCTTTGAGAGCGCGAAGGACCATTAAAGCAGGGGAAAGACCCGCGTCGCGGGGGGACCGCTTGTGACTTACCTGCCACGCCGCCACGCCGCACAGCAGATAGAGAAGCCACCACCGCCAAGAGTCATCCTGCCACCGAGACCCGCGCCGCCGCTCCGGGAACTACAAGACCCGGCAGGCCTCGCGGCGGCGCGCTGCGTGACGCGCTTTGAGAGCGCGAAGGACCATTAAAGCAGGGGAAAGACCCGCGTCGCGGGACGCGAGCGGGACGCCCGGGGCTAAGCCCGGGCAAAGGGCGGGCCCTCTACGGCCCTCATCGGCTGGAGGAGGCCAGGCTAGGCCATCTCTCTAAAATCCACCTTTGTGCACCACGGAGTAGTTCCTATTAGTTCATAGATAGTGGGGGTGTAGAAATGCATTAACTACAGAAATGCAACACGAACTCGATAAGAGCAAGAGGGCTGAAGTTATGTTATTATGGGGGGGTGATTTTAATTGTACTCTCTGCAAAAAGGGCCAAAAGGGTATCTGTGGCCTAATGCTGGAACAAGATGTAAACCTGACGCATTTTGAACACACCCTACTAGGCGACTCATTAAATGAGATGATTTTTAATTTCAATTTTGGGTTTTCAAATGAGCTAGCACACTATACAACGCCATTTGCTCCAACATTTGTGGGGCGGGGTGCCTCATCTACTATTGATTTTAATTTATGTACACTTAGCTCTGCGAGTAGATTGATCAAAGCAAATGTCATGGATTTACCACTGAGTGATCACCTGCCACAGGTATTAAAAATGGAGAACTTATTTGTTGCAGCTGATACTAGAGAAGGTCCGGACCAAATGGTCCAGGATGTGAGGTTGGGTGCTCAAAATGGTTATAACCTTAAATGGAGCAGATTGGTCCCGGATGACTTTCTGTACAAAATATTGAGGAAATGCATGAGTAGTTTCTTGGTTTGTTTAGACGAATACGCAGAGTACGGTGATATAATAACCCATTTTAATACCATCTCTAGTACAATAAAGGAAGCTTTGTGGGTTGTAAGGAAAAACTTCTTAAAGTCCAATAGGAAATGGTTCGATAGGAACTGCACTCGAGCCTTAACAAAGCTTAGACTTGCAATTCATAAAAGACCACGGGACGTAATCTCAATTAGAATTGCTATAAAGGACTATAACTTAGCCCTGAAGGATAGGAAGGCCTCGATAAAAAGGGAGGCCTGGGATAATCTATGCGCTGCCTCAAAATCAAATGATCCGACAGCTTTCTGGAGGGTTATTAATACCCCCCTCTTATATGAACAAAAAGCACGCCTAGAAATCGCTATCACAGAAGATGAGTGGGTGGATCATTTTTCTTCCCTCTATAAGGCTGTGGAACCAACTCCTGACATAGGTCAGGATGCGGGGCTGTCAAGGTTAGTTACTACCAGTACCTTGACTATAACCCTTCCAGAAGTTATAGCCAGTTTGAAGGCGACTAAGGGGGGCAAGGCAGCAGGGCCAGACGGCATACCAGCTGACCTCTATAAAGCTAACATTGAACTATGGGGGCCACTGCTGGTTCAGCTTTTTAATGCCGCCTTGGTAAATAGCCCAATTCCTACCTGGTTTACATCGGTAATAGTCCCAATTTTCAAGAAAGGGGACAGGCTTAGTTGCACTTGCTATAGGCCAATTTCCTTATTGGACTCCTCTATAAAAATTTTGGGGAGAGTGATTTTAGCAAAACTACAGAGCTGGGCTGAGGATAATGGGGTGCTAAGTGATTTCCAATTTGGGTTCCAAAAGGGTCTGGGGACCATAGAGCAAGGTTTGAATCTCTTCACCTTGCAACAAAAATATATAAAGGTTAAAAAACAACGTCTATACCTCACTTTTGTTGATTTAACATCAGCCTTTGACTGTGTGTCACACACCAAACTATGGTCAATTATGGCCGAGTTGGGGGTAGACAATGCCATTATATGTTTTCTGAGAGAGCTTTATTCTGGGGCCACTGCTAGTGTAAGATACGGAAATAGTGGTGAATGTAGCAGACAATTTGGGATTGGCCGGGGTGTGCGCCAAGGGTGCGTTTTAGCCCCCTTTTTATTTTTGTTATACATAAATGGAATGGAGAAGCATCTCGTGCAGGAGGGCCGAGACATGCCTATGGTGAGAGGTAGGCCTGTCCCGGCATTAATGTACGCCGATGATGCCGTTCTGATGGCACGCACACCAATGGCTTTACAAACTTTGGTGACAGCCTTTAACACCTTTATGCTTGGTTTAGATTTGAAAATTAATTGTTCTAAAACTTTATCTATGTTCTGTGGGTCCAGAACAAGCAAGCATTTGAAGCCAATCTTTATAAATACTAATCCCTTAGAAAGGACCCCTACCTTCCCGTATCTAGGGATACTGTTCCATGAAGGTGGCTCTTGGACTACAGCAATTCATGCGAGGTCTCTGCTATTCTCTAAAACTATTATGGCCCTAAAATGCTTTATGAAAAAAATAGGAAAAAAACCCATAAAGGAGATTTTAACTGTGTATAACGCAACCTGTATATCTGTAGCCACTTATGGTGCTGGATTATGGGGGTATTCAAATGTTAGTGTGATTCAAACTATGGAAAACAAGTTCTTATGTCACGTTCTGTCCGTACCCCAAAGTACTGCAACGATGATATGCCATGTTGAATTGGGTATACCTTATATTACAGACACTATTAAAATTCAGCCAGTCCTTCTTTGGCATAGGGTCTGGACAAAAGAGGAATGTGCTGTCAATCGGGCCATTTTAAAGGACATCATGGTTTTGGACAATATTAGCAACTTTAAATGGATAGGCTTCGTCAAAGAATTTCTTGGGAAAATAAATTGTCCCCAATACTTTGAGGACCCTCAATCCATGGAATATATATCTAGAAGGGATTTGAAAAATCTATGTATGGCGCACCTCAAGGAAATGAGATATATGGAAGAGGTGAGGAAAAAGACTGTTTCTGCCCACCAGGACATTCTATGTGGAGAAAAATTGCAGCCATATCTCTCATTGTATATGCCTAACCATGAACGTTACCTTTTGACCCGTTTTAGACTGAATATTGTTTTTAGGACACTATCGTTCCCCTTGATGAATTGTTGGTCGAAGGATTTATGTCTTTGTCCATGCGATGAAGTATCCCATCAATCAGATATACACATATTATTTTTTTGTAAATTTTATACTCTTCCTCGAAAGAATCTTATCATCCCTATCCTCAAGGATCTAAATGTATATAGATGCCGCCTAGCGTTTACAGAATGCCAGAAAATGGAATCTGTTTTTATGGTTGCTTCAATTGCAGAATTTTTAAAACTGGTTTTTAAGTGCCGTAAATCAATTCAAACGGACTGATCGTTTTTTATTGTATATATGAATTATATTCTGATTTTTTCTTTCTGTGTTCTTAAAATAAGCTTACTTCACCTCTTGTAAACTGTATTTGTCATGCTACTTTCATGGTTATCTTGCTTTTTTAACCGAATAAAGTAATTTTGAATCTTGAATCTAGTGGGGGTGTAAAAGCTCTTGGTTGACCGCCTCCAAAATCCTAGCTATCCAGACGGGGGTCGGCAAACCGGCCCTATAGCTGATACCGATTCGCCCAGGAGCTCGGATAAGGAAGGGGTCATTGCTGTAAAGCGGATAGCAGATAAAACACTTCTACGAACCAGGAAACAAGTCCGTTGGAGATCTGCACAAGGCATTGAAGTAAGACTTTTGTTTTAATTCTTGAGAACAATACCTTGTTATTTTATTGAGTTGTGGGTGTAAGACTATCACACATCTTGTATAATTATGCCTAAAAGAAATCAACATATGGTATCTGAAACACCAAAGAACACCATGGAAAACTATCTTGTCCAAGTGGTTAATAATATAAACAGTAAGCGCAGACAATCATTGGGTCTGTCCCAGTCACCTATTCTCCATTCCTTGAGCCCACCCACTTCCTCACAATCAAACGAGTCTTTGCTATTAGACTCCAACAACGATGTCCATGAAACAGCTCCCTCAGTAAATGTTATTGTTGACACCAGTACAGCGAATGTGGCGGACATTGAGCAACATGCGGATAACGACTTAGATGCACAGGTTGTCATTGAGGTTGTTGATAATGATGATAAAGAAGAAGTGGAAGATGAGGCACCTGAAAAGCGGTCTTCAAGGGCAGTTAGAGCCTGCCGCAGATTACAAAGTAAACGTGGGGGGCCACGTTCAGGAAAAAGCAAGGTTATATCACCGCAAAAATCAAAAAGTACCTGCAAGAACAATGAGGAGAACAATCTGAGGGAAATATTGGACGAGGACCTAATGTCAAGAATAGCGGAGCTGTTAGAAATAAAAATTCAGACAATTATCAAGCCACTTATTAGCAAGATTGATAAACTCTCTGTAGAGATAAAGAAATTGGGAGGTACCCAAAATGTATTAGCAGATGCCATAGGAAATGTTTTAAGTAATGTCAGTAAGGGCCACGATTGCCCAAAGGAAGACAATGAATCTGGGTCAACATCAGACATTACCCCACCAGGGCCAACTCTTCCAGAATGCCCACAAACTGGCCATATTATTAATGACCTGCCATTAGAAGCTCCAATTGTTCAATTAATTGATCCATCACATGCCATAGTGCCCCTACTCTAGAAGATAATTCCACACAATTTGTAGTTGAAGCATCACCACTAGTGTTAGTGCT
Organism: Lissotriton helveticus; assembly: GCF_964261635.1. Taxonomy (NCBI): domain Eukaryota; kingdom Metazoa; phylum Chordata; class Amphibia; order Caudata; family Salamandridae; genus Lissotriton; species Lissotriton helveticus. The sequence goes on along the minus strand of NC_136059.1, from coordinate 1,349,047,200 downwards.
AGCTAATACACCAATCCTACCACCGGGTCAAACTGAGTCAGCCTCGTCACTAACAAGCAAGGCATTATACTGGCTGTCAAATAACATGCGGATAGCACAGGGGGGAGAACAACGTCTGGCTGATGAAATTAAAATGGTAAGGAGGGTCGGATGGATAGGAAATAAGCAAAAAAAATGGAAGGGCGACTGTGTGATACTAAATTTCGCTACTCCAGCTGCTCTCCCTGATATTCTATCCAACATCCTTCCACCACAAAGAAGAAGTAGTTCCATAATCCCCCTTACATAGGAATTTTTTTATAATGATTTGCAAAAAGCCAATAATTATAAGCCCCCGAAACCAGCTTGGTTAGCGAGAGATAATGGATGGGGTGGGGGACCTACAATGTGTGACATGAACCATGTTTCCAAAAATAGGGCTGGCCCATGGCAAGTCAACCAACACAACACCCCTCGTCACATTACTCCAGGACAAAACTTGAATGTAATGGGTAGACGAGGGCTCGGTATACCACCAAATAACCGTGGAATTTCAGGTAGTGTTGGTTATAACGGAGGATGGCCAGGTATGCAGCAGAATCTATTGTACCCTAACACCCCGGCACCCATAGGTAATGGCAACTATAATGGAGGATGGCCAGGTACCCACCTGAATCCACTGTTTCCTATCACACCTGCGCCTAGATGGAATGTACCTGTAAATGGTTGGGGTTTTGGGGCCCCATCTTATAATTGGGGAGTCAGCACCTCAAACAGATTTGAAGCCTTAGCTGGTTTAGCCGATTGTGATTGACTTGATGGAGGGGTTTCGACAATGTCATGTGGCGCAAATCATACATATTCTGGTTTGCTTTCTAAAATTGCACCAAAACAGATTGTACTTGTCGAAAATCCTCAACAGTTATTGCATCCTGTAGACACAATGGCACGAACACCACATCTAGATGTAATTGGATCAATGACTCCACAGCAGGTAACAGAGGAACTAGGGGTTTTGGAATTAACAACAATTATCTGTTGGAACATTGCAGGTCTGAAAAAAAACCTTTCAGATCCGGCCTGGCATGATTATCTGGCTAGTGGGGATTTAATTATGTTCCAGGAAACTTGGGGGCTCGAGAACTATTTTAAGGTTGGTTATAGATCCTTTTTCATCCCCGCAGTAAATATAAATGGGGGAAGACCTTCTGGGGGCCTAACAATCTGGGTAAAAATTACAAGAGGCCTGTCCTTCAAGCAAATTGATACAAATAATCCCGACCTGTTATTACTTGAGTTAAAAAACATTACGGGTTGTAGCATATACGTGATCAATATCTATAGTAGACCACATCGATCATGCAGAGAATCGCCAGTTGTAACCCACCTGAGTAATATTGTGGCAGGGTTTGATCAAAACGCAAAAATGATTATAGGTGGTGACTTCAACAGAGGTTTTGAGCCTATCATAGGTCTAGAAGACATCTATAAGGACGAGGACAGTGCCAACAATATCCCTTTAGTTGACACAAATTATAAAGCACCCTGTACAGCGAGTGCCTTACAACTATTGGATCTGACTCTAGAATCAGGCCTACGTGCCTGCAATGGGCGGTTGCCATCAGACTCCCCCAGCAAACCAACATTTACTAGAGGGGTGAACCACAGCTATTTAGATTATTTGTTGGTTTCCTTGAATTTATGGCCCATGACCATCGACTTAATGGTGGATGACCGCACAGAAAGTGATCATTATCCCCTGATCTTATCTGTCCAGACTCAGATCTTTAAAACCCTCGATAAAAGCGTTAGTAGCACAGTATCCTTGCCACAGGACCCTTTAGTGGCAAATAACCGTAGATCCCTGAAGTGGCCAGTGGTATTAGACAATACAAAAATCATTAGCCAAATCTATAATGTATTTGTTAGGCATATGTCTGCCCTCTTAGGAAACAGTACTGTCATCCAAAATCCTCATCTGGTAGAATCCCATGAACATCTAATTAACCAACTTGGTGAGATCCTGACCAGGGCGGTAAAAAGATCACATAACGCCCGAAAGAGCAAACAAACCGGGATTACCTGGTATAACCAGGAATGCCGGAAAGCTAAAGCAGACCTAATCACAGCAGTCAGGGGGGATTCAGTGGATATTGTGAGAACTAAGAGAGTTCAGTACAAAAGAACCTTGCTAATGGCCAAAAAAGAGTGGGACGAAAGGGTTTGGTTAGATCTGCTGGACGCATGTAAGTGCAAAGACCAGACCTCCTTCTGGAGCCTCATTGCTAGAGGCACCAGGGGGGCGACTGAATGCAAAGATAAATTTTTAGAGGAGAAAACATGGGTCGAGCATTTTACCTCGTTATATTCTTGCGAAAGCCCAAGTGAGATTGAAAGCTGGGATAGTTTGCAGGCTCCTCTCGTAGTCCATGATACACCTCTTGTCTTCTCTTTGACAGAAACAATTCTAGCAATCAAGGCAGTTAAGACTGGGAAAGCGCCAGGCCCTGATAAAATACCAGGTGATCTTTGGAAACATGAAAATTATATTTGGGCTCCTTATATCAATTTATTATCCAATGAAATCGCTTGTGGAGCTCCTGTTCCAGAAACCTGGAAGGGGGCGGAGATTGTAACACTGTTCAAAAAGGGTGACAGGTCTAATCCTTCGCACTATCGGCCTATCAGCCTAATTGACGTGTTGCAAAAAAAATTTGCCCGACAAGTTCTTGGTCGGCTCTCCTCTTGGATTGAAGAACATTCTATTTATACAAAATACCAGGCAGGCTTTAGATCAAAGATAAGCACTGTAGACCAGGTTTTTAGATTTTTATGTTTAGTCTGGAAATATACGATTATAAGAAGTTCCCACATATACGTGGCTTTTGTTGATTTGAAGGCAGCTTTTGACATGGTACCAAGGGCAGCCCTATGGAAGTCACTAAGTAAGATGGGCGTCCCTGTGAATATCCTTCAAATTTTAATTAGACTCCATGAGAATAATTATGCACGAGTTAGATGGGGACCAAATGGAGAAGTCAGTGAGAAAATAAAAATAGCAAAAGGGGTAAGGCAGGGGTGTGTAATGGCACCTACCTTATTCTCCTTGTACGTCAATGACATTCCCGATACTCTTTTGGGCTGCGAGCATGACTCTCCCAAATTGAGCGGGCAAGCCGTTCCGGCATTGTTGTTTGCAGACGACACGATTTTAATTTCTCAGACACCTAGGGGGCTCCAAAACCTTTTAAACACTTTTAGTTTGTATTGTCACGACAAGGAATTAGAAATTAATTCCTCAAAAACAAAAGTTATGACAATCAACCCTCATAAAGGTTTTAATAAGGTTTTTAAGATAAATAATGAACCCATTGAAGAAGTCCCCAATTTTAAATACCTTGGCATTATTTTAGACAGCCACGTTACATGGAAGACACAATTGGAGAACTCAAAACTAAGGCTGACCCAAAATCAGTGTCCGATTTTAAAGAGGCATAAGAATAGCCATTTTAAAGCAGTCTCACCAGCCATTGAATTATTCAAATACAAAGTACAATCTTCTTCACTTTATGGCGCGGACCTTTGGGCCTATGCCTCAAAGGATACTTTTCGAGTGAGGGAAAATTCCTTCATTAGGCAACTTTTAGGGATACCTGGGTCAACACCACTGACACCCGTATTATGGGATCTTAACGTCGACGTACAGATGACTATGCTTCTCTTCGTCCGCTCCTTTATTGGATCCGTCTATGGTCCGTTGAGGAGCTGACTGATTATAGAGAAGCATTGAAAGAGATATTGGCCATAAGGAATATAACGCATTTGCCATGGTTAGAGTACGTCAAAAAATGGTTTGAAAAACTAGGGTTAAGTGACTTTTGGTTTGATCCTGATTCCCTCACAAATAGTTCAAAAAAGATCTTGAAGCAAAGGTACTGGGATTACATTAGAGACTCAGTGCTATCAAACCCCAGAACAGGGACTCTAACTTCGAAATTTTTCGAAATTAAAATGACTATGCAATTAGAGCCCCTTATGGATGAAATTTACCCTCCACTGGCCAAAAGCCTATACTTAAAGTTCCGGTATGGTAATTTACAATTAAAAGAAAGGACAACCAGCTGGAACTGTAATAAGGGGTTGGCCGGGGCCGCCGGCTCTAATATATGTGAGCTATGCGAGATGAGGCTGATAGAGGATGAGTCCCATGTTTTATTCATATGCCCAGCATACCTTAGAGCCAGGAAAAAATGGCTCAAACCAATCTGTAAAAGGCTAGGCTTCAGACAAATTAAGGTTGGATTTAGAATTTTTAAGGGAGACACTGCACAACCGATTGTGTTCAGCCTAAGTCGTTTTCTCTTATGTGTAGCCTTGATTAGGAGGATGAAAAACCTAAAAACCTAATGAAATAGGCTACTTCACCATGTTTCTGAGTCATTGTCAGCTGCTAAATGCTGTTTGCTTCACTGTCCTGATGTGTATTCTTCTTTTTAACAAAAAAACAGATGTTTAATTTATTTTTTTATCAAATTTGTATACTCAGTGTTCTGTATACTGGAGGGGCCAATCATGATCTAGTCAATTTTAAGTGGATGACTTGAAAAATGAATTGAATTTTAGGTATTTTATGCAAAGGAAATGTGTTGATATTTTTACCCACTGCTACTGTATCATTATGTATTATATTATATTATGATGTATTATGATTGAATGTTTGTATCTTACAAGGTTTTTTAAACCGAATAAAGATTGAAATGAAATGAAAGTGTTTCACTAAAGAATAGGAGCCATCTCTATTATTGATCACACTCCGAAGATCCAAAATATAACCTTTACAGGAATGACCTCCTTAGGGAGGTCCTCTCTACCCCTTTTAAGGTCCCACCTAGGCCCCAATATTTGTGAGACGGATTACTAGTGCAGCGCACAGCTGTGGGGTACCCAATCAACAGGACCAGCGAGTCCTCCCACACATATATATATATATATAAAAAACACTCTGTGCACGCCTCCACATACTTTCCTATTACCCGTAAACATATCAGAATGGTGGAACAAATGGAGTAGCATACACAGATGAGATGGCCTCCCTCATCCTGGTGGCCCCCTCTCTGTTGCCAGACACCAACATCACCCAAAGTCTGGCACAAGCACAAAACTGGGATGAGATGAAAGAACTTAAAAGAGAGCAGATGAAAACACTACTACAAGGTGTCATCATGACAGAGTACCTACGGGGCAATGCAGCACCCGCTGGACTTATTGTTACTAATGAACCTCAAATCTTTCTCCAGGACTCCCTATTCAGAAAAGAATGGTCGCTTATCACCTGGCGCTGCACCCGCGATTGGCTGATCCTTATAATTAACACAGCTAAACGCATTTCGGAAACAATGCTGATTAAAATCAAAACCAGCGAAGATACACTAAGCACATGAATCAAGATCACCATATACAAGAAGAAACTGGAGGAAGGCAATAAAGAAATTCCTGAACATAAGGACACCCTGCTCCTGAGGAAAATTACCAAACTCCAAAAGGATCTAAAGAAATTCTCCCACACACAGGTTTACCCGTACACCAGGGATGACTACAAAAAAAAGGACAAATCTGATGTTGACACATTGGGAAGGAGTGACACAGGCACATCTAATTCAGACACAGATGAATGGTTCAGGGACAATCATCATCTAACAGAACAAGGAGAGGATGCAGAAAACAAGAAAGAGGAAACTACTATAATTGTAGCGATTCTGAGATCCAGGGGACGGAATTCCTGCTATGCAGAGAAAACGGGAAAAGTCCTTCAAACTACGAGTCCCAGACTGCCTTGGGGTTTTCTCATTGGACTTAAGCCCCTCCTCTGCAAGGGGAAGGTGCTTGTCAATTAATCTGTTTGAGCATCAAGGAAGGGCGGATGGTGTTCCCCGCCGGATCCCAGCGTGAAGATTAAAGCCTCGTGGAAGTCTGTTTGTCCTGGATTTGAGTTCTGGAGTACCGGCTGGTATTCGTGACTATTTCTGATATTATCTTGAGAAAAGTGCGGGCTCGCCTTTTTCCTGAATGAACCTTGATCCCTGACATTTGAATACTTGTTTCCACTAGTTGGTTAGTGAAGCCGCGGCGTCTGTTGAGAAGTACAAAGACGCTTCTGACAGCCCGTGAGAAAAGAAAAGCGTGTATATCCTGTAACGCGACTGGGTTACGGACGTGTTCAGGGTAAGCGCTTATGGTTTGTAGAGAGGTTTTTGTGGAGAGCAAGCAGGTACAGAACTACGGGAAAAAACCGCCTGCTCTTTTTCTCCTGGAGATACGTTTTTTGTTAAAGTGCTAAGTTTAACTTTTCTTTATCCGGAGGCAAGGAATCTGTTTGTGGATGTTTAAGTCCCCGTGTTGTGTCAGTAACAACACGAGGGAGCAAGAAGAAAAAGAGAAGTTCCTTTCTTTTTTGAGACTTGTACTCTGGTGAAGTTCGTGTTGTATGAGCCTCTTGAAACTGCATTCTGGGATTTGTTCTGATTCTGGCATAACTGATATAAAGACTGGGTCTACTCTGGAAGTTATATAAGGATGGGAATTGAGGAATCTTGGTGAGTGAAAGAAAGGCACTTACACAATACAGTGAGCAGAGGTCCTTGATTATATGAGTAATTGTGTGTTTTGTCATCCTACCTGCAGCCTTGAAGGTATACTAGACCCAGCCCAGAGTGTTGACCACGTCCCTGTGAGGAGTCTTGTGAATACACCTTCATCCTCTTTCCCTTTTTTCCCTTGGGGCACGAAGTCAGGCAGAGTATTTACAATTCTCTGCTGGGGGTCGTGCTGTGAGGAAATAAGGGATTTAGCATCAGATATCGTCTCTGCTTGGCCCCAGGAAAAGGTTAGTGGTGTTCTTGGTTCTTGCGCTACTGCCAGTCACGACAATAATCCACCGGCCTAACACCAACAAATGATGTTCTGACCAAACGGATATGCCCCCTACCAAGGCCCACCCATACCACAACCAATGCCTTTTTACCAACCTAACCATCCTAACCAGCATTTTTTAGGGTTTGGTGGCCAACGGGGAAGCAGAGGCAGGAAAGGAGGTCGACACGTACAATGGAACAACAACATACCGGAGGGCGTCAACACAAGGAGAAAAACTAGAGAGCAGACACAACCAGGCCCAAGCAACCACACAATATAGTAGTCAACCTATCCAACAAACCCATCTCTTAAGATGAACTATCAGTCCTTAATAAAGGACTAGGTTTCATCCCCACAACCGCAATGGACAAGTTCAGAACCCGATGTGAACTCGCAGAATTCCTTAGGAAAATCAGGATAAAAGCATTCTTCTTGAATAACCAACCTCCCCAAAAAGAAGAGGGCCACATAGACCTTATGAAAAAGTCCACATTTTCTCCTTCTCCATCCACCGTTCCTCCAGAAATAATAGCCTCCGAAGAGGCGGTCATCAAAGATATCGAATTATACAGGCCACAACTCAACACCTTCCATAGCCTCTCTAAACGAGAAACTACAGCACTCCACTCACTCAGTAAAAAGGAGAATATTGAAATAAAACCCGCAGACAAGAGCAGAGCCATCGTAATCCAGGACAAGAAAGACTATAGGAGAGCGTGCCTTTCACTGCTACAAGACCATAGGAATTATGAACCTTTAGGCTTCGACCCCACCACGAGGATCCAACATCGAATATGTACAATTCTAGAGGAAGCAGATGAAAAAGAATGGATAAACAAAAGAGAGGGAGAGAACTCCTCACCACGATTGAACCTAGAACCCCCCGGTTCTACATGGTCCCCAAAATACATAAAGGATGCAACCCACTACTAGAAAGACCTATCGTCTCAGGAATAGGGGTCAGTACTGGAACCACTATCACAATTTGTGGACTTGTATCTAAAACCCTTTGTCACTAGGGCAACATCATATATCAAAGATACCACCCACCTCCTTACTATACTTGGAGGCATAACATTTGACCCACAAAATGAGATGCTCATTTGTCCAGAGGAAGAGGCGCTCTACACAAGCATACCCCAGGAAGACAACCTGAAAGTGATTCAAGATCTAATACAAACTCAGGAGTGGACTTTGAAGGCCCCCATAAAATGGATTATGGAATTGGCTAAAATAGCCTTGACTGAGAATTTCTTCCGCTTCGAGGACAACCTTTACCTACAATGGCACGGAACATCCATGGGCAGCACCTTTGCCCCTAGTATTGCCTGTTTCTACATGGGATGGTTTGAGGATAATAACATCTGGGCGAACAACCCCTACGGCGACAAAATACTATGGATCAGATACATAGATGATATTTCAGTAATATGGCAAGATGACAATACCATATACACAACACAAGAGCAGACCAGGTCAGGAAATGGTGTGTAACTATACCACCACTGACCTATTTAACGTCTGTATCAACAAGAGGAACCCATTCCTGAAATTCACCAAGACAAATAACAACAATCAGGTGTCATTCCTAGATGTAAATATCAGCGCTGAAGACTCGGGACATCATTGTACACTAAACCTGCCAACCGCAACAGCCTCCTACATTTTGACAGTGCACACCCCAGGGCCCTCAGAGAATATCGGCCAGTGGGGCAATTTATGCACATCAAGCGCAACTGTTCAAAAAAAGAAGACTACACAAAAGAAGCAGCAAAATTGACAAGGAAACTTCAAGACCGGATGCATCCAACACAAATAGTAAAGAAAGCCAAGAAGAGAGTAGGTCACATCTCAAGAGAGAGCCTACTCGATAAGGCCAATAAAACCGAAACACAAAAACTCATTTGTGTTATAACTTACAACTATGGATCGAATATGATTAAAAAAAATATCAACAAACACTGGCGGATACTCACATCCAACAAACTTGATTTTGAACAAACTATTTTTTCCTTAAAAAACAACAACAGTATACAGGACAGACTGGTACACAGTAATTGCTGCTCCACCAATACTAATAGACAAACCACCCTATGGGACCTCCCACCGGTACGGGCCATTTCCCGTGTGGCAACTGCGCTATATGTCCTTTCACAAAACACTCTACCAGCATTGACACAGGGCTCAGAACTCCGTGGGAGCAAAAGTCCCAAACAACCTGTAACAGCAATAATGTCACATATATGATCACCTGTCCATGTGGTCTTAGATACATAGGCATGCACCCCAGAAAAAAATATAAACCAGGATTAGCAAACACAGAAGCACTATTCGCTGTAAGAAAACAATGACAAAACTAACAACCCACTTTTTGAAATCAAATTACTCTGAAAATGATCTAAAATGGACAATCATAGAAAAAACTACGGCACACAACAGAGCCCAAAGCACGATTCTACTGAAAGAACAGACATGGGTACACCACTTACAGACATACAAAACAGGTCTTAACGATGACATACATTGGAATCATCTAAATAACCTCAACAGGTAGATGACTGATCCCCCTCCACTGATCAGAAATGCGTCTGTACATTTACCCTTTCACAGTCAGACTATCCATGATTGTAACACCACCTTGACAGTGACAAATCATATGAGACACAACTTGTGGAAAAATACACCACAACCCCCTTCCGCCCTCTACCTCTGTCACTAGAATTTTATGGTTACTCACAATTAACGCACCTCTGCAACCCAGAACAATGCCTACCACTCACAAACATGACCATTTTCATGGGGAAGAACATTGTGATATAATATTTTATCCACCACTGACCTGGGAGCCAACTAGATGTAGCATACTTCGTCCTTGGCTATCCTGTATATCGTGGACGGAAGCCACTCATTTGACAACAGCCCCTCATATAGACAGGAGGAAATGATTTCTGAGAGATAACCCCTTTATTACATCTTTTCCACCAGGTACAAATAAACACAGATGCGCACATCGTATTGCCTGGCGAGCTGTGAAAAACAAAACTTTATTGGTAACTACTCTTCATACACACTGGAATAAATACTTTCCCTTAATTATTGAGAGACAATATATTTAGTTCACCTTCTCCACCAGGAAGAAATAGACACATATGCACACATCAGTTTGCTTAGTGCATTGTGGAAAATAAAACTTTATTCTTTCAAAACCTTCAACTCAGCATTTGCGGTAGCAAAAAACAGAATGGCGTCCCCCAATATCACCATGACAACCGGGACTTGGAAGAAGGCGCGCGTAAACATGACCACGTGGGTGTGTACACTGTGCCAAGCCCCCTTCCTTAACCAAACACCTAATGACACGTAGACACGGCCGACCACAGCCTCTGCTCTCGGCCCCTCACCGAGTATTTCAGGAACACCAGCTTACTCTCTCCTGAGACAAGCAGGGGAGTGGAGCACAGTAGGTCACCTAATGGGGTAGACCTTTAACGAAGTAAGGGGCATATTACCAACTACTAGCAACAATTATCGCTAAATAGGCTTAGCGACAATTTTTCTATCGCCAAGCATCGCCGGATTTTATCGCTGAGATAACGTGCTATTAGCAACGTTTATCTAAAAAGTGATGAAATACCTGCCGTTAGTGGCGAAATCCGTGAATATCGCTGAGAATACAGCGATATTCACGCATTATCGCTAACAGGGTCTTAGCCGTTATATCCACCTCCCATTGGATATAATGGCTAAGAACTGGTCTGAGCAGGTGTTAGTTTTTGGAGATCTTCATGCGTAGCGCGAATATTTCCAACGCTACGCCTGTGTTGGTAATAGGCGATAGAGAGGTTAGCAACTGCTTTCAGTCACTAACAGGTTGGGAACGCCCACTTTGCATGTCATTAGCGATAAATATTGCTGACATGCAAAGCGGGCCCCAAACCGCTCGCTATCGCCTACAAGCTGTCGCTAACTTCTGTTAGTGACAGCTTGATAATAGGGCGATAGAATTTTCGCCGCTTAGCGGCCGAAAACGGCCGCTAAAGCGGTGAAAATTGCCTATCGCCCCCCTTGATAGTATGCCCCTAAGTCTTTATTCTTTGTAACCGATGCAATGACAATTAATTGTTACATACGCAGGTTTCCCTCCAATGTACTCTGTATTTTTAACTGTTACACTCACGTACTATGCTGACTTCTTTCTTCTTTTTGCCTGCAGAGTGTGACAATAAGGCCTCCCCCTCCAAGCCCCCCTTTGGGAGCTCATGCAATGTTATACCGGGGTGAGGGCCTTAACTTTAGCTCCTCCCACTATTACTCACCATCCCTTAGCAATCGTTATGAGACTTGCAAATCAAACAAACAACAAATATGGGTAATGTTCCGTATATGTGAGGTTGTGTGTGACACGTAGTGGTAACACTCATTGCGTATGGCATGAATGAAATAAATGTGATGCCTGCATGATTGTCTATAAACTATATGGCAAAGTGACAAATCTGTGAATGAATGTCACTGGTATTGCCTTTACTTTTCAATGATCACCAGATAAACCCACTTTCTGGTATTTTAGATAACATGCCAGTCAACCTCTTGGCATTCACACAGGGGAACAACAACGATGTAGCTTCATTACAACTGGCAACTTTGTGGCACCCCTACAAATAAGTCACAAATTGTTTACTTATGTGTCTGCACGTTTTATTCCTTTTTTTCAGGAAATACCTCGAAGAAAACAGATGCAGGTATTAGACTTGTCCCTTCAATGTATAAAATATTATAATTGTCACATGTTAGTTGCATGATAATTTGGCACTCATATCTTTGGGGGAAGTGACCTCTTTGCATCCCACCCTGACGAAAGCCCAGGATCATCATTAGGCCAGCATTAGGGCTGAAACATGTTGGTGTTTAGTTAGGTCATAGGACCATTGCATCCTCCCACCCTACCATAGTCTTCGTATCCCTTCCCTCCCACTCCAATAATAAGCAATACTTTAGGAGTGGGGGAGGAACTTTATCTTAATGTTACGCTCCCATACCAAAATATCTTCATAAATGCTCCCTGAAACATGGTCGAGTCCACCCTGACCTTTCGGAGCCAGGGTGAGCCCAATGATGAAGCATGTCACTATTAGAGTGAGTGAGGGCTATAATAACAAAAGGGTCTTCTAGCCCTTCTCATTTCTTAACTAAGGGACATCACTGAACGATCAAGTGTAGCCAGGTGTAGCTCTGTTGGGCGCTCTATGAGTTTCGAAACCACCCTCATTATTAGTCGTCGTTTGTTTTCCCAGCTTCCCCACTCCCCTTTAACGCATAGGGACCTTGATAGGTTCCAGGAGGGATATCTTTCTACATCATACAAATACTACCTATGTACCATTTACCACAAGGGCATTCCAATACATAAACTACACTGGGTGTTGTGCATACTATACATTCATTACTTATTTTGACCTCACCAGGTGCTGACATCGTATATGACATCATATTTTCTCCATCTTTGCATTATTTGCATTCACGGCACCTATGGTAACCTGAAACTTCGTCAAACATGTTCTCATTTCAATGTGGCAGATAGCTGTGTGATAATGATTCTTTCAATGATTTTGTTTTCTTAAATGTGAAAGATGAACAATTACCAATTTTTCCACAGAAACATTCAGATACTTCACTCAGTGTGTATTTAAAACGTGAAATTTAGATTAAGATTGCTGTCATTCAATTTTTTTTCACAAATTCTTTTGTAGTCCTAAGATCACCTTTCTATATCACAAAAAGGTCATCAAAGTTTCTAAGTTTTAAGAGCAAATGTTTTGTATTCTTTGTAATATATTCTTACAGACTACCTGTTCCCCCCCAACAGCCCACGATACGATGTGCATAGCTGGAGGAGAAGCAGGCATCCATTGCTGTGCCTTGCAACTGCCCGTACAGTCTGTCCTGAAGTCCAGAAATATTGCAGATAAGCAAAATTCCAGCTTTTCTACCAGAATGTTAGTATGTTTGAAATACTGCAATGCCGTTGTATTCAAAAGGTATTTCCAGGCAGCAATCCCTTGCTGGTGTTTGATAGAGGTGCATAATGAAGTAACATCTATCGTGATCACGTAATCGAGTATTGCCACGGAATATCATTCATTTTTATGAAACAATTCGATAGTATTGCAACATATGATGGCAAACCATTGGGAAAAGGAGCAATGAATTGAATCAATATATTTAGGAGTACATTCTAACAAAATATTATTAGAAGAAGCAACAGGTCTGACTAGTGGCTTCCTAAGACTCTTGTGTACCTTAGGCAAATAAATACATTGTTTGAAGCATTGAATTGTCACTTCTTAAGTTCTGGTATTCTTGCATTTTAATCAAACCCCTGTCTCTCAAAATTTTAAGATGAGTATAATGCTGGAACACTGTTCGCCTATACTAATTTCTCAAAATCTTTATATAACATTTGGAATCATTTCACTGACACATGGATGCTGACAAATACATTGCTCTGTCCATCTATACAATATTTCCTTATCATGCATTACATTATTCCCAATCTTTCTCTTGATGCTGCATTGCTTTCATTTAAAGGTGTTCCCTAAAAATTCCAAAGTCATTAGCCACTACTGATTAAATAGCATCAACATTGTCAAACACCATACTATGAAAGAAAGTAACATATGTAGCAAGGCGCTACCTTTAGTCACCTTAATGTCAATCCTTAAATTAGGAAGGACCTCCCTGTCTGTATGTGTGGATGTCTCACCTAAACATTTGTGTTCCAAATTATACAACATTGTCAGATGATCGTGTCACCAATTAGCAAATTGGTATATTCTTCTTTTCTGGTGGACTCTGGAATGAAAGGAAAGAACTTGTGTAACATACATTTTCTACAAAATTTTAAAGTATCAGTTCTTGATTGTGATATTTTAGAAGCCCAAATGTAGGACTTGCATCTATCTGTAAGCACATGTAACGACAAGTTCACTATAGTCTGTGAAGAGTTCATTACCTCTAGGCTTTTGATCCCCTAATGGTTCTCCTGGCAAACTTGTATCTGGTTGCTCATCTCTTTTTCCGTTGTCTAAGCAATCACCCAATAAACTGAACCACATAAACTTAAAATTTGAAATTAAAATACAACACTTAATAAACAATGAAACAAATAAATACCTATTCATTATATAAATAATCAACTAATAAAGAAATTAACATTAATAAATATATACTTAGTAACATAAACTCTATTCATTCAAAATCTCCAAAGGCCAATATTAAACTTTAATGTATAAATACAAAAGCTAATAAACAAACAAATAAAGAACTGTAAAAATATATAAAATAATAAACGAATTCATCAATTAACATGAATTCATATCAAATTAATAGAAAGCTCTACACACATGACACCACAATAAAGAAAGCACACAATTAAAATGTAATGCGTAATAACAAAGTTTATTAAACCTTTAAAGAAATAAGTAACAAAAATGATAAAACATAATTATCAAAATAATTATTGCCAAATATATTTAAAGGAACATTACTTATCCAACCCCTGGTAAACCCATCATCCTGAAAAAACATATCAAAATACTTATTAAAAAAATTATAATTAAAAATATATATACATTAAAGTAAAAACATAACAGAATAAAATAAAACACCATAATAGACAATGGTATTAAAGGAAACAATATTTTAAATTTCAATGTAATTGTAAAACAGTTTAAAATGACATACTTATTCTCAATATTTTGGCCCATAATATGTTTGGAAGACATGATATTTGGACCACAATATTATGGTCAAATGAGTCCGTCTATATGTATAGAAGCCCTGGCTAACATTCCACTACATAGACTCGCAAAAGAACTTTGTGACCCTCTTGAAGCCCCAATAACAATAAATGGCCCCCTGGAAGTTGTTTAAGAAATCAAAAAGGTTAAGACCCCAGGCAGTTCAGTGAGACAATGATCAACCTATTACTGGAGGTCTAGCAGGAGACATTGACTCTCCCACCTACAAAATGATATAGGCCGATAAGAATCATAAGTAAAGATGTTAAGATACTCATCGTGGTCCTTGCAAGAAGGCTCAGAAGTGTAATTTGTGTCTTTGTACATCCAGACCATTGTAGGTTTATCCCACACATTAAATATTGCACTTAATTAGTGACAACTTGCACATGTATTGAATCAGTCTGTGCTGATGGATGGCCACCTTACTCTGGTGTCAGTTGATATCGAAATAGTATTCCACACAATTGTCTGGTAATATACATGCATAAAGAAGTGCTAATAAAAATAGGCATGAAGAGCATTCACTCAGGACTTGAAGAACATTCACTCAGGAGCCCCCATGACCCCTGCCCGCCACACATCTTCCACAGAGCCGCCATAGCACCCTAATTACGATGCACCATCAACGCCACCTTCGAATCCGACACTTCCCCGATGACTGGAAATGCACAGAAGCCAAGCCCCCCTCAAGAAGCCCTCTGCAGACCCTACGGACCTCAAAAACTACTGACCCATCTCTCTCCTCCCCTTCGCGGCCAAAGTCACTGAGAAGATCGTCAACATCCAGCTAACAAACTTCATTGAAGACAACTCCATCCTCAACCCTTCCCAATCCGGATTCCGCAGCAATCACAGCACCGAGACCGCCCACCACAGACGACATCCGCACTCTCCTCTACCAGGGCCACATCACAGCCCTCATCCTACTCGACCTCTCTGCAGACTTCTACACCGTCTCCCACTGCACTGTTACCGCCAGACTCCACGACGCAGGCATTGGGGGAACCGCCCTCGACTGGATCTGCTCCTTCTCACCGGCCGAACTCAAAGAATCAGGCTCCCGCCCTTCCTCTCCAAACTCACTGAGACCAGCAGCGCAGTAACCCAAGGATCATCGCTCGGCCCCATGCTCTTCAACATCTACATAGCCCCCTTCGCCGCCATCGTCAGACAAAATGGGCTCAGCATATTATCCTACGCTGATGACACCCAGCTCATCCTCTCCCCCATAAAAGATCCCCACACCACCAGACTCAGCTTCCAGGACGGAATGACAGACATCGCATCCTGTATGAGGAGGAGCTGTCTGAAACTCAACATGGAGAACACATAACTCCTCGTCTTTAAACCCACCCCCTCAGCATGAGGCAACACCTGGTGGCCCATTCCCTCGGCAACCCCCCCCACTCCCACGGACCACACCTGCAACCTTGGCATCATACTCAACTCCTCCCTCACCATGACCCGACAGATCAATGCTGTCGCCTTCACATGCTTCAACATCCTTCGCAAGACCTTCAAATGGATCCCCCGAATCC
Organism: Lissotriton helveticus; assembly: GCF_964261635.1. Classification (NCBI taxonomy): domain Eukaryota; kingdom Metazoa; phylum Chordata; class Amphibia; order Caudata; family Salamandridae; genus Lissotriton; species Lissotriton helveticus. The sequence continues at coordinate 1,349,030,972 of NC_136059.1, read as the reverse complement.
AGAATGACCGTCACCCGCACACTCATAACAAGCAGACTGGACTACAGAAATGCCCTCTATACCGGACGTGAGTCCCAGGCTCTCCACACCACTGGAGTCAAGCTATCCAGGCTGATGAAGGCTGATAGCCAGAAACCGGTCCTTGGATGCTTGATTCCGGTCTGGGAAAGACATGGCTTGGTAGTTCGGACTGGACTGTTCCCATGAGGCACAGGGTCAGAGCTGATTTGCATATAGCCAGTGTCTAACCCAGGGTGGTGTGGAGTGCAAAAAAACCATGGATATAGGTCCAGATCCTTGTACTGGGATGAATGTATGACATTGTTCTACATTCTGTCCATCAACTGTGTTTTTTGCAATTTTCACCCCGAGTGGGCTGGGTATGCTCAGACGTGAGTCCCAGGCTCTCCACACCACTGGAGTCAAGCTATCCAGGCTGATGAAGGCTGGTAGCCAGAAACCGGTCCTTGGATGCTTGATTCTGGTCTGGGAAAGACATGGCTTGGTAGTTCGGACTGGACTGTTCCCATGAGGCACAGGGTCAGAGCTGATTTGCATATAGCCAGTGTCTAACCCAGGGTGGTGTGGAGTGCAAAAAAACGATGGATTTAGGCCCAGATCCTTGTACTGGGATGAATGTATGACATTGTTCTACATTCTGTCCATCAACTGTGTTTTTTGCAATTTTCACCCCGAGTGGGCTGGGTATGCTCAGACGTGAGTCCCAGGCTCTCCACACCACTGGAGTCAAGCTATCCAGGCTGATGAAGGCTGATAGCCAGAAACCGGTCCTTGGATGCTTGATTCCGGTCTGGGAAAGACATGGCTTGGTAGTTCGGACTGGACTGTTCCCATGAGGCACAGGGTCTGAGCTGATTTGCATATAGCCAGTGTCTAACCCAGGGTGGTGTGGAGTGCAAAAAAACGATGGATTTAGGCCCAGATCCTTGTACTGGGATGAATGTATGACATTGTTCTACATTCTGTCCATCAACTGTGTTTTTTGCAATTTTCACCCCGAGTGGGCTGGGTATGCTCAGACGTGAGTCCCATGCTCTCCACACCACTGGAGTCAATCTATCCAGGCTGATGAAGGCTGATAGCCAGAAACCGGTCCTTGGATGCTTGATTCCGGTCGGGGAAAGGCATGGCTAGGTAGTTTGGACTGGACTGTTCCCATGAGGCACAGGGTCAGAGCTGATTTGCATATAGCCAGTGTCTAACCCAGGGTGGTGTAGAGTGCAAAAAAACGATGGATTTAGGGCCAGATCCTTGTACTGGGATGAATGTATGACATTGTTCTACATTCTGTCCATCAACTGTGTTTTTTGCAATTTTCACCCCGAGTGGGCTGGGTATGCTCAGACGTGAGTCCCAGGCTCTCCACACCACTGGAGTCAAGCTATCCAGGCTGATGAAGGCTGATAGCCAGAAACCGGTCCTTGGATGCTTGATTCCGGTCTGGGAAAGACATGGCTTGGTAGTTCGGACTGGACTGTTCACATGAGGCACAGGGTCAGAGCCGATTTGCATATAGCCAGTGTCTAACCCAGGGTGGTGTGGAGTGCAAAAAAACGATGGATTTAGGCCCAGATCCTTGTACTGGGATGAATGTATGACATTGTTCTACATTCTGTCCATCAACTGTGTTTTTTGCTCTATGCCGGAATCAACATATCCCTGCTCCGCAAACTCAAGACCATCTAGAACTCCGCAGCCAAACTCGTCTTCGGCATCCCAGTGTTTTTTGCTCTATGCCGGAATCAACATATCCCTGCTCCGCAAACTCAAGACCATCTAGAACTCCGCAGCCAAACTCGTCTTCGGCATCCCACAACAGGAGCACATCACCCAGCACCTGCGAGACCTCCACTGGCTCCCTGTTGAGAAGAGAGTAACCTTCAAGCTACTCACTCACACATACAAATCTCTCCACAACACCGGACCCCAACAGTGGCTGCTCGCCGAGGGAGTGCTGCGGGCGGGGGAGGGGCAGGTTGGGGGGCATGGACTCGGACTTACGGCGGAATGGAGTAAAGTAAGTAAATAAATTAATAAAACTATTTACCTTGCGCCCGCTGTATCGCCAACTCTGTTCCATCCTAAGGACCACTGCTGGACCGCCGCCACTTTCGAGACTCCTGCTACCATGTCAACAGCGGGAAAGCCGGAGGCAGGACTAGGAGGTAGTCCCGCTAAGGTTCTCACCATGCAGGTTACGATCTGCTGTTATTTGAGCTTTTCCTGGTGGGGACACCGCCATGCACAAGTCAGCAGACAGGCATAAAAAGAGATGAGAACTCACTATTTTTAGGGTCCAACTTCGGAATCTCTGTCGGACGCCATTTTCTACGTCCTTCCTATGATGCTGCCACCAGATCACGACCCTCTGTAACCGTTTTGTCACCAGATGCAAAGGTAGGCTTTACCATCACTTCTCCTATATAGTGCATTGTAACAGTTCCTTATATTTAACATGCAACAAAACACACAGTACACATGACCTACATATACATTATGACACATACACAACATATATATGTGTTTCAGATATACACATGCTTTACTTACCTATCACTGTAGCTGTGAAACGTCACTCCGTCGGGACATCGCAGCCAAGAGACTGCCAGCCCTTTGGGAACATTGTAATACAGTGGGTAGGAGACCCCTGAGCCGGCGGTCTTCTTGGGACCACCACCAAAGCGGTACAGCAGTAAGACCGCCAAACTTATAATCAGGCCCTAAGTGAGTCAACTTGAAACTCTTTCCATTATGAAGACTGGCCTTACAGATCAACTAATGTAGTCCCACCCTAGAACATCAGAGGGAATTGAAGTGGTTCCAATATCTAGTTATCTACGTGGCTGACAGCTGGCAAATACAAGTGGAATATAACACTGGCAGGGTGATTGAGGGAATGGAGATTTCCATAGTCTTCTAACCCTCTCAGTGGGGGAGAGAGTTACCATGACAAAAATGGTGGGGCTTCCTATGTGCCTTTATTCCTTAAAGAATATGACATATCCTATACCAGCAAAGAATTTCAAATGAACAGATCATCTCTTAAGAATATTGAAATGGGACGGAAAATGAAGCAGAGTAAAACTGGACATTATGAAAAGGCCGAGTGAACAAAAAGTTATATGAATCTGACTGATAGTCGTACCTATTCAGAGAGCCAGGCATGGTCTGGGAGCAAGTCATAATGAAAGTAACAAAAACACCTCCATTTGAAAAAGCAATGCTAACATGGTGTCTCTAGTCGTTCACAAAGATTTGGCAATGTATGGCTGTAATTAGCTGCACAGCAGCAAGGGACCTTTATTATGATGACAAAAACATAACATTTGACAAATCTCAAGACTGCTTTGGGTTGTGACAGGGCCCTTGTCTTCCACATGCGAAACTGGTAAACACAGCCAGAGAAATTAGGACTATACTCCTGGCAGCACCTAAAGAAACCTAAGTTATGGCGCTGATTTTAGGGGATCAGCCTAATTCAGGGCCATGCAAACCATTCTTATAGAGAAGCGGAAGACAGACTGTCCAGAAGCATTAGGAGATGAAGAATGCGACAAGACTCCCCTTGTTAATTCAATATCCAGCAGTACCACATTTCTATTGGTAGAGTTCAATTACCTTCGCATTACTCAGCTGATGGCAATACAATTAAACACGATGGCCACAGTCTTGGCCCTAGATGCCAGGAGGCGGAAGCAGGATTCATCTATATGGTCTGGTCCTTCACAAAAATAAGGTGATGCAGGAATGAACAGGATACGCACATTTAATTTAAAGAAATGTATACTGGGTAAGCTTTTTCGACCAAAGAAATTTAAATTTAACCATAAATTCTCCATGAAAACGAAAAATAGATATCCATTGTCGTCAACCTTTCAAACCCAAGGTGGGTCATTGGTTGGCAAATATGCAGGAGTGGACGGTGGCAGAGGAGCTACATGTGAAAAGGTGATGACATACAAAAAATTGACATAGGATTTGGTGGACTAGAGAGTTATTCTGCAGGCTCTACTGGGCCCCCTCAGACGCTAGACCGCCTTAGGATAGAGTTCAAGACATGCCTGTAGGGGGCAGAGTGCATAAGGGGAACAGTACCCTGGGCAAAGCACTACGCTATGCTTGCGTAGTTTGCGAAGTTTGCGCTACTTCGCACTACGCAAACTGCACGTAGCACAGTGCAAACATGCGTAGTGTAGTGCAGCAGTCATTTTTTTGCTTGCTCGCAGTCCTCAACGCCAAGTTGGCGACCGCGAGCAAGCAAAATGACATCCAGGCAAGACTTTTTCCTAGTTCGCGATCAGCAACATCAAGTTTCTGATCGCGAGCGTGGAAAATGAACCTCCCGGCGAGATTCTCAACGCAGGGAGGTCAGGTTTCTCATTGCGAGTGGTCGCGTATGCTCACGATTAGAAACTACCAGTCCGCGTTGAGAAAGCTGCCGCTAGAGTAAAAATCTACTCGAGCAGCAGAAGAAAACTACAGCTCGCACTGTGCAGGATGCCGTTTTCAATGATTGCACAGTGCCGGATACTTGTCCACACTGTGCAATCATTGAAAACAGCATCTTGCACAGTGCGAACAGGGTACTACGCATTTCACGTAGTGCTAGGCGTAGCTCGCGTAGTGCAAAGTGCACTTCGCGTAGCTACGCGTAGCGCTACTTCGCGAACTACGCCCAGCCCTAAGTCCTCTCGCAACGCAGATGACACCGAACTTTGGTGCATTTTATAGAAACACTGATGAATAGGAATCTAGAATAACTGAGATGGATGAGTCTATACTGCCCAGCGTAATCTTTGTGCAGAGATAGAAAATAATTTCAATTCAGGAACCTGTTGGCCACCATACGCTGGGTTGTGTGACATGCAAGGTTTCCTGTTCATTTATTCTTTAAATGTAATCGGTTGTCCTGTATGTTTGAATATTCATGTATCTTGGGAATATGACTAATATTGCCCTTCAGTCTGACTTATTTACTATTGCCTGTAGTGAATGGCATGGCTGTGAGATGCCCAGACATTTTGCATAAACATTCACTTACTCTTGTATACTGATGACCCTAAAAGTTTGTTTAGAGGCATCAGGCACTTGTTCTCCTAAAGGCTTATAAAGGTTACAATTTAAACTCCAGTGTTCTTGTATTATAGTACACGTTTAGTGTTGTGGTAGTTCTGGAATCCGAAGGCCCTCATTACGAGAGGCCTCTTAATTCTGGTAGGTCCAGTGGCATTGCTTACCAGCTCCATCGGAACTATAGGTTTTCTTACCTTCACCCGGAGTTTTTGGCTGCTGAACATAGCTGAAAATGAAATGTGAATGTCCGGCCCAAAAAGAGCAATTACTGGGGAAATTACGCATTTCTCACGGGTCCCTCTGGGCCCAACTCCTAATAGATTTATGAGAAATTTGAAACGGTGGCAGACCACTCTTGAAGGTGAAGAGGCTTGGCTATGCCTTTCCTTTCTACATCACAAATGTTGACAGGAGGAATTCATGACTTTCCTGGGAACCCACTGCACCTGTGCAGTATCAGGTCTGCGCCTGCACATACTGTTCAGACAGAGCAATCTGGGTAAATTAAAGGGGCCTAGAAACGTCTCTGCGGTAATTTCATAAACAGGTATGTGGGTGATCATACGCAATCTTTCATTCATGTTTGTGGCATTTTTGGAAATTATGAATGGTAGATAAATACATTTTTCTGAATCAATCTGGCATCAATAACCTACAAATTGTGGGGCTGCTTCCTGATATTATGGAGGCTCGGAGACTTAATGGACAGCCCTTAACAACTATTGCTGCGGGGTCAGTCAACTGCAGCAGTCAAACAGTGAGAGCCCTTGCTTCAGCCCCAGACATTCAAGTTACGCGACTCTCAACCAAGCTAAATATATAGGTGTTAACTAGTTGGCAATGGCAAGTGTCTCCCTGCCAGAGCTCTGAAACTGTGACACTTGTTGCTAAGCTCCTTTGTACTCTTACAGATCCGTGTCTCCCGTCCCTTGGACTTCCGCTGAGCCCGTCTGCTTCAGGAATGGGTGCTGTGCATTTTGGAACTTGAACCACGCCTCCACATAATAGTTATCAAGCTCCTGAAACTCCAACCCTGTTCAAGGCACCACTGGATTGTGAAAAGCATGCAACTCCTTGCATTATAGTGCCACATAGACATAACTGGACAAGATCCAAAAAGTGTCACTGCGCATCTCAGCTTTGTGCTTGTGCCACTGGAACAGAATAGGGACATATTCAGTTCCTTTGTCTGCTCCTACTTTAGGTTGAATGTTCTGTTATTGCCGGTTGAATAACTTGTGAGAAGTTGGCCTGGCATATGGTGTCCACTATTCTAGTGGGCACCTTGCACCAGTCCAAACGACCCTTATTGATGCTGCCACCAATGTGAGAAGTTGGCCTGGCATATGGTGTCCACTATTCTAGTGGGCACCTTGCACCAGTCCAAACGACCCTTATTGATGCTGCCACCAATGTGAGAAGTTGGCCTGGCATATGGTGTCCACTATTCTAGTGGCCACCTTGCACCAGTCCAAACGACTCTTATTGATGGTAGGTTAAAGACAACCTTTATAGAAAGCTATCCTTGTGGTAGCTGTGGAGAGCAACCTTCAGGCTAAGTCTTGAAGGAATGTAAAGCAGCTTGTTTTACCAGTCTATAATCTCGTGTATGACCAAATGAAAGGAGAACCACACCAGGTATATATATATAAAATATATGTATTTATTATAAACACATACCTCTAGTCTCTTTATGAGGCTAGAGGCAAAAGTACACACAGTAAACTTAATAGCACACAGTAAATTAGCACAATATACGTTAAGCCCTAGGGGCGCACCAAACCATATATTAAGAAAGTGGTATAAGAACTACGACTGACATAGAGTCAAGGCCTAGAGCTTGTAGAACCGCAGGGGCCACCAGGAACCACCCAAGGTAGTGACACAGGGGACCCACAGGGGATGCGTGCTGTGTCTAAACACAGCCGCAAATCACCATTAACTTCTATGGGAAAAGTCGCGGTTGGAATTTTAAGGATAAAGGACACTTAGAAGTGGACTTGGAGCAAACCCCTTTAGAACTAGGAGGTTCTAGAGTCAACACCCATGGGAGCACCGGAGTACTCGAGTTACCTCACCCAGGGAAACCGGGTGCATAGGTGTCTTTTCGTTTCGGGTTTCGTCGTAGTTTTCAATGGCGATCTGCTGCAAAGTGCGGGTGGCGTCCAAGTGGAAAGTGTCCGCTGTGATCCAAGCCTGGATCAAAGATGAGAAGGACCTGAAAGCAGAGGGGACAGAGTCTGGGTCACTTGCCAGTGACCAGGAAGGCGATGAGCGGATGCCCTCTGATGTCGGGTGCTTGCAAGTGAAGAAGGTGAAGCTTGACTCTTCAGCCACGAGTACCAGGAGGCGTTGACGACAACCAGGTTCTGGATTCGAGCTGTCCCACAAAGGATGTAGAATGCTACGTGTCGGTTTCCGTATTGCACTCAACAAGCCTTGGCAACAGCAACCCATGTAGAAAGCAGAGAAAGGCTTCGGTGCAGACCAGCAAGGCCTGAGGGACTCACCACGGGGTGGGAAGTCAGGGCATGTCTGGAGAAACCGGGGAAGCCCAAGGAAAAGTAGAGTTACCGCCGAGGGGACCCACCAGTCGACGGGCCAGGGATTGCGAAGGGGCCTCGAGTTGAAATGCATGAAGCGGCCTCAAGGAACCCTCGTGGAGTGTAGGCCCACCATCTTCGGTGCAGATGGTGCTCGGGCTTGGGCTACAAGTAACCCAATGCACAACTTCAAGAAAGCTTGTGAAGTTGATGCACTAGCAAATGTGCACGGTGTCCAGGAGTTCCGGTCCCACGTCACTCGTGAGTGTTGAGGGTCTCAGCTTTGCTGGGATCTCGTGTGGGCCTCTGAGAAGTCTGGAAGTCCATGTCCTGTGTCACAAATACTTCGGAGTCCGGTGGGAGCTTCGGAATTGCAGAACGGCAAGATGCTTTGTTGGTGCCTGTTTGAACAGGGGAGTCACTCCTTGACCCCAAGGGAGATTCTTCAGTCCTCTAGTCATTAGTAGTGTGTCGAAGTTCCAGGATTCAGCTTCAGAGTTTCGTCCAGGCATAATCTAAAGTCCTGTTGCCATGGGTCCCTTACTTATACTAAGAAAAGGGGTTGGACATACTCTGGGGACCCACCTATGAGAGGGTATGGAAAGAGGGGTGGCTACATCCATTTCCTTAGTCCAGTTTTGCGCCAGAGCAGGGGCTGGAACCCCTGCAACCGGTTTGAACTGGGCTATGCACAGGGACACCAAATGTGCCCCCAGTGCTATATGAAAAGCACTATCTGAGTGCCCCCACCCAGCCCCAATACACTAAAGCCTGTCTGTGACAGGAAACCTATTGTCCAGGCCTCCCCTGCTGGAGTTTCGTCCATTCAAATAGAGGTTAATAAGTTTTTCTGTTCTATATTAGGACTTCCTTTATCAACCCCCACTTTTTCTGTCCACCAGGAGCTTGGAGTAGGATACATTACTGATATCCTCTCTATGGCACCCATTCTTTTGTGGATAAGGGTCTGGATTAATAATAACCTAGGTCTCAACCACAAAATTCTGATGGATTGTTTAAAACTTGACAAATATAAAGATATTGCTTGGTTGGCATATATTTATAAGTGCTCTGTAGAACTTGGACGCCCGGAGATTTTCTCCTCCCCGCTTGACCTAAAAAAAGCAGACTTAATCTGGGTGAAGGAAAACTTTTATAAGCTTAAGTCTTTGGAGAGAGAACAACTCCAGTTATTAAAACCTATGGTTAGAGCACATTTTATGACAATCACCTGTATAGCCATCCAACCGTATCTTGCCGTAGTTACCATTCCGTTTCACAGGTGGCTTCTGGTTAAGTTTAGATTTAACCAGATTTATTTGGTACTCTGTGACAGACAGGGTTGGTTCAAGCCTGAGGATGCACCTGTATGTAAATGCGACAATTTTTCTATTCAAGACAATATGCACCTTATGTTGTTCTGCCCCCTTTATCATGCTCCAAGGCAGAAGTATCTGTTACCTTTGTTAAAGGGGAAAGCCTTTATGCAAGCAAAACCAGCTCTTCTATTTTTACAAATGCTTGATTCGCCCTTGGTAATGTTTAGTGTAGCAAATTTCCTTGTTGCTGCTGTGCGAATAAGGAAGAGGAAATTACATGCTTAACAGTGTGGAGTGTGACGAACGTGGTATATCTAGCTTTTTTGCACATGTAGAGTCCTTTTTAATCTGATCTTTTTATTGTTTTTATATTGTATTGTATGAAATACTTTTAAACATGCACTTGGACTGATTTTTAATTGCTGTAGTATGCTTTTATGATTTTTATCAAAATCGAATAAAGTGGTTTTTGACTCTTGACTCTATATGAAAAGCACTATCTGAGTGCCCCCACCCAGCCCCAATACACTAAAGCCTGTCTGTGACAGGAAACCTATTGTCCAGGCCTCCCCTGCTGGAGTTTCGTCCAGCAGCAGGAGGTCAGACCCGTGTCTGTGGCTGCAGCAGCGAGCAGCAGGGACATGCTGGACCTTGTCCAGAGATTAGCCCAAATCTGATTTGACCCTAGACATACAAGTACCTATGAGGTCAGAGGAAAGTGAATCTCATGTGAAAATCTACAATGCTCCTCGCTTTCTAGACTGAGGTGTGTCGTAGGCCTGTGAGAAATGTGTATTATGGTTGAAAAAGAAAGTTTGCAACATACATGAAATTCTCATGATTTTGAGTTGCAAATGTTTTCCAGTTTTACTCTACTGAGACTTCGTTGAAATGTATTGTAGGGGCAGAAAATGTCTGGCTCAATACACTTTCCTCATGAACCTGTCAACTGGTCAGTTTCTCGCATGACTTTCAAACACAAGGTATAACCTCATATTCACTTTTCACACAAGATACCCTAAAATTTTGTTTCACTAAAATTTACATAACTTTGCATACTTTTCATGATATTTCATGAAAGGAAATGTAGCAGTTTTGCACAGTTCTAGTGCAAGGATGGAACGGGCTTACTGACAGTTTTCCACTGCCAGATGGTCCAGTGTGTGGGCCGTTTTTTCTTTCCGGCCTCGGCTGGACCAAAAAAAGCAGCCCACACACTACCCTATTCAAACTGGCTGATCTGGCAGTGCACATTCCATCACTGGTCTAGTGCCAAAATCCATACTGGAAAGATGCAATGCTATTACTGAGAAATAGTTTACTTCTAACTGACTTCAGCTCACCTCTAACAGCTTTTGTGGCCAATTTGGTTGCATTAATAAGCCTACTATCCACCATTCCCGCGTGATGCTAACCTCCAGTGAGCTCTTTCCTTATTTTTCAGTGCTTCCCATTTTAAACTGCACAGTAAGTGGCTAGAGCATATTTCACAACTAGAGACATTTTCTGTTGTTTACTTTTGGACATTTTTGTTTTATCATTACCTCAGTTCCAACTAGAAAGGTTACTTTTTTGTATCCTAGAAATACTTTTCTGCCTTTTCCATTTATAGGTTTTTTAATGAAATTCTTTTGCAGCTATTTGTGAACATTTTTAATTTTATATTTATTACATTGGTTTGAATATTACTTTCTTCATTTTTCAGTGGCATTTACTGTCACTTAGCATTGCTATTGCAATATTGAATTCAAGAGAAGGACTAACTGTTTGTACTGTTCATCATTTTAAAGATGAGGATGCCCTGTAACCTTTGTTTTTTTGGGAAAATTCCCAAAGAAAGCAAAGATTACAGGGACATTAAAGTTAGACTGACATTTCACTTGTACAAAACCAGAGAAATTCAAAAGTTATATTTAGCTGAGCTAACTATAACTTATGCCTCCGCAATGCACTGCTTATGACCTCACATATTACATCACGCATGACATGGTCAGTGACATCACTCATGACATCGCTGATGACATCTTAAATGACATCACTGATGACATCACTGATAACATCTCAAATTACATCACTGATTACATCATCCACACTCACACACCTACTCATTAATTCATAGAGCCACTCACACATCAACTCACCCATACAGCCACTAATGCAACCACTATCTCACATATACAGCCACTCATGCACCTACTCACTGACCAATACAATAATTCACACATCCAGTCATACAGATATATGGACACATACTCAGTTACCTATGCAAATACTCACATATCTACTCACTCACCCAAACAGTCACTCACACATCCACTGACTCACCCATATAGTTACTTTTCCATCCACTCACTCACTCATAGATATACTAACAAATCTACTCACTCATCTATACAGTCACTGAGCCAAGCACATACTCTCCCAAAAAACCTCTCTCACACTCACTTACTCACCAATAAAGCCACTCACACACCCATTCACTCACACACACAACTACTCATACACTCACTGACTCACCCATACACCCACTTGCACACCCATTCATGCTTTGCAAAGCACAATTTGCTATGGCTATGGAATTTCACTCCTGCCAAGCCATAGCAACTGCAATGTCCCGGTGGTGGTCACACTGGGACATTGCAGGAACCGTCTCTGGGGGTGGTGGTACCCTGCGGCATCTTTGGCTCCAGGACGGGGGCAGCTTGTCCCTTCTCCAATCTTTAGATTAGCCCCGGGGAGGTGGTGGTCACCGGGGTAGCAGGGAGTCTAGCTGGCCCCCTGCATTTCAATTATTATTGGCCCGGAGAGGTGGCAGTCCCCGGGGCTGGGGTGGTCTGCGCTGCTGCCCCATTTATGGAAGTTAAAGGTGGTGGTCCCTGGGGCTGTGGGGGGTCCACGCAGCCCTCCCCCATTATTTAAGTTTTGAGTCCCCTGGAGGTGTGCTCCCCTGCTTTCATTATATATAAAGCCCCTGGGAGGTGGCAGGTCCCGGGGCTGCAGTGGGGCTGCCCTGACTTGTCCCACCCAGTAACTTTTTTTAACACAAGCGTGGGGTCCTGCGCTTATGTTTTTATTTTTTATTTTTACAGCAATTTTTACATTTGTTGCAACCTTGCAGTAAAAATGTTTTTAAAAAATGCTTTTTTGTGTGGTGGGGTTCCAGAGGTGAAGCCGAGTCCCAAGATGGCTTCCAGCTGTTCCTGGCTGAAGTGTTGGCAGCCAATCAGAGCTGTGTATTTTCCTGCAAGAGCTCGTCTTTTTTCGTGAAGGCTTCGCAGCCAGAGTTATCACTAACTTTTTCTTCTTGAATTTCTAAAAAACGACTGTATGTTCAACTACGTTTCCTATAGGAATCAAAATAGAAAAACACACTTTTTTTAGCCCCCTTTTTCTTGGCTCCCTTTTAACTGATCACCCCGAAACTTCCCATGCACAACAAGACTTACCATGACACTTTTTGGGGAATATTTTGTGAAGACTCGTCAATCGGCGCCGAAAATATTGTCAAGTCAAAAAACGCTTTTCCTGTGGAATCTAGGCCCTAATTATAACTACCTACTGGCTACCACCAGTACATAATATATATGGTTTAAAAAACTAAAAACAATTAATCAATTGATATATTTACTATTAAAAAATTATCAAATAATAAATAATTGTTATTAATTAACTTCCAACCCTGTACTCCCACAAACCTAGCCATCTGCACCTAAAATATAATTTAAAAAAAAATCAATTCGATAACTCAAATATTTAAAACGAATCAAATAATTAACATTTAATAATTAATTGTGAATTATGACTTTATTAACGTCCCACCATAGATCTTTACAAAGCCAGCATCCCACAACTAAAATGTAACTCAAATTAATTATAGAACAATATATATAATTGATAATCAATTAAATGTTTATTTACCAACTAATAATAATTTCTGATTAATTATCACTTGAATTCCCACCCTAAACCCCCAAAAACCCAGCAGCCCGCACCTAAACCATAACATAAATATATAATTATTGCACAATTTACATAATTGACAATCAATTAAATGATTATTGTTAAAATAATCATTAATTGCTAATTAATTATTACTCAGGAACGGCTCCTTTACTATGGCAGAGGAGCATCGCCACACTGCTCTTAAGCAGTGAGAAACATAAAATGAGAATAACTGAAAGTGATTATCATTTTATGTTTCGTGTCCTGCTGCTTTGCGCCGGGTGGGTGGGCGGGGCTGCTCTGTTCTCCGAGCAGAGCAGGGGTGGAGTGGTTTGCTTACTTCTAAAGTGCACAATGACTGTTTGGTCGGCCCACTCAAGCTGCCCAAAACAGTCTTGCGCACTTCCTTGTTCTCCATGCAGGCTGCATTACAGCCTGCATGGAGAACATGCCCACCCCTCCAGCCGATACGGTGCTCAGACCAATCACAACGCTGCATTGCAGTGTTGTGATTGTCTTAGGGGAGAGAGCCTGGCTGCCTGCTTCCTGTTCCTGTTGGAGGCAGGAGAGCAGGAGACAGGGGGGCAGGAACAGAGAAGACGCAGGACCCAGCCTCGAGGCAAGTTTTTTTTTCCAAAGCCCCCGTGCGACACCCAGACCCCCACCCATCCGCACCCGCCCCGCCACCCGTGAGCCATGCCGGCCGCAACTGTTATTACTTAATTAACTTCCCACTCTATACCCCTAGAAACCTAGCAACCGGCAACTAAAATATAACTAAAATAAGTCAGTGTTACGTAATTAATATCAATCACATAAATAATTAACAATAATTTATTAGTAATTCGTTTTTGCTTAGTAATCTTCCCACCCTATATACCCAAAAACTGCGATTTTTGCCCCCAACCTGGCTATACTATTCATGGATCAACTAGTAATCGGATCCATCCTGACACAGTCAAATCCCTTCTTCTCTGGCATCAAAATGTGGAGGCGTTACATTGACAATATCTTTCTCATTTGGAACCAGACAAATGAGATATTGACCAATTTTTTGCACTGGCTAAATAATAATTGCTGTGGGCTTACATTCACACTAACCCACGATAAATCCTCAATACCATTCTTGGATCTCACCATCTACCACTCAGAAGGTGAACTCCTGACTCGACTCTTTAGGAAACCTACCGAGCGGAACACGCTCCTGTACTACAAAAGTAACCATCCCAGGGCCTTGAGGGACTCCTTACCATACTCACAGTTCCCCAGGATCAGGCGTAACTGCTCCTGCAAAACAGATTATTTTAGAGAAGCGTCAGTTCTCTCAAATAAACTGAAAGATCGCGGCTACCCAAGGAGGATAATAAAACAGGCCCTCAAACGAGCATGGTACTGCCCACGTGAAGTCCTGCTCGCACCCAAAGAAAAAGAACAAAAGGAAAGAATTGCATGCGTCACAACTTTTTTGCCAGTTTCTAATAAAATTAGAAAGTCAATCATAAAACACTGGCCCACAGTAAATGCTGGCTCATTAAACATTGAGAGACCCCTCTTTGCTTTTCGCAAAAGTAAAAATTTAAAAGATCACTTAGTACGAGCAGCATTGCCAGCTACACCACAGGGAGCCACACTTGACACCGTTTGGGGCTTACCTCCAATCATAGGCCATGTAAAATGTGGATGCTGTAATGTCTGTGATTACACAGTGGAGGGAAAGAAATTCACCCACAAGGACATCACGGTTGAAAGACGCTCTTTTTCAAATTGTAATTCTGCCAATGTTATTTATGCTATACAATGTCCTTGCCCTAAACTCTATGTGGGGCAAACCACGCAGAAAGCCAAGACCCGCATCTGCCAGCATAGGAGCCGAATAAGGTGCAAAACAGCCAATGCCCCCCTGGTGGATCACTACATCGAGGCTGGGCACAGTGAAAACGACATTAAATGGACAATACTGAAAGTGGTTAAATTGCCAGCCAGAGGCGGGAACATCGCCCAGATCCTCAACAGAGAGGAGCTGAAGACTATGATACAATTCGACACGATACGAAATGGTCTCAATCGGGCAGAGGATTGGATCACGTTATTATAAGCTGCCCACTACCACTTCCAGGCTTGGAAGCCAGCAAAACCAGAGACTTATTTCGCAACTGTAAGCTGTAATCATACGAATGAACCATGCCCTTTGCAGCGTTTCTTGCATTCATTTGCATTATGGTTTCAACTGATTGCCAGGCGACCCAATTAGTCTACAATTTTTTCAATTTTATCTACCCTTTCTACGTTGTTGTAAAATATAAAATGGAGCAATTGTATATTTTAATCTTAAATTTATTTTCACTTATGCACTGACGCCGTCAGCACAATCACACTCGCACCATAATTTTTGTACCATGGTCCTCATAATCCAGCACATGGACCACACTAGGCCGAGTGCTCCCATTTACCAACTCCCTCGTGACAACCCTTTCCAAAATGGTGCCCATTATTTTAGAATTCACCTTCCTAGGGCACCACTCCAACATGGCCGCCGCACTTTATGTCCCCTTTCTATTTCCAATCGCACGCCCCCTTAAGCGCAACCCCACTAGAATTACAGCAGAGGACAGATGGGACATCGCTCCCCCGGCCCACGGAATACCGCAGATACAGGAGTCATCACACTCCTCACGGTAAGAACCTCCTTTAGTGTCCCGCACTTCGCCCGCACTTAGCCCGACTTGCTGCGGCAATTATTTAACTTTAAATGTTACCCGCAGAACGTACCCGGTGTCAAAACTCCAAGACTCGGCAGTCCAACCCAACCGAGGACGGAAGAGGCATTGCTCCCCCGGCCCCTAGGACGACCGAACACGTAGGAGTCCTTGTATTCCTTTTTTGGTAAGGGCTCAACAGACCTGCACCGTGCCTATCTTACAGCACCTTCCAACTCTTAAACTAACTCTCACTTGAACCTTATTTTCCCAGACAAAACCCGGTACCAGCAGCCGAGATCCTGCAGTTAATACTGCCCGGACCCCTAGATCCCTGAGATAAAGGTACATCTTAACGCCTCCACGCTATAAGACCAGTTCCTTAAAGGACCACACCATCTACAATTTCTTTCGCCTTTTTCCCCCCAGGCAGATCATCCATACTCTGCCAACTTCACTGTCAGCAACCCGCAGAGGCAGGCATGCCACACACGCACCAGAGGACATAACCCATATTTGGGTAAGCTATATGTCCTGTCCCATTAGACCATCTGTCACGAACTCACCCAACTTTTGTGAATAGACGGTATGAATGTACACGTATGGCTGGACACCTTAGGGTTTCTGCTTATTGCCAATATTGAAATCGTCGGTGTGAACGTGATATGAACAACTAGGTAAATACGTAATTTGACCAGTAAGACCGACTATGATCTCCAGCATTGGAATGTCTTTTTAAAATATAAATGTAATTCAGGTTCAGGTTTTAATGTCTTTATTTCGATAGATAAAATCATAAAAGACAGCTTTGCAAAGCA
Source organism: Lissotriton helveticus (assembly GCF_964261635.1). Lineage (NCBI taxonomy): Eukaryota > Metazoa > Chordata > Amphibia > Caudata > Salamandridae > Lissotriton > Lissotriton helveticus. The sequence goes on along the minus strand of NC_136059.1, from coordinate 1,349,014,560 downwards.
TACATATATATAAAAACAACAATGTACATCAAACTTGGGTCTAAAGTTTAAAAAGTTATTAAACCATCAACGACAATAGTCAAGACATTAAATAATCCAGATATAATATCATTTCATAACAGTTAAAAAGCTCTAAAATAGGTTTGACAGGTTTTAGTGGTGGGCACTATACAGCTTACACTCTGTCAAATAGCGGTAAGATTCCATCTTGATCTGATTACCCAAGCCCAACCCAGGTATTTAGCCAAGCATATCACAATAAAATCAGTTGTATTTGTTTTTAAAACCCATATTGCGTCTAAAGATTTATTGCAGTTTATACGTTTAAAAATGGGTTTTAACCACTTTGAACGGGGTTCACTATATCGCGGGCAAGCAAACAAAAAGTGTCCCTCTGATTCCTTGCACCCAGAGCAATGGCTACAAAGATTACTAGTTTTGTTATTCCATGTTGCTGTGAAGGAATTTAGGGGTAAGGTGCCCACCCGGAATTGGTGATACAGTTTTTTTCCCAGGGGCTTTGAAATAAGATCCCAATATGACTCCCGAACTGGATCCAGTTTAAATTTTAAAAATCGCCCTGTCAGATTTTCTGAACCGGATGCCTGGACCAGGGAATGGCGGATGGAAGCCCAGAATAGACTCTTAAATTCCTTTTTAGTGGGAAAATTACTAATGTCTGGCGAGAACCACAGGTGGCTAAGGCCCATGTCAACCAGGGTCTTTTTCACCATCTGTAGCCATGGGATTCTCTCTGAACCACCTATATCCTTTACCTCGGATACTTCCTTTGCAAAAAGTGACAACTCCTCCGTGGTCCACAGACGCCTCCAGGTAGACACTACTCTGTAACGTGCCATATCTGTTATTGGACGGCAACCCATGTCATGACAAAGAGGGATCAGTGGTGTTGATTGGGGGAGTCCCACCAAACTGCGAAGGAATCTGCACTGTATTTTGTACAGACTTGAAAGGTCCATAAAACCCCATAACTCTGCCCCGTACAATGTCGCAGCGTTAATTTTGACATCGTAAATTTGTAAAGCCGGGGCAACCCTTTTAGTGATCGATTTCTTTTGCTCCCGCAAAAGACAACCGGTGAGTTGGGACAGTTTTAGATGCTGAGTCTCAATTTGTGGTTTCCAGGACAATCGGCAATCCAGAGTGACCCCCAGATACGTCATCGTGTTAACCTGTTCTAGGTTTACCCCATTAAGTTGTACACTACTACGTATAGATTTTTTTCTGGAAAAAACCATAAATTTTGTTTTCCCCACATTAATCTGGAGGTCATTGCGATTACAGTATTCCTCGAAGTGATTCAATGCCTTCTGCAGACCCCCCCTCGTTTTAGATAAGAGGAGGGTATCGTCCGCAAAGATCAGCAGTGGGAATTTTGTCCCCGCCAGAGACGGAGCATCAGTGTTAATGGACCCAAAAAATTTCACTACCTGGTCTATAAATAATAGGAATAGGGTGGGTGCGAGAACGCACCCCTGACGGACTCCTCGAGAGACTGGAAAAGAGTCCGTAAATTGGCCTTGTGCCCCCCATCTGACCCTGGCGAAATTGTTTTCATGTAGTCTGATGATGATGTCCACTAATTCCCCTGGCATTCCTAGATCTCTTAAAACCTGCCACAGTTTTCCTCTCGGCACCAAATCAAATGCTGATTTTAAATCTATAAATGCGGCAAAGATAGTCCCGCCACCAAGTATAACAAATTTCCAAAAAATCATACAAAACCTCAAGACCTGGTCTAAAGTACTCGTGCCAGGTCTGAAGCCTGCCTGTAAAGGGGATAGTATACCTTCCATATCCATCCAACCATGGACCCTCACCAAAATCATACGTGAAAAAACCTTTTGAAAACAATCAATAAGGCTGATCGGGCGATAGTTCCCTGGGTTTGTCCTATCGCCCTTTTTGTGTATGGGGAGAATCTCCGCCCCTTTCCAGGTTTTAGGGATATGGGCACCTCGTGCAATGCTGTTAGCTATGTAAGTTAGGTAGGGTACCCACAGACCCATATTCGCTTTGAAGAGGTCGGCCGGGATTTGGTCCAACCCAGGTGCCTTCCCCCTCTTTGTTAGCCTCAATGCATATTCTGTTTCAGCTTCGGTGAATAACAGGGTCGGATTGCCTGATGTTATAATCGGCAGCATTGACACTCTGGACGGGGAATCATGGGCCACTGTACAGAATTGGGTAGAGTAATGTTTGATCCAGTCTTCCGGGCAAACATGGTTTGATGGGGTACAAAACTCGCCATCTTTACCACTTTTGACGATGTCCCAAAATTTGACATGGTCGTTTGATTTACTAGCTTCCAGAAGGTCTGCCCAAAACTCGTCTTCCCATTCCTTTTTTGCCACCCATTGAACTTTTTTATACGCTTTCCTTGCCTCTTTAACAGCACAGATATCTCTATTTTTAACTTTTTCTATGAGGTTGGTGTGTGCATCTCTACATGCTCTATTATACCACTTACTTCTTGGGGGGTTCAAGTGTCCGATGTTATGGTTACATGGTTTTGATAGGATAAATTTAAGTTCAGAAAAACAATTATCATGAATACCCATCAGTTTTTGTAAAGCTTCCTGGTCCTTTTCAACAGCAATAGACTTCATGTTAATTAGAGCACAAGTCACTACCTTTTCAATGTTGGTCTGGATCATTACATCGTTTGAGATTAGTGACCACTTCACTCTCCTCCGATCATTTGATACCGTTATCACCCCTTGCCCCCTAGGATCGGGTTCCATTGCTTTTATCTGATCACACATTAAGAATTTCAAGGACAGGGGGTTATGGTCACTCTCAGGTCGTGTTATGATTTCCATGTCATTGATAACATTCCAATGTTCCATTTTTATAAAGATGTAATCTATGCGACTCTTTCTTACGCCATTATCAAAGGTAGGGTTTGCTCCAAAATCTGATTTTGTGCGACCGTTCACAGCCCTTAAACCCCAAGTGAGGCAGAAGGAAGACCAGTTCAAGGCCGCCTCCGTTGCTTTGACTATGGTCTTGTTTGAAAGTTCAGGAATTTTCCATGTGACATCTTCTTCGTACCCCCAATTATCCTCTGGCTGATACAAAGGCTCAATTGTGCAATTAATATCGCCAGCTAACATAATGAAGGAGGCTTTATCCCAGCCCGTTAACAGCGTATCCAGTTCGCCGATCAAATTGGGGCATCTGCCACCTGGGAGACCCCTGGAATATATGTTAATGATGAGCATGTCCTGCCCCCCTGTTTTGCTCAGCCTTACAACCAGTATATCAGGGTTGTCCACATACATTTCAGAAGCTGTAAACCCCCAGGACTGTTTAACCCATGTGGTTAAACCCCCAGACGCCCGCCCCTTTACACCTTTTACTGCTGGTTTAAAAAAATTAATATAGCCAGCCATGTAAAACGGGGCTGTAGCCCATGTTTCCTGTAGTATCACTACCTCATAGCTACTTATAAACTCCGACCAGTCGTCAGATACCAGCCGTGCTTTGACTCCAGCGATATTCCAAGACACCAAATGTGAACTTATCAGGTCTATCTCTGTAGGGCTGTTACCATCAGTAGACGGGGATTGTGGGCTCGATAGGTGGTTGTTTATTAGTTCTACTTCTTCTACAATCGGGGTAGTGCCTTTAACCCCAAGAAAACCCTTTACTGGCCCGCTAGTTTCGTGAGTTGGGTGGCACTCATCTACCAGTTCTGGGGTGGAGATAGATGAGGTATGGACTCCCTCGTCTTTCACCAGTGCTAGTTTGGGTGACTTGTTAGATGCACGTAGTCAGTCAACCCATTCTAGATCAGACAGTGCCTCAAAATGGTTGTAGAGGGGGGGGTAATATGGGGGGTGATATATTACAGGCACTATGGGTCTTCCCCCTTTGACTTTCCATGGGTTATATCCCGTTCGGCTTCTTTGATTTATATAGGGATAAAAGTAGCCAAGATGTAAAGTCTGGACATCTCCCAAACGGGCAAATCTAGCTTTCCGTTGGATTCTATCCACTACCCATGGATCTCTAAAAGAAATTAAGATGCAATCCCCTTCTAGATCTTTTTCTTCTTTTCCAACCCAATCTACTCTCCTTACATACAAGATCTCGGTGGGGGACGACGGAGGGAGTGGGCGATGTTTATTCAACCAGAACGTAACCTTGTTCCTCAGATCCACCTGGGATTCTCTAGTGCCCTCTTTGAGTGGAGCCACTCCTGTTAATACAATAGTGTACTGAGCCGCTTCTGGGGGTAGGTTGACTCTCTGGGATTTATGTAAGTTTTTATTATCTAACCTCCTGTTCTTATCTAGGTTTGGTGTTTTATTATCCCTATTTGACACAGGGGCGCCTGCTGTGTTGTTTATTGGTTGCTTTGGAGCGGTATTAGCTTTATATTTTGCCCCATAAGCGTTGTTGGCCACCGCTGCAGGTTTAACCTTCGACGTGTCTTTATTGGTGGCTCTAGATATGGGAGTTGTTTTTGGCCCTGTTAGAGATTTCTTATTAATATTAGTATTAGTGGATGACATCACTGCGGGATTTATTGTGGTTGTCCCGTTGCTTTGGATAGGACCCCCTTTAGAGACTTGGCCTCTTGGCTTAGTGCCAGATATATTTTGTAAGAGGTCCATGTTAATATTGGTTGCCGCTTCTAGGACATCTATTTTAGCGGACAATATCCTTATATTTTCTACCACCGGAAGCAATAAATTTTTAACTATAGTTTCCATTTTTGCCAGCAGGATGTCATCACTGCTAAAGCAAGTTGGACAAGGGTTAGAGGATCCTGAGTGGGCCAATGATGGACAGTACACTATCTGTGGTATTTGGATGGACTGGGAGTGGGAGGGGCTATTCTCGGAATCTATTTTAGGTTGTTTCTGTGTCTTCCCTCCCTCGGGGCTGGATACATATTTTCTTTTCCGTGGTACCTGTTTGATGATTTCTATAGGTGGGGCAGGAGTGCAAGGTAAAGTAGAGGCATTTATTTGGGAGGTTTCAAGCGCAGAAGATTGGCTATTTTCTTCTATGCTGGTCACATTACTTTTGGAGGTCACGTCCATGTTTTCGTGTAGCCTAGATGTGGGGACTTCAATCCCTTCTTCATGGATAATTATGTCGGTGTCTGATGTTGAAATGCAATTAAATGCTGCATTAGTTAGGGGACTTTTGACACGAGCCAAATCACCTATTGAAGAGCGTTTACCAGTAACTAGGTCCAGAGACAATCTATGTTCAACCAGTTCAATTTCTTTTTCCAGTATACCGGTTGCTCTCGTAATAAAGGCATCTAAAGGGCCTGAGACTACCCCATTCGAAGTTTGAATGTGCACTAGACGCTGTTTTCCAGATCTAAGGGCCATTTTGTAAGGGCAGGTATTTGAGCCTCAGAATACGCGTTCGCGAGGATATAGGACAGATATTCAAGTGAACTGGACCCAACCCAACCTCGTTTACCCCCCTTACTCAACCTTGCGCCTGGGCGATTCAATGGGTGCTTGCGAAGGACCCACTGACCCCCGTCTGGCGGCAAGGAGGAAAATAGAGGGATACTATAAGTTGGGGATTGAACAACAGTGTACAAAGGCACAGAATATCAAAGGTTCTTACAATAGTGTCTATGAGTCAATAATAATACCTTGTCTATGCCGCAACGTAGGATAAGGGATGTTAGGGGGTTGGCCCGGCCCAGCCTCCTCCTGCCCCGGACGGCCACAGACGGTCCCGCCCTTGTCCCGGGCTTCTCCCGGCGCCCTCCCGCGCGCTCCCGCGCAGCGGGAGGGTCACGTTGTTTATGTAGTTGGGAGAGTAAGGAGTAGGGGCGGAGCCGGCAGGGAGAGCAGCCCAGGTGGTGACGGGCGCGCGGGGGCTCCTGGTCCTTGGAGTCCCCCGCTGGAAGCTCGCAGCCCTGCCGGACAAGGAAACGCCCAAACCTTCGCTTGCTGGACAGCTGTTGACAAGGCTGTCAACCGCGCAGCGGGACCCGCGGAGCGGGTCCGGCCAGTCGTTGCGGTGACAGCAGGGAACCCAGCGGCAGCTTCAGGCAGGGAGCCGAGCTCCGTCCACAGGATACAAAAAGGGTGAGGCTTGCTAGATGAGGAATTATGATATGAACCTTCTAAATAAGATCAGGCATGTTCTCACGTGGTTCGCAAACAGAAAAGTGCCACTCACTGAATGAAGATCAACTGTGATAACACCAGTCACTCGGGCACCTAGTCATGAATGTCCGGTTCTCCCACAGTTATAAGACACCAAATAGAGCACGATAAGCCGAATCCGAATTAATGCAAAGTGCGCTAAGTATATGGACTATGCAGGTACCTTGGAATATTTTGTTTGTAATTCAGCCACTGGCTGCTTTTCCCTTTTTTCCTTTCTTCCTCCCAAAACAGGTGGCTGTACTATTATTACAGGCAGGCAAATGTTTGAATTGTCAGTCCTGATGATGGTCCCATGTAATTAGAGCAAAAGGGATCGAAACGTCGACTTTACATAGTGTTTTCACAACCTAACCATTGTGCTGAATCTACTTGTGTCTAGCACTTCTTGGCATTACTTTAATCTAACACTGAGTCAAAAGTGGCCAATATTGCTCGTTTTTTTGCCTGTGAAACTTTTCCTTATTTGTTATTTGTTGTTTGTCTCCCTTGAGTATGGTACAGGATTGTGCCCTAGAATTATTTGTTTAACTGCTTATATTGTGTTCAAATAAAAACCCTGTCCGTCTGGACAGAGGACAAATATAGTTTCCTATTATGGCCTTTATTTTATTCTTGACTTTGATTTTGATAAGCTAAGGACCCTTGTCTTTAAAAACATAATTAATATCAATCACATAAATAAGTAACAATAATTTATTAGTAATTTGTTTTTGCTTAGTACTCTTCCCACCCTATATACCAAAAAAAAACATCCCGCTACGACACAATACATTTTTATTAACAATTAAATAAAAAATTCTAAATCACTGAAAATTACAAAATATATTTACAAAAAATATTACCAAGTTTTACAAACAATAGTAACACATAAAATGTAATTAAATTAATTAAAAAAATTATATTTTTTGTAACTATATTATTGAAAACGATATTTAAAACACTGGTATTCTTAAAAACAATATGACTTGCCTAAAAAATTATATTTGGCACAACATTTTTGCATCACAATATTTTTGTGTCACAATATTTTTTTCTGATATTTGTGACTCCTGATATTTACAACTTGATATTTTTTCCAAACACAGATGCCGGCTGTTGCTGTTGGTGAGGCACGGGCTCCTCTCGAAAGCACAAAATTTCTTTGTCTGTTGCTCTCTCTAACATTCCCTCTTTTTTTCTCTCTCCAACTTTCTCTCCTTCCATCAGTGGCGGCCGGTATAGTACAGGGGTGGTGAGGTGGGGAGGAGTAAGTGTCAGATGTGGCAGGAGGGTGGGGGGAGATAACAAAAATGTAAATTTGCTTACCTGATCTCGCCGCGTCTCTCCTCCGTCTCTCCCATGTCGTGTCTCTTCCAGGAAGCACCCAGGCTGCCCGCAGCCAATCACAATGCTGCAATGCAGTGTTCTGATTGGTAAGCACCCAGGCTCCCCTGAGTCAATCACAACGTTGCAATGCAGCATTGTGATTGGTCTGAGCGCTGTGGTTCGGTGCTCAGACAGGGGCTAATGGCCTTGGCTTGTTCTCCACCCAGGCTGTAATGCAGCCTGGGTGGAGAACATGCAAAGTGTGCATGACGCTTTGCCGGTCCAAGACAGCGGGCCAAAATGTCATCGCACTTTAGAGAGCAGCAACCGCTCGTACTCCTGACGTCAGGAGAGCCAAGCCCTGTCCGTGCCGATACTAAAAATAAAACAATAACTTCAGTTATCATTTTCTTTTTTCTTTAACACTGCTCTGTGAGCAGTGGGGTGACGCTCCTCCGCCTTAGCGGAGGAGCCGCCACTGCCTTCCCTCTCTCACTCTCTGTTGTACCTCACTTTCAAGGAAATCCATTGCACGGAGAGTCCCAGATTGGAAGCATATATTTCAGCGATCATAGAATGTATTCCTAACACTGCGTCAGGTATGGTAACCCGAGACACGATTGCTAATTGCATGTCTTCTTAATGGCCATCAGAGGGGGTAGAAGAGCCTTTGTGATACAGGTATTGTCTTTTAAACTGATTTATTTGCCCCTTATTCCAAGATTTCCCATCTTGTTATCCCCCTTCTTCCCTCGGTTTCCCTCTTTCTAGCTCATTCATCAGTCTATCTCCTCCATTTACTCTTTCTCTGTATCTTTCTCAATTCCTCATGTTCTTTAACTTTTCATTTTCTTTATTTTGCCTTCTCCTAGTCTTTCTTTATCTCGGCAACTCTTTCTTTCCCATTCTTTCTCGTTCTCCCTCTCTCCCTACTTCACTGGCCCTCTCATCCTCTCATTTGCTATGCTTTTTCTCAGTTTTGCTAGGTTTTCTGTCCCACTAAAGATCATATTCTATAGTCTTCATGAACGACAGAGATTTCCTTTTTACAATTCATTTTTAATAAAGTTTATCCCTTTACTTTATAATGCCATTGTATGAAAATAACATCAGCACGAATATAAATAAAGAGTTTCTTTTAACTGGAGCTACTACTTTCATGTCTCTCACTTCAAACACCGAAGGCAGGATGACTCCTGCAGATTTATCATGCCGCACTGCTTCCATTTTATAGCAGGCTTTCACACGGCCTCCAGGAGCGTTTGTGGTTGCTACAACTGTTTGATCAAGCTTTTCTTGACTGTTTATATAAAAAATGAGTTGTTTTCTAAAGCAGAAACTGCTATTTTGTTTTGGCATGCGTTTTTCTAGATAATTAACCCATGGTAGCATGCTAGTGTGCAGTGCTGCTGGAAATGGCTGCCTTTGTGATTATCTCCTTGGCCCTTCTCATTCTTTCCTCCCAGATGAGAGAGGCTGAAAGTATTGAAGTGATTATTTATTTGACAAAGCTCATATTTAACCCTGCTCACGAATATATAGGTGAGTTTACTATGCCTCTTGGAAATATTTCTGGCGAAGATATTATTCTGACAAATGTGGGGGACGCTTTGCTGCTGCTGGGGCCATCTACTTTGTTTTCTTTTGCCCTGCACACCCAGGTAGAACTTCCAGTCTCAGGGTGCAACTGCTGCTGCTGTCATGGAGGAGGCGTGATGGAGCAAGGATTCGCACGAAAAGCGACTTGCTTGAACTCATGAACCTCGAATAACTCTAATTATGTAATCAACATGTTTGTCTTATTAATTTGCCCCTTTTTCATCAATATTGGGTATCTGAGTGAAGCTTGCTTATGTGTTTATTAATCCTAATATGCGTGCATTTAAAATGGCTGCTGCTACGCGAGAATTTCTACTGTGCATGCGTCTGTCATACCCACGTGACATGACGTACTCGCAGCTTTGGAGGGAATCTGTTGCTTCTGCGCATTAGGGCTAATATGGCTGCTCTATGTTCTCACATGCGAGAAGCTTGCACTGCTGCTTTTGCTAAGCTGTTCGTTCTGCCTAATCCTAATGCTATAATTTGAAGTTAAGTTAATGGGGATTGAATAGAAATTCATGGTATACAGTGTACTCATTTTTTTCCGTGTTCTAATCATGTTTCCTTTACTTTTCATGTGTCGTAAATTTTGGGCCTGGGAGGTGCTATTACTCCATTTTGAAAATCCTTCTGCGCATGACCCAGTCTGGCCAGGAACTGAACTCGTTGTTATTAAAATTGGGCCAAGAGACAGTCACAGCCAAGATCCGCCTGGGAAGATGACTTCTGACTCGGCTAGAAGAAGCTAAATTGCATACAATGTATTTGTCAATAGAACATCCATTGTTAGGTGAAATACAGATGTCATAAGAACCTGAATTCGATGGGCGGGAATGTTAATTTGAATGAGAGATGGCAAAATTCTAAAATTTGGTATGGGGTGACGACCTCTCCTCCTCCTTTGTCCAATCGAAATTGGGGATCCTTACACTTGCAACATTGGGGGGTGGTACACTGACCTGGAAAATAGTATAACTAGCGTAGGTTTAGCTAAAGAAATTGTCCGACTTGTCCGAATAGCTGACCTGTCACTGACCCAGCGCAGTCAATAGGTGACTAAGAGCAGAGGGCTGCGGAGCACTCTGTCAAATGATTTGCTGACCCAGTCGGGGTTCAGGAAGCTGAGGTGCTGGCGAAGCACTTTGTCAGTGAATGCTGTAACCCAATCGGGGATTCTGGCTGATTCCTTGCAGAGAGGGAGTAGCGCAGGCGTTGCAACTGAACTGCGGTTGCTGGTCTCAACCTTTGGTGGTCCGGTCCTGATCCAAATCTGGTTTTCCCTGTTCTGGATTCTAATCTGCACCTGCTGGCCTACCGGCGACTGCCACCTTTGGGGTTCTTTCCAGTCCTTTAAACTGACCCGTGGCCAGGGTTGTTTTTCACACCATTCTAGGTAAATATATATCGGTGGGGGAAATTGTCATTATACTTTGCGCCTTATTCTTTACCCTTTTGAGAATACTAAAATTTGGTTATTAGATTTAATAGTGTGTTCCAATTTTACCTTCCCAATAGGTATATAGTCTAATTGTTTTTGTAATTGCATATTATGTTTCCTTTTCTACCCACCCTTTGACAATTGCTTAAAGTTATGTTATTTAGTATGTTCCTTTCTTAACCCTCCTTTAGTCAAGTTGCGAAAGTCCGTTTCTGAAAATAGTATGTTCCCTGTTTTACCTTCCCTTTATTTCAATTTGCTAAATGGTTGGCATAATATATCTTTTGCATAGTTATACATTATTTCTAATCTTGGTTATTGATTGACTCATCGCTTTTATTCTATGGATCATGACTTATGATGAAATTTAGATAAAGAGTTTAAACCTTTCCCGAGTCTGTGGTTATTGTATGAGTGCAAATGTTATTTTGTTATTGACTGCCTTCTTTACAACTAACTCCCTGATCCATTGTGGTCATAGGTACCACTGACTAGGATTGGTAAGTCAATGGTATAGGAATTAGTGGAATAAAATAGACTGGTAGTAGAGTGTGGGTTACCTGATTGAGTAACTGTGAAAAATTGAATAATGGGCCCAGGTGAGTATTTGTAAAATTGTAGTCGGGTGACCTACGCGCTCTATCAGGCGTGACCACCGCGCTTTTAGCGCTGCCTCTTCCCCCCGCGGTGTGGGATGTATTGCTGCTGGGGGCATCAACTTTGGGGTTTTTTGCTCTGCACACCCTGGTGGGACTTTCAGTCCCAGGGTGCACCCATCGCTGCCACTCACGTCACAGGGAGTGTGACCACTGCGCTTATATCGCTGCCGCTTCCCCCTCAGCACAGGACGCGACAGGAGGAGGCAAGGCAGTGCCACCTCCCTCGGCTCTGTGTTAAACTGATTAATTGTTACTTTTACCGACACAAGTAGGTGAACAGCTCATTACTTCTACTCAAACAAAGACCTTGACATTGACAATCACACAATTTTTGAGGAGTTGGAATTCTGGTACAAACAGACTCCCTTGATTGGAGGCCTGCCATAATTTAGTGTGAGAACATCTGCCTGACCTATCCTTTAATTATGTATTAGCATTTCTTTGCTTGTGGTACTGCCTTTGATCATACTACCTATTCTTTATTTCACATTTACTGGTCAACAGTGTCGTAGGATTAGTTCAATTTGTTGGAATTGCAAACCGCAGGAACAGTTAATACCAGAGATAAGCTAGGGCACACTGCAAAGAGGAATAGCGAACACACAATTCCCAGCACTTTTTGAAAAATGGGCAAGAGGAAGGCCACTGAAGCCATGACTGGGAAGGGAAAGACAGCAAAAAACAAAGAAAACCGCAGCAGAGAACTGTACTTTAGACGCAATTGATGATTTAATTGAGGAGGCAAAGTCTATACTTTCTGATGGGAAGAAAGCGGCCAGCATAGGTACAAAAAAAATAACAACTTTTTATAACAAGCAAGGGCGGACATGCTGTGCAGAACCCTCTACACGTAACATTATTGTCCACCATCCCCCTCACAACAAAGGGCTACAGGATTCACTGCCTCCTCCTTTGGGGAAATAAAGTGCATAGGACCCATCCCAGACTAACCCTTCCAATACCAGCCTAGGCATCCATATAATTTCTTTTAGGGTGGGGCATAATTTTTGACAATGTCAAAGAGCAGGAGCATAGTCATTAAAGGGAAAGTGCAAAATCCAGGGTGGGGGCCAAACACTCCCCTTGCCCCTACCAGCTCATCAATCCTTGCTAGAACCAGTGGCCACAAATACAACCCCACATTGTCACCCGTGGAGCATTTACTAACAATATTGAATACTCAGACTACTTAACCATAACCACAGGGCTGGAAATAGTTAGGCGAAATACAGGATCAAGTGCACTAAGTGGCCACTCGAGGGTGGGAGGGCCAGCTACGGCAAGGAGCTTCAATATATTTGGGATGAACACAAACACTCTCCCCTCAATCAATCCCCAATACCCCGTAGACACAGACAGACATTTGAACTACAGATTAGAACAGGGAGGGCAGACATCTTCAGCCATACATAGACAACAAATATCTCCCTGAACAACATCAAGATATACACAACAATATACATAAAAGGCGAGTTTACAAAGTACTTATGACAAATGTTATCAAGCTAAAACAGGGTGGTTGGGAAGATGAGGATTCCTTAAAGAATAAGGTAATACATTGGTTTAGGCATAGCCACCAATTCCTATCCATTGTAAGATCTAACAAGCCCATTGTTGATGGCCTGATAGCTTTTGACTTACATACCAACTCACTTATGGAGCCCAGGAAAAGACTCAAGCTGAACAAGACTATCTCTGAGAAGAACCATAATCATGGAACAAGGCAGGAGTCAGGCAACACCTTGCATAGCCCCCAGACTCTTGATAACCTTGAATATGTAGATTGAAAGGCTAGATGGGTCACCAATACTCCTACACTAAACTCTCAAGGGGTCGAGCTTAACCCTTTAAGGGTAGGCCAATTGGATTCACAAGAAATCCAGGCAGAGAGTAGAGTAACCTCTGGTACAACGGGCAATAGAAATACACAACCCTAGTGTAGCCCTGACCTGAATCCTGAGGTTAAGCATCAAACATTTAGATGGTCTCTTGGAATATACCGGGGCTAAACAAAAACTTGCAGACCCTGATTGGAATAAATACATGAGGAAATGTGATCTTTGTCTTCTCCAAGAAACTTGGCTGACTGAGCATCCACACAAACTAGGATATAGGACATTTAGTGTTGGTGCAATGCCCTTTAAAAAAGGGAGGCCCTCTGGGGGGTTGGTTATATGGGTAAAGATCAATTTAAACATTAGTATAGATGTCATGAATATTCCCTTCCAGATAACCTAGGGCTAAAGCTAAGAATGTCCATCAAAATGGACCTATATGTTTTCAATGTTTATATAAGACCAAGATTATCCATTGGGGAGTCTCCAGTAATGCATCTGTTAGATGGACCCTTTGATTTTATGCACCCAGGGGGAGTTATTTTTATTGGTGGTGATTTTAATTGTAGATTTGAGCCTGTAACGGGGCTAGAATCAATTTTAGAGGATGAAGACCTGGGCAGAGGAATTGCCTCTTTAAGTATAAATTCCTCAGTTCCATGTACGACAGAGGTTATGCAACCAGCCCATTTCACCATAGAACAAGGGCTGGATAGTCTATGTGCCCACACTTTCAAAAGGGATACTACCAAGTCTAGAATAGACTACATCATGGTGAGCGCCGCACATTGGGCCTATCTGAATTATTTCAGGGTGGACATCAGAGAAGAGAGCGATAATTTTCCATTGTTTTTAACTGTGACAGGGGAGGCTAATTGAAGCCCTGGGTGTTGCCATCATGAATATGTTTTCACAGCTGTCGATCAGTAATGATCGCAGGTCAGTTAAATAGACTAGTATTGTCAATAGAATTGAACCCCTAACTTGCATCTATAATTCCTTCCATGATGCTGTTATTCCCTATAGCAATGTACGTCCGGATGCTATACCGATAGTACAAATGCATCACTGCTTGGTTGAAAGTATGAACTTTTTTTGACTAAGCTTCAAAAAACAGGTTTGAACCCAGGTGCTCTAGGAGCTTATCTAACACCCCTTGGTATAACAATGAGTGTTCACTGTGTAAGGGAAGTCTAATAGTAGCACTCAAGACCAAAAACGTGGCACAGATAAGGCAACTTAGAGTAGAATATATAAAAGTATTAAAAGTGGCATCAAAGAGCTGGGAAGATGCCAATTGGGACGATCTTATCATTGCAGCCAGAACTAATGTGATGTATTCCTATAGGTTCTGTATCGATTCCCCTATTCCCGGCCCTGTTCTGGTTAATACTTAACTAGCAGCCGACCCACGGTGCAAAAAAACGTTATCTGATTAAGCCACACCACGGCACAGAAACGTGTTATCTGATTAGGTAATAACGCATGCCATCTAATTAGACAAGCACTATTCCTCCAGCCCCTGATAAGGCATACGGAGTTCTCAAAACAAATCAAACCTATGACAACCTGGGAAAATCCCTGCGGCCATTGTTTTGATTTCACCGAGAACTTCAGCAAAAGAATGTGCGAACAAGCCCGTTCGTATGACATCCTTATTGACGTATCCATGTCCATCCTTACGTCAATCTCGACACCTTACAGGTATAAATATTACCGACATTGCCTTAAGCAAACACACGCGGTGGTGACGAGATCGGAGCAGCGAGACGCGCTGAGGAGCCCAGCAGAGAGCGAAGCCCACACGCGCTGCCCCGCCTTCCTGACGCGCTGAGAACGAGAAGCTGTTTTTCTCCTGCCGAGAAATCCAGCTCCGGCGCTTCCAAGCAGCCCTCGCAGGCAGCTGGAATATCAAGACCAGAGACGAGAGATACCAGCCCTCACCATTCTAGATCTCAGGTACAGAACTGAACAACCCCTTGCAGAGAATTCTTGAGTCAGTCACTTGGCAAAACAAACTTAACTTAAACTGCTACTTATCTACTCCCGCCCACGTATTAGGCTTAGGTCAGGTACACTGGGGTAGGCGTGGTTAGAAGCACCAGTTGAGTACGATTAGTCAAATGTATATATGTATGTATCTATTTTATCAATTTTAACTATCATATGGCTTAGAAACCATATCAATGCTTCTGCAGTATTATTTTATACTTCTGCTTTTATTGTATGCACTTTACTTAACCATAAGTATCGCAATAATATCGATTCATTTCTCTTGTACGAGAAAAGAGACTGATCAATAAATAACATCTTTTATTGAACACGCCCGTCTCTTCCTTTTCTCTACAAACTGGTGAAACTAAGAATGCACGTACTGACTGAGTAAAATAAGTTGTCTTTTGTTTTCACACGACTCTAGAGATACACTCTTGATTGGGGGAGAGCAAAGTTGTCATGCTCTATGGTTGTCAGAAACTAAATCCCTTCTTGTCTATCCAGGGAAGTTAAACTCCTCCTTGTCTATTCGAGAAAGTTTCTAGTGAACTCTGAGCTAGCTGGCAAAACCAAAAACTTTAAGTCTAATATTGTCAGTAGAAGACCTAGTTAACCTCTGCCCTAGATCTATACTATTGAAGATATTATTCCAATGCGCAGAGCCTATTGGGATAATAGGAACTACACTACATGGCGCCCAAACGTTTGGATAGGCGATAAAACTAACGCAAGACATTAGAGTAACTCAGTCGTGCTTTTTCACACAGAACCCCTTTTTCCCATAATACTCCAAAGACGTCTGGACTGGGTAAAAGGTCATATCCGCCAAACCTCACAGGAGGAGACTCCTATGTATGGTTCTTGGTTTATTCAACGTTGAAGGATACACTGTTCCAAAATATTGTGCATCTAATCTTTGTTTCCATAGAAACCTGATCTGCAAACAAACAGGATAACCTTCCTGTCAGTAAAATGGTAGACAGTGATGATGAAAGGGAGACAGCTAGACTAGCAGCTGAACTCGTAGCAGCTGATAATACTCTGCTACAAAATGACCCGGATGCAAAACTCATCCCGGTCAACATAAGAAAATCTATAACTTTAAAACTTATAGGAAATGGACTGACATCGAGAGGTGGTACAGTCATATTCGTAATTGAGGCACACGAATATCGGCAGACAGAGGTATTCTATTCATGGATAAACTTTCCAGCAGCAAACGCTGTAACAAAAGAGTTCCACTATTATAAAATAGAGGAACCACCGGATACTTACACTCCTTTCGAGGAGGTGGAAGTACCTTAATGGCACACTAAAACATAATAATCACATCACCAGGCTCGTTCCACTAGGTAGACCAGGAGCAACGTGGCCGGTCCTAGCCGGATATACACCACATCCAGACATTGAAGAAATGTCTGCACCAGATCTTTTAGCACAGCTAAAACAACTAATCAAAATACATAGACAATTAGTCCAATATGTAATGCGGACTTCAACAATCCAACCAGCAAATAAAATTCCACAGCTGACCCCTCATCAGGGTAACACAAATAAAATTACACCACAGAACATACAGTCCTGTCTGGGTAAAGTACCCGCAAAACGGGAACAAATACCCTTCTGGCTAGCACAAAAAATCACTCAAATAGAGGCGGTGTTTCCAGACACCACCCCGGTAGAAAAACACAGGATTCTGACTATCTGTCTTCCAATGGGAATCGCACCACACGTGGAGGACTGTGACACTTGGGGTACAGTCTTTGCTTCCATATACACAAAAACACATGGTGTACCATCCATGTCAGTAATACCAGATGTGCTAAAACAAATTCAAGATGAATATGGTCCAGAACCCGCTTTAACTCTCGGTATGAAATTACTGAAGGACTTCAAGCAGGTCTCGGCTATATTATTAGCCAACATAAAGGGAGAAGCAGCAAACGTGGCGATCCGCCAAAGGTTAAAAGAGACAGATATAGCAGACCAACCAACTGAAATTGCCAGAATCATAGAGAAATCCTATGAAGAACTAGGAAGAGATAGTCTGGGTGGAATACCGGTAAAACCTCAACTGATTGAAAGTCCTGAAAAGATATTTATTAAAAATAATTTAAACACTCAAAAAAAAGAGCTGGGATGGAAACAAACAATCCAATCCTAAAGAAAAAAGATTCCAGTCCAGAGGAAGGTCTCCTCGGCGGAGAGAAAGATCTCCGAACCAAGGACGCAGGTCTCCCCAAAGTGAGCCCTCTGGGAAAAAATACAACATTAGAAATAGGGATAATATAAAGAAACCTGATAGATATCAAGATAATGATACACGTCCCTCTCAATCTTTTCAGACTTCCTCGCAGAAATCGGAAAGAAGAGGACGATCAGAACACAGGGAAGAGCACATCAAGTCCAAAGACAAGGAACCTGCTCATCCGAATAAAAAGTTACAATTTCCAAAAAAGAAGGTAGCCAGTATTAAAGTAATCAAAGATGCCGAGAATACTGAGGACACAGCAGAAAAACGGAGAATGGGCTCAGACAATGCTAGACAGCGCAGCAGAAGTGAGCATAGCTCGCAAAGCCCTTATGAATCATCTGGAGACAGTGGACACAAATTAATATATTCAAGTGGAAACTGCCGACACCAGAGTTAGCAAACCTCACAAAATATATGAAATTACATTGCGTATAGAGGGGGATAAGACTAGAAAAATAAGGGGACTATTTTGGGATAATCTCTCCCAGGGCTATGACATCCTTCTAGCTGAAAAAGACTGGCCACCCGAGTTCGTCAGAGAGTGCCCTCATGGCGAAGAAATAATTATGCCTGCCTTCTCAAATCACATTCCAATTCATAAAAAATATACACTTGCTAGAAAGTGGGCAGTAGCTCAAGCTCCTGCTTTATATAAAAATCATGTAGGATGGGATGAGGCCTCTCCTCCTCACAAAATCCAGTTAAAATCACAACCTACTGCACAGAGGCAGTACCCAATTAAGCAAGAAGCTAAAAAACAGGTAAAAGAGATCTTAGATCAACTTGAATACCAGGGGGTGATTGAAACTTGCACCTCACAAATGAACAATCCTTTGTTTCCTGTCTCCAAACCAGACAACTCATATCGTCTAGTTTTGGATTACAGACACCTTAACTCATGTTGCAAAACTTTTGCAGTGCAAAACTCACATAGTGCTGCACTAATGAATAACATAGTACGCAAAAAATACAAAACAACATTAGACATCTCTAATGGATTCTTTTGTCAAAATATAGCACCAGAGAGCAGATATTTGACTGCGTTCTCGGTAAATGGCTCGCAAAAAAGTTTCTGCCGTTTACCCCAGGGGCACAAGAATAGCCCAGGATTATTCTCAAAGAGAGTAACAGAATTACTACAAACATACGATGACGAGGCATTATCATATGTCGACGACATTTACCTAACAGATGATGACTTGGATACTCACTTGAAGAGAGTGAACACCATAATACTTGGGTTCGCAGAAGAGGGTTACAAATTCAACTTTCAAAAATCATGAATTGCCCATCTAACGGTCCTGATTTTTGGATATGAATTATCAAGTGAAGGCAAAAGCCTGGCTGACAATTTCCTAGAGAAATGTGCTGTACTCCAAGCTCCTAGAACACTAAAAAACTTACAATCAATTCTAGGCTTCCTAAATTTCGGAAGAACATACATTGCAAATTACGCAGAAAGGATCAAACCCCTTTATGATCTAATAAAACCAGATTTTAAAAGAATCAATTGGACTCAAAAACACACAGAAATTTTGAGATCTTTACAAACAGACATGCTAATTAAAACAAAATTAGAAACACGTGATAACTCACGCAATCTTGTGATTCGAGTCATCCCAGGAAGATGCGGATTCACATACCTGACCTCTAATGAGGGAGAAAAGGTACCAATTGCATACAAATCACACTTGTACACAAAGGCTGAAATGAAATTTAGTCCAACGGAAAAAATTCTGACAGCGGTACAGACTGCTGTAGCAAAGGAAAGGGCCCTAGCACAAGGTAAACGAATGATCATCGTGACACCAATACCAGCCCTGGAGGCGGTAACAAAAGCAAGCATTCCGAATGCTAAAGCACTCCATCCAAGGTGGATACAGTGGGCTAATTCTCTTGCTGCAACAGAAGTTGTATACGAATTTGATCCCAACTTAAAAACACAAGAATTTCTCCAATACGAATTTGAATGTCCTCCGCCAATCGAAATTCTGCCTCTAGAACACTACGGCTGTATAATATATACAGACGGGTCAGCACAACCCGCAGTAGGGGGTAAACAAGCTTACAGTGCTGCGTGCGCGATCGTTAAAGGTCGCTGGCACGAAGGGAAATTTAAACCAGCGGTCACTAAAACACAATCTCTAGGAGATTGTACAGCTCAAAGAGCAGAACTACTAGCATTCAAGATGGCGCTTGAAAATACCGATCGAGAATTCCCCACACTCATAGTGTGCGATTCGTATTATTGCGTTCAGTCTTACAATGAATACTTGCAGATCTGGCTTCAGAATGGTTTTAAGGATGCAAAAGGAGGCACAATCAAGCATAAAATGCTTTGGGAACAAGTAGTTCATTTGCAAAAAGAACTACCAAAGACTCACGTGATACATACACTGAGTCATCAACGTGATGGCGTTCACGTTGCAGGGAATTCATTGGCTGATGAGGCAGCGAAGGCAGCTGTGCAAACAGCTTCCGTAGCCGCCATCACACGGTCAAAAACAAAAATAGACAGCGATATATTACAAGCTGTCAGCGCTACAGGAAAAGATTCGATAGAAACACTCCCAAAAGGCTTTCTGAAATACTCATATATGACTGATACAAACAATGTTCCGTTTGCTCGAATCCCTGGAGTGGGGGATAGAGTGATTCCAAACATGGAACATAGGTTAGGACTTATCATAGCGGCACACGAAGGACTTGCTTCTGTACATGCTGGCGTCTCAGCCACAGTATCATTATTAAAACAGAGATACTGGTGGCCGCAAATGAGAAGACAAACACGGAACTATGTTCTAGAATGTGAAATTTGTCAAAAAATGAAAGTATCAACAGTGAGACGACCAGCTCAGACGCCCCTTCTAATCTCGAATAAACCATTAGCTTGTGTTTACCTGGACCACTGTGGTCCCTTACAAAGGGATGGTAACTATAAATATATCATGGTCGCAGTGGATTCCTGCACGAGATTCATTTGGATGTGGCCCCAGCGATCGGCTGACGCCAGAACTGTTATAAGAGATTTGCGAGTCTTTATCGGCACATACGCAATTGGCATGCTGCATTCTGACCAGGGTCCTGCTTTTAGCTCTCGAGCTTATAAGGAGGCCATGACCAGCATGGGCATTGCATTGCGGTATTCTTGTCCATTTCATCCCGAGGGAAACGGAATCGTAGAAAGAAAAAAACGTGACATAAAGCAATCTATAACAGCGAAGGTATTAGGTTCGGGAGCTGGGTGGGTCAAACATCTAATAAGTGTCCAACGTAGTCTAAATAACCTGCCAAGAAATTCTCTGAGGGGATTCAGTCCGTACGAACTATTGTTTGGAACTAGAATGATGGTCTTAGATCTTGACAGTCAGACTTCAGTGGTTAAAGAAAAAAGCTTTGATATCAAAGATCGTTTGGCTATTTTACAGGACTTAAACGAAACAAGGAAAGACTTGAGCAACATAAAGTTGAAACAACAGCCAACGACCACTGAAGAAATACCACCTGTCCCAGCAAGACCTGTCTGGATTCCAAAAGTCGGGGATCTAGTCAGAGAAAAGATCGCGGTAAAGAAGGAATTTGGGCCTTTTTACAGAAAAGCAGTTCCTGTCTTGTCTATCAACGGGACAAGATCAGTAGTACTACCGCCCCTTGCTGGTAAAAAGGAGAACCGAGTGGTATCCATCGACCTGGTTAAACCACAATCATGTGGCCGATAACAAACAGTAGGCCAAGTGGACTCCCGATAAGTAGTAGAACACCAAGGTTTGCTACAAACACAGAGGTTCAATCTAAGAGGCTACTCACGTTTGAAATGCCAAAAGAACAGCAACAAGGTCTATGCAACAATGCTATGGAACTTAAACCTCTAAAAACCCAAATAAAAACATTTAGCAGAGACACACCAATCTACAATGAAGTAATGAATGACTATGCTGCTGCAACAAAACACACGGATAAAGCAAATATCAATCCTGAAGCTATTGGAACAATAGACAGAACGGCATCCGGTTACTTCATCAACTTCAGCGATTCATCTGAAAACCTGAGTGAATCAAAGGAACAAACATCAACAAAAACCTTTAAAGACAAAGCTAAGGAACTTTTTCAACATCTGAAAGAAACCTATCTGATTTCTCCATGGATTGAATTCTGGGTGGCCTTAGGTGCACTTATCCTCATACTTTGGCTCATCATGGTACTATGTTTGGGACACTTCATTGAGGGAAAATATGCTAAAATGGACACAGCAAGCCAGAAAATCAACTTGGTCCTCAAACCACACACGTCTTCACACGTCGAGAAAAGAGAACTTTCTTCAGTCAACTTCACAGCCAATCCTATACCCGGTGGGGTAGCATGGGACAATACTGATTATGAAATCCATGGTCCGGTTGAAATCCTGAAATATCCACACCAAATCAAGATCTCATTGAGTGACTTTGTAAAACCCAGCTCAGTTGCTGATGATTGGGATGTGGAAAGCATTAATAATATGATGTCTGACCTAGTGATGTCTGCTAAATTTACAAAACATGATTATTTGCAGGGTTCGTCTAAGTATGATAAAATGTTCTGCTATAATCACTATAGTAATCATTATCTGCATAAATCTGCACAACCTAGAAATGTTTTAAATTATAATCAATGGGAACACTGTGCAACCCCTCCAAAAGGTAGCTCAAGAACTTTTTATGACAAATATTCATATTATTCAGGGTTCAACACAAGTAATGCAGAAACATTTTATTTCAAATTATCAAACAAGACAGGTACAAAGACCATGCTTACAAACACTAAATTGATATATTCAGACTCATTTTTTGAGCAAATGAGTACATTTGGTTTTGAATACTGGGACAAAAATGTTGAAGTAAAAAGTGTTTGGGGTACAAAGGAATGGCAAGTACAAGGTATAGAATCATTGTTTAGAGCCTGCATGATCCCAGAACAAATGATATTTTTGAATGACACTATTCAACAAACTACCTGTCTTGGCCTAGCCAAAATCAAAGATTTAAACAAACCGTCTATTCCAAAGCCAACGATAAACAGTAATAGCTCGACAGATGAGGAGATAGACGTAAACCATATATTAAGCCAAAACAGAACACATCCAGATTGGAAAAAGTGGTTGATCTGGCCCACAGATACTAATAACTGTCAAGACAGATTCCTGAACAAAAACCAGGGGTTCAAATTGACCAGGCCAGACCCTAGATATTCCCAAAGACAACACCCAGGGATAATTACCACGTACAGTGTGGGCAAGCTCTGCCTTCAATGGCTACAAACATCCACACTGGCAGAAATTAAGCAACACCTAACTTTACTTACTGATGGTGCTGACTTGCGTGATTTCATTATGGGACCACGCAAACAGCGTCAAAAACGCTTCATAGCAGCCTCTGTATATGCAGCTTATAACGAAGCCTGGAAAATAACTCAAATTGAAACATCAGAGAAAATACGGGAAATTGACCGTATTAATTTGGAAAAATCACTTTCTGTGGTGGACAATGGGTTAATGACTCTGTCCTCCAGAATATACTCCTTGGACAGCATTGTGTCTTCAGCAATCGACATAATATCGCAAGACTTACTGTTATTACAACACGGTCAGTCCCAATTGCGTTCTATTGTACAACTTGGCTGGACGTTACAAAATCTGCGTTCAGGCTATGTGCCTTGGCGTTTAATCAACACAACGTCACTGTTCAATATCTTTAACCTTACTGATAAACAAATCAGTATGGCACAGAAGGGTGCTGATTATACAATCCTGAGCATTGAGAAACTCGAGAGATTACCATTGACAATGTCAGAACGACCTGTCAGTGAGTGGATAATACATGGAATAATCAATATTCCAATATCTACTTTCAGGTTTCAATACTGCCAAAAATATATACAGGCTGGCATGTACGAAAAATTGGGTAAAGGGTACATTAAGTCAACATGGAACTTGCCCTATTCATATGCTTGTGTCAGTAATAAAGGCCGGAAAGTGTTTCTTAGTGGCAATAATTGTGCCATGTCACTAAGCGGTACACTTCTGTGTAATGGTATTAGTTTACACGGAGCCTGTGAAGGGTCCTCAAATAACCTTTCATGTCACCAGCTAGGCACACCTGCGACACAAATAGAACCATTCTTTAGGAGACTATCGAACGGGAGTTACATTATAATCGTAGACCGCAGATGTTGTAGCTTGGTGCCCGGAGTAGCTTATCTCATAACTACGACTGCGAAGGTCATGTGCTGTGAACGAGTATTGTTCCCCAGCGCAATGCCAGACAGGGAGGCAAGGTTATGGCCGAATTTGAAAATTTCTTCCATTAGAGTTGATACTTTAAGCAGAATGAAAACTGTGCTCCTTCAGACGCCAACCAGGCTCACGTCATCAAAAGAAACGTATGATCTCCAAGTTGCAAGGACAACGGCAGAGATTCATTCATTGTTATCAACTAATTCCCCCATACATTTCGCAGAAATCCTGAACGAAATCTTAAATATTTCTGATACCAGTGGGGTCTCAAATGTATTTAAGACAGTGTTTTCAGGGGCTCTAACACCATTTAAAGCCATTCTGGGTATTTTTCCAGACTTTGTCCATTCCGTCTTTGGTGGACTTCCTCTCCTTTGGGACTAGTGGCAGGAATCCTATTTTTGATCCTGCTATTTCGCTATGGCAAACCGTGTCACAGACAAGACACCTGCGACAAGGGAAGAAACAATCCTAGCCATTGGATACCGGGACCAGATATCTAGAATCCTTGGACTGTCCCGGCATAGAGACCTGAACATGACTTGGTTTCTTTCGTTTAGACCTATGTGGCAAAGCTGTGTTTTACCTGTATTAAGGTGCTTGCTATGCGGAGAAGAATGCGTGTTAGACACCTGTCTGACGCTACAATCGGATGCGCCAATGGATGCAGAAACTTTGTTGGGTCCGGTCACGGCTCATGCATTGTGCTGTCCCCAGCGGCTACCAATCCTGATGACGGCATTCGTGGAGACTTCACCACTACGATTAAGGGGTAGTGAGGTTCAAGATTAAAGCAGCATCGATCAGGTACGACCTTCTGTCAGCTATGCTGATCCAAACATCAATGAAGGCAATCATGCTCACGAATGCATGGTAACATCTTTTTCCGAGTTAATGGAACTTTCACAGGAAGCTGTTGACAGCTTTTTCGAGAGTCTAAATCATATGATGTTCTCACCAGAGCAGAAATAATGACTTTTGAACAAGCTAGCACAAGGCGTTCCCAACACCCTGAATTTGGCCTTCAACTTTGATAATAAAGTATCATGAACAATTTTCTCCAGTTTACAGACAGCGGAACATTATTTTTCAGCGGCCCCAAAAATATTTTACAATTTTTCGGGACACTTATCTTCTGCTTAAAGTAGAAACTATTCTTAGAGAACTATATTTCTATTTTAGGAACTTTAGAGACATTAGCTGCCCTCTGGCATGTTCAAATATATTTTATTTTGTGATGAAATGGTCTCGCATTTTTTTTTTCTTCTGTCTTAAGAGCCATTTCATGTGTAATTTTCATATTTTATTAGTTATGATGTATGAATATGCGTGATATTTAGCATTAATATACTGCTTGAGTGCATATAATGTATATATATATATCTTTTCGTATATTTCATGTTTCAAATTGCATATGGATGTATTTTGGGGTGGTACGGTATACACATGCTCTACTAGTGTATTTGCTATGCCTAGATCTTGTAAATATGGACATAGTCAGCGTGGAGTGGGTGTGATGTATTCCTATAGGTTCTGTATCGATTCCCCTATTCCCGGCCCTGTTCTGGTTAATACTTAACTAGCAGCCGACCCACGGTGCTAAAAAACGTTATCTGATTAAGCCACACCACGGCACAGAAACGTGTTATCTGATTAGGTAATAACGCATGCCATCTAATTAGACAAGCACTATTCCTCCAGCCCCTGATAAGGCATACGGAGTTCTCAAAACAAATCAAACCTATGACAACCTGGGAAAATCCCTGTGGCCATTGTTTTGATTTCACCGAGAACTTCAGCAAAAGAATGTGCGAACAAGCCTGTTCGTATGACATCCTTATTGACGTATCCATGTCCATCCTTACGTCAATCTCGACACCTTACAGGTATAAATATTACCGACATTGCCTTAAGCAAACACACGCGGTGGTGACGAGATCGGAGCAGCGAGACGCGCTGAGGAGCCCAGCAGAGAGCGAAGCCCACACGCGCTGCCCCGCCTTCCTGACGCGCTGAGAACGAGAAGCTGTTTTTCTCCTGCCGAGAAATCCAGCTCCGGCGCTTCCAAGCAGCCCTCGCAGGCAGCTGGAATATCAAGACCAGAGACGAGAGATACCAGCCCTCAACCATTCTAGATCTCAGGTACAGAACTGAACAACCCCTTGCAGAGAATTCTTGAGTCAGTCACTTGGCAAAACAAACTTAACTTAAACTGCTACTTATCTACTCCCGCCCACGTATTAGGCTTAGGTCAGGTACACTGGGGTAGGCGTGGTTAGAAGCACCAGTTGAATACGATTAGTCAAATGTATATATGTATGTATCTATTTTATCAATTTTAACTATCATATGGCTTAGAAACCATATCAATGCTTCTGCAGTATTATTTTATACTTCTGCTTTTATTGTATGCACTTTACTTAACCATAAGTATCGCAATAATATCGATTCATTTCTCTTGTACGAGAAAAGAGACTGATCAATAAATAACATCTTTTATTGAACACGCCCGTCTCTTCCTTTTCTCTACAAACTGGTGAAACTAAGAATGCACGTACTGACTGAGTAAAATAAGTTGTCTTTTGTTTTCACACGACTCTAGAGATACACTCTTGATTGGGGGAGAGCAAAGTTGTCATGTTCTATGGTTGTCAGAAACTAAATCCCTTCTTGTCTATCCAGGGAAGTTAAACTCCTCCTTGTCTATTCGAGAAAGTTTCTAGTGAACTCTGAGCTAGCTGGCAAAACCAAAAACTTTAAGTCTAATATCGTCAGTAGAAGACCTAGTTAACCTCTGCCCTAGATCTATACTATTGAAGATATTATTCCAATGCGCAGAGCCTATTGGGATAATAGGAACTACACTACACTAAAGTCCAGTCAACCTTTTGGATAATAATAACTCATGGGTGTAAAAAGGTAGTACTAATACAGACCATTACCTGGACCCAGGCACTTGGTGCAGACACTTCTCTGAATTAGACTCTAGGGCCCCTGGATCTTGCACAAATTCTACTGAACCCCTTGAGGCTCCATCCCGCAAACTATAAAAACGTACCCTTCATTTGAGTAAAGAAGAGACGAGAGCAGCCATAGATTCTATCAAATAAGGGAAGAGCCTAGGACCTGACAAAATACCAGGGGACCTTTTGAAGCACGACTTAGAAAATGGGTACTGTATGTCAATTTATTAAGCAATGCAGTGGCATCAGGAGCGCCTATCCCAAAATCATGGAAGGGGGCCAAAATTGTCCCCATCCACAAGAAGGGCAAAAGGAAGATCCGGCCAACTACAGGCCCATAAGTCTAATTTGAATTCAATCGTTTTGGGAGAAAACAAAGTGATTTGGATGTTAACATCTCTCCCCCAAAATACACCTTTGATTCCATTGTTCCATGATACTGGTATCAAGAGACTGGAACATCTAGCCATACTGAGACCCCTATTAAGCGGGATAAAAATCTGGGTCACAGTAGAACTAAACACCTACAGGCAATGACTGAGGGAGCTACTGGAACTTGATGGCCAGCTTTTTTTTCCTTCGTTCCATCATGTGCGAACATGGTTCCATGAGATGGGTCTGAGTAGTTTCTGGACTGACCCTAGTTCACTGACCATAAACTCTAAAAATGAACTAAAGCGCATTTATTGGCAATTCATAGCGGACAAGGTCCATCTTGATTGCAGAACGGGAAGACTCACTACACTATTCCTAATCTTCAAATCATTGCCATGCTTTGAACCTTATCTTGATGAAATCCAACCAAAATTAGCAAAAGCACTTTTTATGAAGTTTCAGTGCGAGACTCTCCAGATTAAAACAATTATAGGCAAATGGTAGCCTGGTCAAATACTAAGGAGAGAAACCAAATGCTCTTCATGTTATATGCCGAAGAAAACATTGTACATTTTATAATAATCCACATTTGTAATGAGCGAAAAATCCCCCGTAAGGGTGTCCAGGCGCTGGGGGCTGTCGGGAAGATTAAGCAAGCTATTGCCAAGAGTCACATGGTGCTGGGCTAATCTGCCGCCGGGGGTCGAACCGTGATCCCCAGATTACAGCGTCAGTCACCCTGGCCACGGCGCACCAACTCTCCCCACGTCCTACACGCTCTATTTTTCTGTCTGGAATATGCTGCCATAAGAAGGAAATCAATAAAAACCAATGTGCCTGGGTTTGAGGATTAGGACATTTTCAGAGGCCCTAAGAATTTTGAAAACCGATAGCTCACGAATAATTGTATTTGGTGTCAGTAGATTTTTTCTTGCCGTGAACCACAAACGAAAGAAGAGAGGATTTAAATTTTAACATTTTTAGAGTACTTTATGTTTTACTGACTTGCAGTCCCTCTGACATCGCACAATGCTAACCACGAATATTTGCAAACAATTGTGTTAATTTTATCCTGTTTTATATGTTAATGTGCTTCTTCAGGATGATCCTAACCGAAACAAAAGCTGCCCGGCTGATGTTTTAACACTTTTACTTCTGCACAACGCACTTTATGTAGGTTACGTCCGAGTATCCCTGAACCAGTGTACATTGCTAGAACATTTTGATTGGCATAGTGAACCCTTCTATAACCTATTTATAGTCCCTTCTTGAGGTGTTTGCCTTACTGGACTTTATTTAGCGGGAAGTTACTCATGAGTGTTTTAGCAAAAATAGATGCAATATGTTCTTAATTTGTTTTTCTTTTAGACTATTTTCTGCAATGAATTGTGTATCAGCTGATATGGAATCACCTTACTAAGGAGGTATATTTTGTGCTCTACTGTTGTACACAGACCTTTTATGACATCAATTTATTATAGAGATGCATTTTTGTGAATTGGGTACCTTTTTATCTGTTATGCATTTTACTGAGATGTTGTTATAGTGTACTTTTATGGTTCTTCGAATTCAAATAAAGTTGAATTGATGACAAATGCGCTGTTGACTTGAGAGAAACAGTGTTTTGGTGGAAACGCAAGTTCTCGGCTACAAATGGTGTACACGTGATCAAGTAACTAACATTATGGGATTTGGACACTTGAAATGGTACGAAAAAAAGATTCAGTTGAATCCAGTACAATACTGAAACTAGTTATTTGTTACTATTGGTTTCAATAGTTTTTTATTTAATCTGCAGAAATTCCCTTGCCATTTCTGCTTAGAGCCTCTTTATTTCGGTCAACTTCATGGGTGCAATTTCTACGTTTGCTAAATACCAAAAACATGGGATATGGTATTGAGCAGGTGCACAATTTTGAGCATCGTTCAGAATGTTTAAAACTTGTAATTGTTCATAACGTGCAAATTGTGCATGTGTCCCTGTTTTGAGTGTGCACACTGGAAATCTCACTGTTTGCTTGCAATATTTGTTGCCACATTTTACCTAATGAGCATCTATCGGGCAAACAGAAGAGAGTGAACAAACAGCCCAGTGGTGTAGCAAGGGGAGGGGGCCGGCCCACCCCTGGCGGCACGAGTTTTATGGGCGGCGCCCCCGCTCTTACCTGCAGCCTTCGTGGGGCTGCAAATGCAGGAATCATCAGCACACCTCCGCTGTTTCATGCAGCTGCCGCGAGGCGGCAAGTGCTGGGACTGCCACAGGTAGCCAAAGGTCTTGCTACACCACTGAAACAGCATAAAATGGGATCACTTTCTATTGGTATTGAGGACTTACAGTCAAATATCCCAAACCCAATATGCTGCAACTTGATCTAGAGACACTAGTTTTAAAGCGTCATCTGAAATTTCCATCTGGCCCAGAGTGCTTACCATTCCACCATGCAATGTGAGCTTAGAATATCGGAAGTCTCTTTGTGTCTACAAGGACCTGTAGAGCTCTGTTTGATCAGTTCTGTAACTGCCTCTCCTGGTGTCTAAAATTGCTGTGCTAGATCAGAGAGAGAGTTCTGAGTGGCTGGTTGCCCAAGTCCTTTAAGGAGGTTAACAATGCTCGTGAGGAGCAATGGGGGGCTTGTGGGGAAACAAACTGTGGATATCTCTTAAACTAGATGTCACGTTTGTATGTCAGAATCTCATCTTCAAAATATTGTCTGACATAAATATTGTGCCCTAAATATAGTCTACAAAAATGTAATCACTTAAGGTTTAGATTTTCTATTGTTAATTTCAGTGGGTAATATTTTTTAGACAAAATGTAGGATACAAATGTGGCTTCAGACAGTATCCTAAGAACGATATTTTGGTACCATGCCGCAGGTCACTGTGGCATTCCTGACACCCCTGGCAAAGCAGAATCGATAGTAAATATTAAAAGCCATGCTCGTAACACAAACCTAGTCAGTGAGCAGTGGAGCACTCTCGTTCCATGAAGTTGAAAGGGAGCTTTCAGGAGTCTCTTCTTGAGTTGGTTCATGGTTGTCTTCTTGGGCATGAAGCTTCATATCGATTCGGGATCACATGTTTCTTGATGAGATGATTCTGATTTTGAATTGCAGGTGGAGTATACGAACTTGAAAATATCTCTTGTGGGTTCTACATAAAAACGTTGATGTAAAATCAGTGTAATTAGGAGTGCTACTCTGGCTTCCAATAGAGGACTGGCACAAATGTATAATGTGTTGCCTAATGCATAAGGCTCTCAACATGAATAATCCACGTTATCTAGCCAAGCAATTGAGCACCTCCAGCAGGTGGTGAGGCCTCAATATAACATGTTTGCTTCATCTGGAAATCACTCAGCTCAAAAGTTCCTTAGCTCTCAAACTATTTTTTAATTGTGCCCGACCAACCTCTGGAACCCTGCCTTCCACCACTTAGGGCCCATTGAAACCTATTTTCCCTTGAGGATATTGCTAAAAACCCACCTCTTCCGTCTTCATATGAGTTAAAGCTGCATTTAACTTTGCCTGTTTGCCAATTTCATTGTCCCAATGTGCATTTACTTGCTGTTCACTGTTTAATGTAACTCTCTTGTTTCTATATAAGGTTTTCTAATAACTTTGGTGTTGGTTAGACAATGAAAACAGTTAAATTACTTGTATTGTGTCCCCAGTGACCTCATTTTCTTCGTATCGGTTTCCCACCTTACCCTGCTGCCCTTTTTCGTCTCACCTGGAAAATACTAACTTTATTGCTATTGGCAAGTGTTGTTTTTAGCCTCAATGGTTTGAGGGCTTCCTTTAATTGAAGGACCTCACTCTTCCAGCCATTTTATATTCTCAAGCAGTGTTACTTTGTTAAGGCTAAGGGGTTCATTTAGAGTTTGGTGAAAGATGAGCGCCCCAACACAAACTGTCCAATCTGGAACATTTTAAGCTATGAACAAGCAAGACGTTGAAAGGCTGGGTGCATCTAGCAGGGCGGGCCCATGGTCAGAAGTGATCACATTTGAACAAGATTTTTAAGCATTTTATGCCTATTCTTATTACCAAAATAACTGTATTTCTCAAAACATAGTTAAAATCTGTTTTTTATTTAAAACTGCCAATATGGTTCAAGTGTTAAAGAAACTGACCACTCAACTTGTGTATCTGATTAAATAATGGCCTATATCTCATTTGCCCTAGCTATCAAAAATGTTGGAGAAGGGTGTCTGCAATCAGCTTTACAATTTTACGTACTTCATTGATTCAAGTACGTTCCTAAGCACAATGCAAACTGTTCTCGAATAATGCTGGAAAGGTTTGAAGACTGGGCCAGTGAAAATGACATCTTAACAGAGGCAGTGTATGGTTTCAGTAGGGGTATTGTGATGGTGTAGCAATGTTTAAATTTAGACCTGTTAATTGGGAAGTACACGTTAGCTAAGGAAGGTACCCTTCACTTATGTTTCGTAGACTTGACTAGTGCCTTCGATTTAGTCAATCATCAAAAACTATGGCAAACTTTAAGAGGGCTTGGTGCTTCCATAGAAATAATCCTTTATTTATCGCAAATTTACACCTATTTAACCTCAAGGGTACGGTGCAGAAAATTTGGGGAATGCACGCCTAACTTTGTAGTAAAGCGTGGTATCAGACAGGAATGCGTATTGGCCCCCTTTTTATTTTCCTTGTACATAAATAATGTGGATCAGTTTTTACAAGAATTGGCTGTAGATGCCCCAAAAGTTGGAATACGCCCCACCCCTGTGTTATTATATGCAGATGATGCTGTCCTAATGTCCAGAACTGCAAACGGCTTACAATGCCTATTAGAACATTTTTCACAATACATGACTAACATAGACTTACAGCTGAACTTTAAAAAAAAACATTTGTAATGTCATGTGGAGGCAAGAGACAAAAGTGTAGACAGCATCATGTGGGTGAGGTTTTTATAAGTAGAGCCCCGACTTTTTCATATTTGGGGTTGCTATTTTGCAATAACGGCACATGGAATTCGCATATTGAATTATGTAAAATGACCTTTTTTAAAACGACTGCGAGAATCTTTAGGTTTGCGGCAAAACTTGGGAATAAACCCCTACGAGAAATGTTAAACCTTTATAGGAGCAAGTGTGTTCCAGCAGTTAACTATGGAGCCGCCATATGGGGGAGAGCAAACACGACAATCCTTCAAATTAACAAAAATAAGTTCCTAAGAAGACTACTGGCAGTCCCTAGTGCAACTTCAAACATGATTGTACACAAAGAATTGTTTGTCCCATAATTAAGTGATACCCTCAATATAGCTGCCCTTGCACTCTGGCATGGCCTATGGACAAAGGAAGAAACAAAGTTCTCTAAGGATCTAATTACAGATTGTCTAGCGTTAGATCATAGTATGAAAATACCATGGCTGTGTCACATTTCTAAACTTTTGACAAAATGTGAAATAAGCACAGACGACCCCATAAGCATACGAGAATATAGTAAAAGCGACCTGAAATGGAGATATATTACTGCCACAGAACATGATAGGGATAGGACGATTAGGCAAAAACAGACAGTGGCAGCTTACTGTGAACGTCCATACATGAGGGGCACTCAGTTATATCTTATCTTGGTTCAGAACGTCCAGCACAGATTTTATCTGACCAGGCTAAGGATGAGCACTTTACATTATTTAATTGCCTTCCCAAGAACTGAGAAATGGCACAGAACTCTGCCCCCTTGCCCGTGTGATGGTAAAACCTCACAGTCCACTCTGCACTTTATTGTTTTTTGCCCTTTTTATATGGATATTCGAAAAACTGTATTGAAACCACTCTTTTTTTAAAATATGCTTTTTAACTATAAGGATGCGTTTAATTTTATATGCAGCTTGGACACTATGAAAATGATAAGCTCTGTAATCTGCTTCATACAACAATCAATTAGAAAAAGAAAAGATTAGGCACTTTTGGACGCTCTGCTGTATGAAAAAGATGATGAGTAACACCATTCCTTAATCGCATTCTTTTGCACTGATTGCACTTGTACTTTATTGTATGAACTAGTGGCAGATTGTATTTTATGGATTTTTGAAAAATTGATTTGTTATTTTATTGTGTTATTTTCCCCATGAAGTCTAAATGTGCATATATTTTATCATAATTATTCTTCCATCCTGAAATATAGTCAGAATGTATTTTCTTTTAGATACTTGTGTGTTAGTATGCTTTTATGGTGTTTGCCTTGTTGTCACCAAATAAAGCTGTTTTGATTTGATTTGATTTGATTTGCAAACTGTTCTCTTCCTGGCTCCAGTACAGAGGCAACCGTTTCAGAATTCACCTCTGGGCTCAGACAGCAAGCAGACGATGGAGGTACTGTAGCTTTAGTCCTTCTGCAATATACTACCTCACAGATCATCAGGTGTTGCTATCAAAACTTAGTGAATTGGTTATCTGGTGCATGGTCCTAAAAGGAATAGGTTGAAAGGGGCAATGTATGGAATTGGGTTGTTGGGTGACTGGGGTGTAAGCCGTGGTCAAGCAGCAACCACATTCCTTGTCAGGGTAAGACACAAGCAAACCCCAAATTAATCTGTGCTCACTCCCTTGGTAGCAGTCAGGCTTAATTTAAAGTCAATATGTAACATATTTGTGTAACACTTTAAACAGCAAAACAGTGTAAATACACCACAATAGGTTTAGTAAAAAAAAAGGAACACATTTTAATTAATAAAACAAGACCAAAACGAAAAAAATCCAAATAACAGAAGTGGAGATACTGATTTTTAAAATCTATAGTGAAAATAGCACCTAAAAGCATAAGTGCTACTGGGAATATCTTGCTGTGCCGGACCGTGACAAAGTAACAAGTTCAGGTTGAACCCGATGGAGTGCGACCTGGCTACGGGGACCCACTTGGGCCCATTGGACAGAGAACCTTGTGTGGATCTGCTTCGAAGATGCGCCACGCATGGAAGCAACGCATCTGTTCCGAGATGCGGCGAGGCTGTGATGCAAGGTCCTGATACATCGTCATAGAGGATCCCGCCAACAGGGCTTGCGATGCGAATGCTGGTTTTGGGGATGTGAAGCGCAGCTGGTGATGCCTCGGTTCTGAGGAGCTGCAAGACTGCAATGTGGACTCTGTCATCACCGTCAAGGCTGCCATCCAGGAGAGATGTAAGGACCTGGTCTCTGGATGCGCTACCCCATTGGAGTGATGTGTCAGTTCCCAGGACTTGCAGGTCTTTTGAGATGGGTCCCTGAGGCTTCAGATCAGGAGGCCACCCAACTAGCCTTTGGTGTCAGTCTGGGTTCTGGATGCAAGAGATGCAGGTCTAATCCATCCCACCCAGGCAAAACATCAGCAGGCAATAGATCAGAACAGCAAAGCTGGAGGCCAGCAGAGAGCAGTCCATCAGAGTGGCAGCCATTCAGCAGCACAGCAGTCCTTTTTCCAGGCAGAGTATTCACAGGTCCAGAAGTGTACAGAAGTGCTGGTGTCTGTTCCTCCTTTGAAGTAGGGAGATGCCTCTGGAGTCATGTATTTGATGTGCACATATACTCTGCCTTCCCTGCCTTCCCTGTAAATGAGGCTGGGCCGAGCCCCTCCCATCCTGCCATTGATGGCCCACTCAGTCACATCTACGATCTGAATGTGTGTGGCTGTGTAGGAGGAATGCACAGAGCCCAACTGCCAACTTCACTCTGTCAGGTAACCAGAGAAAGACTGCAGACTCCAAATGGCTATGGCAAGAAAATACCAACTTTCAAAAAGCGGCATTTTCACAATTGTAATTTAAAATCCAACTTCACCTTAAGTTAGGATTCCAGAGAAACCAAACTTGAGCCAGTTATAGCTTCCCATTTGAAGGGGCGTGGCTTAGGAGCCGATGGGGGAAGCCACCTGAACGACAAGCTCCCCACCTAAGCCCGCTATTATCCTGTTAAAATGCAATCTCGGACCCCCTAACGCCACCAACAGATTGGGGAACAGGTCGCGCCCGCCTATGTGGGAGCTGGAGGCTGGGGCAGGCGCCATCCTGAACATTTCTCGCCCGCTACTTGGAGGGTGGCTGAGGAAGACGCCGAAAGTAAGATGGCGGCCGCGAGTTGAATCGAAACCTCGGAGCACGGCTCTTGCGGCGGCGGCCGCTTCCTAGCGCGAGCTATAGGCCGAAGCGGAGCGGAAGCAGAGCGGACAGAAACGGCGACCTGGGAGCCCCTGACCACGGGGAAGAGATAGAGGGGGAGAGTGGAATGAGCCTCCAAGGCAGGCGGCTGGGAGTCTGGCCGACGATCACCTGCGGAGTGGTCGTGAGCTGAGTGGAGCTGCGGTGGGGGAGATCGCGGCACTGTCGAGGACAGAGAGAGTTTCCCACCGGCCCCTGAAGACACAGATGGTTCCCCGGGCCGAACGGGAGACTCAGTCTGTCACTGGTGAGAGGGGTGCAGCGAAGCCCGGGTCAGCGAGCTGAGGAGGCGGGCGCGTGACCCCGGGTTTGTAGCGCTTCATGACTTGGAGCAGAGGACGGAGCCAGGCGCCTCGGGTAGTCCGGCGAGCCCCGGGGGATATACCTAGGGGGTTTGCGGCTAGAGGAAGAACGCCAATACCTAAATCGCAAGTTTGAGAGGGCCGCGAGGAGGGCCGCAGAACCAGCAGCGGGAGGAGCAGCGGTGGGCTCAAGGCACTGGCGAAGCAGTGTGAGTGGATCCCCGCGAGAGGGGGTGCCCGGCATCAGTGGCTGTCTGTACCGGAGATTGAGGGCTGTGGTGCCCGGGACGGAAGACTGGAAAGGCCTGAATGAGAGGAGGTAGAGGAGCGGCTTGACCCGGTTTGGGCCGGGTAGAGACGGCACCCCGATCGTTTGCTAGGATGGGCGGCTCCCTGAGGACACATCTCTGAGGCAATTATAAGCTGCAAACCCGACAGAGCTCGAGTATATTCTTAAACTGGGTGGGCAATCGAAGCTCTGGAACTGGATGGCTATGCGGTGCTATGAAATGCTGAAGCACTCATGAGTCGAGGGTTAGTACCAGTACAGCCGGGAGAAAATCGCGTGGCTGCTCTTCCGTATCGGAGAAAAGCTGAAGGAGGGATAGCTCGCTGACGACCACATAGCTTTTATCAAGCTGCGAGGGGTGGGTGGAACAGCTGCTGGCGATCCTCAACATGGGGAGATTAAAGGGGAAGAAGGACGGAGCTCAGCCGCTATCAGATAGCGAATCCCCTGTACAGATGGAACACAATGGTCCTGGGGCACCGCAGGACCTCCACCTGCAACACCAATTCGACAAGATCCTATCAGCAACAGCGGACTGCCGTACTGTACTTCAACAAGACATAGCGCAGGTCGCCACTGGTTTGGGACTACTGCAAGCGGACCATGCCAAAATGGTGGACAGAGTAAAGCTAGTGGAGGGAGCAATTCAGGTCGTCGAACCGGTGCAGAAGGAACTGAATGCTGTGGTGTCTAATGCTTTGGATCGTATTAGGGTGCTGGAGAGGCAGGCCGAAGATGCCGAAGGTAGGAACCGACAGAACAACATCCGTATAGTGGGTCTGCCGGAAAAAAGAGAGGGGCCGGACATGGTACTATACCTCGAGACCTGGCTGAAATCAGTAGTGGCGCCGGAAGGCCTATCTTCTTTTTATACATTGGAACAAGCGCACAGAGTACCGGCCAGACCACCTCCACAGGGGCGACCCCGGCGACCAGTGGTAGCCCGACTGCTGCACTTCCGGGACAGAGACTTGTTGCTACAGAAGGCACGTACGGATGGACCCTATCAAATCGGGAATAGTAAGGTCAATCTACTCCCGGACTATACCTTTGAAACCCAGCGACACCGGTCATCCTTCCTGGCTATCAAGAAAGAGCTGAGGGAAGAGGGACTTCAGTGCTCCCTGCTATTCCCGGCCTGGTTAAGAATCATAATAGATGGCAAAACATGTTTCCATGACACTCCAGAGGATGTAACTGCTTGGCTGGAATCCTACAGAGCAGGGAAGTATGGACACAGGTCGCAAAGCTTCTCAGAGGGGTTACCACAACGGAAATCGCAGAGACTTCGACAAGGACGGCGAGACTTGAGAAGGCCTTCATTGTCGCAGGCAGAGGCGGAGCGGCGAGGGGTGCTGGAGATGATATCAACGATGTCGGGTGAGCAGGAGGCACAATCCCCGGGAGGTACTGATTCGGAGAAAGACAAGGAACAATCCGACACGGAAACATCAGAAGCTGATAGTGTACGACTACCGAAGATCACGCCAGCGACAGCGGATGGGATATTGGACGAAGGTTAAAGTAACTGGGGGGGATGGACAGAATGCTGCTGGGAGGGGGTGGGGATTCTAGGGGACACAGATCAGGAAAAGCACTTGGTAATTGTAGTGGTCATGAGAGGTGGCGGGATAATTGTTCTCCAAAGGGTCTATGTTTTAAGCGCACTATTTTCTAAAATGCTCAGAGGGGGGGTCTGGTGGCGATTGGGGGGTGACGATGTGTGAGGTTTTTAGTTATTTGGGGCTTACATGAGGCGGATGATGTACAGAGGTTGGGCGGCGGCCCGTCGGCACAAAGTCCCCCTCATTGCCCATAAGGCATGCCCTCAGCGGCCGCTGATGGGAGTAGATGTGTGTTAGATATTGCAATTGTTTGGATGGGGACTAGTTGTTTGGTTCTAGGACCTGTTCTTGGGGGGTGGGTATGTTGGTTTGTTGGGAGGGAAATTTGGTTTGGGGGTTTACTGGTGCGGTTTCTGGAGCACGACTTGAGATGCAGACATTACACGTTACCGATGGGGGACACAGCTGATTTACGATGAATTACCTGGAATGTGAGGGGGCTCCAAACGATGACAAGGCGCCACAAAATACACGCATATCTAGTTCGAAGAGGGGTCCACATAGCATTGCTCCAAGAGACTCATCTCACAAAGGCGGAGGGTGAGGCATTGCAGAGAAGGTGGAGAGGGCAGATATTTAACACCACATATTCAGCGTTTGCACGAGGAGCACTCATTTGGGTCAGGGCTGGAGTTCCTATCCAGGTGACAAAGCAGACAATAGATCCAGAAGGCAGGTTTCTGGCCATAGAAGGCAGACTCCGTGGTAGGGACATAGCGCTCTGCAGCATTTACGCACCTAACGTCAAACAGTCGCGCTTCTTGGAGCGATTGTCTGGCTCCTCAGCTCATTATCTCACAGGTTCGGTGGTGATGGGGGGGATTTTAACTCTATAGCAGACATATCGTTGGAAAGATCGCATCCCCCACTGCAGGATTCCCCTGTACATAGATTGACTAAAAGCAGGCTGGATTGGCAGAGCAGGTGGAACCTGGTGGACGTGTGGCAAATGCGTCACCCACTCGACCGGGACTACTCCTATTTTTCTGCGATGCTTGACCTGCATGTCCGGCTAGACACGGTGTTGTGTTCGCCATTAGTGGTGTCCTCTATAGTGCATACTGAATATCTCACGAGGACGATTTCGGATCATAATCCACTGTTATTCACTATGCACTGGATGACGGGAGTGTCGGCCATCCCCACTTGGAAACTACGGCCTGAGTCGCTAGAAGACCCAGTCTTTCAGAGGGAAGTGAGTGAAGGGATAACCCACTATTTCGATGAGAATGGTGGATCGGACTCCACGAGGGCGATGGAATGGGACGCCTTTAAGGTAGTCATCATAGGATCTGCATCGGGAAACATGCAGGGGTGCGGAGGGTGCGGCTGCAAGATGTGACCCGGGCAGAAGGCAGACTACGCAGGGTGGAACTAGCAAGGCCTGGTCATCCTGAAACCCAAACAGAGGTTATGGCAGCGAAAGAAGAGGTGGCAGCGGAAGTGGCGAGACTGCGATGTTTTGACTACAAAATCTATATTGCGAGAACGCACACGGAGGGAGACAGGGCGGGAACACTACTGGCTTGGCTGGCCAACCCAGCAAAGAGAGGCTTCCCTATAGTGGCCCTAGAGGATAGAGACAGAGAGGAGGTTTACACCCAAAACGAGATTCTACACTGCTTCTTGCAATATTATGAGGACCTGTACGAAAGCGCGTTAGTGGCGGGAGACCTTGAAATCGACTCCTTTCTATAAAGAGTGACACTCCCACACTTGGAGGAAGAGCAGGCGAAATCTTTAGACCAGGACATTGAGATAGGGGAAGTTAGGAGTGCTATCAAGCACATGGCCCGAAATAAAACACCAGGAGTAGATGGCTTACCGAGAGAGTTCTACGGGAAATATGTGGACTCGATAGCGCCAAGGCTCCTGGAGGTGTACAAAGAAGCAAAAGAACTAGGTAAACTGCCTTCCTCAATGCGAGAGGCTTTGGTGATCCTGCTTTTGAAACCTGGTCGAGACGGGAAAAACACGGCCTCCTACAGACCGTTATCAAGGTTGACCACCGATTACGAGATCTTGAGCAGAATTTTGGCGACCTGTACTATTTTAGAAAGTTGCCGATATGGATCCCGTGTTCGGTGTTTAAATTACTGAAATCACTCATAGTGGGGTTTCTGTGGGGCTCTGGCAGACGGAGAGTGGCGCAGGCAACGTTAACTAGACCTAAAGCAGAGGGGGGGCTAGCGGTCCCAGACTTCGAGCTGTACTATCTTGCGGCCCAATTACAAATACTAACGCAGGCGGTAGCTAAGGAATTTAGAGGGCCCGAACACCAAAGAGGTAGGGGAATCCCCACACCACGTCCTATCTTTCATAGTTATGCAACAAAAGTTGGACCTTAGGGATATTTCTAGGGAGGAAAAAACATTAAAACTGTGCTGGAATCGATCCCAGCGCAGGGCGGGAGTTTTGCACCCCTATGCGCCTGAAATCCTGTCATGTATTCCTATCGGTTCTGAGTCGATCCCCATATTCCTGACCCTATTCTAGTTAAACAAACCAACAAGTTAACTAGCAGTCAGCCCATGAGGCAGAAAACCCCCATGATGCAGATACCGTTATCTGACGCAGTCACACTACGGCACAGGAACGTGTTATCTGATTAGGTCATAACGCTTGCGATCTAATTAGACAAGCGATATTCCTCCAGCCCCTGATAAGGCATACGGAGTTCTCATAACAAATCAAACCTATGACAACCTGGGCAAAACCCTGCGGCCATTGTTTTGATTTCACCGAGAACTTTAGTAAAAGAATGTGCTAACGAGCAAGTCGTATGACATCTTTATTGACGTATCTATGTCCATCCTTACGTCAATCTCGGCACCTTAAAGGTATAAATATTACCGATCTTGCTATATGCAAACACACGCGTGGTGACGAGACGGAGCAGCCATACTTGCCGAAGCCGAGAGCAGAGCAGACCCCGCTGGCAGCAGCCCCGCCTTCCTGACGCGCTGAGAGACGCGCTGCTTTCTCCTGCTGAGAATCCAGCACCGGCGTTTCTGGGCAGCCCTCGCAGGCAGCCTGGAATATCGAGACCAGAGAGAGAGATACCATTCCTCATTCATCCTAAATTCCAGGTACAGAACTGAATAACCCCTCACAGAGAATTCCTTAGTTATTCACTTGGCAAAAACAAACTTAACTTAAACTGTAACTTTCTATTCCCGCCCACGCATTAGACTTAGGTCAGGTACACGGGGTAGGCGTATCTAGAAACACCAGTTGAGTACGTTTAGTCAAATGTATATGTGTATGTAATATATTTTATTCATTTTAAAACATCTTATGGCTTAGAAACCATATCAATGTTTTTACAGTATTACTTTATACTATTGCTTTTAATGTATGCACTTTACTTAACTATAAGTATTGCAATAATATCGATCCATTTCTCTTGTATGAGAAAAGAGACTGATCAATAAATGACACCTTTTTATTGAACACGCCCGTCTCTTCCTTTTCTCTACATTCTGATGAGACTAAGAATGCACGTACTGACTGAGTAAAATAAATTGCCTTTTGTTCACACGACTCTCGAGATTGACTCTTGATTAGGGGAGAGCAAAGTTGTCATGTTCTATGGTTGTCAGAAACTAAATCCCTTCTTGTCTAATCAGGGAAGTTAATTCCTCCTTGAACATTCGAGAAAGTTTCTAGCGAACTCTGAGCTACGCTGGCAAACCCAAAACTTTAAGTCTAGTATCGACAGTAGTAGACCTAGTTAACATCTGGCCTAGGCCTTTACTGCTGTAGGTATTATTCCAATGCGCAGAGCCTATTGGGAAGATAGGAACTACACTACATGGCGCCCACTGAGTTTGGAAAGGGCGATAAAACTAACGTAAGACATTTAGAGTAACTCAGTCGTGCTTTCTCACTCAGACCCCTTTTCCCATTATACTCCAAAGACGTCTGGAGTGGGTGAAAGGTTATATCCTCCAAAACCTCGCAGGAGCGAACTCCTATGTATGGTTCTTGGTATAGTCAACGTTGAAGGATAACCAGTTCCAAAATATTGTGCATCTAATCTTTGTTCCATAAAGAAACCTGATCTGCAAACAAACAAAATAACCTTCAGGACAGTAAAATGTCAGACAATGAAGATGAAAGAGAGGCAGTTAGATTAGCAGCTGAAATCGCAGCACCTGATACTGCACTACAAGACGCTGACCCGGAGATAATACTCATCCCGGTCACCAAAAGGAGATCTATAACCCTAAAACTTATAGAAAATGGACTGACACCTAGAGGTGGCACAGTCATATTCGTAATTGAGGCACACGAATATCAGCAGACAGAGGTATATTATTCATGGATACATTTTCCAGCAGCAAATGCTGTAACAAAGTACTTCCACTATTACAAAATAGAGGTACCACCTGACATTTACACTCCTTTCGAGGAGGTGGAAGTACCACTCAAATTCCAAGAGCATTTGCTCTTATTTGATGGCGCCCTAAAACATAATAATCACATCACCAGGCGCGGTCCTTTAGGTAGACCAGGAGCAACGTGGCCGGTCTTAGCCGGATACACACCACACCCAGACATCGAAGGGATGTCTACAGGAGAGCTGTTAATACAGCTAAAACAATTACTAAAAATTCATAGACAATTAGTCCAATATGTAATGCGGACTTCAACAATTCAGCCATCGATTAAACTTCCACAGCTGACCCCTCACCAGGGGAACACAAATAAAATTACACCACAGAACATCCAATCCTGCCTATGTAAAGTACCGGCTAAACGGGAACAAATACCATTCTGGT
The DNA here is from genome assembly GCF_964261635.1 of Lissotriton helveticus. Classification (NCBI taxonomy): domain Eukaryota; kingdom Metazoa; phylum Chordata; class Amphibia; order Caudata; family Salamandridae; genus Lissotriton; species Lissotriton helveticus. The sequence continues at coordinate 1,348,972,521 of NC_136059.1, read as the reverse complement.
TGGCACAGAAAATTACCCAAATAGAGGCGGTGTTTCCTGACACCACCCCGCTAGAAAAACACAGGATTCTGACTATCTGTCTTCCTATGGGAATCGCACCACACATAGAGGACTGTGACACTTGGGGTACAGTCTTCGCTTCTATCTACACAAAAACGCACGGTGTTCCATCCATTTCGGTGATACCAGATGTGCTAAAACAAATTCAAGACGAATATGGTCCAGAGCCCGCTTTAACTCTTGGTATGAAATTACTGAAAGACTTCAAGCAGGTCTCGGCTATATTATTAGCCAACATAAAAGGTGAAGCAGCAAACGTGGCGATCCGCCAGAGGTTAAAAGAGACAGATATAGCAGACCAACCAGCTGAAATTGCCAGAATCATAGAAAAATCCTATGAGGAACTAGGTAGAGATAGTTTAGGTGGAATACCAGTAAAACCGCAACTGATTGAAAGTCCAGAAAAATTATTTTTTAATAACAATTCACCAAAAAAGAACTGGGATGGAAACAAACAATCCAATCCTAAAGAAAAGAAATTCCAGTCCAGAGGAAGGTCTCCAAGGCGAAGAGAAAAATCTCCAAACCGAAGACAGAGGTCACCGCAGAGTGACCCCTCTGGGAATAGATATAACCTTCGAAATAGGGATAATATAAAAAAACCTGATAGATATCAAGACATTGATACACGTCCCTCTCAATCTTTTCAGACTTCCTCGCAGAAATCGGAAAGAAGAGGACGATCAGAACAAAGAGAAGAGCACGCCAAGTCCAAAGACAAGGAACCTGCTCAGCTAAAAAAGAAATTACAATTTCCAAAAAAGAAGGTAGCCAGTATCAAGGTAGTTAACAATGCCGAGAATACTGAGGACACAACTGAAAAACGGAGAGTGGGCTCAGACAATGCTAGACAGTGCAGCAGAAGTGAGCATAGCTCGCAAAGTCCTTATGAATCATCTGGAGACAGTGGACACGAATGAATATCTTCAAGTGGAAACTGCAGACGCCAGGGTTAGCAAACCTCACAAGATATACGAGATAACATTGCGTATAGAGGGAGATAAGACTAGGAAAATAAGGGGACTATTTTGGGATAATCTCTCCAAGGGCTATGATATCCTTCTAGCTGAAAAAGACTGGCCACCAGAGTTTGTCAGGGAGTGCCCTCATGGCGAAGAAGTAATTATGCCTGCCTTCTCAAATCAAATTCCAATTCATAAAATATACACACTTGCTAGAAAGTGGGCAGTGGCTCTAGCACCTGCTTTATATAAAAATCATGTAGGATGGGATGAGGATTCTCCTCCTCACAAAATCCAGATAAAATCACAACCTACTGCACAAAGGCAGTACCCAATTAAGCAAGAAGCTAAAAAACAGGTAAATGAAATACTAGATCAGCTAGAATACCAGGGGGTGATTGAAACTTGCACCTCACAAATGAACAATCCTTTGTTTCCGGTCTCCAAACCAGACAACTCATATCGTCTAGTTTTGGATTACCGACACCTTAACACATGTTGCAAAACTTTTGCAGTGCAAAACTCACACAGTGCTGCACTAATGAATAACATAGTGCGCAAAAAATACAAAACAACCTTGGACATCTCCAATGGATTCTTTTGTCAAAACATAGCACCAGAGAGCAGATATTTAACTGCATTCTCAGTAAATGGCACTCAAAAACAATTCTGTCGATTAGCCCAGGGGTACAAGAACAGCCCGGGGGTATTCTCAGCGAGAGTAACAGAATTACTACAACTATATGATGATGAAGCATTATCTTATGTCGATGACATTTACTTAACAGATGATGACTTGGAGACTCACTTGAAAAGAGTGAACACCATAATACTTGGGTTCGCTGCAGAGGGTTACAAATTCAACTTTAAAAAATCCAGAATTGCCCATCTGACAGTCCTGTTCGTAGGATATGAATTATCAAGTGTAGCCTGGCTTACAATCTTCTAGAACTAGGAGAAATGGAAAATCTTGAATATGGAAAAAACATATCCTCTGCCAATCGACATTCTGCCTCTACGACATTACGCCTGTGTAATCTATACAGACGGACATGCTCAACCCTCCGTTTGGGGAGAACAGGCATACAACCCCACATGTGAGATTACAAAAGAAGTGTGGTGCGGAGGTAAACTAAAACCTCTATTAACAAAATCAAACTCAGTAGAAACTAATTCAGAACAACAAACTGAAATAATAGCATTGAAAATGGCGCTAGATAATGCGGATCGCGAATTCCCGACACTTATAGTGTCAGATTCATATTACTGCGTCAAATCATACAACAAGGATTTGCAGACATGGATTCAAAACGGTTACAAAGATGACACAGATGCACCAATAAAGCAGAAACTGCTCTGGGAACAAATAGCTCTTTTGCAAAAAGAACTACCAAAGACTCACGTGACTCACTCACTGAGTCATCAGCGTGATGGCGTTCACGTTGTAGGGAATTCATTGGCTGAAACAGCCGCAGCGGCAGCCACTAAATCGGCTCCCGTAGTTCGAAAAAAGCGTACATTAAAATACATTGACGGTGAAACAGTGCTGGCGGTGAAAACGTCATTAAAAGGCGACTGCTCAGCATTACCGATCAACTATCCACTCAATTACACATACATAATCGATGCAAACTCCGTCCCTTTTGCTTGAATCCCTGGAGTGGGGGATAGAGTGATTCCAAACATGGATAGGAGAAACTTGTTAATCGCAGACGCACATATGGGCGAGGGTCTCAGACACCTCAAACTAAAAGATTCTCTGGAAGAATTACAATCACGGTACTGGTGGCCAGGCATGAGCCTACATCATACCATGTTTGTAAAAAACTGCCCAAACTGCAGCAGAAATCGCAGTGGGGAGAGAAAAAATATAATACGGTGGAATCTGACTGCAGATAATATCACCAGTAAAAAGCAGGGCTTGCGATTAACATATACAGGCTAGTTCCACTTATAATGTAGATCACCAGCACTTGGCTGACGTCCGGACTGTTATACAAGATTTGCGAGTCTAAATGGCATATACGCTAAGAGCATGCTACGTTTGACCATTATTTTCACTCTAGCCCACCAGCCTGAGGGGAAAAAATGACCAAATGAGCACAGCCCAGCGGGAATCTTCTCACTTCCTTCCTGAGGGTACGGGATGGTGTAAAGAAAAAACCAAGGCAGAAAGCAATCTATAACGGAAAGGATATTAGGTTCGGGAGCTGGGTGGGTCAAACATCTAATAAGTGTCCAACGTAGTCTCAATAACTTGCCAAGAAATTCTCTGAAGGGATTCAGTGCGTACGAATTATTATTTGGAACTAGGATGATTATCTCTGACATTGATAGTCAGACTTCAGTGGTGAAAGAAAAAACCTTTGATATCAAAGACCGTTTGGCTATTTTGCAGGACTTAAACAAAACAAGAAAAGACCTGAGCAACATAAAGTTGAAACAACAGCCAACAACCACTGAAGAACCACCACCTGTCCCAGCAAGACCTGTCTGGATTCCAAAAATCGGGGATCTAGTCAGGGAAAAGATCGCGGTAAAGAAGGAATTTGGGCCTTCTTACAGAAAAGCAGTTCCTGTCTTGTCTGTCAACGGGACAAGATCAGTTGTACTACCGCCACTTGCTGGTAAAAAGGAGAACCGAGTTGTATCAATCGACCTGGTAAAACCACAACATGTGGCCGATAACAAACAGTAGGCCAAGTGGACTCCCATTAAGTAGCAGAACACCAATGTTTGCTACCAGTACAGAGGTCCTAACGAAGAGGCTCATCACATTTGAGACGCCTACAGAAGAACAACAAGGACTATGCAACAATGCAATAGAACTCAGACCTCTGAAAACCCAAATAAAAACATTTAGCAGAGACACACCAATCTATAATGAAGTAGCAAGTGAAAATGCAAGAAACAAAAATCCTGAAGCAATTGGAACAATTGACAGAACTGCATCCGGCTACTTCATAAACTTCGATGATTCCTCTGAAAGCCTCAGTGAATCAAAGACACAGCCATCATCAAAATCCTTTAAAGACAAAGCTAAGGAACTTTTGAAACAACTGAAAGAAACATATCTGGTTTCCCCATGGATTGAATTTTGGGTGGGTTTTGGTGCATTTATCCTCATACTTTGGCTCATCATGGTACTTACTTTGGGACGCTTCATTGAGGGAAAATATGCTAAAATGGACACAGCAAGTCAGAACATCAACTTGATCCTCAAACCACACACATCTTCACACGTCGAGAAAACAGAACTTTCTACAGCCAACTTCACAGCCAATCCGATACCCGGTGGGGTAGCCTGGGACATCACTGACTATGAAATTTATGGTCCGGTCGAGATCCTGAAATATCCACACCAAATTAAGATCTCCTTGAGTGACTTTGCAAAACCAAACTCATTTGCTGATGATTGGGACTTCGAAAGCATTAATAATATGATGTCTGACTTAGTAATGTCTGCTAAATTTACCAAACATGATTATTTGCAGGGTTCTACAAATTATGATAGTATGTATTGCTATAACCACTATGGTAATCACTTTTTACATAGATCTGCACAACCTAGAAATGTTTTAAATTATAATCAATGGGAACATTGTGCAACACCTCCAAAAGGGAGCTCAAGAACCGTTTATGACAAATATTCATATTTTTCAGGTTTTAACACAAGTAATGCTGAAACATTTTATTTTAAATTGTCAAACAAGACAGGAACCAAGACCATGATAACCAACACAAAATTGTTATATTCAGACTCATTTTTTGAACAAATGAATACTTTTGGATTTGATTATTGGGACAAAAATGTTGAATTGAAAAGTGTTTGGGGTACAAAAGAATGGCAAGTACAGGGTATGGAAGCTTTGTTTAGAGCCTGCATGATCCCAGAACAAATGATATTTTTAAATGACACTGTTCAACAGACCACCTGTCTTAGCTTAGCCAAAATCAAAGATTTAAATAAACCGTCTATTCCAAAGCCAACAATGCTTAGCAATAACTCTGATACAGATGAAGAGATAGACGTAAACCATATATTAAACCAAAACAGAACACATCCTGATTGGAAACAGTGGTTGATCTGGCCCACGGATACTAATAACTGTCAAGACAGATTCCTGAACAAAACACAGGGTTTCAAAATGAACAGGCCAGACCCTAGATATCCTCAAAGACATCACCCAGGGATAATAACCACCTACAGTGTGGGCAAATTATGCCTTCAATGGCTACAAACTTCCACACTGGCAGAAATTAAGCAACACCTAACTTTACTTACTGATGGTGCTGACTTGCGTGATTTCACTTTGGGACCACGCAAACAGCGTCAAAAGCGTTTCATAGCAGCCTCTGTATATGCAGCATACAATGAGGCCTGGAAGGTTAATCAAATTGAAACAGCAGAGAGAATACGGGAAATTGACCGTATTAATTTGGAAAAATCACTTTCTGTAGTGGACAATGGGTTAATGACTCTGTCCTCCAGAATTTTTTCATTGGACAGCATTGTGTCTTCAGCAATCGATATATTATCGCAAGACTTACTGTTATTACAACACGGTCAGTCTCAATTGCGTTCTATTGTACAGCTTGGCTGGACGTTACAAAATCTGCGTTCAGGCTATGTGCCTTGGCGTCTAATCAACACAACGTCACTATTCCAAATCTTTAACCTTACTGATAGACAAATCGGTATGGCGCAAAAGGGTGCTGATTATACAATCTTGAGCATTGAAAAACTAGAAAGATTACCAATGACAATGTCAGAACGACCTGTCAGTGAATGGATAATACACGGAATCATAAATATTCCAATCTCAACCTTCAGGTTTCAATACTGCCAAAAATATATACAGGCTGGCATGTACGAGAAATTGGGAAAGGGGTACCTTAAAACAACATGGAACCTGCCCTATTCACATGCATGTGTCAGTAATAAAGGACAGAAAGTGTTTCTTAGTGGCAACAATTGTGCGATGTCACTAAGCGGCACGCTTCTGTGTAACGGAATTAGTTTGCATGGAGCCTGTGAAGGGAATTCATACAACCTTTCATGTCACCAGCAAGGCGCACCTGCAACTGAAATAGAACCATTCTTTCAAAGACTCTATAATGGGAGTTACATTCTTATTGTAGACCGCAGATGTTGTAGTCTTATGCCCGGGACTCCTTATCTAGTTACTACGACTGCGAAGGTCAAGTGCTGTGGACGCTCATTGTTCCCCAGCTCCTTCCCAGACAGGGAGGCAAGGGCATGGCCCGATTTGAAAATTACTTCTATTCGAATAGATACTTTAAGCAGAATGAAAACAGTCCTTCTTCAGACGCCTACCAGGCTCTCGTCATCAAAAGAAACGTATGATCTACAAGTCGCAAGGACGACTGCAGAGATACATACATTATTATCAACTAATTCCCCCGTACATTTCGCGGAAATCCTGAGTGAAATCTTAAATATTTCTGATACCAATGGGGTCTCAAAGGTATTTAAGACAGTATTTTCGATGGCATTAACACCATTCAAAGCCATACTGGGTATTTTTCCAGATTTCGTCCATTCGATTTTTGGCGGACTTCCCCTGATCCTGGGACCAATTGCAGGAATCCTATTCCTAGTCCTTATTTTTCGTTATGGCAACCCATGTCACAGACAAAACTCTTGCGACAAGGGAAGAAACAATCCTAGCCATTGGATGCCGGGACCGGATATCAAAAATCCTGGGACTCTCCCGGCTTAGAGACCTGAACATGACTTGGTTTCCATCATTTCGACCAATGTGGCAAAGATGTGTTTTACCTGTATTGAGGTGTCTGCTATGCGGAGAAGAATGCGTGTTAGACACCTGTCTGACGCTACAATCGGATGCGCCAGTGGATGCAGATACATTGTTGGTTCCTACCAAGGTTCACGCTTTGTGCTGCCCTCAAAGGCTACCAATCCTGATGACGGCATTCGTGGAAGCTTCACCACTACGATTGATGGGTAGTGAAGTTCAAGATGAAAGCAGCATCGAACGGGTACAACCTTCTGTCAGTAATGCAAATCAGAATGTCAATGGAGACAATCATGCGCAAGAATGCATGATTACACCTATTTTCGAGTTAGTGGAACTTTCCCAGGAAGCTGTTGATAGTTTTTTCGAAAGCCTAAATGATATGATGTTCTCACCCGAACAGAAATAGAGACTTTTGAGCAAGCTCGCACACGGCGTTCCCTGAATTCGGCCTTCAACTTTAAAAATAAAGTCACATGAACAATTTTCGCTCCAGTTCACGGACAGCAGTTTTTCCAAGCAGCCCCAAATATTTTTGCATATTTTTCGGGACACTATCTTCTGCTTAAAGTAAGAACTATTCTTAGAGAACTAAGGTTTCTAAATTTTAGATAGCTTATAGACATTAGCTGCCCGCTGGTATGTTCATAAATATTTTATTCTGTGATGGAATGGTCTCGAACCTTTTTTCTGTATTATTTTAAGAGCCATTTCATGTGTAATTCTCATATACCAAATAAGCAATAATGTATACAAATGCGATTACGTTGGCATTTTTCTACAGCTTGAGTGCATACAATATATATGTCTGCATTTTTCAGTATATTTGAAAATTTCAAAATGCATTTATGTATTTTGGGGTGGTAAGGTATACACACTACTCTATAGTATGTTGTACTATGTTATACTATGCCTAGATTAGTAAATATGTCCATAGTTAGCGTGGAGTGGGTGTCATGTATTCCTATCGGTTCTGAGTCGATCCCCCTATTCCTGACCCTATTCTAGTTAAACAAACCAACAAGTTAACTAGCAGTCAGCCCATGAGGCAGAAAACCCCCATGATGCAGATACCGTTATCTGACGCAGTCACACTACGGCACAGGAACGTGTTATCTGATTAGGTCATAACGCTTGCGATCTAATTAGACAAGCGATATTCCTCCAGCCCCTGATAAGGCATACGGAGTTCTCATAACAAATCAAACCTATGACAACCTGGGCAAAACCCTGCGGCCATTGTTTTGATTTCACCGAGAACTTTAGTAAAAGAATGTGCTAACGAGCAAGTCGTATGACATCTTTATTGACGTATCTATGTCCATCCTTACGTCAATCTCGGCACCTTAAAGGTATAAATATTACCGATCTTGCTATATGCAAACACACGCGTGGTGACGAGACGGAGCAGCCATACTTGCCGAAGCCGAGAGCAGAGCAGACCCCGCTGGCAGCAGCCCCACCTTCCTGACGCGCTGAGAGACGCGCTGCTTTCTCCTGCCGAGAATCCAGCACCGGCGTTTCTGGGCAGCCCTCGCAGGCAGCCTGGAATATCGAGACCAGAGAGAGAGATACCATTCCTCATTCATCCTAAATTCCAGGTACAGAACTGAATAACCCCTCACAGAGAATTCCTTAGTTATTCACTTGGCAAAAACAAACTTAACTTAAACTGTAACTTTCTATTCCCGCCCACGCATTAGACTTAGGTCAGGTACACGGGGTAGGCGTATCTAGAAACACCAGTTGAGTACGTTTAGTCAAATGTATATGTGTATGTAATATATTTTATTCATTTTAAAACATCTTATGGCTTAGAAACCATATCAATGTTTTTACAGTATTACTTTATACTATTGCTTTTAATGTATGCACTTTACTTAACTATAAGTATTGCAATAATATCGATCCATTTCTCTTGTATGAGAAAAGAGACTGATCAATAAATGACACCTTTTTATTGAACACGCCCGTCTCTTCCTTTTCTCTACATTCTGATGAGACTAAGAATGCACGTACTGACTGAGTAAAATAAATTGCCTTTTGTTCACACGACTCTCGAGATTGACTCTTGATTAGGGGAGAGCAAAGTTGTCATGTTCTATGGTTGTCAGAAACTAAATCCCTTCTTGTCTAATCAGGGAAGTTAATTCCTCCTTGAACATTCGAGAAAGTTTCTAGCGAACTCTGAGCTACGCTGGCAAACCCAAAACTTTAAGTCTAGTATCGACAGTAGTAGACCTAGTTAACGTCTGGCCTAGGCCTTTACTGCAGTAGGTATTATTCCAATGGGCAGAGCCTATTGGGAAGATAGGAACTACACTACAATCCCACTGGGGATGGCAACAGCGCTGCCGCACGGCGACGATTGGACGCCATTACAAGACTGGGAAAATGCGGGGCTCCAAGTCATTGGTGATTTGTACGAGGATGGAGTAATGCTACCCTTCCAGGTGTTACAGGAGAGATATGACCTAACTAGGGGAGGATTTCTTATACACGCAGCACTGACAAGGGCGATTCAAACGCACTGGCGAGAAGGGATGGCAGAACCTAAGACAACAATGGCATGCCAATACACCATGATGGCAGCTGGGACCTTTAAGGCCGTCACCTGCCTTTATTCCAGGATGATAAATGAAGGTCTAACACCCTTAGACACCCTGAGAGGAAAATGGGAAGCAGATATAGGGAAACCTATTCCTGAGACGGCCTGGGCACAGATAGTGCGTAGAGCTTGGAAGAGCTCAAGGAATGCGAGGTTCCAGCTGGTTCATTTCTACATACTCCATAGGGCATATTTGACGCCAGGTAAAATCAGGAAATATTTTAAGGTAGAGGAGGTAGCGTGTCCTCGGTGTGCGAGGACAGGGGTAGAATTGGAGCACATGATTTGGTCTTGCCCTAGGATGGGGAATTATTGGGAGGAAGTGGGAGATGCTCTAAATACTACTATGGAGCAGCAGCTGACCATTGACATGGCCACAGGCGTTTTGCACTGGTTCCCTCACACACCTAAAACCAAGGTAACAAGTACGTTTGTAGACATGGGATTAATACTGGCAAAAAGGGAAATAACGAGACATTGGAAGGCGAAGGAGGGACCTAGTAGCAAGAGATGGAAGGCCGAGTTTTTAAAGTGGGCGGGGAGCGAGAGCAAGATTAGATACCAGCAAGCGAGACGGCTCAATAACGACAAAGCACTAGAGACAGCAACGGCGTGGGAAGCACTAGTACAGACACTTCGGGACTATCAGATGGATGAAGAGTAGGAAACGGACAAGCGAAGTAGTGGGGGCGCCCGAGCATTAACAGGTATCTAGAGAGATAATGGTAGTAGTAACTGATCTCTGGCACAAGATGAAAGTTGTAGTAGTCGATACACGCACCGGTGGGGTGGGAGGGGGAGGGGAGATTATTGACAGTTGAGGGCATTTGGTAGTAAGCAGTATTAGCAGTATTAAGTTATTGATAAATTGTAGCCAAAGTGTATTACCATAGCCGTGTTGTATAGTACAAGACGGGTAGCACGGAGAAGATTACTGAAGGGACTGGTTTACATTGATGTGCGACGATTATTTTGTATGTGCATGATGAATATTTGAAACCAATAAAATGTGTTTAAAAAAAAAAATTTGCTTCCCATTTGAAAATTACATTTATAAAATGCAATACAATAATCCCAATGTTATCCTATCGGAAATATAGGCCTTGCAGCAGTGGAAAATGAACTGAAGAGAGCACATGCATGTTAGCACTGGGTAGCCGTGGCAAAGTGCCCAGAGTCCTAAAGCCAACAAAAACTAATTCAGCAAAAAGTTTTGGGGTTGACCATGCAGAAAGGACCATTTCCAACACTATTCTTTCTTTGACTGCAACTTGATTGGATTTTGTACAGTGAACTAAGGGCCCGATTAGGATTGCGGTGTATCCGTATCCTCCAGGCCGGCGGAAGCCACCGCCGGCCCGGAGGATGCGGATTCACCGCTGCGGTGAGAGAAAAGACCCCCCACCAGATTAGGATGGCAGGGGGGTCATCTGCAGACGGGGAGACCGTCCGCCGATTTTCCGCCGCGGTCCCACGGCGGAAAAGCTCTAATATGGTGGCGGTGTCTATCAGACACCGCCAGCCATATTACGATGCATGGGGAAACATGCTTTTCCACGGCGGGTTTTCCGCAGTGGAAAAGCATGTGGTCTTTGGCATTTGGGGGCCCGTTGCGGGCCCCCAGGGTGTCGGGGGGTGGGAGGTGCACATGAGGGTACCTATGGTACCCCCCAGCATTTACATGCACAAAGCGGCAGGCACCGCGCGGTGTCTGCCGCTTTGTGCATGTAAATGTTAAACATGCATTTTTAACCTTGCGGCGGGTGCTGCTTCAAGCAGCACCCGTCGCAAGGTGAAAGATACAGGATGTGACCGCCAGGGTGGCGGTCACATCCTAATTGCACTGGAGGGACCGCCGCTGCCCCTGCAGACGGTCCCTCCACCTCAGGGGTGGCGGACGGACGCAGGTCCGTCCGCCATCCTAATAGGCCCCTATGTGACAATCTCAAAGGAGTTCAGACAGGGCCACTGAAATTATGTGGCAGGGGAGACCTAATTATTCACAATGTTGACTACATTTTGCAGCACAAAAACAAATTAGGTGGCTTAATGCATAATATTTTGTGATAGTATCACTTCATTTATGTGTAATTTGTACCCGTTAGTATTGTCTGCGCAAAGGTTTCCCTTAATTAGTATCAGTTCCACATTGAAAAACAGCTATAAGTAACTGAACGTTGACCAGTCAACCTTAGCAAAGAAATTTCCACTGCGCTGCAGCACATGTTGTAGTTTTTTTGTAACTTTTGTCTGTTTGAGCTGGAAACAAACTTTGTTTTTTTGTTAAAATCTGTAGATTATACAGAAGATAACGGATTATGTGGCAAATGTGGCAACTTCCTAAATATGCCAGAAAATGTAGCATCTGCAGTATTGCATAATTCCAGTGGCCTTGCATACAGAAAGTGTGAAAACAAATAGGATGTTAATTTGTTTCTAATTCACAAAAATATAAATACCCGTAAATTAACTGTACAAAAATGTCAACATATACCAGCAGTTAAAAGCACAAATGAAGCACATTTTGTTATCATTCTGAAGTGTGATAGAAACAAAGATTGTAATAGGATCAAAATAAATCTTGGTGAAGCACAAATGATAAATATTTTACAGTACTGTATTGTATTGCACATTTGTATAGTACTTACTAACCCTATGTGTGGCACAGAAGCACTTGGCTACATGGGCATCAAGCTATGCCATATAGGGTGATGCTTGGTTGGAAAGGTGCTGTCTTTGTTTTGTGATCCTATGTGGTAGGTATTTCCATATCGTGCAAGTTGACCACTCAGGTGCCGTTATCGTGGTATGAGATGCAGCATGTAGCAGTGTGTTGGATGATGAGGTGTGAGACACACCGACATGCAGTTTATGAATTTTCAGTATGCTAACAGCTTTAAACAGCACTGCAGGTCCCTTTATGTTATTTCTTTTGTTTATATTCTGCTTAGCTGGTTAGTGCACAGGGTTTTCCAGTCAGAATTTTTGGGGCCGATTTACTTACATTTCACGCAACGCAATGCTGCAAGGCACCTTACTTGGCTGCATTGTGTGACAGGGAGACTGTAAAAATGTGCCACATTTACAAAGATATAGCACTTTTCTGATTTCTCCTAGCGCTGAGACACTATGAGCTGTCTAGCGACAAAGCAGGACCCTTGTGCCATGGTGAAGGGACGCGTGTGCTATATGCATGATTGCTTTTCGGCAGGAATGTGTCCCTTCTTGCACAAAAACAACCCTTAGAGGCACATTCCTCTTTCAAGGTGTGCTGCAAAATGCAGCACACATAGAAAGAGAAATTAACAAGGATAAATAAAGATATTTTTCTGTGTTATGCCTCACTGGGAAAGGCATAGAATTCAACACATTCCCAGGTTTACTAGCTTTAGTAAATCTGAGAATGTGCCGAAATACATGGGTGCATGCAGGGCAATACCTATGCTCCACCCACAGAGCACCTTCCCAGCACAAGTTAATGCAAGGCATCACTATGCATTGCCTTGCGTTACTTTGTATTTACTAAACAATGCAAAGCCACACAAAGTGGTTTGCATGGCTTACAAAATACCAAAAATGATTTTGTTTCTGGGATGCACCACAAAAGTGACACAAACTTGATGCAAAATCCTAGTGAATCTTCCCTCTATTGTGTAGATCTGGGCCAGAGCTGACATTGTTAGAGGGAGAGAGAAGTGGAGAGATCTACTGGGATGTACATTGTTATTATCATCACACATCTGAAAGTCATTGTGAAATTTAGAGAAGTGGCCATAGTGTATAGATATTTGGTACCTGCAGTCATAGACTAGATTAAAGTTCTCTGATTGACCTAAAATGTGTGGCGGATCTGACATCTAGTTTATTGACTTCACAGTACTGTGATGAACAACCTTCATAGCAAACATGCCTTAATTAAATGTAAGAAGTGTAAGTTACAACTGGCTGCCGAACACTGAGTGTTATAGTATTAGTATTAGTGTGGACCAGAAATTTTATGTATGAACTTGCATACCTATATAGAACACCGGTGAAGCATAGGTCAGCCCTCCTTAACTTACCTGCTTATCAAAAGTAGTTCACTGGTTGGGTTGTTTCCAATCTTTTGCATTGTAAGATAAAGATTTAGCTTGAAGGTGAAACTATCCTTCCAGGTTCTGTTGCCGGTATGTGTGGTGCTGTAGTTATCATGGAAATAGCCATGTTTTCAACTGTTTTCTGAAGTTTAGAAGCTCCTGGATACTGCCACTGCTGGCTGGTAGTGCATTTCAGGGCTTGGCAGTTTGTATTAAGAAAGAAGTGCCTCCCACAGATTTCTTATGGTAGAATACCATGATGATAATTGGTGCACGTCCTGGACATCTGCCAATTTCGCTTCAGAACCAACCACAACACCAAGACCACATTCTTCGCTGCCACTGACGACATCTGCTCCCTCCTCGACCGGGGAAAACCCGCAGCCCTCATCATTTTGGAACTCTGGGCTGCCTTCGACACCGTCTCCCACCGCATCCTAATCATGAGACTCCACAAAGCAGGCATTGCGACAAGGTCCTGGACTGGATCCACTCCTTCACTGGTCAAACATAGCGAGTCAGACTCCCCGCATTCGTCTGCGAACCCATGGAGATCAGCTGCGGGGTCACCCAGGGATCCCCCTGAGCCCCACTCTCTTCAATGTCTACATGGCCCCTCTCGCAGCCATCATCAGGAACAATGGACTCAACATCGTCTCCTACACCAACGACACCCGACTGATCCTCTCTTTCACCAACGATCCCACAACCGCCAGAAACAACTTCCACAGTGGGATGAAGGCCTTTCCCACTTGGATGAAAAACAGTTGCCTCAAACTCAACTTGGACAAGACCGAAGTCCTCATCCTGGGACACACCCTCTGTTTGGGATGACTCCTGGTGGCCCTCAGGAATTAGGACCCCCGCCCACCCTCATGGACCATGCACAAAACCTCAGCATCATATTGGACCCCACACTCCCAATGAGCCACTGATTCAACGCCGACTCCTCATTATGCTTCCACACGCTTTGCCTGCTTCGAAAGACATTCAGATGGATCCCCACCAAATCCAGAAAACAGGCCCTCATCTGCAGCAGATTTGACTACGGCAATGCACTCTCCACAGACGTCACCCAGAAACTCCTCATAAAATGTCAGAACGTTCAAAATGCCGGAGCCAGACTCTTCCTCGACATCCCCCTCCACAGCCATATCACCGAACACCTCTAAGAAAACCACTGGCTCCCAGTTAATGAAAGAATCACTTTGAAGCTCCTCGCGCACGTCTACAAAGTCCTCCATGATGCAGGACTAGCGTACCTGAACCACCGCCTCTCATTCCACTTACCCACCAGACACCTCCACCTTGGTCAGCTGGCTGTTGAACTGTCCTCAGATCCACAACACTAAAACCAGAGGAAGAGCCTTCTCCTACCTCGCCACCAAGACTTGGAACACCCTGCCTCTCCACCTCAGATAACCCAGTCGCTGACCCAATTCTGGAAGGATCTCAAGACCTGGCTCATCAACTGAACCCCAGCACTCAGACGGATCAGCAGCCTCTGCTCCACACCCCCAGCATCTTGAGATCCTCACAGGTAGCCGCCCCTTACAAAACCTGATTGATTGATTGATTGAGCCTGGAGTGTAGTGTTGATTTGCTAGTATTGCATGAATTTAGCTAATAACGGCCATATGTATCAATTTCGGCGTTTGCGAATGCAATTTTGCCAAATGGTATGTATTAAGGCAAAATAAGGAATCTCAAAATTTGAGATTCCTTAAATGCAATGTAAGAAGCACCAAAAAAGTGCAATTTGGCCTTAAGGAATCGCAAATTACCACCAACTTCAAGTTGGTGGTAATTTGCGATTTCTTTGAAAAATTCACTTTTTAGCATTTTTCGAAGTGCAGTGTGAAGCACATACATCCCCTTAGGGCATGTATGTGTGCCACATGTACACTCATGCTTATTTCAGGGGTGCAACAGGGTGTCTTTTTGACACCCCTGCACCATTGAAATTGCATTCTCAATTTGCGATTCGCTAATTGAAAATCGCAAATCGAGAATGTCCTCCCAGTCATTCCTATGGGCCTCTAGGCCCATAGGAATGAATGGGGAGGTATTCCGTAATTGCGAATCCCAATTCGCGATTCGCAATGAAGGAATATGTAGGATTCGCAAACTTTACTGCACATCCTACATACATAGCATTTTGCGATTCTCAAATAGCGATTCGCAAAAAATCGCTATTTGAGAATCGAAAAATGACTTTTTGATACATATGGCCCTAAGTGCCTTGTACATTGTCCTTCTTGTTGTAGGCAACCAGTGGAGTGATTGCAAGACTCGAGTTCTGTGTTCTCTTGGGTGAAGGCATTGAGGAAGTCTTCGAGCAGCATTTTGGATAAGATGTCTTTTGTATATGAGGAATACGGATGCGCAAAGTTATAGTCAAGCTTGGAAATTACGAATGCCAGGATGGCTTGCAGTTTCTGTTGGTATCCAAGTTATAGGAGGATGCATCATGGTGTTTCCATTGTACAGAAGGCAATGTTTTTACTTTGTTAACATTTTGTATCCAATTTAGGTCTGAATCTATGGTAACCCCTAGGTTCCTGACTTCTCTTGATAATGTTGGAGGGGCCTCGTGGTCCATGGGCCATATCGCAGTAGGTTGCTATTTTTACCATTGTCTGCAGGTCATAAGCTCTGTCTTTGTGTTATTACCTTTAGATGGTATTCATCATCCATATTTTTAGGGCCCAAAGGCAATCATCAAGTTTTAAATAGTCCAAGTCTTCTAGACCATGTATTTTGTAAATGATTTGGGTGCCATCTGTATAGTTGTAACAGGTGAGGTAGAATGATTTAATTAGGTTTGGTAAGGGGGTATGGTAGATGTTGACTAATAGAGGTGATATGATGAACCCCTGAGGGATGCCAAACTGCTGTGTGTCAAGAACTGATATAAAAGGTGGTACCAGCACTGATTCCCTGTCACAGATGAGAGGCCACAAATTCAGTGGCATTTCCTGAATTCTCTTTTCACCTTTCACATATTGTATGTCAAACAAGAATTTGCTGTGGGAAGAAATTTCACCCAGTAGACAAAAAATATATTCCCTTGAAGAATGTGCAATAGAACAATTTAAAACTCAAAGCAAATAGCACAATACATTAAATCAACAACAGTTTTGCAAAAAATGTTTTACAATTTATTAAAATTATACAATGTATTAAAATACCAAGTGGACAAAAGCACCACTTTACACAAATAAAACCAGTTAAAAAAGTGAGACAGATAATCAAAATACATGGGGTTCAAGATTGACCAGCAAAATTGATACAACCGTCTAGGTCATTGAGTCATGTTGTTAAGCCAGTAACATTCATGACATTTCCTCTTCCCGATACATAAGTGGCTTTCACTACCTAAACCTACCCGTCAAAAGCCTCCTGAAGACTCAAGATATAATTGCTCTCCAAGAAACCTGGGCCCTGGAAAACACTGTTTGGGAAGATTTTACTGTTATTGAATCCCATGCCATCCCTTCAGCCGTAGGTGGCCATGCCTCTGGAGCCGTGCTGATCGCCGTGAAGAACACATTAGTTGCAAAGATAGCTCCGCTCTTTATGGGCCAGGGTGACTACATTTTTATCAGCATCGAGATTTAGTGCCACGAAAAAGAAAGGCGGAGACGCCGAAAAATTATCCTCAGCAGCGTCTACTTGCATCCGTCCACAGTAAGACGAGAGGTGACACTGAGCAAAATGCTCCCTGATATAATAAACCTCGAGGCTCATCACCCAAACGACATATGGCTGATGATGGGTGACTTTAACACTAATCTAATGGAGGTAGCACCCACAATCTCTTCTCAAATATCTTTAACCGATGAAATGTGGGCTATTCCGGAGATAAAATCTCAGTTCCAAAGGAAGGAAGAAAAAGGGATAAAACTCTCAATGCACCTAAACCAACTAGGCCTTCGCATTTTAAACGGAAGATTTGAGTCAAAGCAGCCGGCGGCTTATACCCACTCAATCTTCCTTTCGAATGGCCACCCTAGATTATATATGGATATCTGTTACTCACTTCCAGTTAGTACAGCAGTTTTTGATAACCCCCTCATTCAAAAGAGATCACGCAACTCTCATGTGCAAAATCGATATTATGCACTCCCACCGAACGAAAATTGCATTGATTGGAAAAGAATCCAACCTAGAGATCACCCAAAAACTAAGATGGTCTGAGGGTGACCGGGAAACAATGGAAGCAAAGGTGGATGATCTATTGAGTAAATGGGTACCAGAATGCAATTGTCGTCTGACAGTTCCATCATGGGAAATCAAAATGCTTTATAATTAGCATCAAACATAAACTAAACAGGCTACAGCGTAACAACGTCAACAACGAAAATACATATAAATCTCTCCGGGGCGAAATAGCAGTTGCCCGAAAGGAATACAGAAAGGCCAGGTTCATTCTAAAGAGACTGGAAGAAGAACATCATTGGGTGGCTGCCCACGAGATTATAAAAACAAAAGATCAACTAAAGTTCTGGAGTTGGATTAATAAGGCTGCTAAAGTTACTAAACCATCAAGCGTAACAAACATCTCTCCAGTCGATTGGGAGGTTTATATCAAAGCGCTTTATACAGAACCAAGCAACATAAGTTGTAACAGTCTCGCCATCCTCCCCCATTTCAGCTCCCACGACGGTAAGACGCCAGCTACCAAGGTATCCCCAAATCAAGTTGCACTCATAATAAAGAAAATGCGCTCAGCGGGTGCCCCAGGACCAAATGGCATTCCCACCCAAGTATACAAAGCCTCCGCTGAGAAATGGGCCAACCTGCTGGCTCCTCTTTTCGAAACAGCAATTCTGGGTGGATCCATCCCGGCTTCCTGGCGAGGATCGTTGCTTGTCCCCATCCATAAAAAAGGCTCTCGCTCCAGCCCCGACAACTATCAGATGATAGCCCTTCTCGACGTAGATGGAAAGGAGTATGCGAGTGTTCTTTTATCAGAACTGACAACCTGGGTTGAAAATTGTAATTTAATTCCCTCTACACAAACTGGCTTCCAAAAGGGCTGTCATATTGAAGACAATTTAATCTGTCTATCCCACATGATCGAATCCACACTAGCCACAAAAGGCAAATATTTATACCTGGGCTTCATTGACTTTCGAAAGGCTTTCGACAGTGTGATTGCCCCAAATTGTGGAAAAAAATTGGCAAAATGGGGCATTCCTCAGCCCCTATTGAAAGCTCTCATTTCGTTACATGCGGAGTCACCTTGAGATGGACTACAACCAACAAAATCTTCACCACCAGAGGCCTAAAACAAGGATGCATCCTTGCACCCCTACTCTTCAACATGTATCTAGCAGATCTCCCTAAATGCCTAGCCGGATGTCGAGCTTTCCCCCCGCGAATCGAACTAACAAAGATACAAACCTTGCAGTATGCTGACGATACCAGCTTACTCGATCAGACCCAGGTGGGCCTCCAAAGATTATTCAACTCCCTTGTGCAGTACTGTAACATCAATATCCTGGAGATTAACATCGCCAAAACGAAAGTTATGACAGTTTCATCCTTGAAAACAAGAAAAAGCACTTGGTTTATCGAGGGCAAGGCACTGGAATCAGTCTCCACATACAAATATTTGGGTGTCTGGATAGACCATAAGGGGCGATCGACCGCGCACGTAACCGCAATGCAGAGTGTTGCCCGAAGTTTGGAGGGAGCGTTCATTAGAACAAAGAGCGCCCTCCTCTCTCCAGATCTCGCCCCACTAATAAGACTGATAGGCACAAAACTTTGGCCGACGATAGCTTTCGGTGCTATAATCTACAAAGACAAAATGTCCTGCTGGCTAGATAGAGCTCAATCAGCATGCTTCCTCAGAGTGTTTTTATTACCAAACTCGACCTCTCATGCTCAAATCTGAATGGAATTTTCTTTGTCCTCCCAACGCTGGGTCATGAGTGCAAGGTTTATTGCTTATAGTCTAAAGACAAAACTAGCTCGCTCCCATACTTTAAAGAGCACTATATGGTCATTATTCAGCAATCCGGATACATCTTTGAACAAATATCTGTCATACTGCTTGAACTCGCTAAAAGCCCAAGACATATGGTTAGCATCGCTACCCATAGAGACAACATCAAAACTCTTGACTAAACAAGCAAAAATGTTGTCCTACGAAAACGATGCCCAGTCAGTATCAAAGCTCTTCCACTGCAGTTGGGCCTCTAAACTCTACGCTCCAAAAACACTACCGCTCTACCTTTCATCATCAATGAAACCATACATTAAGCACCAGTTAATGCGGTTCCGGTTTGGCCTAATTCCACTAACGGCGTACAAATATGGACAAGGATATAAAAAAGGAATTTCTACAAATTGTCGTTTTTGCAACCTAGCAGAAGAAAATCTAATTCACATCCTGTGCATTTGTTGACCTTTGATTGCCCTACGAGCCTTCTGGCGTCGTCCAATCTAGCTTTCTTTCAACATTAGGACATGTCATGAAGCATTAGAACTGTGTATAAGGGGCGACTCACCTCAGATGGCCACTCGCTTTGTAAAATTTATGTTAGGAATCAAAAATGTATTACCCCAAGAATGAACTTTAATCCCTAAAATTATCTCCCTCTTCTTTTATGTGGCGCTTACAGTTTTCTTTTTTCTTTTAATCGCAACAATTGTCCGTACAAATTTAAATGATTTTAATTAATTATGCAAATAAAAATACTTACTTACTTACCCGTCATTCAGTAGCAATGTCCAATCAAGAAACTCCAGTTTCCAGTGTGGCATTTACTTTGAATAGCCTATTGTGCTGGGGAGAGTTAGTGCAAGCCAGATATGACTTACTTTTGACTGACATTTTTCCAGTCAAGAGCCTTCTAGGGGCACTGGCCGCCTGTTGTGAAATGGAGCCTGGTGAAATAATTGATCTGCTGTATAGACCATTATTTTGTTTTCAGGTGCCGCATAATGTGTTAGCTTAATGTGCATGCTGCAGAGTACTGCATATACACTAATGAGCAGTAGTGTGAACCGGAAATGACTCAATATGGCATGCAATACCACAAAGGTCTGCTATCTTTCAAAAATGGTTTAATAGCCAGGTTTTCCCTGTCAGGGTCAACACAATATGGATTCATCTCAAGCCAAATATTGTGGAAACCATAATAAGGGCATCTGAGGCTGACAGCATGTGTATCATAATTGATCTCTCTAAACATCTCCGCAGAACATTGACTAGCACTTTCTGTTTTATATATATATGTTGTAATCCCATATCTGTGTAGTATGAATCTGATCTTTTAAATGTATTGATTCCTTTGAAATTATGCTTCATGTTTATCTAACTTATGGTCATAGTCACTAAATTGCTGTTTTGAGGTCCTATGTAATTACTGAACTAAATGCATACTATTTGGTGAACATCTGAGGTAGGGTTTTTATTGGAAGAAGTGTGGAAACGCTGGGTAAAAGGACTTGTATTGGTCCTCACAGGTTCCAGAAGTTTCCTTCACAGAAATATGAGGAAATTGTTTGATTTAGCCAAAGTTTGGTGTTTGCAGGGCATTCTGGATATGAAAAGGTATTGGCATCCTAACAAGCTACACCACCATAATCTACCTTGGGTACCTTGTTTTCAGAAATGTCTGGACCTGGCAGGTATCCCTGGGTGTTGACTGAGCCCTGGCCTTAATACCCCAGCTATCCATATCTCCAGAACTTTAAATCAAGTAATGGTTTCAAAGAGATCCCTCCCTACAGAGGAGGATGACACTACACGAAGCCAGGACTTGCAAGTCATTGACGATTTGACTGAGAATAGGGGGAAAAGACTAAAGAAAAACAAAAATGTTGACTACCCAACCCCCAGGAGCATGATGGGAGGTCCTAGCATCTCAAATAATATAGGAGGTCTTAGCACCTCACCTATATTAATGGAGGTTCTCGCACCTCAAACTCCTCCGGTGTCCTTAGCGGCACAATCTATACTGGTGTCCACAGTGCCACAAGACATCCGGTTGTCCTTAGCGGCACAAAGTATCAAAGTGCTCACTATGAATTTACTGATAATAAAATACAAGACGAGGAAACCTCTAACATATTCGATAAATATGTTCTAGACTTATATGAAGATGATCAGGAATTCAATAGTCAACCTACCGAGGGCGAACTTCCGTCCTCTTCAAAGGACAACATACTTAATCCTCTGGGTGAAGAAATTGTCTCACCCTTCAATAACAAACATCTGAAAAGCTCAGAATGGTGGCCACAAGATCATGTAGCCAAGTGTATTAAAAAATGGCTTAGAAACCTTCTTTTAAAAGATACTCGCAACAACCTTAGAGACGAATTCTCAAGACCTTCTTTTCAGGATAAAATCTGCCAAACCCCCAATCTTGATCCTGAATTAATTAAACATCTTTTTAAACTCGAGCGAGACCTGAGGAAGGGGATGGAAAGATTCCTCAAGGCGTATCAAGACCGCCTTCTCGACGTTCTGTGCCCTTTGGCTAGGATTATCGATACCGCTGAAGAAAGCCGTATTAACGGCAGGCCCCAAGATACCGAACTAATCAGGGGAAGGAGCCAAAAAGCTATGATCCTTCTGGGAAATGCTAATGCCAGCTTCAACGCTGAAAGGAGAAGGGTAGTCCTTAAATAAACCTGAAACTGAGTGACATGGCAGACAAAGAACCTTCCCAAAAGTCTAACGGTTTACTCTTCGGCAAAGATTTGATCAAATCCCCGGGAAATTTGTGTCAACCGTTACTGCTCTGGACAAAGCTCAACACAATATGAGACGCATTTTTAATCCAAACCTTTTTGGTCGGGCCGGAAGAAGGTGCCTCTCTTCCGGCCGCTTCAATCCAAAGCCCTATTCTGGTTCAGAAGTTACGGAAGAGGTTGCCAACCTTCCAACCCTCCCCAATTCTACCCGCAAAGAGGGAGATGTTCTCGCAACTGAGGGCTCAGATTGCGTGGAGTGTCCAGCAACAACAACTTTCAGAGTGAGTACCCTCCCACTTCTACTTCCTTCTTCCCCCCAATTGGAAATTAATCACTCAAGACCCATAGGTATTAAATACTGTCAAGCGTTTCATGGTAGATTTTGTGGAAACTCCTACACAAATTTCATTCCCCGAAAGATATCCCACTCACAAGAGATCAACAGAAAATAGTAGAGGAAGAAATATCCTCAATGCTTCAGAAAGGGGCAATACTAGAAGTACCATTAAAAGCGATGAGATTTGTAAGTACTCTATTCCTCGTCCAGAAAAAAGACAAGGGTTGGAGACCCGTTATAAACCTCAGGGAACTGAACATATCTAGTTTACAGACACTTCAAAATGGAGGGCATTCATCTCCTGAGGGACTTGTTACAGGAGGGAGACTGGTTAGTCAAAATAGATTTAAAAGATGCATACTTTACCATCCCAATGGCCAAAATTAATCAACCTTTCCTCCAGTTCATTTGGAAGAACCATCTGTTGCAATTTCAAGCCCTTCCTTTCGGCCTATCATCTGCCCCCTGGTGTTTCACCAAGGTCATGAGGACAATCGCCCCACTCCTAAGAGAAAGAGGTATTCGACTAATCATATACCTAGACAAGATCCTCATAATGTCCCAAGACCACACACAGATGATTCAAGATCTGAAGACAGGTATGGATCTATAAGAAAGCTTAGGGTTCATTATAAACAAAGAAAAATCGATACTATCTCCCTTCAGAACCATGAATTTCTTAGGTTTCACCGTAGATACAACAAAATGTCTCTTTTTACTCCCCTCAAAGAAAATAACTAAGATCCGAAAGGAAATAAGACTTGTCCTGAAACAAGAAAGCCTAACTCTGAGGGAACTAGCCAGACTCTTAGGCCTCCTCTCTTCATCTATTCAGGCCATTTTCCAGGGTCCTCTGATTTATCAAGCTCTTCAAAGGGTAAAAGCGAGAGCTCTAAGATCTGGCCTTTGATACAGAGATTTGATATCCCTAGATCAGGATGCCAAATCACAACTGACTTGGTGGCTAAAGAATTTAGATTGGAATCAAAAGAGAGAGTAAGGGATTGTCCACTGACAAGTGAGACCGAGATTACTCCTATTCGCCTGGTACGAATTTTTATGAAACAAAAGAAGGAGTATCCCCAGCAGAAAATGAGAAGAATTCTCTGGAGGGTAGACCTTTTGGCAAAAAGGAAAAGTGTATCCTTTTATTTAAAACCCCTCACTCACCAGCCTAGCGGTGACATGCTTCATCATCGGGGTCCACCCTGGTGGCCTAGCGTCACCAGGGTGTGCTTCGACACCTGAACTACAGTGGAGCGGGTAGTGACTGTAAGTGCAAAAGAAAATATGTTAAAACTTGTCCTGGTTTAACTCAAAAATATGATTTTTATTATGGAGCAACTGAACAATGTTAAAAAATTGATAGTGGCGAGATGCTGGTAGGCAAGTTACGACCGAGTCATCTCTATATGTGTTGGTGTGGATTGGTTGACATGTTTCTACCAATGGGCGAGTGCCCGGTATTCCTCAGGACCAAAAGACAGGTAGACGGAAGGTGTGGGCCCCCTAAAAGGCACACCCTATCCTGATCCCCTGTTAACCCTCAGGCAAATTGCTAGGGGTGTGTGCGCTCAACTAAATAAGTGAGCACGCAGAAAAAAGCTGAAAAAAGAGACCTGTGGAGAAAAAGGAGGTAGACAAATTTGAATTATGATCACGTTTACTCTCCTGTAACGTCGTGGAGTGTCTCTATGTTGTGAAATACCATGCCATAGAGGTTTATTTCAAACCCTCCGGGTGAAAAAGGTAACATCAGAAGATGCTGGGCATTTATATCGATCAATAGGTGCGTGCATAGCTGCATGCATTATACTTATCGTATTTATATACCAACTAGGTGACGCACTCATTATAAGGTGCGTGCATTGTTTCATGCGTGCTTATTGGGCGACGGTATATCTATATAATCACCGAATGAGAGAAGATCGTGCTGGCGTATAAAGATATTAAATACGCGACACACATGGGGAAGTCTGGGTTTCATAGGGACAATTAATGAAGGAAACTGATATGTTAGCGTTACAATTAAAACGTGGGTTTGGGGGACAGAATAACTGTCTGGGAAGAAAAATATGAGAGTATGGTCCAGTCATATTTTTGGAAGCGCGTTGGCAAGCTGGCATGATGGGAGTGACTGGGAGCATTGTACATCAGGAAATAGGACAGTGAGTCAGGCATGTCCCTAATGGGTTTTGAAACCGTGGGACAAGCTGTGGATGTCTGGTTAAAGAGCCCATGACGTAATGCTAAGATATGGGGTAAATGTCTATAATTACAGGGAAAAGGTCTTATTTAAGTACTGTGGCCCATGGAATATTATCGTTAAGACCCGTCTTGTGGGTGGAAAGTCTGTAGATCCAACGCTGTTCCTTTTCAAAGAGGCGTGCTTGAGCATTTGGACCTGGTTGGATTTATTCAATAACAGTCCATCGCATATCATTAGGGGTATGATGTACTGTTAGGAAATGTTCTGTGAGTCTGGTGTTATTCTTTTTGCATCTCACCGTGCTTCGATGCTCTGATATTCGCAATTTTACTTTGCGTGTTGTCATTCCTATGTACGGTATTCCACAGGTACATCTGATCAAGTATATGACGTTGGAACTGTTACAATTTGTATGTGATCTCTGTTCCCAGATTTTTCCTTGTTCTAGGTCCAAGGTCTTCGTGTTGTCCGTGAGGTGGCAGACACTACAGTCCCCACATCTGGAGTGTCCAGTTACTGGTGGGAGTCCCCATATTGCTGTGATGTTTGGATTGGTATTCATTGCAGTTATCTTAGGTCTGGTGTTGACCAAACTGTCTTTTAAGCTGCGTGCTTTTTTATAGGAAAAAAGTGGTTTTTCCCATTTGTATTTGCCAGTGCAAAGTATGGACCAGTGTTTTCTTATGCTTTTGCTCACCTGATTAGACACTGCATTATATGTTGTGACACATGTGAGCGGAATGTTCTCCTTGTTTTTGGGTGTGTCCTCAAGTAGGGCTTGTCGGGGTTGGTTCCTTGCTCGCTTCTGGCATTTCTTGATGATTTTCTGGGGGTAGCCTCGATTTGTAAGTTTTATGGTGAGGTCTTCCGCCTGATGTTTGTAGTCAGATATTTTGCTACAGTTCCTTCTAAGTCGTAGGTACTGTCCGTACGGCAAGTTTTCCCTGAGGGGGCGGGGATGGAAGCTGTCATATCTCAGTAAGTTATTTTTTGCAGTAGGCTTGAAGTGTGTTTTAGTTATCAGGCTATCGTTTTCTCTCTGGATTTCAATGTCCAGGAAGACCATTTTGTTCTTGTCTATGCTGTGTGTGAATCGTAGGTTTGGGTCACAGTTATTAATCCAAGTTATGAATGACATTAATGTCTCTTGCGGCCCTTGCCAGATGGTGAAGACATCGTCTATGTATCGCCGCCAGAATTTTATGTGGGTGCCATAGGGATTGTCAGCTGCCAAGATGAATTTCTTCTCAAAGTCATAGACGTAGAGTCCCGCTACACTAGGGGCAAAAACACTGCCCATGGAAGTCCCCCCTACTTGGAGGTACAGGGAGCCTTCATATTCGAAAAAATTTCTTTTGAGGGCGAGGATTGCACATTGTATAATGAATTCTTTGGGGGTGCGATAGTTCCACTCAGAATTGTCAAGTGTTTTTCTCAGTACCTCGATGGTAGCATCTTGTGGTATGTTGGTGTAGAGGCTTTCTATGTCAAAGCTTACAAGGATGTAGTCTTCTTCTACTTTGATGTTTTCCAGAAGAGTTAATAAA
The DNA here is from genome assembly GCF_964261635.1 of Lissotriton helveticus. Lineage (NCBI taxonomy): Eukaryota > Metazoa > Chordata > Amphibia > Caudata > Salamandridae > Lissotriton > Lissotriton helveticus. The sequence goes on along the minus strand of NC_136059.1, from coordinate 1,348,946,227 downwards.
CTTTTGGTGTCTCTCAGGTATGTAGATGTGCCCTGTACGATGGTTTTCAAGAAAAAATCACAAAATCTAGACAGAGGTTCTAGAAGTGACCCTATGCCTGATACGATTGGTCTACCAGGTGGAGGAAGTTTGCCTTTATGCATCTTGGGGACCACATAGAAGTATGGGATCTTGCCCTCAGTTTTACTTAGATAGTCGGCTTCCTGTTTGGAGATGTGGCCTGTGGTCTCTGCTGTTTCTACCATATCCCTGTCCGCAAGGCACGGCAGTACTAGCCGAGCAGGGAACCATGGCAGTAGGTTGCATCTTGACCGCTTCACCGGCCAACTGTAAGTAGACGCGCTTCTCTTTCTCCAAGCGGACGCGCTTTCCTTTCCGAGAATCTTACTCGGATCGGTTCACAACGGCGCGTCTCACTCCGCTGTACCGGCCCTCTCTGTACAGCTTACGGCTCATTCTCCTTACATTCCGCCATTGCAGAATATGTTGCCCTCATGTGAAGAGCCTACTCCCTGCCCGATGAAGCACCTAAGAGCCCTTAATTAAGTAAGCCTCGACTCATGCCATAAAACCTATGTGTACTCCTAAGTGTTATATGTGTGTCAGTCATGTACGTCATTTTCACGATCATGAACACCACCTAAGATTTATGCGCACGCAATTACGGCACAAGGTTCTTGTAGTCACTTCAAACATTAAGTTCTGCGCACCAAGGTGATTATATAGATATACCGTCGCCCAATAAGCACGCATGAAACAATGCACGCACCTTATAATGAGTGCGTCACCTACTTGGTATATAAATACGATAAGTATAATGCATGCAGCTATGCACGCACCTATTGATCGATATAAATGCCCAGCATCTTCTGATGTTACGTTTTTCACCCGGAGGGTTTGAAATAAACCTCTATGGCATGGTATTTCACAACATAGAGACACTCCACGACGTTACAGGAGAGTAAACGTGATCATAATTCAAATTTGTCTTCCTCCTTTTTCTCCACAGGTCTCTTTTTTCAGCTTTTTTCTGCCTGTTCACTTATTTAGTTGAGCGCACACACCCCTAGCAATTTGCCTGAGGGTTAACAGGGGATCAGGATAGGGTGTGCCTTTTAGGGGGCCCACACCTTCCGTCTACCTGTCTTTTGGTCCTGAGGAATACCGGGCACTCGCCCATTGGTAGAAACATGTCGACCAATCCACACCAACACATATAGAGATGACTCGGTCGTAACATGCCTACCAGCATCTCGCCACTATCAATTTTTTAACATTGTTCAGTTGCTCCATAATAAAAATCATATTTTTGAGTTAAACCAGGACAAGTTTTAACATATTTTCTTTTGCACTTACAGTCACTACCCGCTCCACTGTAGTTCAGGTGTCGAAGCACACCCTGGTGACGCTAGGCCACCAGGGTGGACCCCGATGATGAAGCATGTCACCGCTAGGCTGGTGAGTGAGGGGTTTTAAATAAAAGGATACACTTTTCCTTTTTGCCAAAAGGTCTACCCTCCAGAGAATTCTTCTCATTTTCTGCTGGGGATACTCCTTCTTTTGTTTCATAAAAATTCGTACCAGGGGAATAGGAGTAATCTCGGTCTCACTTGTCAGTGGACAATCCCTTACTCTCTCTTTTGATTCCAAGATTCCTGGCAGCGCACAGCTGCGAGAGTGCATTTTACACCAGCCAACACCACAGAGTACACACTACGGCCAACATGGCTGAGAACCCTGGCCTAACCTATTCTATGGAAGAAATAGACTCTATCATGAGTGACCTCAACGTATTTGCTGATGCCAACATCAGCAATACCATCTCCCAAACATCTGAATGGGAAAAGCTGACGGAGATGAAGCGGAACCGAATAAGAACCATCTTACATGGCACAATACTGAAGGAGTACTTCACAAACAATATAGCCCCAAAGGGCTTACTAGTCACAAACGCTCCACGCATCTTTCTGGATGATGCGGAATTTAGAAAAGACTGGGCCCACATTGCGTGGCATTGCACGCACGACTGGATTATACTAATCCTCAAAACAGCCATGCGCCTCTCAGAAAAGATCCAGATAGAGATTCAGGTGACAGAAACCCAAATCAAAGCCAGTATCACCGGCTATAAGAAAAAACTGGATGACCTGAACAAAGAAATAAATGAATATCGGGAAAATCTCACGCAACAGAAGGTCCAAAAATTTCAGAAAGACCTTAAGAAATTCTCATTCGTGAAGGTCTATCCCTATTCTGACCCAGAGTACAAAACAACTGGAACACCAGATCGAGACTCTGATGCATCAAGCAATACCTCTAACAGTTCTAACAGCAGTGCTGGATCCAACAACGGGACAACAAGACAAAGACAGCAAGGCACATACAGAGGACACTACCAGTGGCCACAATACAATCACCCTCTGCAACACCCTTTTCAACACCCACCGATAAACCCATTCCAACAACCACCGCAGTTTCCAATATATGGATCGCAACCACCCTTCCAACAATTTCCCTTTCCACAAAACCAATTCCGTCCTCCTTTTCAGAACAGAGGCAGGCGCGGAAGAGGACGCAACAAACGAGGGAACAACGTCCACTGGGAGGAGGAAGACACAATGGGCAGCATCACCAGGAGCAAGTCGGCAGCAAACAATGCAGGCCCCAACAATGCGAGGAGCTAGTAACAAACTTATCCTCACGCATACTAACTACTACAGAAACCAATGTCCTCAACAAAGGACTAGGATTTGTGCCCACAGCAGCTCTTGACAAGTTCAAATTAAACTGCGAATTAGCTTGCTTCTTCCGCAAACTCAAGTTAAAAGCATTTTTTGAGAAAAACACCACGGATGACCCTAATGAAATCCTCAACGAAACAGGTCTCAGACCACGATCGACCTTCATACCACCACCACACTGTGTTCCGGTGGAAATTAGCACCTTTGAACAGGCTGTATTTAATGATATAGAAGCCCTAACGTACAATGCGCAGTACAAAAACAACAGCAGAGCTGAGAACAAAGCCATGTCTGATTTGAAAAGCGATGACAACATAATAATCAAACCAGCCGACAAAGGCGGAGGCCTAGTGGTAATGAACAAAAGTGACTATGATGCAGAGTGCAAACGCCTACTGGGTGACACAAATAATTACCAAACACTACCAACGGACCCAACCAAAGACCTACGTATTGAAATTATCAATATGGTAGAAACAGCAGAGACCACAGGCCACATCTCCAAACAGGAAGCCGACTATCTAAGTAAAACTGAGGGCAAGATCCCATACTTCTATGGGGTCCCCAAGATGCATAAAAGCAAACTTCCTCCACCTGGTAGACCAATCGTATCAGGCATAGGGTCACTTCTAGAACCTCTGTCTAGATTTTGTGATTTTTTCTTGAAAACCATCGTACAGGGCACATCTACATACCTGAGAGACACCAAAAGTTTATTAACTCTTCTGGAAAACATCAACGTAGAAGAAGACTACATCCTTGTAAGCTTTGACATAGAAAGCCTCTACACCAACATACCACAAGATGCTACCATCGAGGTACTGAGAAAAACACTTGACAATTCTGAGTGGAACCATCGCACCCCCAAAGAATTCATTATACAATGTGCAATCCTCGCCCTCAAAAGGAATTTTTTCGAATATGAAGGCTCCCTGTACCTCCAAGTAGGGGGGACTTCCATGGGCAGTGTTTTTGCCCCTAGTGTAGCGGGACTCTACGTCTATGACTTTGAGAAGAAATTCATCTTGGCAGCTGACAATCCCTATGGCACCCACATAAAATTCTGGCGGAGATACATAGACGATGTCTTCACCATCTGGCAAGGGCCGCAAGAGACATTAATGTCATTCATAACTTGGCTTAATAACTGTGACCCAAACCTACGATTCACACACAGCATAGACAAGAACAAAATGGTCTTCCTGGACATTGAAATCCAGAGAGAAAACGATAGCCTGATAACTAAAACACACGTCAAGCCTACTGCAAAAAATAACTTACTGAGATATGACAGCTTCCATCCCCGCCCCCTCAGGGAAAACTTGCCGTACGGACAGTGCCTACGACTTAGAAGGAACTGTAGCAAAATATCTGACTACAAACATCAGGCGGAAGACCTCACCATAAAACTTACAAATCGAGGCTACCCCCAGAAAATCATCAAGAAATGCCAGAAGCGAGCAAGGATCCAACCCCGACAAGCCCTACTTGAGGACACACCCAAAAACAAGGAGAACATTCCGCTCACATGTGTCACAACATATAATGCAGTGTCTAATCAGGTGAGCAAAAGCATAAGAAAACACTGGTCCATACTTTGCACTGGCAAATACAAATGGGAAAAACCACTTTTTTCCTATAAAAAAGCACGCAGCCTAAAAGACAGTTTGGTCAACACCAGACCTAAGATAACTGCAATGAATACCAATCCAACCATCACAGCAATATGGGGACTCCCACCAGTAACTGGACACTCCAGATGTGGGGACTGTAGTGTCTGCCACCTCACGGACAACACAAAGACCTTGGACCTAGAACAAGGAAAAATCTGGGAACAGAGATCACATACAAATTGTAACAGTTCCAACGTCATATACTTGATCAGATGTACCTGTGGAATACCTTACATAGGAATGACAACACGCAAAGTAAAATTGCGAATATCAGAGCATCGAAGCACGGTGAGATGCAAAAAGAATAACACCAGACTCACAGAACATTTCCTAACAGTACATCATACCCCTAATGATATGCGATGGACTGTTATTGAACAAATCCAACCAGGTCCAAATGCTCAAGCACGCCTCTTTGAAAAGGAACAGCGTTGGATCTACAGACTTTCCACCCACAAGACGGGTCTTAACGATAATATTCTATGGGCCACAGTACTTAAATAAGACCTTTTCCCTGTAATTATAGACATTTACCCCATATCGTAGCATTACGTCATGGGCTCTTTAACCAGACATCCACAGCTTGTCCCACGGTTTCAAAACCCATTAGGGACATGCCTGACTCACTGTCCTAATTCCTGATGTACAATTCTCCCAGTCACTCCCATCATGCCAGCTTGCCAACGCGCTTCCAAAAATATGACTGGACCATACTCTCATATTTTTCTTCCCAGACAGTTATTCTGTCCCCCAAACCCACGTTTTAATTGTAACGCTAACATATCAGTTTCCTTCATTAATTGTCCCTATGAAACCCAGACTTCCCCATGTGTGTCGCGTATTTAATATCTTTATACGCCAGCACGATCTTCTCTCATTCGGTTATGCCCCGCACACGGGAATACCGACGCGTCATCATAACACTTGACGTGTTTAGCCACGCCCCCGGCGGGCCGCAAGCCACGCCCACCCCGGAAGTGGCCGACGCCTCTTATCCCTGTCCGCAAGGCACGGCAGTACTAGCCGAGCAGGGAACCATGGCAGTAGGTTGCATCTTGACCGCTACACCGGCCAACTGTAAGTAGACTCGCTTCTCTTTCTCCAAGCGGACGCGCTTTCCTTTCCGAGAATCTTACTCGGATCGGTTCACAACGGCGCTTCTCACTCCGCTGTACCGGCCCTCTCTGTACAGCTTACGGCTCATTCTCCTTACATTCCGCCATTGCAGAATATGTTGCCCTCATGTGAAGAGCCTACGCCCTGCCCGATGAAGCACCTAAGAGCCCTTAATTAAGTAAGCCTCGACTCATGCCATTAAACCTATGTGTACTCCTAAGTGTTATATGTGTGTCAGTCATGTACGTCATTTTCACGATCATGAACGCCACCTAAGATTTATGCGCACGCAATTACGGCACAAAGTTCTTGTAGTCACTTCAAACATTAAGTTCTGCGCACCAAGGTGATTATATAGATATACCGTCGCCCAATAAGCACGCATGAAACAATGCACGCACCTTATAATGAGTGCGTCACCTAGTTGGTATATAAATACGATAAGTATAATGCATGCAGCTATGCACGCACCTATTGATCGATATAAATGCCCAGCATCTTCTGATGTTACGTTTTTCACCCGGAGGGTTTGAAATAAACCTCTATGGCATGGTATTTCACAACATAGAGACACTCCACGACGTTACAGGAGAGTAAACGTGATCATAATTCAAATTTGTCTTCCTCCTTTTTCTCCACAGGTCTCTTTTTTCCGCTTTTTTCTGCCTGCTCACTTATTTAGTTGAGCGCACACACCCCTAGCAATTTGCCTGAGGGTTAACAGGGGATCAGGATAGGGTGTGCCTTTTAGGGGGCCCACACCTTCCGTCTACCTGTCTTTTGGTCCTGAGGAATACCGGGCACTCGCCCATTGGTAGAAACATGTCGACCAATCCACACCAACACATATAGAGATGACTTGGTCGTAACTTGCCTACCAGCATCTCGCCACTATCAATTTTTTAACATTGTTCAGTTGCTCCATAATAAAAATCATATTTTTGAGTTAAACCAGGACAAGTTTTAACATATTTTCTTTTGCACTTACAGTCACTACCCGCTCCACTGTAGTTCAGGTGTCGAAGCACACCCTGGTGACGCTAGGCCACCAGGGTGGATCCCGATGATGAAGCATGTCACCGCTAGGCTGGTGAGTGAGGGGTTTTAAATAAAAGGATACACTTTTCCTTTTTGCCAAAAGGTCTACCCTCCAGAGAATTCTTCTCATTTTCTGCTGGGGATACTCCTTCTTTTGTTTCATAAAAATTCGTACCAGGGGAATAGGAGTAATCTCGGTCTCACTTGTCAGTGGACAATCCCTTACTCTCTCTTTTGATTTCAATATTCCTGGCAGCGCACAGCTGCGAGAGTGCATTTTACACCAGAGAACACCACAGAGTACACACTACGGCCAACATGGCTGAGAACCCTGGCCTAACCTATTCTATGGAAGAAAAAGACTCTATCATGAGTGACCTCAACGTATTTGCTGATGCCAACATCAGCAATACCATCTCCCAAACATCTGAATGAGAAAAGCTGACGGAGATGAAGCGGAACCGAATAAGAACCATCTTACATGGCACAATACTGAAGGAGTACTTCACAAACAATATAGCCCCAAAGGGCTTACTAGTCACAAACGCTCCACGCATCTTTCTGGATGATGCGGAATTTAGAAAAGACTGGGCCCACATTGCGTGGCATTGCACGCACGACTGGATTATACTAATCCTCAAAACAGCCATGCGCCTCTCAGAAAAGATCCAGATAGAGATTCAGGTGACAGAAACCCAAATCAAAGCCAGTATCACCGGCTATAAGAAAAAACTGGATGACCTGAACAAAGAAATAAATGAATATCGGGAAAATCTCACGCAACAGAAGGTCCAAAAACTTTCAGAAAGACCCTAAGAAATTCTCATTCGTGAAGGTCTATCCCTATTCTGACCCAGAGTACAAAACAACTGGAACACCAGATCGAGACTCTGATGCATCAAGCAATACCTCTAACAGTTCTAACAGCAGTGCTGGATCCAACAACGGGACAACAAGACAAAGACAGCAAGGCACATACAGAGGACACTACCAGTGGCCACAATACAATCACCCTCTGCAACACCCTTTTCAACACCCACCGATAAACCCATTCCAACAACCACCGCAGTTTCCAATATATGGATCGCAACCACCCTTCCAACAATTTCCCTTTCCACAAAACCAATTCCGTCCTCCTTTTCAGAACAGAGGCAGGCGCGGAAGAGGACGCAACAAACGAGGGAACAACGTCCACTGGGAGGAGGAAGACACAATGGGCAGCATCACCAGGAGCAAGTCGGCAGCAAACAATGCAGGCCCCAACAATGCGAGGAGCTAGTAACAAACTTATCCTCACGCATACTAACTACTACAGAAACCAATGTCCTCAACAAAGGACTAGGATTTGTGCCCACAGCAGCTCTTGACAAGTTCAAATTAAACTGCGAATTAGCTTGCTTGTTCCGCAAACTCAAGTTAAAAGCATTTTTTGAGAAAAACACCACGGATGACCCTAATGAAATCATCAACGAAACAGGTCTCAGACCACGATCGACCTTCATACCACCACCACACTGTGTTCCGGTGGAAATTAGCACCTTTGAACAGGCTGTATTTAATGATATAGAAGCCCTAACGTACAATGCGCAGTACAAAAACAACAGCAGAGCTGAGAACAAAGCCATGTCTGATTTGAAAAGCGATGACAACATAATAATCAAACCAGCCGACAAAGGCGGAGGCCTAGTGGTAATGAACAAAAGTGACTATGATGCAGAGTGCAAACGCCTACTGGGTGACACAAATAATTACCAAACACTACCAACGGACCCAACCGAAGACCTACGTATTAAAATTATCAATATGGTAGAAACAGCAGAGACCACAGGCCACATCTCCAAACAGGAAGCCGACTATCTAAGTAAAACTGAGGGCAAGATCCCATACTTCTATGTGGTCCCCAAGATGCATAAAGGCAAACTTCCTCCACCTGGTAGACCAATCGTATCAGGCATAGGGTCACTTCTAGAACCTCTGTCTAGATTTTGTGATTTTTTCTTGAAAACCATCGTACAGGGCACATCTACATACCTGAGAGACACCAAAAGTTTATTAACTCTTCTGGAAAACATCAACGTAGAAGAAGACTACATCCTTGTAAGCTTTGACATAGAAAGCCTCTACACCAACATACCACAAGATGCTACCATCGAGGTACTGAGAAAAACACTTGACAATTCTGAGTGGAACCATCGCACCCCCAAAGAATTCATTATACAATGTGCAATCCTTGCCCTCAAAAGGAATTTTTTCGAATATGAAGGCTCCCTGTACCTTCAAGTAGGGGGGACTTCCATGGGCAGTGTTTTTGCCCCTGGTGTAGCGGGACTCTACGTCTATGACTTTGAGAAGAAATTCATCTTGGCAGCTGACAATCCCTATGGCACCCACATAAAATTCTGGCGGCGATACATAGACGATGTCTTCACCATCTGGCAAGGGCCGCAAGAGACATTAATGTCATTCATAACTTGGCTTAATAACTGTGACCCAAACCTACGATTCACACACAGCATAGACAAGAACAAAATGGTCTTCCTGGACATTGAAATCCAGAGAGAAAACGATAGCCTGATAACTAAAACACACTTCAAGCCTACTGCAAAAAATAACTTACTGAGATATGACAGCTTCCATCCCCGCCCCCTCAGGGAAAACTTGCCGTACGGACAGTACCTACGACTTAGAAGGAACTGTAGCAAAATATCTGACTACAAACATCAGGCGGAAGACCTCACCATAAAACTTACAAATCGAGGCTACCCCCAGAAAATCATCAAGAAATGCCAGAAGCGAGCAAGGAACCAACCCCGACAAGCCCTACTTGAGGACACACCCAAAAACAAGGAGAACATTCCGCTCACATGTGTCACAACATATAATGCAGTGTCTAATCAGGTGAGCAAAAGCATAAGAAAACACTGGTCCATACTTTGCACTGGCAAATACAAATGGGAAAAAACACTTTTTTCCTATAAAAAAGCACGCAGCCTAAAAGACAGTTTGGTCAACACCAGACCTAAGATAACTGCAATGAATACCAATCCAACCATCACAGCAATGTGGGGACTCCCACCAGTAACTGGACACTCCAGATGTGGGGACTGTAGTGTCTGCCACCTCACGGACAACACGAAGACCTTGGACCTAGAACAAGGAAAAATCTGGGAACAGAGATCACATACAAATTGTAACAGTTCCAACGTCATATACTTGATCAGATGTACCTGTGAAATACCTTACATAGGAATGACAACACGCAAAGTAAAATTGCGAATATCAGAGCATCGAAGCACGGTGAGATGCAAAAAGAATAACACCAGACTCACAGAACATTTCCTAACAGTACATCATACCCCTAATGATATGCGATGGACTGTTATTGAACAAATCCAACCAGGTCCAAATGCTCAAGCACGCCTCTTTGAAAAGGAACAGCGTTGGATCTACAGACTTTCCACCCACAAGACGGGTCTTAACGATAATATTCCATGGGCCACAGTACTTAAATAAGACCTTTTCCCTGTAATTATAGACATTTACCCCATATCTTAGCATTACGTCATGGGCTCTTTAACCAGACATCCACAGCTTGTCCCACGGTTTCAAAACCCATTAGGGACATGCCTGACTCACTGTCCTATTTCCTGATGTACAATGCTCCCAGTCACTCCCATCATGCCAGCTTGCCAACGCGCTTCCAAAAATATGACTGGACCATACTCTCATATTTTTCTTCCCAGACAGTTATTCTGTCCCCCAAACCCACGTTTTAATTGTAACGCTAACATATCAGTTTCCTTCATTAATTGTCCCTATGAAACCCAGACTTCCCCATGTGTGTTGCGTATTTAATATCTTTATACGCCAGCACGATCTTCTCTCATTCGGTTATGCCCCGCACACGGGAATACCGACGCGTCATCATAACACTTGACGTGTTTAGCCACGCCCCCGGCGGGCCGCAAGCCACGCCCACCCCGGAAGTGGCCGACGCCTCTTATCCCTGTCCGCAAGGCACGGCAGTACTAGCCGAGCAGGGAACCATGGCAGTAGGTTGCATCTTGACCGCTTCACCGGCCAACTGTAAGTAGACGCGCTTCTCTTTCTCCAAGCGGACGCGCTTTCCTTTCCGAGAATCTTACTCGGATCGGTTCACAACGGCGCTTCTCACTCCGCTGTACCGGCCCTCTCTGTACAGCTTACGGCTCATTCTCCTTACATTTCGCCATTGCAGAATATGTTGCCCTCATGTGAAGAGCCTACGCCCTGCCCGATGAAGCACCTAAGAGCCCTTAATTAAGTAAGCCTCGACTCATGCCATTAAACCTATGTGTACTCCTAAGTGTTATATGTGTGTCAGTCATGTACGTCATTTTCACGATCATGAACGCCACCTAAGATTTATGCGCACGCAATTACGGCACAAGGTTCTTGTAGTCACTTCAAACATTAAGTTCTGCGCACCAAGGTGATTATATAGATATACCGTCGCCCAATAAGCACGCATGAAACAATGCACGCACCTTATAATGAGTGCGTCACCTAGTTGGTATATAAATACGATAAGTATAATGCATGCAGCTATGCACGCACCTATTGATCGATATAAATGCCCAGCATCTTCTGATGTTACGTTTTTCACCCGGAGGGTTTGAAATAAACCTCTATGGTATGGTATTTCACAACATAGAGACACTCCACGACGTTACAGGAGAGTAAACGTGATCATAATTCAAATTTGTCTTCCTCCTTTTTCTCCACAGGTCTCTTTTTTCAGCTTTTCTGCCTGCTCACTTATTTAGTTGAGCGCACACACCCCTAGCAATTTGCCTGAGGGTTAACAGGGGATCAGGATAGGGTGTGCCTTTTAGGGGGCCCACACCTTCCGTCTACCTGTCTTTTGGTCCTGAGGAATACCGGGCACTCCCCCATTGGTAGAAACATGTCGACCAATCCACACCAACACATATAGAGATGACTCGGTCGTAACTTGCCTACCAGCATCTCACCACTATCAATTTTTTAACATTGTTCAGTTGCTCCATAATAAAAATCATATTTTTGAGTTAAACCAGGACAAGTTTTAACATATTTTCTTTTGCACTTACAGTCACTACCCGCTCCACTGTAGTTCAGGTGTCGAAGCACACCCTGGTGACGCTAGGCCACCAGGGTGGACCCCGATGATGAAGCATGTCACCGCTAGGCTGGTGATTGAGGGGTTTTAAATAAAAGGATACACTTTTCCTTTTTGCCAAAAGGTCTACCCTCCAGAGAATTCTTCTCATTTTCTGCTGGGGATACTCCTTCTTTTGTTTCATAAAAATTCGTACCAGGGGAATAGGAGTAATCTCGGTCTCGAGCTTGGAACCAGCCATGCCGAACCTTTGAAGACGAACAACGCCACAACAGGATCACAGGGAATCCTGATTCAAAACGATAGTGGACCACTCGTTGTATTTCAAGAACAGGAGAAAACAAGACCATAGATAAGGGACAACAGGAACCACAGCTCATTAAGGACTATGTCTGGGTGATCAAAGAACCAAAGACCTATATGATCAACAGAAAAAATTAACGTACCAACAGTGGAAACCCCTGCAATACAACATCCCAAAAAAAGAACCTCAGTGCCCTGAAGAAACTCCTTGGTAAGGAGTGAAACGCGTTGGCTGAACCCGTGATATTTCGTATTGATAAATTGTATTTTTATGGACAAAAATAAATAAAGGACATTTTCATACTTATTATACTTTGGACTTCTATTTTTGGTGCGCCACCAACAACGTAAAAAACTACCCTCCAGAGAATTCTTCTCATTTTCTGCTGGGGATACTCCTTCTTTTGTTTCATAAAAATAAAGAATTTAGATACCTGGAATGGCAAAGCAATTTTTGGGTCAACACCAGAATTTATTTTTGAATCAGATGCGAGTCTTCATGGCTGGGGAGCTTGCCTTCTCGATCAGAACACGGGCGGTGTCTGGTCTCAAGAAGAATCTTCTCATCACATAAACTACCTAGAACTGACTGCTGGTCTTTACGCATTGATGAGCTTCAAACATTCTCTCCAAGGGGGATCAGTCATTCTAAACATGGACAACATGTCTGCTGTACCTTATATAAATCATCTGGGGGGGACAAAATCTTCAGACCTCTCGAACTTAGCAAAGAAACTTTGAATGTTCTGTCTGGAGCACAAGATTGCCATAAGAGCAGAATATCTTCAAGGGAAAATAAACATGTTTGCAGATTGGAACTCGAGATTCCTTTTAGATCACAGCGATTGGAAACTGAACGTATCGGTCTTCAGGGATCTCAACAAAATATGGGGTGGGGCCCATTAGAAATAGATCTCTTTGCAAGCAGCCTAATTTTCCAATGGGAGAAATACTTCAGCTGGGTGCCCGACCTGGGTGCTCTTGCAGTTAACACCTTTCTCTAATGCTAGAAAGAAGTCAAAGCATACGCATTTACTTTCATTTTGCAAAAGAAAATGCTTCTGGTGTTTTTACCAGAAACATTTTCTTTCTCAGTTCTGTAGATAAAGTCCCCTGCTCTGTGAAGGTAGTGTGGTTGACGTCAACAGATCGATGTCTGCCCTATAGCAGTTAAAACCCACCAAATCTTTGCAGCCTGATGTGATGGCCAAAAAGAGTTAAGAACAAGCTGCAGGAATATGATAGCCACATTATGCCAACTTCTTTGTTTCTTGTAGGGATTGTTTCAGTTCCAGGAGGCGCCTTGGTTGATAGGCTTCTGGGACTGGGGAATAGCAAAAACACAGTGGTCGAAGAAATGTGGCAGGTGCTGCTAATCACAATGCACAGCCTAAAGAAAGTTTCAGTTGCCATACATGGTCAATGGAGAAGAGGGCTAGAAAGAAAAAATAGCATATTGAGAAGTACAAAGAAGATAGAGGCATGAGGTTCTGCAAAGGGAGTGTAGATAGAGAGAAAGAAAGGAGAGTAAATAGGAAAAGCAGGAGAGAGCGGGAGAGATGGAAATTCAAAGATAGTTGCAGCAGCAAATAGAAAGGGACAGTAGGGAAAAGGTTGAGAGAGGTAGTGGGGACAGACATTGGGAGACTGGGGGAGAATAGAGAAAGTAAGAGAGAGCCAAAACGAAAGCAAGGTAGACATAGAGAAATGGTAATTGGAGAGTTTATAGCTTATCTAGTTTTGGTCAATACACCTGGCCCGATGTGAGACCAATGCACAATTGTGCTCTTTATTTTCTAAAAGGGATCTTATAGTAAGATACAAAAATCAATTTGCATAGTGGTCTTTAAAATCGTAATCAGGTCTAACCATTGTTAATTGATCCACATTGCTGTTTACAGATTTCTTAAGAATGGTACCCCTTGTAATTTGTTACTGTATGCTCTTGGTGAGAAGTGCTAACTCCTTCTCTTTTAGTGCTTATTATCTATGTTTACATTTGCTGTTATAGTTGCTGGATAGTACAACCTACTTGCCGAAAAATCCAAGCTCTAATAAGGTGGTAGTTTGCCTTTCTAGTGTACATTTAAGTATGGCAGTCTCTGAACTGTTTCATAACATGAAGCTTGACTTTTATCTGCACGTGTAATAATGCCGAACTATCTCTCTGCGAGTAAATATTTTCCATTTCTAGAACACATAGCAGGCTTCCATGCTTTATACCTTCACGACTCAGAAAAGTGCATACTCATCCAAGCAATGTTAGCCACATAGAGAGTGTCACCAAGAGGATTCTAAACAAGGAGTCTACTGAATGTGAATAAGTAGAGAATGTCCATAATTCTGGTAGTGGACAACTCTGTAGTATCCAAACAGCAGATGCCATGCAAACAGCATCAAACAGAGATGTTATCACAGAACAGGCCCTAGATACCAACATGAAGCCACCACTCAGAGTCTTAGAGGCAGTGCTGCTGCCTGCCCGTCAATGGCTCCTCTAACTGGAAATGGACTAGTGTCCTCACCCAGGCCACAGGCCTCAAATGGACCTATCAAACAATGTAAATGTAAATGTAGGTGTACTTATATAGCGCAAACCTGTCACCCAAAGGGCATCCTGGCGCTTGCTTAGGGAACCCGTCCTGGTATTCCCCTGTGAGAAACCCCGGCAGGGTGTCCACAAGGTGAAAGTCAGGCATCCCGCCGCGAGGGGCCGTTGTGGAGATTAAGCAAGCTATTGCCCAGAGTCGCAGAGTGTGAACCAGTGAGTCGAGGAGGCACCGGGGCGAGAATTATCGAGTCCGTGGAATTTTTAGCCCAAGACCCGCCGAGGCGGGGAATTGAACCCTGGTCCAGGACCGATCTCAGCTTCCGGGTCTGCCGCCTCTAACCCCTGAGCCACACTTCTCCACAATCACTTATACGTTACCATACAAGCCTGTCTTGCTGTGGCCATTTTGAGTGATAGGGTACTACTAAGGTCAGTCCTTCACCATGAAGTCCACAGTCTTCTTCAACTTTCCTCAAGGACTGCACCAGGCCACACAGGCTCGCTATGCTGGGTTGGGCATACTTGCTCAGTACCAACTGCTGCATCTGCCTTGGCATGCTGGACTGTGTCTGGCTCTGCACCTCTTGCAGATCAACATTTTTGTTTCTGTCAATGTCTTTCTTTGTGGGAGTGAATCCTTTCCTTTCTGGTTGAACAGTGTGCCTCTAGAGACACTTTATTTAGGGCTAAGTGTTTGCTTTCCCTCCTGGCGTGTGTCGCTGTTGATGCCCAGGACCTTCACTGCTCCTTCCATTGTCTTGACATAATACTTAATACACTCATTGGTGAAAATTGGTGCTCTGATTTTAAGGTGTTTGAGTAATAAGTCTGTAACGTGCTAGAAATCCCTTCTTTGTTTCAATGTCAATACCACTAAGTTGTGGTAGAGCCAGAGCTTATGTCCATAATACAACACACATGGATATTCCATGGCTGTCCTATGTCAAGGACTATGCTGGGCATCTGGGAAGGGTATCCCTTTTTTTAAATACTTGTTTTATCACTAAACTAGTCAAATATTGGATAGAACAGTCCTTTCTTGAGAACAGACTACTTTAAAGAAAGTGAGAAGACCTTAACATATCTAAAATCAGACAGTATGTTATCTTACACGCCACCTTTGTCATCGAACCCTATTTATTGTATCCAATAGGTCACTGGGAATTTGGATGATTATTTAATCTTTATTCGGATAAAATATCCATAAAAGCGCAATTCAATCACAGCCAAACAGGAAACACAACTGTTATATAAAAAGTCTCATTTAGATTCACAACTAAATTATTTGGATTATTATTTCCTTATGCAATTTGCTTTATTTTCCTTTGAGCCTATTTGGCAGTAACTCTATTATTGCCTACCCTTGTGATGGTTTGTCTAAACAATCATTGCTGCATTTTATCTTTTTTGTCAATTTTATGTAATGTATATGAAGACATTTTTTATACCCTTATTGAAATGTTACAATTTAAGATCTTTAGACTGGCACTTTATTACTAACTAGCAGCCCGTCCCGACGTTGTCCGGGTATGAAATAGAATGTGTGTAATGTGTGTATTCAGATACGGTCATTCGCGTGTTCCCCCGCTTTGAGGCCCAGCTGCAGCCCTGGTTGATGTTAGCAGGCTTGTGTCCCCCCGCTTGAGGTCCAGCTGCAGCCCTGGTTCATGTTAGCAGACGCATGTAATTAGTGTAGTGATCGGCCGCCTGAGCCCGGCTACAGCCCTGGCTGATGTTAGCAGGCGCATGTAATTTGGTTTAATGTGATAGTTCAGTAACAGCGCGCATGAGAGGCTGCAGTAATTGTCCCCGCAGATACGCTCAGTCGCGTGTGCCCCCGCTTGAGGGCCAGCTGCGACCATCTAACAATTAGAATTTTGTGAGTCTTGAATGATTGTTTCCCGCTGTTCTTATTTTTTTATGACCCTCACCGACGCTCTTCGGCCCGAGTGCTTTTTAGACGCGCCCAGGCCAAGCCACACACTGCGTTCGGCCCTTTCAGATGCACCCAGGCCAAGGCAAACACTGCATTCGGCACCCCCAGTATGTGTGAGACAACGGGCAGTCCCCCAAGGGAGTCTTGCGAATGGATACTTACCACACTTCGAGGTGAACGCCTTTGTGACGCCCCCAGCACATGGCCACAGCAGACGATCTGATTAATGTACGACCCTGATGGCATGAAGTGCGGAACGTAGCACACGCCCCCAGCGTGCCCCAGAGCGCGGACACACGCCCAGAGCGTTTGTCACGGCCCCAGCGTGTCACGCCCCTAGCGTGCCCCTTGATGCAGCGCTATTACGACTCACATGGCATGAAGGGCAGAACGTACCACACACCCCCAGCATTTGTCACCCCCCCAGCACATGCCCACAGCAGAACACAGACACGCCCACAAGGGACTACTTTGCTGGCACGGTTCTTTTACCTTTTAAATGTACATGGTGGCCATCTGCATAGCCTATGTCCTTCTGCTTCAACTGCCCTTTCCAACGCTGAATTGGGTGTTGTGATTGGTGCTGTGGTTACTGAGATTACTGAGATTACCCGCCTCAAAGGTTTGGGCTCTCTCTTTATAATATTAGTATGGATATGGGAGAAAAACGGGACGAACTCGCGTTGTTTTTTATTTAATCCTCACAGCATGGAGTTTCTCAAGCAGGCAGGCACAAATCTACGCGTTTCGGGATAGCATATCCCTTGTTCACGATCAATTTGGCTCCAGGCTCTCAGTCTCAATATAGTGAGTCACAATATTACATCATTTCCTGTTTGATGTTATTTTGGCCCTCGGCCTTCTGGATGATGTAGGTTTTTGCAATTTTTTTAACATATTTTTTTATCCGTCTGCATAGCCTATGTCCTTCTGCTGCAACTACCCTTTCCAACGCTGTATTGGGTGCTGTGATTGGTGCTGTGGTTACTGAGATTACCCGCCCCAAAGGTTTGGGCTCTCTCTTTATAATATTAGTATGGATATGGACTGACATTAAAGTACCAGGAGGTTTGTTTTGCTGTAAGACCTTTTCCTAAATACATTGTTTGATGTTGCAACTCTGTTTTTTCAATGAACTTTTGCAGAACTTTGATTGTACTTTTATGGTTAATTAAAATAAATGAATACAGTTTTTGACTGACTGACTACAACCCATATTCCTTAGTTCGATTGAGGGATGTGATTTCCTCCTTTTCCTCAAAGACGTGGACTTGTGTAAGTATATCTGGAGGCCCCTCACGCAATAGTCCCATTCCTGCTGCTCTCTGCATTCAGTCGGGGCAATTTAGGACGGTCCCCTGGGAGCTTTAGTATGTGATGGGAGAGCATTTGTTTAGAAGCTTGGATGACCAAGCCTTCTGTGCCCCTGTGAAGGCCCCTTATTTGAATACTGTTACCCCTCAAGCATTTCTCGAGATCTTGCTTGAGCAGGATTTCATTAGAGTCCCCCTAATTCTAGTACCTTGATTCCACACATTTCATCTCTTGGATCATGGAACTTTATCCACCTTTTCTTTTTTGCTCACCCCTTGCTTGCTGAGTCCTGAATGTGAGTGCCCCATGCGAAAGGGCTTTATTATTACACAGTCAGTGCGGCTCCTCCGCAATGGCGGAGTAGCGTCAGCCCACTGTCTGGCTTAGAGCCAGCAAATGAAAAAGAAAACGATGTTCTAGCATCGTTTAATTTTTCATTTGCCGGCACTGAGCCAGCTTGTGCATGGAGGGGCGGGGCATTGGGAGGAGGAGTGCTATGTGCACTCCACAAGAACACATATGTGTGTTTGGCCAGCCATCTCAGGCCGACCAGAACACACATGCACACTTAGGTTTCTCAAGCCTGGGTGCATTGAACAGAAGGGCTTGAGAAACCCCCACAGACTCCCAGGCCTGAGCGGAGCGTCTTTCCACCGCACTCAGGTCAATCCCCATAATCCCCATACTGCTCTCATAGTATCAGAGCAGTGTGGGGTGTGCACAGGGAGTCTGTTACGCTGCTCCAGTGTTTGCTGGGACCAGGAAGGACACGGAGCAATGTGGGAAGCAGACAGCAGCTCCAGGTAAGGGTTTTATTTTTTACTTTTTTTTAGTTAACCCCCCCGTGCACGCGCCACCTCACGAGCTTCCCCGGACCCCCTACACCCACCCACCACATCTTCATTGGGGTGGCCGCCACTGCTACCAATTTGTTGGAGCTGGGTCAAACTTCTATTATGGCCCAAAACCTGGTCACTTCCAGAGGGCCGAGTCCACTACAAACAGCATATCCCCAAAATCTTTGGACAGCAAAGGTTACGTTAATTGCTTTTGTATGTGTCCGGCCATGATGGGACCACTTTGTGAGGCGAATCTTGGAGAGCTGCAATGTTCTACTTAACCTGCTGCCTCTTTAGACTCCTTGAAAAATACCTGGTGACCTTCCTTTCCACCATTAGCTGACTCATCATGGGTTCTCGTTGCTCTGCTTCTGGTGACTCTTGTACCCCAGTGTAAGCCTCGTTGATAATCTCTTGACTATCATTGTAGTATTGTGGGGCCAAACACTCGTCTAACCCTTGGGGAGGCTACAGGAGCATCAACTATATCTGGCTGAGTGTTGGGGCTTCTTTGCATGACTGCTTTAACCCCTTCGATGCTTGTGATGGAACCGTTCCGTCATCAGTCACGGCTGAGCTGTGCTGATGAGGGAACGGTTCCGTCACGACCGCACCCTGTTCTGGAATGTCCAGCACAGGGGCGGAATCGGCGCCGCACGGAAGTGGTTAAAGATGGCAGACGCTAAACACTAGTTTTGGAGCTGAAATGCAGCTGATTCATTTGTGGCAAGTTTCAGATTCTACTGCTGTGGCCCCAGGCCCCATTCCAAGAAGGAGGGACCTCTACTGAGCTAATGACTAATGTCCTCTGTACCAATGTCCTTAACAGTCTGCTCCTAGATGTCTGACCCCCAACTCCACTGGTATCGATCTTTACCTTCTACTGTGGGCGGCCTCTCTAGACCTGATCACTGTTGCTGTGCTCTGTTGCCTGCACTGTGTCCAGGCGATGTATACTGTGGGTCATATCTCTTTTCCTCCTGGGCACTGCTGTGTCTCTCCACAAGATGGCAGCTGGCAGAGCAGGCATGCATCGGACACATATCTTTGCCATCGTGGTCAGTCCCTGTTTCAGCTGTCTTGCATCTTTTTCAGAAAGATACTTTGGCCTGGCATCTATCTCCTGCTGCCCCCGGAGGTGTCTGAAAAGGGCTACTGCAGGCTTGTTAGATACAAGAGGAGTGGAGCTTCAGAATTGAATCTGCTCCATTTCCTTGATGGCCAACCCTTCTTCCCTTGATGGGCACACAATCCTGTGGCCATTCTAAAGGGATGGATTTCTTATCTGTTCCACCAAACACCAACAGCTCCAATTCTGAACCATAAAAAAAAAAGAAATCTTCCTTGCATCTGGTGGTAAAAATAGCTCGGGCAATTTGTGAATTTATTGCAGACGTCTCACACATAGTATTTAGGTATCATCAGCATACATTTAAAAGAGTTCCACATGATGTTCAAGAACCTTTTCCAGGGGTGCAAGTATAGAAGAATCCAGTCCTGGAACCTTCTCAGCAGTATTGAGTGATAAATTGTGTTATAAGTGGCTCAGAGATCAGGCAGAAACTGAACCTTTTGTCGATCTTCATCAATAGCTAGCAATTAGGATTTCCGCTCAAATGACGGATAAAGGGGCCTCGTGACGGTCTAAATCCTGACTGATTCTCCGGTAAAAGAAAGTTCTGTTCTACATAATTTTGAAGATGTTTTGTGAAATATTTTTCTAATATTTCGCTGAGAAACGTAGTTTGAAATGAATATCAGGCAATAGTTGTCGAGAGTCTCTGGAACTGACACAGATTGTTTTCAGGATTGTCATGATAGCAATCTTCTCAGTTCTTGGGACTGAATATTCTAGAAGCAATGCATTATTCACAGAAGTGAACTCTGGAACAATATTTGAGACAAACTGTTTTATGTAAGCTTCTGTGCAAGATTCTGAATATAAGTGGCACTCACATGGCAATAGGGCTAGTGGGTGATGCACTCCCTTGCATCCATGATAACATTGAGAATGAAGCAAAAGGTCTGCCATTTCAGACATTGGCTCTATGGACCCCAGAAGGACAAAGGGGCATATTATCAAGGGGCTTTAAAAGCCAAGAAAGCGTAGATAAAATTATCTCCCTATTACCTAGCTGTCGCTAACACCAGTTAGCGACGGGAAACATCACTTACAATGAAACTTTTACAACGCACTACCATTACAACGCGGTCATTACAACGCAAACCATTACAACGCATTGCGCTGGGGGGCGCTCTAGGATAGGGAATAGGTTAATTTACTATCCAATAACCTTCCCCAGTGTCCACGGGGACTGGAGTTGGAATAGTAAATTAAACTATTCACTATCCAACACCCAAAAGCGCTATGCGTTGTAATGGTATGCGATGTAAAAACCGCGTTGTAAAGGCATGCGATGTAAAATTATGCGTTGTAACGTCATACATCCGTTAGCGACAGCTAGTAGGAGATAGCGACCATCTTGGGCCCCGCTTTGCATGTCAGTGATATTTATCACTAATGACATGCAAAGTGGGCGTGCCAAGATGTTAGCGACTGGAAACAGCCGCTAACATCGCTATCTCCAAAAGCTAACACCTGCCCCTGAGCAGTTCTTAGCCATGTTATCCAATGGTAGGTGGATTACATGGCTAAGAGCATTAGCTCGGTAATGCATGAATATCGCTGACTTTTCAGCAATATTCATGCATTTTGGACAATTTTTATCGCTTAGGAGATAAACCTTGATAATATCAAGGCTCCTAAGCGATAAAAATTGCCGCAGCTTGGCGATAAAAATATCGCCGCTAAACCAACATAGCGATAATTATCGCTAGTTGTTGGTAATATGCCCCATAATTTTTCTGATCATGTGCATATTCAGCAGAAAATGAGTGCATTTCAGTGCCGGAATATATTTTCCAATTTGTCACTTCATTTTTTTTCTTCTCATCTTTTTATTTTCATTATTTTTGGAGCATATTACAGAAACCCAGAGAGTGCTAAAGGGCTGCTTACTTGCTGTTAGTTTCGTCTGCACTGCGCCCCATCCTGTGAGCCAGACAAGGCCATTGACATAGAATTCTTTTGTCCGTTGTTTCATTGTTTTATCATTTGAATATGGCCAACACATTGATTCTAAATGTGGTTGCCTTGCAGGAACGCCATATCAATATGACACCACATACAATACCTTTGCAAGACGATCACCAGCTGCTGTGTTTAATTTTATTTGTTATTGCAAACATGTGCCTGCCATGTTTAGGCGGCAACATGCGTTTTTCTACGTTTATTCTTTTAACCTATCTTTCATATGTTGCTAAGTTAGAGTGTGAGTTTATTATGGTTGCGTAAATGGATGAATGCTGGGATGAGTCAGTGGGTGAATGAATGGATGTATGAGTGCTAAGCTGTGATAGAGCGCATGTAGGATGCCTAAAACGACTTAGACTGTGGAGACATTTTCGTTTAAACAAGAAAGTCTGATCTATTTGCATTGTCAGTGCTTGTTATACTATGAGTAGTCCAGTAATAAAGATCTACCCAGATTGGATGTATGACGTTATAACGCATACTTTTACTCCGCAGACCATTACAACGCGACTTTTACTCCGCATACCGTTACAACGCATAGCGCCTTGGGGCGCTGGATAGTGGTAAGTATAATTTACTATTCTAACTCCAGTCCCCGTGGACCCTAGGGAAGGTGTTGGATAGTAAATTATACTTATTCCCTATCCTAGAGCGCCCCCCAGCGCAATGCGTTGTAATGGTATGCGGAGTAATGGTCGCGTTGTAATGGTAGTGCGGAGTAAAAGATCCGTTGTAACGGGTGTATACCACCCAGATTACACTTGCACGATGAGAATTACATACAGATAGTCTAATGCTGCCGCTGTTGCTCTCAGTCATAGAGAGTGACTCTGTTTGTAAAATAATCTTGGTAAAGTACAAATAGTACCATTCTGAATGTCCCTTTATGTTTACGTGAGGTTATAAGGACATCAAATATGCCTCTCAGCGAAGTCTTAAATATGATAATTAGAGGTTGTGTACATAAAACAGAATGCCATGCATCAGAAAACAACAATAGCAATAACGTAAAATGCAAAATAACAGTACATAAAATATTTCCTTTAATCACGGTGCTCTGAACATCCTTTTAATACATACTACAAGCAACCATGCTCTTAATGGAACATAAACAATTGCCGTTCCTACCGCATGACATATGCATATTCGTATAGTGCTCAAAAGAGGTGCCTTTGATCTTGACAATTAAGAATTACATTAGGGTTGGATCCCAAAACTTTTTTTCTGGATGTGGTAATGTGTGACAAGAATGTTTGTGTGGCATTTTGTTGTGGTGGTTATGCGTTCTCTAGTTAGATCAAGCACATCAATCAATCAATTAAAACTTTATTCGGCCACATGATAGCCATAAAAGTACATTTTACATTTTCAAAAAAGACACTGATGTTGTAAGTTAAAATAGAGACAGTTATAAAAACACAAAGGGCAAACATTTTCTAATGACCCAAATCATGAATATGACCCAGCCATAATATTTCGTTTACGGATCGTCCTTGACAGAAAACAAGCAACCCCATAACAAACGAAGGGGAAAGAAAGCATTTGTAGGTAGGTCAGTGCTGGCCTAACTTGTGCAAAATAGTATCTTTAAAAAGTGGTAGAATATATTTAACTCTCAGTTCAGTATAAAAACGACAGAAAAACAAAAAATGCAATATATCCTGTTCGGAGGAGTTGTCACATGCGCATGGTTGCAAAGAGTCTAACTTTGAGAAGCCTTTAGGTACAGTTAGGAGCCAATGGATACAACTAAATCTTAACCTAGATAAAATGAAGCGGCGATTCAAGTTATTTACAAAGGACCAAAATGGTTGACTTAAAATACCAGGATTTAAATGATAAAATATCTACATGAAGGTTTCATAAGTTCTTTTGTTTCTCTATCTAATTGCCTCCTAGAGAGAAATTGAGTTTTTACATTTTTCACCGTTTCTGGTTGCAGCTTCCTGGGATTCTTGAGCAGCTCCAGTTGCCCAAGAATTGAAAGCTGCCGTGAAATATAGTTTAACGACGGGATTTCCATGACTCCATCCAAACTCATACAATCATCTAAAATGGTCTGATTTAGATTTGGTTTATCTTTCAACCAAATATTTAGCCACCATATAAGGGGTGCTGCAGCAATTTTGTCTGTCAAGTAGCCCTGTCTAAATTTCTCAATAATGATAAAAGATGGAATGCTAGGGGGAGCAGCTAAGAGTTTTCGTAAATAATTATTTTCTTCTCCTTGGAGTTCGCTGCAATCCTTAAGACCCCTCACCACACTACCACACACTGTCATTGCCACACATTTCATATTATATATTTTTAGCAGTGGTTGTATTGGTTTGCTGACTAATCTTCTAGCGAAATCCGGTGAGGCTCCAGTCGCCCATGCCAAAGTATTTTTCTTTAGAGCGCGCTGTGCTACCCAGGAGCCCCTGTCATCAAATAATACGCCCAAGTATGGATAAGTGGGCACATTTGCTAGCACTCCACCTTTACAGGAAAGAGATTTATCCCTCCTTTTGGAATAACCCATTGACATAATGTGTGATTTTTTTAAATTGACTGCGAGATCCAGGGCTACCATAAAATCAATAAAAGAATTAACTAAAAGTTTCAATGCATTTGGGGTCCTGGCGATTAAAACTGCGTCATCCACATATAAAAGAGCTGGAATGGATTTAGAACCTACTCTAGGAATGTCTAGGCAAGAGTTAGGCAATACTACTCCCAGATTGTTAATATACAAAGTAAATAAGACCGGGGCAAGGATGCAACCCTGCCGTACTCCTCTTTGGACCTTCCAGGTGTTAGATAGTGTGCCATCCTCGTTATATCTCACTGAGGCAGTTAGATTAAGATGGGACCAATGCAGGAAACTTACTAGGTTCATGTCTATCCCAGTATCTATTAATAATTACCATAACTTAGACCTGTTTACCCTGTCAAAGGCGGACGTTAAGTCCATGAAAGCCAATGACATACGTTCTTTTTTAGCTACTGTATATTTACCGGTGATCATGAGTAGGTTCATGCATTGCTTTACTGTGCCGCTCCCTTTACGGAGTCTAAATTGTCGTTCTGATAACACATCCCTTTCTTCCAGCCAGGTCGCTAAGCGATCTAAAATTACTTTTCCCATGATCTTTGCCGCGGAGTCTAATAAAGGAATTGGACGATCACATCCCAGATCTTCCCTGGCTCCTTTTTAAAAAAAATGGCAATATCCCCGCTGTTGACCATGAATGTGGTTGACTAGCTTTTACAGCTGCATTAAACACTCCAGTTAAAATGTTCACCCATACACCAACATCTGACTTAAAAAGGTTCACCGTAATCTCATCAGGACCGGGGGATTTCCTGGCGGACATACCCTCAATAGCTTTCTGAACCTCTTTTATGTCCACAGTCAGGTCTAGGGGTAAAGGGCTGGGTGCTCAGGAGGGACCTATAGATTCTGCAACAACCTCGGAGTAGGTTGTTTCGAAATGGCCAACCCACCTGTCAGCTGGAATTACGCTCTCTACTTTTGTTGTTTTGTTGTCTTTAAAAAAAGAGCTGTTTACCACCTTCCAAAATTTTGCACTATTAGCTTGTGAGCATGACTGTTAGGTCAAGCATTTGAGACCTCCTGCATATACTTTAGTACATACTTATGTGTATGTACTTTGTGGGCTCTGGAGGTCAGCCCTAGGACTAGCCTGCTTCGGGACTTTTTTTTCTGTTCAACTGTCTCTATTTAACTGTCTTGATAGGAAACGACCACCAGAGGTCATTAAAGGGATCTAAAGAGATGTAAATGTCCCCCAGCCCACCCTTGGAGTAAGCCGAGCACCACACATGGCCACTCATAGGTACTGCATCACATTCCCATAGAAAACAATGGAGGCAGGGTAAAACAATAACCCAGTAGGAACTAATGTTAAATTCCTCGATATTAAAAATACATGTATATTACCAGGGCCCATTTATCACTATGTAGTTATACCTAGGTCAGACTTCCCGTAGTAAAACTGTTTTTTGTTTTGCTAATAACTTTGGTACCATTTATGAATCTTCACGAAACCCATCCAAAAAAAGTTCATCCACCTCTGCTCCTTACTAGAAAGTTTCGGGGTGATCCATCAAGGAGGGCTGAAAAAAAGGAGGTGGGTCAAAAATGCATTTCCTTATGGTATTTCCCAGAGGAATTTTGGACAGAGATACAGGGTAAATGGCTGAAAAGAGTTGCCCCAACGTTGGCAGAAAGCTAATTCTTTACACTGCAAGCATGCTTTTTGTGATTTGGAGTACATCTGTTCAGTTGAATTTGAGAAATCAAGGTTCGAATGTTAGTGGTATCTGGACGGTTGGTCTAGCTAGACTCCAACGGTATCGCAAATTTAAAAAATACAGCGTTCTGACTAGTTGAGAGGGGTTTTTACCCATCGGCTGTTTGGTACCCGGGACTGAGCAATCTGATTGTCTGGCTGCAACATGACGAGAAATGTTGTGGCCGCCATTACAGGACTCATATGTCGTGAACTCTAAAGAAAAATAAGATATAGGAGGAAAGGATAGGTGTACCCTGATCCCTGGCACTTGTGGAATGGTCCCAGAGGCACCACAAAAAAAAATTCATGCCGCCAGTCCGGTGAAACTTCCACAGCACAGAGTAAGAGCTCTGTGGTACTCCTGTGGGACCTAGCGAGCCACCTTTGTTGTTTCATGGGACTCCAACTGGATCCAGCACAGCCCACCATTTGGTCCATCATGGGTACTGCGGGACCCTGCAAAACAGGCTCATGGCCTGACCTCAGTCCCTGTGTCCAATCTTCTACTGTCAAAAGGTATGCTTAGTGAGGGAGTTGAGCCATGCACGGCAGGGGGTTGACTGCTTGCAGGGGCTGGACACAGGGCCTGGCCATAGGCCCTGTGGCCAACCCTTCACTGCACTTGGTCAAAAGGTATGCTCAGTGAGGGAGTTAGGTAAATATAATCAAAACACCCCCTGAAATCTACTAAAAAAACAAAGGTTAAAGTAATGCTTTAGTTATGTATGGTAATAAGATGTTACTTGTTTTACTTTACAGAAAAAAACAGAGATTAAAATGACATTATAGTTAGATAAAAATGTCAGTCATTACAGTCAGTGTAACCTGTAAAACCACTGAAATTCACCAGTTATTGTTTTCTGAGCTAGCTGTAACTTGTGCCCCCACCATGCGCTGCTTATGACCTCACATATTACTTCACTTCTCAAATGTTTAATGACATCATTAATGACATCAATGATGACACCTCAAATGACATCATTGATGACATCACTGATGTGATAGTCCAACCAACCACTTTTCAAATTACTCTATAGACCAGTATAGCGTTTAAAGGTATAAAAGTAAGTACTAAATGGTGCAGAATCACATCAAACATAATTTATCCTTTAGACACACATACCCTCTTAGGTGAAACAAGTTCCTCCTACAAAGAACCTTTGCCCTTTACAACACTTTGTGGACAGCCGACCTCATTTGTTCAATCAATCACAGACAAGTGGCCAAGCCCCTGCTGCACATAGTATTCATCCTGTGAACAACTCTTTAAAGAGAAATCACTCCCTTTTGGTGACAAAGCCCCTAGTATGCACAGCCTTTGCCCTATTCTGTGTCCTTAGTGACCAGTTGATCTCTTCTAGGCAATGAACCACACATAGGGGTCCATTAGGATGTAGGGTGGATCGCCACCGCCCGCATCCTATCCCACCCGCCACCCATTTCCTCCCGCCATATTAGTATGGCGGGGGGGACCCCAGCGGACGGTCTTTTCCACCAGTCGACTGGGCGGAGAAGGGGCTATACATGGTGGCGGTGTCTGCTAGACACCGCCGTCCATATTAGTATGGGAGCGGTAAGCAGCCTTTCTGTGGCGGCATTGCCGACGCGGAAAGGCATGCGGATTTTGCTTTCGGGGGCCCAATGTGGGCCCCCAGGGTATTAGGGGGTGCACATGGGGGCTACCTATGGTACCTCCCTGCATTGTCATGGACATGGTGGCAGGCACCTTGCTGTGCCTGTCACCTTGTGCATGTCAATGCACACAGTGCATCATTCCCAGCCTTGTAGCGGGCGGTGCTGTGAGCACTGCCCGCCACAATGCTGGGTATGGAGGATCCTAATCGCTGGTGCGGGACTGCCGCACCACTGGCGGACGGTCCCAGCACCGCTAGGGTGGCGGGCGGACGAAAATCTGCCCGCCATCCTAATGGGCCCCATAGATGGGAAAGAACCTTCGGTGAAAAGTCTTCACCACATGCAGAACCAGTTTACAAAGAGCCCACAACGAAGGATCCATGGTGGTGAAGGCCCTACTACATAGAGTCTTCACCCTGTACAGGAACGCTTTGGAGACATCTGACCTCTTGAGAGCAATCAAGCACACACAGGTGGGCAAGTACCTGGTGCGATTAGTCTTCACTCCTATGCATAACTTCTCATGCAGAGCACACTCCCTCCAGACACTCACAGCCCCTTAGGGGCATAAGCACCTTCTATGTACAACCTTCACCCAGTAGCACAGCTTTTCCAGATAGCCAACCGCTTATGCACAATTGAAACATGAGTCAACAAGTCTCTACTATGCATGGTGTTTGCCCTGTGCACAGCTATACATGGAGAACTCACTCAATTCACACACCCAATACCAATTTGGAGGCCAAGCAGGTTAGAAATGCTTACACTCATTAGCAGTAAAGAGGCTATAGAAAAGTAGGCCTAGTTGTACCTTGCTGAATAACTTCCACTATAATAAGCCTGTACAAGACAAATTCATTGATGATGTAATCAGTGATGTCATTATTGTTATAATTTGATATGTCATCTCGATATCATCAATGATGTAATTGAACAAGTTATGAGTGATGTAATACATGAGAACATAAGCAGGACATGACGGAGGCATAAAGGCAATTCTTTCTTAATTACTTGTTTTATATTCATATCAACATTAACATGTAACACACAAATGCACTGAGTGTGTATTTTTCATGTTTAGGCTGACCATAGCTAATGTAGCCCTACATTTTAAAATGGCAATGTTTAGTTGCCATCTTGCTTCACAATGAAATGTATCCCTTTTCCAGGAGAAACTGCTTCCACATGCATTATCTTGAGCAGCCCTTGGTTTTCTGTTCTCATGTGAAATGTTTTCTTTTATGCATTCCTTGCAGAATGCGGTAATGAGCCATTGGCATGCACCTGCAGAGTACAGTTTGGGCCAATGTATCTCATTATGTTGCAAATAACTGTAAGTTGAAGGATCTTTATAATAGCCTCATTGTGTAGTACCTTGAGAAATCAACGGGCTTACTTATCTACGTGTGTCTTAACCTGATTGGTCCATTACATATGAACCATGTGTAGGTGTATCAAATGTTTCAATAGTTAATGCAATGTAGATGAGAACTCAGATGATACTCTGCAGCTTCCTTGTCTGCTTACTTGCAAGAACTCCTTTTCCAGATTTGCTAGCATAGTAGAGTGCTCTCTTTACGGAAGGACTCCTCTTGCTTAACCTATTTTTTTTAGACAACTTTATAATAGTTTGCCTTTATTTTTTGACTTTTGGTTTTCTTTAAACTATATATGAAGTAATGTATTCATGCACTGACTATTGATTTACAACTAGTTTGAAGATTTGAATCTTTAACTTTGCTAATCTTTTAATAAACCTTTATAGTTTGAAACTGAACCACTCTCAGTCCTCCTTCTGGAACCTAATATGCTTTGTGTTACTGAAATCTATTGAATTCTGATGTTAGCCACAGTCAGTACTGAACATTCATCAGAGAACGCTTGTTGGGTCCTAAATTTTCACCAGAATTTGCATGAAGCAAAACGCTTCATCAGGTGCAAGTTATAGTTAGCACAGCAAACTATAACTGGTGAATTTCTGTGGGTTTTTTTAGTTTAAAAAGTGACATTATGACTGATATTTTCACCTAACTATACGCCGCTTTAACCTCTTGCCTTTCTAGTTAATTTCTAGTGGTTATTTTAGCGTAAAGTTAGATATTATTCCAATACCTAACTATAGCGTCGCTTTAAGCTTAGATTTTTTTTCAGTAATTATTTTAAAATGAATAGTAAACTCAATTTAAAAATAGATACATATTTTAAACTTTTATTAAAAAATGACTAATGAAATTATTAAAAATATATTTTTTATGTAATTTTCTACATATTAAATAAAAAATGAACTGATGGTAGACTTTCTTTCATTATTGTTTATAAATTATTATTTATATATTAAATTAATATATTTTAACAATTTAATTATTTAATACACATTTAAACTATTGAGTTAGGTTTAAAATAAAAAGTTAAAATAAATTTGCAGTTATACTTTACATTAAAATATATAAAAGCATATTACGATTTAATAATATTCCCTTAATTTTCCAATGGGAAATCTTTGCCATGGTTGCGGAGATGTCCATCTACATGTGCAAACTTACTAGTAGTAACTTTACACTGGTAAATCCTTTTGTAGGAGCCTGCAATCAATGATTTGAGGGAGTGGAAACATATAAGACTATTCCTTGAAGTTAAACTACACTTGGAAATGGAGAGTTTACCTTTATAATATGCATGTGTATATTTACATTTGTGAATAGGCCCCCCACTGTTCTATGAAAATGGGTAAACATCTCTGTTTGTTTAAAATGGATATGTATTGAAGAGATGATCAGCTGCATCACTAGTACCATCAAACGTTGAACTTCTGCTGAGATAAAATGCTAATAATTAGACATAATAAACATGGTAAGTAAGATTATCTCATTTATAAGTAAACTTAGAAATCACTTGTATATAAGTGAACTCGGTGTGTATGAATTGAAGGGAATATTAACTGCACACTGAGGTCATAATGTTCAGAAATAGAACAGTCAAAGATGTGTAGTTCTAACACTCTTGTCATTGTTCCTAATGTTCTTACATACCCACCAGCAAATGTATAACATAGCCTTAGAGCCCGACTTAGCGGGCTCTACCGGCCATTAAAGTCCTTTAAGCTGTAGGCTTTGAACAGACATTGGAATGTTGATGCTCCAGGCTTCTACCAGCCATTAGAAGCCCTGAGAACTCCACTGTCTTAAATGGAGCACTCAACAGTCCAATGTTCTAAGTAAAAAGAGTAGCAAATGTTGGTATTGTCTTTGTTGCTACAACTGGATAGGTGACCTTTGGCATTTATAATATGGTTATGTGCAGATGATGGGCACCAGCACTAATTTTTTAGACACCAGGATGTATTTTCAATCATCAGACTTTGACCTTGAGCAAGAGAGATGAGGGCTGAAAAGGGAGAAAGAACCAAGAAGAAAGAGATAGGAAAACAATGACAATGGACCCACGCTAGTTTGACAAAAAAAGCTGTGAAAATGAGACGAACAGATGGAAAAGATAGAAAGCGTAGAGTGATGAAAGAATGAGCCATGACGTGGAATCAAGTCTAAGCAGCCTTGATGGTTTTCTCCTCAGCATTCTGCAGTGCCAATGGCTGTACGCTAAGAATGGTTTTGGGTCCTTCACCTTATTTATCTATTTTATCAAGCAACTTTGGTAGTGGCTCATTGCACCCAGAGGAACAGGTGGAAGCACTGTGATGTTCAGGAACAAACTTACACAAGATACTCATGACAGACAGAATATTTTACTATCATTACTATATAGTTTGGGTGTTCTACTAATGGCAAATGCATTGTTTCAGTGCGGTATTTGTGATGCATTCCATTCATAGTTCATTTCCAGACAATGGTCGCAAATTGGTTAGCAAAAGAGGCATTTCCATTTTATTTAGGGATTCACTTTTTAAGGTAGGACGAAGCGATCTGTCTTAATCTTTTTGACTGTCACTGAGTGTTGCACGCAGTCTGGGTTTTTGCTCTTTTACATTTCCTGTGGACTTATGAAGTAATTGAGGATGTGAGGGAGTGTCCCACAGGCATTATGGCTCACTCTTTGGGTACAGACTAATGCAGTCATATTACTATTTCGCTTTTCCATCTTATAACTGTCACTCCTTCTACAGTTCTGATTGCATTCCCTCTTGCAAAAAAATGAGGATTTCTCTTTTCTGACTCGTTCTGCTCAAATGACAATTTCTGAGCAATCTCCATGAACAAAAAAATTAATGTATAGAGATTGTTCCTTAGCTTGGCCTTAATGGGTGGATACAGTACCACCCACCAACGGAGATGAGGGCCTCAACTTGCCCCCATGGTGGCAGATGAAAATTCCATAGTACACAGGGTTAGGTTGTCTGTTCTTCTCGGGTTTGCAAGCGGGCTGAGTAGCTATAGCTAAATCCTTATGCCTGTTCCTCAGTGACATTACCACTGACACTGGGAAATTTGGGGAACCATCTTATCTCCATTCAGCCTGAGTGAATATTTAAATAGCCATGTGCCGGGTTCATAGCTGCCTTCTTGTAAAGGCCTACTGCCATGCTTGTAAGAACATTGATCTCCCTTATCGATGCCCTGGGCAGCCCACTTAGAATCAAAGACCCTGTCCTATCATGTCTAATATCTTCACATCTTTAAATGATTATTTTAATAAGTGTTTGAGTTTTATATGCATGTGCACGTCTTCTTCTAATTATCCTCTTTCTCTTTTTTCACCTCCTCCATCTCCTACTGTGCTGCTCTCCCTGTTTGCTTCTACTTTCTTTACTGTCTTTGCACGTTCTTTTTGTCTTTAGACAACCCTTCATCCTGTAACAGATGTAACTCAAACTGCTTCTGGTCAACCCCTTACAGCTGTTCTTAGTCAGCACCTGCTACCATGCCTTAATCTCAGAATTCTATACTAGTTCACATCCGGAGAAAATTGAGGGTCACCATTGTGGGCTTTCATGGTGTCTGTTGATAATGCATACTGTCTCAGCCTGCTTCTTTTGAAGGACAAAGTTAGCCACGTGAACAATTGGATATTGGCATCATACTTCTGATGGTTTTGAGATGCTGGCCATTGATCTCTGGTCTTGCTTTCTTGATCTTTAGCACTGGGGCTTGCCGGTGGTTATGCCTTTATGGGCGGCAGTAAGGTTGGGATTATTGGGTCAATGAGAGTCTCTAAAAAAGTTAATAAACATTCAGTAGGCCATTGTTTTCTTCTGCCTCTCAATCTCGGTGTTCTTGTCCACAGACTTCAATTATCTTCGCCTGCAGCTTTTATAGTTCTCTTCCATGAAAAAGTATTCTCTCTTTTTTTAAAAGGCTGTAGCCATTTCTGTGTCATTAAAGCAATTTAAAAGGTGAAGTTATCAGCATTTTAAAGCGGACAATTTTCTTTGCCAAACCAGAGTGCTCACGATAGCAGTGCAGGCATCTGAATCTAGAATAATAAAAATGCAATACAATCTATCACTCCAAAAGACCGTGAATATACACAATAAGTAAAGGTTTGTTTACAGCCACCTATTCAAAATGTCAAAATAACAATCATTATCTGCCACGCCCACACTAAAACTAAAAAAAGGTGTTAATTTGACAAAAATATTCCCTATTTAGAAAAAAACTCGATTTATAGATAAGATATTTGTTCACCAAGGTGCAATCTGGAGAATATAGTATGTACATAATAACACAACTGAATAAAAAATGACACTACTAACTTTAAATCCAGTTAGAGGCTTCTATGCAACGAATAAATGATTGACACATCTTATATGAATGTGTGAGCAGACAATATACCTCTGTCAAACATCTCTCTTTAACTGCCCCTCCGCACACAAACTGAAGTATTTTATTAAAATCAGAGCGGCCATACCTCTTGACTGTGACGTATCTCAAAGACAGAGAACAACAACTTTATTAGGAATAGGATTTGAGTAGATTTAATATCCCCAAAGAGCCTCCTCCAAGCCCCTAATACGCTGAGCTGTTGATAGACCGTCGATACCTCAGAAGAATAATTCATGCGTCAGTCCGCAGTTCCTCATTAGATTCACGTCACCTGCACATCATGGGCACCCGTGCGCCTCTGCGTCAGCTGCGTGGACTTGGAGGTATCAAACGCCGGCACGCGCAGTTCGGTCTAATATTCCAACGAATAACACGGGAAGGCAGCCTGGTATCTGTCTGGTTAATATTCAGAAAATGGATGGCAGAGATGACATAACTGAATGGTAAATTTAGTTTTGTAAAGAGTCATCATTTTCTTTAAATGTTAGAATGAAACAAAGGTGCACGCGATGATACTCTGAGCTAGCCATGTTATCTTGTTTAATGTATTTTAGTGCCTTGAAGATGAATTCTAGCTTTATGGTTATCTAAGCAATTTGTCAAATGACGCTCTTCACAAAACGTATTCCTTTATTCATTGTTATGTTTGTTGCTCTTCTACTACTCCTAATTATTAGTGTTGTTGCTGATGTTTTGTATTATTATTATTATTATCATTATGAATATCATTACTACTGCGCCTGCATTTTGTGGCGATTTGGAAGTTGTAGAACCGTATGAATATTTTTTTAGCTATCTGCAGTTTTGCAACATGATTTGAGGAAATTGTGGGTAAAAGAAAGAGGGTTACATGGAAAAGGCAGCAGACATTGTTGAAATTTCACTTACATTTGGAGAACTTATAAATTAATGATGTCTGAGGGATTGTTTAAGAAAATGAATGCAGGGGTACTCTAATGCAACGAGAGAGAAAACGAGAGAGAGAGAGACTTGTTTGGTAATAGTGATTGTGAAACTAGCAACTACAAGCAGCCAGGCCTTAATTTGGGCAATGGTTGCACCTGGTTGGCACTAATAACCATTTTCAGGTCGAGCCTAGACAGGGCTTGCCCTGTCAGGTGATCTGTCATATGTACTTTGGTGTCTGACTCTTCCCACCGCTTTAGATTGGCTTTTGTCTGTGTCATTCAAAAATCGTAGCCTGCAAAAGGCTAATGATTGGTGCATGTCCCACCTTTTCTCCCAAGTTAACTCTCATGAAGTATTACTGCGGGAACGAGCAGCGACGTACACGCTGCTTGTTCTCTTTTGTTTAATTTACATGACGGTTCTCACACTTAATCTCCCTGTGCCGTCTCTCCCCACCAACCTTGCCTCTCCCACAACACTGCTTGCCTGCCCCGACCACCCCTCCGAGATGGCTGTTTTTCTTTTGTCTAATTGAAATTAGTAGAATTATTTTTTTGTCTAATTTAAATTATTGGAAAATAGCATGACCACGGGGGAGTTTAAATCATTTGCCCAGATTCACAGGATGCTGAGGCGACGCCAAGGCTCGAACACGGATTCCCAGCTACCGAGTTGGCACCTCTGACCGCTGCACCACATCCTCTCCCTAGCCACTACCCCCTAGAAAAAATTTTTTTGCCATCAAGTCAGTACACATGCTTTTAAGAGCTGGCAGAGGGAAACTCTGCTTTCAACCGCCTCAGCCTACGCTCATCAACCATTTAATTTCCACTGGTGAACTCTGGCCAATTGGCTGTGAACTGGTTCCCCTGTGTCATAGTAATGCACCCTTAGATAATGGACTGTATATGTTAGTAAAGGTTCACTCACAGAATATCGATCACAAAAATATAGATGTTAAAACAATTAAGGTAAAAATATAGAATGCAAAAATATCGACTCCCTATACTTAAACAGGTACGTACAAAAATATCCCCAAAAAATATAGTTTACAGTAATATAGTTGTATTAAAATATATATAATTTAAAATATTAAAATAAACATAAACATGGGAGCCACTGCCTAACGGCCGCTGGTCTTCTGTCGGCATGCTGACTGACTGAGAGGGTCTCTTTCGCTCTCCCACCCTCCCGCCCGCGCCTCAACATCCGCTCACCGTGGGCATTTCTGTCTTCCTCCTTTTTTCCTGCTGATGCGTGTTTCCCCTTGATGGATTTGGAGTCGGGCAGCGTTTGTGCTCTCCCGCCGGCATGGTGGCAAGTTCCGTGCTGTGAGGGAGCATCCTGGGAGCCGTGCTGCTGCCTGGTCGCGGTATCTCTCTTCCGGGCCATCGGTGGTAGAGCCAGCACCTGCCAAGGTGCTTTCTGTGCACCTGATTTTTGCAGGAGGCTGCTCTCTGCCCAGGGACATGCTGGGAAGACAAGCCCTCTGGTAAACTGCAGTAAGATCGGCCCATTGGTTGGGGGGGGGGTACATGGGAGTGCTTTTGATCATGTTGGGCCCATATACTCCTACTTTAATGAAACCGAAGTGATTTTTTTCAACACTTCATTATATGCGTTCTGTGAAGGAGACTGCAGAAGGATCCAGGGGGACAAGTGGGGGGCTCGTCTTCCAGCATATGGAGAGGGGTAAGGTCACACAGAACAGACCATCTATTTTAATTAGGAAAGTGTGTGTATATACCCTTCACAGTAGGGGGTCTTATACCACCTCTTCCAGGGCTGGAAGCTTTGCCTCCTTTTCAACCTGGGACTGATACAAATACAATGACGAAAGGGCACAGTAACTCTCTGAAACCTTTTAAGAAAGGCCTAGGAGGGAAGGCTGAGAAAACAACATCTATCACCAGTATGACTGCTAAGAGCCCCAGGAGTAGGGGGCAGAGGAAAGAATGCCGTTCGATCTAAGATGACGGCCACTTCCTCCTTGAAATCCTTCTATAAGGTCCTTGCGTCCCCAGCTGTTGTTCCGAAAGAAGCGGTTGGAGTTCCCTGCTCTTCCAGAATGCAGTCGTTAGCAGGTTCAACCCAGAGTTTCGACACAGGGATCCCTACTGGCCCCTCCTCGTTGGAGGCTCAGTCTGTAAGGCTACCTAATGAAATGGCCCTTGAGATGTAACCTGAACCCTAACTCCTATTTCTACATCAAATCGGTTTCTGGTCCTGGTGGTAGCAGAGATAGCAGAGGCATGTGCAGATGATCCCCATATTGGACAGGAGGAACCCTTACAACCTTCAAAGTTAATACCTGCCGTTAGTCACCATTCTCAGGCGAGTCCAGAAACATAGGGGGACATCCTTATGGCCTTCAAGGAGGAAATGAAGAGTAGATTTTCAATCTCTGAGCAGAATCAGGTCACAATACAGGCCTCTTGAAATGTTCTAGCTCAGAAACTTGAGGACGTTTCCGTGAGAATCGAGGCTTTGAAGCTGGAAATCCCCATGATTAAACAAACTATGTACAAGACATCTGCAGAGGTGAGCTGGTTCACTCGCCAAAACAAGGAAATGAAAGATGATCTGAAACGTCTTGAAAATCATACTCGGAGGAACAATCTCAGACTCATTAATATCCCTGAGAATGCGGAAGGCTCGGATATTAAGGCCTTTGTGATCTCTCTGCTACAAGATACAGCCTTAAAACATCCATCAGATATTGACCTCGCTTCCGAAATCCAACGGGTGCATCGAGATCCATTTAAGAGGAACCCTTGATGACAGAAGCCATGGAGAATCTTAATTAATTTACTTACCTACACTGCTTAGGAGGCCATTCTGTCCTCAGACTTGAAAGAAGGATTTTTTTCAGCAGGTTCCTGTTCTTTTTCGATGAGATCAGATGTCTGTCACACTACATTAAGACAGTGGGAGCTGGGTAAAAGGATGGAGGAATTGAATAAACTCGGTGCTAAAGCCCAGTTAATGTTTCCTGCTTGTCTCTGTATAATGTGGAATAACCATATGTATATACATTGCTCTGTGGAGGAAGCGGATATGTTGATTGAGGAAATCAGGAAGGGAGTTAGTAAGTAGATAGGTGGGGATATGGGGAGGGGGAGGTGTGAGGGAGGCCTGATATATTGAGTTTATCTTTTTCAATTGCCAACACTAAAGGCTGCCAGGCTTTATGCCTATGTTGGTAGGGAGGATTCCCCAGGGGTGGGAGGGTTGGATACTGGGGGTGAGTGGGAGGGAGCTTAGGGGGAAGGGCATGAGGTGGGGAGCAGCAGGTGAAACTAAAAATAAAATGTTTGTTTCTCCCTATCTTTTTAGGTTGTTCTTAACCATATCACTATATCACCCCACGGCAAGGTTTGCCCTCGATATTTTAGATGTGGGGGACTAATGAGTTAAAATATTTAACTTGTATTGCACCTAGCTCAGGTGCAAACGTAGGCAGAGATTGGCAATGAAGTACTTGGAGAAGAGCAGTGCTCATGTTTGTCTGATCCTGATGGCCCATTTAGATACCCTAGAAGGGAAAACTGTTTTTTCAAAGTGTCATTGGATAGACCACTTTCTAGTATCAGAACAGTCTGTACACTGTATGGAGGTCGCTATCTTAATTAACAGAGGTGCAGGATGTGTCATCAAAGCCTCCAAATCCGATAAATATGGGAGGTGGTTGATAGCTACTTTAGATTGCGGGGGCAGAGTTAGTTTGCACTGTTTTTATGGGCCTAACATAGATGATACCTCCCATTTATCTAACTTGGAATGGAGTTTAATGGAGGTCACAGCTCCTATTATAATGGGGGGGGGATTTTAATGTTTTGTTGAACCCTGTGCAGGATAGATCCAACAAAGGTCTTCATGACAACACCCCTCGGGTTCGTCAGACGTTAAAAAATATGCTGCTAGAACTGGGTTTGTTGGATGTATGGAGATATAAGATGGGAACCAGTCAGGGCTTTACTTTTCACAGTAAAAAGCATGGTCATTTTTCTAGATTGGACTATCTCTTTGTAGACAAGACTATTGCTGAAGAAATAACATCTATAAACATCCTTCCAGGCCACATATCGGACCATGCGGCAATGAGCCTCTCCCTAGCTGGGTACTGTAGACTTCCGAGACCAAGATGGACTCTAAGGAGAGCCATTCTCGCTGACCCTGAGGCGGGGGGATATTAAAGCAAACATGTGGGTTATTCTTTAAGGATAACCTCGGCTCTGCTCCCCTAGACGTTGTGTGGGACACGTTCACGGCTTATCTCAGAGGGCAATTACAAAGCCTGTCTTGTGTTAAAAAAATGATTGAACTTTTAAGCTTAAAGGCTTTGGAGGATAAAGTAGGTTCATTGGAAGGCGATTTGCTCCAAGCTAGAACGAGCCGCCCTGAGGTTCAGGCAAGGTTCCGGACGCAGCTTGAAGATGCAAGGCTAGAATTTAGGGTCTATATGGATTGAAATGCGGAGCTCAGTGGAATGCCAGGTCTATGCAGATCTTTGAATATGGGGAAAAAGCTGGTGCCTTATTGGCCTGGAAGGCTCGGACAGACAGGTCTAGGAATTTTATTGAAAAATTGGTGGTGTATGATAGAGGGCTCACTTCAGGAAAGCATGAAGATATGCAGGCCTGCTTGGTGTTTCTCTTTCCTAGTTTATATGGAGAAGAAATCTCTCCTAACTTGGAGTGTATTAAGGACTGGCAAGGCTGCAGCTCCCCAATTTGATAGATGTGAGAAGCAAGGCTCTTGATGCTCCAATAACTAAGGAGGAGATTCGCTTGAGTATAACCAAAAGTAGGAAGGGTAAAGCTGCAAGTACCAATGCTCTACCAAATGAAGTGTATAATCTTCTAATCAAGGAGCTGATGTCATTCTTGGAAGCTCTGTTTAATTCAATCTATAGGCATGGTGGTCAGGTCCCTAAATCCTAGAAAGAGGCCTCTTTAGTTCTTATTTTGTAACCCTCTAAGAATCCTACTAGGGTGGATTACTATCGGCCAATCTCCCTGCTTAATGCGGATTATAAGATCTTTATGAGCATTTTATAAGGGAGACTGGCTAAGCTCGCACCTCAGCTTATACATTTAGATCAGAAGGGTTTTATTCCCAAGAGATAAATACAGGAAAAGACCCAACAGTTAATTGGTATGATAGATCTTGCCATAGAACGATCTTCTCCTTTGGCTGTAGTACCATTGAATGCCGCTAAGGCATTTGACCGAGTATGCTGGGTCTTCCTTTGGGAGGTTTTGAGCACAATGGTATTCGGCCATAAATGTATTAATACACTTAAGATGATCTATGAGGGAGCATCTGCTTTGATGGTACATTAGCCCCCAGTTTAAATATACTAAGAGGGACGCGGCAGGGCTGCCCCCTATCTCCTCTCCTTTTCGACATTTATACCGAGCCTCTTGCTCAACAGCTGAGATTGGATGCTTCTGTTTTTTTTCATTCAGTTCCCCGCCTTATAGCTGTAAAGTCACGCTTTATGCCGATGATTTATTAATCTACACGGCTGACCCTCTGATCTCGATTCCGAGAGTGGAAGAATTACTGGTGGAATTTGGCTCTCTTTCTGGTTACTTAGTGAACGCTGCTAAAACCGAGGTTATGTGTTGGACCATCACGTACTGGGAGGGAAGAGTGAGTTTCAAGTTTAGATATTTGGGGATTACAGTAGGGAGCGATATAGATAAAATTCTGCAGCTCAATTTGTTAAAGGTCACCAAGGAGATTGACTGTCTATTAAGTAGGTGGAAACACCTCCCGCTGACAATTTGTGGACGGATTAATTTAATAAAAAGGGTTATTCTTCCTAAATTAACTTATCTTTTTAATGCTATTCCTCTTGGGTTTCCCAAACAGGGCATTGACAAAATTCAGGGGAAGGTTGCAAGTTTTATTTGGGCCATTAAAGGAACTAGGCTATTTTGGAAAAAACGTACACGCAAGTTGAATTTAGGGGGATTGGCCTTACCCGATTTTCATTGGTACTGCGTCACTTTTCAGTTAAAAAATATTCGAATACTTCTGGCAAAAACAGATAATTCCTCTTGGGGGAAACTTTTGGGGGACATGGTAAGCATTGGAGTGTGGAGGGCTTCTTATATATGTTTGATAATCCCAGGTTTTGTAAGAAGGTTCGCTTAAAAGTATTGGAATCTGCCTTAAGTACTTGGTATGAGGTTCTGTGATTTTGCGTGCTTTTAAAGTGCACGACTTTCTTTTCTAAACATGGGTTTTTGCCATGCGTCGTGACTGCCATCTGGTGTTGCCTTTTACGTAGGCCTCAGAAGTTAGTCTGCGAACAAAGCAGTCTGACCTTTTGTGGGTCATGTGTACCTTAACTAAGGTTTCCTTTGTGCGCTGGAGTTAATTTCAGAAGCTGGCCTTTCACCTGGAATTGACCCTGCCAAGCCAATTTCCCTGCAAGATCGTTATCCATTTTCCCAATCACCATTCAAGACATTTGTTAACTTTTAAGTTTCTTTACGTTTCTGTTATCTTGCATATTATCTGAAACTACTTTTCTTTACTGTTTCTTCATTTCATGGGTTACGCTTTCAATTAAGGGTTTGTTCGGGCCGAGGCTTCCCGCTTTCCAACGACTGCTGCCCTGACTGTCGCCTTGCCTTGGACCCTCCGATTGATGTTCGTAAAGCGAGACGATAGACGGTCTTATGGTGGCGTGACAGATATTTGGTTAAGTATAAGTGGGTCGCTCTCACGACTTTGTTTGGTTCCTTGGTTTTGATTTGGTTGCTGCAGTACCCAAAGCCGAAGGGCTTGTATATTTACGAGTGTATCATTTTTTGATTCCCTTTGAAGTTTGAAACCAGACTAGTGAGCAAGATGCCTGGTCTTGGTAAATATGGTAATTGGTTTGTTTGTGGTAGTAACAGGGATTCCCGATTGGAGGATTCATGTCCGATACCTCCGGTTGGAACTCCGACTTATGAGCTCTATTCTAAACACGGAGTGGGTCCCATTACTTATAATGAAGTTTGGGTCCACTACACTAAAAAAGATGGTGTTTTGCAATGGCCCCCACATGGTAGTTTTTAAACAGAGATTTTAGACAATCTAGAAGTTAAGCTATTTAAGAAGGAAGCCCGGCCGGCAATGTTTGACTCTTTCCGCCTTTGGCGTAAGGAAGCCAAACATAGAGAAATTAAACAAGCAAAGAGAGATAGGAAAG
Organism: Lissotriton helveticus; assembly: GCF_964261635.1. NCBI lineage: Eukaryota > Metazoa > Chordata > Amphibia > Caudata > Salamandridae > Lissotriton > Lissotriton helveticus. Next base: position 1,348,904,650 of record NC_136059.1, on the reverse strand, counting down.
ATAAGAATATGTCAGTATTACAAGCTGCTAGACAGTTTAAGGAAGATGGAGAAGAGCGTGCGAGTGAAGTTTTAGATAGACAGCGTTGTATGGCCATAGATAAATGTTATCCGCCCTTGCCGTCTTCTCCTCCAAAAGTGATTGAAGACCTTGAAAAAGATCCTTTGATCTCTCATTTACTGAGATTGCCACCTCCCTATGTGCAGGGTGCTACTGCGCCTCTATTACCCCCGGTTGTTCCACCCTTTGTTGTTCAACCTCCTGCTGTTGTTCAGCCACCCGGTGCTCCACAGATGGTTTTGCCTCCTCCTGCGCAACCCATTCTAGGGTCGCCAGCCTTGCTACCAGCTTTGCCTCAAACTCCTTTGCCTTCTGTTTCTGCATCTTCGATTTCTACTGTTCTTGTCCCTACACCTTCTTTGCCTCAAAATACTTATTCTCTTGTTCTTATGTCTGCTTCTTCTCCTTCTGTTTGAAAACGAATGACAGAAACAGTTTTTAATTTGTTGTCACCATTGTTTGGGTCACTGAATATGACCCCTGTTTCGGAGCGTAAGCAGAGTCGTAGTCAGCTTCCTGGTTCTGAGGAACGGGCTGTGTTGGATTTGTTGGCTCGTAAATGGATTATAAATGCCTCAAGGTATAGTTTGCCAGCGGTTATGGATGTTTTCTTTCAGTGGGAGCCGCCTAAGCAAAGGTATGTTTTTAATGTGATGTGTATGTTTTTGCGTCAGGAATGGGAAGATAATGATTTGGGTTTGATCCCGCAGGAATTACTTGATGTTCAGTCGGATTTTGCTAAAGGGATGATAGTAGAATCTGATATTACAGATGCCGTAGAGACGATACTGGCTTTTAGATCTAGCCTTCCGCCTCAGACATTGTATGAACCTGGTTCTTCTGTTAGAAGAAAAGCGAGACAGTATCCAATGAGAGAAGTTCCCCCAATTTGGAAGGAAGGGGACCCAAACGCTAATCCAGTTATTCTGCCGCATTTTCAGCTAATATGGGTACATGTCCCTTGGAAGAGAGCAGAGGTCTTGGCTCTTAAGCAGACCTTACCTGACCCTCGTAAGAATCCTGCTGGTTATTACAAGGAGTTGCCCCAGACAGTTGAAGTGTGTATTATGAATTCAGCTGACATCGATATGTTGATGGGTAATGTAGTCCCCAACCTTTGTGGGCGAAGATTCGTCATGAGAATCATGCTGCTGAATTAGGTGATACCTGGGCGAATATTGTTGCCGCAGATGGTAGACAGGAGGGAGGGGCTAAACCTGAACCTCTAGTTTCAGAATTACCAGGTAGAATTATTAATCTGATGAAAACGATGATGCCCGCTTTACGAGTAAATTGGGATAAGTTAGCAGCATGTAAGCAGAAGAGAGACGAGAGTGTATCTGATTTCTTCACTAGGTTTGAAGAGACGTTTATTGATCATAGTGGTCAGGATATGAGTACGGAGGGTGGTCAAAGGTTGTTTGTGGATGAATTTGTCTTTAATTTGCTTCCCGAGCTTTCTAATAAATTAAAGGACTCTGAGAGTTCATGGGCTGTCTCTTCGTCGGCCCAGATATTGGCTACTGCACAATATTACGAGAATAGGGATAAAGATGAGAAGGATAAAGTGGAGAAGAAAACTAAAGAGTTATAGACGAAAGTTCGTTTGCAGCAAGCTTATCCGCCTCGTCAGAATCAGCCTCAGTTCCAGCAACCTCCACAATTTCAGAGATTGTTACAGAAGCCTGAGCCTTATGTTCCTGGCCCTAATTAGTGTGCTTATTGCAGAGAGGAAGGTCATTAAAAGAATAGTTGCCCATCTTTGTTACAGCGTGCGAATGGTGTATCTGGTCAGAGAGGTCGTGGTAGTTTTCAGCAAGCTCCTAGGGGTAGGGGACGTGGTGTGTTTCCTCAGAATGAGCGTTCCTCTTCCCCACAGAATTCTGCGAATTATTTTGACAGACAGAATGTTCCGAGTGGTCAGTCTGCCCAGTATTTTGTTGAGGATTACTATGTCGAAGGTGAGAGTTCTGGTTATAATGATAACTAGGACAGCCAAGGACAAAGAGAGGGAGTAGTGTCAATTCCAGTAGACCAGAGTGGACCTTATGTAGAAGTGATTACATCAGGTGTGGTAGAACCTTTTCTTTTGGATACTGGTGCGATGAAGAGTTCTATTATGCACTCTAAACTTCCTGGCGCACCTTTGTCTGGCTTGACCAATGTTTCAGTAGGATTTTCAGGCGCCCCAGTTCGTAACCCGGTTTCAAGCCCTTTGTCCCTTACTATTGGCCCTTGTGAATTGGAAGCTCCACTTATTTTAACGACTGGTTGTGGTGAGAATCTGTTGGGTTTGGACTTGCTGAAAAGATTGTATGCGACATTGCATTGTTCTCCTTCGGGAGTACAACCTACCCTTGGTAAGAAAGTGATTTATCCAATATATTTGTCTAAGGATTGTTTGCCACTGGAATTGCGTTCGCTTCCTGATACACTTTGGGCTACAGGTCCAAATGATGTTGGTCTTTTGCAGATTCCACCTTATGTTGTCACCCTTAAGTCAAATGCTAGGCTACCTCGTATTCCCCAATACAAGATTTCGAGCGATGGTGAGAGAGCTCTTTTAGCGATTGTCTATGATCTGGTTGAGAAGGGTGTAGTTGAGGAAACGAGAGGTAATGTGTGTAACAGACCTGTTTTGCCTGTTCTTAAACGTACTGATGCTTCTCAGCCACCTGTGTACAGGTTTGTGATTGACCTTCGAGAGGTCAATAAGATAGTAGTGCCACAGTTTCCTGTGGTACCTGATATCACTGCTTTGTTGACTTTGATTCCTGCTTCGGCAGCTTGGTTTTCTGTCATCGATTTGAAGAATGCTTTCTTTAGTATTCCTATTGCTGAGGAGAGTTGGGATATTTTTGGCTTCTCATTAGGAGGCCGAAGCTTCCGGTTCAAGAGAGCTCCCCAAGGTTATTGTGAAAGTCCCTCCATCTATAGTCAAGCGTTGAAATCTCAGCTTGACGGTTTTGTGTTACCTGTTGGTGCTACTCTTATTCAGTACGTCGATGATTTGTTGGTTACTGCTGATGATGAAAAGATTTATAAAGAGGCTACTCTTTCTTTGTTGCGGTATTTGTCTGACCTTCATCATAAAGTGTCACCTTCAAAGTTGCAATATTGCCACCAAGAAGTGACCTACTTAGGTCATCTCTTGTCGAAGGAGGGAAGGAGATTGACCCCAGAACGAATTCAAGCGATTGCGCAAATGAATGTACCATCCACACAGAGAGAAGTGCGTGCCTTTTTAGGTATTACATCATATAGTAGACAGTGGATCCCCAATTTTTCCTTGCTAGCGAAACCTGTGTTGGCATTGACTCTGAAAGATACTCCGCATCCTCTTCCTTGGTCTGACGAATGTCAGAAAAGTTTTTCTGAACTACGCGATGCATTGTGCTCGGCTCCTGTGTTGGGTACTCCAGACTATAGTAAGCATTTCACGTTGTACGTGCACGAGAGAGAAGGTTGTGCGTTGTCAGTGTTGACACAACCATTTGGGGACAAGCAGCGTCCATGCGCGTATTTTTCAGCAACGTTAGACCCAGTTGCTAAGGCGTTGCCGAGTTGTCTGAGAGCTACAGCTGCAGCGGCTGTTTCTATTCCACAGTCTGCTGGTTTGGTGTTGGACAATACATTGATTGTGATGGTCCCACATGCAGTGGATACCTTATTGAACAGGACTAAGACACAGCACCTTACTAGTGCACGGCTGTCAGGTTACGAGTTGACATTGTTGGCTAGTCATGTTCACATTAAACGATGTAATGTGCTGAATCCAGCTACGTTGTTACCGATCTCTACAGAGACGGATCCTCAGGAACAGCATGATTGTTTTCTTTGTACAGAGGAAGAAACGAAAGCTAGAGTCGATCTAAGGGATACTCCCCTTACGGATGTTGATGGTACCCTATGGGTAGATGGTTCGTGTTTTAAGCTTCCGAATGGGGAAATGACTGCAGCGTATGCTATTACAACTTTACATACAGTTGTTGAGACAGCACGCATACCACAGAATTCTGCCCAAGCAGCAGAGTTGATTGCACTGACTAGAGCGTGCGTGTTGTTAGAAGGAAAGCGAGTGAATGTTTACACCGATAGTATGCGTTTGGTGTTGCCCATAGTTTTGGGTGTTTGTGGAGAGAGCGTGGGTTCCTTACTTCGCATGGGACAAAAATACAGCATGGGCAGTTGGTGAATGAACTTTTGGAATCTCTCACTCTCCCAAAGCAGATTGCAATTGTGAAGTGTAGTGCGCATAAGAAAGTTGTGGATGATGTTGGTCGAGGGAATGCGTTTGCAGATGAAGTTGCGAAGGAAACGGCGAAAGACATGATGAGCCGTATGTATGTTGCAGGCCCAGCTAATTGGGTTATGGCTGGTGGAATGTGTGAAGACACAATAGAAAGTGTGAAAACGATTAAGGATTGACGCGACTGAGAAAGAAGTGAGTGTTTGGAGAGAAACTACGGGTATGTTGGATTCGACAGGTTGTTGGGTTGAGTTGTCAGAACACCAGTGATGGTTGTTGCCTGATGCGTATGTGCTCCCAGTGGTTACAATGGCTCATGGAATGGCTCACATAAGTTCGAAGGGAATATGCAAGTTGTTGGCTCCAGTTTGGCAGAATGCTGGAATTCCGAAATGTGCAGAGAACGTGGTGAAACATTGTATGATTTGTCTAAAGTATAATCCTGGTAAGGGAACTCCAACTCCAGCTGGTCATTTTGCTCCTCCAACGTATCCGTTTGAAGTGATACAGTTAGACTACATTCACATGGAGAGATGCAATAATTTGAAGTATGTCCTTGTGGTTGTTTGTGCCTTTTCCAGGTGGATAGAGGCCTACCCCCTAAAAGATAATACTGCCTTGTCTACAGCCAAGGTTTTGCTGAGAGAGTACTTCCCTAGGTATTGTTTGCCGAGAATTGTATGGTCGGACAATGGGAGTGAATTTGTGGGTCAAATCATGAAGAAAGTGTGTCCTGGATTGGGAATAAATCAAAAGTTCCATGTAGCGAATCACCCCCAGTCTGCTGGACTTGTTGAATGTTACAATGGTACCTTGAAGCTGAAATTAGCTAAGGTACAAGCGAGCACTGGTCTTACATGGCCAGATGCCTTGCCGTTGGCCCTTTTGTCAACAAGGATGACTGTGCATTCTCGAGTGGGACTTAGTCCGTATGAAATCGTGTTTGGTCGTCCTGCAAATGTTTGGGGTGTGCCTCGTCCTAAAGAATACAGCAGTATTGAGTACCCTATGTTGGTGGATTACTTACATGACTTGACTGCTAAATTGCGTGTCCTTCACCAACAGGTTCATGATACATTGCCGGCAGCTACTGCAGATCCAGGTCACGCTATCAAACCTGGAGACTACGTCCTCACCAGGAATTTTCAACGGACTAAGAACTTGGAGCCGAGATGGACTGGACCTCCGTTGGTCTTGTTAGTCACTAGAACTGCTGTTAGAGTAGCTGGCAAGAAGAACTGGGTGCATGCCACCCACTGTGAAAAAGTTCATTTGCCTTTACCGTATGATCAGTGGGTGAGGGATGGTATAGCTGACACAGATTGTGAGCGAGTCCCTAGATTTGTTCCATTTAGTGATGCTCATTTGACATGCGCAAAAACACAGTTGATGGACAGAATGTAGAACAATGTCATACATTCACCCCAGTACAGAGATCTGGGCCTAAATCCATCGTTTTTTGCACTCCACACCACCCTGGGTTAGACACTGGCTATATGCAAATCAGCTCTGACCCAGTGCCTCATGGGAACAGTCCAGTCCGAACTACCAAGCCATGTCTTTCCCAGACCGGAATCAAGCATCCAAGGACCGGTTTCTGGCTATCAGCCTTCATCAGCCTGGATAGCTTGACTCCAGTGGTGTGGAGAGCCTGGGACTCACGTCTGAGCATACCCAGCCCACTCAGGGTGAAAATTGCAAAAAACACAGTTGATGGACAGAATGTAGAACAATGTCATACATTCACCCCAGTACAGAGATCTGGGCCTAAATCCATCGTTTTTTGCACTCCACACCACCCTGGGTTAGACACTGGCTATATGCAAATCAGCTCTGACCCTGTGCCTCATGGGAACAGTCCAGTCCGAACTACCAAGCCATGTCTTTCCCAGACCGGAATCAAGCATCCAAGGACCGGTTTCTGGCTATCAGCCTTCATCAGCCTGGATAGCTTGACTCCAGTGGTGTGGAGAGCCTGGGACTCACGTCTGAGCATACCCAGCCCACTCAGGGTGAAAATTGCAAAAAACACAGTTGATGGACAGAATGTAGAACAATGTTATACATTCACCCCAGTACAGAGATCTGGGCCTAAATCCATTGTTTTTTGCACTCCACACCACCCTGGGTTAGACACTGGCTATATGCAAATCAGCTCTGACCCTGTGCCTCATGGGAACAGTCCAGTCCGAACTACCAAGCCATGTCTTTCCCAGACCGGAATCAAGCATCCAAGGACCGGTTTCTGGCTATCAGCCTTAATCAGCCTGGATAGCTTGACTCCAGTGGTGTGGAGAGCCTGGGACTCACGTCTGAGCATACCCAGCTTGATTCCGGTCTGGGAAAGACATGGCTTGGTAGTTCGGACTGGACTGTTCCCATGAGGCACAGGGTCAGAGCTGATGTGCATATAGCCAGTGTCTAACCCAGGGTGGTGTGGAGTGCAAAAAAACGATGGATTTAGGCCCAGATCCTTGTACTGGGGTGAATGTATGACATTGTTCTACATTCTGTCCATCAACTGTGTTTTTTGCAATGTTCACCCCGAGTGTGCTGGGGATGCTCAGACGGGAGTCCCAGGCTCTCCACACCACTGGAGTCAAGCTATCCAGGCTGATAGAGGCTGATAGCCAGAAACCGGTCCTTGGATGCTTGATTCCGGTCTGGGAAAGACATGGCTTGGTAGTTCGGACTGGACTGTTCCCATGAGGCACAGGGTCAGAGCTGATTTGCATATAGCCAGTGTCTAACCCAGGGTGGTGTGGAGTGCAAAAAAACAATGGATTTAGGCCCAGATCCTTGTACTGGGGTGAATGTATGACATTGTTCTACATTCTGTCCATCAACTGTGTTTTTTGCAATTTTCACCCCGAGTGTGCTGGGGATGCTCAGACGTGAGTCCCAGGCTCTCCACACCACTGGAGTCAAGCTATCCAGGCTGATGAAGGCTGATAGCCAGAAACCGGTCCTTGGATGCTTGATTCCGGTCTGGGAAAGACATGGCTTGGTAGTTCGGACTGGACTGTTCCCATGAGGCACAGGGTCAGAGCTGATTTGCATATAGCCAGTGTCTAACCCAGGTGGTGTGGAGTGCAAAAAAACGATGGATTTAGGCCCAGATCCTTGTACTGGGGTGAATGTATGACATTGTTCTACATTCTGTCCATCAACTGTGTTTTTTGCAATTTTCACCCCGAGTGTGCTGGGGATGCTCAGACGTGAGTCTCAGGCTCTCCACACCACTGGAGTCAAGCTATCCAGGCTGATGAAGGCTGATAGCCAGAAACCGGTTCTTGGATGCTTGATTCCGGTCTGGGAAAGACATGGCTTAGTAGTTCGGACTGGACTGTTCCCATGAGGCACAGGGTCAGAGCTGATTTGCATATAGCCAGTGTCTAACCCAGGGTGGTGTGGAGTGCAAAAAAACGATGGATTTAGGCCCAGATCCTTGTACTGGGGTGAATGTATGACATTGTTCTACATTCTGTCCATCAACTGTGTTTTTTGCAGTTTTCACCCCGAGTGTGCTGGGGATGCTCAGACGTGAGTCCCAGGCTCTCCACACCACTGGAGTCAAGCTATCCAGGCTGATGAAGGCTGATAGCCAGAAACCGGTCCTTGGATGCTTGATTCCGGTCTGGGAAAGACATGGCTTGGTAGTTCGGACTGGACTGTTCCCATGAGGCACAGGGTCAGAGCTGATTTGCATATAGCCAGTGTCTAACCCAGGCTGGTGTGGAGTGCAAAAAAACGATGGATTTAGGCCCAGATCCTTGTACTGGGGTGAATGTATGACATTGTTCTACATTCTGTCCATCAACTGTGTTTTTTGCAATTTTCACCCCGAGTGTGCTGGGGATGCTCAGACGTGAGTCCCAGGCTCTCCACACCACTGGAGTCAAGCTATCCAGGCTGATGAAGGCTGATAGCCAGAAACCGGTCCTTGGATGCTTGATTCCGGTCTGGGAAAGACATGGCTTGGTAGTTCGGACTGCACTGTTCCCATGAGGCACAGGGTCAGAGCTGATTTGCATATAGCCAGTGTCTAACCCAGGGTGGTGTGGAGTGCAAAAAAACAATGGATTTAGGCCCAGATCCTTGTACTGGGGTGAATGTATGACATTGTTCTACAATCTGTCCATCAACTGTGTTTTTTGCTCATTTGACATGGACACGGTCAGAACGCGAGGATGAAGATCTTCTGCAAGCTGCTGTGCCTCCTCATCTAAAGATTGACACCACCAATCCGGAACTTCTGTTTAAGGATCCAACTGTACCTAATAAAAAACGCTACGATCTAAGACCGCGAAAGACTGTACATATGGACAAATAAACGTGAAACTGGAATTTGTTTTAGATAGTGAATTTACACTTTTGCAGATCAAGAAACTTTTTTTTCTTTTTCCTTTTTCGAGTCACCATCCGGACTCAGCTGCAGGGTCACGGTAGGAAGTTCTTAAGGGGTGAACCACGTATTGACACAAGGTCTGTGGTTCAGGGTCGTTAGTGCGATCTTGGCACACACTTAAGTGAAGAAGGAAAATTTCTGTGAGCAGCACGTTAGAGGATGAAGTTTCTTGAGTCTGAAAAATGTGTTAGGAAAGTGGATTCTAAAAACCGAATATGTATATTGGTTCGTAGCAAATGTTTTTTAATAATGTGTTTCCTTACGCTTGTGAATATTACGTTAGCTTGTGTGGGTTGGATTTTCTATGTTACACAATTGCCGCTTACATCTACCTCCCAACCTACTCTTTCTTTTTCTACTGCATCTCCACATGAGTTTCATACGTTACCTGAACATGAACAGACACGAAGATCTCAATTTGTGAATAATTTGTTTATACAGATGTTGCATCAGCATCAGCTAGTCATAAATACCACGAATTGTTGGGTGTGTGGTCTTATGCCACATACTACAGACAAGGGAATGCCATATTTGGTTTTGCCTTTTTCACCTAATGGGTCAGTTTGGGCACTCCAATCGATGTTTATCTATGCGAACGAAGTCTCTCCAGTGCGTTCTATTAACGATAACGTGAGCAAGAATGCTTTGATACGGGGAATAGTCAATATGATTAGAGATATTGACGCGTATAATGCTATCCCTAAAGATGAGGTACGAGCATATGTCGGTTGGAATAAGACGACATATAGTGTTAGCTTGACGGAGAAAGAAAGGCAGCGAAGGTCTCCTCCTATTTGGATTATACCCCACCGAGGTCATCTTTGTTTGCAAGGTAATGGTCAGAATCCGAGAGCTCAGCTTGGTAAGAGTGTGTGTGTTCACACATACGTTTATACGTTCCAGAAATCTCCTCCGTTCGTGCCAGCTAAAGGCACGTATTTTGTCTGTTATGATAGAGCATACACATGGTTGCCATCTGAATTTTCCAGCACATGTTAGGTGGCATTTTTGCTTCCCCCTACATGCACTGCTGTTTCCGATTACCATAAGACAAGATATGGTAGAGGTGTAATTGATGCAAAAGATACTGTCGCACAAGAAGCTGGAGACTTCTTTAAGGGTTTCCTACCCTTTTGGGGTCCTATGGCTAATAGTAGGAATATTCGTCAGCTTACGAGAGTGGTTGAGGCCACTATAAATGAGACTGCAGGTGCCCTAAGCAATATTACAGCTGAGCTTCAAGCGGATTGCCTTATGACATTACAGAACCGTTTTGTTTTAGATATTATACTTGCAGATAGAGGTGGGGTATGTAAATTGATTAGATCTAGTTGCTGCGTTTTCATACCAGATAATGCCCCGACTGTGTACCAAGCCATCTCTAGACTACATAAGATCTCTGAGTCTATTCATGTGGACGAAGGAGACTGGTCGTTGATGGGATGGTTATGGGAATTGTTGTCCAAATGGGGATGGAAGATTCTGATGTTCCTTGGTATGGCGTTAGCTATCCTTTTCTCGTGTTGTTTATGCATCCAGTGTGGTCCCGCCATTTGTAGTCTTTGTGCTACGATCTGTGTGAGAAAACCAGTCCCAAGAGAAGTGAAGGATAATAAGATGATGTTACAGCAACACCTTGATGACCGGATGAGAATAGATATAGACCTAGATTCAGATTGACATGAGTTTAGGCTATTGCCTACGTAATGGCAAAAGGAGGGTCTGAGGTTCTGTGATTTCGCGTGCTTTGAAAGTGCCCGACTTACTTTTCTAAACATGGGTTTTTGCCATGCGTCGTGACTGCCATCTGGTGTTGCCTTTTACGTAGGCCTCAGAAGTTAGTCTGCGAGCAAAGCAGTCTGACCTTTTGTGGGTCATGTGTACATTAACTAAGGTTTCCTTTGTGCGCTGGAGTTAATTTCAGAAGCTGGCCTTTCACCTGGATTTGACCCTGCCAAGCCAATTTCCCTGCAAGATCGTTATCCACTTTCCCAATCACCATTCAAGACATTTGTTAACTTTTAAGTTTCTTTACCTTTCTGTTATCTTGCACATTATCTGAAACTACTTTTCTTTACTGTTTCTTCATTTCATGGGTTATGCTTTCAATTAAGGGTTTGTTCGGGCCTTCCAGATTATTATTTAGATATGCCTAAATATTAACTTGTGGGTTTGGTACACTGTAAAATGAGCTTTACTATATGATGCTGTGTGATGTCATGTATTTTCTATTGGTTGAATTTTGGTGCAGGGGCGTGCATTTTAAATGTACCTTTTTGTGTATAAATAGGGATGTCTCGCCTTAGTAAATTGAGCAGTTTCTTGAGTTGTACACTGTGTTGTATTACTGGGATTCCTGCTACTGGCTGCAGCTAATAAATTTGATCTCTGACGCCACCTAGAAGTATTCAGTGTCTCTGTATACCAAGGCAAGGGAACCCAGAGGACTTTGGGCGTGTCCCTGGTGCCGCGGGGTACTTGAAATCCCAGTTCTTCAGGTATAGAGTCAGGAGGAGGTGGGGCATTGGTTACTAATCAGATTTAGTTCCAGTTTGGGACTCCACCAGAACCCCAGATGGATTAAAGGACACGTTAAGTCTTCCACTCAGAAAGGCGGGGTCAAAACTTGGGCAGATATGGTGCCATCGGAGGGAGTGCACCCCTGGGAAGCATTAACGGCTAAAACCAGCAATGAGTTGTCCAGATTTAAATGTATCCAACTATCCTCCTGGTTTGTGGCATCAAATAAGGAATCTGGGGTGACCATGAATTGAAGTCATCTCTTCAGGACATTAGACCTAAGAACAAGGAGGTGGCAAGATGGTATGAGAGATTCCTGGTGGCAGAGGAAAAGATGCTATAAAGGGGGCCAGCCTGCTAACCTGCCTGCTGGACTCAAACATGCACAACTATAAATGATATACAATTGTTTACAGGAAACTGTTTAAACATGATAATCAAAGATTAATTCACTAAGTTTTGATCAATTTATTAAAACTCATATTCCTCAGAGTGTTTTTAGTTAAAAAAGCATCAATACCATGATATTCAGTTTAAACAGAAAATAAATGATAACAATCATTGAACATAAACAATTATTTCAGCTGCAAGTTTTATGCAATATACAACATAGATGTCTTCAGCCCAATGCATTTCGGGACTATACACTTCATCCTGTCATCTGGCTTTAGTCACTCGATGATTATGAGTATAAGCAGTCCATTTTCTGGTTTATAATGACTTTTGCTTTATTGAAAACTGAGCACACTGTACATCTAACTTCTCACCAGCTTTCATGGGATTGATGGTGACAGATATGTAACTGTGTATATAGCTGACATATGTCTACATGTTTTATTGTTTTGCAGTGTTTCCCCTGAAGAAGGGACGAATAAGTCCCGAAATGCATTGGGCTTAAGACATCTATGTTGTATATTGCATATACATCAAACTTGCAGCTGAAATAATTGTTTATGTTCAATGATTGTTATCATTTTTTTTCTAATTGAAATGGAGGGACCCCTTGCCTCTGAGAATGGAAGATTGGGTCAGGGCCGCTGCTAGGATCTGTTGTTTAGACCAGAGAACAGCAAAGAGCCCTAATTTGCCTATATGGTCTGACTTCTTAATCTGGTGCAGCTCCATATGTGTTGGCTTTCCGTTCAAATGATTACACCGACTCACTGGTAAAGGTGATGGCCCAGGTTGGAGATGGACCCGGGTGAATGCAGTGACCGCTGGGCGGATAGTTAGACAATGCTTTTCTTTCGAGTATTGCAGATGCCCTTTGGTGATATGAGGGATAAACAAAATAAATAAATTAAAAAATAAACATAAATTAAATACTCACTTTAATTTATATTGAAAAAAATGAAATGTATATTTGAGAAAATATAACAAATAAACTTCTTTGAAAAAAGGTAAACACATATATATAATTATACATACATAACAATATTAACTAATATTTTAATTAACGACATCATTTAAAAAATCCTAAATAGCATAATATTATCAAAAATATATCTAAATATACCAAAAACATAAAATATTAAAAAAGGGAATCAATTTAATTTAAAATAAAAATTAAACAACACACATATTTTACAATTTAATTAAAAATAGGTTGCAAATAAAAAAGATTACAAATTATAATATTTTTATAATAAATCGAACACATAATTATATAAATTGCAACATAAAATAAAGTATTACAAATGAAAATAAATATATCTATTATATATATATATATATATATATATATATATATATATATATATATATATATATATATATATATATTTTTTTAAGCAAATAATCAAAGTTAATACACGCTCTCAGGACAAAAGAGAATAGTCGCCCAATCCAGGAAGTGCTGTTTATTCACAACGCGTTTCACCAAAAAATGGCTTGATCATGTGAAAAACGCTTGTAGTTCGTTGGTTTAAATGACACGAACAGTATCATAGACATAAACATGGGACTTCGGCTGGGGGTAATCATGAAATTAAATACACATATCTCATGTTAGATGCAAGAAATGCATGAAATACATATTATAACCAGAACAAAAAGAAATGCATGATATAAGCAGTTTGTCTCATGTACGATATATGCAAATGCAAAAAATTCATACCGTAAGTAATAGAATCATGCCCCGGTTTAGCACTCACCCCAATTAACAAATAATGCATCATGTCTGTCTGACATAAAATTAAGAACTCAATAATTGTGATACGGCCCATAATCATGAGTAACCGTAACTCTGCCCGATAGGTATAACGGGACTCCGCCCTTGCGCCTGAAGTGTCAATTAATGTTGACTACGTAGTTGCACCATAGAGCGGACTAAAGAAGGGAGGGAGGAGTGAAATGCTGTCTATCAAGGGATGTTAAATTGCAGACAACTGCCTGATTAATGGTATCTAGTTTACCCAATGTGCATTGTTTGGTCCGAACATTATATCAACATGTTCTAAAGGCAAACACTCACGGAGTACCAATGTCCCCGGTGTTATCCCTAAGTATTGGCCAGTGCCAAAAAGTTAATGTAAAAGTCCAATAAGTCATAGAGTTACCCTCATATGCCGGCCTCACGTTTAACAAGCATGTCAGTGCTCATGTGAACAGGAAACAGAGAAGGGGAGGAATCCCGTGAACGTGAAGTGTGGGTGACATGGGCCCCTTCTCTTGTTCCTGAAAAGAATAAAATAAGAAAACATAATTACAACATATACGCTTAGAATATTACATCCTAGGCTAATATTTACATGTAAAAATCAGAACTATGAGTACTGAATAATCTAAGAGAAGAAGGAGAAGTAGAAGAACATGAATAGATATTATCAGTCAGCGCTACGAAGCAGTAGATACACAAGATTGATTGGAAGAGGAACATTACAGTATAACATAGTAATTGTAAAATAACTAGTTTCAGTTTTTTAGATGCACTGATAACTCTTCATCCTGATTTAACCCTCTTGGGGCCTTCGTTTGGAAATCAATAATGAGTTTTGACTCCCTTTGACGTAATTTTAGAACTCTATTCCCTCCCCTGGGATTTTTTGTGATTTGTTCCAGGACGATGAAACTTAAATCCTTAACATTGGAGAAATGTAGTTCTCTATAGTGTCGGGCCACCGGATATTTGGGGTCAAAATTGGTAATGGCTCTAGTGTGCTCCAATATCCGTTTTTTGGCCATGCAAGTGGTGCTGCCAATGTACCACTTGTTGCACGAACACGCAATTGCATATACAACAAATGTTGAGCTACATGTCAGAAAAGGTACAATCTTTTTGTTGATACCATTGTATGTAACCTCCTTACATGATTTGCTATTGGCACAGGCCTTACAATGACCACATGGAAAGAAGCCATCGATGCCCTGTATGTTTGTTGGCGGATACACAGTGATATTGCTATGGACTAGCATATCACGTATGCTTCTCCCCCGTCTGTATGTAATACTGGGTCTGGTTGGTAAATCTTTGCCTATGACATTGTCAGTTTTAAGTACATCCCAGTTTTTGTTATTATTTTCTTGATGGATTGGGCATCTGAGCTATATGTGAGGATAAGTCTCGTTGCCTCCCCACTCTTCCCATCTTCAACTGGTTTGTCAGCAATGGTTTCTATTCTGTCTATGTTATTGGCTCTTTCCCTGGCCTTTTTGAGTACCCACTCGGGATAGCCCCTCTCTCTGAATCTTTTCATCATAGTAACACTCTCCTTCTCATACCCTTGGGAAGTATTGAAGTTTCTCTTAGCCCTCAGCAGTTCCCCGAAAGGGATGCTCCATTTTAGATTATCTGGGTGACTGCTGAGGGCATGTAGGATGCTGTTACCCACGGTTGTCTTGCGGAAGAGTGAAGTATGGACCTTGCTGTTTTTTATCTCAAGTTTAACGTCAAGATATTCTATGTCTTTCTTGCTTTTGCTCCCACTTAAAACAATGTTTCTGTCATTTTGGTTTAGTTTCTCTATGAAAATATCAGCTTCTTCTATTGGACCCTTCCACACAATAAAAAGGTCATCTATGTACCTAAGCCACATAGATACCTTCTTGAAATCAAGTTGTAAATCAGGGTCACATCGTATGTCCTTCCCCCATTTTCCAAGAAACAGATTCGCAAAACTAGGCGAAAAACATGAGCCCATGGCTGATCCACTGGCTTGCCTGAACACCTCTCCATTAAATAAGAAAATATTGTTCTGTAAACAATACTTAATCATATCCAATAACATGTGTGTATGTTCTCTAAATCTGATGTGTCTGCCTTTCAGAAATTCTTCACATGCATCGAGTCCCTGGTCGTGGTCAATTATGGTGTACACATGGCTGATATTTTCATAGAGAAACTTAACCAAAATGACAGAAACATTGTTTTAAGTGGGAGCAAAAGCAAGACAGACATAGAATATCTTGACGTTAAACTTGAGATAAAAAACAGCAAGGTCCATGCTTCACTCTTCCGCAAGACAACCGCGGGTAACAGCATCCTACATGCCCTCAGCAGTCACCCAGATAATCTAAAATGGAGCATCCCTTTTGGGGAACTGCTGAGGGCTAAGAGAAACTGCAATACTTCCCAAGGGTATGAGGAGGAGAGTGTGACTATGATGAAAAGATTCAGAGAGAGGGGCTATCCCGAGTGGGTACTCAAAAAGGCCAGGGAAAGAGCCAATAACATAGACAGAATAGAAACCATTGCTGACAAACCAGTTGAAGATGGGAAGAGTGGGGAGGCAACGAGACTTATCCTCACCTATAGCTCAGATGCCCAATCCATCAAGAAAATAATAACAAAAAACTGGGATGTACTTAAAACTGACAATGTCATAGGCAAAGATTTACCAACCAGACCCAGTATTACATACAGACGGGGGAGAAGCATACGTGATATGCTAGTCCATAGCGATATCACTGTGTATCCGCCAACGAACATACAGGGCATTGATGGCTTCTTTCCATGTGGTCATTGTAAGGCCTGTGCCAATAGCAAATCATGTAAGGAGGTTACATACAATGGTATCAACAAAAAGATTGTACCTTTTCTGACATGTAGCTCAACATTTGTTGTATATGCAATTGTGTGTACGTGCAACAAGTGGTACATTGGCAGCACCACTTGCATGGCCAAAAAACGGATATTGGAGCACACTAGAGCCATTACCAATTTTGACCCCAAATATCCGGTGGCCCGACACTTTAGAGAACTACATTTCTCCAATGTTAAGGATTTAAGTTTCATCGTCCTGGAACAAATTACAAAAAATCCCAGGGGAGGGAATAGAGTTCTAAAATTACGTCAAAGGGAGTCAAAACTCATTATTGATTTCCAAACGAAGGCCCCAAGAGGGTTAAATCAGGATGAAGAGTTATCAGTGCATCTAAAAAACTGAAACTAGTTATTTTACAATTACTATGTTATACTGTAATGTTCCTGTTCCAATCAATCTTGTGTATCTACTGCTTCGTAGCGCTGACTGATAATATCTATTCATGTTCTTCTACTTCTCCTTCTTCTCTTAGATTATTCAGTACTCATAGTTCTGATTTTTACATGTAAATATTAGCCTAGGATGTAATATTCTAAGCGTATATGTTGTAATTATGTTTTCTAATTTTATTCTTTTCAGGAACAAGAGAAGGGGCCCATGTCACCCACACTTCACGTTCACGGGAATCCTCCCCTTCTCTGTTTCCTGTTCACATGAGCACTGACATGCTTGTTAAACGTGAGGCCGGCGTATGAGGGTAACTCTATGACTTATTGGACTTTTACATTAACTTTTTGGCACTGGCCAATACTTAGAGATAACACCGGGGACATTGGTACTCCGTGAGTGTTTGCCTTTAGAACATGTTGATATAATGTTTGGACCAAACAATGCACATTGGGTAAACTAGATACCATTAAACAGGCAGTTGTCTGCAATTTAACATCCCTTGATAGACAGCATTTCACTCCTCCCTCCCTTCTTTGGTCCGCTCTATGGTGCAACTACGTAGTCAACATTGATTGACACTTCCGACGCAAGGGCGGAGTCCCGTTATACCTATCGGGCAGAGTTACGGTTAATCATTGATTATGGGCCGTATCACAATTATTGAGTTCTTAATTTTATGTCAGACAGACATGATGCATTATTTGTTAATTGGGGTGAGTGCTAAACCGGGGCATGATTCTATTACTTACGGTATGAATTTTTTGCATTCGCATATATCGTACATGAGACAAACTGCTTATATCATGCATTTCTTTTTGTTCTGGTTATAATATGTATTTCATGCATTTCTTGAATCTAACATGAGATATGTGTATTTAATTTCATGATTACCCCCAGCCGAAGTCCCATGTTTATGTCTATGATACTGTTCGTGTCATTTAAACCAACGAACTACAAGCGTTTTTCACGTGATCAAGCCATTTTTTGGTGAAACGCGTTGTGAATAAACAGCACTTCCTGGATTGGGCGACTATTCTCTTTTGTCCTGAGAGCGTGTATTAACTTTGGTTATTTGCTTAAAATTGAAATTACCGGAGCGACTCCGCCGGCGCACACGCCACCTTTCTTGGGTCGGGGGATCCAGAAGGAGTAATTGTCGTTTTGGATATATATATATATATATATAT
Source organism: Lissotriton helveticus (assembly GCF_964261635.1). Lineage (NCBI taxonomy): Eukaryota > Metazoa > Chordata > Amphibia > Caudata > Salamandridae > Lissotriton > Lissotriton helveticus. Next base: position 1,348,886,794 of record NC_136059.1, on the reverse strand, counting down.
ATACACTTCCCACCACATTAAAAAGAAAACATTTTTCAACTAAATAAATATAAACACAATTACTCCTACCTAATGCAACACAACAGTAACAAAATATTTTACACCACACAAAAATAAGACACTATTCTAACTACAATAAATATAAAATTACATAAAATATAACATTACAAAATGCTACAATTTACATTCTCGCCACACTTAACACAGCCATAACATTTATAATTAACAAAAAAAACAATTCCCACTCCAGTCAGTGCAACAGTAGGGAAAGTGTAGGATTGCAGAGCGGTAAAATGTACTATTCCCACTTCAGCCAGTGCATCAGCAGGTAAAGCGCTGGATTGGAGAAGGGTAATCTTTACTATTCCCACTCCAGTCAGTACAAAAGTAGGGAAAGCGTGGGATTGCGGAGGGGTAAAATTTACTATTCCTACTTCAGTCACTACAACAGTAGGGAAAGAGTTGGATCGAGGTGGGATCAAATTAGCTATTCCCACTCCAGTAAATGCAAACGGCGGAAAAGTGTTGGATAGCGGAGGGGTAAAATTTACTATTCCAACTCCAGTGAGTGCAACAGTAGGGAAAGTGTTGGATGGCAGAGGGGAAAAATGTACTATCCCCACTGCAGTTTGTGCAACAGAAGTGAAAGCGCTGGATTGCGCAGGGGTACAACTTACTATTCCTACTCCAGTCAGCACAACAGTAGAGAAAGTGTTGCATTGTGGAGGGGTAAAATGTACTATTCTCACTCCAGTCAGTTCAACATTAAAAACAAACAAAATATTATCAACAAAATAAAAATATTTAAAAAACTAAGGGGGTCATTATGATGGCGGATGAACTTGTCCATCCGCCATCGTCACAGGGTTTGGGACCGGCCACCTATATGGCGGCGGTCCCGCAAGTGAAATTACAATGTGACCGCCACTGTGGCGGTCGCGTTGTGCATGTTTACCATTGCGGTGGGTGCGGCTGGCTACATCACCGGCCGCAATGGTAAAAATGCATGTTGTGCATTTCCCGGCAGTAAGTGGCAGGCACCACGCGGTGCCTGGCACATGGTGCAGGGACATATTGGGTGCACAACTAAAATGCCCCTGCAAAAGGGGGGCCCGCAAGGGGCCCCCAAAGTACATCCCTGCAAGCCTGTGAATGGCGGTTGAACCATGTAAGTATGTTGAAAAAACAATATAAATATAAAAACATATAATGCTAAATACATATCACAAATATCTACAAATAATAATTATTACATACATTTGATTTAGTTACTTCTGACCCTATAACACCACAAAACTCATACCTGCACCGAAAAAGTTATTTACACTATTAATATAAATATTCAAATGTAGTTAAACAATTGACATAATTATTAATTGATGAATTAATATTATTTATCAACTCATTATTAATTAATTGAAAATTAATTACTTCTGACCCTTTGCCCCTATTCCATAGCCTGCACCTAAAAAAACAAATTACACTATTACAATAATGAATTATCAATTAATTAATTATTATTAATTAACTACTAATTATTAATTATTTAAAAATACATTTCTTCCCACCCTTTACCCCATTAGCACCACAACCCACACCTAAACAATACACAATTACCATAATACATTATCAATTAATTAATATTAATTAACAACTAATTATTAATAAATTACAAATAAATTACTTCTTACCTTTTACCCCTATAAACACCCTATAAACCACACAACCACAAATTCACCTAGAAGAATTAAAAGCCCAAGTAAAGCTATTAAATATCAACTAAATAAATATAATTAAATACAAAATAATCATTAATTTATTATAATTTAATTCGTTCCCACCCTATTCCACTATAAACCCACAACCAGCTACGGAACTAAAAGGCGGAACATTTAATTAAATTGAATGTAATAACTACTAGAAATGTAACACATATTAAAAACATAAACAATACGTATACAAAAAAATTAGAAGACATGCATTTAAAATGTATACTAAAATACATAACACTAATTAACAAATAGATATTTTAAACAACTATATTTTTGCAAACAATATTAATGACTTGTATATTTTTAAAATTGATATTACTTAGCTTCAAATCGATATTCTTGACAATGATATTCTTGCACTCGATATTTCCACTCCAGGATATTTCCAACTCAATATTCATGTAGTTTGAATTTTTTTCGCCTCAATATTCTATCTCTTAACCGTTACAAAACAAGGTAGGAGCCACTGTTAAAAAATACAAACTAAAATCAATAAACGCGAAGAACCAGTTCTTAAGACACTAATGGAATTTTCTTTACAGCTGTTTTACCATCCTGCTTACATTTAATGCATAATTATGCACAATATTGGGTGGTAGTGTTTCTCTTGAGAGAAAACGTCCGCACATCAAGCAAATACAATTCCTAGAGTATGTAATGTCAATTATAAGTAGATAATTTGAACGGAGGTGCACAGTAAATCCTGTTATACACCCACCACCAGGGGTGTTAGGCTAGCAAGGGAATGCTAACATTAATTATTTTGAGAAAAAAACAGGTTAATCAGGCACACCCCAAGTATGACATCAATTCAACATTGATCATTATGTCTCATCAGTTGTGGAAACAAATGGAGTGCAATATAATTATTTCAATCATTAAGGCGATACTGTCCATTCTAAAATAACATTCGAGATACAAAAGTATGGATCCAGAAACAAATGTTGTTCTTCACATTCTTTATTTCATACACGTTAAAAGTTATTCCAGCTCACACCGCCGACACGTGTTTCGTCTCAACATGAGACTTTTTCAAGGCAAATAAGGATGAACAGATTAGAAGCACTCTTTGAAGTCCTAGTAATTAAACCGTAGGTAGTCTTGGAGCATGAATAACGGCCCCTGGTCTTATCAGACGTTGAGATGTGGTTCTTCATAAATAGAGAAGTGTTGCCACGTGGAGGTTGCGTTCAAAAGTAAAGGAGGTAATGGATGACCATGATACGTCACTCCGTGCTATAATAATGCGTGCGGGAACCTCCACTGCTACCGGGTAAGACTGTATATTTTTAAAATTGATATTACTTAGCTTCAAATCGATATTCTTGACAATGATATTCTTGCACTCGATATTTCCACTCCACGATATTTCCAACTCAATATTCATGTAGTTCGAATTTTTTTCGCCTCAATATTCTATCTCTTAACCGTTACAAAACAAGGTAGGAGCCACTGTTAAAAAATACAAACTAAAATCAATAAACGCGAAGAACCAGTTCTTAAGACACTAATGGAATTTTCTTTACAGCTGTTTTACCATCCTGCTTACATTTAATGCATATTCTGTCATGTATTATTTCAATTTAGTATTTTTTGCATCACATATTGCTGCTATTTGATGTAATCTGCCATGCCGAATTAGGAATAAATGTGTTGTTAATGTGACTTTTTTGAAAAAAAACATAGTGCACTCTAGCCTCTTTTAACATTAAATAATCCTGGTATAGTACTGGGTGGGCTTATTATGCAAAACAATCTCTGCATGATTATGATATTTAACTGATGCGTGCTATAAAAAGAAATGTAAAGTGTTTTCATGCAGTGTGTTTGATTCCGCTTAATAAGAATAGGAAGTATGGATACACTAAGAGCAGCCCTTGTTCACTCGACTTGTTATAGTTTCCAATACTTTATTTCTTTAGTCCTTCTTTTGTTCCCATAGTCTATTTTGCGGCAGCAGTGGCTTTCATTTTCCAGCTGGTTCCTTGTGCTCCTGCACTTTTTTCCATGGCATCTACCTATGCCTGTGCCCCTAGTATTGCAATCTGTGGGATTTGTGGGAGGCGGCCGACACACTTCATAAGCGTCCTGCCAGATGGGGGACCGCCATGTTCTTCGGTTGCACTTTCATTGCCTTTGGGCGCGCCTTCTCCCTATTCATGCTGACTGTTGTGAGGGATCCGCTCAGGATCATTATTCTGGCGGCGGGGTGAGTGCCGTGAAGGGGAGGTGTGTTTTCAATTTTATGTTGATCCCTCAGGGAGCCTGGGTTTCGAGGTTGTTTCTTATGAAGGTGGAGAAGGCATATCAGGGTGCAGTAGCACCACTCACTATAATTAGTAGCGATTTGGTGTTGCACATTCTAATGATTGTGTTAACAGTGTGAGGTATGAGTGTATTGTGATAATGTGCTATGTTGTGGTATCTTGTCCTTAGTGTCATAAGGTGGAATGTGATACCCGAAGGAAAGGGGTGATTGAACGTGGATTTTAGCTGTGTATCTTATAATCAGGATGTCATAATGTGGCTGGTACTTTTCAATTTCTTATAGCTTTGTAGGTTTTTGTAAGACTGAAGTGAAGCTATAAAGTGTGTTGTGATTTGCTGCGTCGAGGAACTCAGGTAGTGTGTTCTGTATGTATTGTGCTGTGTTCTGATCTGTTGTACGGTGTGGTATGAATTGCTGGGGGTGATTGCAGATCATGGAGAGTGCCAGGGTGACTGCTTTAAATAAAGGACGTGGGTTAAGGCGATTACTTTAATGTGATCATTAATTACTGCAGACAGCACCACATTGTGCTGCTGTTAGCTTTAAACCAAACATAGTTTCCATTTGTACATGAAAGGGCAGATGAATGTACAGCACTTTGGAGGGTTTTTGGGCTAATGCTGAAACATTATTTTATTACGAGTCAGCACCCATTGGCCATTATTCAGACTCTGTCAGTGTAATGTAGTTCCTTTAACTTCTACCGAAGATCAGAATCGAAACAGGTTTTAGAAAAATGTCCCAGCCTTTGTTTACTTTCATGCAACATTTTTATGGCTATATCATTGCATGATTACGGATCTGTTCTGTGAGACCGATTTGGCACACCCTGCAGATGGTACGGGATTTTGTTCACTATAAAAGCAAAACATCATTCCCCATGCTGCTGCAAAGCCTCGCTCCCCTCATATTGAAACACTTCGTTAGGCCACCTGGTGGCCTCTAAGTGCCTTCATCCCCCACTTGGTACAGCTATTACCTCCCTCTGTGACCCCTTTTTCTATCCGAGTTTATCGCTGTAAAACCAACTAGACATTCAGGTTATTGTACTTTTGATTCTACCTTTTTAGCCAACACATTCCTTTTGTTTTTCAGATATCGGGCCAGGCTGGTCTACCCCTATGGTTCCACAGATAATTTTCCCCTGCACTCACAAACATTTAACCCATCTCCCTTGTCATTGTTCCACTCCTGCATTTTGTAATGACCTAGTAAATTGAACCTGGTTTTGTCCTTTCTTTATTTGGCTCTTTAAAAAAATAGCATGGCCATTTCATAGCACTGTTTCCCTTCCCTGCATCTAGGTGGAGCCGCTGCTGGCTCCCAGTTGCCGACAATGTGATGCACGGCTAAATACTTATAAGACCCCTAAGGCGGGACCGATTCCATTGCAAATGCTTTTTAAGGACTGGGGCTTATTTTTCACCATCAGACATTGACCTAGAACAACAGAGAGATAGGCACAAAATAGTATAGTTCCCATATTCCCAATAGGCTCTGCGCATTGGAATTATATATCCTATAGATTTGACGTAGGACTAAGGTCAACTAGGTCTCTATCGAATATATTGGACTTAATTGTGAGTGCCAGCTAGCTCAGAGGTCACTAGAAACTTTCTTGAATAAACAAGAAGGGATTCGTTTCTGACAACCGCATAAACTTGACAACTTGGTTTCCCCAAGAATAAACTGACCTTCAGAGTTGTGGAAACAATAGATAGATATTTCACTCAGTCAATCGTGCATGCTTCGTTTCACCAGAGGTGCAGAGAAATAGAGAGACAGGAGTTTTCAATAAAAGGTATTTATTGAACAGTCTTCTTTCTCATGCAGAAGAAATTAACTGCTACAATCGTAATACTGGCTGCAAAGTATAATGCGTACAGCAAAAAGAATATTATGAAATAATACTGTAAAAGCATGGTATGGTTTCTAAGCCATAAAATACATAGAATACATACATGAATAAATAAAGACTAAAAGTACTCAACTGGTGCTTCTAAAATACGCCTACCCCGATGTACCTAACCTAAGCTTAGTACGAGGGAAGAAGTAAGTGAGGTGTAGCATAAATGTAGTATTCTTTTGCCAAGAATCTGTCCAAGAATTCTCTTAGGGTCTAATCAGCTCCGTACCTTGATTTGGAATGAAGAAGGTCAGGCTCAGGACTCATTTTCCCAGTAACCCGCAAGGGTAGCTTGGAAACACTGGAGCTGGATTTCTCGGCAGGAGAAAAGACAGCGTCTCTCTCAGTGCGTCTGCTGGAGGGTCGGCTTCCTTTGCACTTGCAGTAGCAGGGCGCGTCGGGCAAGTATTTAGTCGAACTGCTCCAAACCACCGTGTGTTTGCTATGGCAAGTGTGGGCATCTTTTTACCTTGAAGGTACCGAGTTTGACGTAAAGGTGGACATAATAACATCATCAAAGAGTTTCAGTTCTTTGAAAACTCCTTGAGTTCTTGGACAAGTCAGTTTTCAAGCAAGGGGAAGTCCCTAGCTGCTGAGCCGAGTTTTTCAAGAAATCGTTGTAGATTTTCGGAACTAGTGGATGTAGCCCTGCTGTATTTGGACTGCATGAGCTATGTCTAAATATGGTTATGATTCTTATGCCTATATAAGGATATGGTGATTTATACCTATATAAGGGCATGAATCGGGAAAATTACAATAGGGTCCTAAAATGTTATACGACACCCACTCCACGTTATCATGTTCATCTAAGTTCAAGTACTAAAACATATAATCTAGAGCATGTGATTACAATCCCACCCACAAATACATAAAATTCATTTAAAAATGGTTGTACACATAAAGGGGTCGATTCCGAATCGTTAAAATGCCGTCCGAATAGCCATACTTAGCTGTTTTCCAATACGATTCGTATGCAGAACCGTACCCGTACGTATGATGTAGTAAGATGTGTACCCAAAGCAGTTCTCCGTCCGAATCGTACCAAATACCGTACGACTCAATAATCCGTACGGATCGCATTTGGAACGCACAGTAAGCGATGTCCGTACGGATCAAAGCAGCATTTTCCGACCCAGCATGTATGATTCGTATCGACAACACTCCGTACAACTCTTTTCATACTGGAGCTTAAAACGTCCGTAAAAGCAGATTACTACTTGAAATGCGTATGAAACGGACCCCATGGGTACGGTGCGTACACCCCATGATTGAAAGGGTATGGTGCATCGGGGTATGGTGCGTACACCCCTGGAATTCAGGTGTACGATGCGTATGTCCCCGTGCATACACCCCATGATCGTAGGTGTACGGTGCCTAGGGGTACGGTTCGTACCCCCCAAGGTCGTAGGTGTACGGTGCATACACCCCATGCGTACACCCCTTGATTTGATAGTGTTGCTCCCTGTACAAATTGACCATACGCGACGTTTACCGTACGAATCGCGTACTAATATCCCGGTCCGGATCGTACTTGGCGGGTCGTATGGCATGTTTACGAATCGTACAGTTTACTGTGAGGCTCTATGTCGTACGGACTTAACCTCGTTTTTCATACGGTTCGCAATGATTCGAACTTATTTTTTACCTACGGATCATACTACGCGATTCGTATGTATTTGTGCGATTTGTACGGAAACGGCTACGAATACGAATCGTCGTACGGATTTGTTTCCCGAATCGGAATCGACCCCAAAATGAGCATTTGTACAGTACGCTTTTTAAAAGAAACAAGTTCATTGTAAGCATACGATATGATATCAGAAATGCTAACCAAATGAATCACAAAAATTACATTTATGAAATGGCTCTTAGTTACAGAAGAAAAAGTCGAGACCATCCCATAGCAGAATATACAAATTCTTTTGGTTTTGGTATGCGTATGGTATGCGTAATAGGTAATATTGTTCTTAGGAAGTATACAAAGAATTTTTGTTTTCTAAGACTAGTTCTACTTTGAGCAGATTGCTTTTGTGCCAAGGTTCATTGTGTTTTGGAAAAAAGTCAAATCAAATCGCAGAGTTCAAAAGTTATACGTTTCTGTTTTTTTTTTTTTTTAAGTTAAGTTCGAATTTCAGATTTCAAGGAATGCTGGGTGCTAACTTCAAAAGTCATTCTCGGTGTCAGGAGAAAACATTAAGTCGTCTAGGCTGACAAAGAAATCGTCTACCACAGTAGATGAAAGTTGAACCACTTCATTAAGAAGGTCAATTGTACACAGATGTGAAACATCGCCCGCAGCGTCAGTCGCATTAGCAATGTTTGCAGCAGATGGTACCTGTGTGCCTGTTGGTCCGCGTATCTTTCCTTCAGCTGGAATTGCCGTGAGATCTCAATGAATGCCGTCATCAGGATCGGTAGCCGTTGGGGGCAACACAGTACATGAGCCGCCACCGGAATCAGCAATGCGTCAACATCCGTTGGCAGTGCGGATGGAAATGTTAGACAGATATCTAACACGCATTCCTCTCCACAAAGCAGGCATCGTAGAACAGGTAAGATGCAATCTTGCCAGATTGGTCTAAATGACAGGAACCATGTAGTATTCAGATCTCTCAAACAAGCCAAGCCAAGGATCTGTGCAATTCTGTCACGATACTGCATGGCCAGGAGAGCATTCTCCATGGTAATTTGGGTATCGCTGGTGGCTGGATCTGCCATAACGGAGCAGGAGGAATAAAAATACGATCCCTGCTACGAGTCCCAAGATGGAAGGCAGGCCGCCGAACACAGAGTGCACGATGTTTGGAAAAATGCCCACGACTGCTTCAAAGGGTGCTAACAGTCCCGAAAAAATCATCTTAAATACATATACAATACCGCTGGTATCAGACATGTTTAAGATACGACCTAACATTTCTGCGAAATGTATTGCGCAGTTTGTTGATAATAATGCATGTATCTCTGCAGAGGACCTTGCAACTTGTAGATCATACGTCTCTCTGGACGAGGTCAGTGGCACAGTTTTTTGCAAAAGAATGGCTTTCATTCTGCTTAAAGTATCAATTCGTATAGAAGAGATGTTCAGTGAAGGCCATAATGGCGACTCCCCGTCTGTCTTGCTTTTTGGAAACAATACTTTCATACAACAAGTGACCCTGGCTGACACACTAACCAGATAGGCTGTCCCTGGCATCATTCCACAACAGCTGTGATCATTGAGCATTATGTAGCTTCCATTGGAAAGCTGCCAAATTATTGAATGTATCCCCGCTGTCGGGGAACCCTGCAGATGGCATGATAAGTTGTTTGACGAACCCTCACAGGCTCCATGTAAATTAATGCCTTGACACAGAAATGTACCGCTCAATGTGGTTTTACAGTTTTTTCCACTAAGAATTACCTCCTTCTCCCCACTCTAACATTTGAGTGTGTATGGTAAATCCCAGGTCGACTTTATGTATCCTTTACCCAACCTTTCATACATGCCTGCTGGTATATGTTTTAAGCAAAATTGAAACTGGAAAATCATCACTGGTATCGTGATGGTGCCATGTATTATCCATTCAACTGGTGGTTTCTCAGAAACGGTCAATGGTAATCTCTCCAGTTTTTCTATGCTCAGCACCGTATAGTTTGCTCCCCTCTGCGCCAAAGAGATTTGTTTATCTGTAAGGTTAAATACAGAAAACAATGACGTAGTGTTGATTAGACGCCAAGGCACATAGCCAGAACAAAGGTTTTGTAACGTCCAGCCTAACAGCATTATAGAACGTAATTGAGACTGGCCATGTTGTAACATTAGCAAGTCCAGTTCCATTATGTCTATGGCAGCAGATACAATGCTGTCCAAAGAATAAATTCTGGACGACAGAGTTGTTAACCCATTGTCAACTACAGAGAGTGCTTTCTCCAAATGAATACGATCAATTTCTCGTATTCTTTCAGCTGTTTCCATTTGCATGACTTTCCATGCTTCATTGTTAGCAGCGTATATACCGGCGAATATGAAACATTTTTTACGTGGTTTGTGAGGACCAAGTAAGAATTCTCGCAAATCAGATCCATCTTTAAGTAAAGCTAAGTGTTGTTTTATCTCCGGAAGTGTAGATTTTTTTAACCATTCAAGGCACAGTTTTCCTACACTGTAAGTTGTTATTATCCCTGGATATTATCTCTGGATATACCTTGGATCTGGCCAAGTTTTTGTAAACACTTGTGTCTTGTTCAGGAATCTATCTTGACAGATATTCATGTCTGAGGGCCAGATTAACCTTTTTTTCCATTCAGGATTTGTTCTGTTTTGTAGAATAATATAATTTATGTCTATCTCGTCATCTGAAGTTAAATTACTCTCAGGTGTGGGCTTAGGTATGGACGGTTTGTTTAAATCTTTTATCTTAGCCAGGCCAAGAAAAGATGTCTGTTGAACAGTTTCATTTAAGAACATTATTTGCTCTGGGATGATGCAGGCTCTGAATAATGCTTCTTAACCTTGTACCTGCCAGTCTTTTGTGCCCCAAACAGTTTTTGTCTCAATGTTTTCTTTCCAAAAGTTAAAGCCTAATGTGGATAATTGAGCAAAAAAGGCTGCAGAATAAATCTGTTTAGTATTTGTCAACATACTTTTCATGCCTGTCTTATTAACATTTTAGAAGTAAAAACTTCCTGGGTTTGTGTCATTAAAATCTGTAAAATATGGCAATTTTCTATAGAATGTTTTAGAGCTACCTTTTGGAGGTGTCGGACAATGTTCCCATTGATTATAAGTTAAAACATTTCTAGGGTTTGCAGATTTGTGCAAATAATGATGACCAAAATGATTAAAACAATACATTTCTTCATAAGATGAACCTTCGAAGTATTCATGTTTTGGAAATTTCGCTGACATTTCTCAATCTGCCATCATGTTATTAACAGTTTCAAAGTCCCAATCATCAGAAAATGTACTAGGTGAAACAAAATCATTCAAAGACAACTTAAATTGGTGTGGAATTTTCAGCAGCTTGACAGGGCCATAAATGTCATAATCAGTTCTATCCCAAGCTATTCCACCAGGCAGAGGAACCGCTGTGATGTTTACTGATGACAGGTCTCATTGTTCATGATGAGATGATTTGTGTGGTTTCAGGAGCAAGTTGATGTTCTTACTTGCTGTGTCCATTTTAATGTGTTTTCCATCTATCAGCCTTCCCAAACTTAAAACGAGAATGAGCCATAGTAAGAGATAAAATACACCTAATCCAATCCAAAATTCAACCCATGGTGAAACCAGATATATATTTGCAAGCTCTTGACCAAGTTCTGTTAATTGTTCCTTGAAAGTTTTGTTTGTCTGTCCTGTTTCAGGTTCACTGGGATCCTCAGAAAAGGTATCAAAGTTTTTTTTTTTTATTTGTTTATTGCAATTTCAAAAACAAGAAAAGAAATCAAAACAGTACAAATAAGAAGGCAATCACAAGTGGCAAAAGGGCAATCAGCAGCATAAGTGCATTGGCAGTACATGAAATGGCATAAAGGCAGCAGAGACATTGCACCATTTCAGTCAATACAGTAAATACAAATTTTATAGAGTAGAAAATCCGTTAGTCGTGCCCAGTCACCCCCGCAAAGATCTCCCCACACTGGATCAACACATCACAACTCACGCCTCAGTACCCTCTGTCGGGCCAGGCTCGGTGCTAACAGCCTCATCCACAATCTCATGCACCCCCTCCCGTGCTTCGCCATCAATCTCATCAGCATCGTCCTGCATAACCGGTAAAAACGTACCATCCAGTATCGTAGCCCAGAAGTTCTTAGGCCTGTTCTTAGGAGGCATCAAATCATTGTATAACTCAGTTTGTGTGCAGCAATATACCAGTTCTCTCTTCCAAACGTTAAGAGTGGGGGAAGGGCCTCTCATCCAAGCCCTTGCAATACAGCGCTTAGCCATAAGGAACGCCATATCAACAAGTCTCCGCTGCGAAGGACGTAAAGGTTTTGAATAACCCAAAAGGGCCAACAACGGGTCAGGAACCAAGGCCAAATGCGCAACTCTGTTAAGTTCACCATAAACCGACTGCCAAAATAAGAAAACCGTGGGGCATGACCAAGCGACGTGAAGGAAGTCCGCCAGGGGGGCTCTGCATCTCTCGCATTCCGGGGGCTGACGAAGACGGTATCTATGGAGCCTCTCTGGCGTGTAATAAGTTCTGTTCAGAAACTTAAAATGTGTGAGCCTGTGGCGGCCATTAAGAGAGATTTTCCTAACACTAGCACAGCAATAATGCCACAGCTCCTCACTCATGTCAGTGCCCAGATCATGCTGCCAGGCCAATCGCGACTTCGTATATTCAGCATATAGTTCAGATTGGGCTATCCGATATAGGTTAGATACTAGTTTTCAGAGGCGATTTGGCAGTTATCACATAATCGAAGGTAGCAACCGTCACCGGCTCCTCCATGTCAGCCCCAAGAAGCTCCCGTAGGGCGTGACGCACCCTGTGGAACTGGAAACGCGCCATCAAGGGGGGATCTGCCACCGCGAGGGCCACGTCGTCCCACGTACGCGCCGTGCCACCCGCGAACAAGTCTCCCATAGTTTGAATGCCGAGTTGGCAAAGGGTCAAAATTACACCTTTCTCCTTACAGGGAGCCAACCACTGACACCATTCAAGCTTCGCACTCGGGGAATACAATGACAGACATGCCTGCGTGTTCGTCATGAAGTGCCAGGCATGGACCACCGAAAGTAAAGAATCCAGCAGGCCCGTTCGGCAATCCCGGAACTGTGTTAATAAGGCTGGAAGGGGCGTCGGGTCAGCAACTATACATTCGATACGCACGTAAGGGGCGTCCTGCAGGCCGTGAATCCACGAGTAGGCGTGGGCACTCTGCGCTGCATGGTAGTAAGGTTCTAGGTCTGGGGCGTTCAGGCCCCCCGCCACATATGGTCGTATTAAAATATGCCAAGCAACCCTAGGCTGTTTACCCGCCCACGCCAGATGCACCATCAAGGATTGAAGTCTACGAAAGAAATGGGTGGAGAGGACCATAGGGATGGTACTGAATAAAAAGAGAAAGCACGGGAGCACCACCATTTTCATTAACGAGATGCGTCCCAACAGTGACAGCGGAAGGGAAATCCATTTCTCAATGTCGTCTTCTAGTTTAGATATAGCGCAGCCATAGTTTTCCCGAAGGACAATCTCTGAGTCTGTGTGAAGACGAATCCCAAGGTACCGTACCGCCTCAGTAGTCCACTGCAGGGGATACTCAGGTTCGAACTCCTCCGTAGCGGCTGTCAGCTGGAACATGATAGACTTCGTCCAGTTAACCTGGATGCCAGAAAGAGATCCAAATAGGACCGGAGAAAGGTGAGTAGTGGGGTTTCTAACGTAGAGGAGCGTGTCATCTGCGTATGTGGAAACAATGCGATTATACGTGGGAAAGCGGATACCGCGATGTCTATGATATTCACGTAGAGCACATGCAAGGGGCTCGGCCACTAAGGCGTAGAGTATCGGGGATATTGGGCATCCCTGTCTCGTGCCTCTGCCCACCGCAATGGGGTCCGAAGTCAGCGGTCCAATACGTATGCGGGCCGTTGGCATATAGTACAGCACCGCCAAGAGTTGTAAAAATAGAAGGCCTACTCCCATCCTGCTCAGGACGTGGTGCAGGAATGTCCACTCCACCGAGTCGAACGCCTTCTCCATTTCTAAGAATATTGCGACAGCCGACACTTCCGGGCGCGTGTGCTGAAAAGCAGCAAAGATAGTTCTGATGTTGTAAATAAGATTGCGCGTAGGAACAAAACCCGACTGTTCCGGGGCCACCAGGGATGTGACCGGAGGTTGCAAGCGGTTAGATAGCAATTTAGCAAAGATTTTCGTATCAACGTTCATGAGGGAAAGTGGGCGATACGAGGCACATTCATTCGGGTCCTTGCCAGGCTTCAGAATCACCACAATAATAGCCTCTCGCATGGAGGGCGGCATGGAACCCGAATTGGCCATGTCGTCAAACAGGGTAAGCAAGTGGGGAATCAAGAGGTCGGAGAAAGCCTTGTAAAATGCGACCGTGAGACGATCACTGCCCAGCGCACTCCCACTTTTCATGGAAGATAGCGCCAGCACCACCTCATCTCTGTCAAATGGGCGAGCTAGAAATTCGCGGTGCAGATCGGAGAGCCACGGAAGCTCTATATGCGACAGGTAGTCCACAATACGTTCCTCTGGAGCAGGGCCTCTTGAAGCATATAAGGCCGCATAATAGTGCCGGAAGCGCGCCGCAATCGTGTCGTTCGAGAGCCGGAGCTCTGAGTCCTCCGACCTCATCATTGGGATGGAGGTGCACTCCCTACCACGCTTCGCCAAGCGGGCCAAGACAGCACCCAGACGCTGGCCCTCACAGTAGGTCCTGGCCGTAGCATACTTCCCCAGATGCTTAATTTCCAAGTCTGCCTCATCATTATATTCCCGAAGGACCCCAGCAAACTCCTGGTCAATGGAGTCGCCTCCAGATTGCAATCTCAGCGTCTCCAAGTCTTTAAGCTTTCGTTCCAGCAACTCAAGGCGACCCCTGATCAATTTTAGCACCCCTCCATGTTTGGAGATAATGACCCCTCTAGTATATAGCTTAAATGCTTCCCAGACCGACTGGAACGAGTCCACTGAGGCCACATTGGTATCGAAAAAAGTCTCCAGCGCCGCCAATAGTTCCTCCTTAAAAAGAGGATCCAGCAAGGAGTAAGGGGGAAAGCGTCAGGAAAAGGGTGGGATCCGCCGAACCGGCATGTAGCAAGAAAGCAACAGTGGCGAGTGATCTGAATAGGTTCGCGGCAGGATATCGCACGCGCATACATTCTGAAGGAAGTAGGAAGGCACAAACCAATAGTCTATCCTCGTATGTATGTTATGAGGGGCTGAGTAATGCGTAAACCCGCCCTGCGCCGGGTGTCTATGACACCAAACATCAGCTAAATCCAGACTGGTAAGTTGCATAGATAGCGTGCGCGCAGAGGCTGAAGGCGCTCGTGTTGGGCCGCACCCGACCTGTTTAGTGCGGGGTGCCGAGTCAAGTTAAAATCCCCCCCCAAAAAAGTGGTCCTGTTAGCATGCGTGTGAACCTTCTGCGCCAGGGCCGTATAGAAGCTCGGGAGGTCGAAGTTGGGGCCGTAAGTATTCACTATGCACATGTCCATACCCTTGCCGTAGCAATTTGTAATTGCAAAGCGACCATCCCTATCAGTGTCTATTGGTGTCCAAGCTAGGGAGGACTTTGGGTTAAACCAAGTGAGAACCCCTCTGGCGTGAGTTGTAAACCCTGCAGCATGGACATTACCTCGGAGCCCTCTACAGCGGAGAATGGGGCTATCCGGTGGGAGGTGGGTTTCCTGCAAGACCGCAATGTCCACCCTGTGTCTGGTGAAATACTGGAGGACCTTACGGACTTTACGGTGGTCGTTCAGACCCCTTACATTCCAGGTAAGGAGACGTAGTGTGTCAGGAGTGGTGTCTCCCATTGTCAAACCTTCTGCCGTAGTAAGCATGGGAGAATCGCACCTGCCATGTACAATACAAAGAATCGAGATGTCGTGTGCACATCACTGTCATCTCGCCCAGCCCACTCGGTTGCCCTCAATAACAGAACCAGATCAAAACAGTACATATGAACAATCCCCATGAAGTCTCTGTCCCATCCCCCCTCCCATGCCTGCCCTACCCCAACTAGGCCGCGTACATCCTTCCACCCCAACAGACATTCTCCCACCCCCCCACTCGCACCCCATCAGCAAAGCAGTCCCAAACATACCGCACATCTCATACAACCGTCACCCCCCCACCCCCCTGAAAAAGAACCTTGGAATCAGTGGTAATCACACGGGGGCAGATGTAGCCGACAACAACAGCGCAAAGGACACTCAACAACAACAGCACGTATAATGCCCCCCGTCACCCCCCTGCCCTAGAACATTAAAGAATAAGAAGGTGTCAAAACCACCCCATGCTCAGTTGCAAAAACTGAAAAGAAAAAGTATGCCCATCATAAGGGATCATACACATCAAAGGAACCACAAATCAGGCATTGCAAAAGGTGGCAGGCCATACTGCGAAGGCGAAACAAATTCCCACAGGCTTCGTGAGGCGCTAGGAGACAGATAGCAAACCTTTATATATAGCACAGAAAAAAGAATGACGTCCCAAAGGGTTTCAAGGCAGAGAGGCACAAGTTCAGCTGAAAATAACAGCAAATACCTGAAGAGTAGGCATTGTTCCCTCCAGGTTCAGCATCATCAAGGCCCCTAGGGTAAAAGACATACCTGCCAACAAATATGAAAGGGGCTATGCGCTCCAGTCACCCCCAACCGCAATCAACAAGACCTGGAGGGAGACGACCGGGCACCAGCAAGATCGCAGCATGCAGCATTCAGTCCTGCTCCTCCATGGACCCCCCTCCAGAGCAGCATCCTCCAGCCCCGGCGAACGCTTTTCTCTCTGCCAATCCCTCAGAGCCTTCTGAAGCGCCTTGGGGTCCGTGAAGATCAGGGACCTCCCCTGTCTGTTGACGCGTAATTTCGCTGGGTATAGCATCGCGTAGTCTGCGTCTAGGTCACGTAATTGGTGCTTCATAGGGGCAAACTGCTTCCGGGCCTCGTGCACCCGCGCCGTGAAGTCAGGATATATGGACAGGGTTGAGCCCTCGTAGCATAGATGCTGCTTTTCTCTGGCTAATTTTAGGGCAACATCTCGATCCCGGTAGTTTAAAAGTTTAACGATGATGGGCCATAGGGGGGCCCCCGGCTTGAACCGCGGCCCCAAAGAGCGATGTGCTCTTTCCACTATGAACATGGGCGAGAACGCCTTGTTGCCTAGCAATGTCTTCAGGAGCCCCTCCATGAACAGTTCCATGTTGCCCGTCGGGGTATTTTCTGGAAGGCCCGTGATGCGCAGGTTACAGCGGCGCGAACGGGCCTCCAAATCCTCAGTTTTGTCCAGGCGAGATTGCATGACCCTCCCAATCTGCCTGTTATCCGACTCCAGCGTGGTGTGGGCCTCCTCAACCTCAGTGAGCCGGCGCTCCGACAGATCAAGCCGCTCCGCATGCTTGTCCAGCCTCTCAGCCATGCGGTCCATACGATAGGTGAGAGCGTCCAGTTTCGTGCCTATAGACGTCATACCCCCTTGAAGGTTTTTTTCCATGGCAAGAAGGATCCCACGCAGGCCCTGTTGCTGCGTCTCATCCGTCGGGGTCTTATCCACTGCGTCGCTACTCCGCGCATCATCCACTGCTTTCGAGCCTTTGTGGCCGAAGGAAAGCTTGGGCTGTGTCCGATCCGGGCGCCCCATAGTGCCACAGGAGAACACCTCCGGACCAGAGGCGCAAGTTCACTGCCAAAGTGCACCCCAAAGACAGTCGCCGCGTCCGGGTGCCCTGCCAGGCACACCCCTAACACCAGCGTCCCATGGGAGGAGCACTGGCCACACCGAGGGGGGACAGCGCAGCAAGGAGAAGCAGGAGGAATCTTAGATCCAGGGCACCAAGCAATGACCCAGGAGTATAGCAAGCTCTTGCAGGGTGGAATATGCAATGCTCAGCACAGGGCACTCCGGTAACAAACATACAGCCCACAGAGTGTCTTGCCCCCAATAGCAGCACCAGCACACACGACGAGAGGCCAAGCTTCCAGGCAACAATCGCCTCATGCAGAGATAGTGGCGCCCAGGATGCACGCAGGCCAGGAGCTTCAGTCAAACCCCATGGCGCACTCAACACCAAATGGCCGCCACAGTCAATAGAAAGCCACGGGGGGGGGCGGAGACAGCTCCTGCAGCCTCCCGCCCCGCAGTGGAACGCCGTAGCGATGAGCAAGGACGTGGGATGCCTCAAGCAAACTCGCGCAGTCCTCGGCGGCAGCTCCGCTAGTATACCGCTCTCCAGGGCACGGCCACAAATCTCCGCAATGACCGCATGTTTCCCGTTGTGCCGGTCCCCCATAGACCGCAGCGACACAGCACCCCAGGTCCAATGCCGAAGCTCCGAGGAGTGCCACATGTCGGCAGTCCAAAAGTCCGCACCGGAGGGGGGGGGAAGGGGCACCCCAGCGTCGAAGCTCCCCACAGAGCTAGTAGGTGACCCCCCTGCAGGTCACACACCCCGCTCACCAATGCAGCCAGGAATCCAGGGCACAATCCAAAGCGCGAGGACACGCAGCTCTCCGAACCCCAGGTCTCGTCCCCAACAGTGGGCGACGCGTAACTTGAGGTCGCGGCTTCATAGGCCCGCCTCGCGCTCCACTGCCAGGCACCAGAGCTCGTCAACACAAGCCGCAATTATCGCCAGAGACACAGCAGGCAAGTCCTCTGGTGTCACTCTCTCTCCAGCCCCGCAGGCCGCCACCAGTAATGTCGCAACTGAGCAGGATACGTGCAGAATTGTCGTTCTGAGCGGAGGAGCTCCGGACTCAGGCAGCCATCTCGGTTGCCGGCTAGCTCCACCCCCCAAATGTATCAAAGTTGATGAAATAGCCAGAGGCAGTTCTGTCAATAGTTGGTATAGCATCCGGATTATTTGAAATCGCTGGAGCTGCTTGTTCCCTTGACATGTTAGTATAGTCAGATGCTACATCATTGTAGACCGGAGTTTCTTGACGAACTGTTATTTGGGTTTCAAGAGGCACAAGTTCCATGGCTTTATTGCATAGTCCTTCTTTTCTTACTGCAGAATCTTCAAAGTTGATGAGTCTTTCAGTTTGAACCTCTTGGATAGTAGCAAGATTTGGTCGTCTGCTACAACTTGGGAGTCCACTGGGTCTACTACTTATTATCGGCCACATGGTGTCGTTTTACCAGGTCAATTGATACAGACCGGTTCTCCTTTCTTCCAGCAAGGGGCGTCAGTAACACTGTTCTCGATCCGTGGACTGCTAGTACAGGTACTGGTTTTCTGTAAGAAGGCCCAAATTCCTTCTTGTCTGCTATTTTTTCTCTGACCAGATCCCCAATCTTTGGAATCCAGACAGGTCTTGCTGGGACAGGTGATTTTATTTCAGTTGTCGTTGGCTTTTCGCTCGTGTTGCTTAGACTTCTTATTGTTTCATTTAAGTCCTGTAAAACAGCCAAACGATCTTTGATATCAAAGGGTTTTGTTCCACCACTGAAGTATGATGATCGAGGTCTTCAACCAACATTCTAGTACCAAAAAGGATTTCATATGGAGTGATTCCACCCAGAGAATTTCTTGGCAGGTTATTAAGACTACGTTGGACACTTATTAGATGTTTGACCCACCCATCACCCGAACCTAATACCCTAGCTGTTATAGATTGCTTTATGTCACGGTTTTGTCTTTCCACAACCGAATTTCCCTCAGGGTGGAATGGATTCGAAAACTGCAATGCAACGCCCAAGCTGGCCATGGCCTCCTTGTAAGCCCTAGAGCTAAACGCAGGACCCTGGTCAGAATGTAGCGTGCCAATTGCGTATGTGCCGATAAAGATTTGCAAATCTTTAATAACAGTTTGGGCGTCAGCCGAGCGCTGAGGCCACATCCAAATGAATCTCGTGCAAGAATGCACTGCGACCATGATGTATTTATAGTTACCGTCCCTCTGAAGGGGACCACAGTGGTCCAGGTAAACACATGCTAATGGTTTATCTGAAATTAGAAGGGACATCTGCGCCAGGCGTTTCACTGTTGAAACTTTCATTTTCTTGCTGTTTTCACATTCCAAAACATAGTTTCTGGTCTGTTTCTTCATGCGCGGCCACCAGTATTGCTGTTTTAATAATGAAACTTTGGCAGAAACACCTGCGTGTGCAGAGGCAAGCCCTTCATGTGCTGCTAAAATTAGTCCTAATCTATGTTCCATGTTTGGGATTACTCTATCCCCCACTCCAGGGATTCGAGCAAACGGAACATTATTCGCATCAGTTATATACGAGTACTTGAGTGGAAAGCCTTTTGGTAATGTTTTACCACTGTCTTTTATTGAAGCAGTCACAGCTTGCATTATTTCGCCATTTGCACAGCTGCCTTTGCGGCTTCATCAGCCAATGAATTCCCTTCAACGTGAAGGCCATCACGCTGATGACTCAGTGTATGGATCACGTGAGTCTTTTGTAGTTCCTTCTGTAATAGAACTACTTGTTCCCAAAGCAATTTATGCTTGATTGTGCCACCTTTTGCGTCTCTAAAACCATTTTGAACCCAGTTCTGCAGGTATTCATTGTAAGCCTGGATGCAGTAATACGAATCGCACACTATGGGGTCGATTCCGATCCGGTAAAAAGCGCTCCGAATCGTCGTACGGAGCGTTTTTTCCCCGTACGAATTGTACCTCTAAACGTCCCGTACGTATGACGAAGTACGATTCGTACCAGGAGCCGTACTCCTTACGAGTCGTACAAGACACCGTATGACTCTAATCTCCGTATGATTCTCCCTCGGAACCCGTTGTATGTGACATCTGTACGGTGTGCAGCTGGTTTTTACGAACCAGCAAGTACGATACGTGTCGGGTACGCACCGTACGACCCTTTTTCTACGGGAGCTGAAAACAGCCGTAAAAAGCAGAGTTCGCGCCAAAACATGTACGGAACGGCCCCCCTGGGTACGGTGCATACCCCCCATGATCGCAGGGGTACGCACCGTACCCCTGCGATCATTTGGTGTACGAGCCGTACCCCCATTGTAAGATCGGTGTACCAGCTGTACCACCATTGTACGATCGGTGTACGAGCCATACCCCCATTGTACGATCGGTGTACGAGCCGTACCCCCATTGTACGATCGGTGTACGATCCGTACCCCCATTGTACGATCGGTGTAGTAGCCGTACCCCCATTGTACGATGGGTGTACGAGCTGTACCCCATGTAGGAACGGTGTACGAGCCGTACCTCCATTGTACGATCGGTGTACAAGCCGTACCCCCATTGTACGATGGGTGTACGGCTCGTGGGGCACTCCTTGACAAATTCAGGTGGCCAGTCTTTTTCAGGCAGAAAAATGTCATAACCCTTTGATAGCTTTTCCCAAAAGAGTGCTTTTATTTTCCTAGTTATGTCCCCCTTTATTCGGAGTGTGACTTTATATAGCTTATGTGGTACACTAACCCTGGTATCTGCAGTTTCAACTTGAATGCATTCTTTCAGATCCACTGTCTCCAGATGCTCCTTCAGGATCCTGCGAGCTATGGTGACCTCTGCTGCACTGTCCAGCATTGTCTGGGCCCACTCCCCGTTCTTGAGTTGTGTCCTCAAGATCCTCGGCATGTCTGATTTTAATACTTGCTACCTTCTTTTTGATGAATTGAGTTTTCTTATTTTTTGGAACGTGTTGATCGTCTTTGGACTTCACCCGTTCTTCTTTGTGTTCTGATTGTCCTCTTCTTTCGGATTTCTGCGAGGAAATCTGAAAGGTACGAGAGGAGCGTGTATCAGTATCTTGCTATCTATCAGGTTTTCTTAAATTATCCCTATTTCTAAGGTTATTAAGCATGGGCGGATTTTGCGGATCCACGATTCACGAATTTGCGGATTCACGGATCGTGGCTTCCATGCGAGCGCACATGCCTCTTGTGTGTATAAAAGGTCAGAGACCGATCAGAGCAGCAGATTAAGAGACAGAAGCTCCTGGTCACAGGAACAGCACGGGGATAGCGCTCGTGAAAGTCAAAGATGCAAATGCCTCTGGCCTGCATCACAGCGGATTTTCGATGGTATATTTGGGAAGAAGGCACACCTGCCCAGCCTCCACAACGCTCACGATTGTTTTTGGGCTGATGAATGAGTCACTGAATTTAAGCTTCAACTAGGGCACATGCTTTATTGATATCTGCAAGTGTTTCCTGTTGAGGTTTATTTTTTGAGCCAGGACCGTCGTGCCAGAATGAACCCTGCCCTTCATATTTATTCAAGAAGACACCACCGTTTGACACCACCGTTTTTCCCCAACAAAAGTTCAAAGCCTAATTTACGATGGCGCCGGCAAGCTGCCAGCGCCATCCTGAAAAAGTTACTTAATTAGCTTCAACAGGAAGCTCCAACTGATAAAATAAAGCAGGCGCTCGAGCCCCTGCTTTATCTTATCTATTAGAGCTTCCTGTTGAAGCTAATTAAGTAACTATTTGAGGATGGCGCTGGCAGCTTGCCGGCGCCATCGTAAATTAGGCTTTGAACTTTTGACCGCGGAATCCGCCGCTCGCGGATTGCGGATTTTCGGTAAATTCGCGAGAGTTCACGGACCGCGAATTTACCGAAAATCCGCAAAATCCGCGATCGGAGCGGATTTTGCGCTCATGCTTAAAGGTTATACCTCTTTTCAGAGTGTTCCTTTTGAGGAGATGTACCTCTGGATTGAGAACGCTTCTCTTTAGGAAGTGACTGTCTACTATTTTCCCATTTCTTTTTAGTTGTAGTGAGATTGTTTTTGGTAAAAACTTTTTCAGGATTTTCTGTTAGTTCGGGCTTTACTGGTTTCCATCCCAAACTGTCTCTACCTAGTTCTTCATAGGATTTTTCTATTATCCTTGCAAATTCATACAGTTGCTCAGCTACATCAAGTTCTTTTAGTTTTTGGCGGATTGCCATGGATGCTGCTTGACCTTTAATGTTATCTAATAATATAGCTGAGACCTGTTTGAAATCTTCCAGTGATTTCATACCAAGATTCAAGGCAGGTTCTGGTCCGTATTCATTTGGAATCTGTTGCTGGACGTCAGGTATTACCGCCATAGACGGAACACCATGTTTTTTGTGTAGATTGAAGCAAAGACTGTATCCCAAGTGTCCCATTCTTCCACGTGTGGTGCTATCCCCATTGGTAAACAGATTCTTAGAATCCTGTGATGTGATTCTCATGAGGTGTACTATCAGGAAATACTGTCTCTAATTGAGTAATTTTTGAGCTAACCAGATTGGAATGTGTTCCCTTTTTTGCGGGCAATTTACCAATGACTGATTGTATAGTCTGTGGTGTAATTTGTTTGTGTTCCCCTTATGAGGGGTGTGCTGTGGAATTCTTAAAGCAGGTTGGACTGTTGAAGTCTGCATGACATATTGTACCAATTGTCTATGTATTTTTTATTAATTGTTTTAGCTGAGCTAACAGTTCTGGACCTGTCATTTGTTCTATGGCAGGATGTGGTGTATAGCTGGCTAGTACCGGCCATGTTGCTCCTGGTCTACCTAGTGGACCGAGACTGGTAATGTGATTTTGATGTTGTAGGGCCCCTTTAAACCAGAGATGATGCTCTTGGTATGTTAATGGAATTTCAATGTCCTCAAAAGGAGCGTATTCCGCTTGAGGTTCTTCCATTTTATAAAGATAATCCATGAATAGAATACCTCTGTCTGCCGATATTCATGTGCCTGTATGACAAATATTACCCTACCACCTCTTGGTGATAGGCCATTTTCTATAAGCTTTATAGCTCTGGCTTTCCTTACATTTTCCGGGATGATTATGGCATCCACGTCAGTTTCAGTAAACCCTGTGGTGTCAAAACCTGGTCGAGTATTATTTCCTGCCTGTCCACCGTTCTCGGTGTCGCTATCCGACATTTTGTTGAGAGTTTTGCAGAGCAAGTTTCAAGGAAATAAAGATAAGGTGCACAATATTTTGGAACACTGTATCCTTCAACTTTGAACAAAACCAAAAACTAATGCATAGGATTTTTCGTCCTACTCAGTTATGGGGGATTTTTTTATCCTTTAACCCACTCCAGACGTCTATTGGAGTATTTTACGGGAAAAAGGGGTCTCTGTGAAAAGCACGACTGAGTTACTCTAGTATCTAGCGCTAAATTAGTGCCTTACCAAATGTTGGGTGCCATGTAGTGTAGTTCCTATATTCCCAATAGGCTCTGCACATTGGAATAATATATCCTATAGATTTGACGTAGGACTGAGGTCAACTAGGTCTCTATTGAATATATTAGACTTAATTGTGAGTGCCAGCTAGCCCAGAGGTCACTAGAAACTTTATCGAATAAACAAGAAGGGATTTGTTTCTGACAACCGCATAAACATGACAACTTTGTATCCCCAAGAATAAACTGATCTTTAGAGTCATGGAAACAATAGATAGATATTTCACTCAGTCAATCATGCATGCTTCATTTTACCAGAGGTGCAGAGAAATAGAGAGACAGGCGTTTTCAATAAAAGGTATTTACTGAACAGTCTTCTTTCTCATGCAGAAGAAATGAACTGCTACAATCGTAATAATGGCTGCAAAGTATAAGTATAATGCGTACAGCAAAAAGAGTATTATGAAATAATACTGTAAAAGCATGGTATGGTTTCTAAGCCATAAAATGGTACGGTTTCTAAGCCATAAAATACATACATGAATAAATAAAGACTAAAAGTACTCAACTGGTGCTTCTAAAATATGCCTCCCCCGATGTACCTAACCTAAGCTTAGTACTAGGTGAGAAGTAAGTGAGGTGTAGCATAAATGTAGTATTCTTTTGCCAAGAATCTGTCCAAGATTTCTCTTAGGGTCTAATCAGCTCCGTACCTTGATTTGGAATGAAGAAGGTCAGGCTCAGGACTCGATTTCCCAGCAACCCGCAAGGGTAGCTTGGAAACACTGCAGCTGGATTTCTCGGCAGGAGAAAAGACAGCGTCTCTCTCAGTGCGTCTGCTGGAGGGTCGGGTTCCTTTGGCACTTGCAGTAGCAGGGTGCATCGAGCTAGTAGATAGTCGAACTGCTCCAAACCACTGTGTGTTTGCTATGGCAAGTGTGGGCATATTTATACCTTGAAAGTACCGAGTTTGACGTAAAGGTGGACATAATAACGTCATCAAAGAGTCTCAGTTCTTTGAAAACTTCATGAGTTCTTGGACTAGTCAGTTTTCGAGCAAGGGGAAGTCCCTAGCTGCTGAAGCCGAGTTTTCCAAGAAATCGTTGTAGATTTTCATAACTAGTGGAAGTAGCCTGCCGTATTTGGACTGCATGAGCTATGTCTAAATATGATTATGATTCTTATGCCTATATAATGATATGGTGATTTATACCTATATAAGGGCAATAATCTGGAAAATTGCAATAGGGTCCTAAAATGTTATACAACAGGATGATGATAAATATATCACAACATTTATAAACAGAAAAGGCAGGGGTGAAAAAGAACCTATAAGATTGAGATAAGCACCTAGGATAAGTCGAATGGAAGAAGAAATCGGTATGAGGGGGTATCAAAACTAGGCAGCATTGGTATTTGCCACCCTGTCATTCAGCTTCACTGGCCTGTATAGCAAATGTCACAGCCACTGTGTCAGACACCACACTGCAGACAGCTTATGGAACACCTGTTGCAAACTCACCATAGTTTGGGTTACTCGTTAGAAAATCATCATAGGGCAGTGGAAGCTTACATATACTTCATCAAGTGGGGTTTTGAAATCCAGTAATACAGGTGCAAATTTTTAATAGTGGTGAGGCAACAATCAAGGATCACTTCACTGAATCAGGTGTAGAGGAGGACGTCCTTCAGCAAAAGCTGACTGCTCAATGACATCCACACAACACCATTTTCCAATCCCGATCCTAATTACGATGCAAGTTCCACCATCTACTGCGAAGCAGTAAAAAATACTACCATGCTAATTAAAGATGTAGGTCACCAACCAGAAGAAGTTATGATGGCAATACCCCAAAAATTCTATATTTGTTTGTTCCATCTTTATCAGAAGCAAAGAATGAAATGTTTTACTGAAAGAAGGCAGAATACACCACTTGAAACTGCAGCACCAACAGAAGTTAGACATAGTACACCTGTTCATGTTGAGTAGGGGCATCACCCTTGACATACTGTGTCCCAACAGACCAGTATACGTCTAAGTCCACACCATATATTTAGTATACAGTATGTCCAGGATAACCTAAAGAGCCATTCTTAAACCTGCAAGGAGTGTAATACCATCACTTTATTTCTGTTGAACAAAATGGGATGACACAATGAAGATGCTGTAGACCTAACATGAAGATAATGCCTGCATGTCAGCTGCCACACCACAACTGTTAACTGTCAAATCACCAAGGAAAATGTACCTGATATATCGGTGACTACTGCTATCATACCCAAATATAGACTTCAAGTAGTAAACCACTGACGATTCAAATAACACACATATGCCCCCATCCAGTCTCATTGAGATTTGTGAGTGAATTTGAGATATCACAGGCCAAAGGATCTGCTCGATCTGCTCAGTGCTGACCTGGCATATATGTTTACATTTTGGTGGTGGGCCATTTTCTAAATGTCTTTAAGAAAAGATAACGGTTTTATACATGTGCCATTAAATATTGATCACTACTGTGAAATTCCAAGTCACAGTTACCTCGCAAACAAAAGTATTTCTTGACATGCACTTCCAAGTTGCTATTGCGCTAGATAAAGCATTAGAGGTTTCTAAAGAAAGGTCTCAAAAAGCAAGGGAATATGTGCAGTTCTTGCTACCCTCTTGCCCCTTATTATGAATATTTACTTGCTTTAGGATACAAATAATTTGTTCATGTCGTACTTCCAGAGAAGCAACTATAGGGATCCTTTTTCGGGAGATGAGGCCCTGAATGGAGTTCGGGACCTAATTCTGAATCGTACATATACATATTCTTATATAGTATCTCACATGTACACCATGTAGACGTGTTTTTTTTTGATAATCAAGTTTATTGATTTTACAAAGTGCAACAAAAGAAAATAATACCAGCTCTTAGTACAGCGATCCTTGCATAACAATGACGAAAAATAAATAACCCCCTGCATACATTATTCAACAAATGAGTAGCACGCAACATTGTCCGCACTCATGTCCATAGGTGATCATCAGGAATGTTCAGTCTTCTACCACCCGACCCATTTTCCCCATACCCTTCTAAACTTCTTAAGGCTGCCCCTGCATGCATTGGTCGCTCCTGCGCTGCGTAAGAATCACCCTCCAGCGCCAACGCGTCATGGAAGGAGCTGTCGGGTCCAACCAGAGAGCTACAATGTCCCGCTTAGCCACCATCAATGCTGTATTTAAACAAAGTTTCTTGGCTCTGGACCCATCCAATCCCTCAGCAACACCCAGAAGTATGGTCACCGGGCTCAAGGGAACCTCTCATCCCAGGACCTCCGTAATTTCCTCTGTCACTGACTCCCAGTAGCGCGAGATCATTGAACAGAGCCATACCATGTGATAAAAGTCAGCCTGGGGGTAACTACAGCGGGGACAGGAAGCATCAGGTCGGAGCCCAGCGCGATGAAAACGCAATGGCGTGAGGTAGGCTGCGTGTAAGTAGTATGTTTGAACTAATTGGAGCCACACTGAGGCTAAAACAGTTTTGGGGGCCATCAGTGCAACTCTCAAGTCAGCATCGTCCAGGGAGTCAAGCCAACCCTCTTACTTATCCCGGAGATGAGAAAGGGAATTGGGGGTGTTATTCGTGAGGAAGCAGTAGATGCAGGAAATGCCCCTTTCCCCAAATTGCCAGTCATGACCTGGGCTTCAAGTGGACTATAGTCGGGTAAGGGGGTCCCCTCTGAGATATGGGCATGGAGTGTGTGGCGCAGCTGTAGGTAACGATAAAACTGGGAGGCGTTGAGGGAGAAGCAGGTCTACAGATCAGGGAAATTGCGTATGTGGCTCCTGCCCCAGACATTCCCAAGTTGTGAGATCCCGATGAGATCCCAGGCTCTGAAACCCGAAAGAGCGGCAACTTCCTTGAGCCACGTTCCGCACCACAAAGGGGTGTATTGGGTTAGTTTGCCCGACCATTGGGTGTGGAGCAGGGAGCATGTAGACACATGGTTACAAATAGTATGAATGCATCTAGGCCGATATTTAGTCATATTTGCCGCAAGACAGCGCAGCAACCACAGCAGCGGTGATTCCTTGCATCAAAGGGTGAGAGAAACAATGCACCATATCGAGCAAGATATGGTGCCTTTTTCCTCTTCCCCAGCGTTGGTGCACTTTTGGCTGCTGTGTTCCAAATCCCACACCCTTATGCCATAGTGCAAGGGTGTGAGCGTTATGTAAAGCATGGGTTTTGTACTGGGAGGGGAAACTTTATGGACAAAAACTATCTTTTAACAGTTTTCTCGCTTTGTATATGTGCTGTACAATGCAGCATACATGCAAAGTTGGGAAAATAAGGAGAAATGAAAACTTTTATCCTCGTTATGTCTGCTTTGAGGAGGAGTCAGACACAAATCCCTGTCTACGATTGTTAGTAAATAGGAATTTGCATCAAAAGTCACGGGTGTCCCATCGACAGAATGCCTTTTTGACACAATGTAGTGCATAGTGCAGCTTTGGGTTACTCTAGTATACTTTCCAATGCAAATCCTGGTTTGCCTTGGGTAGTAAATACTCTGAGCCAGATTTGCATAGCAAAGTGACGCATACCTAGTGCAAAGCCTTACAAAATTTGGGCCCCTCAATTCTTCTCATGCCATGTCACCAAGGCTATCCTAATCCTGGTCGTTGGGGCTTCTCCACCAGTACCATACCAGGCTTACAGGAACATCATCTTAGTTTGGGTGATGCAGGGGCCTTGGGAATCTTGTGAGGCTGAAGTTCTCTTCATCATCTCTACAAAGGGATGCAACTGAGAATTGGGTTGACAAGAATTCTCAAGTAGAAAATAAGGGATTCAAGCTGTGTAATAAACAACAAGTTGGGAAAAGGTGTAGAGTTGCTCGTGCTCCCTTTCAGAAGCAACATGGCTTGGAAGTTGGATTGCACTTATGCGAGTTGCACCCAAGCTGATTTGTACATGATAGGTCCCCTTTTTATAATAAAATATGTGAGCTAAAAAATGTTCCATGGAATGTGCTCAGAATATTTGCCAGTGATTCAGATTAATTCGAGGAATACTCTCCATCACTTTTTTTTCTCTATGTAAACAGGCATTTCAGGAGCTAACCTGTATGGGGTTGTGACAACAAGAGCACACACATTTTTGCCACGTTCAGTTACACAGAATAGGAAATAGCTAGCACTTGGTAAGGATCATTTAAAGTTAGGTATTTTCCTTGAAGGCTTACAGTACAGATGATAGTGCCTAGCCCACACTGCCTCTGAGCTGAGTTGCTATTACTATGAATTCGTTGTTTGAAAAAAGCTAGCCTGCGTCGCAATCCCTTGATGATGCCTAAAGTCTTGCTTACTTGGCCACAATAAATGTGTTGTTTTGCTTGTGTTAGTCGTCAAGGAAATGGGGGCCTTGTGTGAAACTGGTGGTCTCTGGTGGTTGATTCCTGTTGGCATCGGGTAACAACATTTCAGATGTTCCTCTAGAAAGAGAGGCGGACAAGAGTTTGTGAAAGCGCACAAATTCACAAGTTTGTGGGCATTCATAAAGTGACACAGCAAACCATGACTTGTTCCTCTCACTTCCCTTCCCTTGTGTAGTGTTAACTACGGTGTAACTACAAGCACTTATGGTGAGAATTATTAAGCAGTAATAAACCATCTATGCCTGACAGGTATCTTTTTGTGATTAGCTGTCAGGTGTAAAGAGATCCACTAGCTGTTGATACTCAAGGGTAAAGCTTTCATCGTGCTGGTTTGGTTTTGTGTGTTAAAGTTAACTCTCAATATTTTTTTTCAAAAGACTAAGTAGGAAGTAATTTTACTACTGGAAGATTGCAACTTGAATAGTGTTTATGGTAAAAAATAAACTCAAATTTCAATTACATAAGTACATAAGTATTTTAAGGTATATTGCTACTTTGTAAAGGAAAGAAAGGGAATAACTGCTTTGCCTACACATAATATGTGGAGGCTTGTTGATGAATTTGAGGAACTACTTTGAAACATTGCCATACATTGTTACTTTGTACAAGAAAGAAAAGGGATAATTGTTTTGCCTACACATAATGTGTGGAGGTTTCTTGATGCAGGAACTACTTTGGAAAATTGTCATACATTGGGACTACACGTAGTGAATGTTTTTTTTAAACTCTCATACCCTTGATTACAACCCCTTTTTTATATCCATATATCTGCATGTCCATTTCGCATTCTATATCTAGAGATATTCCACTTGATATCTCTGTGGAAGAAATATAAGACTCCTAGTAGTATGCTCTTTTACCCACAGTCTCTTGTGCATGCATCAAGGTAATTCATTTCTCTTGATTCCTCCATTCCGATAGGTTGCTACCTCAATTGTCCTGAAGAAGACACTGTCACAATCCATGTAAAGGTTCAAAACATCAATGTAATAACTTGCTACCTGCCATTTATATTGTAGTGACAAAATGTAACCCGAATTCTGGGTCGTTTCTCATTTAAACACCAGAGCACATTATTCACCTTTGTCAACTATCACTTACATCATGCCATTCTTTGGAGCACCAATTGTATATATTTTGTCTAATCTGACATGAATTTACTGTGATAAAAGCACTGTTTCTCTACATATAGTTGTGCATTAGATTTGTTTTGCCGTAAAAGCCTAAGTATAAATGTCTCCCAATGGAACTGCTGCCGAGTGCCTTGTGCTGCAGGGCTAAATTGTGGCTGGCAGTTCAATGAAAAATAGGCCCCTGGGGAAGGCCTGCACCTTGAGAGACAATGTCGAGCATGTCATGCACTGCTTCAATTTCTTGAGGGTGAGGGCATGTGCTCCATAGCTGGGGGGAGAGATGATGAAAACCATGAGTACTCCATGCTCTATTTTCAAACTATGCCCTGTGAAGGGCTGGCATTATGGAAGTGTATGTACCTGCACCATCGCGGCAGACACTGGGCCATCTGAGGGGCTCCCGTTCTGAGATGTTCCAAGGGGAGCTCTCCCAATGCTGTGCCCTTCTGCTTTCCCTACTTCCCGTGACTGTGGAGCAGAGCGAAAGGTGGCATTTCGCACAAGTGGCAGAACATGATGACTAGGTGGCTTCACCCACTGTAGCAAGAGGTGTTCCAGGCAGTGACAAAGGCCAGCTTAGCTGTGCGCGCCAGGGTTCATGCACTGCCTCTGTCCCCACAGGAAAGTTAGGAGTACTTGCAACAAACCCAAACAAAACCCAAGAAATATCAGACTGGCAAGTGACTGAAAGGAAACGCTGTGGACTACATAGGAATGCATCAGAAGGCATTGGGGCTACCTGCATATTGAGGTAAGTCGTTCCCAAAAAGGGCATGGACACCCCCAATGATTTCCCACATCCCTGGAGGCTACCTGAAGAGTGGCAGACAACGACAGGAAGCTTACTGTATTTCGTCAGCTGCCACTCGAAGGGGTCCATTAGGATGTAGGGGGATCGCCGCCGCCCGCATGGCGGTGGCGATCCACCCTACATCATACTCTGCCCGCCATCTATTTCCACACCACCATATTAGTATGGCGGGGGGACCCCGGCGGACGGAAAGACCGTCCGCCGGTTTTCCGCTGGTCGACCAGTCAACCGGGCGCAGAAGGGACTAGATATGGTGGTGGTGCCTGCTAGACACCGCCATCCATATTAGCATGGCTTTCTATGGCGGAGACCCCGCCATGGAAAGCCATACAGAGTCTGCTTTTGCAGGCCCGTTACGGGCCCCCAGGGTATTGGGGGTGGGGGGTGCACTTGGGGGGTACCTATGGTACCCCTCTACATTGTCATGGACAAGGTGGCAGGCACCGCGCGGTGCCTGTCATCTCGTGCATGACAATGCACACAGTGCATTCTCAGCATTGTGGTGGGCGGTGCAGTGAGCACCGCCCACCACAATGCTGGGAAAAGAGGATGCCACTGCCACAGTGGCGGTGGCATCATAATCGCCGGTGCATGACAGCCGCACCACTGGCGGCCAGTCCCAGCACCGCTAGGGTGGCGGGCGGACGAAAGTCCTCACACCATCCTAATAGGCCCCTATGTCTCATGCTTCGCCCTGGGTGGGTTTTGTTAATCTTTTAAGCATTTTTTGAGCTAGAGCTTTTACCTGGAGGTTCTGGGGTGTATGGATCTTTGTTACTAGTTCCTGTGGTTCCTTTGCTGCCAAGTTGTAGATAAAGGTTCTTCCACTGCATTATGTTGAACATTTGAAACTTTCTTGGCAATAAATCACTGCATGTATTGCTTCATGTCCTGAGGTGTTTCAATATTGATTTGCATTGTTGTAATTTCTATATCATGCTATTAATTATTACAGTAATATCCTGACAATGCCAATAGGTCTGGCTTTTGATAAATTCACTTCTTGTGCTGTGTTAGGCTCCCTGGAGGTTTTCTGGTTTTAGAGTTCAGGGCTTGCTGCTGTGCAGACCATTAAAGATGCCTCCACCATAATGAATCCAGAGTACATTTAGGGTGTCATCTGGCCTGCAGGACCTTTCTTTGTGGATCCTACCCCCCCCCCCAATTAGTTGTGAGGCCCTTTCAACGGTGTCACCATGGCTATTTCCGTCTTGCTTCTGTTTCGACTAGGCCTGGGCAGTGAACTTCGCTCCGTTCGTGGAGTTTGCCGAGTTTTCTGCACTCCGCACTCCGCTGAACTTGCGGAGTGCAGAATACTCTGCTTTGCGATGTGCAGCTGAGTTTTTTTCCCCGCTCGCGATCGTGAACAGCAAGTTGACAATAGCGAACGGTAAGTTTCCAAGCGCGAACTGCCGCTCGGGTAGAAATTTTACCCGAGCAGCAGGGATACCAGCAGAAATTGCAGTTCGCACTCCACTCTGCCACTCGCTGAACTTCGCGGAGTTTTGCGTAACAAAACTCCGCGAACTATGCCCAGCTTAGTTTCGACATGTTATTAATGCATAATAATTAGTAGTGGGTGCAGGAAAGTATTTTCCTATTATGAAAAGATCACATGCTGGTCGTGAATGTACAATGGGTTGTTTCTTGCACTGCTGAGTTCAGAGTCTCTACTTAAAACACCTTCCTCAGTAAGTCTTGTGCTGCTATGCCTCGCTACCATGACAGTCAAGTGCTCAAAAGGGGTGCTTTGTCCCCATCTGGGCATCTGAAGAACAGCCAGGACACCAGTGGAGAAAACAGCAGTTGGTTCACTGATAGAATATCAAGGACATAAATATAGGAAAACCAAGATATATAGACTACAAAAATATTGACTCCCATACCTAAACAGGTAAGTACAAAAATATTGAATCCAAAATATTGTTGTAAAAAATATAGATGTAAAAAATATTGATTTAAATATATAACATAATATATATTAAATATATTAAATACTAATATTAAGTTTAACAAAATAAATTAAATGTAATGTACATTGTTACAAAATATAACAAATACATGTAATAAAAAAAATAAACGCACAAACATAATAATTTATACATATACATATATTCCCACTCCCGTGAGAGCAACAGTAAGGAAAGTGTTGGATAGCGGAGGGGAAAAAATTACTATTCCCATTCCAAAGAGTGCAACAGTAGGGAAAGTGTTGGATAGCGGAGGGGTAAAAATTACTGTTCCCACTCCAAAGAGTGCAACAGTAGGGAAAGTGTTGGATAGCGGAGGGGTAAAAATTACTGTTCCCACTCCACTGAATGCAACAGTAGAATAACTGTTGGATAGCGGAGGGTTAAAAACTTTTATTCCCACTCCAGTGAATGCAACAGTAGGGAAAGTGTTGGATAGCGGAGAAGTAAAAATTAAAATTTCGACTCCAGTGAGTGCAACAGTAGAGATAGTGTTGGATAACGGAGGGGTAAAAATTCCTATTCCCACTCCAGTGAGTGCAACAGTGGAGAAAGTGTTGGATAGTGTAGGGGTAAAAATTCCTATTCCCACTCCAGTGAGTGCAACAGAGGAGAAAGTGTTGGATAACAGAGGGGTAAAGATTACTACTCCTACTCCAGTGAGTGCAACAGCAGAGAAAGTGTTGGCAAGCGGAGGGGTAAAAATTACTACTCCCACTCCAGTGAGTGCAACAGTAGGGGAAGTGCTGGATAGCGGAGATGTAAAAATAACTATTCCCACTCCAGTGATTGCAACATTAGGAAAAGTGTTGGATAGCGAATAGACAAAAATTACTATTCACACTCAAACAGTTAAAACAAAAATCAAAATAGCGTAAAAAAATTTTTTATCATCAAAATGAAAAAACAATATTTATAAATGAAAAATCAAATATATTAACTATATTAAAAAGAAAAAATATTATAATATAATTACATATAAAGAACCTAAACATAATATATAATATAAAATAATAAACAAATGTATTTAAAAAAATATTTAAACCATGAAATATTTAAAACAAATACATTAACACATAAATGTAATCATTATATTTCCTACGCTATAACACCACACCAATACCAAAACACTTTAAAAAAATTATTAACTTTTTTCCAAAATTAACATAATTTATAATCAATTAAAATATATAATTAATACAATAAAATAATAAACATTAATTTGCTACACACACTTTAACACTATTATATCCACAACACACACTCTAAAATAATAAAACATAATTAAAACTTATTTATAAATTAAAAGCTATTACTATTAACAAATAATAATAAAATGATTAAAATTGACTTAATACCCACCCTTTTAATTAATAATTAACAACTGTATATGAATTAATTAAATACAAATTGCTTCCCACCCTTTACTCCTATAATCACCAAAACACACACCTAAAATAATTACACAATTACCATGATTAATTACCAATTAATTAATTAAAATTAATTAACATCCAATTAATTATTCATCAATTAAAAATACATTATTTCCCACCCTTAACACCTATAAGTACCATAACACACACCTAAAATTAATTACACAATTGCCATAGTTAATTATCAATTAATTCATTAAAATGAATTAACATCAAATTATTAATTCATCAAATACAAATAAATTACTTCCCACCCTTAACACCAATAAACACCACAACACACACCTAATAATAATTACACAATTACATCATTAATTACCAATTAATTAATTTAAATTAATTAACAACCAATTTGTAATTAATTAATAAAGTACTTTACAAATTTAACACTAACATCTCAATTAAACAAATATTAATAAATACAAAATAATCAATAAATGTAATATAATTAAATCACTTCCCACCATATTCCCCTATAAACCCACAACCTGCTACAGAATTAAAAACACAAAATTCAAATATTGTTTTTTTAATAACTACTAAAAATGTAACACATATATTAAAAATACAAACAATTCTTACACAAAAAAATACAAAACATACGTTTAAAATATATAATAAAATACCTAACATTAATAAACAAATGATATTTTTAACAACTATGTATTTGCAAACAATATTAAACACTTCGATATTTTTAAAATCAATATTACTTGCCTTCAGTCGATATTCTTAAGCATGAGATTCTTGCTGTCGATATTTCTGACCCACGATATTTGCAACTCAAAATTTGTGATTCGATATTCTGTCTCTGCACCACAGCAGTTGTTACAGCTGGGGGCTACTGCCCCCTGTCTGACCTAAGAACTCTTTTACCTGGATGTCTTACAAACATATTTCAGACTTTTTTTTTACTTTTATATAGCGCAAACTAGACCCGAAGATATCAGGTATTAGTTTCGTTACAGATGGACACATTCTTTTTTGTTAGGCATGGGGAGATTAAGTGATTTGCCCAGAATCACAGCATGTTGACCGTCGATACTGAGACTCGAACTCAGTTCCCCAGCTTTGAGGTAGACCGCTCAAGCCGTAAGGCAACATCCTCTCCCCATATTTTCCCTATTTTAAGTCTGTGCCATGTTAAGTTAACAACAACAAGGGACCCCAAATTGGTCAGCCGGGACCTCGGGGAACATACTTTGTACATGCAACAGTGGTCCCATGTATTCAAAAGATAAGAAGAAAATCAATATAGACAGAGTCAATCTATATTATGAGTGACATGTCCAGCCAGACAGTGGTCTTCAAAGTTTACTCGATATACATTTAATTGAAACACAAAAAGTACCTTCCACAATTCAACCAGTGTGGAACACAAGCCTGTGCCCAGCACTAACAGAACGGGTACAGAAGGTGGGTATAGAGAGCAAAGAAGGGCTTTTTAAGGCAAAAAAGACGTTTTCTGTCATCAATACAGTTGTACAGAATTTTCAAACAAAGCACCATTACATTACATAGTAATTACGTTTTTAGTATTAGGTGCTAAATAGGTCGACGGCGTTTCGGACCCCTTAGTAAATCACAGGGACCATCATCAGGACATTTCAATGAAAGCCTTAGTAATAATTAGCCTCTAATTGCCTAGAAGGAGAAATAAGGAAATATACACATTGAGATACATAAAATGCAGAATTTTTCAAAAAAAGGGGGTGACTTGTAGTGACAAGTGAGGCACTAGACTCCATTTCTGGTGAGATTCAAAACGAGTGCATTTAAAATGCGAATATTGGCGCGAGATAGCATGCTAATGTGTAATGCCCAGATACTAGAATACATGCACATATCGGTAAGCATAGTGGGTGAACGAAGGGCATAGTTTGGGGTGATCGGCACGGAGTAATTTGTTGTTGAACGTGACGCATGCACGGTCGTGGGCTTAACGATAGATGACGGTACGGGGTGGTGGGGTATGCACTAAACGTGAAACTAGTCGTGTAGGCTGGTCGGCGCTAGGGATAATGCACAAGTGAACCAATGAACTATTGAGGGTAGAACTGGTCCTGCTTACCGGTGTTACCCAATCGGAATCGGCAGTTAAAGGGGGGATGTGACCGCTCTATATGGGGAAAAGAGCGTGTTTAGAGCGTGCATATGGAGGAATTAAACTGAAATATAGAGCGGGGCATGGGTTCTTACCGCAATCAAGCGTGAAGGTCCGCGGAGCGAATGGTGTCCGTCGGAGCCTCGGGAGACCTGAAAGGAGACCCGTAACGTGAGGGACTTGTAGCGGGGAGCCGTTAAGGGAATCGTGACAGTGACAGGGGTTGCAAAACTTACCGGGTGAGTCGGCGTGCGGGTATGCTCCCTGGCGTGCTCACGGAGGAAAGTGATTGCTGGATATACTGAGAGCGGATAGGGCAAAGAACATGTGATGTTCAAGGGCATAGAAATGAAAGAAGGACCAAGTACGGCGGCCATCTTAGGAGCGTGATTATAGTGAAGTGCCCGAGTGACGTGCATGTGACAGATTGACACATAAATCCACATTATACAGTGCAGTATTTACAATAAGCAACAGAGCTGACTCAGGGCCCACATTAGATTAAGGCAGTCCATTCATCCTGCAGGTTCAGTCCCGAATTCAGACTATCAGTCTTTAAAATCCATTTGAGCTCTTCCCTGTTCAATAAGCGATTCAGATCTCCACCCCTTGGTGGAACGATGACCGATTGTGTCCCGTTGTGGGTCGGTTTTGGAACCATTGGGTCACTATGTCAATTACTTTCTGAAGGACTTTGTGCCAGTAACTCAGTGCTACACCAGAGACAGCATGCATATGATTAACCTTATCGAAAACCACCCATACAATCCTGACAATGAGACTCTATGCACACTTGACGTGGAGTCTCTCTATACTAACAAACCCCAGAGAGACTCCTTGTTAGTTATTGAAAGCATACTCAACACCCGACCTAGCCCTCACAGGGTCCCCACTCTGTTCATTATACAACTCCTAGAGATCTGCCTCACCCAGAATTTCTTCTTGTATGACTCACAATACTACCAACAGGTGCGAGGCACGTCTATGGGCGCTATTTTTGCCCCAACCCTGGCGATCCTCTATATGGACTGGCTAGAGACGAATACCATCTTGTCCCCCAGCAACCCATTCCATCAAGGGTTGCATATCTGGAAGCGATATATAGACGATATTTTTCTTATCTGGGGTGGTTCGATAGATGAGCTCCATGGACTACTGCATTGGCTCAATAATAATTGTAACAGCCTTACATATACCCTGTCCCACAATAAGCACAATATCGCTTTTCTAGACCTAAATGTGCAACACCAAGATGGCACTTTATACACCTCCCTATTGCGTAAACCCACGGAAAGAAATACCTTGCTGAGTTATGACAGCTGTCACCCCAGGACCCTGAGGGACAGCTTGCCATACTCACAATTCCTCAGACTCAGGAGAAATTGCTTTAAAAAGGAGGACTACTTCAGTGAGGCTAACACTCTTTTTGAGAAACTTAGAACGAGAGGATATCCCAGGCGTCTGATCAAAAACTCTATGAAAAGAGCCTGGTACTGTCCCCGTGAAACACTCCTCGAGCCAAAACCCAAAGAACCATCTGACAAATTGGTATGTGTAACTACCTACTCACCTATTTCAAATCGTGTCAAGCAGTGTATAAAAAAGAACTGGCACATACTGAACTCAGGCCCACTAAACTCGGATACTCCACTCTTTGCATTCAAGAAGAATAAAAATCTAAAGGATCAGCTAGTAAGGGCTGCACTGCCATCGGTGAGAAACACCACACTCCATGACCATTGGCAACTACCACCCCTCTGTGGCCACTCTAAATGCGGTACCTGTGTTGTATGCGATTATTCACTGGATGGTAAGGAATTTGTATATAAAAATGTGAGAAATGTATTGAAAACGTTTACCAATTGCAATAGTTGCAACATCATTTATGCCATCTTTTGCCCGTGCAACTTGATATATGTGGGCCAAACGAAGCAAAAAATCAAGCTGAGGATATCCCAACATCGGAGCCGTGTCCGCTGTAAAACGCCCAATGCTCCGTTGGTTGAACATTTTCTGGAAAAGGGCCACACGGAAAATGACATCCGCTGGACCGTGATCTCTCAGGTCATCGTTCCACCAAGGGGTGGAGATCTGAATCGCTTATTGAACAGGGAAGAGCTCAAATGGATTTTAAAGACTGATAGTCTGAATTCGGGACTGAACCTGCAGGATGAATGGACTGCCTTAATCTAATGTGGGCCCTGAGTCAGCTATGTTGCTTATTGTAAATACTGCGCTGTATAATGTGGATTTATGTGTCAATCTGTCACATGCACATCACTCGGCCACTTCACTATAATCACTCTCCTAAGATGGCCGCCGTACTTGGTCCTTCTTTCATTTCTATGCCCTTGAACATCACATGTTCTTCGCCCTATCCGCTCACAGTATATCCAGCAATCACTTTCCTCCGTGAGCACGCCAGGGAGCATACCCGCACGCCGACTCACCCGGTAAGTTTTGCAACCCCTGTCACTGTCACGATTCCCTTAACGGCTCCCTGCTACAAGTCCCTAACGTTACGGGTCTCCTTTCAGGTCTCCCGAGGCTCCGACGGACACCATTCGCTCCGCGGACCTTCACGATTGATTGCGGTAAGAACCCATGCCCCCGCTCTATATTTCAGTTTAATTCCTCCATATGCACGCTCTAAACACGCTCTGTTCCCCGTATAGAGCGGTCACATCCCCCCTTCAACTGCCGATTCCGATTGGGTAACACCGGTAAGCAGGACCAGTTCTACCCTCAATAGTTCATTGGTTCACTTGTGCATTATCCCTAGCGCCGACCAGCCTACGCGACTAGTTTCACGTTTAGTGCATACCCCACCACCCCGTACCGTCATCTATCGTTAAGCCCACGACCGTGCATGCGTCACGTTCAACAACAAATTACTCCGTGCCGATCACCCCAAACTATGCCCTTCGTTCACCCACTATGCTTACAGATATGTGCATGTATTCTAGTATCTGGGCATTACACATTAGCATGCTATCTCGCGCCAAGATTCGCATTTTAAATGCACTCGTTTTGAATCTCACCAGAAATGGAGTCTAGTGCCTCACTTGTCACTACAAGTCACCCTCTTTTTTTGAAAACTTCTGCATTTTATGTATCTCAATGTGTATATTTCCTTCTTTCTCCTTCTAGGCAATTAGAGGCTAATTATTACTAAGGCTTTCATTTAAATGTCCTGATGATGGTCCCTGTGATTTACTAAGGAGTCCGAAACGTCGTCGACCTATTTAGCACCTAATACTAAAAACGTGATTACTATGTAATGTAATGGTGCTTTGTTTGAAAATTCTGTACAACTGTATTGATGACAGAAAACGTCTTTTTTGCCTTAAAAAGCCCTTCTTTGCTCTCTATACCCACCTTCTGTACCCGTTCTGTTAGTGCTGGGCACAGGCTTGTGTTCCACACTGGTTGAATTGTGGAAGGTACTTTTTGTGTTTCAATTAAATGTATATCGAGTAAACTTTGAAGACCACTGTCCGGCTGGACATGTCACTCATAATATAGATTGACTCTGTCTATATTGATTTTCTTCTTATCTTTTGAATGCATGGGACCACTGTTGCATGTACAAAACACACAATGTGCCATGTCAACAGCATGTAAGAATGAGTGGTATTTGAAGTTTCTCTTCTTGGGAGTTAGGTGGGCTTGTCATCTCCTGATCGAAATCACATTCAAAGACCATAAACAAAGTGGTTCAAATGAAGAACATTCTCAAAGCTCTGTTATCAGATCTCAAACAGAGAGCCCTAGAAAGACTACTGACTCATATATTAGAGCTGATGTATTGTGAAAAGCAATTCAAGTAAATGACAGAAGAGCCCTGTTCAGGTCCAGTTAATCAAGTTGAGACCTTGGCAAAAGAAATGTGGGCCATTGTGTTCGGCTAAAAAAGACTAGCTTCAAATAAATACCATTGAGCACAGTGAATTACTCTGTAAAGGTTGTCAAAAAGAAGCAGCGGTTGTTGCTTTGGAAACTCCGAGAGACTAGCCTTCTCCGGAGTGGAACGTTTCAGTCCAGATTCTCCTCCAATTTAGTTTTGTATGCAAAAATAATAGGGTCTTGAACCTATTTTGGTTTTGGGTCCATCCCATAGTTCTTTGCCAACCAGACAATAAACTCCTTTGCATTCATCCCTTCTCATAGACTGAATCGAGTTGTGGCCCACTCATCTCTCCTGAAATGAGACACTATACACTAGAACAAGATACTGAGTGTACATTACAATAGCCATAATACCTGGGTTTGCTGTTCGGTCTGCACATCTTCTGACATTCTAAGTCTGCATAGAAATTTTAGACTCAATTAGTAAGAGGTCCTCAAAAAATGGCGTTGTAATACCCACCCACCAGGGTATAAATTAATCTGAAGACCTATAAGGTCCAGAACAATCATTATACACACTGCACCAGAGCACACTCGATCAATATATCTATAATCCAATAAAAACTTTTTCCAATAGCACAAATTGTGGGAAGAACTCCCTCGTAATGTGTTTCCAATGAGTCCTTGGTCCAATGTCCTAAAAATCAGGCTTCAATAAGTACTTCAACCACGCTCCCAAATCAGGTCTTGTAACTTTTATTTCCAGAATGAACGAAGACACAGCAGCAACCGACGCACGTTTCGGCGCAGGGCTTTTTCAAGGCTTCAAGACAAATGTCCTATTAGTAATTGCAGTCGTTGCTGATGAACAGAATTCAATACATTGAAGATGAAACTTCTATAGCGGTATGAATGTTCAATTTCCTATGATGAAGCAGGCGCTATTGAATTGATAAGGGTGTCCCGAAAGCAAATATCATTTCGGGTCTGCGGATGGTACTACGCAGCCCAAGAGGAACCCAAATAGTGCCGAACGGACCTTGATAAGTCCGAAAACCTGTATTCTGGCAGGCTCATTTCTTCTAACCGATTCCGTACTGAGGTACGAAATCGGTTAGAAGAAACGAGCCTGTAAGAATACAGGTTTGCTTTCGAGGACATTTGTCTTGAAGCCTTGAAATAGCCCTGTGGGCGAAACGCGCGTCGGCTGCTGCTGTGTCTTCGTTCATTCTGGAAATAAGAGTTACAAGACCTGATTTGGGAGTGTGGTACTTATTGAAGCCTGATTTTTAGGACATTGGACCAAGGACTCATTGGAAACACATTACGAGGGAGTTCTTCCCACAATTTTAGCTATTGGAAAAAGTTTCTATTGGATTATAGATGTGCTCTGGTGCAGTGTGTTTAATTACAACAGCCATATACAAGACAAGGGTTGTGTGGTAAGTCAGATTGCACCCAAGACTCCATTGGGGATTTGTATCCTCTTCCACCCCCTGGTGCCAGCCCAGCATTCTGGAATTGTGTGTGAGCGACTACAGAGGT
Organism: Lissotriton helveticus; assembly: GCF_964261635.1. Lineage (NCBI taxonomy): Eukaryota > Metazoa > Chordata > Amphibia > Caudata > Salamandridae > Lissotriton > Lissotriton helveticus. The sequence goes on along the minus strand of NC_136059.1, from coordinate 1,348,844,776 downwards.
AGCAGACAGAGGAAGCTACAGTTTATTCTACAGGTTCCATCTTAAATATGTTCATTACAGAAAATCTTTCCTTATTCTGCTTTTTTCTTCTCAATCCATGTAGAGTCTGTGCTGTATGCCAGTGTCAGACTACCCGCTCTGTAAGTCTTAAGAGAAGAGATGTGTATGGAGGGACAGAAAGAGGGCAATGAATGGACAGTATTAATGGCAACCTTTATGTGTGTATCAGTATAGCATTTCAGGTTTAGATTAGAGGAATAGATGTCAGACCTGCAGGGACTGAGCATTAGAGTCCTCCAACATGTCAGCTACATGTGACAGATCTCTTTATGTTTTAGCTAGAATGGACTATTTGACAGTTCTCCAAGCTGCCAGCTATGCGTGACAGATCCCTTCTCATCCTAAGTGGTTTTCTTCTATGGTATTGAGTTGTGTATTTAGTTTTATTAAATGTTTTCTAATAATATAACCAAGTCTTGTGATAGCTTAGGGGTGAGTAGAGTAAGATTCAGTAGGTTTAAAGGCACTTTAGCAGGAATGTCAAGAGGGTATGTTGATTTCTGGCCTATACTGTTAATAGTCAGCTCTGGTAGAGTAAGGTCATGGAGATTTTCTTGGCAAAGTTTGCTGTGCGCTGATAATAATCAGTAATATGCAACATTCAGTAGTGCAATTCCGGTGACTTTACCCAGCTTTATGCAGAATGCCTATTTTTTTCTGTCCTGTTTCTGTTGGCTTTAGGAACCTGGGCACTGGACCACTGCTGATCAGTGCTAAGGTGCATATGCTCTCTGTGTAAATTGTGATTATGATTGGTTATCTATGATTGCCATATTTGATTTACTTGTAAGCCCCTAGTAAAGTGCACTCTGTATGCCCATGGCCTGTAGATCAAATTCTACTAGTGGGCCTGCAGCACTGATTTTGCTACCCACACAAGTAACCTTTCAAATGTGTCTCAGCCGTCCTACTTCAGTGTCTCCATGTGTGGTTTTTAAGTGCAATATCGGCCTGGCAAGTTCACCCACTTGCCATGCCCTAGCCCTCCCTTTTCTAACACCCCTAAGGTAGGCCCAAAGTAGCCCCATGGGCAGGGTGCAGTCTATGTAAAAGGTAGAGCATGTAGTGGTGTGTTTTACATTTCCTGTTAGTGAAATACTTTGCATTTAATGTTTCACTATTGAAAGGCTGTCTTTCCCATAGGCTTTCATGGGAGCTGACTTGTAAAACATTTTACAGGTGTTAATTTAAATTGAGAACAGCTAGAGAGTTAGAGCGTATGCTGTCTGAGCTCAGAGTTTAATAGCACATACTTTAGCAAAGGTATTTTTTTAATTGTGTGTTTGAAAATGTCACAGTTAGAAAGTTATAAAAATGGCTGAGTCCAAACTGGGGCGGTGTGGTGAGCAAAAGAATGATGGATTAAACCCAGATCTTTGTGACTGGGGTGAATGTTTGCGTTGTCCAACATTCCGTCCGTCAATTGTTTCTTTTGCATATGTCGCCCTAAGTGGGAAGGGTATGCCCAGACGTGGGTCCCGTGCTCACTACACCACTAGCTTCAAGCTAGTCTGGTTGATGAAGGGTAATGCCCTGAAAACGGTCCCAGGATGCTTGTTTCCAGTCCAGGGAGGAACTAGCTTGGCCGTTCGGGTTGGACTGTTCCCACAAGGAACAGGGTCAAGACTGATTTGCATATGGCTGGGTCCAAACTGGGGTGGTGTGGTGAGCAAAAGAATGATGAATTAAACCAAGATCCTTGTTACTGGGGGTGTATGTTTGCATTGTCCAGCATTCCGTCCATCAATTGTTTATTTTGCATATGTCGCCCTAAGAGGGAAGGGTATGCCCACATGTGGGTCCCTTGCACACTACACCACTGGATTCAAGCTAGCCTGGATGATGAAGGGTGATTCCCTGAAACCAGTCCCACAATGCTTGTTTCCGGTCCAGGGAGGAACTGGCTTGGCAGTTCGGGCTGGACTGTTCCCACAAGGAACATGGTCAAGACTGATTTGCATATGGCTGGGTCCAAACTGGGGTGGTGTGGTGAACAAAAGAACGATGGATTAAACCCATATTCTTGTGACTGGGGGTGAATGTTTGCATTATCCAGCATTCTGTCCTTCAATTGTTTCTTTTGCACTGTTAAAAAGTTGCCATTTTCTTGTTTAACCATCCTGGTGCCTCTGCCTGCTTGTGTATTCACCGTTTGGTGTTAGATGGACAGGGGCTGTTTGTGCATTCATTCTAGACACTCACACAAAGGGAGCTGAGGTGTGCCCTGAATATGCTGATGGGCTATCCTGGGCTAGAGTGGTGGAAGGAGTTCTTACTAACGCCTGAATGGGCTCTGGCTGCTCTGCACAATGCTGTCTCCACCTCCTGTAGTGAAAATGGACCAGGGAAGACAGAACTGGTTTTACTAAGCAAGAGAGACTTTCTGAACAAAGAATACAAAGAGAACAGGCATTTGCAATGCAATGGGTCTCGCATTTACCAGAGTTTGAGCTATTAGTGTTATAAATGACAATGCCTTTTATTTATGTTTTAAAACGTAAAACATAAATAAAATGCATTGTCATTTACATTGCCAATAGCACAAACTTGCCTAAATGCGAGACCTATTGCATTGCAAATGCTTGTTAGCTGTTACCTCCACATCGGTCAGTCTTACTTCCTTGCAACAGCCCCTGTTGGTGGTTGTTGAGCAAACTGTACTGCTACCATGATTAGGCCCTACAAGGGCCAGGAAGGTGGTCTATTGGAGTGGGTAATGACCACAATGTGTGATCTCTTCCTAGTCCTTTCTTTACTACATCAATGTTTTGCCTGACCACGCAGATTCCCAACTCATTTAAATAGTAACATGTTAATATAGTGTCCTAGTGTATTGTTGGACTGGGGGCCTCGTTGTGAGATGCATACAGTCTAAGGGGCACGATGGCTGGGGTGCCACCGCAGAAGCTCTGTCTCACAGCGTGGACATCAATAGAGGGTTTCCAGGGTGTTGGGGGGCAGCTATTATCCCTGTCTAGTCCTTTGGTACTCCTGGCACCACCCTCACTTAAAGCCCTTTTAGGGCTCGGGCCTAGCGTACACTGCACAGCAGTGTCGCGCAGCGAGAGTCCTATTCTGGGCAATTTGAAAATGGAACTTGAAATTCCACATGCTCGTGCGTGTGGATTTCCAAGGTCCATTTCCATTGGCCTTCGGGTGCGTGGTGTTTTTAAACAGAACACGCAATAGGGCATAGGCAGATTGCGTAGCTCAACCTATGGCCTATTGGTGTCTGTTAAGCGCACCAGAGGCCATATGTTTTGAATCATCGCGGCTTGACAGCCGCGATAATTCAAAACATATGCTCGCAGTCGCGCGCATGCGCACCACTGCAGGCTTTTTTTTTTTTACAGTTGGATCGCTTTCGCGATCCGTTGAAGTGCCGCTTGTTTTTTTTTTAAGTTAAAAGGGTCTCTTTGTAAGGGTCTCTTTGTATGGACTGTGTCAGGGGCAGGGCCGCCCCCTCCCCGCATGACGTCATGCCGCTGTGAAGGAGGCAGGGAGGGGATTTTTGATTTGAGGGAAGCCGCAGAGAGGTGGTTTTATGGCGAGTGGACACTTTGTTGCTGCTGGACAAGCTACCAGAGAAAGGAAAGGAGGAAACCTAGAAGGTAAACTTTATTGTGCCAATGTTTGTTTCATATGTGGAGATAACCCTCTGACAGGCCATGTGCTGTGTGCTTCCTGCCAGGTATTCTGTGAGCATTTGCAAAAAACTGTTTAACACGGAGGGGAGCAGTTGTAGACTGCTGACTCTAAGGGGAGGGAGGGAGTTAAGTCCAGCAGTGAGATACGCCCGTAGGCACGTTACAATGGGCTTTGCTGCCCACTAAGCATGGGCGGATTTTGCGGATCCACGATTCGCGGATTTGCGTATTTACGGATCGTGGATCCGCAAAATCCGTGGATTTTGCGGATTTGCGGATCGGCGGATTTGAGGCGGGGCTTCCATGCGAGTGCACATGCCTCTTGTGTGTATAAAAGGTCACAGACCGTTCAGAGCAGCAGATGAAGATACAGAAGCTCCTGGCCACAGGAACAGCACGAGGATTGCGCTCGTGAAAGTCAAGGATGCAAAGGCCTCTGTCCAGCATCACAGCTGATTTTCGATGGTATATTTGGGAAGAAGGCACATCTGCCCAGCCTTGACAACGCTCACGATTGTTTTTGGGCTGATGAATGAGTCACTGAATTTAAGCTTCAACTAGGGCACATGCTTAATTGATAGCTGTAAGTGCCTCCGGTTGAGGTTTAATTTTTGTGCCAGGACCATCGTGCCAGAATGAACCCTGCCCTTCATATTTATTCACGAAGACGCCACCGTTTTGTGCCATACCTCTACTCAACTGGAGTACTTTCTACTGGATAATCAGTAAGTGCTACCTCGTTGGGTAGAAGTATAGTGCTTTTACTACACTACAGCTGCCTAAAGTGCCAGAGAGTTGTCTACAGCGACCAGGTGTGTGTTACTATGCAATCGCGCCGAAGGGCGCAGGGGTCCCTTGAGTGAGCTGTCCATCATAGTGGGTAAATTGTGGGAAGACGGTGCACACCGCGAGTGTGTGGGCGGGGCCAAACGGACGGGGCTTCCATGCGAGTGCACATGCCTCTTGTGTGTATAAAAGGTCAGAGACCGATCAGAGCAGCAGATGAAGATACAGAAGCTCCTGGCCACAGGAACAGCACGAGGATTGCGCTTGTGAAAGTCAAGGATGCAAAGGCCTCTGTCCAGCATCACAGCTGATTTTCGATGGTATATTTGGGAAGAAGGCACATCTGCCCAGCCTTGACAACGCTCACGATTGTTTTTGGGCTGATGAATGAGTCACTGAAATTAAGCTTCAACTAGGGCACATGCTTAATTGATATCTGCAAGTGCCTCCGGTTGAGGTTTAATTTTTGTGCCAGGACCATCGTGCCAGAATGAACCCTGCCCTTCATATTTATTCAAGAAGACGCCACACCTTCCTGGCCTGTTGTAACTATTTTACGATGGCGCCGGCAAGCTGCCAGCGCCATCCTAAAATAGTTACTAAATTAGCTTCAACAGGAAGCTCTAATAGATAAAATAAAGCAGGTGCTCGAGCACCTGCTTTATTTTATCTATTAGAGCTTCCTGTTGAAGCTAACTTAGTAACTATTTTAGGATGGCGCTGGCAGCTTGCCGGCGCCATCGTAAAATAGTTACAACAGGCCAGCAAGGCTTGAACTTTTGCCCCCGGAATCCGCCGCTCGCGGATTTGCGAATTTGCGGTAAATTCGCGGGAGTTCGCGGATCGCAAATTTACCGAAAATTCGCAAAATCCGCGAGCGTAACGGATTTTCCGCCCATGCTTACTGCCCACAGACCGTGCGCCCAGGTATTGCGATCTCTGACTCGGTGGGAAGAGGTGTGGCGCCGCGGCCAGGGCGACTGACGCTGGAATCTGGGGACCACGGTTCGATCCCCGGCTCCGGCGGCAGGTCAGCCCAGCACCATGTGACTCTGGGCAATAGCTCGCTTAATCTTCTCGACGGCCCCCGAGCGCCTAGAGACCCTTACGGGTGATTGTGCGCTTTACAAATGTGGACTTTACTTTACAAATGTGGTGAGGTTGTTTCTAGCACCTCCCGACATGCCCGTCTCTACTATTGTGGTCTTACAGCGCCGTGAAGTTCTGTGATGTATAAGCGCTCCCTACTATGCTCACACACAAATCCTTCTTTAATATTTTTGTACCCAATGAGCTTGCTTCATTCGAGGCGGGAACATTTTCATTTCTAACTTGAGGGCTTACTATGTATATTCTGTTCCACTCTGTTTGCCTTACAATCTGTGCTCCTATCAGCCACACGTGAGCTTCCAGGCACATTCAAGGACTTTGGGTATTGAAGCTGCAGTTCAGCGACATGTAGACGGTGTAGAAAAACTGAAGCGCGTTTTGATAATATGACCGAAATTAGCATGCATGTTTTAGACCGGGCCGTACACGCCGCAGCTGGACTAAAGCATGTGCCTTCCATTAACCCTTACTAATCCAGTCAAACAGTGAGGGGCGGGGCAGGGGGGTTGAGTGGAAGTGCTGGAGAGCTGAAAGTTGATGCTCTGTGAAGGGTAAGAATGGCCAAGCTTTTCGGTACATCTGGTAAATTTCTATCTTTTTTCCACACAATTACTAACCATCCACGGTCGGACTCGCCTGTAGCCTCCATGTCCCCATGAATATCACGTTGTTTCGTGCCGATCGAAGAGAAATAGGGACTACATCTTCCAGAATGCATTGTGCTACATGAAAGCCCAGGGCTAGAACCACGGTTTCACTCTGGCAGTTATCTGGTACCATATCTATCAAACATACCAATTGGGAAGACCCACGCCTCACACTGCTGCACGCCACACACTGCTGCATGATAACACACTGCTGCACGCCTCACACTGCTGCACGCCACACACTGCTGCATGCCACACACTGCTGCACGCCTCACACTGCTGCACGCCACACACTGCTGCACGCCTTACACACTGCTGCATGCCTCACACTGCTGCACGCCACACACTGCTGCATGCCACACACTGCTGCACGCCTCACACTGCTGCATGCCACACACTGCTGCATGCCACACACTGCTGCACGCCACACACTGCTGCATGCCACACACTGCTGCACGCCACACACTGCTGCACGCTGAATGCCACACACTGCTGCACGTCACACACTGCTGCACGCCACACACTGCTGCATGCCACACACTGCTGCACGCCTCACACTGCTGCATGCCTCACACTGCTGAACGCCCACACTGCTGCACGCCACACACTTCTGCACGCCACACACTGCTGCACGCCACACACTGCTGCATGCCTCACAATGCTGCATGCCTCACACTGCTGCATGCCTCACACTGCTGCACGCCACACACTGCTGCACGCCACACACTGCTGCACGCCTCACACTGCTGCATGGTGCACACTGCTGCATTACTCACACTGCTGCATGCTGCACGCCACACACTGCTGCACGCCACACACTGCTGCACGCCTCACACTGCTGCAAGCCTCACACTGCTGCACGCCTCACACTGCTGCACGCCACACACTGCTGCACGCCTCACACTGCCGCACGCCTCACACTGCTGCACGCCACACACTGCTGCATGCCACACACTGCTGCACGCCACACACGGCTGCACGCCAAACACTGCTGCACGCCACACACTGCTGCACGCCACGCACTTCACACACTGCTGCACGCCTCACACTGCTGCACGCCTCACAACGCTGCACACCACACACTGCTGCATGCCACACACTGCTGCACGCCACACACTGCTGCACGCCTCACACTGCTGCACGCCACATAGTGCTGCACGCCACACACTGCTGCACGCCACACACTGCTGCATGCCTCACACTGCTGCACGCCATACACTGCTGCACGCCACACACTGCTGCACGCCACACACTCCACACACTGCTGCATGCCACACACTGCTGCACGCTGAACGCCACACACTGCTGCACGCCACACACTGCTGCACGCCACACACTGCTGCACGCCACACACAGCTGCACGCCACACACTGCTGCACGCCACACACTGCTGCACGCCACTCACTCCACACACTGCTGCACGCCTCACACTGCTGCATGCCTCACACTGCTGCATGCCTCACAACGCTGCACGCCACACACTGCTGCATGCCACACACTGCTGCAGGCCACACACTGCTGCACGCCTCACACTGCTGCACGCCACATAGTGCTGCACGCCACACACTGCTGCACGCCACACACTGCTGCACGCCTCACACTGCTGCACGCCATACACTGCTGCACACCACACACTGCTGCACGCCACACACTCCACACACTGCTGCATGCCACACACTGCTGCACGCTGAACGCCACACACTGCTGCACGCCACACACTGCTGCACGCCACACACTGCTGCACACCACACACTGCTGCACGCCTCACACTGCTGCATGCCTCACACTGCTGCACGCCCACACTGCTGCACGCCCACACTGCTGCATGCCACACACTGCTGCATGCCTCACAATGCTGCACGCCTCACACTGCTGCATGCCTCACACTGCTGCACGCCACACACTGCTGCACGCCACATACTGCTGCACGCCTCATACTGCTGCATGGTGCACACTGCTGCATTACTCACACTGCTGCATGCTGCACGCCACACACTGCTGCATGCCACACACTGCTGCACGCCTCACACTGCTGCACGCCTCACACTGCTGCACATCTCACACTGCTGCACGCCACACACTACTGCACGCCTCACACTGCTGCAGGCCTAACACTGCTGCACGCCACACACTGCTGCATGCCACACACTGCTGCATGCCACACATGGCTGCACACCACACACTGCTGCACGCCACGCACTGCTGCACACCACAAACTCCACACACTGCTGCACGCCTCACACTGCTGCACGCCTCACACTGCTGCACGCCTCACAACGCTGCACGCCACACACTGCTGCACGCCACACACTTCTGCACGCCACACACTGCTGCATGCCACACAGTGCTGCACGCCACACACTGCTGCATGCCACACACTGCTGCACACCTCACACTGCTGCACGCCACACACTGCTGCACGCCACACACTGCTGCACGCCACACACAGCTGCACGCCACACACTGCTGCACGCCACACACTGCTGCACGCCACTCACTCCACACACTGCTGCACGCCTCACACTGCTGCACGCCTCACACTGCTGCATGCCTCACAACGCTGCACGCCACACACTGCTGCATGCCACACACTGCTGCAGGCCACACACTGCTGCACGCCTCACACTGCTGCACGCCACATAGTGCTGCACGCCACACACTGCTGCACACCACACACTGCTGCACGCCTCACACTGATGCACGCCATACACTGCTGCACACCACACACTGCTGCATGCCACACACTCCACACACTGCTGCATGCCACACACTGCTGCATGCTGAACGCCACACACTGCTGCACGCCACACACTGCTGCACGCCACACACTGCTGCACGCCTCACACTGCTGCATGCCTCACACTGCTGCACGCCCACACTGCTGCACGCCCACACTGCTGCATGCCACACACTGCTGCACGCCACACACTGCTGCACGTCACACACTGCTGCATGCCTCACAATGCTGCACGCCTCACACTGCTGCATGCCTCACACTGCTGCACGCCACACACTGCTGCATGCCACATACTGCTGCACGCCACACACTGCTGCACGCCTCACACTGCTGCACGCCTCACACTGCTGCACATCTCACACTGCTGCACGCCACACACTACTGCACGCCTCACACTGCTGCACGCCTAACACTGCTGCACGCCACACACTGCTGCATGCCACACACTGCTGCACGCCACACACGGCTGCACACCACACACTGCTGCGTGCCACGCACTGCTGCACACCACGCACTCCACACATTGCTGCACGCCTCACACTGCTGCACGCCTCACACTGCTGCACGCCTCACAACGCTGCACGCCACACACTGCTGCAGGCCACACACTTCTGCACGCCACACACTGCTGCATGCCACACAGTGCTGCACGCCACACACTGCTGCACCCCACACACTGCTGCACACCTCACACTGCTGCACGCCACACACTGCTGCACACCACACACTGCTGCACGCCTCACTCTGCTGCATGCCTCACACTGCTGCACGCCACACACTGCTGCACGCCACACACTGCTGCATGCCACACACTGCTGCACGCCTCACACTGCTGCACCCCTCACACTGCTGCATCCCACACGCTGCTGCACGCCTCACACTGCTGTACACCACACACTGCTGCAAGCCACACACTGCTGCACACCTCACACTGCTGCACGCCACACACTGCTGCACGCCACACACTGCTGCAAGCCTCACACTGCTGCACGCCTCACACTGCTGCATGCCACACACTGCTGCACACCACACACTGCTGCACGCCACACACTGCTGCATGCCTCACACTGCTGCACGCCTCACACTGCTGCATCCCACACGCTGCTGCACGCCTCACACTGCTGTACGCCACACACTGCTGCACGCCTCACACTGCTGCACGCCACACACTGCTGCATGCCACACACTGCTGCAAATGCTGCACGCCTCACACTGCTGCATGCCACACATTGCTGCACGCCTCACACTGCTGCACACCACACACTGCTGCACGCCTCACACTGCTGCACGCCTCACACTGCTGCATTACTCACACTGCTGCATGCTGCATGCCTTACACGGCTTGGTAGTTCAGACTGGACTGTTCCCATGGGGCACAGGGTCAGATCTGATTTGCATATAGCCAGTGTCTAACCCAGGGTGGTGTGGAGTGCAAGAAAACGATGGATTTAGGCCCAGGTCCTTGTACTGGGGTGAATGTATGACATTGTTCTACATTCTGTCCATCAACTGTGTTTTTTGCAATTACACTGCTGCACGCCTCACACTGCTGCATGCTGCACACTGTTGCACTGCTGCACGGCACACTGCTCCACGCCTCACACTGCTGCACGCCGCACACTGCTGCATGCTGCACACTGCTGTACGCCTCACACTGCTGCACGTCTCACACTGCTGCACGCCTCACACTGCTGCATGCCTCACACTGCTGCATCCTGCACACTGCTGCATTACTCACACTGCTGCATGCTGCACGCCTCACACTGCTGCACGCCTCACACTGCTGCACACCTCACACTGTTGCGTGCCTCACACTGCTGCACGCCACACACTGCTGCATGCCACACACCGCAGCATGCCACAAACTGCTGCACGCCTCACACTGCTGCACGCCACACACTGCTGCACGCCTCACATTGCTGAATGCCTCACACTGCTGCACGCCGCACACTGCTGCACCCTGCACACTGCTGCATTACTCACACACAACACCACACACAACACTACATACATAAGACCACACACACACCACACACACACACCACACACACACACACGCCATACACACCACACACACACAACACCACACAACCACAACACCACACACACCACACACACACACCACACACACACCACACACACAACACCACACACACAACTCCACACACACACAACACCACACACACCACACACATAACACCACACACACACACCACACACACACACCACACACACACCACACACACCCACACACCACACACACACAACACCACACACCCACAACACCACACACACAACACTACACACATAACACCACACACACACCACACACATAACACCGCACACACACACCACACACACACACACCACACACTCACACCACACACCACCACACACACACACCACCACACACACACACCAACACACACACACACACACCACCACCACACACTCACCACCACACATTCACCACCACACACTCACCACCAGCTGTGGGTGCACACTTTCAACAGGCACACACAACACCAGCCATCACTGCACGCTTTCACCAAGAACACATAGCATCAACTGTCTGTGCTCGCTTTCACCAGGCACACACACCACCAGACGCCTGTGCACGCTTTCACCAGGCACACACACCACCAGTTGTCAGTGCACGCTTCCACCAGGCACACACACCTCCAGCTGGCAGTGCATGCTTCCACCAGGCGCACACACCACCAGCCATCTGTGCACAATTTCTACAGGCACACACACCAGCAGCCATCAGTACACGCCTCACACTGCTGCACGCCTCACACTGCTGCATGCCACACACTGCTGCAAATGCTGCACGCCTCACACTGCTGCACGCCACACATTGCTGCACGCCTCACACTGCTGCACACCACACACTGCTGCACGCCTCACACTGCTGCACGCCTCACACTGCTGCATTACTCACACTGCTGCATGCTGCATGCCTTACACGGCTTGGTAGTTCAGACTGGACTGTTCCCATGGGGCACAGGGTCAGAGCTGATTTGCATATAGCCAGTGTCTAACCCAGGGTGGTGTGCAGTGCAAGAAAACGATGGATTTAGGCCCAGATCCTTGTACTGGGGTGAATGTATGACATTGTTCTACATTCTGTCCATCAACTGTGTTTTTTGCAATTACACTGCTGCACGCCTCACACTGCTGCATGCTGCACACTGTTGCACTGCTGCACGGCACACTGCTGCACGCCTCACACTGCTGCACGCCGCACACTGCTGCATGCTGCACACTGCTGCACGCCTCACACTGCTGCACGCCTCACACTGCTGCACGCCTCACACTGCTGCATGCCTCACACTGCTGCATGCTGCACACTGCTGCATTACTCACACTGCTGCATGCTGCACGCCACACACTGCTGCACGCCACACACTGCTGCACGCCTCACACTGCTGCACGCCTCACACTGCTGCACGTCTCACACTGCTGCACGCCACACACTACTGCACGCCTCACACTGCTGCACGCCTCACACTGCTGCACACCACACACTGCTGCATGCCACACACTGCTGCACGCCACACACGGCTGCACAACACACTGTTGCACGCCACCCACTGCTGCACACCACGCACTCCACACACTGCTGCACGCCTCACACTGCTGCACGCCTCACACTGCTGCACGCCTCACAACGCTGCACGCCACACACTGCTCCACGCCACACACTGCTGCACGCCTCACACTGCTGCATGCCACACAGTGCTGCACACCACACACTGCTGCACGCCACACACTGCTGCACACCTGACATTGCTGCAAGCCACACACTGATGCACACCTCACACTGCTGCACGCCACACACTGCTGCATGCCACACACTGCTGCACGCCTCACACTGCTGCACGCCTCACACTGCTGCATGCCACACACTGCTGCACGCCACACATTGCTGCACGCCACACACTGCTGCACACCTCACACTGCTGCACGCCTCACACTGCTGCATCCCACACGCTGCTGCACGCCTCACACTGCTGTACGCCACACACTGCTGCAAGCCACACACTGCTGCACACCTCACACTGCTGCACGCCACACACTGCTGCACGCCACACACTGCTGCACGCCTCACACTGCTGCACGCCTCACACTGCTGCATGCCACACACTGATGCATGCCACACACTGCTGCACGCCACACACTGCTGCACGCCTCATGCTGCTGCACGCCTCACACTGCTGCATCCCACACGCTGCTGCACGCCTCACACTGCTGTACGCCACACACTGCTGCACGCCTCACACTGCTGCACGCCTCACACTGCTGCATGCCACACACTGCTGCAAATGCTGCACGCCTCACACTGCTGCACGCCACACAATGCTGCACGCCTCACACTGCTGCACACCACACACTGCTGCACGCCTTACACTGCTGCATTACTCACACTGCTGCATGCTGCATGCCTTACACGTCTTGGTAGTTCAGACTGGACTGTTCCCATGAGGCACAGGGTCAGAGCTGATGTGCATATAGCCAGTGTCTAACCCAGGGTGGTGTGGAGTGCAAGAAAACGATGGATTTAGGCCCAGATCCTTGTACTGGGGTGAATGTATGACATTGTTCTACATTCTGTCCATCAACTGTGTTTTTTGCAATTACACTGCTGCACGCCTCACACTGCTGCATGCTGCACACTGTTGCACTGCTGCACGGCACACTGCTCCACGCCTCACACTGCTGCGAATGAATATTGGTCTCCGTTTGGTCTGAAGTTATGGTTTTGGTAATATTGTCCATTTATGTAGCACACAATCTAAACTGCATTTACTCTGGGTTCTCTAAAAACATTTCTTCAGCCTCGACAGGATGAACGCATGACTCGGCCCTGCGGGGATTTGGATCTCTAACCAGCAAATAACGTACATATTTTTGCAGCAAGTGCTCAACCCACTGAACTACATAAGGGTTCTATGTGTGACCTGCACCTTAAGCCCCAGTGTGCAGAAGTGCCCTGGACATGTATTTGTCATTACCAATCTCATTAGATATCCTTAAACTCTTTTGAGCCGCATGGAAAGAGGCGTGTGGAAGGGGCTTGCCTTGTCACTCGTAGCTCACCACGGAAGGCGCAAATGTTTGCTATATGGTTGCAAACCTTGCAGGGTTCCCGGCTTCTGGGGCTGTCTGTCCCTGTTCTCATAGTGTAAGCGATCAGCATCTGACATTGAGGGGAGCAAAGAACGCCCACCTGGGCTGGTGCCCTTTGAATGTGGATGCTGGCATGTGTCTCAGTATTACCTACTGTTCACTGTCAGCTGTAAAACGGGGTCACGTGTCTTTAATATTAAGGAGGCAAGAGGTTCGGCCATAACTGCGAACAGCCCCACTGTCCTGTGAAGGATTGGATAACCCCCCCCACCCCCGTAGCACCAAGGGTGAGGGTGCATGCCTCCAGAAAGCAAGCACTGCGCTGTCCTCTCTGTTCGTAAGACCTGTGCGTGTGTAGTGGGAACCAGGGTGTGTGGTTTTTGTGTATTATTTATTTCTATGATAAAAACTTGACGAATTGCCTGGGTTTGCAAACATCTTCTCTTTGGCTCATCTGTGTCAGAATTATGAATGTATCACCAACAAAACGGTTTTGCCTTACTTATACTTTGCAGAGAACACTTCGTGCTCTTCTCCTGTGCATGGAAAAGCTCTGCTCGAGGCAGTCTCGCGCAGACAAAAAAATCTTCACAGTTTCTGACTTAGCCGGTTTCGATTAGAGTGGAAAATGATGTCACTGTGCCTTGAAATTATCTTGTAACATAAAAGAACCTTCACATGGCGTATAACTGAGAACGTTTTGCAAGTTTCACAAAGAGCAGGATAATTGAAACCACATGGCGGCCGTGCGGGTAACTGACACCAATAGGCCATGGGCGTAGCAATGCGCCCGCCTTTGGCCAATTGCGTGCTGTCTTTGTTAAAAAGACGCACACAAAGGCCAAGAGCGTAGGACAAAAGAAAAATCACATGCACGAGCGAGTGTGAGGGCAGATTTCAAAAGCCCCTACATAAAGTCGTCGCCAGAACAGCGCATGCACGCTGTTACAGGCTCAACCTAAAAAGGGGTATAAGTAGTAGACCTAAGGCCCATAATTTTGGACTACTTCTGGAATCAAGAGGAACCTCTGCCAAGGAGAAGAGCTGAAGAACTGTAAGGAGGAGTACTGTCCCTTCGCTGTGTGGTTCTTTGCTGGGTTGGCCTGCAGTTGCTGCTTCTGCCAAGGAGAGGAAAAGGACTGGACTTTGCTGTTTTCCTGCTTGTGAAGTTTCTCCAAGGGCTTGTGTGTGGTTGCTTCCTGTTCTGAAGTCTCATGGACACAAAGACTTCACCTGCAGTGTCCTTGAACTCCACTGCTGGGAGTTCTGACCTGCCTTGTGGTGCAAAATCCAATTCTGGGCCCCTGGAGGTTGTTCCTCCTGCAAAGATCTACATAGATCTGAAGAAATCTGCAAAATTAACGCTTCACTCTTCTTGCCGCTGAACTTTCTGATGCAGCCATGCCATGCGG
Source organism: Lissotriton helveticus (assembly GCF_964261635.1). NCBI lineage: Eukaryota > Metazoa > Chordata > Amphibia > Caudata > Salamandridae > Lissotriton > Lissotriton helveticus. The sequence goes on along the minus strand of NC_136059.1, from coordinate 1,348,829,244 downwards.
GAGAAGAAATTCACGCATCGCCTGCCCGCGGCCTGAAGAATTGCTGCACTCCGAATTCAGTGCACCGTTCCCTGAAGTACGAGTCTGCCTTACTGAATCTGACCCAGGCCTTGCTGTGCGGCTAAAAGAATTGATGCATCACCAGTGTGCAGCTACAAAAACGGACGCAGCACTTGGATTGCCGCCGCCACGTCGACCCCATCGACCCATTTCTCACTCATTGCGCCTGTGCGCCAAATTTTTCCAATGCAACACCTCCAGACCATAATTGCCTCAGAAATCAATGCCTCACATTCGCCTACAGTCCGAATTCGATGCTCCACTTCTCCTGGATGCAGCAGAACTGTTGTCTCGCCTCCCCAAGGACTCAGGAACTGACTTCTCGCTGTGTTTCCCACACTTTCCCTCTATGCAGCTGTGTTGCCTTGTTGACGCAGTTAAGGTATTTTGTGTAAAAATCTTGCATCTATAGATTCCTATGGACAGAATTGCTTGAAACCTTATACGTCATATTTTGAGGCATGTATTTTGGATTATTGTTGTTTTGGTCATTTTTGCTTTACATAAAGATACTTTCTTTTTCTAAAACGCTGTGGTTTCCATTTATAGTGTTTTCATTGTGTTCTGTGTGTACAAATGTTTTACACATTGCCTTTGAGGTAAGCCTGACTGGTCGTGTCAAGCTACCAAGGGGGTGAGCAGGGGTCATCTAGGTGTATAACTCCCTTATCCTGACTAGAACGAAGGGTCCCTACTGGAAAACCACTGCCAACTAGAGACCCCCATTTCTAACAAGAATATTATCTGATATAGTGTCCTAAATGTTATCTACACAATTATTGCTGCATTGGAGTTAGTAATAGAAAATCTACATGCACTGGGACAACATTTTTACAAATTATATTTAGGACACGATATTTATATTAGACATATTTCTATACATGATATTCTGACATATAAATGTTCTGGGTCATCATGTCAGAAATAGCCAGGTTTTAGCTTCATCCCTGGATTTAAGATGATCCTGCATATGCCATCTCTAGGCTGGAAAGAGTTCCATATTTTTGCACATACTTTCAGTGCAATGAAAATCAAGCTCCACCAAGGAACTTTTTCTTGTGAGGGGTCAAGATAAGTTGAGTGGTAATCTTGAGTGGAGTGTTCCATGCTGGGAAATTTCCTTGTACTTTCATTTTTGGGTACAGCCGATCCATCTTTACATTTCCGTACCCCTTATTAGATCTCAGGTCTGCCCCCGTTATTGTTATTATTGACCTTTATTGTGTAGGCCTAACCAAATCTATACCTTCCCTAATGTGATATCTCCAAAAGTAATAGTCTCTCTCCTCCCTGGACATGTGATGCATAACAGGGGGTCACGCTAATCTCTTTTTTTGTGTGGTGGTACTATAATAAAATACCTAATGATAGTTACAACTCAGCAAGTCCCACGTGGTTATTTCACTAACACCAGTACGTTAGTACATCAAGTAAAAGTGATACAGGACATGCCACATTTGAAAAAACCCACTGAGTCACACTGCCTGTGTGGATCATGTAAGTTGCCAATTATGTGACAAAACAATACAAATTAATTGGCAAAATTAAGAGTACGTCTAATCTAAAATAAATCTAAAAAGTTAAAAGTAGACTATTAAATTGAAGAACATCTATACTGTGATTGGAGAAAAATGTAGACATTCTCCAACCATTTTTTTTACAAGCAATTGCAAAATGCACATTTTTACAGAAAGAACATTTTTGTTTTCAGGAGAACATTCATTTAAAATGGATTTAATGAGCATAGAGCATATATGACACCTTTCTGTCAATACGAGAAAGATTGCTAAGTTGATGATGGATTTTATCCAAAACCATTAAATCAACTTGAAGGGATCCTTTTAAGGTCTAGATTGAGAGCACAGCTGTCGCCAGATGTAATGTTTTTTTAAGGATTCATTTTTTTATTCGATCTTACCAAGTAGATCATGAATGATGAGCACATTACAAAAATACACTGAATTAAAATGGCAGACAATGATGTGCAAGGTAATTTAAAAAAGATCAAGCGGGACGCCAGCCTATGGGGACTCCTGCATATTGCCGTATTGCCCAAATGTCCTATGTTTGTCCTATTTTTGTGCAACTCAATAAAAAAAGATTTAAACAAAAAAAAAAGATCAAGCGTATTAAAATATACCACAATTTGATACTTTTTGTGCGGTGCTTCTCCAACAAACAATATAATGCTGAGTTGGTCAGTTGGAGAAGGATACAATGAAATCCAAACCATAAAGTGCAATAGTAAGCAACAGGGGCGGCTGGTGACATTTGAAAGTGGTGTGGCGTAAAATTATTGCCGTACTGCACTGTGGCGAGTGAGCGTAGAGAGCGAGCCGGAACAACTTAAGAGGGGTTCAGGGGGGTTCTCTCCAGAGAATTTTTTTGAAAAAAGAGTGGACAACTGGTGCATTTTCAAGCAAACTTGAGGAAGCAGGAAGACCATGAGCAAGGTCTTCACTAGAAGTGGGGTACTCGCAGTAACCCAATGCCCAATATCACATGAAGCAGCAGAAGAGTTGTGCTTATCTAAATAAAATCAAACACTGTAATCCAAGGCAACACGTTGACCAATGGGTCATCCATACTAACCTACAAATCGATGCTGATCTCGAGGGCATCTGAAGCTTGTAGCTCAATATTAATGTAAAAATATGCACACAGTGACCTTTTAACGTGAGTTCATGTAACAATAAATAGCTATAATCAAGTAAGCGTGAAGGGACATCAGATGACCCAAGGGCCATTGCCCACAAGAAATTAGACACAATATTTAGGCACTGTAAACATTTAAGTTCACAAAACAAGTCTTGCAAGTAATCACAGATGGTCTTGTATGAATTGTAAAGAGGGGCAGTAATAGATGTCAATAAAACAAGGTTTGACCAAGAGCATAAGGCCTACAATGCATATCCTCAAGGGAACGCACGTTGTTACCAAACCTTCCCTGCTGCATTTTCCTGTTTGAAATATTATACTTTCCGTGACATCTGCCACACACATATACGTGACACTCAAAAGCCCCCCAAGTGATTCCACACATGCTGTCCAAATCCGGCGCATGTATACCCAGCCTCATATTAAACACCCAGCTATTACCCATATAACACCTACACACTTTCTCAATATGCCAACTATGGCATGTCTCGTTTTCGCAAGAGGCAGGCCATGTTTCACTGACCCATACAGACAGACCCTTGGACCATGGACCTTTCACACAGACCTTACTTACTTCTACACATTCTATATCTTTCAGACGATCCAGGTCTCCCTGAAACGCACCCCATGTCAAGAGCACACCACATGTTTCCATGATATCCCCCAAATAAATACGATAGGGGAGCTTGTTTCAAACCTGCAAGCAAAGCCTTACCTGGGATATCTACTTGCCGCCACCGCCGAGAGTCACTCTTACTTTTCCTGGGGCATTTGGAGGAGCCGCCACCGCAGAGAGTCACCGGCCCCATTCCCAGGAGCACGGACGCCGGAAGAGAGGCGAACTATGCCTTCCACCGTCCTCTGCGGCACGCACGCCGCTGACGCGGCCAGATAGTGCCAGGAGGCGCTCAAAAGGGCGGTCGGGCTCCCGCGGCGCGGGAGCTCCTAACAAACCTGCAAGCAAAGCCTTACCTGGGATATCTACTTGCCGCCACCGCCGAGAGTCACTCTTACTTTTCCTGGGGTATTTGGAGGAGCCGCCACCGTCGAGAGTCACTGGCGCCATTCCCAGGAGCACGGACGATGGAAAAAAGGCGAACTACGCCTCCCAGCGTCCCCTGCGGTGCGCACGCCGCTGACGCGGCCAGATAGCGCCAGGAAGTGCTCAAAAGGGCGGCCGGGCTCCCGCGGTGCGGGATGCACGTGGGCAAAGCCCGGGCCAAGGGCAGGCCCGTCCGTACCCGTCATAGGCCGGAAGAGGCCGGGCTGGGCCACCCTCCTTGCGTTTGCGGTTGGAGCTCATCACAATCACCACAGGGAAAGATACGGGGAAGAAGTTCTGCAGACTGGCTTGTAAACATCAATTAGCTGCCCTGCATCCCAGCACCCAGTGCCAGGAGGACGGTTTTCAGATCACAAGGACATAGGACTCCACAGGGACTTACGACAGATCAATACTTAAACTCCATAAGCTATCAAGGTACTGATTATTGTTGTTTTCCCTTCGATCCAACTTCATCTGTGCCCTGTATAATATAAGTCTGAAACGAGCCTGGTTCTCATGCCCCCAAAACGAGCAAGCGTAAGATCATATCTTCTGGGGTGGGGGGCGGAGTGAAGGGGACCCTTGATGCTTTTCTTACACGAGCGGAGTCGCTGTTAACTCACGAAATCCAGCTGACAGAGAAGAGATTATCACTGGACACATTTTTAGCACATAAGTGATCCTCTATAGGAATTATAGCCACATGTAAATCGCCCAATGTTGGGATTCTTTCAGGTCAATCAAACCTTACCACCTCTAACAGCACAAAGGCTCAAGTTCATGCGAACTCTTTAGCACAAGGGGCGGGTTTGTTAGTACAACCCAGTGACCTGTCAATTATTGATTTAAGTCAGTCGCAGACCACCATAGAAGAAACGGAGGAACACCCCGACCAAATATCTGTCCCACCTGAGGTGGTTGGGGGAAGACGAGCCCGCATTAACAGTGAACCCATCTGGTGTAGGAACAACGCAAAGGGTACGCAGGGAGGTGGTCACGCGATCCAAAAAGACCCTAAAAGCCACAGGCGCCGCACCTATGGCCTTGCCTTCAGCTGACACCATGGCCCCAGGTAATCGAACTAGGGGGGGCAGCACATGTTGAGACCCAAACCTAAATGGAGAGGCGAGAGAAAAATGAATAGGGCCCGAAGAAGTAGGGGGGATATTGCAAACTCACAGTGTCAAAACTGTGGGATGGCGGAATTGACCCGGGGAGTCAATGCACTATGGTCATAGTTGGAATCATTGCTAATTACCCATTTGAGGCCCTGCATGAAAAAATAAATGTGATAGAAGGGAAACTCAGTAGGTTACTTGAACATGACAGAGATCCGTCGCCCATGACCAGAGGGAACAACAGGGGGGAATCATGACTGTGGTCAGCCTGAAGGTGTGAATGAAGTCGCAAATGAGGGACCAATGGCAGGAACTAAAGATTCAACTAGTGCCAGGCCAGCCCACAGCCTTATCCTTAACACAGCCACTAAACATATTGAGGGAAGAGGGGAGCTTGTCAATGATACAGACCCAAAATTAGCTGACCACGTACATAGCTCCCAGGGCTTGCCGATCCTAGACCTACCACCGGCATCATGCCCTTATACAGTAGTTTTGACAGGGGTCCCGGCCTGCAGTCATGACAGAGAAGAAACAACGAGAACCCTGATCAATAAGGCCGCACATTGGCTGGTTATTAATAAAGGTTTTAACATATCACACCACAGGCACATTCTTATGGCAAGGAGGGTGTCCTGGATAGGAGCCAGCAGGAAGAGGTTTGCAGGAGACTGTGTGATTTTAAACCTAAGGCACCCAGAGTTGGTTAGAGATCTTTTTTCTAGCCATCACAAGGGCCCATATCAGGCTGAGGGTGGGTCATGTATTAAAATGCTGCTCCTGGGTTTTTTCTACAGGGACAAGATGTGTGCGAAAAACCAAGATGACCGTAGGCGGAATTTGGCTGGATTAGAATGGGAGGACCGGATAGTTCCGCTAACTAACCAGTACGCACCTCTTTCCAATGCTTCGGCATTTAATGAAATAGATTGACTGAGCCGTGGGCTGGTACCTGAGAATGGAGCTATACAGGAGGGTTTGCCCCATTAAGGAGACCAAGGAGGGACAGGCATGACAAAGCCGAGTGATTTCACTCCTTCGGCTGGACATGGAGAGTATATGGGGAAGGGCATTGCAGGAATTTCACGAAAACTGGACGTGTCCCCCAGACTGCACACATGTCCCATACCGGAAAAGCCAGGTAGCCCAAGAACCAGAGATATTAAGATAGTCTCCTGGAATAAATACAAAACCAGGACTGGCTAGGCTACATAAGAAAATTTCACATATTTTGCCTACAGGAAACTTGGGAGGCAAATAGTAGTGCATCCCCCCTAGAAGGATATAAAATGTTCTTTGTACCTGCACGTAAGGCAGCCTCGGGTCGAGCCAAGGGTGGTTTGATCACCTACGTGGACCGGAGACTGCAAGGGAGCTGGGAGGACATGGGTTGGGACTCGGATTTTTTGCAATGGATCAGGTATCGTAACAAGGGCCTAAAATGAATTGTTATTAATTTCTATAATGCAGTCATGGTGGGACAGACTTTATTAAGATTGACCGAACTGGAAGACCGGTTGGCAGGAATAAAAGAGCAAGGGGCAATGAGCCCTCAGCTGGTTCTAGTGGGCGATTTCAACTGCCATCCGTGCCCCTTCCTGAAAATTAGCAGGGGGGAATGGGCTTTTTGCCCACTGGCAGAGGGCTGGCACTTGGAACACTCAAAGGAGGGAAGGGAGTTAAGTAAGGTCCTGGGCACACATGCCCTTACATATACAATGGATTTGATCGGAGGGGTAAAGAATAGTATGGTTAACCCAACTTTTAAAGGCAGGGGAAGGGACACTGTTATTGATTTCATTTTTGTTACCAACACGTTAAAGTGTTGGATTACAAATTTTAACATAGAGGCCAGTATTTTTAGTGATCATAACCCCCTGGTCTTGTTCATTGGGGACCCAAATCCGATCAACCATCTTCGCCAAAGGGAGATCGGTGGCTTAATTCAAGCCACGGATCAGGGCAGGAGACTAAGATGGGCTAATATAGATGGCGAAGCCTTTTACAGAACGCTACTGGCGCAGAGTGAAGATCAGCTCTGGAAATGCCTAGATTTAGCAGTGGAGGGGACAGACTTGATTAAAGCATTTGAGGGTGTCGCTCATCAAATTGATGGCTTGCTCAGGAGCAAAAAGATGACACAGGACCCTGATTCCCCCAGATGGTTTGATCATCAATGCTCTACGGCCCTGAGGGAACTGAAGTTAGCCCTAAAAACTGTCCCAAAAGACGAGATGAAGGTGTCCTGTTGCAGGGCACAGTATAAAAAGGCTCTAAGCAGCCACACAATTTCATTGCAAAATCAGGCATGGGAGAACCTAAGAGAAGCGGCAGAGCGTAAGGACTCGACCGCTTTTTGGAAAGTAATTAATGATCCCTGTTTCCAGGATTCAAACAAATCTAAGTTAGAATGTCACATCCTACCAGAATCCTGGGTTGAGCACTTTAAAGGCCTTTACAATTATGGTAGCATTGACGATCCAATTGCAGCAGAGGTTGGAAATGCGAGTCCAACCCAGATAATTTTCTCTCTAGGAGAGATAAAGCGGGCATAGAGGGGCTGACATGGAGCAAGGCCCCAGGTCCTGACGGGACCCCTCCAGACCTCCTTAGGAGCCAGTTAGAAGTCTGGGCTCCCATACTAACTACAGTAATAAATACAGCAGTGGAGTCAGGGATGCAAGTGTCGTGGTCCAGGGCTATAATAGTCCCCATTTATAAAAAGGGTAACAGGAGTAACCCAAAATTCTATCGGCCCATCTCACTTATAGATGTAACAGTGAAAGTCCTGGGTAGGGCCATTCTTAACCTGTTAATGGACTGGGCGGATGAACACGACATTATTACTGACACCCAGTATGGGTTTAGGAATGGCTGCTCCACCTCCGACCAGTGCCTCAATTTATATCTCCTGGTAGCCAAGTACACCGTGGCTAGTGAGGGGACAGTGTACTTGACTTTCATGGATCTGATGGTAGCTTTTGATCGGGTAAACCAAAGGAAATTGTGGGAACTACTGAGGGCCCTTGGAGTTGACCCAGGACTGATAAATATCTTAAGAATGTTGCACCAGAATACTTCTGCCCAGGTCAGATTCAATGAGGAGGGAAACACCACTGACCCCTTTCCATGTTCTAGGGGAGTGAGGCAGGGTTGTATCCTGGTGCCTTTTTTATTCACTTTATATATAAACGGTTTAGATCAAGCGCTCGGAGACCTAGGGGTGGATTGCCCACGGATAGGTAGGAGAGGAATTCCCGTCTTGCTTTACGCGGACGACGCTGTGCTACTGGCACGCACCGCGCGGGGACTCCAGTGTCTCATAGACGGCTTTGTCTGTTTTATGGAGAATTTAGACTTGTCACCTAAACTTACGAAATCATACATTATGGAAATGGGGAAAACACCAAATAAGAAATTTAATTACACGATTGGTACCTAGTTTGGAAAAAGTGCAGGCATTCACATAGTTAGGGATTTTATTTGAAAGTCGCCTTCGCTTTAAAGCACTGGCTGACAAGAAATGCAGCACACTAATTAGCTCTGTGGGGGCAATTATGAATTTTGCAAAAAGGTTAGATCGTTGGTCACCGAATCAAATATTGAATTTGTATAGCTCTGTATGCTGCGCCAAAGTCCTTTATGGGAGTGAGGTATGGGGCTTTATAGACTCACAGAAGCTCCAAACGGAAGAAAATAAATACTTGAGACAGGTATTGAAAGTACCTCAGAGCACATCTTCCCATATTATTCAAGAGGAGCTGGGTCTCACCTACATTAGTGATAGGCTCCGACTTAAACCCCTCACATGCTGGATTAAAATATAGACAAACCCAGAAGCCTCTTTAAGCAGGCAGATAATAACGGACTGCATCGCTCGGGATCGGGGTCGAAGTATCCCCTGGCTCAAATACGTGAGGGAAACCCTGACGGGCCTGGGATATGCTGAATTCTTCGACGACCCGACTAAATTAACATCTCAAGGCAAGGGCTTTATCAAGATGGAATTTTTAAAGCGAGTGGCATCTGCAAGGGAAGACAGGGAGCTGATAAAACCATTGGTGAGAGCTCACCTGCTAGCCAAATCATGTATGGGCATGGAACCGTATCTGTCCTATATCCACAACACACAGGATAGATTCCTCATGACCAATGTTCCCTCTAATTTTTTTCCTCAGTGTGCGACAGTGTAGGGTCTCTGTGCGCTGCAGCCATGGCTGTGTGCACCATGAACCAGATTGCGCGTGTGCAGCGCATAATATCCCTACAAACTTTTGCTTAAAAAACTGAAAAGACTGTGCATTTCCTCACATATTAGTCAGTTATTTGGAGTGAGAAGGATAGCGGAGGGATAGAAGGGGAAGAAAGGTTTGCATTCATATAGCACCTGTTACCCCTAATGGACGTTGAAACGCTTTTCTGGCAAGTAGCATGCTACTCCGGAACACATAAAGTATTAGTGTTGAAAATTAGTATAGTGAAATATGAAGTAATTCGAGTGGTGGAAATGTTATTCAATTATTTGGATAGAGAAGGGTAGGTGGCGGGATAGAAGAGGGAAAGAGGTTTGTATTTATATAGCGCTTGCTACCCCTGATGAGGTGTTGAAGTGCTTTTTTTTTGGCGAGTAGCATGCTACTCTGGAACCCATAAGGATTAATTTTGAATTAGTATAGTGAAATATGAACGTAATTTGAGTGGTTCTATGTTAGTCAGTTATTTGGATTGATCAATCTATTATATTTAATAACTGCTGAGTGGGGTACAGTGATGAGATGTCTGTGCTGAAAATTCTGCTTCACAGAGCCGGCGCTGTAGCCAAGCAGTCTGTCTCTTCCCTTCTTTGTACGCTTTGGGTTTAGGCATTTACCTGGCATGGATGGAGTGTGTGCTTCTTGTTCACTTATTTATGGATCCTTTTTGGCTTTAGTAAGTGTGGCATGTAGATGGGGCATCACTCACTTTCTGTAATAACATCCATCTCCGCCTTTGTTGCCCAGTTGTTGCAATAAGACCGTAATAGCAAACTGGCCATGAAGCCAGTCACTGCTGCAGCTGAACATATTATAGGCCTGATACTTCCCCAATTACCGCACAATACTCTATTGTTTTATTTTTTATTTCAGGTTTTCACAATATTAGCCACTTCTATCTGCAAAGACCATTTAGAACTTAGTTCTGGCTGTGAAGTGTCCAAGATGGGAGATAAGTTAAAATGCCATGTATCACCAATCTAAGCCTTCCAACCAATAGCCTGCCCTTATGTTCCACAATTTCATGACTTCATCCACCTTTAAGTTGCTTTATCTATCTGTGGTGTCCACCAGGCTCTGTGAAGCAGAATTGTTTGCCCACGTTTAGAAACAGTGATGGCAGGGACAGCGTTGTGAATTTGTGCTCTATTCATGTAAAGCGATGCAAGATGTTGTGTTGAAATCTGCTGGCAGAGTATTCTATACAAACTGAACAATCTGGCGCCCTGTTTTATTCACAAAGGTTCAGTGTATCTATGCTTGCGTACTTGAATCTGCAAAGGGAGTGCCAGAAAGGTCCCCGCATTCACCAAGCCACGAGTTATCAAAACTATAACTTTTCCGATGTGTTAAAGGAATGTGGACAAAATGCAGTTAATGTGTTTTAAAAAAAATAAAGGGATCCTAGCAACCACACCTCCTCCCTTACTAAGCTACAGTAGGTAGGCTGTTCTCCACAAAATGATAGCCTTTGACTTGTTAGAGGAGTTTAGTTAATTGAAAACCTCGGTGGCTCGGTGTTGACTGTCCTCCTATCTGAACTGTTCACAAAATGAATATCACTTTCCATAAGTTGTTAGCAATAGCATGAACAACTGTTCTCTACAACTGAATTATCGTTTTATGCTGGCAGCTTGAGGGGTGTTTGTCTTGTAAAGGAGGGCGTTTGTGGAAGACATTCCTGGGCCTTTCCACGCTGCCACAAAACTCCTTTACTACATGAGGCACAACCGATGTTGAAATGAGTGAGTGACTTTTTTTTTTACTGTTTATTTGTAAATAAAGCTTATGTCATTGGGTGAAACAAGTGTTTGGTATCCCTGTTTGCCTTACCATTAGTTGGATCAGGCGTTCATTTTTTAGGACTAGATTTGGGAAATGTCCGTGCCACCAAATGTGGTTTCATGTAGATGTCCCACGTTTTTTAGTTTTTTAAAAAATAAGGCTTGCTGTGTATAGAATGTAGTATTCTTAGAACATATTGCTTTGTAGTGCCTTGGCCCATTTTCATAGGTTTAATACTTTTTTTGTTCTTAGCTCAGAATAAAGGTGCAGCAGCTACTCCTTAACTGCGCACTGATGCAGGCAGAGTGAAGTGCCTTCTAACTGAGCAGATCTCACAGTGGGAGGGTGAGTGGGTGGTGTTTGGGGACTCGTCCAGCTGATGGTAACTTTGCGATGTGGTGCAGCTGTACACCTAGAACCAAACCCGTTTTTCACAGAATATCATTTTTTTGCTAGCCGTGTACAGCACAGTTTATACTTTCATGTCAAAAAGCTCTCATGAGTATTTGTGGAGCTGTGGTCGAGACAGCTGGAGCTCCCACCTTGATGACGACGTCGTCCAAAACTCCTGATACAGTAACGTAAGAAGCCCCAGTGGCGGCTAGTCCATTAGGGGCGTTGGGGCAGCAGCCCACTTGTCACAATCAAGAAGACAAACTGTAACATTGACAGGCAGCAAGAAATGTAAGCAGACGGCAGATGCAATTCATTCGTCTGTTTACATTTCCGGCCTGTGTTGGCAGCTGCTTTAGAGCCTCAAGTGCGCATGCGTCATTCAACAATATCGCACAGTGCATGCACGCAGGCGAGAGCAGCAGGAGTCCAGAGAAGTGGACTCCTACTGCCCATCTGCAGCACGGCCACTCCATTGACATTACATTAGGCATGCTGCGCATGCCTAGTGTAGTGCAGGAGTCTGCAGATAGGTTCCTGCTCGGGCAGTGACATACAGTCATCCCATGCCCTGTCAAATGGCAGGATACCGCCCCCAATCGCATCCAGTCCTACGATTTGTCCCTTGGACTCGGAGACGTGATGTGACGCGGGACCGGCGGAGGAGATGCCCCATCCTGGTAAGTTTAGTTTTAGTTTATTTGTTTTTATTGGATTTAATTACACCCGGGCCTCCCCGCGCGTACCCCCGGAGTCATGCAGGCCGCGAGAGGGACCTGTAAATCTGATGTCACCTCACGCACTTAGATGAATGGACTTTTTAAACTACTTTACTTTGGCCCTTTGGGATAATAATAATGTATTAAAAGTCCACACCTGCAAGATTGTGTTAAGATTTTAGGCATATTGGTCACTAAAGAGTATGGGAAGTGCTACTACGGAAATACTTTTTGAGGAACTGTTACATGCCTTTGTGACTCTGCCCTGAAACGTCTAAATCCCTTCCCTCCAAAGTACAAAATAGGGACCGCCTTTTCTATTGTTCCTAAATGTATATGAGCACTGTCCTAATATGCTCGTATTTTAGATTGGGCCAATTCACAGAAGCTCGCAAGAGTACCCCTGCACTTTTACTCAAATGCTTTTGTGAGTCGCCCCCATAGATAAAATGCTGATTTTAAAATGCTGGTGAAATTGCTCTGAGGTGTGTCTAGTCGGCAAAAAAAGCAGCATTTAAGTAAGTAACTCTTTGTTCAAGGATATAAATATCACATAAACAAAAGCTGTCCTGAAAACGGGCCTTGCGCTGTCTTGTCTTCCTCCACCCTTTACTTTCACTTCATTAACGCCCTGTTTCCTGCCTGCCATTAAAACAATGTTTAGGGCTGGCAGGAAAGCGCAGGCAACGTTTATTTAATACCCACAGCGGAAACATGTGACCTCTGCATATCTACAGTAATGTATACACAGCTCATTGGGACCTCATCAAAATCATTTTAGAGTTGCACACCATCACCTTTCGCATCTTTTACATGGATACCAGTGATCTTTTCTGTACTCCTCTTTTCCACCTGCTCTTCAGACTCTCGCTTGCTTCTGCCCTGTAGCTCACAGATGCCAATTTCACAGGAAAGCATGACTATTCTTTTATTATGGAGTAGGGTGTAAAGAGAAGGAACGGGCCTGGACAAAAAAACAAATTTTTCTAAACGTTTTGTATCTATATTAAAATATTAACAAATAAAAGTGAAAACAAGCATTCCAATGGGAAAATCCTGTATGTGCACAAAAAGAGAAATACATGGACGGTTGACCACTTCTCTAAGCACATTATCAACAGTAAAACACTTTCTAGAAGTCGCAGTGCAGGGGCCAGGGATTGAATGAGAGTGTAATCAGTAGCTTCCTTTCAGGCGCAACACAGTCAGGAGACACGAAGTGAAGTATGCTCTACAGCCTTCATTGTGACTGATTCATGGAGCACAGAGGCACGTATTCCTGTGAAAAAAGAGAAATTATGTGCAGGATCATCAGCAAACTTAGCCTCTCAACCCCTGCCGCTCACCTTTGTTCCTAATGCTGCCAGCAGAGCGTGTTTCCAGAAAGGCTGAACAAACACGCATTGAGATAGGGAAAAGCTACTAGCATGGCCGGAGGAACGGCACCTGTAAGGAATGGAGAGGGATGGGAGGGGAGAGGGCAACATAGGAAAAAGAATGTTTTTGCCCCAAAGAAATGACCCGCAGGAGTTACGTGCAGAGTGCAGGAAATATTACCTCCTCACCCCCTCTCAGCTATTCTCCTAATGCTGCTGACAGGGCATGTTTCTAGAAAGGCCGACCAAGCAAGCAATGAGAGGGAGTGGGAGGGGGGGTAAGTTCTGTTCCTATTGTGAAGCGCTCTGACACCTTCGGGTAAAGTCCGCGCTATAAAAAAACGCATACATAAATTCTTCCAGCAGTCAGAGGTGTTGAGATGCAGGGGCACAAGAATGAGTGAAACCCATCAAAGCCTCATTAACGTGCAAATGGGCTTGAAGTGAAGTACTTGGGTGCTGCTATTGTGTGTCTGTGAACTAAGCTATCTCAGCCCGGGGGTCCACACACAGGGGTGTGGGGGTGTGGGTGGGGTTTGAAGCAGAAGCCCTTTGACCACAAAGGGCTTTGGGAGCCTACAACACCATGTTTTTACTCTGCCTCCAGCCTGGATTTCGCGCCGTTCGCGTTTTAAAAGCGGTGGCGCGAATGGTCTCGTAGGGACGTCTCTTAGAGTGCGCGCTGAATTCAGGACACTGCGCGCTCTAGGAGACCATCGTGCGCGCGCGCCCACGCGCGCAGGTTGGTGGGAACAGTGCTCATGACCTGATTTAGGTTGAACTTGCTACACCAAAATCTGTCAGTACCCGTAGGGTACACAGTAGCATTAGAGATGAAGGGTCCATGCGGCAGCGACCAACGGTCTCCCCAGGACACGGTTCATTTTGTTTTATTATGCCCTCTTTATGCCTATCCCAGGAAATTATTTTTTAAAAGTATTTTAAAGAATGCTAGTTTAAACAGGCAAAGGTGGCCCTATTGTTCCTGAAACTGTCCACAGAGCCCCTTACACTTTTTTGCACTGTAATTTTTTTAAGATCTGCTGTGAGACTTAGAAATACCAGAGGCGAGGGATAAATGTTCATATTTTTAACACTTTCAGACTGGGATTAGAGTGGATAATCTGGTAGTAGACATGAATTAGCACCAGGTGCCCCATCCAGTCATAATTTAAATGTAACTTGTTTTTTTAATTTCTTGTTGTTCCAATCTATTCCAGGACCTTTCATGCCAGTCCCTCATGATAATTCTTGTGGCGATATAGTCCTATCCCTTGATTTGATTGTTTATCGATTTTTAGCATGGTTTTAAATTGGTTGTGATGTTTTTATTAATATTGTACTTTTTATGGTATTGTTTTATACTGAATAAAGTAATTTGATGATGATGATGAAGTACATTAGGCCGCTCAGCTCTCCGTCGTAGAAAGCGTATGCCACTCACATACCTCATAAGTCTTCACATATTACCCATTGCTTCGAGATGCAACTTACAAACATTATGTGTCTTTTACACTCCAATGTATGTCAACCACATCCCATGTGCCCGTCCAGCCACCAGGCGCACATCATGAGGCCACACAACTCGCTCATTTTCTAATGTCTGACTCATATTCCCGATGGCTTCCAGATTGTCCAGGCTGTGAATCAGCATTCCATTTACAGTATGGCCAGTTAATAAAGCACATTGCTATTCATGACTTATTGCGTGCCCAAACCTATAAAATATTCAAAACGTTTGTATGTGCCCCAGTGCGCATTGTTTTTAAGAAAGCGAGCTCGTATGGTAGCAGCCGCTCGAAGCGTGCACAAGACATTGCTTGTGTACACTCTGACAGATCAGGGCCAGAGAATGGACCAGAAGGTCAGCTCCAGGGGTGACAATAACCAGTAATCTTATAACAAATTTCAAGAGTTTGGGCGGCTTCTGTCTGTATATCAAACACGAAGAAAGGGAAAGACGGCTTGAAGTGGAAACAGCACCTGAAGTGTTTGACCCCCACACAGCCACATATATTCTCCAATTAAACTCTAAACTCTAAAAACTTATCTCTTTTGTTAGTCCCTTCTGAATCAGACTCAGTCTCATCACTCACAGGAGCGCCGGGACACCCCGTTGGGGTATCTGAGCGCTAAATAAAATGCTCAAAATAAATAAATAAATAAATTAACTATACATCCATCAGGCTACCCACTCAAGGCACCCGAGACTCCTAGATTCCTTCACCCACAGTCTCCCCATGTGCCACATTTTGAAAGCGTTGACCAAAAACGACCCCCCTTGGATCTGAGTTGGGGTGTGTTGGTAAAGGCTCTGGATTCTTGGAGTCTGACAGGCACCCCTGAGTGACAAGGCAGACAGTGTTAACAACTGCAGCCTCAGCCCAGACTTGATGGGCAGCTCCCGGGGTGCTGTGTCTTATCACAGCCATCAACTGGCGGCTGCAGTTCCCAGACACAGTAGGTTGCGGCAGACAAAACGACGACCCTGTGTACTTTCTCAATAGCCTGCAAACAATTGCAATGTGCCTGTTGCTTACCTAGAGCCCAGCGAACTGGTGTGTGGGTTTAAAAACTGATGGCATATCTGAGTAAAAACTCCACTTATCAATGGGCTGCTAAGTGCTGCAATACTCTTAAGTGCCCTGACCAGCAGTGTCCTATTCACAGTTGCGGCTCGTGGAGGGGTGTGGGCCGGGGTGGGGTGGGAGGGGCGAGTTTCAAAATAAATAAAAAAAATCCTACCTAAGCAGGTCCGCACCGCCTCGGGTCCGTTGGCGCCTACAGGAACGGAACAGCCGCATCACTGCTGGCAAGTGGGTGGCAACCCCTCTCAGCCAATCCTGGCGATTGACTCAGGGCACGGTTACTCTCCGCCCGCCTGCCCATTAGGAGACCGAGGTTTGAACCTTTGCTCAACCCTCGCTCTCCTAATGGGCATGTGCCAGCCTGTGCAGACACTAGTGCGCATGACTGGGCACAGCATAAAAATTTGCCGACCTTCCAAAGTCATGCGCACATGTGGTGCTGCCTGCTGCCCCTGGTCTGACAATCATGTCAGTCAACATGATGTTGGACCGCCCACCCCCTTCAGACTCTGAAGGGGGTGGGCGGTCCGACGTCATGCTGACTGACATCATTGTCAGTTCTCCCTCGGCGTCTCTGAACTTAAGTAAACTGAGAGTTTACTTAAGTTAAGAGACGCCGAGGAAGCTGCGGACGCGGGCGGCTTGTGGGGCAACGCCCCAGCGCCCTAATGGACGCACCGCCCCTGGTGAGCAAAGTTAACCTTGTTAATGTTAATGTTAGGCACACTTTTAGAGCGCACGGCTACCCCAAAGGGTGTCCCGGCGCTTTAGCAAAGATGCCCCTAAAAACAGAAAAACCAAAAGGTAAACAAACTGCAGAAACGCGGGTTACTAGGTGAAGAACAGAGTCTTCAGCTCCTTCCTGAACGCCAAAAGATTATTTGCTTTCCGGAGGGAAAGAGGGAGTGCATTCCACAGGCAAGCTGTTACGTGTTGGAAGGAGCGACCTCCCATCCGCACACGTTTGACCACAGGCACCTCCATTTTGGCCAGGTCCGCCGACCGCAGAGACCTCCGTGGCACATAGAAAGCAGTGCGCTTCCTCAGGTAGAAAGGGCCGGTCGCATGGAGAGCTTTAAACGCCAATGTAAGGAGTTTAAATTTAATTCTCTCCGCGATTGGTAGCCAGTGAAGCCTGGCTAGGAGCACTGAGGCTCTTGCTCTCCTCGGCAGGCCATAGATGGCTCTGGCCGCCGAATTCTGTATGACCTGCAACCTAGATAACAAATATTTAGGTAGGCCCGCGAAGAGCGCATTTGCATAGTCCAGGCGTGATCCCACCAACGCCTGAACTATATTCCTGCGGTACTGCAAAGAGAGCAGGGGCAGAAATTTTCTAAGCATCTTGAGGATGCTGAAGCATTTCCCTGCAAGTCCCAGGATGTGGGGACGAAAAGACAGATCAACGTCGAACACCACTCCGAGATTTTTTACCTGAGCTGATGGAGCCTCAGGGGGGAACATGTCCTGGGGCCACCACGACTTCCAGTCCGAGTCTGGGGCACAGCCAAAGAAGAGCAGCTCAGACTTGTCTGAGTTGCATTTCAGGCTGTGCCGCTGGAACCACGCAAAGACTGCGCTCAGACAGTCCTTAATTCTGCCGCCGTTGAAGACCTCACCCTTCCTGCAAGTGAACAAAAGCTGGGTGTCATCAGCGTATGAGATGACCCGGGCCCCGAACGCCTCCGCTACCTCCGCTAGAGGGGCCATGTAAATGTTGAAAATGGTGGGGCTCAAGATAGATCCTTGAGGCACCCCCACCTCCAGCGCAGGCATTTCCGCCGAGAATGGCGGAGCCCAGATCACCTGTCGGCGGTCGGCAAGAAAGGATTGAAACCAGTCCAACACCGTCCCTCGCAGACCAATCTCCCTGAGTCTTGAGAGAAGGCCTGCGTGTGGGACGGTGTCGAACGCCGCCGAAAGGTCCAACATGACCAACATCGCCCGTCCCCCCTGATCGAGTATCTCCCTGATGGTATCCGTGACCTCTACCAGAGCGGTCTCCGTGCTATAATTTGCACGAAAGCCGGACTGGGAGTCATGCAACAAATTGTTGTTTTCAATAAAGGTGGAAAGAGTGAGCTGAACATGTTTTTCCAACACCTTCGCCAGAGCAGGGAGGAGGGAGATCGGACGATAGTTAGCCCATTGCAGGGGGTCTAACAGAGGCTTCTTAATCAACGGCAGGATAAGTGCATGTTTCCACTGTCGTGGGACAACCCCCGAGCTCAATGAAAGATTCAGCAGGGGGTTCAGCAGGCTGTTCAACGCTGGGGCCACCCTGCCCAGGCATTGCGCCGGACAGGCGTCCAGTGGCGAGCCAGATTTCAGTCGGGATAGCAACTCCAGCGACGTTTCGCAGGGCAGCTGAGGAAAAACAGATAATGTGGGCCCAGAGTCATCCCTACAGGGGTCTAAAAAGGCGTCAGCCATACGGGAGTCCACCGATGGAAAGGTGGCCTGAATCTTTAGGATTTTGGTCACAAAAAAGTCGGCCAACTGTTTAATCCATTCCTCCGTATGTGAGTGAACAGGAGTGGCTACCACTGGGTTCACAAACTCCTTCACAACTCTAAAGAGTTCTCGGCTGACATTATCAGCCTTGTCGATTCTCTGTTCAAGATAACTCTTTTTTTCTGAGGCAATCTGTTTATAATACGCTTTTATCGCGTCTCTGTATTTCGTTTTCTCCACCGGCTCATAATTGCGCCGCCAGCGCCTTTCCAGCTTCTTACATTCTTGACGCATTATGCGAAGAGTGGAGGAAAACCAAGGGGCTGAGTTAAGATCAGGGGCGGTTTTAGCAGCCCTCAAAGGGGCCAGCTCCTCGAATCTTGCCTGCATCCAATTCTGGACCAGGATTAAATCGGCTTCCAGATCCCCGGTCAGTTGGCACGGGTATTGGCCAAGAGCATCAGAGAGCATTTCAGCTGTCACAAGATGGAAGGCTCTGGACTGCCGGAACCCTACCTTAAAAGCCCTTTGGCTAGCTTTAGAATCAAGAATTAAGGCAAAGTTTAGCAGATAGTGATCTGACCACAGGACCGGGAGTGGAGGGGACGCCTCAATAGGCCTAGAGGAAAATATGACATCCAACGTGTGGCCTTTCACATGAGTGGGGCTGTGAATAAAAGGGGCTAGCCCTAACATCGCCGTGATGTCACGAAGTTTGTCGGCATCAGCGTCAGTAAGACAATCCATATGAAAGTTTAGATCGCCTAGTAGCATGCAATGCGCCGAGCGCATGCATGGTACAGAAAGGGCCGACTGCAAATCCTCAAAAAAGGACCCAATAGGACCAGGAGGTCTGTAGAGGAGAATGCCAGTACAGGTCTGGGACGCCGATACGTGGAGCGTAAAACCTAAGGCTTCACAGCCGGCAATGTTGTCGACCGCAAAGGAGGAACAGACGAAAGCCTTGTCCACTATCAGGGCCAGTGCAAAAAAGATTTAATAAGAGGGCCTAGTAAAGATCACAACCGGATTTAAGGCTACTCGGGTCCCGATTAGGACCCTTTTTGTGAAAAGTACAACGGTAAGCAGTACAATGAATCATAAGCGTGTCGCAAACCATGTGTCTCATTGGAGGGCTACTTACAGAGGCTTACTTGATATTTCCAGCTCCTTATCTGCAAGACTTAAAACGTTCACTGCCTTGCATGTAAGTTTGACTGAAGACCCCCCCCCCAATTGCTTGATTACGGCTAGTCAACACAATCTTATTTGCAACTGTCTTAAGGATGGATGCTGGAGTTTCTTTCTGAGTGATTGCAAGGTCGGAAAAATGCACAAAATGTGGAGCAATGTTTTGCTGCTATATCCGCAGAGATAATACTCCGTGAAGGGCCAGGTCTGGTTCCATGCAGGGGTTAAGTCCTTCGATGGGAAGACGCCCAACCTAATTACCATCAAGTCATTTTTATTAGTCTCTGAAAGTGTGCAGACAGGTATGACTGTGGGACCCATGTTGAATATGAAGGCAGGACCACCCTCCCCTCCCTTTTGCTCACCAAAGTGGCCTTGTCTGTAGTAAGCAATTGAAAATTGGCTGCTTTGTTTGTTATTCGTTTAAAAACCGAGTATTTCTCTGGAGTGAGCCAAGACTCATCCAATTGTAGTTCTGCTATTGACTGTTGAAGTACTGAGCACACAGATTTATTTGCATGAGCCAGGTTTTCTGTTTCCAGACAGCACTGGTAGGCCAAAGTGCTTTCATCTGCCATCATCATTCTCCAGTAGCATTTTATTAGAGCACTTTGTCTGGCCAGGCCCTGATGATGCAAACCGAACTCCAGCCTGATTTGGGCTTGCAAAATGTTGTGGAATCAAAAGCAATTTTTTGAAGAGGCTTGAATGTATAGTGTTCAAACTTGCTGTGTCTTTGCCTTTAAGTAGTTCCGAGCCATATGCTATGGAAGGGATGGATCTTGCTCCCACGAGCTGCAAAAGATGGTTAGTAGAGCAATTTCTTAATTTTGTTGCAGGGTTTTAAAAGTGAACGGCAGTTTGTTCGCTATTACTTGCCTAGATAGCAAAAGCTGTTTGTAGTTCAAAATGACCATCCATTTGAACTCCTAGGTATTTATAAGTTGTGACCAGTTCAAGGACATTGCCGTTTCCCCACCAAGTAAATCTGGACCGACTGTTGCAGTGGTGGCTCCTCCGTTAAGGCAGAGGAGTGTCGCCCCACTGCCAGGGTAGCAAAGAAAGGAAAAAATAAAATGATAATAACGGAATGCTATTATCATTTTATTTTTTCCTCCTGCTGCAGCAGGGCATGAGGGAGCGGGACGGAGCTGCAGGGGAGGTGTGGTAGACACTCTTGGGCACAATGACTGTTTGGTCGGCCCTCTCAGGCCTCCTAAAACAGTCATGCGCACTCCCTTGTTCTCCATGCAGGTTGCATTTCAGCCTGCATGGAGAACATGCACCTTCCTGCACAATAACAATCCTGAGAGGCATATGCCTCTTTCTATGTGTGCTGCAGAATACCCCATGCATAGAAAGAGGAAGTAACGAGGAGAAGCCTCTCCTGGGAATGCGTATGTTTCTGGCGTATTCCCAGGTTTCCGAGTTCTGCTAAACCTGGGAATGCGTCAAAATCCATGAGAGTTGCGTTGTAACAACTATCCAGCGCTCATGAAACTCCTCCCTAGCGCAGAGTAAGGCAACGCAGCGATTTGCACTGCTTTGCTTTACTTGAGATTTCTGAAGCCACTCAGGGCCACAGAAGGTGGCCTTGTGTGCCTTCATAAATCTCATTTTGAGTTGCGTCGCTCTTGCACCATGTTCGTGTTGCAAGAACTACGCAACTGGAGTCATAAATATGGCCCACAATCTCTCCATGCCTAAAAAACATGAATGTTGTGAAGTTCTGGGTCCTAGGCCTACATGAAAAAGTAGGTATGTGTCCGGCAGGACACTTTATCCCTCTCCGACTTTATTTAACCCCTTTGCCGTGGTGTAAATTTTGCTGCGGCGCGCGGGGGCTAGAGGGTGAGCACAGCGCTGCGGTGCTCATGACGGACCACGCCATCATGAGTCACGGGCGGCATGTGCTCATGACGGTGTGGTTCCGTCATGGCCCCGCCCTCTCATTATCAAATAAGAACACGAAACAGTCTAGCCCTGTGGATAAAACACACCGGGTCAGTAAGAGTCCTATAATGCGATTAGCAGTAATAAACTCACTGCAACCCAGAACATCACAAACTAGATCCACAACAGTTCATAGTACAAAAATATATTAATCTTTTATTTCAACTTTTGGCATAGGATATTCATCAATCTTTTAAATAGAACAAAAACCATCAAAAGGCCGTCAAAGGAATACTGCAGTCAAAAATGGTGTAACCAGTGTCCCACACACCCGAACACTCATTCAAACACTGGTACAACACGCTCACTCATTCTAACAACATCATGCAACTCAATAAATTCACACATATTCACACAATCAGCCCTAATTCACTATACATCACTCTAAAGATGCCAGATGTTATACATATATTTCCAACGTCCTGTGGGATCTCAGAATGAAAATTAGAGACTAGGGGCTAGATGTAGGTAATTCTCCTTTACCGACTCTAGAATACCGAATTTTACCGATTCGGTATTCAAGATTCGGTAAATGAGATGTAGTTAAAAATTCGGTATTTTTTACCGAATCTGTAGGATTCGGTAATTACCGAATCGGTATTTACCGATTCTGTAATTGTCATTAATTCCTATGGGCCTTGAGGCCCATAGGAATCAATGTCAATTACTGAATCAGTAAATACCGATTCGGTAAAAATACCACATTTGCAAGGGGGACAGGGTGTCACTTTGACACCCGGTTGCACCCCTGATTCTGGCATGTGTGCCATGTGACACACATACATTCCCTTAGGGCATGTATGTGTGCCACATGGCACAGGTGTACATGCACAGATGTGCATGTACACAGGAATTCGTTTTTTACCACCAAATAGTATTTGGTGGTAAATAACGAATCGGTAAGGGCCTGTGGCACTGATTACAGTGCCACCTACATGTAGATTTACCGATTCGGTAAATATACCGATTCGGTATTTTACCGAATCGGTAAATTTACAGATTCGGTAAATATACCGATTTGTCCCATTTTCAGGCCCCTACATCTCCATCTGCAAATACCGGTTGGGAACGGCCGAAATCGGCCGTTACCGACCGGTATTTGCCTTCCTACATCTGGCCCCAAATGACCAAAATGCAGGACGGTTTCAAAGCGCCAACGCGCGTTTAGGTGCTCGGCCAGGTCACAGGGCCACACCTTCATCAGGGCATACAATAGAAAGGAGGGGTGGAGAAAGGTGGGACAACAAAGCACGGCATTCAATCTGCCGCAAGACAATTTGAGCTTCCCATCAAGATAAAAGCATCAAGCTCTCCCGAGCTGAAATTCAGGGAGTCACAAGGGCAGTACTTGTACCGGGAATCACCCGCAGCGTGTGCAGGAAAATGCGCAATGTTGGTCAAGGCGAAACGATTTGGAACTTTATTAGCATGAAATCAGGGGTCCAAATCAAGATTGACTAATTCGCCGTCATATTCAACCGATCTGGATTCCCAGGATGGAACTTTCTAGATCACGGGTCTGGTGCGTTATTCGAGTAGAGTAGACTCCAGGGGATGTGTAGCAGAAGTCAAGCAATCAATAACTTCGGCTTCTGGACTCGGGGGATGATCCTGCGTAGCTAGTAACCCTGCTGCAGTGTACAGGGCCCGCGTTCAGGTCACAGATCCCGGAAGAATGTTTTTCCCCGCCCTCTCATTAATTCGCCCGCACAGGCGGGTAATTAATGCTGAGTGGGCGGAGCAGCAGCCGCATGACGGAACCACGAGTCATGAGCACATGCCGCCAGTGACTCATGACGGCGTGGTTCGGTCATAAGCACGCAACGGGTTAAAAACTAAATCTGTGGGAATAAATAAACAAACAAAACACCACTGAGTGTCTCAGTATCTTCAGGCAAGCACAGGACAGTACAGGACAAGTGGACTGGTGCAGCTGGGAGCACCCGGACATCACAGCATGCATCCATAGTTAAACCAGATAACTCTGGGCATAGATACAGGTGTGTATTGACCCTTTGACAGCCTGTCATTTGGCTAAAGTCCACCCATGCACTGTTGGTCGGTCCTGCCTGCTCTATTGCCAGTGAGGTTGGTGTCAACAGGTGTCAACAGTTCAAATGGGGGTGCTTGAGGAGCATCAGTTGAGTCCACTGCAGAGCTTTCTCTTCAGGTGTCTTGACTCCGTTTGTAGCACTGGGACTGCATCGATGAGGTTTGGACATCTTCCTCTGATTCGCAGGTGCCTCCTGGTACCTGTCCGTGGAGCAGCTTCAGGGCCATCGCCCGTGTTAGATTCCCTTAAAGCCCTTTACTCAAGATCGCCACAGGAGTGTGCTGGGCTGCCAGCAGACAGCACAGTGGGGGCCACTGTCAGACCGCCAGTAGAGCCACAGCAAGGTCACTCTTGAAACCACAAGGGTAGATGATCCGTGGTCGGGCGTGCTCACCAACAAGACCCAGGCATGGGGGGGCAGCAGGTAGTCTCAGGAGAAATAGTTCCTCACAGTGCCAGGAACTTCTCTTCAGTCTCTTGGTGGTTCGTGGGTGTAAGGCTCCACTCTGGTGGTGAGATCCTCCTTCGGTGGTTAGGGTGTCATGATGGTGTTTTTGCAAGTAGACAGTCTGTACGACAGGTGACAAGGACTTGCAGGGGTACGGCGACTGGAGGGACTTCACAGACTCATAACTCACTGGCGATGTTCTTCTGTCGTCTGGGTTAAATCCATCATACTTTTGCTCACCACACCACCCCAGTTTGGACCCAGCCATATGCGAATCAGTCTTGACCCTGTTCCTTGTGGGAACAGTCCAGCCCGAACTGCCAAGCCAGGTCCTCCCTGGACCGGAAACAAGCATCCTGGGACCGGTTTCAGGGCATCACCCTTCATCAGCCAGGCTAGCTTGAATCCAGTGGTGTAGTGAGCACGGGACCCACGTCTGGGCATACCCTTCCCACATGGGGTGACATATGCAAAAGAAAAAATTGATGGACGGAATGCCGGACAATGCAAACATTTACCCCAGTCACAAGGATCTGGGTTAAATCCATCATTCTTTTGCTCACCACACCAACCCAGTTTGGAACCAGCCATATGCAAATCAGTCTTGCCCCTGATCGTTGTGGGAACAGTCCAGCCCGAACTGCCAAGCCAGGTCCTCCCTGGACCGGAAACAAGCATCCTGGGACCCTTTTCAGGGCATCACCCTTCATCACCCAGGCTAGCTTGAATCCAGTGGTGTAGTGAGCACGGGACCCACGTCTGGGCATACCCTTCCCACATGGGGTGACATATACAAAAGAAAAAATTGATGGACGGAATGCCGGACAATGCACACATTTACCCCCAGTTACAAGGATCTGGGTTAAATCCGTCATTCTTTTGTTCACCACACAACCCTAGTTAGGACCCAGCCATATGCAAATCAGTCTTGACCCTGTTCCTTATGGAAACAGTCCAGCCATAACTGCCAAGCCAGGTCCTCCCTGGACCGGAAACAAGCATCCTGGGACCGGTTTTAGGGCATCTCCCTTCATCAGCCAGGCTAGCTTGAATCCAGTGGTGTAGTGAGCACGGGACCCACGTCTAGGCAAAAGAAACAATTGATGGACGGAATGCTGGCCAATGCAAACATTCACCCCAGTGACAAGGATTTGGGTTAAATCCATCATTCTTTTGCTCACCACACCATCCCAGTTTGGACCCAGCCATATGCAACCTTGCAGTTCGGGCTGGACTGTTCCCATTGGGCGCAGGGTCAAGACTGATTTGCATATGGCTGTGTCCAAACTGGAATGGCATGGTGAGCAAAAAAACTATGGATTTAGGCCCAGATCTCTGTACTGGGGTGAATGTATGACGTTGTTCTGCATTCTGTCCATCAATTGTACTTTTTGCAATCATCATGAAGCAGCTTTTGACAGTGGCCAGATGGTCGCACTGGAAGCTTGGTGCAGACACGGGGTTCGCGCATACCTGTGACTTACTTTCTGTTTTCCCCCTGACCTATTGCCAGTGACGTTGCTCCACATCAGGGGCTTGCTTGTGTCGGTAGGTGCACTCATTCTATGGCACGAGTCCTGGGTCTTGTCGACCATGATCATCTTCTCCTGCGCATCTGTGATCATCAGGTTCTTCGGTGTGACCAGTCCTGTCTTATTTGCGGGACAATGGGTCTTCTCCCAGAATGGACCTCTTGCTGGCCCTGTCCTGTTCGGAGGACTCTGCGTCTTCTCTTATCGTGGACCTCTCACAGGTCCGGTCCTGTCTGCAAGACTTGACTCTTCTCATCTGGCTAATGTGGCATCCACCCACATCTCCCATGTCCACTCCTCAGGGATCTTCTCGGGGGTTATGCGCTGTAGATGGTGAGTAACCTTCCTTCTGCCTCCCCGTTTGCTCAAAGGCACAGGGCTTGTGCCTCGAGACGGCGCTCTGTCCAGCCTAGGGTTGTGTGAGCTTGGAGGGTTGATCACTCCTTCTGACATTCTCATTGACGGACCAACAGTGGGCATTCAGTGCTGGGGTGGCTGACTGGTATGGCCTCTTTCATGCTGCCACGCATTATCTATATGCCCCCATGTTTGTGCTCTTAGTCTCTTTTCTTTAGTAGGGTGTGCCCTGGTGAGCTAGTTCCCCTTCAGGCAGTGGTGGGCTGCTCAACTCTCCAGTGCTACAAACCAGATTCCTTCATCCCCCGAACTGGCACCTGACTGTGGCAGGGCTCATGCAATGGTGAGTGCTATGCAGATCCAGGCACCCACTGTGATCACGACATTACTTCATCTTTCACTTGCCCTTTTTTTGTTGCAATAAGTCCAATGCCTGCTAGAATCTCCCCGGGAGCAGGTAGTCAGTTTGTGTCCTCATTCATTTCCGCATTGTCAGGTGGCTATGCAGCTGCATGTGGGGGTATCAGAAGACCACCACGGGTCATGCATTTCTCTCTGGCAGAGTGTGGCGGCAGCGTCTCTGAACCAAGGGGTGTGCAACGCTCTTTCAGCCAGTCTGTGCTTTCCTTTCAAGCCCTGGGTCTGCTACAACATAGGGGAAGGGGAGTGATTCAGTTTGTGCGGTGGGAAATGCAGCTGCGCTTCAGGTTAATTGTATTATTGCATTGGCAATCTTCCCGTGCCAGCTGTTCTGGGTGGACCACTAGTCCCTGTTGATTCTCCTGCCTCGGGCAGTATGTATAGGCAGAGAGGGGCTTCTCTCTCAGTCTCTACTGCTTAGGTTGAGGTCACAGGGTTCTGTAGATACTTATACATTCCAGGCGCAAGGCGGCTTGTACATAGCATGAGTGTTGAGGGCCGTTTGTTTGCAAACCACATACTCTATCCTGGTGCGGTGCCGTGAGCCACCACTACGTGGCACTGAAGCCACTCTTCTCATACCATGGCAGCCTCGCTGAAGCTGCAGTCCTTGATCCTCTTGCCTGCGGGTGGAGAGCTGTATTTCTCTGCTGGCAGCTGGTACGCACAGCGGCATGCTTCTTGTAATGATTGAGCGGTCTACCGCTCTGTCCCGGCTACGACCGGATATGTCGCACCCACGCACTCCTGCCGACGGGCGGAGTGCGCAACCATAAAATAGAGGGGCGGTCTCAAGTATGGGCAGTCGGCATCCAATTATACTAAAGTGTGGTGTCTCATTATTTTCACGTGCGCGCCTAGCCCAGAGAGCTCCGAGCCGCACAGCGAGGGGGCTCACACTGGCGACAAGGGAGCTAACCTCACGCGCCCGTTTCTGTCACACCACCAGCCAGCACCGCATTCGGCCCGACGTGGCCTCGGCAGTGGCCCGCACCACATCAGCAAGGCGCGGAGACACAGCCCAGCCCCACACTAACAGCGGGTGCAACTTGAAAGCAGCTACTGTGGCGGCCCCCAGAGGCATACCCAGCATAGCCGGTAAGGTGCGACCCTCATTAACACTGGAGGCTTGCGTGCGGCTGTGTATCTGTGCCAGCCTGCCCCCAGAGTCACAGGCAGCCTAGCAGGAGGGCAGGGACTTCCGAAAACAATCAGTCCTGAGCAATTGGCGCTCCAGATGCGCTGAGGCAGGAAGAAAGGCCATAAAACCCCAGCAATACAGAGACAGACAGCAGAGGTAGATAAAAGCAAGTGGAGGTGATAGTCATAGCCAGGATTAACCCTGTGACCTCACTAGACAGCAGGAGCCAAGCCTTGTGGCTCACACACTCTAGAAGCACAACAGCACAACTCTGTGCATGGTGCAACCGAGCACCGGCAGTTGATACCCCCAAGGAACAAAGGAAGGTGGGAGACAACACTGATGGGAAACCGGCACCAGTCCGAGTCATCACGCAACATGTGCCCACAGGTGTGCTGCCCCCATTCAGCAAAGCGGCTGACCCCACAAGGTGGACAACGTGGCTGGGACGGTTAGAAAATTATTTCATAGCCACCAGGGAAATGGACAGAGCGGTCAGGCGGTCGCTACGGCTCCACTATGCGAGGGAGGAGGTCTACCTGCTATTCAAACACCTCCTGAACACTGGCGGCCCTGCCAACTACTACGCAGCGGTGACTGCGCTTAACCCGTATTTTGACCTAAAACTGAATCCAGACTACGAGAGATTCAAGTTGCGACAAGCCAGACAAAGGGAAGGGAAGTCTGACACATTCCACACAAGACTCAGGAAACTGGCAAGCATGCATCTCGTTGACGAAAGGGCAGCGGAGGAGATTCGGGCACAACTCATCCAGGGAGTAAGCAGCAAAGTACTGCGGGGGCTCATATTAAGGCAGCTGAACATACCCCTAAATGATATACTGGTCATGGCCAGGTCGCACGACCTGTCGGCAGCAAGGGCAGATGAAATGGACCAGGCGCTGATGCCCACAACCAAGAAGAGCGCAACCATAAAAACTGAGCGAGCCAATGCCGTCACGACGCAGGACAAAAGGAGCAGGCCGCGGGACCGCCCCCCCCAGGCCCAAAGAGGCCAGTGTGGATACTGCAGGCACGAAGAGCATCCACCACATGCGTGCCCTGCCCAGGGTAAGACGTGCACCAACTGTGGCACCCCAAACCATTTTACATCCATGTGCAGATGACGAGGCCCGTGCAATGAGGGAAGAGGAGCCAGGCCCATACGAAAACCTGTAAGACAACTGTTGAGCATGTCCCTTGCATCCTCCCAAGGGAGAAAAAAGAGTTAATGGACCACCCACCGAGCAGAAGACTCCTCCACTGAGGATGACGAAGGTGAAACATACCTAGTGTCGTTCATGCAGGCACTGAAGAAAAGAAGGCTGCAGCCCACATGCACAGTAAAAATTGCCAGATCAGAAGTAAGTGCGGTGATCGACAGTGGCGCGTTGGTAAATGTCATGGGGATCCAGCAATATAACCAGCTGAGGCCCAAACAGAACTCAGAACGTCCAAGACGAGGATATTTGCATATGAAAGTGACTCACTCCTGCCCCTCCGCTGCAAGATGACTGTGCCGATACGTGCAAATGACCACAAGATCATGACCGACATTCACGTCATCAACCAAGAGGCTAACGCTCTACTGAGCAGACACGCAGCAGAAGACTTAGGGTTGGTAGTGTTTGTGAGGAGTGTTCAAGGGAATCAATCCAAAGAGCTGCTAGTCCAATTCGCTGGCCTGTTCCAAGGGCTAGGATGGATCAAGAATGCCCCAGTCAAGCTTCATATTGACCTGTCAGTCCCACCTACAGCACTACAACACAGGAGGATTCCTTTCTACCTCAGGCCGCTCGTGGAACAAGAGTTGCAAAAGCTAGAAGACCAAAGGATCATCGAAAAGGTCTCCAGATGCACACCGTGGGTATCGCCCATGGTGATAGCCAAAAAGCCCAGGCAGCCAGGAAACATCCGGCTTTGTATTGACATGCGCCTCCCCAATAAAGCTATCCGGTGCGAACGTCACATCAGACCAATGATGGAAGACATTGTGGCCGATGTCAACGGATCCTACTGGTTTTCAAAATTGGACCGGAATGTAGGCTATCATCAGCTGGTCACCACGTTCAGTACCCACCTTGGACTGAGAAGGTATAAACGTCTCAATTTCGGAATATCGTCGGCAGCCGAGGTGTCCCAGGACACCGTGAGGGAGATTCAATCCGGCCTGCCAGGAGTGCTGAACGTGAGTTATGATCTCCTCATTCACTCTGAAACCACGGACAAGCACTATTGCCATCTGAGCGCTACACTAAAGCGGCTGGAAGACCATGGCGTCACCCTACACTGGAAAAAGTGCCTCTTTTTCCAAAAACAGATAGAGTTTTTTGGATAACTGTTCAACCAGGAAGGCATCTAAGTGGACTCACGGAAGTCCCAAGCGATCAAGGACACCCCAGCTCCTGTGACGGTATCCAAAGTACGAAGCTTCCTTGGGATGGCCACGTACTGTGCTGATGCATCCCGGACCTGGCCGCGATCGCGGAACCATTCCGGTACCTCACCCAAGCAGACGCCATGTGGAAGTGGGGAACCCTGGAAGAAGCTGCATTCCAAAAGATTAAGACCACCCTGCTCGACATCACCACCCTGGTATATTTGGACCCTGCAAAGCAGATGGAGATACTAGTTGATGCCAGCCCTGTATGCCTCGGGGCAGTGCTGACCTAGGAACAGGAGCCAGGAAGATGGGTGGCTCTGGCGTATGACAGCAAAGCGCTTTCACCCACGGAAAGGCGTTACGCCCAGATCGAGGGGGAAGCCCTGGCCATCCGCTGGGCGTGTCGTCACTTTCATTTGTATGTCTGCGGCCAGCCATTCAGGGTTATTTCTGATCACCAGCCATTGGTGCCCCTCTTCAAGGGATCAGCACCCCACCCACCCCCGAGGATCGAGCAATGGGCCATTGTACTACAACAATACAAAATGGAAGTTTCCTATCGGCCAGGGGCCAAAAACCCTGCTGCCTTGAATGAGGAGGCAGACGTAGAAGCGCTTGAAGCCCACCTGAACATGATCTCAACCATCATGTGTCCAAAAGCCCTGACGCTGGAGGACGTTGCCACTGCGGCGGAAAACGATCCCTTAATCAAAAAGGTACGCGCAGCTGTCCAAGGGGGACACTGGCACCAGTTCTTGCAATCGGCTAATGATTGGGTCGGAGAAGGAGTTCCTTCATGAATATGTGGAGGATCCGGAACAAACTAAGCGTGACTTAAGGACCGATTCTGTTAAGAGGGTCACAAATTGTCATACTGGTGGCTCTGCAACATTAGGCAACCCAGCTGGCACACGGAGAACACCAAGGAGTTGAAAAAATGAAGACCCGGATGCGAGAAAAGGTGTGGTTCCCAGGCATAAAGGCCCAGGTGGAGGAGGCCATGAGAAGATGCCCAGCCTGCCAATTAACCAGCGCCTCGGAAAGACCAGCACCAGTGAAGACGGAAGAGCATGGGAAGGCCCAGTGGCAGAAGGTGAGCATCGACTTTGGGAGTTTTCCTGATGGTTGGCCGATCATGGTCATCATCGACAGCTACTCCAAATATCCCCTGGTTGAAGTCATCAGCTCCACCGCATTTTTCTGGGTTGCCCCAGTGCTTGAGAAGACCTTCGCAATGTTTGGATGCCCAGAGGAGATCTAAAGCGACAATGGGCCTCCGTTTCAGGGGAACTAATTCCACGACTTCATGCAGCACCACGGCATACGTCATTGCCGCATCACCCCCACAGCGGCCGCAAGCCTACGGAGAGGTTGAGAGGTTCATGAGGACCCTCAACAAAATCCTGCGGATTGCCGTGGCAGAAAACGAGGACCCTGAGCGACACCTCCAACTATTCCTCCAAGAATATAGAAGCACCCCCCACAGCACCACACACTGCATGCCATGGGTGCTGATGTTTAACGGGGCCCAAAGTGACACCCTTCCCATGTGCCAAGGGTGGACCCCACCTCTATACAGTGAAGAAGCCACTCTCGAGCGGAGAGAGAGGCAAAATCTCACCACCAGCCAAAACAGGAGAGTGACGCCCGAGAAATGCGAAGAGGGGACACAGTGATAATGAAAGATCGGAAACCAGGAGGAATGTTCCGAACGAGGTACGAGCTGGGCCACTGTAAAGGTGGCCCGGGTAAAAGGGACCAAGTTAACAGTAGAGAAAGGTGGAGAGAACGTGACCCAAAACATCTCCTGGTTTAAATGAGTACCTGCACCTCTTTCTAACATGCAAACTGACAATGTCCAGGACCCCGGAGAAAGCAACGGTGCAGAGCAAGAGAAAGCCCCCATAAGCACCGTGCCGCAGACAAGCTGTGCAGCACGCAGTGAAGCGTGCCACAAAGCAGGACCAACAACGCCAAGCTGCGGGGAAGCTACGTCATTTGCCCCTGAACCACCAGATTCCTAACTCTGTACCCGAGGTCATCACCCCAGTTACAGACTGAGGGAGAACCCCAGACCCAGCACCTGCCGGAAGGACTGTGTATGCCAAGTAAGGAGACGGTGGGCTCTCACCAATAGGGACAAGGACATAGGGGCTCATTAGGATGGCGGATG
Source organism: Lissotriton helveticus (assembly GCF_964261635.1). Lineage (NCBI taxonomy): Eukaryota > Metazoa > Chordata > Amphibia > Caudata > Salamandridae > Lissotriton > Lissotriton helveticus. The sequence continues at coordinate 1,348,797,144 of NC_136059.1, read as the reverse complement.
GAAACGGGTACCGTACGCCATGGTCGCGGCAAAATCACTCCTGCCCGCACCGCGGAGAATCCGTGGTTACGATTAGGATATTCATGTAAAAAAACTCCGACCGCGGCGGACGGATCACATCAAACACCGTCCGCGGCGGACGGAACACATCTAACACCGTCCGCGGCGGACGGAACCAAAAGAACACCCACCGCCGCAGACGGACATGACCGCGGGAACAGGCCCAACCGCCGCTATACCTGCGGAGGGTCCGTCCGCGCGATTAGGATAATGCCGCCATTCCAACGGAACTCACCGCCGTCCTCCACCGCCGCGGAAACAATACCTCCGAAAACAGACCATGACTGCGGAAGGACCACACAAACACCATCCCTGCCGTCAAACCGATTACAAAATGGCAGACGGAAGTAAATAGAAAATACATTAAACAGAACACCCAACCACCTGAAACACCCACCCCCAGCAACTACACGCCCCAATGACACCCCCCAAGCTCCGATAAATGCACCTAAATCACCACACCCACAGAACACCTGATTGCCAACAACCATTGGGACACCACCACCACACAGAGTATAAAATGAATCCCTCCCACTACCACAGTCCTTTGCATCACAGCATAGCTGCAAGCAAGAGCCACATTACCACGAACAGCAGACACACACAAACACACATACAACCTGCTCACAAACACACACACAACACAAACCAACACAACACCATCCCTACACACCACACACCTGCACATCCCACCCCACCACACCAACACCTTGCACATCACACACCATGGCACCAAAGAAAAATCCAAAATTCACTGACACTGAGTTGAAGGTCATGGTGGATGAAATCATCCGTGTCGAACCACAGCTCTTCGGGAACCTAGTCCAGCAGACAACCTTGGCAACCAAAAAACACATGTGGGACAGGATAGTGACCAGAGTGAATGCGTCAGGGACCGTGCCACGCACCAAACACGACATCCAGAGGCGGTGGCATGACCTCAAGGCAAGGGTGAAAGGCATCAGGGCGAAGAACCACCTGCGGGCACACCACACTGGTGGCGGCACTCGCCCGGAGCCCTTACCATTTGCTGAATGGGAGGAGAAGGTGCTGGGCATACTGCACCCTGAGAGCCTGGAAGGAATCGAGGAGGGAGAGGAGGCTGGTAAGTACAAACAAATGACCGCGATCACACTGCCATGGTCTGCCATGCACAACTGCCAACACACATCTCCCTGGCCCCAATCCATGCATGTGGACCACACAGTCACCCAAATGTGAAGTCCTGGCCACAAATGCACCCACCATGGCCAAACACAAATGTTGCCTCCTAGGTTCCCAGGCTTGCATGTTGTCAAAGCAGCCAGTACCACAACTCCCAACAGGCCCCCATGTCCACAGGGAGGGTGGCGGTGGGTGGGGGTTGTGAGAGACCAGCACTACAACTCCCAACATGCCCCCATGTCCACAGGGAGGGTGGCGGTGGGTGGGGGGGGAGTGCGAGAGGTGTGTGGGGTGTGTGAGAGACCAGCACTACAACTCCCAACAGGCCCCCATGTCCACAGGGAGGGATGGCGGTGGGTGGGGGTGAGAGAGACCAGCACTACAACTCCCAACAGGCCCCCATGTCCACAGGGAGGGTGGCGGTGGGTGGGGGGGAGTGCGAGAGATGTGTGGGGTGTGTGAGAGACCAGCACTACAACTCCCAACAGGCCCCCATGTCCACAGGGAGGGATGGCGGTGGGTGGGGGGTGAGAGAGACCAGCACTACAACTCCCAACAGGCCCCCATGTCCACAGGGAGGGTGGCGGTGGGTGGGGGTTGTGAGAGACCAGCACTACGACTCCCAACAGGCCCCCATGTCCACAGGGAGGGTGGCGGTGGGTGGGGGGAGTGCGAGAGGTGTGTGGGGTGTGTGAGAGACCAGCACTACAACTCCCAACAGGCCCCCATGTCCACAGGGAGGGTGGCGGTGGGTGGGGGGTGTGAGAGACCAGCACTACAACTCCCAACAGGCCCCCATGTCCACAGGGAGGGTGGAGGTGGGTGGGGGGAGTGCGAGACCAGCACTACAACAGGCCCCCATGTCCACAGGGAGGGTGGCGGTGGGTGGGGGGGAGTGCGAGAGGTGTGTGGGGTGTGTGAGAGACCAGCACTACAACTCCCAACAGGCCCCCATGTCCACAGGGAGGGTTGCGGTGGGTGGGGGGGGTGAGAGACCAGTACTACAACTCCCAACAGGCCCCCATGTCCACAGGGAGGGTGGCGGTGGGTGGGGGTGTAGTGCGTGGGATGTGTGAGAGAGGTAATTGATTAGTAATGTTGTTACCAAAAACATGTCATGTCCACAGCATTGATCATGATAATCTTGTCCCTCAGGTGATCGCAACTTGACTGGCGAAAGCAGCAACCGCCAGCACCAGTCGCCCCCCTCACAGCACGGACTCTCTGGGGACGAGCCCATTGCCAGCTCAGACGCAGAGGACGATGCGGGACCAAGCAGACTTCCAGGGCCATCAGGCTCACAGGACATCACTGCCTCCACCACCTCGGCCTGTGTCACCACACCATCACCTGCCATAGTGAGCTGTGCAGCCACCACCACCACCACCACTCCTGCCTGTGCCACCCTGCCTGATCCATCAGCCGATGATGGACCATCAATATCCCAGGCACGCAGGGAGAGTGGACCTGAGAGGACACAGGTGAGGGCACAGCACACAACCAGGAGTGCAGTTGTCTGGCGAGGTGGGGAAGGACACCCACCCAATCCTGGTGCCGAAACCCTGGAAGCCATCGCAAGAGTCAATGCCTCCTATCAGCGGGCGCAGGAACAGTCTGATCGGGCCCACCAAGACTCACAAGAGAACAGCAATCTGTTGCGGTCCATTGATACCCGCATAGGGCAAATTGTGGACCTCATGGGCCAGCAAACTGCTCTGTGGAGGGACTGGCTATCCCGTGCCACACCACCCCCCCTCACCCTAGTGCCCAGCGGGACCGCTCCCCAACACCACCGCCACCCACTCCTGAGCCCACGGACAGGGAGGTGGCCCCTGACCAACCTGCCCCCACAGCTGTCTCTGCTCCGGCTCCAAGACGGAGGGGCCGTCCAAGGCTGGATGCAGGTGAGAGCAGTGGTGTTGCTCCATCTACCCGCTCTAAGAGGGGGCGCCAATGACTTCACCCTTGTCTGAGCCTGCCATTCACCCTGAAAACTATCCTGTCCCACAATGCCAGCCATTGCCACACGTCTGTTGGACTAGCTGGACATCACACATTGTGGTGTCCCCACGGTGTTTTCATATGCCATGACCTTCAACTCTCACTCCCCCACCAACACTTCTTTGTAAATATGCACCAACATCAATCCTCAACCTGTAAATAAACATCACGTAAACACTCAATGATGTGTGGCCTCCATGTTTTAATCACATGATTGTCTTAGAATGTAACGTTACCAGGTGCAGGGATCAATGTTGTTGAGAATCATGCCTCTGTGGGAGTGACCTAGGGATAATGAGCGAACAACAAACACAGGTCAGGAAAGAGATTCACACCCATCACAACACACTGTACTGCAACATCCCACAAACAACACTCATCACCAAGTAAGTGGATCACAGGACACACATCAGGGAGCATAGCATGTACCCCATCTAACACACACATTTGCAAACAGAACATACCAGAACAGGCAGCATAGACACACCACATCCACACTCCACCACCAAACATACATCACGCATTGTCTGGCTGTACAAGCGGTAGTTACTCACATTCAAGGGAAATAGCGATCAATGAGCTGACGCCTCTGGTCCACACCTTCTTTCTCACCACTATCCTCATCAGTCGACATGGGAGGCCGAGCAACCTGTTGGTCTTCAGGGTCCATGATCAGTTCAATGTTATTGAGCAAGGCCAGGTTGTGGAGCATGCAGCAGGCAATCACGATTTTGCATACTTTGCCTGGTGAGTATGGCAGGGCCCCTCCGGTTTTGTCAAGGCAGCGAAACCTAGACTTCAGCAGTCCAAAAGTACGTTCTATCACTCAACGTGTCCTCCCATGGGCATCATTATAACGCAATTCACCAGGAGTAGTAGGATTCCTGATGGGGCTCAGCAGCCACGGCCTGTTTGGGTACGCAGAGTCGCCTAGGTGGTGTGATGACAGACACAAATTTCATTACCAGGATTTGTGGAAACACCATGGCACACATACAACACAATTGTCCTCACAACACACTGACAACACAATTGTCCTTTCAGCACACTCACCTACAAGCCACGCACGTTCTGGACGCAGATTAGCCATCAGTTGGGGGACAATGCTGCTCCGCATGATGTGGGAGCGCCTTGAGACTATTGTGAAATGTGCGCTATACAAGAAATTATGACTATGACTATGACTATGGGAGTCATGGGCGGAAACGGGAAATCTGGCACACACATGCGAGGTGATGTTGTCAGCCAGGCACACCACTTGCACGTTGATCGAATGGTAGTGCTTCCGATTCCTATATACAGCTGCATGTGCCTGGGGTGGTATGAGACCAATATGTGTCCCATCAATTGAACCCACTACATGTGGTAACTGGGCCAGGGTATAGAAGTCCCCTTTGACTGCTGCCAACTGTGCCTGATGTGGAAAATGGATGTAATCATCCTTGTAAAGCATCATGGCATTCAGGACATCCCGCAGAACCATGCTGAACATGGATTGTGACATCCCTCCCGCATGACCAACTGTGTACTGGAAAGTGCCAGTCGCAAAGAAATGAAGTGCCGCCATCACCTTTGCTGTGGGTGCGAAAGCTCCAGGATATGTCCTGCGTGGCTGCAGATGAGGTGACAATTGTGTTACAAGCTCCTGCAATCTCAGTCGGTCAAGCCGGTATTTGCGGATCACCTCCTCGTCAACCATGTCCTCCAGCACAGTGTATGGTCGATGCACATTTGGAGCCCTCCTGTGTGGGAGTAGATGGCAGCAGATGTCAAATGACCAACAACGCATAGCTGTGCAACACTATCACATCTTGAGCACCACAATGCTAATAATACATGTTGCAGACAGTGATGATATGTGTGACCGGAACAATATATAAGGCAATGGAGCTGACTACACACACAATGTACAGCCACAAAGAACATCCTGTGGGCTAACATGTACAATGTAACGTGCACACATGTTAAAACATCTTGCAACAACACATGACTGAGGGTCCATATGTGGACAAGCGTCCACACAGACACACATGTACGTGCACAAACAACATGAAATTGGAACACACCCTACTTGTGTTCATGCACCCATGTACACACATACAATGCCCTATCAGCTGACATGCATGGGCACACAACAACAGACACGCATACACAGAATGCATGTACACACACATCAATGTTACTTGCACACACAAACCACACACTCACAACAGCTAATGAATGTGTGTACACACCCTTGCGGTACTGTGTAGATGTGTAGAAATGAACACGTGTGTCCACAAGACCAAAACGTCAACACGTCGCAATGCACATCTGACGCAACTTTGGCCCACAACACTAGCCTTTGTTAACCACTGGCAAGGTCTACAGTCTGAGCACACATGCAACAAATGGACATGAATGTCGCACGTGGACATGGTCCATAGACTACACATCAAATATCTTACAGCATTCCGGACATGTCCTGACACACACGTACAACTAAGAAGATTACATGTGTGCGGAGACATGCAGTGTGTGTACAAACGCCATCTTGGGATGCCTTCCACCAACACAAGAGATGACCGATTACACAGCCATTAAGCATGACATATGCTGTATGGTCAATGAACATCCCGGTTGCACCCCGCTAAATGCATGTGCGCACTACGCGGCGGTGCATCATTTGAAATCAATCACTCACTGGCGCCGCTATGGCGGTGCACGCCTTCTGCGGTGGCGGTGCAGGCAAACACATACATTTGATGATGCAATCTGAAATGGCAGTTGAAACAACCCCTTACAGTGTCATTGCCTCACCCACCGCCGGTCCAGGCCGGTCACCCACCTTCAGTCCAGCCCGGTCACCCACCGCCAGTCCAGCCCGGTCACCCACTGCCAGTCCAGGCCGGTCACCCACCGTCAGTCCAGCCCGGTCACCCACCACCAGTCCAGACCGGTCACCCACCGTCAGTTCAGGCCGGTCACCCACCGCCAGTCCAGGCCGGTCACCCACCATCAGTCCAGCCCGGTCACCCATCGCCAGTCCAGCCCGGTCACCCACCGCCAGTCCAGGCCGGTCACCCACCGCCAGTCCAGGCTGGTCACCCACCGTCAGTCCAGCCCGGTCACCCACCGCCAGTCCAGGCCGGTCACCCACCGTCAGTCCAGCCCGGTCACCCACCGCCAGTCCAGCCCGGTCACCCACCGTCAGTCCAGGCTGGTCAACCACCGCCAGTCCAGGCCGGTCACCCACCGCCAGTCCAGGCCGGTCACCCACCGTCAGTCCAGCCGGGTCACCCACCGCCAGTCCAGCCGGGTCACCCACCGCCAGTCTAGGCCGGTCACCCACCACCAGTCGAGGCCGGTCACCCACTGTCAGTCCAGCCCGGTCACCCACCGTCAGTCCAGGCCGGTCACCCACTGTCAGTCTAGGCAGGGCACCCTCCGCCAGGACTGGGCGGTGCCAGGACTGACGGTGTTGTGCACCGCCACAACAATGCGAGTCATTGGCTCTTTTTGATTGATGCATCCAGGGAAAACCAATTGCTGCAGACGTGTGCCACTGATATGAGCTCAGGGCCCTATATATGTGTGAAGATATCCTGCACACATTCACTGCTTCTAGCCACTGCTGCCTGCGACCGTCACTTCCATCTGCTGCTCCTGTGCTATCCAACAACTGCTACCTGCGACCATCACCTCCACCTGCTGCTCCTGAGCTATCCAACAACTGCTGCCTGTGACCGTCACCTCCACCTGCTGCTCCTGAGCTATCCAACAACTGCTGCCTGTGACCGTCACCTCCACCTGCTGCTCCTGAGCTATCCAACAACTGCTTCTGTAGTGCCACAGTCCTGGACCTTGCCATGTCGAGAGTGCGAGAGATCCGGTCTCGTCCCTTCACCGCATCGGAGCCGGATGTCCTTGTGGACGGTGTGCTCAGCCACTATGAACGGCTCTACCGTGCCCCCGGACAGGTGGTAAGTGAAGTGGGTAACATGTTGGTGGGCATGAGGTGGTCACTGTCTCCTTGCTTCTGCAAGCTTGGCGGTGTGCTGGGGGACCTTCACATGTGTTGTACTGCGCATGGCTGCATGAAGATACGTGTTTCTGCAATGTATATTATTGTGAAACAGTCCACTGACGTTCCCCTCTTGTCTCCCATCCTGGTAGGTGAAGCTGCACCTTCGCAAGGCCGTGTGGAGGACCATAGCACATGATGTACGGGCAGTGGGGGTGTGCAATAGACGACACACACACTGCCACAAGCGCTGGGACGACATATCCAGGCTCAGCAAGAACGTTGCGGAGATGACACTGGGGATCATTCCGAGAACAGGCCGCCTTGAACGACGCACCATGACACCTCTAATGCACCGCATAATTGCTGTGACGCATCCTGACCTGTGCGCCCGGCTGAGAGGGGATCAACAGCAAACTAGCGGTAAGCAGACTGTATGTGTCTGTGACTTGTGAGTGCATGCATGTATTGGTGCACAGACACAGTAGTGACATCCGTAGTGCATATGTTTTGCAGCAATTGCATGTTGGTGCCATTAGGGGAGTGAGCGTTAGCACCCATGTCCGCCAGGTGCACATATCAGTTGATTTGTAGTTGAGGGTTCCAGGACATGCCGTTGAGGTCTGTGGTCCCATGGCATGACATGTGTGGTGGTCTGCATGCACTTGCCCTGTTTGTATGATGTACATGTTTCACAGGCACCCCCGGTTCTTTGATATGAGGATGTCTGGTAGGGGTGGTTCGGTTCGTGTGCAGGATGGGTACTACATGTCAATTGACTGTAAGGAAAGGTGAATTTGTAACCTTCAGTACATGAGTGTGGCACTTAGGTTAACATCTCTTCCCTCTCTCTTCCAGGGAGTGGGCTATCGACACCTTCAGTCGGGACACAGCACACAGGTCCCACACTGCCACCCACTGCAACATGTACTGCTCGTGCTCGCCAGAGGAGGGGGAGCAGAGTTGCCTTCGGTGCAGGAACCGCTGCCCCTGCCCCTGTGACACACAGTGCACTTTGTGCAGAGGCTGTTGATCTGCTGCGACAGCTGTGTGTAGGGCAGACCAACATGATCAATGCATTCCGAAACCACGATAGGAAGTTGGGGCAGGTGGTGGCATTCATGGAGGGGATGCATAGCGATGTTGCTGGTCTCCACAGAACAGTTCAGTCATTAGCAAACACTGTGTCTTCAGCCATTGTACAGTCGCATAGACAGGGTGCTACTTCTGTACCACCATCCACACCACTTGATGTTACAGGGGAGAGTGAGTCATCAGACCAGGCATCTTATTCAGGTTATTACACTAGGAGCAGCCACAGGCAGCAAGGCAGGGCACGAAGGGCACAGACACCATCCCCTAGGACTGGGATATCTTTCTCTGAAGACGACGTGAGCAACACTGGAGTTGACACACAGGATCATGTTATGTTATTATGTTATGTTATTAATTTTTATAACGCGCACAGCTGCCCCAGCGAAGGGGCGTCCTGGCGCTTGAACAGGTACTAAAACATAACACGAAGAGAAAGAAAGAGGACGACTAACCAAGTACAGAAAACAGGAAAGTTTTAATAGCACGTCTAAAAACGGTAAGATTATTCAGAGCACGGATGTGCACCGGGAGAGCATTCCACAGACCAGCGGCAAGCACTCGATAGGAGCGGCCACCCATCCTGCTAAGTTTAAAACGGGGGCAGACCGCAAGATGAAGAGCCTCCGATCTCAAAGACCTCAACGGGATATAGGGGATGAGCAAATTCGCAAGTGCCGGCGGCGAAGAAAACTTCATGATTTTGAATGCTACATAGGCATCCCCCACAAAAGGGACTCCCAAGCCAAGGGGAACCTCCCAAGAGCAGGGACACTCCCAAGGACAAGGACACTTCTAAGGAAAGGGCACCTCCCAAGAGCAGGGACACTCCCAAGGACAAGGACACTTCCAAGGAAAGGGCACCTCCCAAGAGCAGGAACACTCCCAAGGACAAGGACACTTCTAAGGAAAGGGCACCTCCCAAGAGCAGGGACACTCCCAAGGACAAGGACACTACCAAGGATAGGGCACCTCCCAAGAGCAGGGACACTCCCAAGGACAAGGACACTTCCAAGGAAAGGGTACCTCCCAAGAGCAGGGACATTCCCAAGGACAAGGACACTTCCAAGGAAAGGGCACCTCCCAAGAGCAGGGACACTCCCAAGGACAAGGACACTACCAAGGATAGGGCACCTACCAAGAGCAGGGACACTCCCAAGGGCAAGGACACTTCCAAGGAAAGGGCACCCCCCAAGAGCAGGGACACTCCCAAGGACAAGGACACTACCAAAGGATAGGGCACCTCCCAAGAGCAGGGACACTCCCAAGGGCAAGGTAGCTTCAAAGGAGAGGGACACTACAATGGACAAGTCTGACCCAGGGACAGGGCACCGGCAAGGGATCAGGGACATTCCAGGGACAGGACACCTCCTACGTCCAAGGCACATCCCATGGCCAAGGGTTCTCCCATGGACACGAGCACCATCAAGTACAGGCATATATCACCCCTGGCTGCACTGCGGATGATGTTTAAGGAACGTACAACACATGTGTCAGCGGTGGAGTCCCCCCATACCTCTACTCCCATCCACGCCCCGTAGAAGCAGAGGAAGGAGTACACTGTTGTTGCATCCCCCATTACACATGATGCAGAGGGCAGAAGGCAGGCCCACAGCAAACGGCAAGCAGGGTCCAGCACGTCCCCAGAGAGCAGACCACCACAAGCACATGATACACCTTTGATGTCTGGTGATGCCACTCCACTTAACAGTCCAGTAATGTCCGGGGTGCCCCAACATTTCACAAAAAAACGGAGGCACACAACAGTGACACATGACCATCCAGATGTCGCTCCAGTACAGCTTTCCCCAGCTCCCAGGGCCACACTGCCTCCTGGCCCATACAGCCCTGTGGCTCATCATTTCAGTGGTCCTAGTGAGTCAGCTGCAGTTCACTCTCATGTGTCAGATAGTGGCACTGTGTCTATTGTACGCTGTCATGCATCCTGTAGTAGCACTGTGTCAGTTGTGCCCTCTCCTGTTGCAGGTACTGGCACTGTGTCTGTCCGCCACTCTCATGTGTCAGATGCAGGCATGGTATTTGTTGGTCAGTGTACAGGGGCATGTCCTGGCAGTGTGTCTGGGTCTATGGCTCATGTGTCAGTCAGTAGATCTGTGGCTGTGTCTCACACTCCTGTTTCTGGTGCTGCCGGTGTGTCTGGGTCTATGGCTCATATGTCAGGCAGTAGATCGGTGGCTGTGTCTCACACTCATGTTTCTGGTGCTGGCGGTGTGTCTGGGTCTATGGCTCATGTGTCAGTCAGTAGATCGTGGCTGTGTCTCACACTCCTGTTGCTGGTGCTGGCGGTGTGTCCGAGGCGAGTAGTTCAAGCAGTCCACCAGATTCTGTGGTGTGAGGTTTAGTTGCCATCACTCACATGTCATTTTACTTTGTGTGTAGATTGACGAATGTAACCACCCAGATTTTGTTATTGTCCTTGTAACGGGTCGATTGACACACGTACTTGGGTAGCCAGTGATGTACCTGCTCTGTTGACCACAATGCCCTGTTGCTGTTCTGATACTGCATTCTGCCCTCTCATGTGCTGCCAATGATGTTGCTGTTCTGTGCAATGGACTGTTGATGCACTTAGTCCCTCTCATTTACTGCCTCTGATGTACCTGCTGTGTTGGCCACAATGCCCTGTTGCTGTTCTGATACTGCATTCTGCCCTCTCATATGCTGCCTCTGATGTAGCTGTTCTGTGCAATGGACTGTTGATGCACTTAGCCCATCTCATATGCTGCCTCTGATGTACCTGTTCTGTGCAATGGACTGCTGATGCACTTAGCCCCTCTCATTTGCTGCCTCTGATGTACCTGCTCTGTTGGCCACAATGCCCTGTTGCTGTTCTGATACTGCATTCTGCCCTCTCATGTGCTGCAAATGATGTAGCTGTTCTGTGCAATGGACTGCTGATGCACTTAGCCCATCTCATATGCTGCCTCTGATGTACCTGCTCTGTTGACCACAATGCCCTGTTGCTGTTCTGATACTGCATTCTGCCCTCTCATGTGCTGCCAATGATGTAGCTGTTCTGTGCAATGGACTGTTGATGCACTTAGCCCCTCTCATTTACTGCCTCTGATGTACCTGCTGTGTTGGCCACAATGCCCTGTTGCTGTTCTGATACTGCATTCTGCCCTCTCATGTGCTGCCAATGATGTAGCTGTTCTGTGCAATGTACTGTTGATGCACTTAGCCCCTCTCATTTACTGCCTCTGATGTACCTGCTGTGTTGGCCACAATGCCCTGTTGCTGTTCTGATACTGAATTCTGCCCTCTCATATGCTGCCTTTGATGTAGCTGTTCTGTGCAATGGACTGTTGATGCACTTAGCCCATCTCATATGCTGCCTCTCATGTAGCTGTTCTGTACAATGGACTGTTGATGCACTTAGCCCCTCTCATTTGCTGCCTCTGATGTACCTGCTCTGTTGGCCACAATGCCATGTTGCTCTTCTGATACTGCATTCTGCCCTCTCATGTGCTGCCAATGATGTAGCTGTTCTGTGCAATGGACTGTTGATGCACTTAGCCCCTCTCATTTACTGCCTCTGATGTACCTGCTGTGTTGGCCACAATGCCCTGTTGCTGTTCTGATACTGCATTCTGCCCTCTCATGTGCTGCCAATGATGTAGCTGTTCTGTGCAATGGACTGTTGATGCACTTAGCCCCTCTCATTTACTGCCTCTGATGTACCTGCTGTGTTGGCCACAATGCCCTGTTGCTGTTCTGATACTGCATTTTGCCCTCTCATATGCTGCCTTTGATGTAGCTGTTCTGTGCAATGGACTGTTGATGCACTTAGCCCCTCTCATTTGCTGCCTCTGATGTACCTGCTGTGTTGGCCACAATGCTCTGTTGCTGTTCTGATACTGCATTCTGCCCTCACATATGCTGCCTTTGATGTAGCTGTTCTGTGCAATGGACTGTTGATGCACTTAGCCCATCTCATATGCTGCCTCTGATGTAGCTGTTCTGTGCAATGGACTGTTGATGCACTTAGCCCCTCTCATTTGCTGCCTCTGATGTACCTGCTCTGTTGGCCGCAATGCCCTGTTGCTGTTCTGATACTGCATTCTGCCCTCTCATGTGCTGCCAGTGATGTACATGATCTGTTGTACCCAGTGCCCATGCTCTTGAATATTCTGATATTATGCACCTATTATGTTGAATAAAGCTAATAAATCATGTTTTGTTGTTTGTCGTAGTTATTCCTGGTTGTGTACTTCAATTGTGTATATTTTGGTGCGCTCGTCAATGTATTTCCTGTGACATGACACTCCCCCTTCCAACGTCACAGCCCTGGCAGGTACTCCCCTTCCGACAGCAATTGATGGGTTGGCGTACCTGCGTCGTCGTCGATAATGGTCCATGACTTGCTGGTGGTGGAGCACGAAGAGTATCGGAAATGCGTGTAGCGCTGGGTCCATGACGGCGATCTGCTTGTGGTGTGTATCTGCGCTGTGGTGATTCCGCCGTGTTCAGGCAGGTTGTTTTTCCGCAGCGAATTTATGTGTGTTTTCCGCCATTGTGATTTGGAGGACGGTCGGAGATGTCATTCCGTACGGCGGTGTGTCTGGATTAGTCACGTCCGCCGCAGGGTCGGGTGTAGTTCCGCGGCGGTGCGTGCTCTTCCGCCGCGTACTGAAATTTGACAGTTTTTCCCATCCTAATATGGCGGACGGAGTGTCCGCGGCAGGCGGACGGAAAAAAGGCTTTTTCCGCCTACTCCAGGACGGCGGTCGCCCTTCCATCCGCCCTCCTAATCGACCCCTTAGTTGGGATGGGATGTAATGATTGAGCGGTCTAGCACTCTGTCTGGGCTACGATCGAATATGTTGCACCGACGTGCTCCTGCCGATGGGCAAAGCACAAAACTATAAATAAAAGGGGCATGCCCGGGTATGGGCAGTCGGCACCCAACTATAGTAAAGTGTGGTGTCTAATCATTTGCACGCGCGTTCCTAGACCAGCGCGCTCCGAGTCCCGCAGCGAAAGGGCTTACACTTCTCACCGGTCCGCTGCACTGTTCTTGTCCCGGTGATACTGAGGACTGCAGGGGCTGCTCTTGCGTGTACTTCAGCTTCTACAAGGTGGGTGCAGTGTCATTGCCCATGTGGGTGCTGCAGGTGCGGGTAACTCAATGTCAGAGTGGCGTGCCTCGAGCATTGAGGGCTCCCTGTGCTAACTGTCGCACTTAACTCCCTCTCACAAATCTCTCCACCTCATGACTTCACCTCTGATCTACCTGTAGAGCTCACCTCACGCACAGCGGGTGAGCAGCTTCTGCTCCTGGTCCACCACTGCCTCACTGGAGTCACTACACAATTGCCAATACTGTTATCTTCAATCCTCTTCTTATCAACACACCATGTTCGAGTTAAACCGAAAATGGGTACAAGACTTGTAATTCAGTCTGAATTTTATCTTTTGTTTATTTTTTACTTTAAATCCATTTGTTGGTTAACTTCACCAAATTTACCTTTTCAACATCTACGTCACAAATACAAAATATTTATTTCTAAAACATTACACTAAACATATTCTTCATCATTCCATACTCACAGTCATTCAACCTATCAAGCATTCAACACCACTTTACACATGCACACACAACTACAACAGTTTATTTACAGTACAAAAGTGTATTACAATATTATACAATGACCATAGACAATCAATTTGTACAATCTCATAAATTTGGAGCAATATTAATTCATTTGAAGATCTTATGGCTCAACAAATTGGTCTACGCGTTTCAAACTCCTACTGAGTATGGAGTTCTCATCAGGACCCAAAAGAAGCTGTCGAAAAGAACAGAAACCTCTCTTAATTACCATGGCTACTATATGTCTAAAAACACTATGCTGCCCCACTTTTGGTCACTGCCTCTTACCTTTGCTATAGAAAGCTTGAATCAATATACCCAACGCTTAACACTGCGAACAAACATGAAACAATAAAAAGAAGAACCAATCAGCAACCGTCACTGCTAGCAGTAATCTTATTATATCTTCACCAAAAAAGTGACCTTTTTTCAAAGAGTACTTACATCGGGCAACCAATGCATAAGCTAAGGACTGTCTCAGTTGTGCCGAAGACCTAACAAAATGAATGGGAGACCTATTTAGCGCTTTTGAACACGTCATTATGCATGCTGAGACAGAACTGCTAATTGAGGAGGAACTTACTTATTTGTTGGTCGGAGCCTCTTCCCGACATGTAGATGCGGGCGCTCGAGGGCACCCTGAGGCAAAAAGACTCTTTAGGAAAAGGATTCCAGCTGTAGTAAAGAACAACATAGCCTCCAGCGGCGGGCTCAAAGGCTGTCTTACCTCTCGGGCCACTGTGTACCGTGACTCAGTTAGAACAGCATATTCCATCTCAGGCGGACTGGGTGACATCTTAAATGTGGATGGTGTTTAACGGCACTTCCTGGTTGGGAGGGTCATGGGAAATGTAGTTTTACCATTGTCAGACTCCTTCGCGGTTCGAGCCGCCTGTATGCTTGAACTACGTCTTATTTACAACAAAGAAGAAAGTAATTGCTTGTGTCAAGTTTGTATCTAATTTTTTCAAGATGCAACATGATATACGTAGTATAAAAACTGGAAAACCAATTAACTTACGAAAATGTGCTATATTGAAGGATGATAGAACAAGTAGTTTGTTCAACATTTGTGGCTCAGAAACAAACACTATGTCCTGAATGGATTCACTTAGTTAGCCTTCCTGTCAGAAAGCCTTATATCCAGCATGGATTGTAAATTAAGAGCACGGCCTCACTGATGGCGGCTGAAACATTGGCGCGAAGGGGGGATGTTCCATGGTAATTGCCGAATGTTAAGAAATGGACTGCCCATTTTAGTTCAATTTGTAAATCTCTGTTAGCTCGTTCAATCCATCGACTGATGAGTTAAATTTAACAATCAGCATTGCTTCTCTACTTGATAATTTTGCTTCCAAGTCGCCACCTCTTATATCCTGCTCAACTTTTGAAATGACCGTCCATTTTAAATCAAACTCGGTATGATTATTGAGACGCCAATGGTTGACTAATGGGGCCGTTTGGATGTTTTTTCTGATTCTTGACTTGTGTTGCGTGATTCTCGTTCTCACTTCTTGGTAAGTCTTTCCCACATATAACATATTGCATGGGCATTTTATCCCGTAAACCACATACCGTGATTTACAATCGGTGAACGACTCATGTTTCCAAAAAATGTTGTTATGTTTAAAGACACATCCTTCTTCTGTAGTTGCACAACAAATACACGTGCCACACTTATGGTGTCCTTGTATCAGTGGTAGGCCAACAAAGGCTCTCATTGTGACTTGGTCCTTTTGTGGAAGTGCTGCTCGCACTAGTTGGTTGGCAATACTGCGGTCTTTCCTGAACGCAAACAGCGGAACATTATTCAGTGTTTCATGTAGATTTTTGACCAGGTGCCAATTGCGAGTGATCACCTTTTTTAACATGTTGGAGTTGGGACAATATGTGGTTACACAAACAATTCTTTCCATTTCTTTTTTGGTCTTTTTTCAAGAAGGCATTCCCGTGGAGTCCACCAAGCCTGTTTCATTGATCTTTTGAGTAATTTCTTCGGGTAACCCCGCTCCAATACATTTTCTGTTAGTTGCATTGCATGGGTTTGATATTCATCTTTAAAATGGCAGTTGCCACGAATCCGAAGATATTGCCCCAATGGTAATTTTTCTTTTAAACTTCCGGGATGATTGCTTGTAAAGTGCAGTGACTTGTTGCGATAGGTCAATTTTTGGAAAAGAGTTGTGACTAATTCTCCCTGTGATGGATACACTTCAACATCTAGGAACGGCTTTTTGCTCTTTGAGTAACTTAAGCTGAATTGAATTTCCACTTTCCGATTATTCAGCCATTCAGGAAATTTAGTCAAGTCCTCTTCACTGCCCGTCCAAACAAAAAATATTTCGTCAATATAACGACTCTAGTTCCCGATCCATTCAATAAATGGGTTATTTTGGTAGATGTAGGTTTCCTCATATCTTGCCATAAATAATACCGCTAACTCAGGAGCAAACGGACATCCCATGGCGACTCCGCCTGTTTGAAAATAGAAGTCCCCATCATAGTTGAAGTCGTTTTTTTTTAATGCAAAATTAGCCAACTTCAAAATAAATTCCGTGGGTACTTTCTGAGGTCTTTCTCGTGTCTCTAGAAAAGATTCCAACACATATAGGCCATCATCTTGGGGGATTTTGGTGTATAATGACACTACGTCCATAGTCACTAGAAAGTGCACGTTTTCTTCGAATTCAATTGATGTTAGTTTGTTTATGAAGTCTGTGGTGTCTCTTAGAACGGACTTCCCATTAGGTAAGAACGGTTTGAGAAAGAAATCTACAAATTTGGCAATAGGCTCACTCAATGATTCACAGCCTCCCGGGTGGTGCAGTTTCACTCTTATGTACCTTAGGTAGTACGTAAAATAGAGGTATCCGTGGGTTCTTTATTTTTAGGTATTCCAATTCCTTCTTTCCTACAAACCCTTGTTTATTCCCATCATCTAGAATGGAGTGTAGTTGATTTTTTAGTTCCAATGTGGGGTCCTTACTAATTCACCTGTAACATTTTACGTCATCTAACTGTCTCCTGACTTCAGTGGCATAGAGTGTTCGATCCCATACAACAATTGAACCTCCCTTATCGGCCTGCTTAATTATTACCGATGTGTCTTTCCTCAGGTTCATCAGTGCTTGTGATTCTGATTTTGTTGTATTGTATTTTATCAATTTTTTCTTTTTCTCCATATCCGTTATAGCAAATAAAATCGTTCTCTCGAAAGTCAGTACCTCCTTAGGGATTTTGTTGGTAGGTGGACAGAACAGCGATTTATTTCTAAGGCCTGTTGTTTCAACCGAGGGTTCAATAGGGTGTTGTGCAAAGAAGGTTTTTAACCTAATTTTTTGACAAAATTCTATTGCCTCTGTTTTTAGTTTGACGAAATCTGTCTTTTTAGATGGAA
This sequence comes from Lissotriton helveticus, assembly GCF_964261635.1. Classification (NCBI taxonomy): domain Eukaryota; kingdom Metazoa; phylum Chordata; class Amphibia; order Caudata; family Salamandridae; genus Lissotriton; species Lissotriton helveticus. The sequence continues at coordinate 1,348,779,813 of NC_136059.1, read as the reverse complement.
CAAACGATAACCCTTTTTGAAGGACACTTTCTTCCTCTCTAGTTAAAATCTTTTCAGAAAGGTTATATATTGGTGAAACTGTAAATTTTTGTAATTGTGTCAATGGGTGGACATTTCCCATGCCTGGTAATTGTATCTTATCTTGCCTCGTGTTTTCGGTTGGCCTCTTTCTAAAAAAGGACCTTGTTGTTGTTGATAGGATCCTCTTCTATTGACGTTCCTGCGAGGTTCTGAATTATCGCCTTCACTCCCACTTCCTGAGGAGGAGGTGTCTGAGAATGTTATAAAGTTGTTAGATGATCTTCCTTGATATTCCTGAATATGTTTGTGTGATTCAGGTCTTGAATAGAAATCAGCCTGTAAATAAGGATACACTTTTTCCAAGTTAAAATTCCTTTTGTCCTTTTTGAACTGATTACTCTTCTAATTGATCGTGTAATCTTTGAATTCACCAATTTCCTTTTCTACTTTTTCTAGTAGCGTTTTTGCATCCCTTATTTGTTGGTTCGTTGAGATAGCGCTTTCCAGACTCACAATTTCTTCTAATTGTGCTTTTGATAGCCTTTGAGCAGTCTCAATGGTTAAGACCATGAGGTCACGGCTACACTTCGTTTCAATATAACTATATCCTTTCTTATAGATCGGATCTTCGGTAAAAATTACCGGTACGTTTTTTTCTGAAGGCCACCAGGAATTGTGCCTGCTCTGAGATGTTGTAAAAGAAAGTGGCCATGAAGATCGGTACGTATTTGTTTTTTCTTTAATCTGACTAGTTTGTCAGTTTCATTTTGATTTTGAGCGGAAATACTTAGGGAGGCAGACGCAAAGAGTGGGGGAGCTGCTAATATTTTTTTATATGATCTTCGCTGTATGCAAAGGTTTCATTTTCTGACATTCTATACCAAACGAAAAACAACCCAACATTCAACACAAGACCACAATCTGTACTGTCCCTTACACCGGCGCAGGACCTCAATCCTACTACAACCACCTACAGATTCCACACAATACTTCAAAAAGTCACCGGCTAGGGCAACCACACAGGCTATCGCCTGCTACCTTGACAAAAAGCAACACTGGGTTTGGGCTCGCAACAGTAAGGCCAAGCCACTGACCAATAGGAAACTAAACAATTGCCAATACTGTTATCTTCAATCCTCTTCTTATCAACACACCATGTTCGAGTTAAACAGAAAATGGGTACAAGACTTGTAATTCAGTCTGAATTTAATCTTTTGTTTATTTTTTACTTTAAATGCATTCGTTGGTTAAGTTCACCAAATGTACCTTTTCAACATCTACATCACAAATACAAAATATTTATTTCTAAAACATTACACTAAACATATTCTTCATCATTCCATACTCAGTCATTCAACCTATCAAGCATTCAACGCCACTTTCCACATGCACACACAACCACAACAGTTTATTTACAGTAAAAAAATGAATTACAATATTATACAATGACCATAGACAATCAATTTGTACAATCTCATACATTTTTGGCACCTGGTCAAAAATCTACATGAAACACTGATTAAGACGTTCCCCAGTCCGCCTGAAAAGGAATATGCCATTCTAACTGAGTCGCGGTACACAGTGGCCCGAGAGGTAAGACCGCCTTTGAACCCGCCGCCGGAGGCTACGTTGTTCTTTACTACGGCTGGAATCCTGTTCCTAAAGAGTCTATCTACCTCATTTTTAGGATACCCTCGAGAGTCTGCATCTACATGTCGGGAAAAGGCTCCGACCAACACATACGTAAGGTCCTCCTCAATTAGCAGTTCCGTCTCAGCATGCATAATGACGTGTTCAAAACCGCTAAAAAGGCCTCCCATTGATTTTTTAGGTCTTCGGCACAACTGAGACAGTCCTTCAGACTGAATTACAAGTCTTGTACCCATTTTCTGTTTAACTTGAACATGGTGTAGAGGATTGAAGATAACAGTATTGGCAATTGTTTAGTTTCCTATTGGTCAGTGGCTTGGCCTTCCTGTTGGGAGCCCAAACCCAGTGTTGCTTTTTGTCACTGGAGTCACAGCAGTGGGACATGGGGCCCCTCATCACCCTTCCTTGTGAACCCTCTTCTGGGAGGTGACTTGACCTCTTCCCCGGCAGGCTATAGCATCAGTGCTGATGACGTATTCTCCTTCTTCACGACAGGGAGGAGGAGGGTGGCATGGCGTGTGGGGTCAGACCCCTCTTTGCCAGTGTGAAGTTGTGGGCCCTAGGCTCACATGAGGAATAAAGGCCACTCAGACACTATGAAGAAGGGTACTAAATTGGCCGTGAGCACGAGCGCTCTACCCCTTTTATTGACAAGCTCACGTCACTCATGACACCTGTGTTGGATGGGTGTGGGGTGGGTGCAAAGTGAGCCCTAGGGGAGTGGCTGGTGAACAGCTACGTGCCAGAAAGCAGGTATGTGTCTGGTAGGACACTACAAATGTGACCTTGTGTAATGTTACTATGTGCTCATGTAAGGTGTTCCAATACCTTCTGGTCGAATTTGTTCTATGTAAAAAAAACTGCAAAATATCGGTAGGAGACATGCTTGGAGGGGTAAACCTTGATTTCACTGTTTCAGCAAGACATTTTCTGTTCGAACCAGGTGCATGCTGGGGAAAATTACACAAAGTTTTGAAATTGGCAAATCTTGTTATTTCTCTGAAAAATTGCATAATGTGAAATACTTTAATTTCCTGAGATTTCGGGGGCACAACAACAATTTCACCTAGGTTTAAACATACTTATAGGCAGGGCAACTGGAATTATGCGGCAGGAGGGGGCCAAATTATGCGGCAGGTCTGAGTAATTTATGTGGCAAGTAAAGCCAAATTATGCAGCATAATGTGGCACATTTTTTAACAGCATTATGTCCTTATTTTGTCATTTGAACACTTATTAATACTGCCTGGGCACTGGTTGCACGTCATTAATGCCAGTTTAACACCCAAATATAGCAATAGGCAACAGAAAGGTAACCAGTCCAGCTGTGCAAAGGGTCTTCCACTGAGCGGCAGCATGCGTAGCTGCATTTTTAGTAACTATTGGACCGTTTGAGCTAGAAACAATTTTTGGGGGTTTTTGGACCGTTTGAGCTAGAAACAATTTTTTGGGGGGTAAAATCTGCAGATTATGTGGCATAGGATGGATTATGTGGCAAATGTAGCAAATCTATAATTATACGAAAATTACTACAGCCGCACAATCACTTTATTCCAGGGGACCTTCCTATAGGGAGTGCGGGAGCACAGTACCATGCACTCTGAAACGGCAATCTAATATTACTGTTTCCGGAAAGGACTAGGTTTTCGTTTTTCAGTGGGAATCTCCAATGTTTACAAATTAGTTATCTTGCAACTAATATAAGATTGTTTCTATGTCTTCCTCTCATTTTTAAGTACAGGTAACCGTTTCACCGCAGCATGGAAGGATGTACCGACATGGACCACTCAGTGGATGTGACTGACTAACACTCACTCATTCAATTTAAATGTCATGTCATGTCATGTCATGTCATGGTACTTATAGAGCGCACTGTCACCAGACGGTCACCTTGCGGTGTCGCCTATTCGGCTTCCTGGCGCTGATACTCATACCGCTGTGGAACCCCTCCTGGCTTTCCCTGTGAAGTGTCCACTCATGGGCACCCCCAGGGTGAAACCAGGCATCCTTAGCGCTGTTGGGGCCGGTGTGGAGGCTAAGCAAGCTATTGCCCAGAGTTGCAGCGTGGGGCCCGTGATTAGAATAGGCACCGAGGCGCAAATTAACAAGTCCGAGGAAATTGAGCCCGAGACCCCGCCGAGGCGGGAATTGAACCCTGGTCTCTGACCAGAACTCTGCATCAGGGTCTGCCGCTCTAACCATTGAATGATCTTCTGTTTCTTACTCGGTAAATAAGGTGTTTGTTTTCTTAAAGTAAATTAAGCACCATAATAATATTTTCAGATGACAAGATATGGTGTTAGATATACTTTTCTGTCACTCTCCCCCTAAATTGTTGTCCTCTCTCCAATTCTCACGCTTTCTCCCAAAATATTGCACTGGTTTCAAAACACTGCCTCTGGTTTCTCTCTGCCCCTCTCTGTTAAAGCCATTGCCTGCCCTCTCCTGACCTACCCTTATGCCTCTCTCAGGGTTTTGGCTAGCTTTGCTTTACATGGTTTTGCAGCGTACAGAGATTTCTGAGCTCCAATAGAATTAAAATTCAGCGTTGCACTTATTTTGAGCAAATATGTGATAGAAACAGTGACAGTTAAGCAGTGGCATAGACTTGAGCAGAAGCGTAGTGCACAAGAACAGCGCTTTATAATTTACCTTATTGCTCTGATATTTACAGACCATCGCTGCTTTCAAACTTTCAATCTGGAAAGAATCAAGTTCTCTTGCTTTTCTAATGCTCCTTTCACTTCCTCAAAAAGTATTTTTACGTGTTTAACACCAACCGCCAGCTGTTCTTTGTTTACTTTATGCAAAACGTGCATCTAGTCTCTGAGCAGGACCAGTTAACAGTGCATAAAACAGCTCTGTGCCACTGCTCTAAGATTAAAGATTAGAGGATGTACATTGGAAAATAAAAGATACATTTATCAAGCTTTATTGACGTCTCTTTTCATTTAAAGAATACTGTGAGAAAATGCCTTTGGCCTTCTTGACAGTTTTTCTGTAGGGAAAAACATAAAATAATAACAACATTATTCTTTTTATCCTAAGGTTTAGAAGAGGCATGTGAATCAATGCATCAGCAGGGAGTCATAGTGGCAAAATAGCCACAGGCACTGCTTGAGTAGAGCTGTCCAGTGAGAGTAAACCATTTTAGGAGGGAAATAAAACAAGCAAAAGAAAATAGAAATAAAACATGCAAAAGAAAATCTAACCAGCGGCCGGTCGCCAAGACCTAAGCTTTGCTCTGAAAAAATGTCCGTAATGATGAAGAAAGAGGGAGACATTTTGGGTACATCTAGAGGAGGGTAGATTCGGCATTTGGCTCCGAAAATCTAAGACTAAGAATCTAAGAATCAGTTGAGGAGGGGCAAGTGGGTTTGGTTGCAGAGAAGTAGTTGTGGGGAGGTGTGTCCGGCCAGGGAGTGGAATGATTTTGTTGCCTGGCCTTGGACTCCTGCAGGCAGCGTTTTTTTTTCATGAGAATGGATCTAGTTTAAGAGTCCTTATTCTGGAAAAGCACAAATTCAGAATTTAAAACGTAACATCATTGTTATGGGTTCTCTTTAATAATAACATTATTTTTTATGAAAATGAACCCTTTTGGCAAAATTAAGATAATGAAAGACTGGGCAAAAAAACATATAGCTTTAAAATACACCTTGAAGTTTGCATGTAGCTCTTTGATGGCAGTTAATAGCTCGATGTTCTATATTAGGATTTTGACTTATAAAAGTAACAAAAGGAGCTCTCTTGCAGAAGCATTAACCCACTGACCTATTTACATTATGTGCACTTTGTTATCTGCATGGTACACGTTCTTAGCAGCAGAAATTATAACCGTCTGTGCTACCTTAGGATGAGTCAAAACTGCCACTAGACAAACCTCCTAGTCTCTTTCCAGGAAGACGATTAATCACTGGAGTTATCTTGTCCTTTTAATTGATGCCTGCAAATTGTTGTAGGCCAGAAACAGGGCAGATGGTGCTTTTAAAATGATCCTATACTTGCAAAAATGACGCCCCCACCCCTAGTCATCGTCCGGTGCGGTGGCACCGATTATACCGCCCTAGAGCCGGCCCTGAATGGAGCTAGGCTTAGCTCATACCAGCTATTGAGCGTGCTTCGGGGTGCTCTGGGGAGGTTCAGGAAGGATGAGGTGCTCTATGGGACTCACTTCTTCTGGATTGGAGTGGCCACTGCAGCCGCACAATTGGGTCGGAATTGGACTCAGATTCGCAAGATAGGCAGGTGGAGATCAAGGTGTTTCCGGAGATGTGTACGCAAAGAGCAACCAGTTGGGAGGGTTGGGTTGTTAGAAGGGACAGTTAGGAGTACTTGTTAACATTCTTCCTTTTTTTGCAGACTGGATAAGTGGCCCCGGGTGAGACAAAATGTCTACAAGGTAGTGGGATACTCCTTTATTCACTAGGTGAAGAAATGTGCTGTATGCCAGATTTATGGACATAACTTGGGATTGCCCAGCAGTCGGCATGAAGCGCTCTGGTGGGGCAACAGTGGTATGAGATGGGTAACCTGCTGCTGCTTTTAGCAATAGTCATGCCAAAATGGGGGAGTCTGGACATGCTGCTGCTTCATTTGGGTGAAAATTACTTGGTATAGCTCTCTGGGATCACCCTACTGCCACACATGCAAAGAAACTCGGTGTTGATAAAGCAAAAGCTGGTGGGGTCTGCATCTACTGGGCTGAATTTGTGCCTAGAAGAAATGGAGGGGGGCTTTAAAGCATGTGGCGATATACAGGGCCAGACTGGAACTGAATCGGACAATGAGGATGTTTTGCAAAGCAAATAGCATCTCGGTATTGTCACTGTGGGGATTCTGGAGAGTGATGTGGACTTGTATCAAGCCGATGGTGTTCATCTGTCTGAAATGGGCAATGCATATTACTTGTGCCCAGCTACATGATGGCTTCCCTGAAAAAAGGGATGTTTGGTATCAAACCGCGTATTATTAAACCCACGCTTAAAAAAGTGTGGGACTGGGTAATCCATGCACGCAGAGGCATGTATTACCCAATCCCACACTGTGTTAAGACGAAGGTACCCCCTGAAAACATATCAGCAATGGTGGCTGACTGACTGGTTCTAACCAGGTTGCCACCAGAGATGAGTTTCTGACCCCCCCCTCAAGGATGAGGACCTTTGCTCTCCGGGGGCCCTAAACCAAGCCTGCTCTAGCAGGGCATGCCTTGCACCCCCACCCACAGGATGACCCATGGATTAGCATTCCTAGGCCAGAAGCTTCAAAGAGGCCCACTGCCTTTAGCATGCAAATGTGGCCCCCTATGTCCAGAGTCCTTGGCGCCTGGACCGGCGGGAAAATTAGCTAGGCAAGACAGGCATGTCCACCCTCAGGCGAGCACCATTCCTGAACTAGGCTACCTGAAGTAGATGCAACATTTCAGTAGTGACCATCTTAGTGATGACAAATTAAGAAACTCTGTGGCAGGTAGGTTTATACCCACTTCCACCAGGAAGTGGTCATGTAGGTGGCATAGTGACCCGAGGGGTAAGTAGCCCATTGGCTACCACTCTACACAGACCTCAATTCAGCATTTAGAGGAGCCCTGGCGACAGGAAATCAGATCCTGCTGACCAAAAGAGGAAGAAGGGCCGAAGAGCTGCGAAAGTAAGAACTGCAGAAGAAGCAATTGACTTGGCACCAGCCCTGCCTGCCTGTTTGCCTATTTTCGACAATTACGCCAAAGTCATCTTGCCCTGCAGGCTGCTGATCCTCCAAATCCTGGGAGGACTGACATAATTTTCCCATGGACCGAGGAACTCCTGTAGAACAGCAGAGCTGTTTACCTGCACCTTGCATGTGCCAAAGACTGAGCTGTGAGGCTCCAAGACTGCGAAATCCTTACAGCGGAAAGCACCACTGCACCGAGTGGGTTAGCCCGAGCTGAAGTAGACTAATGGTGCCAATGTTTTCCAGAGATCCTGATGTCCTGCAAAGAAGGACATTAAACAGCCTTGAAAGCAGAAGACCAAGGAAGAGCAACTGACTTGGCACCAGCCCTGCTGGCATGCCTGCTGTTCCCCTTCAAAACTGCTCCAAAGATGTTTTGTCCTGCAGCTGTTGTGCCTCCAAAGCCTTGGAGGATGGGTGGCCTTCAATAAAGACTCAAGAACTCTTTTGAAGCAGCAAAGCTGTTACCTTGCATCCTGCAAGCACCCCAAAGAAGACTGTTAGTACTCTGGACCGCAAAAAAACAACACTGCACAACACCACTGCACCTGTGCTTCTGAGCTGAGCAGAAGTAGGCTAATGGTGCCCAGTGTGCTCCCCAAGCCCTCCAGAGATGAAGCCCACCTTGGACTTGCCCACTGTTGACTTTCTGTCGCTGCCTCTTTTTGCAGGCTCCCTCTTCCCCTAATGCTCTAGTGATGAAAATCCTATGGCTAAAGACACTTCTGTACCTATCGCCCATGGCCCCTGTAGTAGAGGATCAAAGGTGTCCCCATGTTCTTGAGCATTGCAAGAACTGAGCCTCCCTGTAGGTTCAGCCCGACTGGACCCCCAGTCCCAGCCTGCAGCCTCTTTTCTAACAGACCGATCTATATAGACTTGAATGGGGCACCCAACGCTGTAAGGCGTCTCTTCACCCATCTGCCCCATTGCTGTCTGAAGGGAACTGTTGGTGCTGCCTTGGACCTTGCCCCATGCCCACATTAAATACAAGAGATTGGAACCGTAAGTCGTTGAGTGCCCGAATGCAATACATGTTTCCTTCCTAAGTCAACATTGTCGCAAAGTGCTTAAATTACAATTTAAATATCAAAAACATGTTTTCTTCATACTTGCTATTTTAAACCTTACTTACCTGATCGTGATGAACTTGGTGCCTAAAGTTATATAAAAATATACCTTATTTTTCTTAATTGGTGTGGATCTCCTTATTCAGTTGTGTGCATCATTTGTTGACTATTGTGTGAATGTGCTGATGTCTAAAACTTCTCTCTGATAAGCCTAAGGCTGCTCAACTACACCACCCCCTAGAAGAGTGCCTTGGGGTTGCTAGAGCAAACCCCTGTCCACTAGTAAGGGAGTACTTGGACTCTTTGTATGGTGTACCTCTGTAAGGCATACCATATAAATAGACGGCTTGCTACTGAATTTTTATAGCAAAAGGTATGAAAAGCTCTCTCCCAATCATTGGCTGCCGAAGTATGATTATTCAAGTGAGGAGTACATCTGAGAGGGTACTCTTACTTTCTTTGATTTCCTCTTGGTTGGCCCTTCTTCGTCTGCACCCTCTGGGATGGTGCGGGGCACCAGTACAGTGTCAGACAGTGTCTTCCTCTCTCCTGTCTTTTGGGCCATCAGTCTCCAGGTACAACCGGCATGACTATTGCACGAGACCCTTCACCAGGGTCAGACCCTCGTGTAGTCAACTCTACTGGATTGGACCCTTCTGTAACGAAAACAGTTGGCTCTCTTAGACCCCCTCCTCAGGCCAAATGGGTATTGTGCCAGCAGCTTGCTGATCCCCAACAGCGTGACTAACCTACACCCTCTCTCTCACTGTAACCATTGACACATCAGAAACTGCTGCTATTATATCAACAGGGGGACACAGGACTCTGTGAGTATGGGTGGTATGTACCCAGTTCGGAAGACCTTTACACTTTACAGCAGTACAGATTACCAGAATCACCTTATACTGCCCACTCCATGAGGCTCCAAGCATGACTTGTGACCGTGCTTTGTCACCATAATCCAGTCGCCAGAACTGAGGTCCTGGCACTGCTCCTTATGAGGTGGGGCAGTATCCTCTCCAACCTGGCGGGACACAGAATGCACCACATCAGCCAGTCCCTTACAGTAATCAACAATCATGCCATCTATAATGTTCACAAGTGCATTTGCAGGCACAGCTGGTTGTGTCATAGCTCTTCTCATATTGATTTCAGGGGGCTACAGTCCTTTCCTCCTGTCTAGAGTGCTTCGCAGACTCATCAATACAAGAGGCAATGCATCAGACCACTTCAAAGATGTGGAACCACACACTTTCATCAATTTGGATTTTAACGTTTCATTTACTTGCTCCACATTTCTCAACTTTCAATGCTGCACATAACATAATCAGGACCTCATTGTTAAAAGGTGTTCCTCGGTTTGATTCTAAAGAACCCGGGAAAGAAAAACAAGGTATAATCTGTCTCAACAAGAGTTTGACCACTGTGAGACTGTCAGTCCACCCACCTTGACAAGATGCACATGATCACTAGAACATACCTACATCCGTTATAGATGGGCATTTCTATAAAGGCCATTTGCATTCTGTTGAAAGGACCTCCTGATCTCCCTATGTGACTCATTGATTCTGGTGTTTTCCGGCCTACATTCTGTTGTTGACACACCCCACATCTGTGACAAAAACTTTCTGCCATCAATCTGAATCTCAAATTGAACCACGTCTGCCTAAAGAGGCGCACCATGGCGTCTCTTTTGTGCAGGACCATGAGAATGCATTGCCATAGGTGGTAACAAGCTGTTTGGCAACACTGGTCTTCCATCTGTCGAAATCCACATTTCTTTTAACAAAACCTGCTCTGATCCAACCTTGCTGTTCTGCCTCTGGCACATGTTCCTGCAATGTCTTAACTTCCTCCCAAGTATCAACAGCAGACAGCAACAGATTACCATTTGTAACACCTGAATTTCCATTGATGTGTTCCCCATTAAAGGTGCAAGAATGTAATGCACAGTATCGGACAGTCTTGTCAGCATACCTGTTACCCACTGTCGCATAGTCCATACCTGATCTATGGGTGGCAAATTTTACCACTGCAATTTGGGTACCCAGTTGTAGGGACTGGTGGAGGTTTGGAACACTTGCTACATTTTGGATTGGTGACACCAATGAGGTAAGGAATCCATGTTGGGACCAAAGTCATGAACTACACCAAAGCAGTATCGACTGTAAGTGAAAATCATCACTCTCAGCTGGTCTGAAACCCAATATGCCCTAGTAAGAGCAATCAATTCGGACACTTGTTTTGAAAACACTCCTTGAAGCCAGGAGGTTTCAACCACACCTGCAAGAGTGCAGACTACGTAGGCAGCTTTTATTTTTTCATCTTGGTCATGTAAGCAGGAGCTATCAACAAACATCACATGATCCGATTCAGGTGGTGGCACATCTTGTATGTCCAGTCTTGGCTTTTCGCAACGCTCAGTAACATTTAGGCAATCATGTTTAGCTTTATCACACTCATTCCCGTTTCCAGGAAGGGGTAACAAGGTGGCAGGATTCAAAACAGTACACCTATTAAGGATGACCTCTTGGCACCCAGGATGAGGATGATTTACTCATACCTGGTAAGCCTGCTATAGGAACGGTGCTGTGCCCGAGTACTGGTTAGCAACACCTTCAGTGAGTGAGGTACAAAGACTCTCAATGGATGACCCATAACTATGCTGTCACATTGTTCAAGAGGCACACAGGTATAAGCAATAGCTTTTAAGCAACCAGGCAATGTGGGAGCTACAGAATCAAATTTGGCAGCAAAACTGGCCACAAGCCTTTTGAGCAATGCTGTTTGGGTATGCACTGAGAGAGCACAACCCTCTCCCCCACTGCAAAACAAAGCAAAACATTTATTATAATCAGGCATTCCCACGGCTGGGGTGTGACAGAGACATACTTGCTGCTCTGAGAAAGCAACTTATGAAATATAACAACCTAGGCAATTCAATACTTGATGCTCATAGGACAGTGACAAAGGAGAAAAAATTGCTAATCAATCAAAGAATTAGTGACTTAGATTTTATTAACATGAAAGAATTGTAAAAATAAAAAGGGGTAGAAGTGGCATAAATATCTTTATGCCACTTCTACCCCTTTTTCTTTTTACAATTGTTTTTAATTTTAATTGTGATTTTTTAATTGTGTTGTGATTTCATGCAACGTTGGTTTGATTAATTTGTGCAGTTGATTAATGATATTTGAGAATCAACTTTTTTAATGGTTTTTATCTTTCATGTTAATAAAATCTAAGTCACTAATTCTTTGATTGATTAGCAATTGTTTCTCCTTTGTCACCGTCCTATGAGCATCAAGTATTGAATTGCCTAGGTTGTTATATTTCATAAGTTGTTTTTCCCTGACCTAGGAATTATTATATTCATATATTCAGGGGGTCCTTGTTACCTATAAATATGCTCTGAGAAAGCATGCATACAGCTGTCATCCCATGGTACCAGATCTGACACATATTTGTGTGTCAACCATAGAAGAGGCTTGGCCAGCAAGGAAAAGTTGGGAATTCACTATTGACAGTAGTCCACCATTCCCAAAAACATTCGGACTTCCTTCTGGGTAGTTGGCGGATTCATTTTCACAACTGCTGAGATTCTCTCTTGCCTGGGAGTGAGTGCTTGCATTGTTCAACACTCCATCCATCATGCCCTTTGGTTTTTGCCGAGATTCTCTCTTGCAACACCTTCCGTTCTCCTTTCTCATGGTCATGTCTTAGATACAGGACTTCTTTCAGGAAGAACTGCAATTTGGTTGGGGACACTTTATGTCCATTCTCGGCTAAGTGATTCAGCAAAGCAATAGTTTCACCAATAGGTTGTTGATACATTGGACTACGACTGAGTGCTGAGGCATCACTAAATATTCAAAATTCTTCTTGAGTATCTGATTGAAAATTGAGGGGTTCTCTGTAAGCCCTTGTGGGACTCAGCACCTTGCTGAGTGGAGAAGTGTGGCTCACTGGTTAGAGGAGACAGACCTGGAAGCAGAGGTCAGCCCGGGACCAGGGTTCAATTCCCGGCTCGGCGGGGTCTTGAGTCCTAAAATGTCCATGGACGCGACAATTCTCGCTCCGGTGCCTACTCGATTCACGGGTTCACACTCTGCGACTCTGGGCAATAGCTTGCTTAATCTCCACAACAGCCCCTCGCGGCGGGATGCCTGGCTTTCACCTTGCGGATACCCTGCCGGGGTTAACTCACAGGGGAATACCAGGACGGGTTCCCTAAGCAAGCGCTTGGAAACCGCTTGGTGATTTGCGCTATATAAATTCCTGTACATTTACATTTGCCAAGACATGGCTGCCGAAACGGAAAGCGAAGAGGAACTGACTATCCTCATGCAATGGAATAGACAAAAAGGCTTGACATAAATCAATGACAGAGAATCACTCGGCCTCACATTGAATCAGAAACATTATCACAGCTGGATTCAGTGCCACAGGACAACAAGAAACTACTACTGAATTTACCTTTTGCAGGTCCTGAACTATGCAGTACCTGCCATTGGGTTTCTTTAAACCAATGGTGGGTGTTTTACATGGAATTGCCATAATCTCCTTCAGAATGCCTTGCTCAATCATTGAGTTAACCACAGGATTATTTCCAGCAATAGTTTATGTGGTCAAAATGCATTGCAGGATTCTTGGATATTCAGCGTTTGGCTTCACAGTGATGTGGACTAGTGTGACACCTTTGATAAGTACAATATTTTTACCTGAAAAGTCCTAAACTTCAGCCAACACTGTATCTCTCAATTCAAGGGGCAACTTATCTTTGGTCAATAAAGGGCTCATTCTGATGTCTGATTTCTATCCAGCAAGCTTGAAGACAATGTCCTCATCGTGGCTGTGAAACTTGATACCATTTGGAGTACAGTAAATGGAACAGTTTAGTTTACATAGGAGTTCTCGTCCAAATAGATTGATTGGGCTGGAGTCATACACTACAAATCGGTGATGATCTTCAAAAGATCCTATTTTGACAGGTATCGTTTATAAAACTGGGCTAGTCATTTGTTTATTGCCAACTCGTACAATTTGGATTCTTCCTCCCGAGAGGGGTAAGTTAGGAACCTCTGCGGTTCTTACAGTAGAGTGGTTAGCACCACTGTTGACAATGAATGAGACGGGATTTCCATCCACATATATCCCACTTTGGTCTACCTCCAAGGTTGCCCCAAGCGCACAATCCTCCTCCCCTCTCAGGCCCCATCATTATGACAGGTCTGAGTTGAAATCATCCATTTGAAGCATAGAATATTGTTGGGACATGATCTGATTCACAAAAGGATTATTGTTTGCATTGGGGACTTGATTGGGGTTGTATCTCCAGGAATTTCCAATTTGATGTGGCATCAGGGCTTGTGGAACTTGCATGGGGTACATTGAGATTCTGAACTCTCTTTCTCTGTACCTGTCATAGATGAACCATGTTATTTCCCTAAGATTGCTCAGATCCACCATTCTAAACTTGATTTCCATTTACCATGTTTCCAGTATTAAACCAACATTTGGGTTCCAATGCACCAACCTGCTGCAGAGGCGGCAGAGGTTAGTTTTCCTCAAAGTCAGCACATCAACATCTGTTCTTGAATCAATCGACACACCTCACCATCTAACCTGTGATGGAAACCCTTGCTGCTGAAAACCATTAACACCTTGTATAATAGAGACTTGCTGATATACTCCCTGCACAAGACCTGAATTATCAATGAACAGCTGATTCTGACCTTTCTGTTGTGCCTTCATTTGTGTAATCATCAACTACTCCTTTAACTTTTTTATGTTTTATTTCCAATTCAGCATTCCATTATTTTTGCATATTGTATGATCTCGTCAATGGGTTTACTCTGCCAACAGATCAAATGTTGTTGAAACATAGAACCAACCTCAGGTCTCAACTAGGCCTGGGTTTCAAATTCAGCTCCGTTTACAGAGTTTGCAGAGTTTTTTATACTCCGCGCGCTACCTGGTGTTCCAAAAAACTCTGCTCCGGTTCGCAGAGCTGGGTTTTTCTGCCAAAATTAAGTTGGCAAGCGAGGAAAATCTTACTGCAGACCACCTCCCAGTGAGATTTTTCAACGTGGGCGGTCGCGGATTGTGGCTATTGCTCGCATTGAGAAACCTTTCATTTGCATTGAGGAAATTGTCGCTCAAGTAGACCAGTTACTTGAGTGGCAGAAAGAAGCAGCGTCCTCTTGCCCTGCGAGTGGTGCTGTTCATGCTGATTTTACAGCATGGGCCAAACACCCGGCGCCAAAAATCAGCACGAATGGCGTGACGCAATACACTCCACCGCCTGTGGAACTATGCATAGCGCGACAGAGTCTTTTAGCCACTTCTCCTTGAACTCTACCCAGGCCTAGTCTCAACCCATGCACAAATCTGTAAACAGCACTTCCCTCCGCTTTGTCTGAGATATTCTCCGTCCCACTGAACTGCTTGAATACGTGTAACAATCTTTCTTAGTAAGCATGAATCGACTCTTTAGATTTCTGGGCCGTCCTGTCAATTTTGACCGAATTGACCTCTTTGGGAGATACTTTCAATTTTAAATGGGTAATCACCTGCTGATACTTTTCATGACTAATGGGATGGAGCTTGCAAATGGGTATGTCTCATAGGCTCCACATCAAGCCAATCAACACCAGCCTTACATTCAATCCAGAAGTCGCTTGGCACCGCAATTTCAAAAATGGTATGCACATTATTCCATAAACCCTTAGATATTTTCTCAAATCTCTCAACCTGTCTGTACCATTTCACTGGATTTTCGCTCAATTTCGGGAAGTCATTTGTGAAGGATGCAAGATCAGCCTTACTCCATTGCACATGTACATACCCTCCTCCAGGCACCTCTCTCATAGGAAGCATGTGTACATTTTCATTACCCTCCTCTGTTCCAGATGGCTGCATTTGTATCCTGACTTTCTTTGTCTCCTTTTTCTTTGACCATTTACCTTCCACTTTGTCCAACTCACTCCATTTACATACATAGGGTATCAATTCCCTAATCTGTAACTTCATTCCAGGTGGGCACATGTTTGCAATGTTTCAGTCACTAAAACTCAACCTGTAGCATTGCTGTAAAATTTAGGATTTATAATTCATCATTGGTGAGGAAGTCGAATTGGGTGTGAAAAAGGGTGACGGTCTCTGAGGAAACCTTCTGGACCAGTCAATCCCGGTCTGATTTGCAGGAGACATTGCACCTGGAACACATAAAGTGTTCACTTGAGTCGGAACCATAGGAGTCTGGAGAACTTGTCTCGGTACTGGACCTGTCGAATTGTCACTTACAATAGTTGTCCCAGTAGGAACAGCTAGAGCAGGTGTAATGTTTCCTGCTGTTCCAAGCTTATACAAAGGGACTATAGGAGCTATAGTGACTGGAACTGTCAGTGCACCTGGGGCGTTTAGAGCATGTGACATCACTGAATTTTCTCTGGCTGAATTTGAATTCACACTGAACAGTGCAGTAAAAGCTTCAAAGGTTCCACCAGCAGTTGCACTACTCAGTCTAGCAACTGGTATCTCATTATATGGAGGTGGACAATTTACCAATAATTCGGTCACAAAATCCTCATCCAGACCACTGTCACTATCTTCATGACAATTCCAGTTCCCTTCTGTCGCTAAATGATTTTTCTTTTCTTTGTGTTTCTTACCCTTCTCTTCCCCTTCTGTCATCAGTGCAGCATATAATCGAGTTCCCTCAATTATGTCAACTCTCCATATGTTTTGTTGTGCATCACACCTAGCATCCGCACAAGTGCGTATAGCTTTCTTAATTTTCCCCTGATACCTCTCTCTCTCTTTAAAATGTGCAACATGTTCCCAAGCCTTAAGTGTTTGATATTGGGTAGGTCTAGGAGTCGGTTGCATTTCATATAATTTTCTTCTTAAGATCTCAATAATTCTCAAATTGAATGTTCTGTAACGAGGAAACTGCTATGCACCATCTTTCTCAGTGATCCTATGCCATTGTGGGAGCCAAAGTCATGTGGGAAAGTCCTCATCTGTCATCATAATGTCACGTGGCGTACCTTCAGGTGGTGTCTCCTCTCATTCTCTAATGGGCACAGTCACATCTCCCCTTACTATGTGTTGTATAGCTTTCAAGAATTCAATTTTTGTTCAATTTAATATACTGTTCACAAAAAACTTTCAGTTGGAACCAGGAAATGAAGTTCTCCCACAATTCTCTTGCTCGGTGATCACAACCAATACTAGCGTGGGTCTCTAGGATATATGTAACCAATCCCAGTGCTGCTTTCACAGCACCCTGTGATGTCAACCATACACTTTGCAGCAGCTCACACTTCCACACAAGTGCAAGCATTTTCAACAACTAAGTCTGTGTGCTCCACTAACGAAATGGAAGATTTCCATACACACATGGAAATTTGGAACAATGATTTCCTTTTTAACACTCTATCCAAACAAAACCTCGACCTGAGGGATCTCTCTTCAAATTGATAGTTATTCCCTGTGCCCTGAGAACAACTAAACCAACCACTTCTCACAATCACACAAGGATCTATCTTAAAGATGTTGTTGACGATGTCTCACAACAAGCAACACAGCAGAGAACTACACGCAGTGTCTTCCATACTGACACCTACCACATAAGTGTATATCCCAGGATCTTAGGCCACGGCGGACCTGATAACCACTTCAACTTCTCTGCAGTAAGTGCCACACTCATACATCAACTTAATTAATCTCTGCATGATACCATACAGCCACCGCAAAACACCAAAATCTTAGCATAAGCAATTGCAATGTGCAACCTTATTCATACTCACACTTCTTTACTGCTACAAGTTGTCCCTGCATTGGTGATACTCCATCAATACTCCAACCAAACCATGGGCATTTGGGATTTGGACTGGGCTTTGGCAATTTCTAATTTGGAAATCTTAACTCTCTCACGTCTTTGGATTGAACCATCCTCTGCTACCAGAGTTGATCCAGCGTTTTTAGGCCCATCAGGAGTTGTGGGGGCTTTAGGTCCCCTCTGTTACAGGATCACTAAAACACTTACTTACTCTCTATCTTGGTGCTCCAGTGGATCTTTTATATGTCGTACTGAGGGGAAAGAGAGTTAGCACCACTTGTCAAATCAATGTTCAATTGAAATTAGTAGTGCAGCTAATTTGACTGCACAATCAGGACCGGGAATCGGTAGCCAGTTCAAGGATGTTTATTACAAATTAGTAATCAGATTCAAACAGATCACTCTCAAGACCATAATATATAAGTACAGACCTGCAACAAGAAGCCCAAACCTCCTCAAGAAATCAAGGCAATCCAGAATTACACAATAAAGAAGTTCTGTACCTTCAATACAAAACAATAACATAGGAAGCTGATGCTCAGAACACAAACTTAGTTTGTATTTTCAATGCATTAGCAATCTAATTCTTCGAAGCACAGAGCAAGGCACAGAAATACTCAGAGTTCAGTAGTCAAACAGCTCTACAGAAAAGGATAGGGATAAGGCACAAGAGTATTAGCAACACCAGCAGTAGCATTGCAGAAACTCTGTCAGGAGTCGTAAATTATTCGGAAATAAGTGTCTGTCTAAATCACACTTAAGGGAAACCATGGGACATAGGGGGATGTCTTAAAGAGTCCATTCAAAGGCAATGTGGATTTAGGGCATAGTTTGGGTAGGAGTTCAAAGAAGGTTCTGCATAGGACATGTCAAAAAGCAGCTCAGAAAGGAAAGTCAGAAGACTTCGGCAGGATTCAGGGACTAGTTGAAAGAGACAGCAACTCCAAGAGAAAAATTGTCCTTATGCAACGGGGTGAGTGATAGGTTATATAGTCTTCAAGTTCAGGAGGCAACACCCCTTTGGTTACATCATCAATAGAAGGCCATTGTCCGTAGTACCCATACATCACAGGTTGCAACAGCAGAACAAATCACACACTGGACATGGGAACACCATCTTGGTCATGATTTGCAACTGCAGCACAATAGTCTTTTATTCAGCCACGGGTTTGTCATGTGCTCATCATTGTATTCCTTTCCCAGAGATTTCTCAATTGCTGATACAAGAAATGTATCTATTCAAACTAGCAACACATGGGAGCACTTGCAAAAAGAGCAAGTCAACAAAATACAGGACCACAGAGAATTATAGAGTGAATAACAGGCTTTTGAGAATAATGCTAACTTAAGACATTAATCAATGATGCACATTTAATATGTGTGTTCCCATTTAAATATATATGATATCATATTTCTTTAGTACTTTTAGTTCATATTGCATTAGTCACACAATAAGCAATGAAACTTCACAACAGCAAGTATGCCTAGGAACTACATTGAAAGTACATACTTGTCACATTGATACATATGTTGAATAAGCGTTATTGTTTGATGTATACTAATATCCTACACGCATAAAGATCATTTAAAGCTAGGAACGATATCTTAAACACATATACAGATAATATAGCACACATTTATAAATCACATGTAAGGCTTCAGCAATGAAGTGAAGAGGATGGTTTAGGTCAAACCACACATTACTAAATGTTATCCTTTCAATATACCACACATAACAATTAATGAATCTTTTAGTTGCTATGAAGCCTATACGTTTTGTTATTGTGTTAGTCACAGTATTTATCAACATTAATGATTATTTATGAATTATTTTTATTGAACGCATCTCTTATATAATCAAGACGTGAGTAAGTTAAACATTCAAAGTATTTTTCTACAATATTAACAAACATTCTATAGGAGATTATACATTCTACAGTAAAGATTCTCCTGCAACAGCAGTGTCAAACACACCATGTGCATGAATCATTATCACATGTAGGGCTCATGTGCAAAATGCATGTTTATTTCATGTGCCAGGTATTATTTGCATTTAACCCCTTTGATGCTGATGACGGAGCGGTTCTATCATCAGCATCGGTTGGGCTGTGCTGATGACGGAATTTTTTTATTTAATTTAAAAAACACTTATAAAGCGCGCTTTTACCTGGCGGTTTCTTGGCGCTAGGACATTTAGAACCCAGATAGCAGCTGTGAGGGGACTAGGCTGGGAAGGCTTGCAGGAAGAGATAGGTTTTTAAGGACTTACGGAAATCATGGTAGAGTGAGATGGAGCGAACGTTGGGGGGGGAGAGAATTCCAGAAAGTGGGGCCAAGGACCGCAAACTTCACCCCCCCCATCCTCATCTTCCTGAAACGTGGAACGGATAGGAGGGATTGAGAAGAGGAGCAAAGCTCTCTGGCTGGTATGTAGCTGGCGATTGCCGAGTTTATGAAGGCTGGGGCGGTTCCAGCTCGGGCCTGGAACGCAGTACAACCCAGTTTGAAAAGAGCCCTCTCCCTAATGGGCAACCAGTGCAAGTTCTTTAGCGCAGCGGTGGCATGATGAAACTTGGGAAGGCCATAAATAAGGCGGAACCGCTCCGTCATCAGTACAGCCCTGGGGGTGAGCGCTGGCGCTCCCCCCCCACCCTGGGGCATCGATCGTGTTTTTTTTAGCAGGGGTGGCAGTGGAAGACTTTCCGCTGCCACCCCCTGGCCCCCCCACGCTTCCTGGTGACGTCAGCGCGCACAGCGCGCGCCAACGTCATCAGGAAGCGCTGGACGTGCTGGAATCCATTTCATTCCAGCGCGTCCAGGAGACAGGTGTGTGTTTGCTGCTCCGGTGGGGCGGGGGGGTGTTTTTCGGTGCCTTGAGGCATCGGGGGGAGGAAACTGTGTTTCCTCCCCCCCCGCACAGCGTCGCGATCGTGCACCAGGAATGCCCCACTAGACACCAGGGATTGTGATTTTGCGATTTTATAGTGTGCAGGAAGCGACCCCTTGGGCAAGGGTCACTTCCTTTTGGGGCCAAATTATTTTTCAGACTTTTCTGCCCCCCCCCTGGGGCAGATCGGCCATTTTTTTGGCCGATCTGCACCCAGGGGGGGCAGAAAATCCCACTAGACACCAGGGAATTTGATTGTAATTGTAAAGGAAGCGACCCCTTGGGGAAGGGTCGCTTCCTCGTGGCCCCTATTTTTTTTCCAGACTTTTCTGCCCCCCCTGGGGGCAGATCGGCTGTTTTTTGGGCCGCATCTGGACCCAGGGGGGGGGCAGAAAAGCCCACTAGACACCAGGGATTTAATTATATTTATAAAGGAAGCGACCCCTTGGGCAAGGGTCGCTTCCTTAGGGGGACAAATTATGTTTCAGACTTTTCTGCCCCCCCTGGGGCAGATCAGCCGTTTTTTGTTGGCCGATCTGCACCCAGGGGGGGCAGAAAAGCCCACTAGACACCAGGGATTTGATTATAATTATAAAGGAAGCGACCCCTTGGGGAAGGGTCGCTTCCTAGTGGCCCATAATTTTTCTTAGACTTGTCTGCCCCCCCTGGGGGCAGATCAGCCGTTTTTTGGGCCGCATCTGGACCCAGGGGGGGCAGAAAAGTCCACTAGACACCAGGGATTTTATTATATTTATAAAGGAAGTGACCCCTTGGGCAAGGGTCGCTTCCAGGGGGCATTATAAATATTGTAGACTGTTCTGCCCCCCCCTGGGGGCAGATCGGCTGTTTTTTTTACCGTTTCTGGTCCCAGGGGGGGGATAGAAAAGCCCACTAGACTCCAGGTTTTTTTTTTATATGGAGCGACCCCTTGGCCAAGGGTTGCTTCCTTGGGCCCATTTGTTTTCAAAAGTATGTTTTGCCGTGTCTTTATTTGGCCTCTCTGCCCTCCGTAGGGTTGCTTCCAGGGGGCCCACGTTTGTAATGATTTATATTCTGCCCCCCTTGGGGACAGACACCCCATTTGTGACATACCCTGTGACATAGCCTGTTGTAATGTGTGTTGTTTTTGTTTTTTCTAATGTGTATTGGTTTTTTTTCTCTTTAGATTGTTGCAGTGTGCGGTTCCGTTACTGGTGGTTCTGTTGTTCTGCTGTTTCTGTAGTTGCATGTGTTTGGTAAGAGACCTCTTTTTTGTTCAATTGTAATGTAATTGTTTATTTTGCAAAGTGTGTAGTAATACGAGTTTGTTTGGTTTCTGTTTTTTGTGATTGTAAAACATGTTTTGCCTTTGTTTTTGATGTGTCCTTCTGTAGATGTACGTTTTTTTTCTTCTTTCTAGCGGGATATCGTTGCCTATTTGCTATGTCTTTGCAGAGTAGGTGCTGGTGAGTGTAGCTGTCTCTTGTAAGTGAATTGTATATTTTTTCTAAATATAGATATTTGTGATAAAGGCTTACATTTTTTATCTTACTTTGCACAGTGTTGGGGTTGTTGAGTTGTTTGTGCAGACTCCTTTATTTGTAAGGATAATGGCTAGCCGCCGGATTACTACTCAGCAAGTTGTTGGAATGCTTTTTTATTCTTCCTCTGACCATGGTCCAGAGACTGACTCTGATTCTGAGTCAGAGGTGGGAGGTGAATATTCAGGTAGTGAGCTTTCTCTACACATGGCTTCATCTGATGATGAAGACACTCTGTGTGCTGATGAAGCTACTTTTGGTGTGGATGAAGTGCCTGTGGTTGCGGAGGACATTGCTGTGCCAATAGTGCGGCAAGAGACATCTGGGCTGCAGCCTGGGGCTGCTAGACTTCCAGTTGGTGTAGTGAGACAAGAGGCAGCTGGGCGGCAGCCTGCGGCTGCAAGACTTGACGTTGAAAGTTCTGACCTCTGGGTTGCACCAGGCATGGTGCAGCCGGCATTGCCTGAATTTACTGGTGTTCCAGGGTGTAGGGTGAACACTGAAAACTTTTTGCCTATTGATTTTTTCAAGTTGTTTATGGATGATGTGTTTTTGGCAGAGATTGTAGAGCAGACTAATTTGTATGCTGAAAATTTTTTGAGGGTGAACAGTGCCAGCCTTAAGCCCCACGCTAGAGCTACCCGATGGACTCCCACAAATTTGGAGGAGATGAAAAAGTTTTTGGGTTTAACTTTTTTGATGGGCTTGCTTAGGAAACCATCAATGGCTTCATATTGGTCTACTAGTCCCTTGATGGCAACAGCTATATTTCAGGCAGTCATGAGTCGTGATAGGTATTTGCTTCTGCTTCTGATGATGCATTTTGTTGACAATAGTCTTGCTTTGCCACGAGATCACCCTGATTGTGACCGTCTTTTCAAGATTCGGCCTGTCATTGATCATTTTGTTGATCGATTTCCTGAGATCTTTTATCCTGGGAAAGAAATTGCAGTGGATGAGTCCTTGCTGTTGTTCAAGGGCCGCTTGGTATTTCGGCAATACATTCCTAGTAAGAGGGCACGCTATGGAATTAAGCTTTATATGCTGTGTGACAGTGAGACTGGATATGTCTCTAATTTCAGGGTGTACACTGGTAAGGAATCCAGGATTAACCCCCCTGGTTGTCCGTCGACTTTTGGAGTGACTGAGAAAATTGTGTGGGAACTTGGTCGTGGATTTTTTAACAAAGGCCATCATTTGTATGTCGATAACTTCTACACTGGTGTGCGGTTGTTCAGGGAATTGGCCAAAGTGGACACTGTTGCTTGTGGCACAATCCGCTCAAACCGTAAAGGTTTCCCAAAAGAACTTGTTTGTCGAAAGCTTGCTCGGGGACAGTGCAGTGCATTGCGTTGTGAGGAGCTTCTAGCTGTGAAGTTTTCAGACAGGAGAGATGTCTACATGTTGACTACAATACATGATGAAAGCACTGAACCGGTGACTGTTTGGGGTCAGGTTGCAGAAGCGCGCAAACCTGTGTGCATAATGCACTACAATAAGTACATAGGTGGTGTTGACAGAGTAGATCAGAGGTTGGAACCGTATGCTGCTCTTCGTAAGGCTTACATTTGGTACAAGAAGTTGGCTATCCATCTTTTCCACTTGGCAACCTTTAATGCTTTTGTTGTGTTCCAGAAATCTTGTCCCCAGTCAAAGATGACTTTTGTAAAGTTTCAGGAGTCTGTAATAGGCAGCCTTGTTTTAGTGGAACAGGCAAGTGTTCCTAGAGTTGGAGTGGTGGAGGATGTTGCCAGATTGAAAGATCGCCACTTTCCTGATCAAATTCCTCCTACAACTTCAAAAGGCTTTCCCAGTCGGAGATGTAGAGTCTGTTGGCGAAGAGGTTTGCGGAAGGAGGGTCGTATGTACTGCCCCGACTGCCCTTCAAACCCCGGGCTGTGTGTACCTGCTTGTTTTAGATTGTACCACACGCAAATTAATTTTTGGGAGCATCCATGAGTGGTAAAGTGAACTGGTTGGTCTTTATTCTTTAAAACTTATTGTTCAGTTTCAAAGTTGGCATTTGTGTAGTCTTTTTAGATTTAGTTGTTGAGTTAGTAGATTTGTATCAATTTGCAATTTGTTTTTGTTTCTCTTTTATTTAAAAAAAAAACTAAAGTATGATGTTGGTTTGTGTGTAGTGTCCATTGTCTGACTGTGTGCATGGTTTGGCGCTTGGCTGCCGGTGTCTGTGGACTGGTGCTTGTCTGGCGGTGTCTGTGGACTGGTGCTTGGCTGGCAGTGTGCGTGGTCTGGTCTTTGGTTGGCGGTGTGTGTGCTCTTGCGCTTGCCTGGTGTTGTGTTTGGATTTGTCCTTGGCTGGTGGTGTGTGTGGAGTGGCGCTTGGCTGGTGGTGTGCGTGGAGTGATACTTGGCTGTCTGTGCACGGAGTGGTGCTTGGCTGGCGGTGTGTGTGGAGTGGTGCTTGGCTGGATGGTGTGCGTGGAGTGGTACTTGGCTGTCTGTGCACGGAGTGGTGCTTGGCTGGTGTTGTGTTTGTGGAGTGGCGCTTGGCTGGTGGTGTGTGTGGAGTGGCGCTTGGCTGGTGGTGTGCGTGGAGTGGTACTTGGCTGTCTGTGCACGGAGTGGTGCCTGGCTGGCGGTGTGTATGGAGTGGCGCTTGGCTGGATGGTGTGCGTGGAGTGGTACTTGGCTGTCTGTGCACGGAGTGGTGCTTGGCTGGTGTTGTGTTTGTGGAGTGGCACTTGGCTGGTGGTGTGCGTGGAGTGGTACTTGGCTGTCTGTGCACAGAGTGGTGTTTGGCTGGCGGTGTGTGTGGAGTGGCGTTTGGCTTGCGGTGTGCGTGGAGTGATGCTTGGCTGGTGGTGTGTGTGGAGTGGTACTTGGCTGTCGGTGTGCGCTGAGTGGTGTTTGGCTGGCGGTGTGCATGGTCTGGTGCTTGGATGGTGGTGTGCGTGGAGTGGCGCTTGGCTGGATGGTGTGCGTGGAGTGGTACTTGGCTGTCTGTGCACGGAGTGGCGCTTGGCTTGCGGTGTGCGTGGAGTGGTGCTTGGCTGGTGGTGTGTGTGGAGTGGTACTTGGCTGTCGGTGCGCGCTGAGTGTTGTTTGGCTGGCGGTGTGCATGGTCTGGTGCTTGGATGGTGGTGTGGGTGGACTGGCGCTCGGCTGGCGGTGTGTGAGTAGTTACTTTCTGTTGGTCACTACACACACTGCTAGTTGAGTGACACTCCACGCAGTCCATCATTTTGTGTAGGTGCAGTGTCAGAAATGTGGGCGTGTGAAAGTGATGGGCCCTTGAATGGCGCTGTCCGCTGGTGTGAGTGTTGAAATGTAATGGATCCGCGGCTGGCGGTGTGAATGTTTTGTATGTGTCACACGTACGAAAGGTGTATGAATGGCCTGTAAAGAGGTTGGTGCCTTGACGTGGCTTTACAGCTCACGAGCTGTGAGTCAGTGGTTCAGTTTATCATACTTTCAATTATACGCAGTGTATTTCATTTTTGTGAAATTACTTGCGAATACAATTGTATGTACTGAATCATCACTCACCCTTGTGCCAAATCCAACCAGTATGTGTGTGTGCTTGCGTTTAGATAGCTGTGCAGTAATATTTGTCTTTTTTCTCTTTCTGAAGTAGGGTGTACCTTGTCCCTTATTGTGATTGTTGTAATGTGTTGCTTTTTCTTCCGGATGGTGTCAATGGTCTGGTTTGTATCATGTTTGAAAGGTGCATTAATGGCCTGTAAAACGGTTGGTGCCTTGTCGTGGCTTTACTAAAGAACAAACAGAAGTGCCAGTACTGATATGAGTAGATTTAGATAAACAAATAGTCATCCAGGACTCGAAGAGACATTCAAGAACGGGGATTGCTAGTTAATAGCTTGTTATTTTAACATTTTTTGAAAAAAACTTTATACACAGGTTTTTCAATTCATCATAAAAAAGGGGGAAATCTCAAAAAGGACACATAAGGCACTAGGAAAATAACTGTACGTCAATCATTCTTTCATAGTTACATGCATATCACAACCAAACCATACCACTCAAACAATTGAAGAAAAACAAAGCATATAATACAATATATATACAGTACAATACAGGGAGTTGAAAAGGGAGAGTGCCACAATCTGCAAAAGATTTTTCAATGATATTAGGAAGAATATTTTAAACTAAGTACATTCCTGTATATTGAACCTAGTGGTCAAAAATCATTAGAACTAGTGATCCTAGGTAATGTACAACATGGAGCTGCAGGGGAGGTTCGTTCCATATCCTGCGGCTCTCGCAGACCAAAGTGTGGCGGGCGTACGCGTTTCGAATCCCACCAATTTCTTTGGGATTCTCTTCAGGGCCTCATGAAGTATCTTTCACATTGAGTGCAACATATCTTTTTTTAAACAATTGTGTCCGTTGGAAAGCGATGGAGAACTGCCGGGATCAGAACGTGAACCCCTAGTATGACAAGATGAGTTTCGGGGCCTGTTCGGGGTTAACAATCATTCCGCACTCGGTCTCTGAGGTCGGTATAAACGTCTTGAGGGGCCTTAGAGGTCTGAGGTTGACAAAGTCGGGCGTATGACTCTTTTTTGCGCGTCCCCCCAATGTTTTCCTACCCAGAAATCCCTGCAAACCTTAAATTTAGGTTAAAAAAAACACTTTTCCATACATTTTTGCGTGGGATCTCCCTGCCGGCACAAATGTCCTACCACCCAGCGTTCCCCTTGATCTCCCGAGTAAAATGATACCTCACTTGTGTGGGTGGGCCAAAGGCCTGTGACTAAGGTTGGGTGCTTAATTTATCAAACCTAAATACTACAATTTATAAAAATTCATTTTTAGCCTGTTCTGCTTTGGGGCACCCACACAAGTGAGGTATAATTTTACTTGGGAGAACAAGGGGAACGCTGGGTGGTAGGACATTTTTGGCGGCACGGAGATCCCACGCAAAAAAGTTTGGAAAAGTGATTTTTTTACCTAATTTTAAGGTTTGCAAGGAATTCTGGGTAGGAAAACTTTGGGGGACCCACGCATGCCATACCTCCCTGGACTCCCCCGGGTGTCTTGTTTTCAGAATTGTTTGGGTTTGGTAGTTTCCAAAGATGGCCGCCGAGCCCCGGGCCAAAAACTCAGGTGCCTCCCCCAAAAATCAAGGTAGTTTTGCTATAGGTTATTTTAAATTCTCCACCGTACGATTTGGACCTTTTCCTGTTGCAGCCACTATGCCTACCAACGCAAGTGAGGTACCATTTTTTTTGGGAGACCCGGGGGAACGCTGGGTGGGTGGAAATTTGTTGATCCACGCAGATTCCGGAACTTTCCACCACAGAAATGTGAGGAAAATGCTTTTTTTTGTCAATTTCTTAGCTTTGCAAGGGATTCTGGGTAACAGAACCTGGTGGTAGGCAGTCAAGTCACTCCATCCTGAATTTCCCTGGGTGTCTAGTTTTCAAAAATGTATAGGTTTGCTAGGTTTCCCTAGGTGCCGGCGGAGCTAGGGTTCTAAAACAAAAGGTAGTCTCTTTGCCCAAAAAGAGCACGATTTCACTGCGAAATTGAGGTGCGACCATGTTGCGTTTTGCGCTGTTTCCTGTCGCAGGCACTAGGCAGACCCAGGCAAGTGAGGTACCATTTTTTTCGGGAGACCCGGGGTAACGCTGGGTGGGTGGAAATTTGTTGATCCACGCAGATTCCAGAAATTTCCACCACAGAAATGTGAGGAAAATGCATTTTTTGTCAATTTCTTAGCTTTGCAAGGGATTCTGGGTAACAGAACCTGGTGGTAGACAGTCAAGTCCCCCCATCCTGAATTCCCCTGGGTGTCTAGTTTTCAAAAATGTATAGGTTTGCTAGGTTTCCCTAGGTGCCGGCAGAGCTAGGGTTCAAAAACAAAAGGTAGTCTCTTTGTCCAAAAAGGGCACGATTTCACTGGGAAATTGAGGTGCGACCATGTTGCGTTTTGCGCTGTTTCCTGTCGCAGGCACTAGGCAGACCCAGGCAAGTGAGGTATCATTTTTTTGGGGAGACCCGGGGGTACGCTGGGTGGGTGGAAATTTGTTGATCCACGCAGATTCCAGAACTTTCCACCACAGAAATGTGAGGAAAATGCGTTTTTTTGTCAATTTCTTAGCTTTGCAAGGGATTCTGGGTAAGAGAACCTGGTGGTAGGCAGTCTCAAAAATGTATAGGTTTGCTAGGTTTCCCCAGGTGCCGGCAGAGCTAGGGTTCAAAAACAAAAGGTAGTCTCTTTGCCCAAAAAGGGCACGATTTCACTTCTAAATTGAGGTGCGACCACGTTGCGTTTTGCGCTGTTTCCTGTCGCAGGCAGTAGGCAGACCCAGGCAAGTGAGGTACCATTTTTTTCGGGAGAACCGGGGAAACGCTGGGTGGGTGGAAATTTGTTGATCCACGCAGATTCCAGAACTTTCCACCACAAAAATGTGAGGAAAATGCGTTTTTTTGTCAATTTCTTAGCTTTGAAAGGGATTCTGGGTAACAGAACCTGGCGGTAGGCAGTCGAGTCACCCCATCCTGAATTCCCCTGGGTGTCTAGTTTTTAAAAATGTATAGGTTTGCTAGGTTTCTCTAGGTGCCGGCAGAGCTAGGGTTAAAAAACAAAAGGTAGTCTCTTTGTCCAAAAAGGGCACGATTTCACTGGGAAATTGAGGTCAACCACGTTGCGTTTTGCGCTGATTCCTGTCGCAGGCACTACGCAGACCCAGGCAAGTGAGGTATCATTTTTTTGGGGAGACCCGGGGGTACGCTGGGTGGGTGGAAATCTGTTGATCCACGCAGATTCCAGAACTTTCCACCACAAAAATGTGAGGAAAATGCGTTTTTTTGTCAATTTCTTAGCTTTGCAAGGGATTCTGGGTAACAGAACCTGGTGGTAGGCAGTCTCAAAAATGTATAGGTTTGCTAGGTTTCCCCAGGTGCCGGCAGAGCTAGGGTTCAAAAACAAAAGGTAGTCTCTTTGCCCAAAAAGGGCACGATTTCACTTCTAAATTGAGGTGCGACCACGTTGCGTTTTGCGCTGTTTCCTGTCGCAGGCAGTAGGCAGACCCAGGCAAGTGAGGTACCATTTTTTTCGGGAGAACCGGGGAAACGCTGGGTGGGTGGAAATTTGTTGATCCACGCAGATTCCAGAACTTTCCACCACAAAAATGTGAGGAAAATGCGTTTTTTTGTCAATTTCTTAGCTTTGCAAGGGATTCTGGGTAACAGAACCTGGTGGTAGGCAGTCTCAAAAATGTATAGGTTTGCTAGGTTTCCCCAGGTGCCGGCAGAGCTAGGGTTCAAAAACAAAAGGTAGTCTCTTTGCCCAAAAAGGGCACGATTTCACTTCTAAATTGAGGTGCGACCACGTTGCGTTTTGCGCTGTTTCCTGTCGCAGGCAGTAGGCAGACCCAGGCAAGTGAAGTACCATTTTTTCGGGAGAACCGGGGAAACGCTGGGTGGGTGGAAATTTGTTGATCCACGCAGATTCCAGAACTTTTCACCACAGAAATGTGAGGAAAATGCTTTTTTTGTCAATTTCTTAGCTTTGCAAGGGATTCTGGGTAACAGAACCTGGTGGTAGGCAGTCAAGTCACCTCATCCTGAATTCCCCTGGGTGTCTAGTTTTCAAAAATGTATAGGTTTGCTAGGTTTCCCTAGGTGCCGGCGGAGCTAGGGTTCAAAAACAAAAGGTAGTCTCTTTCCCCAAAAAGGGCACGATTTCACTGCGAAATTGAGGTGCGACCACGTTGCATTTTGCGCTGTTTCCTGTCGCAGGCACTAGGCAGACCCAGGCAAGTGAGGTACCATTTTTTTCGGGAGACCCAGGGGAACGCTGGGTGGATGGAAATTTGTTGATCCACGCAGATTCCAGAACTTTCCACCACAGAAATGTGAGGAAAATGCATTTTTTGTCAATTTCTTAGCTTTGCAATGGATTCTGGGTAACAGAACCTGGTGGTAGACAGTCAAGTCCCCCCATCCTGAATTCCCCTGGGTGTCTAGTTTTCAAAAATGTATAGGTTTGCTAGGTTTCCCTAGGTGCCGGCAGAGCTAGGGTTCAAAAACAAAAGGTAGTCTCTTTGTCCAAAAAGGGCACGATTTCACTGGGAAATTGAGGTGCGACCACGTTGCGTTTTGCGCTGTTTCCTGTCGCAGGCACTAGGCAGACCCAGGCAAGTGAGGTATCATTTTTTTGGGGAGACCCGGGGGTACGCTGGGTGGGTGGAAATTTGTTGATCCACGCAGATTCCAGAACTTTCCACCACAGAAATGTGAGGAAAATGCGTTTTTTTGTCAATTTCTTAGCTTTGCAAGGGATTCTGGGTAACAGAACCTGGTGGTAGGCAGTCTCAAAAATGTATAGGTTTGCTAGGTTTCCCCAGGTGCCGGCAGAGCTAGGGTTCAAAAACAAAAGGTAGTCTCTTTGCCCAAAAAGGGCACGATTTCACTGCTAATTTGAGATGCGACCACGTTGTGTTTTGCGCTGTTTCCTGTCGCAGGCAGTAGGCAGACCCAGGCAAGTGAGGTACCATTTTCTTCGGGAGACCCGGGGGAATGCTGGGTGGGTGGAAATTTGTTGATCCACGCAGATTCCAGAACTTTCCACCACAGAAATGTGAGGAAAATGCGTTTTTTTTGTCAATTTCTTAGCTTTGAAAGGGATTCTGGGTAACAGAACCTGGCGGTAAGCAGTCGAGTAACCCCATCCTGAATTCCCCTGGGTGTCTAGTTTTTAAAAATGTATAGGTTTGCTAGGTTTCTCTAGGTGCCGGCAGAGCTAGGGTTAAAAAACAAAAGGTAGTCTCTTTGTCCAAAAAGGGCACGATTTCACTGGGAAATTGAGGTCAACCACGTTGCGTTTTGCGCTGATTCCTGTCGCAGGCACTACGCAGACCCAGGCAAGTGAGGTATCATTTTTTTGGGGAGACCCGGGGGTACGCTGGGTGGGTGGAAATCTGTTGATCCACGCAGATTCCAGAACTTTCCACCACAAAAATGTGAGGAAAATGCGTTTTTTTGTCAATTTCTTAGCTTTGCAAGGGATTCTGGGTAACAGAACCTGGTGGTAGGCAGTCTCAAAAATGTATAGGTTTGCTAGGTTTCCCCAGGTGCCGGCAGAGCTAGGGTTCAAAAACAAAAGGTAGTCTCTTTGCCCAAAAAGGGCACGATTTCACTTCTAAATTGAGGTGCGACCACGTTGCGTTTTGCGCTGTTTCCTGTCGCAGGCAGTAGGCAGACCCAGGCAAGTGAGGTACCATTTTTTTCGGGAGAACCAGGGGAACGCTGGGTGGGTGGGAATTTGTTGATCCATGCAGATTCCAGAACTTTCCACCACAGAAATGTGAGGAAAATGCATTTTTTTTGTCAATTTCTTAGCTTTGCAAGGGATTATGGGTAACAGAACCTGGTGGTAGGCAGTCGAGTCACCCCATCCTGAATTTCCCTGGGTGTCTACTTTTCAACAATGTATAGGTTTGCTAGGTTTCACTAGGTGCCAGCAGAGCTAGGGTTCAAAAACAAAAGGTAGTCTCTTTGCCCAAAAAGGGCACGATTTCACTGCGAAATTGAGGTGCGACCACGTTGCGTTTTGCGCTGTTTCCTGTCGCAGGCACTAGGCAGACCCAGGCAAGTGAAGTACCATTTTTTTCGGGAGACCCGGGGAAACGCTGGGTGGGTGGAAATTTGTTGGTCCACGCAGATTCCAGAACTTTCCACCACAGAAATGTGAGGAAAATGCGTTTTTTTGTCAATTTCTTAGCTTTGCAAGGGATTCTGGGTAACAGAACCTGGTGGTAGGCAGTCAAGTCACCCCATCCTGAATTCCCCTGCGTGTCTAGTTTTCAAAAATGTATAGGTTTGCTAGGTTTCCCTAGATGCCGGCAGAGCTAGGGTTAAAAAACAAAAGGTAGTCTCTTTCCCCAAAAAGGGCACGATTTCACTGCGAAATTGAGGTGCGACCATGTTGCGTTTTGCGCTGTTTCCTGTCGCAGGCACTAGGCAGACCCAGGCATGTGAGGTACCATTTTTTTCGGGAGACCCAGGGGAACGCTGGGTGGGTGGAAATTGGTTGATCCACGCAGATTCCAGAACTTTCCACCACAGAAATGTGAGGAAAATGCGTTTTTTTGTCAATTTCTTAGCTTTGAAAGGGATTCTGGGTAACAGAACCTGGTGGTAGGCAGTCGAGTCACCCCATCCTGAATACCCCTGGGTGTCTACTTTTCAACAATGTATAGGTTTGCTAGGTTTCCCTAGGTGCCAGCACAGTTAGGGTTCAAAAACAAAAGGTAGTCTCTTTGCCCAAAAAGGGCACGATTTCACTGCGAAATTGAGGTGCGACCACGTTGTGTTTTGCGCTGTTTCCTGTCGCAGGCACTAGGCAGACCCAGGCAAGTGAGGTACCATTTTTTGTTCGGGAGACCCGGGGGAACGCTGGGAGCATGGAAATTTGTTGATCCACGCAGATTCCAGAACTTTCCACCACAGAAATGTGAGGAAAATGCATTTTTTGTCAATTTCTTAGCTTTGCAAGGGATTCTGGGTAAAAGAACCTGGTTGAAGGCAGTCGAGTCACCCCATCATGAATTTCCCTGGGTGTCTAGTTTTCAAAAATGAATAGGTTTGTTAGGTTTCCCTAGGTGCCGGCAGAGCTAGGGTTCAAAAACAAAAGGTAGTCTCTTTGTCCAAAAAGGGCACGATTTCACTGGGAGATTGAGATGCGACCATGTTGCGTTTTGCGCTGTTTCCTGTCGCAGGCACTAGGCAGACCCAGGCAAGTGAAGTACCATTTTTTTCGGGAGAACCGGGGAAACGCTGGGTGGGTGGAAATTTGTTGATCCACGCAGATTCCAGAACTTTTCACCACAGAAATGTGAGGAAAATGCTTTTTTTGTCAATTATTTCTTAGCTTTGCAAGGGATTCTGGGTAACAGAACCTGGTGGTAGGCAGTCAAGTCACCCCATCCTGAATTCCCCTGGGTGTCTAGTTTTCAAAAATGTATAGGTTTGCTAGGTTTCCCTAGGTGCCGGCGGAGCTAGGGTTCAAAAACAAAAGGTAGTCTCTTTGTCCAAAAAGGGCACGATTTCACTGGGAAATTGAGGTGCGACCACGTTGCATTTTGCGCTGTTTCCTGTCGCAGGCACTAGGCAGACCCAGGCAAGTGAGGTACCATTTTTTTCGGGAGTCCCGGAGGAACGCTGGGTGGGTGGAAATTTGTTGATCCACGCAGATTCCAGAACTTTCCACCACAGAAATGTGAGTAAAATGCGTTTTATTTGTCAATTTCTTAGCTTTGCAAGGGATTCTGGGTAACAGAACCTGGTGGTAGGCAGTCGAGTCACCCCATCCTGAATTCCCCTGGGTGTCTAGTTTTCAAAAATGTATAGGTTTGCTAGGTTTCCCTAGGTGCCGGCAGAGCTAGGGTTCAAAAACAAAAGGTAGTCTCTTTGCCCAAAAAGGGCACGATTTCACTGCGAAATTGAGGTACGACCACGTTGCGTTTTGCACTGTTTCCTGTCGCAGGCACTAGGCAGACCCAAACAAGTGAGGTACCATTTTTTTCGGGAGACCCGGGGGAACGCTGGGTGGATGGAAATTTGTTGATCCACGCAGATTCCAGAACTTTCCACCACAGAAATGTGAGGAAAATGTGTTTTTTTGTCAATTTCTTAGCTTTGCAAGGGATTCTGGGTAACATAACCTGGTGGTAGGCAGTCAAGTCACCCCATCCTGAATTCCCCTGGGTGTCTAGTTTTAAAAAATGTATAGGTTTGCTAGGCTTCCCTAGGTGCCGGCAGAGCTAGGGTTCAAAAACAAAAGGTAGTCTCTTTCCCCAAAAAGGGCACGATTTCACTGCGAAATTGAGGTGCGACCACGTTGCGTTTTGCACTGTTTCCTGTCGCAGGCACTAGGCAGACCCAGGCAAGTGAGGTAGAATTTTTTTCGGGAGACCCGGGGAAACGCTGGGTGGGTGGAAATTTGTTGATCCACGCAGATTCCAGAACTTTCCACCACAGAAATGTGAGGAAAATGCTTTTTTTAGTCAATTTCTTAGCTTTGAATGGGATTCTGGGTAACAGAACCTGGTGGTAGGCAGTCGAGTCACCCCATCCTGAACTCCCCTGGGTGTCTAGTGTTCAAAAATGTATAGGTTTGCTAGGCTTCCCTAGGTGCCGGCAGAGCTAGGGTGCAAAAACTACAGCTAGGCACTTTGCCATAAAAGGGTCATTTTGTAACTGCAAAATTGAGGTGTGACCACGTTGCATTTTGCGCCGTTTCCTGTCGCAGGCACAAGGCCGACCCTCACAAGTGAGGTACCGTTTTTATCGGGAGACTTAGGGTAATTCAGATTTGTAAATCAACTGTTATTACCAATTGAGTTTTCATGCATTTCTCCCTTCTCAATGAAAGACATTGTGTAAAAAAAAAATCTTTTTCAAAAATGACCAATAATTCTCATGCTAATATAAGTATTCTCAATTTTGAAAATGTGCAATTATATACTGTTTCTAAACTCTATAATTTGTACCCAATTCAGAAATACATAGGTGTCTTTCATACAGATTTTTCCATGTATACATTTTCCAAGAAAAATTGCTCTATACCCAGTAAATAAAAAAATACCATTGCAAGTTGCTGCTCAGTTTTTGGATCTGGGTTCGTCGGGTTCTTGGTGAAACTACAAGTCCTATATATCCCCACAACCAGGAAGGTCTAACGGATGTAACGGTATATTGCTTTTCAAGAGCTGTCAAAATTACAAAAAGTTATAGGTGAAAACGTTGAGACAAAAGGCTGTTTTTTTTCAACAAATTTTCAATTATTCCAATATTTAACTGTTAGTTTCTATAAAGAAACCTTCATGGACTTAGACAAATGATCCCTTTCTGAATTCAGAATTGTGTCTACTTTCCGAAAATGTATAGCTTTCCAGGATCCATTATTGCTTTCAAACTCATTTCTACCATTAACTGGAAGGAGGTGGAAAGCTCTAAAAATAGCAAAAATAGGCTATGTCCCAGAAAAATGCCAAAACTGTGTGAAAAATGTTGGTTCTCTGACAAAAGACTGTCATTCCCTAAAAGCTGAGAAAATGGGGATTTCAACCCCACAAACCCTTTTTTGATAACATTTAAAGGGAAAAACCCAGAGGCTTTCATTTGCAGCCCGTTTTTCCCATTTTTCTGAAAAAAAAGACATTTCACTATATTTTGGTTAATTTCTGGGACACC
Organism: Lissotriton helveticus; assembly: GCF_964261635.1. Classification (NCBI taxonomy): domain Eukaryota; kingdom Metazoa; phylum Chordata; class Amphibia; order Caudata; family Salamandridae; genus Lissotriton; species Lissotriton helveticus. Next base: position 1,348,744,920 of record NC_136059.1, on the reverse strand, counting down.
TCCAAGGGAATCCACAAACCCTGTGCACCTTTAGAATCCACATGTTGTTGGAAGAAAAGGACGCAAATTTGGCGTGGATACCTTATGTGGTCAAAAAGTTACAGGGGCCTAAGCACGCACTACCCCAAATCGCCAAAAAAAGGCTTAGCACAGGAGGGGAAAAGGCCTAGCAGCGAAGGGGTTACATTTTTGTGACGTGTAAAGAGTGGTCAGTTTTGCGCTGCACCAGGGTGAAGCCTGAGGGCTGATACTATGAGAGTATCACCACAGTGACCCTGAACATTTTTAAAAAATGTAATTAAAAAACAAATTGTGGGTTCTGTGTTTGTGGGGATGGGCATTCATGGAGGGTTAGGTTCCCAGGCCCTGAGGCCTACCATGCGCCGTGCACAGCTAAAGGCTGTGCTCTGCTGAGTTTGGCCACCCACGGGGGTGTTGTTGAGTGCTGTTATGTTGTTAATGATGTTATTTAACATGTAATGAGTGATGTACCTATGAAGTCATAAGTGCATGGGGGGCACAAGTTATAGTTTGTGCAGTAAACTATAACTGTTGAAATTCAGACTCTTTTTGTTTTTAATTTAGTACTTATCTTATTTCAGCATCTAACCATAACATCACATGTTTTTAAGTGAATTTCTAGGGTTGGGATAATGTGTGCTCAGACCTTATCAAAAGCTTTGTTTCTGCATTTCAGAATAAAAGGAGATCACCAAAGACAATAACAGATGAACAGTGCCACATCAAATGTGTTTTGTTACTCTTTGTTATTACTGTAACTCTTTTCATTACTTGGTCTGAAAAATGTATTTTCACATCACTAGGCTTAACTAAGTGGTGGTCGGCTGAACTCGCAGAGTTTCGCCAAGCGGAATTCAATTTAGCAGTGTTATATCAAAACTCTGATAGATTCTGCTGAGTTTTGCGACTGGGCAGAATTCGGCACGTCACACTGCTCGTGCTGATTTTTAGCTCCAGGAGCTGTAAAATCAGCACCACATGGTGCACCAGAGGATGCTGCTTCTTTCTGCCGCTCGAGTAGATTTTCTACTTCAGCGACAGCTTTCTCAATTTCAACGTATGCGACCTGCCGTGACAGTCTGCATTGAGAAACTTGCTGGGTGTTGTTCTAGTGCCGGAAAAACAAGCTAGGGGAAGCAAATTCTTGCTTACGCCCGCCAACTTAACTTTGGTGAGTTGTGTGTGAGAAAAACTCCACCAAACGGCAATTGACCGAGTTTGGCCGGAACCCGCATTACATGTGCAACGTGGAGTGGGCAAACCTCAGCGAAGCTGAGTTTATTGCCCACCCCTAAAAATAAGAGAATCAATTTTGCCTGAGCAAAATATGAGTGCAAAATACCTACTTTCATGCAAATAAAGCATTATTTCAATTAAGTTGCATATTGACTGCCCCTATTATTGAAATAGCAGTGATGTTATAGTTGCAAAAATGCACAACAGTAACTTAATGAAATTGTCTCTTCCCCTTTCAAAAATGTGTACAATCAGAATATGAATTTTTCCATTTCTCCAGAACCCCGTAGTAGTGAGGTTTATTTTTTATTTTAGTTCAAATCTATTTAATGTATTTATTATAAGGTATTACAATGTGGTTCCGCCCTTTGGATGCTTAATCCGTATCACCAAGTGACATTTCTCTTAAACAAAAATCAAAATTCTACATATTCAGCATTTCTTCTCACGCCTCTAAGTGACCCTTCCTACTTCTTCCGAGGCTCACTTTCGTGTCTACTTTGTGAGAGGTTATTTTCCGCCTCTATATAAAACAGAACATTAATCTAATAAATCGATTGCATTAGTTCTTCAATTACAAGATTCTCAGATTGTCAGTGTTTGAGGGCATGTTAGAGCTCATCCGTTCCTGCAAATTAGGTCAGAAGTCGACTCAAGATTCAAAAGAACTTGTGCCTGTGCATGTCTAATTTCTACGTCAGTTTTTAAAAGCCCTATGGAGGTCACAGTTTAGGCCGCCATTGTGAACCCACAAGGGAAATAGGCTTTTTTCCAATGTCATGCTTTCCGCATTCTAATGGACCCTAGCAGCTCGGATGATATGATCTTTTCTGTTGTCCATATGCTTGTAGAATTCTAGTCTGTTCGACCCAAAAGCACCCTTTTCGGTTCTGCTTCAATTGAATACACCAACATATTTAGAATAGCACCCAGAGTTTTCTTCCAGTAAAGTTGGAGAATGTGACAAAAATATATATAAATATTTCATTTATACAAGCTGGATGGTGAGAATGTAGGGATTCACAAGCTTTAAAGTAGCCCTTAAATACACATAAAGTGGGTGTGTTCAGGAAATATCCATATACACTTAGTACTAATGTGCCCTCTTTGCACTTTGACTTGGACATGTTGGGGCCCATTCACGTAAGCACGTATACGTATGTAAAGAAGTACTCCTGTAGTCCTTCTTCACATGCTCATAAATGCCTCTGTGAATTGGCAGTGTGTGCAAGTCATACAACAATGGCTCACTTCACAAGTCAGGAGTTGAGTAACATTGCCCCAGGGTGAAGTATTTACCACCTGCGGTAAATGCCTCCTATTGCCAGTTTTTAGCTTGTAAATGAGGCATTACATGCGGAATCAGTATTTAATACAAATTCTGCTTGTTTGGCCTTTTGACTGGCCTTTTTTCCCCCGACAATAAATTTGTCAGTGACCTTCTGTAAGCTGTCAGAGGACGGGGATCAGAAATCAGCCCTGCACTTGTAATCGGGGTCAGTGGGTTTTATTTACCATACTAGAAACGTTGGTTCTATCCTCATCTGAAATGAATTAGACCGATTGGATTTGTCATTGCTGCCAGTGATAATTCCACGAATACCATCTTGACCAACAAACCAAAATACCACCAGCAGTTTCTGTTGGCAAATTCAAATGCCACCCATTCAAATACTTGTAGGCTACTTTTGCTGACCCGTTCAAACATTTGCGACACAAAGCTTTTTACAATATATGGTCCCAATTATATTTCGGAAGCAGACTTAATTGCACCCTTGTGATTGCTACATTTTGCAGGACTTTCATTAGCTATATGGCCATCTGGGAGGACCGTGAGCGAAAACGAAGGCTGCAGTTGCATTTTTGCCACAGGTAAATTACTGGTGTTCCTCTCTAGGGCAACCCCTGTGCAGAAGCATGTTGATCCGGACTCGAACATCTCATTTTCTGCACACACACACTTACTTCAGGGCTTGCCGCGGTTTGAAATGCCGTGCTTGATCCAGCTGTGGTAAATATGCAGTGACCGCGACCAGGCCAGCGCTCTGCTCCTCTACGTAAAATGCATGGTCCAAAAAAATCACAACATGAACAGGTTTGGTTCTAAATGTCATTTTGTGGAAATAAGCCACATTGACCTTCGAAAAGACCCATTATGAATGATGAATGTCACAATTGACCTTTATAACCTTTAAGACCTTACTTTTTGCTCCTTTCAGAGAACAATGCAAATACCACATGCAAAAGGTTAGTCATAACTTTTCCACAATCGATTATGAGGCCTGGCCTTTTCCTGTGGTGACTCTAAGGCTTTATCTGTACAGCAATACTGCTTTGTTCATTTAACAGTTGTTTGGCCAATAGATTTTAGGAAAGCCTCTGCATATCGCACAAACATACAGGAGTATAGTTATTTTTTAGCTCAATGCAGCGATGCACCCAGGGCTGCTGCTCTGGGTTGCACAAGGAAGAGGAAGCAGCGCTGCTGTCTCCCCCTGTGCTTGCACACTATAAAGGCTGCTTGGTGCCACACACACTCTTTCCACTATGGTACCGAGGTGTGTGCATGCTGTTTAGCATAGGATTTGTACTAGAAGCATAACCCTTCCAGTACAAAATCCTATGCCTAGACAATTTCTGAAATATTGAACACATTGTATGTGTGCTGTGCAATATGCGGGTATGTAGCGTTTCAAGCTAAACATGTTCGTGGTATTCAAGCAGCATCGGCATTTATAATAGGCGCTATATTTCTATTCATTTTTTTGTGTGCAATATTTCTATTCATAGGGAGGGGAGAGAGGGAGGGAGGGTGAGAGAGAGAGAGAGAGAGCGAGAGATCCACTGAAAAACCAAAGGTTACTGGGACGTTTTAGTTAGGTTCAGATTTTACTCACACAAAACCATAGTATTTCGGTAGATATAGTTATCTCAAGTAACTATGACTCGTGCCCTAAGGTAACCATAACTCGCCCCCCTTTGCGCCCAGATGTTATAGTGATCTTATGAATGGTGTCATAGAAGATGTCCTGACTAATGTAATATCTGGGGTAATTAGCAGTGCATGGCCAGGGCATGAGTTATGGTTTCTTGACATAACCATAACTGCTGAATGTCTCTGGTTTTGTGTGTGTAAAATCTGAACCTAGATATAAAATCCATGTAACCTTTGTTTTTATGTGAATTTCTAAGCTTCTTTAAATTATATTTCCTAACTATAACGTCCCTGTAACCTTTGGTTTCTTTGGCTCAAATTTCTATGTGTTTTTTAACGTGAATTAATATTTAATAACCACATGTTAATCCATGTTAATCCAACTGCACGGCATCCAGCTGTGCGAGGCGAGGGTTGGTCGCACCTGCAGCGCACCCAATTGCAGCCAACCGCACGGTGGTCACGACCTTTGGTAGGGCACAGTGGGGGGATGGCCACCAGGCCCTGAGGCCAATCCCTCACATGCAACCAACCTCACGATGTGCACTGCCTTTGGCCATTCGCATTTGGGGATTGGCCGCAAAGTGCTGGCCTGCAGCCAGGCCCTGTGGCCTATCCCCCAAAATTAGCCTACCTGCGGGCCCCCTCCTCTGGCTACTTTTGGACCAAGGCACTCCATCAGCTGGGACCCACCAAATCTTTTAGGGGGAGGGGCAGGCACAGAGACCCCCTGCCTGTCTGCTTTTGGCCCCAGGGACCCCATCCCCCATCCCCCAAGGCCCAGCAACATATTAGGGGCAGGGGGCACACTGCCCCTCAGGCTGACTTTAGCCCCAGGGACTCCATCCCTCTGCCGCATATGTGAAGAGGGAGGGAGGGCACATGGCCCACCTCCCAATTCAGCTTTTGGCCCCAGAGACCCCACTCTGTGGGGCACAGCACATCTTTTAGGAGGGGAGGGGCATGGGGGCCCCATCCCCGGGCTGCTTTATTGCCCCTGAGCACCACCCCCCAGGACCCACCAACATATATGAGGGGGGCAAGCCGCCTCCTCCCAATGCTAATTTTGGCCCGAGCTCAATACCCCAAAGCCTGGCTGCACCTGGAAAGGGGGAGGGGGCATGCAGACCCACTCTGTAGGCCGAGTTCGGCCCTAGGGACCCCATCCCCCATGGCCAAGACAACAAAGGATGGGAGCCCAGGTGCCCACCCAGGGCATCCACCAAACTCTTGTTGGTAGCCTTACGGGGAGCCCCAAGACCCAGACGGCTTCCTGCCTCCAGAAGAAGTTGCCATTGGTCCCACCCGCAGGGAGCAGCTAAAAATGCTGCTCCTTACGGCTGGGAGAAATCTTTTCATCTGTTTCACTCCCCGCTTTAGTGTGGGCAGGAAAACAAATGAGACGTCAACTCCCAGCAGGCAGGAGTATTTTTCATGCTCCCGTGCCCTGGGAGGATACTTGGTGTATTCTTCCGCTTGGCAGGAGTTTTGTAATTGCTTCTGCCAAGTTAGAGCAAACACAGGTTTCCCTGCCTGTGCCAGTGCAGTCAGGGAAACCGCTATGCCCTGGGGTGGGAACCCTGGGACATAGCATGAGCCGGCCTTGGGGGATAGGGACCTGAGGGCCATTAATGGCTCAGGAAGGGGGCAGCCACACAACACCCCTCCCCTTTAAATACAAGACTGGACGCACAGGTGATGGGATCCCCGGGGGCCGAAATCGGCCTTGTGAGGGAGGATGCTGCTCCCTTCGGACATTCAGCTGGGAATTGGGAAAAGGGGGTGTGAGAAAGTGGCTCTATATATACTGGACCAGAACAAGGTACAGTGTGTATAGAGTCCACAAACCCCAGAGGTATAACAGAGGTTAAAGCCAGGTGTGACCTTACTCTTTAAAGTGGTAGCTTGGTCGAGCAGTAAGGCAGTACCAGAGGACAGTGTAAAGCATTTGTTGTACACACTCAGTCAGCAAAAGGTTTCACACACTCAAGGACTGAACTCTAGGCCATTTGTTTTTATATAAAAAGATATAGTTGCTTTATTTTTTAGAACCAACAGGTATAAAAATTTACTTTTCTCGATATGAGTACTCTCATATAATTACTTTGCAAAGAAGCAATAAACTTTGTAAACATAATAGGTACAATGGTTGCAGTAGGCAACACAGTTCTAAACACAATTTAACATTGAGCTCAATGGGCAATTCTAAACACAATTTAACATTGAGCTCAATGGGGTTTCTACATAAATGCAGCTAGTTACTTTATCGATTACTTTTGTAGTCCCAGGACTGGATCATAGATTCAGTCTTGGGGTCTAAGCTGGAAACAGTTTAACAAAAACGATTTGGCTATTGCTATGATTTTTATGAAATATAAAGCTATTTCAAAAGTTCACACTTAGAAACTTTTCAATGAAAATCTGGCAATGTTATCCAATGGGAGGAAAATCAAGTTGCAGTTAAAGTATGTTCTCGTTACTTTTGTAATCCAGGACTGGGCTTCTAAGTCCAGCACTGGGGGTCTCTACTTAAAACAGGTAAGCAATTACGTTTCAGTAGTAGGTACGATTATTAAGGAATATTTTTAATTTTCAAAAGTAGACAAGAAATTTCACAGAAAAACAGTCAATGGTTTCCTATGGACGAAATTTAGATTACTAGTAACCAAGGTTGTGATTACTTTTGCGGTTCAGTACTGGGCTAAAAGATACAGCACTGGCGTCTCTCCTGATCACAGGTGAGTAATTCGAAATTTGTTATTCGGCTGATTTTAGATGAATACTTTAAAGTTTCAAAACTTCACACTTAGAAGATTTTTCGAGTCAAACCAGTCAATGTTATCCTATGGCAGGAAAGTGAGTCATCGGTTTTCAGGTGAGTACTCGACTGGTGAAGTTAAGGTTCTGAGTATAGACTCAGGGGTCCCCTAGGGTCAGTCAGGTACAGTTAGTACACCCTCAGCGGCACAGGGGCGGCCGGGTGCAGAGGTAGTTAGGCCCAATGTTATCCAATGAGAGGCAGGGGGCCTTCGGCTGGGGGCTGCTGGCTAGCAGGCAGTGGCGACTGGTGACATTTGAAAGTGGTAGGCTGTAAAGGTCCGGAATAAGTATTGTTTCGTTTTTGGGGAGAAACAAAACTTTCAAGAAACCAGTGGCAAATGGTACATTTTAAAGTCAAATTTGAGAAAGAAAGGTTTATAAAGCATTTGTGAAAGTGCGGTGATGAAATATTTAAACACATCAAACCTGCCCCATATCTTACTGCCTTAAATATGTTAGACAGTTACTGTAGTGAGACACTTGAATGAATTGACGCAAGTACTGTGGTAAGGAAACTATGAATACGTTGCACATAAGCAATCTGAAGATTCAGCAGCTATCTCTTCACGATAAATTGCATTTTGACGCCACTGCAGGGCTGGGTACAGTTCTCTACCAAGAGGCACATGCAGTGTGTAGGAAGAAGGTAGTGTCGCACCCTACCACCTAACAGGCTTTTGCAATGAACCTCCTTTCACATGCCCCTTAAAGGAAAGGTGCTTTCAGCTGTAGCAGGCAAACACAACATGGTAACTACAGCGGCAGAAGCATTCATTCGGGGTCTGTCCCCCCAGCCAGGGGTCACCCAAGCCTGCACTGCAGATGTTTGCTAAATCATAACTATGTAAGCGGAAAGTAAACACACAGCTCGGAATACTGCGCAAGTCTTACTTGAATGTTGTGACACGCAATGCCCTCGGCTCGAAAGCAGCATTCACTGAATGTTTTGTTATATAAATTGCATAATGATAACAAGCTTCCAGTATTTGGGTTGCAGCCCAGCTACAACATTGTTCAACATATAGAAAGTCCGTGCCCTCTGACACCCATAGGCACATGTGTGAGTGTGAACATTACGAATCCGGACAGACATACACAGTTTCTGGCACTAACCTGATAATCTAACCCCAATATGAAGAATTGAACTTAACATGATTTTTTAAAAACGTGCATCACAATAAATACTACTTCAAAGTAAAATAGTATAAAATATGTGCATCCATTGTCCGTGTCTATTGATGTACTGAGTACAATGTCCGCAGTCTGAACTTTTTGCCTATGCGCACTACAAATGGACATATTCACACGTTTTCGAAGACGGAGTCCAGTGTTCAACACAGACTGAATAAATATGCACAACTTTCCATACTGGTGCATTTGCATCCTTGACCAAATTGAATATACGCTGACAGAAAATACATCTATACACTAACCGTCCGTACACACACGTTGCAACGTTACATTGCTTCTTCCAAATAGTTTTAGGGAAAAAACACATTACACTTGGCAAGATACATTTAGGCAGAAACATCATGTCAAAAACACGCTACACCGACGACATGAGGGGGGAGGCGGGAGGGGTTTGGAAACAAACAAAACTATATACAAAATAAAATAAAGTAAACTTACCATCTGGAGACTCCGTCCCGACTCCCGCCGTCCTGGTTTCAAGTCCTGCAGCACGTCATCAGGAAGGCGGCGCGGCAGGCAGCCTCCCTCCCCTCCACCGCCGCGTTCTTGATTGGTGCAGCCGGCGGCCCCCACCTACGTCATTTTCTCTCTGTATGCTGCTGCTGCAGCATACAGAGAGAACAGGGAGAGTGAGTGGGTGGTGTTACTCCAGGGCAGGGGGGAGTGGCTTGGGGGAGTGTCTTTTTCACTGTTGTTAATACTGTCTGTTTGGGCGGCCTCAGGCTGCCCAAACAGTCAGTATTAACAACAGTGGGCAAGCCACTCCCCCAAGCCGCTCCCCCCTGCCCTCCAGTAACACCTCCCACTCTAAACCAGGAAGTTCTGCTTTCTCGCCGTGCGAGAAGGCAGAAACAAATGGTAGTTATATGGCAATAACTATCATTTGTTTCTGCCTTCTCGCACGGCGAGAAAGCAGTGGGGTGGCGCCCAAACACCCCCATGGAGGAGCCGCCACTGCTAGCAGGCCACGCGGCTGTGGGAGCTGGGCTCCTGGTCACTTGCTCAGGGCAAATGGGGAAGTAGAATAGGGTACAGGGGCACTCGGGCAGCTGGGTGCAGATTGCTTTTGAGCCGTCAGGCACTCAATGTTATTCAATGAGGATCTTGCAAAGGGAACAAAGGCTGCAGGCTCGGGGACGGTGGATCTTCAGGAGAGACCAACACTTCGAGGTTGGGATCTTGGAGGATAGGTAGGCACCCAGGCGTTGGGCATAGGGGGCCGTGGGGCGCCGGGTGGCGGGGTGTCTTTTGAGGTCGGGAAATCTTACCCAGCTGGTCGCGGTCGGATGGGTCCTTTGTCCTGAGGCTGCAGGCGTCGTTGGGGTCATCGAGGAGGGTACTTGGGCACTGGATTCCGAGTCAGAATCGCCGGGGGGATATCCTCAGGGTCTTGGTTCCCTCCAGCACAGGCCAGGCTTGGCGGGTGCAGAGTGTGCAGGGTTCGCGGTTCCGGGCTGATGCCAGGGCTTGTTACTTGCTTTGAGCAGTACCACTGCTAGTGGGAGACCCTGGTAGTCAGAGTCACAAGGCAGTCAGGTCCTCTGGGGTGTTTGAGGTTGCTGACCACTGGAGATGCCGGGGTTTAGCAGGAGCAGGTTCGAGGGTCGCCAGGCCGGTAGGGCTGGGGCCAAATCAGTTGGTGTCTTCCTCTTGTCAGCAGCTGCACTGCAGATCTTCTTGCTTCTTGTTCTTCTTTCTTGTTTCGGTATCTGGATCTAAGGAAGGAAGGTTCAGGGAGCCCATGAATACTGAATTTATCGGCATTACAGGTAGGGCAAGGACAGGGACCAATAGGCCCCTGTCCTGGGGGGATGTATGACATTACAACGCGTGCTTTTACCACGCATGCCTTTACAACGCGGTTTTTACAACGCATGCCTTTACAACGCATAGTGCTTTGGGGCGCTGGATAGTGAATAGTTTAATTTACTATTCCAACTCCAGTCCCCGTGGATAGTAGGGAAGGTGTTGGATAGTAAATTAAACCTATTCCCTATCCTAGAGCGCCCCCCAGCGCAATGCGTTGTAATGGTTTGCGTTGTAAAAGTTGCGTCATAAGGGCACTGCGTGGTAAAAGTTGCGTTGTAATGGATGTTTCCCGTCCTGGGGTGGGTACACCCCCTAGCCTGCTCCTCTCCTGTGGGAGGGGGGCAGGAGCCTAGCTGTAATTGGGTAGGGCTCCCCATCTTCAAGATGGCCGGAGCCCAGGGTCGTGCTTCACCTCGTCTCCCCCACCTGAGGGGTGGGGTTGGCACAGGCTGGCAAACCCCCCTCCTGACGTAGTTTTTCCCGCCAGAGTGGGGGTCAGGACTGGTGGGGGCCAGTTGCTGGGTGCAGCAAATGGTCTGGAGAAGCTCACAGAGGCGGCATGCCTTTGAAGCTTCCCCCTGCCCATCCTGGGGGAGGAGACCTAGCACCTCGCCCTGGATGTGCAATGTTGCAGGCCCAGGAGAGCGGGGGGCTCTCCACCCAGGGGTCCAGCAACATGTCTGCTGTGTGGCAGCCTCTGCAGCCACTCAGCCCAGACGTGAATTGTAGTTTAGGTTTCAGGGGGCATCTCTAAGATGCCCTCTGTAGTGCATTTTACATTAAATCCCACACTTTGATATCAAACTTGTCAGTGTTCAGTGTAGCCATTATGGTGCTGTGGAGTTCTTAATGACAACCTCCCAGCACCATATACTCTTAATGGCATCACTGCACTTACAGTGCCCAGGAATGGCCCTGGGGACTGTAGGGGCACATGGCTCATGCACCTGTGCCCACACCACTGGCATAGGGCACCCAGCTAGAGGGGTGGCTGAGGTATGCCAGGGCAGTGGGGTTGTGGGCATGGCACACAGGGATGTGTGCCATGTCAACTCTTTGTTTAGTTCCGCACCTAGACACTCAGCCTGCAAAGGCAGTGTGCGGATGTCAAGGTACAGGGCCCCTAAGGGTGGCACAATAAGTGCTGCAGCCCTTAGAGGTCTTCTCTGGTCACAATGCCCTGGGTACCTAGGGTACCATTTACTAGGGGCTGACATGTGGCCAGAGATGCCAATTGGGTTTAGGGTTTAGTATAGTTTTTAGGGAAGGAACACAGGCCCTGGGTCCCTGATTGGCAGGGACCCAGGGCACACCTAGAAAAAGTGCATCAGGTATCAGGCAAAAAGTGGGGGGTACTGCAACAGAAACTCACTTTCTCACAGAGGGTACCCAGGGCTGAAATAGGGATGCTGCGTCTCCCCTCCCCCTCCCCTTTTTCAATACGGTCGGGCTCTGAGGGATGGGGTCCTCGGGATGAAATACGCCCAGGAGGGGGTCCCGCATAACCCCCTTTCCCTTTTATAATAAGTCCAGGCCCTTGGGATATGGCCGTTGAGGCCAAAATCAGCCAGGGGATGGGGCAATGACGGTCCCGCTCCCCCAAATCATAAATCTTTGTTCCCCTTGTCCACCCAGGAGGGATAAAAAAAAAAACAAGAGTGTGACACCACGCTTGTTTCTTTTTTTTATTTTACTGTGGATCATCTGCAAATTTGATGCAAAATTTAAAATAATAGGAAAGGTTTTTGGCCCCTGACGGGGTCCCTAGGGTGTCAGGGAATCCCTACCCTGCCCCTATGCCTTTTGTTTGCTTTTTTTCTTAGGACTCAGGGTGAGTCCTGAGTCCTAACATGGCTGCCACCACTTCCTGGTTGAAGTGGTGGCAGCCAATCAGATCTCAGTTTGAGATCTGTCGGATCCACTGCTCCTCCAGGTTTCTAGAGAGGCATGAATCTTATTTATTTAATTACTTCAAAACTACTGAACAGACTTACACCAAATCACAAAAAGCATTCATTGTGGACCAACATCTAGCTTTCTGGCAAATTAGGTGTAATTCCGTTCAGTGTTTCTTACTGAAGTTGTGTCTAAAATCCATATGGGAAATTGCTTCTGCTTGACGATTCACCCCAAAACTTTCCAGGCAGCAGCTGAAGTGACTGATAAATTAGTTTTGAAAATTTTGTGACGAATCGTCAAAACGGTGCCGCAGTTATAAGCAAAACAAAAAAAAAAAATTCCTGTGGAAATTAGGTCCTAAATATAACTACCTACTGACAACCATGTATTTGTACATGTATTACCCAGTGGCAGTCATAACTAGGTAGTTATAGTTTGGTCAGCACTTCAATAGGAAATGTGTTTTTGTGTTGCATTGGCCTCGTTTGACTAATCTATATGAAACCTTCCAAAGAGGTGCAACTTTTACATGAAACGTTTTGGGGTGACCAAGAAAATAAGAGGGTCCCAAAACACAAAATTCCCAAGCATTTTCTATAGACTTCTGTAAGCAGGTCTACAGGAAAAACTGCTGAACGAAATTATACCAAATTTGGCAGAAGTCTTTGTTCACAGATTGTGCTTTTTGTGATCTGGTGTAAATCCATTCAGTAGGTTTTGAGAAATGAAGGTTCAAAAATAATTGCATATCTGGACGGTTGGGTCGTTGAGAGTCTTGCAGGAGCGCCAATTTAAAATTCGAGCATTCTGATTGGCACCAGAAGCATTTTTGCCACCTGGGGCCATCTCCCTCTTGCGGAAGTCAGACGCCTCCAGGAGTGAGCACTCTGATTGGCTGTCAACAACATGAGAAATAACATAAGGGGGCAGAGTAAAGATACCCTGCCGCCGCCCAACATTAAAAAAAACAGCACTTTTTGAAGTGATCCCACAGGACTCCCGGAGCTTGAATATGTCATATGTGATGTAATATTTTAGGGTCATTAGCAGTGAATGGCAGGGGTGTAAGTCATAGTTAGATCAGTGAAACTCAGTGTCTTTTTGTTTTAAAATGCTAGCTTTTATATAATTATGAGGCCTTACTTATTATAACTTCACTGTTGTTTTTTTCAGTACATTTCTAATGAAATTTAAATTCTTAGTATTTTAACTAACTATATTTCCATCTTCATTTTTTTCAGTGAATTTGTTATGTTTTTTCAATGTAAAGTAATATATTAATACCTAACTATAATGTTACTTTAACCGTTGACTTTTTCAGTGAATATATATGTGAGTTTTGGTTCTTTGAATTGTCTAAGGGCCTTATTTAGAGCTTAGTGGATGCGATAGTTCATCAAAAAGTGATGAATATCCCATCCACCTTACTTCAAGTACCACGGGTTATAATACACTTGTTATATGGAGTACAGGACCCCTGCCATGTTTTTGACAGAGTATCATGTACGGCAAACTCTAAATAAGATAGTAGGTTCTAACTCTGTTCACAATAGTCAGCGCATCATACAGTCCCTAACGTATATGTCAATTTCTCCTTTTCATCTCTGTTTTACTATTTTATTGTGGTTATCTTGAGCTTCCGGCTTGAAATATATTCTAAGGGATTACCATGTGTCTTCCGGGCGAGATGTAGTTGTGTGCCTGTAAGGAGATCTACATGTCCAATGCAGTATACTAAGTCCACATGAAATTGGTTAGTTGTCAGCAGCTGTCCTCTGCCCCATGCCATCACCACCCTGCGTTTAGCTATATTAACAAAGGTTACGCCACAAAAGGCATCAAACTAGCCGTTATCTCTGGAATATATCTCAGTGGCACCATTAAGGGTGGCAGCATCAATTGTAGCCCTGACATTTTATTTATCAACTCTAATATATATATATATATTTTTTTTTCTTTCTTTGTCCTCATATGCCACAAGGATATTCTCAGAGTCAGTGATTCTAGCCACCCTCTGCGAAATGCAGAGGGACCCCTTCTTAGACTCTGACGATCTTTATGGGTGCGCTTTCTGCAGATACCCGAGTGCGTCCACAACAGAACTGCACAATATCCATTCAATTCAGTTCTACCAAGTATCCAGGCCCATGAACTGATCTTAGCGTAACTCCGTCTGCAAAAAGGCATAATCATTGGACGAGGTTATTCACATCGTATCCAACCAGCTAATACATGGGTTCCAGAAATGCTTTCTTCTCTTCCAAACAACCTTATCTAAATTAAGTGTATGTCTGATTGCTCTAATCCAATCAATATACAAAGGTGATTTATCACTCACCCAAAGTTTACAGATTTCTCTGCGAGCAAGAATTATTAAATAAAGAGACAATTTATTAGTATCTTGAGAGAATTCCTCATAATTATCAAACAATCCAAAGAAAACTAGTATTATACTAACCTGTATATCAAAATTAAAGAGTGTTTTCATACCTTCTTCAATCTCAGCCCAAAATATCTTTAAATTTGGACAAATTAAGAACATATGGAGATCATCCGCCTTCTCCAACTTACACTTTGGACAGCATGGGATAGGGCCTTTAGAAAACGTAGCCAATCTGGCCGGTGACCAATAGACTCTATGGAGGGAAAAGAGATGATTTCGCTTTAAATTGGCAGGTGAGACTGTCACGTGAAGTAAGCCAAAAGATACTTGCCATATGGTCTGCAAGTCGACATCTGGGACAAGATTTTTCCAAAGATGTTCCGGTAGGCAAAATTCCCCATCTTCTGCTTCTAAGGTTGTCCAATAGAGCACCGATGTTTTAATTTCCCTTGCTTTATTCAATAAGAGTTCTTCCAAAGCCGACTTTACACCAATCTGAGCTAGCTTATCCTGAGCCCAACTTTTGATTTGTAGATATTTAAACTTGGATAAGTTATTATCTGTAAGCGTGAGGATCTCCTCCCAACTCAAAAGAACTCCTTCCGTAATTATCTGGCCCCATGCATTCAAATTTGCTGCCCGTAGAGGCAATGCTAAAGAGTCTTTGGTCCATTCTGGCGAGCCTGGTGAATCCCAGATTGGGGCCACCGCAGAGTAATATGAAATATTTAGCGCCCTTCTCAATCTTGTCCAAACATAGGCCATATCTCTAAGGACTTTTAACCGAACTTTTTTGAAGAAGCGGACATCTCCGAACTTAAACAAAAATCCATGAGCTCCATCCTGGAGCTCAGAAATCATAATCTGGAACATATTCTCTGTTTCTGTCATGGCTGGAGAGTCGAATAGCCTGATTCCTGCCTTAATCAATAAAGTCCAGGAGTACAGTTTCAGATCCGGGGCACATAACCCACCTTTACATTTAGGTCTGCGTAACTTCTTCCATGCGATTCTTATGCCCTTTGAGGCCCAGATAAAAGTGTTCCATTTAGCTTGAATTTTATTTAACCGGGCTTCACTAAAGGCAAGTGGAACGTTCTGAAAAATAAAGATTAATTTAGGTAACAACATGATTTTAATCATATTGACCCTACCAATCAAGGTCAAAGGAAGAAGTGCCCAACCTTTCAATGCCTCCTCACTTTCCCGCTCTACTTTTATACGATTTTTTTTCCGCTATTAAATTTATATCCTGCGTGATTAAGATTCCCAAGTATCTTATTTCCTGCTTTAAAATTGGAATATTTGGTAACATTCTGACATTCCAAATCATGCATTCTGTTTTGGCCTGATTAATTTGATAGCCTGAAATTTGACCAAAATGAAGCGCGGCACTATAAATGAGGGGAATAGCGTTAATTGGATCTGCTGTATATATCATCATATCGTCAGCATATAAAGAAACTTTTTTTTCCCAATTGTTGAATTTAAATGGTAAGATGCGTTGGTCTTGTCTTATATTTTCTGCCAATGACTCTATATATAGGTCAAAGAGCAAGGGTGAGAGGGGACATCCCTGTCTTGTACCTCTGTTGATTTTAATGGGGGAAGATAAGTTTCCATTAATTAATACTCTGGCAGTTGGTGCTTGATAGAATGCAGCGATAGCTCTACAAAAATTCCTACCTAAGTTACAGCTTTCTAAGACCCTTGTCAGAAAAACCCAATTAACACGATCAAACGCCTTAGTGGCATCTAATGTAATGATCGCGAGTGGAATTTTGTGCAGGGTGGCGAGATCAATTGAACCTATTAATGTTTGCGTTAAGTCTTGTATAGACCGCCCTCTAACAAATCCCTTTTGATCAACATGTAACAGGCTATCTGCTACCCCGTTTAATCTCTCTGCCAATATTTTCGCCATCAATTTGTAATCAGAATTGAGCAGAGAGATGGGTCTATACGAATCACACTGTGATGGCACCTTCAATGGCTTGAGAATAAGAACAACTGTAGCCTCATTCCATGAAGGAGGAATTTGACCCCCTTCCTCAAAAATATAGGTAAAAAGCTTTTGTAATATAGGAGAAATTATAGGAGCCAGAACCTTATATACCTCCACCGGCAATCCATCCGGACCTGGAGCCTTACTTTTTTTAGCGGAATTTATTGCCGTCATTATTTCATTTAAGCTAATTCCCCTATTTAAATTCTCCGATCTCTGATCATCTATCTGACGAAGACTATATTTATCCATCCATGCCCGAATATTATCATGTTCAGGAATTAAGTCCTCATTATATACTGTAGAAAAATGTTGAAAAAAGGCCTGTTCAATATCCGAACTGTTTTCTGAGACCTCAGCCATGGTATCTGTCTGAACTCCCTTAATAGTGTTCCTCTTCTGCTCTTTCTTTGCTTTCCAAGCAAGCAATTTACTGCTAGTCTCACCATACTCAAAATGGGCCAAAGAACTAGCCTGCCAACGTTGTCTAAACCTCTCCTCCAAAACCTGTTCAAGTTGTGATTTACAGGCAATCAACTCTTCCTTAATATTGCCTGAAGTTGCTACGCTTGGATCAAATAGCCCAGATTCTAAAGCTTTAATATTAGTCTCAATCTGGGTAATCTTCTCTCTATATGTTTTATATTTAGCAGATTGCAGAGCTAATAATAGTCCTCTCAAAAAAGCTTTATATGTGTCCCAGACTATAGGGAGTGTAGCTGTTTCTAAATTGGTTTTAAAAAACTCGTCAGATTCAAAAAGCAAGGGAGCTACTGTTTCTTCATCCAAAAGAATGCTCCTATCTAGGGTATATCTTCTAACCTTCTGTGTGTCTGGTAATTTAAAAGATAGAGAGACAGCCGAGTGATCTGAGATATGAGCACCTAAGTGCTTAACCTCTTTAACAAACTGACAAAGTTGCTGTGCTATTAAGAAAAAATCTAATCTAGATTTATGCCGAAGCTTCTTGTTATGAAAAGTATATTCCTTATATTTGCCTGCTCTCTTCCTCCATATATCTTTCCACCCGTACTGTTTTATTGCATTTAATA
Source organism: Lissotriton helveticus (assembly GCF_964261635.1). NCBI lineage: Eukaryota > Metazoa > Chordata > Amphibia > Caudata > Salamandridae > Lissotriton > Lissotriton helveticus. Next base: position 1,348,727,569 of record NC_136059.1, on the reverse strand, counting down.
ATAATAGTCTCGTTTTGGGATTATGCAGAAATTTGAGTTTATGAGATTTATCTAAGTATGGATCTAAGATTAAATTGAAATCCCCTGCGAAAATTAAAGGATCATCAAAATCTAAGTGTTCCACTAAGAGTTCTTTCAAAGGGAGTGTATCGTCTGAATTTGGCCCATAATATCCTACAACAGTGAAATTATGTGTGTTATATTTGATCTTAGCTATCACCCACCTCCCTTTACTGTCAACTCTTGACTTTATTAAGGATATATCAAGATTTGCCTTGATCAATATAGCAACTCCTTTATTTGGGGTCTGCTGTGTGGTCGTTATCACATGCTGAATCCATTTCCTATTGCTACACATATCTCTCAACTCCTTTTCAGTGGAATGTGTCTCTTGTAAAATAAAGACATGTTCCGGGGCATCCTTCAAATATTGGAAAATCCTCTCCCTCCTATATTTAACTCTTAACCCATTCAGATTCCATGATAAAAACTTAATATATGCTGACGAAGTAACTCTATCCTGTGACATTTTGTCTTAGTAAGAATAGACAGTTAAATATCCTATTTGGCGTACTTGGAACTTTTTTTGATTTTTTTTCCCGAATACTCCCCACCCAGTGCCCCTTCCTCCCCCACCCCTGTCTAGATCTACTCCCACCCGTGCTCCCCTGGAGAACCCCCCTCCTTTTCCTCGGCCAACTCCTGGCCATTAAGACTCCGTCTCCGATGTCCGGGCGACCGTAGTTTATCGGTTTATACCATCAGGGAGAACGTAATAATTGTTAAGTCTTTAGTAGTTCATTGTTCACTCAGTGTGCTTTTACTGTCCTGTATAACTAGTTGGAGATACTCTTCAGCCTCCTCAACTCTTTTAAAGATTCTCATTTTGTTTTTATACATCACTTTCAATGATGCAGGAAACTTTAATTGAGCAGTTGCGCCTAGCTGCTTAAAGGGATCCAGTAATTTGCCAAGCTCCCACTGTCTAGATGCTGTAATCGAGGACACATCTGATCTGATCTGGAAAGTACTTCCTTCCGCTGACAATGAATTTGCTTTCAATGCTCTATTGAGGATCTCCTCTTTTATCGTGTATGTCAAAAAATGAATTAATATTTTCCTGGGCCTAGTCTTGTTTGGGTTTTGTCTGAAAGGATCTCTATGTACTCGTTGAATGTCTCTTGATAGTTCCTCCTCTGAAATCTCAATCTGCGTTGCTTGTTTTATCAATTTAACGACAAACTCTTTTATGTTTGCCCCTTCTGCCCCTTCGGGAACTTTCAGTAAGCGCAGATTATTTCTTCTTTGCGCATTTTCAAGCGACTCCAATTTATCTTGATATCCTAATTCACCATGGGTGAGAGCTTAAATTTTCCTGGTGTGCTGCACTGCGAGTAATTTAAGATCTGATACCGTGCTCTCCAAATCTGCTGTTCGTGTTGCCAATGCATCAAATTTCCCTTCCAATTTTTCAAAATATATTTTTATATCTTGCTGATTCTTTTGAGATTCAAGAAAGCCGTTTTTAACCTCATGACTTAAGGCCTGTAACATCAATAAAACAGACTGGTCCGAATTGTCTAATATCCCTATATCCGAAGGAGTAGCATTTAAGTCCTCTGCGCTGTTACTTCTTACAATATTATCCGACTCTTCTGTCTCCTTACCGACCTCTTCATTATCTCCCTTATAAGCCACCTTTCTCGGAGTCTCCATCTTGGTCAGCTCTAAGACGTCTGACTGCTCCAGTCCGAGATCCTCTTCTAAGTTTTCCAGAGGATGATATCTATTAGAAGTCTGGAGAGCTCCTGCAGTTCCCTGTAAAGAGAGCTCACCAGAATACTTAAGTTCCAATACAGTGGGAACCGGTTTAAAGTACGCTTTCAATGAAGGTGTAGGCTTGATCTTTGTCCCCACCTTCTGTGCCTTAGAGATGTTCTTTTTCCCAGCCTTTTTGGAGTGTTTCGCCTTAGACTTTGCCCCTACCAATAATGAAGTGTCTGCATCTGTGGTTGCGGTAACAATGGCCGGTTTCCCCCTTTTACTCCTTAAAGTATATCCGGAAGCCAGGCTTCCTTGCGCCTCACTACTAGACATACGCAATTCTAGTATCGTAGGTATTCTCCTAGCATTTACTAAGCAGGCCGCTTTATTCTGGTACTGATTAAACACATATCGCGGCCCAGTGCATTGTGGATTATGTAGTTTTATGGTAGTTTGATTGCCTGACGCCCTCCAAAAGTTTGGAGTCCTATATCCAAGCCTTCTTCCTCTTTTCACTTCCCAAGCCGCCTTAGTCCAATGAATTAAACCCCCCGAGCTCTTGTAGTTGCTCCCATTCGTATTAATATCAAAAAAGTACCTTACTGCAGCAACAGCGGTGGTGGCTCCCGCTGTATCTGCTTGATGTAACTTCTCCAGACTGGATACTGTTATGGTTTATCCTCCAAGGGAAGACGACAACACAGCTGTCAAAAGTCCGATCTAACAGGAGCAGGAGCAGAGAGGAAAAGCAGACGTCGTTTTTCTTTTTTTTTTTTTTTTAGGACTATTGTAGCAGTTAAAACACGTTAGCCCAGGTCCGATACACCTTTAATCCACTGTTTGTAATCCTTAAGGTGAAGGTATGAAGGTATGAAGAACCCAAGCTGAAAGATATCTGATTAGGCGGTGTCTGACTGCTTGAGCAGCCTGTCTCAGCGCTACCACTGCCGCTGCCGCTGAGCAATTGAAGCTGCCCCGCCTGCCTGCTGAACTTACACACCGAGTGATAGAAGAGAGAGTTCAGCCGTGTTACACCGCTTCTCTCATATTACACCAAACTTTTCAGCCTGCTAAATTAAATTGTCCCCCAAGTCCACCGCAAGTCCGCCATAAAGTACGTAGGCGAAAAATGCAGCTGAAACGTCGGATTCAGCGATGACAAACCACCCGAACACCGGAGCTTCCTGGAGCCTTGCGACTAGCCACCCCCGCTAGCCGCCATGTTCTCCCCCATCAACTCTAATATATTGCACAAAAAACTATTACATACCTAGTTAGGTCAATGCCAAATGTATTAAGTATATACAGAGCCTACATTGTTGGTCATTGTGAAGGCCAAATATATACAGTCTAGCCAGTGTGTAATATAGGTGGTTATGTACTTAACATGTATCATGCTGTGTTTAATATCAATGTAATTTTTCTAGGTTTTATGCAGCAGAGTTGTCCCTGGTCATTGATGATTCAATTACCACAATTACTCTATCATACACAGCGCGGGCCTGTAGGGGCCCTTCCACTTTTAAAGACCTTTTTGTGCTGCAGTGAGAAGAATTTCTTTTCTGGGTATATCGTTGCCAGTTTTTCAAACCCTAGTCAAGTTACAATAGTGTGTATGCCACAGGTATTATCTTTGAGCAGGACCCCAGTTGAATATAAACCAGAGAGATTATAGTATCTAACCAGTTTGTACTATACCTGCACAGTACAATTCATCATTTTCATGTGATTCGTGAGACTTTTTGTCTGTCTCAACACTTTTAAGTGGAAAAGGACTGACTACCCGTGGCAGTACCAATACTGAGCATATTGTAATTGTGGCATATAGTAATATAGATCAATATCTAGTGCTGTTATAAGCCCACATTCATATGGTCACACCAGAGTGGTCTAAGGTACTCATGGCTGTCTGGAGTCCAGACCAGTCTGCCAAGTTGGGCATGAATCTTACAAGCTGTCTGAGCAAGGGGTATCAGGATGTTAATGAATATGTATGGAAGTTTGGGAAATACTACCTTTCTAATTATAGCCATTTTCCCCACCAAGGAGAGTGAAATGCAAATCTATCTTTCCAATTGCCTATGCAATTTATTCGCCATTATGCCATAATTATCTCATACCACTACATTATGATCTTTTACAAGATTATGATCTTGATGTATCTTTATGCACGGATATCTTACAAATTCCTCACCCAACACCAGAGGGTAGCCTAACTTTGGACATACTGTAATGTCTGTAGGTGGAAACAACTCTGGTTTACTCCAGTTTATACATAGCCCAGATATACTCGCAATATCTCTCTAACCATCAAGGCTATGTCGGCTTCTGGATGCCTAATGTATAGAAGGATAGCATCTGAATATCATGATATTAGGAGATGCTACCCTCCCAAATATACTTCTTTTCCTCAGTGATGCATTCGGAATACACACCCGGAGTACTCCACCACAAGGTCTTATAACAGTGGTGACAGAGGCAATCCTTACAGGCACGCCTTCCAATGTCTATACTGACAACAGTTTTCTATTCACCCCTACTCGTGTTGCCAGTGATTGATTGGTCAGAATAATGCACAGGAAGAATTCTCTGCATATAGATGAACTTGCAATAACCAGGAACATATAATTCCAAACTAGTTAATTTAAAGCGTTTTCAGTGTCTAACTAGTTGCTTTGGATAAGATTTTAGGGTTCTATTAGGATGGTGGGCGGACTCCAGTCTGCCTGCCACCTTAGCGGTGCTGGGACCGGCTGCCAGTGGTGCGGCGGGCCTGCACTGCCAATTAGGATGCGACCGCCACCCTGCCGGTCTCATCCTGCATATATTGCATTGCAGTGGGCGGTGCTGTAAGCAGCACCCGCCACAATGCAATATATGCATGTTGAAGATTAGCATGAACAAAGTGACAGGCACCGCATGGTGCCTGCCACTTTGTGTATGCCAATGTTGGGGGGTACCATGGGTACCCCCCATGTGCAGCCCCCCAAACCCCACCCCCCTGAGGGCCCACAACTGGGCCCCCAAAGGAAGCACTACATGCCTTTCCATGGCGGTGTCTCCGCCATGGAAAGGCATTACACCGCCACCATCGTAATATGGATGGCGGTGCCTGCAAGGCATCGCCACCATTTTGCAGGCCTGTTCCGCCCAGTAGGCAATCGTGACGATCGCCTACCGGCGGAAAAACGGCGGACGGTCTTTCCGTCTGCCGCGGTACCCCCTGCCATGCTAATGTGGAGGGGGTAAAAGACCGTCCGGCGGGGTGTTTTGGCGGGCAGATCGCCACCTCTGGTAGGGCAGTAGCGCGCCACCCGCCATCCCAATAGACCCCTCAGTGTCCAAATTTATTAACAATAGTAACTTGATATGATATCATAGTGACCAAAATGATGCACATTGTGATTGATTCTTTTCAGATTTAAGTAATAAGGGGAGGCAGGTATCAACACTGCTTTACCTCTCTGTACATTTTTATTATATGCACCGTATGTTGCCCTGTTCTTTATAAAATGTTGCTGTCAGGCCCTCACCTCCTAGTGCCTTCCCAGCCATTAGTTTGCTCAAGAAAGCCCTGATGTTGGTCACCATTGTTGGGTGATATAGTGGCACCTTCTCATGTTTTCCTAGCCATGCCATCTTGGTTTGATCCAGATATTGCTAAATTTCTGTAAGAGGTTTCTCTGGACGTTTCATGTAGAATTTGTTGTCATGGAATGCTTCTAGTATGCCCTGACTCGACCATAGGTTACCCTAGCTGATATTTCAGTTTCAAATTATATTTTTGGTAGCGCTTTATAGTCAGATCAGTAGCACCAGAGTCCTACCTGGTCTGTCCCCTTCTCCATACTGTTTGACCATCGCATATTCCCCCAGGTACCTGGCCTCATTGTCAGATGCCACATGCTATTCCCTTAGCAGTGTGTGTATTTGACCCAGACTGTCCTGGCTTTATTATGTTGTTCCAACGCCATGATCAGCTAGTGTGTCCCGCAGTGCCCTAAGTACCCGGCCTGTTTGAAGACACTAACTCATCTTATATATGCTTAAAAGCTTCACAAATTATACCTTAAATAGGGACTACTTACAGTTGGTTTTAAAATATTATGTAATAGCTTCTTTGATCTGAGCTTTAAAGTCCTCACCATAAAACACTTCTGCGGGGAACGACTAACTTCTTCTACTGTAGCCACCTCTGATACCACACACTGTAGTTTGATCTGATGAAGTGAATGGTAGAATTTTAATGTCTGTAATCCATGCACAGGAATCACAAATTACTACAAGTAATCTAATATGGTGAACTTGTTAATGAACCTCTCTAGTGTCTCTTTTTAATCAATATGGGGGAACATAATTGATTTTCTTAAAGGACCTTCACCGACCAGTACCACTGGTGGCATGCTTCATCCTCAAGTTCTCACCCAATACATTTCGGTGGGCTTGACTCTGTTGATTAGTTGAGAGCCCTTTTGTAGGGGGTTTAAAAATGGACCTGGAAATTCCACATGCTCGTGCGTGTGATTTTCCATTTGCGCCTGCTATTGGCCTTTCACTGCATGCTGTTTTGCAAAATAGACACCAATAGGCCACAGGTGAGTGCATAGCTCCGCCCCTAGCCTATTGGTGTCTATTACGTGCATTTCCTGCCATATGCTTTCAGTTATGGTGCCCAGACACGGGCGCGATAATTGAAAGCATATGGCATGAAAGGCGCGCACACCACTCGCGGCTTTGTTTTCCCGATCGCTTTCACTTTTGCAATCACCTTCCTCCTCCCTCCCCAGTATGTTTAATGTATGTGCCTGTTGTTGAAACCGAACTCGACCCAACTAACAACCATTGAAAAAGCCAATAGACCCGACTTATTGTCAGTATGCTGCTACTCGTTGTATCATATATCTGGATGCAATGACAGAAACAGCCAAAATATAAGTGGGGGAGCACACTAAGCTAAGCACAAATTATTATTTTTTGCACGTTATTTAAGCCACTCCCTTTATTACATTGCCCACGCTGCTGGCGTTATCCTTTCAATCTACTTTTTGCTGCTGTACTGTCCCTCACATTTTAGCAAATTGAGGCGTTATGTGGGGCTGTTAGGGCAGGACGAGGGTAGGTGGTATTGCAAGTTATTTCACCCTTTACCCCTCTCAACCCATTGTAACCTCCTTCAGCGCTGTGCACCCCTTCACACACTCACACATAGCTGACCATCGCTGCATGCTCTCTTCACAGAGGCCAGGTATTGGATGGGTGTACATCAGTCATGTGATGTGACTACAGGCCAGGTAATGTGCCCCAAGTGACTTGTGTTCCCACTATCTTTCCGCAGCTTGCGCCTGTTTAGTCCCCCCATGCATCCAAATGTGCTGCATTATAGCGCATAATTTGGCCTCTTATTTTTATTTTTTTATACCCAACCCTGCCGCATACTATAGCCCAAGCTATCGTTGCTGCTTATTTATCTTATGCAACTAACAACCATTGACAAAGCCAATAGACCCAACTTATTGTCAGTATGCTGCTACTCGTTGTATCATATATCTGGATGCAATGACAGAAACAGCCAAAATACAAGTGGGGAAGCACACTAAGCTAAGCACGATTTTTTTGCACGTTAATTAATCCACTCCCTTTATTACATTACCCACGCTGCTGGCGTTAACATTTCAATCAACTTTTTGCCTCTGTACTGTCCCTCACATTTTAGCAAATTAAGGCGTTATGTGGGGCTGTTACGACAGGACGATGGTAGGTGGTATTCCAAGTTATTTCACCCTTCACCCCCTCTCAACCCATTGTAACCTCCTTCAGCGCTGTGCACCCCTTCACACACTCGCACATAGCTGACCATCGCTGCATGCTCTCTTCAGAGAGGCCAGGTGTTGGATGGGCGTACATCAGTCGTGTGATGTGACTACAGGCCAGGTAATGTCCCCCAAGTAACTTGTGTTCCCACTATCTTTCCGCAGCTTGCGCCTGTTTAGTCCCCACATGCACCCAAATGTGCTGCATTATAGCGCATAATTTGGCCTCTTTTTTTTATTTTTATTTTTTATACCCAACCCTGCCGCATACTATAGCCCAAGCCATCATTGCCTGTTAATATCTTATGCAACTAACAACCGTTGACAAAGCCAATAGACCCAACTTATTGTCCGTATGCTGCTACTCGTTGTATCATATATCTGGATGCAATGACAGAAACAGCCAAAATACAAGTGGGACAGCACACTAAGCTAAGCACGATTATTATTATTTTTAACGTTATTTAAGCCACTCCCTTTATTACATTACCCACGCTGCTGGCGTTATCCTTTCAATCCACTTTTTGCTGCTGTACTGTCCCTCACACTTTAGCAAATTAAGGCGTTATGTGGGGATCTTAGGGCAGGACAATGGTAGGTGGTATTGCAAGTTATTTCACCCTTCACCCCCTCTCAACCCATTGTAACCTCCTTCAGCGCTGTGCACCCCTTCACACACTCGCACATAGCTGACCATCGATGCGTGCTCTCTTCAGAGAGGCCAGGTATTGGATGGGCGTACATCAGCCGTGTGATGTGACTACAGGCCAGGTAATGTCCCCCAAGTGACTTGTGTTCCCACTATCTTTCCGCAGCTTGCGCCTGTTTAGTCCCCCATGCACTCAAATGTGCTGCATTATACCCCATAATTATCTAATGCAACTAACAACCATTGACAAAGCCAATATACCTGACTTATTGTCAGTATGCTGCTACTCGTTGTATCATTTATATAGATGCAATGACAGAAACAGCTAAAATACAAGTGGGGCAGCACACTAAGCTAAGCACGAGAAGAAAAAGAAAATGTGCACGTTATTTTAGCCACTCCCTTTATTACATTACCCACGCTGCTGGCGTTATCCTGTCAATCCACTTTTTGCTGCTGTGCAGTCCCTCACATTTTAGCAAATTAAGGTGTTATGTGGGGCTGTTAGGGCAGGACGATGGTAGGTGGTATTGCAAGTTATTTCACCCTTCACCCCCTCTCAGCCCATTGTAACCTCCTTCAGCGCTGTGCACCCCTTCACACACTCGCACATAGCTGACCATCGCTGCATGCTCTCTTCAGAGAGGCCAGGTATTGGATGGGCGTACATCAGTCATGTGATGTGACTACAGGCCAGGAAACCCCCCCTAGTGACTTGTGTTCCCACTATCTTTCCGCAGCTTGCGCCTGTTTAGTCCTCCCATGCACCCAAATGTGCTGCATTATACCGCATAATTTGGCCTCTTTTTTTATACCCAACCCTGCTGCATACTATAGCCCAAGCCATTGTTGCTGCTTAGTTATCTTATGCAACTAACAACCATTCACAAAGCCAATAGACCCGACTTATTGTCAGTATGCTGCTACTCGTTGTATCATTTATCTGGATGCAATGACTGAAACAGCCAAAATACAAGTGGGGAAGCACACTAAGCTAAGCACATTTTTTTTGCACGTTAATTAAGCCACTCCCTTTATTACATTACCCACGCTGCTGGCGTTAACATTTCAATCAACTTTTTGCCTCTGTACTGTCCCTCACATTTTAGCAAATTAAGGCGTTATGTGGGGCTTTTACGACAGGACGATGGTAGGTGGTATTCCAAGTTATTTTACCCTTCACCCCCTCTCAACCCATTGTAACCTCCTTCAGCGCTGTACACCCCTTCACACACTCACACATAGCTGACCATCGCTGCATGCTCTCTTCAGAGAGGCCAGGTATTGGATGGGCGTGTCTCCTGTTAAGGGGCGTCATTCATTCCAGTTACCTTACACAAGGTCACATTCATTTTTATTGTCACAGGAATATTAGCTTATTCGTCCAGAACTATAGGATGTCGAGCGACTCCGTGACTCAAACCCGATTCCAAGTTCTAAAGTCAGCAGGTCTGGCCATTACACCGCATCCTGGGGTAAGGGTCTCTGTTTCCCGGTTTTTCTGAACGCGAGTACCGACCGTTGGCAGGCGGCATTTATTTAACTCATCAAGCCCATCACAAACAGATCTTTTTTATCATGGCAGTGGCCGACCGATCTCAGGCGGCGCACTCTTATCTTGTTATCGATTAGCACAGTCGAATCAAAGAAACCCCGTTAAAGTTTTATTCTTTTCTCACGCACGGAGCCTCCAGGCCCACCTTTACCATGTAATCTCAGACCGTGATGATTTACTATCACGGTCCCTTGCCCCCCTCATCTGTCCTGATGAAGACCCCAGCCTAAGGTCACATTGCCACCTAGAACTAGAGGGGTCGAAACGTCGACGAACATTCTGTTTGCCAACAACCGACCATATTGTTGAATTGCCCAAAATGGTTATATTTGATGGCATGTGATGTAACTTCTTGAACATTCATGTGAAAAGTGTGGTTTAATTTAAAAGCCAACATGTTTGTAATTATTTTATGAATCAGGTCATGCTGACCAGCATTCTCTTGCCATTTTCCCAGTAAGCTACACACCCTCCTTGCACTTAAACCCCTCCCTCTCCTTCCTGGGGCACTGTTGTTGTTTTGTCGTTTGTGAATCAACAAACTTCCTTAGCGATTTCATTAAATTGTGAACCGTTTTTTGTGTTTTGATTCATTGTGAGTACATAACATGGAATCTATATTGCCTTTATTCTCTTTCAAAGTTCCTACTGTGTCCTTCTTTTCCTAAACGGTTCCACACTGGGACCTCCTACATTTGTACTACTATTCACCCAGGTCCCAGTGACTAGATTGGGTATAGCCCCTTTTGTACCAACATAATCCCAGTGGTTCTAGATATAATGTTTTAGTTAGACCACTATTTCTATGTCAGGAGAGTTTAAAAGCTCAGAAATAGACATGTGCATAGTTTTGTAATCGTCTAGCGTAGGGGTGGCATGTCGGGGTCTCGCACCTATTTTGCATCTATTTTCTCACATTTCTGTTGTGTTTGTAAATACAGTTGGGTAATTTAGGTGGCCCCTGGGCATGTCACAGCTGCTTCTTTTGGTGTCTCATGTATAATCACCCTTGGATCTCAAGAGGCTAACTCTCGGGTCTCACCGGAGGGTCACTTTATTATCTCAGTTGAAGGTCATTTGAGGATATGATGTGAGGGTCACTTTAAGAGCTAACATGAGGGTTATTTTATTAAATGCTTTAGATTTCACAGGAGGGTCTCCATCAGCCGGCCAATTAATCAATGTACTGGTACAAGGCTTCTTCCCAATGGCGATAGATGCAAAGCGGAAGTGTGCCTGGGATTTATTGAAGCTTAACAGCAGTGCATGGTATAACTCGGACCGACCGTCAAGGGGGAGAAGGGAGTCTGGAAGCACATGCTTCAGAATACGAGCATAAACTGTGTGCTCCTCAAAGCTGAAAACATTACGCACACACAACCACACACACACACAACCACACACACACAGCCACACACACACAGCCACACACACAACCACACACACACAGACACACAACCACACACACAACCACAGGCTCACACACAACCACACACACCACCACACACATAACCACAAACAAAACACACACAACCACAAACACAACACACACAACCTAACACACAAACACAACACACACAACAACACACACAACCACACACACACAACCACACATACAACCACACATACAACCACACACAACCACACACAGAACCAACCGTCAGTGCACACTTTCACCAAGCACAGACACCGTCAGTCATCAGTGCACACTTTCACCGGGCACAAACGCCACCAGCCATCAGTGCACGCTTTCACCAAACACAAACACCACCAGCCATTAGTGCACGCTTTCACCAGGCACAAACACACACCACCAGCCGTCAGTGCACGCTTTGACCAAGCACACACACACACCACCAGCCGTCAGTGCACGCATTCATCAGACACACACCACCAGCCACCACTGCAAGCTTTCACCAGGCACACACACCATCAGCCGTCAGTGCACGCTTCCATCAGGCACACACACGACCAGCCGGCAGTGAACACTTCCACCAGGCACACACACTACCAGCGTCAATGCACAATTTCTACACACACACACACCCCCAGCAATCAGTACACACATCAATTGTTAACACATCCACAATTAACTATGGTAACAATAGCAGTATGGCACACTTTACTTTTAAACATGGTCATTTAAAGCGCAGCATGCCACCATTGCTACAAAAATAAATTTTTAAAAATTTGGCCTACAATTTATAGACTTTTGTTGCAATTGGTGTTGCAATATTTATTAATGCCAATAGCTCAAACTTAATTAATGCAAGACCTATTGCATTGTAAATGCTTGTTTAGAGGGTGCAAGGGGACCTAAGATTTTAACATTGCCTGCGGGAAACCCATATAGTTATTGAGCAATTATTTATTCAGAGTACCTTTGGCAAGGTTAAAAAAATATATAAAATGTCCACAGAGCATTGAATGTACTCATACATCTAAGGCCGACATGTTTCAGCCTATAGAAGCTATGTAAAAGGTTGTTTGGGGGCTGAGTTTAAAGATCCCAACTGGGTTTTATCTTAATGATCAAACATGACTTGTGTGGCCCTATCATTTGTGATTCTTACATCTGTGATACATGAATATCTATACAAATCATACCTAGGTAACTTTCCTCATTATTGTATATTGGTTTGGTATGTTTAGGGCCCCAATCGGGTCAGAGAGAAGGGAGAACTCTGTAATCACACATTTGTCAAGTGTTCACGTCCCACCAGTAAACCTACATGCAACCTCTAGATCCTGTATCCCAGATGAATCTGTTATTGTTTTTAACCTTTCCAAAGATACCCTGAAAAAGAATGTGGTCAATAACTATAGGGGTAGCCTGCAGGCCCTTTAATCTTATATCCTGTTGCACCCTCTAAACAAGCATCGGAAAATCAAATAGGTCTTGCCTAAGCGAGAGCTGTTGGCTTTGGCAATGTGTTTTAGCCATGTTGTACACCAGTGTGGCTGCTTGTTCAGCATGGCTAAAAGCTAGTGGTGTGAAGGGGGGTAGGGTGGGGTAGATTGGATTGGGGTAGAGTGTAAAGGGGTAGATTTGGGTAGAGTGGGGTAGGGTGGATTGGCGCAGAGTGGAGTGGGGGAAGAATTGGGTAGGATGGAGAAGGATGGATTGGGGTAGATTGGGGTAGAGTGGGTTGGAGTGGGGTAGATTGGAGTGGCAGAGGTGAATATAATAGCTTGGAGTGAGCTAGATTGGGGAAGATTAGAGTGGGTAGGAGTAGATTGGGATAGATTGAAGTGGGGGTAGATTGCAGTGGGGTTATGCGGTAGATCAATGTGGAGTGGAGTAGATTGGGGTACAGTGGGGTAGATTGTAGTGGGGTAAGTTGAAGTTGCATGGGGAAGACTGGAGTGGAGTGGGGTAGGTTGGAGTGGGATATATCAAGGTAGATTGGAGTGGAGTGGAGTGGAATAGATTGGGGGAGTGGAGTGCAGTAGATCGGAGGGGAGACAGGTAGATTAGAGTGGGGTAGATTGGAGTGGAGTAGATTGGAGTGGGTTAGATTGTGTAAATTATGGTAGAGCCGATTGGAGTGTAGTGAGGTAGATTGGAGTGGAGCAGGGTATATTGGTGTGAGATAGATAGGAGTGGGGTAGTTTAGAGTGGGGTAGATTGGGGTGGAGTGGGGTAGAATTGAGTGGAGTAGGTTGGAGTAAAGCTGGATAGAGTGGTGTAGGATAGATTGGAAAGGGTGGGTAGATAGGAGTGAGGTAGATTGGAGTGGGGTAGATTGGGGTAGGGTGGGGTAGATTGGAGTGGATAGGAGTGTAGTGGATGTAGATTGGAACCGTGTAAATTGGAGTAGGCAAATTTGATGGGGTAGATTGAAGTAGGCTAGTTTGGGTGGAGTAGGGTAGATTGGAGTGGGGTGGATTGAGCTGGAGTGTTTTGGATTGGACTAGAGTTGGGTATATTTGAGTCACATGTGGCAGCATGTAGTGAAGTTGCGTAGGGTAGATTGTTTGGAGTAGAATGGAGTGCTGTAGATTGGGGTAGAGGCTGGTAGATTGGGTGAACTGGAGTGGATAGACTGGGGTAGAGTGGAGAGGGGTAATGTGGAGTGGGGTGGCTTGAAGTGGAGTGGGTTGGAGTGAGGTAGGATATATTGGAGTGGGTCAAGATTGGAGTGGAGTGAGATTTATTGGGGAAGAGTGTATGCAGTGGGGAAGGGTTTAGTATAGTGGGATAGATTATGGTGGAGTGGGGTAGATTGGGTGGATTGGAGTAGGGTAGCTTGGAATGGAGTGAGGTACTTTGAAGTGGGGTACATTGCAGTGGGGTAGATTGAAGAGGGATGATTGGAGTGGGGTAGTTTGGAGTGTGGTAGATTGAAGTAGAATATGGTTGATTGGAGTGGGGTAGAACGGTATGAGGTAGATTGCAAGTGGTGGGTAGCAGTGGAGTGAAGTAGGGTAGATGGGGTAGAGTGGGTTAGATTGGAGTGGAGTAGTATAGAGTGAAGTAGATTGGGGTAGATTGGATTGGGTTAAATTGAAGTGAGATAGATTGGGGAGAGGTAGATTATTGTAGGATCGATCGGAGTGGGGTGAATTGGGGTGGAGAGGGTTAGATTGAAGTAGACTGAAGTAGACCGGGGTAGATTTGAGTGGAGTGTGGTTGAGTGGAGTGAAGTAGATTAGGGTAGAATTGGCTAGAGTGGAGTGCAGTGTGGTAGAATGAAGTGGGTAGATTGGAGTGGAGTAGGGTGAATTGGAGAATGATAGATTGGAGTGGAGTGGGGTAAATTGTGGTTGAGTGGGGTAGATTGTGGTGGAGTGGGATAGATTGGGGGTGGCTATATTGCACTGGAGTTTGAAGTGGAGTGGAGTGGGGTGAATTGGAATGGAGTAGGATAAATTGGACTGGGGTAGTTTGGAGTGGAGTTGGTTGGATTGGGGTAGATTGGAGAAGAGTGGGGTAGATTTGAGTGGAGTATGGTAGATTGGAGTGCAGCAGATTGGAGTGGAGTGGGGTAGATTGGAGTAGAGTGGGATCACGGACGACAATTGGGAGTAGTCAGGGGTCGCAGCTGTGATCTCTTGCTTGCTCCCTGCTAATCCTGGCACTTCCTTTGGGACCAGAGGAGAAAGGTTTTGGCCCCTATGCAAGGTGGACTGGTATACCCAATACCCAATTGCATAAGGTGAGAGATAATACTCCTCTGGATGGATCCAAAGACCACACTATGTATATCCTAAAGACGTGTAACAATATGTCTCGAAGAAAGCTGTTCTATCCTGCCAGATCGAATAAACTGAATACATATGTTACATTTCATGAAGCATATGCCTCAAATTCAGTTCTCTGCAGATCTTCATTTATTAAATTTTCCTAAACTGAACTAAATGGTGCTCCTTTTATCAGCCTCAAAAGAATTAATAGCTGAACTGGTATTGCTAGGACTTGACCCGTTGAACTGTATAATATGTGTAACACAAATTTTTCTGCAGGTGGGCCTCAAACTACTGTAGTATTTCTGACATTATTCTTGCAACTGCCCCAGCTCTGCTTTATTTCAGAGGCGCCAGTCTATACAAAATATCTTATTTTCCCCAAAGGTCAGTCTGCTCACTCAGGCACAGACCCCAGTCTATACAGAATATCTTTATTTCCCCAAAGGTCAGTCTGCTCACTCAGGGCACAGCCACACCTGTTTAGTGGATATGAGTTGTTTCCTGAGAGTCTTACAAAGAGAGAGAACGATAATTCACAGATTTATCTCCATGAAACAATAAGGTGGAGCTAAAACGAAAGTAAAAGACCATTTCGATTCAATCCATCTTTATTCGGCTGTGAAATAGTCATAAAAGCACAAGATAAAGTACAAAAAATATACATAAAAAAAATGTCATATTGCATAAGTCATTAAAAGTTTAAAACATTGAAATAAGAGAGAGATCAATAATATAACATTGTTTTCCTAGAGCACGGGTACTCATAGTACGGCCCGCGGGCCGGCAGCGGCCCGGCAAGCCTTCCGTGGCGGCCCGCGGACCATGAGACATCGTACCCGTGTTTTCAAAGAGTGTCTGCAAACACTCTGCTGCTGTGTGGGGGCCGGGCGATTAATTCCAGCGAGGCCAGAGTGGAGCTGCAGGGGTGCTAAGAGGAGGTGAAATACAGCAAAGCTCCATTCACATGCAAATGGTCTTTTTAAAGACCTGTGAAGTGCTCGGGTGGGGGCTGTGTGTCTGTGCACGCTGGGGAAGCTGGCTGGGGAAGCTGTCTCAGCCCGGTGGCACACAGGCAGGGTGAGATGACAGAGGGTGACAGAGGGAGGTAGAGGGACAGAGACAGAGGGGGAGAGGGAAAGGGAGGGAGGGAAGACAGAGGGAGAGGGAGGGAAAGGGAGACCGAGAAATGGAGACAGAGAAAGGGAGACAGAGGGAGGAGGGCAACAGAGGTAGGAGGGCGACAGAGTGAGGGAGACGGAGTGAGGGAGACGGAGTGAGAGAGACGGAGTGAGGGAAGGGAGTGAGGGAGGGGGGTGAGGGAGGGAGTGAGGGAAGGGGAGGGAGTGAGGGAAGGGGAGTGAGGGAAGGGGAGTGAGGGAAGGCAGTGAGTGAGGGAAGGGGGTGAGGGCGTGAGGGAAGGGGAGTGAGGGGAAGGAGTTACAGAAGGGGACAGAGGGAAGGGGAGTGAGGGAGGGAGTGGGGGAAGGTGAGTGAGGGAAGGGGAGTGAGGGAGGGAGTGAGAGAAGGGAGTGGGGGAGGGAGTGAGGGAAGGGGGGTGAGGGAGTGAGAGAAGGGAGTGAGGGGAGGGAAGGGAGTGAGGTAAGGGAGTGAGGGAGTGAGGGAAGGGAAGTGAGGGAAGGGAAGTGAGGGAAGGGGAGTGAGGGAAGGGGAGTGAGGGAGGGAGTGAGGGAAGGGAGTGAGGGAAGGGAGTGAGGGAGAGGGAGGGAGGGAGGGAGGGAGGGAGGGAGGGAGGGGGTGAGGGAAGGGGAGTGAGGGAGTGCGGGAGGGAGTGAGGGAAGGGGAGTGAGGGAGTGCGGGAGGGAGGGAGGGAAGGGGAGTGAGGGAGTGAGGGAAGGGGAGTGAGGGAAGGGAAGTGAGGGAGAGAGAGGGAGAGAAAGGGAGTGAGAGGGAGTGAGACAGTCAGAGGGAGTGAGACAGAGGGAAACCGGGGAGGAAGAGAGGGAGATAGAGGGATGGAGGTAGGGAGGCAGAGGGAGAGAGATAGAGGGAGGGAGACAGAGCGAGAGAGAGAGAGAGAGATGTGTATGCCGGGTCTGGTAGCTCAGTGGACGAAGGTGTCTGCTGCAGGGACCTGTGCTCAACCTCAAGGTCACAGTTTATTTTTGTTGCTCTAGCCCCACCCCCTCCCCCACTGACCCCGCCCCCACCGGTGCGGCCCTCGGACACAAACCACACTGTAAATTTGGCCCAGAGAGAAAGTTTGTGAGTACCCATGTCCTAGAGGATACCGCAGTTTAAACTAGCATAGTTATGTAGCAACATGTTTCACTTCGAACTAAGTACACAAGAAGTGATATGCCTGCATAAAAGATTGTATCTTTCTGACTCTCATAAATGGTATGAGAAATTTCCGAGTATATAACA
Source organism: Lissotriton helveticus (assembly GCF_964261635.1). Lineage (NCBI taxonomy): Eukaryota > Metazoa > Chordata > Amphibia > Caudata > Salamandridae > Lissotriton > Lissotriton helveticus. Next base: position 1,348,710,216 of record NC_136059.1, on the reverse strand, counting down.
TATAAAAGCCACAGAAAAAAAGAAAACTTTGCATATTTTGCTTAGAATATTTGTTCCATGGGCATGTCCTCAGTTCAAGCCCCTGCTGATACCCACTTGGGAAGCAGAAAAGATATTTTATCCTTCTAGCCCTTTTCCTGTTCCATAAGTAATATTGGCTGAGCTCCCCTAAGTTAAAATGCAGATGATCTAAAACACTGCTTTTCTTGCTCTCAGCACATAATGTGTTGTTCTCAACTTTCTCTAGTAATAAATGCTTCACTTGCTTCCTACATGCGGCAGTCTGTGGCTCTCTTACCAAAAACCTATCTATTTGGCCCACACTTTCCAAGGATTTTTGTGACTTAGGCCAGCCAGGGGATAGAAAGACCCTTATCACAGGCCAGACAATCATTGACCATGGGGCATATGTATCAAGCAGAATTGCATTCACAAACGCCGAAATTCACAGAATTTCGGCGTTTGCAATCACAATTTTGCCAAATGGTATGTATGAGGCAAATCTGCGTGCAAAATAAGGAATCGCAAAATTTGCGATTCCTTATTTTGCGATTGCATTTAAGGAATTGCAAATGTTGCGATTCCTTAAATGCAATGTAAGAAGCACCCAAAAAGTGCAATTTGGCCTTAAGGAATCACAAATTACCACCAACTTCAAGTTCGTGGTAATTTGCGATTTCTTTAAAAAATTCACTTTTTGCATTTTTCAAAGTGCAATGTGAAGCACATACATGCCCTTAGGGCATGTATGTGCCCACATGTGCACCCATGCTTATTTCAGGGGTGCAACAGGGTGTCCTTTTGACACCCCTGCACTCTTGAAATTGCGATTCGCAAATTGCTAATCGCAAATTGAGAATGTCTTCCCATTCATTCCTATGGGCCTCTAGGCCCTTTGGAATGAATAGGGAGGTATTCCTTAATTGCGAATCGCCCCAGGACGGCCGACGAGAGCACGGAAGGGGTTAAAGTCATCCCCCCCCATTCACAACACTGTCCTAGTGTCAAGGCTGGTGTATGCTGAAAATATATATTTAAAGTAGTCTGGGTCATCGGTATTAGGCCCATATGAATTAATAATAGTGATCTGTGATTGGATCAGAGCCCCTTGTACAGTTATAGACTTCCCCCTCAGCATCTGTGCTGGTGTTTGTGTGTTTAAACATTACATCATTATTATGAATCATTATTGCTACACAAGAGTGTGTACTGTAGGACAAAAAGCATGTGGGAAACCAAGCAACTGGCAAAAGTTTATTTCTCTCCTGGTACTAGGTATGTTTCATGTAAATTTGTATTTGTTATGCCTCAGCCCTGTCGCTTATCCTCCTGATAGTCCAGGTCTTTGCCTTGAGTTCAATTGGATTGAACACTATATTGTATTGTGCTCTAGTTTTATGTTGGTTCTAGAATGATTCTATCTTTTTTCTTGACTTTGGTGATCTGTATTTTGGTACGTAGTACAATATTAAGTTGTCTAGCTTGTGTGCTTTGCTACCAGATTACCCCTGTAACAAACCCCTCCCCCCAACTCCCACTTCAAACTGGACAGTGGTACCCCACATCATTCTAGCAAAAGAACTTGATAACTCAAAGGTAATCGTGCATACTGCATGTAGGCCTGAGTCAGTTAGCTTTCCTCCATAGCCCACCCTTCATCGGCATTAATCATATCCCTTGGGCTCCTGTTTAGGCATATTAAGCATGGTTTATGTTTGTGCACTTTCCACTAAGATAGCTACACATTTGTGTCAAGCATTTAACAGTGTCTTCTGATCATATATTCATCTTGGCTTAGTGTTCTCAGCTTGCATCATCAATTTGTCCCGCATTGGACATACATACAGATTTCCCTGAAATATGAAAAAATGATAGTAAACATCTGTTACCAAAGATTACTTTATTACATTTGTGACCCCTCATCATTTCTATTTCCAGTGTAGATATCACTGGTAGATTGCACTTCCCAACTCTGTTTGCCTTCTCAGGGTTTGCATTTCGCACGTAAGTTTACCTTTTCCAACATTTGCTTTGGAGCAGCGTAATTTGGGCTCCACTTTTACACGTCACAAATGCATAATAAACATTCACTTAGCACATGTTTCCTGTGTGGCCTAACAATATTGACGCAAGAAGTTTCACTTGACATCATTACTGAAGTGCATTCACTGTAGAATTACAGAATTAATATAAGCTGGGTGCCTTAATTCACTAAACAAGATTTACAGTTTAGATGATTGAATAGAAACCATCCTCACAATATTTAGAATGTGTTTACTGTAGAAATAACCATGGGTTTCTATAATGTGTGCACTAATGTTACATATATTTCATTTAAAATGTAGTTCTTAGCCATACTTACACAACTGTATTAAGTATTATACTGTATACCACATGCAATATGAATCTAACGTGCAAATACGTTTTATTAATTTGTGTTTGAAATATTAAAGGTGCACAATTATTTATATTCTAAAATTGCTCTTACTAGGTCTGTATTCGATTCTGCAAAATACTGTTTCCCATTTCTGCTTGCATGACTTTTCCCTTTCAGATGCGTTCACATACATTGTTAGTTTGAGAATAGATACAACACTGAACTAGCGATGAGCCTGAGCTCAAGACCTTGAGAAAGGAACATAGAGAGCCGAAGCGTTAACTGAAGAGTCCTATTCAGTATTTTTGCAACATGGCTTGGTGGAACAAGGACAATGTCTTCTCCATGTTCAGTGTGGTACAGTCCGTGAATGTTGCAGCTTACAAGGTGAGAATGGAACAGGACAATGGAACCCCTGATGATGTGCACAGAGGAGTGGTACCTGATTGATTTTGGTGCAAATAACTGAAGTATACACTGTGTTAGTTGCCACCTGTTTCTTGGACTTTGAACAGTTTAGACCTCTATGCATCGTCCCTTAAACTCTTGGTGAGTGTGGCTTAGTTTAACAGTCACATTCCCCTGACCCAAGAAGACTCTTGACCGAGCTTGTACAATGCTGACACCTTTCTTTTATTTCCTTATTTCTTCACTTTCAGAACTTACAGGCTTTCCCTATTTTTCTGCATTTGCCTAAATCCTGAGATTCTTTGGATTATTGAACCATCCTCTTGGTTTGGACTTTAATTAATATGAGTCTAGAATTTACTCATGTACATAAGAGAGGACCAGAAACTTTTCTCTCAGCATCAAATCCTGCGTATTGATTGATCTTTCGTATTGCTGTGACTGAACATCTTTAGGAGGTTGGGTTTCTCAGTTGTCATTCTGTATCTCTGCAGCTCAGTGCTATGATTTGTGTATCTTAACTTGGTTGCTAATTTTTAATGAACCTTCTTAACTATAGTCACTGATTCTTGGTCCTTATTATGTGGCCAAATGGATTACGCATTATTAATTGAAATTGATTGATGTACTGTTAGCTCCCAACACCTCTCAGGCAGGAAAGAAAAGATCTATCAGAGGACAAATGGTAAGAGGGTTGGCCCAGAGAGCTGGATCAACTTGGCAGCATGTCGGATGGTTTCTTACTGATGCAAGGGAGTCAGTGTGTCCCATTTAGAAACTGCCCAAACCCAGTTGAAACCCCCAAAGTTCATGGATCGATTGGAGGATTGATGGCATTCCAGCGGGTTGAAAATGATTTGTAGCAGCACAGGAGTGTGAGTATTAATAGGGTTGCATGTTGCTATTGCCTATGCTTTGATTGCAGTATTTTGCAGTGTTCTGTGCAGATGTTTTAAGTTGATGTGTGAATGTAGCATTTGATGCAAAGAGGTTGAAGTGGTTATTGGGTCCATCGTGGCCTAAGCTCCTGGGATAGGAAAAAGATAAGTTGTCAGTGTAGAAGACACTGGGTGTAGTTGTCTACTGTGTTGGGGAACTGCTCGTGAGACGTTGTCGATAGCATTATTAATGTAGGAACTTTATCCTTGTGTGATTGTGAGGTGTGGTTGGCAGCGTAAATCTCAGTGCACAAGGAGGTTTCATTTGAAGTGAATGTCAGAGTAAGTTGGAAAGTGTTGCTCCAAAATGGTTCTTGTGTGTATGAAAATCTTCAATTTCATTAGAGGAGCAGACAGTTAGTTGTTGAAATTGTTTGCATTTGTTTTATGCGTAAATTGCTGAGACAACGTGCTTGGGAGGTTTGTGACAGATGGTGAGCTGCTGCAATGAGTGAGAGCGATGTCACAGCGTGCCGGGCTGGTATTGGTCGGTTGGTGTAGAGCTGCGCTGGTATTGGTTGGATACGTCATAGAGAGTCATGCTGGTATTGGTTTTGATTGCCAACCCATCTGTGATGGTGAAATGTCCATTACCTGTTGAACAGAGAATTGTGGCTGAAAAAAAATAATTTCCTAATTTAAAAGCAAAAGTCAAACTTTGCACATGTTGATTGCAAATGATATTCTTTACAGCACAACAAAGTCTAATGAAGGGAGTTGTGACTGTACCTGTTAGAAAGGGGGAAGAGGCACCACCCAAAGGTAAGCCAGAATATATTATGGCAATAGACGTTGGTCTTCTTCAAATGTGCATTTGGCACGAGCAATGTGAAAAAAATAACTGAGAAAGATGGCACATTGAAATTTCTTCTTTATGGCACATTTGGTTTGAGACTCATTGAACATTTAAGGAGGACATTTTAAGACATGAATCTGCATCCTAGATTTACACAATACAAAGCGCGTAATGCCTGGGAACATACAGCTCATCTTAGGCAGAAACAGAGAGATTTCAAGGAAGGGTCAAGAGAGCCATAGACACTTGTTCGGATGCTAAATGGGATGCAGAACAGAAAACTTTCAGAACTGATACGATAAAGGCAGCTAGATTATATCCTGCATTAATGAGTGAGAAAGAAAAAGAAGAAAGAGGCAGATGGTACTGAGAACGTAGCTCAGGACAGTGATAGCAATTCAAATGAAGACTTTATAACCATATTATTGTTAAACCGTCCACCTCATACAATGTGACTCAAACTGGACTAGTGAGTAATGCGCATACTGGTGGGAAATGTGAATGTTTCCATCAACTGCCATAATTCTGGTGTGCCTCTCCATGAGTAGCTGCCTCACGCCATTATTTGGCTCTTGTGCATTGCTGACTCTTTATAGGTAAAAGGACAGCTTCCCCTGTTAGTTGTCTCATTCACCCTTTATGCTTCTTTATTGAGGGTGATGGCCACAGGGATTTTCTGGGTTCAGCATGGCAGTTGACTGTTTTTGTCTTTCACGGACATTCACGGCTACAGTATATATTGGCTGGGCATGGTCAGTGGCTGTTACCACGCTGTCACATTTTTATGTAGCCTTTAGTGTTCAAGTAATGTGTTCATCTCTCTATAGTTGCCTTTCAGGGTGGGAATTAGCTAGTGTTGTGCATGTTTTGGTGTTAGTTAGTATTGTGCACCAGTCTTTCATATAATGCTATAGCAGGTTTGTGGATTCTTGTAAACACTCTGTTTCTCAGCATTATTTTCCACACCTTTCTGTGAGGAGACCATCTGTAAGCTGCGGGGAGGCACAAATGTATCACCCAACATTTGCCCAAGTCTTTCAATAAAAATGCTACCTCACTTCTGTGGGTAGGCCTAGGTTCCTTGACAGGAAAGGGCCCAAAACACAAAATAGGCACCTCACATTTTTCCACAGAAAACACACTCTTTTTTTATGTGGGTGGCTGGGGATCTTTGGCCCTAGCACAGCCGGTACAAAGGGAAACCTAGACAACATACTACCTGCTCAAATCTAGACAACCAGGAGAGTCCAACTTTATGTGACTTGCGTGGCTCTCACCAGGTCATTTTACCCAGAGGACTTGCAAACATCAAACTTTGTTACAAAACACACAATTACCTCACATTTCCCTGACAGAAAGTTCTAGAATCTGCAGAGAGCCACAAATGTCTTGCCACACTGAATTACCACATATCTCCCAATAAGAACAGTACCCCACTTGTGTGGGTGAGCCAAGAGGCCATATCACAAAAGGCCCTAAAACGCTTTGTTGAGAGATAAGCACTAGGGGTAGCAGCGGTATTTGGGGCAGTGATGTGGCTCCACTCATTTAAACTTATGAACCTAAGAACTTTTTGTTAACTAGACAACCAGGGGATTCCAGGATGGCATTCCTATTTGTTCACCTAATGGATTGTACTGTCAATGTAGTGCAGGATGCAAGGACATTTCAGGGCGCAAACATAGAAGTCGGATTTGCGGGGTAAGCCCTTGAGAATCTTAAATTCCCAGTTCAAATCAGGTATGGTAAAAGTTTGTATATTTTTACTGGAATTAAAGGCTTTGAAATTTTGATTCATCACCATCCTTAATTCTATAACTATCGAGTCAATCTCCAATAGTAAGTTCTCTCTGTCCTTCCACGCACATTTGACCAAAATGCGCAGCATGGTGAGTGAACATTCATGCAAATTTATTGCCAATTCTTGTAAAATATCAGGGTCAGGATATTGATATGTAGTGACATGGGGAAACCCCGTGTGGTGACCGAAACGTTCACTCCCCACCGGACTTATCTTTCATCCAGACAGATTCCAACAAGGCTCGGGGCACCCAACCCGGCTGTGACAGACCCTAACGCACTTTGGACTCAAGTTCTGCAAACTTTTCAAACCACAGTACTAGCACTAAATTATCGCTCGGACAAACTAGACCTACAGGTCGATCTATTAAAAACACTCGCCGTGTACGCTGCAGGGATAGATTATAAACTAGAAGAACTTAACACGTTGATCATAAAAGCACAAGCCAACGATATGTGGTGACTGTGAAAATTCTTAATCCTTGCGGAACTCTTCTGCATTCGATGTATTTATTTTTGCAGTGACACAGCTTCCCATCATTTTGAAAATTTCAATTATTTCTCTACTTTGCCTCACAGTAGTTTCTCGGAGAGGGCCACTCCTCCTCCTGATTCTCTTGTGATATTTGTAGAATCTGGTTCTAATGTCTTTAGATCAAACAGCTTATCAGCCAGCCCAATGCGTTAGTTTTCCATTAAGGCTGACATTTATATAGTTAATTGCATCCAATGGATTCCTGCTGAACTCAACTGGATGCCCAACATTGAATGTATGCACCCTGCCAGATTAGCACAAAAAATTACATCAGTACGAGGTGCCAAAGAAATCTCAACACCTTGATCACAGTGTCAATTTGGGAACACAGTTGATGCAAAGAGATAGTCCATTGTTATTCGAGGCAGTGGTGCTCACTATGATATGTATCAATTACTTTCATTTTTCAGGAGAAGTAGAATATGATTTATGTTTTGCTTTTTTAACTCATGTAATTCAATTTCAACTTTATCGTTGTTTTAGTACTCACCTTTTTCATTATGTTTTTACTTTATGCATCCTGAGAATGATTATATTTGATGAAGGGCCCACATGGGCTCATTTCCTGTGCAAGATGTAAACGTATAGCAAATGAATATCGAGACTGCAGATTATATCTAATGCTCGCTTGCAATTCCGTATTACTTAGATTTCCATCTTTAAATAATGCCATTTGCTACTGAGATACTGGAAACAAAACCACTTGGGCATTACTTTGAAGCCATTAATTATCAGGGTACATCTTATACTTGCTTTAGTTTGATTTATGTTAACAGATTAACATGTGGCCCCCAATCACAAACAATTAAATATTTGATGATGCATTTATACTGTTTTATAAGCATGGGTTCTGCCAGTATTACTATTATGTGAACTTTTCAAAATGGTGCGCTTCATTGAAGTGTGAGAAAAACACTCAGAATATAGTGGCGGCTGGTGAACTTTGAAAGGGGTGAGCGTAATACCAGGCTTGAATTTCTACCACATCCTCCAGAGTGGTGCGTTAGTGGCTATCCCCCAGTTCTATTTTTTTCTTTAACCCCTTTCGTGCGCGCATCGGCCAACTGCCGTCGTGAGCACTACCTGGCTAGAGCTGTGCACGTCCATTGGCCGACGAGGCCCCGCCCACTCATCAGAACCCCAGCACCGCGGCGGAATTTGTGCAATGGTTAAGGAGTTAAAGAAAGTGAGGTGAAATCATACATTTTCCTGTACAATTTTCATAGGAAAAAGCTAACAGGCAATAGGTACTGCAACAGCACATGAACTAGTGGCCAACACATATTAATGCTAACCCAGAACTCAGAATGAGTTATATAATCCTAAGTAGGAGTCCTTAATGCATATTTCAACGATAGAAAATATTCTCTAACTTAATAGGTGGAAGATGTGCTTAGGTATGATCGAGGAGGTGTTGGCTATGAGGGATGTATGACGTTACAACGCATACTTTTACCACGCATACCTTTACAACGCTGTTTTTACCACGCATACCATTACAACGCATAGCGCTTAGAGGTGCTGGATAGTGGTAAGTATAATTTTCTATTCCAACTCCAGTCCCCGTGGACACTAGGGAAGGTGTTGGATAGAAAATTAAACTTATTTCCTACCCTAGAGCGCCCCCCAGCGCAAAGCGTTGTAATGGTATGTGTGGTAATGCCTGCGTTGTAATGGTAGTGCGTTGTAAAAATTTCGTTGTAAACGTTACATACCGCTATGAGTCACATCATTGGTCACAGATCAATGCTTTTCAATAGTATTGATTTTTAACCGTAAGACTGCAAATGTATGTGGCTGTTCTTTCACTGTGGCAGGCCAAACTGCTCTGGGCTAATCTGTATGCATACTGATTGACTGTACCAGATTGTACGCTCTGTATACCCAGTTATGTGCCAGGAAAAATACAGTATGTCCAACTTCTGTCGGTTATGTTTCTTTGCCTGCTCAGTAAGACAGGCCTTCTTCTGAATGTGATGGGTTTGACCTTTAACTATTTACAGAAAGTCCTCTGCACAATTCCTCTGAATGTCACTATCTGTTTTAATTATCCTGTCTCCTGTCACTGTATCAGTGGCGTAAGGGGGAGGGAGGGGGGTGGTCCGCCCCCGGACTGCACAAGTTTTGGGGGCAGCCTCCCTCCCCCGCTTTTACCTGTGGCCGCCACGGAGGAATCGCCATCACCCCCCGCTCTCACATTCGGCCGCCATTGTCGGCAAACTCAGGGGCCGCCACAGGCGGCAAAAGGCCTAGCCACGCCACTGCACTGTGTCCTTTATTTGCTAGGTTTGCCCAGCAGTGAGTACTCACATATGAAATGCCTTTCAGTGTACCACATATATTTCAAAGTTTTATTCCATCTGCAGTTCTGTGGTATCTGCAAGTACCAGTACATCAAAGGGAAAATTAAATAGGGTTTTAGGTGATCACATCCATCAGTGAAAGTAAAAATAATCGATTACATCACATTGAAAATATGAAGTGTAAAAAAAAGGACTATTAGTGCAAACTTTGAGACTATAAGACAAAAAAGGATGCACTGCTGCTAGTTTAGTGTCACCATAAATTACAATTTTTTTCACCCATATGACCTATCATCTCACATTAATACTGGCTTGTTAACGTTAACCTTAAAAAAACTGCATTCATCCAGTGGTGCAAAATATATCAACAATGCCTGCAGTATTGTGTTTCATCTTTCTACACTTAAAAACCGAAAGAACATAAGAGTTATTTTCAGAGACAGCTTCTGAAACAACAAACTGTCTGCTTTAATACCTAATATGCAACAACTCATTGAAATATATGTAAACATAGCATGGAATCCAGGCAGAAGTAAGGGTCTAGGTGTAGCCACGAATAACACATAAGTACAAAAACGCACTCTTTATTTAAAGCGGGTTTGGAGATTGCTAGGTGTGTGCGAAGTAAAGCTGTTCGCCTCTGTGCCTTTACAACAGTCAAATCACTTTCCACCTCAAGCATGCCCTCTCCCTCATCATGTCTCTTCCTTGTCCTTTCTCTCACCCTATTTCTCTCATCTCATCTGTGACAGATGATCTGTCTTCCTCTGTCCCTCACCGTTCTTCCTTTTCCCCTTCTCATCCCATCTCTCTCCCATCCAATCTCTCTTTCACTTTCTGTCCCTCCCCCCACGCTGCATCAAAGGAGACATACAAAGTATTTCGTGGAATGAATGACAATGTCACACAATAAAAGGTCACCATACTCTGTAAGTAAAGCTCCAAAGTATAAATCAATAATTGCCGCAAATTCAGCACCTATTTTTTTCTGGGCTATTCTAATTATTTGCAACAACAACTAATGGCACAAAATGAGTTTGCTCTTGTCTCCTGGCTTTTTTTTTTAAACTTAAGGTAACCCTGCATGCCTGTTCCCATTTGGCAAGATTAGATACATTTCTCTTACTTTCCTAAAATTCCGCTTACTTCCACCTGATAGTACAATCATGCATTTTCAGCTTCTTAATCACTTCTTCCCTGAAGAACATGTAAAAGACAAAATCTGATAGGTCGGCAGAGGCCTGCCTCGGATTCCATCTCAGACTCAGACAAGGGTGAAGGTTTAATGCCTATAACGAGCTGGGAGAGGTCTTGTCATCCCTCCCAGTATGTACTACACGGGCTGTAATTGGTGACAGGGGTTTTCTGATGCTCGCCCATTAATATTCCTATAGCAGACAATGTGCGCTTCTTTAAGGCCTGGGCAGTATGGTTGGCTGTGGCTAATGGATTGTGCCTGTGTGAAAGGGCGTTTCGAATTCGCGGCCTTGCATGTGCCCTCGATCTACAGTGACTGCGTTGACTCTGTAGCTCGAGCACTTGTAAAGAGTCCGCTCTCCCTGCTACTGAACATAGGGTGGACGGGCCCAGCACTTACATGTGCAGCGTGAGTTTGCTTTTAAAACCACTTTCCAACAAAAGGGTGTTGTCATGCAGCAAAGTTCAAAACATACGGCAGTGCGCTGCTCCAAAGCTCCTATGGATAATCCGCCCCTGTCTGAATATGTGTAACCCATGCCACTTAATGACTGACATCATAGGCAAGCCCTTTGGGGTGTTATTCACTGAAGTACCATGAAGTACTATCGAAATGTTTCTTTAGTTAAATGTTTTTCTTTGCAGTATGAATGGCATGTGGCTCCTAATGCTGAACCTTACAGTTATGCAATACTATGTGATGAACTCATATATTGTTTTGCCTTATGTTTATCATAATCCTTGATTATTTACTTTTTTTAAGCCTTCCTAGATGGCACTGGTATTAGATGCAAGTAACATCAGCAGTCCTTTGTCATTGTCATTTGTACACAATGTGTTCAAATGTCCACTTTTACTTATGAGTAATTGGTTTTTCGTGATCAAGACAACTGGGGTTGTCGAAACGTGTTGAGTGTGCTTGCCACAAATAAAGAAGAGAGCTGAATTATACTTAATTGGAGTACTTGTGTCTTTCTTTGACACTTGTGGAGGCTGTTTGTTCCTTATATATTGGGTTCTCGCACCCGAGCATGCGCTACAATGGAGCAGACGGAGGTAACTGTGAGACAGTCGAAGCTGGCATATATGTCACGTGTCTAACTTGTGTGATATGTATATATATATATATATATTGACGACACATCCCTCCTCACGAAGAAACCAGAGGCCAGAGGGGAATCCAAGGGGTTAACACGCTTTATTGTACATCACACAGTGGCGGCAAATGCATTTCAGCTTCACGCCTTCCTCAGTGCCCTTCACTGCAAAGCGTCCATCATCCTCTTGCCCAGGTCCTGCTGCTAAATAGATGCTTGCACGCCCTGAAGACTCCTCCCCCATGTTAATGAAACACACCTGTTGGTTGCTGGGGTAAATGTTCAGACTTCAACTCCCAGAATGCCGCAGTAAGGTGCATCTGGGTCGGCGGTGTGGGGAAGTGAGGAACACGTTGTGACGGGCATGACAAATTCGCAGGTAAGTGGGTGGTGAAAGAAGCTCCGGAAAATGTACAAGTCCACTGTCACCACCCTGGGTCCCCTCGTACCGCTACAGCCAGTAGGAGCAGGCCCGAAATACGGCCAGGGCAGTCAATCAGACGCAGCGCCCTAACGGAGGTAGATTACCTCTCACAGCTCGTGTCAGCCTGGAACACTGGCGGACACCGGACTTCTCGATCCCTCGAGCCTGGAAAGCGCTGTCAGACAGCGCGGTGTCAGTTGTAGTCCGGGTCTCTTTAAGTAGCAGGGCCATCCGTACTGCACCTCTGACTTGCACAGAAATATTGACGACACATCCCTCCTCACGAAGAAACCAGAGGCCAGAGGGGAATCCAAGGGGTTAACACGCTTTATTGTACATCACACAGTGGCGGCAAATGCATTTCAGCTTCACGCCTTCCTCAGTGCCCTTCACTGCAAAGCGTCCATCATCCTCTTGCCCAGGTCCTGCTGCTAAATAGATGCTTGCACGCCCTGAAGACTCCTCCCCCATGTTAATGAAACACACCTGTTGGTTGCTGGGGTAAATGTTCAGACTTCAACTCCCAGAATGCCACAGTAAGGTGCATCTGGGTCGGCGGTGTGGGGAAGTGAGGAACACGTTGTGACGGGCATGACAAATTCGCAGGTAAGTGGGTGGTGAAAGAAGCTCCGGAAAATATACAAGTCCACTGTCACCACCCTGGGTCCCCTCGTACCGCTACAGCCAGTAGGAGCAGGCCCGAAATACGGCCAGGGCAGTCAATCAGACGCAGCGCCCTAACGGAGGTAGATTACCTCTCACAGCTCGTGTCAGCCTGGAACACTGGCGGACACCGGACTTCTCGATCCCTCGAGCCTGGAAAGCGCTGTCAGACAGCGCGGTGTCAGTTGTAGTCCGGGTCTCTTTAAGTAGCAGGGCCATCCGTACTGCACCTCTGACTTGCACAGAAATATTGACGACACATCCCTCCTCACGAAGAAACCAGAGGCCAGAGGGGAATCCAAGGGGTTAACACGCTTTATTGTACATCACACAGTGGCGGCAAATGCATTTCAGCTTCACGCCTTCCTCAGTGCCCTTCACTGCAAAGCGTCCATCATCCTCTTGCCCAGGTCCTGCTGCTAAATAGATGCTTGCACGCCCTGAAGACTCCTCCCCCATGTTAATGAAACACACCTGTTGGTTGCTGGGGTAAATGTTCAGACTTCAACTCCCAGAATGCCGCAGTAAGGTGCATCTGGGTCGGCGGTGTGGGGAAGTGAGGAACACGTTGTGACGGGCATGACAAATTCGCAGGTAAGTGGGTGGTGAAAGAAGCTCCGGAAAATGTACAAGTCCACTGTCACCACCCTGGGTCCCCTCGTACCGCTACAGCCAGTAGGAGCAGGCCCGAAATACGGCCAGGGCAGTCAATCAGACGCAGCGCCCTAACGGAGGTAGATTACCTCTCACAGCTCGTGTCAGCCTGGAACACTGGCGGACACCGGACTTCTCGATCCCTCGAGCCTGGAAAGCGCTGTCAGACAGCGCGGTGTCAGTTGTAGTCCGGGTCTCTTTAAGTAGCAGGGCCATCCGTACTGCACCTCTGACTTGCACAGAAATATTGACGACACATCCCTCCTCACGAAGAAACCAGAGGCCAGAGGGGAATCCAAGGGGTTAACACGCTTTATTGTACATCACACAGTGGCGGCAAATGCATTTCAGCTTCACGCCTTCCTCAGTGCCCTTCACTGCAAAGCGTCCATCATCCTCTTGCCCAGGTCCTGCTGCTAAATAGATGCTTGCACGCCCTGAAGACTCCTCCCCCATGTTAATGAAACACACCTGTTGGTTGCTGGGGTAAATGTTCAGACTTCAACTCCCAGAATGCCGCAGTAAGGTGCATCTGGGTCGGCGGTGTGGGGAAGTGAGGAACACGTTGTGACGGGCATGACAAATTCGCAGGTAAGTGGGTGGTGAAAGAAGCTCCGGAAAATGTACAAGTCCACTGTCACCACCCTGGGTCCCCTCGTACCGCTACAGCCAGTAGGAGCAGGCCCGAAATACGGCCAGGGCAGTCAATCAGACGCAGCGCCCTAACGGAGGTAGATTACCTCTCACAGCTCGTGTCAGCCTGGAACACTGGCGGACACCGGACTTCTCGATCCCTCGAGCCTGGAAAGCGCTGTCAGACAGCGCGGTGTCAGTTGTAGTCCGGGTCTCTTTAAGTAGCAGGGCCATCCGTACTGCACCTCTGACTTGCACAGAAATATTGACGACACATCCCTCCTCACGAAGAAACCAGAGGCCAGAGGGGAATCCAAGGGGTTAACACGCTTTATTGTACATCACACAGTGGCGGCAAATGCATTTCAGCTTCACGCCTTCCTCAGTGCCCTTCACTGCAAAGCGTCCATCATCCTCTTGCCCAGGTCCTGCTGCTAAATAGATGCTTGCACGCCCTGAAGACTCCTCCCCCATGTTAATGAAACACACCTGTTGGTTGCTGGGGTAAATGTTCAGACTTCAACTCCCAGAATGCCGCAGTAAGGTGCATCTGGGTCGGCGGTGTGGGGAAGTGAGGAACACGTTGTGACGGGCATGACAAATTCGCAGGTAAGTGGGTGGTGAAAGAAGCTCCGGAAAATGTACAAGTCCACTGTCACCACCCTGGGTCCCCTCGTACCGCTACAGCCAGTAGGAGCAGGCCCGAAATACGGCCAGGGCAGTCAATCAGACGCAGCGCCCTAACGGAGGTAGATTACCTCTCACAGCTCGTGTCAGCCTGGAACACTGGCGGACACCGGACTTCTCGATCCCTCGAGCCTGGAAAGCGCTGTCAGACAGCGCGGTGTCAGTTGTAGTCCGGGTCTCTTTAAGTAGCAGGGCCATCCGTACTGCACCTCTGACTTGCACAGAAATATTGACGACACATCCCTCCTCACGAAGAAACCAGAGGCCAGAGGGGAATCCAAGGGGTTAACACGCTTTATTGTACATCACACAGTGGCGGCAAATGCATTTCAGCTTCACGCCTTCCTCAGTGCCCTTCACTGCAAAGCGTCCATCATCCTCTTGCCCAGGTCCTGCTGCTAAATAGATGCTTGCACGCCCTGAAGACTCCTCCCCCATGTTAATGAAACACACCTGTTGGTTGCTGGGGTAAATGTTCAGACTTCAACTCCCAGAATGCCGCAGTAAGGTGCATCTGGGTCGGCGGTGTGGGGAAGTGAGGAACACGTTGTGACGGGCATGACAAATTCGCAGGTAAGTGGGTGGTGAAAGAAGCTCCGGAAAATGTATATATATATATATTACACAAAACAGTAAAAATATTAACAATTCAATTTCAAAACATTAAATAAATAAAATACCAATAAAAAAATATAAAAGCGAAAAAACTCATTTGCAAAAAATATTATAAAATTGTAAAAAGAAATATAAAAAGAAACAAATACAATAAAATTTACATTATAATAAATATTAAAAAATATATAAATGCAACCGATTTATGCAACAGCAAAGAAATTGTAGGACTCCGCAGGGATTAAATATATTACTACCAAGCCAAACAGTGCAAAGGTGGGAAAAATGCTGGACTACAGAGTGGTTAAATTTGCTACTCTTGCTCCAGTCTGTGCAACAGTAGGGAAAGCGGCGGTCTTCGAAGGTGTTAACTTTACCATTCCCACTCCAGTATAGACAACACAGGGGTTACATTTACTATTGCCGCTCCAGTATGTGCAACAGCAGGTAGAGCATTGTACTTTGTACAGGTTACATTTACTATTCCCACTCCAGTCTGCGCAACAAAGGGAAAGTGTTGGACTTCAAAATGGTAAGATTTACTACTGCCACTCCAACCTGTGCAACAGTAGGGAAAGTGTTGGACTTAGGACGGTTAAGATTTACTATTCCCACTCCACTCAGTGCAACAGTAGGAAATGAATTGGAATTCAGAGGGGTAAAATTGACCAATCCTACTCCAGTCTGTGTCACAGTAGGTAAACTACTTCTTTTCAAAAACATTAAATACTTAAATGACCCTATAAAATTAAACATTATTGATTAACATAAATTATATATTAAAATAAAAAATAAACAATTATCCAATTTACAAAAATCATAAACAATGTCATTATTAATTTTCAAATAAAAATAATGATTATTTAATTATGACTTAAGTAACTTTCCACCTCTACAAACCTAGCAACCCACACATAAAATATAATAAAAAGAAATAAGTATAACAAAATGTATATAATTGATGAACAATTATATAATTCACAGTTAATAGTTGATTATTACTTAATTACCTTCCCACCCACAAACCCTACATACCCAGTAGCCCACACTTATAATATAACTAAAATATATAATTATCACACAATGTTCATAAATACGAATCTATTAAATATTTAAGTGTACATTAATAATAATTATTTTTTAATTAACATTAAGTAAACTTCCTACTATATGATCCTACACACCTTGCAACCCACAACTTAAATATGACAAAAAGAAAACTATATGACATAATAAATATAATTAGTAATCAATTAAATATTTATTAATATGTTATTACTTAATTGCTAATTAATTATTAATTAATTGACTTTTCACCGTATGCACCTACAAAGCCAGCAGCCCAAACCTAAAATATAACTAAAATATTCAATTATTACACAATTTACACATATAATAAATAATAATCAATTAAATATTTACTGGTAAATTATAAGTTAATTGTCTATTAATTATTGCTTAATTAACTCTGTACCCTATCCTACTACCAACGTAGTGAACTGCACCTACAATATAAGTATAAGAAATCAATATTACATAATATACATAATGAATATCAATCGCATACTTACTTAAAATTAAATGATACATTAAAATTACTTAATTAACTTCCCACCCTATCCTCCTACAAACCCAAAACTTGCTACAACACTATAAATTAATAATTACTTATTCGAGCTCACTTAAAATTACAAACTGTATTTTAAAAAGTTAATAACAATTATACAAACAATATTAATACATAACATTAACATATAAACTAGAACATGAAATTAATTAAAACTAGGTTTACAACTATATTATTGAAAACAATATTTACAACGATATTCTTAGCAACAATATTATTTACCTGTAAAAACGTTATTAATGACAAAAAAATTCTGCACCATGATATTTTTGCATCATGATATTTTTTTAAATATTTCTTTATCTCGCTATTTACAACTAGATATTTTGATCACATACCCTGAACATTCTGCTCGCGTGCCTACTGAACCTTTACTAATGCCTCCTATGACAACCACATGAGGCTCAAGAAGACGTGTCATTTATGTGCCTTTAGCGCACCCACTGGGCTAAATCCGGCTCATTGCAGTTTGTGCATGCAAGCTGGGGGTGTCTTAGACTTCCATGCACGGCCCACAGTGAGTGAGCATATCTATTGTTGAAATTAAGGCAATCATACTGGGGAAGACAATTCCTGGAAGTGCACATCCTAAACTATGAAGAACATTTATTTTTGACATACAGGGTAGTAAGTGAGAACGTGGCCTATGTCTCGCTCACCATTACGTGCAGTACTGTAACTGTAATGAACTTGTCATGCGGCAAACTGAACATTTATTACGTTCTGATGGAGAATGAACATATCAAGCAGGACACATCACCCATACTTTTAGCATTGGGTGCCAGTTTCTTGTAACTTATTGTGTGTTTGTAAAGTGCAGTATCACCCTGGAGGGCATCCTGTTGCTGACCGAGGAGCAATCATGGCTGATCCATGGATTCACCTAGTAGAAGAGCCAAGTGTTCAGCTTTTTGCAGAATGCAATAATTTTAGAGACAGTACAGGTGTGTAGGGGCTTGTCATTCCACCCTTTTGGAGCAAATTGGGAGAAGTCACTTCTCCCTGTTTTGGGATTGCATGTGCATGAGATGTGTGTGAGTGTGATTCCAACTGAGCAAAGGTATCAGGAAGGTTTCTGAAATCTGAGTTGGGTTTGAGATATGCTGGGTAAGTACTGTGTAAGGCTTAGCATGCATGGTTGAGGCTTTTTAGCTGTAGCAGGAATGTAGTTGCCAAAGTGTCAATGCTGCAACCTTGCCACGTCCTCCAGAGCATATGAAGTGGAGGCTGCTGCTTCTGTAACAGTAAGACCTTTAATGACAACGGTCAACTGAAAGTCAAGGAACGACATGAGTTTTCCCGTGGTGGTCTGACAATAAACAACATACGCATTGTATGTTGCTATCTGGATCAATGGGTAACCAGCTTCTTATACCAACTGCAAGTTTTATGACACACATTGCATTACTGAAGAACCTGGTAATTGTTAATCACTCCACCCATGTACTTGTAATTAAATATACAGGTGGGCTTGCTAACTTCGGACAGCTGACCCCAAACAATGATGGGGGAAGTGTTCTCATCATCAATTGTAGTGAGCACGTACCTAGAGAACGTATATATCATGCCTATCAGAGAACCTGACTGTGAGCAGTTCACTGAAATACAATGCAGTGGTCTGAGATTTTTGGAGTTTCTTACGAACAAGCTCCTGCTGGATTCCTTTGTGGTGATAGCGGACTGTACCGCATGGCATTGTGCCAGCTTTCTACATCTCACTGAACAGCTCTACTCCTGTATAGAAGTAGTCCACTGTAAGGTTATAACCTTTGTAAAGGAGTGGCTGGACAAACTTCCATAAAATCTTTCCTTTGACTCCTAGCATGGGAGGGCAACCTACAGGGTTTAGAGTCGAGGCCTTCCCTGTATACTCTCTCAAGCTGTGTACATAGCTAGTAGATTTCACACACAGCATGTACAACTTGACGCCATAGCGGGTTCTTTTGCTTGCAATGTACTGCCTGAACAGCAGCCGCCCTTTTTACAGGATCAAGGACTCATCAATAGCTATATTCTTTCCAGGAGTATAAATCTCTGGAAATCTGGCAGACAAATGTTCCACGACAGGCCGAATTTTGAACAATCTTTCATGATCCTGGGGCACTGCAGCCAAATTATAATTGAAATGCAGCACACATGCTGCAATAGCAAAATATGAGTGTTACCCAAACCGTGTCAATATATTAGTAGGACTGCAACCTTGGTTTGTGCGCAAACCTCATTTTGAGCGTAAGGCCCAAAAATGTCTTTAACTCCTCAAGTGCAGCTGGAGTCTACTGGTGTGCCTTAGAGTGAGGCCCTTGAGGGCCTCCAAGCTCCCCCAGAAATTGTTCAACATGTAAATTTGTTGGCTGCACAATTTGTTTGAGGAAGTCAACATCCAAAAAGAGATGGATGCAGATATTCTGCAAAGAATTGGATGTATCTAATTTACATCCAGCGTTGCCAATGAACGGCAGAATTTGGGGCTGCACTAAGTTGAAAATTTAGGGGCTGCCAAGAGACCCCTCAGTCTGTGCTTTCTGTCACATTTTCCTGCTCTCTGGGTTGCAAAAAGAACAATTGATGGACAGAATTTTGACAATGTCAAAGATTCACCCCAGTCCAGAGATCTGGGCTGAAATCCATTGTGTTTGTGCTCCCCATGCCATTTCAGTTTAATCCCAGCCATATGTAAATCAGTCTTGACTCTGCTCCTCATGGGGACAGTCCAACCCGAACTGCTAGGCCAGGTCCACCCTGGATGGGAAACAAGCATCCTGGGACTGGGTGGATGTTTGATTTGCTCAGCATTCCGTCCATCATTTGTGTGTCTTTTGCTCTCTGGGTTGGTCTACCCTGCTATGGTTGCTCCTCTGCACTAGGGTTCGGTGGCAAACTCCACTCCACAGGCAGAGTTCACTGAGTTTTTAGCACTACACGCTCCACTTAGAACACGAAGTTCAACAAAACGCTGCGCTCCGCCACGTGGCGGAGTTTACCAGCGCTCAGCTCACCTGCTTTAGAATTTTTGAGCTAGACTCCGAGTCCCTACGCTCACAGACATGCAACAAACCAATCACAGCTGCATTTGGCCACATCGAAGATCAATCACAATTGACCTTGTTCCAGAAAGGTCAATTGTCAATTGAATCCAGAAAAACGGTCATGTATGCCCTCATCAATAGCAGCCTGGACAACGGCAATGCCCTCTACACCGGAATCAATAAAAACCTCCTCCACAAGATCCAGAACTTCCAGAACGCTGCAGCTAGATTGATCCTAGACATCCCTGTCACAACCACATCACCCAACAACTCCGCGATCTCCACAGGCTCTCCATCGAAAGTAGTATAACCTTCAAGCTCCTCATGCACGCATACAAGGCCCTCCACAACATCAGACCAGCATACCTAAACAACCGGCTCTCCTACCAGCCCCCCAAGAGAAACATCTGATCAGCTGACCTCTGCCCGGCCACCATCTACAATACCAGCTGAGGTGGAAAGCCCTTCTCCTACCTGACAGACAAGACCTGAAACTGCCTCCACATCCAGCAAAGCCCTACACTGCTCCAGTTCAAGAAAGACCTCAAGACCTGGCTCTTCAGATGATCCCAGCACCCAATGGAGCCCCCCCCCGTGCCTTGAAACCCTCACAGGTGAGTAGCTGCGCTTTACACACTCCTGAATGTTTGATTGAGGGATTGAAGATGGCGATGATGGAGTGCTAGACTGTTGTGGGCCCTGTTTGGTGGTTGACGTTGTGCCGGAACTCCCCAGAGGAGAGCAAGCTCAGAAGGACGAGAGCTGGCAGCAGTGAGCCACAAAATGTTTGGGTGCCAGCGTGACACCAATACCAGCCACCTCAGTATAGCATTAGCATGGCTAAGTCAGGGGTGTTAGTTTAATTTCACGCCATAGATTTGATCAGAGCAGCCTTTCTTTCCACGTATACAAAACAGATGATACTTTCTGATTAATATTTAATTAAACTTACTTTTGCGCATGCCCCAGCTGGTAGCTCGAGCGCACGTGTAGTGTACCCGCTTAGAGCCCGAGAGACGCGCACACTATTAGAGAGCCAGAGCAGCATTTACAGCAGAGGGAGCACTGCAGCAGTAGTGAGGGAAAGCATGCAAGAAACTCTTCAGCAACACTACTGATGGTATCCCAGGGGAGCCACTCTAGTCCCGTAGACAGCAGGAAAAGAGCGTCCTCTTGCCCCACAGCCCAGGCTCTGTGCAGCCCCCGGAGCCTGTGCCCACAGTTTGGCCAGATCATGCCCACCCGAAGTGGCACGGGAAAACGTCACTAGAGACAGCTTCTTCCACTGCCCCAGCAGCCAGCATTGAGGATGTGAGCAGAGAAATGCGAGATTCCCAGGTGAGCTATTGCAGTGATATACCTACTGTGTGCAGGCCCCCAGTGTTTGCTTGAAGCGTAGTCAAACATCATGTCAAGCACTATGTTCACTGTAAGAGTAGTGAGCAGCTGCACCACTGCTATTTGGGGAAGGAGGACAGCCTGCTGCTCACTCTACTGCACTGTGTCGATGAGTGGTCATCTGCGGAGCTGCACGTGGATCCCAGTAACGTAAAAGCAGTGGATGCCACAGGTTGAGGTTCTGTAATTCTCGAGCCTGACTCCATTTTGTGTTGCCCTCACGTAGGCCTGTGAAAGAGGCCCGGCGAACAAGTGGCCTGGCCTTCTGAGTTCATGTAAACATTAATTAGGTTTCTTTCGACTCTGAAAGAACTGCAGAGAAACTGACCTCTTCACCTGAAACTGACCTCGCGAAACCAATTTCCCTTGGTTTGATCCTTGTCTAAAATTGCCACTTAATGTTCAGGACCTCGTTAACCTTTAGTTTCCTTGCACATGTTTTATCTTGTTCAGCATCTATTACTGTTTCCTTTATGTTCTGACATTACATGGGTTGTTCTTTTCAATTATAAATTTGTCCGGCTTGCAAAGATTGAATTTGGGACATTCCTAATAATTAACTTTTGGGTTGGGTTACTGTAAATTGGGTTTTTGCTAATGTGATATTCAGTTAGAAAATGTGTCCTATTTGTCAGAATTTTGCGCAGTGGGTGTACCTTTATAATGAGTGAAATATGTATAAAAAGAGATGTCTTGCTCTACGAATTTGAGCAGTCTCCTGAGATGTACACCGTGTTGTATTGCTTGGTTTACTCTTACTAGCTGCAGCTAATAAATTTGATCTTTGACGCCATCCAGAAGTATTCCGTGTCTCTGTATTCCAAGACAGGAGAATCTGAACACTTCGGGTGTGTCCCTGGCACCGCTGGGTTCTAAGAAAACCCAGTTCTTCAGTTGGCGCCCAACGGTGGGGCGACTTCAGCGGTACCGGTCCAAGCCCGAGGATCGTGAGGAGCCACGTGAGGAAATTCTGGAGGAAGGCCGCCACTTCATTGACCCCTGCATGTCGACGTGGACCGAAGGTCTTTTCTGCGAGGCTTACCGCTTTCCAACGGCTACGAAGGACTGCTGCCCTGACTGTCGCCCTGTCTTGGACCCTTGATTGATCCTTTGTAAAGCGAGACGATAGACGGTCTTCTGGTGGCGTGACAGATACTTTGGTTAAGTATAAGTGGGTTGCTCCCACGACCTTTGTTTTGGTTCTTGGTTTTGATTCGGTTGTTGCAATAGTCGAAGCCAAGGGGCTCGTATATTTACGAGTGTATCGATAGTTGATAACCCCTTGAAATTTGAAGCTAGATTAGTGAGCTATAAGATGCCTGATCTTAGCAAAATTAGGAAATGGTTTAGTTGTGGTTGCAACAGGGATTCCCGATTAGAGGATTCGTGTCCGATACCTCCGGTTGGAACTCCGACTTATGAGCTCTATTCAAAACACGGAGTGGGTCCTATTACTTATAATGAAGTATGGGTTCGCTATACAAGGAAAGATGGTGTTTTACGATGGCCCCAACATGGTAGTTTCGAATTAAATATTTTAGATAATCTGCAAGTTGCGCTATTTAGGAAGAAAGCCCGGCCAACAATGTTTGACTCTTTCCGCCTTTGGCGTAAGGAAGCCAAACAGCGAGAAATTAGGCAAGCAAAAAGAGATAGGAAAGATAAGAATATGTCAGTACTACAAGCTGCTAGGCAGTTTAAGGAAGATGGAGAAGAGCGTGCGAGTGAAGTCTCAGATGTACAACGTTGTATGGCCATTGATAAATGTTATCTGGCCTTGCCGCCTTCTCCTCCGAAAGTAATTGAAGATCTTGAAAAAGATCCTTTGATCTCTCATTTACTGAGATAGCCACCCCCTTATGTGCAGGGTGCTACTGCGCCTCCATTACCCCCGGTTGTTCCACCCTTTGTTGTTCAACCTCCTGCTGTTGTTCAGCCACCCGGTGCTCCACAGATGGTTTTGCCTCCTACTGCGCATCCCACTCTAGGGTCGCCAGCTTTGCTACCAGCTTTGCCTCGAACTCCTTTGCCTTCTACTTCTGCATCTTCGACTCCTACTGTTCTTGTTCCTACACCTCTTTTGCCTCAAAATACTTATTCTCCTGTTCTTATGTCTGCTTCTTCTCCTTCTGCTCGAAAACGAATGACTGAGACTGTTGTTAATCTGTTGTCTCCATTGTTTGGGTCACTGAATGTGACCCCTGTTTCGGAACGTAAGCAGAGTCGTAGTCAGCTTCCTAGTTCCGAGGAACCGACAGTGTTGGATTTGTTGGTTCGTAGATGGATTTTAAATGCTTCTAGGTATGATTTGCAAGCGGTTATGGATGTTTTCTTTCAGTGGGCGCCGCCTAAGCAAAGGTACATTTTTGATGTAATGTGTACTTTTCTTCGTCAGGAATGGGAAGATAATGAGTTGGGTCCGATTCCGCAGGAAGTGCTTGATGTTCAGTCAGAATTTGCTTAAGGGACGATAGTGGAGTCTGATGTTGCAGATGCCGTAGAGATGGTACTTGCTTTCAGATCTAGGCTTCCGCCTCAGACACTGTATGAACCTGATTCCTCTGTTAGGAGGAAAGTGAAGCAGTATCCTATGAGAGAGGTTCCCCCTGTATAGAGAGAGGAAGTTGTTGCTAATGTTAATCAGGGTATTCAGGCTGTACCGGCACATTTTCAGCGAGTGTGGGTACATGTCCCTTGGAAAAGAGCAGAGGTCTTGGCTCTTAAGCAGACCTTACCTGATCCCCGTAAAAATCCTGCTGGTTATTACAAGGAGTTGTCTCAGACAGTTGATACGTGTATTATGAATTTAGCTGACATAGATATGTTGATGGGTAATGTAGTTCCTCAACCTTTGTGGGAGAAGATTCGTCATGAGAATCATGCGCAAGAATTAGGAGATACGTGGGCTAATATTGTTGCTGCAGTGGGTCGGCAAGTAGGAGGTGCCAAACCTGAGCCCTTTGTTGCAGAATTACCTGGTAGGATTATTAATTTAATGAAAACTATGATGCCTTCTTTACTAGTGAATTGGGATAAGTTATCAGCATGCAAACAAAAGAAAGACGAGAGTGTGTCTGATTTCTTCACGAGGTTTGAAGAAACGTTTATCTATCATAGTGGTCAGGACATGAGCACTGAAGGTGGTCAAAGGTTGTTCGTGGACAAATTTGTCTTTAATTTGCTTCCCGATCTTTCTAATAAGTTAAAGGACTCTGAGAGTTCATGGGCTGTTTCTTCGTCGGCCCAGATATTGGCTACTGCACAATATTATGAGAATAGGGATAAAGATGAGAAGGATAAAGCAGAGAAGAAAACTAAAGATCTAAAGACGAAAGTTATTTTGCAGCAAGCTTATCCGCCTCGTCAGAATCAGCCTCAGTTTCAGCAACCTCCACAGTTTCAGAGATTGTTACAGAAGCCTGAGCCTTATGCTCCGCGATTCTTTCCTGGCCCTAATCAGTGTGCTTATTGCAGAGAGGAAGGTCATTTTCAAGAATAGTTGCCCGGCTTTGTTACAGCGTGCGAATGGCGTATCTGGTCAGAGAGGTCGTGGTGGTTTCCAACAAGCTCCTAGGGGTAGGGGACGTAGTGTGTTTCCCCAGAATGAGCGTTCCTCTTCCCTTCAGAATTCTGCGAATTATTTTGACAGACAGAATGTTCCGAGTGGTCTGTCTGCACAGTACTATGTTGATGATTATTATGTCGAGAGTGAGAGTGCTGGTTATAATGATAGTTAGGACAGCCATGGGCAAAGAGAGGGAGTAGTGTCAGTTCCAGTAGACCAGAGTGGACCTTATGTTGAAGTGATTACATCAGGTGTGGCAGAACCTTTTCTTTTGGATACTGGTGCGACGAAGAGTTCTATTATGCACTCTAAACTTCCTGGCGCACCTTTGTCTGGCTTGACCAATGTTTCCGTAGGATTTTCAGGCGCCCCAGTTCGTAATCCGGTTTCTAGTCATTTGTCCCTTTCTATTGGTCCTTGTGAATTGGAAGCTCCACTTATTCTAACGACTGGTTGTGGTGAGAATCTGTTGGGTTTGGACTTGCTGAAAAGATTGTATGCGACATTACATTGTTCTCCTTCGGGAGTACATCTTACAGTGGGTAAGAAAGTGATTTCTCCGATGTATTTGTCTAAAGATTGTCTTCCACTGGAATTGCGTTCTCTTCCTGATACACTTTGGGCCGCAGGTCCCAATGATGTTGGTCTTTTGCAGATTCCACCCTATGTTGTTACTCTTAAGTCAAATGCTAGGCTACCTCGTATTCCCCAATATAAAATATCTAGTGATGGCGAGAGAGCTCTTCTAGCAATTATTTATGATTTAGTTGAGAAGGGTGTAATTAAAGAAACGAGAGGTAACGTGTGTAACAGTCCTGTTCTGCCTGTCCTTAAGCGTACTGATGCTTCTCAGCCACCTGTGTATCGGTTTGTGATCGATCTTCGAGAAGTGAATAAAATTGTGGTGCCACAGTTTCCTGTTGTCCCTGATATCACTGCTTTGTTGACTCTGATTCCTGCTTCGGCAGCCTGGTTTTCTGTTATCGACTTGAAGAATGCTTTCTTCAGTATTCCAATTGCCGAGGAAAGTAGAAATATTTTCGGCTTCTCTTTAGGAGGCCGCAGATTCCGGTTTAAGAGAGCTCCTCAAGGTTATTGTGAAAGTCCCTCCATCTATAGTCAGGCGTTGAAAACTCTTGATGGTTTTGTGTTGCCTACTGGTGCTACTCTTATTCAGTACGTTGATGGTGGGCTGATTACTGCTGATGACGAAGAGATTTGTAAAGAAGCTACTCTTTCTTTGTTACGACATTTGTCTGACCTTCATCATAAAGTGTCACCTTCAAAGTTACAGTATTGCCAACAAGAAGTAACCTACTTAGGTCATCTCTTGTCGAAGGAGGGAAGAAGGTTGACCCCAGAACGAATTCAAGCAATTGCGCAAATGAGTGTGCCATCCACACAGAGAGAAGTGCGTGCCTTCTTAGGTATCACCTCGTATTGTAGGCAATGGATCCCCAATTTTTCCCTGCTAGCAAAACCTCTGTTGGCATTGACTCTTAAAGATACTCCGTATCCTCTCCCTTGCTCTGATGATTGTCAGAAAAGTTTTTCTGAATTACGTGATGCATTGTGTTCTGCTCCGGTATTGGGTACTCCTGACTACAGTAAACCTTTCACGTTGTTTGTTCACGAGAGAGAAGGTTGTGCATTGTCAGTTTTGACGCAACAATTTGGAGACAAGCAGCATCCATGTGCGTATTTTTAAGCGACGTTAAATCCGGTAGCTAAAGCGTTGCCGAGCTGTTTGAGAGCTACAGCGGCAGCGGCTGTTTCTATCCGACAGTCTGCTGGTTTGGTATTGGATAATACGTTGATTGTGATGGTCCCACATGCAGTGGATACCTTATTGAATAGGACTAAGACTCAGCACCTTACTAGTGCACGTCTGTCAGGTTATGAGCTGACTCTTTTGGCTAGCCATGTTCACATTAAGAGATGTAATGTGTTGAATCCAGCTACGTTGTTGCCGATTTCTGTAGAGACAGATGCTCAAGAACAGCATGATTGCTTTCTTCGAACAGAGGAAGAAACGAAGGCTAGAGTTGATTTGAAAGATACTCCTCTTACAAATGTTGATGGTACCCTATGGGTAGATGGTTCGTGTTTCAAGCTTCCGAATGGTGAAACGACTGCGGCATATGCCGTCACAACTTTACATACAGTTGTTGAAACAGCACGTATAGCACAGAATTCGGCGCAAGCGGCAGAGTTGATTGCATTAACTAGAGCGTGTGTGTTTGTCAGAAGGAAAGCGAGTGAATGTTTATACTGATAGCCAGTATGCGTTTGGTGTTGCCCACAGTTTTGGGCGTTTGTGGAGAGAGAGAGAGGATTTCTTACTTCCCATGGTACGAAAATACAGCATGGGCAATTAGTGAAGGAACTTCTGGGATCACTTACTCTCCCAAAGCAGATTGCAATTGTGAAGTGTAGTGCCCATAAGAAGGTTGTGGATGATGTAGGTCGAGGAAATGCGTTTGCGGATGAAGTTGCGAAGGAAACGGCGAAAGACATGATGAGCCGTATGTATGTTGCAGGCCCTGCTAATTGGGTTATGGCTGGTGGAATGTGTGAAGACACAATAGAAAGTGTGAAGATGATTCAGGCTGAAGCTACGGAAAAAGAAGTGAGTACGTGGAGAGAAAGTACGGGTATGTTGGATTCGACAGGTTGATGGGTTGAGTTGTCAGAACACCAGCGATGGTTGTTGCCGGATGCGTATGTGTTCCCAGTGGTTACTATGGCTCATGGAATGGCTCACATTAGCTCGAAAGAGATATGCAAGTTGTTGGCTCCAGTATGGCAGAATGCTGGAATTCCTAAATGTGCTGAGAATTTGGTGAAGCATTGTATGATTTGCTTGATGCATTATCCTGGCAAGGGAACCCCAACTCCAGCTGGTCATTTTGCTCCCCCAACTTATCCGTTTGAAGTGATACAGCTAGATTACATTCACATGGAGAGATGCAATAACTTAAAGTATGTCCTTGTGGTTGTTTGTGCCTTTTCCAGATGGATAGAGGCCTACCCCCTAAAGGATAATACTGCCTTGTCCACAGCCAAGGTTTTGCTCAAAGAGTACTTCCCTAGGTACGGTTTGCCAAAAATTGTATGGAGCGACAATGGGAGTGAATTTGTGGGCCAGATCATGAAGAAAGTGTGTGCGGGTTTGGGTATCAATCAGAAATTCCATGCTGCGAATCACCCCCAGTCAGAAGGTCTGGTTGAGTGCTATAACGGCACGTTGAAGCTGAAGTTAGCTAAGATACAAGCGAGCACTGGTCTTACATGGCCAGATGCCTTGCCATTAGCCCTTTTATCAACAAGGACGACAGTACATTCTCGTGTGGGACTTAGCCCATATGAAATAGTTTTTGGTCGTCCGGCCAATGTTTGGGGTGTGCCTAAGAAGTATAGTGACATCGAGTACCCTATGTTGGTGGATTACTTACATGACTTGACTGCTAAATTACGTGTTCTGCACCAACAGGTCTATGACAGTTTGCTGACAGCTACTGCAGATCCAGGCCATACGATTCAACCTGGTGATTTTGTCTTGACGAATAATTTTCAACGAACCAAGAATTTGGAACCAAGATGGACTGTACCACATTTGGTCCTTTTGGCCACTAGAACTGCTGTTAGAGTAGCTGGTAAAAAAAACTGGGTGCATGCCACCCATTGTAAAAAAGTTCCTTTGCCCCTACCGTATGATAAGTGGGTGAGGGATGGTATAGCCGACTCTGAATGTGAAAGGATTCCTAGATTTGTACCTTTTAGTGATGCACAATTGGTATGGACTCAGTCAGAACGTGCAGATGATGAACTTTTGCAAGCTGCTGTGCCATCGCATCGAAAGTTGAATACAACGGATCCAGAAACATTTTTTCAAGAGTAAACTGTGCCTGGCAAAGAGCGAGAAAGGATAAATCAATGGACAAATAAAACTTGAATTTTTTGTAGTGAATTACACCTTGTCAGATCAAGAGACTTTTTTACTATTTTTTCTTTTTTGAGTCACCATCTGGACTCCGCTGCAGGGTCGTGGTACAGTCTTAAGGGGTGATCCGCGTATTGACAAAAGGTCTGTGGTTCATGGTCGTTAGTACGATCTTGACGCACACTTAAGTGAAGAAGGTAATAGCCGTGAGCAGCACGTTAGAGGATGGAGTCTTTTGAATCTGATGTTGAGAGTACTGATTTTAAAATGAGAATGTATATATTGGTCCGTAGCAAATGTTTTTTAATACTGTGTTTTCTAATGCTTTTGAATATTACGTTAGCTTGTGTGGGTTGGATTGTCTATATTACACAACAGACGCTTGCATCTACATCCCAACCTACTCTTTCTCTTTCTACTGTTTCCCCACATGAGTTTCATACATTGCCTGAACATGAACAGAAACGAAGATCAGAATTTGTGAACAATTCGTTTATACAGATGTTGCATCAGCATCAGTTAGTTGTAAATACTACGAATTGCTGGGTGTGTGGTCTTATGCCGCATACGACAGATAAGGGAATGCCATATTTAGTTTTGCCTTTTTCGCCTAATGGGTCAGTATGGGCACTCCAGTCAATGTTTATCTATGCGAATGAAGCATCTCCTGCACGTTCCGTCAAAGATAATGCGAGTAATAATGCCTTGATACAGGGAATAGTAGATATGATCAGAGATATTGATGCGTATAATGCTATCCCTAAAGATGAGGTACGAGCATATGTTGGTTGGAACAAGACTGGATATAGCATTAGTCTGACAGAAAAGGAGAGACAGAAACGGTCTCCTCCTATTTGGATTGTACCCCACCGAGGTCATTTTTGTCTGCAAGGTAATGGTCAGAATCCGAGAGCTCAGCTTGGTAAGAGTGTGTGTGTTCACACCTATGTCTATACATCCCAGAAATCTCCACCGTTCGTGCCAGCTAAAGGCACGTATTTTGTTTGTTACGACAGAGCATATACATGGTTGCCTCCTGATTTTTCAGGCACATGTTATGTGGCATTTTTGCTTCCCCCTACGTACACTGCTGTTTTCAATTACCATAAGACAAGATATGGTAGAGGTGTCATTGATGCGAGAGACACTGTTGCACAAGAAGTTGGAGACTCCTTTAAGGGTTTCGTGCCCTTTTGGGGTCCTATGGCTAATAGTAGGAATATTCGTCAGCTTACGAGAGTGGTCGAGGCCACTATAAATGAGACTGCAAGTGCCCTTAGCAATATTACAGCTGAGCTTCAAGCGGATCGTCTTATGACATTACAAAACCGTATAGTTTTAGATATTATATATATATTATTATACTTGCAGATAGAGGTGGGGTATGTAAATTGATTGGGTCTAGTTGCTGTGTTTTCATACCAGATAATGCCCCGACAGTGTACCAAGTCATCTTGAAGTTACATAAGTTCGCTGAGTCTATACATGTAGACGAAGGGAACTGGTCATTGATTGGATGGATTTGGGAACTGCTGTCCAAATGGGGATGGAAGATTCTGATGTTTCTTGGCATGGCTTTAGCTATCCTTTTCTCGTGTTGTTTATGCATCCAGAGTGGTCCCGCCATTTGTAGTCTTTGTGCTATGATGTGTGTGAGAAGACCTATCCCGAGAGAAGCAAAGGATAATAAGATGATGCTACAGCAACACCTTGATGACCTGATGAGAATAGACATAGACCTGGATTCAGATTGACATGAGTTTAGGTTATTGCCTACGTAATGGCAAAAGGAGGGTCTGAGGTTCTGTAATTCTCGAGCCTGACCTTCTGAGTTCATGTAAACAATAATTAGGTTTCTTTCGACTCTGAAAGAACTGCAGAGAAACTGACCTCTTCACCTGAAACTGACCTCGCAATGCCAATTTCCCTTGGTTTGATCCTTGTCTAAAATTGCCACTTAATGTTCAGGACCTCGTAAACCTTTAGTTTCCTTGCACAAGTTTTATCTTGTTCAGCATCTATTACTG
Source organism: Lissotriton helveticus (assembly GCF_964261635.1). Lineage (NCBI taxonomy): Eukaryota > Metazoa > Chordata > Amphibia > Caudata > Salamandridae > Lissotriton > Lissotriton helveticus. The sequence goes on along the minus strand of NC_136059.1, from coordinate 1,348,679,506 downwards.
TTTCCTTTATGTTCTGACATTACATGGGTTGTGCTTTTCAATTATAAATTTGTCCGGCTTGCAAAGATTGAATTTGGGACATTCCTAATAATTAACTTTTGGGTTGGGTTACTGTAAATTGGGTTTTGTTAATGTGATACTCAGTTAGAAAATGTGTCCTATTGGTCAGAATTTTGCGCCGTGGGTGTACCTTTATAATGAGTGAAATATGTATAAAAAGAGATGTCTTGCTCTACGAAATTTGAGCAGTCTCCTGAGATGTACACCGTGTTGTGTTGCTTGGTTTACTGTTACTAGCTGCAGCTAAAAAATTTATTATTCCGTGTCTCTGTATTCCAAGACAGGAGAATCCAAAGACTTCGGGTGTGTCCCTGGCACCGCTGGGTTCTACGAAAACCCGGTTCTTCAAGGTCAGTATCCATGCTTATTGGCAGGCCTTGTACAGATACTGCATGTAATTTTAGCCACAAAAATAACAAACTGAGCTCATAATCTTAGCTGATTATTGTTCTGCCTCTTTTTGGTTGGACCTCCATTCTTGTAAACTGTGGACCCCGATGGGGTGATCTGAAGTGCCTGAGATCATTTGGAGCTAAGCCAGGGCTGGCAGGGGATATCTCTGGGATACCCAGTTAAGCAGATTACATTTATCCCTGGAGCTCTCAGCCGCAGGGGTATCCCTTTTCATGTTCCCTGCATGGTAATGGTTTAACAGGACCTCACACGCATTAGACCTGGACTGAAGCCAGTAACTCCACCTTCTCACGAAACTCTAGGGACTCTGGCGGAGTGTTTTGGTAACTCTGTGGAATTACGCTGAGGGAAACTCCGCAAGCTCTGCCCAAGCCTAATCTGAACAGAGTGTGATTGTAAAGGGACAGCACAACTGCCATCATCATGTCCATCAGATTCATCGTAAAATGAGTTGTTGGATGGAACTCTGCCGACTGAACAATCACTTCCAGATTCTGTTCCATTTTTCTCTCCCTCAAATGCTGTCTCAGTATCTAATCCTGTCGCAGAGCTCTCTTCCATAACTCAGTTAGGGCCTCGGCAGCAGTCAACCATCAAGACGCCATCTCTGCTGACTGTCTAAAACCTTCCTTCAAAAATGTTTGTCCTACATAGAAGGTAGAAGTATGGTTCTAAATCAGTCTGTGGGTGTGGGAAACTGTGATATATGGGATACAAAGTGGCAAAGTACTTATCAATGGGCGTGTGTGTGTGAGGCTGTGAGATGTTTGTAAGTAAAAAAGCAAAAAATACTTATCTGATTGATATAGCTCTCCAAAGACTCTAAAAAAAGAAAAAAACACAAACTATTACTTCACCTTGTCACATACACAACACCACAATATACTTCAATGTAAAAGGAGCGAATCTACTCCAGCCACTGTTCATCCAAAACACTGTTCTGGATGTGTAATTTATCCTGTGAAGCGCTCTGATACTCTTGGGTCCAGCTAGTGCTATATAAAACCTTTCAAATAAATAAAACAAATAAATAAATAAATAAATATTCATTCTAGATGTCCACAGAAGTGCTCACATTACTCATTACCTTACCAAAATACACTGGCTACCCATCCAGAAACAATGCAAATTCAAGCTGTTCATCCATGCCTACAAAGCCCTCCACAACACAGGACCAGCATGCCTCATTGATTGACTTCCCTTCTAGAAACACTCCAGACAGCTATGCTCCACCTCTCTCTTCCTCGCAAGAATCCTTCTTATCCACAGAAGCAAGGCAGGCGGGCGTGCATTCTCCTTCATCACCCCCAAAAACTGGAACGAACTTCCACTATACATCAGGTCTACCAAGTCACTTCTCATCTTCCGCAAGAAACTGAAGACCTGGCTGTTCAACTAGAAGCACCACTGGGCCTAGAGTCCTGCTGGATACCCTCATTGGTGATTCACATAACATAACATTATTATGGCACTGACATGCAGCAGAGAAAATTTCAGGTCGGAGACAACTAAACAAAGACGTATCTGAGTCAGACAGGGTCCAAAACTAGACTCAGGCACAACAATACGTTTCCCCCAGGAGCAAATCAGATATGTAAACAACCATGTAAAAAGCCAAACATCTGGCAGCGAAAATAACTCCATGGCAAAACAATATGCCCCCAGAGATTGGCCCATATGCAGAAAGGACCAACAGTCATAGTTATTTTTTTTATAATTTTTAAATAGCACAAACTCTACCTGATGGTATTGGTGTGCATTTCATTACCACCAGCTACATTACACAACATCATTTTAATTTTTTGGGCCAAGGCGATTGGTTTTCTTTGGGATGCGCATTCACTAAAGGCGAGATTCAGGTTAAGCCCCACTAGTAGTCCGAGATAAACCCTTAATACTGATAGATATCCTGAAGACTTTCTTCTAGCAACTCTCTATCGAAAAAGAAGATTTAAAAAAGCATTCTATGTTGTACAGTAAGGACTACAGCTTATATGCTTTATGTTTTGATCAATGACCTTATTTCATCTAGATCATTTAACCCTGTGCAGTCTGTCTGGATTTTTCAATCATTCTGACTTACATATGGAAACTGTCGGCCCGCCTCTAGCATCATGTTGTAGTAAGTAGCGAACAGACCAATTCAAGTAATTTTTTGAACGTTTTGTCTTCTCATTATGGTCAACTAATAGGGTGCCTAGTGTGCGGTGCCTGATGCGACACCTGTGTAGGAAAATGAGCGTTTTGAATGGTTGCATCGTTTTTCCAATATACACCTTCTCGTAAGGACACTTGACATAATACACAATGTTTTTTATGTTACCAACAGGAAAGTTTCTTTGTTTAATAGAAAGCCCATTCAACATAATGGATTTGGAATATCTGGTGAAATTGCATGCTGGAGCATTCTTGGGTCATGACTCTAAAAATGTTTTTTAGAATGTTGTCATCCTTTACTTAGATTGAGAAAGTGTATACAAACGAGTGGCCACGATAGATTGATCGGCTGTTTGTTGTTTATTGGTGAAATTCTATTTCTGGGATATTCATGACAAGACTGGTCTATGTACATATTGTAGATATCAATCAATCAATCAGGATTTATAGTGCGTGGCTAATCACCCGATAGGGTATGCAGGTGCTTGCATTCATGCTGCGGTATGCCAATTTACCAAACATTCTACAAAGTGATGTTATAGGACTGACTGTTTTGAGTATGCAACCTATTTTGCAAAGATCAGAAGAAGGCAATTTATTGGTTCAATTGACATAAAAGTACTACACTTTTCTTATGTTTTATAAATAATTACATGTTTATCACATTTTAACATTATTTAGAAACAGGCCATGTGAAATGCAAAGACTTAAGGTATCACTAACCTCATTCCTTTTGTATAAAACACAACCAAATCTGTTCTTGGTAACTTTTAGTTTCAGAAGTTTAACTTTACATACAAAAAATACAAAACTGTCAAAAATGCTTACAATTGTGTGGAAGCAGAGATGGGCTACCAAATGTTGTAACAGTCCACCTGGCTAATGCTTTGGGGCCCTTAACATTTCCATTAGGTTTCTTGTTCAGGAATCATAGGGACAAAAAGTGAGTAGAACTCTTAAAGATGCTCGTGTCCTTTCTAGAGTTTATATTGCTTGTCCTACCCCTCGGTTCTCAGCAGCATGTAGGAAGTGATGGATAATCAGCGGGAAAGGGGCTTGGAAGAACAGAAAGTAAACATGGTCCTTAGAGAGCCATGGTTGCTGCTATTTCACTATATTAGGACAAAGAGTGAAATCATGACCTTAGTAGCAGAACAAGGATGCTGGGGGTCCTGGTGCAACCAAGAACAATGGCCCATTTACTGCAGTTTGGTAGTAAAAGAAAGACTTGCCAGGGTTCGATGGACCACCCTGGGCAGTGCACCTGCTGCACCAATAGTAGCTATGAGTCTGTGGGCCGCGGCGCCGGCGTAGGAACAAAGACCACAAAACCAGCCGCCCGGACAACGCGGCTCACCACTCCCCACCGCTGGACCAAATACTCCAAGAACAACAAGACGCGCTCCGGAGGGTCTCTCAAATCAGCACTTCACCGACCTCGGAAATTGATCAAGCTACGAGCCCGCAGATGGCTCAAAGTGACGACGAGGCTATCTACGGGTTACCAGACTCTCAAATATCGGTGGAACTCCCGGATGTCACGCCACAGACGGCCGACATGCCCCATTGAAACACAACGCATGCTCTTGTCGGATAATGCCGGGGCGGTGTAGATGGGACTAGCGGACTGACAGCAACTGAGCCGCCTCAACCAGGGCTGCATCTGCTGACATCCCTCACCGCCTTGGTAGCAGACGGAGAGACCCTGCCGCAGTGAGTACACGCCCGGAGGTCTGGACGCTGTGAGAGCGACATGCGGGTGGGATTGTACACATGTCATGACAATAGCCCGTTTCGCAGGGACACACTCTTACTCCGTGAAATTGGGAAATACATTTTGCCTCTCCCCATAGTACCCACATGGTTCACATGACGGCCACACAGTTGGCGACGACTCTAACTCCATGTGAGCCACGTTTGAATGCTTGGTAGGAATGCCTAGTAGTCCGGGGAAGGGCTACAGATTGATTTCACTTGATTGGACATTGAAGACACCTACCTACTCTGCACCTAAGCGGAAGGCTCCAGTTTAGCGGCCACGCACCAGCCAAGCAGCGCATCAGCCTCCCGGCCCACCTCTCGCCGCACCCGCTCCGCGGGTGCCGCTTCGTTGGTGGGTGCCGGTAGAAGCAGCATCCTGAAGGACTGAGGCGAAGACTCCACTGCCGAGACAGCAAGGCGGTAAGGGGCGCGAGGGACCAGCGGGGCTGCGAGCGTGCGGGGACTTCATTTCCCAGAAGTCCCTGCAAGACCAAGGAAGAGCTTCCGGTCCGCTCTCCCTGCTGGCCCGCCCCCCGCCCATCTAATCTCCGCTAAAAGCGTCCCTCTCCCTTCACTTCGGGGGACACCTACCTACTCTGCACCTAAGCGGAAGGCTCCAGTTTAGCGGCCACGCACCAGCCAAGCAGCGCATCAGCCTCCCGGCCCACCTCTCGCCGCACCCGCTCCGCGGGTGCCGCTTCGTTGGTGGGTGCCGGTAGAAGCAGCATCCTGAAGGACTGAGGCGAAGACTCCACTGCCGAGACAGCAAGGCGGTAAGGGGCGCGAGGGACCAGCGGGGCTGCGAGCGTGCGGGGACTTCATTTCCCAGAAGTCCCTGCAAGACCAAGGAAGAGCTTCCGGTCCGCTCTCCCTGCTGGCCCGCCCCCACGCCCTTTACGCCTCCTACTTAACCATATCTCCCTCCCGCAGCGCGGGACGCAGCTCGGGCGAAGACAGGGCAAAGACAGGGCCGTTTGAGGCCGTTCGAGGACGGTAGAGGACGGCCCAGGCCCTGTCACCCTGCACCCCACGACAACCCCCCTGGGCCCCCTCGAGCATCTAGCGCAGATTATTGGGGCTCAGGATGCGACCCAAAACAAGAAGCGCGTCCAAGAAAGCAACACTGGTGACGCAAGTGACCGGCCCTATAGACCTGTTTATATCCAGGGTCAATGACACCATTGACAAAAGCATCATCTTACTGGAGAAAAGAGTCTCTTTAGACCTCGTACAGGCAAAACGATCTTCGCTCGGCTCACTTGCTAACGCAAACTCCCCTGTTCACCAGGTGGCAAATAATAACAATTGTTCCTTACCTTTGCCATTAACCATCGTTCCTACGGTGACTGTTCCAAACTTAGTAGACTTATCTGTAACCCAATCGGACTCCGATCAATCATATGTTGATCTCGACGCAACCCCTGATTTAGAAGCTTGTCAATCACCGGTCGAGAAATTAGATCAGAGTGCCATTTGTAATTCTTTACCACCTGAGCCAGAAACGTACGTAGAACCAACAAAAACAAAGGAAATTTTTACTACTCTCTCAAAGGAAATGCCAATCATCAAGGGAAAGTCAAAAATAAAGAACCATAATTTGATCACACCTACCCCAAACTCCTCGGCAGGTATACCCTGTTGGGTGGAAAACATGGTCATGGATCTAAAATCTGACCTTGAAGCCAAAATCACAGCACAGATCAAACCCCTTATATCAAAGCTGGACAGACTCACGTCACTAATTAACACTAAATGCAGCTGTAAATCAAGTAGGAATGGTCCTGCCCCAACACAGGGAGCTAAGGAAATACCTCAAAAATCTCCCAGTACCAAACAAATAACAGGTAAAATAGTTAATCCTAACATCTCGCAAATCAAAAAAGCGGCAGAAACACTTCCTTTAGCAAAAAAAGGGAGTATTTTGGAAGTTTCCCAAAACACTCCGGAGGTGGTAGCTCTTCCTTCTGCCACACAAACAGGTTTAGCAGGCCAATCAAAAACAAATAATAGACAAACAAAAGGGAATTTCACTATCCCAGCAGAGACCCCCTCTCAGGAAAAACCACCAGATCTGAAGACAAAGCAACCTCGGCCCAAAATAATTAACTTACCCCCGGAAGCTTCTCCCTTCGTGGTGGTCCTAACAGCAGTGCCCCCACTGAAGGAGGGCACAAGAGAAACTTTTGCAGAGCTGAGGAACAAATGTGCCCAGTGGCTCCAACTCCACAGACCATTACCCGCCCATATTAGGGGTGACATCTTCTCTGTACGTAGAGGAGACTGGGTTGGTAGAACCTCGAAGGCAATAGCGGGGGACGTCATCAGTATCAAATTCAGGGAGATAGGGGCATCAAATTATATCTGTAACTCGCCCAACAGAGGTCCTGCCACAAAAATAAATCCCCTCCCTTTGTCTTATTTTTTATCCTCACCTTCAAGGCAGAATTTTCCCTTTTATGCATATCCACCAAACCCCGGCCCTGTGAATCCCCCTGAAAATAACACATATTATCCCCAACACTATTCAAATAGGCCTAGTTTCCCACAAAACTTACAACAATCAGTGTTTCAGTGGCAACCACCGGCCTTATTTTCACAATCCGCACACCATGCCACCCAACACCCCATCAACCCACCTCAATATCCACATCACACCACCCAACAAGGGTGGCAACCTCAGCAACCTCAGCAACCAATGCATTATATGCCACGGCAAGGATGGTTTCCCCCATTCAACCCACTAGGCCCAAACCATCATGGCCAGGACCATCGGATAAAGTGCAACGATTTCACACGTTGGGATAGTTGGAATGGCCTCCAATTAGCAAATAGATACAGTCCCCTGGAGTGCGTTGATTGACTATCACAATCACAACCTCAGGAATACTCCCAACCCCAAATAGAATGCCCGTCAGTCTCCCTAGACTCAGAGACTCTACCAGCTCCCGAGATCCGAAACGAATTAAAAAGAACAAAAAGCTCAAGGGACAGCTTAATAATCCTGAGTTTGATCTCGTGGAACATTGCGGGATTAAAGACAAAAATAGAGGATGGGACAATCCTGTACCACACGCTTAATCATCAAGTACTATGCTTGCAGGAGACATGGTCCCTACAAGAATATCACCTGCAAGGATTCAAAACGTACTCGTCCCTTGCGCAGCCGGGACATACAGGTAGACCAAAGGGAGGTCTCTGCATTTTTATAGCCAACACTATCCAAAACGTTAAAATAAAGGTTATCGAATTGGCACAAAATTTGCAGATCCTTGGTCTTTACTTCCAGAAAAGAGAGTCAATGATCATCATCAATTTTTATAACAATCTGGATGAATTGGACTTCGAGAAAGTCTTGGCCCACCTCCACGAAAAACTAACCAATTTAAGAATGAAAAAAGGAGAAGGAGGCCCGGTAACCATATTATGGGCAGGCGATTTCAACCTACACGCCTGTACCAAATCAAAAAGAAAATGCCCCGGCATGGTGACAGAAGAAGGCCTCTTACTTACCCATTTCTCCCACAACAAAATGGGAAGGCAAATGAATGATCTCCTATCCGATCTGGATCTCCAGATAGTAAACACCTCGGATTATGGGGAAAACTCACTTGCACCCACCTATATTGGAAGAGGCTACCAAACTACGGTAGACTTTATAATTATATCAGCATCCTTACAACTAAGAGTAAACAACTTTGAAGTAATACCAAATTCCCAAAGCGACCATGCAATTCTAACTCTGGAAGTCTCATTAATTCACCAGAAATGCTCTCCAGAATTAATAGCTAACGCACTGACTCAGGAAGATATTAACATGGATAAAGTAAATGGGTATACTATAAAATGGGAGAAGATAAATCCAGAGGAACTCACTAAAGAGCTAATAAGATTAGTCCATCCCCAAATTGAAATTTGTTTGGACACAGCTACAAATGATATGGATCTTTTAACTAACTTCGCCCAAATCATGGGAAAAATTAAGGTGTTACTAACAAGAAAACAAAAACCTGGCTCATCTAAGCCCAATGGCTGGTTCAATCAAGAGTGCACCAAGGCTCACACAAATCTAAAATTAGCCCTAAATAAAAAAGAAAGGGACCCCAGAACAATAGCCACTCTTAGAAGTGAATATCTAAAAACAAGAAAAAGGAGGAAAGAGGAACTGAAGCGAGAGCTGTGGCATGAACTCCACATCAGCGCCCAGGAAAAAAACTCTAAAGCCTTCTGGAAAATTATAAGAACTCCCTTCTTAGCAGACGACATTTGCCCAAGATGCTGTAACTTGGGTATCACATTTCACCAGTATCTTCCGAAAACCAATCCACGATCAAGACCTGGAAGAAGGGGAAAAAACACTTCCACCATACCCAATAGATATAAGCTTTGATATTCCTGAAATTCTTGCGGCATTGAACTCCACCAAAAAAGGGAAAGCTCCAGGGCCGGATGGTGTCCCGGCAGATCTTTTTAAACATCAAACAGATCTCTGGGCACCAATTTTAACAAGAGTCTGTACCGCTACAGCAAAAATAGGAATCTTGGAGTCTTGGACTAGGTCCATTATGGTGCCGATTTTTAAAAAAGGTAATCGCATGGACCCCGCCTGCTATCGCCCAATTTCCTTGTTGGACTCATTGGGAAAAATAGCAGGAAGAGTGATTTTAGAAAGACTTCAGGACTGGGCAGAAGAAAGAGGTATCTTATCCGACCTTCAATTCGGATTCAGAAAAGGATTAGGTACCGTGGAACAAGCCCTAAATTTATCATTAATCTTCGGAAAATACGTGCATGCAAAGAAAGCAAAACTTTATATGACCTATGTAGATTTATCCGCGGCGTTCGACTGCGTCGCCCATACAAAATTGTGGTCTCTCTTGGCACAGATGGGGGTAGATCCTCCACTCCTGAATTTTTTAAGGGAGCTCTATTCCAATCCATCTGCAAGAGTCCGCTACGGAATAAAGGGAGAACTGACGGAGTCCTTCGCAGTAGAGCGTGGGGTCAGACAGGGTTGTGTCCTGGCGCCCTTTCTTTTCTCCCTCTATACCAACAACTTGGAGGTGGAGCTACTAAAGGGTGCCCGTGATCTTCCCTTGGCAAAACATCGCCCGATCCCCGCTCTGCTGTATGCGGATGACGCCGTCCTTCTCGCACAAACTCCTCGTGAACTCCAAAGGTCCCTTAATAGATATTCCCAGTTTATGAGAACTCTTGACCTCCACATAAATGTGAAAAAAACTTTTGTAATGAATGCTGGGGTTGGGAAAAAACATCAAAACTCTATTTACCTCAATAGTCAAAAAATTGACTCAACCAAAGAATACTCTTATCTGGGGGTCATGATAGACAATAAACTCTCCTGGAAACCAGCAGTAGAAGCCAGAAGCCATTGCTTTAAAAGAGCACTAGCCGCTTTGGTATCGTTCTCTCAAAAATTAGGAAAACGCCCACCCAGAGAACTGATAACTATATATAAAGCCAAGTGCCAATCCACAGCTTTATATGGAGCAGGACTATGGGGACATACGGATGTAACCTCTCTGCAAACCGCAGAAAATAAATTTTTCAGATTCATCCTATCTGCCCCCAAAACTTCCTCCACTTACGCCTGCCACTTGGAATTAGGGGCACCATATATTGAAGACCTTGCCAAGTTACAACCACTTTTACTTTGGCGACGTATCTGGACATCAGATAAAAATGCCCTCACAAAAACGATAGTGGCGGACGCAATGTCCCTGGATTATGTTTTAAAAATTAAATGGCTGGCCTACATTCGGACCTTTCTTCGCGATCTTGGAATGGAAAAATATTATCTTAACCCTGAAAAAATCGGAGAACTCGCAAATGAGGACCTAAAACACCGAGCGTTGGACCATTTGACTAAACTGAGGCTTCAGGTTGAGGTCGGGAAACAGTCGGCGCAGCACGCCTTGCTGGTTCAATCTACCCCTTCTATGCAGCCCTATTTAAATCTTGACATTGGTACCTTTGAACGATTTCTCCTGATAAGATTCAGACTGAACTTATTTCACAAACTGGTGGTTTTCCCAACACCAAATGTATGGGACCTAAACTCACCTCCATGCCCATGTGATGGGATATCAGGTCAATCCACGCTTCATACAGTTCTGTTCTGTAAGTTTTATCAGGAACACCGCAAACTCTGGCTACTGACCCTTTTAAAATCGTGGGGTCTCAGACAATGCAGAGTAGCCATGTTGAGCCTGCAGCTTTTGGATACCGAAGCCACATGCTACCATGTCCTTAATTTTCTGAAATGTATATGCAGACATAGGAAAAACCTTTAAGAAAATATATTTGTACTGTATATTATAATGAAATTCTTTCTTGCGATCCTTTTAAGTAACTGATAACTAGATCTCTTTGAAGATCTTTTAAATTGTACTGCTTTTATGGATTGTAATAATCCGAATAAAGTTTATTATTATTATTATTATTATTACATTGAAGAACTGCCTCATTGATTCCTAGCTCAAGCTGCCCCCTAGACTTGAATACTAACATTTCGCCTTCTAGGCGTGTTTGGACGGCGACATGTTCCGTTGCCGACCTTTTGGTATTTGCTGCTACTTAGCACTGTTAGTACACCCTGTTACACTTCCCACTTCCCACCTCAGAGAATTGCCTATACTGTTGATTGAAATGTCGGACTTTATGCCTGCAGAGAGAGGAGGGAGGGGGGGACGGGCTTTGTGGAGACGGTCGCGTGGGGGATGGGGGACGGAGGAGGCGGGTGTCTTCTACAAGGACAGTTGTAATGGCTGAAATTAAGATTTGCACGTGGAATGTGAGGGGAATGCACACACCATCGAGACGCTACCAAATATACTCATACCTACGTCGCCATAAGTTTCATGTCGTCTTACTACAGGAAACACATCTAAATACAGCTGAGGTACACGCGCTGCGCAAACGATGGCGCGGGCAGATCTATGCAACGGAGTATTCCTCCTATGCCCGCGGGGCACTCATATGGATACGACCGGGCACTCCTTGGGCAGTCATGGATACTCAGATAGACATAGGGGGTCGATATGTAATAGCGAGAGGCAGGCTTGATGGACATCCTGTAGTTCTTGCCTCCTTGTACTCCCCTAACACTGATCAGGGAGGCTTCCTTGGATGCCTCTCCGCGGCGCTGGCGCCCTGGCATGGGCTCCCATGGATCCTCGGGGGCGACTACAATTGCGTCTTAGATGTACACTTAGACAGATCCACTGCACCCCCGCCTAACGCTCCGGCACATAACACCACGAAGGCTCTCCTCAACTGGGCTCAGCAATGGCGCCTGCAAGACGTATGGAGGGCTCGCAACCCAGCGACACGCACGTACTCATACTGGTCGGGCGCGCATGCACTACATGTCCGCTTGGACAGATACATGGTTTCCCCTGATCTTCTCCCAATGGTCCTGGACACCCAATACATGGGCCGTACCCACTCAGATCACAATCCACACACATTGGTCATTGCCTGGGACGTCCCACACCCTCCCATTCCCACATGGCGCCTCCAACCTGACCTCTTACTTGACGCGACCTTCCGCGACTCCATACTTACACAATCGGCTCAATACTTTGAACTCAATGCTGGCACAGCATCCTCTCCCCAGACTGAATGGGATGCTTTCAAAGTGGTGACTCGGGGGCTCTGCCTGGGGACGCAGGGACACATGAGACGCCAAATTGAACGAGACCTGACACGACTGGAATCGGAACTACTAGACCTCGAGTGCCCTGCGGGGGAGGAAGCACACGCCCGCCTGACGGCAGCTAAGGCGAAACATGACCGCCTACTAGACCGTCTACAAAGTATCAACTTCACGGCACACTCCGCCCGGGTCCATAGACAAGGAGATAGACCAGGCAAACTGTTGACCTGGCTGATCGAGCGGGAAGACCGGTCTGCCCCAATATCGGCCATTCAGGCTGGAGATGGCGCATTACTATACTCCCAGCGCCAAATACACGAGGCATTCACGAGCCATTACACAGGCCTGTATGGCTCCCGATTACGCGTACCACAGATTGCCATCACGGAATATCTCTCTGACATACCTCTACCTACCCTAACACCGACACAGCTGGATGACCTCGGGGCACCGTTGGATCCTGAGGAACTCCGCGACACCATCTTTAATCTCTCGAATGGCAAGACTCCGGGACCGGATGGCTTGCCAGCCGAGTTCTACAAAGCTGCCTCAGACATTCTGATCCCACACCTAGTGAAGATGTACTCTGCGGCGGTAGATGATTTTGCATTGCCCCCGACACTCAACGAGGCAACCCTTGTCTCCTTACTTAAACCTGGCAAAGATAGCACACAGATGGGCTCTTATCGTCCTCTCGCCCTCCTGAATACAGATTACAAAATATTCGCCTCCGCGCTTGCTCGCAGGCTGGCCCCTATGGTTCCTGCGCTGGTACACCAAGACCAAAATGGGTTCGTTCCGAAGAGACACACATCTCACAACATCCGCCGGCTATTCCGACTGCAGGAATACGCCACTAAACAGTGGCCACGCGCAGGGTGCCTCGTACTTGACCTAGAGAAGGCGTTCGACTCGGTTGAGTGGCCCTACCTGCGAGCGGTTATGGAGAAGTTCGAGCTTGGAGATGACTATCTGACTCTAGTCGGACTCTTATACCGTGAACCCACGGTCCGAGTCCGCACTGGTGCGTTACTCTCTGACCCCATTCGTGTGAGGAGAGGCACCAGACAGGGTTGCCCATTGTCGCCCTTACTGTTCTCCTTAGCAGTGGAACCCCTGGCTGCGACACTCCGGTCACAGGGAGATGGCTGGGGCATACCCTTGGCAGACAGACTACATGTGGTGTCATTGTATGCCGATGACCTTCTCTTGTACGTTAGGGACCTGAACGACGTCCCGGAGTCCCTCACTACCATCTTCGCCACCTTTGAGGAAATGTCGGGATTGCGAGTAAACTGGGCCAAATCAGGGATATACTCCTTCAGTCCGAACGTTCCTGAATGTGACATACATTTCGGGGGTGAGAGGTTGCAGTGGTACCCCGACACGTTCAGATATCTCGGGATACACATATATCGAGACCCCACAGACATCTTGGAAGGGAACCTGATGAGGGCGATAGCTTCTACCCGAGCGCAGGTGGGGTTCTGGAACACATTACCGCTGAATGTCCCAAGTCGCATAGCCTTGGCAAAAATGATAGTCCTGCCACGACTGTTATATTATTTCGCGAATCTACCAACATATGTACCCACCCGGGTGTTCCGAGATCTCGAGATCCTGCAGAGAGAACTAATATGGAACAAGGGCCGGCCTCGAGTTGCGTTGACGAAGCTCTATATGCCCACTGAGGAGGGAGGACTAGCAGTTCCCAACATGGAGCTTTATTATCTAGCGGCGCAAATGCAGTGGGTGTCAGGCTGGCTGGGTGGTAGGGGCCTGGGAGACACAGCCACGGACACCACTGCCTGGTCCCTACTCCAAATCCACGTACTGTTCCATCCGCTGACGCGGACTCCCCGACCACCGCAACTGCTACTCGCTGTGGCGCGCAGATGCTTCCTCCGCTGCTTGCGTCTAACACGGGCGACGACTCCATATGCACCAATATTGCCGATATTGGGAACTCCAACAGCGGCGGGGACACTGACCACCGGGAGGCTGGAAAGCTGGAACACTGCAGAGGTGGAAACGTTGGGCGACCTTTACTCTGACAGCACACTCCTCCCCTTTGAATCCCTCGCGAGAGACACATCCCTCCCGGCCGGACAATTCCTGACTCATGCATCCCTCGTTCATGCTTTAACTACCGCTTGGGGAGACATGTCGAATGAGCCACCAACACATCACTTCCTGCAGTACCTTCATGTCATGAGCAACGGCACGCACATTATTCATTGGTTAACACAAGCACTCCTTTTGCACACACACCCGACAACCACACATGTGAGGGAAAAATGGGCGACTGACAGGGGGAGAGACTGGACGGATAAGGAGTGGGCAATGATCCTAGCTAGCCCAGTGAATGTCCCCCGCAGCCCTCGCTTCAAAATCATACAGTTTTACATATTGCACCGCGCGTACCTCACCCCGGGCAAAATAAATAAGTATTTTTCAGTCACAGACACTGCATGCGGCCGCTGCTCCCTTCTAGGCGCAGACCTCCTCTACATGCTCTGGCTCTGCCCCGCCCTTCAGCAGTACTGGGACGGAGTGACCAAGTTACTAAATCATTGTACCAAGGAGCGGGTGCCGCACACGTGGGAGGCCTGTTTATTGGGTTTGTACAAAAGCACGAGACTAAATAAAGTCCAGACTAGATACTGGGATCTTGGGCTTATCACAGCTAAAAGACTGCTTACCAAGCGGTGGAAAGCGGACACGCCCCCACATCTCCGACACTGGTGTCTGTCGCTGACTAACTGGGCGAGGGCTGAGAGCACTGTCCTGAAGCGGGAAGAGACAGCAGGGCTCAGAAAGTTCCCCATCGCACAACAATGGGACGACATACTACATTCTTTCCACCAGCGATGTGTGGAACAAGGACTTATGTGAGATATTATGTACCGCCTCCCCCCACTCTCTAATGCGCAACTCTGCGACACATGCATGACGTACCGTGCGACACCCAGCTGGCCAGTAAGCAGCACACACTGTTGGCTTGTGATATACGGTTACAAACTGAAGACTACCTACCCCACTCACGAAGGAGCGCTACCGTAAGAGACGCTGCAGCGGGAGCACAGATGCTACTCCAGACTGCCACGCCTGACGAACGCTTGGGGGCTCCCCCCCCTAATAACACACTGCCTCATGAACAGCCTGCATTGACCCGCCCCCCCTCCCGATCTCCTGCCTATATACCTTGTGAGATACGACTGACACGCTGATTCCGATCCTCCCCTCTCGACACTATGGCGCATTCTACCCACACTTACCCCTACCAGATTCCTAAATGGCCCACGTTCCTGTTTTGTAGTTTGTTATAGGTATAGTTTTATCCCCCTTTCAGACCATATCCGTACACATACAACTCCAAGTCACATACCATTTGAACATCATGGCACCCTTGGACGTGACAGCTAGGTGTTAGACATCTCACCTGGGCGCTGAGATACAGTGCGCCTCTTTCCGCGGGAATGGGCAACCGAGGCGGCTATGCGCCCCAAACACGCTTGGACGCTGCACACCCTCGTCACTCGATCATATGACACTGTGCCCGTCTGACTGTCGACCCACACAGGGACAGTTACCAATGACACGTGTGGGATATACAGGGTTCGGAAGTTGCAACTGCTATTGATGAGGGTTGACTCAAAACAGCTCCTCTGGTCTGCTGACTAAGTAAGGAAAGCCCATAGACCACACACTTACATGACAACGAATACATGCATGATTACAGTGTTAAGTGATGTACTGATATACGCTGCCGGACCCCAGGGTTGTCGGCCTAGACGCTGTGTTCATTTATTCCACTCATAATTATGTCCTTTAACTGCGGCTGGCCCGGTTGGGTTGTAAGCTACAACGCTGTGTATGCTGTATGTCGGACAATAAAGGTCTTTAAAAAAAAAAAAATAGTAGCTATGAGTCTGCATGACTGCCTTCTGCTACACCCCAGGGTGTACCACAGGAAGGAAAGTCCTACCAAAGAGCCATCAGTCGCTTTTGCTTTGGCAGAATTCCTCAGAGAAAAGGACTCCCTGCTTCCTCCTGTGACACCAGAGCCTCATGCACTGGACAAGAGGAGAAAGCAGTAGTGAGTGCAATCATTCAGAGGAAGACTAGGCCTGTTTCTGATGGCGTCCCTCCCCCTGGCACAGTGGTGGTCTGTGTGGAAGGCATTGAGAGGCTATCAGCCTACCTAGGGCCTGGTTACAACCTTGGCGGTGCAGTGCCGGGTCTGCCCTGCCATCACATCACCTAAGATATGGTCAGACTAGGAGTTTCCTCCTTTCTGGTGGGCTTTGTTTTTGATGTTCCAAAGGTGGTGCCCTGAAAATGGACACCGCAATGGGAACGCCAAAAACAGTTCCTGACTGACTGAATATTTATAAAGCACACTATTGCTGAGGTGTCTTGGCGCTGAGTTATATGCAAACCGAAAAAGTTGACAGATTTAGAGTTGAGTAAAAAGCCAAGTTTTTATATCTTTCCGGAACAGCGGCCTGCTGGACTGAAGTCGTAGTTGTACGGGGAGGGAATTCCATAGCTTAGCTGCTTGTAATAAAAAACGTTTTCCACCCCACCTTACTCTTTTTATCTTGGGGAGGTGTACCAATCCAGTATCAGTTGATCTTAGGCAGCGTGATGGCACATAGCGAGGAAATAAAGATTGTAGATCCTTCGCCCCACCTCGGTAAAGGGCTTTTTGCACTAAGCAAAGAGTCTTGAAATCCACCCACCGTCTTACTGGAAGCCAGTGAAGATGCTTTATACTAGCTGAGGTAGGATTGTGTTTGGGTAGATTAAGCAGTACTCACGCTGCCACATTTTATAGTGATTGGAGTTTAGAGAACTGACTTATGCCTGCTCCCAAGTAAAGAGCATTACAGTAGTCTACTCTCGAAAGAACTAGAGCTCCAACTACCGTATTCCTCAGGGAGAAAGGGAGGATCTTCTGTAGGACTTTCAGCATGTAAAAGCAGGCTGACAACACTTGGTTTATCTGATGGGCAAGCGTTAGATCTTTGTCGGTCAGGAAGCCTAGGTTCTTAGCCTTGGACACCGGAGCAGGGCATATTCCGGCTTTAGAGGGCCACCATAATTGGCTCCAAACCGATGGTTTCTGACTGAACTCTACAACCTCATTTGTTTCCGTATTAAGTTTTTAAAAGTTGGTGTTCATCCAGGACATCAGTGCTGTGAGGCAGTTGCGAAACCGTTCCGCTGTCGTGTCCACACGTTGCGTTACGGACACCACTAAATGGGTGTCATCGGCGTACGACACAAGCATAAGCCCATGGATTTTTATTAATCTGGCTAGAGGGGCAACGTACATGTTAAACATGGTTGGGGACAAGGCCAATCCCTGGGGAACTCTGCCTGGGAAAGTGAACATTTCTGACTGAAGTCCATCCCAGTGAATTAATTGCTCCCTGACTGACAGGAATGATGTTAGGAGGGCTAAGGCTTTACCACTAATACCGACAGCCTGCAGCCTTCGTACTAGTACCGCATGATTTACGGCATTGAAGGCTGCGGAAAGGTCAAGCAATATAAGGACGGCCCTCCCACCTCCGTCTATCACCTTACGGATCTCTTCTGTCGCCATGACCAGGGCTGACTCAGTAGAGTGTCAAGATCTAAAGCCATGCTGAGTGGAATCCAGAATGTTATTTAGATCCAAATATGCTGTCAGTTCAGAGTTCATGGCTTTCTCCAGGATTTTGGAGGGATGGGGAAGGCAGAAGATCGGGTGGTAGTTACTGGTCTCTAAAGGATCGAGACTGTTTTTTTTAAGTATAGGTCTGATACAAGCCTTTTTCCAGCTCAAAGGAAAGACCCCTGAGCTCGTGATTTGATTTAATAACGGGGTTAGAGATGCACTGTAAAGTCCATGCCTTGCAGGAACTGGTGTGCGTGCACACAGGGGGTGCACAATGTGCCCCCCGTATGCATCTACAGGGCGTGATAACAACAAAGTAGAAAATTTACCCACACCTCTATTCTTTTACGATCAAATTCCTGATCTAAAAGTAAGATAAACGCATTCAATTATGTTTATCTTGGCAATGATTTTTGCCTCTTTATTTTAAATTATTTAGAGAAAATTGATATTTGTTTAGCCATAATAAGAACACATTATCTACCAAACAGAATATCACATGGATACACACCCAACTTACAAAAAATAAATTATTTCATGTTATACATAAATCACCACATCAATTTACAATACATTGAGACATAAAAAAGAATTAAATACGTCAATACATTACTACAAATCATTCGACATGTCAAAAAAAGCTGTTTATATACACATACAATTACCACACTCAATCTTATTCAGTTGTGTATTAAATCAAAACAATTCGAAAAAGTTCTTAACACCCATAGAGAAATTAATCCTAATCCTCAAGGTGTTCAAACATCTAGTCAAAACTTGAATCACACATAGCCGACGCGTTTCGAGTTATGGCTTTACAAGTTACCAAACTCTCATCAGGGCTGGTTAAGTCTTGTCTTTGACAACTGTTTTTGACAAAAAGAAAAACAAAAGGACTATTTAGAACATTTAAAAAAGCTTCTCGAGTGTCCCTAACAGCTAACTTCTTCTAATCAAATATGTAGCCACATACCTGGATGTTTGTCAAAAATGGAGTCGTGACTATAAGGTTATGCTTCACACGCAGTGGTTGCCAGTCTACAACAAATTACCAAATCTGTATTAGATCAGTCTGCCCTCGCACTGAGGTCAAAAACGCCGTTTGCGACAAGGAAGACAAATTACCTTGCACCAGCAGTGTCCTACTCAATCACGATCGAAAATAATTTTCAAATTGTTTCTGTTCTTCGTTCCTGAAAGAATTGTTAGAACGATTTTACTTGTCTAGTCTATTGCTGTACATGAGCAATAAAGCAAAAATGAGCACAGCAGTTACTCACTCAGAGGTTGGCGGGCGGTTGCAAGAAGTAGAGCATTTGTCGTATTTTAAAGATGGTCGCGGCCAAAGGCTGTGAAACAACAAGGACTAAGTTACGCCCCGCATTCAAGGACCGCCATTCGTAAAGTCAAAAATCTAGCGTTATTTACATTAACTCACCCAGTTCGGCATTAGGCGTGTAGTGTTTATTCAAATTTGTTTCTTTCTCCGTTGTTATGGAACGAGTCACTGCTTCCGGTTCAGTTTTGTAGTTGCCGGATCTGTAGACCACGTGGTCTCTGGTACCACCAATGGCATTAGGTCACCAGGCAAATCAGCCACAATGCATTGTGGACAATGTAGTGTCGGTACAACTATTGCTTTCGGCAAAGAGGCAGGGATTATCAGTATTGCAATTAAAGTACCCAAGATGATGAATTAATGAATTTGTGTACGGCGGAATAGAAATTAAATTCTATTCAGCTCACTCATACAGTTAAGTCCTTTGTTAATACTGTCAAATTTAATAATTAAATAAGCCTCTTTACGCAATAAAGCACTCTCAATATTGGGGGACCGATGTTTCGGGTCTAACCCTGCCAGAACCGTCCATTCAAAATCATTCTCAGAATGGTTGGCAGACAAAAAATGCTCAACCATAGGAGCAGTTAATACCTTACGCCTGATGCGTGATCTATGCTGCGTTATTCTCACATTGATTTGTTGGCACGTTTTGCCAATATATACCCTGTTACACCGGCAAACCACTGCGTAGACAACATTTTTCGTTTTACAGTTTGTGAAACTGTCATGTCTCCATTTGATTCCATTATGTTCAAAAACATTCCCCTCCAACGTCGTGGGGCAGGCCACACAACCACCACATTTATGGTGTCCACATATTGGTTTCAAGTTCCACTGCGATATTAAATCGCTTTTCGGTTTCGGGATATAGCTATCAGCTCTCACGAGTTGTTGTCCTATGCTGAGATTTTTTTTCATTGCGAAAATCGGTTTGGACATAGGATATTCCAGATTCTCCAGCAAATGCCAATTTTTTTAATGATTTGTCTGAACTTGTTTGTGTGAGGACCGTAGGTTGTCACACAAACAAGTTTATTCAACTCAACCTTGTCTTTTTTCTGTAGTAGACCTTCCCTTGGAGTGCACCTAGCTCTTTTCTTAGAATGTTTCAACAGTTTTTTAGGATATCCTCTCTTTATCATTTCTTCACAAAATGATGATGCGTGACTCTCAAACTGGGCCAGCTCAGTACAGTTTCTTCTTATTCTTAACAGTTGCCCATACGGAAGGTTTTCTTTCAGGCACTGGGGGTGTGAGCTCCTGTAGTGGAGGATAGTGTTCCTATCTGTCTCCTTTTTGAACAGTGATGTGTTGAGTATTTGTTCAACAGGGCTAATTGACACATTAAGGAACGTCATCTTAAATTTACTAGATTGCATCGAAAACTTAATGTCGATGTGTCTTGTGTTGACCCAATCAACAAAATGGTCCAACTCTGTCTGGCTCCCCTGCCACAGGAGCCAGACATCGTCAATGTACCTTAGCCATTGGATCATGTTGTTAGAAAAGGGATTATTACTATGTATAAACCTTTCCTCGTTATGAGCCATGAACAATACTGCCATCTCCGGCGCATAAGGGCAGCCCATTGCGGTGCCCTTAACCTGTACAAAGAATTCATTCTCGAATTTAAAATAGTTGCTTTTGAGCGAGATTTCAGCCAATTCAATAATGAACGATGTGGGTACCCGGTGTGGCCTTTCCCTTGATTCCAAGTATAATTCCATAACTTGGAGGGCCTCATCCTGAGGGATTTGGGTGTACAAAGATGTTACATCCATTGTGACCATTATTTGTGTCTCATCATTAAAATGTATGCCCTCTACCTTTGTAATGAAGTCGGTCGTGTCCCTGAGATAAGACTTTACACCACCTATAAAAGGCTTTAGGAAAAAGTCAATGTACTTCGAAATTGGCTCCAAAGCCGAATCGCAACCCGAAACAATGGGTCTTCCTGGGGGTATGTGGCTATCCTTATGTATTTTGGGTAGAAAATACAAAATGGGAGTTCTTGGTGCTTTTTTATTTAAGAATTCGAACTCCTTGGGTCCCAAGAACCCTTGATCGAAGGCAATTTTTGTCGATTTGGCAATTTTGTCTTGTATTTCCAATAAGGGGTCTTCCCTAACCGGTCTGTACCATTCGCGGTTGCCAACATGTGATTTACCCTCAGTCAGATACATCGGGCGGGCCAAATCACTACTGCCCCGCCTTTGTCGGCCTGCTTTATTACAATTGAGCTGTCAGACTTGAGGTCTTGAATGGCCTTTAACTGGTCCTTGTTTAGGTTATTATGTACAAAACATTTTGTTTTTTCCAACTTGCTGATAGATGATAAAACAGCCTGCTCAAAGGCATAAATCAGCTTTGGTATATTTTGAGTCGGAGTGAATTTGGACTTAACCCTAAGGCCAGTTATTTCTTGGGTAGATGTCGATTCGCTCCCTGCAAAATGCGATTTTAGCCTGATTTTTCGGCAAAAATCTAAAGCCTCTAACTTTAACTTGGTAAAATCAGTACGTCTATTAGGGACGAATTTGAGCCCTAAACTAAGGATCATTTTTTCATTCGCGGTAAGCTGTTTGTCAGAGAGATTGACAATAGTCGAATGGTCTAGTTGTTGTAATACCTGCTGCGTGTCCGCATTTCCCAGGGCTGCTTGAAGCGGACCCTTGTTTGACCTCCTTTGGCTAAAAAAGACTGATTGGAGGTGCCTTGTTTCTATGAATTGCCAGGTCTTGCGTCAGGGGAGGAGTCTGATGATGATGTATCAGAAAACCCTATGAATCTATTCTTAGATCTGCCTTGAAAGGTAGTCAAGGCTTTCCTCGAGTCAGCCAATGTATAGTAATCTTCTTTTAAGAATGGATATACTTGTTCTATTTTGAAGGATTTCGAGTCTCTTTCAAACTGGGTAGTTTTAGCATTAATTGTGTAATCCTTAAAAGTTTGGATCTCTTTCTCTATCTTATCGATCAAGGCCTTGGCATCAGTTATAGCTGGATTTTATGAAATAGCCTTAGTGAGTTCTTGAATTTCCTTCTCTTCTTGACTGCCAAGTCTTTGAGCAGTCTCTATGGTATGCACCAAAAGGTCTCTACTACATTTCGTGTTAATAAAACTGAAGCCTTTTTTATATTAAGGGTCTTCAGTAAAGATGACAGGGATGTTTTTTATTTGGAGCCCCCACGGAATTGTGCCTGCCCGCAGATGTTGGAGTAGGAAATAGCCATGGAGTTCAGTTCTTATATGTTTTTTCTGTAAACGAATTACTTTATCCGCCTCGTTCTGTTGTTTAGCTGAGGTACTTAAGGATAGTGCTGAAAAAGGACTGAAAGCTATAAGATTTTGGATGTGAAGCAAAAGTTAGGTGGAGCAAGTGTCGGACAGGGTGACCACCACTGAAAACAATGTAGATACACTTCAGAAGGAAGTGCGCAACCTTAGCACCACGGTGGTTGAGCTTAAAAAATGGGTAATACAGCTGGATGAGAGGGCAGAGGACTCAGAAGGACGATCAAGATGGAACAACCTATGATTTCTTAGTTTTCCAGAAAAGGCGGAGGGCCCCTCAGCGGAACTATTTCTAGAAGACTGGATCATTAAGGAACTGGCCCCTACGAGACTTTCTAAATTCTTCAATGTGGAGAAAGTACACAGGGCATTAGTTCCCCTTCTCAGGCCGGGCGCACCACGATGGGACATCATTGCCAAATTCTTTAATTATAGGGATCGTGATTTCAGGCTACCTGCACTAGAGGAAAAATTCACTATGAGGGATTTCAGTGTACTAGCATTACACACAAAGAGTCCAGGAGCAGAGAAAAACCTTTATAGCGGTCAAAAGAAGTCTCAGTGACCTACACCTAAAATATAGCCTCATGTTACCAGCAAAGCTATGCGTTGAAAATGAGGACTGTGTTGTGTTTTTTCTCTCAGCCGCCGAGGTCAGCGACTGGTTAGATGCCAGATGAGAACGAGGGAACTGTCTGGTTCCACCCACGGGATCTGGCAGAACCCCGACGATCCAAAATCAGACACAGGAACACCGGAAAATGAAACCACAGCTACAACTAGGAAGACAAGGCAGCCTGGGCCGGATCCATGTTCTCCTGGACTAGACAGCGCAGGCCTCTGAAGCGGAAACCGTACCTGAATCAGAAATGGCATCGCAAAACCTACCGACAGACCCTGGAGGCTCTGGGAGTGGGCACGAATAAACAGAACCAAGTGGGCAACAGAAAAAACACAGATAAGTGGTCAATGAGCATGTTTACATTAGGGAGGTGATTTTTAAATATAAGTACAAAGAGACAAAGGTAACACTTGCATGAGAAACAACCTAGATGGAGCGGGCAATCGAGGAGCAGTTTTTCCCCCAAAAGAGGCTGAAGTTCACCTGGGGAGCTTGAGGAGTCCCCTCGCACCCCGGTGGAGATCAGTCCACTGGAACAGCAACTATTTACAGGAACTGTAGCACAAAACTAAGGTTAAATAATTGTAAAAGATACCTGATCTTGGAAATCCATGTTATAAAAGCTAAAAGTACATATGTATCGAGGGGGAGGGTAATGAGGCTGTATGTGTTGAAACTTGCATCAGTTATAATGGCAGAGGCGAGAATCAAGCGACTGCCCAGGGGGAGGGAGGGGACAAGGGACAGTTCAGTTGGGAATTTTATATCAGGTTGGGGAAAGATCACATTGTTGTGTCTAAAACAAGGATTCCAGTCCAAACCCAGTGAATACGGAAGGGGAAAAGGGACAATGCTAAATTGGAAAGGGATGAAGTAAGGATTGAAAAAATTAATAATGGCTGCACAAGCATTAAAGATTAATAGCTGGAATGTCCGGGGTATAGCGGAATTTGATAAAAGATGCTGAATCCATGCCTTCCTGAAACAATCTAAAGTGGCAATAGCTTGTCTGCCAGGGATATGGGGAGGTATGATTACCAGTGTGAGGAGGAGATGGAGGGGACAGACCTACGTGACCTCCTGTTCAAAATATGCAAGGGGAGCACTCAAATAGTTGACACCTGTGATTCCCTTCTGCCACTTATATCATGTTCTAGATCCGGAGGGCAGATTCGTTATACTACATGGAAAATGGGAGGGAAAGGAATTAAGTATTATAAATATTTACGCACCTAATTCGGATTGTTCTGAATTATTTCCTACAATCATGAAGATGGCGACGCCATGTATGGGTGCGGAGATTATACGCACAGGAGATTTTAATTGTATCTTTGATGGCACAGTAGATAGAGAGCCCCCTAGAAGTAACACAAAACCCTGAATGACTGCATCACTACTAACAATAATGCAGGAAATGCAGCTGAGAGACGAATGGAGAGCTAGGAATCCACATAAGAAAACATTCTCATGCTACATATTGGCAGCTAACACATTCAGTCGCATAGACCATTGCTGCCTGACGCCTGGGCTGTCAGCGGCGAAGGAGGGAATAGCTTATCTGCCCCGACACCACTCCGATCATTCACCACTGTTACTGACGCTGAAAAATGGAGAGGGCATCTTGTGATCCAATTATGGAGACTATGGGCTGAAGCGCTCACTGATCCACCCTATGCGGCACAAGTGTTGGGGGCTATAACTAACTATTTTGAGGAAAATTGGGGATCTATGGTAAACAGATCCGTGGAATGGGAAGCTATGAAGGTGGTTATTAGGGGGTGTGTATGACATATGAAGTGAAACACCAGCTAGAAAGGGACATAAAACGCAGGAAAGGCAGCTGAAGAAAATAGAGGACAATATACACAATATAACAAAACAGAACCACATGGAACAAAGTAAGAGAAAAATTATTAGAATCATGGCATAAGTTGGAAAAATTCACATACACAACAGATAGACAGCAACTGTATAGCAACTGTATATGGAAGGAGATCGAACTGGCATATTATTGGCGAGACTTATAAGAACGGATGGAGGGCCTACACCTATACTACAAATCCAAAATAAGAACGGGGACAACGTCTATTCACAGAAAGCGATCTTAGGGGAGTTAGCACTACACTTAGAGACAAGGTGCACAAAGAATCCCTACCCATCCAAGCAGATAATGCAGGATTTCTTAAATAGTATGGAAATACCCACTCTAAAAAGAGAGGAAGCGAGACCCTTGGGGCGCCGATTGCAAAAGAGGAACTGTTAACAGCCATGAAGAAACTAAAAACAGAAAAATGCCCGAGGAGTGATGCACTACCGACAGGATTCTACTAAAGATTTGCCCCATTGATGGCTGACCTGTTACTGAAGGTCTTTAATGAGGCCCTAACAAAAGGATCTCTACCAAAAACAATGCAAGAAGCAGTGGTGACTATGATCCTTAAACCAGATAAAAATCCTCTACTCCCGAATTCCTATAGACCAATATCTATTAAACTTAGACACCAAGATATTAAGCGGAATTCTGACATCCCGCTTGCTTCCATGTATGTCCCAACTTGTTCATCCTGATCAGGCTGGGTTTATACCCAGGCGGAATACCACTCTCAGCTCATGTAGATTAGAACATGTGTGACATGCTCCAAGCCTAGTGGGCGACAATTGTGCATTGGCGCTACTAGACATTGAACAGTCAAGTGGTAATATTTATGGGTGGCTCTCGAACGAATGGGGCTGGGTCAAAAGTTTATTCAATGGATTAAAATAATGTACACTAACCCAGCTGCCAGAGTGAAGCTCTCCCTTCGTGTGACATCCTCCTTCCATCCATCTTATATTTGCCGTGGTGATGGAACCTCTGGCTATTACACTGAGAGAAAAGCTGGGAACATGGGGAATTCAACTAGGGGATACCATGCACGTGGTCTTGATGTACGCAGATGATACGTTAGTAGATATGCGCCAGCCAGACGAAGCAGTACCAGCTCTTCTTGCAGAACTTAAGAACTTTGGAGCACTATCCGGTCTACGTCTTAACCTCAGAAAGACAAAATTGTTCCCTGTGGGGAGACTAGCTGGGACACCAGCAAATTACTTAATCAACATAGGGCTGACGTGGGTATCAAGGGAGGTTAGGTATCTAGGGGTACAATTAATACATACCCCACAACCTATCTAGAGAGCAACATTGGGAGAGCAATAGATGTCATCAGTAGTTCTGTTGGGTTCTGGAAGGAGCTTCCACTCTCCCTGATGGGAAGAATAGCACTAATGAAGATGGTCATTCTGCCAAGATGCCTATATGTCTTGCAGAATTCAATATATAAAATTCCGTGCCAATATTTCAAATAATTAGAGCGCTTACTGGCAGAACTATAGTGGGGTAATGGAAGGAAGGGAGTAAAACTTGACACTCTCCAACAAATATGGGAGGCAGGAGGAATAGAGGTCCCACGCCTGGAGCTCTATTAAATGACCACACAACTCCAGCATGCTGTACATTGGATGGATGAGCATAACAACTGGGAGAAACAATTATTGGCAGGCACACATGGAGGGGTCCCTTTGCCTGAGCTCCTTATGAGGGGGCCAGGAGTGCCCAAATCATACCCATACATTATTCAACATGTAACAGCAGTATCGGAAATGGCAGTTAAAAAGCTAATTCAACATTCACCGTATGCCCCAGATATGGCATTATGGTGGGTGAAACCCTTCAAAAAGATAACGGAGGCTATGTCGACTAAAAGATGGATGGAAGGAGGATGTCACACGATGGGATATCTATATAGTAATAAACTATCTATAACCAGAGAGAAAGCTGAGAATATGTATGAACTAGGTAGGGGTCAATTTTTACAACATGCAAAGATTACAGCGATTGCCCGGGATATAATGCCTACATTCCTGCAGGAACCGCCTACTACATTGACCCTTCAGGCACTGCTGGGCCTGACTGGGGAACATAGACTAGTCACACATTTATACAGAGCGCTAAGAGACGATTTCCCCCCAAAAAACCTTCCAGTCCAGGCAAGATGGGACGATAGATTAGATGAACACCTATCAGATAGAGAATGGGTAAGAGATACATGAGGGAGTTAAAAAGATAAACTCAAACGCGAGATTTAAACTCATCCAATATAATATTATACATCAGACATATCTGACCCTGCAGATTTTAAATAGATTATACCCAGATCGCACTAATAAATGCCCTAGATGTTGGCAAGGAGAAGCAAATTGTATTCACATGATATGAGACTTTACCACACTGACACAATACTGGGGGAATGTAATAGATAGGATGCAAATTACCACTGGATGGAAAATCTCACAAACAAACACGGTAGTAATATTGGGACTGCTCCCTATGCCTAAATCTAAAAAGCTCAGTAAAAAGTTTGTTCTATTGGGGCTAGTGCTGGCTAAGAGGAGGATTGCGATGAGGTGGCTCAGCTCAACCCCCCCCCCCCCACTCTGGAGGGATGGCTAAAGGACATGGGTGAATGAATGGGCACTTGCAGAGCAAGTGAGAATGAATGAAAAGGTAGAAGAAAATGCGCGAGCCTGGTCCCTCATGATAGCTGCCATTAAAGAACCCCCCATCCTGGATGAGGAACCAACGGAGGAGGGAAGGGAGGGCTCAGGTACAGTGCGAAAGACCAACTGAGGAAATACTAAAGAACGTACGGGAGGTAAGACATGACCAATAGGTAGATTGTTCCGTTATTTCTTTTTCTAGAGAATTGACACGACAATGGGAGGGAGAGGGGGGGAACGTTGTATTGTTTGTGGTTAAAATGGCAGAATAACTTATAATACATATGTTTAAGAATAAGCACCTTAAAGATAATGATGTCAAGGCATAGATACGCAGACAACAAAAGAAGGTATATATGAAAGTAGATACAGCAAAAGTATATGTGTTATATTAACTATGAAATGCCCAAAATGTTTTTTTTTAAGTTAGGTGAAGCAAGGGGGGTGATCTCAAAATTAATGTTTTAAGAGGAGTCCACCAAGACTGTGTTTTAGCCCTAACATTATTTACTTAATATATGAACGGATTATTCAATGCACTTTTTGAATGTAGTGGTGCCCACCACCCCCACCAAATTAGAGGCCAGGCTAATTCCAGCACTCTTTTTTGCTGATGATACGCTTCTGATCTCAAAAACGCCATAAGGCATGCAGAATGTATTAAATAGGTTTGCAAATGTTTGTGACAAACTTGATCTGGAGATCAATTGCCCGAAAACTAAATTCATTACTTTTAACACCCATTGTTCTTTTAAAGGGTAGCTGAGGCTGGGATCAAACTCTCTTGAGCAGGTTGTGGTTTTTGATTAATTAGGGGTTAGACTGTCTAGTAACCTGTCATGGTCTGCCCAGATTCAAAAAAATTGCATGCCATTGCAACATGTAGAGGCAGCGATTGTTAAAAAGCGAAATTGATCTGTGTTTCACCCTATTTCTCCCGCACTTCAAATCTATCAAGCTAGAGGGACTGGGACAGCTCCTCCGCTATGGCGGAGAAGCGTCACCCCACTGCTTTTAAGCAGTGCAGTGCAAAGATAACATAAAATGATAATAACTTTGAGTTATTATCATTTTATGTTACCTGTTGCTTTGCGGATAGCCCGGTGGGCAGGGCTGCTCTGCTCTTGGAGCAGGGAAGGAGTGGTTTACCCACTCCTAAGTGTGCAATGACTGTTTGGTCGGCCCTCTCAGGCTGCCCAAACCAGTCATTCACGCTTTCCATGGTCTCCATGCAGGCTGCCTTACAGCCTACGTGGAGAACAAGTGCTGGCCCCCATTCCCTGCTTGAGCGTTGAACTAGGAGGCTCAAAACCAATCACAACGCTGCATTCCAGCATTGTGATTAGTCAGGGGAGCCTGGGTGCTAACCAATGACAACACTGCATTGCAAAATTGGGATTGGTCAGCGGAGCCTTTTCTCTGCTTCCTGAGCCTCGGAGAGCAGTAGCAGAGACGAGAGACCGGCGCAGGAAGGTAAGTGTTACGTTTATTTTTATTTTTTTTACCGCTCCCCCACCCCTCCTTGTAACCCCCCACACGCCCCCATCTACCCGCCACCCACAAATAATGCCGGCCGCCACTGTAGAGGGCTGGGCACTGCTCTATATGGTGCTGAACTGTTGGGTTTGGAACAGAAGAAGAGGTTGGAGCTGGTTGAGAGTAATTTTATAAGATCTATATTAAACCTCCCATTAAATACACCATTAGTTCCGGTACGCCTTGACCTTGGGTTAAGAAGCATTACCCATATTGCTGCGCTGCAGGCTCTAGTGTTCTGGGTGAGGCTATGGACAAGCTAGATGCAGATTCCTTTCAAAGAAGCTCTTGCCAAAGTATAATCATTAGACACAGCGGCAGGACAAATTGATTGGTTCAAGAAGATCAAACAATGGTTGTACAGACTAGATTTGAGGGATCTATGGGAGGATCCAAAGTCCATGACTAAAGATACGGTGCCTCAACTAAAGGCGAGGATATGGGATTATATTCAGGGTTCCCTCCTGAATCCTCTAGCACTTGGCACTTTAACTGAACGGATCTTGGATATCAAATGTACGTTCTTGTTGGAGACATTTATGGATCAGATCGAATAACCTTTACACAAGCACTTTATTTACAATTTAGGTATGGGAACTTGTCCTGTGAATCTCAGTAAAAGCAAATAGAAGCAGACCATTGTAACCTCAATCTGTCCTGTGTCTAGCCTCTGCCCTGAATCCATCGAACATTTGATGTTTTTCTGCCCTGAAAATGTAAAGACTAGAAGAAGGTGGATAAGCCTGGTTTGCTGCCTGATGTCTATTTCACGACCTGTAGAAGCCATGCAAATTTTAAGATCTGATAATACAGAAAGGCTAGTGTTTTCTATATCAAGGTACTTGCTTTTTGCCTGGCATATTAGGACTAAAATGTTAGCCACCCACTAGAACTACTCTTCCTACGGCTATGAAGTACTTTGGAAACTACTGTGATTGTCTTCTTTTATATAGCTGCTCATATATTAATGATGCAGTAAAATGTCTTTTTATTTTTGTATAGTAGTTTTTATATTGATGCCGTAAAATGTTTATTTTAGAATTGTATTTTTACGAGTATCATTTTACTTGGTGACTAAATTATCATAAATTGATCGACTAAATTACTTTTTCGCCCATTTGAAACGTTTAATGTGTCAGACTGATGACACAGCTAGTAGCAGTTGCACAAGTCGCGCAATAGTAAAAAAAAATAAACGGCATTAGGCCACTGTCACCCTGGCCAGGTCATGCCCTCAAACTTCAGGTGCAAATGAATTTACATATTAACACCCTCACCGTCAATCACTGCCTCCGCCTGCTCTGCTCACTGCATTTCTATCTGTTTTAATATCTACTCGCGCGAATCAAATTGTGTTCAGTCCATCCAGGCAGGTGCATTCTTTCATCCTGTGGAAGGGTTAGATATAGTAAATAACCGCTAAGCTGGTCGCAGAGACCTGTGTGCTGAGTGTCAGAAACACGTGGACTTGTCCTTCCCGTGTTGCACTCACTGTACATGCATGCCAGGAGAGCTCGTGTTGGTGCGTTTCAGCAGATGAAACTGTGGTGCATTTGCAGCGCGGGGCAGCAGCGTACGTAAGCTGGTGAGGTAGCCTGGCGGTGAAGGCAGCGCCCACACCTGCCCTGTGCCTGGAGCCTGGCACAGCTGACGGCACCCAGTGTCCCTCGCAGGATATTTGAGGAGTGAGCTGTCATGCTATGAAGGGGTCCGCTCAGCCGCCAGCTGCCGCCGGTGAAACGTGACACCGGAGCCTGTGTGTGAGCAGGCGCTGTGCCTGCCGCTTCCTGCTGCACTGTACAGCCCGCGCTGCCTGGCGCATCTCACGCTCTGCCTCAACTTCTCGGGTTAGTTATCCTTCGCGTGGCTGCTCCTGGCTTCCATAGCGCCTAGGAGCTGCAGTGCGAGGACCGCGGTGCGGAAGCTGCAGGTCCCAGGGGACGTCTAGGCGCTTCGGGCGCATCGGAGACAGCGGGCTAAAACTGCAGGTCCCAGGGGACGTCTAGGCGCTTCGGGCGCATCGGAGACAGCGGGCTAACTTTTTCACTGCAGAGCCTTTCCAGCTGAGCTCCTGCGCCGAGATTTATCCCAGAAATTGTCTCTCTGGCGCTAACAGATTATGGATTTGACCTCTCTACGCCCGGGTGTGGAGTGACAGGCAGCATCTTTGTGTCGGTCCCTACTGGAGTTTTTTTTCTCGGATTTATGCGCTTTGGAGCAGCCCTGCGACTGGAAAGGTAGGCTGGAGTGAGTGTCTGCGCCCGGCTGTGCGTCTGTGTTTACTGTTAGGGCTGACTTTGACAGTGCGCCCGGCTGCAGACCTTGGCTGCAGCTGTCGGAGAGAGTGCTCTGTCTGCGTGAACCCGGGGTGGGGGGTCAGGTTACACCCCGACGCTGTGCAGGGCTTCCTTTACACGCGAGCCCCCCTCCAGCGCTCCGGGTAAAGATAGCACCCTACGTCTCAGCAGCACAACAATCCCATCACTGTGCAAGCCTGCTAGCCTCCCTCTGCTGCGGACTGCTGGAGCTCACGCACCACACACTGTGCACCGCGCGGGCTCGGCAGTTGTTTCCAGGGTAGTTTGTTCCTAGTCTCTAGCGCTGTCGCACTGCTGGCGGGAATGGGGAGCTATGGAACGCAAAATGTTTTTGTTTTGTTTTTAACTATACTTATGACATTTGAAGGCACCACTATCGATAGTTTTTCTATAACTAATATCAAAAATACAATTAAACTACCTGTCTGTACTTAAATGGATGAATTTGAAATGAATATAACCATAGAGTTTTCAACTGCATACAGCTGCTCCACGTTCATGAAACACAGACTGGGGGTGTAGCTATCAACAGTGCAGCAGGTTTAGTAGCACTGGGGCCTAGGTTAATGACGGGAGGGGCTAGCTTGGTCAGTACGGCTGGAGGGGGGGGGGTTCAAATTTCCCGACAATCACGCTATAATATCATGTTATTCATTATATGAGAAGCAGTGCGTGAGGGGGTCTCGGGAGGGGCAGATGAAAGTGAAAGGGATTTTAAGAGATACTTAAAACACAGCATTTTCTAGTCAACCATGTTTTAAGACCTACAAAACGGAGACAGGTGTGTGTGCTTTTTGTTTGCGAGAGTAATTAAGAACCCCCAGGTGAAAATCCGAAAGGCACCTGACCATACCACACCCGACTGGAAGCTCCTGTGCTGTGCCCAACTGTTTATTAAATAATCCATTTATTAGGGGGGAGGGGGTGTAACACCGCAACCCCCGCCACACCAGCTACGCTCTTGACCTGATTTAGGGTCCGTCTGCACCCCGACTATGGCTGTCTTTTACTACCCAACCGTGGTGCTTGGCGTGGAGGGGGAGGGAAGGGGCTATTTGCTTGCATCATGGCTATTAGCATGATTGATACGTCATAGGTTTAGTTCACCTACAAGCGACAGGGGCTCTGGGAAATCAGATGTACTACGCTTTCTGCACACCAAATGTAGTCCCATTCACTAGATATAGCTAGCTGTTGGGGGTTGTCCTTCTGGTTTCGCCCCTTACATGACCCAGTAGTCCTGGAGAGTCGTGCACTGCTCACACGCCAGTAGGAGAAAACCAGGCAACAGAAGGCTCATATGAATTACACTTTTTGGGGGGCGTAGTGCAGGGGTCCTTTGCGAACTTGCGCTTAAGAATTCACCTACAAAAGCCCCGCTGCTTGCCCAGGACGAGCTTAAAAGTTACGACGTTGGGGGCAGAGGGGGGTGCAGTGTCCAAGACTCCCAGATTCCGCTTGATTGTCGCTTGTGTACATGTAAAGGGGGGGGGGGGGGGGCGATGGGGGTTGTCTACTCTACTGTGACTCGGGAGCAACACTAACTTTCCGTCCCCTCAACGTCACTGTGCAACGTGGGCCTCTTCATTTCACACGGAATCGCCGCGGACGCGCTGTGAGCACTCGTCTAGTCTGTGTGACACCCATCCCCCTTTCTCACTCTATGCCACTGCTCGGTGACGAAAGGTATGCGTCACCCTTCAAAACAGAAACCGCGAATAGTTTGTGGTGCTATCGGACTACGTGTGCATGCATAGTCTGAGGCGAAATACTAAAGGGACAAGTGGGCTTCTTACATTATATCAGTCGTATCACAGCGCCATTGATATATGTGATTTGTAACATCTCTGTGCATTTATAAACCATTCATAAATGAGTACATCCAGTACAGACACCAAGAAATGTGTTTCGGTCATATGGAATGCGTTAGGCATCGCAAGTTCAGGTTTTTCACACATCATAAGATGATAAGAACATACATTTTTTTCTAAAAACATCAACATTTTGGACATGTTAACAAGTGAGGGAACAGCAGTTCACTTTGAGGGATGCTGGACTAAGCAGTCAGGAAGTTGTGCCGAGCTGTGACAGATAATAGTGACCTCCGAACGAGGACGTCACTCCACAGAGGTCACAAGACCCGGCTTGTTGTTTCGTCACAACAAAATAGCAATCGGGATCTTGTGCTCTCTAGAGAGAGGGCTGTTCAGGGGTCACCAGTTATTTTCTATTTCCTGCCTCAACCCCGAAGAAGTTCATGACTGTGTAAAGCTTACCCTTGATGCGCAGAAGCATCTTCTGACGTAGCAATATAGTTAGATCTGCGAGGGTGAAGTCAAGGGCTTACCGCAACTCCAGAAACGTAGGGGTCCCCAATTTAGGGGGGTCCACATACGGCGACCTAATGCCTAACCCAAGATAGGCGGGCTCAGAGCCGGTCACCACATTCTGTAAGCGGGCATCATGTTGCATTGCTGCTCTGGCTGAAGGGTACCATTCACGAGGATTCAGGCCGAGACAGGCCATTTCAGGTCACTGAACTGTTTACCAACCTCAGTGCGTGTGAAAGTTTGCCGTCCGTCCTATGTTTGCTAGTGGGTTTGGAGCCATTCAGAAACTTTTTTGAAAAACAAGGCTGCCAACGTACTGCGCAGTGTGAGGCACCTCCCTTTCTGATGAGATGAGAGTCTCTTGGGGAGGAATGGCTGGTTTGGTCCTTCTTGGGAAAAAAATATATATTAGACTTACGTTGGCGCACCTAACATGGAAACGAGAAGGCATTATCGCACAGGAAGTTTTCCTGGAGTCAGTTCACGAAAGTTCCAGATTTTTGATGCACCAACACACAATTCTCCGTTACTCACAACTGGATCATTGAGATGTAAGATGTGAAGTGCATATCACGTGGGAAAAGAATTGCAAGTGATTGTAAATGACGACAAATGTACAATTATGTCAGTGTGATCTTAAGAATTTTGGGGGCCTGGGGCCAGAATTATTTTGATGGCCCCTGTTTGAACTACTTTGCATTTTATTACTCTTCTTTGTTACTTCAAGCACTATGTTGCCTAACAATATTGAAATATACCACAGAAAGTTAAGACTCAGAAATACTGTGGCATGAGCTAGAGAGAACTTTCACTTTCCCAGAGAGCCCTTTCGAAGGTAGGGGCCCTGGGCAGTTGTCCACTCTGCCCATGCCTTATGTGTCCATGAATTGTTTGGATGTTCACCTTATTTGCATTGCATTTTGCTCATTAGTACTGTGACACTGAACTGGAATGCCCACATCTCATCTAGGTCACTCTACCTTTGTGTAAGATCAACACTCATAGGTGACACCAACTTTTTACTATGGGTGGGTGGAATTCACTGAGCTTTACTTAGCAGAATTTTGCGGAGTTACATAAAAACTCCACGAGATTCTGCAGAGTTCCGCGAATGGCGGAATTGCAACACATCACGCAACTCGCGCTGATTTTAAATGGCTTTTGTATAGCTGAAGTATTCATAGCTTTAGAAGAGGGAACCAATTGATGAAGGTATAGAGCATTTGAGTTCTCCGAGCAATAATTTGATAATTCAGGAGTTAATTTGATTAGTCCTTCATTCATTCAAAGGAAATATGTTGGACATGGCACTTTTTAGGGGTATTTTCTAGAAAACGTTTTGGTTTTTGTCGTCCTAGTTTTTGCCAACTCTCATTTCCTGACCTTAGGACTCTGGGCACTGTCCCACTCTATTGTAGTGGGAAAGTGTGTGCGCCCTTCTTGCACCTGTCAAGATAGGATGCTTACTTGATTCATTAGGTCAGGTGTGGTACCTATGACTGCCCTGTAAAAAGGTACAGCACATACCCAGGGCAGGGAATGAATACAATTGAATTGAGGGTAGAGGCTATAAGAGACCACACCTGACAATGAAAAGTGTCTTATGTATTATGGTAGTGCAAAGAACCAAGGAGCACTCCCCTCTATGCCCCTTAACTAGGAACATTATACACAAAGGGTTCAGCACTATTCAACAAATTGTAACAACCAATATCAATATTCAAGAGGCAGTGAGCACACAAGAAGATGTCCAAATCCCAGATATAATTTTCTTGAAGGATTTCTCTTTATTGCATTTTTTTCTTAAAAACAGAAGTCCATAGCCGACGCATTTCGTCTCACGAAGAGACTTCTTATGGGCTTTGTAAAGTGACAGAATAGTGTATTCAAAAGGACATTGTAGATTTCAACCAAATATCAGAGAATCCAAGTTTCCGAAGACTTTTATGTAGTAGGCATTATCAGCGTTGGCTCAGTGGCCCGCAGCGTGTGTGCTCGTCAGTTTCAAGTTTTTTCAAACTTGAAAATGACGAGCACACGCGCTGTCACTTTACAAAGCCCCGAAGAAGTCTCTTCTTGAGCCGAAACGCGCCGGCTATGGTCTTCTGTTTTTAAGAAAAAACGCAAGCAAGAGAAATCCTTTCAAGAAAATTACATCTGGGATTTGGACATCTTCTTGTGTGCTCACTGCCTCTTGACTATTGATATTGGTTGTTAGAATTTGTTGAATAGTGCTGAACCCTTTGTGTATAGTACCCAGGGCAGGTTCAACACTGGCTAATAGGGGAACGCTGCACTGATTGTGCCAACCACCTAAATAGGCAGTCAAAAATGTTTCATACTCAGGTTGGCCAGTCTCACTCTGTAGCCAACCCTGAGTGGGCTATTCACTGGCACCAAACTGGGGTAGGTGAGTGGCCGGGTAGGTACATCTGTGTGTGCACTGCCCGGGTAGGGATGAACCCCATGTGGGTTTTCCCGACCCAGGGAGTCGGCTCATCCAATGGGACACTTCCTGAGTGTGGCCAATTTTCTTGTTAAGGCATTAGGGCCTGTGGCACTTTTCCAATGTAAGTGTAGTGTGAAAGTGTGCATGCCCTTCCTACACACGTTAGGAAGTGGTGCTCACCTGAAGTTCTAAAAGCCTTGGTCAGGTCTGCCACAGCCGGCTGGTGGGTACACACTCACACCTATTATGTTTTAAGACCTGGGCCCAGCCTGCCAGTGCAGGATGGTGTGCACACTGGCACTAATTATGTCATTGAATGTGTGAACACTTGAGCCAATAGTGCTCCTAAATACATGTCAAGCCTCCCATTGCGGGCTGGTATGCACTTTGCATCAATGGTGCTGCTAAAGACGTGTCAGGTCTGCCATTGCAGGCTGGTGTGCGCTCCGTACCCATGGTGCTCCTCAATGCGTGTCCAGCCTGTCATTGCAGGCTGGTGTGTGCGTTGTACCAATGGTGATACTAAATAGGTGTCCAGCCTAACATTGCAGGCTGGTATGTGCTTTGCACTGATGGTGTTCCTACATACATGTCCGGACTGTCATTGCAGGCTGGAGTGCACACTCGTACTGATGATGCTCTTAAATACATGTCCAGCCTGCCATTGGATGCTGGTGCGCGCTCCGAACCAATGGTGGTCCTCTATCTGTGTCCGGTGTGCCATTGCAGGCTGGCGTGTGCTTTGCACCAATGGTGGTCCTAAATACATATCCAGCCTGCCATTGCAGGCTGGTGTGCGCTCTGCACTGATGGTGCTCCTAAATAAGTGTCCGGCCTGCCATTGCAGGCTGGTGAGTGCTTTGCAGCTATGGTGCTCCTAAATAAGTGTCCAGCCTGCCATTGCAGGCTGGTATGCCCTTTTCACTGATGGTACTCCTAAATACGTGTCCAGCATGCCACTGCAGGCTGTTATGTGCTTTGTACCGACAGTGCTCTTAAATACATATCCTGTCTGCCACTGCAGCCTGGTGTGTGCTTTGCACCAATGGTACTCTTAAAGACGTGCACAGCCTGCCATTGCAGGCTGATGCACGCAATTGCACGTTTGCTCAAACTGTTTATGTCACTAGCCATCCTGGGAGGACCTTTCACTTTCACAATAGTACCCTGAGGACACATATTAAGGGGTGAAGCTAGAGGAAGGTGAAAGGCAGGGCAGGTACACGTGTGTCCCCTGCCCAGGTAATGAGGAATACCCATGCGTGTTTTCACTTCCTATGAGGTTTGCTCTTCCTATAGACTAACATGGAAAAATGGTTGAAACCACTTCAGACTGCAATAGTGGAATGCAGTGGAGCAGCCTCATGATTTTTCATATCATTGGATTCGCAGTGACGTCCCCTTGCCAGTGGCAAAGGTGGCGTTGTCATAATTCCTACAGAAATGCCACAAATCGAAAGTGGGCATTTCTGTGCTAAAACTGTTTGTATGCCTTGGTGCTTGGCTCAAATTCAATCTGGAGGTTGGAGGAGCACATCTGGGCATTACCCCATGACAGCTTAAAACACTGGACATGCAACTAGAACAACAGACCTCTGCCGTGTGGGCTGTCTGGAGAGATTTGAGGAAGAGATTTTGACACTTGCCCTCTGGGGCCAGATCATGTCCCCACTAAGGATGAAGATCTGCATTGGTCTCAAGGCAGACAGGACTGAAATTAAGGGGAGACATCTGTGATTCAAAGGGAGACACTTTGAACAACCCCCAATTTCAAAGACACACTCCAGTATAACTACTGGTGCCACTCTTCAGCACGGGGTGAGATACGCTTGTGGAGACGTAGGACCTGAGAACCTGGACTACATAGTGCACATTGTCAGAGGACTCTGTTGTGCCCAAGGAGGATTACTACAATTGAAAGGGATAGCATGCCATTCCTGAATAGTGGATGGCCTGGGCTGACTACCTGCTGCTGTGTAGCACCCTGAAGTGTGCTCTCCAAGTGCTTGCTGAGATTGCCCCCTGTTCTTTTGGAGGTCTCAGGGGCATCAAAGATTTCCTAAGAGGGACCCACACTGTTTACCTGTGACACCTGCAGCACGGTGCCCTCTAAAGTGCCCTCAAGGTCTGCTGGATGCCAACTGGCAAAGCAGTGTGGAACTAAGAACTGTGCCTGGAGACCAGATTGCCTTGTGCGAAGCATGATGTCTGGCCAGCATTTAAGGCGTGTGGCCCCCTCATCGTGGGGACCTTGGCACACATAAGCGTCTTGTTGGTGGTGAGCGGATTCACTGGTTGCGGGACCCACGTGGGCAGACTCATCAAGTGTGAGCGCAGTGTGTGTAATCACCCGCCCCTGACGGGAGTGGTAGGTTCTGCCTGGCTGGTGCACCACCTCAACCAACCAGAAAGTGCCAGTTTCAACACAATCGCTTTAAAAAACTGGTCGGATTATGTCCAAACTTTCTTATTGGCAGATTTGAGCACATTTTATCACAACCCATACATTTCCACTCGCTCTTGTACACACCACTCACATTTTTCCTCCAAATAGAATCCAAATTACCAACAGTTGATGTGAAAAATCTTACTGCAGATGAGAAGTTAGAAGGTTATCAGTTGAAATGCGTGAGAACTGAAGGTTAAAGGCTGGCTTTCAAGATTGACTCACCACTGCAGTGCTTTCAGTACATTTCATGATTATTTGCAGGCGTTAAATGAGTGGATGGTCTGAACTTTGAACCGTCTTAATCACAGGCTAGATATGAAAGATGATAAAGAAGAAAAGAAGAGCGGGTCTTTTGATGTCTGTTGAGGTGCGCCCACGTTGGTGCGCACACAAGCACATCTCCACCTTGAGCCACTAATTATGGTCAATTTTCTGACACTTCGACAGCGGTGACCAATGACAGCTATTAGCGAGCATAACAAATAGTTACCTTTCCATTGGAGTAAAGTAAATGTGCCTTCATTGTTCTTCTTGATGCATTAAGGGTGCTAAGTGGCGTGGACTTGATCTCCTGAAAAGGTCAATACATTTTCTTGGATTTCTGTGGTGTGGGTGATGCTTTCCAATTTCTTTTTGCGTTTGATGTGTATGGTTCTTACACAGTTTATAGCTAACATATTATATTCTACATTTACCAAAAGGGCCTTTGTGTCAGCCCCTTTCAGCCATTGGCTTATTTTGCCTGAGAACTTTCAGCCATTGGCTTGCAGCATTGTGTATCACAACTTGGATTGGATGTCAACTGGAGTATTTTGGTGTCACTGTTTTTCTATGCTCTTTTGAGGTGTCTCCTTCTGCCGCTA
This sequence comes from Lissotriton helveticus, assembly GCF_964261635.1. Lineage (NCBI taxonomy): Eukaryota > Metazoa > Chordata > Amphibia > Caudata > Salamandridae > Lissotriton > Lissotriton helveticus. Next base: position 1,348,640,029 of record NC_136059.1, on the reverse strand, counting down.
TTGGAGTGTAAATAGTATGCTAGCAGACAGGAGCAAGCACTGACGAAAGCATCTGGAAAAAATGAATGCCACAGAAAAAAAGTTGCTTTATTTTCTGTAGCATTCATATTTCAGATGACTTTGTCAGCTTTCGCCTCCCACTGCTGGTTCACAACTTGCGAACTGATTACAAACACAGCAGCCATCTTAAAAATTCTTGTACATACTCCATTGCTATGCTACCATTAAAATCAACTGTCATGTTTATATTCAATAGGTGAGAGTCGCTTTTTCACTGGGGAGCGAGCACTGACAAGAGTCTGCAAAATGGATGGTGCAAAAAAGAAAAAACACTATTTTCTATACCATCCACACATCATATGTTTTTGTCTCCACAAGCGTCCAATTCCACAAACCAGTATTGTTAAAGCCAATAGAATACAGTACAAACATCAAACCCACTTGGCTTTGCCAATGCTTGTTATTTAGGATATTTGTTAAGTACAGCTTTGGCCGAGCTCTTCAGTGTAGAGCTGTAAACAGATATGGGATAGAGAACATGGGAAGCTGATTATAATTACAGCTCAGTAATTCAACATTATACATAAATCCAATGGAGCAAACTGGGAAAAGTTCAAACATTCCTTCCCAAATATTCTTCCAAAAGGCAGTCCTAGTGCTGCAATAGGTAGTCAGGGATTTTATCTGGACCTGGAAATTTGTTGATGTTTTTGTAGGTTGATGTTTTCTCCTATTCTTTGTTTTGCAGTGTACCTTTTTAGCTCTTGTTTTTGTGTTCTTTATATATCTACATTATTTTTTTCACATAGAATTTCCTCAGGTATGTGCAAATGTTGAAAGCAACAAATCCTGCTGGGACTCTGGACGTGCTAGAACTTATGAAGTCAGAGTTGCTAAATTGACTATTTTAGCACAATGCAAAACCAAATGGGAAAACACTATCGAAACATATGCATAGCTTGAGTTTTTTACCATGGGATTGCGTCTTTGGTTGGGGACCTGAATGGTTGGGTCTCTTTTTTTTTTAGGTCTCAGCGCGGACAGGTTTAGGTGTTCAGTGGTCCTTGTGTCATCAATCTTTCAAGTAGTGCAGTAAAACGTACAAAGAAATGGTGAGATTGGGTGAGCCCATTTCTGCCTTTAACATTGATGAATTTTTCATAGGTTTGATATTGCCTGGATGGGGTGGTGTCTATCAGCGTCAAGACATTTTGTTGATGTCGGATTAGTCAATTTGTCTTCTAGTTTGGTTTTGGCGATGGGGCACCACGTAGTCCTTTGTTAGACTGCAGATAAGGATAAGGAAAGAGGTGCAGCTTGCAATTGAGAGTCAGTATGTGTGTGTTATTTGAGGTATTTACTTTTCTGGCACTGCATTTTCATTACTGGTTTATGCCTTTTTTTCTTTTTAGGAAGTGATGTTGTTGGGATGTCATTCCCTGTCACACATGCACACACACTCTCACACACAGTACTATTTATTAATAACTATTGCATTTTCATTTGCTTTTATTTGCTATAATGATGACCTGTTGGATTTACAGATGTTTTTGTTTTCTTTATTTTTTTTGTTTATTCTTACTGAGCAGAAGCATAGAACATGTCATTACATCATGAATTATAAATAAAAAATAATGGTATTATTCATCATGTTAAATAAACTTTGTGATAAAACACTGGGGTCGGTTATAGCTTTGATACTGTATTCCAGGCCTTCCTAGAACAGAAATAAAGTGCAATGTGCCAGTAATAACTTTAAAAGACAACCTCTAATATTAAAAAAAGACATATTCAAAAATAGTAGCATCAATTGGCTGTGCCCATCACTAAACTAGATAAAGTGCAATACAACAGTATACATAAATATTAAAAGTTCATATTGAATCCTTTTTGTTGATGCAGCCAGCCAAGGTTTAATAAAGTGCTTAAATTCATCTCCCACATCACCCGCCAGTCAATAATTTTCTAAAATCAAAGCAAACTCAAGTGGTATCTGCTATCATTTACACCTGATTCCCTTTCTACTCGTTCCATATATGTCCAAACACCTGCAAGCCTTTTAGTCGCTCCAACCCTTTTTGCATAGGTCTCTTCAAATGTCCTTGTCCGTAGGTACTCTAGTTGTTCTCCAATTCTGCAGAATAAAGGATTGTGCTACTAAGGAGGCTATCGTAATAAAAACATTCCCCCTTTTACTTTTGACGAAGTTTGCCTCTGTGTTGCCAAGCCAAAAAGTGCCACTGCAGCCTCCGGATCAACTAGACTCTGCAAGCCATTACTGAGAGCACCAAATATTTTCCCCCAGAACTGGGATAACATTGGGCAGGTGAAGAAAATATGGAGCCAGTCTCCTGATCCTATTTGCTGGCAGGGAAAGCATCTATCTTCCAGTTCAGGAAACATTCTATTGCGGGCCCTTAGGAGTATAATAAGCCATCAATTGTGACAAAAAAGACATCCACTTAAAAATGGCAGCTCTTAAGGCCTCGTTCAAGAGTTGTGAGATCGTGTGCCACTCGACCTCAGAGGAGTATTGCATTGTCTGAGTAATTTTATCCCAAAAAGTCTTTATTAGGTGGCATTCCCCTTGACTCTGCAGAAATCTGTACCAATTGCCCACCCTCTTAGTCTTGCTTTAAAAAGAGTAGCCATTAGTGGTGATGGGCCAACACTGGACGCTAGACAATATTTTCTCACTAGATGCATAATCTGTATAAATCCCCAAAAAATAACGTCTAGCGGTCCGTGCACCTAGCTTGAAGTTCCTGCCAGGTAATGCATCTCCCTCATAGCAAAAATTGGCCCAACTCTCTAAAGCTGTTTGCATTCCAAAAGTGGCTGGGCTGAATATGTAAACCCAGGACTTTACATTCCCTTAGCAGCAGATATTCATAGCCTGCCGCCATAGCATTTATGGAATATAATGACTTGAGTCTCATACGATACTCTTGTAGTGTCTTATACCAAGTTTTTTCATGCGTTTCAGTGTGTGTTTTGAGGACCCGGAGCTGTGATCTAGCTTCCTTCACCATTTTATCCAAAAAGAAGCTATCTACGGATCCCTTAAAGTCGATTATGCAAACCAATATGTCTAGGAGAGAGGCTTCGTACTATGTACGCATCTGGGGCGACGCCAGTCCCTCCTGATTAGTGTGCAAATGCAGAACTGGATATTTTACCCTGGGTGCCTTTTTTGTTCCAAACTGTTGAAAAAGTACATCCAGTTTTAAAAATATATCGTATTGATTCTTATCAGAACATTCATGAATAAAAAAATTAAAAGAGGTAAGATTGACATTTTTATTAGGGCCACCCGGCCAATGAGTGTAAGAGGGAGATGTGTCCATCTATACAATAAGTCTCTCATTTTTTTTTAGCAGAGCCTCATAGTTTAGTTTATCGAGCTTGGCATAGGAATTAGTTACATATACCCCCAGGTATCAAATCAGATTACTAGAAAAAGCTTGGTGTTAAAGAATACCAGGGAGGAGATTGCCAGAGGTGTTGTACATCAATATGTCTGTTTTATTATGGTTAATTTGTACCTTCCCACTGATTAAACCGCAAACTTGACCAACATTGTTATTATATTGTGTTCTTCTGACCAGAGATACAACATTATAACTTCCATGAACAGTTTTAGTTTGGACATGCCTTCTATTGGTGCTTCTATACCCAGATTTGCCCTTATCCTGACTTCCAAAGATTCTATAAGAAAAATAAGCAGTACAGGTGACAAGGGAAAGCCCTTCCCAGATCCCCGGTGCATATCTATGGTTCCGTCTATGTTGGAGTTCATGAAAACCTGGGCCTGTTCGCCTTCATATATATTACATAACATATTGGTAATTAGACTAGGAAACCTTACCCTCTTAAGATCATAAAAAGGGTATCCCAGTTGACAAGGTCAAATGCGTTCTCAGCATCTACCATCATTATAAGTGCAGGTGTCTGATTAATGTTAAAACAATCTATAGTGTGTAGTAAAAAAGCTATATTGGCCGTCATTTGCCCTCTTGCCAGGAATTTAGACTGATCATTGTGGATAAACTTCTGAGCAGCAGGTGTAATTCCATTTGCCCAGATTTTCATTACATCTTTATAATCAACATTTAATAGACTGCCTGGTCTGTATCAGTGAACGTAATGGGTATTCTTTCCCTTTTTAACAAAGCTGACAATGATGGATTCCTTAAAAATTGGAGGGACCTCTCCCCCTGTTTTCACAAAATTAAAGAGCTCTACTAAGAAAGATATCAGCTCTTCCTGAAGCGCTTTATAAAACTCTATTGGAAGGCCGCCGTTCCCACAGGCCTTTTCAGATGGCATTGAGGCTAGAGCCTGCCGAATCTCTAGTGCTGTAATATCAGCCACTAATTCCTCTGCCTGGATACTTGGCAGCTGCGGTAGATTGATTTCTAAACAATACTGATTAACTTCTTCCTTTGAAGCTGTATGTTTGGTCGCTTCTTCTAAAGTCATAGGCAAATGTCTGCACCTATGACCACGCCAGCTACGAGCTATTAAACTCACTGATGTACTTGGCCGAAATATGTCAACCTTCCACAAGGTGCTGTGGACCAGTAACTAATCCACTTAAACACCACTATTTCTTGTTAATCATATCCCACTCCTGAACAATAAATGGTGTTTACAGGAAAGGAGATATTTTTAACCACTTTTCATGACTACCATCCCCCAGACAGTCTCCACCCTGGTAGAGGATGGTTAATCACTTGGAGAATGGAACCCTTACGTGATTACGACCCCATGATGACACTACCCACCTTACCACGCGAGCGAAGAAAAGATATAAACTGGTTACTGTGAAAGTGTGGTTGAGGGTCTTCAATACAATTTGTTTGAGATTCTGGTCTGTTGACACAAGTGATTCATTCTCCATTAATGATAATATTGTTACAGACATTAATCACATATATAAATACAAGACTGGTGCTTCGTTAAAACCATTTCAGGCAGTTGCCTTACAGCACCACAACAAACGACCACAAGAGGGAAGCAGATTGTAAAACAAAATCCTAAAAAGGGCCTTGATACTAAGGGAAATGGTGTACAGTCTTAATATCGAGTCATTTATTTCGAATGGACATAATATCGACTAGAGAATATCGAGATGGCATTAATATCGAGGTAAGTAATATCGATTTATTTTTTATCGATTGTTATGTATGTAAAAAATATCGATAGATAAAATATCGAGTAAGTAATATCGTTAGTAAAAAATATCGATTTGTTTATTAGTTTAAAAATATCGAAAGTTGTGTTATCGACTGTCATGATATCGACTGTCATGATATCGACTCTTAATATGGATATATATAATATGTAATAGTTCAATGTACACTGTTTTAATGTTTAATAAGACATTTTTTGTTAAAATATATTATTTTTATTTATTTATTTATATAGAATTAATGTTAAAAATAATTAATAAATTAAAAAAAAATTTAAATTACTATAATAATTTCTAGGAGCGGGTAGTGGGTTTTTAGGGGAATAGGGTGGGAAGTATCTTAAATATAATTAATTAAATATGTAAATATATTAATTGGTATTAATTAATTAAATATGTAAATATATTAATTGGTATTAATTAATTAAATATGTAAATATATTAATTGGTATTAATATTTAATTAATTGTTAAATTACTATTTAATTAAATATATAATATTTAATTGGTAAGTATTTTAATTTAATAGCTTATTTGATAATTATGCTTATTTAAATAATTTATGTCATGTAGCGGGTTGTGGGATTATAGGGGAATAGGGTGGGAAGTAATTTAATTATAAGTAATTAAATATGTTAATTAATTAATTGGTATTAATAATTAAATAATTGTTAATTAAATTAAATATGTTAATTATATATAATTTAATTGGTAATTTATTTTAATAAATGGAATAATTGTTTATAATGTAAAATCTAACTTTTTTATGTTATGTAGTGGGTTGTGGGTTAATAGGGGTATAGGGTGGGAAGTAATTTAATTATAAGTAATTACATATGTTAATTAATTAATTGGTATTAATAATTAAATAATTGTTAATTAAATAAAATATGTTAATTCTATATATATAATTATATATAATTAATATTATTATAATTATATATATATAAATATATATATTATATATACTTATATAATTATATATAATTATATATATATAATATATATATAATGATATATATAATGATATATATAACATATATATATAATTATATATATACTTATATATATATATATATATATATTTTTGGGTAAAGAGGTCGTTTTAGTGTTCAGGGTTAGTTTTCTGTTTGGGTATTAAGGGGTATATGTTGTGTGCAGAGTCAGTTTTCAGTTTTTTGGTAAAGGGGTAATTTTAGGGTTCAGGGTTAGTTTTAAGTTTGTGGGTAAAGGGGTATTTTTATGGTTCAGGGTCAGTTTTCAGTTTTTGGGTAAATGGTTTTTTTTAGGTTTCAGGGTCAGTTTTCTGTTTGTGGGTAAAGGGGTATTTTTTGGGGTCAGGGTCAGTTTTCAGTTTGTGGGTAAAGGGGTATTGGTAAGGTTCAGGGTCAGTTTTCAGTATTTTGGTAAAGGGGTATTTTTTGGTTTTAGGGTCAGTTTTCAGTTTGTGGATAAAGGGTTATTTCTTGGGTTCAGGGTCAGTTTTAAGTTTTTGGGTAAAGGGGTATTTTTAGGTTTCAGGGTCAGTTTTCTGTTTGTGGGTAAAGGGGTATTTTTAGGGGTCAGGGTCAGTTTTCAGTTAGTGGTAAAGGGGTATTTGTAGGTTTCAGGGTCAGTTTTGTGTTTCTGGGTAAAGGGGTATTTTTAGGGGTCAGGGTCAGTTTTTAGTTAGTGGGTAAAGGGGTATTTGTAGGGTTCAGGGTCAGTTTTCAGTATTTGGGTAAAGGGCTATTTTTTGGTTTCAGGGTCAGTTTTCAGTTTGTGGATAAAGGGGTATTTTTAGGGGTTAGGGTCAGTTTTCAGTTTTTGGGTAAAGGGGTATTTTTAGGGGTCAGGGTCAGTTTTTAGTTTGTGGGTAAAGGGGTATTTTTAGGGGTCAGGGTCAGTTTTCAGTTTTTGGGTAAAGGGGTATTTTTATGTTTCAGGGTCAGTTTTCTGTTTGTGGGTAAAGGGGTATTTTTAGGGGTCAGGGTCAGTTTTCAGTTAGTGGGTAAAGGGGTATTTTTAGGGTTCAGGGTCAGTTTTCAGTATTTGGGTAAAGGGCTATTTGTTGGTTTCAGGGTCAGTTTTCAGTTTGTGGATAAAGGGGTATTTTTAGGGGTTAGGGTCAGTTTTCAGTTTTTGGGTAAAGGGGTATTTATAGGGGTCAGGGTCAGTTTTCAGTTTGTGGGTAAAGGGGTATTTTTAGGGGTCAGGGTCAGTTTTCAGTTTGTGGGTAAAGGGGTATTTTTAGGGGTCTGGGTCAGTTTTCAGTTTGTCGTTAAAGGGGTAATTTTAGGGTTCAGGGTCAGTTTTGAGTTTGTGGCTAAAGGGGTATTTTGTGGGTTCTGGGTCAGTTTTCAGTTTGTGGGTAAAGGGGTGTTTTTAGGGTTCTGGGTCAGTTTGGGGTTTTAGGTTAGAGGGGTACAGGGTACAAATAAGGTAAATTTAAATGTCTATTAAATTAGTTAATTTTTAATACATTTTATATAAAATATTTCTATTAATATACATTAAACACAATATTATATAATTATAAATAGTTATGTTGTAATGTTATGCGTTGTAAAGGTATTTTTTTTGTACAAATATTTGTTGTACATTAATGTGGTGTCATGGTATTTGCTTTGTTAAAGTTTCGTTGTAAAGGTACGCGTTGTAAAAGTATGTGTTAAAAGTTAATACATGTTTTATTTAATTTTATTAAATAGAAAAAAATTGAAAAATAATTTTTAAATTATCTCATAAATTATTGGTAATTAGTTGTAAATTATTATTAATAGGAAAGTAAGATAAATAATGATAGTTATTTAGTATTTTTTAAATATTAAGTATTATGTGAAATGTAATTGGTAATCATTTATTAACAATATTATATATATATATATATGATTTTTTCATTAATTTATTAATATATGAAGTATTTACTTTCCCTACTCTTTCACCCACTGGAGTGGGAATAGTAATTAGTATGGGTTCAGTGTCCAGCACCTTCCATGACTTTACAATTGGTGAAATGGGAATAGTAATTTGTATAGTTTTAATGTGTAGTATGGTTTTGTGAGTTTATAATTGGTGCAGTGGAAATAAGAAAAACATTTTATATAAATACTTATTATTGGTAGGATAATATAATCAAGTTTTTACATTACATAGAACTTTTATTTTCTCATTATTGTTATTGTAGTACTTTAAATATTAATACATTTTTATAAATATTAAAATTTATAAGGCATTTTTAAATAGATTATTTAATATGCAATTAATATTTATATACAATAATAAAGAAGGAAACATACACAGGGTTAAATGCAATAAATGAAAAACTGTTTATTAACATATAAAAAATAATTTGTGAGTAGACATTAATTTTTTATTTATATTGAAATTTTTTAATACACAGTTTTTATTATCCTAAAAAATATATGAAGTACATATATATGTTTTTAACACATAAATGATATTAACCTAATTTTATTTTTTTTACATATATTCACATTTAAATAGTTTCAGAAACAAATTGGTAATATGTACTTTTTATTTAATAACAAAAAATGTATTCAGATACACATTGAATATATTGTCATTGAAAAATATGTACATTTATTTTGTAACAGTAACATTTTTGTTTTTTACCAAGTCATGTTATATTTTTTTAAATTATTATTATGAATATTGAACATATTTATAATATTAATTTTTACATACATAAACACCCCAATTTTTTTTATATACATACATAATGTTTAAAATAATATTTCCAATTTTTAATAACACATTTTTTGTAACAAACTTATATATGCTATTTTTTAACATATACATTATTTACTAAATGTATTTATAAATCATAAAATATTTGTTAAACTATAACATAACAGTTGAATAATTATTTCAAAGTTATGAATATTTATGAAATAATTTTATACAATTTAAATAATTATTTACACTTAATATAATACTCTGTGTATGTTTTTTAAGTGTTGGAATATAGAAATTAAAGAGCATTTAGCTGTATACAGGGACTACTTTTTAACCGCGTAATGTTACTTAGGCTTATTTGGTGCTTCAACAGATCGCGGTTGGATGCTGCTTCGCGTTAGAGAGGGTAAGTTTGTTTTAATTGTGTTTTATAAGTTAATGAACTTATTGTTAGTGTATGTGTGCTGTGTTTAGGTTTATGTAGGTAGAGTTACTAAGAGAAGATTGTGTGTTAGGTAGAGTGTACGATATTAGATTTTTACCGCGTTTTTGTTGTAGGTGTGTGAGGTGAGGTAATATGTTTAAATGTTACTAAGATAATATGTTTGATGTATAAATATGTGTTTTTATATATGTATGGGTGTTTTTGTGTGGGTGGGTATGTATTTTATTTTTTCTAGGTTATCGTCTCGTTTCGCTGTTTTGGAGGACTTCCTTCTTTTTTGATCAGAGCTGTGTAACGAGTATTATATACTCTTATTTTTGCACACAATTTTTGGGGATTTCAAGTTTTCCTGGAGCGTTTTTTTTTCTGCATTACTGTTTTTCGGGTTTTCTATCGTATCTCGTGTCTACGGAAGTGGAAAGGAGTCGCTATGGATTTGCTTGTATTTTTGCATTTTTTTTTGGGCTTCCATGGATTGTATGGGTTTTTGGAATGGTGTCCTATGGATTGCTTGGAATTGGATTACGTTTGAAGCTGCAACAGAAATGTAAGTATTTTCAGAACATTTAATGGGTGGGGAAACTGTTTTAAATTTTGCTTTACTTACGTTGTATGTAACATTTTGTAAATACATTATCTAAATACATTTTATATATGTTAATATTATGTATTTGATAATTTAATTGCAAATTGTTACATGTTATAATCAAGGATTTTAGGAATTTTTTTTTAATTTAACGTGTATAGTTATGTAATGTTTTAAAGAATTGTTTTTGCTATCATTGATAGATATTCTAGTCCTTTGCTAGTTGGATAGAGGGTAACTTGACTTTGGAGTGTGTTATAAATTTTTTTAGTTTCTTTGGTGAGTTTAGGTCCGATCAAAGTTACTGATTGCTCCATTCGGAGCTCCTGGTAACTTTGTTCTTTTTGTAAGGATTGTATTAATTTGTGAAGGGTAGGCGTTCCTCGGCCTGTAGTTGCTTGGAAGGCATTGTGCCATCCTTCAACTGCATTGTTTGTTTTTGCTTCCTTATTTAGTGTGCTAAGGTAGACATTCCACCAAGCTATTTGGTATTTGGGTTGTCTTCTATGGCCTGATCTGTGTAGCCTTCCTACCCATGTGTCTTCGAAGTAGTCAAGCATAGGGCTTAGTTTATCTTCGTTTCTTTTATAGTAGGGGCTGTCTATTAATAAGTTATAGTGCTCAGTTACATCTGTTAGTGGAACATAGGCTAGGGCGATGAGTTTTTTAATTTAATAAGCAAATGTGCTATCAGTGGCGTATTGGATACTCAAGGTTGATTTTTGTAGATGTCGCCAGATACATTGATTAAAGTGGTAATAGCAACCTTGTATTGCTGTGTGTGGGTATGTTTTAAGGATGCTGTTTATCATTGCTTTTTCAAAGTCAATGATAATTTTTTGTGGAAAATAGTTTTTAGTATGTTGCTTGACTTCAGTTAGTATTTCTTGATAGGTAGCTTGCTGTTTGTTTGGTAGAAGGGCATAAAGGAATGGAATATTTGCATTTTGGAAATGACCATGGATGTTGTATAATTGATAAAAAGGTTTGGGGCATACAGAAAAAGTACCGTCCATCATCCAAGTTTGGCATTGGGTAAGTTTAGTCATGTTGTTTGCTGTGGCAAACACTATAATTCTTTTATCTTTTGATTTGTTGTCATAGAGTATAACATTTTCTTTATTGTGAGTTACAGAGAGTTCAGGGGGAATTTGGACTTCTTCTAAAGTTTTTGGTGTGGGAGGAGTAGTGCATGTTGCTCTTTTTTGTCTAGCTACTGTTCTTTTAAGGGATTCAATAGATGGTAATTGGCTAGAAGCATGTTGGGGAAGTACACTTAAATGGTGTTTCAGAATAGCAGTTGTTGGTTCATCAGTTCTAGTACTAGCTTCTTTAAGGGAATCTAGCATTTGTCTAATCTCTATTTCTGTTACATTGGGTGGGTGATTATGTTCTTTAGTATAAGTAACAGTAGTTTCCTGAGTTATAGCTCTACCATAACATTTGTTGGCATAATATTTCGTACACTTCCAAAACACTTTCAAATCTTTTTGTTTCTCTTGAGTGTAGACATATCCCATGTAACAAAGAAGCATTTTCCCTTTTTGTGAATAAATGAATTTAGCTCCTTCAGTCATGATTGTATTGTAGTGCTAGGAGGTAATTAAAAGAGAATGTAATTATATTTTTAGAAAAAATAATGTTCTAATCACATTATACAGTTTCATACATTTTTATTTTACCTGTAAATGTTTTGATGATTTCAAGTCGTTATTTCCAGCTGTTGATGTTCTTCAAACTGTTATTTTCTGTGTATATCTTTTTGTACCTGTGGCAGTTGAGAAAATGTGTAGAAATATTTTATTACTATTTATGATATTTTGATAGACGTTTTTAGCTACTTTCTATTTAGTTACCTATCTATTAAATGTCGAATTTACATTTCTAATATATACTTACTTATTTATATGTAACTTTTGATGTCCAGGTGTTGTGTAGGTCTTCTGTTTTTTCTTTTTGTCTGTAGGATGAGTGCTAAAAAAAAACCATATATTTGAGGTATTTTGCTTTTAAATATAGGTGTGAGCTTTGAGAGTTACATTTTCGCTGACTAATAATGTAGTAGTACTTACTTTAGATATGTGTAGCTCTCTTTCTGTTGAAGTCAATCAGTTTTCTTTCTGAAATCCTGCAGAGTTTCGTCTTCCTTTAGTTAGGAGATGTATACTGCGTTTTTAGTTTGCTATGATCTCGTTTATATAGTATTAGGTTAATTGTTTCAGAAATAGGATTGGTTGTTTAAATTGATAGTCTGTTTTTATTTGTGGATTTGAATTTTTTTCTCTGTTATGCTAATTGCTTTCCTTATATGGGTGACGCCAATTAACGTTTATTGAATGTGTAAGGCCTTATTTTGTATAGGTAATGTTATCTTGATATTTGTAAAGTGGAGGAATATATATAATTAGCTGTAAGAAATGTGTAGCGGGTCGAAACATTGTTTATGTATTATAAAATGTATGTTAGTATTTATTGTGTGTTGTAAATGTTATGAAAATATATAATATATTTTATCTATTTATATTAACAATATCTGATTTTTTATGATTAGTATGACTGAATTATTAAATAATAAAGTCATTTATTGTAGGATGTATTAATGGCGATATTTTTAAAAATCGATAAATTTGCTATCTATATTTTTGTAATCAATATTTTGACTGTTGTTATATAAATATGTAATAATCGATGTTTTAGAAATCGATAATGTTGTGAGTCGATATTGTTGTAGTCGTTGTTTTTAGTAGTCGATATTGTGGAATCGATATTTTTGATGTTTGTTGTTTAAGTATAGTCAATCGATAATTTTGTTGTCGATAATTAGTCATCGATATTTTGTCCAGTCGATATTCGGTCTGTCGAGGTTATGTCAGTGATCCAAGGGAAATGTAGAACCGGATTAGCATATAGACTGGGGCTCCAATAAATGATTGCACCATAGCTACACACATACATAATGTAACAATTAAGAGCGATTGTGATTGAATGTAGTATCAAAATAAATAAAGGTCCCTCCTTATTAAGAAAAAAAGCTCTCTAAACTGTATGAAACATTAACAGGACATTTCTGGTTCGAGTTATTGGGGCCTGTAATATAAAACATTGCTCCATCATGGTAGAGATAGTTTGTACTGCTGCAGCAGTAGGAACCGAATGAGAAGCTGTACAGAAACTAACCACTTTTGGTAATTGGACCTTTTCACTGCCATGTTGGTAAGGGTCAGCGTCAATGTATTCCCACCACAACCAGTAATACAATTCTCCCATTGGGAAATTACCACGCGCCACATATATATTGTATTCATCCTTCGAGCACTCCTTAGGTTAAGGTCACATACCCTGTTAACCCTCCAAAACAAGCACCACAACAGTATTAACAAACACCAAATTGAATAGTGTGTTCACAAATAACCTATTCAGATTACTTATATTGTGTTTCCTGCCACAGCCAGCCAAGTGCTAGAAACAGTTGACTCCCGCAACTCATCACCACATCACCTCAAATTTGAGCATCTCTTGAATGGTCATGTTTGCTCCAGTGTGGCTTAAACTCTGTCCATTCGGTGGTCTAGCACAAGAATGGGCATTTGTGGCACAAAGTGTGCTTGCAGTTGCACCTGTGCCTAGCTTTTCTGTTCAATGTGACAATCCACTTAATATAGATTTAAAATAGACGGACCTGTTTCATTTGGGTGTTTATCTTTTTATCCATGTGACTGATTAGCACATGTAAGGTCCTTTGGCGATACCAAAGAAGATTAGAAGTCCTGTGATGTCCCTTTCTGTGATGTCACTTCTTGTGATGTCACATGCAAATTAGAGGGGCCTCACTTCTTCTATTTTGCCCGGGGCCCCAAAAGTCGTAGGACCTGCCCTGATTATAGGACAGTACACCTTGGGGTGCAGGAGGGGCACATTTGTTTCTCCTGCATCCCACTGACCTTACATGATTACCATTGGGGCACCACCAGCAGTGCCATAAATCTACTACCGCAGTGCCCTACTCCCCTTTACTGAAACGAGAGCATTTAGTGCTAAGAGACCTCAATCTTATGCATTTGGGGCGTTATAAGCATAAACAGTTCAGCTCAAGTCATATAGAACGTTTAGATGAGCTCATTTATTTTTAAGCTTTTATTATTGAAGAAAATATAAAGTTACAGGTACTGCACTCCTATTGTGAGTTAGTAATGGTGTAATACTTCACCGACTAAACACACGACAGACCTTCACATCAAAGGCAGACATCTCCTTTTACCTCGGCATACAAGCCACAGACACTCTGGCATTCTTCTATGCTTTCGCGAGGCTCCGATTTTTCATCCCTTCCCTTTTAAGTTAATTTGCTTTCATTATTCCTCAGCTTGATGTACCAGCCGACAGCACCTGCTTGTTTTGCAGCTTAATTGTGCATCTCTCTGGGAACCAAGCTGATGCGAGTATAAGCTTAGTTAAACTGGTTCTTCAATATAATATTTGTGATTTAAAGGTGGTCTTTTCCTGTTTTTGAAATTCAGCAACACCGACGTCTGTCTAAATAATTCACTGAATCAATCCTTCCTACTTGAGGCAAGAATGCACCAGGGATACAATCTATGAGCAAGTAACGATAAAGCAAATGCACCCGCCATTTTATAAGTATCACGCATCAGTGCAGTGTGCTGATATTGGTGACCTAAAAGTCTGGATTTTGGAATATTTCTTACAAACCTGCCAGTCATTCCCAAGTGCACTCTTAGCTTCCACCATTGGCTGCAGGCCTCTTTACCATTTATAAGGTCCTCTACGTCAATTACTATGAATGATCATGGGTGGCTGACTGGATGCTTGCGCATGCTCACATCCTCACAAGGTGGCCACGCTGAAGATGCCGGAAGTGATTTAAATTTAGACCTCTTTCATGAAGAAATCACTAAACGTTTCCTCATAATTCTTGCTTGAGGTTCAACGCTAAGGCATTGTAAGTGCTGTTTCTCATAGTCACTTCAGGGCCACAGGACCCCCCGCCCCAACATATACAATATCCCGCAAATAACACACAGACACAAGTGTTAAGATTGGGAAAAATTTGCTGCGGGTTTATTATTACATACAACATTATGTAATCACGGTGGGTTATCTTACGGACGATCCAAGGGCAGGCCGCATTCTCGCCACCTGCCCGCCTGTTGAGCCAATCAGCACAGTGGCGAACCACCCAACTGCTGCACCATTATGGTAATAAAATTATCACACGCCCCTTGCGGGGCGTATCTAGGCAAACCCCCGCTTGCACAGGCCCACAACCACCCGAAGGACTACTGGGGCGCCGACACGAGTTCCTGGACCTCCCATGAGGTTCCAGGTTAGGCTCTGGTACCCCTATGTGCCCGCTGAAGTACATTGTTGCACCTCTCTGCTTCCGGATCGCCCTGTAACTCCGCCTGCAACGAAAAAGGAACACATTAAAAACTCCCTTATGAGCGCCTCCCCCAAGCTGACACTCTGGGTTAGAGGTAGGGAGGGAAAAGAGTGTCCCAGACGTAGAGCGCGCGACGTCCGGAGCGGCAAAGAGGCCTGAGCAATGGCGAGGGGGAGAGATATACCCCCCTCTCCCTGCCTGCCACCCCGGACGCGCGTCACCTGACCCGCCCACATCCCACCGGGCAACGCCTGCCCTGGGGGGAGTGGCTGACCACATTACGGGACGGGGGCAGCCCTCCGCGACTAAGGGCCCGCCCTCCTGATGGCCACAGGGTGGCCTCGGGCAGGCACATAGTCACTTCAGGGCCACAGGACCCCCCGCCCCAACATATACAATATCCCGCAAATAACACACAGACACAACTGTTAAGATTGGGAAAAATTTGCTGCAGGTTTATTATTCCATACAACATTATGTAATCACGGTGGGTTATCTTACGGACGATCCAAGGGCAGGCCGCATTCTCGCCACCTGCCCGCCTGTTGAGCCAATCAGCACAGTGGCGAACCACCCAACTGCTGCACCATTATGGTAATAAAATTACACACGCCCCTTGCGGGGCGTATCTAGGCAAACCCCCGGTTGCACAGGCCCACAACCGCCCGAAGGACTACTGGGGCGCCGACACGAGTTCCTGGACCTCCCATGAGGTTCCAGGTTAGGCTCTGGCACCCCTATGTGCCCGCTGAAGTACATTGTTGCACCTCTCTGCTTCCGGATCGCCCTGTAACTCCGCCACAGCCCGGCCGGCGGCCACCGTCGCCGTCCGGGCCCCCCACCACTTCGCTTCTTAGGGAAACCTGCAACCCTTGCTCCGCCGAGCATTTTGTCAGTCCAAAGGAACAAGACCAAAACGACAGGTGAGCGGTGGACCCTTTCCACCTCGAAGAGACCTGATCCTGACAAGAACATTACATGCCTGAAGAAACCCAGGCCCCTCTGCCACTAATCAGCAGATACCCCGGGTCTTTTTATTCCTCTACAACGCTAGTGAACCATCCCGGATACATAAAGTCATACTTCCAGGTAAATGACAAAGAGATGAGGAGGGGCCCCTACTGCTGAAGGCGCTTCGTATCGAACGATAGGCGTTCCAGCACATGCCCTGAAACTCAACCACACCCTTCACAACAAGCGTCAGCAGGCTATACCCAGCTAAGTTACAACTACTGCTGTAACGCCGTTCTCCGCATAACATAGAGAAAGAGTGCTTACGACGAGCTTGTGCAGCTATACTTAAAAGAGCACAGGGGCATTAAGGGGATAAATACATATTATACTATATAACTTGGGCGATGTCTTTGCATATGCCAATACAGGATTGAACAGGTATTACCAGCAGGCATCACCTGCCCTCTCGGGTTTAGTCTGGAAGCAGCTTAGGCCATGCTACCTGTAGATAGCTTGTCTGTAAGAATGACTTAAGACCACCACAAAGGGATTGCTGGGACAGAAACCAAGTGCCCCCTTAAGATCCCGACCTGCAACATGACACGCCCGCTGACACCAAAAGCCCCACTGAAACTAGTCAGCAAATACCCCCGGGAACAAATCCCTCTACAGCAATAGTGTAGACCAGTGGTTCCCAAACTTTTGACTCCTGAGGACCCCCACTGAATCACTACTGGAAGCCGGGGACCCCCAAGCAATTTATACAATTTAAATTTCTTTTTTAAAACGCCTTTTGAAGCAGAGGCAATTTCAAGAGGGAGACAGCCTGAATTGGGTCTATTGGCATGGACAACATACCTTATCCTGTTCCAGTGGTCAATTTGTAAAACATATAAGTGGAGGGTCTCTCTTCAGGAGGCAGCTTGCAAAGTCAATTTCCCCAGTGAGCGCCGCCCAAAACAGAGCCAACTACTAACCATGAAAGTGGGGAGAGGATGTGTTGTAATGGCAAGAGCTGCACACTCCGTAGCTGGGGTACCAGGTCTGAGCCTCCTGTGGTTCTGGGCAAATCACTTGCTCTCCCTGTGCCGTAAATGATAGTGTCCTTAATTGGTGCTCATGAAAACACCAGTGTTGCTGATTAACTGCAAGGGCTAAGCATCACAAACCTCCGGCTCAAATTAAGCACTGTCCGGTTCCCGCTCATCATTGCCATTTCACATAGCTTTCAGCCATGTGCAGCTGGGATGCATCTGTGTTATATATGTATTAATAAAAAGCAGGAACATGTTGGTATTAGACACTTTCTCTCAGTGCCCTTGCATCTTTTAAAGGAAGTGGCTTTACAGCATGCCTTCTGCCTAGTAACACTGTTCATGTTACCACCTGCATTTGACCTCCAGACATGTGCAGCAGCAAGACATGTGCATTGCATGTGATTGTGCCCCAGTCCTCAGAGCAGATTTGAGCACACAGGCCATTTGTATTTTTTTTAATCTCCAATCTAACCAAAAGATCAACTCTTCAAAGTCAAACCATCATCTTTATGTAATGCAAATTTCTCAAAAAATACTGACTGGATTTACGCAAAGCCAAACAAAAAAGACCTTTTCTGAGTAATGATCAATAGTCATGTCAAATTTAGAGTAATTATGTCATCAGTTTTCGCTGTGGGGAACAACAGAAAATACTATGGCCTTAAACTGGGGAATGCTGCCTTTAGATGGCCCAAATAACGTTCCCTTTTAATAATCCGTCCAAGATTTGAAAAAGAAAAAAACAAATCTTCCTGGAATTTGCAAATGTCAACCATTGGATTTCTGCGCATTAATTTTTGTGACTGGATTAGAGATATGTTGTAAATTGCCCTGCGATAACATTTCTGCACAGAGTACTATGCACTTTCATGTTTCTTTTTACTCTTTACAAATTACCACGGGCACAATTTCTGCTTCCGGTCTTTTGCTCTGAGAAGATTAGAAACTATAGAGAGGGCCTTAGGAATGGGCAGCTCTATACTACATAATAATCAAGCCGCTATGATGATAGGGTATTATTTTTTCACACAATGCAGACCAGTAAACATTACCACCAACTTTTTGCTGGTGGTAACTTTTAGCAAATAAATGTGTACTTTTGGAGTTTTTTCTGTAAATACTCCCCCTGTTATGGGTTAGGTAACATGAATGAAGTATTTGCTGGATCACCACAGATTTCCCATCCCCCCTAGATGTAGACAACTTGTGCCTCGTGTCCGGTCCTGTGCTCTGCTGCTGCTTCACATTCAGCCAGGTTTACTGGAATTATGCGGCAGGTTTAGACCAAATAATGTAACAGCATTGATTAAAATATCCGGCAAGAAAAGACAAATTATGAAGTGAGATTCAGCACATTTAGTGTTAATACCACCGCGTTATTTTGGAATCCTTATACATGTTAACTCTATTGGAGAAAATATTTCACTCCACACCACATTACTACCACTTTGACACTCAAAAACAGAAATAAGCAAAACAAAGCTGACTAGTCAATCGTTGCGAAGGGCCGTCCTCTGTCTGCAGGACAACACGTTGCCACGTTTTTAGTAACCTTTGAGTTCTGTGAGCAAGCAAAAATGTTATGAATTTAAATCTGCAGATTATGCAGCACATAATGGGTTGTGTCACTTGTGTGGCAAATGTGGTAAATCTATACAGGCCTCTGCAGAAAAAAATCCCATAATTCCAGTGGTCCAGCATTTAGTAGAAAAACGGTGATTGCGCATTTATGGGTTTTAGCCACATATTCGGAAGAAGTCGGGTTTGTTAACTTCTGGTTCGTTAACAGTGTCTTTGGCACCAGAACACAACAACACAACATCAAGATTGTTAACTTTCACTCATCAGGCGGCATAAATAGAACAAACAGCCTCAATTATTCAACCCTTCTTACGGGCGAAAATCGATCCCTCTCCAATGTGCAAAAGCAATCAAAACATTGAGCGCGGAGAACAGGCAGCGCCACGGAGCGATTCAGCTCAAACCCGCTTATTTATAAGTATATGTTATGTTTAACACAAATTAAAACAGCTAGCGGACATGGCAGACTGAGAAAGGAGTGGTGGGGGGAAGGTGGGGTGGGCTGAGGGGAAAGCCGCAGCAGCACCAGCACTTAAGACTCAAGGACAAAAATAATTTATAGTTCACCATCCCAGATCCGCGAAACCCAGACATCGAAATGCCCGCTCACCCTTCCGAGGTCGATAAAACAAGCTCCAGGTAATAGTAACATGAGTTACTTAGAGATCTACGAAGGACAAAACGTGCAAGAGAGCTCTGTAAACAAGCATTATGACAGGCACTCTAGTCCTGCGGACCCCCTGGGAATGTCCCAAGGACCCCTGGGGGTCCGCGGACCACAGTTTGGGAAACGCTGGTGTAGACTATCCCAGGTTCTAGAGGTCATACCCCTGGGAAGTGCCCAAGAGATGAGGGGGCCTCCCCTGCTGATAACGTTCCCTAATCAAAACAATAGTAGAACCAGCGCATGACACTGAGACCCACCACACACCTTCGCACAAAGCATCAGCAGACTACACCCAGTAATGTACAACTTCTGCTGAAATGCCGTTCACAAAATACAACTGTAAACTGTGCTTTGTGTATGCTTGAGCAACTATCCTCAAGCAAAGTACAGAGGGCTATTTTAAGTGCTCGGTGCAAAATAGTATAACTTGAGTGGTGGACTTATATTTAAATACAGGGTTACAAAGGTAAACAGCTGATAACCCATGCCCCCTGGAAGCCGGAGACTGCTTAGACCCTGCTACCAACAATAATAGCTTGTCTATAAAAGTTGACTTACGACCCCCGCCATAAGGGATTAATAAGCTGAACCAAGGAGTTCCCCCTCTGAACTAATCAGCATATACCCCCGGGAAGAATCCCTCTACAGCAATAGTGTAGACTATCCCAAGTGCGTGAGGTCAAACCCTTGGAAAGGGCCCAAGAGATGAGGAGGGCCCCCCCTGCTGCTATCGCTCCCTAATCTATACCATAGGAGAACCAGCGCATGCCACTGAGACTCAACACTCATCTTTACGCAAGGCATCAGCAGACTGCACCCAGAAATGTACAACTTCTGCAGAGGTGCAGTACTCAAACTTCAACTGACTACTGTGCTTAGTGTACGCTAGAGCTACTAATACAAGCAAAGTACTGATGGCTATTACAGTGCGCGAAGCTTAATTTAGTAACTTGCGTGGTGCACTTCCATTTTATATACAGGATTGCAAAGGTAAACAGCTGGTAACACATGCCCCTAGTAACCAAGGGCGGCTTAGACCATGTTACTTCAAAAATAGCTTATCTATAAAAGTTGCCTAACCCCTCGCGCATATGGGATAATAAGCTGGAACAAGGAGCTCCCAATATTGGCGATATGAAACCTCGGGTCAACTTCTCACCTTGGGAGGTGCACGAGGAAACTAAAGGATACACAGGTTCATCACGAAGCTGTTCCAATGCAAACCAGGGGAGCCCAACCACACTAACCCTGAACAGAAGCTGTGTGTCCAAATCCTGATGAATCCCATCGTACACAGCCACCACCCAAAATCGTGAAAACGAAAAAAAGGGGGGTTGGAATACCAGATAGACATTCTGAGTTTCCATAACAGCTGCCACTTCACTTCTTGCACAATACAATACAGAGAGTTTTCTATGTGCCCACTTTTTCAGGTATAATGTGGCAAGGGCTTGCGTGCCTACAGCGCCTGCTGCATAAGTAAAGTGAAGGCGTAGGCCTACAAACTAACCAACAAGATCTCCCCTTACTTACATTTCTAGTAATTCTACTTGCCTCCGGTGTGGAAGTGTCTTCCCAGTGAGATCTTGTTGTGAGAGAGTCTGACAACTTGTCAAGTGATCTTCTACCAGTGTAATAACTCGAAGTGACATACACTTATTACTAACCTCTGGAAACCGCTAAGTGCTACAAAGCAACGATTGGTTACCAGACCAGCACCAGTGACACTAACGCCTGCGTAACCATTCGCTCCTGGGTAGGCCTGTCTACCAGCAGGTAGGGTTGGGACCACCTGTGGCCCCGGAACCTCTGGAGAGGTGGCCCACATTCCCGGCCAACAACACGTGTAAACCAGCCAAAAGGCTGTTCTCACTGGGCTCATCCATAAAATGTGTTCGATACCTATCAAATGTTTAATGCTCAAAGGCGGAGACTCAGGAGAAAGCCCAAGTGCTGCTTAAAGGCTGGCGAAGTGAGGAGAGAAAAGTGGCCACCGCCTTGGATGCACAAGTGGAGCCCACCAGGAAATGCGCTTGGGAAAATTAGCAACTCATATGCATAAGACTCCTCTTAAACAAGTAAACGGGGGCATGCGCGCTAAGCTATATCTCGCCACTACTGGGATACTCCCTGGTGCAGCCTAGCCCAGGTAGCTAAGGTAGCTATTCTGTAGTAACTATGTTATATTGGTTATTAGCTTGACCGTGCTGTCAATGGCAAAGGATTAACTGTATGGAGCTTCATCTAGGCTGTGCTAAAATTAGGATAATTAAGCAAATTATAGGTCTTGCCCTTTGCTAATAGGATCCAAAATAACCCCAAGCACATTTCAATCTCCTGGGGCCTTAACCAAGAGGTGCAGTTAAAATCTTGTTATATGAACAAGCCCGGGACCTGCACTATTACTAACTTAACCTATAGGAAGAAAAGGTCACATGACAATAGTCAATTCGCTCTTCCATAATACTTCTGTTGTCTGTCTGTTGTCCAAAGCTCTGGAATCTGGAAGGCCGCCCAACTGCTGTGCAATCTGTAAAGGAGCACGTGCTGCCACTCAGTCGAATGTAGGGTCTACAGCCTGCAATGTTAAACTTATTTCACATACAAGTGGAGGAACTGTTGCAACCTCAGCCTGAGCCTGGACTGCCAATAAAATACCTGACGAAGTAGATCCCTAAAAGACTGACAATACAAAATTGCTCACGAAGTGATTCACAGCCGTCAAGAGAACTCAGGTGTAATTCTCTTGCTGGGGCTGTAATCCGCCACGTTTACTGATGGTCACCAAAAGTATTTTTCCATACAGGAGCGCTGGGCCTATCATACCTCAGCGACCTCAAACAAACTTTAAAATAGGAATTACTGGTGTACATATAAAAAGATGAGGATACCAACCAAGATTATATTACCCATTTCTAAATTGACACTATGCTACAGATGCGCAATACTTGCCGAAAAATATGATGCCATCGACAAACCTATATGTGGTACAACAATGGAAGACTATATCAATGGTATGCAAGTGAGCCGTGCTAGTGCGCTCCTTAACACGAGGGCTCGTAATAATGGGATCAAACTAATACTCTGTAAAGCTGGAGGGTATGCAAAATATTCAGGGTACAGGATAGGTCATAGAGACTGAAAGTATTAAATTATTCGAACTAGAAGCAGGGATCAAAAGAAAAGGATCGCTTTCAATGTATAAGTCTATAATGAACCACTCGCACCCTCCATCGCAGACAGTGTAACCGTTCTGCTAAATCGATAACGTTTTAAGGCTCGTGCACCCACGCCTGTTCCTGGAGACTTGAAAGGGAGGCACAACCGTTATGGGGTGAGAGTTCTAAGGAGTGACAGGCATTAAGGTTAGCACTGTCACAGCTGACCCTCCCAATCAGCATCAGTAGCGCTCTGTCGTCCCTCACTCAAAATCGTATTGTGAATTTCTTTAAAATTGCTTGTAATTTTCAAAACACAGGTACATGGGAACAATAACCAGGAAAAGTTTTCAGCAAACCGGTATTACCACTTCCAAGAATTCTGCACTCGGTCTCGACACATTAGCGCAAAGCATCTTAAACCACCCAAGTGCTCACGGAACGGTACTAAGGACTTCCTGTTGATTAACATTAATTCATTACATTAAATCATAAACCGATATAGGAGTGTCATTACATTAAATCATAAACCGATATAGGAGTGCATAGTGTACTTTGGAACTTGATGACAATGCCCTGGAGCTGCAAAATTTGGCGAAACGCCATGCAAAATGGAGAACGCCAAAACATTTTCTCAGGCCTAATTGACGCGGCCTAAGGTGCCAACGCTGCTTTAGCCAAATTGGTACGTTCCGGATAAAAAATAAATCCCAAATTTCATAGAGCCCCAGGTCTGGAGACCAGTCACGGGGGGCATCACCTATGCCGTACTAAGAAGCTACGCCTACAATTCGGAGGTGAGGTCCCCACAGAAGGTGTGAAAACCACGGTGCCCGCAAGGTTGCCCAGATGGGAGAGTCCTAGGAAATGAACCCCTAAATACAGTTTTGCCCAGGCTCGCGAGTACTGACCCTCACCCCACACAGCCCTGACAGAATTATCCAGCATGTGAATCGGCGCGCGTGTCACTACACCACATCCACACCAGGTAAGGGCAGAAAAACGCTTTGAGCAGCAAGCATTGAAAATGGAAAATCATACGGAAAGGGGTGGCCGGAGAAAGCAGCTCTAAGCCAGAGGCCCCAGCACCCACAGGCCGGACTGCGGCTGGATGGCGAACGGTCTGACCCCGCTCCCGGTGAAGTCTGTGTTGCGCGGCCACAAGGCAGGTCCGTGCACACCAGTTCAGACTATACAGTCCATGAGGGCGGCCCTCCATTAAGCAGCCCGCATATATCATAAGAATAGCGGCAAAAAGGCGGCTCCGCGAGGCTGCCACGTAGCCGATACAAGGACGACAAAATGGGAAGGCCGCGTTCGTACGCCAACACCCACATGCACCGGACCAAAAGAACCTGCTGACCAAGAAAATGGCTGCACCCTGCCGCCATTGACCACGTGCGCCATAAATTGCGAAACATGCTGCCCAAGCAGCTGGCCGCTCACGGCCGCCAATACCCACGTGCGCCAGCCATAAGAAACATGCCGACCTTGTAAATACCACCCAGGACGCCATTACCCTCGTGCGCCGGACAGAGACCCGCACACTGCCTACGTAATTGGCCACACACAGACGCCAATACCAAAATGCCGTGACCATTAATGTCCCCCACGAACGAAGCGGAGGCCATATCCTGCCAAAGATGATCGACCAGACCCCATGTAAACCAATCTCGCAATCACCGAAATCTGCTCTAGGCATAAGCACGGCGCACAGGCCACAATAAAGGGGGGTCCATCCAGCACGGCCGCCCAGTGTAAGAACCGGTCCACTAGCGTCTCCGCAGCCTCATCGAAAGCACCGAGCAAAACAAAACAAGAATGCAGTTCAATCGAATGTCATCAACCTCAAAGGCAAGTATGACCCTTTCTCAATCATGTAGGGGAACTGATAAGCCCTATGCCACCAACTCTCGGTGAGGGGACCCTGTCTACGTGCGGCGCAGGGAGGGGGCAGACCGACATGTATTCCAGGTAAGTATTACAATGCATCGATACCGACGGAATTTAATGTTAAACCTACATTTCTGACGGGTCGTGAAAATCTATTATGACACTCGTTAATTCAATGAAGATGAAAATAGAATGGCATACATGCGCCCTTTTTTGCCTGCAAACGCGAACCTTCTAATGCTAGTGAAAGCCCTCGCGCCCCAAGGGGGGTTCGAACCCTTGACTCCGTGCTTGCAAGATGCACGCTCTTCCACTGCGCTAACCCGAGCTGCACAAGATTTAAGATGCCAGCCGGATGTTGCCAGCACAAAAGTTGAACTTTCCTAAAACACGAAATGCAGAGGGATGCGGGGGCAGCAGGATCCCTCTCTAACCGACCATGCTTGAAGGGGAATTAATTGACTTTATCTTTCAAAAGGGGGTTCCTGAAACCGCAAACCACGACTTCACATGAAACAGTTCGTAATCCCCGCTTACAGAGCGGGAGCAGCCCTTCACCCCCAGCTGCACCCCCGGGACAGAACATGGGCAAAACACAATCGAAAGCCTGTTTGTTTTTTTCCCACCTAACTTTGCCAGCACCCTTCGAACCCTTGCCTTGGAGAAACCTGCGCCACCAGAGGCAGACGACATTGCCACTGAGCTATAGCTCCTTGGTGATAGCGCATTGAACACTGCCTGGAGCTCCAGCGGACAGCTTGTAAAGGCCAACGCGCCCCTCATTCACCCGCTTTTGCCATGCAAAACTATCTGCCGGAGTATCATAGCACCAACTAGACCCGGAGGCATGAAATCACAAGTTTAGATAGGCACGGGGGTTATGTGACTTGGCCAGAATCACACGATGTTGAGACTCATTGCCGAGGCTCGAACCGGCTCGCCAGATTAGAGATCGGCCGACAGGCTATCTCCTTCGCAATCAAAACCCTCGTGAGATACATTTATAACGGACGCCTCTACCACTAGCCCACCAACTCCCCAACTGTGGCCGGAGCGTTGGGGGAGTTCCGTAATTTCAAACCGCTCCCTGCCAATTGCGCATCACTTCGCCCAGGCCAGACCAAGGCCGCGCATCTCTATGCTCGGGGCAGGCCGCGCTGGAACAGATACTATGCCCCCACAGCCATGCCCCGGGACTCATAAAAACACCGACGCCAAACTCAGAACACGAGGCGTGTCCAGCGGGGGCGAATACCCAAGCCTCAACACCTACACCTCGCTGTGCCACCACCTTAACCCGTGAGCCACAAATACACTGGGAGCGACCCAGACACCTGGACTCACCGTACAATCACCGACACAGCTCGACAAACGGCGCGACGCGGCACAACAAAGGAGACCCGTTGCTGCAAAAGAGTGTCCCCGACGTAGAGCGCGCGACGTCCGGAGCGGCAAAGAGGCCTGAGCAATGGCGAGGGGGAGAGATATACCCCCCTCTCCCTGCCTGCCGCCCCGGACGCGCGTCACCTGACCCGCCCACATCCTACCGGGCAACGCCTGCCCTGGGGGGGAGTGGCTGACCACATTACGGGACGGGGGCAGCCCTCCGCGACTAAGGGCCCGCCCTCCTGATGGCCACAGGGTGGCCTCGGGCAGGCACATTTTACAAGTATTGACTTGCTCACAAGGAGCTGCATTTACATAGGTTGATTCCCTGAGACAGTTACAACCAATGCTGAGGTGGTGAACAGCGGCAATTACTGAGGACCGGAACTTAAGTTTCATCAGCAGATCATCAGGCTTTGACCCAGAGGAAGAGAGAGCGAGACAGAAAAGGGATAAGGAACGAGGAAGGAGAAGCTAAGTGTCGTGTCCACGCAGTGGGCACCATGCAATGGAATCACACGCAGGACACAGGTCGGTGTATTCACTATTCTTTATTCTTGTACTCGGTGCAGCTGGTCACACGCATCCGTCCCCGTGCTCGTCCTGATCATACTGTCCTCTTCCTGTCCCCTGACCGGATGTGGTGTCCGGTGACCTGGTCACCTCCCTCATGACCCACAGGGTCCTAGTGTCCTCTTCCTACTTGTCAGGTCACTACATCTCCCCCTTTGTTGCAAACAAATGTTCATGATGCTGTTCTCCTGATCATTTCCGCCCGCACATGACGTTGCATGTTGCACCACTGTCTAGTACAAAGTCTGCTTCATGCGCTCCTACTCTTATCTTTGCATAGTCCGTCTTTCCTCGGGTTCTTCTGTCTGCTGGCTGTGTTTTTCCTCCTGCTTCGTCTTCCTCGCTCCGCTCTGTGTGCACCTCCGACATGTGGTATAGTCTTTCTACTTTCTCTTCTTCTTCTTCTTCGCCTGACTCTCGTGACAAACTTCTCCTTTTGTTGTCGACATACCTGACGTATCTTGTTGTCGACTCTTGTTGTCTTCCTGTTCTTCCCGTCGACTCTTGTTGTCTTCCTGTTCTTCCCCTGTCGTCTCTGAATTGTGCGCTTTGGCACATACTGGCGTAGTGATTTCTTCCACCACATCTTCTGCACGTCTGGCCAAACGCTGGGCATGTGCCTCTGTGTGGAAATCCCATTCCGCACTTGTAGCATGTTCCTTCAAGTATTCTCCTTTCTTTTTGTTCCCTCCAGTCATTCTTCCCTCGGTCTGTGCGATACCTGTGTGTCGTAAAGTGTGCGTTTTCGATTTCAACGCTCTTCCCTCTTTCCATTTCCTTGGCATGTTCCGTTGCTCTCGCCTCTGCTCTCGCTAGTGACAGGATGTTCTCCAATGAGGTCGGTTCCTTGAGTATTCTCGCCCTAAATCCCGTGTCGCGACAGCCTTCTATAATCCTTAGCCTTATTGCTTGCTCGTTATCGAATTTGTCGAACTCACAATGTGTCACCAATTTTCTCAGCCTTGTCGCGAAATCATCTAGTGTTTCGCCGACTTGTTGACACGCAACTGTAATTGTATATCGTTCGAAGTCAATGTTTCGTTGTGGGTCGAATTTGGCTGTTAGGCATTTCTTTAGTTTTTCATATGTTTTTGTTTCTTCGGTAGGCAGTGTCACCAGAAGTTCTTCGACGTCATCCCCTGCTAAATTCAGCAGTAGCCCTAGTTTCTTTCCGTCTGCTACATCTGTATCTTCTACATATCTTTCAAACCGTCTGATCCACTTCTCCCACCTTATTCCTGCTTGTGGCTCCGATAAGTTGAACGGTAGTGGACTCCTGTATTGTGCGCTGGGCTTTGGATCCGCCATTCTTGCCTTCTTGCCTTGTTCCCTTTATCTGCTCTTTCTTCTTTCTTTACCCTTTTTTTTTTTTCGTCTCTTATTTTCTTCTTTTTTTCTTCTTCTTTTTTCTTTTACTTTATTTTAACCTGTTCTATTTTCTTTTCTATTTTGTCTCTTTTATTTTCTTCTTTTCTTCTTCTTCTTCTATTTTAACCTGTTCTCTTTTCTTTTCTCTTTTTGTCTCTTTTATTTTCTTCTTTTATTCTTCTTCTTCTATTTTTCTGCTTTATTTTAGCCTTTTCCAGTCTTTCCTTGACCTTTTCTTGTGTTTTTCTGCCTTTTTCTTCTTTGCCTGACTCTAAGATGGCCGCTCTGTTGATTCCTATGGCCCTTCTTTCTATTGTCCTTTTTCAAAATGGCCGCCCTTTTCTCACGAGATTTCGCGATCGAAATCTCGCTCGCCTGACTCAAAGATGGCCGCTTCCCCGATATCGCCTCTGATTGGCCCAGCCGCCTGATCCTAAAACGGCCGCCGAGTCTCTCGCGAGAGCTCGCGCCTCTCTTTCAGGAGCGCCCGTTCCTTCGCGCTTATAGCAGTTTGCCGGTGCTTCCTCAGAGGCGGTCGGGTGGGCTCCGATGTCGCTTCTTTTTCTCTCTTCTTTTCGCTTTTCGTGCACATCCAGGGTGGGCACCTGGTTCTTCCTGATGGCTTCGTCTTTTTCGTCGAGATGTACGTCGGCTCGGATCCCACCTTCGTCGCCAGTTGTCGTGTCCACGCAGTGGGCACCATGCAATGGAATCACACGCAGGACACAGGTCGGTGTATTCACTATTCTTTATTCTTGTACTCGGTGCAGCTGGTCACACGCATCCGTCCCCGTGCTCGTCCTGATCATACTGTCCTCTTCCTGTCCCCTGACCGGATGTGGTGTCCGGTGACCTGGTCACCTCCCTCATGACCCACAGGGTCCTAGTGTCCTCTTCCTACTTGTCAGGTCACTACACTAAGGACACACTGACACATGGTGAAAGTGGGAATGAAAGAGAGAGAAACAGAGAGGGATGTATAAGGTGAGGAAAGAGAGAGGCACGGGGTGCAACTTTTGTAAACAACAACCCCGAGCTCAGAAAAACTTTGGGCCCTGATCGTTTTTTTTAGCATTTAACTAGTGGTTACAACGTTTCCTCGTTGGCCATCTCTATGTTTCGTTCATTTAAGCCAGGTCAAATATAAATATATTTTTAGAAAACATTATAAAAGTAAGGGTGGGCGACATCACAATTTATTTTTGCCTGTAAAAGTTAATGAAATTCCATCCAAAATGATGCTTTTAGTGCAAAATGAGATTTGTCAATATCTTGCTTGACTTTTTTCACATGAGTGTACACGTCAGGTAAAAAAAAAGTCTTGCAAGATACTGGTGGGATGCTGGTTCAAGCAAAAAATGTCTTCTAGTAAGATTTTCTGCTCAAATGAGTCTTGCATAAAAACAATTAAGTGAAATTACCGTCATGCGAAATTTCAAGTAATTTCAGGAATTTTGAATATCACAAAATTCAGTTTTAAACTGATTTCGCCAGTGTAATCAGTGCTTTAAATGGAAAAAAAGAAGTGAAGGTACTCACCAAATTGAGATGTGGACTAGGCGGCGGGTAGGGTGACCAACTGGCATGGGTGCAAATTCAGGACAGTGAGTCTAAATATTCAGGACAAAGGGTCAAAATTCAGGACAAAAATTCAGGACAGAAGGTCAGAATTCAGGACAAAAATTTGGGACAAAAGGTACATTTTACCAACACATCAGAGGAGGTTGCGCAATATTACATAAGTAAACAGACAACCAACACAAGTACAAGTCAAAATAAGTTTATATTAGATTGAGAAAACCTTGCACTGCATCTGTTGAGTGCCGGCGTGAAACTTAAATACCTGCGTTTGCATATTGGATTCACCTGGGTAACATTAGCCAAAATAAAACCTCCAGCCCCCCAGAGCTTGGCCCCTGGTGAGGTGACAGGAGCCCATACACAAAAACAGTTTGCCATGCCCTGGCCTCCGCAGGAGCAGTTGCCGCTGGTTACATTTGAAAGTGGTGAGCATAAAAGTTTGTGATGAGTGCCCGGTGGCGAGCGCAGCGAGCGAGCCTGAACGTCATTAGGAGAGGTGGTGGTGGTGGTGGGGGGGGGGGGGGTGAGAAAAGTTTGCAAAAAGAATGGGCAAATGGTGCCTTTCCAAGAATATTTGAGAAAGCAAGAAGGTGAATAAAGCAATTGTGAAAGTGTAGGTATTACATCAATAAGGAGATTTGACGTAGGGAGCCGCTTATTTAGTATAACCACATAGCTGTTAGCTTGTCTGACATGGCTGCCCATATCTCTCTGCCCTGGCTCCTCTCAAGCCACAGCCTCTATCTTCCCTCCTGCCAGGCCCTACTGTTTTTGTGCTCTCCCTTATCTCCACCTAGTTCCTAGACAGTCAACCCCTTGTGCTGCCTGTGTTCCCTCGGTTCCAGCACATTGTTTGTGTGCTAGAAGTCTCATGTGCTATCATTTGACACCTTTACATTGCTTCTATTTATTTATTTATTTATCGATTTATTGAGCGCGGTTGCTGCCCGGAGGCGTCCAAGCGCTAAAATTCAGACAGAGACGTGACGGGCAGAGATGCGAGAGCTAGATGGGTTTGGCGAATAATATTGTTTTCAGCTTCTTGCGGAATGAGAGCAGGTCGGGTGTGGATCGAAGAGAGAGGGGGAGGGCATTCCAAAGCTTGGCGGCGTTCAATGAGAAAAGCCTGCCCCCAGACCTGGCTCTCTTTACTCTGGGAACGGTTGCCAGAAAGGCATCCGTGGACCGGAGGTTCCTGTTAGGATGGTATGGGGTAACCAGGCTGTTGTTAATTGCTGATCCGGTCTTCCAGAAGGCCCGATGCGTAATGCACAGTGCCTTAGATGCCACTCTCTGCCTCATTGGCAACCAATGGAGGCTTTTCAGGCCGTGTCTGGCAGACTGGGATCGTGGAATCTGGAGTATGGTACGTGCTGCGCAGTTTTGTACCACCTGCAGTTTCCGGAGGGTCATCTCAGGCGCCCCTAGGTAGAGAGCGTTGTTTGAGTCCAGACGGGACTGGATGAGGCCTTGAACCGCCACCTTCTTGGCGTCCAGGGGCAAAAGTGGGAGGACCTTCCTCAATGATCTAAGTAGGCCAAAGCATGTGGCGGACAGCCTGGTGGCCTGAGTGGAGAAGGAGAGCTTATTATCTAGCCATACTCCCAGGCTCTTCACACTATCCTTGGGAGTAGGGGGTACACCTAGGCCAGCGGGCCACAAGGAGGTAAAGGGTACTGGAGAGGCTGGGCCTAGGAGCAAAAGCTCCGTTTTTCCTCCGTTCAGTTTGAGGGAGGAGTTGGTCATCCACTCCCTTACGTTCTCCTTCTATGCTCCCTTTCCACCTGATGCTCTTTCTGGGCCATCAGCCTCCTGTGCCTACACACAGGCATGCATCCACCTATCCCGGCCATGGGCCCACCATTCGCCGTCTCTCTAGGTCATATCCACCACCAACATCCATGCATTCACATGTCTACCCACACCAAGTCTGCATGCATCAGTCCAACAATACAACTTCTTCAATCTCCCCACAACACTTTTGACACCCACAGCTTTTAACTGCCTACTCAGCCTTCTTTACAAAGCCATCAATCCACACTTTCATCCAGCTGTCATAAATATGACTGTATGGGCACTTATATGTGTTGTTTGACTGAATGAATTTCTGAATACATTTCTCTGTGCGTTTCTGAGTGTATATGTGCATCTTGGTATTGTGTAGTTCATATGGGGAGCTTAGATGTGTTTTTTCTATTCATGCAGTATACAACCATGTTACTGAAGAACATTCAACACATAAACCTAAACAAGCCATACCTATTGGCTTTGCCAGTGTTTATTGGTAGTGTGGCATAAGCAGTAACCCCCCGCCCTCTTGTGATGTGTGGTGTGTGTAACAAAGCAACCAAACAACAATGTTGTTAAAAATAAAAAGAATTAAAGGAATACATTCATTTTAATAAAATGGGGAAGGAATGGTAAGTGACAAATCACAGGGATAATGCTAAAATATACCTACCTACACAACAAGAAAAACATGTTTCAGGTTACCAGTGTGTTTTCCAGTAGATTCATGAGAAGAGTTGGATATTGCTCCCTGCTGTTGGTACGGGAATTATTCCAAGTAGCACACACACTGGTTTAAGATGTCTCTTGTTCTGGCAGAGTGCCAGCCTTACATCTGAGGAAATCTCCCTGAAGTCATTGTAAGCAAAATCCAACGTGGCCCAAGTCATCATTATCAGGACAGAGCTCTTCACAAGATTTCCCTTTCCCAAGTACAAAGGAATTTGAGTGCCTTCTAGAATTGATCCCAATAGGGCATACCTCAGACAAAAAGCATGTGCAATGCAATAGAATTCGCATTTACGGGAATTTGAACTATTCACATTGTAAATAACAATGCCTTTTCTTTTAGTTTTAGTTTTAAAACATAAATATAAGGCATTGTCATTTACAATGCCAATAGCTTAAACTTGCGTAAATGTGAGACCTATTGCATTGCAAATGCTTGTTATTCATACCTCTGCTCTTCCAGTCGTCCACTGAGTAGTGAATTTGAACTATTCACATTGTAAATAACAATGCCTTTTCTTTTAGTTTTAGTTTTAAAACATAAATATAAGGCATTGTCATTTACAATGCCAATAGCTTAAACTTGCGTAAATGTGAGACCTATTGCATTGCAAATGCTTGTTATTCATACCTCTGCTCTTCCAGTCGTCCACTGAGTAGTAGTTCCACTACACCCTAACAATGCTGAGCGAGTAGGACAAAGAAACTTAACTTATCCTAGCTTATTAACTCTCAGTACACTTGCCTAGTTAGCACCGAGATGCCCCAGTGTGATTTGAGCGCTTTATAAATATTTACATAACATAACATTTAACATAACACAGCATAAACAGGAGTATATAAAGCTTCACTGGCCCCTGATTAACTGAAGCCATTAATGGAACCCCTTAACCTTAAAGATGAAAGTGGCATTGCAGTGGCAGCTGGTAAAACTCACTGAGCAATGCTGCTGCACACACGATCGAACCATGAAAAGAGCAGGGAGTGAAAGAGGAGCCCCAGCAAATGCCCCGGCTCCCACTGGCCCATTATCACTCTGTATGTGATAATTAGGCCAACATACAGAATGATAATGGGCCTGATAGCAATCTGTACCAGGTCGGGGAGGGGCTGCCACAGGCCACTGATCACCGCAGGAGCGCAAGTTGGCCCCTGCTGTGACATTTACATGACTCTCAGACTGCTTGCAGGCAGGGGGCAGCTGGAATTACGGACAAAAGGCGTCCGTGAAAGAATCCTTCACGGACAACGGACAAGAGGCCCAAATGACGGGCAGTCCGTGAAATTTACGGACGGTTGGTCACCCTAGCGGCGGGGCTTGGGGCGGGGCTATGGGGGCAGAGCTATTTGCATTGCTAAGGGACCCAAGCCAGGGGCACACATTTAATGTGCTTGAGATTGAATTGGTGTGCAGATGTGTATAATGATACCAAAGCATTTCTAGTATATTTTGAGTATTCCGTTTCCCTTATAAGTACAAAAGGGTACATTCGATGTCAGTAATGCCACGCGGTGTAAGGTGTCCTAATATTATATTGTAGCGGAATAGAAGTTAGAGCTGTCCGCTGCTCAGCCATCCTCCCAAGCCTAACGGGAGCAGCACGCTGCCACTGCAGCTTTCAGTTAGCATTGTGCATTATAGCAGCGCTCCAGTTTAACAGCTGAGGATGCGCTATAATTCATGACTTTGCATTTCAGTGCGGTGATGAGGATCACCGCACTGAAATGCGATAGTCTAACTTGCTTTAGAAACACTCATATTCGCCTCTGCCCACATTACTAAACCTTAATTCCCACTGGCTCTGCACAGCATCCCTATCACTACCTTTCTCCTCAGTCTGGCTCCAAAAAAGTGTTGCCCTACTCTGCTATACCAGCAGGAAGCCTTCTCCAAATTCCCTAGAGTCAGGAGTTATGGCTGTTTGCAGGCCCTGTTCACACACCTAGGGGTCCATTAGGATGGTGGGCGGATCGCCCGACAGGCCGGCGGTAGCGACCGCCGGCCTGGCGGGGGCCCGCCATCACTGCAGTAATGACCCCCCCGCCATATTAGAATTGCTGGGGGGTCCGCTTTTCCGCCCCAGTCGCAAGGCGACCGGGGCGGAAAAGGCTGCAATATGGTGGCGGTGTCTATGTGACACCGCCAGCCATATTACAATGTGCTGTTTTGGATGCCTTGCCGCCACGGAAAGGCTTGCGTAGTCTGCTTTGGGGGCCCGTTGCGGGCCCCCATGG
This sequence comes from Lissotriton helveticus, assembly GCF_964261635.1. NCBI lineage: Eukaryota > Metazoa > Chordata > Amphibia > Caudata > Salamandridae > Lissotriton > Lissotriton helveticus. Next base: position 1,348,605,776 of record NC_136059.1, on the reverse strand, counting down.
ACTCCGAGGGGGTGGTGGGGGGTACACATGGGGGGTACCTATGGTACCTCCCTGCCTTTCAAAGAACAACATGGCAGGCACCGCGCAGTGCCTGTCACGTTGTGCTTTGAAATGCACAAGATGTATTCTTAGCATTGCGGCGGACGGTGCTTTCAGGTCATTTACTAGCAAATGGGATTTGAACAAAAATACTGAATGCCCGCCACAATGTTAAGAATACGGTATGCGCCCGCCACTGTGGCGGACGCATCCTAAAAGCCCCCACGGGACCCCCGCCCTTATGGCGGGTGGTCTCTTGTACCGTAATGGGGGCCCTAGAGTGCAGAGACGTTTTAAGGCATGGGCAAAGTGGGCTATGGCCGAGGGCCCCAGTCTTTCAAGGGGCCCCGAGACAGAGCCAGTTCTGATCTGCAGAGAGTCTTGCCCTCATGACGTGTACTAAATTTTAAACAATTTATTTTAAATACCATGTTTCCTTTAATTTATTTTTTATTGTGTGCGACATGTGAGAGACTGTTACAGATATTTCGCAGAGAAAGGTATTGTTTGTTTAATGCAACATCCACACAAAAAACGTTCTTTTAGGTCAAAACAGGTCCTCACATTTGAGAAATGGGAGGGCGTCACATAGATTATTTGCAGCATAATTAGTGAGCTGCTGCTGTGTTACAATGTAGAAAACACACAGCACTATCCCTGAATATTTGATGTAAAGACATTTAGAATTTGGTTGAATGTGCCTTATTAGTGATCTGGCCAAAGACTGCATGAACGATGCGAAATTAAATCAGGAATTCAAAACTGTTCCCAACAGGGGTCCCAAAAACAAGTTTGGGCCTAGGCCTCCAAAATCCTTAAGATGTCCCTTCTAGAGTGCTAGTGGCTCCACAGAACCTGAGTGGACACCGTGTCAGAAATCACGGTGTGAGTAGGGCCCATCCCAAAACTCCTGCCAGCTCTGAATGAATGCCTGCGGGCTGCTGCTCAATTGGCACATTGTGGGGGGTAGATTAGCACTCGATCATCAGAGTGCTTCAGGAAAAACGGACAGATTCATTGTCAGCGCATTGTACTTCTTTTTTGCATGACAATTTCCCTGAGTTTGGCTTGCTGTCACATGAGTCCCGGTACTTTCTTTAGACGAAGAGAAGTTCTGGTACTCAAGAGCAGAAAATTTAGAAGTGCCGGTACTCAGTACCGGTGAGTACAGGCCCATTTAAAGCACTGAGTGTAATTAAAATATATCCAAGGCCTAATTTTAAGCATTCCCTGAGGAATCAATCAATCAATCAATCAATCAGAAATGTATAGAGCGCTCTACTCACCCGTTAGGGTCTCAAGGCGCTGGGGGGAACGGGGCGCTGCTACTGCTCGAAGAGCCAGGTCTTGAGGTGCTTCCTGAAGCTGAGGTGGTCCTGGTTCAGTCGTAGGTGAGTGAGGAGGCCGTTCCAGGTCTTTGCTGCTAGGTAGGAGAAGGATCTTCCTCCGGTGGTGGCTCTGCGGATCCGTGGGATGATGGCGAGGGTGAGGTTGGTGGAGCGGAGCTGGCGGGTGGGGGTGTAGAATGTGAGTCGGCTGTTGAGGTATTCCGGGCCCATGTTGGGGAGTGCTTTGTGTGCGTGGGTGAGCAGTCTGAAAGTGATCCTTTTGCTGATGGGGAGCCAGTGGAGATTTTTCAGGTGGGTTGAGATGTGGCTATGGCGGGGAATGTTGAGGATGAGTTGTGCGGAGGCGTTTTGTATGCGCTGGAGACGGTTCTGGATTTTGCCGGTTGTTCCAGCGTAGAGGGCATTCCCGTAGTCCAGTGGGCTGGTGACGAGGGCCTGGGTGACTGTTCTTCTGGTTTCGGTGGGGATCCATCGGAAGATCTTCCGGAGCATGCGCAGGGTGTTGAAGCATGAGGATGAGACGGCGTTGACTTGTTTGGTCATTGTGAGCGAGGAGTCCAGGATGAAGCCCAGGTTGCGTGCGTGGTCCGTGAGTGTCGGTGCGGTGCCCAACGCCGAGGGCCACCAGGAGTTGTCCCAAGCCGAGGGGGTTTGTCCGAGGATGAGGACCTCCGTCTTGTCCGAGTTGAGTTTGAGACGGCTGTGCTTCATCCAGTCTGCTACCTCTTTCATTCCTTCCTGGAAGTTTGATTTGGCGGTGGCTGGGTCCTTGGTGAGGGAGAGTATCAGCTGGGTATCGTCTGTGTAGGAGATGAAGTTGATGTTGTGTTTTCGTGCGATGGTGGCGAGGGGGCTCATGTAGATATGGAAGAGTGTTGGGCTGAGTGGGGATCCTTGGGGTACGCCGCAGATGAGTTCGGTTGCCGAGGAGCGGAAAGGGGGAGGCGGACTCTCTGGGTTCTGCCGGTGAGGAATGAGGTGATCCATTGCGGGGCCGTCCCCTGGATACCCGTGTTGTTGAGACGGTGTACTAGGGTGCGGTGGCATACGGTGTCAAAGGCTGCTGAGAGGTCCAGGAGGATGAGGGTTGCTGTTTCTCCGTCGTCCATCATGGTTCTGATGTCGTCTGTGGCTGCGATGAGGGCGGTCTCGGTGCTGTGGTTTGCTCGAAATCCGGACTGGGAAGGGTCAAGCTAGTTGTTGTCCTCGAGGAACGCGGTCAGCTGTTTTTTGACGGCCTTCTCGATTACTTTAGCCGGGAAGGGGAGAAGTGAGATGGCCCGGAAGTTCTTGAGGTCCCTGGGGTCTGTGGTGGGTTTTTTCAGGAGGGCGTTGATCTAAGCGTGCTTCCAGCTCTCAGGGAAGGTAGCTGACGAGGAGCTGTTTATGACGTTCCGTAGGTGGGGTGCGATGATGGTGTCGGCCTTGTTGAAGATGTGATGGGGGCATGGGTTGGAGGGGGATGATGGACATTAGCTTGGGTGTCCTTTGCCAGAAGCTGCAACCCTCGCATCTCCCTTTGCTGGCCAGGCACTCCTTTTGCCAAATGTGTTTCACAGATCGCAGAGGCAGGATCAGGGACCGAAAGCCAATAGAGCTGTTTACTTTCTTCAGTAGGGGGCCATGCTGCTATGATGGGCTATAAGTGTTTCAGGGGTTCACAAGCGGAAGTAGATGGTAGAAAAGCATGACACTGGTGCATTGTGCGAAGGCCTCTTCAGCTACCCCACCTTCCTCGATGCCCATTGGTGCCTGATACCTTAGCTGTGCCAAGATCTCTTTTAGTGAAGGCCGCTCTCGATATGAAACAGTCATTTCACTGTTCACCTCCTCCATGCTTCATATTGAGGGGCCCTTGGAAGAGTCTAAGTCTTTCTAGTGTTTCCAACAACAGAGCAGGAGGCAGGAGATTGGCCATGGTGCTGGGTTAGGAGTTCTAGGACTCTAAAATCTGACTGGCACAGTAGAAGCACCACTGGTACTAGCCCCACAGCATCTGCCGCGCTTCATCGCCACTGTCTATTCTGGTATCGTTTAAACCCTAAAGTGCGCATTTGAAAGGGTTGGGGGGCAACTGGATGTATGAGTCGACATCAGGGCGTATGACTGAACCCCTATGTGCCATGCCTGTTTACACACGGCTATACAGGGACATTGCTTTAGGAAACTGAGCATATACATCTATACCTGCACATACAAGGCTACGGCAGGTGTGTGGGGCTATAAATGTGCCTACTAGTTTATACCTAAGTTCGTGAGGCTAAACTGGAAGCATTAGGCTATAACTGAGCATAAAAGACTGTACGTATGGGTATGAGGCAGTCTTGGGCATTGGAGGCTATATACATGCATAGGAGGCTGCTCCAGGATTTTGAGGCTATCTGAGCATATAAGGTTATACTTGAGTATATGAAGCTGTGGTGGGTATTTTATGCCGCTCTTCCTGTGCATTCCAAGATAATTCCTGCATGTATGAAGTTATGCTCTGCATATGGGGGTGCACATGTATGTGTACTGGTGATACCTGATATATATTGGCTGTAGAGTGAGACAGTATGGTTGTACCTAGCCCTTTGATGGCTACGCATGGAAATACGATGGATAAGCATGCATGCTTGAGGCTGCAATTGTATGTTTGGTGTCTTCATTTGGACATAGAAGACAATGTCTGGATATCAGACGTCTTTATGTAGCATCTCTTAATGTCACCCCATACATATATTTTACGTTGTGTTAATTTTTTGGCTCTTTTGTTTATTTTGTCATTTTTGTTCAGTAATGTCAATTCCTGTGATGTCATCAACGTTGATGGTCATCAGCTATCAGTTTCTGTAGTACCCATGAGTTCAAAGGTCAGTTGATGCAGCTTTCTCTAATTTCACTGCCACCCAAAATCTAGGTGGGTGATGTCACTTTTTCCGATACTTGCATTTTGTTTAGTCAACACCCACGTGATTAATTAAAAACTGGATGTTGCCCGATGTCGAACCGAAAGAACACTGCAGATCTGGGAATCCATTGTGGAAGTTCATATAACCAGATTTCCCATTTAACAAGTATGTTCTTATGTGAATTATATGTGCCTTGACTCACTTAGCTAATAAACACGATGTTTCATGTCTGGTTGCTACATGTATGTATCCATGTAAGATATAATTACATACGAAGCATTTAAATTAAATTTACATAGGTTGGGTGTGGTTATCCTGATAATGTGGCATAGATTTTACCATCCTGGACCCATGCTCGACAAGTCTGGTTAAATCGTTGCATTTTTTATTTTTTAACCTTTGTGTTTTGTGAAGAGGTCTGTGTCTTTTACTGGAAATACTTAATAAAAGCAAAATCGCACTCACATTTTCTTTTTGGCTCTCGTATGGAATGATGAACATATGTAGCCAGCGTATGTGCGTTAGAACAATGGTGTTAGGTGTGGGTATGCTGCCGTGGAGTTCTGAATCTAGACATTGATCATGGCTGACACTGTCCTTCATGTCAGAGTGATATAGGGATAACTGAAGGCGGTGTCTGTGGTGTGTCACAGATGCTTTCAGCCAATGAAGTGCTCTGTTCCTCCTTATCTTCCATTCCTCTCATCCCTTAGACATCTACACATCTAATGATGGCAATTAAAACCTATTAGAATACTCGAATCTTGAATTGTATGGGTGCTTAAAGAGATACCACACAGAAAACATTGTTCTGATTCCCTCAATAGGTTGCCTCAAAGTGCAGCTTCAAAAAACCTCATCACATACTCCTTAATGTTCTCCCCTCAAAATATTTGCTGGTAAGGAAAACAAGCAGAGTTACGCTTAATGTAGAAAACAGCTCAAGACAGGCGAACTTTGGAAGAATACGCCACCTAGAAAAAGAGGCAATGGTTTATTGCATCTGTCACTGCCTATTTTCGCTTCCTGCGTATCATCTGCCTGCTCCTGTCCCCCTTTTTTCTCAACATGTATGTGTTCAAATGACTATCTATGTCACTCTTTATATGTGACATCAGACGTTTTTGACATCTCTGGCCACCAAACATACCTCCCTCCTAGGAATGGCTTTCCCGGTGGAATTCGGTGACCCAAGAAGCCTCATTTTTGGCCTGACATAATTCTCTGCCCCCCATCAATCTACCTTTCCTCTATCCATTGAACTACCTGCTTTTGCATATTCCTATAATCAATACATTTCTGCCCCTACACAAACAGACTTGCCACCTGTCTTTATAGCCAAGAAATCATACATTCATGTGCTCACTTCTAAGGAAGATCCTTTCCCTATTTCTTCAGAATTAACAGGCGAGCTCCAGCTTTTGTGCAATGCACCCGTTAGTGTGCTCGCCCACTGCTACACCGCTCGCTGAAGATGGTAAGGCACCTTTCATGCCTTATAGTGAATGACAATTCTATTGCATTACCTACATGCACCACTCTACACTGCAATGTAGGTATAGTTAATAATAGCTGAATAAAATTGTAATTAGTTGTAGGTAGACGATGCAGAGGTAGAAGTCCTGCTATTTACCATGACGATGTAGTGGTCAAAAATGTTCTGGATGCAATATAAGTTTAGGTCTCCACAACTTGCCTCTTGTATAGAGTCATACATCGACATTTAGGGCCTGATTCTGATGCGGGTTGGAAAGCTTCCCGACCGAATCGGTTTGGAAATGGTTTCCGACCTACTCGGATCGGGAGAGTCTGACCGACGGAGTAGGATGAATCCGGATGGTTCCATATACGATTTGATTGGACTCCCATTGACTTCAATGGGAGCATATGTTCCTAACCGCATCATAATTGGGCCCTGGGTCGGGAAGACACGTTCCTGATGCGATTTGGAAGGAGCAAACACCATTAGGAGGCCTTCCTAACCACATCAGAATCAGGCCCTAGGTGGGAATGCTTTCCTAACCGCATCAGAACCAGGCCCTAAGCCTGAAGCTTCCATCTCTCAGTTCAGCTCTCCTCTTTTCCACTTACACTGCTGATATCCTGTAGACAATCCATCTGCAATCTAACTCAATGGAAGCCCCCAGCTTCTCCCATATTCCATGGTGGATCCTCTAGATAGTAGTAAATGGCGCCCGCGTGGTCCTATTATGTTCAGTCAGGTCTTTATCCTACGCTCGCTGCAAAATTGCACCATTTAAGTTGTGTACAATTTTAGAATGTCTGCGAGACTACTTTCCGTGAAAGTGTCATGCTCTAAAAATACGATATAATTGTAGAGCCTGTCCCGTACTGTTGGTTTATAATTACTCCTGGTCGTCCACTAGCAGTATCTCCTGCTCAGGCTCTGCTGCCCTCCTGCGCCTGTTCCAGCACATATGAAACTTCCAAAGTAAACAAGAAATAAGCTGAGTCCAGGTTTGAATCCTTGTGGTTAGACACGATTCACCCTTTGCCTTCAGAGAGAAGGGAGTAGTGATATTTGTTGTTAGACTCTAAGGAAGAATTGTTTCTAAATATATAGTCAATTATTTGTAATGATTTATCCACACCAAAATGGATTTCTGTAGTATTATTGAAAATGTTACAAACAGCATTTTGTTTTTCTTAAAATTGCTTGAATTGAACAGGAGCATTATATGTGGGTGCAGGTGAAGAAATCAAGCAATTATTGGGGGGAATGTGTTGTTTGGAACTGGCGTATATCTATCTATCTTTCAATCAATTGATCAGTCAATCAATCTATCGAAATTCTTATTGCTCTCTATTTATTTCATTCTGTCTCCCTTTTCTCTATCCTTTTCCAATCCAATCCAAAAATTCTTTATTTCGGCCATATAGACCATAAAAGATACATTACACGTTATAAAATACATAATAAAAAATACAATACAGTATAAAAAGGAATTCCCTACTTGTCCTTCGAGGAGAATGAAAAGTATCATAACAATGTCCGCAGTTTAGGAGGCTTTTTTTTTCCTGATTAGCCATACTGCCATTAGAAATTTGGATATAGCGAACACAATGTGGCCCAGAGTATTGGTTTTCATTACTCTATATGCTTGTGAGTAGTTTCTGAACCCCAAGTTTCTGCAGAGCGGCGCTATCCAGTATTTTCTAGGTCTGTAATAGGCAGGGCACACAAACATAATATGGAGGTCATCTTCCTCATCGATGTTACAACATGGGCACATTTTAACACCCCCCTTAGTCCATCTATGGGTAAATTTTTTAGTGGGGAGTGTGCCTAACCTCCATTGTACAAACAATTTCCTCGCAAGAATGGGGAAAATAAAATCCATAAAAGGTTCAAATACATAAGAATTCTTGGATTCCAAAAATCGCACAGTAAGGGTACCGCTATTTTGAGCATTCATCAAGAATGAGAGACTCTTGTCTTTGTAAATTTGGATCAGGCCTTTACGTGATACCCTTTGGCAGCCCAACGCGGGATCCTCCCATAGCTCAGATACGTTTTCTCTCTTGCCTACACTCACAGTTTCTTGCTCTTTCAGTTGCTGTCTCTCAAACGGCCTGTCCCTCTCTCATTCCCAATATTTCATTTATTTGATTTGATTTCAGGTATTCTGCAGCTCTACCTTTTTAGTCTCCTTTTCTTACTTTCTCTCATATGCTTTCTCTCTCTCTCTCTCTCTCTCTCTCTCTCTCTCTCTCTCTCTCTCTCTCTCTCTCTCTCTCTCTCTCTCTCTCCCTCTCATTCTGCCTGTAGGTCTCACATGGCACACATGCAATTACTCACACACACAAACCTGCAGAACACGCACACACACACACACACTTTCACATATTGTTTTGGTTTCTAAGAATTCATACTTCATTGCATGCAAAGATTGTACGTAGCACTCTACGTTTTGTAGTATGCTCTTAACTCCAATGGATGGTTACCTGCACTTGTCACTGTGATTACAGTCTGGGAAGCAGAGGGCCCACCCATACGGCGACCAGATCTTGAGAACCAAAAACCGGGACATTTTGCAAAAATAGAAGGACTACAATTTTACATCAATGGTTCTGCGCAGAATGACAACTTTTATCAACATAGAAACACAGAAAAAGCACTAAGAAAATAAATAAAATGAAAAATTCTAAAACCAGCATCGTGCCTGTTAATTAAATTGCTTACTTATAACAGCTACTAACTAGCACAACTTTTGAACACCCAATAAGTGCCTCTCACTGGTTTCAGTCGCCCCCCTCTAAAAACCGGGACATGAGTCAAAATTGCCGAAATCTGCCGGGACAGCTGGTGAAAACCCGGGATTGTCTGGGCAAATCCGGGATGCCTGGTCAACCTACCCACCCACATAAAGACTTCTCACTCCTTCTGAAATTTATTTGTTACCTGCACTTATCTGCAGTAGCTCGTCTGCTCCCTCCATTAAATGGAAAACTGCTCTGGTATTGCGATATTTCGCTGTACCTTGCAAGATATCTCTAGAGCCTTTTTAGGTGTTAACATTCTGTCGATTCAGACGGGAATTAGATGTGATCAGATAGTTGAAGTTCTTCCTCATATCCGCGGAAATATATCAGATGTGGTCTTTACCAGATGCCTTCAGGTACATAACACTTCCATACAACCAGCACTTTGTTTGCGTCACCATCACTTTTAAAGTATCCTCTTCTCCACCTTTCATTAATACAACCATGCACATCTTCACTACTAAGATGAAAGGGCAAGATGCATGGGTGTAACACAGACCCTTGAAGCCCCTGCTGAGCAGGGGCGGCCCTCAGCCATTCAGTCTAAGGTCAACGAATATCTGTGGGATATAGGGGATTCAGGGGTCTCCTCGTCACAATCTGCAGGGCGGTCCCATCAGTTTGCATTAGGACACGAATGGCAAAATATCATGTCGCCTGACATGCTTGCCATTCCATTCAAGCAGTCAACTCTATACTGTACAATGTTCCAAAGTATGGAAATGTCCATGATGCATCTCCGTGGCCATTAACATCATAGCCATGGAAATCATATCTAAGAGGAGAGGAGTTGGCCTAATGGTTAGGGCGGTCGACCACAAATCTGAGGAACCGTGTTTGAGTCTCGGCAAGGATGCACAACATCCTGTGATTCTGGGCTAATCACTTAATCTCCCTGTGCTTAACAAAAATGAATGTGTCCTCATGTAATGCAACTGGTGCTCGTGTAAAGCGCTCTGATACCCGATACCTTCTAGTCAAGTTTGCGCAATATAAAACTCTGTAAAAAAAAAAAGTTTAACAGCTACCGGCATTTTGAGCCAGTGCTGGCGTTTCAGCCAACAACTCTTTCCATGTTAGGACGTGCAGGTCAGTTTTTCTCGGCATGAAAAGTGATGAGAAAAAACAAGTATGGGTGAAAAGTTTCACCCATAACATCGGGTCACTTGGCAGTCATTCTTTTTAAACTCATTCACCCATTGGTTTTCGTCTGAAAGAAAAAGGGCCAAAAGCAATCTAAAGAAATATGCCCATTCTTACCCCTGACACTTTCCTCGCTACCCCAAGTCTCAGAGAGTTATAAGGGGCATGGCAGAAACCAAAAGTAAACAGGACTGTGGAGTCTGGATCACAAACATTGTGGCACTAATACATGTCCTTGGTGGTAAGTAAGGCAATCCTTGGTGCAAAAACCTTTCTTCCCATATATAATGACAACAGATTTGTTGCCCCGCCTGAGTTTTTCACTTGCCACAATCTAAATTTTACTTAGAAACCCTTGGCCAATGGTCTTGTTGCCTGCTATAGAAGTGTAGAGATGAGAAAACAAGTTACCAATTAAACAAGTCTCCTTCCCAGCTGTCGAATGGACCACAAACTCAGAATTGTTGTTAATTTATTACATAGCCAGGAATAACAGAATATAACCACACCTCAATATCAAGGCGTAGAGATACAGAGCTCAATCTACGAATATAGTTCATTCGGCACAATAGACACAGAATGATGAATTCCAAAATCAGAACACAACTGAGTATAGACACTGTGCCCAATTCTCTTTTCATTTGTATTTCTGGAAATAAAGAATAATCTGTCCCTACTCTACTTCTAAAGTGAAATGCCTTCCTAACTTCCCAAAGGAATTTCCCAAAAGGTGTCAGCATGTGTTGACTTCAAAAGAAGTACTGACGTCAAATTGGTTAAGTAGCGTGTAGCCACAGAGCTCATTCTAAGATGCTCCCTTTCCTCAGTCAAAAGCACAAGTCCTACAAAACTGTCCCTAAGCCTTATACAAAAAGACAACGTTACACCCCTATCAGGTCACATGGTACACTATTCCATGAACACCTCCTTCGAGTAACTTTCCACCAGCTTCCAATTAATATTGGGCCTTCGCCGTCGACCTGGGTTTCCAGGTTTCACCAGGCACGAAAGGTGTCCTCCCTTCACTCGGTCCAGACTCTTTAAAGACATTCCTTTCCGCCCATCTAGCTTAAATCTAAAATAACAAGGTCAAATTCCTGCACCTGCAGTAGGGGAGAACAGAAAACTTTCTACATACACATACATTTTAATTAATCCCCTCTCGAGAACCAGGGCCGGACTGGCCTTGCGGGCACCGGGCAATCCCCCGGTGCGCCGCAAGGGTTGGGGCCGGTTTTGGCGCCATTTTTGTTACAGGGCAAAATCGGCCCTGTAACAAAATCGGCCGAAAACCAGCCCCGGCAAAGAGCTCTTTGACATTGTCAAAAAGGGTCAGAGGATGGATAACGTTAAGTTATGCCCCCCTGAAAACATTTCTGCGGACGACCATGGTCTGAAGTATTATATAAATGATAGGCAGCCTTTACTCCCTCTGAGTGTGCGTGAGTGTGAATGCAGGGAAGTGTGTGACTGCAAGTCTTGCAGTGTGCAGCAGACCACAGGGCAAGCCACGAGTCTGAAGGGCTTAGTAGAAGCTCACTTTGCGCCTCTTTTCAGAAGGAAGACCAGCTCAAGCAGTGATTCTGTGATGTTTGGAGGAGTCGATTGGCAACTTGTGGTTTTCATGGATATAGGTAACAGTGGAACAGTGGCCAGTTGGAGTCAATCTCTTATTTCCTCTATCCTAGGCCTTCTTTTTACCTCTTCTTTACCCACCTCCACCTCAATCTTTAATGTTGCTTCAGAGATGTAAAAAGTGATTTAGCAGCTAATAACATAGCATAACAGAACATGAACTGTTAAAGAAGTTTCCTGGAGAGGCTAACTTTGCAGGTATAGTTTGTTTACTTGTACCCAGAACCTTTCTTCTTCTGCCTCTATCCTTCATCCTGTTGCAGTCCCAATTACAAGGTGTCAGTCCATTTTTAAATCCCCTTTTCCAAACTGTTCGAAGAATGCATTTGATAATTTATGGTTACCAGCTAATCACTCTTTTTTGAGTAAGTAGAAAAGTGATTATATATATTAATGCAATATATTAATGCAATCTAATCTCCTTTATTTGCCTTCAGGAGACAAGTCCTTTGAAGCCCTTTTTAGGTCTGGCCTCTTGTTTGCCTCCTATTAAAAAAAATCATTAGAGCATTGCATACTTTTTTACATGCATACATACCTGAACATTCAGTCAGCTTCATTTGTTGGCCTGTTCAACTGTGTCATTACACTTTGGTTCCACCCACCAAAGTATCCGGTATGGGACAGTGGGTCAGCCCACGCCATCCACAGATTCTCTTGCACTGTAATGGCATTCTGCCTGATGACACGTGCATAGCATGCCTGGAGAGGAGGGCATTTCCGTCAGATGGATGGTATGCCTACACTGTTGTGCCACTCCTTTATTCCTTCAGTGGCATTTGTTTTCCAAATATTGTCTGTAAATTGCATGCTTGCTAAAAAATACATTAAATAAACCTTTGCACGTTTGCAAAGCTCAGACCTATTGGCTTTGGTAATGCTTGCTTTAGAGCTAGTGTGCTCCCGATAAGGTTCTGAATTAAAGACAGAAGTAGGTTATGGGACATAAGTTAGGAAGTTTTAAAAAATAGGCAGGCACCGAAGAAATAACAGAAAGAATGATGAGTGGTTTACCCGTGAATTATCAAAGGCTTTCCTCTTACTGTCAGGAAGCGGTGAATTAAAATTCGACAGAAGTAAAATGAGAATGTCTCCACATCGTGTTCCTTTAGATAGAATTATCTTGAGGATGTACTGACCCTTGATCTCCTAACTCCACTTTGAAAGTATGAACATATCCATTCCAGGTCTTAAGATTCTAGCCTATAGCCTTGCTCATTCAACTATGTTTCGAAGCCTAGCTGAAGTAGGTATGCGCTTCTAAGTTCAGATGCCTGTATCCCAAAAACGAATGCCCATTCACAGTAAGGAGCTTGAAAGCTTAGGATGCTAAAGACCTCCTCACTAACTCAGGGGAGTCCTCTGAATCTCGCCACCTCGGTTGTTGTGGTGTGCAACACTGAGCTGGTTCCATTACAAAAGGAAGAAATATACTTGCTTACTCTCTCCCCCTCTTCCTTCCTCACTCACTCACTCACTCACTCACTCACTCACTCACAGGCAATAGGTTCCCAAGAGTTCTATTGACATCAATGCTTTTCTTTTTTTGAGGGTAACTCTGCACTTACTACATCAATGTTTTTCTTGCATCTTCTTTGAGTTTCATGCACACACTACACTTTTTCACGTGACCAAACATAAGTAGGAAAAATGATTTCCTTGCGTGCTCTGTTAGAATGGACATTGGGAATCGATAGGCACACTTTTTGTAGCATTCAGTGGTCTTCTACTGATGTTTAGTTTTTGCTGAATCCATTAATGTGCTGCTCGTGTTTGGTTTCAGTATGCCACCATGACCTTGTTAAAGAATAGGACAACATGCTGCACTGATGAACTTTCAGACAGATGAGCTACATCTTCCTGATAAGCCCCGTAACCATCTGTTTCGAGTTGTTTTTCCCTTGATAACAGTGTCTAGAAAATAAGAAAATGTCACGTGGTGATTCACGCCTTGTTCTGACTGAAGATATTCCCAAAACGTGATGTTTCTTTTTAAAACAAAATGTATTGAGATTTGCAGTTCTGCGCAAACACATATTGTATATAATGGTGTCACAAGATACATATCAAAGGAAGCATCGATACAGTAATGAAATACAAAGTCAAATGATCTCTTCTATGTCAGGGACTAACTCTCCCTCCCTTTATAACAAAAGGAAAAAGACAGTAAGGCACAACCCCCACATTGTGTTGCTTCCCAAAACTTGATGTGAGGCCATTTTTGGTTTGTTCTTTGTACATGGTCAGCGACTAGCTGCCGCCTCCCCCCCAATCCGGCACCCAATGTCGTGTATTTCTATAGGTTCTGAATCGATCCCCCTATTCCTGACCCTAATCTGGTTAAACTACCTAGCTAGTTAACTAACAGTCAGCCCATGAGGCAAGAAAACCCCCATGATGCAGATACCGTTATCTGACGCAGTCACACTACGGCACAGGAACGTGTTATCTGATTAGGTCATAACGCTTGAGATCTAATTAGACAAGCGACATTCCTCCAGCCCCTGATAAGGCATACGACGTTCTCATAACAAATCAAACCTATGACAACCTGGAAAATCCGTGCGGCCATTGTTTTGATTTCACAGAGAACTTTTGCAAAAGAATGTGCTAACGAGCAAGTCGTATGACATCTTTATTGACGTACCTATGTCCATCCTTACGTCAATCTCGGCACCTTTAAGGTATAAATATTGCCGACCTTGCCCTATGCAAACACACGCGTGGTGACAAGATGGAGCAGCCATACTTGCCGAAGCCGAGAGCAGAAGCAGACCCCGCTGGCAGCAGCCCCGCCTTCCTGACGCGCTGAGAGACGCGCTGCTATCTCAAGCCGAGAGACCCAGCACCGGCGCTTCTGGGCAGCCCTCGCAGGCAGCCTGGAATATCGAGAGCAGAGAAAGAGATACCATTCCTCATTCATCCTAACTTCCAGGTACAGAACTGAATAACCCCTCACAGAGAATTCTTTAGTTATTCACTTGGCAAAAACAAACTTAACTTAAGCTGTAACTTTCTATTCCCGCCCACGCATTAGACTTAGGTCAGGTACACGGGGTAGGCGTATTTAGAAACACCAGTTGAGTACGTTTAGTCAAATGTATATGTGTATGTAAATATATTTTAATCATTTTAAAACATCGTATGGCTCAGAAACCATATCAATGTTTTTACAGTATTATTTTATACTATTGCTTCTAATGTATGCACTTTACTTAACTATAAGTATCGCAATAATATCGATCCATTTCTCTTGTACGAGAAAAGAGACTGATCAATAAATAACATCTTTTATTGAACACGCCCGTCTCTTCCTTTTCTCTACATTCTGATGAGACTAAGAATGCACGTACTGACTGAGTAAAATAATTGCCTTGTGCTCACACGACTCTTGAGATTGACTCTTGATTAGGGGAGAGCAAAGTTGTCATGTTCTATGGTTGTCAGAAACTAAATCCCTTCTTGTCTAATCAGGGGAGTTAATCCTTCCTTGAACATTCGAGAAAGTTTCTAGCGAACTCTGAGCTTAGCTGGCAAACCCAAAAATTAAGTCTAGTATCGACAGTAGTAGACCTAGTTAACGTCTGGCCTAGGCCTTTACTGCTGTAGGTACTATTCCAATGCGCAGAGCCTATTGGGAAAATAGGAGCTACACTACATGGCGCCCAACGCGTTTGGAAAGGGCGATAAAACTAACGTAAGACATTTAGAGTAACTCAGTCGTGCTTTCTCACTCAGACCCCTTTTCCCAAATACTCCAAAGACGTCTGGAGTGGGTGAAAGGTTATATCCTCCAAAACCTCGCAGGAGGGAACTCCTATGTATGGTTCTTGGTCAAGTCAACGTTGAAGGATAAAAACATTCCCAAAATATTGTGCATCTAATCTCTGGTTCCATAAAGAAACCTGATCTGCAAATAGACATAATACCATCCTGTCTGTAAAATGGGAGACAGTGATGAAGAAAGAGAGGCAGTTAGATTAGCTACTGAACTCGCAGATGCTGATGCTACCATGCAAGCAGCAGACCCGAATATAACACTCATTCCGGTCATTAAAAGGAGATCTATAACCTTAAAACTTATAGAAAATGGACTGACACCTAGAGGTGGCACAGTCATATTCGTAATTGAGGCACACGAATATCGGCAGACAGAGGTATACTATTCATGGATACATTTTCCGGCAGCAAATGCTGTATCAAAGTACTTCCACTATTACAAAGTAGAGGAACCTCCTGAAACATACACTCCTTTCGAGGAGGTGGAAGTACCACTCAAATTCCAAGAGCATTTGCTCTTATTTGATGGCGCCCTAAAACATAACAATCACATTACCAGGCTCGGTCCTTTAGGTAGACCAGGAGCAACGTGGCCGGTCTTAGCCGGATACACACCACATCCAGACATCGAAAGAATGCCTGCAGCAGAGCTGTTAATACAGCTAAAACAACTACTAAAAATTCATAGACAATTAGTTCAGTATGTAATGCGGACTTCAACAATTCAGCCAGCGATTAAACTTCCACAGCTGACCCCTCACCAGGGGAACACAAATAAAATTACACCACAGAACATCCAATCGTGCCTAGGTAAAGTTCCAGCTAAACGGGAACAGATACCATTCTGGTTGGCACAGAAAATTACCCAAATAGAGGCGGTGTTTCCTGACACCACCCCATTAGAAAAACACAGGATTCTGACTATATGTCTCCCAATGGGAATCGCACCACACATTGAGGACTGTGACACTTGGGGTACAGTCTTTGCTTCCATCTATACAAAAACGCACGGTGTTCCATCCATTTCGGTAATACCAGATGTGCTTAAACAAATTCAAGATGAATACGGTCCAGAACCTGCTTTAACTCTTGGTATGAAATTACTAAAAGACTTCAAACAGGTTTCGGCTATATTACTAGCCAACATAAAGGGTGAAGCAGCAAACGTGGCGATCCGCCAGAGGTTAAAAGAGACAGATATAGCAGACCAACCAGCTGAAATTGCCAGAATCATAGAAAAATCCTATGAAGAACTAGGCAGAGATAGTCTAGGTGGAATACCGGTAAAACCGCAACTGACTACAAGTCCAGAAAAAATGTTTTTTAATAATAATAATAATTCACCAAAAAAGAACTGGGATGGGAACAAACAATCCAATCCTAAAGAAAAGAAATTCCAGTCCAGAGGAAGGTCTCCTAGGCGAAGAGAGAAATCTCCAAACCCGAGACAAAGGTCACCCCAGAGTGACCCCTCTGGGAATAGATATAACCTTAGAAATAGGGATAATATTAAAAAACCTGATAGATATCAAGACATTGATACACGTCCCTCTCAATCTTTTCAGAATTCCTCGCAGAAATCGGAAAGAAGAGGACGATCAGAAGAGCACGCCAAGTCCAAAGACAAGGAACCTGCTCAACTGAAAAAGAAATCACAATTTCCAAAAAAGAAGGTAGCCAGTATCAAGGTAGTTAACAATGCCGAGAATACTGAGGACACAACTGAAAAACGGAGAGTGGGCTCAGACAATGCTAGACAGCGCAGCAGAGGTGAGCATAGCTCGCAAAGTCCTTATGAATCATCTGGAGACAGTGGACACGAATGAATACCTTCAAGTGGAAACTGCAGATACCAGAGTTAGCAAGCCCCACAAAATATACGAGATAACATTACGTATAGAGGGAGATAAGACTAGGAAAATAAGGGGACTATTTTGGGATAACCTATCCAAGGGCTATGACATCCTTCTAGCTGAAAAAGACTGGCCACCAGAGTTTATCAGGGAGTGCCCTCATGGCGAAGAAGTAATTATGCCTGCCTTCTCGAATCAAATACCGATTCATAAAAAATACACACTTGCTAGAAAGTGGGCAGTGGCCTTAGCACCTGCTTTATACAAAAATCATGTAGGATGGGATGAGGACTCTCCTCCTCACAAAATCCAGCTAAAATCACAACCAACTGCACAAAGGCAGTACCCAATTAAGCAAGAAGCTAAAAAACAAGTAAATGAAATATTAGATCAGCTAGAATACCAGGGGGTGATTGAAACTTGCACCTCACAAATGAACAATCCTTTGTTTCCGGTCTCCAAACCAGACAATTCATACCGTCTAGTTTTGGATTACCGACACCTTAACACATGTTGCAAAACTTTTGCAGTGCAAAACTCACACAGTGCTGCACTAATGAATAACATAGTGCGCAAAAAATACAAAACAACCTTGGACATCTCCAATGGATTCTTTTGTCAAAACATAGCACCAGAGAGCAGATATTTAACAGCTTTCTCAGTAAATGGCACTCAAAAACAATTCTGTCGGTTAGCCCAGGGGTACAAGAACAGCCCGGGGGTATTCTCAGCAAGAGTAACAGAATTACTACAACTATATGATGATGAAGCATTATCTTATGTCGATGACATTTACTTAACAGATGATGACTTGGAGACTCACTTGAAAAGAGTGAACACCATAATACTTGGTTTCGCTGCAGAGGGTTACAAATTCAACTTCAAAAAGTCCAGAATTGCCCATCTGACAGTCCTATTCTTAGGATATGAGTTATCAAGTGAAGGCAAAAGCCTGGCAGACAATTTCCTAGAGAAATGTGCCGTAATCCAAGCTCCTAAAACACTAAAAAACCTACAGTCAATTCTAGGCTTCCTAAATTTCGGAAGAACATACATTGCAAATTACGCAGAAAGGGTGAAACCCCTTTATGATCTAATTAAACCAGACTTTAAAAGATCCAGTTGGACTCAAACACACACAGAAATTTTGAGATCCTTACAAACAGACATGCTAATTAAGACAAAATTAGAAACCCGTGATAATACACGCAACCTTGTGATCCGAGTCATCCCAGGGAAATGCGGATTCACATACCTGACCTCTAATGAGGGAGAAAAGGTACCAATTACATTCAAATCACATTTGTACACAAAAGCTGAACAGAGATTCAGCAACAAAGGAAAAATTGTTCAAGCAGTTCAAACCGCAATAGCTAGAGAAAAAGACATAGCTGACGGTAGACATATCACAGTCAGAACAGCTGAATCAGCCTTTGAGGCATTAACAACACCGTGTAATTTACCATCAACAACATTAGATCCAGAATGGATACAATGGGTGAATTCAATTACAACGGACAAAGTATACTACTACTTTGATCCAGAACTAGAAGAATTAAAAAATCTAAAATATGAAAAGACGTATCCTCTGCCAATCGACATTCTGCCTCTACGACATTACGCCTGTGTAATCTATACAGACGGAGATGCTCAACCCTCCGTTTGGGGAGAACATGCATACAATCCCACATGTGAGATCACAAAAGAAGTGTGGCGCGGAGGTATATTAAAACCTCTATTAACAAAATCACACTCAGTAGAAACTAATTCAGAACTACAAACTGAAATAATAGCTTTGAAAATGGCGCTAGATAATGCGGATCGCGAATTCCCGACGCTTATAGTGTCAGATTCATATTTCTGCGTCAAAGCATATAACAAGGATTTGCAGACATGGATTCAGAACGGTTACAAAGATGACACAGATGCACCAATAAAGCAGAAATTGCTCTGGGAACAAATAGCTCTTTTGAAAAAAGAACTACCAAAGACTCACGTGACACACTCACTGAGTCATCAGCGTGATGGCGTTCACGTTGTGGGGAATTCATTGGCTGAAGCAGCCGCAGCGGCAGCCACTAAACCGGCTCCCGTAGATCGAAAAAAGCGTACATTAAAATACATTGACGGTGAAACAATGCTGGCGGTGAAAACGTCATCAAGAGGCGACTGCTCAGCGTTACCGATCAACTATCCACTCAATTATACATACATAATCGATGCAAACTCCGTCCCTTTTGCTCGAATCCCTGGAGTGGGGGATAGAGTGATTCCAAACATGGACAGGAGAAACTTGTTAATCGCAGACGCACACATGGGCGAGGGTCTCAGACACCTTAAATTAAAAGATTCTCTGGAAGAATTACAATCACGGTACTGGTGGCCAGGCATGAGCCTGCACTACACCATGTTTGTAAAAAACTGCCCAAACTGCAACAGAGATCGCAGTGGGGAGAGAAGCAGTTTAATACCTCGTCGTATCAAGGCAGATAATATTACCAGCAAAAAGAATGGCTTGCGATTAACATATACAGGCTAGTTTCCACTTATAATGTAGATCCTCAGCACTCGGCTGACGTCCGGACTGTTATACAAAGATTTGCGAGTCTAAATGGCATATACGCTAAGAGCATGTTACGTTTGACCATTGTTTTCACTCAGGCATACCAGCCTGGGGGGAAACATGGCCAAATGAGCACAGCCCAGCGGGAATCTTCTCACTTCCTTCCTGAGGGTACTGGATGGTGTAAAGAAAAAACCAAGACAGAAAGCAATCTATAATGAAAAGGATATTAGGTTCGGGAGCTGGGTGGGTCAAACATCTAATAAGTGTCCAACTTAGTCTAAATAACTTGCCAAGAAATTCTCTGAAGGGATTCAGTCCGTACGAATTATTATTCGGAACTAGGATGTTGATCTCTGACCTTGATAGTCAGACTTCAGTGGTAATAGAAAAAACCTTTGATGTCAAAGACCGTTTGGCTATTTTGCAGGACTTAAACAAAACAAGAAAAGACCTGAGCAACATACAGTTGAAACAACAGCCAACGACCACTGAAGAATCACCACCTGTCCCAGCAAGACCTGTCTGGATTCCAAAAGTCGGGGATCTAGTCAGGGAAAAGATCGCGGTAAAGAAGGAATTTGGGCCTTCCTACAGAAAAGCAGTTCCTGTCTTGTCTGTCAACGGGACAAGATCAGTTGTACTACCGCCACTTGCTGGTAAAAAGGAGAACCGAGTTGTATCCATCGACCTGGTAAAACCACAACATGTGGCCGATAACAAACAGTAGGCCAAGTGGACTCCCAATAAGTAGCAGAACACCTAGGTTTGCTACCAGTACAGAGGTCCTATCAAAAAGGCTCATCACATTCGAAACGCCTGCAGAAGAACAAGAAGGACTATGCAACAATGCAATAGAACTCAGACCTCTGAAAACCCAAATAAAGACATTTAGCAGAGACACACCAATCTATACTGAAGTACCAAGTGAAAATGCAAAAAACAAAAATCCTGAACCAATTGGAACAATTGACAGAACTGCATCCGGTTACTTCATCAACTTCGATGATTCCTCTGACGGCTTCAGTGAATCAAAGACACAGCCATCATCAAAATCCATTAAAGACAAAGCTAAGGAACTTTTGAAACATCTGAAAGAAACATATCTTGTTTCTCCATGGATTGAATTTTGGGTGGGTTTTGGTGCATTTATCCTCATACTTTGGCTCATCATGGTATTTACTTTGGGACGCTTCATTGAGGGAAAATATGCTAAAATGGACACAGCAAGTCAGAACATCAACTTGGTCCTCAAACCACACACATCTTCACACGTCGAGAAAAGAGAACTTTCTTCAGAACTTTCTTCAGCCAACTTCACAGCCAATCCGATACCTGGTGGGGTAGCCTGGGACAACACTGACTATGAAATTTATGGTCCGGTCGAGATCCTGAAATATCCACACCAAATCAAGATCTCATTGAGTGATTTTGCAAAACCAAACTCATTTGCTGATGATTGGGACTTCGAAAGTATTAACAACATGATGTCTGACTTAGTAATGTCTGCTAAATTTACAAAACATGATTATTTGCAAGGTTCTACAAATTATGATAGTATGTATTGCTATAACCATTATGGTAACCATTTTTTACATAAATCTGCACAACCTAGAAATGTTTTAAGTTATAATCAATGGGAACATTGTGCTACACCTCCAAAAGGAAGCTCTAGAACCGTATATGACAAATATTCATGTTTTTCAGGTTTTAACACAAGTAATGCTGAAACTTTTTATTTTAAATTGTCAAACAAGACAGGGATGAAAACCATGATAACCAACACAAAATTGATATATTCAGATTCATTCTTTGAAAAAATGAATACATTTGGATTTGATTATTGGGACAAAAATGTTGATTTGAAAAGTGTTTGGGGTACAAAAGAATGGCAAGTACAGGGTATAGAAGCTTTGTTTAGAGCCTGCATGATCCCAGAACAAATGATATTTTTAAATGACACTGTTCAACAAACCACCTGTCTTGGCTTAGCCAAAATCAAAGATTTAAATAACCCGTCTATTCCAAAGCCAACAATGTTTAGCAATAGCTCTGAAACAGATGAAGAAATAGACATAAACCATATACTTAACCAAAACAGAACACATCCTGATTGGAAACAATGGTTGATCTGGCCCACAGATACAAATCACTGTCAAGATAGATTCCTGAATAAAACACAGGGTTTCAAAATGACCAGGCCAGACCCTAGATATCCCCAAAGACATCACCCAGGGATAATAACAACCTACAGTGTGGGCAAATTATGCCTTCAATGGCTACAAACTTCCACACTGCCTGAAATTAAGCAACACCTAACTTTACTTACTGATGGTGCTGACTTGCGTGATTTCATACTGGGACCACGCAAACAGCGTCAAAAGCGTTTCATAGCAGCCTCTGTATATGCAGCATACAATGAGGCCTGGAAGGTTACTCAAATTGAAAAAGCAGAGAGAATACGTGAAATTGATCGTATTAATTTGGAAAAATCACTTTCTGTAGTGGACAATGGGTTAATGACTCTGTCCTCCAGAATTTTTTCATTGGACAGCATTGTGTCTTCAGCAATCGATATATTATCGCAAGACTTACTGTTATTACAACATGGTCAGTCACAATTGCGCTCTATTGTACAGCTTGGCTGGACGTTACAAAATCTGCGTTCAGGCTATGTGCCTTGGCGTTTAATCAACACAACGTCACTATTCCAAATCTTTAACCTTACTGATAGACAAATCGGTATGGCGCAGAAGGGTCGTGATTATACAATCTTGAGCATTGAAAAACTAGAAAGATTACCGATGACAATGTCAGAACGACCTGTCAGTGAATGGATAATCCACGGAATCATAAATATTCCAATCTCAACCTTCAGGTTTCAATACTGCCAAAAATATATACAGGCTGGCATGTACGAGAAATTGGGAAAGGGGTACCTTAAAACAACTTGGAACCTGCCCTATTCACATGCATGTGTCAGTAATAAAGGACAGAAAGTGTTCCTTAGTGGCAACAATTGTGCTATGTCACTAAGCGGCACGCTTCTGTGTAACGGAATTAGTTGCACGGAGCCTGTGAAGGGAATTCATACAACCTTTCATGTCACCAGCAAGGCGCACCTGCAACTGAAATAGAACCATTCTTTCAAAGACTCTCTAATGGGAGTTACATTCTTATTGTAGACCGCAGATGTTGTAGTCTTATACCCGGGACTCCTTATCTCGTCACCACGACGGCGAAGGTCAAGTGCTGTGGACGTTCTTTGTTCCCCAGCTCCTTACCAGACAGGGAGGCAAGGGCATGGCCCGGTTTGAAAATTACTTCTATTCGAATAGATACTTTAAGCAGAATGAAAACAGTGCTTCTACAGACGCCTACAAGGCTCACGTCATCAAAAGAAACATATGATCTACAAGTCGCAAGGACGACTGCAGAGATACATACATTATTATCGACTAATTTCCCCGTACATTTCGCGGAAATCCTGAGCGAAATCTTAAATATTTCTGATACCACTGGGGTCTCAAAGGTATTTAAGACAGTATTTTCGATGGCATTAACACCATTCAAAGCCATACTGGGTATTTTTCCGGGTTTCGTCCATTCGATTTTTGGCGGACTTCCCCTGATCCTGGGACTAATTGCAGGAATCCTATTCCTACTCCTTATTTTTCGTTATGGCAACCCATGTCACAGATCAAACTCTCGCGACAATGGAAGATACGATCCTAGCCATTGGATACCGGGACCGGATATCAAAAATCCTGGGACTCTCCCGGCTTAGAGACCTAAACATGACTTGGTTTCTATCATTTCGACCAATGTGGCAAAGGTGTGTTTTACCTGTACTAAGGTGTCTGCTATGCGGAGAAGAATGCGTGTTAGACACCTGTCTGACGCTACAATCAGATGCGCCAGTGGATGCAGATACACTGTTGGTTCCTACCAAGGTTCACGCACTGTGCTGCCCTCAAAGGCTGCCAATTCTGATGACGGCATTCCTGGAATCTTCACCACTACGATTGAAGAGTAGTGAAGTTCAAGATGAAAACAGCATCGAACAGGTACGACCTTCTGTCAGCAATGCAAATCAGAATGTCAATGGAGACAATCATGCGCATGAATGCATGGTTACCCCTATTTCCGACTTAGTGGAACTTTCCCATGAAGCTGTTGACAGTTTTTTCGAAAGCCTGAATGATATGATGTTCTCTCCGGAACAGAAATAGAGACTTTTGAGTAAACTCGCACACGGCGTTCCCTGAATTCGGCCTTCAACTTTAAAAATAAAGTCACATGAACAATTACAATCCAGTTCACGGACAGCAACTTTTTTCAGCAAGCCCTTAAAATATTTTTCTATATATTTTTTCCCCGGGACACTGATCTTCTGCTTAAAGTAAGAAACTATTCCTAGAGAACTAAGATTTCTATTTTAGATACTTTATATAGACTTTAGCTGCCCGCTGGTATGTTCACAAATATTTTATTATGTGATGAAATGGTCTCGACCTTCCTTTCTGTATAGCTATATTAAGAGCCATTTCATGTGTATTTCTCATATACCAAAAAGCAATAATGCATTACAATGCGTGTTTACTTTTGCATTTAATTCATAGCTTAAGTGCATACAATATATATGACTGCAATTTTTCAGTATATTTGAAAATTTCGAAATGCATTTATGTATTTTGGGGTGGTAAGGTATACACTATACTCTATAGTATGTTGTACTATGTTATACTATGCATAGATTAGTAGATATGACCATAGTTAGCGTGGAGTGGGTGTCGTGTATTTCTATAGGTTCTGAATCGATCCCCCTATTCCTGACCCTAATCTGGTTAAACTACCTAGCTAGTTAACTAACAGTCAGCCCATGAGGCAAGAAAACCCCCATGATGCAGATACCGTTATCTGACGCAGTCACACTATGGCACAGGAACGTGTTATCTGATTAGGTCATAACGCTTGAGATCTAATTAGACAAGCGACATTCCTCCAGCCCCTGATAAGGCATACGACGTTCTCATAACAAATCAAACCTATGACAACCTGGAAAATCCGTGCGGCCATTGTTTTGATTTCACAGAGAACTTTTGCAAAAGAATGTGCTAACGAGCAAGTCGTATGACATCTTTATTGACGTACCTATGTCCATCCTTACGTCAATCTCGGCACCTTTAAGGTATAAATATTGCCGACCTTGCCCTATGCAAACACACGCGTGGTGACAAGACGGAGCAGCCATACTTGCCGAAGCCGAGAGCAGAAGCAGACCCCGCTGGCAGCAGCCCCGCCTTCCTGACGCGCTGAGAGACGCGCTGCTATCTCAAGACGAGAGACCCAGCACCGGCGCTTCTGGGCAGCCCTCGCAGGCAGCCTGGAATATCGAGAGCAGAGAAAGAGATACCATTCCTCATTCATCCTAACTTCCAGGTACAGAACTGAATAACCCCTCACAGAGAATTCTTTAGTTATTCACTTGGCAAAAACAAACTTAACTTAAGCTGTAACTTTCTATTCCCGCCCACGCATTAGACTTAGGTCAGGTACACGGGGTAGGCGTACTTAGAAACACCAGTTGAGTACGTTTAGTCAAATGTATATGTGTATGTAAATATATTTTAATCATTTTAAAACATCGTATGGCTCAGAAACCATATCAATGTTTTTACAGTATTATTTTATACTATTGCTTCTAATGTATGCACTTTACTTAACTATAAGTATCGCAATAATATCGATCCATTTCTCTTGTACGAGAAAAGAGACTGATCAATAAATAACATCTTTTATTGAACACGCCCGTCTCTTCCTTTTCTCTACATTCTGATGAGACTAAGAATGCACGTACTGACTGAGTAAAATAATTGCCTTGTGCTCACACGACTCTTGAGATTGACTCTTGATTAGGGGAGAGCAAAGTTGTCATGTTCTATGGTTGTCAGAAACTAAATCCCTTCTTGTCTAATCAGGGGAGTTAATCCTTCCTTGAACATTCGAGAAAGTTTCTAGCGAACTCTGAGCTTAGCTGGCAAACCCAAAAATTAAGTCTAGTATCGACAGTAGTAGACCTAGTTAACGTCTGGCCTAGGCCTTTACTGCTGTAGGTACTATTCCAATGCGCAGAGCCTATTGGGAAAATAGGAGCTACACTACACCAATACCCAGGAACGTGGACACGAGACGTCTTTACTTTTTGGAAGGCGGGCGCTAGTCGCCCGGCCGTATTTATTAAAGTATGAAATTAAAAAAGGTTTTTTAATTGCATAATAAACAATTTATACAAAAATCAGCAGGACATTCAGTTACACAATTATTATCAACAAGTTTGAGAGCCTGACCTTAACAAAACTCTAATACATGTTGTTTCCTAACCGAGACTAAACATCCTCATCTTGATTTTTGTACATTTCTGGCCATATGGCAGGGTCACTACCGGTGTCAGGTCCTACAAGCTGCGCCTCCCCCTGAGAAGTGCGCATGCGCAGTGTTACCCCGGGAATTGCCCGGTCTACGCCCCTAACTCCATTTAACCACTGAAGGAGGGCCCTTACTCTGCGCCAGCCGGTGACGTCATGAGTATACGCGTGCGGGGTGGCTACCAGCCTAAGGAAAGCGTGAACTACTCCTACCCGCGCTCCTTTGCAGCATGAATTACCTTGCCCCTGGAGTTCTAGGAGTGGCCCGCAGGCCCCTCCCCCTGGGCGGGAACCTCCATAGGATGATGCCCGCCCCCTCAGACCTCAAATATGTGCTCACCGATAATGACCTTACCGCATGCCCCATACCTAATAAATACGACGACCTATGGGAAAAAAGTCTAAAGGACAGCTACACTGGCTAATAAATAACAGTATCGACGTATAGCTACAAAGGGAAAAAAGGCCTAAAGACACTTGGCATCAAATACAATTCATTTCACACATGGTTTGCTAAAAAAGGGGGAAAAAATTCCTAAACAAACGCATCAACAATATATACCAACAGTTCAATTCCTACTACCCTGTGAGACATGTGGACAGTACCTTCAAAACTTACCATTCAACCAGACATAAGAACTGCTACAAGACTTTTGTTCCAAGGGATGGTGGGTGGGAAAACAAAGAAGCCCCGAGTGCGGGGCACACCGTTCAGCGAGGGAGCGTCCAGGGACAAGAGGGTCTCCTGGGCGCTCCCCACCTCTTTATTCCCGAGGGGCCAGGCGGCCCCTCCTATGGCCCGCCCCCCCTGACCCGGACCTTCTACCTTGGATCCGGGTCAGGGAGGCCGCCGGCCAATCGGCGGTGGGTCGCGCCCCCCAGGGCACGCCCCCACCGCCGAGTGACAACAATGGGGAAAGGGGGGGCGACGGTCGCCGCGCCGCCATGCGTGCGGGGGGGCCGAGGGCCCCCCCTTTTCACATGGTCAGCGACTAGCTGCCGCCTCCCCCCCAATCCGGCACCCAATACCCAGGAACGTGGACACGAGACGTCTTTACTTTTTGGAAGGCGGGCGCTAGTCGCCAGGCCGTATTTATTAAAGTATGAAATTAAAAAAGGTTTTTTAATTGCATAATAAACAATTTATACAAAAATCAGCAGGACATTCAGTTACACAATTATTATCAACAAGTTTGAGAGCCTGACCTTAACAAAACTCTAATACATGTTGTTTCCTAACCGAGACTAAACATCCTCATCTTGATTTTTGTACATTTCTGGCCATATGGCAGGGTCACTACCGGTGTCAGGTCCTACAAGCTGTGCCTCCCCCTGAGAAGTGCGCATGCGCAGTGTTACCCCGGGAATTGCCCGGTCTACGCCCCTAACTCCATTTAACCACTGAAGGAGGGCCCTTACTCTGCGCCAGCCGGTGACGTCATGAGTATACGTGCGCGGGGTGGCTTCCAGCCTAAGGAAAGCGTGAACTACTCCTACCCGCGCTCCTTTGCAGCATGAATTACCTTGCCCCTGGAGTTCTAGGAGTGGCCCGCAGGCCCCTCCCCCTGGGCGGGAACCTCCATAGGATGATGCCCGCCCCCTCAGACCTCAAATATGTGCTCACCGATAATGACCTTACCGCCACAGGCCAGCATTGTTAACCGACGATCTGGCCTCCCCCCTCTAGCCCCTACCTAAGGAACCCTCCTACTTGCAAATCCCCCTAGCCAGGCCCAGATATTGTCAGACCACAAGACATTCCCCTCCTCAGTTAAATGAACTCCGTCCCTCAAGTAATACTTGTCACCCCAGATGCACCCATGAGGTATCGACTGTAACAAGGGGGCTCGAAACAACCTATCCAACCGTGAGTTGATCCTCTTTACCGAGTGATTCAACGCCCTGACCGAGTCCCCCCCCCGCCACTGTAATCGAGGTATGAGTTGCGACCATACTAGTGTGCAACCCGGGCAGGTCCTGGCCATCCACCCCGCCGTTGAGATAATTTCCTCGATCAGAATGCGCCTTCCCAGTGTGGCCAAATCATTCTCCCCAAGGTGAAGTATCACCACTGACGGGGGAGCTTGCCGGCGTGCTAAAAGCCCCTGGAAGAAGCCCCTAAACTGGTTGAGACACAGCCCCCCTCTCCCGAAGAATGTGATGTCCAACCCCAGTTGCGCCGCCCTTTTCTCCCTGTCACCTGACATAAATACGCATTCTGCTCGTCTTACATAAGAGTGACCCACAATCCAAACACTTGTCTTCCTTGTTTCCTGGCTGCAGCTCCGTGCTGATGTATGTTGTTGGTGCCCGACGACAAATTCCTCCCCTGCGTAACAGGTCTGAGAAACTGTAAGAGAGCGGAAACAAACCAAGCGTGAGTGCCCTGTAATCACAGCATGTCAATTCGTACATAACGTTTGTAACATTCTGAAGACCATCTCCCAATTGTCTTCACCCTCTCCACTGGGAGGCCCCCCGCTACCGCCTCAGTTGCCGCCCCAATCCTAAAGGAATGAGAGCCAAATTCTTTAGGGTCAAGGCCTGCTTTCCTGACCACCATCTCCAATACCCTCCTGAATTGGTACCTGGTCAAGGGGTTACCGTCTGCATGACTGAGCAGTGCCCTGCCCACTGTGCCCACCAGCTGCCCGTGCAACAATTCCACGTGCCTCACTGGGCAGCAAGGGTTGGCGGGGGCCCGTTGGAGGACTATGGTGTGGCCCCTAGACTCCTGGTCGGTCTTTGACTTTTGGATCGTCACCCACATGGTGTCCTCCCTTATCATCACACTATCCCTTTGCAGGCCGCCCCGTACGTCTGACTTGGAACCTGCCACAAGTTCGCTAATTCTCAGCGCCCCATAGAATGCTAAGGAGAATGCTGCCTTAAAAAGAAGCACCTCCCACCTCGAGCTACAAACAGTGTCCAGCGCGCCCAGTAAGGCTGTCAGCCGGGCTAATCCTATGGGCTTTCTCTTATCTTTATGATGGCCCTGAATACCGCGCCATCCCCTCAAAGCCTTACGCACCATAAAGGTATTAGTTGGATCACGCAAGCCCCTAGCTTGAGCGTAGAATGACACCGCTGCCCTATGTCTGTTTGCCGCTGCCACCGAGCGCCCCTCCTTATGCAACCATTCTAAATAGGCCGCAAAGCCATCCTCCTGCGCCCAAAGCACTTCCCATTGTTGCCCCAAAAAAGAACAATAAGACAAAAACGCCCCTTCGTAAGCCGTCCTTGTCCTGGGAGCTAGGCTAGCGACCACGAGGTCCTGTAATCTGGGGCACCAATCTGCCAAAGTACTGCTGGGAAGTGCGCTGGCGAGGGGTCTGCTGTAGGAAGAGGCTCCCTGAAAACCTGCATTTTGAAGCGAGAGAGGGAGTCAGCTGCGTTGTTCAGAACACCAGGGACATGTTTGGCCTTAAAATTGACATTGAATTTAAGGCACTGCAAAACAATTTCTTTGATCAAACGAAGAATGAATGGACAGCGTGCTCCCTGCTGGTTGATACATTCCACCACCGTCATGTTGCCTGACCAAAACACCACTGATTGATTACATAGGTGTTCGGGCCAGACCATCAATGCCACCCATATTGGGAAAAGTTCCAGGAAGCCAATGTTGGTGGTCAGACCCCATGTTCGCCATACCTCTGGCCACTATTGAGCGACCCACCTGTTCCCTAGGATGGCTCCAAACCCTACACTCCCGGCCGCATCCGTTCACAGGCCCAACTCTGCTGATGTTGCCAGCGGGCCGGGCCAGACCACCCTGCCGTTAAAATCCTCCAGGAATGCCATCCATATAAGCATATCCTGGCGAATTTCAGACGATAGCCGAGTGCGGTGGTGCTTCTCCCTCAGCCCCTTCATTGCCTGAGCAATGGAGCGAGAGAAAGGGCGCGCCATGGGGATGATCCTCAGTGCGAAGTTCAATTGCCCTACCACCTCCTGTAATTGCTGCAGGGTGACCTTATCCTTTCGTAGGCATACATGTAGTGCTGTTTTGAATTTGTCCACCTTCTCCCTAGGCAATCTAAAACATCCTTCCACTGAATCAATCTCGATGCCGAGGAATTCTAAGCAGGTAGTCGGGCCCACAGTCTTCCCGGGCGCAAGCGGGACACCAAAAGCCCGCATGAGCACGCAAAATTCCTGCAATGCTAGTGCACACTCCTGAGATCCCGCTGTACCCAGGAAGAGGAAATCATCCAAATAATGCATGACCTGCTGATGGCCCGTCACCTGTCTCATGGCCCATTCAAGAAAAGAGCTAAACATCTCAAAGTAAGCACAAGATATAGAGCAACCCATGGGCATGCACTTATCCATGTAGAACATATCCCCAAAGGTGAAGCCCAAGAGATGTTGATCCGCTGGGTGTACCGGGAGAAGGCGAAAGGCTGATTCTATGTCTGATTTCGCCATCAGCGCCCCGGGGCCCGTGGCCTGTAATAAGTTAACTGCCTGATCAAAAGAGGCGTACTTCACGCTACAGATACCCTCGTCAATGGCATCATTCAGTGACGCCCCCCTAGGTGCTGATAAGTTGTGGATTAGTCTAAATTGCCCTCTTTCCTTTTTGGGGACAACTCCTAACGGGGAACAGACAAAATCAGGTACCGGCACTTCAGTGAAAGGGCCAGCTATCCTGCCTAAAGATAGCTCCTTGTCAATTTTGGCGGCCACCACAGCCGGATTGTGTTTGACTGACAATTGGTTTCTACAGTGCGCGCTGCCTGTGTATCCCGCTGCCGGGATCCTAAAGCCTTTAGAAAAACCTTCTTGGAGTAGGGTGGCCGATGTGTGGTCCGGGTATCTGTTCAACCATGGAATCATTGCCACCACGTCCACTGGAGTGGGGGGGCCTAACTTGTTTGTCTTACAGTGGCCTTCCCCTACCCCTCTGACCTGCGTTTCCCTGCTTGGACCTACAGGCAGTTTCTGGATGAGAGGGGTGACCACAGGAGGAACATGCATGACTAAACTTACACGCGGCCCTTGTGCAGGTGCGCCTATTAAAATCCCAGCACACCCCTTTTTTGTCTGGCCCACTGGCCCTAAACTTCCCAGGCACCTCACTCGTTTGGGGTGGCCGAAAGGGCTGTTGAGGTCTAGCAGAGAACACCTTGACTGAACCGGAAAACTGAGGGGGGGTTGCAGTATCCGTGAACTGTTTATGCCAAGACATGGAGTCCACTGTGTCCCATGCCAATGTTCTATTAAATTCCAATGCCTTCCTGAAATTGACATCATACCCTCTCCATGCCTCCCCAGAATACTGTTCACTCCACCCCACAATCCTGCTCGAGTAGCATGCCAATGGTGCCTGTAAATCTGGAGGTCGCTCAGCTTTAATAGCAGTGAAGACAGCCCAAGCTTTCATCCAGTTGTT
The DNA here is from genome assembly GCF_964261635.1 of Lissotriton helveticus. Taxonomy (NCBI): domain Eukaryota; kingdom Metazoa; phylum Chordata; class Amphibia; order Caudata; family Salamandridae; genus Lissotriton; species Lissotriton helveticus. Next base: position 1,348,574,413 of record NC_136059.1, on the reverse strand, counting down.
CAGAGTTTCCTCAACCCTAAATCTAGCACACTGCACCCTCCATTCGCTTGGAAGCATCCACTCTTTCAGTGTTTTAGCATGCTCCATTTCCCTATTATCTAACAACAAAGAATAAATGTAAACATATTTGTCTGACCAAATCATCTCCTTCACAGCTAACGACACATGCTGAGCCAAATTCTCACTCCTGGAAGGTAAAACACTGTCCCCCAAGAGTGGCAATGCCACTTCCTTACCAAGTGCGGGCACCGGGGGCGGCTGCCCATTAGCTCCGTCCAGTTGAGGAAGACTTGGACCTGCAAGGGGAGAAGATACTGGCAATGCAACACTGTCGGCGACCGCTGCCGATTTGATTTTTTCTACAAACCTCGCCGCCTCTGCTGCATGGTCTGCAGAATTCGGGAAAGCTCCCCCTTTTTGGAGCCATGGCATCAAGGCCGTTATCTGGGACAACAGTTCAGGTGGCATTGAATCTAAATTCCCACCCGGGACAACAGGTACCACTGGGGTTATGCCCGGTGGTACCGGCGCAGCAGGCAAAGCGGGTGCCGGGTGTGGCGAGCCTATACCCGGGATTGTGGGCACCGGTGGGGGAGCAGACCCAGCGTCTACTGGTTGACCTACAGGCACCGGCGCCACGGGGGCAAGGGGTGTAGGGATAGGTATATGCGGGGGTGGGACGACCGCCGGCGGCACGGCAGGTACCGGCTCTACTGGCCCTGGGGTGGGGGCAGCATACCTGGGTCTCTTGGACTTAGACTTCCTAGGTGGGGTGACAAATTCCCCCCTTGGCACTGGTGGCACCCTCCGGCGGATAGGCCTGCCCGATGGGCCCGGGGCATCACCATGCCTCTCATTCAATCGTGCTTCCAGCTCATCTACTTTCCCTAGCTGCTGCTTAATTGCACTCATCTCACGCATCATGGCCCACATCATAGCCTCCATGTTGGACCCACTTTTACCACCCCGTGGACCTGGCATGATACCACCCCAAACAACCGCAGCCTACTCTCTTAATATCACAACACGTCAACTATGTGTACCTTTTTGATGGAGGGTCACCAGGGGGCTTTCAGCACCATGCAACGGCGACCGCAACACTAGCGGCTTGTCCGCTTATGTAAGGGGGTGAGTAAACCTAATGTAGACCCACCCAGCGGCCACCTGGAGCAATGAATGCTAGCCCCCCGTACCCCTCTTACCGACCAGTCCCGTGCACTCGCCGGTGGTGATGGTCTGCGGTCACGGCCCTCGCCACGTCGTGTGCCCTGTCTGCGAGTGAAATGTGCCAATAATGTAGTTAAGGTTGCCTGGAATTGAAAACAAGAATTAATACCGTGTAATAAAGCAGGAAAGCGTTTTAGAAAACCTGACTTCAATAGAGGGGACCGTTGAGCCTTCTCAGTTAACCACACAGTTGCTGTGGGGCACTAGTAAAACCTTATATCAGCGACCTCGAAAATGACACTTGTGGAATAGGCGGTATAGTTCTGCGCAAAGGCTTGCACTTATTCTCCTGTGTTGCGCAGCCTCCTACGCTTTTGTGACACTATTTGAACCAGTCGCTTAATAATTCATACCATACAGCAATTATATCAGCACAATTCACAATACCCCTCCTAAACAAGACCAGGCAAATACTGCACCTGTAACTGCACTGTACTGTACACTTCGTGTAATGATATGAACAACCAATCACTCAGTTACTAACATCCCCCATTTTTTCTACAATAAACACTTTGTTTCCAATCATGAACATCAATTACTTATTAATAAATGTCGTGCAGCCATGGAGATCGTATCTTCTTAACAATTGTGCACTTTTTACATAGGGTATCCCATCCAGGTGCTACCCTGGTGGACCCTGCTTTACTTCGTTTAGGCGCGAGTGAGAATGCGCGAGACTGCGCGCCCAAACAATTGCCTAATCAAAATAGAACACAGCTTTCTCTCGCTACACGTAATGCCACCGAATGCGGGAATGCGCGTGAATGCGCGCCAAATAATTCAGGAAGCAAGCAAGTTCTTAGTTACACTGGCAACAAAATGCGACCGCAACACACAGTAGCTCGCAACACACAGTAGCTCACAACCCCCGCAGCCTTACCCCGGCCCTCGCGAGTCCCGGAGCACACCTCCGCCGTGAGCTGGCCCGCTGCTCGTCCCTGCCCTCCCCCGCGCCGACAAATACCTTCTCCCTCCGTGTAATGAGCTGGCGCCTTTCCTTCCTACGAAGAGTTCCCCGTCCTGGCACCTCTGCTGCCGCCTCGAGTCCACTGCCGCTGGAAGGCAAAAACGGGGGGAAATCCGATACTGCCGCCTCGCTGCCGATCCTGGCAATCCCACGACGGCTGGCTCGAGGAAAGAACCGCTTCGTTATCTGGAAAATAAAAGCGGGAAAATTATACAAACAAAGAAGCCCCGAGCGCGGGGCACACCGTTCAGCGAGGGAGCGTCCAGGGACAAGAGGGTCTCCTGGGCGCTCCCCACCTCTTTATTCCCGAGGGGCCAGGCGGCCCCTCCTATGGCCCGCCCCCCCTGACCCGGACCTTCTACCTTGGATCCGGGTCAGGGAGGCCGCCGGCCAATCGGCGGTGGGTCGCGCCCCCCAGGGCACGCCCCCACCGCCGAGTGACAACAATGGGGAAAGGGGGGGCGACGGTCGCCGCGCCGCCATGCGTGCGGGGGGGCCGAGGGCCCCCCCTTTTCATATGCACCCACATAGTGAGTGATGTGTCAAGAATCCCAGGAGTTTAGCGCATCTTTCTACAAAGTGACCATTATATGAATAACATTACCTACACAATTTCAAGTAAGTCCCGTGGGTAAAACTGTCTCTTCTCGACTGCACAGGAACCCCTCTGCGACGCCATTTTGAAGGTGTACACAGCCATGACGCGCGCGCACACCAAGCATGTGGTGGCACGGCAGAGCATTTCTTCTATCATGACTTTTTATTCAATATCTGTTCTCGAGCACACCAGGAAAGCCCAAACTGTGCTTGAAGATTCGCAGCAGGGTTGGCGGAGTGATTTGCATCCGATTATTTGAGTGTTTCAGGGCTGCTTGGCGCGTTGACGCGCTGCGTCCTGATTATTTCCAGCGTGACCCGCTGCCCTTTTGAAGTACATTTTCTCCCTCGAGCTATTAATGATCTGCAATATTTCTTTGTGGCATGAATATGAAAGGCCCTGCTGGCGCGGGCTCCCCGTCTCGCGAGTTCTGTACAGTTGAAAGCTGGCAGGTGCGCGCGGCATCGCTCCCTGTCCGTCTTAGGGCAGCAGGAAGCTACATTACCAAGCAGTGACTGCTGCTCAGTACTGTCTCTGTCTGCTTCCCTTAGCACAACTGTATGACAAACGGTGGCGCGAATGATCATTTTTTGTTTTAAATCTAGGAGCTGGAGGAAGAAGTATTTTTTGTAAACTATGAATGAAAAGCTTCTGTAACAGTTTCTGCCCTGAAATTCTAAACTGAACAGTGAAAGAGTTAACACACACACACACACACACACATATATGTATATATATATGTGTGTGTGTGTGTGTGTATATATATATGTGTGTGTGTGTGTGTATATATATATATATATATATAGATATAGATATATATATATATATAATCTCCCAACCGTCTTGGTCCAATGTGGAAGGACACGCCCGTTAACTATTTGCGGTGCGTTAACTCCCCGGGCAGGACCACACCAGCAATATTTTCCAAGATCTGGCGCCTCAGCACCAGAAAGAGGAAACACACTCCTGGTCAAGTTATTAACTTTTATTATTTTCTGTTATGAGTACAAACACCCAATACGTTTCGGTCTGTGCTCTCAGACCTTGATCCTGTGTTATTTTTCCCACAAAACCTGTGTGCCATTTATTTCCTGTTGTGATACATGACATAATTTCCCATTCTCTCTCCCTTTAGAGAGCCATTAAAAGGCACCTGCAAGAAAGGATGATAAATAACCTCACTGAGGCAATATGTACAGGATCCATGTAATATCTCCCATTCCATGTCAGAAGCCATTCATGGGATTACAATTTTTTTTGATAATCAATGTTATTGTTTTTTTGTTTTTCAATCTTAACCAATAAACTAAGCAACACAATGAAAGGTCAGCTGCCTGAGCAGTGTAAAGCAGTCCTCTTACAAACATCAGTGGTAGGCATCAAGAAGCAAATAGCATTTCTAGGTCTAGCCATAATATTCCCACCGTTTACCCCACATTTAGACATTTAGATGTTTTAGCAAACAACCCCTTGTTGTATATACCCGGGGCCTCCTGCTGGGTGTACTAGTCCACCCCCTTGCACCACATGGTCGGTTTTAGGTGGATGTGGGTGGTTCCATAATCGGGCTATATCTCTTTTTGCCACAAGGGTGGCCACTCCCACCATTTGTTTGACCCCTCTGGTGTTGTCCAGGTCATCCAGGTTTCCCAGTAATGCACTTTTCGGTGTTAATGTAATTTGATATTCTAGTATTCGGGATAAAGTATCACCAACTCTGCCCCAGTAATTAGCAATTAGGGATCCTAGCTCTGTTATGTGGTAGACATCTTCATCAGCGAGGTTGCAGCATGGGCAGGCCACGGTCATTGTCCGACCTGTTAGCTAGAGGCGTAAAAGAAGCTAATTTTGATCATCTGGAGGCAGGAAGAAAGGAAATTGCTAATTTGTGAGGGGGTAGGCAGGCCTCGCAGCAATCAATGTCTTCGAGAGGGCCCAACCAACCTTTTTCATTTCCATCTAAGAGGGTCTAGGGGGTCAGGGACATTAAGTATTAAGATTTAGTATATTTGGCAAACCCCTTCCCTCCGAGAGTCCCCTAAAGAGTTTGGCCTCTTGGGTCTGTACTCAGGAAAGTCCACCAACTCCGTTTTGTATTAAGTTAGCGCATGTCAGAGCTGGATGTACTTATGAAACTGGGGTTTAGAGAGGTGAAACTGTGTCTATAATTCCTAAAAGGAACTTAGACCACCTCTTCCCCACACCTCCTCAAGAGTGGAAATCGTGATTCTGTCTCATTTGGCAAACCCCTCCAGGTGCGAAGTATGGCAAAGGAAACGCCCATGCCATAGGGGCGTCTGGAGGGTCAGTCTACCGATCCATCCAGTGGAGTGCAGTGCCACTGTCTAGGTTAGAGCCATCATTACCCCCAAGTATGTAAACCTGAGCTATTGGATTCGTGTGTTATCCTGCCAGAATGAAGCTGCATCACCTTGCATTGGGATGAGAAGGGATTTAGCTTTAATGAGTCGGAGTTCCAATGCCTCTTCATAAATGGCTAGCAGTCGCAGGCAACAGGGTCCCAGTTGATGGGGATTTGTTAAATACAGCAGAATATCATCGGCATATAGGCCAATGCTATCTTCAAAATTGTTCCCCAGTCCTAGCCTGTGATTTGGGTATTGCAGACATCAGTTTAGCTGATGGTTCAATGCCAAGGGTGAAAATAAATGGGGAGAGCAGGCAACCCAGGCAGATTTCTCATCGAATCTGGAAGGGTTAGACAGGACCCCATTGCCCTGCACTCTTGCTGACAGGTGAGCATAAAGGAGCCGCACACATGAGCATAAGCGGGGGCCAAAGCCCATGCAGTCGGGGACATCATCCGGGAAGGTCCAGGGCTCATGGTTCTCGGAGGTCCCAAGCTCATCTACTATAGTGTTGAGAACCACGATCAGGCATAAAAACACATTGGTCAGGGTGGACGAGTTTGTCCGGGACTTGATTGAGTCTGAGAGCAAGGAGCTTTGGAAAGATTTTAAGTTCTGGATTTAAGAGGAAGATGGGGCAGAAGGCCTTCCATCTTTGGTTAGGCTTGGTGGATTTCGGGATGAACACGATGGTAGCACCCATCTTTTCAGGGAAGGCCCCAGGACTGCTCTCTTCTTGGTATGCTGCCGAAGATGTGGGGCTAAAATGTCTCTATTTTTCTGCTAATATTCGGAAAAGGAATCGGTTTGGTCTCAGATTCTCTACAGTTCTCAGTGCTAGAATTGCTTCCTCTACTTCTTCAATAGTGAGGGTAGTCGCTAGGACCATTCTGGACTTCCACAATAGTGTGGGAGAGGGATTTATGCCATTAGCAAGGCTTGTAATGCATCCACGGGTGCAGGGATGGTAGGCGTAAAAGTCTCAGCAATAGTACACACATGTGTGTGCCATCTCTGTTGAGGTGTGGATCAATCTACCACGTGAGTCTTGCAATGTGTAAACCACCCAGGTCTTCAAGTCTCAGGTGGCTAGCCAGTAGAGTAGTTTCCTATTCTTCAATGGGGAGTGGCCAGAAATGCCATAGGAGAGGGTGTCAGCGGCTACACCCTGTAGGAGTCTTCTGAGGGAGTAAGAGTAAGCCACTGCAAAAGTGATTTTTTTGGGGCTGCCAATGTATGGGTATAGCCTGCCTCTCCTGGGTACCTACTCTGCCAAATATAACAAAGCCCTAGTGAGTCCACACAGGTCTTAAGTTGCGCCGCTTGGTGTGAGCTGGATAGTGTGGGGTGCCCTGAAGCATCCATGTCTGGGCCTGGGGGAGGGGGGCATTAAAGTTCTCGTCTATGTTGTTTGTGTGCATTGAGAAGGCAAAGAGAACTGTTTCCAAGTCATAGAGGGCAGATTAGGCCAGGTGGGGTGGCACATACACACTGAGGAGACTGTAGTGTTTCCCTTCGAGGTGACCTTTCGATACCACAATAGCGGCCTAGTGTGTCATCAACACAGTTGGCCACTGTCATGCGAAAGGATTTGTGGAGAGATATAGCCACTCTCCTGGAGCCCTTAAAAAAACCCCAGAGAGGTTGACTCTGTCGTAGTCAAATCTACGGAGGAAAGGACAGGCAGTGCCCATTAGGTGGGTCTCTTGTAATATAAGGATTGAGGTTTCAAAGTGTTTGGTGTGCTTCTGTACTGCAGATAACTTCTTATGTGCACATTCCAGGACATAAGAGAGAATTTAATTTTGTCTGGGCTGAAGACATGTGTGGGTTGTGGTCCTCAGGTGAGGGGTCTTCACCCTGGAGAGTAATTTGCATAAACTGTACATATGTAGGGTTTACAAGATATTCCTACAGTATATCAGGGCCAGGGCCTTGGTAAAAAGGGCTGCTTAAAACAACTTATCAACAGCAAACTAATATAACTTCCTCCCCTCTCCACACTTACTTCCCTGAAACATCTGTCAACCAAAGGTCCCTTTTAACAGAACTCATAACAAAATCAAGCAAAAAGATAATAGGCTTTAGAGTTAGGCCTCCTCCAACACTGGATCACGCAGTCATTCTTCCAGCCACACCATGTAGTTACAGGATAAACCATAGTAGTCAGGAGGGCAAGCCTAAGGGTTCTACTTTTGGGCTCTCTTTTTGATTTGGGGACACTGAGGAGAGGTGGCCCCAATCGTGAAGGCTATCCGTGTCGATTGATCTCTCAGCTTCCGGTCCCATGCAGGGTGTATGGTGCCTCCTGCCCCTATAGGTTCTGGCACGGAGGATCATTGCGGGGCAGCTGCAGGTGCACAAGAGGGGTGGCCCAGGGAATTATCCCAATGTGACAGGGGATCCCGGATGTCAGTGATGCCCTCCACTCACTCCCATGCTGCCTTGAGGGTATCAAAGAAGTAGGACCACTCCTGGAAGAGGACTTTAAAGTGTGCTGGGAATTTCAGTATATAGCAAAGGTTTTGCTTGTCTTCCTCAAAGGATTTGCGCTGCAGATGGAGCGCCCCGGTATATTCTGTAAAAATCATAATTTGGGATTACCCATAGTGGAGATCTCCTGTCTGTCTTGCTGCTCAGAGAATCAGGTCTCTCTCTCTCTATAGTTCAATATTCGGGCAATCAGGGGTTTTGGTGGGGGCCCTGGTGCAAGACTTTGTATCAAGGAATGGTGCACCCCTTCAATAGCGAACCACTTGGTCAGGCGATCTGGGGGTGTCCAGGATGAGAGCCAGGATTCCAGGGTTCTTAATATCTGTCTCTTCTCGGAAACCCACAAATGGCAAGATATTCCAGCAAAGTTTTTTACTACGTGTTGTGCTCGAGCCTTGAGTGCAGTGGTAGTAGGCATTAGCCTGGAGGCCACTTTTTAAGGGCCTCCATTTTATCTTCGAAGAATAAAACCCTGCTCTCGGCTTTTATCACCCTTGATACCACATTTTGGAGATCAAGAGAGAGACATCCACCCATAGCTCTTCTATTTTGGATTACGCTGCTTTGTGGGAGGACCAAATGGCCAGTAGGATGGTTGCCAGATATCCATGTTCCATGAGCTGCAGTGACAGGGCGATGTCCTTGAGAAGCCCGGTCGCACCAGAGGAGGGAACCGTGTATCAATCCATTTTATATTGAGCATCTAGTCTCATGTCTTTCCCCATAAGACAGGGATTTATAAAAAAAATATCATTTTTTTGATTTGATGTACAGGTTTTACAGCGCAAATAAGCAGATAAACAGCAATTTCAATCACAGTTATAACTGGAGTGGAGCATAGAGCTGGGTTTGCAAGGCCTGGAAGTACAGTGTCTTATGAGTAGGTAAGTTACCATCTGATCAAGCAAGCCTCAGGTTACACAATATTAGCTAACTGAAAACTGCCGGCTCTAAAGAGTAAGCACAGGATAAGTCACATGGATCGAATGGGAGATCAGCTATATACACCTCTAAAATCGAGGCGAAAAGTTTCCGTTATATAAAAATAAAATAACAGTAACAAAAGAAAACAGAAACATTGGACTCCCTTGCCATCTCCCGTGTCCAGCACACTTGAAACATTGGTGAACATGTAAGGTCAAATAAACCTGAAGAAACATTAGCAGGGAGGTTGTTGGATTGCTAAGGTGAGCAGACAATTAATGTAGGCCACGACCAGTTGCCATACCATAGCCGCCATCCAGCAGACCTGTGTCACTTCCGTCCCCTTCTTGAGTGTTTGTCTGTAGATCTGTCAGTATGGAGTCCCAATTAGGGGCCATAGGGTATTTGCACAACCCCAGAGCATCTTCGCTGCATATTACCACATGTTCTGCTTGTGCCCACACCATGAGTGATTGCACCCATGTCTCAGGTGTTGGAGGTTTTGATGCCTTCCATCTGTGGGTGATGAGGTGCTTGGCCATCAAGAAGCCCAGATCAAGAAAGCAGGAGGTAACCTTTTTCTTTTTGTCCCTGCGATAAAGACCCAATATGCATAGTTCCCATTTATGCAATGCAGGGTGCCCCGTGCAAGCAGACAGCCTGGCTGTGACACCCTGCCAATGAAGCTGAAGAGATGGACAAGACCACAACATATGCAGCAGGTTGGCATCTACCAGGTTGCATCGTGGGCATGCAGCATCAACGCGAGGGAAGCCACGATTAATTTTGGCAGGGACGAGGTAGGCTCTGTGCACAATTTAAAATTCTAAAAGGTGAAACCTAGCATTGTGTGGTACACATGTGGGACTCCCTAGCACAGCAGCCCACTCCCTGTCTCTGCAAGGACGGGTAAGAACTCCTGCCCAGTGGCTGCGTAGACCTGTATGCAAAGGCGTGGTGTGGATTTTAACGATTCTACAAAGCAGTGCACTAGGTGTCTGCCCAGCCCTATTACATGAAGGTACTGCACCACTAAGTGAGTTGGAGATTCGTGAGTCATATTGCCCCATTTGCGAGATATAATAGGAACTGTCCGGGCTGTAAACCAGAATCGTCCATTAGTGTCTCATAGGAAATGAGGTTGCCGCCCTGGTAAAGGTTTCCCACAGTGTACAAGCCAGCTGAATGCCAGATGGTAAGTTCCGCCGTTGAGGTGTAGGCAATATATCTGGGTGTATCTAACTGAGCTAGCACAGGCACATAAGGTGTCACTGATCGCATAAGATTGAGGCTCCGGTGATACCGGCAATGCGCCACTCCCAGCAACAGAGATTTGGGTGTCTTCCATTTAGTACATGGATGAAACTGGTGGAGGATCTGGGGCAGTGTCCAGGCTGGCAGTGTTGTGGCCATGTCAGTCAGTTGTAGGCCAGAGACCCACCTAGCCAGCCACTGAAGCTGGGATGCAAGGTAATACTGTTCCAGATTCTGCACTTCTAGACCGCCATGGTTCAGGGGCAAATAAAGTTTTGCCAGCGCCATTCTGCAATGCATATTTTTCCAGATACATTTTCTTATGTGTGTCTTGAAACCCTCAAAACATTTAGTCAGGATATACAGAGAGAGATTGGAAAAATAATATAGGAGGAGGGAAAGACCACCATTTTCAAGAGGGCCAACCCGTCTGCCACTTACAATGTCAGCGTCTGCCAAAATATCACCTGGGATCTTATAGAGGTGGCTTAGCGTGTGAGGTTGCCATCGAACAGGTCCATCAGAGAGTGGTTTATTCAAACACCAAAATACCTCATCATCCTGGATTGCCAATGTATCAGCATTCTGGTGAAAGCAAGATGTGGGTCTTGTAAATGTGGTGCAAAGAAGAATACGAGCAGCTGGTGGCCCACCGTCATGTGATCTCTCCTGTGGGAAGAAGGGGCCCGTCCTCCTAGGATCCACAGCCTCTGCAGTTAATTGTTTCTCCAGGGCCTGGGTAGGTTGTGCCCGGCTCGATGCCCCCTGTGGGCGTTTCCTCTCCTGCTGCCTATAGGGCCATGGGAGAGTGTGTCTGAAGGCCACAACCGCTCCCCTACCTCTGGACCACATGGCATGCGTGGGTATAGCAGACCTTGAATGGCATCATTATCTGGACATAAAGAAAGTCCAGGCAGCTAGTGGGTAGGGGAGGAGAGAAGCATCTCTCCTCATAGGGTCCATGTTTAGCCCAAGATCTTGTGTATCTGTTAGGACGCCATCTCGAGTTTAATTCTAGAGGTTTCGCACCATATTTTACAGGTCTGGGAATCATTTTGGTTTAAACAACTTGCCATCATCTACACGATGTAGCTAAACATCTTGCAGTATGAATAATTATAAAAACGGGCCTCCTTTTCTAGTTGGAGTAAAACAGTAACAAATATTAGGGCAGTTCAAAAATTGTGTGCTGATCGCAACAGTTGTGATAGAAATGGGGTGTCTTTAGTTGGCAGTGGTGTGCACCCTGTCCACATAGGGACCCTCACTCTAGTCAGAGTAAGTAAGTTACACACCTAAGATAACCCCTGCTCACCCCCTTGGTAGCGTGCCACAGAGAAGTCAGGCTTATCCCAGAGGCAATGTGTAAAGCATTTGTACACATGCACACACACACAGTAATGCAGTGAAAACATTACAAAATGAGACCACACCAGTTTAGAAACATAGCCAATATTGATATGAATAAAACAAGATCAAAACAACAAAAATCCAACATACACAAGCCATAATATGAATTTTCAAAAGTTAAATAAAGTTCAGTTCTCAAAAATCAATGGTTGCGCTCGATCAGGCCAAAGTACCATGGATGCGTCAAAAATTTAAGATGATGCGAGGCGCAGGGAAGGTGAGGCACTGAAAAAGCAAGCAATGCATTGGTTCCCTACTGCTACAGGGGAGGTGATGCATCGGTTCCCTACTGCTAGCAGAGGAGGTGATGCGTTGGTTCCTAACTGGAGCAGGGAGGAGATGCATCCTTTTCTTACTGCAGTGCAGACGAAGGAATTGGTGCTCAGAGATGAACCCTCAATAGTCAAGTCGAATTGCGTCGATTCCACAGAGTTACAGCATTAGCTGCGTTGGAGTTGGGGCAATGCATCAAGGACTTCGGTAATGCAGTGAGACACACACAGCGGCAATTCTTTAAAGGCACTGCAATGAAAAGATTGGCCCTGCTTTATAAGCCACGATTGTTGCGTCAAGCAGAGACCACGCTCCCGTGTAGGCAGCAGCGATTCAGCAAGTTTTGGTGGTGTCGTACAGATTCCGAGCTACACTTGAAGTTGATGCATGGATTTTCTTCTTTGTATCACCAGAACTCACTTCCAAGGGCCCAGGAATGGGATTTGGCACCTCCTGGGGAGACAGGATTCTCAGCAGAAAAGCCTACGTGCCGGTAGGTAAAGTCTTTGATGGTACTGAGACTTCTTAACAGGAGGAAAGCTCAACTCCAGTCCTTGGAGAACCATGGAAGCAGGATGTAGAACGCAAAGTTTAATCCTTTCACTCTCAGGACAGAAGCAGCAGCAGCAGGCCAATACAGCAGAGCAAGCAGCAAAGTGGCAGTCTCTCCTGACTGCAATCTAGCTCGTCTACCTGGCAGAATGTCCTCAACTCAGAAGTGTTCTGAGTACATGGTGTCAGAGGCCCAGTACTAATACCCATTTCAGCCTTCAAAGAAGGCAAACGTCAAAGGAAAAACGTTGTAGTGCACAAGACCAGGCTTTCCCTGTCCTGGCTCCAAACACACTACAGTGGATGGAGAACTCTTTGTGTGAGGACAGGCACAGCCCTATTCAAGTGTCAGTGCCACCTCCTCCCATCACTCTAGTTCAGAAAGACCCATCATTCTGGTGATGGGCCATCAGGATATGCAGGGCACACCTCAGCTTCCTTTTTGTGCCTGTCTAGAGTGAATGCACAAACAGTCCAACTGTCATCCTGAACCAGGCGTTTATTCAGAGCCCTGCAGAGGCACAGAATTGTGAAAGTAAAAAAATCCAGACTTTATAAAAGTGCCTTTTCTAGACCTGCAATTTAAAAACCAACTTTACTATAAAATGTGTTTTTAAATTGTGAGTCCCGAGACACCAATCTCCAATTTTCTGTCAGCTGCCAACTGGTAGATACACTTATTAAGATGTTACAAGGCAGCTCCAATGCTAACCTATGGGAGAGATAGGCCAGGCTGTAATGGAAAACTTAATTTGCTGTATTTCACTACCGGGAAATGTAAAACACAACAGTACATGTCCTACCTTTTATGCACTGCATCCTGCCCATGCGGCTACCTGGGCCTACCTTAGGGGTGCCTTACATGTGATAAAAGGAAAGGTTTGGGCCTGGCAAGTGGGTGCACTTGCCAGGTCAACATGGCAGTTTAAAACTGCAGACACAGACACTGCAGCAGGAGGTCTAAGATATGTTTACAAGGCTACTCGTGGGTGGCACAAGCAGTGTTGCAGGCCCACTAGTAGTATTTCATTTATAGGCCTTCATCACACATGGTGCACTGTACTATGGAATTACTAGTAAATCAAATAGGCCAATCATGGAGAAAACAATTACCCTTACATATTAAACAGGGAACACCTGCACTTTAGCACTAGTTAACAGTGGTAAAGTTCCCAGAGCCCTAAAGCCAACAAATAGAAGTTCATAAAAATAGGAGGAAGAAAGCAAAAAGTTAACCCTGCAAAAAGGGCCAGGACGAACAAGTTGGAAGACAAGCTACTGGTTGTTAGAAGAGCAAACTGAACATGCTTTTACAATTCAATGCACTTTTATTATAAATATTCCAAGTATTAGAACGACAAACAGTGTGACCTCTCTTTTTTAAAATCTGCTTGTGGCCAATAGGGTGCTTCCCACTAGCGGTGGGTGGAACTCGCAGAGTTCTACTCCGTGGAATTCTGCGAAGTTACCTAAAAACTCTGCAAGATTCCATGGAGTTCCACAAGCTGCAGAATTCCGGTCCAGCGCACTGTTGGCGCTGATTTTTAGCACCAGGATTTTATGAAAATTAGCTTGCAAAATCAGTGCCACAAGGCTCGCCAGAGGGCGCTGCTTGTTTCTGCCGCTTGAGTAGATTTTCTACTCGAGCGGTAGCTTTTGCAAAGCGAGTGGCAAGCAACCTGCCTTGACTGCCCTCGTTGAGAATTCTTGCCAGGAGGCGGTCTAGCGCTCCTTTTTTCTCAGGCACGCCTACTAACTTAACGGTGGCGAGCTGCACGCAAGAAGATAACCACAATGCAGCAGTTGGAGCAGTTTTTGCTGAATTCTGAAAACGAATGGGCAAAACTGCACAAACTCTGCTGGTGAAGCGGAGTGGCTTCCCCACCCTACTTACCGCACAGAAATCCGCCCTTTTAAAATTTTACCAAATTCAAATGGTGAAAAGCGTTTTCCTTCAAATGCAATGTTCCACGTTCACCTTCAGCTCCAGAAAGGCTTTTGATGAAACAAAATTTCCAAGTGCATCTAAAGCTTGCACATCATTTGTAGTCCATTTCTGTAAACAGGTCAAAATACCAGCTGAGCCCTGTGCAGAAGCAGCTGTACAGCTATTTGCTTTAATTTATCACTGGAGAGATGGGATTAACAAAGTAGAACAGCTTTGAAAGGTTAGGGCATTGCTGCTTCCTTTAATTTCAGAGCATGCGGTTGCCAGGCTTATTAGATTACTGTGTTTATTTCCAAAGCCGAATGGGCATGCTGCATTTTCAAAATTCACCTCTTCAACCGTAGAATATAAATTACCGTAATATAAAATGCGATGAATGCATCGAAATTATATGCTGTGAAACAAAAATAGTGTCCTGTTGCTACAAAATATATATATATATATATATATTTATTTATTTATAAAGTTTTATATAGCCTGAACGTGATCCCAAAGGATATCAGAGCGCTTTACAATTTGAGGGAGAGGAAGATAATAGTTGCAGTACAATCATCAAAAGGAATACCAGCCCAAACAATTCAAATATGCATATCAAACAAAAAGGTTACGAACAAAAGGTGTGGAAAATTAGTGCGTTTTGGTGAACATTATCTGCGCCATCTTGCCTCTTCCCCTGATGCCACACTTTTGTCGTGCGCGCCCGCCATTTTAAGATGCCCCGATCAGAACAAACCCTTTTGCATGCCGCTGGCCCCTGACATAGCCCTTTGCCTTCACTAAGCCTGCACGCTGACCACCCCCTGCTTGCACCTGCCTTGAGTCATAAACCCCTCTTCGGCGCTGCTCTGCCCCAGGCCCTCATCCTGTTCCCAGCGCGACACCTCCCTGCTTTCCTTTCATGATCTCCGGCCCTTAGATGCAAACCCCCTTTTCCCCGTGTGCCCGTTTTGTCCTCCCCGTTCCCAAGCCGACACCCAGCTCTGCCGATACCATCCTTGCCCCTCCCCGTACAATAGAAAGCTTCCCCCATCAAAGAATCCCCGGGCTGATCAAAGCCCCCACCCCATGAGATCCAATCAAACTCCCCACATTCCGTGAATCGGCGGATTATCCAGCTGCGCGATGCTCATCACCTGTTGTGACTAGGGTGGGGACTTCAACTGTAAATGTGTGTGGGAACGGGCCCAAAGGGGAGTTCCGAGAATGTCTTTTCCGTACATCAAAGCTTTAAACATGTATGTGTAATCTACAATAAAGTCATAAATGTGGGTATAAGAGGCCAGGCCTCAGAAATACAGTTAGAGCACCTCAGAACGATACCTTCTGTCCGTTTCGTTGTGTTCTCCTCCGGAGAGAATAAAAAAAACCTTGTTTCCTGCTTTCCAGTCTCCAGCGCCTGCCTCTTCATTGATTTAAATAACTAGGGGGTCACAGAGGCAATACCGCCGGGCAAATATCGATTGTCCCCGACCCGATTGAACTTTTTACAATTGGCGTCCCAAGCGTGGGGCCCATCAGCGACTCGTGGATCCAGTGGGAGAGGTCCCGACGACAGAGTGAACGACTGCAACGATCGGGAGAGCTCTTGCCCAATAGACCCTCGTCTGGCAGCCGATCATCCGAACTTCACTAGTTCCGAACAGACCTCTCTCGAGTGATCTACGGTCCTGACTGGGAACCATCAGGAGTGCCGTGAGAAATACGAGAAAAAGAGGACGATCGGGCGCTGGATTCGGAAGACAAGAAACTGTCCACATGGTCCGGGTAAGGTCGTGTTGCCACGACAAGTTGCGAAAGAAATTTGTTTTGATTGCTTGATTGTTCAAAATACTAGTATTGCTCTGTTTATTTTTATTTGGAGATTCACTGTCTGCAAACGGAGAAACAACAGGCTCCCTCTCCCTTTGCAAGCAGTGGAGGATAGGTAGGGTAGCAGCCGTGCTTGTTCTTTTTCTCCCCCACTCAATAATTGCTTGAAACTGAACTGTTGTTCACAAACTATTGTTTCCTGGAGATTCCCTGTCTGCAAGCAGGGAAGAGACCACCCTTTTTGCAGATAGTGAAAAGGGTAGGTAACGCAGATCTTTGCGGACCTACTCATTCTCCCCATTGTTATTTATTGGTCGTTTGGTTTTATATTTTTTTTTGATCCATGAGGTATTCACTACCTGCAAACAACGTAGAATAGAAATATTCTGTCTAGTCTTTGCACCTAGTGATAAGATAGGCAGTGCTGACTTTTTAGTCCCTCGTTACGAGCCGTCATGTCTGTCTTCTCCCCACTGATAAATAGCCTGTTTTGCCCGGACCGGGTGTTAGAGGTGGACCATATAGCTCCACTAGAAGGCACCCCTAATAAGGACATGTTCATAAACTATGGGTTAGTCACCATAGCTTATAATAAATTATGGCACAGGTATACCGAAGATAGCCAAGACAAACAGTGGCCACTGGCAGGATCCTTTGACCTTGATAAAATAGAAACGTTAGAAATAGCCCTTCGAAATAATAAGACGACGCCAATTATGCTCGACAGTCTCGGTATGTGGCGCAGAGAGGCTACGAAACGACAGAGAAAAGACGAGGATAAACCAAGTAGGGAAATATACCGACAGGACAACCCCAGGACACCGCTACCCACGACTTATCCTCCGACACTACGCAAAGGACGACCAGACTTAGGGTCAAACCAATGCGCTTTTTGTAGGTATGTCGGACACTGGAAAGCCCAATGCCCGACTCTACTGAGCGTGAGTAAAGGCAAAGGGCCGACAAGAACGACAGACCGACAGTACGAGAAAAGGCGCGAGACAGAGAAGAACCCGACTTACATAGACAGACCAGACAGAACTACCACGTTTGATTATGCCCGATGGCACAGATTTCGCCAGGAAAATCTCAGCGGCATGCTCAAGTTCTCCTAGGTCGGGCAATGTCAAGACGGGAACCCAGCCTCGTTTAAAATTCACAGACGGAAAGAGATAATTATGACCAATAACTGTTTTTATATTTGTCTTGGGTCTTTGTATGTCGTACTTGTACTGTCCCCCGTCTGAGTTTGTGTGTATGTAATGTACAAATCTGCGTCATCCCTCTACACGTGTTTCCGTGTTACTCGACCTCTGTTAGCAGAAACTTAGCATAAAAGCAACCTGGAAAGAAAGAAATGGTAAAACAAAATCCGTAGACCATTAATAAACTTGAACTTTTAATTTAACACAACAAACAAGGAATAATAACGATAAACTGTAGAAAATGAAAGTCAAACAGAACATTCGCCCCCCCCCCCATTCTGGAACCTTCCAAAGTAGGGCAGGGTTACGGCTACGCCCAACCAACGGCAACCCATATAAGGCGAGCCCGCCGCCAACTCTTGGTCAGGAAATCTTAACGTATGGGGGAGCCGGAGGAGAGGCAGGAGCCCGCAGCCTGGGCATTTGCAGGTAGTCCCGCCACATGTCTCCTTGGCCGGCCGCAACGGGCCTGGAAAGACTAAGGTAGTCCCGCCACATGTCCAAGAGGAGAACGAGGCACCTCTTCCTTTTCTCTTCCGTCACAGCCGCAGCAGTCCTGGACGGCGGGATGTCCTGCACGTACCTCCACAACAATTTGTCCAAGTTGGGCTGGGAGGGAGAGGCGACGCGGACGAGCCTCTCCCACCTCCACCGGTAGGAGGTTTCCCAGCCCCCAGCCCGACGCCGAACATCCCCAGTCAGGCGATGGTGCCCATACTTGCGCAGCACCGAACGTACAATGGTGGCACCCCAGTATTTGCGCAGCACCGAACGTACAATGGTGGCACTTGGGGAACACCGGATGTGGAGAGGCCTTCATGCGGGGCGATGAAAAGGAGCGGCATGGAGTGCACCGGGAGAAGGAGACGATGTGAACGAGTCTCCCTCGCCCCCCCCAGGTGAGGGCATCACAGCTGCACCCCAGCTGAACGTCCCGCTCTCACAAGACAGGGACCTCTTCCTTTCACTCCGAAGGGTCTCTTCCATTCTTGCAAACTCGACGAGAGTGGCCCCTGTAGGGCCTCAAAATGGCGTCTGGATCCGCTGGAAGGCGGGCCCCGGCCACTAGAGTAACTTTGGCCAGCCGTATAACTCGAACATTTGTCCCATGGAGCACGAGCCCCCATCTCCGACAGCATCTCCGCAGCCTTGAAGATCATACAAAGGTCCCCGGCGGAACCTTCGGCCTTTGCAGGTTTCCGGTAAGGGACGGCTGCCTCGATCGCCAACGAGACAAACATGACATTGCCACACCTTCTGTTAGCGTGAATTCTAGAACTGCCGAAAAGGACTCTGGTCCAAACTGCCAGTAATGGAAACATTTCCCCCTGATGCTGCTTCCGGACTGTGCCGGCCCCGCCCAAAATGGCGCTGGTATCAATCGGAACTTACGAACACCTCGTGGTGTTCCTTCGCACTAATATAAACTTGATGTTCTGAGATTTTATATGATCCTTTGTACACTTGGCTAGAAAAGACGAAGAGAACTCACTCGACGAATAGTGTGAAAAGATCCCCGTTACAAATGTTGATTACGAATGTACAATGTATTGTATTTTTATAACTGATGTAAACCCCATTTACGACGCACACGTACGGTATGCATATAGGAAATCTGATTACAACTGTTATGATTATGCTTCTAAATTATGAAAATATATGCCCCCGAACCCCCAGCCAATTAATAGACGTTTTAGTCTCTTACAAATGAATGAGTAAAACTTTCCGATGTTTTTATTGCTGCGAACGACACCCCCCACTGTACGCACTTTAGCCATTGCCACGACCGACCAAATACGACCGCACCCTCATAATCCATATGCTGAAATGATTTTGCAAAATAAAGTCTTTGAAACTATGGACTGGTATTGCATGCTTTATTTTAAAACAATATGGGATGGGTGGGAAAGTTCTTTTTCTGTGCACCCTACTCTGCTCTCTCTTTAAGGTTAAAAGAAGATGGTTGCCCAGCCCTGGAGGACGGATCGGATCGACAACACGACACCCCGCCTTCAAAAGTACGCGACTGACTCATGAACTCTCGCGTAGAGGAAGACCTTGACTTCCAAGGATGGGTAAAACGAATGGTGTAAATGAGGGAATGTAAAAGGAGGGTGAAATGAAATAATGTAAATATTATAAAGTACAACGTTCCAAAGTAGCAGGGACCCAAGAACCGAAGAACTTTAGAACGCCACGGCGTTGAAAGAGGTTTAAGGATCCCGATAGTGAGATATATCCTTTGACTAGATACCTCGCACTAGGCACCTCTGGTTTCCTTTTTATGTTTCCCCGCACACGCCCTACATGAACACACTACCCCCCCCTCGACTCCGGAAACCATATCCCCGGGGACCCTGCCCCAAGGAGGAAAGACGAGTAAGAGGTAAGTAAAGGACTTATGAATCCATGTATTTGAATGCGCGCGAATGCTGTCTCCCCCACCCCCCCCCCTTTTTTTCCTCCCTCTGCAGGTTACATCAGAGATTACAGCCAAGGTGTGGCGAAGATCTGAGACCTTGCCATGTCTAAATACACGAAGCGGACTGGCGCCGCAAGGTGGTGTCTAAGCACGCCTGCAAACTACTCACGTATCGAACAGACCCGGAAAATTAGCACAACTTGATAGAAAGTGATCACCCTTAAACCAGACCGGACGAATGAACCCATGTCACGTATGATGCGAAACTGTGAGGGAATGTGTGTGTGTGTGACTGAGGCGTTGACCCAACCGGTCAAAGGACCGGGAATGCGAGAAAGTGCGACAGAATGGTACCTCCTTTTTTCTTCTTTCCTTTTCTCAAAGCACGTCCCCTCTACCCTGTCTAATGCTCGAACTGCATGATTACAAGATTCTAACGCGGACTCGTGAATACCCTTTCCTGTGTAACGCACTAAATATCCTTTCTTGAATACACTGCCACCCTCTCTGTTGCACGTGTACTATTTAGCCTGCCGTTGCACTCTCTCTCTCTCTCTCTCTCTCTCTCTCTCTCTCTCTCTCTCTCTCTCTCTCTCTCTCTCTCTCTCTCTCTCTCTCTCTCTCTCTCTCTCTCTCTCTCACTCACTCACTCACTCACTCTCTCTCTCTCTCTCTATTTTTTTCACTACCACTCTTCCGAGTGGTTAGCCCCGAAATTGGCAGATTGCCACCCCTAGCACACCACCTAATTGGCTTCAAATACCGTCAGTATTTGCACAAACGCTCGTCTTTAATACAACCACCCTGAGGCCGCGTCATTACCTCTCCTTTTCCGCTGGAAGTCAATGAACCCAGGTTGGGCCGTAAGGGAAAGGACAGGTAAGACGACAGAGGTTCCCTAATCTGACCCGAAATAAGGGAACTACATGTCAACGGCTCCCATAGTATAAAACAAGGACCTCAGAATACGCGACCCTCCCCTCCCCGAATTATCGCAATACCCAAACCAGAAAAACGATCACCCCCGTTACCTCCCCTGTCTATGTCCCTGGTTGTTTCCCATAAAACCCCTGTCCTTCCTAGTTAAGTAACCGGGCTGTAAAAGGTTACGTAGGACCCAGAATGATGTTTTACAAGGTTAACAGACTAGACCAAGGTAAAGAAATCATCAAAATGAACCCCGCAGTAGTTGAAAAGCAGGATGCACCGATAGAAAGGAAATGTTTAGCCATGTTCGTCTCTCAGCAAAATACCTGTGTAGTACCATGTTGACGACTCACTGTACCCTTTTGTAAATGTAAAACTCTAGAGAACGGCATATCTTTGCCAGATTTGTCTCCCGAAGGTGGGTTACCATCAGATGAACTGTCATGCCTGTAATAAATAATTATGAAGGAAAGTCATAGTAAATCCAACAGGTCCGCCACCGGTCATTCATATGCCAGTTGTGAACATTAAATATAACGGACATTTTCATTCTTTGCCTGGAGCTGGGAGAGAAATAGACTTTTTGATTATCTTCATCTGCAAATTTTCTAAAGACTGTCTTTTCAAACTTGTTTAAGGGTACTGCTGTTGGAGGAGAGAAGGACCGGATGTGGGAGCACGAGGCCTGACTGCAGACTAAGGAACACCTGCGACATTAGCCAAGGCGAGACCACGACTGAAAAGAGCTGCAGGACGAGGCACTGTTTTCGACAGCATGAAAAGAAAGGGTCGACCTGATGCCCCTGCTCGACGTCCAGTGCCTGTCGACAAGTCCCCGCTCTCTGAATTCCGTCACACGCCCGCCTATTTGAAGTCTCTCGTTCCCCTAGTTTGTTCCCAATTTGGCCTTGCTCCATCCCCCTTTTTCCTCTGACCTACCCTATGGACTGTTTTGAACGCTCTTCTTCCATCGGAACTTTCTGACAATCACCTCAAAGGACACAGGGCGAAAAGGACCTTTCCGACCAGAAACGCGAGGGAAGGGTCGTGCCCTGCAACGCAGAACTTAGAACAGAGCTGGACTTGTAGCTCCACCGCCGGTGCTCAACAGCGCCAACGAAAGACCACAAAGAACAATGAGAACTCATAAAACTTCGAACATTTGACATCCTCAATCACCGTTTTTTTATGCCTCATTTCTCTCCCAGCCGCCATTGTATTGATCCTGCTCCAATCCGAATCTGAAATATGTATTAACCTGCCAGTTCACGTTATGATATGTACTTGCTGCTCGCCGTTTTTGTATTTCATTCCTATGACTTTCCTGCTGAACAAATTTATCAAAGTTTATCAAATAGGTGCACCTCCTAAAAACTAGAAACCTCAAAATGTATTGTTTACAACTCTTTTTCATCTAGGGTTCCTACCGTTTTCTTTCTCATGCTCACCACAGTAGAACCGAATAGAAAATGAACCAGCAAGATGTCTTGAATATGTTAAAGGGAGGACTGTGGAAAATTAGTGCGTTTTGGTGAACATTATCTGCGCCATCTTGCCTCTTCCCCTGATGCCACACTTTTGTCGTGCGCGCCCGCCATTTTAAGATGCCCCGATCAGAACAAACCCTTTTGCATGCCGCTGGCCCCTGACATAGCCCTTTGCCTTCACTAAGCCTGCACGCTGACCACCCCCTGCTTGCACCTGCCTTGAGTCATAAACCCCTCTTCGGCGCTGCTCTGCCCCAGGCCCTCATCCTGTTCCCAGCGCGACACCTCCCTGCTTTCCTTTCATGATCTCCGGCCCTTAGATGCAAACCCCCTTTTCCCCGTGTGCCCGTTTTGTCCTCCCCGTTCCCAAGCCGACACCCAGCTCTGCCGATACCATCCTTGCCCCTCCCCGTACAATAGAAAGCTTCCCCCATCAAAGAATCCCCGGGCTGATCAAAGCCCCCACCCCATGAGATCCAATCAAACTCCCCACATTCCGTGAATCGGCGGATTATCCAGCTGCGCGATGCTCATCACCTGTTGTGACTAGGGTGGGGACTTCAACTGTAAATGTGTGTGGGAACGGGCCCAAAGGGGAGTTCCGAGAATGTCTTTTCCGTACATCAAAGCTTTAAACATGTATGTGTAATCTACAATAAAGTCATAAATGTGGGTATAAGAGGCCAGGCCTCAGAAATACAGTTAGAGCACCTCAGAACGATACCTTCTGTCCGTTTCGTTGTGTTCTCCTCCGGAGAGAATAAAAAAAACCTTGTTTCCTGCTTTCCAGTCTCCAGCGCCTGCCTCTTCATTGATTTAAATAACTAGGGGGTCACAGAGGCAATACCGCCGGGCAAATATCGATTGTCCCCGACCCGATTGAACTTTTTACAATGGGACAACAAAGGGTAAGATAATAATTGGACCACAGAGAACTGGGATGGGAGCAAGTGACTATATATATATATATATATATATATATATATATATATATATATATATATATATATATATATATATATATATCAAGCTCCAAGGGGAAATGTCCACAACACAAGCAGCACTCAAAAGCAAGAAACCTGTCCCCATCGGTTTTTATTGGTATAGGCAACTACGGAACACAAAGGCCCAGAATGCACCTTCCTGACTCGATATGCCCAGGAAGAAGTTAAGTAACGAAACGCGTCGGCAAGAAAGAGTCGGGTACTGTTAATTGTCTCCTACTGCGCATGCCTATACCAATAAAAACCGATGGGGACAGGTTTCTTGCTTTTGAGTGCTCCTTGTGTTGTGGACATTTCCCCTTGGAGCTTGATATATATATATATATATATATATATATATATATAACAAAGTTTACCTGGTGAGAGAGAGCCCACACAAGAAGTTCAAATTTGCTGCTTTATTGATGGAGATTGCAGTAACCAAAAACAGCAAACCGCGTTGCAAACAATCTGTCCAGCCCGACGCGTTTCGTGCGGATGCACTTCCTCATGGGCTAAGGGCTTCCTGAAAATGCAAAGCTCAGCTGTTTATCCGGGCACTTAAGAACATCTATAGACCCCACCCAGGTGGGCGCGGCCACCCCGTGGCCTCCTGGTCTTCGTAGTGCCCTTCTTTTTACTCATGTGAGTCACTGTGCTGCATTTCTCATTTGATGAATTAAAATCCACAGTGGGTAGCAAACACCATTCCGCCGTTGTGGAACCTCCGTTAATTTCTCCACGGGCTTTTCCTGCTCTTACTGTCACGCCGCTTGACGCCACAGTGTAGACTGCAAAGTGCAGCTGGGCTCTCTCGCGGCTCAGGCAGCGCCGCTAAAATCCATACCAAAGTTTACCTGGTGAGAGAGAGCCCACACAAGAAGTTCAAATTTGCCGCTTTATTGATGGAGATTGCAGTAACCAAAAACAGCAAACCGCGTTGCAAACAATCTGTCCAGCCCGACGCGTTTCGTGCGGATGCACTTCCTCATGGGCTAAGGGCTTCCTGAAAATGCAAAGCTCAGCTGTTTATCCGGGCACTTAAGAACATCTCTAGACCCCGCCCAGGTGGGCGCGGCCACCCCGTGGCCTCCTGGTCTTCGTAGTGCCCTTCTTTTTACTCATGTGAGTCACTGTGCTTCATTTCTCATTTGATGAATTAAAATCCACAGTGGGTAGCAAACACCATTCCGCCGTTGTGGAACCTCCGTTAATTTCTCCACAGGCTTTTCCTGCTCTTACTGTCACGCCGCTTGACGCCATAGTGTAGACTGCAAAGTGCAGCTGGGCTCTCTCGCGGCTCAGGCAGCGCCGCTAAAATCCATACCAAAGTTTACCTGGTGAGAGAGAGTCCACACAAGAAGTTCAAATTTGCCGCTTTATTGATGGAGATTGCAGTAACCAAAAACAGCAAACCGCGTTGCAAACAATCTGTCCAGCCCAACGCGTTTCGTGCGGATGCACTTCCTCATGGGCTAAGGGCTTCCTGAAAATGCAAAGCTGAGCTGTTTATCTGGGCACTTAAGAACATCTCTAGACCCCACCCAGGTGGGCGCGGCCACCCCGTGGTCTCCTGGTCTTCGTAGTGCCCTTCTTTTTACTCATGTGAGTCACTGTGCTGCATTTCTCATTTGATGAATTAAAATCCACAGTGGGTAGCAAACACCATTCCGCCGTTGTGGAACCTCCGTTAATTTCTCCACGGGCTTTTCCTGCTCTTACTGTCACGCCGCTTGACGCCACAGTGTAGACTGCAAAGTGCAGCTGGGCTCTCTCGCGGCTCAGGCAGCGCCGTTAAAATCCATACCAAAGTTTACCTGGTGAGAGAGAGCCCACACAAGAAGTTCAAATTTGCCGCTTTATTGATGGAGATTGCAGTAACCAAAAACAGCAAACCGCGTTGCAAACAATCTGTCCGGCCCGACGCGTTTCGTGCGGATGCACTTCCTCATGGGCTAAGGGCTTCCTGAAAATGCAAAGCTCAGCTGTTTATCCGGGCACTTAAGAACATCTCTAGACCCCACCCAGGTGGGCGCGGCCACCCCGTGGCCTCCTGGTCTTCGTAGTGCCCTTCTTTTTACTCATGTGAGTCACTGTGCTTCATTTCTCATTTGATGAATTAAAATCCACAGTGGGTAGCAAACACCATTCCGCCGTTGTGGAACCTCCGTTAATTTCTCCACGGGCTTTTCCTGCTCTTACTGTCACGCCGCTTGACGCCACAGTGTAGACTGCAAAGTGCAGCTGGGCTCTCTCGCGGCTCAGGCAGCGCCGCTAAAATCCATACCAAAGTTTACCTGGTGAGAGAGAGCCCACACAAGAAGTTCAAATTTGCCGCTTTATTGATGGAGATTGCAGTAACCAAAAACAGCAAACCGCGTTGCAAACAATCTGTCCAGCCCGACGCGTTTCGTGCGGATGCACTTCCTCATGGGCTAAGGGCTTCCTGAAAATGCAAAGCTCAGCTGTTTATCCGGGCACTTAAGAACATCTCTAGACCCCGCCCAGGTGGGCGCGGCCACCCCGTGGCCTCCTGGTCTTCGTAGTGCCCTTCTTTTTACTCATGTGAGTCACTGTGCTGCATTTCTCATTTGATGAATTAAAATCCACAGTGGGTAGCAAACACCATTCCGCCGTTGTGGAACCTCCGTTAATTTCTCCACGGGCTTTTCCTGCTCTTACTGTCACGCAGCTTGACGCCACAGTGTAGACTGCAAAGTGCAGCTGGGCTCTCTCGCGGCTCAGGCAGCGCCGCTAAAATCCATACCAAAGTTTACCTGGTGAGAGAGAGCCCACACAAGAAGTTCAAATTTGCCGCTTTATTGATGGAGATTGCAGTAACCAAAAACAGCAAACCGCGTTGCAAACAATCTGTCCAGCCCGACGCGTTTCGTGCGGATGCACTTCCTCATGGGCTAAGGGCTTCCTGAAAATGCAAAGCTCAGCTGTTTATCCGGGCACTTAAGAACATCTCTAGACCCCACCCAGGTGGGCGCGGCCACCCCGTGGCCTCCTGGTCTTCGTAGTGCCCTTCTTTTTACTCATGTGAGTCACTGTGCTGCATTTCTCATTTGATGAATTAAAATCCACAGTGGGTAGCAAACGCCATTCCGCCGTTGTGGAACCTCCGTTAATTTCTCCACGGGCTTTTCCTGCTCTTACTGTCACGCCGCTTGACGCCACAGTGTAGACTGCAAAGTGCAGCTGGGCTCTCTCGCGGCTCAGGCAGCGCCGCTAAAATCCATACCAAAGTTTACCTGGTGAGAGAGAGCCCACACAAGAAGTTCAAATTTGCCGCTTTATTGATGGAGATTGCAGTAACCAAAAACAGCAAACCGCGTTGCAAACAATCTGTCCAGCCCGACGCGTTTCGTGCGGATGCACTTCCTCATGGGCTAAGGGCTTCCTGAAAATGCAAAGCTCAGCTGTTTATCCGGGCACTTAAGAACATCTCTAGACCCCACCCAGGTGGGCGTGGCCACCCCGTGGCCTCCTGGTCTTCGTAGTGCCCTTCTTTTTACTCATGTGAGTCACTGTGCTGCATTTCTCATTTGATGAATTAAAATCCACAGTGGGTAGGAAACACCATTCCGCCGTTGTGGAACCTCAGTTAATTTCTCCACGGGCTTTTCCTTCTCTTACTGTCACGCCGCTTGACGCCACAGTGTAGACTGCAAAGGTCAGCTGGGCTCTCTCGCGGCTCAGGCAGCGCCGCCTAAATCCATACCAAAGTTTACCTGGTGAGAGAGAGCCCACACAAGAAGTTCAAATTTGCCGCTTTATTGATGGAGATTGCAGTAACCAAAAACAGCAAACCGCGTTGCAAACAATCTGTCCGGCCCGACGCGTTTCGTGCGGATGCACTTCCTCATGGGCTAAGGGCTTCCTGAAAATGCAAAGCTCAGCTGTTTATCCGGGCACTTAAGAACATCTCTAGACCCCACCCAGGTGGGCGCGGCCACCCCGTGGCCTCCTGGTCTTCGTAGTGCCCTTCTTTTTACTCATGTGAGTCACTGTGCTTCATTTCTCATTTGATGAATTAAAATCCACAGTGGGTAGCAAACACCATTCCGCCGTTGTGGAACCTCCGTTAATTTCTCCACGGGCTTTTCCTGCTCTTACTGTCACGCCGCTTGACGCCACAGTGTAGACTGCAAAGTGCAGCTGGGCTCTCTCGCGGCTCAGGCAGCGCCGCTAAAATCCATACCAAAGTTTACCTGGTGAGAGAGAGCCCACACAAGAAGTTCAAATTTGCCGCTTTATTGATGGAGATTGCAGTAACCAAAAACAGCAAACCGCGTTGCAAACAATCTGTCCAGCCCGACGCGTTTCGTGCGGATGCACTTCCTCATGGGCTAAGGGCTTCCTGAAAATGCAAAGCTCAGCTGTTTATCCGGGCACTTAAGAACATCTCTAGACCCCGCCCAGGTGGGCGCGGCCACCCCGTGGCCTCCTGGTCTTCGTAGTGCCCTTCTTTTTACTCATGTGAGTCACTGTGCTGCATTTCTCATTTGATGAATTAAAATCCACAGTGGGTAGCAAACACCATTCCGCCGTTGTGGAACCTCCGTTAATTTCTCCACGGGCTTTTCCTGCTCTTACTGTCACGCAGCTTGACGCCACAGTGTAGACTGCAAAGTGCAGCTGGGCTCTCTCGCGGCTCAGGCAGCGCCGCTAAAATCCATACCAAAGTTTACCTGGTGAGAGAGAGCCCACACAAGAAGTTCAAATTTGCCGCTTTATTGATGGAGATTGCAGTAACCAAAAACAGCAAACCGCGTTGCAAACAATCTGTCCAGCCCGACGCGTTTCGTGCGGATGCACTTCCTCATGGGCTAAGGGCTTCCTGAAAATGCAAAGCTCAGCTGTTTATCCGGGCACTTAAGAACATCTCTAGACCCCACCCAGGTGGGCGCGGCCACCCCGTGGCCTCCTGGTCTTCGTAGTGCCCTTCTTTTTACTCATGTGAGTCACTGTGCTGCATTTCTCATTTGATGAATTAAAATCCACAGTGGGTAGCAAACGCCATTCCGCCGTTGTGGAACCTCCGTTAATTTCTCCACGGGCTTTTCCTGCTCTTACTGTCACGCCGCTTGACGCCACAGTGTAGACTGCAAAGTGCAGCTGGGCTCTCTCGCGGCTCAGGCAGCGCCGCTAAAATCCATACCAAAGTTTACCTGGTGAGAGAGAGCCCACACAAGAAGTTCAAATTTGCCGCTTTATTGATGGAGATTGCAGTAACCAAAAACAGCAAACCGCGTTGCAAACAATCTGTCCAGCCCGACGCGTTTCGTGCGGATGCACTTCCTCATGGGCTAAGGGCTTCCTGAAAATGCAAAGCTCAGCTGTTTATCCGGGCACTTAAGAACATCTCTAGACCCCACCCAGGTGGGCGTGGCCACCCCGTGGCCTCCTGGTCTTCGTAGTGCCCTTCTTTTTACTCATGTGAGTCACTGTGCTGCATTTCTCATTTGATGAATTAAAATCCACAGTGGGTAGGAAACACCATTCCGCCGTTGTGGAACCTCAGTTAATTTCTCCACGGGCTTTTCCTTCTCTTACTGTCACGCCGCTTGACGCCACAGTGTAGACTGCAAAGGTCAGCTGGGCTCTCTCGCGGCTCAGGCAGCGCCGCCTAAATCCATACCAAAGTTTACCTGGTGAGAGAGAGCCCACACAAGAAGTTCAAATTTGCCGCTTTATTGATGGAGATTGCAGTAACCAAAAACAGCAAACCGCGTTGCAAACAATCTGTCCAGCCCGACGCGTTTCGTGCGGATGCACTTCCTCATGGGCTAAGGGCTTCCTGACAATGCAAAGCTCAGCTGTTTATCCGGGCACTTAAGAACATCTCTAGACCCCACCCAGGTGGGCGCGGCCACCCCGTGGCCTCCTGGTCTTCGTAGTGCCCTTCTTTTTACTCATGTGAGTCACTGTGCTGCATTTCTCATTTGATGATTTAAAATCCACAGTGGGTAGCAAACACCATTCCGCCGTTGTGGAACCTCCGTTAATTTCTCCACGGGCTTTTCCTGCTCTTACTGTCACGCCGCTTGACGCCACAGTGTAGACTGCAAAGTGCAGCTGGGCTCTCTCGCGGCTCAGGCAGCGCCGCTAAAATCCATACCAAAGTTTACCTGGTGAGAGAGAGCCCACACAAGAAGTTCAAATTTGCCGCTTTATTGATGGAGATTGCAGTAACCAAAAACAGCAAACCGCGTTGCAAACAATCTGTCCAGCCCGACGCGTTTCGTGCGGATGCACTTCCTCATGGGCTAAGGCCTTCCTGAAAATGCAAAGCTCAGCTGTTTATCCGGGCACTTAAGAACATCTCTAGACCCCACCCAGGTGGGCGAGGCCACCCCGTGGCCTCCTGGTCTTCGTAGTGCCCTTCTTTTTACTCATGTGAGTCACTGTGCTGCATTTCTCATTTGATGAATTAAAATCCACAGTGGGTAGCAAACACCATTCCGCCGTTGTGGAACCTCCGTTAATTTCTCCACGGGCTTTTCCTGCTCTTACTGTCACGCCGCTTGACGCCACAGTGTAGACTGCAAAGTGCAGCTGGGCTCTCTCGCGGCTCAGGCAGCGCCGCTAAAATCCATACCAAAGTTTACCTGGTGAGAGAGAGCCCACACAAGAAGTTCAAATTTGCCGCTTTATTGATGGAGATTGCAGTAACCAAAAACAGCAAACCGCGTTGCAAACAATCTGTCCAGCCCGACGCGTTTCGTGCGGATGCACTTCCTCATGGGCTAAGGGCTTCCTGAAAATGCAAAGCTCAGCTGTTTATCCGGGCACTTAAGAACATCTCTAGACCCCGCCCAGGTGGGCGCGGCCACCCCGTGGCCTCCTGGTCTTCGTAGTGCCCTTCTTTTTACTCATGTGAGTCACTGTGCTGCATTTCTCATTTGATGAATTAAAATCCACAGTGGGTAGCAAACACCATTCCGCCGTTGTGGAACCTCCGTTAATTTCTCCACGGGCTTTTCCTGCTCTTACTGTCACGCAGCTTGACGCCACAGTGTAGACTGCAAAGTGCAGCTGGGCTCTCTCGCGGCTCAGGCAGCGCCGCTAAAATCCATACCAAAGTTTACCTGGTGAGAGAGAGCCCACACAAGAAGTTCAAATTTGCCGCTTTATTGATGGAGATTGCAGTAAGCAAAAACAGCAAACCGCGTTGCAAACAATCTGTCCAGCCCGACGCGTTTCGTGCGGATGCACTTCCTCATGGGCTAAGGGCTTCCTGAAAATGCAAAGCTCAGCTGTTTATCCGGGCACTTAAGAACATCTCTAGACCCCACCCAGGTGGGCGCGGCCACCCCGTGGCCTCCTGGTCTTCGTAGTGCCCTTCTTTTTACTCATGTGAGTCACTGTGCTGCATTTCTCATTTGATGAATTAAAATCCACAGTGGGTAACAAACGCCATTCCGCCGTTGTGGAACCTCCGTTAATTTCTCCACGGGCTTTTCCTGCTCTTACTGTCACGCCGCTTGACGCCACAGTGTAGACTGCAAAGTGCAGCTGGGCTCTCTCGCGGCTCAGGCAGCGCCGCTAAAATCCATACCAAAGTTTACCTGGTGAGAGAGAGCCCACACAAGAAGTTCAAATTTGCCGCTTTATTGATGGAGATTGCAGTAACCAAAAACAGCAAACCGCGTTGCAAACAATCTGTCCAGCCCGACGCGTTTCGTGCGGATGCACTTCCTCATGGGCTAAGGGCTTCCTGAAAATGCAAAGCTCAGCTGTTTATCCGGGCACTTAAGAACATCTCTAGACCCCACCCAGGTGGGCGCGGCCACCCCGTGGCCTCCTGGTCTTCGTAGTGCCCTTCTTTTTACTCATGTGAGTCACTGTGCTGCATTTCTCATTTGATGAATTAAAATCCACAGTGGGTAGCAAACACCATTCCGCCGTTGTGGAACCTCCGTTAATTTCTCCACGGGCTTTTCCTTCTCTTACTGTCACGCCGCTTGACGCCACAGTGTAGACTGCAAAGGTCAGCTGGGCTCTCTCGCGGCTCAGGCAGCGCCGCCTAAATCCATACCAAAGTTTACCTGGTGAGAGAGAGCCCACACAAGAAGTTCAAATTTGCCGCTTTATTGATGGAGATTGCAGTAACCAAAAACAGCAAACCGCGTTGCAAACAATCTGTCCAGCCCGACGCGTTTCGTGCGGATGCACTTCCTCATGGGCTAAGGGCTTCCTGAAAATGCAAAGCTCAGCTGTTTATCCGGGCACTTAACAACATCTCTAGACCCCACCCAGGTGGGCGCGGCCACCCCGTGGCCTCCTGGTCTTCGTAGTGCCCTTCTTTTTACTCATGTGAGTCACTGTGCTGCATTTCTCATTTGATGAATTAAAATCCACAGTGGGTAGCAAACACCATTCCGCCGTTGTGGAACCTCCGTTAATTTCTCCACGGGCTTTTCCTGCTCTTACTGTCACGCCGCTTGACGCCACAGTGTAGACTGCAAAGTGCAGCTGGGCTCTCTCGCGGCTCAGGCAGCGCCGCTAAAATCCATACCAAAGTTTACCTGGTGAGAGAGAGCCCACACAAGAAGTTCAAATTTGCCGCTTTATTGATGGAGATTGCAGTAACCAAAAACAGCAAACCGCGTTGCAAACAATCTGTCCAGCCCGACGCGTTTCGTGCGGATGCACTTCCTCATGGGCTAAGGGCTTCCTGAAAATGCAAAGCTCAGCTGTTTATCCGGGCACTTAAGAACATCTCTAGACCCCACCCAGGTGGGCGCGGCCACCCCGTGGCCTCCTGGTCTTCGTAGTGCCCTTCTTTTTACTCATGTGAGTCACTGTGCTGCATTTCTCATTTGATGAATTAAAATCCACAGTGGGTAGCAAACGCCATTCCGCCGTTGTGGAACCTCCGTTAATTTCTCCACGGGCTTTTCCTGCTCTTACTGTCACGCCGCTTGACGCCACAGTGTAGACTGCAAAGTGCAGCTGGGCTCTCTCGCGGCTCAGGCAGCGCCGCTAAAATCCATACCAAAGTTTACCTGGTGAGAGAGAGCCCACACAAAAAGTTCAAATTTGCCGCTTTATTGATGGAGATTGCAGTAACCAAAAACAGCAAACCGCGTTGCAAACAATCTGTCCAGCCCGACGCGTTTCGTGCGGATGCACTTCCTCATGGGCTAAGGGCTTCCTGAAAATGCAAAGCTCAGCTGTTTATCCGGGCACTTAAGAACATCTCTAGACCCCACCCAGGTGGGCGCGGCCACCCCGTGTCCTCCTGGTCTTCGTAGTGCCCTTCTTTTTACTCATGTGAGTCACTGTGCTGCATTTCTCATTTGATGAATTAAAATCCACAGTGGGTAGCAAACACCATTCCGCCGTTGTGGAACCTCCGTTAATTTCTCCACGGGCTTTTCCTTCTCTTACTGTCACGCCGCTTGACGCCACAGTGTAGACTGCAAAGGTCAGCTGGGCTCTCTCGCAGCTCAGGCAGCGCCGCCTAAATCCATACCAAAGTTTACCTGGTGAGAGAGAGCCCACACAAGAAGTTCAAATTTGCCGCTTTATTGATGGAGATTGCAGTAACCAAAAACAGCAAACCGCGTTGCAAACAATCTGTCCAGCCCGACGCGTTTCGTGCGGATGCACTTCCTCATGGGCTAAGGGCTTCCTGAAAATGCAAAGCTCAGCTGTTTATCCGGGCACTTAAGAACATCTCTAGACCCCACCCAGGTGGGCGCGGCCACCCCGTGGCCTCCTGGTCTTCGTAGTGCCCTTCTTTTTACTCATGTGAGTCACTGTGCTGCATTTCTCATTTGATGAATTAAAATCCACAGTGGGTAGCAAACACCATTCCGCCGTTGTGGAACCTCCGTTAATTTCTCCACGGGCTTTTCCTGCTCTTACTGTCACGCCGCTTGACGCCACAGTGTAGACTGCAAAGTGCAGCTGGCCGCGCCCACCTGGGAACTGGCTATTTCACTGGATGCAGTTTCGGTGGTGTCCTGCGATAGTTTCTTGAAGTGTGAAATGTTTCCGGTGATGCGTCGCTGCTCCGATTCGGCAGTCAACATAGTTCCTTTCCGTTTTGTGATTACTAACGGTTCATCCTTGAAAGGGCAGTCAGTCTTCCTCTGCTGCTCTTGTCTGACAAGTACCTGGTCCCCTTCATGTAACGAGAGTGACCTTGCTCTCCTCCGTCGATCTGCGTATGTCTTCATCTTGTCTTTCCGGTGTTTGTCAGTCACCATCATCTCTTGATGTTCTCGAGCCGGTGACACTGACGGTCGTAAGGCCCCTTCCCATGTTGGAATGCGGTTCCGCATGGGACGTCCCAGCATGAGAGTCGCTGGGCATTGCCCTGTGGTTGCATGAGGGGTTGTCCGATAAGCTCGGAGGACCTCATTGAGGGCTACTTGTAAGTCCTTTCCCTCTGCCGTTGCATGCTGAAAAGTCTTTTTGAGCGTGGCCATGAATCTTTCGATTGTTCCATTGGCCTGTGGCCAGAGGGGCGTGATCTTACGGTGGTGGAAATCTAGGTGTTTTGCAAACGCTGCAAAGTCTTGTCCATTGAATGGGGGCCCATTGTCTGTCTTCACTTTAGAGGGAACTCCCCAAGCCGCAAAGACTTCATCAAGCACCTTGAGAGTGCTCGCGGCATTGGTTGACGGTACAAATTGTGCAAATGGATATCTGGAGTGTTCATCAATGATGGCCAACACGTATTTGCCCGATGACAGGGGTCCATAGAAATCAATGGCAATCTCTTGCCACACTCCCGGTGGAAGGGGGGTCATGTTCAATGGTGCTGGAGGGTCATTTTTGCTTGTGAGCTGACAGAGGTGACAATCCTTCAATGTGGCTTCCACCATTTGGTCAAGGAATGGAAACCATACTCGCTCTCTCAGTGCACGCTTGGTTGATACAATACCCCGATGACCTTCATGAGCAAGTGCAACTACTCCTTGTCTCAGCTTGGTAGGGATCACGATTCGCTGGTCTCTCAGCAGTATGCCATCAGTGGTGGCAGACAGTTCACCACTTACATGTTGGAAAGCTTGCATTTCCTGTTTGAGGAGTGGATCAGTCTCTGTATCCGTAGGATCGTGTCTCCACCTGTTGTGTCGAAGGCGGCGCAAGACCTTCTGCATGACAACGTCTTGGGACGTACATTCACGGATGGTGTCCATTGGAATGGCAGGAGGGAGAGCTTGATCTGTCACAAAGTGTATATATTCTTCCGCAATAGAGGGATTAGAGGCTGACGATGCGAGTGGATGTCTGGACATGTAGTCAGCCGGGTTTTCTGACTTCCCCGGCTTGTGGACTATTGTAAATGTGTATTCCTGTAACCTTAGGCCCCACCTCTCGATTCTTGGGGGCATCTTGGACCGGGGATTTCCGTAGATGGTGACAAGGGCTTGGTGGTCAGTAATTAGAGTGAAGTGCTT
The DNA here is from genome assembly GCF_964261635.1 of Lissotriton helveticus. Classification (NCBI taxonomy): domain Eukaryota; kingdom Metazoa; phylum Chordata; class Amphibia; order Caudata; family Salamandridae; genus Lissotriton; species Lissotriton helveticus. The sequence continues at coordinate 1,348,540,139 of NC_136059.1, read as the reverse complement.
ACCATATATGAGAACATGAAAATGTTCACATGCCCACACTACGGCAAGACTTTCTTTCTCGGGCTGCGAGTATGACCTCTCTGGGTCAGTTAGACTGCGACTCGCATAAGCAATGATTCGACGTTGATCTGAATCGTTGTCATACTGGGCCAGGATGGCTCCAAGCCCAACGGGGCTGGCGTCCACAGTTATTTCCGTTTTCCGTTGTGGATTGAAGTATGACAGGTGATCCGCAGTTGCCACCGCCTTCTTGATGTCTTTGAATGCTGTCTCACATTGTGGAGTCCATTCAAATGGTTGACCCTGTTTGGTCAGGATGCGGAGGGGGGGGTTGCATAGTCCCGGATATACCGGGCACAGTAGCTGGCCATCCCGAGGAATGACCGGAGCTCGTTGACGTCTTGAGGACTCTTGGTGTTGTTCAGAGTCCCAATTTTGTCGGGGTCAGGCTTCATGCCAGCGCCGAAGAAGATATGACCAAAGAATTTTAGTGTGTCCTGATGAAATTCACATTTGTCCTTGTTCAGGGTCAGGTTAGCTTCCAGTAGTGCGTGACAGACACGATTGAGTGCAATGTCATGTTCTCGTAGATCAGAGCCATACACAAGAATGTCATCGCTATAGTTGAGCGTATTAGGAATGTTCTGAATGACTTGTCTAATAGCCTCTTGAAATATTTCAGCTGCTGAGGAAACTCCAAAGCTGAGCCTCTTATATCTGAACAACCCAAGATGAGTTGCAAATGTGGTGATGTATCTGGATTTTGCCTCTAGTTCCAGTTGATAGTACCCCTTATTTAAGTCCAATTTGGAGAACACCTTAGCCCCGTTGAGAGCTGAGATCATGTCGCTCAAGTGTGGTCCTGGGTGTCTCTCTCTTTCAATAGCAGTGTTGGGCAACCGCATGTCTACACAGAGTCTTACTTTGTTGGTGGTGCCCTTTTTAGGGACAATGACTACTGGAGATACCCATGGAGTTGGGCCTTCAGTGCGCTCGATGATGTCAGCGGCTAACAGGTCCTGGAGTTCTTCTTCCACTGCGGTCTGCAAATGGAACGGCACCCTTCGTGGATGCTGAGCAACTGGCCTGACTTGTTCGTTGATGTGCAGCCGCACTTGACAGCCCTTCAACTTGCCTAGCCCTTGAAATAGTCTGGGGAATTGACTGGTCACGTCTCGGTTTCCACTGACCTTGAAAAGAATTTCTACAAGGTGAAGGCGTTCTGCTGTTGGTAAGCTCAATAGACAGTCTGCTTCAGGGCCCTTGATAACGTGGATGACTGCCGAGATGGTTGTGTCTTCATGTGTAAGGGTTGTCGAGAATTTCCCCAGGCAAGGAAGTGGCTTCTTGGCCATCCAGGTGAAAACTCTGACGGGTGCGAACGACAGAGGGGGACGCGGGCTCATTCTTTCGTATTCAGTGACTGGAATATAGTTCAGAGACGCACCTGAGTCCAGTACAAATTTGGTGTCATGATTGCCAACCTTGATGTCCAGCCTTGGGTATGTTTTGAGCTGATCAGGATCCGCAGCCAAGTTCAAATATTCAATGGTGTATACAGAGTCTCTGGATGACGGCCTGGACTCCCTGGACGGTGATCTCCGGTCCCACCTGGACCAACGTGACTCCCTGCTGGAGTGGGACGACCCTGACGACAGCTCAGTTTGATCTTGAACCGCTCGTGCATGGTGTCTTCGGCCGTCAGATCGGGATATTCTTGAGGTACCTCCTCGTGGCTCAGGCTGAACTGTCTTGTTGGTTCCGCCTCTTCTCTCTTGGTGGTACTCTCCACACATTGCTTCAAAATGATTGGTTCTGCCACATTTCCGGCATTTCTGGCCCATGGCAGGTCAGCTATCCACATGGGGGTAGTCATATCCACACCGGAAACACTTCCTTCTATTTTCAGATCTCCTTTCTTTCTTCCATGGTTCTCGCCGCTGATGTCGCGACTGTTCTCGACGAGATGACGGGCGTGACCTCCACTGCTTGTCTCTCGAGCTTCTTCGCTGGTCACTTCTGGCGTGCACACGTTGCACTACCTCGCGACTCCCTTTGTGCCCTGTTTCAATGGCAGCCGCATGCTCCTCTGCTTGATCAAAGATCCGTGTCATCTCCTCGATCTCATCTAGTGTGTGTTCTTTCCTCAGCAACCGTCTCCTCAGTTGATCGGAGTGACATCCATCAATTATTTGTGATTTTACTGCAGCGTCCGTGGAGAAGTTATCAAATGCACAGTGCCTGGCTAGTCTTCTCAGTCGCATCATGAAAGCGCTCATTGGTTCCTCCTTCCCTTGACGTGCTGAGTGGAAGGTGTGTCGTTCATAGTCGACGTTCTTTTTGTGAAGGAACCTCTTATTCAGAGCGTCACGCACTTTGTCATAAGTATCTGCCTCTGTGGCAGGAAGGTCCTTAATTATTTTAACAATCTCTCGCCCCGCCAGGTTACGCAGGGCAATCAACTTCTTTTTGTCCTCAGTCACTTCTGATCCTTCGATATAATCCTCGAATTCTTCGAACCATTCTTGCCATTTGGGGCCCATGGTGCCCCCAGTGGTCACCTTTAGGGGTTCAGGCGCTCGCAGGTGCAACCCACCTGGAGCCTTAGGCTGATTTCTCTCATCACCGGACATCTTGGCAAGGTTTGCAGGTGTCTTTGTCACACTCACTTGGACTCACCAATGCTTGTTTATTTTCGGGTACCAATGCTTGTTTCTCTGGTCCAGGTTTGTTAGTTTTCAGGTACCAGTGCTTGTTTCTTCGCCAATGCTTGTTTATTCCTGGGTACCAATGCTTGTTTATTTGCCAATGCTTGTTTGTTCACAGGTACCAGTGCTTGTTTCTGTCATCAGTGCCTGACTTCAAATGGCCGCTCTATGACAATCAAGGGGTCTGTCCTGACGAGCGCCTGACTTAAAGATGGCCGCCGTCACTGCAGGCACGCACGAGGCTGGCTCTCCAGGCCCATTCATTCGGGGGCACTCAGGACTCACCGGCGGTCGTCTCCAGGAGCAGTATCTTCCCAATTCAACTCCCTCTGGTCGCCACTGCAGTCAGGTGAGGTTGGGGTGGGCTCCCGCCTTCCGTTGCAGAGTCCTCGGCGGCGGTGGGCCAATTCTCACGCATCCGGCGTGAGACTCTCCGACATCGGAGCTCAGGCTCCAATTATTTCGCGCTCAGCAGCGCGCGACAGCAGGCCTTCGTGGGGCGATCTACCCCAGGATTTACTCGTCTCTTGGCCACCACAGTCGCCAGATCGGGTTGGGGTGGGCTCCCAACTCGATTCCTGAATTCCCGCTCTCTCTCGCGCCGATGACCTGCCGAACCTCACGCATTAGGCGTGAGGTTTTCCGATGTCCGATGACGCCCGGGCTCGGATTGCAGCACTCTCAGCAGCGCTTGCTGGCGGCACGTTGCGGACGCCGTCCACAACTCTGGGGCACTTCTTTTACCTCTCTGGGCACTCCACAGGGTCGGAGTGGGCTCCCGATTCCTGCACATGGGCTCCTCACCCAGGGCATACGCTTCCAGCGTAAGGCGCTTTTCAGCGCGACGGACTGCTCTGCTTTCGAGTGGTTCAGCGCTCGTTTCTTCGGCCCTTCTGCTCCCTCACAGACTTTGGGGGTCACTCTTAACGGCTGCTGACCTCGACCTCCAGGCAGCAGCGTGGTTCCATTCAGCAGCGATTTCGAAGCTGCTTGGGACAGGGCGTCCTTGTGAGGCTCTGCACACAGTGGGGCTTGCTCTATCCCACCCTCGTCGCCAGTTGTAGCATCCTGCTACAATAAACACAGACACATGTACTTATCCAAACTGGAGCTTTATTCAATGCTTCTTACTCCTGCCCTGTCCCTACTCTAACTAACTTCCCTCGCCCCTGCTCCTCCTCTTCCTGCCCTCCCCCTGTCTCCACCCACAACCACTAGTCTGCTAACTTCACAACAGGTAGGATGGCGTTCAGTGTGAACAAGTGACTTGGCAGTTCGTGCGAGTTCGGGTTTGAAGCTGTCAAGATTCAAGTCATTGAGCCAGGTTTGTACTGTATCATGTTTGTTGTTCTTGGAAAATAACAGGAATTGGGTTTTGTTTGAGTTGAGCAAGAGGAGAGAAAAGGAGGAACACAGCTAAAGGGTGAAAACAAAATATTGAGGAGAGACTGAAATAATCTGTAAAGAAGAAGAGGAGACGGAGAAAGAGAGAGCAATATGAAGAGAATGATAGGGAAATAGTGAGAGAAAGAACTAAAAATGTATATATATATATATATATATGTATATATATATATATATATATATATATCATTCCCAAAGCCCCCGAGCTTAAAGACGCAACTCCACGCAGGAATATTCAGCAGAATTATTTATTCATGGAAGTGACACAGCAACCCGATCATTTGATTGTCCATTACGCGTTTCAGAGAACCTTCTCTTTCATCAGAGGGAATGCAGAGTGGAAACCGGAAACAAACTGCCACATTTATTACCCTTCTGGTATATATATATATACACACACACACACACATATATAGTCACTGAAAATAACAAAGGCGAGTGATGTTTTAGTTAGAGGAAAATGTCAGTGCTAATGTAATGTTTTGACCTAAAAAAAGCATGAATTCACCAGTTATAGTTAGCAGACCTAATTATAAGTTACTAACTATAAGTTGCGCCTCACTATGCACTGCTGTTGACCTCACTCACAACATTTTCTATTACATCATTTATAACATCACTGATGACCTCTCAAATGACATCATTTATGACATCACTGAAGACATCATCAAAACTCTATAGGCTCTGCGCCTCTCGCATGTTTTTGTAAGAGTTGGCCCTGTTGGAAGGGGTCCTTGAGGCCAAAATCGGCTCCGGGAGAGGTCCTCCGCTCACGCTCCTACCCCAAATTTTTTTTTAAATGGCAATCCACACTCTCTTAACTAGTGCCATTCATGATGGTGCCATATTGTTCTCTTAATTGTTCTTATGTTTGCTTCTGTACCTTTTTCAACTTGGTATTTTGAGACTGGCAGGTGGCAAGAAGGATGTCATGTGTTGTTAACCATTCCTGGCAAATTTCTGTGGTTTGATGAGTTTGATCAAAAATCATAACTCACTTATTAACTGTTTTTGTTCAGTGAATTTCTAGTTTTTTAAGATTTACTACATGTTTAATCCCTACTACACACGACGTTTGGCTATGTGCAGTGGGGCCTGTTGCGAGACCCTTTACTCAACCTGCTATGGCCACCCAACTCACTCCGTGCACTGCCTTTGGTTATGCACTGCAGGGTTTGGCTCCAGGGCTTGGCCCTGAGCTAGCAGTCAAATTTCATGCAGAATAATTGGAGAATGCCAAAGTTGTTTGTGAATGAAACTGCTGAACGTCTGACAAATTTTGTATGGATTCATCAATAGAAGCAAATTCATTACAGGATGAACACTTCTTTTACCTCCAACTTGAAATCTCCCCCACACCCAAGTCTGGGCATGTATGAAATTGAGAAAACCAAGAATGGGCTAAACATGCTAAGTTTCATGCAGGTCTATCTAATGGTTCAAAAGTTTATTAGTACATCAAAAATGGTTAGCTCCCGCTCTATAACTCTTCCCTTATTTGATCTGCACAAAAACGGAGTTACTTGCACTGGGTCTAACTAACTCCCTGCCACATCTACCACATTTGACACAAAGTCATCAAATAATGCTAAGTTATAAGCAATAGAAAATGTTATTGCTCCCCTTTACCTTTGCCCTTTAGGGATTGACACAATATTTGACTCTCCAATCGAAAAACAAAACCTCAAAGCTTCTGCCAAATCTTGTGCAAATTCATCACATGCACCCTACCTCCAGCCCCTCTCAATGATTTTGCACCAACCAAAAGATATTAAAAGAAGGTTAGCCCTGCTTAGTCATTGCCAAACTAACAGTAGTAAATCGGAAATATTTTGTCCCCCCAATCCCGGTGCATTGGCACAAAACATGACATTCCAATCAAAAAATAAATCTTCAATGCTTATGCCACATTTTGTGCAGATGTATCACGTGCCTCCTTTTGCCCCTTCTGGCCCCTTTTGAAGGATTTGCACGAACCTAAAAATACAAAAAGAAAGTTAAATATGCCAAGTCCCTGCCACAATTTGTGTAGCTCAATTAAACACGCCAATGTCAGTAGCACATTATAAACCAAAAATATGTTTGCCTCCCCGTTATTTTTGCCCCCATTGCCCCACTGGATCTTCACAAAACCTTGTTATCTGTGATCTGTGCATCCCTGGCTAACTACTTGCCGCACTTGGCACAGATTGATCGAACAGTGCCAAAGTTATAAGCAAATAAATATTTTATTGACACCCCATCCCCATTTAACTGTGCCTCTCCTTATGGATTGTGACAAAACTTGACATACCAATAGAAACTCGTCCTCCCTAGCTTCAGCCTAATTTTGTACAGGTTCATTTCAGAGTACAGTGCCAAACAAATACATATGTTTTTGCTCCCGCCCTATTATTGCAGCCTTATCGCAGCCTTATTGCAGCCTTATCGATAGCCACACAATTAAAACCACCAATATGAAGGTACTAAGGGGCTCATTAGGATGGCAGGTGGACCTGAGTCCGCCCACCATCCCCGCGATGTTGGGACGGCCCGCCAGACATGCGGCAGTCCGGCACCGTGAATTAGGATACAACCGCCACCATGGGGTCGGATTCTGACATTTGACATTGCGGCGGGTGCCGCTGACCGCAGCACCCTCCGCGATGTCAAAAAGTGCACCCCACCTCCCCCAGACACAATGGGGTCCTGAAATGGGCCCCCAAAACCAATCCCACCAACTGTTCCATGGCGGCGATGCCACCATGGAAAGGCTGTTCGGTCCCCACATCCTAATATGGCAGACGGTGCCTGCTAGGAACCGCCACCAAATTAGTGCCCCTGCTCCGCCCGGCAGGCAATCGTAATGATTGCCACCGGCGGTAAAGCGGCCGGCCGGGCGGTGGCGATCGTCTTAATGAGCCCCTAAGTGTCTGCCAAATTTCAGGCATGGTCGTCAAGCAGTTCCAAAATTATAAGCAAATTAAAAAATCACTTTTCAACTGACAAGATATGCAAACGTGTTAACACTTTTTAAAATGTGAATATCTCAAAAGCCATTGCACGGATTTACTTTCATGCCAAGTTTGGTGTAAATCCATTCAGCATTTTTGTTAAATTGTTTTACAAATTTCAGAATCTAACTAAAATGGGAAATGATGAACCTTTTTTCCCCCTGTTATCATTGTTTCTATTAGACAAATCTTCATGAATCTTGGCATGCCAAAACATAGTTACCTGAATTAGTAGATTGGTAGCAAGTTTCGTCCATATGGTGTATGTAGATACATAGAGTGAGTGAGAGAGGAGTGAGGAAGAGGAAGAGAGAAAGAATGCTTGGCTTATTATGTCTTCATGTTCCTTATACTCCTTCCTGTACCTTCAAAAGAACAATATGCAATTTCAGCTCTCCTTAGGTGTACCTTATAAGATAATGTAGAAGGTTAAGCAATTGATCTCTACTAATTTGCACACAATCTACCCTTTCACAACAATGTTTAGTGCTATTGCATGTACTGTGTCAGAGAAGTGGAGCATGGCATGCTGGTACCATACAAACCATTGAAATACATAATTAAATATATACTGATGGCGAGTAACTGACTGACTGTGTTCACAAAGCACACAGTACCTGGAGGTGTTGCTCCTGGTGCTGGTTTCTTAGGAGTGTGCAAAGTCTAGGAGTGTGCAATGTCAAGGTGTGTGCAAAGTAGAGGAGTGTTTCTCTCATGACCTTACCGTAATTCTCACACATACCAAGACTGTGACCATCGGCCCACAAAAATATCCATATGTGGATTTTAAGGTGTAAATTGAGAAATGTTCACACCTTTAATTCGGCACTAAAAACATTTGTAACATTCATCCAACTTCAGTGTTGTGTGGAAAAAAAAATTATGGTGAGCTTGCAGGAAAATGGCACATCAGGTCACAACACTATGTAACACTTCCAAGGAAATACTACGGATTTGTGAAGAAATATTGTGCCGATGCATAAATGTAGGCAAACCGGGTCACTCTGTGAACTATGAGTAGCCAAGCAATTGTGATCTGTGTGAGACTTTGCAATTAAAACTTCCCATATCCATACTTACAGGACTGTATTACATGAAGTGAGGACAGGAAGCTCTAAGTTAAGACAGTTTTGGGCTGATTAATGTTCTAAGTAGAGGAAAACCTAGAGCAGTGCTATTTTACCATTTTCGACATTGGTGAAAGGTTGCGTGTTACTTGAACTTTCAAGGCAAGTGTATCTTTTGGCAAAAAATTTAGCAGGATTTATTTGATTATGTCGAGTAAACAACAGAATATAACATAACAATATACATAAGGCAACATAACAATACAATAAAAAATATAACAGAGCACATCACAACAAACATTCTATACAGAATGCAGTGCAACAAAAAACTCAGTAGAACACAACAAAATCACATTGCAAAATGTTGCAGAAAATCATAGCAACACAAAAAATAACAGAACTCCTCTCTAAAACAGCAAAATGCAACCCAACTTGGGATAGACTGGGACAGAAAATACGTCTGAGAGCCAAAATATAAGTGGTAGCTATTAACGAAGTAGATAGCTAAATATGTGGGGCACATTTGCAAATCAGGGCAGTTATAAACTTGTAAATTCAAGTATATAGGTGTTTTGCAAGGCATGGGAGACTCCATACATTTGTGATTGCTGCAGGCAATGTTTGTGTTAATACCAAGGAAATCAACACTAAAAAGTGGTGGGCCAGGCAATAAAACAGGCCCCCATGCCAAAAAAAAGTCCCACACACTGACCTTTCAGACCAGCCCTTCAGACATTGCCTGATTCCTCTGTATGCCAGCCAACCCGGCAAACAACTGCACAAAGGTTCTTGTCACACATTACTCCCTCCAGAATACTGCCTTCATAGTACAGTGGTAAAGGGTGTTTGCACCAAGCACTGCCTTAACTAACCACCAAAGACATAAAATAGTGCCAGTCAAAAATGTGTTGCGCTTAGGGCCAAGAAGATGTGTTAGAAAGTGCCTTATTCTGAAAGTGAATCTAAAGCATAAACAGGGCCTATTGTGTGGTCTTGGACTATGATGCACAACGGAGAGGACCTTTGAATTTCCAAGAGTTTCTCTGGCGGCTACATTGATCAGCCAAAGAGACAGGCCTCCCTTGAGCAAGCAGGTTCAGATGTGCTATTTATATAAGAAGCAGCCATTCTTTTTTTTTTTGTTTTGTTTATTTGAAACACAAAAAAACAAATCATCAAACAAACAAGCAAGGCATTACAGTAATAATACAGCCATTAGGTCTGTGCTCAAGGAGGACGGGAGATACATAATAGCAGGAGAAAAGAGTCTTTAAATACAGATGAGGGGAGGGAGGCAGAGGTAGAATTGCATATGAACAGCACAATATACCACAGCTAGAAGGAATGTAGGTCAGGGCGACTGGGAAGGACTCGGAATAGCGGTGAGCGGGGGCGTACAAATATCTCCACTGTATGAGTTCCAAGGGTTCCAAATCTTCCCCCATTTTTTGGGCTTGCCTCTTGCAACATACACTGTTTTCTCTCGAAACATGCACCAGTCCAGACTCTCTTTCCAGAAGCAGCCATTCTTGCTGACCTCTTTGTTCTGCAGAAGCTGGTCTTCCATTTTTCATGCCAAAGCGAAATAGCGATAGCTGGACTGGGGCTAGAAACAGTACATTTTTTCTAACAACTTCATAGATTTTTCACAAATGGGCTGTAGTCTGAAGCACTGTGCCAGTACATTCCTGGGGCTAAAAGTCAATGAATCCGAGATTATATACAGGGCTACTGAAATTATGTAATTCTGCAGCTGCAGTATTTTCCTCTTAGTTATGGATTTAAAGCATTTGCCACAAAATCCATTGCTGACGCGTGAGAAGTTTAAAATCAGTTCACCCCTTTTAACTTGCAAAGATGGTCTCCAACTCCGCACTTTGATCTTCTCCAGGTCGACTGAGTCTTTACCACCGTTTGAGAATGGAGCATAAATTAATATAAAATTTCAACACTACTTATTATGTTCAGTCAATAATGAGAGTGTAAGTAAGATTTAAAAGTTGTTTTTATCTTTTAGGTTTAGTGGTTTGAGTGTTATTCTCTTTATTAAAATTAAAATTAGTTAAATCATTTTATAGAAATGTTGAGAAAAATAATGGTTAGCGCAAACAGTAAAATATTGCAGTGTGTTCCATAAAGGAATTTTCCCTAAGTCCCTACTCTATTCTAATAGATCCTAACCAATCTGAGTTCATAAAGAATCCTTTCAGAAAAAAGAGAGAATTTTAAGGAGCATTCAGAAATGGAAACTAGAGTTTAGTGAACTTCTCATGAAGAGAAGTTCTGGAAAACTCATCAGGTTCTTCTCCCAATCAGGAATCAGACAAAACAGTTGGGTTATACCTAAAGAAAGTTTTGAAAGAAACATCAGCAGTAGCTTATAGGTAAAAGATAGTTGCAGAACAATTAGCCAGAACTAGTCTGATCACCCTGAAGCTCTCAGTGTGTTTCTAAGGAATGGGTGGTGGAAGAGCATCTGCTAGTCTGTTAAAATACGATCTAAGAACACGTATATTAAACACAAAAAATGTATGTATCCATCCTCTCCGGTGTCAGGTCATCATCAGCCAGTGGTGAAAGGATCATCTGATGGTCTGTTGCATCCTTCTTCATTCCCACGGTACTATATGAAAGCAGCTAACATTATCTTCAAGTAAAATTCTAAGTTGCAATTGCTTATGTACATTAGTTTCACATTCCTGTCCCACGAAAACCGTGTAGCTCACTTTATCAGCTATTCAGAACTCCACTGTGTGACAACGAACTAGTCTAAAGCAGAACGTTCCAGTTGCAACTTCAAAGGATCTACATCATGAGCTTCACATTTCTAAACATAAACTTATTGTTCAGTAACTGTTGACTATTCATTATGAAGAAAAAATGACAGCTAGAGTCTTTCCAAAAGTGACGAGAACATGTTACTTGGGAGAAAGTGGAAGTCAGCACATTCTACACAAATGACATATTTTTTAAAGCTAAAGTGAATGCATTATTTAATATTGAACTTCGCCATAGTCTGCTAACCACATAGAAAAGCAAAAATAAATGCAATGCAGAGGAATAAAGAATGAATGAGGCCTAGCTTAACGTGCCAATAAAAATAAAATAGAAATGGATGCTTACTCCTTAATGCGGGTCTGCGGGTCTGCTCGTCGACGGTGATTTAAAGCGCGAGGGATGGTGAATTACAGCAGTGGGCTCACTGTTCAGCAGCAGTCTCCATTGCTGGGGGGAGGAGCACCAATCACCTGTGGCAAGCGGAGGCGGGAGTCTCCGCAGCCATCCCTCTGTTTCTTTTTTATATAATTCATGTTAACGTTCTGCAAGTTAACTGCGTTATTTTAAGCTAACTTTTCTTGCATTATCCTAATCATCTGTTGAATTCGCAGATTTTAACAAAACATTTTGTTTCGTAATCAAATGGATCAAAAGTTACTAAAAAACAAAGCAACAAGTGTTACTGCACAGTGGAAGGCCCTTCACAAAGGTTGACTGGTCACCTTTCAGTAGCTTATTGATGTGTTTGGGTGTTAAACTCTGCAGGAGCAGTGTGCTGGTCTTACCATATATTCTGCAAGGAATCTTTTTTAGTTGCCTGGGTGGTAAACTGGAGTTAATATCAATCAAACAATTCAATTTATAGTGTAACCAATTTAGCCACACATTAAGGACCAGGAATCAGTAAGTAAGGTAAGTAAGTAGCATTTGTTACAAATTAAGGGCCAAATTGATGTATATCAATCTCAAAAATATATTGTAAAGATACAAAATCACCATGGGTATGCCAAAGCGTCGAATGAAGTTGTCTTATTAGCATAAGCCATACAAGAAATTCAATTGCGACAATACAGAAGATAATAAATAGGATTTGATGATCCATGTTCAGGCTTCAATCCTCCTGTCTATGCATGAATAAATGTAAAGTCGCCTAAACCAGTCTTGAACTAAAGTTGAGAATTCTGGGTAAAACTAGTCAAATGTGAGATAGGAGGAAGGCATCAGCATAGTAGAGACTTCAATAGAAGTACGCCAAATCTAGGCAATGCATAGCTTATAGACACATGAAGAGACTAAGAACAGAGAGGCCTGTACCCCTCAAAGTCCACGAAAATCTGCCCCAAAGACTAAGTGTGAACATCAATTAAATCTACAAAACATTCGAGAATTCCATGTCATCGACTCCAGTAGTTTTCCACCTTCAAACAGTAGAAATTGGCAACTTCACTCAATTTTCCCATCCTACGGTTTGAACATCAGGACGACCTTGGATGTCTTCCTGCTTCTGATGTGACATGAATATGAAGGAGTCTTCTCTTAGTTTGTTACCGCCTCTCATTCTTGTCAAAAGTTCTCCTCCCTGACCTCACTATCTCTAATACACAATATGCCTTTCACTGGCTATGAGATTATGTGAACACATCTGCAAAGAAAACATTGTAGCCTAAGCAAAACTTTTACGTTAAAGGTTAAATATTAGGGACCAAATGCTTAACGCCTTTGGTTAAGCTAACTTAGTAAGACAGTCAGTGTACACTTTAAGTATGCAATTATAGGTGTAACTACAATTATAGAATAAATGCAAAACATCAATAAATGAATACATGAGTACATAAAAATCAAATTCCAGTAAAGCAGTATAACTTGAAATGCACAAGTGTAAATGTGAATGAGAACTACAGTTTGTAACACTATAAAGAAAATATTAGAGCACACACCTATATGAATGATTTCTTTCTACAGTGAAAACACTAGGCCTGGGCGTAGTACTCGTGCATTGTTTGCGCTACTACAGGCTACGTGAATTGCACGTTGCACAGTGCAAAAGCGCGTAGAGTAGCGGGCATTTTTTGTTTGCTCGCAGTCCTCAACGTCAAGTTGGCGACCGCGAACGAGCAAAATCAACATCCCGGCGAGACTTTTTCCTAGTTCGCGATCAACGCGGGGAGGTCAGGTTTCTCATTGCGAGGGGTCGCGTATGCTCACGACCGCTCGCGATGAGAAACTACCAGTCCGCATTGAGAGAGCTGCCGCTCAAGTACAAATGTACTCGAGCTGCAGAAAACGACCGCTTGCACTGTGCAAGATGCGGTTTGCACTGATTGCACAGTGCGGGCAAGCATCTGGCACTGTGCAATCAGTGCGAACAGCATTTTGCACAGTGCACTATGCAGTTCGCGTAGCTACGTATAGCTTGCGTAGTGCAAAGAGCACTTCACGTAGCTACGAGTAGCGCTACTACGCAAACTACGCCAAGTGTTAGAATACACCCCAGCTGTATGTTTGGTTTTTCACTTTACATTAATAGGGATAAAGCACACAGAACATATATTATGCTAATGCATGTAAGTATTGTTCTTCCATAAGAAATAGGGGTGGAGCTTAAATTGTGTGTTTTCAACTAGTACTAATGAGGTGTTACCTTTGTCCACGCACTGTTAAGATGAGTAAAAATAACAAAATATTGAAGTAAGGTCACAAAATGTGCAGCATTATGCTTAATAATTTGCCTTTTCTTTCCGCTTAATATAGTGAACCCTGTTGCATAATTTGGTCCACTGCAGCCACATTTCCAGCCGCCCCGATTGTAAAGGAGAAGGCGAAGCATTTCATTTTTGTATGTTTAGGGGTATTTTGTTCTAACAGACCTTTGACGGTCTTATCTGTTCGAAATGTAACTTTCAGTAGGACAGATTGGAGACGGAAAGTGAAATAATGCCAAGTGCATAATAAACAAATACTTTAAAAATAAAATCTCCCTCCTTCTTTGTGGCTTCAGATGACGCGCATAGCAGATACCAACGACAAAACTCAATTTTGACAGCCGCTCACCTTCAAACACATTATTTTCTCTCACGCACAAGGGGTTTCGACGTCTAGTTGCAAATCCCCTTTGACCTTCCCCAAGGCCAACCACCGGCACCTGCGCACACTCAGCTGCACCCTCAGCTGTGCAAGTAAGAACTGTGGGGTCAGGCTCACTTTCACTTCAAAAGGTCGAGTCGAGGTCACGGCCGTCTGCGATCTCAGTTCCCTCAAAACATTTTTGTGTCAGCAAACGACTTGTTTGAAAACGTATTCCCCCATGTTGATGTTTGAGTACAACGGGAAAAACTCTAGTTGTGTTACACACTAAATGACTAACTGAACAGGCACAGAGATTTCTATTAGTTAAAACCGAGCGCTTGCTGAACCAATTAGACACAATGAGACACCAGCACAAAAATGAGGAACAATATTAGAAAACAGTTTCAAAATGTAGGTGGGATTTTATCCAGAGGACCATACCAGCAACAAAAAATCAACAAAAGGAAATGTGAACTGTAGCATTTGACGCTTGGAACAAAAACAGTCTGTTTACATTTTTCTGTGTGTGTTTGTGGAAGTGTGTGTGTGTGTGTATGTGTAAAAGAGAACGAGAGGAATTGTGTTTTTTGAGTTTGTTAAGCTGTGTTACCTTGTTTTGAGTTTGTGTCAGTGTGATTTTACATGGTGTATCTATATTGTTGAGATGCACTTTTGAAATTAAAACCTAACACATAAAACGTTCCAGCAAAACGGATACTGGTGTGTTGGTAAAATGGAGACCCCTGGGGGAGTTTCCAAAGGGACTAGAATTCTGCATTTGCAAGAAACACGAAATATCTTCATTTTTCTGATGACAAAATTCAGTAGGTTAGATTTGCAGCTTTTATGGGGTGAGAGGGCTAGTTATTTGTGTGAACGGCCATATAAAAGGCACAATATGCAGAATTTGGTGCAGAAAATGCTGATTATGCATGTTGTGCCCCATTTTGTCCAGCAACTCTCCTAAGAGATTGTATTTGCCACACCCAGTAATACCCTATCCTGGGATAATAGTATTTACTTGGTGCAGTAAGTAAATGCCGTTGCTATACGGACCCACTCCGAATTGGTGTAATGCCCTCCCGACCCTGTAATCCCCTTTATTACCTCCCCACCGTAATTACATATGCCAGGGGTCCCAGTAATTCTGGGGGCGGGGTAATAATGGGGATTACATGTTCTAGGGGCTAACATGAAGAAATCTTTTTTCCCACTCCAGTTCCCACATGTTTTTCTCGGTGTTTAACAGATATTTCAGCTGCCAAAATCTCCGTATGAAACACATACAATTTATAATTCAGAAGCGCACTGTAACTCTGGTTACTGCGACCCTCGGAATTGACTGCCCTCTCTCAATGAGGGCCTATCACTCTCATTACGAACAGCCTGGAGAATGGGCCTGTGTTTCACATCCCCACAGCTACCAATACTAAGAAGTAATTCAAGGACTCGGGAAAATCCAGCCAATAATGAGTCGTATCCTTGACAGTCCACTAACAAATGAGAAATTAGCAATTCCAGGTCCGACTCCAATATTATTCCACAGACATCTGCTCGGAGTTACCAAGTGTTTCCAACAGCTGAACACTCCAGATGAAAGTAAATAAAAAAAAGAAAATAGAATAATGTGTTATTTGGATGGGGCCTTGTAATGAGGGCCTTGGTTCAGTCTTTGTCAGATCCAGATGATGCTTTGTCTCACATCAGATAAATAGCAATACTCTGTGGTTCATTAGTTATCAAGTGTGATAAGTAGCACATATTACGAGTTTCTGTGGAATAATGTGGATTTTGGTGCTTAAGGCACCCAAATCCACATGGTGCGGCATATAACGTACACTTTTCCTCTGTTGAATTCAGGCAGGTTTGACCTGCCGACATTTAATGTAGGGTGCGACATTTGATGCACTTGGTACTTACCTGATGCAGCAAATAGCACCAGAACACACTTACGCACTCTTAATCAGCGCCTAGCGCCTTGATCTGAGTTTGTCAGAGCCCAGATGCGTTTTATCACACCAGACTATAACAAATACCCTGGAGTACCTTGTATAGTGAGTGTGATATACAAAACTTATTGCATGTTTCCGGGGAATAACGAGGATTTTGGTGATTAATAAATCAAAATCTGCATGGCACAGTAAACACCTTACACCTGTTAACCCCTTCCCTGCGCCGCGAATTCCGCCATGGCGCGGCGCTTTGGTGCTCATGACGGCTCCATGTTTTCATGAGTCACGGGCGGCGTGTGCTCATGACGGCATGGTGACATCATGACCCCGCCCGCTCATTAATTCGCACTCACACGCTCACCTCTCAGCTTGTAATCAGCACCAGAGTGTCTTAGTTGTATGCATATTTTAAGAACGTGACAAGACTAGCCCCATGCTGCTCGCAGCTATCCTCTATCAAAGGGGTCAAGGAGCTAGGTTTCATGTACAGTGACTGCTGCAGAGGTGTCAGGACTGCCAACTTGACAGATCAAATGAGCTTTTGACCATTTCTTGTGTTTAGCAAGAGGTCCTGTTGAATCAGGATGTCTGTCATCTCATCCGGGTTCTTTCTTTAGTCTTTTATTCAAAGCGAGAGAACAGACACGTTCTGACACGTGCATGGGGGATAGGCATATGTTCTCACATGTACCACAACCCACCGTCACTTTCAGCATGAAATTATTCCAGAGCAATGCATTTTGGGGGTTAACGTGGCTTCAATGCAATTTGGTGCATTTTGGGAACTTAGGGCCAGATGTAGGTGGCCCAATACCGGTCGGTAACGGCCGAAATTACCGAATTTTGGCCGTTACCGACCGGTATTGGGTTTTTGAGATGTAGGTGGCACTTTTTAAGGATTCGGTATTTTACAGAATCGGTAATTTAAGGAATCGGGAAATCACCGAATTCTTAAATACCGATTCTGTAAATTACCGAATCCTGATATGTAGGGAGCACTCAAATGAGTGATTTTCCCATTTTAGGATTCGTTATTTACCACCAACTACAAGTTGGTGGTAAATAATGAAAACCTTTGAAAAAGCATTTTTTTTGCTTTTCCAACAGTGCCATGTTGCAGACATACATGCCCTTAGGGCATGTATGTCTGCAACATGTGCACCCATACACAATTGAGGGGTGCAACAGGGTGTCAAAGTGACACCCTGCAACCCTTCAATGTTTCCCCCAATTACCGAATTAGTATTTACCGATTTGGTAATTACCGAAACTTACAGATTCGGTAATTTTATAAGAAAAATTACCTACATCCCATTTGCCTGTTCTTAAATACCGAATCGGTATGATTCGGTATTTAAGAATCAGTAATCTGGGATTACCTACATCGGGCCCTACATTTTTAATAATTTAGTGTTGCTACTACCGAAAGCACTGTTAGATAACATGCACGATGAATGTGTCTATATATCTGGGAAGCTGAACATAAAACAAAGTTTTAACAGTGGTTGTGTGTGTTTGTGTGAACATGTGTGCCATGTTCGTGTTTGTATGTGCATGTGTGTGTGTTTGTATGTGTGTATTTGTGTATTTGCATGTATGTGCTTAGGCACACACCTATTTGTGTGTTGTGCACATGCATCCATTAACAGCTTAGTGCTTGAGTATACATGCAGGTTCCTGTATATGTGCTCATTTGCTTTTTTTGTGTGTTTGTGTGCCTACATACATCTTTGCAACTTTGTATGTGATTGTGCATGCATGTGTATGTTTGAGTTGGTTTTGACATCAATTATGATCTTGTGCTTAAAAAACAAGTGGCAAAAGTAGGTAAAACATGTCACTGGCAGCTAAAAACAGTTCAGAACCATACTCCCTTGTCTGGAAAACAGGCCTCAATTTCCAGCAGTGAGTGCTCTTATTCAGTCCAAGCTTGACTATGGCAGTGACATATATCTCGCTTCTCCTGCACAGTTAATGGACCAAATGCAATTAGAACAAAACGCAGCAGATTGTTTAATTGCTAAGAGGCCAAGGAGGGCACATATATCTCCAGTTCAGCGACAATTACACTGCTTACCAATTAAACAAAGAATTCGTTTTAGTGCTCTATTGCGTGTAACTAGGGCACACTGTCAGCAATTCCTCAAACACCTTGTAAAGATGTTTTTGGTACCAGTCTAGCCACATTCTATGCTCCAATTCTCAACATCTTCTTGTCATCCCAGGATCAAAGCTGCCTGCTTTGGCGACAAAGCTTTATCTGTCGCCGGAGGTAAGTCGTGAAACCCCCTTACTATCCATTTTAGAGCTGAAACTGATTTGGAGAGACTTAGAAAATCATTCAAACTCATCTATACAACCGGAAGATGTCTGTCGCCTTCAGGCCCGGACTGGCCGTTGCAGGCACCGGGCAATCCCCCGGTCGGTCGCGAGGGTGGGGGCCGGTTTTGTTGCAGGGTCGTTTTTTGCAGCAAAGCTGCAAAAACGGCACTGTAACAAAATCGGCCGAAAACCGGCCCTAGCAAAGAGCGCGGTCGCACCCCCAACCCCCCAGGGGGAGGGGGGGGGGCGGCCGAGCACTTTGCCAGGGCCGGTTTCGGTTCCCAGTCCGGCCCTGGTCGCCTTTTTTATTTTTTTCTCGTGCTAGATAGACAGACAGCCAGACAGTCAGATAGATGGACAGATAGATAGATAGATAGATAGATAGATAGATAGATAGATAGATAGATAGATAGATAGATAGATAGATAGATAGATAGATAGATAGATAGAAAGATAGATCAATAGATAGATGGATGGATGGATGGATGGATGGATAGATAGATAAATAGATAGATAGATAGATAGATAGATAGCTAGATAGATAGATAGATAGATAGATAGATAGATAGATAGATAGATAGACAGAAATAGATAGATAGATAGACAGAAATAGATAGATAGATGGATGGATGGATGGATGGATAGATAGATAGATAGATAGATAGATAGATAGATAGATAGATAGATAGATAGAAAGATAGATCAATAGATAGATGGATGGATGGATGGATGGATGGATGGATAGATAGATAAATAGATAGATAGATAGATAGATAGATAGATAGATAGCTAGATAGATAGATAGATAGATAGATAGATAGATAGATAGATAGATAGATAGATAGATAGATAGATAGATAGATAGATAGATAGACAGAAATAGATAGATAGATAGATAGACAGAAATAGATAGATAGATGGATGGATGGATAGATAGATAGATAGATAGATAGATAGATAGATAGATAGATAGATAGATAGATAGATAGATAGATAGATAGATAGATAGATAGATAGATAGATGTTCCTAGTAAAAATTTCCGGGCTGCTGATAGGGTACAGAAACAGGCAGTAACCTTCCAAGCTGAGCAGTCAGATCAGCACTGGGATGAATATGGACAGAGGTTCCAAAGATGGAGGACACAAGTCGTACATTTTTGCTCCTGAATCTATGGATTAAGCAGCCTTCTAATTCCAGTGGTAAAGAGCTGTCTCATTCACTGGTAAATGGACATTTTGTCTTGTAGGGTTTAAAAAGCAGTTTTTTTATATTGAAGTTCAGGTTCCAATTAATTCCTTCTCCTTTTTAGGTTTTACAAGAGAGGGCTAGATTTCTGATGTTAATCTCCTTTTCCTACTCTGCTAGTATTAACACAAGCACCACAAATATCACTAATAATAATACTATTTAAAACGATTCCTACCATTACTGCCTCTAATGCTCCTACCTAGTACTCCTACTACTGTTACTACCACACCTACCACCACTACTAGAAATAATAGTAGCCAAATTGCGATTACTGTTACTATTTTTATTAGTAGCAGCATCATTATTATTATGTTTATAATCAGTAAACATGAGTGATTTAGCTGCAATAAGATGAGTAAAACCAACAATACTACTAATAATGATACTACTCCTCCTCCATTACTAGTACTACTACCCCTACCAATGATAATAATAATAATCATTTTTATGGGGCCTATTTCTCTTCCAGAATAGAAGGCTGGGAGCAATAAAGAAAGTGCAGACAGCATGCTTTGATTGGGAAGCATGCAGTGTTGGACATGCTCTCTCTGAAGGAGGAAGTGATACATACTAAACGGGTAAGGGTTACGTCTAGAGAGTGCGCCATGTGTCAAAATGGCGTCATTATATACATTTGCAAAAACGCTTCCAAGAACACAAGTATTTCCAGCCAAGTAGTTGTACTCTGCAATCCATAACAAAACAGACAGTGGTGTGCGTAAGGATATCCAAATCCGTGTGGTACTTTATTATTATTATTATTATTATTATTATTTTGGTTTTTGTATAGCGCGTAGTCACCCTTAAGTATCCCAGCGCTGAAACCTCGAACTCCTAACGGGGGGCACAGGAAAAGAAAAAAAAAAAAAGAAAGAAAATTCGGAGAGAATCAGGGAAAAAGGAGGGTTTTGAGGGACTTTCTGAATCGAAGGAGGTTTGGCTCAGCTCTGAGGTTTGGGGGGAGAGCGTTCCATTTTCTGGCTGTGTTCACCGAAAATCTGCGGCCGCCTATGCGGGTTTTCTTCACCCTGGGGACGACAATAAGGTTTCCTTGTTCGGACCGAAGCGCTCTCGAGGGTCTGTATGGAGTGATCCAGGCGCTCAGAATGGGGGGACCTGTATTGTTCAGGACCTTGTGTGCCAGACAAAGGGCCTTGAAAGCGACTCTTTCCCTTACGGGGAGCCAATGAAGTTTTTTCAAGGCGGGTTTGGCCGAGGTTCTTGCTGGGGTGTTTGTAAGCAGGCGGGCTGCGGCATTTTGAGTTTTTTGTAGTGTTTGCAAGGTGGCTTCCGGCGCCCCGAGGTAGATTGCGTTACTGTAATCCAGCCTTGCTAGCACTAAGCCTTGAATTAGTAGCAGGCGGGACTGGAATGGGAGTAGGGGGAGTACTTTCCTACATGATCTCAGGAGCCCGTAGCAGATGCCGGCTGTTTTCCTGGCCTGTGTCCGGAAAGTAAGATCTGTCTCTAGCCACACTCCCAGACTCTTGACCTCTGTCTTAGGGGAGGGGGGGTCACCCATACATGCGGGCCAGATGTTCGGAGGGAGACTCGGGGTTTTGTGTCCGAGAAGCAAGATCTCTGTCTTTGACCCGTTCAATTTTAGGTCAGAGTCGCCCATCCATTGATGAACCGTGGACAGGCAGTCTTGCAGGTTGGAAGGCTGTAGCTTGGGGTGGGAGAGGGTCACCACCAATTGAGTGTCGTCAGCGTAGCTGACGATCGTGACTCCAAAAGGGGCGACCAACTCCTCCAGAGGGGCCATATATACGTTAAAAAGTGTGGGGCTTAATGAGGAGCCCTGGGGCACTCCACATCGGAGGGGGATAGAGGGAGACCGGCTATCTCCTTCCCAGACTTGGAAGGAGCGTCGGGAGAGAAAGGATGTGAGCCATCTCAGCGCACTGTCTTGTACGCCAGTGCTCTCTAGGCGCTGGACTAGGACCTGATGGCTGACAGTGTCGAATGCTGCGCTGAGGTCCAGGAGGACCACTGCCACTGATCCTCCTGTATCCATGATTTCCCTCGCTTTTTCTACGGCCGCCAGGAGGGCGGTGTCTGTGCCCTGACCTGGTCTAAAACCCGTTTGAGAGTTCTTTAAGCAGTGGTTTGATTCCAGGAAGTGGGACAATTTTTTGTTTGCGAGCTTCTCCGCGACCTTACCTATCCAGGGGAGGAGCGAGATGGGTCGGTAATTAGATAGGTCTGTGGGGTCTAGTGACGGTTTCTTCAGCAGACCTTTGACAACGGCCTCCTTCCAGCTTTGTGGGACTATTCCTTGGGAAAAGGAGATGTTAATGAGGGCCGTGAGTCTGGCTGTGATGGTTCGTGCTATGTCTTTCGTGAACCGTACGGGAACTGAATCGCTGGGGGCTCCGCTTTTCGTGGCTGCTAGAGTGGTTGCCACTTCTTCTTCTGAAACTGGTCCGAGTGCGGTTAAACAAGGGGATACCGGGTTGTCCATGGGGTTTCCAGACGTAGGGGTGCAGTCCTTAGCGATTCCCGGAGTGGTCTGGTTAGTAGCAGGTAGAGAGGAAAGGATTTTCTTGATTTTACTATCAAAGAAATTAGCCAGGTTGACACATTTCTCCTCGGCTGCTTTGGGGTCCAGGGGTGTCTGCGGGGGAGCTGGGACATGGAGAAGCTCCTTAAGTATGGAGAAAGTCTCTTTTGCAGAGCACGAGGAATTTTGTATTCTTACCTCAAAGAAAGAGCTTTTAGCGCTGAGGAGGGCTTGTTTATACGCCTTCATGGCAAATTGATAGGCGTTTTTGTCCGTTGCTGTTTTATTTTTCCTCCATGTTCGTTCCGTCTTTTTACACTCTTTTCTAAGAATGTTCAGGGATGGGGTGTACCAGGGAGCGTGATTGATCCTCTTTACATGTTTAAGTGAGCGTGTTAATGGGATAAGGCTGTCTAGGGGGTTGGTGAGCCAGCTGTTAAATTCCCTATCAGCGATGTTAGGGTCAGCTGCAAGGGGGCCATCGGAATCCCTGAGCTTCGCTTCCCATTTTTCTGGATTTAACTTGTGCCAGCGTCGGGTTAAAATCCTGGTTTTCTGTTTGGGGACACAAGCGGGTTGATAGGACCAGTGCATTGGGACCAGAAAGTGGTCTGTCCATGGAAGGGGGGAGGGGTCTTGGGTTTGGAAATTCTTGATATTGGTGAAGACTGGGTCTAGGAGATGACCTTTCTCGTGGGTGGGTTTCGCGTTCAGGAGCTGGAGGTCAGCTGACGCGAGATCTGCTAGGAGATTCGCGGCGGTGTGGTCTGCCGGGTCTAGGAAGTGAAGGTTCAAATCTCCTAGAAGAAGAAAGTTAGGCGTTGATATTGTTTTTAAAAGGATGTGGTCCATCAGAGTGTTTGAGAAATCCCCTATTGAGCCTGGTGGTCTGTATACCAGAAGGCCCGATAGTGAAGTGGTAGGCGAGATCTGAAGGGTGAAATTACAATTTTCACAGTCCTTGACCGTACCTTCGGTGATCCTGCAGCTAAAATGGACTTTCCAGCACCCTACCTGCTGCAAAGTCAACAAGCCATGGCAGAGCCAAAAGGTCCGGTGCTGGCTGTCAGCCTTTTAAATTTGCCAATCCTTGTTATGGTTTGTCATGTTTTTTTTGCAAACAAATAAAATGCCTATAAGCAACATTTTTTATTTGGCACAAAAAAAACACTTTACCATAATAGTCCCTGGTACTAAAGGGAACAACTTTTTGTGCACAAGTGCTCCTTGCTAAAGAGCAGAAGGTCCCACTCAAAGTGAAGTCAACCAATGGCATCAGTGGGCTTACCCATTATCCTTTGCTGTTTGCTGTAGGGGGCGGCAGAAAATATGAATGACACAACATCTACCAATGGATGAAATGGACGGAGTAAAAATAAGTGTAAATTGAATTTTGCTAAACTCTAAAGCTCCTCCCTGCTAGCACCACAACTGCAGACCATATAAAAGAAACTTGGACGTTAATACTGTTTGAGCGCCCATCGATCCCGTATACTTAATACCCTTTTTCTGTTGTGTAAACTCTAAAGCTATTGACGAACGCCAGACCTAAAAATATTACACAGTGTTCATACCCCATTGCTGTAAAATTATTTCTGAAAGCATTTACCGTAGCATTTAGCAGTTTGGCAGTAAATATGCAGAATCACCTGAGCTAACAAAACTGCTGTGTAACCTGATTACCAAACATATCTACTGGTCCAGCACTTTCTAAATGTACTTCTTTACCTGTAGCTCTAAGTTCACTCTCTACTAATACTTTTACTGCCTTTCTGAATCCACTCTAACTTCAGGCACCATAGTTAACAAGACACACTACTCCTATTTCTGCAGAGTGCCAGACAAGTTCAAGGTCTTACCCAATATTGTTTCTTGTAAAGAATATTCCATCATCATAGCCTTACACAAGCAACACCTAATCAGGAGGTTTGCTCAGTCCGCTCATAGCAGTGTTAAGGAAGTTACACTGGAAGAGCAAGCAAATGGCACTACTTGAGTAAGACAACTTATTTCTGGCATTTGAACCACTTCCTGCTCAGTTTGATGTTTCCTAAGTAGTGGTGGTCCAGAAGACAGGGACAATTTCTTATTTAATGATACAGCCCTGTAGTTTCTTCCTCAATTTTTGCCATGGTCCACGTGTACCCAAACACCAAGGGAGCCTATTGTCCTCCACTGGAGAAGGTGCCCTGAGGGATGGCAACCAACTTTGTGCGTACCCACCTCAGGGTGGGGGGCTCGATCAAAGAGGCAGTTGCCAACATCATTCAATGAGACCTAGGTTTACAGTTAGCACAAGGCGGGTGTCTCCGTCTGTCGCAGGCAAGTGTCTGATCGAAGTTGCACAAATTTCATCCTGGACCCCCTTACATCATGGGCACCAGTGATCTCCAGTTTGAACAGTAAGCCAGACATATTGGCTTAGTTAATTCTTGCCCAGATTGCTTCGGAAACAAGCACCGGCAAAGCCAATAGGAGTCACCTTGTGAGTCCAATTGCATTGCCAATGATTTAAGCACATGCTGTTCATATACGGCACAAAAACAATAAAACAAAAAAAAATGCACATAGTCCTGCCTGCTGTTACTGGGCATGTTATTCTGTTGGTGTGCACAGTCACAGTGATATGTTCGTGAATAAGTCTCCATGTCTGCACATACCCGCAGAATGACATGGACTCCAATTTCTGTTTTTATTATGGACCAATCTAAGATGGCGGACGCTACTTAGATCAGTAAATTAAAAAGGAGTTTTTAGTGCGTGAAAGCACTTTTCTTGTATCAGAGCGTCTAGCAGAAAATGCCAGCCGTTGGGCCAGGCAAAAAATGTGACATAAAGAAAATGTAAATGCCCTCAATGAGTGGCATAGCAATGGAGGGGTGGGTGGGGAGAAGCAACATGGAGTGGTGGGAGATAATAAAATAAATACAGGATGGGTGCGGAGGAGAAAAGCAACCCATGAGGGAGCATTTGGGCATGTGTGGAGAAGCACATGAGAGCAACACACAAGGGTTGGAGCAGCATGGAGAGCTGGGATGAGTATTTCGTGGTGGAGAAGCTTATGATGAAGGAGCTAAAAAACACACGCACTCTCACAGAGTGGTTAATGATTAAGAAAAAAGTAGTTCCCTAAAGGTGAGTACCAGAAGAATACAAGTCAGCCAATCAAATGAATGGTAACAAGACAATGACCCAGGAGAGGGACAAACACACGAAGAGGAAGGAAAGCCATGGAATAAGTAACAAGCAAATGAGAGTGACAGCAAAGCCAACCAATGGAAGCAGTGGAGCGATTCTAAGCCCACTATAGTTCTTGGAACGTTCTAACAGGCGAGTTCTAAAAATGAAATAGTTGATAGTGTACATTCGCACATTTGAGAACCTATAAGAAAAACCAGTGTTGATATTCTCATCAACTTTTTTGTGTTTCGTAGTATAATGGCCATACCATTATGAATCAAATTTGTGTTGCTTTGGGTATTAAACCTTCTGTTCTCCTGCTATTTGATGAAAGTGAGTAATTGACTATTTTGAAACACGTATCAATTCAATTTGTAGTTGATTTTATTTTGTATTTTTTCATTAATTAGCTTTTTCGCTGCTATATTTCTATTAAGTAATTCTTTTGGCTTAAACTCACAATCACGAGGCCAAATGATAGCACGTAAAATGAATGACGGATAGCTATAACTTCTTTGAATAGTACCCAATGTATGGACAAACATCTGTAATTATGTTTATTTTAATTGTCAATATCAAAAAGTAAAGATGGTGCTTCTACGGGAGACCTGCTGTTTGGTAGATCTGACGTTCACTCAGCGTGTGTCACAAACATTCAGACTCACATGCGGAAAATCTGAGTCATGGATTTCTTCTTAAGTCTGACCTCTATTTCCTTGTCAGCAACATCATGCAGACTACGGATTGAAATCTATGCAAATCATACATTTTCATACGTATGCTAATTTTAATCTAGCGCACATCCCAGAGATGGAAACCCCAAAGATCTATGGTCACAGTCAAGATGCACATTCACTATAAGCTACTCTTCCTTCTAGAGAAAGGTCTTGCTTTACACCTGGAAAAATATGGCGGTGTTTGAGGTCTTTCGCATCCCTTTAACATACACGCACCATCATCTGCTGGTGTTACCTTAATTTGCTGAGACTGTGTGTGAAAAGCATCTAGAAGGGTTATCAGTGCAAATAAACACATGGCGTTGTGAGTGTTTGGTGACTTTTCAATAGTCACAGCCTGACGCTACTCTGGTAACACCAGTGCGCACTTCTCTACCCTTAATCGGAATATGGGAGGAAATGCACTATTCTGGATGAGTCTTCATTGAAGTAGAAATTATCTGTTACCATAAATGTGTGAGGATCTTGTTTCTTTGTGAATCTAGATCTGGAATTTGCAAGTAACTTAATATTGAAAGTAAGTTTTGGGGGTCAAGCCCCAGAGAAGTAGCTGCTTGAGATATGAGTTGCTAGACATTGAGGATCATATTTATGGCAAAGTAACGCAACACATCACAGTAAGTCACCTTGCTGCACTGCACTGCATTACAGGGAAAGGGCAGGAATGCACTGTATTTAAAAGAATACAAAGTATTCCTGTCCTTGTCCCTCCGCTGGCACCTTTTTGGCTGCCTAATGCCAAATCAGGCACCCTTGGACCATTGCGCAAGGGTGCCTGAGTTGCGGACAGGATTGTTTTTGTGCAGGAAGGGACACCTTACTGCACAAAACCAATCCTGAGAGGCAAATTATTTTTTCTATGCAGCACACATATAAAAAGATGAAGTAACAAGGAGAAATAAAGATATTTCTCCTCGTTATACCTCACCTTGGAGTGTGTATCTTTTTAGCACCTTCCCAGGTTTACCGGTTCTGGTAAATCTGGGAATGCATAAAAAACATGGGAGTTGCTTGGAAACACCCATGCAACGCCCATGGAACGCCTCCCTGGTGCAGAGTAAGGCATTGCAGGAATTTGCGCTGTGTTGTTTTGCTTGAGATTTATAAAGCCATTCAGGGCCATGCAACGTGGCCTTGTATGGCTTCGTAGATCTAATTTTTGAGTTCCGTTGCCCTTGCACCACATTGCATGGTGCAAGAGCGACACAGTGGGGCTTGTAAATATGCCACTGAGAGTGTAGACCAACGGTGGTTCGTTTCAGGCCAATGGGATGCTTTTTGAAGTTGAGCTCACTGATAAGAAATGTTTGCTGCCAGTGGAAAGAAGGTGTTTTGTGGTTTAATGTCAGGTGAAATGTCCTTAACCGCATGCGCGCGGCGGCTATTTTTGCGCTACGCGGCTTTTTTCAAAAAGCCGCGGTAAATGACGAGCTGAGCTCGTCATGAGCGTGCGAGCGGCACAACTCATGACGAGCTCAGCTCGTCATGAGCGCCAAAGGGGTTAACTAAATATGCTATGATATGTCATGTTCATTGGTTTTCTATTGCGCACAGCTGTAGTTAAGATGGCCTCACAGAGCCCTTTTGTTGTGTTCATCCCTGCTTGGCGCGGGGTTATGTGTAACATGGGAGGCAATTTGCTTTGCGCTTTGAAATAGAGTAGGCATTGTTGAGGCTTAAGTCAAAGATGTGCAGTTTGTCTGCTGGAGAGCAAAGCGTTGGCATCTGAATGGCCTTTGATGGTGAGATGCTGGCAAGAAAGGATGATTCTGGTGCCTAGAAAATGTACTCTGATTGTTGCCCTGTAGCATACTAGCTTACAATCTGTGATGTAGCACAAATTAGTGTCTGATGGAAAAGCGTTCAAATGTTCACATGTTTATAGGGTTAGTGAAGGAAAACCTACCAGCGAGACAACCGCACGCTGTATAGTCACACACCGAAAAGAGTAGGCACAGTTACACAGATGGTGAGTTCAGGAGAGCCCATACAACCTTTCAAAGGTAAGATACAGCCTGCTGCTGTACTTTTACAGTTTTGGGTGGGGTTGTGGCCCCACATCCTCCCCATACTTCCAAAGGAACCCAAAGGAGACAATCCTAGCCAAGTAATGTCTCAAGAAATAGTCACACTGCCGCTAGTCACTTGCGAGGGTGAAACACGAAACTGCAACCTTGAAAGACAAGACTGACCAGGCAAGACAAACATTACTCCCCTTGTCTTCACTCCTTCAGTTGTTGGAGGGTGTTTGATGACCCTCCCAGCAGCTGGCTGGGTTTCATGGAAGTCTCCTTGCTCCATTGCAGAAACTAGCAGCATGACTCTACACCAGCGGTCTTCAATCTGTGGGGCGCGACCCCCAGTGGGGTCGTGGAGTCCTGGGAAGGGGGTCGCTGATTCTGTCAGAGTGCAGTTCCTGGCGATGGGCTGATCGAGGGTGCTCACGGCAGAGGCCTAATTCACATCGAGGTGTGAAAAACATCAACGCCTCATTAATAAGTAAAAGGTCTTTTAAAGACCTGTCAAGTACTTGGGTGTGACTGTGTGTGTGTCCCTGAAGCTGTTTCAGCCGGGCTCACATACACGAGCTGGGGGGGGGGGGGGAGCTGGGGGGAAGGGGGGAGGGGCTGGGGTAGCAGGCTGTTGTGTAGCCCTTTGAGTTCAATGGATGTTGCGCGCCTGGAGCTGTGGGTCCCGTGACACGTCCCCCGCCCCCAGCAGGGAGGCACAGAGATGCCCTCCCATGAGTGGGAAAGAAGAAGGAAGACGACGCAGAGAGATACTGGTCCCCCTCCCCCATGAGAGAGGCACAGAAAAGTTGGGTGGATGAATGATGAGTGGATGGATGAATGAAAGGGTGGATGGATGAAGGATGGATGTATGTATGGAAGGATGAAAGGGTGGATGGATGTATGAAAGGGTGGATAGATGAAGGATGTATGTATGTATGGAAGGATGAAAGGGTGGATGGATGGATGAAAGGGTGGATGGATGGATGAAAGGGTGGATGGATGAAGGATGTATGTATGTATGGAAGGATGAAAGGGTGGATGGATGGATGAAAGGGTGGGTGGATGGATGGATGGATGAAAGGGTGGATGGATAAAGGATGGGTGTATGGATGGGAGGATGAAAGGGTGGATGGATGAAGGATGGATGTATGGATGGGAGGATGAAAGGGTGGATGGATGAAGGATGGATGTATGGATGGGAGGATGAAAGGGTGGATGGATGAAGGATGGATTTATGGATGGGAGGATGAAAGGGTGGATGGATACAGGATGGATGTATGGATGGGAGGATGAAAGGGTGGATGGATGTATGAATGGATAAAAGGTTGTATTGATGAATGATGGATGGATGTGTGAAAAGGTGGGTGGATGAATGATGGGTGGATGGATGGAAGGGTGGATGGGTAAAGGATGGATGTATGGATGGATGGATGAAAGGGTGGATGGATGAAGGATGGATGTATGGATGGAAGGATGAAAGGGTGGATGGATGGATGTGTGAAAGTGTGGGTGGATGAATGATGGATGGATGTGATGAGGTCTAACAGGCGCATTTATGGTTGTCAAAAGTTGATGATGAGGAGTACTAGTTTCTAGAAACTTTTGTCGGAAGGGGGTCCTTACGCCTAAAAAGGTTTTACAAGGGGGTCTCGGCATCAAAAAGTTTGAAGACCTCTGCTCTACACCATGGTAGCTTTATTTGAGAAATTAATACTGTCTGTTAATCCCAGGTAAGGGTGTGTGAGACTAGGTTCAGATCTAGAAAATTTGGAACCAGGGTAAATTTGCCCAGTGTATGCCTTTCATCAATGTATTGTAGTTGCATTTATGTAGCGCTTCATACCACTGGTGAGGTAATGAAGTGCATTAGCAGATGGGTAACAGACTACACCTAGGGTCAGACTGGGACAGAAAATAGGCCGGGCACCTAATAAAAGGGGTGTCATTAGTGAATTTGATAGGTAAAAATGTGGAACATGTTTGAAAACTGGGGCAGGTTTGAACTTGTAATTACATGCAGTATACGTGTTTTCCAAGATATGGTCAAAAGCATGGATTTGAGCTCGCTGCAGGAAATGTTTGTTTTAATATCAGGGAATCCAACATCAAACACCGACCCAGTAGACCATAAAATAGATCCATAAACGGCCAAAGAACGGCCAAGCCACTGTCCACCCAGACGAGTAAGCAGGCCATTGCTTCCACTGGATACAGGCAGTTTTTGAGGTCTGTTTACATTTAGTCCCACAGGGAGGGGTGAGGACAGCAAACATGGCGAACGATGTGCTCGCGTTTCCCTGCACATTAGCTTGAGATCAGTCAAGCAAGCCCTTGAGAGACAGATGACGAAGTGACGTGGCTGCTGGCTGGTGCCTGTCGTCTATTTCTCGTGGTAAGCCAGGGGGCAACAAGCGGCCTTCATGACAGAGCCGGAAACCCCACTTGACATGTGACAGTTTCACACTCACTTACAAGCCTAAGTGAAAGGAATGTTTAGGTATGTCTGTTTTCAATTAGCAAGAACACATGCCTATGCTGTGCTGGCAGATACCTGAAAAACAAATCAGAATACTTATGTTGCTGTTCTACAAATTCTCAGAGTAAGCAAATTACAGGAATGTTTGTTAAATTTCACTGTCACTTTTTTTTCACTTCACTTTTTCATATCATGACAACAACTTGTGATTTATGATTGTCTTTTATAAGTAGCTTATCACTTGTGTGTCTGTGGGTAAAGGTAATTAGACATGAGATTGTTTTAAAGAAAAGAAAGTTTGTGGATTTTCACACTTTGCGTACTTTCTGCTTTAAGCGTGAGTTGGGCAATCATCATTTGCTATCAGGAAGTGGCTAACATTGGGCGGCTCATATTTCACAGATCCAGGTGACACCATTGGCTGGAGACAGTCCATATCTGTGAAAATTATTTACAATTATATAGATATAGTTTTAACTTTCTGCAGAGGAAGCAGGTGAAGTCTGAAGAAACAACAAACATCGATGAAAAATCAAATCAATCATTTCTGACCAACGACAAACATATTAAGAAAAGTGTATCTATGTAGTATGTCTGTGTCCCTTGCGTACAACTCTCTTGAGATACACTTTGTGAGAACTGATGTCAACGGGTCTGCCTCCCTGACACTTACCCTCACTCCCGCACATATCTCTCAGTGGCCTTTCTGTACCCTGATGCAGGATGTCTTCACTCTCACAGACCGTTTCTCAGACCACTATTTAAATGTTGTGACATCTAACAGTCAGCCGTGGCACGTGCAGGTAAGAGCAGTGAGGCGGTGGTGCCGGGGAGGGGGGATTTCTACGGACGATGACCAAGAAAAATTAATTATTTATTTAATTTCCCCATGTCATCATCTGTAGAAATCCCCCCTCACCCGGCCCCATTGCCCCACCGCTCTTACCTGCATGGACCACGGCTGCTAACAGTGCACATATGCAGGGACGTAGCTTGGTCAGTAAGATTAGGGGATATGAGCTTCAGATTTCCCAACAATCACACTGGTTAAAATACATTATATGAAAAGCAGGGCGGGGCTTAAGGGGCAGTAAGGAAGGGAGAGGAGCACGGATTGTGAGGAGTAATTAAAAGTACATATTTTGAAAAACAACAATTTTAAGACCTTTAAAACAGAGATGAGAGCGTGTGTGTTTTTGTCTGCAAGTATACGTAAAAGTCCCAAGTGAAATGTAATAAACACCTCACCATACCTGATTTAAAGCACCTGTAGCCAACTATTACCTTCAAAATACAATAATGGGGGGGGGGGACACCCCAAACACCCCCTCTGAAGCACTATGTTTTATGGGGTGGGAGCCATTGGCAGTTGTGTGACCTGTGCTGGGCGGGTTCACTGTAGTGGTGCAGCCAAGGTACATAGAGCCTTATGCAAGCAAGGAAATTGAGCCCACTGGGCATTGTCAGAGTGCAAGCTATATCCATACTTGGGGTGTATTGGGCTCCTCACAAGAGGGTTCAAAATACATAGATACCTGGAAGTGGCCAAGTGATTTGATTGACAAGCAGCAACTAGGTTTGCTAATAACTTTGATGGCGTTCAACACATCTTTACAAACCTTTCCAGCAATAAGTTTATCCACCTCAGCACCTTTTAAGAAAGTTTTGAGGCGATTTATAAAGAAAGGGCCACGAAACAGATGAGTCCCAATATACAATTTCTCCATGCAATTTCTATAGGGAATTTTAGACAGTGCTACGACCAAAACGGCTGAACGGAGTTACACCAAACTTGGCAGAAAGCTAGATCTTTACTCAGAAAGCATGCTTTTTGTGATTTTTGAGAAAGTAACCTTCAACATGTATAGATATCTGGATGGTTGTGTACACAAGAGTCTCGTGAGATTCCTGAAGGATGCAAATTATAATAATGTAGAGATCTTATTGGTCACAATGGTCTTTTTTCCCATCTACCATCTAGAGCTCACAGGAGCTAGAGGGTCTTCGGCTGGCCGCAAGAGAAACAAAAATGTTGCAGCCACCATTCAGGACTCAAAGACCTAGACCCTGTGTCTTGGGAATTAGAATTATTAAAGGGATAAGACGACAGGGTAGGGATACCCTGACCCCATAGCTCTTGTAGGGGAGAACCATGAAGGACCCCTCTGGGGTAAAATTTGACAAAAAGGTTTTTTATTGTGCCACAATCCTGCACGAATCTCTCAGGAGCCAGATTTGCCCCCTGTGTTCCAGAGAAAGTATTTCAGGAATACCGGTGGATGGACTGGCTCCCGAGAGACCCTTGAAAGAGTCCAGCACGATTGAGAAAATAATAATATATATTTTTTAAACGTGCGTGGAAGGGTTTGGCTGCCCATGGGACGTTGGGTGCAGGCATGGCCTAAGGGTGTGTGTGCAGCGGGGTATTGACCACCCACAGGAGGTTGGGTGCAGGGCCTGGCCACATGCCAGGTCTTGTGGCCCTGTGGCCAAGACCGCACATGCAAAGCCAAAGGCCTTGCATGGCGGGGTTGGCATAGTCAAATATGGCAATAAAATCTTACTTTATGCTAAAAAAAAATAGAAATTCTCTGACAAAAACAAAGGTTAAAGTTACGTTATAGTTGGGTATGATAATATTATGTCACTCTACATTAAAAAAATAACTTAGAAACTCACTGAAAAAAAAACAAAGGTTAAAGTGACGTTATAGTTTGGTAAAAATGTCAGTTAAAATGTAACATTATAAACTCACAGAAAACAATTACATTTACCAGTTACTTGCACCCTGAACTTCTAAGGTCTTTTTCAATACAAAGTAAAATATATTTACAATTCTTAATAATAATATCACTTTAACCTTTGTATTTTTCAGTGAATTTCTGAGGTTTTCTTTTAATGTGTAGTAAAATATTATTTAAATTCCAAACTATAACGTCACTTTAACCTTTGTTTTTTTAAATGTGAAGTATAACCTTTCTATCATACCTAACTATAATATTGAGTTAAACTTTGAATTTTCAAGTTAAATTCTTACACTTTTAAACGTGAAATATAACCTTAGTATCTTTTCTAACTATAATGTATTATGACCATACTGTAAAGTTAATTTAACCTTTGTTTTTATCACTGGATTTGTAATTTTATTTTTAACATAAACTAAGATATTATTTGCGGACCTAACAATAACATAGCTTTAATAGTTGTTTACTTCATTGGATTTGTAGTTTTTTATAATGTATGTGAACATCTTATTGCCATATCTAACTTTAATGATATTTTAACCTCAGTGTTTGTTGTAGGATGGTACAATTTTGAAAAAACCTTTTTTGAGTATAATCATCAAATCCGTTTGTGGAAACATGTTGAGGCTATACGTCTTGTTGCTGCTAATGCGAATGCTCACACGTGTCTTGTGAGACCAGAAAAAGTTATTATTGTCTTCTGTTTAATATGAACTAGTCTTTTTTCTAAAGTTTGGTACTACAGGTTTTATTCAACACATACTTAATGAATATTCCTCTAGTGCGTTTGTGAAATAATATGTTTGCTATTCAGTTTTACAATCCTGCAAGAGTTTTCTGCCAATTAAAGGCGTCTGTGGGACAGCAAGTGGGTTGTACTTCCTGTCTTGCATCCCGCATGAGAAAACTGTTGTTTTGCAGAGTTGTGTTTGGTCTAAAACTTAGCTCATCACTTTAAATTAGTCTAGAGAGTTTCTATGTAAAACATTTAATTGTGATTTGTTCTATGGTTTTTGGTATTACTTGCATGGTTTTTGTCTTTTATGCTCGTGTGTGTGTCATGTGGGCCTCTTGTGAGAGGCCTGCAAGAGTAAGTGTTGGATTGTGATTGGATGGAATAACTGTCAATCTCTCGTTAATGAAAAAAACACCACCCCTGGTTACCTCATTGCTAAGTTCCAGGACAATCTGGCAGGACCATGAGGGCCTTCAGAGTGCTTAAATATAGAATTCTGCTATTTTGTCTCAACATTTTGTTGATACACATGGCTTCTAGAGGAGAGAGAGAGAAGATAGCTGAGACAAAAGTAGGGAAGAAGAAGAAAAATCTGTAAAGGGAAAGGAATCACTGGTGTGACAATTTTTCCATCTGACCCCCGGAGAGAAGAAAGTGTCTTCTAGACACGGTATATGCAATCTGTGCAACAAGACTCTTTCAAGAGGCACAGAAATAAATACTTTCATTGCACCACTGATATGTGGCGCCACATCCTCGACACAATGCTAGGGCTGAACTTGAAAGAGACTTAGCTGAAGCCTCATATCTGCCGCCTCTTCAACACCAAAGGCTGGACAACAATCACTATCTCAAGTGGTACACCGGGAAAACGATTCAAAACCTGACAACCAGGATATTGTGTTGTACTGTCATCATGCAGTCTCATTATTTCCTGTAGAGAAATGAGCACAAGAGTGAGAGAGTGAGAGACAAACTTTTGAAGGAGCATTATTGCTCAAAGAAGCCCAAAAAAATGTTTGGGGATTTTGTGTTCAACTCTATATTTATCTATCCTTTTTGAAGTTAACTTTACCCAACAAAAATTTGTGAAAAATCCAACAAAAATATATACATTTGAAAAGTTCGAAAAGGGTTCTTTTTATAACCATCTCTTTTTAGTTTAAAGAAGAATTTTCTGTTGTTGTGCAGCATGTACAAGTGTGAACGTGTATACTTGTAGGATTATATGTGTGTCTATATGAGTGTGTGTGTGTTTTTATGTCAAAGTATGTGTATTTGTATATGACTGTGAGCATCTAATAATGTAAGTATTTGTGAGTGTTAAAATCTGTGTGTATGTGTTTGTTTGGGTATGTGTGAGAGTGTATAAGGATTTATGTGGCTGTGTGTGAGTTGCATGTAAGTGTGAATTTGCATGATTCAGCATTGATATCTGAGAGTGTTTGCGAGTGACAGTCGACATATTTTTTAATATGTGTGTCAGTGTGTGTGTGTTTGTGAATGTGTTTGAGAGAGGGTAAGAAAGAGTGTGTGTATGTGTATCATGGGGCATGTGTTTGTGTGTCAGAGTGAGTGTATGTGTATGACTGGGTGCGTCTAAGAATCTGTGTATGTGTAATTGTCAAAATATATATCTCTATGTGTGTGTATGTGTGAGAGTGTCTATGGATATGTGTGTCAATGTATTTGTTGCATGTAAAAAAGTTGAAAGTGTGAGCTTCTATTTGTATATGTGGGAGTCTGCATTTGTGTGAACGTCTTCGCATGTGTCTGTGCTGTAGAGAGCCACCCGGCCTCTCACCAACATTGTAGCAATACACATACACGCACGCCTTCACCCTCGGGACGGGCACACCCCGAGGTATATATTAAAAGCGCGGAAGACCGCTCGGGGTCTTTCCGGCATACCCTCCATCCTGTGTGTGTGTCCCCATTATTTTATTAATTACCTCCTGCGCGAGGCCTGGACCTCGCGCACAACACTGGCGACGAGGCCGGTTCTGCCCCCGCGCGTGCCTGGCCATCTGCTGGAGCTCCTCGCTCCGTTGCCTGCTGCTGGCTGCCGGCCGCTTCTGCCTGGCGTCCTCGTGGCCGCGGAGCTCGTCCGCCGGCCTGCTGCCTCTGCTCAAGTCGGCTCCCCGCCCACGCGCCTCCGAGGTCGGAGCGTGTTCAGCTGGCGGGAGCCACCCGGTGAGTGGTTCACACCCGTGTCCTTGCCCGGCGCCCCCGCGCTGTGTGCGCTGTTGCCTGGGGGCTCGCCCCGCTGCGCGCACAGCGCTAGCGCGCTTCCTGTAGTGTGCTGCCCCAGAGGGGGTGGGGCGAAGAGGGGAGACGCTGCACGTCAGCCCCGTAGGCCCTATCTGACGGTGCCTCCTACGCCTGCCCTGCCCTCCGCTCCGTGAACACGGTTTGCTCTGGCCCTGGGACTGCTTTGGAAGCGTAATTCAATCAAGCACTGACAAGGGCAATAAATCCGGCACGGGCTGATTCCACTTCTGCCTGCTCCCCGCACCACGGACACGGCCTGCTCAGGCCCTGGGGGGAGTGTGTTGCTGCACTGTGACGTGCTAATACTGTTATATACAAGCACTGGCAAACTCAACTACTGCCTCCCGTGGGAGCTCCGCGTCAGGAAGCTAGACAGTCACATACTCACCGTCCTGACTCCGTTCCACGCTGCGCGGCCCGCGCAGGTAGGGTGTGATCCAAGGGAGGGGTCAGCATCATGAACGACGCCGCCACAGGGGGTGCGCCCACATGGACGGCCGCACATGCCGCTACGCCACGCCCACCTCCTCGGCGCGGAGCAGACACTCACGTAGTCAGCCATGCCCACACTGGAGTGGCCCCGCTTCCGCCATTCAGCGAGACTGCTGACCCAGCAACTGCGGCGCCGCGATGGAAAGCGTGGCTGGGGCGCTTGAACCTCTACTTTAGAGGCACCAGAGAAACTGATAACACCGTTAAAAGATCACTCTTGATCCTGTATGGAGGCCCAGAAATCTACGACCTTTTTGAATCTCTCCCGAACACCGGGGAGGACGATGACTATGACGCGGCGGTGGCCACGCTGAATACACACTTTGACCCCCAGGTCAACACCGACTATGAGAAGTTCAAGTTTAAGCGGGCGTGGCAAACTGAGGCCGAATCAGTGGACATGTACTATGCGAGGCTGCGCCGGCTGGCCAGCAGCTGCCCGTTTACAGAACCACGTGAGGAAATCAGAGACCAGATCATCGTAGGATGCAAATAAAAACTACTACGGAAGCTCATCCTCAGACAACCGGGCATCACGTTGGATGCCATTCTTGTCCTTGCCCGCTCCCATGAGCTGTCGGATTCCAGAGCAGACGAAATGGAGCTGGCGCTCCGGTCCCCCATAGCTCCGCAGGCCGCACCCAAAATGGCGCCCATCAAGGAAGAAACTGTCGACGCGATACAGAGGAGACCGACGGGAGGAAGAGCTCGACAGTGGCAAACCTGGGACGCTCAGTGTGCCTACTGTGGGGGTGACCATGCAGCGACCGCTGTGTGCAACGCGAAAGGAAAGACGTGCTCGAAGTGCGGCAGACTCAACCATTTTGCCGCGGTGTGCCAAGGAGGACGATACAGGCCCAGTGCACAAAGGTCGCGAGGCGGATATGGATCTCGGTCGATGACATCCAGAGTGAGACAACTGTCGCTGGAGCAAGAACACCCGCCGCCGGACACGCAGGCCCAAGACCGGAAACCGTACTATGAGGACGAGGAGGACGATGAAGTATATGTAGTATCCTATGTCAGCAGGGTAGCCACCCGGAAGAGACCGCCACCCATGTGCACGATCTCTGTGGAAGGATCAGAAATCAGAGCACTGATCGACACCGGAGCCTCCGTGAATGTCATGGACTCTGACCAGTATGAACAGATGTCGCCTAAACCCACATTGGCCCCGACGAACGCTCGGATATACACATATGGAGGCACCGAACCCATGCCGCTACGCGGCGTCATCAGCACCACCATTCGAAATGGGGAGTACACAACGGAGGCCCGGTTCCACGTAACTGAAGGGAAGAAAGGTACACTGCTCAGCTGCAACACAGCGGAAGACCTAGGGCTGGTCTTCTTCGCCAACCAAGTCCACCAATCGCACGCCGATACTATGCTAGAAGAATTCCCTGCGCTCTT
Source organism: Lissotriton helveticus (assembly GCF_964261635.1). Taxonomy (NCBI): domain Eukaryota; kingdom Metazoa; phylum Chordata; class Amphibia; order Caudata; family Salamandridae; genus Lissotriton; species Lissotriton helveticus. Next base: position 1,348,502,036 of record NC_136059.1, on the reverse strand, counting down.
CAGTGGCCTCGGGAAGCTCAAAGGCAAGAAAGTCAAACTGCACATAGACACCTCCATCCGTCCCGTCGCCTTGCGACACCGAAGGGTGCCCTTTAACCTCCGTCCTCAGGTTGAAGAGGAGCTGAAGAAGCTCGAAGCTCTTGACGTAATCGAGAAGGTGTCCGGACCGACTCCATGGGTGTCTCCACTGGTGGTTGCCCCCAAACCCAAACAGCCTGGTGCCATCAGGCTGTGCGTCGACATGAGACTGCCGAACACTGCTGTGAAGCGGGAGCGCCACATCACGCCCACCATGGACGACATCGTCGCCGACCTCAACGGGGCGAAGTGGTTCTCTAAACTTGATCTCAACGCAGGCTACCACCAGTTAGAACTTGATCAGAACAGCCGGTACATCACGACTTTCTCCACCCATGTCGGGCTCCGGCGATACAAGAGGTTAAGTTTTGGAGTGTCATCGGCGGCCGAAGTGTTTCAGAATGCAATAAAGGAAGTTCTGTCTGGGCTGAGTGGGGTCATCAACTTGAGCGACGACATTCTGATCTACTCGAACACGCTGGAGGAACACCATGCACATCTTAGGGCCACCCTACAAAGACTACAGGAACATGGACTAACCCTCCACAGAGAAAAATACTCATTCTACCAAGAAGCAGTGGACTTCTTCGGCTATCGATTCACGCGCGAAGGGCTCCGAGTTGACCCAAGGAAGGCGGAAGCTATCCAGAATGCCAGCACGCCCAGAAACCCCACCGAGGTGAGAAGCTTCCTCGGGATGGCCACGTACTGTGGCCGATTTATACCCAACCTGGCCGACCTGGCCGAGCCCCTTCGCGCACTCACTAGACAGGACCATGAATGGGAATGGACAGGCGGAGCAAACCAAGCCTTCCAGGAAATCAAGGCGAGCCTTCTGGACAAGGCCACGATGGCCTACTTCCAACCACGCAGGAAGACCGAATTGGTCGTGGACGCCAGCCCCGTAGGCCTCGGCGCAGTTCTACTGCAGGAATATGGCCAAAATGACTGGAAACCCGTCGCATATGCGAGCAAGGCCCTCACGGACACTGAAACACGGTATGCTCAGATCGAGCGAGAAGCGTTAGCCATCAAGTGGGCCTGCCACCACTTTCACTTGTATCTCTGTGGCCAACCCTTCACCATTGTGACCAACCACAAACCACTCCTGCCCCTGTTCACCGGATCCTCCAGGCTTGCCCCACCGCGGATTGAACGTTGGGCCGTCCAGCTACAAGGCTACAATTTCACCCTGGTCTTCCGGCCCGGCGCCCATAATCCAGCGGATTATCTGTCCAGGCATCCCGATGTAACCAGGAAAGCAACCCCGCTGGCGGATGGTCCATTGGTGGAGGAATTCGTCCACATGGTGTCCGTGGCTGCCTGCCCGGAGACCCTCACCCTGCAGGAGATCGGAAAAGCCACAGCTGAAGATGAGACTCTGACCCGCGTCAAGAGTGCCCTGGACACTGGAAGTTGGACTCGGTTTCTGGAAGGAGCTCAAGGACTTCGTCCGGAAATAAGCCATGCCCGACAACAGCTATGGCAGATCTGCCATGAATTGAGCGTCGGTGATGAAGGCATTATACTGCGAGGGCATCTCATTGTGGTGCCTGTAAGCCTCCAACAACAGATCCTCGCGATCGACCACACGGGCCACCAAGGAACAGCCAAGACGAAGGCCAGATTACGCAACAAGGTATGGTTCCCAGCCATGGATCGCATGGTGGATGAGATGGTGCGCTCCTGTCATGCCTGCACCATCACGGGGTCAGATCCAGCCCCAGCCCCAGTCATCACTGAAGAAGCGGCGACAACACCCTGGACTCAGTTAAGCATAGACTTCGGGAGTTTCCCAGACGGTCGACACACGCTGGTGGTCGTGGACTCCTTTTCGAAATTCCCCGTCGTGGAGCTGCTCTCCTCCACAGCATTTGGACCAGTCAAGAAAGCGTTGGACCACGTCTTTGCCACTATGGGACTCCCCGAAGAGGTGAAATCGGACAACGGACCCCCCTTTCAAGGGCGAGAGTTCCAAGCATACCTGGAGGGCCTGGGGATAAAACACCGCAAGATCACACCGTTGTGGCCGCAAGCAAACGGCGAAGTGGAGAGGCTCATGCGGACTCTCAACAGGGCGATCCGCATCGCAGTCAACGATGGCAAAGACCCGGAAGCTGCGCTGGATCAATTCCTGAGTGCATATCGACAGACCCCTCATAGCACCACCCATTGCGCACCGGCGCATGTCCTGTTCAAAAGAGCACCAAGAGGCAACATCCCGGCGTCCTCTACATGGACCCCTGAAGAGAGAGATGGTGCTGCCATCCAGGCACGGAGAACTGTCACGAACCGGAAAGCAAGCGAAAGAAGACATGCAAGACACCCCGGGTTGCAAGAAGGAGACATCGTCGTGGTACAAGATCGGCACCCTGGGTGGAAATTTAGAACCCCGTTTGAACCAGAGCGATGGATCGTGGAGAAAATTCGGGGAACAATGGTGACTGCCCGCCTCGGCCAACAGACTGTCACACGAAATGTATCCTGCTTCAAAAGAATAGGAATGTCGGATGGCATTCCCCAGGAGGCTGACGAAACCATCGATGTCGGCGCAGATGGTCCGGACGATGGAAGAACGGGGGCCCAAAACTCCGTGCCCCTCCAGAGCCGTGACCAGCCAAGAGAAGACGGGCGTCATTTTGTTGGGCCCCGAAGTGAAACAACTGGGTGCACTTCCTCCTCCCGAGATGAAGCAACAACCCCGGCTGGGGCTGTTGAGTCTCCTGCCAGGTCCAACCACAGATACCACCTGCGGCCCAATCCTGGGCCGAGCCAAAGACTCCGAGACTTTATGTGCACTTCCCCTTAGCCATTGTGCTTGGACAGTTTACATGAGAACTAAATTGAAGGAGGGATGTAGAGAGCCACCCGGCCTCTCACCAACATTGTAGCAATACACATACACGCACGCCTTCACCCTCGGGACGGGCACGCCCCGAGGTATATATTAAAAGCGCGGAAGACCGCTCGGGGTCTTTCCGGCATACCCTCCATCCTGTGTGTGTGTCCCCATTATTTTATTAATTACCTCCTGCGCGAGGCCTGGACCTCGCGCACAACATGTGCAAGTGTGTGAGATTGTCTGAGACAGTGTACGATGTCTCTATGCATGTCTGTATGTTTGTCTGTGTATATCGAGAATGCCCTATAAGGTGTGACCTCTCCACACAGACCACTCCCCAGGGGACAGGCGTGCATTGTAGGAAGTTACCTCTTCACAAAAATCAATCCCCAGGGCGACATGCGTGCGCTGTAGGGTATAGGAATATAGTGGCCTCTCCGCACAGACCACTCCCCAGTGTGATGGGTGTGCATTTTAGGGTGTGGGAAGGGGCTGGACTCTCCACCCAGAACACCCTCCGGGGTGACACGCGAGTACCAACAACAGTCTTCAACAGGGCTGCATATGTGTACCACTGCTAGCTAATATGTATTCAGAAGATGTGGGGAATACACTAAAAACAGTAACCACATACAATCCAAAATTATGCCACCAAGGGATAGATATACTTCAGTATGCAGATGACATTGTCCTAAAAGACTGCAAAATGCGTTGCCCTACTTAGATAAACACTGCATTGAAAAAAGCATAATAATCAATAAAGAAAACAATAGCAGTTTTGTTAATGAGCTTACCAAAAAGGGCCATTGGGAGTTAGAGAATATCCCTCTAGAATGCGCTTAAAGCTGTTAATATTTGGAAATATGGTTTGAAGAAAGTGGTGTTTTAATAACAAAGTTAGATATGTCGAAAACCAAGGCCCTTGCACTTGTACCGTTATTTAACAAACTTTGTAGTTCTTCAGCGTTACCAATGCTAGGTGCAGTGGCGAGCAAGTTCCTCCTGACGGTCACATACCATATGATAATCTTTCACATGAAGTTAAAGGGGTGGATATATGTGCCAGACTCCACATCACAAGCACAAGTGCCATTGAAGTTCAGTCTTTCGAGCCAGAGTTAAGTTCTTCATGAAGCTTATTTGTCCTACTGTGCAAACCTGAGGACAGACCCAACCCAATCAACGAAGGGGATCTTGTAGGACTTCATGAAAGAGAAAAATTCAGGGAGCAAATATTTTTATTCAGCCTTAAAAAGCTACAATTTGGAGAAATCTGGGAGAACACCTGATCATCCTCACAGAAGAACAGGCAACTATCTAGAAACCATCCAGACTTTCTCCCCTTCCATTAGGATTTTCATAAACTAAAGAAAAGAAAACACTTACAGGATTTTCATAAACTGAAGTAAAGAAAACACTCAAGGATGGTGAGCAGTACATACAAATTTAACGATAGACTACGAATATCATCATCTGTTTACTTTAATTAACAAATGTATGACAATTATATGTAGGCTCTTCTTCGGTGCTCATGACGAACGGTTCCGTCATGAGTCCATAAGCCCAATAGAACGTTCAGCACAGCGCACGAATTTGCGCCGCGCTGAAGAGGTTAAAACTATCAATATGACCTCTTAAATGGTAACTCGAATACTATACGCCAGTTACGTAATCAGCAAAGGGAGTCCCCGATTCATATCGGATGTAAATCCTTGATTGCAGAAAGAAGATTTTTTACTAAAGCTAAAGTTCCTGCTTTAAATTAATTGTCAATGTCAAGGTGAAGTAAATAGCTGCATATCTGGCACAATTGAATGGTGGTGTTAAAAAAACGATGTTGATTGCCTTCAATAACATTGAAGCTGCTTCTGGCGCTAGTAACCAAGTTGTTCTGTCCCAAGGAGCCAATTTCCAGTAGCTGGAATTGCAAAGAATGTATGCAACCAAACATTTAATGTATTTTATTGTTTTTTATGTCTATAATGAGGTTTAGCCATATCAGCAGGAACTTTATTAGGAACTCGCCCCATGAGAATATGCTTGTGCTGTTTGAAGAGGATATGGGGCTAGGGCCGAGCATCTCCCAAAGCACTGCTTTTAAACATCTACAGTAACAGGATGAGGTTGTGTCCCCTATCAGTAATTTAACCCACACAGCTGGTCCATATGGTGTCATCTTTGCTGCTGCGCCATAGCTGGCACCCCATGCAGTAGAAACAACAGCTAAACTGAACAAGCATTGGAAATGCAATACATCTCGTATGTTGGAGTTGGAGCTTTTGGCATTATAAATGCCAATGTTTTTTACCTATGCAATAAATATGCCCTCCCCACCTTATTAAAATAATAGAACTCTGTTGTGTTTTTTAAATGTATCATGTAGTGGGTAGTGAAAATGGCAGTTCCGACTCCCTGTTAAAACAAGCAGTGTTGTTGTGAGGGTGCAGTACCACAGGCTGTCACTAGGTTCCCGTGGGACTTTTCTTAGCCACATATGATACTGCACCCACTAACATGACTAGGCAAAGGATATGGTGCAGCGGTGAGAGCTGCCGACTGGTGAGCTGGGGATCCGTGTTCAAGTCTGCTATCGGCTCAACATTCTGTGACAATGGGCTGATTGTTTAATGTTCCCCGAGCCCATGGCTTGTGCGCCATATAAATAACATTTTTAATGTAAAATACCATAAGAATTTAATGTAGCGATCTCAGGAGCAGGCAAGCAGTGTTGTGCTGGGGGGTGGGGGTAAAGGGAAAAGGGATATTAATGGAGGGCACTGCATTGGAAAATATGTGAAAATTAACCAAAAGAAAATTTGCAAAACAGTAGTGGCCTCTGAGAGTTGGTGGGGGCCTGTGAGCAGTGTTGTGTGACGGGTGATGGGGGAACCACGGGGACAAGCCACACAGCCAGTTCCAAATATAATTAATTTTACTATTTCCCAAGTGGAATGTTTCTTTTCAAGACTTTCATTGTTGGACATTAAATCAACCTAAGCAAGATTCAGTCTACAAGCATCTTTTGTCACTTGATGGACAATGTGTTCTAAATAATTGTTTAAATTCATACAGTTTGTTTTAAAGTATCGAATTGCACTAATGTTTTGTGTTAACATTGTTTCCACCTGTTTAGGGGACCACCGTTATGCACTCTGTGTCTAGAACGTGTGTTCTAGCTATTGTTTTCACTTTTAGAAAGTTGGAATGTTCCTGCCTTAGCCGTTTAGTGCCTGCAGCCTGTTACTGGGCGACATGACTGGGTGTAGTTGCGAGTTGGACTTTGTTTATTCCTCTTAGACAGCGACACACAATAGAGAGCTTAAGTGTGCCTGGATGGGCAATCCCAACAGGATCGGAGGGCAGAGCTGGGCACAGCCCTACTTCACTTGAATAAACTGTCCTGTACACACAAAGGGCTGCATACCCCCTGTAGTTAGTTTGGAGCCATAGCAGGTGAGGCAGGAAACCTGTGCACTTCAAAGGGAAACTTCTAGAAGCTTCTACCGCTTCAAAGGAGGCACTAGGTATAAACATTGGACCTCAGACACCAACTCTTCAGTACACTTCTGGACTTGTGGCAACTCTGTCAGGAAGAAGTACTGCTGCACTGCTGAAAGGACTGCCACTCTGCTGGACTTCTGTCCAGCTGGATTACTGCCTTATTGGACTGGTGCCTTGCTGGATTACTGCCCTGCTATCTGACTGCCCAGCTGCCTGAGACAGAGAGATTGGACTTGCACCCAGGACTTCCACAGTGATTCCAAGGGCTAGTCTGCTAACCTCCTGTTCAGAGCCACAGGGACAGAACACACTCCCAACCACCTAATCCAGCATTCATCTCCTGCTGGAGTAATCCCCTGACCCCCAATTTGTGCCCCTCAGGTTCTGGGCTGTTGGTGAAGTTCTGCCAACCTGACTGCTTCAGCATCAACTTCTCGTGGGAAGCACCACCACAAAGCTCCAGTCTGATCATTCGCAAAGACAACAGGATATTTACACTACAGCAACAACTGTCCATGACGCTAGGCCTGCTCTTTCCGTTACCTCGATGACCATCCGCGGCCCTTCCCTGCTCCTCGCAGCCCCCTGCACAGCGAATGGGACACTTTGCCCTGGACTGAGAAGGTAACTTTTCAACAGGACTAACCTAGTCCCTGTATTCGACCCATGTTCCATCGCGTTCAGCCTGAAATTGTCACTTTCTCCCGGTCTTTCATGACCAAATGGGAGCAAGAGGCACTTTAAGTTTTTTTGGCATTGTTTTCAATGAAATCTTTAAAATTGCATATCATTGGTTCTACTGATTGAATTTTTGTAAAATTGGTCTTGATTTCTTTATTGCATGTTGCTCTAGTTTTTCAAATTGGTGTGGAATTGTTCACGTGTTGCCTTTTCACATTTTCACAGTATGAAGTGCTGCATAAATACTTTACACATTGCTTCTAAGTTCAGCCTGACTGCTCTGTGCCAAGCTACCAGAGAGTTGAGCACAGGTTAATTTGGGATTTGCTTGTGACTTCATCCTGAAACAAATTGGGGTTACTCTTTGAGTAGAGTTTCACCTCCCTCAACCAGTAACGCAATGTCTTACAACTCACGACCTATGTAACGCATACCACTGCAAGATTGTAACAACTTCAGGCATCAACGTTCATAGGCATAGGTTACTTTTCTATGATAGATTATATATTTTTTTCCAAGGAATATAACAAGTCATATTCGAGAGGGGGGCATACAACTTTGTATATTTAGCAACCATAATCCTCTTGCTAATATCTTAAAAAACCCTAAAGCGAGAGCAAATAATCTAGTAGGCGACAGTCCTAAACTTTTAGTAAAGGATTATGGGAGAAGGTTGGTGTGGAAATGCTTTAATATGGGTAGCATTCTGCACTGTTTGATTGCAGGTAACTAGGATTTGGTTGCTTGCTGTCTTTCGCTTGACCTTTTACCATTTGGTCTTAAGGAGGCTTTTGTTAAACAGGGAATTGACACTATAATGTAATTTTTTAAGCCTATTGGGAACCTAAGAGACAACCACTTCCCTTGGTTTGATAGATTTTACAGTAGTTTAAACAGAAAGTTACAAAAGGCTTTGAAATCCACCCCAAAAAACAGAGAAGAGATAGCAATGTGAAGAAGGGAATACAAATTGGCCCTGAAAAAACAGAAATTCTGATTTTCAGCTAGAAATGTGGGAGAAGCTGGTTCACTCCTGTAAGCTTAAAGAAATTAGACGTTTTGGAAATAGCAAATTCTAACATCTTGATCAATATCCCAAGAAAGGCCCTGAGCTCGAATATTGGTCTGAACGAATGGTGACTCATTTAAAAAAATCTATTGTCCCTTAACCAGTGACTTTAAAAATAGTGTTTTCTATGAACGAGGTGGCTGCAGCATTTGATCAAAGTCTCTCTAGAAAAGCACCTGGCCTGGATGGGTTCCCAATGGATTTATACAAGGTTAACTCTGAGCTTTGGGTACCCCTCCTCACAAATTGTATAAACGCTGCTTATAATTCCGGACTTCCACTATCCTACCACATGGCAAAACTCGTTCTTTGCCTTTAAGAAAGGGAACTGGCAAGATGCAAAGTGCAACCATCCCTTTCTCTTTTTCAGATTCTAAGGTCAAAATAATCAATAGAGTGGTTCCTGACAGGCTAATGCTCTGGGCCTCAAATTTTAACATCATATCTGAGGTACAGTACGTTTTCAAGGCAGGATTGCGGACTATAGAACAACACATCAATTTTCATCTGCTAATAGGCAAGTACACAGTTGCAAAAGACACTGCTTTACATCTTGCCTTTATGCAGCTTTCCTGTGCATTTGATAGTTTCTACAGATCAAAGCTGTGGGCCCTTTTGGAATCCATGAAGTTGGAAAGGGAGCTGGTGGTCTTCTCGTGTGCCCTTCATTTCGATCTCTCTCCGCCTCTGTAAGATTCTGAGAGAACAGATATGTACAAGACTTTTTGGGTTGGCCTACGTCAGGGCTGTGCTTTAGCTCCAGTCCTCTTTTTGCTTAACATCAATGGTCTGCAAACTGTCTTGGATGTACGACATTACAACGCATGCTTTTACATCGCATGCTTTTACAACACGAGTTTTACAATGCATACCATTACAACGCATAGTGCTTTGGGGCGCTGGATAGTGAATTATTTAATTTACTATTCCAACTCCAGTCCCCGTGGATAGTAGGGAAGGTGTTGGATAGTAAATTAAATATATTCCCTATCCTAGAGCGCCCCCCAGCGCAATGCGTTGTAATGGTTTGCGTTGTAAAAGTTGCGATGTAAAAGCATCGCGTGGTAAAAGTTGCGTTGTAAGTGATGTTTCCCACTGTCTTAATTAAGAATGAGATGGGATGGATATGTCAGTCATTCACAGTAGAAAGGTACCCAATTTATTGCATGCGGACAATGCAGTCCTCGTAGCTGGAACCCAGATTGGTCTGAAAATTCTATATTACGCCTGTGTAGAATTTATGGCGCAAATAAACCTAGAAACCAACCTCTTCAAAACATTTACTGTGGCTTGCGGGTCAAAAAACCTTAAATACCACAGTTTCACATCCAGGGCAACCCCACAGGAAAGGTTAATCAGTTTCCCTACCTTGGAATCACTTTTGACTCATGCATGGACCTTGGGTTTTCAGGCCAGAAGGCTGCAATTTACTCAATCGGTTTGGATTTGTTTTTAATCTGGCTTTGAGTATAGGTAAGAAGTAGATTGTTACCCCTTTGGAAATTTTCCACAGATATGTATTTTATTTTTTTAATTATAAAGTTTTATATAGCGCAAACTTGATCCTGAAGGCTATCAGAGCGCTTTACAATTTTAGTCAATTAGATAACTTCCCACCCTATTCCCCTATAAACCCACATCCCACTTAGGAACTAAAAATGCAAAATTAGATTTTTTTTTAATAACTACTAAAATATTTACACAGATAATAAAAACAAATCTTATACCAAAAATACATACATCACACACATACAAAATAAATACAAACATAATTACATTAATACAAAATCGATAATTTTAACATCTATATTTTTGCAAACGATATTAAACATGTTAATATATCCATGTGCACCTCCATTTTGACCTAAGTGGTGGGTATATGGGGTTATAGGCAAACAAGTAGCCTACAGATAGAGGATTACAGGGTATGCAGGGGCCTTCTGGGTATTCCCATGAGCAGTCCACATTTTGCAACTCAGCAAGAATTGGGACTGGATTATGTGAAGTACCATATTAAATTAGCCCTACTTTTATTGTGGTCCTTGATTCGGTGTAATGATCATGCATCACTAATAAAAGTATAGTTGAGGATTGCCAATACTGCAATGTGAGAACTTGCATCCCTTGGCTCTGATATATCATGGCAACTACGCTAGAACTGGACTAAGGCCGTCTATCTTTACCAAGCCAAATGAATTGGGGAAAGCAGGTAGACATAGGCTCACAAAACTTTCTCTGAATGTAAGACGTACTGATAGAGAAAAGACTAAGGTGCTAAAACCCTCAAATCAAGACGATATCATGTTCCAAACCTCCCCTTGGACTTAGTGCCACACCTGTGGGAACATATGCTTCTGTCCATCTTTAAACTGGGGTCTTTCTAGTTGTAGTTTTTAACCATCATCAGCAGTTTTCACATCATTTCCTAATTCCAATATTAAGCAGATTAAAATTCAAGAAGCGTAAACCTGTATTATTATTCTCACAAATGTTTACCACGCCTTAGGTATGCAGGCTGTTAGATATGCAGAAAATCTACTTTTTGAGAATAACTGTTGTATGATTTCAAATAGTTAATTGAAATTAGATCATTTGGTGATGCTTTAATTGTATATTACTCTATGAGCCACTGTCCTCCGGACAGTTTATCTTGTATTAATTCTCTTTTTAATATGACTGTCAATGTTTTAATATTTTAGTGAATCCACATATTTTGTGTATATGTATTGTAATTGCATTTATATAGTGCTCACTACCTCTGACGAGGCGTCAAAGTGCTTTTTTCGGCGATTGGCAAGCTACTCCGGAACCCATAAAAGATTAGTAGTGAGTTAGTGTAGTGAAATATGAAAGTAATTTGAGTGGTGGATATGTTAGTCAGTTATTTGGATTGAGAAGGATAGTGGAGGGATAGAAGATGAAAAATATTTTGCATTTATATAATACTTGCTGCCCCTGATGAGGTATTTAAGAACTTTATTGGTGAGTGGCATGCTACTCTGGAACCCATAAAGGAGTAGTGGTGAATTAGAATAGTGAAATATGAAATTAATTTGAAGCGTGGACATCTTAGTCTGCTATTTGGATTGAAAAGGATAGTGGAGGGATAGAAGAGGGAAGGATTTAGAATGCTCTTTTTATTTTAGCTCATAGCAGTAGGAGGAGGCTTGGGATGAGTAAAAGGGTGGTGGAGGGTGGGAGAGTAGGAGGGAAGGGTTTAGAAATACTTGTTTGGAGATCTAAATAGTAAAGAGGTATTAGAGGGGTAGAGTAGGGAAGAGTCTAAAAAGAGGTATTTTGGGAATCATAGTAGTGGTATGGGGTTTGGGATGAATGAGAGAGTAGAGGCAGAGGATATATTGATAGAGGTATAGGGTGAGAAATAGGGTAGTGCATGGATATGCTGAATTAGAAGAAACGTAATAAATATATAGCTACATAAGTACATGGAAGATATATATGGAAGGTACTATATGTAGATTAAAGATGTATTTAACAAGCTCCGGCCTTCAAGTGTTGTTGTACTTTTAAATTATTTATTTTTTTGTAATTCAATAGTGAAGCAATTGTAGATAAATAGTTATGACAAAAGATTTACTTATTTATGCAGCCACTTATATACATGTTAAAAACATAGAATAGTGTAATTATCAGTAATATGTAAGTAAGCAGAACTAATGAATATCTATTTTTTAAACATAATTATTATACATGTTTATACAAAGCAATACATATATATAGGTACATATCTTAAGTGCAATACACATATATAGGTACATATCTATAGTGCAAATAAATGCTTATATACAGAGGTATATGCTGTATTTTTCTGTTTGCGTATGGTGGTTATGTGGGGAAGAGCCAATTCTTGAGTAGTTTTCTGAGGATAAGGTGGTTATGTGGTTATCCATGGATCGTATGTGTTGAGGGTAAAGAGTTCCATAGTTTGGCTGCTTGAACAGAGAATGATGAGCCACCCAGGGTTTACTTGTGATATGTAGGAATGATATATTGATTGTTGTGCGCTTTTATGATTATTTACAGAGGATTGAATAAAGAGTTATGACAGTGCTATGTTTATTGATTGCACTGATTTAAATTAATTTTGCAATACAATTTACTATCCCTATATTGAGACTAATAGGTCAGTAATATGCATTCAGCCATTCATACACCCCAGTCTCTCATAAGTTCCTGGAAAGAAGGAATGGCACATGGAAGGGCAAAAAAAGTTTGTAATGAACACATGCTGGGAGAAATAGTGCACATATTTGGCTGCCTTACATCAACGAAGGAGTGGCATTGTATTAAAAGTTAAAGGAAAGAGACTCCAGGGAAAATACAGTATTTGGGTTAAATTATAGTGTAGATCATTCCTCCAGAGTCAGACTTGGGCGTTTGAGTCCAGTAATACACTGTGTATGTATTTGTCTGTGTGTCAGTCTGTCTGTTTATCTTTGTGGGTCGCTGTTGATTCTTCTTGATTGCCCTGTGATTGCTCTGCCTTCGCACTTTCCCTTGGTGTTTGCTCTTGGCCGCCTTTGTGTAATCTGCCCTCTAATTCCCATGTACGTCTTTTCTCTGCTTTTAAACCGGGACAATGAGCAGACAGACATTTGAGAGAAATGTCCCCTTCCCCCCTCTCTGGCCCCCTTTCTCTCTTTTCCCAGCCTTAGCTGGCACTGCAAGGGCACGCACTGCCCTCCCTGCCGGGTAGGAAGGGCAGAGACAGTGAGGGAACAAGAATATGGCCTCTTAAAGGTCGGCGTTCCTCGAGGTGCAGTCATCCACTGGACGCTGTCTCCCTGGAATGGGCGCTCCATGTGCACTTAATTTGCATGAACCACGCCTTAAGCTCCTCGGATATTCTAAGGCTGAGGTTAGTATAGTAGTTTACCCTCTCCCAAAACATTAGAAAAGCTTTTTTGCCACATAGCTCTTGTTTATAGGGGGAGTGTGTGAAGATGTAAAGTCGGAGTCCCATATTTCAATTTGCATTTTTTTAAAACAAGTTTTGTGAGCTTCACGAAATTAAAATCTGGCAAAACATAAAGCGGGAGAGCTTTAGTGGTTCTTAGTGACAGCAGGAAATTGTTCCCTCTGCTGCAAAGGGCTGAAGCCTACAGCTCTCTGGCAGTAAGTGCAGGAGATGGCCTAGATACCACTGGTGCAGCAGGTGCAGTGGCATTTGCAGATGAGTTTGAGGTCGGTGTTGCCTGGTACGCATAAACTCCAGAGAGTGGGGTTACGCCATGCCCATACTCTGCTGGCCTTTTACATATTAATATGCGATCTCTGTCTAGGAGCTCCCCTACTTAAGTGCACTCTACGCAGAAATCACCACGGACCTGCTCAAGAGACTACAGACCATACAGAATGCAGCAGCCAGACTCATCCTCCACTTCCCCAAACAGACCCACACCACCTCCAACCTCAAGGAACTCCACTGACTCCCCATTCAGAAGAGGTGCCAATTCAAAGATACTGATCCACACCTACAAAGCCCTTCATAATCACGGACCAGCATACATCAACAACCGCCTGAAGAAACATCCACCAGCCCTCCAATCAACTGCGCTCCGCATCCTTCTCCCTCGCACACCCCCGCTTCCAACGAAGCAACAGCGTATGACGCTCCTTCTACCTCGCAGCAAAGATATTTATATGCTACATGCGATGATGCATATTTTATTGTAATCATTGATTAATACAATAAACTACTTTACTACTACTACACTGATTACATTGATAGTAACATACAAGAGGACCTGGAATAGAATCTCTATTTTGAGTCTATAAAGGCATGATGTACCGCACTTAGAGTGACTGGGATAGCCATCATGATGGGTGTGTATGATTGATGATGTGGGGAGGTCACCTGCTAGAACCCTCCCCCTTCCTTTTCCGGCACTGCCTGTGGACCCGCACTAATTTATCCACAATTGCTGCTTAGTTCTATACAGTTGCATGTCCTATTTTTGTACCTTTTATACATTGTTTATGTCAAAGGAGATGCTGTTGAATGCTTGGGAATGAGCTGCGACTGTGAATGGTTGGTGTATGGGATGCATTTGTTCCTCTCTGTCCTTCAGCCACGCCCCAAATTTTTGACAATCTCAAGACACAATGTACACAGCGGTGGCTGGCTTGTACAGAGGGTGGTAGGGCACAAAATGAAATAAATTAACTTACCTCCGCAGCGCGATGTCCTCCTCCCTCTGGAGTCTTCCAGGAAGTTCCCGATGCAGGAAAACTGCACTACCCAATCCTGGCACTGCTTTCACAGCATGAAAGGAGCACCAGAATTGGGTAGAGCAAGCTCTCCCAGCTCTCCTAAAAGTGCTGGAGGCCTGCACCTTCTCTAATCCAGCTGTCTCAGACAGATAGGTTAGAGAACAAGGCGTCCGGCCAAACAGACAAGTGCATTTTAAAGTGCGCAGTTCCCTGCTGCTGCCACTCCGCAGTGCTCGACATGCCCCGTCCTGACACTCAGTTCGGGACAGGTTGCTGAAAAATGAAATGGTAAGAAATAAATGTTATTACCATCTTATTTTTCAGCTCTGGGGCCTGTGGGGCGATGCTCTTCTGCTCAAATGGAGGAGATGACCCTGTACGTATTATGGCTCTTGACTGAAGTATGCAGGTAGTAAGTACATGGATACATGACGAGCTTCTGCTGAGCCATATGCTTTGAATGCACGGGTACTACACTGCTCGTGGCTTTAATCAGAAGGAAGTGCTTTGGACACACATCAGTGACATGCTTTAGACCAGTGAGAATGAACACAACGCTAAAAATGAATTGAAGTGTAAACACTACTTAAAGACGTGCCTCACTCTTGATGGTGGGTTGCGTTAACAATGGGACTGATTAACTTTGGTTCTGTGGAACGCAAATGTAAAAGAGTGTGTGAATTAGCTGTTTTTTCTATTCTCTTCATCTGCATTTTCCCCGGAGAAACTAGTTTACAGTACGCAAAATTCCGGTTATATGTCGGAATATCATAGAGAGAAACAACGTCGGACATAAATATAGTGTCGTCAATTTGTTATAAAAAATATAGCTCAATTCAAGTTTATAATAGAAAATCTACAGCCTAAGGGGAGGATATTTCTGTAAACAATATTTAAGACACATAATTATTTAAGGTAATATTTCTATGCAGTATACTCACATGTGACTGAAATTCCCGCCAGTTTGTGATAGTTGATGATGTTTCGCCGGTTTCTGCTGGAAAAGGAGTGTGAAAATCCACTAAAATTCTGTGAATACTTTAAAATGTTGCTCCTAGGAAGTAATTCCCTAAACCCTGGGCAATCCGCAACAGGGTGGCAGGGTCGGCTCCTCCATTAGAGCAGAGGAGCATCACCCCACTTAAATCCCCCCAAATCCCAGAGATGGAAAATAAAATGGTAATTCTTGACCCTTTTATTTTTCATCATCCCGTATCAGGAAAAGGCGGGGCCTGCTGAGTGGCAGCAGGGAGGAGTGTTGGGCAGAGGGCTGCCTGTGCACTGTTTAAAGTGTGCGTGTCTTTTGCGACGGCCAGCCAGGTATGCACACTTTAAACCTCTCAACCCAGCTGTCTCAAGACAGCTGGGTTGAGCGTAAGTACAGGCCTAGAGTGCCCTGGGGAGCTCAGAGAGAGCCTGCTCCCTTCAATCAGAACACTGCTCTCATGCTGGTTAACAGCATGTGAGCAGCACCACTATTGGTCAAGGGAGTTTGGTGGAAGAAGAGGTCTGAGGTTGGGAGTAAGGAGGACGTGTAAGGTAAGTGTGTTTTATTTATTTTTATTTTCCATTTGCCCCCACTGCCCCCTCCCCCCTCAGCCCCCCCTTACCAGTAGAGACCAGCCGCCACTAGGGTGGATTTCGCAAGTTTTGCCTGTTTTGGTGAAATATTTTGCCCATGACTACTTAATGAACAATCAAACACACTCCTGCTGATGCTCACACAGCAACAGACGCATTCCTACTCACATTATAGCCACAAATATCCATTCTCTGACATGTGAATATTAACACATCCATTGAACACAGTTCCGTACAAGTCCATGCTTTACAAGGGCACACAATCCCAACCACGTGCGCACAGACTCCCCCTCCGCCTCACACGCTTCATGCCACATCCAGTATAGAATAACAATGGTCCTCAAACTAATCAATCACTGAGGCAAAATTAATTTATCATTTCATTATTTAGTATGAGCTCAAATTCATTCTCCACTCCTAGGGAGAACAATGCTTTCGTAAGATTAGAGTAAAAAGGATGTGCAGCCACTGTATTGGTTATGAAAAACACTGTAAATTTATTATAATTCATAAATTTCAGTCTAAAGCGTTATTAAAACTCGAGCCCTGGCCAAATCTCATACACACATACCCGGATATACGTACGCCTGTGTGCGGTCCTCGAGGCTTTCTTTATCTAAAGACCTTTGAGAGCACAACTGAGAATGACGTAGAACCCTCGTATCTTGAGCCACGTCAATGAAAATACATTTTCGAGCCAGTTAAATGTGTTTGTTCAATGTAGCTTTACTTATCGGTGTACCTGGCTTTTAAGACTCTGGAATGCCATTAGCCGGAAATCTATAATGTTCTTAATGGGAAAGCTTATTTTATAACAATAGTAACCAGGGCTGTAGTGGGCGTTTTAAAAGTCACAAAGCTACACTCACCTCAGTGAAGGCCAACGGATTTCAGTCAGCGGGGCCCTTGTGACTGGCACAGTGTGAGAAGTATGGCGGAATCCTACTGGGCAGAATGCGCCACCAAACCATCAATTCTAGGGGCATATGACCAAGCAATAGCGATAATTATCGCTATTGCTTGGTTAGAGACAAAATGTTACCGCTGAGCTGCTGCGATTTTTATCGCAGATAAACCTTGGTATTACCAAGGTTTATCGCAAATGCGATAAAAAACGGCCGCAATACATGAATATCGCTGAAAAGTCAGCAATATTCATGCATTACCGAGCTAATGCTCTTAGCCATGTTATCCACCTCCCATTGGATAACATGGCTAAGAACTGCTCAGGGCAGGTGTTAGCTTTTGGAGATATTCGCGCTTAGCGCGAATATCTCCAAAAGTTGGTAATAGGAGATAGCGATGTTAGCGACTGTTTCCAGTCGCTAACATCTTGGCACGCCCACTTTGCATGTCATTAGTGATAAATATCACTGACATGCAAAGTGGGGCCCAAGATGGTCGCTATCTCCTACTAGCTGTCGCTAACTGGTGTTAGCGACGGCTAGGTAATAGGGAGATAATTTTATCTCCGCTTTCTTGGCTTTTAAAGCCAAAAAAGCGGAGATAAACCCCCTTGATAATATGCCCCCTAGTGTCCAGAGCTGTGCCCACTTTAAAGCATCTTCGTGTCTCCAGCCTTTATTACTTTACGCAAAATAACGTTTTGGATTTAATACGATATACATTTGTATTCCTATTTTAAGTAGACTAAATAATCTTAAAGTTGGCCCAATAAAAGTATCATCTACGCCATAGAATTGATTGTTAGCAGTGAACAGGTGAAAACAGAACTTGGCTCTGTAGCATGCCTCTGGCTTTGACTTGCTGAGAACAGTGTTGGGGTGGTAAAATGGATGGCATTTCAGTGGTAGCACCAATCTGGTATGACTTTTTGCCCATTGAATCATAAAAGTGTTTACTCATACGAGTCTTTGTAGACTTTAGTTGATAGATGGATTGGCAGGTATGTGGACGGACAAGCAGATTAAGATACAGACAGAGCAGAAAGCGACAGGTATTCGGGAAAGGTGGGTAGGAGGAATAGATGGATGAGTTACTGCATGGACAATGGGTGGATGGAAGGAGGAACAAATGGGTTGACTGACAGGCAGACTTCTAGAGCAAAAAAGCTAGAGAAAAAAAGCAGACAATAAATAATGGACACAGTCTGGGATGGCCTGGGACAGAAAATCGTACTGCGCTCCACCATTAAAATTGCGTCTATTTGGGGAATCAGAAAAATAAAGATGTGGCCCACATATGCAAATCGAGACCGTTTTGACCTTGTCAAGATATGCTATGTGGTGTTGTGCAACGTGTGGGAGCCTGCATGCACTTGTGGTTGCTATAAACAATGTTTGTGGTAACATTGAGAAATAAACTGGTAAAAACGGTCCACCAGACCATAAAATAGGCCTACAAGCAGACGAAGCACCAGCGCACCCACTGGCCTGTCAGACTGTTGGACTTGGCATCTCTAGGCACAGTTTCCCCTGTCTTCTTGCCTCTTACCTCCTGTTTTTGACTGTGCTGTAATTCGTTTTTGCTGGATTTAGGACTCTGGGCACTTTAGCACTGACGACCAGTGTTAAAGTGCAAGTGCTCCATGTCTTAAGAGTAATGGTAATTGGTTCCTCTCTGATTGGCATATTTGATTTACTAGTAAATCCATAGTGGTGTAACAAAATTTGAGGTGCCCCCTGCAAGATACATGGAGGAGACCCCGCTCAGGATGTAATCAGGAACTTTCAGGCCGAGTACTGTGCTGAGGGGGCGCTCTTCAGCTTGGGCCCCCCTTGCACCGCCTGGGCTTGTGTTACGCCACTGGTACAGTGCACACTGTGCCCTGGGCCTGATAAATCAGATGCCACTAGTGTGTCTGCAGCACTGATTGTGCCACCCATATAAGTAGCCCTGCAAACATGTCTCAGGCCTGCCGCTGCAGTGTTTGTGTGTACAGTTTTAAAAGTGCCATTTTGACCAGGCAAGTACACCCATTTGCTAGGCACAAACTTTCCCTTTTATTACCTGTAAGGCATCCCTAAGGTAGGCCCAAGGTAGCCTCATTGGCAGGGTGCAGTGTAATTAAAAGGTAGGACATGTACAGTTGTGTTTTACATGTCCTAGTAGCGAAGAACTGCTAACGTTTTTCACTACAGCAAGGCCTATGTCTCCCATAGATTATCATTGGAGCTGCATTGTAACATCTTACAAGTGTATATGCCAATTGGGAGCTGATTGAAAAGTGGAGCTTGGTGTCTCTGCAATCAGTGGTGTGACAAAAAGACCCGCAGTGCGGGGGGAGAGCTCAGGGAGTCACCCTCAGCACAGTACCCTGGGGCCCCTCCATGAACTTTGCAGGGGGGGAGCCTTGAGTTTTGTTATGCCACTGTCTAGACTTCCAATTTAAAAATACATATTTTAGTGAAGAAGGTTTTTTAATTGCAGGTCTGAAAATGCCACTTTTAAAAAGTTGGGATTTTCTCACTTAACCATTCTGTGCCTCTGCCTGTCCCTAGAATACATGTCTGGGCTGGATGACAGTTGGGCGTTGTGCATTCACTCTAGACAGTCAAACACAAAGGATGCTGAAGTGCCCCCTGAATATCCTGATGGCCCATCACCCGGCTGCTGGGTCTCTCTGAGCTAGAGTGGCGGGAGGAGCTGACACTTGCACCTGAATAGGGCTGTGCCTGACCCCTCAGATAGCAGTCTCCAACCCCCTGTAGTGTGTCTGGAGCCAGAGCACGAGAGGTCAGGGTCTTGTGCACTACAAAGACTTTCCTTTGAAGTTTGCCTACTTCAAAAGCTGAAATGGCTATAAGTACTGGAACTCTGACACCATATACTCAGAACACTTCTGGGTCCAGGATATTCTGCGGGAAGAAGAGCTGCATAGCTGTCAGAAGGGCCTTCCGCTGTGCTATTAGCTTTTTTGTGTTGGCCTGCTGCTTGCTGCTTCTGTCCTTGGAGTGAAAGGACTTGACTTTGCTTTCTACATACTGCTTTCAAAGGTTCTCCTAGTGCTTCAGTTGAGCTTGACTCTTGCTGGAAGTCTCTGGGCCATCAAAGACTTCACCTGCAGCACCTGTGCTCCTCTGCTTGGAGTCCTAACTTGACATGTGGTGCCAAAATCCAGTTCCTTGACCCTTGGAAGTGAGTTTGCTGTGATAACCAAGAAGGAACAAGTACATCTACCTTGAATGTGACTTCAGAGTGGGCACCGCTCTTCGACACAGTGCTGCTACCTGTATCCCGGCCCTGGTCCCCGCTGAGTGCAACTACCACAACTTACAATGTCACCCCTGATGCTGCTGAAGCACCTCTGAAGTCCTGCCTCAGCATGAGTTCTGAGTGCCATGTCACCGACATCTGTGACACCCGACTCCGCCACAGCACAGGTGGCCCCGTTGTGTGACACCGACATCGCAAAGTAGATGCGTCACAACCTGACCCTCCAAGCTTCATCGACCCCTCACTGTTGTAAGTAACCAACACCTTGCCTCCAATGCCGCATCACCCTGCCTGTAACAGTAAGCAACAGACACATCACATTCACTGCCTAGTAGTAAGGAACCAATGCCTCACCTTCCCTGTACCATTAAAGAACCAACACCACACCGGCTTCTCCAAGACTACACCTCTCCGGCTCAGTGCAATGTATTTGTTTCCCGGGGTACGTGTGACACCGTAGCCGGTCCCGACTCCATTGAGGTCGTGCCAAACTGTTGGATTCGACTTCGTCAAGCATGTTGTATTGCCCCAGTTGGAGCAACTGTGCTTCTAAGGTGAGAGGTGTGGTGCAGCGGTCATAGAGGCTGACTCTGGAGCGTGGAGTTCACAGTTTGTTCCCCAGCAGTAGCTCAGCATCACGTTACTCTGGGCAGTAGCTCACTTAATCTCCCCGACGGCCCCCAGCACCTTGAAATCCTTAAGTGGGTGATGTGTTTGCGCTTTACAAAGAGGAATTATTATAAGTGCTAGAACTGCATTTAATACTTCAAATTTCGAACCTTTACTTGTGTATGTTGGATATTTGTCATTTTACTCTTGTTTTACTCAGACAAATATTGGCTATTTTTCTAAACTTGTACGGAGTACTTTTGTAGTGTTTTCACTCTGTTACTGTGTGTGTTTGTACAACTACTTTGCACATAGCCTCTGAGACAAGCCTGACTGCTCTTGCCAAGCTACAAAGGGGGTGAGCATGGGTTATTCTGAGAGTGTACCTAGGGAGGGTCTCAGCTTGGACAGTGTGCAGACCTCTGACAACCAGAGACCACCATTCCTAACACAGACCATCCCTTCTGGCACTGCCAGATTGCCCTATAGGCTAGTCTGACCTGGGGTCACTGAGAAATTTAATAAAATAGCCAGATCTACATCTAGAAAATCATATGAGAGAAAAGTGATTTGGAAATTGGCGGGGCTATTACATGCACAAGTATGAAATGGGTTTAAAAAGTTGTAAAAAGCTCTGCCTGCCCTGAGTCTGCAGCTGTTATGGTACCATAATATAATTTAAAGAAGATTGTCTAACATACATTTTGTTTCCTAAATATCTTTTTTTACAAAACTATCAGTTCATTGGCGTTATTAGAAAATCACACTCAAGGCCCCAATGTTTTGTAAATGATATTTAGGACAATATTTATGTTGAGGATATTTCAGTAGACAATATTGTGACATAATCCCTCTGGTCCACCGCTCTAAAATGAAAACTATGGGAAACAGAAATCCCAGAAACACTAGGCCCTCTCAGGGCTTTTTGTTAGGTGGTGCGCTCTTCTTCTCGGTCCTAGGGTTGCTATCACTGTATGTGCCTCTTTGTGTACGAAATATTTCACATTCTACACCTGCTCTGTGGAAAATAATGGAACCGTGGAAAATACTATATTATGCTAAAATTGTATTACTTCAGTGATCTGCAGTCTAAATGCGCTAAACAAAACTACAAATAAATAATAAATGTGGGATGGAGGTGATATGTGAACTCTATGTGTCATCCTAAATTAAACGCTTGAGGCTTCTTCACTATGTAAGAAATATTGGAGGACGTGGTAACCAGTCCTCCAAAATTAAGAAAACACGGCAATAAACTCATTATGATACGGAATTTGGTAAAAGTATGCAGCGTAAGGTTGCCGCCATTAGATTCTAAAAATACTATGAAAGTGTAAGCGTAAATTGTGATTCCAAGAAATTGAGTTATTTGGCTTATTCACGATTCACACTTAATTTGTGCACTTATATTTATTAGTAAAATTTGTGTAAGTTTACAAATCAGTGTGAAATCCCATATTTTCAGGGGCTAAAGTAGAAGGCTTTTGAAATATAAAAGTATTCTCCATTTGGATGAAACGAAAGCTAAAAGTTAAACATACAAATGGAATTCTCTCACAGGTACCTCTGAGTCTTCATTGAGGGCACTTCAGAGGAATGACTGTAGTGCACTAGGAGGATGGACAGAAATCTACAGCCTGTGTGATTCATAACCATTACTGGGGATGTTTGTGAATCCACCAAACGTGCAAATCATCTGCGGAAGTCATTTACGAGAAGATGTATATATTTTTTGCAATTCATCCAGGTATAGTGATCACACGTGGTCCTCATCTCACATTGTGCGTGATGGTTTTAGGTAATAGACTTTTGAGCCATGTTTAGCAGTATTTTGTTTGCCAGTGTTGATTGCTGGTGGCAATTTCGTTGCCACCTGTAGTAATGCATTTAAAGCAGTCAGTAAGTTTGAGATTAGCTATAGTTCACTCATTTCAAACCCCCATGCTTTACTCAGGGAGAGAAAGAGAGATCAGAAATACCCACATTGAAGAGATCACCTACAATTGAGGATTGAATAAGGTTATCGATGCCACAAATAACCCAATATTTGTTTAGCAACTTTATTATGCAACCTAATGCATTCTGGGAGTTGAAGTTCGCCTGTACTATAGTTGGCCTAATAGAACTTGCAACACATGTAAACAATGCATGGCAACAGAAAAGCCTAGGACTGGAACATTGAGCTCTTTATGGCATGGAATCGTGAAGACCTTAAATTGAAATGTAAATGCAACAGCATTAAGATGTCAAAAATAGTTGCCAGCAGTTGCAGGAAGATGGGATAAAGCGTGAGAAAAAAAGACGAGTCACATGAATTATAAATAAGATGTTGCCATTTTACTTCAAATGTTCTTTCTTTCCAGACTAAACTGGTGGAAAGGTTCTTTGTGTGCAAGGCAAGCGACGCACAGCCGCTCTCCCAGCGTCCTCACACAGTAGCACGCCATTTTGATTCCGACACAACAATGCTCTGTATTATGGCTATTCTTAGCCACAACCGCTTTTGATTTCTCTGTCCTGCGAGCTGGTTGAAGAGCAAAGCTGGTCGCAGGGAGCAGAAAATATAGGCCGCCTCGTTTATGCTCCCTCAGAGGGACGACGAACAGTCTTATGACTAATTTTAAATGTGTCAGTGAACGATGCCCAATTGCTCTTAGATTACACCACGTCTCTTGTTCAGTGGCCGGCACAGCTTTTCAATGAGCTGCAGAGACGACTTATGCCTGATGCTGGAAACGGTTCGTCAGACTCTTCCAGACCGCGTGTGACGGGGGAGCGGGTCACCGCATAGACGCGGCTCTTGTCCCGGTAGCCACACTCCGACTTCCCAGCAGATAGCCAGGGAGGGCGGGCCCTCCAGAGCAGGGAAGGAAAATGTTAGATGTGCAGTTATGGCCACCTTCCAAGCCAGATCCCATTTTTTTACGTTTCAAATGGCTTCTAACTTGAGTTGTGTGAAAGCAATCAGTCACCGTGATCTAAACCACAGAGTTGCACAGGTCTGAATTATGGACTGTGAAATGACATTTTAAGTGACTGTAATTTGAACATCGAGTCCTTATTACGTGTCATATGCATAGGGTGACCAGCATTTTAAAGCCAAAAACCGGGACATTTCACAAAAATAGAAGAAGGAAAACAATATTACTTCAAGTGATGAGAGCGCTCCTCAGCACAGAATTACAGAACAGGCAGTAAGAACATACATAAAATTCAATTTTTAAGCCCAGTAGCTTGCCTGTTATTTAAATTGCCTTCTTGAAATAACTGCTAACTATCCCTGCTTTATAAAACTTAAAAAAACACCTCCCACCGTTTTCAGTCGACCCTCTCTAAAAACGGGGACATGAGCTAAATTTCTTGAAATTTGCTGGGACAGCTGGTTAAAAACAGGACCGTGCTGGCAAAACGGGGACGCCTGGCCAGCCTACATATGCAGGGTGCGGGATTTGTTCCGCATGTTAATTTAGTTTTGTAAACAAAGGGAGTGGTATATTTTATTTACGCACCACTGCCCTCTTATATGTATCGTTGTATAATATAATGCTGTAAAAATGGCAAGCATTTATTTCTTCTGTTTTGCATTGGATTCCCGATGCTTGTTGTTATTGCAAGGGGAGGACAGCTCCATCCCTCATCCCCTCAGCGCGCCTTCACCAGCCCTGCTCCTTTTTTCCAGTTTCGACATTAAACCTCCCACCTCTTCCTCAGCAGCGTCTGACTGAAAAAAAACATTAATTCGAGGTTTTCAGGCCAAACCGCCCACTTCACTTGTGGCACTAGAGGATTGGAGAGGTAATCCAGGAATTAAAAGCACCAGTCGATATTTCTTTAAAAGTCTACTAGTCTGAGTTTAACATCTGCCAAAGAAAATGAGTTTGTTGAGTCACACTGAAAGAGACAAAAATATTATTAGTTTACATATTTCCACTGAAATGCCCACGTTGCTGTCTGTGGGATGGTGGAGACTCCACCCCACCGAATGCTTATTCTCTCACGCCCATGAGATGCATACATATGTGTAAATGCGCTCCTTATGTCTCCAGCTCTTCTCTTCAACGTCATGAAGAGGCGACTGGAGGCCCCAAGGGCGGCATTAACGCTGTTCAACTCCGAAAAAGAGTGTCTGTCACCTGTTCGGGTTATATATCATGTTCTGCTTCCGGTGCCACTGTGGGTGAGAGCTGCAATGCCCCATTGGCACATAGAATCACATGATCAGTAGTGCGCAACGTAAACATGAACCAGGAAGTGATATTGACTTGAGCGGCCTGACCCCACCCTTACCTCAGTCTTGCCCTCATTTACAATCAGCTGGGTAGAAGACCTGTGAGTGGCTGCCATTTGTTTAGTAAGAACTTGTTTGCAAAGCACGTTTCTGCCTTTTCTATGTGTTGTACATAATAAGTGTAACTATTAGCCAATTAATTGTACTCCATTTACCCACCGCAGAAGGATGGAAGGCTGAGTCAGGATTCTAATGTGTGATCTGTAGGATATTGCATATTTCAGTCTGTCCTTCAGATCACTTATCTGCACTTTGCCTGGGAGGGAAGAGCTGCAGCACAGAAGATATAAAGTGCAATACAGCTCCAGAAACACGTTTATCTTAAGTGATGCTAATAAGAAGGACTATGATCATTTCTGGAGAAGTGACCCTAAAACACAAGGGGATGAGCCCTTAAGTTTTGAACACGCAATCTGGCCCGGCATTTGCCTCCTAATTTACCCTTATTGTAAAAAATCGATCTAGCATTTACATGTAAAAGTATATTCAAGCTGAAAGGGATCTATTGGGCCTTACATCACTTTTATATACAGTGGACTCATTGTTCAGTGGAAGAGCTCCAGTGTTCAGTTGCTGTTAGTGCCTTGCTTGGGGGATGTAATTCCTCAATGGGTGGCTGCTGAGCAGTGCATCATTTGTAAAATAATAAGTGCCAGGTCCCTGACCAGGAGGCCAGGGCAGCTTGCACCACCCATTGCCCCATTATCTCTGCCAATGATGGTACCAAAACACCTACTTACCGTCTCTCCCGCCTGCAAGTGCGACTTTTCAGATTATTCCAGGTCCTCAAAGCTAAAGGAATGGTTTGGGAGGCGGGCATTAGTATTTTTCAATGTATATTGTATTCATAAAGAACTGCTGTTCTGCAAATCTCTAAATTAGATGAGCAGCGCCATGATGCTGCTGAGGACTCTGGTGTATACAGCCATGAAGCCTTTTCACTACAGCACCTTCTCTGATGAAAGGAGTCTGATGGTTCTCCTTAAAAAGCCTTCAGCTGTCAATTAGAACAAGTATAACCAATAGCTAAAATGTTGGCCATGGACCTGAAACATTTGAATACTGGCTCCCACATTTCACTATATTTCTGGTTACAAAGACCCTGAAAAAGTGTGATCAGTGGATTGTGAAATCAAGTCACCAGTTAACAAATCTCAGGGCAAATAACATTTGTGCGAGCCAAACGATTTCCAGTAATAACATCTTTATTAGTGTTTCATCAATATTTAGTACTTAAGCCCAGCCAACACGTTTCATCCTCTAAAGGACTTCATCAGGGTTAGCGTGACATTGAATAGATTATTTGCAAATAAAGAGCAATCTGAAGGAATAAAGTATTCCACAAAGAGTAATCTCCCAGAAACAATATCATATGGAGATGAAGTCATCCCCAAATAGTAGACTGTACCCAGTGAAATTAGGACAATTAGCGAGTATTTTCTCCCAATCATTATACGGGAACAGCAAAGACACGCAACACTGCTCTGTGTTGCAGGTCCTACTTGGGAGAAAATTGGCCTAATTTCACTGGAAATCATTTGACTCCCTCCTCTTATGTGGATTGAGAAATAAAAAATAAGAAGAATTTGTGGGATTCTATTATGAACTAATTTTTACCTTCAGACTGAGTTCGTAGTGTTCCTTCTCTATTGGAATATCTTGTACACATACACACTGCCAGACACACCGGCAAACACACTTATATACACAGCCAGACATATACTCACAGAGACACATGCATCACAATACACATACTCCCATACACGAACAGTCGAACACACACATGGGAACATACCCATACACACACACTTAGACATACTGAAAAACTCATACTCAGACACTTACACTGAAAAACACACATATATACAGACATAGAGGCACAGAAACAAACATACACATGAACATACACACAGACATATGGTTTATGCGCATCTTTCCATTACTGCAATATTGCCACAAAAATACTGTAAGGGGATGCAAGTGTCTTAAGGCCTCTGCCTCAAACAATATCATGCCTATTTTTTAATATTATTGTTATTTAAGTTGCTTGCTGGTGCATATTGAAATCCCATTTCCAGAAAGACTACTGCAATGGAAAGGCATATAAAGCTGGGAAGAGTTGGTCATAACACTCTAATATTAACATGTTTTGTATGCAGTGCTTCCTAATACAGTTTGTTTTTTCTTAATACTATAAATACCAAATGTTGACAGGAGATAGACCTGTGACCTACAGAGTCGGTCTGGCCTGTAAGGCAGTCTGGCAGTGAGAGGAGGGCTGGTCTGACAGCCCAGTATGTGGGCCAATTATTTTGGCTGTTTACTATTCTGGTGGGTTGGTAGAGTCAGCCATACCTTGTAAAACACGAGTGCAGCATTTCATTACAAATTCAAAACTGCCCCTATTCGCAGAATGTGGACTGTTTTTTACGTTACACCTGCTACCATGTATGTGCTGCATACGCTCTCACTTGCAAGAGATATTGTATACAACAAGGGCTTGCGGCCTGTCCATTGCATACCATTAATGGACTTCTTTGTCACTCTTATTTGCTGCCTTCTAATTGGCCAAATAGTGCCGGCTTCACTTCCTCTTCTTTCGGCTGGAGCAAGGTCAAAGAACTGACTGCTTCAGCTTGATTGCTGTCTTTCTGCTGATCGCACTGTGATTGAGGTATTTAAATGTTTTCTTCTTCCCTTGTAGTCCTTATTGCTTTTTCCTTTCCAGTCCCTGTTGTCCGTGTTGCTTCTCCCTCCTTACCACATCTCTGTGTTGCGTCTATCACCTCTCACCCCACTTGCCCGTGTTGCTTCTTCCCCTCTCATCCCTCATGGTCCGTGTTGCTTCTTCCACTCCAAACCCCCAGTTGTCAGTGTTGTTTCTTCCATCCCCACTCCAATTCCTCCTTTGTTTGTTGCTTCTTCCCCCTTCCACCCCCACAATCCATGTTGCTTCATCCCCTTCAACCCTCCCGTTGTCCGTATTACTCACCCGCCATAAGAAAAAAATCATTAGGGCATATCCAGGGCTGGCAGCATCATAGTGAGTTGTTTGTACCGTTGCCCTTCCCCTCCCACCCTCCTTCCCATTATCAGTGTTGCCCGTTCCTAGTCATCCTCCCTACCGTTGTCCGTATTGTACACCATAAGGAAACAAGTGATATAACGCAGCCAGCACTGGCCACACCTTATCCCTTTTTTCAACTTTTAGACATGCTGCAAAGCAGCTGCACTGCTCTAGAACAATGCCAATAGCTCTAACTTAGGCAACTCTGTTTGCTTTGCAGTGATGTGCCTCTTTATCCTTTCGTCCTGTACTAGGCTGTAAATAAGAATATCGTTAAAATGGGCTTACTGGACAAACCGAAATGGAGTTGTATCACTCTCCGGACTTTTCCCGTCTCCAACAAGGCTTGGAAAAAGAAGGGGTAGTGTCCGATCATTGGGATCATCAGGTCTGTGAATACATGTGCAAGGTGGAACTGGAGGAGCAGTATCTTCCTGAAACTGATTATATTGCAGTTAAAAGCAGATTTTTTTCACAGCTTCATAGTGCCAGCACCAAACATATCCACTGATTCAGACTTAATTTTCCCTACCGGACACATACAAAAAATACAGCTTAGAAAATGTGTAGGTTTTTCTACCAAAGTGTTATTGCTAGCACACCCAGTGGACTAGCTTACAGCCCTGTGAATTAAGCAATCTGTCTAATAATCTTTTACAAGATTCTTGTATTTTTCTCTGTCTCGTTTTAGTTGTTGATTGCTTGTGTCTGTTTTCAGGCAGTCAGTCAGTCAAATCACTTTATTCGGTTAGATAAAAACCATAAAAGTAATTGCGTCTGTTAAACCTGCTGCAGCCTCACACTTTAAAAATGTTTTAAAATGAAAAAATATGTTGAGTGCCTCAAAGTGCTCAAGGAGCCTGGGGTGTTGGAGAAGGAATTGAGTCAGAGTATTAAGGGCCTTATGAAGAGTTTTGGCAGACGGGATCCTCCATCAAAACGTCGTGGGTATCCCATCTGCCACATTGCAAGTGGCTTAGGCTGTAATGCACCTGTAGAATGTCACAGAGGATATTTGCCAAGTTTGTAATGGAGTATTCTGTCCGACAAACTCTAAATACCGCCCGCAGCCTGAGTCATGTTTCAAATCTGGACAGAAGAGAGAGCGATATTGGGGATTTCCAAAGGAATAAAGTCCTTTGAGTTTTATGATGCCACTATGGTGTCCCAGTGGCGTGCAATGCCACTTCAGATTTTTGTGAAATTTTGCAACTACTTGTTGCTTGGTATATTTGTGACTTTCAGGTGGCATTGATTTTCCAGCTGGTGATTTTGCACTCAGAGCTCAGCATTTATTACCTTTCATGAAGTAATAGGGAGATCAATCAATCAATCAATCAATGAGTAGATTGTTAGAGTGCTACTTGCCACCCATGAGGGTGTCCAGGCACTGGAGTTGAATAAAGAGTGAACGAAGAATGTCTCTGAATTCTGACCAGCATGTATGAGTGCGTTTGTTGAAACTGGAAGAAATAGTCTTGATGCCCCGAAAGGAGAAAGCTCAGGGGCGTCCTGAGTATATAAGGATATGTATAACATTATACGTGTTCTTTTCTAGCCAATAAGGCTGTTCTCCTGTTAAAAACCCATGGCTTAATTTTATTCAGATAATAGTACAACGTAAGCAGCAGCAGCTGCAGGCCGTCTTGAGGATATGTACTCAATGGATGAAATATGGCAAGGAGTATGTAAACCTGCAGAGTTGTAGTAGTCTGAATCGGTGGATGCAGCACAGTATGTGAAACCAGTATTGATAGGTGGGAAGAAGTACATGTCACACCAGTTAGTTTCTGTGTGATAACGTAAATCTGTTACACCTGTTTGAATAGTAAGATGAAGTATAGTACATTGCACCAGTAGGAGTAAGTGGACGAAGTACTGTATATTACATCAGTTCGAATAAGTGAGATGAAGTACTATATATTATATCAGTTAGAATTGATGGAAAGAAGTACAGTATATTACACTAGATAGAACAGGTGGGATGAAGTACCGTATTACCCAAGTTTGAATATATATAGGATACTGTGATGTCTCGGAGTGACCTTGCATATGTGTGCATGTATATCTATATCCAAATATACATATAGATATACAGGATAGCTGGAATACAATGCAGTGTATTACATAAGTTAGAATATATGCTTTGCAGTACAGTGTGTTACTCCAGTTTCAATATGTGGTTTACAGAACATTATATCACTTAGGTCTCAGTATGTTACATGTACTACAATATACTACTGTGGTTTGAATAGGTGTACAGTATTTTACACCACTTTGAATTAGTGGAATGAAAAAAAATTGATTATACCAGTATAAATAAATAGTTGAAGTGAAGTAAGCTACTGCAAATATGCAGAAAGTGAGAACCAAATTATGAAGCTGAGTGGACAAAATTATGAAGCAAGAAAAGGAAAATTATGTGGCATAAAGTGCCACATTTTATGATAGTACACCTTTATTGTTTAGCCATTTGTACACGTTAACTCTGTCTGTACAAAGATTTCACTCTACTAGTACTGAGTTCGTACAAATACAGCAATAAGCAACAGATAGGTGCCCAGACAACCTTTGCGAAGTTCCTTCCACTGCGCGGCGACACAACACTGCATTTTTAGTCACCTTCTATTTGCTTGAACTAGATGTTGTTGTTGATAAAATCTACAGAATATGCAGCAGATGATGGATTATGTGGCAAATGCGGCAGATGTACAAATATGTGTAAAACGCAGCAGGTAGAAAAATCGCATAACTCCAGTGGCCCTGCGTATTGTACACTACTTGGAATAGGTGATTTAAAATACTGTAATTGACACCTGTTTGAACAGGAAAGATGTGGTACAGTATACCGCTCAGGTTAGAATAGCAGGGATACGGTGTAGAATGTACTGTGGTTGGAAGATGCGGAACGCAGCACAGTGTGGTACACCAGTTTGAATGTGTTGGATGAAGTGCAGTATATGATATCGGTTTGAAGTGGGTGGGTGTAGGGCACTATACAACTCTAGTTAGAATAGGTGGGATGTAGTACATTATATTACCAATCATCCAGACACCACCACTTTGGAGGACTCCTACTCGCCAACATTCCATGCATTCACAAAACTGGGTCAGGAGGACAAGCATTCTCTTACATCATGCCAAAAGCATGGTACGACCTCCCTCTCCACATCCTAGCCTCCTCCTCTCTTCTTGAATTCTGCAAGAAGCCGAAGGCCTGGCCTTCAAATTAACCAACCTACCATAGGTAGGGCTAAGAACACACACCTGCTCAATGCCAGGATACCCTCGCCGGTGATAGTGTGCCTTACAAATACACATACTAACATAACATCACTCCGGGTCAAAAAGATGAATGCAGAACAGTAAGACACTCTCTTTTGAATAGGTGGGAGACGGTACAATGGATCACACCAGAATATTTTCCCACTGGCAGAACACCTAGGCATAACTGTAACAAGCATTTGCAATGCAATAGGTCTTGCATTTGCAAGAGTTTAAGCTATTGGCATTGTAAATGACAATGCCTTTTATTTATCTGTTTTGCTAATTAACACATAAATAAAAGGCATTGTCATTTACAATGCCAATAGCTCAAAGACTTGTATATGCAACACCTATTCAAAGAAGTGGCCGCCAGGCTGCTCGTAAAGTGAAAGCGCCCATGCCGTGCTGAATGTTGCAGGAAAGCATGTCTTGCCTGCAGCAGGAAAAAGTCATTAAAGAAAATAGTGCTTATAGACTAAAAAAGACGTACCGTGTAACAACCGAAGTAAAAGGGCCAGTCCTTGTGGGAGGTTACAAATGAAGAGAAGGCGGTACTAAGGAGGGACTAACAAGCCGATTAACAAATCAGAAGCCAGCATTCACGAAGGACAATGACACAAGGGAATAACAAATATGGGCAGAGAGTGGGCGGGCTTCTATTCCATACTCCAATACAGCATACCGCAGAGCAGTGCATGCGTTGCCCAGGCTCGACCTAAACACAACATTTTTACTTCCAGGATGGCAATCAGCGCTGTGAAATAACTGAAAGCCACACGCAGCACTTTACAAAACTCCCTAATTAGAAAATATCTGAAACAATAAACATTTATGTCCGGTTTATCTGCTAATATTTATTCAAAGCCTGCCTCTATCTGACTGGGCTTTATGAGAGTTGAAATGTTTGTATAAAGTCTTGTATCTTCCCTGTGTCTGATTTGTTTTCTAAATTGTTTTCTAAAGTAATCATCGTGAGGCGAGGCAAAGATTTTCCAATTCGTAGTAACGGTGAAAGGAAAAGGATAGTAATAGCTTCAGTAGCAGGAAAGAACAGACTCTGTCATCCTGACTTTTAATGGGGTCCCGGCATGAAGGTAATTGCCTTCCTTGTAATACTATTGAACATGGAAGGAATGCATGTTTCTTTCGAAATGGAGGCATTCACCTCAGACTCTGCTCTTATTTGAGCACGGATGACCCAACAGGCAGTGCATTGGGCGTACATCTACTGCAGAATTATAAAGGAAAGTCTTTATTTATTTATTTATAAAGTTTTATATAGCGCGAATTTGACCCAAGAGTGGATCAGAGTGCTTTACATTTAGGATCATTGCGTTACAAGTTACATCAGATACAAGAGCATAGTAAGGTACAGTACACATAAACAATGTTTCAATAATTTGTATGAGGAAGGGGCGGAAAGAGTAATAGCGGGGAGACGAGGAGGAACAATGCCCAATGTCCGGCTGTGTAGGTAATGAATAAGTAGGCATAGAAGGTTCCCTTCTCGGTTGGTTTTTCTCACTATTTTTTCCCTATAAGCCCCTTTTATGTTCAGCCAAACACAAGACACACTTTGCATAGAGATTGCTTTAGAAAAGCTGTAAATTTGCTATCACCGTTAGGTAAGGTTACCAGGTGACCCCATGCCATCAGGGACACCATGTTCCAGACCTTGGCTTTTAGTTATACATTTTATTATTGGAATACTAGTCCTGTATCAACTGAATTGGACCAATAGGACTAAAGTTCAAGATGGCACCGATCTGTGGAAGTAAACAAGACAGCCTCTAATATGTATCCGATGATGAAATGGAGTCATATAATGACCTCCTATCCTTGAGGACCACAGTACACTTCTGATCCATCAAAGCTCTTCTCTCTACTACACATAAGGGTAAGTGGCCTCTCACATTCTTGACAAACTGCAATGTGTCATCTCCCACATCGATTTCTGTAATAAAAGTGCACTAGACCAACAGATGAAGCTTCATAGAGAGCACAGGGCAGGCTTAGATTTTTCTCAAGCATGATCATCTCTAAATTCTATGTAGGCCCAGGCAAAATTTTAATGACATTGGCGTAATTCGCATAATTTCAAGTATTTGGTGGAATGCTTTTTATGCAAAATTCACGATTATGCCACTTGGCGTGGTTGGGAGCAGGTCAGGTAACAATCCTCTCCCAGGAGCACCGGAGCGACGTCAATGGGCTTGTACCGCTTACAGCACTTGTTTGTGTCACTTGTGTTTTTTTGCACTGTTTTTCAGCGTGAATGCCTCGTTGCATCCAAAATTCAGACAAGGATACATTTGGACCTAAAATATAGCACAAGGTGCCTGATGTGTTTTCGTGTAATATTGTTTATTTTTCAGACATTTTACATAATTACAAAAAAGGAATGTATGCTAATTTCACATACCACTACATTTACGTATATTTTCTGTATTTTTCCTACTCTGAAAATTACTTTTGGAACTATTTTAACTTCGAATACATCGGCTACCCTACATTTAGCACTTAGAGGAAACCCTACACATTTTGCTTTGAGGAGACTATGCATGTATTGGTGAGTTATATAGCTCAAACCTAGCAGGGGAGATATGGATACTTAGACAATAAAAGAGTGTGTACAGCAAGCACGGATTTTTTATTTAAATAACATAATTCATAATGGTTAGCATGCTTATTTTGAGTCGCTGTTGATGCTTCTGCTCTATAGAGGCATAATTTATATAGGCATTCTGTACACTAAGTGGGAGTGGGCTTTATATTACCAACCTCAGCATACACCAGACTCGGGTCTTTTAATTCCTCTTATTTGTCTGCGTACTTTTCAGTGGGACACCATGTGGAACATGAAGGCAGAATCTGGGTGTTTTCATTCTGCCAGAACAGTCCGTATGTCCCTCTTCACTTCAGCTATCAATGCGATCAGAGTTTGGGGCAGTGCTTAATTTGTAAACAATTAAGTGCCAGGGCCCTTGTCAGGAGGCCGCTGCAGCTTGAACCACCTGTTGTCTCTGTCAGAGCTGCCAATGACAGCACCAACACACTACTAATCATCACACTATTAAAAGTGTGACAATTCCATGCCGGCAAAGCTGTAAAAAAGGCCTGGGTGGTAGGTATCAGTCATTTATTATTGTGTATTGAATTAATAAGCAGCTGTTGTCCTTTTGTCTAAATTCGACTGACAGTGCCACCACGTGCAGACTGTCATGCTGGAAATTAAGTGCCAGTGTCGAGCACCGGAAACCACCGGCTCAAATTAAGCATCGGTTTAGGGTGGAGATGGTGGAGCCAGAGGAGAGGCATGGAAGTAAACGCCAAGTTCCCATTAGTGGTATGAGGCATGATATGATTCTCCCCTTCCATGTCCAATCATGGGCCTGTTTTCGGCAGATGGGAAGGCCATGCCCGACATCATCTCTACATGGAAGGCACTCACAGTCACACGGAGAGGAGGACATTACCTGGTAGCACCCAAGATCAGATGAACCCTCCCTTTTGTTTGAGGAATCCACATATTTGTAAAGAAGGAGAAAAAGACTTAGAAGGACTGACCTATGCTGACACAATAGACTAAAAACATTTGAATTAATTGGGTTATGATGACATCCCCTAACTATTGTGGTTCCTGGTGTGATATTTCATCAATACCCAAGGCAGACTCTGGCCGGTCCTTACAACCATGTGACTTATATCAAAAGGGCTGCTAATGAAATGCTAAACAGATTATTCAAGAGTGGCCAAACATGCATCAGGGACATTTCTTAAAGGAGCCCCATCGAAAGTACTACAGTGGACAAAGGAAGATATCATGACTTGTGCATCTCACACTAGTGATTGAGCATGAAAAATGCTGAGTCGCAACATTTTCAAAACCACAAGATCATTCGTTTGTAGGGTAGTACCATGCTAAAACCAAACAAAAGCCAGAGACAGCACTCTGAATGGCTAAAATATGGGGTGCCAACTCAAGGATTCTTGTGCAGTCATACAGGGATTATGCAGACCCGAGATGTAAAACATGAACAAAACGCAGGGGCATACTTACAATAAAGTGTCAGAGTGCGTGTTAGGTCCAAAATATCTAACACCACTGTCCGTCACTTTAGAAACGCAGGGACGTACCATATTTACAACAATACGGTGCACCTGTGCCTTTCTCCCTGCGCTGGCACTAAATTAAGCTGCCTTGCAGCAATGCAGGCACCTTTGCACTGTAGTGGCGAATCAGCAGCACAGGCCAGGTCATATGCAATGGCAGCCATTCCATTAGAACGGAGGAGTGCCCCCCCGCCACCAGCAGCAAATAAAACAATAATAAAACCTGTTTTAAACCCCTTTCATTATATTTTTATTTTAATCCCCTGGACCCACCCCTAGGACTCTGACAAGTCTTGGGGGCGGGTCCATGGGATGACACTGTTGGTGGGGGAGTAGTGGGCACTCCCTTCACTGTGCATGAGGTGTTTGGTCGCCAGTCTCAGGCCGGCCAAACCCTCATGTGCAGTGAAGCTCTTTCCAGCTGCGTTGCTGGAGCTGAAGCGAGCAGGCATAGGCTCCCAGTTTGATTGGGAGGGCAAGTTGCCTGCGCTCAGGCCAATCCCACACTGCTTTCATGCAGCGTCAGGACTGGCTGCAGTGCATTATGGGAGTCCATGCCCAGAATTAGGAGGAGCGCGATGCAGCGGGAGTTTTTTTATTTGTATTTATTTTTTTGGCCCCCCAACCTCACCCCCCTCCCCACCACCCTCCTCCAGCCCGGCCTGCCCCGCAACTTTGGCAGGGGACGGGACGCCACTAGTCATCTGCTGTCTTTGGTCACAGGTCATCTAATCACAGTGTCAGCTCATAGCAGGGTCAGAGCAAGTCAGTCTGCTCCTGCTGGTGGGTTGGAACATCAAGGTCACACTGATAGTTACACTCTCAGAATGTAAGTAATACATTGATTTGTTAAATTAATTCAAATTGCTACAAAAAGCAGCAGTCCTCGATAAAAAACAGGATAAAGGACGGACATCATAGATTAAAAAACCCTCAACATCCCTCTATAAACATTATAGTAATCAGTAAAGCGCAGCTACAGGTTGCCAAGGAAAAACAGCACTAAGGCACTGTCCCATAGGTGCTGCAGGTTGGCCAGTAACCCGTGTCCTGATTATAGTCATGTATTTGCCAAACCTAGTCAGATCTACAGGGAGTCTACAGGCGATAAAGTGATTGTATGTGGAATATTGGCTTTATTAATGCGCGTGTGAATTCCCGGGCAGATACATATGAGGTGTTCCACGGTTTTCTTCCTTTGTCGACAGTCTGCCAAGCCTTGACTTAGAGCGTGACTTCCAAGTTCTGTGTAACTCCTTGATCGACAGGGCCATGAGTTTTCCATATAAGATGTGCTTTCATGATCTCTTCGTCAGTGACCTGTGCAGATAGGGCTGGATGGGCTTTTCTCTGTACAAATGTAGGATTGCCTTAATATTTGAGTTGGACTCCTCTTCGCTTTTAGAATCTTCTTCTCTTGAGAGGTTCCTAACTTGTTTTTTTAAGTTCAGATTTTAGTACTGATGGCGGAATTTGGCTGTTTTCCAAGTTCTTCCAAGCCAGGCTTAGTTTGTCACGTGCTACTGATAGATATTCTGACCAGGGGGTTCACCCTGCTGCAAATATCTCCTTCAGGATCCCTTTCATTGTGTCAGCTGGGGAAGCACAGATTCTGTGGTGATAATGAACAAAGGATTCAGGGATTGTTTGACCAGGCCGAATTCTAGGTGCAAAAGTGAGTTTTGAACATAAAAAGGTATTCCAAATGCACTTGTGTGCTCGGCACAGTGCCCTTTCCATTGTTTGAGTTAAAGCCCCCGGGAAGGCAAATTGGCCATAGCAGATGGTAGGGAGTAGTTGGGCTCGTACCGCTCTCCGTATTGCTTCTGTGGACTGGCTTTACAAATCAGAGTAAAGTTTGCACAAAGCATAAGTCACTGCCTTTCCTTTCTCCTCCAGGTGCATCAAGTGCAATTTTTTGACTTTCGGTTGCTAGTGAACAATGCGCCAAGGTAATTGTATTGTGTGGCACATTTTTATCTTGAGATTGCCTAGTAACTACTGAAGGTCGTTCGTATTTGCATGATGTCCAAAAGTGAGAACCTTTGTTTTTGTGCTGTTTTTGGCCAATTTATTTTTGATGTTATATTTGTTGAGCTCATCCAGGGCTTTTTATATTCCCCTCTTGTTGTGGTCCATCAGGTTCCATGTCATTTGTGTGCTAGATCAGAAATAAACGTTTCTTGCCAATTTGAGGTTTCAGAAAGTTAGCAGATCTTAATGACTGGCCAAGGTCGGCTGTATACAAATTTAAAAGCATTGGTGCTGGAATGTATCCTTGTGCCTTTGTCAGTGTGGACTTTGGGGGTTGCTATATTCTGTGTCAACTAAATTCTCAGCCATGCAGCATCACTCCGCACCACCACAGCATCACTCAGGGGCACCACAACATCACTATGTGCTACCACAGCATCACTGAACGGCACAGCATCGCTCGTTCGCCATCACAACATCACTCAGCGCCACCACAGCATCAATCTGTGCAACCATTCAACAACAACTGGTTCACATATGTTCTCTCAATGTTTTAAGCTTCATTACAAATGTAACAAAAAGATGTTAATATTTCACTTCTGTTCTTGGATTTTTGTCACAATAAAATGCACTGAACATAATTTTTACAAAAGTTATTTACAAAACGTTAAGCTATTGCCATTATAAATTACAATAACTTTTATTTACGTATTAATTATTGAAAAAAAATTAAAAGCAATTGTTATTTGTAACATCAATACATGTAAGTCACGTAAATACAACACATATTGCATTACAAATGCTATAGGTGTCACATTTGCAAAAGTTATAACTATTGGCATTGTAAATGACAAAGCTATTCATTTCGCTATTTTTAAAAACAAAACATAAATAAAAAATGTGTTATTTACAATACCAATAGCTCAAACTGTCCTAATGTGAGACCTATTGCATTGCAAATGCTTGTTTTTCTGGCCAGGGATAGATTATTAAGACCCTGTTCCTGGGTCATTTGCATTGCTGTATGGGCTTTCTTAGCAGTCTCTTACTGTGATCCATCCACCTCATTTCTGTAGCGGGTTTTTGGTAGATACTCCAAACAGTAAATGCCTTGCGGATTGCTGACTGCTGTACTTTGATCATTGTCCCATAGCCATTATGACTTCCAGGTCGCCAAGTTTATGGTATTTACTTTTGTTCGTTTTACTCTCCTAGGCAGGTTATGTATTTCTTCGCTGGTGGAGATGCCCAATACATTAATTTTCTGGTCTAGAGCTGGTAGCAGCACTAGCGAAGAGATCAGTGGAAGGTGATCTCTAGTCTGCTGCATTTCAATTGAGAAGTCTAATAGGTGCGACAAAAGGGCTTTGCACGGGAAAAAATAATTCAACGGTGAGAAGTTATTAAATGAAAAAAGCAGAGGAGCCCTATCAGCATCATTTTGGGCTGACTTTAGTTGGTAGGTTTTTAAAAGGTGTTTAGCAGATTCCCTGCTGCGTCAGCGGATGCCTTGTCCACCGGACTGTCCTCCACTTTGCGGGTATTAAAGTCTACAGCAATAATTAGGTCACTGCAGGGATGAGCATGAATTAGGTCTTCCATAGTGTGCAACAGTTCTCCCTTCATATCTATTCTTGGGCTATCTCTGCAGTTGAAATATATGTTAATTAATAATAATCTGTGTCTTGGTCCTGCTCAGCTTTATGCAGCCCAGAAGCACTGCCTGAGCCAGTTCTGTGGCAAGTTACATTTTCTCCGCTGTCAGGTCAAGCACCAAGTTTATTTGAGTGGAGAGGCCTCTGGAGGGTCTACCGAAGAGATGAAAGTTCGTAGCCAGCAGTTGGATCTCTATAAAGTCAGGAATGTGTAGCTGTCTTGTTGTCCAGGTCTTCTGCAAGCAGAGTATGGGGCATATTACCAACAAGTAGCGATATTTATCGCTAAATAGGCTTAGCAACAATTTTTTTTTATTGCTGCCTATCGCTGGATATGTAAGCGTAGAAAATATGCTAATAGCAACGTTTTTCTCCAATGTGCTAAAATATCCAGGGATAGCGGCGAAATGCGTGAATATTGCTGAGAATACAGCGATATTCACGCATTAGCGACGAAATGCTCTTAGCCATGTTATCCACCTCCCATTGGATAACATGGTTAAGAACTGGTCTGAGCAGGTGTTGGTTTTTGGCGATAGCGGGAATATTTCCATTGCTATGCCTGCCTTGCTAATAGGCGATAGCGACGTTAGCAACTGCTTTCAGTCGCTAACAGGTTGGGTACGCCCACTTTGCATGTCATTAGCGATAAATATCGCTGACATGCAAAGCGGGCAACAAACCGCTCACTATCTCCTAAAAGCTGTTGCTAACATCAGTTAGCGACAGCTTTCTAATAGGGTGATAGAATTATCGCCGCTTAGCAGCCGAAAACAGCCGCTAAACCAGCGATAATTGCCTATCGCCACCCTTGGTAATATGCCCCTTAGTTTCGATTCTCAAGAAAAGCCAATGCCTCTTTGTTGTTAATCGTGCTCTTTAGCCCTGCTACATTCGAAGAGATGACTGAAAGGAGCTTCATCTGGCTCAAATGTTGAAGCCTGGCCGTGTTCTGTTTGAGGGGGCATAGGAGTAAGTCCTGTTCCTCCCTGCCAAATTGTTGGCCAGTCACCCCCAGACTTTTGCTGACTCCTGTTCTTGAATGTCTGTTATAATTCTACAGGCTACTGTTGACTCATTTGATTGAAAAAAGCACTTGGTTTTCGAGGTAGGTGGAATTTTATTGCGGGATCCCTTTGCTGTTCCTCTTAGTATGCTCCTCCTTTGCAGGTGGGCTACCTGAGTACTGGAGTTGCCTGCCACTATGGAAGGGTATCGTTCTTGTTGGAGGGCTTGAACGAGGATGCCCCAGTCCGCCAGTTGTGCCTTCTCCGCCAGAATCATTTGGACGTGTATGCTGTCTTTCCAGGTGGCCAGAGTGGATTCTTTAGTTGTGTGGCCAAGTAGTATCTTGAACTAGCCTCACAACAGGTCTTTCGAAGTGAGCAGTGCTAGGTTTGGAATATGATTCAGGATGTGACTGATGTTTCCCCCATTAAGATTGTGAATACTTCCTTGTGAGATATACCCTGGTGTGAAAATCGTGACGTTATTAGTTGGTGTTCTGTGGTTATGATCAATAGAATTATTTGAACCTTTAATTATAGCCAGTGCAAGGCTACGCAGGGATGACTGGAGTGGGGTCCCTTTGGGGGTGATGTACTCCCTATTGGGGATGTTAGGTGATGACTCTTAGTCTCTGAGCCATCTGAGGCAATTGAACTTTTATGATTCCAATTTTGACTCAAGGCAGGATCCGCTCTCGTTCCCGGGGCCACTGGGGGCCATGGAAATTGCGCTCCAAGGGCTGCTTCTGGGTTGTTTACATTGTTCCCTGAAGGCTTTTTCTATAAGATTGGGAACAGCTTTTGAACGCTATTTGCAGCCGATGGTACAAGGTGGTTTTCAGACTCAAAGTCCGCCTTGTTGTCTTCACTAACTTGTGTTAGAGTATCTGGTTGCCTGTGGGGTGCGGCTGAGAAAAGAAGCTGAAGTTTATTGTGCTGTTTGGTGTGTTTTTTCAGCATGTCTTGGACCTCCATGACAGAGGTTTGTCATTGTAGTGTTCCTCAGTGTGGAGACTCTTGTCCTGCAACCCAGTATGATTAAAGTAACTGATACTTACAAACTTACAAAACTACTGGTCTTGGAAAGGGTAGCCCCCAGTGGTGTCTACTTCGTTTTGTAAGGCAGTGTCCAGAGTGCTTTGTTCGTTGGCGCTGCTCTCTTGTTCAGTGACCAGCTGGCTCAGAATAGGGTTGCCTAAGGGAACCTATATGCACTTTAGCTTAGTTACTAGTGAGGTAAGTACTTCCGTCAGTGAGCTAAATGTATCCATAATCAGCGTGGATTATTTGTTTTATATGTATTAATGATTTATTTGATTTTCTAGGCTACCAAGTGTTTGTACTACTAGCATTTTTACTTACCTGTTTGACTATGTTCCCGCATGCTCCCCCCTTTTTTATGTGAAGCGCTCTGATATCTGCAAAGATCTTGTTCGCGCTATACAAAACTTTCAAAATAAATAAATAAATAAATTGGAAAGACTCAGCATGAGGATCCAGCTTACTTCTAATTTATTTATTTTAACTGACATCTCTGTTATTGCCATGGCAATGGTCTGCATGGTGTCCATTTGTAGCTCCAGCTTGTGGCACTGCCACGTATGTGCATTAATTGTGGCATCTAAGGTCGAATTCATTGATACCAGTAGGGCATCCTGTTGTAAATGGCTGGCTTGGATGTAGGGTTTGTGGCTGATACTGGGTTGTTCTAAGGACCTGTCCTTGCTGAAGCCCAGCGCTTCTTGGGTGTAGCTGAGTTGACCCTTTATCTCAAACCGGGAAGTTAGGTTCTTCATTAATTGGTCACCCCATTTGGCGAAACTCTCAGAATTTCCAGTGCGCAGGCTTATGAAGCTTGGTCACAAAACCTACGGGGAAGTCAATTGACCCACTCCTAAATCCAGGGCAGCACCAGTTACATTATTTTGATTCAGTCTGCTCTTCAGGGCTGGGACACAGCGGCTAGACTTCCCCTCCTCAGGCATTTATTTCCCTTTAGGGTCAGACATGCCTTCCACTCTCTCAGCAGTTAAGGCAGAGACCCAAGCACCAGGCAGATCCATATCTCTCCGAAGAAGATGGCACAGGTCTTAGGTAATGTTCCCTCACCCCTGGGGGACTGGCTGATCAGAACATCAACCGTAGATCTCAGTAGTTCCTTGTGTAGTCAGTGAAGCACTCCCTCCCTACATCCTTTGGTTCATCCGTAAACTTGCTAAAACCCCTTGCACCTACTTATATAATTCCAGCTCTGTGGTGAGGAACAAATGTGGCTTGTGACCTTTCAGCGAGGCTGCCCACCTATTATCAGATTTTAAGAACCATTAAACTCCTCAGTTGGAACGTTTGGGAGGTCAAACACTAACATGATAAAAAAGTTTTGAGTTATTGACCTTTGGAAGTATCTGATGGTACTTTTATTTCTGTTTGAATTACTCTTCCATTGCCACCAGTAACACACAGCCGAAAAGGGTTGTCAAAATGATAACTGGCTCACTTTAGTTCTAC
The DNA here is from genome assembly GCF_964261635.1 of Lissotriton helveticus. NCBI lineage: Eukaryota > Metazoa > Chordata > Amphibia > Caudata > Salamandridae > Lissotriton > Lissotriton helveticus. The sequence goes on along the minus strand of NC_136059.1, from coordinate 1,348,459,386 downwards.
CATGGAAACATACAACACAGTGCATGAGCTCCCATTTAGTGACATTGTAAGTCCTGGAGAAAGTGGGCAATTGCCCATGGCACAAATCTTTTAGGGTGGGCGTTAATTAGGGTTGATTACAAACTTCCCTATGCCTGCCATGTGCCTGGGCCATGTTTCCCAGATGCCTTTGAATGTAGATTAAACACAGTTTATAAAAATGCTTTTTATTCTTTTTTAAATCCTGTTGAAATGTATAACGGGTAAAGGTGTATTACCAAATCTTTGAATAAAAAGTTGGTCGTATATTTTGCTATCACAGAACAATGCTCAAAAACTATATCCAGCGATGAGCATCATAAAACAAGTTTATAGTAATAACTGTTATTTAGAACTTACAAATTACAAATACTGCAGTAAAAGTCATAAATAAAAATACATTATTGTTATTACTTACCTTTGTGGAAACAGTGCAGTGCTTAATAATGTAAATGCAAGTGGTAAAGGAGTAGCTTAATCACTGAATGATAAAACCAAGTGCTATTGTGTTCACTTGATTATTACAAGTGGAGGCATAGAGCACAAGGCAGTGCAAGGTGCTTATTAATGCACAGCCTTTGTTTGCTACTGGTCAAAACCATTTTGCTTTAGTGTGGTAAACTAACGAAAGAAGCAGCTTCTCATCTCCACATGTCCCCATATCATCATTTCTTTACATGATCCTCCTGTTAAACCTCCTCATACAAGGAGATTCAGAGGAGCCTGGGTGCATCTGCACATTCTGCAGTGCACATCTTACTGCTCTGTTTCCTTGAACCGAAGCTTTAACAGCTGCTGCTGTTCGTGTACATATTCTAAGATTGCACTTTGCATAATCTACATGTGATAACAGTTGTTCTTAAAGTTCTGGAGCAAAATCACAAATACCCCAAATCTAAACCATTGCCTGAAGCTGACCATCAGCCGAGATGTTGGGCAAGTCAATTCTTTCGAAGAATAGTTTGAAAAAATAGTGACACATTCTACAGCACAATATCCAAATCGATTAGCTGAAAAGCCATCGTTTTTAAGACAGGTTTGAAGAGTAACTATGCAATATTCCAATGCCTTTCTGGTGTGCAGACAGGTCTCTGTGTGTGAGTGGGCACAGCAAGCACTGCAGGACTGGTGCGGCAAGTACATTTGTCAAGCATGGTTGTGTTAGGCTTCATTTCCATGCCTCATTAAGTGTGATGCCAGCATGTGGGGAACTGTCAGCAGTGACGTACAGCACATGCACATCACTGCCATTGGTGGCAATTTTTGATTTGGGAAACGTTGTTACGTACAAGGCAGCCATCTTATTGGGCACAGTCCTTAGCAATGCTCATCACAATGGTGATGCCCACACCTAAGTAGTCTTAACCCATTACTCGGCAGTGCATGTTCATGGTTTAAATCCAGTGTTGCACACCATAAAAAACGGGGGTCGGGGGGGGTCGGGGGGAATATGAGTGGGCAAACCTTGGTAAACGTGTTTATTTTTGCGTGTGACTTTCTGATGATACCCACATCAGTAAGGCAGCAAAGCATTGTTAAATGGTGTAATCTCTTTTCACTGGTGGCACTAACAATGTTAATAATATATATATGATCAAGGCCACAGGAAGTGGACGAAACGTTTCATGGGTAGCACGCTGTGTAACATACATTCAATTTATTCCTGCACCGCAACATATGGAGTCCTTGCCTGTTTTTGTGCAAAGTGTGCACTAAGGAACTGTTTTGATGTATATAATCTAGTAGCGGGAGATCTAATTTTACTACAAGGCCTTGAAAAACTCAAAAGGTGAATGTACGACACTGATGCTACCACGACCTACAAGGAAACAGCAGATCTGCTGGGTCTTGACATCTATGGGAGTATTGCAAAAGGAAATCCACTTTTGTTCCCAATCTTCCCAGGGACTCCATCGATGTATTTTCAGATAAGGTAATCAAGGAACTGAATTCAGTTTCCCTATTATCCATCAAAAAGTTCAGCAATGGCATGAAAGAAATAGAAAAAGAATACTCGAAAGTAATGGAAAAGGTGTCAGCACAGAAGGACATTGTAGTGCGGCACTCGGACAAGGGCAGGAACATTGTTCTATGGCCACTCAAGAAATACAATGATGAAGCCAAAAGTCAATTGAGAGACACCAGGTGTTACCAAATGGTCCCACAGAGTAATCTGTTAGAAGTCAGAACAAGTACCATAAAATGACATCCAGGTAGAGGGTGATGGACTTGATCACTGAGGGGGAGTATCGGTATTTGAAGTTGGATGATCCTGTAACAGCCATACTGTATTTGATCCCCAAAGTTCATAAAGATATGTAACATCCCCCAGAACGACCCATAATATTGGCTATTGGTAGTCTGTTTGAGACAACTTCTAGATATATAGATTACTTTCTGCAGGGCATTCTTAAGTCACTCCCGTCCTATATCCAGGACACAAGAAACTTCTTGAGTAGAATACATGACATAACTTGGGATGACTCATACTTGCTAATTACACTTGACATAGCTTATTTGTATACTAGCATTGCTCATGAGGGTGGCCTTAGAGCCCTTAGACACTTCCTGGACACGAGACCAAACAAGTATTGCCAGCATTCAGAAATGCTGCTAGCAAGGGTCAAACTATGCCTCGAGAACAACATTTCCTGTTTAGTAGAGACACTTACAGACAGGTAAGGGGCACTGCCATGGGCACCTGCTTTGCCCCCAGCAATGCGAATCTTCAAATTGGCTGGTGGGAGGAGCAGATGCTCAGGGTCGACTTTGCAACAGAATGTAGGGAAAATTTAGTAGTTTGGTCCCGTTGCATTGACGATTTGTTCATACTGTGGAGGGGCTCACGGGAGAAGGTCAATGAAATTATTTTTTCTGTGAATGAGAACTCCCTGAATTTACAATTCACTAGTACTATCAGTGAGACTGTGGTGTGTTTTTTGGGTTTGGAAGTACTTATAAAGGATAAGAAATTACATACACGCACCTACAGTAAGCCTACATCAGGAAATTCATCACTGCGCTCAGACAGCTTTCGCCCACAAAAACATAAATACAGTATGCAGAGCATCTGCGCATGAAGATGAACTGTAGTGAGCCATCCTCTCTAAGAGAAGGCCAGGTGAAAATAACCCAAAGATATAGGGAGAGAGGCTACAGCCAACCAGTGTTAACTCAGGCCCTCAACAATGTGGAGGGAATCACTAGGGAGTCGATTCTATTCCCAGAGAATGTGGAGGTCAGGCAGGATGCCAAAAAGAAAGATAAAATCAGAATGATCATGGGGTACAATGCCTATCATGTCAATGTGGGAGATTTCATGAATAGGCATTGGCACCTTCTGAGAAATGATCCCACGGTAGGTAGCAGCGTCTGCCGTAGGCCGCCTTTGACTTTTCGAAGGGCCAAGTCCATGAGGCAACATTTGGTAGTAAGCAGCCCAGAGGTGACAGACACGTTAAAAGCTAATTCAGATTTTAGCACATGCCTGAAATGCAAGTCTTGTCAACATGGCATTAATAGAAAAGAGATCCATTTGCCATTGTTGAAAAAGCCATGGAACATACCTCGCTTTTTTAATTGCAAGAGTGACCATGTGGTCTACGTTCTTCAGAGTACATGCCCCAAATTGTATGTGAGTAGTATGATACACATGGTGCACGTAAGAATCTTTCAGCACCTGAGGGCAGTAAAAAACAAGGACAGAACTTACCCTGTGGCTAGGCACAGTAATGAAGTACACAGGGTGATCCTAAAGAGCTTGGCTATTTCGTGATTAATTCGGTCTCTAAAAACAGGCGTGGGGGTAACAGAGAGTTAAAACTTAGACAGCTAGAGTCAAGATACATACTCTTGTTGGATACCAAGATCCCCAGGGCCTTAACTCAGATGAAGACATGCATGTCCATCTTTAGATGGACGGGTACCTTCTCCGCCAACTTTAAGTTACACAGAAAAGGAGATTTCAGTATAAGTTTACAATTAATGCCGATGAAATATGTTAGAAACTTAGAAAAAGTCCTTTATTAAAATGTATTGTTGTGCCTGTTGCGATCGGTTGAATGTGAAGAAATTTCGAGAGGTAGGAAAGCCAGTTATACCTCTTTATTGTGCATAGGCAAAAGTCAGATTAGGAGTGGTAATAAATTACCAACTAGAGGGTGAAATTAGTCTTGAAATATGTGTATGTGTATAATTTTTAATCTTGCTGTCATTAAGAAATAAACCATTAGATTATTGTAGATGTGAAAAAAAGAAAAAAGAGATTTGACCTAAGCACTTGCACTTTATATTCTCAGAATGCTGTAGAAGTAAGATGATATCTGTATACAGCCTCTTTTTTTTCTTGCACTTTCCTCAATCAACTGATGTTTGTAGTCTTTGCCTAAAGTGACACATGCATGTCTCCAGATACCCCCAGGTGATGCAGTCGAGCTCCTCATTGTTGCCAAATCCACCCCCCTATCCTTTTGCACTTGCACTTTCTAAACCTGTGGGCAGACCTAGATTTAATCTATTGTCAAAATTTCGGTGCGAGAAAGTCTTGCAAGAAGGCTTGAAAGCATTTACACTTTTGGACAACAGAAGCACTAGCACTTTATTGATATTACCTGGAATGCAACTGTAGAGCAAAAGTCCCAGATGTCTACATCAATACATATGCACTTATTAGATGTTGGTAATTCTAGAAGTAATTTTCAGGCCAGAGAGCATAAGAGCATTTGCACTTTCAGGACATTGAAGCACTAGCACTTTATTGTTGCAAGTTGCATTGTAGTTGCAGTGCTAAAGTCTCTCAAGTTTACATCATTGCATATGCACTTTATAGAATTGGTTTATGTTCCAATTGTAAGTCGGGAGACATAAGAATTTAATTACACAATTTCACTTGCACTTTATTTTGTAGGACATCATTGATTTTAATGGGAATACAGGGGACTGTGTGTGTATATACAGAGAGCGAGTTTCCAGTCAATTGACATCCTAGGCAGCCAGCCTGAAACGTTCTCCATCCCTGAACATGCTCCACTACGTATTAATACTCTTGCAGTTTAGCTGGCAATCTTGCTGAGCACTTCCCAGCACTGCCTGAGAGCAACACTTTAACCAGGGGTTTATGATCCGATCTCAACACAAATTAAGTACCCCACACACACATGTGAAAGTACTCCACACCCTTAGGCTGCCGCTAACACCTCTCTCTCGATAACTGAATAGTTCAGTTCGGAAGTACTGAGAGTCCTAGAGCAAACGTCACAGTTTGGGTGGAGGGTCCCCCATTTTCTAATAATGATTTTGAAGGTGATGTTGCTTCTGTGGAGCATGTGGTGATGGTGGGTGAGGGTGCCTTTTTTCCAGTGTGGAATGGCATCAAGAGATGGCTGTTGAGGTTTTAAGAGAGGTGGTGTGGTTGGTAAAACTAGGAAGTAGAAGGGAGAGTTGTCTGGCAGTGTCTTTGGACCTTATGTCAAGGTGATCAATGAATTGTCTTTGTGTGGTGAAAATGTGTTAATGAGAGGTGAAAGGTTAATACCACCTTTTGTTTCGAGGCGTAAACTCTCCCATCAGGGGCATTTAAGGCAGTCTCTGACACGGCGTTGGCTTGAACCTCAGTTTTGGTGGCCTGGGATGGACGGTCAGGTGGTGTCATGGGTGGAGAAGGGCCCCATTTGTAAGGAGGGAGAGAAGAGATCAAAGGTTGGCACAAAGTCCAACATGGGGCATATTGAGGTTCGTTGTGTAGCGTGGCATAGTATTTGTTTGAAATTTAGTGTACCCATGGAGGAGTTGTCTGCGGGTAATAGGTTTGTTGTTGTGGTCATAAACGTGGTGCTCCAGCAGCGCAGGCGTCTTGTAAATGAGGACCTGAGTCCCTGTGCCCAAATCTCTTCGCCACAGGTGCTATTAAAAATAGAAACTCCAAATGCCAAGGCTGCAGTGTTGAATTCATCGCAGACCTATTTAACCCACTACAAAACACTGCTAGCCTTTTAGCTCACCCTAGTTGGTTCCTTCTTTCGCCCTTTGTGCCCGCTTTTATGACTTTGCCTTCCTTCTTCTTTGCCATTTGTGTGTTTTTCTTTCGTGCTCAGTCAATATCTAATGAGGAAAGAAAAGTGCCAGTCTCCAGTCCTCAAGAATGAGTGCCGGTGGACCCCTCCGGCAACCACTGGCTCAAATTAAGCCCGGCGGTCTCCTCTATCATTGTCACTTGCAAACACGTTTTGAGTGTGACATGGAGGCGCTTCAATGAATATGCAGTTGATGTGCACATTTAGTTCTCAGGCTCACCATCAGTGACCTCCAGCTCTTTCTCCACTCTGACAGCTCATGGCTGTCTGACCAGTAACACTAGCTTGCAGCACCTACCTCTGCTCCATTGATGGCTCACACTTATGCTTCTGTGAGTGTCGATGCACTTTCTGATGGTGCCATCCAGCGCCTCTTCCATGCCTCTGCATCAATGCTTCAGCTGATTGTGAAAACATTTCAGTAGTCACCGTAGCCCAGCACACTGCCCTCCCATCTACTAGCCTTCCTCCATAGGCACAACCAGATACCCTGTCCCTGCTGCTGCCTTTGCTGCACCTCCATTCACAAGGGCCGCCAATACTTTCTCCTTTGCTCCTGCAGGAGGGACTCTACAAAAAGCATCTTCTCCAGAGCACGGCGCAGCACAGGAGTGAGGTGTACACGGATGTGATCCCACACATTCAGATCCGGTATCTCTATGTGACTTCCTGACGCCTGGCCATCTAGCCAAGTCAATCCACAGAATGACCAAGCACTACATTTCTGCTCAATGTAAACATTACTAATTTTCTCCTGTTGGAAGCAACATTTAGTTGATTCATTCTACTTGTTGTGTTGGGTGAGAGTATGCTTTATGTGCAGGAACTTGTTGTATACCTGCTTAATATTATCCCTATTAACCACATCGCTGCAGCGGCTATTCCGCCGCAGCGCTAAGGGTGCGGGGCGGCCGAGCGGCGAGCGCATGCTGGTGACGGAACTGCTCCGTCACCAGCCGCGGTTGGGCTGTGCTCATGACGGAGCGTTCCGTCATGGCCCCGCCCGCTCAATGGAACGCCCAGCGCAGGCGCGGAATCCGTGCCACGCAGGCACGGTGAGCGGGCCATGACGGAACTGCTCCGTCATCAGCACAGCCCAACTGCAGCTGATGACGGAGTGGTTCCGTCATCAGCATCGAAAGGGTTAAAACATAGTATATTGATTTTCCTATCAAAGTCTTTTATTTTTGAGAATTCATTTTGATGAATCAGAAACAATATGTTTCAAAAAGAATCACAGAGTTCTGTTGAAGGAAGGAATACAATGCTACTATGTTGATACTACGCACGGCCTCTGTGGCTGCCTGGTCTAGTGGTACAAAGTACTAATGCAGCCACTGTTGGGATAAATGTTTGACCCTTCTGGGCTCAGGTTCAATCCTGGTAGATCTCTTTAGCCTTTTGTCTTTCTGAGGTCAAAAACACGAGTCACAATGCTTTGGGTGACATAAGCATAATTTTTTTTAAAACAGTGCTCTGAAACCCTTCCTGGTGAACATGTCCTTTACAAACCCTGCCTGTTAAGAGATAAAAGATTTTGGGGACACTTTACCATTCCATTTTAAATGTGTGTTTATTCCTCTTTAACTAGACCATATAACACGTCACATGTATGTCACGCCATTGTGATATAACACAACCTTTTGATTAAAACTATCACTTGTTTAGAAATGTGAAATTCAGCTTCTTTTCATTAATCATCAAACACTCAGGAATGATACAACAGAGTAAATCTAGCCTGAGCCCTGGCTAACGACTCCATTATTATACAGACAATATACAATAATGAAATTAGCCCTCTTCTCTCCTCTCCTACCACACTGTCTATTTTTCAGCGTCCTGTGTCTCATCTGATTTGCAGACAGCACTGGCGGTACGCCCAGGTAGTAGTGTTGGATTGCTACTTTTATCATTAAATCGTGAGCCCCTGCACTGAGCTGCCTGAGCGTAGAATGGAGTCATCCTGAAACAAGGAACTGCTCAATTCGCTGCCTTGACTATTTTTAACACCAACCGCACACGTCAGGGTCACGGTCACCACGCTGGAATGCTTATCCTTGTCTTTATACCTCTGATCCCTATGCGTCAGGCCAGCCGTATCTGATGACCAGATAGTAACAGCAGCACGGCTCCCCCTCCCCCACCCCCACGAGGACTGTCTGCAAACCACAAGCTCATGTTTCGTGTGAGTAATGCTGAGTAGTGCCCCTGTTCGAACTCATTTGTGGTGCTGAATATTAAAATGAACATTAGTCTAAAATGTCACCGGACTGCTCAAAGTAATGAGATAGCAGAGCGAACAAACCTACAGGGGGAAACAAAATAATTTTGTTTTACGAAATATGGAGTATTGGAGCACTTTATTACGTTCTTACTTTCTCCTGTGTAGTCTGACCATTTTTTTCTAGTATGTTTATTAGTTATTGTGCTAACCGTACCTTATTTTTCAGACATTCATTTGCTGGTATTTTTTACAATGATGCATATGGCTCTCTTTCCAGTGCCTTTGTTAGATCTGGTGTTAGCCAAGCCCTTTTGATTTTAATAGCCTTATATTTCATATACTTACCAATCGGGACTTTCATCCTTCGTCTCTCTGAAGCTATTGGTCTGTTGTTGTGCCAGTTACCTGTTTGTTCCACCCACCACATCATACAGGATGGGGCAGGTAGTCAGCTCACTTCAGCAATTGGCCTACTGTTCTGTGAGCAAGGGCACTGGAATAAGACATCTGTTAGAAGCTTCAATGAAAACATGTGATCCAGAGAGCAGGTTTGTGTTGTCTGCGTGAACAGGATGCATGCGATTCCGCTGTGAATGACAGGGTAGATCATCACTAGGTTCTGTACCCTCGCTCTCACACAATCTGCCGGGCTCTATATAGTGTATATACCCATGGTGACATTCATGTGAAAATTGTTTACATATGAGTTGGCAGTATTTCTATGATGCTTTAAAGCTCACAGTAATTAGGACTGTGTAAGTGTGAGCTGACATAACTTGCGTATAGATTCCATACTTGCAAAGGGCTAAACTAAAAGGTACATGATTTTAGAAAGTCTGGTTACCTGGCTCAAACCAGACAAATTGTTACTGTGTGTAAAGGGACTGGGGTATTAAATATGTAACTTTCCGAAAAAACAGTCTTCTATATGAAAACCCCAGACCATCCTCCCAATATAGGTATCAGTGGGACGCTATTGGGAATGTTCGTGTCTACCTGTGAATATATGGTTCTTCATTACATTCCAAATGATCTCTGTCCTGTCCCAGGAAAATCCGTGTTCCTGCTCCATAAATCTAAACGTGCAATAGTAAAAATCCTGAAATACTGACATTTTTTTGTGTTGCTGGCATTATTTAGGGTCGGAAAAGTGCTCTATACCAGAAGCTGCTAATTAGAATTTGGAAATTCGAAATCTAAATCCTACCTTTTGCAGTTTTTGGTGACAAATTTCTGTGCGCAAGTGTGAGTGAGTGAAAGACCGTCTTGAGACCCACACGGGTGAGTAGCTGCCCTGTAATAGACCCTTATTGATTGAATGATTGAAAGGGTCTGGTGGACAAAGATTCATGGCAAATTGTTATTGTTAATACAATTATATAACATTCTAATTAATGATCAAGCTGATGATCCGCAGTTGACGATAACAGCATGATTACAAACAGTTCCAAAGTAGATTGGTAATTTTTGGACTAGTATTACAATTTCCAGGCATTTGAATAGCTTAGCATGTTTCAGCTCATTACCTTGTGTAATTGACACGGCCAGACTTTTCCAAAGTCTCCGGTGTTAGATCTGCATTAAAACAGATTGATCCAAATGTTGACCTTCATGAATGATGTTAAAACATGCTTCAGCTCATTAAAGAGCAGATTGGTAGATGGCTCCATAGGCTTCAATCTCCTCTGGCTAGACTGAAAATAATAATTGTACATTGGACGATAGTTGAACTTCCATCTGACCTAACCTTCTGAAAGACCATGGGAAGTCCATATGTGTCATTTTCTGGTGGTGCCTGCCAATCAGTTCTCTCTAAGAGATAGGTGCTACTGTCTTCATCTGGTATCCTTCTGCTGTTCATATCTATCTGGTGAGTGTTTCATCGCCAACCTTGTTACAACTATCGGGCACTCGGACACACTCTACCACACCTGCGTTGCATTTCCACATTGGATCCTCTTTCTCAACTGCAGAAAATACATGGAGTCGGAGATGGTTAACCAGGAATAATGGGGAAGAAACTGCATCTAAAATGTGTTGTATGGAACTCTGACTGCTGTGTGCAACTTCCTGCTAGCAACATCAATCAAACTGAGTTTTCTCTATGTCCTGTTAGCATTACCTATTGCCATTTTCACGGCATTCGCTGCTGGTGTAGCTGCCATTTCTCCATCTTGAAATTAATGCTCTCAAAGCTGCCTGTGAGGTTGGACATATATTTAGTGCACTCCAGGTGGCCATCTTGGACTGTCTTTATACTACAGCATAGTTTATTTGCCCCTCTGTAGTCTAAATAATTGGTTTGCAGGTTGCAATGAACTGGCTGTGAGCTATAAAGTAATACTTGACAGCTAGGCTTTTGCTTCCTGATGTCATATGATGATTTGTGCCCACTGAGGATTGGTACTCCTTACTTTAAGTCTTTAGGGAGATTCTCATGTGCAGTTGTTTGCTGAAGAAATTGTTGTTTTGTTTCTCTCATCAGCTGAAAATTGTATCTTTTTTTGTTGGCTGTGGAGTTGCTCCAAATGGTTTATTACGATTCATGACTTGGTCCCTAATGCAAGGCACAACTTCTCCTTCGCAGACCTAATGGGCCGCTCTAATGTGTGGTGAATCCCAGTCACTTCAGGCACTTGAACGACTTTTTTTTTAATGTAATGCATCTTCTGCAGACGAGGCAGCAGCAGACGTGAGGAGGTTGGGCTGCCTTTCCACCGGAAGGGCAGGGACAAATGCCTCATGCTAGCCATATACAATTATTGTAACAGCCGTACAGCAGGGATGAGTGATCTAAAGTCCTGTGCTAGTCTTGTGCTATTCAAGGGTATTTCGACATCCTGAAGCTAAATCCAACCTGGTAACAGTGGCGTAGGAAGGAGGTGCAGTGGTTGCGGGCCGCCTCGGGTGTCATCACTGAGGGGGGTGACAAAATGGCAAAAATACGTGTTGTAAACACATATTTTTGCCATTTTGTCACAGGAAATTTTGCGGACCGGGTACCACCTGACCTTACTATGCCACTGCATGGTAAGGAGCTAATGGCAGACTTCGTGTCATCTTTTCTAGTGAAGCCCAAATGCAGGCAGTGCAGTGATACCAGCACTGAGACTATTATGCAAGAATTGTCATCAATGCGTATGCTGACGCTATTGACGAAAATAAATTTTAATTTACTTCATGTGGAAATTGAAAACTCAAGGAAAGACCTGCAATGAACATTAGGCTATCAAAGATAAAGTTTGAGTAGCCAAAGTGGAACACAATGTGAAATATCATGGTTGGGGCACAATTGAGACGAAAGCGGCAAAACCTGAAAAATATTTAATTATGGTAGAATATCAGACTATGTGTCAGAAGAGTACATTTTTATTTCTATAGAAGGTCAAAGGAGGCGGCCATTTAAAATATGGAATTCATGGAGTAGCATGGTCCAAACTAAACTGACACAATCTAGATTTGCAGAGGGATTCCGAAGTTGAGAGATGACAAAGTATTCCACACCTACTAAAAGACCCAAAATATTGAAATGCCATAATTTTCAAGGACCTATGTAATTAATATCTGCGTAATGAGGAAAATCCCAGGTTTCAAATACAATGGCCATGGGATAATATTGCCTGAACATGCTGATGAGACAGGGACATGCAGAAAGCTCGTTTTGGGGCGGGGTACTAGAATGAGGGGGTTTGTAAATCAAGTATGGGTTTTTAAGAACGACCATTAGGAAATATTCGCAACAACAAGGTGATGAATGGAAAGCTTGAATTCATGCCAGCAAGTGCCATGGCCCAGACCTCATTCCAGTCCATTCTTTTTCTCCCACCATGCCTCTCTAGACAAAAAGCCCATCTTATACAAATTAGTATCAACCCTGCTTCTCATGAAAACAGTCCATCCTGAACTGCCAGGCAAGACCACCTCCAGATGGAACTACAAGCAACCCCAGACCTGTTTCAACCTACTTAGATCTCATCAGTGACCGAGGTATAGCTAGTGTCTTATGGCACAATGAGCACGGGACTGACGCCTGGGCATGCCCGTCGGCATGCACCTCAAACAAGGTGATGAATGGAATCTTCTAATTAATTTCAGCCACTGGCAATTGCTCAAGGCTGCATTCTTGTCCATTGCTTTTCACCCCCATACCACTCTAGACAATGGCCTAACTTATGCTAATTAGTACCCACCCTCCTCCTCATGAGAACAGTTTATCCCGAACTGCCAGGAATGGCCCTCTCCAGAACAGATCACAAGCAACCCCAGAACAGTTTTGAATAAGTTAAGTCCCATCAGTAAAATATGGCTTCAACTGAGCACAGGACGCACATCTGGACATACCTGTCACACTTAGGGCATAAGTTGCAACCACAACAAGGTGATGGATGGAACACTTGAGTTAATCTTAGCCACAGGCAATTGCTTGGGGCCACATCCAAGTCCATTGTTTTTATGGAAATTATAAAATAGGAGGCATAAGGATAAAAAAACACAACATTTACACATCCTAAAAATTCCAAAGACAATCAATAAAAAAAAAGATGAAATGGATAAAAGACTGCGACTGAATTCTACATATATAAAAAACATCCTGACAGTTGGAATGGTTGCATTATACTCTGCCACTGAATATCACTGGCCGCATTCAGGTTAATAATTTTTGTCCCACTATGGCACGCCAGACAGACACCAGGCATATGCCAATCAGATTTCATCCTACTTCAAATGTCAATCTAGGTCCATCTAGACATGAACAAGTGCTTTTCCAAGTAGATTTTGTATGCATTCCCTTAGACTGGATGATATGAGCTCTGTTCAAGAATAAGGTGAAATCATCCTCTATGTATTTGTATAAATGTTTTTCATTATTCTTCAAGAGCCGACTGCAATTGTGGGCAGCAATAGCCACTCAAGGGTGTTATTTCACTGCAGAGACAAGACAGTAGATATGTACCGAGAGGAGGGTAGGAGCTATGGGCCGGATGTAGGTCGGTCGGTAACGGCCGAAAATCGGTATTTTCGGCCGTTACCGACCGAGATTCACAAAATGGTATGTAGGGCCACATATTTTACAGATTCGGTAAATTTACCGATCGGTAAATTTACCGAATCTGTAAAATACCGAATCGGTATTTTTACCGATTCGGTAACAATGAGATGTAGGTGGGACTCTTCTGAGTCCCACAAGCCTTACAGAATCGGTATATTACCATGAAATCCAACTTCATGGTAAAAAACCGATTCCGGTGTGCATGCACATGTGTGCATGCACACCTGTGCCATATGACAGGCAGACCTGCCCTTAGGGCAGGTATGCCTGCCACATGGCCCCCGAATCTTTTTTGGGGGTGCTAGAGGGTGTCAAAGTGACACCCCCTGCACCCTTGTCAAAATCTGTATTTACCGATTCGGTAAATACCGACCGGTAATGCCCCATTCATTCCTATGGGCTTCAAAGCCCATAGGAATGAATGGGGCATTACCGGTCGGTATTTACCGAATCGGTAAATACAGATATTTACCGATTCGGTAAAAGGAACATCTGGATGTTCCTACATATCCACCCCTTAGATTTACCGATTTTTAATTACCGAATCGGTAGGATTCGGTAATTAAAAATCGGTAAATCTATTTTACCTACATCTGGGCCTATGTGTTGGGTCCTTGGGCCAGACAATAGGATCTGTGTTGTAATGTATTTCTGTATGTTGCATGCTTTGCTATTAATGATTGTTTTCTTCTTCTGCAATGTCTCTCTGATGGATATATTTGATAGGCTGAGTTGTACTGTTGGTGATCCCCTATCACTCTTATTAGGATTATTATGACACAGTGTACAGAGGGGTTTACTGATCCTGCTTATAGACATAAGATACTGGAATGCAAAGGACTACTACAGTGTGATGTGGACCTACGTCGGGGAAGGAGTGGTGTGGGAAGGGAGGCTCCCAACTGAATGGTGCCTAGGTAGGGCAGGTACTATGTGCAGAAGCGGTACAAAAATCAAAGGTCCTGGAGTCCTACATACTGTACATGTCAAGCCTCACTATCGGTTCAAACAAGAAACGAATGGAGAATAGAGATTAAGATCAGGAAACCTGAAAGGGGATTACAATGTTTTTTGCACCACCTAAAAAATACCTGGTTTCTGGAGAAATTTGGAAAATAGTATTCATTACTCTTTGATTAAATTACAAAATTGTTTTCCTTCTTGCCTGACAAGTGTATATTACTTCCACATTTGAGTTCAAGTACAGGGAAAAACTATCCCTGGGAGCAGGGTAAAGTAAAGCAGGAATATCTGCAAACGAATGGAGACCTGTAATTTGGAATTACATGAATTTATGATAACAGAACAAAAATGATTTTGTGCAGGATACCCCTTACTACAATTCTGACCACAACCACTTCAGGGATAAATGCAATACAGAGTTGTATTTATATAATGAATACACACACCCTTATTATTGTACCTTGAACTTACAAAGTAACAATGACTGATGCATAACTCATCCACCTGCTACCCAGGGTCTGCATTGTCAATTCCATTCCTAAAGAGGGTAAATAATTTTGTAAACATATTGATCATCCTGGGTTAAATAACATAGTAAACAACTATGTAGGGCTTGATCCACAAGCTATAATTTTGAATTACATTGCAAAGTACAATTCACATACTATGTGCAGAGTTCCTCATCACCTATAATTATGTGTGTGGAGTTCTCCGCCCACTGCAGAGACTCCACATGCCTAGGTATACACTTTAATAGTAAATGTGTGCAGAACTTGAGGGAGTGGCTGGGAAAAGGGGCTGATTTACTACAAAAGGGGCTGGGATTAGGAATGAGTAAGAAGGGTTTAGTTAGGGCCAGGGAGGGTTGTGGGAGGAACATCACCCCCACACACAACAGTAAGCACATTGCATTATTCTGGGGGTGGAGGCATGCAATGTACACTTTTATAGTAAATTTACACCCAGAGTTTGTGCATAGCAAAAGTAGTAAACTTACTCCAAAGTGTAAACTTGCTCAAAAGTACAAGTTACCTTTGTGAATCACACCCAATCAGTATATTGTTACTATTAATGAACATATTTATCGTAAATGACTCCCGGACGTAATGGTTGTGTTTGACACATAACCTATATGGCCATACAATTTACCATGGGATCAATATGTCTAAATGTAAACTGGTAAACACATATTCCAAAGTGCATCCCCTCCTGACACGTTTCATCCCTATCGATGGAACATTGTCAAGGCTAATCTCAAACATCTCAATTCCATGTGGAAAAGTAAATTTTGCCATGTTCTGTGTCCCTACGTGTCCTCCATCTTATGTTATGTGTGCATGATTAATATGCATATGTATTCCCCATGTTCGATTAAAGACGCAATTACAGTTGTGTCCATCCCTAGTATGCCAGTTCCCAGTTCTCGTGAATACTATGAATATCAGGCCTATGTAAAGTTACGTTGCCACGTTTCTCAGTGTGCACGTTATTTCATTGAAAAGTCCCCGTTTCTAGGCCTCAAAAGGGCCCGGACACCAGATTCAGCTCCTGTCTCCTGAACCCTCGCTGAGGAGCGATACAGCCCCCACCTGTATCCTCGACCCTTCACTTACTTCCTGCCTCACAGTGCCCGGCTCAGCCTGGCTCTGCCTGTTAGTCTGCCAAGAGTATGTTATGATTCTAGTTATCAGTCCAGCCCTCCTTCTCTGCATTCCTAAGCTACTGAATCGCATCAATAGTTTCCGTCATTGTCTAGCCTTTACGTCTCCATGTAAGAGAAATACTGCATTTAATGGTCATTTAATATTCCTCAACACGCACTACATGTAGAATAATGCATGCACCATTCTTAGAGTCTGTTAGCCTTTACCCCGATAACTTTTGGATTCTATCAACATGTTCTCTAAACATCAGATACTAGATATTGTTTAGGCACATGTCGCCCTGACTCTCCAGACTTCAGTCTCTGCTCCTAGCACAGAGTTCATAGCCCCCAGCTTCTCCTAGTAACACGTCATTGTCAGTTTGCGCGCACCATTAGGTTAGAGGTCCCGGCTCCTTAGGTAGCCCCCTCCATGTTTCCGCCCCATTTATGACATATTCTGTTACGTTTACATCACATGTCTATGTATACGCCCCTGTTACACCCACTTTTATGCCTTATCTTTCGCGACTGCTATTGACCACACCCACTGCTCCGCCTACTGTAATTCACTGTAATGTAACTGTTTTAGTATATATATGTTATGCATTTGTTATTAAATCCATCCGTCCTTCCTTCCTGTCCTATCCTGGAGCGCGCTCATCCCAGATCTTGTCCGTGCAGGCTGTCCTGTTCCTGTCCTTTATGCTGTATTAAACCTGCAAACTCCCACTACCTCGAATCTTGACTCTTATTTATTGAGCTATCTGTTATTGCTATGTCCAGACAAACCTAGATCCGGTATTATTTATTTATATACCACATAATGGCGCCCGAATAGGGACTTGCCCTTTCCCCACGCGCCGGTGAAGCCACGCCGGCCCCCTGACCCTCTGCAGCCGTGACGGAACCATACCGTGCACGTGCAGATATTTCTGCTTCAAGTATCCCTCAGGCCCACGGAGGAGACGGAGGTGGCGGTCCAGCATCCAGACGAGGCGGTGGAGGAACGCGGCGAGTCCCGACCAGAGCCCAAGCCGAGAGTCCAAGGTCCGAGGTATCCGGAGGCCCACCCGTAACAGAAGTCCGAAGTTCGTCCGTCCGGCGTCGAAGCAGTCCAGTCCAGTCCGAGGCCTTCCGTTCTTGCTGCCTGGTGAGTACCGTTGCTGGGGTAGTATCTAGACAGGGTCAATCTAAATTGACTCTGGTCCGTGGGTTGGTGGTACACAGACCCAAAAACGAAGTGTCCACTTTGGTGGATGCGGGTCCTGACGTGTCTCTTTATGAGACCGGTAAGTTTCGTACTGTTTCAGCAGTACATCTAGTTTCTGTTCTAGTCAGTTCTGTTCTCGAGAAATTCATGTATTCTGTTTTCAGTATTCCAGGTAGTATTCTGTTCGAACTGATATTTTAAATGTTCTTCATGTATTTTAATGTCGTGGTATGAAAGTGGTGTAGTTATCGTGTTCATTGTGTATTGTATTGTGTCTAGATTACAGTTCAGTCATGCCTTTATTCTCGAAATTACGTCAGTTAAAAACTAGAAAAGGTCTGTTAGAAGAAGCAGTTCCTGTCACGCCTAGGGACAGTCCAGGTCATTTTATGTATCAGAAGCATGGCATAAGTGCCATATTATATCTAGATTTATGGGTAGAGTATACCAAACAGTTAGAAGAAAAGTATAGATGGCCCGTATCGGGTACATGGGATGCCGAGTGCATCATGCGAGTAGAAGAAGCATTATGGAAAAAGAAAGCCAGACAGTCACAGAAAGATGCCATCGAGTTATGGCGCAAAGAATCTCATAAAAGAACCGAAAAAGAAATCAGAAAGTCAGAATTAAGTAGAGAATCTTTAGAACGAGCCCAAGAAAGGGAACTAATCGAGATAGGTGAACGAGTCAAAACTGAACAGTCAGATAGACAGAGACATGCCCTCATTAAGGGTATGTATCCTCTTCTTGCCGAGGGCTTGCCAAAAGCGACCCCGGAGGCATCCAGTAATTTTCCGCCACCATTAGTTCCGACTAAGCTACGTCACAAACCGACCGCAGCTGATATTTTCATCTCGTCCTACTTGGACGACACAGTTCCAGAATATGCAAATCCTGTTCCGCCAGTTCCTGTAAATAATGTAAATCCTGCTCCTCCAGACACCGGAGTACCTGCCACGGTACCCCCGGTTCAGCCCACATTACAATTTCCCACTCTGCCAGCACGAAGAGTATCAGTCGACGATTCCAGCATAGGGGCCGCAGGAGGAGGTCCTCCTGGTACCCCGCCACCACACCAACGTAGAACGTTGGCCGAGTTACATGAATGTGCGTTACAACGTACGCCCAAATTTAAGTCCGTTGCAGATATCCGACGAGCTCTTACTGAATGCCGCTATGATCCGGTTGCAGGTGATGATAGTACAGTAATATATTCCATCCGTGTAAGACGGGTGACCGGGTATTTAGACACCCTACCAGATATGAAAGGAGATCTAGACAGAATATATCGTTTCATCCGTACAGGGGATGATCCAGAAAGTATTGGTGAAGCCATGTCCCAAAGGAAAGCTGAGATCCAGCTCATGATATTAAAGTTTCTGATTAATTGTCTAATAAGAGAACAAGACTACCCGACTAAAGATCCGGCCGAAATGAGAATCCTGACAAGGTGGAGTGATAATATAGCCGAGGGTAAGCACAAGACTATCAGTAGTATAGAGAGTATGTACAAGAGAATTCGTAAAGAAATAATAAAGTTACATGAACAACGTAAAGCAGCACAAGTAAGCGAGAAAGAGAATGACTCTTCTACTGAAGAGGTAGACGACGAGAATCCCACTAGAATAGCGTATGTAGGAAAATCTAGATTTCCAGACCGACATTCACGTCTAGACTACAAGAAAACTGTTCATCATCCGGCGCCAGAACAAGGTTCTCTAGAACAAGTATTTCAAGCTACCGATCACATTCTGAAGTCACGAATCGGTTACAGTGAGTTAAGTACTATGCATGAACAAGAACTAGTCCGATCAGCAGTCCGATGGATTACTGATTCTACCACTTTTCCAGACGAAATAGTGGCACAAATGTTCCTGAAATTGCCCCCAGCCGAGCAACGACTGGTGGGTATGTATATGATCCAGCACCTCATTACTCTGTATGAGGGTCAACATTCTGATCCAGGTCCGTTACACGATGTCCTGAACGAGTTACTCCAGTATAGATGGAAAGGTTTAGGTACCGATTTAATTAGTGTCATTCTAGAACAACGCCACAAATATAGAACGTTTTTGAACCCACATTTTGTTCATGTCTCACCTCCAGAAAGTAAACCGTTTTACATAGACAGACAGAATCCGTTACGAGAAGTACACCCAGTTAGGACAACAGATGGTGAAATGCAACGAGTGTTTGTTTACACTCCGATTACAAAGATGGAACTCTTAGAGATGAAGAAATTAATTCCCTGTCATGACAAAGATCCAGCAGGGTTCCACCGAGAATTAAAAGACATGCTCCCTATGGGAGAATACACGTATCCAGATATAATTAAAATGTTAAAAGTCCTGTTGCCCGCAGGGGTATACGAGAAACTCAAGGAAAAAGATTGGGAGGTGGGAGAGAAAAAGATCGATTGGGCAGTTCTAGAAGCTGAAGATAAGATACGAGTACCAGGTACCGGTCTTGGAGACAAATGTAAAGAATTACCAGAACTATTAATACAAGTTTTGCCAAGATTATTAGCCACTAAAAAGGAAGACTGGGATGCAATCTCAGCCTGTAAACAGAAACAAGACGAAGACACTAGTGATTTTTATTCTAGATTCGAGAAATGCTTTAGTATCAACAGTGGCCTCAAGACAAGTAGCGAGTCATACCCTCATCTTTTTGTTACTAAATTAGTCGAGAATTCAAGTCCACAAGTTAAGAATCGAGTTTTGAAAGTCGAAAGTACCTGGCAAGCTAATACCCCGTCCCAGATGTTACAGATGCTTCAGTATCACCAGAATAGAATCAGAGAAGAGCAAGATCATGAAAGAAAACGTATGAAAGACACGAAAATGAAAGTACTAGTTGCACAATCTGTTCCTCAAGACAGTCAGAAGAGGGGTCCGAATCAAGCCAGTCATCCTACAGCTCCCGTTAAAGGGACATGCAATTATTGTAAACAGCCAGGTCATTTCATAAACGAGTGTGCAGTTCTGAAACACAATATAGCTACTGGTAAGACTAAAGAAAGACCACGTCCGCCTAGACAAGAACAAGTTTCACAGACTTCTCAGTCACAGAATGCACAACAGACAGTTCCAGCACCGCAGCCTATTGCTGCAACACAGCATGTTACACAGCAGATGTACCAGTATGCACAGTCTGAGTATCCAGAGTATCAGCCATATTCATGAAACAGCCTAGAGAGGGAGGTAGGCTTGCCTCTCATCGAGATTCCTGTAGATCAAGAAGGTCCCTATGTTCATAGCCAAGTACTAGGGAAAGACAGAAAGTTTCTGATTGATACAGGGGCAAGTAGGACCACCATTAGTCACGCCGAAGTTCCAGGGGCTCCGCTCTCAGGCTCTAGAAATGTTTCCCTTGGATTTTCAGGAAAGCCTATTGTAAACGAGATATCAAAGCCAGTTACTCTAGAAGTAGGTCCATTGTCCCGCACTACTGATCTGTTACTTACGAAGTCATGTCCAGAAAATTTGTTAGGTATTAAAACACTGAAAGAATTAGGTGCAGTTATTTGCTGTTCCCCAGAGGGAATACGACTGTTCCTACGTGACTTCAAGGGTCACTATGTATTACGAGATTTTGATCCGAGATTGTCTAATGTTCCGCAGCATCTATGGGCACAAGGTCCAACTGATGTTGGCTTCATGCAAATCACACCCCATCGTGTGACTCTCAAGCCAGGTGTAGTGTTACCACGAATCAGACAGTACAGATTGCCACCTGAGGCTGTAGCAGCCTTATCCAAAATTATTGACGAGCTCATCGCTCAAGGAGTAGTTGTAGAAACTGACTCCAATGTATGTAATTCTCCGATCATTCCAGTCATGAAACGTACTGATCCAAATGCACCCCCAGTATATCGATTAGTGATTGACCTCCGAGAGCTTAACAAATGTATTATTCCCCAGTACCCAGTTGTCCCAGATATCTCTTCCCTATTGACAGCCATTGATTCTGAAGCCTCATTTTTTTCAGTCATAGACCTCAAGAACGCATTTTTCAGTGTCCCCATTCATCCAGACAGCCAGTTTCTTTTCGGATTTTGTTTAAATGGAAGGAGCTATATGTTCACACGAGCTCCTCAAGGTTTCACAGAAAGTCCTAGTATTTACAGTCAAGCACTTAAGAGACAACTAGACAACATTCACATGCCAACTGACACTGCCCTGCTCCAGTATGTCGATGATCTACTGATCACAGCCCGTTCTGAACGTGCTTGCGAGCGAGCATCACTTACAGTCTTGTATTTCCTTGCCGAGATGGGGCACAAGGTGTCCCCTTCGAAGCTTCAATTCTGTGTCCAGCAAGTGATCTACTTAGGCCACTTACTGTCCAAGTGGGGTAGGCAGTTGACACCAGACCGTATCCAGTTAATAGCGAGTCTTCCTCAGCCCAAGACACAGAAGGAGGTACGTGCTTTTATCGGCCTTACTTCTTATTGCAGACAATGGATTCCTCAGTATGCATTTCTAGCTAAACCACTGATACAGTTAACAACGCAGGAGGCAGCCGTATCGACTGTCCTCCCTTGGACATCTGAACATACACTTAGTTTCAATGAGTTAAAGAAAGCTTTATGCCAAGCTCCTGTTCTAGCTACACCGAACTACAGTAAGCCTTTTACACTTTTCGTCACAGAACGCGAAGGTACAGCATTATCTGTTCTCACACAAGATCAAGCAGGACAATACAAGCCCTGTGCTTATTTTTCGAGCACACTAGATCCTGTAGCCCAGGCTCTGCCTGCGTGCCTCAAGTCAGTTGCAGCCACAGCACTAGCTATCAGACAAAGTGATTCCATAGTATTAGGACATTCCTTGACAGTACAAGTTCCACACTCCGTGGAAGTTCTTTTAAACCGAACACAGACTCAGCACTTGACAATTGCACGTTTAACAGGTTATGAATTGACACTGTTCCAGCCACACATAGAAATCAGACGCTGCAACGTTCTAAATCCTGCTACACTGTTACCGTCAGTTAATTCGAATCCTGCCACACACGACTGTGTGGAAGTAGTTAACATTATGACAAAGCCAAGACAAGATCTGACAGATATTCCATTACCAGATCCAGACCTGACACTTTATGTGGATGGTTCATGTATGAGAGCAAGTACAGGAGAACTAGTAGCCGCGTATGCAGTGACTACTGACACTGAAGTTATAGAAACACACCGTATTGACACCCTGTCTGCTCAAGCAGCAGAGCTAGTTGCTCTGACACAAGCCTGCATACACGCTAAGAACCTGAAAGTTAATGTTTACACAGATTCACGCTACGCATTTGGAGTTGTACACGACTTCGGAGTGCTCTGGCAGGAGAGAGGTTTCATGACTTCTCATGGAACCAAGATTCAGCATGGTCTCCTTATTCAGGCTCTGTTAGATGCCATACACTTACCGACATCTATTGCTATCATGAAATGCAAAGCACATACGAAAGTTACTGACACTATTTCCCAAGGTAATGATCTAGCAGATCGCACAGCCAAGCTTACAGCACAGACACCAGACATTCCAGTTAATAAGACACCGACACACACTTCAGATCTGACTACCTGTATGACAGTTAAGGACCCCACTCAAGATGTCATAGATATCCAGTTACATGCTACTCCCGAGGAAATCAAGAAATGGTCCGAACAAGGAGGGGTCCAGACAGATCAGGGATGGGTAACGAAGGGTAAAGCCACATGGTTTCTCCCCGATTCTATGGTTCAAGTCATTATCAATACCGCACATAGTCCAGCACATTTAGGAGAAAAAGCTATGTTAGATAGTATCCAGACCATTTGGTTCAACAAGCATTTACGAGCTGCAGCCAAGCAGAAAGTCCGTACCTGTATGATATGTTGTCAGTTTAATCCAGGTAAAAGTGTTCCGGTGGAACAAGGTGGATTCCAGCCCCCTGACCACCCTTTTGAAGTCCTCCAGATGGATTATATTCAGATGGAGCGATGTCGAGGTTTCAAGTATGTCCTTGTAGTTGTATGCGCTTTGTCCAGGTGGACAGAAGCATATCCAGTTCCAGATTACACAGCCGCGACCACTGCCAAGCAGTTGGTTCGTGAATTCTTCCCCCGCTACGGACTCCCTAGAGTCGTATATTCTGACAACGGCCAGCCATTCTCATCTGAGTTGATGAAACATGTTTCCCTTTTGTTAGGGTACCAGTGGAAGTTCCATTGTGTACGCCATCCTGAAGCAGCCGGTCTCGTAGAGAGACATAATCAGACCCTGAAAATTCGAATTGCAAAAGTATGTAAAGAGAAAGGTGTGGACTGGCTAGTAGCTCTGCCAGTTGCCTTGTTTTATATGCGCATGGTCGCACATTCCAGATCAGGTCTGTCCCCTTATGAGGTCGTATTCGGCCGCCCCCCTAACATGTGGGGTACACCTAGACCCCGAAGTATTACCGATGTTTCAAGTAATATGCTGACAGATTACCTAGCTTCCTTGATGTCTGCCCTACACTCTTGTCGTTCACAGGTTGCCGCCGCCTTTCCAGACAATACCGAGGTGGCACCGCATGACATCGTTCCCGGATGCATGGTTCTTGTCCGGAATTTTGATCGTTCAAGTCCGCTGGAGCCTCGCTGGAAGGAACCCCGACAGGTCCTCCTGGCCACCCGTACTGCCGTCAAGCTGGAAGGCAGGAAGGGCTGGGTCCACCTGTCACATGTGAAAAGATTTTTTGGATTGAAGCCTGTTTCAAAGAACATTTCCGAGGATCTTAAGGACTGCCAAAGTACTATTCTTAAGGACTGTCCCGCAAAAGACAATGATATTGAACCCTCCCCGTTAGAGAAAACTCCGCAACAGGAGTATAAGCTCAAATTAAGGTCTAGTAAAATAAGTCAGCCAGTTTGATTGTCTAAGTCCTCCCCTAGGTGAAACGGTTAGACCGGTTTCTGACATGTATATAATAGACCCCCACAGAGAGAGAGTTAGTGAGAACTCTAGAAGTTGCACTATTATTTTATGTTTTCTGCTATATTTTAGCATTATGATTTCCTGCACCAGTTATGCATTTTATTTGTGTTTTTCAGTTTCTCATGTAAATAAGTCTGCTAATGTTACAGTAGAGCACACGTTTAGTGATCTGCCTCCTCATGAACTTTCTTATCGTCTTGCTATGCGTAATAACTCCTTTATCCGCATGTTACATTATTCACACCAGACCAGCAATGCCACAAATTGTTGGGTATGTGGTCGACTCCCCCCTTTCCAGACACCGAAGGGAGTTCT
Source organism: Lissotriton helveticus (assembly GCF_964261635.1). Classification (NCBI taxonomy): domain Eukaryota; kingdom Metazoa; phylum Chordata; class Amphibia; order Caudata; family Salamandridae; genus Lissotriton; species Lissotriton helveticus. Next base: position 1,348,434,940 of record NC_136059.1, on the reverse strand, counting down.
GCCACTCTTTCCTTATCCATTCTCACATAACGGTTCGTGTGGAGCATGGTCCACGTTAACGTCATCCTCAACAGATATGTCTTTTCTTAACAGTACATGTTTTCCAGACAAGCAAGGTCTTCCCCACAGAACAGGGTTAGATCTAGAAAATGAAGTTTATAATTTAGGTAATTATTCTTCGAATTTCATGGTCCTGAATGTTCAGTCTGATACTACTCCAGACTTACCTGCTATGTCAGTACTACCAGTCAAAGGTGAATTATGTGTCCGAAATAATGGTTCCGTACATGTAGGCCATAGTGATTGTACTACTATTATCAAGTATAGTGACAGTAGGAAATCTATTTTCAAAGCTTCACGTCATTCTTATTTTGTTTGTGGTCAGACCGCATATGTTCGTCTGCCCCTTGATTGGGATGGTACATGTTACATTGCCTTCCTACTGCCACCAGTTTTCCTAGCCCCACCTGACTATCATAGGAATTCCCACCTAGTACATACTAGACACAAGAGAAATCTCCCGATTGTCGATTATACTGAAACTGCTCTAGAGCAATACATAGATATCAATAAAGGTGTCTTCCCCTACTTAGGTACTGTTGTAAATAGTAAACTGATACGTAGATTAACCAGAACCCTTGAAGCAGTAGTGATTGAGACTACTTCTGCTCTAAGTAACTTAACCGAAGAGAAATCCTTTATGAGAATTGTCGTGCTCCAGAATCGTCTCGTCCTTGACGTCATACTGGCCGATAGGGGCGGGGCCTGTAGAGTCATCGGATCTAGTTGCTGCATTTTCATTCCTAATAACGCGCCGTCTGTTTATTCAGCTATAACCAGACTCCATAAAATTGCCCATATGTTACACCAAGATCCAGGCACCTGGACATGGTCCGGTTGGTTCTGGAATATGATTTCCACCTGGGGATGGAAAGTATTGTCATTTCTGGGTATTGCAGTAGCGATCATATTCAGTTGCTGCCTCTGTTTACAATGTGGCCCTGCGATTTGCGGCATTTGTGCTACATCTTGTATTCCTAGTCCCGAGTCCCGTCCTAAATCCCGTTCCAAGAAAATTCGAGACGAGCAAATGATACTGTATGAAATGATAGATGGTATCATGAATATTGATGTTTCCTGATGGAAACGTAGTGACAAGGAGGGAATGTGGAAAAGTAAATTTTGCCATGTTCTGTGTCCCTACGTGTCCTCCATCTTATGTTATGTGTGCATGATTAATATGCATATGTATTCCCCATGTTCGATTAAAGACGCAATTACAGTTGTGTCCATCCCTAGTATGCCAGTTCCCAGTTCTCGTGAATACTATGAATATCAGGCCTATGTAAAGTTACGTTGCCACGTTTCTCAGTGTGCACGTTATTTCATTGAAAAGTCCCCGTTTCTAGGCCTCAAAAGGGCCCGGACACCAGATTCAGCTCCTGTCTCCTGAACCCTCGCTGAGGAGCGATACAGCCCCCACCTGTATCCTCGACCCTTCACTTACTTCCTGCCTCACAGTGCCCGGCTCAGCCTGGCTCTGCCTGTTAGTCTGCCAAGAGTATGTTATGATTCTAGTTATCAGTCCAGCCCTCCTTCTCTGCATTCCTAAGCTACTGAATCGCATCAATAGTTTCCGTCATTGTCTAGCCTTTACGTCTCCATGTAAGAGAAATACTGCATTTAATGGTCATTTAATATTCCTCAACACGCACTACATGTAGAATAATGCATGCACCATTCTTAGAGTCTGTTAGCCTTTACCCCGATAACTTTTGGATTCTATCAACATGTTCTCTAAACATCAGATACTAGATATTGTTTAGGCACATGTCGCCCTGACTCTCCAGACTTCAGTCTCTGCTCCTAGCACAGAGTTCATAGCCCCCAGCTTCTCCTAGTAACACGTCATTGTCAGTTTGCGCGCACCATTAGGTTAGAGGTCCCGGCTCCTTAGGTAGCCCCCTCCATGTTTCCGCTCCATTTATGACATATTCTGTTACGTTTACATCACATGTCTATGTATACGCCCCTGTTACACCCACTTTTATGCCTTATCTTTCGCGACTGCTATTGACCACACCCACTGCTCCGCCTACTGTAATTCACTGTAATGTAACTGTTTTAGTATATATATGTTATGCATTTGTTATTAAATCCATCCGTCCTTCCTTCCTGTCCTATCCTGGAGCGCGCTCATCCCAGATCTTGTCCGTGCAGGTTGTCCTGTTCCTGTCCTTTATGCTGTATTAAACCTGCAAACTCCCACTACCTCGAATCTTGACTCTTATTTATTGAGCTATCTGTTATTGCTATGTCCAGACAAACCTAGATCCGGTATTATTTATTTATATACCACAATAACAGAACAAAAATTATTTTGTGCAGGATACCCCTTACTACAATTCTGACCACAACCACTTCAGGGATAAATGCAATACAGAGTTGTATTTATATAATGAATACACACACCCTTATTATTGTACCTTGAACTTACAAAGTAACAATGACTGATGCATAACTCATCCACCTGCTACCCAGGGTCTGCATTGTCAATTCCATTCCTAAAGAGGGTAAATAATTTTGTAAACATATTGATCATCCTGGGTTAAATAACATAGTAAACAACTATGTAGGGCTTGATCCACAAGCTATAATTTTGAATTACATTGCAAAGTACAATTCACATACTATGTGCAGAGTTCCTCATCACCTATAATTATGTGTGTGGAGTTCTCCGCCCACTGCAGAGACTCCACATGCCTAGGTATACACTTTAATAGTAAATGTGTGCAGAACTTGAGGGAGTGGCTGGGAAAAGGGGCTGATTTACTACAAAAGGGGCTGGGATTAGGAATGAGTAAGAAGGGTTTAGTTAGGGCCAGGGAGGGTTGTGGGAGGAACATCACCCCCACACACAACAGTAAGCACATTGCATTATTCTGGGGGTGGAGGCATGCAATGTACACTTTTATAGTAAATTTACACCCAGAGTTTGTGCATAGCAAAAGTAGTAAACTTACTCCAAAGTGTAAACTTGCTCAAAAGTACAAGTTACCTTTGTGAATCACACCCAATCAGTATATTGTTACTATTAATGAACATATTTATCGTAAATGACTCCCGGACGTAATGGTTGTGTTTGACACATAACCTATATGGCCATACAATTTACCATGGGATCAATATGTCTAAATGTAAACTGGTAAAGACATATTCCAAAGTGCATCCCCTCCTGACACGTTTCATCCCTATCGATGGAACATTGTCAAGGCTAATCTCAAACTTGCTAAAGGCCAGTCTGTGGCATTTGTGGTAACTGGATCAGTCAAGCACACTGGATCAGGAATTATTCTAAATTCTATTTTTTTCTAAGGAAATATTAATTTAGACATACCTGGAACCAAAACAACTATGGTTGCCTAGGTAGAGTGTAGGAAGCACAGTAATCTGTATAGCTTGGGAATCTTATGGTTAGGCAAATTATCCAACAGGATGTAATGTAAAGTAGGGCGAAAAGTAATGAATGTCTTATATCAGGGGACATGTATTTCATTTACCTCTTCACATCAAAATGGAGAGGAATTGTCTCCACGAGCATGCTAAAAGTATACAAACTTGAAAAACATAAAGTCGAATATTTATTTCAAAAGATTAAGCGAGAATACAGGTTCAATACATTTTGTTTAGGAGATTTAACAAGTCTATCAGTTAACTGCAAAAGATACTAATAGGCACAGAGTTGCAATCTTTTGAAAAATAAAAAAGTTCTACCATTACTCAAACTTTAGCACCGGAAATGGATTGTGGTCAATAGTTTCCATCGCAAGCCTGCACTACCAGCAACTTCTTCGAAGGCCTACCACGCGCACACTATAACCAAAATATCTAACTGATTTAACCTGTATCATAGAAACATGGTCCGATTGATAAATGTATGGAGCTTGGTGAAACATTGTGAAATTCAGCCGAACTCTTAGAATGTCAGCCATACCTTTACTGGGTACTTAGCCGTTGCTTAATTTGTGCCTGTATTTTCCGGTTTTCAGGATTGGTACTTCTTTCTTAACAATCACAACATTTTTAAAACATTCCTAAGTAAGCACGGTGGTTTGGTCTGTCTAATTCTAAACAAAGCACATAAACTATGATTTTAACAATTCAATAAACATTTAAAAAATAATAATACTAGTGCGCCCAGGCTGTTCCTAAAGCGTTGACTGAACTGGAATTTTCCATATTGTCACATATGTCACATTTGTAGGAGCATGATAGTTTGTAGTGTCAGTACTGGCATTTCTAAGCGCTTTCAGGAACCGTGGATAGTGCAAGCCGCAGTAGCGTCTTAAGAACTACATTGGGCCCCGGCACTTACTTTTCTTTCGAAATTAGGCACTGACTTAGCAATTAAACACTGAAAATAATAACTGGCAACATATTCCCATATCTGAATTTTGACTAAATGATTAACTCCATTTTAGTCATTCCCTTCTTAAATGAATACTCTACCATATGATGTTTCTTCACTAATTCCCATTGGTTAAGAAGAATTAACTGCCAGCTTGTTTCATTTGTCCTGTAGAATTATTTCACACTGAATCATCTCTGCATCATCCCCATAAGGTGCATGAGCCACATCCTGTAACCATCTTGTAGCAGAATAGACGAAGGGCCTGATTACCAGTTTGGCGGATTCAATACTCCATCACAAACTAGACAGATGTCCCATAGGATATAATGGAATTGTAATACAGCGAAGGGAATATCCGTCACGTTTGTGACAAATAACCCTGTCCGCCAAACTCGTAATCAGGCCCTAACTTTTTTTCAGCCAGTATCAAACCGAATTCCCATGTAAATGGTAGCAAAGGAGTAGATTGCCTCTGATAGATTGTACCTCCTTTGGCAGTCACTTGAACCTTTTCCAGGTACTCTGGCTTCAAGTGTAGCACTTGAATAGGTGGAAATTGTTTGCGTTTGGTATTTGTAAATCTGTCCTTTTATTTCTCGACTTCCTTATCTTACCTCTTCCTTGTCAGTGTTATGATTAAGGTCTCGCCTAGGCACAGCTTTAGCTGTCTCACAATCCTCATGTTTTTAAAAAAAATCATAATAAAATAGATACATATATACATACAAACAGGGACTGTTGAGCAGCCCTTGTCATCCATTGGTCTATTCAGCTGTCATTCCCATTTTGCTTTCAACCACCGCAGCAAGGAGCAATCGGTCAGCCTACTTCATCCATTGGCTGTCTTGCATTCTTAAGTCTTTTTCCCCTCGTTCCATATGCACAACCACTTGAAGAAAGAGTGCACAAAGTGCAACTAATGTTGGACTTGGACTGCTGGCTCACATCTTTAGTATTCTATTTTTGTTTATCTTTTCTCCACCTTATTGCATATTGCAAATGCTTGCAAACAACAAAAAAAGTAATTTCAAGTTTGCTAAAGTCAGACATATTGGCTTTTCCATTGCTTATTTTATAGTTGATGGGTTAATGAATTGACACCCGTAAGTCAAAGCCTAGGTTGTAACATGAAGAGCTGCACTCTCACATACTAGGATTTTTATATTCTAAGACTTGCCTGGCATGATTCATAAAAAAATAGAAATCTAGCATGTGTGCCAATAGCTTGATACATGCTTGACTACACACAGCAAGAAGTAATATTAAAGAAGACTTTTTTTCCGGGGGCATTGAGTGCGCACTACATGGGCTATATTATAGAACGTGCCTTGGCGGCGCAATGGTCATTTGCGCCCCCTTTGTGTTCCCTTCCCCAGGGCACTTTGGTATTACAGAAGGGGCTGCATACACTTGTGCAGTCCTTTTTGTAACACAGATAGCTTCAGCACACAAGTAGCGCCAGTACTATCTCAGAAAGGCTTTCCCTCATTTGCATGAGGGAATCGCTTTACCTCTGCACCGTTTTATGGATGTGGGCACAAAGGCAAAGAAGATGTCAGGAGATGCACTAAAGAGCGCCACAAACAGGTGGCTTACTGTCAATGCGCCCTCTAATGGCAGCCCTCTGCAGGTGGAAAAGTGGGTTCTCCCAGACCCCCCCCTTGCAGATGGTTGATGTTACTCATAAGCACCTGTCTGCAAGGAGATCTCTAATCCCTCTTTAAAGTGCAGGTGGGTTGCCGCCTGCACAGTGACACTTTGAAGCAACAGCTCTGTATTTCATTTGTTGTGCTGCCCTGGAGGGAGCACAGTCACTGTAATAGAGCGTGTTTCCCCTATTTACACATGGTGCACCTATTTAAAGGTGCGACGTGGCACAAACAGGACAGTGCGTGGCACTGCGTGCTATGTGTAATAGAGCCACTGGATGGCATGGAAGGGAGACATGTAAAATGCAGAAAAACTCTAAAGCTTGTGGGATTTAAAAACTTTTGCAATGTGCATTCCCACTTTGAACATAATCAGAAATTCTCATTTGTCAAAGAAAATCCCAGTCTGGGGTAAGAATGATGTTTAGTGAAACGAAGGAAATATTTTCCACACAGGGGAAAAAATTGCATGTGTTATTGCATTTTTTGTAGGCCTTCACTTGAATTGAATACTATGTAAAATATGCATTACCCCTCCAGCGATCCCCCTCGTCCCAGTCATCAGCATATGAGAGTGACTCCACGCCCAGAGTGCCCCATACCATGCTAGTCTTTCTTCTTTATTTATGAACGCATGGAAATAAATCTCCTCCCTCCCTCTCCATGTTCTCTTTTTGTTCTTGTTGGCGCGACAGGTAAGACCATGCCATACTTCAAGTACTGCATTTTCAAAATATGCAACATGTGATAATGATACTTACCTTTACCGCTTCACCGGGAACTCTGCTCCAAGCGCAGCTACATTCCTCATTCATATGTGAGGATGGGACAGAGAGTACAGCGGAGCGCACCGCAGGTGGGGAGTTCAGGGAGCGCAAAGGGGTCTTCTGAGGTTACGTGTTTGTGCACGTCATTCTGGGAATAATGCATGCAAGTCCTCAGCTTTCAGGCGTAATTTGTTTTATGTGACTTGGTTGCTGAGCAACTAGAACAAATAGGAAGTTGTAGATTTAACTCACTCCAGTTTCTGAATGATGGAACCCTCAGGTTCATGAGGCAAAAGAGAAGCAAATCTCCATAGCATTGAGTATACAGAGAAAGGGAATGTCCTTCATATATCCAGCATATATTAAGCAAGCTGTGGATGCCGCAGTGAATGGTCCAAGGCTAGAAGAGGGAGTCTGTTGAGGATCAAGACGCCTCCCTTAAAGAGAAATCCAAGGGAAGGTGTTGTCCGAACTGCTGGTTCACGTAAGGGATGTTTTGGGATTCCAGCCGAAAGCCCCAGGATGAGGAAGGATTCTATACTCAATATAGTAGCTCTTTATTGGACAATCTTCCCTTCCATGATCTAATCAAAGATATTGTATTGAAAAAATCGAATGATGATGGCAAGCAGAATATTCCAAGGTGTTTGACTAAGTGATACTTGGTTATGCATTTTGGTGACCCTTTTCCGAAATCCTCTCCTCTAGGGACTCTTCTTCATCCATTTTATCGGAAGAGTCTACACTGTCTGATTCAATAGACAGAAAGGTTGAGTCTGCATTGATAAGAACCTAAACTGCATCTAACTTTGGCATAAGAGAGGGTTAATATACTGCATACGCCTCTCAGGTACTTTCAGAGTCTAGAAGCAAATAATGATAGTATAATATCAGTATAGTAGCAAATAATGACCCTATTGTAATCCTGGCCCAGATGGAAGTGTTATTACAGTTTCTCTCTGAGGTCACTTTTGATAACCTGTGGCTATCTGCATCATCTGCTGGAGCAGCAGTAGCAAGGAGAAGAACACTCAGGATGAAACTTTGGAATTTAGAAGAAGAGATCTCTAGTTCACAAAATACCAATCACTGGCACTAAACTCTTTGGAGAAGACCTTAATTATATGGTGCAGCGATTAGCCATAGAAGAGAATGGTACTGAAGCCCTTTAAACTCTTTCAAGGGAAGAGGTCCTTCCTACTGAAACAGAACTAACAGTGGCAGCTTATCAAGCGTTTTTTCCCCTTTTGTAGCTGGGCGTGAGGGCGCATGCTGCACTTGCCAACTTGCCCTAAACAGTCAAAAAAGAACTAGATGGATGTGGGAGCAAGACTGAAGTTCTTCCTACCTCAATGGTAATCATATATCACAGATCATTGAGTCTTTTCACTAAAAACCTTCCACTCACTTTTTCAGACCAACATGTTTGTCAGCAGACAAGATAGAAAGGGAAGCAATGCTGTCAAGGGTCGGAAAAGTATTCCAAGAAGATGCCAATAGTACAGGTGCCTCCCCAACAAGACAAGGAAGGACTTTTTTTTCCATCTTCTACTTGTGGCAAAGACAGATGGTTAATTCTGAACAGTGTTGGACCTAAAGGCACTTAACAAGTATGTGCAGGTGGATTCATTTTTAATCATTTAATTACAAATGATTATTCCATTGATCGTAGAATGCGATTTCCTAATGATTCTACAAAGGGAAGCCTCATATTTCCATGTACCTGTCCATCCTGAAAATCAACCATTCCTGAGATCTGTGGTGGAAGGAATACATTTTCAATTTCAAGCTCTAAACTTCAGCCTCTCAACTTACCCAAGAACGTTTACAAAGGTATTGGCACCAGTGGTGGACGTTCTGTAGCTTAGAAGGTTTTGTATTTTTCCCTACTTGCTGTACTGGTTAGCCTCTGCTTCCTCTTTTTTTAAGGCACAAGGAGCAACCTATCTCCTATACCAACTGGGCTGTAGTCGCAGCTGACGGCAGTTCAAGTCAGACAATATATAGGATCAAATACACAGAAGGGCCATGTGTTTCTCTCCCAGTCGAGGAAATGATTTGCTGCAGTCAGACTTTTGAAATGTATTGCCTCTTCTGACAGCATGAGGCAGGTTCTAATCGAATGACTGGTGGCTTTTCCATGACTGCAGTGGTCCTGTGGTTACTTTTCCACCTGCAGCCATTGGTGAATAAAATGTAGCGTTATTGGGATCCCGCTTCAAATAATTTTGAGACCAACATTTCAGTGATTCCACTGAGTTGTTGTTTCTTCAGTCACTATCTATGGAAAGGAGTCCCAGGAAGACTGCCAAGTCCATTGTGAACCCGTCCGCCGGATTCCAAGTTGAATCCAGGGTGGGCAAGCAGTGCAGCGGCAGTGTCACGGAGTCAGATTTGTTAGGCTCATAGGAGAGCCTAAAGAGCATACCGCAACAGCACCTACAGCACATTCAGGCACGGTGTGGCATGCACCATGTTGTGAATGCCACACAGTGCAGGCACGACCATGCACTTTTGGGGAGGGGGCACATCATGTGCCCCCCTTAGACACCCCAGGGGCAGATTTGTATGGATGCCTTGTTAGGGGCCCCATTCCATGCCTTATCACCATTCATTTCATCGCTGGGTCCCCTCCATGAAATGCTTGGTGAAAAGGCAGGCCGGAATCTGCTCGGGTGTGCTGGCATCGGCACCACCACGGTTCCCACCTGCTTTCCACACCGCCACCACCGTGGGATCCTAGCTACTGGCGGTGGCCATGGAGTTGTGGAGGTCCCACTGCCACCACTGTAATACGAAGGTCAGACCACCACCGTAAGTACAGAGGTCCCAGGAGCACCGCACTATCTTTAGATGGTTGAAAATATTCCCGTAGTAGCAGTCCCATCCTGGGATTTGCTTACAGTATAAAGACCGTTGGAAACAGCATAACATTATATGTTATCAGTGCGGACAGATTTCTTGCTGGCAATCACTTTTGCAAGAAGGTTAGGGGAGTTAGGGCGTTTAGTTAGTTCATATCTCCATCTTACATTTTATCCGACACAGTGATCCTGAAACTTAATCCCAACATGAAATAATATACAATATATAAAATACAGATGAATAGCTAAAATATCTTTCTCCTTTAGATGTCAAAAGTGCTTGCTTACTTTACTTACAGCACCCCAAGGATCTCAGAATTTCTAGGTCACTGTTTGAATCCTTTGAGAATGTTAACAAAGGAAAGAAGGTATCCTCTTCTACCTTAGGTAGATGGATCAGCCAGGCAATTTAGCAAGCCTACAAATCAGTGAAAGAGTCCACATCTTCACAGATCCAAGGTCATTCTACTAGGTCAGTCTCAACATCAGGGACCTAGGTGGGTGGTGTTTCCATTCAGGAGATATGTAAAGCGGCAACATGGGCATACACCATACATTTGTTAAGCACTACAGGTTAGATGTATGGTGTGAAGTATCTGATCATTTTAGTTCAATGGTTGTAAGAACAGCAATGAAGTAATTGTTCTTGATAATAATAATTCATTCTAGCATAAGAAAGTGGTGAAAGTGTATTTTTTGAAGGTTTGCAAGTTCCTCATCTGTTGATGACTGGGACGAGGGGACCGATGAGGGTTAATGAAAATATGATTTACCGGTAAGCTTCATTACCCCAAATCAGGTCCCTCTCGTCCCAGTCATGGCATAACCATTCCCTCCTGGTGTGTATTATTTTGCATCTCTTTGGGTATTTTGCTAGTCACAGGACACAGAGAGGGAGGGAGGAGCCTTATGTCCATGAGTTCAGAAGAAGCATGGTGTAGGCCTGTCTGGGGTCGGGAATGCCCTTATCTCGTGATGACAGGGAAGAGGAGGGCCTGATTATGGGTCATGACGTTTACCAGTAAGTAATGGTTTCATGTGTAACTGCTCATGCTAGTGAGTATTCCTTGAAATCTACACATGGCTCAACTTCTTCAGATTACTCCAATTTAAGGATTCAAAAAATTCTGAAATATACAAGGAATTATAGATTTCTATAGAGAATCAGCACAGAGTGTCATGAAGAACAAAAATATCAAATTTAACCTCTCATTCTGAGCTTGTCAATGCTAAATTAAATTTCCAAACTGAGTGGCAGTTTGGCTCCATAATGTTTCCCTGCATACCAATTCTTCGAAGCTTTATTTGAGTTTCCTGTCTGAGTTTTATAGGGAGAATGAGGTAAAACGTGTTTTTTTCAATGGACTGGAAACTGAAATGCTTGTTATCCTACATTCGAAAATGCAGGAATCAGAATGGAGAGGTGGAATCGCTGTATTTCAAGTGCTCCTGTAATTGTAGTGGCACCAGGACCAGAAGGTACAAGATCTGCGGTAAATCTACGGATCCTATAAAATAATCCAAGACATTTCACCTTCTGAAAGCAGTCACAAAAATGTGGGTGAAACTCTGGGGAGAGCCTAGGAATTACAAGGAAATCTGGTGCAGTATTCAGAATTACTCAAGTAACTCCTAATTTATGAGAGAGCCTCGGGTTGCACCTTATAATACCCAGTAATCCAGGGAGCGAAGCGATGAAATCAGGCCGGCCACAGGACATCGGGAACGTGGCCTAAAGTGCAGTAATGGCTTGCGCCACTTTTGCGTCATTTTTAACGTGGGAAAAGTGACGCAAAAGTGGCGCAAGAGGCTTTTAAATCTGCCCCCTGGTGTTCTCGTGGCCCTTAGGATTAGGGCACGCATAATAAAGGAAATATTAAACAAAGGACTGAATATGAGCCAAGCTGCAGCCTGGTTTCTGCCAACTGTTGGGAAATCTGCAAGAAAGCAGTAAATTAGTAAACCTCATGTTTGCTGATGTGCACATTTTTAAAATAATGCAAGGGTTTCCCAAGCTTTCTTTCTACTTTTACCCTCAAAGTTTACGTAAACAAAGTTAGTCCAAAAATATATTACCACACTTGATAGATTTTTACCAATCTTTCCTTTGGAGAAAATAAAGAAACATTTTGCCTAACATCCATTTCTAGTCTCCCTTTCAAAGTGACTTTTTTATCACTCGATAAGAAAATGTTTGTATTTTATCCCATCACAGGACTAAACAAGTTCCAAGAGCACAAACATGTATCAGATGGTACATTCCATATCGCTGACCTCGTTTACCTAATGACAGAATGGCATGCTGGCTGTCTTGCAGACGTTTTTGGATCCCGGGGCCTGTGTACTGTTGCGCCACTTCACAGATTTATGACATACCACTTACCCTTGACGTCGGGATTTAATCGGGCCAGGATGTACCAAGGGAACAGGTTGAAAACAAAGTGGTATGTTCCAGGACTAAGTTTCCACTGAAGTGTCCCGACTCCATTACAATTCAACCAGAGTTTCTTTGTGGTTATCGTGTGTTGTAGTTAAGGAAATATATATGAAAAGATAGTCTTGTTGTTCTGTCTATAGTGTCTCAGAGTGAATTTACACACTTGCACATTACCTGCACTTTTAAAAATTGACAGGGAAAGTACTTGCTCTTCTCAGCAGGGGTTCAGTGCTTCAGTTTTCATTCATGTATTCAATTAAATATATCACACCAGTTTCAGGGAGGCGACAACACAACCACATTCAACCTATCAAAATAATATATATATGGCTAAGAGTAATTTATTTTCAAATGTCCCTTTTTTTCTATAAAATCCAATTCTCAAAATGTAACATTTAATGCTTCTAGTACAATATTAAGGAAAAATTGAAGCAAAATCCATATCATAATCCAATGCGTGAAATGAATTCGGATTTCAAAGTTGGCAGGCATTTGTTTGATGTTGGCAGCTGACACGTGTTTTGCTGGTGACCCCACTTCTTTATGACTACAATATAGTCAATGGCCGTACATTAAAATACATAACAGCATCCATAATCTTACATTTACAGCTCTCTAGGAAAACATATGTTTATCTCAGCTCAACAGTAGTTTCCACGCTTGACAGAAATATAAAAAGCTAATCCCTCAGTTAAATATTTACAATGAATAAGCATCCCGTCAAACAACATGATTGTCAGTCAGTCATATTATCCTAAACCCTCAGTGTCCTTAATAATCCGTTTTATTTGTGAAAAGAAGTATATCTAATCCAATATGATAACATCTTGCAATATATATGCACAGGACGGCTTACCAGTAAAGCTACAAAAGGCTTCTTATTTTCTTTTCTCAAAATCACAATGTATTAACAAAGTTCCCCTTGATTAGATAGTTTCCCATTCTATCATGTTGGTATATTGATCCATGGATTTGTCCTATCTTTACAGCGGAAGATAGGACAACAGAAAAAAACGAGGCACAGTAACAAGTGTCTGGAGTAGAGATTATCTGTTTACATTTTAAGTGCTACTCACCTTCTAGTCTTAAACTCAGACAGTGTTGCCCACCCAACATAGACTTCCTCAACAAGCATCTGAAGTAGCGGCCCCAAGAACAGCCCCGGGCAGCCAACCGCACAGCTGGAATGCAGCAGTGCATTCCTCTCACTGTCAATTAAAGTCAATCATGTTGAACTGAATTGTTTAGCATAGGATGAAAGTGGTGCCTAAGGGCATAGGAATCAAAGTGCGAATCAGAAAGGTGTTTCAGATAAGTTTGTAGTAGAGGACAGAAAACGATAATAAAATACAAAAATAATGGCTGATTTGACTGCAGGAAGGATGAGCTGGGGCTAAAGTACAATTCTGATGATTCCTCAGCTACTTGAAGTTAAGGAAGCAGATATGGAGACGTTTTGGGAAAGGTACATTTGAGAAGCGACTTCTGCAATCTTGAGAACTGTGGGAGAGGGGGTTGGGCTGGGGTTAATTACTAGCCACTGGATGACTTCTGTACCTCCGCCCTCTTAATAAAATCACCATGTTCTTCAGACTTTTTCGTGGCTGCCCGTGGCAGGATTTGTTTTCATCACAGGACATTCTGCATCATCCATAAGACCTTCAATTTAACGGGACCAATCATCCTGCAACATAAATTCCACATCTAAAACCCAAGACGTTTCTTGTGGTCCAGAGTGGCCCACTTCTCACCATCCTAGGTTAAAAGGGATGTTTGTGGTTTATCATTTGTATTACAGAAGGTCGAGCTCTGGACCTATTGTAGCAAAAATAGAGAAACACCACAACCACCTGGATGCTTGGAAAGCTGTAACAACCTGGCTGTTTCCATATGCTGCCTTCTTTCCTCAATCTTGCTGTCACAGACACAGAGCTGGACTGACCATTCTGCCATTCGAGCAGGAGGCTGTAGCAAAAGGAGCACTTTTCAAAGCAAAATTGACTAACAAGACCCAACTATACTCTCATAGCATTATTCTAGTCTTCACCCCTTGCAGTGTCGGGCTAGTTTGACCATTTTTACCAAATTATCAGACTGCCAGTCTTGTTTTGGTTTCAGACCGATCCTGAAACGACAACTGACAGGCGAAAACCAAGCATCCGTTTACTGGACAAACAGGAGATTGTCAAGAGCTGCTCTATGTACCTTACACACTTCTAAGTCTAACCGCAGCCACAGCTTCCAGCGACACTATTAGCGCACTTCTCTGATGCTCTCATGGAACATCTAACACTTCCTATGTAGGTCATCCATAACATGCTGGGAGGCCTCTCATCTAAGTGACCCAAACAGTGCTTCCAGGCACACTTGTGGTGTGAAGAACTATACACATGCAATAGAATACAAACATTGCTACAGTAGTGATGGAGCCAAAAGAAGTAGCAAAAGAATAGCCACACAAATGTTCTTAAAAATCACAAGTTTCAACTTCTTGACAGCACCATGGGACAGATACAATGTAGCTGTACGCAGAACACAAGTTTTCTCCTTTAATCAAAATGGCCTACTAAGTCATTTTTGTACATTTTTTTTTACTTTTAAACTGTGGAAACGTGCTTTTCTCAAATTGCGTAAGATATTTTTATCCTACAAACATACTTTTATGAAGTGCATTATTTAGACCCAGTTCAGAGGATACCTCACAATGTATATTAGAGAGGCATTTCAAAAGTCAACATGTTCACAAGCCATACTGATAATCTTTCATAAGCATGTAATATCTTATTAAGATTGAACCACCAAAGCCTCCATACTTCATATGATATAATAACATTTTTAGCTTAATGTTCACTAATTTATTTCATAGATCAAACATTCCTCTTATTCATGTGGTCTCCAGCAATCAGAAGTTAGAATACTTCAGAGACTCTTAAACAAAATACACGTTTTGTTTGATGTATTTTGGCAAATCCACCACTGGGCTTCATTTTGAATGAGTATTGATAGACATTGTGCATTTCAAAAATCAAATATCTAATCCTTGAGCCTTCAGTGCATGATGATAGAAATGACTTATTTGCTGTACCTTTTCAAAGCAGTGTGTGTGCGTGTAAATATATATATATATATATATATATATATATATATATATATATATATATATATATATATATATATTTATACATATATACACATGTGTGCATATATGTATACATATATATGTGTGTGTATATATATATGTGTGTGTGTGTGTGGGGGTGTGTGGGTGTGTGTGTGTATATACAATTTCGTACAAAATAGATTGTTAATGCAAATTACATGTTGCATTTTCGTTGGAAAATCTTTATCAGATTCAAGAGGGGAAATTGGCATATTTGTTATGACCTGTAGTCTCCACTTCTAGGGCTTCCGCAGATTACGTATTTGACCTGCTTGCTTGTAGTACAGCAGTATGGCTTTGTAAATTTCATTACGTGGGGTCAGAGGTTCAATCCTGCACCTCCTTCTACACCCCCCATGTTAGTCACTGTATATTCTGCATAGATAGGTGCAAACAGTTTTGTTTTCTACAGCCCCCATGTTAGTCACTGTATATTCTGCATAGATAGGTGCAAGCGGTTGTGTTTTCTTGTTTGACTTTTTCTTACTAATAATTTAAAGCCCTGTCTCAGATGAACACAGCCTGGGGGCCATCCGGAAGTTTCCGCATCCTTGCTGTGTGGGAATATTACAAGATTTACGGTGCGTGAGCTGTGTTAAAGGTGAAAAGGTGGCGGGCTCTTCTCGGTAATGGGCATTCAATCACATCTGAGGTGCCTCTGTCTGGCAGAGTTATTGAGCGCGCAGCTGTAGGCTTTTCCTATGCAGCGGGTTTACAGCACGCCTGAAAATCTACCGATGGGTACAAGTCATGTGCACTCTTTGCTGCTGCCTGAAAGACCGTGTAATGTTCTAAACAAAACACAAATCTAAAATGAAGGCTTTATCCCAGATGAGCACTTCTTCCAAGCTCAGGTGAGGTGTCATCTTTGTAGGTATCCATAGAAAGTGTCCTACAACCCAAAGACCAAAAATGGAATGGCGGAACCCTTATATAAATTCTTATATTTTTTTTATTTTGAAACTGTACTACCAGTAACATAGCCAGGCTGGGCTGCTACCCTGTATCGACAAAGCGTTGACGATTATATGTTATATGTTGTTTTAAAAATAAAAACAATAAAAAATATTTTAAAAAAAGATTCTCACCTCCTGGTAAGTTGCCGGGAACCAGGGCAGCAGGAAACAGGTGCTTTTATCGACATGGCACCCCTGATGAATGTGACTATAGGGGTGTGTCGTCGTTTGTTCCTGATAACATGTGACTATATACACATAGGGCCCTAGTAGATGCAATTCCTCAGGATGAAGTAAGGCTGCATTTTTCAAAAGCGAGACGAGCACACACCCGCGGCCTGAATCGCCGCATTTGTCTGAGTAAAGGTGCAGTTGTCGCGCTCAGCTGAACGACCCTCCGCACAAACGGCACAATGCCGGGGCGGAACGGGGTCAAGAGCGTGAAGAAGGAGGTAGGTAGGTTGCCAAGCCCAGTACACAGAAGCACATAACATTAAACAGATTTACGCTAGCAAAATAAATTTAAAACACAGCTAGTAAATCAGCTAGTAAGATATTCTGTAAAATCAGCAGCGAGACGAGCACACACCCGCAGCCTGAATCGCCGCATGTGTCTGAGTAAAGGTGCAGTTGTCGCGCTAGAAATAGAAAAAGTTCTGCAGCCTTTAGACCGCTAACCTGCAAGGTGGAGAGGCAGGGCAGAAGTGGTGTGAGGGGCAGGAAGTGGCGCTCGGCTGAACGACCCTCCGCACAAACGGCACAATGCCGGGGCGGAACGGGGTCAAGAGCGTGAAGAAGGAGGTAGGTAGGTTGCCAAGCCCAGTACCCAGAAGCACATAACATTAAACAGATTTGCGCTAGCAAAATAAATTTAAAACACAGCTAGTAAATCAGCTAGTAAGATATTCTGTAAAATCAGCAGCGAGACGAGCACACACCCGCAGCCTGAATCGCCGCGTTTGTCTGAGTAAAGGTGCAGTTGTCGCGCTAGAAATAGAAAAAGTTCTGCAGCCTCTAGACCGCTAACCTGCAAGGTGGAGAGGCAGGGCGGAAGTGGTGTGAGGGGCAGGAAGTGGCGCTCGGCTGAACGACCCCCCGCACAAACAGCACAATGCCGGGGCGGAACGGGGTTGTTAGACCCGGCTTCCTGGGCACCAGGGCACTCAGGGGTAACTGCGCTCCAATCGCATCAACTGGAGTGTTCCCTCACTGATGTCCTGGGGCCTCAGTACTAAGGGACCCAAAACTGGATAACCAAGTACTCCTCTCCAGCACTTGACTCTCTCAGGGTAGCGAGACAGAGCAGTCCAAGGCTTACTCAAGGAGGTGAGGTGGGGTTAGACATTCAGAATACAGTGTAAACCGTACCACCAGCTGATAAACTCAATGTCCAGTCAGTGCTTTACTTTTTATAAAAGAAAAGTACTTTAATACACATAAGATAATTATTCTACACATAAAACTAGGATAAACAGTGAAAACCAGAAGTCTCTACAACCCTCTGGGGCAGAGTTCTGACCCCAAACAGTATTATAGCGCCTAGACGCCAAGCACTATAAAAACACAGTTAACATGAAAACACACAGTAAGCATTGCATATTACAGATCATGTTACACAGGGCTGTTCTCATTCACTAGAGCCTTGATACCAAACTTTGTATTGAAAGGATATAGTTTCAGCATATGATGCGACGTCAAATGGTCGTGATCAGCCCCATAACCCCCCACCCAAAGCAACAGAAGTGCCCTCCCATTGTGAGTGAGGACACCACTTTAGTGGTGTCAGGGATCTGATCAAAGGTGCCGGATGTCTTGGCACAGTTTACTGGAGTCCCACTAGTCCAGTAGCCACTGGCTAGCTGAAGAAGGGTAGTGGCTGGGCAGAGTGCCAGTTCACCCTGATACCTTTCAGAGATCACAAAAAGAAAGGTGGGGTCTGCTTCACTGGCCTCTCTTCCCAGTTACTGCTTGTACAGGCTCCCACAGCGCAAGGGAGGAGCCTAGAGGGGATTTGATCTCACCTTCAAAGACTAGAATCAAGCATCCTCCTCTCTCTGGCTCTCGTCCTGTGCTGCAAGCTTCTTTCCACCAGCCTCTGTGGTGTGCTGTAAGCTTCCTTCCCAAACCTTTGGCGATGTGCCGCAAGTTTCCTTCCCACACTGGGCAGCTGTCTGTAATTTCCTTGGTCCAAAGCGAACGCTCCTCCAAGCCTTACAAACAGCTGGTCCTTAATGACCGCAGTGAAAAGAGTCTTATCTTCTGTCTTCACACCGGCGGGGTCCATGCCTTGCTATCTTCTCTGTCATAGCCCAGTCTTTGAACAACAGCTGACCACTCAGGCCAGACTTTTATCACCTCTGATTGATAGGCTCATCCAATCAGAGGGTCTGCTACTTTTTACACCACCAATCACAGACCATTCACCGCGTGTTCAATGCATGGGTAAAGCATGTAGCAGGTCGTGTTCTGGTATCAGGCTGCGCCACCCTCTAGAGAGGAATTTTAATTAACTCCAGCCCAGGAAGCCCTGACAAGTGAGGGAGGGTCCTATCCACACAGTTAGTGCAGCTAAACCCAGATAAGAGCTGAGGGTCTCCCCCAGCCCACCAGGCCTTTCCAAGGAAATAGGGAGGGGGACGGGGGAGCTGGGATGTCCAGCAGGACAGCTCGCATTCCTCACACGGGCTCAAATCACTATTCTTCCCCTGTACACCCACGGGCTCTCCAACACACATCAGCCAGACAAAGGCAACAGGCCCACAGGCATGGCAAACTGCACAGACTTGGTCAGGAGGGTGCCTAGGGACTCACCCCTCCTGACTATAGATTTATTGCTGCCACCACTGTCAGTCTACCACAGCCATAATAGAGAGGGCAGTAGCCACTCTCTGAAAAATAGGGGTGCACTAGGCATGCCCCCTCGACCTCAGAGCCAGGCTCTAGGGTCTCAATCCATGTAAACAGGGAGACCCTCAGTGGACATGTATGATTGTCATGCTCACTGAGGTAGGGATCTAGAAACTATACAGTAGCTTTAGAGTGACTTGCCTGGAGATTAGCATAAGGCAGGGGAAGCACCCTCTCCAGAGACATGCAGGAGACTTCCCGTCCCAACATATGCCCTCCCCAGATCAGAATGGCCGGTACTTACTTCCCAGTGGGAGAAGACCGATCATCTGATTGGATAAACCGGCGGGAAAGTCCATCTGCATTACCGTGCTGTAAGCCTGCTTTATGTTCCACTGTAAAATCTAGTCCCTGCAGAGATATGGACCACCTGAGCAACTTTGGATTCTCACCTTTCATTGCCATAAGCCACTTGAGGGGCGTGTGATCTGTTTGAACCACAAACTTTGCACCAAACAAGTAAGGCCTGAATCTTCGAAGGGCCCACACTATGGCAAAGCATTCTTTTTCAACTGCAGACCAGTTCTGCTCCCTGGGGAGTAGTCGGCGGCTGAAATCGATAGACCCTTTGGTTCGCGTTGGATCAGAGGTGTGTTTGCTTTTCTGTAGCAGTGATTTGTGCGGAACATGCAGCTTCGGTGTAACGGCCCTGCATAAGAAACGAGTCAATGGGGATTATATCCGAACTGGTTAACCTGTGTAAACCCGATAACCTGCGGGCGCGTTTATAACTGATCTGTGTGAATGAATATTGGATCATAGGCAGCCAGCCTCGCTGCCGACACCTGCGCACGCACCCGGGGACGTACACACCTCCTATATACTAGAACTCCTTACCATTTGGGGCAAACATTTATATTACAAAAATACATTTATAATGCACCTCAACTATTTGCATTGTAAAATAAACACACCGATTCTACTTTCTGAAGCAGGCCGCAATAGCTCAGTTGGGAGAGCGTTAGACTGAAGATCTAAAGGTCCCTGGTTCAATCCTGGGTTTCGGCAGCTAGCACCTATAGTGTAGCAGCCGCTTCTATGCCTTGAAATAGCAAACTGTCGTCATCGTGTGTTCGAATCCCAGCAGAGGTGTTTCGTGTAACTTTGCCATTTTTGCAAATATATGTTTGTGTGTGTGCTCGCGTGTCGGGCCCTTTCTTACAAATATATTCATTGTGGAAGTCAAATTTCAATGCGAGCTGGCTAAATTGAGCGTATTAATAGCTCTGGTACTCCACAGCTTCCATGTACAAACTCTTCTGGTGATAAAGAACCAAAACTCTTTCCACTGTGGGATACAAACTCACCATCGTAATTACTGCAATAATGTGTCCAGCGCCAAGATGCCTTTCTGGGTATTTGATCGCTTAATGAATATTATAAGTTAACATAGCAAAGCTGGAGTCCCCCCATGCACCCCATCTGCCTAATGATGAGGGCGCAGAGGGACAATGTACTTGGTTCGGAAATGGGCAGGTTAACAATTTAGCGCAGAGTGATGAGTAGAACATAGCAAAGAGTCATGCATGGTAAATTTATTCATCAATACCGATGGTAATAACCTCGAGAATCAAATATCAATTGTAATACCATTCACCAATAACAGGATTAGCTTTTTCGTATAGTAATGACGGCAGTCCGCTGCCTTCTGTCTTTAGAGCCATTGCGTTTGTCACTGTCACCCATTGTAATCCCAAGAGTTGGTCACTCGAATGCCCATATTTCAGATGACAAATAGCGAAAACGATAATCAAGTTATGCCTATTACATGTTTTTCAAGGCATGCGCGCATTTTGCACACATAACCGAAACCGCATACAAATTTTTAGAGTATGTTTCGCAAAGCAATGTTGTGATAATTGCCATAATATAACAATTTGCATAGTTGGGCGTTGCAAATTTTGCAAATTTGAGACTTCGTTAAATGGTACACCACAGAAGTAGCAGGATGACTCAGTGAAATGAGCTGGTGATGTGATATGCTGTGATGTGCAGATCTAGAGTTTTGATTTCTGCTATGCTGACTCAGACTTTCAGACATTAAAGGTGGATAAACTGAATACTATGACAGCATGTAATTGTAATGGTGGATATCGATAGCACGTAGAAATGACACTAATGCATTCTGAAGCGGTATTTAGAAACAAGTTATTTATTAGACAAGAAATGTATACATTTTACACATTGAATATCAAGTAAAAGGTATAATAATAGGCCTAACTTTATGTCGTGAGGGGTTTGGGATTGAAAGGTCGACAATTGTAGTTTGAGAAGCGGAAAGTGCAAAACAGAAATGGAGAAGCGTACTTTGGTTATATATTGAGGCTATGAAATTGCCCATTAGTTTGAAAGACGAAATATGTAATTTCTTTAATTTTCCAATATTAATTGTGTTGAAGGTAATTACAAATTATGTAAGGAGTTTTAACCCTCACTCGCTAACATTATGCTGACTCCGTCAGTTGCGCCATCACTTACCTCATCTCTATGCCCAAACCCCTAGGTGCCTGCAGGGGGGCTGGCCCCCAGTCCGCAGATACCGTGGTATGATAACAGTGTGCCCAGCTAGGGGCACAATACATATGCCACATATAAAGTCATCCCTGGTATAGGATGTCAAGTGTAAGTATGACCTAGCATATGAGTGATGATATCTAGGAACTCAGGAACGTGCCATGACGTCATAATGTTCGGTGTGTATGTCTGGAAAAAGTTGCATCTTTATTGCTGTGCCATAAGAACATGAATGGATCAGCCTATCATGGTGCCTTCATCGGGCCACCAGACATGCTGCTGGCCTGACAGACCAGACAGGTATGGCAAAACCTCTCCACATCCTGACCTACTCCTGGCCAGTAAAACAGAGGTTCTAACCTGTCCTTTGTCTTTTTGAAGCCCAAGTGCCCAGCTAGGGGTACTTCATGGGCTAGATGCAGCAGGAAATTCCTGTGCACCTGAGGAACCACCAACCTTTTGCTGGCTCCTGGCTCTGGGTCAGCAGGCTCACTGTAAAGGAGTCCATCTTCCCAAGCCACCTTGTGCTTTCCGACTACTCCAGTGTAGACCTGCTCCTGAGCAGTCGTCCGCAGGCCAACAAGTGTAGGACACTCAGCCTGTGCCTTACAAAACTCCTCCCGGGACGGTTCTCCTGCCACAAGCAGCTCCTGCAGCTCTGGCAGGGACCCAGACTCCAACACCTTATCCGCCTCTGGATACACACCCTCCTCTCCAACAGGAGCAGGAGGTGCAGACACCAGGACAGGTGCCTTCTCAGAATCTGCCCTTAGTTCTTGTCCTGGCCGGTTCCCTTCTAGTGTCTCTTCCACTAGAGCGGTCCCCACTTCACTAGGAAGCAGTTTTTCAGTCTGTGCCCTAGTGAGCACAGCTGATGAAATCCAGGCCATATAGGCCTCAGGGCCTGGTACTAACCCGGGTTCAACAAGATCATTCCCCAGAAAGCACCCAGCACCCTGCTTCTCTGGCACCCCGACATTGACCATGGCCTTCCTGCCATTCACCCCTACCTGCTCTCTAGCAAGAGGGTACTCCATGTCATCACCACTAGCTACAAGTCCATACCCCTTGGAACCAGGAATGATCTCTTCGGGTTTGAGATATTTGCGTTCAACCATAGTCCTGTGGGCACCAGTATCCCTCATGGCAGGAACCTTCCTTCCATTGATACTTGCCACACCCATATACCCCATTGAGTTAGGGTGAATATGCTTAAGGGCTTCTGGGTCAAGTTCCCAGATGTCCCTGGTGACTAAGTTAAACTCACTTGGGCCTCCCTTCATGTCTGCCCCCACTGAAAGCACACTTGCTATCACGGGTGCCACTGGCACCACGTCCTTCACTGGGCAGTCTGGCTTTAAGTGTCCCTCTTGGTGGCACTTATAGCATGTAATCACCGTGGGAGTGAAAGGACCCTTACCTCCTTTCCCCTCCTGGTACTGACTAGAGACCCCGTTCCCCTTAGACTCTTGTCCTGACTGAGAGCCTTGGGAACCGTTCTGGCCCTTCCCCTCTGGTTTAGGGCCAGCCTGCTGGGAGTTCTTCTCCCCCTTGGGCTTGGAAAGGGGTTGCCCCTGCCCCCTGTTCACTCTGTTGGCAAGCCACTTATCTTCCATCACTGCAAGTTTCTCAGGATCCCTCTCAGGAAGGTCAGACAAATACTGTCTGAGTGGGACAGAACACTCCTCCCGGAGACGCTCTGCAATCATCACCTGATTTAGGGACTGGTAATCATTTGCTTCCATCCCTCTCACCCACTCATTGCAGTCTCTCACTATGTCATGGACCCAATTCTCAAAAGGAACCCCCTCTGCCTTCTTGTTCTCACGGAACCTCTGCAAGTACTGGGCTGGTTTCAACCCAAACCGCCTAATCAAAGCATCCTTCATGCACTCATATGTCAGACTGTCTTTCGCAGGCATCCTTTCAATCACTTCAGTCCCTTCCCGAGGGAGGCGACTCAGTAAAGTCGCTGCTTTGGACTGACCATTAAGACCTTGAGCCTTACATGCTAGATGAAAGGCACGCATCCAACTGAGAATATCAGTGCCAGGGACATACATGTGTATCAATTCTTTTGGTACCTTGGTGGTATTTTCCTTTCCCTGGGACTTTGAAGTGGATGCACCATCCACAGAGCTAAGCCCTCTATCATCTGCTAACTTGAGCTTCTCTTTCTCTAGGGCTATCCGCTCTTTCTCCAATTCCCTATCCTTCTCTTTCTCCTGTCTCTCCCTTTCTTTCTCCAGCATCTCCCTTTCCCTCTCCTTCTCTTTCTCCTGTCTCTCCCTTTCTTTCTACAGCCTCTCCCTTTCCCTCTCCTTCTCCTTCCAAGCCCACTCTTCCTGTCTGACTGTCACGGTTAGTAGCGGTGAGAAAACCCAAGTAAAGAACACTCTTGCCACTAACCTTAGGAATCTAGCCAGCGGGGACCACGGCGTGACGATAGACCCCCCAGTTACCAATAGCACTATCCCTCCCTTGGAATATACACACCAGGGAGAGGTAGTACACCTGGGAAAAGGGGAGGGAACAGGGAACCGGAACGTTGTTGAGAAGACACCCCTCTTAGTCTGGTCTACAGGTCTTGGAGTTCTTCTAAGGCACAACAGGTCTACAAAACATAAGAGGAACAGGTTACCACGCACGTACAGGATACCAACACAGTGATAATTACAGAAGCGGAGCCACCTCTTACATTTAGTCCACTCTTGGTACACCCGAACGGGGGTCCTGTTTCTATTCGTGGGAAAGATGGGGTCTTGGTTGAGTCAGAGCTGTTCCATCACAGCCCTGTGTAACTGTACAGAAGAGCGTTCATATACCCCCAGGTAGTTACACTCACTCCTGGTGGGTAAGGCGCGGTATGCAGAACAAGTTAAAGCAAACAGAAATGTATCAGGTCGAGAGGCAGGCTGTCTAACTAGCACGGCCGTGCTATCTCTAGATCCTACCTTTATCTCTAGGAAACGGAGGAAGCGGCACCAAGACTACGGCGTCCCTGCGTCCTCTCAAACTGCCTCGCGGCGTCCTCAGCGGGAAAGAAAGCGTCCGCGCAAAACCTCCTCGCGGCGTCCTCAGCGGGAAAGAAAGCGTCCGCGCAAACCTCCTCGCGGCGTCCTCAGCGGGAAGGCAAGCGTCCGCGCAACCCTCAGGCTATGTCTCACTCCGGGAAGGATTGACAAGCACCCGGCTTCGTCAGGCACGCCCTTTTATACCGTCCCGGAAGTGACTTCCGTTTGGCCATGTCCCGGGGTTTTCTGGGATTTGTAGTGCAGGTGTTGTTCCGTCTTTTCTGCTCCCTACCTAGGTTTCTGCCTGCGATTGCTACAGAACCCCCTCTCAAGGACCGCCGGCCCGGCGGTCGACCAGGCTTGCCAGGGTGTTCCCGATGGAACCGGGCCACCAAGTCAGGGCAATGGAGATTCCGCTCAGGTTCCCAGGACCTCTCCTCCACCCCAAAGCCCTTCCAACTCACCAGGTACTGAACCCCACCCCGGTACAGCCTGGAATCCAGCAGCTCATCAACTTCATACTCCTCCAAGCCCTCCACCAGAACAGGAGGGGGATGAGCTGGCAGTCTGGTGTCCCCATGACAGGGAAGGAGCAGTGAGACGTGGAAGACGGGGTGTAAGCGCCAGGATACGGGAATAGCCAACCTCAGGGCAACCGGGTTGATGACCCTCTCGACACTATAGGGACCTATGTACTTAGGTTTCAGTTTGTTGATACCCCTGAGGTGAATGTGTTTGGTGGAGAGCCATACCTTGTCCCCCACCTGGTAGCTTGGTTCTGGACTACGCTTCTTATCAGCGTATCGTTTCTGAGCGTTCTGAGCATCCGACAAATGTTGCTTCGCGTCGATACGGACAGCACGGAGGTGCTCGTGGTGTTCCTGAATGCTGGGCAATGTCGATGCCACCGGCCAGTCAAAGGGGAGGATACTCGGATGATATCCTAGAAGGCAAAAGAACGGGGAGCAACCCAAGGTGGAATGGTCGGAGTTGTTGTACGTGAATTCAGCCAACCATAGGAGGGTGACCCAGTCCGTCGAGTTCTGTAAGGTAAAGCACCTCAGGTATTGTTCGATGGTCTGATTAAGCCGTTCCGTCTTCCCATCCGTTTGAGGATGGTAACTCGTCGAAAGTCTAGCGTCGATGGAAAGAGTCTTGCAAAGGGCCTTCCAGAAGCGTGATGTAAATTGCGATCCCCTGTCGGAAATAAAGACACTCGGGAGTCCATGAGCCCTGACGAGATGCTGGAGCATCACCATGGCCAATTCCGCGGAGGTGGGTAATCCTTCCAATGGCACGAAATGGCCCATTTTTGTCAAGTGGTCTATGAGAACCAGGATTACCGTTTTTCCTTGGCAGCCGGGCATTTCGACGATAAAGTCCATCGAGACCGTGTGCCAAGGTTTAGGGGGAATGGGTATTTGTCGGAGTAGCCCCGTTGGTCTTGAATGGCTGGCTTTGCACTGGGTGCACACCGAACAATTCCTGACGTATTTCTTGACGTCATTCCGTAAGGTAGGCCACCAAAATGAACGTTCTATCGTGGCTATAGTCTTGTACACCCCCCAGTGACCCCCCAAAACGGCGTCATGAGCCCAATTGAGCACCTGCATCTGTAAGCCTGGATCTGGAACATACATGGCATGGTAGTGAAACAAGAGCTCGTCTGTCTGTGTCCTCCCTTGGGGTTCCTCCTCCAGCCATGCCTGGGTATCGACCTCCGTCGACGCAACCTTGAGGTCCTCGATGAAATCCGTGGACGTGAGCAAGGCGACTGTGCCTACAGGGAAGGACCGTTCTGGTAATATGGAAGGTGGTTCCTCTGTCATGTTGTGTTGAGGGTCCTGGGAATCCTGATTTCGGGAGAGAGCATCGGCCTTTCCGTGTTGTGGCCCTGGTCGGTATTTGATGATGAAATCGTACTCCGAGAAAAAGAGGGTCCATCTGAGTTGCCGAGGAGTGAGGGCCTTTGCTGTTTTCAGGAATAATAAGTTCCGATGGTCGGTGTAAATTTCGATGGTGTTCCGGGCTCCCAGCAAGTAGTGTCTCCATTCCTCACATCCTCTTTTGATGGCAAGCAACTCTTTGTCAGTGATGGAATAATTGATTTCGCTAGGACTGAGTTTTTTGGAATAGAAGGCGACTGGGTGTATTTGTCCCGTTGTGGGGTGACGTTGCGAAAGCACCCCTCCAAGTGCATACTGGGACGCATCGGTTTCCAAGATGAAGGGAAGTTGGGTATCAGGATGCCGCAGGATGGGGGCCTGGGTGAAGCGTTCCTTGAGTGTCCTGAAGGATTGGTCAGCTTCATCACCCCATAGAAAAGGAGCGTTTTTCTTCAGTAGTCTGGAAATGGGGTGGATGATCTTGGAGAAATCCTTTATGAAGCGCCTATAGTAGTTCGCAAAGCCTAGGAAGCTTTGCACCGATTTGACGCACTGCGGAGTTTTCCAGTTCGTAATGGCTTCTACCTTTCCATTCTCCATCCGGAAGCCGTTGGCGTTGATCACGTACCCGAGAAAAGACACTTCGGTTGTATGAAAAAGGCACTTTTCCAACTTGGCGCACAAGTCGTGTTGTTGTAACCGACTCAGGACTTCCTTCACGTGTATTTCGTGTTCTTGGAGGGTACTCGAGTAGACGAGAATGTCGTCAATATAGACCATACATATGGTGTCCAATAGGCCCCTGAGTACTTCGTCCATAAAGTATTGGAAAGCAGCAGGGGCATTGCAGAGTCCAAACGGCATCACCCTGTATTCGTATAGGCCAAATTTGGTTCGGAATGCTGTCTTCCACTCATCACCCCGTTTGACCCTGACTAAATGATAGGCTCCACGGAGGTCTAGCTTGGTAAAGTATCGGGCTCCTTTTATCTGATCCATCAGCACCGGGATCAATGGAAGGGGATAACGATTCTTGACCGTGATGTTATTCAAGGCCCTGTAATCGATGCATGGTCTCAACTCGTCGCAGTCCTTCTTTGGTATAAAAAACATGGGCGACGAAGCGGGGGAAGTGGAATGACTGATAAATCCCGAAGCCAGGTTCTCCCTGATGTAGTTCTGTAAGTATTGGTTTTCTTTTTCTGTGAGGGCATACACTCGGCTACATGGAACAGCCGCCCCTGGAACGAGGTCGATGCAACAGTCATAAACCCGATGCGGAGGTAACCGGGTAGCCTTTTGTTTATCAAAAAGGGAGCTGAACTCTGCATAGGCCTCAGGCAGGCTGGTGGCGCTGCATGACCGTTCCGCATGACATGCTACGGCTAGGTGGTGCGCGCCGAGCGTCCCTTCATCTTCTTTGACCATGGGGGAAGGGCTGTAGCATTGTTCCTGGCAGTAGGTCGAATTCAAGGTTATCGTTCTTGCTGACCAGCTCACATCAGGGTCATGCAGCGTGAGCCATGGCATACCTAATATAAGGCGGAACTGAGGGGCCGCGATTAAATCAAATTGGATATACTCCGAGTGTCCCTCGTGTTGCATGCGAAGCGGCAGCGTATGCATCGTTACCGGTCCGGATGTTAAGGCGGATCCATCCACTGCCTTCACGCTTTCGGGCTCTTCCTTCTTCTCCCAAGCAATCCCTAGGGAAGCGGCGTATTCGATGTCCATGTAGTTGCCAGTAGCTCCGGAGTCCAACAGCGCATCCATCCGTGAGGCCTTCTCGTCGGAGGTCCACAAGGACACAGGCATATTAATATGGGCCACGGCGGGCATCATCGTATTTGCGAGGAACGAGGAGATCGCTGCTTGCCGACCGTCCATCCCAGTGATCTCCGTCTGGTTTGGACGTGTTAGTTTTCCGACGACTCTCTGGTTCCCATGACTACAGGCTTCCTTGGTGTAGGACTCTTTTCTGGTTGTTGGGCCCTCGCCTTGCATTCCCTAATGAAATGGCCACCTTTGCCGCAATAAAGGCATAGTTTCAGTCTGCGTCGCCTGTCTCGTTCTTCCGTGGTCAGGGGCCCTCGGATTCCACCGATTTGCATCGGTTCGGTCCCATCGGCATCCTTGATACTGTCCTCCGTCGGGGGTTTTGGTTTGAGGTACCATCCTTTACCTTCGTTCCTGTTCCGATCCCCCCTTCTTTCTACCAGTCGATGGTCTAGTTGGACGGTAAGATCTATCAGTTCCTCGCAGGTCGCCGGCATCTGGACCACCTGCGATAGGACGTCCTTTAACTCACCCCTTAGTCCTTGGTAAAACAAAGAAGTCCGTTTTTCTTGTGGCCAATCGGTTTCTGCCACGAGTCTGTTAAAGGCCGTGATATAGGACAAGAGATCTTGTGATCCCTGGCGCAATGTGAGAAGTTCCTTGTCCAAGGACAACATATGAGTTTTACGATCAAACAGTTTTCGCAGGGCCGTACAGAATTCCGGGAACTGATGTAGAACCGGATCGTTTCGTTCCATTAAGGGGATCGTCCAGCTAGCAGCGTTCCCACCCATGTAGGACATCATAAACGCTGTCCTGGCCGCGTCATCCTGGAATACTGTAGGCTTGCACAGGAAGTGGAGACGGCACTGGTTCAGGAAGGTCTCGAACTTTCTGGGGTCCCCATAGAACCTCTCGGGAGGGGCCAAAGGAATGCCAGTGTTTTGTATCACGTGCACAGTAGGGGAATGGTCGGTGGAGGACGAAGGCAAGGCAGTAGGGGTAAAGAACCCACCCCCATGAGCCATCGGGGGAGGAGGCGAGGAGACTGTATGACCTGGAGGGGGGAGAGTAGCCTCCCTGATGTAGGACCCTGCCCCATGGCCCTTGCGAGTCATACCAGCGACCTCCCTGCGCATGGTATTCATATCCTTTCTAAGCTCCTGATTCTCTAAGCGAGAAGCATGTACTTCTTGCTGTAATGCGCCGAAGCTCTCAAGCAGAGAGGCTAAAGCCGCACTCGTATCCATGGCCCAGGCCGGTCTTCTTTTCTTGGGCTTGTCAATCTGTCACGGTTAGTAGCGGTGAGAAAACCCAAGTAAAGAACACTCTTGCCACTAACCTTAGGAATCTAGCCAGCGGGGACCACGGCGTGACGATAGACCCCCCAGTTACCAATAGCACTATCCCTCCCTTGGAATATACACACCAGGGAGAGGTAGTACACCTGGGAAAAGGGGAGGGAACAGGGAACCGGAACGTTGTTGAGAAGACACCCCTCTTAGTCTGGTCTACAGGTCTTGGAGTTCTTCTAAGGCACAACAGGTCTACAAAACATAAGAGGAACAGGTTACCACGCACGTACAGGATACCAACACAGTGATAATTACAGAAGCGGAGCCACCTCTTACATTTAGTCCACTCTTGGTACACCCGAACGGGGGTCCTGTTTCTATTCGTGGGAAAGATGGGGTCTTGGTTGAGTCAGAGCTGTTCCATCACAGCCCTGTGTAACTGTACAGAAGAGCGTTCATATACCCCCAGGTAGTTACACTCACTCCTGGTGGGTAAGGCGCGGTATGCAGAACAAGTTAAAGCAAACAGAAATGTATCAGGTCGAGAGGCAGGCTGTCTAACTAGCACGGCCGTGCTATCTCTAGATCCTACCTTTATCTCTAGGAAACGGAGGAAGCGGCACCAAGACTACGGCGTCCCTGCGTCCTCTCAAACTGCCTCGCGGCGTCCTCAGCGGGAAAGAAAGCGTCCGCGCAAAACCTCCTCGCGGCGTCCTCAGCGGGAAAGAAAGCGTCCGCGCAAACCTCCTCGCGGCGTCCTCAGCGGGAAGGCAAGCGTCCGCGCAACCCTCAGGCTATGTCTCACTCCGGGAAGGATTGACAAGCACCCGGCTTCGTCAGGCACGCCCTTTTATACCGTCCCGGAAGTGACTTCCGTTTGGCCATGTCCCGGGGTTTTCTGGGATTTGTAGTGCAGGTGTTGTTCCGTCTTTTCTGCTCCCTACCTAGGTTTCTGCCTGCGATTGCTACACTGACCCTTCGCTGCTCCTCTTCTGCCTGGCGGGCCATCCTTAGCTTCTCCCTTTCAAACTCCCTTGCTTTCTCCTCTGCTAAATCCTTAGCTTCCTGGAGTTTCAGCTGAAGTTTAAGGGTCTCTGCTGGCTCAGTCCCTCCTAAGGAGGCGAATCCTGGGACAGGGGAAAAGGTAGCCCTGGAGATGGGGGGAGGTGAAAGTCTAGGGGCAGGTCTAGGGGAATACCTAGGGGAAAGCATGGGGGAAAGCCTTGGGGAATGCCTTGGGGCTGGTACAGGAGAAGCCTGCACTGACTGACTTGGCAGGCTTGTGGTAACAGTGCTCTACAACTCTTGCACAACAGTGACTTCTTGCTCAAAGCATTTTCTCATGTGGCTAATCAGGTGTTCCCTGTCCTTAGACCTTGGGACCTTCCACCCCCTTTCAGCACACATTTGCTTTAATTGCTCCACAGTCAAGTTCTGCAATTCCAAATCCTCTCCAATGTTATCTGCCATTTTACATATAGCTTATGGATATCTACTGGAATTATCAACTGGCCTCAGTGTCCACTGAGTCTGAAGTCTAGTGATCCGTCACCGCTTGCCACCAATGTTAGACCCGGCTTCCTGGGCACCAGGGCACTCAGGGGTAACTGCGCTCCAATCGCATCAACTGGAGTGTTCCCTCACTGATGTCCTGGGGCCTCAGTACTAAGGGATCCAAAACTGGATAACCAAGTACTCCTCTCCAGCACTTGACTCTCTCAGGGTAGCGAGACAGAGCAGTCCAAGGCTTACTCAAGGAGGTGAGGTGGGGTTAGACATTCAGAATACAGTGTAAACCGTACCACCAGCTGATAAACTCAATGTCCAGTCAGTGCTTTACTTTTTATAAAAGAAAAGTACTTTAATACACATAAGATAATTATTCTACACATAAAACTAGGATAAACAGTGAAAACCAGAAGTCTCTACAACCCTCTGGGGCAGAGTTCTGACCCCAAACAGTATTATAGCGCCTAGACGCCAAGCACTATAAAAACACAGTTAACATGAAAACACACAGTAAGCATTGCATATTACAGATCATGTTACACAGGGCTGTTCTCATTCACTAGAGCCTTGATACCAAACTTTGTATTGAAAGGATATAGTTTCAGCATATGATGCGACGTAAAATGGTCGTAATCAGCCCAATAACCCCCCACCCAAAGCAACAGAAGTGCCCTCCCATTGTGAGTGAGGACACCGCTCTAGTGGTGTCAGGGATCTGATCAAAGGTGCCGGATGTCTTGGCACAGTTTACTGGAGTCCCACTAGTCCAGTAGCCACTGGCTAGCTGAAGAAGGGTAGTGGCTGGGCAGAGTGCCAGTTCACCCTGATACCCTCAGAGATCACAAAAAGAAAGGTGGGGTCTGCTTCACTGGCCTCTCTTCCCAGTTACTGCTTGTACAGGCTCCCACAGCGCAAGGGAGGAGCCTAGACGGGATTTGATCTCACCTTCAAAGACTAGAATCAAGCATCCTCCTCTCTCTGGCTCTCGTCCTGTGCTGCAAGCTTCTTTCCACCAGCCTCTGTGATGGGCTGTAAGCTTCCTTCCCACACTTTTGGTAATGTGCCGCAAGCTTCCTTCCCACACTGGGCAGCTGTCTGTAATTTCCTTGGTCCAAAGCGAACGCTCCTCCAAGCCTTACAAACAGCTGGTCCTTAATGACCGCAGTGAGTCTTATCTTCTGTCTTCACACCGGCGGGGTCCGTGCCTGGCTATCTTCTCTGTCATAGCCCAGTCTTTGAACAACAGCTGACCACTCAGGCCAGACTTTTATCACCTCTGATTGATAGGCTCATCCAATCAGAGGGTCTGCTACTTTTTACACCTCCAATCACAGACCATTCAACGCGTGTTCAATGCATGGGTAAAGCATGTAGCAGGTTGTGTTCTGGTATCAGGCTGCGCCACCCTCTAGAGAGGAATTTTAATTAACTCCAGCCCAGGAGGCCCTGACAAGTGAGGGAGGGTCCTATCCACACAGTTAGTGCAGCTAAACCCAGATAAGAGCTGAGGGTCTCCCCCAGCCCACCAGGCCTTTCCAAGGAAATAGGGAGGGGGACGGGGGACGGGGGAGCTGGGATGTCCAGCAGGACAGCTCGCATTCCTCACACTAGCTCAAATCACCATTCTTCCCCTGTACACCCACGGGCTCTTCAACACACATCAGCCAGACAAAGGCAACAGGCCCACAGGCATGGCAAACTGCACAGACTTGGTCAGGAGGGTGCCTAGGGACTCACCCCTCCTGACTATAGATTTATTGCTGCCACCACTGTCAGTCTACCACAGCCATAATAGAGAGGGCAGTAGCCACTCTCTGAAAAATAGGGGTGCACTAGGCATGCCCCCTCGACCTCAGAGCCAGGCTCTAGGGTCTCAATCCATGTAAACAGGAAGACCCTCAGTGGACATGTATGATTGTCATGCTCACTGAGGTAGGGATCTAGAAACTATACAGTAGCTTTTGAGTGACTTGCCTGGAGATTAGCATAAGGCAGGGGAAGCACTCTCTCCAGAGACATGCAGGAGACTTCCCGTCCCAACAGGGGTCAAGAGCGTGAAGAAGGAGGTAGGTAGGTTGCCAAGCCCAGTACCCAGAAGCACATCACATTAAACAGATTTGCGCTAGTAAAATAAATTTAAAACACAGCTAGTAAATCAGCTAGTAAGATATTCTGTAAAATCAGCAGCGAGACGAGCACACACCCGCAGCCTGAATCGCCGCGTTTGTCTCGGCTGAAACATGTTGTCAAAGGCTGGGATACATGGAGAATAGTATCAATAAGCATCCACAACTGATTTTTAATCATACCTGGGGCACCCAGAATAAAGGGAAACTGGGATAGCTCTTGGGTGTTTTTATCTTTAGGCCATTCCCAGAGATGACATATTTAAAGTGATACCCTCACAACGTGGGTGAGAATCTTTAAAACAAAAAAGGAACGATTTATAAGGTTTCCACTGTTCCATTTTTGTTCTTAGGGTCCTAGGATATGTAGCCTTCCTTGTTCAGTGATCATCTTTATAGGAAGCCATTAGACATATCCCAGGGGGACTTTAAAAGTACCACAGACTCCCATGCATGTGACGACCATGATGGTCTTTCAGTTTAAGTTTAAATCATATCGCAAGCCACAGATTTGTGAGCAAAAGGAATACTAATTTAGGAGATGAATTTGGGGAATTACAATGCTAATAATGACTGTGAATAAAATGATCCTTTTTTGCTTGACCAACCATATTTTTTGCTAAATGTTATTGCTGGGTTTTAGACTATGCATGCTTGGACACTCCTTTCCAGTTACCAGCATATGGGTTTTGAGCCCTAAAACAGATAGGAATCGGTTAATCTCTGTTTAGTTTATTTAATTCTCCTATAAGGCTATATAGTATGTGGTATAGAAACCACAGGCATGGCATGGAAAGTTGAAGGTCATATGTGGACTGCAGCACTAATTGTGCCATCCACAAGTGTCATAATGAGAAACAATTAGGGATGGGTGTAACTTTCGTAATCTGCTATAGTGTAATTACACAAAATCATGCGAGAGTACGCAGAAGTATGCGAAGAGCATTACCCAGCATATAGCAATATTTTGTTAGCTCAAAATGCATTCTTCCATCCAAAACAGACGAGAAGGTTCCATTTTGAGCTAAGAAGATAGTGCTAAATACTACAGAACACAAACAGCAGCGGCCAACAGTTGTTTGCACGTGCTCAATTCATTGTTCCTGTGGTAGGAGTTTTGTGCCAATTACTCATAATTACATGAACGCGTCATTTTGTGTCAAAAGGGTAACTGAAAATAACCAGAATTACTCTGATAGCTAAGACATAATTAAATCTTCGCTCAGGCCTAAAAAACATGGGTTTGGGCCGACAATAGTAGCCTGACTGCTGCAGTGTAAAACCTGCAGTACGGCCTCTTAATATAACCTTTATTAACAGGTAATAACCTGCTTTTTAAATATTGGCAACCCAACACTATATAAGTCTATGGGCATTCAAAACTTGATGGACCAGGTCGCTGTCTACTGTAGGCTGCGAGAGCTGGAGATCAATCTTAGCAAAACAAAGTACATGGTCCTGAATCCCTGCCATGTGACTCAACCACCCCCAGTCCTCAACAGTGTTCCTCTAGAGAGGGTTTGAAATTTTGATTATCTAGGGTTCACCCGTAATGAACACTTTGGTTGGTCAACCAAAATACGGAAGTACAATCTTAGTCTGGAGCACTATTCAGGTGGCATCCTGAGGGCCCTTCAGGGCCCCAGTATTCGTTCCATATCCCCTGCACTGCAAATATATAACTTACAAGCTCTGGGGGCCTTTATATGGAAGGTAACTCTGGAGGCATGAAAACATTTTCGATCTTGAGCTGGTGGAGAATTGTTTTCTGCGAGTCCTCACTAATCTCCCTCCCAGCATGCCACTAGCCCCCCTTCATTTAGACCTTCGTCTTAGATCACTCACTCACAAAGTTAGACTCAGAACCCTGTTGTACTGGAGAAAAATCTGGTCAGCTGAGGCAATACTGCCCTTTTGTTTGGGCCTTGACAAAAGCCTCAAGAGCCCAGGGGCCGGTGGGATTCAATAGGTTGGCTATATCAAATGCTGTCTAGCAGATATTGGGTGTGTGATCCTTTGGGAGCATCCTGAGTCTGCATGCAGTGTTTCCAAGCTTGCACTCTAGAGGGTGTATGGATGGAGGGCTCCACATATCTGGGAGGGGAGGTACCCTGACAGCAGCTTTTTTGGGAATTCCAGGATGCTTACTGCTTGGAAGCCCGCATCTACTTCATTGAGCACCCTTCTCAGCAGGTCTCTGTTTATTTCATTTCGTATTGGGACGTTGCCGCTCCACACTTTTACTTTGCCTGTGTTCTGAAGCTGATATGAATTGCCCATTTAGCCCTAAGACCAGGGAATGTATTGATCATGTATTATTATTCTGTCTGCAATACCATGCCCATAGGAGGGCCTGGATCTTGCCATTATGCCTCAACCTGGGCATTAGGGACTTCAGAATTGCTTCAAGGATACTTAAATCCAATCCCTCCCAAATTATGGCTTTTGCTGTTTAACTCTCAATGTGGAGATGTCGAAGGAAGAGCACTGTCCTTGGTACCCCTACCCTCCTAACCTAATGGGGTGATTTTAGACCTTGTATGCCTCCTCTAAAGCTGCTTTTGTATGCACCTTGCTTGGTTTTAAATACGGGCCAATTATTAGCACAATGAATTAATTTGAACTGTTTTTAACTTTGTATAACACTTGTATGTTTGTTTTCTCCTTGCATTTTTGGCCTTCTTTTATTCCTTTTAGATCAACACTGGATTTTAAAGATCTTATTGTTTATGTGTACAGTATCGTGTGTGCTTATTTGACGATCACAAAAATAACGTTTTTTTGCTTGCTTGCCTTGTAGTCCACAAGATAATGAACCTTGGTATTTAAAAGTGGGACATGGAAATTAATGTTTCCATTTTCCTATAATAACAAGGTCCTAAAAACAAATTTCAATGTGGTCAGCTTAGCTATCCTATGTAGAAAACCAGAATACTGATTAAACTACTAAGACTGCTAGTTAGGGAATGCGACAGGCAAGAAAAATAATTAAACCGCTATATTTTTTAGTTCTTAAAAATCCAATTCAATGGTAAAGCCAGGTTTTTAATAAACATTAGGGAAAAGTAACCTTTAGGAAGTAACCCTCTACTTATCTGAACTGTTAGAAGTCTAATAAGTGAAAGCCCCTGCAAGCCTCTACCGGCTTTGAGCCTGTACTAAGCCCGGGTTTTTTAAATGGTGTGCAATGCCTTCCAGGAGGAAACAATAGACTGACCTGACTGAACTCTACAGTATATTTAGACTAAGTGCTGTGGGCATCCTATTGAAACCATATGTGACATCCAGCTTGACAGGTCTGTTCTGTTGAGCCACACATAACACTAGGGTCACATTTGAAAGGGAGAGAACTAGATGCCAAAACAATTCTTGAATACCACCTGTGTGGGTGCTGAAGGACTCTGTTTGGCCTACCACATCTCTGTCTCTGGGTTTGTTGTGACCGCAGTGCATTTCAAACTGGATTTTAATGTTTGATGTGGGAGGACATGGATAGTGTTTTTATGCACTCCCAAACACACCTCAGAGCCAAAGTTTAGGGGGGGCCAAAGACTTTCACCATCTTGAAAATGTCCTGGCCCGTTGACATTTTGGGGCTGTTTGCAGTAAGGCAAACAGGAACTACTGAAAAAGTGGGAGGGTTGCTCCTAGGAGCTTTTACCCCATTGGTTAGGGAGTGCCCAGGAGTCAACCCAACCCATTAGCTGATGCTAAACATAAATGTGACAATCCAAGGCACCTTCATCAGAGCACTGCTGGACTTGCTGAAAGATGCCAGGTGGACTGCACCTGCTGCTCTTGGAATCTGTGCTCAAGGACAGAAAGATCTTCTAGGATATTAGGAATTATTCCCTGGGTGGCTTAAGGAAGACCAAAAAGCTGGAAAGGGCATTTCTGTAAAGATTCCTAGGTGCCATCTGCCTGACATCCTGAGATAGTCTAAGTGCTCTGTTTGGGGTTATCTTATTATTATTATTATTATTAGGGAGATTTATAAAGCACCTGGTTTACGCCCACAGGCATGTCCCCGCGCTATGATAAGTGGGGTAAGCAGTCCGAGCCGCCATCACAACCGTCTACCGTCTAAATAGGTGAGTCTTAAGTTTCCTTCTAAACATGGATTCTGAAGACTCCAAGCGTAACTCTGACGGTAGATCATTCCACTGCTTCGCAGCCAGATATCTGAAAGACCTTCCCCCCATACGCGCTTTCTTGATTTTTGGGATTTTCAGAAGTCCTGTGCAGGGGGAGCGCAGATTCCTTGTGGGCTCATACCTGGTGACCAGCCTCTGTAACGGGGCAGGGGCTTTGCCACCCAGAATGCGATGACACGTGGGAAGAGCTTTGAATTCCACCCTGCTCCTAACAGGAAGCCAGTGCAAGGCCTGGAGCGCTGCCTTTGAGGATGATCTTCTAGGAAGCCTCAGGATAAGGCGAGCGGCAGCATTTTGCAGCACCTGGAGGATATTGAGAACCTTTCCCGTGGCCCCCAGATACAGCAAATTGCCGTAATCCAGGCGTGAGGTGACTAAGGCGTGCACCAGCGTCCGGCGAGCTGTAATGGGCAAAAGATCCAAGACCTTCCTCAGAGTTCTTAAAACTCCGAAGCATGCCCCCACCACTCGGCCAATCTGGGGGCCAAAGGCAAGGTCAACGTCCAACCACACCCCAAGATTCCTTACTTCCTGGCAAGGAGAAGTGTGGCTCACTGGTTAGAGGCGGCAGATCCGTAAGCAGAGAACGGCCTGGGACCAGGGTTCGATTCCCGACGCGGCAGGGTCGTGGACCAGGGTCAGCGGACTCGATAATTCTCGCCTCGGTGCCTGCTCTAGTCAGAAACCACACTCGGCAACTCTGGGCATCAGCTTGCCTCATCTTCACAACGGCCCCCCAGACCGCCGGGGATGCTTGGTCGCACCTTAGAGATACCCATCAGGGACCATCTCTCAGGGTGAGCCAGGACGGGTTCCCCAGCGGTCGAAGCGTGGAGATACTCCTCCGGGAGTCGATTCCTAGCGCTATATAAACCCACAATTAAATTAAATTAAATTAAATTAAGGAACAGGTGTCTCTCCTAGGCAGGGTGGCCACCATGCCGACGACCATACAGATGGGCATGCCCCCACCACGAGCACCTCGGTCTTACTGCCATTAAGTTTCAGGCAGTTGGCGGACATCCAGGTTGCCAGTTCTTGCATGCACACTCTGAAATTGTCCGCCACCAGACCAGGCACACGTGAGAGGGATATTACCAGCTGCGTGTCGTCGGCATAGGACACAAGGCGTAATCCATAGCTTTCAACTATGGCCGCCAGCGGGGAGACATATAGATTGAACAAAGTCAGGCTCAGGGACGAGCCCTGCGGCATGCCCTGGCCCAGCCCAATCTCTCTAGAATAGCACTCTCCCTGGCGGACCTGAAAGCATCTGCCTGTCAGGAAAGACCGAATTCACCCAAGCGCAGCCCCTGATACCCCTCCATCATTCAGACACTGTAGCAAGGTGGAATGAGCTACAGTGTCGAATGCTACGCTTAGGTCCAAGAGGATCAGGGCCATAGTCTGGCCCTCATCCACTCCCTGCCGTATGGACTCTACTGCCATGAGCAATGCTGACTCCGTCGAATGCCGTGGACGGAAGCCGAACTGAGAGTCATGGAGTAGGGAGGCTTCTTCTACAAAGCCCATCAGCTGGAGGTTTACATTTTTCTCAGCAACCTTTGCCATGTATGGCAAAAGAGAGATAGGGCGAAGATTGTCTAACCTATCATAGCTGATGTTGGGCTTCTTTTGGAGAGGAAGGACTACCGCCCGTTTCCCAGGCATCAGGGACTGTATAGGTCCCAAAAGAGATGTTTAGGAGGTGGCGGATATACGGCTCTAGTATATGCAGACTGCCCATCAGGCGCCTAGGTGTAGTAGGATCTCTTGGGGAGCCTGATTTTATCGATCCACAGATCTGAATACGTTTTTCAGTAGGCGGGGTGACAAGTGTAGTTAACACCAGGTGTCCTCCCCTTACCCCGCATACTTCTGCAATCTCGGGGTCTATGGTAGCCCGACTTGGGAAGGCCGAATAAATAGTTGCTACCTTGTTGGCAAAAAACTCCGCTACTCGGTTACAACTGTCCACCGTGCAGAATTCTTCTGGGACTGCTGCAGGCTTCCCGACCGAGAGTGATTTATAAATTAAAAACAATTCCTTCGAGGAGTTTTCTGCTTCCTTGATCCTGGTGTCATAATACACCTTTTTAGCCTTTCTGATTAATCTGTGGTAGTTGCGCCTACTTACAACGTAGTCCATTCTGGCTTGAGTGGCAAAATCTAATCTCCACTGCCTTTCTGCACGTTTGCACGCGCTCTTGGCCATGCGCACCTCTTCTGTATACCAAGATGCCGTTTTCAGGGCACGTCCCTCTGTTCTATTCAGGGCGAGCGGGGCAACCTGGTCCAGGGCAGCCATAATGCGCTGGTTCAGGTTATTATTAGCTTTCTCCACATCCTCTCCCCCGGGTCACCCCCCATCATGAGTGCCTCATTAAACCTGGTTTGGGAAAAGTTAGCCCATCTCCGTCTCGGGTGATGTAATGCTACCTGTTCCGGTACTCTAGCTCCTGGAATGTAGATTGAGAAGGGCACCAGGTAATGGTCCGACCAGGGAATAGGTACGGGGGTCACGGCCTCCACCTGTCCCCAGTTGGCACAGATAGGGTCCAATAAGTGGCCGCGCAAATGGGTGGGAAGTTTACCTATCAGCTCAAGCTGAAGCGCACTCATCGCTTTACAGAGGTCCCCGGCCATCTTATCCACAGGATCATCCAGGTGTCTTGGCCTTAGAAGTATCTTCCTGTGTTTGTTTCGGCACCAAAAAAAGTTGTGGACTTTTCAGTAATTTGGCTCCAGAGCTTCAAGGGGACTGATCACAAAAAAAATCTGCGTCAGTCTGCATTTCATGTTTGTCCTGTGTGAAGAAGAATGTTTCTTTAGAAAAACTCAAAGTCCCTTTTCAGATTGAAACTAAGAAAGCTTTTCAAATTTACTTACTTTCAGTCTCTTGTAGGGCCAATCTATTTGTGGTAGCCAAATATTGCAGAGGAGCTTGTGTCCAAACCAGTGAAGTTTTGGCACAGGCTCTGGTCTACGAACGAACTGCACCATTACAGGGAGGACCTTACCCACGTCATGAGCCTCAATTGCGGTGGAAAAATTCCTTGGCTTGTCTCTGTGAAAAACGAACTGATTGCAATGAATCTCCGTGACCTTTGGCAGGACCCAGCGCGAGGTTGTCAAGCAATCTCGCGCAAAGCCCTGTCAACAATTTTTAAGGATAGGTCTCTTGCACTTTTGGTAAACGCTCAAAATAGCGGCACCCTCACTTTGCGATTTTTAGAATCCAAAAATTCGTACACTTTTGAACCTTTTATGGATTTTATTTTTCCCATCCTAGCGAGAAAACTCTTTGTCCAATGGAGGCTTGGCACACTGCCTATCAAAACTTTTACATCCAAGTGGTCTAACACGGCCGACAAATCTTGTCCCTGCTGTAAAACCCACTTGGAAGATGATCTTCACATTCTGTTTGTGTGCCTCGCCTACCAAAGGCCCAGGAAACGCTGGATAGCACCACTATGCAAGAACCTAGGGTTCAGAGAGTATGTACAGGCATACAGGATCCTGAAAACCAGCACCTTGGGCCATATTGTGTTTGCCGTCTCTAAATTTCTCATGGCTATATGGCTCATCAGGAAAAAAATATCTGCTGAACCCTCTTGAACTTTTAGTGTCTTAATCTTTTTTCACGCCGGTTGGGTGCATTTTATAACATGTATTTCTCTCAAAAATAATGTGTATTTTATTGTATGTGTTGTTTTTTACTGCATCTTTTATGGTCTACATGACTGAAATAAAGAATTTTTGGAATTGGAATTGGTAGCCAAACCATGCTCCACTATCTGACCTCACACTGTTTCTAGGTCCCTGTCTGCAGTAACAATTGACAGCCATAGGTACTTTGCTCTTTTTGATGCTATTTTTCACTTAAATATTTGTTTTTTAAAAAGCACATCTCCCATTTTCCTTAGTTGATTTTTGTTGTTTTGAAGTCAATTTTGCTTATTAATATTTTCTCCAGTTTCATAATTTGGAGTAGGATTTTTATTGTGTTAACTGTTTTGGTACTCCTAAATGCTTTTCACATTTCCCTTAAATTAATCCTGTCTGTTCTTTGCCATAGCCACCAGGGATTGAGCTCAGGTTTATATTACTCAAACCTTTGACTGTACCTGACAAGCTAGAGACTTTGGGCCATATGCATGAACACTTTTTCCCACTGACACAGAATGGGCAAAACCCTTTGATGCATCTGGCCCTTTATTGGTTGTGACAGACATCCATTCAACCTAACTAATAATTAACTTTCTCAATTGTTTATCTGAATTAATGAATATATTGTAATATGTAATTTTAATATTGTTTTTTTCTACATGACATTAGCAATTTGCAGAGTGATCAATTGTGTTCCCAAGCTCTGTAAACAACATTGACTCAATTGGCTGCTCTTCATGTCCACACTACATGACAGCACATTTTAATGCAAAATGGGCAGGATGAACATTTTACTGCCTTCATTCCGAATAATTACTGTGCTATGACTTTCCGAGAACACACACATCATGACATACATATATATACAAGAACCTGTCACTGATGGTAGTGGAATTCGTCTTTACTATTCTAACTTCAGACCCGCCTTGATACTGGGGTATTCTGCAGAGTGGACCAAAGTAAATATAACTTCACTTTTCATGTTTTGATAGTCTCTAGAAAGTATCTATGCACATTATAGGGACAAGTTCCCATAGAATGCTGGTCCTTGCAGCGAGGATGTTTGTCTGATTTTGGTCGGAATTACCAGCACTATATTACATAGCAATGTTTGTTGAACCTGTATTGCGTGGGAAATTCAGTGTAAACAGCCTCTTATCTCGGACGTTTCTTATCAAGTTACACTAAACATAAGGACATTGCATTTACAGCCTCGGTGCTTTCATTATGCTCTCCTAAAAACCGGATTTCCATGGTTTTTGTAATCAAAGCCAATTGTTTCCTCTACTATACAAGGAACAGCAAAAGCCTTAATCTGCTATTCCACCGTAATCTTGAACAAAGAAATGCGTCGGCTTGTTTGCTGACAGTGAAGCACCTATGAAAACCTCCTATACAGTTTTGTTTAGGCGATATACATTTCTGGCTGAAAAAATAAATAGATTGTGCACAGTTTATCCCGTCAGTTTCGAAAAACAAGCATCAGCAAAGCCAATAGGTCTGACATTGGCTGCCATCTTTTGGCTTCGCCAATGTTTGTAGATGGGTTTCATAAAACTGCTGAAGGAGACTGCTTTTGTGTGTAACTGTGCATTGTTCATTTTGTGTTTTTTTTTCAACCCTTGTTAGGGCCTCGTTTCTGGATCAGATACATCAATCGTCACCTCCCACAAAGCCCTATTTTAATCGTCACTCGTTGGTAACAAACTTGACAAAAAGTGCACAAGTTATCCCATCGACCTTTTACCTGTGAGGAAAAAGGTCAAGTTAGTCAAATACATACAGTAAATAACGACATTTACTCCACCTGCCTTCATCTGCCTTCTCCTCTCCCCTGTCTCTCACAGATTCCTGGGCATGGGAGAAAAGGGCAAAAAAACAAGTTAGTGGCCCCTCCGAGGCCCCCACCCCAGGTAAGGGCAGGGGGACCCCTTGGGTCCTGAGCTGTCGTGTAACTGCGCCTTGTGGTAGAGCAGAATGTCACTCGGAGAGGTAGACCAATGGCGGAACTGAGCTGCCCCTGCGCCCTATTTTATATGGTGTGGTGGGCAGGACAAAATGTGAGTGACACGCTGGCTGACCAATGGATGAAGAAATCTTCTTGAAATACCGTATAACTAAATATGTTGTGGATATAATTTTATTAAAATCCGAAGGACTTGGCTAACGCCAGACCCAAAAACTGAAGCCGGCCTGTCCTTTATTCTCATCATTCACGCGTCACGCCTGTCCTGCTCTCCTCAGTGTTTACTGGCAGCAAATACAGCACACAGCCTTTTCCCCAGTGCTCAAACACAGCTGACTTCAAAGTGTAAACATGCGGGCAATCAATTGTGAAGCATTTTACACATGAAGAATGGACGAATCTCGTCAAAATAAATTAACTTTCCCTAACTGCCTGTGAAACTCGTCTCATGGCGATGGTTACGGCTCTGGCCCTTTATTATGGCTCCTTCCTCTTCTCATCGGCATGTAACTCAATTTAGCAAGGATGGATCCTCAGTTCCTCTTTCTGAAACTGTCCTGAGGGATTCCAATTAGACCTAACTCCCTCCCGACTGCCCGGTCAGATGCAGTTCATATTGATTTCCCACGCTTGACCTTGTGTGTGTTAGCGATTTGCAAACTCATTACCAAATATGTTATCATTTGCCATGGCCTCCCTTCAAACTGAAATTGATGATCCCGAGGGCGGCTGGCCCTGAGACACAGTGCGATCAAAGCATCAAATGTCACTTACATGTTGTTAAATCTTTGTTTGTGCCCCCTCGCAGAGTACTGTTGCTGCAAAACATTTCTTGCATTGCAAGGAGAGTTATTCCACTGGGAGCTTTGTTGGGAGAGGCATGATCTCATTGAGCACAGTTCCCTTACTATTATATTGGGTGACATTTGAACACGGGGCAAACTCCGACATTCATTTTTTATGGTTAATACCCCAAAGTGGATTTCTTGAAAATTAAATGTAATTTTGCAGAATTTTCCCAGATTTTTGTAATCTTTATTCACTATTTTGCTCACCCCAATTGTAAAGCTGCCTGAAGTTCGGGCTAGACTATTCCTATTGGAGCAGGACAGAGTTTCAGTTGCATATGGTTGCTCCCCATCTTGAGTAGCTCAGTAGGTAAAATTCTGTTGGACTGGAAGGCGTTCTAATAAATTGAAAGCATTCCACCCATCATATTTTGTTGTTTTAATGTGATACCATAAGCTTTTTCTGGCATGACCTGTTTTATTTCCTCATTGTGCTAAGCAATCAAAGTCCACCCAGGGTGCCCCTTTGACTTATGGCATGTATCCCGCAGAGCACAAAGCTACACTGATAGAGTGTAACCCC
This sequence comes from Lissotriton helveticus, assembly GCF_964261635.1. NCBI lineage: Eukaryota > Metazoa > Chordata > Amphibia > Caudata > Salamandridae > Lissotriton > Lissotriton helveticus. Next base: position 1,348,390,509 of record NC_136059.1, on the reverse strand, counting down.
ACCCATAGAAGAGGGTGGTTACTACCCCCTCCAGCCCAGCTATTCGGGGATTATGTATGGGCTGAGGACAGCTGAGAACCTAGTGAGGGGCACAGATTTATTTTATGTGTTTGCTTGGTAGGTGACTCTGCTGATCATTTCTGTGAAAAATATCTTTCACCCCCCACAATTGGCATCCCTAACCCCCTTCCTAACTGTGTGTTGCATTTGGGGTGTTTGCACTAACTTTGTTGTTCCTGGAGTTAGTTTGCAATATTAATGGGGTCATCAGCAAGCACTGACTGCCCAACGATTTGTGCCAGGTAAGGGAAGGTAGTTTTTGTTTGCCTTGCAGCTACCATTGGCACTGTGCCCCATTGGCCCCACAGTAGTCTGACCCATGTAGTCTGGAGGCTTGCCTGAACACAAAAATTAAACTAGGCTTCAGTGACTGGTCAGATATGTTCATCGATCTGCATGGAAATGCTTGACCCGTGTCCTCGGTGTTCAAAGTATATTAGATCTTGTCCGTATACTTTAGCCATGGGCACCGCACTTGTTTTGGACTTTTGGGCTCTGAGAATGACTAGAAATAACAGAACTCCCTCTCAGGGATTCTGCACTGCCTACCATGGACTTTCTTGACAAATGATTGCGTCTCTTATTGCCTATTCCACCATTCCAGGTCGTAAGCAAACATATGCAAGTCAGTCTTGGTCCTGCTCCAATAGGAACAGTCGAGCCAAAACTAGCAGTTGCCCGTGTTCCTCTGACCTGGATCACAGGAAACTTCAGACCAGTTTCAGCCTTGATGGGCCTTGTCCGTGAGGTGCAACTTGGATACCGTGGCACAGTGAACAGACGATTTATCTCAGGACATATCCACTACACTTACAGGGTATCTCATTAAACAAGCACTGGCGTTGCCAATAGGTTTCGCATTTGGAAAGTTGGAGCTATTGGTTTTGTAAATGACATTTTATATTTATATATTGTTATTGACAATGCCAATAACGATATATAAATATAAAATGTCATTTACAAAACCAATAGCTCCAACTTTCCTACTGCGAGACCTATTGGCAACGCCAGTGCTTGTTGTGGAGTGTGGCATTACTGCAAGAGCTGTCGCCTTTGGAGTTGGGGAACCAAGTTCGAGTCTCTGCGCTGGCTCAGCATCCTGTGAAAGAGGGCAAACAACTTTATTCTCACCGAGCCTAAAAGCGTTCCAATAGTTTAGGGTCACTCTATATATAGCGGAACTATAGATATATATATTTTTTAATTTATTTGTTTTGCTTACTGGGACCAAGGGCATTTGAGCGCTTTTCATGAGCACCGTATAATGTAACAGAAGGTCAGGTTCATGTTTTTGAAGACACTGGGAGATGAAATGATTGCTCAGTACTACAGTGTGTTGATTTATGCTGGAACTAGAACCTGGCCCCCGACCCGCCTCCCCTCACTGCCAAGGTATGCAGCGTTTCTCCCACTTCCAAGGTATACAGCTCTGGCCATGTGTCCACATCTCCTCCCCTAGATCGGTGAGCTTATGGCAGAGCCTGTTCAGACAAAGCAAGAGTAAGAGGGGTGACAGAAGAGGAGAGGGAGACAGAGAGGGTTAAGCGAGGGAAATGAAGACAGATAGAGAGAGAAAAGGCATAGAGACCCAGATGGATACAAGACAATAGACCCGTTTCACGCGGGAGACTCCCGATTTGTAAAGCAAAACGTGTGCTTTATTATAACTGTCTCCCTCCTGAAGTCTCTGCTTCTATAGAAGTCAATTGGGAAAATATATTTACCTTATTTTTGCCTCAAAATCTCCCACTTTCTCGTTCTAAAATGTTGGCATGTATGCAGATGTAAAGGGAGTGGGGAGGCTGAGGGGGAGGTGAAGTAAGAGAAAGACAGAAGGAGGGATAGAGAGCGAGAGAGAGAGCATGAGAGAAAGAAACTAGAGATTGACTAAGAATGTTTGGAGATCTGATGCCTCTGAAAATGAAGGAGCTCGAAATCACTTTTAGATGCTGTCAAGAGAAAGGATGCATTTTGATACCGCGCGAGAACGTTGCTTGCAGCAGAGTGCGTGTGCGAGCTCCATGAAGCCCTTCTCTCCGCCTCGTTACAGTGAAAGGGGTTGTCCCATTGTTCACACTCGACAATTCATTGCGATCGGTGCTTTACAAAATAGACCCGTTTTCTAACCGATAGCTGTTGAAACCTGTTCGTGTTGTTTTACAATTTGCAGAGGTTGCCCCGGGGGACTCTGAGCTATGCACTCGAGATAAGATAACACCAGCAAGAATGTAGCCAGGCCTCATTGATGGATGCCAGACGTCGCTCTATAGCTGCCTTCTGCTCGTGGGAGTTAATGCCTGTGTGCGAAAGCGCGATGCGCTTGGAGAGTGTATGCTGGCAAATGGCCGGAGGGAAGCCGGATGGGGGAGGGAGAGCCTGGTGGGGGGGCGGGAATGCGAGCGAGGGGAGGAGAAGTGCGGCAGGCGGATTAGGGAGATGCGCGTGCTTGTGTGGTCACGTGACCATCACATGCTCACGTGACCCTCACATGCACTGTGGAAAAACCGCAGTGGTTTGACGAGTCGATCGAGCCCTTGAATTTTCGCCTATTACATTCGCAAGCGAATGATAATAGGCGAAACCTAAAAAACAAAATGTGATGGATAGAATGCTTGCAAAGGTGTCTGCCACTGGCAATCGCAAAAGCCCACAATAATGTCCAATAGGAACAGTCCAACTTGAACTACCAGGCAGCGGCTCCTCTGGAGCAGAAAACAAGATGCCGATGACCTGCTTAAGCCTGCTGGAAATCATCAGTAAAGTGCAGCTTGAATTGAATGCAACACTGAGCATAGGAGCTAAGCAAGGGCATACCCGTTGTACTTATGGTATCACATGAAAACAACAAAATATGATGGGTGGAATGCTTTCAATTTATTAGGAAGCCTTCCAGTCCAACAGAATTTTACCTACTGAGCTACTCAAGATGGCGAGCAACCATATGCAACTGAAACTCGGTCCTGCTCCAATAGGAATTGTCTAGCCCGAACTTCAGGCAGCTTTACAATTGGGGTGGGCCAAATAGTGAATAAAGATTAAAAAAATCTGGGAAAATTCTGCAAAATGACATTTCATTTTCATGAAATCCACTTTGGGGTATCAACCGTAAAAAATGAATGTCGGAGTTTGCCCCGTGTTCAAATGTCACCAAATATAATAGTAAAGGAACTGTGCTTAATGAGAACATCTCTCCCAATATATTTTCTGTTCAAATCAGTCTCCTACAACATAGTCCACACAAACCCGTCCTCGGGGGAGATACAATATACGAAACTTCACACTTGTGAAGTTCTCAAAATGTAACGCATTTCATGTAACATGGGATTCCAGAAATTTCACAAAGTTTTGTAATATTAATAAAAGTTTAGCCTGGGCCTGCTTAGCTAGTCACATTTGTAAGTAATACTGTAAAAATTCTACTGCCAACACAGCAATGAATGTCTGGAATAGGACACTGGATAAAGAAAGGCTAGGACTCTGGAGGATTCCATACGGCCGCGACCTGCCCTGGAAAGGGGAGGAATTGTGGGGCATATTATCAAGCCCCAGCGATAATTATTGCTAAGCGCACTTAGCGCTAGGATAATTATCGCCGGGTAGCGTGGATTTTTATCACTGAGATAGCGTGCTATCAGCAACGCTTATCTCAAAAGTGATAAAAATCCTCGCGCTAATTGCCAAATGAGAGATTATCGCTGGAAAACCAACGATAATCTCTCGAAGTTTGGCGTTAGCTTGATGATAGGGGCTCACAAACTTAGCCGTGATATCTACCTTCCATAGGATATCATGGCTAAGTCAGGAAAATACCAGGTGTAAAAAAAGCAGCGCTAACCGTGGTTAGCGCTGCTTTTTTTATCACTAACAGGGTTAGTGATATCCTTGATAATAGGAGAAATGTTGCTTAACAACATTTCTCCTATTATTTTTTTCTGGAACGCCCCCTTTGCATCTCATTAGAGATGCAAGGGGAAGCGTAGACAAAAAGGGTGCTAACATGCAAATTTGCGTGTTAGCACCCTGTTGCTGATAGGGAGATAATTGTATCTCTGCTTTCTTGGCTTTTAAAGCCAAAAAAGCAGAGATAAATCCCTTGATAATATGCCCCTGTAATCCTTAGTAAGTGAACTGAGTCTGACCCCTGATCCAGAGCATAAAACCAAGGCTAAAATGAATGTATAGGCTGCATGATGGTCATCTCAAGGAAATGAGATAACCAGGAGCAGTGAGGAGCTGGCAAATTTTCTGAGAGAACTAAACTAAAGACTTCTAGTTTGCAAGAAAGTTGATGACCTGCAATGAAGTATCACAGGACTGTGTGTGTGGTGAAACTACATCTAACTGACCCACATTGTAAAATTGTTAGTACACTGGGCAGATCTACAGTACCTGCAAGAAAATGTCTAGTAGAGCAATATAGTAGAGCAATATAGCATGCGTGATACATTTGAAGCATTCTTTCTGATATGTTTTTCCAATGCATTTATTCTATTTTATTTATATTATTGAACACATTTCTGCAATGCTGCTGTGCAAATGGGCATTGGTGTTGTTTTCAATAAACATTAAAGACCAAATGTCTGATTCACAAAGGCAACTTACATTCTTGAGTAGGTTTTCACTTTGGAGTAAGTTTACTGCTTTTGGTATTTGCAAAACACTGAGGGTAAACTGACTACAAAAGTGTAAGTTACACATGTTCACCCCTACTGCATTTGGCTTACTCTTGTGTGAGTGGGTGATGTGCCTCCCTAAATCACTCCATGACCCTCCCTGAACCACTGTTACACCTCTCTAATCCATCCCCTTTTGTAGTAAGTATGCCAGTTTTTTAAGGCACTCCCCTATGTCCCTCCCACATTATCTATTATAACCTATACTTAAGTGTGCGGTGAATCTGCAGTCAGGTGGAGAGTTCCACAAATATGAAAATAAATAATACAGATGTGTAAAACTCTGTATTTAATTTGTGAATTGTAATTTGTTGTACATGTTGTACTGCAAAACCTACTACAAAGTGCGGTTTGTGAATGAGGCCTTTACACTGCAACCTATGAAACCGATCAGGAGAGAAAACCAGCAATTTAACAAGAAGATGTAGGATGGGTTCATCAGACAATGTGAAGAGTGAGAATGGTTAATTCTAGAAATCCTTGACATGGAGCTAGACTAATCTCTGTAAAGGAGAAATTGGCTAATTTTGGAAATCCATAAAACCAAAAAAAACAAAACAAAAACGCATGGATTCTCATTCCTAGCCCCTAGACTTTGGAACTCTCTCCGGGACTACATAAAACTAAATACTAACCCTGTTTTCAGGAAAAACTTAAAAACACATCTCCTCAGCATATGCTTCCCCATCTGCTCCAAACGCTAATGCCTTCCAATTTCTTTTTAACCGCCTATAGTGGATAGTTCACTTGTTACCTGTATTAGTCGATAGTTCACTTGTTACCTGTAATAGTCGACAGTTCACTTGTTACCTGTAAAGCTCTCTGTTGCCTAATGACGATGTCTGCTATATATAAATATATTAAATAAATGAAAAAATAAATATAACTGGTGTTAATAAGGTGGTATGAACAACACTACCTAACATTACTAGCAGAAAGACCACTGATTTCTGGACTTGCCTCCCAGTACTTCACTGGTATGGCTGGCACCTAACAAAAATGTATCTCTATGGTGAGTTTGACATTTGATTCACTATATGCCTAAAAAATATAAGTATATTGTTAGAACCGGGAGTCTCTGGTTGGCAAAGGTAAGTACCTTGGCCCAAGTAGGGACCCCTAGCTCCAGTCAGGGCGACGGAATAACCCTCTGAGATAACCCCTGCTCACCCTCTAGGTAGCATGGCGCGAGCAGTCTAGGCTAAACTCGGAGACAATGTGGATAACATTTGCACTTAACACAACAGCAATTCCCAATCCACCACAAACTGAGACCACACAGGTAAGTATATATAAAATATAACTTTATCTAGTTTCAGCATGTAAATGAAGCAGTTGCATGATAATCACTTCTTTAGAACACATAGCATTTCTAACTTAAAGGTTGCACGTTAAACACTTCATTTAGAACAAGGTGGCACTTAATTCTTAGTAGGTCTTGTGAATAGGCAGTTCTCAGCATAAAAAATAAAAATAGTCTCTAGTCTCTTAAATCAGCACTCAAACATATGGCCACTGATTTATATGCAATTCGCTCTCAAAACGAGCCAAGGAAAACAAGGTGGACGCCAACCTGTGCCAGAGGAATCATCCCCTACCGCTGAGAAGCCTAAGCGCTACAAGCGCGTCTCACCCGAGGGCCGGGGGGAACTCCTTTTCCCTCCCCCGGCACTTCTCCTGCCTCAGGTGGACCTCGCTGGGGAGCGCTCATTCACGCTCGGGCCCGGCCGGTCTCAGCAGGCTCTCCGCCTGCTCTCAATCCTTCGGGGAGCGGCGGGGAGCAGAGACGGCAGGCCGGGGGCTCGAGCACTTCTCCAGATCCCTCGGCGAGGTCGGGTCAGTCTTCCCTGGTCCCGGCGGTGATCACAGCACTTCCTCGGCTCTCGCAGCAGCTTCAGCGAAGCCAGCCAATCCCGTCGCGGCGTTCCTGCCGAGCCCTCAGTGACGTCCGCAGCTTTGGGGGGAATCAGCCAATCCGGTCGCGGCACTTCTGCCGAGCCCTCCGCGACGTCACCGCAGCTTTGGGGGAATCGGCCAATCCGGTCGCGGCACTTCTCTACCAGCCTCCGGCCACGGCCAATCACCGCACGGCCCCTTCGTGAATGCAAGCAGACCCTCGAGGTCGATTTCAGGGCCCGGGCCCGCGGCGGTGATGATGCAGGCAAGCGGAATTAACCCGCGCTGCGCTGGGGGAGCTTCAGAACCCCTCGGCCCCCACGAGCACGTGTCGATGAACACGCCGATCTCGGGGCAAAGCAGGCAGCAATCAGCGCGGCGCTCTCAATCAGAGCAGAGAGCAGCCAGCGCGCTATCCGGGACACACAGCCAGGCTTAGTCGAGCAGTCCCCGATGTTCACTGCACACAGCAGTTTCACGATCTCCCCGGCCCACAGCTTCGGGGGGGGCACAGCAGAGTCTTGCAGTCCTTGGGCAACCTTTATGTTCCTGGGTTGCAGACAGGGAGCCAGCTCTTCTCAGGCCCTTGGAGATTCAAGCTGTAGGCACAGCACACAGCAAAGTCTCAGCAGTTTCAAGCAGGCAGGGACACAGCCCACAGCAAAGTCCCTTTCCCCTTCTCAGCTTCCAGTGATACAGCAGAACAGGTCAGCCCTTAGAGCACACAGCAAGGCAATCTTCCTTTTGTTCTCTCGCCGTCCTCCTTCCAGCAGAGGGTCCGTCTTGATTGTAGAGTTTCAGAATCTACTCTTCTGTAGTAAGGGGTCCTTCCCTTATACCCCTGAACGCCTTTGAAGTCCTTTGTGCAAGGGGATCCTTGGCTCTGGAATGTTTCTGGTGTTCTTCTTCCTGACAGCTTCAGGGCCAGAGGTGACAGTGGATCGGCAGGGGAGTTAGCCAGCACGGTGGTCAGGCAGGCACAGCCCAGCACTATCAGGCTCTTCTCTCTCCCCTTCCCCGGGCAACAGATGTCGCCTTTCACCCCTGGGCTGACTCCAACCCCCTCCGGGGCCCTGCAGCTCCTGTCACGCAGGCATTCCACACACAGGCCCAGGCACACAGAAAGGTTTATACAAAAGAACAGCCACTTCTAAAAATGCTATTCTCAACCCCAGGATCCAAAAACAACCTTCACCAAAAGATGTGTCATTTAATTCTGAGTTCAGGGATATCTTTCATGGATGTTCCATCTTGTTCCTATAGGGAGATAGGCTGGGATCCAATGGGACCAGCCTCCCCAGGCTACCCTAGGGAGCCCTACAGCCCTACAGCAGTGAGCACACAAAGTGGCTGCTGCTCTCTACCAGAGCATGTTACCTGCACTAGTACACGCTCTCCCTTATCCCTACACTGCACCCTGCCCAGGGGGGTACCTTGAGCCTTCCATAGGGGTGACTGATGTGCACAGACAGGGAAGGATTGGACCTAGCCAGTGGGGACACTGGCCAGGCTGACATGGCAGTCACTGACTGCACACAGGCCCTGCGCTGGCAGGCCTGAGTCACCTTTTAAAAGCTACTCGTGTGGGTGGCGCAATCTGCGCTGCAGGCCCACTAGTAGCATTTGACATCACCAGCCCTGGCACACGCAGTGCCCTCTACTAGGGACTTCGTGGTGATACAAATATGCCAATTAGGTATACTCAATCAATATCACAATTTACAGAAGGAGCACTTACACTCTGACACTGATCAGCAGTGGCAGAGTGTCCAAAACATCTAAATCAGCAAAAACGAAATCCAGTACAGCATCAACACACATGAGTCAGAGGCAAAAAGATGGGGGAAGAACCACGCCAAAAGGTGTCAGGTCTAACACGTGTCCCCTCCAGCTGAAAGTGGGGAGAACTACCCAACCTCTTGGGAGTCCTCATCACTAAGGCGGAAGAATCTGGACAGACCGTCAGCGTTGGCGTGTTCTGTACCAGGGCGGTGCTCCACCGTAAAGTCCATCCCCTGTAGGGAAATGGACCACCTCAACAATTTTGGATTCTCACCCCTCATCTGCATTAACCATCTGAGGGGCCTGTGGTCGGTCTGAACGCGGAAGTGAGTCCCAAACAGGTAGGGCCTCAGCTTCTTCAGAGCCCAGACCACAGCGAAAGCTTCTCTTTCAATGGCACTCCATTTTTGTTCCCTGGGGATTAGCCTCCGGCTAATGAAAGCCACAGGTTGGTCTCCTCCCTCATCATTGATCTGTGAGAGCACTGCTCCCACGCCTTGCTCTGAAGCGTCAGTTTGCACAATGAACTCACTTGAAAAGTCAGGTGCCTTAAGCACCGGTGCTGTGCACATGGCAGTTTTGAGGGTGTCAAAAGCAGTTTGACAGGCCTCAGTCCAATTCACTTTCCTGGGCTGATTCCTAGATGTCAGCTCTGTCAAAGGGGCCACAATGGTGCCATAGCCTTTGACAAACCGTCTGTAATACCCGGTGAGACCTAGAAAGGCTCTCACCTCAGTCTGGGTCTTGGGGGGTGCCCAAGCCAGAATGGTATCAATTTTTGCCTGTAGGGGCGCCACCTTGCCGCTCCCCACCTGGTGTCCCAAGTACACCACAGATCCCTGCCCTATCTGGCATTTACTGGCCTTGATAGTGAGGCCTGCCTTCTGCAGAGCCTTCAACACTTCAGTGAGGTGTTGCAGGTGTTCCTCCCAAGTGGAGCTGAACACCGCAATGTCATCCAGGTAGGCTGCGCTGAATTGCTCCAGCCCTGCCAGTACCTGGTTGACCAATCTCTGAAATGTGGCGGGGGCATTTTTCAACCCAAAGGGCATGACACGAAACTGGAAGTGTCCTTCTGGCGTTGAAAATGCTGACCTCTCCTTTGCCCCGTCAGTTAAGGCAATCTGCCAGTACCCTGAAGTCAAATCAAAAGTACTCAGGTACTGGGCAGCTCCCAACCGATCCACCAGCTCATCAGCTCTGGGGATGGGGTGCGCGTCAGTCTTCGTGACCGCATTGAGCCCACGGTAGTCCACGCAGAACCGAAGTTCTGGGGGGCCACCGGGGGTAGCAGCTTTCTTAGGCACTAAGACCAATGGGCTAGCCCAGGGGCTGCTGGAGGGCTCAATAACCCCAAGCGCCAACATCTTGGAAACTTCTTCCTTGATGCTAGCTCTGACCTTGTCAGCTACCCTGTAAAACTTCTGTTTCACAGGCATGCTGTCTCCAGTGTCCACGTCGTGGACGCACAACTTGGTGACACCTGGGGTCAGGGAGAACAGTGGGGCGAACTGACCCAAGACTCGGCGACAGTCCTCCTGCTGTTCTGGGGTCAGGGTGGGGGAGAGGACCACACCATCCACTGACCCATCTTGCTCTTTGACTGCCAGGAGGTCAGGGAGAGGATCACTATCCTCCTCCCCTCCAACATCTGTAGCCATGAGCATAGTTACTTCAGTCCTCTCAAAGTGGGGTTTGAGGCGGTTCACATGTAGCACTCTCAGGGGCTGCCTGGGAGTCTTCAGGTTAACCAAATAGGTAACCTCGCTCTTGCGCTCCACCACCTCATATGGGCCAGACCACTTGTCACGGAGCGCACAAGGCTCCACTGGCGCCATCACCCACACTTTCTGACCAGGTTGGAACTCAACCAGAGAAGTGTTCTGGTCATACCACCTCTTCATTTCCTCCTGGCTAGCCTCCAGGTTCTCTTGAGCGAGCTTCCTGAAGCGCTTGGTCTGGTTGCGAATGGCCAGCACATAGCTGAACACATCCTGAGGGGTTTTCCCACGGGATTTCTCCCACCCCTCCTTCACCAGAGTAAGAGGCCCTCTGACAGGGTGGCCATACAGCAACTCAAAGGGACTGAACCCTAATGATTTCTGAGGCACCTCCCTGTAGGCAAACAACAGGCATGGCAACAAGACATCCCATTTCCGCCTCATGGGCTCCTCCAGGCCCATGATCATGCCCTTCAATGTGCGGTTGAATCTCTCAACCAAACCATTTCCTTGAGGGTGGTAAGGAGTGGTGAACTTGTAAGTCACCCCACACTCATTCCACAGGGACTTCATATATTTAGAAATGAAGTTTGTCCCGCGGTCCGAAACGACCTCCTTCGGAAATCCCACCTGGGAAAAGATCCCCATCAGGGCACGGCCCACCACTGGGGCGGTGACTGTCCTGAGCGGAAGGGCTTCCGGGTACCGAGTGGCATGGTCCACCAAGACCAGCATAAACCTGTTGCCTAGGGCTGTCTTGGGATCCAGGGGCCCCACGATGTCAATGCCCACCCGCTCAAAAGGGGTGCTCACCACGGGGAAGGGTTGGAGGGGTGCCACGCGCTTCCCTCCACTCTTGCCACTGGCCTGACAAGTCTGACAAGACTTACAAAAGGCAGAGACGTGCGTCTTCATCTGGGGCCAGTAGAAATGGGTGACAAGCCTGTGATAGGTCTTGTCTTGCCCCAGATGTCCTGCGAGAGGCACGTCATGAGCCAGACCCAGTAGGAAGCTCCTGAAGCGCTCCGGTACTACCAGCACACGGGCTGCGCCGGGCTCAGCGAACTTAGGCTCACTATAAAGTAAGTCATCCTCCCAATAGATCAAATGCTCCTTGGACCCCAGGCCTGCGGCCTGGTCAGCAGCCTGCTGCCGCACACCAATGAGAGAAGGGCACTCCTTCTGAGCCTGGCAGAATTCCTCCCTGGAGGGACCACCTTCCTGCTGCCACTGGGACAGCTCAGGCAATTCCCCTAGTTCGGCCACCTGCTCCCCTGTAGGTTCCAGGGCATCCCCCTCTGGGTCTGCCTCCTCCTGGACCGTGGGAACAGTGGGGGCCGGTTTCCCGCGCCCTCTACCCCTTCCTCTCTTGGCAGGTCCCTGGGCCATTGTTCCAGGCTCCAGCTCTGTTAGACCGCCCTCTCTTACTGTCATTGCACGGGTGGACACACAGATCCACGCAGGCAAACCCAACATCTCCAAGTGAGTCCGGTGCTCCACCTCTTTCCATGGGGAGCTCTCCAGGTCATTACCTAATAGACAATCTACAGGCAAGGCATCACTTACTACAATCTCCAAAATACCGGAGACTCCTCCCCATTCAAATGGAACTTTCGCCAGCCTGCAGTAGCGCACTGAACTGTCAGCTGCCACCACAGGCCGGAGTACCTGGGGAACAATTTGCTCTTCAGACACCCACTGACACCTAACAGATGTCACGCTGGCCCCTGTGTCTCTCAGAGCCTCCACCACCTGTCCATTGATGGTCACCTTCTGCCCGTATTTCTTAGTGTTTTGGGGCAGCAAGGTTTCCTGGGCCATCTCTCGGTCTCCTAAAGAGACAAGGGTCATCACTGCTAACCCTTCCTCCCCACTAGAGATCAAATCCCCTCCCAAAGCTACACTGGCCAATGCCGGTGCTGGAGCACCAGAGGGTGCTGGAGGTTTCTTTGGACATTTGGGAGCAATGTGCCCCACCGCCCCACATGTAAAGCAGGTAGGCGGGGGCCTGTTGTCCTGCTTGCCCTTACGGGGCCAGGACTTCTTAGACTTGGGGGGTTGAGACACCTTCTCCTGGGAACCAGTTTGGGGCCCTTTAGAAGACTCCTTTTGATTACCCGTGTCCCCCCCACTCTTCTGCTGGGGACCCTGTCCACCCTTGGCTGGGGTACTTACCACCCCCTTGTGGACCCTGGTGCTAGTCCACCGGTCCGCCTCTTTAGCAAGCTCACTGGGATCAGTTAACTTACTATCCAAAAGATGCTGGCGCAGCTCTGGGACACACAAACTACTTAAGTGCTCCCTACTAATCAAGTGACACAACCCCACATAATCAGTAACTTTGCTGCCCTTCATCCAACCTTCCAGTGCACGCGTGTACATACTCACACACTCCACCCAAGTACTTGAATCAAGCTTCTTGAAGTTCCTAAACTTCTGGCGGTACTGTTCAGCAGTGAGCCCATACCTGAGGCACAAAGCCTCCTTCATGGCGGAGTAGGACAAAGCATCCTCTGCTTCTAAGGGTGCCAAAACATCCCTCCCAGAGGCCTCAAAATGCTTCCACAATCCTGCTCCCCAATTCTTCTCAGGCACCTCATTCATCTTTAAGGCAAGTTCATACGCTCTGAACCACGCATAAATATCCTCACCCCTCTGATAATTCTGTACCAGATCCTTTGGTATGTATACCTTACCCGCCTGTACTGGTTGTGCGCTGCCACCATTAGAACTGGACCCCCTCTCTTTATATTTGAAATCCAATTCCTTCATGCTCCTCTCATGAGCCAATTGGAGCTTCTTTTTACTCCAAAGCGAGAGCATGCCTCCTCTCCTGTGCCTCTCTCTCAATTTCCAGGCGCAGTTTCTTCTCATCGGCATCCGCTCTGAGTTTCAAAAGCTCAATCTCATGGGCCCTAGTTCTCTGATTCTCCTCCACTTCCTCTGGAGAAATATTCCTACTGGAGTGGGTGCTGCCGGCCCTAGACGCTGGCTTCGCCACTGGCAATTCACTGGGCCAAAACCCAATCTCCTGTGCGCCACCCTCTTCAATAGGAGCTTCTGGGACACCATGTTTGGCCTCCCACCAGGCCCTCAGAGCTGTCCTTAGCTCTTCCTTATTTGCGCCGCCCCTCACTGGGCATTCAAGCTGTTGGCAGACTTTTCTCAGTTGCTCCTTGTTATAGGTTAACAACTTCTGGATTTCAAATTCCACCTCCACGTCTCCATTCACGCTTGGCGCTTTCCGAGACATGATGCTTCCTACCCTTTTTCAACTAAAAAGGTTTCACCAAAAAGAAAAAGTCTTGCGCAACCTGTTCTGCTAAACTAGACTAGTGATGTACAAGAAATTACTGCCGGTCAAGTGCAATTATTAGTTCAAAATCCGCACCGCGAGCCACCAATGTTAGAACCGGGAGTCTCTGGTTGGCAAAGGTAAGTACCTTGGCCCAAGTAGGGACCCCTAGCTCCAGTCAGGGCGACGGAATAACCCTCTGAGATAACCCCTGCTCACCCTCTAGGTAGCATGGCGCGAGCAGTCTAGGCTAAACTCGGAGACAATGTGGATAACATTTGCACTTAACACAACAGCAATTCCCAATCCACCACAAACTGAGACCACACAGGTAAGTATATATAAAATATAACTTTATCTAGTTTCAGCATGTAAATGAAGCAGTTGCATGATAATCACTTCTTTAGAACACATAGCATTTCTAACTTAAAGGTTGCACGTTAAACACTTCATTTAGAACAAGGTGGCACTTAATTCTTAGTAGGTCTTGTGAATAGGCAGTTCTCAGCATAAAAAATAAAAATAGTCTCTAGTCTCTTAAATCAGCACTCAAACATATGGCCACTGATTTATATGCAATTCGCTCTCAAAACGAGCCAAGGAAAACAAGGTGGACGCCAACCTGTGCCAGAGGAATCATCCCCTACCGCTGAGAAGCCTAAGCGCTACAAGCGCGTCTCACCCGAGGGCCGGGGGAACTCCTTTTCCCTCCCCCGGCACTTCTCCTGCCTCAGGTGGACCTCGCTGGGGAGCGCTCATTCACGCTCGGGCCCGGCCGGTCTCAGCAGGCTCTCCGCCTGCTCTCAATCCTTCGGGGAGCGGCGGGGAGCAGAGACGGCAGGCCGGGGGCTCGAGCACTTCTCCAGATCCCTCGGCGAGGTCGGGTCAGTCTTCCCCGGTCCCGGCGGTGATCACAGCACTTCCTCGGCTCTCGCAGCAGCTTCAGCGAAGCCAGCCAATCCCGTCGCGGCGTTCCTGCCGAGCCCTCAGTGACGTCCGCAGCTCTGGGGGGAATCAGCCAATCCGGTCGCGGCACTTCTGCCGAGCCCTCCGCGACGTCACCGCAGCTTTGGGGGAATCGGCCAATCCGGTCGCGGCACTTCTCTACCAGCCTCCGGCCACGGCCAATCACCGCACGGCCCCTTCGTGAATGCAAGCAGACCCTCGAGGTCGATTTCAGGGCCCGGGCCCGCGGCGGTGATGATGCAGGCAAGCGGAATTAACCCGCGCTGCGCTGGGGGAGCTTCAGAACCCCTCGGCCCCCACGAGCACGTGTCGATGAACACGCCGATCTCGGGGCAAAGCAGGCAGCAATCAGCGCGGCGCTCTCAATCAGAGCAGAGAGCAGCCAGCGCGCTATCCGGGACACACAGCCAGGCTTAGTCGAGCAGTCCCCGATGTTCACTGCACACAGCAGTTTCACGATCTCCCCGGCCCACAGCTTCAGGGGGGGGCACAGCAGAGTCTTGCAGTCCTTGGGCAACCTTTATGTTCCTGGGTTGCAGACAGGGAGCCAGCTCTTCTCAGGCCCTTGGAGATTCAAGCTGCAGGCACAGCACACAGCAAAGTCTCAGCAGTTTCAAGCAGGCAGGGACACAGCCCACAGCAAAGTCCCTTTCCCCTTCTCAGCTTCCAGTGATACAGCAGAACAGGTCAGCCCTTAGAGCACACAGCAAGGCAATCTTCCTTTTGTTCTCTCGCCGTCCTCCTTCCAGCAGAGGGTCCGTCTTGATTGTAGAGTTTCAGAATCTACTCTTCTGTAGTAAGGGGTCCTTCCCTTATACCCCTGAACGCCTTTGAAGTCCTTTGTGCAAGGGGATCCTTGGCTCTGGAATGTTTCTGGTGTTCTTCTTCCTGACAGCTTCAGGGCCAGAGGTGACAGTGGATCGGCAGGGGAGTTAGCCAGCACGGTGGTCAGGCAGGCACAGCCCAGCACTATCAGGCTCTTCTCTCTCCCCTTCCCCGGGCAACAGATGTCGCCTTTCACCCCTGGGCTGACTCCAACCCCCTCCGGGGCCCTGCAGCTCCTGTCACGCAGGCATTCCACACACAGGCCCAGGCACACAGAAAGGTTTATACAAAAGAACAGCCACTTCTAAAAATGCTATTCTCAACCCCAGGATCCAAAAACAACCTTCACCAAAAGATGTGTCATTTAATTCTGAGTTCAGGGATATCTTTCATGGATGTTCCATCTTGTTCCTATAGGGAGATAGGCTGGGATCCAATGGGACCAGCCTCCCCAGGCTACCCTAGGGAGCCCTACAGCCCTACAGCAGTGAGCACACAAAGTGGCTGCTGCTCTCTACCAGAGCATGTTACCTGCACTAGTACACGCTCTCCCTTATCCCTACACTGCACCCTGCCCAGGGGGGTACCTTGTGCCTTCCATAGGGGTGACTGATGTGCACAGACAGGGAAGGATTGGACCTAGCCAGTGGGGACACTGGCCAGGCTGACATGGCAGTCACTGACTGCACACAGGCCCTGCGCTGGCAGGCCTGAGTCACCTTTTAAAAGCTACTCGTGTGGGTGGCGCAATCTGCGCTGCAGGCCCACTAGTAGCATTTGACATCACCAGCCCTGGCACACGCAGTGCCCTCTACTAGGGACTTCGTGGTGATACAAATATGCCAATTAGGTATACTCAATCAATATCACAATTTACAGAAGGAGCACTTACACTCTGACACTGATCAGCAGTGGCAGAGTGTCCAAAACATCTAAATCAGCAAAAACGAAATCCAGTACAGCATCAACACACATGAGTCAGAGGCAAAAAGATGGGGGAAGAACCACGCCAAAAGGTGTCAGGTCTAACATATATGAACACTACCTTCCTCAACAATGGGCACAATAGTCTAAGCGATTAGGATCGTGAATAACACTTTTATGAAATGAGAAATAATCCAAAAGTATCCTGCATTCCTGAGATTAAAAATGTGAGAGGAACATATGTGTACTTCAGCACAATGAGCTACCAGTTACTCACAATACAAGTAGGGATAGTTGGAACCAACTTGTATCTTAAAATCTTCATAGCATTTGTGTTTACTTTCTTCACCAAATGATAATGTGCCCAACCTTTCCTTGTTGTCTAAGTAAACTGTCAAATGAGTAAAATGCAAGGGCCCATAACTGTCAAAGCCTTTACGTATAGATGCGATTTGTGATGTATCATATATAAGCAAAGCAAAAATGACTTAAGTAATTATTATTCTATATAAAGCATTAGAACATTTGTATGACCAATTACCCAAACTCCTAAAATTCTGCAAATGTTTAACTAGATGGCTTTTCTGACGTCCTTGATGAGTACTCGCTGATTAATCCGGTTGTCTGCCTGTAATCTAGCACTGTGATCTCTATGAGTGAATATGTGCTCCATGGACAACAGAAAATCTGGAGAGAAAAAAAAAATGTAAATATATTTGCCAACATTGAAGAACTGAAATCTTCATTCTCAGGGAATACTTACTAATAAAAAAAAAGAACTTGGCACAGAAGCTGAAAATATGAAAAGACATCTTTATTAAATTTAATAAGTGAGGCCACGTCACACAGAAGCCGTAGCAACTGAATGAGGTAGTCTGAGGAATACAGAGAACAGAGGCCTTTTATATGATCTCAGGGTTACAAACTTCAGCATACAAGTAAGGGGCAGTCCTAGCTTTTGCAAGCATGCAAAATACCCAACATTCCTTCTTACACAAGCCGGACAAACCCATAATAAAAGGACCACAACCCATATCATAAACAGACCATAAAAGAAGGAACAGAAAACAGATAAGGGGTGTGTGTGTGCATACCAAACTCTACAATGTCCTGTGCTTTGATCCTCAATCTTGATCAGCTAAAGGGCAGGAACTGGTTTAACAAGGTCAGCTTCAGGCAACAGGGTCAGTTCACTCAGGTCAAACAGGAGTCAGCACAAACTCAAGCTAAGGTCTACATGTCCTTAAAAGACTAGTTTCAGCCACAATCATGGCCTATGTGAGGGCAACCACAAAATGGCTGCCATACACAAAATGGAACCCACAGGTTCAGAATTCACAGACCCTCAACATGAAATACAATGCAAAACAACTGCTAACAGTTGTTCCACTTTCAGTAGAGCTTATTGCAGTATAAATGTAGTAAGGACCCCGTACAAATGAAATTCACATGTTCCACAGGTTATAGATGATGCACAGCGTATGTCAAACAGAAAGATGAGATCTGGTGGAGCTGTCATGTAAAGTGGAAAGTATTCCAAGTGGAATTCCTCAACTCATTAATTATGTAATGTAAGTAACACTTCTATAGCGAGACTGCCACCCAACGGGTATCCTGGCGTGGGATTACCACTAAGGGACACTGTGCGTAACTGAAGGTCTGATCAGAGGGACTAAAGAATTAGTTGCTCAGAAAGAGTCTAGTTTTCAGTTCCTTCCTAAACCTCAGCAAAGTATTAATTTGTCTGATGTCGATAGGCAATGAGTTCCAGAGTATGGATGCTACAAGACTGAATGATCTGCCTCCTAATCGAGACTTCTTAAAATGTAGGGTACACAGCAGATTAGCTAAGGAAGAGCGAAGGTTTCTAGCTGGGGAATACCAGAGGAATTTCCTCTGCAGAGGCTTAGGCCCCATTTTATGAGCTGCCCTGTAGACAATGCAGAGTGCCTTAAACTGGACTCTCTGTGCCATAGGTAACCAGTGGAGATCCTTTCAGGTGAGTGAAGCAGAAGTTCTGCGTTGTCTGTTTAATGCAAGCTTAGCTGCGATTACTTGAATCCTTTGCAGCTTTTTTAACAGGGAGTCAGGAGCTCCCAGTAATAACGCATTGCAGTTGTCTAGTCTGCTCATAATAATACTTCTTACCACTTGGGGACTAGCTGAAGCTGGTAAGAAAGGGAGAATTTTTCGAAGAGCTCGAAGCAGAGATAGACAGGTGCTCACTGTTTTATTCACTTGGGAGTCCAATTGTAGGTTACTATCTAGTAGTACTCCCAGGTTACGAGCTGTCTTAACAGGCAGCGGGGGATTATTTACAGAGGCTGTCCAGAAATCCGAAGGTAGAGGGCGGGGGTTTTACTTGCGGCACAGTAAAGTATTTCCGTCTTATCGCCATTAAATTGCAGAGAATTAACTCTAAGCCAGCCTGCTGTTTCCCGCATACAGCTATGAAATTTTCCTGGGGAATTACCTTATTGCCCTCAAAAGAAAAGACAAGTTGGGCATCGTCATCATAATTAATAACTTCAATGCCAAAGGATTTTATAAGGGAGATAAGTGGGCGCAGGTAAAAGTTCAATGGATTGGGCTAATAGGCGAACCCTGTGGAACACCATGTTTTACAGGGCTATTCTGAGAGAGAAATGGCGTCAAGGTTACTGCCTGCTGCCTAGCCAGTCCAATGCTTTGTCTCTAATACCATTCTCCTTGAGTCTTTTAATCAAGATCTTATGATTGACCGTGTTGAATGCTCACTCAATATCAGTATACTGGTAAGGCATTAAGCAGAATGCTGCTGTTGGATTGGTTCACATTACCAGGAATGCTGTGCACCAAAAATGGGAGCACATCCACCTTTCTTCTTCCTTAGAATGTACATTTTACAATTCCTAGTGGTGATTTTACAGGCAGGAGTAAGCACATTTACCAAATATAATTATTATGATTGAGAAAAAGCGAAATTACCCAAAATTACAGAGTTGGTGTTGTCATGTCAGATAAACACAACAGTTCTTAACGGGGAAATGTCAATACTTATCAAGAAATCAGCTCAGAAGCTGGAATCTACACTATATTTACCATAGCCAATTGGAGGAGCCTATTTAGAGTATGACGAACAGGATACTCATCACAAATCTGGCAGATATTCCATCTGCTATACGCACTTTATAGACAATAGTACTTGGGAAATAGTGGGCGTGATATCCACCACGCTTTGACAGAGTATTCTGTCTGCTAAACTCTAAATAAGGCAGTAAGTCTCACACATATTTGAGCCAACCCCTAGTAAAAAACAAAGACTGCAATTGACTGCACATACAAAGGCCTACACAATGCAGGCCCAAAATACCTGAACAGCTATATACATGGTTACCCACCCACCAGACACCAGCGCTTTGCATCACTCTCATTAGCATGCATTACATGTAACCTGGTAGTCACTCATTCTCCTAGGCACCCAAGGCATGGAAAGATGTCCCTCAATGCATCACAGCCTCCTCTTCACTTTTTGAGCTCCACAAGAAGCTGAAGACATGGCTCTTCCTATAAGCACCTTGGAGACCACACACTTACACACTCGCCCAATATCCTGGATACACTCTTGGGTGGTTAGTGCGCTACACAAATCAATATAACATAAGATTGAACATTCAAAAAGTTGATCCAACATGCAGGAACACTCATAGTAGGGGGACTTCTGTAAAAATGTAAAATGCACAAAAAGGGCATTTTAACACACACAACCACACACCTACCGAAGGAAAACTACCCCCCCAGTAGAATTTTCAAAGAAAATGACACAACATACGGTTGAAGAAGACATAAAAAGTAGTCTTATTCTGCCAGGAATATGCAGGCTCATAAAAATGGAGCTCCACAACAACTCATCAAGCCCCCAAGCTTACAACCAAACACATAACACTTAATGCCATGACTGAAGAGACCAGGCTACATTCAGGCTATGCTGCTGTGGCACTGGTTTACTGCAGAAGCCCAAAGACCCATTTGGCATTGCATAGCAAATACCAGAACTCTACATTACTAACCCTGGGTGTAGTTCACGTTGTAGCCCTACGCGAAGTGCACTTCGCACTATGCGAGCTACGTGTAGCTACGTGAACTGCGTAGTGCACTGTGCAAAATGCTGTTCGCACTAATTGCACAGTGCCAGATGCTTGTCCGCACTGTGCAATCAGTGCGAACCACATCTTGCACAGTGCACGCAGTCGTTTTCTGCCGCTTGAGTAGATTTGTACTCGAGCGGCAGCTTTCTCAACGAGGACTGGTAGTTTCTCATCGCGAGCGGTTGTGAGCATACGCGACCACTCGCAATGAGAAACCTGACCTCCCCATGTTGAGAATCTCGCTGGGAGGTTTATTTTCCCCGCTCGCGATCGGCAACTTGATGTTGCTGATCGCGAACGAGGAAAAAGTCTTGCCGGGATGTCATTTTGCTCGCTCGCGGTCGCCAACTTGACGTTCAGGACCATGAGCAAGCCAAAAATGACAGCTACGCGTGTTTGCACTGTGCTATGTGCAAATCGCGTAGTGCGAAGTAGTGCAAACTTCGCAAACTACGCGAGCGTAGCGTAGTAATTCACCCAGGGTTATACATTACACCATCTCTAATGACTCCCTATTTCACCATCAGGTGACAGCCCGTGGGAACCGGGCCTTTGAGACAACAAAGTCACCAACAAACAGAAGAGATGCAGCAGGGCACATGGACAGCCATGATGCTCCTTCAAGCAGATGACAGCCATTTTCAAACGACTATTTATTCGCCTGTTTCATGGTACTGGCAGGAGCAAAATCGATTCACTGATGGCAGGTGAGAAACTGTAGCTCTGCCTCATGATAATGAACACACCAATAAACAGAAAACATCACATTCTGACCAATGGCAAACTTCTTCTAGGGCCACTGATGCAACCACTGATAACTGGGGCAGTCAATCAGCAACTACAACAATATTTTCTTCTTCATATGGGATGGGAGCACTGGCCCCATGGTCTTTTAAAAAAAATACAAATTAAGTACCTGCTGTCATCACTGGGACTTTGTTCTGTTTTTGGATTTGCCACATGCACTATACAAAAACTTTTCTATCCGTATCTTTGCACGATTGACTACGGGCCAGATGTAGGTAAATGTGATATACCAATTTCTTAATAGCAAATTTTACCAATTCGCTTTTAAGAAATCGGTATTTCCTATGTAGGTAAAGATTCGGTAAAAAATACTGAATCCTTAAAATTCCTTATTACCGAATCGGTAATTGAGATTCGGTATTAAGGAATACCTACCCATTCATTTCTATGGGCTTGTAGGCCCATAGGAATGAATGTGAAGACATTCACTATTCGCGATTCGGTATTACACTTTCAAGGGTGCCAGGGTGTCAAAAGGACACGCTGTTGCACCCCTGAAATGTGCATGTGTGCACATGTGGCGCAAATACAAGCACTAAGGGCATGAATGTGTGCCACATGGCACTTAACAATTGATATTACCGATTCCTTAAATGCAAGAGCAATAAGGAATCGGTATTTACCGATTCCTTATTTACTGATTCCTTACCTACATTAGGAATGGCTAAATACCAGTCGGTAATGCTGAAATTTACCGAATTTCGACATTACCGACCGGTATTTAGCCACCTACATGTGCCCCAAAGTCTCTTTCTCTGTAAGGCAAATGTTTGGCAAACTTTGCCCTTTGTCATTTATCTGTGGTCTTTGACACCTGTATGTGGCCTTGCTCGATCACACATATGGAATTTTGAGTGTGGAGCAAAGCAAGCAGTTCAATGTAACAAAGACATTAAAACGATTCACACAAAAGTGCAACTTATGAGCTCCAACTTGTCAAGCTCAAGTACCCTGCTTCATTAAAACACAATAGAGTCCAAGGTGTACGCATTTTGCATGTATTGCTCCAGGTACCTCTTTCAATGTACTTATGCTTCTGTGGTAAGGCAGCCAGCATCACTTGACATAGGCAGGCAGAAGGGCCTTGAAGATCAATGTGAAACCAAAGGCACACCTGGCCCAGTGCCGTTAGTTCTTAGGCCCTGTGGATATGTGATGTCATTGTATGTAAAAAGGCTGGAGCATTGCTTCTTACTAGCACCCCCACCCCTCCCCCCCCCCCTTCCCAAAAGACAAGAACTCACTGTGTAAACACTGTGCTGGGCAGAACAGTGTCAGGTTTGCCCTTTTGCCATAGGGATGAGAAAGAAATGATGGACGGTCCAGGAAGCCAATTTTGATCGCATGAATTAATACATTTTGCGGAGTCTTTCTTCGTTTTTAGGAGAGGCTGATAAATGACGTTACGGTCGAGCTGTGTTTACATACGCTTAGTGCAGTCAGGAACATGGAAAGGCTGTGTTTAATGCGTGCTTTGTATCGTGTGCTTAGTTTTGTGATACACGCTTGCTAGCTTTAAGAAGTACTTACTACAGCTGAGGACTTCCTGTCCTGTGCGCTGTTGTCTTTCAGAACTTCCTGTCATAAGACATGGTGGGCGTCCTGGCGTTCTTATTATCTTAACATTAGACAGCTTTCACAAACACTTTTCTGGAAGGTGTGAAGCTGGCAATGTGATAACAGCGAGACGGAATCTTTATTTAGTTGAGAGGAAGAAATGGGTGGAGGGGTTTGAAAGAAAAGAAAGTGTGCAGCGAAGCCTTCGAAAAAGGAAAGTTCCAGCACCCGACTTGGCTAATCACAGGACCAAAAGCTGTTTGCTTTCCACTCAAGCCAGGTACCATTGCTTAGACTTAAAACAAGCTTTGGCAAAGCCACCAGCTCTAAGCTTTGGGATCTACCGACTTTACCAATTATTGTCTGTGTTGATGAATCCACAGCCCCACATTAGCTGAAGAAGAGGAGCTCTGAAAATGTATTTCTCCAGTTCCACACTCACTCTAACCATTTACGCATCTAAATTTAGATTTGTGATTAGAGTAGAACATTCTTAGGGAGCGCTACTATCACTGGGTGGTATTTCAGCATTCTCAGTAGTAACACCCTGAAACACCCAAAGGAACAACCATTTTCACATTTCTTAACTAAACCTATAAATGAGGAAAACAGGACCACCTTGTAGAATTTTCCACAGTTGCAACATCCATAGACCCCTGTAAACATCTATTGATCAGTGAAGCAGGATCTGCCATTTGCTTGTGCAGATGTCACATTTTGTACAATTAACTTACACTTGGGTGGTAAAAACGATCTATCGCTCTGGCCCTTCTAGAGACGTGCATATCCTTGCTCATGGAAGTAGAAAAGATTCTTAATCCACCCCGAAATATTTCTCTCAGTGAGAGGATCCCCGTTTGTGTATTAAGATTGTTCCAGTGGGAGTGTGTCCCCTCATCTTTCGTGTAGAAAGTGTATCTCCACCCTCCCTAGGCTGTTCTCCAAACATACTCACATTTAGATCAGTGCACTGCTAAAATAGATTTGTATCTGCCCTTCTTTAGCTGTGCCCGTCAGGTCTGTCGACTAATTGGTACTGTAGAGGCAGGGATGCACACAGAGCATCTAAGGGTGGCAAATCAAAGGGTGACTAACAAGAACAAAATATTGGGCTCCAATGTAATTTCATTTCAGGAACCGTGGCCCAACAATATACACATTTATCATTGTTAGCCTTGCAATTAATTACTTACCACTTTGATTAAATAAGTGTTCAGATGATCCACATACCCCCAGGAGCAAAAGATATATACTGTTTTCACAAGTGAGAGAGGTTTATCTAAAATCAGTAGGATTAAAGAAGGATTAAATTCTAACAACATAAATTAGAACAGAAAGAAAAAGAGAACTGTGTTTATCAGCTTAGAGAAAAAGAAACAATGGTTTACAAAAGCATGAAACGCTTAATTCTTTGGTGGTGGTGGTGGCAATGACAATAGCAAACTCGCCTAAAAAGAAAGAGCATGGATTTTGGTCCCTTACTTATAAAGAAACAGAAAGAGAACGGTGCATTCTTCTGGGTGGTTGCTAGTCCACCATTAGCATTTTACGTCCTTTACATGCCCTGTTCCGCCTCCCTTTGTGCAGGGCTATGATGAGACATGATTTCAACTTGATAAATCTTTATAAGTATTGGGAACATTGCGAAATAAAGAATTTTGACTGACTGACTTGATAAAATATTTAAAAAGACATATCAAATAATAGAAAATCATAGATTGAGACGTTAGTGCAAGTTATTGCTTGAACCTCTGAAGTTAAAACATTTATGTTTCTCTGTGAAGAGTTGCGCACCCACAACTTCTGCATATCCCTCAGTTCTGGGGCGAGAAATTTTTAAAAAGGGTTGACGGAGGGCTGTATAATGTGCACATGTTCCTGGGAAATTTAGATCTGCAAATGTTCTCAAACAATTTCTCAACACATCCTTTTGTGACAGTGTCCCATTTTAAGGCGTGTTTCGTGGTGGTGTCGCAATGCAGGTCCTTCCTGCAGGAGTAATAACCGCAAATGGTGTAAAAGATCGTGTTAGCTCCAATTCCTGCAGATCAAAGATCATTTTCTCAGCTCAGGAACCATGTTCAGTGTTATCAAGTGCCTATTGATCTGCAGCTTGAGCTTGCTGTCTTGATTCATCTTGAATGTTCTGCTGCTCCCCTATTCTCAGGGACACAAGTCCCCGTCCTTCTTGTTTCATGTTTACATCTTTGAAGTGGTGGTGAGCCGCCTTGTTGCTCAAATGCGTCGCTTGATGGCATCTGACTCCATTTGAAAGCTACATGAAAGGGATTATTCCCCACCTTTTTCATGTCTTCATGTTGCATTATGTGAAGGCAGGAGGCAGACGGCACAGTGAGCTGGGTTGTATCGTCACACTGAGCGCTCTCAAACATCTCAACAGCGTTGAGGAACAGAAACTCTGAATGTGAAATTTTAAAGCAACCAGCGGAGCGCGTTTCCATGGTGCAACACTTCCAGTCATTCACCTCCCTAAACTGCCTACCTCATACCTTTTCAGCAACATAATGTGATAGATGCTGACACCTTTGTCTACTCTCCATATTAACAAAAATTGCCCCAATGCAGTTTCCAAGGAGATATTTTAATACAGAAATTGACAACACTCACAGAACTCTTTTGCTTTGCTTTTCGCGAGACTGTGTTCTGGGTCCTATTTTCTAAGGACTGGGATCTGATGTATGTCCCTAAAAGTTACAGATTTTAATCCTCTAGTATTAGGGATATATTTTACTAATCGGGGCATGTTTCCCACGATGTGTCGCGGTTCTAAGTGTATGCTTCTCCGCAGGGCACAGGATATCATAGTGGATTCTTG
The DNA here is from genome assembly GCF_964261635.1 of Lissotriton helveticus. Classification (NCBI taxonomy): domain Eukaryota; kingdom Metazoa; phylum Chordata; class Amphibia; order Caudata; family Salamandridae; genus Lissotriton; species Lissotriton helveticus. The sequence continues at coordinate 1,348,365,040 of NC_136059.1, read as the reverse complement.
CCCTCATTATCATTTATTTATTTTTTAAACACATTAACCCTTGGCTCTCCCTAAACTGCTCCTCACTGGGTGGGTAGGTTAGAGCTTTTTCCTTGACTTCACAAGGCCCCCTGTTGTGCGCAAGGATTAATCTAGCCTTGTGTGCACAGACCGTCTTTTCTTGTATAACTATTTCTTCGTATAGCTTCTTTAAATATGATGCCCAGAAAAAGTATTGAACGTTTCTCATTACAACTTCCTATATTCTAGGATGATGAGTCTTCCATAGCCACATGCCAGGTTGAGGTGCGGCTTTTTTCATCGACATTGGTGGGTCAGCCTATCTTTTGCAAAATGTGCATGCCATACATTTGGCACTTTGGGCCACATTAGGATGCAACCCTATCGGAAAACGGGACCACCCGCCTTAAGGGTGGGGGTCCCGGGGTGCCATTAGGATGTGCCCGCCACAGTGGCGGGCACATCCTGTATTCTCAGCATTGTGGCAGGCAGTGCTCTCTGCACCGCTCGCCACAATGCTGACAATACATCACAGCATTTTCATTTCCAAAGCGGCAAGCACCGCGCGGTGCCTGCCGCTTTGGAAATTAAAATGAAGGGGGGTACCACACCTCACCTTCACTATGGGGGCCTGCAGGGGGCTCCCAGAGTGAAGACCGCCTGCCCGCCATGGAAAGGCATTGCACTCTTGCCATTGTAATATGGCTGGCGGTGTCTCATTGACACTGCCACCATATTCAACATTTTCCACCCCGGCCGCAAGGCGACCTGGGTGGAAAAGTGGCGGGCGGTGTTTTCTTCCGCCGTGGTCCCCCCGCCATACTAATATGGCGGGGGGAATTCAGGGAAGGATGTTGGGCGGATTGCCTCTACCAGGCTGGCGGTGGCCACCGCCAGCCTGGCGGAGGCAATCCGCCCGACATCCTAATGACCCCCTTTGTGTTTTGCACGGTAATGCAAATGGCAAGCACTTTCTCTGAATAATCAGTATTCCACCATCTGGCACCTTGTGATTCTTTCTCAAATGCACAAATGGTAAAAAATAATTATTGGTGTACAGACATGCTATGAAAATTCTCTTGTTGTCCTTGTTATTGTGGTTTCACAATGGAGCCTTTGTAACTGTCTTGTGTTTGACCTAGCTCTACCTAATCTATTATTAACCTCCTCTTCATACACATCCTTCTTGGAACCACCAGTGAATCCACCAAACTAAGATGAACTGACAGGATCACTGGATGGTTTTGTATATCTCACATTTTTCCTTACACTAAGATTTCCTTACACATGGAGCATCAGCCCTAACGATTTGGCCCTGAAGAAAGCGGATACACCTCTACGTGAGGGTGACTTGGCAGAAACATGTTGACCATATTCTGACACTAACTGCTGGTATATTTTTCCCCGCTAGTGCCCTGCTTTTAACCCTGGCCCAGGGACTCACGAATAAAGGAATATTGCGTACCATGGCACCAGTTTTATCTTTGCATTCATTTAATTGCTCTGCCATTCCTACTACCTTGAGCCCATCACTGTGGCATTTAGTATACTTTCCTCTATACAAAAAATTCCCTGAGCCCCTCCCTTGTAGAGAGGAGGTTGCAGCCCATGCTATGACTAGGTGTCTCGGCATGAGGAGAATCCCAGTGATGAAGCTTGCCACCTCGGAGGGTGAGGGATTTAATCCTTTTAAAGGGATATCCCTTTGTGGCTTAAATCTTTAGTTTGACAGCTACTTCTGTTTTTTAGACCTAAGGGTTCTTTGATTGTAATATATGTATTGGTTGAGGAGCTAAACCTTGCAGGTCTCTAAATCTCCTCGGACCCCCTCTCTCCTTTTTGTGATAATAAATACTCACAAAACCCCATCCTGTAGCCACGCCCCTCATTTCGTTTGTTATGCTATTGGTTTGTTCGTGTTCCTTTTCGGAACGGGCATGTTACAGCCGATGATGCATAACAGCACCTTGTTAAAAAAGGAATAGGGTAGTGAGTCGGGGTAGGGTTACTCTTTAAAAATAGCTGCCTGGTAGCCCATACCTTTTAATCTGGGGGCCAGTCGGTATGATTAAAAACAGAAAAAGTTAGGAAGTCCCGGGGCTGTAGTTACCCCAACTTCCTATTAGGGTCATCATGTTTCTGACACTTATGTTCCTAAATGCTGGTGACTTTTATCAGGACCGATTATACTATCACAATCCAAACCTATTCCATATGCTGACGTAACTGGTGAATTTACTATACATACATCAAGCACACTTAAACCACCTACATGGTGTCCGTAAACGGGTATATATTAAAGCACGCAATAGTGATTAATAATGGCACCAGAGGAGAGGCGTGCCTATTGTCACACAGACTCCAAGGTCCCCGCTTGGCATGAAGCAGGCACAGGCCAAGGTATTTTAGGCAATCAGACCAGGCAGGGTCTTTGCAGTCTGTGTGACAGCAGGCACACCTCTCCTCGTGTAATTTTGTTGCGGGTAATAAAAAACCTGACATCCTACCGCTTTTCCATTCACACTCTCTCTACCCCAGAAATATTGTCACATAATTCACTTTACTTTTCTTGCTCTGACTTCGAAGTGAGGGAGTTTGTAAAGTGTAATCCCAATGCTAAAAATAAGTCACAATGTTTCTGCATACATAGCCAGACGTTTGTCCTCTGTATTTGAAGTACAGCAAGTGTGACAAGATAAATACAGAATTTAAAGACTTCTTTATGTATTGCTTGGACTTTCATTAACCAACACAAATAGACCTGCAATCCACCAGTGGATCGTGACCCATAGTTTGGGGAACACTGCTCTAATGTATGGCCCTCCTGCAAGAGTACATTATGAGTGCAGTTCGATCATGTGCCAACCCCTCTAGTTCCCTTTGGTGTCAGTAATAAACACACATGCAGACCACCATATTGTCCTAGACCACCAGGAAGCCGAGTTGTTAACAGTGAAACGGTTTGTCAGCTCCCATGCATGGATGTTGTTTTGGAATATCAATAAAACATGTCACAGAGTACTGGCCCAGTATCCAAAGACCAGCTTGAACACATCTTAATCTGATTTTGAGGATTTTCTACTACATTTGGAGTTGATTTCTGACTTTTTGGTGACTTTCAATGAATACTAGCCATAATCCTGGAACTCTATGGCTGGCATTGATTTCCAGAAGCACTCCTACGTCTAAAAATGCACTCATTCTGGATTTTTAAAGAGTTCGGAAAGTCTACATAAGTAAATCAGGTTAAAATATGCATTTGCATATTTTTGTATTTTTATCTATATAGGAAATATTTTACTTATGGAGATACCTCTTGCCCAACACCTCCATTAAGCAGGGTATACCCCTTCCTTTTCCACCTTGGAAATTCTCTTTCTCCTCTCTTTAGCAGTGGTACCTTTACATGCCTTTTCAAGGTGGGAATATATTTATAAAATGTTTGTGTATACAAACATAGTATGAGTTTTCTGTTGCTCAAGGAATCCTCTTTGTTCTCTTGTCCATCCCTACGCCCAAATTTACCCTGGCGTAAAATCATCGTACACAACTTTTTTGCACTTTGACTATTCAACTAATTCTGAATCTGTGAAGTGCAACCTTTTTTTCCACACCTAACTAACACCTAAGTTTACAATAACAATTGTGAATAGTTGCATACTGGCCTCGTTATGGCTGGCCCCTTTTTGGCTAGTAATACCTTACTTCACAAACACTGATGTCATGGGGTGTGGCATTAATTGAGTGTGATGTTACATCCCCTTACTGAATTCCACACTTCAGAATGGGGAATAACACAGTAATATCATGTCACCCGTTTATGAACTCCAAAAATCTGAATGTTGTGGTTTTCCCCTGAACAAATTCTGATATTTTTTACTGGGATAAAAAATGCAGCGTTTTCACTTTTCTTGTAATCCCCATCTGATTACAGTCTTCTGCTGGTGATTACTGACCAAGAATGAGAGCAAATGTGTTTAAAATAATTGACATAAGCAACAACATACAATTACCTAAAGGTTTTTCGTGAAATTATGTGCAGTAATATCAGGGTAGTTCATGCAGGACTCCTCCTTTGACAAGGGGAGCAGAGGAACTGACAACATGCCTCCTCCGGCAGGTGATTTGCTGTGTTTGCTGCAGGGGTTTCAATTGACTGAGACTTGAATCTGATTACTTGTGGAATGAGCCGGAGGAGGGGGAAGTGCAGGTTTTTTCTTGCGCAGTCCGTCAGAGACTGTCAGGTTATCACTGAAATGAATTCACCACTGGAGGTTTTTGTTGGTCACTGACAGTAACTCGACCTGCCAGAGCAAATGTGTTATTGACACGGCCATTTTCCTTGTCAGGCACGTTTAGTTTGATGGTGCAGATCTTGAGCATGAAGAGACGACAAATATACGACACTCCTGAAGTCTCTTTAACATGAGAGACATACCTGTTCAGTTGTATACGAAGCAATACTGAGAGAGCCATTATGGGTTGCCGTTTGATCCTGATGGGCTGCTATCTACAGCTACCTGTTTTATCGGAGATGTATGTCGCAGATTTAGCACAGACCTGGGGATATATTACAGAATACGCTGCGCTGTCTTTGTTTGCTTCCAAAAGGTGCACCTGAGCAACAGGAGCAGGGCACAAGTCCTATAAAAAGAAGTGGGGTGACGCTGACGTCACAACAGGAACTGACGTCACGAAAGGTGGCTTGCACTATCAGACTCATTGCCTCCCGTCACTCACCCCTTAGATGCGATTGCATCAGAGAAGCCAGCATGTGAGCAGCGTTCTGCATGAGCTCCGATCTCGCCCCAGAGAGGCCAAAGAGTGAATGTGTGGCTCCATTTGCTCCAGTTATCGAGCTCCCGGTAAAATAAGTGGGAGGACGACGTCCACCTGCGTGGTACCACGAATCGAGCCCAGAACAGGAGAGTGTGCCGTCAGCCGCGTTGTCATGCTGCCCTGGGGACAGCGCATTCAAGTAAAATAAGGAGCGGCTTTGAAGTAGCCACAACTTGTTTCACTGTTCAGGCGGCAACCTATCTGCACTTTTAAGGAGTGCCCCTCCGGACAACTTCTTTGCCTCTTCACCCGCATCTATACTAAGGCGCTGGTGCAGAGGCAAAGAGATTCACTGATTTGCCTGGGGTCCACGCTCCCATGCAAATGAGGGAACACCCTCTGGTGATAGCGCTTGTTCTATATGTGCGCCTACCCTACCTGTATTACAGAAAGGGCCGCACAAGCGTCTGAGGCCCTTGCTGTAATACCAAAGTGCCCCAGGGGTGCACAAGTGGGCCCACTTGCCCGTTGCGCCCAGGGGGGCTTTCCATAATACGGCCTCTGGAGTTTTACTGCTGAAGATTTCACTTGGGGTGAAGGAGTTACCGGCTGATTTCCAGTGCACATATAATGGGGTGCAAATTGCTCTCCATCTAGGTTAAAAAAAACATAGGTCTCGATTCAGAAAGTGATCTGAACTTGTATATTTAATTTGCGTGAAAAAATGGCTTGATTTACGAGTGCAAAGAGTTCATGGAGAGCTCCCATTCATACATTTGCACATGCATAACATTGCACGACTATGATGTAATATTACACAGTGGTATACCCTACTCAGGGCAGGGAGTTGTGGATGTCGGCTAAAGTTTGGGAACATCTAGTCTGTGCAAAAAGTTGTAGACCACTTGGATAAATCGCATTTTAGATGGAAATGGGCTTCAAATAACCTCAAATTTGGAGGGAGTGTGGAATGAATGGGTTTCTTCATTGGAAAAAATATTTTTTTAACTGTGGAGAAAAAAAAGTCAAAAAAGTGCACTCACATAAACGAGTGACTTCTCCCATACACATTTCCATGCAGAAAGCTGTTCAGATGGTTGGAAGTTGGGATTTCCACAATTTCTCAGTACTCCTTGAAACCTGTGACTGTCACTGACTTCCAGGATTACTCTTGGAAACATTTGTGAATTTCCAAAAATTGGGGACTTGCACCCATGCGAGATTTAAATCCTTTGGGTACAGTTCTCTGAATGTTCTTGAGAACAAGGCAGACAGAGTGCACTCTGAAGTTGAGTTATGGCTAACCGTTAGCCTTCAATAAATTCACCCTTCTTCCCTTTAAAAAGCGGACCCCCAGGGGTCACATGTTTTAGAAATTGTCCAGCATGTTGAATAATTGTATTACTCATTACCGCAATTCCACTGTATTTCTAGGGAGGAAGGGATGATCTTCAGTTCTGTAGGTCATATCATTCCAGTGTAAATATAATTTTCATGTGCAGTTCCCATGCGACAGCTCCTTTCATCAGTTTCAAGAAAAATGTTATGAGCTAGGAGCATGACTCGGCAGCTGTAATCCTTGCCTTACTGTGAGATAGCAATTACTTTTTTTTGCTGCTGTCGACCGAGATAACCCGAATGAAAGTATTACTGCCTAGACCGTTCGAAAATGTGCACAGCGATGTTACTTCTGAAAGTAAAAACTCATTACATCTCCAGGCAGGGAATCCACACCATGTTTGGTGAGAGCTGTTTTGGGCCCAGATTACCAAATTTCTGTCTGTGAATGCTCAACAGCTGTGGCCGGCACAGGTAAGTGTGGTGAGACGAGGCAGGGCGCGGCGAGGAAGTCGACAGACGACGGAATAGGTGTTATTTATTTATTTAATTATACCTATTCCATCGTCTGTCGACTTCCACTCCGCCCCACCGCCAACCGCAATTGCGTGTGCCGGTCACTAATGCGCAAACCAAATTGTGTTGCACATGCTCAGTATATTCACAATATTCACAATGTGCAGAATTGATGTTCTCAAATAGCACACTGTGGTGCACCCAACCCTTTATTGAATAGGGAAGAGTCTGCCTACACTTGTGTATTCAGTGGTTGGACGGCCAATGGACGCTGTCTTGTTGGAGGAAGTTGAAGAAACCTTGGTTCTGCAGCCTTGCAATCCCTTTTTCAGGACCTTAGCGAATGTGGGAAAAAAATGTGTTCTTTCTGGCTATGGTGATACATAATGATGATGGATTGGTCCTCCTGCTATACTTAAACGTACTTCCAGTATTGGGGTAGACATGATGAAGAAGTTGGTGTTGGCCACCATGATGCAGAAGGAACAGGAGGTCAGTGTTAGAGTTGTTCCGCTTCTCAGCAGGCTGAAAAGAAACTCAAACCCCAAAACACAGTTGGTTTTAGGCCCACTAAATGCAATGTATTCATCTTAATGATATTTGCATTACATTAAATGCATTGCCTTAAACCCTGAGAGGGCTCTTGAAAGCAATTTTCCCCGTAGGGAAGTCTGTGTGTACCACCGACTGTATGTAGGGTCCTCTTGGCACTCTAGCAGGATGCTGCCATGCACAGGTTCCCCTGCTGGGAAACTTGCTTTGGTGCCATCGCCATTAAGGGACCTACATTTTCCTGTCCCTGACAGCCTTTGAGGTCAAGGATGTCCTCATTGTCTGAAATAAGGACCTTGTATGCTCAACGGCATTACACATGCAGTATAAGTTTTTAAAAACATTTGAGGCAGGTGGATGAGATAGCAGAAAAAGACAGGACTGGTCAACATTTTACATCTGCTTGCCGTGGATGAAACAAAAAGGAACAGGTCCACCTCCATTGGGCAACACTACTGGAACTTGGCAGGACTGTACACCGCCCAACAGTGTTCGTAATGACAGCACATCCCTACATGAATCTGGGATTCTTAGCGAGGTCTTAAGGCCCCACCACATTCTTACCCATCTCATAAAATATATTTTGAAAAAATTCCACAAACTCAGTACAACATAACACAAATAAAACACATATATATAGAAAATATATAAACATCAGTGTGCAGTAATTACTGGAAGAGATTCCTCCTTACTAGCTTCTTCAGTAGATTTTTCCTATGAACGTCATTTAGGAGTCGCCAGGGGTTGGAGCTGCAACCCCTGCCTTGCCCCATCAAATACATACAAATGTTCAGAATAAATTCTCCTGAATAAAATTAAAAAATGGAAAAAAAGAATAGATTTTTAACCAAGATATTAACTGAATTTCATTTTTGTGAACTAATGGAAAATTATGGTATTAAAAAATTTATACAATACTGAAGAATAATGTACATCAATAACGTAGTTCACATTTAATATATATAGTGTACATAAAGAAATACGCAATGACAAAAGCACTATTGTTTTTATATTTTTTATTTTTCGTCTTGTACATTTTATGCTTGCGGTATACATCAGGGAAACTATTTTTTCCATAACAGTTTGTGGTGTAAATAATTTGGCTTCCCGTTGTTGGTTTATGTTTTGGGGGCACTATATATTCCCCGCTTCATAAAAGCATAATTTTTCATGTAATAAAACAGGAAAATGCTATTATCATGTCAGCACCCTACTTAAAATGTAGGTGGGATATAAAATGGACTTGTATATGTAAATGGACATGTATCTGTGTTAGTAACTGATGTGCTATATATAATTAATTGTGCATTTAAGAGGCTCTTAACTTCAGTAATGTCAGTTATTTTGTATTTTGTATTTTATTTTAAAAGTTTTATATGGCGCTGGCTAGACCCGGAGGTATCAGAGCGTTTTACATGAGCATCAGATCATAGTTACAGGTTACATTGTTACAAAGGTTACACAGTTATTAGAGCATGACAACATAGTTACTTGTGAGGTCGAGATAAACAATAAGCACAAATATGTAAGTGGCAAGCAGGCAGGGGGAAAGATTCAGCGGAGGGGGAAGGAGACAGGAGAAGTAGATAGGTAATTAAGGCGGGAAAGAGGAGGGGAGGGTGAAGGACATCACATGGAAAGAGGAGGGGGAAGGGTGACGGGGACACAAACCGGTAGACGAGTCAAAGCAACGTCCAAATTCCAGTAAGCTGTGATCCCTGGGGAAGTGGTATCACTTCCCTATCTCAGTTGCGGGAGGCTCCCTTTACGCAGTGGACTCTCTCAGAGGGGTCTCTGAGACTCCAAGGCCACAAACTGGAGCCTACCCCAAAAAGGGGAGAGGGAGTGCTTTGGCAAGGGGTGCCATACCATACCTCAGCTGTGAGTGGCTCCCTTGGCGCAGTGGACTCTCTCAGCGGGTTCACTGAGACTCCAGAGTATAATTATTGGATCTTTCCCCAACAAGTGGAGAAGGAATGCTTAGTCAAAGGGCACAAAGGACAGGGGCTAGGTAGACTAGCAAGCAAGATGAGAGATTCAAGTGAGAGGGGATAGGAGCTAGGGAGGTATACAAAGAGGGAAAGAGTACTAAATGGGAACAAATTTAATTAATGAGTTATTTATATAGCGCTGGCTAGACCCGAAGGAATCCGAGCGCCTTTCATGAGGAACAATAATGTTGCAATTTACATCAGTTAAAAGTTACATAAGTATCCAGAAAAAGCATTTAAAGAACATAGGGGACAAGGTGAATGGAGCAAGGAAGGGTAAGGGGATAGGGTAAAGGGGTAGGAGGAAGATAGGACGTAGAGACGAGGGGAAAATCTGCCCAAGGTCCGGCTGGGTAGGTGACGGCAGGGGGGAGGAGTCCACAACCCATCTCCTCTTTAGCTATATGGTAGCTCCACCGGGCATAAGCCAAATCGCTAGGTCTCCACAGTCATCAGGAGTAAGGTCATATGAAATCACTATCTAGATGATTCAGTGTCAAAGATCATGTGATGTCATTTCCTGTGGCACATATCTTTGCGGCGACTCGGCAGGCAATAGAGGAGCACCTTATTTAATGAAAGGCCCTATCGGAATAGAGATACATAGACAAACTACCCACAAGAAACCGGATGGTACCATATCCTGATTAATTAGGAATAAAGACCGAACCTGTAGAGGCAGTGGCGGCGGCGTCCGAATAAGATATGATGATCGTTCAGTACGGATTAATTCAATTCACCAATAAGTGCTTAGTAGGGTACAACAACCTTTAAGATAGGTTCGTGTTTTCCGCTCCTCTTGTGCCGTTTTTGAAAATTTATGAGAGATCCCATAGTAATTGACGAAATCAACAGGACATATAAAGTTTTAAAAAGGGAGCCACATTAGGAGAATATCAATGACTGTTTGGAGATAAACTATCCCTTACCTCGTGAAGTGTATGATCTATACCTACTTGTGAAAGTACATTAAAGCTTCCCTCCTACATAGTAAAGGTCGAGTGTCTTTGCTGGAAGTTAATTAAGCTGTGAAAAAGAAAATAGATGTTAGAAAAACGATACATCAACTAATACATCTTGAGAATTTATGTTGCACAATGTTATGTTTTGTAATTTGCGAATGACGGTCACAAGACGAAGGCTACTGGCCGAAACGCGCGTAGTTCTATTCCACCGCTTTGCCTACCTCAATATTACATCGACCGAAAATTTCGTATAATAACTTATTTTTTCACACCCTATTTTATTTTATGTATTTGTTGTGTATATGTACCTATTTTTGTAATATGCCAATGCATGTAAAAAGTAGATCAAATGATATTTATGGTTAAAATAGAATGAAAAACGATCAAAAATATTTATATGAAAAAGAATATATAAAATAAAAATAAAAACGAAGTTTTTTGAATTTTAATACATGGTCATGAATTGTTTATGAATCACAGAAAGTCGCTTTGACACTGTTGGATACCTAAGAACTAAAGGGCAGTTGATAATTGTCTGTTTGCTAGAGAGAGTTCTTTTTTTCCCTATCTGTCATTTCCTGTGATGTCATTGGGTCAAAGGGTGGTTATGTGATATTACTTCCACTACCCCTAACATTTTAGTGAATTAACGCCTATGATAGTTTCATTCCTAATGCATCACAGTAGATGCTCCATTTCCATTGTTAGGTGCTATATCACTACTCTTACCTGAAATTTTTGATCCCTTAGTAGCAACCTTAATAAAGCAGACACGCCTGTACAAATTATTTGTGTGTGCTGCAGACAGAAGATAAAAAGAGGCCTTTTGGTACTTTCAAACCCTTGAGGCTCTCAAGCGATGGTGTTCTAGAGTTTCCCTTAGAGGAGATATAGTAAGGATTGCAGGAGATTCACCTCAGAACCCATACCCCAATAATCAGAGTCCATAAGTTAGACTCATGGTCTTCGTGGTAATTGCCAGAGGGAGCTCACTGAAATGCGCTTTCTTAATGAGGATCCTTCCATTTTTCACTGTTTATTTATTTTATTTATAAAGTTTTATATAGATCGAACAAGATCCCAAGGGATATCAGAGCGCTTTACTATATGATAGGAGGAAGGACATAAATGCAATATCCACATCAAGTAGGAGAGAGAAAAAAACCCAGGAATGGTCGCAGATTACAGGACAATTGCACCCAGGAGGGTAATGCAATAAACAGGTTTAAGCTGGCAACCCGGGGGTCACAGTATGCAGTAAAGAAGAGCCGTATCAAATGGAGGGACAATGGTAGTGGGAACAATGTCAGCGGGCATGTGAGCCTATCCCTATTAGGGTAAGAATTTGTTCATTAGGAATCTTTTGGCTTCCAATTTTGACCTGACATATGTTTGTTTAAGACACCACCCTTCCTCATCAAGAATCACTTGAAAAATGATCTTGTTTTTTACAGACTTAATGGTTGCAAATGTATTCCTTAACTTTGTAGAAGTTTGAGTTTTAGAATGTTTTATTAAAATTATTTATTTCTAGAATCCGTTTGGCAGTGGCTCATTTATTTTATTAATTTGTGTTTTTTTTCAGAAGCGCAGCAAACCAATGGTATTATTCTGGGAGCAATTTGGGAAAGATAAAACAAATTGGCAATAGTTAACAGAATACAGAAAATGGTTGCAATTCGAGCTAATTGCCCTAAATAAATGCGGTGCCATCATTGTAGTACTACAAGTCGGTTTGTCGACGAATAGGTTCATTGATCATGATACCCACTAGTCTACTGGACTTCTGGCTTCCTCTGCTTTACCTAAAGACTCAATTGTGCATCTACCAATTTCAGTGTCCTAGTTGACACATCAGTTGACCACAAGTCTACAATAAATAATCCGCAGTCTATAGTCAGTATGTCCATGGGTGCCCATTTCATCCAAAGTAAACTTTTGCACATTATGTAGAGCCAATGATTACATTTTGGACATTTACCATGTGTTTTTTCTCTAACCAGGAAACCAAAAAGGTTACAATTAGTTTCTGAAAGGTACAATACAGGGCCGGCTTTAACACTGGTGGCGCCCTGTGCAACAATGTCTGTTGGCGCCCCACCAATGACCACCTCTGCCACTGATTCTCTCACCTAATAGCACTACTGGGTTTGGGCTCCCAACAGTAAGGCCAAGCTACTGACCAATATAAAACTAAACAATTGTCAGTACTGTTACCTTAAATTCTTCTCTTTTCCACAGCACATTAGAGTTAAACACAATGTAGGTACAAGACTTCTAGTTCAGTCTGAATTAATCTCTTTGTTTATTTTTTCTTTATAAATCCATTCGTTGGTTACATTTCACCAAATTTGTATATTCAACATCTACATCACAAATACAAAAATTCTTATTTTTGAAAAAAAACATTAAACTCTACATATTCATAATCATTCCATACTCACAGTCACTCAACCTATCAGACATTCAATCACTTCACACTCACATACACAGCCACAACCAGATATTTACAGTTCAATACTAATTACAATATTATACAACAACCATAGACAGTAAATTTGTCTAATCACATCGATTTGGTGCAATTTTTTGATTTGAAGATCTTATGGCTCAACAAACAATGGTCTACGCGTTTCGAACTCCTACTTGCTATGGAGTTCTCATCAGGACCCTGCTGGTTTAAATTATTAGAGAATTTAAATCTTGCTTCCATGTCATCAACACTTTTTCCCACAAGGCTACTTCATTAAAGACAATCTGGAAGGTAAGAGCACATCTTTGAGGGATTGTGCTTAGCCCGATCCATAGATATTGTGTTCCGCTCTGATGCGGTCATGAACACTGCACATGGAGTGGCCGCAACAGTCTTTAACAAATAGCCAATATCAAGTGATTATATGGACGGTTGAGTTTTGTTAGATGTAGGGATGGCAGGTAATGGGTCAAGTTAATGGACCACCTGAAAGTTCCAATCACCAAATTGCACATAGTCCTTAGATTAACCATTTGGCTCAAAATGCAAGAAATATGTAGTTTTTTCTCCTCGGTTGCCAGAATTATTTTCTTATGTAAAAGTTTTTTTTTTACTATTGCCTCCTCGATCATCTTGTTGTCTAGCAGTTTACCCTTTGCTAGATCCAGAAATTAGCTTTTGGGGTCCCCCCAATCTTCATCAAACCATACCTGGTATTGTCTACATTTATTGTATTTTGCTCAATTTCGCTTTGGAAATACATTGCTGCTTTCGCGTACCATATCCTTCTCTGTCATATTACCCAGTTTTGGATTTTCCCATTATAATCTCCAGTACTGATTACAATTTTACCATTTATCATTTTTTTTGCAAAATGCAGATTGTTACATATGCAAACAGTTGTGGGCGGAAAGTCCGAAAATGAGCACCCTTAGCTAATATACAACCTATATACATTTATATATACATTTGCAATATCAGCACGAGAACAGCTATCTTCATGAATATGGGCATGTACCTTGTCACATAGCATGCACGTGCAGTAAGTGGTGAAGATAAATTTAATTTCCTGCCGCTCAATGCAGTATCTGCCACTCATACAAATGAGCTTGTTATCCTGATTTCTGTTGCTTCATTGTTCCGCTTTCTTGGTCCCAATAACAATAAATATTTAGGAAATGCAAATTTCACATGCGAAAGCAGTACTTGTTAACATAATGATAGGGCTCTCAAAATATGGTTAATTAATCAAACAACGTGTTTGACTCCAGCTCTGATGGTTAACACAAACCACTGAAGTGTGTCTTCTGAGATGAAAATGTAATGAAAGGTTTCATTTTAACAAAGTTTTTTGCCTTCACAATTATCATCAAGTTGAAATTACTCAAGAGTTCAGTATTATTTAGATGTGTTGGGGTTGGTTTGTGCAACAAGGCATGAGTTTGTTTGCTTTCTCGGCTGATTACAGTTTTCTGAACTCTGCATACATTCATATGCTAATTTGTCTGCTCTATAAACAGGAAGTGCTTAATTTCTTTCCATGAGACTGAAGTACTCAGACTATTCTGTTAATATATCGCCCATCTGTAGTCGAGAGCTGGTGCCTCTCATTCAAGATGCTCTGCACTGCTGTGGTGTCACAGCAGAGTGCTCTACTGCGGTGGCGTCACATTGGGTGGAGAATAAATGCCATGACAACAGCATCACCCCAGATTAGACTTTGCTCAAGTGAGCCATTATCATTTTCCCTCTGGTCCACAGTCCATCTTGGTGCAATGCTACGAGTGTGTCAATACGGTAAACACCCTTTACAATGCAACTGTTACAACGAAGTACCTTTATGACGCAACCATTACAACGCAACTTTTACAACGACTTGCGCTGGGGGGTGCTCTAGGATAGGGAATAGTTTCCAACACCTTCCCTACTATCCACGGGGACTGGAGTTGGAATAGTAAATTAAACTATTCACTATCCAGCGCCCCCCAACGCAAGTCGTTGTAAAAGTTGCGTTGTAAAACTTGCGTCGTAAAGGCATGTGTTGTAATAGCATGCGTTGTAATGTCATACATCCTGTCAATACTTCTAGAGAATGTGTTGTGTGTGATAATACAGGAGCAGAGAATCATACAGCCTAGTGGCCCAACAGAATTCTTAGGCTGTGGTCTGGCTTTGATGGGCTTGAGAAATCTTGCAGTTTCGGGTGCAAGTGTTAAATCCAAAGTAAAGTCCAAATGATTAATCTCCTTCATTACACTATCCATATGGTGCAGGACATTTCACTTTTGGATTCTACCACGATGTGTCCCCCCTTTAGACATCACAGGACTATCGAGGATCGCGCAATTGTCAACTAGTCTCTTCATGCTGATTATCCATCGGTCACAATCCTTGAGTGTGAGTTTGAGGAGTGGAGTATGGGTTGAAAGATAAGGCAGATGTTATGCTGCTCTTCCATTCCTTTCCCAATTGAGAGTTCATTTTTGCCAGAATGAGGATTTATTCGACATGCGTGTCGAGGGGGAGACGAAGTAGAGGGCCACCAATAGACGAAAACAGTTGGTAGAATAATGCAATCCAGAAAAGGGACTAACGTTTTGCCTTAATGCCTAACTGCCCAGACACAGTTCAAGACATGCTTAAATTCTCTTGGGCATCTCTGGAGCACTGGTGCTAAATAACGTGCCGACGCAGAATGTATAACCGTAATGATTGTTTTCAGGACATGGGTATAACAAAATGTACAATATCAATGGTAACAGATCTGATAATTCAAAGATGAGAGATGTCCAGGGTATGCTCTATGTGACCTCAGATTAAACAAGAAATGTATTAAGCAGAGAGATGGTGGCAGGCAAAGTTATTGCCATCCAATTGAATTCTTGGCTAGCTTCTGTGCAGGTGTGAACTTACAAAAATGTATTTCTTTCAACCTTTGGTCAAATTTGGGATGTAAACAGTAATTTCTACTTATCAACTCAGTAAAATGCTTCCTTTCAGACATCTTTTCATATATCATCTGTTCCAAAATATTTGTATTATCTTCGACGAGATGTCATAGCCATGCATCTCTGAGCAGTTAGACCTACATTTTAAAGTTCAAAGGAAGATAACATCATCTTTCATCTATTTTAATTTCATAAAGAGCCCAATGTCTAGAATGGGGTCAGAGACCAAATCCTGAAGTTGACCCCCTTCTTTAGCGCAAAAAGACAGCAACTTGTGAAGATGGGCTCCCATCAAGTGTGACCTGAAGGTATGCGAGACTCCGTGCCTGCAATATTATGACATCTGACATACAACCTCTAAGTAAATTCATCGCAGACTGAAAGCAAAGGGATAAATAGGTGTGCCTTACGCAAGTGAGGGAATTCCTTTGCCTCTGCTCCCATGCCATATTACAGACGAGGGTGCAGAGAGGCAAAGAAGCTCTCAGGGGGCGCACTCACAGTGCGCCACTCACAGTACATTCACCATAATGGGACACATTGTCATTATTTGTACCCGGCACACCTCTAAAAAGGTGCGCCGGGCACAAAAAATGACAATGCATAATACGGACCATGGTTTTCATAATTTTCTGATTCTGAATATGTTTTTGTTGGCTGTGAACCTCGGGGGTTGTAGTTTCATAATTTGCTATCTGCTGATGAGAAAATTCATCCATTACATAGATTGAAAAGTACTTTTAGCTTGGTGACTAAACAATTCAGGAAAGTGCACAGTAGTTGCTCCTAGTAAGCACCCACAGCCTCTTTACGAGTTGTGTGGATGGATCCTTTCTGATATTCCATGGAGATATGATAGTTCTTTTGCTAAACGATTTAACCCTAGCCATGCTGATGACGGAACGGCTCTGTCATCAGCCACGGTGGCGCTGTGCTGATGACGGAGCGGTTCCGTCATGGCCCGCCCGACGCGCCTGCGCGGCACTGATTTTGCGCCTGCGCGGCGCGTTCTATTAAGCGGGCGGGGCCATGACGGAACCGCTCCGCCATGAGCACAGCTCAACCGCGGCTGGTGACGGAGCGGTTCCGGCACCAGCATGCGCCCGCCGCGCGGCCCCCCCGCCCCCTTAGTGCTGCAGCGGAATAGCTGCCGCAAACAATGTAGTTAAGTTTCAATTAAATAAACCTCTTTAGGGTAGGATTTTATTTGGCACATTCATTGTGAAAAATAGATACTAAACAGTGAGTCTGAGTATTTTCACCCACGGTTGCTGCTTACACCTTGATTCAATCCTGTGCTCTGAGTGTCTCCTTGGGTAAAGAGCCGGTCTGTTCAATAAACACTAAAGTGGAATCCTGTCTCCAGATCACGGGAGTTGTTAGTTAACTGCTTCTGCAAGAGAAAATAGGGATTCATTTATGGGTTTTACGGGTTTTTTGCCACAGGGCAGCGGAGCAGGCCTTGCTGCTGTGCTGCTGTGCCTCAAAATAATAGGGCAGGAATGCGCCGTATCTATTAGAAACGGCTCATTCCTGCCTTTTCGCCTGCAACGGCGCACAATGGGCTGCCGTGTGCCAATGCAGGCAGCTTTGCACCATGGTGCAAGGGTGCCTGCGTTGCTGGGATGATTATTTTTTTGTGCAGGAAGGGAAATCTTCCAGCACAAAAACCATCACAAGAGGCTTTTTCCTCTTTCTATGTCTGCTGCAGAATGCAGCACACATCGAAAGAGGAAAAACGAGGAGAAATAAAGATATTTCTACTTGTTGTGCCTTCCATACGTCTCCCCTGGGGAGACGTACGTTTTTGGAGCTGCCTCAGACTTAAGATTTCTCGTAAATCTGGGGCAGTGTCAAAAAGCCATGGATGTTGCCGGGAATGCCCCTTTAATGCAGTTTTCTGCGTGAAAGGGGCACATATTAATAAGGTCATGAAAAGCCAGATAACATGACTTTACGTGGCCTTAGAAATATGCCAGTGGCCCATTGCGCCACCGGAACATCAAAAAAGTGATGTTCTGGTGGCGCAAAAGTGCTGGCAGAGCCTCATAAATTAGGCCCCTAGTTTTTTGCAGGAAGGCTTAACACTTGATCACGTGCAAATGAGATGTGTGTTGCTTGCTCAGCATCTTCACCTTCAGATGATGACAGGGAAATGGCCACCTTTGTCCCAATGGTGTAGCCCTTAACACTACTGTACACCTCTGTTCATGCTTGCACCTTGACATAGGCATTGTGGGACAGATTTACAAAGTTTCACACACCACAACACAGTATCAAACCCTGCCGAAAGATTTAGCGTAATTTCATTTCTATAAAGCGTCATGAGATTATGGCATCTCCGTGCAGACACAAATACGCCCAGTTCACGTGATGCCCTGTGCCATTGAGCAAGGTGGCATCTTGCGTCACTTTTTTACTCAAAGCATGAACTTGCGTACCATTGTGCTCATGAAGATGATTGGCCAATGGTACATCACAAAGCATCTGTACTCTTCACAACTGTTATTCTTATTAAGCACTGAAATATCATGCAATTTCACCAACACAAAAATGTGCCTAAAATTTGTGGCTGTTTGTATTCAGGCTGGCATTCCATGCAACACCAGATCATGCTACTTTGCAAGACTTTAGAAGGCATGGTGGTTTTGCGTTGACTAATATGGGTGTTTGTACAATTCCCGCCCGTCTTATTTTGTACGCTTTGCGTCACGCAAGGCAGCCGCACAAGGTTTTAGTAAATCTGAGCCTAAGTCCATCCAGCACGTGCCAGTACAAGAGAGGCGGAGGCGGCCATTGACAATCCCAGCTCTGAGGCAAAGAAGGAAATGTCTCAAACAGATTGTGCCTCTGCCTGATCATCTCGGCCTCATCCTGTATTATGGTAGCGGTCCAAGGCCCCATCTGTTAAAGCAAAAGGAAATTGTGCAAATGGTTGAGGTTTTCTTCAATTTCTGAACAAATCAAGCACAATTTCCACAATACAGCATCCAGTTGCAGCGCCTTGCATTGTGGAGTCTTGAAATGGACGTTTGTGAGCCTCTGTGGGACAATATGTATCATTAGACGCCAAAGAACTTACGTCACTGCATATGAAGTCATGCGGATGCTGCGACAACCCGGGGCCGTAATTACCGAGGCATGTCTAGACAGATATTTACTAGCTTCCCTGCTGTCATTACAGGGCCCAGTGTCACAAGCCATTGACACATTAATCACAAGTTATGGTGGCATTGCATTGCTTCGTGTTGTGCCGGTGTATGTGTGACTGTGTATTGCTGTTCTGCATTAAAGTCGACCTACAAATATATTTTCCATTTCTAGTAGCAATACAGAAGAGGGCACCCTGTAGCTTCTTCTCCTACAGAAAGTTGCCATGGTGCTAAAGCCTGCGAGCCTTCCTCAGATGATGTATCATGGCTTTTCCCAGAAGCAATCAAAAGTTAGATTATTTCATCACTGAGGAGAGGGGAACAAGTTCAGAAGAACAGCAGCAAAGAGTTAGGCGAGAGCAAGCTTGAAAATACATCGAAACTGCCCTCTTTGAGGATTGTTTTTCCCCTTCAGCATAAAAAGACTTTTGTTCTTATTTTAATAACAAAACAAAAAGGCTGCAGTGCTGAATGCTGCTTTTTATATTCTTAACTCTCTGCTCATCGTTTCAAAATCCTAAAAACATTTAGGCCTTTATTAAAGTGGAGTGGCCCGGATTACTCACAAACAAGTTTGTGCATTTCTGAAACTATAGATAAATGCAAATACCAGAGCACACGTGAATATAATAAATGTCAGTAGCAAGGTCTTCAATATGCAAGAACATTAGTAGAACAAACAAGATCGGCAAAACATTCATTGATGCTTAAAGTTTTGATAGGTTGTTGTGGTCCTCCTTCAAAAGGAGATCCAGAGAAAACCATCCGACACGTGTTTCGTCTGAGGGGCAGTTGCCCGTAACTCTTCAGGGCTGGGGGGTGAGGGATACAAGAGTGAATGGTACAATACATAATAAAAACAGTGGTCAAACTGTGTACATAAACTCTTGAAAAAGCGTTCTTACGTGGTAGGAAAAACACCTCCATGTGAGTGGAAACCATATATAAGAGAAGAATAAAGGGGCAATAAAAGTGTAACACATTTCAAATGTGCACGATAGTATCCATAGTGTGGGTGGACATCTTGATATAATATCCTTTCTGCTCAACACCAAAAGGCTATAGACATAGTAAAATACACAGCCAAGGATTGCATAAATTAACATATGACAGGGCGAAAAAAAAGTGTGGGAAAGAGAAAAGAAACAAGGTGCCCAAAATTATCCTTAGGGCATAAATGTCTATAGATAGCAAATACTCCAATATGATTAATACTCAAAGAAACAAGGTGCCCAAAAATTATCCTTAGGGCATAAATGTCTACAGATAACACTTCAATATGATTAATACTCATTCACATTTGTATTGATATTGCCAAAATTGTGAGTGACGTGAAGTGGGTGCACCTGGATTGTTACATCATCAGCATATTCACCTGTTCCTAATATCATGGTGTTATAAGAGAGAAACTCACTACTATTGACAGCTAATGGTAATAAATGAGCAAGATTCAATCTAGCAAACGTATTCTATAGTTTGTAAAAAAAAACAATGTTGACCTGAAAGAAAAAGGGAGACAAAACACAAAGATACCAGTCGACAGTATAATGCCGCGCTCATACTGTCTATTACTCATGGAAAAAACTCATTACTTCCGTTCAGAATAAAAATGATGGTGTTGATCAAATACAATCGATTCATAGAACCCAAATGCTATCTCTTAGTGAAATTGTAAAGCTGCATGTTGAAAATTGCAACACCTTATGATCGTAGTCTGCCACGCAATATGTTTTTAGGGAGAAAAAGAGATAGAACAAAAAAGAGGTGATAAAGTGTGTGCGAAAAGACCAAAAAGTGAAGAAATACCTGAAAGCCTAACAGTGGAGCGGTATCTGTAAAAGCATATAAGTGGGAGAAACTAATGAGTAAAGAGAAGGTAATCTCCATAGTGTTAATGAAAATCACCAGAGACTCAATGTAAGGAGCACATACCGGGGAACCGGTGATAATTCCAACCCGTCCTTATCGGGGTACAATGGAAAAGAAAGAACGCTGGGTTTGCCGTAGCTTAGTGATTCCGTCAGAAGTATGGAGCAATTACCAAAGACGACCGGGTAATGTCATCATGGTTATGAAGGGCCGGAGATGTGGGCAAAACAAAATGAAAACTGGGAATAGATTAATGGAAAAAACGGGGGGTCTGGGTGCTACAAAAAAGAAGGTAGAAAACAGGAACCATGTGGTAAGCAGAGCAACTGAGCCGGGCGCCTACCTGTATTCCAGCTTGTCAATGAAAGAGTGTAGGATGTTCCGGATGCGGAAACCGAACACTCCCCCGCGCCCTTTTTAAGCGGGACATCAGCAAAAAAGACTAGAATGCTGATTTGTCACAATGATGATCTAGAAAGTGAGGACGGACAGAAATAGCGTCCTCACGGGGAAAATAGCTGTCCCGATATGTGAGGGAATTATCAAAAGAATATAATTGAGTGAGTGGTTGGAAGAAGGAAAATAAAACAAATAATCCAATTCTAATTACTCAGAAATTCGTTTAGCGATGGTTCAAAAAAATTTGTAAATCTAAGCGAAGGGGAGTCATAATGTGAGAAGTCAGAAGGAGGTAGAGACAAGCGAGAGAGAGCAGAAATAGTAATGCAACTAGATCAAAGTACGATGAGAAATAAAAATATAGATGAAAATATCTAAGATCAAGGGCAGAATTGTATTTGCATGCAAAACAGAATCGAAAGTGTTATACTGAAATATTGGAATGAATAAAGAAAAACTAGTTGTTAAAAACTAGGACGTGCCAGAGTGACATAAATTGCACCAATGACCTGTATATGGTATCAGAGGACCAACATCTAGGGAGTCAAAATTCTTTGCGTTAGTATTACCATGAAACATGAATCACTAAAGTTTTGGTCCTTTTTGTCAAAATTCTTTTCAATTCTTTGGAATCGATGTCACTGAGGCCAATGTCAGAGGTGGAAATCGGGAACTGAAACTTAGACCACAGGAAGCAACCTAGATCATGCGTTTGGACACAGTAAAACACGGCCAGAATTCAGATCACGAGCTTCATTATTTTCTAGGTCCTTGATCCTGACAGTAACCACCAGACCTTTTTCTAACCATGGTCACCTGAAAAATATGACCATAACTTTATTGATTCATTTATTATGGCAATGCTAACTCTATTGATTCATGTTTCATTACAATGCAAACGCAAAGAATTTTGACAAAAAGGGCCAAAACTTTAGTGATTCATGTTTCATGGTTATACTAACACAAAGAATTTTGACTCCCTAGATGTTGGTCCTCTGATACCTGCCACACCCACCAGCCCAGGGTCTGTATCCTGAGGCAGTCCTCCTCCTGGGGGCTCTGCACCCTCCCACCTGGAGCAGTACTCCCAGAAGACAACCTGGTAGGGGCACTGTAAGCAGTCACCCCTTTCTCCAGGTCTGGGATGACACCCTGAACATGGCCTTCCAACCCAGGGTGTGTACCCTTAGACTGGACTTGTGCCTGGTAAGCCAGGACTTCTGGGGGAGTACACCCACCCCAGGGGGGGGGGGGGGAAACACTCCACATGAGCTGTGTGAGAGTCTGTCTGGTGCAGGTCTCCAGCCTCCAGTCCCCCTAACAGCGCATGAAGACCTCCCAGGACAGAAGTGGCCTCACCAGAGTCTGTCCTGGGGTGCTCCAACCTCAGAGCTGGCAAAGCCTGACCCACTGGTCCTTCCACTGGGGACTGTCTCCCCCCTCACACATTTCCCTGGACTCATGCACCCTCCCAACTGGAGTGGTGCTGCCAGATACCAGAACTGGTAGGACGCTTGGGAGAACATCCCCCCTCAGCTCCCCTGACACCTTGGGATCCCCCTCAGAGGATGGCCTCCCTGTACAGACTAGGCTCCCTCCTGGTGCTCACTCATGTAACCAATCAGGCCCTCGGACTGGGTTTCGGGCACCCTGGGACTCAGCCCATCCCCACTCTCTCTAATCAGAGACAGGACATGGGACCCCTCATCCATCCCACTACACTGGGACCTATCTGGGTTACTACAAACCTCCCCTGCCTCACCTGGTTCAGGTAAACCTGAGCCACCTTCTTCAGTATCCCTCCCAACAGTCTCATCAAACCCTCTGAAATCCACCAAAAGTTCTGCCTTCAGTGCAGGCTCCCTGGAATCAGAGAACTCACACTCCACCGGATGTTGACATAGCTCTGGAAAACAGGCAAGTAAAATATGCTTTCCAAAAATTGAATCACACAGATCTTCACATCTGTTTACTAAACTACCCTTCACCTCACATCACCCTCCTGAGACTGGTAAGACAGTGTCTGACTATTTCTGTCGCTCTACATACTCTCTTCTGGGTGGTCTCCACACACATGTACCAGGGGCTTCTACCATGGGGGAACTACTGTCCCTGCACCTGTAATCTAGAGTCAGGTTAGAGTCCCTCCCACTCTTAGGACTATGAATCCCTGGGCCAGTTTCCCAATCCACCTCAGGGACCCTGCGCAGCACTTGAACCCCCAGATGTATGTCAACCCCTTCCTTAAAGTCAGGCACCACATCTCTGGGTTTGTGTACTTCTTCCTCAGCACTAGACATCATATTTTTGCTGCCACCATCTGAGCTGGACTCCGCATTCATGGCTTCTACCTCCAGTTCATGAGCAACAGACATTTCCTTTTCTTGGTCTAATGTCCACTTGGGCTCAAACATCTCCAGCTCCTCATCAAGAGCTCTCTTTCTTTCCTCATGAGCCAGAATAATTTCCTTTTCTTCAAGAGCAAGTTTCTGTTCTAACTCACAATCTTTACCCCGTATTTTGAGCTTCTCAGGCTCCAACACATGATCTCTGGCCCTCTGCCTGTCCACCAGCTCCTCTGGGGACACACTTCTAGAGGATACACTGCTGCCTGGACCAGAGGTCCCTCCCCCCATAGGCAGACCCTGAGCCCCAAAAAACCCTAGCTTGCCTTCCTCTCCTAGGTCTAGATGTAGGTAAAAAGTATTTACCGATTCGTAAATACCGAATTTTACCGATTCAGTATTTACAAATCGGTAAATGCTATGTAGGTATTTTTACCGAATTATTTACCGAATCTTTAAAATTCGGTAATTACCGAATCGGTATTTACCGATTCGGTAATTGCCATTGATTCCTATGGGCCTTGAAGCCCATGGGAATCAATGGCAAATACCGATTCGGTAATTACCAAATCGGTAAAATTACCGAATTGCCAAGGGGGACAGGGTGTCACTTTGACACCCTGTTGCACCCCTGTTTCTGGCTTGTGTGCCATGTGGCACACATACATGCCCTTAGGACATGTATGTGTGCCACATGGCACAGGTGTAAATGCACATATTTGCATTTACATGGGAATTCGGTATTTACCACCAACTAATCGTTGGTGGTAAATACCGAATCCTTGAAGCCCTGTAGCACTGGTTAGAGTGCTACCTACATCACAAATGATGATTCTGTATTTTTACCGATTCTGTAATTTTACCGAATCGGTAATTTTACCGATTCGGTAAAATTACAGAATAGGTAAAAATATGCCTCCTACATGGGGAAAGGCTTTTACCGGTCGGTAACGGCCGATTTCAGCCGTTACCGACCGGTAAAAGCCCACCTACATCTAGCCTCTAGCTCCTAGTCATCATCCTCCTCACCCTTCCCAGTGTGTTTGGCTTTCCAAAAGCCATCATGGCATCCTGTAAATCCCCCTTCTGGGTGGGATTCCTCTTAAGAAGACCAAGATTCTTACCAAATTGTTTTAAATCACTTAGAGTGTAGGAATACAATTTCCCAAAATTAACAACTGCTGGTGGGACATGACTGACTTTCAAGGGGTATCACAATAAATAGAACAAGAAACAGCATGTGGTTGCTCACTGGTCTGAGTGCAGTTTGTAGTGCAACAGTGAATTTCTCTGGTACTGCACAAATGCAAGTCCTACCCTCACAACTGACAACCAATGTTAGAAATGGGGTTTCTGGTTGGCTAGGGTATGCACCTAAGCCAGGCAGAACCCGCCACTCTAGTCAGGGTTAGGGAGTTACATAACCAAGATAAACCTTGCTTACCCCCTTGGTGGCTTGGCAGATCAGTCAGGCTTATCTCAGAGGCATTGTGTAAAGCGTTTGCCCAGCACACACACACACCAGTGACACACAACCTACACCAGAAAAGAGGCTCCACACAAAGTTATATAGAAATATCCTTTGTATTATACATAAACCACATCAGAACACAATCACAGAAATCAGAAGCAGTTGACCAACTAGTCAATTGTTATAAGCATGAATAGGGCAAAAGCATGAATACTTAAGTATTATATATGTCACCTTGTGTGGAGCCTCTTTTGTTGTTTAGATTGTGTGTTGCTGGTGTGTGTGTGTGCTGCACATTTGCTTTAAATATTGCCTCAGAGATAAGCCTGACTGTTCTGTCAGGCTTCCCCTCGGGTGAGCAGGGTTTATCTTGGGTGTGTAACTCCCTCATCCTGACTAGAGTGGTGGGCCTGCCTGGCTTAGGTGCATACACTAGCCAACCAGAAACCCCATTTCTAACAGTTACTAATTACACCTAACCCTGCTGGAGATTTGTGAATAGGTGTCTTGCTTCATGGTAAGTAATCCTTCTTAGGTAGATTTCAAACCAAGGCAGGAGCTTTATGTCTAGCCAGTTAGATCTCATTGTCAATATCACTTTCCAAAGAGGGACCTATATGGTTTCTACTTCTCCTTTCACCAATATTTGCTTCCTTCTGGTCAGGCCAAGCTCTTCCACGCAGTCTAACTCTTCACCAGCCCCCCACACTAGCCACACTTGGGTAGTTTCAGTGAGTCCGTAATGGCTTTCCTGTACAGGAAAACTTTGAGATTTAACCACTGCCTTACCGACAAAAATCCTTTGCTTAATGCATCTCAGTTTTGTGTGCAGGGCTGACAGTAGGGATCTGCTACTTGCCCCAAAGAGAATTCTAAGGAAGGTTTTTTCTATTACTGCCAAATGACTCACCCGTCTTCCTTTCTGCAACTCAATGTAGCGTAGCATTGATGGCCTGTTATACTTGAGGGCACACCCCCATGCCTCCAAGTGACCTTCATCACTCCTCCAAGCATTAAACCATACAGTCATGGTGCTTGCCTTTCACAGGGGCTCACTTTCCAGCCTCAAGGATGTGCTTGATGGGATGGACCTGCCTAAAGACTTGGACTTAGATTCAGCAGTCAGGAGTCTCAAAAAGTCTTGAGGTCACCCACTAATGCATTGAGGGCTTTTCCACTTCCTACCATAATAGCGGCATCATCTGTGTACAAGAGTAGAGTAAGTTGTACTCCGCCCACCATCATTCCATGAACTATCGCCTATTAGAGAGCCTTATTCAAGAATTTGTATATAAACTAAACGGAACAGGGGTGAGAACACACCCTTTCCTCACCTGTATAACACTGGAAAACTATCATTCATTTGACACTCTTCCTCGAAACTAACTTCGGTGGTGTTAGGGGTTTAAAGTGGACTGGACCAAGGAGAGCTGAATAGAGCATTATCTGGCTGCCGACCATGAGAGCGCCCGGTGGACTGGATCAAAGCCTACTTTTGTTTCAGGAATGGCATCAACAAAGAGACATTTTCACACACTGCATTTGGAGGGGAGCATCCAGATCATAGTCCCTATCCCTCCTTGGAGCCAGCCTGCACTTGGGCCCTAAGTGCTTCTACTCCCACTCCTATAAATTGTAGGATAGGATTCCACCATGTATCTTGGCATGGACATCGATGGGAGACATGGGTGTCAACTACGTTGATGAACCTTCTTCTTTTCTAATGCTTAAGCAATGTTTTCTCCTGGTATTTTTCACATCTTAATGGTGCAACGCTTTACAAGCTCATGCTGTGATATGTTGGTGATTTGAACAGCTCTTTACGTCGTAATAAGATCAGCTCAAAGTGCTGAAAAGGGATGCGATGTAAAAGAGGGACAGGAAAGGGGGCTAAGGGGAACACATAAGAGAATTAATAATTACTAAGAAAAGGTAATTGTGCATCTTGTGATGTACTCCTTATTATCATTATCACAAAATAGAGCTTTACAAGTAATTGCACTGATGTATCTGACAAGGAGGTAGAAAAGGAGGCTGCAGCAGAGGATGGGGGAGAAAAGGGGAAGATTAAAAGTAGAAGCTGAAAACATTTGAAGGTGTGGGTTGACCATAAGAAGAGGCAAGGCATGATAGAGTGTATACAAACAGGGTAAACGATTCTAAAAGTGGTATAGGGAGACTGAAAGACCTATATAGGAAGCAGGAGCTCCCCCCTCACCTTTACCTCTCCAAAACAATCTACAGGAAAATATCTCACTAAGCCTTTCCTGAACAGGGACATGTGTGTCCAAAAGCAGAAGCTGAAGAGGGGTTGGGTTTTGACTTTCATTCTTATCAGTTTACAATTTCTTAATCAAATATTTTGTTTTCTTTTTAATTACCTATATAATCCCATTGCATTGTTAGGTCTTACTAACAGGCAGCTTGTAGCTGTCTGTTTGCAAAAGACCTCTTGTGGACTTACAGGAAACGTACAGTGGGCTTACAGCCTGACCACTGCTTAGAATTGGTTGGCTTTATGGCCCCTCTCATTTGCTAGCTTCTTAGTTAATTACTAGCCTTGCTCTTCTAATCTTTTTCCCTACCTGGAACATATCCTCTTTATCATTCTTTGGATTGGCTGACTTGTATCCCTCCACTGCACACATTTAAGGAACTATTTCACAGCAAACATTTAGAGAACTACTTTTTTGTTTTTCATAAAGCGCCCAAAAAGAGTGCATGTGTTTTCTTGCTAGCTCTCGTTTGCTGCTTCCCCCCTCAAAACTGGCCCCTCGTTGCTTTCCTTTTACTCACTACCCATCTGCCCATCCATTGATCCTCTACCCTTAGCGGTCATTTAAATATTACGTATTTTTTCTTTACAGCCTACCAGCTGCAATGTTCTGCCAGTCCACTGCTCTATATAAAAAAAAGCACTTTTGTGCCCCTACATGGCTCTCTCACCCCCCTCAGACCCTGTTGCTTCCACCACACACATTCCTCCATTGTTCCCCATCCCTTCACCACTCTTTTTAAAATGTTTTCATTTATGTCTGTTTTTTGGGAGCATCCGGCAGCTGCTATTTACTGCCGGACCACCCCAAACTTCAAAAAGCGCTTTTGTGAAAATTGAAATTCATTGGTTTTATTTCCAGATCCGAGTGGCATCTGACACATTTGTTGTTAGTTTTCTGTCCTTAAATAGAACTAGAAGTGTCTAGGTGCTTAGAGTATGACTTCTCCTGCGAGATGAGGAGTGCCTGGAGCAGAAATATCTCTACTTCGCTTACATCCCTATAACAGATGAAGCAATGTCCTCCTTTCTAGCTCAGGAGCCATTTGTAATGAATCATCTGTGAAGGCCACGGGTGTTCCAACTATGTGATTTATGCATTTGCTCTATTTATATCAACAGTAATGGTTCAATTAACCTACTTTTCCAAGCTACTTACAGCCAAGAGTTGTGTAATCTGTTATTTCCTATCCTCACTGCTACAGCTATGGGTGTTGAGGCATCACGATGAGAGCTTGGATTCAGCCGGTTATGCACTGAGTTCAGAGACAGGAGTTGAGAGTGAACCACTTCACACATCGGAGGATTGTAGGCAAACTCTTTGCCACCCGCGTGCCCAAAAAATGACTGACATCAGAGATCATAAACGTAAGGATAGTTCTATTGCAAGTCAAGTCTTTAAGGGTTTGACCGGTATCTTGCGCTATACCGCCCATAAAAGCCTCAGATGTGCCCCAGTTACTGAAAAGAGTGGTGTCAAAACTGAACTATAATAATAATAAAGGGGCTTGTAAAGCGCCTGGTGACGCCATCCCGGCGTGTCCCCGCGCTGTGGAAAAGAGTCAGGGCCAGGAGAAGGACTTACAGGGAAAACAGATGGGTTTTCAGAAGTTTTCTGAAGGTGGTTTCTGAATCCGCTAGTCTGATGCTCATAGGGAGCAAGTTCCATTCCTTGGCGGCCATTACACGAAAGGAGCGGCCACCCATTCTGGCTCTCCTAACACGGGGAATTTTCAGCAAACCAGTTCCCCCAGAGCGGAGAGTTCTGTTAGGCTCATAGGGGATAGCCAGATCAGTCATGTAAGGGGGAGCTGTATGTGAGATGATCCTGTGGCACATTAGAAGTGCTTTAAATAGGACTCTCTTTTTTATGGGAAGCCAATGCAAAGTGGCTAGGGCAGGTTTGGAGGCGGCTCTTTTTGGAAGTCTAAGGACTAGGCGTGCTGCAGTATTCTGGAGTACCTGGAGTCTCCTGATGTTTTTCTGCGTTGTTCCGAGCAGAAGCACATTGCCATAGTCCATCCTCGAGGTCACAAGAGCTTGGGTCATAGTGCGCCTGGCTTCAAGGGGAAGGAGGTCTAAGGTGCGATTTAGGGTCTTCATAACACCAAAGCATTTCCCTACCATTTTATGCACATGGCTGTCAAAGGAGAGTCTGGGATCAACCCAGATCCCCAGATTCTTGGCTGCTTTGCAGGGGGTGGGTAACGGCCCCAGACATGATGGCCACCACTCCTTGGTCCAGCTCGTGTCCCTGCCTCCAATTACCAAAACCTCCGTTTTTGAGCCATTGAGTTTCAGGCAGTGCTGGGTCATCCATCCTGCCAATGCCCGCATGCAGGTTTTAAAGTTGTCGGCAGCACTGAGGGGGGGTTGGGACAGGGAGATGAGAAGTTGGGTATCGTCGGCATATGAAACTAGTTCAATGCCGAACGATTGGACCACTTCAGCCAGGGGGGCCATGTAAAGATTGAACAGGGTGGGGCTCAGGGCAGAGCCCTGAGGTACCCCCTGTTCTAAGGCTATGCTATCAGAGAGGTACATGCCTCTCTGAACCTGGAAGCAGCGGCTGGTGAGAAAAGCTTTCAGCCAGCCCAATGCTTCCTGGGTGACCCCGGCCTTGTTCAGACACTGCAGCAAGATGGAGTGTGCCACAGTGTCGAACGCGGCACTAAGGTCCAGCATAATTAGTGCCATGGTCTGGCCCTTATCAGCGCCGGCCCGTAAGGTTTCGGTCGCTCTCAAAAGGGCGGTTTCAGTAGAATATCCCGACCTAAAACCTGATTGGGAGTTGTGGAAGGCATCATTAGACTCTAGATAAGCCATGCGTTGTCTGTTAGCTATTTTCTCGGCTACCTTCGCCAGATAAGGTAGCAACGAGATGGGCCGTAGGTTCTCTAGGATGTCTTGACTGATGTTAGGTTTTTTCTTTATCGGAAGAACAATGGCTTTCTTCCACTCCACAGGGAGAGTGGCCGTAGAAAAGGAGAGTTGGAGAATGTGTCTAAAGTGTGGTTCTAAGACTTTAAGGCTGGCTGCTAGTATCTTCGGAGGGGCAGGATCCCGAGGAGAGCCAGATTTAATGCTTTTACAGATACTATTTAAAATCAAGGTAGGAGGGACAGAGAAGCAGTTGAGGCATGTTTTAGCATGGGTAATCTCCAAGTTCTCAATGAAGTCAGATCCAGAGGGCAACTCATTAGAGAAGTTTGCGTAAATGTTGGTGATTTTACTGGCAAAGTATTTGGCAATGTTATTGCACGTTTCAACCGAATCATTCTGAGCAGTGCTCTCGTTAGATACCACAGAAATTTCTTTAAAAATTTTAAAGAGCTCCTTTGAGGAATTCTCCGCTTCTCCAATGCGGGTCTTATAATGAAGGGCTTTAGCAGAGCGAATTAGTTTGTAGTAGCTCGCTTGCACTATATTGGCACTGACCCTACACAGGTGCTACTTAAAGATAGCATTAAAAACACTGCACAGATTTGCTGATCTATGTAGTCATGATGAATTTATGGTCCAAAGATCTAAATGTTACTTGATGGCAGAAGAGTCATCTAAGCAGTTGGGGTTATCCTTCTCCTGCATCCCTTGCAGTAGTTCCCCTGCATGGGGTGAGCTACCTGTTTAGCTAGCCCCATGAACAGTTGTCAGTCAGTCAACAGATGCCAAGTTGGACCCTATTGTCACCAGTTGTTCAGACAGCCTTTTAAGGCTATACACTGGAGTTTTAGGCTGTGTGGGAAACATTCAGATCCTATTATTCCAGATCTGGCACTTCTCTCTTCAACTGATAGATGTCTCGTCCCATGACTTAGTATGTTATATCTACAAAGCTCTTCTTTAATAGAACATTCTTCAGAGGACTTGGATTGTGGAAAAATACAATTAGTTTATTTTATTCCATCTGAAAAGAAAGAAGTATCGTTTGACACAAAGTTCCAAACTCCAGCGCAAGGTGTTTAAATTACAGCAGTGTTGCTGTGAATTGGGGAGTAAGTGCACTTATAAAGCACTGTACATGAAAGTAGTCATACGTATTTTAAACAGTGCGGATTTTGTAAAAAAAGAAAAGATAGAAATCACAATAAGCAGTGGCAGCTCATCCGCTAAGGTGGAGGAGCATCGCCCCACTGTTTTGAGCAGTGTCACTGAAAGAAAAATAAAATGGTAATAATTCTAAGTTATTATAATTTTATTTTGTTCTTGTTGATGCAGCTTTGTGGGCGGAACAGGGCAGGGCTGCTCTGCTGACCGAGCGGGGGCGGAGTAGTTTGCACTCCCTAAGGTGCGCATTCATTTTGGCCGGCCCTCTTTTTTCTCTCTTTTATGGCTTTTTTGCCATGAGTCCACACTTGATTATGAAAAGTAAGTTGCAGCCCCCAAAATGTGTGCTGGTGCTCTCCACCTGCTACCAACAGCTGAAATTATGCATAGACTATTAGTCAAAGCTACATCAATGCGGAGAGTAACAATTAATTAATTTCACTGTTGCCTCAGGACTAATGCACAGTGTTTGACCCATGACCCAAGGAGGAATTCAGCACTAGGCAAATGAGATAATATCCTGAGTAGCCGGCACTTTGTTGCACTGAGAGAGGATAATTTTGCCTAATTCTTCATCCACAAGGAGGAGGTGACGAGACCTAGTCTTTTAAGATGCTTAATGAGATGATAGCCAGTGAATCGTTGCTTCAAGGTGCTGCCGCAAAAGCTATGAAGTTGCACATGCTGACCAAAACGCAATGACTCAAAAGCTCAACACTGATGTTCAAATGCAGGGTTATGTAAATGTAAATGTACAGGAATTTATATAGCGCAAATCACCAAGTGGTTTCTAAGCGCTTGCTTAGGGAACCCATCCTGGTATTCCCCTGTGAGATAACCCCGGCAGGGTATCCGCAAGGTGAAAGCCAGGCATCCTGCCGCGAGGGGCCCTTGTGGAGATTAAGCAAGCTATTGCCCAGAGTCGCAGAGTGTGAACCCGTGAATCGAGTAGGCACCGGAGCGAGAATTGTCGAGTCCATGGACATTTTAGGACTCAAGACCCCGCCGAGCCGGGAATTGAACCATGGTCCCGGGCTGACCTCTGCTTCCAGGTCTGCCTCCTCTAACCAGTGAGCCACACTTCTCCACTGGGACAGAAAATAAGCTTGGCACCAAATTAAAAGAGACCCCCGTTAGCGAATGAGACACCTAAAAAGTGACCGACATTTGGAAATGAGGTAGTTTTAAACCTGTAAAGACATGATGTATTCCTGTTTCGGAAGGTATGGGGCACTACTAGCATTTTTCTAGCTATCGGCAACGGTTTGTTGTAATATCTGGGAAGCTAAAAGTAAATATCGGCCCACCAGACAAAAAGAAAACAGGCCCCAAAAAAATCCAGTAAACTGACCCACACATTAACCTATCAGACTAGCCCGTCGGGCACAGCCTTATTCCCCTATAGGCCCATCCGACCCTCTTCACATGGCTTGATTTATAACAGTTTCGAAGTATAACTGTTTCTAATACTCAAATGGTTTCAACCAGAGGAAGCTGCCACAGATCCCCAATACTGTTGTGTTCGTGCACCCCAAAGGTTTACCTCAACAGTATGCATACAGAATGATGAATTGGAGACTTTGTTAACCCTCAGTTTCATGAGGCAATGTGTCCCAGATGTAAGGCACCTCCTATTACAGTAAAATATAAAAACATCAGTCAATTAAGGAAAATGGCCCAGTCAATAACTGAATTCTAGATCAGAGGAATACAGTTAAGGGTTTTATTACAAAATTCAAAAGATGTGATGCAGAATATTTGCTCTGAAGGCTCTCGCCAAATAGAGTATTACAGAGAAGTGCAAAATCACAATTAAGTCTCTAGTATACAGCAGTGCTTAATTTGTAAAAGAAGAAGTGCAGGAGCTGAAAATTTTGCCAAGGAGGCCACAGCTCACTTCTTCCTCCTGAGAGCCCCACTTTCAACACTCTCACTGCCTCAGTCCCTATCTCCTAACCTTGATCTGTTGTCTGTCCCCTACGGCTTTGCTCTAAGCGTCTATCCTCTCACCTCTCTAATTGTTTTCTATCATCTTTGTCACACCTGGTGTGTTACCTTATTCCCTGCATTTCTGATTTGCCCTCTATTAATTCTACCCCTGCCCTTTTTCCTCTTCACTTTTATCCATGCTGTGCTCTCTCTCCCCTCGATCTTGGCTCCTTACGATCACTCTTCTAGCAGTGATTAGCTGAATTTCCGTTTTATCATTTGTCTGCTTTTTTTCCCTTTGTCCTGTCCTCTACATCCTTACATTCTATCTTCTCTCTTCTTAATGCTCTCTTCATCACATTATGGCTGCTTTCTCTTTGTATCTGATTTGCCCTCCTTTTCTTCTACTTAGCTCCATCTTATCTCTCTCCTCTCCTGTTGTTTCTTTCTCCTCTTTACTCCTGCTCTCTCTCTCATCTATAGCACTGCTGCTGCCTGTGACCCCTGTCGTCAGCCTGTACAAGTCCCTGCTGTTTTGAACTCTGCGTTTTCCTGTTGTCTTTCCTAAAGAAGAGGAAGATGCCATGTGTTTTACTTTCTTACCTACACTGAGTGCAAAAACAAAATGTACACCAAATGAAAATTCTGTTTTTGCATATATTAATCAGTGCAGTACACCTGGGTTATTTGCAGAACAGGTAGCTGCTCGAGCACAGCAGGTGATGTCACTACTAGTGCTGCCTGTAATTAGTAGGCCCAGGGATGGCGACGGCATTGGCATCCACTGCTCAGCTTGCTGTGACCCTGCCTGCTCACAGCACAGGCATTGTCCCCAGCCATAATGCTGCCAATGCCGGTAAGTATGGCTGTGGTGCCTACTGGACTCACGCACGCTCAGCAATTACCCTGCCCGGGTGCAGTGCACAGATTCTACAGGTGACGCCATGGCGCACAAAAGTTGTGCTGGGCCACAGCCGCATCGAGCATGTTGAGGATAGCAACAATGCAGGGCTGCAGGATATACTACTCTGGCTACACAGCAAGTGGAAAGTCCACACTTACTTACATTTATTCTTCCTCAAGAGTCCTCACTGCCAAGTTCCAAATGCGCTCTCGCAGCTTCCTTGCCTCAACTCTGTCTTGAGTCAGCCCCCAGCTACAATTATCCAATGGGAGGCTTAGACTCAGGCAGTGGCAGGGTGCAGCAGACTTGGGGAATAGAATGTAAGACATAGTTTGTCGATGACTTCTTGGATTTGTGATCGGTGAGATGACATCATCACTAACATGGTGATACACAATCATGCTTGCCTGGACAGGCGTATGCTGGCCTGTCTATGAACAATTACCAGCCAGTCACCATGCAATGTATGTTATTCTTTTTATTTTGAATTTGAACAATTAATATTGAGATCACCACCTGCAGGGTCAGAAATTGTAGCCCCGGCCCTGTGAAAGAAGTGCAGGTGCTGAGCACCTGAAAGCACCTGCTCAAATTAAGCACTGGACTGTACAGGAAAATTTAAAGAGAGACAGACAGTATTCCTAGTAGAATCAGAAAGTCTTCTGGCTCACCCCAAAAATCAAGGGCTTAAATAGGAAGTCTTTCTATAGAACAGAACAGAAAGTGCTAATTCTTCATGCTGTGAGCAAATGTATAATCTTATTAGCATATCAGAACATAGTTTTATTAAACATCACATCGCCTCAGCACCTAAGCATTATCTCACTACATGAATTTTAATTCTGCTTACTCTTTTCTAATGTTATCCGAATGTGATAGAACAAAGTAGATAGATGAGCAACAGCAAACTATTGTGAACGGATGAATAGGGTATAGTGAGTTAATAGAAGGACCTTGAAGGTAGTCACAGTTGTGTGACCAATCTGAGGAGATTCATGAAGAACAGCAAGAAAAATATCAGTGGAAATAAAAAACAGACTTCTGCTCAACTGTGTGCTGCAGAAATAACGACCAGTGAAATGTGCAGAGGTATGACATATTTTTTTGGAAAACATAGCTGCTAGTCCTAGGCCTATTTGAAGCGTGGGAAACACACTTCTGCATGTCATAGGACATTTGTTTAAAATAAAAAATCAATATATGTGTATACATGTGTAATAGACAGTAAAACTACATTCTGGACTTTCTAATGATGCACAAAAATATGAAAGCGCCCTATCAGTATCAAACACTTTCATATTCTTTAGAAACATGCCTCACATGGCATATCATTTCAGAAGAGACAAGCCATTACAAGGAGCCATTTTCTAAGGGAAGTGACCTTCTTGGAACCTAAAAGCAACACCAGCTTCACACTTGTGTAAACCCATAACACATCTGAGGAACATGTATGCTGTATTTGTGGTCACTAAAATATCTGCCATAGTGGAAGTGATATCACAGTCCTCTTTGGCCCTTGATGACATCACATGGCTGATGTCTTCCGCCAACCTCAAGACTTCACCAGCCTCGTTTTGACAGCTGAAGGACAAGGAGTGGAAACTACAGAAGTAACACGCATTTGCAATGCAATAGGTCTCGCATTTACTTAAGTTTTAGTTTGCCTAGTGGAAGCACGTAAAATGCTTTTACTTTCTGGGGCATATGGTTAATTGAATGATTTCTGCACCCACATATCAAAGCACACCTAATGCGCAGACCTCTTTTTATAGGCCCAAAGAGGTGGCCTCTTCACATCACCCAAATTAATATTTCATAGCCCCATTACCGCCACCAAAGCGCCTGAGCCAGGACTGGTAAATGTGCACTGAAGTTTTAACGTGATTTAATGAGCTAAGAGACCCATGCAGTGATGTGTTACTTGTAGGTCACGGGTTCGGTTCTGCAGATGAAAAAATGAAGCACTTCTTAAGGGGCACTACGAACGACAAAAATGTTATACCAAACTGAAAACTTAAATTGAAACCAAAGGAAACTAACATGAAATGGACTTGAAATTCCAACTTCCTCAACATGGTATATGGTGTTTTACTGGGGGGCTTGGCTGGGCTCCGGTTGCTCTGCTTTTCAGACAACAATAATGAAGTGATGGGGGTGGGGGCAGTACAGGCGGGCGCTGAAGCTGAACAGCCACGGACAAAAGCAAATGTAAAACAAGTGTTATCCAAATGAATGATACACAATTT
The DNA here is from genome assembly GCF_964261635.1 of Lissotriton helveticus. Classification (NCBI taxonomy): domain Eukaryota; kingdom Metazoa; phylum Chordata; class Amphibia; order Caudata; family Salamandridae; genus Lissotriton; species Lissotriton helveticus. The sequence goes on along the minus strand of NC_136059.1, from coordinate 1,348,328,841 downwards.
ACCGAGCCAAGAAGGATTTATAGCGGAGGTGGCCTTGCAAGGATGTACAGCATCTGCAGGTCAGAGCGTATCTCAGCAGCGAGCGTTTAACTCTTCGAGATATTTTGCAGGCTGCATTTCTTTTTTTTTTTTTTTTTTTAAACAAGACCTTTATTGTCGCAAATAAAATGTACACACCCAGAAGCCTACAACCCTGGGGCCGGCTGCAACATCAATCACATCATAGTATTGTAGCGTTATTACACAGCCCATTAGCCGACAACATGTGGTCCGGCGGCGTGAAACATACAGTTTTGTCTTGTGTTTTAGGATTTAACAGTGTACAGAAATGAGCACAATACAAAAACAGGTAACTAGTTAACTGGAGACCATTATACCACTTCAGCCAATGCAGTGTATTTTGAATTATACAGATAACAACAGTAGAACAGGAGTCATGAGCCGTACAAGTCCCAGTAATGTTATCTTACGTGTATTCATTCTCGTCGACAGGATTTTCTTGTGGCTCAACCCTCAAGGTGTTTAAATATTCCGTTAGGTAACACCAGAACTCCTTGGGTCTGGATTTCGCCGGGAGTTCCTCTTCGTACGTTAGGAGTCTGTCTCTGCAGCCAGCCATGTCTCGCAACCACTTTGTCGTGGTCGGTTTTTTAGTACTATTCCAACATTGTGCAATTTGTCTCTTGGCCAGAAGTAATGCCACTGCACAAAATTTACGTTTGGTGGCTTTAAATTGTGGTGTTATGCCTAACAAACCCACCCGTATCGTGCATTTAATGTTCGACTCCAGCATGGCAGACAGACTGGTGAGCACTGCTATCCAATATTCATGAATACTAGAACAGAACCAGGCTAAATACATGAAATCTGCCCCTTCGTTGCCACAACTCTTGCACCTGTCCTCAACCTGCAGCCCAAATTTACACATACGAGCAGGCGTGTAGTATGCATGATGAAGAAATTTATAATGTATTATTCTGAGATTACCATTAGGGGTTAGGAGTTGAATCAATGTGCACGTTTGCTGCCATTCTTGCTCCGTTAACGGAAACTCTAGCACCGAGTTCCATCTCTCCATGGCTTTCTCTGTTGTGCGCGGTATTTCTGCTTGCGCTATTGTGTACAGTCTAGAAACCAGGTGTGATATGTTTTGTGAAGTAATGATCAGTTGTAGTGTTTCTAGGCTCTCCGGTTCCTTAGGAAAGGTGGGGTAATGTTCCTTTAGAGCACGTTTCAGCCTGTAGTACGTAAAGTAAAACATTGGAGATTTGTTGTGTATGTAAGTTAACTCTTCTATGCCGATAAAGTTACTCTCATTGAATAGATCTCCCAATCGCTCTATGCCTACCTGTTGCAGTAATGACATACCCACTTTTTCTCCAGTGACCGACAACGCTTGGTGGTGCGATAAGGGCATTGCTGGTGCATATAGTGGTGTTTTGTGTGCAAGTTGCCCCAATTTATGCCAAGCTTTTACCGTGGTGTCGACCGGGTTAATGTCTTGGGCGTGAAGAGGTTGTCGCCTATGTGTCAGGATGACTGTGAGAGGAATTGGATCTGTGTCACCTTCTTCTATTGCTGTGTGGGTAATGTAAGGCACTTCATGATACCAATAGGTAGCATATTGGGCATGTGCACAGAGGTAGAATAAGAGAAAGTCCGGTACGCTGAATCCACTCCTACAATATGGTAGTGTCAAGGTCTGAAGCTCTATCCGTGCCTGTTTCCCTGCCCAAATGAGTTGCAGTACAAGAGACTTAATGGGCCGGAACACTTCTCCCGGGGGAGTGATTGGAATATTGTTGAAGAGGTATAACAGTTTGGGCAATATATTCATTTTGACGATCGCGATGCGATCCGCCAAAGATAATGGTAGTTGTATCCATCGTCGTACTTTGTCCTCTAATTTGGAAATTGTCACCCCATAATTTGCTCTGATCACTATTTCAGGATCCCTATGGAACATCACGCCCAAATAACGAATGGGATCAGTCTGCCATTCTAATGGGTAATCTGTAGTTAGGGGGGTGGCCATGTCAGTTAGAGGAATGACATAGGATTTGGACCAGTTTATGGCCAGTCCAGAGTGTCCCTCGAATTTTAGGTATTCTCTCATCAGTGGATTCAGGTGAACCACAGGGTCACGTACATACACCAACATATCATCTGCATATAGAGATATATGAAGTGGTCTGGAAGGGAACTGTAGGGCAGACGACTTATATTTCTGTCTAATCCTGCAAGCCAGAGGCCCGAGAGCTAGGGCAAATAAGAGGGGCGATAACGGGCAACCCTGCCTAGTACCCCGTTCAATCGCAAAGCTATTTGATAGGTACCCGTTCACCCGGACCCTGGCGCACAGTTTAGTTTAAATCAGCGACACCCATTGTACGAATCTTTTGGGGAATCCCATTCTATGAAGGATAGTTATCAGATACCTCCACTCAATGGAGTCAAACGCTTTGGCGGCATCTAGCATAATCGCCACTGCCTTCGTGGAGGGCTGTAGATAGTGCGAGAGGGCAAAGAGCGTCCTGGTGTTATGTGCCGTGGAACGTGTAGGGATGAAACCCGCTTGGCCTGGGAGCACCAAGTTGGTCATCAGGGGTGTCAGCCTAACCGCCAGAATTTTTGCTAGTATCTTGGAGTCAACGTTGATGAGTGACAGAGGTCTGTAGGAGTCACAGAGGTCGGGGTCTTTGTGTGGTTTCAGTAAGGTGATTATTACCGCTTCTCTCAGTGTGGGGGGTAGTTCTCCCTGATCAAAGGCTGAGCCGTACATCGCCACCAGTCGAGGGGTCAAAATATCTACATATTGTTTGTAGAATTCGTTCGTGAACCCGTCCGGGCCAGGCGCCTTGTTGTTTGGTAATGATTTAATCACATCCGTGACCTCTTCTACCGTTATGGGTGATGCTAAGTATTCCCTCTGCCCATCTGACAGCCAAGCTATGGTTACGTCGTCGAAATAGCTTAGAATCTCCTCGGTGGATGCAATGGGGCGTGATTTGTACAGTTCTCCGTATGTGTCAACAAAACAGTCTAAAATGTCAGATGCTTGTGTCTTGAAATCACCCCCCCCGCTTTGACCCATAGAATGGATGTCTGCCTCCCACCATCACAAATATTAGACGCCAGAACTCTGCCCGGTCTCCCTCCCTCGCTGTAGGCTCTGGCCTTGTGTTTTTTGTCAAGATATTTGATCTCAGCTTCCACAAACGTCTGGTGTTCAGTGTGTATTTCACGTAGTTCCCTTAGTGAAGTGATGTCCTGTGTGGCCTCAAAGGTTCTTTCCAGTTCTGCCATACGTGTCTCGCATCTTTTTATTTGTTGCCTGATGTCACGCAAAATGCCCACAGTCGTGCTCATACATACACCTCGAATTGTCGCTTTAAAGGCTTCCCATAGGAGCCCAGGATCTTCAACTCCCGGCTCGTTTATTTCAAAATATTCAACGATCGCTGCATGAATAGTGTGAGCATAGATTGTGTCTGTGAGGGCACATGAATTGAATCTCCAATGAAAGGGGGGTGGAGTGTAATGTGGGATTGTGAGTGTGAGCAATACAGGATTATGATCTGATAGTGTCCTTGGGAACACGTGCACGTCTTGGGCCCATAATGCGATGCTGTCGGTACCTAGCCAGTAATCGAGGCGTGACCAGCTATTGTGTATAGCAGATATATGTGTCGCGCCCGGGGTGTCAGGGTATATGTGTCTCCAAAGATCCGTCAATGACAAATCTTGTAACATATGTTGGAGCTTCAACCTTGCTTGTTTGTGTGGTTCAGAGGAGTGAGGGGATCTGTCTAATTCCTCTGTCAGAACCACATTCCAGTCGCCCCACATATGATGTGAGTGTCTTGAAGCGGTTGAAGATGGCCCCAGAGTTCCTGGATAAAGTCAGGCGCATCCACATTCGGACCATAAACATTTAGGAGTGTTATTGTCTGAACCCTCAAGAGACCGGTTACAATCATGTATCTGCCATTAACTTCCTGTATCACCTGTTGTTCTGTGAAGTTCGTTCCCTTTCGGATCAATGTTATTACCCCTCTAGAATAAGATGAGAAGTGGGACGTGTAGGTTGATTCAGCCCAGCGCCTACCCAAGGAGTGATGAGAGTTGGGTGCAATGTGTGTTTGCTGTAACATGGGCACGTCTATATCCCACCTAGTCAGGTAAGCGAATATCTGTTGTATTTTCTTTGGATGCGTGAATCCCCTAATGTTCCACGTGAGGAGGTTCACCTGATTTCTGCCTGTCTTAGTAGTTATTCGAGACATTGGTGAGGTAATGACAATAAAAGTAGCAGGACATCGCAAGTATAAGTATGAACAGGGTTACATGCAATTTGTGTGGTAGTACGGAACTCAGTAACCCACTGTTGCCTCACAGTCTTACATTCAACACTTGTCAGCGAAATAGGTCTCATAACAGTAACGAAACTCCCACCCTTTCCACCCCCACCCACTCCAGCAACCCAACCCTGCCAAAGCCATTTACCCTTGTAACATCTCCCTTGTAAACCAGGAAGAACCGTAGCTCTTCTCATTGAAACAAAACTTTTTGGGGATCACCCTTGTGGAGGTCCGCTTGGGGCACAACTCAACATCCACTCAAATGGATGTGGACGACCCTAATGCCGTTTGGTGTATATGTGTGTGATGTTACTGCATGTCCCGTTGCTTCCAATATGTGTCCCATGGCTGTCTGCATCGTGTGACTGGCCCCTCCCACTTAACATCGTAGCCGCCCACCGGGAGGGAGTATCAATAGACGAGGACATACGAGCCAGTGTGTCAGTCAGCCACATGTGATGTAGTAACTGAGGACGTCCACTAGTACTATCCGAGTCACAATAAGTGCCTCGCCATTTCCAAGGCCATAACCCTGTCTGTTGGGTAAACGCTGAGGCTTCATGTGATAGTGCAGTGTATATAAGTAGTACCTGTCAGAGCCCGTGAGGAATCAACATATTCATAAGAAAAGAACATTTACAACTGGAGCCATTACGTATCGCAAAGCCCATCAGTTCACACACCCATTAATTCGTAAGGTTCAACATCACACTGGTGACCCACATTGTTCGTGATAATATACCTACTGCAGAGGCAATGGCTCCCCGCCTATAAATATCAATAGTTCCTTCACTGCAACTCAGCAAAGCGTGTCATGAGGCAAGCAGGAGCCAAAACCGCACAAACCCCCAGCTTCGACATAGAGAATAAGAATTAGTCTGTCATCGTGACTTGAAAAGGCTTACCGCAGTTCAACAGAATCCGATTGTCAACCTCAGTCCGAATCCATGTGCTGTTCCTCTCGAGCTTTGGTCTTGGCCTGTTTCATTGCCTTCTTAATAAACTCTTGTGCTGCCTTTGGAGTAGTCAAAATGAGTGCTTTACCTTCCCACTTCACACGGAGTCGAGCCGGATACAGCATGGAGTATTCCAGATGGAGTTCCCTGAGCTTGGCTTTTACAGATGCAAACTCTCTCCTAGCTTGCTTAACTGCAACCGTGTGATCTGGATAAAACTCCAGCTTGTTACCTTGATGTGTGATGGGCCCCTTTTCCCGTGCAAGTCGGAGGATGGTGTCTCTGTCACGATAATTTAAGATCCGCGTTACGATGGGTCTTGGCGTGGCACCAGGTGGAGGCCGTGGCGCGAGGGACCTGTGAGCCCTCTCAACTATGAAGATGGAGGATAGGGCCTCCGCCCCAAACACCTCGGCGCACAGTTTTTCTACATACAGCTCCATGCGCCCCGAGTTTGTCGTCTCGGGAACTCCCGTGTTGCGCACATTGTTGTGTCTTGAGCGTGCTTCCAATTCTTCCTCTTTTGCACGGATAACCTCCAGAACTTGCTCCATGCCGTTGCATTTCGTTGCGGTGGCCCTTGCCTCGTCCTCCACCTCGGAAATTATGGTCTCAGCCGTTTCTAACCTTTCACCATGTTTTTCGATTTTGTCCGACATTCCATCCATTCTGCATGTTAAATGATCCAGCTTACCATTAATATCCTGTAGGTTTGATGGGATGGCTTGGAGTATTTTTTCAATGCTATTATTGGGTGCAACCTCAGGCGATTCACCCCCCTCCGCCATTTGCTCAGTGTTCTTTTTAGGGGTCTTCTTAGCTTCAAAGCTGATTTTTTGTTGTTGCTTATCAGGCCTCACCATTCTCCTTAGTGGGCGGGATTGCGTGATGGCTGTCTGCTGGTAGGAACGTGTCAGACTCGTGGATGTCGCCGTGTTTGCACACAGAGCGACTGTTGGTGGTCGCTGGATTATAGACAGAACCGCATTCGTCACCCTGAGACGTTTGGGGTGTTTGCCTGCAACCTCGTGGCTCCGTAAGGGTGGCAGTGCGGGGACGTCGTGTGGGCAGGTCCGTGACTATGCGCTCCTTTTCATAGAAACGTCACACCGCAGACAGCAAGTGGTGGTGGGTGTTCAAAAGGCACACAATTAATCATGCGACTGTTGTGCGGTGGGTTCGCCTCGGCGATAGCAGGGTGGCAGCGGATCTAAATCTAAATGCGTTTCACCCGCTGCGATTGCCTGGCTGACAGCAACACACATGAGCCATGTCGACATACACCTGTGCAGGCGGAGATCCGTGCGGTGTCATCCTCACTGTGGTAGGCGCGCCATAAAGTTGTCTATTGCTCCAGAGTGTAGCGTACCCGCAATCACGCAAAAGTGGCGCCAAATACAAACTCGTCCAACATGCCAACTCTCCCAATGGATCGTGCAGTGTTGTTCAGTGTTCACCGTCATGAAACATCCCCGCTGCTATGCACTGTGCCGATGCGTCCCCTATGCACATATTAGCTCCTCAGGTGGTGGTGGAGCTGTTTCGCGCTGGGCGCCGCCATTTTGTCCCATTCGGACCCCGAGCGGTGAGGGGCAGGAATGTCGCTCATTATGGTATATAGTCCTCACTTGTAATCGCCTGGGCATTTCATTAGCGTGCAATAGCGTACGAACACCCCGGTACATGCAACACTCTATCGCCGCTCTCCACTTACTGGTAGATTCCGTGAGGAAGGTCGCCAAATAGCGTGGCAGCCGCCATCTTGTCCACTGCCCCGCACCGGCGAACAAAAACTCAGATTTCTCACGCCCGTGTGGTACCAGTCAGCCAATTCATAGCCCAGAATATGCTCGATGCATTCCGACGTCAGATTCTGCCATTAGCGGTCTTTCTTGTACTCATTTAGCCGGGTTCCATCCAGTACGATGTTGGTCGTCCAGCGGAGCTGCGGTCTCACCCAGCCATTCCGCTGTGCGCCCCTTAGTGCCTCAACAGGCTGCATTTCTACCTGAAGAAATGCCCCACTAGAGACCTTTCTCAAGCATAATTTGAATTTTCTCTGGCAGTCTGTTGGATATATTCTGCTTCTGAGCAGAACATTATCACAAGGGCACCAGAATAAGACAAGGAACCAGGGAACATTATCTACTATGTAACAATGGTTCCTTTTAGAAATCGTACACATTTATTTTTAACTTTTTGAAAATGTAAGGACCAGCTAATGGTCCGGAAGTACTTAGAGTATTAAATAAAAAGAATTTTGGAGAAGTCACTTGAGATACGGGCGAATATGGGTTTGAGCAAAATGTCTCTTGAAGGGAGACCTTTTCTGCGAGAACCACCCTCCCACGCCACGGCCGAAACTTGGGAAATTTTTTTACATAAGAGGAAATTACCTAACTTGTGAGTAACGCCCAGGGCTACTCAGTGGAGCTGGCTCAGGAGAGAGGAATGTATCGTCCCTTCAACTTACTCAAACTGAAGACACCAACCCGGTAACAGTGAGTGGGACACTTACTGAGTGCGCTCAGGGTAGGTCCCTGCGAGAAGAATAAGTAATATGAAAGGCAAGAAAGTGGCAAGTCTTCTATCATTTAAAATAAAAATTACTTTGTCACACGAGAATAAAAACCGCAAAGAAAGGCATGCAGAACTACAGAAAAATGAACAGCCTGCCAAAGCTAACGATGCATTAAGACAGACACAAAAGAATCGGCCAGGTTGAAGTAAGGAGGATACAGGCTGTATTCATTCACCCCGGGGGAGCTGGGAAGCAGGTCCTGCCCTGGTGTTGAGTGGGGGAGGCTGAGCAGGAGCACCGACAGCAGAGGGATAGCCAGCCCGGGGGCTATCACCTCTGAGAGGGTGGCACCAGGAAGCCAAGAGAGGCAGCGTGCACAGGAGTCAAGAGGGCTGGGTCCGCTGCAGTGGTCTGCTTGGGTAGCGGGGTGCCGTGGAGAGCGCACCGGCTGCCCTGGGAGAGACACAGCGGACATTGGTGCACCTCGGGGAAGGGAGCTGTGTAGGGGCTGCCTATGCTCTGGGATCTGGCCAGAGGTGCTGGACGGCCAGAACAGTTGGACCTTAGCAACGAGGTAAACGCCCAAGAAAACAGGTGTATGAAGCACTTACCCTGGAGACGATGAGAGGCTGGTCAAAGTCCTTCCCACCGATGAGCCTGAAGCCCCTGGGACCCTCGATAATGATACGGATCATGCCGAACATGCTCCTTTCACTTTACAATAGATGCCGCCCACACAGCACTCGCGGGGTGGGGCGGAAGGCGCAGCATTCACGGGAGGGGGAAGCGGGGGGTGTACAAGCACTGAAAGTACGATACTGCTGCTTTAAAAACAAGAACCTAACAACAGGTGGCAAATCTGAAAAGGAATACAAGGTGAGTACTGACTTCGTATTTTTCAAAGTCGGCATTTTGAAACATTTACAGACAATTTAGAAACGATAAGCGATCCCCCCCGGATCTTAATGGCGGCGGCGAAAATGAAAGCGCGGTGGGAGCGCACGAGACGCCGTCGCCGTGAGCGTGCACATCGGCTGCTCCCAGTCTGAATTGCAGACTGACTCACGCGCGCGACCAAATTCCGTTTACAATCCTGCGCGCGTGAACAGCTCTTGTCTATCCCATTGACAATGCTGCGCACGTGGCCAGCTCTTGTCTCCACTCGTTGTCGGCTGAGCCGACGACTATAGTTCTCTGGCGAGAACGTGCTTCAAGCGCTTCTAGCCGAGACCTAAAAAGGGCCAAAGAGCTCTGTCTACGTTCTATTGTTAACCATTCAACCTTCAGAATGCACTGTGCAAATTCAACTGTTAATCATTACAGTTTTTGTCAATTTTCTGTTCAATATAATACTTTTGATGATGAAAGATGTGTTCTCATTTTTTTATAAAAGAATAATATTGTTACTGTCATTATTTGGGCTAACTGCAAATAAGGAGAGCAATGCAGACATCACGCAGAGTCTTGTGATTTATGGGCAGTCGCGGCTGGCATGAGTCGCGGGTGGGGGGTCCTGCAAGTAGGAGGGGGTAATTTTAAATGTTTTTTTTTTTAACTTACCCACGTCGCAGTGTCCTGGCAGGAAGTAGTTGGAGGCAGCCTCCCTCCCCTCCCCTAAGCCAATCTCAACGCTGCAATGGCAGAGTTGTGATTGGCTGGGGCGCCGACCGCACGGGCTTCTATGGGGAGGGTGTTTTAATCATGCAGGCTGCATGCAGCCTACATGGAGAAAACAGGAGAATGTGCATGACTGGTTTGATTGGAGCTGGGGCCGACCAAACAGTCAGCATCCACAACATTGGGCTAGCCACTCCTCCCCGACTCGCAGCCCCCAACCAAACCCTTCTTCTGCTTTCTCTCAGTGTGAGAAGCAGAAACATAAAATGGTATTCATACCATTTTATGTTTCAGCTTCTCGCACTGTGAGAAAGCAGTGGGGCGACGCTCCTCCGCCTACATGGAGGAGTCACTCCTGCTCATGGGCATTACATGCTCCCTATTGCGTGGAGGCGATACTGGGGCAAGCATTAACAATTCCTGCCAGTATATCCTTGAAAGTTATTAGGTACTGCAAGTTAATGTCCAATGAATGGGGACTAACACGCCAAACCCAGATATACCAGTTCCTTTACCACAGGTTTTCCCTGATTCTGGGGGCTTTACCGGAGATATTTGCCACCTGCTGTGAGCAGATAAATGTTTGAGAGGATCTGGTGTGGCTCGGGGGATGTTGGGTGTAGTCAGGGGAGAGCCTTTGGGAGACTGCAGTCTTGGGCGTGTCTTAAGGGAGTAATGTCTTCTTTCTGAGAGAGGAACAAGCATGGGCCAGCATGTCTCTGCACCTATATTTGATGGCCAACCGGTACGTACCTAGTAAAACTGTGTTCAGTGTTTTCAGACCTCAGAACTTTGGGTCTGGAAACACTGGACACCACGCAGTTGTTCAGAGCAATATCCCTTCCGGGGATGTCGCTCTGGACAGTTTGTAATGAGAGGTATTACTGCATTTGCAATGCAGCAATATCAGATCAATTAAATCTTTAAAAAACCACATGGTACATATGTAGTAAATTGTTTACCACACATTTATCAATTTTTCAAACTTCTAACGCACTATAAAAGAGGGCCACCATGTCAAGGCACGGGAGACCATTGCCCACGCCCCCTTCAGACACCGTGAAGCTCTTTTAGGAGTCGACGTGGCAACAAGTGAGAAGCGGAAGTCATTAGCACTTCTTTTGAACCGGAAGGAAACTCTGCGTCCCTTCCCCTGCCCGTGGAGTGGCCTGGCGGGGGAAAGACACTTCATCTTCCTCACAGACAGGAGGGATGAGATTGAACACAGTGCAGAGCACTTTTTATTCTCCTCCAGGGTGTCATGATCATAGCCTACACAGTCATTTATTGCAACTGCGCGCCTTTCCAGGCAATGTCCAGGCCATGCAGAATGATAACACTCTCGCTAATAAATATGTTATTTATTAAGGAGAGATACTTCAACCGTTTTATCTTCCGGTTGTGATAAAAAAATGTTTAAAAAAAGCCATTTGAGGATGTTTAATATTCCACCTAATGCGTGTTTTTCTTTCAGAGAGAAATATGGATTTTCTTTTCATGCGGGAGATAAAAAGCCTCTGTTTGCTTAGGCAGGGCACAGAGTGTCAGCTGCAAATTAATTTAACTTTTTTATTTGCTAGTTAATGCAGAGGACGGACGCGCATCTGTTTCTGAGCGCTCCCGCTCTGTGTTCTCCGAGGCACTGAAACGGAGAGCCCAGAGTCACCGTGGCGAGGTGCTCTGGGAGAAGAAACTAAAGAAGAGCAGACTTCGAACTTTTTGCAACCGAGGGAAACGTCTGGTTTGATTACAAAATGATAACAACTTTATCTTTGTTAATGAGGTGCTGTGTTCAGTGTGCAAAGTGGCATTAGAGGAATCGCAGAGGATAGTAAATGGTATATATATATATATATATATATATATATATATATATATATATATATATATATATATATATATATATTCACTGAAAAAACCATAGGTTATAGACCATATATAGTTAGGAATTAGCATTTAAAAAACCTTATTTTACTCACACAAAACCATTGAAATTCCATATATAGTTAGTTGTACTAACTATGTATCGCGCACCCGCAATCCACTGCTGATCATGTCACATATTACATCATTCATGACATGGTCAGTGACATCACTGATGACATCACTGATGACATCTCAAATGACATCACTGATGACATCACTGATGACATCTCATTTGACATCAATGACCACATCACTGATGATATCATTCATGTGACAATACAATGCATCTCCTCACATTTTAATATAACCTCTGTTTCACCCAGTGTTAAATACAGAATATAATTTTTGAAACCATTGACACACCAATACTAGTTACTACATACGCACTCACTGATTCCTACGTCTACACACACCTTCACTCATTCACCCATACTATCATTCATACATACAATCACTCATCTTTACAACACTATCATATGCACTCATACACCTATACAGACACTCACAGTCTGCCACTCATCCATGGAGTTACTCACACACCTAGTCAGTCCTGTAAAGAATCAATGACACTTCCATTTTCTTGTCTATACAGTTAAACATAGAGCACCTTACATTTTCAAACATATACTAACACATACTTACCTTGTTATACAATCATTGATACAAGTACACATTGATCTGCACAGAGTCACACACCTCCCAGCCAGCCACACACACACTCAGTCTCCCATACAAATACTTGGACAATCAATCAGTAACCCATATAGTTAATCATATAGCTACTGATCAAAACATGCAGCAGTTTACAGAACAACAGACATAATGATGCACAAATTAAGACACTTTAGTCACTAACCCATGCACTCAGTGAGACACATTTAATCACTCACTCATGCATTCAGTCATGCACCTACTAAATCCTTTGTCCAGACACTTATACTTCCACTCATTCTTCAATATGTAAGACACATTTTAACTTTACAGAAACATACAGTCACTGGATGTTGTCATCAGTGATGTCATCAGTGATGTCATTTGAGATGTCATCAGTGATGTCATCAGTGATGTCACTGACCATGTCATGAATGATGTAATATGTGACATGATCAGCAGTGGATTGCGGGTGCGCGATACATAGTTAGTACAACTAACTATATATGGAATTTCAATGGTTTTGTGTGAGTAAAATAAGGTTTTTTAAATGCTAATTCCTAACTATATATGGTCTATAACCTATGGTTTTTTCAGTGAATTTTCAAGGTTTTGTAAATGCTAATTCCTAACTATATATGGTCTATAACCTATGGTTTTTTCAGTGAATTTCAATGGTTTTTTAATAGCAAATATCATAAGCTGTCGAATGTCAAGTACGTGGTAAGTGAAAACATTTTCGTGTTTATGCACACTGATCTGCTTTGAATGGTGCCCCCCCCCCTCATTTCTATTAGGAGTACTCTCTCTTTGCAGATAGTGAAAGGTAGTTAACGCAGGTCTTTGCCCCCATTGTAATCCGTCGTGCCTGCTTCTCTCTCCATTTGATTCATTGTTATCCAAGTATTTACTGTTTTAGAATTAGTTCTCTTTGGTTCATTCTCTATTTACAAACAAACACAGAGTCGCAATACTCTGTTTAGTCTTTGCAGATAACGAAAAATCGTGTAAAAAAAAAGAAAAAGAATCGAGCAAAATCAGTAGGCCACTAATGGGATCTCTTTTTGACCTCGCAAAAATAGAAACATTAGGAACAACCCCTCATGACAAATACAAAACTAGTGAGATGAACTGAACTCCACACAATGATGGCTGCAAAACAGCTCGGCTCCGCCACCCACCCCGCCCAAAATACCGATAAAGAACGGCTGCCATGATTGGTTGCGGAATGACCACGACGGAGCTACGAAATGGTGCTGCTCTCATGCTAACCCCAGCTTCAGTCTGAAACATCCAGAAACACTGTAGACTACCAATTCGATCAGTTCCGGTAGCGCCCCAATGTAACCCGGTAGAGAAGAACTAGCCCTCCCCTCTTTGACTGATGGTTCTTGTTGCCTGTCCCTTCTGTTGTCATTTAACAGAACTATTTAGCCTGCTGAAAGGGGTTGTGTTCCGACCGCTGGTTGGTGGAGACATTTTGACTATATTCTGTACCTGCGTTGTCGCGTAATGCGTCATATGACGCGCCGCGTTAGCGCATCCGGAAGTCATCCGGGGCGCGCAGCGCGTAACGTAAGCATAACAAGTCATGTGACTTGTTAATAAAACTTTTCATTGGTTCATTTTACTTTTCTTATTGTAATGATGAAAGGCTTGATCATATGACCTAAAAATTACGCTTTTCATTACTTCCGAACATTATTTTTTCTTAAATATATGTTATAATGTTCCAGGCTAATGTACTTTCCCGGAAATTTTACAACTGTCCTGCAAGTAAAATATATTCTTTTTTCGAGAAAAAGAGCGTTTCTTCGTCCCATGACGGAGCCGTTGAGCAAAAGAGGGTCGACCTGCTGTCTTAGTCGCCGATACGCCTGAATATGAGATTCTTATCGATCACTTTATGTTGCAGGAATAGAAAACACAACAGCCCTTGACCATTTATCTTTACTGCGTTCCTTCGTATTATACCTTTTACCCTTCATGTAATTGGTCTGCTTTATTTCACTTGCCTTTTAATGATTCTAAAACAGTGACTATTATTAAAAACTTTACCAATGTATATACTACTACCATGTTTTCTTTTAAAAACCTTTATTGTGAAAATTTCATTATACAAATACGAGCCTATAACCACGTGGGCCGGCCACGGAGCAAACTGTAATCGTATATGATGAATAGACATTTACACTGTAGAGGAACGTAACGGGCGGGCCATTAGGTTGCAAGAACTAAGGTGTCTAACAGTTACGGAATCGGTGGACGTACATTTTATAATTAAAATACGACAGGGCCAGTTACAATAAAATTATCTAGATATACATTTGCGGGCAAGTACCATGGGTGACGTTAATTCGAACTTTCAACAGTACAGTAATCAATAACACATCAGAACTTAATATCAATAGGGATGTCGAAATATTCAATCAATTCTCGTCCCCGCCCGCCATGTGCTTCAAAACTGCATACGTATCTCGTGATTTCAAGGTTCTGCAACCAGTACACAACAAGGAGTTACGAGTCCCATTTATTCTGGCGCCATTTTGGGCGAGGACGGGCAGGTCCAGGATATAGTCAAAATGTCTCTACCAACCATCGACTATGATGATGTTCATATGCTGTATTTATTAGAGTAACACTCAGATGTCCACATGAAATAAATTTGCCACAATCTAAACATGTCATTTTAATCTTTCCAAAGTTCTTCTAAATATTTGGGACCGTTTCCCTTGCCTCTGAAGCTCTCAGTGCCACTTCTTTGATGAATGTACTAGCAGGTCAGGGGTTCTCCTCCAAATCTCTCTTTTATGCAGCACTATAATTAATTGTTGCCACCTCTCCATATGACGATGCATGGTATAGTTACCACAACTATATTTTTTTTCGGTTCCTCTAGAGAGTTCATCGTGGCAGATGAAGCGTGTAACGTACCGGGCATTTACCTTTTTTTGCATGTACAGGAAAGGAAAAAAAAATCGAGCGTCCGAGTTCTAAGGTGTCCCAGGGCCATTTTAGTGGACCAGGCCCAAATCCAAAGAACAGGCCGCCATTTTGAGAGTCCTGTTGCAGCCGCCTGTCGCTGTAGCATCAAGAGCAGCCGAAACTCAGCTGAATGGCAACTGAAACGGTAAAGGGGCGCCCCACTACAGCAGACGAGCCAGGCCCAAATCCAAAGAACTGCTATCTCACAGGCTAATGGGGCGACCCACGCCGAGTTTCAGCATTGTAGGATGACCACACAAGTACAGCAACTTGCTAGACATCACCTCGGTGCCATCCGGATCTCGGCGCCCCACTGCAGATGAAGTGCCTCTCAACTATGAAACCACCACGGTGACATCCGGATCTTGGCGCGTTGTGCTGCCTTCGGCCTATTCGCACATCGGTCCGCTACTGACGCCATCTCACAGGCTAATGGGGTGACCCACGCCGAGTTTCAGCATTGTAGGATGACCACAGCAACTTGCTAGACATCACCTCAGTGCCATCCGAATCTTGGCATCTCAACGCCTAGTGGTATCTTCCATACAAAAAATATTGTTACGCTGCCTTTGGCCCCATTCGCACACCAGTCCGCAACTTAGACATCACCTCGGTGCCATCCGGATCTTGGCATCTCAGCGCCTTGTGGTGTCTGTCAGTCAGAAAATATTGTTGTGCTGCCTTCGGCCTATTCGCAAATCCAAAGAACTGCTATCTCACAGGCTAATGGGGCGACCCACGCCGAGTTTCAGCATTGTAGGATGACCACACAAGTACAGCAACTTGCTAGACATCACCTCGGTGCCATCCGGATCTCGGCGCCCCACTGCAGATGAAGTGCCTCTCAACTATGAAACCACCACGGTGACATCCGGATCTTGGCGCGTTGTGCTGCCTTCGGCCTATTCGCACATCGGTCCGCTACTGACGCCATCTCACAGGCTAATGGGGTGACCCACGCCGAGTTTCAGCATTGTAGGATGACCACAGCAACTTGCTAGACATCACCTCAGTGCCATCCGAATCTTGGCATCTCAACGCCTAGTGGTATCTTCCATACAAAAAATATTGTTACGCTGCCTTTGGCCCCATTCGCACACCAGTCCGCAACTTAGACATCACCTCGGTGCCATCCGGATCTTGGCATCTCAGCGCCTTGTGGTGTCAGTCAGAAAATATTGTTGTGCTGCCTTCGGCCTATTCGCAAATCCAAAGAACTGCTATCTCACAGGCTAATGGGGCGACCCACGCCGAGTTTCAGCATTGTAGGATGACCACACAAGTACAGCAACTTGCTAGACATCACCTCGGTGCCATCCGGATCTCGGCGCCCCACTGCAGATGAAGTGCCTCTCAACTATGAAACCACCACGGTGACATCCGGATCTTGGCGCGTTGTGCTGCCTTCGGCCTATTCGCACATCGGTCCGCTACTGACGCCATCTCACAGGCTAATGGGGTGACCCACGCCGAGTTTCAGCATTGTAGGATGACCACACCAACTTGCTAGACATCACCTCGGTGCCATCCGGATCTCGGCGCCCCACTGCAGATGAAGTGCCTCTCAACTATGAAACCACCACGGTGACATCCGGATCTTGGCGCGTTGTGCTGCCTTCGGCCTATTCGCACATCGGTCCGCTACTGACGCCATCTCACAGGCTAATGGGGTGACCCACGCCGAGTTTCAGCATTGTAGGATGACCACACCAACTTGCTAGACATCACCTCAGTGCCATCCGAATCTTGGCATCTCAACGCCTAGTGGTATCTTCCATACAAAAAATATTGTTACGCTGCCTTTGGCCCCATTCGCACACCAGTCCGCAACTTAGACATCACCTCGGTGCCATCCGGATCTTGGCATCTCAGCGCCTTGTGGTGTCAGTCAGAAAATATTGTTGTGCTGCCTTCGGCCTATTCGCACATCGGTCCGCTACTGACGCCATCTCACAGGCCAACGGGGCGCCCCACGCCGACTTTCAGCATTGTAGGATGGCCACACCAGTACCACAACTTGCAAGACACCACCTCGGTGCCATCCGGATCTTGGCATCTCAGCGCCTTGTGGTCTCTTCTACACCGGAAATATAGTAGAAAATATTGTTGCGCTGCCTTTAGCCCCATTCACACATCAGTCCGCTACTGACACCATCTCACAGGCCAACGGGGCGCCCCACGCCGACTTTCAACATTGTAGGATGGCCACAGAAGTGCGACAACTTACTAGACACCACCTCGGTGCCATCCGGATCTTGGCGCGTTGTGCTGCCTTCGGCCTATTCGCACATCGGTCCGCTACTGACGCAAACTCACAGGCCAACGGGGCGCCCCACGCCGACTTTCAGCATTGTAGGATGGCCACACCAGTGCGGCAACTTCCTACACACCACCTCGGTGCCATCCGGATCTTCGCGCGTAGTGAAGCTGCAGCAGCTGCAAATAAGCTTCAGACAGTGTTACAACCGCTGCTCAGAACTCTCAACTATGACACCACCTCGATGCCATCCGGATCTTGGCGCGTTGTGTTGCCTTCGGCCTATTCGCACATCGGTCCGCTACTGACACCGCCTCACGTGCCAACGTATTTTCTCCACATTTTATACCCTATGCCGCATAACAGGTCATGTGACTTCTTTATAAAACTTTTCATTGGTTCATTTTACTTTTGGTTTCCTAATGATGGAAGGCTTGATCATATGACCTAAAAACAACACTTTTCATTGGATGAAAACTTTTTTTTCCCCCCAAACGATGAAAGCCCCACCTTGTTTCTGGATGTTTCAGACTGAAGCTGGCGTCACCATGAGAGCACCACCATCTCGTAGCTCCGTCGTGGTCATTCCGCGAGCAATCATGGCAGCCGCTCCCCACCAGAAGCCTGCAGGAGTCGGGGCCCCCAAAACTTTTGATGAATTCTCAAGGCGGAGGGGACGCTTTCGAGAATGGGGTCCAAGACCTAGCAGACAAGCGTCCGATTTCCAAGGTGTCCCAGGGCCATTTCAGTGGACCAGGCCCAAAAAGGAAACAGCCTGCCGCCATTTTGAGAGTCCTGTGGCAGCCGCCTATCGCTGCACCGCAAGAGTGGGCGCAACTCAGCTGAATGGCGGATTTTGACACAGTGGACCAAAAGCGGACGGAATGGCAACTGAAACGGTAAAGGGGCGCCCCACTACAACAGATGACACTCCACCTGGAGAGGCCCGTTCACGCCGCCTCCCCCGGGGCGCCCCACGCCGTTATTCGGAGCAGCATTGTAGGATACCAAAACCAGTGCGGCAACTTACTGGACATCACCTTGGTGCCATCGTTCTGCTGCCTTGGAACTATTCGCACAACAGTTTGCTACTGATGACCCACCCCCCGCGACGCCCCACGCCGTTATTTGCTGGGTGGCAACTTACTAGACATCACTTTTGTGTCATCTAGATTTCGGCGCGTTCTGCTGCCTTGGAACTATTCGCACAACAGTTTGCTACTGATCACCCACCCCCCGCGACGCCCCACGCCGGAAATCTGGACGTTGTGCTGCGTTGGGACTATTCGCACAGCCGACCGCTACTTCGTTGTTTTTCTCTAAAAATGTTTATATGTTATTACTATTTTTGTTTTCTTGTATATATTTATAAATTATTAAAGTTTTATAATCTTACTACTTTGTCGGAGTGCTATATATTTTTAATGTGACACATAATTGTAAAAACTTTGATGTACAAAGAGTCATCCCTGGAATCTTCCGCTTCACGCTCGGTCCCCTCCCCAATCACAATACAGGATGGTTTTCAGATAATAGCAACGCTTCTGCTGTGACGGATCTCATCGAGTGTGGGCCTTGATCTACTATAACTCCTTTGAAGACGGGTGATTCTTTACAGCTGTGGCCATAAACTACATCTGCAGGGCTAGCTGATAGCCTAGGACCGGCCTGGACAATCGGACACAGAGGAAAAGGAGTGTCAGAGGGTGCGGTAGTGAATAGGGCGAAAGGGAGGTGTCGGGCGGGCACAGGGTGTGATTCTCAGGGAAGAACAGCGCAGATGGGGGGAGGTTTATTACCCATGCATAAAACAGAGAGCGGGGGTGACCACTGCCTGGGGGAGATGCTTGCGAGGGTGGGGAGCCATGGTAAGGATCGACAGCGTTCACAGAGTGGATCTGGTCAAGGCATCTAAAATGGCTGCCGTGCACGACAAAAGTGTGGCATTTGAAAAAAGACAAGATGGCGCACACAATGTTTTTCAACAATTCCTGATTTCCTTCGAATCGAACGTTAACAGACGTTGGGGCATATTACCAAAGTTAAGCGATATTTATCCCTAACGATGCATTGCAAAGATTTTTTTACCGTCAGAAATTATCGCAGATAAACCTTGCTATTATCAAGGTTTATCGCAAATACGATAAAAAACGAGCGCAATGCATTAATGTCGCTGAAAACTCCGCGATATTCATGCATTACCGAGCTAATGCTCTTAGCCATGTTATCCACCTCCCATTGGATAACATGGCTAAGAACTGCTCAGGGCAGCTGTTACTTTTTGGAGATATTCGCGCTTATCTCGAATATTTCCAAAAGTTGATAATAGGAGATAGCGATGTTAGCGACTGTTTCCAGTCGCTAACATCTTGGCATGCCCACTTTGCATGTCATTAGTGATAAATATCACTCACATGCAAAGTGGGACCCAAGATGGTCGCTATCTCCTACTAGCCGTCGCTAACTGGTGTTAGCAACAGCTAGGTAATACACATATAATTTTATCTCCGCGAAGCGGAGCGCTGTTACAGATATATATCTTGTTTTTGAACGTTAATTTCTCAAAATGCACTGAAGCACATATATTGAGACATAGCAAAGGCACATCGGGCTACCAGTCCCTAATATTTTACCAAGTTTCGTGCAAATCCATTCAGCCGTTCGATTATTATTATTATTATTTTTTTTTGCCCCGCGGGGCCCTTTTAAAACCTCCACATCAAACCTAGGGGGTCAGCGAGGATCTACTATGCCCCCTTATGGTCATCAGCCGTTCGATTATTATTATTATTTTTTTTTTTGCCCCGCGGGGCCCTTTTAAAACCTCCACATCAAACCTAGGGGGTCAGCGAGGATCTACTATGCCCCCTTATGGTCATTTGCCCCTTCGCTTTGGCCTCCTCTTGTCTCTCGATCCTACCGAGAGACAAGATGGCGGCCGCTACGTACTGTTTGGAATGTTTACAGACACCGGAGAGCCAATCAGCTTCGCTTCGCAAAGCTCCGTAACGCGAAAAGTACGCGAAGCGGTGCGCTGTTACAGATATATATCTTTTTTTGAACGTTAATTTCTCAAAATCCACTGAAGCACATATATTGAGACCTAGCAAAGGCACATCGGGCTACCAGTCCCTACAATTTTGCCAAGTTTCGTGCAAATCCATTCAGCCGTTCGATTATTATTATTATTATTTTTTTTTGCCCCGCGGGGCCCTTTTAAAACCTCCACATCAAACCTAGGGGGTCAGCGAGGATCTACTATGCCCCCTTATAGTTATTTCCCCCTTTGTTTTGACCTCCTCTTGTCTCTCGATCCTACCGAGAGACAAGATGGCGGCCGCTACGGACTGTTTGGAATGTTGACAGACGCCGGAGAACCAATCAGCTTCGCTTCACAAAGCTCCGTTGCGCGAAAAGTACGCGTCCTGGGCCGCTGCCCAGTCCGCTGTTACAGATATATATCTTTTTTTAAACGTTAATTTCTCAAAATCCACTGGAGCACATATATTGAGACCTACAAAAGGCACATCGGGCTACCAGTCCCTACAATTTTGCCAAGTTTCGTGCAAATCCATTCAGCCGTTCGGGCTAAAAGTGAGGCCAACCGCCCTATGGAAAACTCAATGTTAAAAACACGTTTTGGGACCCCCCTTTTTTCTCGACCCCCCCTGGACGAAACCCCCCCCAATTTTCAGGGGCTGCTCAGAAACAAAATGTGCCATTTTCCTGAAAATTTCAGCCAATTCCGTCCACAAACGCCAAAGTTATTAGACATAGAATTTTCAAAAAACCCATAGAGAAAAAATCCTAACTATATATACCTACTGGCGACCGCCAGTAGGTAATATACATATATACATATATATATATATATATATATATATATATATATATATATATATATATATATATATATATATATATATATATATATATATATATATATATATATGCCAACACACACGGTCCACACTCGCAGGTCCGTTCCACAATGAAGGGCACACTCAGCAATTACTCCGTCGTTTTAATGCCAAAGTATATTATTTTTGGCGCTGCATAGTCAAATCTTATTACTATGTATACGAAGGTGTTATTCAGTGGGCAGGTGCTTTGGTAATTTAGCAGGCAGAAATCTGAACCAATTACAACAAAATCCGCATCCATCAATTGGTGGTTTGTCAGCCAGTGTGCACTGAACACATGCAGTGTCGTAGCACGGACGCTATGAGCTTTAAGGGAAGGAAGGAAACGGGCTCACCAGCTTTTGGTTTGGTAGTAAATACAGCCATTTATTGGGATGAAGTGAGCCCTTCTCACCGGCGGGCCCGGTGCCACTGCACCTGCTGCACAATTGATAGCTATGCCTCAGCCCACATGATTTTCCTTGTCAGCATCCCTCTCCTCCCCAACACATTGCATGGAGAGCAGATACAATAGCTTAGTTCTAGGGCCATATTATGTATCATTATGAACTGTTCCTATCTGCAAAGGGTAAACGGTTAATACAGAGAAACTGGCAGTACTTTGTGGAGGATGGCAGAGATGGCTTCACTAATGTAAGGAAATTATAGCTAGGAAAGGATATCTATCAAAATATATTTGGACACAAATACCAATCTTGCTAGAGAAATATATAATTATCTCAATAGGACACCCTATAACCACAATATAGACTCTAGAAAAGAATATAGTGATATATTTATTGATTTATTTTGGAATATAATTATTATGTTCCATATTTCTTTTCAAGATATAAGGTTACATATACATTTCACATTCAATCATTTCATAGGTTAAATTTTAACAGTCGATATATACAAATCCAATTAATGGACGGTGCGTTGATTCAGGCAGTGACATCTGCCGCACTGCCTGAATCAACGCACCGTCCATTAATTGGATTTGTATATATCGACTGTTAAAATTTAACCTATGAAATGATTGAATGTGAAATGTATATGTAACCTTATATCTTGAAAAGAAATATGGAACATAATAATTATATTCCAAAATAAATCAATAAATATATCACTATATTCTTTTTTAGAGTCTATATTGAGGTTATAGGGTGTTCTATTGAGATAATTATATATTTCTCTAGCAAGATTGGTATTTGTGTCCAAATATATTTTGATAGATATCCTTTCCTAGCTATAATTTCCTTACATTAGTCTGTTTCCCTATGTTATAGCTAGCTGTAATTATAGGGGTCCCTTGTCTTCCTAAAAAGAGATGGCTTCACTGACAAGTGCAGTGTATGACTGTGGGTGGCTGCATGGAGAGCCCCTTGGACCTCCGAAACTCCCCATGAGACACCCTCAAGCGGTGCATTGATTGTGCACCACCCCGCACGTTGCTCACAAACTGTGCAACTCCTGATGAGCTCTCTGTTCCTTTGCTTGCATCTGTAGTAAAGTGTGAGCAGAGGGGCAAAGCCATTCCCTCATTTGCATAGTTTTACCTACACCCATATAAATATGAGACCTCCTCTTGGGATCCTGCATGCAAAGAATATGCACGTGTCTGATCCATATTACAGAAGAGGGTGCACCAGTGTCTGCGTCTTACTCCCTAATACAAAAATGCCTTTGGGGGAGTGTGTGTCACAAAAACCAGGTAAAAATGCCAATTGCACGCCTGCGTAGCTATTTCAGGACTTGACTTTACCTGTACTCCTCCCCACCCTAGACACAAATGACGTGCTTCCACCCCTCCAGCAGCCCCAGAATACTGGCGTCCCATGCTCTCCTCTACAAAGATTACCTATTTTTTGTTGACACCCTTCGCTTTTTGACTCATTGTGTACATGTATCTATTGTACATGTCTTCAGCAGTCTCTGTTTCCATCTCTTAGCCACGCGAGGCATGAGTTCCAATCTGCCCTTTAATGCCACTTGTAGAAAGTACAGGAAAGTACTGACTTTGACAACTACACAACAGACCGTGACATAGGCGGGTGGCTGGATACCGTAGTTCACTTTGTGCTCTCCCCCAGCGTCAATCACCACTTCACAAGCCACACAACCGACTGCATGTGGTCGGCTCAAAATGTGACCTAAGCTAATGGGTGCGGGGCATTATCTATGGGGATTTATAAATGAGATATCACTAACTGCGTACAGCTCCAGTCTGCCTGTGGTGTTGTTAGGTCTCGTGACCTATCAATGCGCATGCGCATTGAGAGAAGCGAGACTATAGGGCTTTAAACAAAGTTTACCTAACTGTGGCGATTTGGTGCTGTGCCCGTGGCTTTTAGGTCAATGCGCTTGCGCATTGACCTAAAATGCGCGTGCACATCACCAAATCGCCGTCTGTTCCCCAGCTTGGATCTCCTGGCTGCTCCTCCCCTAATTATCCGCACATCAAAGGCTGCTCCCGCCCCCCTGCTTCACACTTCAAACGAATGCTACCGAGAGCATTTCCCGCCCGGCCGCTTTTAATTTCATTTCGCAAGCAGTTCCCCCTCCTCCCTCTCCTCCCTCTCCTGACTTTCTCCTGCCTGCCACACCAATCCAAACTGAGGCGCTGCTGCTCCAGTCCCTGTATTACTCCCACTCATCTATGATTACCCTTGATGCACGGACAACCTTTGAAGAAAGTGAAAAGCATGTACCCTCACCCTCACCCTCACTCACCCTCAACCCCTCACCCTCACCCACCCTCACCCTCACTCACCCTCACTCTCACTCACCCTCAACCCCTCACCCTCAACCCCTCACCCCCACCCCCACTCACCCTCACCCTCCCTCACCCTCACCCTCACTCACCCTCACCCTCACCCTCACTCACCCTCACCCACCCTCACCCTCACCCACCCTCACCCTCACCCTCACTCACCCTCACCCTCACTCACCCTCACCCTCACTCACCCTCACCCTCACCCACCCTCACCCTCACTCACCCTCACCCTCACTCACCCTCACTCACCCTCACCCTCACTCACCCTCAACCCCTCACCCTCACCCACCCTCACCCTCACTCACCCTCACCCTCACTCTCACTCACCCTCAACCCCTCACCCTCAACCCCTCACCCCCACTCACCCTCACCCTCCCTCACCCTCACCCTCACTCACCCTCACCCTCACCCTCACCCTCACCCTCACTCACCCTCACCCTCACCCTCACTCACCCTCACCCTCCCTCACCCACCCTCACCCTCACCCTCACTCACCCTCACCCTCACTCACCCTCACTCACCCTCACCCTCACTCACCCTCACCCTCACTCACCCTCAACCCCTCACCCTCACCCACCTCACCCTCACTCACCCTCACTCTCACTCACCCTCAACCCCTCACCCACCCTCACTCACCCTCACCCTCACCCTCAACCCCTCACCCTCACCCTCACTCACCTCACCCTCACTCACCCTCACCCTCACTCACCCTCACTCTCACTCACCCCTCACTCTCACTCACCCTCAACCCTCACCCTCAACCCCTCACCCTCACTCACCCTCACCCTCCCTCACCCTCACCCTCCCTCACCCTCACTCACCCTCACTCACCCTCACCCTCACCCACCCTCACCCTCACCACCCTCACCCTCACCCTCACTCACCCTCACCCTCACTCACCCTCACCCTCACTCACCCTCACCCTCACTCACCCTCAACCCCTCACCCTCACTCACCCTCACCCTCACTCACCCTCAACCCCTCACCCTCACTCACCCTCAACCCCCTCAACCTCACCCTCACTCACCCTCAACCGCCTCACTCACCCTCAACCCCTCACCCTCAACGCCTCACCCTCACTCTCACTCACCCTCACCCCACCCTCACGCCTCACTCACCCTCAACCCCTCACTCTCACTCACCCTCAACCCCTCACCCTCACTCACCCTCAACCCCTCACCCTCACTCACCCTCAACCCCTCACCCTCACTCACCCTCAACCCCTCACCCTCACTCACCCTCACTCACCCTCACCCTCACTCACCCTCACCCTCACCCTCACTCACCCTCAACCCCTCACCCTCACTCACCCTCAACCCCTCACCCTCAACCCCTCACTCACCCTCACCCTCACTCACCCTCAACCCCTCACCCTCACTCACCCTCAACCCTCACCCTCAACCCCTCACTCACCCTCACTCACCTCACCCTCACTCACCCTCACTCACCCTCACCCTCACTCACCCTCACCACCCTCACCCTCACTCACCCTCACCCTCACTCACCCTCAACCCCTCACCCACCCTCACTCACCTCACTCACCCTCAACCCCTCACCCTCACTCACCCTCACCCACCCTCACCCCTCCACCCTCACTCACCCTCAACCCCTCACCCTCACTCACCCTCAACCCCTCACTCACCCTCACTCACCCTCACTCACCCTCACTCACCCTCACCCACCCTCACCCTCACTCACCCTCACTCACCCTCAACCCCTCACCCTCACTCACCCTCAACCCCTCACTCACCCTCACTCACCCTCACTCACCCTCACTCACCCTCACCCACCCTCACCCTCACTCACCCTCACTCACCCTCAACCCCTCACCCTCACTCACCCTCAACCCCTCACCCTCACCCACCCTCAACCCCTCACCCTCACCCACCCTCACCCTCACTCACCCTCACCCTCACTCACCCTCACCCCTCACTCACCCTCACACCCCTCACTCACCCTCACTCACCCTCACCCCAACCCCTCAACCCCTCACCCTCACTCACCCTCAACCCCTCACCTCACTCACCCTCACTCTCACTCACCCTCACTCACACCCTCAACCCCCTCACCCTCCCCTCACTCACCCTCACCCTCACTCACCCTCACTCACCCTCACTCACCCTCAACCCCTCACCCTCACTCACCCTCACCCTCACCCTCACCCTCATCTCCTCAACCCCTCACCCTCACCCACCCTCACCCTCACTCACCCTCACCCCTCACCCTCACTCACCCTCAACCCCTCACCCTCACTCACCCTCACTCTCACTCACCCTCACTCACCCTCAACCCCTCACCCTCATTCACCCTCACTCACCCTCAACCCCTCACCCTCACTCACCCTCACCCTCACCCTCACCCACCCTCAACCCCTCACCCTCAACCCCTCACTCACCCTCACTCACCCTCACTCTCACTCACCCTCACTCACCCTCAACCCCTCACCCTCACCCTCACTCACCCTCACTCTCACTCACCCTCACTCACCCTCAACCCCTCACCCTCGCCCTCACTCACCCTCACCCTCACTCACCCTCACTCACCCTCACCCTCACTCACCCTCACCCTCACTCACCCTCACCCTCACTCACCCTCAACCCCTCACCCACCCTCACTCACCCTCAACCCCTCACCCTCACTCACCTCACCCTCACTCACCCTCAACCCCTCACCCTCACTCACCCTCAACCCCTCACCCTCACTCACCCTCAACCCCTCACTCACCCTCACTCACCCTCACTCACCCTCACTCACCCTCACCTCACCCTCACTCACCCTCACCCACCCTCACCCTCACTCACCCTCAACCCCTCACCCTCACTCACCCTCAACCCCTCACCCACCCTCAACCCCTCACCCTCACCCACCCTCACCCTCACTCACCATCAACCCCTCACCCTCACTCACCCTCACTCACCC
Source organism: Lissotriton helveticus (assembly GCF_964261635.1). Taxonomy (NCBI): domain Eukaryota; kingdom Metazoa; phylum Chordata; class Amphibia; order Caudata; family Salamandridae; genus Lissotriton; species Lissotriton helveticus. The sequence continues at coordinate 1,348,301,970 of NC_136059.1, read as the reverse complement.
TCACCCTCACTCACCCTCACCCTCACTCACCCTCAACCCCTCACCCACCCTCAACCCCTCACCCTCACCCACCCTCACCCTCACTCACCCTCACTCACCCTCAACCCCTCACCCTCACTCACCCTCAACCCCTCACCCTCACTCACCCTCACTCACCCTCACTCTCACTCACCCTCACTCACCCTCAACCCCTCACCCTCGCCCTCACTCACCCTCACCCTCACTCACCCTCACTCACCCTCACTCACCCTCAACCCCTCACCCTCACTCACCCTCACTCACCCTCACCCTCACTCACCCTCAACCCCTCACCCTCAACCCCTCACCCTCACTCACCCTCACCCTCACTCACCCTCAACCCCTCACCCTCACTCACCCTCACCCTCACTCACCCTCAACCCCTCACCCTCACTCACCCTCAACCCTCACCCACCTTCACTCACCCCTCAACCCCTCACCCTCAACCCCTCACCCTCACTCACATTCACCCTCACTCACCCTCACCCCCTCACCCTCACTCAACCCTCACCCACCCTCACCCTCACTCACCCTCACCCTCATTCACCCTCACCCTCACCCACCCTCACCCTCACTCACCCACCCTCACCCTCACTCACCCTCACTCACCCTCACCCTCACTCACCCTCAACCCCTCACCCTCACCCACCCTCACCCTCACTCACCCTCACCCTCACTCACCCTCACCCTCACTCACCCTCACCCTCACATCACCCTCACTCACCCTCACTCACCCTCAACCCCTCACCCTCACCCACCCTCACCCTCACTCACCCTCATCCTCACTCACCCTCAACCCCTCACCCACCCTCACTCACCCTCCCCCTCCCCCTCAACCCCTCACCCTCACCCTCACTCACCCTCACCCTCACTCACCCTCACCCTCACTCACCCTCACTCTCACTCACCCCTCACTCTCACTCACCCTCAACCCCTCACCCTCAACCCTCACCCTCACCTCACTCACCCTCACCCTCACCCTCACCCTCCCTCACCCTCACTCACCCTCACTCACCCTCACTCACCCTCACCCTCACCCACCCTCACCCCTCACTCACCCTCACCCTCACTCACCCTCACCCTCACTCACCCTCACCCTCACTCACCCTCACCCTCACTCACCCTCAACCCCTCACCCTCACTCACCCTCACCCTCACTCACCCTCACTCACCCTCAACCCCTCACCCTCACTCACCCTCAACCCCTCAACCTCACCCTCACTCACCCTCAACGCCTCACTCACCCTCAACCCCTCACCCTCAACGCCTCACCCTCACTCTCACTCACCCTCAACCCCTCACCCTCAACGCCTCACTCACCCTCAACCCCTCACTCTCACTCACCCTCACTCACCCTCAACCCCTCACCCTCACTCACCCTCACCCCTCACCCTCACTCACCCTCAACCCCTCACCCTCACTCACCCTCAACCCCTCACCCTCACTCACCCTCACTCACCCTCACCCTCACTCACCCTCACCCTCACCCTCACTCACCCTCAACCCCTCACCCTCACTCACCCTCAACCCCTCACCCTCAACCCCTCACTCACCCTCACCCTCACCCACCCTCAACCCCTCACCCTCACTCACCCTCAACCCCTCACCCTCAACCCCTCACTCACCCTCACTCACCCTCACTCACCCTCACCCACCCCTCACTCACCCTCACTCTCACTCACCCTCACTCACCCTCACCCTCACTCACCCTCACTCACCCTCACCCTCACTCACCCTCACCCTCACTCACCCTCAACCCCTCACCCACCCTCACTCACCCTCACTCACCCTCAACCCCTCACCCTCACTCACCCTCACCCACCCTCAACCCCTCACCCTCACTCACCCTCAACCCCTCACCCTCACTCACCCTCAACCCCTCACTCACCCTCACTCACCCTCACTCACCCTCACTCACCCTCACCCACCCTCACCCTCACTCACCCTCACTCACCCTCAACCCCTCACCCTCACTCACCCTCAACCCCTCACTCACCCTCACTCACCCTCACTCACCCTCACTCACCCTCACCCACCCTCACCCTCACTCACCCTCACTCACCCTCAACCCCTCACTCTCACTCACCCTCAAACCCTCACCCTCACCCACCCTCAACCCCTCACCCTCACCCACCCTCACCCTCACTCACCCTCACCCTCACTCACCCTCAACCCCTCACTCACCCTCACTCACCCTCACTCACCCTCACTCACCCTCACCCTCACTCACCCTCAACCCCTCACCCTCACTCACCCTCAACCCCTCACCCTCACTCACCCTCACTCTCACTCACCCTCACTCACCCTCAACCCCTCACCTTCGCCCTCACTCACCCTCACCCTCACTCACCCTCACTCACCCTCACTCACCCTCAACCCCTCACCCTCACTCACCCTCACTCACCCTCACCCTCACTCACCCTCAACCCCTCACCCTCACCCACCCTCACCCTCACTCACCCTCAACCCCTCACCCTCACTCACCCTCAACCCCTCACCCTCACTCACCCCTCACTCTCACTCACCCTCACTCACCCTCAACCCCTCACCCTCATTCACCCTCACTCACCCTCAACCCCTCACCCACCCTCACTCACCCTCAACCCCTCACCCTCACTCACCCTCACCTCACTCACCCTCAACCCCTCACCCTCACTCACCCTCAACCCCTCACCCTCACTCACCCTCAACCCCTCACTCACCCTCACTCACCCTCACTCACCCTCACTCACCCTCACTCACCCTCACTCACCCTCACCCACCCTCACCCTCACTCACCCTCACCCCTCACCCTCACTCACCCTCAACCCCTCACCCACCCTCAACCCCTCACCCTCACCCACCCTCACCCTCACTCACCATCAACCCCTCACCCTCACTCACCCTCACCCTCACTCACCCTCACCCTCACTCACCCTCATCCCCTCACCCACCCTCAACCCCTCACCTCACCCACCCTCACCCTCACTCACCCTCACTCACCCTCAACCCCTCACCCTCACTCACCCTCAACCCCTCACCCTCACTCACCCTCACTCACCCTCACTCTCACTCACCCTCACTCACCCTCAACCCCTCACCCTCGCCCTCACTCACCCTCACCCTCACTCACCCTCACTCACCCTCACTCACCCTCACCCCTCACCCTCACTCACCCTCACTCACCCTCACCCCTCACTCACCCTCAACCCCTCACCCTCAACCCCTCACCCTCACTCACCCTCACCCTCACTCACCCTCAACCCCTCACCCTCACTCACCCTCACTCACCCTCACCCTCACTCACCCTCAACCCCTCACCCACCTTCACTCACCCTCAACCCCTCACCCTCAACCCCTCACCCTCACTCACCTTCACCCTCACTCACCCTCACCCCCTCACCCTCACTCACCCTCACCCACCCTCACCCTCACTCACCCTCACCCTCATTCACCCTCACCCTCACCCACCCTCACCCTCACTCACCCACCCTCACCCTCACTCACCCTCACCCTCACTCATCCTCAACCCCTCACCCTCACTCACCCTCACCCTCACTCACCCTCACTCACCCTCAACCCCTCACCCTCACTCACCCTCAACCCCTCACCCTCACCCACCCTCAACCCTCACCCTCAACCCCCTCACTCACCCTCACTCACCCTCACCCTCACTCCCCTCACCCTCACCTCACTCACCCTCACTCACCCTCAACCCCTCACCCTCACTCACCCTCACTCACCCTCAACCCCTCACCCTCACTCAACCCTCACCCCCTCACCCTCACTCACCTTCACCCACTCACCCTCACCCCCTCACCCTCACTCACCCTCACCCACCCTCACCCTCACTCACCCTCACTCACCCTCATTCACCCTCACCCACCCTCACCCCACTCACCCTCACTCACCCTCACTCACCCTCAACCCCTCACCCTCATTCACCCTCACTCACCCTCACCCTCACTCACCCTCAACCCCTCACCCTCACTCACCCTCAACCCCTCACCCTCACCCACCCTCAACCCCTCACCCTCACCCCTCACTCACCCTCACTCACCCTCACCCTCACTCACCCTCAACCCCTCACCCACCCTCAACCCCTCACCCTCACCCACCCTCACCCTCACTCACCATCAACCCCTCACCCTCACTCACCACCCTCACTCACCCTCACCCTCACCTCACCCTCACCCTCACTCACCCCAACCCTCACCCACCCTCAACCC